>NC_091285.1:197463140-202463140 GCF_032444005.1 Ranitomeya imitator | reverse complement strand
CTTCTGCCAGAGAGATCGGTGAAATCTCCCTTTTGAAGACTTTACCGAGTCACTTTAAGGTGCATCACAATTGTGATGCTTCATTACTGAAAGTCATGGGATCGACATGATCCCACCAAATATAAGAGATGGAAAAATCTGTGCATCCCTAGCAAGACTTGAACACATTGGATTTGGACACTCAAGGCAGTATGCCCATTAGGCTTAAATTAAAACATTAGCTTTCTTCCCTTCTTGTAAAGCTCTTTTGTCCCTAAAACCACCTAATGATTTGGTTTTGGTTTTATTCGTTTATTTATTTTTTTAAATTCTCCTTTCTTATTTTGTTTTTATTCCTCATATATTTATTTTAGTATATACCTGAAGTGATGTAGCCTCTGCGGTTTCTGGGAATGATTTTCTTGTTGAGTCATCTTGGGTTCGTGGTGGAGTGGATCTTCGGTGTGCTGTGCTTTGGTCCTGTATCCTTGGAGCGCCCTAATTCTGTGGACACAATTATTATTATTTATCAATTCATTAATTATTTATTATAGATTATATATCTTATACACCATTAATTACCCTTCTGTGGTTTGCCCTGCAGCAGTGATACACTATTCTACATACTATTTATCATGCAACCCTTTTTGGCAATCTACACACATCTCCTTCGTGTTCACATTTAATATTCCTATATACCTTATTGAGTATCTGCCTCAATTCACTTACTTGTAACCCTTATTTTTGAATAGTTTATAACAGCTGAGATGGTATCTCTGGCTGCTTACTTCACTTACAGCATATCCAGTATTAACAGTGTGTGGTCCCGCTGACATTGTTCCATTTTTCTATTTTTCCACTTTGATATACATATTACTGTTTTGTATACAAGTGCGTGCACTTTTTTGCTTGTAGTGCCACATTTTATCCTTTTCCTTTACTTTTTTACTTTTCTAAAGTCATGCTTCCATATCTCTTTAGACCACTTATTCGGTGTATTATCTTCTTTATTCCACTGTTCTAAATCCGAATGGTCTGCCATTTATATTCATCAGCAGAGATATAATACCATACAATATATTCCTTACTAAGTCCTCCTCTGTAAGGAGACCTATATTATCTGTGATCATCAGTGTGCATCCTCTCGCATGTGTGTTAATTTGATGATTACACATTGTCCAGGCCAGCTAGTTTGTTGACTTGCAAAACAGCGAAGAACGAACTATGCAGATTGATTAAATGCCCAAACAATGATAGTTAAATGTATCTTACCTCCACCCTGACCTGTGGATGATGACGTGAACCACAGAAGTTGGTATAAAAAGGGATTTTCTATCCTGAAAGAAGCAGAGACTCTTTACAAAACCATATCCAGGAATACATTACAGGACAGAAGCCAAGATATCATGGCTCCATCACAAGGGACACAGACTTGACATTCTACAGGATGTCAGCTTAGGGGACCACGGCCCCAGCACAAAGAATACAGATCTGCTCCCTTTACCATCACTGAATCCATGGAGACATTCAGACAAGCCAAGTTGGGATCATCCGGTCACCTGGCATCATGGATACGTTTCAGGAAACCAGGTTGGGACCCTCCAGTCACCTGGCTCCATAGATATATTTGGAAAAGTCATGTTGGGACCATCCTGTCACCTGGCAGCATGAATACATTTGGGGAAATCAGTTTGGATCATCCGGTCACCTGGCCACATGCCTCAAAGGACTGTCAGATTCCTAAGATTGTCATTACCTCCTCTCTTTGTATGTCACAGGTGGAGGTAGTTGGCCCTGGAAACCTTGAAGTTGCAGCTGCTCCAATCCCGGTGAGTCAGCAGAAGGGTGAAACTAATTTTGCACCATCTTGGGTATATTGCTGGGACTGTTCATTATGTTATTGTCTGTTTCATGGTTGAATAAAGTATTGCCACACTGTTTTACCCTCACCCTGTGTTATCCGAGTAGTACTATGCCCATGGAAAAAGAGCAGGCATTCAGTGGGATGAACTCTGGTCCATGCGGTCTCAAGCTACCGGACAAGAGCACCCAATGACCCCCCCATGTCTCCACAACCTGTATAAAAGACACCTGTCCACACACTCAGTCAATCACTCTCCAACCTCTCCACCATTACCAAGACCAAAGAGCTGTCTAAGGACACAAGGGACAAAATTGGAGACCTGCACAAGGTTGGGATGGGCCACAGGACAATAGTAACATAGTAACATAGTAACATAGTTAGTAAGGCTGAAAAAAGACATTTGTCCATCCAGTTCAGCCTATATTCCATCATAATAAATCCCCAGATCTACGTCCTTCTACAGAATTGTATGATACAATATTGTTCTGCTCCAGGAAGACATCCAGGCCTCTCTTGAACCCCTCGACTGAGTTCGCCATCACCACCTCCTCAGGCAAGCAATTCCAGATTCTCACTGCCCTAACAGTAAAGAATCCTCTTCTATGTTGGTGGAAAAACCTTCTCTCCTCCAGATGCAAAGAATGGCCCCTTGTGCCCGTCACCTTCCTTGGTATAAACAGATCCTCAGCTAGATATTTGTATTGTCCCCTTATATACTTATACATGGTTATTAGATCGCCCCTCAGTCGTCTTTTTTCTAGACTAAATAATCCTAATTATAAAATAGGCAAGCAGCTTAGTAAGAAGGTAATAACTGTTGGCACAATTATTAGAAAATGGAAGAAACACAAGATAACTGTCAATTTTCCTTGGTCTGGGGCTCAATGCAAGATCTTGTGTCATTGGGTAAGGATGATTCTGAGAGAGGTCAGGAATCATCCAAAAACTACACGGGAAGATCTGGTAAATGACCTGAAGAAAGCTATGACCGCAGTCTCAAACATTACCTTTAGTAATACACTACGCCATCATGGATTAAAATCCTGTAGGGCACGCAGGTCCCCCTACTCACACCATCACATCTCCAGGCCCATTTGAAGTTCCCCAATGACCATCTGTATGATCCAGAGGAGGCATGGGAGAAGGTCATGTGTTCAGATGAGACCAAAATAGAACTTTTTGGTATCAACTCCACTCGCCATGTTTGGTGGAAGAAGAAGGATCAGTAAAACACCAAGAACACTGTCCCAACCGTGAAACATCAAACTTTGGGGGTGATTTTCCACAAAGGTGACAGGACAACTGCACTGTATTGGGAGGATGGATAGGGTCATCTATCGTGAGATTTTGGCCAACAACCTCCTTTCTTCAGTAAGAGCATTGAAGATGGGTCTTGGATGGGTCTTCCAGCATGACAATGACGCTAAACACACAGCCAGGACAACTATATATTTGTATGTATCTCCTTCTCATGTACAGCACCATGGAAATAATGGTGCTATATAAATAAATAATAATAATAATGTGGCACCCCAGGGGTTCAGGTACCACAGTGGTATTACCTTCCTCTCGGGGAGGGTGATGCCATGCCTGGAAAGGAGGAGAATCCCTTTGGCAGGTAAGCTGTACATTCAACACATTCTGACTCCAGACTAGAAGGGGGAGCTCTGAACCCAGTTTTCAGGGGAGCTTCCCTAGATTATATGCATTCTGGTCTGGAGGAGGAGTTAAGTAGTCTGGTGCAGACAAGGAACAGAGAAGGAGCACAGGAGTGGTCAGGAACTAGAGGAGAGCTGCACGTGGGCTCCCTCTAAGCTAGAGCACAGAAGCCGGGCACCGGGAGCCTGAGGCTGTGAGGAACTACAAGTCCCATGGCCGAACCGGAGGGCAGGAAACTGAAAAGGACTTTCCCACATTACTCCTGAGGTACAGCAACAAGCAGAGCCAGGAGTCACCATGAATAGAGACCCCAAGGAAACGGCTCGAGTTGCCTACCGCGCAGGTACTGTCCCAGGACAGGAGAGAAAGAGTACCTTGCCAGAAAGCCGCAGGCAACAAGGACTAATATAAACTGAATATTGGAAGGCTTCCAATCTGACCTGACCAAGGGGGTCCAATCCGTTTCCAGGCTGCCTGGACTTCCCCGTTACCTATTGCCAGTACCCTGGACTGCAACTGACTGCCAACAGTAAACCAGGTAAAGACATTGCAACCCCATGTCCTTTGTTTATTCTGGCACCACACCACTCTAACCAAACACACTGGGAGCCCTGGGAACCCCCGCTTCACCTGTGGGAAGTGACACCATCTTTGCACCATCGCCCCCAGAGGACTCCTTTAAGCAGCGTCAGTCACCTCTGACCGAGAACCACAGATGGCGTCACAAACTTTTATTATTTTCACATCCCCCTTTAAAGACTGTTCCCCTTTTACTTGGGTGCCCAGGGCCACGGACTGGGTCACCGCAACCATAATCTCCCCTTTATCAACGACCAGACCCAGTACCTGGTAGCCCTAGGCCCTGGCGGGCGACTCCATAACAACTAAGGAGAGGCATCGTAAGAAGCATTTCAGGGTCCCGCAGTGTTCTAGCCAGTCTTCAGACCTGAACCCAATAGAAAATCTTTGGAGGGAGCTGAAACTCAATGTTGTCCATCGACAGCCCCAAAACCTGAAAGATCTGGAGAAGATCTGTATGGAGGAGTTGGCCAAAATCCCTGTTGCAGTGTGTGCAAACTTGGTCAAGAACTACAGGAAATATCTGACCTCTGTAATTGCAAACAAAGGTTTCTGTACCAAATATTAAGTTCTGTATTTATATTGTATCAAATACCTTACTTTTCAAACTATAAGAAGCACTTTTTCCCCAAAAATTTGGGAGGAAAATGGGGGGTGCATCTTATAGTTCGAATGCAGGCTTACCCTGAGGGTTGCGGCAGTGGTGTAGCAGCGGGACCAGCGCCGGTAGAGGTGTGGCGATGCTGCAGCGGTGGGCGGAGTGCACCTGAGTAGGGTCCCTTCCTCAGGATGCCAGCGGCAGAAATGTGGCGACTTTATTCTTGTTGTGTCTTTATTTGCAATTGGCTTAGTAATGGATAGGTGTCTCATAGACACCTATCCATTACTAAGCCATGGGCTTGATGTCACCTGACAAAACAAAGGTGAAATTAACCCCACAAATATGAACCCTACTTGCCACCGATGCAGGGCAAGTGGGAAGAGCCATGCAAATCACAAGAATAGGCGCATCTAATAGATATGCCTTTTCTGTGCAGCTGTGGGCTGCTATTTTTAGGCTGGGCGGGGCAATATCCATGGCCCCTTACCAGCCTGAGAATATCAGCCCTCAGCTGTCTGCTTTAGCAAGGTGGGTTGTCAAAAATGGAGGGGACCACACACCATTTGTTTAAATTATTTATATAATTTTTTTTAAAAAACAGCTTGGGGTCCCTTCTATTCTTGATAACCAACCTTGCTGAAGCTGACAGCTGTTTTGAATGGCTGATTATCAAAAATACAGGGGAACCCATGCCGTTCTTTTTGGTTTTTTTTAGTTATTTATTTACAGCGCAGGAGCGGCTGATGAATACTCCCATCGGCTGCTCCTGCTCTCACTATTATTAGCGGCAGCAAGTGTAGTGTATTCAGCTGACACCAGTGACTGAAGGTAAACTTTATACCTGCGATCACAGCTTCACACGCTGTCTTTTGACAGCGTGGAAACCGTGACTTTCTGACCATAGAAACAGACATAGAAGGTATTTCCTTCTTTGTCTGTGTCTATGTGCTGTGCCCAAACCTACTCCACCAAATATTTGTTTTTGAGGTGGGGGTGCCCATTAGAACTTTTGCCATGGGAACTCAGAAGTTCTATGTACAACCCTGGCCAGGGGTCTACCGAAGACCCCCATGGTTGCCATCTTAGTTCTCCTATGAAGCCCTAGAATAGACCTAGGCTTCATAGTAGTGTGACAGTTATACAATACTAGATGGTAGCCCGATTCTAACGCATCGGGTATTCTAGAATATGTATGTAGTTTATTTATGAAGGTTTTAGAATAATACATTGAATACACAGGATTCGGCCGGCCACGACCAATTAGCAAAGCGTGGTTCAAATCCCACGCCAATTCGCGGCCGGACTGCTCCTGTCGCTGATTGTTCGCGGCCGGCTACGTAGTATATTGTACAGCCACGTAGTATATAACAGCCCACGTAGTATATTGCACAGCCACGTAGTATATTGCACAGCCCAAGTAGTATATTGCACAGGCCACGTAGTATATTGCACAGCCCACGCAGTATATTGCACAGCCTATTGCACAGCCCATGTAGTATACTGCACAGCCCACGTAGTATATTGCCCAGCCCACATAGTATATTGCACAGCCTATTGCACAGCCCACGTAGTATATTGCACAGCCTACATAGTATATTGCCCAGCCCACGTAGTGTATGGCACAGCCCACGCAGTATATTGCACAGCCTATTGTACAGCCCACGTAGTATATTGCACAGCCCACGCAGTATGTTGCACAGCATATTGCACAGCCCACGTAGTATATTGCACAGCCCACATAGTATATTGCCCATGCCCAGTCCACGTAGTATATTGCCCAGCCCATGTAGTATATTGCACAGCCCATGTACTATATTGCACAGCCCACGCAGTATATTGCACAACCCATGTAGTATATTGCACAGCCTATTGCACAGCCCGCGTAGTATATTGCACAGCCTACATAGTATATTGCCCAGCCCACGTAGTATATTGCACAGCCCACGTAGTATATTGCGCAGCCCACATAGTATATTGCCCAGAACACATAGTATATTGCACAGCCTATTGTACAGCCCACGTAGTATATTGCACAGCCTACATAGTATATTGCCCAGCCCACATAGTATATTGCACAGCCTATTGCACAGCCCACGTAGTATATTGCGCAGCCCACGTAGAATATTGCCCAGCCCACGTAGTATATTGCACAGCCTATTGCACAGCCCACGTAGTATATTGCACAGCCTACATAGTATATTGCCCAGCCCACGTAGTATATTGCACAGCCCACGCAGTATATTGCACAGCCTATTGTACAGCCCACGTAGTATATTGCACAGCCCACGTAGTATATTGCACAGCCCATGCAGTATATTGCACAGGATATTGCACAGCATATTGCACAGCCCACGTAGTATATTGTACAGCCCACGTAGTATATTGCACAGCCCACGCAGTATATTGCACAGCATGTTGCACAGCATATTGCACAGCCCACGTAGCATATTGCACAGCTCACATAGTATATTGCCCAGTCCACGTAGTATATTGCCCAGCCCACGTAGTATATTGCACAGGCCATGTAGTATATTGCACAGCCCACGCAGTATATTGCACAACTCATGTAGTATATTGCACAGCCTATTGCACAGCCCACGTAGTATATTGCACAGCCTACATTGTATATTGTCCAGCCCACGTAGTATATTGCACAGCCTATTGTACAGCCCACGTAGTATATTGCACAGCCCATGCAGTATATTGCACAGCATATTGCACAGCATATTGCACAGCCCACGTAGTATATTGCACAGCCCACATAGTATATTGCCCAGCCCACGTAGTATATTGCCCAGCCCACGTAGTATATTGCACAGCCCATGTAGTATATTGCACAGCCCACGCAGTATATTGTACAGCCCACATAGTATATAGCACAGCCCACGTAGTATATTGCACAGCCCACGTAGTATATTGCACAGCCCACGTAGTATATAGCAATGTGGGCATCATATCCCTGTTAAAAAAAAGAATTAAAGTAAAAAATAGTTATATAATCACCTTCTGTTGGCCCCCGGATCATGGCAAAGCGGTTACCGAAGCTCCTCGCGTGCTCCGGTCTCAAGAGTGCATTGCGGTCTCGCAAGATTATGACGTAGCGGTCTCGCGAGACTGCTACGTTATCATCTCGCGAGATCGCAATGCATGGAGCGGTCACCGGAGCGTCACGAGGAGCGGGAAGGCCTGTTCTGGATCCGAGGGGCCAATGGACGGTGAGTATATAACGATTTTTTTTTTTTTTGATTATTTTTAACTAGTGTTGAGCATTCCGATACCGCAAGTATCGGGTATCGGCCGATATTTGCGGTATCGGAATTCCGATACCGAGTTCCGATATTTTTGTGATATCGGGAATCGGTATCGGGATTAAGACTAATGTGTAAAATAAAGAATAAAAATAAAAAATATTGATATACTTACCCTCTGACGCGCCCTGGTCGTCACCGCTGCAACCACCTTGCTTTCGTTCCGAAGAATGAGCGCGTAAAGGGCCTTCGATGACGTCACATGACCGCTCAGCGACCAATCACAAGCCGCGACGTAATCGAAGGCCCTTAACGCGCTCATTCTTCGGAACGAAAGCAAGGCGGTTGCAGCGGTGACGACCAGGGCGCGTCAGAGGGTAAGTATATCAATATTTTTTATTTTTATTCTTTATTTTACGCATGAATATGGATCCCAGGGCCTGAAGGAGAGTTTCCTCTCCTTCAGACCCTGGGATCCATTACAGGATACCTTCCGATATTTGTGTCTTATTGACTTGTATTGGTATCGGATATCGGTATCGGCGATATCTGATATTTTTCGGATATCGGCCGATACCATCCGATACCGATACTTTCAAATATCGGATGGTATCGCTCAACACTATTTTTAACATTAGATCTTTTTACTATTGATGCTGCATAGGCAGCATCAATAGTAAAAAGTTGGTCACACAGCGTTAATAGCAGCATTAACGGAGTGCGTAACACCGCGGCATAACGCGGTCCATTAGCGCTGCCATTAACCCTGTGTGAGCGCTGACTGGAGGGGATTATGGAGCGGGCACTGACTGCGGGGAGAAAGGAGCAGCCATTCTGCCGCCGGACTGTGCCCGTCGCTGATTGGTCGTGGCTGTTTTGCCGCGACCAATCAGCGACTTGGATTTCCATGACAGAGGCCGTGACCAATGAATATCCGTGACAGACAGACAGAAGGACAGAAAGACGGAAGTGACCCTTAGACAATTATATAGCAGATACTACAATACTGTTGTATAGTAGTATACAGCAAGACCAATCAAACTATCACAGGTGCAAGTCCCCAAAGGGTACTGAAAAATAAAGTATAAAATAAAAAAAGTGTTGTAATGCATGAGGATGAGTGCGTCAAAACAAGGCATTACTGGCTATGGGAACGCAATGATACACAAGGACATGCGGACGCATGCGTTCGATACGCACATAATATGTGACTTTCCGAGAAGTGTTCTGTCCCCACATGAGGCGAATAGAGGTGTAGTTGACTATTAAGGGTTGTGAGAGATTCGTACCTTCAGTATTTTCCTCGATATGAGGCAGACAGGACCAATGCTGCTCAGCGTCCGAAGAGATGATGCACACCAGGGATTGTGCAATCCAGACTTTGTTTATTTGGAAATCTGGACATACAGCGTATAACTGGTAATACAGTACTTTCTCCAGAAATGCAGGTGTAGACAAGGTACAGTAAGATGTAGCACCAAGTATGACTGCAAGTGTGAGCAGCAAGAGGTCAAAAGACTGATGCCTTCCTAAGCCCGGTTAAAGCGTGTCCTCTCACAACAGAAAGTAAACTGAAAATGAAATGGCTGCCAGAGGAAGAGAAGACTTGACCCCTGAACCGAAAGTAAAGACATGCCTACAAGAATAAATGAATAACAAGCTGCCATATGGAAAAAGGCCATTGGGTGGCAGCAGAGTAAAATATAACAACATACATAGAAACTGAAGAACATACATGGAACAGCACACTCCCCGTCTGAAATTCCGTAAGGGATTTCACTATAATAATGTCCTTGAAATAAAGTCCAACAACCTAGAAAATGAAACCAAACATGCATGTAATGCAATAATAACAACTTTAAACAAGATAAGACATTAATTTTCGTCAGTTCCTGAGATAATCCAAAGGAAAACCCATCTTCGGATCAGAGAAGCCGCACTAGGCCAAACTATCTCTGACCCAACTGTAATCCAATGGACAAGTAGTACTATTGCAGTGTTCTGTTCATAGTTTATCCTACCGGAATGTCCTCGATAGAAAGTAGTTTTTGGCAGACGTGCCAACCATGACAGTCTTTGTCTCCATGTGAGATGAGATCTTGCAATGTGGACTAACCTTGCGATAGTCTTGACGAGTTTCATCCAATTTGAGAAGCGTTTGAAGTGCTGACAACCGAGGGTGAAGGTTGGTTTAGCGTTCGTGGCCAGAGCACTGACCTTGGAGCGGACTTCTGGATCGTCATCCGGATCCTGGATGCTGAAGACTTCCTGGAAACACTCACTTCCCTTTTCTGTTCCAGCAGATACTTTGGATCTGAAAGCCAAGAAGAGTTAGCAAAGGAATTTATAGACATAGGTCTAGTGGCATGGTCGGCTGGATTAAGTTCAGATGGGATATAGTGCCACTGTTCATGTTTGGAAGACCTTCTTATTCTCTCAATGCGGTTACTGCCGTACACGTGGAAGCATCTTGTTTGGCTGTAGATGTAACTTAAGACAACTTTACTATCACTGTAGTATTGTACATCGTCTATGTGAGTGTCCAGCTCATGCTGAATAAAGTCTGCAAGTTCTACTGCAAGCACGGTTCCGCAGAGTTCAAGCCTGGAAATAATGTGGTCCGGCTTGGGAGCCAACTTAGATTTGCCGAAAACGAACCCAACATGATCTTGATTGTCGGATCCCGTTACCTTCAGGTAGGCAACAGCTGCAATGGCCTCCATGGATGCATCCAAGAACACATGGAGTTCCGTCCTAGTGCTAGCAGCAAGTGAGACTCCAGCGTAGCACACAAAGACTGCTTCCAGGTGTCCCATTTTGGTTCCTTATCAGGAGGTAGTGGGGCATCCCAGTCCTTGATGGTTTCGGATAACTGTCTCAGAAGGGATTTACCTTGTATGGCAATTGGTGCTACGAATCCCAGTGGGTCATATAGGCTATTTATCACTGACAGGACACCACGTTTAGTGAATGGTTTGTCTGCACAGTTGATTTGGAAACCGAAGGTGTCAGCTGACAGGTTACACCTCAGGCCTAAGCTTCTCTGCACAGGCGGACGGTCTGCTCCCAGGTCTATGTCCTTGAATCCAGGTGCATGGTCACTTGACTCAAAGGCTCTCATGACAGCCAGGCTGTTTGAAGCTATTTTGTGCAGTCTAAGCTTAGCTCGGTACAGCATACGTTGGGTCCTTTTAAGTAGGTCGATTGCCGCTTCTTCTGTGGGTAGAGATTTTAGTCCATCATCTACATAGAAGTCTTTCTCTACAAAGTCTCTGGGGTCTGTTCCATACTCGGACTCTCCTTCTAGTGCGGTTCTCCGCAGGCCATATGTTGCCACTGCGGGTGAAGGGCTGTTCCCGAATACATGCACCCGCATGTGATACTCCACCATCTCCTTGCTGGGGTCATTGTCCTTGTACCACAGGAACCTGAGAAAATTCCTGTGGTCCTCTCTATGAAACAGTGGAACATCTGTTTAATGTCAGCGGTGATGGCAATGGGCTCTTTCCTGAACCTCATCAACACTCCTACTAGGTTGTTTGTCAGATTAGGACCTGTGAGGAGGACATCACTGAGAGGTACACCATGATGTTTGGTGCTTGAATCAAAAACAACTCTAATTTGTTTAGGTTTCTTCGGGTGATATGCTTGTTCTGCCTCCGCCATCTAATATTGTTACCCTGATTATCTGTTTGCATAATTGCAGGTTTCTCAGTATGGATATTCATACCTTTATTTGTTTGTGATGCTTTGGCTCCCTCTAGCGGCCAGAGTTATGTTGGCAGTTCAATCTTCTGTGTTTGTATTATCCATGTCTGATTCTCCTCCTCCTTTGCAATGCATTATGGTAGCTCAGCCTCCATTTCCCTCCATTTTTCCTTTCACTTTCTTCAGTTTGCCTTCAAGGAAAGACGCTTCACTTCATCCCCCTTGCGATTGCATTGCCGGTATGTCTTTATGCTTTCTGTAGATATTTCTGCTCTACAGTAGCCTAGTTTAACCAGTTGTACTCCTAGTTCAGTTACTAGCTTTCTAAATGTTATGCATAATGTATATCATGTGTATTATGTATCTGTTCTATACCATGCACTGATTCTATGTATATCATTGTTCACAGTTTCACCACATCAATATACCACTACGTTTAATAAAGCACAGACTCAACCACAGTCTCCTTATTGGACCCCGGTATAGCGGTTTAGCTGACTGGATAGCTACGTGAGCCTGCCTCATTTAGTGAGGACAGAACAGTGAAACGGCAGCCATCCAACTAGTGGGATTCAAGTCACCGGCTACTCAGAGACTAAATACAGCTACAGCAATCTCTGCACAGCCAAGCACTTTCCCAAGACACCATGTCTCACAAATCACATAAGACAAGATCTGTTATTTCCGTCTCCTCAAAGACAACATCCATCAGCAGCGCGGTCGCCATTGCCCGCGCAAATGCTAAAGCCGCCAAAATACAAGCGAGCTTTGCTGACCAAGAGATGCTTAAATTAGAAAAGGCACGCCTAGATGATGAAGAGAGAAGGTCATGTTTAGAGAAAGCACGGATAGATCATGAGAGAGCCGACCAAGAGAGAAGAACGCAGTTAGAGAAGGCACGTGTGGATGCCGCCTTAGAAAGCCTAGCAGCAAAAAGCTGCCGCAGCCCTCGCTGAAGCAGAATCGCTAGAAGCCGCGCAAAATCCCAAGCTGCATAGCCAAAGCAGTATGTCGAGTCTGGAGTTTCCACTGCAAGACTCACCACAACGCACATCTCAGTATGTTAATGAACTTCTTGATCCAAACTATAACCCTGAACCAGTACCAAAACCAGAATACGACACCTCCAGCGAAGTGAGCGAGAGTCGTCACGAGGCTCAGGACAGGAACAAACTCAAAAACGTGAGGCAGAACAACTCTGCTAATGACTACCTTGCCCCTCACCAGGTAACCAACGTGGATCACCCTGCTGACACACCGTACATCAGGCCGAAGCAATACGACACCGGCTGGCGCCACTCTGAGGACACTAACAGGTACGAACGCACCTCACATCACTATCAGGGCGACCCATCACCAGTATACTCTGCTGACAACCGGTTCACGACAGAATTTGACAAGTTCTTCACACGACGTGAACTGGTTGCCAAGGGACTCATGAAATTCACTGACCGAGCTGAAGGTTACAGAGCTTGGAAAGCTTCCTTCCAAAACGTCATTAGAGACTTGGGGCTACAACACAGGGAAGAGATAGACCTGTTAGTCAAATACCTGGGAGAAGAGTCAGTCAAACACGCAGTAAGGATCAGAGACATTAATATAAACCGCCCTGAGACTGGCCTCAAAGAAATCTGGAAAAGGCTGGATGAGTGTTACGGCTCAGCAGAAGTAATAGAAAGAGCCTTGTTCAAAAGAATCGATGACTTTCCTAAAATGTCTAACAAAGGTCTCTAGAAACTTAGAGAGCTAAGCGACCTGCTAAAGGAAGTCCAAGTTGCCAAATATGAGGACGACCTACAGGGACTTGCATTTCTCGACACAGCCAGAGGTGTTAACCCTATTGTCCAGAAGTTGCCCTACAATCTACAGGAGAGGTGGCTCACACATGGTTCCACGTACAAATACAAACACAGCGTTCCATTCCCTCCCTTCTCCATTTTTGTAGACTTCATACACCAACAAGTGAGAATTAGAAACGATCCCAGCTTTGACTTTGCAATACCATATGCCACACCGTCACCACCTGCAAATCCACGCAGAACATCTGTGGCAGTACACAAGACTTATGTTTCTTCTTCAGATTCTAATTACAGGTCTGCTGGCTGCTCTCAATCAGAGACAAAGGTGCAGGACCCTGACAAGCAGTGCCCACTTCATCAGAAGCCTCATCCTCTCCTGAAATGCAGAGCCTTCAGAGGAAAATCTATGCCAGATCGCAGAAGCTTCCTGAAAGAAAACGGTATCTGCTACAAGTGCTGCTCGTCCACAACTCATCTCGCCAAGGATTGCAAGGTCAGTGTAAAATGCACAGAATGTGGCACCACAGACCATAACACCGCTCTACACCCTGGCCCAGCTCCATGGAGTACACAAAACACGCCAGCTGACAGTGAGCATGGTGGGGAGGAAAGGAGCACTGATACAGCTACGCCAGAGATCACTTCACAATGCACCGAGGTCTGCAAAGGGACAATAGACAGTAGGTCCTGTTCAAAAATATGCCTTGTCAAAGTATACCCGAAGGGCCATAGAGACCAAGCTGTAAGACTATGCTATCTTGGATGATCAAAGTAATCGATCCTTGGCTAGATCAACATTCTTTGACCTATTCAACATCAAAGGGCCAAGCACTCCCTACTCCTTAAAGACGTGTGCAGGTACTGTGACAACAGCAGGCAGGAAAGCTACTGACTACCAGATCGAGTCTTTAGACGGACAATTCTGCCTACCGCTACCTACGATCATCGAATGTAACCAGATCCCAGACAACAGATCTGAAATCCCTACACCAGATGTAGCAATCCATCACGCTCACTTAAAACGAATAGCACACCTTATACCGGAACTCGACCATCAGGCCCAGATAATTCTGCTGTTGGGGAGAGATATCCTGCAGGTTCATAAAGTGAGACATCATATCAATGGACTCCACGATGCTCCCTATGCCCAAAGGCTAGACCTAGGATGGGTCATAATTGGCAACATATGCTTGGGACGCATGCACGCCCCATCTTCTGTGACAAGCATGCTGACAAATACATTGGAGAAAGGACGTCCATCTCTGTTTCAACCTTGTAACAATGAGTTCCATGTCAGGGAACTGCCACACAGCATCCAACTACATGATCATTTAATAGACTTTACTCACGACAGCAGTATAGTGTCGGGAAGCTATGAGGATCAGTTAGGGTGCACAGTCTTCCAGAGAACTAAGCAGGACAACCAAGTGGCAATGTCGGTAGAGGACAAGTTGTTCTTAGAGGTAATGGACAAGGGACTCGTTAAAGATGAGACCAACAGCTGGGTCGCACCTCTTCCCTTCAAAACCCACAGACCACGTCTACCGAACAACAGAAATCAGGCATTACAACGTTTCTCCTCTCTCAAACGTAATCTGCAAAAGAAACCAGAGATGAAAGATCACTTTTTCTCCTTCATGTCAAAGATTTTTGAAAACTGTCACGCAGAACTAGCTCCCACTCTCAAAGACTCTGAAGAATGCTGGTTCCTACCCATGTTCGGAGTATACCACCCTAAGAAACCAGGCCAGATCAGAGTCGTGTTTGATTCCAGTGCTAAATTTAATGATGTCTCCCTGAATGACGTTCTACTGACAGGACCAGACCTCAATAACAAACTACTGGGTGTACTTATGCGCTTCCGTAAGGATTCCATTGCCTTCATCGCTGACATCCAGCAAATGTTCCATTGTTTCCTTGTGAGAGAGAGAGACAGGAACTTCCTAAGATTCTTCTGGTACAGAGACAATGATCCTACTAAAGAAGTCACGGAGTATCGCATGAGAGTGCACATCTTTGGCAACAGTCCTTCACCTGCAGTCGCCATTTACGGACTCAAAAGGTCAGCTCAGGAAGGAGAACCAGAATACGGAGCAGATGTCAGACAATTCATAGAAAAGGACTTTTATGTCGACGACTGTCTAAAAGCCATGCCTTCAAATGAGACTGCCATCAGTCTTCTCAGGAGAGCCCAGGACATGCTTGCCTGCTTGAACCTTAGGCTTCATAAAATAGCCTCAAACAGCCAAGAACTCATGGAAGCGTTCGCTTCTCAGGACCTATGTAATGGTCTCAGAGACCTGGACCTGGGGTCAGACCCCGCACCAATGCAACGTAGCCTCGGGCTTCTCTGGAATCTGCAATCAGACACTTTCACTTTTCAGGTCAGCCAGGAAGAAAGGCCTTTCACACGTAGAGGCGTCCTGTCTACCATCAACAGTCTGTACGATCCCTTGGGTTTCACAGCTCCTGTTACTATACAAGGCAAGGCCCTACTAAGAGACTTAACTAGGGAAACATCTGACTGGGATGCACCTCTGCCACCTGACAAGAGGATCCAGTGGGAAGAGTGGAAGAACTCATTAGCGGCACTCTCCAACCTGCATGTGCCAAGACCGTACACCCCTGTGCCATCTACTGAGATACAGAGCCAAAGACTGTACGTATTTGCAGATGCTTCTGTCAAAGCAATTGCCGCTGTTGCCTACCTCAAAACTGTAGACTCTAAATGTCAGTGCCACATTGGTTTTGTCATGGGAAAGGCCAAACTCGCACCACAATCAGAGCACACTATACCCAGGTTAGAGCTTTGTGCCGCAGTCTTAGCCGTTGAGTTAGCGGAGTTCATCGCATCCGAAATGGATATCGACCTGACACAGGCCAAGTTCTACTCAGACAGCAAAGTAGTCCTGGGATATATCCACAACGAAACCAGGCGATTCTACGTTTATGTCAATAACAGAGTGCTACGAATCAGGGGATCAGTTCACCCACAGCAGTGGCATTACATACCCACAGACCAGAATCCCGCAGATCATGCGACTAGAGCAGTTGACGCAAGTCGACTAAGAAGCACAACGTGGCTCTCTGGAACAAAACTATTGCACATTGAGGAATGTTTTCCAGACACCTTTGAACTTGTAGGAGAGGACTCAGATGCTGAAATCCGCCCTCAGGTGTCTACACTACATACAATGACCTCTGTTATCCAGCTTGGATCTTGCAGGTTCGACAGATTCTCAAGTTGGAAGTCACTTACTCGAGCCATTACCTGCCTGACTCATATAGCTCGCTCATTCAGGACCACCAGAACTCGTGACATGGAAAAATGTAGAGGAACAGCGAGGCACACCCACGAAAGCCTAATGACCTTCATGGTAGAAGCTGCAGCTATAATCAACGCAAGACCCCTGGTTCCAGTTCCTAACGACCCTGAGGAGCCCTTGTTATTGACTCCAGCTACTCTACTTACCCAGAAAACGGGACTGTCCAGTACCCCTCCAGGAGGATTCGACTCTAAGGACCTCTACAAGCGCCAATGGAGACAGGTACAAAGTCTTGCAAATACTTTCTGGGACAGGTGGCGCAAACAATATTTGTCTACCCTGCAGCCACGGACGAAGTGGCAATCTACTAAACCTAATCTTAACATAGGTGACCTTGTTCTTGTGAAAGACCGTCAGATTCACCGGAACCAGTGGCCACTTGGTCTAGTTACCGCAACGTTCCCGAGCAAGGACGGCAACGTCCACAAAGTTGAGCTAAGGATGACCAAAGGGAATGAACCTAAGACATTTTCCAGACCGGTATCTGAACTGGTCCTATTGTTGCCTTCGGAAGAAAGGAGTAGTGACATCCGTTGATGCCAGATGGGGAGTGTTCTGCCTCCGCCATTTAATATTGTTACCCTGATTATCTGTTTGCATAATTGCAGGTTTCTCAGTATGGATATTCATACCTTTATTTGTTTGTGATGCTTTGGCTCCCTCTAGCGGCCAGAGTTATGTTGGCAGTTCAATCTTCTGTGTTTGTATTATCCATGTCTGATTCTCCTCCTCCTTTGCAATGCATTATGGTAGCTCAGCCTCCATTTCCCTCCATTTTTCCTTTCACTTTCTTCAGTTTGCCTTCAAGGAAAGACGCTTCACTTCATCCCCCTTGCGATTGCATTGCCGGTATGTCTTTATGCTTTCTGTAGATATTTCTGCTCTATAGTAGCCTAGTTTAACCAATTGTACTCCTAGTTCAGTTACTAGCTTTCTAAATGTTATGCATAATGTATATCATGTGTATTATGTATCTGTTCTATACCATGCACTGATTCTATGTATATCATTGTTCACAGTTTCACCGCATCAATATACCACTACGTTTAATAAAGCACAGACTCAACCACAGTCTCCTTATTGGACCCCGGTATAGCGGTTTAGCTGACTGGATAGCTACGTGAGCCTGCCTCATTTAGTGAGGACAGAACAATGCTCCAAATGAGGGTAGGTACCAGCACTCCTCGTTTTCCTTTAAGGGAGGCGCTGGCTCCGCATGGTTGTTTTGGAATATTTTGCCCATAAAAGTGACGATGTGTTCTTTCATCTCCGGTTTATTGCTTAGTATGCGCTGGAGAGAGTTGAATCTGGACAAGGCTTGTTCACGATTGTTCGGGAGCCTTACCCTGGTAGCTCGGAAGGGTAAGGGAAAAACCCAGTGATTGGTCTCGTCCTTAAGGAACTCATTGTCCATTATCTTGATGAATTCTTTGTCTTTACATAGTAACATAGTAACATAGTTAGTAAGGCCGAAAAAAGACATTTGTCCATCCAGTTCAGCCTATATTCCATCATAATAAATCCCCAGATCTACGTCCTTCTACAGAACCTAATTGTATGATACAATATTGTTCTGCTCCAGGAAGACATCCAGGCCTCTCTTGAACCCCTCGACTGAGTTCGCCATCACCACCTCCTCAGGCAAGCAATTCCAGATTCTCACTGCCCTAACAGTAAAGAATCCTCTTCTATGTTGGTGGAAAAACCTTCTCTCCTCCAGACGCAAAGAATGCCCCCTTGTGCCCGTCACCTTCCTTGGTATAAACAGATCCTCAGCGAGATATTTGTATTGTCCCCTTATATACTTATACATGGTTATTAGATCGCCCCTCAGTCATCTTTTTTCTAGACTAAATAATCCTAATTTCGCTAATCTATCTGGGTATTGTAGTTCTCCCATCCCCTTTATTAATTTTGTTGCCCTCCTTTGTACTCTCTCTAGTTCCATTATATCCTTCCTGAGCACCGGTGCCCAAAACTGGACACAGTACTGCATGTGCGGTCTAACTAGGGATTTGTACAGAGGCAGTATAATGCTCTCATCATGTGTATCCAGACCTCTTTTAATGCACCCCATGATCCTGTTTGCCTTGGCAGCTGCTGCCTGGCACTGGCTGCTCCAGGTAAGTTTATCATTAACTAGGATCCCCAAGTCCTTCTCCCTGTCAGATTTACCCAGTGGTTTCCCATTCAGTGTGTAATGGTGACATTGATTCCTTTTTCCCATGTGTATAACCTTACATTTATCATTGTTAAACCTCATCTGCCACCTTTCAGCCCAAGTTTCCAACTTATCCAGATCCATCTGTAGCAGAATACTATCTTCTCTTGTATTAACTGCTTTACATAGTTTTGTATCATCTGCAAATATCGATATTTTACTGTCTAAACCTTCTACCAGATCATTAATGAATATGTTGAAGAGAACAGGTCCCAATACTGACCCCTGCGGTACCCCACTGGTCACAGCGACCCAGTTAGAGACTATACCATTTATAACCACCCTCTGCTTTCTATCACTAAGCCAGTTACTAACCCATTTACACACAATTTCCCCCAGACCAAGCATTCTCATTTTGTGTACCAACCTCTTGTGCGGCACGGTATCAAACGCTTTGGAAAAATCGAGATATACCACGTCCAATGACTCACCGTGGTCCAGCCTATAGCTTACCTCCTCATAAAAACTGATTAGATTGGTTTGACAGGAGCGATTTCTCATAAACCCATGCTGATATGGAGTTAAACAGTTATTCTCATTGAGATAATCCAGAATAACATCCCTCAGAAACCCTTCAAATATTTTACCAACAATAGAGGTTAGACTTACTGGCCTATAATTTCCAGGTTCACTTTTAGAGCCCTTTTTGAATATTGGCACCACATTTGCTATGCGCCAATCCTGCGGAACAGACCCTGTCGCTATAGAGTCCCTAAAAATAAGAAATAATGGTTTATCTATTACATTACTTAGTTCTCTTAGTACTCGTGGGTGTATGCCATCCGGACCCGGAGATTTATCTATTTTAATCTTATTTAGCCGGTTTCGCACCTCTTCTTCGGTTAGATTGGTGACCCTTAATATAGGGTTTTAATTGTTTCTTGGGATTTCACCTAGCATTTCATTTTCCACCGTGAATACCGTGGAGAAGAAGGTGTTTAATATGTTAGCTTTTTCCTCGTCATCTACAACCATTCTTTCCTCACTATTTTTTTTTTTTAAGGGGCCTACATTTTCAGTTTTTATTCTTTTACTATTGATATAGTTGAAGAACAGTTTGGGATTAGTTTTACTCTCCTTAGCAATGTGCTTCTCTGTTTCCTTTTTGGCAGCTTTAATTAGTTTTTTAGATAAAGTATTTTTCTCCCTATAGTTTTTTAGAGCTTCAATGGTGCCATCCTGCTTTAGTAGTGCAAATGCTTTCTTTTTACTGTTAATTGCCTGTCTTACTTCTTTGTTTAGCCACATTGGGTTTTTCCTATTTCTAGTCCTTTTATTCCCACAAGGTATAAACCGCTTACACTGCCTATTTAGGATGTTCTTAAACATTTCCCATTTATTATCTGTATTCTTATTTCTGAGGATATTGTCCCGTCTTTCATAGACGGGGCTACTTTGTTGTCATCCTTAGTGGTACGAAACACCGACCTTCCCAAATCCAGCTGTACAGGATCTGGAAGCTTTTCCTTCACCTCATAGTGATGAGGACATGGTTTGCAGAAAGTAGTGCGCCCGTCTCGGCGTATGTAGGTCTTAAAGGAATGGACTCCTGTTCGGTCCAAGCATACATTTCCTATGACTACCCACGCCAAGTCAAGTCTCTGGGCGTAGGGGGCATAGTCAGGACCATTACACTGTTGGTGGACTTTATGTATCCTTAAATTATCTCTGCTGAGCAGAAGTAGGATTTCAGCATCTGTGTCCAAAGGTGGGATAACGCTGGCTAGGTGCCTTAAGTGTGGTTGGTGGAAAGCAGCTTCCAGGGTAGGGATCTCATCCCTTTGGTCTGGTATTTGGTCACATTCGATTAGCGTAGGTAGGGGTATTTCTACGTCTTCATTGACAGGAGAAGCAATTAAACCTTGTGCTCTTCGCTTCTACTTCTGTTTGAAGAATCTTTGCTCTAGCCTCTGCTATCTTGGCTTCTGCTTTCTTCTCTGTGTATGAACGTCTTAGTTTGGACCGCTGTGCGTTTGAACGGGCCTCTAGAATTCTGTCGCTGAGGGCTGAAGTTCTTGAGCAGGATGATTTGTATGACCGAACAGAGTGTTTAGGCGAGGCTGACCTGTGCGATCTAGCTTCTTACAGATGGGCGATACGAAGCTCCACTTTATCTTTGGTGTCTTGCATGGCGGCGTCCCTTTCTCTGCTGTGGAATCTGCCTTGCTTAACTCTGATAGGGCTTCGTCGATTTTAGAGTCTTTTAGGAAGGCAGCATACTTTGCGGACAGTCTCTTGTATCTGCCGTGGGCCACGTCTAGCTGTCTTATAGTGTCCTGTAAACTCGCTGCATCATCTTTGTGGCGTTGGACGCTTGACAAGAGGGAGGCGACTCGTTCCCATAGGTCGTCCAGGTTGTCATTGAACTCATCCCTTGTGGAACAGTAATTCTCGACGACCTTTAATGTTGGCTTGATGGAGCGTACTGGTTGTGCATCTGGGTCTGCTGCAGAAGCGGGCTCTGCTTCCCGGTCTTTATTATGGATAGTATCGGGTTGTATTTGCTCTGTTTCAGCATTGGGGAACTGTGTGAAGTCCTTTTCGTCCATTTTGATTTAAGGTGCGCTGTCTCTTTAAGAAACTGAACTTTTGAATTGGGGGCTGGAAATCGCTGTGCAGCCTAGCTGCGACCCCCTGATAAGATTCCCAAGGTGTTTTTGGAGAATTGTGGGGTTCTGCAGTCAAACAATCTGCAGCGATGTGGTATAATACACAGAGAGTCTTTATGCACAATGCGCTCTGAGGTGATGCTGCAGGAGATTTCTTAGCAGAGCAGGGCTACAGTATGTGAACAGGCAGAGCGTAGGCACGTGGATAGTGATATAAGGATGATTCTCGCCGGGTTTTAAGGCAGTCTTTCGACTGTTCTGTCCCCACATGGGGCGAATGGAGGTGTAGTTGACTATTAAGGATTGTGAGACAGATTCGTACCGTCAGTATTTTCCTCGATATGAGGCAGACAGGACCAATGCTGCTCAGCATCCGAAGAGATGATGCACACTAGAGATTGTGCAATCCAGACTTGTTTATTTGGAAATCTGGACATACAGCGTATAACTGGTAATACAGTACTTCCTCCAGAAATGCAGGTGCAGACAGGGTACAGTACAGTAAGATGTAGCACCAAGTATGACTGCAAGTGTTAGCAGCAAAGAGAGAGTGGTCGAAAGACTGATGCCTTCCTAAGCCGGTTAAAGAGCGTCCTCTCACAACAGCATGTAAACTGAAATGGCTGCCAGAGGAAGAGAAGACTTTACCCCTGAACCGGAATTAAAACATGCCTACAAGAATAAATGAATAACAAGCTGCCATATGGAAAAAGGTTATTGGGTGGCAGTAGAGTAAAATATAACAACATACATAGAAACTCAAGAACATACATGGAACAGCACAAGAAGCAGTCATTGGTTGACTACATTGTCAATAGTCCTTCCCATGAAACTCACTAAAACCCTTAATGATGTTGTCCTGTAAGAAAATTCTCAATTAAGTAAGACAAGCAAAGAAATGGGAATAACATAGGAAACCACATACATTGAAAATGCAGAAATAACGTAATAACAAAAATACTTCTATTTCAGAAACTTTATATGATAGAGCAAAACTAAGCATATATTTGGAATC
Organism: Ranitomeya imitator; assembly: GCF_032444005.1. Classification (NCBI taxonomy): domain Eukaryota; kingdom Metazoa; phylum Chordata; class Amphibia; order Anura; family Dendrobatidae; genus Ranitomeya; species Ranitomeya imitator. The sequence goes on along the minus strand of NC_091285.1, from coordinate 202,440,532 downwards.
AGCACATCAAACTCCATAAGGCCGGTTTCACATGTCAGTGGCTCCGGTACGTGAGGTGACAGTTTCCTCACGTACCGGAGACACTGACTCACGTAGACACATTAAAATCAATGTGTCTCTGCACATGTCAGCGTTTTTTCACGAACCGTGTGTCTGTTTGGAAAACACGGAGACATGTCAGTGTTCGTGGGAGCGCACGTATTACACGGACCCATTAAAGTCAATGGGTCCATGTAAAACACGTACCGCACACGGATGTTGTCTGTGTGCAGTCCGTGTGCCGTGCAGGAGACAGCGCTACAGTAAGCGCTGTCCCCCCAGCATGGTGCTGAAGCCGCTATTCATTTCTTCTCTCCAGCATCGTTCGCTGGAGAGAAGATATGAAAAATCTTTTTTTTTTTTTTTGGGGGGTGTTTAAAATAAAGATCCCTGTCCCCAACCCCCTCCCAACCCAACCCAGCGAACGATGCTGGAGAGAAGAAATGAATGGCGGCTTCAACACCAGATGCAGGGGACAGCGCTTAACTGTAGCGCTGTCTCCTGCACGGTGCGTATGGTACCCAGTCGGCACATGGGCGGCACATGGATGTTGCACGTGTGCCACACTGATGTACCACGTGAGCACACGGACGCACGGCACGGATATTTCCGGTACCGATTTTTCTGGTACCGGAATTAACTGGACGTGTGAGACTGGCCTAAAACAGACATATTACCTTCGCTGATTATTTTTTTGTGTTGACCAGTGTTTTGAGAAATACCAAAAAAGAAAAAAATTAGATATGCTAGTTTATTGTTTTTTGTAAAAATACAATGAAAAGCAATCGCGTACCCCAAAATTGTAGCAATAAAAACTACAGCTTAGTGTGTTTTATAAATACCCTGGTTTAGGAAAAGAGGGGAAAAAAGAGACAAGTGCGGCGCTTCCTCTGAGCGTAATACGTTTTTACCAACAAGTTAAAAACATTTCTTTTATTTGTAGTTATGCTCACCTTCTATCGGTAAGAAATGCACGTTGAGATTCTCAAGGAATCAGTTCTTTAGGCAACTCTTCTTCGTATGTTGTATAATCCAATAAGGTGTGCAGCTCACTTTGGAGAACTATGTGTTGATCCTGCTTCAGATCCACATAGGTGGCGATTTCAAAGGAAAAAAAAAACTCCAAGTAAATGTGGCGCTAAGCACCTACGCATTTTTTGAATGCATCCACTTCAAGTGAAAAATGTTAATAAAAATTCATTTATTTGCTCAAAATAAAAAAAATAAAATATATTTGTAAAATATTTTAAAATATTTTATAAATATATTTTATTTTTTTTATTTTGAGAAAATAAATGAATTTTTATTAACATTTTTCACTTGAAGTGGATGCATTCAAAAAATGCGTAGGTGCTTAGCGCCACATTTACTTGGAGTTTTTTTTTTCCTTTGAAACAGCTTAGTGTGTGAAATATAAGCCCTCATACAGCTGAATCAACAACAAAAAAGGTACAGGTCTCAGAAAATAGAAACATATTGTTTTTTTAAAGTTCAGAATTAATTTTAACAGCTAAAGCATAAAAGTATAAAGAAAAAAACTATCAAGTTTAATATTGCTGTAATCATACTGAACCTGGAGAATTATATTATCAAGTCATTCCTTTTTAACCCCTTAGCGACCGCCGATACGCCTTTGAACGGCGGCCGCTAAGGGTACTTAAACCACAGCGCCGTTAATTAACGGCGCTGTGGAAAAAGTCCATAGCAACCCCCAGAGGCCGATTTTCTCCGGGGTCTCGGCTCCCGAGGGTAGCCGAGACCCCAGAGAACATTATTCGGGGGGGTTTTAACCCACCCCGCATTTGCGATCGCCGGTAATTAACCGTTTACCGGCGATCGCAAAAAAAAAAAAAAAAGCGATCTCTTTTTAATTTCTCTGTCCTCCGATGTGATCGCACATCGGAGGACAGAGAAAAGGGGTCCCAGGTGGCCCCCCAATACTCACCTAGCTCCCCCGATGCTCCTCGTGTCTCCCGGTGGGCGCTGCCATCTTCAAAATGGCGGGCGCATGCGCAGTGTGCCCGCCGGCCGGCACCGGGAGAATCTTTGGGGTCTCGGCTGCCGGGGGTAGCCGAGACCCCAAAGAGCATGATCGGGGTCGGTATTACCGACCCCTGTTTTGCGATCGCCGGTAATTAACTGTTTACCGGCGACCGCAAAAAAAAAAAAAAAAAAGTAAAGTGTAATTCTCTGTCCTCTGATGTGATCGCACATCAGAGGACAGAGAAATAGGGGGATTCGGGGACCCTAGCATACTCACCTAGGTCCCTGAATCCTCTTGCTGCTCCTCCTGGCCGCCGGCAGCAGAACATGGCGGACGCATGCCCAGTGCGCCCGCCATCTGTCTCCATCTGCCGGCCGGCAGGAGAACAGCAGTTGGGGCTAAAATTAGGGGTAGGGTTAGGGGTAGGGTTAGGGGTAGGGTTAGGGTTAGGGGTAGGGTTAGGGGTAGGGTTAGGGTTAGGGTTAGGGGTAGGGTTAGGGGTAGGGTTAGGGGTAGGGTTAGGGGTAGGGTTAGGGTTAGGGGTAGGGTTAGGGGTAGGGGTAGGGTTAGGGCTAGGGTTAGGGCTAGGGTTGGGGCTAAATTTAGGGTTAGGGTTGGGGCTAAATTTAGGGTTAGGGTTGGGGCTAAACTTAGGGTTAGGCTTCTTTCACACTTACGTCGGTACGGGGCCGTCGCAATGTGTCGGCCCGACATACCGACGCACGTTGTGAAAATTGTGCACAACGTGGGCAGCATGTTGTGAATTCTGTGGCTGAATTCACTCCTGTGGTCACAAGTGGTACTGCAGCTTCTGAGCTTCCTCCCTCAGGTGTTCTGGTGAGCTCGTTAACTGCTTCATTACTTAACTCCGCCTGATGCTGCTATCCTTGCTCCTTGTCAATGTTTCAGTGTTGGATCTGAGCTTCTCCTGATTGTTCCTGTGACCTGCTGCTCTGTATAGCTAAGTGCTTTTTGCTTTTTTGTTGCTTTTTTTCTGTCCAGCTTGTCTTTTGTTTTGCTGGAAGCTCTGAGACGCAAAGGGTGTACCGCCGTGCCGTTAGTTCGGCACGGTGGGTTTTTTTTTGCCCCCTTTGCGTGGTTTTGCTTTAGGGTTTTTTGTAGACTGCAAAGTTCGCTTTACTGTCCTTGCTCTGTCCTAGAATATCGGGCCCCACTTTGCTGAATCTATTTCATCCCTACGTTTTGTCTTTTCATCTTACTCACAGTCATTATATGTAGGGGGCTGCCTTTTCCTTTGGGGAATTTCTCTGGGGCAAGTCAGGCCTATTTTTCTATCTTCAGGCTAGCTAGTTTCTTAGGCTGTGCCGAGTTGCCTAGGTAGTTGTTAGGCGCAATCCACAGCCGCTTTTAGTTGTGTTTAGGATAGGATCAGGTGTGCGGTCTACAGAGTTTCCACGTCTCAGAGCTCGTTCTTGTAATTTTGGGTATTTGTCAGATCACTGTGTGCGTTCTGATCGCTAAGCACACTGTGTTTCTGGATTGCCTTCATAACACCTGTCATTAGCAAACATAACAGTACAAGGAGACCATCTAATGATTCTCAATAGAGGGAAAGAAAAAGTTCTGACATCATTTTTTTTTTTTTCTGCTCTGTGTTCACTTTTTTTTTCCCCCTAGACATTTGGGTGATTCTGGACACAGGTGTGGACATGGATATTCAGGGTCTGTGCTCTTCAATGGATAATCTCGTTATAAATGTACAAAAAATTCAAGATACTATTGATCAGAAATCTATGTTAGAACCAAGAATTCCTATTCCTGATTTGTTTTTTGGAGATAGAACTAAGTTTCTAAGTTTCAAAAATAATTGTAAGCTATTTCTGGCCTTGAAACCTCATTCTTCTGGTAATCCTATTCAACAGGTTTTGATTATTATTTCTTTTTTGCGTGGCGACCCTCAAGACTGGGCATTTTCTCTTGCGCCAGGAGACCCTGCATTGAGTAGTGTCGATGCGTTTTTCCTGGCGCTCGGATTGCTGTACGATGAGCCTAATTCAGTGGATCAGGCTGAGAAAAATTTGCTGGCTTTGTGCCAGGGTCAGGATGATATAGAAGTATATTGTCAGAAATTTAGGAAATGGTCAGTACTCACTCAGTGGAATGAATCTGCGCTGGCAGCTTTGTTCAGAAAGGGTCTCTCTGAGGCTCTTAAGGATGTCATGGTGGGATTTCCTATGCCTGCTGGTTTGAATGAGTCTTTGTTTTTGGCCATTCAGATCGGTCGACGCTTGCGCGAGCGTAAATCTGTGCACCATTTGGCGGTACTGCCTGAGGTTAAACCTGAGCCTATGCAGTGCGATAGGACTATGACTAGAGTTGAACGGCAGGAATACAGACGTCTGAATGGTCTGTGTTTCTACTGTGGTGATTCCACTCATGCTATTTCTGATTGTCCTAAGCGCACTAAGCGGTCCGCTAGGTCTGCCGTCATTGGTACTGTACAGTCCAAATTCCTTCTGTCCATTACCTTGATATGCTCTTTGTCGTCGTTTTCTGTCATGGCGTTTGTGGATTCGGGCGCTGCCCTGAATCTGATGGATTTGGATTATGCTAAACGTTGTGGGTTTTTCTTGGAGCCTTTGCGGTGTCCTATTCCATTGAGAGGAATTGATGCTACACCTTTGGCCAAGAATAAACCTCAATACTGGGCCCAGCTGACCATGTGCATGGCTCCTGCACATCAGGAAGTTATTCGCTTTCTGGTGTTGCATAATCTGCATGATGTGGTCGTGTTGGGGTTGCCATGGCTACAAACCCATAATCCAGTATTGGATTGGAATTCCATGTCGGTATCCAGCTGGGGTTGTCAGGGGGTACATGGTGATGTTCCATTTTTGTCGATTTCGTCATCCACCCCTTCTGAGGTCCCAGAGTTCTTGTCTGATTATCAGGATGTATTTGAAGAGCCCAAGTCCGATGCTCTACCTCCGCATAGGGATTGTGATTGTGCTATCAATTTGATTCCTGGTAGTAAATTCCCTAAAGGTCGATTATTTAATTTATCCGTGCCCGAACACGCCGCTATGCGCAGTTATGTGAAGGAATCCCTGGAGAAGGGACATATTCGCCCATCGTCATCACCACTGGGAGCAGGGTTCTTCTTTGTAGCCAAGAAGGATGGTTCGCTGAGACCGTGTATTGATTACCGCCTTCTTAATAAGATCACTGTTAAATTTCAGTATCCCTTGCCATTGTTATCTGACTTGTTTGCTCGGATTAAGGGGGCTAGTTGGTTCACTAAGATAGATCTTCGTGGTGCGTATAATCTGGTGAGAATCAGGCAAGGAGATGAATGGAAAACTGCATTGTAGATTGTGAGCCCTCGCGGGCAGGGTCCTCTCTCCTCCTGTACCAGTTGTGACTTGTATTTTTCAAGATTATTGTACTTGTTTTATTATGTATACCCCTCCTCACATGTAAAGCGCCATGGAATAAATGGCGCTATAATAATAAATAATAATAATAATAATAATTCAATACGCCCGAGGGTCATTTTGAGTATCTAGTGATGCCGTTCGGACTTGCCAATGCTCCATCTGTGTTTCAGTCTTTTATGCATGACATCTTCCGTGAGTATCTGGATAAATTCCTGATTGTTTACTTGGATGACATTTTGATCTTCTCAGATGATTGGGAGTCTCATGTGAAGCAGGTCAGAATGGTTTTTCAGGTCCTGCGTGCTAACTCTTTGTTTGTGAAGGGATCAAAGTGTCTCTTCGGTGTGCAGAAAGTTTCATTTTTGGGGTTCATCTTTACCCCTTCTACTATCGAGATGGATCCAGTTAAGGTCCAAGCCATCCAGGATTGGATTTAGCCGACATCTCTGAAAAGTCTGCAAAAGTTCCTGGGCTTTGCTAATTTTTATCGTCGCTTCATCTGTAATTTTTCTAGCATTGCCAAACCATTGACCGATTTGACCAAGAAGGGTGCTGATTTGGTTAATTGGTCTTCTGCTGCTGTGGAAGCTTTTCAGGAGTTGAAGCGTCGTTTTTGTTCTGCCCCTGTGTTGTGTCAGCCAGATGTTTCTCTTCCGTTCCAGGTCGAGGTTGATGCTTCTGAGATTGGAGCAGGGGCGGTTTTGTCACAGAGAGGTTCTGATTGCTCAGTGATGAAACCATGTGCTTAATTTTCCAGGAAGTTTTCGCCCGCTGAGCGTAATTATGATGTGGGCAATCGAGAGTTGCTGGCCATGAAGTGGGCATTCGAGGAGTGGCGTCATTGGCTTGAAGGAGCTAAGCATCGCGTGGTGGTATTGACTGATCATAAGAACTTGACTTATCTCGAGTCTGCCAAGCGCTTGAATCCTAGACAGGCCCGTTGGTCGTTATTTTTTGCCCGCTTCGACTTTGTGATTTCGTACCTTCCGGGCTCTAAAAATGTGAAGGCGGATGCTCTGTCTAGGAGTTTTGTGCCCGACTCTCCGGGTTTATCTGAGCCAGCGGGTATCCTCAAGGAAGGAGTCATTGTGTCTGCCATCTCCCCTGATTTGCGGTGGGTGCTGCAAAAATTTCAGGCGAATAAACCTGATCGTTGTCCAGCAGAGAAACTGTTCGTCCCTGATAGGTGGACTAATAAACTTATCTCTGAACTTCATTGTTCGGTGTTGGCTGGTCATCCTGGAATCTTTGGTACCAGAGAGTTAGTGGCTAGATCCTTCTGGTGGCCATCTCTGTCACGGGATGTACGTACTTTTGTGCAGTCCTGTGGGATTTGTGCTAGGGCTAAGCCCTGCTGTTCTCGTGCCACTGGGTTGCTTTTGCCCTTGCCGGTCCCAAAGACGCCTTGGACACATATTTCGATGGATTTCATTTCTGACCTTCCCGTTTCTCAAAAGATGTCAGTCATTTGGGTGGTCTGTGATCGCTTTTCTAAAATGGTCCATCTGGTGCCCTTGGCTAAATTGCCTTCCTCCTCTGATTTGGTACCTTTGTTCTTTCAGCATGTGGTTCGGTTGCATGGCATTCCTGAGAATATTGTTTCTGACAGAGGTTCCCAGTTTGTTTCAAGGTTTTGGCGAGCCTTTTGTGGTAGGATGGGCATTGACCTATCCTTTTCCTCGGCTTTCCATCCTCAGACTAATGGCCAGACCGAACGAACCAATCAGACCTTGGAAACATATCTGAGATGTTTTGTTTCTGCAGACCAGGATGATTGGGTGTCCTTTTTGCCGTTGGCTGAGTTCGCCCTTAATAATCGGGCCAGCTCGGCTACCTTGGTTTCTCCATTTTTTTGCAATTCTGGGTTCTATCCTCGTTTCTCTTCAGGACAGGTTGAGTCTTCGGACTGTCCTGGTGTGGATTCTGTGGTGGATAGGTTGCAGCAGATCTGGACTCAGGTAGTGGACAATTTGATCTTGTCTCAGGAGAAAGCTCAACTTTTCGCTAATCGCAGACGCCGTGTGGGTCCCCGACTTCGTGTTGGGGATCTGGTTTGGTTATCTTCTCGTCATATTCCTATGAAGGTTTCCTCTCCTAAATTTAAACCTCGTTTTATTGGTCCGTATAGGATTTCTGAGGTTCTCAATCCTGTGTCTTTTCGTTTGACCCTCCCAGACTCCTTTTCCATACATAATGTATTCCATAGGTCGTTGTTGCGGAGATACGTGGCACCTATGGTTCCATCTGTTGAGCCTCCTGCCCCGGTTTTGGTGGAGGGGGAATTGGAGTATATTGTGGAGAAGATTTTGGATTCTCGTGTTTCTAGACGGAAACTCCAGTATCTGGTTAAATGGAAGGGTTATGCTCAGGAAGATAATTCCTGGGTTTTTGCCTCTGATGTTCATGCTTCCGATCTTGTTCGTGCCTTTCATGCGGCTCATCCTGGTCGGCCTGGGGGCTCTGGTGAGGGTTCGGTGACCCCTCCTCAAGGGGGGGGTACTGTTGTGAATTCTGTGGCTGAATTCACTCCTGTGGTCACAAGTGGTACTGCAGCTTCTGAGCTTCCTCCCTCAGGTGTTCTGGTGAGCTCGTTAACTGCTTCATTACTTAACTCCGCCTGATGCTGCTATCCTTGCTCCTTGTCAATGTTTCAGTGTTGGATCTGAGCTTCTCCTGATTGTTCCTGTGACCTGCTGCTCTGTATAGCTAAGTGCTTTTTGCTTTTTTGTTGCTTTTTTTCTGTCCAGCTTGTCTTTTGTTTTGCTGGAAGCTCTGAGACGCAAAGGGTGTACCGCCGTGCCGTTAGTTCGGCACGGTGGGTTTTTTTTGCCCCCTTTGCGTGGTTTTGCTTTAGGGTTTTTTGTAGACTGCAAAGTTCGCTTTACTGTCCTCGCTCTGTCCTACAATATCGGGCCCCACTTTGCTGAATCTATTTCATCCCTACGTTTTGTCTTTTCATCTTACTCACAGTCATTATATGTGGGGGGCTGCCTTTTCCTTTGGGGAATTTCTCTGGGGCAAGTCAGGCCTATTTTTCTATCTTCAGGCTAGCTAGTTTCTTAGGCTGTGCCGAGTTGCCTAGGTAGTTGTTAGGCGCAATCCACAGCCGCTTTTAGTTGTGTTTAGGATAGGATCAGGTGTGCGGTCTACAGAGTTTCCACGTCTCAGAGCTCGTTCTTGTAATTTTGGGTATTTGTCAGATCACTGTGTGCGTTCTGATCGCTAAGCACACTGTGTTTCTGGATTGCCTTCATAACACCTGTCATTAGCAAACATAACAGCAGCAGCTGTAGTTTTTCAACACATCCGCTGCCCAATCTATGTCCTGGGGAGGAGGGGACGGAGTTACAGCCACGCATGCGCGGTCAGAAATGGAGGATGCGACGTACAAAAAAACGTTTCATTGAACGTTTTTTTGTGCCGACACTCCGCCAAAACACAACTGATCCAGTGCACGACGGACGCGACGTGTGGCCATCCGTCACGATCCGTCGGCAATACAAGTCTATGGGCAAAAAACGCATCCTGCGGGCACATTTGCAGGATCCGTTTCTTGTCCAAAACGACGGATTGCGACGGAATGCCAAACGACGCAAGTGTGAAAGTAGCCCTAGGGCTAGGGTTAGGGTTGGGGCTAAAGTTAGGGCTAGGGTTGGGGCTAAAGTTAGGGTTAGATCTGGGATTAGGGTTAGGGTTTGGATTAGGGTTGGTATTAGGGTTAGCATTAGGGTTACGCTTGGGATTAGGGTTAGGTTTGGGATTAGGGTTAAGGTTAGGGTTGTGATTAGGGGTGTATTGGGATTAGGGTTAGGTTTGAGGTTAGGGTTGAGATTAGGATTAGGGGTGTGTTGGATTTAGGGTTTTGATTAGGGTTATGGTTAAGGTTGACATTAGGGTTGTTTTGGGGTAAGGGTTGTGATTATGGTTAGGGTTAGTGATTAGGATTATGGATGAGGTTGGGATTAGGGTTAGGGGTGTGTTGGGGTTAGGGTTGGAGCTAGAATTGGGGGGTTTCCACTGTTTAGGTACATCAGTGGGTCTCCAAACACGACAGCCAATTTTGCGCTCAAAAAGTCAAATGGTGCTCCCTCCCTTCTGAGCTCTGCCATGCGCCCAAACAGTGGGTTACCCCCACATATGGGGCATTAGCGTACTCGGGATAAATTGGACAACAACTTCTGGGGTCCAATTTCTCTTGTTACCCTTGTGAAAATAAAAACTTGGGGGCTACAAAATCTTTTTTGTGAAAAAAAAAATATTTTTTATTTTCACGACTCTGCATTCTAAACTTCTGTGAAGCACTTGGGCATTCAAAGTTCTCACCACACATCTAGATAAGTTCCTTGGGGGGTCTAGTTTCCAAAATGGGGTCACTTGTGGGGGGTTACTACAGTTTAGGTACATCAGGGGCTCTGCAATCGCAACATAATGCCCACAGACCATTCTATCAAAGTCTGCATTCCAAAAAGGCGCTCCTTCCCTTCCGAGCTCTGCCGTGCGCCCAAACAGTGGTTTACCCCCACATATGGCGCATCAGCGTACTCGGGATAAATTGGACAACAACTATTGCAGTCCAATTTCTCCTGTTACCCTTGTGAAAATAAAAACTTGGGGGCTACAATATCTTTTTTGTGGAAAATAAAAATATTTTTTATGTTCACGACTCTGCATTCTAAACTTCTATGAAGCACTTGGGCATTCAAAGTTCTCACCACACATCTAGATAAGTTCCTTGGGGGGTCTAGTTTGCAAAATGAGGTCACTTGTGGAGGGTTTCTACTGGTTAGGTACATCAGGGGCTCTGCAAACGCAACATAATACCCGCAGACCATTCTATCAAAGTCTGCATTCCAAAACGGCGCTCCTTCCTTCCGAGCTCTGCCGTGCGCCCAAACAATGGTTTACCCCCACATATGGGGTACCAGCATACTCAGGACAAATTGGACAACAACTTTTGAGGTCCAATTTCTCTTGTTACCCTTGTGAAAATAAAAATTTGGTGGCTAAAAAATCTTTTTTGTGGAAAAAAAAATTTTTTTTTATTTTCACGGCTCTGCATTATAAACTTCTGTGAAGCACTTGGGCATTCAAGGTTCTCACCACACATCTAGATAAGTTCCTTAAGGGGTCTAGTTTCCAAAATGGTGTCACTTGTGGGGGGTTTCCACTGTTTAGGCACATCAGGGGCTCTCCAAACGCGACATGGGGTCCAATCTCAATTCCAGCCAATTCTACATTGAAAAAGTAAAACGGCACTCCTTCTCTTCCAAGCTCTGCGGTGCGCCCTAACAGTTGTTTACCCCCACATATTGGGTATCAGCGTACTCAGGAGAAATTGCACAACAACTTTTGTGGTCTAATTTCTCCTGTTACCCTTGTGAAAATAAAAATTTGTGGGCAAAAAGATCATTTTTGTAGAAAAAATGCGATTTTTTTTTTCACGGCTCTACGTTATAAACTTCTGTGAAGCACATGGGGGTTCAAAGTGCGCGCCACACATCTAGATAAGTTCCTTAAGGGTATGTAAACATATAACCCAAACCCATAACCATACACTTAGAATGGGAAACACTCCAATACAATAATAAACATACTGATTCACTAAGCAGATATTAAGCTGCATGTCGAATCAAAAAAGAGTGTCACATTTTTTTGAATAAAAAGTTAGAATTTTATTGGCAAAAACAATACACTTAATAAAACAATGCCTCAAAACCATACACAATATACACTGGAAATAGGCGTTTACAGAATTCTGGGACAGCACTAGGTAATATACGTACAATTAGACACGTTGAATTTGGCACTAAAGCATGCTGAGAAAAATCTTTTTTATAATGAAGCACAGTATTTATATTTTAATTATCTGGTAATACCAAACTATACTTTAATTACATACAACTATAGGTTAAATCATACTAAAAAACAGGCACTTAAGAGCACTAGAGTAAATTACTGCGCACAAGCGCTGGGTACACTGTTGTAAATATTTTGTTCACAATATAGTTACATCAAATCAAATACTACCAATGGGCGCGAAGAGTATTATAGCTAATGATGACTGTATAGTCCGGGCAATCTATTGTCAATAAGCGTTAAATGCCGTATAGGTAGATACCCCTCAAATATCAAACCAGCTATTGTTGCTACCGTGTTGCTACCACTGGATTAGTGATTATACACGCAAAGCCGCCCGATGGAAATAAGCCCTGACCACCGTAAGGGTAAATGGCTACTGAAATGACAAACTGGCTATTGTTGGTACCGTGACCACAGACTTAATGGTTAAACACACATGGCAGCCTATTCTGAGTCCGCGCTTGCTACCGTATGGATACAGGGCCAAAAATCAAATCACCTACTAATAGTGCCGTGACAGCAAGACTAATAATGATATAATAATATAGACAGCATAGCCCCTTATACATACGCATTTGTTGCCGTGAGGGTAAATAGCTCTAAAGTATCAAACGCTGATTTTAACCATACTAAAATACACTGGATGGATGTAATCCAACGCATACAAGGTGTAGATACCACTAGCCGTAATAAACCAACAATATAAAGCTGCTGCACGCCCTGATTTCAACACAGCATGAGGTAAGTAAGCTCTAAATCTAAGATATCCACACGGTGCTATGCATAAATTAGCAGGTAGTACTCAAAACTATACCAAAACAATGCAGCCACCCATAAGTGCATAGATAACCAATGCGCCCATTAACTGGTACCAGATGGATCCAGATGCCGTATAATAAGTCCCTTATAAACATAAACGCATGCCTGAATAATGGGTACATAGAGGCCCACATCTATACATATTACCTGATAATGAGGTGCTTGTCACTGCCAGCTGCACATGGCACGCCGCTTTCCACAAACCCCAAAAGTTCCTTAAGGGGTCTAGTTTCCAAAATGGTGTCACTTGTGGGGGATTTCTACTGTTTAGGCACATCAGGGGCTCTCCAAACACGACATGGCGTCCAATCTCAATTCCAGCCAATTCAACATTGAAAAAGTAAAACGGCGCTCCTTCACTTCCAAGCTCTGCGGTGCGCCCAAACAGTGGTTTACCCTCACATATGGGGTATCGACGTATTCAGGAGAAATCGCACAACAACTTTTGTGGTCTAATTTCTCCTGTTACCCTTGTGAAAATAAGAATTTGTGGGCGAAAAGATCATTTTTGTGTAAACAAAAGCGATTTTTTATTTTCACGGCTCTACGTTATAAACTTCTGTGAAGCACTTGGGGGTTCAAAGTGCTCACCACACATCTAGATAAGTTCCTTAAGGGGTCTAGTTTCCAAAATGGTGTCACTTGTGGGGAGTTTCCACTGTTTAGGCACATCAGGGGCTCTCTAAATGTGACATGGTGTCCGATCTCAATTCCAGCCAATTCTGCATTGAAAAAGTCAAACGGCGCTCCTTCACTTCTAAGTTCTGCAGTGCGCCCTAACAGTGGTTTACCCCCACATATGGGGTATTGCCGTATTCAGGAGAAATTGCATAACAAAATTTATGGTTACATTTCTGTTTTTACACTTGTGAAAATAAAAAAAATGGTTCTGAATTAAGATGTTTGCAAAAAAAAGTTAAATGTTCATTTTTTCCTTCCACATTGTTTCAGTTCCTGTGAAGCACGTAAAGGGTTAATAAACTTCTTGAATGTGGTTTTGAGAACCTTGAGGGGTGTAGTTTTTAGAATGGTGTCACACTTCATTATTTTCTATCATATAGACCCCTCAAAATGACTTCAAATGTGATGTGGTCCCTAAAAAAAAATGGTGTTGTAAAAATGAGAAATTGCTGGTCAACTTTTAACCCTTATAACTCCCTAACAAAAAAAAAATTTTGTTTCCAAAATTGTGCTGATGTAAAGTAGACATGTGGGAAATGTTATTTATTAATTATTTTTCATGACATATCTCTCTGATTTAAGGGCATAAAAATACAAAGTTTGAAAATTGCAAAATTTTAAAAATTTTCGCCATATTTCCGTTTTTTTCATAAATAATCGCAAGTAATATCGAAGAAATGTTACCACTAACATGAAGTACAATATGTCACGAAAAAACAATCTCAGAATCAGCGGGATCCGTTGAAGCGTTCCAGAGTTATAACCTCATAAAGTGACAGTGGTCAGAATTGCAAAAATTGGCCTGGTCATTAAGTACCAAATTGGCTCTGTCACTAAGGGGTTAATGGCACAATGAACACTGGAAAAAACAAACATTAGAGAAATTGTGTTTTTTTCACCATTTCATCCCACTTGGAATTTCGCCCTCATTTTTTTAATACGTTATATAGTAAAATGAATGGTATCATTAAAAACTATAATTCTATTGAAAAAAAAGCCCTTGTGCATATAATTTGAAGGGGTATTCCATCTCCAAGATCCTCTCCCAATATGTAGTAGGAGTAATAATAATAATATTAGCAAATGCCTGCAATTAGAAATGTAGTATAGTTTTTCTGATTCGTTATGTCTCTTTATATGCAGGCAATGCAGGACCTTAGGTATCCATGGCTATGACCACTGATATAGTGACAGTTAGCTAGTTGCTAGTGATCGTAACCATGGATACCTAAGGTCCTGCAATGCCTGCACATGAGGAAAGAGAGATAGCAAATCAGAAAAACTATACTACATTTCTAATTGGAGGCATTTGCTAGTATTATTATTATTACAGCTACTACACATTGGGATAGGATCTTGGAGATGGGAATACCCCTTTAAGATTGAAAGAAAGTTATGACTTTTGAAAGAAAAGGAGGAAAAAATAACAGTGCAGAATGAAAACTCTACAGGTATTGAATGGGTTAAACAGATATCATAATGATGACAAATAATGATAGAGCAGATAATGTATATCCAACAGTCCAATAAATCTAACAATGTATTGTATGGCTAAATGTGCTAGAAAATATAAAGAAAGACTATTCTTTGTTTTAATATTTTTTTTTTATCATAGGATTCCAGCGAGGGCAGACATTTTAATGCCACCTAAGCTATTTTATTTCTTTTTTCGTAAGTTATTTTGCAACTACTTAGCTTGACAAACATTCTACATTCTATTCACTTCAACATAAGGCTAGGTTCACATTGCGTTAAGTACATTCCGTTAAACGGATCCATTAAACGCATGTACAGAAAATAGCAAAATTTGTGGAAAATTTGGCTTCACGTTAACGCTTGCGTTAATGCACGTTACTGCGTTCTGTCATTCTGATGTCCGTTCGTGAAGCATCCGTTTGTCTGCATTAGGCACTGTCAATAAAGTTGTTCTCTTTTTTTTTTCCTTTTGTCAGCGTCGGGTGTGGGTGCATACACATTCTCCATTTTGAAAGCATTGAGTGAACTTCTGCTAGCAAGATGTTTGTGTCTGAGCTCGTTAGATTTCGCTTGATGCAGTTGCGACTTCGGCAGAGAAAGCGTATTTCTCAAAGGAGATATTGGATCCATGAAGTGAATTTATTACGGAATCCATATGGTGCCTTTCACACCCTGTATGTTCAGCTTCGGGATCATCCATTTAAATTTCAACGTTATCTACGGATGTCCATTGAGACCTTTGATGTTCTGCTCTCACATGTGAAGGATGAGATACATCATCAGTGCAGCACTTTCCGTGAAAGCATCTGTGCGGAGCAACGTTTAGTGGTGACTGTGAGGTAATTATCCTTTTTTTTAACATTCTTCTATTGACAAAGACAAGATGTAATTTATCGTGGGGCATAATTATGTACATTTAGGCAATTGTAGCATTCCATTTTAATTTGCCTTTTTGTTAGTTGTCCTTTAAAATCCTAACAATAATTTTTTGTTTTTTTTTTCTTTGTGATTGCCGACCGATATCTGGCTACCGGAGAATCATTTACTTCACTGCATTTTCAATTTAGACTTGGGAAATCAACCATTTGCCAACTGGTTCGGGAAACTTGTGATGCCATTTGGAACAACTTGCAACCACTTGTGCTACCAACCCCGACAACGGAAATGTGGCTAGCAATTTCCAAACATTTCGAGGATGTGGCTAATTTCCCCGATTGCATTGGTGCCGTGGACGGCAAGCACATTCATTTTCAGAAACCAGCGCATAGTGGATCCCTTTACTATAACTACAAAAAATACTTTTCTATTGTATTGATGGCTATTGCGGATGCTAGATACCGTTTTGCTGCTGTGGATATTGGTGCATATGGACGGACGAACGATTCCAGAGTCTTCAGAGACTCCAACATCGGGAGATGTTTGTACAGCAACAACTTTAATATACCCTCATCACGACCTCTACTGGGGACCGAAGACCCAAGTTTGCCCTATGTTTTAGGTGGGGTATGAGGCGTTCCAACTCGGACAAAATCTCCTAAAGCCGTACTCAAGCCGTAGTCTAAACTCCACAAGACGCATTTTTAATTATCGCTTGAGCCGGGCAAGACGTTATGTGGAGTGTACCTTTGGTATTTTGACCTTGAAATGGCGTATATTACTAACTTGCGTGCAACTGCAACCTGAAAATGTGGACCGTGTAGTGAAGGCATGCATCTGTCTGCACAATTTTGTTTCCAGACATGAACCCCAGGTGGTTGACCCCGATGACTGTGATTCGAACCTCATCAGCATAGATTCGACTGCTGTTCGGTCTACAGTTGAAATTATGAGGATTCGTGATCAATTTGCTAATTACTTCACACATGAAGGCCTTGTTCCATGGCAAGACATACACGTGTGAAAATGTTGAAGCCTGTTGATATTGGTGAAATGTGTGGGGAAATTTTTGTTTGAGTTTATATAACCTTATCTAGTGTAAAAAGTTCAAGTCATACAAGAATATGACATTTTAAAGTAACAGTTTACTATAAATCTTCGAAAATTTTCCAACCGCAGTGTTGGTAGACATTTTAACATATGATATCCCATAGGAATGAACAAAAACATACACAAAAAACTTTGGTGAACTAAAGTTAAACCCAAAAAATGTAAACGCTGTAATTGCAACAGGTTGGTGAAAGTGAACAGTACTTATAGACTGTAATATTGCGCGGGCGTATTGTCTGCCCAACTGTACGATGGACTGCTACATTGCCTCTGCTGTTCCATGCTCGGTTCACCCCAGCCTCTGTATTGTGGGTTGTAGGCCGGCATGTCCATGCTTCTTGATCTCGAGGAAGTGGGTTCCTGGGGGCCCAAAAATTCCTCAAGAAGGTCATTAAGTCTTTGCCTAAACATTATATTTCTGTGCGCCGGGATATTTTGAACTACAGGCACATATGACAAAAGCAGGAGCTTCCACTCATTGGCTGCATATACAGACTCACGGGATTGCAAGTCCGTAATTTCCCGTCTCAGGTCTTTGTGTTCACTGCGACACAGATCCTCTACCCGTTGGAGTCCATCTACAATTATGGCATTAGCTTCATCTTTTTTGGATGCGTCCGCGTCAGCATCCGCGCTGTGCTTGCAAACGGGCACTGACAACAGAAGCCACAGTACTTCTCTCCACAGATCGTGGCTCGCTCATGCCAGACACATCTTCAGCGCCCGTCTGCTGGCTTGGTTCCAGTGGACATGGCTCCGGTTCCTCTGCCTCTCTAGGCGCAGCGGTACTGCATATCGTTCTATAACAAAAAAAAGAGAAAATTAATTGTTTTACTTTATACTAGTTTGTCTCTCACACATAAATCTTTTTACTTACGAGCGCTGTGACAAAGTTTTTGTGTAGAAACAGCAATTGCTCATAATGCACATATGGGGTGACCCATTTGCCACCAGATCCACTGGGGGTGTTTTGGCTGTTGCGGAAGTCCCGTACAAACCGATCCCTAATAGATTTCCAATGGGTATGGACAGCATCAGCTTTAAAGTAAAAAAAAAAAATTACAAAATTTTTTTGACAGCTTGCAATCTTTACATTTCGCAAGTTAACTTCATCAATATTTACCAATTTTTTTCTTAGAGGATGCCGACTTCTCCATATATCGTGGGTCAAAATGGCATATGATTTTATCCTACAACTTCCTGTTTTTAATTATATCGTGGTGGGAGCTGTCACTTTGGTCCCATATGGATGGATTGGATTCCACTAGAGTGATCAGTGTCTCGTTCTGTATGTCCAAGGGCTCTTCGTCAACCACAATGTTCCTTTTTTTTTTGGCGGGCTGCTTGGACTATGTAAATAAACACAAAACGTAATATTACAATGTATACGTTCATTTTGGGTTGTATAGAAATAGTATCTCATCGAAAAATATATTTTATTATTCATTTTATCCTACATTTTTCCCTTTTTGAAAACACTTTTAACTTTTCATAAATGATTTTGCAATTTTTTTTGGTTGCTTGTCCTTGTAGCGTTTTGTTTATGTTGTGATATGTTAGTATTTTTTTAACCAGTGCTTTACGCGTCGTTTAGATATATGTTTCTTGTATTATGTTTGATTAGTAGGTTAGATTTTTTAATACAAAAAAAAAAAAAAAGGGAAACTTTTTTGGGGGTCAAAAAGGAACATTAATAGCGTGATATTTACTGCTGGTAGGTGTGGCGACGACAGGCGGCGAGGCTGTTTTTTTTCCTTGTGTCCTTGTTCAACAACCTATGGTGTAGTTAAAAAAAAAAAAAAAAGACAATTCTTGTATCAATAAATTTATGGGTGAAATACACAAAATGTGTGGCATGTACCTTCGTAACTTTTGCCTGTTTCTTGGGGGGGGGGGGGAGACTAGCAGGTTCGGGCTCCAAAGACTCCTATTTGCAATAAAAACATGATTACACGTGATAACCTCAACATTATTGTGGCTTTTTAAAGTGAAAACCTACCGATTGGGAGGAGAACACCGCAGACACACTGCTGCTGCTGCTTGCCTCACTATCCGACATCTGTGTACAAACAAAACAATACATTTTTAGTACACACACATCTGACATGCACTACACACTCCCATGATGTATACAGAGATATATAATATATAGAATTGTACTTACATTGCCTCTGATCGCTTGCAAGACACTCACACTGTGCTGCAGGCGTGTTGACAATGTGTTGCAGAGTCTCTCCTCCTAAAAATGGCTGCAATCATATTTCCTGTCACATGACCACATGGACCACCCTCATTAACGGAATTCAAACGTATGGTTTTATTTGGAAATTTTGCATGCTTTGCGTCTGGCTGCGTTTGCCATAGCCTTCAATGGCTGAATTGACGCTTCCGTTAGTCTTGCGTTAGCTTGACCAGACCCGAAAACGCTGCAAGCCGCGTTCGAAGGTCCATCATAAAAAAACGTAATGTGGCTAACGCATGCCAATTTAGGCATGCGTCACGATGCGTCAGACAATGCAAGTCTATGGGTGCGTTACAATGTCCGTTACATTGCGTTTTCACTACTTAAAAACGTGTCTGTTAGACGGACTCCCCTAGCGCAATGTGAACCTAGACTAAAAGATAATATAAAGATTATCAGAAAAGCGCAGATCGCTGAATACATGTGCTCAGCATATCTGTTCTTACACTTAAAATAATTGTCTCGTGAGAGAAAAAGATCTATACAAATAAGCAGGGACAATTGGATGTATATTGCTGTGTTATCAGGTTTCAAATCCTTAAAAAAAAGAAGAACTATTTTTATTAATAAATGTTAGAATTCTCAATTTTTCTCTTTTTCCACTGTAGCTTAGTCTAGTATTATCTTCCCACGACACTATTGGCTCATTATGAATAACTAGTAATGATCAGTCCGTTCTTGTATAAGCTTCAAAATGCTAACTAAGATGGAGAAAATTGTATCCTATTGGTGGTGATAGCTCAGCAGTGAAATGTCTTTTATTTCTAGAATTTATTAGAAGTTAATAATTTGATAACCTCATTGTCTTAAGAATCTGTCACTAAGTTTTGCCACATAATCTGACAGCAGCAAAATGTAGAGACAGAGACCCTGATTCCGTCAATGTGTTACTTACTGGGCTGCTTAGTGTAGTTTTAATAAAATTACAATGTTATCAGTAGTAGATTATCACTAGAGGACTAGTAAACATCCTGACATGTAGTCCTCCATATTCATGAGCATTGTATAACCCCATCCCACCACTGGTTGACAGGTTTTTGTGTATACTATACATGGACATAAAGCTACCAATCAGGGGTGTGGGTGGGGTTACACAGAGCTCAGCATTCAGAGATCAGGTAGATCTGTAGCAGATGACAGTGATTTTATGTAAGGCCAGTCTCACACGTCCAGATAATTCCGGTACCGGAAAAATCGGTACCGGAATTATCCGTGTCTGTGTGTCCGTGCGTTTATGTGGCGCATCAGTGTGGCACACGTGCGGCATCCGTGTGCTGCCTGTGTGCCGACTGAGGACCACACGCACCGTGCAGGAGACAGCGCTACAGTTAAGCGCCAGTCATTTCTTCTCTCCAGCATCGTTCGTTGGAGAGAAGATATGAAAAATCTTTTTGAATTTTTTGGGGGGTGTTTAAAATAAAGATCCCTGTCCCCAACCCCCTCCCACCCTCTGTGCGCCCCCCCCCACTGTTAATAAAATACTTACCCAGCTCCCTCGCTGGCGCTGCTTCCTGTTCTCACCGCAGCTTCTCCTGTATGAGCGGTCACGTGGTGCCGCCCATTACAGTGATGAATATGCGGCTCCACCCCTATGGGTGTGAACGATGCTGGAGAGAAGAAATGAATAGCGGCTTCAGCACCACGCTGGGGGGACAGCGCTTACTGTAGCACTGTCTCCTGCACGGCACACGGACTGCACACGGACAACATCCGTGTGCGGTATGTGTTTTACACGGACCCATTGACTTTAATGGGTCCGTGTAATACGTGCGCTCCCACGAACACTGACATGTCTCCGTGTTTTCCAAACGGACACACGGTCCGTGAAAACACTCTGACATGTGCATTGATTTTAATGTGTCTACGTGAGTCAGTGTCTATGGTACGTGAAGAAACTGTCACCTCACGTACCGGAGCCACTGACGTGTGAAACCGGCCTAAAAGATAGCAAGCAGCTCAGTAAGTGATACATTGCAGGAATCAGGGTCTCTGACCCTAGATTTTGCTGCTCTCAGATGGGCTAGCAAAAACTTGGTGACAGATTCCCTCTAGCTTATGCTCATCAATATTGTTTTTTTCTATAAATGATATATGTCCATCCCTCACTGTCAATATATTCAGAATATCTTGTACATAAAGGCAGCCTGCCCATAATATCAGTATGAAAAAATGCAGTCCTCCCTAACAGACACTATCCATGAGATTAGGTATTGGGAATGAAGTTATATACAGTCCTGGCTAAAAGTGTTGGCACTAAGAAAATGAAGTATTTCTCCTAGAAAATTATTGCAATTAGACGTTTTGTTATACACGTGTTTATTTCCTTTGTGTGTATTGGAACAACACAAAAAAAACTGAGAAAAAAGGCAAATTAGACGCAATTTCAATATTATTGGCACCCTCAACTTAATATTTGGTTGCATACCCTTTGGAATAAATAACTGCAATCAGTTGCTTCCTATAAGCATCAACAAGCTTCTTGCACCTCTCATCTGGAATTTTGGACCACTGTTCTTTTGCAAACTGCTCCAGGTCTGTCATATATGAAGGGCGCCTTCTCCCAACAGCAATTTTGAGATCTCTCACAGGTGTTCAATGGGATTTAGATCCTAATTGAGCTGGCCACTTCAGAACTCTCCAGCTCTCTGTTCGCTAGACGCAGATGTCCCTTCTGTCCGCGACCTGCTGCAGGCCAGCACCAACGGGACGTCAGCGGTGCAATAGCGTTTCTGCATCGTGCCACCAGCATCCACTACGAGAATGGATAGAACAGGAGCCAGATGATGCAGCTGAGGGATTTTATTCATTTTTTGGGGGGTTTGGGGGACCATCACACTATATAGGATGCTGTGAGTTGGACCATCTTAGAATATAAGGGGCTGTGGGGTGGTCCACCATACTATGTAATGTACTGTTTAGGGACCATCATACTATATTGGGGACTGTGAGGTGGACCGTCATACTATATAGGGGGCTATGAAGTGACCCATCATACTATATGGGGGGCTGTTGGGGGTACCATTATACTACATAGGAGCTGTGAGGTGTATCATCATAATATATATGGAGCTGTGGGGTGTATCATCATACTATATGGGGTGATGTTGGGGGAACCATGATACTATACAAGGGGGCTTTTGGAGGGACCATCATACTATATGGGGGGGCTATGATGTGGACCATCCTACTATATAAGGGGCTGTGATATGGGCCATCATATTATATAGGGGTTATGAGGTGAAACACCATACTAAATGAGGGTTTGTTGGGGGCACCATCATAATATATATAGGGAGCTATGAGGTGTACCATCATACAAAATGCGTGGGGTGTTGGGAGACAATGATACTATATGGGGGGCTGTGAGGTGGACCATCATATGGCTGTGAGGTGGACCATCCTATTATATAGTGGGCTGTGATGTGGACCATCATACTATATGGGGGGCTGTTGTGGGTACCATCATACTATATAGGGGATGTGAGGTTTATCATCATAATATATGAGGAGCTGTGAGGTGTACCATGATACTAAATGGGTGAGGTGTTGATGGGACCATCATACTATATAGGGGGCTGTTGGATGGGCCATCATACTATATAGGGGGCTGTGGGGGGACCGTCATACAGTATTGGGGCTATGGGAGATCTTCATAGTATATGGGGGATCTATCATACTGTGTGGGGTGGCTGTGGGGGGACCATCTTACTGTGTAGGGTGCTTGTGGTGGACATCATACTGTGTGGGGTGGCTGTGGTGGCAATTATACTGCCTGGAGGTCTATGGGATACATTATACTATGTTGAGGGCTGTGTTGACCATCATACTGTATGGAATGGTTATGGGGGACATCACACTGCAAGGGGGCTGTGGGTTCCTCATACTGTATGGGTAGTTTTGGTGGACATCACACTTTATACAGGGTTCTGTAGTGGACATCAAACTGTGTGAGGGTCTGTGATGCCTCTCATACTGTATATTGGGGCCTGTGGCGGATACATACTGTATGGGAGGCTATGGTGACAATCTTACTGTGTGGGGTGCTATGGGCAGGGGCGGATTAGCAGAGGGTCAATATGGGCGGTAGCCCAGGGCCCAGTGGTCTGGGGGGGCCCTGGGCTACCGCACAGATTGACCCTCCGCTAATCGTCTGTGAATGCCCGCCGGCATTTATGTGCCCCCGGACCCGGTGGGCAGAGAGAGGGGGCCCGCATCGGGCCCCTTCTCATCTGCTCACCGGGCCCCTTCCGGCGCTGCAGCGGTTTCCTATTGACGTGCGGGAACGCGCCCGCACGTCAATAGTTAACAACAGCGGCCAGCCAATTGGAGGCTGGCAGCTGAAGTCGGCCGCAGCGTACACGTCGCCGGCGTCTGACGTCATTGTCAGTCGCCGGCGAGTGTGCGCTGCTGGAGGGAGCTCGCCGCCTGGAGCGCGGACAGGTGAGGAGACTGTTTGTTTTTTTGTGTTTTTTGATAAGCTAATGGTGGACACACTGGGGGCAATGCTGGAGGACACACTGGGGCAATGCTGGAGACACTGGGGCAGATTGCTGGAGACACTGGGGCAGATTGCTGGAGACACTGGGGCAGATTGCTGGAGACACTGGGGCAGATTGCTGGAGACACTGGGGCAGATTGCTGGAGACACTGGGGCAATGCTGGAGACACTGGGGCAATGCTGGATACACTGGGGCAATGCTGGAAACACTGGGGCAATGCTGGAGACACCGGGGCAATGCTGGAGACACTGGGGCAATGCTGGAGAACACACTGGGGCAATGCTGGAGAACACACTGGGGCAATGCTGGAGAACACACTGGGGCAATGCTGGAGGACACACTGGGGCAATGCTGGAGGACACACTGGGGCAATGCTGGAGGACACACTGGGGCTTTGCTGGAGGACACACTGGGGCAATGCTGGAGGACACACTGGGGCAATGCTGGAGGACACACTGGGGCAATGCTGGAGGACACACTGGGGCAATGCTGGAGGACACACTGGGGCAGATTACTGGAGACACTGGGGCAATGCTGGAGACACTGGGGCAGACTGTTGGAGACACTGGGGCAATGCTGGAGACACTGGGGCAATGCTGGAGACACTGGGGCAATGCTGGAGACACTGGGGCAATTCTGGAGACACTGGGACAATGCTGGAGACACTGGGGCAATGCTGGAGACACTGGGCCAGATTGCTGGACACACTGGTGGTAATATGCTGGACACACTGGGGCAGATTGCTGGACACACTGTCTGGGGGCAATGCTGGACACACTGGGGCAGATTACTGGACACACTGGGGGTAATATGCTGGACACACTGGGGGTAATATGCTGGACACAATGGGGCAGATTGCTGGACACACTGGGGGCAGGACTGGAGGCATGGGCAGAATGTAGACACGGGGCATGATTGGAGACACAGGGCAGAATGAAAGACATGGGGCAGGATTGGATCATGGGGCAGGATGAATACGATGGAGACAGATGGGGCAGGATGGGGAGATCATATGGTGTAGAATGGATACTCATGAGTGCAGGATGGGAGAACATATGGCTGGAGCCAGGAATGAGACACACAGGGCCAGGGTGGGGAATATTATTACCATAGGGGCTAATTAAGGGATATTATTACTGCAGTGATGTATTTATTTTATTTTTTGAGTATACTGTTTTAAATGGGGGGCGGTCCTGTTACTGTGCAGAGTGACACTATATCGCCTTTTTTTCTTCATGTGGTGTAATGTAGAAGTTGTGAAAAATTAAGTAATGTGTTCTGCAAGCGGATCTCGAGAATTTATTTTCTGCAGAAACGAGTCCTGGCTGGAAGAAATGATGGCGGTCTCTGCTGGATGAAAGATGAAGGACTTCACCTAGAGACGTCACTGGTGAGTCAGTGTTACCTATACACTGACACTATACACTGTATACTATATACAGAGGTCCTGTGTACAATGTCACCAGTGATCACTGTATTACCTATACATTATATACAGAGCTCCTGTGTATAATACCACCAGTGATCTCTGTATTACCTCTACACAGACACTGCATACTAAGTACAGATCTCCTGTGAATACTGGCACTTATGGTGATAGTATTGTTTTTTGTTTTTTTTTATTACTGATCAGTATTGTAGTATTCAGTCACTATGTGGTGGTAATATGTGGTCTGGAAATGGTGTTGTGGTATTTGTCCCTTGTATGTGCTATTTGGTCACTAAGTGGTGGTAATATGTGGTCTTGACATGGTGCGGTGGTATTTGTTCCTTGTATGTGATATTATTTGATCACTGTGGTTGTAATTTGTGGTCTGGTCATGGTGCGGTGGTATTTGTTCCTTGTATGTGATATTATTGGTCAAAATATATCTAAATTGTATTGCAGATTTTAACAAATATTTAATAGGTTACAGTAGAGTAGGGGTATATGTGGAATTATATACTTAACAAAAAAGTGTGAAACAACTGAAATTATCTATATATATAATCGTCTAAGGGGCACTTCCGTCTGTTTGTCTGTCTGTCTGTTTGTCTGTCTGTCACGGAAATCCCAAGTTGCTGGCCGCGACCAATCAGTGATGGGCACAGTCCGGCCGTGAAATGGCCGCTCCCTACTCCCCTGCAGTCAGTGCCCCCTCCATACTCCCCCCCAGTCAGCGCCCACCGCCCACATAGCGTTCTAGCAGTCCGATAAAACCGACTGCAGTACACCGCTGCATAACGCGGTGTAACGCAGTCTATTAACTCTGCTATTAACACTGCGTGACAAACTTTTTACTATTGATGCTGCCTATGCAGCATCAATAGTAAAAAGATGTAATGTTAAAAATAATAAAAAAATAAAAAATGGTGCTATTCTCACCTTCCGATGCCCACCGATGCGCGTGAGCGGCGAGGCTGCCGCCAGCTTCCGTTCCCAGAGATGCATTGCAAAATTACCCAGATGACTTAGCGGTCTCACAAGACTGCTAATGCATCTCTGGGAACGGAAGCTGGCGGCAGCCTCGCTGCTCGTGCGCATCGGTGTACGCCGGAGGGTGAGTATATAACTATTTTTTATTTTAATTCTTTTTTTAACAGAGATATGGTGCCCACACTGCTGTATACTATGTGGGCTATGTTATATACTGCGTGACTGATAAATACTACGTGGGCAGTGTTATATACTGTGTGGGCTGTGTTATTTACTGCGTGGCTGTGTTATATACTGCGTGGCTGCTATATACTACGTGGCTGCTATATACCACGTGGCTGTGCTATATACTATGTGGCTGCTATATACTATGTGGCTGCTACATACTATGTGGCTGCTATATACTATGTGGCTGTGCTATATACTACGTGGCTGTGCTATACACTACGTGGCTCTGCTATATACTACGTGGCTGTCTGTGTTATATAGTAAGTGGACTGTGTTATATACTACGTGGCTATGCTATATACTACGTGGCTGTGCTATATACTATGTGTCTGCTATATACTATGTGGCTGTGCTATATACTATGTGGCTGCTATATAGTATGTGGCTACTATATACTACGTGTCTGCTATATACTATGTGGCTGCTATATACTACGTGGCTGTGCTATATACTACGTGACTGTGCTATATACTACGTGGCTGCTATATACTATGTGGCTGTGCTATATACTACGTGGCTGTGCTATATACTACATACCACGTGGCTTTACTATATACTACGTGGCTGTGTTATATACTACATGGCTGTACTATATCCTGCACCCCGAACCCCCGACATCCTGAGACCAATCAGCGACAGACGCAGTCCAGCTGTGAATTGACATGGGATTTAAGCCACGCTTCACTGATTGGTCGCACCCGTTCGGCCGCGACCTATCAGCGATATTGGCACGGGATTTAAACACCTCTTCAGTGATTGGTCACGCACGGCCAGCCTCTACCAATCAGCGATATTGGCGTGGTATTTAAACACCACTTCGGTCATTGGTCGTGCCCGGCCGGACGCGACCAATCAGCGATATTGGCGCGGGATTTAAACACCGCTTCAGTGATTGGTAGCTCACGGCCGGCCGCGACCAATCAGCGACATTGGCGCAGTATTTAAGCACCGCTTTGGTCATTGGTTGTGCCCTGCTGGCCGCGACCAATCAGCGACAGGCGCAGTCTGGCCACGAATTGGCACCAGATTTGAACCATGCTTCGCTGATCGCCAGCTGGGCGTGACCAATCAGCGATATTGGCGCGGAATTTAACCCCCACTCACAGCGTGACGTACATACATACATAGATATTCTAGAATACTAATAAGACATTTTTCAGATTCATTTTTGTGACTTCAATCAGTCACTAAATCAATACATATACCTCCACATAATGCACTAATGAAAAAAACGGAGAAAAACTAGGAGTTTTTGTATAAAAAGTAACAAAAGCTTTATTATAAACCAATCAACAAACAATTAAAAACACAGAGTGATGAAAGTGTTGGTAGACAAAGACACCAGATATAGGTGGCTCTCAGTACAATATCACATGCATAATTACATCAGTGCAACTATAAGTTAAATCTAGTTAAGACAAAAAAACCCTCCTAGAGGTACACCGCATGCACATTACCTTCATTAATGTGAACCAGGGTCACTGTGGCACCAGCCATCAATTTTAGTAACCCATGGGTGTGCTCATTCCACATACCGCCGGTAATTTATAAAAAGTGCCACCGTAACATACACTTTGCCTGGTGGATCTAAAAATGCATACCAAAGGAGAGCATGTCTCACCTAGAACTGATGAGCCAACTGCACGTGCCCCGACGCGCGTTTCGCCGCTGTCAGCATTCGCATGACTTTTATATTTGTCGGGCTATTCCTTTAAGACTGCTATCTGTGGTGCGCGTGCGCGTGTTCGCGGTCTGGCTTTCCCCCCCCGAGTCAGGCAACATTCTGCTGCAGGCGTGACTGGGACCTTTCGGTGCCCATTCATGTGTGTGGCCGGGTACGTCCGGGCGGGGGTGGGTTAACCTGGACCGCGGCAGGCGCGTGCGCCATACTCACACAGCACTGCTGAAGTGGGGTCAGGTGATAGTCACATGATACGTTTCCATAGATACTTAAGGTCCTGCAGACAGCCCAAATCACACTTCCCCTTGAGAAAGCGAAGGCTGACAGCAGCGAAACGCGCATCGGGGCACATGCAGTTGGCTCCTCAGTTCTAGGTGAGACATGCTCTCCTTTGGTACGCATTTTTAGATCCACCAGGCCGGGTGTATGTTACGGTGGCACCTTTTATAAATTACCGGCGGTATATGGAATGAGCACACCCATGGGTTACTAAAATTGATGGCTAGTGCCACAATGACCCTGGTTCACATTAATGAAGGTAATGTGCATGTGGTATACCTCTAGGAGGGTTTTTTTGTCTTAACTAGATTTAACTTATAGTTGCACTGATGTAATTATGTATGTGATATTGTACTGAGGGCCACCTATATCTGGTGTCTTTGTCTACCAACACTTTCAACACTCTGTTTGTCTTTTTAATTGTTTGTTAATTGGTTTATAATAAAGCTTTTGTTACTTTTTATACAAAAACTCCTAGTTTTTCTCCGTTTTTTTCATATTCTAGAATACCCAATGAGTTAGAATCGGGCCACCATCTAGTGTCTTATATTCTAGGTTCTTCAAAGTAGCCACCTTTTGCTTTGATGACTGCTTTGCACACTCTTGCCATTCTCTTGATGACCTTCAAGAGGTAGTCACCAGGAATGGTTTTCACTTCACAGGTGTGCCCTGTCAGGTTTAATAAGTGGGATTTCTTGCCTTACTGTATAACTGGGGTTGAGATCATCAGTTGTGTTGTGCTGAAGTCTGGTGGATACACAGCTGATAGTCCTACTACAATTTCAGTTGTTTCACACTTTTTTGTTAAGTATATAATTCCACATGTGTTAATTCATAGTTTTGATGTCTTCAGTGTGAATGTACAATTTTCATAGTAATGAAAATACAGAAAAATCTTTAAATGAGAGGGTGTGTCCCAACTTTTGATCTGTACTGTACACATATTTGGTCTGCAGAGCACTGGTCTAAAACTGATATTACTATTTAATGGTCACTGGGATTTTTTGTTAAAGTAGCTGTCGAATCTTGAAGTGAAAGTCTGCAGTGACTGTGGACTTCTGAATCCTCATAGAGCTCGCTCGCTGTTAGGATTCTCTGGCACTGGCGCTCAGAGTTGGTGACCATGTGCAGTGGTGTAGCTTGAACAGCATGGGCCACAAAGCAAAACCTCTAATGGGGCCCCTAATTATTGCAAGTCTTGAATGACATTGGTCTTTTTATATAGGCCAAAGGGACTTTTTTGCAACCCTCATACATACTGTAGCTATACCCTTGATCATGTGAGGACGAATATGAGATTTTCATGTGGAGCGCCCCATTGGGGCCGTGGGGTAATCGGTACCGGGTCTGACACAGTTCTTAAAGGGGAAGGTCCCGGCAGCAGTGACCTGGTCCATGGCCCTGGGCGTCCATAAATAAATTGTTATTTTGTGGTATAAGGGTTATGGGGAAAATGTTCATGACGCCACCTGTGGTGTTCAGCTATAATAGCCAATGCTGCAGTCAGATCCTCTGGGGCGATGGTGGTGCAGCAAAGATGGTGCAGCTCTCCACAGGTAGAGCTAACCACAGGGCAGATGTAGAGTTAAGTGTTAAGATGGTGGTCGTGGTTGTGCCAGGCAGGCTGGTGAAGCAGCAATAACTAGAAGGACACAGAATGGTGCAATTTCCACTTTTACTCACAATTCTCCAGTAGGGTTGAGCGAGACGGATCGGTCATGTTCATAAGTCGCCGACTTTTGGCAAAGTCGTGTTTCATGAAACCTGACCCGATCCCTGTGTGGGGTCGGCCACGCGGTCGGCAACCTTCGCGCCAAAGTCGCGTTTCATATGTCGCGTTTAGCGCCATTTCTCAGCCAATGAAGGAGGACGCAGAGTGTGGGCAGCGTGATGACATAGGTCTCGGTCCCCACCATCTTAGAGAAGGGCATGGCAGTGATTGGCTTGCTTTCTGCGGCGTCACAGGGGCTATAAAGGGGCATGCAAGCCGACCGCCATCTTACTGCTGCTGATCTGAGCTTAGGGAGAGGTTGCTGCCGCTTCATCAGAAGCAGGGATAGCGTTGGGCAGGGAATATAAACCCCCAAACTGCTTGTGCTGTAGCGATTTCCACTGTCCAACACCACCTTTTCCTTGCAGGGACAGTGGAGGCTAGATTTCTGTGCATCAGCTCTGTAGCTTATTAGGCTGCCTTATAAGGCTCCCTGATAGCTGCATTGCTGTTTGTATGCCGCTGTGCAAACCAACTGCTTTTTTCAAAGCACAAATCCTGTTGCTCCTTCCTTTCTGCACAGCTATCTTGTTTGTTTGTCCACACTTTTGTGTGCAGCAGTCCTTTTTATTGGTGCCTGCCATACTTTTCTGAGATTACTGTAGGGAGATAGTAATTGTAGTACAGTCCCTTTTTTTATATATATCTTCAAGCCACTTTCTGCCCCTGAAACTGTGTAGTGTGAAACAGTGGGCCTGTATTTTTCTGCACTGTCCCACACCTAAAAATGGAGATTTATATTGCCAATCAGTGCATCTGTGCCAGTCCAGTCTGTGGTATCTGTCAGTCATTTTCTGCCACAGAAACTATACTGTAAAACAGTGGGCCAGATTAATTCACTAGTCTTCCATATAAAAACAAAAAGGGGAGATTAATATTGGAAAATCTGTGCATCTGTGCCAGTCCAGTCTGTGTTCTCTGTCTGTCAGTCATTCTCTGCCACAGAAACTATACTGTAAAACAGTGGGCCAGATTTATTCACTAGTCTCCCATAAAAAAAGAAGGGGAGGTTAATATTGGCAAATCTGTGCATCTGTGCCAGTCCAGTCTGTGGTATCTGTCTGTCAGTCATTTTCTGCCACAGAAAGTATACTGTAAAACAGTGGGCCAGATTTATTCACTAGTCTCCCATAAAAAAAAAAAAAAACAAGGGGAGATTAATATTGGCAAATCTGTGCATCTGTGCCAGTCCAGTCTGTGGTATCTGTCAGTCATTTTTTGCCACAGAAAATATACTGTAATACAGTGGGCCCGATTTATTCACTAGTCTTCCATATAAAAAAAAGAAGGGGAGATTTTCATTTCCAGTGTGTGCATCTGCGTCAGTCCTGTTAGTGGCATATCTGTCAGCCACTGTCTGCCACTGAAGCTGTGTACTGTGAAAGCAACAGACAGAGAACAGATAAAGGTGTTTGACTTAATCTATTTTCTGTTTATAAGGTGGCAAAGAACGTGTGGGTGATGGCCACATTTTTAATTGAAAAACCTTTATTGCACGACTCAGGACTAGAATACTTTGCCATGCTTCTAGACTTTATACCATGGGAAAGTGTTACTTTGATAACACTTGGTGATATATGTGTATTAGAGATTTTGTTTTCCTTTTAATTATTTTAAATCCAATTTCTCATCCCCAGAACACATTTTTACAATTACTTACAGATTCCTAACACTTATGAATAAATCTACTTATTTCTTCCTTACCTACTGTTGGTATTATTAACTCCCATGGTCCAGGGGAATTGATATTCAGGCTATACTCTTTGCTTATTCATGTTTAAGTTGTGGGAGACCCTTCACAAGTGGGTGATAAATGAAATGGAAGTCTAAAATCCCTTCACAAAAAGGTTTTTGAAAGAAAATAATTGACTCATATAATTAATAATAAAAATCCAAAAGTACTGGTCCCGGTCCTATTAGCGTGTCTTTGAGAAATCTAGTTTAATAGTGGATTAGTAACATATGTATCTTTCTTAGGGAAACATTATTTATAGCATGGAAAAGCATAGCCATGCACTTGATCTACTAAAAAAATCCACATTAAAAATATGGTGAAGGCAATGGTCTCCTAAACATTTTGTATAGAACATTTCCTGAAAAATGGTCTGGGGAGTTTGGAGCAAGTTTCCACTAACTGTCCATTCATCATAGATGTTATCTACATTCTTATGAGAGTTTCTTTTCACACAAGTTGATGTCTAGAAAGACTTTATCATATTAGAATAAAACCTCTGACAGTAGTTATAAGAGTAGGCATTGCGAAAGACTTTATACAGTGGGTACGGAAAGTATTCAGACCCCTTTAAATTTTTCACTCTTTGTTTCATTGCAGCCATTTGGTAAATTCAAAAAAGTTCTTTTTTTCACATTAATGTACACTCTGCATCCCATCTTGACTGAAAAAAAGAGAAATGTAGAAATTTTTGCAAATTTAGTAAAAAAGAAAAACTGAAATATCACATGGTCATAAGTATTCAGACCCTTTGCTCAGACACTCATATTTAAGTCACATGCTGTCCATTTCCTTGTGATCCTCATTGAGATGGTTCTACTCTTTCACTGGAGGCCAACTGTGCTTAAATAAACTGATAGGACTTGATTTGGAAAGGCACACACCTGTCTATATAAGACCTCACAGCTCACAGTGCATGTCAGACCAAATAAGAATCATGAGGTCAAAGGAACTGGCCAAGGAGGTCAGAGACAGAATTGTGGCAAGGCACAGATCTGGCCAAGGTTACAAAAGAATTTCTGCAGTACTCAAGGTTCCTAAGAGTACAGTGGCCTCCATAATCCTTAAATGGAAGAAGTTTGGGACCACCAGAAGTCTTCCTAGACCTGGCCATCCAGCCAAACTGAGCAATCGTGGGAGAAGAGCCTTGGTGAGAGAGGTAAAGAAGAATCCCAAGATCACTGTGGCTGAGCTCCAGAGATGCAGTAGGGACATGGGAGAAAGTTCCACAAAGTCAACTCTCACTGCAGCCCTCCACCAGTCGGGTCTTTATGGCAGAGTGGCCGGATGGAAGCCTCTCCTCAGTGCAAGTCATATGAAAGCCTCCAAAGAGTTTGCAAAAAACACACAAAGGACTCCCAGACTATGAGAAATAAGATTCTCTGGTCTAATGAGATGAAGATAGACCTTTTTGGTGATAATTCTAAGCGGTATATGTGGAGAAAACCAAGCACTTCTCATCACCTGCCCATTGCAATCCCAACAGTGAAACATGGTGATGGCAGCATCATGCTATGGGTGTGTTTTTCAGCTGCAGGGACAGGATGACTGGTTGTCATTGAAGGAAACATGAATGCGGACAAGTACAGAGATATCCTGGATGAAAACCTCCTCCAGAGTGCTCTGGACCTCAGATTTGGCCGAAATTTCACCTTCCAACAAGACAATTACCGTAAACATTCAGCTAAAATAACAAAGCAGTGGCTTCAGAACAACTCTGTGACCATTCTTGACTAGCCCAGCCAGAGCCCTGTCCTAAACCCAATTGAGCATCTCTGGAGAAACCTGAAAATGGATGTCCACCAACATTCACCATCCAACCTGACGGAACTGGAGAGGATCTGCAAGGAAGAATGGCAGAGGGTCTGAATACTTATGACCATGTGATATTTCAGATTTTCTTTTTTAATAAATTTGCAAAAATTACGACATTTCTGTTTTTTTCAGTCAAGATGGGGTGCAGAGTGTACATTAAAGAGAAAAAAAAATAACTTTTTTTTTAATTTACCAAATGGCTGCAATGAAACAAAGAGTGAAACATTTTAAGGGGTCTGAATACTTTCCGTACCCACTGTAGGCAAAGGTTATCAATGCTTTGAAAGTTTATTCATATTTTTTACTTTATATGGTTAATCCAGGTTACTAGCAAGATATATGGTAGTTATATACACTGTTCAAAAAATAAAGGAAACACTAAAATACCACATCCTAGATATCTTTTAATGAAATATTCCAGTTGCAAATTTTTCTTCATTGCATAGTGGACTGTGTTCAGAACAATAAAACATAACAATTATCAATGTAAATAAAAATGAATATCCCATGGAGCTCTGGATTTGGAATGATACTCAAAATCAAAGTGGAAAATCAAATTACAGGCTGATCCAACTTCAGTGGAAATGCCTCATGACAAGGAAAAGATGCTCAGTATTGTGTGGCCTACACCTGCCTGTATGACCTCCCTACTGTACAACGCCTGGGCATGCTCCTGATGAGGCAGCGGATAGCCTTCTGAGGGATCTCCTCCCACACCTGGACTAAAGCGTCCGCCAACTCCTGGACAGTCTGTGGTGCAACGTGACGTTGGTGGATGGTGTGAGACATGATGTCCCAGATGTGCTCAATCGGATTCAGGTCTGGGGAATGGGCGGACCAGTCCATAGCTTCAATGCCTTCATCTTGCAGGAAATGCTGACACACTCCATCCACATGAGGTCTGGCATTGTCCTGCATTAAGAGGAACCGAGGGCCAACTGCACGAGCATATGGTCTCACAAGGGGTCTGAGGATCTCACCTCGGTACCTAATGGCAGTCAGGCTACCTCTGGCGAGCACATGGAGGGCTGTGTGGCCCTCCAAAGAAATGCCACCCTACACCATTACTGACCCACATGCTGAAGGATGTTGCAGGCAGCAGATTGCTTTCCATGGCATCTCACGTCTGTCACATGTGCTCAATGTGTACCTGCTTTCATCTGTGCAGAGCACAGGGCGCCAGTGGCAAATTTGCCAATCCTGGTGCTCTGTGGCAAATGCCAAGCGTCCTGCACAGTGTTGGGCTGTGAGCACAACCCCCATCTGTGGATGTCGGGCACTCAGACCATACTCATGGAGTCAGTTTCTAACCGTTTGTGCAGACACATGCACATTTGTGGCCTGCTGGAGGTCATTTTGCAGGGTTCTGGCAGTGCTCCTCCTGTTCCTCCTTGCACAAAGGCGGAGGTAGCAGTCCTGCTGCTGGGTTGTTGCCCTCCTATGGCCCCCTCCACATTTCCTGGTGTACTGGTCTGCCTCCTGGTAGTGCCTCCAGCCTCTGGACACTACGCTGACAGACACAGCAAACCTTCTTGCCACAACTCGCATTGATGTGCCATCCTGGATGAGCTGCACTACCTGACCCACTTGTCTGGGCTGTAGAGTCCGTCTCATGCTACCACGAGTGTGAAAGCACAACCAACATTCAAAAGTGACCAAAACATCAGCCAGAAAGCATTGGTACTGAGATGTGGTCTGTGGTCCCCACCTGCAGAACCACTTCTCTATTGAGGGTGTCTTGAGAATTGCCAATAATTTCCATCTGTTGTCTATTCGATTTGCACAACAGCATGTGAAATTGATTCTCAATCAATGTTGCTTCCTAAGGCCTCTTTCACACTTCAGTTATTTGGCGTCAGTCTAAAACCGCCATTTTCCTCAAATAAAGGATCCGTCATTTTTTTTTTGACGGATCCGTTATTTTCCCATAGACTTGCATTAGTGACGGATTGTGACGGATGGTCGTCCGTTCCATCCGCCATGTGACGGATCCGTCGAAATTTGGCGAACGTTTTCTGAAAATAGACGGACATTGGAACGTTTTTTGTCAACGCCGAAATGGCGGATCGCGACGGATCCATTCCATAGAATGGGCACCTATGGGCGACGGATCCGCCGCAACCGTTTTTTCGGCGGATCCGTCGCCCCAATCCGTTTTTTCAATTGCGCATGCTCCAAAAAGTAGATACTTCTCCCAGACAACCCCCAAGTAACGGATCCGTCAAAAAAACGGATCCGTTAGAACCGTTTTCGCAACAATTGTGACGGATCCGTCAATCCGTCACTATGTCGGTAGTGACTGACGCCAAAAGACTGAAGTGTGAAAGAGGCCTAAGTGGACAGTTTGATTTCACAGAAGTTTGATTTACTTGGAGTTATATTCTGTTGTTTAAGTGTTCCCTTTATTTTTTTGAGCAGTGTATTTGAAGACTATGCATTTTAGACTATGTATGTAACCTTTATAACATATGTATAAGATTCTTTAATTTATCCATTAATTGTGAAAGGCGTTGTCCATTACTTTTTTATTGATGACCTATTGTTAGGATAGGCCATCAATATAAGATCGATGGGAATCTGACACCTGGCACCCCCACTGATCTAATATTGATTATCTATCCTAGCGATATGTCATCAATATCAAAATGGTGTAAAACCCCTTTAACTGAGAGGTTCCACAGCAATTTTCCTATTCATCTGATTTACATACAGTATGTGTTATTATAGTGTGTTCTCAGATTAAGTTTTTTTGTGCCTTGCTTTGGATGGTTAACTATTACAACAAAAACCTGAAGCATTCAGCCAAGTCTATCTGCCAAGAAGAGGAAGTGATGAAGTAATATTTTCTGTGCTGGTTGTGGTTTCCACATAAATATTATGCAAATTGAAACATGTTAATATTTGTTTTGGAAAGCCTAATTAACTGTACTTGATAAGATGAAGTAAGAACAAATTTAAGGACAATATAATACATTCTAATGATTGTATTCAATCACGAAACATGTAACACGTCTCTTAGGTTATAAATTCTTTGATGCAAGTTAAAAAGGGACATACAAATAACATAATAGGTAACCATTTAATAAAGTGTCCTACTATAAAATAATTCAAAGACTTCTTCATCCATAACATAGCAGTGCTCCTCCCTCTTGTTCCCATACCATCTTATTCACATCTTGAATATACTGAGCTACAAGTAGAGATTTCAAATATTTGGGCACTGTAAGATGAGGGTGGTGAAGTACATTTGTTAGCAATAGTGTAGCTACAGGGGGGGGGGGGGGCAGGGGGGCGGTGGCCCCGGGCCCTGCGCTCTCAGGGGGCACACCTGGAGCTATGCTACTGTAACTGTATCGGCGTGGCAGCACGCCAATACAGTTACATTCTGCAGCAGAGCAGGGAAACACGATCTATGGGGCCCCTGAGCAAGTGGTGGGGGGCCCGGTGCGAGCAGTGGGCCCCCCGTTCTTCATCACACGTTCAGCTGTATCGGCTACATGCTGATACAGCTGGCCGCATTGATGAGAGAGGGAGCATTACGCTCCGTCTCCCACCATCCCCCTGTCAGCGTCTGAC
This sequence comes from Ranitomeya imitator, assembly GCF_032444005.1. Classification (NCBI taxonomy): domain Eukaryota; kingdom Metazoa; phylum Chordata; class Amphibia; order Anura; family Dendrobatidae; genus Ranitomeya; species Ranitomeya imitator. The sequence goes on along the minus strand of NC_091285.1, from coordinate 202,404,051 downwards.
ATCACCGACGCCGACACTGACAGCAAGCGCGATGACATCACCACTCGGCACCCGCAGTCAGGAGATGAGCGAGAGCTCGGAGAAGCACAGGAACCAGGAGGAAGAGAGGTGAGCATTTATCTATTATTTTTTTAAAGCCGGGGCTGCATTATAATATAGAGGCTGCCTATGGAGGTACGTTATGCTACAGAGGCAGCCTATGGGGGTACATTATGCTACAGAGGCTGCCTATGGGTGTACATTATGCTACAGAGGCTGCCTATGTGGGTTCATTATAATACAGAGGCTTCATATGGGGGTTCATTATAATACAGAGGCTGCGTGTGGGGGTTCATTATAATACAGAGGCTGCCTATGGGGGTATATTATAATACAGAGGCTGCCTATGGGGGTACATTATAATACAGAGGCTGCCTATGGGGGTACATTATAATACAGAGGCTGCCTATGGGGGTGCATTATAATATAGAGGCTGCCTATGGGGGTACATTATGCTACAGAGGCTGCCTATGGGGGTACATTATGCTACAGAGGCTGCCTATGGGGGTTTATTATAATACAGAGGCTGCCTATGGGGGCTCATTATAATACAGAAGCTGCCTATGGGGGCTCATTATAATACAGAAGCTGCCTATGGGGGTACATTATGCTACAGAGGCTGCCTATGGGGGTTCATTATAATACAGTAGCTGCCTATGGGGGTACATTATGCTACAGAGGCTGCCTATGGGGGTGCATTATAATACAGAGGCTGCCTATGGGGGCACATTATAATACAGAGGCTGCCAATGGGGAGTGCAATATACTATATGGAGACCTATGGGGAGTGCATTATACTATATGGAGACCTATGGGGAGTGCATTATAATATGTGGAGACCTATAGGGATTGCATTATACTATATTGAGGACTATCTGATGTATTATGCTATATGGAGGCTATCTAGGGGGCCATCATACAGTGTGGAGTCATACAGTGTTGGAGCCATTAAATAGTTTGGGGATATTAAGGGGTCAGTAAATATACAGTGAGGGGTCATTATACTGTTTATAAGAGAGCATCATACTGTGTATAGGGGAGCTGTATAGGGAGGACACTCGGGATATTATTAAATGTAAAGTGGGCACTTATTGTTATAGGGGAACTCAGGTTACTGTGACTGTCAAAGGGCACACAGGGCATTATTACTTTTTAGGGGACAAAATGTGGGCTCTGTTTTCTAGGGGACTTGCACCCAGCATTACTATACAGTGGGGCAAAAAAGTATTTAGTCAGTCAGCAATAGTGCAAGTTCCACCACTTAAAAAGATGAGAGGCGTCTGTAATTTACATCATAGGTAGACCTCAACTATGGGAGACAAACTGAGAAAAAAAATCCAGAAAATCACATTGTCTGTATTTTTAACATTTTATTTGCATATTATGGTGGAAAATAAGTATTTGGTCAGAAACAAAATTTAATCTCAATACTTTGTAATATATCCTTTGTTGGCAATGACAGAGGTCAAACGTTTTCTGTAAGTCTTCACAAGGTTGCCACACACTGTTGTTGGTATGTTGGCCCATTCCTCCATGCAGATCTCCTCTAGAGCAGTGTTGATTTTGGCTTTTCGCTTGGCAACACGGACTTTCAACTCCCTCCAAAGGTTTTCTATAGGGTTGAGATCTGGAGACTGGCTAGGCCACTCCAGGACCTTGAAATGCTTCTCACGAAGCCACTCCTTCGTTGCCCTGGCGGTGTGCTTTGGATCATTGTAATGTTGAAAGACCCAGCCACGTTTCATCTTCAATGCCCTTGCTGATGGAAGGAGGTTTGCACTCAAAATCTCACGATACATGGCCCCATTCATTCTTTTATGTACCCGGATCAGTCGTCCTGGCCCCTTTGCAGAGAAACAGCCGCAAAGCATGATGTTTCCACCACCATGCTTTACAGTAGGTATGGTGTTTGATGGATGCAACTCAGTATTCTTTTTCCTCCAAACACGACAAGTTGTGTTTCTACCAAACAGTTCCAGTTTGGTTTCATCAGACCATAGGACATTCTCCCAAAACTCCTCTGGATCATCCAAATGCTCTCTAGCAAACTTCAGACGGGCCCAGACATGTACTGGCTTAAGCAGTGGGACACGTCTGGCACTGCAGGATCTGAGTCCATGGTGGCGTAGTGTGTTACTTATGGTAGGCCTTGTTAAATTGGTCCCAGCTCTCTGCAGTTCATTCACTAGGTCCCCCCGCATGGTTCTGGGATTTTTGCTCACCGTTCTTGTGATCATTCTGACCCCACGGGGTGGGATTTTGCGTGGAGCCCCAGATCGAGGGAGATTATCAGTGGTCTTGTATGTCTTCCATTTTCTAATTATTGCTCCCACTGTTGATTTCTTCACTCCAAGCTGGTTGGCTATTGCAGATTCAGTCTTCCCAGCCTGGTGCAGGGCTACAATTTTGTTTCTGGTGTCCTTTGACAGCTCTTTGATCTTCACCATAGTGGAGTTTGGAGTCAGACTGTTTGAGGGTGTACACAGGTGTCTTTTTATACTGATAACAAGTTTAAACAGGTGCCATTACTACAGGTAATGAGTGGAGGAAAGAGGAGACTCTTCAAGAAGAAGCTACAGGTCTGTGAGAGCCAGAAATCTGGATTGTTTGTTTCTGACCAAATACTTATTTTCCACCATAATATGCAAATAAAATGTTAAAAAAACAGACAATGTGATTTTCTGGATTTTTTTTTCTCAGTTTGTCTCCCATAGTTGAGGTCTACCTATGATGTAAATTACAGACGCCTCTCATCTTTTTAAGTGGTGGAACTTGCACTATTGCTGACTGACTAAATACTTTTTTGCCCCACTGTATTACAGAGGGTTGCTTTAGAATTTAGAGGACACAGAGAACCACACAGCAGGGGCAGTAATAGCGACACATACGGCAGCAGCGGCTCAGTATTGGGGTATGAGCAGGATGAGGAGTTTGTGCATTTGGGAATAGTCCCGTTTTGGACAGTGCTGAAAATGTGAGAAGTGAAATGTGTCCTTGTTGTAATCTCTGCAGCATGACTGCTTCTGGCTGGGAGAAGTTGTCATGTTGGTCTGGGCCAGATGGAAAAGACGTGAATAGTGAATGACTCCATCAGAAAGATCGTCAGCGGTAAGTCACCATCTGTAACTGTGCTGTGATCTCTTATATGTTCTGTAGGACTGGTATTTACCACTGACCATATGGCGGTAATATCAATAGTGGACTTTATATAGAGACTATTTTCAGCAACAGCACGGTCATTTGCTGAGGTTCTCCTCCACTATTAGGGTGCGTAAACCAGTTATAATCAAGGTTACCTGGTTAGGACCCACTCAGAGGTTTGGCCCCCCCTTTGCCCACCCCCGAACCAAAATCCTAGCTAAGCCTCTGGTTAGGCATGGTGAATGGCAGGCTTACTGGTTTTTAGCATAAATTTGCAATGGAGGAAATCTAACAGATATGATTCTCTCCAGTTCTTTGAACCTGATACAACTCAACGTCTCACAACTGATGGCAAAATGAATGCAAAAATGCATCAGACTTTTTCCTCATTTACTCCTCTGCACTGATCTTGTGCATTAATATTATTATTATTATAGCGCCATTAATTCTATAACGCTTTACATGTGAGGAGGGGTATAAATAATAAAAAACAAGTATAGTAATCTTAGCAATACAAGTGATGACTGGTACAGAAGGAGAGAGGACCCTGCCCATGATGGCTCACAATCTACAAGGGATGGGTAAGGATAGAGCAGGTGAGGGTAGAACTGGTCGTGCAGTAGTTTGGTGGATCGGTGGTTACTGCAGGCTCTCCATGCATGTGTTGTGACTGACACACAGCCGTGACACATGAAGCTGCGGCGCCAAACAGCTGTTTATTGGGAGTTCTCCAGGTATCTGGGTTCCCGATGCAGCTATTCAGTAAGCAATATAGCTATTCGGATAAGGAGTCATCCGAAGCTATTCGCTCATCCCTAGTTAAAACCATACACAGCTTTGTTATCTGGTTTCTTCTAGCTGTTCTACGTATCTCCATACCCCTTAGTTCTAGAATTGGTTTAGACTCAGGTGGGCATTTGCCATGTTCTGGGGATCTCCGAAATATGAACAATGTATGACAAGACATATAGTATCTCCATAACTCCTTATGGAATTATGTTTCTGGAATGTTCTAGAAGGTGTCTGCAGCTTCAGCAGGACTATATGTTGCAATCAAACCTGTCTCCTGCTCTGAGCTGGTCAAGGTGTGAGATCTCTCCCTCACAGCTTTTGAGGCTTGCCGAAACCCCCCCCCCTCCCCCCCGCTGAGCTCGGTTTCTCCTTGAGGCTTTGAGAAACTGGGTTTCCTGCTGAGCCCAGTTTTCTATCAGGGCTGGGTAAAGGGGTTTTATGAGCAATATATAATCAAAGTCTTTGTTATAGCTCATGAATTAGGCATTTCCATTGGCATGATTTCCAGTATTATTCATGAAGTTTCAATGCTGTCAAAAGTCGGTTCATGGTGGGTACCACAAATGTTGAAGCGTAAGCAAAAATTATAGCAGAAGAGTAGATATTAGCATGCACACTGTCAGAGGGTGAGGTGCTAGTGAAACAGGCAGTTTAAGCCCACGTCAATGTAAGTTCAAAATTCACTGCACACTCTTACGTATACATTGCAAAAAAAGATTTATTAAAGTCCATACATGAAAAGATTGGGAGCAGATGGTAGCTGGTACAAAAAAGTGACTATTTATTATAATATTACGATGCTTAGACCCATCCTGGGTCTTAATCATTTAGTCACTGTTTAGACAGTAAGGTGTCATGTAGAATTAAGGAATTCCATTAAAAGTTTAAAATTTGTGGGCCTGTGACTTTGTTAGGTGAGGAGTGGCAGAATAACCTGAATTGCAGCTTAGGACTAGCTGTGTTTCTGCTCCTTGCTGGTGATGGAGAAAACAATATTATCGTATTTTTCGGACTATAAGACGCACCAGATCATAAGGCGTACCTAGGTATTAGAATAGAAAATTACAGAAAAAGTTGAAGCAAAAAATGTGGTCAATTCTGTACTTAATATCCCCTATCCTGGTACATATATGGTCCCCTCATCCCCATCTTGATACACAAGCCCCCCTCATCCCTACCCTGGTATGCATGGCTCCCTTATCCCTATCTTGGCATGCATGGATCCCTCATCCCTATCCTGGTATGCATGCCCCCTTATACCTATCCTGGTATGCATGGCCCCCTCATCCTTATCCTGGTAGGAATGGTTTCCCTCATCCCTATCCTGGCAAGAATGATCACCCTCATCCCTATCCTAGTATGCATGGCCCCATCCCTATCCTGGTGTGCAGGGTCCCCATCTCATCCTAGTATGCATGGCCTCATCCCTATCCTGGAATGCAGGACCCCTATCTCATCCTAGTATGCTCACCCCCATCCTTATCCTGGTATGCAGGGAGCCCCATCTTGTCCTAGTATGCATGGTCCCATCCCTATTCTGGTATGATTGGCCCCCATCCCGGCCGTGGTATGCATTTCCACATCCTTATAATTGGCCTCCATCCCCCATCCTGGTATGCATGGCCCCATCTCGTCCTAGTATGCAGGGCCCCCATCTTGTCCTAGTAAGCATGGCCCATCCCTTTCCTGGTATGCAGGGCCCCCATCTTGTCCTAGTATGCATGGTCCCAATCCTTGTCCTGATATGCAGGGCCCCAATCCCATCCTCGTATGCATGGCCCCATCCCTATCCTGGAATGCAGGGCCCCTTTCTCATCCTAGTATGCATGGCCCCCATCCTTATCCTGGTATGCAGGGAGCCCATCTTGTCCTAGTATGCATGGTCCCATCCCTATTCTGGTATGATTGGCCCCATCCCGGTCCTGGTATGCATGGCCCCATCAGAAAACATAAAAAACCAAACCATTACACTTACCTTCCCGCTGCTCCCTCACAGAGTCCTGTTCCGATGCCAGGAGCTGCTTTATGCTTGTAAGCAGCGCATGGCAGGGACGTCATGTGCTGCTCACAAGCAGAGCACAGCTGCTGGTTTACTCAATGCTATGCACGTCTGGACTGTGCACGCAGAGAGCAGTGAGCATTCATTGCTCTTCAGTAGCGCGCAGTAGCGCGCACAGTGTCAGCAGGAGCCTTCCGGCAGCTGCCAGGCGGTCTTTGGAGAAATTAAAGTTCACCTCTCTGGGCATGGATTTCTCTTAAGTAGTGGCACACGCGACAGCCGGCAGCAGCAGGAAGGCTCCAGCTGACACTGTGCGCGCTACTGAAGAGCAATGAATACTCACTGCTCTCTGCGCACACAGTTCAAGCGTGCAGAGCAGTGAGTTTTCCGGCAGCTGCCCTTCGGTATGCGAGCAGCACGTGACGTCCCTGCCATACACTGCTTACAAGCATAAAGCATCTGCTGGCAACGTAACAAGATGCTGCGAGGGAGCGCCGGGAAGGTAAGTGTAATGTTTTTTTTATGTATTCTGATGGGGCCATGCATACTAGGATGGGGGTGGGTGGGGGCCAATCATAAGGATGGGGCCATGCATACCAGGTGCGGGTTTGGGGGCCAATCATACCAGAATAAGGATGGGGCCAATCATACCAGGATGCTAAAGAGAAATGAATATTCATTGCCCTCCATGACCATGGGCATGGAATGCAATGAATATTCATTTCTCTTTAGCAGCGGGCATGGGAGTTAACCGCAGCCGTCGGCTCCAGCCTCCTGTGACCCGCTGCTCCGCCGATGTCGCTCCCCCACCACAGGCAGAGCCTGTACATCCAAGTCCGAAAAATATGGTATATCTTCAATTTATCGCCGTCAACATTAACTGAAAAAAATATATCCTGTTTGTTTGGTAAAATACTGCCTATCATATGTTATTCAAATGAATGTATGTGCAAATTCATACCAGAGCTTACCTTAATGCGGAATAATGTGACAGCAGTTTTCTTTTTTCAATTATTTCAATAGTGTTGTAAATGGAAATTCCCTAATAGTCAAGGGAGCATTATACTATGTTTAAGAGAACATCATACAGTGTATAGGGGTTCTGTACAAGGGGAGACTTCGGACACTATTAAATAAGTGAGTACGGTACTTATTATTATAGGGGAACTCAGGTTACTGTGACAAAGGGGCACACAGAGGGCATAATTACTTTCTAGTGGGCAAAATGAGGGCACTTTTTTTTAGAGCAATTGTACAAGGCATTACTATATTTTAGAGTGTTGTATTAAAATTTAGAGGGCACACAGCACCACACAGTAGTTGCAGTAATAGGGACACATACAGCTGCAGTGGCTCAGTATTGGGGTATCAGCAGGATGAGGAGTTTGTGCAAGTTGGTAATAGATGGGGACAATGCAGGAAACATGAAATGTGTCTTTGTTGTAATCTCTGCAGACGAGTCCTCGGTGGAAGAAGTTGTCATGACGGTCTGGGCCAGATGGAAAAGACGTGAGAAGTGAACCATTCCATCAGAAAGAATGTCAGCTGTAAGTCACCATCTATAACTGTGCTGTAATCTCTTATATGTTCCTTAGGACTGGTGTCTACCACTATGTGGTCACCATATGCTGTTAATATCTACTGAGGTTCTGCTACATTCACTATTAGGATAGTTGTTACCAGAGTTATCTGGTTAGGGGCCCACTCTGAAGTTTGCCCCCTCCCCTGAACCAAAACCCTAGCTACACCTCTGCTTCTTATGGATCATTTTCTGGGCCTGTTCTGTGATTTGTACAGAGGTCACTGTTTGGTGACATTGTAGGATGCTAGCAGGTCTGTAGAATGCAGTGACACACAGGAGACAGAGCAAGAGTTAACAGGTTCTTTATATAAAACTGTGTATGAATAAGAAGGGGGGGAATGGACATGAATTTGCAGATGGGGAAAGACAAATACAGCAGGTAACAAAAGGTTATCTTATCAGTCTCTGTTCACTGCAGGAAGATGGCCGGAAGATCCCTTGGTGGCACCGTAGGCGGCATGAGATGTCTCCAATCCATCCTGCAGAAAGGTGATGCACTGTCTCCTTGTGGTGATGAATCCTCTGAGTCCTTCGACGCGTGGTCTCCTGGTCCGGGCACGCAGTGGAGTAGAGATGGAGGTCCGCGGCACAGCGGATGAAGCAGAAAGTTCAGTAGACAATGCCGCAGTAGAAGCATACAGTCCAGCGGACACAGCAACAGGTGCGGTCCGGTTCTCTACGGGAACTGCGGGAATATGACTAAGCCGTGCCTCCACGGTCGTGAGCAGAGCAAAGGTATGCATTCTGTACTGGTCACCACATGGTGCAGATGTCTCTCTGGGCTGTGTGTAGCAAGTCTTAGCAGTTTTGCTAGCCGGGTGTGAAGGCACAGCTAGCTGGCGTGGGTCCGACGCGAGGGAGTCAGCCGTCTCTCTGCTCACAAACTCGGTCCCCGCCAAGTGACCCTTCTTCCCGCGCACACTGATATTTAAGTCGGACCCGCCCCCATCAGTCCGGTGTCATGAACTGCTCCGGTCAGAAATTTCTTCCCCCCGGAATAATGGTTACAGCCATGAAAGTTCCAGCCCAGACACGCAAGAGGGACCGTTTGCCTGGCTCTCCTCCCTACATCATATGGAGAACTGTTGATCTCACTAGTGATGAGTGAGTATACTCGTTGCTCGGGTGGTCTCCGAGTATTTATGACTGCTCAGAGATTAAGTTTTCATTGCCTCAGCTGAATGATTTACAGCTATTAGCCAGGCTGAGTACATGTGGGGGTTGCCTGGTTGCTAGGGAATCCCCACATGTAATCACGCTGGCTAATAGCTGTAAATCATTCAGCTGCCGCGATGAAAACTTAATCTCCGAACACTAACAAACACTTGGAGATCACCCGACCGTGCTCGGAAAACCCAAGCAACGAGTATACTCGTTCATCACTATTGATCGCTTAATGTGAGTGGTGTGATCCTGGGTTATCTGTCTATAGATTATATTTTTCTTTGTAATTCTGCTACGGATGATAATGTGATGACTACTGAAAAGTGATCCCAACAAATTGGGGAGTGACATTCTATTATGGGGCTCAATTGCTAGAATAGTGTCTAAAAGACTTAAAGGGAACCTGTCACCTGAATTTGGCGGGACCGGTTTTCGGTCATATGGGCGGAGTAACATACCTTCCGAAGATCTGTAAGGTCCCAAGATGTAAATCCATCTGAAGGGGTTAAAATATTTTGCAGCAAGGAGCTCTGCTAATGCAGCGCTGCTCCTTGCTGCAAAACCCCGGGGAATGAAGGTAAAGTAGGTCAATGACCTATATTTGCCTTCATTTGCGGTGAGGCGCCCTCTGCTGGCTGTTCCTGGAGCGTGGGAACTTTCCTAGAAAGCTCCCAGGCTCGAGTTCATATGATGGCGCCCTCTGCTTGTTGTCCTCATATGAACTCGAGCCTGGGAGATTTCTAGGAAAGTTCCCACGCTCCAGGAACAGCCAGCAGAGGGCGCCTCACCGCAAATGAAGGTAAATATAGGTCATTGACCTACTTTACCTTCATTCCCGGGGTTTTGCAGCAAGGAGCAGCACTGCATTAGCAGAGCTCCTGGCTGCAAAATATTTTAACCCCTTCAGATGGATTTACATCGTGGGACCTTACAGATCTTCGGAAGGTATGTATATTGTTGATTTATTTTTTTTTTCTTTGTTACAGAGCGAGGGTCTTCAGAACGATTGAGCGTAGAATAAATTATTACAACAACCTTTGTTTTTATTTCATTAAAATAATTTTAAATAATGTGTGTGTGTTTTTTTAACCCTTTACTACTATTGGATTAATAATGGATAGGTGTCATAATTGACGCCTCTCCATTATTAATTTGGCTTAATGTCACCTTACAATAGCAAGGTGGCATTAACCCTTCATTACCCCATATCCCACCGCTACACGGGAATGGGAAGAGAGTGGCCAAGTTCCAGAATAGGCGCATCTTCCAGATGTGCCTTTTCTGGGGTGGCTGGGGGCAGGTGTTTTTAGCCAGGGGGGGGGGCAATAACCATGGACCCTCTCCAGGCTATTAATATCTGCCCTCAGTCACTGGCTTTACTACTCTGGCGGAGAAAATTGTGCGGGAGCCCACACCAATTTTTTCCACCATTTAACCCTTTAATTTAATAGCTAGAACGGCCAAATTTTGCACATACACACTACTAACATTAGTAGTGTGGAATATGCAAAAAAATGGTGATATGAGATGGTTTACTGTATGTAAACCATGTCTCATATCATGTCGGGTTTAGGAAGGAGAGAGCAAAAGCCGGCAATTGAATTACCGGCTTTAAAGCTATCTAGCGCTGTATGAAGTAATAATATATATATACATATATGTGTCTACTGACATATATATATATATATATATATATATATATATACACATACATATATATATATATATATATAGACAGTATATATGTTTTCTTTTTTTTTTTTACACATGGATCCCTTGTATAGCCGTATGTCGGTTTTGCAAGCCTGCGAGAAAAACACGCAGTACGGATGCCATACGGATTACATACAGAGGATGCCATGCGCAAAAAACGCTGACACACCCTGCCTACGGAGGAGCTATGGACCACTATTTTGGGGACTTTTCAGCGTATTACGGCCGTAATATACGGACCGTATTGTCTTACGCTGAGTGTGACTCCAGCCTAATACAGAGCTCAACATTCAGAGAACTGGTAGATTTGCAGCAGATAAAACAAGGATTTTAACAAGACTGCAGCAGGGACGTGTTCTATATGTATAGAATTTAGATGATCCAAGTATAGTAACCTCACATTCATTGAAAAAGAGTATTTAAACCAGTAAATAACGTGTACATTCATAGCTTATAATGATAAGTATAATAAAAATAAAATAATGAAATAAATATTTTGTGATTTTATGCTAGTGATCTAATAACCTTGATGGGGAATTACTTATATAATATACATCAGCTAGGCTTGGTATATTCAATACAGTGTTTTTCCTGTAAATGTACAGCTCTATGCTTTTATTGATTTTTTTTCTGTAAGCGACATTTATTATGTTATATACAAAAGGTGTCCATAAAGGTAAAATGGGCATAAATACCTACCCTATCACAATATACCCCCCAAATAAAGCTAGCCAACACAGTAAGGCCGCCGTCACACTTGCGAGTTTTACGGACGTAAGAGCGCAGAAACTACGTCCGTAAAACTCGCATAACATACGGCCCAATTATTCTCTATGCCCCTGCTCCTATCTGCCGTATTTTACTGATCAGTATTATACGGCTTTCTACGGCCGTAGAAAATCGCAGCATGCTGCGTTTGTCACCGTATTGCGCAAAAAAAACGCCAATGAAAGTCTATGGAAGCCAGAAAAATACGGATTACACACGGACCAGCAGTGTGACTTGCGAGAAATACGCAGCAGTGTTAGAGAGAAAAGCCGACAATTCAGTGTGGTGTACAGTAAAATCACACTGACAGCTTACAATAGAATAGGTAGAATAAATGTGTACACATAGAATAGGTATATATATATATATGTCAGTGAGACACATATATGTATATATATTATTACTTCATACAGCGCTAAATAGCTTTAAAGCCGGTAAATCAATTACCGGCTTTTGCTATCTCCTTCCTAAACCCGACATGATATGAGACATGGTTTACATACAGTAAACCATCTCATATCCCCATTTTTTTGCATATTCCACACTATTAATGTTAGTAGTGTGTATATGCAAAATTTGGTCATTCTAGCTATTAAATTAAAGGGTTAAATGGCGGAAAAAATTGGCGTGGGCTCCGCGCAATTTTCTCCGCCAGAGTAGTAAAGCCAGTGACTGAGGGCAGATATTAATAGCCTGGAGAGGGTCCACGGTTATTGGCCCCCCCCTGGCTAAAAACACCTGCCCCCAGCCACCCCAGAAAAGGCATTATTAAGCCAAATTAATAATGGAGAGGCGTCAATTATGACACCTATCCATTATTAATCCAATACTAGTAAAGGGTTAAAAAAAACACAATCACATTATTAAAAATTATTTTAATGAAATAAAAACAAAGGTTGTTGTAATATTTTATTCTACGCTCAATCCACTCACTGAAGACCCTCGATCTGTAACAAAAAAAAACCCAACAATATACATACCTTCCGAAGATCTGTAACATCCAACGATGTAAATCCATCTGAAGGGGTTAAAATATTTTGCAGCAAGGAGCTCTGCTAATGCAGTGCTGCTCCTTGCTGCAAAACCCCAGGGAATGAAGGTAAAGTAGGTCAATGACCTATATTTACCTTCATTTGCAGTGAGGCGCCCTCTGCTGGTTGTTCCTAGATCGTGGGAACTTTCCTAGAAAGCTCCCAGGCTCGAGTTCATATGAGGACAACCAGCAGAGGGCGCTGTTGTGAATTCTGTGGCTGAATTCACTTCTGTGGTCACAAGTGGTATTGCAGTCTCTGGGCTTCCTCCCTCAGGTGTTTTGGTGAGCTCGTTGGCTGCCTTGCTATTTAGCTCCACCTGAGTCTGTCTTCCTTGCTCCTTGTCAATGTTCCAGTGTTGGATCTGAACTACTGCATCTTTCCTTGGGCCTGCTGCTCTGCTAGATAAGTGCTTCTAGTTTGTTTTCTGTTTTTTCTGTCCAGCTTACTATTAACTTTTGCTGGAAGCTCTGAGAAGCAAAGGAGTGCACCGCCGTGCTGTTAGTTCGGCACGGTGGGTCTTTTTGCCCCTTTGCGTGGTTTTCGTTTTAGGGTTTTTTGTAGACTGCATAGTTCTCTTTGCTATCCTCGCTCTGTCTAGAATATCGGGCCTCACTTTGCTGAATCTATTTCATTCCTACGTTTGTCTTTTCATCTTGCTAACAGTCATTATATGTGGGGGGGGAATTGTGATTGTGCTATCGATTTGATTCCTGGTAGTAAATTCCCTAAGGGTCGTTTATTTAATTTGTCCGTACCTGAACACACCGCTATGCGCAGTTATGTGAAGGAGTCCCTGGAGAAGGGACATATTCGCCCATCGTCGTCACCATTGGGAGCAGGGTTCTTTTTTGTAGCCAAGAAGGATGGTTCGCTAAGACCGTGTATTGATTACCGCCTTCTTAATAAGATCACTGTTAAGTTTCAGTATCCCTTGCCATTGATTTCTGACTTGTTTGCTCGGATTAAGGGGGCTAGTTGGTTTACTAAGATTGATCTTCGTGGTGCGTATAATCTGGTGAGAATCAGGCAGGGAGATGAATGGAAAACGGCATTTAATACGCCCGAGGGTCATTTTGAGTATCTGGTGATGCCGTTCGGACTTGCCAATGCTCCATCTGTTTTTCAGTCTTTTATGCATGACATTTTCCGTGAGTATCTGGATAAATTCTTGATTGTTTACTTGGATGACATTTTGATCTTCTCAGATGATTGGGAGTCTCATGTGAAGCAAGTCAGAATGGTTTTCCAGGTACTGCGTGCTAATTCCTTGTTCGTGAAGGGATCAAAGTGTCTCTTCGGTGTGCAGAAAGTTTCATTTTTGGGGTTCATCTTTTCCCCTTCTACTATCGAGATGGATCCGGTTAAGGTTCAGGCCATCCAGGATTGGACTCAGCCGACATCTCTAAAAAGTCTGCAGAAATTCCTGGGCTTTGCTAATTTTTATCGTCGCTTCATCTGTAATTTTTCTAGCATTGCCAGACCATTGACCGATTTGACCAAGAAGGGTGCTGATTTGGTTAATTGGTCTTCTGCTGCCGTGGAAGCTTTTCAGGAGTTGAAGCGTCGTTTTTGCTGTGCCCCTGTGTTGTGTCAACCTGATGTTTCTCTTCCGTTCCAGGTCGAGGTTGATGCTTCTGAGATTGGTGCAGGGGCGGTTTTGTCACAGAGAGGTTCTGGTTGCTCAGTGTTCAAACCATGTGCTTTCTTTTCCAGGAAATTTTCTGCTGCTGAGCGTAATTATGATGTGGGCAACCGAGAGTTGCTGGCCATGAAGTGGGCATTCGAGGAGTGGCGTCATTGGCTTGAGGGTGCTAAGCATCGCGTGGTGGTTTTGACTGATCATAAGAACCTTACTTATCTTGAGTCTGCCAAGCGCTTGAATCCTAGACAGGCCCGTTGGTCGTTATTTTTTGCTCGTTTTGATTTTGTGATTTCATACCTTCCGGGCTCTAAAAATGTGAAGGCGGATGCTCTGTCTTGGAGTTTTGTGCCCGACTCTCCGGGGTTATCTGAGCCGGCGAGTATCCTCAAGGAAGGAGTCATTGTGTCTGCCATCTCCCCTGATTTGCGGAGAGTGTTGCAGAAATTTCAGGCTAATAAACCTGATCGTTGTCCGGCCGAGAAACTGTTCGTCCCTGATAGGTGGACTAGTAAAGTTATCTCTGAACTTCATTGTTCGGTGCTGGCCGGTCATCCAGGAATCTTTGGTACCAGGGAGTTGGTTGCTAGATCCTTCTGGTGGCCATCTCTGTCGCGGGATGTGCGTGCTTTTGTGCAGTCCTGTGGAATTTGTGCTAGGGCTAAGCCCTGCTGTTCACGTGCCAGTGGGTTGCTTTTGCCCTTGCCGGTCCCGAAGAGGCCTTGGACACATATTTCGATGGATTTCATTTCTGACCTTCCCGTTTCTCAAAAAATGTCGGTCATTTGGGTGGTCTGTGATCGCTTTTCTAAAATGGTCCATCTGGTGCCCTTGGTTAAATTGCCTTCCTCCTCTGATTTGGTGCCTTTGTTCTTCCAGCATGTGGTTCGTTTACATGGCATTCTTGAGAATATTGTTTCTGACAGAGGTTCCCAGTTTGTCTCGAGGTTCTGGCGAGCCTTTTGTGGTAGGATGGGCATTGACCTATCTTTCTCCTCGGCCTTCCATCCTCAGACTAATGGCCAGACCGAACGAACCAATCAGACCTTGGAAACATATCTGAGATGTTTTGTTTCCGCTGACCAGGATGATTGGGTGTCATTTTTGCCGTTGGCTGAGTTCGCCCTTAATAATCGGGCCAGCTCGGCTACCTTGGTCTCTCCATTTTTCTGCAATTCTGGGTTCCATCCTCGTTTCTCTTCAGGACAGGTTGAGTCTTCGGACTGTCCTGGTGTGGATTCTGTGGTGGACAGGTTGCAGCAGATCTGGACTCAGGTAGTGGACAATTTGACCTTGTCCCAGGAAAAGGCTCAGCTTTTCGCTAATCGCAGACGCCGTGTGGGACCCCGACTTCGTGTTGGGGATCTGGTTTGGTTATCTTCTCGTCATATTCCTATGAAGGTTTCCTCTCCTAAATTTAAACCTCGTTTTATTGGTCCGTATAGGATTTCTGAGATTCTCAATCCGGTGTCTTTTCGTCTGATCCTCCCAGACTCCTTTTCCATACATAATGTATTCCATAGGTCGTTGTTGAGGAGATACGTGGCACCTATGGTTCCATCTGTGGAGCCTCCTGCCCCTGTTTTGGTGGAGGGGGAATTGGAGTATATTGTGGAGAAGATTTTGGATTCTCGTGTCTCTAGACGGAAACTCCAGTATCTGGTCAAATGGAAGGGTTATGCTCAGGAAGATAATTCCTGGGTTTTTGCCTCTGATGTCCATGCCCCAGATCTTGTTCGTGCCTTTCATGTGGCTCATCCTGGTCGGCCTGGGGGTTCTGGTGAGGGTTCGGTGACCCCTCCTCAAGGGGGGGGGTACTGTTGTGAATTCTGTGGCTGAATTCACTTCTGTGGTCACAAGTGGTATTGCAGTCTCTGGGCTTCCTCCCTCAGGTGTTTTGGTGAGCTCGTTGGCTGCCTTGCTATTTAGCTCCACCTGAGTCTGTCTTCCTTGCTCCTTGTCAATGTTCCAGTGTTGGATCTGAGCTACTGCATCTTTCCTTGGGCCTGCTGCTCTGCTAGATAAGTGCTTCTAGTTTGTTTTCTGTTTTTTCTGTCCAGCTTACTATTAACTTTTGCTGGAAGCTCTGAGAAGCAAAGGAGTGCACCGCCGTGCTGTTAGTTCGGCACGGTGGGTCTTTTTGCCCCTTTGCGTGGTTTTCGTTTTAGGGTTTTTTGTAGACTGCATAGTTCTCTTTGCTATCCTCGCTCTGTCTAGAATATCGGGCCTCACTTTGCCAGGCAGCAGCTGCCAAGGCAAACAGGATCATGGGGTGCATTAAAAGAGGTCTGGATACACATGATGAGAGCATTATACTGCCTCTGTACAAATCCCTAGTTAGACCGCACATGGAGTACTGTGTCCAGTTTTGGGCACCGGTGCTCAGGAAGGATATAATGGAACTAGAGAGAGTACAAAGGAGGGCAACAAAATTAATAAAGGGGATGGGAGAACTACAATACCCAGATAGATTAGCGAAATTAGGATTATTTAGTCTAGAAAAAAGACGACTGAGGGGCGATCTAATAACCATGTATAAGTATATAAGGGGACAATACAAATATCTCGCTGAGGATCTGTTTATACCAAGGAAGGTGACGGGCACAAGGGGGCATTCTTTGCGTCTGGAGGAGAGAAGGTTTTTCCACCAACATAGAAGAGGATTCTTTACTGTTAGGGCAGTGAGAATCTGGAATTGCTTGCCTGAGGAGGTGGTGATGGCGAACTCAGTCGAGGGGTTCAAGAGAGGCCTGGATGTCTTCCTGGAGCAGAACAATATTGTATCATACAATTATTAGGTTCTGTAGAAGGACGTAGATCTGGGTATTTATTATGATGGAATATAGGCTGAACTGGATGGACAAATGTCTTTTTTCGGCCTTACTAACTATGTTACTATGTTACTATGTTACTTTGCTGAATCTATTTCATTCCTACGTTTGTCTTTTCATCTTGCTAACAGTCATAATATGTGGGGGGCTGCCTATTCCTTTGGGGTATTTCTCTGAGGCAAGTCAGGCTTGTATTTCTATCTTCAGGCTAGTCAGCTCCTCAGGCAGTGCCGAGTTGCATAGGTAGTGATAGGCGCAATCCACTGCTGCTTATAGTTGTGTGAGGATAGATCAGGTACTGCAGTCTACAGAGATTCCACGTCTCAGAGCTCGTCCTATTGTTTTTGGTTATTGCCAGATCTCTGTATGTGCGCTGATTACTGCACGCTGTGTTGCCTGATTGCCAGCCATAACAGGGCGCCTCTTATGAACTCGAGCCTGGGAGCTTTCTAGGAAAGTTCCCACGATCTAGGAACAACCAGAAGAGGGCGCCTCACCGCAAATGAAGGTAAATATAGGTCATTGACCTACTTTACCTTCATTCCCCGGGGTTTTGCAGCAAGGAGCAGCACTGCATTAGCAGAGCTCCTTGCTGCAAAATATTTTAACCCCTTCAGATGGATTTACATCGTTGGACGTTACAGATCTTCGGAAGGTATGTACATTGTTGTTTTTTTTTTTTTTTTGTTACAGATCAAGGGTCTTTAGTGAGTGGATTGAGCTTAGAATAAAATATTACAACAACCTTTGTTTTTATTTCATTAAAATAATTTTTAATAATGTGGTTGTGTTTTTTTTAACCCTTTACTAGTATTGGATTAATAATGGATAGGTGTCATAATTGACGCCTCTCCATTATTAATTTGGCTTAATGTCACCTTACAATAGCAAGGTGGCATTAACCCTTCATTACCCCATATCCCACCGCTACATGGGAATGGGAAGAGAGTGGCCAAGTGCCAGAATAGGCGCATCTTCCAGATGTGCCTTTTCTGGGGTGGCTGGGGGCAGATGTTTTTAGCCAGGGGGGCCTATAACCATGGACCCTCTCCAGGCTATTAATATCTGCCCTCAGTCACTGGCTTTACTACTCTGGCGGAGAAAATTGCGCGGGAGCCCACGCCAATTTTTTCCGCCATTTAACCCTTTAATTTAATAGCTAGAACGGCCAAATTTTGCATATACACACTACTAACATTAGTAGTGTGGAATATGCAAAAAAAAGGTGATATGAGATGGTTTACTGTATGTAAACCATGTCACAAATCATGTCGGGTTTTAGGAAGGAGATAGCAAAAGCCGGTAATTCAATTACCGGCTTTAAAGCTATCTAGCGCTGTATGAAGTAATAATATATATACATATATGTGTCTACTGACATATATATATATATATATATATATATATATATATATAGACAGTATATATGTTTATTTATTTATTTTTTTACACATGGATCCCTTGTATAGCCGTATGTTGGTTTTGCAAGCCTGCGATAAAAACACGCAGTTCGAATGCCATACGGATTACATACGGAGGATGCCATGCGCAAAATACGCTGACACACCCTGCCTACGGAGGAGCTACGGACCACTTTTTGGGGGACTTTTCAGCGTATTACGGCCGTAATATACGGACCGTATTGTCTTACGCTGAGTGTGACTCCAGCCTAAGGGTGATATGAATCTCAAAATGCTTTGCTATTTATTAACCTTTGGCTGACAACGTATGGCATGACAATAAAAACTGAAAAAAAATCGACAAAAAATAGTCTGTTGCATAGGACACACCCGTGACACCTGTTCAGTATTTGGTCAGTATTTTACGTCACATTCACTATGTGTAAGCCAAAACCTGGAGAGGATCAGTCAGAGGAAAAATATAATAGAGTGACACACGTCACCACTTCTGTATTTCTCACCCACTCCTAGTTTTAGCTTACAAATACTGAGGTAAAATCCTGACCAAATACTGAACGTGTGTACGTGGTCTAATATATTGCTTGTTAGTGGGATTTAGACTGAAGTTGGATGAAAAGTTGTGATTAGCAGTAGGGGACCTGAGGAAATTTGTATTTCTCAAGCTGCCCTTCTTCATATTGGGTCATACCAAAACATTATATCAGCCACGTATGCTAGATTCATTGTTTGTTTCCCAAAGTTACAGATAAAATCGATATTTGACCATGATGTGATCATAATGAGTAAAATATTTTTGCATTGGTAAATTGTCTTTCAGTCGGCAATGTGTTAGTGGTAGTCACTGATAGTTTATAGGACAGGTGTTGATTAAAAGGTAGCATTTGCAAAGCATGCTGTACTTTTTTTTTCTTGAGCAATGTCTACAACCATTTTTTTTAAATCAATTACTTTTTAAAGGAAGTAGTAACTGACAATACAGACCTTTTCAGTTTGTCATCAACATTGCTTTCACTTTTAAGAAAAGAGTTTTAAAAGAGGAAGGTCAACACGATGGCAATCAGTTTGCTACTTCCCCAAAGTACATTTACACACAGAGCAGTTTTCAAAGAAGATTGAATTTCATGCTTTAAACACACAAAATGGCGCATTATCGGTGTTCAAAGTCAAATATTGAATGTGTATTGATTTGAATTAGGTTATTTTACCTGCATACAGTATTGAACTGCACCTGAATGTTGACAGCTGGATATAAAAATTGGAACTTTACAATCCTTCCATATTCCAGAACCCTGCTGGCTGTCAGTATATGGAAACATTTTTTTCTTTACACCTAAATCAAAGTTAGGGAACCTTTATCGTGCCAATGGCCATTTGTAAATTTATACCATTCTTCGGGGGCTGTGCAAAATTATCAACTTGAAAATTATCTTGCTGCATTTAGTCAAACATTTAGTTAACCCCTTAAGCCCCAAGGGTGGTTTGCACGTTAATGACCGGGCCAATTTTTACAATTCTCACCACTGTCCCTTTATGAGGTTATAACTCTGGAACGCTTCAACGGATCCTGATGAGTCTGACAGTTTTCTTGTGACATATTGTACTTCATGACAGTGGTAAAATTTATTCAATAAGGCCGGCGTCACACTTGCGAGTTTTACGGACGTAAGAGCGCAGAAACTACGTCTGTAAAACTCGCAAAAAATACGGCACAATTATTCTCTATGCCCCTGCTCCTATCTGCCGTATTTTACTGATCAGTATTATACGGCTTTCTACGGCCGTAGAAAATCGCAGCATGCTGCGTTTGTCACCATACTGCGCAAGAAATACGCCAATGAAAGTCTATGGAAATGTGAAAAATACGGATTACACACGGACAAGCAGTGTGACTTGCGAGAAATACACAGCGGTGTTAGAGAGAAAAGCCGGTAATTCAGTGCGGTGTACAGTAAAATCACACTGACAGCTTCCAGTCCAATAGGCAGAATAAATGTGTACACATAGAATAGGTATATATATATATATAGAAACAGGAACACATGGGCTACTTGCACAGTGAACAAGTCTGTATGATCATGTTCACACACCACCAAGAAACCTGAAGACACAAAAGAGAATAGTAAAACCAAAAACACTCAGTTTGAAAAAATGTTGCAGTAATCCGCAAGTGCTAGTAAAAGATGTAAAAAACAGGGTATTTGGTTGATACGTTTTTTGCAAAAAATGTATACTAAGCTGCTCTACCAATCTTCACGGTATACCCTTATCAGAGCAGTCCTAACTAATGTATGCAATCCCTATCTGATGTATTTAAAAACCTGATCATCTGTATATAACCTGTGTGAACAGGGTTCAGAGAGGAAAAATCCATGTGTGCATACAGGGTAGAACAGCTTTTGTGCAGATAGCCCAAGAGGAGTGGTGGAACTCCCCAGTCTTGTAGACACAAGAGAACAATTATGGAAACAGGAACACATGGGCTACTTGCACAGTGAACAAGTCTGTATGATCATGTTCACACACCACCAAGAAACCTGAAGACACAAAAGAGAATAGTAAAACCAAAAACACTCAGTTTGAAAAAATGTTGCAGTAATCCGCAAGTGCTAGTAAAAGATGTAAAAAACAGGGTATTTGGTTGATACGTTTTTTGCAAAAAATGTATACTAAGCTGCTCTACCAATCTTCACGGTATACCCTTATCAGAGCAGTCCTAACTAATGTATGCAATCCCTATCTGATGTATTTAAAAACCTGATCATCTGTATATAACCTGTGTGAACAGGGTTCAGAGAGGAAAAATCCATGTGTGCATACAGGGTAGAACAGCTTTTGTGCAGATAGCCCAAGAGGAGTGGTGGAACTCCCCAGTCTTGTAGACACAAGAGAACAATTATGGAAACAGGAACACATGGGCTACTTGCACAGTGAACAAGTCTGTATGATCATGTTCACACACCACCAAGAAACCTGAAGACACAAAAGAGAATAGTAAAACCAAAAACACTCAGTTTGAAAAAATGTTGCAGTAATCCGCAAGTGCTAGTAAAAGATGTAAAAAACAGGGTATTTGGTTGATACGTTTTTTGCAAAAAATGTATACTAAGCTGCTCTACCAATCTTCACGGTATACCCTTATCAGAGCAGTCCTAACTAATGTATGCAATCCCTATCTGATGTATTTGAAAACCTGATCATCTGTATATAACCTGTGTGAACAGGGTTCAGAGAGGAAAAATCCATGTGTGCATACAGGGTAGAACAGCTTTTGTGCAGATAGCCCAAGAGGAGTGGTGGAACTCCCCAGTCTTGTAGACACAAGAGAACAATTATGGAAACAGGAACACATGGGCTACTTGCACAGTGAACAAGTCTGTATGATCATGTTCACACACCACCAAGAAACCTGAAGACACAAAAGAGAATAGTAAAACCAAAAACACTCAGTTTGAAAAAATGTTGCAGTAATCCGCAAGTGCTAGTAAAAGATGTAAAAAACAGGGTATTTGGTTGATACGTTTTTTGCAAAAAATGTATACTAAGCTGCTCTACCAATCTTCACGGTATACCCTTATCAGAGCAGTCCTAACTAATGTATGCAATCCCTATCTGATGTATTTAAAAACCTGATCATCTGTATATAACCTGTGTGAACAGGGTTCAGAGAGGAAAAATCCATGTGTGCATACAGGGTAGAACAGCTTTTGTGCAGATAGCCCAAGAGGAGTGGTGGAACTCCCCAGTCTTGTAGACACAAGAGAACAATTATGGAAACAGGAACACATGGGCTACTTGCACAGTGAACAAGTCTGTATGATCATGTTCACACACCACCAAGAAACCTGAAGACACAAAAGAGAATAGTAAAACCAAAAACACTCAGTTTGAAAAAATGTTGCAGTAATCCGCAAGTGCTAGTAAAAGATGTAAAAAACAGGGTATTTGGTTGATACGTTTTTTGCAAAAAATGTATACTAAGCTGCTCTACCAATCTTCACGGTATACCCTTATCAGAGCAGTCCTAACTAATGTATGCAATCCCTATCTGATGTATTTAAAAACCTGATCATCTGTATATAACCTGTGTGAACAGGGTTCAGAGAGGAAAAATCCATGTGTGCATACAGGGTAGAACAGCTTTTGTGCAGATAGCCCAAGAGGAGTGGTGGAACTCCCCAGTCTTGTAGACACAAGAGAACAATTATGGAAACAGGAACACATGGGCTACTTGCACAGTGAACAAGTCTGTATGATCATGTTCACACACCACCAAGAAACCTGAAGACACAAAAGAGAATAGTAAAACCAAAAACACTCAGTTTGAAAAAATGTTGCAGTAATCCGCAAGTGCTAGTAAAAGATGTAAAAAACAGGGTATTTGGTTGATACGTTTTTTGCAAAAAATGTATACTAAGCTGCTCTACCAATCTTCACGGTATACCCTTATCAGAGCAGTCCTAACTAATGTATGCAATCCCTATCTGATGTATTTAAAAACCTGATCATCTGTATATAACCTGTGTGAACAGCGTTCAGAGAGGAAAAATCCATGTGTGCATACAGGGTAGAACAGCTTTTGTGCAGATAGCCCAAGAGGAGTGGTGGAACTCCCCAGTCTTGTAGACACCAGAGAACAATTATGGAAACAGGAACACATGGGCTACTTGCACAGTGAACAAGTCTGTATGATCATGTTCACACACCACCAAGAAACCTGAAGACACAAAAGAGAATAGTAAAACCAAAAACACTCAGTTTGAAAAAATGTTGCAGTAATCCGCAAGTGCTAGTAAAAGATGTAAAAAACAGGGTATTTGGTTGATACGTTTTTTGCAAAAAATGTATACTAAGCTGCTCTACCAATCTTCACGGTATACCCTTATCAGAGCAGTCCTAACTAATGTATGCAATCCCTATCTGATGTATTTAAAAACCTGATCATCTGTATATAACCTGTGTGAACAGGGTTCAGAGAGGAAAAATCCATGTGTGCATACAGGGTAGAACAGCTTTTGTGCAGATAGCCCAAGAGGAGTGGTGGAACTCTCCAGTCTTGTAGACACAAGAGAACAATTATGGAAACAGGAACACATGGGCTACTTGCACAGTGAACAAGTCTGTATGATCATGTTCACACACCACCAAGAAACCTGAAGACACAAAAGAGAATAGTAAAACCAAAAACACTCAGTTTGAAAAAATGTTGCAGTAATCCGCAAGTGCTAGTAAAAGATGTAAAAAACAGGGTATTTGGTTGATACGTTTTTTGCAAAAAATGTATACTAAGCTGCTCTACCAATCTTCACGGTATACCCTTATCAGAGCAGTCCTAACTAATGTATGCAATCCCTATCTGATGTATTTAAAAACCTGATCATCTGTATATAACCTGTGTGAACAGGGTTCAGAGAGGAAAAATCCATGTGTGCATACAGGGTAGAACAGCTTTTGTGCAGATAGCCCAAGAGGAGTGGTGGAACTCCCCAGTCTTGTAGACACAAGAGAACAATTATGGAAACAGGAACACATGGGCTACTTGCACAGTGAACAAGTCTGTATGATCATGTTCACACACCACCAAGAAACCTGAAGACACAAAAGAGAATAGTAAAACCAAAAACACTCAGTTTGAAAAAATGTTGCAGTAATCCGCAAGTGCTAGTAAAAGATGTAAAAAACAGGGTATTTGGTTGATACGTTTTTTGCAAAAAATGTATACTAAGCTGCTCTACCAATCTTCACGGTATACCCTTATCAGAGCAGTCCTAACTAATGTATGCAATCCCTATCTGATGTATTTAAAAACCTGATCATCTGTATATAACCTGTGTGAACAGGGTTCAGAGAGGAAAAATCCATGTGTGCATACAGGGTAGAACAGCTTTTGTGCAGATAGCCCAAGAGGAGTGGTGGAACTCCCCAGTCTTGTAGACACAAGAGAACAATTATGGAAACAGGAACACATGGGCTACTTGCACAGTGAACAAGTCTGTATGATCATGTTCACACACCACCAAGAAACCTGAAGACACAAAAGAGAATAGTAAAACCAAAAACACTCAGTTTGAAAAAATGTTGCAGTAATCCGCAAGTGCTAGTAAAAGATGTAAAAAACAGGGTATTTGGTTGATACGTTTTTTGCAAAAAATGTATACTAAGCTGCTCTACCAATCTTCACGGTATACCCTTATCAGAGCAGTCCTAACTAATGTATGCAATCCCTATCTGATGTATTTAAAAACCTGATCATCTGTATATAACCTGTGTGAACAGGGTTCAGAGAGGAAAAATCCATGTGTGCATACAGGGTAGAACAGCTTTTGTGCAGATAGCCCAAGAGGAGTGGTGGAACTCCCCAGTCTTGTAGACACAAGAGAACAATTATGGAAACAGGAACACATGGGCTACTTGCACAGTGAACAAGTCTGTATGATCATGTTCACACACCACCAAGAAACCTGAAGACACAAAAGAGAATAGTAAAACCAAAAACACTCAGTTTGAAAAAATGTTGCAGTAATCCGCAAGTGCTAGTAAAAGATGTAAAAAACAGGGTATTTGGTTGATACGTTTTTTGCAAAAAATGTATACTAAGCTGCTCTACCAATCTTCACGGTATACCCTTATCAGAGCAGTCCTAACTAATGTATGCAATCCCTATCTGATGTATTTAAAAACCTGATCATCTGTATATAACCTGTGTGAACAGGGTTCAGAGAGGAAAAATCCATGTGTGCATACAGGGTAGAACAGCTTTTGTGCAGATAGCCCAAGAGGAGTGGTGGAACTCCCCAGTCTTGTAGACACAAGAGAACAATTATGGAAACAGGAACACATGGGCTACTTGCACAGTGAACAAGTCTGTATGATCATGTTCACACACCACCAAGAAACCTGAAGACACAAAAGAGAATAGTAAAACCAAAAACACTCAGTTTGAAAAAATGTTGCAGTAATCCGCAAGTGCTAGTAAAAGATGTAAAAAACAGGGTATTTGGTTGATACGTTTTTTGCAAAAAATGTATACTAAGCTGCTCTACCAATCTTCACGGTATACCCTTATCAGAGCAGTCCTAACTAATGTATGCAATCCCTATCTGATGTATTTAAAAACCTGATCATCTGTATATAACCTGTGTGAACAGGGTTCAGAGAGGAAAAATCCATGTGTGCATACAGGGTAGAACAGCTTTTGTGCAGATAGCCCAAGAGGAGTGGTGGAACTCCCCAGTCTTGTAGACACAAGAGAACAATTATGGAAACAGGAACACATGGGCTACTTGCACAGTGAACAAGTCTGTATGATCATGTTCACACACCACCAAGAAACCTGAAGACACAAAAGAGAATAGTAAAACCAAAAACACTCAGTTTGAAAAAATGTTGCAGTAATCCGCAAGTGCTAGTAAAAGATGTAAAAAACAGGGTATTTGGTTGATACGTTTTTTGCAAAAAATGTATACTAAGCTGCTCTACCAATCTTCACGGTATACCCTTATCAGAGCAGTCCTAACTAATGTATGCAATCCCTATCTGATGTATTTAAAAACCTGATCATCTGTATATAACCTGTGTGAACAGCGTTCAGAGAGGAAAAATCCATGTGTGCATACAGGGTAGAACAGCTTTTGTGCAGATAGCCCAAGAGGAGTGGTGGAACTCCCCAGTCTTGTAGACACCAGAGAACAATTATGGAAACAGGAACACATGGGCTACTTGCACAGTGAACAAGTCTGTATGATCATGTTCACACACCACCAAGAAACCTGAAGACACAAAAGAGAATAGTAAAACCAAAAACACTCAGTTTGAAAAAATGTTGCAGTAATCCTCAAGTGCTAGTAAAAGATGTAAAAAACAGGGTATTTGGTTGATACGTTTTTTGCAAAAAATGTATACTAAGCTGCTCTACCAATCTTCACGGTATACCCTTATCAGAGCAGTCCTAACTAATGTATGCAATCCCTATCTGATGTATTTAAAAACCTGATCATCTGTATATAACCTGTGTGAACAGGGTTCAGAGAGGAAAAATCCATGTGTGCATACAGGGTAGAACAGCTTTTGTGCAGATAGCCCAAGAGGAGTGGTGGAACTCTCCAGTCTTGTAGACACAAGAGAACAATTATGGAAACAGGAACACATGGGCTACTTGCACAGTGAACAAGTCTGTATGATCATGTTCACACACCACCAAGAAACCTGAAGACACAAAAGAGAATAGTAAAACCAAAAACACTCAGTTTGAAAAAATGTTGCAGTAATCCGCAAGTGCTAGTAAAAGATGTAAAAAACAGGGTATTTGGTTGATACGTTTTTTGCAAAAAATGTATACTAAGCTGCTCTACCAATCTTCACGGTATACCCTTATCAGAGCAGTCCTAACTAATGTATGCAATCCCTATCTGATGTATTTAAAAACCTGATCATCTGTATATAACCTGTGTGAACAGGGTTCAGAGAGGAAAAATCCATGTGTGCATACAGGGTAGAACAGCTTTTGTGCAGATAGCCCAAGAGGAGTGGTGGAACTCCCCAGTCTTGTAGACACAAGAGAACAATTATGGAAACAGGAACACATGGGCTACTTGCACAGTGAACAAGTCTGTATGATCATGTTCACACACCACCAAGAAACCTGAAGACACAAAAGAGAATAGTAAAACCAAAAACACTCAGTTTGAAAAAATGTTGCAGTAATCCGCAAGTGCTAGTAAAAGATGTAAAAAACAGGGTATTTGGTTGATACGTTTTTTGCAAAAAATGTATACTAAGCTGCTCTACCAATCTTCACGGTATACCCTTATCAGAGCAGTCCTAACTAATGTATGCAATCCCTATCTGATGTATTTAAAAACCTGATCATCTGTATATAACCTGTGTGAACAGGGTTCAGAGAGGAAAAATCCATGTGTGCATACAGGGTAGAACAGCTTTTGTGCAGATAGCCCAAGAGGAGTGGTGGAACTCCCCAGTCTTGTAGACACAAGAGAACAATTATGGAAACAGGAACACATGGGCTACTTGCACAGTGAACAAGTCTGTATGATCATGTTCACACACCACCAAGAAACCTGAAGACACAAAAGAGAATAGTAAAACCAAAAACACTCAGTTTGAAAAAATGTTGCAGTAATCCGCAAGTGCTAGTAAAAGATGTAAAAAACAGGGTATTTGGTTGATACGTTTTTTGCAAAAAATGTATACTAAGCTGCTCTACCAATCTTCACGGTATACCCTTATCAGAGCAGTCCTAACTAATGTATGCAATCCCTATCTGATGTATTTAAAAACCTGATCATCTGTATATAACCTGTGTGAACAGGGTTCAGAGAGGAAAAATCCATGTGTGCATACAGGGTAGAACAGCTTTTGTGCAGATAGCCCAAGAGGAGTGGTGGAACTCCCCAGTCTTGTAGACACAAGAGAACAATTATGGAAACAGGAACACATGGGCTACTTGCACAGTGAACAAGTCTGTATGATCATGTTCATACACCACCAAGAAACCTGAAGACACAAAAGAGAATAGTAAAACCAAAAACACTCAGTTTGAAAAAATGTTGCAGTAATCCGCAAGTGCTAGTAAAAGATGTAAAAAACAGGGTATTTGGTTGATACGTTTTTTGCAAAAAATGTATACTAAGCTGCTCTACCAATCTTCACGGTATACCCTTATCAGAGCAGTCCTAACTAATGTATGCAATCCCTATCTGATGTATTTGAAAACCTGATCATCTGTATATAACCTGTGTGAACAGGATTCAGAGAGGAAAAATCCATGTGTGCATACAGGGTAGAACAGCTTTTGTGCAGATAGCCCAAGAGGAGTGGTGGAACTCCCCAGTCTTGTAGACACAAGAGAACAATTATGGAAACAGGAACACATGGGCTACTTGCACAGTGAACAAGTCTGTATGATCATGTTCACACACCACCAAGAAACCTGAAGACACAAAAGAGAATAGTAAAACCAAAAACACTCAGTTTGAAAAAATGTTGCAGTAATCCGCAAGTGCTAGTAAAAGATGTAAAAAACAGGGTATTTGGTTGATACGTTTTTTGCAAAAAATGTATACTAAGCTGCTCTACCAATCTTCACGGTATACCCTTATCAGAGCAGTCCTAACTAATGTATGCAATCCCTATCTGATGTATTTAAAAACCTGATCATCTGTATATAACCTGTGTGAACAGGGTTCAGAGAGGAAAAATCCATGTGTGCATACAGGGTAGAACAGCTTTTGTGCAGATAGCCCAAGAGGAGTGGTGGAACTCCCCAGTCTTGTAGACACAAGAGAACAATTATGGAAACAGGAACACATGGGCTACTTGCACAGTGAACAAGTCTGTATGATCATGTTCACACACCACCAAGAAACCTGAAGACACAAAAGAGAATAGTAAAACCAAAAACACTCAGTTTGAAAAAATGTTGCAGTAATCCGCAAGTGCTAGTAAAAGATGTAAAAAACAGGGTATTTGGTTGATACGTTTTTTGCAAAAAATGTATACTAAGCTGCTCTACCAATCTTCACGGTATACCCTTATCAGAGCAGTCCTAACTAATGTATGCAATCCCTATCTGATGTATTTAAAAACCTGATCATCTGTATATAACCTGTGTGAACAGGGTTCAGAGAGGAAAAATCCATGTGTGCATACAGGGTAGAACAGCTTTTGTGCAGATAGCCCAAGAGGAGTGGTGGAACTCCCCAGTCTTGTAGACACAAGAGAACAATTATGGAAACAGGAACACATGGGCTGCTTGCACAGTGAACAAGTCTGTATGATCATGTTCACACACCACCAAGAAACCTGAAGACACAAAAGAGAATAGTAAAACCAAAAACACTCAGTTTGAAAAAATGTTGCAGTAATCCGCAAGTGCTAGTAAAAGATGTAAAAAACAGGGTATTTGGTTGATACGTTTTTTGCAAAAAATGTATACTAAGCTGCTCTACCAATCTTCACGGTATACCCTTATCAGAGCAGTCCTAACTAATGTATGCAATCCCTATCTGATGTATTTAAAAACCTGATCATCTGTATATAACCTGTGTGAACAGGGTTCAGAGAGGAAAAATCCATGTGTGCATACAGGGTAGAACAGCTTTTGTGCAGATAGCCCAAGAGGAGTGGTGGAACTCCCCAGTCTTGTAGACACAAGAGAACAATTATGGAAACAGGAACACATGGGCTACTTGCACAGTGAACAAGTCTGTATGATCATGTTCACACACCACCAAGAAACCTGAAGACACAAAAGAGAATAGTAAAACCAAAAACACTCAGTTTGAAAAAATGTTGCAGTAATCCGCAAGTGCTAGTAAAAGATGTAAAAAACAGGGTATTTGGTTGATACGTTTTTTGCAAAAAATGTATACTAAGCTGCTCTACCAATCTTCACGGTATACCCTTATCAGAGCAGTCCTAACTAATGTATGCAATCCCTATCTGATGTATTTAAAAACCTGATCATCTGTATATAACCTGTGTGAACAGGGTTCAGAGAGGAAAAATCCATGTGTGCATACAGGGTAGAACAGCTTTTGTGCAGATAGCCCAAGAGGAGTGGTGGAACTCCCCAGTCTTGTAGACACAAGAGAACAATTATGGAAACAGGAACACATGGGCTACTTGCACAGTGAACAAGTCTGTATGATCATGTTCACACACCACCAAGAAACCTGAAGACACAAAAGAGAATAGTAAAACCAAAAACACTCAGTTTGAAAAAATGTTGCAGTAATCCGCAAGTGCTAGTAAAAGATGTAAAAAACAGGGTATTTGGTTGATACGTTTTTTGCAAAAAATGTATACTAAGCTGCTCTACCAATCTTCACGGTATACCCTTATCAGAGCAGTCCTAACTAATGTATGCAATCCCTATCTGATGTATTTAAAAACCTGATCATCTGTATATAACCTGTGTGAACAGGGTTCAGAGAGGAAAAATCCATGTGTGCATACAGGGTAGAACAGCTTTTGTGCAGATAGCCCAAGAGGAGTGGTGGAACTCCCCAGTCTTGTAGACACAAGAGAACAATTATGGAAACAGGAACACATGGGCTACTTGCACAGTGAACAAGTCTGTATGATCATGTTCACACACCACCAAGAAACCTGAAGACACAAAAGAGAATAGTAAAACCAAAAACACTCAGTTTGAAAAAATGTTGCAGTAATCCGCAAGTGCTAGTAAAAGATGTAAAAAACAGGGTATTTGGTTGATACGTTTTTTGCAAAAAATGTATACTAAGCTGCTCTACCAATCTTCACGGTATACCCTTATCAGAGCAGTCCTAACTAATGTATGCAATCCCTATCTGATGTATTTAAAAACCTGATCATCTGTATATAACCTGTGTGAACAGGGTTCAGAGAGGAAAAATCCATGTGTGCATACAGGGTAGAACAGCTTTTGTGCAGATAGCCCAAGAGGAGTGGTGGAACTCCCCAGTCTTGTAGACACAAGAGAACAATTATGGAAACAGGAACACATGGGCTACTTGCACAGTGAACAAGTCTGTATGATCATGTTCACACACCACCAAGAAACCTGAAGACACAAAAGAGAATAGTAAAACCAAAAACACTCAGTTTGAAAAAATGTTGCAGTAATCCGCAAGTGCTAGTAAAAGATGTAAAAAACAGGGTATTTGGTTGATACGTTTTTTGCAAAAAATGTATACTAAGCTGCTCTACCAATCTTCACGGTATACCCTTATCAGAGCAGTCCTAACTAATGTATGCAATCCCTATCTGATGTATTTAAAAACCTGATCATCTGTATATAACCTGTGTGAACAGCGTTCAGAGAGGAAAAATCCATGTGTGCATACAGGGTAGAACAGCTTTTGTGCAGATAGCCCAAGAGGAGTGGTGGAACTCCCCAGTCTTGTAGACACCAGAGAACAATTATGGAAACAGGAACACATGGGCTACTTGCACAGTGAACAAGTCTGTATGATCATGTTCACACACCACCAAGAAACCTGAAGACACAAAAGAGAATAGTAAAACCAAAAACACTCAGTTTGAAAAAATGTTGCAGTAATCCGCAAGTGCTAGTAAAAGATGTAAAAAACAGGGTATTTGGTTGATACGTTTTTTGCAAAAAATGTATACTAAGCTGCTCTACCAATCTTCACGGTATACCCTTATCAGAGCAGTCCTAACTAATGTATGCAATCCCTATCTGATGTATTTAAAAACCTGATCATCTGTATATAACCTGTGTGAACAGGGTTCAGAGAGGAAAAATCCATGTGTGCATACAGGGTAGAACAGCTTTTGTGCAGATAGCCCAAGAGGAGTGGTGGAACTCTCCAGTCTTGTAGACACAAGAGAACAATTATGGAAACAGGAACACATGGGCTACTTGCACAGTGAACAAGTCTGTATGATCATGTTCACACACCACCAAGAAACCTGAAGACACAAAAGAGAATAGTAAAACCAAAAACACTCAGTTTGAAAAAATGTTGCAGTAATCCGCAAGTGCTAGTAAAAGATGTAAAAAACAGGGTATTTGGTTGATACGTTTTTTGCAAAAAATGTATACTAAGCTGCTCTACCAATCTTCACGGTATACCCTTATCAGAGCAGTCCTAACTAATGTATGCAATCCCTATCTGATGTATTTAAAAACCTGATCATCTGTATATAACCTGTGTGAACAGGGTTCAGAGAGGAAAAATCCATGTGTGCATACAGGGTAGAACAGCTTTTGTGCAGATAGCCCAAGAGGAGTGGTGG
Organism: Ranitomeya imitator; assembly: GCF_032444005.1. Taxonomy (NCBI): domain Eukaryota; kingdom Metazoa; phylum Chordata; class Amphibia; order Anura; family Dendrobatidae; genus Ranitomeya; species Ranitomeya imitator. The sequence goes on along the minus strand of NC_091285.1, from coordinate 202,372,167 downwards.
AACTCCCCAGTCTTGTAGACACAAGAGAACAATTATGGAAACAGGAACACATGGGCTACTTGCACAGTGAACAAGTCTGTATGATCATGTTCACACACCACCAAGAAACCTGAAGACACAAAAGAGAATAGTAAAACCAAAAACACTCAGTTTGAAAAAATGTTGCAGTAATCCGCAAGTGCTAGTAAAAGATGTAAAAAACAGGGTATTTGGTTGATACGTTTTTTGCAAAAAATGTATACTAAGCTGCTCTACCAATCTTCACGGTATACCCTTATCAGAGCAGTCCTAACTAATGTATGCAATCCCTATCTGATGTATTTAAAAACCTGATCATCTGTATATAACCTGTGTGAACAGGGTTCAGAGAGGAAAAATCCATGTGTGCATACAGGGTAGAACAGCTTTTGTGCAGATAGCCCAAGAGGAGTGGTGGAACTCCCCAGTCTTGTAGACACAAGAGAACAATTATGGAAACAGGAACACATGGGCTACTTGCACAGTGAACAAGTCTGTATGATCATGTTCACACACCACCAAGAAACCTGAAGACACAAAAGAGAATAGTAAAACCAAAAACACTCAGTTTGAAAAAATGTTGCAGTAATCCGCAAGTGCTAGTAAAAGATGTAAAAAACAGGGTATTTGGTTGATACGTTTTTTGCAAAAAATGTATACTAAGCTGCTCTACCAATCTTCACGGTATACCCTTATCAGAGCAGTCCTAACTAATGTATGCAATCCCTATCTGATGTATTTAAAAACCTGATCATCTGTATATAACCTGTGTGAACAGGGTTCAGAGAGGAAAAATCCATGTGTGCATACAGGGTAGAACAGCTTTTGTGCAGATAGCCCAAGAGGAGTGGTGGAACTCCCCAGTCTTGTAGACACAAGAGAACAATTATGGAAACAGGAACACATGGGCTACTTGCACAGTGAACAAGTCTGTATGATCATGTTCACACACCACCAAGAAACCTGAAGACACAAAAGAGAATAGTAAAACCAAAAACACTCAGTTTGAAAAAATGTTGCAGTAATCCGCAAGTGCTAGTAAAAGATGTAAAAAACAGGGTATTTGGTTGATACGTTTTTTGCAAAAAATGTATACTAAGCTGCTCTACCAATCTTCACGGTATACCCTTATCAGAGCAGTCCTAACTAATGTATGCAATCCCTATCTGATGTATTTAAAAACCTGATCATCTGTATATAACCTGTGTGAACAGGGTTCAGAGAGGAAAAATCCATGTGTGCATACAGGGTAGAACAGCTTTTGTGCAGATAGCCCAAGAGGAGTGGTGGAACTCCCCAGTCTTGTAGACACAAGAGAACAATTATGGAAACAGGAACACATGGGCTACTTGCACAGTGAACAAGTCTGTATGATCATGTTCACACACCACCAAGAAACCTGAAGACACAAAAGAGAATAGTAAAACCAAAAACACTCAGTTTGAAAAAATGTTGCAGTAATCCGCAAGTGCTAGTAAAAGATGTAAAAAACAGGGTATTTGGTTGATACGTTTTTTGCAAAAAATGTATACTAAGCTGCTCTACCAATCTTCACGGTATACCCTTATCAGAGCAGTCCTAACTAATGTATGCAATCCCTATCTGATGTATTTAAAAACCTGATCATCTGTATATAACCTGTGTGAACAGGGTTCAGAGAGGAAAAATCCATGTGTGCATACAGGGTAGAACAGCTTTTGTGCAGATAGCCCAAGAGGAGTGGTGGAACTCCCCAGTCTTGTAGACACAAGAGAACAATTATGGAAACAGGAACACATGGGCTACTTGCACAGTGAACAAGTCTGTATGATCATGTTCACACACCACCAAGAAACCTGAAGACACAAAAGAGAATAGTAAAACCAAAAACACTCAGTTTGAAAAAATGTTGCAGTAATCCGCAAGTGCTAGTAAAAGATGTAAAAAACAGGGTATTTGGTTGATACGTTTTTTGCAAAAAATGTATACTAAGCTGCTCTACCAATCTTCACGGTATACCCTTATCAGAGCAGTCCTAACTAATGTATGCAATCCCTATCTGATGTATTTAAAAACCTGATCATCTGTATATAACCTGTGTGAACAGCGTTCAGAGAGGAAAAATCCATGTGTGCATACAGGGTAGAACAGCTTTTGTGCAGATAGCCCAAGAGGAGTGGTGGAACTCCCCAGTCTTGTAGACACCAGAGAACAATTATGGAAACAGGAACACATGGGCTACTTGCACAGTGAACAAGTCTGTATGATCATGTTCACACACCACCAAGAAACCTGAAGACACAAAAGAGAATAGTAAAACCAAAAACACTCAGTTTGAAAAAATGTTGCAGTAATCCTCAAGTGCTAGTAAAAGATGTAAAAAACAGGGTATTTGGTTGATACGTTTTTTGCAAAAAATGTATACTAAGCTGCTCTACCAATCTTCACGGTATACCCTTATCAGAGCAGTCCTAACTAATGTATGCAATCCCTATCTGATGTATTTAAAAACCTGATCATCTGTATATAACCTGTGTGAACAGGGTTCAGAGAGGAAAAATCCATGTGTGCATACAGGGTAGAACAGCTTTTGTGCAGATAGCCCAAGAGGAGTGGTGGAACTCTCCAGTCTTGTAGACACAAGAGAACAATTATGGAAACAGGAACACATGGGCTACTTGCACAGTGAACAAGTCTGTATGATCATGTTCACACACCACCAAGAAACCTGAAGACACAAAAGAGAATAGTAAAACCAAAAACACTCAGTTTGAAAAAATGTTGCAGTAATCCGCAAGTGCTAGTAAAAGATGTAAAAAACAGGGTATTTGGTTGATACGTTTTTTGCAAAAAATGTATACTAAGCTGCTCTACCAATCTTCACGGTATACCCTTATCAGAGCAGTCCTAACTAATGTATGCAATCCCTATCTGATGTATTTAAAAACCTGATCATCTGTATATAACCTGTGTGAACAGGGTTCAGAGAGGAAAAATCCATGTGTGCATACAGGGTAGAACAGCTTTTGTGCAGATAGCCCAAGAGGAGTGGTGGAACTCCCCAGTCTTGTAGACACAAGAGAACAATTATGGAAACAGGAACACATGGGCTACTTGCACAGTGAACAAGTCTGTATGATCATGTTCACACACCACCAAGAAACCTGAAGACACAAAAGAGAATAGTAAAACCAAAAACACTCAGTTTGAAAAAATGTTGCAGTAATCCGCAAGTGCTAGTAAAAGATGTAAAAAACAGGGTATTTGGTTGATACGTTTTTTGCAAAAAATGTATACTAAGCTGCTCTACCAATCTTCACGGTATACCCTTATCAGAGCAGTCCTAACTAATGTATGCAATCCCTATCTGATGTATTTAAAAACCTGATCATCTGTATATAACCTGTGTGAACAGGGTTCAGAGAGGAAAAATCCATGTGTGCATACAGGGTAGAACAGCTTTTGTGCAGATAGCCCAAGAGGAGTGGTGGAACTCCCCAGTCTTGTAGACACAAGAGAACAATTATGGAAACAGGAACACATGGGCTACTTGCACAGTGAACAAGTCTGTATGATCATGTTCACACACCACCAAGAAACCTGAAGACACAAAAGAGAATAGTAAAACCAAAAACACTCAGTTTGAAAAAATGTTGCAGTAATCCGCAAGTGCTAGTAAAAGATGTAAAAAACAGGGTATTTGGTTGATACGTTTTTTGCAAAAAATGTATACTAAGCTGCTCTACCAATCTTCACGGTATACCCTTATCAGAGCAGTCCTAACTAATGTATGCAATCCCTATCTGATGTATTTAAAAACCTGATCATCTGTATATAACCTGTGTGAACAGGGTTCAGAGAGGAAAAATCCATGTGTGCATACAGGGTAGAACAGCTTTTGTGCAGATAGCCCAAGAGGAGTGGTGGAACTCCCCAGTCTTGTAGACACAAGAGAACAATTATGGAAACAGGAACACATGGGCTACTTGCACAGTGAACAAGTCTGTATGATCATGTTCATACACCACCAAGAAACCTGAAGACACAAAAGAGAATAGTAAAACCAAAAACACTCAGTTTGAAAAAATGTTGCAGTAATCCGCAAGTGCTAGTAAAAGATGTAAAAAACAGGGTATTTGGTTGATACGTTTTTTGCAAAAAATGTATACTAAGCTGCTCTACCAATCTTCACGGTATACCCTTATCAGAGCAGTCCTAACTAATGTATGCAATCCCTATCTGATGTATTTGAAAACCTGATCATCTGTATATAACCTGTGTGAACAGGATTCAGAGAGGAAAAATCCATGTGTGCATACAGGGTAGAACAGCTTTTGTGCAGATAGCCCAAGAGGAGTGGTGGAACTCCCCAGTCTTGTAGACACAAGAGAACAATTATGGAAACAGGAACACATGGGCTACTTGCACAGTGAACAAGTCTGTATGATCATGTTCACACACCACCAAGAAACCTGAAGACACAAAAGAGAATAGTAAAACCAAAAACACTCAGTTTGAAAAAATGTTGCAGTAATCCGCAAGTGCTAGTAAAAGATGTAAAAAACAGGGTATTTGGTTGATACGTTTTTTGCAAAAAATGTATACTAAGCTGCTCTACCAATCTTCACGGTATACCCTTATCAGAGCAGTCCTAACTAATGTATGCAATCCCTATCTGATGTATTTAAAAACCTGATCATCTGTATATAACCTGTGTGAACAGGGTTCAGAGAGGAAAAATCCATGTGTGCATACAGGGTAGAACAGCTTTTGTGCAGATAGCCCAAGAGGAGTGGTGGAACTCCCCAGTCTTGTAGACACAAGAGAACAATTATGGAAACAGGAACACATGGGCTACTTGCACAGTGAACAAGTCTGTATGATCATGTTCACACACCACCAAGAAACCTGAAGACACAAAAGAGAATAGTAAAACCAAAAACACTCAGTTTGAAAAAATGTTGCAGTAATCCGCAAGTGCTAGTAAAAGATGTAAAAAACAGGGTATTTGGTTGATACGTTTTTTGCAAAAAATGTATACTAAGCTGCTCTACCAATCTTCACGGTATACCCTTATCAGAGCAGTCCTAACTAATGTATGCAATCCCTATCTGATGTATTTAAAAACCTGATCATCTGTATATAACCTGTGTGAACAGGGTTCAGAGAGGAAAAATCCATGTGTGCATACAGGGTAGAACAGCTTTTGTGCAGATAGCCCAAGAGGAGTGGTGGAACTCCCCAGTCTTGTAGACACAAGAGAACAATTATGGAAACAGGAACACATGGGCTGCTTGCACAGTGAACAAGTCTGTATGATCATGTTCACACACCACCAAGAAACCTGAAGACACAAAAGAGAATAGTAAAACCAAAAACACTCAGTTTGAAAAAATGTTGCAGTAATCCGCAAGTGCTAGTAAAAGATGTAAAAAACAGGGTATTTGGTTGATACGTTTTTTGCAAAAAATGTATACTAAGCTGCTCTACCAATCTTCACGGTATACCCTTATCAGAGCAGTCCTAACTAATGTATGCAATCCCTATCTGATGTATTTAAAAACCTGATCATCTGTATATAACCTGTGTGAACAGGGTTCAGAGAGGAAAAATCCATGTGTGCATACAGGGTAGAACAGCTTTTGTGCAGATAGCCCAAGAGGAGTGGTGGAACTCCCCAGTCTTGTAGACACAAGAGAACAATTATGGAAACAGGAACACATGGGCTACTTGCACAGTGAACAAGTCTGTATGATCATGTTCACACACCACCAAGAAACCTGAAGACACAAAAGAGAATAGTAAAACCAAAAACACTCAGTTTGAAAAAATGTTGCAGTAATCCGCAAGTGCTAGTAAAAGATGTAAAAAACAGGGTATTTGGTTGATACGTTTTTTGCAAAAAATGTATACTAAGCTGCTCTACCAATCTTCACGGTATACCCTTATCAGAGCAGTCCTAACTAATGTATGCAATCCCTATCTGATGTATTTAAAAACCTGATCATCTGTATATAACCTGTGTGAACAGGGTTCAGAGAGGAAAAATCCATGTGTGCATACAGGGTAGAACAGCTTTTGTGCAGATAGCCCAAGAGGAGTGGTGGAACTCCCCAGTCTTGTAGACACAAGAGAACAATTATGGAAACAGGAACACATGGGCTACTTGCACAGTGAACAAGTCTGTATGATCATGTTCACACACCACCAAGAAACCTGAAGACACAAAAGAGAATAGTAAAACCAAAAACACTCAGTTTGAAAAAATGTTGCAGTAATCCGCAAGTGCTAGTAAAAGATGTAAAAAACAGGGTATTTGGTTGATACGTTTTTTGCAAAAAATGTATACTAAGCTGCTCTACCAATCTTCACGGTATACCCTTATCAGAGCAGTCCTAACTAATGTATGCAATCCCTATCTGATGTATTTAAAAACCTGATCATCTGTATATAACCTGTGTGAACAGGGTTCAGAGAGGAAAAATCCATGTGTGCATACAGGGTAGAACAGCTTTTGTGCAGATAGCCCAAGAGGAGTGGTGGAACTCCCCAGTCTTGTAGACACAAGAGAACAATTATGGAAACAGGAACACATGGGCTACTTGCACAGTGAACAAGTCTGTATGATCATGTTCACACACCACCAAGAAACCTGAAGACACAAAAGAGAATAGTAAAACCAAAAACACTCAGTTTGAAAAAATGTTGCAGTAATCCGCAAGTGCTAGTAAAAGATGTAAAAAACAGGGTATTTGGTTGATACGTTTTTTGCAAAAAATGTATACTAAGCTGCTCTACCAATCTTCACGGTATACCCTTATCAGAGCAGTCCTAACTAATGTATGCAATCCCTATCTGATGTATTTAAAAACCTGATCATCTGTATATAACCTGTGTGAACAGCGTTCAGAGAGGAAAAATCCATGTGTGCATACAGGGTAGAACAGCTTTTGTGCAGATAGCCCAAGAGGAGTGGTGGAACTCCCCAGTCTTGTAGACACCAGAGAACAATTATGGAAACAGGAACACATGGGCTACTTGCACAGTGAACAAGTCTGTATGATCATGTTCACACACCACCAAGAAACCTGAAGACACAAAAGAGAATAGTAAAACCAAAAACACTCAGTTTGAAAAAATGTTGCAGTAATCCTCAAGTGCTAGTAAAAGATGTAAAAAACAGGGTATTTGGTTGATACGTTTTTTGCAAAAAATGTATACTAAGCTGCTCTACCAATCTTCACGGTATACCCTTATCAGAGCAGTCCTAACTAATGTATGCAATCCCTATCTGATGTATTTAAAAACCTGATCATCTGTATATAACCTGTGTGAACAGCGTTCAGAGAGGAAAAATCCATGTGTGCATACAGGGTAGAACAGCTTTTGTGCAGATAGCCCAAGAGGAGTGGTGGAACTCCCCAGTCTTGTAGACACCAGAGAACAATTATGGAAACAGGAACACATGGGCTACTTGCACAGTGAACAAGTCTGTATGATCATGTTCACACACCACCAAGAAACCTGAAGACACAAAAGAGAATAGTAAAACCAAAAACACTCAGTTTGAAAAAATGTTGCAGTAATCCTCAAGTGCTAGTAAAAGATGTAAAAAACAGGGTATTTGGTTGATACGTTTTTTGCAAAAAATGTATACTAAGCTGCTCTACCAATCTTCACGGTATACCCTTATCAGAGCAGTCCTAACTAATGTATGCAATCCCTATCTGATGTATTTAAAAACCTGATCATCTGTATATAACCTGTGTGAACAGGGTTCAGAGAGGAAAAATCCATGTGTGCATACAGGGTAGAACAGCTTTTGTGCAGATAGCCCAAGAGGAGTGGTGGAACTCTCCAGTCTTGTAGACACAAGAGAACAATTATGGAAACAGGAACACATGGGCTACTTGCACAGTGAACAAGTCTGTATGATCATGTTCACACACCACCAAGAAACCTGAAGACACAAAAGAGAATAGTAAAACCAAAAACACTCAGTTTGAAAAAATGTTGCAGTAATCCGCAAGTGCTAGTAAAAGATGTAAAAAACAGGGTATTTGGTTGATACGTTTTTTGCAAAAAATGTATACTAAGCTGCTCTACCAATCTTCACGGTATACCCTTATCAGAGCAGTCCTAACTAATGTATGCAATCCCTATCTGATGTATTTAAAAACCTGATCATCTGTATATAACCTGTGTGAACAGGGTTCAGAGAGGAAAAATCCATGTGTGCATACAGGGTAGAACAGCTTTTGTGCAGATAGCCCAAGAGGAGTGGTGGAACTCCCCAGTCTTGTAGACACAAGAGAACAATTATGGAAACAGGAACACATGGGCTACTTGCACAGTGAACAAGTCTGTATGATCATGTTCACACACCACCAAGAAACCTGAAGACACAAAAGAGAATAGTAAAACCAAAAACACTCAGTTTGAAAAAATGTTGCAGTAATCCGCAAGTGCTAGTAAAAGATGTAAAAAACAGGGTATTTGGTTGATACGTTTTTTGCAAAAAATGTATACTAAGCTGCTCTACCAATCTTCACGGTATACCCTTATCAGAGCAGTCCTAACTAATGTATGCAATCCCTATCTGATGTATTTAAAAACCTGATCATCTGTATATAACCTGTGTGAACAGGGTTCAGAGAGGAAAAATCCATGTGTGCATACAGGGTAGAACAGCTTTTGTGCAGATAGCCCAAGAGGAGTGGTGGAACTCCCCAGTCTTGTAGACACAAGAGAACAATTATGGAAACAGGAACACATGGGCTACTTGCACAGTGAACAAGTCTGTATGATCATGTTCACACACCACCAAGAAACCTGAAGACACAAAAGAGAATAGTAAAACCAAAAACACTCAGTTTGAAAAAATGTTGCAGTAATCCGCAAGTGCTAGTAAAAGATGTAAAAAACAGGGTATTTGGTTGATACGTTTTTTGCAAAAAATGTATACTAAGCTGCTCTACCAATCTTCACGGTATACCCTTATCAGAGCAGTCCTAACTAATGTATGCAATCCCTATCTGATGTATTTAAAAACCTGATCATCTGTATATAACCTGTGTGAACAGGGTTCAGAGAGGAAAAATCCATGTGTGCATACAGGGTAGAACAGCTTTTGTGCAGATAGCCCAAGAGGAGTGGTGGAACTCCCCAGTCTTGTAGACACAAGAGAACAATTATGGAAACAGGAACACATGGGCTACTTGCACAGTGAACAAGTCTGTATGATCATGTTCATACACCACCAAGAAACCTGAAGACACAAAAGAGAATAGTAAAACCAAAAACACTCAGTTTGAAAAAATGTTGCAGTAATCCGCAAGTGCTAGTAAAAGATGTAAAAAACAGGGTATTTGGTTGATACGTTTTTTGCAAAAAATGTATACTAAGCTGCTCTACCAATCTTCACGGTATACCCTTATCAGAGCAGTCCTAACTAATGTATGCAATCCCTATCTGATGTATTTGAAAACCTGATCATCTGTATATAACCTGTGTGAACAGGATTCAGAGAGGAAAAATCCATGTGTGCATACAGGGTAGAACAGCTTTTGTGCAGATAGCCCAAGAGGAGTGGTGGAACTCCCCAGTCTTGTAGACACAAGAGAACAATTATGGAAACAGGAACACATGGGCTACTTGCACAGTGAACAAGTCTGTATGATCATGTTCACACACCACCAAGAAACCTGAAGACACAAAAGAGAATAGTAAAACCAAAAACACTCAGTTTGAAAAAATGTTGCAGTAATCCGCAAGTGCTAGTAAAAGATGTAAAAAACAGGGTATTTGGTTGATACGTTTTTTGCAAAAAATGTATACTAAGCTGCTCTACCAATCTTCACGGTATACCCTTATCAGAGCAGTCCTAACTAATGTATGCAATCCCTATCTGATGTATTTAAAAACCTGATCATCTGTATATAACCTGTGTGAACAGGGTTCAGAGAGGAAAAATCCATGTGTGCATACAGGGTAGAACAGCTTTTGTGCAGATAGCCCAAGAGGAGTGGTGGAACTCCCCAGTCTTGTAGACACAAGAGAACAATTATGGAAACAGGAACACATGGGCTACTTGCACAGTGAACAAGTCTGTATGATCATGTTCACACACCACCAAGAAACCTGAAGACACAAAAGAGAATAGTAAAACCAAAAACACTCAGTTTGAAAAAATGTTGCAGTAATCCGCAAGTGCTAGTAAAAGATGTAAAAAACAGGGTATTTGGTTGATACGTTTTTTGCAAAAAATGTATACTAAGCTGCTCTACCAATCTTCACGGTATACCCTTATCAGAGCAGTCCTAACTAATGTATGCAATCCCTATCTGATGTATTTAAAAACCTGATCATCTGTATATAACCTGTGTGAACAGGGTTCAGAGAGGAAAAATCCATGTGTGCATACAGGGTAGAACAGCTTTTGTGCAGATAGCCCAAGAGGAGTGGTGGAACTCCCCAGTCTTGTAGACACAAGAGAACAATTATGGAAACAGGAACACATGGGCTGCTTGCACAGTGAACAAGTCTGTATGATCATGTTCACACACCACCAAGAAACCTGAAGACACAAAAGAGAATAGTAAAACCAAAAACACTCAGTTTGAAAAAATGTTGCAGTAATCCGCAAGTGCTAGTAAAAGATGTAAAAAACAGGGTATTTGGTTGATACGTTTTTTGCAAAAAATGTATACTAAGCTGCTCTACCAATCTTCACGGTATACCCTTATCAGAGCAGTCCTAACTAATGTATGCAATCCCTATCTGATGTATTTAAAAACCTGATCATCTGTATATAACCTGTGTGAACAGGGTTCAGAGAGGAAAAATCCATGTGTGCATACAGGGTAGAACAGCTTTTGTGCAGATAGCCCAAGAGGAGTGGTGGAACTCCCCAGTCTTGTAGACACAAGAGAACAATTATGGAAACAGGAACACATGGGCTACTTGCACAGTGAACAAGTCTGTATGATCATGTTCACACACCACCAAGAAACCTGAAGACACAAAAGAGAATAGTAAAACCAAAAACACTCAGTTTGAAAAAATGTTGCAGTAATCCGCAAGTGCTAGTAAAAGATGTAAAAAACAGGGTATTTGGTTGATACGTTTTTTGCAAAAAATGTATACTAAGCTGCTCTACCAATCTTCACGGTATACCCTTATCAGAGCAGTCCTAACTAATGTATGCAATCCCTATCTGATGTATTTAAAAACCTGATCATCTGTATATAACCTGTGTGAACAGGGTTCAGAGAGGAAAAATCCATGTGTGCATACAGGGTAGAACAGCTTTTGTGCAGATAGCCCAAGAGGAGTGGTGGAACTCCCCAGTCTTGTAGACACAAGAGAACAATTATGGAAACAGGAACACATGGGCTACTTGCACAGTGAACAAGTCTGTATGATCATGTTCACACACCACCAAGAAACCTGAAGACACAAAAGAGAATAGTAAAACCAAAAACACTCAGTTTGAAAAAATGTTGCAGTAATCCGCAAGTGCTAGTAAAAGATGTAAAAAGCAGGGTATTTGGTTGATACATTTTTTGCAAAAAATGTATACTAAGCTGCTCTACCAATCTTCACGGTATACCCTTATCAGAGCAGTCCTAACTAATGTATGCAATCCCTATCTGATGTATTTAAAAACCTGATCATCTGTATATAACCTGTGTGAACAGGGTTCAGAGAGGAAAAATCCATGTGTGCATACAGGGTAGAACAGCTTTTGTGCAGATAGCCCAAGAGGAGTGGTGGAACTCCCCAGTCTTGTAGACACAAGAGAACAATTATGGAAACAGGAACACATGGGCTACTTGCACAGTGAACAAGTCTGTATGATCATGTTCACACACCACCAAGAAACCTGAAGACACAAAAGAGAATAGTAAAACCAAAAACACTCAGTTTGAAAAAATGTTGCAGTAATCCGCAAGTGCTAGTAAAAGATGTAAAAAACAGGGTATTTGGTTGATACGTTTTTTGCAAAAAATGTATACTAAGCTGCTCTACCAATCTTCACGGTATACCCTTATCAGAGCAGTCCTAACTAATGTATGCAATCCCTATCTGATGTATTTAAAAACCTGATCATCTGTATATAACCTGTGTGAACAGGGTTCAGAGAGGAAAAATCCATGTGTGCATACAGGGTAGAACAGCTTTTGTGCAGATAGCCCAAGAGGAGTGGTGGAACTCCCCAGTCTTGTAGACACAATAGAACAATTATGGAAACAGGAACACATGGGCTACTTGCACAGTGAACAAGTCTGTATGATCATGTTCACACATCACCAAGAAACCTGAAGACACAAAAGAGAATAGTAAAACCAAAAACACTCAGTTTGAAAAAATGTTGCAGTAATCCGCAAGTGCTAGTAAAAGATGTAAAAAACAGGGTATTTGGTTGATACGTTTTTTGCAAAAAATGTATACTAAGCTGCTCTACCAATCTTCACGGTATACCCTTATCAGAGCAGTCCTAACTAATGTATGCAATCCCTATCTGATGTATTTAAAAACCTGATCATCTGTATATAACCTGTGTGAACAGGGTTCAGAGAGGAAAAATCCATGTGTGCATACAGGGTAGAACAGCTTTTGTGCAGATAGCCCAAGAGGAGTGGTGGAACTCCCCAGTCTTGTAGACACAAGAGAACAATTATGGAAACAGGAACACATGGGCTACTTGCACAGTGAACAAGTATGTATGATCATGTTCACACACCACCAAGAAACCTGAAGACACAAAAGAGAATAGTAAAACCAAAAACACTCAGTTTGAAAAAATGTTGCAGTAATCCGCAAGTGCTAGTAAAAGATGTAAAAAACAGGGTATTTGGTTGATACGTTTTTTGCAAAAAATGTATACTAAGCTGCTCTACCAATCTTCACGGTATACCCTTATCAGAGCAGTCCTAACTAATGTATGCAATCCCTATCTGATGTATTTAAAAACCTGATCATCTGTATATAACCTGTGTGAACAGGGTTCAGAGAGGAAAAATCCATGTGTGCATACAGGGTAGAACAGCTTTTGTGCAGATAGCCCAAGAGGAGTGGTGGAACTCCCCAGTCTTGTAGACACAAGAGAACAATTATGGAAACAGGAACACATGGGCTACTTGCACAGTGAACAAGTCTGTATGATCATGTTCACACACCACCAAGAAACCTGAAGACACAAAAGAGAATAGTAAAACCAAAAACACTCAGTTTGAAAAAATGTTGCAGTAATCCGCAAGTGCTAGTAAAAGATGTAAAAAACAGGGTATTTGGTTGATACGTTTTTTGCAAAAAATGTATACTAAGCTGCTCTACCAATCTTCACGGTATACCCTTATCAGAGCAGTCCTAACTAATGTATGCAATCCCTATCTGATGTATTTAAAAACCTGATCATCTGTATATAACCTGTGTGAACAGGGTTCAGAGAGGAAAAATCCATGTGTGCATACAGGGTAGAACAGCTTTTGTGCAGATAGCCCAAGAGGAGTGGTGGAACTCCCCAGTCTTGTAGACACAAGAGAACAATTATGGAAACAGGAACACATGGGCTACTTGCACAGTGAACAAGTCTGTATGATCATGTTCACACACCACCAAGAAACCTGAAGACACAAAAGAGAATAGTAAAACCAAAAACACTCAGTTTGAAAAAATGTTGCAGAAATCCGCAAGTGCTAGTAAAAGATGTAAAAAACAGGGTATTTGGTTGATACGTTTTTTGCAAAAAATGTATACTAAGCTGCTCTACCAATCTTCACGGTATACCCTTATCAGAGCAGTCCTAACTAATGTATGCAATCCCTATCTGATGTATTTAAAAACCTGATCATCTGTATATAACCTGTGTGAACAGGGTTCAGAGAGGAAAAATCCATGTGTGCATACAGGGTAGAACAGCTTTTGTGCAGATAGCCCAAGAGGAGTGGTGGAACTCCCCAGTCTTGTAGACACAAGAGAACAATTATGGAAACAGGAACACATGGGCTACTTGCACAGTGAACAAGTCTGTATGATCATGTTCACACACCACCAAGAAACCTGAAGACACAAAAGAGAATAGTAAAACCAAAAACACTCAGTTTGAAAAAATGTTGCAGTAATCCGCAAGTGCTAGTAAAAGATGTAAAAAACAGGGTATTTGGTTGATACGTTTTTTGCAAAAAATGTATACTAAGCTGCTCTACCAATCTTCACGGTATACCCTTATCAGAGCAGTCCTAACTAATGTATGCAATCCCTATCTGATGTATTTAAATACCTGATCATCTGTATATAACCTGTGTGAACAGGGTTCAGAGAGGAAAAATCCATGTGTGCATACAGGGTAGAACAGCTTTTGTGCAGATAGCCCAAGAGGAGTGGTGGAACTCCCCAGTCTTGTAGACACAAGAGAACAATTATGGAAACAGGAACACATGGGCTACTTGCACAGTGAACAAGTCTGTATGATCATGTTCACACACCACCAAGAAACCTGAAGACACAAAAGAGAATAGTAAAACCAAAAACACTCAGTTTGAAAAAATGTTGCAGTAATCCGCAAGTGCTAGTAAAAGATGTAAAAAACAGGGTATTTGGTTGATACGTTTTTTGCAAAAAATGTATACTAAGCTGCTCTACCAATCTTCACGGTATACCCTTATCAGAGCAGTCCTAACTAATGTATGCAATCCCTATCTGATGTATTTAAAAACCTGATCATCTGTATATAACCTGTGTGAACAGGGTTCAGAGAGGAAAAATCCATGTGTGCATACAGGGTAGAACAGCTTTTGTGCAGATAGCCCAAGAGGAGTGGTGGAACTCCCCAGTCTTGTAGACACAAGAGAACAATTATGGAAACAGGAACACATGGGCTACTTGCACAGTGAACAAGTCTGTATGATCATGTTCACACACCACCAAGAAACCTGAAGACACAAAAGAGAATAGTAAAACCAAAAACACTCAGTTTGAAAAAATGTTGCAGTAATCCGCAAGTGCTAGTAAAAGATGTAAAAAACAGGGTATTTGGTTGATACGTTTTTTGCAAAAAATGTATACTAAGCTGCTCTACCAATCTTCACGGTATACCCTTATCAGAGCAGTCCTAACTAATGTATGCAATCCCTATCTGATGTATTTAAAAACCTGATCATCTGTATATAACCTGTGTGAACAGGGTTCAGAGAGGAAAAATCCATGTGTGCATACAGGGTAGAACAGCTTTTGTGCAGATAGCCCAAGAGGAGTGGTGGAACTCCCCAGTCTTGTAGACACAAGAGAACAATTATGGAAACAGGAACACATGGGCTACTTGCACAGTGAACAAGTCTGTATGATCATGTTCACACACCACCAAGAAACCTGAAGACACAAAAGAGAATAGTAAAACCAAAAACACTCAGTTTGAAAAAATGTTGCAGTAATCCGCAAGTGCTAGTAAAAGATGTAAAAAGCAGGGTATTTGGTTGATACGTTTTTTGCAAAAAATGTATACTAAGCTGCTCTACCAATCTTCACGGTATACCCTTATCAGAGCAGTCCTAACTAATGTATGCAATCCCTATCTGATGTATTTAAAAACCTGATCATCTGTATATAACCTGTGTGAACAGGGTTCAGAGAGGAAAAATCCATGTGTGCATACAGGGTAGAACAGCTTTTGTGCAGATAGCCCAAGAGGAGTGGTGGAACTCCCCAGTCTTGTAGACACAAGAGAACAATTATGGAAACAGGAACACATGGGCTACTTGCACAGTGAACAAGTCTGTATGATCATGTTCACACACCACCAAGAAACCTGAAGACACAAAAGAGAATAGTAAAACCAAAAACACTCAGTTTGAAAAAATGTTGCAGTAATCCGCAAGTGCTAGTAAAAGATGTAAAAAACAGGGTATTTGGTTGATACGTTTTTTGCAAAAAATGTATACTAAGCTGCTCTACCAATCTTCACGGTATACCCTTATCAGAGCAGTCCTAACTAATGTATGCAATCCCTATCTGATGTATTTAAAAACCTGATCATCTGTATATAACCTGTGTGAACAGGGTTCAGAGAGGAAAAATCCATGTGTGCATACAGGGTAGAACAGCTTTTGTGCAGATAGCCCAAGAGGAGTGGTGGAACTCCCCAGTCTTGTAGACACAAGAGAACAATTATGGAAACAGGAACACATGGGCTACTTGCACGGTGAACAAGTCTGTATGATCATGTTCACACACCACCAAGAAACCTGAAGACACAAAAGAGAATAGTAAAACCAAAAACACTCAGTTTGAAAAAATGTTGCAGTAATCCGCAAGTGCTAGTAAAAGATGTAAAAAACAGGGTATTTGGTTGATACGTTTTTTGCAAAAAATGTATACTAAGCTGCTCTACCAATCTTCACGGTATACCCTTATCAGAGCAGTCCTAACTAATGTATGCAATCCCTATCTGATGTATTTAAATACCTGATCATCTGTATATAACCTGTGTGAACAGGGTTCAGAGAGGAAAAATCCATGTGTGCATACAGGGTAGAACAGCTTTTGTGCAGATAGCCCAAGAGGAGTGGTGGAACTCCCCAGTCTTGTAGACACAAGAGAACAATTATGGAAACAGGAACACATGGGCTACTTGCACAGTGAACAAGTCTGTATGATCATGTTCACACACCACCAAGAAACCTGAAGACACAAAAGAGAATAGTAAAACCAAAAACACTCAGTTTGAAAAAATGTTGCAGTAATCCGCAAGTGCTAGTAAAAGATGTAAAAAACAGGGTATTTGGTTGATACGTTTTTTGCAAAAAATGTATACTAAGCTGCTCTACCAATCTTCACGGTATACCCTTATCAGAGCAGTCCTAACTAATGTATGCAATCCCTATCTGATGTATTTAAATACCTGATCATCTGTATATAACCTGTGTGAACAGGGTTCAGAGAGGAAAAATCCATGTGTGCATACAGGGTAGAACAGCTTTTGTGCAGATAGCCCAAGAGGAGTGGTGGAACTCCCCAGTCTTGTAGACACAAGAGAACAATTATGGAAACAGGAACACATGGGCTACTTGCACAGTGAACAAGTCTGTATGATCATGTTCACACACCACCAAGAAACCTGAAGACACAAAAGAGAATAGTAAAACCAAAAACACTCAGTTTGAAAAAATGTTGCAGTAATCCGCAAGTGCTAGTAAAAGATGTAAAAAACAGGGTATTTGGTTGATACGTTTTTTGCAAAAAATGTATACTAAGCTGCTCTACCAATCTTCACGGTATACCCTTATCAGAGCAGTCCTAACTAATGTATGCAATCCCTATCTGATGTATTTAAAAACCTGATCATCTGTATATAACCTGTGTGAACAGCGTTCAGAGAGGAAAAATCCATGTGTGCATACAGGGTAGAACAGCTTTTGTGCAGATAGCCCAAGAGGAGTGGTGGAACTCCCCAGTCTTGTAGACACCAGAGAACAATTATGGAAACAGGAACACATGGGCTACTTGCACAGTGAACAAGTCTGTATGATCATGTTCACACACCACCAAGAAACCTGAAGACACAAAAGAGAATAGTAAAACCAAAAACACTCAGTTTGAAAAAATGTTGCAGTAATCCGCAAGTGCTAGTAAAAGATGTAAAAAACAGGGTATTTGGTTGATACGTTTTTTGCAAAAAATGTATACTAAGCTGCTCTACCAATCTTCACGGTATACCCTTATCAGAGCAGTCCTAACTAATGTATGCAATCCCTATCTGATGTATTTAAAAACCTGATCATCTGTATATAACCTGTGTGAACAGGGTTCAGAGAGGAAAAATCCATGTGTGCATACAGGGTAGAACAGCTTTTGTGCAGATAGCCCAAGAGGAGTGGTGGAACTCCCCAGTCTTGTAGACACAAGAGAACAATTATGGAAACAGGAACACATGGGCTACTTGCACAGTGAACAAGTCTGTATGATCATGTTCACACACCACCAAGAAACCTGAAGACACAAAAGAGAATAGTAAAACCAAAAACACTCAGTTTGAAAAAATGTTGCAGTAATCCGCAAGTGCTAGTAAAAGATGTAAAAAGCAGGGTATTTGGTTGATACGTTTTTTGCAAAAAATGTATACTAAGCTGCTCTACCAATCTTCACGGTATACCCTTATCAGAGCAGTCCTAACTAATGTATGCAATCCCTATCTGATGTATTTAAAAACCTGATCATCTGTATATAACCTGTGTGAACAGGGTTCAGAGAGGAAAAATCCATGTGTGCATACAGGGTAGAACAGCTTTTGTGCAGATAGCCCAAGAGGAGTGGTGGAACTCCCCAGTCTTGTAGACACAAGAGAACAATTATGGAAACAGGAACACATGGGCTACTTGCACAGTGAACAAGTCTGTATGATCATGTTCACACACCACCAAGAAACCTGAAGACACAAAAGAGAATAGTAAAACCAAAAACACTCAGTTTGAAAAAATGTTGCAGTAATCCGCAAGTGCTAGTAAAAGATGTAAAAAACAGGGTATTTGGTTGATACGTTTTTTGCAAAAAATGTATACTAAGCTGCTCTACCAATCTTCACGGTATACCCTTATCAGAGCAGTCCTAACTAATGTATGCAATCCCTATCTGATGTATTTAAAAACCTGATCATCTGTATATAACCTGTGTGAACAGGGTTCAGAGAGGAAAAATCCATGTGTGCATACAGGGTAGAACAGCTTTTGTGCAGATAGCCCAAGAGGAGTGGTGGAACTCCCCAGTCTTGTAGACACAAGAGAACAATTATGGAAACAGGAACACATGGGCTACTTGCACAGTGAACAAGTCTGTATGATCATGTTCACACACCACCAAGAAACCTGAAGACACAAAAGAGAATAGTAAAACCAAAAACACTCAGTTTGAAAAAATGTTGCAGTAATCCGCAAGTGCTAGTAAAAGATGTAAAAAACAGGGTATTTGGTTGATACGTTTTTTGCAAAAAATGTATACTAAGCTGCTCTACCAATCTTCACGGTATACCCTTATCAGAGCAGTCCTAACTAATGTATGCAATCCCTATCTGATGTATTTAAATACCTGATCATCTGTATATAACCTGTGTGAACAGGGTTCAGAGAGGAAAAATCCATGTGTGCATACAGGGTAGAACAGCTTTTGTGCAGATAGCCCAAGAGGAGTGGTGGAACTCCCCAGTCTTGTAGACACAAGAGAACAATTATGGAAACAGGAACACATGGGCTACTTGCACAGTGAACAAGTCTGTATGATCATGTTCACACACCACCAAGAAACCTGAAGACACAAAAGAGAATAGTAAAACCAAAAACACTCAGTTTGAAAAAATGTTGCAGTAATCCGCAAGTGCTAGTAAAAGATGTAAAAAACAGGGTATTTGGTTGATACGTTTTTTGCAAAAAATGTATACTAAGCTGCTCTACCAATCTTCACGGTATACCCTTATCAGAGCAGTCCTAACTAATGTATGCAATCCCTATCTGATGTATTTAAATACCTGATCATCTGTATATAACCTGTGTGAACAGGGTTCAGAGAGGAAAAATCCATGTGTGCATACAGGGTAGAACAGCTTTTGCAGATAGCCCAAGAGGAGTGGTGGAACTCCCCAGTCTTGTAGACACAAGAGAACAATTATGGAAACAGGAACACATGGGCTACTTGCACAGTGAACAAGTCTGTATGATCATGTTCACACACCACCAAGAAACCTGAAGACACAAAAGAGAATAGTAAAACCAAAAACACTCAGTTTGAAAAAATGTTGCAGTAATCCGCAAGTGCTAGTAAAAGATGTAAAAAACAGGGTATTTGGTTGATACGTTTTTTGCAAAAAATGTATACTAAGCTGCTCTACCAATCTTCACGGTATACCCTTATCAGAGCAGTCCTAACTAATGTATGCAATCCCTATCTGATGTATTTAAAAACCTGATCATCTGTATATAACCTGTGTGAACAGGGTTCAGAGAGGAAAAATCCATGTGTGCATACAGGGTAGAACAGCTTTTGTGCAGATAGCCCAAGAGGAGTGGTGGAACTCCCCAGTCTTGTAGACACAAGAGAACAATTATGGAAACAGGAACACATGGGCTACTTGCACAGTGAACAAGTCTGTATGATCATGTTCACACACCACCAAGAAACCTGAAGACACAAAAGAGAATAGTAAAACCAAAAACACTCAGTTTGAAAAAATGTTGCAGTAATCCGCAAGTGCTAGTAAAAGATGTAAAAAACAGGGTATTTGGTTGATACGTTTTTTGCAAAAAATGTATACTAAGCTGCTCTACCAATCTTCACGGTATACCCTTATCAGAGCAGTCCTAACTAATGTATGCAATCCCTATCTGATGTATTTAAAAACCTGATCATCTGTATATAACCTGTGTGAACAGGGTTCAGAGAGGAAAAATCCATGTGTGCATACAGGGTAGAACAGCTTTTGTGCAGATAGCCCAAGAGGAGTGGTGGAACTCCCCAGTCTTGTAGACACAAGAGAACAATTATGGAAACAGGAACACATGGGCTACTTGCACAGTGAACAAGTCTGTATGATCATGTTCACACACCACCAAGAAACCTGAAGACACAAAAGAGAATAGTAAAACCAAAAACACTTAGTTTGAAAAAATGTTGCAGTAATCCGCAAGTGCTAGTAAAAGATGTAAAAAGCAGGGTATTTGGTTGATACGTTTTTTGCAAAAAATGTATACTAAGCTGCTCTACCAATCTTCACGGTATACCCTTATCAGAGCAGTCCTAACTAATGTATGCAATCCCTATCTGATGTATTTAAAAACCTGATCATCTGTATATAACCTGTGTGAACAGGGTTCAGAGAGGAAAAATCCATGTGTGCATACAGGGTAGAACAGCTTTTGTGCAGATAGCCCAAGAGGAGTGGTGGAACTCCCCAGTCTTGTAGACACAAGAGAACAATTATGGAAACAGGAACACATGGGCTACTTGCACAGTGAACAAGTCTGTATGATCATGTTCACACACCACCAAGAAACCTGAAGACACAAAAGAGAATAGTAAAACCAAAAACACTCAGTTTGAAAAAATGTTGCAGTAATCCGCAAGTGCTAGTAAAAGATGTAAAAAACAGGGTATTTGGTTGATACGTTTTTTGCAAAAAATGTATACTAAGCTGCTCTACCAATCTTCACGGTATACCCTTATCAGAGCAGTCCTAACTAATGTATGCAATCCCTATCTGATGTATTTAAAAACCTGATCATCTGTATATAACCTGTGTGAACAGGGTTCAGAGAGGAAAAATCCATGTGTGCATACAGGGTAGAACAGCTTTTGTGCAGATAGCCCAAGAGGAGTGGTGGAACTCCCCAGTCTTGTAGACACAAGAGAACAATTATGGAAACAGGAACACATGGGCTACTTGCACAGTGAACAAGTCTGTATGATCATGTTCACACACCACCAAGAAACCTGAAGACACAAAAGAGAATAGTAAAACCAAAAACACTCAGTTTGAAAAAATGTTGCAGTAATCCGCAAGTGCTAGTAAAAGATGTAAAAAACAGGGTATTTGGTTGATACGTTTTTTGCAAAAAATGTATACTAAGCTGCTCTACCAATCTTCACGGTATACCCTTATCAGAGCAGTCCTAACTAATGTATGCAATCCCTATCTGATGTATTTAAAAACCTGATCATCTGTATATAACCTGTGTGAACAGGGTTCAGAGAGGAAAAATCCATGTGTGCATACAGGGTAGAACAGCTTTTGTGCAGATAGCCCAAGAGGAGTGGTGGAACTCCCCAGTCTTGTAAACACAAGAGAACAATTATGGAAAGCTCCCAGGCTTTCTAGGAAAGTTCCCACGATCTATGAACAGCCAGCAGAGGGCGCCTCACCGCAAATGAAGCTAAATATAGATCATTGACCTATATTTAGCTTCATTCCCCGGGGTTTTGCAGCAAGGAGCAGCCTGCATTAGCGGAACTCCTTGCTGCAAAATGTTTTAACCCCTTCAGAAGGATTTACATCGTTGGACTTTACAGATCTGCGGAAGGTAAGTATATTGTTGGTTTATTATGTTTTTTCTTTTACAGAACGAGGGTCTTCAGTGAGTGGATTGGGCGTTAAATAAAATATTACAACAACCTTTGTTTTTATTTCATTAAAATAATTTTTAATAATGTGTGTGTGTTTTTTTTAATCCTTTCATTCAATTGGATTAATAATGGATAGGTGTCATAATTGACGCCTCTCCATTATTAATTAGGCTTAATGTCACCTTACAATAGCAAGGTGGCATTAACCCTTCATTACCCCATATCCCACCGCTACACGGGAATGGGAAGAGAGTGGCCAAGTGCCAGAATAGGCGCATCTTCCAGATGTGCCTTTTCTGGGGTGGCTGGGGGCAGGTGTTTTTAGCCAGGGGGGGGCCAATAACCGTGGACCCTCTCCAGGCTATTAATATCTGCCCTCAGTCACTGGCTTTACTACTCTTGCGGAGAAAATTGCGCGGGAGCCCACGCCAATTTTTTCCGCCATTTAACCCTTTATTTTAAGAGCTAGAACGGCCAAATTTTCCAGATACACACTACTAACATTAGTAGTGTGGATTATGCAAAAAAAATGGTGATATGAGATGGTTTACTGTATGTAAACCATGTCTCATATCATGTCAGGTTTAGGAAGGAGAAAGCAAAAGCCGGTAATTGAATTACCGGCTTTTTGCTATCTCGCGCTGTATGAAGGAATAATATATATATATGTGTCTACTGACATATATATATATATATATATATATATATATATATATATATAGACAGTATATATGTTTTTTTTTTTTTTTTTTTTTACACATGGATCCCTTGCATATCCGTATGTCGGTTTGGCAAGCCTGCGATAAAAACACGCAGTACGGCTGCCATACAGATTACATACGGAGGATGCCATGCGCAAAAAACGGTGACACACCCTGCCTACGGAGGAGCTACGGACCACTATTTTAGGGACTTTTCAGCGTATTACGGCTGTAATATACGGACCGTATTTGCATACGCTGAGTGTGACGCCGGCCTAAGACTTGCATTTATTTGTGAAAACAACGGAAATTTGGCGAAAATTTTGAAAATTTCGCAATTTTCCAACTTTTAATTTTTATGCCCTTAAATCACAGAGACATGTCACACAAAATACTTAATAAGTAACATTTCCCACATGTCTACTTTACATCAGCACAATTTTGGAACCAAAATTTTTTTTTGTTAGGGAGTTATAAGGGTTAAAATTTGACCAGCAATTTCTCATTTTTGCAACATCATTTTTAGGGACCACATCTCATTTGAAGACATTTTGAGGGGTCTATATGATAGAAAATAACCAAGTGTGACACCATTCTAAAAACTGCACCCCTCAAGGTGCTCAAAACCACATTCAAGAAGTTTATTAATCCTCCAGGTGTTTCACAGGAATTTTTGGAATGTTTAAATAAAAATGAACATTTAACTTTTTTCACACAAAATTTACTTCAGCTCCAATTTGTTTTATTTTACCAAGTTTAACAGGAGAAAATGGACCCCAAAAGTCGCTGTACAATTTGTTATGAGTACACCGATACCCCATATGTGGGGATAAACCACTGTTTGGGCGCATGGCAGAGCTCGGAAGGGAAGGAGCGCTATTTGACTTTTCAATGCAAAATTGACTGGAATTGAGATGGGATGCCATGTTGCATTTGGAGAGCCTCTGATGTGCCTAAACATTGAAACCCCCAAGTGACACCATTTTGGAAAGTAGACCCCCTAAGGAACTTATCTAGATGTGTGGTGAGCAGTTTGACCACACCAAGTGCTTCACAGAAGTTTATAATGCAGAGCCGTAAAAATAAAAAATCATTTTTTTTCACAAAAATGATTTTTTCGCCCCCAATTTTTTATTTTCTCAAGGGTAAGAGAAGATATTGGACCCCAACAGTTGTTGTGCAATTTGTCCTGAGTACGCTGATATCCCATATGTGGAGGTAAACCACTGTTTAGGCGCATGGCAGAGTTCGGAAGGGAAGGAGCACCGTTTGACTTTTCAATGCAAAATTGACAGGAATTGAGATGGGATGCCATGTTGCATTTGGAGAGCCTCTGATGTGCCTAAACATTGAACCCCCCCCCAAGTGACACCATTTTGGAAAGTAGACCCCCTAAGGAACTTATCTAGATGTGTGGTGAGCAGTTTGACCCACCAAGTGCTTCACAGAAGTTTATAATGCAGAGCCGTAAAAATAAAAAATCATTTTTTTTCACAAAAATGATTTTTTCGCCCCCAATTTTTTATTTTCTCAAGGGTAAGAGAAGATATTGGACCCCAACAGTTGTTGTGCAATTTGTCCTGAGTACGCTGATATCCCATATGTGTGTGGAGGTAAACCACTGTTTAGGCGCATGGCAGAGTTCGGAAGGGAAGGAGCGCCGTTTGACTTTTCAATGCAAAATTGACAGGAATTGAGATGGGACGCCATGTTGCGTTTGGAGAGCCACTGATGTGCCTAAACATTGAAACCCCCCAAAAGTTACACAATTTTGGAAAGTAAGATGTGTTGTGAGAGCTTTGAACCCCCAAGTGTTTCAGTACAGTTTATAACGCAGAGCCGTGAATATAATTTTTTTCCCCACAAAAATTATCTTTTAGCCCCAGTTTTGTATTTTCCCAAGGGTAAGAGGAGAAATTGGACCCCAAAAGTTGTTGTCCAATTTGTCCTGAGTACGCTGATACCCCATATATGGGGGAAGGTTAACAACATTTGGCAGAGCTCAGAAGGGAAGGAGCGCCATTTGGAATGCAGACTTAGATGGATTGGTCTGCAGGCGTCACATTATGTTTGCAGAGCCCCTAATGTACCTAAAAAGTAGAAACCCCCCACAAGTAACCCCATATTAGAAACTAGATCCCCCAAGGAACTTATCAGGATGTGTTGTGAGAACTTTGAACCCCCAAGTGTTTCACTACAGTTTATAACGCAGAGCCGTGAAAATAAAAAATCATTTTTTTTCCACAAAAATTATTATTTAGCCCCCAGTTTTGTATTTTCCCAAGGGTAACAGGAGAAATTGGATCCTAAAAGTTGTTGTCCAATTTGTCCTGAGTACGCTGATACCCCATATGTTGGGGTAAACCCCTGTTTGGGTGCACGGGAGAGCTCGGAAGGGAAGAAGCACTGTTTTACTTTTTCAAAGCAGAATTGGCTGGAATTGAGATCGGAAGCCATGTCGCATTTATAGAGCCCCTGATGTGCCTAAACAGTGGAAACCCACAATTCTAATTGAAACCCTAATCCAAACACACCCCTATCCCTAATCCCAACAGTAACCCTAACCACACCTCTAACCCTGACACACCCCTAACTCTAATCCAAACCCTAATCCCAACTGTAAATGTAATCCAAACCCTAACCCTAACTTTAGCCCCAACCCTAACTTTAGCCCCAACCCTTACCCTAGCCCCAACCCTAACTCTAGCCCCAACCCTATCCCTAGCCCCAACCCTAGCCCTAACCCTAGCCCTAACGCTAACCCTAGCCCTAACCCAAACCCTAGCTCTAACCCTAACCCTAGCCCTAACCCTAACCCTAACCCTAGCCCTAACCCTAGCCTTAACCCTACCCCTAACCCTACCCCTAACCTTAGCCCTAACCCTAACCCTAGCCCTAACCCTAGACCTAACCCCAGCCCTAATCCTAACCTTAGCCCTAACCCTAGCCCTAGCCCTAGTCCTAACCCTAGCCCTAACCCTAATGGTAAAATGGAAATAAATACATTTTTTTAAATTTTATTATTTTTCTGTAACTAAGGGGGGTGATGAAGGGGGGTTTGATTTACTATTTATAGCTTTTTTTAGCTGATTTTTATGATTGGCAGCCGTCACTCACTAAAAGACGCTTTTTATTGCAAAAAATAGTTTTTGCGTCTCCACATTTTGAGAGCTATAATTTTTCCATATTTTGGTCCACAGAGTCCTGTAAGGTCTTGTTTTTTGTGGGACCAGTTGACGTTTTTATTGGTAACATTTTCCAGCACGTGACATTTTTTGATCGCTTTTTATTCCGATTTTTGTGAGACAGAATGACCAAAAACCAGAAATTCATGAAATTCTTTTGGGGGGGCGTTTATACTGTTCCACGTTTGGTAAACTTGATAAAGCAGTTCTTTTCTTGTGGTCAGTACGATTACAGTGATACCTCATTTGTATCATTTTTTTTATGTTTTGGCGCTTTTATACGATAAAAACTATTTTATAGGAAAAATAATTATTTTTGCATCGCTTTATTCTGAGGACTATAACTTTTTTACTTTTTCGCTGAGGGAGCCTCCTCCCGGCGTGATGCTTCCCTGTACCGCTGGAACACTGTGATCATGTTTGATCGCAGTGTTTCAGTGTTTTGGGGGATAATGTGCCAGAAGCGGTCCGTGACTGCTCCTGGCACATAGTGCCGGATGCCAGCTGCGATAGTCAGCTGACACCCGGCCGCGGTCCCCCGGTGAGCGCGGCCAATCGCATATGACATACTATTCTGTCGGTGGTCATACGGGCCCACCCCACCTCAACGGGATAGTACGTCATATGGGATTAAGGGGTTAACTCACTCTAATGTGTCGGCTGGAATTTCTTCTTTTTGGTTTGACTGTGATGTTAGCTGGTATAGATGATGTTGCTACTCGCAACTGCAGTTTCAGTTGTGCTTCGGTCTAGAGTGCAGTCGACTCTTTGCTTTGATAAGTTTTGTAAAGAACTCCTCAGAGCAGTAAGTTGTTCTGAACATGGATGTATATTTCAATGCAGGTCTCATCAAACTGTTATATTCTTCACCGCTCATGTAATGTTCATGGAACTCAATCAGTGTGAGGTCTGCTGTATACATCACATAGCATACACTGATACACCAAGACTGCTTTGTTGTTAGGAGTCGAGTTTCCTCTGCTGCACAGGGGGAATCTCGATCTGTCTCCACTGCGGTCTCCCATTCTCCTCCAGCCGCAGTGGAGTCTGCTCAGCAGGGACGTCGCTCCCAGTGTCTTGCTCGCTCTCACTCTGTACAGAGAGTTACTGCTGCTGCTTCAGCTCCTGCCATTAAAGTCAGTGCTGGTCAGTGGCGAGCGGACTTCCCTGGGACTAAGTCCTTGTTTGCGCACACTGAGCATGTCCAGAGCAAGATCTCCCGTTGGAGATCGAGGGTCATGTGCTCTGGCTCTGCAGCGCATTCCATTGGTCCTCTTGGCAGGCCCTGGAAGGGCAAAGTTTCTGTGGCCACTTCCTGTCCTGCAATTATATAAACTGCGCATGACCGCACGGCCATGCGCTAGTGTACAATTGAATACGTGTGTTTGTTGTGAGTGCAAGTCGTTCATTAAATACCCCTACCCTATTGTATGACTGTTCGCGTATGGAGTATGGCTGCTATCTAGCGCCCGACAAATCACTCAACGTGTCACACACGTATCAGCGTCTATTGCTGTGACCGCCAGTGCGGCGCCACGCGCCAGTAGTGCGCTTCCTGACCCACGTCTGGGTGCTTAGTGGTGCCTGCCAGCACGGCACAGTTCGCACTTCGGTGCTCTAATTATAAGAGTTGCCTAACACACCCTGTTGCGGTGTTGTGTCAGCAAGTGGTCTAATCGGACTTCAATCCTAGTTGGGGTTAAGTTCGCTGACTGCTTGCTCGCCTTCTATGTGCGGTACCGTGATCCTGTGACACAACAGGATCGCTTCCTTCACGTTGGGTGAAGTTTAACCCACGCGAGTATACTTATGAGTACCGCCATATAGTCCGTCATTACTCAGCAGCACGTTCCATCTCTGCACGGTGGACCCCGGGCTACGAACGCACCGTACACTATCAGTCTTATTATTTGGTGCGTTCCGCTAGCCCTAACATTACACTAGCGCCAGGGTCTGGCTAGTGATGACGGACAAACAGCAATCCCTGCGGTATATACAGCAGCTGGAGGGTAGGTTGGCGGCTCTCGAGAGCGCAACCTCAGCTGTGGATGTTACCACAGTTGCTGTACAGGCTGCCAGCGTGGCTGCAGCAACTTTGTCCATTGCCACCCCTGTTCCGACATTTTCTCGCCTCCCGCTGCCAGAAAAATTTTCTGGTAATAGCAAATTTTGTAGGGGATTCGTGAGTCAGTGCTCTATTCATCTCGAGCTTCTGGCTGCACGTTTTCCCACAGAGCGGGCTAAGGTGGGATTTATTGTGTCTCTATTGTCGGACAGGGCATTGGAATGGGCTACGCCGCTGTGGGAGCCTGGCGATCATGTGGTGCAGAGTGCTCCTCTGTTTTTGAGCACTTTAAAACAGGTCTTTTTAGGACCTCAAGTCACCCATGACACTGCGCTCCAACTGCTGGCATTAACTCAGGGTGAGTCCTTGGTCAGTCATTTTGCCGTCCAATTCCGCACTTTAGCATCTGAGCTGGAATGGTCGGATAAAGCTCTTATCCCCATATTTTGGAGGGGCTTGGCTGACCATGTAAAGGACGCTCTGGCCACTAGGGAGATTCCTGCCACACTGGAGGAGTTAATAACAGTCTCCACTCGAATTGACCTCCGTTTTAACGAGCGGAGGTTAGAGCGAGCCCAGTGTAGGCAGAGGTTTCGGCTGGCTCCTACTTTCGCCAAACCTCTGGAATCTCCGGTCCTGGTTCCTGAGTCACATGAGGCCAGGGAAGTGTCACAAGCGGTACCTAAGTCCCGGACCGCTTGTGCACTCAAGGTCTGTCATGTTTGCCAGCAGTCTGGACATTTAGCCACCAGATGTCCTCAGCGGTCGAGGAAACGTCAGCGTCTAGTGGTCGTAGGTGGAGGTACACTAGACACGGCGACGTTTGCCTCTAAATTGTCCTTTAAGGGGACAATTACTATAGGCTCATTCTCCCACTCGGTAGAGCTCTGCGTGGATTCTGGGGCGGAGGGCAATTTTATGTCTTCTGCCTTCGCCCAACGCCACGCAATACCTCTGGTTATGCTAGCTCAACCTGTAACGGTACGAGTGGTGAATGGGTCGACTCTGCCCTCACAGATAACTCACCAGACCATCCCTTTTACTCTGTCCATGTCGCCATCTCATCAGGAGATTATTTCCCTGCTCGTCATTCCAGAGGGAATTGATGAAGTCCTGTTGGGAATACCTTGGCTACGGTACCACTCTCCTCATATCGAGTGGTCCTCAGGCAGAATTCTGGGATGGGGTGAATCTTGTGGTGGTAGGTGTCAGAGGGAGTGCGTTCAGGTAGCTACAACTGAGGTACCCGCAGATCTTTCCTCTCTCCCCAAGCAGTATTGGTCGTATGCAGATGTATTCTCCAAATAGGCGGCGGAGACCCTTCCGCCCCATCGCCCCTATGACTGTCCTATTGACCTCTTGCCTGGTGCTGAGCCTCCCCGGGGTCGAGTCTATCCGCTATCTCTCCCGGAGACGGAGGCAATGTCACAGTACATCCAGGAAAATCTGGCAAGAGGGTTCATCAGG
The DNA here is from genome assembly GCF_032444005.1 of Ranitomeya imitator. Taxonomy (NCBI): domain Eukaryota; kingdom Metazoa; phylum Chordata; class Amphibia; order Anura; family Dendrobatidae; genus Ranitomeya; species Ranitomeya imitator. Next base: position 202,342,648 of record NC_091285.1, on the reverse strand, counting down.
AAGTCAGTGTCACCTACTGGGGCAGGGTTCTTCTTCGTGCAGAAGAAGAGTGGGGAATTGCGTCCATGCATAGACTACAGGGGTCTTAACGCCATCACCGTTAAGAATAAATACCCTTTGCCTTTGATATCTGAACTGTTCGATAGGCTTCGGGGAGCAAGGGTATTTACTAAATTAGATCTGCGGGGTGCTTACAACCTGATTCGCATCCGTGAGGGGGACGAATGGAAGACAGCTTTTAACACCAGGGATGGGCACTATGAATATCTGGTGATGCCCTTTGGGCTCTGTAATGCCCCAGCCGTTTTCCAAGACTTTGTGAACGATATCTTCCGGGATATGCTTTCCACCTCGGTCGTAGTCAATCTGGATGATATTCTCATCTACTCTCCAGATATTGACTCCCACCGGAGAGATGTTTGCAAAGTCTTCGACCTCCTACGGGCAAACTCCCTCTATGCCAAGTTGGAGAAGTGTATGTTTGAGCAGGAGTCCTTACCTTTCCTAGGCTACATCATCTCAGCCCAGGGATTGGCTATGGATCCTGCCAAACTACAGGCTGTGATGGACTGGCAGGAACCCCATTCTCTTAAAGTGGTGCAGCGCTTTATGGGGTTCATCAATTATTATCGCCAGTTCATTCCGCATTTCTCAACTTTGGTAGCTCCCTTGGTTGCCCTCACCAAGAAGGGGGCGAATCCCAAATTGTGGTCTGAGGAGGTCTCCAAGGCTTTTATCTCTATAAAGTCACACTTCGCTAGCGCTCCCATTCTTCATCGCCCCGATGTTGATAAGCCATTTATCATGGAGGTGGATGCCTCTTCTGTTGGTGCTGGAGCAGTCCTCTTCCAAAAGGATGCTCAAGGTCGGAAGCATCCTTGCTTCTTTTTCTCCAAAACCTTCGCACCAGCAGAGAGGAATTATTCCATCGGGGACAGGGAGTTGCTAGCCATGAAGTTGGCTTTTGTCGGAGTGGAGACATCTCTTGGAGGGAGCACGTTTTCCCTTCCAAGTCTTCACAGATCACAAAAATTTGGTGTATCTGCAGACAGCTCAGCGGTTGAATTCTCGCCAGGCCAGATGGTCCTTGTTCTTCTCCCGGTTTCATTTCACCCTCCATTTCCTTTCTGGGGAGAAGAACATTCGGGCCGACGCTCTCTCTCGCTCCGTTGTGTCATCTGCGGAGGAGGAGGAGGATCCTTGGCTTATTGTCCCCACCGAGAGTTTGAGAACCGTGGCCCCGGTTTCGCTGGAGTCTGTGCCCCCGGGCAAGACTTTTGTTCCATCTAGTTTGCGACCGGAGGTTCTCTCTTGGGCGCACTCGTCCAGGGTGGGTGGACATTTTGGTACTAAAAGGACATCAGAGTTACTGGCGAGGACATACTGGTGGCCGCATATGGCTCGTGATGTCGCGGAGTACGTTCGGGCGTGTGTCTCTTGCGCCAGGAACAAGACTCCTCGGCAACGGCCAGCTGGGTTGCTTTATCCTCTGCCCGTGGCTGACAGGCCCTGGGAGATGGTTGGGATGGACTTTGTGGTTGGCTTACCCAAGTCTCGTAATTGCACCATTATCTGGGTGATCACCGATCATTTTTCCAAAATGGTGCATTTGGTGCCTCTTCCACGGCTACCATCTGCACGGGCGTTGGCTGTATTGTTTATCAAGCATATCTTTCGCTTACACGGTATGCCAGACAAAATTGTTAGTGACCGGGATCCCCAGTTTGCGTCTCGATTCTGGAGGGAGCTATGTCGTCTACTCAGTATTGAGTTAAATCTCTCTTCGGCATATCATCCCGAGACGAATGGGTTGGTAGAAAGGGCCAACCAGACCTTGGTCACATATCTGTGACATTTTGTTTCTGCCAGACAGGATGACTGGGCATCCTTGCTACCGTGGGCAGAGTTTGCACTTAACAATGCCGTAGCCGACTCTACCGGTCAGACTCCATTCCTCTTAAATTACGGCCAGCATCCGCGTGTTCCTGTGCCCATGCCTGTGTCTTCCGCTGATCCCAGGGTGGCAGACTGGGCTGTGGAGGCACGGGACATTTGGGACCGCACGCAGGATGCCATTCAGGCCTCCAAGGAGAGAATGAGGTCCTCCGCCGATGTTCATCAGCGCCCCGCTCCGACCTTTGCTCCTGGCGACTTGGTGTGGCTCTCCGCCCGTAACATCAGGCTGCGAGTTGAGTCCACTAAGTTTGCTCCTCGCTACTTGGGTCCCTTCAAGGTTCTCGAACAGGTTAATCCTGTGGTCTACCGCCTGGCTCTTCCTCCACGCTTGGGTATCACCGACACCTTTCATGTGTCCCTCTTGAAACCCGTATACATGTCCCGGTTTTCCGAGTCATCTGCCGGGACATCGGGTTCGTCTACGGACGATTACGAGGTGAACGCTATTTTGGGGTGCAAGGTGGTATGCGGCAAAAAGTTTTATTTGGTGGATTGGAAGGGTTATGGTCCAGAGGACAGGTCTTGGGAGCCTGCTGAAAACATTCGGGCCCCACAGCTCATTGCTGCCTTCGAGCGTAGCGAGGCCCAAGGAGGGGGGGGGCCCTAGGAGGGAGGGTAATGTTAGGAGTCGAGTTTCCTCTGCTGCACAGGGGGAATCTCGATCCATCTCCGCTGCGGTCTCCCATTCTCCTCCAGCCGCAGTGGAGTCTGCTCAGCAGGGACGTCGCTCCCAGTGTCTTGCTCGCTCTCACTCTGTACAGAGAGTTACTGCTGCTTCTTCAGCTCCTGCCATTAAAGTCAGTGCTGGTCAGCGGCGAGCGGACTTCCCTGGGACTAAGTCCTTGTTTGCGCACACTGAGCATGTCCAGAGCAAGATCTCCCGTTGGAGATCGAGGGTCATGTGCTCTGGCTCTGCAGCGCATTCCATTGGTCCTCTTGGCAGGCCCTGGAAGGGCAAAGTTTCTGTGGCCACTTCCTGTCCTGCAATTATATAAACTGCGCATGACCGCACGGCCATGCGCTAGTGTACAATTGAATACGTGTGTTTGTTGTGAGTGCAAGTCGTTCATTAAATACCCCTACCCTATTGTATGACTGTTCGCGTATGGAGTATGGCTGCTATCTAGCGCCCGACAAATCACTTAACGTGTCACACACGTATCAGCGTCTATTGCTGTGACCGCCAGTGCGGCGCCACGCGCCAGTAGTGCGCTTCCTGACCCACGTCTGGGTGCTTAGTGGTGCCTGCCAGCACGGCACAGTTCGCACTTCGGTGCTCTAATTATAAGAGTTGCCTAACACACCATGTTGCGGTGTTGTGTCAGCAAGTGGTCTAATCGGACTTCAATCCTAGTTGGGGTTAAGTTCGCTGACTGCTTGCTCGCCTTCTATGTGCGGTACCGCGATCCTGTGACGCAACAGGATCGCTTCATTCACGTTGGGTGAAGTTTAACCCACGCGAGTATACTTATGAGTACCGCCATATAGTCCGTCATTACTCAGCAGCAGGTTCCATCTCTGCACGGTGGACCCCGGGCTACGAACGCACCGTACACTATCAGTCTTATTATTTGGTGCGGTCCGCTAGCCCTAACATTTGTACAGCACTTAGGATACTAAGACTGCTATATACATGACATAGCATATACTAAGACTGCTTTGTACAGCACTTAGGATACACTGAGACCTCTGTATATATCACATAAAATACACTGAGACTCTGTTGAGCACATTACATAGGATATACTAAGACTGCTTTGTATTGCACTTAGGATACACTGAGACTGCTGTATATATCACATAAAATACACTGAGACTCTGCTGAGCACATTACATAGGCTATACTAAGACTGCTTTGTATTGCACTTAGGATATACTGAAACTGCTGTATACATCACATAGCATACACTAAGACTGCTTTGTACAGCACTTAGAATACACTGAGACTGCTGTATATATCACATAGGGTACACTGAGACTCTGCTGAGCACGTCACATAGGATATACTGAGACTGCTGTATATATCACATATGATACACTGAGACTGCTGTATATATAACTATATCATATAGGATACACCGATACTGATTTGTACAGCACTTAGGATACACTGAGACTGCTGTATACATCACATAGCATACATTAAGACTACTTTGTGCAACACTTAGAATACAATGAGACATAAACTAGAAGAAGAGGGGACGGGAAGAAAAACATTAGACTTGAACAAAGAAGATCCAGGAAAACATACTCAGAAGGGAGGTAAGAACATTTCTAAAACAATCCACAGCGAGGAGATTGGAACAAAACAAAATCCTCTAAACTGCATGCTTGCAAACGCCAGAAGCCTGACAAACAAGATGGAAGATCTAGAAGCAGAAATATCTACAGGTAACTTTGACATAGTGGGAATAACCGAGACATGGTTAGATGAAAGCTATGACTGGGCAGTTAACTTACAGGGTTACAGTCTGTTTAGAAAGGATCGTAAAAATCGGAGAGGAGGAGGGGTTTGTCTCTATGTAAAGTCTTGTCTAAAGTCCACTTTAAGGGAGGATATTAGCGAAGGAAATGAGGATGTCGAGTCCATATGGGTCGAAATTCATGGAGGGAAAAATGGTAACAAAATTCTCATTGGGGTCTGTTACAAACCCCCAAATATAACAGAAACCATGGAAAGTCTACTTCTAATGCAGATAGATGAAGCTGCAACCCATAATGAGGTCCTGGTTATGGGGGACTTTAACTACCCGGATATTAACTGGGAAACAGAAACCTGTGAAACCCATAAAGGCAACAGGTTTCTGCTAATAACCAAGAAAAATTATCTTTCACAATTGGTGCAGAATCCAACCAGAGGAGCAGCACTTTTAGACCTAATACTATCTAATAGACCTGACAGAATAACAAATCTGCAGGTGGTCGGGCATCTAGGAAATAGCGACCACAATATTGTACAGTTTCACCTGTCTTTCACTAGGGGGACTTGTCAGGGAGTCACAAAAACACTGAACTTTAGGAAGGCAAAGTTTGACCAGCTTAGAGATGCCCTTAATCTGGTAGACTGGGACAATATCCTCAGAACTAATAATACAGATAATAAATGGGAAATGTTTAAGAACATCCTAAATAGGCAGTGTAAGCGGTTTATACCTTGTGGGAATAAAAGGACTAGAAATAGGAAAAACCCAATGTGGCTAAACAAAGAAGTAAGACAGGCAATTAACAGTAAAAAGAAAGCATTTGCACTACTAAAGCAGGATGGCACCATTGAAGCTCTAAAAAACTATAGGGAGAAAAATACTTTATCTAAAAAACTAATTAAAGCTGCCAAAAAGGAAACAGAGAAGCACATTGCTAAGGAGAGTAAAACTAATCCCAAACTGTTCTTCAACTATATCAATAGTAAAAGAATAAAAACTGAAAATGTAGGCCCCTTAAAAAATAGTGAGGAAAGAATGGTTGTAAATGACGAGGAAAAAGCTAACATATTAAACACCTTCTTCTCCACGGTATTCACGGTGGAAAATGAAATGCTAGGTGAAATCCCAAGAAACAATGAAAACCCTATATTAAGGGTCACCAATCTAACCCAAGAAGAGGTGCGAAACCGGCTAAATAAGATTAAAATAAATAAATCTCCGGGTCCGGATGGCATACACCCACGAGTACTAAGAGAACTAAGTAATGTAATAGATAAACCATTATTTCTTATTTTTAGGGACTCTATAGCGACAGGGTCTGTTCCGCAGGATTGGCGCATAGCAAATGTGGTGCCAATATTCAAAAAGGGCTCTAAAAGTGAACCTGGAAATTATAGGCCAGTAAGTCTAACCTCTATTGTTGGTAAAATATTTGAAGGGTTTCTGAGGGATGTTATTCTGGATTATCTCAATGAGAATAACTGTTTAACTCCATATCAGCATGGGTTTATGAGAAATCGCTCCTGTCAAACCAATCTAATCAATTTTTATGAAGAGGTAAGCTATAGGCTGGACCACGGTGAGTCATTGGACGTGGTATATCTCGATTTTTCCAAAGCGTTTGATACCGTGCCGCACAAGAGGTTGGTACACAAAATGAGAATGCTTGGTCTGGGGGAAATTGTGTGTAAATGGGTTAGTAACTGGCTTAGTGATAGAAAGCAGAGGGTGGTTATAAATGGTATAGTCTCTAACTGGGTCGCTGTGACCAGTGGGGTACCGCAGGGGTCAGTATTGGGACCTGTTCTCTTCAACATATTCATTAATGATCTGGTAGAAGGTTTACACAGTAAAATATCAATATTTGCAGATGATACAAAACTATGTAAAGCAGTTAATACAAGAGAAGATAGTATTCTGCTACAGATGGATCTGGATAAGTTGGAAACTTGGGCTGAAAGGTGGCAGATGAGGTTTAACAATGATAAATGTAAGGTTATACACATGGGAAGAAGGAATCAATGTCACCATTACACACTGAATGGGAAACCACTGGGTAAATCTGACAGGGAGAAGGACTTGGGGATCCTAGTTAATGATAAACTTACCTGGAGCAGCCAGTGCCAGGCAGCAGCTGCCAAGGCAAACAGGATCATGGGGTGCATTAAAAGAGGTCTGGATACACATGATGAGAGCATTATACTGCCTCTGTACAAATCCCTAGTTAGACCGCACATGGAGTACTGTGTCCAGTTTTGGGCACCGGTGCTCAGGAAGGATATAATGGAACTAGAGAGAGTACAAAGGAGGGCAACAAAATTAATAAAGGGGATGGGAGAACTACAATACCCAGATAGATTAGCGAAATTAGGATTATTTAGTCTAGAAAAAAGACGACTGAGGGGCGATCTAATAACCATGTATAAGTATATAAGGGGACAATACAAATATCTCGCTGAGGATCTGTTTATACCAAGGAAGGTGACGGGCACAAGGGGGCATTCTTTGCGTCTGGAGGAGAGAAGGTTTTTCCACCAACATAGAAGAGGATTCTTTACTGTTAGGGCAGTGAGAATCTGGAATTGCTTGCCTGAGGAGGTGGTGATGGCGAACTCAGTTGAGGGGTTCAAGAGAGGCCTGGATGTCTTCCTGGAGCAGAACAATATTGTATCATACAATTAGGTTCTGTAGAAGGACGTAGATCTGGGGATTTATTATGATGGAATATAGGCTGAACTGGATGGACAAATGTCTTTTTTCGGCCTTACTAACTATGTTACTATGTGAGACTGCTGTGTATATCACATAGCATTCACTTTGACTGCTTTGTATAGCACTTAGAAAAATATGCATCCCCCCATGTACTCAGCCTGGCTAGTAGCTGTAAATCATTCAGGTGCCGCGATGAAAACTAAATCTCCGAACACTAACAAATACTCGGAGACCACCCGAGCATGCTCTGGAAAACCCGAGCAACGAGTATACTCGCTAATCACTAATTATAACTGGTGATGAGCGAGTGTACTCATTGCTCGGGTTTTCCTGAGCACGCTTGGGTTACCTCTGAGTATTTATGAATGCTCGGAGATTTAGTTTTCATCACAGCAGCTGAATGATTTACAGCTACTAGCCAGGAATACCCACGAGTAATCAAGCAGGCTAATAGCTGTAAATCATTCAGCTGCGGCAATGAAAACTAAATCTCCGAACACTAACAAATACTCGGAGACCACCCGAGCGTGCTCGGGAAAACCCGAGCAACGAGTATACTCGCTCATCACTACTAATTACAACCAGTTTATGACTTGCATGGTTACAAACTTGAATTTTTTTTTTTTGTTTTGATATGCGTGGACAATAAGTCTTCAATTGAATGTAACCACATCAAACAATGGTAACGGAAAAGATTTCAATAAAAAGATATGCAAACTTCAGAAGTGCCCCAATGCAAATGACTTATTTTGAGAAATTTTCCTCTTCACTCAAATTCACTATGCTAATGCTTATTTTATTACTCAATTGGACACTTGAAACAAATAACTTGCCATTTTTGTTTGTCTTTTAGCATTGAAGTTGCCTTCAGATGATTACTACAAATTTCTTCTGTGTGTGATGCCATTCCTAGTGTTTACACCAATGACCATCCCTCATTCACTCTACACATGTGGATATGCAATAATGTAGCATGGGAAAACCTCTTTACAGAAAATATATCACCAGGTTTATGCTTCTCAACCCGAGTGCAAAATAAAATAAGGAACTGATCAGTTTTTTGAAATGTATTCTTTAGCCTTCTGATCGAGCACTCCGCCTCCTAGCCACAGGTGTTTTAATTACAGCAGGTCCAATACCCCTCCACAGAGAGAGAGAATTTTAGTCTAAGAAGAGGTTTCACAGGTACCCATTCAGATGGAGATGTTTATTCTCAGCGAGGAAAGGCAAGTTTAGGACCTGGTATAAGAGAGATGCCGTAAAATGGCTACCAGGTACACATAAAATTGGCCATTTTTATGCGCTAAACGCTCTCATTTTTCATATTTCTAGTGCAGTAATGCAGTTCAATTTTCGTGTTTCAATAAAAATATCATCCACATACCTGACGAACATGCTGGTTTATTTAACAAATGGATTTTCAACAGAATAGACATATCTATTCTCCATGATAGCCAAATACAAATTTACAGAGGGCCAAACTATGAAGGTACCCATTCCCATATTGGTGCACTGCAAGCACCACCGATCTTAGAATTTAAAAGCGTTGTGTTTTAATATGAACCCTAACACTTCTCAGATGAAATCGTCAAATTGTTCATCTTTGTCAGTATTTTGTATTATGGATCGTATAGCATTAATCCCCTTTACTTGTAGTATTCGTCTGAACATGCTTTCAATGTCAATGAATGCTAATGAAAATCATCCTGCCGTTCAATGTCTCTAAGGGCATTCAAATATTCTCCTGTATCCTTGATGTAAGAGGGGATTTCTTTGAATAGGGGTCTGAGGAGCCAATCTACATATTTGGACAATATAGAAAGCTATAGGTGTAACAAATCTTGGACTAATCTATTACGGTACTTATTCCCTTAATCAGTCTCTGCTTATACTTATGTTTGCCCTTGACACTTGAGTCTGTAACTCTTATTATGCTAATTTATTTTACTATATATACAGTGGGAAATATCAGTATTGAAAAACTGACTATTTTGCAAGTTTTCCCACCTACAAAGAATGGAGAGGTCTGTCATTTTTATTGTAGGTTCACTTCAACTGTTAGAGACAGAAGCTTAAAAAAATCCAGAAAATCATATTGTAAGATTTTTACACACCGTATCTTCCGGCGTATAAGACGACTGGGCGTATAAGACGACCCCCAACTTTTCCAGTTAAAATACAAAATCTTCTCAAAAGTCAGGGGTTGTCTTATATGCCGGGTGTCGTCTTATAGGGTGGGTGCGGAGCAATTTGCGGTCGACGTATATAGTGGGGGGGAGTGGTCCTGATGACGAGGTGAGGGAGCTCCTCACCAGGAAGGTGTAAGTGAAGCAAACTGTCAGCGTCTGGGATGCCAGGGTTATGCAAAAAAGAGAGAGAGCGGTGCTGTGCCTAGAAAAACACTCCTCTGTCACTCATCTGGCTCGCCCTTGTATCCTATTATCTCCTTCTCTGCCTCTGCTTCACTTACACCTTCCCGGTGAGGTGCCCCCTCACCTTGTCATTGGGGTCGCTCCCCCCACAATATGCGGCAACCGCAGATTACTCCGCACCTGCCCTATAAGACGACACCTGGCGTATAAGACGATACCCGACTTTTGAGAAGATTTTCAGGGGTTAAAAAGTAGTCTTATACGCCAGAAAATACAGTAATTATTTCATGCAATAAAATCCAAGTTAAGTATTTGATCATATACCAACCAGAGGGGATTAACTCCCACATGACCAGTCCAGAGATAAGACAGCTGAACACAACCTCAGAACTGGATCATGACAAGACAAGCCTGTGAAATACTGGGATAATATAGTCTAGTCAGAGGAGACCAAAATTGAACTCTTGGATGCTATAATACACACCATGTTTAGAGGCCAAAAGGCACTGCATATCAACCTAAAAAACAACATACCAACAGCGAAGTTTGGAGGTGTGAACATCATGGTGTGGGGCTGTTTTTAAACATACGGCACTGCAAACTTTATATTATTGAAGGAAGGATGAATGGACAAATGTACTAGGACTTTCTTGCCAAGGAAACTCTCAATTGGTTTCAGAGAAAGAAAATAAAGCTGCCCAGCCAGTCACTTGACCTGAATCCAACAGAAAACTTTTTGAAGGAAGTAAAGCTCAGAGTTCATAGAAGGAGCCCACGAAACCTCCAGGACTTGAAGAGTGTTTGTGTAGGAGAACGTGCCAAAATCACTCCTGAGCAATGCATGCTACTAGTTTCCCCATACAGGAGGCACCTTGAAGCTGTCATTATCAATAAAGGCTTTTGTATAAAGTATTAAATCAATTTCAGTAAGCAAGTTCATATATTACATGTAACTTAATTTATGGACATCTATGGTTTGATCTTTTTGCCTCTGTGATTTGGATGGGTTGTTATAGACATCTGGTAAGAAGTTCATGTCAATAGCTCCTTAAGAAATATATTTACTTAGAAAACTGGTGATATGTTCAATATTTATTTCACCCGCTGTATATACCCTACTATTTTTTATTATGATACATGTGTAACTGTTATACCCATATTTGATGCGTCTTTCATAACCTTTCTTTTGTATATTGCTTCCCACATTTTTAAAAGTCTATTTGCTGTTATTTTTGAATATTTAACAGCAATGCATTTGCATTTATCTTTTAGGGTAAGTTCACACAGGGTGTTTTGCTGCATTTTTTTTCTGCAGCAAAACCTGATAATCTTGGCAGGAAAGATGCTGCGCCAAAAACACAGGTTTAGATGTGTGTTTGGTGCACTTTTTGCGGCGTTGTTTTCCCCGTTTTTGGTGCGTTTTTTCCATGCGTGTTTTTTCTCTTTGTGCATGCTAATAAAGTTGAGTGCACACAGGGAAAAAAAAGCAACTCCCTGTAGATAGATAGATAGATTGATAGAATAGATAGAATGAATAGACAGAATAGATAGATTGATAGAATAGATAGAATGAATAGATAGACTGATAGAATAGATAGATAGAATAGAATAGATCGATACATTCCTGTGGTAACCTCTTCGCTGGCATTTTCCCACAGAGTAGAGGTTACCTCAGGTCAGGTCAGGCTGTGAGGGAGCGCAGGCTCGGTGACGTCAAGCTCATTAGGCTACGTTCACACTAGCGTTCGACGCACGCGTCATGCGCCCCTATGTTTAACATGGGGGACGCATGCGTTTTTGCTTGTTGCGTTTTCCGACACGTGCGTCTTTTTTGACGCTAGCGTCGGACCAAGAAAACGCAACAAGTTGCATTTTTCTTGCGTCCGATTTTCGTCAAAAAACGACGCACGCGTTGAAAAACGCAGCGTTTTTGCGTGCGTTTGCACGCGTTTTTCGGTGCGTTGTGCGTCGCGTCGCCGACGCAGCGGCGCACAACGCTAGTGTGAACGTTACTGAGCCTGCGCTGTCTCCTTCATTCCCCAGTAGCTTACAGCCGGGTGCGGTCGCATTGGCACCACTCCTGGTTGTAAGCTTTATCTCCCCCAGATACTGCGTGGGACACTCGTTTTATTGGACTACGATACGACAGATCAGGAAGTATACTTTTGCTTTTTTATTTTATTTTTATTACAGAAGATCGAGGGCTCCGCTTTGGAATGGCAGAACAATAAAACTATGGTCAAAACTGTGTGTTGTTTTATTTCATTAAAATACTTTTTTCTGCATGTGTGTGTGTTTATTTAACCCTTTCATTACTATAGGATTAGTAATGGATAGGCGTCTTATTGACTCCTCTCCATTACTAAGCTGGCTTAATGTCACCTTACAATAGCAAGGTGACATTAACCTCTTATTACCCCGCCTGCCACCCCTACAGGGCAAGTGGGAAGAGCCAGGCAAAGAGCCAGAATTGGCGCATCTAATAGATGCGCCTTTTCTGGGCAGCTGTGGGCTGCTATTTTTAGGCTGGGGGGGGCCTATATCCATGGCCCCTTACCAGCCTGAGAATACCAGCCCCCAGCTGTGAGCTTTAGCAAGGCTGGTTGTCAAAAATGGGGGGACCCCACGCCGTTTTTTTAAATTATTTATTTAAATAATTTAAAAAAAAAAAAGCGTGAGGACCCCTCTCTTCTTGATAACTAGCCTTGCTGAAGCTCACAGCTGGGGGCTGCAGCCCCCAGCTGTGAATTTTGTCTGGCTGGTTATCAAAATTAGGGGGGAACCCACGCTTTTTAAAATTTATTATTTATTTATAGCGCAGGAACGGCAGATGAAAACTCCCATTCGCCGCTCCTGCTCTCACTGTAATTAGCGACTGTAAGTGTCGGATGATGTGTTGTAATGAGGTCCTGGTTATGGGGGACTTTAACTACCCGGATATTAACTGGGAAACCCATAAAGGCAACAGGTTTCTGCTAATAACCAAGAAAAATTATCTTTCACAATTGGTGCAGAATCCAACCAGAGGAGCAGCACTTTTAGACCTAATACTATCTAATAGACCTGACAGAATAACAAATCTGCAGGTGGTTGGGCATTTAGGAAATAGCGACCACAATATTGTGCAGTTTCACCTGTCTTTCACTAGGGGGACTTGTCAGGGAGTCACAAAAACATTGAACTTTAGGAAGGCAAAGTTTGAACAGCTTAGAGATGCCCTTAATCTGGTAGACTGGGACAATATCCTCAGAAATGAGAATACAGATAATAAATGGGAAATGTTTAAGAACATCCTAAATAGGCAGTGTAAGCGGTTTATACCTTGTGGGAATAAAAGGACTAGAAATAGGAAAAACCCAATGTGGCTAAACAAAGAAGTAAGACAGGCAATTAACAGTAAAAAGAAAGCATTTGCACTACTAAAGCAGGATGGCACCATTGAAGCTCTAAAAAACTATAGGGAGAAAAATACTTTATCTAAAAAACTAATTAAAGCTGCCAAAAAGGAAACAGAGAAGCACATTGCTAAGGAGAGTAAAACTAATCCCAAACTGTTCTTCAACTATATCAATAGTAAAAGAATAAAAACTGAAAATGTAGGCCCCTTAAAAAATAGTGAGGAAAGAATGGTTGTAGATGACGAGGAAAAAGCTAACATATTAAACACCTTCTTCTCCACGGTATTCACGGTGGAAAATGAAATGCTAGGTGAAATCCCAAGAAACAATGAAAACCCTATATTAACCCCTTCATGACCAGGGGATTTTTCGTTTTTCCGTGTTCGTTTTTCGCTCCCCTCCTTCCCAGAGCCATAACTTTTTTATTTTTCCGTCAATTTGGCCATGTGAGGGCTTATTTTTTGCGGGACGAGTTGTACTTTTGAACGACATCATTGGTTTTAGCATGTCGTGTACTAGAAAACGGGAAAAAAATTCCAAGTGCGGTGAAATTGCAAAAAAAGTGCAATCCCACATTGGTTTTTTGTTTGGCTTTTTTGCTAGGTTCACTAAATGCTAAAAATGATTTGCCATTATGATTCTCCAGGTCATTACGAGTTCATAGACACCAAACATGACTAGGTTATTTTTTATCTAAGTGGTGAAAAAAAATTCCAAACTTTGCTAAAAAAAAAAAAAAAAAAATTGCGCCATTTTCCGATACTCGTAGCGTCTCCATTTTTCGTGATCTGGGGTCGGTTGAGGGCTTATTTTTTGCGTGCCGAGATGACGTTTTTAATGATAGCATTTCGGTGCAGATACGTTCTTTTGATCGCCCGTTATTGCATTTTAATGCAATGTCGCGGCGACCAAAAAAACGTAATTCTGGCGTTTCGAGTTTTTTTCCCGCTACGCTGTTTAGCGATCAGGTTAATACTTTTTTTTATTTGATAGATCGGGCAATTCTGAGCGCGGCGATACCAAATATGCGTAGATTTGATATTTTTTTTATTGATTTATTTTGATTGGGGCGAAAGGGGGGTGATTTAAACTTTTATGTTTTTTTTATTTTTTTCACATTTTTTTAAACTTTTTTTTTTAACTTTTGCCATGCTTCAATAGCCTCCATGAGAGGCTAGAAGCAGGCACAAGCCGATCGGCTCTGCTACATAGCAGCGATCTGCTGATCGCTGCTATGTAGCAGAATTGCACGTGTGCTGTGAGCGCCGACCACAGGGTGGCGCTCACAGCGACGGGCAATCAGTAACCATAGAGGTCTCAAGGACCTCTATGGCTACAATGGAGACGCATCGCCGACCCCCGGACATGTGACGGGGGTCGGCGATGACGTCATTTCCGGCCGCCCGGCCGGAAGCGGTAGTTAAATGCCGCTGTCTGCGTTTGACAGCGGCATTTAACTAGTTAATAGGTGCGGGCAGATCGCGATTCTGCCCGCGCCTATTACGGGCACATGTCAGCTGTTCAAAACAGCTGACATGTCCCGGCTTTGGTGCGGGCTCACCGCGGAGCCCTGCATCAAAGCAGGGGAGCCGGCATCGGACGGTATAGTACGTCCGATGCCGGTAAGGGGTTAAGGGTCACCAATCTAACCCAAGAAGAGGTGCGAAACCGGCTAAATAAGATTAAAATAGATAAATCTCCGGGTCCGGATGGCATACACCCACGAGTACTAAGAGAACTAAGTAATGTAATAGATAAACCATTATTTCTTATTTTTAGTGACTCTATAGCGACAGGGTCTGTTCCGCAGGACTGGCGCATAGCAAATGTGGTGCCAATATTCAAAAAGGGCTCTAAAAGTGAACCTGGAAATTATAGGCCAGTAAGTCTAACCTCTATTGTTGGTAAAATATTTGAAGGGTTTCTGAGGGATGTTATTCTGGATTATCTCAATGAGAATAACTGTTTAACTCCATATCAGCATGGGTTTATGAGAAATCGCTCCTGTCAAACCAATCTAATCAGTTTTTATGAAGAGGTAAGCTATAGACTGGACCACGGTGAGTCATTGGACGTGGTATATCTCGATTTTTCCAAAGCGTTTGATACCGTGCCGCACAAGAGGTTGCTACACAAAATGAGAATGCTTGGTCTGGGGGAAAATGTGTGTAAATGGGTTAGTAACTGGCTTAGTGATAGAAAGCAGAGGGTGGTTATAAATGGTATAGTCTCTAACTGGGTCGCTGTGACCGGGGTACCGCAGGGGTCAGTATTGGGACCTGTTCTCTTCAACATATTCATTAATGATCTGGTAGAAGGTTTACACAGTAAAATATCGATATTTGCAGATGATACAAAACTATGTAAAGCAGTTAATACAAGAGAAGATAGTATTCTGCTACAGATAGATCTGGATAAGTTGGAAACTTGGGCTGAAAGGTGGCAGATGAGGTTTAACAATGATAAATGTAAGGTTATACACATGGGAAGAGGGAATCAATATCACCATTACACACTGAACGGGAAACCACTGGGTAAATCTGACAGGGAGAAGGACTTGGGGATCCTAGTTAATGATAAACTTACCTGGAGCAGCCAGTGCCAGGCAGCAGCTGCCAAGGCAAACAGGATCATGGGGTGCATTAAAAGAGGTCTGGATACACATGATGAGAGCATTATACTGCCTCTGTACAAATCCCTAGTTAGACCGCACATGGAGTACTGTGTCCAGTTTTGGGCACCGGTGCTCAGGAAGGATATAATGGAACTAGAGAGAGTACAAAGGAGGGCAACAAAATTAATAAAGGGGATGGGAGAACTACAATACCCAGATAGATTAGCGAAATTAGGATTATTTAGTCTAGAAAAAAGACGACTGAGGGGCGATCTAATAACCATGTATAAGTATATAAGGGGACAATACAAATATCTCGCTGAGGATCTGTTTATACCAAGGAAGGTGACGGGCACAAGGGGGCATTCTTTGCGTCTGGAGGAGAGAAGGTTTTTCCACCAACATAGAAGAGGATTCTTTACTGTTAGGGCAGTGAGAATCTGGAATTGCTTGCCTGAGGAGGTGGTGATGGCGAACTCAGTCGAGGGGTTCAAGAGAGGCCTGGATGTCTTCCTGGAGCAGAACAATATTGTATCATACAATTATTAGGTTCTGTAGAAGGACGTAGATCTGGGTATTTATTATGATGGAATATAGGCTGAACTGGATGGACAAATGTCTTTTTTCGGCCTTACTAACTATGTTACTATGTTACTATGTTACTATGTTGTAGTTCTTCCCTGCTGAGCATTCGGGATAGTCCTCACAACTCTCGTGTTCGTTCTTTCTCTCTCTCTCTCTCCATCCCCCAGGTTTATCTGGATAGGACGCACCCGTTTGACGGGAAGGCTCGGAGCTATTCTGGGACCCTAGAGACGCCCCTCTCCACGCTTGCCCCCTATGTCTTCTTAGGTGATGTAAGGTAGACAGCCAACCTATAATTAACTGTCCTGCGGTATTTGAAGTAAGGCATAAAGTCAGTTACTTCAAAAGAACCCCTTTTGAAAAAGCAGACCGCGAAACGTGCGTCAGGGGGGCGCATGTGGAATCGGGGGAATCGTCCATACATATGGGTAAGCTGCCTGGTTACTGTCAGTAGCTGTATTGATTTGCACTGTGGCACTTTATGATTATATTGTTACTGCTGTTTTATTGCAATATATGGGGCTGCGGAATGAATCCGTAAGTCTCTGGTATGGTTGTCACACTCTAGGCAGCACCTGGGATGTAAAATTTCCTTTTTTCCCCTTATTCCTCTAGCATACCATAGGTTTCCTCTACACCTCAGTAAGGCTACGTGCCTGTTTTGTATTGTTACCTAATTTGTTTATATTGGTCTAATAAAATTTATATTGTTTTATGAATATGATTTTTGGGATTTTCTTACTCTGTTCTCTTGTGTTTTATGTATCTTGGAGTTCCCTGATTTGTCCTATAGATTTGGACAGTTTCACTGGGGGAGGTATACGATTGTACTCCCGGCCACAAATTCATCAGAAGTTTTGTGAGTTTTGTGTTAATTAAGTATGATCCTGTTCGTGACGCCAAGTTGGAGCGCCCCCAGACAAAGGGTCACAGGTTACTCGGTACCGGTCCTCTCTGTCTCGGTTCTAGGGTTGTCACGGTGGCTGGACCCGGTCCGTGACCCTGCTAAGGGGCGTCCAATGAAAGGGGTGAGGATAGTTTGTCAAGGGTTCGTGACGCCACCTGTGATATTCAGTCAGGGTGACCGACGCTGCTTAGGGGTCCGCTGGGGTGATGGAATGGCAGCTAGATGGTATACCTTCCCACAGGTGAAGCGTGTCCACAGGGCTTCCCAGTAGTGTAGGTGACGATGATGTGAGGTGCAGTTAATAACGAGGACACAGGGTTGCAGTCTCTTTACCTTTTACTGAAGACTTCGGGATCCTCAGTCCAGAGCACTGCTAACTGGGCTGGCTGAGTCCGGCCGGTCCGAAGGCACATCCAGAGTTCCCTTTGCAGGTGGAAAGCAGTGCCTACCACTAGCGCCTGTGTGTTGTAGTTCTTCCCTGCTGAGCATTCGGGATAGTCCTCACAACTCTTGTGTTCGTTCTCTCTCTCTCTCTCTCTCCGTCCCCCAAGTTTATCTGGATAGGACGCACCCGTTTGACGGGAAGGCTTGGAGCTATTCTGGGACCCTAGAGATGCCCCTTTCCACGCTTGCCCCCTATGTCTTCTTAGGTGATGTAAGGTAGACAGCCAACCTATAATTAACTGTCCTGCGGTATTTGAAGTAAGGCTTGAAGTCAGTTACTCCCTCGGTGTTCCGGTCACCGGCTACGCGCCACAGTAGGATGTTACCATTCCTCGGGGCAGGACTCCTACTGGCTCTCCTTTGTGCTTTGATCTCATTTCTCACCTTTCCACAATATCCTTCACTTCGTGTCCTTCCTTGGGATACCGCCGCAAGGTAGTGCAGGCACGGTTCTGTCACGTTCTGTCCTTTCTGCTAGGTACCTGCCAGGAACCCACAACTGACAGGTCCTCCCTGGAGCTCTCCCAGGCTGCGTTCTGATCTCACTTCCTATCCAACCCCCAGTTTTACCAGTGTGAGGAGTGGCCTAATACATAGTTCCTTTTGCTCCCCCTGGTGGCCGGAGTGTGAAGTGTAATGTGTGCTTGTGACACCTGGTCAGGTGAACTCCTTTAGTACAATCAGACATAACATCACTCCCCTTAGTGGCAGAGCGACATTACTGCAACGACCAGGACTCTGGGGCGCTGCACAAGAAAAGTCAACCTTGCGTATTTGCAGCATTTTTTCACCTCCCATTCAAGTCTATGGGTGAAAAACGCTGAAAAAAACGCTGAAAGAAGTGACATGCCCTATGTTTTTTTTCACCTCCCATTCAAGTCTATGGGAGAAAAACGCTGAAAAAAACGCTGAAAGAAGTGACATGCCCTATGTCAAAAAAGCGCTGCAAAGCACAAAATACTGATCACACAAAAACCTAATGTAACATACTAACATAGTAACATAGTTATTAAGGTTGAAGGAAGACTTTAAGTCCATCTAGTTCAACCCATAGCCTAACCTAACATGCCCTAACATGTTGATCCAGAGGAAGGCAAAAAAAAACCATGTGGCAAAGAGTAAGCTCCACATTGGGGAAAAAAATTCCTTCCCGACTCCACATACTGCAATCAGAATAGATCCCTGGATCAACACTCTATCAAGGAATCTAGTATAAATAACCTGTAACATTATACTTTTCAAGAAAGGCATCCAGTCCCCTCTTAAATTTAAGTAATGAATCACTCATTAAAACATCATACGGCAGAGAGTTCCATAGTAGAGATAAGCGGTGTTCGAGTCGAACTGTTCGCCAATTTCAAATTTGAGCTGTTTTGGGTGGTGTTCGAGTCGTTCGTCGAACTCAAACAATTTACTTAAAATTCGGCTGTTCGAGTTTCTGTTCGATAACTGTTCGTTCACAAAAAGCCTAATTTTATTTGCACATTAAAACTATTTATCATTGTTAATAGACTGTTCCAGTGTATAGTGGGCGGGGGATTGATCTGTGCTGAAATAATGCCGATCTCCATTTTTTTTCCCCATTTACAATGGGGTGGTGCAGTCTCTTAGCCTATCAGCAGTGCACACACACACAGCAATGTGCATGTGATGCACACAAGCAAGGGCATGTGTCATTGGCTGTGTATGTCACATGTCCTTGCCCTATAAGAACCAGCCATTTTCCCCGTTGCCACCATTTCCTCACTGCTGCAGCATAGTGTTAGATGGCACCGCTGCTGCTGTGGGCGCTACACAGTCAAAGAGTCTTTTTTTGCGAGCAAATTTTCTGAGAGATAGGTTTAGGGAGTCGGGTGTCGGGACTAGTTGTAATATCAGCCCTTTTCAGAGTAGGTTACAGCAGTTCATAGCACTTTTTGCCAGGCAGGTCTGTGCCAGTGCTGTGCAAGTGTTTGTCAAAGCATTTGGTGTAATCTAGCTCAGCCAATCCTTTTGGGCTAGTAGCATTGTCTGGTAGTCATCTGAGTAGCCCGCCTGTGAAGCTAGCTACACCGCCTGTGTATCTAAATTTTTACTGCATCTAACCCAGGAAATCATTTTGGGCTTAGTAGCAGTGTCTGCACGTCATCTGAGTAGCCCACCTGTGAAGCTAGCTACACCACCGGTGTATCTAAATTTTTATTGCATCTAACCCAGGAAGTTGTTTTGGGCTTAGTAGCAGTGTCTGCACGTCAGCGGAGTAGCCCGCCTGTGAAGCTAGCTACACCGCCTGTGTATCTAAATTTTTACTGCATCTAACCCAGTAAATCTTTTTGGGCTTAGCAGCAGTGTCTGCACGTCAGCGGAGTAGCCCGCCTGTGGAGCTAGCTACATCGCCTGTGTATCTAAATTTTTACTGCATCTAAACCAGTAAATCCATTTTGGCCTAGTACCACAGTTTGGCCACTCAGTTCTGCTCGGTTTTCATCCATCGTTTTTTGTGCCAACAACTACAGATACAGAGTTGCCAATTAGTTAAGCACCAAGATGAGTGGCAAAAGGCCTGCTGCTGGTGGAAAGGGAAATAGGCGTGTTGGAAAGGGAAAAAAAGGTTGTGTCCATGGGGTAGGTGGTAAAGCAACAGTAACTTCTGCAGAAGAAAGACCATCTTCCAGCCAAAGTAAGATGTCTACTTCTTTTCGAGGACAATCTGATATGATCCCTTTCTTACGACCATCGCTACGAGCATCGCTACAAATTCCAGATGAGGCACAAAAACAGCAGGTGCTTGAACGGATATCAAGTGCTCCTTCAAGTGGGCTCTCCTCCATGTCAACTTCAACATCACAACTAAACAATGTCAAACCAGAAACAGTAGAGCCGCACTGCCGGGCACTTGGAGAAAACAACCCGACTTACAATAAGATACGTGCTGTATCAACTGGATTCCTGACCGCTGATCACGGGTGCTCACATGGAAACATGGGTGAGTAATGAATCCTGTCATAGAAAAAATGCGGCAGCACTCACCGATCCTGGAGTGAAAACAGTCTTTACTGAGACATGTGCTGGGGCATCTTCACGGCTCGGGGGATGTGCAGTGAAAGCAGGAATGTGCAGGGGTCGACGACGGCCGTTTCGCGCTGTGTCTAGTGCTTCTACGGGTCCATGACTGTTTTCACTCCAGGATCGGTGAGTGCTGCCGCATTTTTTCTATGACAGGATTCAACATCATAACTACTCCAGTCCTCAGAGGTGTCACCCCAATAGCACTTGCTTCCTCAC
Organism: Ranitomeya imitator; assembly: GCF_032444005.1. NCBI lineage: Eukaryota > Metazoa > Chordata > Amphibia > Anura > Dendrobatidae > Ranitomeya > Ranitomeya imitator. The sequence goes on along the minus strand of NC_091285.1, from coordinate 202,321,973 downwards.
AGCTCCCAAGTCTCCAGCCGCCAGTCTAAGTATGGGGTAACACAGATGGTTGAGTCTGCAGAGGTGTTTACTCATACTATAGCGTGGGAATCAGAGATCTACTCCAGAGCTTCTGTGAATCCAGATGAGGAAATGATCTGCACTGATGCCCAGAATCTTTGTGAGTCGGATCCAGGCCCAGAAGAAGAGGGTTCTGAGCATAATGTAGACCCTCATTCCCAAACTGTAACTCCTGTTGGTGGAGACAATGAGGAAGATGATGATGAGACTGAGATACCTGATTGGAACGAAAACTTGACTTTTCGGTCAGGGCAGGAAGAGGTTGGCTCTGAGGACGATGGGTGTGAGAACACACAGGATGATGATGAAGAGGTTGGAGACCCCACTTACTGTCAACCCACAGTCCACCAGTCCATGAGGTCAGCAGATGAGGTGGAGGAGGATGCTAGTTACGAGTCAGATGACGAGGTTAGGTTGCGCCTTCCTGGACAGAGACGGAGTACTGGAAGCACGTCAACAACTGCATCCTCAACCCTAACTGTGCCTCTGAGCAGAAGTCGTGGTGGCTCTTCAGGTCGCACAGGCTCTAAGTCTTGCATAGCCTGGGCAATTTTTGAGATCGCAAAAGATGACCCAACTCATGTTGTCTGTAAGATTTGTCACCAAGATCTCAGTAGAGGCCAAAAAATGACTAGTTTGAGTACTTTATGCATGAACCGTCACATGGATATGAGGCATAAGTTGCAGTGGGAAGCTCACTGTGCTACAATGCGGCCTAGTGGGCCGGGTCAACCACCGTCTGCCCCATCAAGTGCATCCGCGTCCTCTTCATCCTCTGTGACTGTGGGGACAGCAGTCGCACATGGTTTTGGATGCAGACCTTCCACCTCTTTACCCACAACAGCCAGTGTGATTGACAAGTCGTCAGGACATTTGCAAGTGGAAACACCTGCTGGTGTTGAGCGCTCTCTAACATCGAGACCACATTTTGATCTAGGCAACATAACATCTCCGCCTGCACCTTCCTCACAGACCAGCAGTTTGCAGGGGACACCCTACTCAACCCCCGTCTAAGCATGGCAGCAAGCCCTCAGTCCCTCAGATGTGGACAAGTAAAAGACCATTTCCTCTTAGCCATGAAAAAGCTAAGAGGTTGAATTTCACCATCTGCAAGCTGTTGGCTACAGAAATGCTGCCTTTCCGCCAGGTGGACACAGAGGATTTTCGAGACTTTATGTCCGTCGCAATACCCCAGTACCAGATGCCCAGTCGCCACTACTTCTCAAAGAAAGTTGTGCCTGCGCTACACCAGCATGTCGCACACAACATCACCGCTTCCTTGAGAAACTCTGTGTGAGACAGGGTGCATTTCACCACAGACACATGTCGGTGACTGGGCACTGGGTAACTATGGTGACATCAGGAGAAAGGGCTGCTGTGCAAGTCTTGCCATCCCCACGAGTTGCTCGTCAATCCTCTGTATCTAGAAGTTCCTCCACTGCTTCTGCCTCCTGAACCTCCTCTTTGTCCTCCACCTGCACCCAAAGCCTGTCTGGTAATGCCACCCTCGTTCTAACTGTGCAGAAGGAATCCTGCACACCTCGTTACTATGCTGTCACCAGGGCTCAACGGCATCAAGCGGTATTTACTTTGAAATGTCTGGGAAATGTGAGTCACACAGCTGAGGAGTTGTGGTCAGCTCTGGAGACCGAGTTCCATCAATGGTTGTCTCCACTCAACCTGCAGCCAGGGAAGGCCGTGTGCGACAATGCTGCAAGCCTGGGTGCAGCCCTTCGCTGGGGCAATGTCACACACATGCCTTGTATGGCTCACATTTTGAACCTGGTGGTCCAGCAATTTTTATCCAACTATCCCAGACAAGATGGGCTTCTGCAGAGGGCACGGTCGCTGTGTGCTCACTTCCGCCATTCGCATCCCGCAGCTCAATGACTTACATCTCTACAGAAGTCGTTGGGCCTCCAAGTTCACCGGCTGAAATGCAATGTGCCCACAAGGTGGAATTCAACTCTGCACATGTTGCAGCGACAGCGGCAGCACCGACGAGCCCTGGTGCAATACGTTATGATGTAAAGCCTGGGCCAACGAGATTCATAGGTGGGGCAAATCACGCTGCAGGAGTGGTCTCATATCAGGGAGCTATGCACCCTTCTGCACAGTTTTGAAATAGCGACGAAGATGTTTAGTGCTGATGATGCCATTATCAGCATGACTATACCAGTGATTTACAGGCTGGAGCACACCTTAAACAGTATTCGGAGTCAGGTGGTGGAACAAGAGGAGGAGGAGGAACAGGAGGAGTCGTTTGCGGAACGGATAATATCTCCAAGGTCCAGACGGTCGGCAGCACCAAGGCGGCTGGCATTGGAGGCTGGGGGAGAGGGATTACCGAGGGCGCATGGTAGCAGCCAAACTATTGAGGAAGGTGCAGGAGGCGAGGAAGAAGTGGATGACGAACTGGCGCTGGGCATGGAAGACTCATCAGATAAGGGAGACCTTGATTGATCAAAATTCTGTTGTGCGAGGTTGGGGGGAGAGGGCAGAGGAAGGAAGCATGATTCTCACCTCACTGCCACCAAGACAACAAGCACTTGGTCTCCTGGATGTGCAAGACACATTATTGCCATCTTGCTGCACTACCTGCAACATGACCCTCGGATTGTCAGAATCCGAAGTAATGCCGACTACTGGGTTGCCACATTCTTAGATCCCAGGTATAAAAGTAAACTTGCCGAAATAATTCCTGCCATAGAAAGGGATTCACGCATGCAGGAGTATCAGCAGAGACTGTTACAGAATCTTACATCTGCTTTTCCACAAAACACCAGTGGTGCACGTAGTGAATCTCTGAGTTCTAACTTGCCAATCGTGGGACTATCGAGTCATCACTCAAACCGTAACAGTAACATCGTATCTGGTGGTAACAGCAATTTTTTTCAATCGTTTCAAGATTTTTTTAGACCATCCTTTGCAAGACCACAGGAGACAAGAAGTCTGACGCATAGCCAACACCTAGAGAGGATGGTACAGGAGTATCTCCAAGTTAACATCGATGCCATGACTGTGGAACTGGACCCTTGCTCATTTTGGGCTTCCAATCTTGAAAAATGTCCTGAGCTCGCCACTCACGCCTTGGAGATCTTGTCATGCCCCGCAACCAGCGTTCTCTCTGAACGTGTGTTCAGCGCTGCTGGTGGTGTGCTGACAGATAAGCGCACACGGCTATCCAGTGACAATGTAGACAGACTAACGTTCATCAAGATGAACAAATCCTGGATCCGCAAGGACTTTTCTACCCCTGTGTCATCCTAGGGAGACTAAAAGCTTGTTGATTTTTGAAAATCACCTCACCAACCGTTTTAAAAAACTCTGGCGAAATTGATGAAACTTAAGTCGTGTCTGTGGCCGAATTTTTGGAAAAAATGGAGACTCTTTTTGGAGTCCCCTTGCTGTGTTTTACATGACGTTGCCATCGTCAATTCCAGGTGGGTGGGGTCGTTGCTAGTGTTGAGCATTCCGATACCGCAAGTATCGGGTATCGGCCGATACTTGCGGTATCGGAATTCCGATACCGAATTCCGATACTTCCCGCGTATCGGATACCGGAATCGGAAGTTCCCAGAATTCAAACTGAACGCAGCAGCCAATGAGGAATGATTGGAAGTGTGGGCACATCCTGTTTAGCATGGTGGGCATGTAAGTACTGGCAAGGCTGTGATTGGCTGCTGAAATGATGTCACTCTGCACTATAAAAAACGCTGCCGCCATTTTGCGCTCACTCTGCTGTGATTTCAGTTAGGGACAGGACGCTGTGTTCTGACTGAGGGCCAGTTGAGATAGCTAATTGCTTTATTTTCCTTTCCCAAGGCTAATTTAGCAAAACGCTGTGTGTTCTTCACTGTTCACCTTGCTCTTGCCTCGCAGCGCTGTTTTAACAGCGTTCTGCAAGGTCTCTGTGTGTGTGTGTGTGCAGCTCACTCTGTAGTCTGTGTGCAGCCATATATCCGGTTGTATTCAGCTCAGGGGGGGTTCACACTGCCTCACACAGTTGTCCTTTTTTGCTCATAGTGCAGCCTGCTGCACATTTTTTCTCAAATTTCCTATTAGTGTTTTTCCGCCTGTCTCCAGCTAAATTGTGGAAAAACACTACATAGGATGACCTAGAGGGGTTTTTTTGGGCCTTGCAGCGCCGTTTACGGCTGTCTGCACGGTCTCCGTGTGAGCGCAGCTCACCCTGTAGTCTGTGTGCAGCCATAGCCGGTTGGATTCAGCTCAGGGTTCGTTACTGCCTCATACCTTGAAAAAAATTTTCCTTTTTTTCAAATAGTGCAGCCTGTTTAAAATTTAAAAAAAAAATTCCTATTAGTGTTTTTCCACCCGTCTCCAGCTAAATTGTGGAAAAACACTACATAGGATAACCTAGAGGGTTTTTTTTGGGCCTTGCAGCGCCGTTTACGGCTGTCTGCACGGTCTCCGTGTGAGCGCAGCTCGCCCTGTAGTCTGTGTGCAGCCATAGCCGGTTGGATTCAGCTCAGGGTTCGTTACTGCCTCATACCTTGAAAAAAATTTTCCTTTTTTTCAAATAGTGCAGCCTGTTTAAAATTTAAAAAAAAAATTCCTATTAGTGTTTTTCCACCCGTCTCCAGCTAAATTGTGGAAAAACACTACATAGGATAACCTAGAGGGTTTTTTTTGGGCCTTGCAGCGCCGTTTACGGCTGTCTGCACGGTCCCCGTGTGAGTTAAACTTGCTCTGTAGTCCGATCTGCAGAAAAAAAAAAAGTAAAGTTCACCAAACACCACTTAACACTTGTGTAGGCCACATTTGAAAAATAATAAAGTTTAGTCCACACTTTACAACATTAGTGTTTCTTACACCTGTTAGGAGGAGCATTTCAGGAATAAGCACACTAAGGCCTTAGTACTCGTCGTCACTCAGTTTCAGCAGGGAACAGTCCTTCATGCGCAGCTTTGTCGGAGAGCGCCGTGCACCGCTGCTGCGTGAAGATCAAATTGAAGCCGTTGTCGGGTGATTGGCAGCTAACGCCTCGGCATCGACTTCAGTTAGTGCCACATCCTCTCAGGCACAGAGCACTGGAGAGCAGCCATCTGTCTCTTCACCACCTGCCAAATTGGCCAGGCAGTCAGAGAGCCCAGGACAGGAGCCGTCTCTACTTCTGTTCTCTGAATCTCTTGGCTTGGAAACAGGGGGCCAGCCAAGCAGCATTGGAGAAATGGAAGAAGAGGCAGTGTGCAGTGATGCCCAACAGCTTTGTCTCTCTGACTCTGAAGAGGCGGGTGGGCCAGTGCCTGCGGTGACCACAGCGCAGTACGCATCTGATGATGAAACTCAGGTGCCGCTTTCTGGTGCGTACTGTGCTGCCGAGACTACCCAGGAGGAGCAGTTGGTGGCAGAGGGTAGTGGAGATGATGAGGTCTCTGACCCATCGTGGCGTGAGGAACAGGAAGGTGGTGGGAGCAGCTCTGAGGAAGAGATTCCCCTTACGGGCCAAAGAGGGAGAGGAAGGGGGAAGACTGCGGAGCCTGTAGCCTCCACTTTGGCACCCGTTAGGAGCCTGTCTCTTTCCAAAGCCAAAAAGGGCGCTCCCAAGACTTGCAGTGCCTGGTCCTTTTTTGACACAGTTGCAGATGACATTTGTTTTGTCAAATGCAAGCTGTGTCATCAGAAAGTCAAAAGAGGGAAAAGTGTCAGCAACCTCAATACCACAAATATGTGGAAACATGTGCGGACCAGGCACGCGGTGGAGTTACAGAAACACACTGAAGATGTAGGCCAACCAACAGCGGCAGCTACCACCTCTTCAGCTCGTGTTGCCTCTTCCTCCAGCTCACGCACAGCTGGTTTGGCTTCCTCCCAGGATCGCCATGGAAGAACCTCTGGCACTGTTGTCCAGAGACCTTGTGTAATTCCACCCACAGCACCACCTTCCCAGTCATCCTCACACTCCCAGTCTACTCTACAGCCATCGGTAGTACAGGCATGGGAGAAAAGGCGGGCATTCTCGGCCAACCACCCCCGAGCACAGGCTCTGAATGCAGGCATTGCCAAACTGTTGTCCCTGGAAATGCTCTCATTCAGGCTGGTGGAGACTGACAGCTTCCGTGACTTGATGGCATTGGCAATCCCACAGTACAAGGTGCCCAGCCGCTTTTACTTCAGCAGGCAAGCTGTCCCTGCCCTGCACAGGCATGTTGAGGGAAACATAAAACATGCGCTACTGAACGCCGTCAGTAGCAAGGTCCACCTCACCACCGATGCGTGGACCAGTCAGCATGGACAGGAGCGATACGTTTCCCTCACTGCCCATTGGGTTAATGTTGTTGAGCCAGGTACAGATCGTGCGAGTGGCGCAGGACGTGTCCTGCCCACTCCAAGGATTGCAGGAATCCAGTCTGTACGCATTGACTCCTCCTCTTACACAAGTTCCTCAGAATCATCTCTGCAGGAGCCGTCACAGTCCACCTCCACATGGACCCGTGAACGTTTACCTATGACCGACATGAGCACAGCCGTGGCCAAACGTCAGCAGGCCGTCTTGAAACTAGTTTCATTGGGGAATCGAAGCCACACAGCGCAGGAGCTCTGGAATGCCATCAAGCAGGAGAGCGATGTGTGGCTACTGCCAGCGAATCTCCAGCCAGGCATGGTAGTGTGTGACAATGGCCGAAATCTGGTGGCAGCTTTGGCCCTTGGCAACCTCACTCACATCCCATGTCTGGCACATGTGCTCAATTTGGTTGTGCAGAGTTTTCTGAGGGACTATCCGGATCTTGATGCACTGCTGCACAAGGTCCGCCTAGAGTGTGCTCACTTGCGGCGTTCCAGCTTGGCAAGATCCCGCATTGCTGCTCTGCAGCGCCGATTCCGCCTTCCGGAACACTGCATCATATGTGACCTACCTACCCGGTGGAATTCCACGTTACATATGTTGGAGCGGTTGTGTGAGCAGCAGCAAGCAGTTATGGAGTACCAGCTGCATCAGGCGCAAAGAAGTCGCAGTCAGCGCCGATCAGACTTCACAACCACAGAGTGGGCCACTATGAAGGACGTCTGCCAGGTTTTGCGTCCTTTTGATTATTCCACGCGGATGGCAAGTGCAGATGATGCACTAGTCAGCATGACTGTCCCCCTTATCTGCCTGCTTCAGCAAACTTTGCAAGGGTTAAGGGATGATGTTGTGGAAGAGGTGGAGGATGAGGAGTCACCTTTTCCATCAGCTTCTGGAGAGTCAGCGCCACGTGGTTCCTCACAAAGGGGTACGCAGGGGCCACTTTGTGAGGAGGATGAGGAGGAGTCAATGGAGGAGGAAGAGCTCTGTCCAGAGGAGGGAGCGACACAATTGTCCAGTGGTCAGTGTGTACAGCGAGGGTGGGGTGATGACGAGCGGGCAGAGATCATGTCTCAAGCAGGGGACAGCGTTTCTGGGCCAGTTGGCAGTCTGCAGCACATGGTGGATTTCATGCTGCAGTGCCTGAGAAACGACCGCCGCATCTACCACATTCTCAACATGCCTGATTATTGGGTGTTCACCCTCCTCGATCCTCGCTACCGGGACAACGTCCAAACCCTCATCCCAGCGTTGACCCGGGAGCGTAAATTGCGGGAGTACCACGACACACTGGTGAATTCTATCATCTTCTCCAGTCCAACTGAGAGGAGTGCTGATAGTGCTTTACAAAGCAGCTCAGTGCGTCGAGGCAGTGGGGGAGGCTCAGCCCAAAGAGGGAGCAGAAGCAGTGCCTCTGCCCAAGGCAAGCCCAGTATGGCACAACTCTGGCACACTTTTGTGTGCCCGCCCCAAATGTCTACACCATCACCGGCGGCTCCAGTCAGCAGGAGGCAACGGTTCCGTCAGATGGTGACAGACTACATGGCTTGCCCTCTTACTGTACTCCCAGACGGCTCTTCCCCATTCAAGTTTTGGGTCTCTAAGCTGGATACATGGCCAGAGCTAAGCCAGTATGCATTGGAAGTGCTGGCTTGCCCTTCGGCTAGTGTCTTATCGGAACGTGTCTTTAGTGCCGCAGGTGGTGTACTAACAGACCGTCGCATGCGACTATCCTCCGATAACGTTGACCGGCTTACTTTCCTGAAAATTAACCAGGCCTGGATCTCGCAGGAATTTGCCACTCCTCTGCCTGATTAAGTAATTGGGTGTCATCCAGGTCTCCTGCTGTGTTCATCTTTCTACCACCTGAACTGCTATTCCTGGGCTCCAACACCGCCAGTTGCAGCTCAGAAGTGCAGGCTGCACAGTAAAAACATACGACCCAGTGTTATTGGGTTTCAGTAACGTCAGCTGATCCCCAGCTGTGTAGCCGGCAATGTGTCCTGCGACCGCCACGCTGGCACAACAACCTAAATGTAAGGGAACCTGTCCCCCCTCCCGTCGTTTGTTACTGAAAGAGCCATCTTGTGCAGCAGTAATGCTGCACAAGGAAAAGGTAGCTCTTTTAGTTTAGCTCCTTGCACACGCAGAACTTAACACTTATAAAATGTGTTCACTGATACCGTTATACCGTCCCGGAGCTGGGACTTTCCTTCGTAATGTGACGCAGCACAGCCGTCATTCCTACCCCCTTGGTGCCATGCGCTGCCTCCTCAGCGTTGTTTTAAGCTGTCACGGAGCCTGCGCTGTTCTGTTATCCCTTGGCCATGCCCTATTTGCGCTGCCTGTCTTCTGACATAATTTGGTGTCAGGCTGGCTGCGCCTGTGCGGCCGCGCTGCCCGAAATCCCGCCTCGCAGTGTCTTCTGATTGAATCACACTGCGGGCCTGGGATCCATGGGCATGCGCAGTGCATATCTTCCCCTCGGGCTCTCGCTCATCTCCCTCCGCCTTCTTTAGACTGTGCGCCGTCAGCTGATCCCTAATAGCATGCCACGGCCGTGACACTGCACAGTCTGAAGAAGAGGGAAGGAGGAGAGTGAGAGTCGAGGATATGCACTGTGCATGCCCATGGATCCAAGGCCCGCAGTGGGATTACATTAGACGACAGTCGCTCCTCTGTTATTGGGGTTCAGTAACGTCAGCTGATCCCCAGCTGTGTATCCGGCAACGTGTCATGCGACCGCCACGCTGGCACAACTAAAATGTAAGGGGACCTGTCCCCCCCCCCTAGGCGTTTGTTACTGAAAGAGCCACCTTGTGCAGCACTAATACTGCACAAGGAAAAGGTCGCTCTTGGAATTATGCTCCTTGCAAACGCTGAACTACACACTCATGTAATGTGTCCCCTCACACCGTCCAACCGTCCCGGAGGTGGGACTTTCGTTTGTAATATGACGCAGCACAGCCGTCATTGCTACCCCCTTGGCACCGTGCGCTGCCTCCTTAGCGTTGTTTGATTCCGTCATGGACCCTACGCTGTTATGTTATCCCTTGGCCATGCACAGTTTGCGCTGCCCGTCCTCTGACATCATTTGTTGTCGTCTTGGCTGCGCCTGTGCGTCCACGCTGCCCGAAATCCCACCTCGCAGTGTCGTCTAATGTGATCCCACAGTGGGCCTGGTATCCATGGCCATGCGCAGTGCATATACTAGCCTCTCACTCCCCTTCTTCACGCTTCATCAGACTAGGCAGCGTCAGCTGATCCCTAATAGCATGCCACGGCCGTGACGCCGCACAGTCTGAAGAAGCAGGAAGGAGGTGAGTGAGAGGCGATGATATGCACTGCGCATGCCCATGGATCCCTGGCCCGCAGTGGGATTACATTAGATGACACTGCGAGGTTGGATCTCGGGCAGCTTGGACGCACAGGCACTGCCAGCCTGACACCTAAATGATGTCAGAAGACGGGCACCGCTAACTGTGCATGGCCAAGGGATAACATTACAGCGCGGGCTCCGTGACAGAACCAAACAACGTTGAGGAGGTGGCGCACGGCACCAAGGGGGTTGGAATGACGGCTGTGCTGTCTCACATTACAAAGGAAAGTCCCACTTCTGAGACGGTTTGACGGTGTGAGGGGACACATTATATGAGTGTGTACTTCAGCGTTTGCAAGGAGCATAATATTCGGAGCCACCATTTTCCATGTGCAGTATTACTGCTGTACAAGATGGCTCTTTCAGCAACAAATGCCTGGGGGGGGGGGGTTAAAGGTTCCCTTTCAACTTGCTCCACTGCAGGCTTCGGCCTACACTCTGCTCCTCTTTGATTCCCTGGGTTTCAACACTGTCAGTTGCCACCTGGAAGTGTTGTCTACACAGAAAAAACACTAGCTGATGTGTCAGTGGGGTTCAGCACCGCCAGCTGTTCCCCTGCTGTGTAGTCGGCAACGTGTCCAGCACAAGCCACGCTGGCACAACAGAACAAAAGCTGCCAGCAGTGCAGGCTTCGGCCTACACTCTGCTCCTCTCCTCCTCCTGCTGCCCCTGGGCTCAAACACCGCTAGTTTTTGCCCGGAAGTGCTAGCTGCACAGAGAAAAACACCAGCCAATGTGTTAGTGGGGTTCAGCACCGCCAGCTGTTCCCCTGCTGTGTAGCCGGCAACGTGACCTGCAAACACCACGCAGGCACATGAACTGAAATTAAAGGGACCCAGCCACCCACCCCAAGGTGTTTCTATGTATAACAGCTACCTTGTACAGCAGTAATGCTGCATTTGTACAAGGTGGCTGACTTTTTATCCTTGCCAACGTGGAACTCAACACGTACAAAATGTGTCTCATTGAGACCATTCCACTGTCCCTGAGGTGTGACTTTCCTTTCTAATGACACGCACCACCCCCCTTGGTAGCGCTGCCCGTCTTCTGACATCATTGGTTGGCTGCCTGTGCCTGTGCGTCCGCACTGCCCGACACAACCCCCCTCGTTGTCTCATATATTTTGGCTGCGAGGGTGTGATTGATGGGCATGTGCAGTGCATATATTCGCCTGTCTTAACTCATCTCCTTCCGCCTTCTTCAGACTGTGGGGCCTCATGGCCGTGGTAGGCGATAAGGGATCAGCTGAGGCCGCCCAGTCTGAAGCAGGTGTAAGGACATGTGTGAGCGGCAAACATATTTACTGCACAAGGCCACGAATCCCAGCCACGCAGTGTGATTTTTTGAAAACACACTGCGGGTCTGGGATTCATGGCCATTGCTAACCGCACCGGCCAACATGAAATGAGGTGAGAAGACAGGCAGCGCTCACAGCGCATGGCCAAGGGATCACAATAGCGCAGACTCCTGTACAGCAAATAACAACTCTCAGGAGGCTGCGCCCAGCACCAAGGCGTTATTTATGTGCACCTGTGCTGCGTCTCCTTAAAAAGACAAGTCACGCCTCCAATACAGAACTGAACTACTGTTCAATGGGCTAAATTGTGTACGTCTTTCATTCTGCGTGTGCAATGAGCAAAACTTAAAGGGCAACCTTTAACTTGTGGAGCTTTACTGCTGCACAAGGTGTGGCTCTTCAACATTGTAACACCTGAGGGTGGGTTAAAGGTTACCTTTGAAATTGGTTCAAGTAGGCTTCCGCCTACACTCTGCTCCTCCTGCAGACTCTGGGCTCTAACTATGCCAGTTGGGGCCCGGAAGTGCTGGCTGCACAGAGAAAAACACCCACCATTGTGTCAGTGGGGTTCAGCACCGCCAGCTGTTCCCCTGCTGTGTAGCCGGCATCGTGTCCAGCACAAGCCACGCTGGCACAACAGACCAAAAGCTGCCACCAGTGCAGGCTTCGGCCTACACTCTGCTCCTCTCCTCCTCCTGCTGACCCTGGGCTATAACACCGCCAGTTGTAGCCTGGAAGTGCTAGCTGCACAGAGAAAAACACCAGCCAATGTGTTAGTGGGGTTCAGCAACGCCAGCTGTTCCCCTGCTGTGTAGCTGGCAATGTGTCCTGCAAACGCCATGCAGGCACCTGAACTGAAATTAAAGGGAACCTGGCCCCACCCCCCCAGGTCTTTCTATGTATAACAGCCACCTAGTACAGCAGTACTGCTGCATTTGTACAAGGTGGCTGATTTTTTCTCATTGCCCACGTTGAATTAAACACGTAAAATATGTGTCTCATTACAGACCATTACAATGTCCCTGAGGTGTGACTTTCCTTTTTAATGACACGCACCACCCCCCTTGGTAGCGCTGCCCGTCTTCTAACATCATTGGTTGGCTGCCTGTGCCTGTGCGTCCGCCATGCCCGACACAACCCCCCTCGTTGTCTCATATATTTTGGCTGCGAGGGTGTGATTGATGGGCATGTGCAGTGCATATGTTCGCCTGTCTTAACTCATCTCCTTCCGCCTTCTTCAGACTGTGCGGCCTCATGGCCGTGGTAGGCGATAAGGGATCAGCTGAGGCCGCCCAGTCTGAAGCAGGTGTAAGGACATGTGTGAGCGGCAAACATATTTACTGCACAAGGCCACGAATCCCAGCCACGCAGTGTGATTTTTTGAAAACACACTGCGGGCCTGGGATTCATGTCCATTGCTAACCGCACTGGCCAACATGAAATGAGGTGAGAAGACAGGCAGCGCTGACAGCGCATGGCCAAGGGATCACAATAGCGCAGACTCCTGTACAGCAAATAACAACGCTCAGGAATCTGCGCCCAGCACCTAGGTGTAAATTTTGACACCTGTGCTGCTTCTCCTTAAAAAGACAAGTCACGCCTCCACTACTGTTTGACAGTATAATGGGCTAAATAGTGTACGTGTTTTATTCAGCGTGTGCAAGGAGCAAAATTAATAGAGCAACCTTTGACTTGTGCAGCATTAATGCTGCACAAGGTGTGGCTCTTGTACCTTGCAACACCTGAGGGGGGGTTAAAGGTAACTTTTGAAATTGGTTCAACTAGGCTTCGGCCTACACTCTGCTCCTCTCCTCCTCCTGCTGACCCTGGGCTCTAACACCGCTAGTTTTTGCCCGGAAATGCGAGCTGCACAGAGAAAAACACCAGCCAATGTGTTAGTGGGGTTCAGCACCGCCAGCTGTTCCCCTGCTGTGTAGCCGGCATCGTGTCCAGCACAAGCCACGCTGGCACAACAGACCAAAAGCTGCCACCAGTGCAGGCCTCGGCCTACACTCTGCTCCTCTCCTCCTCCTGCTGCCCCTGGGCTCAAACACCGCTAGTTTTTGCCCGGAAGTGCTAGCTGCACAGAGAAAAACACCAGCCAATGTGTTAGTTGGGTTCAGCACCGCCAGCTGTTCCCCTGCTGTGTAGCCGGCATCGTGTCCAGCACAAGCCACGCTGGCACAACAGACCAAAAGCTGCCACCAGTGCAGGCTTCGGCCTACACTTTGCTCCTCTCCTCCTCCTGCTGACCCTGGGCTCTAACACCGCCAGTTTTTGCCCGGACGTGCTAGCTGCACAGAGAAAAACACCAGTCAATGTGTCAGTGGGGTTCAGCACCGCCAGCTGTTCCCCTGCTGTGTAGCCGGCATCGTGTCCAGCACAAGCCACGCTGGCACAACTGACCAAAAGCTGCCACCAGTGCAGGCTTTGGCCTACACTCTGCTACTCTCCTCTTCCTGCTGACCCTAGGCTCAAACACCGCCAGTTTTTGCCCGGACATGCTAGCTGCACAGAGAAGAACACCAGCCAATGTGTTAGTGGGGTTCAGCACCGCCAGCTTTTCCCCAGCTGTGTAGCCGGCAACGTGACCTGCAAATGCCACGCAGGCACATGAACTGAAATTGAAGGGAGCCTGCCCCCCACCCCCAGGTGTTTCTATGTATAATAGCCACCTTGTACAGCAGTACTGCTGCATTTGTACAAGGTGGCTGACTTTTTCTCCTTGCCCACGTTTAATTAAACACGAACTAAATGTGTCTCATTGAGACCATTCCACTGTCCCTGAGGTGTGACTTTCCTTTTTAATGACACGCATCACCCCCATTGTTAGCGCTGTCCGTCTTCTGACATCATTGGTTGGCTGGCTGTGCCTGTGCGTCCGCCCTGCCCGACACAACGCCCCTCGTTGTCTCATATATTATGACTGCGAGGGTGTGATTGATGGGCACGAGCAGTGCATATCTTCGCCTGTCTTCACTCATCTCCTTCCGCCTTCTTCATACTGTGCGGCCTCATGGCCGTGGCAGGCGATAAGGGATCAGCTGAGGCCGCCCAGTCTGAAGCAGGTGTAAGGACATGTGTGAGCGGCGAACATATTTACTGCACAAGGCCACGAATCCCAGCACCGCAGTGTGACTTTATGAAAAGGCACTGTGGTTCTGGGATTTATGGCCATCGTTAACCGCACCGGCCAACATGAAATGAGGTCATAAGACGGCCTGCACTAACAGGGTATTGCCAAGGGATAACACAAGAGCGCAGTCTCCTGTACTGCAACACCTGAGGGGGGGTTAAAGGTTACCTTTGAAATTGGTTCAACTAGGCTTCGGCCTACACTCTGCTCCTCTCCTCCTCCTGCTGACCCTGGGCTCTAACACCGCTAGTTTTTGCCCTGAAGTGATAGCTGCACAGAGAAAAACACCAGCCAATGTGTTAGTGGGGTTCAGCACCGCCAGCTGTTCCCCTGCTGTGTAGCCAGCATCGTGTCCAGCACAAGCCACGCTGGCACAACTGACCAAAAGCTGCCACCAGTGCAGGCTTCGGCCTACACTCTGCTACTCTCCTCCTCCTGCTGACCCTGGGCTCAAACACCGCCAGTTTTTGCCCAGACATGCTAGCTGCACAGAGAAGAACACCAGCCAATGTGTTAGTGGGGTTCAGCACCGCCAGCTGTTCCCCTGCTGTGTAGCCAGCAACGTGACCTGCAAACGCCACGCAGGCACATGAACTGAAATTGAAGGAAGCCTGCCCCCCACCCCCAGGTGTTTCTATGTATAACAGCCACCTTGTACAGCAGTACTGCTGCATTTGTACAAGGTGGCTGACTTTTTCTACTTGCCCACGTGGAACTCAACAAGTACAAAATGTGTCTCATTGAGACCATTCCACTGTCCCTGAGGTGTGACTTTCCTTTCTAATGATACGCAGCACCACCCTTGGTAGCGCTTCCCGTCTTTTGACATCATTGTTTAGCTGGCTGCGCCTGTGCGTCAGCCCTGCTCGAAACAACGCCCCTCGGTTTCTTATTTATTTTGTCAGCGAGGGTGTGGTTTATGGGCACGAGCAGTGCATATGTTCGCCTGTCGTCACTCATCTCCTTCCGCCTTCTTCAGACTGTGCAGCCTCATGGCCAAGGCATGCGAGAAGGGATCAGCAGAGGCCGCCCAGTCTGAAGCAGGTGTAAGGACGTGTGTGAGCGGCGAAAATATTTACTGCTCAAGGCCACGAATCCCAGCACCGCAGTGTGACTTTATGAAAAGGCACTGTGGGTCTGGGATTTATGGCCATCGTTAACCGCACCGGCCAACATGAAATGAGGTCATAAGACGGGCAGCGCTAACAGGGCATTGCCAAGGGATAACACAAGAGCGCAGACTCCTGTACAGCAAATAACAACGCTCAGGAAGCTGCGCCAAGCACCAAGGCATTATTTGGGACACCTGTGCTGCATCTCCTTAAAAAGCCAAGTCATGCCTCCACTACAGTTTGACTGTAGAATGGGCTAAATTGTGTACGTCTTTCATTCAGCGTGTGCAAGTAGACAAATTAATAGAGCAACCTTTGACTTGTGCAGCATTAATACTGCTGCCCCTGGGCTCTAACACCGCTAGTTTTTGCCCAGAAGTGCTAGCTGCACAGAGAAAAACACCCACCATTGTGTCAGTGGGGTTCAGCAACGCCAGCTGTTCCCCCACTGTGTAGCCGGCAAAGTGTCCTGCAAACGCAATGCAGACACAAAGCTGCCTCCAGTGCAGGCTTCGGCCTACACTCTGCTCCCCCTGCTTACCCTTTGCTCCAACACCGCTAGTTGGGGCTATAGGAAGACAATCTTTAATAGGCAACGCATCCGGGTTCCAGCACCGCCAGCTGGTTCTCGGCAGTGTTTTTGTCACAGGTACTCCCTCGTGCCCAGCCTGGTTCCAGCACCGTCAGCTGTTTCCGGGTAGTGTCAAGCTCACTGAGACGCCTATGCTTGCCCCGTCGTGTTGCGGTCGGGTTAGCCAACTCCAGGGTGCCTCCAGTTTAGGAGCTTCCTATGTGGGCTGCATGAATTGGTAGTCAAGGCTGGTTCTCTAGTGCCAGTAGGCCAAGCTCCCCCTGTAGGACTGTTGGGGTTCAGTAACTGCGGCTGCCTCGCGGCCTAGCTGTTCTCCCCTCTCCTGTGGAACTTCGGGTCCACCATCTGGTTCCAGCACCATCAGCTGGTTCCGGGCCGAGCCTTTGGCTTAGGTGCCTCCTCCTGGGTATCCGAGTTCCGCCAACGTCAGGCGGTCCTTGGTAGTGCTTTTAAGCGCTGGCACCTACAGCTTAGTAACCGGGTTCCAGCACCGTCAGCTGGTCCTCGATCGTGCCATTGGCTCTTGCACACTGGGGCAACGCATCCGGGTTCCAGCACCGCCAGCTGGTTCTCGGCAGTGTTTTTGTCACGGGTACTCCCTCGTGCCCAGCCTGGTTCCAGCACCGTCAGCTGTTTCCGGGTACTGTCAAACTCACTGAGACACCTATGCGTTGCCCCGTCGTGTTGCGGTCGAGTTAGCCAACTCCAGGGTGCCTCCAGTTTAGGAGCTTCCTATGTGGGCTGCATGAATTGGTAGTCAAGGCTGGTTCTGTAGTGCCAGTAGGCCAAGCTCCCCCTGTAGGACTGTTGGGGTTCGGTAACTGCGGCTGCCTCGCGGCCTAGCTGTTCTCTCCTCTCCTGTGGACCTTCGGATCCACCACCTGGTTCCAGCACCGTCAGCTGGTTCCGGGCCGAGCCTTTGGCTTAGGTGCCTCCTCCTGGGTATCCGAGTTCCGCCAACGTCAGGCGGTCCTTGGTAGTGCTTTTAAGCGCAGGCACCTACAGCTTAGTAACCGGGTTCCAGCACTGTCAGCTGGTCCTCGGTCGTGCCATTGGCTCTTGCACACTGGGGCAACGCATCCGTGTTCCAGCACCGCCAGCTGGTTCTCGGCAGTGTTTTTGTCACGGGTACTCCCTCGTGCCCAGCCTGGTTCCAGCACCGTCAGCTGTTTCCGGGTACTGTCAAACTCACTGAGACACCTATGCGTTGCCCCGTCGTGTTGCGGTCGAGTTAGCCAACTCCAGGGTGCCTCCAGTTTAGGAGCTTCCTATGTGGGCTGCATGAATTGGTAGTCAAGGCTGGTTCTGTAGTGCCAGTAGGCCAAGCTCCCCCTGTAGGACTGTTGGGGTTCGGTAACTGCAGCTGCCTCGCGGCCTAGCTGTTCTCTCCTCTCCTGTGGACCTTCGGGTCCACCACCTGGTTCCAGCACCGTCAGCTGGTTCCGGGCCGAGCCTTTGGCTTAGGTGCCTCCTCCTGGGTATCCGAGTTCCGCCAACGTCAGGCGGTCCTTGGTAGTGCTTTTAAGCGCAGGCACCTACAGCTTAGTAACCGGGTTCCAGCACCGTCAGCTGGTCCTCGGTCATGCCATTGGCTCTTGCACACTGGGGCAACGCATCCGGGTTCCAGCACCGCCAGCTGGTTCTCGGCAGTGTTTTTGTCACGGGTACTCCCTCGTGCCCAGCCTGGTTCCAGCACCGTCAGCTGTTTCCGGGTACTGTCAAACTCACTGAGACACCTATGCGTTGCCCCGTCGTGTTGCGGTCGAGTTAGCCAACTCCAGGGTGCCTCCAGTTTAGGAGCTTCCTATGTGGGCTGCATGAATTGGTAGTCAAGGCTGGTTCTGTAGTGCCAGTAGGCCAAGCTCCCCCTGTAGGACTGTTGGGGTTCGGTAACTGCGGCTGCCTCGCGGCCTAGCTGTTCTCTCCTCTCCTGTGGACCTTCTGGTCCACATCCTGTTTCCAGCACCGTCAGCTGGTTCTCGGCAGTGTCTTTTGCTCTTGTACCTTCTGCTCCCCATCCTGGTTCCAGTACCGTCAGCTGGTTCCGGGCAGAGCCTTTGGCTTAGGTGCCTCCTTCTGGGTATCCAAGTTCCACCAACGTCAGGTGGTCCTTGGTAGTGCTTTTTAGCACGGGTACCTCCTGCTTAGTAACCGGGTTCCAGTAACGTCAGCTGGTCCTCGGTAGTTCCATTGGCTCTTGGACCTTCGGCTACCCATCCGGGTTCCAGTACCGTCAAGCTGGTTCTCGGCAGTGTCTTTTGCTCTTGTACCTTCTGCTCCCCATCCTGGTTCCAGTAACGTCAGCTGGTTCCGGGCAGAGCCTTTGGCTTAGGTGTCTCCTTCTGGGTATCCGAGTTCCGCCAACGTCAGGCGGTCCTTGGTAGTGCTTTTTAGCACGGGTCCCTCCTGCTTAGTAACCGGGTTCCAGTAACGTCAGCTGGTCCTCGGTAGTTCCATAGGCTCTTGAACCTTCGGGTAGCCATCCGAGTTCCAGTTCCATCAGCTGGTTCTTGGCATTTTCTCAGCCTTCTTGTACCTTCTGCTACATTTCCAAGTTGAAGACCCTAAAGTCGACGACCCGGAAGTCCACCCCGATGACGATGACGACGGCGGAGACGACGACGGCGTAGACGACGACCCTGGAGACGACGACCCTGGAGACGACGACATGGAAGACCGAGAAGCAGAAGAACAAGAGGCTGCAGAACAAGGAGCAGAAGAACATTAAGCATAACACTTACTATCAGAGCAAAAGATATTATCTAAATTATATGCAGAAGAAGACTAAGCAGTGTATGGGGGTGAGTCCGTTCCTCCTCGTGGTGCCCCTGGATAAAGCCTGATGCTGCAGGCCAAACTGAACGCGGACAAATGTAACTTTTGTGACTGGCAGAACGGAAGGTGTAATCTTCAAACTTTTATAGATAACAACTACGGGAATGCCTGTCACAAATGAGAATATGATGAAGAAGTCAAATAGGAAGAATAATAATAGTTGAAGAAAATGAATATGTAGAATAGGAAGAAAAATAATAGTTGAATAAAATGAATATGTAGAATGTAATAAAAAAAAAATAGGTAGAAGATGAAGAAGAAGATGAATAAGGTGAAGAAAGTTGATGTCAAAGATGCTGATGATGATGAAGATGAAAGTGTGGGAAAAGTAAAAAAAAAAAAAGGGGAAGGGCGTAGAATAGTGAAACATCAATATCTGACAAAATAAAAAAAAATTACATAGTCAATATCTTTGTCACTACGAACGTCTTTAAAAAAAAAAAAAAGGCTATTCTATTTGATTGCGCTAAACCTCTATGACTTTAATGTCTCCGCCACCTCCCCAAATACATCCTGCATTATTCTTTGTTGTTTTCCTTCATGTAGAATGAACCTACAAGGAAAGAAAGGGTTTATTTTAATTCCGATATTTTGGTCCCATTGACTTGCATTGGGATCGGGTATCGGTATCGGCGATATCCGATATTTTTTGAATATCGGCCGATTCTATCCGATACCGATACTTTCCGATATCGGAAGGTATCGCTCAACACTAGTCGTTGCAGAGTTTTTTACTCATACTATGGCCTGGGATTCAGAGGTCTGCTCCAAAGCTTCAGTATCTGCTAGTCAGCAGAGTAGCCCACCCATGAAGCAAGCTACACCGCCTGTTTATCTAAGTACTAATTTTTAACTGCATCTAGCCCAGGTAATCCTTTTGGGCCTAGTAGCATTTTGTGCTACTCAGCAGAGTACCCCACCCATGAAGCAAGCTACACCGCCTGTATATCTAATTACTAATTTTTAACTGCATCTAGCCCAGGCAATACTTTGCTGAGTAGCAGAAATTGCTACAAGGCCCAGAGTATCTCACCCATGAAGCAAGCTGCACCGCCTTCTTCCTTTCTCAATCTAACCCCTCGGCTCTGGGGTGTCCACTCTCCCTCCAGCTCTCTCCTTCTCACAGGTGGACTACCGCATGTATTCACACTGTGGCGAGTCTTTTGGGCCCATGATAAGAAGTCGTCGAGGTAATTGATAATATGTGCCCCCTTAGAAATGTCCATGATGACCCATTCGATGAAGCAACTAAACACCTCAAATAGTGAGCAGGATATGGAGTACCCCATGGGCAAACAGCAATCTATGTAGTATGCTTTTTCACAGAAGCAGCCCAATGGGAGGACACTATTCGGAGGCACAGGTAGTAACCGGAACGCCCCCTCAATGTCTGTTTTGGACATTAGGGTGCCCCTTCCCAACATCTTGACCCGCATGATTGCCTCGTCAAAGGAGCTACAGTACATAGTACTGTACTTGGTTCCTCATCGATGTTGTCATTTACTGACCTGCCCCTTGGATATGACAAATGGTGGATTAGTCTGAATGTATTTGGTTCCTTTTTTGGCACAACTCCCAACGGGGATACCACTACGTCTTCTAAGGAAAGTGTTCTGAATGGACCCGCCTCCATTCTACCTAAAGATATTTTTTAAATTTGTTTGTCACGACGTCTGGGTGTTGGTAGGGTGATTTTAGATTTTTACTCCAGCCTTTCTTGATTTTAGGAGGGCATGACATGCCTATATCTGTGTCTCATCTTCCTTTTATTCCTCCACCTCTTTTCTTTTCGCATGACTATATGTATTTGTGAGTTTTCCATGTGTTTGTTGTGTCTTCTGAGCAGTTTGTCAGCTTTGGACACCTCTTAAGGTGTTTTCTATGTGTTTTCTATGTGTTTGTATGTGTTTGCCTGCCATTGGTTTCAATGGGGTTCGACGGTGTTCATCGAACGTTCGATGAACAGTCATCGAACAAGCCCCTATTCGACGAAACCGAACCGAACTCGAACACTAGGGGGGTGGCTCAACACTATTCCATAGTCTCACTGCTCTTACAGTAAAGAATCTGCATCTGTTATTATGCTTAAACCTTCTTTCCTCCAGATGTAGAGGATGCCGCTTCGTCCCTGTCTCAGATCTATGATTAAAAAGATCATCAGAAAGGTCTTTGCACTGTCCCATCATATATTTATACATTAAAATAAGGTCACCCCTTAGCCTTCGTTTTTCCAAACTAAATAGCCCCAAGTGTAATAATCTATCTTGGTATTGCAGACCCCCAGTCCTCTAATAACCTTGGTTGCTCTTATCTGCACCCGCTCTAGTTCAGCTATGTCTTTCTTATACACCGGAGACAAGAACTGTACACAGTATTCTAAGTGTGCTCGAACTAGTGACTTGTATAGAGGTAAAATTATGTTCTCCTCATGAGCATCTATGCCTCTTTTAATGCATCCCATTATATTATTTGCCTTTGTAGCAGCTGCCTGACACTGGCAACTAAATGTGAGTTTGTCATCCACCCATACTCCCAGGTCTTTTTCATTGACGGTTTTGCCCAGAGATTTAGAATTAAGCACATAGTTATACATCTTATTACTTCTATCCAAATGTATGACCTTACATTTATCACCATTAAAGCTCATTTGCCATTTATCAGCCCAAGCTTCTAGTTTATATAAATCACTCTGTAATATAAAATTGTGTTCCTCTGTATTGATTACCCTGCAGAGTTTAGTGTCATCTGCAAATATTGAAATTTTACTCTGTATGCCCCCTACAAGGTCATTAATAAATATGTTAAAAAGAAGAGGGCCCAATACTGACCCCTGTGGTACCCCACTGCTAACCGCGACCCAGTCCGAGTGTGCTCCTTTAATAACCACCCTTTGTTTCCTATTCCTGAGCCAGCTCTTAACCCACTTACACATATTTTCCCCTATTCCCATTATTCTCATTTTATGCATCAACCTTTTGTGTGGCATGGAATCAAAAGCTTTTGAAAAGTCCATATACACTGCGTCCACTGGGTTCCCTTGGTCCAGTCCGTAACTTACCTCTTCATAGAAATTGATCAGATTAGTCTGACAGGAACGATCCCTAGTAAACCCATGTTGGTATTGGGTCATGAGGTTATTCCTCTTCAGATACTCCAGTATAGCATCCCTTAGAATGCCCTCCAGGATTTTACCCACAGTAGAGGTTAAGCTTACTGGCCTATAATTTCCGAGTTCAGTTTTTGTCCCCTTTTTGAATATTGGCACCACATTTGTTATACGCCAGTCCTGTGGTACAGACTCTTTAAAGATTAAAAATAATGGTCTATCAATGACTGTACTTAATTCCTGCAGTACTCGGGGGTGTATCCCGGAGATTTGTCAATTTTAGTGATTTTTAGACGCCACCATACTTCCTGCTGGGCTAAGTAGGTGACACTTAATTGGGAATTTTTTTTATCACTAATCATATTGTCTGCCATGGAACTTTTCTGTGTAACTACTGATGAAAAAAAGTCATTTAGCATATTGGCTTTTTCCTCATCCTCATCCCCCATTTCACCCAGACTATTTTTAAGGGGGCCAACACTATCATTTTTTAGTTTCTTACTATTTACGTAGTTAAAGAATATTTTGGGATTATTTTTACTCTCTCTGGCAATGAGTCTCTCTGTCTCAATCTTTGCTGCCTTGATTTGCTTTTTACAGAATTTATTTAATTTTTTGTATTTATTTAATGCCCCCTCACTACCTACTTCCTTTAATTCTCTAAATGCTTTCTTTTTGTCACTTATTGCGCCCCTTACAGCTCTATTTAGCCATATTGGTTTCCTTCTATTTCTGGTATGTTTATTCCCATAACAATAAACAAAGAAGTAAGACAGGCAATTAACAGTAAAAAGAAAGCATTTGCACTACTAAAGCAGGATGGCACCATTGAAGCTCTAAAAAACTATAGGGAGAAAAATACTTTATCTAAAAAACTAATTAAAGCTGCCAAAAAGGAAACAGAGAAGCACATTGCTAAGGAGAGTAAAACTAATCCCAAACTGTTCTTCAACTATATCAATAGTAAAAGAATAAAAACTGAAAATGTAGGCCCCTTAAAAAATAGTGAGGAAAGAATGGTTGTAGATGACGAGGAAAAAGCTAACATATTAAACACCTTCTTCTCCACGGTATTCACGGTGGAAAATGAAATGCTAGGTGAAATCCCAAGAAACAATGAAAACCCTATATTAAGGGTCACCAATCTAACCCAAGAAGAGGTGCGAAACCGGCTAAATAAGATTAAAATAGATAAATCTCCGGGTCCGGATGGCATACACCCACGAGTACTAAGAGAACTAAGTAATGTAATAGATAAACCATTATTTCTTATTTTTAGTGACTCTATAGCGACAGGGTCTGTTCCGCAGGACTGGCGCATAGCAAATGTGGTGCCAATATTCAAAAAGGGCTCTAAAAGTGAACCTGGAAATTATAGGCCAGTAAGTCTAACCTCTATTGTTGGTAAAATATTTGAAGGGTTTCTGAGGGATGTTATTCTGGATTATCTCAATGAGAATAACTGTTTAACTCCATATCAGCATGGGTTTATGAGAAATCGCTCCTGTCAAACCAATCTAATCAGTTTTTATGAAGAGGTAAGCTATAGACTGGACCACGGTGAGTCATTGGATGTGGTATATCTCGATTTTTCCAAAGCGTTTGATACCGTGCCGCACAAGAGGTTGGTACACAAAATGAGAATGCTTGGTCTGGGGGAAAATGTGTGTAAATGGGTTAGTAACTGGCTTAGTGATAGAATGCAGAGGGTGGTTATAAATGGTATAGTCTCTAACTGGGTCGCTGTGACCAGTGGGGTACCGCAGGGGTCAGTATTGGGACCTGTTCTCTTCAACATATTCATTAATGATCTGGTAGAAGGTTTACACAGTAAAATATCGATATTTGCAGATGATACAAAACTATGTAAAGCAGTTAATACAAGAGAAGATAGTATTCTGCTACAGATGGATCTGGATAAGTTGGAAACTTGGGCTGAAAGGTGGCAGATGAGGTTTAACAATGATAAATGTAAGGTTATACACATGGGAAGAAGGAATCAATGTCACCATTACACACTGAATGGGAAACCACTGGGTAAATCTGACAGGGAGAAGGACTTGGGGATCCTAGTTAATGATAAACTTACCTGGAGCAGCCAGTGCCAGGCAGCAGCTGCCAAGGCAAACAGGATCATGGGGTGCATTAAAAGAGGTCTGGATACACATGATGAGAGCATTATACTGCCTCTGTACAAATCCCTAGTTAGACCGCACATGGAGTACTGTGTCCAGTTTTGGGCACCGGTACTCAGGAAGCATATAATGGAACTAGAGAGAGTACAAAGGAGGGCAACAAAATTAATAAAGGGGATGGGAGAACTACAATACCCAGATAGATTAGCAAAATTAGGATTATTTAGTCTAGAAAAAAGACGACTGAGGGGCGATCTAATAACCATGTATAAGTATATAAGGGGACAATACAAATATCTCGCTGAGGATCTGTTTATACCAAGGAAGGTGACGGGCACAAGGGGGCATTCTTTGCGTCTGGAGGAGAGAAGGTTTTTCCACCAACATAGAAGAGGATTCTTTACTGTTAGGGCAGTGAGAATCTGGAATTGCTTGCCTGAGGAGGTGGTGATGGCGAACTCAGTCGAGGGGTTCAAGAGAGGCCTGGATGTCTTCCTGGAGCAGAACAATATTGTATCATACAATTATTAGGTTCTGTAGAAGGACGTAGATCTGGGTATTTATTATGATGGAATATAGGCTGAACTGGATGGACAAATGTCTTTTTTCGGCCTTACTAACTATGTTACTATGTTACTATGTTACGGTATATACTGTGCACAGGTCCTATCCAGGATGCTAATAAATGTCTCCCATTTTCTTTGTGTATTTTTATGTCTCAGAATATCATCCCATTTAATTGCACCAAGATCCTCTCTCATCCGTTGGAAATTTGCCCTCCTGAAGTTTTGTGTCCTTGTAACCCTCTCTACTACATATCTTTATTAAAGGATACATGAAAACGTATTATTTTGTGATCACTATTCCCAAGTGACCCCAAACCCTTATATTTGCTATGCGGTCTGGCCTGTTGGTTAATATTAGGTCTAGCAGTGCCCCCCTTCTTGTTGGGTCCTGAACCAATTGTGAAAGGTAATTGTTTCTCATAGTTGTCAAAAACCGATTACCTTTGCTGGAACTGCAGGTTTCTGTTCCCCAATCTATTTCAGGGTAGTTGAAGTCCCCCATAATAATGACTTCTCCTTGAGTCGCAGCTTCATCTATTTGCTTTATGAGGATATTCTCCGTTGCTTCCATTATTTTTGGAGACTTATAACAAACCCCTATCAGTAAATTATTTTTTCCCCCTCCCCTTATCTCCACCCACAGGGACTCTACATTTTCATTAGATTCACCTATATTATAACGCCGGATGGGTTTTAAGGACGATTTTACATACAGACACACCCCTCCCCCTCGCTTATCTGTACGGTCATTTTTGAACAGACTATAGCCCTGCAAGTTAACAGCCCAGTCATGGCTCGTTTCAGATATCCCCACCATGTCATAATTATGCTCCAACAACGTTAATTCTAATTCGTCCATTTTGTTGGCGAGGCTTCTGGCATTAGTATACATGCACTTGATGTTCATCTCTGTACCTCTATTCTTTCTAAAAATAATTAATTGTTCTAACCCCACCCCCCATTCCACCGCCACCCCAACTTCCTTTTTTGTGCCCAAGTCTCTATCTGCACTATCTTCTCCTCCTATAAAATGAATACCCTCCCCCATTCCCTAGTTTAAACACTCCTCCAACCTTTTAGCCATTTTCACCCCCAACACAGCTGCACCTTCCCCATAGAGGTGCAGCCCGTCCCTAGCGTAGAGCCTGTAGCCAACTGAGAAGTTGGCCCAGTTCTGCAGGAACTCAAACCCCTCCTTCCTAGACCAATTCTTGAGCCACTTATTAACCTCCCGAATCTCCCTTTGCCTCTCTGGTGTGGCACGTGGCGCAGGCAGTGTTTCGGAAAATACCACCTTGGAGGTCCTTGCTTTCAGCTTGCAGCCTAATTCCCTGAAATTGTTTTTAAGGACCTTCCACCTACCTCTAACTTTGTCATTTGTGCCAATGTACACCATGACCGCTGGGTCCTCACCAGCCCCTCCCAGTAATCTGTCTACCCGATCAGCGATGTGTCAGACTCGAGCGCCAGATAGGCAGCACACCGTTCGACGATCCCTGTCTTTGTGACAGATTGCCCTATCTGTTCCCCTAATAATTGAATCCCCCACTACCAGCACCTGTCTGGCCTGCCCTGCTCTCCTATTTCCCTCCTTACTGTAGCAGTCACTCCTCTGGCTTTCAAAGGACCTGCCTGGCTGCAGCAGTGCTACCCCTGTACTGTCACCCCCCTCATCTGCCAACTTAGCAAACTTGTTGGGGTGTGCCAGATCAGGACTAGCCTCCCTGGCACTCTTCCCTCTACCCAGCCTTCTAAATGTCACCCATCTTGCTGCTCCACTGTCCTGCAGCTCCATTCTACCATCCCCCGCCTCATCTATCCCATTGAGCGTCTGCTCAGTGAGCAGAAGACTCCTTTCCATATTGTCAATGGATCTCAGTGTTGCCAGCTGCACATTTAGATTCAGAATCTGGGCTTCTAAATGCACAACGTGCTCACATCTCGCACAGTAGTATGCACCCTCGATCGGCTGATCAAGGACTGTATACACGTGGCAAGATGTGCACTGGATGGCATTAACAAGAGTGGAGCACATTTCCTAATGGGGATTGCACCAGACAGAAATGTTAAATAAATAATAAATGCAAAGTATTAATAAAATACAGACAGCAATTCAGTAATTCCTCCCTTAGAAACTCCCTGAATCCAAAGTCACTGAATCACAAGTCACACTTACCGCCGTTCACACTCACGCTCAGGTCACACTCAGCTCGTTCACACTTGTTAAGCTGAAGATTTAAAGAGATTTTTTTTTACTCTTTCCCCTCAGCAGCAATCCACCTTGCTGTTCAATGCACTTCCAAAAAGTGCAGTGTGTGTGCATGAGATTTCTGAAATCTCATAACCTTTGCTGGTACTGTAAAAAGCAGCTGAAAATTAGCATAAAAAACACAGCAAAAAAACGCAACAAAAACGCCCTGTGTGAACTTACCCTTACTTTTCCTCTAATTGTTCCACTCCTGGTTTTGACTTACAAATACTGATGTAAAATACTGACCAAATACTGCTAGTGTGACGGCAGCCTTAGAGTTATGTGATAGAAAAGCTGTGCTGCAGCCCTTAAAAAGATAATAATTAGAACAAAATTCAGGACGTGATAAGTAAAAAAAATGAAATAACAGTTTGATTGTAATTTTATTATCTCAAAAGATAAAATTAGAAAACTGACCCGTATGGCAGGTTTATCCCAATCCAGACAAGTCCCACAATAATATTAAAACAAATTATATAATTAAAACAAAAGCAACTGTATGCATTTACAAAACAACTTACACAAAAAACTACACAAAAATGTAGATCATGAAATGTGCAAAGTTGTGTTAAGAACAAACATAAGGTAAACCCACACAGGAAAATCCCTAATTAAGTTCCCTAAAACAGTTAAAACCTACCGTATTTAGGCTTGCAGAAACTAAACTAAAATACCTGAGATCACTTTTACCAGTAGCGACAACTAGACAGTAGAATGGATTCATGTGTTAAGAAGGTAGGACAAGCATATCAAATAGCGCTTTAGTTCTTTAATATTTTGCAACAGATTAATTGAATAATAGATTTTCCATGGGAAAAATATACCTGGCAGCTGCAGCAACAAATAGTGTCACATTAAGCAAATGAGTTAAACTAAAAGCATGAGTTCCATCTTAAAGCTGGCAAATCTCAAAAATACTGCCCACATTTTTTTTACAGTTGATTCTTTGACCCCCATAGAATTGAATATGATGTATGCAAACACTGGCAGCTGATAGGACATATGTACACACTGCTTTGCTGATTAATAGCACTGAGGCTTTGTTTAACAGCTCATTGAAATGTTATACTGTAGAATGTTTTCTCACTTTTTCTCTAAATTCTCCTTGCTTGACATGATCTTCTACTCCACAATATTTTTCATTAATTGTAACATCATTATTTTATTATGTGTAATAAAGCAATCAGTCTATCTTATTCTACTGGTAACTAGCTCTTCTATGTAACAAAAATTAAGGGAAAAATGGTCGTCTAGATTGGTCGTCCTCTAAGTCCGGGACAACCAAAATAAGGTATGAAGTAATAAAAATTATCTGCATGACAAACATAGAGATTGGAACAGCACCAGGGCTTGCCTTCTGGTTCTATGCCCCTTTGCTTATTTCACCGATATATACCAATTGCGTTTTCCAGATAAAGCTACTGGATACGGTGCTCTGCTCAATAAGTAACAGTAATCTTCATATCTCATCAAAGGATAATAAAAGAAGCGGCACTCACCAGTTTGCTGAAAAAAGTGTCTTTAATGCAGCCTTAATCCATGCTTACAGGCTATTCAGACACGTTGCAGGTGATTGTGAGGGTGCGGGGAGTGAAGGAGGACGACGGCCGTTTCGTGCAATCAGCACTTCGACGGGAACCTAATTTCAAATTTCATCTGTCTATTCTATTCCATCGTCCTGTAAAAAATGTGATCGTAATGGCCGGCTAGTGAAAATGCTTTCCACCACCCGGAGATAAATACTTTTCCCAACTGTTAAAAATAATCCCATATCACTGGTAGCCCAGTAGGAAAACGTATTCCTTGTTGGATTTCGATAATACAATTAGTGCTTCAATAGTAACATGGGATGTTCAAATGGTTGACATAAAAACAGACAATTGCAAACCAAAATAAAATGTAACAGTTCAGTTTTTACTGGACACAATCATAACTGCAGTGGCACACAATTTATTGTGATCACTGTCACTTTAACAGGCAAAATGCATAATAGGTTAAGCACTCACAGTGTCATAGTTTTTTTGCTGTTGAAAGAAGACACAAGTCCATTGACTTCAACCTATAACATAACATGTTGATACAGAGAAAGATAAAACCTCAATGAGACAGATGCCCCATATTGGGGGAAAAACTTTTTCCCGACTCCACTTATGACAATTAGACTAGTTCCCTGGATCAACGTCCCATCACAGAATCTAGAACCTGTAATATTATATTTCACAAAAAGGGCATCCAGGCCCTCCTTGTACTTATTTAGTGAATTGGCTTTTACAACATCGTGCAACATCATTTCAGTGCTTTTACTGTAAAGAATCAGTCTGCTATAATGATTAAACCTTCTTTTCTCTAGATGTACAAGATGAGCCATTGTCATTGTTGCAGGCCTGGGTGTTAAAAGATCATTAGATAGATCTCTGAACTGTCCATTCATGTTGTTTGTACATTATAATTAATGATGAGCGAGTGTGCTCGTTACTTGAGATTTTCGAGCATACTCGGGTGTTCTTCGAGTATCTGGGGCGTGCTCATAGATTATGTTTGTGCCGCTGCAGCTGCATGATTTGCGGAGGCTCCTTCCCTGTCTCTAATGCTAGGGGCACCCTAGCTCACCCTGCTCCCCAGATTACTTCTGATGGTGAAGATGACGGGGCCATGTGCCTTGCCTTAGCTCCTGAATCCGCCCTCAATGTGTATCCCCTACCCAGGGAAGAGGGGAGAAGTAGTATACCGTAGTACACCAACCAGACTAACAAGGTAATACAAACAAGGATAACGAAAAATACCAAACATACAAATATACTCACACATATGACAGAGGCAGGCACCAAGGGAGTGGAGGATGAGTTAAAACAAAAATAGGACAGGAAAGGGAATTATCACACACTCAAAACCTAGCAACAGTCACGGATAAATCCGCCAAACGCCTTCTCCAATAATAACCACCAACAACCTCGAGCAATGCAGCATAGGCTTGCTTGCTAACCAGGACCCAGTTTATTTAGGAGATGAGAGTGGCTAACAGTGCACAGCTGAGCCTTAATGCAGGAAAGCTTCCAGGAGCTCTCAACTGAGCAGATTAACCTCTTCACTGCTAAAATAAATTTTCACCGTTTAATATGAAGTGAAATGCTTCTAGTCACTGCAAGAGTAGGATAAATCAGACCATGCTGTCTTCTGACTCCTCTGTGTCACGGTAAACCCGTGACACATGCGGTCTTATGGCTGCATGTTCTTGCTGATGACACCAGAGAATACTGACAGTGTTCGGTGTTCACACTGTAAGGATTCAGAAATCTGCTATCACATAAGGTGACTGCAGACGTTCATCAGAAGACCAGAAAACCCTTTTAAAGATGATTTCTTGTACTTAGCCGCAAAACATTCTGCAATACACTGAGTAATTTATATAAATTTTCATTTCAAGATCTGTGTTTTTAAAGTGGCTACACCAAGGTTGTTTTTCTGCGTGACTTCCACTACACATTCAGTTCCTGCCTCTTGTCAGGAGACAAAACGCATGGTGAAAAAACGCATGTAAACGCGTGCAAACGCTGCGTTTTTTTTTACACATGCATTTTTGCATGTGGTGAAAAAAACGCAGCGTTTTGATGCGTTTACATGCGTTTTTTCATGCATTTGCGTTTTTTAAACGCATGCAGATAAATGTGTGACAGCTAGGGTTGAGCGACCTTTACTTTTATAGGATTGGGTCGGGTTTCACGAAACCTGACTGGGTCGAGTGAAATCGGCCGATCCTATAAAAAAGTCGGGGTCGGGGTCGGCCCGAAACCCGAAACCCAATGCATTGCAATGGGTTACTATGGTTCCCAGGGTCTGAAGGAGAGGAAACTCTCCTTCAGGCCCTGGGATCCATATTTAAGTGTAAAAGAAAGAATTAAAATAAAAAATATTGCTATACTCACCCTCTGACGCGCCCTGGTACTAACCGGCAGTCTTCCTTCCGTAGAATCAATGCTTGAAGGACCTTCGGTGACGTTGCAGCTTGTGATTGGTCGCGCGAAGGCCCATGTGACCGCTCACGCGACCAATCACAAGCCGCGACGTCACCGAAGGTCCTTCAAGCGCTGATTCTTAGGAAGGAAGGCTGCCGGAAAGAAGCAGGGCGGGTCCGAGGGTGAGTATATACCTAATAAGAATATACTCACCATCGGACGCGCCCTGCTTCTTTCCGGCAGCCTTCCTTCCTAAGAATCAGCGCTTGAAGGACCTTCGCCGCGACGTCACCGAAGGTCTTTCAAGCGCTGATTCTAAGGAAGGAAGACTGCCGGTTAGTACCAGGGCGCGTCAGAGGGTGAGTATAGCAATATTTTTTATTTTAATTCTTTCTTTTACACTTAAATATGGATTCCGATACCGATTTCCGATATTGCAAACATATCGGAACTCGGTATCGGAATTCCGATAACAGATTCAGAAGATCGCCGACCTCATGGCCGACCCCACACAGGGGTCGGGTCGGGTTTCATGAAACCCGACCTTGCCAAAAGTCGGCGACTTCTGAAAATGGCCCTACCTGTTTCGCTCAACCCTAGTGACAGCTGCCAATCATCAAAATAAAGTAAAAAACCCACTATAAACAGAAATAGCTAGGGTTAGGGTTAGGGGAAGCTTTAGGGGTAGGGATCCTAACCCTACCCCTAACCCTAACCCTAAAGGGATCCTAACCCTAACCCTACCCCTAACCCTAACCTTACCCTTAAAGGGATTAGGGGTAGGGTTAGGGTTAGGGTTAGGGGTAGGATCCCTTTATCAATTTTATGGTGTGGGGTGGTTTATCAGTGTGTTTTTTTTTTTTTAAACACATGCGTTTTTAACGCATGCAAACGCATGTGGTTAAAAACGCATGCGTTTACATAGACAGCAATGCATTTTTTTGCTGCAAAAAAAGTATGTGTTTTTTTGCGGCCAAAAAAACGCAGCTAAAAATACTACATGTTGCATTTCTGCAACACAACGCATGCAGAAAAAAACGCATGCGTTGCAAAAACGCGTCAAAACGCATACAAAAAACGCATGCGTTTTTAATGTTAAATATAGGGGGAAAAACACATGCTTTTTTTGCGTTTTTTACTGCAAAAACGCAAAAAAAACCCGCAAATGTGAAACCACCCTTAGACAATCACTCAGGTCCTTAGGAGGCCTCTCAGCTAATCCTCATCACTTCAAAAAGTTCTTACTGGGTATCCTTCGCACTTTTTCACAGTTCAGTGTTTTCTAATACTCTATTTTCAGTCCAAATCTCTGACTTGCAAGGCAATCAGACCTCACTGCATAATCTAATGGTCACCAGGGATCCTTCTGACCCCACTAAAAGACCTAAAATTGTTTTCCCCAATGGTTTACCTCTCCATACTCAATCGCTACTTGTAAACTGGATTCACTTTTACTATTGCTACATCCTGAGCAGGCTTTACAGAGGTAACCATTCAGGATGACAATATACCTCATTGCTTGGTGGTTAGGTGGCAACCCATATAGAGAACTAGCACGAAAGCATGTGGATCGCCCCCATGTAATGGCAATGGGGTACTCGGTACCGGGTCCTTCAGTTCCCTCAGCTGGGATGTCACGGTGGCCCGACCCGGACCGTGGCCCTATGAGGGGTGCCAATAAATAGAGTTCAAATAGTTTGTAGATGATGGTAGTGTTCGTGACGCCACCTGTTGTATTCGGTCAGGATGACTGATGCTGCTTAGCGGTCCGCTGGGGTGATGGAATGGCAGCTAGATGGTATACCTTCCCACAGATGAAGTATATCCCCAGGGCTTCCCAGAAGTGTAGATGGTGGTGGTGGATGGTGCAAGGCGTGGGGAATAACGAGGACACAATGGGTGCAGTCTCTTTACCTTTACTGAAGGCTTCAGCATCCACAGTCCAGGGTGCCGGATGACAGGGTAGGCAGAGTCCGGCCGGTCTGATGGCAATTCCAGAGTCCCCCTATCCAGGTGGAAATCAGTAGCCTTCCCCCTTGCGCACAGTAGCATAGTAGGTCACTACGTGCATTAGCTCCCATAGGGTCCTCACTCTTGTTACTCTTCTCTCAGTCCCCCAGATGGATAGGACCAACCCGTATGATGATGGGGGCCTGAGGCTATTTTATAGGGACCCTAGCGTCGCCCTTCCTCCAAGTTGCCACCTTGTCTGCTTAGGTTCTTAGGTCAGGCAGCCAACTTGGAATCGACTGTCCTGCTGGTCTCTTAAGTAAAGTGTAGAGTCTATTACTCCCTCGATGTTCCGGCTACCGGATCTGCGCTCAGTGGGAGGCAGCCTGCTTCTAGCTGGTCTCCCACTGGTTTTGTACTCCTGTTGCTATGACTTCTGTGCTCACTCACTACGGCACACTTCCTTTCTTGTCCTTTCTTAGAAGTCTGCCGCATGGGTTGCAGACGCAGCTCCGTGTCCTTCTTTCCTTCCTGGGCCGAGCCCAGTCTGCTCCTTCTCTCCTCTCCTCCTGACTTTCTCCTTCTCCCTCCAGTCAGATCTGCCTTCCGTCTCCAACTGACTAACTTCCTAACCAAACCCCCAGTTTTACCCAAGTGGGAGGAGTGGCCTAATAGATAGAACCTTTTGCTCCCCCCTGGTGGCCGGCATGTGAAGTGTGTGTGTGTGGCTGTGATACCTGGCAGGGTGAACTCC
This sequence comes from Ranitomeya imitator, assembly GCF_032444005.1. Classification (NCBI taxonomy): domain Eukaryota; kingdom Metazoa; phylum Chordata; class Amphibia; order Anura; family Dendrobatidae; genus Ranitomeya; species Ranitomeya imitator. The sequence goes on along the minus strand of NC_091285.1, from coordinate 202,288,540 downwards.
TTTGGTGCCATCAGACGTAACATCGCTCCCCCTGGTGGAAGAACGACATTACTGCAACGACCAGGACACTGGGGCGCTGCACATGCACAACTCTATCTGCCCCCCTTCACTGACGGACAATTTCTAGCTTACCATGTGCACTGTGACTCATTCAACAGGCAACACTTCACAGTTATCTGCAAACTCCCAAAATTGTTTTAAACCCCTTCCTTTTCATTTCTCTCCCTTGCCCACTAAACATCCCTCTAGCTGATTGGCATACCGTGAGTTGGCCCTCCACCTATATAATATTCATACCCAAGCCTAAATTTATACTAATAATTTAAAAAACAAAAACAACATAACTTCTTTAATGTCCTAGTTCTCTCTGATAGACTTCAGTAGCAAGGCAATTACTCCAAAACGTATTCTAGCCAGTGTTATTATGGTTGAAGAATATGAAATCTAGCACAAAGTAAAGAAGACTGACAGGGTGATAGTAATTTGGATGTGACATCTCAATTCTTAGAACATATTGCCATGTTTTATAGATATACAGATTTGTTATCGGCAGTGCCTCCTACCCTTGCAGTATAACAACCTTATTATACCTATGTTTTCTGCCATGCATTACCCATTACTTCACACAAAAAATGCAGGATGGGTCCAGCTCAGCTTATCATAAGGTTTAATGGGTTCTACCAATAAAAAAAATCATAGAACTAAGCTAGCTCTGTTTCATGTTGAACAGAAGAGCTAGGAGAATGTTGGTTTCTTATGGTGCCATATTTCCCTTACTTTGCTGATCAATGCAGTACCCTTGAGTGGTACTACAGCACTAGAGTAACTGGATAACCGAAAGTCACTTTATAGCACAATTAGATAAAATAATGATATAATGTAGCATAATGACTTAACCTTTTGGGCAAACAAATAATCCAGGTGATAGACAGTTTTATTGACGTGTAAAGCTGAGACAATGCATGGAGAACATGTGCTGGATTTCTGTATTTGCCTTTAAGCTATTGTCTTCCAGTCCATGCTTAGAAACTTCAAGGGATAACTGCTGCAATTTAAACAGTAGTACGTGTTAGTGACGTGTAAAAGGAGAAGGACATAAATATCTGCTATCTCACCCTCTTAATTTATGGAACCCTGCAACAAAGGTAAGCCATAGACTTCTGGCTATTCTGTCCCTCTACTAACACAGACGCCGCACTACAAATAATTATCGATACCATCTCTGTATGTTCTTCATCCCAGATCATTGTGGTGAATCCTGAATGAGGGAACATTCTGAATGATTTCATGATGGTAAGATAGAGAAAATATATTCTGTCATATAATGATTTTAGCTTAACTATATCTTTTGCACAATTTAACATTAATTACGTTCTTTTGAATTTCAAAATAAAAAGTTTCAGAGTGAGTTTCGGCTATATTTTAGGGAGATTTTTTCGGTGTATGTAGGTTGTCTAAGATAATTTATATCAAATTTAAACTTTTATATTATAACAATGACAAGAACAATTAGCAGATACCTTTTCTTAAAACATTACATTCCCTGGAAATTTCAATTATTTTTCACTGTAATTATAAATCTCCTAAAACTTCTGGGAATAGAGTGGTAGTTACATAAAAATAGAGGTGCTTCGACAGCAAGGAGGGAATAATGCAAAATATGCAAAATTTGGGATCGAAAGGACAGGATAAATGGCCATTCCACAAACCTTAGCAGGGGATAACTCTAGATCATTGTGATTTTTGTTAAGGAATTACTAAGTTTTTAATTGTTACATTTCACATCATTAATATGTCTTCATATGTAGAAAGTTGACAATACTACATTATGAGTTGACAGTACTACATGCAAAGTTGACAATACTACATTATGAGTTTCCAACAGAGCTTTATTTTGTTTCTTGATCTTCATGTTCGGAAACTCATAACTCTTTCTTTTTCTGTTGATGCAACGTTATGAGCTATTCTTTTTTTGTGGGATAAGCTGTATTTTTAGTAGCATCATTTGGGGATAGATATGATTTATTGAACAATTTTAATAATCTTTTTTGGGGAAGAACTGAAAATAAACCAATTTTGCAATATTTGGGGATTTTTTTACACTATTCACAGTGTTGTATATATGATATTTTATACCTTTATTCTGTGATTCAGTACAATTATGATAATACATTTTATCTAGTTTTTTTTTTAAATCCTCTTGAACTTTTAACATTGTAAATCGATTTACGGTAAATAAATCATCTTTGCTTGCTTGATATAGAGTGATTGCTTGTTTTTTAAGAGATGAGTTGGTGTTTTGATTGATAGTATTTTAGGAATGTACTGCCTTTCTGTCTTTTGGTGACTTCTAACATGACAGAAATTTTTTATGTCATTTTTACGCTTTCAGTTTATGCTCCCCTTCTCCCAACTTTTATATTTTTCCATCAATATTGCCATACGAATGCTTTTTTTTGCAAAATGAGATAGTTTTTGAGCTTTAGTTTTGAATGACAGAATTGACTTTACTGTATAATTTTTGGAAAAAGGGGAAAAAGTGGGATGCAATAATGAAAAAAATTCCACAATTTCCTTTTCAATGTAAAGTACAAATTAACTAAAAACATGATTATGCAGGATAGATTGATTGATAACTTTTTTTTGGCATGCCAATCTGTATTCATTTAAAGGTACATATTATGTTTTGTTTGCATTTTTTAAGGTTGATGTGGTGATTGAAAAACAGCAATTCTGGCTTTTACTGTATGGGATCAAATAGGAAATATTTTGGTAGATGATACTTTTTTTAATGGCCTTCTGCTTGATCTCAAGCCATGGCAATTTGATGGACTTTAGATCAGTAGGACGATTGATCTTGTGCAAGCCTAGATAGGTCCACCAGGGTCTTCTCTGCCACTATCTTGACTTTTATGTATGTAGAAATACCTTTTGTAGAAGCTTTATGCTTCGTTTTTTCTTTTTTTTTTCTTTTAGATTGGGAATAAGGGGGTGTATTAAAGTTTTAAGTTTTTCTTTAGTCTTTTAATATTTTTAAGCTACATTTTACTGATTTTATTAGGTAAATTGAGCCTACAATTGTTTAATCATTTATGCCATATGCTGCAATACGTTAGTATTGGATACTGCATTCATACCTGTTATTACAATTAAGAATTTTGAGCCATTATAATATGATTTTATGCTCAGGTAATCCGTAACATTTCTATTCACATTTTTGTTCATCTAGTTCTTATAAATGAAAACCAATCTGCAGCACCATTATCAAATAGGTAGATGCAGGAGCAAAACCATAAAATAGTAAAAATACAACAAAACGTTTGTTTTTGTTTGCTTATAGCTGTAATGTTGCTTTCATCTCAAATTATCCCTTTGATCATTTATACAGTTTCACCCAAAACATTTTTGTTCTTTTTATGTGTCAGATAAATTCAGATAAATGAACACCTCCCCCAATAAAGGTAATCAGGGAAAAAGAGGATCCATCCAAAAAATTTAAAATAATCAGTATTTATTTCCAAATATTAAAACAAATTTAAAAATTCAAGCAGGACTAACATAGAGGGACACATACAAATCAAAAGCATCATATGAAATTAATCCAAGTGGACTTAAGCTCATAGGTATAATGAAATATATCACTCATGGTCCTTTTTAGTGTGTCTAGGTTCTGCCCATGGTTTCCATATAAAGTGCATGTGCCAAACAGTAACAGGGCTTTTTATGCCTGACGCTATACCAAAGCAGAGAGTACCTCAAGTCATGACTAAAACCATAGAAATTAAAAAATCTAATGTACACATCTCATTAAAAATATAAACACACATATACTTTACAATATAATAGATACTATAATCTCCTCACAATAATTATTGACGTCTGTACAGAATTTTACAGAACCAGACATATTATATGAAGAATTTGAAGATGCCCTCGAGGTACTACAGAAAAATTCAACCTGCATTAATGAAATTCTGGAGTCAACAGGTGCAAAAAATATTTGTATATGTGTAAATTTCAACAATGACTGGATATTTCAACACAATTGAAAGTATATATTTGTAGTTCAAAATCAAAGAGAGAATTTGACTTATATGACTTATGCTATAAGATATTCACACATTTCTGCAGCCACCCTATACTCCTGAATAGACAATACATGGTATAAGATATTCACACATTTCTGCAGCCACCCAATACTCCTGAATAGACAATACATGGCCTTGCCTATTTTACACAGTGAATATGATCAGTGTTTTACATCCATTTTTTTCTAACCCAATACCAAGAATGAAACCTAAGCAAAGAAAATAATATAATTTAAAGATTATTTTAAACATTTCTGTGTTACTCTTGGCTTAAAAGCTTGAATACTGAATAGTGAATGAATAGTGAGTCTTTACTCTTGCAATATATTGGGTTGGAATAGTTCAATTCATGTTCTACTATAATTTCTACCACATTTTGAAATTTCAAAACTGTATTGGATTACAATCAGTTTTGTATGTATTATGGTTATATTTTTAGTAATTACTTCAGACATAACAGAATCTGTCAGGGCTGCCACCAGGAATTTCTGGGCTCCATACTGGCAACATTTTCAGGCTCCCTTGAGACTCCGACTAGGCTCTACTCCAGCTCCACCTCCACCCCTCAACCTTCCACTGTCCCACACCATACTCTTGGAAAAACTCCACTTCTGCGCAATGTTCTTCACACCAGTCACACATTAACAGTTCCAATTGAACACCATATCATATACATAGCTATCAGCTTTTGTTTTGGCCAAAAGATTTTTTAAACCACCACCACAACAAGGTAGCAAGTTTTGGCAGAGCCCTACTCTAGTCTAACCTATTAAACATTTGATAAGCTATCCAATACTCTTTTTAGATTACAACCAATAATATCAGATACGAGGAACAAATACATGACCAGACCACATATTAACACCACATAGTGTCCAAATAATACCACAAACAAGGGACAAATACTGCCTCACCATGACCAGATCACATATTACCACCACATAGTGACCGAATATTACCACATACAAGGAACAAATACCACCACACCGTTACCAGACCATATATTACAACCACATAGTGAATGAATATTACCATACTGATCATTAATAAAAGATCCACAATACTAATATTACCATAAGTGCCATTATACACAGGAGCTCTGTATATAGTATACAGTGTATAGTGTCAGTATACAATTAACACAGTGATCACCACTGACATTATACACTGAAGCTCTGCATATAGTATACAGGTAATACAGTGATCACCAGTGACATTATACACAGGAACTATGTATATCCTGTCAGTGTACAGGTAATATAGGGATCATCAGTGACATTTTACACAAGATCTCTGTATATAGTGTCAGGGTACAGGCAATACAGTGAACACCACTGACATTATACACAGGAGCTCTGTGTATAGTGTATAGGTAATACAGGGATCACCAGTGACATTATGCACAAGAGCTCTGTATATAGTGTACAGGTAATACAATGATCCCCAGAGACATTATATACAGGAGCTCTGTATACAGTGTCCATGCACCATTAATAGAGTGATCGCCGGTGACATTGTTCACAGGAGCTCTGTATACATTGTCAGTCTACAGGTAATACAGTGATCACAGCAGACATTGTTCACAGGAGCTCTGTATGAAATGTCAGTGTACAAGCAATAGAGTGATCACTGATGACATTATACACAGGAGCTCTGTTTATAGTGTACAGGTAATACAGTTATCACCAGTAACATTATACATGGGAGCTCTGCATATAGTAACAGTCTACAGATAATACAGGGCTCACCAAAGATATTATACACAGAAACTATGTATATAGTGTATAGTGTACATGTAATACAGGGATTACCAGTCACATTATACACCGGAGGTCTGTATATAGTGTCAGTGCACAGGAAATACAATGATCACCAGTGACATTAAACACAGGAGCTCTGTATATATTGTCAGTGTACAGGTAATACAGTGATCACAGGAGACATTATACACAGAAGCTCTGTATATAGTGTCAGTTTACAGGTTATACAGTGGTCACCAGTGACACTATACACAGAAGATCTTTATATAGTGTCAGTATACAGGTAATACAGTGATCATCAGTGACATTATACACATGAGCTCTGTATATAGTGTCAGTGTACAGGTAATACAGTGATCACCAGTGACATTATACACAGGAGCTCTGTATATAGTGTACAGGTAATAAAGTGATCACCATTGACATTGTACACAAAAGCGCTGTATATAGTGTCAGAGTACAGGTAATACAGTAATCACGGGTGACATTAAACACAGGAGCTCTGTATATAGTGAAAGTGTACAGGTAATACAGTGATCACCAGTGACATTATACATAGGAGCTCTGTACATATTGCACAGTGTATAGTGTAAGTATATAGGTAATACAGAGACTCCCCAGTGACATACACAGGAGCGCTGTATGCACTGTCAGTGTATAGGTAATACAGGAATCACCAGTCACATTATATATCGGAGCTCTGTATATAGTGTCAGTGTAATACAGTGATCACCACAGTGACATTATACACAGTAGCTATGTACATAGTATATGGTGTACAGTGTCAGTATGCAGGTAACACACTGATTCACCAGTGACAGCTGTAACTGAAGACCTTCATCTTTACTTTTCTTCATCCAGCACAGACCGCCATCACTTTTTCCAGCCAGGACTCATCTAACCATAAAATAACACAGTTACCTAGAACACTGATTCAAGAGCACATTTTCCACTTTTCCCCAACTTCTACACTATGCCAGATAAGGAAAAAAGCGATATAGTGCCACCATGCACACTAATAGGACCCCCTCAATTAATCATTTGCTCTCCCTCACCCTTAATACATCATCATTTACTCTCCCCAACACCTTACCCTAGAAGTCATCATTATTTGCTCTCCCCCACCCCAAGTCTCAATTCATCATCATTTGTTGTACCCCATCCCTCAGTCTCAATTCATCATCATTTACTTTCCTCGACCGTTCAGTTTCAATTCATAATCATTTACTCTCCCCCACCCCAATTCATCACTATTTGCTCTCCCACCCCAATTCATCATTTGCTGTTCCCCACGCTCAATTCATCATTTTCTCTCTCCACCCCATCTTCAATTCATCAATTGCTGACCCATGTCCACCACCCTAAATTCATAATTTGCTCTCCACCACATTAAATATAGCATTATTTGCTCTCCCGACCCCAATTCCTCATTATTTGCGCTCCCCCACCCTCAGTACATAATTTGCTGTCCCCCATCCAGCACCCTCAAAACACCATCATTGTCTCCCTCATACCTTATACATCACATTATTTGTAGTCCCTCACCTAAATACATCATCATTAACTGTCCCCCACCCTCAATTCATCGTCATTTGCTTCTCACACACCCAATTCATCATTTGGACGCCTCCACCTCAATACATCATCATTTACTGTCCCCCACCCTCAATTCATCATCATTTGCTCACCCTCCCACATTTAATTCACTATATGAAAAAAAGGGTTTTCGTACTTACCTCTCAGGTGATCATCTGCAGTATCACTTCCAGTATCCAGCGTGCGTACATGCAGGCGCCATCGCTATCACAGCATATCATGGAAGAGGTGGAGGGAGCGCCCCTGCAATTCTGATTTGACAGCCATGGAGCTTGAGGAAAACACCCTTTGCCAATACGTGCATCGCAACCCACCACTGCACCTGGGGCCAGGTGAGCAGAAGCAAAAGAATGAGGGCTCTGACTTGGTCTGGCCTTGCCTCTTTTTTTCTGCTAACTGGGATCCATACCCTACAAAGGGCACTAATGCCCTGATGGCGGCCCTGGACTCTGTTATATCTAATTCAGGGTTTGAGAGGTGGCACATGACGCATGGAATCTTACATTGGTGCTCTTTGCTCGGAATTGCACCCTTAATCTTTGCACAAGGTAAAAACACAGTATTTAAAAGGGACTTGTCACTTGCTAAAAATTGAGTTAAATAATGTGTTAAACTCCCTGCGCTACCCATATTCTGCTACACTTTTCAGTTTTGCTCTGTGTCACTCTATTAAAGAGATAATCACATTTGTTTCTTCTTGAGTGCAGTATGTCAAATCTTTTCTTGTAGTCCAGTATGTGGAATCTCTGCTTGTAGCGCAATTGGGTATTTCTTCACGGTCTTCTCTAGGGGCATGCACACTTTCATACCTCTCTTCTACATGCCGTAGTTGGCAGCATATAGGAGTGGTGAAAGCGTACATGCCTCCAGAGAAGACTGTGAAGAAATTCCGAGTTGCACTACAAGCAGAGATTCCACATACTGCACTAAAAAAAAGTGAATATCTCTGAAATGGAGTGACGGAGTGCAAAATGGAAAAGAGCAGAAGAATCAGAACTCATGGATTTTTAAGATATTTATCTCAATTGTTTTGAGCAAGTGACAGGTACTCGTTATGTTTTGCCAGTATTGTTCCTTGAATAATTGGAGACATGACACTGACACAGTGTTTGATACCTTCCAGTCAAAATAGAAAAGTAAAGATGACATATGATGTTCTTAAAAATGTCTCTGTTATCCAGATGAATGCAAAAATTATGCAAGCATTCTTAATAACCACCCACAATGCAACATCTATATGAAGTCAACTCCTGAAGATGCAATTACACACATGTGGATGGATCCAGTTGTTGTGAGTATATATTGAATTCATTGGTGAATCACCTTACTCAGTGACTTTCCCATACTTTCATCTATGTATGAGATTAATAGAAAAGCAACAGGAAATCCCTTATTACAATTGTGGTGTCAACTGAGACTTCTGAAATTTTTGGCAGTATAGTATTTCAAATATACAATATGCTGGTATGGATTCTAAATAAATATTAACCCCTTCATGCCATGGCCCTTTTTCGTTTTTGCGTTTTCATTTTTCACTCCCCTCCTTCCCAGAGCCATAACTTTTTTATTTTTTCATCAATATGGTCATGTGAGAGCTTATTTTTCGCGGAGCGAGTTGTACTTTTGAACAACACCATTGCCTTAACCATGTCTTGTACTAGAAAACGGGAAAAAAAATGTGTGGTGAAATTGCACAAAAAGTGCAATCCCACACTTGTTATTTGTTTGGCTTTTTTGCTAGCTTCACTAAATGCTAAAAGTGAACTGATATTATGATTCTCCAGGTCATTATGAGTTCATAGACACCTAACATGTCTAGGTTATTTTTTATCTAAGTGGTGAAAAAAATTCAAAACTTTGCTAAAAAAAAAAGTGCCATTTTCCGATACCCGTAGCATCTCTAGTTTTCGTGATATGGGGGTCGGGTGAGGGTTTATTTTTTGCATGCCGAGCTGACATTTTTAATGATACCACTTTTGTGCAGATACGTTCTTTTGATCACCCGTTATTGCATTTTAATGCAATGTTGCAGCGACCAAAAAAAGTAATTCTTGCTAATTGTTTTCTCGCTACGCTGTTTAGCAATCATGTTAACGCTTTTTTTATTGATAGATCGGGCGATTCTGAACGCGGCGATACCAAATATGTGTAGGTTTGGGTTTTTTTTTATTGTTTTATTTTGGATGGGACGAAAGGGGGGTGATTTAACCCCTTAATCCCAGTACGTCATAGCGATCGGCCGCGCTCACGGGGGGAGCGCGGCCGATCGCAGCCGGGTGTCAGCTGCCTATCGCAGCTGACATCCGGCACTATGTGCCAAGAGCGGTCACGGACCACTCCCGGCACATTAACACCCGGCACACCGCGATCAAAGATGATCGCGGTGTGTCGGCGGTGCAGGGAAGCATCGCGCAGGGAGGGGGCTCCCTGCGTGCTTCCCTGAGCCGATCGGTACACGGTGATGTACTCACCGTGTACCGAGCGTCTTCTCCCTGCAGGCCCCGGATCCAAAATGGCCACGGGGCTGCATCCGGGTCCTGCAGGGAGCACTTCCGGGTCAGGAGCAGGCTGCAGCTGCAGCTCTAATCCTGCCCGGCTGTTTGTCAGATCACCGATCTGACAGAGTGCTGTGCACACAGTCAGATCGGTGATCTGTGATGTCCCCCCTGGGACAAAGTGTAAGTGTAAAAAACAAAATTTCCACACGTGTAAAAAAAAAAAAAAAAAAAATTCCTAAATAAAGAAGAAAAAAAAAATTATTCCCATAAATACATTTCTTTATCTAAAAAAAACAAAAAAAACAATAAAAGTACACATATTTAGTATCGCCACGTCCGTAACGACCCAACCTATAAAACTGGCCCACTAGTTAACCCCTTCAGTGAATGGCGTAAGAAAAAAAAAAAACGAGCCAAAAAACGCTTTATTATCATACCGCCGAACAAAAAGTGGAATAACACGCGATCAAAAAGACGGATATAAATAACCATGGTACCGCTGAAAACGTCATCTTGTCCCGCAAAAAATGAGCCACCATATATCATCATAACCAAAAAAATAAAAAAGTTATAGTCCTCAGAATAAAGCGATGCCAAAATAATTATTTTTTCTATAAAATAGCTTTTATCGTATAAAAGCGCCAAAACATAAAAAAAGATATAAATGAGGTATCGCTGTAATCGTACTGACCCGAAGAATAAAACTGCTTTATCAATTTTACCAAACGTAGAACGGTATAAACGCCTCCCCCAAAAGAAATTCATGAATAGCTGATTTTTGGTCATTCTGCATCACAAAAAATCGGAATAAAAAGCGATCAAAAACTGTCACGTGTCCGAAAATGTTACCAATAAAAACGTCAACTCGTCCCGCAAAAAACAAGACCACACATGACTCTGTGGACCAAAATATGGAAAAATTATAGGTCTCAAAATGTGGAGACGCAAAAACTTTTTTGCAATAAAAAGCGTCTTTTAGTGTGTGACGGCTGCCAATCATAAAAATCCGATATAAAAAACGCTATAAAAGTAAATCAAACCCCCCTTCATCACCCCCTTAGTTAGGCTAGGTTCACATTGCGTTAATGGGTTAACGCTAACGGACAGCGTTGCACGGCGAAAATGACGCAATTAACGCTGTCCAACGGGTCCGTTAGCGCACCCATTTACAGCAATGTGATTTTTGGGTGTAGCGCATCGCTAGAGCGTGCCATTTTCGGCTCGCGCTAGCAAGGTGCCATTCTTTTGTGGCGCGCCTCGGACGCTGCTTGCAGCGTCCACGGCGCGCCCGAGGTCTGATCCCCGATCTTCCAGAGCGGGGACGTTAACGCAAGCACTAAATGCGACACCTAAAAAGACATTGCGTTAGTGCAATCCGCTAGCGCTAGCGCTAAATGGATTGCCCTAACGCAATGTGAACCTAGCCATAGGGAAAAATAATAAAATTAAAAAAAATGTATTTATTTCCATTTTCCCATTAGGGTTAGGGCTAGGGTTAGGGTTAGGGCTAGGGTTAGGGCTAGGGTTAGGGTTTGGATTACATTTACGGTTGGAATTAGGGTTGGGATTAGAATTAGGGGTGTGTCAGGGTTAAGTGTGTGGTTAGGGTTACAGTTGGGATTAGGATTAGGGGTGCGTTTGGATTAGGGTTTCAGGTAGAATTGGGGAGTTTCCACTGTTCAGGCACATCAGGGGCTCTCCAAACGCGACATGGCGTCCGATCTCAATTCCAGCCAATTCTGCATTGAAAAAGTAAAACAGTGCTCCTTCACTTCCGAGCTCTCCCGTGCGCCCAAACAGGGGTTTACCCCAACATATGGGGTATCAGCGTACTCAAGACAAATTGGACAACAACTTTTTGGGTCCAAGTTCTCTTGTTATCCTTGGGAAAATAAAAATTTGGGGGGCTAAAAATCATTTTTGTGGGAAAAAAAAGGATTTTATATTTTCACGGCTCTGCGTTGTAAACTGTAGTGAAACACTTGGGGGTTCAAAGTTTTCACAACACATCTAGATAAGTTCCTTGGGAGGTCTAGTTTCCAATATGAGGTCACTTGTGGGGGGTTTGTACTGTTTGGGTACATCAGGGGCTCTGCAAATGCAACGTGACGCCTGCAGACCAATCCATCTAAGTCTGCATTCCAAATGGCGCTCCTTCCCTTCCGAGCTCTGCCATGCGCCCAAACAGTGGTTCCCCCCACATATGGGATATCAGCGTACTCAGGACAAATTGGACAACAACTTTTGGGGTCCAATTTATTCTGTCACCCTTGTAAAAATACAAAGCTGGGGGCTAAAAAATCATTTTTGTGAAAAAAAAAAAAGAATTTTTATTTTCACGGCTCTGCGTTATAAACTGTAGTGAAACACTTAGGGGTTCAAAGTTCTCACAACCCATGTAGATAAGTTCCTTGGGAGGTCTAGTTTCTAATATGGGGTCACTTGTGGGGGGTTTGTACTGTTTGGGTACATCAGGGGCTCTGCAAATGCAACGTGACGCCTGCAGACCAATCCATTTAAGTCTGCATTCCAAATGGCGCTCCTTCCCTTCCGAGCTCTGCCATGCGCCCAAACAGTGGTTCTTCCCCACATATTGAGTATCAGCGTACTCAGGACAAATTGGAAAACAACTTTTGGGGTCCAATTTATTCTGTTACCCTTGTGAAAATACGAAACTGGGGGCTAAAAAATAATTTTTGCGCAAAAAAAAAAATTATTTTCACGGCTCTGCGTTATAAACTGTAGTGAAACACTTGGGGGTTCAAAGCTCTCAAAACACATCTAGATAAGTTCCTTAGGGGGTCTAGTTTCCAAAATGGTGTCACTTGTTGGGGGTTTTAATGTTTAGGCACATCAGGGGCTCTCCAAACCAACATGGCGTCCCATCTTAATTCCAGTCAATTTTGCATTGAAAAGTCAAATGGCGCTCCTTCCCTTCCGACCTCTGCTATGCGCCCAAAAAGTGGTTTACCCCCATGGGGTATCGTCGCACTCAGGACAAATTTCACAACAACTTTTGTGGTCTAATTTCTTCTCTTACCCTTGGGAAAATAAAAAATTTGGGGCGAAAAGATCATTTTTGTGAAAAAATATGATTTTTTATTTTTACGGCTCTGCATTATAAACTTCTGTGAAGCACTTGTTGGGTCAAAGTGCTCACCACACATCTACACAAGTTCCTTAAGGGGTCTACTTTCCAAAATGGTGTCACTTGTGAGGAATTCCAATGTTTAGGCACATCAGGGGCTCTCCAAACGCAACATGGCATCCCATCTCAATTCCAGTCAATTTTGCATTGAAAAGTAAAATGGCGCTCCTTCCCTTCCGAGCTCTGACATACGCCCAAACAATGGTTTACACCCATATATGGGGTATCAGCGTACTCAGGACAAATTGGACAAAAATTTTTGAGGTCCAATTTCTTCTCTTACTCTTGGGAAAATAAAAAATTGGGGGCGAAAATTCATTTTTGTGAAAAAATATGATTTTTTATTTTTACGGCTCTGCATTATAAACTTCTGTGAAGCACTTGGTGGGTCAAAGTGGTCACCACACATCTAGATAAGTTCCTTAGGGTGTCTACTTTCCAAAATGGTGTCACTTGTGGGGGGTTTCAATGATTAGGCACATGAGGGGCTCTCCAAACGCAACATGGCGTCCCATCTCAATTCCTGTCAATTTTGAATTGAAAAGTCAAATGGCGCTCCTTTCCTTCCGAGCTCTGCCATGCGCCCAAACAGTGGTTTACCCCCACATATCGGGTATCAGCGTACTCAGGACAGATTGTACAACAACTTTTGGCATCCATTTTATCCTGTTACCCTTGGTAAAATAAAACAAATTGGAGCTGAAATACATTTTGTGTGAAAAAAAGTTAAATATTCATTTTTATTTAAACATTCCAAAAATTCCTGTGAAACCCCTGAAGGGTTAATAAACTTTTTGAATGTGGTTTTGAGCACCTTGAGTGGTGCAGTTTTTAGAATGGTGTCACACTTGGGTATTTTCTATCATATAGACCCCTAAAAATAACTTCAAATGAGATGTGGTCCCTAAAAAAAAATGGTGTTGTAAAAATGAGAAATTGCTGGTCAACTTTTAACCCTTATAACTCCCTAACAAAAAAAAATTTTGGTTCCAAAATTGTGCTGATGTAAAGTAGACATGTGGGAAATGTTACTTATTAAGTATTTTGCGTGACATATCTGTGATTTAAGGGCATAAAAATTTAAAGTTGGAAAATTGCAAAATTTTCAAAATTTTCGCCAAATTTCCATTTTTTTCACAAATAAACGCACGTTATATCGAATAAATTTTACCACTACCATGAAGTACAATATGTCACAAGAAAACAATGTCAGAATCGCCAAGATCCGTTAAAGCATTCAAGGGTTATAACCTCATAAAGGGACAGTGGTCAGAATTGTAAAAATTGGCCCGGTCATTAACGTGCAAACCACCATCGGGGCTTAACCCTGCTGTTTTGTTCGGTCTGGGGAGACCTATTTTGAACTTTGGTATTTTTTGGGGTGTTCAAGATGCGGTTCTGAAACTTGTGGTTGATTGACTTAAATGAGGATGGGTCGGTCGGCCACGGGTTTCAGAGCCGCATCTTGAATATTTTAAAGAATATTGAAGTTCAAAGTCGGTCATTTTTGACCAACAGAACAGCAGGTTAAGGGGTTAAACTCTTATTTATTTTTTTTTTTTTATATTTTAAAAAAAATTTTGTAACTTTAGCCATGCTTCAATAGCCTCCATGGGAGGCTAGAAGCTGGCACCAGTCGATCAGCTCAGCTACATATCAGCGATCATCAGATCGCTGCTATGTCGCTGAAATGCAGGCTTGATATGAGCGCCGACCACAGGAGGGCACTCACAGCAGGCCGGCATCAATAACCATAGAGTTCTCAAGGACCTCTATGGTTACCATCCTGACGCATTGCCGACCCCCGATCATGTGACGGGGTCGGCGATGTGTTCATTTCCGGCCGCCCGGCCAGAAGCAGTAGTTAAATGCCGCTGTCAGCATTTGACAGCGGCTTTTAACCGGTTAATAGCAGCTGGTGAATCGCGATTTCACCCGCTGCTATTGCGCGCACATATCAGCTGTACAAAACAGCTGACATGTCGCGAGTCGCGACTTTGATGTGGGCTCACCGACGGAGCCCACATCAAAGGGGGAGACACGACATAAGCCGTACTAGTACAGTGCATGTCGTGAAGGGGTTAAAATATAGAGCAGTAATTTCCTAAAATGCATCTGAAGCTTTGTGCCCTCACCCCATTACACTCATTATATACTTCTCAACCTACATGTGCATATTCAGTATCATAGATATTCTAAATTATACACTCCTGCAAAGACAGGAGACTTGTGTCTCATACACAACAAACCAAGGTAGGACTCCTACATTTCTGTCAAGCCAACAATATACATATTTTTAAAATTTATAATATAGATACAGATTTAGCAAACCATAACTTTTCAGGTGGTATGTTATTTTATTGACATAGCCATGTCACATGGCATCTGACAGGCTATGGATTATTTCATATGTTAAAGATCAGGACCAGAATCAACATCAGTACATGCAAAAGCACCAGAAATACACTCAGTACAGGAATAGAGTACCAAAACCATCATCAACAAAAGAATACAGAACAAAACTAACATCAGTACATGAATACAGCACCAGAACTAACATCAATCCATGAATACAGCATCAGAATCAAAATAAATACATGAACACAATACCAGAACCAACATTACCACATGAATATAGCACCACAACCAGCATCAGTACATGAGTACATCACCAAAACAGCCATCAGTGCATGAATCTATCACCAGAATTATTATGGATTACATTAATAAGGCTATAACTAACATTTGTACACAAATATATCACATAAACCACCATCAGTACATGAATACAGCACGAGAACCAGCATGAGTACATGACTTCAGCACCAGAGCCACAATCAGTATATGAGCATGGCACCAGAACCAACATAACTACATGAATGCAGCATAAGTTTCAGCACCGGTAAATGAATATAGCACTGGAACCATCAGCTGTACATGAATGCAGCACCATAAAATCCATCACTACATTAATACAGCACCAGAACCATCATCAATATAAGGACACAGCACTAGAACCAAAAATGGTATGTGAATATAGCACCAGAAGCAACTTCAGTGCAAGAATATATCACCAAAACCACTATCAGTGCATGAATACAGCATCAGATCCAAGAGCAGAGCATTAATACATAACCAAAACTTATATCAGTACATGAATACAACAGCTGAACCAACATCTGTTCATGAACACAGCACCAGAACAAATATAAGTATATGAAAAAAATATATGTACCAGCACACCAATACTATTGAATTAAGGTGCATGTACGCCATGGCCAAGTAGGCATATACTACAGAATTTTTTTTTCCTTTATAACATTGACCAATCAAAACACTGCCTTGTCATAGGGAGAAAAAAGCAAACACCCAGAGAGTATGTCATAGCTGCAGCCTGGCCCCGGTGTATTCTACTGAGATAAGCTCTCCAGCACTGCTTTTCTCCTGTGTTTTGGCACTCTAATAGCAGGAAGAGGCATGGTGACTGAAGAGCCTTCAGTACATAAGGTCATGAAAAACAAATATCTGCTGTACTCTACAAATGTAATGCAGAGATCAGTGAGGAGAGCAGGGCTCTTTGTCATTACATGTCTCACACAGAAAAAAAGCATGATCTAAGCATTTTCCCCCCTGCATGACACTTCCTGCATATGATTGGTCAATATCATGCAGGGTAAAAAGTCAATGATTTCAGGGAAGAATCTCTGCTAACATCCCCTTTATTTTAGTTTGTAAAGTTTAGATTCTAATTTATGCTAATATCACAGCAAAGGAGATGAGAAATTAATAATAATAATAATCTTTATTTTTATATAGCGCTAACATATTCCGCAGCGCTTTACAGGTTGCACACATTATCGTCGCTGTCCCCGTTGGGGCTCACAATCTAAATTCCCTATCAGTATGTCTTTGGAATGTGGGAGGAAACCGGAGAACCCGGAGGAAACCCACGAAAATAAACACTACGTTTGCAACCACTATTTCATGATGGGGCCAGTTTAACATGCTCAAACTGGTGAAAGGTACTCTTTAATCATGCAACAGCATTATTTTAGTGAGTAGCCATTTACTGTAATTTCCACTAGATGGCACAAAAAAGCAGTTTAAAAGAAGTCTAACAGTCTAATAGGAACTTTACTATTAAAAAGTACTAACTAAACTTTCTGGGAAATTTTTTGTATTTCACAAGAACTTTAAGGGTATGTGCACGCCTTGCGGATTTGGCTGCAGTTTTCCATGCGGTGTACAGTTCCATGTAAACCTATGGAAAACCAAATCCGCAGTGCACATGCTGCAGAAAATTCAGAGCAGAAACGCAGCAGTTTATTTTTCGCAGCATGTCAATTCTTTGTGTGGATTCTGCAGCGTTTTACACCTATTCCTTTATAGCAGGGGTCCCCAACCTGTAGCTTGGGAGCCACATGTGGCTCATGGTCCCATGAATTGTGGCTCATGGCTGTCTGACAGCTTGGTGCATTAGCTCCAGGTCTAGCAAACAGGTTTGAAAAGCACATCTGAAAATTGTGAATGTTGTGAGCAGCCCTGCACTGAAGAGTAGTGTTGAGCCACCCCCCTAGTGTTCGAGTTCGGTTTGGTTCATCGAATTGGGGCGTGTTCGACAAATGTTCGTCGAACGTTCGACAAACACCGTTGAACCCCATTGAAACCAATGGCAGGCAAACACAAACACATACAAACACATAGAAAACACATAGAAAACACCTTAAGGGTATGTTTCCATGTTCAAGAAACCCTGCGTTTTTGACGCTGCGTTGAGCCGCAGCATCAAAAGCTCAGCGTCCAGATGTTACAGCATAGTGGAGGGGATTTCATGAAATCCCGTCTCCACTATGCATTAAAAGACGCATGTGGCATACCCGCGAAAACGCACATGCGGCGCGTCTTTTAAGAACGCAGCATGTCCTTACATTGCAGAAAAAACGCAAGGACAACGCAGGTGACCTGCCAGTGGCCTCAGGTGCAGATTTGGTCAGGATTTTACCTGCATGAAATCCTGACCAAATCCTGATGCAATCCTGAACGTGGACACATACCCTTAAAGGAGTCCAAAAGCTGACAAACTGCTCAGAAGACACAACAAACACATGGAAAAGTCACAACTACATATAGTCATGTGAAAAGAAAAGAGGTGGAGGAGTAAAAGGAGGAGGAGACACAGATATAGGCATGTGCAAAGAAGTCATGTGCGCTTTTTCTCCTAGCCCACGGTGATTGGAGGATAAAGGGGACTGGCCCATGGATATTACGTGATTGGTGGAGATGTCGTTATAGTAACCAGATAACAAATACAACCATTGGACTGTGCACCTTTGTGATGTTTGTTTACGTATGTGATTTTGAGTTTTATGCCCTTTTTTGTATATATTTTCATAGGATATGGATAGTGATGATGATGTCTAGTTGTTATCGATTATATATGTGTATGGTTTTCGATATTTAAGCACATTAAATGTATATTTAATAAAGGCCGCCCCTTGATGGTGATTGGAGCTCATGTGAGCTCCACACTATTTAAGATGGCCACTTTTGATACTGTGTATACTTGACAAAGGTCAACCAGGCCGAAACGTTGTATTTTTATTATGGCAGAATAAAGACTACTTTTGGACTAACATCACCTGGTATGGATGCTGCTCTTCCTTCTCTACAGATATAGGCATGTCATGCCCTTCTAAAATCAAGAAAGGCTGGAGTAAAAATCTAAAATCACCCTACCAACATCCAGACTGTTGTGAATTCTGTGGCAGAGCTCCCTCCTGTGGTCACAAGTGGTACTTCGGCTGATTCTGTCTATGAGCTTTCGTTGGTGGATGTGAGTGGTATTGCGGCTTCTGAGTTTCCTTCCTCAGGTGATGTGGTGAAGTCGTTAGGTGCTGCTCTATTTAACTCCACCTAGTGCTTTGCTCCTGGCCTCCAGTCAATGTTCTAGTATTGGTCTTGCTTCCTCCTGGATCGTTCCTGTGGCCTGTCTGCTCTGCATAAGCTAAGTTTTGCTTGTGTTATTTTTGTTTGCTATTTTTTCTGTCCAGCTTGCTTAATTGGTTTTTCTGGCTTGCTGGAAGCTCTGGGACGCAGAGGGAGCACCTCCGTACCGTTAGTCGGTGCGGAGGGTCTTTTTGCCCCCTCTGCGTGGTTGTTTGTAGGGTTTTGTGTTGACCGCAAAGTTATCTTTCCTATCTTCGGTCTGTTCAGTAAGTTGGGCCTCACTTTGCTAAATCTATTTCATCTCTGCGTTTGTATTTTCATCTCTACTCACAGTCATTATATGTGGGGGGCTGCCTTTTCCTTTGGGGTATTTCTCTGAGGCAAGGTAGGCTTATTTTTCTATCTTAGGCCTAGCTAGTTTCTCAGGCTGTGCCGAGTTGCATAGGGAGCGTTAGGCGCAATCCATGGCTGCCTCTAGTGTGGTTGGATAGGATTAGGGATTGCGGTCAGCAGAGTTCCCACGTCTCAGAGCTCGTCCTATGTCTTTTGGTTATTGTCAGGTCACTTTGTGTGCTCTGAACTTCAAGGTCCATTGTGGTTCTGAATTAACTAATCATAACAGTACTGGAGGCCCAAAGTACTAATGCTTCTCAATAGAGGGAAAAAAGAAGTTCTGAGACCATTTTTTTTTCTTTGCACTGTGTTTTGCCTTTTTTTTCCCCTAGACGTTTGGGTGGTTTAGGACACAGGTGTAGTGATGGACATTAAAGGTCTGTCTTCATGTGTGGATCATTTCACTGCAAGAGTACAAAATATTCAAGACTTTGTGGTTCAGAATTCTATGTTAGAACCAAGAATTCCTATTCCTGATTTGTTTTCTGGAGATAGAGCTAAATTTCTGAGTTTAAAAAATAATTGTAAACTGTTTCTGGCTTTAAAACCTCGCTCCCCTGGTGACCCAGTTCAACAAGTTAGGATCATTATTTCTTTATTACGTGGCGACCCTCAAGACTGGGCATTTTCCCTTGCGCCAGGAGATCCTGCATTATGTAATATTGATGCGTTTTTCCTGGCGCTCGGATTGCTGTACGATGAACCTAATTCGGTGGATCAGGCAGAGAAAAATTTGCTGGCTCTGTGTCAGGGTCAGGATGAGATAGAGATTTATTGTCAGAAGTTTAGAAAGTGGTCCGTGCTCACTCAATGGAATGAAGGTGCGCTGGCAGCTATTTTCAGAAAGGGTCTCTCTGAAGCCCTTAAGGATGTCATGGTGGGATTTCCCATGCCTGCTGGTCTGAATGAGTCTATGTCTTTGGCCATTCAGATCGGTCGACGCTTGCATGAGCGTAAATCTGTGCACCATTTGGCGGTATTATCCGAGCATAAACCTGAGCCTATGCAGTGCGATAGGACTTTGACCAGAGTTGAACGGCAAGAACACAGACGTCAAAATGGGCTGTGTTTCTACTGTGGTGATTCCACTCATGCTATCTCCGATTGTCCTAAGCGCACTAAGCGGTTCGCTAGGTCTGCCACCATTGGTACAGTACAGTCAAAATTTCTTTTGTCCGTTACTTTGATCTGCTCTTTGTCATCTTATTCTGTCATGGCATTTGTGGATTCAGGCGCTGCCCTGAATTTGATGGACTTGGAGTATGCTAGGCGTTGTGGGTTTTTCTTGGAGCCCTTGCAGTGTCCTATTCCATTGAGAGGAATTGATGCTACGCCTTTGGCCAAGAATAAGCCTCAGTACTGGACCCAGATGACCATGTGCATGGCTCCTGCACATCAGGAGGATATTCGCTTTCTGGTGTTGCATAATCTGCATCATGTGGTCGTGTTGGGGTTGCCATGGCTACAAGTCCATAACCCAGTATTAGATTGGAAATCAATGTCTGTGTCCAGCTGGGGTTGTCAGGGGGTACATGGTGATGTTCCATTTCTGTCTATTTCGTCATCCACCCCTTCTGAGGTCCCAGAGTTCTTGTCTGATTACCGGGATGTATTTGATGAGCCCAAGTCCAATGCCCTACCTCCGCATAGGGATTGTGATTGTGCTACCGATTTGATTCCTGGTAGTAAGTTTCCTAAAGGTCGACTGTTTAATTTATCTGTACCTGAGCACGCCGCTATGCGGAGTTACGTGAAGGAGTCCTTGGAGAAAGGTCATATTCGCCCGTCATCGTCGCCATTGGGAGCGGGGTTCTTTTTTGTGGCCAAGAAGGATGGTTCGCTGAGACCTTGTATAGATTACCGCCTTCTAAATAAAATCACGGTCAAATTTCAGTACCCCTTGCCAACACTGCGGAGACACCATCACGTGTTTCTCAACGCAGTGATTCCAGAACACTGCCCCCATCCCTTATGGGAAATATGCAGATGCATGTAAAGAAGCTGCGGAGACACCATCACGTGTTTCTCGATGCAAGCAGTGAATAGCCAGGCCTTTCCCCGGGAAGGAACATCCACGGGAAGGGCAGCATCCTATGAAGGAAAGCCACCTATGCCAAGCATGGTATCCATCCACAGACAGCTGTTTCGGGTTTTTGCCCCTCATCAGTGTGGAGTAGGAATCTGGCTATTGGCAGTGTTCTGGAATCACTGCGTTGAGAAACACGTGATGGTGTCTCCGCAGTGTTGGATGTTTTGGTCTCCCCGAGGCCAATCATCTGTGCCTTTATAGCCTTTTTACTAGGCACTGCTCCTAATAGCCAGATTCCTACTCCACACTGATGAGGGGCAAAAACCCCGAAACAGCTGTCTGTGGATGGATACCATGCTTGGCATAGGTGGCTTTCCTTCATAGGATGCTGCCCTTCCCGTGGTTGTTCCTTCCCGGGGAAAGGCCTGGCTATTCACTGCTTGCGTCGAGAAACACGTGATGGTGTCTCCGCAGCTTCTTTACATGCATCTGCATATTTCCCATAAGGGATGGGGGCAGTGTTCTGGAATCACTGCGTTGAGAAACACGTGATGGTGTCTCCGCAGTGTTGGATGTTTTGGTCTCCCCGAGGCCAATCATCTGTGCCTTTATAGCCTTTTTACTAGGCACTGCTCCTAATAGCCAGATTCCTACTCCACACTGATATTCACTGCTTGCGTCGAGAAACACGTGATGGTGTCTCCGCAGCCTCTTTACATGCATCTGCATATTTCCCATAAGGGATGGGGGCAGTGTTCTGGAATCACTGCGTTGAGAAACACGTGATGGTGTCTCCGCAGTGTTGGATGTTTTGGTCTCCCCGAGGCCAATCATCTGTGCCTTTATAGCCTTTTTACTAGGCACTGCTCCTAATAGCCAGATTCCTACTCCACACTGATGAGGGGCAAAAACCCCGAAACAGCTGTCTGTGGATGGATACCATGCTTGGCATAGGTGGCTTTCCTTCATAGGATGCTGCCCTTCCCGTGGTTGTTCCTTCCCGGGGAAAGGCCTGGCTATTCACTGCTTGCGTCGAGAAACACGTGATGGTGTCTCCGCAGCTTCTTTACATGCATCTGCATATTTCCCATAAGGGATGGGGGCAGCATGCTGCGATTGTCTCGGACCGAGGAAAACGGCCGACAAAAAGTCAGCTGCTGGGAGCTGCCCCATATGTTAACATTGGTCCGAGTGCAATGCGATTTTTTATCACATTGCACTCGGCCGTTTAAAACGCCAGTGTGACGCCGGCCTTAGATTGAGAAAGGAAGAAGGCTGTGTAGATTGCTTCATGGGTGGGGTACTCTGCTGAGTAGCACAAAATTCTACTAGGCCCAAAAGGATTTCCTGGGCTAGATGCCGTTAAAAAATAGTACTTAGATAAACAGGCGGTGTAGCTTACTTCATGGGTGGTGTACTCTGCTGAGTAGCACAAAATGCTACTAGGCCCAAAAGGATTTCCTTGGCTAAATGCAGTTAAAAAATAGTACTTAGGTAAACAGGCGGTTTTGCTTGCTTCATGGGTGGGGTACTCTGCTGAGTAGCACAAAATGCTACTAGGCCCAAAAGGATTTCCTGGGCTAGATGCAGCTAAAAAATAGTACTTTGGTAAACAGGTGGTGTAGCTTGCTTCATGGGTGGGGTACTCTGCTAAGTAGCACAAAAAATTCTTCTAGGCCCAAAAGGATTTCCTGGGCTAGATGCAGTTAAAAATTAGTACTTAGAGAAACAGGTGGTGTAGCTTGCTTCATGAGTGGTGTACTCTGCTGAGTAGCACAAAATGCTACTAGACCCAAAAGGATTTCCTGGGCTAGATGCAGTTAAAAATTAGTAATTAGATAAACAGGCAGTGTAGCTTGCTTCATGGGTGGGGTACTCTGCTGAGTAGCAGAAATTGATACTAGGCCCAAAGTATTTCCTGGGCTCGAGCCGTTAAAAATTAGTACTTAGATAAACAGACGGTGTAGCTTGCTCCATGGGTGGGCTACTCTGCTGACTAGCAGACACGGAAGCTTTGGAGCAGACCTCTGAATCCCAGGCCATAGTATGAGTAAACAACTCTGCAGACGACCCCACCCACCTGGAATTGACGATGGCAATGACATGTAAAACACAGCAAGGGGACTCCAGAAAGAGTCTCCATTTTTTCCAAAAATTCGGCCACAGACACCACTCAAGTGGCATCAATTTCGCCAGAGTTTTTTTTTAAACGGTTGGTGAGGTGATTTTCAAAAATCATCAAGCTTTTGATCTCCCCAGGATGACGCAGGGGTAGAAAAGTCCTTGCGGATCCAGGATTTGTTCATCTTGATGAACGTTAGTTTGTCTACATTGTCACTGGACAGCCGTGTGCACTTATCTGTCAGCACACCACCAGCAGCGCTAAACACACGTTCAGAGAGAACGCTGGCTGCGGGGCACGACAAGATCTCCAAAGAGTGAGTGGCGAGCTCAGGCCATTTTTCAAGATTGGAAGCCCAAAATGAGCAAGGGTCCAGTTCCACAGTCATGGCATTGATGTTAACTTGGAGATATTCTTGTACCATCCTCTCTAGGTGTTGGCTATGCGTTAGACTTCTTGTCTCCTGTGGCCTTGCAAAGGATGGTCTAAAAAAATCTTGAAACGATTGGAAAAATTGCTGTTACCACCAGATACGACATTACTGTTACGGTTTGAGTGATGACTCGATAGTCCCACGGTTGGCAAGTTAGAACTCAGAGATTCACTACGTGCACCACTGGTGTTTTGTGGAAAAGCAGATGTAAGATTCTGTAACAGTCTCTGCTGATACTCCTGCATGCGTGAATCCCTTACTATGGCAGGAATTAATTCGGCAAATTTACTTTTGTACCGGGGATCTAAGAGTGTGGCAACCCAGTAGTCGGCATTACTTCGGATTCTGACAATCCGAGGGTCATGTTGCCGGTGCTGCAGCAAGAAGGCACTCATGTCTCTTGCGCATCCAGGAGGACCAAGTCCTTGTTGTCTTAGTGGCGTCGAGGTGAGAATCATGCTTCCTTCCTCTGCCCTCTCCCCCCAACCTCCTGTTCCTCCTCCTCCTCTTCTTCCACCACCTGACTCCGAATACTGTTTAAGGTGTGCTCCAGCATGTAAATCACCGGAATAGTCAAGCTGATAATGGCATCGTCAGCACTAAACATCTTTGACGCTATTTCAAAACTGTGCAGAAGAGTGCATAGGTATCTGGTCTGAGACCACTCCTGCAGCGTGATTTGCCCCACCTCTGGATCTCGTTGGCCCAGGCTGTACGTCATAACTTATTGCACCAGGGTTTGTCGGTGCTGCCACAGTCGCTGCAACATGTGCACTGTTGAATTCCACCATGTGGGCACATCGCATTTCAGCCGGTGAACTGGCAGGCCCAACAACTTCTGTAGAGACGTAAGTCGTTGAGCTGTGGGATGCGAACGGCGGAAGTGAGCACACAGCGACCGTGCCCTCTGCAGAAGCCCATCTACTCCGGCATAGTTCGATAAAAACTGCTGAACCACCAGGTTCAAAACGTGAGCCATACAAGGCACGTGTGTGACATTGCCCCGGCGGAGAGCCGCACCCAGATTTGCAGCATTGTCGCACACGACTTTCCCTGGCTGCAGGTTGAGTGAAGACAACCATTGATGGAACTCGGTCTCCAGTGCTGAACACAACTCCTCTGCTGTGTGACTCACATTTCCCAGACATTTCAATGTAAACACCGCCTGATGCCGTTGAACCTTGGTGACGGCATAGTAAGGAGGTGTGCAGGATTCCTTCTGCGCAGTTAGAACGTAGGTGGCATTACCAGACAGGCTTTGGGTGCAGGTGGAGGACTGAGAGGAGGTTGAGGAGGCAGAAGCAGTGGAGGAACTTCTAGATACAGAGGATCGACGAGCGATGGCAAGACTTGGACAGCAGCCCCTTCTCCTGATGTCACCATAGTTACCCAGTGCTCAGTCACCAACATGTAACGCCCCTGTCCATGTCTGCTTGTCCAAGTGTCTGTGGTGAAATGCACCCTGTCACACACAGAGTTTCTCAAGGAAGTGGTGATGTTGTGTGCGACATGCTGGTGTAGCGCAGGCACAGCTTTCTTTGAGAAGTAGTGGCGACTGGGCATCTGGTACTGGGGCACTGCAACGGACATAAGGTCTCGAAAATCCTTGGTGTCCACCAGGTGGAAAGGCAGCATTTCTGTAGCCAACAGTTTGCAGATGGTGAAATTCAATGCCTTAGCTTTGTCACGGTTAGGAGGAAATGGTCTTTTGCTTGTCCACATCTGAGGGACTGAGGGCTGGCTGCCGTGCTTAGACGGGGTTGAGTAGGGTGTTCCTGGCAAACTACTGGTCTGTGAGGAAGGTGCAGGCGGAAATGTTATGTTGCCTTGATCAAAATGTGGTCTCAATGTCAGAGAGCGCTCAACACCAGCAGGTGTTTCTACTTGCAAATGTCCTGACCACCTGCCAATCACACTGCCTGTTGCGGGTAAAGAGGTGGAAGGTCTGCGTCCAAAACCATGTGCGACTGCTGTCCCCACAGTCACAGAGGATGAAGAGGATGTGGATGCACTTGATGGGGCAGATGGTGTTTGACCAGGCCCACTAGGCCGCATTGTAGCACAGTGAGCTTCCCACTGCAACTTATGCCTCATATCCATGTGACGGTTCATGCATGAAGTACTCAAACTAGTCATTTTTTGGCCTCTACTGAGATTTTGGTGACAAATCTTACAGACAACATGAGTTGGGTCAACCTTTGCGATCTCAAAAAATGCCCATGCTATGAAAGGCTTACAGCCCGTGCGACCTGAAGAGCCACCACGACTTCTGCTCAGAAGCAAAGTTGGGGTTGAGGATGCAGTTGTTGACGTGCTTCCAGTATTCCGTCTCTGTCCAGGAAGGCGCAACCTAACCTCGTCGTCAGACTCGTCACTAGCATCCTCCTCCACCTCCTCTGCTGACCTCATGGACTGGTGGACTGTGGGTTGACAGTAAGTGGGGTGTCCAACCTCGTCATCATCATCCTGTGTGTTCTCACACCCGTCATCCTCAGAGCCAACCTCTTCCTGCACTGACCGAAAAGTCAAGTTTTTGTTCCAATCAGGTATCTCAGTCTCATCATTATCTTCCTCATTGTCTCCACCAACAGGCATTACAGTTTGGGAATGAGGGTCTACATTATGCTCAGCACCTTCTTCATCTGAGCTTGGATCCAACTCACAAAGATTCTGGGCATCAGTGCAGATTATTTCCTCGTCTGGATTCACAGAAGCTCTGGAGCAGATCTCTGATTCCCAGGCTATAGTATGAGTAAACACCTCTGCAGACTCAACCATTTGTGTTACCCCATACTCAGACGAGCGGCTGGAGACTTGGGAGCTGTGAGGAAGCAAGTATGATTGGGGTGACACCTCTGAGGACTGGAGTATTTGTGATGTTGAAGTTGACATGGAGGAGAGCCCACTTGAAGGAGCACTTGATATCCTTTCAAGCACCTGCTGTTTTTGTGCCTCAACTGGAATTTGTAGCGATGCTCGTGATGATGGTCATAAGAAAGGGATCATATCAGATTGTCCACGAAAAGAAGTAGACATCTTACTTTGGCTAGAAGGTGGTCTTTTTTCTGCAGATGTTACTGTTGCTTTACTACCTACCCCACGGACACAACCTTTTATTCCCTTTCCAACATGCCTATTCCCCTTTCCACTAGCAGCAGGCCTTTTGCCACTCATTTTGGTGCTTAACTAATTGGCAACTCTGTATCTGTAGTTGTTGGAACAAAAAACGATGGATCAAAACCGAGCAGAGCTGAGTGGCCAAACTGTGGTACTAGGCCCAAAAGGATTTACTGGGTTAGATGCAGTAAAAATTTAGATACACAGGCGGTGTAGTTAGCTTCACAGCCGGGCTATTCCTCTGACGTGCAGACACTGCTCCTAGGCCCAAAACTATTTACTGGGTTAGATGCAATAAAAATTTAGATACACAGGCGGTGTAGTTAGCTTCACAGCCGGGCTACTCCGCTGACGTGCAGACACTGCTCCTAGGCCCAAAACTATTTACTGGGTTAGATGCAGTAAAAATTTAGATACACAGGCGGTGTAGTTAGCTTCTGTAACGCCCACAGGGTGGGACAAGGTATAGTGGACTCACTAGACCACTGATGATACAGTGGCGGCTGTGTACCCGATACTCAAAAGACAGGAGAGTGGATCTCATAAACCAAAAGATATTTATTAACAAGATAAAAACAAAAAGGAAAACGGAGTCAGAGGGAAAGAACCTCTGGATCATATCATTGTACCACGTAGTTGGAGCACCGGGCTAGGGTACCCCTATACAGGGATTCCCCCGTCACAACACCAGGTGGTCTGAATGCCACGAAACCAGGACCAGAGGACGACCCGTACTGACAAACTGGCAACACAGTAGAATACTTGGGCCTGCTGGTGGAGAGAATCCCAGAAGCTCCATGAAGTCCAGAAAGGTTGATCCCACCGGTAGCTGGGTCAGGAGGGTTCCGTGAGGAGAGGCAAGACAAGTTGGAGTGGGAACCGGAGAGACCAGAGGAGTCCAGGATGGGAATCGCCAGAAGAGGACTCTGTGAAAATAGAGGTATCATTAAGGTGCAGAGCACAGCAGAGTGTGGCCTGAAGCTGGGGCAACTATCCAGAGAATGAACACGTTGCCCAGGCACCTCCCTTAAGGGGAGGGTGCTTTTTATGCACAGAGCATCATGACACAGACAGCCCTAATAGCGAACAGGTGTCCTGCTGTTTTAAGTATGCGCAGGAAGCGGGGCGCGGCTCCTAAGAGCATTTCCAGGATACCTGCCAAGAGGATGCAGGTTCTTAGCAGAGAAAGTAGCCACTGAACGTCTGGAGCCACGGACAGGGTGAGTAAAGCTGTGTAATAGGCACCGGTCTCCCCGTGCAGCAGAGACCGGACCTGCGGCTGAGGGCATGACAGTACCCCCCATTATGCCCCCCCTTATTCAAACTTTCCAGGAACCTTCTAAGAAGAACCGGGGCATTAATGTTCTCCACAGGCTCCCAGGATCTCTCTTCAGGACCGTATCCCTTCCAGTCAACCAGAAAGAGTGACCTGCACCCTCTTTTCTTCATGGCCAGGATGTCCTTCACTTCATAGCTGTCCTCGGAACTGACAGGAGAAGGAAAATTACCTGGATCCTGGGTGAAGCGACTGAGAACAACTGGTTTCAGCAGGGATACATGGAAGGAGTTATGGATCCGTAAGGAGACAGGCAATTTCAAACGATAACACACATCGTTGATCCGGTGGAGTATTTCAAAGGGACCGATAAAACGAGGAGCCAACTTATAAGAAGGGACTTTAAGACGGATGTGCCTGGAAGACAGCCATACCTTATCTCCGGGTTGGAAAGATGGAGGATCCAGACGTCTCTTATCCGCATGTTACTTGGTTCGAACAGATGCCTGCTCCAGTGAGGTCCTCGTCTTAGTCCAAATTTTTGTGAAGTCCTTGGCCAGGGACTCAGCTGCAGGATTGCTGGAAGCAAGAGGCAATGGAGTCGGAATCTTAGGATGCTGTCCATAAACAATGAAAAATGGGGAGTTAGAGGAGGACTCACCAACATGGTTATTGTAGGAAAACTCAGCCCATGGCAGCAGGTCAGCCCAATCGCTGTGGTGACCATTCACGAAGTGTCGCAGATAGTTGGTGAGGACTTGATTCACTCTCTCCACTTGGCCATTAGATTGTGGGTGATAGGCCGAAGAGAAGTCCAGGGTGACATCCAACAGTTTACAGAGGGACCACCAGAATCGAGAAATGAATTGGACTCCTCTGTCGGAAACAATGTGGAGTGGAAGTCCGTGAAGCCGAAGGACATGTTGAATGAAGAGCTCTGCGAGTTTAGGAGTGGAAGGAAGACCAGACAGTGGAGTGAAATGTCCCATCTTGGAGAACCGGTCCACAACAACCCAGATTACTGTACAACCAGATGATGCTGGCAGATCTGTGATGAAATCCTTGGCAATGTGTTGCCAGGGAGCAGACGGAATCGGAAGCGGGAGGAGGTGACCGGCTGGCAGTTTCTTAGGTGTTTTATTACGAGCACAGGAGGGACAGGCTGCAACAAAGTTCAGAATATCTTGGCGCAAGGTGGACCACCAGTAGTGTCGAGATATTAGTTGTAATGTCTTCTTCTGACCGGCGTGTCTGGCAAGCTTAGAAGAATGACCCCAGTGAAGAACTCGCTTCTTGTTTCTTTCAGTTACAAGGGTCTTACCGGGAGGGAGCTGCGACAGCCTGACTGGAGCCACCGTGATCATCTTGGATGGTTCAATGATATGCTGAATCTCCTCTTCAAGGTCATCTGACAAGAAGGACCTGGAAAGCGCATCGGCTTTGATGTTCTTCTCTGCATTACGGAAATGGAGAGAGAAATTGAACCGAGCAAAGAATAATGACCAACGAGCTTGGCGAGGATTGAGTCTTTGAGCAGACTGAAGATAGGACAGATTCTTATGATCAGTGTAAATGATGACTGGATGAACTGCGCCTTCAAGCAGATATCGCCATTCCTCTAAGGCTAGCTTAATTGCTAGTAACTCTCTATCGCCAATTGAGTAGTTAGGTTCACAGGGTGAAAATGCCTTGGAGAAGAAACCACAGGTCACCATCTTACCGGTAGGCAGTTTTTGTGTGAGGACTGCTCCAGCTCCGGATGACGAAGCGTCCACTTCAAGGAAAAACCGTTTGTTGATCATAGGCCTATGAAGAGCTGGTGCGGTAGAGAAGGCTTGCTTGAGGGAGGCGAAAGCTGATTCGGCCTCTGGAGTCCAATTCTTAGGTTTGGCACCTTTACAAATCAGGGCGGTGAGTGGTCTTACCAGAGAAGAGAATTGGGGAATGAATTGCCGATAGTAGTTGGCGAATCCTAGGAACCGCTGGATGGCCTTGATTCCCTCAGGTTGGGGCCACTTTAACACGGCAGAGACCTTCTCAGGATCCATCTCCAGACCTGTATCGGAAATAATATAGCCAAGAAAGGGTAAAGACCTCCATTCAAACAGACATTTTAGAGACGATTCTCCCTCAATCTTTGGAGAACGAGACGAACATTCCTCCTGTGAGTTGGTAAGTTGGGAGAAAACACCAGGATGTCATCTAGATATACCACTACACAAACATAGAGCAGGTCACGGAACACGTCATTGACAAACTCCTGGAAGACGGCGGGTGCATTGCTTAACCCAAAAGGCATGACCCGATATTTATAGTGACCATCTCGCGTGTCGAAGGCGGTTTTCCACTCATCCCCGGATCGTATCCTGACGAGGTTGTAAGCCCCACGGAGATCCAACTTGGTGAAAATCCTAGAACCTCGAAGCCAATCAAAGAGCTCGGGAATTAAGGGAACAACACGTTGCCCAGGCACCTCCCTTAATTAAAGGGAGGGTGCTTTTTATGCACAGAGCATCATGACACAGACAGCCCTAATAGTGAACAGGTCTCCTGCTGTTTTAAGTATGTGCAGGAAGCGGGGCGCGGCTCCTAAGAGAATTTCCAGGATACCTGCCGAAAGGATGCAGGTTCTTAGCAGAGAAAGGAGCCGCTGAATGTCTGGAGCCACGGACAGGGTGAGTAAAGCTGTGTAATAGGCGCCGGTCTCCCTGTGCAGCAGAGACCGGACCTGCGGCTGAGGGCATGACAGCTTCACAGGCAGACTACTCTGCTGATGTGCAGACACTGCTCCTAGGCCCAAAACTATTTACTGGGTTAGATGCAGTAAAAATTTAGATACACAGGCGGTGTAGTTAGCTTCACAGCCGGGCTACTCCGCTGACGTGCAGACACTGCTCCTAGGCCCCAAACTATTTACTGGGTTAGATGCAGTAAAAATTTAGATACACAGGCGGTGTAGCTAGCTTCAGAGGCGGGCTACTCCGCTGACGTGCAGACACTGCTACTAAGCCCAAAACGATTTCCTGGGTTATATGCAGTAAAAATGTAGATACACAGGCGGTGTAGCTAGCTTCACAGGCGGGCTACTCAGATGACTACCAGACAATGCTACTAGCCCAAAAGGATTAGTTGAGCTAGATTACACCAAATGCTATGATAAACACTTGCACAGCACTGGCACAGACCTGCCTGGCAAAAAGTGCTATAAACTGCTGTAACCTACCCTGAAAAGGGCTGATATTACAACTAGTTCCGACTCCCGACTCCCTAAATCTATGTCTCATAAAATTCGCTCGCAAAAAAAGACTCTTTGACTGTATAGCGCCCACAGCAGCAGCGGTACCGTCTAACACTAAGCTGCAGCAGTGAGGAAATGGTGGCG
The DNA here is from genome assembly GCF_032444005.1 of Ranitomeya imitator. Taxonomy (NCBI): domain Eukaryota; kingdom Metazoa; phylum Chordata; class Amphibia; order Anura; family Dendrobatidae; genus Ranitomeya; species Ranitomeya imitator. Next base: position 202,256,752 of record NC_091285.1, on the reverse strand, counting down.
ACGTGGAAAATGGCTTGTTCTTATAGGGCAAGGACATGTGACATACACAGCCAATGACACATGCCCTTGCTTGTGTGCATCACATGCACATTGCTCTGTGTGTGTGCACTGCTGAGAGGCTGAGAGTAGAGTTGAGCGACCTTGACCTTTTTAGAGTCGAGCCGGGTTTCGCGAAACCCGACTATCTCAAATGTCGGGTCGAGTGAAATCGGCCGATTATGACGTAAAGTCGGGATCGACCGAAACACGAAACCCAATGCAAGTCAATGGGGCAGCATAGTCGGCAGTGAGTGGGGGCCAGGAAAACACCTAGAGTGCCCATTTTAATGTCAAAACCATCCATTCTTCTTAATGAAGCTTGTCAAGCATAATTTACCTTATAATAATTGGAAGGCATTTGAAATTGGGGTTCATTTGGCTAAAGTTGTGGTGGGTAGGGCTGGGTCAAGTAATTAGTGGGCCCAGGAAATCTGGACCACGTCACGGCAGTGGAGCAGGGAGAGGTAAGTATTTCAACTTTGCAAGTGCTGTGAACCTGAGCAAGCAGGGGGGGCCCACTCGTTGGCATTGGCACTGGCACAGGGCCCCTCAAAGTACAGCGGTGTGTTTGCACGGCGGGGGCGCCTCCCACCGGCAGCAACACTTTTGCGTACTATGAGAAGCCCTGTGCCAGTGATGTCGCCAACTAGTATTCCTCCCCCCACCTGATGAAGGAACCTGCACTTTCATCTGCACCTTCCTCTTTGTCCCCGTGTAAGGTGGTATGGTATGCGGGAAGAGCAACCTGACTTTCAGCAGGGTCACAATGTTGTTGTGTAGCGTGCACGGGGAATGTTGCGTTATGGGTCAATGTACCAGCAGACTCATCTATCACTGGCTGGGCAATGGGCAGGATGAGGAGGAAACACAGATATAGGCCCAAAGAATAAAGTTGGCTAAATGCAGTTCAAAATTGGTAACACAGGAATAACCAGGGGGCATTGCAGTGGAGGACAACTGGAATGAGAGGCTGACACAGAGAGTAGGCCCAAATCAGTAAGTAGTCGAAATGCAGTTCAAAATTGGCAACCGTATTAAACAGGCGGCACAGCTTTGTTCAGTGGAGGAGAACAGCAAGGAGTGGCAGACACCGATAGTAGGCCCCAACCCAACTAGTAGGCCAAATGCAGTCTAACATTAACAACTACTTAACGAGCGCCTGAAAACGGAATTTCAGGACAGGAAACCAGGAGAACAGCAAGGAGTGGCAGACACCGATAGTAGGCCCCAAACCAACTAGTACGCCAAATGCAGTTGTTCCGTTTAAGCACAATTTAATGAGAGCCTGAAGATAGAAGTTCAGGAAAGGCAACCTGGGGAACACCTTGGAGTGGAACACACCATCTCTCTACACCCCATACCCAATTTGTAGGCCTAATGCAGTGTAGTTTCCAACAACTACTAAACAAGAGCCGGAAGATCGAAGCTCAGGAAAGGCAACCTGGAGAACACCTTGGAGTGGAACACACCATCTCTCTACACCCCATACCCAATTTGTAGGCCTAATGCAGCGTAGTTTCCAACAACTACTAAACGAGAGCATGAAGATCGAAGCATTGGCGAGGAAACCTGAGGAACACCTTGGAGTGGAACACACCATCTCTCTACACCCCATACCCAATTTGTAGGCCTAATGCAGCGTAGTTTCCAACAACTACTAAACGAGAGCATGAAGATCGAAGCATTGGCGAGGAAACCTGGGGAACACCTTGGAGTGGAACACACCATCTCTCTACACCCCATACCCAATTTGTAGGCCTAATGCAGCGTAGTTTCCAACAACTACTAAACGAGAGCATGAAGATCGAAGTATTGGCGAGGAAACCTGGGGAACACCTTGGAGTGGAACACACCATCTCTCTACACCCCATACCCAATTTGTAGGCCTAATGCAGCGTAGTTTCCAACAACTACTAAACGAGAGCCGGAAGATCGAAGCTCAGGAAAGGCAACCTGGGGAACACCTTGGAGTGGAACACACCATCTCTCTACACCCCATACCCAATTTGTAGGCCTAATGCAGTGTAGTTTCCAAGAACTACTAAACAAGAGCCGGAAGATCGAAGCTCAGGAAAGGCAACCTGGAGAACACCTTGGAGTGGAACACACCATCTCTCTACACCCCATACCCAATTTGTAGGCCTAATGCAGTGTAGTTTCCAAGAACTACTAAACGAGAGCCGGAAGATCGAAGCTCAGGAAAGGCAACCTGGAGAACACCTTGGAGTGGAACACACCATCTCTCTACACCCCATACCCAATTTGTAGGCCTAATGCAGCGTAGTTTCCAACAACTACTAAACGAGAACATGAAGATCGAAGCATTGGCGAGGAAACCTGGGGAACACCTTGGAGTGGAACACACCATCTCTCTACACCCCATACCCAATTTGTAGGCCTAATGCAGCGTAGTTTCCAACAACTACTAAACGAGAGCATGAAGATCGAAGCATTGGCGAGGAAACCTGGGGAACACCTTGGAGTGGAACACAACATCTCTCTACACCCCATACCCAATTTGTAGGCCTAATGCAGCGTAGTTTCCAACAACTACTAAACGAGAGCCGGAAGATCGAAGCTCAGGAAAGGCAACCTGGAGAACACCTTGGAGTGGAACACACCATCTCTCTACACCCCATACCCAATTTGTAGGCCTAATGCAGTGTAGTTTCCAACAACTACTAAACGAGAGCCGGAAGATCGAAGCTCAGGAAAGGCAACCTGGGGAACACCTTGGAGTGGAACACACCATCTCTCTCCACCCGATACCCATTTTGTAGGCCTAATGCAGTGTAGTTTTCTACAACTACTAAACGAGAGTCGGAAGACCGAAGCAATGGCAAGGAAACCTGGGGAACACCTTGGAGTGTAACACACCATCTCTCTCCACCCCATACCCAATTTGTAGGCCTAATGCAGCCTACTTTCCGACAACTACTAAACGAGAGCATGAAGATCGAAGCTCAGGAAAGGCAACCTGGGGAACACCTTGGAGTGTAACAAACCCTCTCTCTACACCACCGAAGGGCTGATTCTTAGGAAGGAAGGCTGTCGGAAAGAAGCAGGGCGCGTCCGAGGGTGATTATATTCTTATTAGGTTTATACTCACACTCGGACGCGCCCTGCTTCTTTATTTGTAATGAATGTTTATTTGCAATGTGGTTTTGACTTACTCTATTTTTTTGGTAAATAATGATTTTATTATTTTCATTGTTTTGCATCTTCTTGGCAATAATATAAAGAAGACGCGACAGGACAACACTCGGTGGATGCCATATCTGTGTTTTAAATTGAAAAAAACTTTCAGTTAACTACTTGCAGGAGAAAGTTATTGTAGCTGGTGGCCATTTTTAGTACTGTACCAGATTTTTGTTGTATGTGTTTGTTTTTAATGTTAAAATGTCTGCATTTGATATCTCTCCAGTATTTTCTTTTTTATAAGCAGAATACTTATTTTTATATTTTCTGATGTTGGTTCCAGGGGTACACGGGCAGCAGTGGTGTGGTCAGTGGAGGCCTAGTGGAAGGAGTGACCGCAGACAGGCATCGAAGGCCTAAAATAATAACACATGGCTGTAGGCAATTTTAAATTGGTTCCAGGGGTACACGGGCAGCAGTGGTGTGGTCAGTGGAGGCCTAGTGGAAGGAGTGACCGCAGACAGGCATCGAAGGCCTAAAGTAAAAAAATTGGGCTGGCTGTAGGCAATTTTAAATTGGTTCCAGGGGTACACGGGCAGCAGTGGTGTGGTCAGTGGAGGCCTAGTGGAAGGAGTGACCGCAGACAGGCATCGAAGGCCTAAAATAATAACACATGACTGTAGGCAATTTTAAATTGGTTCCAGGGGTACACGGGCAGCAGTGGCCTGGTCAGTGTAGTAGTAGTAGAAAGAACGGACCGCAGACAGGCATCGAAGGCCTAAAATAAAAAAATTGGGCTGGCTGTAGGCAATTTTAAATTGGTTCCAGGGGTACACGGGCAGCAGTGGTGTGGTCAGTGGAGGCATATTGTAAGGAGTGACAGCAGACAGGCATCAAAGGCCTAAAATAATAACACATGGCTGTAGGCAATTTTAAATTGGTTCCAGGGGTACACGGGCAGCAGTGGTGTGGTCAGTGGAGGCCTAGTGGAAGGAGTGACCACAGACAGGCATCGAAGGCCTAAAATAATAACACATGGCTGTAGGCAATTTTAAATTGGTTCCAGGGGTACACGGGCAGCAGTGGTGTGGTCAGTGGAGGCCTAGTGGAAGGAGTGACCGCAGACAGGCATCGAAGGCCTAAAGTAAAAAAATTGGGCTGGCTGTAGGCAATTTTAAATTGGTTCCAGGGGTACACGGGCAGCAGTGGTGTGGTCAGTGGAGGCCTAGTGGAAGGAGTGACCGCAGACAGGCATCGAAGGCCTAAAATAATAACACATGGCTGTAGGCAATTTTAAATTGGTTCCAGGGGTACACGGGCAGCAGTGGTGTGGTCAGTGGAGGCATATTGTAAGGAGTGACCGCAGACAGGCATCGAAGGCCTAAAATAATAACACATGGCTGTATGCAATTTTAAATTGGTTCCAGGGGTACACGGGCAGCAGTGGCCTGGTCAGTGTAGTAGTAGTAGAAAGAATGGACCGCAGACAGGCATCGAACGCCTAAAATAAAAAAATTGGGCTGGCTGTAGGCAATTTTAAATTGGTTCCAGGGGTACACGGGCAGCAATGGTGTGGTCAGTGGAGGCATAGTGGAAGGAGTGACCGCAGACAGGCTTCGAAGGCCTAACATAACAAAAATGTCAATACAATGGTATTGTCAGTGGCAGGCATTGAAGGATGTCAGCGCATAGACTAAACATTGGTGGAGCTGTGAGATAATTTTGCAAGTGGTAGAGCACTGTTTGAGCTGGGGGGGGGGAACTGTCTTGTGGCCGGCGGTACAGGCCCAGGGCCCCTCATATTACAACGGTGTGTCTGACGTTGGGTGCGCACCACCACCGCCAGAGACACTTTATTGTACTAGGAGGGACCCAGTGGCAGTGCCGTCGACCAAAAGCGGGCACACCCACCTCTTCAGACAAACAGCACTCTCACGGGTGCTGTCGCCAAGTGTCGATACCACGGCCCCGTGTGGGGAGTTTGGCCATTTAGTGAGGTGTAAACATGTCGTATGCTGGACAATCAGGTGCAGAAAATTACGAGATTGGAATAGGCATTCAGAATAGTCCACAGGCAAGACCTTTTCATAGGAAAGCTAGGTGTCAGCCGGGCAAGGTGGGGCAAAAGATTTCGAAATCCAGTTGTGGTTCATTTTAATGAAGGTTAGATCATCTACATTTTGGGTAGCCAGACGAGTCCTTTTTTCTGTTAGTATTGAACCTGCAGCACTGAATACTCTTTCTGATAGGACACTAGCTGCCGGGCAAGCAAGCTCCTGCAATGCATATTCTGCCAATTCTGGCCAGGTGTCTAATTTTGATGCCCAGTAATCAAATGGGAATGACGGTTGAGGGAGAACATCGATAAGGGATGAAAAATAGTTTGTAACCATACTGGACAAATGTTGTCTCCTGTCACTTTGAATTGATGCTGCAGTACCTGTCCTGTCTGCGGTCATAGCAAGCAAAATCACTCCACAACCTGGTCAGAAAACCCCTCTGGCCAACGCCACTTCTGATTTCTGTCCCTCTAACTCCTCTGGTCTGCTGGCCCCTGCAGCTCGTGTGAGAACGATCACGGGCGCTGTGTGCAGGGAATGCCAGAAGCAAACGGTCAACAAGAGTTGATTGTTTGGTTGCTAATATTAGTTCCAAGTTCTCATGTGGCATTATATTTTGCAATTTGCCTTTATAGCGAGGATCAAGGAGGCAGGCCAACCAGTAATCATCATCGTTCATCATTTTAGTTATGCGTGTGTCCCTTTTGAGGATACGTAAGGCATAATCCGCCATGTGGGCCAAAGTTCCAGTTCTCAAATCTGCGGTTGTGCTTGGTTGAGGGGCAGTTTCAGGCAAATCCACGTCACTTGTGTCCCTCCAAAAACCAGAACCCGGCCTTGCCGCGCCACCAATTTCCAGTGGCCCCGGAAAAGCTTCCTCATTAAAAATATAATCATCCCCATCATCCTCCTCGTCCTCCTCCTCCTCTTCGCCCACTAACTCGTCCTGTACACTGCCCTGGCCAGACAATGGCTGACTGTCATCAAGGCTTTCCTCTTCCTCAGCTGCAGACGCCTGATCCTTTATGTGCGTCAAACTTTGCATCAGCAGACGCATTAGGGGGATGCTCATGCTTATTATGGCGTTGTCTGCACTAACCAGCCGTGTGCATTCCTCAAAACACTGAAGGACTTGACACATGTCTTGAATCTTCGACCACTGCACACCTGACAACTCCATGTCTGCCATCCTACTGCCTGCCCGTGTATGTGTATCCTCCCACAAAAACATAACAGCCCGCCTCTGTTCGCACAGTCTCTGAAGCATGTGCAGTGTTGAGTTCCACCTTGTTGCAACGTCTATGATTAGGCGATGCTGGGGAAGGTTCAAAGAACGCTGATAGGTCTGCATACGGCTGGAGTGTACGGGCGAATGGCGGATATGTGAGCAAAGTCCACGCACTTTGAGGAGCAGGTCGGATAACCCCGGATAACTTTTCAGGAAGCACTGCACCACCAGGTTTAAGGTGTGAGCCAGGCAAGGAATGTGTTTCAGTTGGGAAAGGGAGATGGCAGCCATGAAATTCCTTCCGTTATCACTCACTACCTTGCCTGCCTCAAGATCTACAGTGCCCAGCCACGACTGCGTTTCTTTCTGCAAGAACTCGGACAGAAGTTCCGCGGTGTGTCTGTTGTCGCCCAAACACTTCATAGCCAATACAGCCTGCTCACGTTTGCCAGTAGCTGCCCCATAATGGGAGACCTGGTGTGCAACAGTGGCAGCTGCGGATGGAGTGGTTGTGCGACTGCGGTCTGTGGACGAGCTCTCGCTTCTGCAGGAGGACGAAGAGGAGGAGGAGGGGGTGCGAACGGCTACAGCCAACTGTTTCCTAGACCGTGGGCTAGGCAGAACTGTCCCAAACTTGCTGTCCCCTGTGGACCCTGCATCCACCACATTTACCCAGTGTGCCGTGATGGACACGTAACGTCCCTGGCCATGCCTACTGGTCCATGCATCTGTTGTCAGGTGCACCTTTGTGCTCACAGATTGCCTGAGTGCATGGACGATGCGCTCTTTAACATGCTGGTGGAGGGCTGGGATGGCTTTTCTGGAAAAAAAGTGTCGACTGGGTAGCTCGTAGCGTGGTACAGCGTAGTCCATCAGGGCTTTGAAAGCTTCGCTTTCAACTAACCGGTAGGGCATCATCTCTAACGAGATTAGTCTAGCTATGTGTGCGTTCAAACCCTGTGTACGCGGATGCGAGGCTAAGTACTTCCTTTTTCTAACCATAGTCTCATGTAGGCTGAGCTGGACTGGAGAGCTGGAGATCGTGGAACTAGCGGGGGTGCCGGTGGACATGGCAGACTGAGAGACGGTGGGAGATGGTATTGTTGCCGCCGGTGCCCTAGATGCAGTGTTTCCTACTACGAAACTGGTGATTCCCTGACCCTGACTGCTTTGGCCTGGCAAAGAAACCTGCACAGATACTGCAGGTGGTGCGGAAAATGGTGGCCCTACACTGCCAGAAGGGATGTTGCGTTGCTGACTAGCTTCATTGGCCGAGGGTGCTACAACCTTAAGGGACGTTTGGTAGTTAGTCCAGGCTTGCAAATGCATGGTGGTTAAATGTCTATGCATGCAACTTGTATTGAGACTTTTCAGATTCTGTCCTCTGCTTAAGGTAGTTGAACATTTTTGACAGATGACTTTGCGCTGATCAATTGGATGTTGTTTAAAAAAATGCCAGACTGCACTCTTTCTAGCATCGGATACCTTTTCAGGCATTGCAGACTGAGCTTTAACCGGATGGCCACGCTGTCCTCCAACAGGTTTTGGCTTTGCCACGCGTTTTGGGCAAGATACGGGCCCGGCAGATGGAACCTGTTGCGATGTTGATGCCTGCTGCGGCCCCTCCTCCTCCGCTTCAGAACTGCTGCCGCCTGCACCCTGTTCCCCCAATGGCTGCCAATCGGGGTCAAGAACTGGGTCATCTATTACCTCTTCTTGTAGCTCGTGTGCAACTTCGTCTGTGTCACCGTGTCGGTCGGTGGTATAGCGTTCGTGATGGGGCAACATAGTCTCATCAGGGTCTGATTCTTGATCATTACCCTGCGAGGGCAATGTTGTGGTCTGAGTCAAAGGACCAGCATAGTAGTCTGGCTGTGGCTGTGCATCAGTGCACTCCATGTCAGATTCAACTTGTAATGGGCATGGACTGTTAACTGCTTCACTTTCTAAGCCAGGGACGGTATGTGTAAAGAGCTCCATGGAGTAACCCGTTGTGTCGCCTGCTGCATTCTTCTCTGTTGTTGTTTTTGCTGAAGAGGACAAGGAAGCGACTTGTCCCTGACCGTGAACATCCACTAACGACGCGCTGCTTTGACATTTACCAGTTTCACGAGAGGAGGCAAAAGAGCTAGAGGCTGAGTCAGCAAGATAAGCCAAAACTTGCTCTTGCTGCTCCGGCTTTAAAAGCGGTTTTCCTACTCCCAGAAAAGGGAGCGTTCGAGGCCTTGTGTAGCCAGACGACGAACCTGGCTCCACAGCTCCAGACTTAGGTGCAATATTTTTTTTCCCACGACCAGCTGATGCTCCACCACTACCACTACCCTCATTACCAGCTGACAATGAACGCCCCCGGCCACGACCTCTTCCACCAGACTTCCTCATTGTTTTAAAAATGTAAACAAACTAACGGTATTTGTTGCTGTCACACAAATTACACGGTGAGCTATAACTTCAGTATGATTTAGCTACCCCTTTACAGGTGAGTGAGACCACAACGAAAATCAGGCACAATGTTACACACTCTGTTGTTGGTGGCAACAAATGAGAGAGATGCCACACACGCAGGACTGTCACTGAAGCACAAATGTAAATATTAATCTCCCACTGATTTGATTTTTTTTTTTTTTTCAGGGAGACTTTAGGAAAAAAAAAAAATAGAATAAAATGATTTTTTCAGGAAGAATTTAGAAACCAAATAAAATAAAATGATTTTTTCAGGGAGAATTTAGAAAACAAATAAAACAAAAAAAGGCTTTCTATGGCCCACTGAGTGAGAGATGACGCACACAGGAGTCAGGAGTGGCACACAAGCCCAGAGGCCAATATTTATCTCCCACTGATTGATGTAGTGATTTTTTCAGGTAGATTTTGGAACCCAAATCAAGCTAAAAAAATAATAGGCTTTCTATGGCCCACAATTGGAGAGAGAGAGAGAGATGGCACACCCAGGAGTCAAGACTGGCACACAAGCAGAAAGGGCAATATTAATCTCCCACTGATTTGTTTTTTTTTTTTTTTTTTTTCAGGGAGACTTTAGGAAAAAAAATAATAGAATAAAATGATTTTTTCAGGAAGAATTTAGAAACCAAATAAAATAAAATGATTTTTTCAGGGAGAATTTAGAAAACAAATAAAACAAAAAAAGGCTTTCTATGGCCCACTAAGTGAGAGATGACGCACACAGGAGTCAGGAGTGGCACACAAGCCCAGAGGCCAATATTTATCTCCCACTGATTGATGTAGTGATTTTTTCAGGTAGATTTTGGAACCCAAATCAAGCTAAAAAAATAATAGGCTTTCTATGGCCCACAATTGGAGAGAGAGAGAGAGATGGCACACCCAGGAGTCAAGACTGGCACACAAGCAGAAAGGGCAATATTAATCTCCCACTGATTTGTTTTTTTTTTTTTTTTTTCAGGGAGACTTTAGGAAAAAAAAATGATAGAATAAAATGATTTTTTCAGGAAGAATTTAGAAACCAAATAAAATAAAATGATTTTTTCAGGGAGAATTTAGAAAACAAATAAAACAAAAAAAGGCCTTCTATGGCCCACTGAGTGAGAGATGACGCACACAGGAGTCAGGAGTGGCACACAAGCCCAGAGGCCAATATTTATCTCCCACTGATTGATGTAGTGATTTTTTCAGGTAGATTTTGGAACCCAAATCAAGCTAAAAAAATAATAGGCTTTCTATGGCCCACAATTGGAGAGAGAGAGAGAGATGGCACACCCAGGAGTCAAGACTGGCACACAAGCAGAAAGGGCAATATTAATCTCCCACTGATTTGTTTTTTGTTTTTTTTTCAGGGAGACTTTAGGAAAAAAAATAATAGAATAAAATGATTTCTTCAGGAAGAATTTAGAAACCAAATAAAATAAAATGATTTTTTCAGGGAGAATTTAGAAAACAAATAAAACAAAAAAAGGCTTTCTATGACCCACTGAGTGAGAGATGACGCACACAGGAGTCAGGAGTGGCACACAAGCCCAGAGGCCAATATTTATCTCCCACTGATTGATGTAGTGATTTTTTCAGGTAGATTTTGGAACCCAAATCAAGCTAAAAAAATAATAGGCTTTCTATGGCCCACAATTGGAGAGAGAGAGAGAGAGAGATGGCACACCCAGGAGTCAAGACTGGCACACAAGCAGAAAGGGCAATATTAATCTCCCACTGATTTGTTTTTGTTTTGTTTTTTCAGGGAGACTTTAGGAAAAAAAAATAATAGAATAAAATGATTTTTTCAGGAAGAATTTAGAAACCAAATAAAATAAAATGATTTTTTCAGGGAGAATTTAGAAAACAAATAAAACAAAAAAAGGCTTTCTATGGCCCACTGAGTGAGAGATGACGCACACAGGAGTCAGGAGTGGCACACAAGCCCAGAAGCCAATATTTATCTCCCACTGATTGATGTAGTGATTTTTTCAGGTAGATTGTGGAACCCAAATCAAGCTAAAAAAATAATAGGCTTTCTATGGCCCACAATTGGAGAGAGAGAGAGAGATGGCACACCCAGGAGTCAAGACTGGCACACAAGCAGAAAGGGCAATATTAATCTCCCACTGATTTTTTTTTTTTTTTTCAGGGAGACTTTAGGAAAAAAAAATAATAGAATAAAATGATTTTTTCAGGAAGAATTTAGAAACCAAATAAAATAAAATGATTTTTTCAGGGAGAATTTAGAAAACAAATAAAACAAAAAAAGGCTTTCTATGGCCCACTGAGTGAGAGATGACGCACACAGGAGTCAGGAGTGGCACACAAGCCCAGAGGCCAATATTTATCTCCCACTGATTGATGTAGTGATTTTTTCAGGTAGATTTTGGAACCCAAATCAAGCTAAAAAAATAATAGGCTTTCTATGGCCCACAATTGGAGAGAGAGAGAGAGATGGCACACCCAGGAGTCAAGACTGGCACACAAGCAGAAAGGGCAATATTAATCTCCCACTGATTTGTTTTTTTTTTTTTTTCAGGGAGACTTTAGGAAAAAAAAATAATAGAATAAAATGATTTTTTCAGGAAGAATTTAGAAACCAAATAAAATAAAATGATTTTTTCAGGGAGAATTTAGAAAACAAATAAAACAAAAAAAGGCTTTCTATGGCCCACTGAGTGAGAGATGACGCACACAGGAGTCAGGAGTGGCACACAAGCCCAGAGGCCAATATTTATCTCCCACTTTTTTTTTTTTGTTCCAGGGAAAATTTATAAACCCAATAAAAAAAATAATAAATAGGCTTTCTATGGCCCACTATCTGAGAGAGAGAGAGAGATGGCACGCTTAGGACTGGCACACAAGCCCAAATGCCAATATTAATCTCCCTTTTTTTTTCAGGGAGAATTTATAAAACCAAAAAAAAATAAATAAATAGGCTTTCTATGGCCCACTATTTGTGAGAGAGATGGCACGCTCAGGACTGGCACACAAGCCCAGAGGCCAATATTAATCTCCCACTTTTTTTTTTTTTTTTTTCCAGGGAAAATTTATAAACCCAATAAAAAAAATAATAAATAGGCTTTCTATGGCCCACTATCTGAGAGAGAGAGATGGCACGCTTAGGACTGGCACACAAGCCCAAAGGCCAATATTAATCTCCCACTGATTGATTTATTGATTTTTTCAGGTAGAATTTAGAACCCAAATAAAGCAAAAAAAAAAAAATGGGCTTTCTATGGCCCACTGAGTGAGTGATGATGCACACAGGAGTCAGGAGTGGCACACAAGCCCTGAGGCCAATATTTTTCTCCCACTGATTGATGTAGTGATTTTTTCAGGTACATTTTAGAACCCAAATCAAGCAAAAAAATAAATAGGCTTTCTATGGCCCACTATTTGTGAGAGAGATGGCACGCTCAGGACTGGCACACAAGCCCAGAGGCCAATATTAATCTCCCACTTTTTTTTTTTTGGTTCCAGGGAAAATTTATAAACCCAATAAAAAAAATAATAAATAGGCTTTCTATGGCCCACTATCTGAGAGAGAGAGATGGCACGCTTAGGACTGGCACACAAGCCCAAAGGCCAATATTAATCTCCCACTGATTGATTTATTGATTTTTTCAGGTAGAATTTAGAACCCAAATAAAGCAAAAAAAAAAAAAATGGGCTTTCTATGGCCCACTGAGTGAGTGATGATGCACACAGGAGTCAGGAGTGGCACACAAGCCCTGAGGCCAATATTTTTATCCCACTGATTGATGTAGTGATTTTTTCAGGTAGATTTTAGAACCAAAATCAAGCAAAAAAATAAATAGGCTTTCTATGGCCCACTGACTGAGAGATGGCACACACAGGAGTCAAGAGTGGCACACAAGCCCTGAGGCCAATATTTTTCTCCCACTGATTGATGTAGTGATTTTTTCAGGTAGATTTTATAACCCAAATCAAGCAAAAAAATAAATAGGCTTTCTATGGCCCACTGACTGAAAGATGGCACATACAGGGATGGCACTCTAGCAGAAATGTCAATCTTAATCTCCCACAAAAAAAAAAAACAGGGAGTGTCCTTCAATTACTATCTCCCTGCAGTAATCTCAGCCAGGTATGGCAGGCAGCAATAAGGAGTGGACTGATGCACAAATTAAATAAAAAGTGTGTACAAACAAAAAAGATAGCTGTGCAGAAAGGAAGGAACAAGAGGATTTGTGCTTTGAAAAAAGCAGTTGGTTTGCACAGCGGCGTACACACAGCAATGCAGCTATCAGGGAGCCTTCTAGGGCAGCCCAATGAGCTACAGCGCTGAGGGGAAAAAAAATAGAAAAAATGTAGCTTCCACTGTCCCTGCACACCGAAGGTGGTGTTGGGCAGTGGAAATCGCTACAGCACAAGCGGTTTGGTGGTTAATGGACCCTGCCTAACGCTATCCCTGCTTCTGACGAAGCGGCAGCAACCTCTCCCTAAGCTCAGATCAGCAGCAGTAACATGGCGGTCGGCGGGAACGCCCCTTTATAGCCCCTGTGACGCCGCAGACAGCAAGCCAATCACTGCAATGCCCTTCTCTAAGATGGTGGGGACCAGGACCTATGTCATCACGCTGCCCACACTCTGCGTTTACCTTCATTGGCTGAGAAATGGCGCTTTTCGCGTCATTGAAACGCGACTTTGGCGCGAAAGTCGCGTACCGCATGGCCGACCCCGCACAGGGGTCGGATCGGGTTTCATGAAACCCGACTTTGCCAAAAGTCGGCGACTTTTGAAAATGAACGACCCGTTTCGCTCAACCCTAGCTGAGAGACTGCACCGCCCCACTGTAAATGCGGGACAGAAAAAAAAAAAGGAGATCAGCATTATTTCAGCACAGATCTATCCCCTGCCCCCCCCCCCTTTGCCCACTATACACTGAAACAGTCTATTAACAATGATATACAGTTTTAACGTGAAAATCAAGTTAGGCTTTTGGTGAACGAACAGTTATCGAACAGAAACTCGAACAACTGAATTTTAAGCAAATTGTTCGAGTTCGACGAACGACTCGAACACCGCCCAAAACAGCTCGAATTTGAAATTGGCGAACAGTTCGACTCGAACACTGCTCATCTCTACTGAAGAGCAGATCTGGATGCACATCTACTGGTCTTAGGGGTTTTGAGATAATTTAAGTATGGTATGCTGGAGACAAGATGACACCACCTGTCAGAGGAGATGTTTGAAGCTGGATGTGACAGTGTCTTGGGTGTGTTTTATAGGAGAATATTGAATGGGGGGTATTATGGGAATCACTGAATCTTAGTATACTGCTTTGGGGTGATTTTTTTGGAAAAGCTTTGGTTACCAATATGCAGGGGTGCCGCTACCATGTGGCAAGTTGAGAACTTTGCCTCAGGCGGCACTGCCTTCAATGAAGAGAGGGGGCGGCAGATTCTGCCGGTGTAGTAACTGAATTTGCTTTGTAGATGCAGGTTAGGTTACTACTGTATTCAAGGCTCCCAACCGTCCCGAATGACCGAATCCCCTCATCCAGCTCATGTGACCGGTCACGTGATGGTGACATCATCACAGGTCCTCAACCTGAAGTCACTCCTCTCCTGCATCTGCTGGGGCTGCCCATAGAAGGCTGTTCTGTGTGCACAGAACCTGTGACGACGTCACCGGATGGAGGCGTCAGGGGTCACATGATCAGTGGCCTCAGTGTATGCAGGACTCTGCTGTGCTGGTTGTCATGTGTTATGATAGGCAATTCAGTACCACAATGGACATAGCGGTCAGAGCACATACAGTGATCTGACAATAACCCAAAATCATAGAACGAGCTCTGAGACGTGGGAACTCTGCAGACCGCAATCCCTAATCCTCTCCAAACAACACTAGAGGCAGCCGTGGATTGCGCCTAACTCTGCCTATGCAACTCGGCACAGCCTGAGAAACTAACTAGCCTGAAGATAGAAAATAAGCCTACCTTGCCTCAGAGAAATACCCCAAAGGAAAAGGCAGCCTCCCACATATAATGACTGTGAGTAAGATGAAAAGACAAACGTAGGGATGAAATAGATTCAGCAAAGTGAGGCCCGACTTTCTTAACAGAGCGAGGATAGGAAAGATAACTTTGCGGTCTACACAAAACCCTAAAGAAAACCACGCAAAGGGGGCAAAAAGACCCTCCGTACCGAACTAACGGCACAGAGGTACACCCTTTGCGTCCCAGAGCTTCCAGAAAAACAATTAGACAAGCTGGACAGAAAAAATAGCAAACAAATAGCAAAGAAGAACTTAGCTATGCAGAGCAGCAGGCCACAGGAATGATCCAGGGAAAAACAAGTCCAACACTGCAACATTGACAGGAAGCCAGGATCAAAGCATTAGGTGGAGTTAAGTAGAGCAGTACCTAACGACCTCACCACAACACCTGAGGTAGGAAACTCAGAAGCCGCAATACCACTTTCCTCCACCAACAGAAGCTCACAGGGAGAATCAGCCGAAGTACCACTTGTGACCACAGGAGGGAGCTCTGCCACAGAATTCACAACAGTACCCCCCCCTTGAGGAGGGGTCACCGAACCCTCACCAGAGCCCCCAGGCCGACCAGGATGAGCCACATGAAAGGCACGAACAAGATCGGGAGCATGGACATCAGAGGCAAAAACCCAGGAATTATCTTCCTGAGCATAACCCTTCCATTTAGCCAGATACTGGAGTTTCCGTCTTGAAACACGAGAATCCAAAATCTTCTCCACAATATACTCCAACTCCCCCTCCACCAAAACCGGGGCAGGAGGGTCAACAGATGGAACCACAGGTGCCACGTATCTCCGCAACAATGACCTATGGAATACGTTATGTATGGAAAAAGAATCTGGAAGGGTCAGACGAAAAGACACAGGATTAAGAACCTCAGAAATCCTATACGGACCAATGAAACAAGGTTTAAACTTAGGAGAGGACACCTTCATAGGAATATGACGAGAAGATAACCAAACCAGATCCCCAACACGAAGCCGGGGACCCACACAGCGTCTGCGATTAGCAAAACGTTGAGCCCTCTCCTGGGACAAGGTCAAATTGTCCACTACATAAGTCCAAATCTGCTGCAACCTGTGCACCACAGTATCCACACCAGGACAGTCCGAAGACTCAACCTGTCCTGAAGAGAAACGAGGATGGAACCCAGAGTTGCAGAAAAATGGCGAAACCAAGGTAGCCGAGCTGGCCCGGTTATTAAGGGCGAACTCAGCCAAAGGCAAAAAGGACACCCAGTCATCCTGATCAGCAGAAACAAAACATCTCAGATATGTTTCCAAGGTCTGATTGGTTCGTTCGGTCTGGCCATTAGTCTGAGGATGGAAAGCCGAGGAAAAAGACAAGTCAATGCCCATCCTACCACAAAAGGCTCGCCAAAACCTCGAAACAAACTGGGAACCTCTGTCAGAAACGATATTCTCTGGAATACCATGTAAACGAACCACATGCTGGAAGAACAATGGCACCAAATCAGAGGAGCAAGGCAATTTAGACAAGGGTACCAGATGGACCATCTTAGAAAAGCGATCACAGACCACCCAAATGACTGACATCTTTAGAAAAACGGGAAGATCTGAAATAATATCCATAGAGATATGTGTCCAAGGTCTCTTCGGGACCGGCAAGGGCAAAAGCAACCCACTGGCACGAGAACAGCAGGGCTTAGCCCGAGCACAAATCCCACAGGACTGCACAAAAGTACGCACATCCCGCGACAGAGATGGCCACCAAAAGGATCTAGCCACTAACTCTCTGGTACCAAAGATTCCAGGATGACCAGCCAACACCGAACAATGAACCTCAGAGATAACTTTATTCGTCCACCTATCAGGGACAAACAGTTTCTCCGCTGGACAACGATCAGGTTTATTAGCCTGAAATTTTTGCAGCACCCGCCGCAAATCAGGGGAGATGGCAGACACAATTACTCCCTCCTTGAGGATACCCGCCGGCTCAGACAAACCCGGAGAGTCGGGCACAAAACTCCTAGACAGAGCATCCGCCTTCACATTTTTAGAGCCCGGAAGGTACGAAATCACAAAGTCAAAACGGGCAAAAAACAGCGACCAACGAGCCTGTCTAGGATTCAACCGCTTGGCAGACTCGAGATAATTCAAGTTCTTATGATCAGTCAATAACACCACGCGATGCTTAGCTCCTTCAAGCCAATGACGCCACTCCTCGAATGCCCACTTCATGGCCAGCAACTCTCGGTTGCCCACATCATAATTTCGCTCAGCAGGCGAAAACTTCCTGGAAAAAAAAGCGCATGGTTTCATCACTGAGCAATCAGAACCTCTCTGCGACAAAACAGCCCCTGCTCCAATCTCAGAAGCATCAGCCTCGACCTGGAACGGAAGAGAAACATCTGGTTGACACAACACAGGGGCAGAAGAAAAACGATGCTTCAACTCTTGAAAGGCTTCCACAGCAGCAGAAGACCAATTGACCACATCAGCACCCTTCTTGGTCAAATCGGTCAATGGTTTAGCAATACTAGAAAAATTACAGATGAAGCGACGATAAAAATTAGCAAAACCCAGGAACTTTTGCAGACTTTTCAGAGATGTCGGCTGAGTCCAATCATGGATGGCTTGGACCTTAACAGGATCCATCTCGATAGTAGAAGGGGAAAAGATGAACCCCAAAAATGAAACCTTCTGCACACCAAAGAGACACTTTGATCCCTTCACAAACAAAGAATTAGCATGCAGGACCTGAAAAACCGTTCTGACCTGCTTCACATGAGACTCCCAATCATCCGAGAAGATCAAAATGTCATCCAAGTACACAATCAGGAATTTATCCAGGTACTCTCGGAAGATGTCATGCATAAAGGACTGAAATACTGATGGAGCATTGGCAAGTCCGAACGGCATCACTAGATACTCAAAATGACCCTCGGGCGTATTAAATGCAGTTTTCCATTCATCGCCTTGCTTAATTCGCACCAGATTATACGCACCACGAAGATCTATCTTGGTGAACCAACTAGCCCCCTTAATCCGAGCAAACAGATCAGATAACAATGGCAAGGGGTACTGAAATTTAACCGTGATCTTATTAAGAAGGCGGTAATCTATACAAGGTCTCAGCGAACCATCCTTCTTGGCTACAAAAAAGAACCCTGCTCCTAATGGCGACGATGACGGGCGAATATGCCCCTTCTCCAGGGATTCCTTCACATAACTGCGCATAGCGGTGTGTTCAGGCACGGATAAATTAAACAGTCGACCTTTTGGGAATTTACTACCAGGAATCAAATTGATAGCACAATCACAATCCCTATGCGGAGGTAGGGTATCGGACTTGGGCTCATCAAATACATCCCGGTAATCAGACAAGAACTCTGGGACCTCAGATGGGGTGGATGACGAAATTGACAGAAATGGAACATCACCATGTACCCCCTGACAACCCCAGCTGGACACCGACATGGATCTCCAATCTAACACTGGATTATGGACTTGTAGCCATGGCAACCCCAACACGACCACATCATGCAGATTATGCAACACCAGAAAGCGAATCTCCTCCTGATGTGCAGGAGCCATGCACATGGTCAGCTGGGTCCAGTACTGAGGCTTATTCTTAGCCAAAGGTGTAGCATCAATTCCTCTCAATGGAATAGGACACTGCAAGGGCTCCAAGAAAAACCCACAACGCTTAGCATACTCCAAGTCCATCAAATCCAAGCCTGAATCCACAAATGCCATGACAGAATACGATGACAAAGAGCAGATCAAGGTAACGGACAGAAGAAATTTTGACTGTACCGTACCAATGGTGGCAGACCTAGCGAACCGCTTAGAGCGCTTAGGACAATCAGAGATGGCATGAGTGGAATCACCACAGTAGAAACACAGACCATTCAGACGTCTGTGTTCTTGCCGTTCAACTCTGGTCAAAGTCCTATCGCACCGCATAGGCTTAGGTTTAATCTCAGGTAATACCGCCAAATGGTGCACAGATTTACGCTCACGCAAGCGTCGACCGATCTGAATGGCCAAAGACATAGATTCATTCAGACCAGCAGGCATAGGAAATCCCACCATGACATCTTTAAGGGCTTCAGAGAGACCCTTTCTGAAAATCGCTGCGAGCGCAGCTTCATTCCATTGAGTGAGTACAGACCACTTTCTAAATTTCTGACAATATACCTCTATCTCATCCTAACCCTGACACAAAGCCAGCAAATTTTTCTCTACCTGATCCACTGAATTAGGCTCATCGTACAGCAATCCGAGCGCCAGGAAAAACGCATCAATATTACTTAATGCAGGATCTCCTGGCGCAAGGGAAAATGCCCAGTCTTGAGAGTCGCCACGCAAAAAAGAAATAATAATTCTCACTTGTTGAGCTGGGTCACCAGAGGAGTGAGGTTTCAAGGCCAGAAACAGTTTGCAATTATTTTTGAAATTCCCAAACTTGACTCTATCACCATAAAACAAATCAGGAATAGGAATTCTTGGTTCAAACATAGGCTTCTGAACCACCAAATCTTGAATCTTTTGTACATTTATAACGAGATTATCCATTGAAGAGCACAGACCCTGAATGTCCATGTCCACACCTGTGTCCTGAACCACCCAAATGTCTAGGGGAAAAAAAAGGCAAAACACAGTGCAAAGAAAAAAAAATGGTCTCAGAACTTCTTTTTTCCCTCTATTGAGAATCATTAGTACTTTTGGCTTCCTGTACTGTTATGATAGGCAATTCAGTATCACAATGGACATAGCGGTCAGAGCACATACAGTGATCTGACAATAACCCAAAATCATAGAACGAGCTCTGAGACGTGGGAACTCTGCAGACCGCAATCCCTAATCCTCTCCAAACAACACTAGAGGCAGCCGTGGATTGCGCCTAACTCTGCCTATGCAACTCGGCACAGCCTGAGAAACTAACTAGCCTGAAGATAGAAAATAAGCCTACCTTGCCTCAGAGAAATACCCCAAAGGAAAAGGCAGCCCCCCACATATAATGACTGTGAGTAAGATGAAAAGACAAACGTAGGGATGAAATAGATTCAGCAAAGTGAGGCCCGACTTTCTTAACAGAGCGAGGATAGGAAAGATAACTTTGCGGTCTACACAAAACCCTAAAGAAAACCACGCAAAGGGGGCAAAAAGACCCTCCGTACCGAACTAACGGCACAGAGGTACACCCTTTGCGTCCCAGAGCTTCCAGCAAAACAATTAGACAAGCTGGACAGAAAAAATAGCAAACAAATAGCAAAGAAGAACTTAGCTATGCAGAGCAGCAGGCCACAGGAATGATCCAGGGAAAAACAAGTCCAACACTGGAACATTGACAGGAAGCCAGGATCAAAGCATTAGGTGGAGTTAAGTAGAGCAGTACCTAACGACCTCACCACAACACCTGAGGTAGGAAACTCAGAAGCCGCAATACCACTTTCCTCCACCAACAGAAGCTCACAGGGAGAATCAGCCGAAGTACCACTTGTGACCACAGGAGGGAGCTCTGCCACAGAATTCACAACAGTCATGGTGCTGGAAGAGGGTAAGCTTATGTGTGAGGTCAGGAGGGGTTTACAGGGTGGATGTGTTGGAGCTATGTGTATACGAGGTGTGCGGAGCTGAGCCGTGTGTGTATGAGGTGTGCAGAGCTGAGCCGCGTGTGTACGAGGTGTACGGAGCTGAGCCACGTGTGTACGAGGTATACAGAGCTGAGCCGTGTGTGTATGCAGCGCCCCAGGGTCCTGGCCGTTGCAGTAATGTCATTCTTCCACCAGGGGGAGTGATGTTATGTCTGAAGGCAATAAAGGAGATCACTTTACCAGGTATCACAAACCACACAACACACTTCACACTCCAGTCCACCAGGGGAGCTATGCTCCTATTTAGTAGGGCACTCTTCACAATTAGGTAAAACTGGTGGTCTGGGCAGGAAGTTAGGCAGAAGTGAGCTGGGCTTCACCCAGTGAGGTGCTATCTGGGCTCCGCTCAGGTAGTGGGTCCCTGACAGGGGTGGGATCCTGTCAGAGGCCTAGACAGAAGGCCACGGAGCTGCGTCGGCCCGACGTGCGGCAGCATCCTAAGACAGAGACAAGAACAGCGAATTGTATTTTAGAGAGTGAGAAACAAAGTCATAGCAAAAGGAGAGGAAACCAGAAGGAGTTCTGCCCTGCAAAAGGCTGCCTCCTTTCTGAGGCGCAGGATCCGGTAGCCAGAGCACCGAGGGAGTAATCGTCTCCAAGACTTGCTCCAGAGTCTGGCAGGACAGCTAATTCCATATTATCTGCCCGACCTATACCCAGGAGGCATGGTGGCAACTAGTGGGTGCTAGAGTCCCTGTAAAAAGCCTCAGGCCATCAGTTATACGGGTTGTTCCTATCCATCTGGGGGACAGAGAGAAAGACATAACATCTACAACAGTTGTGAGGACCTTATGAGAAGCTCAGCAGTAAGGTACTATAACATTGAGGCGCTAGAGGAAGGCTACTGATTTCCACCTGGATAAGGGGACTCTGGATTTGCCTTCAGACCGGCCGGACTCTGCCTGCCCTGTGATCTGGTGCTCTGGACTGTGGATGCTGAAGCCTTCAGTAAAGGTAAAGAGACTGCAACCTTGTGTCCTCGTTCTTCACTGCGCCTTACACCATCCACCATCTACACTCTGGGAAGCCCTGGGGACATACTTCACCTGTGGGAAGGTATACCATCTAGCTGCCATAACATCACCCCAGCGGACCACTAAGCAGCGTCGGTCACCCTGACCGAATACCACAGGTGGCGTCACGAACATTATCCCTTTAAAGACCTTTCCCCCCATTTACAACAGAAGTCCCTAGGGCCACAGACCGGGTCAGCCACCGTGACATCCCCCTTGAGAACCAAAGGGCCCGGTTCTGAGTACCCCACTGCCCTTCTGTGGGCACTCCATGTACGAGGTGTGCGGAGCTGAGCCGTGTGTGTACGAGGTGTACGGAGCGCAGCCGCTTGTGTTACAAGGTGTGCGGAGCTGAGCCGCGTGTGTACGAGGTGTGCGGAACTGTGCCATGTGTGTGTACGAGGTGTGCGGAACTGTACCATGTGTGTGTACGAGGTGTGCGGAGCTGAGCCCTGTGTGTGTACGAGGTGTGCGGAGCGGAGCCCCGTGTGCACAAGGTGTGCGGAGCGGAGCCGCATGTGTACGAGGTGTGCAGAGCGGAGCCGCATGTGTACGATTTGTGCGGAGCTGAGCCGTGTGTGTGCGAGGTGTGCGGAGCTGAGCCTCATGTGTATGAGGTGTGCGGAGCTGAGCCGCGTGTGTGCGAGGTGTGCGGAGCTGAGCCGCGTGTGTGCGAGGTGTGCGGAGCTGAGCCGCGTGTGTGCGAGGTGTGCGGAGCTGAGCCACGTGTGTACGAGGTGTGCAGAGCTGAGCCGCGTGTGTACAAAATGGAGCCCTGTGTGTACAAAGTGTATGAGGCTGACCCGTGTATGTGTACGGAGCGGAGCAGAGCGGAGTGTGTACGGGGGGTGTATGGGGGGCGCCCTTTTGCAGTTTGCCTCAGGCAGCAGAGAGGCTAGGTTCACCCCTGCCAATATGCCTGTAAAGGGGGCTTTGGTTGCCACTATTGTCGGGGGGCAGGAGCTGTATGTGGCTCACGACCCTCTCTCAAGGCTGGATGTGACTCGTGACCCTCTCTCATAGCTGAATGTGGCTCTCAAGGTCAAAAATGTTGGGGACCTCTGCTTTATAGGAATCTGGAGGTGTAAAAACGCAGGTGAAATCCGCACAAAATATGCACAAAATCCACAGGGAATCCGCAGGGCGTTTTACCTGCGGATTCTGCAGAATCTGCGCAAAAAAATCCGCAATGGCATCCACACTGTGTGCACATACCCTAATTGTCTGGAGATTGTTTGGGGTCCAGGTCTTGAGAGCACCGTCAATCGTTCAATCGACTCGCGAACCACGAACAGTGTGCAACTCAGGAGACTGGAGTGCACCTGGACCCACCCCAATCTGCATGTAATTCATGGGCCTGCCAAATATGAAAAAAAAAAGTCCTGAAAAAGTTGACCTCCCTATTATGTAATTGCAGTGCTGTAGTCATTTTTTCATGTTAATTTGTATTTCAGGTAAATCAAAACTCATTTGTGGATTATATGCATTGCAACATGCAAAATTGTGATGACGATCATCTAAATGACACAGTTCATTCTTCCAAAGCCCCACAAAAAATTGGTAAATATAAATGTAAAATGCTGTTTACTAACTATTTTGCCAATGATTCCACAATAATATGGAAAATTATAAAGGTACAGTATTTACATAGCTGAAATTAGAAAAAAAACAACAGCCAAATAAAGAGTCTGAAAAACTTTCTTATACATATATGCAGGGGCATGGAAAAATCGGCATAGAAGATGTCTTGCAGGTGCAATATAATGGGGAGGAGGTTATTAAAAACATAGATATGGGAAATCTATTAACATATAGATGAAAATGGGTCTAGCAATGAGGTGTCTAATGGGACGCCCTGTCTGCCTTCCTCATTCATGCTCAGCTAGATGGCTAAGGTAAATGGCCAAGTAGCTGAACTCAGTGATTGGCCTCAATGGTGACTCTAATGATATTGGATGGTATTTAACAGCCACAATCTCCCATGTGTGACGCTAGTCACTTCTCACCACCAGGCCGCGAGTCAGAATAGTCAAGGAGTCCAAAGTCAGAAGCCAGGAGGGCGCGTCATATACAGAAGGAAGAGACAAAAGCGTGGTCAGGTAACATTCTGAGGTCAGAATTCCAGAAGGACAACAGATCAGAGCAGAAGGGGTTAAACAGACGGATAGTCAGAACATGGTCCAAGGTCAGGCAACATGTCAATCAACACACTGACAGTGCAGCACGCCCCTGTACCAGACTGGATGACTGAGCTGTCAATAACTGGATCTCAGACACACTGGAACCGTGACACCATGGTTCATATTTATTTCCCAGTAGAATATAATTAGTTAGAGGATCACGACTGTTTCCCCTTACTTGTTTGCCTGGGAATAACATTTCATCCTTTATAAGCAGGTAAGAGAAAGCTACGTCTCTTTGAATATCTCCACGAGGCTTTGTCTGACCCTGAAATGGTCAACTGCATCCAGTGGGTAGATGAAGAAAATGGTGTCTTCCAATTTGTCTCCAAAAACAAAGAGAAACTAGCAGAGGTCTGGGGTAAGAAAAAGGGAAACCGTAAAATTATGACTTATCAGAAAATGGCCAGAGCTTTGCGGAATTATGGAAGAACTGGGGAAATTAGTAAAGTCAGAAGAAAGCTGACATACCAGTTCAGTGAGCTGGTTTTACAGAGACTGTCCCATGGCACAGGGTCAGAAAAAAATGCTGTTTACTACCAGTATGCCCAACCGGTCATGGAGTATTGGAGCAGCCATCAGTGCTGGGAATTTAATAAGTATGCTTACGGAAATTACAGCTATCAGTATACATAAAGAAAATTGTCTATTGCAGTCCTCAAGAGCATCGCCTAATTCATCACGAACTGTAAAAATAGCTCAGCTTCTGAAATTTATGTGTCAAATCCTATATTATCTTTTGGTGCCATGTCAAAACTATATATATAATGTATATACATTTGTACATAAATCTTGTGGATGTTTGATTTTTTTATGTACATGTTTGCACTGTTTATTTTAATGCCAATGAAGTCAAAGGCATGCAAATGAAAGCAAAAATAAAAATAATAAAAATAAAGATTTCAATCAAATAACCAATAAGATGTAGCTACCATAAACATAGGATAATAAGAAACAAGTCACGGACAATCGGAAATTGCCAAACAGGATAAAAAAGAAGAAAAAAACGACCAAAAAGTCCAAGAAATATTTTTATTACTTACATATAGTTTAAAATCAAAGATGACAATGAGGGGAAGCAAGGCAATCACAATATTGTTAAATTGTTATCAACTCAATAATGGCTTTAAATGCTCTAAAATTATTTGTACACATACGACTGCATAGACCTCATATGGCAAACTGATAAATCAGAAAATGCATCATACGAACAACATTATTACTGTAGATCTCTTACCATTTCTAATTGTGACTCCAACTGTAGCAAGACTTTTTTATCAGGACCATATTGGAAAACCAATAGAAATAAATAACAGCCGACAGCACTTCAATGTAGGGGTGCACATTCCAGTCCAATGGCCCAATTAGAGAATAAACAGTCCAGTACAAAAAAGGAACAGCATCTCATCCAGGTGATGAAAGAATCAAAAAGACTTTATTCTGCCATGATGCAACCATTGCTTGATAAAGACCTGCAATAGTTGAAACGTTGCATCATGGCAGAAGAAAGTCTTTTTGATTCTTTCATCACCTGGATGGGATGCTGTTCCTTTTTCATATTGGAAAATCAGTAGTGATGAGCGAATAGCATTGTTGCTCGGGTCTCCCCGAGATTTAGTTTTCCTCGCCTCAGCTGCATGATTTAAGGCTGCTGGACAGCCTGAGTACATGTGGGAATTCCCTAGCAAACAGGCATTCCTTACAAGTTTTCAGTCTGGCTAGCCGCCATAAATCATGCAGCTGAGGCGAGGAAAACTAATTGTCCGAGCACTACAAAATACTCGTAGATAACCCGAGCGTGCTCTGGGAAACCCGAGCATCAATGCTATTCGCTCATCACTAAAAATCAATAATTATACACATTGTAACCATTTATTTAGCTTACTTAAATAGATCCATTAATCCTGTAGCATTTTATAGACACTAACATCGCTGTCCCCATTGAGGCTCACAATGACAAAACATGACAGTAGCAATTCCCTAGGATAAAAACTAATTTATTAACATTGCAGTCTGTATTTTTTTGTATATAAGTGCTGGGTATAGTAGTATACTATACTTAGTATAACATTATCAGGAAATATAGCAGGAGTCAGATATCTCTTCAACCAATATTGCAGATTATAAAAACAATAAAAACAATAAATAAATAATGACAAATAAATGAATTAATTAAAATACTGAGGATTGCAGCAGGAATAAAATAGGAGCACTTTTCACTTGGTGACAGGTCCTCTTTAAAGGGTTTGTCAGGGCATATATACTGCCAGTTAAAAGTTTGGACACACCTGTTCATGTGATAGCTTTCCTTATTCTTTTGGGAATGTGCACATTGTAGATCCAGACTGAACAGCAAATCAAGAAAGAACAAATATGGAAATAAGGAGTAAATGAACTTGTGTGAAACAAACCAGAATAAGTGTTAAACCTTACATTCCTCAAAGTACACCTCTTTTACTATGAGGACAACTTTACACACCCTTGGCATTCTCTCAAGCAGCATCATCAAATTTTCACCCAGAGTAACTTTACAACAGTCTTGAAGGAGTTCCCAGATGTTGGAGGACTTGTTGACTGCTTTGACAGCACCCTTAGGTCCATCTCATTCCAAACCATCTCAGGTGGGTTGAGGTTGGGAGCTGGTGGAGGCCGTGTCATCTGATGCAGCCCTCAATCCCTCTCCTTCTTGGTCACATAGCCTTTAAATAGCCTGGCAATATTTTCTTGGATCATTGTCCTGTAGCAACAATATGATGGTTCTATTAAGTGTAAGCCAGATGGAATGACTTGCCATTCATGAATGCTGTACAGATGTGCTGATGTAAGTGTGCCTCGAATTTAGAATAAATCGCCAACAATGTCATCAGCAAAGCAATACCACACCATCACCTCTCTACCTCCACTCTTCATGGTAGTCAACAGAGGTGTAACGATCACAGTCGCACAAGATGCCACTGTGACAAGGCACGTGCAGGTGGGGCCCACTGATGCCAGCGGAAACTTCAACTGGATGTGCGTCTTTAGATGCAGTCTTCATTATGCTCTGGTGAATATCGCGTGGCTAGGGTACTGGTGCGCATGCGCGACTACGTCACTTCTTTCTTCTGTTCTTCGGTTAGTTGTCTGTTGCCAAATTGTATCTTGGACGTTTGCGGCCGGAGAAATCAAAGGACATGGACAATGAGTCGTGTCTCAAATGAATTCTGGTTTATTGGTTGAAATGTGCAGTATTTTATAGAGAGAAATAAGGGGTTTTCCCACACATTGCCTCATTGCCTTATCTGTTATGACCTGGTGGTTAGGAGCACCAGGAATGACCTGATAGTTAAAACTCAAACAGGAGAAGCTCTGGGATGTGGGAGCTCTGCTGACCGCAATCCCTAATCCTATCACACACACTAGAAATAGCCGTGGAGCGCTCCTGACGCTCCCTAGGCGCCTCGTCACAGCCTAAGAGCTAGCTAGCCCTAGAGATAGAAAATAAAGCCTACCTTGCCTCAGAGAAATTCCCCAAAGGAAAAGGCACATATATTGACTGTGAGTAAAGATGAAAGTCACAAACGCAGAAATGAAACAGGTTTCAGCAAAGGGAGGCCAGACTTACTAAATAGACAGAGGATAGGAAAGGTAGCTTTGCGATCAGCACAAAAAACTACAAAAGACCACGCAGAGAGTGCAAAAAGACCTCCGCACCGACTAACGGTGCGGAGATGCCACTCTGCATCCCAGAGCTTCCAGCTAGCAAGACAAAATCATGATATCCAGCTGGACAAGAAAACAATGAACGAATTAGATACTATCAGGAACTTAGCTTCTGCTGGAGTAGACAGGTCACCAGAAAGATCCAAGAGCGAACTGAACCAATGCAGAAACATTGACAGCTGGCATGGAGTAACGATCTAAGTGGAGTTAAATAGAGAAGCCAACCAAAGGATAAACCACGTCACCTGTGTAAGGAACCTCAGAAGCAGCAGCTCCACTGACAGCCACCAGAGGGAGCCCACGGACAGAACTCACCGAAGTACCATTCACGACCACAGGAGGGAGCTTGACAACAGAATTCACAACACTTATCTCTTAATTATTGCTAGTCATTGCTGGTTTCTGTTGCCCACATGTCATTATATTACTCTAATGGTTAATTAATTAGATGATGCTGACATCCTGTTCTGCACGTAGCATATTGATCTTTGATCACCATGAGAGGAGTGGCGACTGGTACACCTTGGTACAGGGTGGTAGGGACACGTTAGGTCACTTTAACATTATTCAGTATTATTTATTCTTGATTAGCTCAGTGGATCATACCATCATATCAGAGTCCACTTGAGGATTGCATAACCTGTTGACAGGAATGAATTAGAGCACGTACACACAGCCATTAATATATGTGATTCTTGTACATATTCAGCAAAGCGTCCATTTTGCCTATACAGTAGACGTCTTTTTTGTATATCTTCATAATTAAATAATATATATTTTAAATACATATCCTTAACAGGATCATTGTCCTGTTGCAACAATATGATGGTTCTATAAAGTGCAAACCAGATGGAATGACTTGTCATTCATGAATGCTGTACAGATGTGCTGAGGTAAGTGTGCCTCAAATTTAGAATAAATCACCAACAGTGTCATCAGCAAAGCAATACCACACCATCACCTCTCCACCTCCACTCTTCACGGTGGTCAGCAGGGGTGTAAAGATCGCAGTTGCACAAGGCGCCATTGTGACAAGGCACATGCAGGTAGGTGTCCCACTGATGACAGCGGAAACCTCAACTGGATGTGTGTCCTTGGATGCTGTCTTCATTACGTTCTGGTGAATTTCGCATGGCCAGGGCACTCCAGGTGCTCATGCGCTATTACGTCACTTCTTTCTGCCAGGAAGTTACTTCTCTTAAAATCTACCTCCCACATGCGCGCTTGATATAGCTAGACGCAACCCGGCTTCTGTACATCTGCCTCTCTGGTAATTAGTCATATTACATAGGATGGATGATAAACTTTTTCATTAACTTCCCCTGAGGAAACCACGCTCTGTGGCAATACGTGTAGCGGGTCTTTCCTCTAGACACAATGCTGTGACTGGGTGGCTTTGATATGTTCACCAACAGGTTTTATACAGCCTTGCTCTCCTGGGAATTATTTGCCTTATATTAGCTACTCCATTATTTGCTTGGGCATCTTCTTATTATTTGAAACTTATTTTAGGTTTCCTTCTCACAGAGTTATTAGCTTCTGTTTATTTCTATGTGGATTTTGTTTTTGTATTGGTGTCTTGCTCGCAATACTGTTTAACATTTGATTTCCCAGGGCAGTTAATTTTTTTACCATATTTAGCTCACCCCCAGTTTACACAGTGGAGGAGGTTGGTTGGTCCAATAAAAGCAGTCATGGGAGCGTGGATTACAGCGTTCAAGGGGGGCTCATGGTAACATACAAACTGTTATGAAGGTGTAGGAGCTGGGGAACAAATGGAGGAGGATGAGGAGGAAGAGGTGATGGACACACAACAGTCAAGAGATGAAGAGGATAAGGATCCCTTTTTCTATTGTCTGTGGTTAGAAGGAAGGGATGGAGGAAGCAAGCTTGAGTGTTACTCCGCCACCATCACACCATGGACTTGGACCTCATGGAAGGTCACATGAGCACCTTCTTGCTGCACTATTGGCAACATGATGCCTGTATTGTTAGGATTAGAAATAGTGCTGCTCTGTTTGATCCATTGTACAAGAGTAAATTTTGCCAGATGTTTCCCCCCGTGGACATGCTGGAGTATCAGAACATGCTTGTAGACAATCTTAAGAGTGGCAAGACAGCAGTGAGACACACAGTGTGCATTGCAGTTTTAGACCTCCAACCCCGGGAACGTTGAGTCGTCAACGCAAAAACAGCAGCAGTGCAAGTGGCAAAAGCAATTTCTGTGAGTCATTTCACACATTTTTTAGACCAGCCCATGCACCAGCAGAATAGAGTACAAGTCTGACACATTGTGAACAACTGGAGAGGATGGTGCAGGAGTATCTCGAGCTCAACATCAATACCATCAGGGGGAATTTGGACCCTTTTGCATTTTTTGCATTTTGGTTTTCAAAAATGGAAAATTGCACTTTCTGCTGTGTGGGACCTGGTGAGCAGAATTAAAGAGGAGGTTCCCGGACCCACTCCATGCCCCCCTCTTTTGGTTTGCTCCCCGGGGACCCAGGGTATGATGAAGTAACGTGCAAAGGTGTGCTGCCATCGGTTGTGCACATTTCGGCTCAGGGAGCCATCCTGGTGCTGCATGGTCGTGCAGCTCCAAAAGAGTTCCTCTGACTTTTCTGTGACACGTGGGTGATTGTGGCATCATGTACGCACTGGCACGTATGCATGCAACTAGCCAGAAGTGGAGCAAGCTGCGCCATCAGGGGATCGTGAGAGGTAAGTATGAAAAAACTTTTTTTTCTTTTTAATTAAATGAATGTGGGGAGGGGTGAATAAATGATGAATTGAAGATGGGAGACAGCAAATGATGATGTATTGAGGTAGGTACAGCAAATGATGAACTGAGGGTGGGAGAGAGCAAATAATGATGAATTGAGGGCGTGGGACAGAGGACAGTGAATGATGATGTATTGAGTGCAAATAAGGATGAATTGGCGGTGGAGGACAGCAAATGATAAATTGAGAATGGGGAGTGAGGAATTTAAATTATGATGAATTGAGGGTGGGGGGAGATCAAATTAAGCTGTATTGAGTGTGGTGGTAGGTGAGAGAGAGGACATGAGATAATGAATTGGGGTGGATGGGGGGCATGTAAATATAATGAATTGGGAGGAGTGGCAGGTACAGAGTAGGGGGCGTTGAGGATGCAGGAGTGTGACTTTTATTGAATTGGGGGAAAGGATACAGCCAGGTGTTAATTAATTTACACATTTATTGGGTGGTGAAAGTGGCTATTTATAGTAAGTGGTGGCACAGTGGTAGATTACAATTTATATTTGGAATGGTGGGTTGTATAATAGCTAATTATATATTAATGGTGGGTGCACATCTGTATTTAGCTTCACAGTGTAGAAGCTGGGAAAAATGTGGAATGTGCTCGGGAAGTGGTGCTCTAAAAAAACACGTTATTTTATGCAGAGACAAGTACTCGCTAGAAGAAGTGATGACGGTCTGCGCTAGAAGAAGAAAAAAAGCGAAGCTGACGGACTGCAACTAGAGATGTCACCGATGAGTTAAAGTGTTACCTGTATACTTATACTATACACTGTATACTATGTACAGAGCTCCTGTGTATAATGTCACTTATGGTAATATTAGTATTCTGTTTTTTTAAATTAATGATCAATATTGTAGTATTCGGTCACTATGTGGTGGTAATATGTGGTCTGGTCATGGTGTGGCGGTGCTTGTTCCTTGTATGTGGTATTATTTGCTCACTATGTGGTGGTAATATGTGGTCTGGTCACGGAATGGCAGTATTTCTCCCTTGTACATAGTATTATTCAGTCTCTATGTGGTGGTAACATGTGGTCCAGCCAAGTTGTGCCATGTATGTGGCATGATTGGTAATTTTAAAAAATGATCGTGACACATTGACTTAAAGAAAAATGAATAAAAAGATACCTAAAGAGAGTATTGGATATTTTAAGAAATGTCTAATAGGTTAGAATAGAGTAGGGCAAAGGTCTACCCTGTCGTGCTGGCGGCTTAAATTGTTTTTGGCCCAAACAAAAGCCGATGGCTATGTATGTGACATGATGTTCGAAGAGAACTGTTAATGTGTGATTGGTGAGGACGTGCAGTAGAAGTGGAGTTTTTCTAAGAGTGGGCAGTGGGACTGTGGAAGGTTTGAGGGGTGGAGGCAGAGCTGAAGTGGAGGAGGAGCTGGATGGAGCCTGGCTGGAGATACAAGAGAGCCCCAAAATTCTGCCAGTATGGGGCCCTGAAATTGCTGATGGCAGCCCTGTCAGAGATGTTCTGCAGTGGTTCCCATTACTGCTCCCATGTACTCATGCTCCAACAGAACAGGTGGATGGGCAACAGTGCACTTAATCATTACCAATTGTTGCCCAAATGTTATCCAGATGGATAGCCCATGGAACCACAGCCAGCAGAGTCATGAAAAAGCAGAAGTAACTGCTGCATGACTTGGGTCTCAGACTGCTTGCCTGATTTGCAAGGGGGTAAGAAGGAAGACGGACGCCCATGGGCCACGGTGCAAAATCTGTGCTTTCAGTAGGGGACAGGGTGGAAGACGAAGCAAAGAAGCTGGAAGCACTCTGAGCCAATCAATGCAAAACCACCTCTACTTGTTGTGGCCTCACCATTCAAACAGCGGAACTCGTGCCTACGAAATTACACAGATCGCCCTGTCACCTGCTTGCACCAGAGGGAGTTGTTTCATTTGGGCTCGTAGCAGGCACAGATCGACCACAGCCTCTCTCTCCCTGCAGCACCTATACCACCACCAACATGGCCACATCCCCTATTTGATGTTCTCCTCATTGTATTCCACTCAAAAAAGTGCAGAGTATTACATGACTTGCATACAGGAAGAGAGTGACCAGCAGATTATTACCCTGCCCATTTTCAGAGTACCCCCCCAAAAAATCAAAACACAAAAATAATGTTGGCTAGCTCCTTCTCCAATGCCGCTTCCACTTACACAGCCATCTCCACCTCCTCCTCAACCTCCTCCAGCACTTGGTCCTCTGCCTCATGGTTTAAGATTATAATTTTTTTCTTTTTTTTAATTCTATCTTATTTTAAGTAATTTCCCTATCCAAATTTGTTTGCAGGGCAATGGTCCTGCTCTTACCACATTTAGCTTCCTTTTGCAGCCCTCTAGGTCTTACTAGGACCATTTTACAGCCATTTTATCACACCCAAGTTCGAGTTCCCATTGACTTCTATTATTATGTTCGAATTCAGTGTCAAGTTGTATACTGAACTTTTAACTCTAGTTCAGCTGAACTAAAGATCCACGACTCCACTCATCCCTAGTAATGATCAGTACATCTGATCAGCAGATGTATTGTATGTTGAATATGTATGCAGTTATCTGTCTCAATTGACAAAAAATAGAATTAGGAGATTATTAGCTGTATTGGGAACATGGACTGACTGCAAACTACAGCACATTGGAGTATGTTGACATCATTCAAGCAAAGAAATTATCAGCTTTAGAAAAGAATATACATTGTAAACAGGAGTACTGTATACAAAGCGAGATTTGCATTCTGTGCGCACACACCAAAAAATGTTTTGTTAGTATTTGTGGTTGTTTACACAATATTTACACACCTATATGCTCATTTGTTCTGTATGGTGTTTTGTAAAATTCAAGTTTAGACTTTGATCTACCATTAGATGTCACTGTTTTATAACATTACTGCAACCAGAAAATGTATTAGTAAAGGCTGTACAGGCAGTCCCAGGGTTATGAACTAGACTACACTCCCTATAGTCCTCCATATATTAAATTACACTGCTCAGTCCTCCATATAGCATAATACACTCCTCAAAGTTCTCCATATAGCATAATACACTCCTCATAGTGCTCCTTATAGTATAATACACTCCTCAGTCCTCCATATAGTATAATACACTCTTCAGTCCTCCACATAGTATAATGCACTCCTCATAGTCCTCCATATAGCATAATATACTCCTCATAGTGCTCCATATAGTATAATGCACCGCCATAGTCATCCATTTAGTACAATTCACTTCCCATAGTATAATGCACCCCATAGTTCTTCATATAGTATAACGTATTCCCCATAGTCCTCAATACAGTATAATGCAGCCCACATATAGTATAATGCAGCCACCACCCTACAGAGTATGATGCAGCCACCCCACAGAGTATAATGCAACCACCCCACAGAGTATAATGTAACCCCCCATAGAATATAATGCAGCCCCCCTCATAGTTTAATGCAGCCCCCTCATAGAGTACGATGCAATCACCCCTCATAGAACATAAATATAATACAGCCCCCCATAGAATATAATGTAGCCCCGAATAGAATATAATACAGCCCACCTCCCCATAGAATATAATGCAGCCCCATGAAAGATTATGATGCAATCATCCCTCATAAAATCTAATACAGCCCCCATAAAATATAATACAGCCCACCTCCCCATAATATATAATGTAGCCCCCCATAGAATATAATGCAGCCCCCCATAGAATATAATATACCCCCAATATAATATACCCCGACAATAGTATATAACACAGCCACATAGTATATAACACGGCCCCCCATAGAATAGAATATAGCCATGATGAAGATCGTTTAGATCGAAACGCGTTGCTATTAGCAGGTTTTTGTCGCTTGTTCACATTCCCTTTTGTGCAGGGATGTTTTTTAAGGATATGGATCAATAAAGGACTTTTAATCGGAAAGGAGCTGGAACAATCTTCACATTTATTACTTTGCACTGTCACTTTAAAACTCAGGGTATATGCTGCAAGGAATTTTCTCCCAGTGACTAAAGAATTTTCATGAACATCTTCGAATGTGGGTGTAGCAGTAAGATTCATTGATCTTTTCTGGATACCTGTGGTTCCCTTCGCTTACCTCTATTATGATATTTTGCTCTGGTTTTGAGGCACTGATTTTAATTGTGTGTATTGTTTATATGTGAATAAAGGCTTCTTTTAAATCAATAACACTTCGTGACTAAGTAT
Organism: Ranitomeya imitator; assembly: GCF_032444005.1. NCBI lineage: Eukaryota > Metazoa > Chordata > Amphibia > Anura > Dendrobatidae > Ranitomeya > Ranitomeya imitator. Next base: position 202,222,321 of record NC_091285.1, on the reverse strand, counting down.
AGTTTAATAACTTTATAGTCAGTATGTTAATATTAATGATAAACTTACCTGGAGCAGCCAGTGACAGGCAGCGGCTGCCAAGGCAAACAGGATCATGGGGTGCATTAAAAGAGGTCTGGATACACATGATGAGAGCATTATACTGACTCTGTGCAAATCCCTGGTTAGACCGCACATGGAGTACTGTGTACAGCATTGGGCACCAGTGCTCAGGAAGGATATAATGAAACTAGAGCAAGTACAAAGGAGGGCAACAAAATAAATAAAGAGGATAGGGGAACTGCAATACCCAGAAAGATTAGCAAAATTAGGATTATTTAGTCTAGAAAAAAGACGACTGATGGGCAATCTAATAACCATGTATAAGTATATACAGTAAGTGAACAATACAAATATCTATCAGAGGATCTGTTTTTCCCACAAACATAGAAGAGGATTCTTTACTGTTGGGGCAGTGAGAATCTGGAATTCCTTGCCTGAGGAGGTGGTGATGATGAACTCAGTCGAGGGGTTCAAGAGAAGCCTGGATGTCTTCCTGGAGCAGAACAATATTGTATCTTACAGTTATTAGGTTCTTTAGAAGGACTTAGATCTGGAGATTTATTTTGATGGAATATAGGCTGAACTGGATGGACAAATGTCTTTTTCGGCCTTGCTAACTATGTTACAGAGACAACAAATACAGAAAACACACAATAAATGCACAGTAACACATCACTATATAGTGCAAAATAATTCCAATATACACAGCCCAAATAATGTCAAAATACAGTGCTCAAATAAGGAAGAACAAATAATACCAATATAAAGTGAAAGAATTTCCAACATACAGTGCCTGAATACGTACCAAAAAATCCCATCAATTAATACCAATATACAGTGCCTACAAAATACCAAAAACACTCCAATATACAGTGCTTAAATAGTGTAGAACAAAATCACTATACAAGGCTAAAATAACACAAACATTTAGAGCACAAATACTAGCAAGTAGGGTTGAGCGAAACGGGTCGAAATTGTTCAAAAGTCGCCGACTTTTGGCAAGGTCGGGTTTCATGAAACCCGACCCGACCCCAGTGGGGGGTCGGCCATGAAGTCGGCGATCTTTTGAATCTGGAATCGGAATTCCGATCCCGATTCCCGATATGTTTAAGATATCGGGAATTGGTATCGGAATTCAGATTAAAGTGTAAAATATAGAATTAAAATAAAAAATATTGCAATACTTACCCTCTGACGCGCCCTGGTACTAACCGGCAGCCTTCCTCCTTCGAATCCGCGCTTCTAGGACCTTGCCGTGACGTCGCGGTGACGTCGCGGCTTGTGATTGGCCGCGCGGCCGCCCATGTGACCGCTCGCGCGGCCAATCACAAGCCGCGACGTCACCCGCGATGTCACCGAAGGTCCTGGAAGGGCTGATTCTTAGGAAGGAAGGCTGTCGGAAGGAAGCAGGGCGCTTCCGAGGGTGAGTATATACCTAATAGGAATATAATCACCCTCGGAAGCGCCCTGCTTCCTTCCGACAGCCTTCCTTCCTAAGAATCAGCCCTTCCAGGACCTTCGGTGACGTCGCGGGTGACGTCGCGGCTTGTGATTGGCCGCGCGAGCGGTCACATGGGCGGCCGCGCGGCCAATCACAAGCCGCGACGTCACCCGCGACGTCACCGAAGGTCCTGGAAGGCTGATACTAAGGAAGGAAGGTTCCCGGTTAGTACCAGGGCGCATCAGAGGGTAAGTATAAGGATATTTTTTATTTTAATTCTATATTTTACACTTAAATATGGATCCCAGGGCTTGAAGGAGAGTTTCCGCTCCTTCAGACCCTGGGAACCATGGAAACCCAATGCACTGCATTGGGTTTCGAGTTTCGGCCGACCCCGACTTTTTTATAGGATCGGCCGATTTCACTCGACCCGACTTTTCCAAAAGTCGGGTTTCGTGAAACCCGACCCGATCCTATAAAAGTGAAGGTCGCTCAACCCTACTAGCAAGATATAGTGCTCAAATATGTTAAAAGAAAACTTAACACAGATATGAGATAACTGTATGATTACCTAATTATAAATTATTTTCCTTTTCATAGTGAAATGTTCAAATTCCCCCCTCAGAGATGAAGAGGACTTGAACTCTAGTGCAAATTACTGAAAGTAGCAATCGTAAAAGTCAATATTAATCTTTAATGAGACTTGCCACATGACAACTCTAAGCAGAATCTCAATTTGCAGAAGTGTGTTTCTGATGTTGCCTCTCCTCAGGGCAAAGCATGAGATCTAATTTGACTGTATTTGAGGCCTCTGACAGGCGTCTAATGGGTAACTTCTCTCCTTGTGAAGAGTGACATCTCTGACATGCCAGTGTAAGGAGACTTTTAGGCCATGCAATAGTCCTCTGAGAAATTAAATATGTAAATTACCTCTTCATAGCATTGAGTTCTCTGGATGAGACAGAGCACTCCCTGAGCCTCTGACTCCACAGGTTGTTTTCCCCTTCCAGCACTAGCCTCTTTAGCTTGATTGATAGTTCGCTGTCTGATTTTCTTGCCTGATGTCACACAAATAGTAAGCTGATAAAGAGGCTGGTGCTGGGTGGGGAAACAACCCAGTAAGGCAACCGCTAAGGAAGTGCTCTGTCCGGCATAGAGCACTTAATGCCTTATTTGCATAAAAATAAAAACATTAATTACTTGGGAATGCAGCAACAGATATAAGTTATAAAGGTGTTGTTAGATTTAAATTTCAAAGATCTGCATCCCCACATATGTGGTTTTAGGGAGGGGGTTGATTTTACTGATATATTCCCTTTAAAATAAATTAAGTTATTTTCTGCACTGGTCCAAAGGATCAATTACAATTGGTCAAGGTGAAGCGAGCAGTGTACATTATAAATTCACATAGGTATTTAAAAAAAAAATAGCTTAACAACATCAGATAGCAAGGGAGCTATCACTTGTGACATCTATATGCCCACACAATGCATTAGTTTGCCAAGTACAGAATGCATAGAAAGCAGTTTACTGAAACTTCCTTTGAAGTTCTGCTTACTTACACAATCCCCTTATGTAATATCCAATGCTTGACTTCTATGTTTGTTTTTATAAAAATCAATGGACAGTTAAGACCCCCAACACTTAAAGGTATCATACAGCAAGGGGAGAATGTGACACAGTCTCTTGTTTACCGGAACACATGTTGCATGCTGGCAGATTGGACAAAGCACTTGTCATGGATTAGGTATGAAACAAACAAAACCAGCATTTGTTGTATAGAGGTCCCAGAATAGACACAGCATAGTCCTTTAAAGTCTGAGGGATCTCACGGGAATAATTACTCTGTGTCGTTATTGTTTTTTGTTACCAAATTAATCTTCCACATTGTCCATGTCTTACATGTATCCGGAGTTTCCCAACAAGGGCTCATGATACTGAACGTTGAATTGATTTTCCAGATTTGAGAATAGCTGGATATTAAATGGAGAAGAGAATTATGAAAGTTTAACGATCTCTGGCCAGTCTGCCCCAGGATTGGGACTTTAGCAATGCTCCAATGGATACTTATTATCCAGGATCCTCACTTTTACCACAATTTGCATGAACTAGGTGAAGTTTATTAATACTGATGTTATGTAAGAGCTAATCTCTGGAACATATAAAGGAATATCTGTACCATTGCCTTCATGTAAGATATGATGTGATAGACGTTACATGACCACAGTCTGCACCTCTTTGACGATGTTTTCTGAGCAACAAGTACACCACCTCCATAACTATGAAGCTCCCTAGGGAGACATCACTGCTATATCCTGGAGTCTGTTTCTGAATGCTTTCATTGGGTTTCCCAGGGGAGATTTTTGACAGGTGTTGGCTCCATACTTGGACAAGTCATTGCTTCTGCAAATGATAGCTTGGTGAGTGCTTCAAACAAATGCATACTGCAAACAGCTCTTCCACCCCCTGTTTTGTTGCCTATCCTTGCATGCAAGTGGGGGAAATTTTATTGCTTTGTTCATGTGAAACGGCTTGGCACCTGAACAATCTGAAAGATGAAGGTCATAAGTCAAGGATTGAAATAGATGATGCCAGCCAATTAGTGGTGTCTGGTGTTAGTTTCCAGTGTCAAACAATGTAACATAGCTCCATTAATTTGTGTCATTTTATTGAATATAAAATAAATGGACTCCACAGACTCTTATCTTTTTTAGTTATTGTCATTCAGACATGTTTACCTTAGTTTTTTACAAATTTAATAAATTATTCTAATTTCTCTTTATAAAAAAAATATGTTGCTATGCAGATACATATAAACATCACAATATTTTTTTAGGGCATGTCATATCACACTCAAATTGGTATGAGCTTGGACTAGCCCACAGGGGAACAGGAAAATTCCCCGGTGGGCCTCTGCGCAGGTGTGGGCCCACTGTATGAGCAATAGGTGGCACTATACATTTCATTCACTATGTACATTTAAAGGCAAAATCTCATAATTTATTTAACAAACTACCAAGTTTACCATTATATAGAAGCATAGGTACATTTCTAAAGGATGATAAGAAAATACTTGCATCTAGCTGAACAGTGGACCATCAGAAACAATGTTACTGGTGGGACATTGCCACTACAGTCCAACGCTGTCTTGGTATATCTTGATCCAAGATTAAAAATTAAAAAGGGCACATGTACAGGATGTCTGAATCAGAACTGGCATATGAGTATTCATACATATTACATAACATATGATGTTAACTTACGTCATATGTCGTGTCCCAGCCTTTGATACGTCAAGCCCACATCTTTTAAGAAAATGTTGGATGATTTAATCGGCCATCATGTGCCTCTAACATTGGAGCTACACCCGCGGCTGTTAACCTGTTAAATCAATATTTAGCAGTGGCATTTAACACACGCCGCCAGGGGGGGCACATCATTCTGCACTCCTATCATCGCATTGAGTCAGCTGGCTTGAGGGTAGTCCAAAATAAACGTGTGACAGAACAGAAGAGGACTTGTGCTAAGGAGGATTGAAGTGTGAATTGCTGTGCCCCATCCCACCAGTACCTACCTGATGAACTTGGACTGTATAGTAAAAGTTTGACTGTTGCAAAGAACTTGGTGTCCCTTGCATTGTGTGCGGTGACTCCTGTGGACGGAAGCCTCCTGGTAGCGGACACTTTTGGCCTACAAGTGAGTGTGATGCACCGCACACCCTACAGCTCACTGGAACTGGGACACTCCTTGTCTGTAAAGCACCAGAGCGCAACTGAACACCAGCTTTGTCATGACTATCGCTCTGCAGCACTTTGCATTTGGCATAGTCGGCAGGATCCACCCATGCATTAAGAAAACTTGAAAGGTGCTGGGAAAGATCCAGCTAAAACAAAGATGACGCAGGTGACTAGATGTATCCGCCTATAGTGGGTGCATCGGAAGAGAAACAAAAGTCTGTCCAGTCTAGGAAGATTCTTGTCAAGAGAGGCTTGCCCATAGTGAGCAGTGTCTGCCCCCAATGGGCATGACAAAAGAAAAAGAAACCATGCCCGTTCATGCTAGTTAATGGTGAACTGGCAGAGAGAGACTGTTGTAAAATGGGTAGGAGAGCTGGAAATGGCCCCACCCAAAGAAGGGCAGAGTCCTGGAAAAGTACACCCTGAGGAGAACAGCCTAGTGGCATTGTTGATGAGAAAGAACAGAGACAAACAAGTCAAGATGGAGAGACGGGCAAGTCGAATGGCAGCAAAAGCTATGGGAACAGGAACAAGAGATGCAGCCAGGAGGACTGTGGTCACTGGTGGATCTGGCTGTGCCCGTTCGGTGACTTCAGCACCCAAAATCAGAACTCAAGGTCGAAGTTTCCTGGTCAGCACATGAATCCGAGCCTGAACTGCTGAAGGAAGAGGCCGTGTCAATATGGCTGAACCTTTGCAGCCGAGCATTGAGATTGAAGGCCCTGCTGGCGGCAGCCGTGAGTTCACATTGACCCACTACTGAAGCTTCAGTCTCAAAGGCAGCCCCTAACCCCATGCCATGGATGTACATTCTTGGACAGGGAGGTGTATTTTGATTACAACCAGCTCATTAATTTCTTCTTTCTCTGTTAGCACACACAAGCCGTGTTCATTACTGAACACTGAAGGGCATGCAATGAAAGATTACATCCTGAAACCAGTGCCAGAGTCAGAATGTACTTTGTGGGTGGAGTTTGTATGGCCCCAGAAGAATGGCATAAATATCCAAATGGCCCTTGGCAGAAAAAAGATTCCCCACCCCTGATTAAGGAGGACGGACCACGAGGGTGGATTGTAGTCTCAGTGACCGTTATCCCTCCAGAAGAGGGATATCCTCAGGAGATGCAACTGAAGAAGGTGAGCCACCCAGCTGCGACCAGTAGGGCAAGTGAACAGGGCCCAATACCCCCTATCCCTGTGCTCTCCAGTTCCACAGAGAAAGCCTGGATGAATAGCGGGGAATCAGGGTCAAGCAGTGTATCCTCCGCCGCCAGCATCCAAGCCCCAGCTCTGGATGAGGCGGCCAGAGTTCCAGCCAATGTTATTGTTTCCCAGGACCCCCACTCAACTACCAGGATAATGAGGTAATATGAACAATAAATGCAAAATGCCAAACATACAAATATACACACATAAACAACAGAGGTATGCACTGGAAAGTGGAGGATGGTGTAAAACCAAAGTAGGAGAAGAAAGGGAATTGTCACACACTCAAAACCTAGCAACAGTCACAGATAAACCCACCAAATGCCTTCTCCTACAATAACCAACAGCAATCTCTAGCCATGCAGCATAAGCTTGCTCTGATAATGTAGTGCTAGCGTGGACCCAGATTACATAGGATATGGGAGTGGCTAACAGTGCACAGCTGACAGCCTAAATGCTCCAGGAGCTCTCAACAGAGAAGATTAACCCCTGCATTGGCAAAGGAAATTTACACCGTTTAATAAGAAGGTGAATAGCTTTTAATCCATGTAGGAGTAGGAGAAATCATATGCTGCAGTCTTCTGGCTCCTCTCTGTGTTGGCAAACTTGTGACATTCTGATTTGGCTTTTATCCTAAGTCACATTTCAAGGGCCATTAAAGGTTTGCTTTAGAGTTCAAGTCGTCTTCCTCTCTGAAGAGGCAAGTTGCATATTAGGTTTCTCTGTGTATATACAGCAGTTATTTCATCTTTGGACACCTTTTAGTCTATGATGTACATTATTACTTTATTTATTTATTTATTTATTTATTATTTATATAGCACCATTGATTCCATAGTGCTGTACATGAGAAGGGGTTACATACAAATTACAGATATCACTTACAGTAAGCAAACTAACAATTACAGACTGATACAGAGGGGCAAGGACCATGCCCTTACGGGCTTACATTCTACAGGATGGTAGGGAAGGAAACAGTAGGTTGAGGGTTGTAGGAGCTCCGGTGTTGCTGAGGCGGTACCTTCGGTAGTGGTGAGGAGGCAGTGGGGTCAGTGCAGGCTGTAGGCTTTCCTGAGTAGGTGGGTTTTCAGGTTCCGTCTGAAGGATCCGAATGTGGTTGATAGTCGGCTGTGTTGGGGCAAAGAATTCCAGAAGATGGGGATATTTGGGAGAAGTCTTGGAGGCGGTTGGGTGAGCATCAAATAAGTGTGGAGGAAAGAAAAAGGTCTTGGGAGGACCGGAGATTACGTGAGGGAAGATATTGAGAGATTTGTAGGTCAGTATTAATAATTTGAACTGGATACGCTGAGGGAATGGGAGCCAGTGAAGAGATTTGCAGAGGGGGGAAGCGGAGGAGTAGCGAGGAGAGAGATGAATTAGTTGGGCAGCAGAGTGAAGGATAGACTGGAAAGGTGCAAGGGTGTTAGCAGGGAGGCCGCAGAAAAAGATATTGCAGTAGTCGAGGCGGGAGATTATGAGGGCATGCAAAAGCATTTTAGTAGATTGACGCTTGAGGAAAGGATGGATTCTGGAAAAATTTTTGAGCTGGAGGCAACAGGAGGTGGAAAGAGCTTGGATGTCCAGTTTGAAGGACAGGGAAGAGTCAAGGGTTACTCCGAGGCAGCGGACTTACGGTATGGGGAAAGCGTAATGTCGTTACTTACGATAGATAGGTAAGGTAAGGAAGATCTATGAGATGGAGGAAAGATGATGAGTTCAGATTTGTCCACATTGAGTTTGAGGAAGCGAGAGGAGAAGAAGGAGGATATGGCTGATAGACACTCCGGGATTCTGGACAGCAAAGAGGTGACATCTGGGCCTTAGAGGTAGATCTGAGGGTCATCAGCATAAAGGTGGTACTGGAATCCGTAGGACTTTATGAGTTGTCCCAGGCCAGGCCCGTGACACGTTAAAGGGTTGATTGTGACTTGTAGGATCGCTACTTCCAACAGGTGGCGCTATAGAGTTTAAGTCTTTTTCTCTGAAGAGGCAATTTGCATATTATATTTCCCAGAGGAACATTGCACTGCGAATAAGCCTCCATACCTTGACAAGCCAGAGCTGGTATGTCACTCTCCATAAGGAGAAACGTTGCCCCTTAGACCCCAGTCCAGAGCCTCTCATCTAGCCAAATTAGTTCTCATGCTTCGCACTGATGAGGGCCAACAGCCCTAAACACCGTGTCTTCAAATTGAGATACTGATTTGGCTTTTTGTTGTGAATTCCGCTCTTGGGCTCCCTCCAGTGGTTGTAAGTGGCACTTTTGTGAGTTCTGCTCTTGGGCTCCCTCTTGTGGTTTCTAGTGGTATGGCTGCTCCTTGGAGTTAGTTGTCTTCAGCTGCCTCCACTTATTGTCCGCAATTTAAGTCTGGATCTTTCTTCAGCCTGTGCCACTTGTCAATGTTCCTGGCTGGATTCACATTTCTGCTTGGATTCTCCTGGTTTCCTGACCAGTTCTGCAAAGATAAGTTTTGGCTTGGCTCATTTCAGTCCACATGTTGTGGACTTATTGTTCTGTGCATTCTTTATTTGTCCAGCTTGTCAGTATGGATTTTTTCTGTTAGCTGGAAGCTCTGGGAAGCAGATTTACCCTCCACACCTTTAGTCAGGTGTGGAGATTTTGTAAACTCTGTGTGGATTGTTTTGTAGTTTTTATACTGACCGCACAGTATCCTTTCCTGTCCTATCTATCAAGCTAGACTGGCCTCCTATGCTAAAATCTGATTTCATTTCTGCGTATGTTATTTTCCCCTCCTCTCACCGTCAATATTTGTGGGGGGCTATCTTTCCTTTGGGGATTTTCTCTGAGGCAAGATAGGTTTCCTGTTTCCATCTTTAGGGGAAGTTAGATCTTAGGCTGTGCCGAGGGGTCTAGGGAGCGTCAGGTACCCCCCACGGCTATTTTTAGTTGCGCTGCTAGGTTCAGGATTTGCGGTCAGTACAGATACCACCTCCTTCAGAGCTTGTCTCATGTTGTTCCTAAACCACCAGATCATAACAGTATAAGTGGCCAAAAATGAATTAAATGTATCTCAAAAGAAGGAAAAGAAAGTTCTGAACCATTTTTTTTTCTGTGCTTTGGTTTGTCTCTTTTTTTTTCCTCTTGATATCTGGGTGGTTCAGGATATATGTTTTGGCATGGATGTTCAGGGTTTGTTTTCTCGTGTGGATCAACTTGCTGCAAGAGTACAGAATATCCAGGACTATGTTGTCCAGACTCCGGCTTTAGAGCCCAGAATTCCTACTCCTGATTTGTTTTTTGGGGACAGATCCAAGTTTTTGAACTTTAAAAATAACTGCAAATTGTTTTTTGCTTTGAAACCCCGTTCTTCTGGTGATCCCATTCAGCGGGAGAAAATCATCATATCCTTGCTGCGTGGTGATCCTCAAGACTGGGCTTTTTCTCTTGAATCAGGGGATCCGGCATTTTTGAATGTAGATGCATTTTTTCAAGCGCTCGGATTATTGTATGACGAACCTAATTCTGTGGATCATGCAGAAAAAACCCTGTTGGCCTTGTATCAAGGTCAGGAAGTGGCAGCATTATACTGCCAGAAATTTAGAAAATGGTCTGTGCTCACTAAATGGAATGAAGAGGCTCTGACCTTTTCTGAAACCCTTAAAGATGTTATAGTGGGCTTTCCTACGCCTGCCGGTTTGAGCGAATCTATGCCTCTAGCCATTCAGATTGATCGGCGTCTGCGCGAGCGCAAAGCTGTGCACCATATGGCAGTATCCTCTGAGCATAGTCCTGAACCTATCCAATGTGATAGGATTTTGACTAGAATAGAACGGCAGGAATTCAGACGTCAGAATAGGCTGTGTTTTTACTGTGGTGATTCTGCTTATGTTATCTCTGATTGCCCTAAGCGTACTAAGAGAGTCGCTAGGTCTGTTACCATTAGTACTATACAGCCTAAATTTCTCTTATCTGTGACCCTGATTTGCTCATTGTCGTCCTTTTCTGTCATGGCATTTGTGGATTCAGGCGCTGCCCTAAACTTAATGGACTTAGAATTCGCCAGGCGCTGTGGTTTTTCCTTGCAGCCTTTGCAGAGCCCTATTCCTTTGAGGGGCATTGATGCTACACCATTGGCCAAGGATAAACCTCAGTACTGGACGCAGATGACCATGTACATGGCTCCAGCACATCAGGAAGATTGCCGTTTTCTGGTGTTGCATAACCTGCATGATGTTGTTGTGCTGGGATTTCCATGGTTACAGGAACATAATCCGATGTTGGATTGGAAAACTATGTCGGTGTCTAGTTGGGGTTGTCGAGGAGTACATAGTGACGTTCCTGTGATGTCAATTTCCTCTTCCCCCTATTCTGAGGTCCCTGAGTTTTTGTCGGATTTCCAGGATGTATTTGATGAGCCCAAGTCCAGTTCCCTTCCTCCACATAGGGACTGTGATTGTGCTATTAACTTGATTCCTGGTTGTAAGTTCCCTAAGGGACGACTTTTCAATCTGTCTGTGCCAGAGCATGCCGCCATGCGGAGCTATGTTAAGGAATCTTTGGAGAAAGTGCATATTCGGCCCTCTTCGTCACCATTGGGAGCGGGTTTCTTTTTTGTTGCTAAGAAGGATGGCTCCTTGAGACCCTGTATTGATTATCGTCTTCTCAATAAGATCACAGTTAAATTCCAATACCCCTTGCCTCTGCTTACTGATTTGTTTGCTCAGATTAAGGGGGCTAGTTGGTTTACTAAGATTGACCTCCGAGGGGCATATAATCTTGTTCGTATTAAACAGGGTGACGAATGGAAAACTGCATTTAATACGCCCGAAGGCCATTTTGAATACCTTGTGATGCCATTTGGGCTCTCTAATGCTCCATCTGTGTTCCAGTCTTTCATGCATGATATTTTCCGCAATTATCTTGATAAATTTATGGTCGTATATTTGGATGATATTTTGATTTTTTCCAATGATTGGGAGTCTCATGTGAAGCAGGTCAGGATGGTGTTCCAGATCCTTCGTGATAATGCTTTATTTGTGAAGGGGTCTAAGTGCCTATTCGGAGTTCAGAAGGTCTCTTTTTGGGGTTTTATTTTTTCTCCCTCGTCTATAGGAATGGATCCTGTTAAGGTCCAAGCTATTCATGACTGGATCCAACCCACATCTGTGAAGGGAATTCAAAAATTTTTGGGCTTTGCTAATTTCTATCGCCGTTTCATTGCCAATTTTTCCAGTGTGGTTAAGCCCCTTACTGATTTGACGAAGAAAGGCGCTGATGTGACGAATTGGTCCTCTGAGGCTGTTGAGGCCTTTCAGGAGCTTAAACACCGATTTACTTCTGCCCCTGTATTGCGTCAACCGGATGTTTCTATTCCTTTTCAGGTTGAGGTCGACGCTTCTGAGATTGGGGCAGGGGCCGTTTTGTCTCAGAGGGAGTCTGATGGTTCTTTGATGAAACCGTGTGCTTTTTATTCCAGAAAGTTTTCGCCTGCGGAACGCAATTATGATGTCGGCAATCGGGAGTTGTTGGCTATGAAGTGGGCGTTTGAGGAGTGGCAACATTGGCTTGAGGGAGCTAAACACCGTGTTGTGTGTTGTGAATTCTGTTGTCGGGCTCCCTCCTGTGGTCATGAATGGTACTTCGGCTGGTTCTGTCCATGGACTTCTTCTGGTGGGTGTTTCTGAGTTTCCTTCCACAGGTGACGAGGTTAATTCGTTAGCTGGCTGCTCTATTTAACTCCACTTAGATCTTTGCTCCATGCCACCTGTCAATGTTCCAGTATTGGTTTAGTTCACTCCTGGATCGTTCTTGTGACCTGTCTTCCCAGCAGAAGCTAAGTTCCAGCTTGTATTTCTTTGGTTTGCTATTTTTCTGTCCAACTTCCAATTTTTATTGTTGTCTTGCTTGCTGGAAGCTCTGGGACGCAGAGGGAGCGCCTCCGCACCGTGAGTCGGTGCGGAGGCTCTTTTTGCACCCTCTGCGTGGTCTTTTTGTAGGTTTTTGTGCTGACCGCAAAGTAACCTTTCCTATCCTCGGTCTGTTCAGTAAGTCGGGCTTCACTTTGCTAAATCTATTTCATCTCTGTGTTTGTATTTTCATCTTACTCACAGTCATTATATGTGGGGGGCTGCCTTTTCCTTTGGGGAATTTCTCTGAGGCAAGGTAGGCTTTATTTTTCTATCTTCAGGGCTAGCTAGTTTCTTAGGCTGTGCCGAGTTGCATAGGGAGCGTTAGGCGCAATCCACGGCTATTTCTAGTGTGTTTGATAGGATTAGGGATTGCGGTCAGCAGAGTTCCCACGTCCCAGAGCTTGTCCTTTATTATCAGTAACTATCAGGTCATTCCGTGTGCTCTTAACCACCTGGTCCATTTTTGTCCTGACCACCAGGTCATAACAGTTGTGGTCCTGACCGATCATAAGAATCTGATTTACCTTGAGTCGGCCAAGCGGCTGAATCCTAGACAGGCTCGATGGTCCCTGTTTTTCTCCCGTTTTGATTTTGTGGTCTCGTATCTTCCGGGATCTAAGAATGTTAAGGCTGATGCCCTCTCTAGGAGTTTTTCGCCTGATTCTCCTGGAGTCCTGGAGCCGGTTGGCATTCTTAAGGAGGGGGTGATTCTTTCTGCTATCTCCCCTGATTTGCGGCGGGTGCTTCAGGAATTTCAGGCTGATAGGCCTGACCGCTGTCCAGTGGGGAAGCTGTTTGTTCCTGATAGATGGACAAGTAAGGTAATTTCTGAGGTTCATTGTTCAGTGTTGGCTGAGCATCCTGGGATTTTTGGTACCAGAGATTTGGTTGCTAGGTCCTTTTGGTGGCCTTCCTTGTCTCGCGATGTGCGTGCTTTTGTGCAGTCCTGTGGGACTTGCGACCGGGCCAAGCCTTGCTGTTCCCGCGCTAGTGGGTTGCTTTTGCCTTTGCTGGTCCCTGAGAGGCCCTGGACGCATATTTCCATGGATTTTGTTTCGGATCTTCCTGTTTCCCAGAAGATGTCTGTTATCTGGGTTGTTTGTGACCGGTTCTCTAAAATGGTCCATCTGGTACCTTTGCCTAAGTTGCCTTCCTCCTTAGAGCTGGTTCCATTATTTTTTCAGCATGTGGTTCGTTTGCATAGCATTCCGGAGAATATTGTGTCTGACAGAGGTTCTCAGTTTGTCTCTAGATTTTGACGGGCCTTTTGTGCTAGGATGGGCATTGATTTGTCTTTATCTTCAGCGTTTCATCCTCAGACTAATGGCCAAACTGAGCGAACTAATCAGACCTTGGAGACCTATTTGAGATGCTTTGTGTCTGCTGATCAGGATGATTGGGTGTCTTTCTTGCCGTTGGCCGAGTTTGCCCTTAATAATCGGGCTAGTTCGGCTACTTTGGTTTCACCTTTCTTTTGTAATTTTGGTTTTCATCCTCGTTTTTCTTCTGGGCAGGTTGAGCCTTCTGATTGTCCTGGTGTTAATTCTGTGGTGGACAGGCTGCAGCAGATTTGGACTCATGTGGTGGACAATTTGACGTTGTCTCAGGAAAGGGCTCAACGTTTTGCTAACCGCCGTCGGCGTGTTGGTCCCCGGCTTCGTGTGGGGGATTTGGTTTGGTTGTCTTCTCGTCATGTTCCGATGAAGGTTTCTTCTCCTAAGTTTAAGCCTCGGTTTATTGGTCCTTATAAAATTTCTGAAATTATTAATCCGGTGTCTTTTCGTTTGGCTCTTCTTGCCTCTTTTGCCATTCATGATGTTTTCCATAGATCTTTGTTGCGGAGATATGTGGTGCCCGTTGTTCCCTCGGTTGACCCTCCTGCCCCGGTGTTGGTTGAGGGAGAGTTGGAATATGAGGTTGAGAAGATTTTGGATTCTCGTTTTTCGAGGCGGAGGCTTCAGTATCTTGTCAAGTGGAAGGGTTATGGCCAGGAGGATAATTCTTGGGTTGTTGCCTCCGATGTCCATGCTACCGATTTGGTTCGTGCTTTTCACTTGGCTCGTCCTGATCGGCCTGGGGGCTCTGGTGAGGGTTCGGTGACCCCTCCTCCAGGGGGGGTACTGTTGTGAATTCTGCTCTTGGACTCCCTCCGGTGGTTGTAAGTGGCACTTTTGTGAGTTCTGCTCTTGGGCTCCCTCTTGTGGTTTCTAGTGGTATGGCTGCTCCTTGGAGTTAGTTGTCTTCAGCTGCCTCCACTTATTGTCCGCTATTTAAGTCTGGCTCTTTCTTCAGCCAGTGCCACTTGTCACCTGGCTGGATTCACATTTCTGCTTGGATTCTCCTGGTTTCCTGACCAATTCTGCAAAGATAAGTTCTGGCTTGGCTCATTTCAGTCCACATGTTGTGGACTTATTGTTCTGTGCATTCTTTATTTGTCCAGCTTGTCAGTATGGATTTTTTCTGTTAGCTGGAAGCTCTGGGAAGCAGATTTACCCTCCACACCTTTAGTCAGGTGTGGAGATTTTGTAAACTCTGTGTGGATTGTTTTGTAGTTTTTATACTGACCGCACAGTATCCTTTCCTGTCCTATCTATCAAGCTAGACTGGCCTCCTATGCTAAAATCTGATTTCATTTCTGCGTATGTTATTTTCCCCTCCTCTCACCGTCAATATTTGTGGGGGGCTATCTTTGCTTTGGGGATTTTCTCTGAGGCAAGATAGGTTTCCTGTTTCCATCTTTAGGGGAAGTTAGATCTTAGGCTGTGCCGAGGGGTCTAGGGAGCGTCAGGTACCCCCCACGGCTATTTTTAGTTGCGCTGCTAGGTTCAGGATTTGCGGTCAGTACAGATACCACCTCCTTCAGAGCTTGTCTCATGTTGTTCCTAAACCACAAGATCATAACAGCTTTTATCCTGTCATATTGCACGACTCGTTAAAGGGTTGACTGTGACTTGTAGGTTCGCTACTTCCAACAGGTGGCGCTATAGAGTTTAAGTCCTCTTTTTCTCTGAAGTGGAAATTTGCATATTAGATTGAGAAGAGTAAGGGTCCTAGAACAGAGCCTTGGGGGGCTCCAACAGAGAGAGCGTGGGATGAGGAGGTAGTGTGGGAGTGGGAGATGCTGAATGTGCGGTTGGAAATGTATGAGGAGATCCAGGATAGGGCGAGGTCTTTGATGTCAAAGGAGAAGAGGATCTGTAGTAGGAGGCAGTGGTCAACTGTGTCGAAAGCAGAGGACAGGTCTAGAAGGAGGAGTATAGAGTATTGTCTGTTAGCTTTGGCTGTAAGTAGGTCGTTAGTAATTTTGGTCAGGGCTGTCTCAGTTGAGTGATGGGGGTGGAAACCAGATTGTAGATTGTCAAAGAGCAAGTTAGATGAGAGGTGGGAGGAAAGTTCAGCGTGGATGTTCTGCTCCAAGAGTTTGGAAGCAAATGGATGCAACGATATTGAGCGATAGCTGGACATAGCGGTTGATTCAAGGGTTGGCTTTTTAATGGTAGGCGTGATTGTGGCATATTTGAAAGCAGAAGAGTAGGTGCCAGAAGTTAGTGATAGGTTGAAGAGGTGGGTTAGGGATGGGACAAGAGTGGCGGTGAGGCTGGGGAGGAGGTGGGATGGGATGGGGTCGAACGCACAGGTGAAGAGGTGCGATTTGGAGAGGAGACATTTAAGCTCCTCTTCAGTGATGTTGGATAGGGAGGCTATGGGGTTTGGGGGGGTCTGGTATACAAAGGGGTTGTGGTGGTTGAACAATGAAGATTTGCCTTGTTTGGTCGATCTTATGTTTGTGTAGAATTAATTTTATTGAGGAAGTAGCACACAAAAAATATATTTAAAGGGAACATGCCACCTCATTCATGGTGCCCAAACCGCGGGCAGTATGAATCAAAGCCTGGCTGTGTGATTGCAGGCAGTTATACTTTTCTTTGAATGCTCCAGATTTTCAGAGAAAATATGCTGTAAAGATACAGCCAGGTACCATAACTGGAGACTTTACCTTTTTCCAGCTTTGTCAACAATCGGCTTCTCCCAACACTGCTTCAGGTGCTTCACGGGTATCTCATGCAAATGACCTCTAGCAGTGCTTCGAAGAGCCGGACAGATCTTTAATGTATAGATTTTCTGAATCACGAAGAATAATCTACCTGGCTGCAATTGTGCAACCCAGCTCTGATTCATGGTGCCTGTGGTTTTGGCAACATAAATCTGGTGACAAGTTCCCTTTAAGTAACAACGTAAATCATGGAAAAAATCTTGTGAAAGCATCCCATCTGCAGTCTATGATGAATCTTATATCATAGTATTTATTTTACTACTGGAAGTCACAATATAAGTCTCCTTTACTCTCTTATGTGCTCCAAAATATCTTACACCAATTGTTTTTGTTGGCTACATAGTTGACTTCACTGATTTATTGTCTTCCGGACAGAATGTGACCCTAAGCCTCAGTATCCAGTTTCAAAGCAATGCATATTTCATTTCATGGTGCTGCTTTTATCCAGCCCCTCTTGTATGTAGTGTCTAACATTTATCTACACAAAGTCTTCATCTCTATGGTGACAACTTCTGAGCGTGTGTAATGTTATATACCTTTATATAATTTTTGGCAAATCGACAAATTTAGATTTCAACTAAAAAAAAAAAGAATAATAACAAAAATGAAATACTAAATTGAAATACAAATGAAAAGGAATTGTATAAAACAATAGACAACAAAACCAGTTAGAATGGTGTTACTTTATATTCTACACGTACTTGAGAGACGCATGTATTTGATTAAACCTGTAAATGTACGTCATTGTATTTTACTACAAGTAGAACATGTGTGCTCTAATATTTTGCAATGTTTTTCATTTTACACTAGTGATTTACTGGATACATGACATTGTGACTCGAAATAAAACGTAAATACTGCTTGCCAACACCCATTACTAGTGTTGATCATTCCAATACCGCAAGTATCGGGTATCGGCCGATACTTGCGGTATCGGAATTCCGATACCGAGTTCCGATATTTTTGCGATATCGGGAATCGGTATCGGATCCATATTAATGTGTAAAATAAAGAATTAAAATAAAAAATATTGATATACTCACCTCTCCGGTGGCCCCTGGACATCACCGCTGGTATCCGGCAGCCTTCTTTGTTTAAAATGAACGCGTTTAGGGACTTCCATGACGTCACGGCTTCTGATTGGTCGCGTGTCGCTCATGTGACCACCACGCGACCAATCAGAAGCCGCGACGTCATTCTCAGGTCCTAAACTCCTCATTCTAGGAATTTAGGACCTGAGAATGACGTCGCGGCTTCTGATTGGTCGCGTGGCGGTCACATGAGCGGCACGCGACCAATCAGAAGCCGCGACTTCATTCTCAGGTCCTAAACGTGCTCATTTTAAGCAAAGAAGGCTGCCGGTTACCAGCAGTGATGTCCAGGGGCCTCCGGAGAGGTAATTATATCAATATTTTTTATTTTAATTCTTTATTTTACACACTAATATGGATCCCAGGGCCTGAAGGAGAGTTTCCTCTCCTTCAGACCCTGGGAACCATCAGGATACCTTCCGATACTTGGTGTCCCATTGACTTGTATTGGTATCGGATATCGGTATCGGCGATATCTGATACTTTTCGGGTATCGGATGATACTATCCGATACCGATACTTTCAAGTATTGGACGGTATCGCTCAACACTACCCATTACCAATCCACTACTTTTGTTCCAGGAATTTCTATTTGAATCATATTTATCACTATCATTTTGGCAATATTACAAAGATAATGTGGTATAAGTTATATGATACACAACCGCATCCAAGACTTCTCCCATGCTTCCCCCATACTCTGGATCTCTCTACCACAACACATCAGACTCTCGCCTACCATCGAAACCTTCAAAAAGAACCTGAAGACTCACCTCTTCCGACAAGCCTACAGCCTGCAGTGATCCTCAACCTACTGAACTGCCACACAACCAGCTCTACCCTCTCCTAGTGTATCCTCACCCATCCCCTGCAGACTGTGAGCCCTCGCGGGCAGGATCCTCCCTTCTTATGTACATGTATGCCTTGTTTTTCTGCTCATGTTTAATTGTATTTGTCTATATTTGCCCCCTTTTCACATGTAAAGAGCGATGGAATAAATGGCGCTATAAAAATGTATAATAACAATAATAAAAATAATAATACAGTCATGTTAATTTCTAATAAAAGCTGTATGGCTCTGTGCACATGTTGGATTTTTAGTGTGTTTTTTTCTGCCTAGGTTTGTCACAAAACATCAAGAATTTCCTAGTACAAGCAAAGTGAATGAGATTCCTGAAGTTTAATGCACACTTGCTTATTTTTTTCCTTGTAGATTTGCAGTAGATTTAAATCAATGTCAATTCTTTCATCATTTTTGCTGCAGATTTCACCCATACTATTGAATAGAAAAATTTATCAAAACCAAATGCAAAAATGGGTCAACAACACATGTATTTTATGCTGTGTTTTTCCTGCCAACACATCAGTATTTTCTGCAAATTTGCAACGTATTTTTCTGCTGCAAATACCGAATGTTTGCAGATACCTTAAGCCTGTGTGCACACGGCGCGATTTTTATGCATTTTTGCAGCGTTTTTTCCTCTTGGAATTGGCCCCAAAACACTAGGGAATCCTTACACCAGCAAAGTCAATGAGAATCCTGAAGTGTTGTAATCAGCATTCTTCCTTTTAGGATTTGTTCTGTGTTTAAATCCACAGCATGTCAATTCTTTGCTGTATTTTTGACCCATTGATTGCACAGGAAACAAATGCAAGCAAAAACGCACCAAAAACGCTGCAGATTTTCCACAATGTTTTTGCTGCCAAGAGATGCTGCAAGCATATACGCAATGTGCACCCATACCCTAAGGCTGTGTGCACACAGTGTGTTTTTGGAGCATTTTCACTGCGTTTTTTCGTGCGGAATGGGCCAAAAACGCTTAAAAATCCATAAGCCAACTAATTCAATTAGAATCTTGAAGTGCTGTGCGCATGATCAGTAATTTTCCTTGAGTACACCATGTTCCAAATTATTACGCAAATGATATTTTTCTCGGATTTTCCTAAATGGTCAGTGCAAATGACAGTCTAATAAAAGTCATCACCCCTTAGAGTATACATTGAATTTTATTGAAGAAACCTCCTATTGATAACAGTATAATCTCCAAAATGAATAAAAACTGAAAATTCACTGTTCCAAATTGTTAGGCCCAGTAGAATTTCTAAACATTTGATATGTTTTAAAGAACTGAAAATACTCATTTGTGGAATTTGCAGCATTAGGAGGTCACATTCACTGAACAAAAAAGCTATTTAACTCCAAAACATCCTAACAGGCCAAGTTACATGTTAACATAGGACCCCTTCTTTGATATCACCTTCACAATTCTTGCATCCATTGAACATGTGAATTTTTGGAGAGTTTCTGCTTGTATTTCTTTCCATGAAGTCAGAATAGCCTCCCAGAGCTGCTGTTTTGATGTGAACTGCCTCCCACCCTCATAGATCTTGTGCTGGATGATACTCTGAAGGTTCTCTATAGGGATGAGGTCAGGGGAAGATGGTGGCCACACCATGAGTTTATCTCCTTTTATGTCCATAGCAGCCAATGACTGAGAGGTATTCTTTGCAGCATGACATGGTGTATTATCATGCATGAAGATGATTTTCCTCCTGAAGGCACGTTTCTGCTTTTTATACCATAGAAGAAAGTTGTCAGTCAGAAACTCTATATACTTTGCAGAGGTCATTTTCACACCTTCAGGAACTTTAAAGGGCCCTACCAGCTGTTTCCCCATGATTCCGGTCCAAAACATGACTCCTCCACCTCCTTGCTGGCGTTGTAGCCTTGTTGGGACATGGTGGCCATTCACCAACCATCCACTACTCCATCCATCTGGATCATCCAGGGTTGCTCAACACTCATTAGTAAACAAGACTGTTTGGAAATTAGTCTTCATGTATGTTTGGGCCCACTGCAACGTGTTTAAGATTGATTTCAGTGGTCCATTGAGTCCTGAGACACAATACCATCCATGAGTTTATTTGAAAAAACAAAACAATGAAATCTTTATGACACTAAAATCCAATTTGGACAATAATTTGGAACACGGTGTATTTACAGTGTGTTTTTCTATGTAGCATGTCAACTCTTTGTGCGGATTTTTAGCTTTTTCACCCATTGACTTCAATTGAGTCAGTCAAATCCGCAGCAAAAACTCAGGTACAAAAATGTTTACGGATTTGCTGAGCTTTTTGCTTGCATTTTATGGGCTACCTATGTTGTTTCTCACTGTCATTTGTGTGACAGCATGGGAAATACCGACGCAGCGGTTCTGATCACCGGTATCGCTACCGCCGGTAAGACCGTTGATCAGAGCACTGCGGGATCATGCTGTCGGATGTCAGTGTGTGTGTGAGAGCTTTCTCATGCGGTGGTGGTGCCATGAGATCACAGGGTTTAGCTCAGAGCTATACACTGCAGGAGCGATTACCTCCTGTGTTAGTGTGTAGCCAGTTGTCCATAAGATCAGTCACATCAGTGACTGCTCTCAAAGTCATCAGGATCGTCGTGAGACATTATGGATTATTATCTTCTTGGCAGACACGTGAGGAATATTGTTGATTATTATTTTAATTCTGTTACAGGAGACGTTGGCTTCAGTGGATTGGGAGTTTGGTGTGCATGGTTTAATTTAGATTCAATAAAGGAGTCTATCATTTTTTAAATAAAGAACTTTATTCTGGGTGCATTTTATTTACAAATATTTACTATAGGGTTAGTAAGGGGGGTGTCTTATAGAGGCCTCTCCATTACTAACCTCTGGGCTTGATGTCGCCTGACAATGCAAAGGTGACATAAACCCTCCAACTATCACCCCAATTGCCACCGCTACAGGGAACATAGGAAGAGTGAGGCTAAGCTCTAGAAATGGTGAAACTTATTGATGCCATTTTTCTGAGGCGGCTGAGAGCTGATGTTTTTAGTCTGGGAGGGGGACAATATCCTAGGCTATTAATATCAGCCCGCGTCTGCCTACCTAGCCTTTGCTGGTTAGATTTTATAGGGGACCCTATGTAAATTTTTTTTCCGAGGTCCCCCTGTAAACTAGCCAGTAAAGGCTAAGCAAACAGCTGTGAAATGATATTAATAGCCTGGGAACCTTTATGGCTATAAGCTCCTTCCTAGAGTATTAACAACAGCCCTTACCATTTGCTTTCCCTCTGCTGGTTATGAAAATTATGTGAGAGCCCACACTATTTTTTTTTTAAACTAACAGTTGCTGTTTGGTTACAGACTATGTAATTTCATTCTGTTAACGCTCCTATATAGGCTGGTGACAACGTGTGCTAATTTAACTCTTTACTTACTAGTTTGTAATGACGGTGTCTGGCTGACACTTAAACGTAGGGATTGTTGTCAGAGACAGATGCTGACACTAAGCTCTAATCCCATTACCCTGATGCCACTGCATCAGAATGAAAAATAAGGTGTTGAACCAAGAAGATACATCACAAAACATGTTTAAATACTTTATTTAGCTCAAAATATAACTAATTGCTGTACAAAAACGCATGCAGAAAACGCGGCAAAAATGCACCAAAAAACATGGCAAAACGTGTGTTTTTGCCACAGCGCTTTTGCTGGCTAGAGATACCGAAACCCTGTAGACATTTCTGCAAGCAAATACTCAACGTGCGCACATACCATAAGAGTTTTCTTGTGACTCTGTCTTCCTTGAAATTCAACCAGAGTGATTTCAAACATTTGACATTAACAGTGATTGCCAAAATGTGATCCTATTTACATCTCTTAAAAACTTCAACAACAATAAATGTGCCAACTGAATTTTTTTCTGGATTTGTCTTCATGTGCCAAGAAGATACCAGTAAATATGTAACAAATATATTATATTGTTTGGGCATTTTTCATTGGAACTAATGATTTTCCTAGTTAATCATCACAACTTCATGATTTATTGGAGACTGACAACCATATGAGACAAAAGAGAGGTGGAGAAAGAAAACATGTTACATCGGATAATGGTAACAACCTGCAGATATAGGCCACGTGCACATGTTGAGTATTTTGAGGTTTTTACCTCAGTATCCGTAAGCCAAAGCCAGGAGTGGGTGATAAATACAGACGTGGTGACGTGTTTCTATTTTACTTTTCCTCTGATTGTTCCTCTCCTGGTTTTGGCTTGCAAATACTGAAGTAAAAAGTCAATAAATACCATGGCAACACAAAACCCAACCCCATTAAATGAAAACACTGGACTACCAACTTGGAAGAAATGGCCATCTAAATAATAAAATTGTTATAACTAAATTAAATATCTAATAACAGTCACTTCATTACCAACCAACCAATCCACCCTTGTAAAGGGCAATTTACCCACAAATATCACATCACGACAAACAGCATAAAAAAGAGGGTGGGAGGGTGGTTTCTTCTTTTCTTCACGCAGCTCCGGTATGCAATAATCACCCACAAACACAGTTTTTTATACATTTGATTTACCTGCCAAATCCTGAATCCACCAATGAAAACCTTTTAAAAATAGGCACCAAGAACTAGTAAAAAACGGTCAGGACTGCTTGTGGCAGATTCCACAGCTAAACTGCTGACGTTTATTTGACCCCTAAACAGCCATTACAGTACCAAATATAATACATATGTAAAAACTATGGAGTAGGTCTGTGTAGCCATGAGATCCCCCTTTATTGCTTCTTTTGTTGTGGGGGGCTTCCAATTGTGTGCACATGGTGCACATGGCCATAAGGTTGTTCTGCAGGTTAATAGCGTTAGGCTACTTTCACACTGGCATATTTTGCTGTACGTCGCAATGCATCGTTTTAGAGAAAAAACGCATCCTGCAAAGTTGGCCGCAGGATATGTTTTTTCTCCATAGACTTGCGTTAGCGACGCATTGCGACGTATTGCCACACGTCGCATCTGTCGTGCGACCGATGCGTTGTGTTTTGGCGCACCGTCGGCACAAAAAACGTTACATGTAACATTACATGTTACATTGTCCGCCCCCTCCTCCCCGGACCTTACAATGGGGCAGCAGATGCGTTGTAAAACTGCATCCGCTGCCCCGTTGTTCTTTTTTTTTTTTGCAGTTTGCGTCGGTACGCCGGGCCGACACATGGCGACGGCCCCGTACCGACGCTAGTGTGAAAGTAGCCTTAGAAGGTGCCCAGCCACCATAATAAAAGCGCATATCCCAGGAGAAAATTAACGTTATTTCTACTAGGAGCCCTCAGCTTGCAGTCATACAGGCGTGCCAGCACGGTTATACCACCCCAGCACTTTGATTGACAGCCAGCTTTGCAGTGAATCAATGCAGAGTCAGATGTTAGTCAAAGTGCCAAAGCTTGCTTATAGCCTAATGCCATGTTCACACTATCAGTATTTGGTCAGTGTTTTACCTCAGTATGTGTAAGCCACAATCAGTAGAGGAGTCAGCGGAAAAGTATAATAGAAACACGTCACCACTTCTGTGTTTATCACCCTCCCCTGGTTTTGGCTACAAACATTGATGTAAAATCCTGAACAAATGCGGTACATGTAAATGTGACCTAGTAGACATTTCTTTTGCCACATCTGTCCAAATATACAGTAAATGAATTAGGCTGGAGTCACACACAACGTATAAAAATACGGTCCATTTTTTACAGACCAAATACGCAGAAATGTTCCCTGAACAGTGATCCGTATGTCATCCGTAGGCAAGGTGTGGCTGCGTATTTTCCACATGTAAACCTCCGTATGTAATACGTAAGGCATCCGTACAGCGAGATTTTTTTGCCAGCTTGCAAAATGGACATAGAATGGATCCATGGGCTCAAACATTCGTGAAAACATATATTCAGTCTACATATATTGTCAGGGATCCCTACTCTGTGGTGTCACTAATTCGTCAGGTGCCCGCTCTCACACGTGACTTGGGGTTGTGCCTGCAAGGGTTAATCTATCTCCCCACTCTCAGTCCAGCATTCAACCTCTGTCCTATGCTGTAATGAGAGCATAAATCACACACCGACCCAGGCCACACACCCGCTCATACACGCTGCCACAACTCATCGAATACACGGGCGATGAGTCCCGTACTAATAATACTAATAAAAATATGTCTATCACTCATAAGGCTCACAGACCTTAGGCTATGGATTCTTTGAGAACATTCAAGGTTCAACTTGTTAAAGTTTTATGCTTTAATAACAAAAGGGTCAGTGCTTACAATAAGAAAAGGTATAAAAATATGATAATAAAAAGACATACAACGTATGCAAAACAGTGTCAAAATAAACAGGAGAAAACTTACAGAAATGATCTAACTGGTAGTTGCTTTCTGCTCCCTGAGGGTAGGAAGAATGTAGATTGGATCACACCAGCTTCTCAGGCTGCCCCCATCATGTGAACCCAATTCTCTGTCTGCAGCCTAAATGTATAACTTTGGTCTAAGGTCAGGTTTCTAGACCGGCCCCTCAGGTTAATATCATAATTTCGGTCTGTTTGATTGGGCACGGCCACTCTACTAATGAATATATATTATTTTCCTCTGGAGACACTTGTGAGATGGTTCCCAGGAATGGCTAACCCTCAGGCTGCAATTAGCATCTCCCCTGCAAGTACTAGGGGGTGTCAAGTGTTCCTTTCTTTTTGACCTTAGCCAGACCTCCTGGTGAGATATGGAGACACAATTTCTACTAGTCCCAAGGAAGTACCTATTAACACCTTAATGCGACTTGCCTTCGGGACAGATGTTACATTATCACTAGTCATACATATAACCCTGACATATGTCATTACACACATATAGATATATATACACATATTTCACCACACATTATCACTAGTCACACATATAACCCTAGACATATTTCACTACACACATATAGATATATATACACATATTTCACCACACCTCCCTCCTTATGAACGTGCATGGGGGTTGACTTACAGGTCAGCTCCCGAGCACGTATGATTTGGGTCTGGGTCACGTTCTCATGGGCCAGGTTGCTCAGTTTTTGCATTCTCTCTCTGAGCCGCAGTAAATATTCGACCACTGAGACTCCAGTAGTTCTGGGGTCATCCTCCCAACAGTCCTTAATCAAATCAAGTAACCCCCTGACCCTCCTCCCATAAACCAGTTCAAAGGGGGAGAATCCAGTAGATGCCTAGGGTACCTCTCTGTAGGCAAACAACAGATGGGGGAGGTCCGCTCCCAGTCTCTCTCCTCCAGCATTTTGAGCATTTGCTTAATGTTCCATTAAAATGCTCGCAGAGTCCGTTGGTTTGGGGATGATAGGTGCTGGCCACAAAATGCTGTACTTATATTCTTTCATAGAGGCTTTCCATCAGATCAGACATGAACTGGGTTCCCTGATCGGTCAACATTTCCCTGGGGAAACCCACACGAGAGAACACAGTCAGTAAAGCATCCACCACTTTGTCTGCTCAGATGGAGGACAGTGCCACAGCTTCCGGGTATCGTGTAGCATAGTCCACCACTGTGAGGATGTACTTTTTGCCAGAGCTGCTAGGGATTGCAAGTGGCCCTATGATATCCACAGCCACTTGCTGGAAAGGTTCATCGGTCACTGGCAGTGGTATCAATGGAGCTTTCTGTATATTCCCAGACTTCCCAACTCTCTGACAAACTACACATGATCGGCAGTAATTGGCAATATCCGTCCCCATCTTGGGCCAATAGAAGTTATGTGTCAGGCGAGCTTTAGTCTTTTGTATTCCAAGGTGTCCGCACAAAGGAATTTCATGGGCAATCCTCAATAATTGTTCCCTAAATGGATAAGGGACGATCAGCCGCCGTTCACAGTCCCAGGATTCTGTAGTATCCGTGGGGATAGTCTCTGTATACAGTCTGCCCTGGTCCCAGTATACTCTCTCTTTGTCAGAAGCAGCAGGGGGTCGGTCTGCAAGACATCTGAGCTCCTTCAAACTGACATCTGTCTGCAGGGCCTCCTGGAAGCTCTGACTGTCAGCCTGCAGGCCCTGGCCTAGTGTGACTGCCAGGCCCTGGTCTGAAGCTGAATTTTCAGTGTCTGTTATCAGGGACAAAAGGCAGGGAGCCAGCACACCGAGGAAATGCAGGAAGCACGGATCTCCGTCCTGACGTGACGTGAAGAATATCCAAAAAACGAAAAGATTATCCAGCTTCCAAATAAAATATAAAAGTTTAATCCAACATATTAAAATAAGGAGACGACTCCTGGGATGGCATCATACACATAGTAAGGCGAGCGACGCGTTTCGACCAAGCGGTCTTTATCACAGCTGTTTGGTCAGTGAGACATATATATATTTATATTTAATACAGCGCTAGATAGTTTAAAGGGAACCGGTCACCCCCCAGGCGTTTGAAACTAAAAGAGCCACCTTGTGCAGCAGTAATGCTGCATTCTGACAAGGTGGCTCTTTTAGTTATTGGTGCTGTAAATGCAGAAATAATCCATTTTGTAATTTGTCCGAAATACCTGTCTTCAGTCCTGGAGGCAGGCCTTTCCCCCCTGCTGCAGACACCTCACAGCCGTCACTCAATCTTCTTGGCGCCGGGCACCGCCTCCTCGGCGCTGTTTTGAAATCTGCCAGCGCCTGCGCTCTTATGACATGCCTGGGGCAGGCGCAGTGAGCGCTGCCCGTCTGTCCTCATATGCAGTCTCGCTGACTGCACCTGTGCGACTGCCCTGCTTGTGAATCCCAGCCACTCAGTGTCTTGTGATTCATTCACACTGAGGGTCTGGGATTCCTGGGCATGCGCACTGTGACCTGGGTGAGTGGCTTAGACACGCAGTGCGCATGCCCAGGAAAAAGTAGACAGTGGCTGATTATGCTGAACTTAAATCCATCCCTCACAACTTTAAAGGGAACCTGTCACCCCAAAAATCACGGGTGAGGTAAGCCCACCGGCATCAGGGGCTTATCTACAGCATTCTGTAATGCTGTAGATAAGCCCCCGATGTTACCTGAAAGAGGAGAAAAAGACGGGGGCGGTCCCGCTGCTGGTCCGGTCAGATGGGTGTCTCTGGTCCACTGCGGCGCCTCCCATCTTCATTCCAAGACGTCCTCTTCTGATCTTCAGCCACGGCTTCGGCGCAGGCGTACTTTGACTGCCCTGTTGAGGGCAGAACAAAGTACTGCAGTGCGCAGGCGCCGGAAAGGTCAGAGAGGCCCGGCGCCTGGGCACTGAAGTACTTTGCTACAGAATGCTGTAGATAAGCCTCTGATGCCGGTGGGCTTACCTCACCCGCGATTTTCGGGGTGACAGGTTCCCGTTAAGGCCTATCACAATTGTGACACAACTACATTTAAAGTGAGAGGGATTGAGGCCATCCATCTTGGGATCCGCGGTGGGAATTTTAAAAAGATACTGGCCCAAAAAGAATCCAGATGGATTGTAATACTTGACACCATGACCCCAAAGGGTCTAAATGAGTCTCTTAGTTTCGCCTCATTTTTATAAATATGTGTCCCACAGTATACACCCTGAAGAAGTGTCCAGCGTGGACACGAAACGCGTGTCGGGCTTCTCACCATCTAGAGAGGGTCTGTGCACACAGCGGTAAGCATTGCGGATACTATCTCAGTACGCGCCTTGTGTTATTTTCTCATATCTGCTCTGCAGCACTTCATAGCATGGCATAGCATGTGTTTTGTTTTGTTTTTTTGCCCATTTGGGCTGCACCTGGCTTGTTTCTCTTGCCGCTCCTCGCAGATTACAGCCATAACTATAAGCATATTTCACTGGCAATGTGGATATTGTTGTAAGCGCTCTCTATACAGTATGTCAACTTACACGCACTATTTATTATATAGAGCCCTGTAGCATAGTACAGTGTGTATTGAGTTTACGCCCACCTGGGCTGTATCCAGCTATATATTGGAATTTACCTGCCTCTCTTGCCGCTGTTTACAAACTATAGCCACAACCATAAAATTTAACCCCTGTGTCAGCGTTTTATACATAACTGCTATTACATAATATTGTGCTGTGGTTATTAAGGCTGGGCTCTATATTACTGCATGACATGCGCTTATTTTTATATGTATCCGCCGCACTATTTATGTTGCTCTTAAAGGGCTGAAGTTATATGTATAATTATATCTTGATATATAACTACTGTTAAAACTTTGTTATTGGCCTGCTGTGTGCACATTACCATATACTGCATATCCTGAAACCTTATCATATCTTATGTGTTTTTAAAAAAATATTTGTTTAAATAAATTTGTACTTTTTTCTATATATTATGATTCGAGTCACTCCTCTATTTTGCTCCTGAGTCCTATAGTATCTATGGAGTCTGAATCGCTCTTCATGTGTTGGGCTACTACTTAGTACCCCCACTCAATGGCATCTATTATGCACCTGGGTTCGTTTGTATACATAAAAATTTGGGAGATGTAGGTGTTAAATTAAAGGGTTAATTCACGGAAAAAACTGGCGTGGGCTCCCGTGCAATTTTCTCCACCAGAGAGGGAAAGCTGGTGACTTAGGGCAGATATTAATAGCATAGAGAGGGACCATGGTTATTGGCTTCCCCCTGGCTAAAAACATCTGCCCCCAGCCACTCCATCTGTAAGATGCGCCTTTTCCGCCACTTAGCCTTTCTCTTCCCACTGCCCTGTGGCATTGGCATATGGGGTAGTAAGGGGTTAATGTCACCTTGCTATTGTAAGGTGACATTAAGCCTGGTTAATAATGCAGAGGTGTCAATAAGACACCTCTCCATTATTAATCCAATAATAGGAAAGGTTTAAAAATACAGACACACATTAAGAATACAGTACTTTATTGAAAGAAAGAAACACACAGGTTTTTAATATGTTTATTGTACGCTCAATCCAACTGAAGACCCTCGTTCTCCTGTAAAAAAAATCATAAATATAAAAGCAACCCATACCTGTCTGCCGTACAGTCAAGTCCCACGCTGTAAATACATCTCAAGGGGTTAAATACATTTACAACCAGGAGCGCTGCTAATGCAGCCCTCACAACTGTAAAAGACTGGGGAATGAATGAAATGCTGGGGGGAGGAGCTTCGGTGACTAGCGGTGCCGAAGCTCCGCACCCTGGTGGCATGAGCTCATATGAACTGTAGCATGGGAAAGTTTCTAAATATTTTCCCACGCTACAGTTCATCTGAGTTCATGAGTTGTAAATGTATTTAACCCCTTGAGATTGATTTACAGCATGGGACTTGACTGTACGGCGGACAGGTATGGGATATTGTTGCTTTTTTATTTGTGATTTTTTTTACAGTAGAAAGAATTTGTTCCTTGTATGCAGCGTCGGACTGGAGCACCTTGGGCCCACCAGAGAAAATCATTCTTGGGGCCCACTATGCAGCTACATAGAAATAGATACAAGACCACCAATTGTGTGGTAAAAAGTGCTAATATCAGGGTATAATATAAGGTAGTTCACGTCTTAATAATGTAGCAAGGGTTGGGGTAGCCCCCTCACAGAATATAATGTAGCCCCCTCATAAAATATAATGCGGTCCCCTCTGGTATGACACAGTCCCCACCATAGAATATAATGTAGCACCCCCATAGGGTATAATGCAGCCCCCCTCATATAGTATAATGCAACCCACCACAGAATATAATGTAGTCCCCTGAGAGAATGCAGTTCTGCCACAGAATATAATGCAGCCCCCCCCCATAGAGTATACTGTAGCCCCCTCATATAGTATGATGTAGCCCCCCATAATATAATGTAGTACCCAGAATATAATGCAGTCCCCCCACAGAATATAATGTAGCTCCCCAGGGCCGTATTTAGAGTTTCTGCTGCCCTAGGCACTTTTAGTGCTGCCTCCCCCTTTGGTGAGTATGACACTATCGGCAGTGACTTTGGCAAGAATCGCTGATGTGAAAGTCGCCTTTTGCAGCAGATCCGGCAGTTTTTCTGCATCTGCCGCGTAACGGATCACTGACAGCAACACTGCATTCGGCCTCATTCATTCCCCATGGGATTTGTGGCACTTGCCGTGATCTGGCAAATGTGGTACCATACCTCCCAACTTTTGAAGAAGGGAAGGAGGTATAAAGTTTGCAACGCTCGTAGTGCGCCGCGGCAAATTTTAGGTCACGCCTATGACCACACCCATTTCACAACTAGTCACACCCATATCCACGTCCCAACCACAGCCATTTAGCACTGCTGATCACACTGTTTTATATAAAATAATTATAAACAAAAAAAATATGGCCACACATAATAGCCACACATGATGCTCAATACTGTATAACGGCCACCACACATGATGTCTATGACGCCGGTACAGTTGAATGCAATGATGGAGGAGAGAACGTCTGCTGTTGCTCCCTCTCCCATCATTCCCCGCTCTGCTTCTGACACTGCGGGTGCGCGCGCACTCACTGTGTCCCAGGCAGTGCAGCGGCAGCCGCAGAGACAGGAGCAGGGAGCAGCACGGGCAAGAGGAAAGGTAAGGAGCTTGTGTTTTTTTTTTTACTGGACTGTGGGGACTTTCTAGGGGGGGGAGGAGAGATGTGGGCTCTGCTGTATGCTACTATGTGGGCTGTGCTATATACTACTATGTGGGCTGTGCTGTATACTACTATGTGGGCAGTTCTATATACTACTATGTGGGCTGGGCTATATACTACTATGTGGGCTCTGCTGTATACTACTATATGGGATCTGCTGTATACTATTTGGGCAGTGCTGTACACTACTATGTGGGCAGTGCTGTTTACTACTATGAGGGCTGTGCTATGTACTACTGTGTGGGCTCTGCTGTATACTACTATGTGGGCTGTGCTATATACTGCTATGTGGGCTCTGCTGTATACTACTATGTTGGCAGTGCTGTATACTACTATGTGGGATGTGCTGTATACTGCTATGTGGGCTGTGCTGTATATACTACTGTGTGGGCAGTGCTGTATACTACTATGTGGGCAGTGCTGTTTACTACTATGCGGGCATTGCTGTATACTGCTGTGTGGGCTGTGCTGTATACTACTGTGTGGTCTGTGCTGTATACTACTGTGTGGGCTGTGCTGTATACTACTGTGTGGGCTGTGCTGTATACTACTGTGTGGGCTGGGCTATATACTACTATGTGGGCTGTGCTGTATACTACTATGTGGGCTGTGCTGTATACTACTATGTGGGCTGTGCTATATACTACTGTGGGCTCTGCTATATACTACTGTGTGGGCTGTGCTGTATACTGCTAAGTGGGCTGTGCTGTATACTACTGTGTGGACTGTGCTGTATACTGCTACATAGGCTGTGCTGTATACTGCTACATGGGCTGTGTTATCTGCTATGCGGGTTGTGCTATATACTATAGGGGTACATTATATTCTATGGGGGAGGCCGTGTTATATACTATGTGGCTGTTATATACTATCCTGGGGGTATATTATATTCTATGGGGGAGGCTGTGTTATATACTATGGGGGGCTGCATTATATTCTATGGGGGCTACATTATATATTATGGGGAGGTGGGCTGTATTATATTTTACTCTGGGGTGGCTGCATTATATTCTGTAGGGTGGTGGCTGCATTATATTATATGTGGGCTACATTATACTGTATGAAGACTATGGGCAATACGTTATACTATATGAAGAACTATGGGGTGCATTATACTATGGGAAGTAAATTGTACTACATGGATGACTATGGCGGTGCATTATTCTATATGGGGCACTATGAGGAGTGTATTATGCTATATGGAGCACTATGAGGAGTGTTTTATATTATATGGAGGACTGAGCAGTGTATTTTAATATATGGAGGACTATAGGGAGTGTATTATACTATATGGAGGACTGTGGTGCACATTATAATATAGGGAGGACTATGGGGTGTATTTTACTAAACAAGTAAAATGCTGCATATTTAGATTGTTTTTGCTGGAACAAAAATCATTGTTCTCCGCAGCACATCGCCGGTGTAAACTGTAGATGTGCTGCTGATAACATGATACTGTACGGTGATCTGTTAGTAATCTATTAGTGATCGTTCTGTCCCATCATTATTCCTCAGCTGGTGGAAAGAGGTCAGGAAACAAGCGTTGAACAACTTCAGTAATGTCGATAAAACTCATTTAGCGGCCTGAACTCAGCGCCTGTAAATACAACCGAAATGCTTTTGTGTGATGTGCAGTATTTTAGCATTTGGGGCCCCATTATAAACTTTGCCTAGGGCCCCACTTTGCCTAAGACCGGCCCTGCCTACAAGTGTACAAAGATATTATACAGTCACCATGTGACAAGTGGGCCTGTGTAACTTCAAATGCAAGGGCTGAATTTTAGTCCCAGTCCGGCCCTGATTCCATTAACATGACCATGTATACTATACAGTTCTTTGTTAGTATTAATGGAGTGCATGAGTCTTACGTAATCTAATTCGTTATATATGGACAACATAGAAACAAATCCCATATGCACCCATAGCTTTCAATCACATGCTTAGAAGGATTACTTTACACCATGAAGTCATTGTTTTGGAACACTCACATTCATGCATATGTCAGTTACAGTATGTTCGGTATGGATTGTCTGCCAAGTTCATTGTTACATGCAATGTCATTTCATATAAAGTCATATGAAATATTGAAGAGAACGAGACATCAGAAAATTGCCCATTGAAGAAATATGTTAGCAGTTTTTTGCTATAATTAGAGAGAAAAATAATTTAAGAACAGATGAAAAAGGCAGAGAAAAACAGTACATCCCAATACCTTATGGGCAAAATAGGCGTCAGTAATAAGTACAAGGTGCACATATATGGCGACTCAAAATCAGATTAATCAAAAATAGGAGAACTTAGAGTCAAAACTGGCCATAAAATATAACAAAAGGTAATATTTATTAGATAAATTTTAGACAAAAATACAGATAAATAGTAATCACTAATATCAGGTGCACAGAAACTGTATCCTAAGGTACATCCGTGTCACCCAGGTATGCAGGACAGGGCCCAAATGAAGTATAAGAAAACAGTACATATGATGAAAAAACATCAAGAACAAAGTGCTATCTACACAGGGGCTATACCTTCTCAGACATATGGTGATCTTAGAAGAAATCTACTCGCAGTGCCCACATAATAAAGATCATCACATATGCCAAATATAATGATATACACATCAGAGGAAATTCAAGTGGATAGGTTACCCATGTGTGCAAAGAAGAGTCCTGTCCGGCTCCTGGGTGACGTTCCCCAATGCGCGTTTCGCGTTCTGTCGTTACCGCTTCTTCAGGGGGCGTGGTTTAATACGGATCTATATCCGGTTTAAATAGTGTGTTCTTCCGATCACATGATCGGACAAGGAAAAGGTGCGCAGACGTGATATGCCGGACTTGCCCCACACTGCGCTCCAAGCCTCCTACCCGGCCGACAAGCTCACGTCACGTGAGCGGGCAGACGCCACGCCCACATCACGCGACCCGAGACAGCCGCCAGGGAGAAGCCGGGACGCAGCAGGTTATAAGTACCAGCGTGTGTGTGTACAAAGTGACAGTGCTTGTAAAGTGCATAAGTGAAATTATAATGCTAATGTCGTATTAGTGTGCATGTATGTAGTCTCAGAGAGTACTCAATATACTCTTCTGAATCCTCTGTCCGACAGATCTAAGGGGGTTAGAGTGAAAATGAGATGAAGGACAACAGCAAACAAATTGCTGATACGTGAATAAAATTACATTTATTATAATATAAATGCTAATAAAATCGCAAGTGACCCGTGCACATCAATGAACCAGATGGGCCACAAGATCCCCAATATCGATGACTAAATACAGAATTATGCATGCACATAACAGAGACTGAACAGAAATAAACTAATAATAAAGAAAAACGCTAAAATATACACATACATACACAATGAATCGCCGACATTGGGATATATATATATATCTATGGAAGATATAAATTCCATCATTCACTTGTTCAAAAAGACATAAATCATATAGGTGATCAGAGATATCCAACATGTTGCCTTCAGATGATCTTAATCCAGAATGATGTATCATTTCAGGTCTTTGGTATTTTTCCAAGATGGTTATGAACATTCTTCAATCCCAGGATTTCTCCACTTGATGATCACCAACGTCAGCGGTCATATGGGCATAGATGTAAGTATAGACACACTATAAATAAAAATAAAACAGATACCATATTAAAAATGATGGTACATAATAGAGACCAAAAGGAAGACCCAAATGGGGGATATCATCCCCACAGGTAACTACAGGAAAGAGGAAAAACCATGAGTTTCGTTGAGGCCCATGGGTGCCATGGTTCCCAATATACTGATCCAACGACATTCTCTTTGGGCCAAAATTCGCCCAATGTCGCCCCCTCTGATACCACATTGTATATGCTCAATCCCCCGTGCCATAAAGGACCTGGGGTCGCAACCATGATGTTGTTTGTAATGTCGTGGTATGGTCTTGAGTTTCATCATGTCCGTCTCTTCTCTCGCGGCCACTATACTACGCACATGTTCGCGTGTGCGTGTACCCAGACGTCGAGAAGTTAATCCTACATAAATTTTAGGACAACTGCACACAGCGTAATAGACAACCTGCGTAGTATTGCATGTTATGTGATAGTTGATGGAAAAAGTTTTATTCCCATCAGCTGAATCAAAAGTGGCCGTGCAAGAGATGTTTGGACATGAAATACAATCACCACAGGGGAAACACCCCCTGGGTGGTCCACCAGATCCAAAGTTGTAGCTACTAAGTCTCGGAATATAGTGGCTTGACACCAGTAGATCTTTAAGGTGTTTACTCCTTCGCGCGGTCATTGCAGGATAGTCGTTCAGGTATTTAGAGAGCACTGGGTCACTTTTGAGAATGTCCCAATATTTCTGGAGACAGCTCCTCATTGTGGCCCATTCCCCATTATAGGTGGAAATAAATCGTACTATGTCCTGTTGTTTGCATGTCTCCCTGCTTTTACGATTACTGTTATTACTGCTAGGGCACAGTAGTTCATCTCTTGATTTATATTTGGCTCTTAAATATCCTCTCTTGATGTTCCTATTACTATATCCTCTTGTTTGGAACCTAGTTCTAAGATCCAATGCCTGGGTCTCAAATTTGGTGGTGGATGAGCAGATCCGCTTCATCCTGAGGTGCTGACCAACTGGAATGGCTTTGATGGTACTATATGGGTGACCTGAATCAGCGTGCAATAAAGCATTGACCGATGTGGATTTCCTGTAAACATCAGTCTGTAAATACCGATCATCATCAACCTCGATCTTAATATCCAGGAAATCCACACTGGTCTTGCTTGTCTGGTAAGTTAATTTGATATTGTATGAATTGTCATTGAGTTGTTTCATGAATTCATGCAAAGCATCATCAGGCCCCTGCCATATGATGAGCAAGTCATCGATGTATCGCAGCCAGCACTGCACATGGTCAATGGCCTGCGGCCCCCCTCCACCAAAAATTTCCCTCTCCCAGAAACCCAGGAAGAGGTTGGCGAAGGAGGGCGCACAGGCCGCGCCCATGGCAGTGCCGCACTGCTGTAAATAAAATACATCCTTGAATACAAAAAAGTTTCTTGTTAGTATAAACGTCAGGAGTTCGATGACAAGGTCACAAATCCCGCCATCCCAGTTGCTGGCACCCAGGAAGAAGCGGACCGCCTCCAGGCCATCCTCATGTCCAATACAGGTATATAAGGATTGTATGTCCGCAGTGACAAGACACATGTTTTCCTCCAGTTGAATCCCATTGATCCGCCGAAGGACATCAGACGTGTCCCTGGCGTAGGAGGGCAGCGACTCAACTAAAGGTTTTAAATAAAAATCAACAAATTTACATAAGGGGTCGCTCAACCCCCCCATTCCAGAGACTATCGGACGGCCCGGCGGATCAATGGGATTTTTGTGGATCTTAGGGACAAAATAAAGTGTAGGGACCCTCGGGGATCTGGTAAGCAGGCCATCCAGTATTGGTTTAGGAATGATACCCCTCTCATGTGCATCTACCAGAATTCCCTCAAGTTTACGAGAAAAATGATCAGTAGGATTGTAATCCAATTTCCTGTATGTATCCTTATCTCTAAGATGTTTCAATGCCTCCTTCTCATACAGTATACTTGGCCAAAGAACCACATTTCCCCCCTTGTCTGCTGGTTTGATCACTATGTCCTCGAGATTCCTAAGTTGTTCAAGGGCTACTCTTTGTTTAGATGTTAAATTGTCATGTCTACGTTTAGTAGATATATTCTGAAATTCTTGTGTGACCATCCTAGTAAAAATCTCCACTGCTGGACACAGAGACAAGGGGGGAAATGCGGTGGACCTAGGTTTACATTCACGTGGAAAAGTACTCACCGTGTGAGATGTTTGTTCATCCAGGAGACCCTCCAGTGCCATCAAAGCCTCCCTCTCACAGTCATCACTAGTTGACTCATTGCCACCCCTCTCAAATAATTTTTTAAGGATTAATTTCCTTGAGAAGAGTTGTAAATCCTTGGTGGCTGTGAAAAGATCAAATTTATTAGTGGGGGAGAAAGTAAGACCCCTTTGTAAAACATCCAATTGATCATCAGAGAGAACATGGTGGGAAAGATTAATTACCTCCAAACCCTTTTTATCCTTTTTATTGGGTTGGTTATTAAATGGATTAGTGGGGAGGTTCTTGCGTTTCCCAACATTTCTCTCTCTATTGAAGCCAGAATTTCGCAATTCAAAGAATCTAGGTTGTGTCTTATTGGATTCTTCGCTGGATGCTATTGATATAGTAGAGGCAGATCTGGCACAGGAGGGTCCCCTCGACCGATTTCCCCTCCTATTCCACCTATACACAGTATTGGACTGTTGGTCACTAATGTCACGCTGAAATTTCCTAGATTTGTTCTCACAGATGCCCTTCTCCCACTTTGTAAATTCATTCTCCAATTCCGCAGTGAACTGGGTTAGGGTTTCGCTAGGCAGATCTTGCTTAAATTTAACCTGCAACTCTTCTTTATCTTTATCCAAAATGTCCAAGTGGCTCTGATTGTTCTGAATAAGGAGTTCCATGAAGCCTCTCGAACACCCTGTCGCCAGTTCCTCCCACCTTTGTTTAAAAGTGGCGTCATCTATCTCAAAGGAGGGGAAGACTTGGACCCTAAGTCCCCTAGGTATAAGACCCTTTTCCAAATATTTGTTGAGAAATGCCCGGTTCCACCAGGTTCTTAGGCGCTTATTGTGGAGGTCCTTAAGTTGTCTAAAGATCTCCTGTTTTTCTCTACCATTACCCATCAAGGATGTACCAGGGTCGTCACTAAACACGTCATTAAGCTGTGTCAGCCACGTCTGTTCACGGGCTCTAAAATCCATATTGGAACTGACTTTGGTTGCTGTAAAAGAATACAGACATAAACATATAGGCAAAATAGGTGTCAGTAATAAGTACAAGGTGCACATATATGGCGACTCAAAATCAGATTAATCAAAAATAGGAGAACTTAGAGTCAAAACTGGCCATAAAATATAACAAAAGGTAATATTTATTAGATAAATTTTAGACAAAAATACAGATAAATAGTAATCACTAATATCAGGTGCACAGAAACTGTATCCTAAGGTACATCCGTGTCACCCAGGTATGCAGGAAAGGGCCCAAATGAAGTATAAGAAAACAGTACATATGATGAAAAAACATCAAGAACAAAGTGCTATCTACACATGGGCTATACCTTCTCAGACATATGGTGATCTTAGAAGAAATCTACTCGCAGTGCCCACATAATAAAGATCATCACATATGCCAAATATAATGATATACACATCAGAGGAAATTCAAGTGGATAGGTTACCCATGTGTGCAAAGAAGAGTCCTGTCCGGCTCCTGGGTGACGTTCCCCAACGCGCGTTTCGCGTTCTGTCGTTACCGCTTCTTCAGGGGGCGTGGTTTAATACGGATCTATATCCGGTTTAAATAGTGTGTTCTTCCGATCACATGATCGGACAAGGAAAAGGTGCGCAGACGTGATATGCCGGACTTGCCCCACACTGCGCTCCAAGCCTCCTACCCGGCCGACAAGCTCACGTCACGTGAGCGGGCAGACGCCACGCCCACATCACGCGACCCGAGACAGCCGCCAGGGAGAAGCCGGGACGCAGCAGGTTATAAGTACCAGCGTGTGTGTGTACAAAGTGACAGTGCTTGTAAAGTGCATAAGTGAAATTATAATGCTAATGTCGTATTAGTGTGCATGTATGTAGTCTCAGAGAGTACTCAATATACTCTTCTGAATCCTCTGTCCAAATTAGACAGATCTAAGGGGGTTAGAGTGAAAATGAGGTGAAGGATAACAGCAAACAAATTGCTGATACGTGAATAAAATTACATTTATTATAATACAAATGCTAATAAAATCGCAAGTGACCCGTGCACATCAATAAACCAGATGGGCCACATGATCCCCAATATTGATGACTAAATACAGAATTATGCATGCACATAACAGAGACTGAACAGAAATAAACTAATAATAAAGAAAAACGCTAAAATATACACATACATACACAATGAATCGCCGACATTGGGATATATATATATCTATGGAAGATATAAATTCCATCATTCACTTGTTTAAAAAGACATAAATCATATAGGTCATCAGAGATATACAACATGTTGCCTTCAGATGATCTTAATCCAGAATGATGTATCATTTCAGGTCTTTGGTATTTTTCCAAGATGTTTATGAACATTCTTCAATCCCAGGATTTCTCCACTTGATGATCACCAACGTCAGCGGTCATATGGGCATAGATGTAAGTATAGACACACTATAAATAAAAATAAAACAGATACCATATTTAAAATGATGGTACATAATAGAGACCAAAAGGAAGACCCAAATGGGGGATATCATCCCCACAGGTAACTACAGGAAAGAGGAAAAACCATGAGTGGGAGAAGGGCATCTGTGAGAACAAATCTAGGAAATTTCAGCGTGACATGAGTGACCAACAGTCCAATACTGTGTATAGGTGGAATAGGAGGGGAAATCGGTCGAGGGGACCCTCCCGTGCCAGATCTGCCTCTACTATATCAATAGCATCCAGCGAAGAATCCAATAAGACACAACCTAGATTCTATGAATTGCGAAATTCTGGCTTCAATAGAGAGAGAAATGTTGGGAAACGCAAGAACCTCCCCACTAATCCATTTAATAACCAACCCAATAAAAAGGATAAAAAGGGTTTGGAGGTAATTAATCTTTCCCACCATGTTCTCTCTGATGATCAATTGGATGTTTTACAAAGGGGTCTTACTTTCTCCCCCACTAATAAATTTGATCTTTTCACAGCCACCAAGGATTTACAACTCTTCTCAAGGAAATTAATCCTTAAAAAATTATTTGAGAGGGGTGGCAATGAGTCAACTAGTGATGACTGTGAGAGGGAGGCTTTGATGGCACTGGAGGGTCTCCTGGATGAACAAACATCTCACACGGTGAGTACTTTTCCACGTGAATGTAAACCTAGGTCCACCGCATTTCCCCCCTTATCTCTGTGTCCAGCAGTGGAGATTTTTACTAGGATGTTCACACAAGAATTTCAGAATATATCTACTAAACGTAGACATGACAATTTAACATCTAAACAAAGAGTGGCCCTTGAACAACTTAGGAATCTCGAGGACATAGTGATCAAACCAGCAGACAAGGGGGAAATGTGGTTCTTTGGCCAAGTATACTCTATGAGAAGGAGGCATTGAAACATCTTAGAGATAAGGATACATACAGGAAATTGGATTACAATCCTACTGATCGTTTTTCTCGTGAACTTGAGGGAATTCTGGTAGATGCACATGGGAGGGGTATCATTCCTAAACCAATACTGGATGGCCTGCTTACCAGATCCCCGAGGGTCCCTACACTTTATTTTGTCCCTAAGATCCACAAAAATCCCATTGATCCGCCGGGCCGTCCGATAGTCTCTGGAATGGGGGGGTTGAGCGACCCCTTATGTAAATTTGTTGATTTTTATGTAAAACCTTTAGTTGAGTCGCTCCCCTCCTACGCCAGGGACACGTCTGATGTCCTTCGGTGGATCAATGGGATTCAACTGGAGGAAAACATGTGTCTTGTCACTGCGGACATACAATCCTTATATACCTGTATTGGACATGAGGATGGCCTGGAGGCGGTCCGCTTCTTCCTGGGTGCCAGCAACTGGGATGGCGGGATTTGTGACCTTGTCATCGAACTCCTGACGTTTATACTAACAAGAAACTTTTTTGTATTCAAGGATGTATTTTATTTACAGCAGCGCGGCACTGCCATGGGCGCGGCCTGTGCGCCCTCCTTCGCCAACCTCTTCCTGGGTTTCTGGGAGAGGGAAATTTTTGGTGGAGGGGGGCCGCAGGCCATTGACCATGTGCAGTGCTGGCTGCGATACATCGATGACTTGCTCATCATATGGCAGGGGCCTGATGATGCTTTGCATGAATTCATGAAACAACTCAATGAGAATTCATACAATATCAAATTAACTTACCAGACAAGCAAGACCAGTGTGGATTTCCTGGATATTAAGATCGAGGTTGATGATGATCGGTATTTACAGACTGATGTTTACAGGAAATCCACATCGGTCAATGCTTTATTGCATGCTGATTCAGGTCACCCATATAGTACCATCAAAGCCATCCCAGTTGGTCAGCACCTCAGGATGAAGCGGATCTGCTCATCCACCACCAAATTTGAGACCCAGGCATTGGATCTTAGAACTAGGTTCCAAACAAGAGGATATAGTAATAGGAACATCAAGAGAGGATATTTAAGAGCCAAATATAAATCAAGAGATGAACTACTGTGCCCTAGCAGTAATAACAGTAATCGTAAAAGCAGGGAGACATGCAAACAACAGGACATAGTACGATTTATTTCCACCTATAATGGGGAATGGGCCACAATGAGGAGCTGTCTCCAGAAATATTGGGACATTCTCAAAAGTGACCCAGTGCTCTCTAAATACCTGAACGACTATCCTGCAATGACCGCGCGAAGGAGTAAAAACCTTAAAGATCTACTGGTGTCAAGCCACTATATTCCGATACTTAATAGATACAACTTTGGATCTGGTGGACCACCCAGGGGGTGTTTCCCCTGTGGTGATTGTATTTCATGTCCGAACATCTCTCGCACGGCCACTTTTGATTCAGCTGATGAGAATAAAACTTTTTCCATCAGCTATCACATAACATGCAATACTACGCAGGTTGTCTATTACGTTGTGTGCAGTTGTCCTAAAATTTATGTAGGATTAACTTCTCGACGTCTGGGTACACGCACACGCGAACATGTGCGTAGTATAGTGGCCGCGAGGGAAGAGACGGACATGATGAAACTCAAGACCATACCACGGCATTACAAACAACATCATGGTTGCGACCCCAGGTCCTTTATGGCACGGGGGATTGAGCATATACAATGTGGTATCAGAGGGGGCGACATTGGGCGAATTTTGTCCCAAAGAGAATGTCGTTGGATCAGTATACTGGGAACCATGGCACCCATGGGCCTCAACGAAACTCATGGTTTTTCCTCTTTCCTGTAGTTACCTGTGGGGATGATATCCCCCATTTGGGTCTTCCTTTTGGTCTCTATTATGTACCATCATTTTTAATATGGTATCTGTTTTATTTTTATTTATAGTGTGTCTATACTTACATCTATGCCCATATGACCGCTAACGTTGGTGATCATCAAGTGGAGAAATCCTGGGATTGAAGAATGTTCATAACCATCTTGGAAAAATACCAAAGAACTGAAATGATACATCATTCTGGATTAAGATTATCTGAAGGCAACATGTTGGATATCTCTGATGACCTATATGATTTATGTCTTTTTGAACAAGTGAATGATGGAATTTATATCTTCCATAGATATATATATATCCCAATGTCGGCGATTCATTGTGTATGTATGTGTATATTTTAGCTTTTTTCTTTATTATTAGTTTATTTCTCTGTCTCTGTTATGTGCATGCATAATTCTGTATTTAGTCATCGATATTGGGGATCTTGTGGCCCATCTGGTTTATTAATGTGCATGGGTCACTTGTGATTTTATTAGCATTTATATTATAATAAATGTAATTTTATTCACGTATCAGCAATTTGTTTGCTGTTATCCTTCACCTCATTTTCACTCTAACCCCCTTAGATCTGTCTAATTTGGACAGAGGATTCAGAAGAGTATATTGAGTACTCTCTGAGACTACATACATGCACACTAATACGACATTAGCATTATAATTTCACTTATGCACTTTACAAGCACTGTCACTTTGTACACACACACGCTGGTACTTATAACCTGCTGCGTCCCGGCTTCTCCCTGGCGGCTGTCTCGGGTCGCGTGATGTGGGCGTGGCGTCTGCCCGCTCACGTGACGTGAGCTTGTCGGCCGTGTAGGAGGCTTGGAGCGCAGTGTGGGGCAAGTCCGGCATATCACGTCTGCGCACCTTTTCCTTGTCCGATCATGTGATCGGAAGAACACACTATTTAAACCGGATATAGATCCGTATTAAACCACGCCCCCTGAAGAAGCGGTAACGACAGAACGCGAAACGCGCATTGGGGAACGTCACCCAGGAGCCGGACAGGACTCTTCTTTGCACACATGGGTAACCTATCCACTTGAATTTCCTCTGATGTGTATATCATTATATTTGGCATATGTGATGATCTTTATTATGTGGGCACTGCGAGTAGATTTCTTCTAAGATCACCATATGTCTGAGGTGGTATAGCCCATGTGTAGATAGCACTTTGTTCTTGATGTTTTTTCATCATATGTACTGTTTTCTTATACTTCATTTGGGCCCTGTCCTGCATACCTGGGTGACACGGATGTACCTTAGGATACAGTTGCTGTGCACCTGATATTAGTGATTATTATTTATCTGCATTTTTGTCTAAAGTTTATCTAATAAATATTACCTTTTGTTATATTTTATGGCCAGTTTTGACTCTAAATTCTCCTATTTTTGACATCCCAATACCTTGTTTAAAAACAACTACATTTT
The DNA here is from genome assembly GCF_032444005.1 of Ranitomeya imitator. Lineage (NCBI taxonomy): Eukaryota > Metazoa > Chordata > Amphibia > Anura > Dendrobatidae > Ranitomeya > Ranitomeya imitator. The sequence continues at coordinate 202,178,921 of NC_091285.1, read as the reverse complement.
ATTCCATCTTGATTAAAAGAACATCATGATGTAGTATTGTATATACTGAATCTTTCATTAACTGTGACCTGCACCATGTAGTATACTGTATTGAACACTGTTACATACTGTATATACAGTAGGGTGTACAATCTGAAATCTTAAAAAGAGAATTGGGCGACACATTTCTAATATTTATTGTAAAAAACGCATCTTATTCAGGAATGGTTAAACAATTTGTAGAACAGCACGGTGCTAGTGTGAAGCGTTTCATGTTTTATGGCATTAAAACAGTCAATTGCCCTCCAAGAAGCAGAGATTGGAGCAGACCGGTAATTTTAAGGGAAGCATCATGGATTTTTAAATTAAACACCAGATACCATAATGGTATGAATTAGAAACAAGATTTGTCATTCATCGATTAATCTTGATTATAGATTTATTCCTTTCCATGGTAATTTTGATATGCATGCTGTTGGGCTGTGTTTGTGTGAGCAGGTTGCGGGATGCAGTAGCGGACTGGACGCAGAGCAAGGTTTAACGGTTTTACTTCTAACAGGTGTATACTCCACGCAGGGAGGATGATGGGGGGAAAAAGGGATATAAAGGAATAAAGAATAAGCAGTTTGGGGAAATGCAGTGTACAACAATAACAACAGGGTTCACGGTATAACTTATCCGGTCCACACGATGTCCGGTATGCAATGTCCACAGGATGGAGAATGGCGCTAACAACGGTTAGCATGTAGCATGTCCGGTGTAGTCCTGGTGACGTCGATGAGCAAAGTCCTGTTGTCAACAGTTAGTCTCTGGTGTCTTACGCGGGTTCTTTGACTCAGGATCCAGCAAAGGAAGAATAGCACAGTTAACAGAGTTGTCAGAGCCTAACGTAGCACGGCAGACATGGACCGGGGCGTCAGGGTACAGCTTACGGTAGCAACCCCAGTCTTTCTTAGGGCAGTCCCACACTTCCAGATAATTCCGGTACCGGAAAAATCGGTACCGGAATTATCCGTGTCCGTGTGCCCATGCGTTTCTGTGGCACATCAGTGTGGCACACGAGCGGCACACGTGTGCCGCCCATGTGCCCACTGGGTACCACACGCACCGTGCAGGAGACAGCGCTAAAGTTTAGCGCTGTCCCCTGCATCTGGTGCTGAAGCCACAATTCATATCTTCCCTGCAGCAGCGTTTGCTGTAGAGAAGATATGAATATTCCTTTTTTTTTTTGTTTCTCATGTTTAAAATAAATATCCATGTCCCCACCCCCCTCCCACCCCCTCGCTGGCTGGCGCTGCTTCCTGTCGTGGCCGCACCTTCTACTGTATGAGCGGTCACGTGGAGCCGCATATTCATGACTATAATCGGCGGCCCCACATGACCGCTCATACAGTAGGCGGCCAGGACAGGAAGCAGCGCGAGCGAGGGAGCCGGGTGAATATTTTAATAACAGCGGGTGGGCGCACAGGGGGTGGGAGGGTGGTGGGGACATGGATCTTTATTTTAAACACGAGAAACAACAAAAAAAAGGAATATTCATTTCTTCTCTACAGCAAACGCTGCTGCAGGGAAGATATAAATGGGGCTTCAGCACCAGTGGGCGGGACAGTGCTTACTGTAGCGCTGTCTCCTGCACGGCACACGGACTGCACACGGACAACATCCGTGTGCGGTACGTGTTTTACACGGACCCATTGACTTTAATGGGTCCGTGTAATCCGCGCGCTCCCACGAACACTGACATGTCTCCGTATTTGGCACACGGAGACACGGTCCTCAAAAAATCAATGACATCTGCACAGATGCATTGATTTCAATGTGTCTACGTGTGTCAGTGGCTCCGGAACGTGAGGAAACTGTCACCTCACGTACCGGAGCCACTGACATGTGAAACCGGCCTTAAGTGGTATGCGAGCGATACTGAAGGCCCCGAGACCTTTTGCACCTTGTGTTGTGGGAACCAACAGGCACTCAGCGCGTCTCTAATCACAGTCTCTGTGAGTACCAGTGGGAACACTATGGTGCAGGCCTATACTGCTGTGGTGCTCAAGGGGTAGAGCTCTCTTCTCCTTGCTGCTCACTGAATGTTCCCACCAATTCTGACCAGTTCCACCTGCGCTCTCCCTTTTTCCCCTTAGCTACGCCCCATACAGTCAAGTGCAAAGGTCAGTCCCGTCCCCTAAGCTTTCCCCCGGACAACAGAGGAGGCGGCCCGACTGTTCCAGACCCGGTGCAAGAGAGGTACACCCGGTCCAGCTCTTCTTGTTACATTTGCATATCAGTGTTTCTGTTCATTTCTCTATGCTGCTTGTGCTGAGGCTGGGCGTCTCTCCAGGACATAGAACAAAAGCTCTAACTGCCCTTAATATATATATATATATATATATATATATATATAAAAACGAGTATCAACGATGATATCATGGCGACCATGATATCATCAAGGTTGCCATGGCAAACATGATGTCATAATGGTTGCCATGGTGATGATGATGTCATAATAGGTTGCAATGGTGACGGCGATGTCAGAATGGTTGCCATGGTGAAGATTATGTCATAATGGGTATATGGACACGGAACTATGGGATGGAGGATGTGTGATGGGTATATGGGCACGGGACTATGGGATGGAGGATGTGTATGATGGGTAAATGGGCACGGGACTATGGGATGGAGGATAATCATTATAATGTGTTATAACTAAACACAGTTAGTTACTATGCCCGGGCAACGCAGGGCTCTTCAGCTAGTATATATATATATATATATATATATATATATATATATATATATATATATATATATATATATATATTATTGTATATATTAGAGTGACAAATTCAATGCGTTCTATAGAAAAAATAAAAATTAGTTTTATTCCAAGTCTCACTCCTTATAATTGTTACACATAATGATATCTAATATCCTTTAAAAAGTTGTTTCTTTTGGTTGTTTTTAAAAGGCGGCTCAATGTCAGTCCTTGAACACATAATAGCTGTTAAAAAAGGATTTGGGTAGTTTTAATATAGAGCAGCAATAAGGGCCCCACCGATGCTTGAAACTCTCCCCAATTTACATATTTGTAATTTGAAAATAATATTTAATGTTATTAATATTAGTTTATATTTCCTGTTTCAAAATAAACTTGCCAGATTACAGACAACATCCAGTGTAATTCACTGTTTTAGGTAAATTTAATCTCTAAATATTTACACAGCAGCCTACACTGCTCCCATGGGTCTTTTACTGTCTAATGACATTTTTGCCTGAAATTCTCTTATGTTAATTTATAATAATTAGCAAGTGTTGATGAGCAACATAAGGGTGATTTGCATCAACTAGGGATGAGCAAATCCTTGTGTATTTGATCTTGGATGTATTCGGACGCTGTCCAGCCCGCATTGGAAGTGAATGGAACGGAGGGTGATCATGCGCAGTAGCTTGCACTCTCGCTCCATTCACTGTTCCTGCTTCCATACAATAAATTTTGTTGAAAGGATGAGTTCAGAAAAGCAAATCAACAAATTTTTGCAGCTGTAGCCCCTCCTTCAGTCATTGGCATGGGTTGCTAATGGCAAAGGAGAAGGTGCAGAGCCAAATACACAGGCATTCTCTCATCCCTAGCAGCTACGCATCAAACTTTAATGAAATGTGAAACCCAGACGTACTCATCAATACTCCAGACGCCTACCATCGGACCCAATGGATTGCCAAACTGATATACGTTCTGAAGATCTTCATGTTTTGTCACCAATTTCGTTTAATTTTGACAGAGTTAAAAAATCTCCGTCAATTTTGCACTTTTACTGTCCGCTTATTCTTGACGACTTGGTACCTCTGTCAGATCCCAGCCACATCGCAGCAAAATGATTTGACATTACTGCAAGAACTCATAGCATACAAAGGAATCAACATGAATGTTGCTGAGGCAGCAATAAAAACTTTCAACAGACACCTATGGTACCTCAGTGAGATTATGCTGGGACTGGCTTTTATTTACAGTGAGACTTCAACTGCAGAAATTGTTAAGATGGTACTGGCTCTGCAGAAAGAAGGCAGCAATGTCTGCTCAACTCGTGTGTAGCTTGTCGAAGACATTGTGCCGCACAAAAAGCTTCATCACTTCATGTCGTCCAACACAAAAAAACTTAGTGGCACTGGAAATAAACCAAGATTTTCTTCATCAAGATCCTTGTCTATGGCACACTAATGCAAGCTACACCGATGCATCCTCAAAAGTCGATGGATTGAAAATTGTGAATGATGCTGCCGAACACTCCTTTACACCCATAAGTACAGTGGGTACGGAAAGTATTCATATCCCTTTAAATTTTTCACTCTTTGTTTCATTGCAGCCATTTGGTAAATTCAAAAAAGTTCTTTTTTTTTCTCATTAATCTACACTCTGCACCCCATCTTGACTGAAAAAAACAAATGTAGTAATTTTTGCAAATTTATTAAAAAACGAAAACTGAAATATAAGGTCATAAGTATTCAGACCCTTTGCTCAGTATTGAGTAGAAGCCCCCTTTTGAGCTAGTACAGCCATGAGTCTTCTTGGGAATGATGCAACAAGTTTTTCACTCCTGGATTTGGGGATCCTCTGCCATTCTTCCTTGCAGATCCTAGGTCAGGGCTCTGGCTGGGCATGTGAAGAATGGTCACAGAGTTGTTCGGGAGCCACTTCTTTGTTATTTTAGCTGTGTTTTTAGGGTCATTGTCTTGTTGGAAGGTGAACCTTTGGCCAAGTCTGAGGTCCAGAGCACTCTGGAAGAGGTTTTCATCCAGGATATCTCTGTACTTGGCCGCATTCATGTTTCCTTCAATGACAACCAGTCATCCTGTCCCTGCAGTTGAAAAACACCCCCATAGCATGATGCAGCCACCACCATGTTTCACTGTTGGGATTGTATTGGGCAGGTGATGAGCAGTGCCTGGTTTTCTCCACATATACCGCTTAGAATTATCACCAAAAGGTATATCTTTGTCTCTTATTTCTCATAGTCTGGGAGTCCTTCATGTGTTTTTTTTAGCAAACTCTATGTAGTCTTTCATATGTCTTGCACTGAGGAGAGGCTTCCGTCGGGCCACTCTGCCATAAAGGCCCGACTAGTGGAGGGCTGCAGTGATAGTTGACTTTGTGGAACTTTCTCCCATCTCCCTTCTGCATCTCTGGAGCTCAGCCACAGTGATCTTGGGGTTCTTTTTTACCTCTCACACCAAGGCTCTTCTCCCATGATTGCTCAGTTTGGCTGGACAGCCAGCTCTAGGAAGACGTCTGGTGGTCCAAAACTTCTTCCATTTAAGGATTATGGAGGCCACTGTGCTCTTAGGAACCTTGAGTACTGCAGAAATTCTGTTGCAACCTTGGCCAGTTTTTCTTTTTTATTAAATTTGCAAAAATTTCTACATTTCTGTTTTTTTCAGTCAAGATGGGGTGCAGAGTGTACATTAATGAGAAAAAAATGAACTTTATTGAATTTACCAAATGGCTGCAATGAAACAAAGAGTGAAAAATTTAAAGGGCTCTGAATACTTTCCATACCCACTGTATAAAGTCTTTCACAATGCCTACTCTTGTAACTACTGTCAGAGGTTTTATTCTAAAGGTACCATCACATTAAGCGACGCTGCAGCGATATAGACAACGATGCGTCGCTGTTTAGGTCATTGTGTGGTTGCTGGAGAGCTGTCACACAGACAGCTCTCCAGCAACCAACGATGCCGAGGTCCCCGGGTAACCAGGGTAAACATCGGGTTACTAAGCGCAGGGCCGCGCTTAGTAACTCGATATTTACCCTGGTTACCATTGTAAATGTAAAAAAACCCAAACATTACATACTTACATTCTGGTGCCTGTCGCGTCCCTCGTCATCAGCTTCCCGCACTGACTGTGAGGGCCGGCCGGCCATAAAGCAGAGCACAGGGGTGACGTCACCGCTGTGCTTTACGGCCGGCGCTCACAGTGAGTGCGGGAAGCTGACGGCAAGGGACACGGCAGACACTGGAATGTAAGTATGTAGTGTTTGGTTTTTTTTACATTTACAATGGTAACCAGGGTAAATATCGGGTTACTAAGCGCGGCCCTGCGCTTAGTAACCCAATGTTTACCCTGGTCACCAGTGAAGACATCGCTGGATCGGCGTCACACACGCCGATTCAGCGATGTCAGCGGGTAATCCAGCGACGAAAAAAAGTTCTGGCCTTCTAGCTTCGACCAGCGATGTCACAGCAGGATCCTGATCGCTGCTGCGTGTCAAACACAACGATATCGCTATCCAGGACGCTGCAACGTCACGGATCGCTATCGTTATCGTTGTTAAGTTGTTCAGTGTGAAGGTACCTTTATATGATAAAGTCTTTCTAGAAATCAACTTGTGTGAAAAGAAACTCTCATAAGAATGTAGATAACATCTATGATGAATGGACAGTTAGTGGAAACTTGCTCCAAACTCCCCAGACCATTTTTCAGGAAATGTTCTATACAAAATGTTTAGGAGACCATTGCCTTCACCATATTTTTCAATGTGGATTTTTTTAGTAGATCAAGTGCATGGCTATGCTTTTCCATGCTATAAATAATGTTTCCCTAAGAAAGAGACATATGTTACTAATCCACTAGTAAACTAGATTTCTCAAAGACACGCTAATAGGACCTGGACCAGCACTTTAGGACTTTTATTATTAATTATATGAGTCAATTATTTTCTTTCAAAAACCTTTTTGTGAAGGGATTTTAAACTTCCATTTCATTTATCACCCACTTGTGAAGGGTCTCCGAAAACTTAAACATGAATAAGCAAAGAGTATAGCCTGAATATCAATTCCCCTGGACCATGGGAGTTAATAATACCAACAGTAGGTAAGGAAGAAATAAGTAGATTTATTCATAAGTGTTAGGAATCTATAAGTATTTGTAAAAATATGTTCTGGGGATGAGAAATTGGATTTAAAATAGTTAAAAGAAAAACAAAATCTCTAATACACATATATCACCAAGTGTTATCAAATTAACACTTCCCCATGGTATAAAGACTAGAAGCATGGCAAAGTATTCTAGTCCTGAGTCCTGCAATATAGGTTTTTCAATTAAAGGTGTGGCCTTCACCTGCACCTTCTTTGCCACCTTATAAACAGAAAATAGATTAAGTCAAACACCTTTATCTGTTCTCTGTCTGTTGCTTTCCTTAGCCCTTAAGCCACAGCAATTTGAGAGCTTAAGAGGCGATTTTACAATAAATTTTTACTGTTTACTGTTGATTTACTGGATGAGACGATCAGTCAACTTTTACACTTGGATGACATAGTGTTGAAGGAGATGGAGCACAGTGCTCAACCCCCTAGCTGTGTTTATGGCTTTGTCAGTCATGGTGGTAGGAGGACTGACAATGGCTGCGGAAGTGGTAGTGGCACTCTGACTCAGGACAAATCTACAGATGGGAATCAGATAGGGAGGCAAAGAACTGGTCTCCAAGTTATGATTGATGATTATTGTGTGGTGGACAAGACCTGGAAACGAGATGGATTGTCAAGGAGGTGATGTCATCAGAATAGGAGGGTGTTGGCTGTTGTGAATTCAGCTTTTGGGCTCCCTCCGGTGGTTGTAGAGGGTAATGCAGTTGTGCCTGGACTGCAGGATTGGACAGGTGTATCTACTAATTGCAAAACTGACTGGGGTATATAGCTTTGCAGGACTCTTTAGTCCCTGCCAGTTGTCCATTGTTTTTGGAGGATTCACTTCCCTGCTGGTCTCTCCAGTTTGCTGTGCTTTTCTACAAAGATAAGTCCTGGCTTTGTTTTTGCTGTCCACCTGCTGTGGACCTTATAGTTCTGTGCATATTCATGTTTTTGTCTTGTCCAGCTTTGTCTGTGAAGGATTTTTTGCAGCCAAGCTGTGTCTCTGGAGATGCAGATATACCCTCCATGTCTTTAGTCAGATGTGGTGATTTGTATTTTCTGTGGTGGATATTTTTTTAGTGTTTTTATACTGACCGCATAGTACTCTGTTCTATTCTTTCTTTTTAGCTAGTATGGCCTCCTATGCTAAAATCTGATTTCATATCTGGGTATGTTATTTCCCTCTCCTCTCACAGTCAATATTTGTGGGGGGCTATCTATCCTTTGGGGATTTTCTCTGAGGCAAGATAGGTTTCCTGTTTCTGTCTTTAGGGGTAGTTAGATCTTAGGCTGTGTCGAGGGGTCTAGGGAGTGTTAGGTACCCCCACGGCTACTTCTAGTTGCGCTCCTAGGTTCAGGGTTTGCGGTCGGTACAGGGATCACCTTCTCCAGAGTCCGTCTCATGCTGCTCCTAGGCCACCAGATCATAACAGTTGGCATGGACAATAAAAAGTGGACAGTTCCATCCAACTGCCACTCTATTTATTGGGCTGTTTATTCTCCAGTGTGTGGAGAAGCATCGTCATGACTATCCTCAACCAAATAAAGCGTGTTTCATTAAAAAGAAAGTGAAACCGTTAAACTACTATAAAATTATACATTTACTTTGCTGCAATACATTTGTTACAATCACACCAAAGGGAATGATTCCCAGGGGTGAAACAAAAATGTGCACAACATAAATATATATATATACCGTATTTTTCGGACTACAAGATGCACTTTTTCCCCCCCCCCAAAAAGGGGGGGAAATGGGGGGTGCATCTAATAGTCGAAATGCAGGCTTACCGTGGGGGCAGAGGTGCGGTGGCAGAGGTGCGGCGGCAGAGGTGCAGCGGCAGAGGAGGCGCAGTAAGCGGGGTCCCTTTCTCCGGTGAGGTGATGCAGCAGCCCGGTAAGCAGGAGAGCCGGGTGAATCCTGTTGTTAGCGGTGGTGGTGGCCATTTTCCTGAGGCCGCGCGTACGCAGATGGAGCGCTCTGCTTCCCGGGGCTTCAGGAAAATGGCCGCCGCGATCTGCGCCTCCCGCGGCCATTTTCCTGAAGCCCCGGGAAGCAGTGCCATACCTCTCACTGCACCTCCTGATCCCAGCACCTCCTGATCCCAGCACCTCCTGATCCCAGCACCTTCTCATCCCAGCACCTCCTGATCCCAGCACCTTCTCATCCCAGCACCTCCTGATCCCAGCACCTCCTGATCCCAGCACCTTCTCATCCCAGCACCTCCTGATCCCAGCACCTCCTCATCCCAGCATCACCCCACCTCTGCCGACACCTTGCCTCCTGTGACCCTGCTCTGCCACCACCAGCCCTCAGGTAAGATACTGTAAATTCGGACAATAAGACGGACCCCCATCTTATAAAAAATCTTTTTTTCTGCAATTTTCACCCCAAATTTGGGGTGCGCCTTATGGTCCGGTGCGTCTTATAGTCCGAAAAATACGGTATATATATATATATATATATATATATATATATATATATACATATATATATATATATATATATATATATATATATATACACAGTTAGGGCCAGAAATATTTGGACAGTGACACAAGTTTTGTTATTTTAGCTGTTTACAAAAACATGTTCAGAAATACAATTATATATATAATATGGGCTGAAAGTGCACACTCCCAGCTGCAATATGATAGTTTCCACATCCAAATCGGAGAAAGGGTTTAGGAATCATAGCTCTGTAATGCATAGCGTCCTCTTTTTCAAGGGACCAAAAGTAATTGGACAATGGACTCTAAGGGCTGCAATTAACTCTGAAGGCGTCTCCCTCGTTAACCTGTAATCAATGAAGTAGTTAAAAGGTCAGGGGTGGATTCCAGGTGTGTGGTTTAGCATTTGGAAGCTGTTGCTGTGAGCAGATAACATGCGGTCAAAGGAACTCTCAATTGAGGTGAAGCAGAACATCCTGAGGCTGAAAAAAAAGAAAAAATCCATCAGAGAGATAGCAGACATGCTTGGAGTAGCAAAATCAACAGTTGGGTACATTCTGAGAAAAAAGGAATTGACTGGTGAGCTTGGGAACTCAAAAAGGCCTGGGCGTCCACGGATGACAACAGTGGTGGATGATCGCCGCATACTTAATTTGGTGAAGAAGAACCCGTTCACAACATCAACTGAAGTCCAGAACACTCTCAGTGAAGTAGGTGTATCTGTCTCTAAGTCAACAGTAAAGAGAAGACTCCATGACAGTAAATACAAAGGGTTCACATCTAGATGCAAACCATTCATCAATACCAAAAATAGACAGGCCAGAGTTAAATTTGCAGAAAAACACCTCAAGAAGCCAGCTCAGTTCTGGAAAAGTATTCTATGGACAGATGAGACAAAGATCAACCTGTACCAGAATGATGGGAAGAAAAAAGTTTGGAGAAGAAAGGGAACGGCACATGATCCAAGGCACACCACATCCTCTGTAAAACATGGCGGAGGCAACGTGATGGCATGGGCATGCATGGCTTTCAATGGCACTGGGTCACTTGTGTTTATTGATGACATAAGAGCAGACAAGAGTAGCCGGATGAATTCTGAAGTGTACCGGGATATACTTTCAGCCCAGATTCAGCCAAATGCTGCAAAGTTGATTGGACGGCGCTTCATAGTACAGATGGACAATGACCCCAAGCATACAGCCAAAGCTACCCAGGAGTTCATGAGTGCCAAAAAGTGGAACATTCTGCAATGGCCAAGTCAATCTCCAGATCTAAACCCAATTGAGCATGCATTTCACTTGCTCAAATCCAGACTTAAGACGGAAAGACCCACAAACAAGCAAGACCTGAAGGCTGCGGCTGTAAAGGCCTGGCAAAGCATTAAGAAGGAGGAAACCCAGCGTTTGGTGATGTCCATGGGTTCCAGACTTAAGGCAGTGATTGCCTCCAAAGGATTTGCAACAAAATATTGAAAATAAAAATATTTTGTTTGGGTTATGTTTATTTGTCCAATTACTTTTGACCTCCTAAAATGTGGAGTGTTTGTAAAGAAATGTGTACAATTCCTACATTTTCTATCAGATATTTTTGTTCAACCCTTCAAATTAAACGTTACAATCTGCACTTGAATTCTGTTGTAGAGGTTTCATTTCAAATCCAATGTGGTGGCATGCAGAGCCCAACTCGCGAAAATTGTGTCACTGTCCAAATATTTCTGGCCCTAACTGTATATATATATATATGTATATATATACACACTGCTCAAAAAAATAAAGGGAGCACTTAAACAACAGAAAATTACTCCAACTAAATCAAACATTTGTGAAATCAAACTGTCCACTTAGGAAGGAACACTGGTTGACAATCAATTTCACATGCTGTTGTGCAAATGGAATAGACAACAGACGGAAATTGTTGGCAATTATCAAGACACACTCAATAAAGGAGTGGTTCTGCAGGTGGGGACCACAGACCACATCTCAGTACCAATGCATTCTGGCTGATGTTTTGATCACTTTTGAATGTTGTTTGTGCTTTCACACTCAAGGAAGCATGAGATGGACTCTACAACCCACACAAGTGGCTCAGGTAGTGCAGCTCACCCAGGATGGCACATCAATGCGAGCTGTGGCAAGAAGGTTTGCTGTGTCTGCCAGCAGCAGGATCACTACCTCAGCCTTTGCGCAAGGAGGAACAGGAGGAGCACTGCCAGAGCTCAGCAAAATGACCTACAGCAGGCCACAAATGTGCACAAACGGTTAGAAACTGACTCCATGAGGATGGTCTGAGTGCCCGACATCCACAGATGGGGGTTGTGCTCACAGCCCAACATCGTGCAGGATGCATGGCATTTGCCACAGAGCACCAGGATTGGTAAATTCCTAATGGCACCCTGTGCTCTTCACAGATGAAAGCAGGTTCACACTGAGCACATGTGACAGGCGTAACAGAGTCTGGAGATGCCATGGAGAGCAATCTGATCCTTGCAACATCCTTCAGCATGACTGGTTTGGCAGTGGGTCAGTAATTGTGTGGGGTGGCATTTCTATGGAGGGCCACACAGCCCTCCATGTGCTCACCAGAGGTAGCCTGACTGCCATTAGGTACCAAGATGAGATTCTCAGACCCCTTGTGAGACCATATGCTTGTGCGGTTGGCCCTTGGTTCCTCCTAATGCAGGACCATACCAGACCCCATGTGGCTGGAGTGTGTCAGCAGTTCCTGCAAGATGAAGGCATTGAAGCTATGGACTGGTCCACCTGTTCCCCAGACCTGAATCTGATTGTACACATCTGGGACATCATGTCTCACACCATCACGTTGCACCACAGACTGACCAGGAGTTGGCCGATGCTTTAGTCCAGGATTGGGAGGAGATCCCCCAGGAGACCATCCACCTCCTCATCAGGATCATGCCCAGGCATTGTAGGGAGATCATACAGGTGCGTAGAGGCCACACACACTACTGAGCATCATTTCTTTGTCTTGAGGCATTTCCACTGAAGTTGGATCAGCCTGTAACTTCATTTTCCACTTTGATTTTGAGCATCATTCCAATTCCAGACCTCCATGGGATATTAGTTGTGATTTACGTTGATCATTTTTAGGTTTTATTGTTCTCAACACATTCCACTATGTAATGAACAAAGATTTACAACTAGAATATTTCATTCAGTGATATCTAGGATGTGGGATTTTAGTGTTCCCTTAATTTTTTGGAGCAGTATGCATATATATACAGTGCAGACCAAAAGTTTGGACACACCTTCTCATTTAAATATTTTTCTCCACACTCCTCCTCATCCAACCGCCTCCAAGACTTCTCCCGAATATCCCCCATCCTCTGGAATTCTTTGCCCCAACACGTCCGACTATCAACCACATTCGGATCCTTCAGACCGAACCCGAAAACCCATCTCTTCAGGAAAGCCTACAGCCTGCACTGACTTTGCTGCCGCCTTATCACTACCAAAGCTATCGCCTCACCAACACCGAAGCTCCTGCAACCCTCAACCTACTGTCTCCTTCCCCATAATCCTGTAGAATGTAAGCCCACAAGGACAGGGTCCTCGCCCCTCTGTATCAGTCTGTCATTGTAAGTTTGTTTACTGTAAGTGATATCTGTAACTTGTATGTAACCCCTTCTCATGTAAAGCACAATGGAATCAATGGTGCTACATAAATAAATAATAATAATAATAATAGTTTAATGGGGAAATAAACAACACTCAACTGTGGCCCATCCCGGCCACACTGCACCCAAATTTAGTGCTTCAAGGATCCTTTGCCCACAGGGGCACAGAACAGTCCCATGTCTTTCTTTTTCATTGATCCGGTGCAATAGGCAAAACTGCCACCCCACACCATTACTGACCCACTGCCAAACCGGTCATGCTGAAAGATGTTGCAGGCATCAGATCGCTCTCCACGGTGTCTCCAGACTCTGTCATGTCTGTCACATGTGCTCAGTGTTAACCTGCTTTCATCTGTGAAGAGAACAGGGTGCTAGTGGCAAATTTGCGAATCCTGGTGCTCTGCGGCAAATGCCAAGCATCCTGCACGATGTTTGGCTGTGAGCATGGCCCCCATCTGTTGACGTCGGGCACTCAGACCACCCTCAGGGAGTCGGTTTCTAACCATTTGTGCAGACACATGCACATTTGTGGCCTGCTGGAGGTCATTTTGCAGGGCTCTGGCAGTGCTCCACCTGTTCCTCCTTGCACAAAGGCTGAGGTAGCGGTCCTGCTGCTGGGTTGTTGCCCTCCTACAGTCCCCTCCACGACTCCTGGTGTACTGGCCTGTCTCCTGGTAGCGCCTCCTGCCTCTGGACACTACACTGACAGACATAGCAAACCTTCTTGCCACAGCTCACATTGATGTGCCATCCTGGATGAGCTGCACTACCTGAGCCACTTGTGTGGGTTGTAGAGTCCGTCTCATGCTACCAAGAGTGTGAAAGCACAACCAACATTCAAAAGTGACCAAAACATGGTCTGTGGTCCCCACCTGCAGAACCACTCCTTTAATGAGTGTGTCTTGATAATTGCCAATAATTTTCATCTGTTGTCTATTCCATTTGCACAACAGCATGTGAAATTGATTGTCAATCAGTGTTGCTTCCTAAGTGGACAGTTTGATTTCACAGAAGTTTGATGTACTTGGAGTTATATTCTGTTGTTTAAGTGTTCCCTTTATTTTTTTGAGCAGTGTATTTTTCCTGCAGTGTCCAGTTGCTATATTAAACAAGTACTTTGATGAGGCTAGAGAATCTCATTCTGAGTCTCATAGATTTATATTGAGAAAGTCCACGCAGAAGATGCTATGTGAGTTGCTAGGTCACATTTGTGGTCTCATGATACCGGAAAGTAATGGAGTAGCATTGAAAATGGCAGAAGATAGTGGTGGTTAACTGTTTTAATACATTCAGTATACACACATTAATGATTGGTAACATAAAGGACAATAAAAAAACAGATTAGCATCATCATTAAAGATGTGCAGGAGTTTATGAAATCTCATACTAATTAAGAGAAATCAGCTTTATTTGGGGTGCTACGAATGTAATTTACTTACATACTAATTCATAATGCAATTCTCAGTAAATGGGGGTGGAAGCAATATCTCTCAGAATTAATTTGGTGCGTGTATATTTAAATTGAATAGTAGCTGAGCTATAAATATAGAACAAAATGCAAGAGAAAAACACGGCACTGCTCCCACATGTAACAACGGACCTCAGAGAAACCACTGCTATGTGCCGCTGCTAAGTCTGAACTGCCACAAGGACACCGGGTGCACTGCAAGAAGAACATGTCAATCCAGCAAAAAAAGAATAAAAGAAAGTGCACTCACCGATCCTTGAAAATAATATGCCTTTAATCAGAACATGTGCAGGAACTTACAGGAGAACGTGGAATGACAGTGAGCGGAGTCATGCTGTTCTAGAACTAGTTATTCACTGTTTACAACCATCCGGGGCCAGAGCTGAAAACAGCTGATCGGTGGGCGTGCCAGGTGTCGAACTCCCACCGATCTTATATTGATGACCTTTCCAAAGGTTAGGTCATCAATATCTCAAGGCTGAACAACACTGTTAAGTACATCATGTGAAATATACAAAAAAGAGAAATAAAACAAAAAACGGCATTATTCATAACTCACACGACTTGAATGGATAACGACATACACCTCGCGATTATTTGGGAACTCCGGGTGCTTCACCAAATGCAAGATTTTCGTGAAACTTCAAAGAGAGGAACTCTCTTTCCCATAAAAACATATTTTATTTCAGAATAATGGATGCAGGAGAATGCAGGTGCAAGAGATGTACGACGGCAGTTTCGCATACAATGGTGCTTGAACGGGTCCAAACACCAAGCAGTTTTTAATTGAACTATTTGAATGTCAAGAAACTCATATGTTTAGTACAGGAAAGCACAAGACTACTAAAACACACAAATTAAAAAATTAAATCTTCACAGGAAAAAAAAGATACAAAATTGAAAAGAATGCCAGAACCTCATAATTAGGTTTCTTTGTTTAGTTTGACACAAATAACAATTTCAAACTACAAGTGATTACAGTGCTGTGCAAATTAAATGGGACAAAGCAAAAAAATAAAATGTTATAATGCACTGTTACATACTAATTCTGAAAATTACCTTTTTCCACTGGCTGGTTGACCAAGATTTATTTATTATATATTTAAACTGGTTTGGATCACTGACTGGTAACCAAGTTACGATTTTACTTAAAAAATGCTTTGTCCCAATTAATTTGCACAGCACTGTAATTAGAAATTAGGCTCACCTGTCCCCACCAGATTAGGCTCACCTGTCCCCACCAGTGATGAGCGAACATGCGGGGATTCTCTATCAACCAGGCAATCCCCACATGTGTTCAGGCAGTCAATCAGCCATAAATCATGCAGCCGCAGGGACTCTAACATAATATAGGAGCACACCCAGATGCAGATGCTCGGATAACACCCGAGCATGCTTGGATAAGGCTACTTTCACAATAGCGTCGTGCACTGCACGTCGCAATGCGACGTTGCGATGCACCGACGCATACTGTGGAAGCGCCGCACAACGGGGGCAGCGGATGCTGTATTTCAATGCATCCGCTGCAAACAGCATCCGCTGCCCCATTGTGAGTTGCGGGGAGGTGGGGGCGGAGTTACGGCCGCGCATGCGTGGTCGGAAATGGCAGACACAACGCAGCAGCAGCGTTGAGGTATTGCCGAGGTATTGCCGAAGTGGTTCCAGAAGGTCTCCCAATGTCGTCCCGAACAGCAGGGAAAAGTCCAAGACAAGTGGCTGCTCCGGCCGGTAGCAGCCACCTAAAGCCGCTCTCCAGGTGGGAGCGTGGTCTGGTAAAGCCGAACGCCGCCGCGTATAGTGAAAGCGGTGCACAGGACCTTCGTGACGTAACCAGTCACATGACTGCCTCCCCGAACCCGAGAGTGAGGAAAAAATACGGAGTGCAGAGTGATCAATCTTACCGACGCGTTTCGGAGATGGCTATCTCCTTCTTCAGGGTTGCGAACACACCTATTTATACATATATATACTCGGTGCGTTCCGCCAACCCTAACAAGGGCTCATTTAGACATTAGTGATTTTTCTCATAGGCAAAAAATGGTCCCAGTTTCATCAGTGTCTTTGGTTAGAGTGTTTTCAGAGTTTGGTCAGTTTCATTAAACTTTCTCAGATGAAAAAAAAATTATGAAAATGTTTCAAGCTTCTCATATATACTTTTGCCTTTTTTAGCATATATATATTTACAGAAGGCTTCTTTTATCAGTTTGTGACAATCTGACAGCACATGCTGACATCTGAGTGCTGTCCGCTGTTTTCATGAATCGATAGTCTCTTGAGTCAAAATTGGACATGTCTCCGTGATCTTGTGTGGTCTGCAAACATGCCGGACATGTGAACAGCTCCAATGACTATAAATTAATTTGCATGATATTGTCACACAGTGTGGGAAAACTAAGTGCAACAAGAGGGGAAGAAGGGAAGGAAGCCCAAAGGCTAGGGAAAGGGGGAGAGGAGACCCCTAGGCAGATCTAATAACACTCTGCCTCCCCTACCATCCCTATATTGGTTCCACACCAATTGCCGAGCAGGAAGCTAAGCCCTGTATATCCCTAGAGCTACTGAATAGGGAAGGGGTGATGAGCACTGGTTAGTCTCCACTGTACACTAAGGACAAGAAGGGTGACAAACAAGGAGGAAGCAACTTAGCTTGAGAAGACTAAGAGAGGTAACACCAAACGTCCTCCAACATCATCAGAGAGGAAGTACGCTGACAGCTATAGCTCCAAGCCTTCACAAGGGAAAATATGAATATCACCGGTGACTCCCTGAAGCAGACTAAGAGTCTATAATCACCCAGGTCCAGGTGTGTCAATTAGAGCCGGAGGGAGGTTGCCACTGGGTCCAAAAGTCAGAAGGATTAAGAAAGCGTCTGCAATGCCAAATGTAGAGACCTTCTGCAGCCAGATGCATAGAGACTGTCTGTAGCATCTGACACACCCGTGACAGATATAAGGGATAGAACTTGTATGAGAAAAACTGGCACCAGAATGAACCTCAAGTGTAATAAAACTTGGTTTGAGTCAAACACAATAAGTATTATAGCAGGATAATCCAAAACTACAATAGTGTTTAAGAAGGAAGAAATAGACTGTTTTAAACTAGCCATAAATAAGCCATGATCTCAATCCAATTGAAAATCTTTGGAGAAAGATAAAATCTGACACCAAATCGTAAAATAACTCTGCAAACATTCAAGAACATGGGATAAATACAGCGAAGGAAGCAATCAGCAGATGGGTGCAAGAAGCTCACAGATGCCAGCAAGGAATGCGCTGAGGCTGTCAATGTCATGCATACAAGGATTAGGAAATTATGCCTTTAATCCTGAAGTGTGTGTATATATATATATATATATATATATATATATATTGTAGGGATTTCACTCACTCAGCTGCGACGGCTGACACTCAGGAGACGTGTTCCTTTAAAGTTCACTGGGTTTATTGCTTCATAAACCATGTGGCAAAACAACAGAAAGCAAAATAGCCTTTGGTTCAGGCAAAGGAAAACAAGTGTCCAGTTCATCCGGCTCAGTCCTGAAGCCGTAACTTACTCAGGAGGGTTTCACCTCCACACATATCTGCTGTGTAAAGGATTAGCCAGTCTTATATAGGACTAACCACACCCAGTAATCTATCACATGATTAGCCATGTGGTCTGACATCACCACAGGTCCTGAAACACAAACATATGGTTATATAAAACAACGCAATATTCCGGGCTACATTACAGCAACAAGGCACTTATGTGGCACATACCTCCCATCGACTACACACCCTTTAGCCATGCTACATACCTCCCCCCTCTGCCTAAAGCCGTGGGGCTTGGCACTTTCTCCCACTAAACAAGGGATTCTTGATAGGGCATCCGCATTACCGTGCAGCTTTCCGGCCCGATGTTCCACATGGAAACTGAAGTCCTGCAGGGATAAGAACCAACGGGTGACCCTAGCATTTCTACCCTTCGTTTCCCTCATCCACCTAAGTGGGGCATGGTCGGATATCAGTCTAAATTTACGTCCCAGCAGATAGTACGGTAATGTGTCCACTGCCCATTTTATGGCCAAGCACTCCTTCTCAACGACTGAGTAGTTCTTTTCAGATGAGGACAGCTTCCTACTCAGATAGAGAACAGGATGCTCCTCCCCATGTAGTTCTTGGGAAAGGACTGCTCCCACCCCAACATCTGAGGCATCTGTCTGAAGAATAAACTCTTTCTTGAAGTTTGGGGCCATCAGAACGGGTTGCTTACACAAAGCGTTTTTCATTTCTTGGAAGGCTGACTGTTTCTTCGGACCACTTAACCATTACTGGTTTTGTCCCTTTTAGCAGGTCAGTCAGAGGCGCAGCCATCGTGGCGAAGTTTGGGATGAACCTCCTGTAATATCCCACGATTCCCAGGAAGGCTTTAACTTGCTTCTTGGAAACTGGTTTTGGCCACGTTTGAATTGCCTCCACTTTACTGATTTGGGGTTTTATTTCTCCGTGACCCACTATGTATCCAAGGTACTTAGCTTCTTCTTTACCCAAGGCACACTTCTTTGGGTTTATAGTAAATCCGGCCTCTCTTATAGCATCCAACACCGCTTGGACTTTCTCCAGATGACTCTCCCAGTCCGGGCTAAAGATGACGATATCATCTAGGTACGCAGCAGCGTAGGCCTTATGGGGTGCAAGAACTCTATCCATAGCCCTCTGGAAGGTCGCCGGAGCTCCCTGTAGGCCAAACGGCATCCGGGCATACTGGAAGCATCCATCAGGTGTCGAAAAGGCTGTCTTCTCCTTGGCTTCCTGCGCCATGGGGATCTGCCAATACCCCTTTGTCAGATCCAAGGTGGATATATATCTGGCGTGCCCAAGCCTTTCGATGAGCTCATCAATACGGGGCATGGGATAAGCGTCGAACTTGGAGACCTCATTCAACTTCCGATAGTCGTTGCAAAACCTCCACTCTCCATCAGGTTTTGGGACCAGGACAATTGGGCTTGACCAACCGCTCTTGGATTCCTCAATGACTCCAAGCCTCAACATACGCTCCACTTCCTTGGAGATAACTTCTCGACGAGCCTCAGGAATACGATAAGGTTTCACATTCACCCGCACATGGGGCTCTGTTAGGACCTCGTGCTCTATGACCTTCATGTATCCTGGCAATTCTGAAAACAGGTCCCTGTTTTTCTGGAGTAACTCCCGGCACTGCTGTTTCTGGGTTTTCGATAGCGTCTCTGCTATAGTAACCGCTCCAACCTCACCTTCTGGGTTGCTTAACAATGACGGAGTAACTGTCGGCTCTCTATCTTGCCACGGCTTGATGAGGTTGACATGGTAAACTTGGAATGGTTTCCGTCTTCCTGGTTGGTGAATTTTATAATTTACCTCACCAAGTTTCTCGACAACCTCATATGGCCCTTGCCATTTGGCCAAGAACTTGCTTTCCACCGTTGGAACTAACACCAGAACTCGGTCTCCCGAATTGAACTGCCTCACTCTTGCAGACCGGTTGTAGACCCTGGCTTGAGCTTCTTGTGCTTGGAGAAGGTGTTCTTTCACGATAGGCATCACCTTTGCAATCCTCTGCTGCATCAGGGCCACATGCTCAATGACGCTTCTGTGGGGCGTGACTTCGGCTTCCCAGGTTTCCTTGGCTATATCCAGGAGTCCTCGTGGATGTCGGCCATATAGAAGCTCAAACGGTGAGAACCCTGTGGAGGCCTGTGGAACTTCACGAATGGAAAACATCAGATAGGGTAAGAGACAATCCCAGTCTCTACCGTCTTTCTCTATAGCTTTTCTCAGCATGCTCTTTAGAGTCTTGTTAAACCTCTCAACAAGACCATCTGACTGGGGATGGTACACCGAGGTCCTCAACTGGGAGATCTTCAGGGCTTTGCATAACTCCCTCATCACCTTGCTCATGAAAGGTGTACCCTGGTCAGTCAGGATCTCCTTTGGCAGACCTGTCCGGGAAAAGACATGGACCAACTCGCGGGCTATGCTCTTTGAGGAAGAATTCCTCAAGGGAATTGCCTCAGGATAGCGTGTGGCATAGTCCAGGATGACTAATATATACTGATGGCCCCGAGCTGATTTAACTAAGGGACCGACCAAGTCCATGGCAATTCTCTCGAACGGTACCTCAATAATGGGCAGTGGCACAAGGGGGTTCCGGAAATGAGGAGTAGGAGCAGTTAGCTGACATGTAGGGCAGGACCTGCAATAGTTCACTATTTCCCGGTGACAGCCAGGCCAATAGAACCTCTGCACAACCCGTTCCTGCGTTTTTTTCCACCCCTAGGTGTCCACCCAAGATGTGTGAATGGGCCATGTCCAACACTTTCCGTCTATACGGACCCGGCACTATCAACTGCTCTACCAACTCCTCCCTTATTTTCGTGACCCGGTACAACAATTCCCCCCTCAACAGAAAATGGGGAAATCTTTTGTCTGCCCCCGGCTCCTGTACCACCTCGTCAATAACTGTGACATTATTAAAGGCTTCCCTCAGAGTGGGGTCCCTATGTTGGGCAGTCCCAAAATTTTCACCGGTAACCTCTAACTCCAGAATGTCAGATGTAGGGGATACTTCCTCCTCATCCCCAACCAGAACACAAAAAGGAAAGCTGTCTGCCTCTGGGTGTGGCGATACCGTTCCAGGGTTCACTGGTTCCCTGCCAGGGAGCTCAGAACCCTTTCCCCACAAATCCCAAAACAAACAGAAATCCCGGCCAATAATTATAGGGTGCAACAAGTCCTGAACTACGCCGACTATGTGGGATTCAGTGCCACATGCCGTTTCAATGTCCACCCTGGCCATAGGGTAGTCCTTTGCATCACCATGTATGCACCGCACTCCGACCTTCTTTCCTGGGAGCAGATGAAGAGGAAAAGTGGCCCTCACCAGGGTCACTAGGCTCCCCGAGTCTAACAGTGCCGTTACTGCTCGACCGTTCACCTTTACGGGACACGCTTGAGGTCCCTCGTTGGATGGAGAGTTCACACTACAGACTGGATACGCATAGTATGAACAACGGCGTCCCATGCTGCAGTCCATCTGCTCAGTGGCTTGGGAACAACGGGCAGCTATATGTCCTGGCTTGTGGCACCTCCAACAAATAACATCACCCGTGGGGACCTTGGGCACCACCTCCCCCGCCCTTTGTGACCTTGGACGCACCACCCCTTTTTGGGACTCAGCTGCCCTCTGGGACCCCCAGTACGGCATGGGCTGCCTCCCGAAGGAGCCTTCCAACCCTTGGTATCTCTCAACCAGTCCGATCAGCTCGTCGGCATTCTGGGGATCACCCTGGGCAACCCAAGACTGTATAGGCCTCGGGAGGGAATGGACAAACCGATCCATCATCACCCGTTCTACCATCTGTGCAGGCGCAGAGGTCTCTGGCTGCAGCCATTTCTGGACCAGGTGCAACAGATCAAACATTTGGGAACGAGGTGGTTTGTCCCGGTGATAGCCCCAGGAGTGAACTCGCTGTGCCCTGACAGTCAGTGTCACCCCCAGACGTGCGAGAATCTCGGCTTTCAATTTGTGATACTCTTTGGCATCCTGCAAGGTCAAATCATAGTACGCCTTCTGGGGTTCTCCCGTCAGGTATGGCGCAAGTACCTCTGCCCACTGCTCTGGCGGAAGTTTTTCCCTCTCAGCGACCCTCTCAAACACCGCCAGGAAGGCCTCAACATCATCCCCGGGAGTCATTTTCTGCAATGCACGTCTTACCGTCTTCCGGACGTGGGTGTCATCAGCCAAACCTGGGGTTGGGGCGCTCGCCTTGCCCTGGATGGCGGTTGCCAGAAGCTGCATCTGCTGCTGATGCTCCTGCTGGCTCTGTTGTAACTGCTGCCGTTGCTCCTGCTGGCTTTGCTGCATCTGCTGCCGTTGCTCCTGCTGGCTCTGTTGTATCTGCTGCTGGCTCTGTTGTATCTGCTGCATCAACAGCCTGTTGGTCTCTTGCTGCCTTTGCTCCTGCTGGACCAAGTGTTTCAGCAGGTCCTCCATTTTCTCCGGCAATGCTTGCTGGCTTGCAACAGCCTTGACCCAGGACATTCAAAAATAAACTCACGTCTCCGCTGGGAACGCTGCTCGCAGGTCTCCACCAATTGTAGGGATTTCACTCACTCAGCTGCGACGGCTGACACTCAGGAGACGTGTTCCTTTAAAGTTCACTGGGTTTATTGCTTCATAAACCATGTGGCAAAACAACAGAAAGCAAAATAGCCTTTGGTTCAGGCAAAGGAAAACAAGTGTCCAGTTCATCCGGCTCAGTCCTGAAGCCGTAACACACTCAGGAGGGTTTCACCTCCACACATATCTGCTGTGTAAAGGATTAGCCAGTCTTATATAGGACTAACCACACCCAGTAATCTATCACATGATTAGCCATGTGGTCTGACATCACCACAGGTCCTGAAACACAAACATATGGTTATATAAAACAACGCAATATTCCGGGCTACATTACAGCAACAAGGCACTTATGTGGCACATACCTCCCATCGACTACACACCCTTTAGCCATGCTACAATATATACAGTGTATATATATATATATATACATATATATATATATATATATAGTATGTGATAATATATACCGTATAGTATAGTGACTGATCATTTATACGACGAAGAAAAAGAGCTGGCACTTCCAAGAATATTAAAAACATTCTTAATGTTCTTGGAAGTGCCAGCTCTATTTCTTCATATTTTTTCTGTATATATCTGGAACGCCTACCAGGGCAGCGGGGTACTCGGTACTGGGTCCGGTACTTAAAGGGGATATCACGGTGGCTGTGACCCGGTCCATGGCCCTGGGTGCCAAATTAAAGGGGAAGGCCTTTTAAGGGAATTTGTAATGTCTATGTTCGTGACGCCACCTGTGGTGTTCGGTCAGTTGGGACCGACGCTGCTTAAAGGGGTCCTCTGGGGTGATGGTATGCAGCAAGATGCTGACGCTTCCTACAGGTGAAGGGGGGTCCCCAGGGCTTCCCAAGATGGTGTAAGCCAATGAATGCACAAAGAATGAGGACACAAGTTTGCAAAGTCTTTTACCTGGTTTACCGATGGTAGAAGTCCTCAGTCCAGGGTACCAGGTGTAGGGTAGCTGTAGTCCGGCCGACTTGGAGGCAATAGGAGATCCCTCTCCCAGGTGAGGTCCGTAAGCCTTTCCTACTTGCGCCAGATGGCGAGGTCCCTGCGCTTAAAGCTTTTCTGACAGGGTCCCCTCTCTCCCCTCTCTCCTGTCCTAAGACAGATGTCTGTATTAAAGGCAGTTTGAGCCTGTTTATAGGATCTCTCAGATGACCCGGCTCTTAAGGTCACTGCTTCACCTCAGACTTATTACAGTCAATTGACATATAGTACTATGCCCTCCAGTTCTGTCGCACGTCCTGGAGAACAACACGACCTTGGGCTTCTGGTACCCGGTTCTGCGCTCTGGCTCCCAGGGTGTCCTTCCACTGTTCCCCTGCTGAGCCTCTTCCTCCTCTGTGCTTCATCCCTCTGAGCTCCTCCACAATTCAACTCTCTCCTTCTGCTTCTCACTCTTTTCAGGGGTAGCAGCTCCCTCGTGGTTGCTCGGACCCTACGTCTCCTCCAGATGTCCTTCTCCTCTTTCAGACTGACTAGCTCCTCCAGACCAGGATACATAAAGTGTAAGGAAGCAACCCTGAATTCAGGTCCTGAGCTCCCCCTCCTGGCCTAGATATAGATGTGTTGAATGTGAGTGCCTTACCTGATAGAGAGAATTTCCCTTGCCTCCAAGCGTGATATCACCCTCCCTGAAACGAAGGCAACATCACTGCAACAACCGGCTACCTGGGGTGTTGCATATCCGTATACTATATTGACTGATCAACTATGTGTGAAGTGTATGTAAGCAATGGCATGCTGTGATTCTCCTCTGATGCCACAGAATGAGCATTTAATTAGATGAAATATCAATTTAGAGATAGACTTGTCCATTTAGTTATTATTATTATTATTTATTGTTATAGCGCCATTTATTACATGGCGCTTTACATGTAAGGAGGGGTATACATAATAAAAACAAGTACAATAATCTTAAACAATACAAGTCATAACTGGTACAGGAGAAGAGAGGACACTGCCTGCGAAGGCTCACAATCTACAAGGGATGGGTGAGAATACAGTAGGCGAGGGTAGAGCTGGTCATGCAGTGGTTTGATCAATCGGTGGTTACTACAGGTTATAGGTTTGTCGGAAGAGGTGGGTCTTCGGACTCTTTTTTAAGGTTTCAATTGTAGGCGAGAGTCTGATGTGTTGTGATAGAGGGTTCCAGAGTAGGAGTGATACGTGAGAGAAATCTTGTATACGATTGTGGGAAGAGGAAATAAGAGGGGAGTAGAGAAGGAGATTTTGTGAGGATCGGAGGTTGCGTGTAGGTAAGTACCGGGAGACAAGGTCACAGATGTATGGAGGAGACAGGTTGTGGATGGCTTTGTACGTCGTGGTTAGGGTTTTGTACTGGAGTCTCTGGGCAATGGGAAGCCAGTGAAGGGATTGACAGAGGGGAGAAGCTGGGGAATAGTGGGGGGATAGGTGGATTAGTCGGGCAGCAGAGTTTAGAATAGATTGGAGGGGTGCAAGAATGTTCGAGGGGAGGCCACAGAGCAGGAGGTTGCAGTAGTCAAGGCGAGAGATGATGAGGGCATGGACTAGGGCTTTTGCAGATTCTTGGTTGAGGAATGAACGGATTCGTGAAATATTTTTGAGTTGAAGTCGGCAGGAAGTGGAAAGGGCTTGGATATGTGGTTTGAAGGAGAGATCAGCGTCAAGGATTACCCCGAGGCAGCGAGCTTGTGGGACTGGGGAGAGTGGGCAGCCATTTACTGTAATGGATAGGTTCGTTGGGGGGGTCACGTGAGATGGGGGAAAGATGATGAATTCTGTTTTGTCCATGTTAACTTTCAGAAATCTAGCGGAGAAGAAGGATGAAATAGTGGACTTACATTGAGGGATTCTGGTTAGTAGGGTGGTGATATCTAATCCAGAGATGGAGATCTGCGTGTCATCAGCATAGAGATGATACTGAAAGCCATGAGATTCTATGAGCTGTCCCAGGCTGAAGGTGTAAATGGAGAAGAGCAGGGGCCCTAGGACTGAACCTTGTGGGACTCCAACAGATAGGGGCGAGATGAGGAGGTGGTGTGTGAGTGGGAGATGCTGAATGTCCGATCTGTTAGGTATGATGAGATCCAGGAAAGGGCCAAGTCTGTGATGCCAAGGGAGGAGAGGGTCTGTAATAATAGGGAATGGTCCACTGTGTCAAAGGCAGCCGACAGGTCCAGGAGGAGGAGGACAGAGTAGTGTCGCTTGCTCTTGGCAGTTAAGAGGTCATTGGTGACCTTAGTTAGGGCAGTTTCAGTGGAGTGGTGTGACCGGAAGCCAGATTGTAAGCAGTCGAAGAGGGAGCAAGAAGAGAGATGGGAAGACAGTTCTAGGTAGAAGTGTTGTTCCAGTAGCTTGGAGGCATAGGGGAGAAGTGATATAGGGCGATAGCTAGATGCAGAGGATGGGTCAAGAGAGGGCTTTTGAGGATAGGTGTGATGGAGGCATGTTTAAAGCTTGAGGGGAAAACACCAGTTGTTAAAGATAGGTTGAAGAGATGGGTTAGGATTGGGATGAAGACTATGGTGAGGTTTGGGATGAAAGGGATGGGATCGGGTCAAGTGCACAGGTGGTGAGATTTGATCATGAGAGTAGAGTGGAGAGTCGATCTTCTGTAATGGTGGAGAAGTTGGTTTTGGAGGTGGAGGGCTGGGAAGTCGCGAAGAAGGGCTCTGGGGGTTGTTGACGAAAACTGTCTCTGATGTTATTAATCTTCTGCTTGAAAAATGAGGCAAAGTCTTCAGCTGAGATGAGTAGGGAGGGAGGAGGTGCTGGGGGACAGAGGAGAGAATTGAAGGTGTTGAATAACTGTTTAGGGTTGTGAGACAGGGCGGATATGAGAGATAAGAAGTAGGTTTGTTTAGCTGTGGCGAGTTTGGTCTTGAAAGTAGTGAGGGACTGTTTGAATGCGATGAAGTGCTCGTTGGGTGGGATCTTTTCCATCTGCGCTCAGCAGCCCTGGAAGCTCGCCTCAGTTCTTTGGTCAGGCTGGTGTGCCATGGCTGTCTGTTGATTTTGCGAGCTTTGGTATGTGTAAGTGGGGCAGCAGATTCCAAAGCTACAGCTATTGTGGTGTTATATAGAGCAGCAGTGTCATCTGCATTGTGTAAGGAACTTATATCTGTGAGAGGGAGGAGGGATTCAGAGAATGAGTGTTGGTCAAGGTGTTTAAGATTTCTGCGAGAGTGTGAAAGTTTGTGGGATGGGGATTGTAGACATGGAGTGGAGAGGTAAGAGAATGTGAGAAGGTTGTGGTCAGAGAGAGGAAGAGGTGTGTTATGAACAGGTGATTCAGAACCACAATGGACCTAGTGGTTAAGAGCACACAAAGTGACCTGATAGTTACTAACATAGGACGAGCTCTGAGACGTGGGAACTCTGCTGACCGCAATCCCTAATCCTATCATACCACACTAGAGGTAGCCGTGGATTGCGCCTAACGCTCCCTATGCAACTCGGCACAGCCTGAGAAACTAGCTAGCCCTGAAGATAGAAGAATAAGCCTACCTTGCCTCAGAGAAATTCCCCAAAGGAAAAGGCAGCCCCCCACATATAATGACTGTGAGTTAAGATGAAAATACAAACACAGAGATGAAATAGACTTTAGCAAAGCGAGGCCCGACTTACTGAATAGACCGAGGATAGGAAAGATAGCTTTGCGGTCAGCACAAAAACCTACAAACAACCACGCAGAGGGGCAAAAAGACCCTCCGCACCGACTAATGGTACGGAGGTGCTCCCTCTGCGTCTCAGAGCTTCCAGCAAGCAAGAAAAACCAATATAGCAAGCTGGACAGAAAATATAGCAAACAAAAGTAACACAAGCAAAACTTAGCTTATGCAGGGTAGACAGGCCATAAGAACGATCCAGGAGAAAGCAAGACCAATACTGGAACATTGACTGGAGGCCAGGAACAAAGAGCTAGGTGGAGTTAAATAGATCAGCACCTAACGACTTAACCTCGTCACCTGAGGAAGGAAACTCAGAAGCCGCAGCCCCACTCACATCCACCAGAGGAAGCTCATAGGCAGAACCAGCCGAAGTACCACTCATGACCACAGGAGGGAGCTTGTCCACAGAATTCACACCAGTACCCCCCCCTTGAGGAGGGGTCACCGAACCCTCACCAGAGCCCCCAGGCCGACCAGGATGAGCCAAATGAAAGGCACGAACCAGATCGGCAGCATGAACATCAGAGGCAAAGACCCAGGAATTATCTTCCTGACCATAACCCTTCCACTTAACCAGGTACTGGAGTTTCCGTCTCGAAATACGAGAATCCAAAATCGTCTCCACTATATACTCCAACTCCCCCTCAACCAAAACCGGGGCAGGAGGATCAACGGATGGAACCACAGGTGCCACGTATCTCCGCAACAATGACCTATGGAATACGTTATGGATGGAAAAAGAAGCTGGAAGGGTCAAACGAAAAGACACAGGATTAAGAACCTCAGAAATCCTATACGGACCAATAAAACGAGGCTTAAACTTAGGAGAGGAAACTTTCATAGGAATATAACGAGAAGACAACCAAACCAAATCCCCAACACGAAGTCGGGGACCCACACAGCGCCTGCGGTTAGCGAAACGTTGAGCCTTCTCCTGAGACAATGTCAAATTGTCCACCACATGAGTCCAAATCTGCTGCAACCTATCCACCACAGTATCCACACCAGAACAGTCAGAAGACTCAACCTGCCCTGAAGAGAAACGAGGATGGAAACCAGAATTGCTGAAAAACGGCGAAACCAAAGTAGCCGAGCTGGCCCGATTATTAAGGGCGAACTCAGCCAAAGGCAAAAAGGACACCCAATCATCCTGATCGGCAGAAATAAAACATCTCAGATGTTTCCAAGGTCTGATTGGTTCGTTCAGTCTGGCCATTTGTCTGAGGATGGAAATCCGAGGAAAAAGACAAATCAATGCCCATCCTAGCACAAAAGGCTCGCCAAAACCTCGAAACAAACTGGGAACCTCTGTCAGAAATGATGTTCTCCGGAATGCCATGTAAACGAACCACATGCTGGAAGAACAATGGCACCAAATCAGAGGAGGAAGGCAATTTAGACAAGGGTACCAAATGGACCATCTTAGAGAAGCGATCACAAACAACCCAAATGACCGACATTTTTTGAGAGACGGGGAGATCCGAAATAAAATCCATAGAGATATGTGTCCAGGGCCTCTTCGGGACTGGCAAGGGCAAAAGCAACCCACTGGCACAAGAACAGCAGGGCTTAGCCCGAGCACAAATCCCACAGGACTGCACAAACGAACGCACATCCCGCGACAGAGACGGCCACCAAAAGGATCTAGCCACCAAATCTCTGGTACCAAAGATTCCAGGATGACCAGCCAACACCGAACAATGAACCTCAGAGATAACTCTACTCGTCCATTTATCAGGGACAAACAGTTTCTCCGCTGGGCAACGGTCAGGTGTTGTGAATTCTGTGGCTGAGTTCACTTCTGTGGTCACAAGTGGTATTGCAGTCTCTGGGCTTCCTCCCTCAGGTGTTTTGGTGAGCTCGTTGGCTGCCTTGCTATTTAGCTCCACCTGAGTCTGTCTTCCTTGCTCCTTGTCAATGTTCCAGTGTTGGATCTGAGCTACTGCATCTTTCCTTGGGCCTGCTGCTCTGCTAGATAAGTGCTTCTAGTTTGTTTTCTGTTTTTTTTCTGTCCAGCTTGCTATTGTCTTTTGCTGGAAGCTCTGAGAAGCAGAGGGGTGCACCGCCGTGCTGTTAGTTCGGCACGGTGGGTCTTTTTGCCCCTTTGCGTGGTTTTCGTTTTAGGGTTTTTTGTAGACTGCATAGTTCTCTTTGCTATCCTCGCTCTGTCTAGAATATCGGGCCTCACTTTGCTGAATCTATTTCATTCCTACGTTTGTCTTTTCATCTTGCTAACAGTCATTATATGTGGGGGGCTGCCTATTCCTTTGGGGTATTTCTCTGAGGTAAGTCAGGCTTGTATTTCTATCTTCAGGCTAGTCAGCTCCTCAGGCAGTGCCGAGTTGCATAGGTAGTTGTTAGGCGCAATCCACTGCTGCTTATAGTTGTGTGAGGATAGATCAGGTACTGCAGTCTACAGAGATTCCACGTCTCAGAGCTCGTCCTATTGTTTTTGGTTATTGCCAGATCTCTGTATGTGCGCTGATTACTGCACGCTGTGTTGCCTGATTGCCAGCCATAACAGTACAAGGAGCCACACCAATGATTCCCAATAGAGGGAAAAAAGAAATCCTGACATCATTTTTTTTTCTTAGCTCTGTCTTCAGTCTTTTTTTTCCCCTAGACATTAGAGTGCTTCAGGACACAGCTGTGGACATGGATATTCAGGCTCTGTGCTCCTCAATGGATAATCTCGTAAATGTACAAAAGATTCAAGATACTATTGATCAGAAATCGATGCTAGAACCAAGAATTCCGATTCCTGATTTGTTTTTTGGTGATAGAACTAAGTTCCTGAGCTTCAGAAATAATTGTAAGCTATTTTTGGCCTTGAAACCTCATTCTTCTGGTAATCCTATTCAACAGGTTTTGATTATTATTTCTTTTTTGCGCGGCGACCCACAGGACTGGGCGTTTTCTCTTGCACCAGGAGATTCTGCATTGAGTAATGTTGATGCATTTTTCCTGGCGCTCGGATTGCTTTACGATGAGCCTAATTCAGTGGATCAGGCTGAGAAAAATCTGCTGGCTTTATGCCAGGGTCAGGATGATGTAGAAGTATATTGTCAGAAATTTAGGAAATGGTCAGTACTCACTCTGTGGAATGAATCTGCACTAGCGGCTTTGTTCAGAAAGGGTCTCTCTGAAGCTCTTAAGGATGTAATGGTGGGATTTCCTATGCCTGCTGGTTTGAATGAGTCTATGTCCTTGGCCATTCAGATCGGTCGTCGCTTGCGCGAGCGTAAATCTGTGCACCATCTGGCGGTACTGCCTGAGAGTAAACCTGAGCCTATGCAGTGCGACAGGACTATGACTAAAGTAGAACGGCAAGAACACAGATGTCTGAACAGACTGTGTTTCTATTGTGGTGATTCTACTCATGCTATTTCTAATTGTCCTAAACGCACTAGGCGGTTCGATAGCTCTGCCGTTATTGGTACTGTACAGTCCAAATTCCTTTTGTCCATTACCTTAATGTGCTCTTTGTCATCGTATTCTGTCATGGCGTTTGTGGATTCAGGCGCTGCCCTGAATCTGATGGATTTGGATTATGCTAAACGTTGTGGATTTTTCTTGGAGCCTTTGCGGTGTCCTATTCCGTTGAGAGGAATTGATGCTACACCTTTGGCCAAGAATAAGCCTCAGTACTGGGCCCAGCTGACCATGTGCATGGCTCCTGCACATCAGGAAGTTATTCGCTTTCTGGTACTGCATAATTTGCATGATGTGGTCGTGTTGGGGTTGCCATGGCTACAAACCCATAATCCAGTATTGGATTGGAACTCTATGTCGGTAACCAGCTGGGGTTGTCAGGGAGTACATGGTGATGTTCCATTTTTGTCTATTTCGTCATCCATTCCTTCTGACATCCCAGAGTTCTTGTCGGACTTTCAGGATGTATTTGAAGAGTCCAAGTCTGATGCCCTACCTCCGCATAGGAATTGTGATTGTGCTATCGATTTGATTCCTGGTAGTAAATTCCCTAAGGGTCGTTTATTTAATTTGTCCGTACCTGAACACACCGCTATGCGCAGTTATGTGAAGGAGTCCCTGGAGAAGGGACATATTCGCCCATCGTCGTCACCATTGGGAGCAGGGTTCTTTTTTGTAGCCAAGAAGGATGGTTCGCTAAGACCGTGTATTGATTACCGCCTTCTTAATAAGATCACTGTTAAGTTTCAGTATCCCTTGCCATTGATTTCTGACTTGTTTGCTCGGATTAAGGGGGCTAGTTGGTTTACTAAGATTGATCTTCGTGGTGCGTATAATCTGGTGAGAATCAGGCAGGGAGATGAATGGAAAACGGCATTTAATACGCCCGAGGGTCATTTTGAGTATCTGGTGATGCCGTTCGGACTTGCCAATGCTCCATCTGTTTTTCAGTCTTTTATGCATGACATTTTCCGTGAGTATCTGGATAAATTCTTGATTGTTTACTTGGATGACATTTTGATCTTCTCAGATGATTGGGAGTCTCATGTGAAGCAAGTCAGAATGGTTTTCCAGGTACTGCGTGCTAATTCCTTGTTCGTGAAGGGATCAAAGTGTCTCTTCGGTGTGCAGAAAGTTTCATTTTTGGGGTTCATCTTTTCCCCTTCTACTATCGAGATGGATCCGGTTAAGGTTCAGGCCATCCAGGATTGGACTCAGCCGACATCTCTAAAAAGTCTGCAGAAATTCCTGGGCTTTGCTAATTTTTATCGTCGCTTCATCTGTAATTTTTCTAGCATTGCCAGACCATTGACCGATTTGACCAAGAAGGGTGCTGATTTGGTTAATTGGTCTTCTGCTGCCGTGGAAGCTTTTCAGGAGTTGAAGCGTCGTTTTTGCTGTGCCCCTGTGTTGTGTCAACCTGATGTTTCTCTTCCGTTCCAGGTCGAGGTTGATGCTTCTGAGATTGGTGCAGGGGCGGTTTTGTCACAGAGAGGTTCTGGTTGCTCAGTGTTCAAACCATGTGCTTTCTTTTCCAGGAAATTTTCTGCTGCTGAGCGTAATTATGATGTGGGCAACCGAGAGTTGCTGGCCATGAAGTGGGCATTCGAGGAGTGGCGTCATTGGCTTGAGGGTGCTAAGCATCGCGTGGTGGTATTGACTGATCATAAGAACTTGACTTATCTCGAGTCTGCCAAGCGCTTGAATCCTAGACAGGCCCGTTGGTCGTTATTTTTTGCTCGTTTTGATTTTGTGATTTCATACCTTCCGGGCTCTAAAAATGTGAAGGCGGATGCTCTGTCTAGGAGTTTTGTGCCCGACTCTCCGGGGTTATCTGAGCCGGCGAGTATCCTCAAGGAAGGAGTCATTGTGTCTGCCATCTCCCCTGATTTGCGGAGAGTGTTGCAGAAATTTCAGGCTAATAAACCTGATCGTTGTCCGGCCGAGAAACTGTTCGTCCCTGATAGGTGGACTAGTAAAGTTATCTCTGAACTTCATTGTTCGGTGCTGGCCGGTCATCCAGGAATCTTTGGTACCAGGGAGTTGGTTGCTAGATCCTTCTGGTGGCCATCTCTGTCACGGGATGTGCGTGCTTTTGTGCAGTCCTGTGGAATTTGTGCTAGGGCTAAGCCCTGCTGTTCACGTGCCAGTGGGTTGCTTTTGCCCTTGCCGGTCCCGAAGAGGCCTTGGACACATATTTCGATGGATTTCATTTCTGACCTTCCCGTTTCTCAAAAAATGTCGGTCATTTGGGTGGTCTGTGATCGCTTTTCTAAAATGGTCCATCTGGTGCCCTTGGTTAAATTGCCTTCCTCCTCTGATTTGGTGCCTTTGTTCTTCCAGCATGTGGTTCGTTTACATGGCATTCCTGAGAATATTGTTTCTGACAGAGGTTCCCAGTTTGTCTCGAGGTTCTGGCGAGCCTTTTGTGGTAGGATGGGCATTGACCTATCTTTCTCCTCGGCCTTCCATCCTCAGACTAATGGCCAGACCGAACGAACCAATCAGACCTTGGAAACATATCTGAGATGTTTTGTTTCCGCTGACCAGGATGATTGGGTGTCATTTTTGCCGTTGGCTGAGTTCGCCCTTAATAATCGGGCCAGCTCGGCTACCTTGGTCTCTCCATTTTTCTGCAATTCTGGGTTCCATCCTCGTTTCTCTTCAGGACAGGTTGAGTCTTCGGACTGTCCTGGTGTGGATTCTGTGGTGGACAGGTTGCAGCAGATCTGGACTCAGGTAGTGGACAATTTGACCTTGTCCCAGGAGAAGGCTCAGCTTTTCGCTAATCGCAGACGCCGTGTGGGACCCCGACTTCGTGTTGGGGATTTGGTTTGGTTATCTTCTCGTCATATTCCTATGAAGGTTTCCTCTCCTAAATTTAAACCTCGTTTTATTGGTCCGTATAGGATTTCTGAGATTCTCAATCCGGTGTCTTTTCGCCTGACCCTCCCAGACTCCTTTTCCATACATAATGTATTCCATAGGTCGTTGTTGAGGAGATACGTGGCACCTATGGTTCCATCTGTGGAGCCTCCTGCCCCTGTTTTGGTGGAGGGGGAATTGGAGTATATTGTGGAGAAGATTTTGGATTCTCGTGTCTCTAGACGGAAACTCCAGTATCTGGTCAAATGGAAGGGTTATGCTCAGGAAGATAATTCCTGGGTTTTTGCCTCTGATGTCCATGCCCCAGATCTTGTTCGTGCCTTTCATGTGGCTCATCCTGGTCGGCCTGGGGGTTCTGGTGAGGGTTCGGTGACCCCTCCTCAAGGGGGGGGTACTGTTGTGAATTCTGTGGCTGAGTTCACTTCTGTGGTCACAAGTGGTATTGCAGTCTCTGGGCTTCCTCCCTCAGGTGTTTTGGTGAGCTCGTTGGCTGCCTTGCTATTTAGCTCCACCTGAGTCTGTCTTCCTTGCTCCTTGTCAATGTTCCAGTGTTGGATCTGAGCTACTGCATCTTTCCTTGGGCCTGCTGCTCTGCTAGATAAGTGCTTCTAGTTTGTTTTCTGTTTTTTTTCTGTCCAGCTTGCTATTGTCTTTTGCTGGAAGCTCTGAGAAGCAGAGGGGTGCACCGCCGTGCTGTTAGTTCGGCACGGTGGGTCTTTTTGCCCCTTTGCGTGGTTTTTGTTTTAGGGTTTTTTGTAGACTGCATAGTTCTCTTTGCTATCCTCGCTCTGTCTAGAATATCGGGCCTCACTTTGCTGAATCTATTTCATTCCTACGTTTGTCTTTTCATCTTGCTAACAGTCATTATATGTGGGGGGCTGCCTATTCCTTTGGGGTATTTCTCTGAGGTAAGTCAGGCTTGTATTTCTATCTTCAGGCTAGTCAGCTCCTCAGGCAGTGCCGAGTTGCATAGGTAGTTGTTAGGCGCAATCCACTGCTGCTTATAGTTGTGTGAGGATAGATCAGGTACTGCAGTCTACAGAGATTCCACGTCTCAGAGCTCGTCCTATTGTTTTTGGTTATTGCCAGATCTCTGTATGTGCGCTGATTACTGCACGCTGTGTTGCCTGATTGCCAGCCATAACAGTCAGGTCTATTAGCCTGAAATTTTTGCAGCACCCGCCGCAAATCAGGGGAGATGGCAGACAAAATTACCCCCTCTTTGAGAATACCCACCGGCTCAGACAAACCCGGAGAGTCGGGCACAAAACTCCTAGACAGGGCATCCGCCTTCACATTTTTAGAGCCCGGAAGGTACGAAACCACAAAGTCAAAATGGGAGAAAAACAGCGACCAACAAGCCTGTCTAGGATTCAACCGTTTGGCAGACTCGAGATAAGTCAAGTTCTTGTGATCAGTCAAGACCACCACGCGATGCTTAGCTCCTTCAAGCCAATGACGCTACTCCTCGCTACTCCTCGAATGCCCACTTCATGGCCAGCAACTCTCGATTGCCAACATCATAATTACGCTCAGCAGGCGAAAACTTCCTGGAAAAGAAGGCGCATGGTTTCATCACTGAGCCATCAGAACTTCTTTGCGACAAAACAGCCCCTGCTCCAATCTCAGAAGCATCAACCTCGACCTGGAACGGGAGCGAAACATCTGGTTGGCACAACACAGGGGCAGAAGAAAAACGACGCTTCAACTCTTGAAAAGCTTCCACAGCAGCAGAAGACCAATTGACCACATCAGCACCCTTCTTGGTTAACTCAGTCAACGGTTTAGCAATACTAGAAAAATTATTGATGAAGCGACGATAAAAATTAGCAAAGCCCAGGAACTTTTGCAGACTCTTCAGAGATGTCGGCTGAGTCCAATCATAAATGGCATGAACTTTAACAGGGTCCATCTCGATAGTAGAAGGGGAAAAAATGAACCCCAAAAATGAAACCTTCTGAACACCAAAGAGACACTTTGACCCCTTCACAAACAAAGAATTAGCACGCAGAACCTGGAACACCATTCTGACCTGCTTCACGTGAGACTCCCAATCATCCGAGAAGACCAAAATATCATCCAAGTATACAATCAGGAATTTATCCAGGTACTCTCGGAAGATGTCATGCATAAAGGACTGAAACACTGATGGAGCATTAGAAAGCCCGAATGGCATAACCAGGTACTCAAAATGGCCCTCGGGCTTATTAATTGCTGTTTTCCATTCATCGCCCTGTTTAATACGCACAAGATTATACGCACCACGAAGATCTATCTTGGTGAACCAACTAGCCCCCTTAATCCGAGCAAACAAATCAGACAGCAGCGGCAAGGGGTACTGAAATTTGACCGTGATTTTATTTAGAAGGCGGTAATCAATACAAGGTCTCAGCGAACCATCCTTCTTGGCCACAAAAAAGAACCCTGCTCCCAATGGCGACGACGACGGGTGAATATGACCCTTCTCCAAGGATTCCTTTACGTAACTCCGCATAGCGGCGTGCTCAGGCACAGACAAATTAAACAGACGACCTTTAGGAAACTTACTACCAGGAATCAAATCCATAGCACAATCACAATCCCTATGCTGAGGTAGGGCACTGGACTTGGGCTCATCAAATACATCCCGGTAATCCGACAAGAACTCTGGGACCTCAGAAGGGGTGGATGATGAAATAGACAGAAAAGGAACATCACCATGTACCCCCTGACAACCCCAGCTGGACACAGACATTGATTTCCAATCCAATACTGGGTTATGGACTTGTAGCCATGGCAACCCCAACACGACCACATCATGCAGATTATGCAACGCCAAAAAGCGAATATCCTCCTGATGCGCAGGAGCCATGCACATGGTCAGCTGGGTCCAGTACTGAGGCTTATTCTTGGCCAAAGGCGTAGCATCAATTCCTCTCAATGGAATAGGATACTGCAAGGGCTCCAAGAAAAACCCACAGCGCCTAGCATA
The DNA here is from genome assembly GCF_032444005.1 of Ranitomeya imitator. Lineage (NCBI taxonomy): Eukaryota > Metazoa > Chordata > Amphibia > Anura > Dendrobatidae > Ranitomeya > Ranitomeya imitator. Next base: position 202,142,394 of record NC_091285.1, on the reverse strand, counting down.
CTCCAAGTCCATCAAATTCAGGGCAGCGCCTGAATCCACAAATGCCATGACAGAATAGGATGACAAAGAGCAGATCAAAGTAACAGACAAAAGAAATTTCGACTGTACCGTACCAATGGTGGCAGACCTAGTGAACCGGTTAGTGCGTTTAGGACAATTGGAGATAGCATGAGTGGAATCACCACAGTAAAAACACAGCCCATTCTGACGTCTGTGTTCTTGCCGTTCAGCTCTGGTCAAAGTCCTATCGCACTGCATAGGCTCAGGTCCATGCTCAGATAATACCGCCAAATGGTGCACAGTTTTACACTCACGCAAGCGTCGACCGATCTGAATGGCCAAAGACATAGACTCACTCAGACCAGCAGGCATAAGAAATCCCACCATGACATCCTTAAGGGCTTCAGAGAGACCTTTTCTGAAAATTGCTGCCAGCGCACATTCATTCCATTGCGTAAGCACAGACCACTTCCTAAACTTCTGACAATATATATCTACCTCATCCTGACCCTGAGACAGAGCCAGCAAATTTTTCTCTGCCTGATCCACTGAATTGGGTTCATCATACAGCAATCCGAGTGCCAGAAAAAACGCATCAATATCACATAATGCAGGATCTCCTGGCACAAGGGAAAATGCCCAGTCTTGAGGGTCGCCACGTAATAAAGAAATAATGATCTTAACTTGTTGAACTGGGTCACCAGAGGAGCGGGGTTTCAAAGCCAGAAACAGTTTACAATTATTCTTAAAACTCAGAAACTTAGCTCTATCTCCAGAAAACAAATCAGGAATAGGAATTCTTGGCTCTAACATAGAATTCTGAACCACAAAGTCTTGAATATTTTGTACTCTTGCAGTGAGATGATCCACACAAGAAGACAGACCTTTAATGTCCATCACTACACCTGTGTCCTGAACCACCCAAATGTCTAGGGGAAAAGAAAGACAAAACACAGTGCAAAGAAAAAAAAAATGGTCTCAGAACTTCTCTTTTCCCTCTATTGAGAAGCATTAGTACTTTGGGCCTCCAGTACTGTTATGAACAGGTGATTCAGAACCACAATGGACCTAGTGGTTAAGAGCACACAAAGTGACCTGATAGTTACTAACATAGGACGAGCTCTGAGACGTGGGAACTCTGCTGACCGCAATCCCTAATCTTATCATACCACACTAGAGGTAGCCGTGGATTGCGCCTAACGCTCCCTATGCAACTCGGCACAGCCTGAGAAACTAGCTAGCCCTGAAGATAGAAGAATAAGCCTACCTTGCCTCAGAGAAATTCCCCAAAGGAAAAGGCAGCCCCCCACATATAATGACTGTGAGTTAAGATGAAAATACAAACACAGAGATGAAATAGACTTTAGCAAAGCGAGGCCCGACTGTTAGGAGTCGAGTTTCCTCTGCTGCACAGGGGGAATCTCGATCCGTCTCCGCTGCGGTCTCCCATTCTTCTCCAGCCGCAGTGGAGTCTGCTCAGCAGGGACGTCGATCCCAGCGTCTCGCTCAGTCTGACTCTGTGCGAAGAGTTACTGCTGCTTTTCCTGCGAATGATTGTTCGCGGAAGGTGTATGTTTGCTATCTAGCCCCCGACTTATCCAACAGCACGTAACACACATTACAGCTACCAATTGCTGTGTCCGCCTGTACGGCGCCGTGCGCTTGCTCTGCGCTTTCCTGACCCAAGCCTGGGTTGTTAGTGGCGTCCGTCAGTGCGGCACCGCACGCACTCTTGTGCCTTTATATTATTATTTAGTTTCCTTACACACCCAGTTGCGGTGTTGTGCCAGCAAGTGTCTAATCGGACTTCAATCCTAGTTGGGGTTGAGTTCGCTGACTTCTTGCTCGCGCTCTATGTGCGGTACCGCGGTCCTGTGACGCAACAGGATCGCTTCCTTCACGCAGGGTGAAGTTAACTCGTGCGTGTATACTTTAGTACCACCATATAGTCCGTCTTACTAGCAGCAGGGTTTTTACCTGCACGGTGGACCTCGGACTGCGAACGCACCTAGTTCCATTTCATCTTGTACTTGGTGCATTCCGCCAGTCCTTAACATAATACTAGCACCAAGGTCTGGCTAGTAAATGATGGACGATCAGCGTTCACAGCGGTACATCCAGCAGCTGGAGGGAAGGTTGGCGGCTCTTGAGCGTTCAACCTCAGCTGTGGATGTCACTGCTATCGCTGTTCAGGCTGCTAGTGTTGCTGCAGTCACCTTGTCCACTGCCGCTCCTGTCCCGACTCTAACTCGCCTCCCGCTTCCAGAGAAATTCTCTCGTGACAGTAAGTCTTGTAGGGGTTTCGTGAGTCAGTGCTCTATCCATCTCGAGCTTCTGGCCTCTCGTTTCCCTACAGAGCGGGCTAAGGTGGGATTTATAGTGTCTCTTCTATCGGACAGGGCGTTGCAGTGGGCTATGCCGCTATGGGAGCGTAGCGATCATGTGGTGCAGAGTGCTCCGTTGTTTCTGAGCATTCTGAAACAGGTCTTTTTAGGACCACGTGTCACCCATGATACGGTGCTCCAATTGTTGCCATTGACTCAGGGCTCGTCCTTGGTCAGTCATTTTGCCGTCCACTTCCGCACCTTAGCATCTGAGCTGGAGTGGTCGGATAAAGCCCTCATTCCAATATTTTGGAGGGGGCTGGCTGACCACGTTAAGGACGCCCTGGCCACTAGGGAGATTCCCGCCACACTGGAGGAATTAATAACTCTATCCACTCGTATTGATCTCCGTTTTCACGAGCGGAGGTTAGAGCGAGCCCAGTGTAGGCAGAGGTTTCGGCTGGCTCCCACCTTCGCCAAACCTTTGGAATCTCCAGACCAGGCTCCTGAGCCCCATGAGCCTGTGGTAGAGTCACGAGCGAGATCTAAGTCCCGGACCGCTCGTGCACTCCAGATTTGTCATCTTTGCCAACAGTCAGGACATCTTGCCTCCAGATGTCTCCAGCGGTCGAGGAAACGTCAGCGTCTAGTGGTAGTTGGTGGAGGTGCACTAGACACGGCGACGTTTGCCTCCAAATTGTCCTTTAAGGGGACAATAATATTGGGCTCATCCTCTTACTCGGTAGAACTCTGTGTGGATTCTGGGGCGCAGGGCAATTTTATGTCTTCAGCCTTCGCCCAACGTCACGCAATTCCTCTGGTCATGCTATCTCAACCAGTAACGGTACGAGTGGTGAATGGGTCGACACTGCCCACACAGATTACACATCAAACTATCCCTTTTACTCTGTCCATGTCACCATCTCATCAGGAGATTATATCTCTACTCGTCATTCCTGAGGGAATTGATGAGGTTCTCTTGGGGATACCTTGGTTACGGTACCACTCTCCTCACATCGAGTGGTCCTCAGGCAGAATTCTGGGATGGGGTGAATCTTGTGGGAACAGGTGTCATCGAGAGTGCGTTCAGGTTGCTACTACAGAGGTACCCGCAGATCTTTCCTCTCTCCCCAAGCAATATTGGTCTTATGCAGACGTGTTCTCCAAAAAGGCAGCGGAGACCCTTCCGCCCCATCGCCCCTATGACTGTCCTATTGATCTCTTGCCTGGTGCTGAGCCTCCCCGGGGTCGAGTCTATCCATTATCTCTCCGGGAAACGGAGGCAATGTCTCAGTACATTCAAGAGAATCTGGCAAGAGGGTTCATCAGGAAGTCAGTGTCACCTGCTGGGGCAGGGTTCTTTTTCGTGCAGAAGAAGAATGGAGAACTATGTCCATGCATAGACTACAGGGGTCTTAATGCTATCACAGTTAAGAACAAGTACCCTTTGCCTTTGATATCTGAGCTTTTCGATAGGCTTCGGGGAGCTAGAGTGTTTACTAAACTAGATCTGCGGGGTGCTTATAACCTGATTAGCATCCGTGAGGGGGACGAATGGAAAACGGCATTTAACACCAGAGATGGGCACTATGAGTATCTGGTGATGCCTTTCGGGCTCTGTAACGCACCTGCCGTTTTCCAAGACTTTGTCAACGACATCTTCCGGGATATGCTTTCCACCTCGGTTGTAGTCTATCTGGATGATATTCTCATCTTTTCTCCAGATATTGACTCCCACCGGAGAGATGTTGGCAGAGTCTTCGACCTCCTACGGGCAAACTCTCTCTTTATGCGAAGTTGGAGAAGTGTGTGTTTGAGCAGGAGTCCTTACCTTTCCTGGGCTATATCATCTCCGCCCAGGGATTGGCTATGGATCCCACCAAACTACAGGCTGTGATGGACTGGCAAGAACCCCATCCACTTAAAGCGGTTCAGCGCTTTATGGGGTTCATTAATTATTACCGCCAGTTCATTCCCCATTTCTCAACTTTGGTAGCTCCCTTGGTAGCCCTCACCAAGAAGGGAGCAAATCCCAAAGTGTAGTCTGAAGAGGTCTCCAGGGCCTTTTCTTCTACTAAGTCTCATTTTGCTAGCGCTCCCATCCTACATCGTCCCGATGTCGATAAGCCGTTTATAATGGAGGTGGATGCCTCTTCCGTTGGTGCTGGAGCAGTCCTCTTCCAAAAGGATGCTCAAGGTTGGAAGCATCCGTGCTTCTTCTTCTCCAAGACCTTCACACCAGCGGAGAGGAATTATTCCATCGGGGATAGGGAGTTGCTAGCGATTAAATTGGCTTTCTCAGAGTGGAGACATCTCTTGGAGGGGGCTCGTTTTCCCTTTCAAGTTTTCACAGACCACAAAAATTTGCTATATTTGCAAACAGCCCAGCGGCTAAATTCTCGCCAGGCCAGATGGTCCTTATTCTTCTCCCGATTCCACTTCACCCTCCATTATCTCGCTGGGGAGAAGAACATTCGAGCTGATGCTCTTTCTCGCTCTGTTGTGTCATCTGAGGAGGAGGAAGGAGAGCCTCGGCTTATTGTTCCTTCTGAGAGCTTGAAAACCGTGGCTCCGATGTCACTTGAGTCTGTGCCTCCGGGCAAGACTTTTGTGCCCATAAATTTGCGAACGGAGGTTCTCTCTTGGGCTCATTCCTCCAGGGTGGGTGGACACTTTGGGACAAAAAGGACATCTGAGCTGCTGGCGAGGACGTACTGGTGGCCGCATATGCTCCGAGATGTCAGAGATTACGTTCTGGCGTGTGTCTCATGTGCCAAAAATAAGTCTCCTCGACAACGGCCGTCTGGGTTACTCTATCCCTTGCCGGTCTCAGACAGGCCATGGGAGATGGTCGGGATGGACTTTGTGGTGGGTTTGCCCAAGTCTCGCGGCTGTACCGTCATTTGAGTCGTTATCGATCATTTCTCGAAAATGGTGCATTTGGTGCCGCTCCCACGGTTACCTTCTGCACGGGCCTTGGCAGCGTTGTTCATAAGACACGTCTTCCGCCTACACGGCATGCCAAACAAAATTGTCAGTGACCGGGGTCCCCAGTTTGCGTCTCGGTTTTGGAGAGAGCTTTGTCGTCTTCTCAGCATTGAGTTAAATCTCTCTTCCACATATCATCCCGAGACGAATGGGTTGGTGGAGAGGGCCAATCAGACTCTGGTCACATATCTGCAACATTTTGTTTCTGCCAGGCAGGATGACTGGGTATCTTTATTACCATGGGCAGAGTTCGCCCTTAATAACGCTGTAGCTGACTCCACCGGTCAGACTCCTTTCCTCCTTAATTACGGCCAGCATCCGCGGGTTCCTGTGCCTATGCCCGTGTCCTCTGCTGACTCCAGGGTGGCAGACTGGGCAGTGGAGGCACGGGACATTTGGGACCGCACTCAGGATGCCATTCGGGCCTCGAAGGAGAGAATGAGGTCCTCCGCCGATGCACATCGGCGCCCTGCCCCGACCTTTGCTCCTGGCGATTTAGTGTGGCTCTCCGCCCGTAACATCAGGCTGCATGTAGAGTCCACTAAGTTTGCACCTCGCTACTTGGGTCCCTTCAAGGTCCTCGAACAGGTTAATCCTGTGGTCTACCGTCTGGCCCTTCCGCCACGCCTGGGTATCACCGAAACCTTTCATGTGTCCCTCTTGAAACCCGTGTATATGTCCCGGTTTTCCGAGTCATCTGCTGGGACATCGGGTTCATCTACGGACGATTATGAGGTGAATGCTATTATGGGGTTCAAGGTGGTACGTGGCAAAAAATTTTATTTGGTAGACTGTAAGGGTTATGGCCCCGAGGACAGGTCCTAGGAACCTGTTGAGCACATTCGGGCCCCGCAGCTCATTGCTGCCTTCGAACATAGCGAGGCCCAAGGAGGGGGGGCCCTAGGAGGGGGGGTAATGTTAGGAGTCGAGATTCCTCTGCTGCGCAGGGGGAATCTCGATCCGTCTCCGCTGCGGTCTCCCATTCTTCTCCAGCCACAGTGGAGTCTGCTCAGCAGGGACGTCGATCCCAGCGTCTCGCTCAGTCTGACTCTGTGCGAAGAGTTACTGCTGCTTTTCCTGCTTCTGCCATTGAAGCCAGTGCTGGGCAGCGGCGAGTGGACGTTTCTGGATCTAAGTCCTGCTTATCTCTGTCTGAGCATGCCCAGGGCAGGATCTCCCGTTGGAGATCGAGGGTCACATGTTCAGGTACTGCAGCACATCCCATTGGTCCTTTTGGCAGGTCCTGAAAGGGCAAAACTTCTGTAGCTGTTTCCTGTGCTGCAGCTATATAAACTGCGCATGACCGCACGGCCATGCGCTAGTATTGTCTTGTAAATATGTGTGTGTGTTGTGAGTGAAAGTCGCTCTTTGAATAACCCTCCCTATTGAATGATTGTTCGCGGAAGGTGTATGTTTGCTATCTAGCTCCCGACTTATCCAACAGCACGTAACACACAATACAGCTACCAATTGCTGTGTCCGCCTGTACGGCGCCGTGCGCTTGCTCTGCGCTTTCCTGACCCAAGCCTGGGTGGTTAGTGGCGTCCGTCAGTGCGGCACTGCACGCACTCTTGTGCCTTTATATTATTATTTAGTTTCCTTACACACCCAGTTGCGGTGTTGTGCCAGCAAGTGTCTAATCGGACTTCAATCCTAGTTGGGGTTGAGTTCGCTGACTTCTTGCTCGCGCTTTATGTGCGGTACCGCGGTCCTGTGACGCAACAGGATCGCTTCCTTCACGCAGGGTGAAGTTAACTCGTGCGTGTATACTTTAGTACCGCCATATAGTCCGTCTTACTAGCAGCAGGGTTTTTACCTGCACGGTGGACCTCGGACTGCGAACGCACCTAGTTCCATTTCATCTTGTACTTGGTGCGTTCCGCCAGTCCTTAACACCGACTTACTGAATAGACCGAGGATAGGAAAAGATAGCTTTGCGGTCAGCACAAAAACCTACAAACAACCACGCAGAGGGGCAAAAAGACCCTCCGCACCGACTAATGGTACGGAGGTGCTCCCTCTGCGTCTCAGAGCTTCCAGCAAGCAAGAAAAACCAATATAGCAAGCTGGACAGAAAATATAGCAAACAAAAGTAACACAAGCAAAACTTAGCTTATGCAGGGTAGACAGGCCATAAGAACGATCCAGGAGAAAGCAAGACCAATACTGGAACATTGACTGGAGGCCAGGAACAAAGAACTAGGTGGAGTTAAATAGAGCAGCACCTAACGACTTAACCTCGTCACCTGAGGAAGGAAACTCAGAAGCCGCAGCCCCACTCTCATCCACCAGAGGAAGCTCATAGACAGAACCAGCCGAAGTACCACTCATGACCACAGGAGGGAGCTTGACCACAGAATTCACAACAGAGGTGAGTTAGAGAGGTTAGATAGGCAGTAGAGGCGGGTGAAAATGAGGTCCAGTGTGTGGCCATCTTTGTGGGTGGCTGTAGAATACCATTGAGTGAGGCCAAAGGAGGAAGTGAGAGATAGAAGTTTAGTGGCAGCTGAGACTTATACATTTTGTCATCTTAACTTTGCCATAATGTTGAGCAATTACTCACTTTTCTACCTTCTGAAACCATTTCTGTTTCTTACCATACATAAAGAAATAAAAAAATGGGCATCACTAATCATATAGACAATTATAAAGGTGCATAACTGTATAATAAAATACATTACAATGACTATGAAGTAGATTTGTCACTAGAATTTATAATGTAAATGGCATTCGTTACTAATTAGAATTTAGCTCTATTACATCTAATAAGGCAACAACATGCTTTTTCACTTTCAAAATGTATAAGTCCATATCAGAAGGACTATTGTACTCCTTTTTGAAAGTTGAACTCAAGCTGCTCCCACCCATCCTGATTGACAGCCCCTTATTTCAATACACTTGAGCTATTGCATTCTATAGCTGAACTCATTTAAAGAGGACTTTTTACCAAATTTTTCATATTGAAGTGGGTGCATAAAAATGAAATTGTGGCTGCAGAGTTGAATAAAATGTTTATTGTATTTGTTTTTTTAAATAATGTTGTCTCTTTGTTGCAAAGATATTAGCAATCAAAGTATTTGGCATTTAATGAGTTAACGCTTGTTAAGTCAAAGAGGGTGTTATCAGAGTTTTCACTAGGGGTGTGTATTTCTCACCCCCCCCCCCCCCCCCCCCCGTATGATGTTACTCAATCATAAGCAGGCATTACCACTTAGGGGAAAGAATATACCACCACCATAGCTTACAGCAAGTTTCAGTGTGTGAGTGTAATTGCACTTTTTTCTGTTGTGCTTAGGCAGTTTGTACTTGCACTACAGGGAAGTCAGGCTGTCATTACATCTCACACAAGAGCAGTTTGTTCTGTGTTTCTCCTCTATGAGATATATTCACACCATGCACTGATCTTGTTTGCAGAGCTAGTACAAGTTGAGAACAGCAGACAAAAGTCTGACACTGATACATCACTGGAAAGAAATAGTGAGGAGGAGGGGTAGTACAGCAGATGTGGCCATACTAGGAGAGGAGGAGAGCTGATAGAAGGGTTTGAAATGTGGCAGAGCTAAACTCAGCTGTGATGCCAATCCCCCACACGGGCTCATGCAGGAGGTTAGACCAGGAGATCAGGGCTGTATCTTTACATATCATATACTGAGAAACCTACTCTAAGCTGTTTAGAGGCTGTGTTCTTTTCAGCTGTGTTGCTGCCTGTTTATGATTGGTCAGCATCATTCAGGGGAAGAAGTACACGCATACTCAGTGAAAAAATATCTGATAACACCCACTTGGACTCAATAAAAGGTAACTCCTTAAGTACCAAATACTTAGATTGTTAACGGAGAGTGAAAATTTTAATAAAAAAAAAAAGTTTTATTCCGCTCTGCAACAACTATTACCCCCATGTGTTCAACATGAGAAATTTGAAGAAAGGTTTTTTCTTAATATCAAGACTCGACATTCAATCTAAGGTTGATTTTTAAAGTAAATACACCTATTCCATCAGAGACACCAAAGGAAAATAGAGCGATACAAGTCCCAGATAAAATGTAACAAGTTTTATTTAAACCAGAAATTTTAAATCATAGCAAAAAAATGTACAAGGTGACACAATGACAAAGTGGGCAATATGGAACAAAGGTGCAAAGGAAGAAAACCCACAGTAATTAAGTGGATGTGCTGTCACAGCTCCCCCCCCCCCCCTTCATGAAGCCCACACGAAACGTGCGCTGGGGTTGCCAGCATCAGACCCTGAGTGGAGAACATGGGTAAGATCTATACTACAATACTTAAAGTGGCACATACCGTTTGATTACTGATCATTTCCCCATCTGTGATCTTTCACATTGGCCTCTGAGTTATTGTTACTTATTCTGAGTCATTTTTATACATGTTTACTGCTGAGGCTTAAATGTTTAAGACACATTGTGGAAATGTATCAGAATCTGGTAGGGACTATATGAAGCACTGACAATATATATGAAATGCTGCTATCTTTATTGGTCTCCCCATTCACTTAATTACTGTGCTTTCCACTTTTGCTCCATACTGTCCACTTTGTCATTGTGTCATCTTGTACATTTTTTATGATTTAAAATTTCTTATTTAAATAAAACCTTCTACTTTTTATCTGGGACTTTTGTCGTTCTAATTTTCTTTGATGATTCTGATGTATATGAGAGTGTCCTATGGTACTTTAGCCATTTTCACCACTCAGTTTAGGGTTTGACTTATTATGTTTTCTGTTCTTGTTTATACCTATTCCATCAAGTCTAAGAGATCTACACTGTTCAACAATAAAACATTAAAATGATCAATGTAAATCAAAATGGTTTACTATCCCTCTCTATCCCCCACCCCCTAAAGATGGCTGGACCATCATTGTAAATACATCATTGTAAATACACTCCTGTACTTTGTAGCTTCCCCACCTCATTGTAGATTGTAAGCTCTCTCGAGCAGGGTCATCTTATTTTGTTTTAATTATTGTATTGCTAACGTTATTTCTTATGACTGTTGTGTTTGAAACTGTTAAGCTGTAAAGCGCTGCAGAATATGTTGGCGCTATATAAATAAAGATTATTACTATCATTATTATTATTATTATTATTATGAATATCCGATGGAGGTCTGGATTTGGAATGATACTCAAAATCAAGTGGAAAATCAAACTACAGGCTGATCTAACTTCAGTGGAAATGCTGCAAGACAAGGAAATGATGCTCAGTAGTGTGTGTGTGGCCTCTATGTGCTGTATGACATCCCAACAATGCCTGAGCATGCTCCTGATGAGGCGGCGGATGTTCTCCTGAGGGATCTCCTCCCAGACTTGGATTAAACCATCAGTCAACCCCTAGACAGTCTGTGGTGCAAAGAGACATGATGTCACAGATGTGCTTGATTGGATTCAGGTCTGGGGAATGGGTAGGCTAGTCCGCACTGCTGACACACATCAGACACATGAGGCCTAGCATTGTCATGCATCAGAAGGAACTCAGGACTCACTGCACCTGCATATGGTCTCACAATGGGTCTGAGAATCCCATCCCTTTATCTAATGGCAGTCTGGGGACCTCTGGCTAGCACATGGAGGTCTGTGCGGCACTCAAAAGAAATGTCTCCCCAACATTATTGACCCACTGACAAACTGGTCATACTGGAGGATGTTGCAGGTAGCAGAACAATCTGCACGGCTGTCACGTCTGTCACATGTGCTCAATGTGAATCTTCTCTCATACGTGAATAGCACAGGGCACCAATGTCGAATCTGCCAATCTTGTTCTCTGCAAATGCCAATCGCCTTGCATGTTGTTGGGCTGTAAGCACAACACCCACTTGTGAAAGTTGGACCTTCATAACACCATCATGTAGTCTGTTTCTTACAGTTTCAGCAGACACATGGATGTTAGTGGCCTGCTGGAGGTCATTTTGCAGGGCTCTGGCACTGCTCCTCTTGTTCCTCCTTGCACAAAGGAGGAGGTAGCGGTCCTGATGCTGGGTTATTGCCCTCCTACGGCCATCTCCACATCTCCTGGTCTACTGGTCTGTCTCCTGGTGTACTGGTCTGTCTCCTGGTATCTGCTCCATGCTCTGGACACTGTGCTGACAAACACAGCTACCCTTCTTGCCACAGCTCGCACTGATGTGCCATCCTGGATGAGCTGCACTATTTGAGAAATTTCTATGGGTTTTAGACACTGCCTCATGCTACTGTACAGTACTTCTAGGGGTCAGAGCAATGACAAAATGCAAAAGTGACCAAAACAGCAGCCAAAAAGGATGAGAACAGAGAAATAGTCTGTGGCCACCCTCTGCAGAACCAGTTCTTTATAAGGGTTGTCTTGCTAATTGCCTATCATTTTTATGTGTTGTCTATTCCAATTGCACAACAGCAGGAGAAATTGATTCACAATTTTTGGAGCAGTGTATTTAATAATATATGCTTTAATTTAGTACTGTGTTGATTGCATGCTAGCAACATTTAAGCATATGTTTCACGTATTTTATGAGCTATTACCTGCTGTGACAGGAAGATTTAGATGCTTGTCTGGCTGCCAGTAGATGGCTCCAAGGCTTTCCGAATCTCAAACTATATTCTTAAAATAACCCGGCAAAGACAAAAAGAGTCAGACTCTGAGCTTGTAATAACAACATCATGATCACATTATACATGAATGCTCCAAGGCCTCATTTGGTCTCATGTTTGTATTGATACTGTTCCATTCTCCTAAGACTATAAGCCTTGCATTGTCTCCAAAGGGAGAATTTATTTTTAGAGGAGGAATCTTGTACCAATAGGGCAGAGAATGTGATTGGGGAAACAGATTATTTAATTTTTGTTTTACTATATGTCTATTATGGTACAGTATTTCTAAAATATATTTTAATTATATTTTGATTCCTTATATCAAGGCAGCAAAAATTGAGACAGAGAGACTCATTGCCAGAGAGAGTAAAAATAATCCCAAAATATTCTTTAACTACATAAATAGTAAGAAACTAAAAAATGATAGTGTTGGCCCCCTTAAAAATAGTCTGGGTGAAATGGTGGATGAGGATGAGGTAAAAGCCAATATGATAAATGACTTTTTTTCATCAGTATTTACAAAAGAAAATCCCATGGCAGACAATATGATCAGTGATAACAAAAATTCCCCATTAAGTGTCACCTGCTTAACCCAGCAGGAAGTACGGTGGCGTCTAAAAATCACTAAAATTGACAAATCTCCGGGCCTGGATGGCATACACCCCCGAGTACTGCAGGAATTAAGTACAGTCATTGATAGACCATTATTTTTAATCTTTAAAGTGTCCATAATAACAGGGTCTGTGCCACAGGACTGGCGTATAGCAAATGTGGTGCCAATATTCAAAAAGGGGACAAAAACTGAACTCGGTAATTATAGGCCAGTAAGCTTAACCTCTACTGTGGGTAAAATCCTGGAGGGCATTCTAAGGGATGCTATACTGGAGTATCTGAAGAGGAATAACCTCATGACCCAATATCAACACGGGTTTACTAGGGACCATTCATGTCAGACTAATCTGATCAATTTCTGTGAAGAGGTAAGTTCTGGACTGGACAAAGGGAACCCAGTGGATGTAGTGTATATGGACACACAAAAGGTTGATACAAAAAATGAGAATAATGGGGATAGGGGAAAATATGTGTAAGTGAGTTGAGAGCTGGCTCAGGGATAGGAAACAAAGGGTGGTTATTAATGGAGCACACTCGCCCTGGGTCGCGGTTAGCAGTGGGGTACCACAGGGGTCAGTATGGGGCCCTCTTCTTTTTAACATATTTATTAATGACCTTGTAGGGGCATTCAGAGTAGAATTTCAATATTTGCAGATGACACTAAACTCTGCAGGGTAATCAATACAGGGGAGGACAATTTTATATTACAGGATGATTTATGTAAACTAGAAGCTTGGGCTGATAAATGGCAAATGAGCTTTAATGGGGATAAATGTAAGGTCATGCACTTGGGTAGAAGTAATAGGATGTATAACTATGTGCTTACTTCTAAAACTCTGGGCAAAACCATCAATGAAAAAGACCTGGGTGTATGGGTGGATGACAAACTCATATTCAGTGGCCAGTGTCAGGCAGCTGCTACATAGGCAAATAAAATAATGGGATGCATTAAAAGAGGCATAGATGCTCATGAGGAGAACATAATTTTACCTCTATACAAGTCTCTAGTTCGACCACACTTAGAATACTGTGCACAGTTCTGGTCTCCGGTGTATAAGAAAGACATAGCTGAACTACAGCGGGTGCAGAGAAGAGCGACCCAGGTTATTAGAGGACTGGGGGGTCTGCAATACCAAGATAGATTATTACACTTGGGGCTATTTAGTTTGGAAAAACGAAGACTAAGGGGTGATCTTATTTTAATGTATAAATATATGAGGGGACAGTACAAAGACCTTTCTAATGATCTTGTTAATCATAGACCTGAGATAGGGACAAGAGGGCATCCTCTACGTCTGGAGGAAAGAAGGTTTAAGCATAATAACAGATGCGGATTCTTTACTGTAAGAGCAGTGAGACTATGGAACTCTCTGCCGTATGATGTTGTAATGAGTGATTCGTTACTTAAATTTAAGAGGGGACTGGATATCTTTCTGGAAACGTATAATTTTACAGGGTATATACACTAGATTCCTTGATAGGGCGTTGATCCAGGGAGCTAGTCTGATTGCCGTATGTGGAGTCGGGAAGGAATTTTTTTCCCCAAGGTGGAGCTTACTCTTTGCCACATGGGTTTTTTTTGCCTTCCTCTGGATCAACATGTTAGGGCATGTTAGGTTAGGCTATGGGTTGAACTAGATGGACTTAAAGTTCTCCTTCAACCTTAATAACTATGTTATAGAAAACACAATATTAGTAAACATTACTTTTAATACAAGTCCAGTTATCAAATTAAGGAATACATTTGTTTCAATGCTTAAAGAGTACAGCCCCGATCAATCAAGACTGGGGATTTCTTTCTTGAGGGGGAATGGTGGAGTTCAGACGTTCTTCATGCAGAGATACATGCCTCTTTATGAATCTGGAGTCTGATGAGTGGTATGTGCTTCCATACGCCTCACCAGAAATCTTGCTCCAGTCAGAGACTGGAGTGAGATTTCTGGTGTATGGAATGCCACAGCTTGTCATCAATTAGATGAGCTGTGGCATCGCACCCCTGCTGTGCTCCAGCCTGTCTACGCCCATTATGGTGGAGCTGAGAGAAACTGTCGTGAAAATGCCAAAAGCCGTTAAATTTTGTGGGGTTGTGCCAAATTTTTCTGAATTTTAAAAGCTTTTATGACACTTTTTGGAGTGAAAGCTTTAATAAATAGGGCCCTATGTATTATTTCTTTTTTTAATGATATGTACTAATTTACATGTTTAGTAGATTAGTGGTGGTCAAGGTCTTGAGACCCTCAGTGCTCCAGTGTGAACATTATAGCAAGCAGCGGTGAAATGATATTTAGCTGTTGCCGGGTATATTTTTGAATTGACGAGTAGTAGAGAAGGGGCAACATTATGATCAGCCGTGGCAACTGTACGATTGGACAGAAAGGGAAGTGAGAGGGGAGGAGAGGTAAGTGGCCACAAGTAGAAGACCCGATCCGACCCTAACTCCATCGATTTTAGGAGAGCTCGGATAAACTGGCAGAAGTGGCAAAATGTAGATGCAGCTACGAGTTAAATCTAAATTTTGCAAATTTTCACAGCTTTTATGCCAAAATTCAGGTGTGAAAGCATTCATGAATTGGGCCCTTAGTTTTCAAAATACAATTTTTTTCCAGGTTTAAGGCTGCACTTCAAAACATTCCCTAGAAGCAGTACTATAAAATAGGAATATAAATGATAAATAGGAGCACTTTAAATGTTGCAGGATACGTGCTCACAATCAAGAATTGCTGCGGTTTTGGCGCTGCATATTTATGCATTTATGGGGAAACTTCACACTAGACCTCAAACAGCTTGGATTGTGTGCCTCTCCACTCTTCCTCCAAACTCTGGGACCTTGATTTCCAAATGAAATGCAAAATTTACTTTAATCTGAAAACAACACCTTGGACCACTGAGCAACAGTCCAGTTCTTTTTCTCCTTGGCCCAGGTAAGACGCTTCTGGCATTGTCTATTGTTCATGAGTGGCTTGACACAAGGAATATGACACTTGTAGCCCATGTCCTGGATACGTCTGTGTGTCGTGGCTCTTGAAGCAATGACTCCAGCAGCAGTCCACTCCTTGTGAATCTCTCCCAATTTTTTGATTGGCCTTTTCTTAACACTCCTTTCAATGCTGCAGTTATCCCGGATGCTTGTGCACCTTTTTCTACCACACTTTTTCCCTCCACTCAACTTTCCATTAATATGCTTGGATACAGCACTCTGTGAACAGCCAGCTTCTTTAGCAACGATATTTTGTGGCTTCCCTCCTTGTGGAGTGTGTCAATGACTACCTTCTGGTCATCTGTCAAGTCAGCAGTCTTCCCCATTATTGTGGAGCCTACTGAAACAGACTTAGGGACCTTATTAAATGCTTAGGAAGCCTTTATTGGTGTTTTTTGTTAACTATTCTAATTTACTAAGATAATGACTTTTGGGTTTTCATTGGCTGTAAGCCATAATCATCAATATTAACAAAAATAAACACTTGAAATAGATCACGCTGTTTGTAATGACCCTATATAATATATGAGTTTCACTTTTTGTATTGAAGAACTGAAGTTAATTAATTTTTTGATGATATTCTAATTTTCTGAAAGGCACCTATATATAGTATGATGGCCCACTTTCCATATATATATATATATATATATATATATATATATATATATATATATATATATATATATATAGTACGATGGCCCCAGTTCCCCCATATATATAGTATGATGGTCCCAGCTCTGCCCATATATGAAGTATGAATGCCCCCTTTTTTCCCATTATATATATAGTATGATGTCCTCATTTCCTTTCCCCCACATACAGTATAAATATGATTGCCCCAGTTCCCCCCATATGTATAGTATGATGGCCCCAGTTTACCCCATATATGTATTGTATGATGGCCCCAGTTCTCCCCACATATATAGTATGATGGCCCCACAGCCCGTTCATGTGAAAAAATAATGAACATTATACTCACCTCATACTGATTCAGTTGTCATGTCAGTCTAGGCCAGATGGGAAAGACGGGAAAAGTGGGCGACCCGAATCAGAAAGAACTTCAGCCGTAAGTTACTTTATATAACCGCAATGTAATCACGAGTATGTTCTGCGGGACTAGAATCTACCAATATACGGATACTGTAAGGTGGCAATATTGCTCTTTTTAGAAGCGTTTTTTTTTCTTTTTTTTCTTTAGTAACAGATTAATGTGTTTCAGTCAGTATGCAGCTGAAGCTGTATGGTGGTATTATTACTCTTTGTATAGAGTATTTTGTTATGTAGAGGTAATGGTCATATATTATGTATTTGCTGTATCGTGGTGATGGTGGTGGGCATTGTGTAGCCATATTGGTCTTTTATAGTAATAATTTTAATAATATTGGTCATTGCATTGTGTGTTTCCACAACGCTTTACAGTTTTTGCACACATTATCATCACTGTCCCCAATGGGGCTCACAATCTAAATTACCTATCAGTCCCTACGAGAGAACCCAGAGGAAACCCATGCAAACAAAGGGAGAACATTCAAACGCCTTGTAGATGTTGTCCTTGGTGGGATTTGAACTCAGGACTTCAGGAATTCTGTTCCCATATCTCTGTAGTAAGCTAAATTCTGTTCCCATATCTCCGGAGTAAGCTCGGTTCTGTTCCCTTATCTTTGTAGTAAGCTCGATTCTGCTCACATATCTCTGTAGTAACCTCAGTTCTGCTCCCTTATCTCTATAGTAAGCTCGGTTCTGCTCCAATATATCTGGCTTCTATACAGAATGTTTACAGATTCTTTAGTAACTGGTACAATGCCAAGTAACTGGCACAAAACTAATGTGTTGCCCATTTTTCAAACACAAGTCTTTGCCAGATAAGTATAAACCATTAAACAGAAAAAAGAAATTAAGCACACCACAGCAAAAACTGGGTACTTGAGAAAGGTCTTCATCCAGGACCGAAACATCACCACATGGGCCAATAAAGAGCACCTTATTATTGCCATATGGAGTGCTGTTTCAGAATTTTTTTACTCTAGAAACCATTACAGTTATATTAAGATAAATACATCCCAAGATGGAAACATTAACCCTCTTATTCATGCTCAACCTCAAGTGTATGAGCTAATGATAGAGAGACCACATCAAAAGACTAGGACACTCCAAATTGCAATACATCATTCTCAGAAAAAATGGAGTAATGATCCAAAATAGTACAAAAATATATATAAATTTATTACAGAATATATCAACCAACACAATTTACATGATACGTCAACAGGAAGAAATAACATGCTCAGCAAGGAAAAACAAGATGGACCAAAGCCATGTGGCCGCCTAACACTGCAAGATATATCAAAAGTAAAGTGCCATGTGCTATATAAGTGAATAGGATAAGGAGACCCTCCAGGACATAGTGATTAATATGTCACGAATATAGATCCATGGAACAACCCACAATCACACAATCACAGCACTTAGGCTGATGAGACATTTGTGATTGTGGGTTGCTTACTTTTTATATATCTTGCAGTGTTAGGTGGCCACATGGCTTTGGTCCATCTTGTTTTTCCTTGCTGAGCATGTTATTTCTTCCTGTTGACGTATCATGTAAATTTCTTTGGTTGATATATTCCGTAATAAATTTATATATATTTTTGTACTATTTTGGATCTGTACTCCATTTTTTCTGAGTATGATGTAAACCATTAAAGTTAACAGTCATTGTGGGAAAAATAATTGAGGACTATATACAGGAGTATGGGGTAGAAAATAATATTATAAGCTATAGCCAGCACCGTTTTACTAAGGACAGACATTGACAAACCGACCTGATAAGTTTTTATGAAGAAGTGAGTAGAAACCAGGAGAAAGGGGCAATTATGGATCCAGGGCCCGATTTGTAAAGACTGGCATTTAATGTATTAGGTGCATTTTACAACTGGCATGCACCTCTGTTGTGAATTCTGTGGCAGAGCTCCCTCCTGTGGTCACAAGTGGTACTTCGGCTGATTCTCTCTGTGAGCTTCTGTTGGTGGAGGGAAGTGGTACTGCGGCTTCTGAGTTTCCTCCCTCAGGTGATCTGGTGAGGTCGTTAGGTGCTTCTCTACTTAACTCCACCTAATGCTTTGATCCTGGCTTCCTGTCAATGTTCCAGTGTTGGACTTGTTTTTCCCTGGATCATTCCTGTGGCCTGCTGCTCTGCATAGCTAAGTTCTTCTTTGCTATTTGTTTGCTATTTTTTCTGTCCAGCTTGTCTAATTGTTTTGCTGGAAGCTCTGGGACGCAAAGGGTGTACCTCCGTGCCGTTAGTTCGGTACGGAGGGTCTTTTTGCCCCCTTTGCGTGGTATTCTTTAGGGTTTTGTGTAGACCGCAAAGTTATCTTTCCTATCCTCGCTCTGTTAAGAAAGTCGGGCCTCACTTTGCTGAATCTATTTCATCCCTACGTTTGTCTTTTCATCTTACTCACAGTCATTATATGTGGGGGGCTGCCTTTTCCTTTGGGGTATTTCTCTGAGGCAAGGTAGGCTTATTTTCTATCTTCAGGCTAGTTAGTTTCTCAGGCTGTGCCGAGTTGCATAGGCAGAGTTAGGCGCAATCCACGGCTGCCTCTAGTGTTGTTTGGAGAGGATTAGGGATTGCGGTCTGCAGAGTTCCCACGTCTCAGAGCTCGTTCTATGATTTTGAGTTATTGTCAGATCACTGTATGTGCTCTGACCGCTATGTCCATTGTGGTACTGAATTGCCTTTCATAACACACCTCTGCCAAAATTGTTTTTCCAGTCTGTGACTGAAGTAACATTCTGGCATAAGTTACACTAGTAAAGTGGTGTAACTTTTGATGAAGTAGATAAGGGGGTGTTGCACCTTCTGGTTCCGCTCCAGCTCTACAAGTTATCCAGCTTACTTTGGTAAAGTTGGCTATCTTTGTGTTACGCTAACAGTTAGCAACATGTGAAGGTGTTTTATGCCAAAATTCTGACAAAAACAACTTCATGAATCAGGCCCACACTTAACGTGACTTTGACTTTGCAAAGGCGTTTGACATTGTCCGACACAGACTTATAATGGGTAAATTAAGGTCTATAGTTTTAGAAAGTAAAAATTGTGAATTAGATGGAAACCTGTCTCAAAGACAGCTCCCAGAATGTTGTGGTGAATGGCTGCTACTGTGAATGCTCTCCCGTTCAGAGCTGGGTCCATGGTTCAGTGCTTGGTCATCTATTCATCTATTTATTAATTACCGTATGTAGAAGACTATATTAATAGTGTTGTTTCTATTTTTGTAGATGATATCAATCTAGTATTGTACAGTATATGGATGATGTTCACAACCTGACTTGGACAAACTACAGTAAATGTTTGGTCATCCACTTGACAAATGAAGTTTAATCAGTGGATATATATAGCACTGTATCTGTGCACTATAACCTGGGAGCACCATATGTTCAAGGGAGAGCAAAACTATGGGAGTCACTTAAAGAGAAGGATCAGGGTGTACTTGCAGATCACATACTAAATAGCACAATACAATGTTAATTAGGCCAGCAGGATATTGTCATGTATTAAAAGAGGTATGGTCTCATGGGACAGAAACGTAATACTACCAGTGTGACCGCCGACCTCACTTGGAATATGTAGTTCAGGACTGGGCACCAATTAATAGAAAAATTGCCAGGGTTAGAGAAGGTTCAAAGAAGAGCAGCAGAACTGATCTAGTGCATGGAGGATCTTAGTTATCTTACCTCCTTCGCCCCAAAGCCTGTTGTCCCCTTCCTGACCAGGCCAAGTTCTACAATTCTGACCACTGTCGCTTTATGAGGTTGTACGGTACTAGCAGGAACGCGGGATGCAGTGACGGACGGGGAGACAGAGCAAGGGTAAACAGATTTGTTAACAAGGGAATACTCCACACGGGGAGGTAATGGGTTAAACGGTATAAATGGTAACGGATGGTGGGGGGTAAAGGGTACACAGGGGAATAAACAGTGTAAATGGCAAAGGATATGTGAGTAGAAGAACGATGGTTCAGATAACAACAGTTTCTTGTGAAACACTATTGTCAGGAGTTCCGCAAACTGTAACTACTGCTGGGAATGCAATAGCATCGGCAACGGCTGGCGCGGTGTCTTTTCCAAGATGGTCCTGATGATGACGGTGGTCTGACCTCTGGCAGCAGTGGTCGGTCTCCGGTACCTTCCTCTGGGCCTAATCCATGAATTGCAGCGGCCGACAGAGGCACGGGCCACAGTCCTGTAAAAGCCCAATGTGGCTCTGCAATTATATTCAATGGTGAAGTCAGGTCACAAGTGTCTGGGCAAATAGTCACTGGAAACATCAGGGCGCAAGTATCAGTCCCATATGAGGTCACTCTTATATGGCACGTGTACTGTACTCACAGTCATGAAGCACACAGCACCTCGATCTCTGTCTGCTATCGGGCGTGCTGCCTGGTCCCACCAAGACTGAAGCACCGACAACCACTGGCACGCTGCTTCTCTGGCGGTGTACTGCACCCGATCTCTCTCTGGCAACACGCTCTTAGTACTCACTGGTTCCTGCTGTGCACTATCTGGCTCTGCATGGCTTTGCTCTGCACGGCTCTGCTCTCTGTGCATGGCTCTGCTCTGTGTGCATGGCTCTGCTCTGCAGCGGTCCCTCTCCCCTGCTTGCTGTAGGGCACAAAACTTCCCTCAATGCAGCAGACCCCATCCTGCTCTGCACGCTGCTCTCCGTTCTGCCCTCCGCACTGCTCTGCAGCACCAGACTCTGCTGCTTAGCGCGCTTTCTCCTCTTATGCCTCCGATGCTGCGTGCCCTTTTTAGGCTCTCCCTGCCCCCCTTCGTCAGGATAAAGGTCCGGCTCACTCAGGTTTCCCTCAGGCAGCAGAGGAAGGTCCGCCCCCTTCAAGCTTCCCCCCGGAAACAGAGGATGCAGTCTTTTTAGTTCTGTATCCGGTATGCAGGTATCCACTGACCATATGGCGGTAGCATGGTCCTACAGTGCTACAGTCCTACAGAACATGTAAGAGATCACAGCACAGTTATAGATGGTGACTGTTAGGGCTAGCGGAACGCACAAAATAATAAGAAAGATAGAATAAGGTGCGTTCGCAGCCCAGGGTCCACCATGCAGAGATGGAACCAGCTGCTGAGTAATGACGGACTATATGGCAGTACAAAATGGATTCACACACGGGTTAACTTCACCCTGTATGAAGACAGTGAACCCTGTTGTGTCACAGGGCTGCGGTACTGCACAAAAGAGCGCAAGCAAGGAGTCACAGAACTCAATCCCAAGACTCTGGATTAGAGTTTATCTAGACCTCTTGCACTCGACACCGCAACTGGGGTGTCAGAGTG
Source organism: Ranitomeya imitator (assembly GCF_032444005.1). Classification (NCBI taxonomy): domain Eukaryota; kingdom Metazoa; phylum Chordata; class Amphibia; order Anura; family Dendrobatidae; genus Ranitomeya; species Ranitomeya imitator. The sequence continues at coordinate 202,120,562 of NC_091285.1, read as the reverse complement.
AATGAAATAATAATAATTATTTAGATGCACGAGAGTGCGTGCGTTGCGGCTCTGGTGGACGCCACTAACCACCCAGGGGTGGGTAAGGAAAGCGCTGTGAAAATGCACAGTGCCGCACTGGCGGTCACAGCAATTTGATGCTGTTTTGTGTGTCACGTGCTGATAGCTAAGTCGGGCGCTAGATAGCAATCATCCACCTTACGCGAGCAGTCATACAAAAGGGAGGGGATAATTAATGAACGACTTTCACACGTCAAGACACACACATTTACAAGTGTACACTAGCGCATGGCCAAGCGGCAGTGCTACAAGACCTTCCAGATGGTCCAATAGGAGCCGCAACAGGACCTGAGCATGTGACCCTCGACCTCCAATGGGAGGTCGACCTGTGGGCATGCTCAATATAGGAAAAGCAGGACTTAGTCCCAGAAAGATCTGCTCGCTGCTGATCAGTTCTGGCTACAAAGGCAGAGCCTGGAAGGACAGTAGTAACCAGTCGCCCAGTATCAGCCAGAGCTAAACGCTGGGACCGACGTCTCTGCTGAGCAGGCTCCACTGTGGCTGGAGAAGAATGGGAGACCGCAGCGAAGATGGTTCAAGATTCCCCCTGTGCAGAGGCGGGAACTTGACACCTTACATTACGGCCCCTCCTTGGACCTCGCTACGCTCGAAGGCAGCAATGAGCTGTGGAGCTTGAATGTGCTCAGCAGGCTCCCAGGACCTGTCCTCTGGGCGGCAACCCTTCCAATCCACCAAATAAAATTTTGTACCACGTACCACCTTACACCCAAGATAGCATTCACCTCGTAATCGTCCGTAGATGAACCCGATGTACTGGCAGATGACTCGGAAAATTGGGACATGTGTACAGGCTTTAAGAGGGACACATGAAAGGTATCGGTGATACCAAGACGTGGAGGAAGGGCCAGACGGTAGACCACAGGGTTAACCTGCTCGAGGACCTTGAAAGGACCCAAGTATCGAGGTGCAAACTTAGTGGACTCAACTCACAGCCTGATGTTACGGGTGGAGAGCCACACTAAGTCGCCAGGAGCAAAGGTCGGAGCGGGGTGCCGATGTGCATCGGCAGAAGACCTCATTCTCTCCTTGGAGGCCCGGATGGCATCCTGAGTGCAGTCCCGAATGTCCCATGCCTCCACAGCCCAGTCTGCCACCCTGGAATCAGTGGAAGACACGAGCATAGGCACAGGAACCCGCGGATGCTGGCCGTAATTAAGGAGGAATGGGGTCTGACCAGTGGAGTCGGCTACGGCGTTGTTTAGCGCATATTCCACCCACGGTAGCAAAGATGCCCAGTCATCCTGCCTGGCTGAAACAAAATGTTGCAGATATGTGACCAGGGTCTGGTTGGCCCTCTCTACCATCCCATTCGTCTTGGGATGATATGCTGAAGAGAGATTCAACTCAATGCTGAGTAGACGACAAAGCTCTCTTCAGAACCGAGAAGCAAACTGGGGACCCCGATCACTGACAATTTTGTCCGGCATACCGTGTAGGCGAAAGATATGTTTAATAAACAACGCTGCCAGAGCCCGTGCAGAAGGTAGCCGTGGAAGAGGCACCAAGTGCACCATTTTGGTAAAATGGTCGGTGATCACCCAAATAATGGTGCAGCTACAAGACTTGGGTAAGCCCACCACAAAATCCATCCCGACCATCTCCCAGGGCCTGTCTGCCACCGGTAGGGGGTAAAGCAACCCAGCTGGCCATTGTCGAGGGGACTTGTTCTTGGCGCAGGAGACACATGCCCGAACATAGTCTCCGACGTCATGGGCCATATGCGGCCACCAGTATGTCCTCGCCAGCAGCTCAGATGTCCTTTTGGTCCCAAAATGTCCACCCACCCTGGACGAGTGAGCCCAAGAGAGAACCTCTGGACACAAATTTGATGGTACAAAAGTCTTGCCCGGAGGCACAGACTCTAGTGAAACCGGAGCCACGGTTCTCAGGCTCTCAGAACTCAGACTCTCAGGGACAATAAGCAGAGGCTCCTCTTCCTCCTCAGATGATACAACGGAGCGAGAGAGAGTGTCGGCACGAATGTTCTTCTCCCCTGAGAGAAAATGCAGGGTGAAATGGAACGGGAGAAGAACAGGGACCATCTGGCCTGGCGAGAATTTAGCCGATGGGCTGTCTGTAAGTAGGCCAAATTTTGTGGTTTGTGAATACTTGGAAGGGAAAGCGAGCCCCCTCCAAAAGATGTCTCCATTCTGAGAAAGCCAACTTCATTGCTAGCAACTCCCTGTCCCCGATGGAATACTTCCGCTCTGCTGGTGTGAAGGTCTTGGAAAAGAAGAAGCAAGGATGCTTCTGACCTTGAGCATCCTTTTGGAAGAGGTCTGCTCCAGCACCAACAGATGAGGCATCCACCTCCATTATAAACGGCTTATCTACATCGGGTCGATGTAGGATGGGAGCGCTAGCAAAATGAGACTTAATAGAAGTGAAGGCCTTGGAGACCTCCTCAGACCACAATTTGGGATTTGCTCCCTTCTTGGTGAGGGCTACCAAGGGAGCTACCAAAATTGAGAAATGAGGGATGAACTGGCGATAATAGTTAATGAACCCCATAAAGCGCTGCACCGCTTTAAGAGAATGGGGTTCTTGCCAGTCCATCACAGTCTGTAGTTTGGCAGGATCCAAGGCCAATCCCTGAGCAGAGATGATATAACCCAGGAAATGTAAGGACTCCTGCTCAAACACACATTTCTCCAACTTGGCGTAGAGGGAATTTGCCCGTAAGAGGTCGAAAACACTGCATACATCTCTTCGGTGGTAGTCAATATCTGGAGAGTAGATGAGAATATCATCCAGATAGACTACGACCGAGGTGGAGAGCATATCCCGGGAGATATCATTTACAAAGTCTTGGAAAATGGCTGGAGCATTACAGAGCCCAAAGGGAATCACTAGATATTCATATTGCCCATCCCTGGTGTTAGAAGCCGTCTTGCATTCATCCCCCTCACGGATGCGAATCAGGTTGTAGGCTCCCCGCAGAACCAGTTTAGTAAATACCCTTGCTCCCCAAAGCCTATCAAATAGCTCAGATATCAGGGGCAGTGGGTACTTATTCTTAACGGTGATGGCTTTAAGACCCCTGTAGTCTATGCATGGACGTAGTTCCCCGTTCTTCTTCTGCACGAAGAAGAACCCAGCCCCCGCAGGTGACACTGACTTCCTAATGAATCCTCTTGCCAGATTCTCCTGGATGTACTGTGACATTGCCTCCATCTCCGTGAGAGATAACGGATAGACTCAACCCCGGGGAGGCTCAGCACCAGGCAAAAAGTCAATAGGACAGTCATAGGGGCAGTGAGGCGGAAGGGTCTCCGCAACCCTTTTGGAGAACACGTACGCATAGGTCCAATATTGCTTGGGGAGAGAGGAAACATCTGCGGGTACCTCAGTAGTAGCAACCTTGAACACATTCCCTCTGACATCTACCCCCACAAGATTCACTCCATCCCAAAATTTTGCCTGTGGACCACTCAATATGTGGAGAGTGGTACCGTAGCCAAGGTATCGCCAACAGGACCTCATCAATTCCCTCAGGAATGACAAGCAGAGATATAATCTCCTGATGAGATGGCGACATGGATAGAGTAAAAGGGATAGTCTGGTGTGTTATCTGTGAGGGCAAAGTTCACCCATTCACCACTCGTACGGTTACAGGTTGAGCAAGCATCACCAGGGATATTGCGTGTCGTTGGGCGAAGGCAGAAGACATAAAATTGCCCTCCGCCCCAAAATCCACGCAAAGCTCTACCGAATGAGTGGATGAGCCAATAGTAATTGTCCCCTTAAAGGACAATTTGGAGGCAAACGTCTCCGTGTCTAGTGTACCTCCACCTACTACCACTAGACGCTGACGTTTCCCCAACAGCTGGGAACATCTGGTGGCAAGAGGTCCTGACTTCCAGCAGACATGACAGACCTTCAGTGCACGAGCAGTCTGGACTTAGATCCCGCTCGTGACACATCCACGGCCTCATGTGACTCAGGCACCTGGCCTGGAGATTCCAAAGGTTTGGCAAAGGTGGGAGCCAGCTGAAACCTCTGCCTACACTGGGCTCGCTCTAACCTCCACTCGTTAAAACGGAGGTCAATACAAGTGGATATAGCTATTAGTTCCTCCAGTGTGGCACGATGTACCACAAGGATTGCTGTTTGTCCGTCATTACTAGCCAGACCCTGGTGTATGTGTAATGTTAGGGCTAGCGGAACGCACTAAATAATAAGATAGATAGAATAAGGTGCGTTCGCAGCCCGGGGTCCACCGTGCAGATATGGAACCTGCTGCTGAGTAATGATGGACTATATGGCGGTACAAAATGGATTCACACACGGGTTAATCTCAAGACCCTGGATTAGGGCTCATTTCCACTTGAAAGCCAAAAAAAGGTCCGTAATCTGGACCGAAAAAACGGATGAAAACTGTGCGATTGTCATGCGAGTTCAATGCGATTTTTAATCGCACCATCCGTTTTACATCCGTATGACATTCGTATGCAATCCGTTTTTTTTCTCGACAACAATTTTTATACAGTCATTTACAGGACTACTTACAGTGTGCTAGGCCACAGGATGGTAAGGTATCCGTAAAAAAAAATGGATGGAATACGGATGGTCCGTATTCCATGCGTTTTTTTTCTCGCACCCATTGACTTGCATTGGTGTGTCTCGTCCGAGACTCGCAGCAAATCACAGCATGCTGCGATTTTTTTCTCAGTCCGATTTCGGCTGAGAAAAAAATCGCAAATGAAAAGACACCTATTGAATAACATTGGTCTGAGTGCAATCCGATTTTTTATCGGATTGCACTCGTCAATTTTCCTCGCAAGTGGAAATGAGCCCTTAGAGTTCATCTAGACCTCTTGCGCTCGACACCACAATAGGAGCCGCAACAGGACCTGAGCATGTGACCCTCGACCTCCAATGGGAGGTCGTCCTGTGGGCATGCTCAGTATGGGAAAAGCAGGACTTAGTCACAGAAATATCTGCTCGCTTCTGATCAGTGCTGGCTACAAAGGCAGAGCCTGGAATGACAGTAGTAACCAGTCACCCAGTATCAGCCTGAGCTAGATGCTGGGACCAACGTCTCTGCTGAGGAGGCTACACTGTGGCTGGAGAAGAATGGGAGACCGCAGCGGAGATGGTTCAAGATTCCCCCTGTGCAGAGGCGGAAACTTGACAGCTAACAGTGATTTACAGAGGAAAATCTTTCTGATGGAATTGTTCACTTTTCCCGATTTTTCCATCTGGCCCAGACAGACATGACAACTTCTTCCAGCCAGGATTCGGCTGTAGACATTACAGCAAAGACATGTTTCACTTCTCATATTCCAGCCCCATCACCATCTATTCCCAACCTACACAAACTCCTCATCCTGCTGATATCCCAAATACTGAGCTGCTGCTGCTATATGTGACCCTATTACTGGACGTTGACTGTGGAACAGTGTGCCTCTAGATGGTAAAAAAAACCTCTGGAATATAGTCATGCTGGGTGCAAGTGTCCTAGAAAACAGTGCCCATACTTTGTCCCCTATTAACCTAGAAAGTAATAATGCCCTCTCTGTGCCCCTTTGACAGTCACAGTAACCCGAGTTCTCTATAACAATAAGTGCCCACTTTACATTTAATAATGTCTCAAGTTTCCCCCTATATAGTATAATGACCCCCACCGTATAGTACCACCCACACAGTATACTGGCCACTTAGTAGCCACCAAACTGTTTAATGGCTTCAAAACTGAATGCTGGCCCCTCACTGTAATCTCCACACTGTATGATGGCCTCCTAGATAGCCTCCATATAGTATAATGCACAAGATAGTTCTCAATATAGTATAATGAACTCCTCATATGCCTCTATAGCATAATGTACTCTCCATAGGCCTCCATATAGCATAATGCATTCCCCATGGGCATACCATTTAGTATAATGCACTCTCCATAGATAGACTCTTAAGTATGATGCACCCCCAAAGGCAGACTCTATAGTATAATGTACCCCCCACATAGGCAGACGCTATAGTATACTGCACTTCCTATAGGCAGCCTCTATAGTATAATCCACCCACCCATAGGTAAACTCTATAGTATAATGCAGCCCCCATAGGCAGACTGTAAAGTATAATGCACCCCCATAGGCAGATTCCATAGTATAATGCACCCCTCATAGGCAGACTCTATTTGCTGGCGTAATTAGCGGATGCCATGTCATTTTTGGAGAGCCCCTGATGTGCCTAAACAAGGGAAACCCCCAACAAGTGACACCATTTTGGAAATTAGACCCCTTAGGGAACTTATCTAGATGTGTACTGAGCACCTTGAACCCACAGGTGCTTCACAGAACTTTATAATGTTAAGTTGTGAAAATAAAAAAATCAAATTTTTCCCAGATAAATGTTTTTTAGCTCTAAATTTTGCATTTTCATAAGGGTAACAAGAGAAATTGCTTCATACAATTTGTTTTTGCCATTTCTCCTGAGTACAATGATACCCAATATGTGAAGTAAAACAACTGTTTCGGTGCACGGCAGGGCTTGAAAGGGAAGGAGCGCCACTTGCCTTTTTGAATGTAAAATATGCTGGAATAATTAGCAGTTCCCATGTCACGTTTGGAGAGCCCCTGATGTGCCAAAACACTGGAAACTCCCCACAAGTGACACCATTTTGGAAACTAGACACCTTTGGGAATTTATCTAGATGTATATTGAGCACCTTGAACCCACAGGTGCTTCACAAAAGTTTATAACGTTAAGCCGTGAAAATAAAAAAAAACACATTTTTCCCACAAAAATCTTTTGTAGCTACAAATTTTACACAAGGGCAAAAATAGAAAATGGACCCCAATGTTTGCTGTGCAATTTCTTGGGAGTACACTGATACTCTATATGTGGTCAAAAACTACTTTTGAGGCATAGTGCAAAGCTCAGAAGGGAAGTAAAGCCATATTATAGTGCAGATTTTGCTGCACTTGTTTGAGGGTGCCATGTTACATTGGCAGAGCAGCTGAGGTGCCAGAACAGCAGAAGCCCCTATAAATGACCCCATTTTACCAATTAAACCTCTCAATGAATTCATCTAGGGGTGTACTGATTATACAGGTGTGTCACATTATACCATTGGACAGTGAAGAAAAAATAATTTACATTTGTACCACCGAGATTTTGTTAGTCCCAAGTGTTACATTTTCACACTGGGAAATGGGTAAAAATGGCACCAAAATTTGTCCCACAATTTCTGCTGAATGTACAAATACCCCATATGTGGCTGTACTACCTTGGCATACGGAGTTACTCGGGAGGGACGGAGTGCTATGGATAGCACTCATTTGATTCTTACGGTTGTCCGCAAAAGCCCTAAGAACTAATCTACTACTGTATCTGTGGAATAGTCTACCTCAATGATCAATTAAAAAACTGACTCGGAAACATTTTTAGAAATAAAATAACTTAAATGGTTATGTAATTGAGTAAAGTTATTTTCTGAATGTTTGGTCCAGCGGGTTAAATGCCGCTGTCAAACGCTGACAGCGGCATCTAACAAGCGCTTCCGGCCATCCGGACGGAAATGCACGCATCGGTGACCCCCGTCACATGATTGGGGGTCATCGGTGCATTGGCATGACAACGAGAGGTCTTCTTGAGACCTCTGTGGTTGTTGATGCCGGATTGCTGTGAGCACCACCCTGTGGTCGGCGCTCATAGCATGTCTGCAATTCAGTTACATAGAGGCGATATGAGCCTCTATGTAGAAGAGCCAATCAAGTTGTGGCAGCATTTAGACTCCCATGGAGGCCATTGAAGCATGCCAAAAGTAAAAAAAAATGTTTTTAAAAATATGAAAAAAATAAAAAAATAGTAAAGTCCAAATCACCCCCCTTTCGCCCCATTCAAAGTAAAACAATTAAAAAAAAAATCAAACCTACACATATTTGGTATCGCCACGTTCAGAATCGCCCGATCTATCAATAAAAAAAGGATTAACCTGATCGCTAAATGGCATAGCGATAAAAAAAAGTCAAAATGCCAGAATTAAGTTTTTTTGGTTGCCGCAACATTGCATTAAAATGCAATAACGGGCAATCAAAAGAATTTATCTGCACCAAAATGGTATCATTGAAAATGTCAGCTTGGCACGCAAAAATAAGCCCTCACCCAACCCCAGATCATGAAAAATGGAGACACTATGGGTATCAGAAAATTGCGCAATTTTTTTTTTTTTTTTAGCAAAGTTTGGAATTTTTTTTCACCACTTAGATAAAAAGAACCTAGACATGTTTGGTGTATTTGAACTCGTAATGACCTGCAGAATCACAATAGCAGGTCAGTTTTAGCATTTAGCGAACCTAGCAAAAAAGCCAAACTAAAAACAAGTGTGGGATTGCACTTTTTTTGCAATTTCACCGCACTTGGAATTTTTTCCCCATTTTTCAGTACACAACATGCTAAAACCAATGGTGTTGTTCAAAAGTACAACTCATCTCACAAAAAATAAGCCCTCACTTACTCACATGGCCATATTGACAGAAAAATAAAAAAGTTATGGCTCTGGGAAGGAGGGGAGCGAAAAACGAAAATGTAAAACTGAAAAACTGAAAAACACTAAGGGGGTTAAGGGGCTAAAAACTATTGATTTTTATTTATCAATTATTTTAAAAAAGGACATAATTAAAAAAAGAGATAGCAACACTTACAAACAGAAAACAAAAAATACACTGTGCAAAGGTTATATTTATCCCTTCATGACCTTGGGATTTTCTGTTTTTCCATGCTCGTTTTTCTCTCCCCTCCTTCCCAGAGCCATAACTTTTTTATTTTTCCGTCAATTTGGCCATGTGAGGGCTTATTTTTTGCGGGATGAGTTGTACTTTTCAACGACATCATTGGTTTTACCATGATGTATACTAGAAAATGGGAACAAAATTCCAAGTGAGGTGAAATTGCAAAAAAAGTGCAATCCCATGCCTGTTTTTTGTTTTGCTTTTTTGCTAGGTTCTCTAAATGCTAAAACTGACCTGCCATTATGATTCTCCAGGTCATTATGAGTTAATAGACACCAAACATGTTTAGGTTATTTTTCATCTAAGTAGTGAAAAAAAATTCCAAACTTTGCTAAAAAAAAAATTGTGCCATTTTCCGATACCCGTAGCGTCTCCATTTTTGTGATCTGGGGTGAGGTGAGGGCTTATATTTTTCGTGCCAAGCTGACGTTTTTAGTGATACCATTTTGGTGCAGATAGGTTCTTTTGATCGCCCGTTATTGCATTTTAATGCAATGTCGCGGCGACCAAAAAAACATAATTTTGGCGTTTCGAATATTTTTCTCGCTATGCCGTTTAGCAATCAGGTTAATCCTTTTTTTATTGATAGATCGGGTGATTATAAACACGGCAATACCAAATATGTGTATGTTTGATTTTATTTCTATTGTTTTTTTAAACATTTGCTTTTGATCGGCTCTGCTACATAGGAGTGATGCTCAGATGGCTCCTATGTAGCAGATTTACTGCATTGCTATTAGCGCCATCCACAGGGTGGTGCTCACAGCAAGCCGGCATCAGCAACCATAGAGGTCTCAAGGAGACCTCTGGTTACCTTGCCGACGCATCGCTGACCCCGATCATGTGACGGGGGTCGGTGATGAGCGCATTTCCGGCCGCGCGGCCGGAAGCAGTAGTTAAATGCCGCCGTCAGCGTTTGACAGCGGCATTTAACTAGTTAATAGCGGCGGGTGGATCGCGATTCCACTCGCCGCTATTGCATTCACATGTCAGCTTTTCAAAACAGCTGACATGTCACAGCTGTGATGTGAGCTCACCGCAGGAGCCCACATCAAAGCAGGGGATCTGACCTCGGACGTACTATCCAGTCCGAGGCCAGAAAGCGGTTAAGAATCACTCCCTTTAAAGGAGTTTATACATGTAGAGCCTGTAAACTAGTAAGTACCTAATACTGATGATGGAAATATATGCTGCTTTCCTAATCACACTAAAAATGCAATATACATCATAATGAACATTCAAGACAGTAAGGGTTATTACGCAAGAAACAAAGTGTTGAGTGCTTACTTCATCATATACATGATGCTGGAAGATGCTGGAGACTGTCCCAGGTGTGTGGTGCAGGCGAGATGGCTTGGATATTAGAAATAGTGCTGTAATAGTCTGATTCCAAACCATCTGTTAGCAGACAGACCAGGGACAGTGAATCAAATATGGTTTACTAAGCATATACCTAAGCAACACTCAGTATAAGCATACAGATAGACATATTTACCAGAGCACTTAAGAGGGTCCACTGTTGCAGGTTGGAGCTCTGGTAAACATGCCTCTGGAAGGAAAATATGAACATTTTACTTTTTTCATAAAAAATTTACTTTTGAACCAATTTTTTTATTTTCACAAGGGTATCAGGAGTAAATGGACCACAAAATTTGTTGTGCAATTTCTCCTGAGTACGCTGATTCCCCATATGTGGGGGAAAGACACTGCTTGGGTGCATGGCAGGGCTCAGAAGGGAAGGAGCATCGTTTGAATTTTTGAACGCAAAATTGGCTGGAGTCAGTGATGGTGCCATGTCATGTTTGGAGACCCCCTGATGTACCTAAACAGTGGAACCCCTCCCAAATTCTAGCCACAAACCTAACCCAACAAACCCCTAACCCTAATCCCAACCCTAACCATAAGCCTAACTACAACCGTAACCCCAACACACCCCTAACCCTAATCCCAACCCTAACCATAACCCTAACCACAAACCTAACCCTAACACACCCCTAACCCTAATCCCATCCCTAACCATAATCCAAACTATAACCACAACTCTAACTCTAGCCCAACACTAACTTTAGCCCAACGCTAAACTAGCCCCAACCCTAACCCTAGCCCAACCCTAACCCTAACTTTAGCCCAACCCTAACTTTAGCCCAACCCTAATCCTAAGTTTTGCCCAGCCCTAGCTCTAACTTTAGCCCAAACCTAACCCTAATGGAAAAATGGAAATAAATACTTTTTTAAATTTTATTATTTTTGCCTAACTAAGGGGGTGATAAAGGGGGGTTTGATTTACTATTTTTTTTTATTTTGATCACTGTGATAGACCCTATCAAAATTAACCAATAGGAAGAATTTCCTATTGTTGCCGGGTGCCGGCCAACAGATCTCATTGGGTGCACTGCGCATGCACCCACCATTTTCTCCCAGATGAAGACGCCGGCGGCCCGGGGACTTCACGGGGGTTGCAGGGACTCCGGAGGTAGCGGGGGGATCGGGGGACCCCATTAAATGGGAAATCAGACTTTTTTTGTGGTCACCGTTATACCATTAGTAACGGCGATCGCAACACTGGGGTCAGTACAAACTGACCCAAATCATGTTCTATGGAGTCTCAGCTACCCCCAGTAGCCGAGAATTTCTGACCCTGACACTTATTTCTCAGCGTTGTTAAAAGGCGGCGCTGAGTCATAAGTACCCTTAACTGCTGCCTTTAAAAGGCATATCGGCGGTCTGTAATGGGTTAAAATAATTATTAAATAAAAATCCATACTCTTTAGACACTATTTTGCATTTAGAGGATCCCTTATTTTCCATGTCAGTTCTACCTCTGCTAAATAGCCTTAAACTGAATGTTCTGCCAAGTCATCAGTTCAGTGGACATTACATTATTGCTTTGGTATCAAGAGCTTTGTTCTTGGCATAAGCTAGAGTTCATTATACAAGATGAGGTCTCAGCTGTCAGCACCTGGACCAAGATCTCTTGTATCACAATTGTGTAATACAGTTAGGGCCAGAAATATTTGGACAGTGACACAAGTTTTGTTATTTTAGCTGTTTACAAAAACATGTTCAGAAATACAATTATATATATAATATGGGCTGAAAGTGCACACTCCCAGCTGCAATATGATAGTTTCCACATCCAAATCGGAGAAAGGGTTTAGGAATCATAGCTCTGTAATGCACAGCGTCCTCTTTTTCAAGGGACCAAAAGTAATTGGACAATGGACTCTAAGGGCTGCAATTAACTCTGAAGGCGTCTCCCTCGCTAACCTGTAATCAATGAAGTAGTTAAAAGGTCAGGGGTGGATTCCAGGTGTGTGGTTTTGCATTTGGAAGCTGTTGCTGTGAGCAGACAACATGCGGTCAAAGGAACTCTCAATTGAGGTGAAGCAGAACATCCTGAGGCTGAAAAAAAAGAAAAAATCCATCAGAGAGATAGCAGACATGCTTGGAGTAGCAAAATCAACAGTTGGGTACATTCTGAGAAAAAAGGAATTGACTGGTGAGCTTGGGAACTCAAAAAGGCCTGGGCGTCCACGGATGACAACAGTGGTGGATGATCGCCGCATACTTAATTTGGTGAAGAAGAACCCGTTCACAACATCAACTGAAGTCCAGAACACTCTCAGTGAAGTAGGTGTATCTGTCTCTAAGTCAACAGTAAAGAGAAGACTCCATGACAGTAAATACAAAGGGTTCACATCTAGATGCAAACCATTCATCAATACCAAAAATAGACAGGCCAGAGTTAAATTTGCAGAAAAACACCTCAAGAAGCCAGCTCAGTTCTGGAAAAGTATTCTATGGACAGATGAGACAAAGATCAACCTGTACCAGAATGATGGGAAGAAAAAAGTTTGGAGAAGAAAGGGAACGGCACATGATCCAAGGCACACCACATCCTCTGTAAAACATGGTGGAGGCAACGTGATGGCATGGGCATGCATGGCTTTCAATGGCACTGGGTCACTTGTGTTTATTGATGACATAAGAGCAGACAAGAGTAGCCGGATGAATTCTGAAGTGTACCGGGATATACTTTCAGCCCAGATTCAGCCAAATGCTGCAAAGTTGATTGGACGGCGCTTCATAGTACAGATGGACAATGACCCCAAGCATACAGCCAAAGCTACCCAGGAGTTCATGAGTGCCAAAAAGTGGAACATTCTGCAATGGCCAAGTCAATCTCCAGATCTAAACCCAATTGAGCATGCATTTCACTTGCTCAAATCCAGACTTAAGACAGAAAGACCCACAAACAAGCAAGACCTGAAGGCTGCGGCTGTAAAGGCCTGGCAAAGCATTAAGAAGGAGGAAACCCAGCGTTTGGTGATGTCCATGGGTTCCAGACTTAAGGCAGTGATTGCCTCCAAAGGATTTGCAACAAAATATTGAAAATAAAAATATTTTGTTTGGGTTATGTTTATTTGTCCAATTACTTTTGACCTCCTAAAATGTGGAGTGTTTGTAAAGAAATGTGTACAATTCCTACATTTTCTATCAGATATTTTTGTTCAACCCTTCAAATTAAACGTTACAATCTGCACTTGAATTCTGTTGTAGAGGTTTCATTTCAAATCCAATGTGGTGGCATGCAGAGCCCAACTCGCGAAAATTGTGTCACTGTCCAAATATTTCTGGCCCTAACTGTAGGTGCAAATCAAAACCATGGTGTACTATACTGTTTTCTAACTGTCCTTATATACAGTTTATTAACTTGTCTGAATTTTGATGATCGAATTTTAAATCATGAGGCCCCAAAATGTAACAAAAAAATACATATTTTGCTAAGGGCTAAGGGATATAACTATACATTCATACAATTAAACATTCTATTGATAGCCAGATTATTGCATTGCTTCTAAACGAACACAAAAGTTGAAAGTGACACCGCTCAATTACGGCAACCTGAAACAATGGAAAGTTGTATCACAACCATAGTTTACTCTAAGCTGTGAGCTCTAGAAATGATGGAATCAGAAAATATAACATTTTGCAGACAAGCATATGAGTAATTGGATTCATTTAACTAATCAGTATTGAATTTTAACTATTTCCATATTGCTCACTTTAGAGGGAACCCTGCTTACAACCATTTATATGTAACAATTTTTATCAACCCGTTGGTGAACGATCACTAGTTTACAAAACTGTTGCAAGTAGTCATAAGGGGAGTATAATGTGGGCAATCTGGGCTGCTGCCTGGGCCTCAAGGATTGAAGGGTTGCAGCCATGGTCAGATTGACCCCCATTCTAATTGTAAGGGAAATGTATTTGCATGGAATTGAGTCTGCCATAAGCAAATTGCTCCTACACCAAATGGAGGAACTGGATTTACGAATATTGCAAGAACTGTTTCAAAGAGTTAGCAAATGGTCATTATAACCAGGCTGACTATTTCCTATGTACTGTATAAAGGGAGTAGATAGAGACACAGGTATTTCAAATGCAAGGTCTGGCCGCTAAATTAGCCCACTATCCAGTCACAGACATCAATTTTTAAATAGTCCAATCCAGACTGTCCTGGAAACCCGAGCCAGGCTCAAGCAAATAAAAGAGAAAGTAAGCAAAAACCCTGAGGTAACAAAGCAAAAGTGCATTTAAATAACAGAGTTTTTAGTAATACTGTTTTTTGATCAAAAAGTAGCACAAAAGCCATCCCACCGCGTCAAGGTAACTCTGATTGGGACAGTCCTACACAACATTGACACATGGTAAGGTTTTAATATTAGAAAGTGTAGGACTGTCCCGATCAGAGTTACCTTGATGCGGTGGGATGGCTTTTGTGCTATTTTTTGATCAAAAAACAGTATTACTAAAAACTTTGTTATTTAAATGCACTTTTGCTTTTTTACTTAGTTACATCAGGGTTTTTGCTTACTTTTTCTCTTGTAGGATTTAATGTTTTGTGGCCAATGTGAACATGCATTTAACTTCTGCATGTGTACCAACTCAAGTTAAGCTCAGTTTTGTTTGTTTTTTTTCAAGCATATAAAAGCTGGGTGTCATGCTCCTGGATTCAATCACTTGAGCTTAAATTCTGTGCTTGGCTTCTCTTTCCGCCGAGCCACATGAAACACACCATTTCTCTGGCTATTTGGGTTCTGCTATTCTGACTGCAGCCTGTCTAGCTTAACATAGGTGTTTTCATTCATCTGACTTTCACTTTTTGGGTGCAGCTATATATTGCGCCCCTACTGGCATTTCCTGACGGTGATAGATTCATTTGAATGTTCTGACATTCTTTTGATGTTTGGAGCCAGTCTGAGAGTCCAGCCAAGGGTTTTTGCTTTTGCTTTTTCTTTATTATACTTTGCACCTATCTTTAAAAGGATAGTGAAGCAACTCAATGTCCGTTAAGGTGAATTAGGTCCAAGATGTCATCCTCTAGTCTGTGGTTAGGTCTATCTCTGCACCCGCAGGCACCACTAGGGACAGCTGAATCAGGATATCTAGTCTGTACAAGAACCAGCAGAGTCAGTGGCAATTTTTAGTGTATAACCTATTTTCCCAAGTGAGTTACTACACAGACATAAAACTGCATTGCACAAAAGAAAGTTGTTCACATGTGGGGGCCTGCCTGTGCTGGTTGTGATCTCTAATTAATTTCTCCTTCCCTCAAGGAAGCAGAAGATAACTAGATGGAAACATTTAGATATTTCTGTTTTTGATCCCTTTTTATTTTATAACTGTTGTGCATATTTGTATGTCTTTTATTTTTACCTTTTTATTTATTTTCTTGCAAACACTGTATTTTTATATTAACGCCTCTCTGACATCAAACATACTATCCCGTCCATGTGACCTGGGCCTGTCTGACCATGGACGGGATAGTATGTCATCGCGATCGGCAGCGCACACGGCGTTGCGCGGCCAATCGCCACCAGGTGTCAGCTGATTCTCACAGCTGACACCCGGCACTAGGTGCCAGGAGCGGACATAGACCGCTCCTGGCACTTTAACCCGTGAAATGCTGCTATCGAACACGATCGCAGCATTCCGGGAGCAGGCAGAGGCCTGACGCGGGGTCCTGAATGTCATGGTAACCTGATGTTGTCAAGATGACATCTGGGTCACCACAGCTAAAAAACTTCCTGTCATGAGTAGTGCATAATCAGGAAGTCTCTCAGTGTCAGTGCACTAAGTACAGCACTGACAGCTTCTATAGCATGCAGATGCTACTTCATCTGCATGCTGTAGAAGCAATCAGCTTGCAAAAAATGATTGGCTCATAGTGCGACAAAGTAAAAAAGTCAGAAAAAAGTTAAAAACATTTTTAAATAATTGTAGAAATATAAAAAAAATAAAATAAAAAATAATTATAAAAAAATCTATATATATTCTATCACTAAATAGTTGAATGAAAAAAAAAATCAAAACAATAAAAGTACACATATTTGGTATCACCGTGTCTGCAACAACCCGACATATAGAACTTTCCCACTGTTTAACTCCTTTAGTGAACACCATAAAAAATAGCAAAAACCAATGCTTTATCATGATACCGCTGAACAAAAAGTGGAATAGCACGCGATCAAAACTACAGATATAAATAAACATGTTACCGCTGAAAACATCATCTTGTCCCACAAAAAACGAGCCACCATACAGCTCCATCAGCGGAAAAATAAAAAAGTTATAGCTCTTAGAATAAAAGGATGCAAAAAAATTATTTTTTTAAAATAGTTTTTATTGTATAAAAGAGCCAAAACATGAAAAAAAATGATATAAATGAGGTATTGCTGTAATCGTACTAACCCAAGGAATAAAGCTGCTTTAACAATTTTACCACACATGGAACGGTTTTAACCCCCCCCCAAAAAAAAATAAATTCATGAATTGCCGGTTTTTGTTCATTCTGCCTCCCAAAAATCGGAATAGAAAGTGATCAAAAATGTCATGTGCCTGAAAGTGGCGCCAATAAAAACATCAACTCGTCCTGCAAAAATCGAGACCTCACATGACTCAGTCGGCAGAAATATGAAAACATTATAGCTCTCAAAATATGGCGATGCAAAAAGTATTTTTTGCAATAATAATCATCTTTTAGTGTGTGACAGCACCCAAACATAAAAACCCACTGTAAGGTCTCTTTTACATGTCCTAATATTTCCGGTACCGGAGATGCCAGTGTCCATGTGTGTAATACTTGCGGCACACGTGTGGCATGCGTGTGCCGCATCAGTAACACAAGGACTGGCGCCCGGGAAGAAGCATTTCATTAAGCGCTGTTCCCCAGTGTCGAGTGCTGAACGCAGCTCTCCTCATTCTCCCCTGCTCTGCCGGTGATCAGCTCAAGCAGGGGAAAATTATGAGAGTTACATTTAAGTAATAAAAGAGACAACAGGCGGTGGCTGATGGGACTATAACTCCCATCAGCCTTCCCCTGCTGCTGCTGCTGATAATAACAGTAACAGCAGGAGTGGTGGATGAGAGTATTCATCTGTCGTTCCTGCTCTGTAAATAAAAACGGTAATTAAGAAAAAAACGGTGTGGGTTCCCCCTATTTTTGATAACCAGCCAGACAAAACTCACAACTGTCAGCTTCAGCAAGGTTGGATATCAAGAATAGAGGGGTACCCATGCGATATTTTTTAATTATTTAAATAAATATTTTTTTTTAAAAAATACAGCGTGACGTCTCCCCCATTTTTGAAAACCAGCCTTGCTATAGCTCACAGCTGGGGGCTGGTATTCTCAGGCTGGTAAGGAGCCATGGATTTTGACCCCCCAGCCTAAAGTAGCAGGCACATCTATTAGATGCGTCAATTTTGGCAATTTGCCCAGCTTTTCCCACTTGCCCTGTAGCGGTGGCAAGTGGGGTAATAGTTGTGGGGTTGTCACCGGTGACATCAAGCCCATGGCTTAGTAATGGAGAAGCATCTATAAGACACTTATCCATTACTAATCCTATAGTTAAATATTTAGAATTGAGAGTCCTCAGTGGTTGATACCTTTTAATGGCTAACTGAAAACATGGTAACAAATTGCAAGCTTTCGAGGCTACACAGGTCTCTTCATTAGGCTAAGACTAAAACAAATTCTGAAGAATCACATATTTAGTATAATCCTTTAGTTGTATGGTAAATAATGACTCAGCAAGAATAAAGTCTATTATTTGAAATAACACTAAACACAGCTTTCCATTTTTATTACTTCTAATTCCAGCGAAGCCCTCAATCTCCTGTAGTAAAATAATAAAACAACAATATATCATACCTGTCGATCGTTGTGTCCCACGCAGTAATCCAAGTCTGGGGGATAATTTGTTTTCAACCTGGATGGTGATGTACTGTAACTCTCATCATTTTCCCCTGCTTGAGCCAATCACCAGCAGAGCAGGGAAGAATGAGGAGAGCCTTGTTCAGCGCCTGACGCCGGGGAACAGCGCTTACTGTAATGCTTCTTCCCCGGCGCCAATGCGTGTCACGTGGATGTCATCCATGTGTGTTATGCGTATACACATGTGCAGGATGTTTTATGGCCCGTTCTGACATTAAAAAATGGACATATCAATGCTTTTTGCCCATGGGCACACGGTCCGTGGAAACACACTGACATGTGCACAGACCCATTTATTTGAATAGGCAAATAGTGCTCTGTTCCTCTCAAGTCTCTTTGCATGGCTAAGTAATACTGTACAGCCACATGTGCGGTATTGCCACATTCAGTAGAAATTGTGGGACACATTTTGATGCCATTTTTATCCACTTCTTGTGTGAAAATGTAAAATCTTTGGCTAAAACAACATTTTGGTGGTAATAATGTAGTTATTTTGTCCTCACTGCCCAATGGTATAAAATTCTGTGACACACCCATGGTGTCATTGGAGCGCCCCCAGACGCATGGCTGCAGGTTACTCGGTACCGGTCCTCTCTGGCTCAGTTCTGGGGTTGTCACGGTGGCTGGACCCGGTCCGTGGCCCTGCTAAAGGGCGTCCAATGAAAGATGATGAATAAAGTCAGCTAAGGTTTCGACCGACGCTGCTTGGGGTCCACTGCGGTGATGTGATGGCATCTAGATGGTATACCTTCCCACAGGTGAAGTATGTCCCCAGGGCTTCCCGGTAGTGTAGGTGGCAATGGTGTGAGGCGCAGTCAATAACGAGGACACAGGGTTGCAGTCTCTTTATCTTTTACTGAAGGCTTCGGGATCCTCAATCCAGAGGACTGTCAACTGGGCTGTCTGAGACCGGCCGGTCCAAAGGCACATCCAGAGTTCCCTTTGCAGGTGGAAATCGTTGCCTACCACTAGCGCCTGTGTGTTGTAGTTCTTCCCTGCTGAGCATTCGGGATAGTCCTCACAACTTCTGTTCTCATTCCTTCTCGTTCTCTCTTTCTCTCCGTCCCCCAAGTTTATCTGGATAGGACGCACCCGTTTGACGGGAAGGCTTGGAGCTATTCTGGGACCCTAGAGACGCCCCTCTCCACGCTTGCCCCCTATGTCTGCTTAGGTGATGTATGGTAGACAGCAAACCTATAATTAACTGTCCTGCGGTATTTGAAGTAAGGCATAAAGTCAGTTACTTCCTCGGTGTTCCGGTCACCGGCTACGCGCCTCAGTAGGAAGTTGCCATTCTCGGGGGAACGACTCCTACTGGCTCTCCTTTGTGCTTGATCTCGTTTCTCACTTTCCACAATATCCTTCTCTTCTTGTCCTTTCTTAGGATACCGCCGCAAGGTAGTGCAGGCGTGGTTCCATTGCTCTCTAATCGTTCTGCTAGGCCCCTGTCAGGAGCCCACCCCTGACAGGTCCTCCCTGGACTCTCCCCAGGCTGCGTTCTGTTCTAACTTCCTATCCGACCCCTAGTTTTACCAGTGTGAGGAATGGCCTAATACATAGTGCCTTTTGCTCCCCCTAGTGGCCAGAGTGTGAAGTGTAAAGTGTGCTTGTGATACCTGGTCAGGAGAACTCCTTTAGTGCAATCAGACATACAGTTAGGGCCAGAAATATTTGGACAGTGACACAAGTTTTGTTATTTTAGCTGTTTACAAAAACATGTTCAGAAATACAATTATATATATAATATGGGCTGAAAGTGCACACTCCCAGCTGCAATATGATAGTTTCCACATCCAAATCGGAGAAAGGGTTTAGGAATCATAGCTCTGTAATGCATAGCGTCCTCTTTTTCAAGGGACCAAAAGTAATTGGACAATGGACTCTAAGGGCTGCAATTAACTCTGAAGGCGTCTCCCTCGTTAACCTGTAATCAATGAAGTAGTTAAAAGGTCAGGGGTGGATTCCAGGTGTGTGGTTTTGCATTTGGAAGCTGTTGCTGTGAGCAGACAACATGCGGTCAAAGGAACTCTCAATTGAGGTGAAGCAGAACATCCTGAGGCTGAAAAAAAAGAAAAAATCCATCAGAGAGATAGCAGACATGCTTGGAGTAGCAAAATCAACAGTTGGGTACATTCTGAGAAAAAAGGAATTGACTGGTGAGCTTGGGAACTCAAAAAGGCCTGGGCGTCCACGGATGACAACAGTGGTGGATGATCGCCGCATACTTAATTTGGTGAAGAAGAACCCGTTCACAACATCAACTGAAGTCCAGAACACTCTCAGTGAAGTAGGTGTATCTGTCTCTAAGTCAACAGTAAAGAGAAGACTCCATGACAGTAAATACAAAGGGTTCACATCTAGATGCAAACCATTCATCAATACCAAAAATAGACAGGCCAGAGTTAAATTTGCAGAAAAACACCTCAAGAAGCCAGCTCAGTTCTGGAAAAGTATTCTATGGACAGATGAGAGAAAGATCAACCTGTACCAGAATGATGGGAAGAAAAAAGTTTGGAGAAGAAAGGGAACGGCACATGATCCAAGGCACACCACATCCTCTGTAAAACATGGTGGAGGCAACGTGATGGCATGGGCATGCATGGCTTTCAATGGCACTGGGTCACTTGTGTTTATTGATGACATAAGAGCAGACAAGAGTAGCTGGATGAATTCTGAAGTGTACCGGGATATACTTTCAGCCCAGATTCAGCCAAATGCTGCAAAGTTGATTGGACGGCGCTTCATAGTACAGATGGACAATGACCCCAAGCATACATCCAAAGCTACCCAGGAGTTCATGAGTGCCAAAAAGTGGAACATTCTGCAATGGCCAAGTCAATCTCCAGATCTAAACCCAATTGAGCATGCATTTCACTTGCTCAAATCCAGACTTAAGACGGAAAGACCCACAAACAAGCAAGACCTGAAGGCTGCGGCTGTAAAGGCCTGGCAAAGCATTAAGAAGGAGGAAACCCAGCGTTTGGTGATGTCCATGGGTTCCAGACTTAAGGCAGTGATTGCCTCCAAAGGATTTGCAACAAAATATTGAAAATAAAAATATTTTGTTTGGGTTATGTTTATTTGTCCAATTACTTTTGACCTCCTAAAATGTGGAGTGTTTGTAAAGAAATGTGTACAATTCCTACATTTTCTATCAGATATTTTTGTTCAACCCTTCAAATTAAACGTTACAATCTGCACTTGAATTCTGTTGTAGAGGTTTCATTTCAAATCCAATGTGGTGGCATGCAGAGCCCAACTCGCGAAAATTGTGTCACTGTCCAAATATTTCTGGCCCTAACTGTAACATCACCCTCCTTAGCGGCAGAGCGACATTACCGCAACGACCAGGTCTCTGGGGCGCTGCATCAATATGATCACTGCACCACTAGGTGAATTCATTGAGAGGTTTAGTTCATAAAATGGGGTTAGATATGGGGGGTTCTGCTATTTTGGCACCTCATGGGCTCTCCCAGTGGGTCATGGCACCTGGAAACCATAACAGTAAAATCTGGCGCTACTTCCCTTCTGAGCTCTGACATGCGCACAAACAGTGGTTTATCTGCACATATGAGGTATCAGCGTGCTCAGGACAAACTGCACAAAAACGTTTGGGGTCCAATTCCTTCTGTTACCCTTGGGAAAATAAAAAATTGGGGGCGAGAAGATCATTTTTGTGAAAAAATATGATTTTTTTTTCAGCTCTATGTTATAAACTTCTGTGAAGCACTTGGGGGTTCAAAGTGCTCACCACACATCTATATAAATTCCTAAGGGGGTCTAGTTTCCAAAATAGTGTCACTTGTGGGGGGTTTCCACTGTCTAGGCACATCAGGGGCTCTCCAAATGCGACATGGCGTCCAATCTTCATTCCAGCCAATTTTGCATTGAAAAAGTAAAACGGCGCTCCTTCCCTTCCGAGCTCTGCCTTGCGCTCAAACAGTGGTTTACCCCCACATATGGGATATCAGCGTACTCAGGACAAATTGCACAACAACTTTTGGGGTCTAATTTCTCCTGTTGCCCTTGGGAAAATAAAAAATTGAGAGCGAAAAGATCATTTTTATTTTACCCTTGGTAAAATAAAAAAAATTTAGTCTGAATTAAATTTTTTGCGAAAAAAAGTTAGATATTCATTTTTTTAAAACATTCCAAAAATTCCTGTGACGCACCTGAAGGGTTAATAAACATCTTGAAGGTGGTTTTCAGAACCTTGAGGGGTGCAGTTTTTAGAATAGTCACTTTTGGGTAGTTTCTATCATACAGACCCCTCAAAGTGACTTCAAATGTGAGGTGGTCCCTAAAAAAAATGGTGTTGTAAAAATGAGAAATCGCTGTTTAACTTTTGACCCTTATAACTTCCTAACAAAAACAAAAATTTAAAAAATTGCAAAATTTGAAAACTTTTCACCAAATTTCCGTTTTTTTCACAAATAATCACAAGTCATATCACAGAAATTTTACCGCTACCATGAAGTACAGTATGTCACAAAAAACAGTGTCAGAATCATCGGGATCCATTAAAGCATTCCAGAGTTATTACCACATAAAGGGACAATGGTCAGAATTGTAATAATCGGCTTGGTCATTAAGGCTAGGTTCACATTGCGTTAGGGCAATCCGTTAAGCCCATAGCGCTAGCGGGTTGCGCTAACGCAATGTTTATTTTGGGGCCGCGTTCGCCGTCCCCGCTAGCGCAGATCCCCGAACGGCACATCGCTAGTGCGTGTGCATGCCGAAAATGGCATGCGCTAGCGATGTGCTACAGGCACAAATCACATTGCTGTCAATAGGTGCACTAACGGACCCGTTGCACGGTGTTAATTGCGACATTTTCGCCGTGCAACGCAGTCCGTTAGCGTTAACCCATTAACGCAATGTGAACCTAGACCAACAGGCAAACCACCCTCGGGGGTAAAGAGTTAATAAATAGGTGAGCCAGAGAAAGTGTTTGTCGAGTGGGTTTTTTGCATGAATAAGCATTTTATATAACCTTGTGGTGGTCAGGGCAGCATTTCCGCGGCAGTTGGTGTGCATAGTGATTTCAGTTAGTGCCAGTGGTAATTAGATAAATTCTAAAAACACAAGTTGCTATTGGGTCTGGTGAAATAATGGAAAATAAACTCTCAGTGATATTGATTCCTATCTAAATGAATCCCAGTAGAATAATATTATTATTTGCTGTTGCTATACAGTGCGACTGCAGTCCTACACTATATTGAATAGTTATATAGATATACCCTCGCACATGCCAACTTTAAAAATTGTCAGCTATTAACCTCCATAACATGTTTCACCACAATGGCATTATCAGGGGAATGAGGTTTATAATCCTCATTATACCATTGATATTTTCTGTCTCTTCAAATTGTGATCAATTTGTCTTTTGTGGCTGCAGCGCCCCAGGGTCCTGGTCGTTGCAGTAATGTTATTTTCCTCTAGGGGGGAGTGATATTACCTTTGGAGGCAAAGAAGGACAACCGAATCCATGTATCACAAACATGCAACACATTTCGCACTCCAGGCCACCAGGGGGAGCTATGCTCCTATTTAATAGGGCACTCTTCACACTTAGGTAAAACTGGTTGCCTGGGTAGGAAGTTAGACAGTTGCTGGTTGAGCTTCGCTCAGGTAGTTGGTCCCTGACAGGGGTGGGAGCCTGTCAGAGGCCGAGGCAGAAGGACACGGAGCTGTGCCTGCCCTAAGTGCGTCAGCTTCTAAGAAAGTACACTGAAAGAGAATTGTATTGTAGAGAGGGTGAAGAAGTCATAGCAAAGGAGTGGATACCAGGAGGATTTTTGCCCTACACAGGCTTCCTCCTTCTGAGGCTCAGGATCCCGGTAGCCGGAACACCGAGGGAGCAACAGTCCTTTATGCCTTGCTCCAGAGACCGGCAGGACAGCTAATTTCACATTACTTATCCAACCCTACACCCAGGAGGCAAGGTGGCACCGCTTAGAGGCTGGGGCATGATAGAGTCCCTGTAAAACGCCTCAAGCCACCGGTCATACGGGTTTGTCCTATCCATCTGGGGGACAGAGAGAGAGACATAACATCTACAACATATGTGAGGACCTTATGAGATGCTTAGCAGTAAGGTACTACAACACCACGGCGCTAGAGGAAGGCTACTGATTTCTACCTGGACAAGGGGACTCTTGATTTGCCTCCAAACTGGCCGGACTCTGCCTTCCCTGTGATCTGGTGCTCTGGACTGTGGATGCTGAAGCCTTCAGTAAACGTTAAAGAGACTGCAACCTTGTGTCCTCGTTCTTCACTGCGCCTCACACCATCCACCATCTACACACTCCCAGTGTGTACATGGGAAGGTATACCATCCTTCCTATGGGAAGGTATACCATCTAGCTGCCATAACATCACCCCAGTGGATCCCTTAAAGCAGCGTCGGTCACCCTGACCGAATACCACAGGTGGCGTCACGAACATATCCCTTTAAAGACCTTTCCCTTTTACACGGACGTCCCAAGGGCCACGGACCGAGTCAGCCACCGTGACGTCCCCCTGAGAACCGAACGACCCGGTACCGAGTACCCCTTGCCCACGGGGGCGCTCCATGGCCATATACAGGGAGGCTGGGTATCTCAAGCTATTTAGAGATGGTCTTATAACCTTTAATTTTAATCATGCTTGCCTATAATGTTCTTTATTATCTCCAGAGACAGCTCTCTACTTACCTTTCTTTGGTCAATGTAAAGTGTGTGATGCACATCATGATACCAAACAGCACAGTGACTGCTTTTTAGGCCGGCATCACACTAGAGAGAAATACGAACGAGTGAGAGGCACAAAAACAACGCATTGCACTTGGACCAATGTTTCTCTATGGGGCAGCTCCCATCAGCCATATATTTCTCGGCCGTATTTTTCGGGATGAGAAAATCGCAGCATGCTGCGATTGTCAGCATATTACTCCAAAAATACGACAATGCAAGTCTATGGGGGCGAGAGAAATACGGATTACACACGGACCACATGTGTGACTTGTGAAAAATACGCAAGACTTTTTCAGGTGACAGGAAATGGGCCAAGTCATTATAAGGAAGCTTAGACATGCTAATTAGCTCAAAAACCACTCCAGACATCCCAGAAGAATGCCTCCACGAAGTCCTGCAGCATGTCTACCTATATAAATGTAGAGATGCTTATAGTTCAGGTCCAAGAAAGGCCAGAACTTTGGGACCAGAGGGATGCACATTATTGCGACGGGGCCAGAAAAGAGGAGGATCTGGGTCCAAATGTTTCCAGATTTTGTGTACTGTCCACGTGAGGGACAGCAGCAAATTAGTAAGTTCTCTCATGTTTTCTAAATCATATTAACTGCACTAAATAACATGTTTTCACAGTATCCCCTTAAATCCTGCTATGTGGATTTGGTGCTAATTATGTGTAATCTAGATTATGTTTATAACTGACACCTTACTAGGCCAAATGACTATGTAAAATGTCTGTAAACTTGTTGATCCAATGTTCGCAATGTCCTAATTCATTCTTTAAGTCCCCCTTGTTCACATCTGGCAGCTGTCAATTTGCCTCCAACACTTTTCCTTTCACTTTTTCCCATTATGTAGATAGGGGCAAAATTGTTTGGTGAATTGAAACGTGCGGGTTAAAATTTCGCCTCACAACATAGTCTATGACACTCTCGTGGTCCAGGCGTGTGACTGTGCAAAATTTTGTGGCTGTAGCTGCGACGGTGCAGATACCCTGTCCTTGCGGACTTACATTCTATGGGATAGTGGGGAAGAGACAGAAGGTAGGGGCGAGGCGGCGGCTCTGGCGATGGAGAGGCAGTGGCTCTGGCGATGGTGAGGCGGCAGAATGGTTATTGCAGACTGTAGGCTTTCTTGAAGAGATGGGTTTTCAGGTTCTGTCTGAAGGAGCCGAGGGTGGCGGATAGTCGGACATGTTGAGGCATGGAATTCCAGAGGATGGGGGATATTCGGGAGAAATCTTGGAGGCGGTTGTGTGAGGAACGAATAAGTGTGGAGGAGAGTAGGACGTCTTGGGAGGATCGGAGATTACGTGAAGGAAGATATTGGGAGATTAGTTCAGAGATATAGGGAGGGGACAGGTTGTGGATGGCTTTGTAGATCAGTGTTAGTAGTTTGAACTGGATTCGTTGGGGAATGGGGAGCCAGTGGAGGGATTTGCAGAGGGGAGAAGCAGGGGAGTAGCGAGGAGAGAGGTGGATTAGCCGGGCAGCAGAGTTGAGGACAGACTGGAGTGGTGCAAGAGAATTAGCGGGGAGGCCACACAGGAGGGTGTTGCAGTAGTCGAGGCGGGAGATGATGAGGGCATGCACAAGAGTTTTAGTAGATTGTGGGATGAGGAAGGAACGGATTCTGCCAATATTTTTGAGTTGGAGGCGACAGGAGGTGGCAAGAGTTTGGACGTGCGGTTTGAAGGACAGGGCAGAGTCGAGAGTTACCCCGAGGCAGCGGATTTCAGGTGCAGGAGAGAGCGTGATGCCGTTTACCATAATAGATAGTTCAGGTAGGGGGGATACGTGAGATGGGGGAAAGATGATGAGTTCGGTTTTGTCTACATTGAGTTTTAGGAAGCGAGAGGTGAAAAAGGAGGATATGGCTGACAGACACTTTGGGATTCTGGACAGCAGAGAGGTGACATCTGGGCCAGAGACGTAGATCTGAGTGTCGTCCGCATACAGGTGGTACTGGAAGCCATGGGACTTTATGAGTTGTCCTAGGCCAAGAGTATAGATGGAAAAAAGTAGGGGCCCTAGGACAGAGCCTTGAGGGACTCCAACAGAGAGAGAGAGGGATGAGGAGGTGGTGTGTGAGTGGGAAACGCTAAATGTGCGGTCGGAAAGGTATGAAGCAATCCAGGACAGGGCAAGGTCTTTGATGCCAAGGGAAGAAAGAATCTGTAGCAGTAGGCAGTGATCGACTGTGTCGAAAGCAGAGGACAGGTCAAGAAGGAGGAGGATGGAGAACTGTCTGTTAGCTTTGGCTGTGAGTAAGTCATTAGTAATTTTTGTCAGGGCAGTTTCGGTGGAGTGGTGGAGGCGGAAGCCAGATTGGAGGTTGTCAAGGAGAGAGTTAGATGAGAGGTGGGAGGAAATTTGAGCAAGGACATGCTGCTCAAGGAGTTTTGAAGCAAACGGGAGCAGTGATATGGGACGGTAGCTGGGCATAGCAGTTGGGTCAAGGTTAGTTTTTTTGAGGATGGGTGTGATGGTGGCATGTTTGAAGGCTGAGGGGAAGGTACCAGAAGAGAGCGATAGATTGAAGAGATGGGTTAGGGTTGGAATGAGCATGTTAGTGACGTTGGGGAGCAGGTGGGAGGGGATGGGGTCAAGTGCACAAGTGGTGAGGTGCGATTTGGAGAAGAGGCGAGTAAGCTCTCCTTCAGTGATGTTGGAGAGGGAGGATATTAGGGAAGGGCAGAGGTCTGGTATATGGAGTGGTTGGGGTGATGGAGCTGTAAAGGTTAGTCTTGTTTGGTCGATCTTGTTTTTGAAGTAGGTGGCAAAGTCCTTGGAGGAGATGAGGGGAGTTGGAGGAGGCAGTGGTGGGCCGAGGAGGGAGGTAAATGTGCTCAATAGTTGATTTGGGTTGTAGGATAGTGAAGATACAAGGTTAGTGAAATAGGTCAGTTTAGCGGAGGTGAGGGCAGACTTGAAGTCAAATGTAGCTTGTTTGAAAGCAGTGAAGTCGTCTGGCAGGCGTGTTTTCTTCCACCCTGGATGCTTGTCGAAGTTTTTTTGTGAGATTGTTATGCCAAGGTTGCCCGGTGGTCGGTATATGACAGCCATTTGGAGATTAGAGGGAGAGTAGATACGGACAGCGTGAACCTCAAAAGAAGGGAGGATAAGGGAGGGTGGGGGTTGGATAGGGTTGAAGGAACAGTTTTTAGAAAGAAGGATACCCACTCCTCCACCATGTCTGTTGCCAGAGCGAGAAGTGTGGGTAAATTGGAGGCCACCGTAGCTCAGCGCTGCAGGCGAGGCCGTGTCAGGGGGTGTCAGCCAGGTCTCAGTGAGGGCCAGGAAGGAAAGGTTGTGGGAAGTAAAGAGATCGTGGATCACATGTTCCCAAATACATGCACTATTATGTTGCCACAGCCATCACACAGTATAATGCCCCCACAGACTTCTGTCTACAGCATGCTACTATGGGCCTTCCACAAACAGAAGTCCCAAACAGCCCCTCACATGCAGATTGATACTCTCACAGTATTTTCCCCTACTCATGTACAGTATGATGACCCCTCAGTCTCCCTCATACAGTTTAATGTCCCCTTAGTCCCCCACACACAATATTACAGCTACCACAGCCCCACAAACAGTATGATAGACATCACAGCCCCCCACACAGTATGATACCCCCACAATTCCTCACACACAATAAGATGTCCCCACTGCCCCTAACACAGCATATTGGCCCCCACATAACATGATTCCATTCCTCCATTCCCACAATGCACTGGTCAAGTTTTTGCAGCATGTGCTCCGCAAAACAGATGCTATTTATTGATGTCAGCTTGGCTGATGTACTGAGTCTCAGACACAAGCTGAATGGTGGATGACGTCTCCCAGTTTCACCTTTGTATTGAAATGTATCTATATCCTAAGAATGCAGATACTGTTGATATCACCGGCCACATGGTGTGATATGCCACTATTTCTGCAGGCCAGACAGGAACAGCCAAAGAGCTGGACGTGGTCCACAGGCCACATGTTGCCCAGGTCGGCTCTATATTTGGTAGTTTACTTAACTATTCTTCAGCAAGCTCCACAGGAGCTGAAGTTGTGTAATGACAGTGGAATATATAGGTCAGTGTTTCCTAAATTCTAGTCCTTACGGCCTCCAACAAAATAGGATTTCCTTAGCATTGCACAAGTTATGGAATTATTATCAAGGCATTAGAAATTACCACAGGTTTCCCCCATCCTGTGTAATAACAAGGAAAGTCTGAAAACATGATAAGTTGGAGGCCCTGAGGACTGCAGTTTGGGAAACCTTTATACAGAGAGATGTTCCTCTCAAGCATTAGGATAGCTGGGAAAAAAACAGGTTAGAGTTCTGTCAGTCACATGCTTGTTCTTCTTGGGGCTGTTGAATACTAATAACTTGCTAAGAATCTGACTTGAGTGATGTACTTTCCTACTTCAGTCAATGTGAACAAACTGTATTGTTCATGTAGGAACAAGCAATAAGCTGGAGAGACAGTGCATTACCGAGTACCATAAACCGGCATACCGAGCTCAAGATTCAGAGTGATGCTGTAAATGCTGAACATTTGGAGTATGCAAGAGCTAAGATATGTAAATTGTATTGTAATCCCTATGATGAAAGGAATTAAGTGAAGGGTTAATTTATACAATTTGATCAATTTCCCAAACAACTTCGTAACACTCTACTCCCTATAACAAGGTAAGTGAACGAATAAAGCAAAAAATCTGAAGCACAAAAAATCCAATAATAATAAAATACAAATCAAAACCTCAGATGTTAGAGACACCTCGCTAACGAATCCCTTATACACATGCCATCAAATATCATGTTACTGATCTGCAACACAGGACTAAGGTAGAAGGGGAAAACCTGACCCTGTACTATGACTAGGCTGAAACCCTACGATGGAGTGGGTGACCCATTCCTTGCGAATAGACCCACCTACGATCCTAGGTTAATCTCAAGTAAAGACCTATAGATAAGGGGAAGGGGTACCCTCAAGTGAACTAAGGACTGGGTACAAAAACGGTACACCTCCTAGTAGAAAACACAGAGAAGGCTACAGAAACCAATAGAAAACAGAAACTAAGGCTAACAGAACCAGAGGTACCAGTACTGCACAAATAACAAACACCGAACACAAAGCGCTCAGCTGATTAACACTGTTGTCCAGCAAGGACTGGGAGGCAGGTGCTGGTTAATAAAGAATGAAACAAATACCTGACCCAAGACAAACCAAGCACCAGAGGAAAAAGACCAGCAGCCAGAACTCCACAAGAAAATGGCGGATAGTTTAAAACTAAACAGATTCTAGCAGTACATCCCCTTTAACGAGGATCCCCCGGATCCTCTAGGCCGGGCCTTATTCGGAAATCTCCTGTGAAAAGCCTTAATTAACCTTGAGGCAGA
Source organism: Ranitomeya imitator (assembly GCF_032444005.1). NCBI lineage: Eukaryota > Metazoa > Chordata > Amphibia > Anura > Dendrobatidae > Ranitomeya > Ranitomeya imitator. Next base: position 202,090,342 of record NC_091285.1, on the reverse strand, counting down.
GACGTCCACAGCTTTCACCCCGGAATTGTCCTCGGGACCGAAACCCTTCGAGGACACAAGATACTGTAACCCTCCTCTATGCCACCTGGAATAAAGAATGCATGAAATCTCAAACTCGCAGTCCTGATCAATTGGAGGAGCAGACGACATAGCCACCTTATCTGGCGTGTCAACCTTCTTCAGCAAAGATACTGTACATGAAAAACTGAATTAATTTCCCAGGACGAAGGAATGTCTAATCTCACCGCTGCCGAATTGACAATGTGCACAACTTTGAAATGTCCTACAAACTTCGGCCCCAACTTTTTAGAAGGGATCTTCAAATGCAGATTCCTAGAGGACAACCAAACCATGTCCCCAACAACAAACCTCGCCTCCCTTCTTCTCTTGTCAAAAAATTTCTTAGACATCCTATTAGCCTGTTTACGATTATGGCGCACACTGGTCCAAACCCTTTCCAAATTTCCAGAAAAACTCTCCTCCTCTGGCACCGCCGCCCCAATCCTAGAAAAAGGACCGAAAGATCGAGTCTTCCCAGTACAACAAAAGAAAGGAGAACACTCAGCCGAAGAAGACGTACCGAATGATTATTGAGAGCAAACTCAGCTAGTGGTAGATATTCCAACCACATCTCATGATTGTCCGCTACAAAACATCTCAAAAACTGCTCAACGTCCTGGTTCTTCCTCTCGGTCTGTCCATTGGACTGTGGATGATAGCCCGATGAAAATGACAAATGAACCTTAAGTCTGTCACAAAAGGCACGCTGTTGTGAATTCTGTGGCTGAATTCACTCCTGTGGTCACAAGTGGTACTGCAGCTTCTGAGCTTCCTCCCTCAGGTGTTCTGGTGAGCTCGTTGGCTGCTTTGTTATTTAACTCCACCTGATTCTGTCTTCCTTGCTCCTTGTCTATGTTCCAGCGTTGGATCTGAGCTTCTGGATCTTTCCTGTGGCCTGCTGCTCTGCTTAGATAAGTGCTTCTTTGCTTTTGTTGCTACTTTTTCTGTCCAGCTTGTTAATTCGTTTTTGCTGGAAGCTCTGAGATGCAAAGGGTGTACCGCCGTGCCGTTAGTTCGGCACGGTGGGTCTTTTTGCCCCCTTTGCGTGGTTTTTTGCTTTAGGGTTTTTTGTAGACTGCAAAGTTCTCTTTGCTATCCTCGCTCTATCTAGAATATCGGGCCTCACTTTGCTGAATCTATTTCATCCCTACGTTTGTCTTTTCATCTTGCTAACAGTCATTATATGTGGGGGGCTGCCTTTTCCTTTGGGGTATTTCTCTGAGGCAAGTCAGGCTTGTTTTTCTATCTTAAGGCTAGTCAGCTCCTCAGGCTGTGCCGAGTTGCATAGGTAGTGTCAGGCGCAATCCACAGCTGCCTTTAGTTGTGTTTAGGATAGGTTCAGGTATTGCGGTCTACAGAGATTCCACGTCTCAGAGCTCGTTCTATTGTTTTTGGGTTATTGTCAGATCACTGTATGTGCTCTGATTGCTGGCACACTGTGTCACTGGATTGCCTACATAACATTACAAGGAGCCAACCTAATGATTCTCAATAGAGGGAAAAAAGAAGTTCTGACATCATTTTTTTTTCTCAGCTCTGTGTTCAGTCTTTTTTTTCCCCTAGACATTTGGGTGTTTCAGGACACAGGTGTGGACATGGATATTCAGGGTCTGTGCTCTTCAATGGATAATCTCGTTACAAATGTACAAAGGATTCAAGATACTATTGATCAGAAATCTATGTTAGAACCAAGAATTCCAATTCCTGATTTGTTTTTTGGTGGAGAACTAAGTTTCTTAATTTCAAAAATAATTGTAAGCTATTTCTGGCCTTGAAACCTCATTCTTCTGGTAATCCTATTCAACAGGTTTTGATTATTATTTCTTTTTTGCGCGGCGACCATCAGGACTGGGCATTTTCTCTTGCGCCAGGAGACCCTGCATTGAGTAATGTCAATGCGTTTTTCCTGGCGCTCGGATAACTTTACGATGAGCCTAATTCAGTGGATCAGGCTGAGAAAAATTTGCTGGCTTTGTGCCAGGGCCAGGATGATATAGAAGTATATTGTCAGAAATTTAGGAAGTGGTCAGTACTCACTCTGTGGAATGAATCTGCGCTGGCAGCTTTGTTCAGAAAGGGTCTCTCTGAGGCTCTTAAGGATGTCATGGTGGGTTTTCCTATGCCTACTGGTTTGAATGAGTCTATGTCTTTGGCCATTCAGATCGGTCGACGCTTGCGCGAGCGTAAATCTGTGCACCATTTGGCGGTATTGTCTAAGATTAAACCTGAGCCTATGCAGTGCGATAGGACTATGACCAGAGTTGAACGGCAAGAACACAGACGTCTGAATGGTCTGTGTTTCTACTGTGGTGATTCCACTCATGCTATTTCTGATTGTCCTAAGCGCACTAAGCGGTTCGATAGGTCTGCCGTCATTGGTACTGTACAATCCAAATTCCTTCTGTCCATTACCTTGATATGCTCTTTGTCATCGTATTCTGTCATGGCGTTTGTGGATTCAGGCGCTGCCCTGAATCTGATGGATTTGGATTATGCTAAACGTTGTGGGTTTTTCTTGGAGCCTTTGCAGTGTCCTATTCCGTTGAGAGGAATTGATGCTACTCCGAAGACATACTGATAGGGATTCTAGATTGTGAGCCCCATCGGGGACAGCGATGATAATGTGTGCAAAACTGTAAAGCGCTGCGGAATATGTTAGCGCTATAAAAAAATAAAGATTATTATTATTATTATTATTACACCTTTGGCCAAGAATAAACCTCAGTACTGGACCCAGCTGACCATGTGCATGGCTCCTGCACATCAGGAAGTTATTCGCTTTCTGGTGCTACATAATCTGCATGATGTGGTCGTGTTGGGGTTGCCATGGCTGCAAACCCATAATCCAGTATTGGATTGGAACTCTATGTCGGTATCCAGCTGGGGTTGTCAGGGGGTACATGGTGATGTTTCATTTTTGTCTATTTCGTCATCCAGTCCTTCTGAGGTCCCAGAGTTCTTGTCTGATTATCAGGATGTATTTGAAGAGCCCAAGTGCAATGCCCTACCTCCGCATAGGGATTGTGATTGTGCTATCAATTTGATTCCTGGTAGTAAAATCCCAAAAGGTCGATTATTTAATTTATCCGTGCCTGAACACGCCGCTATGCGCAGTTATGTGAAGGAATCCCTGGAGAAGGGACATATTCGCCCATCGTCATCACCACTGGGAGCAGGGTTCTTTTTTGTAGCCAAGAAGGATGGTTCGCTGAGACCGTGTATTGATTACCGCCTTCTTAATAAAATCACTGTTAAATTTCAGTATCCCTTGCCATTGTTATCTGACTTGTTTGCTCGGATTAAGGGGGCTAGTTGGTTCACTAAGATAGATCTTCGTGGTGCGTATAATCTGGTGAGAATCAGGCAAGGAGATGAATGGAAAACTGCATTTAATACGCCCGAGGGTCATTTTGAGTATCTAGTGATGCCGTTCGGACTTGCCAATGCTCCATCTGTGTTTCAGTCTTTTATGCATGACATCTTCCGTGAGTATCTGGATAAATTCCTGATTGTTTACTTGGATGACATTTTGATCTTCTCAGATGATTGGGACTCTCATGTGAAGCAGGTCAGAATGGTTTTCCAGGTCCTGCGTGCTAATTCTTTGTTTGTGAAGGGATCAAAGTGTCTCTTCGGTGTGCAGAAAGTTTCATTTTTGGGGTTCATCTTTTCCCCTTCTACTATCGAGATGGATCCGGTTAAGGTCCAAGCCATCCAGGATTGGACTCAGCCGACATCTCTGAAAAGTCTGCAAAAGTTCTTGGGCTTTGCTAATTTTTATCGTCGCTACATCTGTAATTTTTCTAGCATTGCCAAACCATTGACCGATTTGACCAAGAAGGGTGCTGATTTGGTTAATTGGTCTTCTGCTGCTGTGGAAGCTTTTCAGGAGTTGAAGCGTCATTTTTGTTCTGCCCCTGTGTTGTGTCAACCAGATGTTTCTCTTCTGTTCCAGGTCGAGGTTGATGCTTCTGAGATTGGAGCAGGGGCGGTTTTGTCACAGAGAGGTTCTGGTTGCTCAGTGTTGAAACCATGTGCTTTCTTTTCCAGGAAGTTTTCGGCTGCTGAGCGTAATTATGATGTGGGCAACCGAGAGTTGCTGGCCATGAAGTGGGCATTCGAGGAATGGCGTCATTGGCTTGAAGGAGCTAAGCATCGCGTGGTGGTATTGACTGATCATAAGAACCTTACTTATCTCGAGTCTGCCAAGCGCTTGAATCCTAGACAGGCCCGTTGATCGTTATTTTTTGCCCGCTTCGATTTTGTGATTTCGTACCTTCCGGGCTCTAAAAATGTGAAGGCGGATGCTCTGTCTAGGAGTTTTGTGCCCGACTCTCCGGGTTCATCTGAGCCGGCGAGTATCCTCAAGGAAGGAGTCATTGTGTCTGCCATCTCCCCTGATTTGCGGCGAGTGTTGCAAAAATTTCAGGCGAATAAACCTGATCGTTGTCCGGCGGAGAAACTGTTCGTCCCTGATAGGTGGACTAGTAAAGTTATCTCTGAACTTCATTGTTCGGTGTTGGCTGGTCATCCTGGAATCTTTGGTACCAGAGAGTTAGTGGCTAGATCCTTCTGGTGGCCATCTCTGTCACGGGATGTACGTACTTTTGTGCAGTCCTGTGGGATTTGTGCTAGGGCTAAGCCCTGCTGTTCACGTGCCAGTGGGTTGCTTTTGCCCTTGCCGGTCCCAAAGAGGCCTTGGACACATATTTCGATGGATTTCATTTCTGACCTTCCCGTTTCTCAAAAGATGTCAGTCATTTGGGTGGTCTGTGATCGCTTTTCTAAAATGGTCCATCTGGTGCCCTTGGTTAAATTGCCTTCCTCCTCTGATTTGGTGCCTTTGTTCTTCCAGCATGTGGTTCGTTTGCATGGCATTCCTGAGAATATTGTTTTTGACAGAGGTTCCCAGTTTGTTTCAAGGTTTTGGCGAGCTTTTTGTGGTAGGATGGGCATTGACCTATCTTTTTCCTCGGCTTTCCATCCTCAGACTAATGGCCATACCGATAGAACCAATCAGACCTTGGAAACATATCTGAGATGTTTTGTTTCTGCAGACCAGGATGATTGGGTGTCCTTTTTGCCGTTGGCTGAGTTCGCCCTTAATAATCGGGCCAGCTCGGCTACCTTGGTCTCTCCATTTTTCTGCAATTCTGGGTTCCATCCTCGTTTCTCTTCAGGACAGGTTGAGTCTTCGGACTGTCCTGGTGTGGATTCTGTGGTGGACAGGTTGCAGCAGATCTGGACTCAGGTAGTGGACAATTTGACCTTGTCCCAGGAGAAGGCTCAACTTTTCGCTAATCGCAGACGCCGTGTGGGTCCCCGACTTCGTGTTGGGGATCTGGTTTGGTTATCTTCTCGTCATATTCCTATGAAGGTTTCCTCTCCTAAATTTAAACCTCGTTTTATTGGTCCGTATAGGATTTCTGAGATTCTCAATCCTGTGTCTTTTCGTCTGACCCTCCCAGACTCCTTTTCCATACATAATGTATTCCATAGGTCGTTGTTGCGGAGATACGTGGCACCTATGGTTCCATCTGTTGAGCCTCCTGCCCCGGTTTTGGTGGAGGGGGAATTGGAGTATATTGTGGAGAAAATTTGGGATTCTTGTGTTTCTAGACAGAAACTCCAGTATCTGGTTAAATGGAAGGGTTATGCTCAGGAAGATAATTCCTGGGTTTTTGCCTCTGATGTCCATGCTCCAGATCTTGTTCGTGCCTTTCATGTGGCTCATCCTGGTCGGCCTGGGGGCTCTGGTGAGGGTTCGGTGACCCCTCCTCAAGGGGGGGGTACTGTTGTGAATTCTGTGGCTGAATTCACTCCTGTGGTCACAAGTGGTACTGCAGCTTCTGAGCTTCCTCCCTCAGGTGTTCTGGTGAGCTCGTTGGCTGCTTTGTTATTTAACTCCACCTGATTCTGTCTTCCTTGCTCCTTGTCTATGTTCCAGTGTTGGATCTGAGCTTCTGGATCTTTCCTGTGGCCTGCTGCTCTGCTTAGATAAGTGCTTCTTTGCTTTTGTTGCTACTTTTTCTGTCCAGCTTGTTAATTCGTTTTTGCTGGAAGCTCTGAGATGCAAAGGGTGTACCGCCGTGCCGTTAGTTCGGCACGGTGGGTCTTTTTGCCCCCTTTGCGTGGTTTTTTGCTTTAGGGTTTTTTGTAGACTGCAAAGTTCTCTTTGCTATCCTCGCTCTATCTAGAATATCGGGCCTCACTTTGCTGAATCTATTTCATCCCTACATTTGCCTTTTCATCTTGCTAACAGTCATTATATGTGGGGGGCTGCCTTTTCCTTTGGCGTATTTCTCTGAGGCAAGTCAGGCTTGTTTTTCTATCTTCAGGCTAGTCAGCTCCTCAGGCTGTGCCGAGTTGCATAGGTAGTGTCAGGCGCAATCCACAGCTGCCTTTAGTTGTGTTTAGGATAGGTTCAGGTATTGCGGTCTACAGAGATTCCACGTCTCAGAGCTCGTTCTATTGTTTTTGGGTTATTGTCAGATCACTGTATGTGCTCTGATTGCTGGCACACTGTGTCACTGGATTGCCTACATAACAGCACACCAAAAGTGAGCCACAAAATGTGGTCCCCTATTGGCGACAATATCCGTGGGAACACCATGGAGTCTGACAATCTCTTTCATAAATGCCCTGGCAAGTGTCTTACCGCAGGGTAAGTTATTGAACAGGACCAGATGACACATCTTACTAAACCAGTCCACAACGACCCAGATAACAGAAAAACCCCCAAGAGATCGGCAGGTCGGTGATAAAATCCATTGCAAGATGCGTCCATGGAGAACTAGGAACCTCTAGCGGGCAAAGCAACCCTGCCGCCGGAGCATGACAAGCCTTAGACCTAGTGCCCACGGTACACTGACGCACCCACTTGACAATTTCTCTTAGCCACCCTGGCCACCAGAAACTTCGACTGATCGACTTTCTTGTTTCGGCAATCCCTGGATGACCCACCAAACAAGACTCATGACATTCCGTAAACGAAACTCTCCTCAGGGCTTTAGGCGCAAATAATTTCCCAGAGAGTTAATAGGTGCCGCATCCTGGGCTTTAAGAATGTTATTTTCCAACTCAGAACCTAATGCTGCCACCACCACCCCACTTTGCAGAATAGATTCTTCCTTTTCAGTATTAACCGCTGGGGAGATGGGGAGAAACTTCAAGACAAAGCATCAGCTTTAACATTTTTTGTCCCAAGGATATATGTCACAGAGAAATAGAACCGGGCAAAAAACAATTTCCACCTAGCTTGACGGGCATTCAAACGTTTAGCAGCATCCAGGTAGATCAGGTTCTTATGATCAGTAAAGACTTGTATAGGATGTCTAGCACCCTCCAAAACATGTTGCCAATGCTCAAACGCAAGCTTAATAGCCAGAAATTCTCGGTTCCCAACATCATAGTTGAGCTTCGCCTCTGAAAATTTTTTAGAAAAGAAAGCACAGGGATGCACCCCATCCTCCCCCTCCTGGGACAGAGCAGCCCCCACTCATACTGATGAGGCATCCACCTCTACCAGAAAGGGTTTAGTCTCATCTGTCTGGATCAAAACAGGAGCAGAGCTAAACCTCTCCTTGAGATGCTCAAAAGCCTTAACAGCTTCAGGGGACCATTGGACAGTATTGGAACCCTTCTTAGTAAGATCAGTAAGGGGTTTTGCGATAACAGAAAAACTCTTTATGAATTTTCTATAATAATTAGCAAACCCCAAAAATCTCTGAATCGACTTCAAGCATTCAGGTCTAGGCCACTCCAATACCACCTGAACCTTCACCGGGTCCATCTCAAAACCATCACTGGAAACAAAGTACCCCAAAAAGCTAATTTTCTGTATCGCAAACTCGCTTTTCTCCAGTAGAGCAAAGAGTGTGTTTTCTCTCAGAATCTGCAGAACCTCACGGACTCTCTGCCAATGCGACTCCAGATCGGGCGAATAGATCAAAATATCATCCAAATAAACAATCACACTCCTACCGATCAATGGCCTCAGGATGTCGTTACTGAAATTTTGAAAGAACGCCGGAGCATTTGTAAGGCCGAAAGGCATAACGAGACACTCAAAATGACCTTCCGGGGTATTAAAGGCTGTCTTCCATTCATCGCCTTCTTTAACACGCAGCAAATTATATGCCCCACGGAGATCGATCTTAGAGAACCACTTGGCTCCAACTAATTGGTTAAACAAATCCAGAATTAGAGGCAGGGGGTAAGGATTGCGCACAGTGATCTTATTAATCTCCCTGAAATTCAGACATGGCCTAAAAAGCCCATCTTTTTTTTTACAAAAAAGAACCCCACTACCACTGGGGACTTAGAGGGTCTTATATGACCTGCAGCAAGACTAGTCTGCAGGTATTCCTTTAAGGCCTCCCTCTCAGGAATCGTCAGATTAAATAAACGACTCTTAGGGAGAGTAGCACCTGGGACGAACTCAATAGCGCATTCGTAATCTCTATGAGGTGGGAGAGCTTGTGACTCCACTTCTGAAAATACTTTCCAGAATTCCTGAATGGCTTCAGGTAGCTCATTTTTTCACAACAGCAGCAATGTGTACATCACAACATTTCCCATAACACTCCTGACCCCAGGATCTTATCGTACTTGATGACCAGTCCAGTACAGGATTGTGTATTTTTAACCAGGGTAATCCCAGGACAACTGGAAAAGGCAATTTATCAAGTACAAACAAATCTAAAGATTCCTGGTCTTCCATATTCACAGTGAGTGGAAACCCGGTGACCTTTCGAGAAACGCACCCATGCTCTAGAGAAGTGTTATCAATCGCCACTACAGGAAAAGGGCATGATAAAGGTACAGAATCAATCTTATACTTGTCTAGAAATTGTTGATCAATCAAATTAAGTGCAGAACCACAGTCCACCATCACTTGAAAATTAATCGAATGACCACGACAGGTAGAACTACCAGAAAAAGAAACTCCTGCCGATCGTAAAAATGCAATGCGAAAGGGAGGGTTATTCTGTTTTACCTTTTTTTTCTCTTTTCCTTGTCTATGCATCCTTCACATTGCTTAATAAAATGGTCAGCCTTACCACAATAAAGACATAGCGCCTCAGAGAATCTTCTCTGCCTTTCTTGGGAACGAGAGGACATCGCCCCAAGTTGCATTGGCTCCCCACAGTCAACGGGGCTCTCCAGCAAAATTGAAACCTTCTCCTCATTCTGTCTAATTTTTAATCTTCTATCCACCCGAATAGCTAATTTCATAGCAGCCTAAGCTATGCAGGTGCAGGATATGCAATGAGCAAATCTTTAACCCTTTTATTCAAAGCTGCTAAAAACTGACTCTTGAGTGCTGGATCATTCCAGCTGACCTCTGCAGACCATCGTCTGAACTGGGTACAATATCTCTCAGCGTCACCAGAACCCTGTTTCAGCCGCCTGATTTCTGCCTCGGCTGTAGTGACCAGATCAGGATCATCATATAATACCCCCATAGCAAAAAAAGCTTCTACAGACATCAAACAAGGGTCATCCGGATCCCCAAACTTGGGGCTCACCTCGCAATAACGACATAATAATCCCCACACGCTGTAATTCAGCCCCTGAAGACCTGGGTCTAAGCCAAAAATAAAGTAAACATGAATTTTTAAATGAAAAAAATTCCTGCCGTTTACCAGAAAAACATGCAGGCAAACCCACCTTAGGTTCTTCAGAGTGGATTCCAGGGCAATTATTCACGTGCTGCTGTAAGCTGACAACTTCCAACGTTAACCCTTGCAGACACTGAGCAAGATCTTGAATGCTGTTCATGTTGCAGAAATCCGGGAGGGTTTTTTTTTATACTTCTTTCTGGCTGGACAAACTCTTACGGATCTGCAACACAGGAATAAGGTGGAAAACTCACCGACCCTGCACTATGACTCGGCTGAAACCCTACGATGGAGTGGGTGACCCATTCCTTGCGAATAGACCCACCGACGATCCTAGGTTAATCTCAAGCGAAGACCTATAGATAAGGGCAAGGGGTACCCCAAAAGAACTAAGGACTGGGTACAAAAACGGGTCACCTCCTAGTAGAAAACACAGAGAAGGCTGCAGAAACCAATAGAAAACAGAAACTAAGGCTAGCAGAACCAGAGGTACCAGTACTGCACAAATAACACACACAGAACACAAAGCAAAGCACCAAGCTAGAGCTCAAGCAGATTAAGGCTAGGTTCACATTGCGTTAGTGGGTATCCGCTAACGGAATCCGTTACATAGCACCACTAACGCAATCTAATGGATACGTTAGCGCACCCATTGACCGCAATGTAACTAATGCATCCCTAACGCATGCCATTTTTGGCATGCGTTAGCGATGTTCCGTTAATTTGTGACGGACCTTGAACGCTGCTTGCAGCGTTTTTGGGTCCGTTCTTGATAGCGCAGATCGGGCATCTGCACTAGCGCGATCGCTAAACGCGATCCCTTTTTGTACATTGCGTTAACGCAGTCCGTTAGTGTATGTGCTAAACGGACTGCGCTAACGCAATGTGAACCTAGCCTAGCACTGTTGTCCAGCAAGGACTGAGAGGCAGGTGCTGGTTAATAAAGAGCGTTTCGTACAAACTTCTTCAGGGGGCGTGTTGGAGAAGAGGAAAACAGGGCTTTAAGAATTCCCGTGTGGCCAATGCGCTGTTAGGCTTGTATCACGTGATACAAGTCGGAAAATGACTCGTCATGTCCGGCTTATGAACCGCAAACAAGCAGGCAGCTATGGCAATGGCCACTGTGCGTGTCACCCGAGTCCTGTGTGCGGGAAAAGCAGAGTACAGGAGCAAGCAGTGGGAACAGCGCGCACTGTAACTGTTCTTAATGTTGCTATGTGGTCTAACATCTGAGGTCTTGATTTGTATTTTATTATTATTGGATTTTTTGTAAGAAATTTGTAATAAAAAATGGTACGTTTATACTTGAGATTTTGTTCTTTATTCGTTCACTTCCCTTGTTATAGGGAGTAGAGTGTTACGAAGTTGTTTGGGATATATGTGTTTGGCACATGATACTTTTGGATTTTTCAGTGATTTAATCTGATCAATTTCTAGATTTTTCTTGTATATAATAATTGAGTAGAATAAATATAAATATAGAAGTAAAATATTATTGAAATATAAATAAAAAATAAAAGATGGAAGGGCTGCAGAAGGAGCGCTCAGAGCTAGGGATGCTTTGTACCTTATAATACCGTCCCTGATTCCTATCTGTTTAAGTGAGCAGCTGAATATAGAAGCTCAGAGATGTTCTCATCAGCCACATGAGATGCAACAAAGATTCTTTCCAAAAGCCGAAAGAGCAGACCGTTCAGACAACAGATGGGAGAGTTCCCATAACTGTCAATTTTCTAAATATTTGCATAGTAAAACAGAGGAGGTGCCATGAGATTGATATGTCAATGCGGTATATAAAGTGGAGGAATTCCTCTCCCCCTCTGCTCAGTCTGCCCTTCCTCTCTCTCGTGTGTCTACCTGGCTGCTGGTGAACTGGTTATTGTTTTGTGGAAAGTTCAATACTCTTTGGGAAAGAGTCATTGATAGAATGCCAGAGCCGACCCAGAAAACGGGTGAGTATCTGTGGAATCATTGCACTATTTTAACATTTTCACGGCTTTAACCCATTATACAAAAACTAAATTGCAAACTACAACCATTGATGTTGTAGATGCATTTAATACATAGATCCATCAGCTCAACCATTAATACCATTACTATGTTTCTGTTTCCAGTCCCATCCATTATTAACTACAGCTGAACTGCAGGATAACGTAGTAACCCTCAGCATCCTATGGCAAAGCACAATGATGAGTACTACAAATTAGTGTTAGTGCCAATAATTTTTCCAACTCCCTAGAGCCATGTGTTGGAGCATGGACGGTTAGCAAAGCCCCTATGGCCTTAAGCCATTAGTATAAGTCATAAGCATTACATAGGTTATCTCCATCCAAAGAATCTCATCCTACTGACACTTCCATACTGGCCACTAAATACCCAACTAGTAATTGTGTGTACAATGTAGCGAGGACTGGGAATTTTGTAACGTGATAAACCAGTCATTCCAGTATTTAACTACATTGTACGAATGTGTAAGAAGAAATGTGTAACTATCCATTTAGCATTATATGTGGTCAGAATGTTACGGACCATTTCCTTTTATTATTTTTGTAAGTTTAGTTGCTTGGGTGCACAGTAGTAGGGCGTCACATCATTGAAAAGTTGTGTTTGCTATTAGCAATAAAGACTAGCGCTATTACAAAATATAAAGCAAAAGTTTACTGTAAACTCTTGGAGTCCAGAAATTTTATTTTGCACTTTTAATTTATATACTAATATTCCAAATTAGGGTTAGTTAGGGTTAATTGTTGAAATTGCTTAAAGCAAATCAGTAAAGATGACATCTTTATCTATCTATCCAAAAAAGATGAAGGTAACATTCCAAAGATCCAAAAAATAATAGTTTATTGACCCATCATGTCAGGGCTATCTATCTATCTATCTATCTATCTATCTATCTATCTATCGATCACATATCTATCGTATCTATCCCATATCTATCTATTCCGTATATATCTATCTACCCCATATCTATCTATCTATCTATCTATCTACCTATCTATCTATATATCTATTATCTATCTATCTATCTATCTATCTATCTATCTATCTATCCCATATCTATCTATCTATCTACCCCATATCTATCTATCTATCTACCTATCTATCTATATATCTATTATCTATCTATTTATCTATCTATCTATCTATCTATCTATCTATCTATCCCATATCTATCTATCTATCTACCCCATATCTATCTATCTATCTATCCCATATCTATCTATGTATCTATCTATCTATCTATCTATCTATCTATCTATCTATCTATCTATCTATCTATCCCATATCTATCTATCTATCTACCCCATATCTATCTATCTATCTATCTATCTATCTATCTATATATCCCATATCTATCTATCTATCTATCTATCTATCTATCTATCTATCTATCTATCTATCGATCACATATCTATCGTATCTATCCCATATCTATCTATTCCATATCTATCTATCTATCTACCTATCTATCTATATATCTATTATCTATCTATCTATCTATCTATCTATCTATCTATCTATCTATCTATCCCATATCTATCTATCTATCTATCTACCCCATATCTATCTATCTATCTATCCCATATCTATCTATCTATCTATCTATCTATCTATCTATCACATATCTATCGTATCTATCCCATATCTATCTATTCCATATCTATCTATCTATCTATCTATCTATCTATCTACCTATCTATCTATCTATTATCTATCTATCTATCTATCTATCTATCCCATATCTATCTATCTATCTATCTATCTATCTATCTACCCCATATCTATCTATCTATCTATCTATCCCATATCTATCTATGTATCTATCTATCTATCTATCTATCTATCTATCCCATATCTATCTATCTATCTACCCCATATCTATCTATCTATCTATCTATCTATCTATCTATATATCCCATATCTATCTATCTATCTATCTATCTATCTATCTATCTATCTATCTATCGATCACATATCTATCGTATCTATCCCATATCTATCTATTCCATATCTATCTATCTATCTATCTACCTATCTATCTATATATCTATTATCTATCTATCTATCTATCTATCTATCCCATATCTATCTATCTATCTATCTACCCCATATCTATCTATCTATCTATCTATCCCATATCTATCTATCTATCTATCTATCACATATCTATCGTATCTATCCCATATCTATCTATTCCATATCTATCTATCTATCTATCTATCTATCTATCTATCTACCTATCTATCTATCTATTATCTATCTATCTATCTATCTATCTATCCCATATCTATCTATCTATCTATCTATCTATCTATCTATCTATCTATCTATCTATCTATCTATCTATCTATCTATCTACCCCATATCTATCTATCTATCTATCTATCTATCCCATATCTATCTATCTATCTATCTATCTATCTATCTATCTATCTATCTATCTATCTATCATCTATCTTTCTATCCCATATCTATCTATCCCACATCTATCTATCTATCTATCTATCTATCTATCTATCTATCTATCTATCTATCCATCTATCACATATCTATCTATCTATTTCATATCTATCTATCTATTTCATATCTATCTATCTATCTATCCCACATCTATCTATAGATCTATCTATCTATCTCATATCTATCTATCTATCTATCTATCTGTTTTTCTATTCAACATCTATCTATCTATCTTATCCATCCATCCATCAGCTATCTTCCCATCTATTTCAGTTCTAGATAAGGTAGGGTTTCTATAGAATCTATATAGATTTCTTATCTGCATATTTATTTTAAACAAAGCCAAAGCATTGTGATCTGAGTGATCTTTCAGAACATGCCACTGGGAGTATCTTCCACTGCAAAGCATTCCAGGAGATTATTTCAGAATCCTTATATCCCACACTGGAACTTTAAATATTCAGCTCCAGCTTTATGACTCTGAAAATATCTGTAACAGGCAATCTCTTGGCTCACAATTCTTACCAAACATAGCCAGGTTGATCACTATTATAAATGTCGCCACATTGTTCATCACATACACCCTGTGGCCGCATTGTATTCATGTCTTGGTGTTAAGGATAGCAGTGATTCCGATTACTTGATGCTTTGTGGTCGATGTAATGCATGATACTTCTCATCTGTATGAATGCATTCTTTAGTCTGTCATTTGTTTTAGCACAGAATTATAAAATAATGTGAAATTCACAACTTGAAAATTAAGAAAACTCAAGTTAAAAACAGTTACGGTATATTAATGTTTGTATCTTAATATTAAGGCTAGCTTCATAAAAGTTCTCTGGACCAAGGAATCAGCTTCAGATACAATTATATGACTGATAATTCAGCATATCTGACCATGTAGTCAATGTAGTCAGGCATTCTTTGTCTATTATTACTCTATAATTTACTCTCATATAACTATCACATAGCTGTTTAGAGTTTATTGTCCAGTTTGTTATTTCGTTTGTTCACTTTTAGATTTTGCTATGGGACTTACTCAGCTTAAAATGTCTTTAAAATATTTAATGAATGGATTATTTTGTGACAAACAATGACAAACTGCAATTATTAAAATATATTTTACGGAAAATAAGAGGCCTTATAATAAACTGATGGGACGGTCCTACTTCGGTGTTCTAATTCATATAGTGTAATTAGGAAATAAGGAAATACAATATCACAGTACATGCATAGATTGCGAAATGGAGTTGACCTTTGAAAGTCTTCAGACTGTTGACATAGCAAGGTGTGGGTATACTTTCTATCATCTTGCTATATATAGTATATGCATGTTATATAGGCTAAAGATTAGCTATACAACTATTGATTTTATTCATATCTAAAAAGTACTATTTTAAGAGTTGAAAGGAAGAAACCTATCGCAAGCAGGAGTCAGGAAGTACACAATGAAGCTGTATAATATGGGACACACTGAGACTCTGCAGTGGTAGGGAAAAGCAGTTCCAAGTTGCAGATGTATCAATGCTGCTGTTAAGACTCAGAGCAAGTGCCAAAGGTCACATTCAGCATTTGGTCAATATTTTACATCAGTATTTGTAAGCCAATATCAGGCGTGGGTGAAAAATGCAAAAGTGGCACACATATTTCTATAATACTTTTCCTCTGGTTGTTCCACTCTTCGTTTTGGCTTTCAAATACTGATGTAAAATGCTGACCAAATACTGAATGTGTGAAGGTGCTTTAATGAGAGTTTGTATCCTCTGCAAACCTAGAGGCATCATAGGAAATCTAGCCTGCATTATGAGAACTATATCTGAGATCAGAGGGGAGGAAGTAATCAAAATAGCAGAAAATCAAGAAATTAAAAATCAAATGAAAAACGTATGCACAAAACACATTGACCTTCACATTATTATTTACTAATTAGCCTATTGTGAATGATTACAGCAAAACATATGATGAAGTGCTCAGGCTTAACACTAAGTTCTCTGTAAGGAAAAGTGAATAATATTTATTAACCTACAGACGTGGTCAAAATAGTTGGTACACCTCGTTTAATGACAGAAAAACCCAACAATTGTCACAGAAATAAATTGAATCTGACAAAAGTAATAATAAATAAAAGATCTATGAAAACAAACAAATGAAAGTCAGACATTGCTTTTCAACCATGGTTCCACAGAATTAAAAAAATAAAACTTATGAAATAGGCCTGGACATAAATGATGGTACCCTTAACTTAATATTTTGTTGCACAACCTTTTGAGGCAATCAATGCAAACGATTCCTGTAGCTGTAAATGAGACTTCTGCACCTCTCGACAGGTATTTTGTCCCACTCCTCAAGAGCAAACTGCTCCAGTTGTCTCGTGTTTGAAGGTTGCCTTTTCCAGACGGCATGTTGCAGATCTCAAAGATGCTCAATAAGATTTAGGTCAGGGCTCATAGAAGGCCACTTCAGAATAGTCCAAAGTTTTCCTTTTAGCCATTCTTGGGTGTTTTTAGCTGTGTGTTTTGGGTCATTAACCTGTTACAAGACCCATGACCTGCGACTGAGACCAAGCTTTCTGACACTGGGCAGCACATTTCTCTCTAGAATCCCTTGATAGAGATTTCTTTGTACCCTACACAGATTCTAGACACCTTGTCTCAGATGCAGCAAAGCAGCTCCAGAACATAACAGAGCCTCCTCCATGTTTCACAGTAGGGACTGTGTTCTTTTCTTGATATGCTTCATTTTTCCATCTGTGAATATAGAGCTGATGTGCCTTGCCAAAAAGTTCCATTTTTGTCTCATCTGTCCATAGGACATTCTCCCAGAAGCTATGTGGTTTATCAACATGTAGTTTGGCAAATTCCAGTTTAGCTTTTTTATGATTTTTTTTCAACAATGGTGTCCTCCTTGGTCATCTCTCATGAAGTCTACTTTGGCTCAAATAAAGACGGATGGTGTGATCTGACACTGATGTTCCTTTAGCTTGAAGTTCCCCTTTAATCTGTTTAGAAGTTTTTCTGGGCTCTTTTGTTACCATTCATATTATCCGTCTCTTTGATTTGTCATGAATTTTCCTTATGCTGCCACTTCCAGGAAGGTGGGCTACAGTCCCATGGATCTTAAATTTCTGAATAATATGTGCAACTGTAGTCACAGGAACATCAAGCTGCTTGGAGATGGTCTTATAACTTTTACCTTTAACATGTTTGTCTTTAATTTTCTTTTTAATCTCCTGAGAAAACTCTTTCTTTGCTTCCTCCGGTCCATGTTGAGTGTGATATACACCATGTCACCAAACAGCACAGTGAGTATCTGTAGCCGTATATACAGGCCCACTCACTCATTCCAAGATTGTAGACACCTGTGATGCTAGTTAGTGGACACACCTTTATTTAACATGTCCCTTTTGTCACATTATTTTCAGTGGTACAATCATTTCTGTCCAGGCCTATTTCATGAGTTTTATTTATTTTTTTAATTCTGTGGAAGCATGGTTGAAAAGTAATGTCTGACTTCCATTTGTTCATTTTCATAGATCTTTTATTTATTATTAGTTTTGTCATATTCAATTTATTTCTGTGACCATTGGGGTTTTTTCTGTCATTAAACAAGGTGTACTAACAATTTTGACCATGTGTGTATGACAATGGGACCACTCAATTTATGGGATCTATTGGGTAGTGAGTGGTAAGGTCTAAAAGTTGATGTGTTGCGAGCAGGAAAAATGGGACATCCGATACTAGTTCCCATAGCAGCAATCGGAGCTAGCTCTAGCTCTAATCGCTGCTGTTAAACCACGTCGTTGCTGCTGTCAATCTCTGACAGCTCCATTTAAGCTGTTCAATCCTGGGTATGGGTCACTTAAGTTGCCCTTTGGCCTCCGTATCTCAATTGTGATGTGCCGTTGGGGATGCCATTGCACTCAGGTGACTATTTCAAGCTGTGGCTGAGCTTCATAGGAAATTGTCATATAAACACTTAACTTCAAAGTATGTTATTCAATCAATATTGGGTTCAATAAATCATGGGAAATAAAATATGTAAACTATATTTGTTTTTATACATTACTTAAAAAATAAAAAACAATAATAAAAAGCAATAAAAAGTCATAATTATCCAAAATGGTACTAATAAAACAGCAGTTCTCTTATTTAGAACCTCTCACACAGCTCTATTAACAATATAACTTGAAAAGTTACAGGACAAACCAGATTTCAGAAAAAAACTCGATTTTTTTTTTTAAAAGCAATAAAATGGAAAAAAGCTCTATTAATTTGGTACCACCACAATAGTACTGATATTCAGTATCAAGTTTCCAGTTCATTTTAACCGCACAGTGAATGCTTTTTAAAACTTTTTAAAACTAAATCCTAAAATCAATGGATGAAGTGCTGTTCTTTCATCATTCCACATCACTTGTAAAAACTACAATTTGTCCTGCACAAAAGGCCTCATATGGCTAAAACTAAAATTATTAAAATAATAATTAAAGGTCTTACAAGAAGGTGTCTGAAAAACAAAATTATAAGAATTAAAACTATCTCAGACAGGAAGGGGTTATTGTACTGCAATTTATTCCCTTTCACCTACATAAATTAACCAACTATAGAATAAATTGTAAAGTGCATGTATTGTGCTGAAATTTGGGGAAGTTAGACAGTTCTGGGCTTTACAACTGGACAGATTTCATAGACAGTATAGCAGTACCCAATACCAAACCAAGCAGCTGTGGATACTTGACCTCTCGGCAGCTTGAGAGGCCAAGTATCCACACAAAAGCTTACACATGTAGGGTCTTTCATTACTTCCACTAATTCATTCAGTCATGAGATATGACAGCTGCTGAATGTCTCTACAGTCAGATTAGTTAAAGCATGATTAGTGCATTTAGATTACTAGGGAATTATGTTTGGTGGTCACACCAATATCAGAGGTCTTTTCTCCCAATGTCTTCTCAAAAATGTAACAAAATTGTTCATATTTAATGGGGACAGCTTTCAATGTAATTATTCAGTACAGTAGAAATGCTATTCTGCATGACCCCCACATTGAAATATCCTCTACCTCAAAGAACATGGTTTGGCCTCAATTTATAAAAGCAATTATTTCAGAATCATAAACTGCTTTGAAAAGTCACAACATTTTGGCACAACGTGTAGTTGTGCATAAATTGTGTGAATATTTGCTGTTTTCAAGCCAAAAAGTTGAGGCACAATGGGGGGGGTGATGCAACAGTTCGTCTAATTCATGACAAGCTGTAGCAAACTTGTCATGCACAGTGTAGGAAAGACTAAGTGCAACATGGAGGGATGAGGGGAAGGGAGCCCAACACTAGGGAAGGGGTGAGTGGAGACCCATAGGCAGATCTAAAGTCACCCGGTCTGCCCTAACTGTCCCTATATAGGTTCTGCACCTATCACCGAGCAGGAACCTAATCCCTGCCTGACCCTGGCAATAAGGCCTGCATGGGGAAGGACAGGATGAGCACTAGTCAATCCCTACTACCACTACAGATAGCTGGGATAGACAAACAAGGGGAACAATTATCTTGAGTAGACTCAGATGCAACACAGATGTCCTCCAGAAACACGATCGAGGAAGATAGCCAACTGCTATAACTCAAAGACTCAACAGGGGGAAATTGAAATATCACCGGCGATTCCCAGCAGCAGGTTGGGAGTCTATAAACTACCAGGTCGAGGTGTGTCAATTAGAGCTGTAGAAAGGTTGCCACTGGGTCAAGAGTCAGAAGGGTTAAGAAGGCATCTGCAAGGCCAAATGCAGAGACCTTCTGCTGCTAGATGCAGTGCGACTGTCTGCAGCTTCTGACATACCAGTGACAAAACTACCATGATTGACTGGAGTAAGATTTTTGACCAGGCCCACCTCACTTATTGAATCAGAAGCATCTGACTCCAACACACTGCATCATGAATACCAGAGTTGTTCAATCCGGTCTTGATGAATCGGGGTCTAAATGTGCACCCTTTTTTGAAGAAAGATGCTCTTCTAAACAATCCAATGTTGTTTCAGTAGTGTGACATTCTCTCGTAAAGCGCACATGGCAGTATTCATGGTCAAAGGGTTGCGTTCCTACGCCCTGGCACCCCACAAATAAACATTTTCCCTGCCATCAATGTTGTGCTGTGTGTTGTGCTGTGTACTCACTTTCAAATCCTATTGCAGAGATGACACAACTAACCCCTTGCATTAAGTAGCGCTAACTGAGCCCTGACACAGTTTGCCAGTAACAGTCCCACCCAGCAGTGCTCAAAGTTAGCACAATAGTCAGTAGTACTTTAGCTGGATAGATAGTAGAATACCTTCTTCCAGAGCTAAGAGCTGTCTCAGCCTCAGATTGACAACCAGTGCAGGGGCAGCAGCCAGTCTGTGCCCTATGCCATTACTAAGTCACCACTGGCTACTGTGCTGACAATGAGCGCTGGTGGGCAGGGCAGTTACTGGTTTCTCTCTATTAGTAGAGAATCGGGATAGCTGGTTCAGGACTCGGTCTGCTACAAGTTATAAAGCAGCGATGGGCACCACTTACACAAAACATTAGACAGTGATGAGTCCTCCTGTTTACTGGTAGGGATAAGTGATGGGCAGATTCAGAACTCAGCACTGCTTTATAATAATCTCACCCTTATAGTATGAAAAAAAAATATTCCCAGATTAAATCATTTACCCTCCAACAGTAATCGCACCCCTGATTCCCCGCACACAACATCCCCTGTCATATTGTAATATTCATAGCACCCTCAGCATCTCCCTTCCTTCAAGGATCAGTCAAATACCCCATTGAAATAATTATACCTCCCCACATAGAATAATAATCATAGCCCACCACCATTCCAATTCCCCATTGCAGCAATCACCCTCCAACCCCATAGAATTGTAATCTCATACAACACAGCATAAATAAATATAATCGGTCACCCTCTGGCACAACCAAGTAACGATAACATCACAAAATATTGTGGACATTATGTTTTCGGCATTGGCATCTCCATTACGATAACAACCATATCTGGCATATTGATCCAAAACTTGTTGGAAGAAGTGAGTATTACTCATAAAATCCAATCATATGACTGGTTTTATTAGTCCAAGGGTTCTATAAAATGAGGTCTGGTATCTAGTTAGCTTTTATGGGTACCTGCCCAGCTCTTCTCTTGTTTTACTTTTCCCCTTTGTATTTCTCAAAAACCCCCTGGTACCATGGAAGGAAATGTATCCCAATTCCAAGTCTGGCAGCAGATGCTAGTTAGTCTTAACACTTATTATTGCATTATCAACCATACTACATGCCTCACCTTATTGAATTGTTTTGTTAATCTTTTCAGAATCTCTAAGAATACTGCAATAAAGTCCTCTTATATAGTGCAATTATAATGGATAAGAGAAGAGATTAACTGTTACAAGACAAACCATTTTTTGAAGAACTATGAATAGCAGTACCAGCAGTACTTTGGCACACTTAATAGACTTGACACAATATTTCATACCATTAATTTGAAAAGTGTATATCAATTACAGTGTCTGCGATCCTGTCCGTGTTGCACAGTTAATGTTTTTTTTTCCTCCACCCTGTTCTACAGTTTTCTTTCTATGCAAAGATCATAACAGTCCCCAGAACTTTCTTTGGCTTTGCAATTTTTACATGTACATATACTGTATGTATTGCATTGCCAGACAAAATTCCAACCACAGTGCGTCCCCAAATACAATGCCATAAACAGTGTCAGCCATCTAATGGCAGGCATATTGCGTAGCCATAAAATATAAACTATATCATACTCCTGTGTAGTATAAGCCACAGTATGCCACCCCAAATCTAACCTCAATACTATTTCTAGTCACAATGCTTCAAGTATCATCCCCTCGGAATGTGCCACCGAACAGTGGTGGCCGTAACGTTGCTCCCATACATTGTCCATACAGTGTGCATCAATGGCTTCTGACATTGTATACCCATTTCCTGCCTCAATGTCCCTCCCTAAGCTTTCAGACAGTACCTCTCTACCCAAGCCAAGGGCATACAAAGAAATCATGAGGCCAAGCAAAAATTCTAATTAATCCATCCTCTCTCCCCCTCCCAAAAATACATAAACAAATGATTTGTCAGGTTCACAGCCCATATGCGCAGTCACAGAGAAGCATACCTCTCAACATTTTAAAGTAATGGAGAGGGACATGTTGTGGCACGTAAACTGTAATTTTGTCCCTACTGAAACCACTGAAGTGTTCTCATCCATTATTATATATTCCTTTAATGGGCCCCATAGAGTATGTTGACCACAAAAATATTTCCACACACAGTATGATACCACTACAGTGAATTTCCCCACAGTACCCCCACAAGCAGTTATGATGACCCTGCAGTGCACCTAGCAAACTAAGATGCCTCACATTGCCCCAACATGTTATGATACTGCCACATTGTCCCAACAAAACATGATGACCTCATAGTGCCCCAAAAACGCATGATGTTCCCAAAACAGTATGATGTATCCACAGTGCCCCAAGCAAAGTATGATGCCTCTACAAGTCCATAGTATGAAGCCCCTAGAATGCCCCGGCAGAGTATGATGTCCCCAGTTCCCACACACACATTATTAGTCCCACACATTGACTTCATTTCTTCACAGTATAATACCCCCAACACAAAGTATTATATATGGTATGATGCCGCCCCAGAGCACCCCCCACAGAGTATGATGGCCCTCACAGCCACCACACAGAATGATAGCCCAAAAGCCCCTTATATGGTGCAATGTCCTCACAGCCTTCCAGATAGTATGATAGCCTCACAACACCCAACACAGTATGATAGTCCCCACAGCTCTAAATACAATACTATGGTCACCCCACAGAAGTCCATAGTTTGTTGGCCCCTACAGCCTCCCACACACAGTAAATTGCCATTTCAGTGCACCCCAGTATTATGCCCCACACACAGTATGATCCCCTTATACAGTAGGATCACTCCCCACACAGTATGATGCCCTCATTGCCCCTCCCACATATACTTTGATAGTCCTCACAAACCCCCATAACATCCCGGCACTGTAGGATGTCTGACAAAATAAAATAAAAAATAATTCCAAAGCCCCATTTATCCAATGCACCATTCGGCTCTGTGCTGTGTGAGGACATAGGATCCACTCAGCAGGCATGATCTAGTGACATCATTAATTCTGCTATGCTGAGACTCAGACATGCAGAACGAATGGTTGAACAAGGAACCTATGGATCCCTGTTCCACCGTAATGTTGAACTGTATCCGCATCCTGCAGATATTTTTGAAATTGTAATGCCAGATGGGGGTGCGGAGCTGTTCGGCACAAGGCCACCCCCTCCTTTAACTCACAGGTCCCTTAGCGGCAACAAGATCTACCCATCTATTTACCTTTGGATCTGTGCACAAACAGCCCAACTCTGCACTCTTGAGGCTCATTTAGGTAATTCAATAAGAAGGAATCAAAGTTTATTAGAATGTTCATTCGATGATTATCAGCTTGTATAGACACGCAAGGAATCCCCTACAAAGGAGCAAAACAAACTTTATTGGGAGATTGGATCATTCGTGCCAGCATTAAAATCATCATTATTGGCTGCACATCATCCTGCTTAAATAACAGAATGGTATTCTATTCTCGGAGAATGCTCATATTAATGATCGTTCTGTGTGCATATAATTCTGGACAGCCATTAAGTGACAACTAATTGGCTTGTTTATTCTGTAGCCAATCAATGATCATTTATCCACGGTCAGTAGATGTAAATGCACCTATATTTTATAGATGATAGATCATCCATGTATCCAGGTTTCTGATTCCTGCTATAAGCCATAAGGTTCATAAGTGGAATCATATCTTTTATTGCTTACCTTAATATATAATGTACTAGATGGTGGATATTGCCCAGCCACATAGTATATTGCCCAGCCACGTAGTATATTGCCCAGCCACGTAGTATATTGACCAGCCACGTAGTATATTGCCCAGCCATGTAGTATATTGCCCAGTCACGTAGTTTATTGCCCAGCCACGTAGTATATTGCCCAGCCACATAGTATATTGCCCAGCCACGTAGTATATTGTCCAGCCACGTAGTATATTGCCCAGCCACATAGTATATTGCCCAGCCACGTAGTATATTGCCCAGCCACGTAGTATATTGCCCAGCCACGTAGTATATTGCCCAGTCACGTAGTATATTGCCTAGCCACGTAGTATATTGCCCAGTGACGTAGTATACAGCACAGAGCCACGTAGTATAGTGCACAGCCCATGTAGTATATTGCCCAGCCACGTAGTATATTGCCCAGCCACGTAGTATATTGCCCAGTGATGTAGTATACAGCACAGAGCCATGTAGTATATTGCACAGCCCACGTAGTATATTGCCAAGCCACATAGTATAATGCCCAGCCACATAGTATATTGCCCAGTCACATAGTATATTGCCCAGCCACATAGTATATTGCCTAGCCACATAGTATATTGCCCAGCCACATACTATATTGCCCAGTCACGTAGTACATTGCCCAGTCACATAGTATATTGCCCAGTCACGTAGTATATTGCCCAGTCACGTAGTGTATTGCCCAGCCACATAGTATATTGCTCAGCCACATAGTATATTGCCCAGTCACATAGTATATTGCCCAGTCACGTAGTATATTGCCCAGTCCTGTAGTATACAGCACAGAGCCACGTAGTATACAGCACATACACGTAGTATACTGCCCAGCCACATAGTATATTGCCCAGCCACAAAGTATATTGCCCAGCCACACAGTATATTGCCCAGTCACGTAGTATATTGGCCAGTCACGTAGTATGCACCATATCCCTGTTAAAAAGAAGAATTAAAATAAAAAATAGTTACATACTTACCTTCCGGAGCCTCCCGATCGAAGCGGCCGCTTACCGATGGTCCTCGTGCGCTCTGGTCTGAAGAGTGCATTGCGGTCTTGCGAGATGATGACGTAGCGGTCTCGCGAGACCACTACATCATCATCTCACAAGATCGCAGCATGGACCGTTACCGGAGCATCGCGAGCGGGAAAGGCCTGTTGTGGATCCGAGGGGCCGATTGACGGTGAGTATATAACGATTTTTTTTTTAATTATTATTTTTAACATTAGATCTTTTTACTATTGATGCCGCATAGGCAGCATCAATAGTAAAACATTGGTCACACAGGGTTAATAGCAGCGGTAACCGAGTGCGTTACACCGCGGCATAGCGCGATCGGTTAACGCTGCCATTAACCATGTGTGAGCGGTGACCGGAGGGGAGTATGGAGGGAGCACTGACTGCAGGGAGGAAGGAGCAGCCATGTTGCCGCCGGACTGTGCCCGTCACTGATAGGTCGTGGCTGTTTTGTCGCGACCAATCAGCGACTTGGATTTCCATGATAGACAGAGGCCGCGACAAATGAATATCTGTGACAGACAGACAGACAGACGGAAGTGACCCTTAGACTAGTAAACTAGATGGTGGCTCGATTCTAACGCATCGGGTATTCTAGGATATGCATGTCCACGTAGTATATTGCCCAGCCACATTGTATATTGCCCAGCCACATAGTATATTGCCCAGTCACGTACTATATTGCCCAGCTATGTACTATATTGCCCAGCGATGTAGTATATTGCCCAGTCACATAGTATATTGCCCAGTCACGTAGTATATTGCCCAGCCACGTAGTATATTGCCCAGTCACGTAGTATATTGCCCAGCCACATAGTTTATTGCCGAGCCACGTAGTATATTGCCCAGCCACATAGTATATTGCCCAGTCACGTAGTATAATGCCCAGCCACGCAGTATATTGCCCAGCCACGTAGTATATTGCCCAGCCACGTAGTATATTGCCCAGTCACGTAGTATATTGCCCAGCCATGTAGTATATTGCCCAGTCATGTAGTATATTGCCCAGTTACGTAGTGTATTGCCCAGTTACGTAGTGTATTGCCCAGCCATGTAGTATATTTCCCAGCCACGTAGTATATTGCCCAGCCACGTAGTATATTGCCCAGCCACGTAGTATATTGCCCAGCCACGTAGTATATTGCCCATTCACGTAGTATATTGCCCAGCGACGTAGTATATTGTCAAGTTACGTAGTATATTGCCCAGTGACATAGTATACAGCACAGACACGTATATTGCACAGCGACGTAGTATACAGCACAGTGACGTAGTATACAGCACAGAGCCACGTAGTATATTGCCCAGCCACGTAGTATATTGCCCAGTCACGTAGTATATTGCCCAGTCAAGTAGTATACAGCACAGAGCCACGTAGTATATTGCCCAGCTACGTAGTATATTGGCCAGTCTCATAGTATATTGCCCAGCTACATAGTATATTGCCCAGCCACGTATGTCACAGGTTAAAAAATAAAAAATAAACATATACTCACCTTCCGAGGGAGCCCTTGTGTTCGGTGCACTCGGCAGCTTCCGGTCCCAGGGTTGGTAGCGCAGGAACTGTGATGAGGTCGCGGTCACATGACCGTGACGTCATGGCAGGTCTTTGTCGCATACCATCCTTGCCACTGGAGAGGTTACCGGAGTGTCGCGATAAGTGGAACAGGCGGCGAAAGGTGAGTATATAATGATTTTTTGTTTTTTTAAATTATTTTTAACATTAGATCTTTTTTTGCTGCATAGGCAGCATCAATAGTAAAAAGTTGGGGACACACAGGGTTAATAGCAGCGGTAACAGAGTGCGTTACCTCCGGCATTAACCCTATGTAAGCGGTGACTGGAGGGGAGTATGCGGGCGCCGGGCAGTGACTGCGGGGAGTAAGGAGTGGCCATTTTTCCGCCAGACTGTGCTCGTCGCTGATTGGTCGTGGCTGTTTTGCCGCGACCAATCAGCGACTTGGATTCCATGACAGACAGAGGCCGCGACCAATGACAGACAGACAGACGGAAGTGACCCTTAGACAATTATATAGTAGATGTTACATTTTCATCAAAGTATAAACATTTCACTTATCAGCATAAAATATAGCTGATGTGTATATGTAGATAATTATGTGGACCATGTAGGGCTATTTCACAAAAAAAAATATAACGTGGTTTTGAGAGCTCATAAAAGTTATATAAAAGTTCCAATTTCTAATGGACGCTCACTGGTTAATGCCACCATAGCTCAGAAACAGTTATTTTCTATACACATTATATACCTAGCTCTGTGCAGCACAGTAGCTTTGATGCAGTCAGGGCTTTGGTGGCTGAGATTGCCATACAAAGATTCCAAGTACCAATGAGTCCTCTGCCCTCTTACAGTCATTTCCGCTATTTACTACTGTGTGAATGTCCCTCTGTTTCCTGTAAGGTAGCGTTATGATTGTTTTCACACATAAGCACCTCAGATCTGCTACAGAGAGATACCTGTGCTAATTAGAGGACAGGATGCACAATGTCCTGTGCCTCAGGGATGAGTAGATGACCACAAGTCCAAAGTATGGATGTCCAAATTGCAGGAGATAAACACCATGATTATGTATGTATATGTGAGGCTGGCTTGTAGAAACGTTTTACTATTTTGTTTTTGAAGATATAAAAACTCTTTCACCCCTGAAAGGCGTTATCATCCATCCACCTCTCGTGTCTCCCCTTTTCCCCATAGTTTGTAAGCTTGCGAGCAGGGCCCTCATTCCTCCTGGTATCTGTTTTGAACTGTATTTCTGTTATGCTGTAATGTCTATTGTCTGTACAAGTCCCCTCTATAATTTGTAAAGCGCTGCGGAATATGTTGGCGCTATATAAATAAAAATTATTATTATTATTATTATTATCTGGGACTTTAAGACTTTTTTGTGATGATGCTAAGGACTTATAGGCAGTTAGTTGCCTTGTGACGATCTATTCAGAACATTAATGGATCTCTCCTCCTGATGATTCTTCTGCTTTTCGGTGACATCGCATCAACAGAGTAACTTCTTCTCTTACGCTCTGCTCTGTTGATGGGGCATCATTGCTGACGTCATGCTGATGGGGCATCTGCTCTGTTGATGGGGCATCATTGCTGACGTCATGCTGAGTGACAGGTGGCTCCCCACTGCCTAATTGCGGGGATGCGGCTGTCAATCAGCAGGATGTTGGCAGTGATGACTTATCAACAGGGCAAACCAGAAGAGAAAGAGCTGCCCCACTGATGTGATGTAAAATAAGGCCAGAGAATCACCTCCTGAACCAAGAGAGATGTTGCGGGGTAGAACAGGCAGGTATTTCACAACTACCTTCTGGTATGTTCTTAGCCCCATCACAAAAAAAAACTCCTAACAACCCCCTTAAGGAGCTATTTTCTACCTTCAGGACAATTGTTTTCATTATTTTGCTTTAAGACCCATAGCTGTTTAATTTTTCAGTCTACATAGCCATATCAAGACTTAGTTGCATCTTTAATGATATCATGTTGGCTTACAAGATGTGTTGAAGGAGTTTTATTATTTGTTTGGGGGTTAGGGTTATTATTTGCATGATGAGTTGATGTTTCATTAATACCATTTTTAATATGATTTTTTTTTTCTATGTAAAATTTTGCAATAATGAATTTATATTACAAACTTCTAGTTCATAAATTGATGGCTTTACTTGGCACTGGTCAGTCTTGAAAAGTAAATAGAAGGATATGGTTCACTAATATTGTATGCTGGCACTGTAGGTGTGGTTTAGTAGTAGTGGGAACGGCCTGCAACTTTTTGACAGATGTATTAATATTAAAGTCATAAAACAGTACAAATCTGTGCTCGCACATAGAAGACATAGATTTTTTTTGGTGACTTTAGAATAGTCTAAAATATAAATGGTTAATTAAGACGTATAAACCGTAAACCAAATTTTAGGCTGTGGTTTGAAAGTCAGTCTTAATAAACGTGGGAAAAAAATGCACGTGGGCCATTCATCATGGAGTTTTTTTATTACATATTCCATAGAGATGAAATAGATTGACACTTAAATGGTTTACTGTTCCACGCAAATTGTCCTTGCATAACAATGAAAAAGACAAGCTAAAATTAATACATCCATATAAATGCATACTAACAACTCTCATTATAACAATCCGCTATTTATGTCACAAAGATCACAAGACAAGGAGCGTGTATATAGAACAGCCCTGTCTGAGCTACCCGGTAATTACATCAGGGTATCTATCAGAATAGCCGTCATGAAAAAGTGAATTTGGCACTTGTCTATGCTGCACCTGTCATAAAGACTAATAGACCAGACAATCCTTTTGACGCTTAAATCATCTAAATATAGCACTGAAAAAAAGCTTGTGAAAACACAGCTCTGTCCCTTCTGTAGGCAAGACAAGGTCTTTCTTTTTATATTTCAGGATCTACTTTCACTGACCAACAAAAGAATGTTCATGTAGCAGGTGGAAGTAGAACTGAGATCACAAGCCAGACGGTCAAGACTGGGGTGCAACTGAAATGGCAGCAGGACGGAAAAACAGAAAAAACAGTCAGCCAAACCGAGCACACAAAGCGTACAGTAATCGTTGATAATAAAGTCACCCATCAGGAGGAGTTTTCAGTTGTGAGAGGAGACGCTAAAGCAAAAGCTGGCTTTAAAGAAGGTATGGAATGGATACAATCCAAAACACATATTTGCTCAATAAAAGGACACTTTTTGTGGTTATATCTGCAAAAAAAACTCCCCAGCCTTCTTAAGGAGGTTGTCCTGGGAAATAAGAAAGGATGGTTTACCTAAAGAACTGAGCCAGAGAGCCAGCCACCTCTATCACGTGCCGACACAAAGAAAGGGTATAGAAGCCCCCTAGCTGTCTCAGCAGCAGTGGAGCTGCCAAAAGTTGGTGAGAAAAGGGGGTCTGAATTTGGGACATCAGTGTCAATTTTATTATGTAAATATAGTTGTACGTTCAAATATGTTTATTTTCAATTTCCATCATAAGAGCAGAAAACAAAAAATGATAGTAGGGTTCCATGGTATTGATCAAAATTTTGGCATTAAGAACGGCTCTTCATGCTGTTCTATTTTTTCCATCAAATATGACTGAATCTGATGGAGACCTCAAAGAAGATCATTCAACACAATAGATAGATAGATAGATAGATAGATAGATATGGGATAGATAGATAGACAGATAGATAGATAGATAGATAGATAGATAGATAGATACATAGATAGATAGATAGATAGATAGATAGATAGATAGATAGATAGATAGATAGATAGATAGATACAGTTATATGAAAAAGATAGATACAGTTATATGAAAAAGTTTGGGCACCCCTATTAATCTTAAGCTTTATGTTTTATAAAAATTGTTTTTTTTGCAACAGCTATTTCAGTTTCATATATCTAATAACTGTTGGACACAGTAATGTTTCTGCCTTGAAATGAGGTTTATTGTACTAACAGAAAATGTGCAATCTACATTCAAACTAAATTTGACAGGTGCATAAGTATGGGCACCCCACCAGAAAAGTGACATTAATATTTAGTAGATCCTCCTTTTGCAAAAACAACAGCCTCTAGTTGCTTCCTGTAGCTTTTAATGAGTTCCTGGATCCTGGATGAAGGTATGTTTGACCATTCCGCTTTACAAAACAATTCCAGTTCAGTTAAGTTTGATGGTCGCCGAGCATGGACAGCCCTTTACAAATGATCCCACAAATGTTCAATGATATTCCGGTCTGGGGACTGGGATGGCCATTCCAGAACAGTGTAATTGTTTCTCTGCATGAATTCCTGAGTAGATTTGGAGCGGTGTTTTGGATCATTGTCTTGCTGAAAGATCCATCCCCTGCGTAACTTCAACTTTGTCACTGATTCATGAACATTATTGTCAAGAATCTGCTGATACTGAGAGGAATCCATTCGCCCCTTAGCTTTAACAAGATTCCCGGTGCCGGCATTGGCCACACAGCCCCAAAGCATGATGGAACCTCCACCAAATTTTACTGTGGGTAGCAAATGTTTTTCTTGGAATGCTGTGTTTTTTGGCAGACCATGCATAACGCCTTTTTGTATGACCAAACAACTCAATCTTGGTTTCATCAGTCCACAGGACCTTCTTCCAAAAAGAAATTGGCTTCTCCAAATGTGCTTTTGCATACCTCAGCTGACTCTGTTTGTGGCGTGCTTGCAGAAACGGCTTCTTTCGTATCACTCTCCCATACAGCTTCTCCTTGTGCAAAGTGTGTTGTATAGTTGACCGATGCACAGTGACACCATCTGCAGCAAGTTGATGCTGCAGCTCTCTGGAGGTGGTGTGAGGATTGTCCTTGACTGATCTCACCATTCTTCTTCTCTGCCTTTCTGATGTTTTTCTTGGCCTGCCACTTCTGGCCTTAACAAGAACTGTACCTGTGTTCTTCCATTTCCTTACTATGTTCCTCACAGTGGAAATTGACAGGTTAAATCTCTGAGACAGCTTTTTGTATCCTTCCCCTGAACAACTATGTTGAATAATCTTTGTTTTCACATCATTAGACAGTTGTTTTGAGGAGCCCATGATACCAATCTTCAGAGGAGATTCAAACAGGAGAACAACTTGCAAGTGGCCACTTTAAGTAGCTTTTGTCATGATTGCATACACCTGGCTATGAAGTTCAAAGCTCAATGAGGTTAGAAAACCCAAAAAAGTGCTTTAGTAAGTCAGTAAAAAGTAGGTAGGAGTATTTAAAACAAGAAAATGACAAAGGTGCTCATACTTATGCACCTGTCAAATTTTGTTTGAATGCAGATTGCACATTTTCTGTTAGTACAATAAACCTCATTTCAAGGCAGAAACATTACTGTGTCCAACAGTTATTAGATATATGAAACTGAAATAGCTGTTGCAAAAAAAACAATTTTTATAAAACATTAAGCTTAAGATTAATAGGGGTGCCCAAACTTTTTCATATAACTGTAGATATGGGATAGATAGATAGATATGGGATAGATAGATAGATAGATAGATAGATAGATAGATAGATAGATAGATAGATAGATAGATAGATATGGGATAGATTGGTCCTGCCAATAAAGCTTCTTTGAATCTTGAATCTTGATAGATAGATATTGGATAGATAGATAGATAGATAGATAGATAGATAGATAGATAGATAGATAGATAGATAGATAGATATGGGATAGATAGATAGATAGATAGATAGATAGATAGATAGATAGATAGATATGGGATAGATAGATAGATAGATAGATAGATATGGGATGGATAGATAGATAGATAGATAGATAGATAGATAGTTTTTTGGACAGACACAACCCTTTTATTAGCGTTCTTAAAATTACCATCCAACTGTTATTCCATGAATGCCTTCTAAAGATCTTAAGGTAGCAGTTGCTGAGAAGCTTTTTAGACAGGGACCATAATATGATTTACTAAATATCCACATCATCTTTGGCCCCGAGGGTCGTATGATTTCTGACTTACCAGCGGTGAATTCTCTGATCAGCACCATTAGCTGTAGGTCAGAATGGAGAACTTTGGCAAAGACTATATCTCTGTGTAGCTATTGATTTTAACAGATACTTTGTAATACTTCATTTTGCCTGTGGAGGCACTGCAGAGAAAATGAGCACATAATTTTCGAGCAGCAGGAAACCCTTTAGTTAGGTTCTTAAGCATTACAATATAGTATGCAAAAGCATCAGATATAATAATATAACAAAACTAATATACATATTATAATGGAAACAAACAAAATGGCAAAGCTTTATATAGCACGGAGTAATGTAAGGTCAGGTTACAAAGTGTAGGTATAGCGCTGAAAATGAATACCAGATTTGTAACATTTAGGCTGGGGCTAGACTATGACTTTCACAATGTTACGTGTTACGGAACCACTCAGCACCCAGAATATGTTGTGCAGTTATATGTATGTATAATAGGTTCCATGTGAGATGCATGTCCCTAATGCATCAGCCCACAGGCTGAGCCCCTGGGCAGAGGGGACACGATATTCCCCTTTTGTCCGCCCCCCACCTTTGCAATTCCCACAGTAAATATCGGCAGGCTCCGGCCACCTGCGGCTATGTATGTCTGGCCTGCCGCTTTTCTATTGGCCTGCCCTCTGTATATGTGTGATATATTCTGTGTCCTGTGAGTAAAGTGTTGTCAGACTGGAAAGCAGTGAGATTTTATATGCGCCCATGTAACCATGCAATTCCAGCCAGCGTCCTTCATTCAGACTCCAGCCAAAGCAGAGTGGACCTCCGGAAACACGGGGTGGTACTGAAAGAGGTACCCCAGCTTGGTAGACCCCGTTACAGACAAGTCTCTGCACTGGGACCCACACCACACTGACAGTTATCACCTACCTTGCGAAATTGTATTTTGCAAATTGTTTTTTCTCCATTGTGGATTATGTTGTGTGCCCACCCTGTGTGAAGTTCTGATTTTGCAGTAGGTTAACAAAAAGTCAAATCTGTGGCAAATTTATGTAAGCTTGTGTAATTTTTAAGTTCTAAGATTTGGTGCAAAATTTTAAAGCGGTTTTCCAGTATCAAGTTTTATCTTCCGCACCTCTAAAACAACAAACATAGATGTGCTCATCCTTCCTGGGTTCAGCACCGCCTCTCCGCTGCGGCTTCAGTCTCTGTTTACTAGCTGTAACGGTGGCATGTATTTTGAGGAAAGTCTCATGACAACAAGGAGCAACCATGGCTCAACCTCCTACCCAGCCAAAGAAGCAATGTTACATACAACTGGATTGTGGAAACCCCCTTTAAGCTTGGAAAAAAAAGGGCATAGCCATAAATTCCTCCAAATAATAGTGTGGAGATTCCAAGATGCTGTGCCATTATGAAGACATAAATGTAACAATGTGTTCGCATTACTGGGAGACTGCTGCAGGAGACGTGTGGACACAAAATCATGCCTTACCCTGCCATTATGCCATGGCATATGTAGCGTTGCTGTAAGTTGCCAATATGCTGACAGCAGTAAGGTTTAGGTAAGCGTGTTCACAGTGTCACCATGGATTAACTAACACATCTGCTGTCAGCAGCACGCTGTCAGTACTTGTCACACCTTGTTACCACATGGCAGCTCATGACAGCACATTCTTTACTGTCAAGCCAGGAAGTAATCGCTATTTCCTTAGTTATTACCTGAAATAATCAAAAACATAAAAGACGAAATTACAGAAATGCACAAAAATGTAAAACTATTGTGAAAAACGTAAAAATATTCTGCTACAAACTACTGCTGTTATTGAGCCCTTTTCAATCAATGGAAACATTAGGAAATTTTAGTCACAAGAGCGTGGCAAGTCCTTAAGAAAATTAATGAAGCAGTGGTGCGCATGCACGGACAATGTTCTATTCAAAAGGAGCATTTAACCCCTTAGTGTCCGGGCCAAATTTTTCAAATCTGACCAGTGTCCCTTTGTTTGGTAATAACTCTGGAACACCTCAACCATTCCCAGTGATTTTGAGACTGCTTTTTTTTCTGTGATCTGATAACTAATCTGGGCATTTTATTTCATGATAAGCAGATCAATTGGCATAAATAACTTTTCAGCGATGACACTACAAAGCAGTAAAAAAAAATCCAACACAGCCTAATGACTTTTCTGCCGATATCTGCCTTCAGCTGGCACCCCTCAAAATCATTCTGGTCATAAAATAGCATTAACGGTTGCCTGAAAATGGACAAAAATCACCTTTTCACCAGATTTACTCCTTAACACACTACGTAATGTAGTACAGTTGTGGGCAATCATGTATTAGTGCGTTCAGTGTGCAAGTCAGGGCTATAGTGTGGCGTGTACTGGATTTATCAGCCCTCTCTACAACTGTTAAAGAGGTTGGTTGGCAAACGAGATACATTACCAAGCTACAGGTTGGTGATACTTGTTCTCATTGCTGGGTTCCATATCATCTCAAGAATGAAGGTCTGCACACCCCCATTTGAGTAGTGTGGTGGTCACGCATGTGTAATACCACACTATTCAAAGACTGAAGCTCTGTAGTCGGTTATCTCCATCAGTCCCATACTGTAGATATTAAATGAAGTTATAATCTGCATGTGTGATCTTACCACTGTTGCATTCACACAGGAGACACAAGCTACTCATTCTTGTGATATTGGGGTCCCACCACTGGGTCCACCAAAGAGCATAAATTTATCACCCATTGTGTGGCTAAGTGATAAATGTTGACTAATGGGCCTACCTCATTAATTTAACATTAATTTAACAGTGTATCACTAAATATAATTACTGTTGTATTAGATTACATTGTCCTACGACTTTACACAATTGGTATATTTTGCCTGATATAAGCTACAAACGACAGTGCTATTTCAATATTAAATACAATGTGTCATAAGAATTTTATACCTCAAACTAATGATGTATGTGCAGATGATTTCATGCTGAATAAATCCATACCTTGAAGGAGTATAACAGTTTCTGAGAAATCCAGCACTGAAATCCCATGAAAAAGAGCTGCAAGTGCTTCAGGGTAGGACACCTTCTCTCTCCAGCGCTGTCGGAGGCTGGGGTGATGCATGTGCAGTAATGTCCTCACGACATCGCAAGACTCAGTGTATCGATCTGCCCATGCAGTGCCCTAGGAGCTGACAGCACTGGCCAGAGATCTCAGTAGGGAGAGTAGGTCACCGAAACAAGAGTGATTTGCCAGTTTAACCCAGGAGGCAGGACACCTGCAAGTGCATTATCTGACCACAAAGCACTTGCAGCTCATTTGCATATTATGTCTCAAAAACGGCAAAATTAATTTCTAAAAGCATGGTAGCAATTTAATCAGCATGAAAGTCCCTGCCATTAGTTTGAGATATAAAATCCTCATGTCAGGTTCCCTTTAGAGGATTAAGTATTGGTTTTGAGAGTGGTTTACCAAATGACATTACACCTATCACATGAATTTTATTATATTTTATGTCACATATAGAAAATGAGAGAAATGTATCTAGTTTGATCTTTGGACTATGAATTGAAACAGTTTCTGTTTTTCTAAAGATAATAGTTATTAGTTATGTATAAAATGCTTTGTCATAATATAATCTTATGAAATCACGATAACATATTTTGCTGAATATAAGAGCATTTCTATGGTTTAAGATGATAAACTTTCATTTGTTACAGAGGGAAAACTTAAAGAGAGCACTGTGATTCCACCACCTCCTGGAGAAGGTCAGTGTGCGTGAAAAATGCTGTTGAAATCAGTTGCTTTTCAACAAGTGGTTTGGAGACTTTACTGCATTACACAGCCCCATCGCTCCTACAATACATTCAATGATTTTATTGGGAAAAACTGGTTGATTTTTTCTCCTTTAGTA
Organism: Ranitomeya imitator; assembly: GCF_032444005.1. NCBI lineage: Eukaryota > Metazoa > Chordata > Amphibia > Anura > Dendrobatidae > Ranitomeya > Ranitomeya imitator. The sequence goes on along the minus strand of NC_091285.1, from coordinate 202,053,884 downwards.
ATTATTTCAGAATTTGCACATCAGATATATTAACACTGCAAAAGCAAGGTTTGCCGTGAACTAGTAAAGGACTATAGATTTTTTTGTTTCAAAAGATTAACTTCCTCCATGTGTTTTTAAAGAATTTAGTTCATAAAATGGTTATTGAACTTCCTCACTGTTCGCCTTTGTACAGGCTTAAAGGGGTTATCCAGGACTTTTATTACTTACTAGATGGCAGCCCGATTCTAAAGAATCGGGAGTCTAGAATCCATATATACTTGAAATTCGGCAGGAGCTTGAAGAGCAACGTCACTGGGCCCGCCTCCACGCAGTAGATACTTGCTGTGAGGTAAAAATTCAAAAATCACACCAAAATGGCGGGCGGAGTGTGTCACAGTACGGCACGTTTCTGATTGGTCGCTCGCAGCAGGCGGCAACCAATCAGACACTGGACACTGTTGACGTCACTTATCTCCGGACATTAGCTCCGGACATTATCTCCGGACATTAGCTCCGGACATTAGCTCTGGACAAAGCCACGGAAGTTGGCACAAATTGCAGGAAGTAGTATTCTAGGCAATTATATATAAGATGTGTATGTGGATGAGAACTGATTATTAACTACCTGTCTGTTCTTCACTGGGACAATCTCTCCCAGCTCAGCCGGTGATTTCCTTCCTTCACTTCAACTCTCATCAACAGAGAAGCTCTTCCTCTTCTGTTCTGCTCTGTTGAAGGGATGTGACTGCTGGCTTCATGTTGATTGACACCTTGCTCCCTGCTGCCTACCTGCAGGGAGTCGGCTGTTAATCAGCATGACACTGGCAAAGACCTCCGATCAACAGAGCAGATGGGAAGAGAAGACCCTGTTCTGTTAACGTAACATCAGTGGAAGCTGCAAAATTGCCGGCAGCAGCGGTAGGTGACTGCTCTGAGCCAGCACATATCAGCTGATGGAAAGAACAGGCAAGTAGGTAGCCCAATATGCAAAAGTAATAAAAAGTAATGAGTTCCACATAACTGCTTAAAGAATTTTCTTGCTCAAGAACCTAGGATTCATAGATTCATGTTTACATTTATCTCTTTACCTAAACTTGATATCCTCATAATTATATATGGAGCTCCGGAGACCCATGTCTGGTCCATGCATCATGATCTGTACTCAGACCCCAGAACAGAGATGTGTGAACCTGGCCTAAAGTTGATAAAAGAGTTTTGGAACAGTTTTAATAATTTGAGGATTTTTGATCAACTTCGTAATGGTTATATTTGATTAAATCTCACATTGTTCATTGGAGTTCTATTGACATTTTCTCATGGTGTTAGACAGTGTTTCCTAGGTGTGTTTTCAGGGTGTGCACGTAGGCTGACATACCACTTCATCAGTAGCAGCCATGTTGACCGCTGTTGAGCTTATGGTCTTTCTGGATTAAGCAACCTGGGTTCTTCCTGAGACAATGGTTAATCATTTATTTTGGATTCAAAACTATATAGCACAAAAAGAGGATTTAAAGATTGTGAGTGGTTGCCTCATCGGCATTCTTGCCCATGTGTTACTGCCATCTTAACTACATGGGTCCACTGCATCGCGTTAGTGCATTTGTTTGGAGGCCTGGTCAGGTAAGGATCTCTGCCTTTTTTCTAGTATTCTTTAGAATTTTTGGAGGATCTTTTAAATCCTCTTTTTGTGCTATAGTTGTTAGTGTTAGGACTCGTAAACGTGGAGATCCGTGACGTGGGTTACGAGCTTGCGTATTTTGGCCAAAATATTATCTAATACCTCACATTTTTTTATGTGTTTTTTGCACTTTTTTGGGTGGTGCAGTTGGGCCCAATTGGTCTTGTAAATTGTGGTGTCTGTTCATATGGGATGCATTTTGATATCGCTGGGCAGCCCGCCTGATCTAATAGAAGGGCATAACTACTAGGCTGTTAACCTGGATGCTGTGCATTTCCATTGTGTGAACAGCGCCACATATAAGTCTCTTATGTGCAGTAATATACCAAGCAGCCACCCCCTCCATTGGATTGTTAGGCTGTGAGTGGTTGCCTCATCGGTATTTCTGCACCAGTGTTGCTGCCATCATAACTATATGGGTCCATCACTGCATCCTGCATTTGTTTGGAGGCCTAGGTAGGTAAACATCTCTGTAATTTTTTTTGTTCAAGAAGAGGGCCTATAAAAAAGTTAAGTATAGTTCCATGCATTACATCATTCCTGCGTAACTTCTTTTTACACCTTTGCAACCATTATTTGAAATTGTTTCATTGCGCCTAAAATGAATGAGAGGTCTTTCCAAATAGTCTTAATTAAAAATGTCCTATTCTTTGTCTATGCAAACAAATATGTTTCCATAGTAACAGACTACAAACAAACTTCATGTAGTCTGAACCTGCAATCATACCCCACTCCACCTTTTCTGGATTTCTTACTAACTCCCATTAAGTTGGTTAGCAAAAAGTATAGGGCAGCCAAATATCAACATAACTCCTGTATCCATTTGTTCGAAGTCAGAAACCATAGTGACAGAAACGTCTACATTGAGGCTTTCTGAGGGATGTTATTCTGGATTATCTCAATGAGAATAACTGTTTAACTCCATATCAGCATGGGTTTATGAGAAATCGCTCCTGTCAAACCAATCTAATCAGTTTTTATGAAGAGGTAAGCTATAGGCTGGACCACGGTGAGTCATTGGACATGGTATATCTCGATTTTTCCAAAGCGTTTGATACCGTGCCGCACAAGAGGTTGGTACACAAAATGAGAATGCTTGGTCTGGGGGAAAATGTGTGTAAATGGGTTAGTAACTGGCTTAGTGATAGAAAGCAGAGGGTGGTTATAAATGGTGTAGTCTCTAACTGGGTCGCTGTGACCAGTGGGGTACCGCAGGGGTCGGTATTGGGACCTGTTCTCTTCAACATATTCATTAATGATCTGGTAGAAGGTTTACACAGTAAAATATCGATATTTGCAGATGATACAAAACTATGTAAAGCAGTTAATACAAGAGAAGATAGTATTCTGCTACAGATGGATCTGGATAAGTTGGAAACTTGGGCTGAAAGGTGGCAGATGAGGTTTAACAATGATAAATGTAAGGTTATACACATGGGAAGAAGGAATCAATATCACCATTACACACTGAACGGGAAACCACTGGGTAAATCTGACAGGGAGAAGACTTGGGGATCCTAGTTAATGATAAACTTACCTGGAGCAGCCAGTGCCAGGCAGCAGCTGCCAAGGCAAACAGGATCATGGGGTGCATTAAAAGAGGTCTGGATACACATGATGAGAGCATTATACTGCCTCTGTACAAATCCCTAGTTAGACCGCACATGGAGTACTGTATCCAGTTTTGGGCACCGGTGCTCAGGAAGGATATAATGGAACTAGAGAGAGTACAAAGGAGGGCAACAAAATTAATAAAGGGGATGGGAGAACTACAATACCCAGATAGATTAGCGAAATTAGGATTATTTAGTCTAGAAAAAAGACGACTGAGGGGCGATCTAATAACCATGTATAAGTATATAAGGGGACAATACAAATATCTCGCTGAGGATCTGTTTATACCAAGGAAGGTGACGGGCACAAGGGGGCATTCTTTGTGTCTGGAGGAGAGAAGGTTTTTCCACCAACATAGAAGAGGATTCTTTACTGTTAGGGCGGTGAGAATCTGGAATTGCTTGCCTGAGGAGGTGGTGATGGCGAACTCAGTCGAGGGGTTCAAGAGAGGCCTGGATGTCTTCCTGGAGCAGAACAATATTGTATCATACAATTATTAGGTTCTGTAGAAGGATGTAGATCTGGGGATTTATTATAATGGAATATAGGCTGAACTGGATGGACAAATGTCTTTTTTCGGCCTTACTATGTTACTATGTTACTATGAGGCTGTAGACAAGAACTCTTTGAAAATTATTTCTTTTATATGATTTTGAGTAAATTACATTATATAACATTCAGTAAAAATATATTTTTTTACATTTTTCTATGGTTGACGCTTATACAGGAAAAAATGTCAGAGTATATATCAGCAAATGACGGAAGGCTCAAATGCAATGTGAACAGAGTCTTACCTGGTAATTTAGGTGGTTCATTCATTTGCTATATTAATCACATTTTAAAATAGTTAAAATACAAAATCAGAAAATGCAAATACAATACAAATACATGGGGCTAATGCATTAAGCTTGAAATACGTGTGTTAGCTGCACTTTAATAATGTTGCTCATAATACTTTCTTGGAAAAGCCTTTCCGCCCTTTTGTGTAAAATTAGAAGCCACTATAAGTTATCTGCGTCTAAGCCAGAAGCATTCAAACACGTGAATGACCTGAGTTCCTAGAAAACAATTGAATTAGCGCTTCTGTGAATGGCATTGTTGGTAATTGACATGTTAACAAACTTCACAGAGGAACATTAATAATGATTTTTCTGTTAAAACCTGCAAGATTATCTGCAAGAGTAGGCATAATAAAAGTTTAGCATCACATGTCTGCCGGTTACTCGTGGAACAAACCTATTAATCCCATCTAAGAAATTGTATGACACATGAAAGCATATTTGTTGGCATAATCCAAGTTCCAGTTGTCTTATTGGAGACTAGTATCTTATATTAATCAATTTATTTCACTGTTTGATGTGACAGATTGAATGATCCCGAGACCGAACATGTAAAAATGGCAGCTTTTTGTCTTTACGCATACAGTACTGCTGTCAGAATATACCAAGGCATAATAAATTATAAATTCAGCTGGGATCTGAGACTAAGTCAGGTCTGCTTCAAGTAGCAAATACTGCATCCTTAGATTTCCCAAAAGCTTTTAACACCGTAGCACTTGAGAGAGTGCCACATTCATTGGAATGTGTGACTGAAGACTGGTAAGCAATGTACCCGCTATTAGCACGACACATTGGCAGTGACAGCAGCGGCTTGCAGTGTAAAGGTGATGAAGCTAAAATATTCCAGTCTACTCCGACATAAAGCAGATGGGGTGATGAGCGGTGAAAAATCACTCACTTAAAGGGAATCTGTCAGCAGGTTTTTGCTACCTCATCTGAGAGCAACATGATGTAGGCAAATAGACCGTGAATCCAAGGATATAACATTTAGATCACTAGGTACAGCAGTTCTGACACAATCAGAGTTTTTAGATGCAGCATGAAGCAGATCTGAGAAAACTAACTCCGCCCACACCAGGCTCTCTGTGTACATTGTCTATAGACAGCTGCTTATCACAGAAGGGGCGGAGTCAGACCAGGTCTCACGCACTGATGTATTCCGGTCAATGATAATCACCAGGTGATAAAGCATTCATTGAAAGTAAACCACAGCACACAGCCTAACATGTGACACATAGTTGAGTTCAATGTTTTAACTCCTACCTCATGCTGTCGTCAGATTAAATAGCAAAAACCTGTTGTCAGATTCCCTTTAAGTAACAATATGGTACTGACCGATTGTCTTCTGGATGTTTTTGAACTTTCTGCAACCATTACATGCAACCAATAACATTCTATATATTCAATACAAAACAGCACCATTGTGAAAAAATTCATAGGACCAAAAGCAGAAGAGCCATAATCATAAATGTAAAAAAATTCCTCTGACTAAGGGGCCATTCACATTGCATTTTGCACCTTCCTTACATCTAAGTACCTGAAAAAAACAGATTCACGCAGAACTCCTGAAGGATCCATAGAGTACAATGACTGAAACAGAGTTAAAATGGAATTTTGTTCTGGTAGTATCCATCTTTTTAGAAGGGCACAAGTATGTAGTAGATGTAATAAGCACTACATTCTTTCCCATTAATCACCAATAATATTGAATATTTGATATTCTGATCCCTGCCTGGTATTCCAGCGCTCACAAAAACTTATATATAGGATGTAAAGTTTTAATCACCTAGGTTAAAATCGCAATATTGTTGTTAAAAACTGCAGTGATTATGTTATTAGAAATGCACTGGGACCACCATGCAATCTTGTCAAACGGCATCCTACAAATAAATATGAGTAAGGAGAAAAGTAAGAAAGTCAGGCAAGTCTGCGAAGAAAAGCGTGTGTCTGGGATTCTGGGCTGGATTTTGCTCTATATAGGCAAATTAGGGAAAACTTTGGTATAAATAGAACTACTAATATCATCTTAGGCTACTTTCACACATCCGGTTTTTGCCATCAGGATGGTTTTTGCCATCAAACGTTGTGATGGATCGCCAGATCCGTTGAAAATAGTGAAAAACCTGATGCGACGGATCAGGTTTTCTGCTGGATCCAAGTAGCTGTTCTGGCTGATTGGAACAGGTATGTTTCTGGAGCAAGAGAGAGAGAGAGAAACACCAGAATGGAAAATTCTAAAAATTGGGCATGTTCAGTTTCAAAACCGGAATCCGTAGCCGGATTCCTGCATTTGACGGATCCAGCGCCATAGGCTTTCATTATAGGAAAAGCCGGACGGAGCAGGATCAGGCGCTGTCTGATTTTTTGCCGGACACAAAAAAGTTCCTCTGTCTGTTTTGTCCAGCTGCCGGAACCACAATCTTGCCAGATCCGATGAAAAACGGACGAAACGTAAGGCCATCCGGCGCTAATACAAGTCTATGGGAAAAAAAGTTGTTTTTTTTTTCAAAATTCGCCTGATGGCGAAAAACGGATGTGTGAAAGTAGCCTTAGAAGATAAGGCTTCCTAATCCTAGTTCTAGTGAGGTCTCTTGTTGGTTTTGGGGTTTCCTCCTGACCTGGAAAAGCTTGTAAACCATAGATTGTAGGATTTATAGTAGCAATCTGGGAGGAAGTATTTAGGCAAATTGCAGAAACTGGGGTTCCATAACATTACTGATGAAGATAGAACCAGAACAGATTGCATAACAGAGCAGAGTTAGCTGGCAGAAACTTTAGCGTAGGTGACTCCTGTTCCTAATGAAGACAAATCATTTTTATGCAGTTCCCTATTTTTTTCCAAAATGGACATTATAAAGAGGAAGTATTTAAATATCTGATGTTTCCTGATGCCTATTCCCTTTGTATCTATGCAGTCGCTTCTTGGTATGCAGGCGATGATTTTTTGTTTGCCGTCTTCTTGTCAATCTCATTAATACATATCACCTTCAACCCTGCCTGTAAGATGAGCTAGTGTTTGTGTGCTTGAGACTGTGGCAAGCTGGACACTTGACAGCTACTTCAAGGCCGAAGAAGAAAGAATACACATGGCAATTAGAACTATGATTGACAAGCATGTTACCACATTGATTTAAACATCATAATAACTCCTTAGTGCAAAAAAATGGGTCCAATTCAACAAGGTGTTTTTGGCGAAATACTGGGATAAAAAACATGAAATGTCACAAGTGAAAGACTTTTTAGCATTTTTACAGCAGTCCTGGCCAAGCTTTGCCCACTTTTAGAAGTGGTTGGAGCTGGGGTAGTCCAGGGGTGACCACGCACTCCCCACTAATGATAATTTATGCCACTAAAGTTGCATACATGATCCAAAATATGTACTCCAGTCCATGGCTGTAGGAACATTCCTGTCAGTGGTGCAAGGCAGCTGAAGGATGTGCCAAATTCATTAAGAGGCACATTAAATTCATTATGTGCTGCGTCTTACCGCAATGCACAGTTATTTAAGACTTGCCTACAAAATGCCAGGTTTGATTATATATCTAAATAAGTCTCTTCCTAGCCTTGCGGATTTACATTTTTTATTTTCTTATAAAACCCTCTTTTACTAGAAAATGGTATACAGTACATTAAGGAAGGCAACTCCTGCCTACATGCTCTACAAGAGCTGTGGACAATCCTCATCAAGCCTGAATGCCGAGCTGCTATGTAAGAGCTGCTTCCGATCTAGCATATTCAAGTCATCCATATGTGAATGGCCATCAGGCTAAACTACATTTCTTCTGCAGTTGTCGCTCATAGAAGAAAGCTTCTCCTTAGCTAAATTGGATTTTTGCTTGGGGAGGAGTGAGCCAGATCTAAGAGACAACTCCTTCATTGAAGACCATGGCATACTTTAAAGGGTTATTCCCATCCCCAAGCGCCTATCCCAATATTTAGTAGGCGTAGTAATAACAATAATATTAGCAAATACCTTCAATTAAAAATGTAGTATAATTCTTGCTGATAGCATTGAGACGTATATATCCCAGTGAGGTTAAATAAAGTAGCGGTTTATTCAACGCATTTCAAAGTACAGAGTGACTTCTTCTTCAGGAAAGGCCACAAGTATTCACTTGTATTGCGAAATAGCGGCGACACCTACCACATTTTTGTCACGCAACAGATGGGCACTGCCAAAGTCATTGTGTAACACTGGCCTAAGTGTTGTTTTTATAATATTGTCTAGTCTTGTAAAATACACAGACACCATCAGTTCAAAAAATTAGTATAAAAGTCGCAAATCCAGATTTATTTTTTCTAAATCTGGAAAAATAATTTCATCTCAGCAGAGGAAATGAAAGCTAATGATGAAGTCCCTGAGAATGATAAAGGTAGGCCAGTAGTAGAGGACAGTAGTAGACTAGTTTGTATTTTGCACAATTTTTGATGCATGATGTCACAAAGTTTTAGTGAATGTTGTGCATTCTTTAGGCATTATCATTTTTTTTTTCTTTAAACTCTCATCTCAAACATAAAGAACTAGAGCATTTAAAGGGGTATTCCCATCTTAAACCTTTATGCCATATTAATTCATGATTACGCACTAAAAGGTGATAGGGTCCAGTGACCTCTGTTCACCAATTCTGCTGTCCCCACAAACTCCAATAAAGTTGTGGCAGCACATGCAAAAGGTTTGGAGACAAGATACCCTTTTAATGTTTTTCTAAATGGACCAGTTAGATTCAAAAAAAGCATGTGAAAAAATGCATGTTTTTTTCTTTTGACTCATATACTGATATCACTCAGTGGCATTTGGCACATGTAACAGCGCCGTAAGGACAGAATCACATGCGATATGAACAGACTACACTGTGTGCACAATTATAAGGCAATTTGTATTTTTAATGAATAATTTTATTATTGAAAAACTATGGTGCTGTGGGTCAGACAAAAAGGTTAATGTACCTATATATTTAAGAAAGTAAAAGTAAGATTTTGTCTTTCTTAGGAGAATATCTGCTTGTGCATAATTATTGGGCAACTATTTGTGTGCAGAATTATTATGCAAGTAAATCGGAAATGCAAATTTCTCATCTCAATTGTTTATTGTCATCCGATAAAGCGAGAATAATAACCATGCAACTCAAAATGTACAAAAATACACATAAAAAAATAAATAAATCAGTGACCCTAATATAGCAATATTAGTCACTGATTTATTTTTTTTAATGTATTTTTGTATATTTTGAGTTGTGTGGTTGTTAATCTCGCTTTATCAGATGACAATAAGCAATTGAGATGAGAAAAATGCAAATGCCTTATTTGCACATTATTGAAATAGCAGTCATAAGTTCCATCCATAGAGTTTGTCATTTCTTTATTGGCAATCAACTTTTTGGTCAACACTAACCACAGCCTCCCAGACACTGTTTAGAAGTCTACTGTTTCCTTTCACTGGAAATCTTCCATTTAGGAAGGGCCCACAAGTTCTCAATAGGGTTTAGGTCAGGGGAAGAGGGAGCCATGTAATTATTACTTCATGTTTAAGGACTTTTACTGGCTAGCCAAGCAGTGGAGAACTTCGATGTATGCTAGGAATCATTGTCCTGCATAAAAAAATCATGGTTTTCTTGAAAGATGCAGCCTTTTTCCTATACAACTGCTTGAAGAAAGTGTCTACAAAATCTGGCAGTAGGTTTGGGAGTTGATTTTGAGTCCATCTTCAAATATAAAAGAAGATCCAACTTGCTCATCTTTAATAATACCAGTCCATCTCAGTATCCAACCTCCATCTTACTGGCATCTGAGTCAAAGTGAAGGTATGTGCCTGTTACACATCTAGCCATGGGCCTATCTGTCTGGTCCATCAAGAGTCGCTCTCATCTCATCAGTCCATAAAACCTTTGAAAAATCTGTCTTCACATATGCCTTTGGCCGTGTCTCTGAGCACTGAACATCTTGTACTTCTGTGTCTTGTTCAGTAGTGGTGGGGTTTCAGCCGTCCTCACCTTGGCCATGTCTCTGAGCACTGAACACCTTGTACTTCTGTGTCTTGTTCAGTGGTGGTGGGGTTTCAGCCTTCCGTACTTTGGCCCTATCTCTAAGCACTGTACACCTTGTACTTCTGTCTTGTTCAGTGGTGGTGGGGTTTCAGCCTTCCTTACCTTGGCCATGTCTCTGAGCACTGAACATCTTGTACTTCTTCTGTGTCTTGTTCAGTGGTGGTGGGGTTTCAGCCTTCCTCACCTTGGCCATGTCTCTGAGCATTGAACACCTTGTACTTCTGTGCCTTCTTTAGTGGTGGTGGGGTTTCAGCCTTCCTTACCTTGGCCGTGTCTCTGAGCACTGAACACCTTGTACTTCAGTGTCTTGTTCAGTGGTGGTGGGGTTTCAGCCTTCCTTACCTTGGCCGTGTCTCTGAGCACTGAACACCTTGTACTTCAGTGTCTTGTTCAGTGGTGGTGGGGTTTCAGCCTTCCTTACCTTGGCATGTCTGTGAGCACTGAACACTTTGTACTTCTGTGTCTTGCTCAGTGGTGGTGGGGTTTCAGCCTTCCGTACTTTGGCCCTATCTCTGAGCACTGAACACCTTGTACTTCTGTCTTGTTCAGTGGTGGTGGGGTTTCAGCCTTCCTCATCTTGGCCATGTCTCTGAGCACTGAACACTTTGTACTTCTGTGCCTTCTTTAGCGGTGGTGGGGTTTCAGCCTTCCTCACCTTGGCCATGTCTCTGAGCACTGAACATCTTGTACTTCTGTGTCTTGTTCAGTGGTGGTGGGGTTTCAGCCTTCTTTACCTTGGCCATGTCTCTGAGCACTGAACATCTTGTACTTCTGTGCCTTCTTTAGTGGTGGTGGGGTTTCAGCCTTCCTTACCTTGGCCGTGTCTCTGAGCACTGAACACCTTGTACTTCAGTGTCTTGTTCAGTGGTGGTGGGGTTTCAGCCTTCCTTACTTTGGCCCTATCTCTGAGCACTGGACACCTTGTACTTCTGTGTTCTGTTCAGTAATGGTGGGGTTTCAGCCTTCCTTACCTTGGCCGTGTCTCTGAGCACTGAACACCTTGTACTTCTGTGTCTTGTTCAGTGGTGGTGGGGTTTCAGCCTTCTTTACCTTGGCCATGTCTCTGAGCACTGAACATCTTGTACTTCTGTGTCTTGTTCAGTAGTGGTGGGGTTTCAGCCTTCCTCACCTTGGCCATGTCTCTGAGCACTGAACACCTTGTACTTCTGTGTCTTGTTCAGTGGTGGTGGGGTTTCAGCCTTCCGTACTTTGGCCCTATCTCTGAGCACTGAACACCTTGTACTTCTGTCTTGTTCAGTGGTGGTGGGGTTTCAGCCTTCCTTACCTTGGCCTTGTCTCTGAGCACTGAACATCTTGTACTTCTTCTGTGTCTTGTTCAGTGGTGGTGGGGTTTCAGCCTTCCTCACCTTGGCCATGTCCCTGAGCACTGAACACCTTGTACTTCTGTGTCTTGTTCAGTGGTGGTGGGGTTTCAGCCTTCCTTACCTTGGCCATGTCTCTGAGCACTGAACATCTTGTACTTCTGTGTCTTGTTCAGTAGTGGTGGGGTTTCAGCCTTCTTCACCTTGGCCATGTCTCTGAGCACTGAACATCTTGTACTTCTGTGTCTTGTTCAGTGGTGGTGGGGTTTCAGCCTTCTTCACCTTGGCTATGTCTCTGAGCACTGAACATCTTGTACTTCTGTGTCTTGTTCAGTGGTGGTGGGGTTTCAGCCTTCCTTACCTTGGCATGTCTGTGAGCACTGAACACTTTGTACTTCTGTGTCTTGCTCAGTGGTGGTGGGGTTTCAGCCTTCCGTACTTTGGCCCTATCTCTGAGCACTGAACACCTTGTACTTCTGTCTTGTTCAGTGGTGGTGGGGTTTCAGCCTTCCTCATCTTGGCCATGTCTCTGAGCACTGAACACTTTGTACTTCTGTGCCTTCTTTAGCGGTGGTGGGGTTTCAGCCTTCCTCACCTTGGCCATGTCTCTGAGCACTGAACATCTTGTACTTCTGTGTCTTGTTCAGTGGTGGTGGGGTTTCAGCCTTCTTTACCTTGGCCATGTCTCTGAGCACTGAACATCTTGTACTTCTGTGCCTTCTTTAGTGGTGGTGGGGTTTCAGCCTTCCTTACCTTGGCCGTGTCTCTGAGCACTGAACACCTTGTACTTCAGTGTCTTGTTCAGTGGTGGTGGGGTTTCAGCCTTCCTTACTTTGGCCCTATCTCTGAGCACTGGACACCTTGTACTTCTGTGTTCTGTTCAGTGGTGGTGGGGTTTCAGCCTTCCTTACCTTGGCCGTGTCTCTGAGCACTGAACACCTTGTACTTCTGTGTCTTGTTCAGTGGTGGTGGGGTTTCAGCCTTCTTTACCTTGGCCATGTCTCTGAGCACTGAACATCTTGTACTTCTGTGTCTTGTTCAGTAGTGGTGGGGTTTCAGCCTTCCTCACCTTGGCCATGTCTCTGAGCACTGAACACCTTGTACTTCTGTGTCTTGTTCAGTGGTGGTGGGGTTTCAGCCTTCCGTACTTTGGCCCTATCTCTGAGCACTGAACACCTTGTACTTCTGTCTTGTTCAGTGGTGGTGGGGTTTCAGCCTTCCTTACCTTGGCCTTGTCTCTGAGCACTGAACATCTTGTACTTCTTCTGTGTCTTGTTCAGTGGTGGTGGGGTTTCAGCCTTCCTCACCTTGGCCATGTCCCTGAGCACTGAACACCTTGTACTTCTGTGTCTTGTTCAGTGGTGGTGGGGTTTCAGCCTTCCTTACCTTGGCCATGTCTCTGAGCACTGAACATCTTGTACTTCTGTGTCTTGTTCAGTAGTGGTGGGGTTTCAGCCTTCTTCACCTTGGCCATGTCTCTGAGCACTGAACATCTTGTACTTCTGTGTCTTGTTCAGTGGTGGTGGGGTTTCAGCCTTCTTCACCTTGGCCATGTCTCTGAGCACTGAACATCTTGTACTTCTGTGTCTTGTTCAGTGGTGGTGGGGTTTCAGCCTTCCTTACCTTGGCCGTGTCTCTGAGCACTGAACACCTTATACTTCTGTGTCTTGTTCAGTGGTGGTGGGGTTTCAGCCTTCCTTACCTTGGCCGTGTCTCTGAGCACTGAACACCTTGTACTTCTGTCTTGTTCAGTGGTGGTGGGGTTTCAGCCTTCCTTATCTTGGCCATGTCTCTGAGCACTGAACATCTTGTACTTCTGTGTCTTGCTCAGTGGTGGTGGGGTTTCAGCCTTCCTCACCTTGGCTGTGTCTCTGAGCACTGAACACCTTGTACTTCTGTCTTGTTCAGTGGTGGTGGGGTTTCAGCCTTCCTTATCTTGGCCATGTCTCTGAGCACTGAACACCTTGTACTTCTGTGTCTTGTTCAGTGGTGGTGGGGTTTCAGCCTTCCTTACCCTGGCCATGTCTGTGAGCACTGAACACCTTGTAGTTCTGTGTCTTGTTCAGTGGTGGTGGGGTTTCAGCCCTTCTTACCTTGGCCGTGTCTCTGAGCACTGAACATCTTGTACTTCTGTGTCTTGTTCAGTGGTGGTGGGGTTTCAGCCTTCCTTACCTTGGCCGTGTCTCTGAGCACTGAACACCTTGTACTTCTGAGCATTCCAGGGAGGTTGTAGTTCTGGAATATGACTGCATTGGAGGATAATGAGTCTCTGGACGTTTCCCATTTGATTCTTCTCAAATATTTGGCTGTTAACATACATTTTTTTTGGTCAACACATTTTTTGCAACCGTTGTCTATTTTCAATAAAACTTATCAATTTCAAGAAAGCTGCCTTCCCCTGTAAGATTTAAGAATATTTTACTTTCAGAGTCTGTTAAATTTCTTTTTTGGCCCATTTTGCCTGAGGAAAACAGGCTGCCTAATAATTCTGTACACCTTGATAAAGAGTGTTGATATTATTAGGCCACACAGCCCTCATTGCTAAAAAAAACACATCACCTGAACGGCATCATCCAATAAGCGTTCAAGTTTATACAGTTGGAAAATCTGCGTAAAATGATGACCTGGTCAATAATTGTGCACACGGTGTACTGTCAATCATGAAGTGTCTATTTCAGAAATACTTGCATCCCCACTGAAATAACAGTTCTTGAGCATCATTTCTCATAACTCTGCATTGTGCCTTCCTGATTTGTAGCGTTTAACTACATTTTGTGGGATTACCGTACACCCACTGGAAAAATTTTTGTCACCTAATCTGAGAACATCATAATGTAGGGCAAGATACCCTGATTCCAGTGATGTGTCACTTACAGTAGTTTTGATAAAATCATTGTTTTATCAGCAAGAGTTTATAGAGGACTATAGGTAGTCCTCCATATTCATGAGCTCTGTATAAACCCACCCTCCCACTAATTAGCTGGCTTCTGCCTATGTACAGTGTACCCAGAAAGCTATCAGTCTGTGACATGGGTGAGGTTATAGAGAGCTCAGCATTCAGAGAACTGTCAGATCTGCCACAAATAATACTGTTATGTTATCAAAACTTTTGCAATCAGCCCAGGAATCAGTGTCTCTTCTCGTACATCATGCTGCTCATACATGGGGTAGCAAAAATTTGGTGACTGATCCCTTTAAAGGGGTGCTTAAAGAACTCTTCGAATAATCACCAAAAAGGCACAAACACTTTCACCTCCTCCTCCACTTAAATGGTATTTATGTGGCCACAGTGATGACAGAGCCACATCAATCACAGCCACGCATCAAGGAGGACATGTTATTGCTGCAGTAAAGCAAAGAAGACATATTGCTGCTGAGGATGTGGGGGATTCAAAGGGTATTTGTTATTTTTAATCATTAGTACATAATAAGAGGAGACTTGTGCAGCTGAGTTGGGTGGGCAGAAACCAATTAGGACCCACCCAGATAATTGTTCTTTCTATTCCTAGCTGTTTTCTAATCTATGGTTTCTTTGAAAAGCATAAAACATGGATGCCCTCAGTGAGGGAGGCTGTCAGTGTACATGCGGCCTGTGGTTTAGGCATGAATCACTGCACATTTTCTCTTTAGGGTATGTACACACGTTGAGTATTTTCAGCAGATATTTTTCGCACCAAATACCAGGATATTGACAGAAAAACGCTGGCATTTTTCACGTTTTTTTATATCTTTTTGTATGCATTTTTTCCCGTTCTGACATGCTGCAGCTCCAAAAAAAATTATTTAATGGTTCAATGGTTCAAATAAGCAGCGTGTACATGAGAATTCAGAAATCTCAATCAGTTTGCTGGTATTGTAAAGTGTTGTGTTTTTTATTTGTTTTATCTTTAAAAATGTGCCGAAAATTGACGGTGAAAATGGAGCGTGTGAACAAGCCCTCATGTTCTAGTGTTACACTGGTATACTAGGAATCACCCATTTGAAAACAAGCAGCAGTGATTTCATTAATTTGTAGGAAAACTTACATTTTTGGTAACATAAAAATAATTGTACTTCCTGCACAGAACAAAGCAAGCCTAATGATGTTGTGCCTGGACAAGAGAAAGGTGAGTGGACTGAGGGATGTCTGTGTACAGCAATAGTGCCTGCCTGACGCTTCATACATCATTCTGAACGGAGTAGTCACAGAGTTTGCAATGTCTGAATGTTCTATACTTTTTGCACGCATGACCTCTATTAGATCACGTGCACACATTCAGTATTTGGTCAGTATTTTACCTCAGTATTTGTAAGCCAAAACCAGGAGAGGGTGATAATACAGAAGTGGTAACGTGTTTCTATTTTACTTTTCCTCTGACTGTTCCTCTCTTAGTTTTGGCTCACAAATACTGAGGTAAAGTACTGACCATACACTAAAGCAGGGGCGGACACAAGCAGCAATGGGCCCCTGTGCAGGAAATACATTTGGGCCCCCCCCCTCATGCATGTACACTGTATATAAAATACCTATAATAACATATGTGTACACACAGCAGTATACACACACATACTAGCCCTATATATACACACACAGCAGTATACATACACATACTAGCCCTATATATACACACACAGCAGTATACATACACATACTAGCCCTATATATACACACACACAGCAGTATACACACACAGCAGTATACACACATAGACTAGCCCTATATATATATATATATATATATATATATACACACACACAGCAGTGTACACACATATACTAGCCCTATATATACACACACATACTAGCCCTATATATACACACACACACAGCATTATACACACTAGCCCTATATACACACACAACAATATACACACACTAACTCTATATATACACACACACACAGCAGTATACACACTAGCCGTATACACACACAGCAGTATACACACACATACTAGCACTATATATACACACACAGCAGTATACACACACATACTAGCCCTATATATACACACACAGCAGTATACACACACATACTAGCCCTATATATACACACACAGCAGTATACATACACACTAGCTATATATACACACACACTAGCAATATATATATACACACAGCAGTATACACACACATACACACACTAGCTATATATACACACACACTAGCAATATATATACACACTGCAGTATACACACACTAGCTATACACACACACTAGCAATATACATACACACTGCAGTATACACACACACACACACTAGCTATATATACACACACACTAGCAATATATATACACACTGCAGTATACACACACACACACACACTAGCTATATATATATACACACACACTAGCAATATACATACACACTGCAGTATACACACACACACACACACACTAGCTATATATACACACACACTAGCAATATATATACACACTGCAGTATACACACACACACACACTAGCTATATATACACACACACTAGCAATATATATACACACTGCAGTATACACACACACACACTAGCTATATATATATACACACACACTAGCAATATATATACACACACTGCAGTATACACACACTAGCTATACACACACACTAGCAATATACATACACACTGCAGTATACACACACACACTAGCTATATATACAAACACACTAGCAATATATATACACACTGCAGTATACACACACACACACACACACACACTAGCTATATATATATACACACACACTAGCAATATACATACACACTGCAGTATACACACACACACACACACTAGCTATATATACACACACACTAGCAATATATATACACACTGCAGTATACACACACACACACACACACACTAGCTATATATATATACACACACACTAGCAATATACATACACACTGCAGTATACACACACACACACACTAGCTATATATACACACACACTAGCAATATATATACACACTGCAGTATACACACACACACACACACACACTAGCTATATATATATACACACACACTAGCAATATACATACACACTGCAGTATACACACACACACACTAGCTATATATACACACACACTAGCAATATATATACACACTGCAGTATACACACACACACACACACACACACACTAGCTATATATATATACACACACACTAGCAATATACATACACACTGCAGTATACACACACACACACACTAGCTATATATACACACACACTAGCAATATATATACACACTGCAGTATACACACACACACACACACACACTAGCTATATATATATACACACACACTAGCAATATACATACACACTGCAGTATACACACACACACACTAGCTATATATACACACACACTAGCAATATATATACACACTGCAGTACACACACACACACACACACTAGCTATATATATATACACACACACTAGCAATATATATACACACTGCAGTATACACACACACACACACACTAGATAGATCAACATACATCACATGGAATATGTACAGTACCTACAGAGAGTGCAGTTGCAGGGAGCTGGTCAGGCCCAGAACACAGGAAATGAGCAGGGGAGACATGGAGCCTGTCAGCTCTCATCCCTGCAGACTCCCGGCGGGCCAGGCCTTCTCCTATCTCCTCCCCTCCCCCTATTTTCACGTGTATCCACTATCCCAGTCCTGCCGATCACTGGGGCTCTGGGAACTGGGAAGAATGTGTACCTGCACAGCAGCGAGTTGCATCATTCTTCAGTGACTCCCTCAGCCCTCTCTTCCAGCGTCTGCCGCCCCTGCCCCCTCACCACACTTCACCAGTGACAGCCGGACAGCAGCGTAATGTCGGCTAACAGGAGAGGTCAGGCAGGGGACCCTTTTGACTGTCATATCACGTGTGCAGTAGAGCGGGCCCCCTGCTTCTCCTGTTAGCAGTAATCCTGCCGCCGGCTGTCATTCACCGCCCTGCTTTCTCGGTCCTTCAGGGGCCCCCTCCGGCTCTGGGCCCCGGTGCAGTTGCACAGGTTGAACCGGCGGTATGTCCGCCCATGCACTAAAGGGGAGAACGGGGCCTTACTAGAAGAAATTCTACTTTAAAGGGACTCTGTCAGCTCAAATTGGCTGAATATTAAAATGATTTCTTACTGGTCAGATGGGCGACGTATCCTCTTTATTTCTCCACGCCGTCCATCCCTGTTTTTCTGCATTATTTTTGGGACTAAGAGTATGTGTGCGCCATAGTTGGCGCGTGCGTCATGCAGTCTTTGGTGGAACACGCGCAGTGTGCTTTGCCCCACTGCGGGCAATGCTCAAAAGCATTACTGTGCATGCGCCCGCGCACTATGTCCCGGAACACAGCCAAATACTTCCGGGACATAGTGTGCGGGCGCATGCGCAGTAATGCTTTTTGGCTTTGGTCGCAGTAGGGCAAAGCATACTGCGCGTGCGCCACCGAAGACTGCATGGCGCACGCGCCAACTATGGCACACGCATACTCTTATTCCTGAAAATAATGCGGAAAACAGGGACGGACGGGGTGGAGAAATAAAGAGGATACGCTGCCCATCTGACGGGTAAGAAATTATTTTAATATCCCGCCAATTTGAGCTGACCGAGTCCCTTTAATGTTTGTAATTTTGTAAAACTTTGTTTTGCTACTTTGTGTCATCTCCTCAATTTTCATAGTGAAGGTCCAATATTACTTAAAGGGAAACTTTCATATCTAAAAACATTATTTACCTGCAGATAACAAGTAAATCTACAAGTAAATAGCGTTAAAATGTTGCCTGCCCGCCAAACTGAAGGCACAGCTTCCGAGAGAGAAGACTAATTGTTTCCTCTTGGTGGCTGCCTACTGTCAGACATAGGGGCAGTGCAGGGAGCGGTTTCTTGTCATTGCTCACTATAGTGTGAGTGGTGGCTGGAATCGATCACCAGCACTTTCATTGACAGCACACTCTGCAGCACATTTCTGCTGTCAATCAAAGTGCTAGTGTTTGATTACAGCCGCGTACACAGTTTAGTGAGTGATTACAGTAACTGCTCCCTGCACAACCCCATAAAACTGAAAGCAATCGGCTCCCAGGAGGACATGAGTACATTTTCTTCTAGTAGACACACTTTTAGGGCAGAGACAGACTGCCGTATTTGTCGTGCAAGAATCGCATCACACTGCACGGACTGGCCTGGCACCTCTCCTGACCTTAGCAAGACAGCATGATGTATTTCTATGCAGCTGTCAAGCTCCGGTCAGGAGAGCCGACAGCCAGTACGAGTTTTGCGATGCGATTCTCGCATGAGAAATATGGCAGTCTGTCTCTGCTTTTAGTAACTCGACCAGGCAGCATTTCAATGCTTCTTTATCTGCAGATTAACCCTATAGCTTCATGTTAATGGCATTTTTGGACATGACAGGTTCTCTTTAGTTTTAGTTCAACATTCAAATGACTCCATCGAGAGCGGTTGCTGAGTTACCATTGACACCAGGGATCTGTGGATGTCGCCAATGTCCTCATGTAAAGCCTAGCTTGAGCATATTATTTTAGCTGTATGCTGCAATATATGCTGCCATACAGTTGTATTTCAGTACAGGGCATAAGCGATCGGACAATCAATGGTTCAAGTTTCCGAGAAGGATTAAAAAATAATAATTATGGTTTTAAAAAAATATATAAGGAAAACATATTTGGTATCTAAATGTCCTTAAAAATCTGATGTATCAACAAATAAAATTAATCAAATTGTACAGCAAATAGCATAATGATAAAAAAAAAATACTGCCAGAGTTCTGCTATAAATGTTACCCTATCTTCTTAAAAATTTTGCAATTAAAATGTTGTATCCACCCAAGAAATGATCAATAAAAAAAATCAGCTTGTCACTCGAAAAAACAAGCCCTCACAAAGCTGTATCAACAGGAAAATAAAAAAATGACAAATCTCAAAATATGGCTACGTAAACCAATTTTTTCCCCACTGTAAAAAGAAAACCAAAGCACAATTGTGGAATCATGTTTTTTTTTTCACAATTTTACTACACTTTGATTTTTTTGCCGTTTTCAAGTACATTGCATGGTTGGATACATGGTTTCATTCAAATCTTCAACTTGTCCCACAAAGTTCTTTTATGGATACGTTGACAGAAAAATAAAAAAAAGTTATGACTTTTCGAAGAAAAGGATAAAAAAAAGTAAAAGTGCAAAAACAAAAAATTGGTTACGACAGGGTTAAAAATAAGTTATCCAAAAAATTAAAGAAATATATCTAGGGTAATGTAAATAATTAATTTCATGATTTAAATAAAACTATTTAAATTGCAATAAACAAACTGTTTGAAATGTCATTTTTACCCCTTTCAGCCTCTTTATTCAATCCTGTACAATTTTGGTCTTGTCTCTCCATGTGGGCAAGTAGCAGCTTGTGTCACTTGCAAAGGAGGCAACAGTTTTCCAGGACTGCATTGCAGTCATCTTCTGCTACCTCCTCATCTCCTGTCCTCCTCACTAATGAATTGCCTACAGTGGCATGTACAAGTTTAGGCACCCCTGGACAAAATTACTGTTAAAGAAGTTGAAAATGAAATGATCTCTAAAAGGGCTTATGCTAAAGATGAAATATTTCCTTTGTTTTTTAGGCAATTTTTTTTTTATCTTACATTTTAAAAATGAATAAAAAAATGGGCGAATGCAAAAGTTTCTGCACCCTGCATGGTTAGTACATTTTGAAAGTATCATGCTTGTAGAAAATAAAGATTATTATTATTAGCTTGCAAACGCTTTTTGTAGCCATCCAAGAGTCTTTCAACTCTTGTTTGAGGGATTTTCCTCAGAAAATTCTTCCAGTTCTGTGAGATTCCTGGGTCATCTTGCATGCACTGCTATTTTGGATCTAGCCACAGATTTTCATTGATGTTCAGATCAGGGGACTGTGAGGACCATTGTAAGACTTTCAGCTTGCACCTTTTGAGGTAGTGTATTGCAGATATTGATGTGTGTTTAGGATCATTATCCATTGTTTAAAACATCCTCTTTTCAACTTCACCTTTTTTAATAATAATAATCTTTATTTTTATATAGCGCTAACATATTCCGCAGCGCTTTACAGTTTGCACACATTATCAACGGTGTCCCCGTTAGGGCTCACAATCTAGATTCCCTATCAGTATGTCTTTGGAATGTGGGAGGAAACCGGAGAACCCGGAAGAAACCCACGCAAACATGAAGAGAACATACAAACTCTTTGCAGATGTTATCATAGGTGGGATTAGAACCCAGGACCCCAGCGCTGCAAGGCTGCAGTGCTAACCACTGCACCACCATGCTGCCCAGATGGTGTTATGTTTGCATCAAGAATTTGTTCAAATGTAATTGAATCCATTCTTCCCTCTACCCGTGAAATGTTCCCCCATGCCATTGGCTACAACACAACCTCAAAACATGATTGATCCACCCCCATGCTTAATGGTTAGTGAGATGCTCTTTTCCTGAAATTCTGTGCACTTTTTTCACCACACATAATTTTGATCATTGTGGCCAAAAAGTTCTATTTTAACCTTATTGGTCCATAGAACTTGTTTCCAAAATGCATCTGACTTGTTTAGATGTTCTTTTGCATACTTCTGATGCTGAATTTTATGGTGAAGATGCAGGAGAGGTTTTCTTCTGATAACTCTTCCATGAAGGCCATATTTGTGCAGGTGTGTCTGAACATTAGAACAATGTGCCACAACTCTGGAGTATGCTAAATCTTTATGAAGGTCTTTTGCAGTCGAGCTGGGGTTCTGATTTACCAGTGTAGCAATTCTACGATCATCTCAAGGAAATTTTGCTTGGTATTCCAGACCCTATCTTGACCTCCACTGATCCTGTTAATTGCCATTTCTTAACTATATTTCAAACTAAGGAAAGGACAACTTTAAAACGCTTTGCTATCTTAAAGCCTTCTTCTGCTTTGTGGGCCTCCACCATTTTCATTTACAGAGTGCTAGGCAGCTGCTTAGAAGAACCCATGGCTGCTGCTTTTTGGCACAAGGTTAGAGGAGGCCGGGTTTTAATAAAGCTTGGAAATTTGCATCTCCTGGCCTTTCCAAACGACAAGCCATAACCATAACAGTCTAATTAAGGTCTGAAAAATTCACCACTTGAAGTTATCAGTGATCTAATCTCCTAGGGTGCCAAAACTTTTCCCTCAGCCCATTTTCCTTTTTGTAATTTTTAAAATGTAAAAAAATAACAATATTATTTTTCCTAAAACACAAAGGAAATGTGTCATCTTTAACTTTACGCCTTTTAGAGATCATTTTATCTTTACCGTGCTTAACTGTTCACAATAACAGTAATTTTGACCAGGGGTGCACAAACCTTTACATACCACTCTATCTATCTATCTATCTATCTATCTATCTATGATATAACAGTGTTGAATGATCTTCCTGGAGGTCTCCATCAGATTGAGTCATGTAACCTTTTCTATCTCTCCACCAAGCACCATGTTCCTCAAACTACCTTATGTCTGCACCTGTCTTTTATCTCTCTCTCCTCTCGTCCTCGCTTGTGACATCTACCTTACATGGGGCAATTCACCTGTCATCACCTCTTCTCTGTCAGATCGCTATGCCACATGAGCAGTACTAATGTCAGTTCACCACTGACGGTTGACCTATAACAAAGCCACGGTAGAAGGGTGAACATGAAATGTACTTACAAAACTGCACACTATTTTTGATTTGTATTGCATATGTATTCATGCCCTCCGCTGAGTTTTGACCAATACTGTTTGTGGGACAATCTTTTTGTTTTTTAATGCTGGGTTAGAGCCTTTTCTGAGTTAATAAGTGTTTTCCTGGAACACTCTCGATTCATCAAAAAAAGATTTAAAAAAAAGCATCCATTAAATAATTTTAGGAGAAAAAATAGAATAATAAGAATAAATGTTTTGTAAGTTGGAAAATAATTTCATTTCCTGTGCAGAGCAAATCAAACCTAATGATGTTGAGCCTGAGAAAGCAAAAGGTGAGTGGACTGTAGCTGTGGATTCCAATGTAGACTAGTGCCTGCCTGACGTTTCCTGCATCACTGAGTAGTACTACCATAGGGCATGTGTTGTCTGGATTATCCGTATTTTTTGCATGCATGACTTAGTAGCCAATATTCTAGTTCACTGTTGGTATTTAATAAAATATGCACAGTACTTGGCTATAGTTCTTTTTGTTGTAATCACTTCTCTTAAATGATGCTATTGTGTAGCAAAATTGAATGAATTTATTTTCGCATCATGAATTAGAATTGTAAATCATTGATACATGTTAATTACAATCATCAAATATAAAATTGATGACTAAATACAATGCTCTAGTCATTTTGGGCAGTAATTATACAAATAAGCACATATAAGAACATTTCAGGTTGTAACAGGGCTGAGGAATCAACAGTTTACATTACGTTTGTATAGTTTGGGGTTTATATTAGGGTGTTGATATTTTGGAAAGGAACTCTTAGATGACAGAACTTAGACGTCCATGTTTCATGGTTAGTATATGCACAGCAGCATCCAGATTGATTACGGGTTAACTGGAATTTAGGCTGTTGGTTTGGGGTAGTAGACCCATGATCGGTCCTGGCATTGAGGTTTATGAGAGGACTATTAAACATGGTGTTCAATTCAGTCTAAATTGCAGTTCTCTTCCAGACTGCAGTGGGTCTTCATCTAAGACTTTCTTGTTTTTCATTTTTGCTGAATTCATATATCTCTCTGTCTTCACAAGATTCGGGACCTGGTGCAGCAACAATATTTCAGCATGCTTTACAGTGGTGATGATTTCTTTTTGGTGATGCATAGTTCTTGACAAAATTTATATGATTAAAAAGATGCAGTTTCTCCCATATGACCTGCAATAATCTTGTCCTCCTTTTTTTCCTTGAGTATTTGCTTTTTAGTAAGAGTAAGGAGACATAATGACACCTCACTGCATATGTTGCGCCATACTGCACAATGTGATACTTTTTACTATGCCTGTGTGTTGTATTGCAGCCTTTTCCCATTCAAGTGAAATGGACCTGGAAAACCATTAATACATTACCTTAAAGAATGTAAGAAAAGGGGGTCATTTAGTAGTACACCAAACAGAAAAAAGAGAGAAAGGAGGAAGGGAATTTCCAGCACGTCCATCCAGTGTAGGTAAAATTTCCAAGTCCTATGACTAAAGGCGCCGTGGTGCGCCAGAAAAGTGTCAGGCAGAGAGTCTTTCTCTCTTCTTTTTTAATAACTGTTTTTAAAAATGTTCTAATAAACTTGGAAATTTTACCTACACTGGATGGATGTGCTGGAAATTCCCTTCCTCCTTTCTCACTTCAGCTGAAATCACCAGCAGGTACGGCATTCACCAGTTATATTCATTTGCAATGGCTCACAAATGCATGTCTCAGCGTGTCTAGCTCCAACTTTTTCCCTTCCCCTCCTCTCTCCCTCAGACAAACAGAAAAAAACCCTTAAAAAATGAAATTTTATTATTTGTCAAGTTAAAATCATGGTAGAAACCCAAGTGTGGTGAGTATGCCACATTCAATAAAGGGGTAGAAAATCGTGTGAGGCTAATCTTGCACAAATAAGATCAAAATGATCAAAAAATATAAAATAATATGGAAGATAATGTTTTTTTTTCTTACCCTCAGTAATACTACCTAGGCTCTGAGGTTGGCACCCTAATGAGTCGATGTGACGTCCCGGTTCATCGTGGCCTAGCCCTAAGTGACCCTATTGTGGCCTCCCTTACAAAAGTGAAAATACTGTTGTCAAGTTATAAACAGCCTTAGTCAAGTTAGCCCATTCACGAACTAGGATGTGTAAGTACATCATAGGTTGTATCCTCATACTCTATGTGGGCTCCGGAAAAGGCCTGCATGTTTTCTGGCACATGTCAGCTGATTTTATCAGCTGACATGTGCCCCTAACAGCTGTGGGTGGAATTGCGATCCACCCGTGACTGTTAACATGTAAAATGTTGCTGTCAATCTCTGACATCGGCATTTGACATGCTCGCGCCGGAAGCGCGTCACATGGTGTCATCACAAAGATGGGCATGTGTCACATGACCATAGTTCACCGATGGGTTAGCATGACAACCCGTGGTCTGCTGGAGACCCTTGTAGTTGCCCTTGCCAGATTGCTATGAGTGCCACCCTGTGGCCTGTGCTCATAGCAGATGAGCATTTTAGCTACACTTAGCATAAGTCCTCACCGAACCCCAGATCCCGAAAAATGGAGACACTTTGGGTCTCCAAAAATGGCACCTTTTTTGAAAGCTTTGGATTTTTTTACCACTTAAACAAAACAGAACTTATACATGTTTGGTATCTGTGAACTTGCACTGACCTGGAAAATCATAATGGCAGGTCTGTTTTAGCATTTAATGAACATGGTAAAAAAAAAAATACTATTTTGGTCTTGCACTTTTTCTTGCAATTTCACCGCACTTTGAATTCTTTTCCCATTTTCCAGTACACACTATGGTCAATGGTATCATTCAAAAGGACAACTCAGTCTGCACAAAACAAGCTTTCACATGGCCATATTGACATGAAAATAAAAAAGTTATGGCTCTGGGAAGACAGGGAGAAAAAATGGAAATGCAAAAACTGAAAACCACAAAGTCGTGAAGGGGTCAAAGGACATAGCAATTTTATGTCTATGTAGCCTAGACAGTTATTGGTCTATTCAAGTAGGTAAACACTGCGTCCATCTTACGTGGCTTTCCATCTTACATGCGGTCTGGAGGGCAGGAGGCGCATTGTTAGCTCTTCTCTCTATCCTTCATCACGAACGATCCCCTGATGAACCCCTTGACTTGATACATAGGGAGAAATGCATCGGGGTGGGATTAAGGATACTTACAATAGGATAAGTCAATCTTTTTCCAATGACTTGTTATGTAGGGCTGTTTATTTAGCATTTGGTCTTTAGGTTTCTATAGGTCATGCATAATAATCTGACCTCATATACATCCTAGAATAGGCTCATTGTTTAGCTGAGTGTTCTCATTGTTAGATTTCTGTTTTCAATAACTGTCTAGGTTATATATACATAGAATTGCTGCCTCCTTTAACTTGACTAAGGCTGTGTATAACTCAACAGTATTGATACTTCAGCCCCAATACCTTGTGAAAACTGAAAAGACTATTAAGATTCTACTAGCTTGGAAAAGGGTACAAATTATTTGTCTAGATAACTATCTTAATCTGCACACTTTTGTCACTAATTTATGCATAAAGGAACATTGTGTTTTTGGTAAACTTTGAAGGGAACCTGTCATGTTGAAAATGGCATCTGATCTGCAGGCATGATATTATAGAGCAGGAGGAACTGATCAGATTGGTATACTTTTTTGTGGGAAAATTATTTGTAAAACTTTTTGTAAAAATTTGCAAAAATTTGATTCATTGAACTCCTGGTGTTTGTATAGATATGAGTTCAGTGGGCGGTCCTACTAGTGATTGACAGTCTCCCCTCTGACAGTGCTTGAAGCGACAGCTGTCCATCACTAGTAAAACCACCCACTGGACTCATACATACAAACACCAGAAATTCAACAAATAGAGTACAAATCATTTCCTGCAAACCTATATAACATCCTGCTCAGGTTCTCCTTCTCTTTACCATGCTGTTCACAGATCAAACTGATTGTACAACATGAAGAGTTCCCTTTAATTATAATGCTTGCATTATTTTTCTCTGCTAGAGACATAGATATTTTTTAACTAATTTTTACCCAAGACTTTATACTTCGTATAATTGAGGGACGGCAGCATCAACAAGAAGTTGTCATATGGAGGCTGATTTGCGATGACATTTTGTAATAGATGGGTAACATGATAGATTAGTTTTGTTGGCACCTTCTTAAGGGGCATAAATCACTGACCTTTGGTTCAGCCTTTCACTAACATTCCAAAATATCGCTTACAGTCAGTCACCGCTTTGGGTTTGTGTGTTTGCTGGTGACACACTAGTCAGACTATGTGTCCCTTAATGCAACCTCTCAGTTCAAGGTTAATCTGTTTGTATTGCATTGTACCAATAATAGTCCCATAAAAATCTTGGGCACTTGTGGCATGGAAGTAAAAACTGCTGGTAAGTTCAAGTAGGTTTTGGCTTTCTTTTCAGTCATGAAATGTGATTCTTTCTAGGGAATGTAGAGAGAACATGTGAAGATATCTGGTAGAAGTGTGTTCATCATCTTGTAATTTAACTTCCTGCAGGCTATGACATGCTTAATTGGTCTTCTGTATGATACCATTAATGCTAGGTAATTCAGGCCTCCTACCTCATCAGGTTTCTTGATTTGAATTGCTACTTACAAAAAGAGTATGCACAAACGCTAGAAGTTGTAAAAAGGAATATGCTTTTACCTGAGAATAAGAATTGTGCAAGCCTATGCCTCAATTTTATCATATGTCTATCACAGTTAGGGCTCGTGCACATGACCAGTTATCTTGGACAAGTGCTAGCTGGGGTTTTCACGGATAGCATGCATACCCATGATTTTCTATGGGGCTATGTACATGTCCAATTTTTTCCTTGGACCAAGTGGTCATAGGAAACAAATTGAAGGCATGTCCAATTTTGATCCACGTGTTGGATCAAAATCAGCAATGTACATCTAAGGGTCCATAAAAAACATCTGATCACACTCGGATGACATCCCGGCATGGTTCGATTCTCATGGACTGATATAATGGAGAAAGAGAAGACATTTTTTTTCTCTCTCCATATCCAAGAAAAAACTATTCAACTCTCATCAAGGTCTAATTAGGGTCTGATAAGCATAACAGGACCGTTTTTCTCAGATGGCGAATAAACGATCATGTGACTCTGTCCCTTGGGTGCATTCACCCGTCTGTGTGAACGTTGGTGTGCTGCCTGAATTATTTTCGGATGTACACACACCCACTGAGTATGTCCCATGATCTGAGTTTCATGGATCTCATTTTCAGATTCATAATTTTCACAGACGTGTGAATGAATCTGCGAGACTCTATGGGAAAAAAAAATCAGACAGCACTCGGACATTTTACATGGATGTGTGAATGAACCCTAACACAGTTTACAGAAGAGCTATCTGGATATTCATGAAACTGTGTATAGAGCTTCCACTTGATATAATAATGGCAGTTCTTCCAAAAACTACTATCCACATTATACTGTATATGCCTCTTTACCACGCACCATGGGTATGATCACACATCAAACTGATTCAGACATTTTTTACAAGAGAAACTGCTGGCAGAAAACTAACTTTTTCTTTAGCAATGCATTTGAAAATCTTCACGTCATTTTCCATGTGCTGTCAGTGTGCTGTTCGTGTCCATGCTGTCAGTGTGCATTCAGTGTGACACATGCATACAGAATGAAATGCAGCATAGAAATAAAAGAGTTTTAGGTATTAAAGATGCCCAAAGATAGAGATAGATAGTGATGAGGAACATGATAGATAGATAGATAGATAGATAGATAGATAGATAGATAGAAAGAAATATGTCAGTGTGATTTCTAATCATTGCTTTGCGTGCTTATTTTTTGTACTTATAATTATTTTTTAAATAAATAATTAAAAAAAAAAACGTTGTGGGGTCCCCCTTAACTTTCATAACCAGCTGAGGAAAAGCTGACAGCTGGGGCTGATGTTAATATTCTGGGAAGGGGGCAATAGCCATAAAGGTTTCCAGCCTATTAATATGTTTGCTTAGCCTATACTGGTTATTATAGGCAAGACCCCTAAAAAATGATATTAATAGCCTAGGAAGGGGCCATGGATATTGGCGTCCTCCCGATTTAAGAACATCAGCCTTCAGTGTGGAGTACATTTGCACACGTACATAAGATGTAGGTTTTCACATGTACACACGCACACCCATTTTAATCTAAGGAATGGGCACATATCCGTGTATGTTCACACTGTTCTCTGCGGGATCCAGCGATTGTGAAGAATGGTTAACAGACAGAACTACGGCAAGCTGTACCTTCCAGAACTGACAAATGACCAAAACCCAAACTCTGATTTATATTAGATCAAGGTTATGCCTACATAGCTCCCCTTGGTGAGCTCATATGAGGGCTGGTCATGGGATGTGCTTTCAGAAGTTTATGAGATCCCCAACTTTTAGGATATCTTCATCCCTGGAGGTCCCAAGTGGGAGATATGGTTGTCACGTTTCCTATCATGATTTTATGTTTCTATGCTATGAGATGAAACATGGCATGGATAGCATCAACCATCACACCCCTTGTGATTATAACTTTTTTGGCTGATTCTCATATAGATTACTTGTTATAGTTTCCTGTTGTGAGTTCTGTTGTCGGGCTCCCTCCTGTGGTCATGAATGGTACTTCGGCTGGATCTGTCCATGGACTTTCTCTGGTGGCTGTGGGTGTTTCTGAGTTTCCTTCCTCAGGTGACGAGGTTAATTCGTTAGCTGGCTGCTCTATTTAACTCCACTTAGATCTTTGCTCCAGGCCACCTGTCAGTGTTCCAGTATTGGTATAGTTCACTTCTGGATCGTTCTTGTGACCAGCCTTCCCAGCAGAAGCTAAGTGACTGCTTGTTTTTCTCTGGTTTGCTATTTTTCTGTCCAGCTTGCTATTTCGATTGTTCTTGCTTGCTGGAAGCTCTGGGACGCAGAGGGAGCGCCTCCGCACCGTGAGTCGGTGCGGAGGGTCTTTTTGCGCCCTCTGCGTGGTCTTTTTGTAGGGTTTTTGTGCTGACCGCAAAGTAACCTTTCCTATCCTCGGTCTGTTCAGTAAGTCGGGCCTCACTTTGCTAAATCTATTTCATCTCTGTGTTTGCATTTTCATCTTTACTCACGGTCATTATATGTGGGGGGCTGCCTTTTCCTTTGAGGAATTTCTCTGAGGCAAGGTAGGCTTTATTTTTCTATCTTCAGGGCTAGCTAGTTTCTTAGGCTGTGCCGAGTTGCATAGGGAGCGTTAGGCGCAATCCACGGCTATTTCTAGTGTGGTTGATAGGATTAGGGATTGCGGTCAGCAGAGTTCCCACGTCCCAGAGCACGTCCTATATTATCAGTAACTATCAAGTCATTCCGTGTGCTCTTATCCACCAGGTCCATTATTGTCCTGACCACCAGGTCATAACAGTTTCCTGTTCACGGCAGGAGGCCCTACTTCAATGGAGGTTGAATCATCAGCTCTTTCTTACTTCCCCAGTTAATCCCATATGTTCAATATGAGGATGATATGTCCCCTCTCCGGAAATGTTTTTATGAATTTTTCAATTATCTATGACACCCATCAAAATTTTTATCCTCTTAATATATTGCTATTATCATATTATATAACAATGAGTACATACAATTGCTCAGTTGCCTTTCTACCCACTTAATTTTTCTGTTTTCCATTAGGTCTATAACATCATGTGGTAAAAAACGGACTAGCTGAATGTAATATGCAAATTGCCTATTAAGAGAGGAAGAAGACTAGAACTATATAGCGCCACCTGTTGGGAGAGCGATCCTACAAGTGACTTTCCACCCTTTTACTAGCCTTGCAATATGACTTTGGAAAAAAGCCAAATCAGAATCTCAATTTGCAGACACAGTGTTTTGGGATATTGCCCCTAGTCAGTGCAAAGTATGAGATCTGATTTGGCTAGGTGAGAGGCTCTGGACTGAGGCCTAAGATGTAATATTTCTCCTTGTGGAGAGTGACATGCCAGCCATGGTATGCCAATGTAGGGAGGCTTACACCTGCCTGTGCAGTATTCATGGTATATGTATATAATATGTGCTCAATGATTTTTTTTTTTTTTTCCTTTTGTACCTGTCCTAATGACTGCATGTTCTGGATGTCCAATGGGATTTGTCGGGGTGGAGTTAATTATTCTCATGGCTATTCACCTGTTAAATCTGTTTTTATATGTCTTGTTGGGCTATTCAAGCTTATGCTGTGGACAAAGAGCACCATGCGTGCTCGAAACGCATTCAGCTAACTTATGGCTTCTTTTCTGGAATAGTTGTGCAGCTACTTGTAAGCAGCTTTTTCCGAATTTTAAATTTGTGGAAATAAAATTGATGACTTTTACTCCGGAGCTGGATTTTTTTCTTACTTACTCAGGGAGGCTTATTCGCAGCATTGCACAGCAAAATAGCCTCCTTACCTTGGTATGCCAGGGCCGGTATGTCACTCTCCACAAGAAAGAACGTTACTCCTTAGACCTATGCGATGTATAGTAACAGGAGGTCAATTTTGTCTGCACAAGTCATGACTCACTACAAACATCTATGGCAGGAAGGAGGACCAGAGCAGCTGGGTCAGAAATTGAAGAGGGGTATGATAAATGCGGCGACAAGAGACATCTTGTTTCTACATAGAGCAGAGAAAACAGAATAATTATCTGGGTACAAAGGATAAATGAGCAATTGTAAGTACACAGTGCTATATAAAATATCATTGCAATATATTAAGAGAATAAAAACTTTGATGGGAAGAGGAATGCTTCTTTGAGCTAAAATATCCTATATTTATTTCCGCCTCATCCGTACAGTGAAAGAATTAGCGTGTTAGAATAATTGGTATCCTACAGCGTAGATGTGTAACAGATGGGGCTGAAAACCTCCAGCCGTAAAAGATATCCTGGCAGATATGGCTGTCCAGTTTGTGGCCTGTCAATAAAGATCAGGGAGGTTTAGTTCTAGATTATCACATGGCATCTTTGCCTTTGTGAAATACTTGTATGTACCACTTCTGAATCTGTGGTGACATCATACAAGTATCTACACCAGTATAAAGTAAGTTTACTAAGGTAACTTTATTACAATATGTCATTTAAAAACTATGACAATTATTATGTATTATGGGGAATGAACTATAAACACAAGTTAACAAAAATCAGATTTACTGAACTGTTAGTAGTAATATACAGGTGCTTCTCTCAAAATTAGAATATCATCAAAAAGTTATTTTTTTCAGTTCTTCAATACAAAAAATGAAACTCATATATTATATAGAGTCATTACAAACAGAGTGATCTATTTCAAGTGTTTATTTCTGTTAATGTTGATGATTATGGCTTACAGCACTTCATGCTTCCCTCTGCCGACACGCTTTTTGGAAATGGACATTTCATTCTCCAGCAGGACTTGGCACCTCTCCACACTGCCCAAAGTACCAATACCTGGTTTAAAAACAACACTATCGCTGTGCTTGATTGACCAGCAAACGCGCCTGACCTTAACCCCACAGAGAATCTATAGGGTATTGTCAAGAAGAAGATGAGAGACACCAGACCCAACAATGCAGAGAGCTGAACGCTGCTATCAAAGCAACCTGGGCTTCCATAACACCTCAGCAGTGCCACAGGCTGATCACCTCCATGCCACGCCGCATTGATGCAGTAATTGATGCAAAAGGAGCCCTGACCAAGTATTGAGTGCATTTACTAAACATACATTTCAGTAGGCCAACATTTTGGATTTTAAAATCATTTTTCAAGCTATTGTTATAAAGTATTCTAATTAACTGAGATAATGACTTTTGAGTTTTCAGTAGCTGTAAGTCATCAACATTAACAGAAATAAACACTTCAAATAGATCACTCTGTAATGACTATATAATATATGAGTTTCACTTTTTGAATTGAAGAACTGAAATAAATGAACTTTTTGATGATATTCTAATTTTGTGAGAAGCACCTGTGTATATACTGTAGATGTATATGTAAAATATAGTGAAAATATTTCATTTTTTTAATCTTTATACATCTTGGTGCCTGTTAATGAAGAAAAGGAGACTAGAAA
Source organism: Ranitomeya imitator (assembly GCF_032444005.1). Classification (NCBI taxonomy): domain Eukaryota; kingdom Metazoa; phylum Chordata; class Amphibia; order Anura; family Dendrobatidae; genus Ranitomeya; species Ranitomeya imitator. The sequence goes on along the minus strand of NC_091285.1, from coordinate 202,020,640 downwards.
GACATGGCAGCTTTCTTGTAGAAATAGTGCCACTTCTGTTCATGGACAATTATATTGCACTTTAGTCCCATTCACTCAAATGTGGATAATCTGCAGTACTAGATAATACTCGTTGCTGTTTCACAGTCACATTTTTTTTCTAAACTTCTTTAACTCTTAACTGTAGCTGGTAACATATGTAAAACCTCTGACGTGTTCAACACTTCTTTCTTTCAAAAACTCAAAATATCTCTTTTTCCTTTGCTTTGCAGATTTCTACAATTTTAAAGTCAAATTTTCTATCTCTATCATGTTTTTGCTTTAGATGTAAAAAAAAATAGCATTGTTTATAGTATGGGATAGCTTTACTGAATTAAAAGTATGCAGAAGCCTTTCCAACATGTGGTCGATCCAAATCTTGGTTAAAATTACCACATGCCGTATAGTAATATTTGTATATTTTTATATAGTGACATTACATACAAATTAGTTAAAGGGGTTGTCTGGTCTTCTGCAAAACATCTGAGATCTCTATGTGACTATGGACTTCTGAACCCTGACAGCATGTTAGATTCTCTGGTGTTGCGGGTGAGATTGGGCAGTTATGTGAACGCAAGTATGCGATGTTCATACATGCAGCCATGTCCTGACAAGTCGAACTCATTGTCTCGTAATTCACTTGTGTTGAGAGAAGGCAGGCACCTCTAGTCGGAATGTGGCGGGAAGTATGCAAATTTTATACTTGTGGTCATGTGATCGCATGCTCTTGCCGGCAATATTGGTGACATCTAACAATGCGCACAGCGGATTCATAAGTCTGCAGTGACATAGAGTGACTATACTTTTGTGTCAAGCCCTTTAATAGACCTTCAATCCAAATACATCTAATGCTCAATTACCAAAAGGAATACACAAACCACTTATCCCTTAGGCCGTGTTCGCAAGTTCAGTATTTGGTCAGTATTTTACCTCAGTATTTGTAATAATAATACACAAGTGGTGACGTGTTTCTATTATACTTTTCCTTTCATCGTTCCACTCCTGGTTTTGGTTTACACATACTGAGGTAAAAACTCACCAAATACTGAAAAAGTTTGAAAAAATATCATCAATGATCACCCCTACTATAATCACCCATGTAATGTACCACTGACATGTTTGCCTGTGATTAATACAAGGAAGACCAATTCACTGTGTATATGGTGCGCATTTACTTGCAGACATGGAAGACAGTGATGTGACATCGTCCTCAGAAGGTTAGATGTGTGGTTGACCATTATTCCAATGTGTTTCCTTTTCCTTGCTGTTGTGTACATTCCTAACATTTCCCAGGCTCTTGAAAGCTCTCCGTGTTTCCATTTAATACCAGGTCTCTTGCTGTACTTTTCATTTTTTTTGTCTTCATTTCCTCTTTACTGACAGTTGGTTTCTCATTTCAGCTACTGAAAATTGAAAGCTTTTGTACCCATAATTTGCAGCTTTTTGCGTGTTTCAGGCTTCCGCTACAACTTCTTTTTGCAGGATTTTTTACAACCGTTTGCACCACTACGGAAATGCACAATGTTTGGCCTAAAGGTATGCGTTGATTATTAACTGTATTTTATGTTTGCAGATGAAGATGAGTCTTCTTCAACTAGTACTCCTCCTCCAGGTAGAATTTGCTTTCATTACACCAATATTTTTTTTTTCTTTTTGCCAACAGTGGATAAAGGGACAATGATTGTATGATAGTAATAGAAAAATACTGTTTATAAGCAGCTGATATAACAGAAGCTATTCTTCCTTCTAAGTTCCCATTAATGGTGTTGGCATGGGCATTTATTGACACCATTGAGAGAAGTGGCAAAGAAAGCGATTGGCATGTGACCACAATTATGTGAATCATATACAGTATGGATGGTCACTGGATGACCAGCAGAATCCTATAACAGAGCACTGATAGGACTTTACATGTTAGACTCCCTGCAAATTATGTCACGTGAGCCCTGCAGTCAATCAGCGCTGGCTTCAATTACACCACTTTAGGCTCTCTCAGGGCTCGCATCACATAGTTGCCAATGAGTGCGGCCTTCATTCTCTCTACCTTTGAAGGAATCAGACATCCAGTGGAAGTGAGAGCTGCAGCTGGCCGCTCACTTCCTCTTGATGCTTGATTTGTTCTAAGGTGGTGTAAGTGAAGCCAGCGCTGATTGGCTGCAGGGCTCTCAAGACATAACAATGTGACGCGAGCCCCGGGAGACCCTAAAGTGGTGTAATTGAAGCCAGCCCTGATTGGCTGCAGGGCTCTCATGACATAACAATGTGATGCGAGCCCCGGGAGAGCCTAAATTGGTGTAATTGAAGCCAGCGCTGAATGGCTGCAGGGCTCGCGTGACATAACAATGTGATATGAGCCCCAGGAGAGCCTAAAGTGGTGTAATTGAAGCCAGCGCTGATTGGCTGCAGGGCTCTCACGACATAACAATGTGACGCGAGCCCCAGGAGAGCCTAAAGTGGTGTAATTGAAGCAAGCACCAATTGGCTGCAGGACTTGCATGACATAACAATGTGATATGAGCCCCAGGAGAGCCTAAAGTGGTGTTATTGAAGCAAGCGCTGATTGGCTGCAGTTCTCGCGTGACATAACAATGTGATGCGAGCCCCAGAAGAGCGAGGGCTGACACCATTGGAACAGCGCTGGCCCTGGAGGTGAGTATAAGTGTGATCATTTTGTTCTCAAGGAAGATAAGCCACTGAAACTGTGGTCTGGCAGTGGCTTGCTATCGTCTTCCACATGCTCACTTGGCCAAACTTACTGTGTAGGGGAAGTTCACTATCTGTACAATATGAGACTGTCCAACAGATATTATAGTATATTTCCAGCTTCGGCTGATACAGATTTCCTCATGTCTAGGAGGTTCTTGCCTTTTGATTTAATTGACTTTTTTTCACAAACTTACAATACTCATTAGAAAGGCATTTGCTTTATGTTTTCCTTATTTGTCAAATTAGAAAAAAATGATTGTGACGAGACAGATTTTATGCCGTGTTCTTTAATATTAGAATGGTGTTGTTTGAGGACAAGTTCTGTAAAAACACTAAGAGACAAACATGCCTATGGAAAACATGTGATGCCTAAGGAAGTTTAGATCCAAGGTATTAACACCCGAGTGCACTAGAGAAAGGATTAAAGCTGTGTTACGTAAACCTCCCATTAGAACAGCAGGAAATATGGTCCCTGTTATGGCACATCCTATCTAGTCAGCTTTGTATGAACAGTTGCTAAGAGCCAGAACATTGATTAATTAACTTTTCCATCTGCCTTTTGGAAATATTCCATTTACCTGATATACTATTTCTTTAGTGTGTTACCACTTACAGATATCACTTAGCAGGACACCAGAAGAACTTAATTACATCAAATTTGAATTTTAATTAACAAAATTGAATTTACTTTCCAATAAACTATTGTACACATAATTGTACACATTGCACACATATTGTACACATTGTAAACTATTGTACACATAATATTCTTTTATGTTTTCACTTGTTACTGGTTTACACTGTCTACTTTTATTACTCATAGGATATCTTACATTGTCTAGACTCCAGTACAAGATAGCTTTATTTATGATTGATTTTTTTTTCTTCACTATTCCGACTCCACCAGACTATTTGGCCACAGTGGCTAACAACACTATTTAAAGGGAATCTGTCAGCAATTTTTTTTTCTATGTAATCTGAGGACAGCATGGGGTAGGGGTTAAAACACTGAATTCAAGAATGTGTTTCTTATCAAGCTGTGTGCTGTTTAGTTACAATAAATGTTTTATCACTAGGATGTGGTCATTGCTTAGACTAGCTGGCACACACTTGCTAGTCCTCCTGTAATAAGCAGCTCATTGTCAATAGAGTATACTAAATCTTAAAGCTCTGATTGTGTCACAACTGCTGCACCCAGTAAACTAAATGATACACTGCTGGATTCAGGGTCTCTTTCCTACATCATGCTGTTCTCAAAAGAAGTATCTAAAACCTGCTGACAGATTCCCTTTAAACTTAAAATTGCTGTATGGTTGCTGTTACCTAGAAATATTTCCACTTTTGCCCACTAGCATATTTGTGAGTGTTGTAGCTCATTCCCATTCAATTAAAAGAAGCTGAGCTTGACTACACACCGCCCAAGGATAAAAGTGGTGCATTTTGTGGTTGACAGCATCCATTGATCTTCCATCTTAAATAACCCCTTGAAATGATGTAAACAAATATAGTACAAAAAGTGTTTAATTCCTCTTAGATAAAGGCATGATTATTAATAACACTGTAAATCAGTTTCTGGTTATCATACAGAACTTTGATGGACGTATCTACTTATGCTTTATACAATTTACATTCCCATTTCAGCACTTTCTATAACTTAATATTCATTTTTATCACTGCCAACATATGTTTTTTCCAGATGATTCTCGTTCTTCGGACCGGAAAGGCTCTGGTAAGTCACCACGGTATCTTCACACCATATAGAATTTCTACTTTACAAGCCATTCAAGTAAAATATAGGCAAAATCTATTACAATAATAAAATCTTCCTAACAGTGCATAAACTAATTTGTAAAAATTTACATAGGTGAGTGTCAAACATCCGATCTTAAAGAGGCTTTCGTCTTTGGAAAACCAATTTTTAAATATTTTTTTTTAAATTCTAAGGAAAAAAAAGAAAGTCCCTCTTCAGGACCTATTAGCCAGAATGGAGGGCAACTACTGTCATTGGAATATATTTAACATTCAATTGTAACTTAAAGGGAGCCACAATTCTGGCATACTGCCATTAGCCCCATGCACTAACAGTTTTTGATGCCTATTTGACAGGAGACATGGCTTTGTACGGAAGTGGAATGGCTTTGTGGTGACTGTGTGATTACAGCTACATTTATACCATAAGATAATTGTGAACGGACATTGCTTAAAACACTCATTTCACAATTATCTTGCTGTATAAAATGGTTGCTGATCACCCGATAAATGAAGAACCACTCATTCATCAGGTAAAATTATATTTTATGCAGCTCAAAAAAATCATTGTTCATGACAGTGCATCATCCTGTGTAAACAGGAATCATACTACCAAGAACTATGGCAGCCTATGTGCACTGAGCGATCTAGTATAGATTTCTCAGTGCGAATCCTTTACTTTTGTGTGCCTGTGTAAACAAGTATTTAAACGGCCGCCAATAGATAAAAGTTTGCTATTGTACTACTGGTGGGTCCATGTAAACAGACCCTTCGAAGTCATCACTTTGCTCCAGAATTTGGTGACAATCTGATCTAAATTGATCAAATTAAGAGGAGGTACAAAGTTATGCAAAAGTGTATAAATATGCCCCGAATTTATCATCCATCATGAGCCACTTTGATAAATTTGGTGCATGTAGTGTAATTCTGATCTGTTTATTTTTAATACAGTGTAAGATTGTTTGTGGTCTGGCACCCTGCAACTCCACCAGTCAGCTATAAAATGCTTTTGCACAGGCCAAATGTAAACAGTATGTGTGTCATGCTGCTGCAGTACATTACAGCGCAACCTCCACCTGGGGAACTTGAGGGGGAAGTGAGACTGCACACACAGAGCAGCAGAACAGACGCCACCAAGTGGCGAGAGAATGGTCTGACAAGCTGAGTCAAAGCACAAGATAGCACGACAGTACAAAAGGGATTAGACACAATGGATAGTCAGGACATAGCAAGAGATCAGTAAACCAGAACGGGTAATACATGGTACAATAGCGACAAACAGTAACGGAGTCAATAGCCAAGCCAGGAGGTCAAAACCAGAGAATCAAGCAGATAAACAGAGAATCGATGGGAAAAGGGCAGACAGAGGGAGAAAACAGACACGGGACAAGTTACAGCAGGACAAATCAAGAGATACCAGAGTCGGGTTCACACGCCTAAGACAGAACTATAGCTGACACCGCCATCAGGATACCTGGGAGCTAAATAGAAAAGCTGAGCCCAGAATGAGGCAGAGCAAAGTTAACCCTTGACATGATCCGCTAGGAAAAAAGAGCAGACAGGACTAAACTCTGGAACAGATCATGACAATATGGAGTTGAACAACACCGCTTCATCAATTAAATTGGAGCTGATCTGCAACACCTAAAAAAAGTCTACATTGTTTACATCGGAGTTGCTAAAAGGTGCTAGGTGGCGGATCGAATATTGATGACCTATTCTAATAAAAGTATGATCAATATCATAGTATCGAAAATCCTTATAATTAAGAGCTAGCAAATGAAATTGTCTGATACATTAGTTGCACATTCTTAAAAAGAAAAATTTAGGTAAAATGAAATGTTGTGGAATAAAAACAGATTATTTGGTAGCACACATAGAAGACTTGTGCAGGTTTACATCTGTTTTCAATTTTGATTGGTAGACTTCAGGGAGATGCCATATAGTTTTCTTCCAGTGTCCTAACTATAGACTAGTATTAAATAGTAAATATTCAAGCCTTACTATGGTCGACAGGCCAACCTCTATGTTTACATTCTAATGGTCTTCATTTGTATGCAACAAGGAAACTGGAAAATAATACATCATTTTTTTCATTGAGTTTGCAGATATTTTTTCCACATCTATAGAAAGAAAAATTACGTCTTGAAGATAATTTCATTTGAACCCCTTTTTTCCAGCAGTATTCTCAGTTATTACCTTCACTGACTGTGATGGCTATTGGATAAAAATTCTATATCCCCAAGTCAATTATTAACAACTTATGATTTTGTTAATTTTGCATAGCTTGGTCTCTTGGAGATGGACAACCAGATGATGCAGATAAGAGGGACAATTCTCAACGATCAACATTATTTATTGATAAACCAAATAGTGGAACAGTGAGTGTGGGTAAGTAGTTATCACATGTTTGTATTCTCTTTGATTTATATATATAACACAAAAAAATATTTCATGAGCTGTTTTTTCCTTATTTTCAAATGTATTCCTTATGGGTCCTTGATGAGAAAGCGAAAAAACCTTATACTGCTGTATATCACAATTTTCAGATTAATATTTTTAAAATATATAGAAAACCATGTATCATTTCCTTTACACTTCATAAATACTCCCTACTTCGTGTTGGTACATGAATTTCTAAATGAGATACTTTTTTTCAAATGAAATTGAAAAATGTCTGACTTTCACCTTCTGATCTGTGTTCTATGTTCTAAGAGATTTCCAAATCATTGTATTCTTGTTTGGTTTATATTTTACACAGCATCCCAAGTATTTTATAATTCGGGTTGTATTCTCCATGAAGCTCCTATCTTAATCTTATTTCATTTTGTATACAACTGAGAAATATATAAATAAATATTCTCTGTGTGTCCCAGAAGGTCAGCTCTTCCCTTTCTCACGTACCTGTATGTGGCTGTTTGACAATTTTTGTTGCAGTTGCCTGTGTCGAGCCCGCACTAGCCATTGCTTCACCGGCCATTTTCAAAACAAATGGAACAGTACAAAACTGTTTATATAAGCATTATATGAAATATAAACTATTTATGACTTTAGATGTAAACGTTAACCTTTACGTGAACGTAGCGCGGGCATGAAAGAGGGTTTATAAGTACCGTGTTTTCCCTGAACCCTGAAATTAAGCCCTTGCATGATTTTTCAGGGTTTTTTGAATATGCTTGAATTATAAGCCATGCTCCAAAAATAAACCCTAGTTACGGTCAGGATCAGCGTTTGAGAGGGAAGGGGGGGACTGGTCACATGACCATGATGCCAGCAAAGGTCCATTGTTAGTGTTAGTTCAAGATTAAAATAATGGACACAGAATGTAAGTGCCTAATAACAATGTAGCAAAGAATAAAAGAATTACATACCGTATACAGTACACAACATAAACAGATGCATGTTGTACATTTTAATAAAGGTGGCGATATAAAGTTTGTTGCAAAAGTAGAGGCAAAAGATCTGCTTCGTAAACCAATTGTAAAATGGCTGAAAGGCAAATGGATGGACTTAGCAAGTAAAGCTGGAAAGCATCTTCAACTGAAAGACACCTTTGATCGTATTAACAAGGTATGACTCATTGTTATTGCTCCATATTTCCAGTAATAAGAGACTAAAATTTTTGCTTGTTATGTCTGACAATAAACTTGTATATGAATCTTTAATTATATTTACTGCAAATAATTTTTTTTCAGTATTTCAAAAGACGAATTTGCAGTTATTCACTAGTCAATCCTATTTTATTTTTGTATTCTGTTGTTGGTATTAGGAAAATCAGCATATGTTAGGATATTTTTTATCTTGACCTTATAGACGTTACTTCATGATCACCAATGGGTAAAATTACAAAGTGTTACTAAAAAAAGGAACTTTGCAATTTAACTATTAGGCCACTTCAGATGTTCAGTATTTGATCAGTATTTCCACTCAGTATTTCTACACTAAAATTAGGAGTGGAACAGTCTGAGGAAAAGTATAAGGCCGGGATCACACATGAGAGAAATACGGTCGAGTCTCGCATGTTGATACCCAGCATTGCACCCGTCACTCAGGAGCGGAGCGTGCAGCTCCATGTATTGCTATGCGGCCGCACGCTCCGCTCCTGAGTGACGGTGGCAATGCCGGGTATTAACATGCAAGACTCGGCCGTATTTCTAGCATGTGTGATCTCGGCCTAATAGAAACACGTGCCCCACTTCTGCATTTTTCACCCAGTCCTGGTTTTGGCTTACAAATACTAATATAAATTACTGACCAAATACTGAACGTGTGAAAGTGGCCTTATTATGAAAAATTCTCTCTGTCATCTGGTGACCTGCCACAGTTATAGTCTATCAGAGGGTGCCAGATTCCTAGGTATGGAGCATGCGCTTGCGAATCTTGCTGGACAGCTTGATCTAGCTAGCTTCAGTTCCCCAACGCTCAATCATGCTGATGGCCTGAATTACCAATCTTCAGGAGTGCCCCACCCAATAACAAGCAGGAAGCAAGGTTATTCTTGACTTTTATCCTGAAGATAGTCAAGAATAACCTTTTAAGTGGACAAGTTTGTAAATAATTCTGCAGTCTCTTTTGGACACATCTCACGTAGATGGGACTACTATCTTCTCCACGTATGTTTTATGGGGCAGAACATTAACCAACGCTTCTGCTATTGTTGCATTAGGCAATCATATGATGAAGACTACACATAAAGAGAGGGAAGCCATTTGTACATACAGCATGGGCCAGCTGGGAGAGAGAATGTAAGAATTAATGTAGGGCTGCCCTACTTGTGCCAGATCGCATTTTATGGTTACTTACCATATTTTTATGGAGGACTACTTTCCCAGCTCCTCTATTTCCTAGATTTTTCCCCTATCTTTTCTCTATTGAACCACTTGTTTCCCAGCTATCTCATGTGTCACCCCATCCTTTGCCAAGATTCCCAATGGGCTAGACCTATGCTTCTTAATCTGTGAGTCTGGCCTCTCCAGTAAAGTACCAGTTAGTTGTTGAGCGAGGAATAAGTGGGGGATGCAAATTACATAGTGACTTTTTATGGCTGTAACAATCTCTAGTTAAACAACTTAATTCACTCATTCTGCGCTTATTATGATATATTGACAAAAGGAGAACATTTGCGCCCCAAATATATAAAAATAAATAACTAAACACAGGTTCAACAATATATAACACATGTCACTATATAACAAGAAATTGTAAAGAAAAATAACGATCCCAGAACAATACTCAGTTGCACAAGGTAAAGCAGACAAGAAAACATGGAAATCATTAATTTTCATTCATAGTAAACACATTCTAAGATATCACAGGTCACTACAAAGGAAATATAGTTGTTCCTGGATACACCCGTTAGTCTATATCCACGTATTTAAAAAAATATATATAGTGAATGTATAGAAAAGTTATTTGCATTGACATATGTCTTACCATAAACTTATCATGGAACAATGAACATGTTCTTTTCAGACATACACATTTGAAATGCAAATCATAAAAGCAAAAGAGAACTATGCTGGGAACTACAGATGTGAAGTGACTTATAAAGATAAATTTGACAGCTGCTCATTTGATCTTGAAGTTATTGGTAAGTACTAACACCGTTATGGCTAGGTTCACATAATATTGTAGCCACCTGTCAGATGTATTTGTATGCAAAAATATATAAAACAAAAAAGTACATAAAGAATTGTTTTATCTAAGTATTAGTCAAGTATTTTACAAGTCATGTTCTTTTTGTACTGTTACATTGTATATAATCTTAAAGGGATTGCCTGGGACAAGACAATATTCACCTATCAAATAAATGAATAAAGTACAATCTTTTGGGATATATTGGCCCATAGAAACATGGTTTTCTGACTGCCTATTATCTTTTGCTATGAAAACTTTTTGGTAGTAATTAGTGATGATAAGGTGTTACTTGTGCGTTAATGGGGTATCTTCAGCGTGCTTCAATAATATGTTTGAGTCCCTGTGGCTGCATGTCTCGCGGCAGTTCGACAGCTACAACACATGCAGATATTACCTAACAGCCATGAGATATGCAGCCGTGGCGACTCGAGCTGTTGTGAATTCAGCTTTTGGGCTCCCTCCGGTGGTTGTAGAGGGTAATGCAGTTGTGCCTGGACTGCAGGAGTGGACAGGTGTATCTACTAATTGCAAAACTGACTGGGGTATATAGCTTTGCAGGATCCTTTAGTCAGTGCCAGTTGTCCATTGTTTTTGAAGGATTCACTTCCCTGGTGGTCTCTCCAGTTTGCTGTGCTTTTCTACAAAGATAAGTCCTGGCTTTGTTTTTGCTGTCCACCTGCTGTGGACCTTATAGTCTGTGCAATTTCTTGTTTTGTCTTGTCCAGCTTAGTTTGTGAAGGATTTTTTTTGCAGCCTAGCTATTTCTCTGGAGATGCAGATATACCTCCCATGTCTTTAGTCAGATGTGGTGATTCGTATTTTCTGTGGTGGATATTTTCTAGTGTTTTTATACTGACCGCATAGTACTCTGTTCTATCCTTTCTTTTTAGCTAGTATGGCCTCCTATGCTAAAATCTGATTTCATATCTGCATATGTTATTTCCCTCTCCTCTCACAATCAATATTTGTGGGGGGCTATCTATCCTTTGGGGATTTTATCTGAGGCAAGATAGGTTTCCTGTTTCTGTCTTTAGGGGTAGTTAGATCTTAGGCTGTGCCGAGGTGTCTAGGGAGTGTTAGGTACCCCCCACGGCTACTTCTAGTTGCGCTGCTAGGTTCAGGGTTTGCGGTCAGAACAGGGACCACCTTCTCCAGAGTCCGTTTCATGCTGCTCCTAGGCCACCAGATCATAACAGTACAACTGGCCAACAATGAGATAATTGCATCTCAGAAGAAGGGTGGGAAGCTTTTGAGCCATTTTTTTTTCCTTAGCCTGTTTGGTATTTTCCTCCCTCTTTACCTCTGGGTGGCGACGGAATCTAGTATTAAGATTAATGTTTAGGAGTTAGTTTCTCGGGTGGATCACCTTGCTGCTAGGGTACAGGGTATTTCAGATTTCATTGTTCAGACTCCTGCCTTAGAACCTAAGATTCCCACTCCTGATTTATTCTTTGGTGACAGATCCAAATTTTTGAGTTTCAAAAATAACTGTAAACTGTTTTTTACATTAAGAACCCGGTCTTCTGGTGATCCTATTCAGCAGGTTAAAATCATCATATCTCTGCTGCGTGGTGACCCACAGGATTGGGCATTTTCCCTGGAATCTGGCAATCCTGCTTTGCTTAATGTTGATTCGTTCTTTCAGGCATTGGGGTTGTTGTATGATGAGCCTAATTCTGTGGATCAGGCTGAGAAAATCTTGTTGGCCCTGTGTCAAGGTCAAGAAGCAGCAGAATCGTATTGCCAGAAATTTAGAAAATGGTCTGTACTGACTAAATGGAATGAGGATGCCTTGGCGGCAATTTTCAGAAAGGGTCTTTCTGAATCCGTTAAAGATGTTATGGTGGGGTTCCCCACGCCTGCTGGTCTGAGTGATTCTATGTCTCTGGCCATTCAGATTGATCGGCGCTTGCGGGAGCGCAGAACTGTACGCGCTGTGGCGTTATCCTCAGAGCAAATTTCTGAGCCTATGCAATGTGATAGAATTCTGTCTAGAGCTGAACGTCAAGCATTCAGGCGTCAGAATAGGTTGTGTTTTTACTGCGGCGATTCTGCTCATGTTATTTCTGATTGCCCTAAGCGTACAAAGATAAACGCTAGTTCTGTTACTATCAGTACTATACAACCTAAATTTCTGTTATCTGTGACCTTGATCTGCTCATTATCATCATTTTCTGTCATGGCGTTTGTGGATTCAGGCTCCGCTCTGAACTTAATGGACTTAGAATTTGCCAGACGTTGTGGTTTTCCCTTGCAGCTTTTGCGGAACCTTATTCCTTTGAGGGGCATTGATGCTACACCGTTGGCTAAAAATAAACCTCAGTTTTGGACACAGCTGACCATGCGCATGGCGCCAGCCCATCAGGAAGATTGTCGTTTTCTGGTGTTGCATAATTTGCATGATGATATTGTGCTGGGTTTTCCATGGTTGCAGCTACATAATCCGGTGTTAGATTGGAAATCCATGTCTGTGACTAGTTGGGGTTGTCAGGGGGTTCATGATCAGATTCCTTTTATGTCAATTTCCTCTTCCCCCTCTTCTGAAGTTCCTGAGTTTTTTTCTGACTTCCAGGATGTATTCGATGAGCCCAAGTCCAGTTCCCTTCCACCGCATAGGGACTGTGATTGTGCTATTGACTTGATTCCAGGTTGTAAGTTCCCTAAGGGCCGACTTTTCAACCTGTCTGTCCCTGAACATACCGCCATGCGGAGCTATATTAAGGAGTCTTTGGAGAAAGGGCATATTCGGCCATCTTCTTCACCGTTGGGAGCGGGGTTCTTTTTTGTTGCTAAGAAGGATGGCTCCTTGAGACCCTGTATTGATTATCGCCTCTTGAATAAGATCACGGTCAAATTTCAATACCCCTTGCCTTTGCTTACTGATTTGTTTGCTAGGATTAAGGGGACTAGCTGGTTTACTAAGATTGACCTTCGAGGGGCATATAATCTTATTCGTATCAAGCAGGTGTTGTGAATTCTGTGGCAGAGCTCCCTCCTGTGGTCACAAGTGGTACTTCGGCTGATTCTCTCTGTGAGCTTCTGTTGGTGGAGGGAAGTGGTACTGCGGCTTCTGAGTTTCCTCCCTCAGGTGATCTGGTGAGGTCGTTAGGTGCTTCTCTACTTAACTCCACCTAATGCTTTGATCCTGGCTTCCTGTCAATGTTCCAGTGTTGGACTTGCTTTTCCCTGGATCATTCCTGTGGCCTGCTGCTCTGCATAGCTAAGTTCTTCTTTGCTATTTGTTTGCTATTTTTTCTGTCCAGCTTGTCTAATTTGTTGCTGGAAGCTCTGGGACGCAAAGGGTGTACCTCCGTGCCGTTAGTTCGGTACGGAGGGTCTTTTTGCCCCCTTTACGTGGTTTTCTTTAGGGTTTTGTGTAGACCGCAAAGTTACCTTTTCTATCCTCGATCTGTTAAGAAAGTCGGGTCTCACTTTGCTGAATCTATTTCATCTCTACGTTTGTCTTTTCATCTTAACTCACAGTCATTATATGTGGGGGGCTGCCTTTTCCTTTGGGGTATTTCTCTGAGGCAAGGTAGGCTTATTTTCTGTCTTCAGGCTAGTTAGTTTCTCAGGCTGTGCCGAGTTGCATAGGCAGAGTTAGGCGCAATCCACGGCTGCCTCTAGTGTTGTTTGGAGAGGATTAGGGATTGCGGTCTGCAGAGTTCCCACATCTCAGAGCTCGTTCTATGATTTTGGGTTATTGTCAGATCACTGTATGTGCTCTGACCGCTATGTCCATTGTAGTACTGAATTGCCTTTCATAACAGTACAGGAAGCCAAAAGTACTAATGATTCTCAATAGAGGGAAAAAAGAAGTTCTGAGACCATTTTTTTTTCTTTGCACTGTGTTTTGCCTTTTTGTTCCCCTAGACATTTGGGTGGTTCAGTACACAGGTGTAGCGATGGACATTAGAAGTCTGTCTTCATTTGTGGATCAGCTCTCGGCAAGAGTACAAAAGATTCAAGACACTATTGATCAGAAATCTATGTTGGAACCAAGAATTCCTATTCCTGATTTGTTTTTTGGAGATAGAACTAAGTTTCTGAGTTTCAAAAATAATTGTAAATTATTTCTGGCCTTGAAACCTCGCTCCTCTGGTGATCCAGTTCAACAGGTTTTGATTGTTATTTCTTTTTTGCGCGGCGACCCTCAGGACTGGGCATTTTCTCTTGCGCCAGGAGATCCTGCATTGAGTAATATCGATGCGTTTTTCCTGGCGCTCGGATTGCTGTATGATGAACCTAATTCAGTGGATCAGGCAGAGAAAAATTTGCTGGCTCTGTGTCAGGGTCAGGATGAGATAGAGGTATAATGTCAGAAATTTAGAAAGTGGTCCGTGCTCACTCAATGGAATGAATCTGCGCTGGCAGCTATGTTCAGAAAGGGTCTCTCTGAAGCCCTTAAGGATGTCATGGTGGGATTTCCTATGCCTGCTGGTTTGAATGAGTCTATGTCTTTGGCCATTCAGATCGGTCGACGCTTGCGTGAGCGTAAATCTGTGCACCATTTGGCGGTATTACCTGAGCTTAAACCTGAGCCTATGCAGTGCGATAGGACTTTGACCAGAGTTAAACGGCAAGAACACAGACGTCTGAATGGGCTGTGTTTCTACTGTGGTGATTCCACTCATGCTATCTCTGATTGTCCTAAGCGCACTAAGCGGTTCGCTAGGTCTGCCACCATTGGTACGGTACAGTCAAAATTTCTTCTGTCCGTTACCTTGATCTGCTCTTTGTCATCGTATTCTGTCATGGCATTTGTGGATTCAGGCGCTGCCCTGAATTTGATGGACTTGGAGTATGCTTAGCGTTGTGGGTTTCTCTTAGAGCCCTTGCAGTGTCCTATTCCATTGAGAGGAATTGATGCCACGCCTTTGGCCAAGAATAAGCCTCAATACTGGACCCAGCTGACCATGTGCATGGCTCCTGCACATCAGGAGGTTATTCGCTTTCTGGTGTTGCATAATCTGCATGATGTGGTCGTGTTGGGGTTGCCATGGCTACAAGCCCATAATCCAGTATTAGATTGGAAATCCATGTCGGTGTCCAGCTGGGGTTGTCAGGGGGTACATGGTGATGTTCCATTTCTGTCAATTTCGTCATCCACCCCTTCTGAGGTTCCAGAGTTCTTGTCTGATTACCGGGATGTATTTGATGAGCCTAAGTCCGATGCCCTACCTCCGCATAGGGATTGTGATTGTGCTATCAATTTGATTCCTGGTAGTAAATTCCCAAAAGGTCGACTGTTTAATTTATCCGTGCCTGAGCACGCCGCTATGCGCAGTTATGTGAAGGAATCCCTGGAGAAGGGGCATATTCGCCCGTCATCGTCACCATTAGGAGCAGGGTTCTTTTTTGTAGCCAAGAAGGATGGTTCGCTGAGACCTTGTATAGATTACCGCCTTCTAAATAAGATCATGGTTAAATTTCAGTACCCCTTGCCATTGTTATCTGATTTGTTTGCTCGGATTAAGGGGGCTTGTTGGTTCACCAAGATAGATCTTCGTAGTGCGTATAATCTGGTGCGAATCAGGCGAGGAGATGAATGGAAAACTGCATTTAATACGCCCGAGGGTCATTTTGAGTATCTAGTGATGCCATTCGGACTTGCCAATGCTCCATCAGTGTTTCAGTCCTTTATGCATGACATCTTCCGAGAGTACCTGGATAAATTCCTGATTGTGTACTTGGATGACATTTTGATCTTCTCGGATGATTGGGAGTCTCATGTGAAGCAGGTCAGAACAGTTTTTCAATTCCTGCGTGCTAATTCTTTGTTTGTGAAGGGATCAAAGTGTCTCTTTGGTGTGCAGAAGGTTTCATTTTTGGGGTTCATCTTTTCCCCTTCTACTATCGAGATGGATCCTGTTAAGGTCCAAGCCATCCATGATTGGACTCAGCCGACATCTCTGAAAAGTCTCCAAAAGTTCCTAGGCTTTGCTAATTTTTATTGTCGCTTCATCTGCAATTTTTCTAGTATTGCCAAACCATTGACCGATTTGACCAAGAAGGGTGCTGATTTGGTCAATTGGTCTTCTGCTGCTGTGGAAGCTTTTCAAGACTTGAAGCGTCGTTTTTCTTCTGCCCCTGTGTTGTGTCAACCAGATGTTTCTCTTCCGTTCCAGGTCGAGGTTGATGCTTCTGAGATTGGAGCAGGGGCTGTTTTGTCGCAGAGAGGTTCTGATTGCTCAGTGATGAAACCATGCGCTTTTTTTTACAGGAAGTTTTCGCCTGCTGAGCGAAATTATGATGTGGGCAACCGAGAGTTGCTGGCCATGAAGTGGGCATTCGAGGAGTGGCGTCATTGGCTTGAAGGAGCTAAGCACCGCGTGGTGGTATTGACTGATCATAAGAACTTGACTTATCTTGAGTCTGCTAAGCGGTTGAATCCTAGACAGGCTCGTTGGTCGTTGTTTTTTGCCCGTTTTGACTTTGTGATTTCGTACCTTCCGGGCTCTAAAAATGTGAAGGCGGATGCTCTGTCTAGGAGTTTTGTGCCCGACTCTCCGGGTTTGTCTGAGCCGGCGGGTATCCTCAAGGAAGGAGTAATTGTGTCTGCCATCTCCCCTGATTTGCGGCGGGTGCTGCAAAAATTTCAGGCTAATAAACCTGATCGTTGTCCAGCGGAGAGACTGTTTGTCCCTGATAGGTGGACCAATAAAGTTATCTCTGAGGTTCATTGTTCGGTGTTGGCTGGTCATCCTGGAATCTTTGGTACCAGAGAGTTGGTGGCTAGATCCTTTTGGTGGCCGTCTCTGTCGCGGGATGTGCGTGTTTTTGTGCAGTCCTGTGGGATTTGTGCTCGGGCTAAGCCCTGCTGTTCTCGTGCCAGTGGGTTGCTTTTGCCCTTGCCGGTCCCGAAGAGGCCTTGGACACATATCTCTATGGATTTTATTTCTGATCTTCCCGTTTCTCAAAAGATGTCAGTCATTTGGGTGGTCTGTGATCGCTTTTCTAAGATGGTCCATCTGGTACCCTTGTCTAAATTGCCTTCCTCCTCTGATTTGGTGCCATTGTTCTTCCAGCATGTGGTTCGTTTACATGGCATTCCAGAGAATATCGTTTCTGACAGAGGTTCCCAGTTTGTTTCAAGGTTTTGGCGAGCCTTTTGTGGTAGGATGGGCATTGACTTGTCTTTTTCCTCGGCTTTCCATCCTCAGACTAATGGCCAGACCGAACGAACCAATCAGACCTTGGAAACATATCTGAGATGCTTTGTTTCTGCCGATCAGGATGACTGGGTGTCCTTTTTGCCTTTGGCTGAGTTCGCCCTTAATAATCGGGCCAGCTCGGCTGCCTTGGTTTCGCCATTTTTCTGCAATTCTGGGTTCCATCCTCGTTTCTCTTCAGGGCAGGTTGAGTCTTCGGACTGTCCTGGTGTGGATACTGTGGTGGACAGGTTGCAGCAGATTTGGACTCATGTAGTGGACAATTTGACCTTGTCCCAGGAGAAGGCTCAACGTTTCGCTAATCGCAGACGCCGTGTGGGTCCCCGACTTCGTGTTGGGGATCTGGTTTGGTTATCTTCTCGTCATATTCCTATGAAGGTTTCCTCTCCTAAGTTTAAACCTCGTTTCATTGGTCCGTATAGGATTTCTGAGGTTCTTAATCCTGTGTCTTTTCGTCTGACCCTTCCAGATTCTTTTTCCATACATAACGTATTCCATAGGTCATTGTTGCGGAGATACGTGGCACCTATGGTTCCATCTGTTGATCCTCCTGCCCCGGTTTTGGTGGAGGGGGAATTGGAGTATATTGTGGAGAAGATTTTGGATTCTCGTGTTTCTAGACGGAAACTCCATTATCTGGTTAAATGGAAGGGTTATGCTCAGGAAGATAATTCCTGGGTTTTTGCCTCTGATGTCCATGCTCCCGATCTTGTTCGTGCCTTTCATGTGGCTCATCCTGGTCGGCCTGGGGGCTCTGGTGAGGGTTCGGTGACCCCTCCTCAAGGGGGGGTACTGTTGTGAATTCTGTGGCAGAGCTCCCTCCTGTGATCACAAGTGGTACTTCGGCTGATTCTCTCTGTGAGCTTCTGTTGGTGGAGGGAAGTGGTACTGCGGCTTCTGAGTTTCCTCCCTCAGGTGATCTGGTGAGGTCGTTAGGTGCTTCTCTACTTAACTCCACCTAATGCTTTGATCCTGGCTTCCTGTCAATGTTCCAGTGTTGGACTTGCTTTTCCCTGGATCATTCCTGTGGCCTGCTGCTCTGCATAGCTAAGTTCTTCTTTGCTATTTGTTTGCTATTTTTTCTGTCCAGCTTGTCTAATTTGTTGCTGGAAGCTCTGGGATGCAAAGGGTGTACCTCCGTGCCGTTAGTTCGGTACGGAGGGTCTTTTTGCCCCCTTTGCGTGGTTTTCTTTAGGGTTTTGTGTAGACCGCAAAGTTGCCTTTTCTATCCTCGATCTGTTAAGAAAGTCGGGTCTCACTTTGCTGAATCTATTTCATCTCTACGTTTGTCTTTTCATCTTAACTCACAGTCATTATATGTGGGGGGCTGCCTTTTCCTTTGGGGTATTTCTCTGAGGCAAGGTAGGCTTATTTTCTGTCTTCAGGCTAGTTAGTTTCTCAGGCTGTGCCGAGTTGCATAGGCAGAGTTAGGCGCAATCCACGGCTGCCTCTAGTGTTGTTTGGAGAGGATTAGGGATTGCGGTCTGCAGAGTTCCCACGTCTCAGAGCTCATTCTATGATTTTGGGTTATTGTCAGATCACTGTATGTGCTCTGACCGCTATGTCCATTGTAGTACTGAATTGCCTTTCATAACAAGCAGGGTGACGAATGGAAAACTGCATTTAATACGCCCGAAGGCCATTTTGAATACCTTGTGATGCCATTCGGACTCTCTAATGCCCCATCTGTGTTCCAATCCTTCATGCAAGATATCTTTCGGAGTTATCTTGATAAATTCATGGTTGTATATTTGGATGACATTTTGTTTTTTTCCAATGATTGGGAGTATCATGTGAAACAGGTCAGGATGGTATTTCAGATCCTCCGTAATAATGCTTTATTTGTGAAGGGGTCAAAGTGCCTCTTTGGAGTGCAGAAGGTTTCTTATTTGGGTTTCATTTTTTCTCCCTCATCTATAGAAATGGATCCGGTTAAGGTTCAGGCCATTCATGATTGGATTCAGCCCACATCTGTGAAGAGCCTTCAGAAATTCTTGGGCTTTGCTAATTTTTATCGTCGTTTCATTGCCAACTTCTCCAGTGTGGTTAAACCTCTGACCGATTTGACGAAGAAAGGCGCTGATGTGACGAATTGGTCCTCTGCGGCTGTTTCTGCCTTTCAGGAGCTTAAACGCCGATTTACTTCTGCCCCTGTGTTGCGTCAGCCGGATGTTTCTCTTCCATTTCAGGTTGAGGTTGACGCGTCTGAGATTGGGGCAGGGGCCATTTTGTCTCAGAGGAATTCTGATGGTTCCTTGATGAAACCGTGTGCCTTCTTTTCTCGGAAGTTTTCGCCTGCGGAACGCAATTATGATGTCGGCAATCGGGAGTTGTTGGCTATGAAGTGGGCATTTGAGGAGTGGCGACATTGGCTTGAGGGGGCCAAGCACCGTATTGTGGTCCTGACCGATCATAAGAATCTGATTTACCTCGAGTCTGCCAAACGGCTGAATCCTAGAAAGGCTCGATGGTCCCTGTTTTTCTCCCGTTTTGATTTTGTGGTCTCGTACATTCCTGGTACTAAGAATGTTAAGGCGGATGCCCTCTCTAGGAGTTTTTTTCCTGATTCCCCTGAAGTTCTTGAGCCGGTCGGCATTTTGAAGGAAGGGGTGATTCTTTCTGCCATCTCCCCTGATTTGCGACTGGTTCTTCAGGAATTTCAGGCTGATAAGCCTGACCGCTGTCCTGTGGGGAAACTGTTTGTTCCTGATAGATGAACTAGTAAAGTGATTTCTGAGGTTCATTGTTCTGTGTTGGCTGGCCATCCTGGGATTTTTGGTACCAGAGATTTGGTTAGTAGGTCCTTTTGGTGGCCTTCTTTGTCACGGGATGTGCGTTCTTTTGTGCAGTCCTGTGGGATTTGTGCGCGGGCTAAGCCTTGCTGTTCCCGCGCTAGTGGGTTGCTTTTACCATTGCCGGTCCCTGAGAGACCTTGGACGCATATTTCTATGGATTTTATTTCCGATCTTCCTGTTTCCCAAAGAATGTCGGTTATCTGGGTTGTCTGTGACCGATTTTCTAAGATGGTTCATTTGGTGCCTTTGCCTAAATTGCCTTCTTCTTCTGATTTGGTTCCGTTGTTTTTTCAGCATGTGGTACGTTTGCATGGTATTCCGGAGAATATTGTGTCCGACAGAGGTTCCCAGTTTGTTTCTAGGTTTTGGCGGGCCTTTTGTGCCAAGCTGGGCATTGATTTGTCTTTTTCTTCTGCATTTCATCCTCAGACAAATGGCCAGACTGAGCGAACTAATCAGACCTTGGAGACCTATTTGAGATGCTTTGTGTCTGCTGATCAGGATGATTGGGTGGCTTTTTTGCCATTGGCCGAGTTTGCCCTTAATAATCGGGCTAGTTCGGCTACTTTGGTTTCGCCTTTTTTTGTAATTTTGGTTTTCATCCTCGTTTTTCTTCTGGGCAGGTTGAGCCTTCTGACCTTCCTTGTGTGGATTCTGTGGTCGACAGGTTGCAGCAGATTTGGGCTTGTGTGGTGGACAATTTGGTGCTGTCTCAGGAGGAGGCTCAGCGTTTTGCTAATCGTAGTCGGTGTGTTGGTTCCCGGCTTCGGGTTGGTGATCTGGTTTGGTTATCTTCCCGTCATGTTCCTATGAAGGTCTCTTCCCCTAAGTTTAAGCCTCGATTTATTGGTCCTTATAGGATTACTGAGATTATTAATCCGGTGTCCTTTCGCCTGGCGCTTCCGGCCTCTTTTGCTATTCATAATGTCTTCCATAGATCTTTGTTGCGGAAATATGTGGAGCCCGTTGTTCCCTCTGTTGATCCTCCGGCCCCTGTGTTGGTCGATGGGGAGTTGGAATATGTTGTTGAGAAGATTTTGGATTCTCGTTTTTCGAGGCAAAAGCTTCAGTACCTTGTCAAGTGGAAGGGTTATGGCCAGGAGGATAATTCTTGGGTTTCTGCCTCTGAAGTCCATGCCGTTGATTTGGTTCGTGCCTTTCATCGGGCTCATCCTGATCGGCCTGGGGGCTCTGGTGAGGGTTCGGTGACCCCTCCTCAAGGGGGGGTACTGTTGTGAATTCAGTTTTTGGGCTCCCTCTGGTGGTTGTAGAGGGTAATGCAGTTGTGCTTGGACTGCAGGAGTGGACAGGTGTATCTACTAATTGCAAAACTGACTGGGGTATATAGCTTTGCAGGATCCTTTAGTCAGTGCCAGTTGTCCATTGTTTTTGAAGGATTCACTTCCCTGGTGGTCTCTCCAGTTTGCTGTGCTTTTCTACAAAGATAAGTCCTGGCTTTGTTTTTGCTGTCCACCTGCTGTGGACCTTTATAGTCTGTGCAATTTCTTGTTTTGTCTTGTCCAGCTTAGTCTGTGAGGGATTTTTTTTGCAGCCTAGCTATTTCTCTGGAGATGCAGATATACCTCCCATGTCATTAGTCAGATGTGGTGATTCGTATTTTCTGTGGTGGATATTTTCTAGTGTTTTTATACTGACCGCATAGTACTCTGTTCTATCCTTTCTTTTTAGCTAGTATGGCCTCCTATGCTAAAATCTGATTTCATATCTGCGTATGTTATTTCCCTCTCCTCTCACAGTCAATATTTGTGGGGGGCTATCTATCCTTTGGGGATTTTATCTGAGGCAAGATAGGTTTCCTGTTTCTGTCTTTAGGGGTAGTTAGATCTTAGGCTGTGCCGAGGGGTCTAGGGAGTGTTAGGTACCCCCCACGGCTACTTCTAGTTGCGCTGCTAGGTTCAGGGTTTGCGGTCAGTACAGGGACCACCTTCTCCAGAGTCAGTCTCATGCTGCTCCTAGGCCACCAGATCATAACACGAGCATAGTATTCGAGTACGCTGAAGATACTCTATTAGCACACGAGCAAGCTCGGATAACACCTTATTCGAGCATGTTCGCTCATCACTAGACATAATAGCTCAAAATCCTCTGCTAAGTCCTACGAATAGAAAGAGGAATAATCAGTCTAGGAAATAATTTTGGGTATGTAGTAACAATCTAAAAGTCAGCATGAGTTTTTGGGTTTCGTAAGAATTGATCGGCTCCACTCAACAGCCATGCTCACTAATGATTATATGATATTTAGCATTTCAGAGATACATAAGCTATTTTTTTTTCCACTTAGCTTCCTCTGATTCATCTCAAGCTTTGGACATCCGGTCTGCTTTCAAAAGAAGGTAAATTATTGTACTGGTCAGTTACGTCCTTAAAATTTAAAATGCTATATCCGAAAATAAGGGGTTGAGTAGATTGGGAAAAGTAAACTCTAGTTTCCCAAATGCATTCAGTTTCTGGACACAAGAAATATAAATAGATCTTATTTGCATGAAAGAAAAATCCAATCCTTATCAAATAATGCCTAAAAAGCCTAGAAAATAGTTATTGGAATATAAAAATAATTCTAAGAATAAATCGTGAAAGTCATCAGAAACAAACCACCAGAAAAAAAAACATTTCACCCACCTATGAGCTTTCTATACTATGGAGCCAACACTGCAGACACAATTTTAATGGCCTCTACCCTGTTGTGAATAAACTCAACAAAACTTAGAGTTGCTTTAAACACAAGTAAAGATGGAGTACAAATGCAATAAAAATGTATTTTCGTACTTTGCCTGCTTTTCTCCATATGTTCCTATCTGGTGTCAAATGAAAACTTTACAGTATGTTCTTTCCAGTCTTTTTTAATAGCATGTTGCACTGACAATGAAAAACTCAGGTTCAGCTCAAACTGTTGCTGTTTTTTTCATTGTTTTAGGTGACTTCCCCCCAATATTTGCACCACAAATGGGGAAGAAATATTTCTACATGCAAAATCTATGTAAATATTGTCTTGTGATAGTATCTGGAATAGCCACAATATAGAAGAGCTTATTTATGTAGAGCAAAGAGAAAACATGTTTTGCAACAGAGTTAGGATATTAGGTTTATCGATATCTTATCTAGAAAGCTAATATCTGTCTGTTTGCTATGGATTAAAACATGTCTTCTGCTTGCACTATTTCGATGAATAAGCCATATTGTGCTTGCCTTTCACAAGCAACAGAGATGGGGCACAACTTTTATGCTGACATCTCTGTGTGGTCATATGTTATTGTTGGGTGTTGTGATTGTTCCAATATTGATATCTTTATATTAATAACAGTGGTGAAGGACAAGAAGATGCAGGAGAACTTGACTTTAGTGGTCTCCTGAAACGTAGGTGAGGAACCAAGTCATGCAGTTCCCAGCGGCAGCTCTTACCTACCACCCATTACAATCCTTTCCTAATTCCCTTTCTAGAATGTAACTAAAGTTAATAAGGTGACACTATAAGGTTCCCGAGATGCATCTAAAATGCATGAAATTGCATGTGAAACTTAATGAACTCTCGTTAATCATTTCTGCGTATTAATACACACGTGTGTGCCTATAAATGTGTGTGCCTATAAATGAGTGTGCCTATAAATACACATGTGCATATACAGTGGGGCAAAAAAGTATTTAGCCAGTCAGCAATAGTGCAAGTTCCACCACTTAAAAAGATGAGAGGCGTCTGTAATTTACATCGTAGGTAGACCTCAACTATGGGAGACAAACTGAGAAAAAAAAATCCAGAAAATCACATTGTCTGTTTTTTTATAAAATTTTTTGCATATTATGGTGGAAAATAAGTATTTGGTCAGAAACAAACAATCAAGATTTCTGGCTCTCACAGACCTGTAACTTCTTCTTTAAGAGTCTCCTCTTTCCTCCACTCATTACCTGTAGTAATGACACCTGTTTAAACTTGTTATCAGTATAAAAAGACACCTGTGCACACCCTCAAACAGTCTGACTCCAAACTCCACTATGGTGAAGACCAAAGAGCTTTCAAAGGACACCAGAAACAAAATTGTAGCCCTGCACCAGGCTGGGAAGACTGAATCTGCAATAGCCAACCAGCTTGGAGTGAAGAAATCAACAGTGGGAGCAATAATTAGAAAATGGAAGACATACAAGACCACTGATAATCTCCCTCGATCTGGAGCTCCAAGCAAAATCCCACCCCGTGGGGTCAGAATGATCACAAGAACGGTGAGCAAAAATCCCAGAACCACGCGGGGGGACCTAGTGAATGAACTGCAGAGAGCTGGGACCAATGTAACAAGGCCTACCATAAGTAACACACTACGCCACCATGGACTCAGATCCTGCAGTGCCAGACGTGTCCCACTGCTTAAGCCAGTACATGTCCGGGCCCGTCTGAAGTTTGCTAGAGAGCATTTGGATGATCCAGAGGAGTTTTGGGAGAATGTCCTATGGTCTGATGAAACCAAACTGGAACTGTTTGGTAGAAACACAACTTGTCGTGTTTGGAGGAAAAAGAATACTGAGTTGCATCCATCAAACACCATACCCACTGTAAAGCATGGTGGTGGAAACATCATGCTTTGGGGCTGATTCTCTGCAAAGGGGCCAGGACGACTGATCCGGGTACATGAAAGAATGAATGGGGCCATGTATCGTGAGATTTTGAGTGCAAACCTCCTTCCATCAGCAAGGGCATTGAAGATGAAACGTGGCTGGGTCTTTCAACATGACAATGATCCAAAGCACACCGCCAGGGCAATGAAGGAGTGGCTTCGTAAGAAGCATTTCAAGGTCCTGGAGTGGCCTAGCCAGTCTCCAGATCTCAACCCTATAGAAAACCTTTGGAGGGAGTTGAAAGTCCGTGTTGCCAAGCAAAAAGCCAAAAACATCACTGCTCTAGAGGAGATCTGCATGGAGGAATGGGCCAACATACCAACAACAGTGTGTGGCAACCTTGTGAAGACTTACAGAAAACGTTTGACCTCTGTCATTGCCAACAAAGGATATATTACAAAGTATTGAGATGAAATTTTGTTTCTGACCAAATACTTATTTTCCACCATAATATGCAAATAAAATGTTAAAAAATCAGACAATGTGATTTTCTGGATTTTTTTTTCTCAGTTTGTCTCCCATAGTTGAGGTTCACCTATGATGTAAATTACAGACGCCTCTCATCTTTTTAAGTGGTGAAACTTGCACTATTGCTGACTGACTAAATACTTTTTTGCCCCACTGTAAATTCTACATTCAATTTAAGCTATGGACAGCAGCAGTAATACTGTACAGAAACTTACCTTAACTGATGTAGTAAAGGTAAAGGGTCAAGCACTGTTGTATCGCGCCTCCATGCAACCTTCAAATTGTACAGAACTGTAAAGCAACAGTCAAAGTCTATGAGACTCCACTGTTCCTCTGTATGGATCACATTTACAAAATCTCTATAATCTCATGGTTCATGAAAGTAACACATGGCAGCATATAGAGATCCATATTCCATTAGTTACTGTGTGATGGAGCTATTCTACCTTTGAGCCAAGGGGCGTAATTACAATAGATGTTGGGGTTGCAATCGCACCCTGGCATTGAAGCCTAGGGGGCCCAAAACCTCCCATTGGCCTACAAAAAAGACCAATGCTAATAAAGATTTGCAAGAATTGGGGGCCCTGTGGGAGCTTTTTCATTGGGGCCCATGAGGTTCAAGTTACACTATTGCTCTGAGGCATAACCACTAGCGGAACATACCTCTATAGTACAGTACCATTCAATACTATAAGAGCCATGTGATACTGACATTGAAATACAATGGCCCTGATTCATCATTGCCTCTGGGCCTGTTTTTGTCTAGGTTTCTGTGTTTTGTGCCTTTTTTTACTTGCACCCAATTCATTACTGTATTTGTGTCTTTTTTAAGCCCATTTTATATGTGCTTGCTTGTGTTTTTTTTGTTTTCTGCTTTGTGGATGGAGTCTACCGATCGTTTAGCTTGATTCCTCAATTGTGACTTTTTTTTTTAAAAAAAATTGCACAATTTTTTGCAACTTTTGTGTATTTTTGAGTGTCACATTTTTTGCAAACTTTTTTCTGACTTTTAGCGCCAATGTGAAAAAGTCACAAAAACATCTCAAGACGGGAAGAAAGCACTTTTTTTTTTATT
The DNA here is from genome assembly GCF_032444005.1 of Ranitomeya imitator. Classification (NCBI taxonomy): domain Eukaryota; kingdom Metazoa; phylum Chordata; class Amphibia; order Anura; family Dendrobatidae; genus Ranitomeya; species Ranitomeya imitator. Next base: position 201,994,397 of record NC_091285.1, on the reverse strand, counting down.
ATTATGTGCCAGCTTCGTGAATGGCGTGCATAATTTTGATGAATTTAGCTCCAAAAAGAACAACTAATACCGCAACACAAAAAAAGGAAAGTGACTTTAAAAAAAAATCCTCAAATGATGAATTGGGAGCAATGTGATTATTGTAAACCTAGACTTTAACTTACGATTGATAATCAGAGGCTCTCTAATATGTTGCACTGTACGAAAACTTTATCATATTAACAAATGAATTCAGTATATGTGATATGTCTATCTAGTTACATACTACTCTTTTAAATGTATGTTATTTCTTTAGATCTGCAATTAAAATGACACCAAGCAGACAATAAATTATAGATGGAGTTTTAGTTTATGAATTTTTTCCACATACCGTACATTAAATGATTGTTGTTTTTGTTCATATTGGGTAACAATTTATTTTAAACTTATTTATTTTCTATACTATTTTACTTAATATACCAAAATTAAGAAACAAAAAATGTGGATATTTTTTCGTTAAAGAGTTTTTTTATTAACATGATGTAAAAATATATTGGTTACTAAGGGTCCATTTAAACAGACCAACCAATGCAACGGCTGAACGGTAAACCTTTAAGAGTGCTCATTCACGATTATTTTTCTGTGTAAATGCAATTTTAATGAACAGGACAGGACACATCTGTGATGCCTCCAAATGCCAGCTGCTGCATTTTTTATACTGTTAATTGACAATAAACATCTTTTTCCCCCAATTTTGACATATCTCTCAACATGTTGCATGCACTTTTTATTCGTGATGTTAGAGAAGTTAAACCTGAAGAAGGTCCAGAGATAGATGTGTGGGAGATCCTGAAAAACGCAAGTCCCAATGAGTATGAGAAGATTGCTTTTCAGTATGGAATCACTGATCTAAGGGGCATGCTGAAGAGACTGAAACGCATGCGACGGGAAGAGAAGAAGAGTGCAGGTAACCTGAATAGTTTCTACAGGAATTACTAATAATGTGATAAGGATTGTGTAAAATGTTTAGGAGCCTGATAAACAAAGTAGCATACAATAATTAACTATGATTGCACCTGGGTTTTTTTTATCACCACTTGCTAAGCTACACTTGGCTTAAAGGGAATCTGTCAGCAGGTTTTTGCTAATAATCTGAAAACAAGGTCATGTAGGGCCTGATTTCAGGGATGTGTCACTTCCTCAGCAGCTTGAGAAACCAAAAAACACCAAGCGCACAACTAGTACTGCATTTTACTATTGCCCGCTCCATGCTCATTGGCGCCTCTTGCCACACTGCGCCTGCGCACTGTTATTGCCAGGCTCTCTCTCTGCTCTGCAGGGAGGTACGTCTGTTCTATATGCCGCATGTGCAATGGTGAACACAGCTTATTGCCGTCCACTCCATGCTCCTGCTCACCTGATCTTCATCAGGTCTGTATCATTAGTTGCTATATTAACAGGACTTGGTATCCACACCACATCTTCCCCTGACGAAGCCCTATTCAGAGGGCGATACGCGTGGGGTCGCGTTGCCTTGGTTCCGGTGTGCCTGCACATGGGGATTTTGTCCTCTGTTACTCCTCTGGATAATACTGCACCTCTTGGCTCTATTATGAGTTATTTAACCCGCTAATCGTACTGGGCACTGTCTTACTGCCTATATCTTGTTTGGGGTTTTTCCCCCATGCGTCCGTTATGAGTGATCGCTTGTAGGTCACTATGTTATTGTGCAGTTAGCTACTGTTTTCCGCTCTTTTGCATGCACTTTTCCATCAGTTTGGTGGCTCAGGGCAGTCAGTATTTGTGTCCAGGTTTTGGGTATGTCCCCATTTTGACCTCATGAGCCAGGGGATAGGTTTTCCCTTTACATTGTTTTGCAGGCATATGATTGTGTACTATAACACTATATGTTTATAATAACGGAGGGACCAAGTTGTTTATATGCATTGTTTTTAATTATGTTTTAAATTTTCTTTGTGTGGTTTGCCAATAAAATTCTTGTTACTTTATATGAGTTATTGTTGTTTCATATGTCCGTGGTGTGCATATATATATAGTGGCTCCTTTTTCTCTTTTTTTCCACTTCCTCAGCAGCTCTCTGTAGTTTCAATACAATCAGTGTTTTATCAGCTGGAGATTATCACTGCAGGACTAGGTGTCCTGTGCAGGCCAGTCCAGCTAATCTGTGTAACAACACCCCAACCACTGATTGGCAGTTTACTGACCATGCACAGTGTACATAGGAAGCTGCCAATCAGTGGTGTGGGACGGGTTACACAGGGCTCAACATTCTTACCAATGATACATCTACAAGAGAGAAAATAGGGATTTTATCAAAACTGCACCAAGCAGTCCAGTAAGTGACATCGCTGGAAACAGGCTTTCTGCCCCTACATCATAGTGATCCCACATTACATAGCAAAAACCTGCTGAGAGGTTACATTTTATTTGCAAAGTCACATTTATTTACCTGTGTAACGAAAGAGAAGCAAGCACCACAGAAGGGCTCTCATACTCACACGAAGCCTTACTGACAAACAAACTTTATACATTAATTTGGCATTTTTAGTTTTTAGTTCACAACAATTCTATGCTTGCTTATAATTTTATGCATATTGTATATCTGGAGTTATTTGGGACAGGACCTCACTTAAATGGGATATCCGGGACTTTAAAAAAAAGACATGTAGTTGCTAACAGAGGAAACTACCTACCTGTTGTACTGCTTGTGTCATGCTGATTGACAGTCAACTTGCCCAAATTAGGCAGTGGAAACCGGCTGTCAATCAGCATGACATCAGTAGTCCTGCCCTGTCTACAAGAAGAGAAACTGCTGATCTGTTGACAGGGAGTAGCTCAATCTCTGGCAGGAGCGGTCAATAACAACTGTATGTATTCTTCAGTGGTTGTGTAGTAAAGAGTCAAAGGGCTTGGAGTTCTATATGAACCTTTCAGTTCATCTATCCCATATCTATCTATCTATCTATCTATCTATCTATCTATCTATCTATCTATCTACCCCATATCTATCTATCTATCTATCCCATATCTATCTATCCCATATCTATCTCTATTTATCTATCCCATATCTATCTATCTATCTATCTATCTATCTATCTATCTATCTATCTATCTATCTATCTATCTATCTACCCCATATCTATCTATCTATCTATCTATCTATCTATCTATCTATCAATCTATCTACCCCATATCTATCTATCTATCTATCTATCTATCTATCTATCTATCTATCTATCTATCTATCTATCCCATATCTATCTATCTATCCCATATCTATCTATCCCATATCTATCTCTATTTATCTATCCCATATCTATCTATCTATCCCATATCTATCTATCTATCTATCTATCTATCCCATATCTTTCTATCTAACTATCTATCTATTTATCTATCGTTCACGCTGTCTTCTGTCTATCTGTCTCACATTTATCTGTTTTAAATTCTTTAAATGTGCTAGACTCTTGATACATCAATTTCAAGTCCATTAATTTTATTTCACAAAATCCATGTTTTCTGTCTTATTTCAGTATATAATAGAGTATATGTGTACTGACAAAATATTTTATTTTGTTTTCTATTGATTTATTCTGTGCCTTAAGCATTTTCCAAGATATTAGACCCTGCTTATCAGATTGACAAAGGAGGACGAGTGAGGTTTGTTGTTGAACTCGCTGATCCAACAGTTGAACTCAAGTGGTATAAAAATGGTCAGGAAATCCGTCCAAGTGCCAAGTAAGTAGAGATTTTAATTTCATAAAGAAAGAAACTCATTATATTTTATGGTGATGTTGGATGTACACAATGATTCTGATAGAACAAGAGAAGCTTCAAGCAATAGAATAAACATTTACCGTAATTTATCCATTGCACATAATGGCAGATAAAATGGATGAATTCATGATTATGATTGTGGCATTTATTGTTTAGGACCCTGCTACAAAACAAACAAATGCGCTTTTAATTCCAAGTTGCCATATAAACTCTGATATCTTTTATAATTGCATTCATATTTAATTTCATATAAATTATCACAAAATGTTTCTTTCAGATACATATTTGAGCATAAGGGAAATCAAAGGATATTATTTATCAACAACTGCACATTAGCTGATGATGCGGCTTACCAAGTGTGTGCCGGAGATGAGAAGTGCTCTACTGAGCTGTTTGTCAGAGGTACGTTCTGATCTAATATCTTAAGGCCGGTTCTCATCAAAAGTCATAAAAAGTCAGTGGCTAGGTTTTTATATTCAATCACTGTAATTTAAAAAATGAAATTAGAATCTATTTTTGTCACTTGTAATGATAATAATACAATGAGAATCTATTTTTGTCACTTGTAATGATAATAATACAATAAAATAATACTCTTGTAGCTGAAATAATGCAAACTTCCAAATGGGATCCATCTGAAATAGATGCCGGGAAAGGAAGTTGTTCGGCTTTCTCCAGAGTCACAACAAAACGGAAGCAAGGATAAAATGTAGGTTTATTTGTCTGCGAGGTTGCAGAGTCCACCGACTCCTTCCTCAGGACCACCATGCAGTCTGTGGACTGTGAAACGCGTGGACAGGTTATGTATGGTTGTCCTGAGGAAGGAGTCGCTGGACTCTGAAACACGCAGACAAATAAACCTACCGGTACATTTTATCCTTACTTCCGGTTTGTTGTGGCTCCAGAGAGAACAGAACAACTCTCCCGGCATCTATTTCTGACAAATCTCCAGGAAACTGCAGCATCTGGATTCCAAGCTTTATTGGTGTTGTGTCTCACACAACCGTATTAGGTGAGCAGTTCTAATTCTTCTCTACCAATTATTTACATTAGACAAGATCCTTTTACGGTCTTGCATTTTTTCGTAGCTCATCTGGGTCCATGGTAGCAATGAATAATACTTAGCATTAATTAAATCAAACAATTAGATAAGACAGATGGGAAATAAGCAGATATAGTATAAGATTCCCTGTTAGGTGTTCATGTTTTACAAAATATTAGTTACATATTAGGTACAGAAGTGTAAAATAATTTGTATGAAAGGTCCATAATGTATTGCTGCCTTGCTTTGCTCTCCATGGAAGAATCCAGAGATAACTGACTTCACTAACTGATTGTTATTGTTTTTGGCCTTTTGGCTAAAATCAAGTGTAGTATCTATTCTTAATAGTTTTTTAAATGGGCCAAGCAGATACTGTTCTTGGCCTTAAGACCTCTTTCACACTTCCGTCTTTTCAGATCCGTCGCAATGCCTCGTTTTGGAAAAAAATGGATCCTGCAAATGTGCCCGCAGGATCCGTTTTTTTCCCCATAGACTTGTATGGCCACACGTCACATCCGTCGTGCGATGGATCCATCGTGTTTTCGCAGACCGTCGTCTGGAAAAAACTTTCAATGTAACGTTTTTTGTCTGCGTCGGGAAAACGTGTAGCAACGGATCCTGCGGCATATGTCATTGAATAGAATGGAAGTCTATGGACGCAGGATCCGTCGCACACTGGAATCCAGCGACGGATACCATTTTTCCCCTCTGAGCATGCCCGGAAGGATTTTCAGATCTGGAAAAAGTCTCTCTTTCTCTCTCTCTTTCTCTCTCTCTCTCTCGTCCCCAGATACTTCAATTCTGGAAATTTTTCCATTGACAAATACAAACGACGCATCCGTCATTTCACAGGATTCGTCACACACGTTTTTACTATTTTCATGGCGTCCGTCGATACGTCATTTCACTGCACAACGACGGAAACCAGAAAACAGAAGTGTGAAAGTAGTCTTATAGCTAGACCAAAACTGTAGAAAAAAGACCTGGACCACACTTATAAATATATATTGAACTCCTATGTAACAGAACGCAAAGTTTTTAGGCCAAAATGAGCAATTGTAAACGTACAAAGTGCCAGATAATATGATTGTAGTACTGTATATTAAGATGATAAAAACTGTGATGGGAGGAGAAGGAGTGCTTCTTTAATAACTATGTTGCACTTTCACTCAATTAGGCTCATTTATCTATATTTCTGCCTTGTATTCTGGCTAAACTGTAGGGCCTAAGCTCCAGTAAAAGTAGATCACTGATCCTCAGCCCTCACAGGGTCTTCTGACTTGAAGAATTGGGGTACATCTTGTCCGCCTTTTGGAGAGGGCTTGCAACGGACCACCTCCAGAGTGAGCACTTTTATGTGCAGCGTCAGGAAAGCATTATCTCATGTAACTGTAGAACAGACCACTGCAGTCCGAATATATCGGTGCTGACTAGAAGAAAAGGTTGTACCCTGAAGGAAATAACTGCAAGGCAACGACACTAAATAAACATTTACATAAATCTAATCACATCAACTTTTCTTTTACAATTCTCTGTGTATGTCCTAATGTTATGTAAAGACTTCCACTTTCAGTACTGTCTATTCACCTAGCTGTTAGATAAATCTCATAGCAGAGGCACTCGTGCTTGTAAAGCCACGTTCCCACTAGCAGTATTTGGTCAGTATTTTACCTCAGGATGTGTAAGCCAAAACCAGGAGTGGGTGATAAATACAGAAGTGGTGAAGTGTTTCGATTATACTGTTGCTTTGACTGTTCCATTCCTGATTTTGGCTTACACATACTGAGGTAAAATACTGACCAAATACTGCTAGTGTGAACATGGCCTTAAGATATGTTTCAAGCTGTTAAAGATTGACAAGTATTGTCTGGTTTTAAAGTAAAATCTTGTTTCTTTGGCAGAGCCGCCAGTGCTGGTTACAAAAGAACTGGAAAATATTAGCACATACTGTGGAGAGAGAGTGGAAATGGAGTGTGAAGTATCTGACGAAGATGCAAATGTAAAATGGTAATGTTTATGTCAACCACATTAAACATGTACAATGGCACTTAGAATTGTTTTTAACCCCTTCATGACCCAGCCTATTTTGACCTTAAAGACCTTGCCGTTTTTTGCAATTCTGACCAGTGTCCCTTCATGAGGTAATAACTCAGGAACGCTTCAATGGATCCTAGCGGTTCTGAGATTGTTTTTTCGTGACATATTGGGCTTCATGATAGTGGTAAATTTAGGTCAATAAATTCTGTGTTTATTTGTGATAAAAACGGAAATTTGGCGAAAATTTTGAAAATTTCGCAATTTTCACATTTTGAATTTTTATTCTGTTAAACCAGAGAGTTATGTGACACAAAATAGTTAATAAATAACATTTCCCACACGTCTACTTTACATCAGCACAATTTTGGAAACAAAATTTTTTTTTGCTAGGAAGTTATAAGGGTTAAAATTTGACCAGCGATTTCTCATTTTTACAACGAAATTTACAAAACCATTTTTTTTAGGGACCACCTCACATTTGAAGTCAGTTTGAGGGGTCTATATGGCTGAAAATACCCAAAAGTGACAACATTCTAAAAACTGCACCCCTCAAGGTGCACAAAACCACATTCAAGAAGTTTATTAACCCTTCAGGTGCTTCACAGCAGCAGAAGCAACATGGAAGGAAAAAATGAACATTTAACTTTTTAGTCACAAAAATGATTTTTCAGCAACAATTTTTTTATTTTCCCAATGGTAAAAGGAGAAACTGAACCACGTAAGTTGTTGTCCAATTTGTCCTGAGTATGCTGATACCTCATATGTGGGGGTAAACCACTGTTTGGGCGCACGGCAGGGCTTGGAAGGGAAGGAGCGCCATTTGACTTTTTGAATGAAAAATTGGCTGCACTCTTTAGCGGACACCATGTCACATTTGGAGAGCCCCCGTGTGCCTAACAATTGGAGCTCCCCCACAAGTGACCCCATTTTGGAAACTAGACGCCCCAAGGAACTTATCTAGATGCATAGTGAGCCCTTTAAACCCCCAGGTGCTTCACAAATTGATCCGTAAAAATGAAAAAGTACTTTTTTTTCACAAAAAAATTCTTTTAGCCTCAATTTTTTCATTTTCACATGGACAACAGGATAAAATGGATCCTAAAATTTGTTTGGCAATTTCTCCTGAGTACACCGATACTTCACATGTGGGGGTAAACCACTGTTTGGGCACATGGTAAGGCTCGGAAGGGAAGGAGCGCCATTTGACTTTTTGAATGAAAAATTATCTCCATCGTTAGCGGACACCATGTCGCGTTTGGAGAGACCCTGTGTGCTTAAACATTGGAGCTCCCCCACAAGTGACCCCATTTTGGAAACTGGACCCCCCAAGGAACTTATCTAGATGCCTAGTGAGCACTTTAAACCCTCAGGTGCTTCACAAATTGATCCGTAAAAATGAAAAAGTACTTTTTTTTCACAAAAAATTTATTTTCGCCTCAATTTTTTCATTTTCACATGGGCAATAGGATAAAATGGATCCTAAAATTTGTTGAGCAATTTCTCCCGAGTAAGCCGATACCTCATATGTGGGGGTAAACCACTGTTTGGGCACACGGCAGGGCTCGGAAGGGAAGGCGCGCCTTTTAACTTTTTGAATGGAAAATTAGCTCCAATTGTTAGCGGACACCATGTCGCATTTGGAGAGCCCCTGTGTGCCTATGCAATGGAGCTCCCCCACAAGTGACCCCATTTTGGAAACTAGACCCCCAAGGAACTTATCTAGATGCATACTGAGCACTTTAAACCCCCAGGTGCTTCACAGAAGTTTATAATGCAGAGCCATGAAAATTAAAAATAATTTTTCTTTTCTCAAAAATGATTTTTTAGCCTGGAATTTCCTATTTTGCCAATGGTAATAGGAGAAATTGGACCACAAATGTTGTTGTCCAGTTTGTCCTGAGTATGCAGATACCCCATATGTGGGGGTAAACCACTGTTTGGGCGCACGGCAGGGCTCAGAAGGGAAGGCACGCCATTTGGCTTTTTAAATGGAAAATTATCTCCAATCATTAGCGGACACCATGTCGCGTTTGGAGAGCCCCTGTGTGCCTAAACATTGGAGATCCCCCACAAATTACCCCATTTTGGAAACTAGACCCCCAAAGGAACTAATCTAGATGTGTAGTGAGCACTTTGAACCCTCAAGTGCTTCACAGAAGTTTATAACGCAGAGCCATGAAAATAAAAAATAAAAATTATTTTCTCAAAAATGAATTTTATCCCGCAATTTTTTATTTTCCCAAGGGTAACAGGAGAAATTTGACCCCAAAAGTTGTTGTCCAGTTTCTCCTGAGTACGCTGATACCCCATATGTGGGGGTAAACCACTGTTTAGGCACATGCTGGGGCTCGGAAGTAAAGTAGTGACGTTTTGAAATGCAGACTTTGATGGAATGCTCTGTGGGCGTCACGTTGCGTTTGCAGAGCCCCTGATGTGGCTAAACAGTAGAAACCCCCCACAAGTGACCCCATTTTGGAAACTAGACCCCGAAAGGAACTTATCTAGATGTGAGGTGAGCACTTTGAACCCCCAAGTGCTTCACAGAAGTTCATAACACAGAGCAGTGAAAATAATAAATACGTTTTCTTTCCTCAAAAATAATTTTTTAGCCCAGAATTTTTTATTTTCCCAAGGGTTACAGGAGAAATTGGACCACAAAAGTTGTTGTCCAGTTTCTCCTGAGTACGCTGATGCCCCATGTGTGGGGGTAAACCACTGTTTGGGCACACGTGGGGGCTCAGAAGGGAAGTAGTGACTTTTGAAATGCAGACTTTGATGGAATGGTCTGCGGGCGTCACGTTGCGTTTGCAGAGCCCCTGGTGTGCCTAAACAGTAGAAACCCCCCACAAGTGACCCCATTTTGGAAACTAGACCCCCCAAGGAACTTATCTAGATATGTGGTGAGCACTTTGAACCCCCAAGTGCTTCACAGACGTTTACAACGCACAGCCGTGAAAATAAAAAATCATTTTTCTTTCCTCAAAAATGATGTTTTAGCAAGCAATTTTTTATTTTCTCAAGGGTAACAGGAGAAATTGGACCCCAGTAATTGTTGCGCAGTTTGTCCTGAGTATGCTGGTACCCCATATGTGGGGGTAAACCACTGTTTGGGCACACGTCGGGGTTCGGAAGTGAGGGAGCACCATTTGAATTTTTGAATACAAGATTGGCTGGAATCAATGGTGGCGCCATGTTGCGTTTGGAGACCCCCTGAAGTGCCTAAATAGTGGAAACCCCTCAATTCTACCTCCAACACTAACCCCCCCACACCCCTAACCCTAATCCCAACTGTAGCCGTAACCCTAATCACAATCCTAACCCCAACACACCCCTAACCACAACCCTAACCCCAACACACCCCTAACCCTAACCACAACCCTAATTCCAACCGAACCCTAAGGCTATGTGCCAACGTTGCGGATTCGTATGAGATTTTTCAGCATCATTTTTGAAAAATCCGCGGGTAAAAGGCACTGCGTTTTACCTGTGGATTTACCGCGGATTTCCAGTGTTTTTTGTGCGGATTTCACCTGTGGATTCCTATTGAGGAACAGGTGTAAAACGCTGCGGAATCCGCACAAAGAATTGGCATGCTGCGGAAAATACAACGCAGCGTTCCCGCGCGGTATTTTCTGCACCATGGGCACAGCGGATTTGGTTTTCCATATGCTTACATGGTACTGTAAACCTGATGGAACACTGCTGCGGATCCGCAGCCAAATCCGCACCGTGTGCACATAGCCTAATTCTAAAGGTATGTGCACACGCTGCGGAAAACGCTGCGGATCCGCAGCAGTTTCCCATGAGTTTACAGTTCAATGTGAACCTATGGGAACCAAAAATCGCTGTACACATGCTGCGGAAAAACTGCACGGAAACGCAGCGGTTTACATTCCGCAGCATGTCACTTCTTTCTGCGGATTCCGCAGCGGTTTTACAACTGCTCCAATAGAAAATCGCAGTTGTAAAACCGCAGTGAAATGCGCAGAAAAAACGTGGTAAATCTACGATAAATCGGCAGCGGTTTAGCACTGTGGATTTTTCAAATCCGCTGCGGAAAAATCCGCATAGGACCAGAATACGTGTGCACATACCGAAATCCTAACCCTAGCCCTAACCCTAGCCCTAACCCTACCCCTAACCCTAACCCTAACCCTAGCCCTAACCCTACCCCTACCCCTAACCCTACCCCTAACCCTACCCCTAACCCTAACCCTAGTTCTTACCCCAACCTTCGTGAAAAAAAAAAAATTCTTTATTTTTTTTATTGTCCCTATCTATGGGGGTGACAAAGGGGGGGGTCATTTACTATTTTTTTAATTTTGATCACTGAGATAGGTTATATCTCAGTGATCAAAATTCACTCTGGAACGAATCTGCCGGCCGGCAGATTCGGCGGGCGCACTGCACATGCGCCCGCCATTTTGGAAGATGGCGGCGCCCAGGAAAGAAGACGGACGGACCTCGGGCGGCCAGGTAAGTATAAGGGGGGGAGATCAGGGCACGGGGGGGGCGTCGGAGCACGGGGGTGTGGATCGGAGCATGGGGGGGGGTGGATCGGAACACGGGAGGGAGGATTGGAGCACGGGGGAGGATTGGAGCACGGGGTGAGGGATCGCTGTGCGGGGGGGTGGATCGGAGCACGGGGGGGGTCGCTGTGTGCGGGGGGGGATCGGAGTGCGGGGGGGTTTGATTGGAGCGCGGGGGGTGTGATTGGTGCACGGGGGAAGCGGACAGGAGGACGGGGGAGCGGAGCACAGGACGGAGGGGAGCGGACCACAGATCGGGGGGCTGGGGGGGCGATCGGAGGGGTGGGGTGGGTGCACATAAGTGTTTCCAGCCATGGCCGATGATATTGCAGCATCGGCCATGGCTGGATTGTAATATTTCACCAGTTTTTTAGGTGAAATATTACAAATCGCTCTGATTGGCAGTTTCACTTTCAACAGCCAATCAGAGCGATCGTAGCCACGAGGGGGTGAAGCCACCCCCCCTGGGCTAAACTACCACTCCCCCTGTCCCTGCAGATCGGGTGAAATGGGAGTTAACCCTTTCACCCGGCCTGCAGGGACGCGATCTTTCCATGACGCATATGCTGCGTCATGGGTCGGAATGGCACCGACTTTCATGACGCAGCGTATGCGTCAAAGGTCGGGAAGGGGTTAAGTTATTGTTTGTGGACATTTATAGTCATATCAGTGGTTCTATGTTAAAAAAAAACAGTTTGTGCTAAATGTGGGAAATGACAGTAAGCAGTGTTGCATAATGTAGTACTTTCTGCAGTGCCTTGCAAATACCCATTGAAGAACCTCCTAATTTTTTCAGAAGAGAATTGGAAAGTAATAACATTGTGTTTCTAAAAGAGTATGTAAAATATATGTGATATGGTATAGGTTTTTGAAATATTAAAGCCTATGGGACAGCATGTAATACTTAAAGTGGTTGTCCCGCAAACAAAGTAAAAATTTTTCCTGTGCTGATATAACAATAGTAGAAAGAACGCGGCAACACTCACCGGACCTGTGATCAAGTCTTGTCTTTATTAGAAAGCAGACACATTGTGGCGTACATTCTTTGCCCCCTGACGAAGGTTTTCTACCGAAACGCGCGTTGGGGCGGAGACGCGTGCCAGGAGTGTCCAGTCGGATTGCGGTGGGTAATCATTTATTATGCGCTTTGTTCTCCTTGCACTGTTCTCTGTGGCGCTGTGCCTGTGTTCTATCATGTAGCTACCGATCATTAGACTCTCGCAGGCGGCAGCGCCCAGCACTTATACTGGAGTCTATTAGACGATGTGTGTGAGCCGATTACTCTGTGCGGCTAATATTTAGGTCACACCGTCCGTATACCCCACCAGTTTATATTAACTATCTGACCTCCTGTCACACGTCTCCTGCCATGATTGTGCAGCACTACTTTTAGACCCTTATCTGTATTTTATCGCTTTACACCTGTTGTTATTTTAATAATAAAGTTTATTGATGGTTTCTACAATCTGACTAAACATCATCTTTTTTCGGAGATATATATATGCTATATGATGATAGGTCATGCTATTGTCCTACTGCTTGGCACTAATTATCTATTAGTATCAATGTACCATGCAGTTTAATACTATAAGTGGGTATTTATTAGAAAGCATGTAGAACCATCTTCACGGCATGGGGGAGTGGACCCGTAGAAGCGCCGGTTTGGCGTGAAACGGCCGTCGTCCTTTCCCCGCTCACCTCCTTTGCTCCTCCACTCCCCCGTGCCGTGCAGATGGTTCTACATGCTTTCTAATAAAGACAAGACTTGATCACAGGTCCGGTGAGTGTTGCCGCGTTCTTTCTACTATTGTTAAATGGTATGTTCCTGTTTTTCTACGCGAGCACCTCCCGAGATTGTCAGTGTTCCATTATTAAGGACTGAGTGTGTACCGAACCTCGCTTCAGGCTGTGCTGCTGCATTTTTCCTTTTTCCTATGCTGAGATAACCTTATAAATGTGCCCCTGCTGTGTACTGTGTAATGGGTGCGTCTTACCATACAGATATATGGTCTGAAGATACCATTTCTCCTGGGCAGGGGAGGAAGCAAGAGAGAGTACACAGATATAACAACATGGGATCACAGCTCACAGCGCCACTTGAAGTGGGGCACAGGGCCAGTTTGCTGTGGGCCAGAGCTGAGTTCTGGTTGCCCAGAAACCCCTCTTCTAAACAGTAGTCAGTCATGAGTGTGTGGTGCGGTGGAGTTGGTTCTTTAGTCACTGTTCCTTCAGGAGTACCTTCTACCTCCCTGTCCATGAGATAGAGTTCGTCTGTAGCTTTAGACAAGACAGGAGACCTTGGTGTCGGGTAAACAGCTACAGCTTTGCTGTGCAATTCGGTTACACATGGCTGCTGCATACAGAATAAGACATTGTCCCATTTTAGTAAAGTTTCCTGGCCTGTCAGTCTTTGGTTCCTTTCTGCCTGACTTGTCCCTAGCCCAACTGTCCTAGCTGGCCCTAGAAACTTTTCTCCTGGCATAATCCTTTCCTTTTCCTGCAACTCAGCTGACATCTTCCTCACAGAGGGGACAGGAGTATGGCTCTCAATACTGGGCAGCACGGTGGCTCGGTGGTTAGCACTGCAGCACTGGGGTCCTGGGTTCCAATCCCACCAAGGACAACATCTGCAAGGAGTTTGTATGTTCTCCCCGTGTTTGCGTGGGATTCCTCTGGGTTCTCTGGTTTCCTCCCACACTCCGAAGACATACTGGAATTTAGATTTTGAGCCCCATCAGGGACAGTGATGATAATATGTGCAAACTGCAAAGCGCTGCGGAATATGTTAGCGCTATATAAATAAAGAGATTATTATTAATACTTCTGGACCTTAAGCCCAAGATTGTACTGGTGCCCAGACAAACCTTAGAATGAATCCTCATGCTGTGGGGAAACCTAAACTGACTGCACCCGATCAGCTCTGCTGCATCTGCCTCGTCTTGTTCCTACTAACACTGTCTTGTCCAGCTTTACTCTCCGCTCAGTTCACTGACAAGACTCCTCTCCAAGCTTGTACTTGACTGAATTCTAGACTCTAACTGAACTCCTTGTTCCCCAAAAAGCTTTTATATAAAACCTGGTCTAACCCCTCCCAAACTGTGGGCTAATCCTAACTCTAGTAAAGGGAACCTGTCACCCCCAAAATCGATGGTGAGGTAAGCTCACCGTCATCAGGGGCTTATCTACAGCATTCTGTAATGCTGTAGATAAGCCCCCGATGTAACCTGAAAGAGGAGAAAAAGAGGTTAGATTATACTCACCCAGGGGCGGTCCCGCTGCCAGTCCGGTCAAATGGGTGTCTCAGGTCTGCCCTCAACAGGGCAGACAAAGTACGCCTGCACCGGGGCCGCGGCGTGAAGACCAGAAGAGGACGTCATGGAATGAAGATGGGAGGCGCTGTTCCGGACCTGAGACACCCATCGGAATAGGACCGCCCCTGGGTGAGTATAATCTAACCTCTTTTTCTCCTCTTTCAGGTAACATCGGCGGCTTATCTACAGCATTACAGAATGCTGTAGATAAGCCCCTGATGACGGTGAGCTTACCTCACCATCGATTTTGGGGGTGACAGGTTCCCTTTAACTATCTAATCCCTAGTGTAGTCTAAACTATATCCCTATACTTAATGTGGTCTTCCTAGTGGACAGACCTCCTGCATTCCCAGGGAGGACCTTAGGCATAGCCTATAGGTGAACCGAACACACAACACCAGCCATAGGCATAACACATAACATTCAATATTAATATTAATATTAATCAAACATAATAACCCTTCTGTTGCCACTGTGTCTTAATTACCCAGCCCCCCCCCCCCTACATGGGGGACTCCATATAAATTAGTGCGTCAGCCAGACCCACTGTCATAAAAAAAAACTTTGGTCAACCTTAAAGGGATTCTGTCAGCAGGTTTTTGCTATGTAACCTGAGGACAGCATGAAGTAGGGGTTAAAATACTGAACTCAACAATGTGTCACATTTCTGGCTGTGTGGTGGTGTTTACTTAGACTGAAGGTTTAATCATATTGCGATTAACATTGCTGAGACTATCTAGTCATGAGCAGTCTGACTCCGCCCCCTACTATGATAAGCACCTCATGGTCTGTTGCTATGTACCCAGAGAGCCTGGTGTGGGCGGGGTTAGCTTTCTTAGCTCTGCTGCATTGCTAAGGCTACGTTCACATTCGCGTTGTGCGGTGCAGCGTCGGAGACACAACGCACAACGCAAATGTAAACGCATGCACAACGCAGCGTTTTGTGACGCATGCATTCACTTTTGCATGATTTTTGGCGAAGAAAAAACTGCATCATGCAGCGTCCTCTGCGCCCTGACAGTTGCGCCACAGTGATGCATGCGTCACAAAATGCAAGAGCAACCCATGTCCATGCGCCCCCTATGTTAAATATAGGGGCGCATGACGCATGCGT
Organism: Ranitomeya imitator; assembly: GCF_032444005.1. Classification (NCBI taxonomy): domain Eukaryota; kingdom Metazoa; phylum Chordata; class Amphibia; order Anura; family Dendrobatidae; genus Ranitomeya; species Ranitomeya imitator. The sequence goes on along the minus strand of NC_091285.1, from coordinate 201,978,587 downwards.
CGCCGCGGCTGCCCCCGACGCAACGCTAATGTGAACGTAGCCTAAGTCTAAAAACTCTGATTCTGTCAGAATGGCTGCACCCAGTAAATAAAGTGATACATCATTGAATTCAGGGTCTCTTTGCCCACATCATGCTGCTCTTAGATGAGGTAGCAAAATCCTGGTGACAAGATTTTCTTTAACCTGTGTCCTGTGTATGGGATCCTTAAGTATTGCACTCAATCCACTAGTTATGAAAACAGTGATATACATGTTTAAATGAAAATATTATTTCTGTTATTCTAGGTTTAAAAATGGTGTGGAGATAACAAATGAGCCCAGGTCAAGATATAGGCTAAAGGTGGATGGTAAAAAGCACACACTGATTATAGATGAGGCAGACAGAGGAGATTCCGCCACCTATTCCGTGATGACCACCGGAGGTCAATCAGCAGCACAACTTCAAGTGGACTGTAAGGGGTTTTCTTAGATGTCTCATTTGTCTTCTGCTTTACAAAACGGTAGCCCTCTTGTATCTCTGATGTCTTTTTCAGTGCCTTTATGTTACTTTATTATTGATATAACCGATTATACACGGGTAATAATATTAAGAGATAGAGCTGAACTCTGTTATCACTATTTGTAAGCAGAAACCAGCAGTGAAAACTAATACCTCATAATGTGGATCTGTTTCTTATTAAAGTGCGACCACTCAAGATATTGCAGCCCCTGACTGATATGACTATCAATCTTGGCAAGGAGATCCATCTGAAGTGTGAAATCTCTGAGCATGTGCCTGGAAGATGGTATAGAAATGGACAGCTGATCCATGGCAGTGACCGTGTGAAAATATTTCATAAGGGAAGGTGAGATCACTCTAGCAAAACTGAACAATTCCTTGTATGATTGACACATAATTATCTTTCATGATATTATTTTTTTCCCTTCCCCCATGACGGCACACCTGAGAGAGGGGATCCGCCAAGCCAGGACAGGAAACCCTACTGAAAATAAAAGGACGGTACCTCTCGGTCGCTTCAGTTAGGTTTCCTGTCCTGACAGGGACCCTTGTGCTGAACACGGCGGTTTCACTTACCCAGGTCCCGCCCCGGCGTGGAAGAACAGGCAGCGCCTGTGCGTCGGAGTTCGGGTCCTGGATGCGCCGTCCGCGGGTCCCCCGGGTCTCTGCGTCCGAGCGGGCATTGGGCAGCATGGTCAGAGGGCCGGGTTCCCTTCCATGGCTGCCACCCCACCCTCCCATCTCTGCCGGCGTCCAGGTGCGGTGGCAGCTTCCGGGTCGCTCGTCTGACGTCACGCGCAAGGCACGCTGGGAATGGGCGTGCCCGCGTGACGTCGGGGGCGGGCGCCGGATCCAAGATGGTGGCGCCCATGAAGAAAACGCCGGCCGGTGAGAGGGAACTCCGGCGGCACGGCAGAGAGTGGGAGGGGTCATTAGTGGGCACCGAAGGAGGCGGGGAGTGCAGTGGTCCCCCCATAAAAGGGGGTTGGACCACAGAAGACGCGCTCATGTCCAAAAACTTCACCATGGAAGTAGGACAACAGGAGCAGCAGCAGCAGCCGCCTTCACAGCAGCAGCAGCAGCAAATGGAGCTCTCACCAGATGTCTTGCTGAGCCACCAGCATACCAGGAGCAGCCGCTCAAGTGGTAGGAACAGCAGTCGTCCTGTCCGGCAAGATTCGTCGGTGTCCAGGAGGGACGCTTCACGTGCATCTGTCCAGCCTCCAAAATCGGTACCCTTGATTGTCGGTGGTGGTGAGTGATCTACGTGAATGTCACCCTTATGGTAACAGGGTCCATTTTTGTCTGTTTTGATCACTAGGGGTCCAGGAAAGTTGGTGTTAAAACAAAGAACCGAGAGTGTGCCCTTTGTAAAAACCCGCTTGCAGTTCAGTGGCAGAAGGATCTCTGTGCTGACTGCATTAGTAAAACTATACAAGAAGAGACCCCTAATTTTGCCACTAGCCTAAAAGCCATAATACAGGCTGAAATAAAAGACTCCTTGAAATTGGCCCTTAGCGAACCAAGAAGGAGAAGCCGTAAGGCGTCCACAGAGTCAGATGCCACTCAGAGACAGGGGAGTCATAAAACATCCCGGTCTCCCTCTACCTCCTCGGCCTCTGTCCAGTCTTCAGATTCCTCCTCGGACAGTGATTCAGGAGGTCGTCCATGTTTCCCAACTGAGGACGTAGATAAATTGGTTAAAGCAGTTAGATCTGCAATAGGGCTTAAAGAGGAGAAGACACCTAGGTCACTAGAAGATGTTATGTTTGGTGGCCTAGAAGAGAAAAGGAAACGCACGTTTCCGGTTAATGCAAAAATAAAAGCGTTAATTGAGAAAGAGTGGAAAAAGCCTGAAAAAATGGGTTCTTTGCCCTCTTCATCCAAAAGGAGATATCCTTTTGAGGATAAAGACTCTTGAGTCCTGGGAGAAGATCCCTAAGATTGACGGGGCAGTAGCCAAATGTTTAAAAAGATCATCCCTTCCGTTAGAAGACTCTGGTGTTCTCAAAGACCCGCTTGACAAAAAAGCAGATAGTTTTCTGAGACACATCTGGGAAGCCTCAGCGGGGGGCCTAAAGCCGGCAATTGCTGGAACATGTACGGCCCGTGCTCTAATAGTCTGGCTACAACAGATAGAGGATCAGCTAAGAAACAAAGTACCCAGAACTGACATCCTTGCAAATATATCTTTAGTGCAAGGAGCAGCAGCTTTTTTGGCAGACTCTTCTGCGGATTCCGCAAGACTAAAAGCAAGAGCAGCGGGCTTGTCAAACACGGCAAGAAGAGCCCTTTGGCTCAAAGGTTGCCCGGGGGATTTGCCATCTAAACTCAAGCTGTGTTCTATTCCATGTGACGGCCAACTTCTCTTCGGGAAAAAACTTGAAGACATCCTGGAACATGCAGGAGATAAAAAGAAGGTTTTTCCCAACATCCCTAAAGATCCTAAAAAACCTTTTTTTCGGAGGAGAAGATATAATAGAGGTCGCCCCCCAGGGGAGAGAAAAAATTGGGACTTTAGAGATAAGAGAGGATCGGGCTATATGTTTAAAGGGCCCTCCACATCGGCAAAAAAATCCCCCCAATGACGTTACGCCAGAAGTGGGAGGAAGACTCTCCCTCTTCTTTCCGGCCTGGGTAAATATCTCCCCCAGTATCTGGGTCATGAACATCATCAAAGACGGCCTAAAAATAAAATTCGTCTGTCCACCCAGACGAAACTTTATAATAACTCCCCGACGGAAGTCCCAGCAGGAACAATCTGCCCTAGAAACCGAGATCTTGGGACTTATCCACAAAAAGGTTCTTCAAGAAGTCCCGGTTCAGGAGGAGGGAGACGGGTTTTACTCCCCCCTCTTCTTGATCCAAAAACCGGATGGTTCTTGGAGAACTATTATAAATCTAAGGAAGCTCAACCAATCTATAGAGAACTACACTTTCAAGATGAAGTCTATAAACACGACCATAAAACTTCTTTTCCAACACTGCTTCATGGCAGTAATAGACTTAAAGGATGCATACTACCATATACCAATCAGGAATATCGGAAATACTTGAGAGTAGCTCTCTATATTCAGAATCAGGTAAAGCATTATCAATATACAGCCCTTCCATTCGGCCTGTCTACAGCCCCCAGAGTTTTCACCAAAGTGATGGTGGAAGTAATGTCATACCTCCGGTCCCGGTCCCGGGATGTAGTAATTGTCCCATATCTGGACGATTTCCTGGTAATAGGGAGGTCAGAGTCCCACTGCACTCATCAAGTTTCAGTGGTAACATCAACTCTAATGGAGCTGGGTTGGTTAATAAACATCCCCAAGTCCAGACTACTGCCAGTAAAAATACAGTCCTTCCTGGGGTTAGTACTGGACTCCGAGCGTCAGCTCTGCCTCCTTCCAGAAAACAAAGTGGACAAGATAATAAACCTGCCCAGTACAGCAATACGTCAACCCGCAATTACTCTCAGAAAGGCGATGTCCCTTCTAGGCTCGTTAACATCGTGTATTCAGGCAGTAGAATGGGCACAATTCCACCTAAGACCACTACAGTGGGAAGTTCTCTCAGCTCAAAGACTATTAAGAGGGCATTTAGAAGGAAATCTATGTCTCTCCCTGGGCGTAAAGGATTCCCTAGTTTGGTGGACTGTAGAACACCACCTGACAATGGGGGTCCGGTGGAAAAATCCGGTCAAAGACATCATCATGACCGACGCAAGTGGTACAGGTTGGGGAGCTCATCTGAGGTCTCACTCTGTACAAGGTACCTGGTCCATACGAGAAAAAAACTATGGGTCAAACGAAAAAGAGCTATGGGCAGTGGAGAAAGCCCTAAGACATTTTCTTCCTTTACTCCAGGGTCGCCATACTCGAATCCTGACAGACAATCGAGCAGTGGTGGCGTATGTCAATCATCAGGGGGGACGAGGTCCAAAGGCCTCATGAATGCGTCAAAACTACTCTTCCAATTAGCAGAACAACACCTGTTATCTCTGTCGGCACTACACATCAGGGGCATAGAAAACACTCAAGCAGACTTCCTGAGTCGCAGAGGCTTAAGACAGGGGGAATGGTCCTTAAACCCCCAGATATTTCAACAAATAGTCCAAGCCTGGGGCTCACCAGAAATAGACTTGTTTGCCAACTCACACAACAAAAAAGTCAGAAAATTCTGCTCCTTGAATCCAAGAGAACATCCCTTCGCAGTAGATGCCCTACTAATACCTTGGAAGTTTTCTCTGGCCTACGCATTCCCCCCGATAGTGATGATCCCAGCTGTGATCCGGAAGATCAGAGAGGATCAGGCAAAAATTATCCTCATAGCTCCATTTTGGCCAAGGAGACCATGGTTCTCCCTTCTAAGGCAGATGTTGGTAACAGATCCATGGATTTTGCCAGAAATTCCGGACCTACTAACCCAGGGCCCAGTAACCCACTCTCAGGTGAAGGGCTTCCATCTGGCAGCCTGGAATTTGAGAGGGCGTTACTAAGTCGCCAAGGATTCTCACCAGGTTTAATCTCCACCCTGTTGAAAAGCAGAAAACCTATAACTTCTAGAATCTATGGTAGGACATGGAAAAAATTTCTTGACTTCCTGGGTGAACCATTGGGGGAGGTGGCTCCAGTGGGTCCTATCCTGGAATTTCTGCAAGCAGGATTACATCTTGGGTTAGCAACCAGCACCCTTAAAGTTCAGGTTTCAGCCTTGGGGGCACTATATAACTGTAATCTTGCCTCGAATAGATGGGTTTCATGATTTATAAAATCTTGCAGTAGATCTCGGCCGGTCGTTATCCCAAAAATCCCTCCTTGGGATCTAAATTTGGTGTTAGAAGCTCTAACTAAACACCCTTTTGAGCCCTTACAGGAGTTATCACCTAAGTTACTTACCCTTAAAACAGTTCTTCTAGTAGCCTTAACATCGGCACGTAGGGTAAGTGATTTGCAAGCCCTGTCAATATCCCCTCCTTATACTCAGGTTTTTGATGACAGGATCGTTCTAAGACCAGACCCGGCTTATCTCCCCAAGGTGGTTCAAAAGTTCCATAGGAGTCAAGAGATTACCTTACCATCTTTCTGTAGTAATCCCAAAAATCCAGGGGAACAAAAGTTCCACATGCTAGATGTGAGAAGATCTATGTTACAATACATATCTATGACTAGTCAGTGGAGGAAAGACCAAACCCTATTCATAGCCTTTTAGGGTAGCAAAAGAGGGTGTGGGGTAGCTAAAAGTACTATTGCTAGATGGATTAGGGAGGCCATTAGTTTATCCTACTCTGCGGGTGGCACTCCGGTTCCTGAAGGCATCAAGGCTCACTCTACCAGAGCCATGGCTACCTCCTGGGCGGAAAAGGCTGAGGTATCAATTGATCACATTTGCAAGGCTGCTACCTGGTCCTCACCCTCAACTTTATTCAAGCACTACCGGCTAGACCTTTCCTCCTCTGCTGACCTAACCTTTGGTAGAAGGGTACTACAAGCGGTGGTCCCTCCCTAAGGTTTCATTCTACAAAAGTCTCTCAGGTGTGCCGTCATGGGGAAGGGAAAACACCAAGGTTACTTACTGGTAGCCGGTTTTTCCGGAACCCATGACGGCACCCGTATATTCCCCCCCTTTATCACCCTTTCGGTGTGCACTATTGTTTTGGGTGCTTTTTTAGTTAATATGATGTGTTGTTGGATTGCCATGTGTACTAACCAGGGGGGCCTCTCATGCTCTGAAAACCAACTGAAGCGACCGAGAGGTACCGCCCTTTTATTTTCAGTAGGGTTTCCTGTCCTGGCTGGGCGGATCCCCTCTCTCAGGTGTGCCGTCATGGGTTCCGGAAAAACCGGCTACCAGTAAGTAACCTTGGTGTATTTTTATTACTATGCCGAAGTGCATAAACATATATGATATAATATTTGTTTAAAGCCAATCTGTCACGACATTTCACAATACAAACTGTTTACTTAAATTAGATCCATAGGTCCTACTTACTTTGAAAATCCAAGTCAGAATGGCTGTATAAATCTAAATTTGAAATAGCCATCATAAAAAGCTCAGTTTAATAGTGGGCAAGGAAAGCATGGAAACATCTAAAAATGATCATAACATACAATCATTCTGACACAGATTTTCAAAGTAATCACATGGTCTCATTAGATCTAAGAGATCTACTTCATAATGCATATAGCTTGTACTAACATCAGAGTCTGTCATCTGTCAAAGCAAGAGGACAGGTCCAATCTCTTGATAGCCCACAAAGCCCTTGGCTACTACGAGATAACAAAGAATACAGATGGCTCATAGTTATGTCCATTGAATTTATAAGTGGAGAGTTTTTCTGTTTTTCTGTTTTCCCACCTACAAAGAATGGAGAGGTCTGCCATTTTTATTGTAGGTACACTTCAATTGTTATAGACAGGGTCTAAATTAAAAAAATTAAAAAAACAGAAAATCACCTTGTATGATTTTTATATAATTAAATTGCATTTTATTGCACGAAATAAGTAATTGACCACCTACCAACCAGCAAGGATTCTGTCTCTCACAGACCTGTTAGTTTTTCTTTAAGAAGCCTCATACTCTGCACTCATTACCTGTATTAATTGTACCTGTTTGAACTAGTCACCTGTATAAAAGTCACCTGTCCACACAATCAAACACACACCAACCTCTTCACCCTGACCAAGACTAAAGAGCTGTCTAAGGACACCAGGGACAAAATTGTACACCTGCATAAGGCTGGGATGGGCTACAGGATAGTAGGCAAGCAGTTTGGTGAGAAGGCAATTATTAGAAAATGGAAGACAAGCAAGATGACTGTCAATATTCCTCGGTTTAGGGCTACATGCAAGATCTCGCCTCATGGGGTAAGGATGGTTCTTAGAAAGGTCAGGAATCATCCAAGAACTACATGGGAGGACCTAGTCAATGACCTGAAGAGAGCTGGGACCACAGTCTCAAACAATACACACTACACCATCATGGATTAGAATCCTGCAGGGCACGTAAGGATCCCCTGCTCACACTTGCACATGTCAGACCCGTTCGAAGTTTTCCAGTGACTATCTGGATGATTCAGAGGAGGCATGGGAGAAGGTCATGTGGTCAGAGGAGACTAAAATAAAACTTTTTGGTATCAACTCCACTCACCATGTTTGGAGGAAAAAGATGGAGGAGTACAACTGCAAGAACACCGTCCCAACCATGAAGCATGTTGCGGGAACATCATACTTTGGGGTTGCTTTTCTGCAAAAGGGACTGGATGAATGACCCATATTGAAGGGAGGATAGATGTATGATGCCCCAGGGTCCTGGTCGTCACAGTGGCATTGCTTTCCTCATGGGGAGAGTGATGTCACGCTTGGAAGCGATGAAGGATAACTCTCACCAGGTAACACAAACATGCAACATGTTCACACTCCAGGCCACAAGGGGGAGCTTTTGATCCTATTTCTAGGTGACTCCCCTGCATATAGAGATATATTGTGGTTTGGAGGGAAAGTTAGTCAGATGGTGCCAGACAGCAGACTGGAGCAGTCAGAGGCAGGAAGAACCTATGAAGGGCCGTGCAGCCACGAGAAAGTGCTGCAGCTCCTGGATAGAGATAATACTGAAAGCCGAACAGATTGTAGTGAGCGTGAAGGAGAGCGAAGCATAGGAGAAGGAACACCAGTGGAGCAGAGCAGTGAAGTAGCTACCTCCCTGGCTGGTGCAGATTACCAGTAGCCGGAACACCGAGGTTGTGAGGCACTCTAAGACTGACAGCAGAAACCAGCAGGACAGCTAGATTATCACCTGTCCACCCTAACACCAAGGAGGCATGGTGACACATAGAGCCCGGGTCATGATAGAGATCCTGTAAAAAGGCTTGAGTCACCTGCCATAAGGGTTTATGTCCCACCTTTATGGAGGACAGAGAGCTGTGAGGACCTTATCAGAAGCCAAAGGCAGTAAGGGACTGCAACACCACCACGCTATGAGGAAGGCTTTTAACTCCACCTGGTAAAGGGGACTCTGAATTCGCTTCCAAGCCGGCCAGACCCTGCCTGTCCTCTGATCTGGTGCCCTGGACTGTGGCTGCCTGAAGTCTTCAGTAAACAAGGTAAAGAGACTGCAACCCTGTGTCCTTGTTCTTTACTGTACCATTCACCATCTTCCATCTACACACCAGGAGCCCTGTGGGAAGTTATACCATCTAGCTGCCATAACATCACCCCAGAAGACCCCTTAAAGCAGCGTCGGTCCCCACTGACCGAATACCACAGGTGGGGTCACGAACATAAACTTTATTCAATTTTCCTTTTACATGGGTGCCCACGGCCACGGACTGGGTCGCCACTGTGACATCCCCCTGTGAACACTGGACCCGGTGGGGCGCTCCAGATGCAGTCATGTATCATGAGATTTTGGCCAACAATGTCATTTTCTCAGTAAGATCATTGCAGATGGGTCATGGCTGGGTCTTCCAGCATGACAATGACGCAAAACACACAGCCAGGGCAACTAGGGAGTGGCTCCATAAGAAGCATTTCAAGGTCTTGGAATGGCCTAGTCAGTCTCCAGACCTGAATCTGTTACAAAATCTTTGGATGGAGCAGAAACTCAATGTCGCCTAGCAACAGCCCCGACACCTGAAAGATTTGTATGGAAGAGTGGGCCAAAACCTCTGCTGCAATGTGTGCAACCTGGTCAAGAACTACAGGAAACATCTGATCTAAGTGCAAACAAAGGTTTCTGCACCAAATATTAAGTTCTGTTTTTCTATTGTAGCAAATACTTATTTCATGCAATAAAATGCAAATTAATTATGTGAAAATCATACAATTTGATCACGTGCTTCAAACAACTTTGGAAACTGCCAAAATTTTTGTCTGGACCATTTTGGGGTTTTGTGTGAAATTATGTCCAATTAGTCATTTTTCCTCACACAAAAGGAAATAAACATATGTTTAACAAAACATGTATAATTGCAATTTTCTGGAAAAAATACTTCATTTTGTGTAACAATTTCATGAATGCCAATACTTTCGGTCATCACTGTATATACAGTATATATAGGAGCCCTTCAATCACTGTTTAGCATCAAGATAGGAAGGGGGGAGACTGTTCGCATCATGTAGTGGTATAACATGAATGTTTTGTGTCGCAATGCAAAATCTCCAGCAGAGCCGCCAACTGTAACAGATCTTTAATGGTATTGGTCTCCTATGGGCCAACAAAAAACTTTTAATACCAACAGGGCTTCAAGGCATAGATGCAACTGCAACCCTTGTATCTACACTGCCCTCATGAAAAGAGTGGACTTATGACAATGATTCTGTATTTATTAATAGCTCCAATTAGCCAAAGGGTGCAATTTTTTTTTGTTTTAATTGAGCAAATAGGTGTTTCCTTCAGTTTAAAACGCAGAGTTTTGATCATCAGGGCCATGCCCCTATTGATGAATCTGCCATAGTCTGAGCCAAGCTTGACATGACTTTGAAGTGTCATCCATTGTCCCCTACTTATTTGTAGAGTCTAAGGCAAAGCATCCCACATATGGTGCTTACCCCAAACAATATATTGCTCAATTACTTATGCCAAAGACATTAACTACATTGAGACTTCTGCCAAAATAGGTTTAAATAGATGCTCAACAATCCCACACTACAATCCCAAACATGTAAGTAAAAAAAATCCAACAATTGCTCCCTAATACAAGGAGGCAATCAATAACCAAAAGAGAAATGTAACCATAATGAAAGGTTTGTTTTATCTCTTCATAGGAATCACAGATTAATTATAGCAAATTGTTTAGTGGAAGATGAAGGCGACTATGCATTCGTTCCAGATCTTTATTTAATCAATATTCCGGCAAATGTACATGTTATAGGTGAGAAAAAAAAATAATTACGGTATTACAAGGTTTATAAACATTTTTAAACTTTTACAGTTTTCAAAGTCATGGTTCTTAACTTGTACTTTTTTTCCGCAGATCCTCCCAAAATCCATTTTGATTCTCTAAATTACCCTGATAACACTGTTGTGGTAGTAGCAGGAACAAAGCTGAGACTTGAAGTGCCAGTTACTGGGGAACCTGCCCCCAAAATTATTTGGAGTAGAGGAGACAAGGTATATTTTGTGTGCACCTTTTGTCTGATGAGTGATGACTTATAACAATATGCACAGCAGTAAAGCCTTTACCATGCCTTATTTTATCCCTTCAGTGGATCACAGATCTGAGTGGTCGCATCAGGGCGGAGTCATACCCTGATCATGGGCTCCTAGTCATTGACTCTGCTGAGAAAGATGATACTGGAACATACAGAATTATGGTAAAAAATGAGGCCGGAGAAGCTGTAGCTCACATCAAAATTAAAGTTGTTGGTAAGCTAAGTAATTGCAAGTGATTTTCTTATGTACATGTCCTGTCTGTAGACTGTTGGATTTTATCTTTACTAATCAACTACAGAAAACACCAAAAAACATGGCTCCCTTTTTGGAACCAAGATTCCTTTAAGATCAAGTATGAACATTTTTGTAATACAACAGATAAAGTAGATGCATTTTTTCAGTTGTAAATTTGGAGAATAAATGGAAAGTATATATGATATGTATTGTCATGGTTGCACTGTTCATGGAAGCATGATAACTTAATAGGTCTCCATGGACAGGCTTAGCGTAAGCCATTTTGTTTACCAGATTCCAGGGGTTGCCCTGGCTTTCCCCCTCTACCCACTGAACAGAGATCAGGTCATTCTCAGGGACTGCTGGGATGGGGCCATAGAGTCAGATGCCATCTGATGGAGCAAGTTGGCAGCAAGAAGCGTCTTCATGTAGGGTCAATATCAAGAGGTCACGTCAGAGACAAAAACAGAAAAAAGTAGGTGGTGATAATACAAGGCAAGGTTAAAGAAAGGGATAAATCAGGAAACCACATCAAAAGTAAAGAATAGGGTTATGCCAGATAAGCAGACCTTATTGCCTGGCAGTGGGAATTGATTGTCAGGGGTTTAAATAGCAAGCAGCCCCACCCAGTGCTGACATCAGGAAAGAAACACAAACTAAAAGAATTTAACCCCAAAGCTTCTAAACTGGCTTGAAGCCACAAGTCCTAGGAATAGAACAGGACTGCTGAATAATCACTTTGCTTTGATCGATTGGTGAAGCAGGAGTAGAGTGGACAGGCACCGCCATGGATCTCACAGTTATATTGTGCTTGGAATAATACAATGTTTGTCTTTTTTTAGACATCCCCGATGCCCCATTAGCACCCGATGTGACCGAGGTTGGAGAGGATTGGTGTACTATGAAATGGGAGCCACCAATATATGATGGAGGATGCCCCATTCTAGGTGTGTAAATATGATCCCAATTCTCATTTGTAACTCAGTTCAGATTGAGGCATATTAACATGTATCTAGATTTGATCGTATATGACATAACACGTGACAAAATCTGCTCTTTATCAGTGAACATTTTTAGTGTGAGGGATGCAACAGTGAATTGTACATTATTTCAGAATATTTTCAATGTGTTAAGTGGAAAACAACTAATAACAATTTATTTCATAGGATACTTTATTGAAAGAAAGAAGAAACAAAGCTCCAGGTGGATGAGGCTCAATTTTGAACTATGCAAAGAAACAAACTTTGAACCCAAAAAAATGATTGAAGGTGTTGCATATGAAGTCCGTGTCTTTGCAGTCAACTCAATAGGAATTTCTAAACCAAGCATGCCCTCCAAGCCCTTCGTCCCACTGGGTGGGTGTCTGTATGAAAGAAATAGCATAACATGTTATGCACCAATAGCAATTTTGGGGATCTGCATGAAAGTTAGAAGTTGTAGATTCCCTCTTCTCCCCCTCCCCCCACAAAAATAGCAGCATAGTTAGATATTAATGAGTTAACCTTTGGAATCGCTCCTTTTATGAGTGGCAGTGTAAAGATAATAGAGCAGTACTGTGATGATAACATACAATGTCTCATTGTTTCTCTGATAAATCTTCTTAGCCTCTACTTGCTATCAGGATGGCCGGTGATAGCAGTCTTCTCTCTCTCTCTCTTTCTCTTTTCTGTAGTGTATGATCCCTTAAGGTACCGTCACACTAGACGATATCGCTAGCGATCAGTGACGTTGCAGCGTCCTCGCTAGCGATATCGTCCAGTGTGAAAGGCAGCAGCGATCAGGCCCCTGCTGTGCTGTCGCTGGTTGGGGAAGAAAGTCCAGAACTTTGTTTCGTCGCTGGACTCCCCGCAGACATCGCTGAATCGGCGTGTGTGACACCGATTCAGCGATGTCTTCGCTGTTAACCAGGGTAAACATCGGGTTACTAAGCGCAGGGCCGGACGTCACCGCTCTGCTTTCCGGCTGCCCGGCGCTCACAGCCAGACCAGAGAAGCAGAGCGCCGAGGACAGACAGCGGTAGGTAAGTATGTAGCGGTTGTTTTTTTTACTTTAACGCTGGTAACCAGGGTAAACATCGGGTTACTAAGCGCGGCCCTGCGCTTAGTAACCCGATGTTTACCCTGGTTACTGGGGACCTCGGGATCGTTGGTCGCTGGAGAGCTGTCTGCGTGACAGCTCTCCAGCGACAAAACAGCGACGCTGCAGCGATCCGGATCGTTGTCGGTATCGCTGCAGCGTCGCTTAGTGTGACGGTACCTTTATTGTCAGTGAGATCCTATCTATCTCTCTTGCCTGTAGTGCATATGTTTTTATGGTCAGTGGGGTCCTCTTTCTTTTGCCTATAGAGTGTAAGCCCTTATGATCAGCGAGGTCCTCTCTCACTCTTTTGCCTGTATAGTGTAAGCCCTTATGGTCAGCGTGGTCTCTCTTCTGTAGTGTATATCCCCTTACGTTCAGCGGGGTCCTCTCTCTCATCTGTAGAGTGTAAGCCCTTATGATCAGCGTGGTCCTGTCTCTGTTGTCTGGAGAGTTTAAGCCCTTATGGTCAGCAGGGTCCTCTCTCTCTCTCGTCTGTAGAGTGTAAGCCCTTATGGTCAGCGGGGTCCTCTGTCTCTCGTCTGTAGAGTGTAAGCCCTTATGGTCAGCAGGGTCCTCTCTCTCTCTTGTATGTAGAGTGTAAGCTGTTATGTTCAGCAGGGTCCTTTCTCTCTCTTTCTTTTTGTCTGTAATGTGTAACCCCTTATGGTCAGTGGGGTGTTTTCTCATCTGTAGAATGTAAACCCTTACGTTCAACGGGGTCCTCTCTCACTCTCTTGCCTGTATAGTGCAAGCCCATACGGTCAGCAGAGTCCTCTCTCTCTTGTATGTAGAGTTTAAGCTCTTATGGTCAGCAGGGGTATAGGGGTATAGGGGTATAGTGAAGGGGTAGAGCTATCCCATAGCCCTATTCCTAAAGGAAATGAACGGGTAGAGCTATCCAACAGCGCTATTCCTCAATATTCCTGAGTGTAAGCAAGTTCACATGGTTGAGCGCACTTGGGATCTGCCCCCAAGGCCCTGCCCATGCCCAATGTTTGGTCCGTAGACCGTGACTAGGAGTTAGTCCCGCTTTTGTGTACAAAATTTTTTGGCTTTTACAATTGTTAAAAAGCTTAATAAAAGACTTCTTTGTACACACAGTTGACAGTAAACCATTTGTCAACGTTAGGAATAAGTTTACCCTGCTTCTGTGTCTCAAATATTTTTTGTTGGCTTTTCCTTCCCATGGAGAAAGACACATATAACTACCCGTGTGAAAACACTGTGAGAGGCAAATAAATTCCTACAATATCCAAGGACTGTCCCTGAGATTTATTGATGGTCATTGCAAAAGCCAACATGACAGGAAACTGACACCATGGCATCTGGACTGGCAAGTTTTTATCTTTGGAAATCAGGTCAATTCTTGGAATAAGAACTTTCTGACCCTTTGCTTTTCCATTTAAAGCAACGGCATGAATAACGTTTGCTTTTAAGCTTTTCACATAAAGCCTTGTGCCATTACAAAGGCCATGCTTTCTGATTACGCAGGAGCATAATTACAGCTCCTGATTTCAGCTTTAGTTCATGAGGAGGCATCCCAGTGGGATTCAAAGAGTTAAGAAACTCTACAAAGTAATCTGTGAGAATCACACCCTCCTCTTCAGGAATTGTGTCAATGGAGCAATATGTTGAGTGTTCACCTTGAACTTGACTAAGAATTTTGTCACTTAAGGCGTGAACGTCATAATTCAATGGCGTAAGAATTGCTTTATTGGCATTTGCTTCTACCGCTGGATCGGTAATCTCAATTGAGTTGCCAAAAAGAGCTGTAATTAAATCACCCTCTTCAATAAAAGAATTCGGGATTTCAATTGTGTCTTCTGGTAGACCATATACATTTGACAACTCTCCATTGCCAAGTTTCAGTAACCATGAGTTGTACTCAACTTCATCCTGAGACGTTCTCATATTCTGTTGTAACTGGAACCGTGAAAACTGATTCCAGGATTTGAGTAGTTAATGGTGGACTGTACAATTTGGGCTCTTTTTCCACCTTCCACTATTATTAGGGTTTGACGAAAGTCACCACTGTTTATGAAAACTTTTCCACCAAATGGTCTTTTTTTTCCACATATGTCTTGGAACAAATTATCCACAGCGTTCATATTAAAACAGGGAGTCATTGTTACTTCATCCCAAATAACGACAGACGACTCCCTAAGCTCCTTTGCTTGAAGTGAGGTTGGCTTAATTTTTGACACTGTGGTCTCATTTGTTGTAATTCCAAGGCCAAACTTGGAATGGTAGGTGCTACCATTTTGTAGTAATGTAGCCGCCAATCCAGCGGAGTCTACTGAGCAAATAGACTTCTTTTCTGCTTGTAGTGTCTTGTGCAAGCAGTTGTACAAAAATGTCTTTCCACTGTTTCCTGGGCCGTCCAGAAAAAAAACAGTGTGAGATAGAGTCATCTGGCTGTGATACAGCATTGACTGCTTGCATAATTGCATCGAAAGCTGATTTCTGAGATTCATTAAGCAGCATCGAAAGCTGATTTCTGAGATTCATTAAGCATAGCTTTCAATTGCTCAGCATAATTCAGTTGGTCCAGTATTTCATCTGGAACATTTACTGGAGTTGGCAATCCATAGTCAGCACAGGACTTTTTATTGCTTAAGAGCACTTCATTAATATCACGAAGAGCCAGTTGCTCAGCAATTTCTGGAGTATACCGCCTGGTGTAATCCTCCATAAATTCAGTTTTATATTTTTGCCATAATGCCAATGGTTTAGCTGGTTCCCCATATACACAAATTAGAGAAAATAATTTGCAAAATTGGTAGGGGATTTGGAAAGCGATTGCATCCGTTATACCATCTTCCAATTGGGAATCGCCTTCCAAAAAATGAAGATCAATGCACACATTTTTATACGCGTCATGTACGACTCCATTGACAGTCCTTAAGTCAGCATAAGACTTTGCTCCTCTTACATGAAGTAAAAGGAGTCTTAGATAATACAGCTCACCATCTGTTAAAGAGACTGTATACATTCGGGTAATTGTTTTCCCCAATTGAGCCCGTAGTTTTTTCAATCCTTCTAGTACAGCTTTTCTATCCCAGATATAGTGTTCAGGGATTTCACTGTACAAATACTGACTGGCGGAAGCGTCAACTCTGTTTAGCTCAAAATAAGCCTGCGGAGTAGAGGCTTTTGAGTCTGAAATAACCATATCCACATTACCATCTTCGAAAAACACTTGCTGTTTTCAAGGTGAACAGCAAGCCTTTTAATGGTATGTGAAGCATCATGCATTTTATTTTTTCTGATTCTCCACATGCTCTGGCACTTATATGCTGAGAATCTAGGTACATGGCTGGTTCATTCTAGTTTAATGTATCAAACTTGATATTGGCACAGTCATGTCCTTTGTATACATATTTACATATTTGAAAGGATATTTAACACTTTTTATTGAAGCACATATCTCAACATTGATATGGCAATTGTACTTGAGTAATAAATAAGGGTTGTATGGAACTACCCGTCTATTGTCGATTTCTCTCGTTCCTCGTCTGGTTTTCCTAGTATTGCATCGACGGTACTGTGGATAACCATCAACATTGGGGTTTATCTCTGTATTAAATTCCTTTGGGAATTTTTTTGCACATTGACCATCTGTCATGCATATAGCCCCAGGTTGATATTTGCCACATGGGCCATGAATCATGTGCTTCATCGCTGCCTCATGCAGTTTGGGATTTGCTGTCTCATTTGGGATTTCAGCAGAGACCAATTTGTCAATTATTTCTTTGTCCCTTGGTTTATCTTCCACTCCGAGGATTAAGAGCATGTGAATGTGTGGTAGTCCACGCTTTTGAAATTCTATTACATGCACATAGGCAACTATGCGGCCAAAAATGTTTTTTTTTTCAAAATCTCGTTAAGCACGGCTTGGAGTTTGATTTTAAATACTCATGCAACCAAATCTCGTCTGAACTCTGGCCTTGGCCATGGTTCTAAATTTTCAGTAATTTCTTTCCACTTTGGGTTACATTTCATCGTAACAAAAAGATCTGGCTTTCCGAATTTTCAGACAATTGTCATGGCGTCTTGGTAATTTTGCTGCATAGCTCTTGGGCATTCAATGAAAGTGGACTGTAAAATTACTGGTGTCCCTGCTTTTAGCCCTTGGTGTAATGCAGCATTATGGATGTGATCCGTAACACCCGCATAACTATCAACGTGTAATGCCTTTTGATTTTGTTTTATATATTTGATCCTGTCGGATTCAATTTGACGTAATTGTCAATGATAAATTGTTGCGTCAACTTTCCAGCATTTAAAAGGGGATTGAACTCGTCACGAATGGCAAGCCTGTATGCATAGTACTGCAACAGGGTGATTTTTTCTTGTCGATCGTGATCCACTGGTATGGATGGTAAATGAATGTCACCAATTCCTTGATGTTGCACACTTAGGGCAATTGGAGTTGTCAAATTTATTGTCCATCCACTGTCCCCACATGGGAATAGAAGTGGATATGTCATTGCATCACACTTTCTGTGAAGAAAGCTGATTTGAACACTTTGGTTTTCACTTTTGAGGTGAACTCTGATGTCCCTATTAAAAGGGGGTTCACCCATTGCATTTTGATAAATTATAGCTACGCATCTTGGTGCATTGTAGTGCCTCTGGTCATCGTTGTAGTCATTTATAATTGACATTGTTATTTCGAGTGGATCGCGATTTTCTAATTCAGCAATCCTCTCTTACTCTACTTCAAATTCCCTCATCATTGTGAAGGCTCTTGCGAGTGGGTTAATTGCTTTCATTTTCTCTCCAAGAGATGATAGCAGTGCTGGGAGGCACTTTTTATTTGCTTGACTTCTTGTACTTAATGCTTCTTCACTGTCCAATATATAAATCTGGGCAAACTTGGGAGTACTACCCACAGCGGGATGTAATGGGGCGGTTCTGTGGTAAATTTGTCCATGAATTCGAAAATAGTGTGGACCATGCCCAGGAGATGACACTACTTGTGCTCCCATTGATGCCAAAGCAAGCAAGCTATTGTATTGTCTTGTATTAGCCATAAAGTTGTTGGAGTGCTGATACTCTCCTTTCATCAACTTGACTAATTGATCATCCATACGAATGGGACATAATTGGATGCGCCCTCTCTTGCAGCAGGAAGAGAATGTTTTGTCCTGCGCCATTTCGTCTTTGAAATTTTTAGATTGGCAGAACTGACATCGAAATGTCAGTTTCTCTACGTGCAGCAGCGCGCTCAATTTGATCCATCTTTGCAATCTTGCCTCACAGTGTTGCCTCACAGGCTAACATTCAAAAAAGGCTTATGCCTTAACTCGCCACCAAGGGGAGCTCCTCTCCTTAGGTATCCATGGTTACGCCCAACTGTGGATGACTCATTGTAATTAGTGAGTTATTCCATTATTAGGTATAACTAGGTAATTAGGTATACTGATGTCATACGTATTAATTGAATTGACGGTTTATGCTAAAACTGGAGAATAGGGTTACTGCTTACTGGTTACTAGGCAGATATATGAGTCTCTAACAGCTCGACAGCATAATGTTTTTTCATATATTAGACTGTCCTAATCTATTCTTTTTTGCTTCCTTCTAGCTGTCACAAGTGCTCCAACCATGTTAACACTAGATGGAGTAACTGACAACACAGTGACGATGAAGTGGCGTCCCCCAGACCACATTGGTGCTGCAGGTTTGGATGGCTATGTCATTGAGTACTGTTTTGAAGGGGGTGAGTATACAACAGTTGCATTATCTATGTAGTTTATAGTCCACAAAAAAAAACTAAAATTAATACCAAAAGAATATCTCCATGGATATATCCCTACATGCCTACTATACAGTACATGGTTCCAAACAGATTAATATTATTTTAACTTTAAGCATAGTCCAGCACTGTCTTGGGTTTTAATATGTGCATTAATTGGAATGTTCTTACATTGGGTGATACATTTATATTATTATATCCATCCTATGTCAGGTAAGTACATTGAATAGACTGCAAGAAAATTAAACGCAAGTGAGTTGGAAAAGCAACACTGCCAGTGATTGCAAGCATGCTGTGAAAAGCATCTTTTATTCTTTAGTCATCTTTGATCATTGTACACTTCTTGCTTATGGATCAAATAGTCACTTTCGCTTACATGATTTTCTAAACTGCATAATATTATTCATCCAAAAATATGAAACTAGTGTAAGTGCCTGGTTTGATGCTTGCATAGATTAATTGCGTTTGGTGTGTAACTCCAAAGTAAAAAAAAACTAATGCACGAAGTCAGACCCAATTGCAGGCCCAAGGCTTAACCCTAAAAACAGTATTTCTGAGGTTGGTGCCTCTTTACCAGGAGGAGATGAGAAGCAGGAGAAGCCAGAATTTACAAATCAGGAGTTGGATTTGTTAGTGGATTGTGTGTCTAAGAATGGGCCAAATATATGTGGTGCATTGTCTGCAAAAACCACCAAAGCAGAGAAGAGTAAGATATGGGCAGACATCCAAGCCAAGGTCAACGCCAAGGGTGGCAAAAACAGGTCCATTGCAGACTTGAAAAAAAGGTGGAACGCTCTCAAAAAACAAACCAAGAATAAATTGTTGCAAAGCAAAAAAGAAAGTAATGTGGAGAATACAGTAGTGCCTGAGCCTACAAAGGATCTGTCTGTTTTGGAGAAACGTGTGGAGGCTATGCTACAGCTTGAGGAACTGGAAGGAACCCCTGACATTGAAGATGATCTACAAAATGATATATCTGGAGGTAAAACAAACATTAAAACTGACTTTTTGCCATGTGTGTTTTCAATTGTTGTTTATACTAATGAATGTGTTTAAGGTTTCCACCTCATATAGTGGAATTTGTTTTATATAGTAGTTGCTATATTCTTCCAGCTTGAAGCTGTCTTTTTAAATTGTGTCCCATAATATTATTGAAAACTGTATTCTCATTGAGCTACTGTGGATTAAACACATTCCCTTATGTTTCTAAATGCAGTCATCCCAATTACCATGCACTGGAATGATTTTAACATGAATCTGTCTGAATCATTAGCCCTTTTAAGCCATCTATATGGGCTTTCAGGTCATAGTAATAAAGTGCTACCTTGATATCTGTGATCCAAAGTCGTATTACAGACAAATCCATATTTTTCTTAATATGTAAATGAGCTGTTACGAATAGGGATGAGCAAGCGACCCCCACATGTATTCAGGCTGTCTAGCAGTCGCAAATCATGCAGCTGCGGCGATGAAAACTACATTTCCGAGCACACCAAAATACTCAGAGACCACCCGAGCATGCTCAGGGAAACCAGAGTAACGAGCATACTTTCTCAACACTAGTTACGAACTATGAGCTCTCCCTGAGAATTTGCCTACAAGTCTTATTTAAAATAAAAGGGGGCGTAATACCAGTGTGAGACATGTAATAACTGACAGTCTGCTCTCATGATCTTATAACTAATACAGTACAACAAACCTGAGCTTTGTATCATTACAAACACATCTCTACTTGCAGCTTTCCTCTCATAGCACTGTCAACTCAGCTGTACTGCTCTTCCCTTCACACAGGTTGCCTGTGAGATGGAATATAAAAATGTATTAGTTGTAATGAGGCTCAGTTGTGCAGCAGTGCAGAGGAAAGCTACAAATGCAGATGTGTTTGTAATGAGACTAAGCTCAACTTTGCTGTACTGTGTCAGTTATAAACACATACAGCTCTGCAGTGAGATCAGGAGAGCAGACTGTCAGTCATTATATGTCTCACAATGGTTGCATCCACTTTCATTCAAAATAAGTTCCGGAGGCAGATGTATGATTGGTCCACCGATCTTACCATGCATTTCTCTGGAATAATACATTGGATGGCATATATTAAGGTATAATTTTATTCAGCTTCCTATGACTTGCATGCCCATATACACAGCTTAGGAGGATTGATCCAACAGACAGATTCACTTTAAGAACATATCGGAATTCAAATTATTTCAATTTAGTGCCCTTGTACGTTATCAATGAATATAAAAGTAAAACATTTTCTTCAGAAGTTTTCACTGTGATACAACTTACATTGTGATCCACAAAATTTCACTTTCTTCGAGGGGTAAAAAAAGAAGGAATGAAAGTTATTGTGGAAGCTGCCTATATAAAATTGAATAAACATATTAATATACTTTTATTCAAAGACTGTCCTGAGATTCTGATTTAATACTCCTTCTACTGGTCTCAGTACCTCTGCTTCGACCTTTGCTGCCTCGACCTCCTTGTGTCAGCACATTACCAGTGATGTGTAAGAAGCAGGCTGGCTCATTTCAAATAAGCACTCTTCTCTATGCATGGATCAGCTGTGATAGAAAAAACGACGATCTTACTATTGAAAAGAGTGAGATAGCCAGTCCTCTTCATACTGTCACTGACACAGACAGGGGAGAGAAAGCTATCTGCCTGTGTCAGAACAAAGCAAAAGTGTAGGTGGAGGATCTAAAATCAGAATATCAGAGAAGTTTTCAAAATGAAAGTATAGCAGCAAGTTGTATTATTTGGGCAACAGTTTCTCTACCTGGGCAAGCCCTTAATGTACAAGTCCATTCAAGAAAGTAAACTTCAGCTTTTCCCAGAATTATGGACGTCTAACAAGTTTCACTTATCTGAAATCCCAACCTATGAAAATCAATGCTTTCCTTTTTCCTTGCAATTGATGCCTGCTAGCCATTGTTACTCTAGCTCAAGCTCTAACACAAGCAACTTGGCAAGAAATACTTCACTTGTCTATTGCATTAGCTTGCCCAAAAAATAAAACAAACTTATATTTGGCAACTAATTGAAAAAAATATGAAAATCCCATAAAGTAAATTAATCCTAATTTGAATTCAATGAAAAATGGAGACACATGCTCTTTAGCGGTTTATAGGCAGTATGGATAAAATTATTGCATTGCATAAAAAAATGTGCATACTGTCATTTTGTTAGTAGTTAAATTATCCTGTTAAAGCAAAGTTTTATAGCCTGGAGAATATTTGTATCAAGGAGTATGTCTGAGGTTGCCCCATCTTTACCAGGAACTCCAGAAAAGCCAACACTTACTGATGAGGAGCTGAACACTTTAGTGGATAACATTGGCAAACTAGGGCCCCAACTATTTGGAGCCCAAACAACCCCAGCAGATAAGGATAAAGTGTGGGCGAACATCCAAGAGAAGCTAAGTGCTGTGGGGGGCAAAAAAAGGTCAATTGACGATATTAAAAGAGCTTGGAATACCCTTAAAAAACAGACAAAGAAAAAAATAGATCACAACAAGAAGATAATGGAAAACAAAGAACAAAAAGCCAACTTCATTGAGCTAACGCCCATAGAGAAGAGGGTGGAAGTTATGTTACAAGACAAACAAAACTTCTCTGAGGATTTCCGGGAGGAGCCTGATGAAGGTAAAACTCATTCCCCAACTTCTTGTTGGGCTATGTATGCATGCTTCACTAGTCTTACATTCTTACTTTGGTTAATGTACACTACCGTTCAAAATTTTAGGGTCACCCAGACAATTTTGTGTTTTCCATGAAAACTCATACTTTTATTAATCAAATGAGTTGCCAAATGAATTTAAAATCTAGTCCAGACATTGACAAGGTTCGAAAAAAAGATTTTTATTTCAAATAATAATTTTCTCATTCAAACGTTGCTTTCGTCAAAGAATGCTCCCTTTGCAGCCATTATAGCATTGCAGACCTTTGGCATTCTAGCAGTTAAATAGCTACGTAGTATACAGCACAGAGCCACGTAGTAAACAGCACAGAGCCACGTAGTATACAGCACAGAGCTACGTAGTATACAGCACAGAGCCACGTAATATATAGCACAGACACGTAGTATATTGGCCAGTCATGTAGTATATTGCCCAGCCACGTATGAAGCAGATTAAAAAATAAAAAATAAACATACTCACCTTCTGAACGGCCCTTGTAGTCCTGTCGCTTGTGTGCGGTGCACGCGGCAACTGCCGGTCCCAGGTTCGGTATGAGCGCAGGACCTGTGATGACGTTGCGGTCAAATGACCGTGACGTCATGGAAGGTCCTTCTCGCATAGCATCCTTAGCACTGGAACCTGTCGCTTGCACTGTCGAGGACAGGACGACATGTCAGAGGGTGAGAATAACATTTTTTTTTATTATTATTATTTGTAACAGTAGATCTTTTTACTATTGATGCTGCATACGCATCATCAATAGTAAAAAGTTGGTCACACAGGGTTAATAGCTGCATAACCGGAGTGCGTTACACCGCGCTCTGGTAACGCTGGCATTAACCCTGTGTGAGGGCTGACTGGATGACTGGAGGGGAGTATGGAGCGGGCACTGACTGCGGGGAGGAAAGAGTGGCCATATTGCCGCCAGACTGTGGCCATCGCTGACTGGTCGTGGCAATGGTCGTGGGCGTTTTGCCACGACCAATCAGCGACTTGGATTCCATGACAGACAGAGGCCACGACAAATGAATATCCGTGACAGAAGGACAGACAGACAGAAAGACGGAAGTGACCCTTAGACAATTATATAGTAGATCCCTTTTACCTCGTACAAATATCCCACTTTACCAGTACCAAAGCAACCCCAGACCATCACATTACCTCCACCATGCTTGACAGATGGCGTCAGGCACTCTGCCATCATCTTTTCAGTTGTTCTGCGTCTCACAAATGTTCTTCTGTGTGATCCAAACACCTCAAACTTGGATTCATCTGTCCATCACACTCTTTTCCAATCTTCCTTTGTCAAATGTCTGTGTTCTTTCGCCCATATTAATCTTTTCCTTTTATTAGCCAGTCTCAGATATGGCTTTTTCTTTGCCACTCTGCCCTGAAGGCCAGCATCCTACAGTCACATCTTCACTGTAGACGTTGACACTAGCGTTTTGCCTGTACTATTTAATGAAGCTGCCAGTTGAGGACCTGTGAGGCGTCGATTTCTCAAACTACAGACTCTAATGTACTTGTCTTGTTGCTCAGTTGTGCAGCGGGGCCACCCACTTCTCTTTCTACTCTGGTTAGAGCCTGTTTGTGCTCTCCTCTGAAGGGAGTAGTACATCTTCAGTTTCTTGGAAATTTCTCGCTTGGAATAGCCTTCATTTCTAAGAACAAGAATAGACTGTCAAGTTTCACATGAAAGTTCTTTTTTTCTGGCCATTTTGAGAGTTTAATGGAACCAATAAATGTAATGCTCCAGATTCTCAACTAGCTCAAAGGAAGGTCAGGTTTATAGCTTCTCTAATCAGCCAAACTGTTTTCAGCTATGCTAACATACTTTTTCAAGGGTATTCTAACCAACCATTAGCCTTCTAACACAGTTACCAAACACAAATTACCATAAGAACACTGGAGTGATGGTTGTTGGAAATGGGCCTCTAAACCCCTATGAAGATTGTTATGAATTCTGTGGCAGAGCTCCCTCCTGTGGGCACAAGTGGTACTTCGGCTGATTCTCTCTGTGAGCTTCCGTTGGTGGAGGAAAGTGGTACTGCGGCTTCTGAGTTTCCTTCCTCAGGTGATGTGGTGAAGTCGTTAGGTGCTGCTCTATTTAACTCCACCTAGTGCTTTGATCCTGGCCTCCAGGCAATGTTCTAGTATTGGACCTGTTTCCTCCTGGATCGTTCCTGTGGCCTGCTGCTCTGCATAGCTAAGTTCCGCTTTGCTATTTTGTTTGCTGTTTTTTCTGTCCAGCTTGTCTATTTGTTTTTTCCTGCTTGCTGGAAGCTCTGGGACGCAGAGGGTGTACCTCTGTGCCGTTAGTTCGGTACGGAGGGTCTTTTTGCCCCCTTTGCGTGGTTTTTGTAGGGTTTTGTGTTGACCGCAAAGTTACCTTTCCTATCCTCGCTCTGTTCAGAAAGTCGGGCCTCACTTTGCTAAATCTATTTAATCTCTACGTTTGTCTTTTCATCTTACCTCACAGTCATTATATGTGGGGGCTGCCTTTTCCTTTGGGGTATTTCTCTGAGGCAAGGTAGGCTTATTTTCTATCTTCAGGCTAGCTAGTTTCTCAGGCTGTGCCGAGTTGCATAGGGAGCGTTAGGCGCAATCCACGGCTGCCTCTAGTGTGGTTGGAGAGGATTAGGGATTGCGGTCAGCAGAGTTCCCACGTCTCAGAGCTCGTTCTATGTTTTTGGGTTATTGTCAGGTCACTGTATGTGCACTGACCTCTATGTCCATTGTGGTACTGAATTACCTTATCATAACAGTACTGGAGGCCCAAAGTACTAATGATTCTCAATAGGGGGAAAAAAGAAGTTCTGAGACCATTTTTTTTTCTCTGCACTGTGTTTTGCCTTTTTTTTCCCCTAGACATTTGGGTGGTTCAGGACACAGGTGTAGCGATGGACATTAAAGGTCTGTCTTCATGTGTGGATCAGCTCACGGCAAGAGTACATAATATTCAAGACTTTGTGGTTCAGAATTCTATGTTAGAACCGAGAATTCCTATTCCTGATTTGTTTTTTGGAGATAGAACTAAATTTCTGAGTTTCAAAAATAATTGTAAATTATTTCTGGCTTTGAAACCTCGCTCCTCTGGTGACCCAGTTCAACAAGTTAGGATTATTATTTCTTTTTTACGTGGCGACCCTCAGGACTGGGCATTTTCTCTTGCGTCAGGAGATCCTGCATTAAGTAATATCGATGCGTTTTTCCTGGCGCTCGGATTGCTGTACGATGAACCTAATTCAGTGGATCAGGCAGAGAAAAATTTGCTGGCTCTGTGTCAGGGTCAGGATGAGATAGAGGTACCGTATATACTCGAGTATAAGCCGACCCGAGTATAAGCCGACCCCCCTAATTTTGCCACAAAAAACTGGGAAAACTTATTGACTCGAGTATAAGCCTAGGGTGGAAATGCAGCATTTACCGGTGAATTTCAAAAATAAAAATAGATCATTATTTCCCCATAGCTGTGCCATATAGTGCTCTGCACCATTCATATTTCCCCATAGGTGTGAACCATATAGTGCTCTGCACCGTTCATTGTGCCCCCTAGCTGTGCCATATACGGTGCTCTGCACCGTTCATTGTGCCCCATAGATGTGCCATATACGGTGCTCTGCACCGTTCACTGTGCCCCATAGCTGTGCCATATACGGTGCTCTGCACCGTTCACTGTGCCGCATAGCTGTGCTGTGCCATATACGGTGCTCTGCACCGTTCACTGTGCCCCATAGCTGTGCCATATACGGTGCTCTGCACCGTTCACTGTGCCCCATAGCTGTGCTGTGCCATATACGGTGCCCTGCACCGTTCACTGTGCACCATAGCTGTGCCATATACGGTGCTCTGCACCGTTCACTGTGCACCATAGCTGTGCCATATACGGTGCTCTGCACCGTTCACTGTGCCCCATAGCTGTGCTGTGCCATATACGGTGCTCTGCACCGTTCACTGTGCCCCATACATAGCTGTGCTGTGCCATATACGGTGCTCTGCACCGTTCACTATGCCCCATAGCTGTGCTGTGCCATATACGGTGCTCTGCACCGTTCACTGTGCCCCATAGCTGTGCTGTGCCATATACGGTGCTCTGCACCGTTCACTGTGCCCCATAGCTGTGCTGTGCCATATACGGTGCTCTGCACCGTTCACTGTGCCCCATAGCTGTGCTGTGCCATATACGGTGCTCTTCACCGTTCACTGTGCCCCATAGCTGTGCTGTGCCATATACGGTGCTCTGCACCGTTCACTGTGCCCCATAGATGTTCCACATAAATTTGTGCCGCCGCTGCCGCAATAAAGAAAAAAAAACACATACTCACCTCCCTTGATTGCAGCTCCCGGCGTCTCGTTCCGGCGCCTCCATCTTCCCGGCGTCTCTGCTCTGACTGATCAGGCAGAGGGCGCCGCGCACACTATATGCGTCATCGCGCCCTCTGCCTGAACAATCAGAGCGCAGACGCCGGGAAGATGGAGGCGCCGGCCGGGAAGATGGATCGGCGCCCGGCGGCTGGAACGAGGACAGGTGAATATAACATACTCACCTAGTCCTGGCGATCCTCGCGCTGTCCCCTCCTGTCTTCGGTGCCGCAGCTTCTTTCTCTATCAGCGGTCACCGGCACCGCTGATTAGAGAAATGAATAAGCGGCTCCGCCCCTATGGGAGGTGGAGCCGCTTATTCATTTCTGTAATGAGCGGTCCCACGTGACCGCTGAAGAGAGGAAGAAACTGCAGCGCCGAAGCCCGTGGGACGGCAGGGACAGCGCGAGGATCGCTGGGACTAGGTAAGTATACCTCAGCGCCCTCACCCCCTCACCCGCCGACCCCACCGCTACCGTGACTCGAGTATAAGCCGAGGGGGGCACTTTCAGCCCAAAAATTTGGGCTGAAAATCTCGGCTTATACTCGAGTATATACGGTATATTGTCAGAAATTTAGAAAGTGGTCCGTACTCACTCAATGGAATGAAGGTGCGCTCGCAGCTATTTTCAGAAAAGGTCTCTCTGAAGCCCTTAAGGATGTCATGGTGGGATTTCCTATGCCTGCTGGTCTGAATGAGTCTGTCTTTGGCCATTCAGATCGGTCGACGCTTGCGTGAGCGTAAATCTGTGCACCATTTGGCGGTATTACCTGAGCTTAAACCTGAGCCTATGCAGTGCGATAGGACTTTGACCAGAGTTGAACGGCAAGAACACAGACGTCTGAATGGGCTGTGTTTCTACTGTGGTGATTCCACTCATGCTATCTCTGATTGTCCTAAGCGCACTAAGCGGTTCGCTAGGTCTGCCACCATTGGTACGGTACAGTCAAAATTTCTTCTGTCCGTTACCTTGATCTGCTCTTTGTCATCATATTCTGTCATGGCATTTGTGGATTCAGGCGCTGCCCTGAATTTGATGGACTTGGAGTATGCTAGGCGTTGTGGGTTTTTCTTGGAGCCCTTGCAGTGTCCTATTCCATTGAGAGGAATTGATGCTACGCCTTTGGCCAAGAATAAGCCTCAGTACTGGACCCAGCTGACCATGTGCATGGCTCCTGCACATCAGGAGGTTATTCGCTTTCTGGTGTTGCATAATCTGCATGATGTGGTCGTGTTGGGGTTGCCATGGCTACAAGTCCATAATCCAGTATTAGATTGGAAATCCATGTCTGTGTCCAGCTGGGGTTGTCAGGGGGTACATGGTGATGTTCCATTTCTGACTATTTCGTCATCCACCCCTTCTGAGGTTCCAGAGTTCTTGTCTGATTACCGGGATGTATTTGATGAGCCCAAGTCCGATACCCTACCTCCGCATAGGGATTGTGATTGTGCTATCGATTTGATTCCTGGTAGTAAATTCCCAAAAGGTCGACTGTTTAATTTATCTGTGCCTGAGCACGCCGCTATGCGGAGTTATGTGAAGGAGTCCTTGGAGAAGGGGCATATTCACCCGTCATCGTCGCCATTAGGAGCAGGGTTCTTTTTTGTAGCCAAGAAGGATGGTTCACTGAGACCTTGTATAGATTACCGCCTTCTAAATAAGATCACGGTTAAATTTCAGTACCCCTTGCCATTGTTATCTGATTTGTTTGCTCGGATTAAGGGGGCTAGTTGGTTCACCAAGATAGATCTTCGTGGTGCGTATAATCTTGTGCGTATTAAGCGAGGCGATGAATGGAAAACTGCATTTAATACGCCCGAGGGCCATTTTGAGTATCTAGTAATGCCATTCGGACTTGCCAATGCTCCATCAGTGTTTCAGTCCTTTATGCATGACATCTTCCGAGAGTACCTGGATAAATTCCTGATTGTGTACTTGGATGACATTTTGATCTTCTCGGATGATTGGGAGTCTCATGTGAAGCAGGTCAGAACGGTGTTTCAGGTCCTGCGTGCTAATTCTTTGTTTGTGAAGGGATCAAAGTGTCTCTTTGGTGTTCAGAAGGTTTCATTTTTGGGGTTCATCTTTTCCCCTTCTACTATCGAGATGGACCCTGTTAAGGTCCAAGCCATCGATGATTGGACTCAGCCGACATCTCTGAAAAGTCTGCAAAAGTTCCTGGGCTTTGCTAATTTTTATCGTCGCTTCATCTGCAATTTTTCTAGTATTGCTAAACCATTGACCGATTTGACCAAGAAGGGTGTTGATGTGGTCAATTGGTCTTCTGCTGCTGTGGAAGCTTTTCAGGAGTTGAAGCGTCGTTTTTCTTCTGCCCCTGTGTTGTGTCAACCAGATGTTTCGCTTCCGTTCCAGGTCGAGGTTGATGCTTCTGAGATTGGAGCGGGGGCTGTTTTGTTGCAGAGAAGTTCTGATTGCTTGGTGATGAAACCATGCGCCTTCTTTTCCAGGAAGTTTTCGCCTGCTGAGCGAAATTATGATGTGGGCAATCGAGAGTTGCTGGCCATGAAGTGGGCATTCGAGGAGTGGCGTCATTGGCTTGAAGGAGCTAAGCATCGCGTGGTGGTCTTGACTGATCATAAGAACTTGACTTATCTCGAGTCTGCCAAGCGGTTGAATCCTAGACAGGCTCGTTGGTCGCTATTTTTTGCCCGTTTTGACTTTGTGATTTCGTACCTTCCGGGCTCTAAAAATGTGAAGGCGGATGCTCTGTCTAGGAGTTTTGTGCCCGACTCTCCGGGTTTATCTGAGCCGGCGGGTATCCTCAAAGAGGGAGTAATTGTGTCTGCCATCTCCCCTGATTTGCGGCGGGTGCTGCAAAAATTTCAGGCTAATAAACCTGATCGTTGCCCAGCGGAGAAACTGTTTGTCCCTGATAGGTGGACGAATAAAGTTATCTCTGAGGTTCATTGTTCGGTGTTGGCTGGTCATCCTGGAATCTTTGGTACCAGAGAGTTAGTGGCTAGATCCTTTTGGTGGTCATCTCTGTCGCGGGATGTGCGTACTTTTGTGCAGTCCTGTGGGATTTGTGCTCGGGCTAAGCCCTGCTGTTCTCGTGCCAGTGGGTTGCTTTTGCCCTTGCCGGTCCCGAAGAGGCCTTGGACACATATCTCTATGGATTTTATTTCAGATCTTCCCGTCTCTCAAAAGATGTCAGTCATTTGGGTGGTCTGTGATCGCTTCTCTAAGATGGTCCATTTGGTACCCTTGTCTAAATTACCTTCCTCCTCTGATTTGGTGCCATTGTTCTTCCAGCATGTGGTTCGTTTACATGGCATTCCAGAGAATATCATTTCTGACAGAGGTTCCCAGTTTGTTTCGAGGTTTTGGCGAGCCTTTTGTGGTAGGATGGGCATTGACTTGTCTTTTTCCTCGGCTTTCCATCCTCAGAATAATGGCCAGACCGAACGAACCAATCAGACCTTGGAAACATATCTGAGATGCTTTGTTTCTGCTGATCAGGATGACTGGGTGTCCTTTTTGCCTTTGGCTGAGTTCGCCCTTAATAATCGGGCCAGCTCGGCTACCTTGGTTTCGCCGTTTTTCTGCAACTCTGGGTTCCATCCTCGTTTCTCTTCAGGGCAGGTTGAGTCTTCGTACTGTCCTGGTGTGGACACTGTGGTGGACAGGTTGCAGCAGATTTGGACTCATGTAGTGGACAATTTGACCTTGTCCCAGGAGAAGGCTCAACGTTTCGCTAATCGTAGATGCTGTGTGGGTCCCCGACTTTGTGTTGGGGATTTGGTTTGGTTATCTTCTCGTCATATTCCTATGAAGGTTTCCTCTCCTAAGTTTAAACCTCGTTTCAATGGTCCGTATAGGATTTCTGAGGTTCTTAATCCTGTGTCTTTTCGTCTGACCCTTCCAGATTCTTTTTCCATACATAACGTATTCCATAGGTCATTGTTGCGGAGATACGTGGCACCTATGGTTCCATCTGTTGATCCTCCTGCCCCGGTTTTGGTGGAGGGGGAGTTGGAGTATATTGTGGAGAAGATTTTGGATTCTCGTGTTTCTAGACGGAAACTCCAGTATCTGGTTAAGTGGAAGGGTTATGCTCAGGAAGATAATTCCTGGGTCTTTGCCTCTGATGTCCATGCTCCCGATCTTGTTCGTGCCTTTCATATGGCTCATCCTGGTCGTCCTGGGGGCTCTGGTGAGGGTTCGGTGACCCCTCCTCAAGGGGGGGTACTGTTGTGAATTCTGTGGCAGAGCTCCCTCCTGTGGTCACAAGTGGTACTTCGGCTGATTCTCTCTGTGAGCTTCCGTTGGTGGAGGAAAGTGGTACTGCGGCTTCTGAGTTTCCTTCCTCAGGTGATGTGGTGAAGTCGTTAGGTGCTGCTCTATTTAACTCCACCTAGTGCTTTGATCCTGGCCTCCAGGCAATGTTCTAGTATTGGACCTGTTTCCTCCTGGATCGTTCCTGTGGCCTGCTGCTCTGCATAGCTAAGTTCCGCTTTGCTATTTTGTTTGCTGTTTTTTCTGTCCAGCTTGTCTATTTGTTTTTTCCTGCTTGCTGGAAGCTCTGGGACGCAGAGGGTGTACCTCCGTGCCGTTAGTTCGGTACGGAGGGTCTTTTTGCCCCCTTTGCGTGGTTCTTGTAGGGTTTTGTGTTGACCGCAAAGTTACCTTTCCTATCCTCGCTCTGTTCAGAAAGTCGGGCCTCACTTTGCTAAATCTATTTCATCTCTACGTTTGTCTTTTCATCTTACCTCACAGTCATTATATGTGGGGGCTGCCTTTTCCTTTGGGGGTATTTCTCTGAGGCAAGGTAGACTTATTTTCTATCTTCAGGCTAGCTAGTTTCTCAGGCTATGCCGAGTTGCATAGGGAGCGTTAGGCGCAATCCATGGCTGCCTCTAGTGTGGTTGGAGAGGATTAGGGATTGCGGTCAGCAGAGTTCCCACGTCTCAGAGCTCGTTCTATGTTTTTGGGTTATTGTCAGGTCACTGTATGTGCACTGACCTCTATGTCCATTGTGGTACTGAATTACCTTATCATAACAGTACTGGAGGCCCAAAGTACTAATGATTCTCAATAGGGGGAAAAAAGAAGTTCTGAGACCATTTTTTTTTCTCTGCACTGTGTTTTGCCTTTTTTTTCCCCTAGACATTTGGGTGGTTCAGGACACAGGTGTAGCGATGGACATTAAAGGTCTGTCTTCATGTGTGGATCAGCTCACGGCAAGAGTACATAATATTCAAGACTTTGTGGTTCAGAATTCTATGTTAGAACCGAGAATTCCTATTCCTGATTTGTTTTTTGGAGATAGAACTAAATTTCTGAGTTTCAAAAATAATTGTAAATTATTTCTGGCTTTGAAACCTCGCTCCTCTGGTGACCCAGTTCAACAAGTTAGGATTATTATTTCTTTTTTACGTGGCGACCCTCAGGACTGGGCATTTTCTCTTGCGTCAGGAGATCCTGCATTAAGTAATATCGATGCGTTTTTCCTGGCGCTCGGATTGCTGTACGATGAACCTAATTCAGTGGATCAGGCAGAGAAAAATTTGCTGGCTCTGTGTCAGGGTCAGGATGAGATAGAGGTATATTGTCAGAAATTTAGAAAGTGGTCCGTACTCACTCAATGGAATGAAGGTGCGCTCGCAGCTATTTTCAGAAAAGGTCTCTCTGAAGCCCTTAAGGATGTCATGGTAGGATTTCCTATGCCTGCTGGTCTGAATGAGTCTATGTCTTTGGCCATTCAGATCGGTCGACGCTTGCGTGAGCGTAAATCTGTGCACCATTTGGCGGTATTACCTGAGCTTAAACCTGAGCCTATGCAGTGCGATAGGACTTTGACCAGAGTTGAACGGCAAGAACACAGACGTCTGAATGGGCTGTGTTTCTACTGTGGTGATTCCACTCATGCTATCTCTGATTGTCCTAAGCGCACTAAGCGGTTCG
Source organism: Ranitomeya imitator (assembly GCF_032444005.1). Lineage (NCBI taxonomy): Eukaryota > Metazoa > Chordata > Amphibia > Anura > Dendrobatidae > Ranitomeya > Ranitomeya imitator. The sequence continues at coordinate 201,945,906 of NC_091285.1, read as the reverse complement.
CTAGGTCTGCCACCATTGGTACGGTACAGTCAAAATTTCTTCTGTCCGTTACCTTGATCTGCTCTTTGTCATCGTATTCTGTCATGGCATTTGTGGATTCAGGCGCTGCCCTGAATTTGATGGACTTGGAGTATGCTAGGCGTTGTGGGTTTTTCTTGGAGCCCTTGCAGTGTCCTATTCCATTGAGAGGAATTGATGCTACGCCTTTGGCCAAGAATAAGCCTCAGTACTGGACCCAGCTGACCATGTGCATGGCTCCTGCACATCAGGAGGTTATTCGCTTTCTGGTGTTGCATAATCTGCATGATGTGGTCGTGTTGGGGTTGCCATGGCTACAAGTCCATAATCCAGTATTAGATTGGAAATCCATGTCTGTGTCTAGCTGGGGTTGTCAGGGGGTACATGGTGATGTTCCATTTCTGACTATTTCGTCATCCACCCCTTCTGAGGTTCCAGAGTTCTTGTCTGATTACCGGGATGTATTTGATGAGCCCAAGTCCGATACCCTACCTCCGCATAGGGATTGTGATTGTGCTATTGATTTGATTCCTGGTAGTAAATTCCCAAAAGGTCGACTGTTTAATTTATCTGTGCCTGAGCACGCCGCTATGCGGAGTTATGTGAAGGAGTCCTTGGAGAAGGGGCATATTCACCCGTCATCGTCGCCATTAGGAGCAGGGTTCTTTTTTGTAGCCAAGAAGGATGGTTCACTGAGACCTTGTATAGATTACCGCCTTCTAAATAAGATCACGGTTAAATTTCAGTACCCCTTGCCATTGTTATCTGATTTGTTTGCTCGGATTAAGGGGGCTAGTTGGTTCACCAAGATAGATCTTCGTGGTGCGTATAATCTTGTGCGTATTAAGCGAGGCGATGAATGGAAAACTGCATTTAATACGCCCGAGGGCCATTTTGAGTATCTAGTAATGCCATTCGGACTTGCCAATGCTCCATCAGTGTTTCAGTCCTTTATGCATGACATCTTCCGAGAGTACCTGGATAAATTCCTGATTGTGTACTTGGATGACATTTTGATCTTCTCGGATGATTGGGAGTCTCATGTGAAGCAGGTCAGAACGGTGTTTCAGGTCCTGCGTGCTAATTCTTTGTTTGTGAAGGGATCAAAGTGTCTCTTTGGTGTTCAGAAGGTTTCATTTTTGGGGTTCATCTTTTCCCCTTCTACTATCGAGATGGACCCTGTTAAGGTCCAAGCCATCGATGATTGGACTCAGCCGACATCTCTGAAAAGTCTGCAAAAGTTCCTGGGCTTTGCTAATTTTTATCGTCGCTTCATCTGCAATTTTTCTAGTATTGCTAAACCATTGACCGATTTGACCAAGAAGGGTGTTGATGTGGTCAATTGGTCTTCTGCTGCTGTGGAAGCTTTTCAGGAGTTGAAGCGTCATTTTCCTTCTGCCCCTGTGTTGTGTCAACCAGATGTTTCGCTTCCGTTCCAGGTCGAGGTTGATGCTTCTGAGATTGGAGCGGGGGCTGTTTTGTTGCAGAGAAGTTCTGATTGCTTGGTGATGAAACCATGCGCCTTCTTTTCCAGGAAGTTTTCGCCTGCTGAGCGAAATTATGATGTGGGCAATCGAGAGTTGCTGGCCATGAAGTGGGCATTCGAGGAGTGGCGTCATTGGCTTGAAGGAGCTAAGCATCGCGTGGTGGTCTTGACTGATCATAAGAACTTGACTTATCTCGAGTCTGCCAAGCGGTTGAATCCTAGACAGGCTCGTTGGTCGCTGTTTTTTGCCCGTTTTGACTTTGTGATTTCGTACCTTCCGGGCTCTAAAAATGTGAAGGCGGATGCTCTGTCTAGGAGTTTTGTGCCCGACTCTCCGGGTTTATCTGAGCCGGCGGGTATCCTCAAAGAGGGAGTAATTGTGTCTGCCATCTCCCCTGATTTGCGGCGGGTGCTGCAAAAATTTCAGGCTAATAAACCTGATCGTTGCCCAGCGGAGAAACTGTTTGTCCCTGATAGGTGGACGAATAAAGTTATCTCTGAGGTTCATTGTTCGGTGTTGGCTGGTCATCCTGGAATCTTTGGTACCAGAGAGTTAGTGGCTAGATCCTTTTGGTGGTCATCTCTGTCACGGGATGTGCGTACTTTTGTGCAGTCCTGTGGGATTTGTGCTCGGGCTAAGCCCTGCTGTTCTCGTGCCAGTGGGTTGCTTTTGCCCTTGCCGGTCCCGAAGAGGCCTTGGACACATATCTCTATGGATTTTATTTCAGATCTTCCCGTCTCTCAAAAGATGTCAGTCATTTGGGTGGTCTGTGATCGCTTCTCTAAGATGGTCCATTTGGTACCCTTGTCTAAATTACCTTCCTCCTCTGATTTGGTGCCATTGTTCTTCCAGCATGTGGTTCGTTTACATGGTATTCCAGAGAATATCATTTCTGACAGAGGTTCCCAGTTTGTTTCAAGGTTTTGGCGAGCCTTTTGTGGTAGGATGGGCATTGACTTGTCTTTTTCCTCGGCTTTCCATCCTCAGAATAATGGCCAGACCGAACGAACCAATCAGACCTTGGAAACATATCTGAGATGCTTTGTTTCTGCTGATCAGGATGACTGGGTGTCCTTTTTGCCTTTGGCTGAGTTCGCCCTTAATAATCGGGCCAGCTCGGCTACCTTGGTTTCGCCGTTTTTCTGCAACTCTGGGTTCCATCCTCGTTTCTCTTCAGGGCAGGTTGAGTCTTCGTACTGTCCTGGTGTGGACACTGTGGTGGACAGGTTGCAGCAGATTTGGACTCATGTAGTGGACAATTTGACCTTGTCCCAGGAGAAGGCTCAACGTTTCGCTAATCGTAGATGCTGTGTGGGTCCCCGACTTTGTGTTGGGGATTTGGTTTGGTTATCTTCTCGTCATATTCCTATGAAGGTTTCCTCTCCTAAGTTTAAACCTCGTTTCAATGGTCCGTATAGGATTTCTGAGGTTCTTAATCCTGTGTCTTTTCGTCTGACCCTTCCAGATTCTTTTTCCATACATAACGTATTCCATAGGTCATTGTTGCGGAGATACGTGGCACCTATGGTTCCATCTGTTGATCCTCCTGCCCCGGTTTTGGTGGAGGGGGAGTTGGAGTATATTGTGGAGAAGATTTTGGATTCTCGTGTTTCTAGACGGAAACTCCAGTATCTGGTTAAGTGGAAGGGTTATGCTCAGGAAGATAATTCCTGGGTCTTTGCCTCTGATGTCCATGCTCCCGATCTTGTTCGTGCCTTTCATATGGCTCATCCTGGTCGTCCTGGGGGCTCTGGTGAGGGTTCGGTGACCCCTCCTCAAGGGGGGGTACTGTTGTGAATTCTGTGGCAGAGCTCCCTCCTGTGGTCACAAGTGGTACTTCGGCTGATTCTCTCTGTGAGCTTCCGTTGGTGGAGGAAAGTGGTACTGCGGCTTCTGAGTTTCCTTCCTCAGGTGATGTGGTGAAGTCGTTAGGTGCTGCTCTATTTAACTCCACCTAGTGCTTTGATCCTGGCCTCCAGGCAATGTTCTAGTATTGGACCTGTTTCCTCCTGGATCGTTCCTGTGGCCTGCTGCTCTGCATAGCTAAGTTCCGCTTTGCTATTTTGTTTGCTGTTTTTTCTGTCCAGCTTGTCTATTTGTTTTTTCCTGCTTGCTGGAAGCTCTGGGACGCAGAGGGTGTACCTCCGTGCCGTTAGTTCGGTACGGAGGGTCTTTTTGCCCCCTTTGCGTGGTTCTTGTAGGGTTTTGTGTTGACCGCAAAGTTACCTTTCCTATCCTCGCTCTGTTCAGAAAGTCGGGCCTCACTTTGCTAAATCTATTTCATCTCTACGTTTGTCTTTTCATCTTACCTCACAGTCATTATATGTGGGGGCTGCCTTTTCCTTTGGGGGTATTTCTCTGAGGCAAGGTAGACTTATTTTCTATCTTCAGGCTAGCTAGTTTCTCAGGCTATGCCGAGTTGCATAGGGAGCGTTAGGCGCAATCCATGGCTGCCTCTAGTGTGGTTGGAGAGGATTAGGGATTGCGGTCAGCAGAGTTCCCACGTCTCAGAGCTCGTTCTATGTTTTTGGGTTATTGTCAGGTCACTGTATGTGCACTGACCTCTATGTCCATTGTGGTACTGAATTACCTTATCATAACAGTACTGGAGGCCCAAAGTACTAATGATTCTCAATAGGGGGAAAAAAGAAGTTCTGAGACCATTTTTTTTTCTCTGCACTGTGTTTTGCCTTTTTTTTCCCCTAGACATTTGGGTGGTTCAGGACACAGGTGTAGCGATGGACATTAAAGGTCTGTCTTCATGTGTGGATCAGCTCACGGCAAGAGTACATAATATTCAAGACTTTGTGGTTCAGAATTCTATGTTAGAACCGAGAATTCCTATTCCTGATTTGTTTTTTGGAGATAGAACTAAATTTCTGAGTTTCAAAAATAATTGTAAATTATTTCTGGCTTTGAAACCTCGCTCCTCTGGTGACCCAGTTCAACAAGTTAGGATTATTATTTCTTTTTTACGTGGCGACCCTCAGGACTGGGCATTTTCTCTTGCGTCAGGAGATCCTGCATTAAGTAATATCGATGCGTTTTTCCTGGCGCTCGGATTGCTGTACGATGAACCTAATTCAGTGGATCAGGCAGAGAAAAATTTGCTGGCTCTGTGTCAGGGTCAGGATGAGATAGAGGTATATTGTCAGAAATTTAGAAAGTGGTCCGTACTCACTCAATGGAATGAAGGTGCGCTCGCAGCTATTTTCAGAAAAGGTCTCTCTGAAGCCCTTAAGGATGTCATGGTAGGATTTCCTATGCCTGCTGGTCTGAATGAGTCTATGTCTTTGGCCATTCAGATCGGTCGACGCTTGCGTGAGCGTAAATCTGTGCACCATTTGGCGGTATTACCTGAGCTTAAACCTGAGCCTATGCAGTGCGATAGGACTTTGACCAGAGTTGAACGGCAAGAACACAGACGTCTGAATGGGCTGTGTTTCTACTGTGGTGATTCCACTCATGCTATCTCTGATTGTCCTAAGCGCACTAAGCGGTTCGCTAGGTCTGCCACCATTGGTACGGTACAGTCAAAATTTCTTCTGTCCGTTACCTTGATCTGCTCTTTGTCATCGTATTCTGTCATGGCATTTGTGGATTCAGGCGCTGCCCTGAATTTGATGGACTTGGAGTATGCTAGGCGTTGTGGGTTTTTCTTGGAGCCCTTGCAGTGTCCTATTCCATTGAGAGGAATTGATGCTACGCCTTTGGCCAAGAATAAGCCTCAGTACTGGACCCAGCTGACCATGTGCATGGCTCCTGCACATCAGGAGGTTATTCGCTTTCTGGTGTTGCATAATCTGCATGATGTGGTCGTGTTGGGGTTGCCATGGCTACAAGTCCATAATCCAGTATTAGATTGGAAATCCATGTCTGTGTCTAGCTGGGGTTGTCAGGGGGTACATGGTGATGTTCCATTTCTGACTATTTCGTCATCCACCCCTTCTGAGGTTCCAGAGTTCTTGTCTGATTACCGGGATGTATTTGATGAGCCCAAGTCCGATACCCTACCTCCGCATAGGGATTGTGATTGTGCTATTGATTTGATTCCTGGTAGTAAATTCCCAAAAGGTCGACTGTTTAATTTATCTGTGCCTGAGCACGCCGCTATGCGGAGTTATGTGAAGGAGTCCTTGGAGAAGGGGCATATTCACCCGTCATCGTCGCCATTAGGAGCAGGGTTCTTTTTTGTAGCCAAGAAGGATGGTTCACTGAGACCTTGTATAGATTACCGCCTTCTAAATAAGATCACGGTTAAATTTCAGTACCCCTTGCCATTGTTATCTGATTTGTTTGCTCGGATTAAGGGGGCTAGTTGGTTCACCAAGATAGATCTTCGTGGTGCGTATAATCTTGTGCGTATTAAGCGAGGCGATGAATGGAAAACTGCATTTAATACGCCCGAGGGCCATTTTGAGTATCTAGTAATGCCATTCGGACTTGCCAATGCTCCATCAGTGTTTCAGTCCTTTATGCATGACATCTTCCGAGAGTACCTGGATAAATTCCTGATTGTGTACTTGGATGACATTTTGATCTTCTCGGATGATTGGGAGTCTCATGTGAAGCAGGTCAGAACGGTGTTTCAGGTCCTGCGTGCTAATTCTTTGTTTGTGAAGGGATCAAAGTGTCTCTTTGGTGTTCAGAAGGTTTCATTTTTGGGGTTCATCTTTTCCCCTTCTACTATCGAGATGGACCCTGTTAAGGTCCAAGCCATCGATGATTGGACTCAGCCGACATCTCTGAAAAGTCTGCAAAAGTTCCTGGGCTTTGCTAATTTTTATCGTCGCTTCATCTGCAATTTTTCTAGTATTGCTAAACCATTGACCGATTTGACCAAGAAGGGTGTTGATGTGGTCAATTGGTCTTCTGCTGCTGTGGAAGCTTTTCAGGAGTTGAAGCGTCATTTTCCTTCTGCCCCTGTGTTGTGTCAACCAGATGTTTCGCTTCCGTTCCAGGTCGAGGTTGATGCTTCTGAGATTGGAGCGGGGGCTGTTTTGTTGCAGAGAAGTTCTGATTGCTTGGTGATGAAACCATGCGCCTTCTTTTCCAGGAAGTTTTCGCCTGCTGAGCGAAATTATGATGTGGGCAATCGAGAGTTGCTGGCCATGAAGTGGGCATTCGAGGAGTGGCGTCATTGGCTTGAAGGAGCTAAGCATCGCGTGGTGGTCTTGACTGATCATAAGAACTTGACTTATCTCGAGTCTGCCAAGCGGTTGAATCCTAGACAGGCTCGTTGGTCGCTGTTTTTTGCCCGTTTTGACTTTGTGATTTCGTACCTTCCGGGCTCTAAAAATGTGAAGGCGGATGCTCTGTCTAGGAGTTTTGTGCCCGACTCTCCGGGTTTATCTGAGCCGGCGGGTATCCTCAAAGAGGGAGTAATTGTGTCTGCCATCTCCCCTGATTTGCGGCGGGTGCTGCAAAAATTTCAGGCTAATAAACCTGATCGTTGCCCAGCGGAGAAACTGTTTGTCCCTGATAGGTGGACGAATAAAGTTATCTCTGAGGTTCATTGTTCGGTGTTGGCTGGTCATCCTGGAATCTTTGGTACCAGAGAGTTAGTGGCTAGATCCTTTTGGTGGTCATCTCTGTCACGGGATGTGCGTACTTTTGTGCAGTCCTGTGGGATTTGTGCTCGGGCTAAGCCCTGCTGTTCTCGTGCCAGTGGGTTGCTTTTGCCCTTGCCGGTCCCGAAGAGGCCTTGGACACATATCTCTATGGATTTTATTTCAGATCTTCCCGTCTCTCAAAAGATGTCAGTCATTTGGGTGGTCTGTGATCGCTTCTCTAAGATGGTCCATTTGGTACCCTTGTCTAAATTACCTTCCTCCTCTGATTTGGTGCCATTGTTCTTCCAGCATGTGGTTCGTTTACATGGTATTCCAGAGAATATCATTTCTGACAGAGGTTCCCAGTTTGTTTCAAGGTTTTGGCGAGCCTTTTGTGGTAGGATGGGCATTGACTTGTCTTTTTCCTCGGCTTTCCATCCTCAGAATAATGGCCAGACCGAACGAACCAATCAGACCTTGGAAACATATCTGAGATGCTTTGTTTCTGCTGATCAGGATGACTGGGTGTCCTTTTTGCCTTTGGCTGAGTTCGCCCTTAATAATCGGGCCAGCTCGGCTACCTTGGTTTCGCCGTTTTTCTGCAACTCTGGGTTCCATCCTCGTTTCTCTTCAGGGCAGGTTGAGTCTTCGTACTGTCCTGGTGTGGACACTGTGGTGGACAGGTTGCAGCAGATTTGGACTCATGTAGTGGACAATTTGACCTTGTCCCAGGAGAAGGCTCAACGTTTCGCTAATCGTAGATGCTGTGTGGGTCCCCGACTTTGTGTTGGGGATTTGGTTTGGTTATCTTCTCGTCATATTCCTATGAAGGTTTCCTCTCCTAAGTTTAAACCTCGTTTCATTGGTCCGTATAGGATTTCTGAGGTTCTTAATCCTGTGTCTTTTCGTCTGACCCTTCCAGATTCTTTTTCCATACATAACGTATTCCATAGGTCATTGTTGCGGAGATACGTGGCACCTATGGTTCCATCTGTTGATCCTCCTGCCCCGGTTTTGGTGGAGGGGGAGTTGGAGTATATTGTGGAGAAGATTTTGGATTCTCGTGTTTCTAGACGGAAACTCCAGTATCTGGTTAAGTGGAAGGGTTATGCTCAGGAAGATAATTCCTGGGTCTTTGCCTCTGATGTCCATGCTCCCGATCTTGTTCGTGCCTTTCATATGGCTCATCCTGGTCGTCCTGGGGGCTCTGGTGAGGGTTCGGTGACCCCTCCTCAAGGGGGGGTACTGTTGTGAATTCTGTGGCAGAGCTCCCTCCTGTGGTCACAAGTGGTACTTCGGCTGATTCTCTCTGTGAGCTTCCGTTGGTGGAGGAAAGTGGTACTGCGGCTTCTGAGTTTCCTTCCTCAGGTGATGTGGTGAAGTCGTTAGGTGCTGCTCTATTTAACTCCACCTAGTGCTTTGATCCTGGCCTCCAGGCAATGTTCTAGTATTGGACCTGTTTCCTCCTGGATCGTTCCTGTGGCCTGCTGCTCTGCATAGCTAAGTTCCGCTTTGCTATTTTGTTTGCTGTTTTTTCTGTCCAGCTTGTCTATTTGTTTTTTCCTGCTTGCTGGAAGCTCTGGGACGCAGAGGGTGTACCTCCGTGCCGTTAGTTCGGTACGGAGGGTCTTTTTGCCCCCTTTGCGTGGTTTTTGCAGGGTTTTGTGTTGACCGCAAAGTTACCTTTCCTATCCTCGCTCTGTTCAGAAAGTCGGGCCTCACTTTGCTAAATCTATTTCATCTCTACGTTTGTCTTTTCATCTTACCTCACAGTCATTATATGTGGGGGCTGCCTTTTCCTTTGGGGTATTTCTCTGAGGCAAGGTAGACTTATTTTCTATCTTCAGGCTAGCTAGTTTCTCAGGCTATGCCGAGTTGCATAGGGAGCGTTAGGCGCAATCCACGGCTGCCTCTAGTGTGGTTGGAGAGGATTAGGGATTGCGGTCAGCAGAGTTCCCACGTCTCAGAGCTCGTTCTATGTTTTTGGGTTATTGTCAGGTCACTGTATGTGCACTGACCTCTATGTCCATTGTGGTACTGAATTACCTTATCATAACAGTACTGGAGGCCCAAAGTACTAATGATTCTCAATAGGGGGAAAAAAGAAGTTCTGAGACCATTTTTTTTTCTCTGCACTGTGTTTTGCCTTTTTTTTCCCCTAGACATTTGGGTGGTTCAGGACACAGGTGTAGCGATGGACATTAAAGGTCTGTCTTCATGTGTGGATCAGCTCACGGCAAGAGTACATAATATTCAAGACTTTGTGGTTCAGAATTCTATGTTAGAACCGAGAATTCCTATTCCTGATTTGTTTTTTGGAGATAGAACTAAATTTCTGAGTTTCAAAAATAATTGTAAATTATTTCTGGCTTTGAAACCTCGCTCCTCTGGTGACCCAGTTCAACAAGTTAGGATTATTATTTCTTTTTTACGTGGCGACCCTCAGGACTGGGCATTTTCTCTTGCGTCAGGAGATCCTGCATTAAGTAATATCGATGCGTTTTTCCTGGCGCTCGGATTGCTGTACGATGAACCTAATTCAGTGGATCAGGCAGAGAAAAATTTGCTGGCTCTGTGTCAGGGTCAGGATGAGATAGAGGTATATTGTCAGAAATTTAGAAAGTGGTCCGTACTCACTCAATGGAATGAAGGTGCGCTCGCAGCTATTTTCAGAAAAGGTCTCTCTGAAGCCCTTAAGGATGTCATGGTGGGATTTCCTATGCCTGCTGGTCTGAATGAGTCTATGTGTTTGGCCATTCAGATCGGTCGACGCTTGCGTGAGCGTAAATCTGTGCACCATTTGGCGGTATTACCTGAGCTTAAACCTGAGCCTATGCAGTGCGATAGGACTTTGACCAGAGTTGAACGGCAAGAACACAGACGTCTGAATGGGCTGTGTTTCTACTGTGGTGATTCCACTCATGCTATCTCTGATTGTCCTAAGCGCACTAAGCGGTTCGCTAGGTCTGCCACCATTGGTACGGTACAGTCAAAATTTCTTCTGTCCGTTACCTTGATCTGCTCTTTGTCATCGTATTCTGTCATGGCATTTGTGGATTCAGGCGCTGCCCTGAATTTGATGGACTTGGAGTATGCTAGGCGTTGTGGGTTTTTCTTGGAGCCCTTGCAGTGTCCTATTCCATTGAGAGGAATTGATGCTACGCCTTTGGCCAAGAATAAGCCTCAGTACTGGACCCAGCTGACCATGTGCATGGCTCCTGCACATCAGGAGGTTATTCGCTTTCTGGTGTTGCATAATCTGCATGATGTGGTCGTGTTGGGGTTGCCATGGCTACAAGTCCATAATCCAGTATTAGATTGGAAATCCATGTCTGTGTCCAGCTGGGGTTGTCAGGGGGTACATGGTGATGTTCCATTTCTGACTATTTCGTCATCCACCCCTTCTGAGGTTCCAGAGTTCTTGTCTGATTACCGGGATGTATTTGATGAGCCCAAGTCCGATACCCTACCTCCGCATAGGGATTGTGATTGTGCTATCGATTTGATTCCTGGTAGTAAATTCCCAAAAGGTCGACTGTTTAATTTATCTGTGCCTGAGCACGCCGCTATGTGGAGTTATGTGAAGGAGTCCTTGGAGAAGGGGCATATTCACCCGTCATCGTCGCCATTAGGAGCAGGGTTCTTTTTTGTAGCCAAGAAGGATGGTTCACTGAGACCTTGTATAGATTACCGCCTTCTAAATAAGATCACGGTTAAATTTCAGTACCCCTTGCCATTGTTATCTGATTTGTTTGCTCGGATTAAGGGGGCTAGTTGGTTCACCAAGATAGATCTTCGTGGTGCGTATAATCTTGTGCGTATTAAGCGAGGCGATGAATGGAAAACTGCATTTAATACGCCCGAGGGCCATTTTGAGTATCTAGTAATGCCATTCGGACTTGCCAATGCTCCATCAGTGTTTCAGTCCTTTATGCATGACATCTTCCGAGAGTACCTGGATAAATTCCTGATTGTGTACTTGGATGACATTTTGATCTTCTCGGATGATTGGGAGTCTCATGTGAAGCAGGTCAGAACGGTGTTTCAGGTCCTGCGTGCTAATTCTTTGTTTGTGAAGGGATCAAAGTGTCTCTTTGGTGTTCAGAAGGTTTCATTTTTGGGGTTCATCTTTTCCCCTTCTACTATCGAGATGGACCCTGTTAAGGTCCAAGCCATCGATGATTGGACTCAGCCGACATCTCTGAAAAGTCTGCAAAAGTTCCTGGGCTTTGCTAATTTTTATCGTCGCTTCATCTGCAATTTTTCTAGTATTGCTAAACCATTGACCGATTTGACCAAGAAGGGTGTTGATGTGGTCAATTGGTCTTCTGCTGCTGTGGAAGCTTTTCAGGAGTTGAAGCGTCGTTTTTCTTCTGCCCCTGTGTTGTGTCAACCAGATGTTTCGCTTCCGTTCCAGGTCGAGGTTGATGCTTCTGAGATTGGAGCGGGGGCTGTTTTGTTGCAGAGAAGTTCTGATTGCTTGGTGATGAAACCATGCGCCTTCTTTTCCAGGAAGTTTTCGCCTGCTGAGCGAAATTATGATGTGGGCAATCGAGAGTTGCTGGCCATGAAGTGGGCATTCGAGGAGTGGCGTCATTGGCTTGAAGGAGCTAAGCATCGCGTGGTGGTCTTGACTGATCATAAGAACTTGACTTATCTCGAGTCTGCCAAGCGGTTGAATCCTAGACAGGCTCGTTGGTCGCTGTTTTTTGCCCGTTTTGACTTTGTGATTTCGTACCTTCCGGGCTCTAAAAATGTGAAGGCGGATGCTCTGTCTAGGAGTTTTGTGCCCGACTCTCCGGGTTTATCTGAGCCGGCGGGTATCCTCAAAGAGGGAGTAATTGTGTCTGCCATCTCCCCTGATTTGCGGCGGGTGCTGCAAAAATTTCAGGCTAATAAACCTGATCGTTGCCCAGCGGAGAAACTGTTTGTCCCTGATAGGTGGACGAATAAAGTTATCTCTGAGGTTCATTGTTCGGTGTTGGCTGGTCATCCTGGAATCTTTGGTACCAGAGAGTTAGTGGCTAGATCCTTTTGGTGGTCATCTCTGTCACGGGATGTGCGTACTTTTGTGCAGTCCTGTGGGATTTGTGCTCGGGCTAAGCCCTGCTGTTCTCGTGCCAGTGGGTTGCTTTTGCCCTTGCCGGTCCCGAAGAGGCCTTGGACACATATCTCTATGGATTTTATTTCAGATCTTCCCGTCTCTCAAAAGATGTCAGTCATTTGGGTGGTCTGTGATCGCTTCTCTAAGATGGTCCATTTGGTACCCTTGTCTAAATTACCTTCCTCCTCTGATTTGGTGCCATTGTTCTTCCAGCATGTGGTTCGTTTACATGGCATTCCAGAGAATATCATCTCTGACAGAGGTTCCCAGTTTGTTTCGAGGTTTTGGCGAGCCTTTTGTGGTAGGATGGGCATTGACTTGTCTTTTTCCTCGGCTTTCCATCCTCAGAATAATGGCCAGACCGAACGAACCAATCAGACCTTGGAAACATATCTGAGATGCTTTGTTTCTGCTGATCAGGATGACTGGGTGTCCTTTTTGCCTTTGGCTGAGTTCGCCCTTAATAATCGGGCCAGCTCGGCTACCTTGGTTTCGCCGTTTTTCTGCAACTCTGGGTTCCATCCTCGTTTCTCTTCAGGGCAGGTTGAGTCTTCGTACTGTCCTGGTGTGGACACTGTGGTGGACAGGTTGCAGCAGATTTGGACTCATGTAGTGGACAATTTGACCTTGTCCCAGGAGAAGGCTCAACGTTTCGCTAATCGTAGATGCTGTGTGGGTCCCCGACTTTGTGTTGGGGATTTGGTTTGGTTATCTTCTCGTCATATTCCTATGAAGGTTTCCTCTCCTAAGTTTAAACCTCGTTTCATTGGTCCGTATAGGATTTCTGAGGTTCTTAATCCTGTGTCTTTTCGTCTGACCCTTCCAGATTCTTTTTCCATACATAACGTATTCCATAGGTCATTGTTGCGGAGATACGTGGCACCTATGGTTCCATCTGTTGATCCTCCTGCCCCGGTTTTGGTGGAGGGGGAGTTGGAGTATATTGTGGAGAAGATTTTGGATTCTCGTGTTTCTAGACGGAAACTCCAGTATCTGGTTAAGTGGAAGGGTTATGCTCAGGAAGATAATTCCTGGGTCTTTGCCTCTGATGTCCATGCTCCCGATCTTGTTCGTGCCTTTCATATGGCTCATCCTGGTCGTCCTGGGGGCTCTGGTGAGGGTTCGGTGACCCCTCCTCAAGGGGGGGTACTGTTGTGAATTCTGTGGCAGAGCTCCCTCCTGTGGTCACAAGTGGTACTTCGGCTGATTCTCTCTGTGAGCTTCCGTTGGTGGAGGAAAGTGGTACTGCGGCTTCTGAGTTTCCTTCCTCAGGTGATGTGGTGAAGTCGTTAGGTGCTGTTCTATTTAACTCCACCTAGTGCTTTGATCCTGGCCTCCAGTCAATGTTCTAGTATTGGACCTGTTTCCTCCTGGATCGTTCCTGTGGCCTGCTGCTCTGCATAGCTAAGTTCCGCTTTGCTATTTTGTTTGCTGTTTTTTCTGTCCAGCTTGTCTATTTGTTTTTTCCTGCTTGCTGGAAGCTCTGGGACGCAGAGGGTGTACCTCCGTGCCGTTAGTTCGGTACGGAGGGTCTTTTTGCCCCCTTTGCGTGGTTTTTGTAGGGTTTTGTGTTGACCGCAAAGTTACCTTTCCTATCCTCGCTCTGTTCAGAAAGTCGGGCCTCACTTTGCTAAATCTATTTCATCTCTACGTTTGTCTTTTCATCTTACCTCACAGTCATTATATGTGGGGGCTGCCTTTTCCTTTGGGGTATTTCTCTGAGGCAAGGTAGGCTTATTTTCTATCTTCAGGCTAGCTAGTTTCTCAGGCTGTGCCGAGTTGCATAGGGAGCGTTAGGCGCAATCCACGGCTGCCTCTAGTGTGGTTGGAGAGGATTAGGGATTGCGGTCAGCAGAGTTCCCACGTCTCAGAGCTCGTTCTATGTTTTTGGGTTATTGTCAGGTCACTGTATGTGCACTGACCTCTATGTCCATTGTGGTACTGAATTACCTTATCATAACAGAAGATATTGCATTACAAACCAAATGTTTGCAGCTATAATAGTCATTTACCATATTAACAATGTATACAGTGTATTTCTGAATCATTTAATGTTAGCTTCATTGGAAAAATATGCTTTTCTTTAAAAAATGGAAAGGACATTTCTAAGTGACCCTAAACTTTTGAACGGTAGTGTACCTGCAGCCAGCTTTGCAGCTGTTTATCTCTAATGCAAATTGCAGAATTTCTAATTGAATTCTAGGATTTGTTATAACATTTGCTTTAGAGAAATGCTAATGAACTTGAAGAGGAGCGCTGGGGAATCAGTGAATTGAGTTTACCTTATATTTTTCTTCAGCATGGTGTTTGATTTTTTTAAACAAATTTAGTAGTGGAAATCCTTTTAAAGCATATGTAAGGCTGGGGCCACAATGCAATTTTGGCCACAACACCTGTATTCCCATCTTCAAGGTCCTATCCCAATATGTAGTAGGTGTAGTAATAATATTAGCAAATACTTCCAATTAGAAACGTAGTATAGTTATCTGATTCACTATGTTGTTTACCCTATCTGCAGGGCATTCCAGTAGCTTAGGTATCCATGGTTACAGCCAATCATATTGTAACAGTTTGTTAGTTAGATGTTAGTGGTTGTAACCATGGATACCTAAGCTACTACAATGCCCTGTCCATGAGGTAAGAGACATAGGTTATTTCAAATTAGAGGTATATTATTACACCTACTATATATTGGGATAGGACCTTGGAGATAGGAATACCTCTTTAATGTCGCCCAGAGCTAGCTTCCTATATTCTGGAGAAATGCTTTTGAATACCAGGCAATGTAGAGTTAGATAAAAAGTGACTGACTGCATTGTTAAAGAAGTTGATCATTTTCTGCTAAGAAAAATATAAAATATCATAAACTAATGTGTAGTAACATAGAAAACTAGAATTTTCTGTATCTGCGCTTCTGCTAAATGCTATAAAAGCTTCAGCAGAAGAGAACGCAACTGGGAAAGCGGTCACATCACTAAGGCTGTGATCACACATACGCGAGACACGGCCGAGTCTCGCAGGTGAAAACCCTGCTCTGGCGCCGGCACTCCGGAGCAGAGTGTGCAGCCGCACAGCAACACATGGAGCTGCACGCTCCGCTCCGGAGTGCTGGCGCCAGAGCTTGCTTTTCACCTGCGAGACTCAGCCGTATCTCGCGTATGTGTGATCCTGGCCTAAATCACATGAACACCGCCATCTTTAAGGCTCTGAACAGGCCGAACGCCAAGCCCAGTGTTTACACACCTCATACATGGGCACCAGTCGGGGGATGTACTAAGCTATGCAGTTGGGAAAGACAGAACTCAGCATTTTCTATGCCAGATACATTGGTTTATGGCACCTTAGGAATGTTACCTGACAGTGGCCAGCTCCTCTAACGATGTGCAAAACAACAAGTTTATCAACAGTTTCAAATGCAAATTAATATAACCGGTAACAGAGCTATGGCATATTATACAAACTTTAATTTAAAGGGAACCTGATAGTAGATTCATGCTGCCTGAACCACAGCCAGCATGGATAAGGGGTTGGCTCCGTTCTTGCAGCTTGATATGTTTTATTATTAAAAACATATTTTTAAAAGCTGGCCAGGGTCTATGTTTCGTGGATGAGGCAGGTCCCCGGTGGCTTCTCCCCACCCTGCTCTTTTACACTGACAGGTCTTTCCCTGTGCACCCACATAGGGAAAGACCTGTCAATCTGAGGGAAAGGGGTGGGGAGAAGACAGCAGGGACCTGCCCTCTGGTCTGCTGGTCAAGTTTTTTAAACACTGCAGCATTACAGAGTAAACCATCTATGATCCAATAACGGAGCCAGTCTCTGACTCATACTGCCTGTGATTTAGGCAAAATGAATCAACTGTAATTTTCCCTTTAAGATCAATGAAAGATAACAAAAACACTGTATTTACAAAAGTTACCAAACATCTTATATAGCTAATATTTCTAAATATTTTTTTAATTGTTCTTAGGACTGTATAGGCTTTACATAGCTGAAATGGATTTAAAACTATTCTTATTGATATCACTTCAACTGTAATTTGTTATACTAATATGTAATATGCAGCCTTTGATGAGTAACCACCATTATCATTTTTATATCACAAATCAATAGTACACATAAAAAGAAGCAACTTTGTAATATATTTTTATCAGAGAAATCTGCTTCTTTCCCTGGCAGAATGGTACTTTATTTTTCTTCTTATTCAGAATTCTCAATTTACAGTAACATGCGTATTTAGTGAAGCCAGCTTTCTAAATTAGTGAGTTAGGAGATGGCGGTTTCTACCAATAAGATGTAGGCGGGACAGGGAGGAGCTCTGACTCTCTCCTCCTCCTACTTCTCTCTAGAAAGAATCATATCAGCAGCAGCCGCCATCTCCTGATGGGAAAGTATCTTCATTGAATTCACATTTTACTCCTGAATTGAGAATTTTGAAAATAAATGATCAGTCCAGGAGGAGAAAGCAACAGAGTTCTAAAATAAGATACATTATAAAGATTCTTATTTTCGCATGCACTATTGATTTATGAAATAGAATTTAAAACAATGGTTACAGCTAGGAAGTGAGTGATGAAACTATGTGCCATCGCTACAAGATTTGATTTATCAAATCAGTAATGTTTACCAGGATAAAAATGCATGATTATTACTGTTCATGGGTTATTTGCATGCCTCATATATTGCCTCTATACTATCAGCTGGCTATATTTCTTAAAATGTGTTTTTTTTTTTTGCAATAAGTTAACATCATCATTCTGGTTACACATCACATTTATTTGTACATAACCCTCCCTGAGGTCAGTCTGGGAAGTAGTAAGTATTATAAGATGCTGATTTATGAAACGTGAAATTTGTAGCTAATGTTTTCAAGTTAATAACTAACAAGATATAATGAATTTTCGGTGGTATCATAATGGAGAAAGGTTGTTAGACATTCTTAGATACAGTATAATCACCACTGTCCAACAAGATTTAAGTCTTCATCTTTCTAAAGAGATGCGAAATAACCAAATTGCGAGATGCTTACTTCTCAGGATACTGAAAAAAACATTATCCATTATTTCCACTGCTCAAAATGTTATAGCCACTGCTCAAAAAATTTCAACTCCTCTTGGGTCTTTTACTAATGGAGTTTAGTAAATTATTAAAAAAACAAATGTACCTTACAGGTAGAAACCAGAAAAAAAACACATTTGCCAATTTGAACATGTTTAGTTTTTTGCAGCAGATTTGGCAGGAAAAACACTGCGTAAAATACGTGTATGTTGTCATGTTTTTTATGTGTTTTTACTTTCATTTTTTTCTCATTCATTTGCTCCAGATTTGTAAAAACATTTTGAAGGTTCAAATCTGCAAGGAAAAAATAACTAGTACGTGTGTGACATTTCAGAAATCTCATTCACTTCTCTGAAACTGTAAAATGCTGTTTGTTCTCCCGTGGCAAAAACACAACGTACGAACAAACAGTTTAATCAGAATCAGATCATGGCACCAAAACCAGTTTGTCATTAACTATATTTTATTAGAAGTAAAGACTCCCCAACCATAGTAAACATTTAAAGGGGTTTTCCCCATGGACAAAGTTCATTTTAATCAACATTTTATTCAATAGATCTTGGAATAATAATAATTTCCACAATTGGATGTGTTTAAAAAAAAATGGTCTTGTGCTGAGATAATCTTAGAAATGTGCCCCTGCAGTGTACTGTGTCATAGCTGTGTCTGACCGTGCAGGAGCATGGTCTGATCATACCACAGCTCCTGGGCAGGGGATGGAGGGGTAAATGAGTATACAGACAGGACAGCATGGGGCACAGCTAATTGTTTTTTTCAGGTAAAACATTGCTTAAAAACAGGCAGCAAAATGTTTTACCTCAAAAAAAGAGTAATATGTGATCCCCATGCTGTCCTGTATGTATTTTGCTTCCTCTCCTGCCTAGGTGTTATGATCAGACCATGTTCCTGCACGGTCAGACATGGCCATTACACAGTACACAGCAGGGGCACATTTATAAGATTATCTCAGTACAGGAACATTTTTTATTAACACATCCAATTGTGGAAATTATTTTTACTCCAAGATCAATTAATTAAACTGAATTTTGCTCTTGGGAAAATCCTTTTAAATGATAATTTTCCAGAAGTTAAGATTGTACAGCAGACTATGTATGCATTTTATTACTGTGCAAATGTAACAAGGTGGTCGTGGGCGAGTCTATTAAACAACAGTCAGTGAACACCCCGGCACCTTGCACATAGAGAAGGGTACTCACTGTGTTTGCTGGAATTCTGGTCCCAGGAAGCCCCACAGAGTCACAATTCTTTCCCAACAGTAGAACTTTAATAACAGTGAAAAGAGAGAAGATAACAGTTCCTGAGCTGTCCATATCCAGATACTCTGCTTCAGCAGCTCCTGTCCGGTTCCGGGGAGTAGTCCTTTTGGTAGAACTTTTTCACCCTCCGGGAAATGTTATGCTACCATAGCTGGAGCACGTCCTGCCAGTGGCAAACCTGCCCGGGCTCTGCTGCAGAAGCTGGAAATTGCTGCTTCTTCTAGGCTGCTAACCCAGCCCCTTTTTTTTATTAACCCTTACTGTCCCTGAACTACTAGTCATGTTCAATACAGTGCAATATAATACAAAGACATGAAATCAAGTAAACATCACACAGTACACGTACAGCAGCAGTACACGTACAGCAGTAAAACAGTATTTCATAACAGTAATGCATTGATGCATAGTCAAACTATCAGAGAACAGCATGGGGGACACGTGCCCGACATAATGGAGAGAGGAAGCAACTGAGGATCCCTGCCACTTCCTTACACATACAACATATATATTTTCACATATATTCTAAATATTGAATATCTAATTTTGTCAGCTTTGGAAAAAGTAACTTCAATAAATTAAATTCAAATAATGTGATGTATAAAACAGAAGAAGTCCACAAGTAGTGCCTTATGGCAAAATTCGACTAGAAAGCTGCTTCACCATCTCACATAACAGCTCATACATCAGCCTTCATTTCTATCACTGCTTCAAGTTGCCGTAGGCTTTCGCTTGCTTCTATGTCACTTATGTACATTTGAGTGATTTTTCCATAAGCGACATTTGGATGAAGCAAATTAAGAAGATTCTCACCCTGCAAAATAGAAGAAGATATTATGGAAGACATTATGTAAGAAGACCATTGCTTTTGCCATCTGAACGTTGGAATTTCATTATAATTATATGATCGTGATGCTAATTCTCCTGTTCTTCGATGAATTAATAGCTCAAATTATGGAATCTATAACAGAAAAGCTGATGAGAAAAACCTCATGAAAGTTGGAAGAAGACCACGAGAATGGAAATGCCTCACAGATGACATCTCATCGGTGTTCTTTTCAGGCTTGGTTTGGAAGGAAATGCAATAGAAAAATGTAGAGCTATATGGGTATAATGATATGATAAGATCAAGCTACGTTCATCTTGTAGTATCCACTTAGACGGAAACAACAGATCACTTGGGGAATGAATAAAGAACTACACTAGCATGTCACAACCATATTTATTAAGATGCCATGTCTGGTTACAGGCAATACAGGTGGCTCTCTTACTGCTGCCTGCTAGGGCAGGGATGGAACTGCAAAATAATGTAACAGGATGAGCTTGCCATGTGCAATTTTTAATACTGGACCCTTATGTATGACATAGGATAGTTGCCATTTTGCAAGCTTAACCAACAGAAGCCAAATACAATTAGCATTGTTACAGCACTGGGCAAGTCTTCATTTTTTGCCATATTACAACGTTTAGACAATGAAAATAGATATTTAATTTGTAAACAATAATAGCACTAACATGCCTATTAATACAACTTGCAAGATGCTGATTATCACAAATTGTTTATGTAGTAATTAGCATTCATACACAGCGTAAAGCCCCCCATACAATTAGACTAATGTTGGTCAAACCCGCCAATACCGACAGGTTTGGCCAACACTCTAATCTATTTGTCCGCCCCAGACAGATAATTCTCGTGAAAGTTAAAAGGAACCCGTCACACATCTCTGGGAGAACAAAAGGATGGACAGTCTGAATTTGGGCATATCGGATCCTTAAAGGGAACCTGTCACCAGGAATAACGCTGTAAACCTGAGATATGGAGTTAATCTGCAGGTTAACAATGTTATTATGCTGTCTGGTGCCTGCACACACCTGAATGCAGCGGGGAGAAAATGATCTTTAAAGTCCCGCCAGCATTCGGTATTCAGTCATAGGGCCACTGCCGTTCAGTCTCCGCTCTGAGTATACAGAGCCGTCGCTGTAACTGTACCCCGTCCTTGACTGACACTGGCTTTGCATTAGGCCAGAGGTCACAGTTACAGTGGCCGCTCTGTATACTCAGAGCGGAGACTGAACCGGCAGCGCCCCCTGCCCCTATGACTGAATAGATAGATGATAGCTAGATAGATGATAGATTGAATAAATAGATGATAGATAGGTAGATAGATGATAGATAGATAGATGATAGATTGATAGATAGATGATAGATAGATAGATAGATAGATAGATAGATAGATAGATAGATAGATAGATAGATTGATAATAAATAGATGATAGATAGATGATTGATAGATAGATGATAGATAGATAGATAGATAGATAGATAGATAGATAGATAGATAATAGATAGATTGATAGATAGATAATAGATAGATTGATAGATAGATTGATTTATAGATAGATAGATAGATAGATAGATAGATAGATAGATAGATAGATAATTGATAGATCGATATGGGATAGATAGATAGATAGATAGATATGGACATATATAGATAGATAGATAGATAGATAGATAGATAGATGAGAGATAGATAGATAGATATGGGAGAGATAGATAGATAGATATGGGATAGGTAGATAGATAGATAGATTGATAGATAGATGATAGATAGATAGATAGATAGATAGATAGATAGATAGATAGATAATTGATAGATAGATGATAGATTGATAGATAGATATGGGGCAGATAGATAGATAGATAGATAGATAGATAGATAGATAGATAGATAGATAGATAGATAGATATGGGGCAGATAGATAGATAGATAGATAGATAGATAGATATGGGATAGATAGATAGATAGATAGATAGATAGATAGATAGATAGATAGATAGATAGATAGATAGATGTGGTTGGGTGCTGTAGGCTATACTTTTTGCCTACATTACGTGCTATACCTGTTGTGATTTATGTTTTATTTTGATTATTTACAACTCAAGCACAAGACAATATTAGAATTTGGTGGAAAAGTCATATATTTAGTGGCAAATATTAGATGAATTTAAATCCTGAATTATCAGAATGGTCTTTCTTGGAGACAGTAATGGCCTTCTTGATCTACCATGACTGGATCGGATCCTGTTCTCTGCGCTATATATACAGTTCACGCACACAACTATAATACAGTAAAGAAATTCAAGCAACACTTTGCTCACTGTTCACAAGATAAAAGTTGTGTGTGAACATTGGCAAATATACATTGTTTATGTGCTTTCTAGAAAGCTATCATTACCCAACACTAACAATACAGGCTTGAAATGTGGAACTAAGCTTCGTTACAATTGCATTTTGAATCTGCATGGATACTATGTCACATTACATCTTTTATACAACTTTTTATTAGCGGAAGCGTGGATTACTGCCAATTCAGAACTCACTGACAAAACAAGGTTTACCATTACCGGGCTTCCTACTGGATCGAAAATACTTGTAAGAGTGAAAGCGGTGAATGCTGCCGGTCAAAGTGATAATAAATTACATCCCAATCCAATCCTGGTAAAGGAAGTTATAGGTAACGACCCAATTTAATGATCTAAATTACAGACAATGATTCATTTGCTAGATATGTTGCGTGCAATTTTCCACTTGTCAAATTAGGAAGCTACAACTTATAAATAAGTCTTTATTGCATAGAAAATAGAAACTATTTCTAAAGAAAGTCATCTTAATGAAGCACCAAAAGTAGCTATGTGCAAGCCTTCTTTCAAGGGAATCTGTCAGCAGGTTTT
The DNA here is from genome assembly GCF_032444005.1 of Ranitomeya imitator. Taxonomy (NCBI): domain Eukaryota; kingdom Metazoa; phylum Chordata; class Amphibia; order Anura; family Dendrobatidae; genus Ranitomeya; species Ranitomeya imitator. Next base: position 201,923,677 of record NC_091285.1, on the reverse strand, counting down.
TGTTATGTAATCTGAGAACACCATGATGTATGGTCTGAGACACTGATTTCAGTGATGGGTCACTTATTAGGCTGTGTACTGCTGTTTCAACACAGTCACTGTTTTATCGGCAGGAGATTGTCACTGACAGACTAGCTGACCACCTCAGTGCCTTCTGGTCCAACTCTGCCCCCAGTACTGATAAGCAGCTTACTGTCAATATACAATGTTCCCAAAAAGCTATGACTCAGGGGGTTTGCGGGGGCAGCTTTCTGAGCTCTACTACATTCTACATCAAAAAACTCTGATTGCATCACAACTGCTGCACCCAGTAAACTAAGTAATACTTCAATGGAATCAGGGTTTCTTTTCGTACATTTTACAACTCTCAGATGAGATTAAAACAAAATACCTGGTGACAGATTCCCTTTTACCTGTTTCTAAACCCAACATATCCTGAAGTGCTGTGAGATCTTAGACTAATGTGAGTCATCCTTCATTAACAGGCGGAAAAAATAAGCATTACCATATACATTACTTTTCTTGATTGGTGCAACAGATGCCACTGATGGTAGCCATAAGTCAGCCATCTATCACCTATAGGCCCTTATGTGTGTGTTTTTTAAGTATACGTTACATATGTTGACGTATACATGTTTTACTTGGTGTTGAAAAATTGTCCTATGTGAGAAAAGAGACAAATCAGCTCTTACATTTGTGAATAATTTTCCCCAGTATATTATTATATCCTTAAAATACTTATTTAAAAATATTTCTGCCTATGTCAATTTGTAGATTGTTACACATATCACCATGTGAGGAGTTAACATAGGGAAAAAACACACAATTTGGGTTTGCATTTTTCTCATTGAGAACCACAATATCTTGTGAAATACACCTTACGATCCTAAAATAAAGTTTGAGCTTTAAACATGAAAATGCTATTTTTTTTCTTTTTTTTACAAAACTTTCTGTATTTTAATAGTATATCAAACCTTTTTTTCTTAGTTCCTCCAAAGATTCGCCTTCCACGTCATCTTAAACAAACCTACATCCGAAAAGTAGGAGAAGCTGTAAATCTTGTAATACCTTTCCAGGCAAGTTAGGATCACCTACACTCATACATCTTATTTCTTGTTATATGTCTGTATCAAATAAAAACCTTAAGGATAAATGTTTCATGTAGTTTATTTCCTGCCAAACTGCACCTAGAACTAGAGCAATCAGGTTTGACTTAAAGAAGCACTTCTAGCTACATTTAGATTCCTTAACACCTTCCCAACCTTAAACGTATCCATGCACTCTGGTTGGGAAGAACTTCCCGATCTTGGATGTATGGATACGTCATACAATTTTACTTGCACAAAAGCTGACACCCAGCTCTCAATGCCAGTAGTGGTGCCCTCTCCGTTCCCTGCTGTTTAATTCCCTAAATGCTGCAATATTGTGATATCGATCACAACATTTAGAAGGCAGGGAGAGGGCTTCCTCTCCCCTCCAGTCGGTACCCCCGCAATGTCGTCACGAGGGCCCGATCGTTTTCTTGGTGACCCAAAGTCGTCATGATGACATCCAGGTCACCGAGGCTAGCAAACCTGTTAGGCCATGCACTAGGTCTAACAATCTTATGTGTCAGTGCAGCACTGACAGTTTATAAAGCTGTCACAAAGTGTCAAGGGACAATGGGCACCTACCCAATCCCTTATGGTAGGGGCACCCTAGACTATCACTGTCCCCTGGATTACCCCAGTTGGCGGAGACGCTATAATATTAAGTAAATAAATAAAAAGAATTCTTGACCTGCTGTTGATTTGTTCATTCTGCCTCCCAAAGATCGCAGCAAGGCTCAGCTCACATTTATCCTGCACTCTATGTTGAGTGTTTACACTGGTGTTTCCGTGTAAATCTCTGAAATACGTGATTCAGATGTAACCCCAGATGGAATATTCCCTATATTGAAGCAGATGGAGTCACTTTGGAAGTTGTCTGGCCTATGATCCGGCGGTGTCTGTCTTCTTAGGATTGCATAAAAGTGCTGTCGGCCACAGTTTTGTGCACTTCTGAAAGGAACACCACTAAAGAGAGGCCAGACGGAGTCCAGAGTACCTCTGCCTCATTATAGTGAATGGATCACTCGGACGTTTCATCTGAATCATGTCAATCGGAGAATTAAATGGAAACCCCGATGTACGTGCTCGACGCAAAGTGTCGGATAAATGTGATCCCAAATGTTTTGTAAAATGTTCCCAATAAAAGCTTCAACTCAGTCCATAAAAAAGCAAGTCCCCACTCAGGTCCATCACCTGTCAATGGAAACATAGGAGGCTTCCGCATCACTAGTAATAGAAAGGCTCTGGAACAGCACTATGGCTTTATACCCCCCTAAAGAAATCCAGAAAATAATGCAATCCCAAATCGATATGCCCCCTTGCCTTCTGAGCCCCAGTGTGCCTTAACCACATTTAGCGTCCACATGTTTGGCATTTCTGTGGGAAAAAATAAAAATTTCTGATCAACTTAACTCTTCTAACTTATTTATTATTATGCATTGCTTATATAGCGCTATTATATTCCACAGTACTTTACATACAGTACATTATTCTTGCTTTCTCCAATGGGGCTAACAATCTAGTTCACTGGCTGAACCACACGTGACTCGGGGTAATATGATATTTATAATTTTATTACTAGGGTAAACCCAGACCTAAGGTATCTTGGAAAAAGAATGGCTCACATGTGGACAAGACACAAATAAGTATTCGCAATAGTGAGTGCGATACAATTCTTTTCATCCGGAAAGCGGAGAGAAGTCATTCTGGAAAATATGACTTAAAGGTGAAAGTTGAGAACCTCCAAGATAAGGCATCAATTTACATTCAGATTGTTGGTACGTTTTATCAGAAATTTATCCTAAATATTACAAAATGATTACACATGGGAACATTTTTCCAAGTCTTTTTATGGCTATGACTAATATTACCATCCTAATTGTGATTCTCAAGCCTGTTTGTGCTATACACATCTCTGATGTCTTGAATGAACACAGAAATTACCATGTGCCTCCTGATGAAGTTGCATCATGGGAGGGAAACGCGTCGAGGCTGAATTTATATTTTTTTGGTTTCAAACTTTATTTGCTGATTTACTCTGGGCATGGTATAATTATTATGAGGTCTGTGAACACTGCCTCTCGTAGGATTTCTACTGCGACATGCCCTTTGGGCTTCGGTTAATGATATGATAATGTGCAGTCTAACAATATTACTCCAAATTTCTTGTGTATTTATTAAGGAGGTTTTTTTTTAGCAGTTCCAACAATGTGTGCCCTGGCACTACCGCTCGCACTTTGTGGAGGGAGATATTTAGGGGTTTGTAAGGGACAGTCTTCGTGGAACGGGGGCGCCATTTGCGTCTGATTTTAGGGTACCAACCTCCGCAGCCAGGGTAGTTAATACCCTTAAAATATCTCCTTACCTGGTGATTAACTAAGAATAAAACGCAATTTATTGTCTCTATAATTGCTCTTTAGTGTGGTAATAATGCTGTGATTATTGCTGCTATTGGTATCCTTCTTATACTGCTGGCAATTTTTTTTAGCTTTGGTTGCCCCAATTTAATATCCTATCCCTGTCCCTCTCCCATTTATGTTGGACTGCCATTCCGTTTCAGTCTGATTAATGAGATTTGAAAATAGGTGCTTTTTCAATTTGAGCAATTATTTGCCCAATTTGGTGTGGTTTTCTTTTCTGTGACCCATAGAGTAGGGATATTCAGGGACATCAGGGTGAGCCGCCGTGGAGCGGGAGCGCCATTTTACGCTCAAGGGACGGTGGAAAACTTCCACTGATAAGCAGGGTTCTAGCAGGGGTTAATAGGGTGAACTAGATACACCAAGCACCCCGGATGTGAGATATTTCATGTTTGTAAGTCAGCAATTTAGCTGCTTGGTTATGTTTATCTTGCTTTGATGGTTTTTAATCATTCTTAATAAAATTTTATTTTTTAATGGTATTAGTCTTTCGGTGAGCACTGTACCACGATTTGATAGCTTTGTACAATGTGACATACAACAATGAAAAAAATCTTGACTTTTTGTGAAAGTATCTTTTATTGATGAATTTAACTGATGATTTAATTTCTCATAATTGCCATTCTTTAAGAAAGACAAGAAAACAATGTTAATCAGTTACGCATTAAAAGGTGTTTTAGCAGGTTTTTACTATGAAATCTGACAGCATTGTGAAGCAGGGACAGAGATCCATATTCCAGCGATGTCTCGCTTAGTTTACTTGGTTCAGCAGTTATGATAGAATCACAGTTTTCTCTGCTGATGATCTAGCAGAACTCAGAACGTTGAGCCCTGTGTAATCCTGCCCACACTACTGATTGGAAGGTTTCTGTGTACAATGTATATTGACAGAAAGCTGACAATCAGTGGTGGGTTCACGGTTTAATTAGGAGGCATGACTGCAGTGGTAATCTCCTGGTGATAAAACACTCAATGTTTTTAACAGAAAGCACAGCCTAGTAAGTGACACATTACTGTAACCAGAGTCTCTACCTCTACATCATGGTGCACTCAGATTACCTAGCAAAAACCTGCTGACAGATTCCCTCTAAATTGAAAAAGTATTATTTGTTGATTTTTCCAGAACGACCTGGACCTCCAGAATCAGTAGTAATTGAAGAAGTCTGGGGAGATAATGTTGCATTAGAATGGAAACCACCAACGGACAATGGCAATGCTGCCATCACAGGATACACCATTCAGAAGGCTGATAAGAAAACAATGGTTTGAGTTTTTTTAAGCTATTTTAATTTTGCAACTAATATTACATAACATTTTACAAATTTCTAAATGCTGGAAATAAAATATTTTAACGTGGTGTAAAATGTGTATACAGCTTCTCTAAATATGGCAGTTAATAAACCAGTCATTGACAAATTATATGACATAATTGAAGGCATTAGATGAGGGCAAAATTGGAAATTTAGACCTGGCGGTAGTAGGCATCTACGAGGTAAGGGGATTTTCTTTATGCAAAGAGTAATATACCCAAAGAACTAAATTGAAATGCAAACCATAATTGAAATGGAAATGATGGAAGTCATCAACAGCAGCTAGTGTTTTCCATAGAGTAGAGAAAATATCATGAAAAAATATTAAAGATGTTACATTGGCATGCTTATTCTGACTCTTCAAGGCAGTATGAGCCTCTAAATCCTTAGCCATCTATCCCGTAGATAACTGTATGATTGTTGTACTCACATGCCAGGCTTCCTTAGACAGTGCTAACTCAGCCGTACTGACTTGTAATAAGAGTCCAGGAGAAACAGAGTTGATATTTTCTGAAATCTTGTATTAAGTACAATGCAGCAGGTGGAAAGAGTAATCCGAAACAGAGGAGTATACATGTAAATCCAAAGATGGCTACAGTAAACTGATAATAAAGAAGGGAGGGGCAAGGGCTAACATCATCAACTACAGGAGAGACAAAGGGACAAACTTAGAGGGCAGAGCGTCTCCATAGCAACAACAGAATGCACTGCATAATACAGAAAATACACAGTTGTTCCCATTCATGGGACACAACAATGCTGCTACATGACAGTAATCAAAGGTGAAGCTTCAGTTCAAATGGGGGGATTTCTCATCCTATGTATGCAAGAAAATTGGCATAAAAAAGTAGCAAAATTTAGTGCAGGTGGTAATCGCAGTATATTTTGTGACTTTTTGCTATTCTGTTCCCATCCCAGCAAAGTATTTTGAAAACTGAGTGGGGCTTTCTTCAGATCAGTCGGGGCTACTGATGTTCACTAATAGAATAGCAATTATTTTTAGTGTACTTTAAAAACAAAAACTTACTTCTACCATTATAGAATTTTTTATTGATGCTGTTCCTCATAATTACAGTATTTGACAATGCTGTTGTGCATTTTCAGGAATGGTTTACAGTTTTGGAGCATTACCACAGAACAAGTGCAACCATTTCTGAACTTGTGATAGGAAATGAATACTACTTTCGAGTATTCTCGGAAAATATGTGTGGCCTCAGCGAGATGGCAACAAAGACACCAAACGGCGCACTTATTGAGAAGGAAGGTCAGATATTTGGTTGTTCTCAATATATATTGCTTCTGCAAATGGAGTATAACTCAGATTTTGCTTTGTAGGGTATATTCATATGCTGTGCTCAAAATGCGTTTGTTCTTTTTCACGAGTACCACAAATATGTGGTAAAATGCTCTGCCTTTTGCAAACTCATGCTGTGGTTCTCCAAGTATTCTGCAAGAATTGTAGTTTGTTGCAGATATTGAGCTCAAAGGGGAAAATCTGCAAGTAATCTGTATCATAAGTTGACCAACTGTGCATGGAAAATTTCCACAAGATCTGTGGATGAGATTTCTTTAGATATTATCCAATTTTCTAAAACTGTAGATTTTTCCATATAAAAATATGTTAGGAAAATCTACTGCAATTCTGGTACGTGTGAACTTGCCCTAAAGCGTTAGTTATTAGTTATGAGCGAGTATACTCGTTGCTCGGGTTTTTCCGAGCACGCTCGGGTGGTCTCCAAGTATTTATGACAGCTCGGAGATTAAGTTTTCTTTGCCGCAGCTGGATTATTTAAGGCTGCTATCCAGCCTGAGTACATGTGGGGGTTGCCTGGTTGCTAGGGTATCCCCACATGTAATCAAGCTGCCTAGTAGCCGCAAATCATCGAGCCGCGGCAAGGAAAATTAAATCTCCGAGCAGTCATAAATACTCGGAGACCACCTGAGCGTGCTCTGGAAAACCCGAGCAACGAGTATACTCGCTCATCACTATTAGTTATACATCTGTTCTTGTTCTGCAACAGAAAAAAAATCACTGTTTCTCATCGGTCCCTTTTCCATCAGTTTGTGTTCTATGTGTTTATTCTCATATAGGAAAAAAAATGGAAGCCATTTGCTGTCTTCCTTTTAACTGACCCAAGCATTTTTAACTACCGCTCATATTTCCACCCTTCTGTGTTGTGTAATATATCTTTATATCTTGGCAGGATTTGTGGACTCAGTTCATGTGACCCTGATGGCATCATCACAGATCCTTTTGCCCATCTATGTTGCTGCCTTCTTATGATTGGTCAGCGTCATACAGTAGGCAGAAGTAAAGTAACAATGGAAGAAAAGAACATGAAGGGATCAGCCACAAAATAAGCATGTTTATTAACATATAAGTCAAGACAAACATTAAAAACAATTCAAATGCCCAAAGGCTGCATATAATAATGACGAGACAAACCTTTAATAGAGTTTGAATCTGTATCTGTGTGCTGGAAAAATGTTTCCCTGAGAAAGCCACGCTCCCATTGGCGATACACATGGGGATACTTTTTCTGTCCTATCTGTGTATTCTCACTTAACAGGTTACCCTAGCATGATTTATATTTGACTCTTTGTCTATTATTTTTCATAAACTTGTACCATCCATTTATGGTATATTCATTTCCATTTTGGAACCTTTTCCCTCTTTTATTACGTGCTTAATTTTCCACTTTATGCATATTTATGCATAAATATATATAATTCTTTGAATTTCACTGGGTATATACTGTTTATACTCTTTGAAGTGTCAGTCACATTTGACCTGGTTGTGGTGTACAATATTCTTTTTATTGTTTTCATATTTATTCATTCTAGCTGTAATGTCTCCCAAGACTTACTTCATTTTGCAGAGCTAGTTCTTTCAATATTGTGACTCATTTTTGGAGGTCCAGTGCCTGGAACACATCTTTATTTTGGTGTTTGCCCCATCTTATGTGTGTATCTGTTTATTTCATTAACAGATAGGGCAGACTCAAGCTCTATTAACGGTTTGTCTCGCTATTATCATATACAGCCTTTGGGCTTTATAATTGTTTTTAACGTTTGTCTTGGCTTATATGTTAATAAACATTGTTACTTTATGGGTGATCCCTTCATGTGCATCCTTCTTTTCATTCATTGTTACTTGCTTTACGTTGATCCCCTTGTACATTGGTGGTGCCCTCTAGCTTGTTTTCATAGGGGAAAGGAGTACACACCCTCAGTGAAAACTAATACCACCCACTTGTACATACCTAAAGTTAACTCATTAGGTGCAAAATAACAGAGAAGAAATTAAAAAAAAACAACATGCTTTATTCCGATCTGCAGCCACCATTACATCATGTTACATTTTGTTACAGGTCCGTTTTTGTGGACAGACTCCAGTAAAAAAAAAAAAAAACATTGCAGCTCTTTCATGAATATATTTTACTTACTCTACTAGGTAAACCTTATAAGCGTCCGGAGTACACAGATTTTGACTTCAAAGAAGCACCACAATTCACTCACCCATTAATCAATACAGTAGCCATTGCTGGATACAATGCTACATTGAACTGCAGCGTACGTGGAAATCCAAAGGTAAGTTATAAATAATGAGCGTTTGATCAGAGTACCAGTATTTACCATCAGAGTTTGTTCAGAGTACCAGTATTTACCATCAGAGTTTGATCAGAGTACCAGTATTTACCATCAGAGTTTGTTCAGAGTACCAGTATTTACCATCAGAGTTTGATCAGAGTACCAGTATTTACCATCAGAGTTTGATCAGAGTACCAGTATTTACCATCAGAGTTTGATCAGAGTACCAGTATTTACCATCAGAGTTAGATCAGAGTACCAGTATTTACCATCAGAGTTTGATCAGACTACCAGTATTTACCATCAGAGTTTGGTCAGAGTACCAGTATTTACCATCAGAGTTTGGTCAGAGTACCAGTATTTACCATCAGAGTTTGATCAGAGTACCAGTATTTACCATCAGAGTTTGATCAGACTACCAGTATTTACCATCAGAGTTTGGTCAGAGTACCAGTATTTACCATCAGAGTTTGATCAGAGTACCAGTATTTACCATCAGAGTTTGATCAGAGCACCAGTATTTACCATCAGAGTTTGATCAGACTACCAGTATTTACCATCAGAGTTTGGTCAGAGTACCAGTATTTACCATCAGAGTTTGATCAGAGTACCAGTATTTACCATCAGAGTTAGATCAGAGTACCAGTATTTACCATCAGAGTTTGATCAGACTACCAGTATTTACCATCAGAGTTTGGTCAGAGTACCAGTATTTACCATCAGAGTTTGGTCAGAGTACCAGTATTTACCATCAGAGTTTGATCAGAGTACCAGTGTTTACCATCAGAGTTTGATCAGAGCACCAGTATTTACCATCAGAGTTTGATCAGAGCACCAGTATTTACCATCAGAGTTTGTTCAGAGTACCAGTATTTACCATCAGAGTTTGGTCAGAGTACCAGTATTTACCATCAGAGTTTGGTCAGAGTACCAGTATTTACCATCAGAGTTTGGTCAGAATACCAGTATTTACCATCAGAGTTTGTTCAGAGTACCAGTATTTACCATCAGAGTTTGTTCAGAGTACCAGTATTTACCATCAGAGTTTGGTCAGAATACCAGTATTTACCATCAGAGTTTGTTCAGAGTACCAGTGTTTACCATCAGAGTTTGATCAGAGTGTCATTAGAAAATATGGATGGAGGTTTCTCAATCATCTCCAGACCGTGAAATACGGACAGCATAAGGATGGCATCTGAGTGCTTTATTTTTTCACAGACTCATAGACTTGCAATGGCGAGTAGGTCCATGACACGGATCAGACATATCTCTATGATTTTGTGCGGACCACTTGGTCCACAAAACATACCTGGACATCTGACTATTATAGTCTATAAAAATTTAATAGTTCATTCTGTAAAAGAAAAATGACTAGAACAAATGCAAAAAACTGACGTCTGAATGGGCCCTAAATCAATCTGTCCATTCTCCATGGTGCACTGGGAACTTGCACTCTCTGTCCAGTGCTTGTTTTACCACATTATTGTACTCTGTTCCTGTGACAGAAGGCACAAAGGTGATATGAACAAAGCTTTATATCTAAGCTGTGCAGAAATTCTATGAAAATAAGAGATCAGCCAGTTATCTCTCACAAAAAAAAAATCAATGGTCAAAGTCAATCAGTTGACATTTCGTACCCGATATCTTTAACTGCGAGCCGGGTTGATTCCATTACTAAGCGTGTGTAAAGGCTCATTCAGATATCAGTTTTACTCACGTACAAGAAAAATGATCATGTTTCATCAGCAACTACGGTCAGCGTTTCATCAGAGTTTTATGAGCGTTTTGCTCCAGTCCCATCTGAAAAAGACATTGTATTCACATACCCTTAATTGTGTGTTTTCTATTAAAGTTACTAAGCAGACCTGCTTCAAAATCCACATAAAAAACTCATAAAAAATTCATTTGGAACATACCCCGACCGCAGATCCTGTTAAACAGCTTTTCATTATATTTATGAGACCACTTCTACACTAAGTTCACAGTATTACACCATGCTTCTTATGTCATAATTACATATATGTGTTTTTTTATAGAGGAAAGATAAATATCTTTGTACCATGTTAGCCAGTAGTTAGAAAAATATTAAGAATTGAGAGTCCTCAGTGGTTGATACCTTTTATTGGCTAACTGAGAATATGGTAACAAATTGCAAGCTTTCGAGATTATGCCTGATGAAGAGACCGGAGTAGTCTCGAAAGCTTGCAATTTGTTACCATCTTCTCAGTCAGCCATTAAAAGGTATCATCCACTGAGGACTCTCAGTTTAGTAATATTTTTGTTTTTTTTAGGTCTTTTATGTTTAATGACTTTGTTAACAGTTAGACTATAAATATGTTAAGAAACTGCATTATATCAGTTGTAGCTACAAACTTCCTCTGACACTTCTACTAATAAAGGCTTGGTAAAAAAAAGGGTAGTTTAGGGTCCATTAGGCTTTTTCACATTATAAAGCATAAAGTTTATTGATAATAAATAAAAACATTATTTAAAAAGTGCATATGATAAAGGAATGCATGGTGACGACAGTGCTTGCTCAGAACAGAAAAGGTACCACAGCCTGCAGGATAATAAGACTTAACCAATGCAACAAAGATGCACAAATAAATAGAAAATAATGTAACATTGTGCACATATGTGTAAGAAACTATACCCAATTTAATACTGGTGAGTATATACTCTAAGTACCAGGGGGAACTAACACATAAACACTAGTGATAAGCGAGTGTACTCGTTGCTCGGGTTTTCCCGGGCATGCTTGGGTGGTCTCCGAGTATTTGTGACTGCTCTGAGATTTAGTTTGTGTCGATGCAGCTGCATGATTTGTGGCTGCTAGACAGCCTGAGTACATGTGGTGGTTGCCTGGTTGCTAGGGAATCCCCACATGTATTCAGGCTGTCTAGCAGTCACAAATCATCCAGCTGCGTCAACAAAAACTAAATCTCAGAGCAGTCACAAATTCTCCGAGATCACCCGAGCGTGCTCGGAGAAACCTGAGCAACGAGTATACTCGCTCATCACTAATAAACATGAACAAAGTGGGCAATAACAATAATATAGATTGTGCAGAGCTTAGATGACCTGAAATGCGTGTTTCTGCTACAGTGTCTTCTTCCGGGGGAAGAAGAAGGCACTGTACCTGATTGGGTATAGTTTCTTACACATGTGTGCACAATATTACATCATTTTCTATTTATTTGTGCATCTTTATTGCATTGGTTACATCTCATTATCCTGCCAGCTGTGGCGCCTTTTCTGTTCTGACCAAGCACTTTCTTCACCACGCATTCCTTTGTCATACGCACTTTTTACATAATTTTGTATTTATTATCAATAAACTTTATGTTTTATATTTAAATGCTTTTCTGTGCATCTCTTTTTCTACTAAGTTCAGCTTTGCTATCTTTGCACTATAACCTTTACCTAGTATCCTTACTTGAGACAGGGTCACTTCACTGTTTATGATTCTCCTGTCCCTTTAGCCTAGATATATGGTTATTTTTTTCACATTATGTTTGGGGCAAGCATTTGACACAATAGGAAGTAAGCTTGTATAGGTGCCGTGAACTAAAACATAATGTTCTTTTAATTTATTTTTTTTCTATTACTTGCAGCCTAAAATTACCTGGATGAAAAATAAAGTGGTTATAATGAATGACCCCCGATACAGAATGTTTGGCAACCAAAGTGTATGCACATTGGAGATACGTAAGCCAAGCCCGTATGACGGTGGTACATACACATGCAAGGCAGTCAATGATCTGGGTGAGGCTGAGGTTGACTGCAAACTTGAAGTGAAAGGTAAAATGTTTCATGTGCATTTAAGCTTCATACAAATGCAATGTAAGGTAACATTAACGTCATTTAGCACCGACAAATCCTGTAGTGCTGTATTCTCCGGCTTAATATTATCTTTTTATGTCAGGCAAATACACATACAAATACAGCTAGCATTGTACTTTCTGGTTAATCTTTTTATGACATACTATATTAATGTTACTTCTTAGCTGAACATTTAAAGGGAACCTGTCATGTTGGATAGCACTATCAACCTGCAGATAGAGAGTTAATCTAAAGTATAGCACCTGGGAGAAAATTAACTTTATTTCTCCTGGGAGCAGCCGGCTTTCAGTTATTCAGGTGTGCCAGCATAGCTACAGACACCACTAACAGCACTGTAAGCGGCTGGTGTAAGCATGTCCCAGCAGTTTGACTGACAACCATCTTTGCATTGATGTACTGCAATGCTGGCTGTCAATCAAAGTACCAGGGTTTGGTTACAGTTACCGCTCACAGGCACGCCTGTATAACTGAAAGCCGGCGGCTCCCAGGAGTTAATTTTCTCCTGGGTGCTGGACTTTCAGTATTGCGGCCAGGTACCTTCCTAATTCTATTAACCTGCAGATTAACCCTATATCTGCAGGTTAATAATGTTACCGACCTAATAAGTTCTCTTTAATGCAGAAAATTATTAAAAAGAAGGTAACTTAGTAATTGTAATTGTTTATGCATATACTGAAGGATGGCTTTCTTCCTGATCTCTATTAGCACATCACGTGGTGCACTATACTGTAGACTCCAATTGTCACTTAGACAACAAGCATACTTTTCTACTTGACAAAAGCTAAAGTTTTTTGCATAGATTTACTCCTTACATGACAAAAAAAATCGAGCAAGCTCCTGTGAGAATGTTTATAGGATACACATTTGATTGGCATCTAGAAAAATGACGAGCTAAGCTTCCAATAACAGGTAAGAATGGGAATGTATTCTAGATGGAAATATGGATGTAGTAGTGATAAGTCAGTATTAATGGGGTTTATTTTGGAATCTTATTGGGGTTGTCTACTCACATGATATTGATGACTTATTCAAGAGCGACAGTGGCAGCAAACCATTGAATAGAGCTGTGCTGTTCTGCCCTGTTCCATGTACACATCTGACCACCACCGGAGCTAATCACAGCTGATCTGTAGAAATGCCTGGTGTCGCATCCCCTCGATAACTGATCACCTATCCTGAGGAAAGGTCATCAACATCATATGTCCCAATTCAACTTAATAATTTATCCTCATAATTTATCTTAATCCAATTAAAAAATCGTAGAAGAGAAATTACAATCTATTTTAAAAACTCAATCACATCATCTACACATGTCAAAAACATTTCTAACACATTTCTGCTAATTCCTTTGCCAATCCACTGGTAAGAGATCTCTCATCAGAGCGAAAGGTAGTGTCCCAGATTACATAAATTAACCATAAAGCAAATGACCGTACCGAAAATGAATGAAACAATACCATATATATCATTTGACATGTTCTAATTCTACAGGCTCAATAGGCGGAGAACCATTCGACTTGTGGAAACAGAAGCAGGTTTACCACACAAATATTACACTCAGTGATACCACATCATGAAATAATCCGTGCTCACATTAAACCTGACTTTGCATGCAAAACTGGTATTTGTAATCTGAGGCCAGATTGCAAATCTTGCTTCATGGTAAAACATGCCCATATTCATTTTACCATGAATGAAATAAATAACACTCAGTATAATCTCTAATAGAAAATAAAAACACAAAATCTATATCTTAAAATGTTTAAATATTAAAAATTCCATATTCAAAATTATGGATGATACATTATGGAGCTCATGTATCAAGACTGGTACAGAAGCATCATACTCATAGCAACCATATGGAGTCCAAACTAAAGTCTCAATGGTTACCATGGGTAACATGGATTTTGTTACATGAGGCCCAAAATGATATAATTTAAAGGGGTATTTCCAGCTTATATGTGATGGCTTTGGGACCCTCATCAGCTCTCAGACTGAAGGGGCTTGCAGCCACCCGGTTGAGCAGTTGGCTTCTTTCACTTTAATGGATATGTTATGCAGTTTCCATGCATAGCTGGAGTCTATGATGCTACTCTTCAAGGATAAACAGTGAAGGGGTGACAGTGCTACACTAACACTGGGGTCCCTTCAGTCTAGCGCTGGGGCTCCTAGAGACTGTACCTCCACAGGTCAGGGTGTCACAACATTTTGATATGCCATTACTTTTGAAGTTGGCAATACCCTTTTAACTACTGATTAGCATAAATTGATCTATTACATAGTATAGCATCTGAATTTGGAAAATAATAGGGTCCATTCACAAACAATTTATTTAGCTGCTTTTAATAAATTTAACACCTATGTTTTCATGGTGTCTTATGTCAGTCCGAGAACAGAACAGCTTCAAATACACACATGGACAAAACTGTTGGTAGTCTACTGTTAAAGTAAGAAAAACCCCACAGTGGTCACTGAAATAACTTGAAACTGCCAAAAGTATTTTCAATGTAAATTTACTGAATATCAACTAATGAACATCAGACATTGCTTCTGAATTATGTTTCGACAGAAAATAAAAAAAAAAAATGTCATTGATAAAAGTGATGATACCCTTAACTTAATATCTCGTTGCTCAACATTTTGAGGCAATCACTGCAATCAAATGATTTCTGTAACTCTCAATGAGACTTCTGCCCCTGTCCACGTGTATTTTAGCCAACTTCATGTGATCAAACTGCTCCAGCTGTCTCAGGTTTGAAGGCGCCTTCTCCAGGCCGCAGGTTTCAGCTCCTTCCACAGATGTTTAATAGAGATTAACTGTGTATTTTGGGTCACTATTCTGTTGGAGGACCCATGACCTGCAACTCAAACCAAGCTTTCTGACACTGGGCAGCACATTTTACTCAACAATTTTTTGATAGTCTTGAGATTTCATTGAAGCCTGCACAGATTCAAGACACCCTGCGCTAGATGCAGCAAATTGTCCCCAAAACAAAACTGAGCTCCATGTTTGACAGGAGGTGCAAAGTTCTTTTTTTTGCATGTTTCTTTTTTTGTCTGCGAACATGGAGCTGAGGTGACTTGCCAAAAAGCTCCAGCTTGGTCTCATTCTACCTGACATTCTAACAGAAGTATCGTGGCTTGTAAAGATGCACTTTGACAAATTCCAGCCTCGTTTTTTTATGATTTGCTTTCAACAGTGGTTTCTTCTTTGGTCGTCTTCCACGAAGTCCAGTTTAGCCAAGACTGTGACGAATGGTGCGATCTGACACTGATATACCTTGACTTTGGGGATTCATCTCTAATCTATTTGGATCTTATTCTGGGCTCCTTGGTTACCATTTGCAAAATCTGTCTCCTCAATTTGTCATTAATTTTCTTCTTGTGGCCACATCCAGTGAGGTTGGCTACAGGCTACTTCTGAAGAATATGTGCAACTCTGTTAACAGGACCACCAAGCTGTTTGGAGATGGTCTTATAGCTTTTACCTTTAACATGTTTGTCTATCATTTTATTTCTAATCTCCTGATACAACTGTTTGTTTAGTTCATTTTTAGTGTAGTGCACAATGATACAAAACAGTACAGTGACTACTTTTCACCCTTCTAATAGGCAGCCTGATGGAACATACCATAAGTTTGTACACATCTGTGATGCTAATTAGAGGACACACTTTAGTTTAACATGTCAAATTATTTTCAATCTTTTCTAGGGGCTATCATCTTTTTTGTCCAGGATATTTTCATTAGTTTTTTTCTGTTGAACCACAACTCAAAATCAATTTCTTATTTTTATAAGTTGATATTCAGTACATTTTAATCGAAAATTACTTTTGTCAGTTTCAAGTTATTTCTGTGACCATTATGCTTTTTTTTACTTTACCAGAAGGGTACCAACAATTTTGTCCATGTGTGTCTGACCAATAGGCTGTTGATTTGAGGTTAGGAGACGAGCACATGGTCCAGACATTCTTGTCCGTACTCAGACCATGAATGTCGGATGTGAGAAACCGATCTTGGACAGCGGCAGCAGGTCTCTGGTCATCTTAATGCCAATTTGGCTTCTAAAAGCAATCTTTGTTAATGAACCCTAATATCTATTTACATTATCAATCAATATTTAAAGTATACACATATACATTATTTCTATAAAATAATCTATATACAGTATGTATATGTTTATATATTATATTAGGTGTGATGTGTGTGTCTATAAATATATATGTATGTGTGTATATATTTATATATTCTTTTAATTAAACTGACCTTTTCCAGAAAGGTTAACCTGGTAAAGTGCTTTCATTTGAAACATCTGTGTGCATTAATATGATGTTATTAATTCATTTATGAAATATTCTTGGGTTCCATTTTCCATATGCTTTATCCACATTTACTAAGCTCTCATGACATCTCAGCGTGCTCCATTCAGTAATCACTATGTTCTTTCTTAGCTTCTAAATGTTCATTACTTCTCTTTCTCTCTCCCTTAGTTGCACAATAAGGATTATTGAATGTGTATTGTCACCTAAGGTAAGCTTTCATATGGTCATGTCATATGAAGCTTATGTCTTTCCATGCAGTCCATTACTGACTGACATTTCCATATCTAATGGTAGTTTGCATTATGTGCTAACACACTATTTTTGTTGCTTCACAGTTTAAAAAAAAAATGGTAGAACATTTTACTAATAATATTGGTTGATTCTGGTTTTCTTAATCACAAGGTTCAGATTTTTTGTAAACCACCTAGGCGTTTTTATAATCTGTGGAAACTCGGCTTGGCTTTTTGTATTTATACACCACAAAGTCACATTATAACAGTTGAATATCAATATGTTGGAGAAGATATTGGAAATCAATCTGCAATAACCAATGATGCCAATATCTTTACATTTCAGAGAATAATTGGGGTCAAATAAAATTCCAGACTTCTCATATCCTATTATTCCTATTCTTCAGCATGTCCATCCTGCAGGCTTGATAACTATGGACAAGAATACTATGGACCCAATTCATTATTGCATTTGCACCTTTTTTGTGTTATTTTTGGTGTTTTTCACTTACTTTTCATGTGTACCTAATTGTTAATCTAACCCCTTGACGACATGTGACATATAGGTACGTCATAGGTCGTTTATCCCACTTTCATGTGGGCTCAGATGTTGAGCCTGCATCTTTTCCGGCACATGACAGCTGATCTGATTTGCTGTCATGTGTCCCTAACAGCAGCAGGTGGAATCGCAATCCACCCGTGGCTATTAACATGTTAAAGGCCATTGTCAATCTCTGATAGCGGCATTTAACATGATTGTGCAGGAAACACATGACAAACTCAGCACATCAGCACCCCTGTCACATGATCGTGGGGCGCCGATGGGTTGACATGACAACCTGGGGTCTGCAAGAGACCCCTGTGGTTGTTATTGCTGATCCATTATGAGCTCCGCCCCGTGGCCGGCATTCATAGGAGATGATCATTTCTGCTGCACAATGTAGGACAAGCGATTAGACAATTGCAGCTTCAAGTCTTCTAATCAGACTATTGAAGCAGGTAAAAAGTAGAAAAAAATGTTTTTGAAAATATTAAATAAAAAAACTTAAAAAATATAAAAACTCAAATCACCCCCCTTTTGCCACATTCGAAATATAAAAATAACACAAAAAAATACACATATTTGGTATTGCCGCTCTCAGAAACGCCCCATCCAAAATATAAAAAATAGTGATTTTGATAAACAGCGTAATGAGAAAAAAAATCAAAACGCCAGAATTAAGCTTTTTTGGTAACTGCAGCGTTGCAATAAAATGCAACGTTGCAATAAAATGCAATAACAGGTGATCAAAGCATTATATCTACCCCAAATTACATCAATAAAAGTGTCAGTTTGGCACGCAAAAAATAGGTCCCCACCTGGCCCCAGATCCCAAAAAATGGAGACGCTTCGGGTTTCGGACAATGGTGCTTTTTTATTTTTTTGTATTTATTTATTCATTTGTTTACAAACTTACTTTGGAATTTTTTTCACCACTTAAATAAAAAAGAACTTAGACATGTTTGGTATCTACAAACTCGTACTGACCTGGAGAATCATATTGGCAGGTCAGTTTTACCATTTAGTGAACATGGCACACACAAAAAAACAATTGAATTGCACTTTTTTTTGCAATTTCACCTCACTTGGATTTTTTTTCCTGTTTTCCAGTACACGATATGGTAAAATCAACTAAAAAGCAATTTTATTTTGCACAAAAAAATCATGAGCTCTATTTTCACAAATTTAACACGAAAAATGTAAGTGAATACAACAAGATAAGGAAAAGAAAAGTGACTTAAAGGGAACCTGTCACCCCCCTCAGTCGTTTGTAACTAAAAGAGCCACCTTGTGCAGCACTAATGCTGCCTTCTGACAAGGCTCTTTTAGTTATGATGCCTGCACAAGCTGAAATAAACATTTATAAAATGTGCCCCCTCATACCCTGAAATCGCCAGGGAGGTGGGACTTTCCTTCCTAATCAGATGCAGCACAGCCGCCACTCTGGGCCTATGCGCGCCGGGCGCCACCTCCTCTTGCTGCATTATCGTCCCCGGCGCCTGCGCTGTAAGTACAAAGGGCAGCGCAACTGTACACGCCCGAAAAAAAAAAACTTAATGCACAGGCGCTGGGGACGATAATGCAGCAAGAGGAGGCGGCGCCCGGCGTGCACAGCCCCGGAGTGACGACTGTGCTGCGTCTGATTAGGAAGGAAAGTCCCACCTCCCTGGCGATTTCAGGGTATGAGGGGGCACATTTTATAAATGTTTATTTCAGCTTGTGCAGGCATCATAACTAAAAGAGCCATCTTGTCAGAAGGCAGCATTAGTGCTGCACAAGGTGGCTCTTTTAGTTACAAACGTCTGGGGGAGTGACCGGTTCCCTTTAAAGAAAAATTGGAAATGATGTATTGGGTCCTATGTGTTATACTGATATTTTCCCTGCTTTAATAATTTATTTCTTTACTTGTGAACTAAAAGTCATCTTCATATGTACTGTTCATTTCAATTTACATATGAAAATGATGCAACTGTCAGCTACTATATGTGGAATTAAGGCATGATAGCAAAGCTAGATGTCATATCTACAGTAGCAGATTAATCTACACATCATGTGGACATGACCACTGATACATCTACATGTATCTACATGGGTATGCGGTGTCATTCTCATGGTATTTTGATGGGAGATTAATCTTCGTGTGATGTTATATACAATTGATCACCAATTCTTATGCAAATATGACATTACAAAACACAGCAGTTACACTTATTATGAATCCTAAATACAAGCACTTTATATATATATATGTCAGTTTGCTGGGCTCTAATGACAGTATTGAAGTTACACAGGTAATTATTTTAGTCAAGCTACATTTTCAACTCACTCCTATTCAGTTATGACTGACTACTTGGTTACAAATATTAATTAAGAATTAAATTATATTTTATTGTTGGTGGCAATTGTAAAGACCTCTTTTCCCCAAAAAACAAACTCACTTCTGAATCACTAAATACAATGGTCTCTGCCGTTGCATTACTTACTAAACTGGTTCAGTTTGTATCCTCTTAATATATTGTAGTCACCATATTATAAAGCACTGTGTACTTACAATTGCTCATTTTGCCTTTCTACCCAGAAGATTTTCCTCTTTTCTCTGCTCTATGTAGAAACAGGAAGTCTCTTGTTCCTGCAGAAATCATTCCCCTCTTCAGCTTCTGACCCAGCTGCCCACTTCCCACTGCCAAGGACTTTTGCAATGACTTATGACTCATACAGGGATACGAGACTTCCTGTTTCTACATAGACCTTAGAAGGATTCAGCTAATCAGTTTTTAACCCCTTTTATCCACAAGGGTGGTTTGCACGTTAATGACTGGGCCAATATTTACAATTCTGACCACTGTCCCTTTACGAGGTTATAACTCTGGAACGCTTCAACGGATCCTGATGATTCTGACATTGTTTTCTCATGACGTATTGTACTTCATGATAGTGGTAAACTTTCTTTGATATTACCTGCATTTATTTGTGAAAAAAATGGAAATTTGGTGAAAATTTTGAAAATTTAGCAATTTTACAACTTTGAATTTTTATGCCCTTAAATCACAGAGATATGTCACACAAAATACTTAATAAGTAACATTTCCCACATATCTACTTTACATTAGCACAATTTTGGAACCAATTTTTTTTTTGTTAGGGAGTTATATGGGTTGACCAGCAATTTCTCGTTTTTACAACACCATTTTTTTAGGGGCCACATCACATTTGAAGTCATTTTGAGGGGTCTATATAATAGAAAATAACCAAGTGTGACACCATTCTAAAAACTGCACCCCTCAAGGTGCTCAAAACCACATTCAAGAAGTTTATTAACCCTTCAGGTGTTTCACAGGAATTTTTGGAATGTTTAAAAAAAAATGAACATTTAACTTTTTTTCACAAAAAATTTACTTCTGCTCCAATTTATTTTATTCTACCAAGGTTAACAGGAGAAAATTTACCTCAACAGTTGTTGTACCATTTGTCCTGAGTATGTCAATACCCCATATGTGGGGGTAAACCACTGTTTGGGCGCATGGCAGAGCTCGGAAGGAAAGGAGTGCCGTTTGACTTTTCAATGCAAAATTGACTGGAATTGAGATGAGACGCCATGTTGCTTTTGGAGAGCCCATGATGTGCCTAAACAGTGAAACCCCCCACAAGTGACACCATTTTTGAAAGTAGACCCCCTAAGGAACTTATTTAGATGTGTGGTGAGCACTTTGACCCACCAAGTGCTTCACAAAAGTTTATAATGAAGAGCCGTAAAAATAAAAAATCATATTTTTTCACAAAAATGATCTTTTTGCCCCCAATTTTTTATTTTCCCAAGGGTAACAGAAGAAATTGGACCCCAAAAGTTGTTGTTCAATTTGTCCTGATTACGCTGATAGCCAATGTGTGGGGGTAAACCACTGTTTGGGCGCATGGCAGAGCTCGGAAGGGAAGGAGCGCCGCTTGACTTTTCAATGCAAAATTGACTGGAACTGAGATGGGACGCCATGTTACATTTGGAGAGCCCCTGATGAGCCTAAACATTGAAACCCCCCACAAGTGGCACCATTTTGGAAAGTAGACCCCCTAAGGAACTTATCTGGATGTGTTGTGAGAGCTTTGAACCCCCAAGTGTTTCACTACAGTTTATAACGCAGAGCCGTGAAAATAAAAATTCTTTTTTTTTCACAAAAATAAATTTTTAGCCCCCAATTTTGTATTTTCCCAAGAGTAACAGGAGAAACTGGACCACAAAAGTCGTCCAATTTGTCCTGAGTACGCTGTTTGTTTGTTTGTACGCTGGGAAGGAGCGCTGTTTGGAATGCAGACTTAGATGGATTGGTTTGCAGGCGTCACATTGCATTTGCAGAGCCCCTTATATACCTAAACAATAGAAACCCCCCACAAGTAACCCCATATTGGAAACTAGACCCCCCAAGGAACTTATCTAGATGTGTTGTGAGAACTTTGAACCCCCAAGTGTTTCACTACAGTTTATAACGAAGAGCCATGAAAATAAAAAAATAATTTTTTTCCCACTAAAAGGGTTTTAGCCCCCCAAATTTTTATTTTCCCAAGGGTAACAAGAGAAATTGGACTCCAAAAGTTGTTGTCCAATTTGTCCTGAGTATGCTGATACCCCATATGTTGGGGTAAACCACTGTTTGGGCGTACGGGAGAGCTCGGAAGGGAAGGAGCGCTGTTTTATTTTTTCAACGCAGAATTGGCTGGAATTGAGATCGGACGCCATGTCGCATTTGGAGAGCCCTTGATGTGCCTAAACAGTGGAAACCCCCCCAATTCTAACTGAAACCCTAACCCAAACACACCCCTAACCCAAACACACCCCTAACCCTAATCCCAACTCTAACCATAACCCTAACCACACCCCTAACCCAAACATGCCCCTAACCCTAATCCCAACCACACCCCTAGCCCCAACCCTAGCCCTAACCCTAGCCCCAACCCTAACCCTAGCCCCAACCCTAGCCCTAACCCTAACTTTAGCCCCAACCCTAACCCTAACCCTAGCCCCAACCCTAACCCCAACTCTAGCCCCAACCCTAACCCTAGCCTCAAACCTAACTCTAGCCCCAACCCTAGCCCTAACCCTAATGGGAAAATGGAAATATCTACTTTTTTAATTTTATTATTTTTCCCTAATTAAGGGGGTGATGAAGGGGGCTTTGATTTATTTTTATAGTGGGTTTTTTAGCGGATTTTTATGATTGGCAGCCGTCACACGCTAAAAGACGCTTTTTATTGCAAAAAACAGTTTTTGCGTCTCCATATTTTGAGAGCTATAACCTTTCCATACTTTGGTCCACAGAGTCATGTGAGGTCTTGTTTTTTGCGGGACAAGTTGACGTTTTTATTGGTACCATTTTTGGGCATGTGACATTTTTGAACACTTTTATTCTGATTTTTGTGAGGCAGAATGACCAAAAACCAGCTATTCAA
Organism: Ranitomeya imitator; assembly: GCF_032444005.1. Taxonomy (NCBI): domain Eukaryota; kingdom Metazoa; phylum Chordata; class Amphibia; order Anura; family Dendrobatidae; genus Ranitomeya; species Ranitomeya imitator. The sequence continues at coordinate 201,900,894 of NC_091285.1, read as the reverse complement.
GAATTTCTTTTGGGGGGGGGGGGGGTGTTTATACCGTTCCGCGTTTGGTAAAATTGATAAAGCAGTTTTATTCTTTGGGTTAGTACGATTACAGCGATACCTCATTTATATCATTTTTTATGTTTTGGCGCTTTTATACGATAATAACTATTTTATAGAAAAAATAATTATGTTTGCATCGCTTTATTCTGAGGACTATAACTGTTTTATTTTTTTGCTGATGATGCTGTATGGCGGTTTTATTTTGCGGGACAAGATGACGTTTTCAGCGGTACCATGGTTATTTATATCGGTATTTTTGATCACGTGTTATTCCACTTTTTGCTTGGCGGTATGATAATAAAGCGTTGTTTTTTGCCTCTGTGTTTTTGTTTTTTTTACAGTGTTCACTGAAGGGGTTAACTAGTGGTCGGGTCGTTACGGACGCAGCAATACTAAATATATGTACTTTTATTGTTTTGTTTTTTATTTGAATAAAGAAATGTATTTATGGGAACAATGTTTTATTCTTTTTTCTTTATTTAGGAATATTTTTTTTTACACATCTGAATATTTTTTTTTAACACTATAACATTGCCCCAGGGGGGGACATCACATTATAGTTACAGATCGCTGATCTGACACTTTGCACAACACTGTGTCAGATCAGTGATCTGACAGGCAGGGCTGCAGGCTTATCAGCGCTTGCTCTGAGCAGGCGCTAGTAAGCCACCTCCCTGCAGGACCCGGAAGGCCCACCGTGGCCATTTTGGATCCGGGGCCTGCAGGGAGAAGGAGGTAGGAGACTCTCGGAGCAACATGAGCCCTCTCCCTGCGCGATGCTTCCCTGTGCCGCCGGAATGCTGTGATCATGTTTGATCGTGGTGTTTCGGGGGTTAATTTGCCGGGAGCGGTCCGTGACTGCTCCTGGCACATAGTGCCAGATGTCAGCTGCGATAGTCAGCTGACACCCGGCCACGATCGGCCGCGCTCCACCCGTGAGCGCGGCCGATCGCATATGACGTACCGTCCCGTTGGTGGTCATACGGGCCCGCCCCACCTCGACGGGATAGTACGTCATATGTCAGAAAGGGGTTAATGACGGGATGTCATAGACCTAACTGAAAAGAAAAGAATTAGCTGGGTAGAAAGGCAGAATGAGTAATTGTAAGTCCACAGTGCTATATAATATGATTGCAATATATTAAGAGGAAAAAATTTGGATGAGAGTGCTTCTTTAAGGAAGGAGTAGTGTTACTCAGAGCATTAAAGTGTACCCTCAGCCAAGGATGAAAGCTTGACCATGCACTTGAATTACTAAGCTTCCCATATACTTAGGATAGCTGTCAACCCACTGCTTATGTGGCTGATATTTATTGCTCCAAACTCCACCATAGACACTGGGTTCGGCCAACCATGTATGTGTTTTGAATAGGAGGTGGAAAATAGCCACTCGAAGATTAATCTGACAATCTTCTCTCTTTGATGGGAAAGTTAATAACCAACATAGCTTTCTGTGCCATTCATGTAGAGTCAGGATACCCCTTTATATATTAGATGGCCATGCTGATTCACCCGACAAACATGCTTATGGGCAGCCATGTTTAAAGTCATTATGTGTAACAGCTTAGTTTGCTTTGATTCTAGATGGCCCATGGTTTAGATTCGAGGACAGGAAGTAACTATATGACCGCTAACATTGACAGCCATATTACCTAGTATGGTGGCTAGTTTCTTTATCACCTAATAATTCCCTTCCACTTTCAGTTCATTTTTACAATAAATCATAGTAAGTCAACTCAATGCTTTCCACCCCTTAGTACTTTAAGACAATTCTCTAAAGAAATTCAACTACTAATATGTTTCTAATAATATAGATCACTGTTATAGAGGACATTGTCACCAAGTCAAAAGTATGCAGTTTTTGCTGTTATTTTATTACCGCTGCTCCTCTGAGTATTACGTTTGTTTTTAGTTGTTTTTTAAAACCCTCCATACAGTCCCAGAGATATGGGTCTTTATATTTAGTGCTAATTTTGATGGTGTTTACAAAGGGGCATGGCTCACGGGAATCTCTGGGGAACTACACATAAAGGTCCTCAAAGGAATACTCAGGGAAGCCACAGGAAACATATGAGAGCAAATATGATCACTACAGTATAAATGAGCCTTCCTTGTTTTTGCAAGTAATATGTCTAAACATAGTATTTTATGACTGATATCCTCAGCATGGCTGTACTTTGCATAGGATATTGGAGTACAGTTTGTATTTTCAGTAATATTACTGTTACATATCTGAAGCTCATTTTTGCTATTGAAAGAAAATTGCAGCTCAATAAATCTGCTGCCAGAAATATTAATATATTAGGAAAGTAAAATACAGTATTCAAACATTTACCATCATTAAACACTTTCCTTTCAATTCAATAGTAAAATTAATTTCTGTGTTTCTCAAATTGTTCATTGTTGTTATTTAGTGTTTGTTTTACCTACCGTAAATCTTTTTCTGCAATCCTGAGTGACAACTATTACAGCCAATGACGTAACTTGAAGCTTATAGACCCCATTGCAAAATATCCTACAGGTCCCCCATTAGCACTGGTCTTTAATAGTATTGGTATTCTCCTATGGTCCAAAGAGTCCCCCCTGAGGTTCAATGGCACAGGTTAGTCTTCAGTCCCCACATATATTATAGATTTGCTCCTGATTACAGTTTTTACAGGGCTTATCATCTAGTTTCCAAGAGACATTCTAATGAATCTTCACTCTTGAGAACAGTTTCCTGTTTTTCTTCTTTTCATTCTGATTAGCTCCAATATTATACGATGATGAATTTCATAACATATCTTTATTGAGGCCTGAGTTTTCTACTTTTCTTCCTTCCTTTTTAATTTAATGCTTTTAGTATACAACAGGGATCAAAGACACAATGAAGAAGGTAAATGGTTTACAATATAACAAACAAAAGGCAAACCGGTCCATAAGAAAATATACCATTGTATAAATTTTTCCAACAGACTTTTTGGTAAATATTCACCATTGAGCACAGTTTCCTGTTTTATTCTGATTAGCTACAATATTATACATTGATGAATTTCATAACATATCTTTATTGGGGCAGCAGTTTTACTTTTCTCTCTTCTTTTTATTTGACTGCTTTTACTCTAAAAAATGGATCAAAGACTCGGTGAAGAAGGTAAAGGTAAATAGTTGGAGGTGGAAGCAATAGGAGACTCTTGTAGTTCTAATGGTGGCCCTGAATGTTCGTGGGTACTAAAATCAAATGATACGTTGGCTGCTTCTGAATTAACAGACGGTCTAATATTAACCTGATTCCTATTACCAATGGAAACAGGTGTATACTGGGTGGAATTTGTGTTAGTATAAGTTGAAAAAATTTCCGAACGATCTAGCGTATTGTGTGTTGGAGTTTCATTGTATTCATCTAGGACTACGAGGTCCATAGAAGCTTGATGTATACTAGCAGAAGGCGAATGCGTTTCTCGGCAGTACGCCATATTATCAGAGAGTGCATTAGGCACCCTATCTCTGTGAAATTTCCTCACTTTTTTGGCTATGATTTCTTTCTCTTTTTCTTTTAATCTGATCAGTATGCTATCAGTGAGAGTTTGGAAGTCAGCCAAGTTTTCATATTCATCGAGCTGTTCAAAAAGCGCAATAATTTGTTGGCTCGTATGATTCAATTTTATCCTCCGTTTTTCTATGATAAATTGCAAAGTTTGCTTTGAAAAATTATTGAACATATCATCCCAGTCTTGCTGTATTATTGCTTCCACCTCCAACTATTATGCCCCACTATCTCTAATTGATGATACGGATGACACCTTTAGGAGCAATGAATTACCTGGATCAAGCCAGAGCGCAAGTACGGCACCTAGTCTAGGAACTCATAATGGCTATTCAGATAAAAATAAAAGATTGATGGAAGTAAAATATGGCACTAATACCCCCATTACTCAAAAACGACAACAAAAAAGACCAGAAGGGGTTACTAATAATAATAATAAAATTAAAAATAACCCCAAAAAAATCTCCAGCCTTATACCAAACAGAGGTAGAGGATTTAAAACACAGACTAAAATCACTCGGGATTGGGGGCGTGGCCTGAACGTCCATGTAAGCGGACGCGTGACAGAGCGCTCCCGCTGCTAACGCTGAGTTTATCCTGATAAGCCGCAGCTGAGCGGCGATTCAAAGCGCTTACCGGCTGCAGGAGAGTCCCGGGAGTGCGGCGGTGAATAGCGGCGGCCCCGAGATCGGCAAACATGACCAGGAGGAGACAAAGAGACGCCGGAGCCGGCGAGGCAGGGACCGGCCAAGATGGCGCCGACGCCAGGGAGAAGGCGGAGAAGGACAACGCGGCATGCCAGAAAAGAATGGCGGTGGCGGCAAAGCTCCAGCAGTTTGCTAGAGTGGAAGCCGCAGGGAACACAGGAAAAGCAGAGGAGGACGCCGGAGGGGACACAGACACAGAAGGAGAGGAGGAAAGCCCAGCAGAGGAGCAGGAGGTACAACAGGAGAGTGGGGATGGTGACATGGCGGTGGTAGCGGGGGGACCTGAAGATAAGGAGTCAGGAGCAGAGCCCACCCTTAGAGATGTCTTTGCACTGGTATCATCCTGCAAACAATCCCTGACCCAGCAGCTACAGGAGGTTAAAGGGGATACAGCCCAGATAAATGCAGCCCTGCAAAAGATTGACAAACGTGTGGGGGCTGTGGAGGAAAGAGTGAGCACTGCAGAAGACCATATAGTGCAGCTGCAGAAAGCGGAGAGGAAGTTTGCTCAAACAATATCGGAGCTAGCTGCAAAAAATGAGGATCTGGAGAATAGGTCCAGAAGAAATAACATTCGTATAGTGGGTGTCCCTGAAAAAACTGAGGGGAGGAATCCCACGGAGTATATTGAAAGCTGGCTCCTTGAGACCTTTGGTGATGCAGCACTGACAAAAGTATTTGCGGTAGAGAGAGCCCACAGGGTCCCACCGAAACCACCTGTCCCTGGAGCAAGTCCCCGTACCGTGCTTGCCAAAATCCTAAACTACAGAGACAGAGACATTATCCTGAGGAAGGCTAGAGACATGACGGATCTGACAATTGGAGGTCAAAGAATTGCTATTTACCCTGACTATTCCGCCCTGGTACAGAAACAACGGATGATGTTCACGGGTATCAAGAGACGGCTGAGAGAACTGGGAGTGCAATACTCCATGATGTTTCCGGCACGACTGAGAGTGGTAGCGTTGGATAAGATTCATTTTTTCCAGACGCCGGAGGACGCTACCCAGTGGATAGATCTTAACGCTAAAAAACTTAAAGGGAAAGGAGATTGAAAATGTGAGGCGGGTTGGTCGGGAGATATCTTAAATCTTTCAAAAAGGGGGGAAAAAAAGAGATTGATTGACAGTACACTGGTAATTGAAATGTGAAGGTTGGAGGGTGGAGTTGGATATTACTCAGGGAAAGCACTGGGAGTGCTGATGCGGCGGAGAAGTACGAGGGAGGAAGGGTGTGCAGCGTACTAAAAGTTTATTTAGTTTCTTGCAGTTGTAATACAATACAGGTTCAATTATATTGTTCTTCTAAGAATTGCGCCGAATTCTGTTATAAACGGTAGCGGGAGGCGGAAGGAGAAGGTTACGTTAACAAGAGTGTTCGCAATGGGTGATGGTGCCCCACTCTTGATAAGAGGCAGAATGTATAGTATTGGGGGGTGTGGGGGAGGGGGGAGTGGGGTGAGGGTGGGAAGGGAAGTTAGACAGCTCAGAACCGGGAGTAACGACACAACTAAAGATGATGAGTCACATAATAGGGGACCGCTTTAAGATATTGAGCTGGAATGTGAGAGGCCTGGCGGATAAGTCTAGGAGAGCTGCGAGCTTGCAATATGCGAAGGATCAACGGGCTTCTATGATATGCTTGCTAGAGACGCACTTGATACAGGAGAAAGTGGACGTACTGAATAGACGTTGGATACAGAAGGGGTATCATTCTACCTTTTCGACGTACTCAAGAGGTGTGTCAGTGTTGGTGCCGGTGGGAGTGCAATATGAAGAGGTGAAAGTATGCGTGGATGCTGAGGGTCAGTATGTGGTGATACAATGTATATTGTATGGAGTGAGATTGTGTGTTGCGGCAATGTATATTCCACCTCCATATTCAAGTAAGAAGATCAGGGAGGTATTGGAGAGGGTGGGACGATGGGAACCACTGCCAATCTTAATTATTGGGGATTTGAACAATATATGTGATGACTTTTGGGATAAAAATAAGAACACCCAGAATAGGTCGGAGGGGCACACTACAACATTTGGAACCTATGTGCGTGAATTAGGCATGATTGATCTATGGAGAGTCAGACATCTTGGGGAGAGAGGATACTCGTGCTATTCACCGGCTCATGCTATGCTATCCAGAATTGATATGGCACTGGGTAATCGCCTGTTGGACACAATGGTGGGGGAGGTGCGTTATCTGCCGAGGGCCCTTTCGGATCATAGTCCAATTGAGGTAGAGGTTAGGTTGTTGGGGACACGGACCGCAAGCGGGAGAGAATGGAAGATCCATCCTAACTGGTTACAGAGCATTGACTTGGACGGTATAGGGAAGGAGGTGACGGAATTCTTTGCGTTAAATGATGGGAGTACAGATGCTCTAACCGTTTGGGATGCAATGAAAGCGTACCTGAGAGGGTTACTATTTAGAGACATTAGTAGGTGTAAGAGGAAGACGAGGGAAGCGGAGAGAGTGGCGTTGGAGGAGCTGAAAGCCGCGGAGGACGAGATGGTTGTGCTGGGGACTTCCGAGGCAGAGAAAAGATTGAGAACAGCGCAAAATTGTATGGAAAAGATTCTGCTGGGGAAAGCTGAAAGGAAGCGGGAGTTTCAGAGGGTGGCTTATTTTCAGGAGGGAGAGACAGTTGGACACATGCTATCGGTGGTAGCCGCGGCTCAGCGTAGTACCTCGTATGTACACTCGTTGGTTTCGGATGGGGGGAGCAGGGTATCTGAAACACCGGATATTATAAAGGTCTTTGCGGACTTTTACGCGGACTTATATTCCTCCAAGGTCAATGAGTCAGCCGGAGAAAGGGAGACTTTCCTTGAGAGTCTGGGTCTTCCGAAATTGAGTGAGGAGGATAGGGTGAGCCTCGATGCCCCTATCACCGAGGAGGAACTGAGTCGGGCGCTGAAGTCTATGGCCAATGGGAAGGCACCTGGGGTTGATGGGTTACCAGCCGAAATCTATAAAAGTTTGGAGGAAGTGCTGATTCCCAGATTAAAGTTAGTACTGGAGGAGGCTGGATGCCAAGGGTTTCTCCCAGCATCTATGAGGGAGGCTAATATAGTGGTTATTCCGAAGGAGGATAAGGATCTGGGGAAGCCTGAGTCATATCGGCCAATCTCTCTGTTAACCATCGATGTCAAGCTCTTGGCCAAGGTGTTAGCTACCCGTTTGTCCAGCGTCATTGCTAACCTTGTACATCCGGATCAATCTGGTTTTATGCCTGACAGATCTACAGCGGTTAATCTGCGGAGGCTGCATATGAACCTGCAGCTGAAGTCTGACAATTGTGGCCGAAGGGTTATTGCATCCTTGGATGCCCATAAGGCGTTTGACAGTGTGGAGTGGGGATATCTCTGGCGGGTGTTGAAATGTATGGGTATTGGCCCGCAATTTGTGGCGTGGACTCAACTGTTATACTCACTACCAACAGCTAGAATTAGAGTGAATGGGGAGCTTTCTCAGCCTATAAAGCTGGCCAGAGGTACGAGGCAGGGTTGCCCACTGTCGCCCCTTCTGTTTGCCTTAGCTGTGGAGCCACTGGCCGCCAAGATCCGGCAATCGGATGAGGTCCCTGGGTTCAGATATGGGAGTGTGGAGGAGAAGATTGCATTATATGCAGATGACATCTTACTGTTCCTGGCGGACCCGGATGAAGCCTTGAAGGGGGCTATCGAGATCGTTGGGAAATTTGGAGACTTATCGGGATTGAGGATAAACTGGGATAAATCGGTCCTCTTTGAGGTGGATGAGGTGGAGGAGAGTAGAAGTGAGCCATTGGGAGAGGGGCGGCTTAAGGTAGTATCCCTTTTCAAATACCTGGGAATATGGATCTCGATGCCAGTTACAGAGTTTTTATATAGGAATTTGACACCTCTCATGGGCGCTCTTAAAGCAAAAGTGGATGCGTGGAATAAATTACACTTATCGGTGGTAGGTAGGGTTAATCTCATTAAAATGGTTGTGATGCCCAAATTACTCTACGTCCTACATAATGCGCCAGTTTGGATTCCACGTGGGAAATTCCGGCAGATTAATGCTCTATTTAGAAGTCTGATATGGGGGAGGCGGTGCCCACGTATTCGCCTGGAGACGCTTCAGCGACCCAAGGAAGATGGAGGATTGGCTTTACCTAATCCTGAGTTATATTTTCTTGCAGCCCAGAGCCAACATTTGAAGGGCTGGGCGCGGGAGGCGTCTTCCAGTGCGGTACAGCACTTGATGGAGGGGATGACGGACCGACGACCGGTAGCGCAGTGTCTGGAGGATGGTTCCTTGGATGCATTGGGGAAATTATACCCAACTATGTTTTTGATATATAAATTATGGACCAGACTGCGACAGATTCGGGGGGTCACGGGGCTGACTAAATTTACACCGATATGGTTTAATAATAATTTGGTTGAGTTTGCGGCCCTTGGAGTGCTGGCGGAGTGGCAGGCTAAAGGAATCCACTTGGTGGCTCAGATAATTCAACAACAAGGATTAAAGTCCTTTTCGCAGCTGCAAGGGGAGTTTGGACTGAGACCGACTGGGGAATATCAATATGCTCAGATGAAACATGCTTTTAAAGCTCAGAACAAGGGTGGTGGTATTGAGATCCAGGAGGACATAGTTCTGGAATACGTGTGTGGGGAAGGGTCCACAAGGGGAGTCATTACCACCCTTTATAAGGACCTTCTACATGCACATCTGCTAGACTTCCCTTTAAAAGCGAGAGCGAAATGGGAAAGAGATTTAGGCCCAATGGAGGATGAAACCTGGGAGTCGGTGTTGGAGTGGGTTCCACGAGTGTCACTGAGTGAGCCGTACAGACTATCGCAGCTGTACATCTTACACAGAGTCTATAAATCACCGGAAGTGTTGCACAGAGCGGGGTTGCGTGCTGACTCCGAATGCCCGAGATGTGGGACTGAGAATGCAGGAATATACCACATGATGTGGACATGTCCAAGACTGGTTGCTTTCTGGTTGGTGGTAATGAGCCGTGTGGAAGGGGCGTATAAATGCAGAGTGCCGAGGGATCCGATAGTGTGTATACTGGGACATGTAGAGGAAATCAGAGTGGATAACACCTGGAAGATAGCAATAGTTAGGCTATTATATATGGCAAGGAAGGTAATAGCAAGGAACTGGATCAAAGAGGAACCGCCTACAAGGGGTGAATTCCTGAATTATGTTAAATATGGTCTCAATTTGGAAAAGGGGGTCTATAAAAGACGTGGGAAAATAGAAACATTTGACAAAATGTGGTCTCCGTGGCTCGAGCTGGGATGAGTAGTTATGGGAAATGGGAGGATAAGGGCCTCTGAAAGGAAGAGAGTGCTAGAGGAACAAGCGGACATAAGTGAGTCAAATGGCTCAAAGAACCATCAATACTGGTAACAAAAGTATAACTGGGTATGAGCTGTCAGGGGAGGGGGGGGTTGGGTTTTGTTGGGATTGTTGGGGGCTTGGAAAATGTTAAAATTTTGCAAAATACTGGAAAATGCATAAATTGTATTGTTCACATTTACTTTCAATAAAAAACTATTTAAACAAAAAAAATAAAATCACTCGGGATTTTTTTCGGTCACATACTCTAAAACCAAAAGAGGTAGGAGGGGGGGAAACTCTCCAAAAAGAAAATAAAAAATTCCCTCCCCTCCACCCAAAAAAAATATTTAACCTGAGTTCGCATGTACTTTCAGATAATGAAAAGTCCCTCCTACAAAAGGGACTGAAATTCGCACCAACCACAACAGCAAAACCTTTTAACCTATTCATCAGTATGAAGCAGTTTTTGCGCAATTTGGCCATTAAGAAATATTTCCTCAAAAAAGCACCACAAGTCCCTAATCCTGTTTCTCATGAGTACATACAGACTTCGCTATCTAATCCCTCTACATTTCATCCCGTACAAGAATACTCAAATGCCTTTCGGTCTTTTGAAACTGCGGTCACACAGGATATTAGGAAAATGAGGAGAAAGAATCCCAAATATATATCCCAAAATTTAAATAACTCTGAACGAAAGGCACTACTGGACCTTCAAGTAAACCATGATATTATTATACGTCCAGCGGATAAAGGGGGTGGGATTGTTATCCTCAACAAAACCACATATCAGGAGGAATCTGATAGACTCCTGAATGATGAGACTACCTATAGGAAATTAAATAGTGACCCTACTGAACGGTATACCAAAAATTTGAATATTTTAATATCACGAGGTAAATCTTCAGGTATTGTAAATAAAAAAGAATCTTTATTCATCATGAACAAAACCCCCAGTGTGGCAGTGTTCTACTACCTCCCTAAAGTCCATAAAGATGCAATGCGCCCACCTGGGAGGCCTATTATTTCGGGGATCAATTGCCTGACAGCTAATCTGTCACGCTACATAGACACACACCTCCAAAAATGCATGCCTATTATCCCCGCATATCTTAAAGATACTAGTCAAGTGCTCCAAATATTGGAAAAAATCGAATGGGAAAGTGGCTTCACACTGGGGACATTAGACATAAAATCTCTGTATACAGTAATAGACCACTCAAAAGGATGTGAAGCGGCAGAACACTACCTTAATAAACTGGCCACCCACAAGAAACCACAGATCCAGTTCATTGTGGAAAGTATTTTATTTATTTTGGAACATAATTATTTCACCCATGATGGCCAATTTTACCTCCAAACACGGGGCACGGCTATGGGCACTTGTTTCGCTCCCAGCTACGCAAACATCTATGTAGCCAAGTGGGAGGAGCTACATATTTTGCTCACAAAAAGCCCCAATACTGGCTTGATTATGTGGAGGTGTTTTATCGATGATATACTATTCATCTGGAATGGCCCCCAAAGAGAATTAGATGTATTTATTGCCAATCTCAATTCTAATGACTTTGGGTTGGAATTTACGGCCACTACCAGCAAATCGGAAATACATTTTTTAGACCTAAACATCTTTATTGAAAATAATCGGATACTAACTAAATGCCACCATAAACCAGTATACTCTAATGGATTTATTGATATTAATAACTGTCATCTACCGATTTGGTTGACTAATATCCCCAAAAGCCAATTTACCCGGGTAAGACGTAATTGCACTAAAAAACGAGACTATATAATAGAAGCAGAACAACTCACCAAGAAATTTCTGGAAAAAGGATACCCCAAAGACCTGCTAGATGTGGCTAATCAGGAGGTCTATGAAACATCGAGGGATACCCTAGTACAGAGAACAACTAGGGATAAATTTACTCCAACTGATATCCCTACACAAATTCATCAGTTACCTATTATTACGCAGTTCCATTATGGATACAAACAGTTTACTAAAATCATCTATAAACACTGGTCAATCCTCCAGACGGACAAAGTAATAGGGGAACTGCTACCAAAACGTCCCAAATTTGTTTTTAGAAAATCACAAACAATAGGTAACATTATAACTCCAACTACCAACAAGGGTCCTGCCAAGAGTATATCCTCAAAAAATCCAGGCTTTGTACCCTGCGGCACTTGTTCCTGTTGTGTGCGTACAAATTTTAAAAAAATAAAACAGCTTAAATTTTCTAACTCTAACGCCACTCAGGAATTTACTATTAAAGACCAAATTTCATGCTGGTCGTCAGGAGTTATTTACTTAATCAAATGCCCCTGTGGTAAAATTTACGTGGGTCGCACTAAACGTAAATTGAGGGACCGTTTGAAAGAACATTTCAATAATATAGAAAAAGGCTTCATTGGCCACCCCCTTTCCAGGCATTTTAGGGAATACCACGGTAGATCCACTAAGGGATTAATATTTTGCGGCATCCAAGTAGTTAAAAAAAACTGGAGGGGAGGTGACTACATAAAACTAATGTCACGTACCGAATCTAGGTGGATTTTTATGCTGGATAGCCTGGCCCCTAAGGGTCTTAATCATGAATTGGAGCTTTATGCTTTCAAATAGTTATCTATTTATGTATGACTTTTTATCAGTATTCTTGTTTTTTTCTCTTCCCCCCCCCCTTTTTTTAATAAATTATATATAATAATTCCCCCCTCCTTCTTTTATATATTTTTATAATAATTGTCTCTCTTAAATATAGATTTCTTAATGTATTTTTTAATGTATTTATTAAATAATAAAAAAATTTTTTAACATTAGTACATAGTTACATTGATCACCTATTATTCTGAGGTATGCCATCAGGTCCATGGACTTATAAGACTACAGCCTCTTCCTGTAGCCTAGCGACACTCTCATGCACATACATGCATTCAGTTTTTTGTATAGTGGGCGGCGCTTTTATATCCTATATAGAGCAGCAGACAGCCAGGGACCTCTAGCCCTGACGAAGAAGGTCCGGTGACCTTCGAAACGCGTAGGCAATAGAGGCCCTGTTCGGCACTTGTCTCCTGCTCCATTTTCTTGTAGCTCCGGGTGACGTCACCCAGACCACGCCCCCCTATTCCCCATCGCAGTGTAGCGGCGCCCCTGGCCAGGACGCCGCTTGTCTACACTCTCGGCGTGCGCGTGGCAGCCAGGCGCCAATAGGGAGGACGCTCCCCTCGGGCCTGTCGCTTCACGCTGCCGTCCGGACCTCCTTACCTCGGACTCACCTCGAGCTCACGGAGGAGCGGCTGTCTTCATCACTTCAGCGCTCCATCTAGCTTCCGCAGTCCAAGTCCTGGCACTTTAACCACTCAGTAAGTGCTTTATGTTAACCCTTTTGTGGGTACTTTTTAGTTCATTATATTTATTATCTAGGAGATAGGTAGCGTGGTGGCCTAACTTTTAGTTTTACTCCTAAGAATAAAAATGTGGTAGTCAGTAATGGTTACTTTTTTAACCAAGCATAGGGGAAAAAATATGGAATCACTCAATTCTGAGGAAAAAATTAAGGAATCACCCTGTAAATTTTCATACCCAAAAATAACACCTGCATCAAATTAGATCTGCTCGTTATTCTGCATCTAAAAAGGAGTGATCACACCTTGGAGAGCCGTTGCAGCAAGTGGACTGACATGAATCATGGCTCCAACATGAGAGATGTCAATTGAAAGAAAGGAGAGGATTATCAAATCTTAAAAGAGGGTAAATCATCACGCAATGTTGCAAAAGATGTTGGTTGTTCACAATCAGCTGTGTCTAAAATCTGGACCAAATACAAACAACATGGGAAGGTTGTTAAAGGCAAACATACTGGGAGACCAAGGAAAATATCAAAGCATCAAGACTACAAACTTAAAGCAATATGTCATGTTGGAGCCATGATTCATGTCAGTCCACTTGGTGCAACAGCTCTCCAAGGTGTGATCACTCCTTTTTAGATGCAGAATAACGAGCATATCTAATTTGATGCAGGTGTTATTTTGGGGTGTGAAAATTTACAGGGTGATTCCATAATTTTTTCCTCAGAATTGAGTGATTCCATAACTTTTTCCCTATGCTTGGTTAAAAAAGTAACCATTACTGACTACCACATTTTTGTTCTTGATTTCTTTTAGTGTTTCTTAAAGCCAGAAAGTTGCCATTTGAAATGACTGTAGTTTTGTGCCATGTCTGTGATCTGCTTTTTTTTCTACAAAATTAAGCAACTGAATGAACATCCTCCAAGGCTGGTGATTCCATAATTTTTGCCAGGGGTTGTAGAACAAAAAAAGAAAGGAGAAAAAAGAAAGAAAAACATATAGATAAAGGTTGGATGGAGGATTTCTCAAGTCACCCACCATCCCCTTTCTGAGGTTAGGCCATCAGTACTTAGGAGGAGCTTTGTGCTTTTGATAAAGAGCTCCACATTCTCTGATTAGACATAAAGTTCAATGATAAAATTCTAGCTGCCTTTCATCACTAGTGGCAGGTGAAAAGCTACTTAATAAGAGTTATACATTGAACTCAATAATAAAATTGTGTGCAGCATGGATCTAAATTATATTCTATTACTTAAAAAGGTTATCCAGTTTGAAAAAAACGTCTTTAGATGGGTGTCAAGTAGCAAGATATACAGTTTAATCAAATACTTTAATTAACATATTCCAATATCAGCGCTAGTCTCAGGTTCTAACAGCTCAAATTCCGGCTTGTGTACAGTATCAGTGTTTTTTTGTGTCAGCAAGTGAGCAGTGCCATGTGTAATGGGGCCTGACTAGCTAAGTCAGTCCCACTATTTGTCATGGACTATCCATAGATGGAGCAGGGGACTAGCTTAACTCTCTTCTGTGTTGAACCCAAGTCTCAAGTGAAGTTGCCAGCAGTCAGACCAGCGACAATGCTTATATCGGGAGATCAGGGCACCTTTGTTAATTTCAGTAAATAATATATGTGATTAATCTTGCTATTTTCCACCTAAACAAACCTAACTTCATTGTCCCAAACTAACATCATAGTGATCTATGATGGTCTTAGTCTGGGTCATTAAATGAAGCCTGTCACATTCCCTAAGTATAGGAAACCTTTACTTCATGGCAGGACCCTTAGAAATTGCATGCATGAGGTGGGGCTTGATTGACATCCCTTAAACAATCCACTTCATGGTTAGACCACCAACACCTCAAGCGCATGTGCAGGAGTTCTGGTGGTTCTGCTATAAAGTTTAGTATATGGAATATGTCAATCATGCCTAAGGGGGTTTGGTTAGGTGATCAGAGCCAGGACTAACTTGGCATGAGGGATGCCCTGCTCAACTAGTTCTGGCATATTTACATATGACTAGCTGTAAGATAAAAGTGCTTTCATGAAACACAAACACTTGACTGTAACTTTTAAAGCTTTATTGTAAAGCTGTTATCAGCATATATACAGAATATATATAGAATAGCTCTATGTGCTAATGAAGCATCTCACAGTCCGCTGTAATATTTCTCTGCACTTTGGAGTCTTTGAGATGCATTACAGTGCAGAACACAGAATTTTTCCTCCCTCAGTGTGCACAGTGCACCAATGAAGCCAGGGTGCATACTACGGGCTTCGGTCCGCATTGTCAGGGAGGCAGAGATTTGCAAAGAGCCAAATGTGATGTGCTCTTGCAAATTATCTTACTAGAGCGTGATAACATGATTGGTGGAATAAATACATGATGGCACTATAGGGGACCAGAGGAAGCTATCAGATTCCCTTTAATCATTGGAGTTGCATATCTAGTCAGATATATTGATTGAAACCAAACTCTGTAGAAAGAAATCTAACAAGCAATAGTAGACAATGATCTTTGACAGTTTAAGATTGGTCCACAATCCCTAACATGTATGCTAAGTTTGCCACATTATAAACCGTATTTCCGCTGTACAAGGTAATTGGACCAATTTATGAATATGGAAAAATGTTATTGGACAAGAACAAAAGTTGAACTCCTTTTTATGTACAGAAGATCAATTAAATGGCAAAACAAGAAAAGTTTTAATTGAACAGTTAGTTGATTAGGCTTCTTTCACACTTGCATCGGTACGCGGCCGTCGTTAAGCGTCGGCGCGATGTACCGGCGAACGTTGTGAAAATTCGGCACGTGGGCAGCGGATGCAGTTTTTCAACGCATCCGCTGCCCATTGTAAAGTCCCAGGGAGGAGGGGGCGGAGTTCCGGCCGCGTATGCGCGGTAGGAAATGCAGGATGCGACGTACGAAAAAATGTTCCCTTTAACATTTTTTCGTGATGACGGTCCGCCAAAACACGGCTGATCCAGTACACGACGGACACGACGTATGGCCATGCGTCGCGATCCGTCGGCAATACAAGTCTATGGGAAAAAAACACATCCTGCGCGCACATTTGCAGGATGCATTTTTTTCCCAAAACGACGCATTGCGATGGAGGCCAAACGACGCAAGTGTGAAAGTAGCCTTTGTCATTGACAGTATGCCAATGGATAGATGAATACATACTGTATGTGACTATTACCTGTGTCTTCCTTGGACTTTTTTCCCAAGAAATGCCTATGCTAATTCAGCATGGTCATATGTTGTTTTTAACTGCATGAACTGGATGCAACAGTTAGTAGAAGGTACATAACAATAAAGTGTGGTAAGATTAAAGTATTCAATGACAACAGCAGAACTGTACAATGCACAGAGATTACCAGGAGGATGCTAATCCTTTCTGTACTCTGGTTTCAGGTGGAGTGACATTTTACCGCCTTCTAATGCAAGGTGTGCCTCTGTCTATCATCGACTCCTATATACGAGAGCTGGATGCCAGTAAGCAGGAGGCAGCATGAGCAAGTCGAGACAGTCCGCTGCTTTTTCAACTGTTTTAGTCTGGACATCAGTGTGAACATGTTTGATGGTGAAGCCACATCTGTAGAAGTTTAGTCAATTTCTGCCTTCCGTCTTTCTGTGTTAGATATATACAAATATTGCATGAGTTGGTCTATGGAGGAAGGGGTGGATGACCATAAAGTTTGGTTTGGGACTTTTTACCTCCAGAATCAGTATAGATCATTGGTATCCTTACTTAGAGCAGCAAAACACTTGACTTGATGGCAATGAACTGAACGGCTTGGGTAACACTAATAGATCATAAAAATGTTTTTCTTCTCTGATAAATTACTGCAACATTTAATTCAATATAACATGCTAGTACCTGCTTATTAAATTTACCCTGGAAAGCTGGAAAACATTGTGTAATTCAATCAATGTACAATAAATAAGAACATTTTTCCATGTTTGATTTATAGTTTTATTTTTAAATACAATTTCCTACTTATTTTATAAAATTGATGCCATATTGCTAGAATGTAACAGTACAAAATGGAAGGACACTGTGCAATCAATAGGTATATGACCTAAAAGATTTTCGCTCTTGTTCATCAAGAATTGCAAAAAACAGAATTTCACAAATAGAGTGTAATAGAGGCAAACATGTCCATTGCTTTGTAAATAAATTCTTTATTATATATTTGGAAACGCACACATTTAAAAGTACTAAAAAACTGGTCCCAATCAAAATAAATTGGAACCACCCCATTACTGTACCAATATACATAAAGTATTAATACCAGCACTGGAAATATCACAAGGTAAGGGTGGTCAACAAGTGGAACATCTGGGTAAGAAGAATAAATAAAGCATATAAAAATGTGAGGAATAGTGCTAAGGAATAGCACAGGTGAAAAAGACCTGTGTAGTGTGTATATTAATACATCACAGACTGCACATGAGTCAACAGTGTGATGCAGCAGCAAAAAAAAGCAAATATATTCTGGGTTGCATTAACAGAAGCATACAGTCTAGATCACGTGAAGTCATTATTGCCCTCTACTCCTCTTTGGTAAGACCTCATCTGGAATACTATGTCCAGTTCTCAGCACCACATTTTAAAAAGACATGAACAATCTGGAGAAAGTTCAGAGAAGAGCAACCAGACTGGTGACCGGTCTGCAAACAATGTCCTATGAGGAATGGTTAGAGGATTTGGGAATGTTTAGCTTTCAAAATAGAATACTGAGAGGAGACTTAACAGCTGTCTTCAAGTATCTCAAGGCTATCACACTGTAGAGAAATAAGCTTTATTCTGATTTGCACGAAGAAAGACTAGAAGTAATGGGATGAAACTGAAAGGGAAAGGGAAAAAAAAGATTAGATATTAGAAAAAACTTTTTGACAGTGAGGGTTATCAATGAGTGGAACAGGCTGCCATGAGAGGTGATGAGTTCTCCTTCATTGAAGTCTTCAAACAGAGGCAGGACAGACATCTGTCTGAGATGGTTTAGTGAATCCAGCATTGAGCAGGGGGTTTGACCAAATGACTCTGGAGGTCCCTTCCAACTCTACCTTTCTATGATTCTATGAAATATACTTGTGAAGTATGATACCAGAGAGATCACACAGAATCCTTCCGCTGCCACAACATGCGATGAACCCGCATCTCTCCACCCCACCTGATGTCACTATTATGTCAGTGAGATCACATGGTATGGTTTCCTCATTTGCACCAATGTGAAATTCTTCAACCCCTGGGGAAATATAAGGTCAGCTTAGCGCAGTTTTACACACACACCCCATCTACACGGGTCCAGGGAGGCACGGGGAGTGAGAGGATGTGGCCCATGCAGTCACTGACATGGCTCAACAGTTGTTCACAACCCTGACAGGCTGAGAGGCCCCTTTCACTGGCACTGCCAGTTCGGTAGGACTGCCACCAGTTCCTCGTTAGATATAAGCCTGATTCATTAACGGGATTATATCGGGCCAGAAACCTGACCTAGCAGCATAGGAAATTAAATCGGGAAACGGATGTGTGGATTCGTGGATCAAGATAAAAGAGCAGACCAAGGTTAAATTATATATTTAATCCTCTTAAGGGCACACTAGACAATACGATATATATACGATGGTTACACATATACAATGGTCAGATACGCAAATACAGATAGTGTTAGGACACTAGACATAATCAGAATATATGTCAATTACCGGGTGATGTTAGATCATGGGTGTCCTGGGCCACAGGGGGCATGGGCTGTCTCCTTGGTCCCTTCTCAGCACGTTGCTCAACGCGGCCTCCACTTCCGAAGTGGACCGCATGCATAACAGAGAGAGAGACAACTGTACACTAGCCTTTATGTCCTTTGAGTCATTCCCATCCTCTGGACTGAACTTAAATCCCCTCCCCTTGCCTCTGCAGCTGCAAACTCCAAAACCTATGAAAGATCATAACTCATTTCTGGATGGTCCTGAGCTGGCGGTTCTGACTCCATCGGATCTAGCCTGGCCCCTGCTACACATTAAAACCAAACACAGCTTTGCTATCTGGTTTCTACTGGCTGTATTATGTTCTCCATACTCCTGGGTGCTAGAACGGGTCGATACCAAGCCGGGTGCTCGCAACTTCATATCTGCACCAGAAATGCATCAAATAGAGGGGAGAAGAATGTTATTGTGTAGTTTGGTGAGGACATCTACAGAAACCAAAAACAAAGAATTTCTGCAACATGTGAAAACGGCCTTACAGACACAAAAAAGACAAATGTCATCTAGTGAGGCTACATAAAAATTAGAAAGTTCTGGGGCTACGACTGTAAATGAGTGAACAAAAAAAAAATCTACATGTCCAAGCTAAAGATGAGCAGGATGCACAGATGATGTTCCGAAAGCATTATATAATCAAAAGCTGAGCTAGGGATGCTGGAAGGCTAGAGTTTTGCAAACCCCTCTGTCAAGCTGCCAGGTAGCACTGACCTGGATCCTGAACCAGAGACCCATTGTCATGCACAGTGTGGGAAGACTAAGTGCAACATGAGGGGATGAGGGGAAGGAACCCAAACGCTAGGGAAAGGGGAAGTGGAGATCCTTAGGCAGACCTTATAGCATCCTGCCTGCCCTACCATCCCTATATTGATTCCACACCAATTGCAGAGCAGGAAACCTAAGCCCTGTATTCCCTAGAGCTAGGCCCTGAATAGGGATGGGGGATGAGCACTGGTCAGTCCCCACTGTACACTACACCATGTTCCAATTCATGCAAATGACATTTTTCTCGGATTTACCTAAATGGTCGGTGCAAATGACAGTCAGTCTAATAAAAGTCATCGCCAGTTAGAGTATACATCGAATTTTATTGAAGAAACCTCCCAATGATAACAGTATAATCTCCAAAATGAATAAAAACTCAAAATGCACTGTCCCAAATTATTAGGCACGGTATATGTTCTAAACATTTGATATGTTTTAAAGAACTGAAAATGCTCATTTGTGGGATTTGCAGCATTAGCAGGTCACATTCACTGAACAAAAAAAAGCTATTTAACGCCAAAACATCCTAAGGCCATGTTCACACAGTGCGTTTTTTACTGCGGAACCGCAGCGGTTTTGCCGCTGCGGTTCCGCAGCTGTTTTCCATGCAGGGTACATAACAATGTAACCCTATGGAAAACAGTCACTGCTGTGCACATGATCCGGAATTTCGTTTAAAAAGACGCGCAGAATAGCTGCGGCAAAAAAGAAGGAGCATGTCACTTCTTTTTCCTGAACCGCAGCGGTTCTGCACCCATAGACCTCCATTGTGAGGTCAAAACCGCAGTAAAACCCGCAGATCAAAAATATATCTGCGGGTTTTACTGCGATTTGATGTGCAGAACCGCTGCAGCAGGAAGTGCGGGGGAGCGGGCGGAAGTGCGTGGGCGGAGTGTGGCTGCCCCCCCGTGCTCCGATCCCGCCCCCCGTGCTCCGATGCCCCCCCCCGTGCCCTAATCTCCCCCCCTTATACTTACCCGGCGTCCCGGTGTCCGTCCGGCCGTCTTCTCCCTGGGCGCCGCCATCTTGCAAAATGGCGGGCGCATGCGCAGTGCGCCCGCCGAATCTGCCGGCCGGCAGATTCGCTCCAAAGTGCATTTTGATCACTGAGATATAACCTATCTCAGTGATCAAAATAAAAAAATAGTAAATGACACCCCCCCCCCACTTTGTCACCCCCATTGGTAGGGACAATAAAAAAATTAAGATTTTTTTTTTTTTTTTTTTCACTAAGGTTAGAATAGGGGTAGGGGTAGGGTTAGGGTTAGGGTTAGGGGTAGGGTTAGGGGTAGGGTTAGGGTTAGGGTTAGAAAACTGCATAAAAAAAAAGGATCAAAAAACGCATCAAAAAACGCATCAAAAAAGGACAAAAAAGGACCTGCGTTTTCTGCCAAGAGCTGCAGTTTTTTAAAAAAACAGTCCTGAAAAAAAAAGGATGGAAATCCTGAACGTGTGAACATACCCTAACAGGCCAAGTTACATGTTAACATAGGACTCCTTCTTTGATATCATCTTCACTATTCTTGCATCCATTGAACTTGTGAGTTTTTGGAGAGTTTCTGCTTGTATTTCTTTGCATGAAGTCAGAATAGCCTCCCAGAGCTGCTGTTTTGATGTGAACTGCCTCCCACCCTCATAGATCTTTTGCTTGATGATAATCCAAAGGTTCTCTATAGGGTTGAAGTGAGGGGAAGATGGTGGCCACACCATGAGTTTATCTCTTTTTATAGCCCATAACTGCCAATGACTCAGAGGTATTCTTTGCAGCAATAGATGGTGCATTGTCATGCATGAAGATGATTTTGCTCCTGAAGGCACGTTTCTGCTTTTTATTCCATGGAAGAAAGTTGTCAGTCAGAAACTCTATATATTTTGCAGAGGTCATGTTCACACCTTCAGGAATCTTAAAGGGCCCTATCAGCTGTTTTGCCATGATTCTGGCCCAAAACATGACTCCTCCACCTCCTTGCTGACGTCGCAGCCTTGTTGGGACATGGTGGCCATCCACCAACCATCCATCTGGACCATCCAGGGTTGCTCGACACTCATCAGTAAACAAGACAGTTTGAAAATTAGTCTTCATGTATGTCTGGGCCCACTGCAACCGTTTCTGCTTGTGAACACTGTTTAGGTTTGGCCGAATAGTAGGTTTATGCACCACAGCAAGCCTTTGAAGGATCCTACACCCTGCACCAGCAGCTTCAAATAACTGTTTGCTGCTTCGTAATTGTATTTTGTATTTTGGCAGCTACTCTCTTAATCCAATGAATTTGTCTGTCAGAAACCTTCCTCATTATGGCTTTATCTGCATGAACTCTGTCGGTGCTCTGTTTCAGTCACAAATCTCTTCACACTATGATGTTCACTCTTAAGTTTTCATGAAATATCTAATGTTTTCATACCTTCTCTAGGGCATTGCACTATTTAACGCTTTTCAGCAGCAGAGAGATCCTTTTTATTTCCCATATTGCTTGAAACCTGTGGCCTGCTTAATACTGTGGAACATCATTTTTAAGTAGTTTTCCTTTAATTAGAATCACCTGGAAAACTAATTATCATGTGTTTAAGATTGATTTCAGTGAACCATTGAGACACAATACCATCCACGAGTTTATTTGAAAAACAAAACAATTACATCTTTATGACACTTAAATCCAATTTGCATAATAATATGGAACATGGTGTAAAGACAAGAAGAGAGACAAACAAGGGTAGGAAACTTAGCTTGAGCAGACTCCTGAAAGGTAACACCAAACATCATCCAAAAACACGAGAGAGGAAGTAAGCCTATTGCTATAGTTCTAATCCTTCACAAAGGAAAATGTGACTATCAACTGCGGCTCCATGAAGCAGACTGAGAATCTATAAACACCCAGGTCCAGGTGTGTCAATTAAAGCTGGAAGGAGGTTGCCACGGGATCCAAAAGTCAGATGGATTAAGAAGGCGTCTGCAATACCAAATGCAGAGACCTTCTGTAGCCAGATGCAGAGCGACTGTCTGTTGCATCTAACAACCCGTGACACCCATGAATTGATCCAACTGTCCCAGATAAAGCAGAAAATCCCGGATTAGGGTCTACCCTTGCGCAGATTAATCTAACTTGAGAAAATTCTGAAAACAAGTCATGTAATGACCAGATATAGCATTATTATGCATGTACACACTGTGAGACAGTGACCAGCATTGTTGTAAATGGCCGGTATGTATCGCAGAGGAGATCCTCTGCGCTGTAAGCCTGAAAAGTTGCTCTGGGACCTGTAGTTCCACGAGCCTTGTTTTTGTTTATACTAGGGGGGCTTACAGGGTTAGCCAGAGAGCTGGGTGGGACTGGCTAACCACACAGCTCCCACCGATGGGGTGGTTCCAGCTACATAATGTGCCCTTGGTTGGGTCACATGTTCGAGGTTGTAAGGTCCTGTATGAGGTCAGGCCTGTGTGTCGGAAGGTCCTATGAGTGGAGAGACTTCCTGAAGAGCACATGGTGAGTCCGTGTACCTGGAAGGTCTCTATGTTGGAAAGTCCTCTGAGTGGACCAGATTCCTGAATAGCTGGAAGCGTATTGGAGACGTACAGTACCCAGAGAGGTACGGGGACCTGAGAAACCTAAGAGGACCTGGAGGAGGCACAGATAGGCACAATAACAATCAGGCGCTTCCTCTAGCAGGAAGCGACCTGATATACCCGGAGGCCGCTGCCCAGGCAGGACAGCGCTTCCGGGTCAGTAAAACCCAGCATCATTTAGAAGTCGGGAGTGCGCGCAACCGTGACCTAAGCGGCCTAGCGCGCATGCATGGGGAACAGGATCTGGACTTAATACCCGGAAGAGCAGATGGGATGCGGTGAGGGACCGGGGAAGCAAGGAGAGTATCACCAGAGGCCGTAACAAATACACTCTTCAACAACGAAATCCATGGGAATTATTGAAATTAGAGGATCGATAGGTATGTTGTTAATGATATGCAAATGATGAAAACATGGAAACAACTTTTTTAAAACATATTGAATTATTTAGTGTACGAGTACCTTATGCAGATATGCACGCATTTACACATCTTAGTATTCTATCAATGAGGTTATTATTCCGGTTTCATCACACAGGTTGCTCACAGCAGCTCAAGCAACATGCGTTCTATCGTTGTGTTGAAAAAATGCTCCTGGAACACTTTGGAGACATGCTGTGATGCTGAAATACTAGTGTACCTGGAATAAAGACTACAGGGGTCCATACAATGTGCCTCCCCACACAATATTCCAGAGAATCAAATAGAAAGCGCTCCTTATGCGGATCAACAGATATTTGGATAGGGTTAGTGACTGCTACTCACCTCGATCAGTTGTGCAGCTTCAGGCACAACCCTAATGTTGACATGAATGATCCTCCATGACTGCAGCTATGCCTTCTAAACCTCCACCACATGTCCAGAGCGGGAGATTCAGGAGAGAAAAAAATAAATAAAAGTGGGCTTCCAAAAGAGCTGCCAATGATCAAGGGAGAGTTTTCCTTACTTTTAAAAAATTTTTTTTATTGAGCTACACGTTATGGAGCCGGTCCAGCTCCTTCATCAGGCTAATTCAAACTGAATAATGCATGCCATCAATTACACTATCCCTAATGACATCACAGTCAAATTACATTAATTAGTTCTATGCTATTGTCATTGTAAATACATTTTTAACATGGGTGAACTAATTAGTGTGATTTGAGACTAACCAACCATTAGGTCAAACTGTGAGGGTCTTCAGTAAGGAAGAGGGTCCTCAAACTGTCTCTGGAACAGGACCCTAACTATTCCTGTCCTGGGGGTACTCTGGAAGGTAGAGAGGCCCGAGTCTCTGATGATTGAATATTTAATTCTTTCTTTTATATTTATTTATTATTTTTTAATATTTTTACAATTATTTTAAAAATTTTTAAAATTCATTCTTATTTGTACACCTTGTCCCACTATGGGACACTCATTTTTTGCAGGCTGATCACTTCTATAGCATGCAGATCTGCATGCTACAGAAGCTGTCAGCACTGCACTCTGCACACTGACCTTAGAGTCACTTCCTTAGGAACGTAGCGATCATGTTTGATCGCAGTGTTAACCAATGAAAAAATGAATATGAAACCCTATTGTAGACTCACAAACCAGAAAAAACAGGATTCATAAAATATAAAACTTTTAATAGTAATTTTAAACTAGAACTCTATTCATTTAAATATAAAAAACAGGGATGTGCCTAGGAAGTCACTAAACTTTGTCCTACCTGGCAGCGGGGGTTGGCACCCTAAATAACGCTTGACACCCGCTCCTCGAAGGCTCGCCCTCAGAATCCCTAAAAATCCCTACAATGCAGGAAAACTGATACGACCTAACTAGAGTTGAGCGACCTTGACCTTTTTAGAGTCGAGCCGGGTTTTGCGAAACCCGACTATGTCCAAAGTCGGGTCGAGTGAAATCGGCCGATTATGACGTAAAGTCGGGATCGACCGAAACACGAAACCCAATGCAAGTCAATGGGGCAGCATAGTCGGCAGTGAGTGGGGGCCAGGAAAACACCTAGAGTGCCCATTTTAATGTCAAAACCATCCATTCTTCTTAATGAAGCTTGTCAAGCGTAATTTACCTTATAATAATTGGAAGGCATTTGAAATTGGGGGTCATTTGGCTAAAGTTGTGGGGGGTAGGGCTGGTTCAAGTAATTAGTGGGCCCAGGAAATCTGGACCACGTCACGGCAGTGGAGCAGGGAGAGGTAAGTATTTCAACTTTGCAAGTGCTGTGAACCTGAGCAAGCAGGGGGGGCCCACTCGTTGGCATTGGCACTGGCACAGGGCCCCTCAAAGTACAGCGGTGTGTTTGCACGGCGGGGGCGCCTCCCACCGGCAGCAACACTTTTGCGTACTATGAGAGGCCCTGTGCCAGTGACGTCGCCAACTAGTATTCCTCCCCCCACCTGATGAAGGAACCTGCACTTTCATCTGCACCTTCCTCTTTGTCCCCGTGTAAGGTGGTATGGTATGCGGGAAGAGCAACCTGACTTTCAGCAGGGTCACAATGTTGTTGTGTAGCGTGCACGGGGAATGTTGCGTTATGGGTCAATGTACCAGCAGACTCATCTATCACTGGCTGGGCAATGGGCACGATGAAGTGGAAACACAGATATAGGCCCAAAGAAGAAAGTGGGCTAAATGCAGTTCAAAATTGGTAACACAGGAATAACCAGGGGGCATTGCAGTGGAGGACAACTGGAATGAGAGGCTGACACAGAGAGTAGGGCCAAATCAGTAAGTAGTCGAAATGCAGTTCAAAATTGGCAACCGTAGTAAACAGGCGGCACAGCTTTGTTCAGTGGAGGAGAACAGCAAGGAGTGGCAGACACCGATAGTAGGCCCCAAACCAACTAGTACGCCAAATGCAGTTGTTCCATTTAACCACAATTTAATGAGAGCCTGAAGATAGAAGCTCAGGAAAGGCAACCTGGGGAACACCTTGGAGTGTAACACACCATCTCTCTCCACCCCATACCCATTTTGTATGGCCTAATGCAGTGTACTTTTCTACAACTACTAAACGAGAGTCGGAAGACCGAAGCAATGGCAAGGAAACCTGGGGAACACCTTAGAGTGTAACACACCCTCTCTCTACACCCCATACCCAATTTGAAGGTCTAATGCAGTGTAGTTTCCAAGAACTACTAAACGAGAGCCGGAAGATCGAAGCTCAGGAAAGGCAACCTGGGGAACACCTTGGAGTGTAACACACCCTCTCGCTACACCCCATACCCAATTTGAAGGCCTAATGCAGCGTAGTTTCCAACAACTACTAAACGAGAGCCGGAATTTCGAAGCTCAGGAAAGGCAACCTGGGGAACACCTTGGAGTGTAACACACCCTCTCTCTACACCCCATACCCAATTTGAAGGCCTAATGCAGTGTAGTTTCCAACAACTACTAAACGAGAGCCGGAATATCGAAGCTCAGGAAAGGCAACCTGGGGAACACCTTGGAGTGTAACACACCCTCTCTCTACACCCCATACCCAATTTGAAGGCCTAATGCAGTGTAGTTTCCAAGAACTACTAAACGAGAGCCGGAAGATCGAAGCTCAGGAAAGGCAACCTGGGGAACACCTTGGAGTGTAACACAACGTCTCTCTACACGACGGAAGGGCTGATTCTTAGGAAGGAAGGCTGTTGGAAATAAGCATTGCGCGTCCGAGGGTGATTAGATTCTTATTAGGTATATACTCACCCTCGGACGCGCCCTGCTTCTTTATTTGGAATGAATGTTTATTTGCAATGTGGTGTTGACTTTCTCTATTATTTTGGTAATTAATGATTTTATTATTTTCATTATTTTGCATCTTCTCGGCAATAATATAAAGAAGACGCGACAGGACAACACTCGGTGGATGCCATATGTGTGTTTTCAATTTAAAAAACCTTTCAGTTAACTACTTGCAGGAGAAAGTAATTGTAGCTGGTGGCCATTTTTAGTACTGTACCAGATTTTAGTTTTGTGTTTGTTTTTAATGTTAAAATGTCTGCATTTGATATCTCACCAGTATTTTCTTTTTTATAAGCAAAATCCTTTTTTTTTTATTTTATGATGTTGGTTCAAGGGGTACACGGGCAGCAGTAGACAGGTCAGTGGAGGCCTAGTGGAAGGAGGGACCGCAGACAGGCTTCGAAGCCCTAACATAATAAATTGGGCTGCCTGTAGGCAATTTAAAATTGGTTCCAGGGGAACACGGGCAGCAGTAGACAGGTCAGTGGAGGCCTAGAGGAAGGAGGGACCGCAGATGCGCCAATGTTTCCCCCATACCAAATTTGTAGGCCTAATGCAGTGTAGTTTCCAACAACTACTAAACGAGAGCCGGAATTTCGAAGCTCAGGAAAGGCAACCTGGGGAACACCTTGGAGTGTAACACACCCTCTCTCTACACCCCATACCCAATTTGAAGGCCTAATGCAGTGTAGTTTCCAACAACTACTAAACGAGAGCCGGAATATCGAAGCTCAGGAAAGGCAACCTGGGGAACACCTTGGAGTGTAACACACCCTCTCTCTACACCCCATACCCAATTTGAAGGCCTAATGCAGTGTAGTTTCCAAGAACTACTAAACGAGAGCCGGAAGATCGAAGCTCAGGAAAGGCAACCTGGGGAACACCTTGGAGTGTAACACAACGTCTCTCTACACGACGGAAGGGCTGATTCTTAGGAAGGAAGGCTGTTGGAAATAAGCATTGCGCGTCCGAGGGTGATTAGATTCTTATTAGGTATATACTCACCCTCGGACGCGCCCTGCTTCTTTATTTGGAATGAATGTTTATTTGCAATGTGGTGTTGACTTTCTCTATTATTTTGGTAATTAATGATTTTATTATTTTCATTATTTTGCATCTTCTTGGCAATAATATAAAGAAGACGCGACAGGACAACACTCGGTGGATGCCATATGTGTGTTTTCAATTTAAAAAAACTTTCAGTTAACTACTTGCAGGAGAAAGTAATTGTAGCTGGTGGCCATTTTTAGTACTGTACCAGATTTTAGTTGTGTGTTTGTTTTTAATGTTAAAATGTCTGCATTTGATATCTCACCAGTATTTTCTTTTTTAGAAGCAAAATACTTATTTTTATATTTTCTGATGTTGGTTCCAGGGGTACACGGCCAGCAGTGCCCTGGTCAGTGTAGTAGTAGTTGAAAGAATGGACCGCAGACAGGCATCGAAGGCCTAAAATAAAAACACATGGCTGTAGGCAATTTTAAATTGGTTCCAGGGGTACACGGACAGCAGTGGTGTGGTCAGTGGAGGCCTAGTGGAAGGAGTGACCGCAGACAGGCATCGAAGGCCTAAAATAATAACACATGGCTGTAGGCAATTTTAAATTGGTTCCAGGGGTACACGGGCAGCAGTGGTCTGGTCAGTGGAAGTCTAGTGGAAGGAGTGACCGCAGACAGGCTTCCAAGGCCTAACATAACAAACTTGGGCTGGCTGTAGGCACTTTTAAATTGGTTCCAGGGGTACACGGGCAGCAGTGGTCTGGTCAGTGGAAGTCTAGTGGAAGGAGTGACCGCAGACAGGCTTCGAAGGCCTAACATAACAAAATTGGGCTGGCTGTAGGCACTTTAAATTGGTTCCAGGGGTACATGGGCAGCAGTGTATGGTCAGTGGAAGTCTAGTGGAAGGAGTGACGGCAGACAGTCTTCGAAGGCCTAACATAACAAAATTGGGCTGACTGTAGGCACTTTTAAATTGGTTCCAGGGTAACACGGCCAGCAGTGCCCTGGTCAGTGTAGTAGTAGTTGAAAGAATGGACCGCAGACAGGCATCGAAGGCCTAAAATAATAACACATGGCTGTAGGCAATTTTAAATTGGTTCCAGGGGTACACGGGCAGCAGTGACCTGGTCAGTGTAGTAGTAGTTGAAAGAATGGACCGCAGACAGGCATCGAAGGCCTAAAATAAAAAAATTGGGCTGGCTGTAGGCAATTTTAAATTGGTTCCAGGGGTACACGGGCAGCAGTGGTCTGGTCAGTGGAAGTCTAGTGGAAGGAGTGACCGCAGACAGGCTTCCAAGGCGTAACATAACAAACTTGGGCTGGCTGTAGGCACTTTTAAATTGGTTCCAGGGGTACATGGGCAGCAGTGTATGGTCAGTGGAAGTCTAGTGGAAGGAGTGACGGCAGACAGTCTTCGAAGGCCTAACATAACAAAATTGGGCTGACTGTAGGCACTTTTAAATTGGTTCCAGGGTAACACGGCCAGCAGTGGCCTGGTCAGTGTAGTAGTTGTAGAAAGAAGGGACCGCAGACAGGCTTCGAAGGCCTAACATAACAAAAATGTCAAAACAATGGTATTGTCAGTGCCAGGCATTGAAGGATGTCAGCGCCTAGACTACACATTGGTGAAGCTGTGAGAGATAATTTTGCTAGTGGTAGAGCACTGTTTGAGCTGGGGGGGGGAACTGTCTTGTGGCCGGCGTTACAGGCACAGGGCCCCTCATATTACAACGGTGTGTCTGACGTTGGGTGCGCACCACCACCGCCAGAGACACTTTATTGTACTATGAGGGACCCAGTGGCAGTGCCGTCGACCAAAAGCGGCCACACCCACCTCTTCAGACAAACAGCACTCTCAAGGGTCCAAGCGCAAAGTGGCGATAGCACGGGCCCGTGTGGGGAGTTTGGCCATTTCGTGAGGTGGAAACATGTCGTATGCTGGACAATCAGGTGAAGAAAATTACGAGATTGGAAAAGTCATTCAGAATAGTCCACAGGCAAGACCTTTTCATAGGAAAGCTAGGTGTCAGCCGGGCAGGGTGGGGCAAAAGATTTTGAAATCCAGTTGTGGTTCATTTTAATGAAGGTTAGATCATCTACATTTTGGGTAGCCAGACGAGTCCTTTTTTCTGTTAGTATTGAACCTGCAGCACTGAATACTCTTTCTGATAGGACACTAGCTGCCGGGCAAGCAAGCTCCTGCAATGCATATTCTGCCAATTCTGGCCAGGTGTCTAATTTGGATGCCCAGTAATCAAATGGGAATGACGGTTGAGGGAGAACGTCGATAAGGGATGAAAAATAGTTTGTAACCATACTGGACAAATGTTGTCTCCTGTCACTTTGAATTGATGCTGCAGTACCTGTCCTGTCTGCGGTCATAGAAAAATCACTCCACAACCTGGTCAGAAAACCCCTCTGGCCAACGCCACTTCTGATTTCTGCCCCTCTAACACCTCTGGTCTGCTGGCCCCTGGAGCTCGTGTGAGAACGATCACGGGCGCTGTGTGCAGGGAATGCCAGAAGCAAACGGTCAACAAGAGTTGATTGTTTTGTTGCTAATATTAGTTCCAAGTTCTCATGTGGCATAATATTTTGCAATTTGCCTTTATAGCGAGGATCAAGGAGGCAGGCCAACCAGTAATCGTCATCGTTCATCATTTTTGTAATGCGTGTGTCCCTTTTGAGGATACGCAAGGCATAATCCGCCATGTGGGCCAAAGTTCCCGTTGTCAAATCTGCGGTTGTGCTTGGTTGAGGGGCAGTTGCAGGCAAATCTACGTCACTTGTGTCCCTCAAAAAACCAGAACCCGGCCTTGCCACGCCACCAATTTCCCGTGCCCCCGGGAAAGCTTCCTCATTAAAAATATACTCATCCCCATCATCCTCCTCATCCTCCACCTCCTCTTCGCCCGGTACCTCGTCATGTACACTGCCCTGACCAGACAATCGCTGACTGTCATCAAGGCTTTCCTCTTCCTCTGGTGCAGACGCCTGATCCTTTATGTGCGTCAAACTTTGCATCAGCAGACGCATTAGGGGGATGCTCATGCTTATTATGGCGTTGTCTGCACTAACCAGCCGTGTGCATTCCTCAAAACACTGAAGGACTTGACACATGTCTTGAATCTTCGACCACTGCACACCTGACAACTCCATGTCTGCCATCCTACTGCCTGCCCGTGTATGTGTATCCTCCCACAAAAACATAACAGCCCGCCTCTGTTCGCACAGTCTCTGAAGCATGTGCAGTGTTGAGTTCCACCTTGTTGCAACGTCTATGATTAGGCGATGCTGGGGAAGGTTCAAAGAACGCTGATAGGTCTGCATACGGCTGGAGTGTACAGGCGAACGGCGGATATGTGCGCAAAGTCCACGCACTTTGAGGAGCAGGTCGGATAACCCCGGATAACTTTTCAGGAAGCACTGCAGCACCAGGTTTAAGGTGTGAGCCAGGCAAGGAATGTGTTTCAGTTGGGAAAGGGAGATGGCAGCCATGAAATTCCTTCCGTTATCACTCACTACCTTGCCTGCCTCAAGATCTACAGTGCCCAGCCACGACTGCGTTTCTTGCTGCAAGAACTCGGACAGAACTTCCGCGGTGTGTCTATTGTCGCCCAAACACTTCATAGCCAATACAGCCTGCTGACGTATGCCAGTAGCTGCCCCATAATGGGAGACCTGGTGTGCAACAGTGGCAGGTGCGGATGGAGTGTTTGTGCGACTGCGGTCTGTGGACGAGCTCTTGCTTCTGCAGGAGGACGAGGAGGAGGAGGAGGAGGGGGTGCGAACGGCTACAGACAACTGTTTACTAGACCGTGGGCTAGGCAGAACTGTCCCAAACTTGCTGTCCCCTGTGGACCCTGAATCCACCACATTTACCCAGTGTGCCGTGATGGACACGTAACGTCCCTGGCCATGCCTACTGGTCCATGCATCTGTTGTCAGGTGCACCTTTGTGCTCACAGATTGCCTGAGTGCATGGACGATGCGCTCTTTAACATGCTGGTGGAGGGCTGGGATGGCTTTTCTGGAAAAAAAGTGTCGACTGGGTAGCTCGTAGCGTGGTACAGCGTAGTCCATCAGGTCTTTGAAAGCTTCGCTTTCAACTAACCGGTAGGGCATCATCTCTAACGAGATTAGTCTAGCTATGTGGGCGTTCAAACCCTGTGTACGCGGATGCGAGGCTAAGTATTTCCTTTTTCTAACCATAGTCTCATGTAGGGTGAGCTGGACTGGAGAGCTGGAGATCGTGGAACTAGCGGGGGTGCCGGTGGACATGGCAGACTGAGAGACGGTGGGAGATGGTATTGTTGCCGCCGGTGCCCTAGATGCAGTGTTTCCTACTACGAAACTGGTGATTCCCTGACCCTGACTGCTTTGGCCTGGCAAAGATACCTGCACAGATACAGCAGGTGGTGCGCTAAATGGTGGTCCTACACTGCCGGAAGGGATGTTGCGTTGATGACTAGCTTCATTGGCCGAGGGTGCAACAACCTTAAGGGACGTTTGGTAGTTAGTCCAAGCTTTCAAATGCATGGTGGTTAAATGTCTATGCATGCAACTAGTATTGAGACTTTTCAGATTCTGACCTCTGCTTAAGGAAGTAGAACATTTTTGACAGATGACTTTGCGCTGATCAATTGGATGTTGTTTAAAAAAATGCCAGACTGCACTCTTTCTAGCATCGGATACCTTTTCAGGCATTGCAGACTGAGCTTTAACCGGATGGCCACGCTGTCCTCCACCAGGTTTTGGCTTTGCCACGCGTTTTGGGCAAGATACGGGCCCGGCAGATGGAACCTGTGGCGATGTTGATGCCTGCTGCGGCCCCTCCTCCTCCTCTGCTTCAGAACTGCTG
This sequence comes from Ranitomeya imitator, assembly GCF_032444005.1. Taxonomy (NCBI): domain Eukaryota; kingdom Metazoa; phylum Chordata; class Amphibia; order Anura; family Dendrobatidae; genus Ranitomeya; species Ranitomeya imitator. The sequence goes on along the minus strand of NC_091285.1, from coordinate 201,868,279 downwards.
CCGCCTGCACCCTGTTCCCCCAATGGCTGCCAATCGGGGTCAAGAACTGGGTCATCTAATAACTCTTCTTGTACCTCCTGCGCAACTTCGTCTGTGTCACCGTGTCGTTCGGTGGTATAGCGTTCGTGATGGGGCAACATAGTCTCATCAGGGTCTGATTCTTGATCAGCACCCTGCGAGGGCAATGTTGTGGTCTGAGTCAAAGGACCAGCATAGTAGTCTGGCTGTGGCTGTGCGTCAGTGCACTCCATGTCAGATTCAATTTGTAATGGGCATGGACTGTTAACTGCTTCACTTTCTAAGCCAGGGACGGTATGTGTAAAGAGCTCCATGGAGTAACCCGTTGTGTCGCCTGCTGCATTCTTCTCTGTTGTTGTTTTTGCTGAAGAGGACAAGGAAGTGACTTGTCCCTGACCGTGAACATCCACTAACGACGCGCTGCTTTTACTTTTACCAGTTTCACGAGATGAGGCAAAAGAGCTAGAGGCTGAGTCAGCAAGATAAGCCAAAACTTGCTCTTGCTGCTCCGGCTTTAAAAGCGGTTTTCCTAATCCCAGAAAAGGGAGCGTTCGAGGCCTTGTGTAGCCGGACGACGAACCTGGCTCCACAGCTCCAGACTTAGGTGCAATATTTTTTCCCCCACGACCACCTGATGCTCCACCACTACCACTACCCTCATTACCAGCTGACAATGAACGCCCCCGGCCACGACCTCTTCCACTAGACTTCCTCATTGTTTTAAAAACGTAACCAAACTAACGTTATTTGTTGCAGTCACACAACTTACACGGTGAGCTATAACTTCAGTATGATTTAGCTACCCCTTTACAGGTTGGTGAGACCACAGCGAAAATCAGGCCCAATGTTACACACTCTTTTTTTGGTGGCTGCAAATTAGAGAGATGCCCCACACGCAGGACTGTCACTGAAGCACAAATGTTAATATTAATGTCACACTATTATTTTTTTTTTATTTTTATTTTTTTCAGGAACACTTTAGAAACCCCCCAAAAAAAAAAAAAAAGATTTTTGCAGGGAGAATTTAGAAAACAAATGTAACAAACTATATGCTTTCTATGGGCCACTGAGTGAGAGATGACGCACACAGGAATCAGGAGTGGCACACAAGCCCAGAGGCCAATATTTTTCTACCAATGATTGATGGAGTTATTTTCTCTGGTAGATTTTGGAACCCAAATCAAGGAAAAAAAATGTAGGCTTTCTATGGACCACAATTGGAGAGAGAGAGAGAGAGAGAGAGAGATGGCACACCCAGGAGTCAAGACTGGCACACAAGCAGAAAGGCCAATATTAATCTCCCACTGTTTTTTTTTTTTTTTTTTTTTTTTTTTTCAGGGAGACTTTAGAAAAAAAAATAATAAAAAAAATATGATTTTATCAGGAAGAATTTAGAAACCAAATAAAATAAAATGATTTTTTCAGGGAGAATTTATAAAACAAATAAAAACAAAAATAGGCGTTCTATGGCCCACTGACTGAGAGATGACGCACACAGGAGTCAGGAGTGGCACACAAACCCAGAGGCCAATATTTTTCTACCAATGATTGATGTAGTTATTTTCTCTGGTAGATTTTAGAACCCAAATCAAGGAAAAAAAATATAGGCTTTCTATGGACCACAATTGGAGAGAGAGAGAGAGAGAGAGAGAGAGAGAGAGAGAGAGAGAGATGGCACACCCAGGAGTCAAGACTGGCACACAAGCAGAAAGGCCAATATTAATCTCCCACTGTTTTTTTTGGTTGTTTTTTTTTTTTTTTTTTCAGGGAGACTTTAGAAAAAAAAATAATAAAAAAAATATGATTTTATCAGGAAGAATTTAGAAACCAAATAAAATAAAATGATTTTTTCTGGGAGAATTTATAAAACAAATAAAACCAAAAATAGGCGTTCTATGGCCCACTGACTGAGAGATGACGCACCCAGGAGTCAAGACTGGCACACAAGCAGAAAGGCCAATATTAATCTCCCACTGTTTTTTTTTTTTTTTTTCAGGGAGACTTTAGAAAAAAAAATAATAAAAAAAATGTGATTTTATCAGGAAGAATTTAGAAACCAAATAAAATAAAATGATTTTTTCAGGGAGAATTTAGAAAACAAATAAAACCAAAAATAGGCGTTCTATGGCCCACTGACTGAGAGATGACGCACCCAGGAGTCAAGACTGGCACACAAGCAGAAAGGCCAATATTAATCTCCCACTGTTTTTTTTTTTTTTTTTCAGGGAGACTTTAGAAAAAAAAATAATAAAAAAAATGTGATTTTATCAGGAAGAATTTAGAAACCAAATAAAATAAAATGATTTTTTCTGGGAGAATTTATAAAACAAATAAAACCAAAAATAGGCGTTCTATGGCCCACTGACTGAGAGATGACGCACCCAGGAGTCAAGACTGGCACACAAGCAGAAAGGCCAATATTAATCTCCCACTGTTTTTTTTTTTTTTTTTCAGGGAGACTTTAGAAAAAAAAATAATAAAAAAAATGTGATTTTATCAGGAAGAATTTAGAAACCAAATAAAATAAAATGATTTTTTCTGGGAGAATTTATAAAACAAATAAAACCAAAAATAGGCGTTCTATGGCCCACTGACTGAGAGATGACGCACCCAGGAGTCAAGACTGGCACACAAGCAGAAAGGCCAATATTAATCTCCCACTGTTTTTTTTTTTTTTTTCAGGGAGACTTTAGAAAAAAAAATAATAAAAAAAATGTGATTTTATCAGGAAGAATTTAGAAACCAAATAAAATAAAATGATTTTTTCAGGGAGAATTTAGAAAACAAATAAAACCAAAAATAGGCGTTCTATGGCCCACTGACTGAGAGAGAGAGAGAGAGAGAGAGATGGAACGCTTAGTACTGGCACACAAGCCCAAAGGGCAATATTAATCTCCCTTTTTTTTCCAGGGAGAATTTCTAAAACCCAAAAAAAAAAAAAAATAGGCCTTCTATGGCCCACTATTTGTGAGAGAGATGGGACGCTCAGGACTGGCACAGATGGCACGCTCAGGACTGGCACAGAAGCCCAGAGGCCAATATTAATCTCCCTTTTTTTCTGGTAGAATTTATAAAACCAAAAAATACATACATGCTAGCCACCTTAGGGAGAGACCCAAGTTGGGCTAAATGTAGCGGGACGAAAGAGACCGAAAAGCCCTCTACTTGCTGCTTGCAAGTACTTTCCGTTTCAGGAAAGCATCCACTATGTATTTCCTTTAAGTAGAGGGCTTTTCGGTCTCTTTCGTCCCGCTACATTTAGCCCAACTTGGGTCTCTCCCTAAGGTGGCTAGCATGTATGTATCGCTTGCTCACCGAGCCTCACTCCATACAGCCAACCAATTCCAGCCCTGTGCTGATGAGGGCCTAAAGCCCGAAACACGTGTCCACAGGTAGGAATTGGTTGGCTGTGTAAATTTATAAACTAATCCGCAGCATTGCACACTTGGCGGTTCCAAGCGCTGTGGATTAGACAGGGGTGGAAAGAGATGATTTGCATAGCTCCGCCTACTGCAAAGGATTCTGGGTAAACCTGCTATTCTTTGTATTATGCTGCTTGCAAGTACTTTCCGTTTCAGGAAAGCATCCACTATGTATTTCCTTTAAGTAGAGGGCTTTTCGGTCTCTTTCGTCCCGCTACATTTAGCCCAACTTGGGTCTCTCCCTAAGGTGGCTAGCATGTATGTATCGCTTGCTCACCGAGCCTCACTCCATACAGCCAACCAATTCCAGCCCTGTGCTGATGAGGGCCTAAAGCCCGAAACACGTGTCCACAGGTAGGAATTGGTTGGCTGTGTAAATTTATAAACTAATCCGCAGCATTGCACACTTGGCGGTTCCAAGCGCTGTGGATTAGACAGGGGTGGAAAGAGATGATTTGCATAGCTCCGCCTACTGCAAAGGATTCTGGGTAAACCTGCTATTCTTTGTATTATGCTGCTTGCAAGTACTTTCCGTTTCAGGAAAGCATCCACTATGTATTTCCTTTAAGTAGAGGGCTTTTCGGTCTCTTTCGTCCCGCTACATTTAGCCCAACTTGGGTCTCTCCCTAAGGTGGCTAGCATGTATGTATCGCTTGCTCACCGAGCCTCACTCCATACAGCCAACCAATTCCAGCCCTGTGCTGATGAGGGCCTAAAGCCCGAAACACGTGTCCACAGGTAGGAATTGGTTGGCTGTGTAAATTTATAAACTAATCCGCAGCATTGCACACTTGGCGGTTCCAAGCGCTGTGGATTAGACAGGGGTGGAAAGAGATGATTTGCATAGCTCCGCCTACTGCAAAGGATTCTGGGTAAACCTGCTATTCTTTGTATTATGCTGCTTGCAAGTACTTTCCGTTTCAGGAAAGCATCCACTATGTAAAACCAAAAAAAAATTTAAATAGGCTTTCTATGGCCCACTATTTGTGAGAGAGATGGCACGCTCAGGACTGGCACAGATGGCACGCTCACAACTGGCACACAAGCCCAGAGGCCAATATTAATCTCCCTTTTTTCAGGGAAAATTTATAAAACAAAAAAAAAAAATAAATAGGCTTTCTATGGCCCACTATTTGTGAGAGAGATGGCACGCTCAGGGCTGGCACAGATGGCACGCTCAGGACTGGCACACAAGCCCAGAGGCCAATATTAATCTCCCTTTTTTTCAGGGAGAATTTATAAAACCCCCAAAAAAAATAAAATAGGCTTTCTATGGCCCACTATTTGTGAGAGAGATGGGACGCTCAGGACTGGCACAGATGGCACGCTCAGGACTGGCACAGATGGCACGCTCACAACTGGCACACAAGCCCAGAGGCCAATATTAATCTCCCTTTTTTCAGGGAAAATTTATAAAACAAAAAAAAAAATTAAATAGGCTTTCTATGGCCCACTATTTGTGAGAGAGATGGCACGCTCAGGGCTGGCACAGATGGCACGCTCAGGACTGGCACACAAGCCCAGAGGCCAATATTAATCTCCCTTTTTTTCAGGGAGAATTTATAAAACCAAAAAAAAAAATTAATAGGCTTTCTATGGCCCACTATTTGTGAGAGAGATGGCACGCTCAGGGCTGGCACAGATGGCACGCTCAGGACTGGCACACAAGCCCAGAGGCCAATATTAATCTCCCTTTTTTTCAGGGAGAATTTATAAAACCCCAAAAAAAATAAAATAGGCTTTCTATGGCCCACTATTTGTGAGAGAGATGGCACACTCAGGACTGGCACACAAGCCCAAAGGCCAATATTAATCTCCCACTGTATTTTTATCAGGGAGAATTTATACACCCCACAAAAAAAAATACAGAAAAATGAAAAGGCTTTCTATGGCCCACTATGTGAGAGAGATGGCACACACAGGGATGGCACTCTAGCAGAAATGCCAAATTGCCAATCTTAATCTCCCACCAAAAAAAAAAAACAAAAAAAAACAGGGAATGTCCTACAATTACTATCTCCCTGCCTGCAGTAATCTCAGCCAGGTATGGCAGGCAGCTACTATCTCCCTGCCTGCAGTAATCTCAGCCAGGTATGGCAGGCAGCAATAAGGAGTGGACTGATGCACAAATGAAATAAAAAGTGTGGACAAACAAAAAAGATAGCTGTGCAGAAAGGAAGGAACAAGAGGATTTGTGCTTTGAAAAAAGCAGTTGGTTTGCACAGCGGCGTACACACAGCAATGCAGCTATCAGGGAGCCTTCTAGGGCAGCCCAATGAGCTACAGCGCTGAGGGGAAAAAAAAAAAAAAAAAAAAACTTCCACTGTCCCTGCACACCGAGGGTGGTGTTGGACAGTGCAAATCGCTGCAGCACAAGCGGTTTTGTGGTTAATGGACCCTGCCTAACGCTATCCCTGCTTCTGACAAAGCGGCAGCAACCTCTCCCTAAGCTCAGATCAGCAGCAGTAAGATGGCGGTCGGCGGGAACGCCTCTTTATAGCCCCTGTGACGTCGCAGACAGCAAGCCAATCACTGCAATGCCCTTCTCTAAGATGGTGGGGACCAGGACCTATGTCATCACGCTGCCCACACTCTGCGTTTACCTTCATTGGCTGAGAAATGGCGCTTTTCGCGTCATTGAAACGCGACTTTGGCGCGAAAGTCGCGTACCGCATGGCCGACCCCGCACAGGGGTCGGATCGGGTTTCATGAAACCCCGACTTAGCCAAAAGTCGGCGACTTTTGAAAATGTTCGACCCGTTTCGCTCAACCCTAGACCTAACTCATACCTAACGGACAAACACTACCTAGCAGTGGAGGTTGGCATCCTACTTTGAAACGGTTGGCGCCCCCACTCAACGTCGACTAGCTCTAGGATCCCTCAAAAATCCCTACAATGGAGATGAAAGGATAGAATAATGTCCCAATACACCCTGACACCCACAAGAAAAAAATCAGGAAAATATGAAACAAAAACCTAAAAAATAAACAAAATAAAATAATGTGTAGATGCTGTCACAGAAGTATCAGTGTATCAAATATTGGGCCTCTAAAGACAGAATCAGATATGCCCAACTAATAGAGGGTACATCAGGATGCAATAAATCTCACATGATCCAAATAGGACCAAACAAGGTATCTATAAAGAGGAAGATAGGGCACATTACAATCTCGAGATTCAAAACAAAACAAAAGAGCATATAGTATCCTATATTCATTAGTAGATATTTATGATACCAAGACACAATCGTCTCTATAGGCCGGACAGTATTATGACAGTCACAGCATATAAATCATGGGTAAACTGCCTAATAATGCCCAAAAAGCCCCCTTGTATGGACACAAAAAGTATAAAAGCGCTAATCATCAGTCTCAATACACAGTATCTGCAATGAAAACGGCAATATTAAAGTGCATAGTGCCAGAATAATCCATTACCCATTGATAGCAGGCATGGAACTATCAATCATGACAGCATGGATATAATAATCCTAACAGCCACCAGGCTAATGTCACATCAGCATTAGTGATACTCATCTGTGAGCTGCGGCACCATGTCCCAATATCCGGATAACACCGTTGAAGATGATCTCAGAAGGTGAAGAAAGCGCCAAATCAATATCTTATCCCCAAAACAATGCCCGACGCGTTTCCCCCCCATAGTTGTAAAGGGGGTTCATCAGGGGTTCAGCAGCACGTGCATTTATATTTAAATGAATAGAGTTCTAGTTTAAAATTACTATTAAAAGTTATATTTTATGAATCCTGTTTTTTTCTGGTTTGTGAGTTGATCGCAGTGTTCCATGGGATAAAGTGTCGGGAGCGGTCCGTGACCACTCCTAGTACATAGTGCCAGGTGTCAGCTGTGAGAATCTGTGTGTGGGGTCGATCGGTAATGACGTACTATTCCGTTCACATGAAGTAAGTCCCAGGTCACATGGATGGAATAGTACGTCCAATGCCAGAAAGGGGTTAAGTGGTGAAAAAAAATCCAAAGTTTGGTATAAAAAAAAAAGACACCATATTTAGAGACCTGTAGCTTGTCCATTTTTCTAGATGTAGGGCTTAATGAGGGCTTATTTTTTGCGCGACGAGCTGCTGCTTTTGATCACCTGTTATTGCATTTTATTGCAATGTTGCTATGACCAAAAAAATACATAATTCTGACGTTTTAAATTTTTTTCTCATTACGTCATTTACCGATCAGATTCTTTTTTATATTAATAGATCGGGTGATTCTGAAGGCAGCGATACCAAATATGTGTATGTTTGAATTTCTTTATATTGCTTTAATTTTAATGGGGCAAAAAGGGGGCAATTTGAACTTTTATATATATATTTTTATTTTTTGCATGCTCCTAGATCAGATCGCCTGTGTGTAGCATAAATGCTCACTTGCTATGAGCGCCGACCACCTGGCGGTGCTCATAGCAATACAGAAATGACAACCATAGTGGTCTGCTGGAAACCTCTGGTTGTCTTGCTGACCCAACGGTAACCGCTATCATGTGACGGGGTCACTGATGAGCGGGATATACAAAGTGCTTCCGGTCAGGGCCAGCGTCAGCACCCGGGCAAGTGTCGGGGCCCTGGCGAGACAGGGGGACCCACTCACTGACATAGATCCATCTGGCCGCTTGCCCGCTGTTATTCCTGCTGCTTACCCTTTCAATTTGCAGGCACGGCGGTCTTACAGGTGCGGGCAGTGGGAGCTGGCACAAGCATCTTCAGTGCAGGCAGGCACATAGGGGTTCAGAACGCAGCCAGCGTGACATTGTATGTGGGCGGAGAGAGCACATTCTCCTGCTCTGCTCTCCCGCCCCTGGCTGCAGTGCTGAACTTATCAGGATGATTACGAAGGAGCTCCTACCCACTCCTGAGTGAGTGCAATGATATCGCTGTATTCTAAAAGTCTGGGTGAGCTGGGGCAGCCATGGGCTGTGCGGCTGCAGCTGATATATATATTATATACTTTAGCAGCCGCCCAGCCCAGGCCCCAGCACCTGTCCTGTACATGCTGTATCTATACAGCCTGTATAGATACAGTATATATAATATGTACAGGACAGGTGCTAGATGCTTGGGCCGGGCGGCTGCTGAAGTATATACAGTACACTGCACAGTACCAGTCCCCCTGTATATATTCACTGCACAGTACCACTCCTCCTGTGTATATACACTGCACAGTACCACTCCCCTGTATATATACACTGCACAGTACCACTCCCCCTGTATATATACACTGCACAGTACCACTCCCCTGTATATATACACTGCACAGTACCACTCCCCCTGTATATATACACTGCACAGTACCACTCCCCTGTATATACACTGCACAGTAACACGTCTCCTGTCCTGTATATATACACTGCACAGTACCACTCCTCCTGTATATATACACTGCACATTACCACTCCTCCTGTATACACTGCACAGTACCACTCCCCCTGTATATATACACTGCACAGTACCACTCCCCCTGTATATATACACTGCACAGTACCACTCCCCTGTATATACACTGCACAGTAACAAGTCTCCTGTGCTGTATATATACACTGCACAGTACCACTCCTCCTGTATATATACACTGCACATTACCACTCCTCCTGTATACACTGCACAGTACCACTCCCCTGTATATATACACTGCACAGTACCACTCCCCTGTATACACTGCACAGTACCACTCCCCTGTATATATACACTGTACAGTACCACTCCCCCTGTATATATACACTGCACAGTACCAATCCCCCTGTCCTGTATATATATATACACTGCACAGTACCACTCCCCCTGTCCTGTATATATGCACTGCATAGTACCACTCCTCCTGTCCTGTATATATATACACTGCACAGTACCACTCCTCCTGTCCTGTATATATACACTGCAGAATTTACAATAGCTATCACTCATGTAAGAAGTGAAACCTGGCATTGTACTATACCTATAATTCTCTGCTGTATCTGTGCATCATGAATCGTGGTGTGTTAAGGGGGGGGAGCCCACTGAGACTCTTTCGCCCGGGGCCCTGAAAAAACCTGGAGCCGGTCCTGCTTCCAGTAAGTGCGAGTTAAATGCCGCGGTTGTTGCTGGCACATGACAGCTGTATATATCAGCTAACATATGCCAGGAAGGCTATGGGCTCAGCGCCGGAGCCAATTTCCAAACAGGGGGAGTCCAACATCGGCGTACTATTACGCCTGTTATAGCTGTTTTCGTTCTGACCAATGTCAGCTGACAGATCACCAGTGAGGGCCAAATTGTAGAATTACGCCCGTCATTTTACAAGCGCGCTTGGAGACAAAAAGACACCTCACACATATCCTGTGAGCAAGTCACTTTTATCTGAAGTAATAGAGCAAGAAGCAATATTTTATACCATTTACAACAAATGTAATTCTCAATGCAATTCATGTAGCCCCCACCATCACCCAGGGTCATACTGACCTTTATTTTCTCACGTACCAAATAACATGTTGTGACTGACTATTGAGAACATACATGATAAGAAGGGTAGTCTCCTTGAAGTGGAGACCATCAGACTACTGCATCAACAGATTCTAGTAATTCTAACAATTAAAGGCAAAAGGCACTTAAAGGCAAACTATTAACCCTTCTATATCAATTTCCCTCTTTTGTAAATGGTATAACCTCTGCTATGGGGTCAGCTGATGTCCACAAAGGAGCTACTGTCTCATGGGTCTAGTACCCACAAGGGGACTTCCTACCTGCTTCGCCCATCCACCCTCAGTGTGGACACTCACCTCCCCCGTCAGCAGTGGCTACACGGGGCCTATGATACACTACAGAAGGTTCAGCCTTAGATTTTTTTCTACACCTACATTATTCCATAGCTTAGGTAATATATATATTAGCGCTTTTACGGCTACATAAAACAATAAGCAAAGCAACAAAATTTGCATACAAGTCTGTAAAATACCAAAAATAATCCATCCCGCTAGGCCGCTAAGCCAATTGGCTGGATTTAAAAAGGAGTCTCTATATTGTATTAGTCTCATTAAGAGCCTTAAGGAACCAAGAAAATCTGAGTCCAAGTCTCATTGTATATGTGGTGTGGTGTTAATTAGTGTTGAGCGATACCGTCCGATACTTGAAAGTATCGGTATCGGATAGTATCGGCCGATACCCGAAAAATATCGGATATCGCCGATACCGATATCCGATACCAATACAAGTCAATGGGACATCAAGTATCGGAATGTATCCTCATGGATCCCAGGGTCTGAAGGAGAGGAAACGGCCGTCGTCACATCCTGCTCACCTCCCCCTTCGTTTGTATCCCGACGCCGTGAAGATACGATGGTTGTAATCTTCTAAATAAAGACTCAGACCACACAGGACCGGTGAGTGTTGCCGCTTCTTTCTACACAGTACCAGTGTCTTTCTATTTGGAGTGTGTCTGACTGACATGAGTGCAAGAGACAAGCACTCTACCCCGCTCTTTCCTATATCTGCCATGGCCTTTGATTTTTCAGTTTAAGTGTCCCGTTTAGTCTCTCCACTTTCCCACTACTTTGTGGTCTATATGGTGCATGATATGTTTGCTGTACTCCCAGGACCTGCATGACTTCCCTCATTATTTCTCCCGTGAAGTGTGTGCCCCTATCGCTATGGTTTCTAGGACACCATACCTGCAGATCAGTTCTTTCAACAGTTTGTCTGCAGTCGCTTTAGTATTTGCACATTTTACCAAATAGGCTTCCAGCCAACCAGAGAAGAGATCTACACATACTAGGACATTTTCCACACACTCCTACCTTGGGTAGCTGTATGTACCCAGTCTGCAGTCTCTGAAACGGGTAGAGAGGCCTGGGTGTCACTTTCTTAGGGATTTTTACTGTTTTTCCTGGGTTGCGCTGTGCACAGATGAGGCATTACTGTACGAGCTTTGCGGCTGCGTAACTGAAACCAGGAGCGATCCAGAAGGCATCTTGTGTTGCTTGCGCCATGATTGGGAGCAGGGATCTTGGTATATACAATTTATCCTTATTCTCCCATACTCTTTCTGAGTTCAGCTCAGCTCCCATTCTCTCCCAGTGTTCCTTCTCTGTTTGGGCAGCTGGAGGGATTTCAGGACATCTAGGCTCAGTGTGGCTGGAATACTCTGACTCCCCGCCACCGTCCACTGCTCCCTAGGCCGCCTTGCTGCTACTTTAGCAGCCTCGTCCGCCCTTTTGTTGCCCTCTACCTCTACAGAGTCATCGTCCGTGTGTGCTTTTACCTTGCCAACCTGGAATGATAACGTCAATGCCTCCACTAATTGTTTCACCAGCTCTGCATTTTGAATGGGCTTACCGGCTGATGTAAGAAACGTTCTGCTTCTCCAGATAGGGCAATAATCATGGGATATTCCCCATGCACAATTTGAATCTGTGTAACTGTTAGCGACTTTACCTGCAGCAGCTCTACACGCCTCAGTGAGTGCCTTCAACTCTGCCTCCTGCACCGACATGTGAGGAGAGAGTGGTTCAGCTCGGATTACTTCATGTGAGGATACTACTGCATATTCAATGTAGAGTCGCCCATTCTGGTGGTATCTGGAGCCATCTACAAAAATAAAAAACCTCAAAATATGCATTAGGAACAGGTTTTTTTCTTCCCACGAACATATGTAAAACCCACTGTTTCCTGACTCATCAGTTCCTATGCAGTCATGTTCATGCGTCATGTCAACGTCATGTCATGTTCTCTTTCCCACCTGCCAATGCTGTCACTAATTCCCCCTTTTCTGAATCCACAGGCAAATGAGTGGCTGGATTCAGAACATTATGTCTTTTGAGGGTGACATATTCAGGAATTAGTATTAGAGCACATTCAAGTCTGATCTGTCTATCCATTGACAGGTGTTTTGATTGAACTTGTACGAGTATGGCATTAATGTCACGTGGGGAACAAAATTGTCAAAAAAAAAAGAAAAAGTCAGTGTGATTTCACATGCCTTTCAGCAATACAGCAGCTCTTACAGCACGTACACATGTAGAAGACCCTCTAATTACGGGGTCTAATTGTGCTAAGTAGTAAGATATCGATCTCTGTTTCTTTCCATGTTGTAGTGTCAGTACTGCGGTAGCATGTCCACCCTGCTCTGTGCAAAATAAGAAAAATGGCTGATCATAGTTTGGAATGTCTGACACAATGAGCAGCTTGAGAGAGTGGAAGGAGTCAATTGCTTCTTGAGTGAGATTGTAGGGGTCTGATGGCAAACAGTCATAGAGTGGTTGCATCATTTGTGAAGCAGACCTTATCCAAGGCCTACAGTAGGTCACCAAACCTAGAAAAGTGCGTAGATGCTGGTGTGACCTGGGTAAAGGGAGATTTGTATTGCCTGTTTTCTGTCTTCAGTCAGGTGTCTTGTACCTTCAGCAATACAATGTCCTAAAAATGTCACCTTTTGTTTGCAATCACGTGAGACTCTGCAACCCTTTTCTGCCAAAAAAACACAGCAAGGAAACTGTAGTTTCCTTGCAGGACGTCTGGTCCGGGCAGCAGAGCAAGAGGTCATCCACGTACTGTAGTAGTACAATCTGTGGATGAGGTGGTTGCCACTGCTCAAGAATCCCTGCCATCGCTGTTGAATAGATGGTTGGGGAGTTCTTTCCCCCTTTGTGGGAGGACCGTCCAACAGTATTGTTTACCTTCATGAGTGAAAGAAAAAAAGATACTGACAGTCAGAGTGCAGTGGTTCAGAGAAGAATGCATTTGCCAAATCAATAACTGTGAAAAATTTTGACGTCGCTGGGATTTGTGACAGTAAGGTGTGTGGGTTAGGGACAATTAAGGTCATACTCTCTGTAACCTCATTAATAGCCCTTAAGTCATGAATCATTCTGTAAGCACTAGGGGAACCCTTGGGTCCTTTTTTCCTTACTGGGATACAAAAGGGTGTTGCCTTAACCAAGAGGAGTGGTTCCTTCTTTTAATTTATCATGACAGGAGGAATGGGCAGCCGACCCACCTCTGATTTTCCCCTTGCCCAAACGGTGTCTGGTACCTGACTCTTTTCCCTGTCCTCAGACATTCTGGTGTCAGGTGTTACTTTCACTACTCTTGCCATATACACCATTTCTGCAATATTACACAAGTGTTTATATAAGTCATACATTAATGTCCAAATATTATTTATACCCGTATTTGATTGGGTAGAGTACCCCTTAAAAAAAACTAAATTTGAGTCACAAAATATGTTACCAAAAGAAAATTATATATATGAATATATATATATATATAATTACGAAAGATACGGAGTCATAAAACGGGGGAGCACAATGCCATAGGCCACAGCAATGTACAATTCTAAGAAAGTAACAGCCCAATATAAATCCATAACTAACAGTTCCAAATACAAAAAGAAGGGATTTGAAAAATACCAAATATCAATGCCAGTTGCCTGCGATAAGGTATAGGAAGTGGAAAAGACAAATAAACAGTGACTATAGTTTGAGCCAATATAATGAATGGCTAAAAAACTATATATCATATGAAGACAACCTAGAAATACATGGTAACTATACCATCTTGTGTAAGGAAACTACTAAACTGGTAAATTAATGGAATTAAGTGTAACTATAATAGGGCATGATTTACCTGTGGTATAATGTGCACGTGGAAGACCCTGGCGTCCCTCTGCCACAAGTGTTTATATGAAAAGGGGACTTGTGACTGTAATACCCTCAGGAGAGTACTGTATAGTGCCTAGACAGCACTCAACTCTGCTCCCAGCAAATTCATAGGGGTATTGTCACTAACAATAAGTTTGTAAGCACCTCTTGGCTGTCTCGTGACTCTAGTCTTTTCTTGTTTAGTCATAGGGGCTTCAGTCGCTTGTCCCCCTACCCTCACGTATTCCACAGTCTCGTCAGTAATCATGTCTGGCATTATCAAGTCTTTGTGTACCACAGTTCCGGCTGCCCCAGTGTCAGTCAAGAATTCTGTCTATTTCCCTCCCAGCATTGTTATGGTGGTCAAGGCAGGACCAGGTCCGGAGGGGACAAGAACAGGGCACACATTTGTCACTGGGTTGTCAGTTTCCTAGTCTGAAGGTGAAGGAGGTGGAAGATTGGTCTGAGTGTCCATTTTCTCCACAATTCCAGCACTTCACTGTTTCTAAGTCCTTAGGTCCCTTACTACGTCTCTACTGTTTTCCTTGTGCTCCAGCATACATGTCACGTCGTCTTATTGTCCTAGTTTCTTCAACTCCTGAGCAACTTTCAGGAGGTCTTTGGATCTACATTTAGGTCTGGCTGGCTGTACTGCGTCTCGTAAGCCTTTTGTCATACCGTCAATGAATGTATTTACAAATATTTTAACATTGAGTGGGTTTACTGGACTGTACCCCATGTCTGCCCATTTCAGCTGTAACCATCCAGAGTACATCTCTACTCTCTCCTTTTGCCACATCTGTAAAAGTCTTAATTTGCATCCTAGTACGTCACCTGCTTTTGTGCTCACCAACTCTCTAGGTCTGCTCAGGTGCACCTATACGTCCATTATATTGTCTTTGTAAAATGGGAAAGGTTTGTTCTCAGGGTCAGCCAATTATTTTAGCGTAGCTAGCTAGTCAGAGGGCTTCCAGGGATAATACTGCTGTATCTGTCTTACACTACCTGATGTGGTTGGTTCTCTGGTGGTAGGGGTGACTAGATGACCGGTTGGGGGTGACATGACATAATGGTCTACAGCTCCTTCCCAAAAGGATTACTGTCAGCTTACTCCCAAAAGTTAATGTCCCCACTACCCACAATCCTGTGTCAGCTTCTTATATCACTACATGTGATCTTGTCTGGACAGGATTCAGTGTAATTAACTTAGGTTGGGTTGCAGCACAGATCATACAAGTATTTCTCCAGTCTGGGTTTGTCTGACCGCAATGTTTACAAATCCATCTGTCTTGTCTTGGTCTCTGGTTATACAAAGGTATGACCGTAGCAGTAATGTGTCGGTCATAGTCGGACTTTTGAGCATCAAAACATTCATAATACACCTTACTTCCGTCCTGCTGCACTCTCTCAGATGCCATTTATTCACATGCTATTTTCCTCCTTTGTCTGTGCCTTTTTGAACATCCAAACATCCATCCACTCACTGGCATTTTTGCCTGTTTCAATATTGGTCTCACATCTTTCACTGCTTCCTTTTTCCAATCTGTACAGTGGTTTTTGGATCCCATTGGGGGCCCTGACTGCACACAGAATAAGTTGCCCATGGCTTCAACTTATCCGCTCAGACAACTCACCTCTAAAAATGCCCTTTTTAGTGTGCCTTGCCTTAAACCAGGGTTGCAACACGTGACAAGTCAGAGCGAGTGTCAAGGTTTAGCGGGCAGGTTACACCACCTACCACCCGGTAGACCTAAAGGATTCTAGCGGGCAGGTTAAACCACCTACCACCCGGTAGATCAGCTGGCTAGCACAGCTCCATGGAACGGCAAGGTTACACCACCTATTTGCCGTAGGCTGACTGTAGCAGGTTACACCACCTACTACATCAGCCGTGCAGTTGGCTACCTCCTCTGTTGATCCTCAATTTGCTATATATACATATCAATTACTCAACTTGAAGCAGTTTTATCTTTTACCAATCTTTCAATCACTTACAAGTTTCCTCTAAAATAGGCACAATTCTTTCACTTTCAAATTCCAACTTGAACTTACGATATTTCTTTCTACTTCAATACATACAGTACTATTGCTTTAAACACAAATCTCTCAGCGCGTACTGAACCGAGGACAGAATATGCACAGCTCCATATTCTTCAGCGCAGCTGCATGGCCCCCTTTCCTCTGGCCCGCAGCACAGAGAGGAGAAATAACCAATTCGCGCAGCGATTTGCTTCCCTCCTCCCATCAGGTATAAACACAGATAAGAGCTTGTCTTACACACAGAAACAAAATGCAGCAGTTTTCAGACTTAATCTCTACAAACCATTCATTCTCTCGGAATTAAAAACAGGTTCTCTATACAGGCAGATCACTGCACAACTTGAATAAGCTGATTCTGACCGCGTCCGGCCAAAACACATATAGAAACCTATCCAATGTCAAACCATATATAACACGGGTTTCACTGAATCTCAGATGTAAATTAAATGCACATTAAAAATATCCACAACTCATTCATCCTGGACAATTAACAACAGTTAGATAAGTAATGATACTTATGTGATCACTCATTCATACATGCTCATTCAGGGATTGTTGTTTCTTTTCCTTTCACTTTTCAGTTGATTTTTACAAGAAAATTCCTTATCTCAATCACTCCACCTAATTCAGCTCAAACTGCGTTGAATAATGTCTTCTGTCACATACAGAGGACCACACCTAACGGAACCCCTAATCAATCAGGGATTTATGTTTATTCCTTATACTCATTTACTCACCTGTCATCTCATTCAGAGTTCTCATAGACATACATACCTACAAGGTTCACACAGCCTGCCTATTTTGCACTTTGGAATTAACACAACTCTATATAACAAAAACTGCAGCACTCTGAAAGCACTTTAAGGCCAAACAACAAAAACCACGGCCCTAATACAAAACACAGCTTCATATAATGTACTGCCAATCCAAAATGACCAAAATAACAACACTGCACAGAGTCTATCCCAGCTCTGTAATTCACACATACACTAAACAAATACACAACCAATTTGGATACTGACAAATAATACAGATAACAATTATCATCTTATAACTCTATTATTCAACTCTCATACGGACATAGACAAAACACAAAACTCACTGGTGATGTGGATTCTTTGAACCATGTTCGCAGCCTTTTACCCAGAGGTATGGAGAGATCAAGATGAGAGATTGCAAGTGCAAAACAGGTTTGTAAGAATAGTATTTCTCACCTTGCTGCAGCTGGTGTTTTGCATGTCCAATCTCCCAGGAGCTCCCACATACGGATTCTGAATAGTGCTGGTTACACGGCCCCGGTCGGGCGCCAAAACTGTTATAGCTGTTTTCGTTCTGACCAATGTCAGCTGACAGATCACCAGTGAGGGCCAAATTGTAGAATTACGCCCGTCATTTTACAAGCGCGCTTGGAGACAAAAAGACACTCACACATATCCTGTGAGCAAGTCACTTTTATCTGAAGTAATAGAGCAAGAAGCAATATTTTATACCATTTACAACAAATGTAATTCTCAATGCAATTCATGTAGCCCCCACCATCACCCAGGGTCATACTGACCTTTATTTTCTCACGTACCAAATAACATGTTGTGACTGACTATTGAGAACATACATGATAAGAAGGGTAGTCTCCTTGAAGTGGAGACCATCAGACTACTGCATCAACAGATTCTAGTAATTCTAACAATTAAAGGCAAAAGGCACTTAAAGGCAAACTATTAACCCTTCTATATCACGCCTGATGTCGGAAATGGGTTACATATAACACAAGCAAGTTTGCATTTATACTTAAATATTTATTTCTATCAAGTAATGAATTATTTTTTTCTGTTTTTGATTATGGTTCTTAAAACAATGTGATCCGCAATGATAAATGGGTGTGGTGGTGGGGTGCCTGGACATGGGTGTGGTCTAAAAATTTGCCACTACCTTTGTCCCTCTTTCCTTTCTAGAAATGTTAGACGATATGTATAACACATAAAAGAGCTTTTATTATATTATCAAGCCGGCGTCTCTGGTCTTGATCCATCGCCCCCTCGTTTCTTGTGATCGTTGTCCTCCTTGCTTCATGTGGATGTTGTTCTTTGCACACCTGCACAGACATACATCTCTATGCCCTGTTGAGAGCCGAGCAATGTACTGTAAGGCAGAAAGAGTGTTGGCGCATGCGCACTACAATACTTTGCTCTGCTCTCAGTGCAGTGGAGGACACTATGTTGACCCGTAGAATGCATTATCCATACAAATGCTGTATGCTGTAACAGAGAGCGTACAGGTGCTGGCTCTACTTTATGCCAAGAAAGACGATGACATATCCTAACAGTATACTATTAGATCATGAAATGGAAATTACTTTTCAATCAGGACCAGGGGCGGACATACCATATGTGCAGCTGCATCGGGGCCCGGAGGTGGGGGGCACCTGAAGGGCGGCTAATAATGAGGTCAATCTGGCCTGTTTATCCAGCCCTGAGGCCCTTGGGGGCCCCTGGCCAGATTGCCCTCATGTGCAGCGGACAGGGAGCGTTCCCTGCAGCTCCGTTGCCTACAAAAGAAAATGGCAGCGGAGCGGAGCTGCAGCGATCTGTCTTGCTTTCTGCCCTCGCTTCCGGTCTCTCACAGTAGCACGGCTGGATGACATCATCATTCAGAGTGCGGCTGTGCCAGAGAGAGGAAGCTGTCGGCAATGGTGATGCATGCGTAGAAGTGAGTGGTGCTGTGTGTATGAGTGTGTGCATGTGTATAGAGATGAGTGGTGGTGGTGTGTATGTGTGGAGATGAGTGGTGTGTGTGTGTGTGTGCGCATAGCGCTGTGGGGGAAAGTGCAGAGAGGTGAATGGTGCTGTGTTTGTGTGTATGTAGAGGGCAATGATGGGGAGAAGGCAATGATGGAGGTGGTGTTGGAGAAACCAATGATGGTGGTGGTGGTGGTTGAAAGGACAATAATGGGGGTGGTGGGGAGGAGGAAATGATGGTGGGTGCTGGTGGGGGAAAAAAATCAATAATGTGGTGGTGGAAAAGGCAATAATGGTGGTGGTGGTGGAAAGGACAATGATGGGGGTTGGGGAGAAGGCAATGATGGTGTAACGCTGGTGGGTTTATACCTTGTTTCTTCGGCGTTACTCTGCATGTCTCTGCTTTAACCCTTGCTCCTCTCCTAATGTGCAAGGATACTGTTGTCTGTTACTTATATGGATGCGGCTCAGTTCCCTGCTCCGCTGCACAAGTGTTGTGATGTCTTTGCTCTGCTGCATGACCACCCACATGTGCGGACCCTGGCTTCCACTGTAGAAGCTATCCGCGGGTTTCAGGGTCCCCTGCAACTGGTGCATGACTTTCCACGTGTGTTCAGGCTAGCAGTCGCTGCCAGGTGCCCAAAGCCACAGTTCCTGTGCTGACTGTGCTGTAATGGTTTCTGTTTGCCCTTAGGGTACGCGTGGCCACGTCTACCCTGCTTTTATTAGGGTTTAAGTGTGCACCTGTGTTGCTCCCTCAGCCTATTGCTGAGGGGCAGCTCCTATGTAAACTCCCTCTTTCCTGTTGGGCGTTGCCAGAGCATAGCGTTTCTGAGTCTTGCCTTGTGTGTTAGGTATCCAGCTCCCGGTCTGTCTGCAGTCTGTTCTGGGAGAGCTGATACCTGCCTTCCGCCTGTTCTGGGGGCAGAGTGCCCAGATCTGTTAGTATCTTGCTTTTCTGCCTGTTCTGAGGGGCAGAGAACCCAGATCCGCCTATCCTGGAGGCTGCATATCCAGTCCGTTTGTGTTTTGTTTTTTCCGCCTGTTTTTGGGGCAGAGTACCCAGATCCGCCTATCCTGGAGGCTGCATATCCAGTACCTGATCCTGTCTGAACTGTCCTCTGTGTTATGTTCCTGAAGTCATTTTGTGTCTGACTCCCCGTACCCAGTGTCTGAACTTCCTGGGCTCATCTTTTAACCCCTTCATGACCTTGGGATTTTTCATTTTTCCGTGTTCGTTTTTCACTCATCTCCTTCCCAGAGCCATAACTTTTTTTCATTTTTCTGTCAATTTGGCCATGTGAGGGCTTATTTTTTGCGGGACGAGTTGTACTTTTGAACGACATAATTGGTTTTAGCATGTCATGTACTAGAAAATGGGAAAAAAATTCCAAGTGCGGTGAAATTGCAAAAAAAGTGCAATCCCACACTTGTTTTTTGTTTGGCTTTTTTGCTAGGTTCACTAAATGCTAAAACTGACCTGACATTATGATTCTCCAGGTCAGTACAAGTTCATAGACACCTAACATGACTAGGTTATTTTTTACCTAAGTGGTGAAAAAAAATTCCAAACTTTGCTAAAAAAAAAAAAAATTTTTAATGCAATGTCGCCGCGACCAAAAAAACGTAATTCTGGCGTTTCGAATTTTTTTTTCGCTACCCTGTTTAGCGATCAGGTTAATGCCTTTTTTTAGTTGATAGATCGGGCGATTCTGAGCGCGGCGATACCAAATATGCGTAGATTTGATATTTTTTTATTGATTTATTTTGATTGGGGCGAAAGGGGGGTGATTTAAATTTTTTTTTTTTTTTTCACATTTTTTTTAATTTTTTTTTTTTTTTACTTTTGCCATGTTTCAATAGCCTCCATGGGAGGCTAGAAGCAGGCACAGCACGATCGCCTCTGCTACATAGCAGCGATCTGCTGTTCGCTGCTATGTAGCTGAAAATCAGGTGTGCTGTGAGCGCCGACCACAGGGTGGCGCTCACAGCTGCCGGCGATCACTAACCATAGAGGTCTCAAGGACCTCTATGGTTACAATTCTGAAGCATCGCCGACCCCCGATCATGTGACGGGGGTCGGCGATGACGTCGGCCTTTGTCGGCCGGTTTTATTGTAAGTTCAGTATTGTTAGACAAACGATCAAGGGCCTGTCTCTCAACACTGGACAAATTGTTATAACCAACATTGCGGAACCCCTCTTTAAATTTTTTCATATCTTTCTCAACCAATGCAATGTATGACTCGACAAAATGATTTTTCACCTGGGGTTGAAAAGAGCTCTTGTTAAACAAGCCAGCTCCTTTAAGCGTAAATCCCCTTGTTCTCTCATCAGTTGGTTCATTCATTATCAAGTCAGTCTCTGAAAAATAAGAGGTTAACCGCAGCCTCCTAAAGAAGGCAAATAGATCACACTCGATTTGAAACCAGTCAGGGGAGTTTTTAGGGCAAAAGGAAAGTCCCTTGGACAAAATAGTACATTCAATATCTGATAGTTGTACTGATGATATATTTACCACCAATTCATTGCAGTTTAATTCCCTTTCCGACGGTCGTCCATGTTCCGTGTCCTCATGGGAGATTTGTAGTTCTTCCTCCTCTCCCTGTTCATACCGCCTCCTTTTGTGTTTCCTACCACCTCTGCGATTCCTCCTTTTGACGCGGTTACGTCCGGTTGCTTGGCTCCTAAAAAATTAGAAGAAGAAGAGGAGGCTCCCAAATTCGAATCATCGGTGGAATCAGACTCTGCTGTAGTGAAGCCAAATCTATGTAGATCTCTCTCCTGTGGTCTCCTCCGTTTCCTCTGTTGAAAGGTCTTGGATCTCCTGTTTTGGAATGATCCTTGTGTGCCAGGATGCCATGAAAACACACGGCCCGACCTGTAGTCCTCCATATCACGGAACCACTTAGATCTCTTGGTTTTTTCAATGTCAGCACGAAATTTAGCAAGGTTTTCGCTCAGTTTGACCTTGTAAGACTCTAGATCCTGTGTTGTCATTAAGACAGTCAGCTGTTGCTCCAAGTCCACCACTGATAATTTCACCTGCTCAATCTTCTTTCGGAGAAACTCAATGTTCAGGAGCATCAGGTCAAATGAAAATTTGTTAGTGATGGATTCAAATTTATTACAAAACTGAACATTATCCACCAGCAAGGTGGGACGTAAATGCGGACGTAAGCCACGAGGTATCCTACGGGCTTTGTAGTACTCAGTGAGTGTGGTCACATGTAATTTAAAGAAATCAATCTCCTCTGGTCACTCTCATGTCTCTTGCATACCATATCTGCAGTCGGTTTGCTCAGAAAGGCATTATCATTAGAGGGACCAGATAGGATCCGTATAGCATCCTCCTCCGTGTATGAGAAAGTTATGGCATTATCCAGTTCACCCACCTCTGGATTATTCATAGGCTCCATAGCCGCAGTCTGGTGCACGTTGGTTAGGATTCAAACCACAGTACTATAGAAAGTTCACCACCAGCACTCAGAAAAAGGATGCACGCTCAAGAGTCCGAGGATCCAATCAGACCCATCATAGCATAAAAAGAAAAAAGAGCAGCGTCCATACCAGGTGAAGTCGTGTCCAAAGAGGTCTTTATTCAGCCATACAAAGAGATACAACGTTTCGGCCGGGTTGGCCTTTGTCAAGTATACAAAACATCCACAGTGGCCATCTTAAATAGTGTGGAACCAATGAAGGAACCAATCACTATCAAGGGGCGGCCTTTATTAAATCCCAATAAAATCGCATATAAGACATGCATATTATATATAACATTATAAAATCAAGCAGTTAATAACCAATCACCGCCTTATCATATAGAAATCTATAATAATTCTAGAAGGAACACACAGGGAACATAATAACAAATCGAACGTCCAATCCTGGCTGTAGCTATTTCGTTGTCATGACGATGGTTCACCCAATCGCACGGTCCCATATAAGTCCATATGTCGATCATCAAATCACCATCTGTTAAACAAAAGGGGCACAGGTGCTGCTCACCAATAGTCGACACCTACCCATGTAAAGGTATCCATCCACCGTCGGACGCCGGCGCCTGCGCAGAGCGCACACCAGGAGAGCGGTCATGTGATCGCAACCTGGTGTGACACACAGCGCCTGCGCCCAGCGCCGCAGGAGGAACGTCATCACCCAGACCATCAGGCGGAGGGCGCAACCACATGATCGGCAGGGAGGAGCCAGGCGCATCAGCGCCAACGCCCCCCGCACGCCCATATGCCGCACCACATCAGCACTGATAGGGATGATATACACTTAGCCAAATCCATGGCAACCGCCTTATACTCACATAGGATGCCTTGTTAGTAAGGTGATTTGGCAGACAAGGATCAAAAGGAGGAGAAACTGAAAATCAGCCAGAATAAAGACAAGGGGAAAGAAGAAAAAAACCCCTAATGTCCTCCGTATGTTCCTTGGATATCAAATCCTAAATATAAAAAGACAAAAAAGAAAAAAAGGGGGGAAGAAAAGAAAAAAACACTTAAAAGCATGTACAACACAAAATTAAAAATACACAGGGGATGCCACATGAGGATTAAGGTACATGATATACATCTTGATACTTTTAATAATATGGACCATCCAGTCCTCACATATAGTAGCTATATTAAACCATACATATTTGTAGATTATAATCCCACACACAAAAGATGTCATCAATGTAGCGCGACCAGGCCTGGACGTGACGCCAGAAGATGGATCTGTACACGTGTTGGTCCTCGAGTACCGCCATGTAGATGTTAGCATAAGTAGGGGCCACATTGGACCCCATGGCGGTACCCCTCAGCTGCTGGTAGTAGTCATCCCCGAAGAGGAAAAAATTCCTCCCGAGGATGAACTCCAGCAGCGTGAGGACCAACCGTGCACAATCCGGGGCCACGTCCGAGCCTGATAGCGCCACATCGACCGCATCCATTTGTCATCTACCTAATAGTATGTCCATGTGGACTCATGTACGTTGGTGAGACAACGATGGAAGTCAAAGCACGAATAAGTAAACATAAGAGCACAATAAGAACTAATTTACATGAGTTACCTATTCCCAAACACTTTAGTGAGTGTAGACATTCTATTAACCAGCTGCGTTTTAGGGTTATTGATGGGGTTCCGGCCTTGAGGGGAGGTGGTGATAGGACATTGAAACTTAAGCAAAAGGAGCTAAGGTGGATCTCAATACTAGAGACATTACAGCCAAGAGGGCTAAATGTAGATTATAATCTACAAATATGTATGGTTTAATATAGCTACTATATGTGAGGACTGGATGGTCCATATTATTAAAAGTATCAAGATGTATATCATGTACCTTAATCCTCATGTGGCATCCCCTGTGTATTTTTAATTTTGTGTTGTACATGCTTTTAAGTGTTGTTTTCTTTTCTTCCCCCCTTTTTTTCTTTTTTGTCTTTTTATATTTAGGATTTGATATCCAAGGAACATACGGAGGACATTAGGGTTTTTTTTCTTCTTTCCCCTTGTCTTTATTCTGGCTGATTTTCAGTTTCTCCTCCTTTTGATCCTTGTCTGCCAAATCACCTTACTAACAAGGCATCCTATGTGAGTATAAGGCGGTTGCCATGGATTTGGCTAAGTGTATATCATCCCTATCAGTGCTGATGTGGTGCGGCATATGGGCGTGCGGGGGGCGTTGGCGCTGATGCGCCTGGCTCCTCCCTGCCGATCATGTGGTTGCGCCCTCCGCCTGATGGTCTGGGTGATGACGTTCCTCCTGCGGCGCTGGGCGCAGGCGCTGTGTGTCACACCAGGTTGCGATCACATGACCGCTCTCCTGGTGTGCGCTCTGTGCAGGCGCCGGCGTCCGACGGTGGATGGATACCTTTACATGGGTAGGTGTCGACTATTGGTGAGCAGCACCTGTGCCCCTTTTGTTTAACAGATGGTGATTTGATGATCGACATATGGACTTATATGGGACCGTGCGATTGGGTGAACCATCGTCATGACAACGAAATAGCTACAGCCAGGATTGGACGTTCGATTTGTTATTATGTTCCCTGTGTGTTCCTTCTAGAATTATTATAGATTTCTATATGATAAGGCGGTGATTGGTTATTAACTGCTTGATTTTATAATGTTATATATAATATGCATGTCTTATATGCGATTTTATTGGGATTTAATAAAGGCCGCCCCTTGATAGTGATTGGTTCCTTCATTGGTTCCACACTATTTAAGATGGTCACTGTGGATGTTTTGTATACTTGACAAAGGCCAACCCGGCCGAAACGTTGTATCTCTTTGTATGGCTGAATAAAGACCTCTTTGGACACGACTTCACCTGGTATGGACGCTGCTCTTTTTTCTTTTTTTGTAGTATATTGCCCAGTCACATAGTATACAGCACAGAGCCAAGTAGCATATTGCACAGCGATGTAGTATATTGCCCAGCAACGTAGTATATTGCCCAGTGACGTAGTATATTGCCCAGTCACATAGTATACAGCACAGAGCCACGTAGTATATTGCCCAATGATGTAGTATATTGCCCAGCAACGTAGTATATTGCCCAGCGACGTAGTATATTGCCCAGCCATGTAGTATATAGCCCAGCCACGTAGTATATTGTCCAGCCACGTAGTATATTGCCCAGTCACGTAGTATATTGCCCAGTCACGTAGTATACAGCACAGAGCCACATAGTATACAGCACAGAGCCACGTAGTATATTGCACAGCGACGTAGTATATTGCCCAATGATGTAGTATATTGCCCAGCAACGTGGTATATTGCCCAGTGATGTAGTGTATTGCCCAGCCATGTAGTATATAGCCCAGCCACGTAGTATATTGCCCAGTCACGTAGTACATTGACCAGTCACGTAGTATACAGCACAGAGCCACATAGTATATTGCACAGCGACGTAGTATACAGCACAGAGCCACGTAGTATACAGCACAGAGCCACGTAGTATATTGCCCAGTGACGTAGTATATAGCCCAGCCACGTAGTATATTGTCCAGCCACGTAGTATATTGTCCAGCCACGTAGTATATTGCCCAGTCACGTAGTATATTGCCCAGTCCCGTAGTATATTGCCCAGTCACGTAGTATACAGCACAGAGCCACATAGTATATTGCACAGCGACATAGTATACAGCACACAGCCACGTAGTATATTGCCCAGTGACGTAGTATATTGCCCAGCCACGTAGTATATTGCCCAGCCACGTAGTATATTGCCCAGCCACGTAGTATATTGCCCAGCCACGTAGTATATTGCCCAGCCACGTAGTATATTGCCCAGCCACGTAGTATATTGCCCAGCCACGTAGTATATTGCCCAGCCACGTAGTATATTGCCCAGCCACATAGTATATTGCCCAGCCACATAGTATATTGCCCAGCCACATAGTATATTGCCCAGCCACATAGTATATTGCCCAGCCACATAGTATATTGCCCAGCCACATAGTATATTGCCCAGTGACATGAGACCGCTAGGTCTTCTGGGTAATTTCGCAATGCATCGCTGGGAAAGGAAGATGGCGGCAGGCACGATCGGACAACGGAGGGTGAGTATAGCAGGTTTTTTGTTTTTTTTACTATTTTTAACATTACTTTTTTTTTTACTATTGATGTCACAAAGGCAGCATCAATAGTAAAAGGTTGAGGACACACAGGGTTAATAGCGGCGGTAACGGAGTGCGTTACCCGCGGCATAACGCGGTCCCTTACCGCCGGCATTAACCCTGTGTTAGCGGTGACCGGAGGGGAGTATAGAGCGGGCGCCGCGGACAGTGACTGCGGGGAGCATGGAGCGGAGCGCCGGGGACACTGCGGGGAGTATGGAGCGGAGCTCCGGGGACACTGACTGTGGGGAGCGGAGCATATGGAGCAGATCGCCGGGGACACTGACTGCGGGGAGTAAGGAGCGGCCATTTTCTTCCGGACTGTGCCCGTCGCTGATTGGTAGCGGCAGCCATGACAGGCAGCCGGCGAGACCAATCAGCGAATGAATAACCGTGACAGAAGGACAGACAGACAGAAGTGACCCTTAGACAATTATATAGTAGACTAGATGGCAGCCCGATTCTAAAGAATCGGGAGTCTAGAATCCATATATACTTTATTTATTCAAATGTAAGAATAATACAATTAATAAATAATAGTAAGAAAGAACAAAAATAATAGGCAGTATATGGAGAAAACACCAAACAAAAGTTCAAAATTGGTGTGAAAATGTCACTGAACCACTTCACAACTAAATATATATAGTTTTGGTACATGGTATTATCATTTTTTTGACGAAATTCGGCAGGAGCTTGAAGAGCAACGTCACTGGGCCCGCCTCCACGCAGTAGAAACTTGCTGTGAGGTAAAAATTCAAAAATCACACCAAAATGGCGGGCGGAGTGTGTCACAGTACGGCACGTTTCTGATTGGTCGCTCGCAGCAGGCGGCAACCAATCAGACACTGGACACTGTTGACGTCACTTATCTCCGGACATTAGCTCCGGACATTAGCTCCGGACATTAGCTCCGGACAAAGCCACGGAAGTTGGCACAAATTGCAGGAAGTAGTATTCTAGGCAATTATATATTAGATAGTGAGTGCAAATTTATTGAACACAACTACACATTAGTGATACATGGGAGCAATAAACAATTTAAGGATAAGCGACCACTGTAGTATCAATGACGTTTCGGCTCTCCCGAGCCTTAATCATACTATCGCTAAAAAACAAAAACATAACAAGGGTAAATATACACAACAAAAAGAAAATATATACATATATACAATATCCGTGCGTAATATAACAATAAACATTACGCCAAGGTACAAAAGGAATGGCAAGCAACTATATAGTATTCCAAGCACCAAGGATGCACCGAAGTGGGTAAAATTCCTAAAGTTATGCCAGATGTGGATACCATAGGTGGTCTAGAGGTCAAAAAGGTTAAGACCAAGAGAAGAAGAGGAGCAGGACAGTAGGCACTCGTTACCTTGGTATAGCAATGATAAGTAAACATAGTGAATCCTTCGCTTTAAGGTATAGGTGGTGCTGCAAAGGATTGACAGGAGGTAAAAATAAGCAAGGTGTGCAAATAAAGAATAACAATGGAAAGAAGGTGCCAGGTTCAATACAGAGTAGATGGTAAGGCGGTGTATGGCCAGCCGTGGTTTGCTGCCCTGTGTGTTGGACCTATATTGAACCAAAGTAAAAATTAAATACACTCTACATCTGGAATAAAGGTGAGTTGGAGTTATAGCAGGGGCTGTCCGGATACCAATAGAAGGGGGGGGGGAGAAGGTAAGGAGAGAGGAGTGGGAGGCCTGAGTAAGGAGGGATCGCAATGACTGCGTGAGATGTTCATTGGTCACCCGTGGAAGGAACCGGCACTACATGTCAGAGAGGTCCCCCATTAGATGTGGAGGCAAAGCCGTACGTTACCTGGGGTGGATGTCTTGCTTAGCGGCGCTCCCGCGCCCTGCTGATGTCAGCGGTGGCCAGGGACGAGAGGTAAGGCTGTTAAATAGCAGTGGCAACCGTCAGACCGGAAGTGCGTCATTCGGACCGGAAGTCCCGCGGTATGGGGCAAGAGAGAGCGACAGCGCATGTGTGTGTGTCACCATAATGACCAGCTTTGTGTACCAGCTTGCAGTGATCGAGATATATGATAATAGCGCTCCTAAGGGTACCGTTACACCATACGATTTACCAACGATCACGACCAGCGATACGACCTGGCCGTGATCGTTGGTAAGTCGTTGTGTGGTCGCTGGAGAGCTGCCATACAGACAGCTCTCCAGCGACCAACGATGCTGAGGTCCCCGGGTAACCAGGGTAAACATCGGGTTACTAAGCGCAGGGCCGCGCTTAGTAACCCGATGTTTACCCTGGTTACCAGCGTAAAAAAAAACAAACACTACATACTGTACTTACATTCCGGTGTCTGTCCCTTGCCGTCTGCTTCCCGCACTGACTGACTGCCGGCCGTAAAGTGAAAGCACAGCACAGCGCGCTGTGCTCTGCTTTCACTTTACGGCCAGCAGTCAGTCAGTGCGGGAAGCAGACAGCAAGGGACCTGACGGACACCGGAATGTGAGTATGTACTGTTTTTTTTTTTTTTTACATTTACGATGGTAACCAGGATAAACATCGGGTTACTAAGCGCGGCCCTGCGCTTAGTAGCCCGATGTTTACCCTGGTTACAAGCGAACGCATCGATGGATCGGTGTCACACACACCGATCCAGCGATGACAGCGGGAGATCCAGCGACGAAAGAAAGTTCCAAACGATCTGCTACGACGTACGATTCTCAGCAGGGTCCCTGATCGCTGCTGCGTGTCAGACACAGCGATATCGTATGGATATCGCTGGAACGTCACGGATCGTACCATCGTAGCGACAAAAGTGCCACTGTGAGACGGTACCCTAAGAGCATGTAAACAAGTGCTAGGGATAGCCGGACTGTGGAACAAAGGGTCTGGTGTGATTGTAAGATACAAGCACTGGAGGGAAGAAAAAGAATAATCAAAAATGTGGGATGAGTGATGAAAATAACTAAAAATAAGAGGTGGTATGAATGGATGAAACCTAACCATGAACAAGTAACAGCATACTGGAAAAATAAGAAAAAACTGAATAAATGGAATGAAAAAAAAAAAAAAAATGAAAAAAAAATTAAAATAAAGCTGAGAAAAATGAGGCAATAAAAATAATGAAATTAAAGCAATAAAAATAAAATAAAAAATATATAGAATGAAAAATGAAATATGAAAAATAAATAAAAAATAAAAAACAAAACTGAAAATGAATGACGGAAAAAATGTTAGTCGTCACTCACCTTTGTGTAGAGTAACCAGAGGGTCTGGAAAAAACGGAATAAATGATTAATGCTAAAATTTAACATACCTGCCAATCAATTTCCCTATTCAGACCCCTAGGTGCTAGAGTATCTAAGGTGTGTATCCAGAAAGTTTCTCTGGTTTTAAGTAATTTGATGTGATTGCCCCCTCTTTTGGGACGTGGAGGCATGAGAGAGGCAGTCCTAGTAAGCCCGTGCCAGATGACCCTGGACTGCATCAACCCGTATTGACCCCTGCTATCATCTGACGTCTGTCCAAGGTCGGTGTCTGATGTTCTCCTGCTGAGCCTGCGCTACACCTGAGGCCTGAGAGAGAGGCTGTCCTAGTAAGCCTGTGCCAGATAACCCTGGATTGCATCAACCCGTGATGTCCTCCAGCCTGCGTCTGTTATCCTGAGACATGTACCCTACTCTGATGTGTGGAATCGGGATCCTGACATCAATAGGTTTTGTTTATGTACTGTGTTATAATTTGAGTAAACTTTGTTTCTTCATACCTGAAGTTGTGCAGTGTAATCTAGTTCTGCACATTGCCATCTGCTCAGCTGCCACAGACCCTTCTCGCTGCCCTTCCCTAGTCTGGGTAGGTCCAGTATACGCTATGTGGTCCAGTGGGTCCACCTTGCGTTACCACTTGGGACGCTCGCCGACCTTGTCATGGTTTGGCGACATGGAGGCATCGGCTCGGCCGCGTCTGCGGTCGCAGCCGTCACAGATGGAGGTGGTGGAAAGGGCGATGATGGGGGTGGTGGGGAAGAAGGCAATGATGGTGGTGGAAAGGGCAATGATGTGGTGCAGGAAAGGGCAATAATGGGGGTGGTGGGGGAGTAGGAAATTATGGAGGTGGGGGAGAAAGCGAAGAGAGGTGGTGGTATGGGCAATGATGGGGTGGTGGGGAGGAAGGCATTGATGGAGGTGGAGAGGGCAATGATGGGGGTGGGGAAGAGGACAATGATGGAGGTGGGGAAGAGGACAGCAATGGGATGTGGGGGAGGAGGACAATAAGGGGTGTTGGGGATTGGGATGGGAGGAAGGGGGATTTATAATGGACTTAGGAACAGGGAGAGGTGTAGGAAGACATTATCGCTTATTTCTAACACATTCCCTTAGTATATAGTGTACTCACTTATTATGTATAGCAGTCAATTAGTGTATAGTGTACTTGCTTATTATGTATACTGCCATTCCTCAGTATATTGTGTAGTCACTTCTTATGTATAGCACAGTCCCTTAGTATATAGTGTACTCACTATGTATAACACCATCCTTATTTACATAGTTTCCTCTTTTATTATGTATAACACCGTCCCTTATTACGTACCATCCTCTCTAGTTACTGTATATATGGTGCCATCCCTTATTATATAGCTTCCTCTGCTGTTAAAATAATAATCATTTTATTTATATAGCTCCAACATATTCCGCATCACTTTACATTTTAGAGGGGACTAGTATAGACAATAGACATTACAGCATAACAATACGCACATAGATCAACAGATACCAAAAGGAATGAGGGCTCTGTTCGCAAGCTTACAAACTATGAGGAAATAGGGGAGACACAAAAGGTGGATGCTAACAATTTCTTTAGTTGTTCTGACCAGCCATAATGTAAGAAATTGGGTGTTCATGTTACGCTGCATGAACTGGTTATCAGCCAGAAAATGTAAAAGTACAGACACATAGGGCTATTAAATGCATAAAGTGTATGAGAACATGATAAGAGGAACCTGGCTATGGTATAAAATTTGAATGGGCAACACAGGGATCGTTAGATTAATGTGTTGAGGCAGTAGGCCAGTCTGAAGAAATGCATTTTTAGAGCACACTTAAAACTGTGGGTATTGGGTATTAATCAAATTTCCCTCGGTAGTGCATTCCAAACAATTGGTGCAGCACGTGAAAAGTCTTGGAGACGGGAGTGGGAGGTTCTGATTATTGAGGATCAGGTCATTAGCAGAACGGAAGGCACAAGTAGGGTGATAGACTGAGATGAGGGAGATATACGGTGGTGCTGAGCCATGCAGTGCCTTGTGGGTGAGGGTAATAAGTTTATTCTGAATTCTGGAGTGGATAGGTAACCATTGTAATGACTGGCAGAAGGTAGAGGCATCAGTGTAATGATTGGTGAGGAATATGATCCTGGCTGCAGCATTCAAGACAGATTGGAGAGGGGAGAGTTTGGTAAGAGGGAGACCGATTAGTAGAGAATTACAATAGTCCAGACGAGAATGAATAAGAGAAACAGTAATAGTTTTTGCAGAGTTGAAAGAAAGGGTCGATTTCTATAAATGTTTTTGAGGTGCAGATGACAAGAGCGAGCCAGTAATCGGATTTAGGGGGTGAATGAAAGATCTGAATCAAGTATGACCCCAAGACAGTTGGCGTGTTGCTAGGAAATAATGGTAGAACCACACACAGAAATGGTAATGTCGGGCAGGCAGAAGGAGGAGACAAGGAGTTCAGTTTTAGACAGGTTCAGTTTCAGATAGAGGGAGAACATGATGTTGGAGACAGCAGTAAGACAATCACTGGCATTTTCTAAAAAAGCAGGTGTGAAGTCCGGAGAGGTGTATAGTTGGGTGTCATCAGCATAGAGATGGTACTGGAACCCAAATCTACTGATTGTCTGTCCAATAGGGGCAGTATAGAAGGAGAAGAGGGGGCCTAGGACTGATCCCTCAGGAACCACAACAGTAAGGGGAAGATGAGAGGAAGAGGAGCCAGCAAAAGAAACCGTGAAGAAGCGGTCAGAGAGGTAGGATGAGAACCAGGAGTGAACAGTGTCCTTGAGGCCAATGGAGCCGATCACAGTGAGGAGGAGCTGATGATCCAGTGCTGAATGCTGAGGAGAGATCTAGGAGAATTAGCATGGAGTAGTGACCATTAGATTTACCTCTTAGTAGATCATTAGACTTTAGTGAGGTCAGTTTCAGTAGAGTGTAATGAATGGAAACCGTATTGAAGAGGGTGGAGAAGAGTTATCTGAGAGAAAGCAGATAAAACGAAAGTGGACCAAGCCTTTGAGGAGTTTTGAGTTGAAGGGAAGATTAGAGACAGGTCTATAGCTAGTGGCACAGTTTTGGTCGAGGGATTTTTTTTAAGGTAATGGCTGTATGATGGTATGCTTAAATGAGGAGGGAAAGATACCGGAAGAGAGAGAGGTTGAATATTTTTGTTAGGTAAGTGGTGACAGCAGGGGAAAGGGACTGGAGATGTGAGGGAATAGGGTCACTGGCACAAGAATTAGGGCGAGAAGATGCAAGGAGCCTGATCACTTCTTCTGTGACTGGTTCAAAATCAGAGAGTGAGCTAGTTGTAGTGAGGGAGGACGGACAGTACATGGTATGAGGGGATTAGGAGAAAATTTCCGGTCGGATATGGTAATTTTTTTTTAAAGTAATTGACCAGATCATCAGCACGGAGATCCGTGGTTGGGACCTGCACTCTTGGGTTGAGTAGGGAATGAAAAGTGTCAGAGACGTTTAGGGTTATTGGATAATGAAGTGATGAGGGTGTTGAAATAGGTTTGTTTGGAGAGGTGAAGGGCAGTGTTGTATGTTTTAAGCATAAACTTAAAATGGATTAAATCTTCAGGTAGATTGGATTTTTTCCCACAGGTGTTCGGTGCACCTGGAGCACCGCTGTAGGAAACGTGTTTGCAGCGTGTGCCAGGGTTGTCGCCATCTGTGCAGAGTTGTTCTATGTATAGGAGATGCAGCTTCATCCACAACACTTTGCAGTGTTTGATTGTAATGCTTCAGTGCAGAATCAGGACATGAGAGAGAGGAGATAGGGGCCAATGATGACTGCAAATCCTTGATAGGTTTCTGGGTGTTACTGGCCTGTATATTTCTATAAGTATGGAAAGTGGGGGTGACCTGAGCGGGATGGCAGTTCTTGATAGAGAATGAAAGAAGGTTGTGGTCAGAGAGCGGGAGAGGGAAGTTTGTAAAATCATCCACTGAGCAAAGTCGGGAGAAGACCAAATCTAGGGAGTTTCCGTCTTCATGCGTAGGAGAGATAAAAGGTGCATAGCAGATGGGGAGAGGGGAAAAGCAATGTTAATGTTGGAGTCTCCCATGATGAGGGTGGGGATGTCACAGGAGAGAAAATGTGGAAGCCAGGTAGCAAAGTGATCCAGGAACTGATGGAGGGGCCCGGAGGTCGATACACCACCGCCACTCGCATGGAGAGGGGGGTGTAGAGTCTGACAGCATGGACCTCAAAAGAAGGGAAGACAAGTGAGGGTACTTGAGGAATAACCTGGAAGGTACATTTGGGTGATAAAAGCAGACCAACGCCCCCACCTGCTGTTATTTAGTCTTGTGGTATGAGAGAAGTGTAGTCAACCATATGAAAGAGCAGCAGCAGCGGTGGTGTCTGACTGCTGGATTCAGTAAGTGCTAGACGATAAAGAGAATCAGAAAGGAAGAAGTCATGGATGAAGGAGAGTTTATTACACACTGAGCAAGAATTCCAAAGGGCACAATTAAAAGAGACAGAATGCATGCAGGGAATATTAATAAGATTAGAGGGGTTTCTGAGTGTAGCAGTTGGGGGTTCAACTTGCTATAACATGAGGGGCCGGGGTTGGGAGAGATATCTCCTGGGACTAGGAGAAGGAGGATAGAAAGAGTGAGCAGATGGTTAAGTGATTTGTGAGAGTGTCTCTTGTGTTGGATGGTGGGACTGAATGGATCTGTGCAGTTTAGCAATGTGAAAAGAACGTGAGTGCTATACATTAGGAGAGGACTGAGGGGCCGATATGGATGGAGTGCAAAGAGTTAATGCAAAGACGGTGGATGTGTGTGGATGCAGTAGGAAGGATATATATTATACAAATGCATATGATGGATATTTGTTGCAATCCAAAAATACTGGGAACAGGTTTGTTTAAATGTCTTACCTGTCTCCTGCCCTGTCTAACTGCCATGTTTAACTGCTAAAAGTACTTTGAAAAATGTACTTAGAATAAATGTACATAAATGCATCCCCAAGCTATGTCTGAATATATAGGAGGCTTGCTCTAAGATCCCATTATTTTACCTCATTAGCAATCAATCAACTAAGTTAAGACAGCAGGAGACAATAAATGTAGTGACAAGTTTGCAGGCCTACATGGATCATAAACTTTTTTTGAGGAGGATAAATGACCTCAAAGCATTAAGGGACAAGCAGAGTAAGATGAATAAGCTAAATACCATTAGAACTGCTTGCTGACTTGTTATGTATAGTGCTATCTTACATAGTGTATTCTTGTTGTTTTTGTTATTCAGAGCGCCCTCTTTTATTACATAGTCTCCTCTCGTTAGATATAAAATGACTGTTGATGGAGTAGCCGTGACCAGACGACCAGTCCATTAACTCCTTCATTAAAAAAGCTTTCCCATGCTCGATCAGCCATCACTGCATTATACAGCTAACAAGACAGGACAGTATGTAATAAAAAACACGGCTCCATAAAATCCAATATGTAAGGGACGGTGCTATACATAACAAGAGAGGGTGTTACGCCTCCTAGAGTGGACCATCTTCTTGGATACGGTACCAAACCCTCCCAAAGTGAGGTAACCTAGTGGAACCAACCCCTATACAGGGATCATCAGGGGCAGGCCCTGGGAGGTCGAATACCATGACAGCCGGTACGAAGGGGGCAGCTCATAGGAGACAAGGAAATAATGCATGAATCTTGTGGGAATACAAAGGGCACCGGGGAAAAGGGAGACAAGGAAAAAGGGCAACGGAAATGCTGGAACCAGAGGTAGGAGTAGGAAATGGGATCTGAAAAAAAGAGGAAACGGAACAGGAACTTCCAGAGGCTAAGGGAAAGATAGGCACTAGAAGGGAAAAAGCAAGGTAGGATAAAGCAAGAGCTTGACAAGCACACTGGGGGGACACAGAGACCAAAGTACAGAGACAGGCACACAGGGTGGTACACAGAGGCCAGAGTACAGAGACAAGCACACTGGGTGGTACACAAAGGCCAGAGTACTGACAAGCACCAAGACTGGTACTTAGAGCAATAATCAGGCGCCTCCTCAAGTAGTAAGCCGACTGATATACCCGACACATACTGCTAATTGGTAGAACGGCGCTTCCGGGTCAGGACACCGCCGCAATATAAGAAACAGGAGCACGGCCTAAGCTGGCCAGGGAGCATGCGCGGACAGCGGGGTCCCCGGGTCGGCCGAGAGACCAGAAGTACAGGTGCAACGAGATAAGATCCCCACCTGGCGGCATGTCGGGACACCGGAGCGAGAGGATCAGGGTAAATTTTGCGGGAGCGGGTTTACGGGGTTGTGACAGTACACCCGCTCTTACATCCCTCCTTCTTAAGGCTGGAAAGAAATCTCCCAAGAATATGGTGTGCATTGATGTTCTCCTGTGGTTCCCACGTCCTCTCCTCAGGATCAAAACCCTTCCAATCAATCAAGAACGTTTTTCCTCTAAACTTCATAGCAGAACGCCCTTCACTTCAAAGATATTTTCGGTACCAACAGGTTGAGGGGTGAGAAGGGGAGAAGAATGAAAGCGGTTAAGTATCACGAGTTTAAGGAGAGACACATGGAAGGTACTGGGAATACAGAGTGAAGCAGTCAACTTTAGTTTATAAGCAACGTTGTTAATTTGACCCAGGATCTTGAAAGGACCGATGTAGCGGGGACCCAATTTGTAAGATGGAATCTTAAGTCTAATATATTTTGAAGAGAGCTACACTTTATCGCCAGGTAGATAAGGGGAGTATCCAAGTGCCTCTTATCAGCATGTCTCTTCATCCTGCCACAAGCTCTTTCCAGGGCACCCCTGGTCTCCTCTCAGATCTCAGAAAACTCCATGGACAGAGTCAGCTGCTGGCACACCAGAGACTGGAGGAAACGGGAGAGGCATAGCAGGATGTTGCCCAGTGACAATTAAAAAAGGAGACTTGGTAGAAGATTTGCTGGAATGATTGTTATATGCAAACTCCGCCCAAGGAAGGAGGCTGACCCAATCGTTCTGATGAGCATTAGAAAAATGCCGAAGATAAGAAGTTAAAAAATAAAGGCAACACTAAAATCCCACATCCTAGACATCACTGAATGAAATATTCCAGTTGTAAATCTTTATTCATTACAAAGTGGAATGTGTTGAGAATAAAACCTAAAAATGATTAACGTAAATCACAACTAATCTCCCACGGAGGTCTGGAGTTGGAATGATGCTCAAAATCCAAGTGGAAAATGAAGTTACAGGCTGATCCAACTTTAGTGGAAATGCCTCAAGACAAGGAAATGATGCTCAGTAACGTGTGTGGCCTCAACGTGCCTGTGTGACCTCCCTACAACTCCTGGGCATGCTCCTGATGAGGAGGCGGATTGTCTCCTGAGGGATCTCCTCCCAGACCTGGACTAAAGCATCCACCAACTCCTGGACAGTGTGTGGTGCAACGTGACATTGGTGGATGGTGCAAGACATGTCGTTCCAGATGTGTTCAAATCGGATTCAGGTCTGGGCAATGGGCGGACCAGTCCATAGCTTATTGACGTCTATGGCTAAGTTCACACTGGGCGTTTTTGCTGCCCTCTTTCTGCAGCAAAACCCGATTTCTTGGCAGGAAAGAAGCTGTGGCAAAAAGCATTAAGCTACTTAATGGTAGCGGCATTTTTCGGAGGCCCATGACAACACTACGAGAGAGGGGATCCGCCCTTCAGGAACGGGAAACCTACAGATACAAAAGGGCGGCACCTCTCCCCATGCATCAGTTGTATTTCAGAGCCTGAGAGGACTACCGAGGTTAGTGGCACACAAATATACATTATATACAGTTTATATACAAAAATCCATTGTATCCATCTCATTATATACATTATAGGAAGTGCAACCCCCACGTGAATAGCTTGTAACACCCTTAACTCGAAGGGGAGATCAGAGGAGAACCCCAAGTCCAACCGATAATGTTTAAAAAAGGTGGAAGGGGATGACCACGTAGCTGCCTTACATATCTGGTCGATCGATACTCCAGATCTTTCCGCCCAGGATGTAGCCATGGCCCGGGTGGAATGTGCCCTCAGATTCTGCGGAGCCGGACCTCCATCTGCAGTATAAGCCAGAGAGATAGCCTCCCTAATCCACTTCGCTAGTGTGTACTTCGATACTCTAAGCCCTTTCCTAGGACCTTGGAAGGATAATGCGTTATTTTTATCTCTCTTCCAAACATCAGTGACTGCGATATATTCTAACAGGCATCTCCTAACATCCAATGTATGGAGTAGCTCCTCCTTAGAATTAGCAGGATTAGGGAGAAATGACGGTAAAACTATCTCCTGTGATCTGTGGAAATGAGAGGCTACCTTTGGTAAATAAGCCGGGTCCGGTTTGAGGACTACTCTGTCCTGTAGAAACTCTGTATAAGGGGAAAGTCTAGAAAGTGCCTGTATGTCCCCTACTCTACGAGCAGATGTTATTGCCACTAAAAATGCTGTTTTGAGGGATAATAATTTAACTGAGGCTGAATGTAAGTGTTCAAACGGTTCCCTAGTCAAAGCAGAAAGGACTAGGTTGAGATCCCAAGGCACCGACCTATTCTTGTGTATAGGCCTAGCTCTACTAGATGATTTGATAAACCTTGATACCCAATAGTTACTAGCAATGTTACAAGAAAACAGGGCCCCTAGGGCTGAGACTTGTACTTTTAGCGTACTTGTAGATAGATTTACCTCTAGCCCCTTCTGCAGGAATTCTAAAATCTGGTTGATTGGTATTCCTTCTTCAGTATTAAAATTTGAAGAGGCCAGGAACTTCCTCCAAGTTCTAGAGTAGATCTTAGTTGTTAAATTTGGGGAAAACCCTCTGTTTTTCAACAACGACCTCTCAAACTCCATGCCGTCAAATGGAGTCCCTTCACTTGTGGATGGCTGATCGGACCTCGATGGAGTAAATCCGGAATGTCCGGAAGTACCCAGGGGTCTTCCACTGACATGGTCCTGAGCCAGGAAAATCAAGCCCTTCTGGGTCAGAATGGGGCGATCAGTATGACTCTTACTCGATCCTCCCTTATCTTTCTGACTACAAGAGGCAATAGGCCCAACGAGGGGAATGCATAAGCCAATCGGAAATCCCATCTGATCAGAAAGGCATCCACTGCCAACGGATACTCCCTGGGGTTTAGGGAACAGAACTTTTTTGTTTTTCTGTTGTCTTTGGTGGCAAATAAGTCCACCTCTGGATGACCCCACATGCGGACAATCTGGTTGAAGATGCCTCTGTTCAGAGACCATTCCCCTTGTTTTAAAAGTGTTGCAGCTTAGAAAGTCTGCTCTTATATTTTCTTTCCCTCTTATAGGCAGTGCAGTTAAAGATAGAAAATGGTTCTCTGCTGTCTGGAGCAGGCGGTCCGCTACTTCCATCAGAGATTCGGAACGTGTTCCACCCTGGTGATTCACGTAGGCCACTGCCACTTGGTTGTCCGAGAGGATCTTGACATGGTGACCCTGTAGATATACGAGGAGTTCCTTAACTGAGAATTCAATTGCCATTAACTCTCTCTGATTGGAAGAAGCTGAAGTTTGGGGGTCCCATAGACCCTGAACTACAATGTCACTCATGTGTGCCCCCCACCCCGTGGGGCTGGCGTCTGTTGCTATTACACGAGTCACATGTGTCACCCAGGGAACTCCTGCTGACAGATTGTCTTCCTCTAGCCACCATCTAAGAGATGTAAGAACTACTGGACTTAATGTCACCTGACCCTGCAAGGACCCTTGTAAGACTACCATTATCCAGTACCTCAAACTGTAAAGGTCTGGTGTGGAATTGGGCCCAACGGACGGCGAGAATACACGAAGTTAGGGATCCTAACAGTGACAGCCTGTCTAAGGGTCATGGACGGTTTATTAATCGCATTTAACACCTGTTGTTGAATATGGAGTAATTTATCAGGTGGAAGACAGCATTGTTGGGTCTCTGAATTTAATAACA
Organism: Ranitomeya imitator; assembly: GCF_032444005.1. Taxonomy (NCBI): domain Eukaryota; kingdom Metazoa; phylum Chordata; class Amphibia; order Anura; family Dendrobatidae; genus Ranitomeya; species Ranitomeya imitator. The sequence continues at coordinate 201,828,616 of NC_091285.1, read as the reverse complement.
GCCCTAGGAATCTCTGGATTTTTAGGGGCTGTAATCGGGATTTTTCATAATTTATAATCCAGCCCAGATGTTCTAGTTTGGTCGTAGCTGTCTTTACTTCTGAAAGGCAATGGTCTGCCGAGTTTCCCACTATAAGGAAATCATCCAGATAAGGAATAATGAGGATATTGAATTCTCGTAAGTGCGCCATGACCTCAGCGACTACTTTAGTAAACACCCTAGGTGCTGCTGAAAGGCCGAAGGGAAGAGCTCTAAATTGAAAATGGCAAACAATTCCTCCCATAGACACCGCTACTCTTAGGAACCTCTGGAAGTTCTCATGGATAGGTACATGATAGCATGCATCCTTTAAATCCACAACTACCATGAAGCAGTGTTTGAACAACATCTTTATTGATGAGCTGATTGACTCCATTTTAAAAGTGTTATTAACCAGGTACTCATTAAGGGACTTAAGATTAATGATAGTTCTAAATGATTTGTGTTATGATAAGATAATTCAGTACCACAATGGACAGAGGTCAGAGCACATACAGTGACCTGACAATAACCCAAAAACATAGAACGAGCTCTGAGACGTGGGAACTCTGCTGACCGCAATCCCCAATCCTCTGCAACCACACTAGAGGCAGCCGTGGATTGCGCCTAACGCTCCCTATGCAACTCGGCACAGCCTGAGAAACTAGCTAGCCTGAAGATAGAAAATAAGCCTACCCTGCCTCAGAGAAACACCCCAAAGGAAAAGGCAGCCCCCACACACAATGACTATGAGTTAAGATGAAAAGACAAACGTAGAGATGAAATAGATTTAGCAAAGTGAGGCCCGACTTTCTGAACAGAGCGAGGATAGGAAAGGTAACTTTGCGGTCAACACAAAACCCTACAAAAACCACGCAAAGGGGGCAAAAAGACCCTCCGTACCGAACTAACGGCACGGAGGTACACCCTCTGCGTCCCAGAGCTTTCAGCAAGCAGGAAAAAACAAATAGACAAGCTGGACAGAAAAAACAGCAAACAAAATAGCAAAGCAGAACTTAGCTATGCAGAGCAGCAGGCCACAGGAACGATCCAGGAGGAAACAGGTCCAATACTAGAACATTGACTGGAGGCCAGGATCAAAGCACTCGGTAGAGTTAAATAGAGCAGCACCTAACGACTTCACCACATCACCTGAGGAAGGAAACTCAGAAGCCGCAGTACCACTTTCCTCCACCAACGGAAGATCACAGAGAGAATCAGCCGAAGTACCACTTGTGACCACAGGAGGGAGCTCTGCCATAGAATTCACAACAGTATCCCCCCCCTTGATGAGGGGTCACCGAACCCTCACCAGAGCCCCCAGGACGACCAGGATGAGCCATATGAAAGGCACGAACAAGATCGGGAGCATGGACATCAGAGGCAAAGACCCAGGAATTATCTTCCTGAGCATAACCCTTCCACTTAACCAGATACTGGAGTTTCCGTCTTGAAACACGAGAATCCAAAATCTTCTCCACAATATACTCCAACTCCCCCTCCACCAAAACCGGGGCAGGAGGATCAACAGATGGAACCATAGGTGCCACGTATCTCCGCAACAATGACCTATGGAATACGTTATGTATGGAAAAAGAATCTGGAAGGGTCAGACGAAAAGACACAGGATTAAGTACCTCAGAAATCCTATACGGACCAATGAAACGAGGTTTAAACTTAGGAGAGGAAACCTTCATAGGAATATGACGAGAAGATAACCAAACCAAATCCCCAACACGAAGTCGGGGACCCACACAGCGTCTGCGATTAGCGAAACGTTGAGCCTTCTCCTGGGACAAGGTCAAATTGTCCACTACATGAGTCCAAATCTGCTGCAACCTGTCCACCACAGTATCCACACCAGGACAGTCCGAAGACTCAACCTGCCCTGAAGAGAAACGAGGATGGAACCCAGAGTCGCAGAAAAACGGCGAAACCAAGGTAGCCGAGCTGGCCCGATTATTAAGGGCGAACTCAGCCAAAAGGCAAAAAGGACACCCAGTCATCCTGATCAGCAGAAACAAAGCATCTCAGATATGTTTCCAAGGTCTGATTGGTTCGTTCGGTCTGGCCATTAGTCTGAGGATGGAAAGCCGAGGAAAAAGACAAGTCAATGCCCATCCTACCACAAAAGGCTCGCCAAAACCTCAAAACAAACTGGGAACCTCTGTCAGACACGATATTCTCTGGAATGCCATGTAAACGAACCACATGCTGGAAGAACAATGGCACCAAATCAGAGGAGGAAGGTAATTTAGACAAGGGTACCAAATGGACCATCTTAGAGAAGCGATCACAGACCACCCAAATGACTGACATCTTTTGAGAGACGGGAAGATCTGAAATAAAATCCATAGAGATATGTGTCCAAGGTCTCTTCGGGACTGGCAAGGGCAAAAGCAACCCACTGGCATGAGAACAGCAGGGCTTAGCCCGAGCACAAATCCCACAGGACTGCACAAAAGTACGCACATCCCGCGACAGAGATGGCCACCAAAAGGATCTAGCCACTAACTCTCTGGTACCAAAGACTCCAGGATGACCAGCCAACACCGAACAATGAACCTCAGAGATAACTTTATTCGTCCACCTATCAGGGACAAACAGTTTCTCCGCTGGGCAACGATCAGGTTTATTAGCCTGAAATTTTTGCAGCACCCGCCGCAAATCAGGGGAGATGGCAGACACAATTACTCCCTCTTTGAGGATACCCGCCGGCTCAGATAAACCCGGAGAGTCGGGCACAAAACTCCTAGACAGAGCATCCGCCTTCACATTTTTAGAGCCCGGAAGGTACGAAATCACAAAGTCAAAACGGGCAAAAAACAGCGACCAACGAGCCTGTCTAGGATTCAACCGCTTGGCAGACTCGAGATAAGTCAAGTTCTTATGATCAGTCAAGACCACCACGCGATGCTTAGCTCCTTCAAGCCAATGACGCCACTCCTCGAATGCCCACTTCATGGCCAGCAACTCTCGATTGCCCACATCATAATTTCGCTCAGCAGGCGAAAACTTCCTGGAAAAAAAGGCGCATGGTTTCATCACCGAGCAATCAGAACTTCTCTGCGACAAAACAGCCCCTGCTCCAATCTCAGAAGCATCAACCTCGACCTGGAACGGAAGCGAAACATCTGGTTGACACAACACAGGGGCAGAAGAAAAACGACGCTTCAACTCTTGAAAAGCTTCCACAGCAGCAGAAGACCAATTGACCACATCAGCACCCTTTTTGGTCAAATCGGTCAATGGTTTAGCAATACTAGAAAAATTGCAGATGAAGCGACGATAAAAATTAGCAAAGCCCAGGAACTTTTGCAGACTTTTCAGAGATGTCGGCTGAGTCCAATCATGGATGGCTTGGACCTTAACAGGGTCCATCTCGATAGTAGAAGGGGAAAAGATGAACCCCAAAAATGAAACCTTCTGAACACCAAAGAGACACTTTGATCCCTTCACAAACAAAGAATTAGCACGCAGGACCTGAAACACCATTCTGACCTGCTTCACATGAGACTCCCAATCATCCGAGAAGATCAAAATGTCATCCAAGTACACAATCAGGAATTTATCCAGGTACTCTCGGAAGATGTCATGCATAAAGGACTGAAACACTGATGGAGCATTGGCAAGTCCGACTGGCATTACTAGATACTCAAAATGGCCCTCGGGCGTATTAAATGCAGTTTTCCATTCATCGCCTCGCTTAATACGCACAAGATTATACGCACCACGAAGATCTATCTTGGTGAACCAACTAGCCCCCTTAATCTGAGCAAACAAATCAGATAACAACGGCAAGGGGTACTGAAATTTAACCATGATCTTATTTAGAAGGCGGTAATCAATACAAGGTCTCAGTGAACCATCCTTCTTGGCTACAAAAAAGAACCCTGCTCCTAATGGCGACGATGACGGGCGAATATGCCCCTTCTCCAAGGACTCCTTCACATAACTCCACATAGCGACGTGTTCAGGCACAGATAAATTAAACAGTCGACCTTTTGGAAATTTACTACCAGGAATCAAATCGATAGCACAATCACAATCCCTATGCGGAGGTAGGGTATCGGACTTGGGCTCATCAAATACATCCCGGTAATCAGACAAGAACTCTGGAACCTCAGAAGGGGTGGATGACGAAATAGTCAGAAATGGGACATCACCATGTACCCCCTGACAACCCCAGCTGGACACAGACATGGATTTCCAATCTAATACTGGATTATGGACTTGTAGCCATGGCAACCCCAACACGACCACATCATGCAGATTATGCAACACCAGAAAGCGAATAACCTCCTGATGTGCAGGAGCCATGCACATGGTCAGCTGGGTCCAGTACTGAGGCTTATTCTTGGCCAAAGGCGTAGCATCAATTCCTCTCAATGGAATAGGACACTGCAAGGGCTCCAAGAAAAACCCACAACGCCTAGCATACTCCAAGTCCATCAAATTCAGGGCAGCGCCTGAGTCCACAAATGCCATGACAGAATATGATGACAAAGAGCAGATCAAGGTAACAGACAGAAGAAATTTTGACTGTACCGTACCAATGGTGGCAGACCTAGCGAACCGCTTAGTGCGCTTAGGACAATCAGAGATAGCATGAGTGGAATCACCACAGTAGAAACAGCCCATTCAGACGTCTGTGTTCTTGCCGTTCAACTCTGGTCAAAGTCCTATCGCACTGCATAGGCTCAGGTTTAAGCTCAGGTATTACCGCCAAATGGTGCACAGATTTACGCTCACGCAAGCGTCGACCGATCTGAATGGCCAAAGACAGACTCATTCAGACCAGCAGGCATAGGAAATCCCACCATGACATCCTTAAGGGCTTCAGAGAGACCTTTTCTGAAAATAGCTGCAAGTGCACCTTCATTCCATTGAGTGAGTACGGACCACTTTCTAAATTTCTGACAATATACCTCTATCTCATCCTGACCCTGACACAGAGCCAGCAAATTTTTCTCTGCCTGATCCACTGAATTAGGTTCATCGTACAGCAATCCGAGCGCCAGGAAAAACGCATCGATATTACTTAATGCAGGATCTCCTGACGCAAGAGAAAATGCCCAGTCCTGAGGGTCGCCACGTAAAAAAGAAATAATGATCCTAACTTGTTGAACTGGGTCACCAGAGGAGCGAGGTTTCAAAGCCAGAAATAGTTTACAATTATTTTTGAAACTCAGAAATTTAGTTCTATCTCCAAAAAACAAATCAGGAATAGGAATTCTCGGTTCTAACATAGAATTCTGAACCACAAAGTCTTGAATATTTTGTACTCTTGCCGTGAGCTGATCCACACATGAAGACAGACCTTTAATGTCCATCGCTACACCTGTGTCCTGAACCACCCAAATGTCTAGGGGAAAAAAAAGGCAAAACAGTGCAGAGAAAAAAAAAATGGTCTCAGAACTTCTTTTTTCCCTCTATTGAGAATCATTAGTACTTTCGGCCTCCAGTACTGTTATGATAAGATAATTCAGTACCACAATGGACATAGAGGTCAGAGCACATACAGTGACCTGACAATAACCCAAAAACATAGAACGAGCTCTGAGACGTGGGAACTCTGCTGACCGCAATCCCCAATCCTCTCCAACCACACTAGAGGCAGCCGTGGATTGCGCCTAACGCTCCCTATGCAACTCGGCACAGCCTGAGAAACTAGCTAGCCTGAAGATAGAAAATAAGCCTACCCTGCCTCAGAGAAACACCCCAAAGGAAAAGGCAGCCCCCACACACAATGACTGAGTTAAGATGAAAAGACAAACGTAGAGATGAAATAGATTTAGCAAAGTGAGGCCCGACTTTCTGAACAGAGCGAGGATAGGAAAGGTAACTTTGCGGTCAACACAAAACCCTACAAAAACCATGCAAAGGGGGCAAAAAGACCCTCCGTACCGAACTAACGGCACGGAGGTACACCCTCTGCGTCCCAGAGCTTCCAGCAAGCAGGAAAAAACAAATAGACAAGCTGGACAGAAAAAACAGCAAACAAAATAGCAAAGCGGAACTTAGCTATGCAGAGCAGCAGGCCACAGGAACGATCCAGGAGGAAACAGGTCCAATACTAGAACATTGACTGGAGGCCAGGATCAAAGCACTAGGTGGAGTTAAATAGAGCAGCACCTAACGACTTCACCACATCACCTGAGGAAGGAAACTCAGAAGCTGCAGTACCACTTTCCTCCACCAACGGAAGCTCACAGAGAGAATCAGCCGAAGTACCACTTGTGACCACAGGAGGGAGCTCTGCCACAGAATTCACAACAGATTTGTCTGGATTTTGAATCAGAAATAGAGGAGAGTAGAATCCTCTTCCTCTTTATGATTCTGGGATTTCAATCAGCACTTTAAGGCATAAATTCATGACCTCAGCCTCCAAAGCTGTCTGTTCAACGGTGGAAGAACATAAGGGGGTTAGCTTAAACTTATACCGAGGCCAGTGATTAAATTCCAGTCTCAGACCCTCTGATATAACGCCTCGGACCCAGTCACTGTTTGTGATGTCAGACCATGCGGAAGAGAAGGGTGATTAAGGGTGCTTAGTCACCGGAAACGCGTTGACCTTGTTTTTATAATTTTTTCTGTATGCTGATGTTTTGTCCTTTCACTATATTTTAAGTGAAATAAATTATGGATTTTTCACTATTTCGTTGAGCTGGATCTCCTTCTCTTTCCGGAAGAGAAGGCTGCCAATCTCCCTCCTACAGGGATTGCTATTCATTGGTCTGGTTTTTTACGTTCTTTTGAGGAACGGCGAAACATGTAGCCCGTACCTCTCCTGCGTCTAGCCTCCCATCTAAAATTATCTCTAGAAGGCGAGGATGCGTGTTTTCTTCCACGACCAAATCTCCTTCTGTTGAACGGACGCCGGTAAGATGCCGATGACAAATTAGGGAACTTTTTCTTGTCATCCCCTGCTTTCTCAAGCAACTCATCCAAGGTTGGTCCGAAGATATATTCCCCTTTGCATGGAACAGCGCAGAGCTTGGATCTTGATTGAATGTCTCCCGACCAACACTTCAACCATAAGGCTCTACGAGCCGCGTTGGAGAGTCCTGCTGCTCTGGCTGCCATTCTGACTGAATCCACCGAAGCGTCCGACAGGAAGGCAGCAGCATCCTGAATTACTGGGAGCACATTCAGGATTGTATTCCTGGAAGCGCCTTCTTTAAGTTGGGACTCCAACTGTTCTAGCCAGATCATTAAGGATCTGGCTGTACATGTCGCGGCCACTGCCGGTCTCAAATATCCGGTTGCCATCTCCCAGGTACCTTTAAGGAAGGTATCTGCCTTCCTAACAAGAGGATCTTTAAGGGTCCCCATGTCCTCAAAAGGTAGTGAGGCTTTTTTCGATGCTGCCACCGCAGCTTTTAATATAGGGGCCTTGTCCCAGGTATCCACAGCCGCATCCTCAAAAGGATACCTGCGCTTTAAAGCTGGTGGCAACGAACCTTTCTTCTCCGTTTTTTTCCACTCCCGGAGAATTAGATCTTGAATCTTTTCATTCACCGGAAAGGATCTACGTTTCTTGTGACCTAACCCACTGAACATTAATTCTTGTTGGGAAAGCTGCGTTTTAGGCTCTTCTAAGCCTATCGTACCCCTGACCGATTTAACTAATTTATCAACCCGGTCCAGAGGAAGACAAAATCGGCCAGAGTCCTCTTCTGATGACGTGGAAATCGAGCCATAAGAACCTTCCTCTCTTTCTTCCTCCGAAGAATCATAGATCACGGGAGCTTTATGCTTTGAACTTCCCACCTGGGATAGAGACCGCAAGGATTCCCTTACTTCCATACGGATCATCTCCTTTAGATTAGCCGTAGTCACAGATTCTTCCGCTACCTAGGGGAGGACAATAAGGGTGGACAATAAGGGTGATACCTGCTATCTGACCTGATGTCACTCAACCCCTACCACTCCTGTAGACCTCACCGTCTGCTGTATACAGGGGGCGCATAATTTTTTAGGATAAGAATCTGGTAAGGGGATTCCACATGGGGCGCACTCCTTATGTTTCGTCTTTGTACTTTTCTTCCCCTAGAATGACAAAGTATAAGGGGCCCACGTCACTGAGTGAACATTCACGTAGATCACTTACCAGCGTACGCCAAAAAAGGTACCGGAACACAAGGGGGTTCTTTCCCAGTTGATGCTCTAGATCCCTGCTTGGATGAGCTTTTATGGCTGGACTGGTCACTTCTGACATGCTCCTTCTCCATGGGCTTCTGTCGCACTTCATCCAGCAGCTGAGGCTGCTGCTCACCATCAGGCCGGTTTCACACGTCAGTGGCTCCGGTACGTGAGGTGACAGTTTCCTCACGTACCGGAGCCACTGACACACGTAGACACAGTGAAATCAATGCATCTGTGCAGATGTCATTGATTTTTTGCGGACCGTGTCTTCGTGTGCAAAACACGGAGACATGTCAGTGTTCGTGGGAGCGCACGGATTAAACGGACCCATTAAAGTCAATGGGTCCGTGTAAAACACGTACCGCACACGGACGTTGTCCGTGTGACGTGCAGGAGACAGCGCTACAGTAAGCGCTGTCCCCCCCCACTGGTGCTGAAGCCCCATTCATATCTACCCTGCAGCAGCATTTGCTGTAGAGAAGATATGAATATTCTTTTTTTTTTTTTTTGTTTCTCGTGTTTAAAATAAATATCCATGTCCCCACCCCCTGTGCGCCCGCCCGCTGTTCTTAAAATACTCACCCGGCTCCCTCGCTGGCTGGCGCTGCTTCCTGTCCTGGCCGCACCTTCTACTGTATGAGCGGTCACGTGGGGCCGCCGATTAGTCATGAATATGCGGCTCCACCTCCCATAGGCACTGATGTGCCACAGAAACGCACGGACACGGATAATTCCGGTACCGATTTTTCCGGGACTGCCCTCACTCTCCATGATGAAGATGTGGCCAAAAGCAGGGCTCTAAATCCAACACCTGCTTAAATCCCCCTGGAATCCGGTCAGCAGGCTGCCTGGCGCCACTCTCATTGGTCCCTGCTTGATGAGGCTGCAGCTGGGAGGTCAGCGCAGTCCGTGAGGAATCCGGCGTTCAGGATCGATGGGCGCTGCCATCTTGGATAGACTGCGCATGCGCAGTCACCCAGCGACCCAGAAGCGCCTGCTAACTCCGCCCCCCCGACGTCACCGCACCCGGAAACGCTCCAGCAGACGCTGAGAGCGGTGCAGGACGCCGAAAAACATGCAGCAGCGCTCCGGACAGCGTACACCCCCTGACACCGCTACCTCACCACCGCGCTGCACCGCCGCATGGAGCCGAAGGAGCGGCTATACTTACCGGCGCTTAGAGATCAGGAATCCTCCGGACTCTGCTCCCTGCTGTATATGCCACCGCCGTGCAGACCAGCCAGGACCACCGTGGCGTCTCCAGGGACTTCCGCACCGGCCGAGGTAGAAGACGACCCCCCCCCCCCAGATTTGGCCGGCCAGCCTGGGATCCATTACGAGGATTCATCTGTAGGATCCTGTCCCTCCAGGAACAGGAAACCAACTGATGCATGGGGAGAGGTGCCACCCTTTTTTATCTGTAAGTATCCTGTTCCTGAAGGGCGGATCCCCTCTCTCGTAGTGCTGTCATGGGAGTCCGAATAAATGCATGTTTTGGTGCATTTTTTTCATGCGTTTTTTGTTTTGGGCTAACTTGTGTCTCTTTGTGCATGACAATAAAGTTGAGTGCCCCCAGAGGAAAAAAAAAAAAAAAAAACTTCCTGTAGAACCATACCATCACGATCGGACTGAAAAAAAAAAAAAAAAAAAAAAATCGTACAGCACTTAGACCATGCAAGTGCTGCCCGATTTTTTTCACAGTATGAAGGGGATAAAACCCATGGAGCCTCCCAGGCTATTAACCCCTTTCCGACATCAGGCCTAATAGTACGCCAATGTCGGATACCCTCCCTTTGACGAGGGCTCCGACGCTGAGCCCACATCTTTCCCGGAACATGTCAGCTGTTTTGAACAGCTGGCATGTGCCTCTAACAGCTGCGGGTGGAATCACAATCCACCCACAGCTGTTAACCCATTAAATGCCACTGTCAAATTCTGACAGCGACATTTAACATGTGCTTTTTAAAATAGTGCTGGAAATCTGCCCATCGGTGACTCACGTGATCGCAGGTCACCAATGGGTTGACATGACAACCTGAGGTCTCCTGCAGACCTCTATGGTTGTCACTGCCAGCTTGCTAAAAGCACCGCCCGATGGTCGGCGCTCATAGGTGAGTAATTCTGCTACATAGAGGTGATCTGATCGCCTGTATGTAGCAGTGCCGATCGGGTTGTGGCAGCTTCTAGTATCCCATGGAGACTACTGAAGCATGCCAAAAGTGAAAAAAAAAAAAACTTTTTAAAAATATATTAAAAAAATTAACGTTCAAGTCACTCCCCTTTCTCCCCATTCAAAATAAAACAATAAAAAACAAAAAAAAAATCAAACATACACATATTTGGTATCGCCGCGTTCAGAATCGGCAGAATAAAAAAAAAAAAAAAAAAAAAAAAAAAAAAGATTGAACCTGATCGCTAAACGGCATAGCGAGAAAAATGTCAAAATTCCAGAATTACTGTTTTTTTGGTCGCCACGACATTGCATTAAAATGCAATAATGGACGATCAAAAGATCGTATCTGCACCGAAATGGTATCATTAAAAACGTCAGCTTGTCGCGCAAAAACAAGTCCTCACCCAACCCAATATCACAAAAATTGGAGACGCTACAGGTCTCGGAAAATGGCGCAATTTTTTTTTTTTCAAACAAAGTTTGGATTTTTTTTTCACCACTTAAATAAAAAAAGAACCTAGACATGTTTGATGTCTATGAACTCATAATGACCTGGAGAATTATAATGGCAGGTCAGTTTTAGCATTTAATGAACCTAGCAAAAAAGACAAACAAAAAACAAGTGTGGGAGTGCACTTTTTATTGCAATTTCATTGCACTTGCAATTTTTTCCCCGTTTTCCAGTACACGATATGTTAAAGCCAATGACCCAAAAAAAAAAAAGTTATGACTCTGGGAAGAAGAGGAGCAAAAAGTAAAAATGAAAATACCTCCAGCCATGAAGGGGTTGATATCAGCTCACGGCTGTATACTTAGCCTTTACTGGTGAAATTCTCCAGAACTGCGGTGAACTCGCCTCTGTCTGACCGGAGGTGATGATTTCCCCACCAATCAGAAGCGGTGTTTGCTGTGCTGTCATGCATTTGACAGCGTGTCAAACACTGTATTGTCGGACCCCCCATTCAAGTGAATGGGGTTGAGGTCCACTCTGCTCGATGACAGGTTGTATGGGCGCATCAAGCAACCATGCAGCCTGCCATCTAGAGTTAGCAGAGCTGACTGGGAGGTCACATCCTACTGTTCTTGACTTTTCTGCAGCAACTATGCTGCAATAAAATGATACCTGCGTTTTTGCAGCATTTTTTCTGAAAGAAGTGACATGCTCGAAGTCAAAAAAACCGCTGCATGTGCATGACATTTCTAAAGTCTCATAGGCTTTGTGGGTACTGTAAAAAACAGCTGAAAATTAGCATAAAAAAGGAAGCAAAAACACCCAGTGTTAACATAGCCCATAGGTGCCCAAAAAACCCGGATCCCACAAGGAGCATGTGCAGAGCCCTCAACTGATACATTGCAGTTACCAAAGGAAACGATTTTCGGTCTTGTACATTTTCATAACCTTCTGTGAACAGACATGTGACCCGGGGCCTCACCTCAGATCACTGCACCGCGCAGCCCTACAGAAAGCCCGTCAGTCCCACGTCACCCGGCTGCACCATGCAGCCCCACAGACAGCCCGTCAGTCCCATGTCACCCGGCTGCACCGCGCAGCCCCACAGAAAGCCCGTCAGTCCCACGTCACCCGGCTGCACCGCGCAGCCCCACAGAAAGCCCGTCAGTCCCACGTCACCCGGCTGCACCATGCAGCCCCACAGACAGACCGTCAGTCCCATGTCACCCGGCTGCACCATGCAGCCCCACAGACAGCCCGTCAGTCCCATGTCACCCGGCTGCACCATGCAGCCCCACAGACAGCCCGTCAGTCCCATGTCACCCGGCTGCACCATGCAGCCCCACAGACAGCCCGTCAGTCCCATGTCACCCGGCTGCACCATGCAGCCCCACAGACAGCCCGTCAGTCCCATGTCACCCGGCTGCACCATGCAGCCCCACAGACAGCCCGTCAGTCCCATGTCACCCGGCTGCACCGCGCAGCCCCACAGAAAGCCCGTCAGTCCCATGTCACCCGGCTGCACCATGCAGCCCCACAGACAGCCCGTCAGTCCCATGTCACCCGGCTGCACCGCGCAGCCCCACAGAAAGCCCGTCAGTCCCATGTCACCCGGCCGCACCGCGAAGCCCTACAGAAAGCCCGTCAGTCCCACGTCACCCGGCTGCACCGCGCAGCCCTACAGAAAGCCCGTCAGTCCCACGTCACCCGGCTGCACCGCGCAGCCCTACAGAAAGCCCGTCAGTCCCACGTCACCCGGCCGCACCGCGCAGCCCCACAGAAAGCCCGTCAGTCCCACGTCACCCGGCCGCACCGCGCAGCCCTACAGAAAGCCCGTCAGTCCCACGTCACCCGGCTGCACCATGCAGCCCCACAGAAAGCCCGTCAGTCCCACGTCACCCGGCTGCACCGCGCAGCCCCACAGAAAGCCCGTCAGTCCCATGTCACCCGGCCGCACCGCGCAGCCCCACAGAAAGCCCGTCAGTCCCACGTCACCCGGCTGCACCGCGCAGCCCCACAGAAAGCCCATCAGTCCCATGTCACCCGGCCGCACCGCGCAGCCCCACAGACAGCCCGTCAGTCCCACGTCACCCGGCCGCACCGCGCAGCCCCACAGACAGCCCGTCAGTCCCACGTCACCCGGCCGCACCGCGCAGCCCCACAGACAGCCCGTCAGTCCCACGTCACCCGGCCGCACCGCGCAGCCCCACAGACAGCCCGTCAGTCCCACGTCACCCGGCCGCACCGCGCAGCCCCACAGACAGCCCGTCAGTCCCACGTCACCCGGCTGCACCGCGCAGCCCCACAGAAAGCCCGTCAGTCCCATGTCACCCGGCTGCACCGCGCAGCCCCACAGAAAGCCCGTCAGTCCCATGTCACCCGGCCGCACCGCGCAGCCCTACAGAAAGCCCGTCAGTCCCACGTCACCCGGCTGCACCATGCAGCCCCACAGAAAGCCCGTCAGTCCCATGTCACCCGGCCGCACCGCGCAGCCCTACAGAAAGCCCGTCAGTCCCACGTCACCCGGCCGCACCGCGCAGCCCCACAGACAGCCTGTCAGTCCCACGTCACCCGGCTGCACCGCGCAGCCCCACAGACAGCCTGTCAGTCCCACGTCACCCGGCTGCACCGCGCAGCCCCACAGACAGCCCGTCAGTCCCACGTCACCCGGCTGCACCGCGCAGCCCCACAGAAAGCCCGTCAGTCCCACGTCACCCGGCTGCACCATGCAGCCCCACAGAAAGCCTGTCAGTCCCACGTCACCCGGCCGCACCGCGCAGCCCCACAGAAAGCCCGTCAGTCCCACGTCACCCGGCCGCACCGCGCAGCCCTACAGAAAGCCCGTCAGTCCCACGTCACCCGGCCGCACCATGCAGCCCCACAGACAGCCCGTCAGTCCCACGTCACCCGGCTGCACCGCGCAGCCCCACAGACAGCCCGTCAGTCCCACGTCACCCGGCTGCACCGCGCAGCCCCACAGACAGCCCGTCAGTCCCATGTCGCCCGGCTGCACCATGCAGCCCCACAGAAAGCCCGTCAGTCCCACGTCACCCGGCTGCACCGCGCAGCCCTACAGACAGCCCGTCAGTCCCATGTCGCCCGGCTGCACCATGCAGCCCCACAGAAAGCCTGTCAGTTCCACGTCACCCGGCCGCACCGCGCAGCCCGGAGGTCCCGCACACGTGCACCGAGCTTCCTGTTATGAGCCCAGCGCGGCGGTGGGAGGCTCCAGCTGATCCCGTGACATCACGCCGCACAGGAGCTGCTGCTCCATTCCCGAGACGATCGCTCGGCTCCGGCCCCTGAGCCCGCAGGGAAGGGAAGCGCGTACGTCTGCGAGCAGGAAGCGACACCGGACCGCAGGCAGCAGAGGATGGCCGGTGTCCTGTGCTTACCGGAGCCGCTCACGGCCCTGCAGCTGAAGCGGCTGGAGGAGCACAAGTACAGCGTGGCCGGTCGCTCCCTGCTGGAGCCCCTCATGCAGGTCTACTGGAACTGGCTGGTGGAGAAGGTGCCCCTATGGCTGGCACCCAACACTATCACCTTGGTCGGGCTGGTCATGAATGTTCTCACTACCCTCATTGTGGTCTTCTATTGCCCTACTGCCACCGAGGAGGTAGGAAGATGGCAGGTGGGGTACAGGGCTTGGGGCAGTGCCAGGGATACTGTATACTGGCAGTGCCAGGGCTGTGTATATTCTATACTGTCAGTGCCAGGGCTGTGCATACTCTATACTGGCAGAGCCAGGGCTGTGTATACTGTATACTGGCAGTGCCAGGGCTGTGCATACTCTATACTGGCAGTGCCAGGGCTGTGCATACTCTATACTGGCAGAGCCAGGGCTGTGCATACTCTATACTGGCAGAGCCAGGGCTGTGCATACTCTATACTGGCAGTGCCAGGGCTGTGTGTACTGTATACTGTCAGTGCCAGGGCTGTGTATATTCTATACTGTCAGTGCCAGGGCTGTGCATACTCTATACTGTCAGTGCCAGGGCTGTGTATATTCTATACTGTCAGTGCCAGGGCTGTGTATACTGTATACTGGCAGTGCCAGGGCTGTGTATATTCTATACTGTCAGTGCCAGGGCTATGTATACTGTATACTGGCAGTGCCAGGGCTGTGTATAGTGTATACTGGCAGTGCCAGGGCTGTGTATAGTGTATACTGGCAGTGCCAGGGCTGTGTATAGTGTATACTGGCAGTGCCAGGGCTGTGTATACTGTATACTGGCAGTGCCAGGGCTGTGCATACTCTATACTGGCAGTGCATACTCTATACTGGCAGTGCCAGGGCTGTGCATACTCTATACTGGCAGAGCCAGGGCTGTGCATACTCTATACTGGCAGAGCCAGGGCTGTGCATACTCTATACTGGCAGTGCCAGGGCTGTGCATACTCTATACTGGCAGTGCCAGGGCTGTGTGTACTGTATACTGGCAGTGCCAGGGCTGTGTATATTCTATACTGTCAGTGCCAGGGCTGTGCATACTCTATACTGTCAGTGCCAGGGCTGTGTATATTCTATACTGTCAGTGCCAGGGCTGTGTATACTGTATACTGGCAGTGCCAGGGCTGTGTATATTCTATACTGTCAGTGCCAGGGCTATGTATACTGTATACTGGCAGTGCCAGGGCTGTGTATAGTGTATACTGGCAGTGCCAGGGCTGTGTATAGTGTATACTGGCAGTGCCAGGGCTGTGTATACTGTATACTGGCAGTGCCAGGGCTGTGTATAGTGTATACTGGCAGTGCCAGGGCTGTGTATAGTGTATACTGGCAGTGCCAGGGCTGTGTATAGTGTATACTGGCAGTGCCAGGGCTGTGTATACTGTATACTGGCAGTGCCAGGGCTGTGCATACTCTATACTGGCAGTGCATACTCTATACTGGCAGTGCCAGGGCTGTGCATACTCTATACTGGCAGTGCCAGGGCTGTGCATACTCTATACTGGCAGAGCCAGGGCTGTGCATACTCTATACTGGCAGTGCCAGGGCTGTGCATACTCTATACTGGCAGTGCCAGGGCTGTGTGTACTGTATACTGGCAGTGCCAGGGCTGTGTATATTCTATACTGTCAGTGCCAGGGCTGTGCATACTCTATACTGTCAGTGCCAGGGCTGTGTATATTCTATACTGTCAGTGCCAGGGCTGTGTATACTGTATACTGGCAGTGCCAGGGCTGTGTATATTCTATACTGTCAGTGCCAGGGCTATGTATACTGTATACTGGCAGTGCCAGGGCTGTGTATAGTGTATACTGGCAGTGCCAGGGCTGTGTATACTGTATACTGGCAGTGCCAGGGCTGTGTATAGTGTATACTGGCAGTGCCAGGGCTGTGTATAGTGTATACTGGCAGTGCCAGGGCTGTGTATACTGTATACTGGCAGTGCCAGGGCTGTGTATACTGTATACTGGCAGTGCCAGGGCTGTGTATACTCTATGCTGGCAGTGCCAGGGCTGTGTATACTGGCAGTGCCAGGGCTGTGTATACTCTATACTGGCAGTGCCAGGGCTGTGCATACTCTATACTGGCAGTGCATACTCTATACTGGCAGTGCCAGGGCTGTGCATACTCTATACTGGCAGAGCCAGGGCTGTGCATACTCTATACTGGCAGTGCCAGGGCTGTGCATACTCTATACTGGCAGTGCCAGGGCTGTGTGTACTGTATACTGGCAGTGCCAGGGCTGTGTATATTCTATACTGTCAGTGCCAGGGCTGTGCATACTCTATACTGTCAGTGCCAGGGCTGTGTATACTGTATACTGGCAGTGCCAGGGCTGTGTATATTCTATACTGTCAGTGCCAGGGCTGTGTATACTGTATACTGGCAGTGCCAGGGCTGTGTATATTCTATACTGTCAGTGCCAGGGCTGTGTATATTCTATACTGTCAGTGCCAGGGCTGTGTATAGTGTATACTGGCAGTGCCAGGGCTGTGTATAGTGTATACTGGCAGTGCCAGGGCTGTGTATACTGTATACTGGCAGTGCCAGGGCTGTGTATACTGTATACTGGCAGTGCCAGGGCTGTGTATACTCTATGCTGGCAGTGCCAGGGCTGTGTATACTGTATACTGGCAGTGCCAGGGCTGTGTATACTCTATGCTGGCAGTGCCAGGGCTGTGCATACTCTATGCTGGCAGTGCCAGGGCTGTGCATACTCTATGCTGGCAGTGCCAGGGCTGTGCATACTCTATGCTGGCAGTGCCAGGGCTGTGTATACTGTATACTGGCAATGCCAGGGCTGTGTATATTCTATACTGTCAGTGCCAGGGCTGTGTATACTGTATACTGGCAGTGCCAGGGCTGTGTATACTGTATGCTGGCAGTGCCAGGGCTGTACATACTCTATGCTGGCAGTGCCAGGGCTGTGTATATTCTATACTGGCAGTGCCAGGGCTGTGTATACTGTATACTGGCAGTGCCAGGGCTGTGTATATTCTATACTGTCAGTGCCAGGGCTGTGTATACTGTATACTGGCAGTGCCAGGGCTGTGTATACTGTATACTGGCAGTGCCAGGGCTGTGTATACTGTATGCTGGCAGTGCCAGGGCTGTACATACTCTATGCTGACAGTGCCAGGGCTGTGCATACTCTATACTGGCAGTGCCAGGGCTGTGCATACTCTATACTGGCAGTGCCAGGGCTGTGCATACTCTATACTGGCAGTGCCAGGGCTGTGCATACTCTATACTGGCAGTGCCAGGGCTGTGCATACTCTATACTGGCAGTGCCAGGGCTGTGCATACTCTATACTGGCAGTGCCAGGGCTGTGCATACTCTATACTGGCAGAGCCAGGGCTGTGCATACTCTATACTGGCAGTGCCAGGGCTGTGCATACTCTATACTGGCAGTGCCAGGGCTGTGTATACTGTATACTGGCAGTGCCAGGGCTGTGTATATGCACTATAATGGCAGTGCCAGGGCTGTGTATATACTCTATAATGGCAGTGCCAGGGCTGTGTATATACACTATAATGGCAGTGCCAGGGCTGTGTATATACTCTATAATGGCAGTGCCAGGGCTGTGTATATACTCTATAATGGCAGTGCCAGGGCTGTGTATATACTCTATAATGGCAGTGCCAGGGCTGTGTATATACACTATAATGGCAGTGCCAGGGCTGTGTATATACTCTATAATGGCAGTGCCAGGGCTGTGTATATACTCTATAATGGCAGTGCCAGGGCTGTGTATATACTCTATAATGGCAGTGCCAGGGCTGTGTATATGCACTATAATGGCAGTGCCAGGGCTGTGTATATACTCTATAATGGCAGTGCCAGGGCTGTGTATATACACTATAATGGCAGTGCCAGGGCTGTGTATATACTCTATAATGGCAGTGCCAGGGCTGTGTATATACTCTATAATGGCAGTGCCAGGGCTGTGTATATACTCTATAATGGCAGTGCCAGGGCTGTGTATATACACTATAATGGCAGTGCCAGGGCTGTGTATATACTCTATAATGGCAGTGCCAGGGCTGTGTATATACTCTATAATGGCAGTGCCAGGGCTGTGTATATACTCTATAATGGCAGTGCCAGGGCTGTGTATATACTCTATAATGGCAGTGCCAGGGCTGTGTATATACTCTATAATGGCCGTACAGTACTTAGTGCTGTAGTCCCTCCCAGGTGATTGATCTTTGAAAATCTCTCGTAGGGGTGCTGTCGTGGCGATAGGAAAACCGGTTTTTACGTACCGGTAATAGGATTTTACGGAGCCACGACAGCACCCGCACATTCCCCCCCGTAGTTAATCACTGGTTTCTGCACCCTTTGGGAAGTGTGCTTGTTAAAAAATCACTCTTTAGAAGGTGATGGTATTTAGTAATGTTTAAGTATATATGTTTATGTACTAACTCAATGGCGGTGTTCCTTTTACTGTGAAACACAAACTGGAATGATGAGGGGGACCGCCCCTTTAAATCCTGTAGGTTCCTGTCCGGAAGGTGGGCGGATCCCCTCTCTCGTAGGGGTGCTGTCGTGGCTCCGTAAAATCCTATTACCGGTACGTAAAAACCGGTTTCGCAGGTCTGCCGCATGCGTCTTTTAATGCATAGTGGAGACGGGATTTCATGAAATCACCTCCACTATGCTGAAACATCTGGACGCTGCGTTTTTGACGCTGTGGCTCAACGCAGCGTCAAAAACGCAGTGTTTCCTGAAGGTGGAAACATACCCTAATAGTGCAAGGTCTGTGTGTACATACAGGGGTTGGACCAAATAATGGAAAGACCTGGAAACATCAACAAAAGTTAGTTTAATATGGTGTAGGTCCACCTTTTGCGGCGATTACAGCCTCAATTCTCCGAGGTATGGATTCATACAAGGTGTGAATTGTTTCCAAAGGAATTTTAGCCCATTCTGCAGTTAAAACACCCTCCAGCTCTTCGAGCGACGATATCGGCGGAAATCGACGTCTAACTTGAATCTCTAAAATTAACCATAAATGCTCAATAATGTTGAGGTCTGGGGATTGTGGGGGCCAGATGAGATGCTCAACTTCATTAGAATGTTCCTCGTGCCATGCTTTAACGATTCTAGCTGTATGAATTGGTGCATTATCATCCTGAAAGATGGCATTCCCCTCCGGGAACAGTGCTTGAACCATTGGATGCACTTGGTCGCCCAAAATGCCTAAGGGTACCGTCACACTGAAACGACGCTGTAGCGATACGACAACGATGTCGATCGCTGCAGCGTCGCTGTTTGGTCGCTGGAGAGCTGTCACACAGACAGCTCTCCAGCGACCAACGATCCCGAGGTCCCCGGTAACCAGGGTAAACATCGGGTTACTAAGCGCAGGGCCGCGCTTAGTAACCCGATGTTTACCCTGGTTACCAGCGTAAACGTTAAAAAAACAAACACTACATACTTACCTTCAGCTCTCTGTCCTCCGGCGCTCTGCTTTCCTCTGCACTGTCAGAGCCGGTCAGCCGGAAAGCAGAGCGGTGACGTCACCGCTCTGCTTTCCGGCTGGCCGGCGCTGACACAGGATGCAGGAGGAGTGCAGAGAAGCACAGCGCCGGGGACAGATAGCTGAAGGTAAGTATGTAGTGTTTGTTTTTTTAACGTTTACGCTGGTAACCAGGGTAAACATCGGGTTACTAAGCGCGGCCCTGCGCTTAGTAACCCGATGTTTACCCTGGTTACCAGTGAAGACATCGCTGAATCGGCGTCACACACGCCAATTCAGCGATGTCAGCGGGAGAGCCAGCGACCAAATAAAGTTTCAGACGATCTGCTACGACGTACGATTCTCAGCGGGGTCCCTGATCGCAGTAGCGTGTCAGACACAGCGAGATCGTAACGATATCGCTGGAACGTCACGGATCGTGCCGTCCTAGCGATCAAAGTGCCACTGTGTGACGGTACCCTTAATAATCTCGGCTGTTAATTCTTCCATGAAGGGTATCATTGGCCCGGCGGATCTCCACGAAATAGCACCCCAGATCATCACAGAACCTCCACCATGTTTTAAGGTTGGGAGAAGGCAGTCTGGATGGAATGCTTCTTTCAGCTGTCTCCAAACGTACAGCCAGCTGGAGGTCGGAAATAGGGTAAATGATGATTCGTCTGAGAATATCACATGTTTCCACTGCTCGAGGACCAATTCTGGAGGTTTCTACACCACCCTAAATGCTTGGAAACATTTGTCATTGAGAGCAGCGGTTTTCTAATTGCAGCTTTTCAGTGGAATCCAGATTTGTGCAGCTCCCGACTAACAGTTTTTGTGGAAACTGGGTTCTGTAGGTGTTCATTGGGCTCAGCATTGATTTTCGGAGCCGTGGTCTTGCGATCCTCTGTCACAATTCGCTTTTGAGTCCCAACGATCTCTCAGTCAACTTTGACTTTCGGCCAGACCTGTGCTTTGCTGCGGACGCCTTCTCTTTCAAACACAGTCATTACTTTGGAGACAGTACCTCTTGACACGCCAAGCATTCGGGCACTTTCTGTTACACTAGCGCTTGCCATACGAGCACCAACAATTTGACCTCTTTGAAAATCCGAGAAGTCTGCCATTGGTATCAGGTTCTCATCAATGTTCTTACAATTATGCAAAACAAACAGTTAATTTACATACACATATCACAAATAATCAACTACAAAACATTACCATATGTCACGGTTTGCATGTTTATCACATGTTCATAGATTATGATGCCAAAACGTTAGGTGTTTCCATTATTTTGTTCAACCCCTGTATATATTCTACTAGATGGTGGCCCGATTCTAACGCATCGGGTATTCTAGAATATGCATGTCCACATAGTATATTGCCCAGCCCACTCAGTATATTGCCCAGCCCACTCAGTATATTGCCCAGCCCACGTAGTATATTGCCCAGCCACGTATGTCACAGGTTAAAAAATAAACATACTCGCCTTCGGATCCGAGGGCCCTTGTAGCGCGCGGCTGCCGCCATCTTCCGTTCCTAGGATGCATTGTGAAATTACCCAGATGACTTAGGGGTCTCGCAAGGCTGCTAAGTCTTATGGGTAATTTCGCAATGCATCCTAGGAACGGAAGATGGCGGCCGGCTCTGCGGACAACGGAGGGTGAGTATAGCAGGTTTTTTGTTTTTTTTTAAATTATTTTTAACATTACATTTTTTACTATTGATGCAGCATAGGCAGCATCAATAGTAAAAAGTTGGGGACACACAGGGTTAATGGCGGCGGTAACGGAGTGCATTACCCGCGGCAAACGCGGTCTGTTACCACCGGCATTAACCCTGTGTTAGCGGTGGCTGGAGAGGAGTATGCGGGCGCCGGGCAGTGACTGCAGGGAGTAAGGAGCTGCCATTTTCTTCCGGACTGTGCCTGTCGCAAAACACCCACGACCAATCAGCAACTTGGATTTCCTTGACAGACAGAGGCCGCGACCAATGAATATCCGTGACAGACAGACAGAAAGACGGAAGTGACCGTTAGACAATTATATAGTAGATAATGGCAATGCCATGTCTGTGTATACTCAATAATGGCAGTGCCAGCATGAACAATACAAGGTAGACATACAATGTATATGAAGGCACCAAGTGCTACCCAAAAATATATACAATATACATTTAACTGTCATTAGCCATGAATAACACCAAAAAGAGAGTATAAGTACCATAAAAATTCTTTTATTAAATAGACAATTAAACAAATACAAAAGTATACAATTGTAATGTCAGAGGCTGCAAAAAACATAAAACCATATACTAATCAGGGGAGGCCACACCACTTGTATTTTCCCCAAGTGGGATTAAATCACAAGTCCACAGAATATATATCCTAAATAAATTACCGTCAATAAAAGTGTATATAGTGCAAAAAAGCTGCCAGATAGCGTGCAAAAGTAGCAGTATACAATCTGGCAGCTTTTTTGGTGTTATCCAAACATACAATGTAGCAGAGCTGAGTGCAGCGTTCCCAGTGTTTGTCTTCCCCATTGTCACCTGATTATGTGTCACTGCCACCTCGGCACTCACAAGTCTCAGCAGGTCAGTGTCCTCCCAAGTCTGCACAGTCACTAGTGGAAATGGCAGCCACAACATTGTCCTTTCAGGCATGGGAAAGCAGTTTAATTCTCCTTGCAAGCAGTAGGGTTCCCACCATAAGGGTCCGCAGGCCTGTGTGCTCGGAGCTATGCTGCAGTACAGTCCCATGGAGCGGACCCTTATTGTGCTCTTCTATATAGTAAAATCTGAAGTATACACTGACACCCTATAGCCATAGTACTCAGGATCTATGTGATACGGCCCCAACAATGGCCGTGTATGTAACTCGTAATGTCCAGAAAGGATTTCAGAGTCCCTGTGACTTTCAGATTCCAGTGAACAGATGTTCTTCAGGGTCCCATAAATGACAGCCTGTAGTCTGCCGACCATCTCGGTGCCAATCTGTGGCCACCCTGATCTTTCCATTGAGATGGATCCTATAGTGTACGTATATGTACTGTGTCCGGGCACATTCGGTAGTGTGTTATGTAGTAGTAGGGGTCTGTGGGGGCCGTTTTTGTTGGGCTGCACCTCTGCTCACCTAGAGATGTCACATCTTTGGCATTTTGTTACTATTGTGTGTGTAATTATTTTGGAATGAGCTTCCTAATCTCCAGAAGTGTGCACATTGTATCATGTACTAGAAGCTTCCTCCCCGCTATTAATAATTTACCAGCTATGGATTGCAACATGAAGATCTGACAAGATGGGGAGGTATTGAATAGCCGCCTATGGAAATAACAACTTGTATTTCAGTGTAGAGTAAAGCCCAAAGTCATTTCTGCACAGGGCATGAATTGTGTTGGAAAAATGGCGATGGATCCACTATAAAAGCAGTTGATAAAGTGAAATCTGTCATGTATTGAGACGCTGCGGGCTGAAAATCTGCTGCACGGATCCATTACTGAATGGAAATTGGCTAAAACCTCGTTCAATAACCTTGTACTGTGCTTTATTGTGAAATTTTGGTGCAAATTTCGCAGCTGATTTAGTTACAAAGACTCAGTGCCAGAATGTGATAGACAAGATCCATCAAACTGTATGAATGATCTTCCTATTCAGACTAAACTAGTTAATGTAAAAACAACACATTGGGCCTGGCAAAGTGGCGATCATGCCATACATCGGTGGTTTCCAACCTTCCTTATCTGGTGAGCCACATTCAGCTCTGAAAAAGGGCGAGAGCTACATCCAGACCTCTCCTTCCTCTCTCCACCTCATCCTTGGGGTAGTGCCATCCCACTTCCACTCCCTCTTAAAGTAAAGAACTCCAAAGACCCCCCCTATTACTGGTATAATGGCAACCAAAGTTTCTCCATCACACCAAGAACTTGTGGCGCCCTCCCTTATAGGCAAACTTAAATCCAGGGGTTACCACGTTTGCAATTTGGTATCTTTGCATCAATCCCTCCTATCACACTGTCACATCCAGCTTCAAACACCTCCTCTGACTGTCAATATCATTCGATCTCCAGATTACTATACATAATTTATCTCTAAGCCCACCAAGACCAGTATATGCATCCAGATCTGCTCTCGTGTATGCAGATGATGGTGTGCCACCTGTCCTCATCAACAGTCATTTGTGTATAATTTTAAACCTTATGCATATGGGCAGGTTAGGCTACTTTCACACTTGCGTTTTGTGCTGTCCGTCGTTGTACAGCAAAATGACGCATCTACGGACGTCATGAAAATAGGTAAAGCTACTTTCACACTTCTGTCGGCCCGACGTACCGACGGACGTTGTGAAAATAACTGCACGACGTGGGCAGCGGATGCAGTTTTTCAACACATCCGCTGCCCATTCTGCAGTCCGGGGAGGAGGGGGCAGAGTTTCGGTCGCGCATGTGCGGTAGAAAATGGTGGACGCGACGCACAAAAAAACGTTACATGGAACTTTTTTTGTGCCGACGGTCCGCCAAAGCACGACGCATCCGTCGCACGACAGATGTGACGTGTGGTCATACGACGCAATGCGTCACTAATGCAAGTCTATGGAGAAAAAAACGCATCCTGCGGGCAACTTTGCAGGATGCGTTTTTCTTCTCCAAAACGACGCATTGCCCAAACGACGGAAGTGTGAAAGTAGCCTAAAAAACGTGTTTGACGCATCCAGTGTAATGACGGATGCGTCATCACAAATTTCCTGGATTTAATGTCCGGGGACGAGAGAGAGAGAGTTCAAGTGAACGTTTTTTTGTCCGTCGCGTCTGCCATTTTCTACCACGCATGTGCGGCCGAAACTCCGCCCCCTCATCCCCGGACTTTAGACTGGGCAGCGGATGCGTTGAAAAACTGCATCCGCTGCCCAGGTCATGCATAAATTTCACAACGTGCGTCGGTACGTTGGCCCGACTCATAGCGACGGACCTGTACCAACGCTAGTGTGAAAGTAGCCTTAAATGGATACTGTCATCTTGGATATTTACGGCGTGTCCATGAGTTATGCCATAAAGGTCTTGTAACTATTGTGATGCAGTGACCCATGCTGCAGCTAGGGGGCACTGTGTGTGCTCCTCAGTATACGCATGGATGCGTAATTGGGTTTGTGAAACAGTGTCCGGAATGATTGTAAATGGCCGGTATGTGTCGCAGAGGGAGTCTCCTCTGTATTGTTAATAAGCCAGTATTGTTCTGGGACTTGTAGTTCCATAAGAGTTGTGTTTGTGCAGCTTTATAGGGAGGCTTACAGGGTTAGTCAGAGAGCTGGGTGGGTCTGACTAATCACACATACCACCCACCTATGGGAGTGGTACAGGTGCATAATGTGACCATGGCGTGGTCACATGAGAGAGAGTGTATGGACCTGAATGGTCTGTGTGTTCTAAGATCCTGGATGGCCTGAGTGTTGGGAGATCCTGGGAGTAGGATCGGATCCCTGAAGAGCACATGGTGAGGCCATGGGTCTGAAGGCCTGTGTTGAAAGATCCTGGGAGTAGGACTTTCTGAATAGCACATGGAGAGGCCGTATGTGAGTCTGTGATGGCACTGCGTTGGGGAAGCTGCGGTTTATTCTGTGGGTCTGGATTGTCGTGAGTGACCTGGTCACAAGGACGGTGATCCCAGTAAGACAGTTTCCCCAGGAGAGAGGACTGACAGGAGGTCAGCGTGTGGAGCAGGAGCTCCAGGAAGGTAACACAGAGTTGGGGGACTGTGTGTACTGACAAGAATCAGTTAATGAACTGTGCGGTCTCCCATGGTAACTGGACGGAGTAATGTCCAGCATGTTTAGTGACCGTAACTTAATGTCATGTTCCGGTACAGTGTGTAATGGACTGTTCATGGTACGAAGCTGTCCTTGTATTGGCGATACGCGTGGGGTCTTTCCCCATATTTATCCCTCCCTCTTTACACCTTGCCCGTTTGGTGGCATTTCTTCATCTGCCTTGTACTATCTTTTTGGCTCGACCTGGGACCTTTGCATACCTTATTGATATGCGGCTATTATAGTCCCACATATGGGACATTAAGCGCATCTGCATACATTTGTATGGATTCTGGGCTGTTCACCGCTGCTTCATATATAAGTGGTCCATTAGATTTGCTGGCATACAGGTACCGGTTGTACTTTTGTTTTTTTGGGCTAATTAGCCTTTGTGGACATAGCGTTTTGTTCATTTGGGCTTTTACGGGCATCGTTCATACTCCTTATATTGGAGGTTTGTGAGTATTCAAGAGGCTTTATATATATATATATATATATATATAGGGCATATTTGCGCCATATCTGGTATCTTAATTATACTGATTTATTATTATGATTCAGTGTTAAATGTGATATATTTACCTCCATATTGTTCATATACGTGCTCTTTTTTTCAGCTATTGCTATTTATAGGGATTATTATGGGGATTTTTTTACTTCATTGGTTTTAGATGTTTTTATTGATTTGTCAATAAAAGTTTACCTGCTTATATGTTCAAGTATATATTGTGGTGTGCAGTCTTTAAGAGTGGTTCTTTTTTCTTTTTTTGCTCTTGTTCAGAGTCAAAGGGCACCATTCTTGAGATAGACACCGGTGCATCTATCAAGTTGGGTGCCCACGATCCAGAATTGGCAGCACTTTGGACGCAGCACATGTCTGCTGCGTCCAAAGCGCTGCTGTCTATTGAACACCGGTAAATCCCCATGTGATCACTGAACCATGCGGATTCACCGCATCCAATACATTCTATGGGTGAAATTTTTCTTGCGGAGTCTAGCATCTCTGCACAAGAAGTTGACATGCTGCGGCCTGGAGAGATGCACCGCATGTCCGTCTCCGCTGGTGCCGCTGCATTCATTGTGGGTATGGGATTTCTTGAAATCCCATCCACAATGCTGAAAATAGAAGAAAAAAAGATGCATGCTGCAAGATGGGGAACTCCCAGGAAAAATCTTCAAAAAGATTTGAACTGTTAGTGTAAAGGTACTGTCACACTAGACGATATCGCTAGCGATCCGTGACGTTGCAGCGTCCTCGCTAGCGATATCGTCCAGTGTGACAGGCAGCAGCGATCAGGCCCCTGCTGGGAGATCGCTGGTCGGGGAAGAAAGTCCAGAACTTTATTTCGTCGCTGGACTCCCCGTAGACATCGCTGAATCGGCGTGTGTGACACCGATTCAGCGATGTCTTCGCTGGTGACCAGGGTAAACATCGGGTAACTAAGCGCAGGGCCGCGCTTAGTAACCCGATGTTTACCCTGGTTACCATCCTAAAAGTAAAAAAACAAACACTACATACTTACCTACCGCTCTCTGTCCTCCAGCGCTGTGCTCTGCTCTCCTCCTGCTCTGGCTGTGAGCGTCGGTCAGCCGGAATGCAGAGCGGTGACGTCACCGCTCTGCTTTCTGGCTGCCCGGCGCTCACAGCCAGACCAGAGAAGCAGAGCGCCGAGGACAGACGGCTGTAGGTAAGTATGTAGCGTTTGTTTTTTTACTTTTTAGGATGGTAACCAGGGTAAACATCGGGTTACTAAGCGCGGCCCTGCGCTTAGTAACCCGATGTTTACCCTGGTTACCGGGGACCTCGGGATCGTTGGTCGCTGGAGAGCTGTCTGTGTGACAGCTCTCCAGCGACCACACAGCGACGCTGCAGCGATCCGGATCGGTATCGCTGCAGCGTCGCTATGTGTGACGGTACCTTTAGTAACAACGAATTCAATTAAGAATTAGCGATGCCCGCTGTTTTTTAATCTTGCCCATCCACAATGCTGTAACATCTGGATGCATCTCAAGTGCTTAGTGTCAAACCCATAGAAACTCTGGATTGTGTGCATATACCCTCAGACATGTAATGAGATATCCTGCAAAATTGCTTTTTTTGCTTTTCCTTATTGCTGCTGTACAATTGAACTATATGCACTTTATTTGGACATACACAAATGTTCTTATGTACCTGCATACTCAAGTTCCCAGCACGCCCGCAAAAACATATAAAAAAAGTTTGTATGTACTAATTTTGTATGTTCATCTTGTGCTTCTAAATTTTCTGATTGGGTCACTGTAGTCATTGCCCTACATACATCTTTACTATTGTGTATAGACTATTATCCAGGTACACCCACCAATGTTTTTTCTGTGGTACCTCACTGCTTTTTGAATGTATTGATAGATGTTTTTAACATACTGTGTGATACATAAAACTTATTTTTACATATAGTCTTTGCTCAAAGCTCTTCCTTCTTGGTGTATTGATATTGCTACGCTTTATGAATTTCTCTTTTTTTTTTTTTGGATAAATGTTTAGGTGTGTAAATCTGTTTAAGGCTATGTGCGCACGTTGCGGATTTCCTGAGGATCCGCAGCGTTTTTTTCCGCTCGGAAACGCAGATCCACAAGTGATTTACAGTACAATGTAAATCAATGAAAAAAAAAAATGCTGTGCTAATGGTGTGGAAAACGCTGCGGATTAAAAAAAAGGAGCATGTCCTTTATTTGTGCGGATCTGCAGCGTTTCTGTACCCATTGACTTGCATTGAGTCGGGCACATCCGCAGCAAAACCGCAGATGTAAAAAAGATCTGTGGTTTTGCTGCGGAGTTGGGTGCGAGAAACGCTGCAGATCGGAAGGGGGAAAAGTGTGTGGGGGCGGAGATGTGCGTGTCTGTGTGCTGGTGTTTGTGTGTGTGTCTGCGCGGCTGTGTGCGGCGATCGTGGGTCTGTGCGTGCAGGCATCGTCCGATGGCACTACAAGACCCATCGGACTATGCCTGCTACAGTGACAGTGATTGACACATTAGCCAATGATAGGACAGTAGTAGTCCCTTCACCCGGCTAATGTGTTGAATGTAAAAAAACCCCACTAACATACAACAGTACATACAACATATAATAGTACATACAACATACAACAGTACAACAGTACATACAAAAGATACATATAGACATACAGTACATTCATATAGACATACAGATGCGCCATTTCTGGGGCGGCTGCGGGCGGGTATTTGTAGCCGGGGGAGGGCCAAATATCCATGGCCCCTCTCTAGTATCCATGGCCCCTCTCTAGGGTATGAATATCAGCCCGCAGCTGTCTGCGTAGCCTTTCTGGCTATAAAATATAGGGGGACCCCACGTCATTTTTTGGGGGGTTCCCCCTATTTTAATAGCCAGTAAAGGCTACGCAGACAGCTGCGGGCTGATATTCATAGCCTGGGAAGGGGTTATGGATATTACCCCCTTCCCAGGCTACAAATTTTGGCCCCCGGCCGTCGGTTTTCCCCCTCTGGCACAGAAAATTGTGCGGGAGCCCACGCCATTTTTTTACGTTTTTTTTTTTTTAAATTAAACCTGTTCATTAATCAACAATCCGGCGAGTTTTGAAAAAAACAAATCCGCTTTTTTTTCCACCGGTTCCGTTTTTTTCTCATAGAGTTGTATTAGCGCCGGATTGCGCCTGATGGCCACACGTTTCATCCGTTTTTTGCTGGATCAGTCAAAAAAGCTGTTTCCGGGGGACGGCGAAAACATACTGAAGGTTTTTTCCTGTCCGGTGAAAAAACGCACAGCGATGGATCCGGCGAAAAACGTTTGAAACGTATGACACAGCCGCCCCAGAAATGGTGCATCTCTAAGATGGAAATACGATAAATCCAGCAGGAAATTCAAGTAAAAATTCTTGTTTGAGGCCATGACTAAGAGATTAAGTCGAAACGCGTCGGAATAACGCTGCCACTCCATGAACTTTTTATGCGTGTTGCTGTGTAATACTTTTTGAGTGGTTTACCATTATCTATATTTTAATATGAAGAAATAAACAAGAATTTTTACTTGAATTTCCTGCAGGAACAGAGGAGAGTTGGCTGATTTCCAGGTGAGCTGACTACTTGTGTGTGTTTTTTTTTTTTGTTGTTGTTTTTTTTCCGTCTCTAACATGCACCAATTCCGGCACTTAGCCTCTCTTCCCACTGCCCTATAGCGGTGGCATATAGGGTAATAGGGGGTTAATGTCACCTTTGTATTGTAAGGTGACATCAAGCCGGCTTAGTAACGGAGAGGAATCAATAAGATACCTATCCATTACTAATCCTATAGTTGTGAAAGGTTTATTAAATATACAGCCAGAATAAAGTATTTTAATTAAATAAAACACCACACAGTTTTGCTATCTTTATTGTTACGCCTAATTCCTGCGACGCCCCAATCTGTAAAAAAGAAAAAATAATAAACGGTAACACAAATACTCCCTGGTCCGATGTAGTCCATTTAATAATGACTGTCCCATGACGATCTCCCCTATAGAGCTGTCACATCAGCAGATGTGACCGCTCTACGGGGCCTCCAGTGACAAACTGACAGGAGACAATGGCTCCTGCAGTGTTATCACTGAGGGTTCAATAAGTTCAGGCTCTCACTTTACGGCACTGCTGCGTGAGAATTTTCCCACGCAGCGGTGCCGCAAGTGACAGTATGAACTCTGCTGAACTCACGGCGGCTGAGGGATACAGTGCTTGTGATTACCTCCTGTTACTGTATGACCGGAGCCCCTGGAGAGCGGTCACATCTGCTGATGTGACTGCTCTCCACAAGAAATTGTCATGGGACCCACGTTATTAACTGGACTACATTGGAACAGGGAGTATACTGTTGGTTTATCTTTTTTATTTTTTTTACAGGTGATTGAGGGTGTTGGGGTATGGTGAGTATATACTGTATGTTGTATGTACTGTATGTGTATATGTGTGTGTTTTTTTGTGTTTTTTTTTTTTTTACACTTGAATGCAGTAGCTGGATGATGGGACTACTGTCCCATCATCCGGCTAGCTGTCACTGGAGCAGGCATCGCTGGATGGGACTATTTAGATCAGAAGTCTCAAACTGCATTCCTCAAGGGCTGCAAACAGGTCATGTTTTCAGGATTTCCTTGTACTGCACAGGTGATAATTTATTCACCTATCACCTGTGCAGTACAAGGAAATCCTGAAAACATGACCTGTTTGCAGCCCTCGAGGAATGCAGTTTGAGACCCCTGATTTAGATTGTGAGCCCCATCGGGGACAGCGATGATAATGTGTGCAAACTGTAAAGCGCTGCGGAATATGTTAGCGCTATATAAAAATAAAGATTATTATTATTAGTAGTAGTCCCATCGGACGATGCCTGCCTGCAGCGTTTCTCACACACAACTCCGCAGCAAAACCACAGATCTTTTTAGACCGGGGTTTTGCTGAGGATTTGACTGAATCAATGGGTGCAGACACGCTGCAGATCCGCAAAAAGAATTGACAAGCTGCAGAAAATAAAACGCTGCAAATCCGTGTGTTTTTTTTCCACAGCATGTGCACATCAATTGTCATTTTCTCATTGACTAACATTGCTTTCACGAGTCATGTAGATCTTCCACCTGTTTTTCACGGCTAGATCATGTCCCTTTTATAGTCTATTGGGCTGTTAACATGTCCGGATTTGTTTGAGTTCAGGTCATCTCATGTCAGAGAACACATTAGTATTTCTAGAAATCCAGATTCCAAAGGTCATGATAATGGAGAGGGAAGCTGTGGATACACATTGTACTGGAATTTGGACTGGAGCAAGAGTCAGTAAGTAGCTATATGGTCTGTATATATACACGCCTCAACTGTCTCTCTGAAGAGACAATTTGCATATTTCCCAGAGGAGCATTGCGGCTTCAAGTCTCCTCATCTCAACATGCTTAACATGTCACTCTCCGCAAGGACAAACGATACTTCTTGGATCCGGTCAGACGCCTCTCTCTCAGCCAAACCAGATCTCCGCTTTGCACTGACGAGGGGCAGTACCCTGAAACACAGTGTCTGCAAATTGAGATTCTGGTTTGGCTATTATCCTAAGTCATATGACAAGGCTCGTTAAAGGGTCAACATTGACTGTTAGGATTGCTACTTCCAATAGATGGCACTAGAGTTCTAGTCCTCTTCCTCTCTGAAGGGACAATTTGCATATTTCCTAGAGGAGCATTGCTGCTTTGTCTCCTCATCTCGACATGCTTAACATGTCACTCTCCACAAGGAGAAACAATACTTCTTGGATCTCATTTACAATTGGAACACCCAGAAGGAAAAGTTGTGGAATTATGGAAATCACAGGATTGATAGACATGCTATAGATATGTAAATGGAAACACATTTTTCAAAACATCTTGATTTATTCAGTTATGAGTATGAGAGCCACAGGTAATAATACTTGCACTTACACACCTTGTGACATCAGTGAGGTTATCAATTGATTATATGAGGAATTTTCTACCAAACTAAATGCACTTGGGCATGCAAATCATCAGGTTCCACTGCTGGCAGCTGCCTTTGGAATTGTCGACCGATGACATCCCAGATGTGTTCAATGTCTTGTGAGACTGTAAGCCACGGCAGCAACTTTAGGTTTCTCACTCTGCTCGCAGTAGCAAGAGCAACATGTGGACTGTTGCTGTCATTTTTGAAAAAATGGCTCCTGGTACACTTTGGAGAGGGGCCTTCATGAACGTTACAAATTAGGTGCCTGATCACTCTTTTCTGCACGGTGATATCCCAGCGTGTTATCTGTGGTTTTAACCATGACTGCATCTATATGGCTATGACATATTATCAGTGCTGAGCTCTCCTCTCTCGAGATCTTGGTGCCAAGATCTCCATGTGCGCATTCGCTGCCCTGGCATCCATTTTCCCGAAGTCCACCGCATAGGAAACCATGGAACTGCGGGGGTTCTGGCCTTTCACAAAATGTTGGCAAAGCCCCCCCCCCCCCCCCGCAGTGCCGGACACCCCCTCATCGTGGCCTGTAGCAACGGTACCGTTAAGGTATATGTGCATTATAAGACGCACCCCCATTTCCCCCAAAAAAATTTTTAGGAAAAAAGGGCGTCTTATACTACCGTAATTTTCGTTTTATATTTACAATATACCGTATATACTCGAGTATAAGCCGAGGCACCTACTTTTGCCACGGAAAACTGGGTAAGTTTATTGAGTCCTTTATAAGACGGGTATGCATTGTCCCCTCATTCCTGTCGTGCTGTGCGTGGCTACCCCGTTGCTATCCTGGTATGAATGCCTCCCCGTCCCTAACTGCATGCCTTGATATGAATGCCTCCCCCTTCCCTGTCCTGGTATGAATGTCTCCCCATCCCTGCCCTTGTCTGCATGCCTCCCCTGTTCCGTCCCTGTATGCATGCCTCCCCTGTTCCGTCCCTGTATGCATGCCTCCCCATTCGTCCATGTATGCATGCCTCCCCTGTTCCAGCCCTGTATGCATGCCTCCCCGTTCTGTCCCTGTATGCATGCCTCCTTATTCCCTATCCCTGTGTGCATGTTTCCTACTGAAAAAAACCCCCATAATACTCGACACCTGCGTGCCCTCGGTGCTGGCATCTCGTTCTGGCTGCCGGCACCTGCCTGCAGCTCTTCCTGTGCTCAGTGGTCACGTGGTACCGCTCATTAAGGTGATGAATATGCGCTCCATGCCTATGGGAGTGGTGACGCGTCCATATTCTTCACCTTAATGAATGGTGCCACAAGACCGCTGAGCACAGGAAGAGCTGCAGTCAGGCATCGGCGGCCGGAATGGGATGCAGTGCCTGCTTCAAGGGCGCATAGGTAGGTTTCTGTACCATGACTCGTGTATAAGCCGAGGGGGGCGTTTTCAGAACAAAAAAATGTGCTGAAAAACTTGGCGTATATTAGATCTATAAGGTGTCATGGCCATATAGATGCAGCCATGATTAAAAGAACACTGGGATATCGCAGTCAGGGTCGGTTTTAGAC
This sequence comes from Ranitomeya imitator, assembly GCF_032444005.1. NCBI lineage: Eukaryota > Metazoa > Chordata > Amphibia > Anura > Dendrobatidae > Ranitomeya > Ranitomeya imitator. Next base: position 201,795,101 of record NC_091285.1, on the reverse strand, counting down.
AAAGTGGGGCCCTGGGCAAAAGTTTAAAATTGGGGCGCCAAATGCTCACACATTGCACCATCACACATGCCTCTACACAGTGACTCAGCTGATCCCATAGGTTTTCTATGTGATTTACCGTAGGTCTGGAGACATTGTGGGCCACTCCGTTTGAAGTACCCCAGTCTCCAGCAACCATTCCCTAAAAATGCGACCTTGATGAGCTAGAGCATTGTCATCCATGAATATTAAATTAGTCCTGTGTTGCTCATGAAGAGGCACAGTGACTGGATAATAATGTTCTTCTAGTAATAGGGGCTTGTTACTGTACCATTCATAAAGTGTAGGGTAGTTCTGTATTAAATATGCACACTTGCCCACACTGTAACACCACCAAAGGCTCATTAGTGGCTGACTCATAGCGCTCTCCTTGACGTCTCCAACGTTGTTGGCGTCCATCATTTCTGCTCAGTGTGAATAGACTTGCATCAATGAACAACACTGAGGCCCACTGGTCCCTCGTACAGCATAGATTCTCCCTAGCCCATGCAAGACTATTACGCTTGTGCTTGGTAGAGTGGTGAGGTGCCCTTCCAGGTCATCTAGCACGCAGACCATGCTCATGTAAACTGTTTCAAATGGTCTGATGTGACACATGGGTGCCTCTCCCCTACCTTAAGGGTATGTGTCCACATTCAGGAAACGCTGCGTTTTTTACGCTGCGTTGAGCCGCAGCGTCCAGATGTTACAGCATAGTGGAGGGGATTTCATGAAATCCCGTCTTCACTATGTGGTAAAACACGCTGGCGGCATACCCGTGAAAACGGACATGCGGCACGTCTTTTCAGAACGCAGCATGTCCTTACATTGCAGAAAAAACGCAAGGACAGCGCAGGTGACCTGCCAGTGACCTCAGGTGCAGATTTGGTCAGGATTTTACCTGCATAAAATCCTGACCAAATCCTGATGCAATCCTGAACGTGGACACATACCCTAAATGTGCCTGGAGTTGTGTGGCATTCATCATCATACACTGCTCAAAAAAATAAAGGGAATACTTAAATAACAGAATATAACTCCAAGTAAATCAAACTTCTGTGAAATCAAACTGTCCACTTAGGAAGCAACACTGATTGACAATCAATTTCACATGCCATTTTTTTGGGCTGAAAGTCCCCCTCTCGGCTTATACTCGAGTCATATACCCGGGTGTCGGCAGGGGAGGGGGAGCGGGGGCTGTGTAATCATACTTACCTGCTCCCAGCGCGGTCCCTGCAGTCCCTGGCTTCTCCGGCGCTGCAGATTCTTCCTGCACTGAGCGGTCACATGGCACCGCTCATTACAGAAATGAATAGGCAGCTCCACCCCCATAGGGGAGGAGCCACATATTCATTGCTGTAAATGATCGGTGCCATGTGACCGCTCAATTACAGGAAAAGGGTAAAGGGAGCGCAGCGCTATAATTACCTGCTCCTCGCTCCGGCTCCGTCTGCAGCGTCCTCTGGCAGTGACGCTCAGGTTAGAGGGCGCTGTGACATAGTCAGTGCGCGCCCTCTGCTGAGCGTCAGTGCTGGAGACGCAGAGGAGCAGGTAATTATTGAAAGCGCCGGCGTCCTGAGAAGAGAGGTGAGTATGTGATTTTTTTTTTTTTTTTTTTTATGGCAGCACCAGCAGCATTCTAAGGAGCACTTATGGGGCCATAAAGGTGCAGAGCATATAAGGGGCACAGCATTATAAGGAGCACCTATGGGGCCATAAAGGTGCAGAGCATATATGGGGCACAGCATTATAAGGAGCACCTATGGGGCCATAAAGGTGCAGAGCATATAAGGGGCACAGCATTATAAGGAGCACCTATGGGGCCATAAAGGTGCAGAGCATATATGGGGCACAGCATTATAAGGAGCATCTATGGGGCCATAAAGGTGCAGAGCATATATGGGGCACAGCATTATAAGGAGCATCTATGGGGCCATAAAGGTGCAGAGCATATAAGGGGCACAGCATTCTAAGGAGCACCTATGTGGCCATAAAGGTGCAGAGCATATAAGGGGCACAGCATTATAAGGAGCACCTATGGGGCCATAAAGGTGCAGAGCATATAAGGGGCACAGCATTCTAAGGAGCACCTATGTGGCCATAAAGGTGCAGAGCATATAAGGGGCACAGCATTATAAGGAGCACCTATGGGGCCATAAAGGTGCAGAGCATATAAGGGGCACAGCATTATAAGGAGCACCTATGGGGCCATAAAGGTGCAGAGCATATAAGGGGCACAGCATTATAAGGAGCACCTATGGGGCCATAAAGGTGCAGAGCATATATGGGGCACAGCATTATAAGGAGCACCTATGGGGCCATAAAGGTGCAGAGCATATAAGGGGCACAGCATTATAAGGAGCATCTATGGGGCCATAAAGGTGCAGAGCATATATGGGGCACAGCATTATAAGGAGCACCTATGGGGCCATAAAGGTGCAGAGCATATATGGGGCACAGCATTATAAGGAGCACCTATGGGGCCATAAAGGTGCAGAGCATAAATGGGGCACAGCATTATAAGGAGCACCTATGGGGCCATAAAGGTGCAGAGCATATATGGGGCACAGCATTATAAAGAGCACCTATGGGGCCATAAAGGTGCAGAGCATATATGGGGCACAGCATTATAAGGAGCACCTATGGGGCCATAAAGGTGCAGAGCATATATGGGGCACAGCATTATAAGGAGCACCTATGGGGCCATAAAGGTGCAGAGCATATATGGGGCACAGCATTATAAGGAGCACCTATGGGGCCATAAAGGTGCAGAGCATATATGGGGCACAGCATTATAAGGAGCACCTATGGGGCCATAAAGGTCCAGAGCATATAAGGGGCACAGCATTATAAGGAGCACCTATGGGGCCATAAAGGTGCAGAGCATATATGGGGCACAGCATTATAAGGAGCATCTATGGGGCCATAATCAAAGGTGCAGAGCATATATGGCACAGCATTATAAGGAGCATCTATGGGGCCATAATCAAAGGTGCAGAGCATATATGGCACAGCATTATAAGGAGCACCTATGGGGCCATAATCAAAGGTGCAGAGCATATATGGCACAGCATTATAAGGAGCACCTATGGGGCCATAATCAAAGGTGCAGAGCATATATGGCACAGCATTATAAGGAGCATCTATGGGGCCATAATCAACGGTGCAGAGCATTCTATATAGCACAGTTGTATATGGAGCATCTATGGGGCAATAATGAACGGTATGGAGCATCTATTTTTATTTTTGAAATTCACCGGTAAATGCTGCATTTTCTACCCTAGGCTTATACTCGAGTCAATAAGTTTTCCCAGTTTTTTGTGGCAAAATTAGGGGGGTCGGCTTATACTCGGGTCGGCTTATACTCGAGTATATACGGTATTTGCAATTATCAAGACATCTTCAATAAAGGAGTAGTTCTGCTGATGGGGACCACAGACCACATCTCGGTAGCAATGCTTTCTGGCTGATGTTTTGGTCACTTTTGAATGTTGGTTGTGCTTTCACACTCGTGGTAGCATGAGACGGACTCTACAACCCACACAAGTGGCTCAGGTAGTGCAGCTCATCCAGGATGGCACATCAATGCGAGCTGTGGCAAGATTGCTGTCTGTCAGTGTAGCGTAGTGTCCAGAGGCTGGAGGCGCTACCAGCAGACAGGCCAGTACATCAGGAGAAGTGTAGGGGGCCGTAGGAGGGCAACAATCCAGCAGCAGGACCGCCACCTCCGCCTTTGTGCAAGGAGTAACAGGAGGAGCACTGCCAGAGCCCTTCAAAATGACCTCCAACGGGCCACAAATGTGCATGTCTGCACAAATGGTTAGAAACTGACTCCATGAGGATGGTCTGATGGCCCGATGTCCACAGATGGGGGTTGTGCTCACAGCCCAACACCGTGCAGGACGCTTGACATTTGCCACAGAACATCAGGATTGGAAAATTTGCCACTGGCGCCCTGTGCTCTTCACAGATGAAAGCAGGTTCACACTGAGCACATGTGAAAGGTGTAACAGAGTCTGGAGACGCCATGGAGAGCGATCTGCTGCCTGCAACATCCTTCAGCATGACCGGTTTGGCAGTGGGTCAGTAATGGTGTGGGGTGGCATTTCTTTGGATGGCCTCACAGCCATGTGCTCGCCAGAGGTAGCCTGACTGCCATTAAGTACCGAGATGAGATCCTCAGACCCCTTGTGAGACCATATGCTGGTGCGGTTGGCCCGGGGTTCATCCTAATGCAGGACAATGCCAGACCTCATGTGACTGGAGTGTCAGCAGTTCCTGCAAGATAAAGCTATGGACTGGCCCGCCCGTTCCCCAGACCTGAATCCGATTGAGCACATCTCGCACATCATGTCTCGCTCCATCCCCCACCGTCATGTTGCACCACAGACTGTCCAGGAGTTGGCGGATGCTTTAGTCCTGTTCTGGGAGGAGATCCCCCAGGAGACCATCCGCCGCCTCATCAGGAGCATCCCCACCTGCAGAACCACTCCTTTATTGAGTGTGTCTTGATAATTGCCAATAATTTCCATCTGTTGTCTACTCCATTTGCACAACAGCATGTGAAATTGATTGTCAGTGTTGCTTCCTAACTGGACAGTTTGATTTCACAGAAGTTTGATTTACTTGGAGTTATATTCTGTTGTTTAAGTGCTCCCTTTATTTTTTTGAGCAGTGTGTGTATGTATGTATGTGTGTAATAAATATATATATATAAATTGTCTAAGGCCGGCGTCACACTGGCGTATCACATCCGATGCGAGAGCATCGGATGCGATATGCTAATGACCCTCGGCTCCTGCTCGCAGCAGAGCAGGAGCCGAGTGTCATGCGTCTGTGCTCCGATTCTCTCGCACAGGGAGGATCGGAGCACAGCTGCGGAGGAGGCGGAGAAATTAATTTCTCCATCTCCTCCATTGCTGGGGTCCGCTTATAGCGCACATCACTCGGATGTTATCCGAGTGATGTGCGCTGTCTCACTCGCACCCATAGGTTTATATGGGTGCGAGTGAGCCGAGAGTTTTCCTCGGTCCGAGACAATCGCAGCATGCTGCGATTGTCTCGGACCGAGGAAAACGGCCGACAAAAAGTCGGCTGCTGGGAGCGGCCCCATAACTTAATATTGGTCCGAGTGCAATGCGATTTTTTTTTTATCGCATTGCACTCGGCCGTTTTAAACGCCAGTGTGACGCCGGCCTAAGGGTTTTTCTGTCTGTCTGTCCTGGAAATCCCGCCTCTCTGATTGGTCGAGGCCGCCAGGCCTCGACCAATCAGCGACGGGCACAGCATCGACGTAGAAATCCCGCGTCTCTGATTGGTCGAGGCCGCCAGGCCTCGACCAATCAGCAACGGGCACAGCGACGATGATGTCATAAAGGACGTAGAAATCTCACGTTTCTGATTCAGCGACGGGCACAGTATCGACGTAGATGTCATAATGGTTGCCATGGCAACGAATATTCTAGAATACCCGATGCATTAGAATCGGGCCACAATCTAGTATATATATATATATATATATATATATATATATATATATATATATATATATATATATATATATATATATATATATATATATATATATATATATATATATATATATATATTATGATTGCACTTACTGAGTGTATTGGGGGACACTCGCTTGGCACGGGATTAACGTAGTCAGGCACGATTTTTCGCTTAAACACAGTCTATACAGTTTATTAAAGTGTCATAAACCGGGTTGTGCACAGTTCATATTATACATTTTCATAAAACACAACAGGCACCAACTGGTGATATTAACTTACAGCTTTATCTTAAACACTTCATTTACGGCTTTGTCTCACAGTAACTAAACATACTGGACCCAGTTACCATGGGTGTCTGTACGCCGTACAGTTCACCAATGTCCCAAGTCACATACAGCGCACATGACACTGGGTCGTGGTCTATAAACACGCCGAACCTCACTCCGTTCAGTCACCGTGGGAGACCAGACAGTTCATAGAACATCACAAGCACCAACAGTCTGTATAGTACCTGACGGGAGCTCCTGCTCCACCTGCTGACTCCTTGTCAGTCCACTCTTCTTGGAAAGCTGCCTCACAGGGATCACCAACTTGCCTGGGCGGCATACCTTAGTCAGTCCAGACCCACCGAAGGACAGAAGCTTCCCCAACACAGACCATCCAGAACCATAGTCTTACTGTGCGCTATTCAGGGATCCGGTCCTACTCCCGGGACCTCCCAACACACCAGCATGTGCTCTTCAGGATTCCTACTCCCAGAACATCCAACACATGTGGCCTGTCCAGGTGCCATTCAGGACTTCGTCCAACACTTAAGCATGGGACCTGTCTGGGTGCTATTCAGGACGTTAGTCCAACACACCAGGCCCAAAGCCCCAGCATGTGCTCTTCAGGACTCCTACTCCCAGGAAATCCAACACAGGCTTCCAGGACCTTTCACCATTCAGATCCAAACACTGGAACCACACAGGAACCATGTGACCCACACCCTGGTCACATTATATACCCTTAACCACTCCCCTGGGTGGGAGTGTGGATGTGTGGCTAGTTTGTCCCACCCATCTCACATAACTAGCCTAGTAAGTCTCCCTTACAACTGCACAAATCCTTTTGGGACTACAGGTCCCAAAACTATAACATTACATCAGACTTACCACACAGACTCCCTCTGCGACACATATCAGCCACTCATAATTCTGCCAGACACTGTTTTACCACCATTATAACAACAAATACGCCTCCATGCATATCCCAAGGAGCACACACAGCGTCCCCTAGATGACCACCGGGGTCATTATTATTATATATATATATATATATATATATATATATATATATATATATAATATATACAGTATATTTATATTCTTGAAGTCTTTTGATTATAGGACTTAAAGATTTGAACCATTTGTTCCAGTAAGAAGGGTGAAGAAGCTGCTACCTGAGGAGTCATGAGCAGCTCTTTATACAACCGTAACACCTTCAGTGTCAGTTTAAGGTGTGTTTAAAATATTCAGCCCTAATCGTTGGCCCTGTTTGTTAGCCTGATTAGTCATATTCACGTACACACAGATCACTTCAGGACATAAACGTGCTCATCGCTTCTTGTCCTGTACTTGCTTTATGCACCAGTCAGGTCAATACAGAACTATTGAGCACTTCTGATATTCCAAGGTTGGTATTGATGGCTGCGTTGTCTTTACCAGTCACAGATCTGTAGATTTTGAATTGGCCATGTCTGGTATTGCAGTTCTGTCCCAGTCACCTGAATAGGAATGAGGTGGTACGTGTTGTAATAAAAAGTTCGGCCATGTCACCACAACTACTGAGCTGGGCCTGATAAACAATGGATAGGGAGTGCCACTAAACAAACAACTGAAGCCCGCTATTCAGCCGATTGATGGTGGTCCATATCCTGAAACGCGAGCAATCTGATGATGTCCTTTTTTAAGGCGAGGTCTCGCGACGCCCCGGTGACCGCTGCATGCATTGCGGTCTCGCGAGATGATGATGACGTGCGGTCTCGCGAGACCGCTACGGCATCATCTCGCGAGACCGCAATGCAAGCTTCAGACCGGAGCGAGCGATGAGCATCCGTAACCGGCCGCTTCGATCCGGGGTCCACCCGGAGGGTGAGTATGTAACTATTTTTTATTTTAATTCTTTTTTTTAACAGGGATATGGTGCATACTACATGACTGCCCAATATACTACGTGACTGGGCAGTATACTACGTGGCTCTGTGCTGTATACTACATGACTCTGCTGTATACTACGTGGCTCTGTGCTGTATACTATGTGACTGGGCAATATACTACGTGTCTGTGCTGTATACTATGTCGCTGGGCAATATACTACGTAGCTGGGCAATATACTACGTGGCGGGGCAATATACTACGTGACTGGGCAATATACTATGTGGCTGGGCAATGTACTACGTGTCTGTGCTGTATACTACGTCGCTGTGCAATATACTACGTGGCGGGGCAATATACTACGAAGCTGGGCAATATACTACGTAGCTGGGCAATATACTACGTAGCTGGGCAATATACTACGTGGCTGGGCAATATACTACGTGGCTCTGTGCTGTATACTACGTTGCTGTGCAATATACTACGTAGCTGGGCAATATACTACGTGGCTCTGTGCTGTATACGTAGCTGTGCAATATACTATGTAGCTGTGCAATATACTACGTGGCTCTGTGCTGTATACTACGTTGCTGTGCAATATACTACGTAGCTGGGCAATATACTACGTGGCTCTGTGCTGTATACGTAGCTGTGCAATATACTACGTGGCTGGGCAATATACTACGTGGCTCTGTGCTGTATACGTAGCTGTGCAATACACTATGTGGCTGTGCAATATACTACGTGGCTGTGCAATATACTACGTGACTGGGCAATATACTACGTGGCTGGGCAATATACTACGTGGCTCTGTGCTGTATACTACGTTGCTGTGCAATATACTACGTAGCTGGGCAATATACTACGTAGCTGGGCAATATACTACGTGGCTGTGCAATATACTACGTGGCTGTGCAATATACTATGTGGCTGGGCAATATACTACGTGGGCTGTGCAATATACTATGTGGCTGGGCAATATACTACGTAGCTGGGCAATATACTACATGGGCTGTGCAATATACTACGTGGCTGTGCAATATACTACGTGACTGGGCAATATACTACGTGGCTTGGCAATATACTACGTGGGCTGTGCAATATACTACGTGGGCTGTGCAATATACTACGTGGGCTGTGCAATATACTACGTGGCTGGGCAATATACTACGTGGCTGGGCAATATACTACGTAGCTGGGCAATATACTACGTGGGCTGTGCAATATACTATGTGGCTGGGCAATATACTACGTGGCTGGGCAATATACTACGTAGCTGGGCAATATACTACGTGGGCTGTGCAATATACTATGTGGCTGTGCAATATACTATGTGGCTGGGCAATATACTATGTGGCTGGGCAATATACTACGTGGCTGGGCAATATACTACGTAGCTGGGCAATATACTACATGGGCTGTGCAATATACTACGTGGCTGCAATATACTACGTGGCTGTGCAATATACTACGTGACTGGGCAATATACTATGTGGCTGGGCAATATACTACGTGACTGGACAATATACTACGTAGCTGGGCAATATACTACGTGGGCTGTGCAATATACTACATGGACATGCATATTCTAGAATACCCGATGCGTTAGAATTGGGCCACCATCTAGTAAAGCAAATAAACATATACTTGCCTCCCATGCTGACGCTGTTCCAGCAGTGTCTGCTTTCGCAGTGCCGGGGCTGTGATGTGATGGAATGACACGTGATGCCCGGCGCCCAATCAACGCTGGCATCACTGTTGCCGCCTTTGGACATACTGAATATGAAGAGGAAGTCCGGGCTGCAGCTGATCCCTGGCTTCCTCTTCTTCATTGCAGGACTTTGGCTATCCATGGATATGACCACTAGCAACTAACTAACTGTGACTATATCAGTGGTTGTAACCATGGATACCTAAGCTCCTGTAATGCCTGCACATGAGGAACGAGACCTGGAGAATACAAAAAAAACTACACTACATTTCTAATTGGAGGTATTTGCTAATATTATTATTACCATATTATTATTACACCTACTACATATTGGGATAGGGTCTTGTAGATGGGAATACCCCTTTAAGGAGTTAAGCTGTGCATATGTTAAAGTAAAGTCAGCTGAACCCACAAGTGTCAACAAATCAATCAACATTGTGTAAGATGCCTACCTACTGTCCTCTGATGGCAGACATGTTAGATGTTAGAACTTCAGATTCTTGTTAAAGATAAGCCATTGCCAGATCAAGCAGTGTCTTATTCCCCTTGCCTCCTTGTAATAACCTTGTTTCCATTAATTGGCTAAGGTTTTGATGATTTGTTGTTATGGGGATCATAGGTCCCACATTTTGTGATTGGTGGGGATCCTAGGCATCACGTTCTTACTGTCTTTTTTTTCATCTGGCAAGTGGATTCGTGTTTGTGGCTGTAAATCATTTACTCTTAGTCACAGTGGTGTACCTCCATCCTCCTCTAGTAGTTAAAAGGTCACACAAATGTATTTTTTATTTTTTTTTAGATTATTGCCTGATGACAACTTCATATCTTTACTACAGGTACACGCTGCTGTGCAGCTGAGACATTGTGACTATTTCCAATATACAGTAGCTTGTGAAATTATTCACCCTCTTTGCATTTTTTTGTGTTTTGCTACCTCACAACTTGGAATGTCATTGTTTTTTGTTTTGAGGGTTTACATCAGTTCATGTAAAGAACATGCCTGCAGCTGTGAACATTTGGTTTTCTTTATTGTGAAGCAAACAACAAATAAACAAAATGACTGAAAACTTCAGTGTGCATAACTAACAATTCTCCTAAAGTCAGTACTTTGTAGATCCTCCTTTTACGGCAATTACAGCTGCAAGTCGCTTTGGATAAGTCTCTATGAGCGTTCCACATTTCGCCCCTGGGATTTTTGGCCATTCCTCAAGGCAAAACTGCTCCAGCTCTTTTAAGTTAGATGGTTTCCTCTGGTGAACAGCAATCTTCAAATCTGACCACAGATTTTCTATTGGATTAAGATCTGGGCTTGAATTAGTCCACTCCAAAACATTTACACATTTCCCCTTGAACCTTTCAGTATGCTTTGGCTCATTGTCTTGTTGGAATGTGAACCTCCGTCCCAGTCTTAATTCACTGACAGACTAAAACAGGTTTCAAAAATATCCCTGTATTTCACATCATCCATCTTCCCCTAACTCAGACCATTTTTCCTGTCCATGTTATTGAACAACATGATACTGCCACCACCATGTTTCACTGTGGAGATGGTGTTCTTGGGATGAAGAGCTGTGTTGGCTTGGTGCCAGACATAGCGTCAACTTTGGTGGCCAAAACGTTCAATTTTGGTCTCGTCTGGCCTCAGCAGCTTCCTCCATTCATACAGGTCTTTTGGCAAACTCAAAACGAGCCTTACAGTTTTGTGTGTAAGTAAAGGCTTTTTTCTTGGCCCACTCTTCCATAAAGGCCACTTCTATGGAGTGTACGGCTTGTTGTGGTCGTATGGAAGGATGCTCCATTCTCTGCTTGGGAACTCTGCAGCTCCTTCAGGATTACCTTCGGTCTCTGTACTGCGTCTCTGATTAATTCCCTCCTTGCCCGAGCTGAGAGTTTTGGTGGGCGGCCTCTTGGCTGATTTGTTGTGGTACCATGTTCTTTCCATTTGATGATAATGGTGCTTTGGGTGATCATCAGAGATTGGGGAGGGGGGGGGGGTTTAACTCAACGCTGACTTGCACTTCTCAACAACTTTGTTTTGTTTAGAGATTTCCTTGATCTTCACGGTGTTTGGTTAGTGGTGCCTCATGCTCAATGATGCAGCCTCTGTGGCCTTTCAGAAAAGGTGTGTATATACTGACAGCCCATGTGACACTTAGACTGCACACAGGTGGACTTCCTTTAACTAAGCATGTGACTTATGAATGTAATTGCTTGCACCAGATATTTATGGGGGCTTCATCGCATTAATTAACCCTGCTGTTCTGTTCGGTCTGGGGAGACCTATTTTGAACTTTGGTATTTTTTGGGGTGTTCAAGATGCGGTTCTGAAACTTGTGGTTGATTGACTTAAATGAGGATGGGTCGGTCGGCCACGGGTTTCAGAGCCGCATCTTGAATATTTTAAAGAATATTGAAGTTCAAAGTCGGTCATTTTTGACCAACAGAACAGCAGGGTTAATTAGTTTATGCTTATATTGTTATCACGTCACCAACTTAGAATATTTAGTGCCGATTCATCACTCACAAATCAGATTACAAAAAGATTTACACAGGTATCAATGTAACAAAATAGGTAAAAAGCTAAGGGGGGTGAATACATTCGCAAGCCACTGAACTCTGTACTTTACCTACATTATTTGGTTATTGTCTACACAAATTGCACAGTCGGTGTTTAGTAACAGTATTCTGCTTCATGAACTAATTATCGGTTTCATTCATGCTACAAGAGCATATAATATGACTTGTTGTACTAGTACGAGACATTGAACACATTTTAAAACACTAGGAGATACCAGCTTAATTTCATAGTAAATCAATGCAGTTTTCTGTAGAGAATGTTTGCATTTCAAATGCTGTAGTGTTTGTAATTGGGCAAACCTGCCTCATGACAAGTTTTTCTTTTGCCCACAGGCACCATCATGGGCTCTTCTGCTCTGTGCTATAGGCTTGTTTGTGTACCAGTCATTGGATGCTATTGATGGGAAACAAGCTCGAAGAACCAACAGTAGCTCTCCGCTCGGGGAATTGTTTGACCACGGATGTGACTCTATATCAATAGGTGATACTTCTTTTCATTGGACTTGATTCTGTCTATGTTTTATTTTTCATTCTCCGTTGTGCATGTGTTTTTTTTTTTTAACTAAGATTCCACAAATCAGTAGGGAGTTCTTATGTGTAATAATTGTTCCTTTCCCCACACAGTGTTTGTAGCAGTGGGGACGACAGCTGCAGTACGTCTCGGAACTATGCCCAACTGGATGTTTTACTGCTGCTTTGTCAGCATGTTCATGTTCTTTTGTGCCCAGTGGCAGAGCTATGTGTGTGGTACCCTGAGGTTTGGATTGTAAGTTGATATTTTTAATTCTTTTTCATAACAAGTTCAACAACATGATATATAATATATATATTTACACCCACCAGATTTTTGTAAATATTTTATATCTTTTCATGGGACAACACGGAAGATATGACACTTTGATACAGTGTAGTTATTAGTACACAGCTTGTATAACAGTGTAAATTTGGAATGCATCTAAATAACTCAAAACACAGCCATTAATGTCTAAAACCACTGGCAACAAAAATGAGCACTCCAGTAAGTCAAAATGGCCAAATTCTGCCCAATGTGTCAATATTTTATGTGCTCACCATTATTTTCTAACACTGCCTTAACTCTCTTGGCCATGCAGCTCACTAGAGCTTTATTATAGGTTGCCACTGGAATCCTCTTTCACTCCCCCATGACCTCATGGAGCTGATGGATGTTAGAGACCGTGCGCTACTCTATTTTCCTTGTGATGATGCCCCAAAGATGTTCAGTCAGATTTAGGTCTGTATTTCAAAAACCTGACCTGCACATCCAAACATAGACTAAGTGTGAACAGGTGCTGAACCTAGAGTCGCCAACTCGTAAATAGTTAAATAAATAAGGCAGCACACTGCAGCGCTAGAACATACAAACCTGAAATACGAAATTTGAACTGCATTACTGCACTAGAAATATGAAAAATGAGAGCGTTTAGTGCATAAAAATGGCCATTTTTATGCGCTAAACGCTCTCATTTTTCATATTTCTAGTGCAGTAATGCAGTTCAAATTTCGTATTTCAGGTTTGTATGTTCTAGATTTAGGTCTGTAGACCTGCTTGGTCAGTCCAGTACCTTTACTCTGTTTGTTTAGCAAGACAGTGGTCATCTTGGAGGTGTGTTTGGGGTCGTTATCATTTTGGAATACTGCCCTGCGGCCAAGTTTCCGAAGGGAGGGGATCGCTCTGCTTCAGTAGGTCATAGTAAATGTTGGCATTCATGGTTCCAGCAATGAACTGTGGCTGTGTGTTGAGCTACTTAGAGGGCACACCAAATTACTTGTTATGAACTAGTTAACAAATGGCAGTTGCATATATCAAGTCATTCTTCAAAGCTCAGGCATGTCAAAATTTTAATATGCTCATTCATTTGTTCCTAAAGAAAAGCCCACCTGTACACTTAGCCGAATTAAGCCGAGTATGAATGTGGGTTGAACAAGAGTCTAGCTGAGGACTATTGAAGGAGTATGACCACCTACATTGTCTGAATAAGTGCAATTTTAAGAATTTAAAAAATTTTTTTTTAGTAAATACCATATATACTTGTGAAGAAGCCGAGTTTTTCAGCACATCTTATTACTTCTACCCAATTGCATGACCTTACATTTATGCCCATTAAAGCTCATTTGCCATTTATCAGCCCAAGCTTCTAGTTTACATAAATCATCCTGTAATATAAAATTGTCCTCCTTTGTATTGATTACCCTGTAGAGTTTAGGGTCATCTGCAAATATTGAAATTCTGCTCTGTATGCCCCCTACAAGGTCATTAATAAATATGTTAAAAAGAAGAGGGCCCAATACTGACCCCTGTGGTACCCCACTGCTAACCGTGACCCAGTCCAAGTGTGCTCCATTAATAACCACCCTTTGTTTCCTATCCCTGAGCCAGCTCTTAACCCACTTACACATATTTTCCCCTATCCCCATTATTCTCATTTTATTTATCAACCTTTTATGTAGCACCGTATCAAAAGCTTTTGAAAAGTCCATATACACTACGTCCACTGCATTACCTTGGCCCAGTCCGAAACTTACCTCTTCATAGAAAGTGATCAGATTTGTCTGACAGGAACGGTCCCTAGTAAACCCGTGCTGATATAGGGTCATGAGGTTATTCCTCTTCAGATACTCCAGTATAGCGTCCCTTAGAATGCCCTCCAGGATTTTACCCACAGTAGAGGTTCAGCTTACTGGCCTATAATTTCCGAGTTCAGTTTTTGTCCCCTTTTTGAATATTGGCACCACATTTGCTATACAGAGTGGTACAGGCTTGGAGAGAGGTGAATATTCCTTCCCTTAATGAGCAGGGACACATAATCGCTTGGCCGCAGGAGCTGCTGGCACCGGAACGAGATGCACCGAGGATGCACAGGTAAGGTAAGTAGGATATTTTGGGGTTTTTTTTGCCACGCATGCAAGGATAGGGATGAGGAATCATGTATACAAGGTTGGGGATAAGGAGCCACGCATGCAAGGATGGGGATGAGGAGCCATGCAGACAAGGATGGGGATGAGGAGCCATGCAGACAAGGATGGGGATGAGGAGCCATGCAGACAAGGATGGGGATGAGGAGCCATGCGGATGAGGAGCCATGCAGACAAGGATGGGGATGAGGAGCCATGCAGGCAAGGATGGGGATGAGGGAACAATGCATACCCGGCTTATGCTCGAGTCAATATGTTTTCCCAGTTTTTTTTGTGGCAGAATTAGGTGCCTCAGCTTATACTTAGGTCGGCTTATATACGGTAACAAAAACTTGATTTGTAAACTTAAACATTAACTGAAATGTTATCTCCTTTTCTAGGATTGATGTCACCGAGCTGCAGCTTTCTGTGACTGCAGTATTTTTGCTGACTGCGTTTTTCGGAACTACATTTTGGGACTATGAGGTAATATATAGAAACATCATAATATTTGAGCATGGTAAGTCCTGCATGTGAATGATAAAACACAATGGTACCCCTAAATATTACAGTCAGTTTTGCATGATTTTCCAGGGCCATTGTCATTTCCTAATCAGGACTCACTTTCACTTTTATGATATTCCCCATGCTTAAAGGGGTATTACCATGTCCAAGATCTTATCCCTATATGTAGTAAGTAAAACAGTATTAGCAAATTCCTCCAATTAGAAATGTTGTGTAGTTTATCTGATTCTCTATGTTTCTTTCCTCATGTGCAGGCATTGCAAGACCTTAGGTGTCTATGGTTACGACCACTGATATAGTGACAGTAAGTTAGCTAGTTGCTAGTGGTCGTAGCCATGGATACCTAAGGTTCTGCAGTGCCTGCACATGAGGAAAGAGACTTGGGGAATCAAAAAACTGTGTTACATTTCTAATTGGAGGTATTTGCTAATATTTTTATTATTACACCTACTACATATTGGGATAGGATCTTGCAGATGGGAATAACCCTTTAATGATGTGTCATGAGGTACCCAAGAATGACCACCAATTATCAGTAAATTTATATGATCATACCATGGATTGTGGGGACTTACAGGCCGCTCTGTTTAGTGTCAGGGAGGTGGCTAACTGATGAGCATAGGTCTGTCATTTATAGCAATGTAAATATGTATGCAATATTATTTCCATGAAGTTGTGGAATTAATGGCGCTACACAAGCCAGTAAAATAAATGAAGCGCTATTATTTATCTTCAGAGTCCCTTCCATGTGTACTCCACTAATGCTCAGCCCCACCACTGAGCTCACTAGTCTATGGATAGGGCTCTGTTTTTTACCTTCAGCTGTTTAGAAAGGTGGTTTATGCCACAGTTCGCATCTTGTATCAGGTAGAACTCACTTAAGGCTCTTACTTGCTTTTTTTTTTCACTTTCTGCTGCCAATGGAATGTTTTTAAAGATCACTGGATTCCCAGGTAATTATTCTGATAATAGTTGTTTTATCAAAAGATCCAATTAAAACTTTAAAAACATAATACATTTGATTTATTACTTTAGATAAACTGCTGAAAAACGATTTAAAAAAAATGTCATGTAACAGTGTCCAGAAGTGCTACTATTTAGGGAACCATATGCTGTTGAGCAGTGGTCTTCTACTGTCCTCTAGGGGAAGTTACGACCCTTAGTATCTCCTGACACCCGCAGTTAAAAGTAAAACAGAGTTACAATATATAGTACTAATAAAAATAAGCTCAAATTTCTCAATGGCTATTGTAACACAGTCTAGTCCAGTGCATTGAAGTATAGCTACACTTAAAGGGATTGTCCATTGTTCGGACAAACCATTCTCCATTTCAATATTCCCCTATGTAGAATAATACTCCACTCCAGTACCAGTGCCATTTCAGCAACATCGACAATGGATCTCCCATGGCTGGTGTGACATTGTCACGTGAGCCCTGCAGCCAATCAGCGGCCGCTAATGGGCCGTTTTACTGACTTAATTTAGACAAACTACCGTAACAGCTGGAAGATATGTGAGCTGTCCGGATGTCAGTTTTGCCCACAGGATGTAAGAGTGAAGCGGCTGCTGATTGGCTTATGTGACATAATGTCGCTTGAGCGCCAGGACACCCGTCACTGGCACAGCAATGGCACCAAAGGCAAGTATAAGGTGTATTTACTTTGTGGGGAAATATTGTAATTGAGAAGGGGTTCTCAAAATGGTAGTCAACCCCCTTTTAACTGTAAATATCTGATAAATGGGCCAATTAATCCTTATAGTGTCTCCTAATCCATAACTAAATCCTGCTATCACAAACTTTTTCAAAATGTATCAAATTTTATTAACACATAAACAACTTTAAGAACATATAATGGTTATGAGGTGGCACAAGGTAAGGCATCACGTGGCAAAACCATATAAATAATTGGACAGTGAGAATAAATGTGGAAATTTATTGTACACATACAATTCTATAATGCTGCATCCTTAAATAAAAAGAGCATTGCTCAGGCCACAAATATATGGTAAAATAGAACTGCAAAAATGGATTAAGTGCAATGTGTTATGCCCAGAGCAAGGATAACATAGGGGAGGCAAAAAATTGTATTATATCAAAAAAATGAATTGACATGCAAATCAAGTTAGATTGCCATAAGGGGATAAAGATGGACACAGTATTCTTAAGGTACCTTCACACTCAGCGACGCTGCAGCGGTAACCAACAACAATGTCGATCGCTGCAGCGTCGCTGTTTGGTCGCTGGAGAGCTGTCACGATCCCGAGGTCCCCGGGTAACCAGGGTAAACATCGGGTTACTAAGCGCAGGGCCGCGCTTAGTAGCCCGATGTTTACCCTGGTTACCAGCGTAAAAGTAAAAAAAACAAACACTACATACTTACCTACCGCTGTCTGTCCCCGGCGCTCTGCTTCTCTGCACTCCTCCTGCACTGACTGTGAGCACAGCGGCCGGAAAGCAGAGCGGTGACGTCACCGCTGTGCTTTCCGGCTGACTGACGCTCACAGCCAGTGCAGGAGGAGTGCAGAGAAGCTGAGCGCCGGGGACAGACAGCGGTAGGTAAGTATGTAGTGTTTGTTTTTTTTACTTTTACGCTGGTAACCAGGGTAAACATCGGGTTACTAAGCGCGGCCCTGCGCTTAGTAACCCGATGTGTACCCTGGTTACCAGTGAAGACATCGCTGGATCGGTGTGACACACGCCGATCCAGCGATGTCTGCAGGGAGTCCAGCGACGAAATAAAGTTCTGGACTTTCCTCAGCGACCAACGATCTCCCAGCAGGGGCCTGATTGTTGGTCGCTATCACACAGAACGATTTCCT
Source organism: Ranitomeya imitator (assembly GCF_032444005.1). NCBI lineage: Eukaryota > Metazoa > Chordata > Amphibia > Anura > Dendrobatidae > Ranitomeya > Ranitomeya imitator. The sequence continues at coordinate 201,776,885 of NC_091285.1, read as the reverse complement.
TAACGATATCGTTGCTATGTCACAAAAAGCAGCGATATCGTTAACGATATCGTTATGTGTGAAGGTACCTTTACACTCACTAGAGAGAAATTTGCAGTCATATTCTTTGCAGTCCAAAATGGGTAATATGTTACCACCTATTGGTGTGTACCAATATTATAGACTACTATTGGAAAATACAATCTCCCTTTAAATACCTTGCTTCATAAAAACATTTTATTTAACACACATTTTTATGCAAAAGTGAGTGTATCAAATGTGGACATGCTAGACCTTTCCTAAATATATTTTGGGTATATGGTGTACCACAGCATAATGGGTAAAATGCATCAGGAACCCAAAAAATGGAAACTCTTTCTAACATGTAAAGTAAAAAATACAAATCTAAGTGCCTTCCTGATAAAGCTTTACCCTATGCACTGTGTGGTCCCCGCACGTAACACATAAATACTGGACACATTGATTATCACTGTTCAGTAAGGGTCAGCAACGTTCTGAGTCCCCTTAAAGCGAACCTGTCAGCAGGATTGTGCTGAGTAACCTACACACAGTGTCAGGTCGGCAGCGTTATACTGATTTCAGTGATACCTTGGATAAAATCCATCTTGTGGTGGTTGTTTAATCTTTATTTTCAGTTTTCAGCTAATGATATGCTCATGCTCCAGGGCAGCCTGTGAGGGGTTATGTAGTGCTTGGATTAGGTATTCACCAGTATGGCTTCTGACAGGTCACTGATCCCTATCTTACATAATGAATTATATATATATAATCGCGCGCCAATTCGCGGCCGGACTGCGTCTGTCGCTGAATGTTCGCGGCCGGCCAGGCGCAACTAATCAGTGAAGCCAGGGCCAGCTCCAGGTTTTTGAGGGGCCCGGGCGAAAGAGTCTACGTAGTATATAGCACAGCGACGTATATAACACAGCCCACGCAGTATATAACACAGCCCACGCAGTATATAACACAGCCCACGCAGTATGTTGCACAGCCACATAGTATATAACACACCCCACGTAGTATATAGCACAGCGACGTAGTATATAACACAGGCCACGCCGTATATAACACAGCCCACGTAGTATATAACACAGCCCACGTAGTATATAACACAGCCCACGTAGTATATAACACAGCCCACATAGTATATAACACAGCCCACGTAGTATATTGCACAGCCACGTAGTATATAACACACCCAACGTAGTATATAACACAGGCCACGCAGTATATAACACAGCTCACGTAGTATATAACACAGCCCACGTAGTATATAACACAGGCCACGCAGTATATAACACAGCCCACGTAGTATATAGCACAGCCGACACAGTATATAACACAGGCCACGCAGTATATAACACAGGCCACGCAGTATATAACACAGGCCACGCAGTATATAACACAGGCCACGCAGTATATAACACAGGCCACGTAGTATATAGCAGCCACGCAGTATATAACAAATTACCCAGATGACTTGGCGCTCATGGCAATGCATCTCTGGGAACGGAAGCTGGCGGCAGCCGTGCGCGCATCGGCGGACGACGGAAGGTGACAATTGCAGGTTTTTTGTTTTTTTATTATTTTTAACATTAGATCTTTTTACTACTGATGCTGTATAGGCAGCATCAATAGTAAAAAGTTGGTCACACAGGGTTAATAGCAGCGTTAACGGAGTGCGTTACCCGCGGCATAACGCGGTCCGTTAACGCTGCCATTAACCCTGTGTCAGTGCTGACTGGAGGGGAGTATGGAGCGGGCGCCGGGCACTGACTGGACTGAAGTAGGGAGGGATTAATTCTCGGCCGGACTGTGCCCGTCGCTGATTGGCGGCCGCGACCAATCAGCAACGCGGGATTTCCGTTACAGACAGACAGACGGAAGTACCCCTTAGACAATTGTATATATAGATATACTGTATATATGTGTATAATGATATGTAATGTGTATGTAATTAATTTCTTTCATGTTATCCTTAAAGGGAACCTGTCACCCCCAAAATCGAGGGTGAGCTAAGCCCACCAGCATCAGGGGCTTATCTACAGCATTCTGGAATGCTGTAGATAAGCCCCTGATGTATCCTAAAAGATAAGAAAAAGAGGTTAGATTATACTCACCTGGGCGCGCGGTCCGATCCGGTGGGCGTCGCGGTCCGGTCCGGGGCCTCCCATCTTCATCAGATGATGTCCTCTTCTGGTCTTCACACTGTTGAGGGCAGAGCAAAGTACTGCAGTGCGCAGGTGCCGGGCCTCTCTGACCTTTCCTGGCGCCTGCGCACTGCAGTACTTTGCTCTGCCCTCAACAGGGGAGCCGCAGGATACAGCATCGGGGGCTTATCTACAGCATTACAGAATTCCCTTAAAATTCATGAAAAAAAAAAGGTTTGAAAATGGCATCGGCGGCACTATCTTGCTAGAGAAAAAAGTCAGAATCACAGGAATTTAGAGAATTAGAGCACTCACCCAATCCTTGCAGGTGTGTTTCTTTATTTCACAGTTCCAATAACATCATAAAGTGTGGTGTGCAGGAGAGGGGAAGTCCATCAGGCTTTCGCAAGTTAAAAATCTCCTGCCACCTGCACAGCGCACTTTATGATATTGTAACTGTGAAATAAAAAAAATACACACCAGCAAGGATCGGGTGAGCGTTCTAATTCTTTAAATTCCTGTGATTGATGCATATACTCTTTGTAGTTGCACCACCCTGAAGAGATCCGAAAGGAGGTATATGAGGTGCTGGTACTGCAAAAGCTGTAGCAATTGGTGCCTGGATCTTGTCTTTTATTTAAAAAAAAAAAAAAGTGTCCTCCTCCAAGATGGCGCCGCCTGCGCAGTAGCAGCTATCGGATCATCGATGGCTGCTACTTCGCAGGCACGGCTGGCGCCACTTTCAAACTATTTATTTTTTTCTTTATGAATTTAAGGATAACATGAAAGAAATTAATGACATACACATTACATATGTGATCAGGCTGCTGGACAGGTGTCACAGCTGCCATCTGCCTGTTGAAGGTTTTTTTTTTTTCCCCAAGATGTGTGTGTATCTAATATATAAACTGAATGTGTGTGTATCTACTGTATGTATGTCCGGGATTGGCATCTGCACCATCGCAGCTACAGCCACAAAATTTTGCACAGTCACACGTCTGTACCCCGAGAACATCATAGGCTATGTTGTGAGGTGAAATTTTAACCCCGCGCGTACCAATTCACGAAACAATTTTGCCACTATCTGCATGATGGAGAAAAAGTGAAAGGAAAAGTGTCGGAGGCAAATTGACAGCGGCCAGATGTGAACAAGGGGGACTTAAAGAATGAGAGCGATGGTGCCAAAGAGTATATACCGTACAGTTGCTAAGGTGGGGCCCCGACAAGGGATACTCACCACACACGGAGATATGAACACACACACACAAAATGCACCACACACTACCACGTGCGTGAACAGATATACCACCCTCAGCATACATTTCACCACACATACACCAACCTCGCCACATAAAAGTCGAAACATAAAAGTCGCCACTCAAAACTCGCCACGTGCAAAATTCGCCACATGCAAATCTCGTCACATGCAAAACTAGGCTCACGCAAAACTCGCCACACGTGCAAAACTCACTTCATGGAAAACTCGCCACACGCAAAACTTACACATGCAGAAAAATTGCCACATGCACAAAAGTTGCAACACATGCAAAAGTTGCCTCACACAAAACTTACATACTCAAAACACACCACACATAAAAGCTTGCCACGCGCAAAACTAGCCATGCGCAAAACTTGCTGCACACAACTTGCTACACTAACCTGTCACATGCAACTCGACACACAAAAAGTTGCTACACGCATGTTGCCACACAACTCATCTCACAAAAGTCGACACAAACATGAGGGTCTACATGACAGGCGATGTTTTTGCTGGACTGTTTTCGAGCCAGCTGTTGACTATTGGAGATGGCAAGGCACCAGTAAACTCAACCACTGGACAGATCACCTTCCCAAGCAACTTTTGTTGCATTGTGAATTCCATTGAGGAGTTGAAAGCAAAGGTTTTTCCAAACATTCAACTCCACTTCAAAAATTCTGGCTGGCTGTGTGAAAAAGGGCTATTGTAGCTCCCAAAAATGACAGCGTCAACAAGATCAATCTTCAAATTCAAAATCTGCTTCCAGGTGTGTGCACAACCTATAAGTCAGTGGCTATAGTAATAGACCCTACTCAAGCTTTATCCAACTGAGTTTCTCAATTCCTTGGAGCCACAAGGACTTCCTCCTCACAACCTCTTTCTGAAACCTGCTATTGAGAAATTTGGATCCACCAAAGTTGTGTAATGGAACAAAACTCTTGATTAAGAACCTGTTTCCACATGGAATTGAGGCAACCATTTTGACAGGATGTGCCACAGGAGAAGATGTTTTCATTCCAACAATTCCTCTCATTCCATCTGATTTGCCTTTTGATTTTAAACGCCTCCAGTTTCCTGTTCGACTGGCATTTGCTATGTCCATCAACAAGGCTCAGGGACAGTCCTTGAAAGTAGTTGGAATCGATTTACAATCTCCATGCTTTTCTCATGGTCAACTTTATGTGGCCTGTTCAAGAGTTGGAACAGCCAAAAATCTGTTCGTCTTTGCACCTGAAGGAAAAACTAAGAATGTCGTTTATCAAAAGGCTCTCGAATAAGTAGTAGAAGATTACTTCACATTACTTGGCCAATTTAGTTAAATCTGTGTGGAATATCTCTGGTGTTGAAATATATGTTGCGAAATGCTTCTATTAGCTTAGTTTTTGCCTTTTAATAATTACATTTCTATCTATTTGTTTTGTGGTTTTTGTGTGCAGAATAAATTTTTGTTAACACATTCTATTTTGCTAATAGCAGTTATTAACCCGGGCGAAGCCGGGTAGTACAGCTAGTGTGTAATATTATGTAAATGAGGGAGCAGGTCACTGAGATCGCCAACCTGACACAGTCTGTCGGTTACTGAGCACAATCCTGCTGACAGGTTCCCTTTAATGCGTCAACTTTTTTCTGAAGGGGTGTTTAGTGACCCAGATTACCTGTCTAAAATAATAACCAAATCACCTCAGGTGTTAAGCACAAATGGTGCTGCCATCATGGAGCCGAGCGTTTCTGGCCTCCTTTTTGGTGGCTGACATCATATACCACCTCTCAACGCATCACAGGGTGCAGGGCACACGACATCACAGTAATGCGTCAACAAGACGGACATGAGGTTCAGCCGTGCATGGAAACACACTGTGCTGCACCCTGGGGGCAAGTCTTCATACTGCAGCTCAAGCTCAGAATACCAGTTTGTATATAAGATTGAAAAAATGCAATTATCAAGAAATCCATTAATAACTTATGGGGAACTTAAAGTACCGTATATACTCGAGTATAAGACGAGATTTTCAGCCCACTTTTTTGGGCTGAAAGTCCCCCTCTTGGCTTATACTCGAGTCATACCCAGGGGAAAGGCAGGGGAGAGGGAGCGGGGGCTGTCTAATTATACTCACCTGCTACTGGCGCGGTCCCTGCAGGTCTCTGCTTCCCCGGCGCTGCAGCTTCTTCCTGTAGTGAGCGGTCACACGGTACCGCTCATTACAGTAATGAATATGCAGCTCCACCTCCCATAGGGGTGGAGCCACATATTCATTACTGTAATGAGCGGTAACGGTGACTGCTCACTACAGGAAGAAAATGCTGCGCCGGGGAGCAGACGGGCAGCGACGGCGCCAGGAACAGGTGAGTATGACTGTGGCAGTGCGCGATATTCACCTGCTCCTCGTTCCACCGTTGGCGCCGCTGTGTCTTCCGCAGTGACGCTCAGGTCAGAGGGCGCGGTGACGCAATTACTGCATGCCGCACTCTACCTGAACGTCGGTGCAGAGGATGGGGAAGACACAGCGGCGGTCGGCGGTTGAACGGGGAGCAGGTGACTATAGCAAGTACCGGGGGCCGGAGAGGTGAGTATGTATTTTTTTTTATTTTTTTAATCGCAGCAACAGCATATGGGGCAAATATCTGTATGGAGCATCTTATGTGGCCATGTGCAGCATTATATGGGGCAAATATCTGTATGGGACATCTTGTGTGGCCATGTGCAGCATGATATGGGGGCAAATATCTTTATGGGGCATCTGTATGGGGCCATGTGCAGCATTATATGGGGCCATGTGCAGCATGATATGGGGGCAAATATCTGTATGGAGCATCTTATGGGGCCATGTGCAGCATTATATGGGGCAGTTATCTGTATGGAGCATCTTATGGGGCCATGTGCAGTATTATATTGGGCAAATATCTGTATGGAGAATCTTATGGGGCCATGTGCAGCATTATATGGGGCAATTATCTGTATGGAGCCTCTTATGGGGCCATAATCCACATTTGTGGAGCATTATACGGGGCAAATGTCTGTATTGAGCATCTTATGGGCCCATAATCAGCATTTGTGCAGCATTATATGGGGCATATTTTAATATGGAGCATCTTATGGAGCCCATCATAAACTGTATGGAGCATATATGGGGCTCCTGATTCAATATGGATATTCAAAAACACTTAAACCACTGATGTCTCAATTAATTTTACTTTTATTGGTATCTATTTTTATTTTTGAAATTTACCAGTAGCTGCTGCATTTCCCACCCTAGGCTTATACTCGAGTCATTAAGTTTTCCCAATTTTTTTGTGGCAAAATTAAGGGGGTCGGCTTATACTCGGGTCGGCTTATACTCGAGTATATATGGTATCTATTTACATCAAAGAGCATATCCCAGTCACTGTAGTGAATATTTTAATAACTAAAGTCATAAATAGTTGTGATGTACTGACATGATGATGATAATAATAATAATAATTTTATATAGCGCCAACACATTCCGCAGCGCTTTACAATTTATAGAGGGGACTTGTACAGACAATAGACATTACAGCATAACAGAAATCACAGTTCAAAATAGATACCAAGAGGAATGAGGGCCCTGCTCGCAAGCTTACAAACTATGAGGAAAAGGGGAGACACGAGAGGTGGATGGTAACAATTGCTTTAGTTATTCGGACCAGCCATAGTGTAAGGCTCAGGTGTTCATGTAAAGCTGCATGAACCAGTTAACTGCCTAAGTATGTAGCAGTATAGACAAAGTGGGCTATTAACTGCATAAAGTGTATGAGAATATGATCCAAGGAACCTGATTGTTTTTTTGTTTTTTTTTAATGGGCCACACAGGGATAGTTAGGTTAATGCATTAAGGCGGTAGGCCAATCTGAACAAATGAGTTAAAACTGTGGGGATTGGGGATTAATCGTATTAACCTGGGTAGTGCATTCCAAAGAGTCGGCGCAGCACGTGTAAAATCTTGGAGAAGGGAGTGGGAGATTCTGATTATTGAGGATGTTAACCTCAGGTCATTAGCGGAGCGGAGGGCACGGGTAGGATGGTAGACTGAGGCCAGAGAGGAGATGTAGGGTGGTGCTGAGCCATGGAGCGCTTTGTGGATGAGGGTAATAGTTTTGTACTGGATTCTGGAGTGGATGGGTAGCCAGTGTAATGACTGGCACAAGGTAGAGGCATCGGTGTAACGGTTGGTGAGGAATATAATCCTGGCAGCAGCATTCAGGACAGATTGGAGCTGGGAGAGTTTGGTAAGAGGGAGGCCGATTAGTAGAGAGTTACAATAGTCCAGACGAGAATGAATAAGTGAAACAGTAAGAGTTTTTGCAGAGTCGAAAGTAAGAAAAGGGCGAATTCTAGAAATGTTTTTGAGATGCAGATAAGAAGAGCGAGCCAGTGATCGGATGTGGGAGGTGAATGAAAGCTCGGAATCAAGTATGACCCCAAGGCAGCGGGCATGTTGCTTTGGAGTAATGGTGGAACCGCACACGGAGATGGCAATGTCAGGCAAAGGTACCGTAGGTTAGTAGAGGGAGAGAACGATAATGGGAGATAATGAATCAGTGTATCACCTTGAACAATATAGAATTATTTAAATCACTATCAAATCTGAATTTTGAGGTGATATTAGTCAAAAGAAAGAGAAAGTGATTATTTACATGATTTACACAAATGCAAAGTGGTCAAAAATACTGACCGTATCTAAAAGTGACATTTAAAAAACTGTGAAACTTAAATGCTAAAAAGTAAATTATATTGCTATGAAGAACTTTTTCTGTATTAAGACCACCTAATCTTAGATATTAAGTTGAATGTGGGGGTGATAATTTTTTTTTTAATATTTTATAACGTGATTGACAATGTTGCTCAAAGTAGATTGTTTTGAACCCCTGTAATTGCAGGATATTAAAGATTACAACAAAGAAATCTATTGTAGATAAATCACAGATGGTAACAATATTTTAGGCAAATAGTGTAACCTATACTAAAATAGCAAAAAATATATATATTTTATGTGCCATCAATCAATGCTTATCTAATTAAAGACAAACATACCTTAGTAAATGATAAGTCACATTCATACATAATGTGAAACTGCGGGAAGAACCCTTAAAGTGCTGGAAATAATTTTTTTGTAAAAAAAACAGGGCAGTAAGACTTCTCCATCATAACCATACACAATAGGTGTAAGGGAAAAGTCTGTTGCTCCACCTTCCAACAACCTCATATGGAATATGTTCTATAGACAAAAGCAACAGGAAAAAAATAAGAAAAAGCTCCCCCAAACCCCAGAAAGTAAAATACTGTGTATGTAGACACAGAGGCTCTCGCCGGACACTTGACCTCCCTAAAATAACACATCATGAAAAATGCTATTAAAAGTCATGTGTGAAACAAGCCTTACCCATTGTATGTTTTCCTTTAAGATTCCTATGATTGGATTGCCAATGAAATTTATTCCACTTATGGGAATTGTATCAGGAACAATTTACTCCTGTAGCAACTATTTTAGAGTCATTCTCAGCGGTGGAGTAGGCAAAAATGGATCTACGGTTGCAGTAAGTATGTTTTACATATACTGCGTGTTATGTATGCTATGGTGTACAGTACATAGATTTACTGTTAATGTGGATTACTGAAGCTAAATATGCTGAGATTGGAAAAATAAACAACATTAGTATGCCTGCTCAATTATTAGTTCACATACACAGACAAATCAAATGCTTGTCCAACAAAACTTACGTACATTCTGATGGGGAGTACTGTATTTACTGCATCATAACGTGTGTACACGCCAAAGAGATGGAGCAGGCAGCGGAGATGTGCCCGGGGCAGCTGCAACTCCCAGAACTTGCTCCAATTGGATTGGAGTGCAGCAGCCTGTTACTGTACTCTTCTTAGTCAGCAAGTGAAATGTCATAGGTTACACTGTCCTCCAGCACCGTTCCCCACTGTCATCTCACTCACAATCTTGTGATAGAAGCGACAGGTTTCTTGGGGTGCTGTCCAAAATGTGAAAAAGTATCCCCTGTATAAACAATTAAGAAAAAACATTATAATGAACCTTAAGTTTTTACATAATTCTTTTTCCAGGACGTCCCTTCTGACAGCACCATGGAGGACGTCCTCCTCCTCCTTGCAGGGACAGGAAGCACACGAGAGGTTAAAAGGTCCCGTCCCACCCCTTTTCCTTCAGTGTTTTTCCTGTCCCTGCATGGAGGTACACAGGAGACGAGCTGCGCAAGCTTACTGGGCTGAGGGGGATCTTGCGGCCTGCCAATACCCTTTCCCATGTCAAGAGGCCCAGGGCCGAAACTTCCCGGTGGGGAGTCCCTCTGTCCCAAAGGCCAGGAGCAGGACGAGGCTCCTGGATAGAGCCGCTCCTCCCAGAGGGAGCATCTCGGCTCAGGACGCAGGACCACCGTGCTCGGGCGGCGGGTGCTCCAGGGGATTGAGCTGCGCCTCACAGGCAGCTAGACTTCTGGGGAGAGGCGCCGCTACATCCAGCGCAGTAGGTCGGGCGTTCCAGGTGGAATGCAGATTCACCAGAGACTGGCGGCGAGCAGCTTCCGGGGTCTCGGAGGGGAGCGCGTCATTTCCAGTAACGTCACTTCTGGTGATGTCACTAAGGCAGGGAGAGCGTGTGCTCCAGGAGTGGAAAGCATAGCAGCATGGACGCTTCTGACAACAGCGTCCAGTGTCGTGCTGCCATGCTTCTGACTGCAGCTGCGGAGACAGCCATGGAAGGAGACATGCTGGAGGAAGGAATGGTAAGTGCGCCTGGCGCAGACCACCCTCACCTCACATAGGCCCCAGGAAGCTTTTAGCCTATTACTCCCTATCTTATGTCATTTAGGATAAGGGAACCCCCGCTGCTCCTTCGACCACAGCTAAAAAGCCCGGCAAGGCCACGGTGAAATCCAACCGATGCCCTGTATGTCACGTGAAGCTCCCGGACTCCCATGGCAAAGCTCTCTGTGCACCCTGTACATCAAAGATCATGAGAGATGAGCAGCCGTCGCTGCTATCAGAAATGAGATCCCTAATCCGTGAAGAGGTTCAGGCCTCTATGTCCAGCCACGGCCATCCAGCCTCATTCCAAGCCGCAAGCGAGCCAGGTGGGAGAGAGATCGGAGGGAGCCAGAGTATACTTAAGATGACGGGTCCGATCTAATGGACTCTGTCTCAAAAGAAGAGGGGGAGCTTCCAGCAGAGAGCCATGACCGGGGTAGGAAGTACCTTTTCCAGGCAGGGGACACGGACGAGCTTGTCCAGGCGGTGAGGAGTACTATGCAGATCGCGGAGACCCCTAAGCCACAGTCCAGACAGGACCTGATGTTCGGGGGACTTATGTCGCAGAGGCAGACTGTATTCCCTATAAGTGAACATATAAAGGCCATGGTCCTAGAGGAGTGGAAGGACGCTGAACGCCGGCTGGTACTGTCCCGTGACCTTAAGGGTCGCTTACCATTCGACCCTGAGGAAGTCAAATTATGGGAAGAGATCCCTAAGATAGATGTTCCAGTAGCAAAGGGTGCCAAAAAGACTACCATCCCTTTTGAGGACTCGTCTAACCTGCGCGACCCTATGGACAGAAAGGCTGACATTCTCCTAAAGTGGGCCTGGGAAACATCTGCGGCCCTAATTAGGACAAACATAGCAGCCACCTCGGTGGCCAGACCTATGTATCTATGGATGGGTCAGTTGGAAGAACATTTGTCCAATAAGACCCCTAGGACTGATATTCTAAGCTCCCTTCCCATTATGAAATCAGCCATGGCGTTCCTGTTTGACATGTCTGCTGAAACGGTTAGGTTTTCAGCTAGCAAGAGTCATCATGGTCGTCCCGTACTGGCCAAGGAGGAGCTGGTTCCCTCTGCTAGGGGCCTTGGTGATCGAGAACCCAATCGAGCTTCCCCTTCGGGAAGATGTAATCCACCAGGGACCGATTCGCCACCCAAACCCAGGGAAACTCCACCTCTCAGCCTGGATACTGAAAGGGACATCCTGAAGGCTAAGGGCTTATCAGACCAAGTCATAGCCACTATCCATGCCAGTAGGAAACCAGTCACATCAGCAATTTATCTAAAAATTTGGAAACTGTTCTGTCTGGAGGGTGGCAGGTTCGACGTTGTGGCAGGCACACCAGACATACCTAGAGTCCTAGATTTCCTTCAGGCAGGGTTCAACAAGGGTCTTAGGCCCAGCACTTGAAGGTTCAGGTCTCAGCACTAAGCTCTTTTTTTGACTATCCTCTAGCGTCACACCCATGGATCGTAACATTCATTCGAGCAACTCAGAGGCTGAGGTCCACTATTAGGCAGTTTACTCCGCCTTGGGACCTTAACCTAGTCCTCAGGTTCCTGTGTAGAGATCGATATGTCCACTGCGAAGATATGCCTATCTCAACTCGCACACGGAAGACTGTGTTTTTAGTGGCGATCACCACAGCCAAGAGGGTAGGGGAGATCCAGGCCCTATCCACGAGAGACGCATATCTCCAGATCAGGGATGATAGTTTAATTTTAAGACTAGACTTGGCATTCATACCAAAGATGGGCTTTACCCAGAACCGAAATCAGGCGATAGTGTTACCCTCCTTTTGTAACAATCTTTCCAAAGTGAAAGAGGAAATCCTTCACTCTCTGGATGTCAGACAGGCGGGTATAGAATATCTAGAGACCACTAGTATCTGGCGTATAGACCCAAAGCTGTTTATTCTTTTCGGGGGAAAAAACAAGGGGAAGAATGCCTCTAAAGCTTCAGTTGCACAATGGATTACGACTGTAATCTCAGACGCTTACCGGTCTGAGGGGGTTACCCCTCCAGTAGATCTAAGTGCCCAAACTTCCTGTGGGGTATCTGTTTCCTGGGATGAGAGAGCAGGTGCATCATTAGAGCAGATCTGTAGGGCAGCAACATGGGCACATTCTGTAAGCATTATAAACTCGATGTACTGTCTGGCCAGCAGACTGCATTTGGTAGGAAAGTTCTCCAAGCGGTAATCCCACCCTAGGGAGGTTCTTTGGTACTCTCCATGGTGCTGTCAGGAGGGACGTCCTGGAAAATAGGCATTAGACCTACCAGTAATTATGTTTCCAGGAGTCCATCCTGAAAGCATTGGTAGTTCCCTTCCCGTTTTTTGTTGATATGTCATATGTTGTAATATAATTCTGTCATTAAAGTGTTATTTGCATTAAACCATGTGGTAGTACTTGTTACAACACTGAGGGAAAGAGGGTGGGATGGGACCTTTTAACCTCTCATGTGCTTGCTGTCCCTGCAAGGAGGAGGAGGACGTCCTCCATGGTGCTGTCAGGATGGACTCCTCGAAACATAATTACCTGTAGGTCTAATGCCTATTTTTTATTTTTGAGAGATTGTTAGGTTTAAACATAAAAATGTTAAAAGAAATCAATAACAATGTATATCTTTTATTTTTAAATGTTTTGTTGAATTTCAGCAAAAAGAAGATAAGTAGAAGGTGAAGCACTCTATAACTGAATCAGTATTTTTTTTTTTTAAATACAATAAATGTGTTTAGGGGACAGAGTGGGTTCAATACTGAACTGGTGGATGGAACTAAGGGAGGCTGACTGTCCACATGTAAGGATGTGCAAAATACTTGCATTGCCCCAGGTGTTGGCTATGCCGCTGGGTATCTGGCAGTGCATCACATTTGCAGCAGGTCATAAAAGCCAAAAGATATTCTACGAGGTACTACAGATGCTTGTCATGAAGGAGTTGAAAAATTCTAAGACTGCAGTAATCATTTATACCTTCCCAACAGTAAACATATCGGTAGGTCCAATGTCTCGTCTCAGTCTTTGATGCAGGCTCATGAGTTGTGCTTGCTTCATTCCTGGCAGTTGATGGCTATGTGAACTAGTCTGGGATTTCACTGTCATTGAATGAAGTTGTAAGCGAGAGTTTTTGTAGTTTCAACCAATCACATTCACTGTCGCTAAGCAGAACATACCAGGGCCAATAAGCAGTCACCATTTAAAGAAAGCTACTGCTAACTTAGGCTACGTTCACATTAGCGTTTCCCGACGCAGCGTCGGGAAATGCTGCGGCGACGCATGCGTCATGCTCCCCTATATTTAACATGGGGGACGCATGGACATGCGTTGTGCTGCGTTGTGCGACGCATGCGGTTTTTTTTGCCGCAAGCGTCGGGCGCAGAAAACGCAACAAGTTGCATTTTTCTAGCGTCCAAATTTCGGCAAAAAAGGACGCATGCGTCGCAAAACGCAGCGTTTTTGCGTGCGTTTTGGTGCGTTTTTATTTGCGTTGTGCGTTGTCGCCGACGCAGCGGCGCACAACACAAATGTGAATGTAGCCTTATTGAGCAGCAATTATGCCGAATAGAAAAAAAGCAAAAAAAATAAAGTTTGTTTATCCACTTTTTAACAGGGAACGAGTGTATTATCTCCTGGTCTTCATATTGGATTAATCCTCATGTTGGGGCTAATGATTTACAAGAAGTCAACCACAGATTTATTCTACAAACATCCATGTCTATACACCTTAACCTTTGGGTTTGTAAGTGCCAAAATTACTATAAAACTTGTGGTAAGTCTCTTCATGTACTTAATTCTGAACTGTCTAATGAATTGTGGAACAACTCTAAGACTTCATTCAGACGTCAGCTTTTTTGACTTACAAGAAAAATGGATCTAGTTCCTGCAGTTTTTTTCACATGAGAATGAAAAAAAAGTTTCTCCACCTTCTGCTATCCATCAGTCGGTGAAAAACTGATGGCACGCAGATGACATCCGAATGCTGTCAGATTTTTTTCATTGACGTAAAGACTTGCATTGCTAATTTTGATCCGACACTCCGATCAAAGTTTGACATTTCTGTGATTTTGCTCAAACCACTCGGTCTGAAGAAAAAATCTGACCTGTGAACAGCATCATATCCATCATATGTACGCCTGCTATTAATGAGACTTGTGAATAAGGCCTAACAGTTGAAATAATATGTTATATACACACAGCTTTGTTAGTTTTTGTTGATAAATCTAAAAAACCTGTATAACACGTAGAAAGTGTTATTATTGAAAGCACATATATAAATGTGTATGTATAACCGCATTCTATAATGCCACTGTAATATTGGCTTCTTTCAGCTTGCTCACATGACCAAAAGTGAACTCTATCTTCAGGATTCTGCATTTATTGGACCCGGTCTTCTATTTTTTGATCAGTATTTCAACAGTTTCATTGATGAATACATTGTTTTATGGCTGGCAATGGTAAGTAGTTTGATACTGATGAGCAATCTATGTACTAATGTCCCCTCTTTGTGTATGTAACATGTTTAAAAATGTCTTAACCCCTTAATGACCGCCGATACACCTTTTTAATTGCGGCAGTTAAGGGTTCTTAAACCACAGGAATAAGGGTATAGCGCCCCCCAGAATCGGGATGTTTCTGAGAACATGATTTGGGTCGGTTTTTACTGTAATAACTGTAATAACGGCGACTGCAAAAAAAAAAAAAAAGTCAGATTTTCCATTTAATTTCTCTCTCCTCTGATGTGATCGCACGTGAGAGGAGAGATCCACCCCGACTCAAGTTAAAGTTGGGGTTGGAATTAGAATTGGGGGGTTTCCACTGTTTAGGTACATCAGGGGGTCTCCAAACGCGACATGGCGCCACCATTGATTCCAGCCAATTTTGCGTTCAAAAAGTCAAACGGTGCTCCCTCCCATCTGAGCCCTGCCATGCACCCAAACAGCGTACTCAGAAGAAATTGCACAACAAATTTTGTGGTCCAATTTTCTCCTGATACCCTTGTGAAAATAAAATTTACTTTGGAACCAAATTTTATTTTATTTTTTTTGTGAAAAAGTAAAATGTTCATTTTCTCCTTCCACATTGCTTTAGTACTTGTGAAGCACCTGAAGGGTTAATAAATTTGAATGTGGTTTTGCGCACCTTGAGGGTTGCAGTTTTTAGAATGGTGTCACTTTTGGGTATTTTCTGTTGCCCCCCAAACTCACTTCAAATGTGAGGTGGTCCCTAAAAAAATGGTTTTGTTAATTTGGCTGGAAAAATGAGAAATTGCTGGTCAACTTTTAACCCTTTATAACTTCCTAACAAAAGAAAAATGTATATGTTTCCAAAATTGTGCTGATGTAAAGTAGACATGTGGGAAATGTTATTTATTAATTATTGTGTGACTTATCTCTCTGATTTAAGGACATAAAAATTAAGTTTAAAAATTGCAACATTTTCCAAATTTTCAACATATTTCTGTTTTTTTATAATTAAACACAAGTCATATCGAAGAAATTTTACCACTAACATGAAGTACAATACACTACCGTTAAAAATTTTAGGGTCACACAGACAATTTTGTGTTTTCCGTGAAAACTCATACTTTTATTAATCAAATGAGTTGCCAAATGAATTGAAAATCTAGTCCAGACATTGACAAGGTTCGAAAAAAGATTTTTATTTGAAATACAGTATATACTCGAGTATAAGCCGAGATTTTCAGCCCATTTTTTAGGGCTGAAAGTCCCCCTTTCGGCTTATAGTCGACTCATACCCAGGGGTAGGCAGGGGAGGGGGAGCTGGGGCTCTCTAATTATACTCACCTGCTCCTGGCGCGGTCCCTGCAGGTCCCTGGCTCCCTGGTGTCCCAGCTTCTTCCTGTACTGAGCGGTCACATGGTACTGCTCATTATAGTAATGAATATGCTGCTCCACCTCCCATAGGGGTGGAGCCGCATATTGATTACTGTAATGAGCAGTAACTGTGACCGCTCCGTACAGGAAGAAGCTGCGGCATCGGGGAAGCAGGGACTGCACTGCGCCAGGAGCAGGTGAGTATAATGGGGTGGGGAGCGCTGCGCGATATTCACCTGCTCTTCGTTCCGGGCGCTGTTCCGTCTTCAGGTCAGAGCGGCACCGGAACTAAGTCAGGTGAATATTGAAAGTGCCGGGGGCCTGAGCGACGGAGAGGCCATAATTAACGTTTGTGCTGCACTATATGGGGCAAGTGTCTGTATGGAGCATCTTATGGAGCCATAATCAACGTTTGTGCAGTACTGTTTAGGGCAAGTGTCTATATGGGGGCCATAATCAACGTTTGTGCAGCACTATATAGGGCAAGTGTCTGTATGGAGCATCTTATGGGGCCATAACGTTTGTGCAGTACTGTATGGGGCAAGTGTCTATATGGGGGCCATAATCAACGTTTGTGCAGCACTATATGGGGCAAGTGTCTGTATGGAGCATCTTATGGGGCCATAACGTTTGTGCAGTACTGTATGGGGCAAGTGTCTATATGGGGCCATAATCAACGTTTGTGCAGCACTATATGGGGCAAGTGTCTGTATGGAGCATCTTATGGAGCCATAATTAACGTTTGTGCAGCATTGTATGGGGCAAATGTCTGTATGGAGAATCTTATGGGGCCATAACGTTTGTGCAGCACTATATGGGGTAAATATCTTTATGAAGCATCTTATGGGGTCATAATTAACGTTTGTGGAGCATTATGTGGGGCAAGTGTCTGTATGGAGCATCTTATGGGGCCATAATCAAGGTTTGTGCAGCACTATATGGGGCAAATATCTTTATGGAGCATCTTATGGGGCCATAATCGACATTTGTGGAGCATTATATTGGGCAAATGTGTCTATGGAGCATCTTATGGGGCCATTATTAACCTTTATGCAGGATTATATGGGGCATATTTTAATATGGAGCATCCTATGGGGCTGTCATAAACTTTATGGAGCATTATATGGGGCTCCTGATTCACTATGGATATCCAAAAACACTTAACCTACTGATGTCTCAATTAATTTTACTTTTATTGGTATCTATTTTGACTTTTGACATTTACCGGTAGCTGCTGCATTTCCCACCCTAGGCTTATACTCGAGTCATTACGTTTTCACAGGTTTTTGTGGCAAAATTAGGGGGGTTGGCTTATACTCGGGTCGGCTTATACTCGAGTATATACGGTAATAATTTTCTTCTTAAAACTTTGCTTTCGTCAAAGAATGCTCCCTTTGCAGCAAATACAGCATTGCTGACTTTTGACATTCTAGCAGTTAATTTGCTGAGGAGATCTGGAGAAATTTCACCCCATGCATCCAGAAGCCCCTACCCCAAGTGGGTTTGGCTTGATGGGCACTTTTTGCGTACCATACGGTCAAGCTGCTCCCACAACAGCTCAATGGGGTTGAGATCTGGTGACTGCGCTGGCCACTCCATTACAGATAGAATACCTGCTGCCTGCTTCTTCCCTAAATAGTTCTTGCATAATTTGGAGGTGTGCTTTGGGTCATTGTCCTGTTGTAGGATGAAATTGGCTCCAATCAAGCACTGTGTACAAGGTATGGCCTTCGTTACTCAAAATCCCTTTTACCTTGTACAAATCTTCCACTTTACCAGCACCAAAGCAACCCCAGACCATCACATTACTCCACCATGCTTAACAGATGGCGTCAGGCACTCTTCCAGCATCTTTTCAGTTCTGCGTCTCATAAAGGTTCTTCTGTGTGATCCAATCACCTCAAACTTGGATTCATCTGTCCATAACACTGTTTTCCTATCTTCCTCTGTCCAATGTCTGTGTTCTTTTGCCCATATTAATCTTTTCCTTTTATTAGCCAGTCTCAGATATGGCTTTTTCTTTGCCACTCTGCCCTGAAGGCCAGCATCCCG
The DNA here is from genome assembly GCF_032444005.1 of Ranitomeya imitator. NCBI lineage: Eukaryota > Metazoa > Chordata > Amphibia > Anura > Dendrobatidae > Ranitomeya > Ranitomeya imitator. Next base: position 201,758,793 of record NC_091285.1, on the reverse strand, counting down.
GAGTCGCCTGTTCACTGTAGACGTTGATACTGGCGTTTTGCCTGTACTATTTAATGAAGCTGCCAGTTGAGGACCTATGAGGCGTTTATTTCTCAAACTACAGAATCTAATGTACTTGTCTTGTTGCTCAGTTGTGCAGTGGGGCTTCCCACTTCTCTTTCTAGTCTGGTTAGAGCCTGTTTGTGCTCTCCTCTGAAGGCAGTAGTACAGACCGTTGTAGGAAATCTCCAGTTTCTTGGTAATTTCTCGATGGAATGAAGAATAGACTGTCGAGTTTCACATGAAAGTTCTTTTTTTCTGGCCATTTTGAGAGTTTAATGCAACCAACAAATGTAATGCTCCAGATTCTCAACTAGCTCAAAGGACGGTCAGGTTTATAGGTTCTCTAATCAGCCAAGCTGTTTTCAGCTGTGATAACATACTTGCACAAGGGTTTTCAAGGGTATTCTAACAATCCATTAGCCTTCTTACACAGTTAGCAAAGACAAAGTACCATAAGAACACTGGAGTGATGGTTGTTGGAAAAGGGCCTCTATACACCTATGAAGATATTGCATTACAAACCAGACGTTTGCAGCTAGAATAGTCATTTACCACATTAACAATGTATAGAGTGTATTTCTGAATCATTTAATGTTAGCTTCATTGTAAAAACTGTGCTTTTCTTTCAAAAATAAGGAAATTTCTAAGTGACCCTAAACGTTTGAACGGTAGTGTATGTCACGAAAAAACAATCTCAGAATCAGTGGGATCCGTAAAAGCATTCCAGAGTTATAGCCACATAAAGTCACAGTAGTCAGAATTGTAAAAATTGGCTCTGTCACTAAGGGGTTAATAATAAATATTATTTATGCTGCAGAAAATTTTCACTGTGACAAATCCACAATAAGTAAGTGACAGAATACGCATGTCATACTCCTGGATTTCACCCTACTCTATTACAGAGTATTAAATAAGGTAAAATACAAAATGAAAATATGCACAAGAATGATCATGCTGCAGATTTGAAATCCACATCATGCACTTATTTTCATGCTTACTTTTTCCGCAGTGTGTCAATGAGATTTTGAAAACTCCGTTTACTTATATTTCAATGTAAATTGCTGCACATTTGAAATTAACTTAGCCTTATGTTCTTTAAGTCCATAAAGACAAAGCCAGTTGTCACCTTTCAGACCATGCAAATTTGGTAAAATCTGACATGTCACTATATATATATATATTAATAACTATAGAAAGCTTTTAAATAGGAGAGGGCAATAGATGAACTATTTATGCCTGCTGGAAATTTTTGCCAAATTTACGCTTTTTTCCACAAATATCCGCAAGTCATATCAAAGAAATTTTATACTATCATGAAGTACAATATGTTATGAGAAAACAGAATTGGTGGGATCCATTACAGCGTTCCAGAGTTATGACCTCCTAAAGTGACAGTGGTCAGAATTGTAAAAAATGGCCTGGTCAGGAAGGTGAAAACAGGCTTCGGGGTGAAAGGGTTAATGCTGTTATTTTGGACCGCAATTATCCCCTCAGAAATCGCAATTCGTAAGCGTGAGACAAATACGGCCTCACAGCTTATCAGTCTAATAGACCCCTAACTGGTAGTGAAATAATGGTCCTCATTTGTGCCAAAGAGCGATTTCGGTTTGTTTGAATAGGCTAAAGATATTCACTTTTTTGCAAGGAAACTTAAGTGGTGCAAGCACTTTGTCCGACGAAACAAACATATTTGCGCAGAGTTAAACATCACCCCCCCAGACCTCTTGCCTGATGTTCAGGAACTAGCATCCTTAAATGAATATCCCCTTGATATAGTGGGATGTCGGCCTTTTACATCTCTTAAAAATAGGAGAAATAAAATGCCACCCATGACTGGGGACTTCTAGCCAATTGATGTATTTGTCAATTTAGGAATGACCATATCAATAGATTCAACCTCTCTAAGGAACACATGTGGGCACTTGAAGGGTTGGAAAAGGACTCGTTTATTAGCAAATCACTGTACAGATGGGAACATGTGATCTTGGACACAACAGTACAGAGACATGTGTCAGGAGATTCTGAAAGACAGAAATGGCTGTACCATCCTGTCCACAAGTCCTACTCCCTCCCAGTATGAAAAGCTGAAACTTTTGCTTAGTGAGGCCAACAAGAATAACTTAATTAGTAAGGATGAATTTGCGTATCTCCTCCCTACCCACCTTAGTATGGCAACGTTTTACTCTTTGCCTGAAATCCATAAAGATCCTAGTCCAATTAAAGGTAGGTCTTTCATGCCCTGCATTGGTAGCTTGGGTCAAAATGTGGGGATATACAGGTGCTTCTCACAAAATCAGAAGAGTAAAGAGTAAAATGAGACACCAGATATAACAATGCAGACAAGCTGAAGGCTGCTATCAAAGCAACCTGGGCTTCCATAACACCTCCATGCCACGCTGCATTGATGCAGTAACTGATGCAAAAGGAGCCCCAATCAAGTATTGAGTGCATTTACTGAACATACATTTCAGTAGGCTGACATTTTGGATTTTAAAATAATTTTTTAAGCTGGTGTTATGAAGTATTCTAATTTACTGCGATAATGACTTTTGGGTTTTCATTGGCTGTAAGCCATAATCATCAACATTAACAGAAATAAACACTTGAAATGGATCACTCTGTAATGACTCTGTATAATGAGTTTCACTTTTTGTATTGAAGAACTGAAATTAACTTTTTACTCTTTGCCTTGACAGCACCCACTGGAGAGAGGGATCCGCCCCACAGGAACAGGAAACCTACAGAAAATAAAAGGGGGCGGTCCGCCTCTCCTCAGTTGGTTTCCTATTCCCAGGCGCGGGCTGGCCCAGGTGGCAGAAATGCATATGCCCCCCGGGCCGGGGTCTAAGCAGCTGCACAGGGCCGCTGGAGGACTGGCAGTGACTAATACATAGCGCACCTGTAGTGCGCGATGGTGTCATCCCGCCAGCAGCCCTAACATGCAAGCTGCAGGGGTATGTGATGAGCAGGCTCCTATGCGCCACTGCCACTCTGAGGGAGAGAGCCAGCAGCCAAGATGAAAGGTCAGAATACCGGCATACCGGCCTGTGTGTGCACGGAGCTCCGGCTTCTCCTGCTCTTATCTGCTATCCCGGCAGAGAAGAAGAGATGGGGGAGGTGCCGGGACAGTGCAGAGCTGTGAGCAGGAGAAACTGAAGAGCTGCACATGGACATCAGCCGCCCCTGCACCACAGAGGAGAGTGTCTGTGTGTGTATGAGGAGAGAGTGTGTGTGTGTATGAGGAGAGTGTGTGTGTGTGTGTGTGTGTGTGTGTGTGAGCTGCGTGCGTGCGTGCGTGTGTGTGTGAGCTGCGTGCATGCGTGTGTGTGTGTGAGCTGCGTGTGTGTGTGAGCTGCGTGCATGCGTGTGTGTGTGAGCTGCGTGCGTGTGTGTGTGTGTGAGCTGCGTGCATGTGTCGTGTGAGCTGCGTGCATGTGTGCGTGTGAGCTGCGTGCGTGTGTGTGTGAGCTGCGTGCGTGTGTGTGAGCTGCGTGCGTGCGTGTGTGTGAGCTGCGTGCGTGTGAGCTGCGTGCGTGTGTGTGCTGCGTGCATCTGTGAGCTGCATGTGTGTCATTATACAGTGGGGCCGTGCGTGTGCGTGTCATTATACAGTGGGGCCGTGCGTGTGCCTGTCATTATATAGTGGGGCCGTGCGTGTGCCTGTCATTATACAATGGGTGTGTGTGTGTGTGTCATTATACAGTGGGGCCGTGCATGTGCGTGTCATTATACAGTGGGGCCGTGCGTGTGCCTGTCATTATATAGTGGGGCTGTGCCTGTCATTATACAGAGGGGGGCTGTGTGTGTGTGTGTCATTATACAGTGGGGCCGTGCGTGTGCCTGTCATTATACAATGGGTGTGTGTGTGTGTGTCATTATACAGTGGGGCCGTGCATGTGCGTGTCATTATACAGTGGGGCCGTGCGTGTGCCTGTCATTATATAGTGGGGCTGTGCCTGTCATTATACAGAGGGGGGCTGTGTGTGTGTGTGTCATTATACAGTGGGGCCGTGCGTGTGCCTGTCATTATATAGTGGGGCCGTGCGTGTGCCTGTCATTATACAATGGGTGTGTGTGTGTGTGTCATTATACAGTGGGGCCATGCGTGTGCGTGTCATTATACAGTGGGGCCGTGCGTGTGCCTGTCATTATACAGTGGGGCCATGCGTGTGCGTGTCATTATACAGTGGGGCCGTGCGTGTGCCTGTCATTATATAGTGGGACTGTGCGTGTGCCTGTCATTATACAGAGGGGGGCTGTGTGTGTGTGTGTCATTATACAGTGGGGCCGTGCGTGTGCCTGTCATTATACAGTGGGGCTGTGTGTGTTTGTCATTATACAGTGGGGCTGTGCATGTGTGTCATTATACAGTGGGGCCGTGCGTGTGCCTGTCATTATACAGTGGGGCCGTGCGTTTGCCTGTCATTATACAGTGGGGCCGTGCGTGTGCCTGTCATTATAGAGTGGTGCTGTTGCGCGTGTGTGTGTGTGTGTGTCATTATACAGTGGGGCTGTGCGTGTGTGTGTCATTATACAGTGGGGCTGTACATGTGTGTGTGTGTGTGTCATTATATAGTGGGGCTGTGTGTGTGTCATTATACAGTGGGGCTGTGCGTGTGTGTGTCATTATACAGTGGGGCTGTGCGTGTGTGTGTCATTATACAGTGGGGCTGTACATGTGTGTGTGTGTATGTCATTATATAGTGGGGCTGTGTGTGTGTCATTATACAGTGGGGCCGTGCGTGTGTGTGTCATTATACAGTGGGGCTGTGCGTGTGTGTGTCATTATACAGTGGGGCTGTGCGTGTGTGTGTCATTATACAGTGGGGCTGTGCGTGTGTGTGTCATTATAGAGTGGGGCTGTGCGTGTCATACAGTAGGGCTGTGCGTGTGCCTGTCATTATATAGTGGGGTTGTGCGTGTGTCATTATACAGTGGGGCTGTGGGTGTGTGTTTGTCATTATACAGTGGGGCTGTGCGTGTGCCTGTCATACAGTGGGGCTGTGCATGTGCCATTATACAGTGGGGCTGTGCGTGTGTGTGTCATTATGCAGTGGGGTTGTGCGTGTGTGTCATTATACAGTGGGGCTGTGCGTGTGTGTCATTATACAGTGGGGCTGTGCGTGTGTGTATGCCATTATACAGTGTGGTTGTGCGTGTGTGTGTGTCATTATACAGTGGGGCTGTGCGTGTGTGTGTCATTATACAGTGGGGCTGTGCGTGTGTGTGTCATTATACAGTGGGGCTGTGCGTGTGTGTGTCATTATACAGTGGGGCTGTGCGTGTGTGTGTCATTATACAGTGAGGCTGTGCATGTGCCTGTCATACAGTGGGGCTGTGTGTGTGACATTATACAGTGGGGCTGTGCGTGTGTGGGTGTCATTATACAGTGGGGCTGTGTGTGTCATACAGTGGGGCTGTGTGGGTGTCATTATACAGTGGGGCTGTGGGTGTCATTATACAGTGGGGCTGTGTGTGTCATACAGTGTGGCTGTGTGTGTGTGTCATTATACAGTGGGGCAGTGTGTGTCATTATACAGTGGGGCTGTGTGTCATTATACAGTGTAGCTGTGTGTGTGTGTCATTATACAGTGGGGCTGTGTGTCATTATACAGTGTGGCTGTGTGTGTGTGTCATTATACAGTGTAGCTGTGTGTGTGTGTCATTATACAGTGGGGCTGTGTGTCATTATACAGTGTGGCTGTGTGTGTGTGTCATTATACAGTGTGGCTGTGTGTCATTATACAGTGTGGCTGTGTGTGTGTGTCATTATACAGTGGGGCAGTGTGTGTCATTATACAGTGGGGCTGTGTGTCATTATACAGTGTAGCTGTGTGTGTGTGTCATTATACAGTGGGGCTGTGTGTCATTATACAGTGTGGCTGTGTGTGTGTGTCATTATACAGTGTAGCTGTGTGTGTGTGTCATTATACAGTGGGGCTGTGTGTCATTATACAGTGTGGCTGTGTGTGTCATTATACAGTGGGGCTGTGTGTCATTATACAGTGGGGCTGTGTGTCATTATACAGTGTGGCTGTGTGTGTGTCATTATACAGTGAGGCTGTGTGTCATTATACAGTGTAGCTGTGTGTGTGTGTCATTATACAGTGTGGCTGTGTGTGTGTGTCATTATACAGTGGGGCTGTGTGTCATTATACAGTGTAGCTGTGTGTGTGTGTGTCATTATACAGTGTGGCTGTGTGTGTGTGTCATTATACAGTGTGGCTGTGTGTGTCATTATACAGTGTGGCTGTGTGTGTGTGTCATTATACAGTGGGGCTGTGTGTGTGTGTCATTATACAGTGGGGCTGTGTGTCATTATACAGTGTGGCTGTGTGTGTGTGTCATTATACAGTGAGGCTGTGTGTGTGTGTCATTATACAGTGGGGCTGTGCATGTGTCTGTCATTATACAGTGGGGCTGTGTGTGTCTGTCATTATACAGTGGGGCTGTGTGTCATTATACAGTGTGGCTGTGTGTGTCATTATACAGTGTGGCTGTGTGTGTGTGTCATTATACAGTGGGGCTGTGCATGTGTCTGTCATTATACAGTGTGGCTGTGTGTGGCATTATACAGTGTGGCTGTGTGTGTGTGTCATTATACAGTGGGGCTGTGTGTGTGTGTCATTATACAGTGGGGCTGTGTGTGTGTGTCATTATACAGTGGGGCTGTGTGTGTGTGTCATTATACAGTGGGGCTGTGTGTGTGTGTCATTATACAGTGGGGCTGTGTGTCATTATACAGTGTGGCTGTGTGTGTGTGTCATTATACAGTGAGGCTGTGTGTGTGTGTCATTATACAGTGGGGCTGTGCATGTGTCTGTCATTATACAGTGGGGCTGTGTGTGTCATTATACAGTGTAGCTGTGTGTGTGTGTCATTATACAGTGGGGCTGTGCATGTGTGTGTCATTATACAGTGGGGCTGTGCGTGTGTGTGTGTGTGCCATTGGTGCATTCACTCTGTCATTCTTTGGACTGCAGACTTGTGCTTCTCACATTGCTGGCAGTGCTGTGGTTATTTGGCGGGTGTGTGGCTGTAAGTTTGTGATTTGCATACATGCGGTCACATGCCGACCAGACTTGCATGGCCTAATGCAACTGTATTGAACAAGGCCCAAAACAGTCTAGTCGAAATGTGGCTGGGAATATATATATCGCATGCTTGCAGTCACAAGACCACCTGTTGCCGGCACCAGAGAATCTTCATAGCGCATGATATGAGGATTCACACATAGTGTCTGTAGACATGTAGCATAAGATCCGACAACCCCTTTAAGGATGAGCCGCTACTCATGGGCCACTGCTGTGTGCTTGCCCCCCAGGCTAAAATTTGCCAGTCAGCCCCTGCCTATTCCTATGGGAACCTCAGGATTCTCCTACAAGAAAACATACCTGGGCCAGTGCATGCCACCTCTTTGGTGTCCGTGAGAACGGCAGGGGCTGCGGTCCAGAGGCAGCATCGGGGGAGTTCCATTTGACGGCTCCCTCCTCGTCTGGTGGATGGAGTGATGACTGGGTACGGGGAGGGCCGCCCTGTCTCACTCAGGAGACGTGCCGTTGGGTGCATGGAGCATATCCCTAACATCTCCAGCGGCGTACCGGGAATGGAGCAGGCCCCGACTGACATAGTGGTCACGCGGGGTGAAGACAACGTTCCGGGATGCGGCCCGGTGCGGGAAGCCGGGTCCACGCATGCGCCCACTAACGCAGATGCTCCTGCCCCAGAAGTGAAAATTGGACTTCCGGGGCACACAGGCCAAGGTACAAGCAGTGGGGGTAGCGCTGATAGGCGCATGCGCAGTACACCGCAGCTGCTGACCTGGAACTGGATGGAGGACTTTCGGGTCACAAAAAAAAAAGTGTGGATTGTGCTCTATAAAAGCGGAGAATCGCTGGCAGTCGGCAATGCAATTATGTCATCCCCAGGCCAGATCATGAATCCTCCAGCAGGGGACTCAGCAGGCAGGGACCACTCCGGCAGAGGTTTTACTGATGCCAGTCGCAAGAGTGATGCAGCGGACTCCAGATCCAGGACTGTGCCTCCTGATCCGGTACCGATAGCTTCACTGGGTGAGTGTATAAACTCTTCCTACTAAGCTGACACCCTTTTCTCTCTTGCTGTATCCCCCCTCTTTCAGGCCAAGAAGAAGCAAAAATCAAAACATAAGCAGTGCGCCTTATGCAGACAACCTCTCCCTGATTCCTACCCCAAGAAGCTAAGGAATGCATCAGTGAGACCATGCAGGGGGCAGCGATGTCAGTTAGACACATACATGCTATAATTAGAGAGGAGTTGCAAGCCATTGCCCATCCTAACACAACCCCAGAGAGTAAAAGCAAAAAGAAAGTAGCTTCCAGCTCGGAATCCGATAATGACCAGGAAATAGACTCAGACTCCTCATTCGCATCCTCTTCATCATCATCGTCATCATCATTATCATCAGAAATTGAAGGGCGATCATGCTTCCCCCTTGGATAGTGTGGAAAAGGGTAAGTTCACACAGGGCGTTTTTTTTTTTTTTCCTGCAGCAAAACCTGATCTTCTTGGCTGAAAAGAAGCTGCGTCAAAAACGCAGGTTTAGGTAAAAACGCTGTAAATGATACCTGTTTATTATTTTGCTGCATTTTTTCAACACCCATTCAATGGGTGAAAAACGTTGAAAAAACACTGCAAAAACGCTGAAAGAAGTGACATGCTCTGTGTCCAAAAAATGCAGCAAAGCACAAAATACTGATCACACAAAAAACCAGTGTGTGTGCATGAGATTTCTAAAATCTCATAGGCTTTGCTGGTACTGTAAAAAGCAGTTGAAAATTAGCATAAAAAAGCAGCAAAAAAACGCCAATATCATTATTTGCAGCGTTTTTACTGCAGAAAATTCAAGGACATTAGCATGGACAAAGAGAAAAAAAACACACTAAAAATGCACCTAAACCTGCGTTTTTGATGCAGCTTCTTTCCTGTGTGAACTTACCCTAACTTAGTAAAATCAGTAAGAAACACTATGGGGTGTGAGGAGACAAAAGATGCTCAAACCACGCAGGACATAATGTTTGCGGGTTTGGCAGAGAGGAAAAGGAGAGCCTTCCCGGTAATTCCAGCGGTTAAGGCCTTGATAAAAAGGGAATGGGAAAAGCAAGACCAGAGAAGCTTCCTCCCATCAGCCTCTAAAAGAAAATACCCATTTAGCGATGAAGAGCTTCTAACATGGACTAAAGTCCCTAAAGTGGACGCAGCCGTTGCCTCTACTTGTAAACAAGCCACACTACCAGTGGAAGATGCAGGCCTGCTTGCCGATCCTCCTGATCGCAAGGCAGAATCATCATTAAAAAGGTCATGGGAAGCAACTGCGGGCATATTTAAACCAGCAGTGGCCAGTACATGCACCGCCAGATCAATGCTCGTATGGATTGATCAACTGGACCAGCAGATTGAGAAAAAAGTCTCTAGAGATAAACTGAGGGATGCTATTCCTTTAATTAGAGGGGCAGCAGCCTTTGTGGACGATGCATCAGCGGATGCACTACGCCTAGCAGCGAGGTCTGAAGGTCTGGTAAATAATGTCAGGCGGGCTTTGGGGATGAAAAGTTGGAAAGGGGACACGCAGTCGAAATCAAAGATCTGCGCTATCCCATGTGAGGGTGAGTTTTTCTTTGGGAAAACCCTAGACGACATACCAAGACAAAAGAAAGGAAAAATGCTTTTCCTGATTCTTCTATTCCTGTCTATAGGTGAGCATTTAAAAGAAGGCCATTTGGTAAAAGAAGACAAGCAGAAAGACCAACGAGATGGGCCACAAAGGAAGAGAAACAGAGGGGTACTATGTTTAGAGGACCTGGCTTCCGAAAGGAAAATAAGTACTAAAAAAACAGTCACCCCAGTAGGTGGTAGACTAAAATTATTCTTCCCACAGTGGTAAAAGATAACTGCTAGCTCGTGGATCTTGAGTTTAATCAGAGAAGGAATAAAAATCGAATTCCTTCAGATTCCCCATGATGCATTTATTGTAACATCCCTCAATTCGCCAATACAACAAAAACCCTTGAGATAGAAATTCAAAGCCTATTAACCAAAAGTGAGTCTTAGTTAAAGGGAACCTGTCACCCCCAAAATCGAAGACAGAATGCAGCAGGAAAGAGTCTACCACAAAAATCTACACTAAAATATGGAGGAAATTCCTGCAGTTCCATACAACTTCTGATCCTACAGAAGTCCCGATAGGGCCCATCTTAGACCCAATAGAATTCCTACAAAAGGGAAAAGTATCTGTAAATACATTGAAAGTCCATGTGTCTGCACTAGGGGCCCTCCATGGCCATAATGTTGCAGGGAATAAATGGGTGTCCCGATTCATCACAGCTTGTGAACGGATCAGTCCCGTTCACATACCGAGGGTTCCTCCCTGGGATTTAAACCTGGTCCTAAACACTCTAAAAGAACCTCCTTTTGAGCCAATAGATACAGCATCCCCAAAACACCTATCACTCAAAACGGCCCTCTTAGTAGCACTAACATCTGCTACGAGAGTTAGTGACATTCAAGCTTTGTCTATAGACCCACCTTTCCTACTGACGTTTCAGGATAGATTGATTTTAAAAACAGACCCCTCATACCTTCCTAAGGTGGCAGGAAAATTTCATAGATCACAAGAAATACTTCTCCCCACCTTCTTTAGGAACCCTTCCACCCCTGAGGAACGGAAGTTTCACACCCTGGATGTCAGGACAATAGTATTAAAATACATTGAAACGACTAGGAGTTGAAGGCAGTGTAGGGCTCTGTTCATATCCTTCCAGAGCCGCAAGAAGGGGTATGGAATCAAGAGGGGCACCTTATCCCTCTGGATTAGGGACGCTATCCGGCTGGCTTACTCCGTTAGAAATGAAAATCCTCCTGAGGGCATTAAAGCGCATTCTACTAGAGCTATGTTATCTTCATGGGCCGAAAGGGGAAACGTTCCAATTGAAAACATATGTAAGGCGGCAATGTGGTCAGCTCCTTCTACCTTCTATAACCACTATAAGCTTGACCTCTCTTCAGCTTCTGACCTGGACTTTGGCAGGACTGTCCTCAGCACGGTGGTGCTGTCGTGGCGAAGAGTAAAAAGCCGGATTACTTACCGGTAATGCTCTAATTTTGTGAGAAGCACCTGAATTTAGAAAAGTGTGGAAAGGCTTTTGTTACAGCTCTTTCCGTCATACACCAGGGATACAATGGACCTTCTACAGAAACTTGAGGGTATTACTGTGTGAATGAACATGGTTGGCAAGCATTATTGCTGAGGCCCTATTCATTGATACCGCATGACATGGGCCTAAGGGTAGTACAATATTTTCTGGCATCTAGGGGTGTACAATTTTGGGCCCATAGTGACTTTGTACTTGACCTTTTGAATTACAGCCTTAGAAATAATGTGCTTTTGTTTGACAAGAAGATCTACTGCTAGCTCAGGGGCACAGCCATGGGCAATTGCTGTACTCCAACAATTGCAAACTTGTTCCTAGGCAGGTCGGAGGAGGCTGATGTTTTCACAGATGAAATAGAAAGGTTTATCGGCAGTATAGAGTTATGGATGAGGTTTATCGATGATATCTTCATCCTATGGAAAGGATCACTAGAGAACTTTTACTCTCGTTGTGGAAACTCTTAATAATTTACTTGGCCTAAGGTTCTCATGGGAAATTGATGGACACAAACTGTCATTTAATGACCTCATGATCTCCAAGAAGGGTAATGGCTCTTTAAGGACTACCATCTTTTGCAAACCAACTTCCACCAATTCCCTTCTTCTGTATCATAGCCACTATCTTTTGCCACAGAGGAAGGGAATACCAAAGAGCCAATATCTGCTTCTAAGTCGCAATTGCTCTACAGAGTTGACTTCAAACAGTCCCAAGACTTTCTAGAAAGACTCAGAGCAAGGGGTTATCCTGATTGGATATTGAGAAAGGAATACCAATTTGCCCTCCAACAGAAGATAAAAACTTCCTCAACATCCCCCTTCCCCCCCCAATGGGATCTCTTATGAGACTTGATAGCGACCTTTGACAACGGGGCTTCACAAACGAGAGCTGTTATGGAAAAACATTGAGGTATCCTGAGAATGGATGTTGATCTTATATGGCCAATGCCACAAATTAATTTCCTCAAGAATCGCTCCATTGGAGATATTGTGATACAAAGCCACTTCACACCATCAAGTGAAGGAGCATGTGGCTACCAAAGCCACCAAAGGGGTGTTTCAGATGTGGCGGATGGGTGACGTGTCAACATGTTGTCAACACAAAAACCTTCACTACCATGGTTACTGGTAAATCCTTTACCATCTGGGAGTTCATAACTAAGTTATAAAATCTTATATATAATTGTCTAAGGGTCACTTCCGTCTGTCTCTGTCCTTCTGTCACGGTTATTCATTCACTGATTGGTCTCGCCAGCTGCCTGTCATGGCTGCCGCGACCAATCAGCGATGGGCATAGTCCGAAAGAAAATGGCCGCTCCTTACTCCCCGCAGTCAGTGCCTGTCGCCCGCATACTCCCCTCCGGTCACTGCTAACACAGGGTTAATGCCGGCGGTAACGGACCGCGTTATGCCGCGGGTAACGCACTCCGTTACCGCCGCTATTAACCCTGAGTGTCCCCAACTTTTTACTATTGACACTGCCTATGCGGCATCAATAGTAAAAAATGTAATGTTAAAAATAATTTAAAAAAAAAAAACCTGCTATACTCACCCTCCGTAGTCGCTCGCGTGGGCCGCCATCTTCTGTTGCAGGTTCCGGTGGCAAAGATGGTATGGGAGAAGGACCTGCCATGACGTCACGGTCATGTGACCGCGACGTCATCACAGGCCCTGCGCGCATGCACGAGAAGGACCTGCCATGACGTCACGGTCATGTGACCGCGATGTCATCACAGGCCCTGCGCTAGAAAGACCTGCCATGACGTCACGGTCATGTGACCGTGACGTCATCACAGGTCCTGCGCTCATACCAACCCTGGGACCGGCAGCTGCCGTGGACTACAAGGGGCCCTCGGAAAGGTGAGTATATGTTTATTTTTTATTTTTTAACCTGTGACAAACTTGGCTGGGGAATATACTACGTAGCTGGGCAATATACTACGTGACTGGCCAATATACTACGTGGCTCTGTGCTGTATACTACTTCGCTGTGCAATATACTACGTGGCTCTGTGCTGTATACTACGTAACTGGGCAATATACTACGTAACTGGGCAATATACTACGTAACTGGGCAATATACTACGTGGCTGGGCAATATACTACGTGACTGCAATATACTGCGTGGCTGGGCAATATACTACGTCGCTGTGCAATATACTACGTGGCTCTGTACTGTATACTACGTCACTGGGCAATATACTACGTAACTGGGCAATATACTACGTGGCTGCGCAATATACTACGTCACTAGGCAATATACTACGTAACTGGGCAATATACTACGTGGCTGCGCAATATACTACGTCACTAGGCAATCATGTCATGATTAAGGGAGCTTAGTCTCCAGAAATGCGTTGAGATTCTTACTCATATGGTTCTTGCTGAAGTCTGTATCCTCTATGCTTAAAGTTTGTGAATAAAAAAAACTATTTTTTACGGATTCAGTGAAGCTGGACATTCTCTTCTTTTTTTTTTTTTTGAAACTACATTCGCCTTTAGGAGACATGTCAATAGGATACGCTTGGGGGTGACACCAAAACAATTGGATTTTCAGTATATGATCTGGTCAAACCACGAAAGAGGGGTGGTGACTTTGATAAAATACTACTACAAGAGACTGCATGGATTTTTCGGCTACATACAGTTTAACAAGAGGGATTTAAGGAACAGTTCAATTCTATCTGCTTTGTCTAAATACGTATATTGCTGGTCATCTATGTGCCGCCCCTTCACTACTTTTTTCTCCGGTGGCCATCCTATGGACTAGATCAATACAAACACGCTTTTCCCAAATTAAGTGCTCTTGCACCCCGACCACTATAAATCCCCTGCCCACTGTCCGTCTATTTAACTCTGCATAAACTCACCTGCAGTATGGGTTTATGAGCCACGGCATGTCAATTATCTGCAGCGGATACTGGTCTTCACTGTCTAGTTTCACCCATAGCCATTCATTAGATTCGGTAAATCTGTGTGGTTCACTGAACACATGCGTATTTATCTGTGCAGTAGGTAGGCTGTGTCCAAAACGCTGCTATTTTTTGTCAATGGACACATAGCCTATGTTCAGCTTTTACTTCATACGCCATATTTTGCTTTTTGTGCAATGGCACTGTGGAGTCAGTGCCAAAAAAACCCTCTCCATTATGCTTCAGACATACACTAAGCATGACCTTTGGGAAAGCTTTCTAAGTTAGAATAGGGTACTTTGTCTACCCATGGAGAGAAGAGTTGAATCTGCCTTCGGACACTTTGGGATTTGCCATATGGGGCCACTACATATTGGGCATTCATTAAAGTTTTAACTAGGGTTTATTATCTACCTCCTGCCTTCCATATACCTAGATCTTTCCTTCCTTATCGATAATTAATTGAATGGTGTGCTTATTCTATCTACAGGACCTACCCCACTGTTCTTAATAGCATTGTGAATGCAAACCAGACAAATAAAATACATTAATGAGGTGTGATGAGGCATGATCATGGATTAGATAGATGAGTCCAGGAATGAACTCGCGATCCGTTCCCCGCTGAAATTGCATCAGCAGCGTTATGATCACGATGGCGACGTGTGCACACACCACATTGATGTTCACAAAGCGCTTTCGCCATGATGGCGCTAAGGCATGCCCCTGATATTGACATCATTAACCCCTTTTTCCTCCCGATCCTGATATCACCTTCATGACCAGGCCAAACGTTACAATTCTAACCAGTGTCACTTTGAACTCTGGAACGCTTCAATTGATTCTAGTAATTCTGAGATTATATTCTCTTGACATATTGTACAGCATGACATTGGTAAAATTTGTATGATACAACTTGCTTTTGTGAAAATATCAGAAATTTGGTGAAAATGTTGAAAATTTAGCAATTTTCAAACTTTTTTCATTTTTATGCCTACAGTATTTTTGTAAATCAGATTTCCCATAGGTCTAGTTTACGTCAGCACAATATTTGAAACATATTTTTTTCTTGTTAGGAAGTTAGAAGGGTTAAAAGTTGATCAACAATTTCTTATTTTTTCAACACTATTTATAAAGCCATTTTTTTAGGGACCACTTCACATTTGAAGTGACTTTGAGAGGCCTATTTGACAGAACATACCCCATAGTGACACCATTCTAAAAACTGCACCCCACAAAGTAATTAAAACCTCATTGAGGAAGTTTATTAACCCTTCAGATGCTTCACAGGAATTATTGCTATGTGGAAAGAAAAACTAGTTTACTTTTGTTCACAAAAATGTTACTTTTTCCCCAACTTTTTATTTTTGCAAGGGTAACAGAATAAAATGCTCCCCAGAATTTGTTCTGCAATTTCTCCTGAGTACGCCGATACTCAATATGTAGGGACAAAACTACTGTTTGGGCGCATGGCAGGGCTCTGAAGGGAAGGAGCGCCATTTGACCGCTCACCATTTCTACGTGAGCCAACTGAATCAAATCATTTATGGCTAGGTATATGCGGGGGTGTTGAACATCTCAATGTTGCTTCATCTTACCGTACTCGGCGCCTTGAATTTAATGGTTATCTAACATTTCGTTCTTTACCCTAGGTCTTGTATTATCCATGCGGTGCCTTCTATGAATGGTACTGTCGGCTCAAGTGGCCACCGGATCCGGATTCACTGCCCTACATGGGTTTAGTGGGCCTGGGTTATGGTGAACTTGACCCTGCTGCACCCTGAATGAAGGTGCTCATTTCTGGGTGGTATTTACCATCTGAGTTGTCTATACGAGGGTGACAACTGTGCGTGTGGGCCGTTGGTAGTTGCTATAATTTGACCATTAATGGGTAGTCCGCGATGAGTACCTATACCTTGGCTACCTATTCTATAGTGAGCCCAATAGCAGAGGGGCCGTTGGTTTGTCTTGTGTGTGCTTTTTCATGCATGCGCGTAATAAATATGATCATGGGGGTTCCATCGTAATACGTAGGTTCCGCCTGGTAAGGAATAACAATGCCTACTTTTCTATGAGATCTTTTGAGATATGACATACCTTAACCCTTATCCGGCTGAATAGGTACAATTGTAACTATTCCGTTTTAAAATTGCAATAACTTTTTTTTGAAAAGACGTAGAGGGCTGAAATTTCGTGACATCTCTACATTTTTGGTCCAGAATATATTGGCCAAATTTCAATAAAATATCTCCACCCGCTTCCGAGATAAGGGGTCGAGATCTTTTTGCATCCATAACAAGCTGCATAGGTACAAATGTACCTCATATATTTTGAATGAAGATAATGCAAGGGAAAAAGCATAAATTTTTTTTTAATGATAATGCTATTTAACTATTATAAACAAGTAAAAAACTGTTCATTTACATTATAAAAGAAAATGTAAGAAACTTTTTTTTATTGATTTTCTTTGCAAGTAATGCATGTTGGCTTTGCTACAGAGTGTTCATCGCAAATGGGTTTCACACAAACCACACAAGACTTTCTAGTCTTGCGTTGTTTTCGCCTCAGGTCTCTGCAGACATAGCAACTACCAACAACAGGGGAGGGTCCACGACTACCATGAGGTATTTTGGGGCCAGCTGCTGGCTGCGATGCTACCACAATGCATCGTCCAAGCACCATTTCTACTGCACCTCGAAGAAAATGGTTTCTCATTATCATTTTGTTTGTACTACGATCTTCAATTGCAATCATACACAGCTGATTTGCGAGATCTTTCAGGAACTTTCTTCGTTGATCCTTTGCCCTGAAGCTTGGATTGTGTTCTCTGTAGATGATGTAGGATGCTAACCCACTGACATCAATCATATTGTAGAAAAATGCCAAAGTCCAACGTGATGTTCGTCGTTTCACAGTGTACTCTCCCAACATTTTATCCATAACATCAACGCCACCTTTTGTTATGTTGTAGTATTTTATTATCTCTGGCTTGGCTGCTAGTGTCTCTTCAACTTCTCCCGTCATGTGCATAGATGATAGAAGCACGACTGATTTGTTCTTCTTTGGTACATATGAACAGACTGTTGCATCATGATTGTAGGCAAAATTTGTCGAGTATACAGGCCTTTCTTTGGCAGGCTGCATGTTGTTAGGTAGGAACCTTTTGTTTTTTCTCACTGTACCAACTAGTGTCATGTTCCAGGAGTTCAATACCTTAGCTAGTTCCATGGTTGTAAAGAAGTTATCGGTGGTGACATTTCTTCCAGAGCCTTTATACGAGCTCACTAGGTCCAATACTGTTCGTTCTCCAATGTTTACTTGTCGAGGACCATCAGTTGGTTTCCCAGTGTAGAGCTGACCTTGTAAAGGGTAGGCATTTGATGAGTCACAAGCCCAGAAAATCTTTATGCCATATTTAGCTGGTTTTGAAGGTATATACTGGGTAAATTTAGTATGACCTCTAAATGGAAATAATTGCTCGTCGACGGTGATACAATGATATGGCTTGTAGGCTCTCTCCAGATTACTGTTCAGCATTGTCCAGATGTCCCGTATTGGTGCAGCTTTATCTGTTTGTACACGTTCTGCACGTGTATTTTCGTTGTCAAACCTGATAAATCTGAGTATCATCTTGAAGCGGTCACGAGACATGGCTGCACGTATAAGAGGCAGAGCAGCAACATTCCACATTTCCTCCAGATTCTCTTTGTTGGCTCTGTGCACACCAGCAGCAATCAGTATGCCCAAAAATGCATGAAGTTCAGTTTCAGTAAATTGCTTGAATGTTTTTTGTGGTGGCCGTTTGGAAGAATCAGGAAAACGTTGTACCAGTTCGTTGTTGTAAGCATCACAAACTCTCTTGGCCTTTCGATTCGTTTCCCGTAATATGATGTCACACATCTCGGGAGTCATGATGGACTTGAATAGCTCTTTTGCTGTATATAGGTTGCTGATTGCTGCAGGGCCACCTCTTTGTCGTAGGACATTACGAGATTTTGTTTGTGCATTTGGCAGTGGATTACTGCACCATTGAGTTTCATCCTTAGCAGTCCAAATGTCGCCTGCACTTTGAGGCACAGAATCATCCTCAACACTTTCGTCTGATTCGTATTCATTTTCATGCTCTATGACCATTTCTTGTTCAATGTCTGAATCTTCTTCAGTAACATCCACTTGTGGTACATAGTTTTCATCATCAGATGGAACATATGGTTCATCCTCATGCTCAGAATCAGATTCTTCTAGCATTCGCATTATTTCGTCAGACGTAAATCTGTAAATATGAAAAAATGTAAAATAAATAATTTTCCGAAATACTACATTATTGGCTTTTCACAAAATTATACTAACCTGCAAACACGTTTTCTTGGATTATGGCGGAAACTAGATCCAGCATTACTATCACTCATGATGACTTGCTAGATGAATTTTGGCTTCGTATTTTGTGCTGAATATAAATAAAACATCGTAAAACAATATGTAGATACTAATTATTATCCATTTTTCGTATAAAAATTATACCTATAGTGATAAGTTTCATACAAAATATATGTAAGCCAAGTCCAGGCTGAAAGACAATTTGACTGTTCTGTCCCCACATAATGAGAATAAAGGTATAACTGGCTGTTAGATGCTGTGAGACTTTCCTACCTTCGTTTCCAAGAAATTGAAGACTTCACAAGCCTAGAAATGTGTGCTCACAGCAATGAGATGAACAGCAAAATGGCTAATGAGAGGAGGGAGGCAGGAAGACAAGTAGAAGCCACTCCCAGTTTGAATTAACTTAATTGACAGCAACATAAGTGACCAGTAACAACACTGAACAATAGATATCAGCATAACATTTGTAGCTGAATGAACTTTAGTTTCTGA
The DNA here is from genome assembly GCF_032444005.1 of Ranitomeya imitator. Lineage (NCBI taxonomy): Eukaryota > Metazoa > Chordata > Amphibia > Anura > Dendrobatidae > Ranitomeya > Ranitomeya imitator. Next base: position 201,739,785 of record NC_091285.1, on the reverse strand, counting down.
AACCAAGTAAAGTCTTCCCACAGTGGAGGTATATGTGAAGGTACAATTGTACCTATGCAGCCTGTTAAGGTTGTAAAATTATGCAGCCTGACAAGGGTTAAGAGAATTGGTGTGCATTTATCACACCTTGAATTATATTAATAAGGTCGCAGTGACCGGGTATGCGCAGTAAGCTCTATGTACGGTACCTGACTACCATTCACCTATACTGATTATGCAGCGGGTACTGTTATGTGTGAACAGGGGTATTTCTTCCGTCGCAGCTTAATCAAAGCAGATTTAGAGGTGCCATGGCAACGCAAGTATTAGGCAGGTGCCGTTTTGTGTACCTCAGATTCTTGTGCGGTTTGCGCATGCGCATATAAAACCGGGGCTGGTGTCTACGTTAACCTCGTAAATTACTATTGAAATAATCTGTATAGTTACGCCATCTGCGCCGGTGGATTAGGTCACTAACATTTGTTTATGTAAGAGGAAGTATTGCGCAATAGTTTAGACGCTTGTATCTGCGCGTGCGCAGAGCAAGCTGCGGGCCAGTTGCTATGGCAACCAGGCTAACAGGCAGGCGCCGTTGCGACACCTCACTTCCGGCCGGCGGGGACTTCCTGTGTTAGTGAACGCCGACATGTGGACTGATTATCGCCATCTTCGCCTACACCTGGTAGGTGTATTAATTAAGGTTTATTGTATAAATTGCTGGGGACACACTAGTAGGGCATGCTCTGACCCTGAGGAAGACACTAAGTGCGTCGACACGCGTTGGTCCAGGACACTGATGTGGTCTATGGGATACACTATGCCCAGCACACTAGAGATCTAGCAGGCTACTCTTGGTGAGATACTCTGTGTTATCTGCAGTCAGAGCTCGTCATGCAAGGGGTTGACAGGCTGATGTACATAGCTCTAGGAGGATCCGGTGGTATTTTGCCAACACTATCACCAGTCCACAGAGATTATACGTGGTGAGATAAAATAGAGCAGCATTTTGCACGCTTGGTAGAGTGGGCAAATATTTTCTGACTGACCGTAGGTTTGCTTCCTAGCACCGCTTTTAGATAATTTCTGTGTGCTGTAGCCTGTGAGGATCATGGGACTGTTCAACTAGATCTCTCACTATTTTTTGTGTGCTTATACATGACGTGGCATTTACTATGTTTGTATCCATTTGTATTACCATGTACGGATATTTAACCTAAAAATGTTTATAATTAGGGCACAGGTTTCTTGTATAACATATGTGGCCCATCAGTGTACTATTGTGCAATATAATTTTTGGTAACCTGTAGTGTGGACCCGCCACCTCTACTCATGTGGTGGAGGCCTTTTAAATGTTTTTAATGTGCTCTGTGTGTTGTTTCCAGTAAATAAATTATTTGGTATACTATTATTGTGTTGGTGATCCCATTCTTTATTGCATACCTTTCCTTTTTTGTGTGTTGTATCCAATTTGAGTATGCAATAGGTGATCCCGTACTTCTATATTTGATGGTGCCCACTCTTAACATATTTGGTTGAGATTTGACCTTTTGAATGCAAAATTTGCTGAAATAATTAGCGGATGCCATTTCACGGTTGGAGAGCCCCTGATGTGCCTAAACAGTGGAAACGCCCCACAAGTGACACCATTTCGGAAGCTAAACCCCTTGGGGAACTTATCTAGATGTGTCGCGAGCACGTTGAACCCCCAGGTGCTTCACAGAAGTTTATAACATAGATCAGTGAGAATTTAAAAAGAACCACATTTTTTCCCAGAAATTTTTTTTTGTTAGCCCAAAATGTTTATCTTCACAAGAGTAACAGGAGAAAATGGAACCCACAATTTGTTGAGCAATTTCTCCTGACTACACAGATTCCCCATATGTGAGTTTGAGGCACAGTGCAGGGAAGAAGCGCCATATTGGAGTTCAGATTTAGCTGGTATGGTTTGAGGGTGCGATGTCACATTGGCACACTATATGCGTCATCGCGCCCTCTGACCTGAACAGTCAGAGCGGAGAGATGCCGGGAAGATGGAGCGAAGCCCCGGAAGATGGAGCGACGCCCGGCGTGTAGAACGGGGATAGGTGAATATGACATACTTACCTGCTCCCGGAGTCCCGCTCCTTCCCCCGGACAGCTGGTCTTCGGTGCCGCAGCCTCTTCCTCTATCAGCGGTCACCGTTACCGCTGATTAGAGAAATTAATATGCGGCTCCACCCCTATGGGAGTGGAGTCCATATTAATTTTTCTAATGAGCGGTCCCACGTGACCGCTGAAGAGGGGAAGAGCTGCGGCACCCGGAGACAGTGTGACGGCAGGGGGAGCGCCAGGATCGCCGGGACTAGGTAAGTATGCCTCAGCGCCCTCTCCCCCTCACCTGCCGACCCTGCCACCCACCGTGACTCGAGTATAAGCCGAGAGGGGCACTTTCAGCCCAAAAATTTGGGCTGAAAATCTCGGCTTATACTCGAGTATATACGGTAATACTTTTTTGCAAGAAAACGTATGTTAAGCTGCTCCACCAATCGCCAAGGTATACCCATAATAGAGCAGTCCTGTCTAATGTATATAACCCCTATCTGATGTATTTAAAAACCTGATCATCTGTATAGTACCTGTATGAACAGGGCTCAGAGAGAAAATATCCACGTTGAACATGCGAGATGGAACAGCTACAATGCAAATGACCCACAGAGGAGTGGTGAACTCCCCAGTTTTTGGTTTTATAATTGTTCTCTTGTTTCTACAAGACTGGGGAGTTCACCACTCCTCTGTGGGTCATTTGCATTGTAGCTGTTCCATCTCGCATGTTCAACGTGGATATTTTCTCTCTGAGCCCTGTTCATACAGGTACTATACAGATGATCAGGTTTTTAAATACATCAGATAGGGATTATATACATTAGACAGGACTGCTCTATTATGGTTATACCTTGGCAATTGGTGGAGCAGCTTAACATACTTTTTTTGCAAAAAATCGTATTAACTAAATACCCTGTATTTTTTCATTTTTTGACTAGCACTTGCTTATTTACTGTGACTTTTTTTACAACAGAGTATTTTTTGACCTCTCTGTGCGCTTTTGTGTTTTCAAGTTCTTTGGTGGTGTGAACAGGTTCCTACAGACTTGTTCGCTATGCAGGTGGCCCATGTGTTCTTGATTTTATTATAGAGAATCTTCCACCGGGGATTGTGTCTGAATCGCGCATTTCAGAGATTTGCACATAAACCCTGTTGTAAGTGCTCAGCATACAGCACAAGATAAATGTGAGCAGAACCATACTGCGAATTTTGGGAGACAATACGAAAAAATGAACAGCAGGTGAAGAATCGGTTTTATTTATTTTTTACGTTGTTTCTTGTGCAGTAAAAGTCATAACCTCATTTTATTCTTCGGGTAAGTGCGATTACAGTGATACCAGATTTATATTGGGTTTTTATGTTTGGCTGCTTTCACACACTAAAAGACGCTTTTATTGCAAAAACTAGTTTTTTGAGAGCTGTAATTTTTCCATAATTCTGCCAAGTCATGTGAAGGCTTGTTTTTGTGTAACGACTTGATGTTTTTATTGGTACCATTTTTAGCACATTCAATTTTTTGATCGGTTTCTATTCCAATCTTAGGGAGGCAGAATGAACAAAAAAACAGCAATTCATTTTTTTTTTTTAATGCCGTTTCGCATGTGGTAAAATTGATAAGGCAGCTTTATTCTTTAGGTCAGTACAATTACAGCGATACCACAGTTAAAAATTTTTTTATTTTTTTTTTATGTTTTGCCACTTTTCCAAAAAAAACTATTTTATAGGAAAATACCGTATATACTCGAGTATAAGCCGACCCCCCACCCTAATTTTGCAACAAAAAATTGGGAAAACTTATTGACTCGAGTATAAGTCTAGGGTGGAAAATGCAGCAGCTACCGGTAAATTTCAAAAATAAAAATAGATACCAATAAAAGAAATACAAAACACACACTGGCGCTCACCACACTGTGGGCTGAAGCCCGGTGAAAGGAAGAATAGATGACGAATTATATGCCCCTAGCTGCTGGGATCACTATACAGGATCTGTGCCTACCCTGGAAGAAAATAAAGAATTACCACAAAAACGGGGTGATGCCGCGCTTAGGGGTTAAATGCTAGGTGATGCTGGGCGGCGTATAGCCGGTAACTGGGTCCTACCATTGCGGAAAATGGAAATATAAGTATATACCCTTAGCAGGGAGTAGATAAATCCTTAGTAGAATGCCTGAAAAGTGCGTACATATATATCAACATAGACACTGTGCTGCGGGACGGTGCTTACCCTGCTATTGGTGCGCCTGTTATCCCGATGTGACGGCTCGTAATGCTGCAGGAGGATGTATCCAATCAGCGTAGGAATATGCGGGGGAAACCGGAGAAAGAAACCCTATCCGGAGTCCGCTGTTTGCTGTTTCGGAGTGTGCTGGGAGAAGGGAGCAGGAGGGTATGTGGCAGCTGACGTTATACCTAGGGAGCCCCGGCCGAAGGCGTCCCTGGTAACCGCGGGGAAAAGACGTCGATTAAAGGGGTGGAGCCGCATATTCATTACTGTAATGGGCGGCCCCACGTGACTGCATACAGGAGAAGCTGCGGCCAGGACAGGACACTGCGAGGGAGCCGGGTAAGTATTTTAATGGGGGCGGGGGGGTGCACAGGGGGTGGGAGGGGGGTGGGCACAGGGATCTTTATTTTAAACACGAGAAACAAAAAAAAAAAAAAAAGGATTTTTCATATCTTCTCGACAGCAAATGCTGCTGCAGAGAAGATATGAATGGCAGCTTCAGCACCAGATGCAGGGGACAGCGCTTATCTCTAGCGCTGTCCCCTGCACAGTGCGTGTGGTACCCAGTCTTCTATCAATTATTTGGATATTTCCTTATCAGTAAATGAATATACTAACTTAGTTGCTGTTTCCCCTTATAGAAAATCTACTGACAGCAACTCAATTTTGGAGGCACACTCTTGTCACCCAAAACATATCATTAAGAATATACCAGTGGGTGAATTTATCAGGCTTAAAAGAAATTGTAGTTCAGCTGCACAATTCACACAGGAAACTGAGTCTGCAATTTTCAGACTTAAAGATCGCGGTTATCCTAATTGGATGCTACACAGAGCAAAATCAGTGACAAAAGACATTGATAGGAAGTCTTTATTATGGAGTGATAATGAGGATCCAGGGTCTCTTTCTATGAACCCCAACAAGAATAATAATAAAAAAATTAAAAGAAAAAGGTTTAACAAGAATAAACACACAGAGTCTGCCTCTCACTCTCTGAGTACGATAAATTTTTCCACAGTTTATAGTCCGCAGTATGCAGAAATAATTCAAATTGTGAAAAAGTATGTCCCAATTTTATACAATGATGTGAAGCTAGCACATATTTTAGATCATACTCACATACGATATCTTGCCAAAAAAGCACCTTCCTTACGTGACCTCCTATCTCCGAGTCTTTATCTCCACAGTAAATTGACTGCAGGAAATAGTGCCTGGTTAACATATAAGGGTTTTTTTTAAATGTGGTCATCACCCGTGTAAAATGTGTAATTTCGTAAGAAAAATTACTAGTTTCACCTCTAGTCTGGCTGGCATTACCTATCCGATTCGAACACACATGAATTGAAACTCAGAAGGTGTCATTTACTTGATAGAATGCGATTTATGTAAACTGCAATATGTGGGCGCACAGTGGGCCCTCTAAAAAGAAGATTTTGTAAGCATATCTCAGAATCTGCACTTAATAATACATCACATAACATTTCTGCAGTCTCTCACCACTGCAAAACAATCCATGCAGGTAATACCAGCATGATTAAAGTGACTGCTATTGAAAAAGTGCATAAACCCCCTAGAGGCGGTGATCATAGACGTAAGATATTAAATCGTGAATCTTTTTGGATATTTTCTCTACAGTCAAGGGTGCCCTTAGGGCTGAACAAACGTCTTGACCTCATTTTGCAGTTAATGTAATAATTTCATGTCTTTATTTAATATAATTCAATTTTTTTTGTGTTTTTTTTTTTTTTCTCCCCATAAGAAGGTGATATTTAATATTGTACACACTGTGAATTGGTTCTATTATTCCGGCTAATGTAACTTTTTGACACACCGATGTGGTTCTTTTTCCTTGGACATGTCTTTCTCTTTTGCGGTTCACAGGGGGTTAATATAATGAATGTTCTGATTGCCCACCTGAGTTTTAATCTAAGCACTTGTTGTTTTAGTGTTCTGTGTTGTATAAAATGTTAATATGTGGTTCCATTTTCATGCCATGACTAAAACCTGATGGTCGAAACGCGTCGGCGTTGACCACCTGGGACCCCCATCTCTTTTTTTGCAAATATTTGCATTTTAAAGTGTTTCCAATAAATTGACTTTTTAGAAGTTCCATGCTGGAGATGATTTTTTCTTTTTCATACAGCTCATTATGGCCCCATAGATGCTCCATATAACAATATGTCACATATAATGCTCCATGCAGTTCATTGTGGCCCCATAAGATGCTCCATATAACAATGTGCCACACATAATGCAGCTGCTGCTGCAATAAAAAGACATACTCACCTCTCGTCGCTGCCCGCTGCTCCTCAGCGTCCCGTCTCTCCGAACTGACCGTTCAGGCAGACGGCGGCGCACACACTAAGGCTGCCGTCACACTAGCAGTATCTGGTCAGTATTTTACATCAGTATTTGTAGCCAAAACCAGGAGTGGGTGATAAATGCAGAAGTGGTGCATATGTTTCTGTTATACTTTTCCTCTATTTGTTCCACTTCTGGTTTTGGCTTACAAATACTGATGTAAAATACTGACCAAATACTGCTAGTGTGACGGCAGCCTAATACGTCATCGTGCCCTCTGACCCGAACAGTCACTGCAGAGGACGCGGAAGATGGGGTGGCGGTGGAGCGAGGGAAGGTAAATATGAATTACTCACCTGCTCCCGGCGCCGGCAGCTTCTTCCTCTGTTTAGCGGTCACTGGTACCGCTCATTACAGGAATAAATAGGCGGCTTCACCCTTATGGGAGTGGAGTCCATATTCATTACTTTAATGAGCGGTACCACGTGACCACTGAACAGGGGAGGAAGCTGCCGGCGCCGGAGACCATGGGACATAAAGGGACCGCGCCAGGAGCAGGTGAGTATGTGACCGTCGTCGCTCCCCCTCACCCGACGAACACCCCACCTCCACCCCCTGCCGACCATGACTCGAATATAAGCCGAGAAGGGCACTTTCAGACCTTTTTTTGGGGGGCTGAAAATCTCAGCTTATACTCGAGTATATACGTAATTGTTTTTGCATCACTTTATTCTGAGAGCTATAACTTTATTTTTCCGCTGATCTGGCTGTATAGCAGCTTGTTTTCTGCGGGACAAGATGTCATTCACTGAAGGGGATAACTAGTGTGACAGTTTTGAGGCATGTTGTTCTGGATGTGGCGATGCCAAATATGTGCACTTTTTTCGGGGGGTTTTTTGTACATAAAAATACAAACTTCTTGGAGATTGTGTGTATATAAATTATATATTTTCAGCTGATCGCAGTTATAAAGCGTAGCACTAAGTTACAGTAGTTAGATCATGTACTGCCCATGATGTAACGAAATTACTAGAGCGTGGTGACCCGGACAGCATTGTGTCACCATGGCAACGATCGCGCCCTGCAATGATTGTCTTCTAAACGCTGTGCTCAATATCGACTGCAGCATTTATGAGGTTAAACTGCAGAGAGTGGTGCGGCAGTGAGTGCTGGTGTAAGCTGTCATATCAGCTGAACACCCAGCATTGATCATGCGCGCAGCTGCTATGCTTACAAAATCTCCAGGATGTACTCAGTCGGGGTTAAAAACAAAAAAAAAATGCTCCTATGCTGAGAAAATCTTATAAATGTGTCCTTGCTATGTGCGGTGTCTGACAGTGCAGGAACATGGTCCGATTAGTGATAAGAGAACGTATTCAGATAAGGTGTTATCCGAGCACGCTCGTGTGCTAATAGTGTCTTTAGCGTTCTTGAATACAATGTCGCATGGCTGTTCAACAGCCTGAACACATGTAGAGATTGCCTAAAGGTACCTTCACACATAACGATATTGTTAACGATATCGTTGCTTTTTGTGACGTAGCAACGATATCGTTAAGGAAATCGTTATGTGTGACAGCGACCAACGATCAGGCCCCTGCTGGGAGATCGTTGGTCGCTGAACAAAGTCCAGAACTTTATTTCGTCGCTGGATCTCCCGTGGACATCGCTGGATCGGCGTGTGTGACACCGATCCAGCGATGTCTTCACTGGTAACCAGGGTAAACATCGGGTAACTAAGCGCAGGGCCGCGCTTAGTAACCCGATGTTTACCCTGGTTACCAGCGTGAAAGTAAAAAAAACAGTACATACTTACCTACCGCTGTCTGTCCCCGGCGCTGTGCTCTGCACTCCTCCTGCACTGGCTGTGAGCGTCGGTCAGCCGGAAAGCAGAGCGGTGACGTCACCGCTCTGCTTTCCGGCCGCTGTGCTCACAGCCAGTACAGGAGGAGTGCAGAGAAGCAGAGCGCCGGGGACAGACAGCGGTAGGTAAGTATGTACTGTTTGTTTTTTTTACTTTCACGCTGGTAACCAGGGTAAACATCGGATTACTAAGCGCGGCCCTGCGCTTAGTAACCCGATGTTTACCCTGGTTACCCGGGGACTTCGGGATCGTTGGTCGCTGGAGAGCTGTCTGTGTGACAGCTCTCCAGCGACCAAACAGCGACGCTGCAGCGATCCGGATCGTTGTCGGTATCGCTGCAGCGTCGCTTAATGTGAAGGGGCCTTAACAAACAGGCAATCTCTGCGTGTGTTACGACTCGAACATAGTTTTGAACACGCCAAAAATACTGTTTTAGCACATGAGCGTGCTCGGACAGCACCTTATCCGAGCATGCTCGCTCATCACTAGGTATGATCAAAAGAGTATACAGACATTACAGCAAGGGGTCACAGCTGATTCTTTGTGAGGTAAAACATTTCCCTGCCTGTTTTTAAACAATGTATTACTTCAAAGCAAGAAAGAATCAGGCGAACCCGTGCTGTAATGACTGTATACTGTTTTGTGTCCTCCCCTGCCCAGGAGCTGTGGTATGATCAGACCATGTTCCTGCACGGTCAGACACGGCCATTACACAGTAGGAGCACATTTATAAGATTATCTCAGCACAGGAATTTTTTATTTAAACACATCCAAATGTGGAACTTATTAGTATTGTAATATCTGTGGATTAAAATCAACTTTTGTTTGTGGGACAACCCCTTTACATCTTCCACATGTCAATTCTATCAGTGTTTTTGCTGTAGATTTCACTCATAATAATAAATGGAGAAAAATCCGCAGCAAAACACATGCCAAAAACGTGGGTTTTTTCTTGCGAAAAGATGCAGAAATTTCTATACCAAATACTTTACGTGTGCACATACCCTTAATACAGCAAGAGCTAATTAGTAGCATCTTCTTCTCCAGGCAACTTCTATCAGCTTGCGCCGATAAAATGTAAAGCATATGCTATTTCATAAGTATTTCTGATAAATTCAGTGCTCAACAGTGAAACACTCCCAACTCATGGCCACTAAATGTACTGTGACCTGGTACCCATGCCTTCTTCTGTGAGTGCCCATGAGGCCTTCACCCCGTGACTAATAAATTGTCCTCATATCTCTTCACCTTTCTTTTTTTATCCGGGTAACCTTTAGATTTCCTTCTGCATCTAGCTTGTATGGTCTATACAAAAAAAGGAGGTAAGGATTAAACCCCTCACCAGCTTCTTGTGTTTGGTCCCCTGTGACCTTTCACTTAATGTCATTCATAACCTGCAATAAAGATAAATTCTGACCCTTCAACTGTTATTACCCCCAGTCAGTCTACAAGTTCATAGAAATTTGCGTTGGTGTCATGCATAAGGATGATTCATAGGCACAGAATGTGTTGTGAAAAATCTCCAGACAGAATCCAAAAATAGCCACAGGTTAATCCACCACCAAGTGTTGCATATTTTGGTGTGAATTATGCTATGTTGACATGTAGAATAAATGCATTTATTGTTTACTAGATGGTGGCCCGATTCTAACGCATCGGGTATTCTAGAATATGTATTTATGTATGTATATAGCAGCCACATAGTATATAGCACAGGCCACATAATATATAGGAGCCATGTAGTATATAGCAGACAAATACTACGTGGCTTGTGCTATATACTATGTGGCTGCTATATACATATATATTGTAGAATATCCGATGCGTTAATACAGGCCACGCAATGTATAACAGTGGCCACTCAGTATATAACACAGCCCACGCAGTATATAGCAACCACGCAGTATATAACACAGGCGACATAGTATATAACACAGGCCACGCAGTATATAAAACTGGCCACATAATATATAGCACAGCCCACGCAGTATATAGCAGCCACGTAGTATATAACACTGCCCACGCAGTATATAACAGTGGCCACGTAGTATATAGCACACAATATAGAACATAGCCACCGTAGTATATAGCACAGCCACGTAGTATATAACACTGCCTATGTAGTATATGGCAGCCACGTGGTATCTAACACAGCCCACGTAGTATACAGCAGTGTGGGCACCATATCCCTGTTAAAAAAAAAAAAAAAAATTAAAATAAAAAATAGTTATATACTCACCTCGTGGGATCCAGCGAAGCTCCAGCGATACGCGCACAGCTGCCGCCATCTTCCGTTCACAGGATGCATTGCAAAATTTCGCAGATAACTTAGCGGTCTCGCGAGACCGCTCAGTCTTCTGGGTAATTTCGCAATGCATCGCCGGGAACAAAAGATGGCGGCAGGCGCATGCGGCTCGGCGGACTACGGAGGGTGAGAATAGCAGGTTTTTTGTTTTTTTTTATTAACATTACATTTTTTTTTACTATTGATGCCGCCTAGGCGGCATAGGCAATTTAAGTCGCTGATTGGTCGTGGCTGTTTTGCCGCGACCAATCAGCGACTTAAATTGCCATGACAGACAGAGGCCGCGACCAATGAATATCGTGACAGACAGACAGAAGGACAGATGGAAGTGAAGACAATTATATAGTAGATGCAGAAAATCTGTTTAGTCAAAGGGCTCATGCAAACGTTCGTGCAAATTGGTGTGAACATGGACCGGCTGCAGGTCTCCCGATTCAAACTAAACAGATTCATATATATCTATTTCACATGTCTGTTAATTTCCATTACCGGAAAGACCGGTACCGGAGATATCCACGTAATACTTGCAGCACACGTGTGGCAATCGTGTGCCGTATCAGCACCACACGGACAGCCAGCAGGGAAAAAGCACTGTTCTCCAGCGGCGGGTGCTGAAAACTGCTCTCATCATTCTCCCCTGCTCTGTCGGTGATTGGCCGAGCAGAGGAGAATGATGAGAGTTATATTAAAGTCAGAACGACGACAGCAGGTGGGGGCTTTTGGGACTATTACGCCCATCAACCTACACCTGCTGCTGCTAATAACAGTGACAGCAGGAGCAGATGATTGGAGTATTTCTCACTGGCCGCCTTCGCTATAGCTAAATAAATGAATGAAAAACCCGACGTGGGTTCCCCCCTATTTTTGATAACAAGCCAGGCAAAATTCACAGCTGGGGGCTGCAACCCTCAGCTGTCAGCTTCAGTAAGGTTCGCTATCAAGAATATAGAGACCCCCATGCTGTTTTGTATAATTATTTAAATAAATAATTTAAAAAACGGCATGGGGTGCCCCTCATTTTTGACAACTAGCCTTGCTAAAGCTCACAGCTGGGGGCTGGAATTCTCAGGCTGGTAAGGGGCCATTGATCTTGCCCCTCCCCCAGCTTAAAAATAGCAGCTCGCAGCTGCCCAGAAAAGGCGCATCTATTAGATGTGCCAATTCTCTTTCAAATATTTTTTATTGAAATTTTGCATAAGAAATGGTAGTGGATAAAGGGAAGGGAAGCTGGGGAAGGGATTGACATTGGAAAAAAGGGCGAGGGGAAAGGAGAATCCATAAAATTAGAGAACCAAATATCAATCTCTAATAGACAAAAACAGAAAAAAGTCATTAAATATGATCTTTTGAATAGAATATAATACAATTTTTCTTATGCAATGTATTGGAAAAAGATATAAAGTAACAATTTTTATCCATTTTGCATGACTACAAAAGATTTACTCTTTACAAAACTTGTCATTCCAAATCTTCCATTTTTTCAGATATTTTCTAATACCATTGGTGTTGGCAGCGAATCTCCATTCTAATGCACTATGCTGATAGATTTTATCCAGAATATCCGTAAAGTTGGGTGAATCCGATTTTTTTTTTTTTTTCCACCAGAATGCTATTGTACTTTTGACTACTAGAAATATATGTATTAGGCTGTATTTAACCTGAGGATCATTTCCTCCCATGTCCAGAAAAAGGAGAGCCATCTGAGGACAAAATTTTTAACAAATAAATTAATATGAAATGAAACTTTTGACCATAGAGGTTTTATTTTCGGGCATCCCCAAAAAAGATGAGAGGTTTCCTTGATATCCGCACTTCCTCCAGCACAAAGGAGAGTGATCCTGTTATATATGCGCAAGTCTAACTGGTGTGTAGTAGTACCAACGTGTGATCACTTTGAAGTAGGACTCTTGTAGAGCTATTGAAATAGTAGACTTAATGGCCTTGTCCCATTGCTCAACTTGTAAAGAAATGTTGAGGTCCGATTCCCATTTTTTCATGTACTATATTTTTAAAACGAGAAATATCTCTATTGAAATGACTGTAGAGGTTATTTAGACTCCATATATGTTTGTTCTTTACACTAATGGATGCGCCAATTCTGGCGCTTTGCCCGATTCTTCCCACTTGCCCTGTAGCGGTGGCAAATGGGGTTCATATTTGTGGGGTCGATGTCACCTTTGTATTGTCAGTAGATCACCGTGAGAATGTTTTTTTTTTATTTAGTTATAGCGCAGGCGAAGAATATCCACATCATCGGCTCCTGCTGTCACTGTTATAAGTGGCAGCAGGTGTAGGTTGATTGGAGTCCCAAAAGCCCCCAACTGCTGTCATTGTTCTGACTTGAATATAACGCTCATCATTCTCCTCTCCTTGCGCCGATCGCTGGCAAAGCAGGGGAGAATGGGGAGAGCGTCTAAAGCACCTGCCGACTGGGAACATCGCTTCCCCAGTGCCGATGCGAGTCACACGGATTACATCAATCTATGTTCTCTGTGTGCGGGACGTTTTGCGGCCCATGCTGATGGTAAAAAACGGACATGTCAGCGTGTGCACTGCTGTTGTGCACAGACCCATTAATTTCAATGGGTCTACGTGTGTTAGTGTCTCCGGTACATGTGAAAACTGTCACCACACGTACTGGAGACACGGATGTGTGAAAAAGGCCTTAGGTTGTGACTCTTGGGTCAGGAGAGCTTCAGCCAATTTACGCATTGCGGTCTGTGTTCTGATCAATTTGAATGGACATCTGCATGAGTCCTTACTGTCCAATAAAAGTGGGTATGATTTCACAATAACTCATGCCCACTGTGTGTTTAACCCTTTCCTGACATATGACGTACAGTTATGAGGTAGGCGTATCCCTGACATTTGATGCGGGTTCGCAAGCCGCTGCCGGTATCTTTCTATCTTTCCAGGTAGATGGTAGCTGAATTATTCAGCCATCATCTGCTTCAAACTGCCTCAGTCGGAGCAGAGCTCTGCCTTTAGCTGTTAGCGATGTTAAATGGCGCTGTCAATCTGACAGCAACATTTAACACACATTGGTAGGGGAGTGCATCATTCCACGTGCCCATGACATGATCCACACACTTCAGATGGAGTGCTTGAGCATGGTAAGAACAAAGCCTAACTTATAGTTGCAAACTCCAGTCCTTTTAAACAAATTTGTTTAGGATAAATCCTGTATTTCTTTTTGTATAACAAAGGCTTATATAGGTATGCAATAACAAGTCCATTGCCGTCTCTTCAGAGCTGCCATGGTCTCTGTTTACTTGCTGCAGCAGTAACATCACAACTGCAACGCACCTATCTATTGCAGTTGATCACAAGTTTCACAGTTTGTGCCATCTACATCCTTTGAATAAAATTAATACCAATATGGCTAATATTTTATCATTAGAGAGTGTGAAAATGTAAGTTGATATCGGCTTTAGTGTATTTTTGAGACTGAACTTTGCTCAGATAATATATTTGTAAAATACAGTAATGTGCATTTCAGAATACAGTATTCATCCATGATACTTAATTGACCTTTTTTTTTTTTCAGGCCATCTCTTTGTTTGAATTGCTGAGATACTGCATAGGCGTTTGCCTGCAAATAGCAACACATCTGCGAATATCAGTCTTCCGAATCCCTCCTATGCCAGCTGCAGAGCAGGTTCAAAATCCAAACCATAGTGATTGACTGCTAAAGCAAGTGGAGGAAAAGAAACATTGAGCAATTAATTATTGCATGCTGAGTTTATAGTGCTAAGCAGAAAAATAAGGAATGAATGAACTGCATATTAATAATTGTCTAATACCTTGACAAATAGTGCTCTTTAATTAAGCAAATTTTAATTAAAGGTTAATCTTTTTGGGAAATAAGCACAATTAGCTTTCCCGCACCCATCTTAAACAATAGAGGGGATGGATATATTGTTAAAAAAAAAATAGTAAACACCTTGTTATGTTTGGATCGGTTGCAGCTTCACAGTGACCAAGTCCACTCAGTATAGTGGATTCTTTTTGATTCGGGAGTGTGGCATTTTATGTTGATGGCGCGGTGTAAGTCACAGAATACATTTTGTTTATGGATATGACTGTTGGTTAGTGAGAAAAAAATATCCATAACCCTATAACAATCTGTTTCAATGTATTATTTTGTTGAATCCAAATAGTCTTGCTCTTTATTCAGTTAATTGGTTTTAATATTTTGCCAGTCACATGAAATTATTGTTTCTTCTCCTCCACATGTGCAGTTCTAAATCTTGGCATTTTATAGTGAGAGGGAATTTGTTTAAACCGTTTTATTTATTTAGGAAGTGGCATGATAAACAAAGAATTCACACAGTTATGAAAATTTCATTTGCAAGGATTCCAGATTCCTATGCGTGACCTGAGTCTCTTCTGGACCAACAGAATTATTTTTTTTATAATAATCATAGTTCTGAAATAATTACACAGTATTAAACTGGAAAACTATCTTTTTATGAAACATTCGTACTGTCCATAGCCTTGGGCTTTGTGAAGCTGAATAATTTATTTTCATTATAAAAGGAAAAGCAAAAAAAAAGGATTTATTAGCCAGAATTGTTTTTATGTTTAATAAATGTTTTATTAAATATGCTTTACTGTGTTTTGCTTCAAATTGTGCACAAAAACACAAATTTTATTATGAAATGTGTGATGAAATAATCCAAACCGGAGATTATTAAACAAGGTGGACATGCATTCTGTAAAAGTAATTTGTTCAATATTGTTTTATGCTAATGAGGCAAGGACACCATTTAGAATAATTGACACTCACTGAATGTTCATTAGGGTCAGTAGAATTATATTTAACCACAGACACAACTGCTAAATTACCGTAGTTGCAAATCAAGTTAGTCTGTAGAATTAGTCTGTAGAATATCAATAAATAATTGGATGTTGCAAATGGTGTATTTATATTCAATAAATTTACTAGTTAGCATTTCACATAACATACTGAAGTATAGACTACAGTAATAAAGTTCAGGGGTTTTATGAGATTAAAAAGAAAATGCTGTTTGACTTCTCTACCCCCTTTTCCCAATAGACACAGTACCACTTTTGAACAGTGGCTGTGCCTGGTATGGTGACACAGCACCCTTTACTTGAATATCAAACAAGCCAATATCCTCACTTTTTTATCTGGAAGAAAACAAACTTTATTACTCTCATAACACCCTTTAACATATTTTTGCTTTGACATATACATAACATTTCACTATTTAGTTACATAAACCAAACATAACTTTCTAAATCATGCCTTAAAATGCAACTTTGTGTATTTGGTGGATAATTTTATATTATATGTTACTTAGGTACAAGTTATTCCGTCAGGGATCCATCAGAATAACATTGACTGAAGAGACTTTCGAACACTTGCCATCTCTTGCTGTTGCTGGCAGAAGAAAAAGGACACTGATGTTAAACTATTTTTTATACTTATATTTTCATAATAAAAGCTTTATGGAAAAATCAGTATGAGCAATGTGTCATATCGTAATAGAGTATTTGACCTTGACTTACAGTGTCCATCAATATTTTTTTCTGTAGCATAGCCATTTCCTTCTTGAGCTCATTTTGAGCACTGGTTAAGAGGTTTCCGTTGTTTTTTTCTAGTTCATGCATGCTCTATAAAAGAAAACACTGTAAATACATCTACACATTATGGGGTGCTGTGAACAACATGGAAAGACTCTGGCTAGCATTATCAGGAGCAAGTATGCTAGTTTTCCACAATTCCATTGACACATTCAAGAACAAGTCTGCATGAAATTAAAAGGTTACTATCAAAATTACAATGTACACATATTGTACATTTATTCACTGGTGCCAGTATAACTCCTGTTTTAACCCCTATTTGCACATAGTACATCCCTATTGTTCTATTGACCCTGCAGTTGCCACTGTTTTAATGCTCAATGTCTATCATGCACAGTGCAGTCTCCGCTGGCTGACTCACACATATCTGCAACTGAGCTGCTCTGTGAGGGATGATATCCAAGAAAGAGGCGGAGCTTCCTTTATTACTATAAGGCTACTACTTTCACACTTCCGTCTTGAGACTGACGTCATAATGCGTCGGCGCGACGTATCGACGGACGTAAAAAGATTGGCAAACGGATGTAACGCATCCAGTAAACTGACGGATCCGTTGAATTCGGTAGTACCTGAATTTTAATGCATAAAATTCTGGAGAGAGAGGGATGTACTGCAGGGGGGCTGAGAGGAGAGATATACTGCACTATGGAATATCTGGAAGGAGAGATACTGCCGTATGTTACCGGCTTCAGGGTGAAGGGGTGATCCCAAACTAAATTTTATTTTACTCTTAAAAAATGTCAGTCTAATCTTTTTTCTAATATACTCTAATTAAAAAGTCCCTACCGTTACGACACTACTCTGACTGCTTTATTTTTTTTCTCTACAACTTTCTCTTTAACGTTTCATTTTAAAATCCCACTGCATGCTGGGATATTCAAAAGAGTCTTCACCAGGGGGAGAAGATGCCGTCACTACCACCGCCTCAGTCCCCTCCATGAAATTAAGCGTCATAAGTGACCTCCATTTCAGGGGCTGTGCTAGTGAGTGCTCTACTGAAGCAAGTGTCATGTCATTTCCAACGGATGCTCAGTAAGATCTCAGTAAGATTGTGACTTGTAGGATCGCTACTTCCAACAGGTGGCGCTATAGAGTTTAAGTCCTCTTTTTCTCAGAAGAGGCAATTTACACAGTAAAAGATCTCGTCATTGTGCTACAATGCGCTCTCTCGCCAGTTCTGATCAAATGTGACTAGCCGGAAAGAGGGTACACGGGAACGGTCATTGTACACTGTAAGAACAGAACGAGTGAGCAGAAATTAAATTAAAGCATATTAGAAAAATGATTAGATAGGCATTTTTGGACCAACCCTTTAATAAAAGATATAGGGATATATTAATGGATGGTATTCAAATGTGATGTGTATTAAATA
The DNA here is from genome assembly GCF_032444005.1 of Ranitomeya imitator. NCBI lineage: Eukaryota > Metazoa > Chordata > Amphibia > Anura > Dendrobatidae > Ranitomeya > Ranitomeya imitator. The sequence continues at coordinate 201,722,048 of NC_091285.1, read as the reverse complement.
CTTTCAGATATCAAACTAATAATTTTTGATATGGTATAATGTCTAATAAAAAATCCAATTGTAAATTACCGTACCTTTAAGAACTGTTCATAGAGTTGCTTGATTGCTTTTAATCTCTGGTTCTGAACTATTCTGGCCTGTTGAAAAAGTTTCTGTTGCTGACGGAACATATTCTAGTTTGTGAAAGGAAATAAAGCTTTTAGGTTATGTGTCTAATATTATACATTCAGTATGGTCTTTGTGTGCATGGACCAATTGTAAGTCAATCGCATTATTCCGACAAACATTATATGTTGAAATTAATGTAAACTTTGGATAGAAAGATCAAAGCTGCAATATATCTACTGTATATAATAAAGAATTATCCATATATACAGTACAGGCCAAAAGTTTGGAGATACCGTCTCATTTAAAGATTTTTCTGTATTTTCATGACTTTGAAAATTGTACATTCACACTGAAGGCATCAAAACTATGAATTAACACATGTGGAATTATATACTTAATGTGAGCCAGTTTCTTTGTAGTGCTTGATGTTTTTTGCCACAGCACTTGGGGACACTTTCAAAGTTTGCACAAATTCTAACAGTCTATTCAGTAGGACTATCAGCTGTGTATCCACCAGACTTCTGCTCAACACAACTGATGGTCCCAACCCCATTTATAAGGCACGAAATCCCACTTATTAAACCTGACAGGGCACACCTCTGAAGTGAAAAACATTCCCTGTGACTACCTCTTGAAGCTCATCAAGAGAATGCCAAGAGTGTGCAAAGCAGTCATCAAAGCAAAAGGTGGCTACGTTGAAGAACCTAGAATATAAGACATACTTTCAGTTGTTTTACACTTTTTTGTTAAGTATATAATGTGTTAATTCATAGTTTTGATGCCTTCAGTGTGAATAGTCATGAAAACAAAAAAATCTTTAAATGAGGTGTGTCCAAACTTGTGGTCTGTACTGTAGTTCACTAGTGTATATACTTCAATAATCAAATACGCAGTATAAATAACTACAGATGGAAATACAACTATGAAACATTACATGTCTCAAGCTACCATAATAGCCTAAAAATAACCACTTGTACATTAACCCCTTCATGACCTTGGGATTTTTCGTTTTTCCGTGTTCGTTTTTCACTCCCCTCCTTCCCAGAGCCATAACTTTTTTATTTTTCCGTCAATTTGGCCATGTGAGGGCTTATTTTTTGCGGGACGAGTTGTACTTTTGAACGACATCATTGGTTTTAGCATGTTGTGTATTAGAAAACGGGGAAAAAATTCCAAGTGCGGTGAAATTGCAAAAAAAGTGCAGTCCCACACTTGTTTTTTGTTTGGCTTTTTTGCTAGGTTCACTAAATGCTAAAACTGACCTGACATTATGATTCTCCAGGTCGGTACAAGTTCATAGACACCTAACATGACTAGGTTATTTTTTACCTAAGTGGTGAAAAAAAAATTGCGCCATTTTCCGATACTCGTAGCGTCTCCATTTTTCATGATCTGGGGTCGGTTGAGGGCTTATTTTTTGCGTGCCGAGATGACGTTTTTAATGATAGCATTTTGGTGCAGATATGTTCTTTTGATCGCCCGTTATTGCATTTTAATGCAATGTCGCGACGACCAAAAAAACGTAATTCTGGCGTTTTGAATTTTTTTTCTCGCTACGCCGTTTAGCGATCAGGTTAATGCTTTAATTGATCGGGTGATTCTGAACGTGGCGATACCAAATGTGTAGATTTATTTTTTTTATTGATTTTATTTTGATTGGGGCGAAAGGGGGGTGATTTAAACTTATATTTTTTTTTTATTTTTTTCACTTTTTTTTACTTTTTTTTTTTTTAAACTTTTGCCATGCTTCAATAGCCTTCATGGGAGGCTAGAAGCGGGCACAACGCGATCGCCTCTGCTACTTAGCAGCAATCTGATGTTCGCTGCTATGTAGCAGAAAATCAGGTGTGCTGTGAGCGCCGACCACATGGTGGCACTCACAGCTACCGGCGATCAGTAACCATAGAGGTCTCAAGGACCTCTATGGTTACTATTCAGAAGCATCGCCGACCTCCGATCATGTGACGGGGGTTGGCGATGCCGTCATTTCCGGCCGCCCGGCCGGATGCGGTAGTTAAATGCCGGTGTCTGCGTTTGACAGCGGCATTTAACTAGTTAATAGTTACGGGCACAAGTCAGCTGTTCAAAACAGCTGACATGTCCCGGCTTTGATGCGGGCTCACCGCCGGAGCCTGCATCAAAGCGGGCCTTCTGACCTCGGACGTACTATCCCGTCCGAGGTCAGAAAGGGGTTAATAAGCATGGATAATATAACAATGTAACATGATGGGGAAAGAATAAAAAAGTTCACCGTGTCCTGCCCTATGGCAATTAATTTACAGATGTTTTCACCTGATTCCTAATTTTCAGCTGTTTGAAAATTTGGAAAGTATTTGCACAAACATATTCCAATCCCAACCGCAATGATTATGTACACCAAAAACTTTTGCACAATTTTTGTAACATGTGACTCTTTATGCTAAAAGGTTGCAAAACGGTAACAGACAAAAATAAAGACCATTTTTGACTGCGCAAACTTCATGAACTACATGCACCATTAGGAAGAATTTGGCGCAAAAGACAGCAACGAATACCACAAGTCAAAAAAAAGTGACAAAAAAAAAACTCCACATAAATGAGATTAAACTGAAAACAGGATAAGGGGTGCAGAAAAATACAAGTAGGAACTCTAGACTGATGAATCAAAATGTGAAATATTTGGCTGTAACAGGAAGGGCTGTGGAGTCGGTAAGCCACAGTTGCGACTCCGACTCCTGGATTTTATCAGGTTCCGACTCTGGCTCCGACTCCTTCATAAATGGCTAATTCGTAAGAATAAATTTACTGTTGTCAAATATTAACATCGTGCTTATTCAGTTTCTCACCATCATATAAGTAATCAGACCACTTAGAGCAAAAACTATATTTATTAGAATACAATTAGAATATAGCAAATAACTTATAAACTTTTCTAAACTCTTGTAAGTAAATATGCAATAAACACTGTTATGCAGTTAATAAGAAGAAATCTAGAAATTTGTCCTCAGAAAAAGTATTGCCTCTGTCAGATCCTCCTTCATGGATGCCCTTAAATCTGATCTACCGTATATACTCGAGTATAAGCCGAGATTTTCAGCCCAAATTTTTGGGCTGAAAGTGCCCCCCTCGGCTTATACTCGAGTCACGGTAGCGGTGGGGTCGGCGGGTGAGGGGGAGAGGGCGCTGAGGTATACTTACCTAGTCCCAGCGATCCTCGCGCTGTCCCTGCCTTCCTCCCCGTCTTCTGTGCTGCAGCGTCTTCCCCTCTTCAGCGGTCACGTGGGACCGCTCATTACAGAAATGAATAAGCGGCTCCACCTCCCATAGGGGCGGAGCCACCTATTCATTTCTCTAATCAGCAGTGCCGGTGACCGCTGACAGGAAGATGCTGCAGCACAGAAGACGGGGAGGAAGGCAGGGACAGCGCGAGGATCGCTGGGACTAGGTAAGTATGTTATATTCACCTGTCCGCGTTCCAGCCGCCGGGCGTCGCTCCATCTTCCCGGCGCCTCCATCTTCCCGGCGTCTGCGCTCTGACTGTTCAGGCAGAGGGCGCGATGACGCATATAGTGTGCGCGGTGCCCTCTGCCTGATCAGTCAGAGCGGAGACGCGGGAAGATGGAGGCGCCAGGACCGGACGCTGGGAGCTGCAATCAAGGGAGGTGAGTATGTGGTTTTTTTTTTTTATTGCAGCAGCAGCAGCGGCAGCACAGATTTATGTGCAGCATCTATGGGGGCAGTATGAACGGCACACAGCACTATATGGGGGCAGTATGAACGGCACACAGCACTATATGGGGGCAGTATGAACGGCACACAGCACTATATGGGGGCAGTATGAACGGCACACAGCACTATATGGGGGCAGTATGAACGGCACACAGCACTATATGGGGGCAGTATGAACGGCACACAGCACTATATGGGGGCAGTATGAACGGCACACAGCACTATATGGGGGCAGTATGAACGGCACACAGCACTATATGGGGGCAGTATGAACGGCACACAGCACTATATGGGGGCAGTATGAACGGCACACAGCACTATATGGGGGCAGTATGAACAGCACACAGCACTATATGGGGCATCTGTGCAGCATCTATGGGGGCAGTATGAATGGCACACAGCACTATATGGGGGCAGTATGAACGGCACACAGCACTATATGGGGCATCTGTGCACTATATGGGGCATCTGTGCAGCATCTATGGGGCAGTATGAACGGCACACAGCACTATATGGGGCAATATGAACGGTGCAGAGCACTATATGGCACAGCTATGGGGAAATGATGATCTATTTTTATTTTTGAAATTCACCGGTAAATGCTACATTTCCACCCTAGGCTTATACTCGAGTCAATAAGTTTTCCCAGTTTTTTGTGGCAAAATTAGGGGGGTCGGCTTATACTCGGGTTGGCTTATACTCGAGTATATACGGTAATTACTTTGAGAGCAGAGAACAACCTCTTTACACGAACTTGGGTTGGTGGCAAAGCAGTAACCACTCGGGCAACATCTCTGACAATGTCAATATACAGAGGAATCGCTTGTTGCACTGTTATTTTTGATGAACGGTCAAATTTCTCAATTTCTTTTAGTGCACATGAAAACTTCTGCTGAAATGTACTGACTGTGTTCTTTGATGGGGATGATTCTTCTATGCGGAAACGCTTTGCACGGTCCTTGTGATCCAAATATTTTTCGAAATTAAATTCTTCATCAGTTGATGAGGGTGAAGATGTGGCAGGACGACCAAATTCTTCTTGTTCCTCCTGACTGTTCTGCAACCCTTTCATCCTTACTACTATTTCAAACAGAGCTTCTTTTCCTTTAGTTAGCTGTTGATCATCTAGAAGAATCCGATGCATTGGGTCTACATAAACAGCTGCCAAAAGAATGTTATTTTGTAATAGTAGCTCCTCTCTCCATTTCATTGATGTAGCAATGCCACTTACAATTAACCCTCCTCTTTGGGACAGGCGAAACATCAGGTTCTTCCACTCCTTAAAGGGACACTGTCACCTGAATTTGGAGGGAACACTCTTCAGCCATGGAGGCGGGGTTTTCGGGTGTTTGATTCACCCTTTCCTTACCCGCTGGCTGCATGCTGGCTGCAATATTGGATTGAAGGTAATTCTCTGTCCTCCATAGTACACGCCTGTGCAAGGCAAGATTGCACCTTGTGCAGGCGTGTACTACGGAGGACAGAGAATGAACTTCAATCCAATATTGCAGCCAGCATGCAGCCAGCGGGTAAAGGAAAGGGTGAATCAAAAACCCCAAAACCCCGCCTCCATGGCTGAAGATTGTTCCCTCCAAATTCAGGTGACAGTGTCCCTTTAAGAAAATACCTGGAGTTAAGTCCTCTGCTTGTAATTTTTTAGTCACTGTAAATGGGTGCTCTAGCAATTTTTCCAGCTCAGTCACCTGATTCCACTGACTTTCATTTAGCGTCAGTTGAGGGTTAGCCATGTCTACAAGAAAGGTTTTCAGTTCAACCAAGCGCTGAATCATTAAGTAAGTACTGCCCCATCATGTGGCTTGATCAATAATTGCCCCTTTTCCAGCACGTCTCTTCAAAATTGAGTCAACTTTAGGGGTTCTGGCAACAGTAGCCAATTTTCTCACCTTGCCAATCAGTGCAGCAGCATGTCCTTCTTGCAGACTGTATCTTATAGCCAGCTGTAGCGTATGCACAACACAGCGCATGTGATGAATGAAAGAACGTATTGACAGTTTCAACAAGATCATCTAAACTATCATGTTGCTGTTCATCTGAAGCAACTTCAGTTTGCTCCTCAGTTACAATACTGTGTTCCTCTATTTCAAACATTTCTGTCTGTGGACCCAGAATGTTCTTCTAGCTGCTGGTCACCATCATTACTCTCATTCATTAGCTTAAAGGGACTCTGTCACCTGAATTTGGAGGGAACAATCTTCAGCCATAGGGGCGGGGTTTTCGGGTGTTTGATTCACCTTTTCCTTACCCGCTGGCTGCATGCTGGCTGCAATATTGGATTGAAGTTCATTCTCTGTCCTCAATAGTACACGCCTGCGCACATTGTTCCCTCCAAATTCAGGTGACAGAGTCCCTTTAATAGTACTTATCATATTTGAAGCATTGTCAGTTACGACAGAAAGAACTTGCTCTTTAAATTCGTAGTCTTGCAGAACCTTTTCCACCAAGACCTGGAGAAACTCACTGGTGTGATGAGCTTTGGTGTCTTTTACTGCCAATGTCTTGGTAACTATTTCATTTTTGTCACAAACAAATTGGACATTGATGGCAAAATAGTTCACTCTGTGACGTGTGCAGGCATCCATTTTAAGAAACAGCGTCCCTTGAGAGTTTTTTTTAAGTTCTTCCTTTTGTTTAAAAGCTTCTTCGATTACTAATTTTCTAATACTCTCTCTCTCCAGAGAAACACCAAGCTTGCGGGCCATTTCCCATTCAGACACATGAAAGCTGGTCGTGAAAATAATGAAATAGGCACACTATCCTTTACAACAAGCTCTATGATCTGTTTTTTGAAATGTATCTACTGTCGTTGTCACAGTAACTTTGTCACTGACAAAATATCTTGCAACTGATGGCTGCAAAGTTCTCTGCTCCTTTGTTTGGCTGGAAGAGCTGGGCACTGGTTCATTGGTTTGGATGCAGTCTTTCTCATCCACTGCTTTCAGTACTTCTGGATGAAAGAGCTGTAAATGTCTCTTTAAATTAGAAGCTCTGGTAGGAGCATTTTTATCATTGCCTGAATATGCACTGATCTTGGCTTCACAGCATTTGTTTTCGTCTGGATCATTTGTCATACACTGACAGACATAATGTTTTCTATCTTGAGTGATGGTGAAATGTTCAAATTCAGCTGATTTAATGTGACGCTTCTTTGACATTCTCAGGTTTTTAATTCTGCATTCACAATCCAAATGACAATTGTTTTTCCTAAAAACAATTGTACAAAATTATTGCCAGGTCGTACAACTGATAGTGGTCAGTAATACTGTTATTCCTCATGTACTCACAGTTAACTGATGCAAAGTTTGTTGAAAGGATAATACTTCTTAGGGTATGTGTCCACGTTCAGGATTGCATCAGGATTTGGTCAGGATTTTATGTCAGTATTTCTCAGCCAAAACCAGGAGTGGGTGATAAATACAGAAGTGGTGCATATGTTTCTATTATACTTTTCCTCTAATTGTTCCACTCCTGGTTTTGGCTTACAAATACTGACATCAAATCCTGATGCAATCCTGAACGTGGACACATACCCTTACAGTCTTCCTCTTCTGAGTAGCAGCTGTGAGATGCTTGGAAGATGCACACCAAACATCTAGTCTAGAGGAGGAGCTTTACTAAGAATTTGCAACATATTTTCACTTTCAGTTTCATACATTGTAAGTAGGGGGGTTAGGGCAGCATGAGGTTAATCAAGTATAAGATTAGATAAGGGCAGTGGAGAACAGTGACACACAAGAACTAAGAAATGTGTCTATCTCCAGCAGAACTGCTTATCACTGTTGTTCATAGTTTGATAGAACATATATATATATATATATATATATATATATATATATATATATATAGTGATGTAGCGATGTCCTTGCTGTGCAGTGAATACGCAGTGACCCATATAAAGTTCAAAATAAAGTCTTGTTTATTTCACAGCATACTCACAAACCGGAAAAGTAAGCAAACAAGTCCTTCGGTATGCAGCCGGAAAGAATAACAACAGTCCACAATCCGTTGCCGTGAACGTATTATACCACCGTGTACGCTGGGGTGTCAGGCTTTTCAGGCTCGGCCTGGCCCGTGTTGCTCCACACGGAAAGAGCTCCTCATAAGCCTCCTGCTAGGTCTGATTCCCAGACCAATACTGACACACCCAAACTCTCTTGCAGGGTTTTTTTTTCTTTCCTCCAGATTCTATGGCCATGGGCCACTATAAGATCTGGGCTGGAGGAAACGGACCGGCCCCACTACCTTCCTGCAGTCCGTTTCAAAAATAAAAGCCCATACCGGGTTTTCCTACATAATTTCTGGGTCAAATAACTTGATCCAGTTCACATTCACTTTTATTCTTCCCTGTGTCTCACAGGCAAACCTGCTGTGAGCACAGGGCACTCCAGCGGATCTACTATGCTTCTAAGCACATCCTGGGGGATACATAGCGACCCTCACATATGACACCGGTCACTGCCTTTACAATATATATATTATATATTGAGTATTATATATATTGAGTAACATTTATAAAATTCATATGAAAGTTCAATTATGAAATATTAATACATTTTTTTTAAAGCTGGAGTTGGTACATTTCTACCGACTCCAACCAAAACTAACTCCGACTCCACAGCCCTGGTAACAGGAGGCACTTGATTTACTGAAGGGCAGAAAAGCAGTACAATTATGAGTGTCCGCCGACAACAGTGAGACACTGGAGGTTCCTTGCAAGTTTGTGATTGCATTTCAGCAAATGGAAATGGGGATTTGGTCAAGATTATTACTGTTCTCAATGCTGAAACATATAGGATAAAATCCCACAAAGGACAACATCTGCAAGGAGTTTCTATGTTCTTGTGTGCTTGCGTGGGTTTCCTTTGGGTAGTTTGGTTTCCTTCCATTCCAAAGACATACTGATAGGGAATTTAGATTGTGAGCAACAATGCGGACAGTGATGATGTCGGTAGAGCACTGTGGAATAAGATGGTACTAAATAAGCAAAGTATAATAAACAGGAAGTCATCAGGGAGGAGTCTGATGGGCTCCAGGTTTATTCTTCAGCAGGGCAATGACCCCAAGCATACAAACAATGTCATTAAGAAGTATTTTCAGAGTACAGAAGAACAAGATGTTGTGGAAGTGATGATCTGGACCTCACAGGGCCCTATTTTCAACATCATTGAAGTTGTCTGGGATTACATTATGTTTTGAAGGCTAAGTATGATCACACCAAATATTGGTTTGATTTAGATTTCTCTTTTGTTCATTCAGTTTCCATTTTGTTGATTGATATAAATACATTTTTTACACTTCTATGTTTGAAAGCATTCTTATTTTGCCATATTTTTTCCGTATCAGCCTAAAACTTTTGCACAGTACTGTACACAATTCATGGTATTACCGTTACTTTTTCTTCTTGTTCTTCTGCTTTTTGCACGTCATCTTCCCATTGCTGAAATAAAGTCTTAAATTGTTGAGAATAGTCATCATTCATCTTCTGCCTGTAATAAATCATTAGTTTTAAATTTTACTTGATACTGCAGTCATTTGTAGTAGCTAGTAAAAATGTATCTTAGGCTGTATAAGGGATATTAATCCCTTATTTCCCAGTAATATTACATTGCTTTAAGGTAGTTATTCCTGTTAATCACCATATTATTCCATCACAGTGATGGCGTAGGAATAGGGGCACTGCTCAACTAAAAGTCGGTATGATGTGGTTTGCATTACTATACAGTAGTTTGGTTGGCTATCAACCAGCAGATGGACATTTCTAACTTACCTATGGGGACCTATGAATTTTTGTGATGCTACTTCCAGCATGCCTATTTTTCCTCTATAGCACAAGTATGTGTCTGAAGCGTTTTTAAGATATGTTACAAAAATACTATCCATCTTGCATAGTAATTTACCTCTGATCTTGTTGTGTTTTCCAAACATTTTCAATCTTCTGATTACTGGTTTTTAAGGATGCCTTTGTATACATTTCCAACCTTTTGCGTTTTGCTAGTAGTGCCTTGCTAATGTCCGCTGTTTTTGAAAGAGTGGTAAAAGTTAACAATTCTTATCTACGAGAACATTCCCTTTAACTTCTAGATATTTCCAGGGTGGGTCATCAAGGGGGCTGTTGGAGGTCATGCTGTAAAGACCCTTGCCAATAATGAAAGGGACCAAAGGACAAAGACACAACTGATTAATCAAATTGCAAAGCTAGAATATTGTTAGTGAGTGAAATAATATCTTGAATGTGTACAGTCAGTGTTGCTCATTGGTTAGCGCTGTTACCTTACAGCACTGGGGTCTTGTTTGAATCCCACCAAGAAAAATAAGAGAAATACACAGTACATATACAAAGTCTACATGTCTGTTGAAAATGCTCGCTTTTTTGTTGTGTAAAAATAATCATTCTAAGGGCAGAGACAGACTGCTGTATTTCTCATGCGAGAATCGCATCATAAACCTTGTACTGGCTGTTGGCTCTCCTGACCTGAGCTTGACAGCTGCATAGTAATCCTTCATGCTGTCATGCTCAGGTCAGGAGAGGTGCCGGCCAGTTCCTGCAGTGTTATGCGATTCACACACAAGAAATATGGCAGTGTGTCTCTGCCCTAAGAAGATTGATTTCAGAACTTTTTCTCCCTCAAGCTCAAGGAACATCAGTGTCAGATTGCGCCATCCATCGTTGTATGAGCCAAAGTGGACTTCATGGGAGATGACCAAGGAGGACACCATTGTTGAAAAAAAAAATCATAAAAAAGCCAGACTGGAATTTGCCAAACTACATGTTGACAAGCCACAAAGCTTCTGGGAGACTGTCCTATGGACAGGTAAGACAAAAATGGAAGTTTTTGGCAAGGCACATCAGCTCTATGTTCACAGACATAAAAATTAGGCATATCAAGAAAAGAACACTGTCCCTACTGTGAAACATGGAGGAGGCTCTGTTATGTTCTGGGGCTGCTTTGCTGCATCTGGCACAGGGTGTCTAGAATCTCAGGGTACAATGAAATTTCAAGACTATCAAGGGATTCTAGAGAGAAATATGCTGCCCAGTGTCAGAAAGCTTGGTCTCAGTCGCAGGCCATGGGTCTTGCAACAGGATGACCCAAAACACACAGCTAAAAACAAACAAGAATGGTTAAAAGGAAAACATTGGACTATTCTGAAGTGGCCTTCTATGTACCCTGATCTATATCCTATTGAGCATCTTTGGAAAGAACTGAAACATGCCATCTGGAAAAGGCAACCTTTAACCCCTTTCTGCCATTAGACGTACTATACCGTCCATGTGACCTGGGCCCTACTTCCCATGGACAGAATAGTACGTCATAGGCGATCGGCCACGGTCACGGGGGGAGCGCGGCCGATCGCCGCCGGGTGTCAGCTGATTATTACATCTCCCAACATTGTTGATTATTACATCCCCCGGCACATTAACCCCTGGAACACTGCGATCAAACATGTTCTGGCGGCATAGGAAAGCATGACGCAGGGAGGGGGCTCCCTGCGTGCTTCCCTGAGACCCTAGGAACAACGCGATGTGATTGCGTTGTTCAGAGGGTCTCCTACGTCCTACTCCCTGCAGACCCCGGATCCAAAATGGCCACGGGGCTTCTTCCGGGTCCTGCAGGGAGGTGGCTTGCAAGCACCTGCTTAGAGCAGGCGTCGGCAAGCTCGGAGCACTGCCTGTCAGATCGCTGATCTGACAGTGCTTTGCAAAGTCAGATCAGCGATCTGACACTATAACATGATGTCACACCCTGGGACAAAGTAAAAAAAAATAAAATATTTACATGTGTGAAAAAAAATAATTCCTAAATAATGAAAAACAAAATATTGTTCCAATAAATACATTTCTTTATCTAAATTTAAAAAAAAAAAAAGTACACATTTAGTATCACCGCGTGCGTAACAACCCGACCTATAAAACTCCCGCTAGTTAACCCTTCAGTGATACCATAAAAAAACGAGGCAAAAAAACACTTTATCATACCGCTGAACAAAAAGACGGATATAAAGATGGTACTGCTGAAAACGTCATCTTGTCCTGCAAAAAACGGGCCACCATACAGCATCATCAGCAAAAAAATAAAAAGTTATAGTCCTCAGAATAAAGCGATGCAAAAATTATTTTTTTATATAAAATAGTTTTTATCGTATAAAAGTGCCAAAACAAAAAATAAATGAGTTATCGCTGTAATCGTACTGACCCGAATAATAAAACTGCTTTATCAATTTTATCAAACCCAAAAGAAATTCATGAATAGTTGTTTTTTTGTCATTCTGCCTCACAAAAATCAGAATAAAAAGCGATCAAAAAATGTCATGTGTCCGAAAATGGTACCAATAAAAACGTCAACTCGTCCCGCAAACAACAAGACCTCACATGACTCTCGACCAAAATATGGAAAAATTACAGCTCTCAAAATGTGGAGACGCAAAAACTTTTTTGCAATAAAAAGCGTCTTTTAGTGTATGACAGCTGCCAATCATAAAAATCTACCAAAAAAACCTGCTATAAAAGTAAATCAAACTCCCCTTCATCACCCCCTTAGGGAAATATAATACAATTTAAACAATGTATTTCCATTTTCCCTTTAGGGTTAGGGTTGGGGCTAAAGTTAGGGTTGGGGCTACAGTTAGGGTTGGGGCTAAAGTTAGGGTTAGGGTTTGGGCTAAAGTTATGTTTGAGGCTAAAGTTAGGATTTGGATTAAATTTATGGTTGGGATTAGGGTTAAGGGTGTGTCAGGGTTAGGGGTGTGGTTAGGGTTATGGTTAGGATTAGGGGTGTGTGGTGTTTGGGGTGTGGTTAGGATTAGTGGCATGTTCGGGTTAGGGGTATGGTTAGGGTTGGGATTAGGGTTAGGGGTGCGTTTGGGATAGGGTTTCAGTTAGAATTAGGGGGTTTCCACTATTTAGGCACATCGGGGGCTCTCCAAACGCGACATGGTGTCCGATCTCAATTCCAGCCAATTCTGCATTGAAAAAGTAAAACAGTGCTCCTTCCCTTCCGAGCTCTCCAGTGTGCCAAAACAGGGGTTTACCCCAACATATGGGGTATCAGCGTACTCAGGACAAATTGGAGAACAACTTTTTGGGTCCAATTTCTCTGGTTACCCTTGGGAAAATAAAAATTTGGGAGGCTAAATATATTTTTTGTGGGAAAAAATTATTTTTTTTATTTTCACGGCTCTGCGTTATAAACTAGCGAAACACTTGGGGGTTCAAAGTTATCACCACACATCCAGATAAGTTCCTTGGGGGGTCTAGTTTCCAATATGGGGTCACTTGTGGGGGTTCAATTTCTCCTGTTACCCTTGGGAAAATACAAAACTGGGGCCAAAATATTATTTTTCTGGAAAAAAAAGAATTTTTATTTTCACGGCTCTGCGTTATAAACTGTAGTGAAACACTTGGGGGTTCAAAGTGCTCACCACACATCTAGATAAGTTCCTTAGGGGGTCTATTTTCCAAAATGGTGTCACTTGGGGTGGATTTCAATGCTTAGGCACATCAAGGGCTCTCCAAACGCGACATGGCGTCCTATCTCAATTCCAGTCAATTTTGCATTGAAAAGTGAAATGGCGCTCCTTTCCTTCTGAGCTCTGTCATGCGCCCAAACGGTAGTTTACTTCCACATATGGGGGTATCAACATACTCAGAACAAATTTTACAACAATTTTGGGGTTCTAATTTCTCCTGTTACCCTTGGTAAAATAAAACAAATTAAAGCTAAAATAAATTTTGTGTGAAAAAAAGTTAAAAGTTCATTTTTTTTATACATTCCAAAAATTCCTGTGAAACACATGAAGGGTTAATAAACTTCTTGAAAGTGGTTTTGAGCACCTTGAGGGGTGCAGTTTTTAGAATGGTGTCACACTTGGGTATTTTCTATCATATAGACCCCTCAAAGTGACTTCAAATGTGATGTGGTCCCTAAAAAAAATGGAGTTGTAAAAATGAGAAATTGCTGGTCAACTTTTAACCATTATAACTCTCTAACAAAAAAATGTTTGGTTCCAAATTTGTTCTAATGTAAAGTAGACATGTGGGAAATGTTACTTATTAAGTATTTTGTGTGACATAACTCTGATTTAAGGGCATAAAAATTCAAAGTTGGAAAATTGTGAAATTTTCTAAATTTTCGCCAAATTTCCATTTTTTTCCACAAATAAACACAGGTAATATCAAAGAAATCTTACCACTATACTGAAGTACAATATGTCTCGAGTAAAAAAAATCTCAGAATCATCAAGATCCATTCAAGCTTTCCAGAGTTATAACCTCATAAAGGGACAGTGGTCAGGAATTGTAAAAATTGGCCCGGTCATTAACGTGCAAACCACCCTTGGGGGTAAAGGGGTTAAAGGTTAAAATTCATCTACAAGCTAAGGCCATCGGCATCAGGGGCTTATCCACAGCATTCTGTAATGCTGTAGATAAGCCCCCGATGTAACCTGAAAGATAAGAAAAAAGTTAGATTATACTCACCCAGGGGCGGTCCCGCTGCGGTCTGATGGGCCTCGCTGTCCGGGTCCAGCGCCTCCCATCTTCGTACAATGACGTCCTCTTCTTTGCTTCCTGCTTCGGCTCCTGCGCAGGTGAACTTTATCTGCCCTGTTGAGGGAAGAACAAAGTACTGCAGTGCGCAGGCGCCGGGCCCCTGACCTATCCCGGCACCTGCGCACTGCAATACTCAACAGGGCCGACAAAGTACGCCTGCGCCGGAACCGAGGCAGGAAGCAAAGAAGAGGAGGTCATCATATGAAGATGGGAGGCACTGGACCCGGACCATGATGCCCATCAGACCGGACCGCATCGGGACCGCCCCTGGGTGAGTATAATCTAACTCGTTTTTCTTATCTTTCAGGTTACATCGGGGGCTTATCTACAGCATTACAGAATGCTATAGATAAGCCCCTGATGCCGGTGACCTTAGCTTATAGGCGAATTTTGGGGTGACAGATTCCCTTTAAACACAAGACAACTGGAGAAGTTTGCTCTTGAGGAGTGGGCCAAAATACCTGTCGAGAGGTGCAGAAGTCTTATTGATAGTTACAGGAATCGTTTGTAGTGATTGCCTCAAAAGTTTGTGCAACAAAATATTAAGTTAATGTTACCATCATTTCTTTCCAGGCCTATTTCCTGAATTTTAGTTTTCTTTTTTTTAATTCTCTGGAAGCATGGTTGAAAAGCAATGTCTAAATTTCATTTGTTCATTTTCATAGATTTTTTTTTATTACTACTTTTGTCAGATTCAAGTTATTTCTGTGACCATTGTGGGTTTTTCTGTCATTTAAACGAGGGGTACCAACAATTTTGACCACGTGTTTTAAGTAAAATAAATAAAACCGACCAACCACTAAAACGTAGAAGTGTTTGGCAAAAAATAAAACTGAATTCCCCAAAACATCTTATACAATCGATTTAGTATAGTGTTGGAGGAATGTGGATTGCAGTCTGGCATGCAGAAGTAGGATCTGGGAAACCAACAGTCATTAAGACTAAAAAAAGAACTCCATTTTATATCAGAATAAAGATGGTTTATTTGAAGTCCCTCACCATAGAGGCAGAAAGGTATGCATGGGAGCTGAAGACACAAGTAGGTAGTTAATAAAAGTTTTTTTATTTCATATAAAAATGGATGTTTAGGTGTACATACCTTTCAAAGAATGTTAGGTTCATTCTGCACGAACCACAAAATCAGAGCCTGGCTGCATGATTGCAGCAATGTACGCCTCTCTCTACAACATTGCAGCATTTCAACTAAAGCATAGTTGAAAGGAATACGGCAGCACTCACCAATCTTCTGTGCAGGTCACTTTATTAATACATCAACTTCACGGCACGGGGGTGTATAACCAAGGTAATGTGAGGGCTGAACGACGGCCGTTTCGCACCTATCCGGCGCTTCAACGGGAACCCGTGACCTGTGACCTGCACAGAAGATTGGTGAGTGCTGCCGTATTCCTTCCTGCTTATATGCACGTCCGTATTCTTTCTTGGCTACAGCACCCGAAATCTTGCAGACCAGCAAGGGTTCATCTACCGGACCGTTCACAGTGCGTTTTGTTGGTGGTGCGGATCGCTGTTCTCTTTGCCTTATTATAAAGCATAGTTGAAAATTGGGTGCCGGTTTACTGCATACAATACATTCTATTGATGAAATTTCTGTTGCGAAACTCCGTAAGAGAATTTGACATGCTGCAGTCCTGAAAGATGTCATGTCAATGTCCATGGGTGATCTGCAGGTGCACATACAAGCATAGTGGACATGGGATTTCTAGAAATCCTATTCACTATGCTGTAACATCTGGACGCTACGGTTTTCATTGCATAGCTATGCAGCGTAAAAACCACAGCAATTCCTGATCGTGAGCACGTACCCTTGCAGTCACAAATTAGTTTTTCAAATTGTTTTCTCTGAAAAGAGAAAAACATACCTGGCTGCAATCACGTAGCCAGGTTCTGAATAATGCAGCCCGTGGTTTTGTTGTCATCACAGCTGTTTTTTTAGGAATTGTTCCTAGAGCTGTATTTGTTGCCATTTTGCCCTATGGAGAAAATTGTGACCTTTACATTTCATGAAAATTGCCACACATATGGGAGCTTGTGTGATGTGGTAAAAATGGAAACTTTTTAAGCCCCAGAGTATGAATATTATTTTTCATGTCCACAAAAATGTAACGTGACTTCTGTGTTATATGTTTTGAAAATCATTTTAACAAGAAAATGGAATTGATAGTAGAGAAAAAGTAAACTTGCCTCCAAATCTTTCCAGCATATTCTGTACCTCTCCACTACAAAAAAAAAAAAGAAAACAGTAGTTAAAGGACATGGACTTTTGGAGACTTGTTTTATTTCTTTACATATACAGGTGCTTCTCACAAAATTAGAATATTATCAAAAAGTTAATTTATTTCAGTTCTTCAATGCAAAAAGTGAAACTCATATAGATTCATTACAAACAGAGTGATCTATTTCAAGTGTTTATGTATTTATGCACATCCACATACAGGTTATTATGGGTAAGATGCTCTCTTTCCCGCTATATGCTTTGCTTTGCCTCATAACATTCTGATGGGATATTTTACCTTGGAGAGTTCTGGCTACTATTGTTATCATTATTTTTTTACTTACCAACTAATTTAAATACTGGGGAGCCTTTGGTTTTCACATTTGGTTATTTTTATATGGGACTAATGTTATTTAACAGTGCACTTGTAGCCTATATGTTACACATAGGAAAACGCCACCTGTCCTTTGCTCCAATTGTTATTTGCGTATCTTGATCCCCATGCCTGTTATCATTATTGTAGATATGTAGTTCACTGACAATTTACGCCATTGCCTTTGATTTTTTATGTATTTATCATACTATTTACTACTTTGTTAGGTGATCAATAATAAAACTGCCGTATGCTGAACCATCAGCGATCGCTGAATCTTCCCCAGCACCGCCTAATAATCGACGTTGCAACAGGGTGGAACTCAAAAACACTGCACAGGCTTCAGAGGCTGTGCAAACAGAGGCGTGCTGTCATGTATTTGTGGGAGGATACACATACATGGGCAGGCAGTTGGATGGCAGACATGGAGTTGTCTGGTGTGCAGTGGTCGAAGCTCCAAGACCTCTGTCAAGTCCTTCAGTGTTTTGAGGAATGCACACGGCTGGTCAGTGCAGACGACGCCATCATAAGCATGAGCATCCCACTAATGCATCTGCTGATGCAAAGTTTGACGCACACCAAGGAGCAGGCGTCTGCGGCCGAGGAGGAGGGAAGCCTTGATGACAGTCAGCCATTGTCTGCTCAGGGAAGTCTCCGGGATGAGGTGGCGGATGAAGAGGAGGAGGAGGATGATGGGGATGAATATTTATGGGAGGAGGATGCTTCTCAGGGGGCAATAGAAACTGGTGGCATTGCAAGGTCAGGGACAGGGTTTTTGCGGGCCAAAAGTGATGTATATTTCCAAGAAAGTGCTCCTCAACCCAGCATAAGCAGTGAATTGACACCTGGAACTTTGGCCCACATAGCAGAGTATGCCTTGCGTATCCTAATTCGGGACCCCCGCATTATCAAAATGATGACCGATGATGATTACTGGTTGGCCTGCCTCCTGGATCCACGATACAAAGGCAAATTACAAAATATCATGCCACATGAGAACCTTGAGCAAATATTGGCTACCAAACAAGCAACTCTTGTAGACCGTTTGGTTCAGGCATTCCCAACACACAGCGGTGGTGATGGTTCTCACACGAGCTGTAGGGGGCAACATGGCAGAGGTGTTAGAGGTGCACAAAGCCGAAGAGGTGTTGGACAGAGGGGATTTATGCCCAGGTTGTGGAGTGATTTCGCAATAATAATAATAGTAATAATAATCTTTATTTATATAGCGCCAACATATTCCGCAGCGCTTTACAGTTTAACAGTTTCAAACACAACAGTCATAGGTAACAATGTTAACAATACAGTAATAAAGCAAAATAAGAGGACCCTGCTCGTGAGAGCTTACAATCTACAATGAGGTGGGGGAGATACAAAGTACAGGTGTGTATTTACAATGATGTATTTACAATGATGGTCCAGCCATCTTCAGGTGGTGGGGGGGGGTAGATGGAGATAGTGAATGGGCTACACACACATAAAATGACTGATTAGGGAACGTGATAGGCCGCTCTGAACAAATGAGTTTTGAGCGAGCGCCTAAAACTATGCAAGTTGTGGATGGTCCTAATATCTTGGGGTAGAGCATTCCAGAGGATTGGCGCAGCACGGGAGAAGTCTTGGAGTCGGGAGTGGGAGGTACGGATTAGTGCAGAGGTTAGTCGAAAGTCATTTGCAGAGCGCAGCGGTCGGCTAGGCCGATAGACAGAAATGAGGGAGGAGATGTAAGGGGGTGCCGCACTGTGGAGAGCTTTGTGGGTGAGAACAAGTACTTTGAATTGTATCCTGTAATGAATGGGCAGCCAGTGTAATGACTGGCGAAGAGTGGACACATCCGAGTAACGATTAGCCAGATGGACAACCCTGGCTGCTGCATTAAGGATAGACTGGAGAGGGGAAAGTCGCGTGAGGGGGAGGCCAATTAATAGAGAGTTGCAGTAGTCCAGGCGGGAGTGTATTAGGGCGACAGTGAGAGTTTTTGTTGTCTCCATGGTGAGAAAAGGGCAGATTCTAGAGATGTTCTTTAGGTGTAAGCGGCACGAGTGGGCAAGAGATTGTATGTGGGAGGTGAAGGAGAGATCGGAGTCAAACATAACACCCAGACAGCGCGCCTGCTGCCTAGGCGTTATTATGGTGCCACCCACAGAGAGAGAAATGTCAGATTTAGGGAGGCTAGTAGAAGGCGGGAGCAGAAGAAGTTCAGTTTTGGAGAGGTTGAGTTTCAGATAGAGAGCGGACATGATGTTAGAGACTGCAGACAGACAGTCAGTGGCGTTCTGTAGTACAGCGGGGGTAAGGTCAGGGGCTGACGTGTATAGTTGTGTGTCATCAGCATAAAGATGGTACTGAAAGCCAAATCTGCTGATGGTCTGTCCCATTGGGGCTGTGTAGAGGGAGAAGAGAAGGGGGCCAAGGACTGAGCCCTGAGGTACCCCGACAGTAAGAGGAAGAGGGGATGAAGTGGAGCCGGAGAACAGAACACTGAAGGAGCGTTCAGAACGATAGGAAGAGAACCAGGAGAGAGCAGTGTCCTTAATGCCTAGTGACTGGAGCCTACAGAGTAGGAGAGGGTGGTCAACAGTGTCGAAAACTGCAGAAAGATCGAGAAGAATGAGCAGAGAGTGGTCACCGTTACATTTTGCTGTCAGAAGGTCATTGGTCACCTTGATGAGTGCAGTTTCTGCTGAATGTAGGGGGCGGAACCCGGACTGTGAAGGGTCTAGGAGGGAATGAGTGGAGAGGTAACGGGTAAGGCGGGAGTAGACTAGGCGCTCCAGGAGTTTTGATATGAAGGGGAGATTGGAGACCGGTCTGTAGTTGTTTGCGCATGATGGGTCAAGGGTGTTTTTTTTAGTAATGGTGTAATGAGAGAGTGTTTGAAGGAGGAGGGGAAAATGCCAAAGGAGAGGGAGAGATTAAAAATTGTAGTTAGGTGAGATGTGACGACTGGAGAGAGAGACTGGAGGAGGTGTGAGGGAATGGGGTCGGTGGTGCATGTAGTCGGACGAGAAGAGGAGAGGAGCTTGGAGACTTCTTCTTCTGTGATGGGATCAAATGCGGAGAGTGAGCCAGGGGAGATGCAGGGAGGAATGGGAGTCATTGCCCTTGGTGTCTGGGAGCAGATTTCCTGACGGATATTGTCTATTTTCTCTATAAAGTGGGAGGCCAGGTCATCAGCACAAATGTCTGTGATAGGGTCTTGTGCTTTTGGCCTGAGGAGGGAGTGAAAGGTGTTAAAAAGTTTCTTGGGGTTGTTGGATAGTGAGGAGATTAGAGTGGTGAAGTAGGTCTGTTTGGCAAGGTGAAGGGCAGAGTTATAGGTCCTTAACATAAATTTGAAGTGTATGAAGTCTTCTGGGGTGCGAGTTTTCCTCCATAAGCGTTTAGCACACCTGGAGCATCGCTGGAGAAATCGGGTTTGCGATGTGAGCCAGGGCTGTTTCACTCTTTGTTTGGAGGTTCTGAGGGTGAGGGGAGCTACTTGGTCTAGGGTGCTTCTAAGAGTGTCATTGTAGTGATGTGCAGCCAGATCAGGACAGGAAAAAGAAGAGATTGGGGACAATGATGAGTGTAGGGAGTCTGAAACTGTATGAGGGTTAATGGCATATAGATCTCTGAATGTGTGGTAGGTAGGAGGGTGCTGGGGTGGGCGAGGAGTTGTGAGTGTGAAGGAGAGAATGTTGTGGTCAGAGAGGGGAAGTGGTGAGTTATCTAGGTAAGAGATTGAACAGAGCCGGGCAAAGACCAGGTCCAGGGTGTTACCGTCTTTGTGTGTTTCAGAGTTTGAGAGCTGTGAGAGGCCTAGGGAAGTGGTTAGTGATAGAAGCTGAGATGCAGATGTGGAAGTGGGGCTGTTAATGGGAATGTTGAAGTCTCCCAGGATAAGGGTTGGTAGTTCTGAGGACATGAAGTGCGGCAGCCAGGCAGAGAAATGGTCCAGGAAGTGGGTGGGTGAGCCTGGGGGCCGGTATATGACCGCTACTCTGAGGGAGAGGGGACGGAACACCTTCACCTGATTGTATCTAGAGTGGCCACAGTAATGGATATACATCAAACAGTGAGTACATCCTACAATGCAACCAGGGAATTATACCAAACATTACGCAGGCACATTAAAATAAGTTGCTAGATGGTACAGTGGCAGATGACAGACAGCAAGCAGAGGGAGTTTATACCATTAGAGTCTATTGCAGCAGATGAGACATGAGACAACAAGCAGAGGTGGGAAGCTATACCATTAGAGTCTATTGCAGCAGATGAGACATGAGACAGCAAGCAGAGGTGGGAAGCTATACCATTAGAGTCTATTGCAGCAGATGAGACATGAGACAGCAAGCAGAGGTGGGAAGCTATACCATTAGTCTATTGCAGCAGATAAGACATGAGACAGCAAGCAGAGGTGGGAAGCTATACCATTAGAGTCTATTGCAGCAGATGAGACATGAGACAGCAAGCAGAGGTGGGAAGCTATACCTTTATAGTCCAGTGATGACCGCAGACACGACAGGTACTGCTGCATCGATTCAAAGTGACAGGAGACAGCATTTGTCCAGTATGGTTACCAACTATTTTTCCACCATTATCGATGTTCTCCCTCACAGGTCATTCCCCTTTGATTACTGGGCATCTAAACGATACACCTGGCCCCAATTGGCAGAATATGCATTACAGGAGCTCGCTTGCCCAGCTGCTAGTGAGCTATCAGGAAGAGTCTTCAGTGCTGCTGGTTCAATACTGACCGAAAAAAGGACACGTCTGGCTCCCCGAAATGTTGATGATCTAACCTTCATTAAAATGAACCAATCATGGATTTCAAATTATTTTGCACCACCTTCCCCTGCTGACATGTATCTTGCCTGAAAAAGGTCTTGCTTTTGGCTTCCTCTTACTGACTTCTTCAATTCCTCCATTTGCAGCTGCTGAATGTCTACCATAGGCCATTTTTATACCTCCTTAAATGGGCTGACTCACCCCACAGGGCCGTGGTCACCATCTGGCGCAAGCCCCCGTGCGAGTGCCGTTTGCCTGGACAGGTGAGTGTGCCCACTCTTGGGCTACGGCACTGGTACAGGGTCCCACATAGTACAATGAAGTGTCTCTGACGGTGGTGGTGCACAACCAACGTCAGACACACCGTCGTAATATGAGGGGCCCTGTGCCAGTACCGCCGCCCACGAGAGTGTTCCCCCCTACCTCGAACTGTGCTCTACCACTTGCAAAACTTACCTCTCTCTGCCCCACCACTGTGTAGTCTGTGCTGTTAAATCCTTAAATGGATATGCCATTACAAATTTGTTGCAATGATAGATGATAGTTTAATATACAGGGGGCTGTTGTGAATTCCACTCTTGGGCTCCCTCCGGTGGTTTTAAGTGGTATGGCTGCTCCTTGGATTTAGCAGTCTGCAGCTGCTTCCACTGATTGTCTTTCTGCTTGGCTATTTATGCCTGGCTCTCTCTTCAGCCAGTGCCACTTGTCAATGGTTCCTGGTTGGATTCACATCTCTTTGGATTTCCCTGTTATCCTGACCAGTTCAGCAAAGCTAAGTCCTTGCTTGCTCTTTTCTGTCCACAGGTTGTGGACTTATTCGTTCTGTGCTTTCTATGTTTGTCCAGCTTATCAGTATGAATTAATTCTGTGTAGCTGGAAGCTCAGGGAAGCAGGCTTACCCTCCACACCTTTAGTCAGGTGTGTAGATTTTTGTAAACTTTGTGTGGATTTTTTGTAGTGTTTTATACTGAGCGCACAGTATTCCATCCTGTCCTATCTATCTAGCTAGACTGGCCTCCTGTGCTCATCCTGGTTTCATTCTGTGTATGTCTTTTCCCTCTCCACTCACAGTCATTACTTGTGGGGGGCTATCTATCCTTTGGGGATTTTCTCTGAGGCAAGATAGTTTTCCTGTTTCTATCTTTAGGGGTAGTTAGTTCTCAGGCTGTGACGAGGTGCCTAGGGAGTGTCAGGAGCATCCCACGGCTACTTCTAGTGTTGTGTTGAGCTTAGGGACTGTGGTCAGTACAGGTACCACTTCCTTCAGAGCTCGTCCCATGTTGCTCCTAAACCACCAGATCATAACAGTACAAGTGGCCAAAAATGAATTAAATGCACCTCAAAAGAAGGAAAAGATTCTGAGCCATTTTTTTTTCTGTGCTCTGTTCTGTCTTTTTTTCCTCTTGATCTCTGGGTGGTTCAGGATTTATGCTCTGGCATGGATGTTCAGGGTTTGTTTTCTCGTGTGGATCAACTTGCTGCAAGAGTACAGAGTATCCAAGATTATGTTGTCCAGACTCCGGCTTTGGAGCCTAGAATTCCTACTCCTGATTTGTTTTTTGGGGACAGATCCAAGTTTTTGAACTTTAAAAATAACTGCAAATTGTTTTTTGCTTTGAAACCCCGTTCTTCTGGTGATCCCATCCAGCAAGTTAAAATCATCATATCCTTGCTGCGTGGTGACCCTCAGGACTGGGCATTCTCCCTTGAATCAGGGGATCCGGCATTGCTGAATGTAGACGCATTTTTTCAAGCGCTCGGATTATTGTATGATGAACCTAATTCTGTGGATCATGCAGAAAAAACCCTGTTGGCCCTGTGTCAAGGTCAGGAAGCGGCAGAATTATACTGCCAGAAATTTAGGAAATGGTCTGTGCTCACTAAATGGAATGAGGATCATCTGGCTGCTATTTTCAGAAAAGGTCTTTCTGAAGCCCTTAAAGATGTATTTGATGAGCCCAAGTCCAGTTCCCTTCCTCCACATAGGGACTGTGATTGTGCTATTAACTTGATTCCTGGATGTAAGTTCCCTAAGGGCCGACTTTTCAATCTGTCTGTGCCAGAGCATGCCGCCATGCGGAGCTATGTTAAGGAATCTTTGGAGAAGGGGCATATTCGGCCATCTTCGTCACCATTGGGAGCGGTTTTCTTTTTTGTTGCTAAGAAGGATGGCTCCTTGAGACCCTGTATAGATTATCGTCTTCTTAATAAGATCACGGTCAAATTCCAATACCCCTTGCCTTTGCTTTCTGATTTGTTTGCTCAGATTAAGGGGGCTAGTTGGTTTACTAAGATTGACCTCCGAGGGGCATATAATCTTGTTCGTATTAAACAGGGTGACGAATGGAAAACTGCATTTAATACGCCCAAAGGCCATTTTGAATACCTTGTGATGCCATTCGGGCTCTCTAATGCTCCATCTATGTTCCAATCCTTCATGCATGATATTTTCCGCAATTATCTTGATAAATTCATGGTTGTATATTTGGATGATATTTTGATTTTTTCCGATGATTGGGAGACTCATGTGAAGCAGGTCAGGATGGTGTTCCAGATCATTTGTGATAATGCTTTATTTGTGAAGGGGTCTAAGTGCCTATTCGGAGTTCAGAAGGTCTCTTTTTTTGGTTTTGTTTTTTCTCCCTTGTCTATGGAAATGGATCCTGTTAAGGTCCAAGCTATTCATGACTGGATTCAACCCACATCTGTGAAGAGCCTTCAAAAATTTTTGGGCTTTGCTAATTTCTATCGCCGTTTCATTGCCAACTTTTCCAGTGTGGTTAAGCCCCTTACTGATTTGACGAAGAAAGGCGCTGATGTGACGAATTGGTCCTCTGCGGCTGTTGAGGCCTTTCGGGAGCTTAAACGCCGATTTACTTCTGCCCCTGTGTTGCGTCAGCCGGATGTTTCTCTTCCTTTTCAGGTTGAGGTTGACGCTTCTGAGATTGGGGCAAGAGCCGTTTTGTCTCAGAGGGATTCTGATGGTTCTTTGATGAAACCGTGTGCTTTTTTTTCCAGAAAGTTTTCGCCTGCAGAACGCAATTATGATGTCGGCAATCGGGAGTTGTTGGCTATGAAGTGGGCGTTTGAGGAGTGGCGACATTGGCTTGAGGGAGCTAAGCACCGCGTTGTGGTCTTGACTGATCATAAGAATCTGATTTACCTCGAGTCGGCCAAGCGGCTGAATCCTAGACAGGCTCGATGGTCCCTGTTTTTCTCCCGTTTTGATTTTGTGGTCTCGTATCTTCCGGGATCTAAGAATGTTAAGGCTGATGCCCTCTCTAGGAGTTTTTCACCTGATTCTCCTGGAGTCCTTGAGCCGGTTGGCATTCTTAAGGAAGGGGTGATTCTTTCTGCCATCTCCCCTGATTTGCGGCGGGTGCTTCGGGAATTTCAGGCTGATAGGCCTGACCGCTGTCCAGTGGGGAAGCTGTTTGTTCCTGATGGATGGACAAGTAAAGTGATTTCTGAGGTTCATTGTTCAGTGTTGGCTGGTCATCCTGGGATTTTTGGTACCAGAGATTTGGTTGCTAGGTCCTTTTGGTGGCCTTCCTTGTCGTGCGATGTGCGTGCTTTTGTGCAGTCCTGTGGGACTTGCGCCCGGGCCAAGCCTTGCTGTTCCCGCGCTAGTGGGTTGCTTTTGCCGGTCCCTGAGAGGCCCTGGACGCATATTTCCATGGATTTTATTTCAGATCTTCCTGTTTCCCAGAAGATGTCTGTTATCTGGGTTGTTTGTGACCGGTTCTCTAAAATGGTCCATCTGGTACCTTTGCCTAAGTTGCCTTCCTCCTCAGATTTGGTTCCATTATTTTTTCAGCATGTGGTTCGTTTGCATGGCATTCCGGAGAATATTGTGTCTGACAGAGGTTCTCAGTTTATCTCTAGGTTTTGGCGGGCCTTTTGTGCTAGGATGGGCATTGATTTGTCTTTTTCTTCGGCGTTTCATCCTCAGACTAATGGCCAAACTGAGCGAACTAATCAGACCTTGGAAACCTATTTGAGATGCTTTGTGTCTACTGATCAGGATGATTGGGTGGCTTTCTTGCCGTTGGCCGAGTTTGCCCTTAATAATCGGGCTAGTTCGGCTACTTTGGTTTCACCTTTTGTAATTTTGGTTTTCATCCTCGTTTTTTCTTCGGGGCAGGTTGAGCCTTCTGATTGTCCTGGTGTGGATTCTGTGGTGGACAGGCTGCAGCAGATTTGGACTCATGTGGTGTACAATTTGACGTTGTCTCAGGAAAAGGCCCAACGTTTTGCTAATCGCCTTCGGTGTGTTGGTCCCCGGCTTCGTGTGGGGGATTTGGTTTGGTTGTCTTCTCGTCATGTTCCTATGAAGGTTTCTTCCCCTAAGTTTAAGCCTCGGTTTATTGGTCCTTATAAGATTTCTGAAATTATCAATCCGGTGTCTTTTCGTTTGGCTCTTCCAGCCTCTTTTGCCATTCATAATGTTTTCCATAGATCTTTTTTGCGGAGATATGTGGTGCCCGTTGTTCTTTCGGTTGATCCTCCTGCCCTGGTGTTGGTTGAGGGAGAGTTGGAATATGAGGTTGAGAAAATTTTGGATTCTCGTTTTTCGAGGCGGAGGCTTCAGTATCTTGTCAAGTGGAAGGGTTATGGCCAGGAGGATAATTCTTGGGTTGTTGCCTCCGATGTCCATGCCGCCGATTTGGTTCGTGCTTTTCACTTGGCTCGTCCTGATCGGCCTGGGGGCTCTGGTGAGGGTTCGGTGACCCCTCCTCAAGGGGGGGGGTACTGTTGTGAATTCCGCTCTTGGGCTCCCTCCGGTGGTTGTAAGTGGCACTTTTGTGAGTTCTGCTCTTGGGCTCCCTCCGGTGGTTTTAAGTGGTATGGCTGCTCCTTGGATTTAGCAGTCTGCAGCTGCTTCCACTGATTGTCTTTCTGCTCGGCTATTTATGCCTGGCTCTCTCTTCAGCCAGTGCCACTTGTCAATGGTTCCTGGTTGGATTCACATCTCTTTGGATTTCCCTGTTATCCTGACCAGTTCAGCAAAGCTAAGTCCTTGCTTGCTCTTTTCTGTCCACAGGTTGTGGACTTATCCGTTCTGTGCTTTCTATGTTTGTCCAGCTTGTCAGTATGAATTAATTCTGTGTAGCTGGAAGCTCAGGGAAGCAGATTTACCCTCCACACCTTTAGTCAGGTGTGGAGATTTTTGTAAACTCTGTGTGGATTTTTTGTAGTGTTTTATACTGACCGCACAGTATTCCATCCTGTCCTATCTATCTAGCTAGACTGGCCTCCTGTGCTCATCCTGGTTTCATTCTGTGTATGTCTTTTCCCTCTCCACTCACAGTCATTACTTGTGGGGGGCTATCTATCCTTTGGGGATTTTCTCTGAGGCAAGACAGTTTTCCTGTTTCTATCTTTAGGGGTAGTTAGTTCTCAGGCTGTGACGAGGTGCCTAGGGAGTGACAGGAGCATCCCACGGCTACTTCTAGTGTTGTGTTGAGCTTAGGGACTGCGGTCAGTACAGGTACCACTTCCTTCAGAGCTCGTCCCATGTTGCTCCTAAACCACCAGATCATAACAGGGGCCCTGGCCTCC
Source organism: Ranitomeya imitator (assembly GCF_032444005.1). NCBI lineage: Eukaryota > Metazoa > Chordata > Amphibia > Anura > Dendrobatidae > Ranitomeya > Ranitomeya imitator. Next base: position 201,694,727 of record NC_091285.1, on the reverse strand, counting down.
ATTTAGACTCCTTAATGCTTTGCGCCAACTACCACTGTCTGCAACTCTGCAGAGGAGCCCACCCCTGTACCTCGCTATGCCACCAGTTTATTTATGACCAATTCATTGGCTGGCATTTAGCCAACTTTAGTATTTTGGCCTACTAACTGTGTCAGCCACTTATAACAGTTGTCCTCCGCTGAACAAACCTATGCCACCTGTGTACTCCTGTTACCAATTGTGAACTGCATATAGCCTACTTACTTATTTGTGCCTAGTAACTGTGTCAGCCTCTCATAACATATGTCCTCTCACGCTGAATCAAGGAAGGCTGCCTGGTTAGTCCTGCTAGCAGTTTTGAACTGCCTGAATCCACCTTCTTTTATTTTAGACATCTGTCTGTCTGTCTTTCTGCGCCACACATTACAACTGTCCCCCCTGAAACAAGCTAGGCCGCCTGGTTAGTCCTGCTAGCAGTTTTGAACTGCATGAAGCCACCTTTTTTATTTTAGGCCTCTGTCTGTCTGTCTGCGCCACACATTACAACTGTCTCCCCCTGAAACAAGCTAGGCCGCCTGGTTAGTCCTGCTAGCAGTTTCGAACTGCATTTAGCCACCTTTTTTTATTTTAGGCCTCTGTCCGTCTGTCTGTCTGCGCCACACATTACAACTGTCCTCCGCTGAACAAAGCTGAGCCTCAATTTTCATCCGGTGTCAGAGATTAAACTGCATTTGGCCTAATTCTTGGGTTGGGCCTACAAATGGTGTGTGCCGCTGTTTGGTGTTCTCCACTGACTAAAGCTGAGCCTCAATTTTCATCCGGTGTCAGATATTAAACTGCATTTGGCCTACTTGTTTGGTTGGGCCCACTAACGGTGTCTGCCGCTGCTTGTTGTTCTCCTCCACTGAACAAAGCTGAGCTTCAATTTTCAGGCTTTCAGCCTATAGAAAGTATTAAACTGCATTTGGCCTACTTGTTTGGTTGGGCCTACTAACGGTGTCTGCCGCTGCTTCTTGTCCTCCACTGAACAAAGCTGAGCTTCAATTTTCAGGCTTTCAGCCTATAGAAAGTATTAAACTGCATTTGGCCTACTTGTTTGGTTGGGCCTACTAACGGTGTCTGCCGCTGCTTGTTGTTCTCCTCCACTGAACAAAGCTGAGCTTCAATTTTCAGGTTTTCAGCCTATAGAAAGTATTAAACTGCATTTGGCCTACTTGTTTGGTTGGGCCTACTAACGGTGTCTGCCGCTTCTTGCTTTTCTCCTCCACTGAACAAAGTTGAGCTTCAATTTTCAGGCTTTCAGCCTATAGAAAGTATTAAACTGCATTTGGCCTACTTGTTTGGTTGGGCCTACTAACGGTGTCTGCCGCTGCTTGTTGTTCTCCTCCACTGAACAAAGCTGAGCTTCAATTTTCAGGCTTTCAGCCTATAGAAAGTATTAAACTGCATTTGGCCTACTTGTTTGGTTGGGCCTACTAACGGTGTCTGCCGCTCCTTGCTTTTCTCCTTCACTGAACAAAGCTGAGCTTCAATTTTCAGGCTTTCAGCTTATAGAAAGTATAAAACTGCATTTGGCCTACTTGTTTGGTTGGGCCTACTAACGGTGTCTGCCGCTCCTTGCTTTTCTCCTCCACTGAACAAAGCTGAGCTTCAATTTTCAGGCTTTCAGCCTATGGAAAGTATTAAACTGCATTTGGCCTACTTGTTTGGTTGGGCCTACTAACGGTATCTGCCGCTGCTTGTTATCCTCCACTGAACAAAGCTGAGCTCCAATTTTCAGGCTTTCAGCCTATAGAAAGTATTAAACTGCATTTTGCCTACTTGTTTGGTTGGGCCTACTAACGGTGTCTGCCGCTGCTTGTTATCCTCCACTGAACAAAGCTGAGCTTCAATTTTCAGGCTTTCAGCCTATAGAAAGTATTAAACTGCATTTGGCCTACTTGTTTGGTTGGGCCTACTAACGGTGTCTGCCGCTCCTTGCTTTTCTCCTCCACTGAACAAAGCTGAGCTTCAATTTTCAGGCTTTCAGCCTATAGAAAGTATTAAACTGCATTTGGCCTACTTGTTTGGTTGGGCCTACTAACTGTGTCTGCCGCTGCTTGTTGTTCTCCTCCACTGAACAAAGCTGAGCTTCAATTTTCAGGCTTTCAGCCTATAGAAAGTATTAAACTGCATTTGGCCTTCTTGTTTGGTTGGGCCTACTAACGGTGTCTGCTGCTGCTTCTTGTTCTCCTCCACTGAACAAAGCAGTGCTGCCTGTTTACTCCTGTTACCAATTTTGAACAGCATTTAGCCTACTTTATTATTTGGGCCTATATCTGTGTTTCCTCCTCATCCTGCCCATTGCCCAACCACTGCTAGATGAGTCTGCTGGTACATTGACCCAGACAACTACATTTCCCTTGCACTCTACACAGCCAGAATCTGACCCTGCTGATAGTCAGGTTCCCCATCCTGCATACTATACCACCTTTCACGGGGACAAAGAGGAAGGTACAGATGAAAGTGCAGGTTCCTTCATCGGGTGGGGGGGCATACTCGTTGGCGACGTCACTGGCACAGGGCCCCATATAGTACGCAAAAGTGTCTCTGCCGGCGGGAGGCGCCCCCGCCGTGCAAACACACCGCCGTATTTTGAGGGGCCCTGTGCCAGTGCCAATGCGAACGAGTGGGCCCCCCCTGCTTGCTCAGGATCACAGCACTTGCAAAGTTGAAATACTTACTGCTCCACCGCCGTGACGTAGTCCGCGTTTTCTGGGCACACAAAAATCTTGAGCCAGCCCTACCCCCCACAACTTTAGCCAAATGACCACCAATTTTCAATGCCTAACTATTATTATAAAGTAAATTAAGATTGACAAGCTTCAGTAATACGAATTTATGTTTTTGGCATTAAAATGGGCACTATAGGTGTTTTCCTGTCCTTCACTCACTGCCGACTTTGATTCCCCATTGACTTGCATTGGGTTTCGTGTTTCAGTAGGCCCCCCGACTTTTCGCAATAATCGGCCGATTTCACCCGACCCGACTTATGACAAAGTCGGGTTTCGCGAAACCCTCCTCGATCCTAAAAAAGTAAAAGTCGCTCAACTCTACTTAATTATATTCAGTTTGGATGATACCAATATGACATATTAAGTGTACTACAAAGCACTATGAAGATTGAGGAGATGCAGGTGGCTCACTTAATACAAGATGAGATGTTTGGAGGGCTGAAGACGCAATGGAACAGAGTCTTTCTGGTTAACAAATATATTAAAGCCATGATAATGGAAGATGCAAAGACAAGGCTAGACATCCCCAGAGATTTCAAAGTCCGTCTCCCCTTTGAAACAGAAGAGGTTAAAGTTTGGGAAGCAATCCCAAAAATTGAAATCCCAATTGCCAGGGTGACAAAAAAGACTTTAATCCCCTTCGAAGACTCTTCCTGTCTCCTGATACGATGGATAGGAAAGTAGAGGGGTTATTAAGAAGGGTCTGGGAGGACACAGCCACCATCATTAGGGTCAATATAGCCACCACCTCAGTGTCTAGGTCTATGATGAATTGAGTGCCCAACTGAAATCCAATACTCCTAGAGAGAATGTACTAGAGTCCCTTCTGTTGCTGAAAACGTCAATGGGGTTTATGGCAAATGCATCAGCCAAATCAGCAAGATTTGCAGCCAGGAGCAATGTCCTTTATAACTCAGCGAGGCGGATCAGCTGGTTAAAAACTTGGTCAGGAGATAGCCATTCAAAATGCAAGCTATGCTCAATCCCCTTTTTGGCGTAAATTCAAGGGAATGGAGCACACTCAGCAAATCAGGTGGTGCAGGCTGTACTTGGGAAGAACCCAATACCAGTCAAATAAGCGAGAAAACAGCCGCACTCTCTCGGGTTATAGCTTGCAAAGTGGTGTATTTATTCACATGTGTTTGACATTCAAATATATGTACACATACAGCAGGATAAGAAAAAAAGTGACGGTAAAAAAACCCATTGATGTCTACGTAAACGTATGCGTTTTTAAGCACATGCGTTTGCATGCGTTTTTATAGAAAAACACAAGAATACACACTTATAAGCCATCCCCCAACCCTAACACTAACCCTAAAACACAAACTCTAACACAAACTGTAACACAAACTCTAACACAAACTGTAACACAAACTCTAACCCTAACCCTAACACAAACCCTAACCCTAAAACACAAACTGTAACACAGACTGTAACACAAACTGTAACACAAACTCTAACCCTAACCCTAGGGATCCTAACCCTAACACAAACCCTAACCCTAGCACTAACCCTAACCCTAGCCCTAACTCTAGCCCTAACCCTAGCCCTAACCCTAGCCCTAACCCTAGGGATCCTAACCCTAACCCTAACACAAACCCCAACCCTAACCCTAAAACACAAACTGTAACACAAACTCTAACACAAACTGTAACACAAACTCTAACCCTAACCCTAGGGATCCTAACCCTAACACAAACCCTAACCCTAAAACACAAACTGTAACACAAACTGTAACACAAACTCTAACACAAACCCTAACCCTAACACAAACCCTAACCCTAGCCCTAACCCTAGGGATCCTAATCCTAACACAAACCCTAACCCTAAAACACAAACTGTAACACAAACTGTAACACAAACTGTAACACAAACTGTAACACAAACTCTAACCCTAACCCTAGCCCTAACCTTAACCCTAGCCCTAACCCTAGGGATCCTAACCCTAACACAAACCCTAACCCTAGCCCTAACCCTAGCCCTAACCCTAGGGATCCTAACCCTAACACAAACCCTAACCCTAGCCCTAACCCTAGCCCTAACCCTAGCCCTAACCCTAGCCCTAACCCTAGGGATCCTAACCCTAACACAAACCCTAACCCTAAAACACAAACTGTAACACAAACTGTAACACAAACTGTAACACAAACTCTAACACAAACTCTAACACAAACTCTAACCCTAACCCTAGGGATCCTAACCCTAACCCTAGGGATCCTAACCCTAACACAAACACTAACCCTAAAACACAAACTGTAACACAAACTGTAACACAAACTGTAACACAAACTCTCACACAAACTCTAACACAAACCCTAACCCAAAGGCACCTTCCCCTGACGAAGCCCTCTTGAGAAGGGCGATACGCGTTGGGCGTTTTCTCTTGTTTGGCACGCATTTTGTCTGCGCTTGGAGTCGGCGTGCTTGCCCTTTCCACCTTGGGTATGTTATAGCCCGCTTGTTCTATCAGAGACATGGGGTTTGTTGAGATTCTATGAGTTATCAGTACCCGAGCCACTGCATTTGGTGGGCTCTGCCCTGTAGGTGGGTTTCTATACTATAGTGGCTCTCCGAGTTTGGGGGATAGATTGTGGCTGCTATAGGTTTGCACGCTTGCCCAGCTATTTGTCATTAGCTCCATGAGCCAAAGGGTTATTTTTCCTATATATATGCCGGTTTTTTGCAGACTTGTATCCTGTATTTTGTACATGTTATTTGCGTATATGTGCCAATTGTACTTTGTACTGTTTTTAATTATGTTTTATGTGTTTTGAAGTTGTTGTGTGCTAATAAAACTCCTTTTGTTATTATATTTATATTCTTGCTTTATTATATATTTTTTTGTGGGTGTGCATTCTTTGAAGCAGCTTCTTTCTTCTTTTTTCTTGCTGCACTCTTCATGTTTGGCTGCTTGTTTGCACCCCGTTTTGATACCTTATTTCAGTTGATATTAGTAGTGCGCTCTATCTTTTGTATTCTGTGTGTTAGGGTTAGGATCCCTAGGGTTAGGGTTAGGGTTTGTGTTAGGGTTAGAGTTTGTGTTAGGGTTAGGGTTAGTATCCCTAGGGTTACTAGGGATCCTAACCCTAACCCTAAGTATTTATGTTTATAGTGGGTTTTCTAGTTGATTTTGATGATTGGCAGCTGTCAAACACTTCTCATTATGAGTTTCAAAACGCAAACGCAGGGAAAAACGCGTTTAAACTCTAACACAAACCCTAACCCTAGGGATCCTAACCCTAACACAAACCCTAACCCTAGCTCTAACCCTAGCCCTAACCCTAGGGATCCTAACCCAAACCCTAACCCTAAAACACAAACTGTAACACAAACTGTAACACAAACTGTAACACAAACTGTAACACAAACTGTAACACAAACTGTAACACAAACTCTAACACAAACTCTAACACAAACTGTAACACAAACTGTAACCCTAACCCTAGCCCTAACCCTAGCCCTAACCCTAACCCTAGGGATCCTAACCCTAACCCTTAGGGTTAGGATCCCTTAGGGTTAGGGTTACGGTTAGAGTTAGGGTTTGTGTTAGGGTTAGGATCCCTAGGGTTAGGGTTAAGGTTTGGGTTAGGGTTTGTGTTAGGGTTAGGGTTTGTGTTAGGGTTAGGATCCCTAGGGTTAGGGTTTGTGTTAGGGTTAGAGTTTGTGTTAGGGTTAGGATCCCTAGGGTTAGGGTTTGTGTTAGGGTTTGTGTTAGGGTTAGGATCCCTAGGGTTAGGGTTTGTGTTAGGGTTAGTGTTAGGATCCCTAGGGTTAGGGTTAGGGTTTGTGTTAGGGTTAATGTTAGGGTTTGTGTTAGGGTTAGAGTTTGTGTTAGGGTTAGGATCCCTAGGGTTAGGGTTTGTGTTAGGGTTAGAGTTCGTGTTAGGTTTAGGATCCCTAGGGTTAGGGTTAGGGTTTGTGTTAGGGTTTGTGCTAGAGTTTGTGTTAGAGTTTGTGTTAAAGTTTGGGTTAGAGTTTGGGTTAGAGTTTGGGTTAGAGTTTGTTTTACAGTTTGGGTTAGAGTTTGGGTTAGGGTTAGAGTTTGTGTTAGGGTTAGGGTTTGTGTTAGGGTTAGGATCCCTAGGGTTAGGGTTTGTGTTAGGGTTAGAGTTTGTGTTAGGGTTAGTATCCCTAGGGTTACTAGGGATCCTAACCCTAACCCTAAGTATTTATGTTTATAGTGGGTTTTCTAGTTGATTTTGATGATTGGCAGCTGTCAAACACTTCTCATTATGAGTTTCAAAACGCAAACGCAGGGAAAAACGCGTTTAAACTCTAACACAAACCCTAACCCTAGGGATCCTAACCCTAACACAAACCCTAACCCTAGCTCTAACCCTAGCCCTAACCCTAGGGATCCTAACCCTAACACAAACCCTAACCCTAAAACACAAACTGTAACACAAACTGTAACACAAACTGTAACACAAACTCTAACACAAACTGTAACACAAACTCTCACACAAACTCTAACACAAACCCTAACCCAAACTGTAACCCTAACCCTAGCCCTAACCCTAGGGATCCTAACCCTTAGGGTTAGGATCCCTTAGGGTTAGGGTTACGGTTAGAGTTAGGGTTTGTGTTAGGGTTAGGGTTAGGATCCCTAGGGTTAGGGTTTAGGGTTAAGGTTTGGGTTAGGGTTTGTGTTAGGGTTTGTGTTAGGGTTAGGATCCCTAGGGTTAGGGTTTGTGTTAGGGTTAGGGTTTGTGTTAGGGTTAGAGTTTGTGTTAGGGTTAGGATCCCTAGGGTTAGGGTTAGTGTTAGGGTTTGTGTTAGGGTTAGAGTTTGTGTTAGGGTTAGGATCCCTAGGGTTAGGGTTTGTGTTAGGGTTTGTGTTAGGGTTTGTGTTAGGGTTAGGATCCCTAGGGTTAGGGTTAGGGTTTGTGTTAGGGTTAGATTTTGTTAGGGTTAGGATCCCTAGGGTTAGGGTTTGTGTTAGGGTTTGTGTTAGGGTTAGGATCCCTAGGGTTAGGGTTTGTGTTAGGGTTAAGGTTTGTGTTAGGGTTAGGATCCCTAGGGTTAGGGTTTGTGTTAGGGTTTGTGTTAGGGTTTGTGTTAGGGTTAGGATCCCTAGGGTTAGGGTTTGTGTTAGGGTTAGGGTTTGTGTTAGGGTTTGTGTTAGGGTTAGGATCCCTAGGGTTAGGGTTTGTGTTAGGGTTAGAGTTTGTGTTAGGGTTAGGATCCCTAGGGTTAGGGTTTGTGTTAGGGTTAGGATCCCTAGGGTTAGGGTTTGTGTTAGGGTTCAGATCCCTAGGGTTAGGGTTTGTGTTAGGGTTTGTGCTAGAGTTTATGTTAGAGTTTGTGTTAAAGTTTGGGTTAGAGTTTGGGTTAGAGTTTGTTTTACAGTTTGGGTTAGAGTTTGGGTTAGGGTTAGAGTTTGTGTTAGGGTTTGTGTTAGGGTTAGGATCCCTAGGGTTAGGGTTAGGGTTTGTGTTAGGGTTAGGATCCCTAGGGTCAGGGTTAGGGTTAGGGTTTGTGTTAGGATTAGGGTTAGAGTTTGTGTTAGGGTTAGTATCCCTAGGGTTACTAGGGATCCTAACCCTAACCCTAACCCTAAGTATTTATGTTTATAGTGGGTTTTCTAGTTGATTTTGATGATTGGCAGCTGTCAAACACTTCTCATTATGCGTTTCAAAACGCAAACGCCGGGAAAAACGCGTTTAAACGCGTCTAAACGCGTTTAAACGCAAAAACGCATGCGTTTAAACGCGTTTAAATGCGTTTTTGCATCAAATGCGTTTGCGTTAAAAACGCTGCGTTTTAAAACGCAAGTGTGAAACCAGCCTAAGACAGACAGTTCTACGTTATGTGGAGGCTAACTAAGGTTGGAAGCTAGATTCATACCTCTTCATTCAGTTTGCAGGGAACAATAATGGCAAGAAGACCTCAAAAGTGATATTGGCGAAATCGCTCACTTCCACCATTTCCCTAGTATACGAATCAGACAGGAGAGAACTGCTGGAGCGTGTCAAGGCGCATTCAACAAGAGCAATCTACGCTTCTTGGACTGTAAGGGCAGGAGCCTTAGTAGACCAGATTTGTAGAGCTGCAACCTGGTCTAGCCTAAATACCTTCTATAAACATTACAAACTGGACATTTTATCAGGCCATCAGATGGCCTATGGAATGAAAGTCCTTCAGGCAGTAGTTCCACTCATTTGGTATTTCTCCAAGTGTGTATCTAAGTACATGTAGGTACGCGCTAGATATTAGCCAAAAAAGAGAGAAAGCTGCTCATAGATAAAAAGATAAAGTCCAGATACGTGATCAATAAAAGAAATTTTGCAGCTTCTAGGTATATCCACAGAAGTCTATGATAACACCAGGGATAGGTAAGATGAGTGGTATACGTGGATGTTTTCCTACCTCCTGTCACAAGTCACACATCTCTCGATGAAGTGAAGAGCCGCGGTGCTGCCGCTGTAGTTCCAGTGAGTTCCAGGTAAGGACAAATGCGTGGTACAGATCCAAACTGGTGGCTGCCCCGGCCGGTAGCAGCCACCCAAAACTAACCTCCGGGCTGGGACGAAGTTCTGCGGTGCCGGACGCCGCGTGAAGTGAAGGCGGTAAGTCCGGATACAGTGCAGGACCTACGTGACGTAGATAGTCACGTGATCGTGAGCGGAGCCCGGGAGTGAGGTACGGAGCACTGTGAGGGTCACCGCGGCACTGTATCCGGACTTACCGCTTTCACTTCACTTTTATGTTTGCTAATGACAGGTGTTATGAAGGCAATCCAGAAACACAGTGTGCTTAGCGATCAGAGCGCACACAGTGATCTGACAAATACCCAAAAATACAAGAACGAGCTCTGAGACGTGGAAACTCTGTAGACTGCACACCTGATCCTATCCTAAACACAACTAAAAGCGGCTGTGGATTGCGCCTAACAACTACCTAGGCAACTCGGCACAGCCTAAGAAACTAGCTAGCCTGAAGATAGAAAAATAGGCCTGACTTGCCCCAGAGAAATTCCCCAAAGGAAAAGGCAGCCCCCCACATATAATGACTGTGAGTAAGATGAAAAGACAAAACGTAGGGATGAAATAGATTCAGCAAAGTGGGGCCCGATATTCTAGGACAGAGCGAGGACAGTAAAGCGAACTTTGCAGTCTACCAAAAACCCTAAAGCAAAACCACGCAAAGGGGGCAAAAAAAAAACCACCGTGCCGAACTAACGGCACGGCGGTACACCCTTTGCGTCTCAGAGCTTCCAGCAAAACAAAAGACAAGCTGGACAGAAAAAAAGCAACAAAAAAAAACAAAAAGCACTTAGCTATACAGAGCAGCAGGTCACAGGAACAATCAGGAGAAGCTCAGATCCAACACTGAAACATTGACAAGGAGCAAGGATAGCAGCATCAGGCGGAGTTAAGTAATGAAGCAGTTAACGAGCTCACCAGAACACCTGAGGGAGGAAGCTCAGAAGCTGCAGTACCACTTGTGACCACAGGAGTGAATTCAGCCACAGAATTCACAACAGTACCCCCCCCTTGAGGAGGGGTCACCGAACCCTCACCAGAGCCCCCAGGCCGACCAGGATGAGCCGCATGAAAGGCACGAACAAGATCGGAAGCATGAACATCAGGGGCAAAAACCCAGGAATTATCTTCCTGAGCATAACCCTTCCATTTAACCAGATACTGGAGTTTCCGTCTAGAAACACGAGAATCCAAAATCTTCTCAACAATATACTCCAATTCCCCCTCCACCAAAACCGGGGCAGGAGGCTCAACAGATGGAACCATAGGTGCCACGTATCTCCGCAACAACGACCTATGGAATACATTATGTATGGAAAAGGAGTCTGGGAGGGTCAAACGAAAAGACACAGGATTGAGAACCTCAGAAATCCTATACGGACCAATAAAACGAGGTTTAAATTTAGGAGAGGAAACCTTCATAGGAATATGACGAGAAGATAACCAAACCAGATCCCCAACACGAAGTCGGGGACCCACACGGCGTCTGCGATTAGCGAAAAGTTGAGCTTTCTCCTGGGACAAGATCAAATTGTCCACTACCTGAGTCCAGATCTGCTGCAACCTATCCACCACAGAATCCACACCAGGACAGTCCGAAGACTCAACCTGTCCTGAAGAGAAACGAGGATGGAACCCAGAATTGCAAAAAAATGGAGAAACCAAGGTAGCCGAGCTGGCCCGATTATTAAGGGCGAACTCAGCCAACGGCAAAAAGGACACCCAATCATCCTGGTCTGCAGAAACAAAACATCTCAGATATGTTTCCAAGGTCTGATTGGTTCGTTCGGTCTGGCCATTAGTCTGAGGATGGAAAGCCGAGGAAAAGGATAGGTCAATGCCCATCCTACCACAAAAGGCTCGCCAAAACCTTGAAACAAACTGGGAACCTCTGTCAGAAACAATATTCTCCGGAATGCCATGCTACCGAACCACATGCTGAAAGAACAAAGGTACCAAATCAGAGGAGGAAGGCAATTTAGCCAAGGGCACCAGATGGACCATTTTAGAAAAGCGATCACAGACCACCCAAATGACTGACATCTTTTGAGAAACGGGAAGGTCAGAAATGAAATCCATCGAAATATGTGTCCAAGGCCTCTTTGGGACCGGCAAGGGCAAAAGCAACCCACTGGCACGAGAACAGCAGGGCTTAGCCCTAGCACAAATCCCACAGGACTGCACAAAAGTACGTACATCCCGTGACAGAGATGGCCACCAGAAGGATCTAGCCACTAACTCTCTGGTACCAAAGATTCCAGGATGACCAGCCAACACCGAACAATGAAGTTCAGAGATAAGTTTATTAGTCCACCTATCAGGGACGAACAGTTTCTCTGCTGGACAACGATCAGGTTTATTCGCCTGAAATTTTTGCAGCACCCGCCGCAAATCAGGGGAGATGGCAGACACAATGACTCCTTCCTTGAGGATACCCGCTGGCTCAGATAAACCCGGAGAGTCGGGCACAAAACTCCTAGACAGAGCATCCGCCTTCACATTTTTAGAGCCCGGAAGGTACGAAATCACAAAGTCGAAGCGGGCAAAAAATAACGACCAACGGGCCTGTCTAGGATTCAAGCGCTTGGCAGACCCGAGATAAGTCAAGTTCTTATGATCAGTCAATACCACCACGCGATGCTTAGCTCCTTCAAGCCAATGACGCCACTCCTCGAATGCCCACTTCATGGCCAGCAACTCTCGATTGCCCACATCATAATTACGCTCAGCGGGCGAAAACTTCCTGGAAAAGAAAGCACATGGTTTCATCACTGAGCAATCAGAACCTCTCTGTGACAAAACCGCCCCTGCTCCAATCTCAGAAGCATCAACCTCGACCTGGAACGGAAGAGAAACATCTGGCTGACACAACACAGGGGCAGAACAAAAACGACGCTTCAACTCCTGAAAAGCTTCCACAGCAGCAGAAGACCAATTAACCAAATCAGCACCCTTCTTGGTCAAATCGGTCAATGGTTTGGCAATGCTAGAAAAATTACAGATGAAGCGACGATAAAAATTAGCAAAGCCCAGGAACTTTTGCAGACTTTTCAGAGATGTCGGCTGAATCCAATCCTGGATGGCTTGGACCTTAACTGGATCCATCTCGATAGTAAAAGGGGTAAAGATGAACCCCAAAAATGAAACTTTCTGCACACCGAAGAGACACTTTGATCCCTTCACAAACAAAGAGTTAGCACGCAGGACCTGAAAAACCATTCTGACCTGCTTCACATGAGACTCCCAATCATCTGAGAAGATCAAAATGTCATCCAAGTAAACAATCAGGAATTTATCCAGATACTCACGGAAGATGTCATGCATAAAAGACTGAAACACAGATGGAGCATTGGCAAGTCCGAACGGCATCACTAGATACTCAAAATGACCCTCGGGCGTATTGAATGCAGTTTTCCATTCATCTCCTTGCCTGATTCTCACCAGATTATACGCACCACGAAGATCTATCTTAGTGAACCAACTAGCCCCCTTAATCCGAGCAAACAAGTCAGATAACAATGGCAAGGGATACTGAAATTTAACAGTGATCTTATTAAGAAGGCGGTAATCAATACACGGTCTCAGCGAACCATCCTTCTTGGCTACAAAGAAGAACCCTGCTCCCAGTGGTGATGACGATGGGCGAATATGTCCCTTCTCCAGGGATTCCTTCACATAACTGCGCATAGCGGCGTGTTCGGGCACGGATAAATTAAATAATCGACCTTTAGGGAATTTACTACCAGGAATCAAATTGATAGCACAATCACAATCCCTATGCGGAGGTAGAGCATCGGACTTGGGCTCTTCAAATACATCCTGATAATCAGACAAGAACTCTGGGACCTCAGAAGGGGTGGATGACGAAATCGACAAAAATGGAACATCACCATGTACCCCCTGACAACCCCAGCTGGATACCGACATGGAATTCCAATCCAATACTGGATTATGGGTTTGTAGCCATGGCAACCCCAACACGACCACATCATGCAGATTATGCAACACCAGAAAGCGAATAACTTCCTGATGTGCAGGAGCCATGCACATGGTCAGCTGGGTTTATTCTTGGCCAAAGGTGTAGCATCAATTCCTCTCAATGGAATAGGACACCGCAAAGGCTCCAAGAAAAACCCACAACGTTTAGCATAATCCAAATCCATCAGATTCAGGGCAGCGCCCGAATCCACAAACGCCATGACAGAAAACGACGACAAAGAGCATATCAAGGTAATGGACAGAAGGAATTTGGACTGTACAGTACCAATGACGGCAGACCTAGCGGACCGCTTAGTGCGCTTAGGACAATCAGAAATAGCATGAGTGGAATCACCACAGTAGAAACACAGACCATTCAGACGTCTGTATTCCTGCCGTTCAACTCTAGTCATAGTCCTATCGCACTGCATAGGCTCAGGTTTAACCTCAGGCAGTACCGCCAAATGGTGCACAGATTTACGCTCGCGCAAGCGTCGACCGATCTGAATGGCCAAAGACAAAGACTCATTCAAACCAGCAGGCATAGGAAATCCCACCATGACATCCTTAAGAGCCTCAGAGAGACCCTTTCTGAACAAAGCTGCCAGCGCAGATTCATTCCACTGAGTGAGTACTGACCATTTCCTAAATTTCTGACAATATACTTCTATATCATCCTGACCCTGGCACAAAGCCAGCAAATTTTTCTCAGCCTGATCCACTGAATTAGGCTCATCGTACAGCAATCCGAGCGCCAGGAAAAACGCATCGACACTACTCAATGCAGGGTCTCCTGGCGCAAGAGAAAATGCCCAGTCTTGAGGGTCGCCGCACAAAAAAGAAATAATAATCAAAACCTGTTGAATAGGATTACCAGAAGAATGAGGTTTCAAGGCCAGAAATAGCTTACAATTATTTTTGAAACTTAGAAACTTAGTTCTATCTCCAAAAAACAAATCAGGAATAGGAATTCTTGGTTCTAACATAGATTTCTGATCAATAGTATCTTGAATTTTTTGTACATTTATAACGAGATTATCCATTGAAGAGCACAGACCCTGAATATCCATGTCCACACCTGTGTCCAGAATCACTCAAATGTCTAGGGGAAAAAAAAAAAGTGAACACAGAGCAGAAAAAAAAAAAAAATGATGTCAGAACTTTTTCTTTCCCTCTATTGAGAATCATTAGTTTGGCTCCTTGTACTGTTATGTTTGCTAATGACAGGTGTTATGAAGGCAATCCAGAAACACAGTGTGCTTAGCGATCAGAGCGCACACAGTGATCTGACAAATACCCAAAAATACAAGAACGAGCTCTGAGACGTGGAAACTCTGTAGACTGCACACCTGATCCTATCCTAAACACAACTAAAAGCGGCTGTGGATTGCGCCTAACAACTACCTAGGCAACTCGGCACAGCCTAAGAAACTAGCTAGCCTGAAGATAGAAAAATAGGCCTGACTTGCCCCAGAGAAATTCCCAAAAGGAAAAGGCAGCCCCCCACATATAATGACTGTGAGTAAGATGAAAAGACAAAACGTAGGGATGAAATAGATTCAGCAAAGTGGGGCCCGATATTCTAGGACAGAGCGAGGACAGTAAAGCGAACTTTGCAGTCTACCAAAAACCCTAAAGCAAAACCACGCAAAGGGGGCAAAAAAAAAACCACCGTGCCGAACTAACGGCACGGCGGTACACCCTTTGCGTCTCAGAGCTTCCAGCAAAACAAAAGACAAGCTGGACAGAAAAAAAGCAACAAAAAAAAACAAAAAGCACTTAGCTATACAGAGCAGCAGGTCACAGGAACAATCAGGAGAAGCTCAGATCCAACACTGAAACATTGACAAGGAGCAAGGATAGCAGCATCAGGCGGAGTTAAGTAATGAAGCAGTTAACGAGCTCACCAGAACACCTGAGGGAGGAAGCTCAGAAGCTGCAGTACCACTTGTGACCACAGGAGTGAATTCAGCCACAGAATTCACAACACTTCACGCGGCGTCCGGCACCGCAGAACTTCGTCCCAGCCCGGAGGTTAGTTTTGGGTGGCTGCTACCGGCCGGGGCAGCCACCAGTTTGGATCTGTACCACGCATTTGTCCTTACCTGGAACTCACTGGAACTACAGCGGCAGCACCGCGGCTCTTCACTTCGAGAGATGTGTGACTTGTGACAGGAGGTAGGAAAACATCCACGTATACCACTCATCTTACCTATCCCTGGTGTTATCATAGACTTCTGTGGATATACCTAGAAGCTGCAAAATTTCTTTTATTGATCACGTATCTGGACTTTATCTTTTTATCTATGAGCAGCTTTCTCTCTTTTTTGGCTAATATCTAGCGCGTACCTACATGTACTTAGATACATACTTTTATTAGATTATACATTTATTACCAACTTGGTGTGGAAGTTGGTTTGGTAACGCAGCAAGGATTATTGGCTTTTTAACACTTTCGTGCCACCATCTATACACATTTTAGCACTTCTCCAAGTGTGCTGTCATGAGTGACATCCTGGAAAGTAGGAATTAGTCATACCGTTTATCGTATCTCCACGAGTCCATCATAACAGCATCCTTGCATCCCCTCCCTTAAATTCCTTGTACTTATGTGCAGTTAACATTTGGGTAAGAGAATTCAATAAAATTAAGTTGAATCCATCCTGGTGTGTTGATTGGTAAAACATTGAGGGCGAGGTTGAGGGGGGCTTTTAACCTCGTGTGTTTCCTGTCCCTAAAGAATGAGAAGAACTACCTCTTGATGTTCTGTCATGATGGACTCCTGGAAATACAAATATTGGTAGGACTAATTCCTACTTTTCACTCTCAACTAAGTGTACCCCAAAGCGTATGAATGTAAAATAGCAAAGCTAAATACACTAAACCTCTCTGTTGCTGCTCCAGTCCCTGTGTTTTCGCTGCAGCGGTGACATCACAGCTTTAGCGTGCATACCCCGGGAAGTCAAACACTGAGCTCAACGGATCTCCTGATGCAGACTGCACAAGTCACTGAACTCAGTGATTTGCTGTGGTGATGCACTCTGGAGTCATGATGTCTCATCGCTGCAGCTAAAACATAGAGATCAGAGCAGAAGCAGAGAGCTAGTACTGGATTTGAGGAGGTTGAGCACCACCTGGTGCTATCTTAGGTGCTTGCAAGTGTATAAGTTGTTAAAAGTGAAAATTCTACAAGTAAAATGGCTATGAGAGATATCATTTAGCTGCAGGCAACAAGATTCGGCTCCAGTTTAATTAAGGTAAATACAAAATACTCTAGCAAGCCTAAAATCAGAGTAAGATAGTAGTAATGGAAGCATTAAGGGGACGATTCATTAGGATGCCTAAATTCATTAAGTGTTGTGTGCCACTTAAGGAATTTAGGCTGGTTTCACATTTGCGGTTGTGTCCGCAGCGTTTCACCGCATACATCCGCATGCGTCGTGCTTTCCTATCTTTAATGTTGTGGATGCAGGTACATGCGTTTATATGCTTTTGGCTGCATTTGACTAAGCATGCGTCATTTCGGCTTGTGCGACTGGGCCCGGCCAACGCACCATGTTGCAATTTTGGTGGCGGCAATTTGCCGCTGCCAAACGCATACGGACGCTTGTGGAAGAAATGCGTCGAAACAATGCATTACAGTATATGGGAACGCAGGTGTACGCAAGTACACACGTTCGCTAGCGTTTTCGTATGCATGTGTTTTTCCAGAGTAAACATGTCTAGACACTGAATAGCCACCCCCCCACACAAAGATAGATAAAAAGAATGTGTGGGCACTGGCAGTACACTACTCTACAGACCCCTGGAAGCAGACAGACTTTGAAGAAGGCACTTGGAAGCTGATTGGAACCTCTCCAGAAGAAACACAACTTTGGCTAATGTGAGTATAACAGCGAATGTCTGTCTGTCCTTTTTTCTATCTTTAGTATGTACTAATTTCTGTCTATTTTTTCTTGCAGCATTCATGTCTTCTTCCTCGTCTTCTGAGGAGCGCCCTGGCCCTGAACGTGTTGGTCGGGAAAGTGAAGTGAGTACATTCCCTACTGATTGGTAAGTATTCTCTATCACATATACACATGTGGTCATTTTTTTTTTTCTTATCAGACCAGTTCTTCCACTGCAACGGAGGCAGACCAGAAGCAGCCAGCACACGTTCGGGTGGCTAGACGGCGTGTAAGTATACTTGACTGATTTTTTTTTTCATGACTATACTATTCTTGCCTGTTTTTATTTCTTCACTTTGCTTCTATCTTCCCTTTTTTGTCTCGACTACTATTTTTTTCTTGACTTTAACTTATTCTTTCCTGTTTTCTGTATCTCTTGTTTTCTTTCTTTTTCTTATCTTTACAACATTAATGTCTTTCTTTCTTTTCTAGGTTCCAGAATGGGATGAAGACCTCCTTGATAAGGACCTTCTCATTTCCCTGGCCGGGGAGCGAGTCCCGTTGTGGGACACCCAGGTTCAGCAGCACTCGGACAACGTGGTCATCCGGCGGCTGTGGAATGAGGTGGCCCGAGCGATGATGGATGGCTGGGACAACGCCACGCCATGGGTTGACAAGGAATTTTGTAAGTATTTAAATGTTGTGTGAAGCGCCATTCGCCTTGGCCGGGATCACACAACTGTGTGTAATGCGATAAACTCCTCCGAGTTTCTCGCATCACACACAGTTGTGTGATCCAGACCGAAAGTGCATTGACTAAAAATGTTTTCTTTTTTTCACAGTGAACAAAGCCAGAACCCGTTGGCGTTCGATGAACGATTGCTTCAACAAGGACCTTCGTCAGGAGAGCCAGGTTCACAGTGGTGCTGCAGGAAGGATCAGAAAGTATAAATATTATCGCATGCTGGCGTTTTTGAGACCGGTCTTTGCCCAGAGAACGTAAGGATTTTTGTGTTGTATTGTATTGTGTTGTATTCCCTAATCAGTTTTTTTTCTTGTCCACGGGAGATGATGCTTTTACTATTGTAAATTTTTGGTACTAATGTTTTTCTTTTATTTTCACAGAACCTGGAGCAGCACCCTCGAACCTGGATCTGGAGCGGTCCTTCATGGAACAGCCACGGACCCGTCCCAGCCATCCACCAGCGAAGCAGCAAGTGGTCCTGCAACACAGACTGGAGACCAAGAAGCTGGTCCATCAGGTGTTCCCCTGTCCCAGTCCTCTGCCTCTTTTTTTTGGGCTCTTCCTCCCAGCGGCAGAAGGCCTTGGACAGGTCACTCATGCCCGAGTTTCTTCACTTGAGCTTGGTCTTCCAGAATGGCTTAAAGGCGCTGGGAGATAGACTGGAAAGTGGTCAGACTCATATTAACACACTTTTCCAGGATGTCAACCAGCGCCTTAACCGTCTGGAAGCCGACCTCCAGAAACCAGCACATCATTTCTTTAATCAAATTGAGCAGGTCAAGTCGGAACACCTTACTCCTGATCTCCAGCTCAATGTCATGCAGGCCTGCAATGCTGCTTACATGCAGGCTATGTAGCAGACTCAGTACTTGCAGCAGTCAGTGGGGATATTTCCACCTCTGCCAACACTGGCACGCTTGACCTCAATACCGAGTTCTGCTGCATACCACTGCACGGCCACCACCATTCCAAGCCCTGCTGGACACCACTAAAGTGCCCCCACTATGCCGAGTGCTGCTGCACAGTCCACCGCCAGCACTATGCCGAGTGCTGCTACTGCTTGGTCCTCCACCACCACTGACATGCCGCAGCAACCGGACCCTGGCAGACCATCCACCAGCACCATGCCGCAGCAGCACCCGTATCCTGCTAGGCCGTCCACCCACACCATGCCACAGCAGCAGCACCCGTATCCTGCTAGGCCGTCCACCCGCACCATGCCACAGCAGCAACCGGATCATGCCAGGCTGTCCACCCGCACAATCCCACCTGAAGACACAACACCAACACTCCCCAGAAGACAGCAACACAAAACACTTAGGAAGAAGAAGAAAACAGTGGACTCTCGTACTCCCTCCTCCCTCACCTCAAAATGTGTCTGTGATGTCCGGTTTGTCTCTCCCTTCCAGTGTGTCTGCCCCATCTCATGCCTCCACTACCATCCCTGACCTCCCTGACCCCACTACTTTCATCGTCCCTTTCCCTGCAATCCCTTCATCGTCTTTAAACAGTCAAACGTCTAAGCTCAACACACCCCAGTTCCACAACCAAAGAAGAATGCAGTCACTGAATCCACTAAAAAAAGTATCTTTATTATAAACCAATTAAAATGACATATAAAGAACCAAATAAATAGTGCAAATGGGACCAGCAGATGACAAAATACATGCCGCAGGCAACATACAGGAGCAGTCACCCAAGGTACGGTGAACCCAGCAACAGTCCAGAACCACCCAGCCGGCGTGACAAAGCACACATAGCCTCCTAATAACCACACACTAATAATAAAAGTATCAGCAGTGCTGCCATAAAAGGCTACATAATATCACGGGTGGTGCACAGAAATATACTAAGGGAGGCATGTGGACACCATAATCCACTGTGCATATTACCTGCTGCGATGGGTCCGGACCAGCGCGGGGGACACCGAGACACCCCAACGCGCGTTTCGGTAGATGTACCTTCCTCAGGGGACGCATGTTTCCCCAAAACGCCGTAATTAATGTAATTTTTTTTTAATAAATGTGTATTTTTTTGCCCCTACTACTGTTTGGTTCTTTGTGTTCTACCACCGGCAACACACACCGTGCACCGACTAAACACACTGCACCGACTAAACATGCTGCCCCGTACACTTTGTGTTTTTGCCGCCTCATATCTCCAGGACTGACACAACTTGAACATTGCACTGCAGCTTTGTTTCTTGTGTCTGTCATGGAGCTATGACTTGTCAAAAACAAATATGACTTTCATTTTCTCCAGCATCTCTTCAGTCTACGTAATCTATTGGACGCAGAATGAAGAGATGATGGAGGTAATACCTATAGTCATCTGGCCAGGTGTCAAAAATAGCGAATTCAGGATGCACAAAACCCAGAATCCTGAATTAACTATTTCTGACACCTGCCTTGTATTACATCCATCGACTCTTCATTCTGCGTCCAATAGATACTGCAGACTTAAGAGACGCTGGATCGAATCAGAAGTCGCCTACCATAGTACTGACATCATAAGTAGATTTGAATTGATTAAAGACAGAGGGCACTCAGTACATGTTTCAAAACAGGTTTTTTAGTTACACAAAACATTACAGGAACATTTTAACATTACAGGTACATAGACAAACACTATTCCATCTTGCCATGCCATAAGTCCGATATCAGAAACCAAGTAGGCAGCAAATTGGTCCCGCATTTGGGCAACTTCTACTGTTGACTGTAGAGGGTGATGATGGTAATCTGGCAAGGGGTTTGAAACTGGTTCATCACGTTCAATGTTGGGTCGCTCTTTAGCCATTATGTAATTATGCAGAACCACAAAGGCATTGACAACCTCATCGACTGTCTTCATTTTTAGATTAGTGGCTGTTCCAAGAATGCGCCATTTTGAGACAAGAATCCCAAAGGTACACTCAACAGTTCTTCATGCCCTGCTCAGTCTGTAGTTAAAAGATTTTTGGTGTGGTTCAAGTCCTGACTAGAGTATGGTTTCAGTAGATTTTCACACATCTGAAAGGCCTCATCCCCAACCATAACAAATGGCATTGGCGGGCCTTCAGTGTTGGGAAGAGGTTGTGGCAGGGGGAAATAAAATGTTTTCCAAGCGTTGGCCCATGTCCGAGTTTTTAAAAGTCTGGGAGTCATTGCCACGGCCAAAAGCTCCAATGTCCACGGCGACAAAGCGACAGTAAGCATCTGCAATCACCATGAGCACTACGGAAAAATATTTTTTTGTAGTTGAAGTACTCAGAACCAGTTCTGACGGGTTTGGTAATCCAAATGTGTTTTCCATCCACTGCTCCCAAACAGTTGGGGAAATTACAGACTTGCCAGAATTTTTCAGAAATTTCCTGGCACATTTCCGCACTGGGTAGGGGGATAAATTCTTCCCGGAGAATGTTCCACAAAGCCCGGCAGGTGTCCGCAACTATTCCAGACAAGGTGGAAATTCCTAGCCGGTACTGAAAATGGAGCAATCATAAACTCTCTCCGGTAGCCAGGAATCTGCCAAAAAAATAAAATTACAAACAATAATATTTATGATGGGGTTTTGCGAAACACATAAAGGAAAAAACAAATAATACATGGCAGAACAATAATAATTATGACAGGCATTTGTTTTGAAATATTACGTATCTTAATGTGACCAGGAGATGTTCCTCAGCAGGAATCGCTCTATGGAGCTGGGTGCCCTGTCTCCTGATGACTCCTTGGACACGATCAAGCAAATCCCGGAAGGTCTCTTGAGTAGGGTTGAGCGAAACGGGTCGAACATTTTCAAAAGTCGCCGACTTTTGGCTAAGTCGGGGTTTCATGAAACCCGATCCGACCCCTGTGCAGGGTCGGCCATGCGTTACGCGACTTTCGCGCCAAAGTCGCGTTTCAATGACGCGAAAAGCGCCATTTCTCAGCCAATGAAGGTAAACGCAGAGTGTGGGCAGCGTGATGACATAGGTCCTGGTCCCCACCATCTTAGAGAAGGGCATTGCAGTGATTGGCTTGCTGTCTGCGACGTCACAGGGGCTATAAAGAGGCGTTCCCGCCGACCGCCATCTTACTGCTGCTGATCTGAGCTTAGGGAGAGGTTGCTGCCGCTTTGTCAGAAGCAGGGATAGCGTTAGGCAGGGTCCATTAACCACAAAACCGCTTGTGCTGCAGCGATTTGCACTGTCCAACACCACCCTCGGTGTGCAGGGACAGTGGAAGTTTTTTTTTTTTTTTTTCCCCTCAGCGCTGTAGCTCATTGGGCTGCCCTAGAAGGCTCCCTGATAGCTGCATTGCTGTGTGTACGCCGCTGTGCAAACCAACTGCTTTTTTCAAAGCACAAATCCTCTTGTTCCTTCCTTTCTGCACAGCTATCTTTTTTGTTTGTCCACACTTTTTATTTCATTTGTGCATCAGTCCACTCCTTATTGCTGCCTGCCATACCTGGCTGAGATTACTGCAGGCAGGGAGATAGTAGCTGCCTGCCATACCTGGCTGAGATTACTGCAGGCAGGGAGATAGTAATTGTAGGACATTCCCTGTTTTTTTTTTTTTTTTTTTTTTGGTGGGAGATTAAGATTGGCAATTTGGCATTTCTGCTAGAGTGCCATCCCTGTGTGTGCCATCTCTCTCACATAGTGGGCCATAGAAAGCCTTTTCATTTTTCTGTATTTTTTTTTGTGGGGTGTATAAATTCTCCCTGATAAAAATACAGTGGGAGATTAATATTGGCCTTTGGGCTTGTGTGCCAGTCCTGAGTGTGCCATCTCTCTCACAAATAGTGGGCCATAGAAAGCCTATTTTATTTTTTTTGGGGTTTTATAAATTCTCCCTGAAAAAAAGGGAGATTAATATTGGCCTCTGGGCTTGTGTGCCAGTCCTGAGCGTGCCATCTGTGCCAGCCCTGAGCGTGCCATCTCTCTCACAAATAGTGGGCCATAGAAAGCCTATTTAATTTTTTTTTTGGTTTTATAAATTCTCCCTTAAAAAAAGGGAGATTAATATTGGCCTCTGGGCTTGTGTGCCAGTTGTGAGCGTGCCATCTGTGCCAGTCCTGAGCGTGCCATCTCTCTCACAAATAGTGGGCCATAGAAAGCCTATTTAATTTTTTTTTTGGTTTTATAAATTTTCCCTGAAAAAAGGGAGATTAATATTGGCCTCTGGGCTTGTGTGCCAGTTGTGAGCGTGCCATCTGTGCCAGCCCTGAGCGTGCCATCTCTCTCACAAATAGTGGGCCATAGAAAGCCTATTTAATTTTTTTTTTTGGTTTTATAAATTCTCCCTGAAAAAAAGGGAGATTAATATTGGCCTCTGGGGTTGTGTGCCAGTTGTGAGCGTGCCACCTGTGCCAGTCCTGAGCGTGCCATCTCTCTCACAAATAGTGGGCCATAGAAAGCCTATTTAATTTTTTTTTTGGTTTTATAAATTTTCCCTGAAAAAAGGGAGATTAATATTGGCCTCTGGGCTTGTGTGCCAGTTGTGAGCGTGCCATCTGTGCCAGTCCTGAGCGTGCCATCTCTCTCACAAATAGTGGGCCATAGAAAGCCTATTTAATTTTTTTTTTGGTTTTATAAATTTTCCCTGAAAAAAGGGAGATTAATATTGGCCTCTGGGCTTGTGTGCCAGTTGTGAGCGTGCCATCTGTGCCAGTCCTGAGCGTGCCATCTCTCTCACAAATAGTGGGCCATAGAAAGCCTATTTAAATATTTTTTTGGTTTTATAAATTCTCCCAGAAAAAAAGGGAGATTAATATTGGCCTCTGGGCTTCTGTGCCAGTCCTGAGCGTGCCATCTGTGCCAGTCCTGAGCGTCCCATCTCTCTCACAAATAGTGGGCCATAGAAAGCCTATTTTTTTTTTTTTTGGGGGGTTTTAGAAATTCTCCCTGAAAAAAAAAGGGAGATTAATATTGCCTTTGGGCTTGTGTGCCAGTACTAAGCGTGCCATCTCTCTCTCTCTCTCAGTCAGTGGGCCATAGAACGCCTATTTTTGGTTTTATTTGTTTTCTAAATTCTCCCTGAAAAAATCATTTTATTTTATTTGGTTTCTAAATTCTTCCTGATAAAATCATATTTTTTTTATTATTTTTTTTTCTAAAGTCTCCCTGAAAAAAAAAAAAAAAAAAAAAAAAACAGTGGGAGATTAATATTGGCCTTTCTGCTTGTGTGCCAGTCTTGACTCCTGGGTGCGTCATCTCTCAGTCAGTGGGCCATAGAACGCCTATTTTTGGTTTTATTTGTTTTATAAATTCTCCCTGAAAAAATCATTTTATTTTATTTGGTTTCTAAATTCTTCCTGATAAAATCATATTTTTTTTATTATTTTTTTTTCTAAAGTCTCCCTGAAAAAAAAAAAAAAACAACCCAAAAAAACAGTGGGAGATTAATATTGGCCTTTCTGCTTGTGTGCCAGTCTTGACTCCTGGGTGTGCCATCTCTCTCTCTCTCTCTCTCTCCAATTGTGGTCCATAGAAAGCCTATATTTTTTTTCCTTGATTTGGGTTCCAAAATCTACCAGAGAAAATAACTACATCAATCATTGGTAGAAAAATATTGGCCTCTGGGCTTGTGTGCCACTCCTGACTCCTGTGTGCGTCATCTCTCAGTCAGTGGGCCATAGAACGCCTATTTTTGTTTTTATTTGTTTTATAAATTCTCCCTGAAAAAATCATTTTATTTTATTTGGTTTCTAAATTCTTCCTGATAAAATCATATTTTTTTTATTATTTTTTTTTCTAAAGTCTCCCTGAAAAAAAAAAAAAAAAAAACAACCAAAAAAAACAGTGGGAGATTAATATTGGCCTTTCTGCTTGTGTGCCAGTCTTGACTCCTGGGTGTGCCATCTCTCTCTCTCTCTCTCTCTCCAATTGTGGTCCATAGAAAGCCTATATTTTTTTTCCTTGATTTGGGTTCCAAAATCTACCAGAGAAAATAACTACATCAATCATTGGTAGAAAAATATTGGCCTCTGGGCTTGTGTGCCACTCCTGACTCCTGTGTGCGTCATCTCTCAGTCAGTGGGCCATAGAACGCCTATTTTTGTTTTTATTTGTTTTATAAATTCTCCCTGAAAAAATCATTTTATTTTATTTGGTTTCTAAATTCTTCCTGATAAAATCATATTTTTTTTATTATTTTTTTTTCTAAAGTCTCCCTGAAAAAAAAAAAAAAAAAACAACCAAAAAAAACAGTGGGAGATTAATATTGGCCTTTCTGCTTGTGTGCCAGTCTTGACTCCTGGGTGTGCCATCTCTCTCTCTCTCTCTCTCTCTCTCTCCAATTGTGGTCCATAGAAAGCCTATATTTTTTTTCCTTGATTTGGGTTCCAAAATCTACCAGAGAAAATAACTACATCAATCATTGGTAGAAAAATATTGGCCTCTGGGCTTGTGTGCCACTCCTGACTCCTGTGTGCGTCATCTCTCAGTCAGTGGGCCATAGAACGCCTATTTTTGTTTTTATTTGTTTTATAAATTCTCCCTGAAAAAATCATTTTATTTTATTTGGTTTCTAAATTCTTCCTGATAAAATCATATTTTTTTTATTATTTTTTTTTCTAAAGTCTCCCTGAAAAAAAAAAAAAAAAAACAAACAAAAAAAACAGTGGGAGATTAATATTGGCCTTTCTGCTTGTGTGCCAGTCTTGACTCCTGGGTGTGCCATCTCTCTCTCTCTCTCTCTCTCTCTCTCCAATTGTGGTCCATAGAAAGCCTATATTTTTTTTCCTTGATTTGGGTTCCAAAATCTACCAGAGAAAATAACTACATCAATCATTGGTAGAAAAATATTGGCCTCTGGGCTTGTGTGCCACTCCTGACTCCTGTGTGCGTCATCTCTCAGTCAGTGGGCCATAGAACGCCTATTTTTGTTTTTATTTGTTTTATAAATTCTCCCTGAAAAAATCATTTTATTTTATTTGGTTTCTAAATTCTTCCTGATAAAATCATATTTTTTTTATTATTTTTTTTTCTAAAGTCTCCCTGAAAAAAAAAAAAAAAAAACAAACAAAAAAAACAGTGGGAGATTAATATTGGCCTTTCTGCTTGTGTGCCAGTCTTGACTCCTGGGTGTGCCATCTCTCTCTCTCTCTCTCTCCAATTGTGGTCCATAGAAAGCCTATATTTTTTTTCCTTGATTTGGGTTCCAAAATCTACCAGAGAAAATAACTCCATCAATCATTGGTAGAAAAATATTGGCCTCTGGGCTTGTGTGCCACTCCTGATTCCTGTGTGCGTCATCTCTCACTCAGTGGCCCATAGAAAGCATATAGTTTGTTACATTTGTTTTCTAAATTCTCCCTGCAAAAATCTATTTTTTTTTTTTTTTGGGGTTTCTAAAGTGTTCCTGAAAAAAATAAAAATAAAAAAAAAATAATAGTGTGACATTAATATTAACATTTGTGCTTCAGTGACAGTCCTGCGTGTGGGGCATCTCTCTAATTTGCAGCCACCAAAAAAAGAGTGTGTAACATTGGGCCTGATTTTCGCTGTGGTCTCACCAACCTGTAAAGGGGTAGCTAAATCATACTGAAGTTATAGCTCACCGTGTAAGTTGTGTGACTGCAACAAATAACGTTAGTTTGGTTACGTTTTTAAAACAATGAGGAAGTCTAGTGGAAGAGGTCGTGGCCGGGGGCGTTCATTGTCAGCTGGTAATGAGGGTAGTGGTAGTGGTGGAGCATCAGGTGGTCGTGGGGAAAAAAATATTGCACCTAAGTCTGGAGCTGTGGAGCCAGGTTCGTCGTCCGGCTACACAAGGCCTCGAACGCTCCCTTTTCTGGGATTAGGAAAACCGCTTTTAAAGCCGGAGCAGCAAGAGCAAGTTTTGGCTTATCTTGCTGACTCAGCCTCTAGCTCTTTTGCCTCCTCTCGTGAAACTGGTAAAAGTAAAAGCAGCGCGTCGTTAGTGGATGTTCACGGTCAGGGACAAGTCACTTCCTTGTCCTCTTCAGCAAAAACAACAACAGAGAAGAATGCAGCAGGCGACACAACGGGTTACTCCATGGAGCTCTTTACACATACCGTCCCTGGCTTAGAAAGTGAAGCAGTTAACAGTCCATGCCCATTACAAGTTGAATCTGACATGGAGTGCACTGACGCACAGCCACAGCCAGACTACTATGCTGGTCCTTTGACTCAGACCACAACATTGCCCTCGCAGGGTGCTGATCAAGAATCAGACCCTGATGAGACTATGTTGCCCCATCACGAACGCTATACCACCGAACGACACGGTGACACAGACGAAGTTGCGCAGGAGGTACAAGAAGAGTTATTAGATGACCCAGTTCTTGACCCCGATTGGCAGCCATTGGGGGAACAGGGTGCAGGCGGCAGCAGTTCTGAAGCAGAGGAGGAGGAGGGGCCGCAGCAGGCATCAACATCGCCACAGGTTCCATCTGCCGGGCCCGTATCTTGCCCAAAACGCGTGGCAAAGCCAAAACCTGGTGGAGGACAGCGTGGCCATCCGGTTAAAGCTCAGTCTGCAATGCCTGAAAAGGTATCCGATGCTAGAAAGAGTGCAGTCTGGCATTTTTTTAAACAACATCCAATTGATCAGCGCAAAGTCATCTGTCAAAAATGTTCTACTTCCTTAAGCAGAGGTCAGAATCTGAAAAGTCTCAATACTAGTTGCATGCATAGACATTTAACCACCATGCATTTGAAAGCTTGGACTAACTACCAAACGTCCCTTAAGGTTGTTGCACCCTCGGCCAATGAAGCTAGTCATCAACGCAACATCCCTTCCGGCAGTGTAGGACCACCATTTAGCGCACCACCTGCTGTATCTGTGCAGGTATCTTTGCCAGGCCAAAGCAGTCAGGGTCAGGGAATCACCAGTTTCGTAGTAGGAAACACTGCATCTAGGGCACCAGCGGCAACAATACCATCTCCCACCGTCTCTCAGTCTGCCATGTCCACCGGCACCCCCGCTAGTTCCACGATCTCCAGCTCTCCAGTCCAGCTCACCCTACATGAGACTATGGTTAGAAAAAGGAAATACTTAGCCTCGCATCCGCGTACACAGGGTTTGAACGCCCACATAGCTAGACTAATCTCGTTAGAGATGATGCCCTACCGGTTAGTTGAAAGCGAAGCTTTCAAAGACCTGATGGACTACGCTGTACCACGCTACGAGCTACCCAGTCGACACTTTTTTTCCAGAAAAGCCATCCCAGCCCTCCACCAGCATGTTAAAGAGCGCATCGTCCATGCACTCAGGCAATCTGTGAGCACAAAGGTGCACCTGACAACAGATGCATGGACCAGTAGGCATGGCCAGGGACGTTACGTGTCCATCACGGCACACTGGGTAAATGTGGTGGATTCAGGGTCCACAGGGGACAGCAAGTTTGGGACAGTTCTGCCTAGCCCACGGTCTAGTAAACAGTTGTCTGTAGCCGTTCGCACCCCCTCCTCCTCCTCCTCCTCCTCGTCCTCCTGCAGAAGCAAGAGCTCGTCCACAGACCGCAGTCGCACAAACACTCCATCCGCACCTGCCACTGTTGCACACCAGGTCTCCCATTATGGGGCAGCTACTGGCAAACGTCAGCAGGCTGTATTGGCTATGAAGTGTTTGGGCGACAATAGACACACCGCGGAAGTTCTGTCCGAGTTCTTGCAGCAAGAAACGCAGTCGTGGCTGGGCACTGTAGATCTTGAGGCAGGCAAGGTAGTGAGTGATAACGGAAGGAATTTCATGGCTGCCATCTCCCTTTCCCAACTGAAACACATTCCTTGCCTGGCTCACACCTTAAACCTGGTGGTGCAGTGCTTCCTGAAAAGTTATCCGGGGTTATCCGACCTGCTCCTCAAAGTGCGTGGACTTTGCGCACATATCCGCCGTTCGCCTGTACACTCCAGCCGTATGCAGACCTATCAGCGTTCTTTGAACCTTCCCCAGCATCGCCTAATCATAGACGTTGCAACAAGGTGGAACTCAACACTGCACATGCTTCAGAGACTGTGCGAACAGAGGCGGGCTGTTATGTTTTTGTGGGAGGATACACATACACGGGCAGGCAGTAGGATGGCAGACATGGAGTTGTCAGGTGTGCAGTGGTCGAAGATTCAAGACATGTGTCAAGTCCTTCAGTGTTTTGAGGAATGCACACGGCTGGTTAGTGCAGACAACGCCATAATAAGCATGAGCATCCCCCTAATGCGTCTGCTGATGCAAAGTTTGACGCACATAAAGGATCAGGCGTCTGCACCAGAGGAAGAGGAAAGCCTTGATGACAGTCAGCGATTGTCTGGTCAGGGCAGTGTACATGACGAGGTACCGGGCGAAGAGGAGGTGGAGGATGAGGAGGATGATGGGGATGAGTATATTTTTAATGAGGAAGCTTTCCCGGGGGCACGGGAAATTGGTGGCGTGGCAAGGCCGGGTTCTGGTTTTTTGAGGGACACAAGTGACGTAGATTTGCCTGCAACTGCCCCTCAACCAAGCACAACCGCAGATTTGACAACGGGAACTTTGGCCCACATGGCGGATTATGCCTTGCGTATCCTCAAAAGGGACACACGCATTACAAAAATGATGAACGATGACGATTACTGGTTGGCCTGCCTCCTTGATCCTCGCTATAAAGGCAAATTGCAAAATATTATGCCACATGAGAACTTGGAACTAATATTAGCAACAAAACAATCAACTCTTGTTGACCGTTTGCTTCTGGCATTCCCTGCACACAGCGCCCGTGATCGTTCTCACACGAGCTCCAGGGGCCAGCAGACCAGAGGTGTTAGAGGGGCAGAAATCAGAAGTGGCGTTGGCCAGAGGGGTTTTCTGACCAGGTTGTGGAGTGATTTTTCTATGACCGCAGACAGGACAGGTACTGCAGCATCAATTCAAAGTGACAGGAGACAACATTTGTCCAGTATGGTTACAAACTATTTTTCATCCCTTATCGACGTTCTCCCTCAACCGTCATTCCCATTTGATTACTGGGCATCCAAATTAGACACCTGGCCAGAATTGGCAGAATATGCATTGCAGGAGCTTGCTTGCCCGGCAGCTAGTGTCCTATCAGAAAGAGTATTCAGTGCTGCAGGTTCAATACTAACAGAAAAAAGGACTCGTCTGGCTACCCAAAATGTAGATGATCTAACCTTCATTAAAATGAACCACAACTGGATTTCAAAATCTTTTGCCCCACCCTGCCCGGCTGACACCTAGCTTTCCTATGAAAAGGTCTTGCCTGTGGACTATTCTGAATGACTTTTCCAATCTCGTAATTTTCTTCACCTGATTGTCCAGCATACGACATGTTTCCACCTCACGAAATGGCCAAACTCCCCACACGGGGCCGTGCTATCGCCACTTTGCGCTTGGACCCTTGAGAGTGCTGTTTGTCTGAAGAGGTGGGTGTGGCCGCTTTTGGTCGACGGCACTGCCACTGGGTCCCTCATAGTACAATAAAGTGTCTCTGGCGGTGGTGGTGCGCACCCAACGTCAGACACACCGTTGTAATATGAGGGGCCCTGTGCCTGTACCGCCGGCCACAAGACAGTTCCCCCCCCCAGCTCAAACAGTGCTCTACCACTAGCAAAATTATCTCTCACAGCTTCACCAATGTGTAGTCTAGGCGCTGACATCCTTCAATGCCTGGCACTGACAATACCATTGTTTTGACATTTTTGTTATGTTAGGCCTTCGAAGCCTGTCTGCGGTCCCTTCTTTCTACAACTACTACACTGACCAGGCCACTGCTGGCCGTGTTACCCTGGAACCAATTTAAAAGTGCCTACAGTCAGCCCAATTTTGTTATGTTAGGCCTTCGAAGACTGTCTGCCGTCACTCCTTCCACTAGACTTCCACTGACCATACACTGCTGCCCATGTACCCCTGGAACCAATTTAAAAGTGCCTACAGCCAGCCCAATTTTGTTATGTTAGGCCTTCGAAGCCTGTCTGCGGTCACTCCTTCCACTAGACTTCCACTGACCAGACCACTGCTGCCCGTGTACCCCTGCAACCAATTTAAAAGTGCCTACAGCCAGCCCAAGTTTGTTATGTTAGGCCTTTGAAGCCTGTCTGCGGTCACTCCTTCCACTAGACTTCCACTGACCAGACCACTGCTGCCCGTGTACCCCTGGAACCAATTTAAAAGTGCCTACAGCCAGCCCAAGTTTATTATGTTAGGCCTTCGAAGCCTGTCTGCGGTCACTCCTTCCACTAGACTTCCACAGACCAGACCACTGCTGCCCGTGTACCCCTGGAACCAATTTAAAAGTGCCTACAGCCAGCCCAAGTTTGTTATGTTAGGCCTTGGAAGCCTGTCTGCGGTCACTCCTTCCACTAGACTTCCACTGACCAGACCACTGCTGCCCGTGTACCCCTGGAACCAATTTAAAAGTGCCTACAGCCAGCCCAAGTTTGTTATGTTAGGCCTTCGAAGCCTGTCTGCGGTCACTCCTTCCACTAGACTTCCACAGACCAGACCACTGCTGCCCGTGTACCCCTGGAACCAATTTAAAAGTGCCTACAGCCAGCCCAAGTTTATTATGTTAGGCCTTCGAAGCCTGTCTGCGGTCACTCCTTCCACTAGACTTCCACTGACCAGACCACTGCTGCCCGTGTACCCCTGGAACCAATTTAAAAGTGCCTACAGCCAGCCCAAGTTTGTTATGTTAGGCCTTCGAAGCCTGTCTGCGGTCACTCCTTCCACTAGACTTCCACAGACCAGACCACTGCTGCCCGTGTACCCCTGGAACCAATTTAAAAGTGCCTACAGCCAGCCCAAGTTTGTTATGTTAGGCCTTGGAAGCCTGTCTGCGGTCACTCCTTCCACTAGACTTCCACTGACCAGACCACTGCTGCCCGTGTACCCCTGGAACCAATTTAAAAGTGCCTACAGCCAGCCCAAGTTTGTTATGTTAGGCCTTGGAAGCCTGTCTGCGGTCACTCCTTCCACTAGACTTCCACTGACCATACACTGCT
This sequence comes from Ranitomeya imitator, assembly GCF_032444005.1. Lineage (NCBI taxonomy): Eukaryota > Metazoa > Chordata > Amphibia > Anura > Dendrobatidae > Ranitomeya > Ranitomeya imitator. Next base: position 201,662,955 of record NC_091285.1, on the reverse strand, counting down.
GCCCATGTACCCCTGGAACCAATTTAAAAGTGCCTACAGCCAGCCCAAGTTTGTTATGTTAGGCCTTCGAAGCCTGTCTGCGTCCCGTTCTTTCAACTACAACTACACTGACCAGGCCACTGATGGCCGTGTTCCCCTGGAACCAATTTTAACTTGCCTACAGCCAGCCCTATGTTATTATGTTAGGCCTTCGAAGCCTGTCTGCGTCCCGTTCTTTCAACTACAACTACACTGACCAGGCCACTGATGGCCGTGTTCCCCTGGAACCAATTTTAACTTGCCTACAGCCAGCCCAATGTTAGGCCTTTGATGCCTGTCTGCCGTCACTCCTTCCACTAGGCCTCCACTGACCTGTCTATTGCTGCCCGTGTACCCCTTGAACCAACATCATTAAATATAAAAAAAATTAATTTGATTATAAAAAATAAGATCGTGTTGAGATCTCAAATGCAGACATTTTAACAATCAAAACAAACACACAACAAATATCTGGAACTGTACTACAAAGGTCCAACAGCTACAATTTCTTTCTCCTGCAAGAAGTTAACTGAAAGTTTTTTGGAGTTGTTAACACAGATATGGCATCCACCGAGTGTTGTCCTGTCGCGTCTCCTTTAAATTATTTCCAATAAGATGTTAAACTATTAATTTAATAAAATCAATAATTAAAAAAATAATTGAGTAAGTCAAAAGCACATTGCAAATAAACATTAATTACAAATCAAGAAGCATGGCGCGTCCGAGGGTGAGTAGATACCGAATAAGAATATAATCACCCTCGGACGCGCAATGCTTATTTAAAACAGCCTTCCTTCCTAAGAATCAGCCCTTCCGTGGTGTAGAGAGAGGTTGTGTTACACTCCAAGGTGTTCCCCAGGTTGCCTTTCCTGAGCTTCGATCTTCCGGCTCTCGTTTAGTAGCTGTTGGAAACTACGCTGCATTAGGCCTACTAATTGTGTATGGGTGAAACAGTGGCGCATCTGCGGTCCCTCCTTCCACTAGGCCTCCACTGACCTGTCTACTGCGGCCCGTGTACCCCTTGAACCAACCTAATAAAATATTTAAAAAATTAATTTGATTATAAAAAATAAGATCGTGTTGAGATCTCAAATGCAGACATTTTAACAATCAAAACAAACACACAACAAATATCTGGAACTGTACTACAAAGGTCCAACAGCTACAATTTCTTTCTCCTGCAAGAAGTTAACTGAAAGTTTTTTGGAGTTGTTAACACAGATATGGCATCCACCGAGTGTTGTCCTGTCGCGTCTCCTTTAAATTATTTCCAATAAGATGTTAAACTATTAATTTAATAAAATCAATAATTAAAAAAATAATTGAGTAAGTCAAAAGCACATTGCAAATAAACATTAATTACAAATCAAGAAGCATGGCGCGTCCGAGGGTGAGTAGATACCGAATAAGAATATAATCACCCTCGGACGCGCAATGCTTATTTAAAACAGCCTTCCTTCCTAAGAATCAGCCCTTCCGTGGTGTAGAGAGAGGTTGTGTTACACTCCAAGGTGTTCCCCAGGTTGCCTTTCCTGAGCTTCGATCTTCCGGCTCTCATTTAGTAGCTGTTGGAAACTACGCTGCATTAGGCCTACTAATTGTGTATGGGTGAAACAGTGGCGCATCTGCGGTCCCTCCTTCCACTAGGCCTCCACTGACCTGTCTACTGCGGCCCGTGTACCCCTTGAACCAACCTAATAAAATATTTAAAAAATTAATTTGATTATAAAAAATAAGATCGTGTTGAGATCTCAAATGCAGACATTTTAACAATCAAAACAAACACACAACAAATATCTGGAACTGTACTACAAAGGTCCAACAGCTACAATTTCTTTCTCCTGCAAGAAGTTAACTGAAAGTTTTTTGGAGTTGTTAACACAGATATGGCATCCACCGAGTGTTGTCCTGTCGCGTCTCCTTTAAATTATTTCCAATACGATGTTAAACTATTAATTTAATAAAATCAATAATTAAAAAAATAATTGAGTAAGTCAAAAGCACATTGCAAATAAACATTAATTACAAATCAAGAAGCATGGCGCGTCCGAGGGTGAGTAGATACCGAATAAGAATATAATCACCCTCGGACGCGCAATGCTTATTTAAAACAGCCTTCCTTCCTAAGAATCAGCCCTTCCGTGGTGTAGAGAGAGGTTGTGTTACACTCCAAGGTGTTCCCCAGGTTGCCTTTCCTGAGCTTCGATCTTCCGGCTCTCGTTTAGTAGCTGTTGGAAACTACGCTGCATTAGGCCTACTAATTGTGTATGGGTGAAACAGTGGCGCATCTGCGGTCCCTCCTTCCACTAGGCCTCCACTGACCTGTCTACTGCGGCCCGTGTACCCCTTGAACCAACCTAATAAAATATTTAAAAAATTAATTTGATTATAAAAAATAAGATCGTGTTGAGATCTCAAATGCAGACATTTTAACAATCAAAACAAACACACAACAAATATCTGGAACTGTACTACAAAGGTCCAACAGCTACAATTTCTTCCTCCTGCAAGAAGTTAACTGAAAGTTTTTTGGAGTTGTTAACACAGATATGGCATCCACCGAGTGTTGTCCTGTCGCGTCTCCTTTAAATTATTTCCAATAAGATGTTAAACTATTAATTTAATAAAATCAATAATTAAAAAAATAATTGAGTAAGTCAAAAGCACATTGCAAATAAACATTAATTACAAATCAAGAAGCATGGTGCGTCCGAGGGTGAGTAGATACCGAATAAGAATATAATCACCCTCGGACGCGCAATGCTTATTTACAACAGTCTTCCTTCCTAAGAATCAGCCCTTTCGTGGTGTAGAGAGAGGTTGTGTTACACTCCAAGGTGTTCCCCGGGTTGCCTTTCATGAGCTTCGATCTTCCGGCTCTCGTTTAGTAGTTGGTGGAAACTACGCTGCATTAGGCCTACAAATTTGGTATGGGGTGTAGAGACAGGTTGTGTTACACTCCAAGGTTTTCACCAGGTTGCCTTTCCTGAGCTTCGATCTTCATGCTCTCGTTTAGTAGTTGTAGAAAAGTACGCTGCATTAGGCCTACAAAATGGGTATGGGGTGGAGAGAGATGGTGTGTTACACTCCAAGGTGTTCCCCAGGTTGCCTTTCCTGAGCTTCGATCTTCATGCTCTCGTTTAGTAGGTGTCGGAAAGTAGGCTGCATTAGGCCTAAAAAATGGGGAATGGGGTGGAGAGAGATGGTGTGTTACACTCCAAGGTGTTCCCCAGGTTTCCTTGCCATTGCTTCGGTCTTCCGACTCTCGTTTAGTAGTTGTAGAAAAGTACACAGCATTAGGCCTACAAAATGGGTATGGGGTGGAGAGAGATGGTGTGTTACACTCCAAGGTGTTCCCCAGGTTGCCTTTCCTGAGCTTCGATCTTCATGCTCTCGTTTAGTAGGTGTCGGAAAGTAGGCTGCATTAGGCCTAAAAAATGGGGAATGGGGTGGAGAGAGATGGTGTGTTACACTCCAAGGTGTTCACCAGGTTTCCTTGCCATTGCTTCGGTCTTCCGACTCTCGTTTAGTAGTTGTAGAAAAGTACACTGCATTAGGCCTAAAAAATGGGTATGGGGTGGAGAGAGATGGTGTGTTACACTCCAAGGTGTTCCCCAGGTTGCCTTTCCTGAACTTCGATCTTCATGCTCTCGTTTAGTAGGTGTCGGAAAGTAGGCTGCATTAGGCCTACAAATTGGGTATGGGGTGGAGAGAGATGGTGTGTTACACTCCAAGGTGTTCCCCAGGTTTCCTTGCCATTGCTTCGGTCTTCCGACTCTCGTTTAGTAGTTGTAGAAAAGTACACAGCATTAGGCCTACAAAATGGGTATGGGGTGGAGAGAGATGGTGTGTTACACTCCAAGGTGTTCCCCAGGTTGCCTTTCCTGAGCTTCTATCTTCAGGCTCTCATTAAATTGTGGTTAAATGGAACAACTGCATTTGGCGTACTAGTTGGTTTGGGGCCTACTATCGGTGTCTGCCACTCCTTGCTGTTCTCCTGGTTTCCTGTCCTGAAATTCCATTTTCAGCCTCTCGTTAAGTAGTTGTTAATGTTAGACTGCATTTGGCCTACTAGTTGGGTTGGGGCCTACTATCGGTGTCTGCCACTCCTTGCTGTTCTCCTCCACTGAACAAAGCTGTGCCGCCTGTTTACTACGGTTGCCAATTTTGAACTGCATTTCGACTACTTACTGATTTGGCCCTACTCTCTGTGTCAGCCTCTCATTCCAGTTGTCCTCCACTGCAATGCCCCCTGGTTATTCCTGTGTTACCAATTTTGAACTGCATTTAGCCCACTTTCTTCTTTGGGCCTATATCTGTGTTTCCACTTCATCGTGCCCATTGCCCAGCCAGTGATAGATGAGTCTGCTGGTACATTGACCCATAACGCAACATTCCCCGTGCACGCTACACAACAACATTGTGACCCTGCTGAAAGTCAGGTTGCTCTTCCCGCATACCATACCACCTTACACGGGGACAAAGAGGAAGGTGCAGATGAAAGTGCAGGTTCCTTCATCAGGTGGGGGGAGGAATACTAGTTGGCGACGTCACTGGCACAGGGCCTCTCATAGTACGCAAAAGTGTTGCTGCCGGTGGGAGGCGCCCCCGCCGTGCAAACACACCGCTGTACTTTGAGGGGCCCTGTGCCAGTGCCAATGCCAACGAGTGGGCCCCCCCTGCTTGCTCAGGTTCACAGCACTTGCAAAGTTGAAATACTTACCTCTCCCTGCTCCACTGCCGTGACGTGGTCCAGATTTCCTGGGCCCACTAATTACTTGAACCAGCCCTACCCCCCACAACTTTAGCCAAATGACCCCCAATTTCAAATGCCTTCCAATTATTATAAGGTAAATTACGCTTGACAAGCTTCATTAAGAAGAATGGATGGTTTTGACATTAAAATGGGTACTCTAGGTGTTTTCCTGGCCCCCACTCACTGCCGACTATGCTGCCCCATTGACTTGCATTGGGTTTCGTGTTTCGGTCGATCCCGACTTTACGTCATAATCGGCCGATTTCACTCGACCCGACTTTGGACATAGTCGGGTTTCGCAAAACCCGGCTCGACTCTAAAAAGGTCAAGGTCGCTCAACTCTACTCTTGAGACATTCTGGTATAGTCCACAAATTTCTCTGCGTTGACATGGAGCTCGCTGTATAGGGGGTGGTAGGCTCCACGGCTCTCCCGGACTTCGATAATGGGGTGTCTCCAAAAGCGCTGACGCCGTGTTCTTTTCTGTCTTTCTCTGTTTCTTTGTTGCTCGCAAGCAAACGCAAAGGCAAGAAACAGCTTGAGATCCAAATCCAGGTTTAAATAAAAGCTCTCCACGCGAAGATACGTCATGAAGCAGGATACAGGAGCAAAATCTGAATATTTCAGCTGTACAAAGTGTCTATATAAAGAATTCCCATGAGACACGCCCATTGGTGGTGTCTGTTTATCTAGATTTTTCTCCTGGTAAATTTTTCACCTTTACAACTCATAAAAAGCGCAAACGCATGCAAAACGCATGCAAACGTTGCTTTTTTTGACCGCATGCATAAGCTGATGCGGATAAAAAACGCTGCGTTTGTATGCGCTTTTTCGTGCGTTTGTGGTTGCGGACGATATGCTGCGGACACAACCGCAAATGTGAAACCAGCCTTAGTGGATGTTTTCAGTGGTTTGCGTCACTGTACACCTCGCCAGAAATGCTAGTCCATTCAAACACTGGAATAGCACTTTTGGCTTATATAATGGTGTAATTTTTTATAAAATGTGGTTGTCATGTGTCAACATGCCCTGTCTATGCTCTGCCCACTTTGGCAGATTTGGTGGGGACTTGTGTAAAAAAAAAAAAAACAGTCAGAAAAAGTGTGCAAAACTTCCCTTTGTGCAAAATGTTTTGCACATTTTCAAAGTGGTTTGTGCCAGAAAACTGGTGTAAACTGTGATGAATTGAACCCTAAGATTCTGAATTAACATGGGTTTTCCCATCTATTCAAAAGAATGGGTCTGGCTGAATTTCCTGGAAAAATGAGCTAGGTGGCTATTGGTGCTACAGTTCTAGAAAAACAGTGAATAGAAACACAATGCTAAACCAGTGGATTTCAGATCAGGTCACACCATTTTCCAGTCCAGAAAATGAAAACTGAAATCAGAAACTGCTCCACCTTCTAGTTGTACTAGTGTCTTTGTGTTACACTACTATGGTATTTTCTAGCACAGGGGCCTCAACCAAGTGGCATCAGGCACTGTAGACCCCTTGGCATCCCTGCCCTGTTCAGGGCATCTGCCGACGGCAGCATTTTATTTCAGCTGAATGTGCGTCCTTAGATGCACATTCAATTGAAATGATGTACCTGCTGTGGTGGGAAGGTGGGGGTGCGGCGGAGCTGCGGGTCACATGAGGCAGGAGTCGGCTGCCGCGGCTAACCCCTGGGCAAGCTGCTAAAGAGAAATTAATATTCATGACTCTCAAGATCCATGGGAGTGGAGAGCAGTGAATATTCAATTCTCTTTAATAGCGAGCGGGCACAGTAAGCACCGCCATGCGCTGCTTATAAGCTTAAATCAGCTGCTGGCAACTGAACAAGACAATGCAAGGAAAGGTAAGTATAATGCTTTATGATTTTTTAATGTTTTTCGGATGGGGGCCATGTATACCACAATAGGGATGAGTGTCATGCATACCAGGATGGGGGTGAGGGGGCCATGCATACCAGTATAGGGATGAGGGGGCCATGCATACCAGGATGGGGATATGGGGGTCATGCATACCAGGATGGGGACGAGGGGGGCCATGCATACCAGGATAAGGATGAGGAAGCCATGCATACCAGGATAGGGATGAGGAGGCCATGCATACCAGGATAAGGATGAGGAGGCCATGCATACCAGGATGGGGATGAGGAGGCCATGCATACCAGGATAAGGATGAGGAGGCCACGCATACCAGAATAGGGATGAGGGACCATGCATACCCGGATAGGGATGAGGAGGCCATGCATACCAGGATAGGGATGAGGAGGCCATGCATACCACGATAAGGATGATGGGAACATGCATACCAGGATAGGGATGAGGGACCATGCATACCAGGATAAGGATGAGGAGGCCATGCATACCAGGATGCAGATAAGGGGGCCATGTATACCAGGATGGGGATGAGTGTCATGCATACCAGGATGGGGATAGGGCTATGCATACCAGGATGGGGATAGAACCATGCATACCAGGATGGGAATAGGGCCATGCAGCATACCATCATAGGGATGAGGAGGCCATGCATACTAGTAAAGGGATGAGGAGGCCATGCACATCAGGATGGGGAGGAGGGGGGCCATGCATACCAGGATGGGGATGAAGAGGCCATGCACAGCAGGATGGGGTCATGCATATCAGGGTAGGGATGAGGCAGCCATGCATACCAGGAAGGGGATGAGGGGCCATGCACACCATGATGGGGACAAGGGGACCATGCATAACTACAATATGGGGACATTAATACAATCTGAGGACCTGGATGGGGACATATCTACAATATAGGGACCTGGATATGGGGATATAAATACAATATGGTGACACAACTACAATATGAATGCACATTTGTTATCACCAAGCTCTAAAAAAAATACGACAAAAATGTTCAAAAGGTCTATAGAAAATAAAATGGTATCACTAAAAATGTCACTTTGTCCTTACAATAATGCGGCCCCCCAAATTCAATTTTTTTCTATATGGGGCCCATATACCCAGCCAAGTTTAAGACCCCTGTTCTAGATCATACTGCTAAAAGTCAGTTTTCAAGTAATAATCTCTGGTCTTCAGGTGTATGGGGTTTTCATAAACTAAAAAATATAATCACCCCATGTTATCTGCAATTCCTTCATTCATCACTTGTGCAGGACGTTTTTTCCCATGTTTGTCAATCAGCATATCTTTATCTGTGGAAAAAAAAAATCATTTACAAGTTTGCTGGCATACCAGAAACAAAGTCACTAAGAAACAAAAAGTAGATGTCTGCTTTAGACTTTTTTTCTGTAAGTAGAGTCCCCTTAAAATAAGATTACAATTGAGTGTCCTGTTTCTTGGACACCCAGTGCTCAGTTGTAATTTGTGGAAGAACTCAGCATTGACACCACACAGAAAAATAAATAAATGTTATGCCTTTTCAATAAGGAATGCAAGAGATACACAGCTGTGCTCTGGCTTAGTCTATGTTCACATCTGCTTAGATTTCAACAAGAGCCCCAGGTTGTAGAACCCATTATATTTAACCCCTTTCTGACATAATAATCCATACCTGTGCCCTGGGCCTATCTGATGAGGGACGGATTATTACATCATCGCGATCGCCCACGAACATGGGCTGTGCGCGGGCGATCGCAGCCGGGTGTCAGCTGATTCTGACAGCTGACACCCGACACTAAGTGCCAGGAGCGGTCACGCACAGCTCCAGGCACTTTAATCCCCTGAATGCTGCGATCTAATGCGATTGCAGCATTCCAGGAGCCGGCAGAAGGATGACAGCACCTCTGTCTTTGGATTGGGGGTCCCGAACGATGCCATGGTGACCCAATGTTGTCATGACGACATCTCACCAGCGCTAGGAAAGTTGCTTGATCATGCGCAGTGCATGATCAGCAACTTTCTCTATCAGTGCAGAGCTTACAGTTTGCAAAGCATAAGGATGCTGCTGCATACCCATACTATACAAGCTATCAGTCTGCAAAAAATTATAGTCACAATAGTGAGACAAAGTAAAAAAAAATTTAAATTGTAAAAATATAAAAAAAAATAAATCAAAAGATATTGTATCTATAAATAAATAATTGCATGAAAAGAAAAACAATAAAAAGTACACATATTTGGTATCGCCGCATCCGCACCGATCCGACCTATAAAACTGTCCCTCTAGTTAACCCCTTTAGTGAACACCATAAAAAATAAATAAAAAACAAGGCAAAAAACAATGCTTTATCATCACACCGCCGAATAAAAAGTGGAATAAAACGCGATCAAAAAGACAGATATAAATAAACTTGGTACCACTGAAAACATCATCTTGTCCCGCAAAAAACAAGCTGCCATACAGCATCATCAGCGGAAAAATAAAAACATTATAGCTCTCAGAATAAAGCGATGCAAAAAATTTTTTATTAAATAGTTTTTATTGTGTAAAAAGCACCAAAACATAAAACAAACTATATAAATGAGGTATTGCTGTAATTGTACTGACCCGAAGAATAAAACTGCATTATTAATTTTACCACACAAGGAACGGCATAAACCCCGATAAAAAATTCCTGAATTGCTGGGTTTTTCTGCCTCCCAAAAATCAGAATAGAAAGAGATAAAAAAAAAGTCATGTGTCAGAAAATTGTACCAATAAGGCCGGCGTCACACACAGCGTAAAACAATACGGTCCGTATATTACGGCCGTAATACGCTGAAAAGTCCCGAAAAAAGTGGTCCGTAGCTCCTCCGTAGGCAGGGTGTGTCAGCGTTTTTTGCGCATGGCATCCTCCGTATGTAATCCGTATGGCATCCGTACTGCGTGGTTTTCTCGCAGGCTAGCAAAACCAACATACCGCTATAGAAGTGATCCATGTGTCCCAAAAAGAAAAGAAAATATATATATACTGTCTATATATATATATATATATATATATATATATATATATATATATATATATATGTGTGTCAGTAGACACATATATTAGAGAGAAGTCTATGGAAGCGTGAAAAATACGGATTACACACGGACAAGCAGTGTGACTTGCGAGAAATACGCAGCGCTGTTAGAGAGAAAAGCCGGTAATTCAGTGCGGTGTACAGTAAAATCACACTGACAGCTTACAGTAGAATAGGTAGAATAAATGTGTACACATAGAATAGGTATATATATATATATATGTCAGTGAGACACATATATGTATATATATTAATATTTATTCCAGCGCTAGACAGCTTGAAAGCCGGTAATTCAATTACCGGCTTTTTCCTTCTCCTTCCTAAAACCCGACATGATTTGAGACATGGTTTACATACAGTAAACCATGTCTTCTCTCCATTTTTTTTGCAGATTCCACACTACTAATGTCAGTAGTGTGTATCTGCAAAATTTGGCCGTTCTAGCTCTTAAAATAAAGGGTTAAATGGCGGAAAAAATTGGCGTGGGCTCCCGCGCAATTTTCTCCGCCAGAGTAGTAAAGCCAGTGACTGAGGGCAGATATTAATAGCCTGGAGAGGGTCCACGGTTATTGCTGGCTGTTCATAGATCGTGGGAAATTACCTAGAAAGCTCCCTGGCTTTCTAGGTAATTTCCCACGATTTATGAACAGCCAGCAGAGGGCGCCTCACCGCAAATGAAGCTAAATATAGATCATTGATCTATTTTTAGCCTCATTCCCTGGGGTTTTGCAGCGAGGAGCAGCGTGCATTAGCACAGCTCCTTGCTGCAAAATGTTTTAACCCCTTCAGAAGGATTTACATCGTTGGACGTTACAGATCTGCGGAGGGTAAGTATATTGTTGGTTTATTATGTTTTTTTACTCACAGAACGAGGGTCTTCAGTGACTGGATTGGGCGTTGAATAAAATACTGCAACAACCATTGTTTTTATTTCATTAAAATAATTTTAAAAAATGTGTTTGTGTTTTATTTAACCCTTTACTAGTATTGGATTAATAATGGATAGGTGTCATAATTGACGCCTCTCCATTATTAATTAGGCTTAATGTCACCTTACAATAGCAAGGTGGCATTAACCCTTCATTACCCCATATCCCACCGCTACACGGGAATGGGAAGAGAGTGGCCAAGTGCCAGAATAGGCGCATCTTCCAGATGTGCCTTTTCTGGGGTGGCTGGGGGCAGATATTTTTAGCCAGGGGGGGGCCAATAACCGTGGACCCTCTCCAGGCTATTAATATCTGCCCTCAGTCACTGGCTTTACTACTCTGGCGGAGAAAATTGCGCGGGAGCCCACGCCAATTTTTTCCGCCATTTAACCCTTTATTTTAAGAGCTAGAACGGCCAAATTTTGCAGATACACACTACTGACATTAGTAGTGTGGAATCTGCAAAAAAAATGGAGAGAAGACATGGTTTACTGTATGTAAACCATGTCTCAAATCATGTCGGGTTTTAGGAAGGAGAAGGAAAAAGCCGGTAATTGAATTACCGGCTTTCAAGCTGTCTAGCGCTGGAATAAATATTAATATATATACATATATGTGTCTCACTGACATATATATATATATATACCTATTCTATGTGTACACATTTATTCTACCTATTCTACTGTAAGCTGTCAGTGTGATTTTACTGTACACCGCACTGAATTACCGGCTTTTCTCTCTAACAGCGCTGCGTATTTCTCGCAAGTCACACTGCTTGTCCGTGTGTAATCCGTATTTTTCACGCTTCCATAGACTTTCATTGGCGTATTTCTTGCGCAGTACGGTGACAAACGCAGCATGCTGCGATTTTGTACGGCTGTAGAAAGCCGTATAATACTGATCAGTAAAATACGGCAAATAGAAGCAGGGGCATAGAGAATAATTGTGCCGTATTTTTTGCGAGTTTTACGGACGTAGATTCTGCGCTCTTACGTCCGTAAAACTCGCAAGTGTGACGCCGGCCTAAAAATGTGATCTTGTCCCGCAAAAAACAAGCCCTCACATGACTCTGTGGGCCAAAATATGAAAAAATATAGCTCTCAAAATATGCTGATGCAAAAACTATTTTTTTTGCAATAAAACCATCTTTTAGTGTGTGACAGCGGCCAAACATAAAAAAATTATATAATTTTTGTATCGCTGTAATCGCACCGACCCGAAGAATAAAATCGCATAATCACTTATACTGCATGAGGAATGGTGTAAAAAATAAATACGACCAATTCTTCACCTACTGTTGATTTTTTCACTCTGCCTCCGAAAGATCACAGTAGGGCTCAGTGCACATTTGCATGCGCTTTGTGCCGAGCGCTTGCACTGGGGTTTCTGTGTAAATCTCTGCATTACGTGATTCAGACGGAACTTCTGGTGGAAGATTCCCCATAATGAGGCAGACTGAGGCACTGTTAATGCCGTCTGACCTGTGATCTGGTGGTGTCCGTCTTTTTAGGATTGCATAAAAGTGCCGTTGGCCACAGTTTTGTGCACTTCTGAAAAGAAGGACACCGCTGAACAGAGGCCAGACAGAGTCCAGAGTAACTCTGCTGCCGCGTTAGAGTGAATGGATCCCTCGGGGATTTTGTCTGAATCACGTCACTCAGAGATTCAGAAACCTCAAACCCCAAAGTAAGTGGTCAGCGTAGTGCGCCAGATAAATGTGATCCCTAACGTTATGTAAAATGTTCACAATAAAAGCTTCAACTCAGTCCACAAAAAAAGCAAGCCCCACAGTGCACCTAATCCACATATAGCGTCCACATGTTTGGCATCTCTGAAGCGTTGAGAGCCCACCTAACTTACGGGTGCATGCCTCCAGAAGCATGGGCTCGGCATAATGTACTGGTGACTGCAACGTACTGGTCACTACAGCGTACTGGTCACTACAATGGAAGTTTGCAATTCTCACTCAGCAACATTCATTGCTGCTTGTTTCTGGAAAATATCCATGGAATTAAAATTGTAACTACACTTGTAGATAAATTCCCAAAGGGGTATAAATTCCAAAATGGGGTCACTTGAGGGGGAATTCTGCTCTTCTACCAATTAGGGGCTCTATTTATAGAATCTTCAAACTGTTCAAAGAAAATCTGCGCTCGAGGAGGCAAATAGCGCTCCTTCCCTCCTGAGTCTCTCCGTATGGCTAAGTAGTACAGTACAACCACATATGGGGTATTGCCTCATTCAGTAGAAATTGTGGGACAAATTATGATGCCATTTTTACCCACTTCTTGTGGGAAAATGTAAAATCTGGGGCTAAAACAAAATTTTGGTGCTAAAAATTTAGTTTTCTCTTCACTGCCCAGTGGTATACAAATTCTGTGACACACTCGTGGTGTCTATATGATCACTGCACCCCTAGATGAATTCATTGAGAGGTGTAGTTTGTAAATTGGGGTCACTTATGGGGGGTTCTGCTCTTCTGGCACCTCATGGGCTCTCCTAGTGGGTCATGGCACCTGCAAACCATAACAGTAAAATCTGGCTTCCTTGCCTTCTGAGCTTTTCACTGTGCCTGAAAAATATTTCCTGATTACATGTAGGGTATTGGCGAACTCAGGAAAAAATGGACCTCAATTTGTTGTAAAAAAAAAATCTTATTAGCCCTCAGAAAAATTACAAAACTTGGGGCTAAAACAACATTTTAGTAGTAAAAATGTAATTTATTCTTTCTTCACCGCTCAATGGTAGAAAATTCTGAGGCACATGTGGTGTCAATATGATCACTACACCCCTAGATTAATTCATTAAGGAGTGTAGTTTGTAAGTTGAGTTCACATATAGGAGGTTTCTGTTGTTCTGCACCTCAGAGGCTTTGCCAATGTGACATGGCATCCTCAAACCATTCCAGCAAAATTTGAACTCCAATATGGCTACTCTTCCAATCTGAGCTTTGTATTGTGCCTCAAAAGTAGTATTCTCCCACATATAGGGTATCGGTGCACTCAGGAGAAATTGCACAACAAATTGTATGATGCAATTTTTCCTGTTACCCTTATGAAAATGCAAAATTTGGGGCCTAAATAACATTTTTGTGGGGCAATGTGATATTTTTATTTTCACGACTCAACGTTATAAACTTCTGAAGCACCTGGTGGTTCAAGGTGCTCACCACACATCTAAATACATTTCTTGAGGAGTCTAGTTTCAAAATGGGGTCATTTGTGGGGGGTTTTCTCTGTTTAGGCACATCAGGGGCTCTCCACTACGGGACATGACGTCCGCTAATGATTCCAGGAAATTTTACATTCTAAAAGTCAAATGACGCTCCTTCCCTTCCGAACTCTGCTGTGCGCCAAACAGTGTTTTTCTCACTCATGTGGGGTATTGGCATGTTCAGGAGAAATTGCACAACACATTTTAGGGTCCATTTTTTCCTGTTACTCTTGTCAAAATAAAAAAATTGTATTTGAAGTAAATTTTTTGTGAAAAAAGTTAAATATTTTTTTTCCACATTTCAAAAATTCCTGTTAAACCCCTGAAATGTAGTGATGAGCGAGTGAACTCGTTGCTTGGGTTTTCCCGAGCATGCTTGGGTGACCTCCGAGTATTTATGACTGCTCGGAGATTTAGTTTTCATGGCGGCAGCTGAATAATTTACAGCTACTAGCCTGCTTGATTACATGTGGGGATTCCCTAGTAACCAGGCAACCCCCACATGTACTTAGCCTGGCTACTAGCTGCAAATCATTCAGCTACCCCGATGAAAACTAAATCTCCGAGCAGTCATAAATACTCGGAGGTCACCCGAGCCTGCTTGGGAAAACCCGAGCGAGTACACTAGCTCATCACTACTGAAGAGTTATTAATAAACTTCTTGAATGTGGTTTTGGGCACCTTGAGCAGCTTTTAGAATGGTGTCACTTTTGAGTATCTTTTATCATGTAGACCCCTCAAAATGACTTCAAATGTGATGTGGTCCCTAAAAAAATGGTTTTGTAAATTTTGTTGGAAAAATGAAAAATCTCTGGTCACCTTTTAACCCTTATAACTTCCTAGCAAAAAAAAATTCCGTCCTTCTATGGGCAGAGTCTTCATCGATCTTCTGCGCAGGCGCCAGCAAGTCCCTGCGCAATAGCATAGACTCACCTGCGCAGAAGATCGATGAAGACTATGCCTATAGAAGGTCGAATAAGTTTTACATAACCGCATGATAGATGGCATATTCGCAGGATTACAATGCTGCAACTGCACGTGACAGGTCAGTGCATGGGAGGGGATGCCATTATAATGAAGAGAGGAGGAAGGGATTTCTTCCAGGCAGCGCACACCCCGGAGCCCGGAACAAATCATTGACATAAAACATAACTTAATTTCTCAAGATCTAAATCGCAGCTATGAGGCATACAGGTAAGACTGGTTTAACCATTCGATTACTGTATACCTATAGTAATAGCTCAAAATCGTCCAGGGGATGACATATTCCCTTTAAAGGAAGAACAGAACAGCAAGCAGTGCTATTCTTCCTGTAAAAATAATGTCCGTCATTTCATGGAGCCACCATTGTCTCCTGGCCTCTGTATATTTAACAGAAAATCATTATGCAGATTTTAATACAGCCTTATTGATAGAGGATCCCAAAAGGGGACTTCACCTATGAACTCAGAATTCCCTAATAACATATTTGAAAAATGGTTTGGTTTGAAAGGTTGAGGCACAATAGAATCCATTGTCACCTCCTTATACCATTACCACGCACTTATATACCTTCTGAGATGTCTTCATCTGATCCACTCAGAGTTTTTGGCTCCACATCTACAAAGTCATATAGATGCACTTTGTCATTTTGGATTGTTTTTTCTGATTTTACTGACTTCCTTCCAGGGGCCATGGCTTCGATATCTGTTATTTATGAAGAAATAAATTAAGGATTGTTTTAAATTATTTGTTTAGTTTAATATTTCATATTCTGCAATACATAGCACAAAATGCTAACGACAAAACAAACACAAGACAACAGTTATGATTAGTAATGAGTAAGCATGCTTGGATAAGGTGTTATCCGAGCACGCTCGTGTGCTAATAGAGTATCTAGGGCGTGTTAGAATAGTTTGTTCAAGTCGCTGTAGCTGCATGTCTCGCAGCTGTTCGACAGCCGCAACACATGCTGGGATTCCCTGTTTGTTAGGCAATCCCTGTATGTGTTGCAGCTGTTGAACACCTTATCCGAACACGCTCGCTCATCACTAGTTATGATCTGTTTTCTACACCGAAATGTGATACTGTGCGTATTTACATTAGTTCACATATGCAGGGCACGTCTAACATGTGCATCATCTTTGATGAAATATAAAAGTCTTGATACTTGTGTGAATGAGCCCTGAAGCCATTTTGACATTGAAAATATTATTAGTATTTTGCATCCGTTTAACACCAAAATAAGGACTACATCTGCATTGTGTCAAACTGGCCTTATTTCAAGTTCACACTACACAAGAAGTAGAGTCACCGGTGAGATGGAGATCTGAAAATGTGAGTGTTGATCATGGTTTTACACAGAAGCACTTCTAGGAACATTTCCTAAAGCAAGTTTCATATAAACACGTTTGTAAACTTGTGTAAAGATGAATTCACACATCCTTGTTTAAACAGACAGCTCATGGACATAACACAGGGGGAATCCATGTGATATCCACTATATCACAGACCTTGAAATGTGTTAATTTGGTTTGTGACTCAGACTGAACTGGGCCATATCTTCTTCCATTTTTTTTGTTGATAGACGGTCCAAAAAAAAAAAAACAGCATGTGAAGAGGCCCGTATAACAGGTACGTGTTTTATCCACAAAATGAATACAACACTTATGTGAAAATCGGATGTGTGAATGAGGTCTAACACGATGCAAAATATGAGATAATACATTCTTAAGTCATGAGTACCACATCTGTATTACAGATGTGTAATCCTGATGGACTGTCTTTTGGGTAGAAAATGAATTACTTAAGACAGCCCCTTGGGAAAATTGATGCAAAATATATGCAGTATTAATAACATATGGATAAAATACAGACACAACTATAATTTGAGCACTACTTATATACCTTAAAAGGGTTGTCCAGGACTAAAATATCAATGACCTTTCCATTCGATAGATCATGAAATTGAGACAGGTTTGGGGGTCCTACCACTGATCAGCTGATATCTGTTCTGGAACGGGCTAGACGTAAGTGATGTACAGTACCGACCAAAAGTTTGGGCACACCTTCTCATTTAAAGATTTTTCTGTATTTTAAAGACTATGAAAATTGTAAATTCACACTAAAGGCATCAAAACAATGAATTAACATATGTGGAATGATATACTTAACAAAAAAGTGTGAAACAACTGAAAATATGTCTTATATTCTAGGTTCTTCAAGCTAGCAACCTTTTGCTTTGATGACTGCTTTGCACACTCTTGGCATTCTCTTTATGAGCTTCAAGAGGTAGTCACAAGGAATGGTTTTCACTTCACAGGTGTGCCCAGTCAGGTTTAATAAGTGGGATTTCTTGCCTTATAAATGGGGTTGGGACTATCAGTTGTGTCGTGCAGAAGTCTGGTGGATACACAACTGATAGTCCTACTGAATAGACTGTTAGATTTTGTATTATGGCAAGAAAAAAACAGCTAAGTAAAGAAAAACGAGTGGCCATCATTACTTTAAGAAATGAAGGTCAGTCAGTCCGAAAAATTGGGAAAACTTTGAACGTGTCCCCAAGTGCAGTTGCAAAAACCATCAAGCGCTACAAAGAAACTGGCTCACATGAGGACCGCCCCAGGAAAGGGAGACCAAGAGTCACCTCTGCTTCTGAGGATAAGTTTATCCAAGTCACCAGCCTCAGAAATCGCAGGTTAACAGCAGCTCAGATTAGAGACCGGGTCAATGCCACACAGAGTTCTAGCAGCAGACACATCTCTACAACAACTATTAAGAGGAGAATTTGTGCAGCAGGCCTTCATGGTAAAATAGCTGCTAGGAATGCACTGCTAAGGACAGGCAACAAGCAGAAGAGCCTTGTTTGGGCTAAAGAACACAAGGAATGGAGATTAGACCAGTGGAAATCTGTGCTTTGGTCTGATGAATCCAAATTTGAGATCTTTGGTTCCAACCACCGTGTCTTTGTGCGATGCAGAAAAGGTGAACGGATGGACTCTACATGCCTGGTTCCCACCGTGAAGCATGGAGGAGGAGGTGTGATGGTGTGGGGGTGCTTTGCTGGTGACTCTGTTGGGGAATTATTCAAAATTGAAGGCATACTGAACCAGCATGGCTACCACAGCATCTTGCAGCAGCATGCTATTCCATCCATTTTGCGTTTAATTGAACCATCATTTATTTTCCAACAGGACAATGACCCCAAACACACCTCCAGGCTGTGTAAGGGCTAATTGACCAAGAGGGAGTGATGGGGTGCTATGCCAGATGACCTGGCTTCCACAGTCACCAGACCTGGACCCAATCAAGATGGTTTGGGGTGAGCTGGACCGCAGAGTGAAGGCAAAAGGGCCAACAAGAGCTAAGCATCTCTGGGAATTCCTTCAAGATTGGTGGAAGACCATTCCCGGTGACTACCTCTTGAAGCTCATCAAGAGAATGACAAGCGTGTGCAAAGCAGTCATCAAAGCAAAAGGTGGCTACTTTGAAGAACCTAGAATATAAGACATAATTTCAGTTGTTTCACACTTTTTGTTAAGTATATAGTTGCACATATGTTAATTCATAGTTTTGATGCCTTCAGTGTGAATGTACAATTTTCATAGTCATGAAAATACAGAAAAATCTTTAACCCCTTTACCCCCAAGGGTGGTTTGCACGTTAATGACCAGGCCAATTTTTACAATTCTGACCACTGTCCCTTTATGAGGTTATAACTCCGAAACGCTTCAACGGATCCTGGTGATTCTGACATTGTTTTCTCGTGACATATTGTACTTCATGATAGTGGTAAAATTTCTTTGATAGTACCTGCGTTTATTTGTGAAAAAAACGGAAATTTGGCGAAAATTTTGAAAATTTCGCAATTTTCAAACTTTGAATTTTTATGCAATTAAATCACAGAGATATGTCACACAAAATACTTAATAAGTAACATTTCCCACATGTCTCCTTTACATCAGCATAATTTTGGAACCAATTTTTTTTTTTGTTAGGGAGTTATAAGGGTTAAAAGTTGACCAGCAATTTCTCATTTTTAGAACACCATTTTTTTTTAGGGACCATGTCTCATTTGAAGTCATTTTGAGGGGTCTATATGATAGAAAATGCCCAAGTGTGACACCATTCTAAAAACTGCACCCCTCAAGGTGCTCAAAACCACATTCAAGAAGTTTATTAACCCTTCAGGTGTTTAATAGGAATTTTTGGAATGTTTAAATAAAAATGAACATTTAACATTTTTACACAAAAAATTTACTTCAGCTCCAATTTGTTTTATTTTACCAAGGGTAACAGGAGAAATTGGACCCAAAAAGTTGTTGTCCAATTTGTCCTGAGTACGCTGATACCCCATATGTGGCAGTAAACCACTGTTTGGGCGCATGGGAGAGCTCGGAAGGGAAGGAGCGCTATTTGACTTTTCAATGCAAAATTGACAGGAATTGAGATGGGACGCCATGTTGCGTTTGGAGAGCCACTGATGTGCCTAAACATTGAAACCCCCCACAAGTGACACCATTTTGGAAAGTAGACCCCCTAAGGAACTTATCTGGATGTGTGGTGAGCACTTTGACCCACCAAGTGCTTCACAGAAGTTTATAATGCAGAACCGTAAAAATAAAAAATCATATTTTTTCACAAAAATTATATTTTTGCCCCCAATTTTTTATTTTTCCAAGGGTAAGAGAAGAAATTGGACCTCAAAAGTTGTTGTCCAATTTGTCCCGAGTACGCTGATACCCCATATGTGGCAGTAAACCACTGTTTGGGCGCATGGGAGAGCTCGGAAGGGAAGGAGCGCCGTTTGACTTTTCAATGCAAAATTGACAGGAATTGAGATGGGACGCCATGTTGCGTTTGGAGAGCCACTGATGTGCCTAAACATTGAAACCCCCCACAAGTGACACCATTTTGGAAAGTAGACCCCCTAAGGAACTTATCTGGATGTGTGGTGAGCACTTTGACCCACCAAGGGCTTCACAGAAGTTTATAATGCAGAGCCATAAAAATAAAACAAAATTTTTTTCCCACAAAAATTATTTTTTAGCCCCCAGTTTTGTATTTTCCCTAGGGTAACAGGAGAAATTGGACCCCAAAAGTTGTTGTCCAATTTGTCCTGAGTACGCTGATACCCCATATGTGGGGGGGAACCACCGTTTGGGCGCATGGGAGGGTTCGGAAGGGAAGGAGCGCCATTTGGAATGCAGACTTAGATGGAATGGTCTGCAGGCGTCACATTGCGTTTGCAGAGCCCCTAATGTACCTAAACAGTAGAAACCCCCCACAAGTGACACCATTTTGGAAAGTAGACCCCCTAAGGAACTCATCTTGATGTGTTGTGAGAGCTTTGAACCCCCAAGTATTTCACTACAGTTTATAACGCAGAGCCATGCAAATAAAAAATATTTTTTTTTCCACAAAAATTATATTTTAGCCCCCAGTTTTGTATTTTTCCAAGGTTAGCAGGAGAAATTGGACCCTAAATGTTGTTGTCCAATTTGTCCTGAGTACGCTGATACCCGATATGTGGGGGGGAACCACCGTTTGGGCGCATGGGAGGGCTCGGAAGGGAAGGAGCATCATTTGGAATGCAGACTTAGATGGATTGGTCTGCAGGCGTCACATTGTGTTTGCAGAGCCCCTAATGTACCTAAACAGTAGAAACCCCCCACAAGTGACCCCATATTGGAAACTAGACCCCTCAATGAACTTATCTAGATGTGTTGTGAGAACTTTGAACCCCCAAGTGTTTCACTACAGTTTATAACGCAGAGCCGTGAAAATATAAAATCTTTTTGTTTTCCCACAAAAATTATTTTTTAGCCCCCAGTTTTGTATTTTCCCAACGGTAACAGGAGAAATTGGTCCACAAAAGTTGTTGTCCAATTTGTCCTGAGTACGCTGATACCCCATATGTTGGGGTAAACCCCTGTTTGGGCACACAGGAGAGCTCGGAAGGGAAGGAGCACTGTTTTACTTTTTCAACGCAGAATTGGCTGGAATTGAGATCGGACGCCATGTCGTGTTTGGAGAGCCCCTGATGTGCCGAAACAGTGGAAACCCCCCAATTATAACTGAAACCCTAATCTAAACACACCCCTAACCCTAATTCCAACGGTAACCCTAACCACACCTCTAACCCTGACACACCCCTAACCCTAATTCCAACCCTATTCCCAACTGTAAATGTAATCTAAACCCTAACCCTAACTTTAGCCCCAACCCTAACTGTAGCCCCAACCCTAACCCTAGCCCTAGCCCTAACCCTAGCCCTAACCCTAGCCCTAACCCTAGCCCTAACCCTAGCCCTAGCCCTAACCCTAACCCTAGCCCTAGCCCTAACCCTAGCCCTAACCCTAACCCTAGCCCTAACCCTAACCCTAGCCCTAGCCCTAACCCTAGCCCTAACCCTAGCCCTAGCCCTAACCCTAGCCCTAATGGGAAAATGGAAATAAATACATTTTTTTTTATTTTTCCCTAACTAAGGGGGTGATGAAGGGGGGTTTGATTTACTTTTATAGCGAGTTTTTTAGCGGATTTTTATGATTGGCAGCCGTCACACACTGAAAGACCCTTTTTATTGCAAAAAATATTTTTTGCAATACCACATTTTGAGAGCTATAATTTTTCCATATTTTGGTCCACAGAGTCATGTGAGGTCTTGTTTTTTGCGGGACGAGTTGACGTTTTTATTGAAAACATTTTTGGGCACGTGACATTTTTTTATCGCTTTTTATTCCGATTTTTGTGAGGAAGAATGACCAAAAGCCAGCTATTCATGAATTTCTATTGGGGGAGGCGTTTATACCGTTCCGCGTTTGGTAAAATTGATAAATCAGTTTTATTCTTCGGGTCAGTACGATTACAGCGACACCTCATTTATATAATTTTTTTATGGTTTGGTGCTTTTATACGATAAAAACTATTTTACAGAAAAAATAATTATTTTTGCATCGCTTTATTCTCAGGACTATAACTTTTTTATTTTTTTGCTGATGATGCTGTATGGCGGCTCTTTTTTTGTGGGACAATATGACGCTTTCAGCGGTACCATGGTTATTTATATCTGTCCTTTTGATCGCGTGTTATTCCACTTTTTGTTCGGCGGTATGATAATAAAGCGTTGTTTTTTGCCTCGTTTTTTTTTTTTTTTTCTTACGGTGTTTACTGAAGGGGTTAACTAGTGGGACAGTTTTATAGGTCGGGTCGTTACGGACGCGGCGATACTAAATATGTGTACTTTTATTGGTTTTTTTTTTTTATTTAGATGAAGAAATGTATTTATGGGAATAATATTTTTTTTTTTTCTTCATTATTTTGGAATATTTTTTTTTATTTTTTTTACACATTTGGAAAATTTTTTTTTTACTTTTTTACTTTGTCCCAGGGGGGGACATCACAGATCAGTGATCTGACAGTTTGCACAGCACTCTGTCAGATCACTGATCTGACATGCAGCGCTGCAGCCTTCACAGTGCCTGCTCTGAGCAGGCTCTGTGAAGCCACCTCCCTCCCTGCAGGACCCGGATCCGCGGCCATCTTGGATCCGGGGCTCGAGCAGGGAGGGAGGTGAGGAGACCCTCGCAGCAACGCGATCACATCGCGTTGCTGCGGGGGGCTCAGGGAAGCCCGCAGGGAGCCCCCTCCCTGCGCGGTGCTTCCCTGCACCGCCGGAACATCGCGATCATCTTTGATCGCGGTGTGCCAGGGGTTAATGTGCCGGGGGCGGTCCGTGACCGCTCCTGGCACATAGTGCCGGATGTCAGCTGCGATAAGCAGCTGACACCCGGCCGCGATCGGCCGCGCTCCCCCCGTGAGCGCGGCCGATCGGCTATGACGTACTATCCCGTCCAGGGTCAGATAAGCCCAGGGCACCTCGACGGGATAGTACGTCTAAGGTCACAGAGGGGTTAAATGAGAAGGTGTGTCCAAACTTTTGGTCTGTACTGTACATAGTTACATAGTTATTAAGGTTGAAGGAAGACTATAAGTCCATCTGGTTCAACCCATAGCCTAACCTAACATGCCCTAACATGTTGATCCAGAGGAAGGCAAAAAAAAATCATGTGGCAAAGAGTAAGCTCCACATTGGGGAAAAAAATTCCTTCCCGACTCCACATACGGCAATCAGACTAGTTCCCTGGATCAACGCCCTATCAAGGAATCTAGTGTATATACCCTGTAACATTATACTTTTCCAGAAAGGTATCCAGTCCCCTCTTAAATTTAAGTAATGAATCACTCATTACAACATCATACGGCAGAGCTCCATAGTCTCACTGCTCTTACAGTAAAGAATCCGCGTCTGTTATTATGCTTAAACCTTTTTTCCTCCAAACGCAGAGGATGCCCCCTTGTCCCTGTTTCAGGTCTATGATTAAAAAGATCATCAGAAAGGTCTTTGTACTGTCCCCTCATATATTTATACATTAAAATAAGATCACCCCTTAGTCTTCGTTTTTCCAAACCAAATAGCCCCAAGTGTAATAACCTATCTTGGTATTGCAGACCCCCCAGTCCTCTAATAACCTTGGTCGCTCTTCTCTGCACCCGCTGTAGTTCAGCTATGTCTTTCTTATACACCGGAGACCAGAACTGTGCACAGTATTCTAAGTGTGGTCGAACTAGTGACTTGTATAGAGGTAAAATTATGTTCTCCTCATGAGCATCTATGCCTCTTTTAATGCATCCCATTATTTTATTTGCCTTTGTAGCAGCTGCCTGACACTGGCCACTGAATATGAGTTTGTCATCCACCCATACACCTAGGTCTTTTTCATTGACGGTTTTGCTCAGAGTTTTAGAATTAAGCACATAGTTATACATCCTATTACTTCTACCCAAGTGCATGACCTTACATTTATCCCCATTAAAGCTCATTTGCCATTTATCAGCCCAAGCTTCTAGTTTACATAAATCATCCTGTAATATAAAATTGTCCTCCTCTGTATTGATTACCCTGCAGAGTTTAGTGTCATCTGTAAATATTGAAATTCTACTCTGAATGCCCCCTACAAGGTCATTAATAAATATGTTAAAAAGAAGAGGGCCCAATACTGACCCCTGTGGTACCCCACTGCTAACCGCAACCCAGTCCGAGTGTGCTCCATTAATAACCACCCTTTGTTTCCTATCCCTGAGCCAGCTCTCAACCCACTTGCACATATTTTCCCCTATCCCCATTATTCTCATTTTATGTATCAACCTTTTGTGTGGCACCGTATCAAAAGCTTTTGAAAAGTCCATATACACTACATCCACTGGGTTCCCTTGGTCCAATCCGGTACTTACCTCTTCATAGAAACTGATCAAATTAGTCTGACATGAACTGTCCCTAGTAAACCCGTGCTGATACTGGGTCATGAGGTTATTCCTCTTCAGATACTCCAGTATAGCATCCCTTAGAATGCCCTCCAGGATTTTACCCACAGTAGAGGTTAAGCTTACTGGCCTATTATTTCCGAGTTCAGTTTTTGTCCCCTTTTTGAATATTGGCACCACATTTGCTATACGCCAGTCCTGTGGTAAAGACCCTGTTATTATGGAGTCTTTAAAGATGAAAAATAATGGTCTATCAATGACTGTACTTAATTCCTGCAGTACTCGGGGGTGTATCCGATCCGGGCCCGGAGATTTGTCAATTTTAGTGATTTTTAGACGCCGCCACACTTCCTGCTGGGTAAAGCAGGTGACATTTAATTGGGAATTTTTATCACTAGTCAGTTGGAGCGCCCCCATACGCAGGGCCGCGGGGTTACTCGGTACCGGTCCTCTGCTGGCTCGGTTCTGGGGTTGTCACGGTGGCTGTACCCGGTCCGTGACCCAGCTAAGGGGCGTCCAATAAAAGGTGATACAAGTCTGCCAAGGCTTCGTGACGCCACCTGTGGTATTCGGTCAGGGTGACCGACGCTGCTTGGGGTCCACTGGGGTGATGTGATGGCAGCTAGATGGTTTACCTTCCCACAGGTGAAGTGAGTCCCCAGGGCTTCCCAGTAGTGTAGGTGGTGATGGTGTGAGGTGCAGACAATAACGAGGACACAGGGTTGCAGTCTCTTTACCTCTTTACTGGTGACTTCAGGATCCTCAATCCAGAGCACAGTTAACAGGGCTGTCTGAGACCGGCCAGTCCGAAGGCACATCCAGAGTTCCCTTTGCAGGTGGAAATCGTTGCCTACCACTAGCGCCTGTGTGTTGTAGTCCTTCCCTGCTGAGCATTCGGGATAGTCCTCACAACTTCTGTTCTCGTTCTTTCTAGTTCGTTCTATTCTTCGTCCCCCAAGTTGGTTATGGCTAGGACGCACCCGTTTGACGGGTAGGCTCGGAGCTCTTCCGGGACCCTAGAGATGCCCCTCTCCACGGTTGCCCCCTATGTCTGCGTAGGTGATGTAAGGTAGACAGCCAACCTATAATTAACTGTCCTGCGGTATTTGAAGTAAGGCATAAAGTCAGTTACTTCCTCAGTGTTCCGGGCACCGGCTACGCGCCTCAGTAGGATGTTGCCGTTCTCGGGGCACGACTCCTACTGGCTCTCCTTTGTGCTTGATCTCGTTTCTCACTGTCCACAATATCCTTCGCTTTGTGTCCTTTCTTAGGATACCGCCGCAAGGTAGTGCAGGCGTGGTTCCGTAACGTTCTGCCTTGTCGCTAGGTACCTGCCAGGGTTCCCACGTCTGACAGGGACCCCCCTGAATCTTCCCCGCAACACCCCCTGCCACGGGATGTTGCCTGGACAAAACCCAGTCAGCTTCTCATCTAACTTCCTATCCAACCCCTGGTTTTACCAGTGTGAGGAGTGGCCTAATAAATAAAACCTTTTGCTCCCCCTAGTGGCTGGAGTGTGAAGTGTAATGTGTGCTGGTGATACCTGGTCAGATGAACTCCTTTAGTGCCATCAGACGTACCATCACTCTCCTTAGTGGCAGAGCGACATTACTGCAATGACCAGGTCTCTAGGGCGCTGCACATTTTGTCTGCCATGGGATTTTCTTGTGTAAATACTGATGAAAAAAAGTCATTTAGCATATTGGCTTTTTACTCATCCTCATCCACCATTTCACCCAGACTATTATTAAGGGGGCCAACACTATCATTTTTTAGTTTCTTACTATTTATGTAGTTAAAGAATATTTTAGGATTATTTTTACTCTCTCTGGCAATGAGTATCTCTGTCTCAATCTTTGCTGCCTTGAGCTGAGCACAGTGGTTCCTGTTGTGAATTCCGTTCTTGGGCTCCCTCCGGTGGTTGTAAGTGGCACTTTTGTGAGTTCTGCTCTTGGGCTCCCTCCGGTGGTTTTGAGTGGAATGGCTGCTCCTTGGATTTAGCAGTCTGCAGCTGCTTCCACTGATTGTCTTTCTGCTCGGCTATTTATGCCTGGCTCTTTCTTCAGCCAGTGCCACTTGTCAATGGTTCCTGGTTGGATTCACATCTCTCTTGGATTTCCCTGATATCCTGACCAGTTCAGCAAAGTTAAGTCCTTGCTTGCTCTTTTCTGTCCACAGGTTGTGGACTTATTCGTTCTGTGCTTTCTATGTTTTGTCCAGCTTGTCAGTATGGATATATTCGGTTAAGCTGGAAGCTCTGGGAAGCAGATTTACCCTCCACACCTTTAGTCAGGTGTGGAGATTTTTGTAAACTCTGTGTGGATTTTTGTAGTTTTTAATACTGACCGCACAGTATTCTATCCTGTCCTATCTGTCTAGCTAGACTGGCCTCCTGTGCTACATCCTGGTTTCATTCTGTGTATGTCTTTTCCCTCTCCACTCACAGTCATTACTTGTGGGGGGCTATCTATCCTTTGGGGATTTTCTCTGAGGATAGATAGTTTTCCTGTTTCTATCTTTAGGGGTAGTTAGTTCTCAGGCTGTGACGAGGTGCCTAGGGAGTGACAAAAGCATCCCACGGCTACTTCTAGTGTTGTGTTGAGCTTAGGGACTGCAGTCAGTACAGGTACCACCTCCTTCAGAGCTCGTCCCATGCGGCAGAATTATACTGCCAGAAATTTAGGAAATGGTCTGTGCTCACTAAATGGAATGAGGATGCTCTGGCTATTTTCAGAAAAGGTCTTTCTGAAGCCCTTAAAGATGTTATGGTGGGCTTCCCTACGCCTGCTGGTTTGAGCGAATCTATGTCTCTAGCCATTCAGATTGATCGGCGTCTGCGCGAGCGCAAAGCTGTGCACCATATGGCAGTGTCCTCTGAGCAGAGTCCTGAGCCTATGCAATGTGATAGGATTTTGACTAGAACAGAACGGCAGGAATTCAGACGTCAGAATAGGCTGTGTTTTTACTGTGGTGAGTCTGCTCATGTTATTTCCAATTGCCCTAAGCGTACTAGGAGGGTCGCTAGGTCTGTTACCATCAGTACTGTACAGCCTAAATTTCTTTTATCTGTGACCATGATTTGCTCATTCTCGTCCTTTTCTGTCATGGCATTTGTGGATTCAGGCGCTGCCCTGAACTTAATGGACTTAGAATTCGCCAGGCTCTGTGGTTTTTGCTTGCAGCCTTTGCAGAGCCCTATTCCTTTGAGGGGCATTGATGCTACACCATTGGCCAAGGATAAACCTCGGTACTGGACGCAGATGACCATGTACATTGCTCCAGCACATCAGGAAGATTGCCGCTTTCTGGTGTTGCATAACCTGCATGATGTTGTTGTACTGGGTTTTCCATGGTTACAGGAACATAATCCGGTGCTGGATTGGAAAACTATGTCTGTGACTAGTTGGGATTGTCAAGGGGTACATAGTGACGTTCCTTTGATGTCAATTTCCTCTTCCCCCTCTTCTGAGGTCCCTGAGTTTTTGTCGGATTTCCAGGATGTATTTGATGAGCCCAAGTCCAGTTCCCTTCCTCCACATAGGGACTGTGATTGTGCTATTAACTTGATTCCAGGTTGTAAGTTCCCTAAGGGCCGACTTTTCAATCTGTCTGTGCCAGAGCATGCCGCCATGCGGAGCTATGTTAAGGAATCTTTGGAAAAGGGGCATATTCGGCCGTCTTCGTCACCATTGGGAGCGGGTTTCTTTTTTGTTGCTAAGAAGGATGGCTCCTTGAGACCCTGTATAGATTATCGTCTTCTTAATAAGATCACGGTCAAATTCCAATACCCCTTGCCTTTACTTTCTGATTTGTTTGCTCAGATTAAGGGGGCTAGTTGGTTTACTAAGATTGACCTCCGAGGGGCATATAATCTTGTTCGTATTAAACAGGGTGACGAATTGAAAACTGCATTTAATACGCCCGAAGGCCATTTTGAATACCTCGTGATGCCATTCGGGCTCTCTAATGCTCCATCTGTGTTCCAATCTTTCATGCATGATATTTTCCGCAATTATCTTGATAAATTCATGGTTGTATATTTGGATGATATTTTGATTTTTTCCGATGATTGGGAGTCTCATGTGAAGCAGGTCAGGATGGTGTTCCAGATCCTTCGTGATAATGCTTTATTTGTGAAGGGGTCTAAGTGCCTATTCAGAGTTCAGAAGGTCTCTTTTTTGGGTTTTATTTTTTCACCCTCGTCTATGGAAATGGATCCTGTTAAGGTCCAAGCTATTCATGACTGGATTCAACCCACATCTGTGAAGAGCCTTCAAAAATTTTTGGGCTTTGCTAATTTCTATCGCCGTTTCATTGCCAACTTTTCCAGTGTGGTTAAGCCCCTTACTGATTTGACGAAGAAAGGCGCTGATGTGACGAATTGGTCCCCTGCGGCTGTTGAGGCCTTTCGGGAGCTTAAACGCCGATTTACTTCTGCCCCTGTGTTGCGTCAGCCGGATGTTTCTCTTCCTTTTCAGGTTGAGGTTGACGCTTCTGAGATTGGGGCAGGGGCCGTTTTGTCTCAGAGGGATTCTGATGGTTCTTTGATGAAACCGTGTGCTTTTTTTCCCAGAAAGTTTTCGCCTGCGGAACGCAATTATGATGTCGGCAATCGGGAGTTGTTGGCTATGAAGTGGGCGTTTGAGGAGTGGCGACATTGGCTTGAGGGAGCTAAGCACCGCGTTGTGGTCTTGACTGATCATAAGAATCTGATTTACCTCGAGTCGGCCAAGCGGCTGAATCCTAGACAGGCTCGATGGTCCCTGTTTTTCTCCCGTTTTGATTTTGTGGTCTCGTATCTTCCGGGATCTAAGAATGTTAAGGCTGATGCCCTCTCTAGGAGTTTTTCACCTGATTCTCCTGGAGTCCTTGAGCCGGTTGGCATTCTTAAGAAAGGGGTGATTCTTTCTGCCATCTCCCCTGATTTGCGGCGGGTGCTTGGGAATTTCAGGCTGATAAGCCTGACCGCTGTCCAGTGGGGAAGCTGTTTGTTCCTGATAGATGGACAAGTAAGGTAATTTCTGAGGTTCATTGTTCAGTGTTGGCTGGTCATCCTGGGATTTTTGGTACCAGAGATTTGGTTGCTAGGTCCTTTTGGTGGCCTTCTTTGTCGCGGGATGTGCGTGCTTTTGTGCAGTCCTGTGGGACTTGCGCCCGGGCCAAGCCTTGCTGTTCCCGCGCTAGTGGGTTGCTTTTGCCTTTGCCGGTCCCTGAGAGGCCCTGGAAGCATATTTCCAAGGATTTTATTTCGGATCTTCCTGTTTCCCAGAAGATGTCTGTTATCTGGGTTGTTTGTGACCGGTTCTCTAAAATGGTCCATCTGGTACCTCTGCCTAAGTTGCCTTCCTCCTCAGATTTGGTTCCATTGTTTTTTCAGCATGTGATTAGTTTGCATGGCATTCCGGAGAATATTGTGTCTGACAGAGGTTCTCAGTTTGTCTCTAGGTTTTGGCGGGCCTTTTGTGCTAGGATGGGCATTGATTTGTCTTTTTCTTCGGCATTTCATCCTCAGACTAATGGCCAAACTGAGCGAACTAATCAGACCTTGGAAACCTATTTGAGATGCTTTGTGTCTGCTGATCAGGATGATTGGGTGGCTTTCTTGCCGTTGGCCGAGTTTGCCCTTAATAATAGGGCTAGTTCGGCTACTTTGGTTTCACCTTTCATTTGTAATTTTGGTTTTCATCCTCGTTTTTCTTCGGGGCAGGTTGAGCCTTCTGATTGTCCTGGTGTGGATTCTGTGGTGGACAGGCTGCAGCGGATTTGGACTCATGTGGTGGACAATTTGACGTTGTCTCAGGAAAAGGCTCAGCGTTTTGCTAACCGCCGTCGGTGTGTTGGTCCCCGGCTTTGTGTGGGGGATTTGGTTTGGTTGTCTTCTCGTCATGTTCCTATGAAGGTTTCTTCCCCTAAGTTTAAGCCTCGGTTTATTGGTCCTTATAAGATTTCTGAAATTATCAATCCGGTGTCTTTTCGTTTGGCTCTTCCAGCCTCTTTTGCCATTCATAATGTTTTCCATAGATCTTTGTTGCGGAGATATGTGGTGCCCGTTGTTCCCTCGGTTGATCCTCCTGCCCCGGTGATGGTTGAGGGAGAGTTGGAATATGAGGTTGAGAAAATTTTGGATTCTCGTTTTTCGAGGCGGAAGCTTCAGTATCTTGTCAAGTGGAAGGGTTATGGCCAGGAGGATAATTCTTGGGTTGTTGCCTCTGATGTCCATGCCGCCGATTTGGTTCGTGCTTTTCACTTGGCTCGTCCTGATCGGCCTGGGGGCTCTGGTGAGGGTTCGGTGACCCCTCCTCAAGGGGGGGGGGTACTGTTGTGAATTCCTCTCTTGGGCTCCCTCCGGTGGTTGTAAGTGGCACTTTTGTGAGTTCTGCTCTTGGGCTCCCTCCGGTGGTTTTGAGTGGAATGGCTGCTCCTTGGATTTAGCAGTCTGCAGCTGCTTCCACTGATTGTCTTTCTGCTCGGCTATTTATGCCTGGCTCTTTCTTCAGCCAGTGCCACTTGTCAATGGTTCCTGGTTGGATTCACATCTCTCTTGGATTTCCCTGATATCCTGACCAGTTCAGCAAAGTTAAGTCCTTGCTTGCTCTTTTCTGTCCACAGGTTGTGGACTTATTCGTTCTGTGCTTTCTATGTTTTGTCCAGCTTGTCAGTATTGATATATTCGGTTAAGCTGGAAGCTCTGGGAAGCAGATTTACCCTCCACACCTTTAGTCAGGTGTGGAGATTTTTGTAAACTCTGTGTGGATTTTTGTAGTTTTTAATACTGACCGCACAGTATTCTATCCTGTCCTATCTGTCTAGCTAGACTGGCCTCCTGTGCTACATCCTGGTTTCATTCTGTGTATGTCTTTTCCCTCTCCACTCACAGTCATTACTTGTGGGGGGCTATCTATCCTTTGGGGATTTTCTCTGAGGCAAGATAGTTTTCCTGTTTCTATCTTTAGGGGTAGTTAGTTCTCAGGCTGTGACGAGGTGCCTAGGGAGTGACAGGAGCATCCCACGGCTACTTCTAGTGAATGAGTGATAAATGCAGAACTTGGCAGCGGCCTGTACGGGGCTGCTGGATTCTGCTCCATACATTGCTGACATCTGTCTGCTGCCAGAGCAGATATCAATTGATCAGTGGATCTGCCAGATCTCCATCCCTCAATAATTTTATATTGATAACCAATCTTATGGAAAGGTCACAAATATACAGTCATGGCCAAAAGTATTGACACCCCTGCAATTCTGTCAGATGATACTCATTTTCTTCCTGAAAATGATTGCAAACACAAATTATTTGGTATTATCTTCATGTAATTTGTCTTAAATGAAAAAACACAAAAAGAATTGTCCTAAAGCCAAATTGGATATAATTCCACACCAACCATAAAAAGGGGGTGAACAAAAGTATTGGCACTGTTCGAAAAATCTTGTGATGCTTCTCTAATTTGTGTAATTAACAGCACCTATAACTTACCTGTGGCACCTAACAGGTGTTGGCAATAACTAAATCATACTTGCAGCCAGTTGACATCGAATAAAGTTGACTCAACATCTGTCCTGTGTCCTTGTGTGTACCACATTGAGCATGGAGAAAAGAAAGAAGACCAAAGAACTGTCTGAGGACTTGAGAAACCAAATTGTGAGGAAGCATGAGCAATCTCAAAGCTACAAGTCCATCTCCAAAGACCTGAATGTTCCTGTGTCTACCGTGCACAGTGTCATCAAGAAGTTTAAAGCCCATGGCACTGTGGCTAACCTCCATAGATGTGGATGGAAAAAAAAATTGACAAGAGATTTCAACGCAAGATTGTGCGGATGTTGGATAAAGAACCTCGACTAACATCCAAACAGGGTACAACAGTGACAAGCCGTACTATCCGTCGGCGTCTGAATGAAAAGGGACTGTATGGTAGGAGACCCAGGAAGACCCCACTTCTTACCCCAAGACATAAAAAAGCCAGGCTGGAGTTTGCCAAAACTTACCTGAAAAAGCCTAAAACGTTTTGGAAGAATGTTCTCTGGTCAGATGAGACAAAAGTAGAGCTTTTTGGGCAAAGGCATCAACATAGAGTTTATAGGAGAGAAAAAAGAGACATTCAAAGAAAAGAACACGGTCTCTACAGTCAAGCATGGCGGAGGTTCCCTGATGTTTTGGGGTTGCTTTGCTGCCTCTGGCACTGGACTGCTTGACAGTGTGCATGGCATTATGAAGTTTGAAGACTACCAACAAATTTTGCAGCATAATGTTGGGCCCAGTGTGAGAAAGCTGGGTCTCCCTCCCATAGAACACCTGTAGAGAGATCTAAAAATGGCAGTTTGGCAAACTGCTCCAGGTCCCTGATATATCAAGGGTGCCTTCTCCAAAGAAGAATGGTCTAAAATTCCAGCAGAGCATTGTAAGAAACTCATTGATGGTTACCGGAAGTGGTTGGTCGCAGTTATTTTGGCTAAAGGTTGTGCAACCAAGTATTAGGGTGCCAATACTTTTGTCTGGCCCATTTTTGGAGTTTTGTGCGAAATGATCAATGTTTTGCTTTTTGCTTCATTCTCTTTTGTGTTTTTTCATTTAACACAAATTAAATGGAGATAATAATACCAAAGAATTTGTGTTTGCAATCATTTTCAGGAAGAAACAGAGTATTAGCTGACAGAATTGCAGGGGTGCCAATACTTTTGGCCATGACTGTATTAGTCCAGGAAAGCATTTTCACCACATTTAAATTGATGACCTTTTCGTAGGATAGGTCATCAATATAAAAACACTGTGGGTCAGAAACCCAACTCCACCACCAATCAGCGATCACCAGCTCTGGTAGCATCAAAATGTATATAGTTTATGGAACGATGATGTTCCACTCTGTGCCCAGTTTAGCATCAGGTGTACGCAAGCTAGTAACAGCTAAATGGTGGGTGGTGCCAGGCGTCGGACCCCCACTGATCTGATATTCATAACCTATCCAAATTATAGTGGTCCTCAATATCGTTGGAGTGGAAAACCCCTTTAAATTGATGTTTTCAATCTACCAGATTGTAGTGTGATGTTGCATTTCCAAAATATGCACATATATTATATATTCATGTTATTTAACTATGAATTTACGTTCGATAGCTTAAGAAGATAAATCCAGCTTCAGAAATCCGATGTATATGAAGGTATCAAATTTATTAGGTAAATTAAAAATAGGACAACAGCATTGTAGTCACAGCCCCGGCTACAGGAGATGATAGACAAAAGTGTTTCAGACCCTAAGGTATTTAATCATTGCAACCTAGACCTGAGGGTTTGATACTTTTATACAGTATTGTTCAAAATAATAGCAGTGTGTTTAATTAGTGACGGAGCCAAATTTTTGAAATCTGACCAGTGTCACTTTATGTGGTAATAACTCCGCAACGCTTCAACAAATCCCAGTGATTTTGAGATTGTTTTTTCATGACACATTACACTTTATGATAATGGTAAACTTAGGTCAATATGTTTTGTATTTATTTATAAAAAAAATATCAAAAATTTGAGAAAAATGTTAAAAAATTAGCAATTTTCTAAATTTTAATGATTATCCCTTCAATCCAGATAGTCATACCACAGGAATCCATTAATAAATAACATTTCCCACATGTCGGGTTTACATGAGCACCATTTGTAAAATGTTATTTTATTTTGTTAGCATTTTAGGAGGTTTAAAAATGTAGCAGCAATGTTTCATTTTTTCAAGGAAATTTACAAAATTTATTTCTTGAGGGACTTAGCTATGTTTGAAGTGACTTTAGGGATCTCATATATTGGGAAACCCCAAAAGTAATACCATTTTAAAAACGGCACCCCCTGACATATTGAAAACTGCTGTCAGGTAGTTTATTAACCCTTCAGGTGCTTTACAGGAATTAATGCAAATTGGCATGACAGAAATGAAAATGTGTATTTTTACCACCAAAATGTCTCTAACTTCTGAACAGGTTACAACAGCCGTGAGACTCTAAGACCGCTATTTGGTCATGAACTGCCATGGCAAATATCAGGACCACAAAATCAAGATCTGAGGGCACCAATTTGGATGAAGAGGAAGCCCTCACACTCTGTTAACCATTTATAATGATGTAGTCACTACTGACAGCAGCATCTAAGGGGTTAAACAGAGTTGGACGGTGCAAACACTGATCGTGGCTGATGCAGCAAGTTGTCAGCTATAGTGTCCAGCTGATAGCTGCTGGATTGTCATCTGTATGGGGAGGCTATTCTCTTATATCTCAGGTCAGTTAAAAGACGTATTGGCTGTCATTAAGGGGTTAAAACCATGAGTTAATCACAAAATCTTTATACTAGATAGCTTGAATACATGTGGGGATTCCCTAACAAACAGGCAACCCCCACATGTACCTGATCAGAATGGCTAGCAGCCGCAAATCATGCAGCTAGGGAGACAGAAACTAAATCTCCGAGCACATCCAAATACTCAGAGGACACCCGAGTGTGCTAGGAAAATCTCAAGTAACGAGTATACTCGCTTATCACTAGTCTTTACAAATTCACAATATGTACTATTTTTTATGACTATTTTTAGCATTGCTGTGAATCACCAATCTAATATTCAGGCTACTTTCACACTTGCGTTGTTAGGCGTACGTCGCAATGCGTCGTTTTGGAGAAAAAACGCCCGCAGGATGCGTTTTTTCTCCATTGACTTGCATTAGCGACGCATTGCGACGTATGGCCACACGTCGCATCCGTAGTGCGACGGATGCATCGTGTTTTTGGCGGACGCGACGCACAAAAAAAACCTTCAATGTAACTTTTTTTGTGTGTCGTGACCGCCATTTTCGACCGGCATGCGCAGCCAAAACTCCGCCCCCTCCTCCCTGCTCATCGCAATGGACAGGGGATGTGTTGTAAAACTGCACCCGCTGCCCACGTTGTGCTATATTTAACACACTGTCCGTCGGTACGTCGGGCCGACACATGGCGACAGCCCCGTACCAAGGCAAGTGTGAAAGTAGCGTCAGTTGTACACCAACAGATTTTTAGAACTGCTTCACATCTATAGTACAGATTAGCAGTAAGGAGTATTCCCAAAGGAACAAAATGAATCCCTTATTAGATCAGATAAATATAGCAAAAAAAGGAAATTTACAACGTAACATTTAATTATAAAATGTAAAATATAGACACAACAAACATAGGAATCCTCCAATAGCAAAACACTCAAATTGCACAATTAGGGGTCCAAATGTCTATTTTACACAACCAACACCGGTACCACTGGCAATATAGTCACATAGACAAAAATAGGGCAATAAGCGTACAATCATATGGCAGAACCACTGACTCATAGCCACTTTTGACCCATAAGAGTAGAGATTAATTTAACTTAGAACAATCTCACCTACGGTAGTTCAAATAGATGATGGGACCTCAGGCAAAAGTTGATAAATCATCAAATAGAGCGGTGAGCATTGAGCCTTTAACCCCTTAACCCCCGAAGCTTTTTTCGGTTTTGCGTTTTCGTTTTTCACTCCCCTTCTTCCATAACTTTTTTATTTTTCCGTCAATATGGCCATCTGAGGGCTTTTTTTTTTTGCGGGACAAGTTGTACTTTTGAACACCACCATTGGTTTTACCATGTCATTTACTAGAAAATGGGAAAAAAAATTCCAAGAGCGGTGAAATTGCAAAAAAAGTGCAATCCCACACTTGTTTTTTGTTTTTGCTAGGTTCACTAAATGCTAAAACTGACCTGCCATTATGATTCTCCAGGACATTACGAGTTCATAGACACCAAACATGTCTAGGTTATTTTTTATCTAAGTGGTGAAAACAAAATCCAAATTTTGCTAAAAAAAAAAAAGAAATTGTGCCATTTTCCGATAGCGTCTCCATTATTCGTGATCTCGGGTTGGGCTGACATTTTAATTATACAATTTTGGTGCAGATACGTTCTTTTGTTCGCCTATTAATGCATTTTACTGCAATGTTGCGGCGACCAAAAAAATGTAATTCTGTCATTTTTACTTTTTTTCTCTCTACGCCCTTTAGCGATCAGGTTTTATTGATAGATCGGGCGATTCTGAACGCAGCAATACCAAATATGTGTAGGTTTGATTTTTTTTTTTTATAGCTTTATCTTGAATTTGGAAAAGGGGAGTGATTTGAACTTTTATATTTTTTAAAAACATTTTTTTTTTACTTCTGGCATGCTTTGATAGTCTCCATGGGAGACTAGAAGCTGCCACAACCCGATCGGCTCTGCTACATACAGGCGATGATCAGATCACCTGTGTGTAGCAGAATACCTCACTTGCTATGACCATCGACCCCCGGGCAGCACTCACAGCAGGCAGGAGACCTCTGGTTGTCATGCCA
The DNA here is from genome assembly GCF_032444005.1 of Ranitomeya imitator. Taxonomy (NCBI): domain Eukaryota; kingdom Metazoa; phylum Chordata; class Amphibia; order Anura; family Dendrobatidae; genus Ranitomeya; species Ranitomeya imitator. The sequence continues at coordinate 201,626,460 of NC_091285.1, read as the reverse complement.
ACACACCGATGCACCACGATCACGTGGGTCACTGATGGGCGGGATTTCCGAGTTTGACAGCTGCAGTTAAGATGTTAATAGCCACAGGTGAATTGCGATTCCACCCATGGCTGTTCCAGGCACATGTCAGCTGACACATGCAGGAAAGATGTGGGCTCACCGCCGGAACCCACATCAAAGGGAGAGAAGTGACCACCTCCGTACTAGTACGGCGCAGGTCACGAAGGTGTTAATGGACGTGTTTTTACTGGAAACACAAGGCCATTGACAGTAGGCCAGCCATTTTGTAATGAATCTCCAACTCCAACGATACTGCAGAAAGTCAGACTTTTGGAAACAAGCAGCTTTGCAGTTGTTTTGTATGCGTGTGTCGACCACTATGTGTGACCCCTGCCTTGCAGCACATTGCTCCATTTCTCTCTACTTGCTGGTAATGGCGGTGAGTTTTTGCGGGAAAAACTGCTGATTCTAGCCCTGCAATTAAAAACTGACTACCACACGAGAGTGCGTTAAAGCCACATATCCGGGCAGCACATGGCTGCAATGTGGCCACTATGTGTGGACTATTACAAACCAGATAACCAGCCTCATGCTTAGTTTTTTCTCACTGATGCTAATAAAATAACTCTATTTGGATTTTTTCCTCACATTATCTGTGCTTAGAGAAAAAAAAAAATATAACAAAAAAATAACGTCCTAAATACGGAGCAATATGACGGAAGGCACACAGATGAGGGCTAATGGGCTCCGCATTGTGTAGGGTGATATGTGGCTTCAGCGTCTGAGGTAAAGTTAGACAGCAAACGATTCTGTACATTCCCCCACACTGCACAATTCTCGCCCGTTTTTGAAAAAAGTGGGGAGAGATTTACCAGGTGCTACTATAGATTCAGCGTGTGGAGAGGGCGGGAAAATCCGTTCGACTCAACTGCTTTGCGCTGCAGAGAAAGTAGACGGGGGCTCGCGCGCAGTCTGAGGAGAGAGACGAGGGCGGGCGCGCGCAGTCTGAGGAGAGAGACGCGGGCGCAGTCTGAGGAGAGAGACGCGGGCGCGCGCAGTCTGAGGAGAGAGACGCGGGCGCGCGCAGTCTGAGGAGAGAGACGCGAGCGCGCAGTCTGAGGAGAGAGACGCGGGCGCGCGCAGTCTGAGGAGAGAGACGCGGGCGCGCGCAGTCTGAGGAGAGAGACGAGGGCGGGCGCGCGCAGTCTGAGGAGAGAGACGCGGGCGCAGTCTGAGGAGAGGCGCGCGGGCGCAGTCTGAGGAGAGAGACGCGGGCGCAGTCTGAGGAGAGAGACGCGGGCGCAGTCTGAGGAAAGAGACGCGGGCGCGCGCAGTCTGAGGAGAGAGACGCGGGCGCGCGCAGTCTGAGGAGAGAGACGCGGGCGGGCGCGCGCAGGCCTGAGGAGAGATGCGGGCGGGCGGGCGCGCGCGCAGGGTGAGGAGAGAGACACGGGCGCGCGCCGGGCTGAGAGTGACGCGGGTGGGCACTTTCTAAGGAACAGTAAGGGTACGTTCACATTAGCGTTGCGCCGCCCTGCGTCGGCGACGCAACGCGCGACGCATGTTAAAACGCGCGCAAACGCGCGCAAAAACGCGCGCGTTTTGCGACGCGTGCGTCGTTTTTGACAAAAATCGGACGCACAGAAAATGCAACTTGTTGCATTTTCTTGCGTCCGACGCTAGCGTCGGAAACGACGCACGTGGCGAAAAACGCCACCCAAAAAACGCACGCGTCCCCTATGTTAAACATAGGGGCGCGTCGCCGCTGCGTCGCCGCTGCGTCGCCGACGCAACAGCGGCGCAACGCTAATGTGAACGTACCCTAATGGCGTTCTGTTTTGTAGAAGAAATCTTATGTCGACAGTCCAGCGTCTTTCATGCCAAGATCACCTTGGTACAGCAGTATACATTAGGTGTATTTTTTCCTCAGCGAGGCCACACAGGAGTAAAATCATAAATATTACCACATCAGAAAATGTCTGCTTCCATCCTGCAGTGTCACTGACAGCTGTGGAATGCGAAGAGACTATTTGGTGATAAAAACAAATTTATACATGATTGTTGAAATCTAAGGCTTTTTTAAATTTTTTTTTACACTTGCCGTGATTTTTGCGGGCCATATTGCTGTCATTTTCATGGTCAGCCGCAAAAACGGGCCACAAAAATCTTGCGGATCGCCGTTTTTCTGGTTTAGAATAGTAGGCGATCCGCAAATACGTTCTTGATGGTGCACCGCAAAAACAAGCTTCCGTTGTTTTTGCAGCCCCATAGAAATCTATCGGGGCCGCAAAAACAGCAAGTGTAAAAGAAGCCTAAAAAAAATGCCAAAGCAATGTACAAGGGTTAATTTCACATGAAGAAAATAAAAACAAGTGGAAAGTCATTTTAGCACAGTATACAAGCAGAGTGCCTTCTGTGTAAACTATTGGTGCAAAAGCTGGCTCATACTGGAAATTCCACTGTCTTAGGGTATGTTTCCACGGTCAGTAAACGCTGTGGGTTTGACGCTGTGTTCACCCTCAGCGGCCAGATGTTACAGCGTAGTGGATGGAATTTGCTCCGTCTGCACAAGATAAATTTCCCGTCCCATGTATTGAGCGCGGTGATTCCGCACGATTCGAAGAACAAATGTGGAATCACCTGCGTTCAAAAGCCGGCAGCGCTTTGGACGCAGTGGACATGTTTTGCGTCCACAGCTCTGCCACCTCCTGACCGTGGAAACATACCCTACATCTTGTATGCTGCAATTGTCCTTGTATCATGGGTGAGACTCGCCAATGCCAGTCAATGGGAGCAAGATAAAAAAATTGCACGGCCCTCGGACAATACGAGTGCGGTCCGATTTTTACACACCGATGTCCTTAGAAAAGCCGTCAATTCATGTGCCGCGTACAGTAAAATGACAGCATGACCAGACAAGAAAGAATAGAATAGATATATACACATACTGTAGAATAGATCGATATATAGATGTCAGTGACATATACAATTAGTACAGTGTGTGTAATGCCTTGTAAATATGAAACACCAACCAAAAGTTTTTTCACTAAAATATATATTTTATTATTAACAGAATAATCACAATACTAAAATTAGGGAAAGGACCACCAGGTGGCGATAGAGTACAGGTTATCATCAAAGGGTATGTATACTAAATTATATTCTCCAATTTAACAGTAATTAAATTCTAGGGTAAACAATAATCAAATTATATCATAAGCAGAAAAACCTCACCATAAGTAAGCTAATTAATAGAGGTTGAGGTATATTTTATTTCATTTCACTGTTCACATTCCAAAGTAAAGTGCATGTAGCAGATAAATAAAGTAAAATGAACGTTGTGCATGTATCAAAATTGATATTCCAGGTAAGTACCCAAAACAAAATAAATACAATGTCTAGATCAAAATAAGGTTTGCCCAAATAAATGTGAATAAATTAATTACCAATTAAAGTGACATGGAAGAAAGGGGGGGGGGGTAAAGTAAAAAATGACTAGATCCCTCTAAAGTGCACCAAATAAATTATATTGCACTACGTGTTCACAATTCAATATAAAGTGCATATATCGGGTAAGTACCCAGTTTAAAGTGAACACTGTGCATGGGTAAAAAAATAAATAATATACTCAAATAATTATAATAAGATAACTTTCCCAATCAGTATAAAGGAGGGGAACAGAGAAACAAATAAAGTCTAATGACTATAAGGTGCACCAAACATGATCGTATAAGATGTTTCCATGATCTTACATACCCTGATGATAAGCCCGCACGGCCCAACGCGCGTTTCGCTTCAGCTTTGACGAGGAAGACTGAAGGTAAGCCCGTCGCATCGCATTATATATCCAAGAGGACCAATCAGAAAAAGTGCATCGTGCAAATAGACAAATTGACGGCGAGACTGACTTACCATGCATGGTAACGCCGCCGTCATCTTCCGGGAGCCAGGGACGCGTCTCCATGGAGCGCGTCACATGACCGGAGATGACGACAGTCAGAGTCACGGAGCCGAATGCCTGAATCAAAACACCGATCAGGTGACCAAGAACAAGGGGATGTGTCTGAACCAGGTAAATGTGTAGTGAAAATACAAATCAGAATCCCTCCCCATGAAGAGCGGACAAGTCTATGCTATAAAGTGCACATCATCAGACAATATTTAAATGAACAAGTATAGCACAGTGGTAAATATAAATATTATAAAAAGTCCCGCCATGTGCAGAGCGGACGAGTGTATGCAGTAAACACCTGATCGGTGTTTTGATTCAGGCGTTCGGCTATTATAACAATCATAAATGTAACATTTATGATTGTGGCCATCACTCCAAATGACCTTGTTCTAGAAGTTCTGAGGCTTGTTTCGGTGCTGTTTTGTGTATTGTAGGGGAGATACTTTGTGGCTTTTGTGCAGTAATGGCTTTCTTCTGGCGACTTGACCATGCAGCCCATTTGTTTTCAAGTGCTTCCTTATTGTGCATCTTGAAACAGCCACACAGCTAGTTTTCAGAGAGTCCAGTATTTCAGCTCATGTTATTTGTGGGTTTTTCTTTGCATCCTGAATAGAGATGGGTGAACTCGACCAGTAAAGTTCGGCATCCATACTGAACACCTACTGTTCGGGCATGGACACCTAACACGGACTTTACCAAGGAATCCGTGCTACTGTTTGGGTTCAGCTGCCCCAACACCAGGTGTTTGTTGTGCTGTCATGAGCATGACAGCGTGGCAGCCACGGCTTCTGATAGGCGGTGAAATCAGCCCCGCCCATCAGAGATCCATGGTTCCCACGCTGTCAAAAAAAGTGTGAGGGCTCAGCTGTGATTGGAGGTATAAAGTTTACCTCCGGTCACTGGTGTCAGCTGTTGGGACAACTGCTCCCATCATCTAACATCTGCAGCTGCTAATAACAGCAAGAGCAGGAGCTGCGGATGTGAGTATTAGTCAATCCTTCCTGTACTGTAAATAATTAAACTCACAGCTTGGGGCTGCAACCCTCAGCTTCAGCAAGGCTAGCTATCAAGAATAGAGGGGTCCCCCCATTTTTGACAACCAACCTTGCTAAAACAGACAGCTGGGGGCTGGTATTCCCAGGCTAGTAAGCAGTCATGGATATTGCCCCCCAGCCTAAAAATAGCAGCTCGGAGCTGCCCAGAAAAGGCATATCTATTAGATGTGCCAATTCTGGCGCTTTGCCCGGCTGTTCCCACTTGCCCTGTAGCGGTGGAAGTGGGGTGATAGGTGACATCAAGCCCCAAGGTTAGTAATGGAGAGGCGTCAATAAGACGGCCCCATTACTAACCCCATAGTCACATTGTAAGTAAACACAGACATCAAGAATAAAGTCCTTTAATTGAAAGAATGACAGACTCTTAATAATCTCAAACCATATTTACAACCTGTCTAATTCCACCGAAGCCCACGTTCTCCTGTAATAAACCGAAAATAAAATAAAATAACAACTATACCTGTACGTCGTTCTGTCCCACGCCGTAATCCATGTCTGGGGGATAATTAGCTTTCAACCTGGACGGTGCAAAGATGCGACCGTCCAGGCTGAGAACCACTGGTGAATGAACAGCAGCGAGCGCAGCATCAGTGACTAGCGGTGATGTCACTGAGGCACAGTTTCCAGCCGGGATGAACTGCGGTGACCTCAGTGAGATTCCCACTAGCACCACAGAGTGACGTGAGGGCTTGTTTTGTGCAGGATGAGTTGACGTTTTTATTGGTACCATTTTCGGGCACATGACATATTTTTGATCGCTTTCAATTATGATTTTTGGGAGGCATGTGCCTGCCGGGAAACCTTGACAGGAATATGGTGCGGCGGCTGCGCTCTCCCCGGCTCACCCTGCAAGACCCATCGGTGGCAGCTTCAGGACACACCAGACACGTCAGGGGCCTCCCCGCTGCCTGTACCGGTCTGGCCAGGCCTGGACCAATGTCATCCTGATCTTCAATCTTCAGGTACGCCAAACTGAAGTTTCCCCGTCAAGGACAGGAAACCAACTGATGTGAGGGCTAGGCACCGCCCCTTTATCTGTAGGTTTCCTGTCCCTGAAGGGCGGATCCCATGTTTCAGTGGTACGGTCATGGGGGGGGGGGGTAGGGAGAAAAAAAAACAGCAATTGAGGATTTTTTTTTTTTTTTTTTTTTGGAAGAGGGGGTTTATACCGCTCCGTGTGTGGTGAAATTGATAAGGCAGTTTCATTCTTCGGGTTAGTACAATTACAGCGATACCTCATTTATATAGTTTTATTATCTTTCGGCGCTTTTACACAAAAACTTTTCTAAAAAAAAAATTATTTTTGCATCCCTTTATTGTGAGAGCTATAACTTTTTTATTTTTTCGCTGATGGAGCTGTATGGCGGCTTGTTTTTGCAGGACAAAATTACATTTTAAGCGGTACCATGATTATTTAAAGCCGTCTTTTTTAACACGTTTTATTTTGATTTTTGTTCAGTGGTATGATGATAAACCATTGTTTTTTGCCTTGTTTTTATGGTGTTGACTAAAGGTTTTAACTACAAGGACAACTTTATAGATTGGGTCATTGTGGATGTGGCAATACCAAATGTGTATACTTTTTTTGTTTATATATTCTTTTCATTAAAATATTTTTTGTAGATATAATATCTGATTTTTTTGTATTTTTGATTTAAAAAAAATATTTTTACAATTATTTAAAAAAAGTTTTTACTTTTTTTTTTAAACTTTTTTTTTTAAACTTTTTTTTTACTTTGTCCCACTATGGGTCAATAATTTTTTGCAGGCCGATTGCTTCTACAGCATGGAGATGCAGCATCTACATATCATAGAAGCCGTCAGCTCTGCACTGATAGAGAGACTCGCTGATCATGCACTGCGTATGATCAGCATGTTTCCTAGCTCTGGTGATGCCATCCGGTCACTATGGCAACAATCGGGACCCCACGTCACGCCGCTGGGTCTCCGATCTAAAGGCAGAGGGGCTGTCAGTCCTCTGCCGGCACACAGAATGCTGCAATCCTATTTGATCGCATTTCGGGAGTTAAAGTGCAGGGAGCGCACTTGTGTCCAGAGTTATCCATACTGTTTCTGATATGTAAATTAATTTAATAGAATGATGAAAACCTAACTCTCTCTGAAATCTGCCTCCAGAGCTCATTTTAAACCCTTCACGTCAGGGCAAATTTCCGCTTTCAATTTTTCCTCCCCTTCTTCCAAGATCCATAACTTTTTTTCCATCCACAACTACATATGAGAGCTTGATTTTTTTTGCTAGACAAGTTGTACTTTTGAATGACACCATTCGTTTTATCATGTGATGCACTGGAAAGTGGGAGAAAAATTCCAAGTGCATTGAAATTGCAAAAAAAATACAATTTCACAATTTTTTTTTTTAATTTACAGTTCACTATATGGCAAAACTGTCCTGAAAATATTATTCGACAGGTTGGTACGATTACAGATACCAAACATGCATACCTTTTTTTATTTTTAAGTGAACGGGAAAAAAAAACTAAACGAAAAAACAAAAAAGATTTTGCTTGTGTTGTGATTTTCCAAGACCTGTAATGCTTTCAATATTCAGGATATCGTGTTTTGAGATTTTTTTTGTGCTTTTATTTTTTTGCACCCTAAGCTTATGTTTTTTACTGATACCATTTTGGGGTAGATACTAGGTTTTGCATTTTATTGCAATGTTGTGGAGGCCAAAAACTCTGTGTTCTACATTAGAAAGCACAGTAAATGGGATTTATAGAAATCCCATGCCCACTGTGCTTCTATTTGACGCTGCGTAAACTCACCCACGGTGCAGCATGTCAGTTTTTTGTTGCAGAGACACTAGTCTCCCACGATCAGGAACTGCTGCATATTTATGCAGCGTCAAACCCGCAGCATCCAGCTGTTATACAGCATAATGGATGGGATTTCAAGAAATCCCATTAACTATGCATCCTGAGACGCCCACGGATCACCTGCAGAGACTGACATGTGGAGTGTCTCTCCAGACCGCAGCATGTCTATTTCCCTTGCAGAGACGCTGGTCTCTGCGAGAGAAATTTCACCAATAGAAAAAACATAATAAAAACACGTCACCACTTCTGTATTTATCACCCCCTCCTAGTTTTTGTCTTACAAATACGGAGGTAAAAAAAAACACTCACCAAATACTCTATGTGTGCACGTGGCCTTATTCTGACATATTTTTCTCTCATTATGCCGTTTACAGATTACCGTAGATTATTTTATAATTTTACTGGACTTTTACAAATTCAGCAATATCAAATGTGGTTTTTTAATTTTTTGTTTGTTTTACTTCTAATGGGGGCGATTTGAACTTTCGTGTTTATTTAAAAAACAACTTTTTTTTACTTTACTGTATTAAATATTTGAAGCTGTGATCATCCAATTGCTTGTACTACACATAGTATAGTGAAAAACACGATCTCCTATGTACGCCAGCTACAGGCTGGCTTTCACATAAGAATCACCATGACAAGAACGAAGGTCTTCAGCAGACCCTCCAGTAGGCATGGCAACCTATCAGCGCCCTACGATTATGTCACAGTCACACTGATGGGTGCATGTAATGACATGCTGTCAGAGATTGACCTTGGCATTTACCAGGTCATTTAAAATAAGTTCTGGAGGCAGATTTTCAGGGAGATCTATGTCCAGCCAATAGATCTTAACTGCTCAATAACAGATTAAGAAAAAGTGGATTTCTCGGAAATAAGACATCGAATCACAGACAGATACTACTGACAGATGCGCTATAAAGTGAAATAAACCCTTTAACCCCTTCCCGACCTGTGACACAGCGTATGCGTCATGAAAGTCGGTGCCAATCCGACCTGTGACGCATATGCTGTGTCACAGAATGATCGCGTCCCTGCAGATCGGGTGAAAGGGTTAACTCCCATTTCACCCAGCCTGCAGGGACAGGGGGAGTGGTAGTTTAGCCCAGGGGGGGTGGCTTCACCCCCCCGTGGCTACGATCGCTCTGATTGGCTGTTGAAAGTGAAACTGCCAATCAGAGCGATTTGTAATATTTCACCTAAAAAACTGGTGAAATATTACAATCCAGCCATGGCCGATGCTGCAATATCATCGGCCATGGCTGGAAACACTTATGTGCACCCACCCCACCCCACCCCACCGATCGCCCCCCAGCCCCCCGATCTGTGGTCCGCTCCCCTCCGTCCTGTGCTCCGCTCCCCCGTCCTCCTGTCCGCTCCCCCCGTGCTCCAATCACACCCCCCGTGATCCAATCAAACCCCCCCGCACTCCGATCCCCCCCGCACAGCGATTCCCCCCCGTGCTCCGATCCACCCCCCCGCACAGCGATCCCCCACCCCGTGCTCCAATCCCCCACCCCGTGTTCCGATCCACCCCCCCGTGCTCCAATCCACCCCGTGTTCCGATCCACCCCCCCGTGCTCCGATGCCCCCCCCGTGCCCTGATCTCCCCCCCCTTATACTTACCTAGCCTCCCGGGGTCCGTCCGTCTTCTTTGCTGGGCGCCGCAATCTTCCAAAATGGCGGGCGCATGTGCAGTGCGCCCGCCGAATCTGCCGGCCGGCAGATTCATTCCAATGTGAGTTTTGATCACTGAGATATAACCTATCTCAGTGATCAAAATAAAAAAAACAGTAAATGACCCCCCCCTCCTTTGTCACCCCCATAGGTAGGGACAATAAAAAAAAATAAAGAATTTTTTTTTTTTGTTCCACTAATGTTGGGGTAAGAACTAGGGTTAGGGGTAGGGTTTCGGTATGTGCACACGTATTCTGGTCCTCTGCGGATTTTTCCGCAGAGGATTTGATAAATCCGCAGTGCTAAACCGCTGCGGATTTATCGCAGATTTACCGCGGTTTTTCTGCGCATTTCACTGCGGTTTTACAACTGCGATTTTCTATTGGAGCAGTTGTAAAACCGCTGCGGAATCCGCACAAAGAAGTGACATGCTGCGGAATGTAAACCGCTGCGTTTCCGTGCAGTTTTTCCGCAGCATGTGTACAGCGATTTTTGTTTCCCATAGGTTTACATTGAACTGTAAACTCATGGGAAACTGCTGCGGATCCGCAGCGTTTTCTGCAGCATGTGCACATACCTTTAGAATTAGGCTATGTGCACACGGTGCGGATTTGGCTGCGGATCCGCAGCAGTGTTCCATCAGGTTTACAGTACCATGTAAACATATGGAAAACTAAATCCGCTGTGCCCATGGTGCGGAAAATACCACGCGGAAACGCTGCATTGTATTTTCCGCAGCATGTCAATTCTTTGTGCGGATTCCGCAGCGTTTTACACCTGTTCCTCAATAGGAATCCGCAGGTGAAATCCACACAAAAAACACTGGCAATCCGCGGTAAATCCGCAGGTAAAACGCAGTGCCTTTTACCCGCAGATTTTTCAAAAATGGTGCTGAAAAATCTCATACGAATCCGCAACGTTGGCACATAGCCTTAGGGTTAGGGTTGGAATTAGGGTTGTGGTTAGGGTTAGGGGTGTGTTGGGGTTAGGATTGTGGTTAGGGGTGTGTTGGGGTTAGGGTTGTGATTAGGGTTACGGCTACAGTTGGGATAAGGGTTAGGGGTGTGTTGGAGTTAGAATTGAGGGGTTTCCACTGTTTAGGCACATCAGGGGGTCTCCAAACGCAACATGGCGCCACCATTGATTCCAGCCAATCTTGTATTCAAAAGGTCAAATGGTGCTCCCTCACTTCCGAGCCCCGACGTGCGCCCAAACAGTGGTTTACCCCCACATATGGGGTACCAGCATACTCAGGACAAACTGCGCAACAATTATTGGGGTCCAATTTCTCCTGTTACCCTTGAGAAAATAAAAAATTGCTTGCTAAAACATCATTTTTGAGGAAAGAAAAATGATTTTTTTATTTTCACGGCTCTGCGTTGTAAACGTCTGTGAAGCACTTGGGGGTTCAAAGTGCTCACCACATATCTAGATAAGTTCCTTGGGGGGTCTAGTTTCCAAAATGGGGTCACTTGTGGGGGGTTTCTACTGTTTAGGCACACCAGGGGCTCTGCAAACGCAACAAGACGTCCGCAGACCATTCCATCAAAGTCTGCATTTCAAAAGTCACTACTTCCCTTCTGAGCCCCGACGTGTGCCCAAACAGTGGTTTACCCCCACACATGGGGTATCAGCGTACTCAGGAGAAACTGGACAACAACTTTTGGGGTCAAATATCTCCTGTAACCCTTGGGAAAATAAAAAATTCTGGGCTAAAATATTATTTTTGAGGAAAGAAAACATATTTATTATTTTCACGGCTCTGCGTTATAAACTTCTGTGAAGCACTTGGGGGTTCAAAGTGCTCACCTCACATCTAGATAAGTTCCTTGGGGGGTCTAGTTTCCAAAATGGGGTCACTTGTGGGGGGTTTCTACTGTTTAGCCACATCAGGGGCTCTGCAAACGCAACGTGACGCCCGCAGAGCATTCCATCAAAGTCTGCATTTCAAAACGTCACTACTTCACTTCCGAGCCCCAGCATGTGCCTAAACAGTGGTTTACCCCCACATATTGGGTATCAGCGTACTCAGGAGAAACTGGACAACAACTTTTGGGGTCAAATTTCTCCTGTTACCATTGGGAAAATAAAAAATTGCGGGCTAAAAAATCATTTTTGAGAAAAGAATTTTTTATTTTTATTTTCATGGCTCTGCGTTATAAACTTCTGTGAAGCACTTGAGGGTTCAAAGTGCTCATCACACATCTAGATTAGTTCCTTTGGGGGTCTAGTTTCCAAAATGGGGTCATTTGTGGGGGATCTCCAATGTTTAGGCACACAGGGGCTCTCCAAAAGCGACATGGTGTCCGCTAATGATTGGAGCTAATTTTCCATTTAAAAAGCCAAATGGCGTGCCTTCCCTTCTGAGCCCTGCCGTGCGCCCAAACAGTGGTTTACCCCCACATATGGGGTATCTGCGTACTCAGGACAAACTGGACAACATTTGTGGTCCAATTTCTCCTATTACCATTGGCAAAATAGGAAATTCCAGGCTAAAAAATCATTTTTGAGAAAAGAAAAATTATTTTTGATTTTCATGGCTCTGCATTATAAACTTCTGTGAAGCACCTGGGGGTTTAAAGTGCTCAGTATGCATCTAGATAAGTTCCTTGGGGGGTCTAGTTTCCAAAATGGGGTCACTTGTGGGGGAGCTCCAATGTTTAGGCACACAGGGGCTCTCCAAACGCGACATGGTGTCCGCTAACAATTGGAGCTAATTTTCCATTCAAAAAGTCGAAAGGCGCGCCTTCCCTTCCGAGCCCTGCCGTGTGCCCAAACAGTGGTTTACCCCCACATATGAGGTATCGGCGTACTCGGGAGAAATTGGACAACAACTTTCGTTGTTCAGTTTCTCCTTTTACCATTGGGAAAATAAAAAAATTGTTGCTGAAAAATCAATTTTGTGACTAAAAAGTTAAATGTTCATTTTTTCCTTCCATGTTGCTTCTGCTGCTGTGAAGCACCTGAAGGGTTAATAAACTTCTTGAATGTGGTTTTGTGCACCTTGAGGGGTGCAGTTTTTAGAATGGTGTCACTTTTGGGTATTTTCAGCCATATAGACCCCTCAAACTGACTTCAAATGTGAGGTGGTCACTCAAAAAAATGGTTTTGTAAATTTCGTTGTAAAAATGAGAAATCGCTGGTCAAATTTTAACCCTTATAACTTCCTAGCAAAAAAAAATTTTGTTTCCAAAATTGTGCTGATGTAAAGTATACATGTGGGAAATGTTATTTATTAACTATTTTGTGTCACAAAACTCTCTGGTTTAACAGAATAAAAATTCAAAATGTGAAAATTGCGAAATTTTCAAAATTTTCGCCAAATTTCCGTTTTTATCACAAATAAACACAGAATTTATTGACCTAAATTTACCACTAACACGAAGCCCAATATGTCACGAAAAAACAATCTCAGAACCGCTAGGATCCATTGAAGCGTTCCTGAGTTATTACCTCATAAAGGGACACTGGTCAGAATTGCAAAAAACGGTAAGGTCTTTAAGGTCAAAATAGGCTGGGTCATGAAGGGGTTAATAGATATGTGCAGAGTATATCTGCTGCCCAAATCTACTGAATTTAAATAGCTAAGGCATTTACAACATGAGTGTTTGGTTTCATTTGATGCATCTCATAGATTTTTACTTATTTAAAACAGATTGGCTAGTTTGACTTTTTTCCGGTTGTGATTTTATATTTTAAAATTTTGTGATGATGATTGTTCTGCAACCATTTTGTCTGGTTGAACATATTTTACAATGGTATACCATGCAGAAGAATGAAGTGAAGGAAGATCAAGAGGTGAAATAAAATTAATATCTTTATTGGTAACATTAACATATAAAATTAATTTAAAAGACAGGGTAATGAGTCTCCAAATTGGAGGGGGTAATCCAACAGCAGAAATTATATTTACATGTATGCACATAAATCCAAATTAGCCATAAAGGAATAGAGCAACGCCCCCGGAAGAAGCTATACAGCAAAACGGCACTCGTCAGACGAGGGGACTACTCCTGCAGCAGCTAATCCCTTATACTGCCATCGCAACACTATCCCAGATATCCATCCAATATAAGGTAAATTGATTGCTAACATGCAATACAGACGCATATATTTTTCTTTACTTATGGGATGGATCTCTCTTTTAGCACCTACTGATTCCATTTGTGCCACCAATATTGGCTAATACACCAATAGGTTAACATGCCTATTACTTTTTCTTATGAACGGCATTCAATATTGCTTTTTGCAAAACTTGGTTAGAAATCACCACACTGATAGTCTCCACCAAGTGGCCTATTATTCCTCTGGCAGGTTGCTGTATTCCTTGTACGGCTAATTTGGATTTATGTGCATACATGTAAATATAATTTCTGCTGTTGGATTACCCCCTCCAATTTGGAGGCTCATTATCCTGTCTTTTTAATTAATTTTATATGCTAATGTTACCAATAAAGATATTAATTTTATTTAACCTCTTGATCTCCCTTCATTTTTTCGCATGGTATACCATTGTGAAATATGTTGAACTAAGTATCTAAGTGACCACTCACCTACATACAGTTAAGTCCATATATATTTGGACAGTGACATTTTTCTAATTTTGATTATAGACATTACCACAATGAATTTTAAACAAAACAATTCAGATGCAGTTGAAGCTCAGACTTTCAGCTTTCATTTGAGGGTATCCACATTAAAATTGAATGAAGGGTTTAGGAGTTTCAGCTCCTTAACATGTGCCACCCTGTTTTTACAGGGACCAAAAGTAATTGGACAATTGACTCCAAGGCTATTTCATGGACAGGTGTGGGCAATCCCTTCGTTATGTCATTCTCAATTAAGCAGATAAAAAGCCTGGAGTTGATTTTAGGTGTGGTGCTTGCATTTGGAAGGTTTTGCTGTGAAGTAAACATGCGGTCAAAGGAGCTTTCAATGCAGGTGAAACAAGCCATCCTTAACCCCTTTACCCCCAAGGGTGGTTTGCACGTCAATGACCAGGCCAATTTTTATAATTCTGACCACTGTCCCTTTATGAGGTTATAACTCTGGAACGCTTCAACGGATCCTGGTGATTCTGACATTGTTTTCTCGTGACATATTGTACTTCATGATAGTGGTAAAATTTCTTTGATAGTACCTGCGTTTATTTGTGGAAAAAATGGAAATTTGGCGAAAATTTTGAAAATTTCGCAATTTTCAAACTTTGAATTTTTATGCAATCAAATCACAGAGATATGTCACACAAAATACTTAATAAGTAACATTTCCCACATGTCTCCTTTACATCAGCATAATTTTGGAACCAAATTTTTTTTTTGTTAGGGAGTTATAAGGGTTAAAAGTTGACCAGCAATTTCTAATTTTTACAACACCATTTTTTTTTTTAGGGACCACATCTCATTTGAAGTCATTTTGAGGGGTCTATATGATAGAAAATACCCAAGTGTGACACCATTCTAAAAACTGCACCCCTCAAGGTGCTCAAAACCACATTCAAGAAGTTTATTAACCCTTCAGGTATTTAATAGGAATTTTTGGAATGTTTAAATAAAAATGAACATTTAACTTTTTTACACAAAAAATTTACTTCAGCTCCAATTTGTTTTATTTTACCAAGGGTAACAGGAGAAAATGGACCCCAAAAGTTGTTGTCCAATTTGTCCTGAGTACGCTGATACCCCATATGTGGCAGTAAACCACTGTTTGGGCGCACGGGAGAGCTCGGAAGGGAAGGAGCGCCGTTTGACTTTTCAATGCAAAATTGACAGGAATTGAGATGGGACGCCATGTCGTGTTTGGAGAGCCACTGATGTGCCTAAACATTGAAACCCCCCACAAGTGACACCATTTTGGAAAGTAGACCCCCTAAGGAACTTATCTGGATGTGTGGTGAGCACTTTGACCCACCAAGTGCTTCACAGAAGTTTATAATGCAGAACCGTAAAAATAAAAAATCATTTTTTCACAAAAATTATATTTTTGCCCCCAATTTTTTATTTTTCCAAGGGTAAGAGAAGAAATTGGACCTCAAAAGTTGTTGTCCAATTTGTCCTGAGTATGCCGATACCCCATATGTGGCAGTAAACCACTGTTTGGGCGCATGGGAGAGCTCGGAAGGGAAGGAGCGCCGTTTGACTTTTCAATGCAAAATTGACAGGAATTGAGATGGGACGCCATGTTGCGGTTGGAGAGCCACTGATGTGCCTAAACATTTAAACCCCCCACAAGTGACACCATTTTGGAAATTAGACCCCCTAAGGAACTTATCTGGATGTGTGGTGAGCACTTTGACCCAGCAAGGGCTTCACAGAAGTTTATAATGCAGAGCCATAAAAATAAAACAAAATTTTTTTCCCACAAAAATTATTTTTTAGCCCCCAGTTTTGTATTTTCCCTAGGGTAACAGGAGAAATTGGACCCCAAAAGTTGCTGTCCAATTTGTCCTGAGTACGCTGATACCCCATATGTGGGGGGGGGGAACCACCGTTTGGGCGCATGGGAGGGCTCGGAAGGGAAGGAGCGCCATTTGGAATGCAGACTTAGATGGAATGGTCTGCAGGCGTCACATTGCGTTTGCAGAGCCCCTAATGTACCTAAACAGTAGAAACCCCCCACAAGTGACACCATTTTGGAAAGTAGACCCCCTAAGGAACTCATCTTGATGTGTTGTGAGAGCTTTGAACCCCCAAGTATTTCACTACAGTTTATAACGCAGAGCCGTGCAAATAAAAAATATTTTTTTTCCCCACAAAAATTATATTTTAGCCCCCAGTTTTGTATTTTTCCAAGGTTAGCAGGAGAAATTGGACCTAAATGTTGTTGTCCAATTTGTCCTGAGTACGCTAATACCCGATATGTGGGGGGGAACCACCGTTTGGGCGCATGGGAGGGCTCGGAAGGGAAGGAGCATCATTTGGAATGCAGACTTAGATGGATTGGTCTGCAGGCGTCACATTGCGTTTGCAGAGCCCCTAATGTACCTAAACAGTAGAAACCCCCCACAAGTGACCCCATATTGGAAACTAGACCCCTCAATGAACTTATCTAGATTTGTTGTGAGAACTTTGAACCCCCAAGTGTTTCACTACAGTTTATAACGCAGAGCCGTGAAAATAAAAAATCTTTTTTTTTTCCCACAAAAATTATTTTTTAGCCCCCAGTTTTGTATTTTCCCAAGGGTAACAGGCGAAATTGGACCACAAAGGTTGTTGTCCTATTTGTCCTGAGTACGCTGATACCCCATATGTTGGGGTAAACCCCTGTTTGGGCACACGGGAGAGCTCGGAAGGGAAGGAGCACTGTTTTACTTTTTCAACGCAGAATTGGCTGGAATTGAGATCGGACGCCATGTCGTGTTTGGAGAGCCCCTGATGTGCCGAAACAGTGGAAACCCCCCAATTATAACTGAAACCCTAATCTAAACACACCCCTAACCCTAATTCCAACGGTAACCCTAACCACACCTCTAACCCTGACACACCCCTAACCCTAATCCCAACCCTATTCCCAACTGTAAATGTAATCTAAACCCTAACCCTAACTTTAGCCCCAACCCTAACTGTAGCCCCAACCCTAACCCTAGCCCTAATCCTAGCCCTAACCCTAGCCCTAACCCTAATGGGAAAATGGAAATAAATACATTTTTTTTATTTTTCCCTAACTAAGGGGGTGATGAAGGGGGGTTTGATTTACTTTTATAGTGGGTTTTTTAGCGGATTTTTATGATTGGCAGCCGTCACACACTGAAAGACGCTTTTTATTGCAAATAATATTTTTTGCAATACCACATTTTGAGAGCTATAATTTTTCCATATTTTGGTCCACAGAGTCATGTGAGGTCTTGTTTTTTGCGGGACGAGTTGACGTTTTTATTGAAAACATTTTCGGGCACGTGACATTTTTTGATCGCTTTTTATTCCGATTTTTGTGAGGAAGAATGACCAAAAACCAGCAATTCATGAATTTCTTTTGGGGGAGGCGTTTATACCGTTCCGCGTTTGGTAAAATTGATAAAGCAGTTTTATTCTTCGGGTCAGTACGATTACAGCGACACCTCATTTATATCATTTTTTTATGTTTTGGCGCTTTTATACGATAAAAACTATTTTACAGAAAAAATAATTATTTTGGCATCGCTTTATTCTCAGGACTATAACTTTTTTATTTTTTTGCTGATGATGCTGTATGGTTGCTCGTTTTTTGCGGGACAAGATGACGTTTTCAGCGGTACCATGGTTATTTATATCTGTCTTTTTGATCGCGTGTTATTCCACTTTTTGTTTGGCGGTATGATAATAAAGCGGTTTTTTGCCTCGTTTTTTTTTTTTTTTTCTTACGGTGTTTACTGAAGGGGTTAACTAGTGGGACAGTTTTATAGGTCGGGTCGTTACGGACGCGGCGATACTAAATATATGTACTTTTATTGTTTTTTTTTTATTTAGATGAAGAAATGTATTTATGGGAATAATATTTTTTTTTTTTTCATTATTTTGGAATAATTTTTTTTTTTACACATTTGGAAAAATTTTTTTTTAACTTTTTTACTTTGTCCCAGGGGGGGACATCACAGATCAGTGATCTGACAGTTTGCACAGCACTCTGTCAGATCACTGATCTGACTAGCAGCGCTGCAGGCTTCACAGTGCCTGCTCTGAGCAGGCTCTGTGAAGCCACCTCCCTCCCTGCAGGACCCGGATCCGCGGCCATCTTGGATCCGGGGCTCGAGCAGGGAGGGAGGTGAGGAGACCCTCGCAGCAACGCGATCACATCGCGTTGCTGCGGGGGGCTCAGGGAAGCCCGCAGGGAGCCCCCTCCCTGCGCGGTGCTTCCCTGCACCGCCGGCACATCGCGATCATGTTTGATCGCGGTGTGCCAGGGGTTAATGTGCCGGGGGCGGTCCGTGACCGCTCCTGGCACATAGTGCCGGATGTCAGCTGCGATAAGCAGCTGACACCCGGCCGCGATCGGCGGCGCTCCCCCCGTGAGCGCTGATCGCTATGACGTACTATCCCGTCCAGGGTCAGATAAGCCCAGGGCACCTCGACGGGATAGTACGTCTAAGGTCACAGAGGGGTTAAGCTGCGAAAACAGAAACAAACCCATCCGAGAAATTGCTACAATATTAGGAGTGGCAAAATCTACAGTTTGGTACATCCTGAGAAAGAAAGAAAGCACTGGTGAACTCATCAATGCAAAAAGACCTGGGCGCCCACGGAAGACAACAGTGGTGGATGATCGCAGAATAATCTCCATGGTGAAGAGAAACCCGTTCACAACAGCCAACCAAGTGAACAACACTCTCCAGGAGGTAGGCGAATTAATATCCAAATCTACCATAAAGAGAAGACTGCATGAAAGTAAATACAGAGGGTTCACTGCACGGTGCAAGCCACTCATAAGCATCAAGAATAAAAAGGCAAGACTGGACTTTGCTACAAAACATCTAAAAAAGACAGCACAGTTCTGGAAGAACATTCTTTGGACACATGAAACCAAGATCAACCTCTACCAGAATGATGGAAAGAGAAAAGTATGGTGAAGGCGTGGTACAGCTCATGATTCAAAGCATACCCCATCATCTGTAAAACACGGCAGAGGCAGTGTGATGGCTTGGGCATGCATGGCTGCCAGTGGCACTGGGTCACTAGTGTTTATTGATGATGTGACACAGGACAGAAGCAGCCGAATGAATTCTGAGGTATTCAGAGCCAAACTGTGTGCTCAGATCCAGACAAATGCAGCAAAACTGATTGGTCGTCGTTTCATACTACAGATGGACAATGACCCAAAACATAAAGCCAAAGCAACCCAGGAGTTTATTAAAGTAAAGAAGTGGAATATTCTTGAATGGCCAAGTCAGTCACCTGATCGCAACCCAATTGAGCGTGCATTTCACTTGTTAAAGACTAAACTTCAGACAGAAAGGTCCACAAACAATCAGCAACTGAAAACCACCGCAGTGAAGGCCTGGCAGAGCATCAAAAAGGAGGAAACACAGCGTCTGGTGATGTCCATGAGTTCAAGACTTCAGGCCAACAAAGGGTTTTTAACCAAGTACTAGAAATGAACATTTTATTTAAAATTATTTAATCTGTCCAATTACTTTTGGTCCCTTTAAAAACAGGGTGGCACATGTTAAGGAGCTGAAACTCCTAAACCCTTCATCCAATTTTAATGTGGATACCCTCAAATGAAAGCTGAAAGTCTGAACTTCAACTGCATCTGAATTGTTTTGTTTAAAGTTCATTGTGGTAATGTCTATAACCAAAATTAGAAAAATGTTGTCTCTGTCCAGATATATATATATGGACCTAACTGTATATATAATTAAGGACCATGAGATTAACCATTTTGTCTTGTCTACTGCTCGGCTCTATGAACATCAGTTTTGAGTGACACAAGCAGGGTCACTCATAGGGCTCATTCAGACAACTGTGTATTACGGTACAGCGCACGAGGCACAGACTGACCAGTGGTTTCCTGACTCAAACTTGATAGGCTCATAGGCATACATGAAGTTGTCAAGTTTGGGTCTGGAAACCAGAGAGCCTGTCTGTACTAAGACTGTGATACACAGATGTCTGAATTCGGCCTTAGGGTTGTGCTGCCTGCACAGCAGAAAAAGATCACTGACAGAGGGGTATCAATTTGCAGAGTGTACAAGGAAAACAGGCCATATTGATAACTTACCACTTCCAGGAACTTTGAACTTAACATGAAAAACTATTTGTTCCAAGTATTGAATGTGCTTAAACTATGTAACGCAGACATCTCATACAGACACCATTGTTAATATAAGAAATGCCATCATTTAATTAGGCAAGGAAACTTTTTTTTATTAGCCATAGGATAGGAGTTTATGCATTTAAAAATAAGCGGTTTGACATTTTTACCAGTCACGTAGCAGTTGAGATCAGCTTGTGGGACACACCAGTGGCTTTGCTTTGGACAGTCACAAGCAGCCAGACCCCTGGTGTTATTTGATCATTTTTCAAACGTGTCTATTAATAAGAATGAGTTAAGCTTACAAGATAAAGTTCTGTCAGAAGAACCATGGCTGTGCTCCAGGCTGTTACTGACTGAATGCGAGTGATACCCTAGATGTTGGTTCAAGTAAAGATGTGGGAGATAATTTATGTAATATTTCAGGTCAGCTATAAATGTTATGTTCATATATTTGTTAGTTTTTAGCAATCTAATGGAAGTAACACAAAATCAGTTTTTAAGAAGTTTCCAAGGAAGAGAAATGGAAAACACTTCTATGGTGGTTACCAAAGTTGCAGCATTTTTGACAGCAAGAATAGTGTGTCATACTGAGAAGTGTTTGCCACAGACATGTTCCTTAACAACGGAGGGTTCTAAGAATTGGGTAGATTCAGTTCAAACACCCACCTATTTTGCTATATTCAGAGATAAGCTGCTGCCAAGATGAACATATGATCGGCTAAGCATTAATGCCTATGAAGCAGTTGGGAGAATTTTATTTTAAATTATTCTACCAGTACAGTAAGATATCACTGACTACATTAATCAGAGAATAAAGTAGTCTTAAAGGGGTGGTACGATAACTATAATGCATTTTAATATACCACTTTTGTAATTTGCTTTATTGTAAAATTTCTTACCATTCTCCCTGTAGCTGCTTTTTTTCCCCCTTTACTTCCTGTGATATTTCGTTTGAGAGGAATCTCAAAAATATGTCACAGGAGGATGGTCCTACACTCACTTCTCTGCAGCTTCCATCACTCCCCCTGAAACAGGATGTCATCAGGGGTTGGCGCTGTCACTTACCACACCTTCTGTTACCACTGTCCCTGATGATGTTCATTTTTGGATATAATTGGAAAGTGACCAGAGAGATTATCCCCACTGCCGTCCACCTCTTCAGTGGCCGCACTTCTTCTGTCCCTGCAGCCACAGTCACTGCTTCTGATACTGCTGGCTCCTTCCCTGAAACAAATAGTCAGGGGGCAGAGATAGAAGCAGTGTCAGTGACAATGCACTGCTACAGAGATTCTATCACTGCCCCCTGAAATGAAAAGTCATCAGGGTACGGTGATAGAAGCAGGGTGAGTGACAGTAAAGTCACCCCTAATGACGGTTCGTAAGCTGCCAGCCACAGGAAAAGCAGGCAGTGGGGATAGAAGCTGCAAACAGGTCGCTTCTCCATCACTCCTCGAGACAGGATGTAGTCCGGGGTCGGCAGTAACGGAAGCTGTATTAAATGACGGTCATGCCACCCTCTGATGGCGTCCTGTTCAGGGGGGTGTTAAAGCTGGCTGGGCTATCCTCCTGTGACATTTCGTTTGAGAATCCCATCAAACTAAATGTCACAAGAAGAAAAGCAAAAAAGCACATACACTGCCTTGCGAAAGTATTCGGCCCCCTGGAATTTTTCAACCTTTTCCCACATATGCTTCAAACATAAAGATACCAAATGTAAATTTTTGGTGAAGAATCAACAGCAAGTGGAACACAATTGTGAAGTTGAACGAAATTTATTGGTTATTTTACATTTTTGTAAAAATTCAAAAACTGAAAAGTGAGGCGTGCAATATTATTCGGCCCCTTTACTTTCAGTGCTGCAAACTCACTCCAGAAGTTCATTGTGGATCTCTGAATGATCGAATGTTGTCCTAAATGCATAATGATGATAATATAATCCACCGGTGTGTAATCAAGTCTCCATATAAATGCACCTGCTCTGTGATAGTCTCAGGGTTCTGTTGAAGCACAGAAAGCATCATGAATAGTGATGAGGGAGTATACTCGTTGCTCGAGATTTCCCGCGCATGCTCGGGGGAGTCTCCAAGTATTTGTAAGTGCTTGAAGATTTAGTTTTTGTTGACGCAGCTGCATGATTTACAGCTGCTAGCCAGCATAAGTACATGTGGGGGTTGCCTGGTTGCTAGGGAATCCCCACATGTAATCAAGCTGGCTAACAGATGCGAATCATTCAGCTGCGGCGATGAAAACTAAATCTCCGAGCACTAAAAAATACTCGGAGGACACCCAAGCATGCTCGGGAAATCTTGAGTAACGAGTATACTCGCTCACCACTAATCATGAAGACCAAGGAACACAATAGGCAGGTCCGTGATACTGTTGTGGAGAAGTTTAAAGCTGGATTTGGATACAAAATGATTTCCAAAACTTTAAACATTCCAAGGAGCACTGTGCAAGCGATCATATTGAAATGGAAGGAGTATCATACCACTGCAAATCTACCAAGACCCGGCCGTCCCTCTAAACTTTCATCTCAAACAAGGAGAAGACTGATCAGAGATGCAGCCAAGAGACCCACGATCACTCTGGATGAACTGTAGAGATCTACAACTGAGGTGGGACAGTCTGTCCATAGGACAACAATCAGTCGTACACTGCACAAATCTGGCCTTTATGAAAGAGTGGCAAGAAGAAAGCCATTTCTCAAAGATAGCCATAAAAATTGTTGTTTAAAGTTTGCAACAAGCCACCTGGGAGACACACCAAACATGTGGAAGAAGGTGCTCTGGTCAGATGAAACCAAAATCGAACTTTTTGGCAACAATGCCAAACGATATGTTTGGCGTAAAGGCAACACAGCTCATCACCCTGAACACACCATTCCCACTGTCAAACATGGTGGTGGCAGCATCATGGTTTGGGCCTGCTTTTCTTCAGCAGGGACAGGGAAGATGGTTAAAATTGACGGGAAGATGGATGGAGGCAAATACAGGACCATTCATGAAGAAAACCTGTTGGGAGTCTTTAAAAGACCTGAGACTGGGACGGAGATTTGTCTTTCAACAAGACAATGATCCCAAACATAAAGCAAAATCTACAATGGAATGGTTCACAAACGTATCCAGGTGTTAGAATGGCCAAGTCAAAGTCCAGACCTCAATCCAATCCAGAATCTGTGGAAAGCTGAAAACTGCTGTTCACAAACGATCTCCATCAAACCTCACCTCGAGCTGTTTGCCAAGGAAGAATGGGCAAGAATTTTAGTCTCTCAATGTTCAAAATTGATAGAGACATAACCCAAGCGACTTGCAGCTGTAATCGCAGCAAAAGGTGGAGCAACAAAGTATTAAGTTAAAGGGGCCAAGTAATATTGCACGCCCCACTTTTCAGCTTTTGATTTTCCACAAAAATTTAAAATAACCAATAAATTTCGTTCATTTTCACAATTGTGTTCCACTTGTTGATTCTTCACCAAAAATGTACATTTGGTATCTTTATGTTTGCAGCATAATATGTGGGAAAAGGTTGAAAAGTTCCAGGGAACCGAATACTTTCGCAAGGCACTGTATATGGGATTAGCTATGTAGGGAATTTTTTTTACCAAAGCATAGAACAACATGTTAGAGCTGAACAATAGATATTAATAAAGGGGATAAGAGGTATCAGACAACCCCATTAATGATCAGCAGCCTATCAGTGTTTTCTTTTGTAAATTAACAACAGAAACCAATGTTGCAGCTGTAACACAGACATTAGATCTAGTAGTTTCAATTATTATTCTCACAATGTTAAACAGTATGTAAAAAATTAGGATTTTTTGACATTTTATTTCACAATAATTAAAAACACTGATTTCCAAAATTATTTACATGTAGACAGCCAATTAAATGTATATGCTAACAGTATAACTTTATTATCCCCTTACAGAAAGGCTATTTTAATTAAAGTAAGGGTATGTGCACACGTCAGGATTTCTTGCAGAAATTTTGACAAAAACCGGACATTTCTGCCAGAAATCCGCATGCGTTTTTGACACGTTTTTGGTGCGTTTTTTCCCCAAATGCATAGAATAGCGGGAAAAACACAAAAAATCTGCAAAATTAATGAACATGCTGCTTTTTTCTTTTTACCGCGATGCGTTTTTTTTCGCGGAAAAAAACGCATCATGTGCACAAAACATGCAGAATGCATTCAAAATGATAGGATGCATAATGTATGCGTTTTTATTGAGCTTTTATAGCATTTTTATCGCGAAAAAAACGCGAAAAAACCTGAACGTGTGCACATAGCCTAAATGTCTCCCACTATCATATTGCAAAGAGTCACAAATAGAGATGTGGCGAAAGAATGGTTTTAACATCCATACATGCACAAAACTGCAGCGTGCCTTCTGTACAATAAAAGCTCAGTTTGTGTGAGCAAAACCATTACATTGGAGTGCAAATCAAGGTCTCGAATTCTTCATTATAATACATTACAGTTAAGTCACGAAGATGACAAAAGATTATTATCTGTACACAGGCACTTGACTTGTATTTACATAGGCAAAACAAATACATTCCTATGTCACACAATTGGACATTGGTCACAACTTTAATACAGATGCCGTTTTTGTGGAAGAGAAGCAGAGCAGTACAAACTGGAGTGTAAGTAGTTCATTTTCTTTTAAGTTATCAAAATGTCTGTCAAAATGCCATGACTGGACTGCCACTTTTACAGCACCAACCATAAAAGTGTTGTTGTCGTTTCATAATCCTTTGGTTTTAAAACTGAGAAGTTCAAAGCATAGCCGTGACTGCTAGCAGATTCACACATATTATATTCCAGTGGCTAGGACATGCTACATTCCCATCATCCGTGCCCCTTGCAGAATGCCTGTGCAGGATGTTCCCTTCATGAGATAATACCCATTAAGTCAAACCACCTAATCGCAGCCAGAACTCTCAGCCCCTCTCATTTTGTGCCATAGAACATTTGTTTCATCTTCTGTCTTGCTGAGATTCTGACAGTCACATACTTTGTAATGAGGTAGTCGTAGAAGCAGCAATTCCTGTCTTACACTTTACTTCTTCCTGGGCTGATTTCAATCTGCATTCTTCTTCTGGGAAAAATCTTTCTTTTAAGTGCAATTAACTGTGGAGCAGAAAAATATTCAGTTACAATAAAGCTGTTTAGAGGGAACCTGTCAGGTGGCCTAGCCCCGCTAAACTGCCACCTGTCTTCATTGCACCAGATTTTCTATTTAAAACCATGGTTGCACTATGCAATTTATAAAATGACTAGTCAGGGGTGAGGGGTGTCGATTTTCTTGGGCTAAACCTCCCTCGTATCCTGTAAGCACACCCTCATGTGCATGACTGTCAAGATTTGCAAGAGCTAGGTCAACGCCGCCTCTTTGCAATAATCATGACGTTCTGCCTCATTGGGCATGTGCAGTGAGAAATCAATGTCATCCACTCTCCCCTCCCTCCAACTAGATACCCCATAATTGTATAGCGTGACTGCTGTTTTTAAGTTGATCAATCCTATTAGTAAGTCACAAAAAGGGTCTGTTTAAAATGTAGAAATAGGATGCACTAAATACAAGGTGGCAGGTTATGGGGCGCCATGGCAGCTGAAAGGTGACCTTCAACCTCTCTCTGCCATGGCCAATGTTGATTTTTTTTTTACCTTTCATTTTTCATTGACTTTATAGTTTTATTATAGTATACCCTGTAAAACAGGAACATACTCCCAAGTTCAGTGTAGGGGCAAATAATGCATTACTGCCATTGTTACTGAATTCACTGTGCGGTAGATATGATCTGACAACATGATTGTGTAGGTCAGCAAGATTATTGTGATACTAAACTTTATTTTAGCAGTGAAAAAAAATTTTTTACTTTTCAGTCAATGGAGTTCTCTCTTTAGCAAGCTGACATTTTTTTAAACAATTTTGGGGAGCTTTGATTGGCTATATATTGCATTTTTAGGGGAGGTACGATGACAAAAGAATGGCAATTCTGGAATTTCTAAATGCTTCGCAACATCTATTGTACAGTTTAAATAATTTTGATAGCACAGACTTGGGACCACAGAGATACAGAATGCTGTCATTAAAAAAAAAAGTCTTTATTTTTAATGGTAAAAAAAAAGAGGAGGGTGTTTTGAATTTGTATGCATTTTTTAATGCTGTATAAAACTTTTGAGCCTGTGATCTTCCTCTGATCTTTTGTTTGGTATGCGGCAGTATATAGCTAAAAGTATTGTCTTCAAAGAAGTCCAGGCCATGGCTGAGCTTCACAGTACTGGCAATATGGCATCCATGTGGGCCTTCAACAAGACCCTGGTTGCCATTGCAATCCTCTGGTACCGAGATCGCATTGCTGAGTGAGGTGATGGGCACATGGAATGATGAGTCTCTGTGACTGTACACCTTAATTGACAGCGGTATTTAATGAAGTAACGGAAGGAAATGCAGCTTGGCTTAGGTCCATTCTCGGTCGTTACAGGTAGATGCTGGCTGTAAAACACCCAGCATCTGCCAAGTTTGGTGCAGGCTCAGCTCCTCAGACCACTCGTACCTCACATCTGGCGAGAGATGCACATGGTTGAAAGGGGTGAAGACATGTTGGGCAAGTAAAAAAAAAAACAAACCTCATAGTAAAGAGATGTGTTTTCAAGAGTTACTCAAATGGTTACTTCTAATTCAGATGTGAAATGTTATTGAAAAGTGGATTTTTACTTTATATGCAGAAATAGTAGGTCTTAAAAAAGCATTTTCTATAGTGCAGCTTGGGCTATTTGAAAAAAAGTGTAGAGGTTTTGTGTCTGATTGCATTTGTTTTCAATCTTGATTCCCTCCTCCCTCTAATATGGCTGCCCTAATGCAAAGTACTTTTCCCACCTCTGGCTTTGCAGATAGAGCAAAGTCTTATCACATTGCTGTTGCTCCTATCTAATGGCAGCGAGATAAATCAGTGATTTAGAACTGCGATCCCCTGTTGCATACTACAGAGTCTCAGTATATACATATTAGGGCTCATACTCACTTGTGAGAAACTCGGATGAGTCTCGCATGTTAATACCCGGCACTGCACCCTGCACTCCGGAGCGGAGCATGCGGCTGGATGTATTGCTATGCGGCTGCACGCTCCAATCTTACGCTTGGTTCCCATTGCGTTAATGGGAAAGCGCTAACGGACAGCGTTGCACGGCGAAATTAACGCCGTGCAACGCGTCCGTTAGCGCGCCCATTCACGGCAATGGGAACGCGCAGCACTAGCGCGTGCCATGTTCGGCACGCGCTAGTGACGCGCCGGTGTTTCCTGGCGCGCCGCGGACGCTGCTCGCAGCGTCCGAGGCGCGCCCGCGGTCCGTTCCCCGCTCTCGCAGATCAGGGATCTGCGAGAGCGGGGACGTTACCGCGACCCCGGGACGCGGCCACATTAAAAACATTGCGTTAGCGCAACCCGCTAGCGCTAAACGGGTTGCACTAACGCAATGTGACCCTAGCCTTAGTGCCGGCAGCAGCGCGGGGTATTGACATGCGAAATTCATCTGCGTTTCTCTCGAGTATGAGCCCTTAGTCCTCAAAAACAACCTAATCATCCATAGGTCACACTCCGTATATATCACATAAACCCAAAACCAATCAAGGAACAAGGAGTGTATATATAAAATCAATAAAGTTTATTTGCAAAAAGTACATAAAATTATACAAGTATATATTGGATGCCTCAAGCCAAACTAGAAGACCAATAATACTGATTTTTCTTAATTGAATGCTATAGAAGTTTGGTGTGTCATCATTCACTGGTCTTCTAGTTTGGCTTGAGGCATCCAATATATACTTGTATAATTTTATGTACTTTTTGCAAATAAACTTTATCGATTTTATATATACACTCCTTGTTCCTTGATTGGTTCTGGGTTTATACGAGTCTCAGTATATTCTTTGTGAGCAGCTTCAGAACACAGTTTGGCTGTGTGCACACGTTGCTTATTTGGGTGCAGAAGTTTCTGCACAAAATCTGCATCTCCTGTGCAGTTCTGATGCAGTTTTTGGTGCATTTTTATGTGGTTTTTAATGCGTTTTTGTATGCATTTTTGAAAGCTAAATAAAGATGCATTATTGAACAAAAAAAAAAAAAAGATTTGTGATGTCATTATTGTCCAACCTCCTCTTTTACATTTGTCCAACCCAACACTCCATTACACACACAGATAAATAGATAGATGGATGGATAGAAGGAATGAGATGGATAGATATATTAATTTATAGATGTATGCATTTATAGATCTATCTATAGATATATCTGGATAGATATATCTATGGATAGATGTAGGGATAGTGTAGGGTATGTGTCCACGTTCAGGATTACATCCGGATTAACTGTCGATTTAACCCTGCGTACAGCCACAGCGTTCAACCCGCAGTGTCCAGATGTTACCACATAGTGGAGGGGATTTTATGAAATCCCGTCTCGACTATGCGTGCGAACACGCATCCGGCGGCCCTGCGTTTACGGACATGCTGCGCATCTTTTTAGAACGCAGCATGTCTGTTTACCTTGCGGCGATGCTCCGTCGCCACAAGGTAAATCACAGGGTCCTATGTATGGGGTGCGGAGATTACGGATGTGTGCTATGAACACATCCGGAATCTCCGCGCGTACAGAAGGGCTCCGTCCAAAGCGCCGGCAATCCGGCCCGTGGACACATACCCTATAGATATATTGCAGCTAAACCACAGATCTTTTTTTTACATCTGTGGTCTTGCTGCGGATGTGC
This sequence comes from Ranitomeya imitator, assembly GCF_032444005.1. Lineage (NCBI taxonomy): Eukaryota > Metazoa > Chordata > Amphibia > Anura > Dendrobatidae > Ranitomeya > Ranitomeya imitator. The sequence goes on along the minus strand of NC_091285.1, from coordinate 201,597,436 downwards.
CCGACTCAATGCAAGTCTATGGGTGCAGAAATGCTGCAGTTTCGCACCCAAGAGTGTGACATGCTGCGGGGGAAAAAAAGCTGCTTTTCGGTGCAGCTTTTTCCGCAGCATGTGCACAACAAGTCTGCGGCTCCCACAGACTTACATTGGTTGTGCACTACATTGCGAATTTGATGCAATTCCGTGCGGCAAAAAACGCTGCGGATCTGCAATCAAATCCGCAACGTGTGCACACAGCCTTTTAGTGAATCTGTGATATAGCTGCATGCAGCAGAGTCTCAGTATATACTTTGTGATATATCTTCATACTGCCCCGTCTCTGTATCATGTGTGATCATACTCTCTTTCCCTGTCAAATTTTAGCTTCATCTCATAGAAATACACTGAAGTGAATCTGTCAACAGGTTTGTGTTATGAAATCTGAGAGCAGCATAGCGTAGGGGCAAGGCCGTGGGCCTGATTCCCAGGGATGTTTCACTGGACCGCTTGATAGAATCCTTGTTTTCTCTCCTGTCGATGTAGCAGTGGTCAAAACACTAAGCTGTGTCTAACCCCACCCACACCAGCAAGCTGCCAATCCGTGGTAGAGGCGGGATTACACATATTAGCTGGACTGCCTGGCATGTGTTATCTAGTCCAGGAGTGATAATCTGCTAATAAAACAAAGAAGTGATATCTTTAGTTGTGTGGAAGGACATACAGAGTGGCAGAAAGAGTGACCTGTTTCTACGTATGATCATATACTAAACTAGGTGGCAGACTGGAGCCCACCGGGACTGTATGGATGCAACTAAAGCAAATTGGATGAAATAAGTTACATTGCTATAATATTGATTGAGAGGTTTCACTATACAGTACTGTGCAAAAGTTTTAGGTATTCTGGCATAAAAAGCTTTGAAGAGTTGCATAATGTTGGCGCAACTTGTGGCTGCATTAAAACTATGTGACTTTCAGTGTTCTCACGTAATTTTTTACTGAGATCCAACAAAGTGGGCTGGGTGGGACAGGAGTGGCATCTGCCACTTGTAAAACTCATGACAAGTGGCAGCGTTTCCTAAAGCTCAAATGTCACTCCAGCAGGGATTGGAGTAGGGGTAGAGGCGTATGCCACTTGTCCGGCGCTCCTGATTCATGAAGAGGCTGATGCCTCTTCATTAGTGATGAGTGAGCGTGCTCGGATATCCTATTACTCAACCGTGCTCGAGTGTTATCTGAGTATCTCCGGCGTGTTCGAGTAATATGTTCAAGTCCCCGCAGTTTGCCTAACAGGCAGCAATAAATGCTTGTTTGGCTTAGAAAATCTGCAAGTGCAAAATGGCAGTAAAGAAACACGTAAAAGCTGCTCACACTTGTGTTGTTTAATTGCAGTTTACCCATTTGAAGAAAATAGAGAAAATGCCTAGAAAAAAAACAAAACAAAAATGAAGTGTACCTGCAGTAGTTACCTGTTCAGCAAAGAAAGAGATGACTGTAAATACAATCAATGTTCCCAGGACACAATGAGTCCAAAACTTCAACTTGTCTCTATAACTCCTCCTTAAAAATATAGCAACAAATGGTCATTATCTGTGCATTTCTTTGTTCACAGTTAAAGGGAACCTGTGCAATTAGTCAGGTATGCTTTTCTCTGCAACGCTACAGTGTTTCAGTGTAAATATTCTTTGGAAAGCCGGACAGCAACTGTGACTTGGTCGACTACTCTTAAACAAGTCCGTAGCCAGCTTCTCCCTGCCCCAATACCTTTGATTCACAGGTATTTCCCTATACACTCACATAAGAAGACTCCTGTCAGTCTGGGAGAAGCTACCAGGTATCTGCCCAAGACTAGTCACCTGAAGCAAAGAGCCTCAAGAATGTTGATCAAACTACGTTTTCTCTGAAACACTGCAGCATTTTAGACCGTAGACTGCAGCATACCTGACCATAATCGCACAGTCTACATCAGGTTCATGCTTCCTATGGTTTGGGCAGCATGAATATGACACCAGGTTCCCTTTAATGTTAAAATAAATAAAAGCAGTTTACCATTCCTGTAACTCGTGCATGTGTAAAAAGCGGTTGCGATATTCTCTTGGCAATTCAAACTGAGATGGGATTGGAAACATTGATTCGTAGAAGTCTCGGAGGACAGCCTTCACTGTTTGGGCATCCTTATGATTGTGATTAATGTTATCATTCAAACAGATGAATTTTCTGTAAGAGTCCAAATGTTTGTTAGAACATATATGCATCTAATTGGGTAATTCTCAATGTACAAGACTGCGCTACTGAGAGATTTTCATGTCTTGGCAATAATCATTCTAAAATGTAAATAAAAAAAAAAACAAAACACAATTTAAAATTTTTATATGGAACAAAAAGAACAGTTAAAAGGGGTTATCCGAGACTATTTAATTTGGGGTCACCTGCATGTTGTTACAGAACGCTCATGCAGACGGTTCTGTGGCTTCCACTGACGTAACATTGACAAAATAGTGGCTTCTCTTCTGCTATGTTGACGGGGCTTGAATGCCGAGGTTATTATGATTGACAGCCAGCTGTAAATCAGCATGATGCTGAAAGTCATGCGCCATTAACATAGAGCAGCTAAATTGCAAGCAGGAGGGTCAGTGACCGCTCTGAGCCAGAGGGTAGTTCAAGGGCTTGTTAATTTTCAGGCCCATAATATAAAAAAAATATATATATATACATATATATAGTACAGACCAAAACTTTGGACACACCTCATTTAAAGATTTTTCTGTATTTTCATGACTATGTAAATTGTACATTCACACTGAAGGCATCAAAACTATGAATTAACACATGTGGAATTATATACTTAACAAAAAAGTGAGAAACAACTGAAATTATGTCTTCTATTCTAGGTTCTTCAAAGTAGCCACCTTTTGCTTTGATGACTGCTTTGCACACTCTTGCCAATCTCTTGATGAGCTTCAAGAGGTAGTCACCAGGAATGGTCTTCCAACAATCTTGAAGGAGTTCCCAGAGATGCTTAGCACTTGTTGGCCCTTTTGCCTTCACTCTGCAGTCCAGCTCACCCCAAACCATCTATCTCGATTGGGTTCAGGTCTGGTGACTGTGGAGGCCAGGTCATCTGGCGTAGCACCACATCACTCTCCTTCTTGGTCAAATAGCCCTTACACTGCCTGGAGGTGTGTTTGGGGTCACTGTCCTGTTGAAAAATAAATGATGGTCCAACTAAACACAAACAGGATGGAATAGCATGCCGCTGCAAGATGCTGTGGTAGCCATACTGGTTCAGTATGCCTTCAATTTTGAATAAATCCCCAACAGTGTCATCAGCAAAGCACCATCACACCTCCTCCTCCATGCTTCACAATGGGAACCACGCATGTAAAGTCCATCTGTTCACCTTTTCTGCATCGCACAAAGACACGGTGGTTGGAACCAAAGATCTCAAATTTGGACTCATCAGACCAAAGCACAGATTTCCACTGGTCTAATGTCTATTCCATGTGTTCTTTAGCCCAAACAAGTCTCTTCTGCTTGTTGCCTGTCCTTAGCAGTGGTTTCCTAGCAGCTATTTTACCATGAAGGCCTGCTGCACAAAGTCTCCTCTTAACAGTTGTTGTAGAGATGTGTCTGCTGCTAGAACTCTGTGTGGCACTGACCTGGTCTCTAATCTGAGCTGCTGTTAACCTGCGATTTCAGAGGCTAGTGACTCTGATAAACTTATCCTCCGAAGCAGAGGTGACTCTTGGTCTTCCTTTCCTGGGGCGGTCCTCATGTGAGCCAGTTTGTTTGTAGTGTTTGATGGTTTTTGCCACTGCACTTTGGGGGCACTTTCAAAGTTTTCCCAATTTTTCAGACTGACTGACCTTCATTTCTTAAACTAATGATGGCCACTCGTTTTTCTTTACTTAGAATTTGTATTATGGCAAGAAAAAAGCAGCTAACAGTCTATTCAGTAGGACTATCAGCTGTGTATCCACCAGACTTCTGCACAACACAACTTATTTAACCTGACAGGGCAGACCTGGGAAGTGAAAACCATTCCCGGTGACTGCCTCTTGAAGCTCATCAAGAGAATGCCAAGAGTGTGCAAAGCAGTCATCAAAGCAAAAGGTGACTGCTTTGAAGAACCTAGAATATAAGACATAATTTCAGTAGTTTCACACTTTTTGGTTAAGTATATAATTCCACATGTGTTAATTCATAGTTCTGATGCCTTCAGTGTGAATGTACAATTTTCATAGAAGGTGTGTCCAAACACTTGGTCTCTACTGTGTGTGTGTCTGTTATATTATATATAATATATTATATATATAATATAACACACACACACAGTACAGACCAAGTGTTAGGACACACCTTCTATGAAAATTGTACATTCACACTGAAGGCATCAGAACTATGAATCGGGCCACAATCTAGTGTGCATATGTGTATATATATAAATATATATATTTAACACACACACACACATATACACACACTAGATGGTGGCCCGATTCTAAAGCATCGGGTATTCTAGAATATGCATGTCCACGTAGTATATTGCCCAGCGACGTAGTATATTGCCCAGCGACGTAGTATATTGCCCAGCGACGTAGTATATTGCCCAGTCACGTAGTATATTGCCCAGCGACGTAGTATATTGCCCAGTCACGTAGTATATTGCCCAGCGACGTAGTATATTGCCCAGCGACGTAGTATATTGTCCAGCCCCGTAGTATATTGCCCAGCCTTGTAGTATACAGCACAGTGGCACGTAGGATATTGCCCAGTGACGTACTATATTACCGAGCCACGTATGTCACAGGTTAAAAAAATAAAAAAATAAACATACTCACCTAACGATCCGAGGGCCCCTTGTAGTTGAACATACTCACCATTAGGGTTAAGCGACCTTGACTTTTTTAGGGTCGAGCTGGGTTTCGACTATCTCAAAAGTCGAGTCGAGTGAAATCGGCCGATTATGGCGAAAAGTCGAGGATCGACCGAAACACGAAACCCAACCAATGCAAAACCAATGGGAATATTTTTTTTTTTTTTTTTTCCTCTCTCTCTCTCTCTCTCTCTCTCTCCCTTCATTGGCTGAAAAAAATGGCGCCAAGCGCGTCATACGAAACGCGACTTTGGCACGAAAGTCGCGTACCGCATGGCCGACCCCACACAGGAATCGGGTCGGGTTTCATGAAACCCAACTTTGCCAAAAGTCGGCGACTTTTGAAAATGAACGATCCGTTTCGCTCAACCCTACTCACCATTCTTGTCGCTGCTCCTCAGCATCCCATCTCTCCGCCTCCTGGGATCCTGTGCAGATGGGCGCGCGGCTGCTGCCATCTTGCGTTCCCACGATGCTTTGCAAAATTACCCATATGACTTAGCGGTCTCGCGAGACCGCTAGGTCTTATGGGTAATTTCGCAAAGCTTCGCCGGGAAAGGAAGATGTCGGCAGGCGCGAGCGGTTGAGCGGACAACGGAGGGTGAGTATAGCAGGTTTTTTTGTTTTTGTACTATTTTTAACATTACTTTCTGTTACTATTGATGCCGCATAGGCAGCATCAATAGTAAAAGGTTGGGGACACAGGGTTAATAGCGGCGGTAACGGAATGCGTTACCGCCGGCATTAACCCTGTGTTAGCGGTGACCGGAGGGGAGTATGGAGCGTGCGGGGAGCGGAGCGCCGGGGACACAGTGCGGGGAGCGGAGCGCCGGGGACAGTGACTGCGGGGAGCGGGCGTCGGGCACTGACTGCGGGGAGCGGAGCACCGGGGACACCGACTGCAGGGAGCGGAGCGCCGGGGACAGTGACTGCGGGGAGTATGGAGCGGCCATTTTCTTCCAGACTGTGCCCATCGCTGATTGGTCGTGGCTGTTTTGCGGCGACCAATCAGCGACTTGGATTTCCAAGATAGACAGAGGCCAGGACCAATGAATATCCGTGACAGAAGGACAGACAGACGGAAGTACCCCTTAGACAATTATGTATATAGATTCCTGAACAACTCCTTTTATACTTTTCTTAGAGCTCCTTAAAAATTCTTACCTGGGGTTTTTCCTTATATCATCTAACTGGCCGACCACATGGGATACATTAGTACGAATCATTTTGAATGCAATGTCTTCTTCCCCCATAATTTCAAACCTTAAATAAAGATTAAATAAAGAGTGTATTAATTACCACATTATATAAGCCATGATTCACATTACTATTTTCAAATCGGCATTTGCATGTAAAAGTTATTATTTAGCAAAAATTTTGCAAACATCAGTACACTCTCAGTGGGTAAGATAAATGATTGTAATCGTTACAATGGCACTTAACCCCTTAGTGACAGAGCCAATTTGGTACTTAAAGAGACTCTGTCACCTGAATTTGGCGGGCTCTGTTAATGGTCAGATGGGCGGTGTTTTCTGTTCTTTCATGCACCCCTTCCTTTCCCGCTGGCCGCAATATTGTCTTGAATTTGATTAGGTTTCCTCCGTAGTACACGTGTGCGCAGTGCAATCTCGCCTTGCGCACGCGCAGTATGCTTTGCCCAACTGCGGGCAAAGCCGAAAAGCATTAATGCGCATGTGCCGGCGCACTATGTCCCGGAACACAGCAAAATACTTCCGGGACATAGTGCGCCGGCACATGTGCACTAATGTTTTTTGGCTTTGCCCGCAGTTGGGCAAAGCATACTGCACGTGCGCAAGGCGAGATTGCACTGCGCACGCGTGTACGCCTGGTGCCTAGAACTCAAGAAACCTCGATAGGGAGATAGGCCGACATCTAAGGCTGGAGTCACACTCGGCGTAAGACAATACGGTCCGTATATTACGGCCGTAATACGCTGAAAAGTCCCCAAAATAGTGCTCCGTAGCTCCTCTGTAGGCAGGGTGTGTCAGCGTATTTTGTGCATGGCATCCTCCGTATGTAATCCGTATGGCATCTGTACTGCGTGTTTTTCTCGCAGGCTTGCAAAACCGACATACGGCTATACAAGGGATCCATGTGTAAAAAAAAAAAAAAAAAACATATATGTGTGTGTGTGTGTGTGTGTGTGTGTGTGTGTGTATGTCAGTGGACACATATATATATTATTACTTCATACAGCGCTAGATAGCTTTAATGCCAGTAATTCAATTACCGGCTTTTGCTATCTCCTTCCTAAACCCGACATGATATGACACATGGTTTACATACAGTAAACCATCTCATATCACCATTTTTTTTTGCATATTCCACACTACTAATGTTAGTAGTGTGTATGTGCAAAATTTGGCCGTTCTAGCTATTAAATTAAAGGGTTAAATGGCGGAAAAAATTGGCGTGGGCTCCCGCGCAATTTTCTCCGCCAGAGTAGTAAAGCCAGTGACTGAGGGCAGATATTAATAGCCTGGAGAGGGTCCATGGTTATTGCCCCGCTCCCCCCCTGGCTAAAAACATCTGCCCCCAGCCACCCCAGAAAAGGCACATCTGGAAGATGCGCCTATTCTGGCACTTGGCCACTCTCTTCCCATTCCCGTGTAGCGGTGGGATATGGGGTAATGAAGGGTTAACCCCTTCACGACCGGGGGATTTTTCGTTTTTCCGTGTTCGGAGAAAATTGCGCGGGAGCCCACGCCAATTTTTTCCGCCATTTAACCCTTTAATTTAATAGCTAGAACGGCCAAATTTTGCACATACACACTACTAACATTAGTAGTGTGGAATATGCAAAAAAAATGGGGATATGAAATGGTTTACTGTATGTAAACCATGTCTCATATCATGTCGGGTTTAGGAAGGAGATAGCAAAAGCCGGCAATTGAATTACCGGCCTTAAAGCTATCTAGCGCTGTATGAAATAAATAATATATATACATATATGTGTCTACTGACTAATTATATATATATATATATATATATATATATATATATATATATATATATATATATATATATATATATATATATATATATATATATATATATATATACCTATTCTATGTGTACACATTTATTCTACCGATTCTATTGTAAGCTGTCAGTGTGATTTTACTGTACACCGCACTGAATTGCCGGCTTTTCTCTTTAACACCGCTGCGTATTTCTCGCAAGTCACACTGCTGGTCCGTGTGTAATCCGTATTTTTGGGGCTTCCATAGACTTTCATTGGTGTTTTTTTTTGCGCAATACGGTGCCAAACGCAGCATTCTGCGATTTTCTACGGCCGTAGAAAGCCGTATAATACTGATCAGTAAAATACGGCAGATAGGAGCAGGGGCATAGAGAATAATTGGGACGTTTGTTAGGTGAGTTTTACGGACGTATTTTATGCGCTCATACGTCCGTAAAACTCGCTAGTGTGACGCCGGCCTAACACGGAAGGACTCCTGGATGGTGTAACGAATCCAGCAGGCCAACAAGGCCGATGAAATGGCTAAATCCTTCCTGTGACCGTCAGGAAGCCTTCTTCTTATCGTCAGGAAGCCCAAATAAAAGCGTCCAACCTTCGGAAGGATGCCGTCCTCGAGACGTACCTACTCAGAGAACTCACTTCGTCCAGAATATGGGGAATCCATTTTGCTTTGTCGACTGGTGCCAAAAGAGATGAGGGAAGAACGATGCCCTCATAACAGTGGGAATACAATACCACCTTGGTAACAAGGGACAGGGATGGCCTGAGGACAACCTTGCCTTGAAGGTAATAAGGGAAAAAAAGTCCGAAAGAACAGAGCAGCTAGCTGCAAAGAGTCGCCCGGATGACGAGATCGCAGAGAAAAAAGGGTGACCTTCCCTGATCGTAAAGTCTGTCCGGATCAAAAGGAGTCTACTGTAAGATTCCCAGGACCATTAAGGTCCCAAAGATCTAACGGTATGCGGTAGGGATGAACCACATGTGAAAACTCCCTGCGAGGAAGTCCCTACTTACAGTTTTGTTGCAATAAGATGGAAAAATACTAATTACGCAAACAAAAACAAAAAAAACGGACGTGGTCAGTGCGGATCTCCCAGGATCACTGGGGCCCTTCCTGCTTCCGAAAGGCTCTCGGAAGTAGTGGAAGAGGGGTTAAGGAAACTGGTACCATGGAAGAACCAGAGCATGCACTGCGATGGCTTTTGGATCTCAAGGCCAAACCATGAACTAGAGTACATTGGCGTTCAGTCTGGACGCCATCCGACTACATCTGGAGTGTTCCAGAGAACGCAGATCTGATGGAAGACTTCCGGGTGAAGTTCCAACTCACTTGAGGCGGGACTCTAACGGCGTCTGCCGTCTAGAGCTCTACTTCTGGGATGTGCAGCGCCGAGATCACCTGAATGATAGATCTCGACCCATCAGAGAATGTGAGGTACCTCGACCATGACGCCTGACTGTGGGTACCTGCTAGATGATTGACGTATGGCACAGCCGTGGCATTGTCCTATTGAATTCGGATGGGGTGACCTGCCAGAAGGCAGTGGACTTGCTTTAGAATTAGCCATACCGTTCAGATCCCCAGAACAATGATCAGAAGAGGACTGGCATCAGTAGTCACTAATAACCATTGAACCGGGAGAAAGGATCTCCCCTGGATGAGGAAGGAGCTCAGAGACTACCCTCTGAAATCCTGTTTGACCTGCAGAAAATGAGAGGAGTAAAGGAACCAGCTTCCATTGTCGTCACCATTTTCCCTCGGAACCCTCCTAGCAAATCGAATGGAATGAAGGGATGTGTGAACAAGTGTGCGAGCTCCCTGTTGAAGGGCCATGACCTTGTATCAAGGGAGAATTACCAATCTTCTGGAAGTGTCCAGGATCATCTTGAAAAATATAGATAGATATCTGCTGGGCTCGAAATGAGAAAAAACTTGTCTAAGATTAGCTGCCAGCCCATGTGAGAAAGGGTATCGCAAGAGATCTAGACGACTCAGCGCAGTCCTGGAAGAGCGGCTAAAAAGTCGACCAGATACGGAGGATGACCATGCCTCTAGGGTGCAAGAGGAACATGACAGCCGCCATAACCCTTGCGAACACTATGGGTGCGGTAGCAAGGCCGAAGGACAAGGTCGTGATTTGAAAATGCTGTTCTCGAATGGAAAAGCGAAGGAATTTTTGAAGAGGGAAAAAATAGGAATGTGAAGGTAAGCATCCCGAATGTCAGTGGATGCCAAAAAGTCCAACTTTGTCTGGTGAAGTAGTGGCTGAGCGGAGGAAGTCCATCCGAAGAAGGGGAACCTTGTCAAGCTTGGTAGAAGTTTGAGGTCCAGGATCGGTCTTACTTTTCGGTCCCCTTTTTGGAACCAAGATCTCTTAGGCTGGGTTCCCATTGCGTTATGGGACCGCGTTTAACGGACAGTGTTGCACGGCGAAATTAACGCCGTGCAACGCGTCCGTTAACGCGCCCATTGAAGGCAATGGGAACGTGCTTCACTAGCGCGTGCCATGTTCGGCACGCGCTAGCGACGCGCCGGTGTTTCCTGGCGCGCCGCGGACGCTGCAAGCAGCGTCCGGGGCGCGCCCGCGGTCCGTTCCCCGCTCTCGCAGATCGGGGATCTGCGAGAGCGGGGACGTTACCGCGACCCCGACCGCAGCCCCATAGAAAACATTGCGTTAACGCAATCCGCTAGCGCTAAACGGATTGCACTAACGCAATGTGACCCTAGCCTTAGCTCTAGACCGTCCTGGTCAACTCATCCACTGCTGGTTGGGTCTATAGGAAACATGCAAGCCTTTGTTCCTGTGTGGGGAACGCTCCCAACTTCTCACCGAATAACCGATCACCCTGGTAAGGGAGTGATGTCAGAGGCTTTTTGTACGCAGAGTACACTTCCATTCTCTGAGCTATAAAGTCCTTCTGAGTGTAATGGCATTTGCTGCTGACAGCGCCGCGCAAATAGCCGCATCCGAGAGGAGTGAAGCAGCTAGTCTCCCACTCAAGAAATTTGATTGACCAGCTGTACTGTCTTCGGGAGAAGGTTACTGCTGTGAATCAAGGAAGTTAAAGGTCTCCGACCAGGAGACCATTGCTGTAGCAACCCCTGTGGCGGCTAAGGAAGAGTACAGAGCTGAACCCGAGGCCGCAAGACAGAACTAACCAGATTTGCTATCTGACAGTCCGCTGTATTTTTAATTGATGACCCATCGGGCAGGGATACTGGAAGGTATACCACAGGAGATTCTACCCGGTTAATATGCCAAGTGGCAGAATGCACGGCTGCATCAGGAAGGTCAGGATAGCAGTCTCTTGCAATCGCCACTCTCTTGACAGTGCGGAGTTAAAATGATGAACCTTCAATCCACCATCCTCTTAACAGGGAAGTGGAGAGGGATCGTCCGCCTTCTTGCATCATCTGCTGAATAGTGGTGATGCAGAGGGGGACGTTCGGACGCCAAAAAGGGTGCCTCTGTACATCCACAAAGTTCAGGTCACTGGGTGGACAGGGCTGGTTGTCCGGTGTTAGGCAGAAGAGGATACATGGAGGTGACACTCCTCGTCTATTGATGGTGTGGGGAGATTGGTGCCCTTTAAAAGGACCCATTGCCCCTAAGAATCAGACCAGGCATGACATTCCCACGTCCTAGGGGGGTATACATAGAGGGGACACCCCACGTGTTCGCATATTAGCTGAAAAAGGAAACCGAGCTTGCAGAGGCTTCTGTCCAGTGAATCGCTTTTCCGGACGCTCCCTGTCCGGGTGAATGGCAAATGCTCTGCTGTGAGTTTAGTCTCCTTATGAGGGACACTGCGTGATCTAGAGTAGAACCGAAGTCCTCGTCAATCTACAGACATTGGTTGATGATGTCAATAGGCGAATCCATCCTTTTCCGAAGTTCTGGTGAGTCCAGAACCAAAGCAATATCCAATCCATATTCAGAGTCTTGTTCTCAGCAAATCATTGGTGTGGAATCAGGAAATGAAACTTCCGTTTTCTAGACGTCTGTACGTTTCTAGAATACTTGCGGCCCGTGCTAGCCGATGGCTCGCATGAAGGAGAGGGATCATCTATATCGGTCCTGCGAGCACTCCAAGCCACAGACGGTTCACGGAGGGATTCAATCTCTTGGTCAGAGAAGCCATGGATTTCGGCTACAGCAGTGACAAAGCCCACTCAGGGAACTAGGTACTCTGGGATAAGCTGGGATCGGCGGCGGAGGGCTCCTGAGCTCATTTAGGGTGACCAGTGACTGGTCATGTGCCTTTAAGACAGGAAATATTGGTCATGAGCCTTTAAGACCAGGAATACTGGTCATGTTCCTTTAAGACTAGGGAATACTGGTCATGTGCCTTTAAGCACAGAGCGAAGATGCAGGGGAGGAGAGCAGTACTTTCTTACCCGGTTGCATGTGCCTCTTCAATGCAAACCATCGCCCGTGACTTCCAAGAATAGGCCCAAGCCGGGGCCTAAATTTGTGCAGCCGGCAGGAGCAATACCAGGGGTAGAATATAGGGACGTTGCTGGTTGGTCGAGAGAAGCGAGCGTTCCCGTGCTAGGTGAGAAGCGCCAGGAAAGATGGGCGGAGCTGCTTTAGCATGCCATAGTGTGGGCGCGGCTTCTGGGATGCAGCTTACACATCGGTCGAAGCCGGGGGCCGGCCGGAGCGTTACTTCAGGGATGTGGGCCACTGGGAAGCCATGGCTGAGACTGCCTGTCAGCATGTGAATATCCCACTGCAGAGGCCCACCACTGACTGGATCCACTCACCATCGTTGCGCGTCCCGGCATGGAGCCGCCGCGGAAGACTGGGTTTCAGCACCGAGAAAAGTGCGCGCACTCTACTGTTCTGCTGCAGGTCAGGTATTGCAGCGTGGACGGTGCAGGGATAGAGGGATAAACCTCAATCCACCATCCCTTTGTTAGGGAGGTGGAGAGGAACCGTCCGCCTCCTTATGCCATCCGCTTTAACAGTGGTGGGACAGTGGGGGCTGCTCGGACGCCGAAGAGAGGGTGCCTCTGTACATCCACGGAGTTCAGCCCCCGGGTGGACAGGGCCAGTTGTCCGGCAAAAGGCCTGGCTGGGGAAGAGGGTACGTGGAGGCGACACTCCATGTGCTCGTCCGTACAGGGAGTGGAGAGATCTGTGCCCTTGAAGGGACCTGTCGCTCCTAAGAATCAGCTCAGGCGTGGCACGTCGCAGGAGAGGGTATGGAGAGGCGACACTCTCCGTGCTCGCCTATTGATGGTTCGGGAAGATCGGAGCCTTGAAAAGATCCGTCGCCCCTTCATTGTAAAAAGTAAAATTAAAAATGTAAAAAGGTAAAAATAAAATAATAAGAGTTTTGGGTCTCAATAGCAGACCCATCCATGTGCCTCCTACGGACACTAAGCAAGAACTGGTTAGCTGAGAGCCAGCAGGAGGGTGTATACTGCAGGGGAGGAGCTAACTTTCTTTGTATCACTTAGCGTCAGCCTCCTAGTGGCAGCAGCATACACCCACGGTCTGCGGCCCCCAATGAGGCGAAGGTGAAAAACACTTATTTTATTATTTTTAGCTGGGTGATAAAGGGGGGTTTGATTTACTATTTTTTATTTTGATCACTGTAATAGGAAATATCACAGTGATCAAAATGAACCAATAGGAAAAATTTCCTATTGTTGCCGGGTGCCATCTCGGCGTGCGCACTGTGCATGTGCCTGCCATTTTCTCCTGGAAGATGCCGGCGGGACTTCATGGGGGGTTGCAGGGACAATGGAGGTACTGGGGGGTGATCGGGGGACCCTAATTCTCTCTCCTCTGATGAGCAATCACATAAGAGAGAAATTAAATGGAAAATCTGACTTTCTTTTTTTGCGGTCACTGTTATACCGTTAATAATGGCGATTGCAACACCGGGGTCGGTAAAAACCGACCCGAATCATGTTCTCTGGTGTCTCAGCTATCCCCGGAGAAATTACGACTCTGGGGGGTGCTATACCCTTATTCTTCAAAGCCGTTAAAAAGCGGCGCAGTGGCATAAGTACCCTTAACTGCCGCCGTTAAAAGGCGTATCAGAGGTCGTTAAGGAGTTAAAAGGCTGGGCACCAGTCAAAATTACTGTTATTGTGCACAGTTAAGCAAGTTGAAGATGAAATGATCTCTAAAAGGGTTAAAGTTAACAAAGTTACATTTCCTTTGTATTTTAGGCAAAAAAAAACCCAAAACTTTCATCATTTACATTTTAAATATTGCAAAAAAAGAAAATGGGCAGATGCAAAAGTTTGGACATCCTGCATGGTTAGTACCTAACAAAATAGGAGGACACGGAGTACATAAGTGCATATAAAAATTTTTTGTAATTTTGTCTATCAAAAGATATATGTATAAAAACCATCACAATACAAAAACCACATTCAGGGAAACACAGAAATATTGAGGTCACTGTCTATAGTTGTATGACCATGCACTCGCATATGATATCAAACAATCACATGGATTCGGTATTATTATTTCAATGCACCAATACGGGTCAAAAAGGCACTAGGTCAGGCAATCATATCTATATATGTATTTGTATCAAAATGTACATGTAACATAATTCATAAGACCGTGCCAAAACCAGATAAGCTGTATCCCACCTGAGGCATGAAGGTGCTGCAACCAGTGTCTATTACAAATTTGCACATGCCCCGCAATCTACCCAGAAAGGGAAAGAGGGAAGAAAAAAAAAAGGTGCTATGGTGCAGAGTGTCAGGGGAAGGTACCATTCCATGGAGCAAATGTATTTAGTTGAAGTAATCAGGGGGGTCAATGTCTTGCTTCTGGGTAAGGACCGATGAGCGATAGGTATAGTATAAAAAATAAATAAAAAAAACATCTGGAGTGCAAATTATCCTAGAATAGTTTGTGAATTCCATATACACAGCCCCTAAGTGCTAGAATAGCAGAATCCCCCTTCAAGTGACCTCATTTTGGAAATTATGCCTCTTTGGGAATTTATCTACAGGTGTAGTGACGATTTTGACTTCATGGGTGTTTTCCAGAAACAAGCAGCAGTGGATGTTGATGAGGGAAAATTGCAAACTGCTGTTGTAGTGACCAGTACATTGTAGTGACCAGCACATTGTACTCAGCTTGTGCTTCTGTAGACATGCTCCCGTAAATTAGGCGAGCTCTCCTCTCTACAGAAATGGCAAACATATGGACGCTAAGGTTTAGGCACACTGTGATGCTCAGAAGGGAGGAGAGCTTAGAATTCACTGGATATATTTCTATTGACAGATTTTGGATCTGAATAGGGACTTACTTCTTTTGTGGCTTGAGTTGAAGCTTTGGTTTGGAACATTTTACATAACATTTGGGATCACATTTATTCGGCGCTCTATGCTGAGCACTTATAATCGGGGTTTACATCTATAACTCTGAGTGACGTGATTCAGATAAAACACCCGAAGGGTCTATTTACTATAATGAGTCAGTAGAGTTACTGTGGACTCCATCTGGTCACTGTTCACCGTTGTCCTTCTTTTCAAAAGTGTACAAAACTGTGGCTGACTGCACTTTTATGCATCCCTATAAAGGTGAACACAGCCGGATCACAGGTCAGATGGCATCCAGACTGCCTCATTATAAGAATCTACCGCTGGTGGTTCTGTCTGAATTATGTTTTTCAGAGATTTATATGGAAACTCCTGGTGTAAGTGCTCAGCACAGGATAAATGTGAGCCAAACCCTACTGCAATCTTTGGGAGGCAGAATGACCAAATCAACAGCAGGTAAAGAATTCGTATTATTTATTTTTCACGCCATTCCTCGTGCGGTATAAGTGATTACTGACATTATTCTTCGGGTCGGTGTGGTACTGCAATACCAGATTTACATAGTTTTCTTTGTTTGGTTGCTGACACACATTAAAAGACGTTGTTTTTGTATCGCCATATTTTGAAAGTTATGATTTTTCCATATTTTGTCCAACAGTCATGTGATGGCTTATTTTTTGCGGAATGAGTCGTCGTTTTTATTTGTGACATGTTCAGGCACATGACAATTTTTGATGGCTTTTTATTCCGATTTTTGGCAGAACGAATGAACAAACATCAGAAATTCAGGAATTTTTTTTATGCCGTTCTGCATGTGGTAAAATTGATGAGGCAGCTTTATTCTTCGGGTCAGTTTTTATGTTTTGGCACTTTTACAATAAAACTATTTTACGGAAACAATTACCGTATTTTTCAGAGTATAAGACGACCCCCAACTTTTCGGGGGTCATCTTATACGGCGTGTACAGGGAGCGGTCCCGGATGCACCGCTGAGAACCAGGAAAACTCCGGGGGCCGTCGGAAGGTAAGTATATATATATATATATATATATATATATATATATATATATATATATATATATATATATATATATATATATTTTTTTTTTACACGAATATGTAACCCAGGGCCTGAAGGAGAGTCTCCTCTCCTTCAGACCCTGGGAACCATCTGGGACCGCTCCCTGCACCATATGCGGCGACCTCAGAGCTCCGCACATGCTGTACCCGGCGTATAAGACGACCCCCTACTTTTGAGAAGATTTTCAGGGGTTAAAAAGTCGTCTTATGCATCGGAAAATAAGGTACTATTTTTGCACTGCTTTATTCTTAGAGCTATAACTTATTAATTTTTCTGCTGATGAAGCTGTATGGTTTTTTGCAAGACAAAATGACGTTTTCAGCGGACCATAATAATTTACATAATAATTATTTACATTCATCTTTTTTATCATGTTTTATAAACTTTTTGTTTGGTGGTATGACAAAGCATTGTTTATTTTTTACGGTGTTCACTAAAGGGGTTAAACTAGTGGGACAGTTTTATTAGTCAGGTCGTTCCAGATGCGGAGCTACCAAATATGCGTACTTTTTTGTTTATTTATTTTCTCATAAAAATATTTATGGGAGATATATACACTGCTCAAAAAAATAAACGGAGCACTAAAATCCCACATCCTAGCTATCACTGAATGAAATATTCCAGTTGTAAATCTTTATTCATTACATAGTGGAATGTGTTGAAAACAATAAAACTTAAAAATGATCAATGTAATTCAGAACTAATATCCTACGAAGGTCTGTAGTTGGAATGCTGCTCAAAATCAAAGTGGAAAATGAAGTTACAGGCTGATCCAACTTCAGAGGAAATGCCTCAAGACAAGGAAATGATACTCAGTAGTGTGTGTGGCCTCCACGTGCCTGTATGATCTCCCTGCATGCTCCTGATGAGGTGGCGGATGGTCTCCTGAGGGATCACCTCCCAGACCTGGATTAAAGCATCCGCCAACTCCTGGACAGTCTGTGGTGCAACGTGACGTTGGTGGATGGTGAGAGACATGATGTCCCAGATGTGCTCAATTGGATTCAGGTCTGGGGAACGGGCGGGCCAGTCCATTGCTTCAACGCCTTCATCTTGCAGGAACTGCTGACAGACTCCAGCCACATGAGGTCTGGCATTGTCCTGCATTAGGATAAACCCAGGGCCAACCGCACCAGTATATGGTCTCACAAGTGGTCTGAGGATCTCATCTCGGTACCTAATGGCTCTCAGGCTACCTTTGGCGAGCACATGGAGGGCTGTGCAGCCCTTCAAAGAAATGCCACCCCACACCATTACTGACCCACTGCCAAACCGTCAATGCTGAAGGATGTTGCAGGCAGATCGCTCTCCACGGCGTTTCCAGACTCTGTCACATATGCTCAGTGTGAACCTGCTTTCATCTGTGAAGACCACAGGGCGCCAGTGGCGAATTTGCCAATCCTGATGTCCTGTGGCAAATGCCAAGCATCCTGCACGGTGTTGGGCTGTGAGAATAACCCCATCTGTGGACATCAGGCAATCAGACCATCCTCATGGAGTCGGTTTCTAACCGTTTGTGCAGACACATGCGCATTTGTGGCCTGCTGGAGGTCATTTTGAAGGGCCCTGGCAGTGCTCCTCCTTGCACAAAGGCCGAGGTAGCGGTCCTGCTGCTGGAGTGTTGCCCTCCTACAGCCCCTTCCACGTCTCCTGGTGTACTGGCCTGTCTCCTGGTAGCGCCTCCAGCCTCTGGACAATACACTGACAAGACACAGCAAACCTTCTTGCCACGGCTCGTATTGATGTGCCATCCTCATCCTGGATGAGCTGCACTACCTGAGCCACTTGTGTGGGTTATAGAGTCCGTCTCATGCTACTACGAGTGTGAAAGCACAACCAACATTCAAAAGTGACCAAAACATCAGCCAGAAAGCATTGGTACTGAGATGTGGTCTGTGGTCCCCACCTGCAGAACCACTCCTTTATTGAGTGTGTCTTGATAATTGCCAATAATTTCCATCTGTTGTCTATTTAATTTGCACAACAGCATGTGAAATTGATTGTCAAACAGTGTTGCTTCCTAAGTGGACAGTTTGATTTCACAGAAGTTTGATTTAGGCTACTTTCACACTATAGCGTCGGAATCTCCCCATCGCAATGCGTCAGGCAGAGATTCAGACGCTAGCGTTTAACGCACTGCACAACGGAGGCAGCGGATGCATTTCTCCGGCGCATCCGCTGCCCCATTGTGAGGTGCGGGGAGGTGGGGGCGGAGTTCCGGCCGCGCATGCGCGGTCGGAAAAAGCGGTCCGTCAGGAGCAAAAAACGTTACATGCGTTTTATGCTCCCGACGGTCCGCCAAAGCACGACGCATCCGTCGCACGACGGATGCGACGTGTGGCAATCCGTCGCAATGCGTCGTCAATACAAGTCTATGGGGAAAAAACGCATCCTGCAAGCACTTTTGCAGGATGCGTTTTTTTCTGTAAAACGACGCATTGTGACGGATTGCAGTTCACGCTAGTGTGAAAGTAGCTTTTCTTGGAGTTATATTCTGTTGTCTAAGTGTTCCCTTTATATTTTTGAGCAGTGTATATATTTACATTTTTACAATTTTTTTAATTTTATCCCACGATGGGACTTTCACTTTTTCCGGTTGATCGCTTGCAAGGCATAGGAATGCAAGAGCATTACAGGAGTCCTATGCTTTACAGCACTGCACTGACAAACTTGTTTCATCATGCATTGAGGGAGATCCAGCAAGTTTGCTAGCTATGGCAACGACATCGGGTCACCATAGCAATTATGCCCCCTCCCCCCCGCGACGTTATGGGGGCGCTGATATAATGGCAGAGGGGGCTTGCAGCATTTAGGTAAAGTGCTGGAAGCGGTGCAAAATCAGCTGACACCTGGCAGCGATTGCTAACGCACAGCCCGTATGCTGGCGATCGCCATGACGTACCCATACATCCAAGGTCGTTAAGTAAGATAAGTTTGCTAGGCAATCCCTGCATGTATGGCAGCTGTCAAACAACCGTGGGACATGCAGCCTTGGCGACACAAGCATTTTTTCGAGCATGCTGAAATTACTCAATTAAGACAAGAGCATGCTCGGATAAAACCTTATCCAAGCACGCTCGCTCATCACTAATCTAGATGTAAAATTGACAAATGTCCCTTACCTGTATTTATTCTTATCTTTGTATGCCTTTCTTATCAGATCAGTAACCGGTTTACAATTAACCACTAGCTGTTTGGTCACCGGAGGCTATAAAAAAAAAAATTGATAACATTCACAAACATGAAAGCATACATGAACTCAATATAAATAGTAAACCAATAATCACATAGTAGCATAGTTAGCAAGGCGGAAAAAAGACATTTGTCCATCCAGTTCAGCCTATATTCCGTCAGAATAAATCCCCAGATCTACGTCCTTCTAAAGAACCTAGTAACTGTAAGATACAATATTGCTACACTCCAGGAAGACATCCAGGCCTCTCTTGAACCCCTCGACTGAGTTCGCCATCACCACCTCCTCAGGCAAGGAATTCCAGATTTTCACTGCCCCAACAGTAAAGAATCCTCTTCTATGTTTGTAGAAAAACCTTCTCTCCTCCAGACGCAGAGAATGCCCCCTTGTGACCGTCACCTTCCTTGGTATAAACAGATCCTCGGAGAGATATTTGTTTTGTCCCCTTATATACTTATACATGGTTATTAGATCACACTTCAGTCTTCTTTTTTTTTTAGACTAAATAATCCTAATTTCGCTAATCTATCTGGGTATTGTAGTTCTCCCATCCCCTTTATTAATTTTGTTTCCCTCCTTTGTACTCGCTCTAGTTCCATTATATCCTTCCTGAGCACCGATGACCAAAACTGTACACAGTACTCCATGTGCGGTCTAACCAGAGATTTGTACAGAGACAGTATAATGCTCTCATCATGTATATCCAGACCTCTTTTAATGCACCCCATGATCCTGTGTGCCTTGGCAGCCGCTACCTGGCACTGGCTGCTCAGGTAAGGTTTTCATTAACTAGGATCCCCAAGTCCTTCTCCCTGTCAGATTTACCCAGTGGTTTCCCGTTCAGTGTGTAATGGTGATTTTGATTCCTTCTTCCCATGTGTATAACCTTACATTTATCGTTGTTAAACTGCATCTGCCACCTTTTGGCCCAAGTTTCCAACTTATCCAGATCCATCTGTAGCAGAATACTATCTTCTCTCGTATTAACTGCTTTACATAGTTTTGTATCATCTGCAAATATTGATATTTTACTGTGTAAACCTTCTACCAGATCGGTAATAAATATGTTGAAGAGAATAGGTCCAAACACCGACCTCTGCGGTACCCCACTGGTCACAGCGACCCAGTTAGAGACTATACCATTTATAACCACCCTCTGCTTTCTATCACTAAGCCAGTTACTAACCCATTTACACACATTTTCCCCCAGACCAAGCATTCTCATTTTGTGTACCAACCTCTTGTGTGGCACGGTATCAAACGCTTTGGAAAAATCAAGATATATCACGTCTTGTATATATACAAGCTGATATATACAAGCTGATTCCGGACCACCTTACACATAAGGAAGGCGTTGTGATAAAAATGTACATTCAATTCAAGCTAAGAATCCCAAGTAGAAGACTACATTTTTTCCATTTTGCAGTTTTCCACAGCTGATGGTTACAATAGCCATCGGTGCAATAATAGAACACATTGGCTGGATTGGATCGCCACTCCTGAATACCCTTTTTTTTTTTTTTTTTTTTTACCTTGGAGTGACATATACATGTTCAAGCTGATGATTTGTGATACATGTTGACTCTGCATGAACAGCTTATCGTAGTTATTGGCTTGCAGTACAGAGTCCCACTGATTGGTAGACCCAGTCAGGAAAGTTGAATTAAGAGGCAGGATAAATGAATCATTACACATTACCTATTCAAATTAATGGAATGTCAATCTATAGCACAGATATGCCGGATCGTCACAGTGATTATTTACTTTCACTGTTAAAGTCCTTTAAAATTGTGCATTTCAGTTATTTTTATGTTTTAGTGAATAGAAATAACAATGCATAAAGAAAGCTGAGCATTTTTTAATTTAATGCACGTTTCTGAAAAATGATTTTTTTTGCAATAATCAAAGAAAATAGAACAAGTTAACAGTGAATCAGTCAGTGAGCTTGTTCTGATTGCTATGTCGGTAATTCTTATCTTTCTTTTGAACCATCTTCTAAGCTGATTTGTGACCTGTTGAAAGTTCATCTTTGATGTGGTCACAATTCATCTTAGAAGATTGCTCAGGGAAAGAGAAATATGGGTTACTGACCCGAGCTGTAAGGATCCGCTCACTGATAAATTCAACTTTTAACTTATTCTGCAATCTATGTCCTGTGATACACAGTCTATAGAAGCAACTAGTCCAACATTTTTAATGAAACTCTACTGCAAAAATGCTTTTCAACCCAAAATATATCAATTTAACTAAAAAATGCCCCATGTGTAAAAATCCTTTGAGACCACTGACCTCTGAAAAACGATCATGGCTTCATTGCTTGCAGTGCAACATATTAACAATTAATAGATAACCTATAATTGGGATTTTACTAGGATTTTTACATTCACGTCCTTATTTTATTATGGTGATGGTTGTTCTTATTAATATTAATATTCTTGTCACTGATTAAATGAAATTAATGAATACTATTTAAAAAAACATACAAGAAGAAAAATATTTTTTACCAAATTTGGATCGTAATAAGATTCTTGTGTTGCTGGAGCTACGGATTCCCCTGTGCTGTTCAGCTGGAGTGTTTTAGAGCAGTTAATAAGCATATGTTCCAAGCCAGTCAGATCCTAGAACACACAATTGTATGATAATAATCCAGAATCACAAAAAATGTGAACGTGTTAGGCTATGATCACATGTCCAATGGTAGATCTGTCCAAAAATGACAAAATAGTTCATACATATCTAAAAATACCTGCAAACTTAAAGGTAACTGATGTATCCTTGTAGCCAGCGTTCGGATTTCTCTATCGGATAGAATTCCTGACCCATCAGTGTCTACTTCATAGAAAATTTGGGAGATGTTTAGTGGCTGGATTGCACTCATTAAATAATAGAAAAAAGAAAAGGCGAACTGCATATCTTCTGAATGACGCACTTTATGGGCAGACGTCTTGTCAAATTCCGCTGGATACCTGCAAAGAACATATCAAATACAAAGGAGAATGCACGGAAGCTGCTGTCAACGTTTGCACCACATCTTTATTAACTTTTTGAAGGAACGCACGAGGCAAAAACAAACACCGGGGCAGATTTACTATTAATGTAATGCCAAAGTTAATGGGGTTGTCGGGCCATAGGCTACAAGTCTACAGTCACTCTATGTGACCATAGAATTGTGAATCTTCACATCGTGATTTGCATACATGTGGCCACATGCCGACTAGATGGGCGAGGCTTCCCTCATTGCAAGTGTATTAAAGGGAAGGTGCCACCAGTTTTCTTGTATTTTGTTTTTTTGTGAAATTAAGCTTAAAATAGTAATTAAAATGTATTAATGCAATGTTTGCACACATTTCTATATGAAAAATATTATATATTTTTCTACAAATATACATATTTACCACTAGGGGGAGCATTTTCCGCAAGCAACTATAGTAAGATTTAGCAGCTCTGCCCCAGGGATATTAGACCACCCAAAAGGGGAGGGAAATGGTGATGTCAGCAGTTACTGCCCCAACAGTAAGAATGAAGAGCAGCATCACAGGGCAGCACCATTTTGTGTGTGACTGCCCTGTGACCTGCTATCACCAGCAGTTACTGCATCAGAGGCACAGCTTGTTTACAGAGGAGCAGAACACAGTGGACTCAGCAGCATTTTTTGTGAATAACATTCTTGCCATCCCCCTTCCCCCACCTTAATCCCTGTCCTGTCAGCTGCCCTGCTCTCTCTCTCCAGGTGTCACCTTCCTCTCTGCAGGCTGTGAGTGCAGCTTACCAGAGATCACAGGGACTGTGTGTGAGGCAGAGACACAGCAGGAGAAGCACACAGGGCAGCGTGTGAGGAGCAGAGGGTGTCTGCCTGCTTGGAGTACAGAGGAGCAGTGAGGGCTTCTTCTGTCCTGCGATAGAGAGTAAGTGGAGCTCGGCAGATAGCACAGGGCTATAATAAAATGGCAGCTAGTCACACCTACAGCAGTGAGTTGTGCAGCCCACAGAGGCGCGCCCAGCTCAATGCTAATGCTGCTGCAATGTTACAGATAGGAGATAATAGACCAAGGGATGCCGTAATCTGACACTGATAGTGCCCTGCTACTGCTGCAAAACCAAGATGTCAGCCCCCAGTGCATTCTTTAAACTCATATAACACATGAAATCTGTTTCACATGCATTTCAAACTTGCTTATAGCAGCATGTTATGCTACATTACAGTGATTTATTAATGACCTACAAATGCGGTACCTTCCCTTTAAGCAAGGCCGGACACAGTCTAGTTGGAATGTGGCCGAAAGTATGCAAATCACATGGTTATGGCCACATGACCGCCTACTCCTGATGCCTAAGAATCCCAACACAAAGTGATTGCACTCTTGTAGCCTTAGGCCCGACAACCCATTTAAAGTATAAGTTGTGCCAAAATGCTGGTGCAGAAAAATAAGCTGTTGTTGGTGTCTTGCCAAACACTTAGAGCAAGATTCAGCAAAGCTTTTATGCCTGAAAACTGGTGTAAAACTTTGAAAAACATACAATATTTGCCACTTTTGCTGCTTTCACACTAGTTTGAAGCAGCTCAGCCAAAATGGACGAAACTAGGGCGAAGCTGGGGTGGGGTAGGGTGTGGCTACGCCTGACTTTCACATTCATCAACAGTGCCAGCATTTCTTACGCCAGACATGCTACTCTAGTTCCTGACTGGAATGATAATTCTGGCAAGGGGCAGCCAGAAGAAAAGATCCCCCAATTTTGTTTAGCTGTGCCAAATTAGTTACCAATGTGCTTCACCTTTTAGGCGCAAAGTATACCACATAAGAGCTAATGTAAAAAAGGAAAGAGTTTGACGTGTCCCAAATCAAACCACATGCACCAGTCTGATGGATTTGGCACATTTCTGACTGCCTCATGTATGTTTATGCGGTCTAGATAAGGATTAGTAAATCTGCTCTGCTATGTGTTGCTTTAACCTTGTACCATGTACCTCTTCTTCAGGTCCTGCACTAAGCTTAACAGTATTTCAATTACACCTGGGCATTCCTTTTAGTTTTGCTTATGGTAAAAAAAAAGTCAAAGATCAATAAATGTAATTATGACCCCCATACTTAATTTATATTAATGTAAATAGTTCAATTCAAGATGCCATTCTCTGCTTTAGATAACTAGAGCATTTCTTAAGTTTCTTCAGCTCTGTGAACGCTTCCGCCAATCAGCAGCCACTGACTGCAGCGCTCATGTGATGCTCACACCTACTGATGATCTCAGCAGACCAGGCACACATCATTGACTACTGAGGAGCAGCACCGATCCGGGACGAGAGTTAGCAGTTTTTTTTTCACCTCCAGGGACTCATTAATGAAGTGTTGTCCCATAGTAGATTTCCAGTTCTACTGCCATTTCTTTTTTAACTATAGATTTACAAAAGCTGAAATGAAGGTGAATGAAGGATTGTTTTCACTTTTTTTCATCTGATTCGATGTGCTACCTCACTTTTGTAGATCTGTTAAAAAAAAAATTAGCAGTGCTTGAAAAAGGCTTCTTAGAGAGTGGAAACTTAGCGGGTGTGGGTGAATAAAGGATCATTTTCAGGGTTTTCGTCTAATTGGATATTGGGAAGTTAGGGTCCTGATCTGGTTATCCTTGGAGAATTTTCATACCCGACTAAGCTGTGCTGCGTTTTTTTGGTCTATATAAAAATGACAACATATCTGACAAACACTGTATTTGTAACGATGAATGATCGGGCTCAAAAGGCATGAGGTGTGTGTGATGCTTGAGCTTTGCAATACTTGGCACACTAGCAGCAGTTCTTCCAGCTTATAGACAACATATCAAAGCCAAGCACCTGGTGATAAAGTATACTCACAAATCCTGGAGATCCTGCATGACGATACGGTCAATCATGTGTGGCATGTGAGCAGGAACTTTCCGCGATGCAAAGCCAAATTTACTATTAAGGAGCTTATTCACATAGCGTAGGGAATCCGCAAATGTGTCTTGGAGCTTTCTGCCAATTTTCTTGCCATCAGTCATGTAAGAAATCTCACGCCGCAATGCATCTCCTTCCTGACAAAAAAAAGACTATGATCACACTGTCTGGTTTGCTTACAAACCTGAAACATTAGATTAGCCAAAAAGATTGATGAAGTAAAACCGTATTCGTAGTATTAATCGGTCCCAGAAATCTGCAATACTATTTTATACAAAACTGTGATTTTAAGTAAAATGTTAAAATTACATGGCTAAGGCTTGGTTCCCATTGCGTTAATGGGAACACGCTAACGGACAGCGTTGCACGGCGAAATTAACGCCGTGCAACGCGTCCGTTAGCGCGCCCATTCTCGGCAATGGGAATGCGCAGCACCAGCGCGTGCCACGTTCGACACGCGCTAGTGTTTTGTGGCGCACCGCGGACGCTGCTTGCAGCGTCCGAGGCGCGCCCGCGGTCCGTTCCCCGCTCTCGCAGATCGGGGATCTGCGAGAGCGGGGACGTTACCGCGACCCCGGAACGCGGCCCCGGTAAAAACATTGCGTTAGAGCAATCTGCTAGCGCTAAACGGATTGCACTAACGCAATGTGACCCTAGCCTAAAACGTTCCTATTACTATATGAGAAATTCCACCCTACTTGGATTTTTTCCCTAATTTACATTACACAGTTTTTATAGTAAAATGATTGGGGTCACTGACATTCAAACTACAACTTAAAGGGAACCTGTCAGGTCTGATAATGCTATTAACCTGCAGATATAGGGTTATGAAGGTGTCCAGCAGCAGTACTGAACGTGGGGCGCCCAGGAGAAAATTAACTATGTCTCCTAGGAGCCGCCAGCTTTCAATCATGCAGGTGTGTACAGAGCAATTACAGTCACCACTACAAACAATGAGAGCAGTGGCTCCGCCACTAACTGACAGCCGGCTCAGCAATGCATCAGTGTAGAATCGGCTGTCAGTGTTCTATGCTAATAGCCGTCACTCTCAAAAAATTGGCGGAGCCAATCATTTATATACACCTTCCCACCCGCCTGGTTTCCATCTATGTCTACCATTCTCTCAGTCTATGACACCAGAGCTGTCAATCAGAGACATGGAGGTGGAAATAAAGCAAAAGCAAGCATGTGGCAAGGTGTATAGAAATGATTGGCAACGCCAAGAAGCACCGAGCGGCGTGACTGTCAGCACAGAATGACTGTTCAAACTGAGTCCCTTTAAAGCTGTATTGAGCCAAAAATTAGATACTCACATCCAACAGGTCTTTAAAGTACTTTTTTCTTTCCCATGGCAGGAATCCTTCATAATTTGGCTGGTATTGTAGTTTTCTCCCAGGAACAATGCTCTCCTCTCTATTTCTTGCCAAAGTACCTAAGTAATTCATTCCTTTTTCCGGCTTTGAACCCTGTTCTCCAATCCTATTAAGTGTGGAATCACCTCTGACAGAAACTTTACCATTTCCCAGCTCTGATACTTTTGAATCAAATGTGTTTTTTTCAGGATTGTCCTTATTTTTTGACGTGATTTTATCTTTAGGTGTAGGTGCTGGTTCCTTCAACTCTTTAACATTTAAATGTTCTTTTTTGTGTGGAGATAATGTGACAAAAGGTTCAAGCAGAGCCACTTTTGATAGGTTATATCCCTTCAATGTGATATCACCATTGCTTAGTTGAAGGTCAAGATTATGAAGAGCCATCTGGGCTTGGTTAGGAAGGGAGGACACATTCACATACTGGATTTGGACAAGTAAATTGTGATGGTCATCTGGTTTCTGTTTCTTCAGCTTTGGAAACCGGTCTTCTTCTGGGATGTCCTCAAAAAGGATTTCTGCTTCTGGTGTTGGAGTAGTAACGACCGTGTCTTTCTGCCTTTCTGTGGGTCTTGTATTGTTGCGTTTATAGTCTTCTGCTGTGTCAACATCTATGGAAATCTGCATTTTGAAAACCTTGTCATTTTGATCCTGAAATGTAATATTGAAGTGTATCACAGTGGCATTCATTCCAGGATACATAATGAGGTGGATGGTTTTCCACTTGTTAGCAATAGAGGAGTGACGAATAATTGGGTTATCACTGTAGACTCCATCCACTGCCTTCTTAGCTATATTAGCAAAGCTGAAGTACGGCAAATATTCCCCTTTTGGAACCACATAATGGGTTTCATTTAGAAGCAAATTCAACTTGTGTAATTCTCCAAAATGATCTAGGAAGAGAGAAAGTGGCTAATATGAGCAATAATTGCAGACTTGCCCCTCAAAACTAGAATACAGCAATATGTACAAACTTTAAGATTGCCATTTGTGCAAAAAAAAAAAAAAAAAGCAACATTTTGGCTCCAAAGATCCTTTGTCATTTTTCACAATCTTGACAAACACAGCAAAGGCTACTGAAATACTAATTTACAAAAAAAAATTATATTTCACATTCAGTCTAGAGAAAGATGCTAAGAACCTGACACCAACTCTAAATGCCGTACCTTGCCCACAATCTCCTGAATCAAACCCACAACTGAGCACGTTGCAAGCCTGGTCACAGAACTTATCAGCGAGCCATGAATTGGCACAGCCCTGGTTGCAGTATGATATACCACTTATTCCAACTCCAGGCTGCCAAGCTTGTCCATTAAGAAGACCTGCACCAGCCATTGCTGGAGCGAAACGACCGGCGGCATTGTTTCCTGTAGAGATACAAAAAAGTCATTATCATCCAAGCTAAGCAGATGCAGAAAAGGCAGTGAAGTAAGTAAGTAGCCAAGATATCTTATCA
Organism: Ranitomeya imitator; assembly: GCF_032444005.1. Classification (NCBI taxonomy): domain Eukaryota; kingdom Metazoa; phylum Chordata; class Amphibia; order Anura; family Dendrobatidae; genus Ranitomeya; species Ranitomeya imitator. The sequence goes on along the minus strand of NC_091285.1, from coordinate 201,569,269 downwards.
TTGAGTACAATGCACACTAATGAATAAGCTCACCAAGGCAATCACCACCATCCCAGTCACATGCAGAATTATTACATGCTTTGTCACAGTAACCATCCTTGATCCATGATCCTGGACATCCCTCTGCACAGTTGGGAACAGGCCAAGTCAAGTAAACCTTAAAATGTGTGTAAAACCACATACTGTGTTACGACATTGATGGCATATTGCTGTGCATTACACATATAAGCTGCAGGAACAGTTAGTTACCTTTTGTCCTTTTGAATGGCTAAAGAAGTCATCAGGCCAGACATGTGTTCCAAACATTACATCATCATTCATGTATATGAATTTTTGGGATAGTCCTGGTATTCTGTGGATGTGACTTTCAATGGCAGGAGAACTAAAGGTGGGTAGATGGCTGGTGTTCAAAAAGATATCCTATGCAAAAAAACAAACATCACTCAAATTATCTTTCCTGATTTCTTAACATATTGACCAACAAGGTGAATGTAAAGCGATTGTTCCTTTAAAGGGAACCTGTCACCCCCCCAGGCATTTGTAACTAAAAGAGCCACCTTGTGCAGCACTAATGCTGCATTCTGACAAGGTGGCTCTTTTAGTTCTTGTTCCTGGCACTGCTGAAATAATCGTCTTTGAAATTTGTCCCTTATACCTTGAAATCGGTCGCCAAGGGGGCAGGTCTTTCCCCCCCTAATCCAGACGCACCACAGCTGTCACTCATGGCCACTGGGCGCCGCCTCCTCTTCTTCATTAGCGTTCCCGGCGCCTGCGCTGTAAGTTTGAAGGGCAGCGCAACTGCGCATGCCCGAAAAAAAAAACAACAGCGCAGGCGGTGGGAACGCTACTGAAGGAAGAGGAGGCGGCGCGCGTGCAGAGGCCATGAGTGACGGCTGTGAGGCGTCTGGATTAGGGAGGGAAAGACCTGCCCTCGTGGCGATTTCAAGGTGTGGGGGACAAATTTAAAAAACGATCATTTCAGCAGTGCTAGGAACAAGAACTAAAGAGTCACCTTGTCAGAATGCAACATTAGTGCTGCACAAGATGGCTCTTTTAGTTACAAATGCCTGGGGGGGGGGGGAGGTGACAGGTTCCCATTAAATGGTATTTTATTGGTGGAAGTTAGGATTTATATAGCTCCATCTCTTCTTTTAAGTGAAAGGCGGCACATAAAGAATCATTTGCACATAAATTTATGGCCCTCATGACACAGAGGTTACAATAACTCATTTGCGATTCCTTAGGTGATGCAGACATGTACATGAATACAACAACCACCCATGCCCAAACAGTGTCTCGGTTTACCTTCTCTGCAAGCACGTATACACTTAGACATACATATTTTTTTATGGTGGGGGAGGGGGGATGCAAAGGTCTTTGCAATTTATGGAAATTGGAGTGAATATCCTTTTTATTTTACAGTAAACAGGAAATAAATACACCTTTTCTTTTTTTATTCTGCGTCTTTCTAAGGCCTTTGGCTCAATCCACATTTACTTAAAAAATGAATCCCCCAATTGCCCTGTGCATAGTGATGCCAACTATGGTTTATATTGACTAACATATGACAGCAGTGTAGTGATACAAGAACAAAACCGCCATTTTTGTTTCATATTAGTGCTCTATCTAGGAAGTCAACAGACAAGGAAATAATATTTCTGTACATGTTGGTCTGCATAACAGCTCTAACTTGTTGATGGTGCTGTTTACATGCACAACCGCTGCCATCAAATGGCATGCAAAATAGCAAGTGCTACCCCATTAGTCCATTAATTTAACAGAAAAGCCCTCTCTCCTGTGAGCGCTCTAAGACAGCCAGTGATGGCGCTCACGGGAGAGAGGTCTTGATCATGGTGTGAAGACCCAAACTATTTTAGACCCACATGGCGTCACTAGGACCATAGGTGGTTGGCAAGATCGGTTTCTGAATGTTAGGGCTGCTGAACGGGAGAAAATCATCTGCAGAGTAAAGGAAGTTCATTCGTTAGGTTTGAAAAATTGCATCGGTATCCAACGGGGGGCTAAGTGGTTGAAAGTGTCTCTATAGGTCAATTTGGTGCTCTCCTCAAGGAGAAACTCTACCCCCAATAGTTTTGGTTTAAAAGCCTTGGTGCTGAACTGGGCATGATAGTCTGCTTGGCACTGAGGGCAAAATCAGAAATGTGAGCCTAAGAATTGGTAGAGGTTCTAAGACAAGAATTCACAAGCCTCATGTCTGTCACCAAGACACACTGAGCTCAACAAGTATGAGTGATACTTCCACAACCCATTACAGCAATACAGCATTGACTAGTTTAGAGAGTATATTCTCCCTGACAACCCTACATGTTCAGTAATAATAAGTCACAGGATTAGGAAAAGCAAAATACAAACATGGCAATTCTTACTTGATGAGATACAATAGTGACACGTGGATTATCAAGGTTCAGCCAGGATGGGATTTGGCCGTTTGTCACAATAAAAACATGCCGAACCCAAGGAGCGTGTTTCTCAATAGATCTTAAAGAGTACCGTAATTCTTCATTATCCTCGAAACGACTGGCGGAGACGTCCCCATCCTCCTTGAGCTTTTAAAATAAAAGTAAAAATTAAGTGTGAAAACTGAGTCTGCTGTAATTTTTTGCTATTTAATGGAATCTGTCAGCAGGATTTTGAGATTTAATTTGAGAGCAGCATAATAAACGCTGCAATAAATGAGGAAGATGGTGGTTCAGAGTCCGCGCTGCCCAAGGTTCAAAGATATGATGACACACAAAGGTGAAGAATGAACCGCCCAATTTCTTTACTAACTATTGATGTCAAGCTTCTGGCCAAGGTGTTGGCTCTCCGCCTCTCTAGTGTTATTGCGAGTCTGGTGCATTCGGACCAATCTGGCTTTATGCCGGATAGATCAACGGCGATCAATTTGCGGAGGTTATATGTAAATTTGCAGGTAGAGTCTGACAACTGTGGTCGAAGAGTGATTGTATCGCTGGATGCACATAAGGCGTTTGACAGTGTCGAATGGGGGTACCTCTGGCAGGTGCTGGAATGTATGGGGTTTGGTCCGCAGTTTGTGGCCTGGATACAGCTGTTGTACTCATTACCGTCCGCTAGAATTAGAGTAAACGGGGAGCTATCTCGACCTATAGGGCTGGCTAGGGGGACTAGGCAGGGATGCCCGCTTTCACCCCTCCTGTTCGCGTTGGCTGTAGAACCTCTTGCTGCTAAGATTCGGCAGGCGGATGGGGTCCCTGGGTTTAGGTATGGGAAAGTAGAGGAAAAAATAGCGTTATACGCGGATGATGTTTTGCTGTTCCTGGCGGATCCAGACGATTCACTAAGAGGGGCCGTTGAAATCGTTGAGAGATTTGGTACTGTGTCGGGACTAACAATTAATTGGGATAAGACGGTTCTTTTTAGAGTGGATGACGTAGGAGAGAATGTGAGTGAGGATGTTGGGGATGAGAGGCTGAAGGTGGTTTCCCAATTTAAATACCTCGGAATATGGATTTCGGTGCCAATTGCGGAGTTCCTGCAAAGAAATTTGACTCCTGTTATGGGGGTACTCAAGGCAAAGGTAGATGCCTGGAATAAGCTACATCTATCGGTCGTCGGTAGGGTAAATCTTATTAAAATGGTCCTGATGCCTAAAATTCTTTATGTTCTACATAACGCACCAATTTGGATCCCGCGGGGGAAGTTCAGGCAGATTAACGCCCTTTTTAGAAGTTTGATATGGGGAAGACAATATCCACGTATTAGCCTGGAGACGCTTCAGCGACCCAAGGAAGATGGTGGTTTGGCTTTGCCCAACCCGGAAATATACTTCCTTGCGGCCCAGAGCCAGCATTTGAAGGGCTGGGCGCGAGGGGCGTCATCCAGTGCAGTACAACAGCTAATGGAAGAGGTGACGGACCGACGACCGATGGCTAGGTGTTTGGAAGATGGCTCTTTGAGCGCTCTGGGGAAAGTATACCCAACCCTGTTCCTGATTCGTAAATTGTGGAATAGACTAAGGCATATTCGTGGGGTTAAAGGGCTGACTAAATTCACACCGATATGGTCTAACCACGATTTAAAGGAATTTGAGGCCTTGGGAGGAATATTGGAATGGCAGAATAAGGGAATTTGCTTTGTTCACCAGATAATCCAGTGACAGGAACTGAAGTCCTTCTCCCAATTGCAGGAAGAATTTGGTTTGCGATCCACAGGAGAATATCAGTATGCGCAGATGAGACATGCCTTTAGAGCTCAGAATAAGAAGGCTGATATCAGGGTTCAAGATGATATAGTGTTGGAGTATGTGTGTGGTGACGGAACTACAAGGGGAGTTATTTCCACTCTGTATAAGGACCTTATGCACACGTTCCTGCTAGATTTCCCTATAAAGGCGAGAGCTAAGTGGGAGAGAGAAGTGGGACCGATGGAAAATGAAACCTGGGAATCGGTGATGGAGTGGGTTCCGCGACTATCCTTGAGTGAACCATATAGGATCTCGCAGCTATACATTCTGCATAGGGTATATAAATCTCCGGACGTGCTATACAAAGCGGGATTGCGTGCCAATTCTGAGTGTCCGAGGTGTGCGAGTGAGAATGCAGGAATATATCACATGATGTGGATGTGTCCGAGACTGGCTACCTATTGGGTGGTGGTTTTGAGCCGAGTTGAAGCAGCGTATAAGTGCAGAGTTCTTAGAGACCCGATAGTATGCGTGCGTGCTGGGATATGTGGAAGAAATTGGAGTTGACAATACTTGGAAGATTGCAATCGCTAGGCTACTCTACATGGCCAGGAAAGTAATAGCACGAAATTGGATAAATGCGGAACCACCTGTGAGAAGGGAATTTCTCCAATATGTTCAGCATGATCTAAAATTGGAAAAGGGGGTGTACAAAAAAAGGGGGAAAATAGAAATGTTTAATAAAATATGGTCTCCTTGGCTTGATTTGGATTGAGGAGTATAGTCGTCGAGTTTCCTAAGACCTGGATGAGGATAAATTACACGAGGCAGAGAAGGCCTCAGTGGGGTGAAGATTGAGACTGAGCTGTCGTAGGGGGGAGGGGGGTAGTTGGGGTAATGTTGGGGTTTATTAAAACAAGAAAATGTGTATGTGATATAATGCAATGTAAATGGCATTCTGATGTTCTTCTTTATATTGTTAATAAAAATCTATTTAAATAAAAAAAAAAAAAGGTGAAGAATGAAGGAGGTTTATTTCGTCAACACGTTTCAAAGTTTTCAAACCTCTTCATCAGGACCAAACCACAATGATTCACCTTTGTGAACCTTTTTGTATCTCCAGTTTTACAATTTCATTCAGCATAATATGGGGGCAGAGAACCTGAATCCAATGATGTGTCACTTGCTCAGCAGCTTGGGGTAGTTTCAATATACTCAGTGTTTTATAAGTAGGAGATTATCAGTAGAAGACTAGATTTTGCGTGCCAAGTAGTCCAGCTAATCTGTGTATCCCTGCCCCCACCACTTATTAGCAGCTTGCTAACAATGTGCAGAGTACACAGGGAGCATGTGGGCGGTGTATACACAGCTGTCATAATATACATCTGCAGCAGAGAAAACGGGGATTTTATAAAAACTGAACCTAGCAGTCCAGTAAGCGACATCACTGGAATCAGGTTTTTTCCCCTCCATCATGCTTGCTCTCAGATCCATAGCAAAACCTTGCTGACAGACTCCCTTTAAGTAGCAAGCCTAATTTGACTTTTATAGTCACACTTTTTTTTACAATATTTACCGTACTAGTTCGACAAGGAGGCTTGAACACGCAATCCTTTAACTGCATAAATATCTTGAACTTCTTTTACAGTATAGAGCATTATCAAGCTTTGTCAGTTTTCAACGATCAGGCTACCTAACTGTGAATCTTGCACGACCATTTAGGTTTTGATCAATGACACATCGGAGGCCATGGCTAGGCCTCCAACACAACTGCCATAGTAATCATCAACTTCCTGCGATCGCACTGCAGGGAGCCAATTGTGTGATACAGGGAGTTATCTCATTCTGTCACACTCTTTACATAGAGAAGTTGCTATTAAACACAGCATATAAAGAGTTAGTTGCTGCAAAAAATGAATCTAATACCCAAAAGTTGAACTACAAATAATTTCTGGTGTTTGCAACCGTTTCATTGTGCCACATAGTTCCAGATGGGTAATAGAAACATTAAACTCTACAAACTCTACAGACGACTCACCAATGCTGCAGCAGATATGTGGTTATATGTAAACCATTTCTTTCTGTTTTAGCCAACTGTTAGCCGACCAAGGACTGATAACCGGCTGCAGTTCTCCCGCTGGATAAAGTAGACAGGAGTCCACATGGGAATACATTAAAAAGAGCTGAGAAGTAGCTTCAGTACAGGAGAGAATAGGTTTGCGGTTGTAAAAAAAATTTTTGTTTTGTTACATCACTCTGGATCCATTAAGATTAATTTGTTTAGTGGTAGAGAAACTAAATGAATTATGTGGATCCTCTTAAAACCCATTTTATTAGCTGGATATTCATTTTAGAACTCCAATGCAGTTTACATCAGGGGTGTCAAACTGCATTCCTCGAGGGCCGCAAACCATGCGTGTTTTCAAGATTTCCTTAGCATTGCACAAGGTGCTGCAATCATTATGTGTGTAGGTGATTAAATTATCACCTGTGCAGTACAAGGAAATCCTGAAAACATGACCTGGTTGCAGCCCTTGAGGAATGCAGTTTGACACCCCTGGTTTACATTAATGTCCTCAATCTCCTGAGTGCCACATCTACCCTGGCTGCAGAACACAGAGGATTTCAGGAAGATTTGAATTAGCTTTATGTTACTGGCCTAGAAGAATACTATAAAATAGGCTTATGCCAGGTTGTACAGAAGTTGCATCATGATTCTAATGTCATACAAGTGTAAAGTCACCAAAGATTCTAAAACAAAAAACAAAAGGCTTTGAGAGAAAAGACATGTAATAGCATAAATAATACATAAAACAAAAACTATAGTACAAGCAACACTGTCGTATCTTGGATATATAGAAAAAAATTGGCGGGCACTTGGTAATGAGGAAAAGGAGTTGCTGGTTGATCGGGGTTGTGGGTGGGGGAGGGCTATCCGCATACTGCAGACCATAGTGAATATTCAATATAGTCATGTTTGGTAAGGAAAAAAAAAATATATAAAAACAAAGAACAAGAAAAAGGGTTGCAAAGCTAAATATACCTATTATGTATAAAAACTCTACACACTGCAAAATGTAAACAATGTCTTAATAGATGTATGATAGCAATACCAGAATTCTACAGTTTCTATTAATAAGGAAATGAAATAGTCAAAATATCAATAAAAGTATACAGACATAAAACACCTTTGCATACAAACGAAAAATTAGAGTAGTAGGATCCAGAACAAGAAGTAAAATCAAGATAATTTTATTTACTAATAGATATAAAGAACCAAAATAACATGAAACATGATCATATCATTAACAGAGTTTTTACAAGACAAAGATTCAGGTACAGCAGAACACATGCAACCAAACACAACCAAGCAAGATCATTTAAGAAGATATACCCTTTCAAATAAAGTGACAGTCCTTCAAGTATCTACAAAATTAAGTGGTGATGATAGGGGTAGCCATGTCAAGACATAGTGTGGTCAGTATGACATATAGTAAACATGTAAAGCTGATCATATTACCACATGGCATCCACTAAAAATCACATAAGTTCAATAATTCTTACCCATAGTTGTGGTGCCCGTCGCACGTGTGACCCCTACACGCGTTTTGTCAGTTACAGTGTGAAATGATTCAAATTCACTGAGAGCGACAGTGGTATTCAGTAAGATCACTAGATCAGAAGCGCTTTTAGAGGGGAGATACTGCGGTGTTTAAGCCTGATTTCAGGAATAGCGCTGCATGTCACAGTGGTGCTAGCGAACGCTTTGTCCACAGCTGGTCCAATGGAGAGAGAGCACGGCACAGCAGTGGACACCACGTTCGTTTGCGCTACTGTGACATTTGAAATCAGGCTTAAACACCGCTGTATCTCCCCTCTAAAAGAGCTTCTGATCTAGTGATCTTACTGAGTACCACTGTCGCTCTCAGTGAATTTGAATCATTTCACACTCTAACCGATGAAGGTCTGAAGCAAGACCGAAACGTTTTACTACAGTGAATAACATTAAAAATCCTGTTTGATCACTTAAGTTGAGTGCTGGGTTTACTTAAAGGGATCTCGGCTTCAGGAAAATGGCCGCCGCGATCTCCATCTGCGCACGCGCGGCATCCCGCGGCCATTTTCCTGAAGCCCCGGGCAGCAGAGGACTCCATATGCGCACGCGCGGCCTCAGGAAGATGGCCGCCCCCCCACAGATCACCAGGGAAATAGCGCCGATCGCACGTTTTTTCTTCTCCTGCCCAGTGGATTCAGAAGATGGGCATGTGCAAACCACTACGCCACCAACGGAAATATATGCAAGATCTGGGGGAAGAAAACAGGATTTTTGGTTGCTTACCGTAAAATCTGTTTCTTGGAGCCTCCATTGGGGGACACAGGAACCACGGGTGTATGCTGCTGCCACTAGGAGGCTGACACTATGCAAATAAAAAAAGTTAGCTCCTCCTCTGCAGTGTACACCCCACCGACTGGCATTATACTCTTCAGTTAGTGAGAAAGCAGTAGGAGATAAATAACAAGGTTGAAAACCATAACCAGAAACTTGAGAACTGTAAACGTGAGAACAGTCATAGAACATAGAAATTGAGAAACATTGGGAGGGAGCTGTGTCCCCCAATGGAGGCTCCAAGAAACAGATTTTACGGTAAGCAACCAAAAATCCTGTTTTCTTTATCGCCTCTCATTGGGGGACACAGGAACCATGGGACGTCCCAAAGCAGTCCCTAGGGCGGGAAAAACAGACTTCCATCAGGCCAGAGGACTCACCCCTGCTGCCTGCAGGATCCTTCTGCCTAGGCCGGCGTCCGCCGAAGCATAGGTATGGCCCTTGTAAAATTTGGCGAACGTGTGGATGGAACACCAAGTTGCCGCTTTGCAAAGCTGTAGGGCGGAAGCCCTGTGGTGCACCGCCCAGGAGGCGCCGACTGCCCGGGTAGAGTGAGCCTTAATCCCAGGAGGGGGCACTCTGTTCTTGACCCGGTAAGCCTCCAAATTTGCCATTCTGATCCAGCGAGCAATAGTCGCTTTAGAAGCCGGTTGGCCTCTGCGCGTGCCATCAGGAATGACGGAAAAAAAAAAAGAATCCGTCTTCCGGAAAGTGGACGTTCTGTCCAGATAGATCCTCACTGCCCTGACGAGGTCCAGCTTGTTCAACGATCGCTCCAGAGGATGAGTCGGAGCTGGACAAAAGGAAGGTAGAACGATGTCCTCGTTGAGGTGGAAGGTGGAAACCACCTTAGGAAGAAAAGAAGGTGGAGGCCGGAAGACCACCTTGTCCTGGCGAATGACCAAAAACGGAGGACGGCAAGACAGGGCCGCCAGCTCGGAAACGCCGTGAATAGACGTGATGGCCACAAGAAAGGGCACCTTCCAAGATAAAACCGATAGAGGAATCTCCCTAAGAGGTTCAAAGGGGGAAACCCTCAGAACGTCCAGTACCAGGTTTAAGTCCTCTGCGTCCACAAGGGCTCTGTACGGCGGGACAGCGTGGGCTACTCCTGGAAAGAAGGTCTTAACCTGTGGCCGAGAGGCCAAGTTCTTCTGAAAGCGGATGGCAAGCGCAGAAACCTGGCCCTTTAGAGAGCTAAGAGCCAGGCCCGAATCCAGTCCTGCCTGAAGGAAGGCTAAAAGAGAAGGCAGGGAAAAAACCATAGGCGGAACGCGGTTGGATTCGCACCAACGGAAGTAAGCCTTCCAGGTACGGTAGTAGATCCTGGAAGACGAAGGCTTCCGAGCCTAAATCATGGTGTGAATCACCCGGACTGAAAGGCCGGACGCTCTTAGAACCGCGGTCTCAACAGCCACGCCGTTAAACTGAGCGACCGAGAATTCGGGTGGCAGATCGGACCCTGGGACAGCAGATCGAGCCTGTCTGGAAGGCGCCAGGGAGTGTCCGCGAGAAGGTTGACGAGCTCCGCGAACCAAGCTCTCCTGGGCCAATCCGGGGCGATCAGGATGACCGACACCCCTTCCGCTTTGATCTTCAACCGTTTGGGAAGAAATGGAAGGGGTGGGAACAGGTAGGGCAGCTCGAACTGAGACCAAGGAATGGCCAGAGCATCGACGCCCACTGCGAGAGGATCACAGGACCTGGAGACGAACTGCGGAACCTTCCTGTTGATTCGAGACGCCGTGAGATCCACGTCCGGAGTGCCCCATCAAAGACCAATCTGATGGAAGACCTCCGGATGCAAGGACCATTCCCCTGCCGCGAGGCCCTTGCGGCTGAGGAAGTCGGCGGCCCAGTTGTCCACGCCGGGGATATGCACCGCGGATATCACCGGAACCGTTGCCTCTGCCCAGAGGAGGATCTTGGATACCTCGGCAAGGGCCAAGGAGCTCCGGGTCCCCCCCTGATGGTTGACATATGCCACAGCCGTGGCGTTGTCCGTCTGGATCCGGACTGGAAGGCCACTGAGGATCCTTTCCCAGTGGCGGAGGGACAGAAAGATGGCCCGAATTTCGAGGACATTGATTGGCAGAGATGACTCCTGCGACGACCAACGGCCCTGAACCGTCAGGTGGCGAAAAACTGCACCCCAGCCGAACAGGCTGGCGTCCGTTGTAACCACCTGCCAGTGAACTGGAAGGAAGGACCTGCCCTGGGAGATGAGAGGTGACGTCAGCCACCAGTTGAGGGACCGCTTGACCCGAGAAAAGAGTCTGTTTGGCCGATCCAGGGAGAAGACAGACCTGTCCCACTGAGACAGAATGGCTTGCTGAAAAGGTCGCGAATGAAATTGGGCGAAGAAATCGCTTCCAATGTAGCTACCATCCTCCCCAGAACCTTCATGGCCGATCGGAGGGAGGGAGGCCGAGGACCCTGGAGCAAGCGTATGTCCCGACAAAGAGTGGATCTCTTGTCTTTGGGAAGGAAGACTCTGGTCTGACGAGTGTCGAAAAGCATGCCCAGAAAGATGATGCGCTGAGAAGGAATAAGGCAGGACTTCTTCCGGTTGACCAGCCACCCGAAACGGGCTAAGGTGTCGAGAACAATAGACAGGCTTTCGTGAGCCTGAGCAAAGGACGGAGCCTTGAGGAGGATGTCGTCGAGGTATGGACATAGGACCAAGCCTCTGACTCTCAAGATGGCCATCAGCGCCGCCATGATCTTCGTGAACACCCTTGGCGCTGTTGCGAGACCGAACGGCAGGGCGACGAATTGAAAGTGTTCTCGTTGCACTGCGAAGCGCAGGAGACGGTGATGTCCGGGAAATATCGGGACATGGAGGTAGGCGTCCTGGATATCTATTGAGCCTAGAAATTCCTGGGCCTCCATGGAAGCAATTATCGAACGAAGGGATTCCATCTTGAAGTGTCTCAGGCGAACTCTCCTGTTCAGCAATTTGAGGTCCAGAATGGGGCGAACCTTGCCGTCTTTTTTCGGTACCACAAAAAGGTTCGAGTAGAAACCCGTGAACCGTTCTTTCTCTGGGACGGGAACGATTACCCTGGATTTGAGCAGAGAAGCGATGGCTGCGAAGAAGCCCGGAACTAGAGCGGGATCTCTTGGAGGACGGGATTGGAAGAAACGATCCCTGGGTCAGGAGGTGAACTCTATCTTGTATCCCGAGGATACAACTTCAATGACCCCTGCGTTCTCTACTGCGGAAAGCCAGACGTCCCTGAAAAGGAGAAGACGGCCGCCCAACCTGGGAGTTGGGCTGGAGTCTTGCCAAGAGTCATGCGGAGGTGGATCTTCCAGTCCTGGGTCTGGAGGATCTACCCTGGGAGTAGCGAGGACGCCAGGACGGAGTGGGCCTAAAGGCCACCGCATTCTTCTCTTGACGTGCCTGTGGCCTCTGTTGCTGCTGGGAATGGGAGCTTGACGCAGCAAAGCGACGAAAAGGCCGAAAAGAGCAAAAGTGCCATCTAGGAGGAGGGCGACGAGGCTTAGCCTGGGGGAGAAGAGAACTTGTACCCCCGGTGGCGTCCTTAATGATTTGGTCCAGCTGGGAACCAAAGAGACGAGAGCCCTGGAAGGGCAGACTAGTGAGGGACTTTTGGAAGACAAGTCCGCCTGCCAGGCCTTGAGCCAAACAGTCCGGCGGATGGCAACGGCATTGCTGGAAGCCTGAGCCGCACAAGACGCGACATCCAGGGAGGCGGAGACCAGGTATTCACCGGCGTGGGAAATCTGGTTGGCAAGTTCCGCTAATTGCGCGGGAGGCGCCCCGTCCAGGATACCTCGCCGTAGATCCTTGGCCCATTTTGAGATGGATTTTGAGGCCCAAGTGGAAGCAAAAGCTGGACATAGAGCCGCTGAAGCCGCTTCCAAGGCAGATTTCGCGAAGGATTCTATAACTCTGTCGTTAGAATCCTTCAGAGATGCTCCACCGGACAGTGGAGGCACCGTGTTTGTGAACACCCTGGAAACCGGGGGATCCACCGAGACCGTCCAATTGGCGGAAGGTTCTGGAGAAAAAGGATACAAAACACCAAGGCGTTTTCCACTCTGAAAACGACTGGTCGGGTTTGCTCTTTCTCTGTTCATGATTTTCTCGAATTCAGGATGAGGAGCAAAAAACTTGGAAGGTGGTTTAGCCCGTCTAAACGAAACCGCCTGATCTGCGGGTTCCGTAGAGGGATCCTTGATGCCACAGGTTTGGTTTATAGCTCCAATGATTCTGAACCATATCCCTCATAGTGGCGATTTGGTTAGAATCCAGCTCCGAAATATCATCCGAGGGCGCATAAGAAAGGGCACCTTCCCAGAGAACGCCTTGCCTGACTCAGGGGAGGACAACGCCTAACGCAGAGGAGAACCGTGTGGCGAGATGGAGCGAGAAGAGGACTCAGACCGACGTTCCTGTCTGGACCTTTTGTGGCTTATCAAGAAGGGCTCGGACGGAGGCTCCTGTGACCCGCTGGCTACTGCGGGGGTCTGCAGAGGTAATCAATCCAGCACGGACACCAAAATTTGAGACACCCGTGTTAGATCGGCCACCGATTGTGACAGAGATGAGGCATATCACTCTCGGACGGTAGGAATAATTGTGTTGCTGCAGGCCTGACAGAGCGGAGATCTGAAGAAAAGCCAGAGGGTTAGGGGACAGCGGAGCAGAGGGGGGTGTCAGTCTGCAGTGCAGATACTCACGGCAGATGAGAAAACGGATACCAGGTAGAGGAAGCTGTCCAGCTGCGGTGGATCTCCGGAGAGAAGACGAGCCCCTGCTGCAATTCGCGCAGATGGTGACCGCTGGAAGGACGGGCATGATGTGCGCTCAGGAAGGTGCGGAGCGCGATGAGTTAAAATCCAGATGCCGAGCAGCGGCGTAGAGGAAGGGGAGGAGTCAGCTGAGATAGCGCCGGACAGATTGTCGGGCGGGAGAAAGCCCGCCCGATTAAAACGGAAGTGGGCGGAGCGCGGCACCGGAGGTAGGCCCCGGGAAGCGCCGGGGCCTAAATTATAAGCCGGCGACCGCCGGAAGTAATCAGCGGTGCGGGCACAGCCCGGCTAAGAGGCGCGGCAGCCGCCGCATGGAAAGGGGAGCGCTGCCGCCGACGCCGGAAGCAGGCCCCGGAAAAGCCGGGGCCTAGATTAGAAGCCGGCGGCCGCTGGAGGTAAACAGCGGGGCGGGCGCTGCCCGGCTAAGATGCACGGCAGCCGCCGCATAGAAAGGGGGTCTATATTAGAAGGCGGCGGCGGCCGCTGGAGAGAACGGCGGGCCGCGAGCAGGCTCCTAAAAGGTACGGCCCCCCCAGATAGCCGCGCCGCAGGGTGAAAGGGTGCGGCCGCAGACAAGGCAGTGTGTCTGCCTGTAAAAGTGCGGCCACCGAGGGGAAGCTGCCGGACATCAGGGTAAAGGATATGCCAGGAAAAGTGCCCGCAGTAATAGAAGTGCGGCCGCAGAAATAGCAGCGCGGCTGCCTGTAAGGCACCGCACCGCACAGTAAAGATGCAACCGCAGGAAAGGAAGGAATCCGCTTGTAAGGCGCCGTGGGAGAGCTGATTAGGGGAAAAAAATACTCACCTAAAATCCCACGCCGTCCGGTACTAACCTTAAAGCGTAGAAAGTATTAGACGTCCGTGGAGCTGGAGACGGACGTCCTCGTCTCCTCCAACCGACAGGCTCTGGAAGGCGAGTGGGTGGGGGACGGAGCCAGGACCGGACTTCTAAGCACGCTTGTGTGCTAGGCTCTTGGTCCTGGAGAGGGATCTATGAGGATACGGGGTGGCAGTACACGCCGTACTCATAGTCCGCATTGTGGGACTACAGGTGTGACTGCTCACCCTGTATCCCTCCGGAAACCTGAAAAGAAACGACGCACATTGAGGTAGATAAGGGTCTAATGAAAGACCCGTGTCCACCTCCTACTGACACTAAGCTAAACTGAAGAGTATAATGCCAGTCGGTGGGGTGTACACTGCAGAGGAGGAGCTAACTTTTTTTATTTGCATAGTGTCAGCCTCCTAGTGGCAGCAGCATACACCCGTGGTTCCTGTGTCCCCCAATGAGAGGCGATAAAGAAACAGCGATGTTGCCACGCCCATATGACCTGACCAGCCTGATTGACAGGCGAAAACGGCGACTTTGGTAAGGTATTTCGGCAGCATAGGTGGGGAATCAGGGTACACAAAATGCACTATAGTAACGCACAGCTCAGGCCCTATTTAACAGTATTTTTATCTCAATCTGAAAAAACGAGGGAGACAGGTTCCCTTTAATATATACTTATGGTGTGGGAACCTACCCAGGCACCCTTATTATAGTTGTGCGCACGGTAGCCTATATTAGTTCTATATGTTAAAATGACTTGATGACTGCTCATATGACCCCTAATCATGAACATTTCAGCTGGGCTTAAAGCATACAAGTTACACAGCCCACTCTACCACCACCAGCTGGCTGACTTTGCCAGGCATGAAAAATTAGCTGCGACCTTTGAGCCCCAATTATATTCAAAGTAGTTGTCAATTACCAAGTGATGTTACTTAGAATTCAGACATGTAGACTTCTAAATTCCCAACCCTAAGAAGATGGTCAATTGCATACCTGACTGATAGCACTAAGATCCCAGAGTAAATACGCTGGACTCAATGTCATCTCTTTCCCTTCTATAGTCATGTTTTTCTTTGTTTGTATGTTGAGTTCCTGGAAATCTTTGGGATTGTTCAGCTGTAAAAGTGCAACACTTGCTTCAGAGTATAGTTGTATCTGCAGAAAAGTGAAAATAGTGAGAATTAAGAAAAGATTACTAATTAATAGTGATGAGCGAGTATACTCGTTGCTCGGGTTTGCCTGAGCATGCTCGGGTGATCTCTGAGTATTTGTTAGTGTTCGGAGATTTAGTTTTTGTCGACTCAGCTGCATGATTTACGGCTGCTAGACAGTCTGAGTACATGTGGGGGTTGCCTGGGTGCTAGGGAATCCCCACATGTATTCAAGCTGTCTAGCAGCTGCAAATCATGCAGCTGCGGTTAGGAAAACTAAATCTCCGAGCAGTCATAAATACTCGGAGAACACCCGAGCGTGCTCGGGAAAACCCGAACAACGAGTATACTCGCTCATCACTACTAATTGATGTTAGTTTTCCACCCTTAATCGTGCGCAACTTTTCTTTTTCACAAGATTAAGTGTTGTAAAAATTCTGCAACCAAGCTCCGTTGCATAGTTTGTTTGTTTTTTACATCTTTGAGCCACAAAATAGTGAAAACACAGAGAATACTCGGACAGAATTACTTGCCATAAATATATCTATTTAAACAAGATACAACACAAAGAAAGCCTACATCGGATCCAAACACCAATAACTGGGAAAACACTTGATATATAAAAGAATGCAATATATATATATATATATATATATATATATATATATATATATATATATATATATATATATACACACACATATATTATATATATTGTAGGAATTGTACTCGCTCAGGTGCGGCGGATGACACTCTGGAGGCACGCACGTTTCATTAAAAGTTCACAGGTTTATTGCTCCATAAACCACATAGCAGCATGAACAACAGGTAAACAGTCTTACTTCAGACAGTTGAATCCTCAATGTCCATATTAGAGCTCCGCTCTCTCTCAGACCTGTAGGCATACAGGCTGTGCCATGTCCAGCACGTAGGCTCTCCAGCCTAAATATGGTCTCTGTGTGCTGTTCAGGACGTCTGTCCCCACTTGGAACCGTCCAACACACAGGCCACTCTGCAGTGTCCAGCCAGGACACATGGAAGTGTGTCCACCCTGACAGACTCCCAAACACTCTCTCTCTATGTGCTACACATCTCCATTATGTAGCCTGAAACCACACCCAGGAACCCATCACATGATTAGACATGTGGTTCTGACATCACCACAGGTCCTGAAACAAACATAGACACGGTTATGCCCCTTACCCAGGGGTGAGGTATATGGGTAGCCAGACCCTCCCATCTCTCATAGCTACCCGTAACCCGGACCCAAACATACTAAACAATTTCTTATTGCTTTATGTGCATTACAGAAAACACTCCGGGTCACATCACAGCAACAAGCCTTCTCTGTGATACATACCTCCCGTTGACTATCCAACCTTTAGCCACGCTACATACCTCCCCCCTCTGCCTAAAGCCGTGGGGCTTGGCACTTGTCCTAAACCGACTAGAGACCCCTCTCAGTCGTCCCTGACAGTCAAACCGTCTGTCTAAGTCAGGGCCTGTTATTGAATCCTTTCGTCGGCATTCGTCATCCCTTTCCGTCACATCCTTTGATAACGATGACCCCTTGTCATCTCGTCTGCTACAGAATCTCTTGCTTAGGTCACTTAACCCTGAGCTAACTGAGGCATCACTGCTTCTACCCGTTTCATCAAGCCACCTTCTCCCATGGTTTTTATTGCCTGGAGAGCAATCCATCCACTTTTGTCTATGTCCTCTGTTAGCTTCAGCTTGAGGACTTCTGGTCTTACGCAAACTTCTTCGCCTCTCTGGCAGCTGTTTATTAACTTGCCGTCTCTCAAGTCTCAGCTGCTCTACCTCCCTTAGGTATGCCATGCGATATTCCAGGAGCATGCGGATATTCCTGAGACTCTCTCTGGATCCGACAACCGGGAATGGAACCATCCCATCTTCACCCATGACCTGGACCTCTTCATCAGCGGGTATCCTCAGTCTCTTCAGACCGGATTTATCCACCATCTCCTGCATCACTCTCCCAAGTTTCCCAATGACTTTCGCCACCAGGCCTTTAGGTACTTGGACTGTGTCTTCCACTAAGCCCAGCCGACTAAGAGCTTTACTTTCACGCTCCAAACGTCGAACGGCTTCATCATTCTTCAGAATGATCTTCTGCTTTGTACGGAGGCAGTGTAGGTGCATATCCCTCAGGACAGCCACCCGCTTCACTGTGACTTCCCTAGTCGACAGTATGACCAATTACTGAGTCTCAGGCGCCCAGTGCACACTACAAGCCTCTACTGCCTTTCTAAATGCTTCATGCACACCCTTCTTGGCGCACACTTCTTGCATGTCTTCGGGTACTTCTATTATGCTCTTGAAAAGCGGGGTCTCATCTTCACGGACATCTGCCACAACCGGGTGACTCTCTTGTTCCGCTTTTAGCACAAACTCTAACTCAGTCTTTTCTTCCGCTTGAGCCTTCGCCAAGATGGGCATTGGCAACTCCTCTGCCAGGCAGCAACGTTCCTCCTCTCTCTGGAGAAGCTCCTGCTGATGCTTTTCTTGAGCCATCTGAGCACATCCATATCTTTCAATATGGCCCTATTCATTTAAAAAATTACAGCAGGTCCAATACCCCTCCATAGAGAGAGAGAATTTTAGTCTAGGAAGAGGTTTCACATGTACCCATTCAGATGGAGACGTTTATTCTCAGTGAGGTAAGGCAAGCGTAGGACCTGGTATAAGAGAGATGCCGTAAAGTGGCTACCAGGTACACATAAAATTGGCCATTTTTATGCGCTAAACGCTCTCATTTTTCATATTTCTAGTGCAGTAATGCAGTTCAAATTTCGTATTTCAAGTTTGTATGTTCTAGCGCTGCAGTGTGCTGCCTTATTTATTTAACTTCAGCATCAGGTACTTCATCATACTGAGCCAGTTCAGTCTTTCCGGGCATTGCAGATGTGGGTCTACTACAGATCTGTTCTAACCCCAGCCTGTCACTAACCACCTCAGTGCTAGGGTTTGTCAGCGATAAAGTGACCCCCTCATCAAGGACAATAACGTTATCTGCACCTGACCCTGTCTCTTCCTCATCATCTTTCTTCTCAGAGGGTATAACTTGTCCCGCCTTTTTGCGTCCCCCGCGACGAGATGAAAATCTGTGATTTTTACTCGGCTCCTCCTTACTGCACTCCTTTCCCTTTGTGCTCGAGTCACAGTCTGAATAGGAGTCACCCCCTCTCACTCTGTCATTCTGGAACAGCAATTCCCCATTTAAACACGTGTCAGACCCACACTTTCTTCCAGTCACCCGGAACTCTGGACTATCGACCTTAGATGTCGCTATCTCCTTTTCACACATCACACCACTCGGAATCACTACAGCCGCCTGTTGTGGTGGGGCTCCCTCAGAGTCATTCCGACTCCGTTCTGAGCAATCAGACACTCCCCTTTCCTCCCACAAGTTCCAAAACCTTTCAAAGTCCTGGCCTATTACAACAGGGAATGGTAAGTCTGGGACTACAGGTACATCATGGCTGGCAATAAACGTGGGCGTCTCAATGATTACCCTGGACACCGAATAATCCCTAGCGACCCCATGAATGCAGTGAACTTTCATCTTCCTTCCGGGAATCAGATTGGGAGTGTGGCGCTCACCAGCGTCACCAGGTTCCCTGAGTCCAGAAGTACAGTTACACACACTCCATTGACTTCTACAGAACCGCTCTGTGACATCTTGTCAGATAGAAAGTCAGTACAATATTCTGGACATGCGCTGTTCGAACACTGAATTCGGCAACAGTTTATCAGCGAATTCGCCGCCGCCCCTTTTTGAGCCACCACCCCTATTTGGGTCGCCGCTCCCTTTTTGGACTCCACCCCCTTTTGGGTTACCACCCCCTTGTGGACCATTTTCTCCTTTAGGGTCACCTCCCCTTTTAGGGACTCCACCCCCTTTTGGGCAACTACCCCCTTTTGAGACGCAGCCCCTTTTTGGCCAACCATAATTATTTTTTTCTCTCTTTTGCTGCAACTGCACTTCACAAGGCTCTGCACCGCGGACTTCGTGGATCCGCCGTTCCACAGCAAAACTTCGTAACCCCGCCGAGTTACCGCCAGACGCCTTCAGTCTTCGTGGCCCCGCTGAGCCACAGCAAGTCGATCACAGAAGAAAAAAAGAAATACACGGACTCGCCGGTCCACAGCAAGCACTTGCACATGTGCTTATAGAAAAAAAAACACAGTCTCTCAGTGACCTCTGGTCAGCATAGCACAGACTCCTGTCTGTTACAAAAAAAAAAAATCACTGATCCCAATCAGCACAATACACGGTTTTCAGACCGTTACCCGCTGGCAACCTTGACAGGTTCCTGGACACCTCTTGGCCTCAGAGGTGCCCCAGACACAATGTCTCTTTCTTTGTTTCACACTGACCCCGGTCAGCACAACACGGATCTCCATCCGTTTTCAGCTTTACAGCCCAAACACATTTTCTCACTGATCCCAATCAGCATAACACGGATCTCCATCCGTTACCTGTTGGTGGCAGCCACACAGGTTCCCGGATCCCTCTTCTCCACAGAGGTATCCCGTATACAGCAGTTCTCACTGATCCCGATCAGCATTACTCACGGTTGTCAAGACCGTCCACTCTTCTGGCTCAGACCAGCCATCGCTGCAACATGTGCTCCTTGGATCGCTGCCCGCATTTGAAACACCAATTGTAGGGACTGTACTCGCTCAGGTGCGGCGGATGACACTCTGGAGGCACGTTTCATTAAAAGTTCACAGGTTTATTGCTCCATAAACCACATAGCAGCATGAACAACAGGTAAACAGTCTTAAGGTACCGTCACACTAAGCGACGCTGCAGCGATACCGACAACGATCCGGATCGCTGCAGCGTCGCTGTTTGGTCGCTGGAGAGCTGTCACACACACAGCTCTCCAGCGACCAACTATGCCGGTAACCAGGGTAAACATCGGGTTACTAAGCGCGGCCCTGCGCTTAGTAACCCGATGTTTACCCTGGTTACCAGCTAAGACATCGCTGAATCGGCATCACACACGCCGATTCAGCGATGTCAGCAGGAAGTCCAGCGACGAAATAAAGTGCTGGACTTTCTGCAGCGACCAACGACATCACAGCAGGATTCTGATCGCTGCGGTGTGTCAAACTGAACGATATCGCTAGCCAGGACGCTGCAACGTCACGGATCGCTAGCGATATCGTTCAGTGTGACGGTACCTTTACTTGAGACAGTTGAATCCTCAATGCCCATATTAGAGCTCCGCTCTCTCTCAGACCTGTAGGCATACAGGCTGTGCCATGTCCAGCACGTAGGCTCTCCAGCCTAAATATGGTCTCTGTGTGCTGTTCAGGACGTCTGTCCCCACTTGGAACCGTCCAACACACAGGCCACTCTGCAGTGTCCAGCCAGGACACATGGAAGTGTGTCCACCCTGACAGACTCCCAAACACTCTCTCTCTATGTGCTACACATCTCCATTATGTAGCCTGAAACCACACCCAGGAACCCATCACATGATTAGACATGTGGTTCTGACATCACCACAGGTCCTGAAACAAACATAGATAGACACGGTTATGCCCCTTACCCAGGGGTGAGGTATATGGGTAGCCAGACCCACCCATCTCTCATAGCTATCCGTAACCCGGACCCAAACATACTAAACAATTTCTTATTGCTTTATGAGCATTACAGAAAACACTCTGGGTCACATCACAGCAACAAGCCTTCTCTGTGATACATACCTCCCGTTGACTATCCAACCTTTAGCCACACTACAATATATATATACATATATCTATATATATAATTGTCTAAGGGTTTTTCCGTCTGTCTGTCTGTCCTGGAAATCCCGCGTCTCTGATAGGTCGAGGCCGCCAGGCCTCGACCAATCAGCGACGGGCACAGCGACGATGATGTCAAAGGACGTAGACATCCCGCGTCTCTGATTGGTCGAGGCCGCCAGGCCTCGACCAATCAGCGACGGGCACAGCGGCGATGATGTCATAATGGTTGCCATGGCGACGATGATGTCATAAAGGTTGCCTCGACCAATCAGCGACGGGCACAGCGACGATGTCATAATGGTTGCCATGGCGACGATGTCATAAAGGTTGCCTCGACCAATCAGCGACGGGCACAGCGACAATGTCATAATGGTTGCCATGGCGACGATGATGTCATAAAGGTTGCCTCGACCAATCAGTGACGGGCACAGCGACGATGATGTCATAATGGTTGCCATGGCGACGATGATGTCATAAAGGTTGCCTCGACCAATCAGCGACGGGCATAGCGACGATGATGTCATAATGGTTGCCATGGCGACGATGATGTCATAAAGGTTGCCTCGACCAATCAGCGACGATGAGGTCATAATGGTTGCCATGGCGACGATGATGTCATAAAGGTTGCCTCGACCAATCAGCGACGGGCACAGCGACGATGATGTCATAATGGTTGCCATGGCGACGATGATGTCATAAAGGTTGCCTCCACCAATCAGCGACGGGCACAGCGACGATGATGTCATAATGGTTGCCATGGCGACGATGATGTCAAAGTTTGCCTCGACCAATCAGCGACGGGCACAGTCTGCCGCGAATTCGCCTCGACCAATCAGCGACGGGCACAGTATCGACGTAGATGTCATAATGGTTGCCATGGCGACGATGTCATAAAGGTTGCCTCGACCAATCAGCGACGGGCACAGTCTGCCGCGAATTCTAGAATCATCATTGTCCATATACTACGGGGACATGCATATTCTAGAATACCCGATGCGTTAGAATCGGGCCACAATCTAATAAATATATATATATATATATATATATATATATATATATATATATATATATATATATATATATATATATATATATATATATATATATATATATATATATATATATATATATATATATATATACATACACACACACATATACACACATATATATACACACACACATATATACTAGATGGTGGCCCGATTCTAACGTTAACGTATCGGGTATTCTCGAATATGTAGGTAGTATACAGCACAGGCTATGTACTATATTGCACAGTGACGTAGTATATAAGACAACTAACATAGTATTTAACATAGCTACGTAGTATATAACACAGCCACGTAGTATATAACATAGCCACGTAGTGTATTGCACAGGTATGTAGTATATTGGTCAGCCACGTAGTATATTGCCCAGCCACGTAGTATATTGTAGAGCCACGTAGTATATTGCACAGGCACTTAGTATACTGCACAGCCACGTTGTATATAACACAGTCACGTAGTGTATTGCACAGCCACATAGTATATTGGTCAGTGACGTAGTATATAGCAGAGCCACGTAGTATAGAACATAGTCACGTAGTATATTGTAGAGGCACGTAGTATATTGCATAGCTACATAGTATATTGCACAGCCACGTAGTATATAACAGAGCCATGTAGTATATTTTGCACAGCTACATAGTATATAACACAGAGCACGTAGTATATTGCACAGCCACGTTGTATATTGCACAGCCACGTTGTATATTGCACAGCTACACAGTATATAGCAGAGATGTAGTATATAACAGAGCCCACGCAGAATGTAACACAGCCCACGTAGTATATATCAATGTGGGCACTATATGCGTGGCTAAAAAAGACTTAAAATAAAAAATAAACATATACTCACCTTCCGAAGACCCCTTGAAGACCTGGCGCCTGTGTGCGGTGCACTCGGCAGCTTCCGGTCCCAGGATTGGTATGAGCGCAGGACCTGTGATGATGTCGCGGTCACATGACCATGACGTCATGGCAGGTCCTTCTCGCATAGCATCCTTGGCACCGGAACCTGCCGCTTGCACTGCCGAGGACAGCGCGACGTCAGAGGGTGAGAATAACCTTTTTTTTTATTATTATTATTTGCAACATTAGATCTTTTTACAATTGATGCTGCATACGCAGCATCAATAGTAAAAAGTTGGTCACACAGGGTTAATAGCTGCGGCAACGGAGTGCGTTACACCGCGGTCCGGTAACACTGGCATTAACCCTGTGTGATTGCTCAGCACTGACTGCAGGGCAGTAAAGCAGCGGCCATTTCACTGCCAGACTATGGCCATCGCTGATTGGTCGTGGCAATGGTCGTGGGCGTTTTGCCACAACCAATCAGCGACTTGGATTTCCATGACAGACAGAGGCCGCGACCAATGAATATCCGTGACAGACAGACAGGCGGAAGTGACCCTTAGACAATTACTGTATATAGTAGATATATATATATATATATATATATATATATATATATATATATATATATATCATATACACACATTCATATATATATAGGATAGATAGATAGATAGATAGATAGATAGATAGAGATATTTCTAATACCTTTTTTTTTATACACATGTACCCAATACAAAACTTAAAGCATTGATAGCCACATTAGGCTAAGTGAGTGGAAAAAAATTCTATGAATAACTTGTTTGTACAAAATAAATGATGTTCTAAAAGTAGCAAGTAAAATATTAATAAAATCACTAACTGATAGATTTCATATACAAATATATACACACTCACAAAAGACGTATGACAAGAAAACAAATGTAAACAATTGCCGATGCGAACACTAACTGTAATATATTTAATCTGTATACACCCAACAGACATACAACATGTGTCCAAAAAACAAATGTCAACAATTATGGAGATCCAGATGTATGAAATTGCACATGTAGATAAAGAGGTAGTATTGTTGATGGTGCCAAAGAAATTCCTGCATATATGTGATCATGCACATAATTGGGCCTAACCTACAGACAAAATGTGTCTCCTGGAATTGGTATATACAAATATCTCAGAAGAAAGCCTCAACTAATACATAACGCTAACTAAGCAGGAATTACTACAGATGCAGTGTCCCATACTTTGCTCTTGTATGAAGTTATTGTCCTGTGCCCCAACGTATGTTTCGCCCTGCTTTGTCAGGGGGCTTGGTTACGGGAGGGGGAAAGACGCATATATATTTGTGCACCAATTGGAGCAGGTACTCGGTTTAAAGTAAAAAAAAAATCCAGTGAAAGGTCCTCTTAATGGGTTTTATGATCATATACTTTTATGACATGCTACATCCATGGATTGATGTGAACAGAAGGTTGATGTCACATACATATATTTTTATCACTTGTCAACAATATCAATGTCTGGGAAAACGCCTATAAAGGGAGTCTGTGATTTCAGACTACAAAAAAAAAACGTGGGCAGTTTATTCTTTCACACGGTTTATTACAGCACTGTAGAAGTCAATAAAGAGGGAAATAGGAGCGGAAAGTGCAATATCACGAGGGACACAGGAGACATAAAACTAAAACGCGAAAATCTAGCAAGGGAAAAACATTGAAAAAGTGATGGGTGACATATCATGAGCCCTGAAAACACCCCTCCGCAGATAAAGCTGGGACCCTATACGAGAGGACTCAATGTGCTAAAATTTATGAAGTCATTTTTAAAGGGGTTGTCCTGTTTCAAATGTGTTAGTCCATAGGCTCATAGACTTATAAGATAATGAGCTACGAGGTTATTCAATCTCCCCAGTACAGCGATGTCCCTCCGCTACTGCTTTGAAGTCACGACTCACTTCAGTTATGATCTCTGAGAGACAAAGAACTAACATCATTTAAACAGGACAATCCCATTAAAAGCGAACTAATATTGTAAGGACATTGGGAAGACAAAGACTTCGTATGACTGAAAATGGGAGGGGATATGAAGGAAAGGAAGAGGGAAGGGTAAACATTTCAGAAATCTGCTCTATTTGATCTAGATAGAAGAAAGCAAGGCCATTTTGGCACGTGTGGATCAGGCTTTACACAAGTATTTTCATATTTAAAAAAATAAGCATGTAAGTGTCATGTCCCTGTCCCATGAGTCCATAACTCCTAGTATCTGACAACATTCGGCTCGCCATAGACGCCACCGATTTCTATCACGTGCTTTTGGATGATCCATGTGCCACTGACCCACTACATGGTGAGGCCAAAGTATCTGAGAAATGCAGTCATTTCTCCCTCCATCCTCTCGCCTCCATGTAATGCTGCTGTCCGACAGACAGTATAACCGGTTCCTTTGGAGGAGAGGTAACTCACGGCTGTAAGATCACACTAAACACCAAGGGGAAAATTCATCAGGAGACATTTTTGAAGTTACTGTAGTTTTACATGTGACGGTGTTGTCATTATTTTGCCACATTTATCAAAATGTAGAACAGTACTGGTGTATTTTTAGATATAAAACTTCAGTCTAGAGTTGTTTTTTTGACTTTTCATACTATCGACCCTACTGGAAAGAGTTAGCAACCAAGAAAAAATAAAGTTACAACTCATAAATCTAGTCTAACTATTTACAAAGCCAACAAGACCCACTCTTCAAAAGTGGTGAGAACAGAGAAAATAGCAATAAGTCCTAAACGTTGGGGCAAAAATGGCATGTGACAAAGTTTGTGACAATCTGACAATTAAAAAAAAAAATGAAAAAGCTGTAATAAATTTTCCACAAAGTATATGATCTATAAACAAGGAGACAATTGTCTGCACTGGAGCTGCATACACAAAACAGCAGGCTAGGTTAATGAATAATAATTTCAACCTTTCTTATAATTCAAGAACTGAACCCATAAAAATGGTTGTAAAAGTGTCCTCGAAAACCCGACATACATTAGATTGTTGTTGGCCGATCAGAGTGGCAGGATTTTTCCGGTTCCGTTCGGTGAAATTCTGTTTCCATGATCCAAACCACACCGCTTCCAACAAACGCCAAGATTTTAGACTTTTAAGATTAAAAAAAAAAAAAGCTATAAAAAGAGCAGAATTGTGACTGTCATCTGACACGGACAGATTCTCTCATGGAAGTAGGGCAGGGAAAAGCGGCATCCAAAAGCCTTCTAAAAACAGCATAACATTGGCGCTGAGACGAGCAGACAATACGTGGGGAAGCAGCTGCCCGCGGTGTAATGTTCCCGATATCTGGCACGGACGCTTCTGCTATCCAGGAAGAGCAACTGGGCAGGCAAAGACTGGACAGGCGCAGATTACATTTCAAGTTACTGCAGAGCACACAGATAGCAGCGGACCATGAACTAATATTACAGAATTTGTACTTGGTGCTAATAAGTGTGTCTCACAGTCAGCTACGTTGTCTGTGCGCACATTCTCCACTGGTATGGCCATTAATGCATGAAGATGCAGCAGCATTTCACACAACAAATAAGGGCCAGTTCACACCAGGTTTTCCCGTTACGTTTGGCATATGCAGCCGATACCACAGTCTAGTATACAGAAGGTGCAGCACACTTGGCTTCCCTAGTCAGTGAAAGAAAAACACAGTCATATTTACCAAGCAGAATGCTCACACTTTTGGCCTTCGTTTTGATAATAGGGGGCTATGCATACGTTTAGCTAATACTCAAGGTCAGGGCTGGGCAATTATTTTCCTGCCAAGAGCCATTTGGATATTTATACCATCCTTCGGGGGTCGTACAAATTGCTAACTCTGCCCACAAAGTTCGTCCTGACGCTGGCACTGGTGTCAGGATGCAATCTTTCATTGCATACGCTTGAGAGATCAAAAGGAGATGAAGGAGCTGCTTGCTCCGAATCGCGCGTCGGGGTCGGGCCTGCTCTTTGGATCCGTGGTGCCTGCTGTGGGTATGTTGATTTATTAGTATTACATGTTATACTTCCCATGCGAGGGCACTTGCCCTATACTTATCCGATTATTTATTATTCGGCATGGGGGAGTGCGTTGCAACATTACGCCACTATAGCAGCACGGTCTGTGGGTTGGCTTTCAGGCCCGTTTTCTATGGCCATTAGGAGTGTACTTCCATCCCCTTCTGTATCCCTGTATTTTGTCTGGTGTTTTTAATATGTTATAATAAATATTTATCTTTTATGGGACCATATGGCTGCCTGTTTCCTCTTCTTTTTTGTTATGCACCTGAGGCATCAGTAGCATTCACTGAGTGCACACTGCTTGCGCCTGAGCATTCAGTAGTGTACACTACACGTGCACAAGAGCGTTCCGTAGTATACACTGCCTGCACCTGAGCGGTCAGTAGTGTACACTGCGTGTGCCTGAGCGTTCCGTAGTGTACACTGCGTGCACCTGAGCGGTCCGTAGTGTACACTGCGTGCACCTGAGCGGTCAGTAGTGTACACTGCATGCACCTGAGCGGTCAGTAGTGTACACTGCGTGCACCTGAGCGGTCAGTAGTGTACACTGCGTGCGCCTGAGCGTTCAGTAGTATACACTGCGTTTGGTGCCTGAGCGTTCAGTAGTGTACACTGCGTGCGTCTGAGCATTAAGTAGTGTACACTGCTTTCGCCTGAGCTTTCAGTAGTGTACACTGCTTGAGCCGGAGCGTTCAGTAGTGTACACTGCTTGCACAAGAGCATTCCGTAGTGTACACTGCGTGCACCTGAGTGGTCAGTAGTGTACACTGTGTGCACCTGAGTGGTCAGTAGTGTACACTGCGTGCACCTGAGTGGTCAGTAGTGTACACTGCGTGCGTCTGAGCATTCAGTAGTGTACACTGCATGCGTGCGCAAAGCAAGAAGAAATTAAAGGACCAGCAAAAGACAGCTGCTGGCCCAAGCACCTCCACTTATCAGGTATTGATGACCTATCCTAAGGGTAGGCCACTAACATTAAATTACTAGACAACACCTTTAATAAGTAAATCTCATCAGTCCTGACGAGGGTGGTGTACTTACCATGAAAATCCAAGCAGAATGTTGTAGAATGCTGTATGAAAATTTTACTTACGGTAATCTCTTTCCATCTAGCCTTATAGAAAACTCTTGGTAGGTGGCGATTTAATACACTTAGACTCATTAGCTAGTCCATTCCAGCTGGACTCCTAACATGCTCATCTTAATATCAGGATTAGACAACAATCCTGACTTGGATTTTCAAAGTAAATACACCAGTACCATCAAGTGTAAATGATCTATGAATAAAAGCAGTATGTTTAGTGAAATCTGGTAACAGGTCTACTTTAAATCTACCGTGTCCAACGTCCATAACGGCTTAGGACTAGATTTACTTCACAGCTCTGATCACTAAACCTTCAATAAAGTAACTCTATAGCACCAGTTTAAAGTGGTTTCACGAACATCATATACCAGCGTATGGTTGTCCATGACTGAAAGCAGAAAAGGTTTTTTTTTTAAGTTGCGGATCACTCCGTAGCCGCACGTACAACAGAGACATTGCAGCCGTACGGCAATGTCAGAAATCACAGGAAGGGTTTAAGCTAAAAGGACAAACGAACAGAAAAACCTAAATTGTACAAATCATACGTTATATGTCCATCAGCTTGTAAATGCCATCAATCCGCAAATGCAACAATCTGACATGAAGGGAACCCGTGTTACTCTGCACTATAGAGTGCCGATATACTACATAACCCTCATTACTGGCAGAACATGGACAAAGTAGGTGTCTGAAGATTAGCCATGATGCAGAATGTTTGTATCCTTATGTGGCTAGACATCTCCCTTCAGTTTTTATTTTAAAATCTTCAAAGCCCTTGCAGAAGCCATTGTGGCTATAGACGTAGGTAAAGAGCCCCACCTAGTGGTCAAAGCAAGAAACACACTTGTCTCAGGACACCTATTCAGCGTCTTGGCCCATTGACGGTGCAGCTGCGGATGTGGTAAATTTCAGCCACTAACACTACATTTCAGGGGATGTAGCAGAGAAGATGGTGTTTCTCTATCATTGGGATATTTAATTTCAAGAACAGGAGCAGTTAATTGGAGCTGCCGTAAGAAGTGTGGGGGCATGGCTTCTCACTGCCCATAGTAATAGCTCAAAATCGTCTGGGGATGACACATTCCCTTTAAAAAGGTTTGATATTTCCACTTTTGAACACTTTGGGGAGCAGGTGCTGAAATTTGCCATGAAAATCTAGTGTACTGCTTACTCCTCTGACGACTGCAGTGAAAGTGGACGAGGTCTGATCATGTGTGTGATGTCTCCTCTCCTCCCCTCCTGGGCGCTTGCAAATGGATAAGGATAAAGGAGTTTTAGGGTCACAGTGCGGAGCCTTTGGGGACTGCAAAGTGGTACTGAGATGCGGACAGGGTCACAGAGGTCGGCCGGCAGCGCTGATACTGTTAGTTGGTGCTGAAAACATGAGAAATTAGGTGAAAATGTGGAAATTTTTATGCCCGTAAATCAGTCATGTCACACAAAATACGGTAGTTACTAAATAACATTTCCCACATGTCTACTTCACATCAGCACAATTTTTGAAACCATTTTATTTTGTTTTAAAGTTATATGGGGAAAAATTGATCAGCGATTTCTCAGTTTTTCAAACAAAATTTACAAAACCAATTTTTTTCTCTTTTTTTTAGGGACCACATCTCATTTGATGTGATTTTGAGGGGCCTATGAGAGAAAATACTCCCAAAATGACACTATTTAAAAAACTGCACCCCTCATAGTGCCCAAAAACACACTAAATATGTTTTTTTAACCCTTCAGGTGCTTCATAGGAATTAAAGCAAATGTGGAAAGAAGAAAATGTTAATTTTACTTTTCACGCAAAAATGTTGATTTAGACCCAAATTTTGCATCATCACAAGGGTAACAGGACTAAACAATTTGTTGTGCCATTTCTTTAGAGTATTCCAATACCCCGTATGCGGTGGGAAAACAACTGTTTGGGCAGACAGCAGGGCTCAGAAGGGAAGGAGCACCTTTTGACTTTTGGACTGCAAAATTGTCTGGAATATTGTCTGTTGCGTTTGGAGAGCCCCTAATGTGCCTAAACAGTGGAAACTCCCCACAAGTGACCCCATTTTGAAAGCTATACCCCACAGTTAACTTATCTAGAGGTGTGGTGAGTAGATATGAGCTAACAACGTCGGCTCCCTCCTTATTAAGCTTGCTAATAGAGCTGACATAATAGCTGCAACGGGAACCTGGATACCTGGAGCGCTCCCCATAATCAGGTGTCCGGCGCCGTAGCTGCATGTGTCGCCGCCGTGTGACACTCACAACACACAGGCTCAGCATGCGTGTACTGTGACTGTCACACAGCCGCGACCCATGCAGCAGCGGTGCCGGACACCTGACTATCGGGAGCGATCCAGGTATCTTGGTTCCCGCTACAACTATTCGGTAAGCTCTATTAACAAGCCGAAAAAGGAGGGAGCCGGCGATGTTCATTCATCTTTAGTGGTGAGCACCTTGAACCCACAGATGCTTGACAGAATTTTATAATGTTAAGCAGTGATAATTTAAAAAAAAATTTTGCAGCAAAAAATATGTTGGTTTTGCACCAAATTTTTCATTTTCACAAGAGTAACAAGAGGAAATGGACCATATAATTTGTTTTGCAATATCTCCTGAGTACACCTATGCCCGATATGTGGTGTAAAACTACCGTTTGGATGCATGGCAGGGCTCGGAAGGGAACGAGCGGCAAATGAATTCTAGAGCTCAGCTAAAATTTGGCTGGAATAGATTGTGAATGCCACCTGACATTTGAAGAGCAAGTGACACACCAAAACAGCAGAAACCACACAAGTGACTGCATTTTGGAAACTACACCTCTTGAGGAATTCATCTAGAGGTGTAATGATCATTTTTATCCTTCAGGTGATTCACAGAATTATATAACATGAGGCTGAGTAAATGGAAAATTACCATTTTTTTCTACTAACACGTTGCTTTGGCCCCAATTTTTTAAGTTTCAAAAGGGATAATAGGAGAAAATGAACAGTACAATTTTGTACACAATTTCTCTTGAGTATGCCAATACCTTATATGTGGTAAAAAAAAAAACCACACAACTTTTGAGGCACAGTAGAAAGCTCAGAAGGGAAGGAGAGCCATATTGGAATTTAGGTTTTTCTGGAATGTTTTGCGGGTGCTATGTCACATTGGCAGAGGCCCTGAGTTGTCAGAACAGCAGAACCCCCCCATAAGTGACCTCATTTTACAAACTACACCTCTCAATTTATTCATATGTGGGTGCAGTGATCATATTGACACCATGAGTGTGTCAGAGTTTAATAAAATTGAGCAGTGAAGAAAAAAAATTACATTTTTACCACAACATTTAGTTTTAGCCCTAAATTGTACATTGTCACATGGGGAAAGAGGTAAAAATAGCACCAATATTTGTCATACAATTTCTGCTGAACGTGGCAATACCTCAAATGTGGCTGTACAGTACAGCTTAGCCCAACGGCGACACTCGGGAGGGAAAAAACACTATATGATTCGTGGCTGGAGACCAAATTATCGTAGAATAGTTTGCAGACTCCTTACAGAATGTGGACACTAAATGTGGTTTAGGCACACTGTGGGGCTCTGAAGGGAGGAAGGAATTTGGGAGAGCAGGATTGGCTGGAATTCTTTTGAGAGGGTGAGAAGCTTTTCCATAGCTTTTGTATTAACATTAACAGATGACAGACTTGAGTGGGAACTTTTTGTTGTGGATTGAGTTGAAGCTTTTATTGGGAACATTTTACATAACATTTGGGATCACATTTATCCGGCACTCTACTCTGAGCACTTTACTTTGGGGTTTACATATAAATCTCTGAGTGAAATGATTTAGATGAAACCCCCATGGGAGCCACTCACTATGAGGTAGCAAAGCTACTCTGGACTCCGTCTGGCCTCTGTTCAGTGTTGTTCTACTTTTCGGAGGTGCACAAAACTGTGGCCGAACGTGCTTTTATGCACACTTAAAGGACACCACTGGATCATAGGCCAGATGGCATCCACAGTGCCTCCATTTGCCTCATTATAGGGAATGTTCTGCCACAGATACCATCTGAATCACGTATTTCAGAGATTTACACAGAAACCAAGGATAGATGTGAGCAGAGCTTTACTGCGATCTTTAGGAGGCAGAATTAACAAATCAACATTAGGTGAAGAATTGGTTAAATAGTGTGACAGTCTTATAGGTCAGGTCGTTTCGGACGCGGTGATACCAAGTATGTGGTGTTTTTTACATACATATATGTATTTATTGGTTTAATATTTTTTTTCCATTTTTTTATTAATGCTATATTTATTTTTTTACATTTGTACAATTTTTTTTTTACATAATTACTAAATCTCTCTCTGATACAAACTTTTATTACTCTGATTAGTAGTATAATGCAATGCAATTGCATTATAATGCATTATACCCGTCTCTGCTGCGCTGCCAGAAGCCTCCGGGCACCATGGTCTAAACAGGCCTCCATAGCTGGCAGACCATGGCAATGATCAAAACGATCGGGTCCTCGTGTTGACGTCACTGGGATGCCAATCGCACGGGAGAGCCACCCTCCTTCCTCTTCCAGCCTTCTAAATGCCACAATCGCAGCATTTCAGGGGTTAAAAGGCCAGAGGCGGTGCGTGCTATAACTCACGCCAAGCTCCCAGTTGAACGTGCAGGCACAGCTCCAGTGCCCACATGATCGCTACGACATAAATTTACACCACTTCCCAACCATAACGTAAGCTTATGTCAAATGTCGTGAAGGGGTTAAGTAGTAAATGAGAAGTCACACATAAAAACTGAATAGATTTTTTTACCCGTTTAATCTTAGAGGACAGATTTTCTGGTAGTTTTGACTTTAGTTGATTTGTGTCTTTGAAAGATGAGGAAAATCCACTAAGGAAAACCAGGTCCTGCATGAGTACCATCCCCGGAGAATCTTTGTCAGTGGTCTGAAAAAAAAAAAAAAATGTCAACTGGTATAATGTATACATATAGTTTATAATAGGTAATTGAAAAACGTCACTATATATGTAGACAACGATTTAGTTTTATAGTTTTTAAGGTTGAAAGTAGACACAAGTCCATAAAGTTCAACCTATAGCGTAATGTGTTGATCCAGAAGATACAAAAACCCCATGAGTCAGATGCGAATTGCTCCATATTATCCGATTGAAGCAATACGGCAATATGAATAGTTCCCTGGATCAACGTCCCATCACTCAATCTAGTACTCTTAATCTCTGTAATATCATATTAATCAAGGCATTCAAGTCTTACTAACACTTTTTTAGTGAATCAACCATTACAACATCATGTGGCAGAGAGTTCCATAGTCTCACTGCTCTTACAGTGAAGGATCGCCATGTATGAATCTTTCTTCTACATGTAGAGGATGCCCCCTTGTCATCAATACAGGCCTAGCTATCAAAATATCACTAGAAAGATCTCTGTGCTGTCCCTTAAAGGGAACCTGTCACCCCCAAAATCGAAGGTGAGCTAAGCCCACCAGCATCAGGGGCTTATCTACAGCATTCCAGAATGCTGTAGATAAGCCCACGATGTATCCTGAAAGATAAGAAAAAGAGGTCAGATTATACTCACCCAGGGGCGGTCCCGCTGCGGTCCGGTCCGATGGGCGTCGTGGTCCGGGTCCCAGAGCCTCCTTTCTTCATAGGATGACGTCCTCTTCTATTCTTCACGCTGCGGCTCCGGCGCAGGCGTACTTTGTCTGCCCTGTTGAGGGCAGAGCAAAGTACTGCAGTGCTCAGGCGCCGGGAAAGGTCAGAGAGGCCCGGCGCCTGCCCACTACAGTACTTTGCTCTGCCCTCAACAGGGCAGACAAAGTACACCTGCGCCGGAGCAGCAGCCTGAAGACAAGAAGAGGACATCATCTTAAGAAGATAGGAGGCCCCGGACCGGACCGCGACACCCATCGGATCGGACCACCCACGTGAGTATAATCTAACCTCTTTTTCTCATCTTTCAGGATACATCGGGGGCTTATCTTAAACATTCCAGAATGCTGTAGATAAGCCCCTGATGCTGGTGGGCTTAGCTCATCTTCGATTTTGGGGGTGACAGCCAGAATCCCTTTAAGATATTTGCACAGTGTAACAAGATCACCTCTTAGCCTTCATTTTTCCAAAGTGAATAAGCCTAAGTTTGATAACCTACCCTGGTACTGCAGTCAACATTCATTCCCTCTTCTCTGCACCGGCTCTAGTTCAGCTATATTGTTATTATACACTGGAGTCCAAAATTGTACACAATATTCTAAATATGCACCCTTAACAAGGAAGGATTACATACAAGTGAGTAGGCACTGTGTGATCCTATATTGAGAGAGTGGGTGCTGAAGACAAGACAGAGAGATAAACTTCTGCTGTACCTGGGCAAGCAAATACTAAGGGGAGGCAAGTGGCATATTGATTGAGGGGATGCACCAGGGAGCCCTCATTTATATATAATAGTTTTTCTGTCCAACTAAAGATAAAATACAATAAAATACAGCAACTCTGACTATTTGGTGATTGGAAGGGCTTCAAGTCTATAATGAACAGTATGTAAATGAACAGCAGTACGTACAATGTAAAGTGTTATTCTCATTAATAGTTAAAACTGCAAAGAGGGGAGAGGAAGGAAAGAGGAGAGCGGTGAGTGAGAGCGAGAGAGAGAGAGAAGGGCGAAGGAGAGCGAGAGAGAGAGAGAAGGGCGAAGGAGAGCGAGAGAGAGAGAAGGGCGAAGGAGAGCGAGAGAGAGAAGGGCGAAGGAGAGCGGGAGAGAGAAGGGCGAAGGAGAGCGGGAGAGAGAAGGGCGAAGGAGAGCGAGAGAGAGAAGGGCGAAGGAGAGCGAGAGAGAGAAGGGCGAAGGAGAGCGAGAGAGAGAAGGGCGAAGGAGAGCGAGAGAGAGAAGGGCGAAGGAGAGCGAGAGAGAGAAGGGCGAAGGAGAGCGAGAGAGACAAGGGCGAAGGAGAGCGGGAGAGAGAAGGGCGAAGGAGAGCGGGAGACAGAAGGGCGAAGGAGAGCGAGAGACAGAAGGTCGAAGGAGAGCGAGAGACAGAAGGGCGAAGGAGAGCGAGACAGAAGGGCGAAGGAGAGAGCGAGACAGAAGGGCGAAGGAGAGCGAGACAGAAGGGCGAAGGAGAGCGAGACAGAAGGGCGAGGAGAGCGAGACAGAAGGGCGAGGAGAGCGAGACAGAAGGGCGAGGAGAGCGAGACAGAAGGGCGAGGAGAGCGAGACAGAAGGGCGAGGAGAGCGAGACAGAAGGGCGAGGAGAGAGAGACAGAAGGGCGAGGAGAGAGAGACAGAAGGGCGAGGAGAGAGAGACAGAAGGGCGAGGAGAGAGAGACAGAAGGGCGAGGAGAGAGAGACAGAAGGGCGAGGAGAGAGACAAGGGAGAGACAATGTAAGCACTGCTGAAGCTGGTCAGATTGCTCAACTTTACTGTTTGCTCCTGATCTAGCCAAGTTCAGTGCAACTATGCACCTTTGGTGACGTATAGGCAAAGTTGCCTCTGCTTGCAGCATTGGAAAATACTCACTTTGGGCCCGCAGCGTGATGGTGACTATGGTTCGAAATTTGAACAGGAGTTAACCAACTCATGACAAGAAAGGCACTGTGAAGAAGAGGAGGAGGAGTGTGCTCCACAACACAAGATGAGAAAGCACCTTGAAAATATATTTAGTATTGAAATGCTAATGAATGACTTCAATGAGAAGAAGGAATCACATTACTGGGGCCTAGGAACTGGGTCCCCAAAAGATAATGATGTGCTTGGCCAAGTCAATAAGTCTACAGCAGAGTTGAGTGAAATAACTTAGCAGAACACTATAATTTCATTATTGAATGTGTATGGACAGCAATGTAATAAAAGACTGAGAAACAAGTTCAGAAATAACCATCTTCATATATATATATGGTCACCACTGTATAATTAACTTACCATATAAGCTCGCCAAATCGTTTCCTTTCTGGCGTCAAATAGCGCATTCACTTGTGCAGTTTCGGCTGCAAGGCAAAAAAATAATACAGATGAAATAAAGGGAGAGAGTAAAGAGCTATGCACTTCATGCCTCAAAAAAAGCCTGAAATGACTGGTCATTGAAGATCTTTCCAAACCCTTAAAATGTCATAAAAGAAATCACTCATCCATATGCATCAGACAGCTAATTATCAAGATACATTGTCCCACTACATGCCTCCTGGAAGGTACCAAGCTGAAGTACTAGCACTGAAGAAATACTCTTATTTATGCTTCTAGAAGGAATCGCCTAAGTGTAACAGGTATATTACATTCTCCTGCTTGATATTTTCAAAACCAGAAGAGACATAACATGAAATTTCTCTTAAAGTAAACGCCTTATTTACAGCCTTCGTATCTTTATAGGTCATTCTGTGCCAATTAATTTAAAAAATATATCTTTATAGGATATGGTGCATTGTTTCAGATCCCTTGTTTCTTTTACTGAGAGTCAAAATACTTGTCTCAACAACAATAATAATAATTAATAATCATTTTATTTGTATAGCGACAACATATTCCGCAGCACTATACATTCTAAACGGGACTTGTACAGACAATAAAAGACATTACAGAATAACAATAATCACATAAAACAACAGATACCAAGAGGATTGAGGGTCCTGCTCGCAAGCTTACAGCCTATGAGGAAGTTGGGGAGACACGAGAGGTGGATGGTACATATGGTACATTGTACGGTCCAGCCATCAATGTAATAAATAGGGTGTTCATGTGATGCTGCATGAACCGGTAACCAACCGGTATGTGTAAGAGTACAGACACAGAGGGCTATTGCGTTAGAATCGGGCCACCATCTAGTTAAATGCATAAAGCATGTGAGAACATGATACGAGGGTCCTGATTTTGAAGAAAATTTTGAATGGGCAACACAGGAATAGTTAGAAAAATATGTTGAGGCAGTGGTCCAGTCTGAAGAAATGCGTTTTTAGGGCACGCTTAAACTGTGGGTATTGGGGATTAATCAAATTGTCCTGGGTAGTGCATTCCAAAGAATTGGCGCAGCACACGAGAAGTCTTGGAGAGGGGAGTGGGAAGTTTGGATTATTGAGGATGTTAAACTTAGTTCAATAACAAAACGGAGCGAATAAAAAACTAAAAAATTGAGAAAGCTTAGCACACAAATTGGACAATTCATGTATACCTGGAAGCCACTTAAGTCGTTTCTCGGACCTAACTAATGCCAATCCTCTTAGGATGGTTTCACACTTGCGTTGGGCAGAGCTGCGGAGGGCTGTGTAGTTCTTCTGTTAAGCCCAACCCACTGCCGCACCTCTTCCATTCAGCTCTGCCTACGTCAGCATTCTTCCTGCGTACCTATCTTTAACATTTGGTACGCAGGCCATGCGAATGTATGCGGATACCTCCGCATGCGTCGTTTTGACGCTGCGCCGAATGCAACATGTTGCATTTTGCTGCGGTCGGCGCAGCGTCAGCCACCAGCCGGAAGTACTCACTTGCAGAGCTTGCCATCTTCTGATAGTGACCAGGGCTTGGTACTATACAACCGCCTCCTATTCAGAAGGAGGCAGATGTGCAGTACCCTGCGGCGTCCACTATCCAGCCGGCGGCTGCCGCTGACACTGATGGCAGCTGATTGACAGGGATACTGGGTGTCGGACACCGACCGATCAGACACTGATGACCTCTCTTAAGGATAGGTCATCATTGCTAATGTAGTGAACAACCTCTTTAAGAAGTGACTCATCTGTGTTCTTAGTTAAATTGTGACTTTACTAACTACAATTACATTTTAATCCAGATGTCCCAAATAGCAAACCAAATGAACTTTACTTTACAAAAAGAAGACATGTAATTGAAAGAAGCAAGAAGACCTTAACAGAGACATTCTGCACCAGGCTTACAAATAAAATATACATTGGGAGACAATGCCTTGTGAAAGTGACTAGAATAATTTGATTTATCCAATAAATGTCAAATTACGTATGTTCAATAAAATGCTTACCATCCTGCTGAGATTCAAAGACTATCACAGTGACATTGGTTGATGGGTTCTTGGGTTTTGCAACATGAAATATTGATATGGCAGCATGATAGTATGGCATGGCCAACAAGTCCTTCACAGTGGTGTTGGCAGGAAGGGCTGGGTCTAACACAATCATTGGGACACGAATGCAATGTGTAAGGAGACACTCCAGCATCTTGTCACTAGAACTAAAAGACATGAAATACAATATTAATAGCTGCAGTAATATGGATGATGAATAACTTATGTAACCCTGATAAGTTTTATACACATTTTAACAGTCTAAGGTTTTCCATCAGCTCTGAACTCATTAGGTTGCTCTAATTTCCCACCGCTATTACAATGCTCCAATGGTACCCAGCCAGTCTGTTTACACGCTAGAAGTGATCATGTGACTGTCACTTATCACATGTATGCCAGATTAATGGCATTATTTCTATGGCTTGTGATGTGCTCAAGTTGTCACATGCCGTATGCACATCATCATTATTAAAGAGGATATCCGGGACTTTAGAAAAAAGGCATGTAGTTGCTAACAGAGGCAACTAACTACCTGTTGTACCTGGCGCCATTTATTGACCGCTCCTGCCAGAGATTCAGCTACTCCCTGTCAACAGATCAGCAGTTTCTCTTCCGGTTGACAGGGCGGGACTACTGGTGTCATGCTGATTGACAGCCGGCTTCTGATGCCTAATTGGGGGAATGTTACGGTTGGTTTGCGGGTGCCATGACCCACTGGAAGAGCAACCAAGGTGCCAGAACAGCAGAATCCCCCCCATAAGTGACCTCATTTTACAAACTACACCTCTCATTGAATTCATCCAAGGGTGAAGTGATCATCTTGACACCACAGACCTGTCAAAAAATTATATACCATATGGTAGTGAAGAAAAAAAACATTTTTACCGCAAAAAATGTTGTTTTAGCCCCAAATGTTTTCTTTTCAGGCAAGTGTGTAAAAATGGCACCAAAATTTGTCACAATTTCTTCTTAACGTGGTAATACCCCATCTGTGGCTGCTTTGTACTGCTTAGCCACACGGAAAGGAAAGAGTGCTATTAGACTCTTGGAGAACAAGTCATCATTGGACAATTTGCTGACTCCATATACAGAGCCCCTAAGTGCCAGAAGAGCAGAATCCCCCCTGAAGTGACCCCATTTTAGAAATTACACCACTCTGGGAATTTATCCACAGGTGTAGTGATGATTTTGTCTCCATATGTGTATTCCAGCAACAAGCAGCAAGGGATGTTGCGGAGTGAACATTGCAAATTTGTAAGCGACCAGTACAATATAGTGCCCGGTACACTATGTCCAGCTCATGCTACTGCAGAAACGCATCCAAAAATTAAGCGAGCCATCACTGGGGCTCAGAAGGAAGGGGGCATTTGGAATCACCGATTTAAGCACTATATATTACAAATAACAAGGTTTAAAACATTTTTAATGAATCTAGCTTAAAAAAATTGGTATAATTAAAACCATTACACACAGCCAACACTATTGGTTGTATAGGGGAGGGAGTATAGAATTACCCTATACCCGGGTATTGAGGTGCGAGACTCCTGCGAGTTTCTCACAAGTGTGACCCCGGCCTAACGCAGATTTATTCTATCTATAGATATTCACTAACATTTGCTTTGTGTGCGTAAACATATGTGAGCATGGTATGTGATATTATGGTATTCAATGGAGTATGTAAAAGAAGAGGTTGGACAAAGAAATGACATCACAATTTTTTTTTCGTTAAATAGTAGATCTTTAGTTTACAAAAACACATACAAATCCGCATGAAAATCCGCATCAAAAAAGCATGAAAACCGCATCAAATCCGCACGGATGTTTCCTGCGTTTAATGATAGAGGAAGAATCTGCACAGAAAATTCCACAACGTGTGCACACACCCTTACTGTTAAATATTTTTACAATTTTATTTTTTTTTACTAAAGGTCCTCTATGGGACTTTAACCCCTTAACGACCAAAGGTATTTTTGGTTTTGTATTTTTCATTTTTTACTCCCCTTCTCAGAACCATAACTTTTTTATTTTTTGGTCAATATGGCCATGTGAAGGCTTATTTTTTGAGGGACGAGTTGTACTTTTGAACGACACCATTAGCTTTACCATGCGGTGTAATAGAAAACGGGAAAAAATTTCCAAGTGCGGTTAAATTGCAAAAAAAGTTCAATCCCACACTTGTTTTTTTGTTTGGCTTTTTTACTACGTTCATTAAATGCTAAAACTGACCTGATAAAATGATTCTCCAGGTCATTACGAGTTCATAGACACCAAATATGTCTAGGTTCTTTCTTATATAAGTGGTGAAAAAAAAAAATTGTCCATTTTCCGATACCCGTAACGTCTCCATTTTTCGTGATCTCGGGTTGGGTGAGGGCTTATTTTTTGCGTGCCGAGCTGACGTTTTTAATTATACCATTTTGGTGCAGATACAATCTTTTGATCACCTGTTACTGCATTTAATGTAATGTTGCCGCGACCAAAAAAAAAGTAATTCTGGTGTTTTGACTTTATTTCTCGATATGCCATTTAGCGATCAGGTTAACACTTTTTTTTATTGATTTATTATTATTATTCCTTTTTATAGCACCATTTATTCCATGGTGCTTTACACGTGGAAGGGGCAATTATAGACAAGTCTAATAAACGTGAACAAAACAAGGCACACAAGTACAGAGGGAGAGAGGACCCTGCCCACGAGGGCTCACAGTCTACAGGGGATTGTTGAGGATACACAAGTAAAGGGTAGAGCTGGTCGTGCGGTGGTTCAGCAGACTAAGGATCACTGCAGGTTGTAGGCTTGTCGGAAGAGGTGAGTCTTCAGGTTCTTTTTGAAGGTTTCTATGGTAGGTGAGAGTCTGATGTGTTGGGGTAGAGGGTTCCAGATTATGGGGGAAGCACGGGAGAAATCTTGTATGCGGCGGTGGGAAGAAGAGATAAGAGGGGAGTAGAGAAGATCTTGAGAGGATCGAAGGTTGCGTGTGGGTAAGTACCAGGAGACCATGTCACAGATGTATGGAGGAGACAGGTTGTGGATGGCTTTGTATGTCATGGTAAGGGTTTTGAACTGTAGCCTCTGGACAATAGGAAGCCAGTGAAGGGCTTGGCAGAGAGGAGAGGCTGAGGAATAAGGCTGGAGTCACACTAGCGAGTTTTACGGACGTAAGAGCGCAGAAAATACATCCGTAAAACTCGCCAAACAAACGGCACAATTATTCTCTATGCCCCTGCTCCTATCTGCCGTATTTTACTGATCCGTATTATACTGGCTTCTACGGCCGTAGAAAATCGCAGCATGCTGCGTTTGTCACCGAACTGCACAAAAAATACGCCAATGAACGTCTATGGAAGCCAGAAAAATACGGATCACACACAGACCAGCAGTGTAACTTGCGAGAAAAACGCAGCGGTGTTAGAGAGAAAAGCCGGCAATTCAGTGCGGTGTACAGTAAAATCACACTGACAGCTTACAGTAGAATAGGTAGAATAAGTGTGTACACATAGAATAGGTGTATATATATATATATATATATATATATATATATATATATATATATATATATATATATATATATATATATATATATATATATATATATCGAGACACATATATGAATATATATTATTACTTCATACAGCGCTAGATAGCAAAAGCCGGCAATTGAATTAACGGCTTTAAAGCTATCTCCTTCCTAAACCTGACATGATATGACACCTGGTTTACATACAGTAAACCATCTCATATCACCATTTTTTTTGCATATTCCACACTACTGTTAGTAGTGTGTATATGCAAAATTTGTCCGTTCTATCTACTAAATTAAAGGGTTAAATGGCGGAAAAAATTGGCGTGGGCTCCCGCGCAATTTTCTCTGCCAGAGTAGTAAAGCCAGTGACTGAGGGCAGATATTAATAGCCTGGAGAGGGTCCACGGTTATTGCCCCCCACCCCTTGGCTAAAAACACCTG
Organism: Ranitomeya imitator; assembly: GCF_032444005.1. NCBI lineage: Eukaryota > Metazoa > Chordata > Amphibia > Anura > Dendrobatidae > Ranitomeya > Ranitomeya imitator. The sequence continues at coordinate 201,527,143 of NC_091285.1, read as the reverse complement.
CCCCCAGCCACCCCAGAAAAGGCACATCTGGAAGATGCGCCTATTCTGGCACTTGGCCACTCTCTTCCCATTCCCGTGTAGTGGTGGGATATGGGGTAATGAAGGGTTAATGCCACCTTGCTATTGTAAGGTGACATTAAGCCAAATTAATAATGGAGAGGTGTCAATTATGACACCTATCCATTATTAATCCAATAGTAGTAAAGGGTTAAAAAAAACACAAACACATTATTAAAAATTATTTTAATGAAATAAACACAAAGGTTGTTGTAATATTTTATTCAACGCCCAATCCAGTCACTGAAGACCCTCGTTCTGTAACAAAAAAAAAAAATAATAAACCAACAATATCCTTACCTACCGAAGATCTGTAATGTCCAACGATGTAAATCCATCTGAAGGGGTTAAAATATTTTGCAGCCACGAGCTTTGCTAATGCAACGTTGTTCGTGGCTGCAAAACTCCGGGAATGAAGGTAAAGTAGGTCAATGACCTATATTTACCTTCATTTGCGGTGAGGCACCCTCTGCTGGTTGTCCCTAGATCGTGGGAACTTTCCTAGAAAGCTCCCAGGCTCGAGTTCATAAGAGGCGCCCTCTGCTGGTTGTCCTCATATGAACTCGAGCCTGGGAGCTTTCTAGGAAAGTTCCCACGATCTAGGGGCAACCAGCAGAGGGCGCCTCACCGCAAATGAAGGTAAATATAGGTCATTGACCTACTTTACCTTCATTCCCCGGGGTTTTGCAGCCACGAACAACGTTGCATTAGCAAAGCTCGTGGCTGCAAAATATTTTAACCCCTTCAGATGGATTTACATCGTTGGACATTACAGATCTTCGGAAGGTAAGGATATTGTTGGTTTATTATTTTTTTTTTGTTACAGAACGAGGGTCTTCAGTGACTGGATTGGGCGTTGAATAAAATATTACAACAACCTTTGTGTTTATTTCATTAAAATAATTTTTAATAATGTGTTTGTGTTTTTTTTAACCCTTTACTACTATTGGATTAATAATGGATAGGTGTCATAATTGACGCCTCTCCATTATTAATTTGGCTTAATGTCACCTTACAATAGCAAGGTGGCATTAACCCTTCATTACCCCATATCCCACCGCTACACGGGAATGGGAAGAGAGTGGCCAAGTGCCAGAATAGGCGCATCTTCCAATTGTGCCTTTTCTGGGGTGGCTGGGGGCAGGTGTTTTTAGCCGGGGGGGGGGGGGGGGGGGCAATAACCGTGGAACCGCTCAAGGCTATTAATATCTGCCCTCAGTCACTGGCTTTACTACTCTGGCGGAGAAAATTGCGCGGGAGCCCACGCCAATTTTTTCCGCCATTTAACCCTTTAATTTAGTAGATAGAACGGCCACATTTTGCATATACACACTACTAACATTAGTAGTGTGGAATATGCAAAAAAAAAAAAGTGATATGAGATGGTTTACTGTATGTAAACCATGTCACAAATCATGTCGGGTTTAGGAAGGAGATAGCAAAAGCCGGCAAAATATATATATATATATATATATATATATATATATATATATATATATATATATATATATATATATATATATATATATATATATAGTCTTAGTTACTCACCGGTTAACGGTGTTTCTCGGAGTCCATGACAGCACTACGGCTACGGAGAGAGGGGATCCGCCCTTCAGGAACAGGAAACCTACAGATACATAAGGGCGGCACCTCTCCCACGCATCAGTTGGTTTACAGAGCACAAGAGGACCACCAAGGATAATAGCATACATAAAAAAGAATAATACAATATTAACTATTCACTACCCGTGAATTATATAAACAAAGGAAGAGGTGTACACCCAGAACTTAAGAAGACGGGAGGGTATGTACAGGTGCTGTCATGGACTCCGAGAAACACCGTTAACCGGTGAGTAACTAAGACTTTATCGGTCGTCCATGACAGCACTACGGAGAGAATTACAGAGAGTAACTAACTAGGGAGGGACTACAGCTTGCAGCACCCTTACACCAAAAGAGAGGTCAAAAGAGGCACCCAGGTTCAATCTATAGTGGTTATAGAATGTGTTTGGGGAAGACCAAGTAGCAGCCTTACAAATCTGGTCGATCAAAACCTCCAATCTTTCCGCCCACGAAGCCGCCATAGCTCTAGTGGAATGCGCTTTAAGACCTTCAGGCGCCGGCTTGCCCTTTGAGACGTATGCCAGCAAGATAGCCTCCCTGATCCATCTAGCTAAAGTAAATTTCGATGCTTTATACCCTTTCCTACTACCCTGATAGTACACGAATAGGGCGTTATCCATCTTCCAGGGATCAGTTACCGCTAAATACTCCAGGATACATCTTTTTATATCTAAAGTGTGTAGTTTCCTTTCTTTATCATTAGTAGGATTAGGGAGGAAAGATGGAAGAACTATTTCCTGTGTTCTGTGGAATCTGGACACTACCTTAGGAAGATATGCTGGATCAGGGGACAGTATCACTATCATCCCTAAGCTGCATGTAAGGGGGAACCCTGGATAATGCTTGTATGTCACCTATCCTACGCGCCGATGTTATGGCCACCAGGAAGGCTACTTTAAGGGATAGATTTTTAATAGAGGCTGAAGTAATCGGCTCAAATGGGGCCTCTGTCATGGCTGAGAGGACTAGGTTCAGGTCCCATGGCATGACCCTATTCTTTACCATTGGCCTAGACCGTTTTGTCGCCCTGATGAATCTGCTGACCCAGTGATTCTCAGCCATATTACAGCCAAAGAGGGCCCCTAAGGCTGATACCTGCACTTTAAGAGTATTTGGGGATAACCCCATATCTAACCCCTTCTGTAGGAATTCCAAAATCTGGTTTATCGGTATTGACTGACCAGCTATTACCCCTGAGTTCTGAAGAAATCTCTTCCAGATCCGGACATAAATTTTTGTGGTGATTATTTTTCTGCTCTTCAGCAGAGTGTTAATGAGGCCCGGAGAGAACCCCCTATCTTAACAGCGCCCGCTCAAAATCCACGCCGTCAGATGAAGGCCAACCGCTCGAGGATGGTAGACTGGGCCCTGGGATAGGAGATCCGGGATGTCTGGCAAGACCCATGGGTCGGATATCGACATAGCCCTTAGGCATGGAAACCACGTCCTTCTGGGCCAGGAGGGGGCAATTAAAATCACTGTGGCTTTGTCCTTCCTGATTTTCCACACCACCAGAGGAATTAGAGACAGGGGAGGAAAGGCGTAAGCTAGCCTGAAGTTCCAGTCTATGAGGAGGGCGTCTACTGACAGGGGATTTTCTCTCGGGTTCAGAGAGCAGAATTGAGTCACTCTTCTGTTTTCTTTTGTGGCGAACAGGTCTACCTCTGGTTGACCCCACCTTTCCACGATGAGGTTGAAGATGGAGCCGTTCAGGGACCACTCTCCCTGCTTTAATGTGTTGCGGCTTAAGAAATCCGCCATAGTGTTTTCTGCTCCTCTTATGTGAAGAGCCTACAATGAGAGGAGATGTTGCTCTGCTAGCTGGAACAGACGATCTGCTACGCACATTAGGGATTTGGAACGGGTCCCGCCTTGGTGGTTTATATATGCCACGGTGACCCGATTGTCCGAGAAAACCCGCACGTGGTGGCCCTGTAGATAGATAAGGAGTGATTTAACAGCCTGTTCCACTGCCGTTAACTCCTTCAGGTTGGAGGACATTTCCATCTGACACTGATCCCAACGCCCCTGTACCAATATATCCCCCATGTGAGCCCCCCACCCAGAAGGGCTAGCGTCTGAGGTGACTATACGGGTTACATTATATTCCCAGGGGACCCCCGTGGACAGGTTCTCTCGGTCTAGCCACCATTCGAGGGATACAATAGCGTCTTGGGATAGGGTCAGCAGGCTCTCCAGACATCCCCCCAACCTTTTTTGTTGTGACAGCACCTCGCCCTGAAGTATCCTCGTATGATACTGGGCCCATCGGACCGCTGGAATACAGGACGAGAGAGAGCCTAACAGAGACATGGCTCTTCTAAGGGACATGGTGGGGTTTTTAGAGGCATTCAGCACCTGAAGGTGCAGGCGATCAATTTTATCGAGAGGCAGACGGCATTCCTGAACCTGAGAATCCAGGGTCAGGCCTAAAAATCGCTGCACCGTCATGGACTGTAACCGAGATTTTTTAACATTTAGCATCCACCCCAGACGCTCCAGAGCAGATATCACTTTATGTAATTGTTCCAGACAGTGATCCGCCGTTTTACCCACGATAAGGAGATGGTCCAGGTAGGGGATTATTAGAATGTCAGACTCATGTAGGTGTGCCATAACCTCAGCCATTACCTTGGTAAACACCCGAGGGGCGACTGATATACCAAAAGGGAGGGCCCTATACTGAAAATGTCTGACTACCCCATCCAACCGCACCTCCACCCTCAGGAATCGTTGGTGTCCTGCATAAATGGGGATATGGTAATAGGCGTCCTTTAAATCCAATACTACCATAAAGCAGTTTTTAAACAGTAGCTTTATTGCGGTGTTAATAGTCTCCATTTTAAATGACTGTACGGTCAGGAAATTGTTAAGAGCCCTAAGATTAATAATAGTTCTAAAGGAGCCGTCAGGTTTACGTATCAGGAATAGAGGAGAGTAGAACCCTCTACCCTGTTCTCCTTCCGGAACCTCTGATAGGACATTCTTAACGAGCAGGTCGCGAACTTCCATTTCCAGGGCCGCCTGTTCTGCTGGAGAGGACCTGAGTGGCATAATTCTGAAGCAATTCTGAGGGATAGAGGAGAACTCTAGCCGCAGACCCGTAGCTATTATTCCCAAAATCCAATCGCTACTGGAGATTTTAGACCAGGCCGGGTAGAAGGCAGAAAGTCTACCTCCCACCGGGGCGACTAGTCATTGGGGTGGTTTTTTGACTTCCCGGGATGGTTCCTGACGTCCCCCACCTCCAAACATAAATCCAGTACCTTTCATCCTTTTATCGTCCCATCTGCTCTGGTCTCTAGCCGGTCTCCTTCGGAAGAACCTTTTCCCTGCGAAGGGACGCCTGTAAGAAGTGGTCGGTAGACTGGGAAATTTTTTCTTCTCGTCTCCGGCTTTCTCCAGCAGTTCATCCAGGACTGGACCAAACAGGTATTCCCCTTCGCATGGGATAGAGCACAGACGGGATCTCGATTGAAGGTCACCCGGCCAACATTTCAGCCACAGGGCCCTGCGTGCCGCATTTGATAATCCAGCCACTCTGGCCGCCATCCTTGCCGAATCTGCAGATGCGTCCGCGAGAAAGGCAGCGGCGTTCTGAATTGTTGGCAGGAATTTTAACATAGAATCCCTGGAGACTCCCTCTTCCAATTTGGATCCTAGCTGATCCAGCCAAACCATCATTGATCTGGCTGCACATGTCGCCGCTACTGCAGGTCTTAGGGCACCCGCCGACATCTCCCATGTCCCTTTAAGAAAAGAGTCAGCCTTCTTATCAAGGGGATCTCTTAGGGAAGCCATGTCGTCAAAGGGGATAGATGATCTTTTAGATGCCTTAGCTACTGCTGCGTCCAATTTTGGTGCTTTATCCCACGTATTCACCAGGGGGTCCTCAAAGGGATATCTGCGTTTAAAGGCCGGTGGAAAGGAGCCTTTCTTCTCTGGCTTTTTCCATTCCCTTTTGATAAGGTTCTGAACCTTGTCATTAAGCGGAAAAGACCTACACTTTTTTGGGTCTAGACCGCCAAACATTAGATCCTGCGCTGAAAGTTCTGGCCTTTCGTCAGCCACCCCCATGGTGGATCTAACTGATTTGATCAGCTTGTCCATCTGGTCCAGCGGGAAACAGAAACGATTAGAATCCTCTTCTGAAGAGGACGCTGAAGAAACAGAAGTGTCTGAATCATTCTCCTTTCTAGGGCCAGCGGACGAATCCGAATCTGAGGCGCTAGGCTCCCTTCTTCTTTTGGAAGTTTTCCCCCGGGACAGGGATTTTAGGGAATCTTTCACCTCCTTCCTGATAATCTCCCTAAGGTTTGATGTAAAATCAGGAGACTCTTCCGCCACCTATGGGAGCGGAGAAAAAGGCTATGTAATTTTACCCCGGTGCTACCGCTAAACCGTGTTCCCATCAATTTATTTCCTACCATCTGCCGCACACACGACTGACAAAGTCTCTTAGGGTAGGCGTCTGGCAAAGGGCAAGCGCATAGCGCGCACTCTGTTTTTTACTTTACCAGTGCATTTTTCCCCCTAAGGAAATAAACATAGGAAAAGACTGCATCAGGGTACGTTCACGACGATCTCTTACCCAGGCAGTAGCGGTAGGTACCGGATCACTGGGGGGGTCGGTCCAGATCCGGTTGTCTAGATCTGCGACTGGGCTGATTACTGCGTCCGTGGGTCTTCGGCTGGGGGTTCGCATGGGACTTCTCCGAGGATCTGTCCTGCTCCTGCTCCAGCAGACCGACGGCAGCTTTCGGCTCATCCATAGCTGCAGATGGGCACACAAGCAGCCCTGCAGCGTTCTGTTCGGCTACAAATAGCCCTTCCCCCGGATCCGGAACATGTGCAGCTGTGTGGCCGAATCAACCCCCCCACGTGCAGAACGCTCCCCCACCCCCAATCGCCCCTCCCCCGCCGCATGCAGGACAGCGGCGCTGTAAGCAAAAAAACGGCTGGCGTTTCACTTCCGGTTTAGGCCCCGCCCCCTGTGCGTCACTTCCGGTTTCGGGCAGAGAGCTCAGGGACGCTCCCAGAAGCCGGGGACGGCTCCGCCGGACCCCCCAGCCGCCCGCCGCTACACTACCGCCGCTCACGGCCGCAGCACAGCGGCGATCGCGGCAGAAGCCAGCGCCCGACCCCCGGCTCCGGTCCCGCCCCCGAACTGAAAGGAGCGCACAGGGCGCTCCCGGAAAGCCTGCACTGCACTGTACTGACAGGGGCCAGAGGTGGGAAAGACCGAGGCCCAGGAGGGTGAACCGCCCTGGGGGGGACATACTCACCTTGCTGCCATTGGGGACGGACCTCCTCCGGACGTCGCTCCAGCCTGCACCGCTCACTGTCGTGGAGTCCTACCCGGACCCACCGTGGCACTTCCAGGGACCCGCACTGCCCGAGGTAGGAGACCCCCTCGTTACCTGGGTCGGCTAGCCGGCCTGGGTGTTGATAGGTGAACGAAGTCGTCGTATCTGAATGCTGTCCTCCAGGAACAGGAAACCAACTGATGCGTGGGAGAGGTGCCGCCCTTATGTATCTGTAGGTTTCCTGTTCCTGAAGGGCGGATCCCCTCTCTCCGTAGCCGTAGTGCTGTCATGGACGACCGATAAATATATATATAATTATTTTTTTTTAACACATGGATCCCTTGTATAGCCGTGTGTTGGTTTTGCAAGCCTGCGAGAAAAACACGTAGTACGGATGCCATACGGATTACATACGGAGGATGCCATGCGCAAAATACGCTGACACACCCTGCCTACGGAGGAGCTACGGACCACTTTTTTGGGGACTTTTCAGCGTATTACGGCCGTAATATACGGACCGTATTGTCTTACGCTGAGTGTGACTCCAGCCTAATGGGGAAACAGGTAGAGTCGGGCAGCAGAGTGTAGGATGGATTGGAGTGGTGCCAGAGTTCTAGAGTGGAGGCCAGAGAGTAGGAGGTTGCAGTAGTCGAGGCGGGAGATGATAAGGGCGTGCACTAGTGTTTTTGTGGTTTCATGGTCAAGGAATGCACGGATCCAGGAAATATTTTTGAGTTTGAGCCGGCAGGAGGAGGCAAAGGCTTGGATATGTGGCTTAAAAGAGAGGGCAGAGTCGAGGATCACCCAGCGGCACCGAGTATGTGGGACTGGGGAAAGTGAGCAGCAATTGACATTGGGAGATTCTGAACACAGAGGTACCAAATATGTATAGGTTTGGTTTCTTTTTACTGTTTTATTTTAGTTTCAATAGTTTTTATTTGAGAAAACATCAATAAACATAGGATTTAAACTTATTTATATTATTATTTAATTTATATTTTTTTTTTATATTTTTAAACACTTTTTTTTTGGCATGCTTTAATAGCCTCCATGGGAGACTATAGGCTGCCATAACCTGATCAGATCACCTGTATGTAGATTTACTGACTTGCTATAAGCGCAGACCACCAGGTGGCGCTCATAGCAATCCAGCAGTGACAACCATAGGGGTCTCCAGGAGACCTCTGGTTGTCATGCCAAACCACCGGTGACCCGCGATCATGCGACGGGGGTCACCGATGAGCGGATTTCCGGTTCGATGGCCGGAAGCACGTTAAATGCCATTGTCAGAGTTTGACAGCGCATTTAACGGGTTAATAGTTGACAGCGGACATGTGCCAGGAAAGATGTGGGCTCAACTACAAAAAACATCCGACTGCTGTGCTTGCCAACAAGGGTTTTGCCACCAAGTATTAAGTCTTGTTTGCCAGAGAAATGAAATACTTATTCCTCACTGCAAAATGCAAATAAATTTATATAAGTTACACAATGTGATTTTCTGGGTTTTATTTTTCATATTCTATCTTTCAATGTTAAAATTAACCTACCCTTAAAATTATAGACTCTTCATGTCTTTGTCAGTGGGCAAACTTACAAAATCAGCAAGGGATCAAATAGTTATTTCCCCCACTGTATAGACCGATGCCCTGGAAGAAGCCAGAATTGTGGCGAAACCCTGGTCAGGCTAATCAATCTGCATTGCTACAATGTAACTGTGAAATTGACGTTCAAAGTGTTATCAAAGCGCTATTTTACTTATGTTTGGGAGTATAACGAATAAACCATTTGTTACACAAATTGTTGGATCTACATGACATTTTTCATCAACCAGTTGTCTGCCACTGTTGCAATCTAAGAAGCTACCAGATCTGGAGACATCTGAGGATTAAAAATTAATAAAACTCATATATACTTACACTCTCTTTGTTGGCTCTGTCCTGTTACTTCCAATAAGTTCCCTTGATAGAGATTATGAAATAATTAATACTTTGCACACAATAGAAAAGTCACAAATATTATATAGGCTAGAAGAACACTAGAAACAATACTGAAAATTAAAGCATGCCAGTAAAATGCACAATGCAGTATCAAGCAACAATTTTACATACAGTATCATTTCCTACTAAAAATTTCTGTTAAATTATTGCTTAAAAGGGTACCTCAAAGCCCTTTGCTCTTCTTCCATTTGTTCTCGAACATCTCGTAGCTGCTTTACAAGCTCTGGATCAGTGCCATTAACCCAGGTATATACAACATCTATGGGCATGGGGAGACAAAGCCTGTATGAAGCCCAGGCAAACATAAAAAGAATTATGAATGAGCAGAAACTATTTAAAAGGTTGACTTATTATTCAATATCTCTTCTAAAAGAGCAACGTAAAAATCAAGGAAATGCCAAACATCTTTGTGAGAAGTGACCACCTGCACCACGATGTAAATGTACGGTGGAGGGTGATGCCGCAGGAGCCAGAAGTATATATAACTGGGCTTTTGCTGCAACAGCCGGAATCATAGACCAAGATTATACAATATTACAAAATGTATCCCAAACAGTGAATGGCCAAAAGGACTGTTTTTATTCATCAGGCCAGAAGAAAAAGAAAAACAACAGTAAAGCGATCAAAAAGTCATATGGCACCAGTAAAACATACCCAACATCTTGGAAAAATACAAAACAAGACACACCTCAGACAACAGAGATATACGGTACACTCCTCAACAGGGCAGACAAATTACGCCTGCGACGGAGCCACGGCAGGAAGACAAGAAGAGGACGTCATCCTATGAAGATAGGAGGCCCCGGACCGCGACACCCATCGGACCGGACCGCAGCAGGACCGCCCCTGGGTGAGTATAATAACCTGTTTTTCTTACCTTTCAGGTTACATCAGGGGCTTATCTACAGCATAAAAGAATGTTGTAGATAAGCCCCTGATGCCGGTGGCCTTAGCTCATATACGATTTTTGGGGTGACAGATTCCCTTTAATGACCGGGCCAATTTTTACAATTCTGACCACTGTCCCTTTATGAGGCAATAACTCTGGACCGCTTCCATGGATCCCGGTGATTCTGAAACTGTTTTCTCGTGACATATTTTACTTCACGTTAGTGGTAAAATTTCTTTGATATGACTTGCGTTTATTTGTGAAGAAAAACAGAATTTTTGTGAAAATTTTGAAAATTTCGGAATTTTCCAACTTTGAATTTTCATGCCCTTAAATCACAGAGATATGTCACACAAAATACTTACGGTAATAAATAACATTTCCCACATGTCTACTTTACATCAGCATAATTTTGGAACCAATAATTTTTTTTGTTAGGGAGTTATAAGGGTTAAAAGATGACCAGCAATTTCTCATTTTTACAACACCATTTTTTTTAGGGACCATATCTCATTTGAAGTCACTTTGAGGGGTCTATATGATAGAATGGTGTTACACTTGGGTATTTTCTAACAACTGCACCCCTCAAGGTTCTCAAAACCATATTCAAGAAGTTTATCAACCCTTCAGGTGCTTCACAGGAATTTTTGGAATGTTTTAAATGTTTTTTTTTTTTTTTCACAAAAATATACTTCTGATCCAATTTTTTTTTTTATTTTCCCAAGGGTAACAAGAGAATTGACCCCAAAAGTTGTCAATTTGTCCTGAGTACACTGGTACCCCGTATGTGGGAGGAACCACTGTTTGGGCACATGGCAGAGCTTGGAAGGGAAGGAGCGCCCCCAAAAGTGACCCCATATTGGAAACTAGACCCCATAAGGAACTTCTCTAGATGCGTGTTGAGCACTTTGAACCCCCAAGTGCTTTACAGAAGTTGATAACGTAGAGCCGTAAATATAAAAAATCATTTTTTTTATTTTTTATTTTTTTTTTTTTTTTTTCCACAAAATGATTTTTTTGCCCCCAAATTTTTATTTTCACAAGGGTAACAGGAGTAATTGGACCCTAACTTTAGCCCCAACCCTAACCCTCATGGGAAAATGGAAATAAAGACTTTAATTTTATTATTTTTCCCTAACTAAGGAGGTAATGAAGGGGAGTTTGATTTACTATTTATAGCGGGTTTTTATGTTTGGCAGCTGTCACACACTAAAAGATACTTTTTATTGCAAAAAATACTTTTTGCATCACCACATTTTGAGAGCCATAATTTTTCCATACTTTCGCCCACAGAGTCATGTGAGGTCTTGTTTTTTGCGGGACGAGTTGACGTTTTTATTGGTAACACTTTCTGGCACATGACATTTTTTGATCGCTTTTTATTATGATTTTTTTGAGGCAGAATGAACAAAAAACAGCAATTCATGAATTTCTTTTGGGGGGGCGTTTATACCGTTCCGCGTGTGGTAAAATTGATAAAGCAGTTTTATTCTTCGAGTTAGTACGATTATAGAAATAACTCATGTATATCATTTTTTTATGTTTGTGTTGAGCTGTGCACATGCGCAGCTGGAGCCCTCTCAATTTCGTCCACTTCACTTGGTGCACCATCTCGTGGCACGACATGCGTCCAAGCAGCTGCAGTGGCTGGAGATCATGCCGAGGCCTCTGCTGCTTTTGCTTGCGTAACCAAACTAGCTTTCAAACTCTGTGATGGCGCTTCCAGGACCGAATACACTGGTGCAACGGCCAGGTAAGCCGCTCCTCCAGCCACAGAGTCAGGCCTTGAACCTTATATTCAGCCACTCCTCTCCATCTTGAGGGCTCGAATCAAGGACAGGGAAACAAATTGATGTGAGAGAGGTGCCACCCTTTTATTTCAGTGGGTTTCCTACCCTGGAGGGGTGGGTCCTCTCAGGTGGTGCTGTCATGAGTGAAGGAAAAAGAAAAAAATCTATACATCTTTGGTATTTGCGTACATGTACTGACCAGGAGATTCACATTGCCAGGTCAGTGTTATCATATAGTGAACACGGTAAATAAAAAAAATAAAAAAACACACAATTGTGGAATTGCACTTTTTTGCAATTTCAATGCACTTGACTTTTTTTCCCTTCTTTCCAGTTCATCACGACAAAATAAATGGTGTCATTCAAAAGTACAACTCGTCCTGAAAAAACAAAAAAAAAAAAAACAAGCCCTCATACAGCTATATTGATAGAAAAATAAAAATGTTATGGCTTTTGGAAAAAAAGGAGAAAACAAAAATGAAAACATGGAAAATCGCAAGTTCATGAAGGGGTTAGCAAGCCTTGCCACATGACTTAGGCTACTTTCACACTAGCGTCGGAATCTCCCCGTCGCAATGCGTCGGGCAGAGATTCCGACGCTAGCGTTTGACGCACTGCACAATGGGTGCAGTGGATGCATTTCTCCGGCGCATCCGCTGCCCTATTGTGAGGTGCGGGGAGGTGGGGGCGGAGTTCCGGCCACGCATGCGCGGTCGGAAAAAGCGGTCCGTCAGGAGCAAAAAACGTTACATGTAACGTATTTTGCTCCCGGCGGTCTGCCACAACACGGCGCAACCGTCGCAAGATGGTTGCGACGTGTGGCAAAGCGTTGCAATGCGTCGCTAATGTTAATCTATGGGGCAAAAACGCATCCTGCAAACAACTTTGCAGGATGCGTTTTTTGCCATAAACGACGCATTGCGACGTCTGGCAAAAAACGCCAGTGTGAAAGTAGCCTTAGGATACCAAATCAAACATTACATAAGCATACACACGTTTCGGGGTCTTCTCATAACACGAGTCTGTAAATGGAGGGTTTGGTTTGAATTCTTATCCTAAGACATATATAGCAAGGTTTGTTAACGGGACGAGATTGACTTAGAATTGCTACTTCCAATAGGTGGCCCTAGAGTTGAAATCTTATGCTCTTTTAACAAAAAAATATTTACATTTTTAAATTCACACAGGAGCATTGAATGGCCTATAAGTCTCCTTACGCCAGCTTAGCACTCTCCATAAGAAGAAACGTTCCCCCTTAGACTTCTAGGTTCTAGCAATCTTCCCAATTGACTGACCTTCATGTCTTAAAGTAATGATGGGCTGTTTTTCTTTATTTAGCTGAGTGGTTCTTGCAATATTCTGGCTTAGAACATACTGAAAAAGGGTTCTGCACTGTATGGAACTGTGTATTAACACTGACTATAGAAAACACAGCTGATCGTCACGAAACCTTTCTGAAGGATGTTGATTCCACACATGAACTCCAGACAAGTCATGCCTGTTTCTTGGAAGCCATTCCAGGTAACTACCTGATAACTCTGTTTGAGAGACTACAAAGGGTGTATAAACCTGTTATCTGAGTGAAAAGCGATATTTTGAGAAAACTAAAAGTTTGTGAAATGTTCCTTTATTCCTTATTTCCAAATGTCTTCTTTTGTGGTTTTGCTCCCTTCAGTCTTAATCTACAATGTGCCCATTCCAATAAGAACAAGAAGAACCATTGCATGAACAACAGACACTGTGTATACAACTGGATGTGACTGTTTCACAGTTTTGGAGGCTGATAACTCTGAGGACTGAACACTACTCTTTCCATGTATTGTACAATTTATGAATATTTAATTGTGAATTTCTACAAATATGTATTGGTTTTTATTTTAATTTTTTTAAAGGTAATTTGCGTTTTTATCTCAAGTGTACATTACCTGTTCTGAAATGACTTTCCAGCAATGTTGTCCCGATACGTATCAAATAAAACATGATACTGATCTCGACTCCACTCCAACACCAACTGAAACAAAAATGTTGCACACGTGAGATTGCTTGCAATGTTAAGATTTTACGGGGCAACATTGGCGATGTTCGAAAATAAATTTCCAAGCCAGAATGTCCTACATGGCTCTTCTACAAGCCTGCGGAAGAATGGAGGAGCCAGAAAAGCATCTGTCAGGTCCCCCCAAGACTTCCAAACTGTCCCACAATGATCTAAAGCTAGATTTGACTTGGCATGCAATTAAAAACATTTCATTTTCACAATCATAACTTATCATCCTGACTCAGATATGCTTATAATCTTGGACTACTCAAGGTATTGCTTTCACAGACTAGTCCAGCTTCACAGTCCCAAACTGACTAACATTCTCCACATTGCAGTCACCTAAAATGCTTGAGATTGCCCACATCATCATCATCATCTTTGCTGACTGCAGTTTCGAGAAGGTCCGTCGATTAGGGACTGTGAACCTGGACTAAACTGTGAAGGTTACACCCTGCCAGACTTGTCCCAGATAATCGGTATATGCAAAAATGACAATACAAGTTATTTTACCCAGATATATAAATTAGCATATGGTACATCAAGAGCAGGAGTTTAATGCTGGACAAGTAACTATCTTATGTCCAGAATGGTAGGAAATGACAAAACTGAACGTGGAGAAATATTTTTCACAACAGATTAGGTAACTGCATGTACTGTATAACTTCCTAATTATATAACTGGCATATATTACAGCAGCAGAGTATATGTCCAATTAAGAATATACATTAGCTACATTGTTCAGTCAGGCTATATTGGTGATAGTGATGACGTGCTTGGATAAGGCATTATCCGTGTGCTAACAGAGGGACTTCGGCGTGCTCGAAAACTATGCTCGAGTCCCTGCAGCTGAATGTCTCACAGCTTAGACAGCCGAAACACATGCAGAGATTGTCTGCTTGTTGAGCAATCCCTGTCTAACAGCCGCGAGACATGCATCCGCGGGAACTCAAACATATTTTTCGAGCACGCCCAAAATAATTGGATAACACAAGAGCATGCTCAGATAATACCTTATTCGAGCACATTTACTTATCACTAATTGGTGACCTATCATTAGGATATGTCTTCAATATCAGATTGGTCGGGGGTCTGACACCTGGCACCCCACCTTTTAGCTGTTCCAAGTTCAGGCGATGGGCAGTTGCAATAACATTGAATGGAGCTGCACTATGTAGCTAACATTTAGTATAAAGTGGCTGCTTCTGGGTACTTCAAATAAGATCAAATTTGGAAGAATGGAAGCTGTTCTGCAGTACCCAGCAGTGGCCACTACACTGTGCAGCTCCATTCAATGTGCTTACATCCGGTCACCTCCAGAGCTTGCAAAAGTTGGGGCGTCAGACCCCCACCGATCAGATATTGATAACCTGTCATCAATATCTGACCAGACAACTCTTTCCTTCAGGAAAAGCACAATTAAAGCATGGGTATATTAGAATGATAAATATATAACTCGAAAGAAAAAATGTAAGAATAAAAGATTGTGTGCTCTGCCTTGAATCTATTGACCACATAGTATCTCCTAGTATGTATCATAAATATCATGTAATAAGACTGTAATGGGCTAGCAATCCAAAGTTAATGTCTAGAGATTAGCGAACAAGTTTACAGAACCATGGTCCAGCAGCCAGGTCAGTATTTTGTGGCTTCTGGACGGGAGCCCTACAAACTGTCCGTAAGTACCAACATCCCAGCACCTCTAATGGATAGCCATGTGTGTGACACCCTACAATAAAGACGTCACACCAGGCCGACTAACCATAGGAAGAGCGTGGAGAACAGCAGGTGGGAGGCGGTTCGTAGGTCTCACGTCCTGCAGCCACGAAATACACACCTTACTCCAAATCATACCTAGGCAAATTTTAATCATGAAATAAAGGATTTGATTTGATGGATTGAAGCAGATGTATGCAGATGCGTTGTTTTGACGCGCCCACCGACCGCACGGGAACGCAACTTGTTGAGTTTTGTGCAGACGGCGGGAGCATCAAAACGACGCATCCGCATACATCCGCATGTCCTGCGTACCCAATGTTAAAGATAGGCAGAAATAGGCGAAGCTAAACGGAAGATGTGCGGAAGTGGGCGCAGCTTAATGGAGGAAGTACGTGGCCCTCCGCAAAGCCCCGGTAGACAAGTGTGAACCCGGCCTTAGGAGGGTTGATCCTACTGACAGATTCCTGTTAATAAATGTGCATCATGGCATCTGTACCAGAATTCTGGTAGGGGGGTTGAAAAAAAAAAAATATTTGTCTAGCGCTCAACAGGGGAACATTGAAGGAAATACGGTAGCTGGAAGTGATGATCACAAAAGTTTTCATTCTGCTGAAACCCTTGCGGCTGTGCAGTTAATTTTCTTCCCATAAGATAACACTGAGATCGTTCATGTGTTATGGGTATGCAATCTTTGGGTCTGTAACTGTAAAAATCGATAGATGAAAAGAGACATATGACTTTAAAAATGTATTTGTCTAGAACTGTGATATTAATCAATATCAGATCAGTGGGGCCCATTACCTGGCACTGATCTGTTGTTATCAGCACTGGCCATATGTAAATGGTGTAAAAATCCATAACCACAAAGTCAGCAATATTACACTCGTGCAGAACCTCTTTAATAAAACCGTTTATTTTTTCGTTTAACACTTCTGATAGATCTCATATACATACTGACAAATCACAAGCCTGCTTTAAGCTGATAAACAGATTACCGTATCTATCTGGCCATCTGACAATGTTAAGAGAGACCAAAAGAAAACTGCTGCTTGATAAGAATGCCAGATGCTAAACCCCCACAATATATAAGCAATAAACTGCAAGCTTTCTACTTCTAAAATGTAAGGTCACCTTAGAGAATATAGACAAGCTAGATGAGTAAATCTATTTGCAGGACCCCGATCCAGTAGGCACAAAAGTAATCACTGACTGCCGGATGGAAGACCTGTGAGCCTCCTCCTCGTTTCCAGTATTCACAGTACCTCTTCTGATTAACAAGCCCAGTACATCATCACATATAAGTCACGCGACAATGATGACATCAGGCCTGCAAATCAGAAGAAGTGCTGGTCATTTGGGCAGGTAGATAAGCCCCCAATGTATCCTGAAAGATGAGAAAAAGAGGTTAGATTATACTCACCTGGGGGGGGGGGGGGGTCCCGGTTCTGTTCGGGTCCGATAGGAGTCACGGTCCCGCGCCTCCCATCTTCATAGGATGACGTCCTCTTCTTGTCTTCACGCTGCGGCTCTCACGCAGGCGTACTTTGTCTGCCCTGTTGAGTGCGCAGGTGCCGGGCCTCTCTGACCTTTCCCGGCACCTGCACACTGCAGTACTTTGCTCTGCCCTCAACAGGGCAGACAAAGTACGCCTGCGCCGGAGCCGCAGCGTGAAGACAAGAGGACATCATCCAAAGAAGATGGGAGGCGCCGGACCGCGACGCCCATCGGACCCGAACAGAACTGGGACCGCCCCAGGGTGAGTATAATCTAACCTCTTTTTTCTTACCTTTCAGGTTACATCAGGGGCTTATCTACAGCATTCCAGAATGCTGTAGATAAGCCCCTGATGCTGGTGGGCTTAGCTCACCTTTTTGGGGGTGACAGGTTCCCTTTAAGACGTCCCCACAGCCCCTTACAATCATACTGCCTCTGTGCGTGTATGTGACATGGAGAGAACACCAGTGATTTTCTTTCCCAAGGCTTTGCTCACATTTTAGCGGTGGCTTCAGTTTATGATGGAAGCCACAACACTGTGCTGATGCTTCATACAAGGTCAACAAATTGACTTGTTTATGGTCCGTCGGTGTTCCTGCCATTTAGATGGCGCAAAATATGTGATGCATGCTGTGTTTCTGGCCCCAAAGTTGCTACATCATATTATTTCTGACCTTTAAACACTACATGACTGTGGTATTGTAGATGCTTTCTTCCAATTGACTCCTTTCTACATTAACCCCACAATTTAACAACTCTGCTCCCACGGAACGCCCCTTCCCCCCAAAATGAACACTCGTACACCTTTTTCTTTGGATAAAATTGGCCAAATCGACCTTTTATTAACAAAGATTATAATAAATAAGTTCTTTGTAAGGAGGTTATTGGAGCTCCAAAACCTGGCAGAAAGCAGTAAATAATAATGAAAGATCCAGCATTACCCCCAGCCGCGACCACGGGCTCGGAGCACCTTTGTTGCCAGAAAAGCTTTTCCATAAACACCGACTCTCAGGGACCCCACCCTGTAGAGCCCCAAAATCCGGCAGGCAATTAACCCAAATCCAAACATAAAGGGGAGGTTACCATCCACCTGATGTACAACCCCCCACCACAATTTTGCCACCAACTCCAAAAAACCCCACCGCCGCTCGCCGATATGACCCAATGAAAACATCATCCAACATTTTGATAATTTTAGCAAACTTGCACCCCTAAATTAAAGGGCGGGAGGGCGGGACCATTGCTCTTGGTGCCTCGTGCCGATTGATAGCCCCAATCCTTTCTCAGA
The DNA here is from genome assembly GCF_032444005.1 of Ranitomeya imitator. Lineage (NCBI taxonomy): Eukaryota > Metazoa > Chordata > Amphibia > Anura > Dendrobatidae > Ranitomeya > Ranitomeya imitator. The sequence continues at coordinate 201,508,942 of NC_091285.1, read as the reverse complement.
CAGATAAACCTTATTCAACTGTAAACACCCCCACCTTTACGTCCAACCCCTCTAAATTTTTGAACCCTCTGAGCCCGCGCTTCAAACCATATTCATTTTAACCCCTGCTTGCCCTACAAACCCAGTCATGGAGCACTTTGCCCATGCATTCGCTTAGGGCCACATTTTTCCTTTCTGCATTTTTAGAAATTGTAACTTTGGTTAGAAAAATATTTAGAATTGAGAGTCCTCAGTGGTTGATACCTTTTAATGGCTAACTGAAAAGATGGTAACAAATTGCAAGCTTTGGAGACTACTCAGGTCTCTTCATCAGGCAAAGACAAGTCTCTGCCTGATGAAGAGACCTGCGTAGTCTCCAAAGCTTGCAATTTATTACCATCTTTTCAGTTAGCCATTAAAAGGTATCATCCACTGAGGACTCTCAATTCTAAATATTTTTCTATCTACTGGCTAACATGGTACCAAGATATATTTCTTTCCTGTAACTTTGGTTAAAGGGACACTGTCACCTGAATTTGGAGGGAACAATCTTCAGCCATGGAGGCGGGGTTTTTGTGTTTTTGATTCACCCTTTCCTTACCTGCTGGCTGCATGCTGGCTGCAATATTGGATTGAAGTTCATTCTCTGTCCTCCGTAGTACAAGCCTGCATAAGGTGCAATCTTGCCTTGCACAGGCGTGTACTATGGAGGACAGAGAATGAACTTCAATCCAATATTGCAGCCAGCATGCAGCCAGCATGCAGCCAGCGGGTAAGGAAAGGGTGAATCAAACACACAAAAACCCCGCCTCCATGGCTGAAGATTGTTCCCTCCAAATTCAGGTGACAGTGTCCCTTTAAACTTTTTAAGCGGCAGTCAAATCTGAATTTGATCTGATCCAGCTGCTGGAATCACAGGTGATCAGAAAGCGTAAACTGCTGGTCCATCCACTTAGGATATGTTCCCACAGTCAGTAAACGCTGCGGATTGGATGCTACGTTCATATGCAGCGGCCAGATGTTACAGCATAGTGGATGGGATTTTATGAAATCCCATCTCCACTATGTGTGCAGGGACACCTCTGGCAACCCTGCGTATATTCACATGCGGCGCGTCTTTCAAGACCGCAGCATGTCTATTTATCTTGTGGAGACGCTCCATCTCCGCAAGATAATTATCACCATCCAATGTATTGGGCGCGGTGTTCAATGAACAAATGCGGAATCACCGTGTGCACAAAAGCCGGCAGCGAACGGACAAAGTGAACATGTGCTGCTGCCAATACTGTGGAAACATACCCTAACGTGTACATGTAGATGAGAATATCTAGTTCAAATTAATGGAGTGAGTGGGAAAAGCCACAAAAGGTGAGGGAACAAAAAACTGGGCAAGTCAAAACCTATACACCTCTATCAGCTAACATCTGCCAATGGCAGACAGTCATTATGACTTCCTACACATCTTTGTTAATTAATTTCATCAATATTGGTGGTCCAGACAAGTTTTCAAATATGTGTATGGCCTGCTTAAAGGGAACTTGTCAGCCTCCCTGCAGAAGGGTTTTTCTTTTTTTTCTCCAGTATGTACATATACTCATTATGTAAACTAGGGGGAAGGTCAGTGAGGGATCAGTCAGAAGCCATACAGATAAATACCTAATCCGAGCACCATATGAAGACCCCTCACAGGCCACCCCGAAGCACGGGCATATCATTAACTGAAACTTCAGGTTAAAGAACAACCACAAGACGGATTTCATCAACCAAGGTATCATTGTAATCAGTATAACAGCGCCGACATAACACTGTGGTTACTGAGCACAATCCTACTGACAAGTTCCCTTTAAGTAGTATAAAGTGATTATTGGGTGGCAAAGGCCTCTTCTCTGGATAAAACTTGACAGGAGAGTTCCTCTCATGCATGGAAAACCTGAGATAAAGATGACAAACTGAAAAAAAACAGATAATCCAGCATCCAAGGAGCTCGTGTTTGGTCTAGCCGACATGTTTCATTCATTACTGATACCATCCAAAACATTTCGACTAGACCATACACACTGGCTCCATGTGGATTTTAACATGATTTACGGTAAATAAAGTTGGATGTTTATATCAAGATCTCCCTGGATGCAGGATTTTTTTTTTCCAAGGCACAGCCCCCTTAAAACAAAAAATCTTCCAAAAACAATGGAAAAAGCAGAAACATTTGTATCACTGTGTACAGCTAATGCACAAGGAGTTAGCGGCCACAGCCCAACATTTATGTCGGACGGTGCCTATAGTCTACATGGATGTGGTGGGGAGAAAAAGGAAGTATGCCACTCGTTCTATCTCTTCTAAAGAGGGCTCTCTGTACAGGACAATGCCATTTGTTGTATAAATAGTAGAAAGACAAAAACAGATGAAACAGAGGCCAAAAGGACAATCTATAACCCCTGTTTGACGAACAAGAGCCTATGGCAAAGTTAAAGTATTCCTCTTTCCAGGCTTATATGTTCAGCTAACTGCACAAATGCAACAAGCATTACATACAGTGGGGCAAAAAAGTATTTAGTCAGTCAGCAATAGTGCAAGTTCCACCACTTAAAAAGATGAGAGGCGTCTGTAATTTACATCATAGGTAGACCTCAACTATGGGAGACAAACTGAGAAAAAAAAATCCAGAAAATCACATTGTCTGTTTTTTTAACATTTTTTTTGCATTTTATGGTGGAAAATAAGTATTTGGTCAGAAACAAACAATCAAGATTTCTGGCTCTCACAGACCTGTAACTTCTTCTTTAAGAGTTTCCTCTTTCCTCCACTCATTACCTGTAGTAATGGCACCTGTTTAAACTTGTTATCAGTATAAAAAGACACCTGTGCACACCCTCAAACAGTCTGACTCCAAACTCCACTATGGTGAAGACCAAAGAGCTGTCAAAGGACACCAGAAACAAAATTGTAGCCCTGCACCAGGTTGGGAAGACTGAATCTGCAATAGCCAACCAGCTTGGAGTGAAGAAATCAACAGTGGGAGCAATAATTAGAAAATGGAAGACATACAAGACCACTGATAATCTCCCTCGATCTGGGGCTCCACGCAAAATCCCACCCCGTGGGGTCAGAATGATCACAAGAACGGTGAGCAAAAATCCCAGAACCACGCGGGGGGACCTAGTGAATGAACTGCAGAGAGCTGGGACCAATGTAACAAGGCCTACCATAAGTAACACACTACGCCACCATGGACTCAGATCCTGCAGTGCCAGACGTTTCCCACTGCTTAAGCCAGTACATGTCCGGGCCCGTCTGAAGTTTGCTAGAGAGCATTTGGATGATCCAGAGGAGTTTTGGGAGAATGTCCTATGGTCTGATGAAACCAAACTGGAACTGTTTGGTAGAAACACAACTTGTTGTGTTTGGAGGAAAAAGAATACAGAGTTGCATCCATCAAACACCATACCTACTGTAAAGCATGGTGGTGGAAACATCATGCTTTGGGGCTGTTTCTCTGCAAAGGGGCCAGGACGACTGATCCGGGTACATGAAAGAATGAATTGGGCCATGTATCGTGAGATTTTGAGTGCAAACCTCCTTCCATCAGCAAGGGCATTGAAGATGAAACGTGGCTGGGTCTTTCAACATGACAATGATCCAAAGCACACCGCCAGGGCAACGAAGGAGTGGCTTCGTAAGAAGCATTTCAAGGTCCTGGAGTGGCCTAGCCAGTCTCCAGATCTCAACCCTATAGAAAACCTTTGGAGGGAGTTGAAAGTCCGTGTTGCCAAGCGAAAAGCCAAAAACATCACTGCTCTAGAGGAGATCTGCATGGAGGAATGGGCCAACATACCAACAACAGTGTGTGGCAACCTTGTGAAGACTTACAGAAAACGTTTGACCTCTGTCATTGCCAACAAAGGATATATTACAAAGTATTGAGATGAAATTTTGTTTCTGACCAAATACTTATTTTCCACCATAATATGCAAATAAAATGTTAAAAAAAACAGACAGTGATTTTCTGGATTTTTTTTTCTCAGTTTGTCTCCCATAGTTGCGGTCTACCTATGATGTAAATTACAGACGCCTCTCATCTTTTTAAGTGGTGGAACTTGCACTATTGCTGACTGACTAAATACTTTTTTGCCCCACTGTATGTCCATGTTCCAAACAGACGGCACCCTTATCCACCCCATCATTCCTTCTCAAGATGTAAATTGTGAGCTGTGCCTGGATTTCTTTCACTCCCCATTCAGATGAGGCCTGGTTTGGCAAAAGGGTCCATCCGTATTTAGGCACACCTTGATGTGGTTGCATGGCTTTTGTGCTTTTTGACTAGAATAAAATTGAAACCCTCTAAAAACAGTAATATTTTATTTATATTCATTAAAAAAAAGACATGTAATGTAAACGAAAAAATAACATGCAAATGGTAACAAAGGAAGAAGGATTACCGTGTTGTTATTATTAATAATATCTTCCCTATACCTTACACCTCATCTAGTGTCCCTTTGCAGTTCTTTATTTATAGGTCTGCCTCCCTCAAGATACACACGTCCCACCCACGTCACCCCTTCCCTTTTGATATCATGCACTTTAAACCTATCATAGGCCCACCCGTGGACTCTTAATCCACCCACTTTATCTGGCCTCCGTTGACAGAACTTTGCACATTAGGCAGCATTATTTCCTTTCCAACCCCATGATCGCTGTCCGCTGCGCACATCTCCTTATGGTCCTAAGCCGCTCTTGCAGCGGTGTGCGCTCCCGCTGGGCTTCTTGCTCTGGCGTTGCTGGGGCAACGCGTCTCTTGTGGCGCGGTGCCGCCTCCACGCTCTGACGCGTCGAGCGGGGAGGTGCGCCGTTGCCACGTGACGCCGAGGCCCAGTGACGTCGGCGGATTCCCCCGGCGGGAGCGCCGCCTCAGCCGCTGCCCATCCTGTCCGCTTATGATAAAAGCTGCACACACGCTATCGCCGCACCTCACCCCTAGAAAAAGCTACATGCGAAACGCGCGTCGGGGAATCGTTCCACGGCTACAGGTAATGTCTCTGCCACTGTGCTTCATTTATATTAGGGCCATCTCCTATGCTTGTTATATTCGGACCTGCTCACCCTCCTGGAGCCTAGCTTAGGCCGCACTCTACTGCATAGATTACTTCCACTTAGGTGTAGCGTTGTAGTCCATCCATTGCCAGCCCCTTTTTGGTGCTTGATATTTGTGCACCGAGGCACATCAACATTTTTTCTAGCTAACAGCAGCATTGTCTCGCTTTCATCTGCACTTCGCACTTTACATATTTGATACTTGATACTTGATATCTGATGACCCTTTGCATTGCCTGTCCTTAGCCTGGTTCGATTATATCAGTTGCACCTTGTTTCCGCTTAGTTATTTTAATCTGAATTATTTCTTTTGTTTACTAATTGTCTGAAATAAAGTATGTTAATTATTTTAAGGCTATAGCTTTCTCCTGTTTTCTTTTTGGATGTATTAATAATATCGACAGGAGTCCTTCACCTTCAACAATAAAGCTAAATGGTCCATCTTAGCCTGTGACTGTTGATCATGGACCTGCAGCTATTGTACATACCATCCATATATCGAGCCTCCTGATGAACCGAATAGACGGCGAAACGCGCTGAGGCAGTTTCCACAACCAACGCCAAGTCTTGTTTGATGATTTATTGTGAGAAAGGTCTCTGTATTAGATTTGTTACCTGTTCTCTGTTTTACCTACCGATATCAGGGCATAAGAAGAGTGAGAAACGGCCGCCGACAAGCGGGGGCGCCTATCCACCTATACAAGAATGACAACCTCCGTGATAGGCAGTGTCAGTTGAGGCAAAGAATAGGGAATTATAGGAATATTGTTGTTCAGCTGTATTGTTTAAAGTGAAGGACTTCTGTCAATATTACTAATAACACGGTGATCCTTCTCTTGTAATTTTTTCATCCACATTACACAAGTAATGGTGTTTTTCTTAATGAATATAAATAAAATATTACTGTTTTTAGAGGGTTACGTTTGCGCTTTTTGATCAAAAAATGTTAAGTACCTTGTGTTTTTAACCCCTTTCTGACCTACGTCCGAGGTCAGAAACCCCGCTTTGATGTCAAACGCAGACAGCGGCATTTAACTACCGCATCCAACCGGGCGGTCGGAAATGACGGCATCTCCGACCCCCGTCACATGATCGGGGGTCGGCGATGCTTCAGTATTGTAACCATAGAGGTCCTTGAGACCTCTATGGTTACTGATCGCCGGCAGCTGTGAGCGCCACCCTGTGGTCGGTGCTCACAGCACACCTGATTTTCTGCTACATAGCAAAGAACAGCAGATCGCTGCTATGTAGCAGAGCCGATCGTGCTGTGCCTGCTTCTAGCCTCCCATGGAGGCTATTGAAGCATGGCAAAAGTAAAAAAAAAAAAAAAAAGTAAAAAAAAATGTGAAAAAAAAAAAATATATAAAAGTTTAAATCACCCCCCTTTCGCCCCAATCAAAATAAATCAATAAAAAAAAAAATCAAATCTACACATATTTGGTGTCGCCGCGTTCAGAATCGCCCAATTAAAAAAAAGCATTAACCTGATCGCTAAACAGCGTAGCGAGAAAAAAATTCGAAATGCCAGAATTACGTTTTTTTGGTCGCCGCGACATTGCATTAAAATGCAATAACGGGCGATGAAAAGAACGTATCTGCACCAACATGCTATCATTAAAAACGTCATCTCGGCACGCAAAAAATAAGCCCTCACCCGACCCCAGATCATGAAAAATGGAGACGCTACGAGTATCGGAAAATGGAGCAATTTTTTTTTTTTTTTTTTTAGCAAAGTTTGGAATTTTTTTTCACCACTTAGGTAAAAAATAACTTAGTCATGTTAGGTGTCTATGAACTCGTAATGACCTGGAGAATCATAATGTCAGGTCAGTTTTAGCATTTAGTGAACCTAGCAAAAAAGCCAAACAAAAAACAAGTGTGGGACTGCACTTTTTTTGCAATTTCACCGCACTTGGAATTTTTTTCCCGTTTTCAAGTACACGACATGCTAAAACCAATGATGTCGTTCAAAAGTACAACTCGTCCCGCAAAAAATAAGCCCTCAAATGGCCAAATTGACGGAAAAATAAAAAAGTTATGGCTCTGGGAAGGAGGAGAGTGAAAAACGAACACGGAAAAACGAAAAATCCCAAGGTCATGAAGGGGTTAACATTTACAAAAAGTTTGTGTATTGATTACTTGCAGCATGCTGACACATTGTGTTTGTGTATATTGGCACCAGGGCTGTGCAGTCAGTAAGCCAGACCTCTCACTCCGACTCCTCAATTTCCCTGACTCCGAATCCACAGCTCCAACTCCACAGAATGGTCTCACTACTGAGCATGTACATAAAGTGCAGCACAGATTCATCTCACCTGACTCCATAGCCCAGCCTCACTACTGAACATGTACATAAAGTGCAGCACAGATTCATCTCACCTGACTCCATAGCCCAGCCTCACTACTGAACATGTATATAAAGTGCAGCACAGATTCATCTCACCTGACTCCATAGCCCAGCCTCACTACTGAACATGTATATAAAGTGCAGCACAGATTCATCTCACCTGACTCCATAGCCCAGCCTCACTACTGAACATGTATATAAAGTGCAGCACAGATTCATCTCACCTGACTCCATAGCCCAGCCTCACTACTGAACATGTACATAAAGTGCAGCACAGATTCATCTCACCTGACTCCATAGCCCAGCCTCACTACTGAGCATGTACATAAAGTGCAGCACAGATTCATCTCACCTGACTCCATAGCCCAGCCTCACTACTGAACATGTACATAAAGTGCAGCACAGATTCATCTCACCTGACTCCATAGCCCAGCCTCACTACTGAACATGTATATAAAGTGCAGCACAGATTCATCTCACCTGACTCCATAGCCCAGCCTCACTACTGAACATGTATATAAAGTGCAGCACAGATTCATCTCACCTGACTCCATAGCCCAGCCTCACTACTGAACATGTATATAAAGTGCAGCACAGATTCATCTCACCTGACTCCATAGCCCAGCCTCACTACTGAACATGTATATAAAGTGCAGCACAGATTCATCTCACCTGACTCCATAGCCCAGCCTCACTACTGAACATGTATATAAAGTGCAGCACAGATTCATCTCACCTGACTCCATAGCCCAGCCTCACTACTGAACATGTATATAAAGTGCAGCACAGATTCATCTCACCTGACTCCATAGCCCAGCCTCACTACTGAACATGTATATAAAGTGCAGCACAGATTCATCTCACCTGACTCCATAGCCCAGCCTCACTACTGAACATGTACAGTGGGGCAAAAAAGTATTTAGTCAGTCAGCAATAGTGCAAGTTCCACCACTTAAAAAGATGAGAGGCGTCTGTAATTTACATCATAGGTAGACCTCAACTATGGGAGACAAACTGAGAAGAAAAAATCCAGAAAATCACATTGTCTGTTTTTTAACATTTTATTTGCATATTATGGTGGAAAATAAGTATTTGGTCAGAAACAAAATTTCATCTCAATACTTTGTAATATATCCTTTGTTGGCAATGACAGAGGTCAAACGTTTTCTGTAAGTCTTCACAAGGTTGCCACACACTGTTGTTGGTATGTTGGCCCATTCCTCCATGCAGATCTCCTCTAGAGCAGTGATGTTTTTGGCTTTTCGCTTGGCAACACGGACTTTCAACTCCCTCCAAAGGTTTTCTATAGGGTTGAGATCTGGAGACTGGCTAGGCCACTCCAGGACCTTGAAATGCTTCTTATGAAGCCACTCCTTCGTTGCCCTGGCGGTGTGCTTTGGATCATTGTCATGTTGAAAGACCCAGCCACGTTTCATCTTCAATGCCCTTGCTGATGGAAGGAGGTTTGCACTCAAAATCTCACGATACATGGCCCAATTCATTCTATCATGTACCCGGATCAGTCGTCCTGGCCCCTTTGCAGAGAAGCAGCCCCAAAGCATGATGTTTCCACCACCATGCTTTACAGTAGGTATGGTGTTTGATGGATGCAACTCAGTATTCTTTTTCCTCCAAACACAACAAGTTGTGTTTCTACCAAACAGTTCCAGTTTGGTTTCATCAGACCATAGGACATTCTCCCAAAACTCCTCTGGATCATCCAAATGCTCTCTAGCAAACTTCAGACGGGCCCGGACATGTACTGGCTTAAGCAGTGGGACACGTCTGGCACTGCAGGATCTGAGTCCATGGTGGCGTAGTGTGTTACTTATGGTAGGCCTTGTTACATTGGTCCCAGCTCTCTGCAGTTCATTCACTAGGTCCCCCCGCGTGGTTCTGGGATTTTTGCTCACCGTTCTTGTGATCATTCTGACCCCACGGGGTGGGATTTTGCGTGGAGCCCCAGATCGAGGGAGATTATCAGTGGTCTTGTATGTCTTCCATTTTCTAATTATTGCTCCCACTGTTGATTTCTTCACTCCAAGCTGGTTGGCTCTTGCAGATTCAGTCTTCCCAGCCTGGTGCAGGGCTACAATTTTGTTTCTGGTGTCCTTTGACAGCTCTTTGGTCTTCACCATATTGGAGTTTGGAGTCAGACTGTTTGAGGGTGTGCACAGGTGTCTTTTTATACTGATAACAAGTTTAAACAGGTGCCATTACTACAGGTAATGAGTGGAGGAAAGAGGAGACTCTTAAAGAAGAAGTTACAGGTCTGTGAGAGCCAGAAATCTTGATTGTTTGTTTCTGACCAAATACTTATTTTCCACCATAATATGCAAATAAAATGTTAAAAAAACAGACAATGTGATTTTCTGGATTTTTTTTTCTCAGTTTGTCTCCCATAGTTGAGGTCTACCTATGATGTAAATTACAGACGCCTCTCATCTTTTTAAGTGGTGGAACTTGCACTATTGCTGACTGACTAAATACTTTTTTGCCCCACTGTATATAAAGTACAGCACACATTCAACTCCACTAAAAGCCGAAATCCTTATATCAGGAACAGAACAGACATTGATAGGACATTTCATAACTTTCCCAAATATGAAAACATTTACAGAACATCCTTAACTGAACTACTGCACCCAATTTATTATATACAGCTGTGGCCAAAATCATTGACACCCCTGCAATTCTGTCAGATAATGCTCAGTTTCTTCCTGAAAGTGATTGCAACCACAAATTCTTTGATATTATTATCTTCATTTAATTTGTCTTAAATGAAAAAACACAAAAAGAATTGTCCTAAAGCCAAATTGGATATAATTCCACACCAAACATAAAAAAGGGGTGGACAAAAGTATTGGCACTGTTCGAAAAATCATGTGATGCTTCTCTAATTTGTGTAATTAACAGCACCTGTAACTTACCTGTGGCACCTAACAGGTGTTGGCAATAACTAAATCACACTTGCAGCCAGTTGACATGGATTAAAGTTGACTCAACCTCTGTCCTGTGTCCTTGTGTGTACCACATTGAGCATGGAGAAAAGAAAGAAGACCAAAGAACTGTCTGAGGACTTGAGAAACCAAATTGTGAAGAAGCATGAGCAATCTCAAGGCTACAAGTCCATCTCCAAAGACCTGAATGTTCCTGTGTCTACCGTGCGCAGTGTCATCACGAAGTTTAAAGCCCATGGCACTGTGGCTAACCTCCCTAGATGTGGACGGCAAAAGAAAAATTGACAAGAGATTTCAACGCAAGATTGTGCCGATGTTGGATAAAGAACCTCGACTAACATCCAAACAAGTTCAAGCTGCTCTGCAGTCCGAGGGTACAACAGTTTCAACCCGTACTATCCGTCGGCGTCTGAATAAAAAGGGACTGTATGGTAGGAGACCCAGGAAGACCCCACTTCTTACCCCGAGACATAAAAAAGCCAGGCTGGAGTTTGCCAAAACTTACCTGAAAAAGCCTAAATCGTTTTGGAAGAATGTTCTCTGGTCAGATGAGACAAAAGTAGAGCTTTTTGGACAAAGGCATCAACATAGAGTTTACAGGAGAAAAAAAGAGGCATTCAAAGAAAAGAACACGGTCCCTACAGTCAAACATGGCGGAGGTTCCCTGATGTTTTGGGGTTGCTTTGCTGCCTCTGGAACTGGACTGCTTGACCGTGTGCATGGCATTATGAAGTCTGAAGACTACCAACAAATTTTGCAGCATAATGTAGGGCCTAGTATGAGAAAGCTGGGTGTCCCTCAGAGGTCATGGGTCTTTCAGCAGGACAATGACCCAAAACACACTTCAAAAAGCACTAGAAAATGGTTTGAGAGAAAGCACTGGAGACTTCTAAGGTGGCCAGCAATGAGTCTGAATCCCATAGATCACCTGTGGAGAGATCTACAAATGGCAGTTTGGAGAAGTCACACTTCAAAATATAAGGGACCTGGAGCAGTTTGCCAAAGAAGAATGCTCTAAAATTCCAGCAGAGCATTGTAAGAAACTCATTGATGGTTACAGGAAGCGGTTGGTCACAGTTATTTTGGCTAAAGGTTGTGCAACCAAGTATTAGGCTGCCGTCACACTATCAGTATTTGGTCAGTATTTTACATCAGTATTTGTAAGCCAAAACCAGGAGTGGAACAATTAGGGGAAAAGTATAAAAGAAACATATGCACCACTTCTGCATTTATCACCCATTCCTGGTTTTGGCTTACAAATACTGATGTAAAATACTGACCAAATACTGCTAGTGTGACGGCAGCCTTAGGCTGAGGGTGCCAATACTTTTGTCTGGCCCATTTTTGGAGTTTTGTGTGAAATGATCAATGTTTTGCTTTTTGCTTCATTCTCTTTTGTGCTTTCTCATTTAAGACAAATTAAATGAAGATAATAACATAATTTGTGATTGCAATCATTTTCAGTAAGACACTGACTATTATCTGACAGAATTGCAGGGATGTCAATACTTTTGGCCACAACTGTATCTTAGGCCGTGTGCACAGGTTTAGTACTAGGCAGCGCTTTGGATGCAGCACATGTTCGCTACTTCCAAAGCGCTTCACAGGTGAATCTGCATGTGATCACTGAACGTGCGGAAACAACGCGCCCAATACATTTGACTGTGATATTTATCTTACGGAGACTTGCGTATCCACAAGATAAATACAGATGCTGCGGTCAGGGAAAATGCGCGGCATGTCTGTCTTTGTGGGTGATCCCCTGGCGTCGGTGCACGCATAGTGGGCATGGGATTTCTTGAAATCCCATCCACTGTGCTGTAACATCTGGACGCAGCATTCACTGACCGTGGGGACGTACCCTCAGGAGTTGGTCCATTTCATACCACTTTCAACTCAACTATGACTCTGACTCCCAGCCCTTATTGGCATCCATGTGTTGTCCATTAACATCACAGTCAATGTTTGGTATGCAAATCAGACCAAACTCAAGCTTGCATTGACATTCATATTATTTTTGCCGACAATCTGTCAGCAAAAGAAAAAAAAGTGCCATTGGGTATGATGTGTCGGAGTCTTAGGTTGGATATATACTGACGCAATCATGCAATGATGCTCCCTATACGCACAGACTACAGAACACCCTTTCTGCTAGCTGCCACATACAGAATACAGGCTGCACCAATGGCCGTTGTAAGACAGCAGGAGAACCTCACGCTGAACACGACAATACCACACAATAATCAGGGGTGGACGCCCTAGATATCCTTGCACCTCCGGAGGATCGGTGGGTGAACCAAAGGAATAAAAGCCCCATCCCTGCACTGAAAATGAGGATCCAGCGCCCGTCATCCACGGAGGCTCACGATGACAACAGATCAGGATAAAGCCCCTAATAAATCTGCCGCTTCTGCTGAATTTCCCACCGAACAGGAAACAATAAAGACTACTTTCCCGTGAGAACCGGCCAGAAATCATCATCTCGCGCTGCTCCATATGGCAGATCATTGCAGAAACACTAAAATGGGGTCAGACCTACTCAACTGCAGAGAAAAACATCTAAAGGTGGTCGGTAGTCATCCCGAGCAAAGAAACGCAATATTCAGCAAATGGAGCACAGGTCAACAGCAAGTGGCATCGGCGGCGGAAAGGACGAGACGGACCGCAAGAAATGAGATCACACAGCAGGAGCTGCTCACAACACCTCCACCCAAATATAATGTATATATATATATATATATATATATATATATATATATATATATATATATATTATCTGCAAGTACTGGGGACAGCAACATACTGTATGAACTCATTTTAGCTGTGATATATATATATTATACACATACTGCAAGTTTACAAGACGACAGACAGACACACATATATATATATATATATATATATATATATATATATATATATATATACACACACACGCATATACACACACAGCTGTCAAGGAAAGGGTTACCCACCTCTCCAAACTGCAGAGCCGAGACGATCATCAGCACCATGCCCCCAAAGCAGAGGTAGAGGCCATACCTGTGGGACAGGCAGGTGTAGGTCTGTCTCTGCAGGAGTTTCAGCACGGAGTTGAGCAGCATGGCAGGACGGGCAGCATCCCTCAGCCACCCTCGCCAGTCCCTGCCACCAAGTCACGTGTAACACAGCCAGCCGCTGATACCAACTCCCGGAACCAGACCTGAGTAACCGAGCGCCGATACTGCGCACACTCAGACAGACGCGTGGAGCGATGACGTCGGCGCTGGATTGTCCGCCCTGGGCCTAGTGGGCTCGGCTGTCGGCTGTGTGTACTGTGCTGTGTGTGACGGAAGTGGTGGCGCTGAGTTACGGTTGCGTCTAGATCGGAGTTGATTTTTTGAGGACCTCATTTTAACAACTCCGGCCTAATCCCTTGAGTGCTGAGGTGGCTACAGTGAGATGCTCAAAAAAATCAACTCATGACATTTTTTTTGTGGCTTTTTGTAATATAAATATTTACACTCAGCGCTGATTGTTCAGGTTTGCCAGAATGTGGCTTTTCCCGTCTGTCACCAGTCCTGTCCACAGCAGTGACGTTTTTGAACAGTGGGCAGAGATTCGTTGGGAGACAAGCAACCGACAGTCATCATAACAGAGCGCAACCGACAGTCATAACAGTGGAACCGACAGTGATAACAGCGCAACTGACAGTGATCATAAAAGAGCGCAACCGACAGTGATAACAGCGCAACCGAGAGTGATCATAAAAGAGCGCAACCAACAGTGATAACAGCGCAACCGAGAGTGATCATAAACGAGCACAACCAATCATAACAGAGCGCAACCGACAGTCATCATAACAGAGCGCAACCGACAGTCATAACAGTGGAACCAACAGTGATAACAGCGCAACCAACAGTGATCATAAAAGAGCGCAACCGACAGTGATAACAGCGCAACCAACAGTGATCATAAACGAGCACAACCAATCATAACAGAGCGCAACCGACAGTCATAACAGTGGAACCGACAGTGATAACAGCGCAACCAACAGTGATCATAAAAGAGCGCAACCAACAGTGATAACAGCGCAACCAACAGTGATCATAAAAGAGCGCAACCAACAGTGATAACAGCGCAACCGACAGTGATCATAAAAGAGCGCAACCAACAGTGATCATAAAAGAGCGCAACCAACAGTGATAACAGCGCAACCAACAGTGATCATAAAAGAGCGCAACCAACAGTGATAACAGCGCAACCGACAGTGATCATAAAAGAGTGCAACCAACAGTGATCATAAAAGAGCGCAACCAACAGTGATAACAGCGCAACCGACAGTGATCATAAAAGAGCGCAACCAACAGTGATAACAGCGCAACCGAGAGTGATCATAAACGAGCGCAACCAATCATAACAGAGCGCAACCGACAGTCATCATAATAAAGTGCAACTGACAGTGATCATAAAAGAGCGCAACCGACAGTCATAAAAGAGCGCAACCAACAGGGATCATAATAAAGTGCAACCGACAGTCATCATAATAAAGCGCAACCAACAGTCATTATAAGAGAGCGCAACCAACAGTGATAACAGAGCACAACCGACAGTCATAACAGCGCAACTGACATCATAAAAGTGCGCAACCAACAGTCATCATAATAGCGCAACCAACGGTGATCAAAATATAGTGCAATTGACAGTGATCATAAAAGGGCGCAACCAACAGTCATCATAACAGCGCAAGCAACAGTGATCATAATATAGTGCAATTGACAGTGATCATAAAAGAGCGCAACCAACAGTCATCATAATAAAGCGCAACCGACAGTCATCATAAAAGAGCGCAACCAACAGTGATAACAGAGCGCAACTGACAGTGATCATAAAAGAGCGTAACCAACATTCATAACAGCGCAACCGACAGTCATAAAAGAGCGCAACCGACAATCATAACAGAACGCAACCAACAGTCATAAACGGGCGCAACCAATAATCATAACAGCGCAACCGACAGTCATAAAAGAGTGCAACCAACAGTGATCATAATAAAGTGCAACCGACAGTGATCATAAAAGAGCGCAACCGACAGTCATCATAATAAAGCGCAACCGACAGTCATAATAAAGCGCAACCATCAGTCATTATAAAAGAGCGCAACCAACAGTGATAACAGAGCACAACCGACAGTGATCATAAAAGAGCGCAACCAACAGTGATAACAGCGCAACCGACAGTGATCATAAAAGAGCACAACCAACAATCATAACAGAGCGCAACCGACAGTCATCATAATAAAGTGCAACTGACAGTGATCATAGAAGAGCGCAACCGACAGTTATAAAAGAGTGCAACCAACATTCATAACAGAGCGGAACCAACAGTCATAAAAGGGCACAACCAACAATCATAACAGAGCACAACCGACAATCATAACATAGCGCAACCAACAGTCATAAAAGGGCACAACCAACAATCATAGTAACATAGTAACATAGTTAGTAAGGCCGAAAAAAGACATTTGTCCATCCAGTTCAGCCTATATTCCATCACAATAAATCCCCAGATCTACGTCCTTCTACAGAACCTAATTGTATGATACAATATTGTTCTGCTCCAGGAAGACATCCAGGCCTCTCTTGAACCCCCCGACTGAGTTCGCCATCACCACCTCCTCAGGCAAGCAATTCCAGATTCTCACTGCCCTAACAGTAAAGAATCCTCTTCTATGTTGGTGGAAAAACCTTCTCTCCTCCAGACGCAAAGAATGCCCCCTTGTGCCCGTCACCTTCCTTGGTATAAACAGATCCTCAGCGAGATATTTGTATTGTCCCCTTATATACTTATACATGGTTATTAGATCGCCCCTCAGTCGTCTTTTTTCTAGACTAAATAATCCTAATTTCGCTAATCTATCTGGGTATTGTAGTTCTCCCATCCCCTTTATTAATTTTGTTGCCCTCCTTTGTACTCTCTCTAGTTCCATTATATCCTTCCTGAGCACCGGTGCCCAAAACTGGACACAGTACTCCATGTGCGGTCTAACTAGGGATTTGTACAGAGGCAGTATAATGCTCTCATCATGTGTATCCAGACCTCTTTTAATGCACCCCATGATCCTGTTTGCCTTGGCAGCTGCTGCCTGGCACTGGCTGCTCCAGGTAAGTTTATCATTAACTAGGATCCCCAAGTCCTTCTCCCTGTCAGATTTAATCATAACAGAGCGCAACCGACAGTCATAAAAGAGCGCAACCAACAGTGATCATAAGAGTCCACCAACAGTGATCATAATAAAGCGCAACCGACAGTGATCATAAAAGAGCGCAACCAACAGTCATAACAGAGCGCAACCGACAGTGATCATAATAGAGCTCATCCAACAGTCATAAAAGAGCGCAACCAACAGTCATAACAGAGCGCAACCAACAGTCATAAAAGGGTGCAACCAACAATCATAACAGCACAACTGACAGTCATAAAAGAGTGCAACCAACAGTGATCATAATAAAGCGCAACCGACAGTGATCATAAAAGAGCGCAACCAACGGTCATAACAGAGCGCAACCGACAGTGATCATAAAAGAGCTCATCCAACAGTCATAAAAGAGCGCAACCAACAATCATAACAGAGCGCAACCAACAGTCATAAAAGGGTGCAACCAACAATCATCACAGCACAACCGACAGTCATAAAAGAGTGCAACCAACAGTGATCATAAAAGAGCGCAACCAACAGTCATAACAGAGCGCAACCAACAGTGATCATAAAAGAGCGCAACCAACAGTCATCATAACAGCGCAACCAAAAGTCATCATAATAAAGCGCAACCGACAGTGATCATAAAAGAGCGCAACCGACAGTCATAACAGCACAACTGACATCATAAAAGAGCGCAACCAACAGTCATCATAATAGCGCAACCAACAGTGATCAAAATATAGCACAATCGACAGTGATCATAAAAGAGCGCAACCAACAGTCATCATAATAAAGCGCAACCAACAGTCATCATAAAAGAGTGCAACCGACAGTGATCATAAAAGAGCGCAACCGACAGTCATAACAGCGCGGAACCAACAGTTATAAAAGGGCACAACCAACAATCATAACAGAGCACAACCGACAATCATAACATAGCGCAACCAACAGTCATAAAAGGGCACAACCAACAATCATAACAGAGCGCAACCGACAGTCATAAAAGAGCGCAACCAACATTCATAACAGAGCGCAACCAACAGTCATAAAAGGGCACAACCAACAATCATAACACAGCGCAACCAACAGTCATAAAAGGGTGCAACCAACAATCATAACAGCACAACAGACAGTCATAAAAGAGCGCAACCGACAGTGATCATAATAAAGTGCAACCGACAGTGATCATAAAAGAGCGCAACCGACAGTCATCATAATAAAGCGCAACCGACAGTCATAATAAAGCGCAACCATCAGTCATTATAAAAGAGCGCAACCAACAGTGATAACAGAGCACAACCGACAGTGATCATAAAAGAGCGCAACCAACAGTGATAACAGCGCAACCGACAGTGATCATAAAAGAGCACAACCAACAATCATAACAGAGCGCAACCGACAGTCATCATAATAAAGTGCAACTGACAGTGATCATAGAAGAGCGCAACCGACAGTTATAAAAGAGTGCAACCAACATTCATAACAGAGCGGAACCAACAGTCATAAAAGGGCACAACCAACAATCATAACAGAGCACAACCGACAATCATAACATAGCGCAACCAACAGTCATAAAAGGGCACAACCAACAATCATAGTAACATAGTAACATAGTTAGTAAGGCCGAAAAAAGACATTTGTCCATCCAGTTCAGCCTATATTCCATCACAATAAATCCCCAGATCTACGTCCTTCTACAGAACCTAATTGTATGATACAATATTGTTCTGCTCCAGGAAGACATCCAGGCCTCTCTTGAACCCCCCGACTGAGTTCGCCATCACCACCTCCTCAGGCAAGCAATTCCAGATTCTCACTGCCCTAACAGTAAAGAATCCTCTTCTATGTTGGTGGAAAAACCTTCTCTCCTCCAGACGCAAAGAATGCCCCCTTGTGCCCGTCACCTTCCTTGGTATAAACAGATCCTCAGCGAGATATTTGTATTGTCCCCTTATATACTTATACATGGTTATTAGATCGCCCCTCAGTCGTCTTTTTTCTAGACTAAATAATCCTAATTTCGCTAATCTATCTGGGTATTGTAGTTCTCCCATCCCCTTTATTAATTTTGTTGCCCTCCTTTGTACTCTCTCTAGTTCCATTATATCCTTCCTGAGCACCGGTGCCCAAAACTGGACACAGTACTCCATGTGCGGTCTAACTAGGGATTTGTACAGAGGCAGTATAATGCTCTCATCATGTGTATCCAGACCTCTTTTAATGCACCCCATGATCCTGTTTGCCTTGGCAGCTGCTGCCTGGCACTGGCTGCTCCAGGTAAGTTTATCATTAACTAGGATCCCCAAGTCCTTCTCCCTGTCAGATTTAATCATAACAGAGCGCAACCGACAGTCATAAAAGAGCGCAACCAACAGTGATCATAAGAGTCCACCAACAGTGATCATAATAAAGCGCAACCGACAGTGATCATAAAAGAGCGCAACCAACAGTCATAACAGAGCGCAACCGACAGTGATCATAAAAGAGCTCATCCAACAGTCATAAAAGAGCGCAACCAACAGTCATAACAGAGCGCAACCAACAGTCATAAAAGGGTGCAACCAACAATCATAACAGCACAACTGACAGTCATAAAAGAGTGCAACCAACAGTGATCATAATAAAGCGCAACCGACAGTGATCATAAAAGAGCGCAACCAACGGTCATAACAGAGCGCAACCGACAGTGATCATAAAAGAGCTCATCCAACAGTCATAAAAGAGCGCAACCAACAATCATAACAGAGCGCAACCAACAGTCATAAAAGGGTGCAACCAACAATCATCACAGCACAACCGACAGTCATAAAAGAGTGCAACCAACAGTGATCATAAAAGAGCGCAACCAACAGTCATAACAGAGCGCAACCAACAGTGATCATAAAAGAGCGCAACCAACAGTCATCATAACAGCGCAACCAAAAGTCATCATAATAAAGCGCAACCGACAGTGATCATAAAAGAGCGCAACCGACAGTCATAACAGCACAACTGACATCATAAAAGAGCGCAACCAACAGTCATCATAATAGCGCAACCAACAGTGATCAAAATATAGCACAATCGACAGTGATCATAAAAGAGCGCAACCAACAGTCATCATAATAAAGCGCAACCAACAGTCATCATAAAAGAGTGCAACCGACAGTGATCATAAAAGAGCGCAACCGACAGTCATAACAGCGCGGAACCAACAGTTATAAAAGGGCACAACCAACAATCATAACAGAGCACAACCGACAATCATAACATAGCACAACCAACAGTCATAAAAGGGCACAACCAACAATCATAACAGAGCGCAACCGACAGTCATAAAAGAGCGCAACCAACATTCATAACAGAGCGCAACCAACAGTCATAAAAGGGCACAACCAACAATCATAACACAGCGCAACCAACAGTCATAAAAGGGTGCAACCAACAATCATAACAGCACAACAGACAGTCATAAAAGAGCGCAACCGACAGTCATCATAAAAGAGTACAACCAACAGTGACCATAAAAGAGCGCAACCAACAGTCATAACAGAGCGCAACGGACAGTGATCATAAAAGAGCGCAACCAACAGTCATCATAACAGCGCAACCAAAAGTCATCATAATAAAGCGCAACCGACAGTGATCATAATAGAGCGCAACCGACAGTCATAACAGCACAACTGACATAATAAAAGAGCGCAACCAACAGTCATCATAACAGCGCAACCAACAGTGATCATAATATAGCACAATCGACAGTGATCATAAAAGAGCGCAACCAACAGTCATCATAATAAAGCGCAACCCACAGTCATCATAAAAGAGCGCAACCAACAGTGATAACTGAGTGCAACCGACAGTGATCATAAAAGTGCGCAACCGACAGTCATAACAGCGCAACTGACATCATAAAAGGGCGCAACCAACAATCATCATAACAGCGCAAGCAACAGTGATCATAATATAGCGCAATTGACAGTGATCATAAAAGAGCGCAACCAACAGTCATCATAATAAAGCGCAACCGACAGTCATCATAAAAGAGCGCAACCAACAGTGATAACAGAGCGCAACTGACAGTGATCATAAAAGAGCGTAACCAACATTCATAACAGCGCAACCGACAGTCATAAAAGAGCGCAACCGACAATCATAACAGAACGCAACCAACAGTCATAAACGGGCGCAACCAATAATCATAACAGCGCAACCGACAGTCATAAAAGAGTGCAACCAACAGTGATCATAATAAAGTGCAACCGACAGTGATCATAAAAGAGCGCAACCGACAGTCATCATAATAAAGCGCAACCAACAGTCATTATAAAAGAGCGCAACCAACAGTGATAACAGAGCACAACCGACAGTGATCATAAAACAGCGCAACCAACAGTGATAACAGCGCAACCGACAGTGATCATAAAAGAGCACAACCAACAATCATAACAGCGCAACCGACAGTCATCATAATAAAGTGCAACTGACAGTGATCATAAAAGAGCGCAACCGACAGTCATAAAAGAGTGCAACCAACATTCATAACAGCACAACCGACAGTCATAAAAGAGTGCAACCAACAGTGATCATAATAAAGCGCAACCGACAGTGATCATAAAAGAGCGCAACCAACGGTCATAACAGAGCGCAACCGACAGTGATCATAAAAGAGCTCATCCAACAGTCATAAAAGAGCGCAACCAACAATCATAACAGAGCGCAACCAACAGTCATAAAAGGGTGCAACCAACAATCATAACAGCACAACCGACAGTCATAAAAGAGTGCAACCAACAGTGATCATAATAAAGCGCAACCAACAGTGATCATAAAAGAGCGCAACCAACGGTCATAACAGAGCGCAACCGACAGTGATCATAAAAGAGCTCATCCAACAGTCATAAAAGAGCGCAACCAACAATCATAACAGAGCGCAACCAACAGTCATAAAAGGGTGCAACCAACAATCATCACAGCACAACCGACAGTCATAAAAGAGTGCAACCAACAGTGATCATAAAAGAGCGCAACCAACAGTCATAACAGAGCGCAACCAACAGTGATCATAAAAGAGCGCAACCAATAGTCATCATACCGTAACAGCGCAACCAAAAGTCATCATAATAAAGCGCAACCGACAGTGATCATAAAAGAGCGCAACCGACAGTCATAACAGCACAACTGACATCATAAAAGAGCGCAACCAACAGTCATCATAATAGCGCAACCAACGGTGATCAAAATATAGCACAATCGACAGTGATCATAAAAGAGCGCAACCAACAGTCATCATAATAAAGCGCAACCGACAGTCATCATAAAAGAGCGCAACCGACAGTGATCATAAAAGAGCGCAACCGACAGTCATAACAGCGCGGAACCAACAGTTATAAAAGGGCACAACCAACAATCATAACAGAGCACAACCGACAATCATAACATAGCGCAACCAACAGTCATAAAAGGGCACAACCAACAATCATAGCAGAGCGCAACCGACAGTCATAAAAGAGCGCAACCAACAGTGATCATAAGAGTCCACCAACAGTGATCATAATAAAGCGCAACCGACAGTGATCATAAAAGAGCGCAACCAACAGTCATAACAGAGCGCAACCGACAGTGATCACAAAAGAGCTCATCCAACTGTCATAAAAGAGCGCAACCAACAGTCATAACAGAGCGCAACCAACAGTCATAAAAGGGTGCAACCAACAATCATAACAGCACAACCGACAGTCATAAAAGAGCGCAACCGACAGTCATCATAACAGAGCGCAACCAACAGTCATAACAGAGCGCAGCCAACAGTGATCATAAAAGAGCGCAACCAACAGTCATCATAACAGCGCAACCAAAAGTCATCATAATAAAGCGCAACCGACAGTGATCATAAAAGAGCGCAACCAACAGTCATCATAACAGCGCAACCAAAAGTCATCATAATAAAGCGCAACCGACAGTGATAATAAAAGAGCGCAACCGACAGTCATAACAGCACAACTGACATCATAAAAGAGCGCAACCAACAGTCATCATAACAGCGCAACCAACAGTGATCATAATATAGCACAATCGACAGTGATCATAAAAGAGCGCAACCAACAGTCATCATAATAAAGCGCAACCGACAGTCATCATAAAAGAGCGCAACCGACAGTGATCATAAAAGAGCGCAACCGACAGTCATAACTGTGCAACTGACATCATAAAAGAGCGCAATCAACAATCATCATAACAGCGCAACCAACAGTGACCATAATATAGCGCAATCGACAGTGATCATAAAAGAGCGCAACCAACAGTCATCATAATAAAGCACAACCGACAGTCATCATAAAAGAGCGCAACCAACAGTGATAACAGAGCGCAACTGACAGTGATCATAAAAGAGCGCAACCGACAATCATAACAGCACAACTGACATCATAAAAGAGCGCAACCAACAGTCATCATAACAGCGCAACCAAAAGTCATCATAATAAAGCGCAACCGACAGTGATCATAAAAGAGCGCAACTAACAGTGATAACAGAGCGCAACCGACAGTGATCATAAAAGAGCGCAACCAACAGTGATAACAGAGCGCAACCGACAGTGATCATAAAAGAGCGCAACCAACAATCATAAGAGAGCCCAACCAACAGTCATAAACGGGCGCAACCAACAATCATAACAGCACAACCGACAGTCATAAAAGAGTGCAACCAACAGTGATCATAATAAAGTGCAACCGACAGTGATCATAAAAGAGCGTAACCGACAGTCATCATAATAAAGCGCAACCAACAGTCATTATAAAAGAACGCAACCAACAGTGATAACAGAGCGCAACCGACAGTGATCATAAAAGAGCGCAACCAACAGTGATAACAGCGCAACCGACAGTGATCATAAAAGAGCACAACCAACAATCATAACAGAGCGCAACCGACAGTCATCATAATAAAGTGCAACTGACAGTGATCATAAAAGAGCGCAACCGACAGTCATAAAATAGCGCAACATTCATAACAGAGCGCAACCAACAGTCATAAAAGGAAACAACCAACAATCATAACAGAGCGCAACCGACAATCATAACATAGCGCAACCAACAGTCATAAAAGGGCACAACCAACAATCATAACAGAGCGCAACTGACAGTCATAAAAGAGTGCAACCAACAGTGATCATAAGAGTCCACCAACAGCGATCATAATAAAGCGCAACCGACTGTGATCATAAAAGAGAGCAACCAACAGTCATAACAGAGCGCAACCGACAGTGATCATAAAAGAGCGCAACCAACGGTCATAACAGAGCGCAACCGACAGTGATCATAAAAGAGCTCATCCAACAGTCATAAAAGAGCGCAACCAACAATCATAACAGAGCGCAACCAACAGTCATAAAAGGGTGCAACCAACAATCATCACAGCACAACCGACAGTCATAAAAGAGTGCAACCAACAGTGATCATAAAAGAGCGCAACCAACAGTCATAACAGAGCGCAACCAACAGTGATCATAAAAGAGCGCAACCAACAGTCATC
The DNA here is from genome assembly GCF_032444005.1 of Ranitomeya imitator. Classification (NCBI taxonomy): domain Eukaryota; kingdom Metazoa; phylum Chordata; class Amphibia; order Anura; family Dendrobatidae; genus Ranitomeya; species Ranitomeya imitator. The sequence goes on along the minus strand of NC_091285.1, from coordinate 201,484,874 downwards.
ATAACAGCGCAACCAAAAGTCATCATAATAAAGCGCAACCGACAGTGATCATAAAAGAGCGCAACCGACAGTCATAACAGCACAACTGACATCATAAAAGAGCGCAACCAACAGTCATCATAATAGCGCAACCAACAGTGATCAAAATATAGCACAATCGACAGTGATCATAAAAGAGCGCAACCAACAGTCATCATAATAAAGCGCAACCAACAGTCATCATAAAAGAGTGCAACCGACAGTGATCATAAAAGAGCACAACCGACAGTCATAACAGCGCGGAACCAACAGTTATAAAAGGGCACAACCAACAATCATAACAGAGCACAACCGACAATCATAACATAGCACAACCAACAGTCATAAAAGGGCACAACCAACAATCATAACAGAGCGCAACCGACAGTCATAAAAGAGCGCAACCAACATTCATAACAGAGCGCAACCAACAGTCATAAAAGGGCACAACCAACAATCATAACACAGCGCAACCAACAGTCATAAAAGGGTGCAACCAACAATCATAACAGCACAACAGACAGTCATAAAAGAGCGCAACCGACAGTCATCATAAAAGAGTGCAACCAACAGTGACCATAAAAGAGCGCAACCAACAGTCATAACAGAGCGCAACGGACAGTGATCATAAAAGAGCGCAACCAACAGTCATCATAACAGCGCAACCAAAAGTCATCATAATAAAGCGCAACCGACAGTGATCATAATAGAGCGCAACCGACAGTCATAACAGCACAACTGACATAATAAAAGAGCGCAACCAACAGTCATCATAACAGCGCAACCAACAGTGATCATAATATAGCACAATCGACAGTGATCATAAAAGAGCGCAACCAACAGTCATCATAATAAAGCGCAACCCACAGTCATCATAAAAGAGCGCAACCAACAGTGATAACTGAGTGCAACCGACAGTGATCATAAAAGTGCGCAACCGACAGTCATAACAGCGCAACTGACATCATAAAAGGGCGCAACCAACAATCATCATAACAGCGCAAGCAACAGTGATCATAATATAGCGCAATTGACAGTGATCATAAAAGAGCGCAACCAACAGTCATCATAATAAAGCGCAACCGACAGTCATCATAAAAGAGCGCAACCAACAGTGATAACAGAGCGCAACTGACAGTGATCATAAAAGAGCGTAACCAACATTCATAACAGCGCAACCGACAGTCATAAAAGAGCGCAACCGACAATCATAACAGAACGCAACCAACAGTCATAAACGGGCGCAACCAATAATCATAACAGCGCAACCGACAGTCATAAAAGAGTGCAACCAACAGTGATCATAATAAAGTGCAACCGACAGTGATCATAAAAGAGCGCAACCGACAGTCATCATAATAAAGCGCAACCAACAGTCATTATAAAAGAGCGCAACCAACAGTGATAACAGAGCACAACCGACAGTGATCATAAAACAGCGCAACCAACAGTGATAACAGCGCAACCGACAGTGATCATAAAAGAGCACAACCAACAATCATAACAGCGCAACCGACAGTCATCATAATAAAGTGCAACTGACAGTGATCATAAAAGAGCGCAACCGACAGTCATAAAAGAGTGCAACCAACATTCATAACAGCACAACCGACAGTCATAAAAGAGTGCAACCAACAGTGATCATAATAAAGCGCAACCGACAGTGATCATAAAAGAGCGCAACCAACGGTCATAACAGAGCGCAACCGACAGTGATCATAAAAGAGCTCATCCAACAGTCATAAAAGAGCGCAACCAACAATCATAACAGAGCGCAACCAACAGTCATAAAAGGGTGCAACCAACAATCATAACAGCACAACCGACAGTCATAAAAGAGTGCAACCAACAGTGATCATAATAAAGCGCAACCAACAGTGATCATAAAAGAGCGCAACCAACGGTCATAACAGAGCGCAACCGACAGTGATCATAAAAGAGCTCATCCAACAGTCATAAAAGAGCGCAACCAACAATCATAACAGAGCGCAACCAACAGTCATAAAAGGGTGCAACCAACAATCATCACAGCACAACCGACAGTCATAAAAGAGTGCAACCAACAGTGATCATAAAAGAGCGCAACCAACAGTCATAACAGAGCGCAACCAACAGTGATCATAAAAGAGCGCAACCAATAGTCATCATACCGTAACAGCGCAACCAAAAGTCATCATAATAAAGCGCAACCGACAGTGATCATAAAAGAGCGCAACCGACAGTCATAACAGCACAACTGACATCATAAAAGAGCGCAACCAACAGTCATCATAATAGCGCAACCAACGGTGATCAAAATATAGCACAATCGACAGTGATCATAAAAGAGCGCAACCAACAGTCATCATAATAAAGCGCAACCGACAGTCATCATAAAAGAGCGCAACCGACAGTGATCATAAAAGAGCGCAACCGACAGTCATAACAGCGCGGAACCAACAGTTATAAAAGGGCACAACCAACAATCATAACAGAGCACAACCGACAATCATAACATAGCGCAACCAACAGTCATAAAAGGGCACAACCAACAATCATAGCAGAGCGCAACCGACAGTCATAAAAGAGCGCAACCAACAGTGATCATAAGAGTCCACCAACAGTGATCATAATAAAGCGCAACCGACAGTGATCATAAAAGAGCGCAACCAACAGTCATAACAGAGCGCAACCGACAGTGATCACAAAAGAGCTCATCCAACTGTCATAAAAGAGCGCAACCAACAGTCATAACAGAGCGCAACCAACAGTCATAAAAGGGTGCAACCAACAATCATAACAGCACAACCGACAGTCATAAAAGAGCGCAACCGACAGTCATCATAACAGAGCGCAACCAACAGTCATAACAGAGCGCAGCCAACAGTGATCATAAAAGAGCGCAACCAACAGTCATCATAACAGCGCAACCAAAAGTCATCATAATAAAGCGCAACCGACAGTGATCATAAAAGAGCGCAACCAACAGTCATCATAACAGCGCAACCAAAAGTCATCATAATAAAGCGCAACCGACAGTGATAATAAAAGAGCGCAACCGACAGTCATAACAGCACAACTGACATCATAAAAGAGCGCAACCAACAGTCATCATAACAGCGCAACCAACAGTGATCATAATATAGCACAATCGACAGTGATCATAAAAGAGCGCAACCAACAGTCATCATAATAAAGCGCAACCGACAGTCATCATAAAAGAGCGCAACCGACAGTGATCATAAAAGAGCGCAACCGACAGTCATAACTGTGCAACTGACATCATAAAAGAGCGCAATCAACAATCATCATAACAGCGCAACCAACAGTGACCATAATATAGCGCAATCGACAGTGATCATAAAAGAGCGCAACCAACAGTCATCATAATAAAGCACAACCGACAGTCATCATAAAAGAGCGCAACCAACAGTGATAACAGAGCGCAACTGACAGTGATCATAAAAGAGCGCAACCGACAATCATAACAGCACAACTGACATCATAAAAGAGCGCAACCAACAGTCATCATAACAGCGCAACCAAAAGTCATCATAATAAAGCGCAACCGACAGTGATCATAAAAGAGCGCAACTAACAGTGATAACAGAGCGCAACCGACAGTGATCATAAAAGAGCGCAACCAACAGTGATAACAGAGCGCAACCGACAGTGATCATAAAAGAGCGCAACCAACAATCATAAGAGAGCCCAACCAACAGTCATAAACGGGCGCAACCAACAATCATAACAGCACAACCGACAGTCATAAAAGAGTGCAACCAACAGTGATCATAATAAAGTGCAACCGACAGTGATCATAAAAGAGCGTAACCGACAGTCATCATAATAAAGCGCAACCAACAGTCATTATAAAAGAACGCAACCAACAGTGATAACAGAGCGCAACCGACAGTGATCATAAAAGAGCGCAACCAACAGTGATAACAGCGCAACCGACAGTGATCATAAAAGAGCACAACCAACAATCATAACAGAGCGCAACCGACAGTCATCATAATAAAGTGCAACTGACAGTGATCATAAAAGAGCGCAACCGACAGTCATAAAATAGCGCAACATTCATAACAGAGCGCAACCAACAGTCATAAAAGGAAACAACCAACAATCATAACAGAGCGCAACCGACAATCATAACATAGCGCAACCAACAGTCATAAAAGGGCACAACCAACAATCATAACAGAGCGCAACTGACAGTCATAAAAGAGTGCAACCAACAGTGATCATAAGAGTCCACCAACAGCGATCATAATAAAGCGCAACCGACTGTGATCATAAAAGAGAGCAACCAACAGTCATAACAGAGCGCAACCGACAGTGATCATAAAAGAGCTCATCCAACAGTCATAAAAGAGCGCAACCACCATCATAAGAGAGCGCAACCAACAGTCATAAAAGGGTGCAACCAACAATCATAACAGCACAACCGACAGTCATAAAAGAGCGCAACCGACAGTCATCATAAAAGAGTGCAACCAACAGTGATCATAGAAGAGCGCAACCAACAGTCATCATAATAAAGCGCAACCGACAGTCATCATAAAAGAGCGCAACCAACAGTGATTACAGAGCGCAACTGACAGTGATCATAAAAGAGCGCAACCGACAGTCATAACAGCACAACTGACATCATAAAAGAGCGCAACCAACAGTCATCATAACAGCGCAACCAAAAGTCATCATAATAAAGCGCAACCGACAGTGTTCATAAAAGAGCACAACTGACAGTCATAACAGCACAACTGACATCATAAAAGAGCGCAACCAACAGTCATCATAACAGCGCAACCAACAGTGATCATAATATAGCACAATCGACAGTGATCATAAAAGAGCGCAACCAACAGTCATCATAATAAAGCGCAACCGACAGTCATCATAAAAGAGCGCAACCGACAGTGATAACAGAGCGCAACCGACAGTGATCATAAAAGAGCGCAACCGACAGTCATAACAGCGCAACTGACATCATAAAAGAGCGCAACCAACAGTGATCATAATATAGCGCAATCGACAGTGATCATAAAAGAGCGCAACCAACAGTCATCATAATAAAGCGCAACCGACAGTCATCATAAAAGAGCGCAACCAACAGTGATAACAGAGCGCAACTGACAGTGATCATAAAAGAGCGTAACCGACAGTCATAACAGCACAACTGACATCATAAAAGAGCGCAACCAAGAGTCTTAATAACAGCGCAACCAAAAGTCATCATAATAAAGCGCAACCGACAGTGATCATAAAAGAGCGCAACCAACAGTGATGACAGAGCGCAACCGACAGTGATCATAAAAGAGCGCAACCAACAGTGATAACAGAGCGCAACCGACAGTGATCATAAAAGAGCGCAACCAACAATCATAACAGCGCAACCGACAGTCATAAAAGAGCGCAACCGACAATCATAAGAGAGCCCAACCAAGTCATAAATGGGCGCAACCAACAATCATAACAGCGCAACCGACAGTCATAAAAGAGTGCAACCAAAAGTCATCATAATAAAGCGCAACCGACAGTGATCATAAAAGAGCGCAACCGACAGTCATAACAGCACAACTGACATCATAAAAGAGCGCAACCAACCTAAAACACAGTAGTAGATGGCATACAGGTATATACTATATACAGGAGGAAATTACATACAGGTATCTATCTATATATAATTGTCTAAGGGTTTAATTGTCTGTCTGTCCTGGAAATCCTGCGATGGGCCCAGTCTGCCGCGAATTCTGGAATCATCATTGTCCTCCACTGCTCTCAAGGGCCGCCATTGTGTTGTCTAAGGGTCTAATTGTCTGTCTGTCTCGGAAATCTCGCCTTGCTGATTGGTCGAGGCCAGCCGGCCTCGACCAATCAGCGACGGGCACAGTCTGCCGCGAATTCTGGAATCATCATTGTCCTCCACTGCTGTCAAGTGCCGCCATGCATATATATCTACTATATATAGGAGGCATGTAGTATATAGCAGACAAATAGTACGTGGCCTGTGCTATATACTATGTGGCTGCTATATACTATGTGGCTGCTATATACATACATACATATTCTAGAATACCAGATGCGTTAATACAGGCCACGCACTATATATAACACAGCCCACTTACTATATAACACAGCCCACCCAGTATATAGCAGCCACGCAGTATATAACACAGGCCACGCAGTATATAACACAGGGCACATAGTATATAGCACAGCCCACGCAGTATATAACTGCGCCGCCCAGTCAGTGCGGAGAGACGGGACGCTGAGGAGCAGCGACGAAAGGTGAGTATGTGATATTTTGTTTTTATTTCCTCAGCAGCAGCATTACATGTGGCACAATGCTGTATGGAGCGTCTATGGGGCCAAAAAGAACTGCATGGAGCATTACATGGGGCATCTATGGGGTGTGATGCAGTGACCCCTGTAACAGGTAGGGGGCGCTGCATGGTCTCCCCAGTATGCGCACGGAGGCGTATTGAGGCCGTGCGTGGCAATTGTGTGCATGGATGTGATGGTGAGACAGTGTCTGGAATTGTGGTTAATGGGAGGTATGTGTCACAGGGATGGATGCTCCCTGCGATGCAACCCAGAGTATCTTGTCTTTAGAGCGCGTGAGCACTGAAGATGTCATTTAGTGCACCTGGGTCCGGGTTGCGGGTAGCTATGAGAGATGGGAGGGTCTGGCTACCCACATACCTCACTCTGAGTGGGGGTGCTCACTGTATCTTTTTCCCTGCAGGTGTTTGAGGACCTGCAGTGATGTCATGATCATGTGACCAGTGCATGTGATGTTACCTCACCTGTGGGTGTGGTTAGAGGCTACCTAAAGGAGGTGTGTTAGCACATGGTAGTGAGTGTTTGGGAGTCTGCAAGTCTGGGCAGACTTCCATGTGTCCTGGCTGGACACTGCAGAGGGCCCTGTGTATGAGTGACCTGTGGAAGCCTGTGTTGCTTCCTGGAAAGCACATGCTAGCGTGGGAGGTCCTGGGAGTAGGACTGGATCCCTGAGCAGAAGAGTGGAACTTGGGGAAGCTACAGTCCTCGGTGGGTCTGGACTGACTGAGATATGCCGCAAAGGCAAGTTGGTGATCCCCGTTTGGCAGCTTCTCCAGAAGAGTGGAACTTGGGGAAGCTACAGTCCTCGGTGGGTCTGGACTGACTGAGATATGCCGCAAAGGCAAGTTGGTGATCCCCGTTTGGCAGCTTCTCCAGAAGAGTGGAACTTGGGGAAGCTACAGTCCTCGGTGGGTCTGGACTGACTGAGATATGCCGCAAAGGCAAGTTGGTGATCCCCGTTTGGCAGCTTCTCCAGAAGAGAGGACTGACAAGGAGTCAGCTGGTGGAGCAGGAGCTCCCGTAAGGTACCTTCATAGACTGTTGGTCCTTATTGTGTTATGAACTGTGTGGTAACCCACGGCAACTGGTCAGGAGGACCATCGTGTTTAGTTGCTGCAACCTGTGTTCTATGAACTGTGTGATAACCCACGGCAACTGGTCAGAGGAGGACCAGCGTGACTAGTTGCTGCAACCTGTGTGATATAAACTGTGTGGTAACCCACGGCAACTGGTCAGGAGGACCAGCGTGTTTAGTTACCACAGACTAAGGTTCTGAGACTTAATGTGTTAACGAATGGACTACATGTAAGACAGTGATATGCAACTTGGCTTACGATGCGGTTTATGCTGTACAAAATAAACCATATGGAGTGTTTTGTTTGAAAAAATCGTGCCCGAGTACGTCAATTCCGTGCCAAGCGAGTAATCCCCTACCCGTTAGTAAGAGCAATCTTACAGGGGCCATAACTGCATGGAGCATTATATGGGCCATCTATGGGGCCATAACTGCATGGAGCATTATATGGGCCATCTATGGGGCCATAACTGCATGGAGCATTATATGGGCCATCTATGGGGCCATAACTGCATGGAGCATTATATGGGGCATCTATGGGGCCATAACTGCATGGAGCAATATATGGGGCATTATATGGGGCATCTATGGGGCCATAAAGAACTAACTATGTTACTATTGATGCCTATGCAGCATCAATAGTAACATAGTTAGTAAGGCCGAAAAAAGACATTTGTCCATCCAGTTCAGCCTATATTCCATCATAATAAATCCCCAGATCTACGTCCTTCTACAGAACCTAATAATTGTATGATACAATATTGTTCTGCTCCAGGAAGACATCCAGGCCTCTCTCGAACCCCTCGACTGAGTTCGCCATCACCACCTCCTCAGGCAAGCAATTCCAGATTCTCACTGCCCTAACAGTAAAGAATCCTCTTCTATGTTGGTGGAAAAACCTTCTCTCCTCCAGACGCAAAGAATGCCCCCTTGTGCCCGTCACCTTCCTTGGTATAAACAGATCCTCAGCGAGATATTTGTATTGTCCCCTTATATACTTATACATGGTTATTAGATCGCCCCTCAGTCGTCTTTTTTCTAGACTAAATAATCCTAATTTTGCTAATCTATCTGGGTATTGTAGTTCTCCCATCCCCTTTATTAATTTTGTTGCCCTCCTTTGTACTCTCTCTAGTTCCATTATATCCTTCCTGAGCACCGGTGCCCAAAACTGGACACAGTATTCCATGTGCGGTCTAACTAGGGATTTGTACAGAGGCAGTATAATGCTCTCATCATGTGTATCCAGACCTCTTTTAATGCACCCCATGATTCTGTTTGCCTTGGCAGCTGCTGCCTGGCACTGGCTGCTCCAGGTAAGTTTATCATTAACTAGGATCCCCAAGTCCTTCTCCCTGTCAGATTTACCCAGTGGTTTCCCGTTCAGTGTGTAATGGTGATATTGATTCCTTCTTCCCATGTGTATAACCTTACATTTATCATTGTTAAACCTCATCTGCCACCTTTCAGCCCAAGTTTCCAACTTATCCAGATCCATATGTAGCAGAATACTATCTTCTCTTGTATTAACAGCTTTACATAGTTTTGTATCATCTGCAAATATCGATATTTTACTGTGTAAACCTTCTACCAGATCATTAATGAATATGTTGAAGAGAACAGGTCCCAATACCGACCCCTGCGGTACCCCACTTGTCACAGCGACCCAGTTAGAGACTATAGCATTTATAACCACCCTCTGCTTTCTATCACTAAGCCAATTACTAACCCATTTACACACATTTTCCCCCAGACCAAGCATTCTCATTTTGTGTACCAACCTCTCGTGTGGCACGGTATCAAACGCTTTGGAAAAATCGAGATATACCACGTCCAATGACTCACCGTGGTCCAGCCTATAGCTTACCTCTTCATAAAAACTGATTAGATTGGTTTGACAGGAGCGATTTCTCATAAACCCATGCTGATATGGAGTTAAACAGTTATTCTCATTGAGATAATCCAGAATAACATCCTTCAGAAACCCTTCAAATATTTTACCAACAATAGAGGTTAGACTTACTGGCCTATAATTTCCAGGTTCACTTTTAGAGCCCTTTTTGAATATTGGCACCACATTTGCTATGCACCAGTCCTGTTCCAGACCCCGTCGCTACAGAGTCCCTAAAAATAAGAAATAATGGTTTATCTATTACATTACTTAGTTCTCTTAGTACTCGTGGGTGTATGCCATCCGTACCCGGAGATTTATCTATTTTAATCTTATTTAGCCGGTTTCGCACCTCTTCTTGGGTTAGATTAGTGACCCTTAATATAGGGTTTTCATTGTTTCTTGGGATTTCACCTAGCATTTCATTTTTCACCGTGAATACTGTGGAGAAGAAGGTGTTTAACCCCTTCCCGACCTGTGACACAGCGTATGCGTCATGAAAGTCGGTGCCAATCCGACCTGTGATGCATATGCTGTGTCACAGAAAGATCGCATCCCTGCAGATCGGGTGAAAGGGTTAACTCCCATTTCACCCGATCTGCAGGGACAGGGGGAGTGGTAGTTTAGCCCAGGGGGGGTGGCTTCACCCCCCCGTGGCTACGATCGCTCTGATTGGCTGTTGAAAGTGAAACTGTCAATCATAGCGATTCGTAATATTTCACCTAAAAAACTGGTGAAATATTACAATCCAGCCATGGCCGATGCTGCAATATCATCGGCCATGGCTGGAAACACTTATGTGCACCCCCCATCCCCCCGATCTGTGGTCCGCTCCCCTCCGTCCTGTGCTCCGCTCCCCCGTCCTCCTGTCCGCTCCCCTCGTGCTCCAATCACACCCCCCGTGCTCCAATGAAACCCCCCCGCACTCCGATCCCCCCAGCACAGCGATTCCCCCCCCGTGCTCCGATCCACCCCCCCCACACAGCGATCCCCCACCCCGTGCTCCAATCCCCCACCCCGTGTTCCAATCCACCCCCCCGTGCTCCAATCCACCCCCCCGTGTTTCGATCCACCCCCCGTGCTCCGACGCCCCCCCCCCCCCGTGCCCTGATCTCCCCCCCTTATACTTACCTAGCCTCCCGGGGTCCGTCCGTCTTCTTTGCTGGGCGCCGCCGCCTTCCAAAATGGCGGGCGCATGTGCAGTGCGCCCGCCGAATCTGCCGGCCGGCAGATTCGTTCCAAAGTGAGTTTTGATCACTGAGATAGGTTATATCTCAGTGATCAAAATAAAAAAAATTGTAAATGACCCCCCCCCCCCCCCTTTGTCACCCCCATAGGTAGGGACAATAAAAAAAAATAAAGAATTTTTTTTTTTGTTCCACTAATGTTGGGGTAAGAACTAGGGTTAGGGTTAGGGGTAGGGGCAGGGGTAGGGGTAGGGTTAGGGATAGGGTTAGGGTTAGGAATGTGCACACGTATTCTGGTCCTCTGCGGATTTTTCCGCAGAGGATTTGATAAATCCGCAGTGCTAAACCGCTGTGGATTTATCGCAGATTTACCGCGGTTTTTCTGCGCATTTCACTGCGGTTTTACAACTGCGATTTTCTATTGGAGCAGTTGTAAAACCGCTGCGGAATCTGCAGAAAGAAGTGACATGCTGCGGAATGTAAACCGCTGCGTTTCCGTGCAGTTTTTCTGCAGCATGTGTACAGCGATTTTTGTTTCCCATAGGTTTACATTGAACTGTAAACTCATGGGAAACTGCTGCGGATCCGCAGCATTTTCCGCAGCGTGTGCACATACCTTTAGAATTAGGCTATGTGCACACGGTGCGGATTTGGCTGCGGATCCGCAGCAGTGTTCCATCAGGTTTACAGTACCATGTAAACATATGGAAAACCGAATCCGCTGTGCCCATGGTGCGGAAAATACCGAGCGGAAACGCTGCGTTGTATTTTCCGCAGCATGTCAATTCTTTGTGCGGATTCCGCAGCGTTTTACACCTGTTCCTCAATAGGAATCCGCAGGTGAAATCCGCACAAAAAACACTGGCAATCCGCGGTAAATCCGCAGGTAAAACGCAGTGCTTTTTACCCGCGAATTTTTCAAAAATGGTGCTGAAAAATCTCATACGAATCCGCAACGTGGGCACATAGCCTTAGGGTTGGGTTGGAATTAGGGTTGTGATTAGGGTTAGGGGTGTGTTGGGGTTAGGGTTGTGGTTAGGGGTGTGTTGGGGTTAGGGTTGTGATTAGGGTTACGGCTACAGTTGGGATAAGGGTTAGGGGTGTGTTGGAGTTAGAATTGAGGGGTTTCCACTGTTTAGGCACATCAGGGGGTCTCCAAACGCAACATGGCGCCACCATTGATTCCAGCCAATCTTGTATTCAAAAGGTCAAATGGTGCTCCCTCACTTCCGAGCCCCGACGTGCGCCCAAACAGTGGTTTACCCCCACATATGGGGTACCAGCATACTCAAGACAAACTGCGCAACAATTATTGGGGTCCAATTTCTCCTGTTACCCTTGAGAAAATAAAAAATTGCTTGCTAAAACATCATTTTTGAGGAAAGAAAAATTATTTTTTATTTTCACGGCTCCTCGTTGTAAACGTCTGTGAAGCACTTGGGGGTTCAAAGTGCTCACCACATATCTAGATAAGTTCCTTGGGGGGTCTAGTTTCCAAAATGGGGTCACTTGTGGGGGGTTTCTACTGTTTAGGCACACCAGGGGCTCTGCAAACGCAACAAGACGTCCGCAGACCATTCCATCAAAGTCTGCATTTCAAAAGTCACTACTTCCCTTCTGAGCCCCGACGTGTGCCCAAACAGTGGTTTACCCCCACATATGGGGTATCTGCGTACTCAGGACAAACTGGACAACAACATTTGTGGTCCAATTTCTCCTATTACCATTGGCAAAATAGGAAATTCCAGGCTAAAAAATCATTTTTGAGAAAAGAAAAATTATTTTTGATTTTCATGGCTCTGCATTATAAACTTCTGTGAAGCACCTGGGGGTTTAAAGTGCTCAGTATGCATCTAGATAAGTTCCTTGGGGGGTCTAGTTTCCAAAATGGGGTCACTTGTGGGGGAGCTCCAATGTTTAGGCACACAGGGGCTCTCCAAACGCGACATGGTGTCCGCTAACAATTGGAGCTAATTTTCCATTCAAAAAGTCAAAAGGCGCGCCTTCCCTTCCGAGCCCTGCCGTGTGCCCAAACAGTGGTTTACCCCCACATGGCGTACTCGGGAGAAATTGCTCAACAAATTTTAGGATCCATTTTATCCTATTGCCCATGTGAAAATGAAAAAATTGAGGCGAAAAGAAATTTTTTGTGAAAAAAAAGTACTTTTTCAATTTTACGGATCAATTTGTGAAGCACCTGGGGGATTAAAGGGCTCACTGGGCATCTAGATAAGTTCCTTAGGGGATCCAGTTTCCAAAATGAGGTCACTTGTGGGGGAGCTCCAATGATTAGGCACACAGGGTCTCTCCAAACGCGACATGGTGTCCGCTAACGATGGAAATAATTTTTCATTCAAAAAGTCAAATGGCGCTCCTTCCCTTCCGAGCCTTACCATGTGCCCAAACAGTGGTTTACCCCCACATGTGAGGTATCGGTGTACTCAGGAGAAATTGCCCAACAAATTTTAGGATCCATTTTATCCTGTTGTCCATGTGAAAATGAAAAAATTGAGGCTAAAATATTTTTTTTGTGAAAAAAAAGTACTTTTTCATTTTTACGGATCAATTTGTGAAGCACCTGGGGGTTTAAAGTGCTCACTATGCATCTAGATAAGTTCCTTGGGGCATCTAGTTTCCAAAATGGGGTCACTTGTGGGGGAGCTCCAATGTTTAGGCACACAGGGGCTCTCCAAACGTGACATGGTGTCCGCTAAAGAGTGCAGCCAATTTTTCATTCAAAAAGTCAAATGGCGCTCATTCCAAGCCCTGCTGTGCGCCCAAACAGTGGTTTACCCCCACATATGCAGTATCAGCGTACTCCGGACAAATTGGACAACAACTTTTGTTGTTCAGTTTCTCCTTATACCATTGGGAAAATAAAAAAATTGTTGCTGAAAAATCATTTTTGTGACTAAAAAGTTAAATGTTCATTTTTTCCTTCCATGTTGCTTCTGCTGCTGTGAAGCACCTGAAGGGTTAATAAACTTCTTGAATGTGGTTTTGTGCACCTTGAGGGGTGCAGTTTTTAGAATGGTGTCACTTTTGGGTATTTTCAGCCATATAGACCCCTCAAACTGACTTCAAATGTGAGGTGGTCCCTCAAAAAAATGGTTTTGTAAATTTCGTTGTAAAAATGAGAAATCGCTGGTCAAATTTTAACCCTTATAACTTCCTAGCAATAAAAAATTTTGTTTCCAAAATTGTGCTGATGTAAAGTATACATGTGGGAAATGTTATTTATTAACTATTTTGTGTCACAAAACGCTCTGGTTTAACAGAATAAAAATTCAAAATGTGAAAATTGCGAAATTTTCAAAATTTTCGCCAAATTTCCGTTTTTATCACAAATAAACACATAATTTATTGACCTAAATTTACCATTAACACGAAGCCCAATATGTCACGAAAAAACAATCTCAGAACCGATAGGATCCATTGAAGCGTTCCTGAGTTATTACCTCATAAAGGGACACTGGTCAGAATTGCAAAAAACGGCAAGGTCTTTAAGGTCAAAATAGGCTGGGTCATGAAGAGGTTAATATGTTAGCTTTTTCCTCGTCATCTACAACCATTCTTTCCTCACAATTTTTTAAGGGGCCTACATTTTCAGTTTTTATTCTTTTACTATTGATATAGTTGAAGAACAGTTTTGGATTAGTTTTACTCTCCTTAGCAATGTGCTTCTCTGTTTCCTTTTTAGCTGCTTTAATTAGTTTTTTAGATAAAGTATTTTTCTCCCTATAGTTTTTTAGAGCTTCAATGGTGCCATCCTGCTTTAGTAGTGCAAATGCTTTCTTTTTACTGTTAATTGCCTGTCTTACTTCTTTGTTTAGCCACATTGGGTTTTTCCTATTTCTAGTCCTTTTATTCCCACAAGGTATAAACCGCTTACACTGCCTATTTAGGATGTTCTTAAACATTTTCCATTTATTATCTGTATTGTTATTTCTTAGGATATTGTCCCAGTCTACCAGATTAAGGGCATCTCTAAGCTGGTCAAACTTTGCCTTCCTAAAGTTCAGTGTTTTTGTGACTCCCTGACAAGTCCCCCTAGTGAAAGACAGGTGAAACTGTACAATATTGTGGTCGCTATTTCCTAGATGCCCGACCACCTGCAGATTTGTTATTCTGTCAGGTCTATTAGATAGTATTAGGTCTAAAAGTGCTGCTCCTCTGGTTGGATTCTGCACCAATTGTGAAAGATAATTTTTCTTGGTTATTAGCAGAAACCTGTTGCCTTTATGGGTTTCACAGGTTTCTGTTTCCCAGTTAATATCCGGGTAGTTAAAGTCCCCCATAACCAGGACCTCATTATGGGTTGCAGCTTCATCTATCTGCTCTAGAAGTAGACTTTCCATGATTTCTGTTATATTTGGGGGTTTGTAACAGACCCCAATGAGAATTTTGCTATCATTTTTCCCTCCATGAATTTCGACCCATATGGACCTGACATCCTTATTCCCTTCGCTAATATCCTCCCTTAAAGTGGACTTTAGACAAGACTTTACATAGAGACAAACCCCTCCTCCTCTCCGATTTTTACGATCCTTTCTAAACAGACTGTAACCCTGTAAGTTAACTGCCCAGTCATAGCTTTCATCTAACCATGTCTCGGTTATTCCCACTATGTCAAAGTTACCTGTAGATATTTTTGCTTCTAGTTCTTCCATCTTGTTTGTCAGACTTCTGGCGTTTGCGAGCATGCAGTTTAGAGGATTTTGTTTTGTTCCAATCTCCTCGCTGTAGATTGTTTTAGAAATGTTCTTACCTCTCATCTGAGTATGTTTTCCTGGGTCTTCTTTGTTCGAGTCTAATGTTTTTCTTCCCGTCCCCTCTTCTTCTAGTTTAACGCCCTCCTGATGAGTGTAGCGAGTCTTCTGGCGAATGTGTGTTTCCCAGGTTTGTTGAGGTGTAGTCCGTCTCTGGCGAGGAGTCCATCGTACAAGTAATTCACACCGTGATCCAGGAATCCGAATCCTTGTTGTCTGCACCATCGTCTTAGCCAGTTGTTCGCATCAAGGATCCTGTTCCATCTTCTGGTGCCATGCCCGTCTACTGGAAGGATAGAAGAAAAAACTACCTGTGCATCCAGTTCCTTTACTTTCTTCCCCAACTCTTCAAAGTCCTTGCAGATTGTCGGTAGGTCCTTCCTTGCCGTGTCATTGGTGCCAACATGTATCAGAAGAAATGGGTGGACGTCCTTGGAGCTGAAGAGCTTTGGTATCCTATCGGTCACATCCTTGATCATCGCACCTGGAAGGCAGCATACTTCTCTTGCGGTTATGTCCGGTCTGCAGATGGCTGCTTCTGTGCCTCTCAGTAGTGAGTCTCCCACCACCACCACTCTTCGTTGCTTCTTGGCTGTACTTTTTGCTGTCACTTGTTGCCGTGTGCCCTTTTCTTTTTTGCTTGCTGGTATTGCTTCATCCTTAGGTGTGCCATCTTCATCCTCTACAAAGATTTGATATCGGTTCTTCAGTTGTGTGGTTGGTGATTTCTCCATGGTCTTCTTGCTTCTTTTGGTCACATGCTTCCACTCATCTGCTTTTGGAGGTTCTCTGACACTTTTTTCACCTTCTGTGACCAGTAGAGATGCTTCTGTTCTGTCTAGGAAATCTTCATTCTCTTTGATGAGTTTCAAAGTTGCTATTCTTTCTTCCAGACCCCGCACCTTTTCTTCTAAAAGGGCCACTAGTCTACACTGTGAACATGTAGCACATGCTGCAGCTGACCATGTTGGTTGTCACATCTGCCATGTTGCTCCTATATCCTGCTGACTTGCTGTGTGTTTTCCTTCTTGTGTAATCTACTCAGCCAAGCTTTCTTGCAATAATGTCCTACAGGCAAAAATTTGCACGCCTTACGGCGCGCGGTTTGGTGATGCTTTCCAAGCAGCTGGTCCCAGCTGTACCCAACGATCTTCTTGCTGAGGGAGACTCTTTGCTTTTCCCAGAAGGCACCTGGAATATGCAAATTATCCTCCTCAAGCTTGAATCCCTGGTTTGGTGATGCTTTCCAAGCAGCTGGTCCTGGCTGTACCCAACGATCTTCTTGCTGAGGGAGACTCTTCGCTTTTCCCAGAAGGCACCTGGAATATGCAAATTATCCTCCTCAAGTTTGAATCCCTGGTTTAGCGTGCGTCGCGCGTTGCGTCGCCGACGCACTGCGGCGCAACGCTAATGTGAACGTAGCCTTAGATGGATTGGTCTGCAGGCGTCACGTTGCATTTGCAGAGCCCCTGATGTACCCAAACAGTAGAAACCCCCCACAAGTGACCCCATATTGGAAACTAGACCCCCCAAGGAACTTATCTAGATGTGTTGTGAGAACTTTGAACCCCCAGTTTTTCACTACAGTTTATAACGCAGAGCCGTGAAAATAAAAAAAATCTTATTTTTCCCACAAAAATGATTTTTAGCCCCCCACATTTTTATTTTCCCAAGGATAACAAGAGAACTTGGACCCAAAAAGTTGTTGTCTAATTTGTCCTGAGTACGCTGATACCCCATATGTTGGGGTAAACCCCTGTTTGGGCGCTCCGGAGAGCTCGGAAGGGAAGGAGCACTGTTTTACTTTTTCAACGCAGAATTGGCTGGAATTGAGATCGGACGCCATGTCGCGTTTGGAGAGCCCCTGATGTGTCTGAACAGTGGAAACTCCCCAATTCTACCTGAAACCCTAACCCTAACACACCCCTAACCCTAATCCCAACGGTAACCCTAATCACACCCCTAACCCTGACACACCCCTAATTCTAATCCCAACCCTAATCCCAACCGTAAATATAATCCAAACCCTAACTTTAGCCCCAACCCTAACTTTAGCCCCAACCCTAACCCTAACTTTAGCCCCTACCCTAACCCTAGCCCTAGCCCCAACCTTAGCCCCAACCCTAGCCCCAACCCTAGCCCCAACCCTAGCCCTAACCCTAGCCACAACCCTAACCCTAGCCCTAACCCTAGCCCTAACCCTAGCCCCAACCCTAACCCTAGCCCTAACCCTAACCCTAGCCCTGATGGGAAAATGGAAATAAATACATTTTTTTAATTTTATTATTTTTCCCTAACTAAGGGGGTGATGAAGGGGGGTTTGATTTACTTTTATAGCGTTTTTTATATCGGATTTTTATGATTGGCAGCCGTCACACACTAAAATATGCTTTTTTTATAGCAAAAAAGTTTTTGCGTCTCCACATTTTGAGACCTATAATTTTTCCATATTTTGGTCCACAGAGTCATGTGAGGTCTTGTTTTTTGCGGGACGAGTTGTCGTTTTTATTGGTAACATTTTTGGACACATGACAGTTTTTGATCACTTTTTATTCCGATTTTTGTGAGGCAGAATGACCAAAAACCAGCTATTCATGAATTTCTTTTGGGGGAGGCGTTTATACCGTTCCGCGTTTGGTAAAGTGGATGAAGCAGTTTTATTCATCGGGTCAGTACGATTACAGCGATACCTCATTTATATAATTTTTTTATGTTTTGGCGCTTTTATACGATAAAAGCTATTTTATAGAAAAAATAATTATTTTGGCATCGCTTTATTCTCAGGACTATAACTTTTTTATTTTTTTGCTTATTATGCTTTGTGGCGGCTCGTTTTTTGCGGGACAAGATGACGTTTTCAGCGGTATCATGGTTATTTATATCCGTCTTTTTGATCGCGTGTTATTCCACTTTTTGTTCGGCGGTATGATAATAAAGCGTTGTTTTTTGGCTCGTTTTTTTTTTTTTTTTCTTACGGTGTTCACTGAAGGGGTTAACTAGTGGGACAGTTTTATAGGTCGGGTCGTTACGGACGCGGCGATACTAAATATGTGTACATTTATTGTTTTTTTGTTTTTTTTTTTAGATAAAGAAATGTATTTATGGGAATAATATTTTTTTATTTATTTATTTAGTAATTTTTTTTATTTATTTTTTTACATATGTGGAAATTTATTTTTAAAAATTTTTACTTTTTCCCAGGGGGGGACATCACAGATCGCCGATCTTACAGTTTGCACAGCACTCTGTAAGATCGGCGATCTCATTCATCACTGCAGCGTTACCAAGTGCCTGCAGGCGACCCGGAAGTGCTCCCTGCAGGACCCGGATGCAGTCCCGCGGCCATTTTGGATCCATTTTGGGAGAAGACGCTCGGTACACGGTGAGTACATCACCGTGTACCGATCGTCTCAGGGAAGCCCGCAGGGAGCCCCCTCCCTGCGCGATGCTTCCCGGTACCGCCGGCACATCGCGATCATGTTTGATCGCGGTGTGCCGGGGGTTAATGTGCCGGGAGCGGTCCGTGACCGCTCCTGGCACATAGTGCCGGATGTCAGCTGCGATAGTCAGCTGACACCCGGCCGCGATCGGCCACGCTCCCCCCGTGAGCGCGGCCGATCGCATATGACGTACTATCCCGTCACTGGGAATTAAGTCCCAGGTCACCTGGACGGGATAGTACGTCATATGGGATTAAGGGGTTAAGCTTGAATCCCTGGTTTGGTGATGCTTTCCAAGCAGCTGGTCCCGGCTGTACCCAACGATCTTCTTGCTGAGGGAGACTCTTCGCTTTTCCCAGAAGGCACCTGGAATATGCAAATTATCCTCCTCAAGCTTGAATCCCTGGTTTGGTGATTCTTTCCAAGCAGCTGGTCCAGGCTGTACCCAACGATTTTCTTGCTGAGGGAGACTCTTCGCTTTTCCCAGAAGGCACCTGGAATATGCAAATTATCCTCCTCAAGTTTGAATCCCTGGTTTGGTGATGCTTTCTGTTATGACCTGGTGGTCAGGACAATAATGGACCTGGTGGTTAAGAGCACACGGAATGATCTGATAGTTACTAATAATAAAGGACGAGCTCTGGGACGTGGGAACTCTGCTGACCGCAATCCCTAATCCTATCAATCACACTAGAAATAGCCGTGGATTGCGCCTAACGCTCCCTATGCAACTCGGCACAGCCTAAGGAACTAGCTAGCCCTGAAGATAGAAAAATAAAGCCTACCTTGCCTCAGAGAAATTCCCCAAAGGAAAAGGCAGCCCCCCACATATAATGACTGTGAGTAAAGATGAAAATACAAACACAGAGATGAAATAGATTTAGCAAAGTGAGGCCCGACTTACTGAACAGACCGAGGACAGGAAAGGTTACTTTGCGGTCAGCACAAAAACCTACAAAAAGACCACGCAGAGGGCGCAAAAAGACCCTCCGCACCGACTCACGGTGCGGAGGCGCTCCCTCTGCGTCCCAGAGCTTCCAGCAAGCAAGACAACAATAAAAATAGCAAGCTGGACAGAAAAAATAGCAAACCAAAGAAATACAAGCTGGAACTTAGCTTCTGCTGGGAAGACAGGTCACAAGAACGATCCAGGAGTGAACTAGACCAATACTGGAACATTGACAGGTGGCATGGAGCAAAGATCTAAGTGGAGTTAAATAGAGCAGCCAGCTAACGAATTAACCTCGTCACCTGTGGAAGGAAACTCAGAAACACCCACCAGAGAAAGTCCATGGACAGAACCAGCCGAAGTACCTTTCATGACCACAGGAGGGAGCCTGTTATGAAAGGTAATTCAGTACCACAATGGACATAGAGGTCAGCGCACATACAGTGACCTGGCAATAACCCAAAAAACAAGAACGAGCTCTGAGACGTGGGAACTCTGTTGACCGCAATCCCTAATCCCCTCCAACCACACTAAAGGCAGCCGTGGATTGCGCCTAACGCTCCCTATGCAACTCGGCACGGCCTGAGAAACTAGCTAGCCTGAAGATAGAAAATAAGCCTACCTTGCCTCAGAGAAATACCCCAAAGGAAAAGGCAGCCCCCACATATAATGACTGTGAGTTAAGATGAAAAGACAAACGTAGAGATGAAATAGATTTAGCAAAGTGAGGCCCAACTTTCTGAACAGAGCGAGGATAGGAAAGGTAACTTTGCGGTCAACACAAAACCCTACAAAAACCACGCAAAGGGGGCAAAAAGACCCTCCGTACCGAACTAATGGCACGGAGGTACACCCTCTGCGTCCCAGAGCTTCCAGCAAGCAGAAAAAAAACAAATTGACAAGCGGGACAGAAAAAAACAGCAAACAAATAGCAAAGAGGAACTTAGCTATGCAGAGCAGCAGGCCACAGGAACGATCCAGGAGGAAACAGGTCCAATACTAGAACATTGACTGGAGGCCAGGATCAAAGCACTAGGTGGAGTTAAATAGAGCAGCACCTAACGACTTCACCACATCACCTGAGGAAGGAAACTCAGAAGCCGCAGTACCACTTTCCTCCACCAACGGAAGCTCAGAGAGAACCAGCCGAAGTACCACTTGTGACCACAGGAGGGAGCTCTGCCACAGAATTCACAACAGGAGCCCGACAACAGAATTCACAACAGTACCCCCCCTTGAGGAGGGGTCACCGAACCCTCACCAGAGCCCCCAGGCCGACCAGGATGAGCCAAATGAAAGGCACGAACCAGATCGGCAGCATGAACATCAGAGGCAAAAACCCAGGAATTATCTTCCTGACCATAACCCTTCCACTTGACCAGGTACTGGAGTTTCCGTCTCGAAACACGAGAATCCAAAATCTTCTCCACCACATACTCCAACTCCCCCTCAACCAACACCGGGGCAGGAGGATCAACGGATGGAACCACAGGTGCCATGTATCTCCGCAATAACGACCTATGGAACACATTATGGATGGCAAAAGATGCAGGAAGGGCCAAACGAAATGACACAGGATTGATAACCTCAGAAATCTTATACGGACCAATGAAACGAGGCTTAAACTTAGGAGAGGAAACCTTCATAGGAACATAACGAGACGACAACCAAACCAAATCCCCAACACGAAGTCGGGGACCAACACAGCGCCGGCGGTTAGCGAAACGTTGAGCTTTCTCCTGGGATAATGTCAAATTGTCCACCACATGAGTCCAAATCTGCTCCAACCTATCCACCACAGTATCTACACCAGGACAGTCCGAAGACTCAACCTGCCCTGAAGAGAAACGAGGATGGAAACCAGAATTGCAGAACAACGGCGAAACCAAAGTAGCCGAGCTGGCCCGATTATTAAGGGCGAACTCAGCCAACTGCAAAAAGGACACCCAATCATCCTGATCAGCAGAAACAAAGCATCTCAGATATGTTTCCAAAGTTTGATTAGTTCGTTCGGTTTGGCCATTTGTCTGAGGATGGAAAGCCGAGGAAAAAGACAAATCAATGCCCATCCTTGCACAAAAGGATCGCCAAAACCTCGAAACAAACTGGGAACCTCTGTCAGAAACGATGTTCTCTGGGATACCATGTAAACGAACCACATGCTGGAAAAATAATGGCACCAAATCAGAGGAGGAAGGCAATTTAGACAAAGGTACCAAATGGACCATCTTAGAAAAGCGATCACAAACCACCCAAATGACCGACATCTTTTGAGAGACTGGGAGATCCAAAATAAAATCCATAGAAATATGCGTCCAGGGCCTCTTCGGGACCGGCAAGGGCAAAAGCAACCCACTGGCACGAGAACAGCAGGGCTTAGCCCGAGCACAAGTCCCACAGGACTGCACAAAAGAACGCACATCCCGTGACAAAGACGGCCACCAAAAGGATCTAGCCACCAAATCTCTGGTACCAAAGATTCCAGGATGCCCAGCCAACACTGAACAATGAATCTCAGAGATAACTCTACTAGTCCATCTATCAGGGACAAACAGTTTCTCCGCTGGGCAATGGTCAGGTCTATCAGCCTGAAATTTTTGCAGCACCAGCCGCAAATCAGGGGAGATGGCAGACAAAATTACCCCCTCTTTGAGAATACCTGCCAGCTCAGGAATATCCGGAGAGTCAGGCACAAAACTCCTTGACAGGGCATCAGCCTTCACATTCTTAGAGCCCGGAAGGTACGAAACCACAAAATCAAAACGGGAGAAAAATAACGACCATCTAGCCTGTCTCGGATTCAACCGTTTGGCAGACTCAAGATAAGTCAAATTCTTGTGATCTGTCAAGACCACCACGCGATGCTTGGCTCCTTCAAGCCAATGACGCCACTCCTCGAATGCCCACTTCATGGCCAACAACTCACGATTACCAACATCATAATTACGCTCAGCAGGCGAAAACTTTCTAGAAAAGAAAGCACATGGCTTTATCACCGAGCCATCAGAACTTCTTTGCGACAAAACAGCCCCTGCTCCAATCTCAGAAGCATCAACCTGAAACGGGAGCGAAACATCTGGCTGGCACAACACAGGGGCAGAAGAAAAACAACGCTTCAACTCCTGAAAAGCCTCTACAGCTGCAGAAGACCAATTGACCACATCAGCACCCTTCTTGGTCAAATCAGTCAACGGTTTAGCAACAGTAGAAAAATTAGCGATGAAGCGCCGATAAAAATTAGCAAAGCCCAGGAACTTTTGCAGGCTCTTCACAGATGTCGGCTGAGTCCAATCGTAAATGGCCTGGACTTTAACAGGGTCCATCTCGATAGTAGAAGGGGAAAAAATGAACCCCAAAAATGAAACCTTCTGAACTCCAAAGAGACACTTTGACCCCTTCACAAACAAGGAATTCGCACGAAGGACCTGGAACACCATTCTGACCTGCTTCACATGAGACTCCCAATCATCCGAAAAGACCAAAATATCATCCAAATACACAATCAGGAATTTATCCAGGTACTCTCGGAAGATGTCATGCATAAAGGACTGAAATACTGATGGAGCATTGGAAAGCCCGAATGGCATAACCAGGTACTCAAAAGGGCCCTCGGGCGTATTAAATGCTGTTTTCCATTCATCGCCTTGTTTAATACGCACAAGATTATACGCCCCTCGAAGATCTATCTTGGTGAACCAACTAGCCCCTTTAATATGAGCAAACAAATCAGACAGCAACGGCAAAGGATACTGAAATTTGACTGTAATTTTATTAAGAAGGCGGTAATCAATACAGGGTCTCAAAGAACCATCCTTCTTGGCCACAAAAAAGAACCCTGCTCCTAACGGTGATGACGACGGGCGAATATGGCCTTTCTCCAAGGATTCCTTTATATAACTCCGCATAGCGGCGTGTTCTGGCACAGATAAATTGAATAATCGGCCCTTAGGAAACTTACTACCAGGAATCAAATTACTTGCACAATCGCAATCCCTATGAGGAGGTAGGGCACTGGCTTTGGGCTCATCAAATACATCCCGATAATCCGACAAAAACTCTGGAACTTCAGAAGGAGTGGAAGATGAAATAGACAAAAATGGAACATCACCATGTACCCCCTGGCAACCCCAGCTGGACACAGACATAGATTTCCGCCCAATACTGGATTATGAACCTGTAGCCATGGCAACCCCAAAACGACCACATCATGCAGATTATGCAACACCAGAAACCGAATATCCTCCTGATGTGCAGGAGCCATGCACATGGTCAATTTGGTCCAGTACTGAGGCTTATTCTTGGCCAAAGGCGTAGCATCAATTCCTCTCAATGGAATAGGATACTGCAAGGGCTCCAAGAAAAAACCACAGCGCCTAGCATACTCCAAGTCCATCAAATTCAGAGCAGCGCCTGAATCCACAAACGCCATGACAGAATATGATGACAAAGAGCAGATCAAGGTAACGGACAGAAGAAATTTAGACTGTACCGTACCAATGGTGGCAGACCTAGCGAACCGCTTAGTGCGCTTAGGACAATCGGAGATAGCATGAGTGGAATCACCACAGTAAAAACATAGCCCATTCCGACGTCTGTGTTCTTGCCGTTCAGCTCTGGTCAAAGTCCTATCACATTGCATAGGCTCAGGCCCATGCTCAGATAGTACCGCCAAATGATGCACAGCTCTACGCTCATGCAAGCGTCGATCGATCTGAATGGCCAAGGACATAGACTCATTCAGACCAGCAGGCATGGGAAATCCCACCATGACATCCTTAAGGGCTTCAGAGA
Source organism: Ranitomeya imitator (assembly GCF_032444005.1). Taxonomy (NCBI): domain Eukaryota; kingdom Metazoa; phylum Chordata; class Amphibia; order Anura; family Dendrobatidae; genus Ranitomeya; species Ranitomeya imitator. The sequence continues at coordinate 201,460,427 of NC_091285.1, read as the reverse complement.
GACCCTTTCTGAAGATTGCTGCCAGGGCACATTCATTCCACTGAGTGAGCACAGACCACTTTCTAAACTTCTGACAATATATCTCCGCTTCATCCTGACCCTGACACAGAGCCAGCAAGATTTTCTCTGCCTGATCCACTGAATTAGGTTCGTCATAAAGCAATCCAAGCGCCAGGAAAAACGCATCAACATCACGCAATGCCGGATCTCCTGGCGCAAGGGAAAATGCCCAGTCTTGAGGGTCACCACGTAACAAAGAAATAATGATCTTTACTTGTTGAACAGGGTCACCTGAGGAGCGAGGTTTCAAGGCAAGAAACAATTTACAATTATTTTTGAAATTCAAGAACTTAGATCTATCACCAAAAAACAAATCAGGAATTGGAATCCTAGGCTCTGACATCGGATTCTGAACCACAAAATCTTGAATGTTTTGTACCCTTGTAGTGAGATTATCCATCCAAGAGGACAGACCTTGAATGTCCATGTTTACACCTGTGTCCTGAACCACCCAGAGGTAAAGGGGAAAAGAGAGACAAAACACACTGCAAAGAAAAAAAAAATGGTCTCAGAACTTCTCTTATCCCTCTATTGAGATGCATTAGTACTTTGGGCCACCTGTACTGTTATGACCTGGTGGTCAGGACAATAATGGACCTGGTGGTTAAGAGCACACGGAATGACCTGATAGTTACTGATAATAAAGGACGAGCTCTGGGACGTGGGAACTTTGCTGACCGCAATCCCTAATCCTATCAATCACACTAGAAATAGCCGTGGATTGCGCCTAACGCTCCCTATGCAACTCGGCACAGCCTAAGGAACTAGCTAGCCCTGAAGATAGAAAAATAAAGCCTACCTTGCCTCAGAGAAATTCCCCAAAGGAAAAGGCAGCCCCCCACATATAATGACTGTGAGTAAAGATGAAAATACAAACAGAGATGAAATAGATTTAGCAAAGTGAGGCCCGACTTACTGAACAGACCGAGGATAGGAAAGGTTACTTTGCGGTCAGCACAAAAACCTACAAAAAGACCACGCAGAGGGCGCAAAAAGACCCTCCGCACCGACTCACGGTGCGGAGGCGCTCCCTCTGCGTCCCAGAGCTTCCAGCAAGCAAGACAACAATAAAAATAGCAAGCTGGACAGAAAAAATAGCAAACCAAAGAAATACAAGCTGGAACTTAGCTTCTGCTGGGAAGACAGGTCACAAGAACGATCCAGGAGTGAACTAGACCAATACTGGAACATTGACAGGTGGCATGGAGCAAAGATCTAAGTGGAGTTAAATAGAGCAGCCAGCTAACGAATTAACCTCGTCACCTGTGGAAGGAAACTCAGAAACACCCACCAGAGGAAGTCCATGGACAGAACCAGCCGAAGTACCTTTCATGACCACAGGAGGGAGCCCGACAACAGAATTCACAACAGCTTTCCAAGCAGCTGGTCCCGGCTGTACCAAACGATCTTCTTGCTGAGGGAGACTCTTCGCTTTTCCCAGAAGGCACCTGGAATATGCAAATTATCCTCCTCAAGCTTGAATCCCTGGTTTGGTGATGCTTTCCAAGCAGCTGGTCCCGGCTGTACCCAACGATCTTCTTGCTGAGGGAGACTCTTCGCTTTCCCCAGAAGGCACCTGGAATATCCAAATTATCCTCCTCAAGCTTGAATCCCTGGTTTGGTGATGCTTTCCAAGCAGCTGGTCCCGGCTGTATCCAACGATCTTCTTGCTGAGGGAGACTCTTCGCTTTTCCCAGAAGGCATCTGGAATATGCAAATTATCCTCCTCAAGCTTGAATCCCATAGTAAATAGTAAAAAGATCTAATGTTAAAAATAATAAAATAAATTAAAAATAGTGATATACTCACCATCCGTCGGCCCCCTGGATCAGGAACAGGCCTTTCCTGCTCCTCGCGACGCCCCGGTGACCGCTCCATGCATTGCGGTCTCGCGAGATGATGACGTAGCAGTCTCGAGAGACCGCTACGTCATCATCTCGCGAGACCGCAATGCACTCTTGAGACCGGAGCACGCGAGGAGCGTTGGTAAACGCTTCGCTTGGATCCGGGGGCCAATGGAGGGTGAGTATATCACTATTTTTTATTTTAATTCTTTTTTTTAACAGGGATATGTGTTATGATAAGGTAATTCAGTACCACAATGGACATAGGAGTCAGAGCACATACAGTGACCTGACAATAACCCAAAAACATAGAACGAGCTCTGAGACGTGGAAACTCTGCTGACCGCAATCCCTAGTCCTCTTCAACACAACTAGAGGCAGCCGTGGATTGCGCCTAACGCTCCCTATGCAACTCGGCACAGCCTGAGAAACTAGCTAGCCTGAAGATAGAAAATAAGCCTACCTTGCCTCAGAGAAATACCCCAAAGGAAAAGGCAGCCCCCACATATAATGACTGTGAGTTAAGATGAAAAGACAAACGTAGAGATGAAATAGATTTAGCAAAGTGAGGCCCGACTTTCTGAACAGAGCGAGGATAGGAAAGGTAACTTTGCGGTCAACACAAAACCCTACAAACAACCACGCAAAGGGGGCAAAAAGACCCTCCGTACCGAACTAACGGCACAGAGGTACACCCTCTGCGTCCCAGAGCTTCCAACAAGCACGAGAAAACAAATAAGCAAGCTGGACAGAAAAAAAACAGCAAACAAAAAGCAAAAGCGAAACTTAGCTATGCAGAGCAGCAGGCCACAGGAACGCTCCAGGAGGAAACAGGTCCAATACTAGAACATTGACTGGAAGCCAGGATCAAAGCACTAGGTGGAGTTAAATAGAGCAGCACCTAACGACTTCACCACATCACCTGAGGAAGGAAACTCAGAAGCCGCAGTACCACTTTCCTCCACCAACGGAAGCTCACAGAGAGAATCAGCCGAAGTACCACTTGTGACCACAGGAGGGAGCTCTGCCACAGAATTCACAACAGATATGGTGCCCACATTGCTATATACTGCGTGGGCTGTGCAATATATTACGTGCGCTGTGTTATATACTACGTGGGCTGTGCAATATACTGCGTGGGCTGTGCTATATACTATCCGGGCTGTGCAATATACTACGTGGGCTGTGCTATATACTACGCGGCCTATGCAATGTACTGCGCGGGCTGTACAATGGACTGCGCTGGCTGTGCAATATACTACGCGAGCTGTGCAATATGCTACGCGGGCTGTGCAATATACTATACGGGCTGTGCAATATACTCCGTGGGCTGTGCTATATACTCCGTGGGCTGTGCTATATACTCCGTGGGCTGTGCTATATACTCCGTGGGCTGTGCTATATACTCCGTGGGCTGTGCTGTATACTACGTGGCTGTGCTATATACTACGTGGGCTGTTATATACTATGTGGCTGTGCTATATACTACGTGGCCGTGCTATATACTATGTGGCCGGCCGCAAACAATCAGCGACAGGCGCGGCCGAATCCTGTGTATTCAATGTATTATTCTAAAATCTTCATAAATAAACTACATACATATTCTAGAATACCCAATGCATAGAATCGGGCTACCATCTAGTATACTATATAAAAGAGGAGATGACACATAGGTATATATAGGAGGAGATGACATACAGCAGGTATATACTATATACAGGGGAGATGACATACAGGTATATACTATATATAGGAGGAGATGACATACAGGTATATACTATATACAGAAGAGATGACATACAGGTATGTACTATATACAGGAGGAGATGACACATAGGTATATACAATATACAGAAGGAAATGACATACAGCAGGTATCTATAATATAAGGCTGGGAGCGTCACTCTGTCCGAAGCCTTTATAGACTGCGCAAGCGTAAGCACTGGCGCAGTCTGGACCCCACAGAGTGACGCAGCCCAGGAGATCGCGGTATGCGTAAGCACTGAACGCACACCGCGGTCTCCAACGGAGAAGCAGGGACATGCCAGGAGGGTGAGTATGCTATATTCACCTGTCCCGTTCCAGCGCTGCGCGCCGCTCCATCTTCCGGGTCCTCTGCCTGTGACGTTCACAGTTCAGAGGGCGCGATAACGCGCCTAATGCGCGCCGCCCTCTGACTGAAGTCACAACCAGAGGACCCGGAACACGGAGCGGCACACAGCGCTGGATCAGGGCCAGATGACTATAGCAAGTATCGGGGGCCTGAGCTAGCGGCGACTCCGGCACCTGACCCCCACAGCGCGCCGGTGTCCCCGCCTGCTCAGGCCCCCCAGCACTCGGCGCCCAGCGATGACAGGTGAGTATGTTTTTTTTTTTTTTATATATCGCAGCAGCATACGGGGCATATAATACTATGGAGCATCTTATGGGGGCCATCAACATTTATGGAGCAGCATACGGGGCATATACTATGGAGCATCTTATGGGGGCCATAAACCTTTATGGAGAAGTGTACGGGGCATATACTATGGAGCATCTTATGGGGGCCATCAACCATAATGGAGCAGCATATGGGGCATATACTATGGAGCATCTTATGGGGGCCATCAACCATAATGCAGCAGCATATGAGGCATATACTATGGAGCATCTTATGGGGGCCATCAACCATAATGCAGCAGCATATGAGGCATATATTATGGAGCATTTTATGGGGGCCATCAACCATAATGGAGCAGCATATGAGGCATATACTATGGAGCATCTTATGGGCGCCCTCAACCATAATGGAGCAGCATATGAGGCATATACTATGGAGCATCTTATGGGGCCATCAAACTTTATGGAGCAGCGTATGGGGCATATGGATGGGAGCAGCAAATTACAGAACGGTGGCGCAGGATGGGAGCAGCACATGACAGAACGGGGGCGCAGGATGGAAGCAGCACATGACAGAATAGGGCAGCACATGACAGAACGGGGGTGCAGGATGGCAGCAGCACATGACAGAATGGGGGTGCAGGATGGAAGCAGCACATGACAGGATGGGGGCGCAGGATGGGAGCAGCAAATTACAGAATGGAGGCGCAGGATGGGTGCAGCACATGTCAGAATGGGGGTGCAGGATGGGTGCAGCAGATGTCGGAATGGGGGTGCAGGATGGGTGCAGCACTTGGCAGGTTGGGGCGCAGGATGGAGCAGCACATGACAGGATGGGGGCGCAAGATGGAGCAGCTCATGACAGGATGGGGACACAGGATGGAGCAGCACATGACAGGATGGGGACGCAGGATGGAGCAGCACATACCAGGATGGAGACCATATACCAATACAAATGCTCGCCACCCGGGCGTAGAACGGGTTCAATAGCTGGTATACTATATACAGGGGAGATGACATACAGGTATATACTATATACAGGAGGAGATGACATACAGGTATATACTATATTCAGGAGATGACATACAGGGGTATACTATATACAGTGGGGCAAAAAAGTATTTAGTCAGTCAGCAATAGTGCAAGTTCCACCACTTAAAAAGATGAGAGGCGTCTGTAATTTACATCATAGGTAGACCTCAACTATGGGAGACAAACTGAGAAAAAAAAATCCAGAAAATCACATTGTCTGTTTTTTTTAACAATTTATTTGCATATTATGGTGGAAAATAAGTATTTGGTCAGAAACAAACAATCAAGATTTCTGGCTCTCACAGACCTGTAACTTCTTATTTAAGAGTCTCCTCTTTCCTCCACTCATTACCTGTAGTAATGGCACCTGTTTAAACTTGTTATCAGTATGAAAAGACACCTGTGCACACCCTCAAACAGTCTGACTCCAAACTCCACTGTGGTGAAGACCAAAGAGCTGTCAAAGGACACCAGAAACAAAATTGTAGCCCTGCACCAGGCTGGGAAGACTGAATCTGCAATAGCCAACCAGCTTGGAGTGAAGAAATCAACAGTGGGAGCAATAATTAGAAAATGGAAGACATACAAGACCACTGATAATCTCCCTCGATCTGGGGCTCCACGCAAAATCCCACCCCGTGAGAAGAACAGTGAGCAAAAATCCCAGAACCACGTGGGGGGACCTAGTGAATGAACTGCAGAGAGCTGGGACCAATGTAACAAGGCCTACCATAAGTAACACACTACGCCACCATGGACTCAGATCCTGCAGTGCCAGACGTGTCCCACTGCTTAAGCCAGCACATGTCCGGGCCCGTCTGAAGTTTGCTAGAGAGCATTTGGATGATCCAGAGGAGTTTTGGGAGAATGTCCTATGGTCTGATGAAACCAAACTGGAACTGTTTGGTAGAAACACAACTTGTCGTGTTTGGAGGAAAAAGAATACTGAGTTGCATCCATCAAACACCATACCTACTGTAAAGCATGGTGGTGGAAACATCATGCTTTGGGGCTGTTTCTCTGCAAAGGGGCCAGGACGACTGATCCGGGTACATGAAAGAATGAATGGGGCCATGTATCGTGAGATTTTGAGTGCAAACCTCCTTCCATCAGCAAGGGCATTGAACATGAAACGTGGCTGGGTCTTTCAACATGACAATGATCCAAAGCACACCGCCAGGGCAACGAAGGAGTGGCTTCGTAAGAAGCATTTCAAGGTCCTGGAGTGGCCTAGCCAGTCTCCAGATCTCAACCCTATAGAAAACCTTTGGAGGGAGTTGAAAGTCCGTGTTGCCAAGCGAAAAGCCAAAAACATCACTGCTCTAGAGGAGATCTACATGGAGGAATGGGCCAACATACCAACAACAGTGTGTGGCAACCTTGTGAAGACTTACAGAAAACGTTTGACCTCTGTCATTGCCAACAAAGGATATATTACAAAGTATTGAGATGAAATTTTGTTTCTGACCAAATACTTATTTTCCACCATAATATGCAAATAAATTGTTAAAAAAACAAACAATGTGATTTTCTGGATTTTTTTTTCTCAGTTTGTCTCCCATAGTTGAGGTCTACCTATGATGTAAATTACAGACGCCTCTCATCTTTTTAAGTGGTGGAACTTGCACTATTGCTGACTGACTAAATACTTTTTTGCCCCACTGTATAAGGGAGATGACAAACATGTATATACTGAGGGGAAAATGAGAGGTGTGAGGTGAAAATGAGAGGTGTGAGGTGAAAATGAAAAGGTGTGAGTGCAAAATGAGAGAAGTGAGGGAAAATGTCACGGTCAGCTGCGGCCTCAGATGCCGCCCAGCCCATAGACACCCCCAAGTCGACCAACCTCAGAAGGCGTGGGGCGCGCGTCCCCCGGGGACACAATACGGACCCTTTAAACTGCAGAGGGGGACCCGGCCTACCCGAACTAGGGGAGGGCAGCGACCGGGGTTCTGTGGCAGCTGAGCATGTGGACAAGGAAAGAGACACGTAGGACTATATTACACCGCATAACTTCAGGTATAGAAAAAGTAAAGTTTACTAAAGTAAAGTCACAGTACATAAACAAAACATGACGATGTCAAGCTCCCGATTCCACACCTCAGAAGGGTACCACCCAGCGGACCCCAAGGCACCAACGGATCACCGAGGCACAGATAGGCGGGACATCAGGACCCAAGCAGGACATCAGGGTACACGAGGACATCAGGGTGTGGGCAAGACATCAGGATACAAACAGGACATCAGGACATCTGGACTCAGGAAAGACCTCAGGACATCAGGACACAGGCAGGGCATCAGGACACAGTAATACTGGACAGACATCTGGGACACTGGCGTGGCAGCCCAGGTCATCAGCTGGGACACTGGCATGGCAGCCCAGGTAATCAGGTTACATCAGGACATCAGGAATACCGGATAGACATCTGGGACACTGACGTGGCAACCCAGGTCGTCGACTGGGACACTGGCGTGGCAACCCAGGAAATCAGGTACATCAGGATATGAGACACAGGGAGGACATCAGGACATCAGGGAACAGACAGGATATCAGGACATCAGGGTCCATGAGGTCATCAAGACACAGGCAGGACATCAGGGAACAGACAGGACATCTGGACCAGGGTCACTGGCAGACATCAGACAGGAGTCGTTTGGTTCCGGACATCCAACACGACCTACAGGCACCACCAGAGTTATCAGGCTCCAAGCTCCAGACAACGGTCATCAGGTTCCAGACTGCGGTTGTCAGGCTCCGGGCATCAGACCTAGGAAGGAACTCAAGTGTGATGGTGCAAACACCACTGTACTGGACATGAGCCAGAAGGGGTTAACACCGCATGGTAGTCAGAGCACAGAGTAGTAGATGCTCAGCAGAAACACCGGTTTCAAGAGACTCAAAGTCACTGGGAGTGAGGCTCCAGATGCAAAGGCATTCCAGGAACATAATCACAGCAGACAGTTCAGACAGGTTCAGGTACAGAACAGGTACAAGATAAAGGATTCAGGCCTGGATATACCGCCTCCAGGCCTGGATATACCGCCTCCAGGACAGGTGCCAGAACAGGACAAAACAGGAATCAAGGCAAGGACTTTGGTACCAAAAACATAAACAGAATAGGTGCAGGAACACAAACACACATAGCAAAGTTCAGGAGCAAAGGGCTGAGTAATGGTCTGGTCATATTGACCAATTAAATATGCTCACTATGCCCAGTGCTGCATAAAAGCAAAGTGCTTAACCCCTTTCTGACATCAGACGTACTATCCCGTCGAGGTGGGGTGGGCCCCTATGACCACCGACGGGATAGTACGTCCAGCGCGATCGGCGGCGCTCACGGGGGGAGTGCGGCCAACCGCGGCCAGGTGTCAGCTGCCTATTGCAGCTGACTTCCGGCACTATGTGCCAGGAGCGGTCACGGACCGCTCCCGGCACATTAACCCCTGGCACACTGCGATCAAACATGATCGCGATGTGCCGGCGGTGCAGGGAAGCATCGCGCAGGGAGGGGGCTCCCTGCGGGCTTCCCTGAGCCCTTCGCAGCAACGCGATGTGATCGCGTTGCTGCGAGAGTCTGCTCACCTCCCTCCCTGCTCCAGGCCCGGATCCAAGATGGCCGCGGCATCCGAGTCCTGCAGGGAGGGAGGTGGCTTCACAGAGCCTGCTCAGAGCAGGCACTGTGAAGCCTGCAGCCCTGTAAGTAAGATCAGTGATCTGACAGAGTGCTGTGCAAACTGTCAGATCACCGATCTGTGATGTCCCCCCCTGGGGCAAAGTAAAAAAGTTAAAAAAAATTTTTTCCAAATGTGTAAAAAAAAAAAAAAAAAAATATTCCTAAATAAAGAGAAAAAAAAATATTATTCCCATAAATACATTTCTTTATCTAAATAAAAAAAAAAAAAAAAAACAATAAAAGTACACATATGTAGTATCGCCGCGTCCGTAATGGCCCGACCTATAAAACTGGCCCACTAGTTAACCCCTTCAGTAAACACCATAAGAAAAAAAAAAAACGAGGCAAAAAACAACGCTTTATTATCATACCGCCGAACAAAAAGTGGAATAACACGCGATCAAAAAGACAGATATAAATAACCATGGTACCGCTGAAAACGTCATCTTGTCCCGCAAAAAACGAGCCGCCATACAGCATCATCAGCAAAAAAATAAAAAAGTTATAGTCCTGAGAATAAAGCGATGCAAAAATATTTATTTTTTCTATAAAATAGTTTTTATCGTATAAAAGCGCCAAAACATAAAAAAAATGATATAAATGAGGTGTCGCTGTAATCGTACTGACCCGAAGAATAAAACTGCTTTATCAATTTTACCAAACGCAGAACGGTATAAACGCCTCCCCCAAAAGAAATTCATGAATAGCTGGTTTTTGGTCATTCTGCCTCACAAAAATCGGAATAAAAAGCGATCAAAAAATGTCACATGCCCGAAAATGTTACCAATAAAAACATCAACTCGTCCCGCAAATAACAAGACCTCACATGACTCTGTGGACCAAAATATGGTAAAATTATAGCTCTCAAAATAAAAATATTTTTTGCAATAAAAAGCGTCTTTCAGTGTGTGACGGCTGCCAGTCATAAAAATCCGCTAAAAAACCCGCTATAAAAGTAAATCAAACCCCCCTTCATCACCCCCTTAGTTAGGGAAAAATTAAAAAAATGTATTTATTTCCATTTTCCCATTAGGGCTAGTGTTAGGGTTAGGGTTAGGGCTACAGTTTGGGTTGGGGCTAAAGTTAGGGTTGGGGCTAAAGTTACAGTTAGGGTTTAGATTACATTTACAGTTGGGAATAGGGTTGGGATTAGGGTTAGGGGTGTGTCAGGGTTAGAGGTGTGGTTAGGGTTACTGTTGGGATTAGGGTTAGGGGTGTGTTTGGATTAGGGTTTCAGTTATAATTGGGGGGTTTCCACTGTTTAGGCACATCAGGGGCTCTCCAAACGCGACATGGCGTCCGATCTCAATTCCAGCCAATTCTGCTTTGAAAAAGTAAAACAGTGCTTCTTCCCTTCCAAGCTCTTCCGTGTGCCCAAACAGGGGTTTACCCCAACATATGGGGTATCAGCATACTCAGGACAAATAGGACAACAACTTTTGGGGTCCAATTTCTCCTGTTACCCTTGGGAAAATACAAAACTGGGGGCTAAAAAATTATTTTTGTGGGGAAAAAAAAGATTTTTTATTTTCACGGCTCTCCATTATAAACTTCTGTGAAGCCCTTGGTGGGTCAAAGCGCTCACCACACATCTAGATAAGTTCCTTAGGGGGTCTACTTTCCAAAATGGTGTCACTTGTGGGGGGTTTCTACTGTTTAGGTACATTAGGGGCTCTGCAAACGCAATGTGACACCTGCAGACCATTCCATCTAAGTCTGCATTCAAATGGCACTCCTTCCCTTCCGAGACCTCCCATGCGCCCAAACAGTGGTTCCCCCCACATATGGTGTATCATCAAACTCAGGACAAATTGGGCAACAAATTTTGGGGTCCAATTTCTCCTGTTACCCTCGGGGAAATACAAAACTGGGGGCTAAAAAATAATTTTTGTGGGAAAAAATTTTTGTTTTATTTTTACGGCTCTGCATTATAAACTTCTGTGAAGCACTTGGTGGGTCAAAGTGCTCACCACACATCTAGATAAGTTCCTTAGGGGGTCTACTTTCCAAAATGGTGTCACTTGTGGGGGGTTTCAATGTTTAGGCACATCAGTGGCTCTCCAAACGCAACATGGCGTCCCATCTCAATTCCTGTCAATTTTGCATTGAAAAGTCAAACGGCGCTCCTTCCCTTCCGAGCTCTCCCATCCGCCCAAACAGTGGTTTACCCCCACATATGGGGTATCAGCGTACTCAGGACAAATTGTACAACAACTTTTGGGGTCCAATTTCTTCTCTTACCTTTGGGAAAATAAAAAATTGGGGGGAAAAAGTTAATTTTTGTGAAAAAATATGATTTTTTATTTTTACGGTTCTACATTATAAACTTCTGTGAAGCACTTGGTGGGTCAAAGTGCTCACCACACCTCTAGATAAGTTCCTTAGGGGGTCTACTTTCCAAAATGGTGTCACTTGTGGGGGGTTTCAATGTTTAGGCACATCAGGGGCTATCCAAACGAAACATGGCGTCCCATCTCAATTCCAGTCAATTTTGCATTGGCAAATGGCGCTCCTTCGCTTCCGAGGTCTGCCATGCGCCCAAACAGTGGTTTACCCCCACATGTGGGGTATCTGCGTACTCAGGACAAATTGTACAACAATGTTTGGGGTCCATTTTCTCCTGTTACCCTTGGTAAAATAAAACAAATTGGAGCTGAATTAAATTTTTTGTGAAAAAAAGTTAAATGTTCATTTTTATTTAAACATTCAAAAAATTCCTGTGAAGCACCAGAAGGGTTAATAAACTTCTTGAATATGGTTTTGAGCACCTTGAGGGGTGTAGTTTTTAGAATGGTGTCACACTTGGGTATTTTCTATCATATAGACCCCTCAAAATGACTTCAAATGAGATGTGGTCCCTAAAAAAAAATGGTGTTGTAAAAATGAGAAATTGCTGGTCAACTTTTAACCCTTATAACTCCCTAACAAAAAAAAATTTGGTTCCAAAATTGTGCTGATGTAAAGTAGACATGTGGGAAATGTTACTTATTAAGTATTTTGTGTGACATATCTCTGTGATTTAATTGCATAAAAATTCAAAGTTGGAAAATTGTGAAATTTTCATAATTTTAGCCAAATTTCCATTTTTTTCACAAATAAACGCAGGTACTATCAAAGAATTTTTACCATTGTCATGAAGTACAATATGTCACGAGAAAACAATGTCAGAATCACTGGGATCCGTTGAAGTATTCCAGAGTTATAACCTCATAAAGGGACAGTGGTCAGAATTGTAAAAATTGGCCCCGTCATTAACGTGCAAACCACCCTTGGGGGTAAAGGGGTTAATGAAACAAAAGGCCAGGTCATTCTACCCTATGGGAGAGTGCAGTGCACAAAAACCAGGTGATTCCAATCCCAAGGCGTGCTTCACATGGATAATTTCCATGCTTTCTCAAGGGGCGCCCAGTTTCTCTAGAGCTACCTTTCTCTAAACCTTGGATCTCTGTGTGTATATATATATATATATATATATATATATGCTTTCCTAGCGTATAATGCCACTCCTCCTCCCCTCTTGTTAATCCTGTTTCTAATAAGTAAGTTGTAGCCTTCAAGGTTTGTTTTCCAATCATGTGTATCATCCCACCAAATTTCAGTGATGCCTATGACATCATATCTCTCTTCATGTGTTAGCAGCACCAATTCTCCTTGTTTGTTTCTCATGCTCTGTGCATTTATATACATTTTAGTTTGCAGTTCGTTTCTCTTGCTCCTCTATTTTCATTCAGAATTTGTTGTTTGTGTTCTTTATTTCCACTTCTAGTAGCAGAGTTTTCAACAGAATTCATTAGCTGCATACTTCTTTCTGGCTGTATATTCCTCATCCCATATTGCTCTAGTTTAAAGCTCTCCTGATGAGTATTGCAAGGCACCTACCAGATATGTGTTTTTATGTTTTTGTAATATGCAACCCATCTCTAGCAAGGAGTTTATTACACAGGTAATTCACTCTATGATCAAGACACCCAAAACATTGCTGATGGCACCATCGACGAAGCCAGTTCATCTGTAGAATCCTATTCTTTATCTCCTTGTTCCATGTCCATCCACGGGGAGGATGGATGAGAAGACCTGTGCTCCCAGTTCCTTCACTTTCCGACCCAGATCTTCAAAGTCTCTGGATATAGTTTCCAGGTCCTCTTTTGTTGTGTCATTTTTTCCTACACGGATTAATGGATGTGGGTAGTCATTTGTAGCACTGAAGAGTCATTCAGACACATCTTTGATTTGCGTACCTCAAAGAGAGCACACTTCTCGTAAGGTGATATCTGGTCGGAAGATAGCGGCTTCTGTACCTCTCAGTAGGAAATCCCACACGACCACCTCTCTCCTTTTCTTCTTCACCACAGTGCTTCTTTTTCTCTCTTCAAGAAGCTTCTGATTGCTTACTAGAGAGTTCTTTGTGGGCAAAGTACTTTTTTGCTGTACATCTTCATACTTCATTCTGCGTGAGAACCTGGTAGAGGGTCTTTAGAGATATGGATGCTGACTGTCTCCGCATCTTCCTGCTTCTTTGGGTCACATCCTTCCATTTCACTTCTTCTGCACGTACATTGAAAGGTGTTTCTCTTCGAACATTTTGAATAGTTATTTCTACTCTGTCATTAGCTTCTGCAGAAATACTGAAAAGTTCTTCTCTTGCAACATTCTGAAGATATTTTTCTGCTTTATATGTATATCTTTTCAAATGAATATTTGCAGTAATTATCATAGATATAACACAAAAGATGCTTTATCTGTCCTCATTCTAAGGTCACCAAGACAAACCATATGCTAGCATTTTTCAACAATGCAGTGATGTTTTACTAAGGATAGTCATAAACTTGTACAAGCTAATATTTACATTCTTACCATATCTTCTAATAAGAGTAGCTAGAGAAAGAATTCTGTTGTCTGAACACTTACTGTATCTTGAAGTGCTTTGTAATGTGCATCAAATATAACACTGTATTTAACATCTATTCTTCATAGTAGCAGTCCCTTGCTGCTTAACCCCTTTCTGACATTGGATGTATCCATAAGTCATGGTTGGCTGGTACTTACTAACCTATGACGTATGGACACATCATGTAATCTCCTGCGCACAGGGGCTGTGTGAACGCCGCCAGGTGTCAGCTAATTCTGTCAGCTGACACCCGTCAGTCAGTGCAGGAGCAGTGCCTGCACTGCTCCCGGAACTTTGACCCCCTAAATACTGCGATCGAAATCGATCACAGTTTTTAACAGGTAAGCAGAGGGAGGGAGCTCTCTCTGCTATCCGATCAGCTCCCCAGCAACATCATCGTGAGGGTCCGATCATTGCCATGGTGATCAGACATCGTCATGACAACATCCGGATCCCCGGAGCTAGCAAACATGGCATAACAAGCTCAGAGTATACTGTACCACGTTTCTGTCAGTGCAGGGCTGACAGTTTTTAAAGCATAACAAAGCTCCTGCTTTGCTATGCTTTGCAAGTGATCAGACTGCAAAAAGTGTAAGTCCTGTATTGGGATTAAGTAAAAAAGTTAAAAGAAGTGAAACAAAATGTACATTTTTTTTTTTTCAAAAATCACAACATAATAATAATAATAGTAATAATAATATTGTACCCATAACTAAATATTTGTTATCGCTGCATCTGGAACAACCTGACATATAAAACTGGCCCACTAGTTAACCATTTTGGAGAACACGGAAAAAAAATAGGTAAAAACAATGTTTTACTATTATACCACCGAACAAAATGTTGAATAAGTCCACAATAATAATAATAATAAGTCCGCAATAAAAAATGTGAATGTAAAAAAATGGTATAGCTGAAAATGTCATCTTGTCCCACAAAAAACAGGCCACCATACAGCTTCATCACCGGAAAAATAAAAAAGTTATAGCTCTCAGAATAAAGCAGTGCAAAAATAATTATTTTTCCTATAAAATAGTTTTTATAGTGTAAAAGCGACAAAACCTAAAAAAAAAATATGGTATCGCTATAATCTAGCTAACCTAAAGAATTAAGCTGTCTTATCAATTTTGCCACAAAAAAAAAAACAATTCCTGAATTGCTGGTTTTTGTTCATTCTGCTTCCCAAAAATCAGAATAGAAGGCGATCAAAAAATGTCATGTGCCTCAAAATGGTATAGATAAAAGCGTTAACTTGTCCCGCAAAAACAAGCCCTCACATAACTCTGTCTGCAGAAATATGGAAAAATTACAGCCCTCAAACTATAGCAACACAAAAACTAGTTTTTGCGCTAAAAAGCATCTTTTAGTGTGTGACAGCAGCCAAACATAAAAAATCGCAATAAATCTGGTATCGCTGTAATCGCATCAACCCAAAGAATAAAGTCTTCTAGTCACTTTTACTGCATGAAGAACAGTGTAAAAAATAAATAAAACTAATTCTTCACCTGCTGTTGATTTGTTCATTCTGCCTCCCAAAGATTGCACTAAGGCTCAGCTCACATTTATTCTGTGCTCTGCACTAATTGCTTACACCAGGGTTTCCGTGCAAATCTCTGAAATATGTGATTCAGACAGAATCCCCGGGGAAGATTCCCCATCTGGCCTGTGATCCAGTGGTGTCTGTCTTTTTAGGCATGCATAAAAGCGTGGTCCACCACAGTTTTGTGCACTTCTGAAAAAAAAGGACATTTCTGAACAGAGGCCAGATGGAGTCCAGAATATCTCTGCTGCATCATTATAGTAAATGAATCTTTTTGGGAGTTTCATCTGAATTACGTCACTTCGAGATTTAGATGGAAACCCCAAAGAAAGTGCTCATCATAGAGAGTCAGACAAATATGATACCAATAACAAATAGCAAATCCCTCTGGAAAAGCAAAATGGCTCCAGGCCCCCCAAAATAAATTCAGCAAATTCTGTGCTCCCAAACCAAAAAAACCCCTCCCTTCTCTGAGCCCTACAGTGTATCTAAACCACATTTAGTGTCCACATGTTTGGCATTTCTATAGCGATGAGAGCCAGCCTAATTTACTGGTGCATGTCTCCAGCAGCATGAGCTCTGAGCATAATGTACTGGTCACTACAATGGCAGTTTGCAATTTTAACTGCTGCTTGTTTCTGGAATGCAACCATGGAGTCAAAACCATCACTTCACTGTAGATAAATTCCCAAAGAGGTATAATTTCCAAAATTGGGTCACTTGAGGGGGGATTCTGCTCTTCTAGCACTTAAGGGTTCTGTATGTGGAGTCCGCAAACTATTCTAGGGAAATCTGTGCTCAAGGAAGAAATAAGCGGCTCCGTCTTTGTGAGTCTCGCTGTGTAGTTAAGCAGTACTGTACAGCCATATATAGCCAGACACCACCAGACAATATTCATACCTTCCAGACTTAGGCAACGTGATGTGGTCCACCTGGAGCCTTTGGAAAGGATAGTCGGGCTTAGCAAGGTGCTTCGGGGGTACACGTTGAAGTTGGCCCAAGATTGCAGGTCTGACAGATGTTACATGCACGGTTGATTGCTGTCAGGACTGTAGAAATACCTGGAGCCCAGTAGAATTTTTGTACCAGGGCAAGGGCCTGTTTTTTTTTTCCTCGATGTGTGGGCCCATGTGCCCACGTGGCAATAGCAGGGTACATCCGCTTAGGGAAACACACAAGTTGGTCCTTTTTCCAGAGACCATTGTCCATACATGCTCAATCAGCTTTCCACTGCTTCACTTCTTCCTTTGGAGACATTCTCTGCATCGTCATTAAGCGGTCTCGCGGGGTCCGGCAGAAAACCTCAGTCTGGCATAGATCATCAGGTTCCTGTAGAGTCAGTATTTCTTGTAACTGTTTACGCTGAGAGCGTGTGGTCACCATAGTTGGCATGGTCTGTTCAACGGGTAGGAGAGCAGCAGCTTTTGCTTGCATATCCGCAAAGGCGTTATCAACAGTCTGTGGACTGTTCCTAGGACCGTGCTCCTTAACTTTGATAATGGCCACATGGGTAGGTAATTTGATTAAATCCAAGAGGGTTTTAACAGCTTCAGCATTCTTCACTGGAGTCCCGGCAGTAGTAATAAACCCTCGATTGGCCCATAGGGCTCCGAAATCATGAGCAATACCAAATGCATACTGTGAGTCCGTGTATATATTAGCCCGCCTGTCTTTGGCCAGAACACATGCAGTAGACAGAGCCTGAAGTTCTGCTTCTTGTGCTGACTGTGAGGGAGGGAGTGCAGCTCCGGGTACTACAGCGTCTTCCATAGTAACAGCGTATCCGGTATGGAATCTGCCAAACTCATCATATCTTGAACCATCTTTCAGGGCCTTGTAGAGAGGTTGCATTATGCGGGATGCGTCCGGTATCCACTGACAACAATAAGTACATAGTCCAAGAAAACGCTGGAGTGCAGTCTCATCTTTTGGGAAAGGAAGGGAGCTGACGGCTATTTTTCTTTCTTCTGTGAGGTGTCTGGCACCCTGAAGGAGACAGTGACCCAAAAATATCACTTGACCAAGGCAGAACTGAAGTTTCGAGGCCGAAACCCGACAGTTCAGATCTGCCAGATACTTGAGAAGGCTAACAGTGGCAACAATGGCTTCCTGCTCTGTCTGTGTACACAACAAAAGGTTACCCACATACTGAAGCAGCGTGACATAAGGATATTCTAACTGCCAGGGTTAAAGACACTCGCCCATATTTTTTGCAAACTGATTGGGAAAGGACGTGTAAGATACAGATCTCATTATGTTCATCTGCATAGGGGTTATATAACATAAATACCATCTGACCATCATCTTGGAATTATATTCTGGAGCGGAACTGTGATAATAAATCTGCCCCCAGTAAATTTACCGGACATGAGGAGAGATTACGAAATGAGCAGTAACTTCAGGGAAAGGTCCCACAGGGATGGGTTTTGTGAGAGTATATTTATTGGGTCTGCCATCTACTCTAATTAAAACAAGCTCTTGATCTGAGAATTGACATGGCGAGGGAGATTCCCAGACATAGGGTTAAAAAGGGATATTGGAGTATGGGACTGGATTTGTGTAAGGTGGGAGGACAGGAGCTAAAGTCTTTTGCTTGGGCCACTGATAAGGAACGGAGCTGTGTCCTTGAAGCTGCGGTGGGGGCTAGAGAGAGTGAGCAAAAAAATCACTGCAGCTGCTGATTTAACCTCTAATTTCACTGCTGATACAGAATGGGTTAAGTTCTTCTGAAAACTTTGTACTACTTTTTCAATGCATCGTCCAGAATGGAAGTCTCAATATCAGATCTGACTGACATTATTGCCTCTTTCAATTCAGGTTTAAGGCTCGGACATCAAAGCTGCCACAAAAAGGTGTGAATGGGCTTTATTATACAGTGAAAACCCCAAATCTTGAAACACAACCATAAGACGCCCATAGAACTTCTCGGCAGTCTAGGATATATTGGTGTCTTGGGGTTAAGGGGCACAGAGCTTACAGTCGGGAGAAGAGGTTTGATTTCCTGGGGAGGGACCTTATCATCTAGCAGGGAGACCCCCTGTTTCAGATTATTATTTTTAATTGTTTGCTTTTCTAACACATTACCCTCAGTCACTTTCTCAGTTCCTTCTTGCACCACAAACATCCAGTTTTTGTCATAGTAATAGACAACTTTCCTTTTTCAACGTAACAAAAACAAATCCAAATTCACGTCCTCTGTTAATCCTTAATTTGCTATATATCAACCACTCAACTTGAAGCAGATGAATCTTTTACCAATCTTTCAATTACACTGATAACCAAACTATCTCTTACAAGTTTCCTTCTAAAACTAGGCACCCTTTTTTTACTTTAAACTTACAATATTTCTTTCTAATTCAATACAATATTGTTGTTTTAAACAAAACACAGATCTCCCAGCACATACTACACAAGGATAGAAAATTCAGAGAGACCGCAGCGACTGGCCCCCTCCATACCAGAGACACGGAACAGATAAGAACATCACAGCATTCCTCAACACAGAAAGAAGAAAAACAATAGTGCAGCTGTTTGACTCCCCCCTCCCATCGGGTGTCTTGGAAATCTACACACAGTGACGGAATACAGCAGTTCTCAGACTTAATTAATTTCTACCAAACCTTCATCACACAATTCATATGCCAGAACACCTTAGAAAAACCAATGACTGAGGCATTTTATAACCAAACACGGGCTCTGCATCCTCTGATCCTCCCTCTCCATCAACCTCTTTCCATCCCTCGTTCTTTAAACCTCGCGCAACTCGCAGATGAGCTTGTGCTTGTTCTAACAATCCTTTATCTTTCAACATGCCACTTTTGTTCTCTATGAGATTGTGCCATGTAGACGGCTGCAATCTCCCTGACGAGGGCAATCCTACATGCTTGTACAACCTCTCAACATTCTTGACTGCCTTCTTGCCCTCCCGTGACTCTACTATTGTCTTAACTTCCACAGCATCCTCATCTAACTTGTGGGGCACGGACTTCTTCTGCTTTAAGAGACGCAACATGACTCACAGAATACTACGCCCTGCTGCAGCTCGGATCGCTGACAGCGACAACAACACTGTGTCCCTAAAAAACACAGAACCTCTCATTCAACGTATTAGGAATAAAGAGCCTCGCGCTCAATATTTCCTGTCCCTAACCTGAACACCAGTGATTACAGTCTGTCCTGTCACGATATTCTAAACAGTTGGGAGGCGGTCTCCTAGTGAGAGCCCTCCCCGGAAATGTAGGTGGTCCCCTCTCGGGACGTCTTAAAGGGCCACTGTTACCCCCTTGCAGCCGTTATAAACTAAAAGAGCCACCTTGTGCAGCAGTAATGCTGCATTCTAACAAGGTGGCTCTTTTAGTTTTGTGTTCAGGTATTATTAAAATAAAGCGTTTTGAAACTCTGCAGAAATACCTGTCTTTGTCCACGGAGGCGGGTCTGAAGCCTCCTCTGTGAAGTGCCCAACAGCCGTCGCTCACATCTTCTGGGGCGATGGTCGCCGCCCCCTCCGTGCTGTTTTCTTTTCAAATCCAACGCCGGCGCTGTGTAAATATTTGTGGGGCAGGCGCAGTAAGCTCTGGCTGTCTGACGTCACAGCCAGGCTTGCAGACTGCGCCTGTGCTGGCAGTGCGGCCACCCACCTCGGGAATCCCTGCCCCGCACTGTGTTATGCATTATGCACAGTGTGGGGCTAGGATTCCTGGGCATGCGCACTGCATGTCTCAGACTCTCACCCACGTCCCCCGCCCCCCGCCTTCCAGCCTCTGGCTATTCAGCTGAGCTCATCCTGCCGCCTCCTCCTTCTGCTCATAGCAATCGCCGGGAAAGAAACAACCTACGAAACTTGCCTGCTAGTAACGGCTGCAGGGGGGTGACAGTGGCCCTTTAATTACCTATCTGGACAATATCACAGAGGCTGTGTCTCCTATCCCTTTCTCTAAGCCGCC
The DNA here is from genome assembly GCF_032444005.1 of Ranitomeya imitator. NCBI lineage: Eukaryota > Metazoa > Chordata > Amphibia > Anura > Dendrobatidae > Ranitomeya > Ranitomeya imitator. The sequence continues at coordinate 201,440,067 of NC_091285.1, read as the reverse complement.
CCCAATCTACAACTTTCTCAATCTTTCACTCTATTTCGCTACCAGACAATAGTCACTTGTGGGGTGGTTAAATGGAGTATGATGACCGGTGGAGGAGGTGTGGTGTACACGAGGACACGCAGAATGCGACGTCTCTCAGTTGCTGGTTCGAGGCGTGGCAGGGGATCGCGCTCGGTCTCACCACTCGACCGGTCACCCCTCGGACCCAAGGAGACCACAGACAAACCAATAATGGCTGAAACACTAGCATGTGTGACACATACATAGTATGTGATCTCCACTTACCATGTTTAGAGGGTGATCAGTCCTTGAGGTCAGCCACTACGGGTGTCGTCCACGGACGTCCAGGCATGGGTCCAGGGGGTCTCGGATCGCCGGCCACGCCCCACGTTGTTGGGCGCCAAATTGTCAGGGTCGTCACGACAATATCCTTCCTTCACCAGTCATTCCAAATTAGATTATGAGCATTGGTACCGGATAAGAATGAGTCAGACAAAGTGCTGGTTCAATCTCAGTGCATGCTCGTGCTTCCACACTTGGCAACGTCACAGCAACAACTGACTTTATTTCCTGATACACAACATTATATACTCTATGAGGGGAAGGCGTGCAATAGGTGGGGTTAGGCGGGGTTAAGCAATATGTGTCTAGTATTCAGTCTTTCTGGTTGGTTCTGACGTCATCTGGTGGATCCTCCTTTCTCCACGTCACTCAGGTTTCCATTGCAGCAGAAATGATACTTAGCTTCAGAAACAAAACTAGCTTCTCAGCAGAAACAAAACTAGGGCAAAGGTGAATACTGGCAGCCATCTTAAATACAGTTACATTTGCATCAACAAGCAAAGGGGAAAACTTATTGTTTCACAGCATAAGAATACAAAGTACAAATAGTACTATCTTTTCACCTTGACACTTTCATGAGCCTCCTAACATTTTTCACATACTTAACACCTTCTTGTTCTGCCACTATCTGGGGGGCAGTTTTCTCTCCAGGAAGCAAAAAAACCACTCCTGCATGCCCATCTTTTCAAAAGGAAAAAAAAACTTCAAAAAGTAAAAGTTGAAACAGCTTCTAACACTTTGTGCTGGGACGCACTCAGACACTTCCCCTTTTCTCTGCTAGTGTATCCAAAGTCACTAAAGTCATATATCTAAAAACAGGTATCTCACAGCAGTCACAGGTACCGCTCAGTTTCACTTCCTCAAAATTCCTATGCTACACTACAGCTAGAAATCTCAGAATACAAAAAACAGGAAACAGAGCAAAAACAGATGTGACAGTGTGATTTACAAGGGATATTTCCCTGCTAGCAGCAAAAGGAGAAGTGTGAAAAAGAGAAGAAAAACTTTGTATTGCAACTTTATAATCAAAGCCACAGCACATTACATTATAAACATCAATAGACATCCGGAAGAAATCAAAGCCCTCTTTATTATTCTGTTACACGTACGAGCTATCCTGGTAACCGACAACTGTCAATTGCACAGAGCACTCAAATGCATGGCAGGTGGGAATTCTACCGCCCTTCACACCGGTCGTCCTGCCTGGCTCGCCGGTTACGGGAATCTGTGGTATCCCTCTAAGTTATCACCATCCAAGCATTGAATTCTGGGACCACCTGTCCCTCCTCTGCACGGGAATCACTGATATCTTATTGAGCGATTTGACTTCCTGTTATCGGTTTCCCAGCCACCACAAGCAAATCAGTCACTGTTCCAACTATCTCCCAGATCTACACAGACATAGAATGCATACACGGCACACAGCAGACACTTTGGCTTATATCCCAGGGTTTGGATAAGGCGTGGACTTTTTACATTACCTGGGAATGCGGTGGTGACAACACCTGACCGGTAAGAGGTATAGACCCGGACTGGGCACAGGTGACATTCAGGTAAGATGACAAGATTTTCTTACCTTACTATGGAGCTGCAGTCTCCGTCCCGTGAGCCAAGGTCGTGGCCAACACCTTCGTCTCTCCGGTCAGCAGGGTCCCCGTGCATTTCATCCACTTCCCCACGTTGGGCGCCAGATGCTAAGGAAATTTGGTTTGGATAAATCTATCCCTGTGTGTGCTGCGGCCGTTCCCAATAAGACTGAGTATTTTGAGTGCTCATCAAGAATGACACTGTACACCTTAGTGACAGAATAACATTCCACCCATACTGATGGTTTATTGTACATACGTGGTTTTATAATTGCATATAGAAAGGGCGTGGTTAGGGGTGGTTAGTTAATCACCATATTTTCAAGCTCCTCTGTTATTGGTCATCTAAATATATATGGAATATTGTGATTAATGCACATATGAATTCTGATTAAGCACCTAAAGTGTAACTGTCACCTTTTTCTGCATCTAGGACAAAGTTGAGATGTCTATTCATCAGTTAGTACATCTGGTGTTGTTCCACTTTTGCCTGGAAAGCCCCAAACAGTCTGTCTGGCTTATATCAGTTTATGTCAACCTTTTTAAACAATTGATTATAGTGTATATATTAGCTGTGAGTATATATAAGTATATATGCAAGTGAGATCTATATGATATATATTTCCATCACAACACCAGACCCAACAATGCACACAAGCTGAAGGCTGCTATCAAAGCAACCTGGGCTTCCACAACACCTCAGCAATGCCACAAGCATGTAGGTCCATGCCATGCCGCATTGATGCAGTAATTGATGCAAAAGGAGCCCCGACCCAGTAATGAGCGCATGTACTGAACATAATTTTCAGTAGGCCAATATTTCAGATTTTAAAATAATTTTTCAATCTTCTGTTATAAAGTATTCTAATTTACTGAGATAATGACTTTTGAGTTTTCTTTGGCTGTAAGCCATAATCATCAACATTAACAGAAATAAACACTTTTTGTACTGAAGAACTGAAATAAATTAACTTTTTGATGATATTCTAATTTTGTGAGAAGCACCTGTATATCGCCATTATGATTCCTTTCTGCTGAGCCCAACCATGTATATATTATATTATATTATGTCTAGCATCTATACATCTGGTATCTGATAAAGGGTTTTTCCCAAAATAAATGAAATTATCTTGGGGGACTGACGACTGGGACGCCCAGCAATCCTGAGAACAGGACTCCGCAGCTTAGCCATGAATGGATTGGAGAGGGGCATGCTTGACTTCAGCTCTTTAGATAACCATAGCTCCCAACCATCCCGGATTTGGCGGGACTGCCCCGTCACATCTCAGCTGTTCTCTCGGTTTTTTAACCCTCCTCTTTAACATTTTCATTGCTGCCATAGCTCCTTCTCCTTGGGTGGAAGAGCTGATTCTCTCAGCTAAGTGCATAAATTAAATTATATATTCGCTTCCTTTCCCTCCTGTGATCAGTCTCCCTGGGAGTAGCTCAAATGTCCACAGGCTGTTGCTTTACCAGTGAGCCACAGCTCACAATGCTGGAGATCAGAGATTTTATTTATTTTGAACTCTATATTGCATTCAATGATCCCAGAAGCACAGTATACATATCGATAGAAATACATTGTGTATATAACAATGTATTTTTATGGTGCCTGTGTCATGGGGTTACCACGACAGAGTGGAGCCAGAGAACTGCAGTGTCTGATTGTTCCTATTCCGGTGCTGAGAAGAAGCACTTCTCCATCATCTTAAATGTATTTATTTCTTCTGGCAGAACAGAGGTTTATACGCCATTTTGGGAATCCCTGTGCTCAGCTGTGCTCAGTTAGCCACTCATTTCCCCTATATAATATGGGCTCTGCTACTAATCTTCGTCAGAGATAGCTTTTGCTGCATGGCTAACAGTGGGAATGGAGTTGGTATGAGAAGGAGAGCTGGAGTAGTTATTAGCGACTGTTTGGTTTGTACGTGTGTAATTCCTTATCCTTCACTATTTTGTTTTTTTTTCTCTTTCCTGCACATCCCAGTGGATTCCACTGTTATATGTGAGTGCATATTTTGTGTGTCTGGAGTTGTCAGTTAACTGCTGTCTGTGTTGCCCTTGTTTGTCGGGTTGATGTACTACGGTGCACTGTAGTGCCACCTCTTCCCTGGGTGGAGAAGGGAACAGATGGAGGGCTAACTTTGCTAATGTAATGGTGGAGGAACCGGTATCTTTGCCATCTGAAGTATCTCAGGGAACAGGGTGAGCTAGGGCACCCCCTAGTGTTAGGGCCAGGAAAGGAGCCTCTGGTCCCGGGTCACCCGACAGCTGTGTCGTGACATTAGCTCTGACCGCTACCATTTTCTCTGATCCAGGATGGATCCAATCTCTGCTCTGTCAGGGCAATTGCAGCAGCTCAGTCTGGAGCTGGCAGGTTTATGCACGGTGGTTTTGCAGCACCCTGATACATCTGGTGTGGGACTCCCATCTCCTCAGCAAATCACAGTGGAGCCAAAGATCGCATTGCCGAATAGGTTCTCTGGGGGTCGTGACAAGTTTGTTGTTTTCCAAGAGGCCTGTACACTGTTCTTCAGGTTACGTCTGGTTTCCTCAGGTACTGAGGAGCAACGTGTGGGGATAGTTATCTCTCTCCTTCAGGATGACCCCCAAACATGGGCGTTTTCGCTCCCTTCTGACTCAGTCGTTTCAAATAGTGGAGAGATTTTTTCAGGCACTGGGCCTGGTGTATGATGACCCTGATCATGTCTCCTTAGCGGAGTCCACACTGTGCCGACTTCAGCAAGGAGACCACCCAGGGGAAGAATATTGCTCAGAATTCCGGAGGTGGGCTACGTATACCAATTGGATTGACCCTGCACTCCGTAGTCTGCTCTGTGAGGGGCTTACAGTAAGGGTGAAAGATGCCTTAGCTCTGTATGAGACCCCTGTCTCCCTTGAGGCAGCCATGTCTCTGGCGATCCGAGTTGATTGCTGTCTTCGCCAGAGTCATAGGGATTCACCTCTGGGTGTGGGAGGTCCAGGGTCAAAGGAGGTCAGCGCTGAGCCTGCTGGGGAATTCAAGCGCGTAGGTGAAGCATCACATCCTGGTAAATTGTCTGCTGTCCGGAGTAAGGAGAATGTGTGTTTCCTTTGTGGTAAAAAGGGCCACTGTCTGGGAGCTTGTCCTTCCCGACCTCGTATTAAACAAACTGCGAGAAAACTGGAGCACCAGGGTTGCGGGGAGGCTAGCAACCCGTTGTACAGTACATATCACCTCTGTGGGTAGGACAGTTTTTTTCTACCAGGCGCAATACACATGGGTGGAATTAAGGTGGACGTCTCTGCATTTTTAGTGAGGCGGGGTTTAATTTGATCAATGCTAGGTTCGTCCAGGTCCAAGGCCCTATCCCACATACTCTGTCCAGACCATTACCCATAACTACCATCGACTCCACCCCTTTAAGACAGGGGCACTTTACCCAAATTTGTCCGAGACTTGCGGCTTCAGGTGGAGTCCATACACACTGAGGTGTTGAACTATTATGTTCTAGAGGGTCTGCCTTCACTTCGTATCAACTTCCTTGGCCATTTTGGAAATCCCTGTGCTCAACTGTGCTCGGTTAGCCACTCCTTTCCCCTATATAATCTGGGCTTTGTTACTAATCCTTGTCAGAGATAGCTTTTCCTGCATGGCTAACGGAGGGAAAGGAGTTGGTATGAGAAGGAGAGCTAGAGGAGTTATTAGCGACTGTGGTTTCGTTTGTATGCGTGGTAATTTCTTAGACTTCTCTATTTAGTTTTTTCCCCTTCCTGCAACCCCAGTGGTTTCCTTTGCTATGTGTGAATGCGTGTTTTCAGTTAACCCTTGTCTATGTTGCCCTGTTGTCGGGATGGTGTACTGTGATGTACTGTAGTGCCCCCTCTTTCCTGGGTGGGGTAAGGGAACAGACGGAGGGCTAATTTAGGAGATAAGGCAAAGGCGGAGGACCCAGCATCTGAAGTATCCGAGGGAGTAGGCTGAGATAGGGTGCCCCTATTGTTAGGGCCAGGAAAGGAGCCCCTGGTCCTGGGTCACCTGACAGCTGTGTCATGACAGCCCGTTTACTGAGATGAAGAAAAATATTTTTTTGTTCCTATTATAGTATTAAAAAATAATAAGCAATTACAATTTTTTTTTTCTTTGAGTCTCCCAGGTCTTGTACCCACAACCTTAACATTGCAGATGCTTTAAAGGGATCCTGTCACTAGGTTTGGCCAATACGAGTTACGGCCACCACCTTTCTGGTTCTCATTTATATCATTCTATACTGCTGTATTTCTGCCCTCAACCCGACCTGTAAGAGTAGAAAAATAAATGTTATTATACTCACCTGCGGTCTGGTCCGAGGGGTGCCGCTCTTCTTGGTTAGGCATCCCACATCTTCTTACAATGCAGTCCTCCTGCTTGCTTCGTGTGGATGACGCGTCCCTGCATCATCCACACAGTCTATCGGCAACATGCTCCTGCACAGGCTTACTTATCTGCCCTGTTGAGGATAGAGCAAAGTACTGTAGTGCGCAGGCACTGGGAAAGGTCAAAGAGGCTCAGCGCCTGATGACTGCAGGACTTTGCTCTGCCTTCAACAGGGCAGATAAGTACTTCTGCTCAGGAACGCATTGCCGAGTAGACTGTGTGGATGATGCAGGGATGCGTCATCCACATGAAGCAAGCAGGAGGGCGGCATCGCAAGATGATGTGAGGTGCTAGACCAAGAAGGGCGACACCCCTCGGACTGGACCGCCCCACAAGTGAGTATGATAAAATTTATTTTTCAGTTCTTCTAGGTCGGGTTGGGGGCAGATATACAGCAGTATAGAATGCTGTATATCAGCCATAAAAGGTGGTGGCCGTAACTCGTATCAGCCAAACTTGGTGACTGGTTCCCTTTAAGCTTCTAAGCCAAAAGCTCTAGTTATGTCACCAGGAGACTTTTGTGTACTTGATCTGTACTCCAGGATCTTATTACAGGGAGATGATACTAATAGAAATACCCTGCTGTGTACAATGGATTTATTTTAATTATAGAGGGAGAATAAATGAGGTTTTTTTCATCCTATAAAATTACTAAAAGATAATGATGAAAAACACTTGATGATGAAAAAAATAATGTCATTTTAATGGATTTTTTAAAATAATAAACATCACAAATCTGCAAATAACATGGACATATTTGGTGTCACTGTAATCGTCAACATCCGCACATCACCGCAATCAGATTATTTAAGAGAACCTGTAAATGATGTAAAAAAAAGGCGTGATTGATATTTTTTCTTTATTAACCCCTTTACCCCCAAGGGTTGTTTGCACGTGAATGACCGGGCCAATTTTTACAATTCTGACCACTGTCCCTTTATGAGGTTATAACTCTGGAACGGTTCAACGGATCCTGGTGATTCTGACCTGTTTTCTCGTGACATATTGTACTTCATGATAGTGGTAAAATTTATTTGATATTACCTGCGCTTATTTGTGAAAAAAATGGAAATTTGGCAAAAATTTAGAAAATTTCGCAATTTGTCAACTTTGAATTTTTATGCCCTTAAACCACAGAGACATATCACACAAAATACTTAATAAATAACATTTCCCACATGTCTATTTTACATCAGCACAATTTTGGAACCAACATTTTTTTTTTGTTAGGGAGTTATAAGGGTTAAAAGTTGACCAGCAATTTCTCATTTTTACAACACCATTTTTTTTTAGGGACCACATCACATTTGAAGTCATTTTGAGGGGTCTATATGATAGAAAATACCCAAGTGTGACACCATTCTAAAAACTACACCCCTCAAGGTGCTCAAAACCACATTCAAGAAGTTCATTAACCCTTCAGGTGTTCCACAGGAATTTTTGGAATATTTAAAAAAAAAAAACGAACATTTAACTTTTATTCACAAAAACATTATTTCAGCTCCAATTTGTTTTGTTTTACCAAGGGTAACAGGAGAAATTGGACCCCAAAAGTTGTTGTAAAATGTGTCCTGAGTATGCTGATACCCCATATGTGGGGGTAAACCACTGTTTGGGCTCATGGCAGAGCTCGTAAAGGAAGGAGTGCCGTTTGACTTTTTAATGCAAAATTGACAGGAATCGAGAGAGGACGCCATGTCGCGTTTGGAGAGCCCCTGATGTGCCTAAACATTGAACCCCACACAAGTGACACCATTTTGGAAAGTAGACCCCCTAAGGAACTTATCTAGATGTGTGGTGAGCACTTTGACCCACCAAGTGCTTCACAGAAGTTTATAATGTAGAGCCGTAAAATAAAAAATCATATTTTTCACAAAAATGATTTTTTCGCCCCAAATTTCTTATTTTCCCAAGGGTAGCAAAAGAAACTTTTTCTCGCATTGCTCTGAGGGTCTCAGGGAAGCACTCAGGGAGCCCCCTCCCTGCGCGATGCTTCCCTATGCCTCCGGAATGCTACGATCATCTGTGATCGCAGTGTGCAGGGTGTTAATATGCCAGGAGCGGACCGTGACCGCTCCTGGCACATAGTGCCGGATGTCAGCTGCAATAGTCAGCTGACACCCGGCTGCAATCGGCCATGCTCCCCCTGTGAGCATGGCTGATCACGTTAGGTGTACTGTCCCGTCGGTGGTCATATGGGCCCATACCACCTCGACGGGATAGTACGTCTAATGTCAGAAAGGGGTTAAACCCCCAAAAATGTAATAAAGCTGTAATGCCGAGGCCGTGTTCACACGTAGAATAAATGCTGCAATCTTTCTGCTGCTTTTCTTCTGCAGACGTCACAATATCAATCTTCTCTGATTATTGCGTGTTTGCTGCATTTCTTTAATGCATTTTCCCGCTTATTTGATGCGATTTTTGGTCAAATATGAAGCAGAATTTGTTATACTTTTTTAATATTACAGAAAAGCTTTGATTCTGCGCTTAAAAATGTAACAGCCTTTTTTTCTTAATGTGTTTTTTTTTTTTCAGAAGAAGCCTACAAAGAAAAAATGCTGGAAAACCAAAGTGTCTTCAGACCACAGAGAGCGAAGATTTCATGGAATCAAATCCACTTTGCTTCGAAATTTAGACTGTGTTCGTAGCGCAAATGCTGCGTATTTTCTGCTGCTTTTTTTGCATAAAAATTCTGTGTTTATCTGTCCAAGAAAAGTGATGTGATGTCATGAAAACTGCGCCCACAATTAGAATTCAACAAACAGCATTTTACATTATTTAAAAGTTAATATTTCTCTATATGCTTGTCGAACCATCTGTTTTACAGGTGTTCTGCCTTTCCCTTTTCTTTCCTTGCCTTTCCTTTTTCTTTTCTTCCCCTCCTACCTCTTAAAGAAAACCTTTCAGCAGGATTGTGCACAGTAACCTACAGACACTGTCAGGTCGGCGCCATTATACTGATTAAAATGCCTTGATAGATACCCTGGTTGATGAAATGCACAGGGCCGCCATCAGGGCATTACTGTCCTTACTACTGTATGGGGCCCAGTGAGCAGAAGCAAAAAGGGGTCCCAAACATGCTGGTAGCCCATCCTGGGCAGGCACCCCTTTCTTTGCCTCTGCTTACCGGGCCCCAGGGAAATTTTGTTCAGGGTTCCCACATGACAGATGAATACCAAACTGTGGTGATTTAAAGATACACCTACAGTGTTATTAATGCACCCGGTGGATGGAAATGGGCACAGCACCTTTAAGCTGCAGCCGGCCCAGGTGCATCATGGTCCTGCATCTGATGTCACATGAGCTGCGTGCACTTCCTCATTACGGAGCAGAGCAATTCATGAATTGCTGGTTTTTGTTCACTCTGCCTCCCAAAAATCATAATAAAAAGCGATCAAAAATGATAATGTGCCCAAAAATTGTACCAATAAAAATGTCAACTCGTCCCGCAAAAAAACAAGACCTCACATGACTCTGTGGGCCAAAATATGGAAAAATTATAGCTCTCAAAATGTGGTGATGCAAAAACTATTTTTTTCAATAAAAAGTGTGTTTTAGTGTGTGATAGCTGCCAAACATAAAAAAACCCGCTATAAATAGTAAATCAAGCCCCCTTTATCACTTCCTTATTTAGGGAAAAATAATAAAATAAAAAACTGTATTTACTTCAATTTTCCCATTAGGGTTAGAGCTAAAGTTAGGGTTAGGGATGGGGCTAAAGTTAGGGTTAGGGTTGGGGCTAGAGTTGGGGTTACGGTTTGGATTATGTTTACAGTTAGGATTAGGGTTTGGATTAGGGTTGGGATTAGGGTTAGGGTAGTGGTTAGGGTTATGATTGGGATTAGGGTTAGGGGTGTGTTGGGGTTAGGGGTGTGTTGGAGTTAGGGTTATGGTTAGGGTAAGGCATGTATTGGGGTTAGGGGTGTGGTTAGGGTTATAGTTAGGGTTGGGATTAGGGTTAGGGTTGGAGCTAGAATTGGGAGGTTTCCACTGTTCAGGCAGTGAAATACTTGGGGTTCAAAGTTCTCACAACACATCTAGATAAGTTCCTTGGGGGGGGGTCTAGTTTCCAAAATTGGGCCACTTGTGGGGGAGTTCTACTGTTTAGGCACATTAGTGGCTCTGCAAACGCAACATGACGCCCGCAGACCATTCCATCAAAGTCTGCATTCCAAAACGTCACTACTTCTCTTCCAAGCCCTGATGTGTGCCCAAACAGTAGTTTTCTCACAAATATGGGGTATCAGTATACTCAGGACAAATTGGACAACAACTTTTGGTGTCCAATCTCTCCTGTTACCCTTAGGAAAATACAAAATTGGGGGCTATAATATCATTTTTGTGGAAAAAATGATTTTTTATTTTCACGGCTCTGCATAATAAACCTTAGTGAAATACTTGGGGTTCAAAGTTCTCACAACACATCCAGATAAGTTCGTGGGGGGGTCTAGTTTCCAATATGGGGTCACTTGTGGGGGGTTTCTACTGTTTAGGCACATCAGGGGCTCTACAAATGCAATGTGATGCCCACAGACCATTCCATCAAAGTCTGCATTCCAAAATGGCACTCCTTCCCTTCCAAGGTCTGCCATGCGTCCAAACGGTGGTTCCCCCCCACATATGGGGTATCATCATACTCAGCTCAAATTGCATAACAATTTTTGGGGTCCAATTTCTCCAGATACCTTTGGGAAAATAAAAAATTGGTGGCGAAATGATCATTTTTGTGGAAAATAAAATGATTTTTTTTCACGGCTCTACATTATAAACTTCTGTGAAGCACTTGGGAGTTTAAAGTGCTCACCATACATCTAGATAAGTTCCTTAGGGGGTCTACTTTCCAAATGGTGTCATTTGTGGGGGCTTTGTAACTAATAAGTCATGTCAAACTAACTTAATTTCCTTCTATGACAGAATCACTGACTGGGTGGACTAGGGAAATGCTGTAGATATAGTATATCTTGACTTCAGCAAAGCATTTGACAAAGTATCTCACACCATCCTTATTGAAAACATGACTAAGTATGGAATAGACAAGGCAACTGTTAGGTGTGTTCATAACTGGCTTAGTGATCGGACCCAAAGAGTGTTCCTAAATGGCTGCACATCCAGTTGGAAGAATGTCTCAAGTGGGGTACGACAGGGTTCTGTCCTGGGCCCTGTATTGTTCAACATCTTTATCAATGATTTAGATGAAAAAATTGAGGGTACGCTAATTAAGTTTGTTGATGACACAAAGCAAGGAGGGATAGCTAATACTACAGAAGAGAGAGGGAGGATTCAAAAAGATATAAATAAACTGGAGCAGTGGGCAGCAATTAACAGAATGGTTTTTAACAAGGAAAAATGCAAAGTACTATATCTGGGCAATAAAAATGAAAAAAGCATTTACAGAATGGGAGGAATAGGGCTAAGCAACAGCACATGTGAAAAAGACTTGGGTATACTAATAGATCATAAATTGAACATGAGTCAACAGTGTGATGCAGCAGCAAACAAGGCAAAAACAATTCTGGGATGTATTAACAGAAGCATGCAGTCTAGATCATGTGAAGTCATTATTGCCCTCTACTCCTCTTTGGTCAGACCTCACCTGGAATACTGTGTCCAATTTTGGGCACCACATTTTAAAAAAGACATCAACAAACTGGAGCAAGTTCAGAGAAGAGCGACCAGAATGGTGACTGGTCTGCAAACCATGTCCTATGAGGAACAGTTGCAGGATTTGGGAATGTTTAGTTTGCAGAAAATAATACTGAGAGAAGATTTAATAGCTGTCTACAAATATCTCAAGGGCTGTCACATTGTAGAAGGATCATCTTTATTCTCATTTGCACAAGGAAAGACTAGAAGCAGTGGGATGAAACTGAATGGGAGAAGAAGCAGATTAGATATTAGAAAAAAACATTTTGACAGTTAGGGTGATCAATGAGTGGATCAGGCTGCCTCTAGAGATGGTGAGTTCTCCTTCCATGGAAGTTTTCAAACAGAGGCTGGATGATGTAGTAAATCCTGCTTTGAGCAAGGGGTTGGACCAGATGACCCAGGAGCTCCCTTCCAATTCTATCATTCTATGATTCTATGTATTAAGTATTTTGTGTGACATATCTGTGCAATTTAAGGGCATAAAAATTCAAAGTTGGAAAATTGTAAAATTTTCAAAATGTTCGCCAAATTTCCATTTTTTTCACAAATAAATACAAGTCATATCAAAGAAATGTTACTACTATCATGAAGTACAATATGTCATGAGAAAACAATGTCAGAATCACCGGGATCCAATGAAGCGTTCCAGAGTTATTACCTCATAAAGGGACAGTGGTCAGAATGGTAAAAATTTGTCTGGTCATTAATGTGCAAACCACCCTTGGGGGTAAAGGGGATAAAAATGGGTTGTGGCTGGGTCTTCCAGCAAGACAATGACCCAAAACATACAGCCAAGGCAACAAAGGAATGGCTCAAAAAGAAGCACATTAAGGTCATGGAGTGGCCTAGCCAGTCTCCAGACCTTAATCTCATAGAAAACTTATGGAGAAAGTTGAAGCTCCGAGTTGACAAGTGACAGCCTCAAAGTCTTAATGATTTAGAGATGATCTGCAAAGAGTAGTTGACCAAAATTCCCCCTGACATGTGCGCAAACTTCATCATCAACGACAAAAAATGTCTGACTGTAGTGCTTGCCAACAAGGGTTTTACCACCAAGTATTAAGTCTTGTTTGCCAGTGCCATCAAAAACTTTTTTCTCACTTCAAAATGCAAATAAATATCTATCATTTATACAATGTGATTTTCTTGATTTTATTTTTGATATTCTATGTCTCAATGATAAAATTAACCTACCCTTAAAATTATAGACGGTTCATGTCTTTGTCAGTGGGCAAACTTACAAAATCATCAAGGAATCAAATAGTTATTCCCCCCACTATATAAGCTACTGGATGATCCTGACCTGCTGAAAAACCAAATGCCCAATTACATCAGGCAGCAGCGCTCAGGATCATCAGGTAGCTTATAAGTTTTGGTTGGAGGTTGGAAGGGGAGGGGGAATTGATTAATGCAAGTGGGTATATATGATTGGCAAACATCTTTATTATTATGGCAGTGTAATTATTGAAAGGGGGACATCAGTCTGCAGTGCATGGACTGGGTGCTGATCTCCTGACCAGTAACCCCACACATGTTGTGAGACTGATGAGTTCAGGTCAGGAGACCAGCGGTCATTCCACGCACTGTGGTCCAAGGGCAGACTGATATTCAACAACGGTTCCTCTAGTCAGATTCTCTCTGAGTCTACATTTCACACTCTTGCAGCCACATGACTGGCAAATCTTTACAGTGCACAGTGTGTACGCTGTGAGGATTCGCAGATCTGCAGTCACACAGTGACTCATAGCGTGACTGCAGGCTTGTGGATTTAGACCGGACAACCTCTTTAAGGCTTATTCAGCAGTGATTTACTTCTGCTGTGATCCTGGAGCTCCGTGCTGGTGCAGCGCCCCAGGGTCCTGGTCGTTGCAGTAATGTCATTCTTCCACCAGGGGGAGTGATGTTACATCTGAAGGCAATAAAGGAGATCACCTTACCAGGTATCACAAACCACACAACACACTTCACACTCCAGGCCGCCAGGGGGAGCCATGCTTCTATCTATTAGGGCACTCCTCACAATTAGGTAAAACTGGTAGTCTGGATAGGAAGTGAGAGGGAAAAGCTGGCTGGAGTGAGAGGTAGCCAGATGCAGACTGAGGTCTGTGAAGAACGAGGGTTCACGGAGCTGCGCCTGCCCCACGTGCGGCAGCATCCTAAGAAAGGACACGAAGGGAATTGCGTTGCTGAGAGTGAGAAATGAAGTCATAGCACAAGGAGAGTAATCCAGAGGGAGTTCTGCCCTGCAATAGGCTGCCGCCCTCTGAGGCGCAGAAGCCAGTAGCTAGAACACTGAGGGAGTAAGGATCTCTATGCTTTACTTCAGAGACTGGCAGGACAGTTAATTCCACGTTGGCTGCCCGACCTTATACCCAGGAGGCACGGTGGCAACTTGTGGGGGCTGGGGCGTCGTAGGGTCCCTGTAAAAAGCCTCAGGCCATCAGTCATACGGGTTTGTCCTATCCTATCAATCAGGGGGACAGAGAGAAAGAGACATTACATCTACGATAGTTGTGAGGACCTCAGCGCGAAGCTCAGCAGGGAGGAACTACAACACTCAGGCGCTAGAGGAAGGCTACTGATTTCCACCTGGATAAGGGGGACTCTGGATTTGCCTTCGGACCGGCCGGACTCTGCCTGCCCTGTGGTCTGGTGCTCTGGACTGTGGATACTGAAGCCTTCAGTAAAGGTAAAGAGACTACAACCTTTTGTCCTCGTTCTTTACTGCGCCTCACACCATCCATCATCTACACTCTGGGAAGCCCTGGGGACATACTTCACCTTTGGGAAGGTATACCATCTAGCTGCCATAACATCACCCCAGCAGACCCCAAAGCAGCGTCAGTCACCCTGACCAAATACCACAGGTGACGTCACAAACATTTCCCCTTTAAAGACCTTTCCCCCATTTATTAATGGACGTCCCCTAGGGCCACGGACCGGGTCAGCCACTGTGACATCCCCACTGAGAAGCGAAGGACGCGGTACCGAGTACCTCACTGCCCTACTGGGGGCGCTCCACTGGTCGCTACAGGATCATGTTTCTCAGCCACACACAACAGCGACCGGCCCAGGAACTCCGAGTACATTCACACCTTGTTATCTGTGACAGGGCAGCCTCCTCTGGTTATGATGAACTTGTGTAATATAGAGAAATAGGTACAATAAATACCTATATATAATAGCACACTTTATATCCAAGCAATGTATAGTACAGGCAGATGTGTATTATAGAAAGTATATACAGTGGTTACGGAAAGTATTCAGACAATGTTAGGTCTCGAGTTCCCGCTTCTGCACAGGGGGAATCTCGGGCCATCTCCGCTGCGGTCTCCCATTCTTATCCAGCCGCAGTGGAGTCTGCTCAGCAGGGACGTCGGTCCCAGCGTCTTGCTCAGTCTCACTCTGTACAGAGAGTTACTGCTGCTTCTTCAGCTTCTGCCATTAATGCCAGTGCTGGTCAGCAGCGAGCGGACTTCTCTGGGACTAAGTCCTTGTCTGCACACACTGAGCATGCCCAGGGCAAGATCTCCCGTTGGAGATCGAGGGTCATGTGCTCAGGCTCTGCAGCACATTCCATTGGTCCTCTTGGCAGGTCTTGGAAGGGCAAAGTTTCTGTGGCCACTTCCTGTGCTGCAACTATATAAACTGCGAGGTAATAAATTTATCTGACCGCGTACTGTCTAGGGACCAGTTGAGTGTCCTAGGCTTAGGATTGACGTTTGTCCCTACTAACAGCTTTAATTATTTTACAGCCATGAAGGACACACAACTGTTCCTTAGAAAAGTCATCCTACGTAAATTGCATTTTAAATCTCGGGATGACGTGGGCTTTGACACTATTGTGGAACAAGAGGCGTTGGCCACACTTGAGGAACTGGCGGAGGAGGCGGATCCACCTGTTACAGGTACTTTTCCTACTTCTGTCACACGTAGGTGCACCACGTTCCCCCCCTTTTCACTTTGTCCCCAAATTGATATCTTCAATAGATTAGTATTGGAAGACTTGAAAAAAGTCTCGAGTGATAAGAGGGGCAACAATCTAACATCTGCACAGGGTAGAGCTATAAAAGAACTTAAAGCTATGCATGATGTTGTAATTAAACCCGCGGATAAGGGGGGGAACGTGGTCGTCTGGCCGACAGTAAAATACGAGAAGGAGGCCTTCCGCCAGCTAAGAGATCGAGAGGCATATACCCCTTTTGTGTGTAATCCATTATCCAGATACTCGAGTGAGTTGTTTGAGATTCTGGACCGGGCCCTGACACGGGGTATTATAACTAAGAAGGTGTTTGAGGGCTTGTTTGTGGAACATCCGGTGGTCCCTACCTTCTACCTGCTGCCGAAGGTTCATAAAGACTCAGTTACACCCCCGGGGCGTCCGATTGTCTCGGGCATAGGGGGGCTATGCGACCCGGTGTGCAAATTCATTGAACACTACTTACAACCTTTAGTTGAGTCGCTCCCCTCCTATGTTCGGGACACGACGGACGTCCTGGGTAAAATTGATGGCCTTACTCTGGAGCCTGATATGGTTTTTGCCACTGTCGATGTAGAATCGCTCTACACCAGTATCCAACACGAGGATGGCTTGGAGGCGGCTGAACTATTCTTGGGTATGAGTAATCTGGATCCCTTGTTGCAGGCCCTGATCCTGGAGCTTCTACAATTCATCTTAACACACAATTTCTTTTTATTTAAAGATCGTTTTTTTTTACAGAAACGTGGCACTGCCATGGGCGCGGCGTGTGCGCCCTCGTACGCTAACCTCTTTCTCGGACTTTGGGAGAGGGAGGTTTTCGGCGAGGGCGCGTGCGCCGCCTCCCATGTGCAGTGCTGGTACCGTTATATTGATGATGTGTTGATGATTTGGCAGGGTCCCGAGGCGGCACTCGTTGATTTCATCCGGGACCTGAATCAGAATAATCGTAACATCAGGCTGCCCCACAGGATAGCGGGGAATGAGATTGATTTTCTGGACATTAAAATCATGAGATGTATGGATGGGGAGATTCAGACCGACGTTTTTCGTAAGGAGACGTCGGTCAATTCTCTCCTACATTCCACCTCAGCGCATACGCGGTCCACGATACGCGCTATACCTGTGGGCCAGTTTCTTAGAATGAAAAGGATCTGTTCTGCGGATGAGATCTTCGAGAGGCAGGCTCGGGACCTTGCCGAGAGGTTCCAGGATCGGGGCTATAGTAACCGTACGATTAAAAAGGGTTACTTCAGGACCAGAGCATCGCCCAGGTGTCAGCTGCTTCGGAGACCTCCGCGATCTATTCCATCTAAAAAAATCCAGCCGTTGCGCTTCATCTCCACCTATAATAATAGGTGGGAGGAAATTAGGGAGATTCTGCAGAGACACTGGTCCGTATTGAGAACGGAACCAACTCTTAATAAAATCTTGCCTGACCGTCCCCTCCTTACTGCAAGAAGAGGGAAGAGTCTCAAGGATCAGTTGGTTAGAAGCCATTACGTTCCGGTACCATCGGGTATTTTTGGATCAGGACCCCAGAGATGGGGGTGTTACCCGTGTGGGTCTTGTAAGGCCTGTCAGAATATCATTAGAGCTACTAATTTTTCGGCGGCAGGGGGAGGTAGGGAGTACCGTATTACGAGCTACATCTCTTGTAGCACCACTTACGTGGTGTATTACGCCACATGTGCGTGTAACTTAATCTATATCGGCCTTACATCCCGGGAACTCCGTGTCAGGGTCCGGGAACACGTTAGGGGGATTATAGCGGCGAAAGATGCACTTGAAGTAGCGGAAATGCATACCATTCCAAGACATTTCAGGCTGTTCCATGCCTGTAATCCGTCATCATTTAAGGTACAAGGAATTGAAAGGGTCCACGCCGGAAATAGAGGAGGGGACCTTAAACGGATTCTGGCACAAATGGAATGCTGGTGGATAGTTGCACTGGATACTATGGCCCCTAATGGCCTTAATGAGCAGCTGTCATTTGTTCCTTTCCTATAGGCTTAATGGGGATATCCTCTGTTCTCTTGCTTTTAGCTTATCTGTTGTTTAGCCTGTTTTTAATTTGTGTGTTTGTTTCTGTGTTTTTTTCAGTATTTTTATTTCAGTAATGTATGCTTATCGATATTTCTTATATCTATACGAGCCTGGAGTGAGGGTTTGCGGCTTGAAAAACTCTACAAATGGCTATTCCTGGGAGAACTGGAGATGTCTGCATCAATGTAACGTCTTTCAATACGATATGAGGTGGACGTGACCAATGCAGACACTATCCAAGTGTTGTGCTGCAATATACTAAGGCTTTCCGACATGGCAAGATACGGACTTGGAACCGGACAATTCTGAATATTCCATATAAAAACGGTTATGTATTGAGTTTGGGTTCCAATGTTATGTATAACTGTCTGGATATATTGTTTTGCGACATGCCACTTCTCTAGTATAATACCCACTGGGCTCTAATTGTAGTGATTTTTTGCCAGCATATTTGCCCTCTCTTAAAATGGCTCCCGCAGCGGCGCGCATGCGCGGTGGAGTAGTGGTGACGCTGTGCTGCTAAAGGCTTCCGTACATCAGCGCCAGGCTACACTGACGTTACGAGGGACTTCCCTCCTTGCTCAGCGCTGATGGGAAGGCCGGAAGTTGTGCGGTGTTCGCCGTCTGCTCTGCCCGCATGCGCCGTACATCGCTGCGGGCAATTAACTTCAGATGCACACACAGTATAAAAACTGGGACCATTAGAGAGACCACACAGCCCCCCGAGGAAGCATTAGAATACGCGAAACGCGCGTCGGGGCTTCCAGCAGGACACTTCATTATCGGGCATCTATATGACATGGGTAAGCACTGGAGCGGTTTATCTCGGGTAACCCCGTGATTTAACTATTTGTTGAGTGGCAGTAGTATGCGGTATGATACCGTAGTGGCACAGGTTATAGTACCATGTTTGGGTTTTTATTCATATTATCTTTACGCCTGGTATCTTCACTGTGTATGCATATGCAGACGCACTCTGCTCCCTTATGAATAGGCAATGCCTTTCCTTACACCTAGGGTTGCGGTAGTGTAGGTTCTCTGCCCGTTAACAACACGACCCAGTGTATGCACACAGGTGCGGGCTTTTTACCCTGTGCACTTTGCACATGTCATTTTCTATGGCACTGTATTTTGTGCCTATGTGTTTATATATATGCCCATAGGAGTGTTCTGTTTGTCTATCATCACCATATTCTCATATTTATATGTCTGTCTTACATTTTGTGTATTAATAAAGTTTGTATATTTTTTATGGTTATTTTGTGTATTACATTTATTTCTGGGGCAGTTTTGCTCCCTGTCTTTTGTAGGTTTAGTTTAACTATATAAACTGCGCATGACCGCACGGCCATGCGCTAGTGTACATTTGCTTACGTGTGTTTGTTGTGAGTGCAAGTCGTCCTTGGATACCCCTTCCCTATTGAATGTCTGTTCGTGGAAGGTGTATGGTTGCTATCTAGCGCCCGACTTATCCTACAGCACTAATCACACGTTACAGCGTCCAGTTGCTGTGACCGCCAGTACGGCGCCGTGCACTTCCTCTGTGCTTTCCTTACCCAAGCCTGGGTGGTTAGTGGCGTTCGTCAGTGCGGCACCGCATGCACTCTTGTGCCCTAATATTGTTATTCTGCTTCCTTACACACCCAGTTGCGGTGTTGTGCCAGCAAGGGCCTAATCGGACTTCAATCCTAGTTGGGGTTGAGTTCGCTGACTACTTGCTCGCCTTCTATGTGCGGTACCGCGATCCTGTGACGCAACAGGATCGCTTCCTTCACGCTGGGTGAAGTTTAACCCACGTGTGTATACTTATGAGTACCGCCATATAGTCCGTCATTACTTAGCAGCAGGTTCCATCTCTGCACGGTGGACCCCGGGCTGCGAACGCACCATACACTATCTGTCTTATTATTTGGTGCGTTCCGCTAGCCCTAACAGACCCCTTTACATTTTTCACTCTTTGTTTCATTGCAGCCATTTGGTAAATTCAGAAAAGTTCATTTTTTTCACATTAATGTACACTCTGCACCCCATCGTGACTGAAAAAAAACAGAAATTTAGAAATTTTGGCAAATTTAATAAAAAAGAAAAACTGAAATATCACATGGTCATAAGTATTCAGACCCTTTGCTCAGATACACATATTTAAGTCACATGCTGTGCATTTCCTTGTGATCCTCCTTGAGATGGTCCTACTCCTTCACTTGAGACCAGATGTGTTTAATTAAACTGATAGGACTTGATTTGGAAAAGCATGTAAAGTAAGCTGCGGAGACACCATCACATGTTTCTCAACGCAAGCAATGAATAGCCAGGCCTTTCCCCGGGAAGGAACAACCACGGGAAGGGCAGCATCCAATAAAGGAAACATCCAATAAAGGAAAACCACCTATGCCAAGCATGGTATCCATCCACAGACAGCTGTTTCGGGGTTTTTGCCCCTCATCAGTGTGGAGTAGGAAACTCGCTATTAGGAGCAGTGCCTAGTAAAAGGCTGTGAAGGTACAGATGAATGGCCTCGGGGAGACCAAAACATCCAACACCGCGGAGACACCATCACGTGTTTCTCAACGCAGTGATCCAGAACACTGCCCCCATCCCTTATTGGAAATATGCAAATGCATGTGAAGTAAGCTGCGGAGACACCATCACGTGTTTCTCAACGCAAGCAATGAATAGCCAGGCCTTTCCCCGGGAAGGAACAACCACGGGAAGGGCAACACAGGGAAACACGTGATGGTGTCTCCGCGGTGTTGGATGTTTTGGTCTCCCCGAGGTCATTCATCTGTACCTTCACAGCCTTTTACTAGGCACTGCTCCTAATAGCCAGTTTCCTACTCCACACTGATGAGGGGCAAAAACCCCGAAACAGCTGTCTGTGTATGGATACCATGCTTAGCATAGGTGGTTTTCCTTTATTGGATGTTTCCTTTATTGGATGCTGCCCTTCCCGTGGTTGTTCCTTCCTGTCATGTGCTGCTCCCATCCTGCGTCCCCATCCTGTCATGTGCTGCTCCCATCCTGCGCCACTGTTCTGTAATTTGCTGCTCCCATCCATATGCCCCATACGCTGCTCCATAAAGGTTGATGGCCCCCATAAGATGCTCCATAGTATATGCCTCATATGCTGCTCCATTATGGTTGATGGCCCCCATAAGATGCTCCATAGTTTATGCCTCAAATGCTGCTGCATTATGGTTGATGGCCCCCATAAGATGTTCCGCAGTACATGCCTCATATGCTGCTCCATTATGGTTGACGGCCCCCATAAGATGCTCCATAGTATATGCCCCCATATCCTGCTCCATTATGGTTGATGGCCCCCATAAGATCCTCCATAGTATATGCCCCGTATGCTGCTCCATTATGGTTGATGGCCCCCATAAGATGCTCCATAGTATATGCCCCGTATGCTGCTGCGATATATAAAAAAAAATAACATATTCACCTATCGTCACTGGGTGGCCGAGTGTTGGGGGGGACTGAGCAGGCGGGGACACCAGCGTGCTGTGGGGGTCAGGTGCCGGAGTCGCCGCTAGCTCAGGCCCCCAATACTTGCTATAGTCACCTGTCCCGTTCCAGCGCTGCGTGCCGCTCCATCTTTCGGGTCCTCTGGCTGTGACTGTTCAGTAAGAGGGCGGCGCACATTAAGAGCGTCATTGCGCCCTCTGAACTGAACGTCACAGGCAGAGGACCCGGAACAAGGAGCGGCACGCAGCGCTGGAACGGGACAGGTGAATATAGCATACTCACCCTTCTGGCACGTTCCCGCTTCTCCGTTGGAGATCGCGGTGTGCGTTCAGTGCTTACCCATACTGCGATCTCCTGGGCTGCGTCACTCTGTGGGGTCCAGACTGCGCTGGCGCTTGCGCAGTCTTTAAAGGCTTCGGACAGAGTGACGCTCCCAGCGTTATATTATAGATACTGTTTGTGTGTTTTATATAGGTATATAGTAATGTTTTTGGTCAATGCAATTAAATCACTTTTGTCTTGAACTGGTTTTGAAAAATTCAACCACAGTGTGTAAAACATTAGGGCACTGTGGCCAGTTTAAAGCACAACTACAGTACTTTTTTTTTCTTCCACCACTGGAGTGTGCTTTAAAAGAACTGTCAGCGCAGAATGACTATTCAACCAAGTCCAGGCGCATGGTGCTTCTTGGTCACCAATCATCGAAATACGCTTTCCCACCTTCTTGGATTCCCTCTGTCTCCACCCTTCTCTGGCCCTATGAAGCCAGAGCTGTCAATTTAAGAAGAGGGGATGCAGATAGAGGGAAAACAAGCAGGTGGGAAGGTGTATTTCAATGATTGGCCCCGCCGTGAAATAAGAGTGGAGGGACTATGTTTGAATAGTCATTCTGTGCTGACAGAGTCCCTTTAACCCCTTTCCAACATCGGGCGTAAACGTACACTGATGTCGGATAACCTCCCTTTTATCATGACTCAGGACGGGGTGGTTCTGGCTTCGTCCTGGTCAGGTCAGGGTTAAGATAGTTCGCCTCTCTTTGGTTCTGGGGTGGCTATTTAATGCTTGTAGTTCCTGGGTCCAGTGTCAGCGATACTTCAGTTTACTCGGCTAGGGATTGCTGACCCAGGTTACTCGTCTGTAATCGTTGTGCCTCTGTGCATGTGAGCTTTTCTGTGCATGACCCGGTTCGGCCCCTGACTTCTGCCTCTGTGTTCTGCTCTGTACTGTCCTGTCCTTCCTGGTTCTCTGATCCCTTGGCTTGTCTCGGTTCACTCGCTGTCTCATCCCTAGGTAGCTCGCTCTCATTTGGCTTTGACCTTTGGCTCTCCATTTGACTACATTTACGTTTTGTACCCCGTATTCCGCTCTCTCAGATACTTCCCAGTCCTCACACGTGGTAGCTCTGCCCCCTGCGATCACGTGACTATTTAGTGTCAGGTCCTGTGGACATTGCTTGCTTTAGCTCTCACACTCCCTGCGCTCGGTTCCGAGTCCCCTGCAAGCAGCCCCTAGGCTCATTAGGCGACACACACCATGTGTCATTACACCTTTGATGTGGGTTCCGGCGGTGAGCCCATATCTTTCAAAGGACATGTCAGCTGTTTTGAACAGCTGACATGCGCAATAGCCATGGGTGGAATCGCGATCCACCCATGGCTATTAACTAGTTGAATGCCGCTGTCAAACACTGACAGTGATTTAAATGGCGCTTCCAGCAATCGCGCCGGAAATCCATTCCACCGGTGACCCGCGTCATGTGATAGCGGGTCATCGATATGTTGGCATGACAACCCGAGGTCTCCTAGAGACCTCTATGGTTGTCACTGCTGGACTGCTGTGAGTGGATCGCCCCCAGACACAGGGCCACGCCTTTTCGGCCTCTCTGGTTCGGTTCTGAAGCTGTCACGGTGGCTACACCCGGTCCGTGACCCTGCTAAGGGGCGTCCGATAAAGGTGGTACAGTCTGTCAAGGGTTCGTGACGCCACCTGCGGTGTTCGGTCAGGGTGACCGACGCTGCTGTGCGGTCCGCTGGGGTGATGGAATGGCAGCTGGATGGTATACCTTCCCACAGGTGAAGTATGTCCCCAGGGCTTCCCAGTAAGGTGGATGGTAATGGTGTGCCTTAATCCAGAGTACGTTTAACAGGGCTCTCTGAGACCGGCCGGTCCGATGGGCACATCCAGACTAGTTTCTCGTCCACCAGTATGTTTTCGCTAGGACGCACCCGTATGACGGGAAGGCTTGGAGGTCTTCCGGGACCCTAGAGACGCCCCTCTCCCAATGTTGCCCCCTATGTCTTCTTAGGAAATTTAAGGTAGACAGCCAACCTATCTTATCTCTTTCTTAGTGTAATGACCAGAGGTCCGAATAAGATCCAGTGAGTCACAAACCAAGACCAAGGCAGAAATCTCCAACGGTATTTACTCAAAGGCAAAATAATCAAGGTAATATGGAGAATATTAAGGCAGATGCACCCCAAAGATACACTAGCTCAGCAGCAGCTGAAATCACTCTGCCACTCCAAGGTCTCCTGAGAACTGTATACTACAACAGCCAAGTAAGAAATTTACCTAACAGGCAACTAAAAACAGGAACAAGTGTAAATTGAATGTAGTGTTATCAAGGGAGCCCCTGGAATGGCACACTGAGTATAACTTACACAACTCTAATATAAGATACACCTCTAAAGTAACAATTTAACACTCTGAGCAGAGATACCCGGGTATCTATAACTATGGTACCGTATCCTGAGATAGATTTCCTCTCAGGCAGGAATCCGCACAGGCTGCAGCCAGTCCATTTCTTCAGCGCCAATAAGTTACAGCAAGCTCCTCTTGTCTTGTCGGCCGATGCCGAGCCCAAATGCTGGGGACTTAGTTAATGGTCTCACGATGTTGTCTCTGCTTCTGTAGCTCCTAGGAATGCTTCCACGACAATCCGTCCGTCTCTGTATCAGCAGTCTGTCCAGACTTGTTTCTCCACTCAATGCACAGGGAATCCACAGACTTCCAAATTCGTACTGGGTTCTTAGTAAAGTCTCAGTCTTTTCTTAGATAAAGGGTTAGCTCCTCTCCAGGAAACGTTAGCAACACAAGTCTCTCACAGAGTTAAACAAAAGGTTAGCTCTTCTCCAGGGGAACGTTAGCAACAAAAAGTCTCTCAAAAGCTTCTTTTCCTCCAAAAACACTTGCAGTAAATCCACACACAGTCTCTTTTTAAGATCTCACAGCAGCTTCTCCTTTGCTTCCCACCTTTTCTCTCTCAGCTCTCACTTCCTAGTTTCACTTTACACACGAGACACTAGACCCCACCCCCCAGCACACATTGTCTCTGGGAGTTTTGCACGGTCTGTCTTCTGCTGCAACAGGCAAAAACCACAGGGTCCTAGTGCCCTCTCAGTGGGACTACAGTTCACCCTCTTACATGCCACCCCACTAGAGGTTGGCGTCCTCGACATACCTTCCCACTCAAATTCATCTTGAGCATATCGCTGAGGCGGTATTCCTGCCGTAGATCGTGTAGTTCTCCTGAGTCCTACATCAACAGGTGCGACCTTAGAGGGAGCTAGAGTCTCTTCCGTGGTCGTGTTAGTTGGCATAAGTGGAGTTGTCTCCTCCTGCGGCTCGATGTCCTGTGATACAGCATCAGGACCAAGCAGTTGACCTGATGCACTCTCCTCAACAACATCCTCCATATCCCCAACATTCTCATCACCCGAGGCCAGATCGGTCACAGGGGGCAAATAAGCAGGCGCAGGAGTAAGCACACCATCAAACTCAAGATCATTCAGAGCTTCCGCCCCTTGAAACATGGCCTCTGGCTCTAGGGGGGGTAGGCGCCGAATCTTCAAACCAGCACCGCTGTAACATGTTATGATGCAAATTACGGGTTGGCCCCCCTGTCCCCACCGGTTCGACCTCGTACACTGGAATCTCAGGGTTCACCTGTTTTTTTATCAGATACGGTATCGCCTCCCATCGGTCACTCAGCTTTCCTGACCGTCGTTTTGTCCTCACCAACACTCTGTCTCCCGGAGAGAACAGCTCTGTTTGTACAGGTCGCGTGTCCTTATGGACCACCTGGCGAAGGCGGTCGCCCACCACCTGATGCACCACCCTCAACCGCCGCCGATGCTCTCGTACCCACTCGGATGCAATCCGAAGGGGGGCGGAGGAGGGATCTGGCATGTTCAAATCCTCAATGTCTCGGCCAGGTCTACCAAACATCAACATGTGTGGTGAGTAACCAGTAGTACTATGCACCCTGTTATTGTAAGCCCACATCAATTCGGGGAGATACTCAGGCCAGCATGTCTGTTGCTGACTCTCTAAGGACCTCAACATTTGCAACAGGGTCCGATTAAAACACTCACACGCCCCGTTACCCTGAGGGTGGTAAGGCGTTGTTCTCGACTGCTCGATACCGTAGAGCTGGTGCAACTCTTTCATCAGCGTCCCCTGAAAGCAGGCCCCTTGATCTGAATGTATTCTCTGCGGACACCCGAACACTTGGAAGAAATGTCGGCACACTGCCTCAGCCGCCGACTTGGCCGTCTGATCTCTTGTCGGCACCGCTACAGCATACTTGGTAAAGTGATCTGTCATCACCAGGCAATAGGAGTACCCTGACGTAGAGTACCCTATCAACACGTAGTCAATCATGAGTAGTTCCAGTGGAGCTGAAGTCTTAATAGACTGTGTGGGAGCCCGCTGCTCAGGGCTTTTGTTGAGCCCACAAATTCAGCACTGCCGACACGCGTCGGCCACCATCCCTCCCAACTCAGGGCAGTAGAGGACTCGCTGCAACCACTGAAGTGTCTTTTCACTTCCAAAATGGGCCACCTTCTCATGCGCCTCACGAGCGACCACTGGCCCCATCCCCACAGGAATTATCAGTTGGTACCGATGCTGCAGCTCCGATGGCAGGTACACCTTACGATACAAAAGACCTTGTTCCACACACAATTTATCCCATTGTCGAAGGAGTTTCATTCCTTCCATGGACAACTGAGCCTTGTCCTCTGCACTGGGCCAGGCCTTGTTTTGTACCCAACGGCGCACAAGTGCAACGTCCGGACACTCATCCTGGACTCTTGTCCAATCTGAGGGTGTTTTACCCAGGACACAGGGCATCCCGGTGGCCACCCCACTTGAGTGTACCACACTTTGGAAGATAGGTATTTGCCCTAAAGCTGGAGTTTCAGTATCCTCAAGTTGTTCGTCAACATCTTCCCCGGATGACCCAAGGGGCACTCTTGACAATGCATCTGCATTGCCGTTCTCTCGACCAGAGCGAAATTTAATGCAGTAATTGAACTTGGCCAGTCTGGCGACCCACCGCTGCTCCAACGCCCCCAGTTTTGCATTCTCTAAGTGAGCTAGCGGGTTGTTATCTGTCATGACTAGCACCTCAGCTCCTGTTAGATACTCGGCGAAGCGTTCTGTCATTGCCCACACCAGGGCCAGCAATTCCAGCCGGAATGAGCTGTAGTTAGCCGGATTTCGCTCGGAGTCTCTTAAAGATCTGCTGCCATAAGAAATCACTCGTTATCGGCCGTCCTGCACCTGTGCTTGTACTGCCCCCAACCCATGAAGACTACCATCGGTATACAACAAAAAAGGGGTGTCAAACCGGGCGTAGGCCAGCAATGGGGCACTCGTTAGGGCGGTTTTCACTCCATCAAATGCCTTTTTCTGTAGGGGCCCCCATGGAATGGGGCGATTTCGAGGACCCAGCGCTGTCCCTCTCAAAAGTTCATTCAAGGGACTCACCACTTGTGAGAATTTAGGCACAAACCGCCGATAGTATCCTGCTAGGCCCAGGAAGGCCCGCACTTCTCGCAGGTCACAAGGAGGTGGCCACTCTTGTACCGCCTTAATCTTACTGGCTAAAGGTAGTACCCCGTCAGGGGTCACCAGATGCCCCAAATATTCAATCTGGTTTCGTAACAGTTGACTTTTTTTGGCTTTATTTTCAGGCCGTAGCTCTTGAGCCGCCGGAGAACTTGACGCAGCTTCTCCAGATGATCTTCAAATGAGGTTCCGAACACCACAATGTCGTCTAGATATATCAGGACTGATTCAAAATTTAGATCGCCCAAGCAATGTTCCATCAGGCGTTGGAAGGTTCCCGGGGCGGTAGCGAGGCCAAAGGGCATCCGGTTGAACTCAAAGAGCCCCATTGGCAAGACAAACGCCGTCTTGGCCCGATCTTTTTCAGCCATTGCGACCTGCCAGTACCCGCTTGCCAAATCCAACGTTGAGAAATACTTGGCCCGACCCAGGGCCGACAGTGATTCTTCAATACGGGGTAAACGATATGTGTCCCGTACGGTGTGGGCATTCAATTTCCGATAGTCCACACAAAATCGGAGTGTCCCATCCTTCTTGCGGACCAAGACTACAGGGGCCGCCCAGGGACTCCGGCTCTCTCGGATCACTTGGTTGTCCAGCATACTGGCCACCATGCTCTTCACCTCTTGATAGAGCGCCGGAGGAATTTGACGATATCTTTCTCTAATGGGTGGAGTATCCCCCGTTGGAATCTCATGCTCAATCGTCTGGGTACACCCGAAGTCCTCTCCATGTCGGGAAAAGGTCTCTTGATGTTCCCACAAAACTCTCTCCAACTGCTCCAACTGCACAGGGGTCAGCTTCTCCCGATCCACTCCCATCTGCTCCATGATCACATGAACATTCCATTCCTCCGTAGGAGGTTCAGTCCGGCCTACCTCGACCGCGAATGTCCAGGATGACTGTTGGTCTGGTCGCAATTCGAACCCTGCATTTTCCGGCACCTTCTCTGCCGGTACGAACAGTTCAGCCAGTATGGTCCCAGCGGGAATTGCAACAGCTTCATCTAAAACATTGATGCATCGGACCGGCACTCGTCCATTCTTCACAATCGCCAAAGACCGGGCCACATGTACCTTGGCAAATGAGGAACCCTCTCGGGCGGGCTCAAGTAGCACTTCAAGCCCAGTCAATCTCTGTGCAGCTCCCACAGGCAGCATTAAGAGTTCCTCTTGTCTGGGTCCCAGCAGGATCGGGGCCCTCGAAGTCACTCAGACCCGGCCCACCCGGCCACCTGGGACCGCACTTTTCAGCAAGTCGCAACTCAGCACTAGACGGTGTAGAATTCTCTGTGTGGGTCGGTGTCTTGTCGCACGGGCCCAGTATCGGGGTCCTTCACTGGCATACATCTGGTGATTCAAATCTTGCAGCACGTTCATTCCGAGCGTCACTTCCATCCCTCTTCTAGGGGGGTGATCCACCAGTGCTACCCCTTTCTGCCCCAGCTCTTGACCAAACATTTTTAGTTGCATCCACACAATCCCTTTGACTGACAATTGACCATTATTTGCGGCGGTCAGTCGTATCACTCGGCCATCCTCTGGAATCACTAGTCGACTGAAGTATCTCTCATATACTTCTAGAGGCATTATAGTACATTCGGATCCCGTGTCAACCAAGCACCTCATCTTCCGCCCTTCAAACTCTGCTTCTATCACTGGACTACATGCAAACAAATCTTGTTCATTCCGTCGAGGGCTTTGTGTGGGTGGGGCCGCTGCTGCTTGCCCTCTCATGGCAGCGGCCGGAAGTTTAAAGCCGGCGACGGGGTTTCTGGGGCTGTAAGCGCCCGGCAGTAACGCGAGATGTGTCCCTGGCGGCCACACTTCCAGCAGGTGATTGTTCCTCGTGGGCGAGGGCTTGACTCATTCTGATAGGACGACCTGGCCATTTGCGGGGTCACCGTTCCAGGGGGTGGGGCAGGAGGTTCCCGTGAGGGGGTAGAGGCGGGATCAACTGTCAGTTGAGACAATTTCAGCTTCAACTCCTTCACCTCAGCACGCAAAGCTTGTACCACGCTTACCAGTCCCTCTCCCCCCGACCCTGATGACCCACCTTCCTCCAGCTGGGCACTGTTCACTGACCCCTCGGGAACATAGGCTGATTTCTCTTCCCTTTCCACTGCAGCTCGGTAAATCTGCCAGAAAGATAACTCTGGTGCAACCCGGGCCATTTCCAACAGTTTGTCCCGGAGAAGTCTATTGGCTAAACCGGTGATGAATTGGTCCCGGAGCAAGCGGTCTACCTCCCGGAACGCCCCCATGGCCCCCGGGTCTAGTCGCTGCATCTCATTCAACATCTCTTGCAAAATATTAGAGTACTGCATCAGGGACTCACACTCTCACTGGGGACGATTAAAGAATAGGGACCGAAGCTGGGCCACACGCGCTGGGCCCCCCAAACTCCCCTCTAACAGTTCCAAAATCTTTTCTAATGTATCCCTCTCTGATTATGGGCGCACCATCACCATACGCCTAATATCACCCTCCAGTGCATTTAATGCCAGCTCAGCGCGTAACGCGGGGGTCAAATTACACATGCGCAGAATACTCCGGATTCTCTCAGCCCAATCTTGCAATGCCATATTGCGCCCATCGTATTTCGGCATGTGCTGAAGTAAAGCTCCTACAGGCACATACCCTCCCGGAGTCGCCGCGGCTGCCAGGGGAACCCCAACCCCCGAGGAGGATGCGGATACAGCGGGGTCATTTCCACCCTCGCCCCCGTCCATGACAAACACTGGATCCTGCCGACTATGCCAAAAATGTAATGACCAGAGGTCCGAATAAGATCCAGTGAGTCACAAACCAAGACCAAGGCAGAAATCTCCAACGGTATTTACTCAAAGGCAAATTAATCAAGGTAATATGGAGAATATTAAGGCAGATGCACCCCAAAGATACACTAGCTCAGCAGCAGCTGAAATCACTGTGCCACTCCAAGGTCTCCTGAGAACTGTATACTACAACAGACTAGTAAGAAATTTACCTAACAGGCAACTAAAAACAGGAACAAGTGTAAATTGAATGTAGTGTTATCAAGGGAGCCCCTGGAATGGCACACTGAGTATAACTTACACAACTCTAATATAAGATACACCTCTAAAGTAACAATTTAACACTCTGAGCAGAGATACCCGGGTATCTATAACTATGGTACCGTATCCTGAGATAGATTTCCTCTCAGGCAGGAATCCGCACAGGCTGCAGCCAGTCCATATCTTCAGCGCCAATAAGTTACAGCAAGCTCCTCTTGTCTTGTCGGCCGATGCCGAGCCCAAACGCCGGGGACTTAGTTAGTGGTCTCACGATGTTGTCTCTGCTTCTGTAGCTCCTAGGAATGCTTCCACGACAATCCGTCCGTCTCTGTATCAGCAGTCTGTCCAGACTTGTTTCTCCACTCAATGCACAGGGAATCCACAGACTTCCAAATTCGTACTGGGTTCTTAGTAAAGTCTCAGTCTTTTCTTAGATAAAGGGTTAGCTCCTCTCCAGGAAACGTTAGCAACACAAGTCTCTCACAGAGTTAAACAAAAGGTTAGCTCTTCTCCAGGGGAACGTTAGCAACAAAAAGTCTCTCAAAAGCTTCTTTTCCTCCAAAAACACTTGCAGTAAATCCACACACAGTCTCTTTTTAAGATCTCACAGCAGCTTCTCCTTTGCTTCCCGCCTTTTCTCTCTCAGCTCTCACTTCCTAGTTTCACTTTACACACGAGACAGTAGACCCCACCCCCCAGCACACATTGTCTCTGGGAGTTTTGCACGGTCTGTCTTCTGCTGCAACAGGCAAAACCCACAGGGTCCTAGTGCCCTCTCAGTGGGACTACAGTTCACCCTCTTACATTAGGATGCCTCCGCAGGAGGTGCAGGCGCGGCTCCGTAACGTTCTGTTCTGTTCGCTAGGCTCCTGCCAGGTTCCCACGCCTGACAGGGACCCCCCTGTGTCTTCTCCCTACAAAACCCCCTGCCACGGGATGTTGCCTGAATCCAACCCAGTCAGCTTCTGACTAACTTCCTATCCAACCCCTAGTTTTACCAGTGTGAGGAGTGGCCCAATAAATAAAGCCTTTTTCTCCTCCTAGTGGCCGGAGTGTGAAGTGTAATGTGTTCTGGTGATACCTGGTCAGGAGAACTCCTTAGTGCCATCAGACATACCGCCACTCCCCTTAGTGGCAGAGTGCCATACTGCAACGACCAGGTCTCTGGGGCGCTGCATGAGCACCACCCAGTGGTCGGCGCTTATAGCAAGTCAGCAATTATACCACATAGAGGCGATCTGACCATCGCCTCTATGTAGCAGAGCCGATCGAGTTGAGCCAGCTTCTAGTCTCCTATGGAGACTATTGAAGCATGACAAAAGTAAAAAAAAAAGTGTGTTTACAAATATAAAAAAATAAAAAAATATACCGTATATACTCGAGTATAAGCCGAGATTTTCAGCCCATTTTTTGGGGCTGAAAGTCCCCCTCTCGGCTTATACTCGAGTCATATGCAAGGGTCGGCAGGTGAAGGGGGGCGGGGGCTATCTAATTATACTTACCTACTCCTGGTGCGGTCCCTGCGCGTCCCTGCTTCTTCCAGGGCTGCATATTCTTCCTGTACTGAGCGGTCACATGGTACCGCTCATTACAGTAATTAATATGCGGCTCCACCTCCCATGGGGGTGGGGCCACATATTTATTACTGTAATGAGCGGTAACGGTGACCGCTCAGTACAGGAAGAATATGCAGCGCAGGGAGAAGCAGGGACTGCACCGCGCCAGGAGCAAACGAGGAGCAGGTAAAAGTGCCGGGGGGCTGAGCGACGAGAGGTGAGTATATGATTTTTTTTTTTTATCGCAACCACAGCAAATGGGGCAAGTGACTGTATGGAGCATCTGTATGGGGCCATAACGATTGTGCAGCACTATAAGGGGCAGTGTCTGTATGGAGCATCTTATGGGGCCATAACGATTGTGCAGCACTATAAGGGGCAGTGTCCGTATGGAGCATCTGTATGGGGCCATAACGATTGTGCAGCACTATAAGGGGCAGTGACTGTATGGAGCATCTGTATGGGGCCATAACGATTGTGCAGCACTATAAGGGGCAGTGACTGTATGGAGCATCTTATGGGGCCATAACGCTTGTACAGCTCTATAAGGGGCAGTGTCGGTATAGATCATCTTATGGGGCCATAACGATTGTCCAGCACTATAAGGGGCAGAGTCTGTATGGACCATCTTATGGGGCCCTTATTACCCTTTATGCAGGATTATATGGGGCATATTTTAATATGGAGCATTTAATGGGGCCCATCAAACTTTATGGAGCATTATATGGGGCTCCTGATTCAATATGGATATTCAAAAACACTTAACCTACTGATGTCTCAATTAATTTTACTTTTATTGGTATCTATTTTTACTTTTGACATTTACCGGTAGCTGCTGCATTTTCCACCCTAGGCTTTTACTCGAGTCATTAAGTTTTCCCAGTTTTTTGTGGCAAAATTAGGAGGGTCGGCTTATACTCGGGTCAGCTTATACTCGAGTATATACGGTAAAAGTTCAAATCACCTCCCTTTCCCCCCATTCAAAATAAAACAATAAAAATAAAATCAAACATACACATATTCAATAACGCCGCATTTAGAATTGCCTGATCTATCAATAAAAAAAGGATTAACCTGATGGCTAAACGGTGTAGCGAGTAAAAATGTCAAAACGCCAGAATTAGGTTTTTTGGTCGTCGCGACATTGAATTAAAATGCAATAACGGGCGATCAAAAGATCGCATTTGTAACAAAATGGTATCATTAAAAACGTCAGCTTGGCGCACAAAAAGTAAGCCCTCACCCAACCCGAGATCACGAAAATGGAAACGCTATGGGTATCAGAAAATAGGGCAAATTTTTTTTTTCCTTAGCAAAATTTGGAATTTTGTTTCAACACTTAGATAAAAATGAACCTAGAAATGTTTGCTTTCTATGAAATGTTTGCTTTTCTAATGACCTGCAGAATCATAATGGCAGGTCAGTTTTAGCATTTAGTGAACCTAGCAAAAATGCCAAACAAAAAACAAGTGTGGGATTGCATTTTGTTTGCAATTTCACCGCACTTGCATTTTTTTCCTGGTTTCTATTACATGACATGGTAAAACCAATGGTGTCGTTCAAAAGTACAAGTCGTCCAGTATAAAAATCAGCCCTCAAATGGCCATATTGACTGAAAAATAAAAAAGTTATGGCTCTGGGAAGGAGGGGAGTTAAAAAAACGAAAACGCAAAACCGAAAAAGCTCTAGGCATGAAGGGATTAAACCTAAGTTCCCTCTCATACTCACCTTCCGGCATCTTCATCAATTTTCAGCACCGCTCCGGTCTTGCAGTGCCATCTTGTAAGCACAGCTTCTAACTGGCTGGAAGTCAGAAGCTATTCAAAAGCTCTAAATCCAAGTATATGAGAGCCTGAACAATGTTATCATAGATTTAATGTGTTCATGGTGTTACGATATTTATCTCCTCTATGTGGTAATAGAGTCATGGTGTGATGTGATTTGTCTTTTGTATGTGGTATTTTTCACCCACTATGTGGTGTTAATATGTGATCTGGTCATGATTTGTTGGTATTTATTCCTTGTATGTGGTATTATTTGGTCACTGTGTGGTGGTAATATGTGGTCTGGTCACGATGTGGCGGTATTTGTTCCTTGTATGTAATATTATTCTGTCACTATGTGGTGGTAATATGTGGTCTGGTCATGGTGTGGTGGTATTTGTTCCTTGTATGTGATAGTATTGGTCATTTTAAAAACTGAAAAATAAATAAAAATATACCTAAAGAGTATGTCGTGGGGGTGGATTAAAAAAATCTTTCGACCAAAGCAAAAGCTGCTGGCTATGTATGTGATCTGGTGATGGGAACTGTTAATGAGTGATTGGTGAGGACGTGGTGCAGAAGTGCACTTTTTCCAAGATAGGGTGTGTAAGAGATCTCACAGGGAAAGGGGGGCATCAACTTCGCTCACCTCGGGGGAGGGAAGGACCCAGCAGGGATCAGCTCTCTGGCGCCACCACTTGCCTCAGGTCAGTCAGGGAACTGCACCGAGGGCCTGGGGATATATATCTAAACCTCCCGGCCATCACTGCCAGAGTTCCTCTCTAAGACAGTACGGTATTCTGCCTCCAGTTCCTCATTTAAAATAAGCCCCATCCGACAGCAGGCTTATATCAGGTCAGGAACCAACCCTGCAGTAGCGTATAATATAACCAACGGAGCGTGTGGACGTGAGGATTCGTGGATCGAGATA
This sequence comes from Ranitomeya imitator, assembly GCF_032444005.1. Lineage (NCBI taxonomy): Eukaryota > Metazoa > Chordata > Amphibia > Anura > Dendrobatidae > Ranitomeya > Ranitomeya imitator. The sequence continues at coordinate 201,405,464 of NC_091285.1, read as the reverse complement.
AAAGAGCAGCCCAAGATTAGTTTTATATTTAATCGCTGAGGAGGCGTACTAGAAAATACAGTTATACATACAAGAGCAAATATATACAGTCAGGAGTGTAGTACAAGGATAGGGTATAGATAGGTTGCAATTACCGTGTTATGAAGCATGTGACCACAGGGAGGCGCTGATGGATCACAGGTCCAAATCATAGTAACAGGCTTTCCGGGCTGTGTCAGCAAACGTATCCTCCGGCCATCATAAAACCACAGTCCAAAGTGAGGGGCTGCCTTATATCTCCTAGGATGCTACCTCACACATCTGCTCCCACCCCTGGGTGGTGCAGCCTCTCACTTCCCATGTCTGAGAATATGATTTTCTGCCTAGAACTGTGGCTGGCCCATAATTTTGCGCCCAAAGCTCTGAATGGATTGGTTGTACTGCCACTGGATTCCGCTGGATTTTATCTGCGCATAGAGACTAAATATGACTATTGTATGTAATTACTGCTAGCTATGCTTTATATAATAATCCAAAGTGCGACAGGTGGCTAAATAATTTGGGCATGCGGGGAAAGGAACGCCGATTCGGAATATGTGCTCAGGTCATCTTAGATATATTGCATTCTGTTATTATAGATAATTTTCCAGATTCCATACCTCATAGCCTTGCTGTGCCATGTGCTTGGTCACACAAAGAGGTTCAGGTTGCTATAGCTGCAGAAGAGTTCGCACCCTTGTGTTAACAGCTTCAAAAAAGCTTGTCCTAGCTCTTTTAATTAAATGAAAACAATGAGCCTGTGGAATCCCAAGGGTGGGGGCACATTTCAGGAGTGGAAGGAGATGTCCTTAACTTAAAATCCAAAATGTATTCTCCCTTGTCCCTCACAGGGTGGTAGGACTGTGGATGGTTCGAGGTGTGGAGGCGGGGCTGGGGTGAGCCTGGGCAGAGTCTCAAGGGGCCCAAAAAATTTTGCCAGTATGGGGCTCCAAAATTCCTAGTGGCACAACTGGAAATCCATCCTGTGGTTGTTGCTTAATCTTTATTTTCAGCGAATGATATGCTTGTGCTCTGAGGCAGCCTGTTGGGATGTGGTCTTCATGTGGTGCTCTGATTATGTATTCACCAGTACAGCTTCTGACAGGTCACTGATCCTTCAGTGACCTGCCCCCTAGTTTACTTAATGATCGCAGCATGATCGCATATAATGTGTATGTAACCCTTCTCTTTCATGTTATCCATAAATTCCTAAAAAAAATCTGTTTCAAAATGGCGCCCAGATCAGCAATCCGATAGCTGCTACTGCGCAGGCGCTGGTGGCACATCTTGCTAGAGAAAAAAAAATTTTCTCCACCAAGATGGCACCACCAGTGCCTGTGCAGAAGCAGCTATCAGTGATCCGATAGATGCAACTGAGCAGGCGCCGGCACAAACTTGGAGGAGGCAATTCTTTGTCTCTAGCAAGATGGCACTGCCTGCGCAGTAGCAGCTATCGGATCGCTGATAGCTGCTATTGCGCAGGCGCCGGCAGTGCCATCTTAGTGGAGACAATTTTTTTTTCTCTAGCAAGATGGCACCGCCGGCGCCTTCGCAGTAACAGCTACTGTATAGCTGAAAGCTACTGTATCGCTGAAAGCTGCTACTTCGCAGGCATGGCCGGCGCCATTTTCAAACTGATTTTTTTTTTAATGAATTTGTGGATAACATGAAAGCAAAGGGTTACATACACATTATATATGAATCATGCTTTTGGATGCTGTCCTTCCTGTGGTTGTTCCTTCCCGGTGAAAGACCTGGCTATTTATTGCTTGCGTTGAGAAACACGTGATGGTGTCTCCGTGGCTTTTCTCCATGCATTTGCCTCAGTGATCAGTCAGAAGCCATACTGGTGTATACCTAAGCACCACATGAAATTGATGTTGCAAAAGCTCTGGCAAATCAAAAGTTACATCGGCGATCCCGGAAGGTACAGTAAGAGTTTCCCATAGAGATTTGCGAGTGACCATACTGGCACCTTTTTACTGATGGTGAGTGCCGTATAAATGTCTGTTCTTCATTCATTTTTCTCCTATCATTATGAACATGAATCTAATACTATGTCTACATTCCTAACATGATCTGCTTATGTGTAGTGTCAGTCTATATTTCACAATCAGTTCACAGATAAATTTTCATTCTTGTGATATATTGTGTAAATCTTCCTCGTGGTAAGCATGTTACTGAAACATCTGCTCGGAATTTCTTTGAGGCCATATTTCTCGGTAGTGAGATTGACATGACTGAAAAATTAGGAAATGAAAAAAGAACCTCTAGTAAGTCTAGCTGCAACTCAACATATAGATATAGTTAAGGAAAGACAAATTTGCTGTTGTAAGAACTTTTTCTTATTAAGAGCATTTACTTACTAGTAGCTGTAATGTTCACCCCCTTTCCGCTGACCAGCAGATTTGCTATCATTTATTCCAAAAATTGCAGTAAATTTTAGTGGAATCCTACGCCAACTTATAGCAGCAAATCTATTCAAAGCCTTTTTGTTCTAATAAATCTGACACATATTATAACAGCAATGTTTTTATCTAATACTTTCATATAAATACCATTGTTATATCTCATCCTGAGAGGTGGATCCACGAAACCTCTGGACTGGATGAGCAATTCATAAACCGCATGGACAGGTGGTGCTGGTGCAGCTAGGCAGATGAGTCATTCATGTATTGGTACTGGAAATGTAGCTGAACTGGTGTAGTGAAGCTGGACTGATGTAGCATAATTCAGCTGCAAAACTGAAGTAATGGATATGGATGTACTAGAGCTGAGAAGAGGAACTGAAACAGGGTAGACTTGAATCTAGCAGAGTTGAGTAGTGGTACAGAAGTAGTGGTAACATGGACGCTACAGAACTGAGCTGCAGAAATGGAGTAGTGGAGACTTAGAGGTAGCTGAGTTGAGAAGTGGTACAAGAGTATTAACATTTGGATGAAGCAGAGCTAAGTAGTGATATTAGAGAGACACTTAGATGTAGCAGAACTGAGCATTTAACACTGACAACAATTACAAAACACTTATTTTTAGAATTGTTCTAATAATGCTGTATAACACAACTTTCATTGTGCTTCCCTATATATGAAAGACCCTGCATTGGGATTCTGGTGTAAAGGGGTTGTCCGGTTCAAATCTGTGACTACACTTATGAATCACCCCAGTGCACAAACTGTGAGCTGCGGGGATTCTCTGGTTTCTAACCTGGGACCAGAGGGTATTTATGAGTTATACATGTGCAGCGCCCCAGAGTCCTGGTCATTGCAGTAATGTTATTCTTCCACCAGGGGGAGTGATGTTACGTCTGAGGGCAATGAAGGAGATCTTCACACTCCAGTCCGCCAGGGGTAGCCATGCTTCTATCTATTAGTGCGCTCCTCACACTTAGGTAAAACTGGTGGGTTGGTTAGGAAGTTAGGGAGAAGCTGACTGGAGGGAGTAGGAGATAGTCAGTCAGCCCCAACTGAGTTTGGCAGAGGCTGGTTGGAGTGGGTTCCAGCCAGCTCCAGACTGCGGCCTGCGGAAGACGAGGGTACACGGAGCTGCGCCTGCATCCCAATGCGGCAGCATCCCAAGAAGGAGACATTGAAAGGAACTGTGTTGCAGTGAGTGAGCAACAAAGTCATAGCAACAGGAGAGGAACACCAGAGGGAGACCAGCTAGAAGCAGGCTGCCTCTTTCTGAAGCGCAGTACCGGTAGCCAGAACACCAAGGGAGTAAGGATCTCTATGCCGTTACTTCAAAGACTGGCAGGACAGGTGATTTCACGTTGGCTGCCCGACCATATACCCAGGAGGCAGGGTGGCAACTTGTGGGGGCCAGGGCGTCTCTAGGGTCCCTATAAAAAGCCTCAGGCCACCAGTCATACGGGTTTGTCCTATCCGTCAGGGGGACAGAGAGAGACAGAGACTTAACATCTACAATAGTTGTGAGGAACTTACCGAGTTGCTCAGGAGGGAGGGACTACAATGCCCAGGCGCTAGAGGAAGGCTATTGAATTCCACCTGGATAAGGGGACTCTGGATTTGCCTTCAGACCGGCCGGACTCTGCCTACCCTGTGGTGCTTACCCTGGACTGTGGATGCTGAAGCCTTCAGTAAAGGTAAAAAGACTGCAACCTTGTGTCATCATTATTCACTGCGCTTTACATCAACCACCATCCACCATCTACACTCTGGGAAGCCCTGAGGACATACTTCACCTATGGGAAGGTATACCATCTAGCTGCCATAACATCACCCCAGCGGACCCCTAAGCAGCATCGGTCATCCTGACCGAATACCACAGGTGGTGTCACGAACATTATCCTATAAACTTTTGTCCTTTTATTGGACGCCCCTCAAAGGGCCACGTGCCGGTGCCGAGTACCCCATTGCCCTAACGTGGGGGCGCTCCACATACTCCTGGCCAGAGCCCGTCTAGTGCGCACGGCCTCACTCCATGCACTTCCATACAAGTGTATGGAAGTGAGGCCCTGCCCACTGGCCAGGAGTATGCATAATTCATACATACCCTTCAGTCCCAGGTCAGAAACTGGCAAATCTCCGCAGCGCATAGTACTTGTACAGGGGGATTCATACTGTTAGTGTACAGTCACTCAGAGTGACTGCCCTTTAAAAAGTTAGATAACTGTGCACTAGCTGCACTCCCCTGTTGTGAATTCCGCTCTTGGGCTCCCTCCGGTGGTTGTAAGTGGCACTTTTGTGAGTTCTGCTCTTGGGCTCCCTCTTGTGGTTTCAAGTGGTATGGCTGCTCCTTGGAGTTAGCTGTCTTCAGCTGCCTCCACTTATCGTCTCTTCTGCTCGGCTATTTAGGCCTGGCTGTTCCTTCAGCCAGTGCCACTTGTAAATGGTTCCTGGTTGGATTTTCATCTCTTTGGATTTCCCTGTTATCCTGACCAGTTCAGCAAAGCTAAGTATTTGCTTGCGCTTTTCTGTTCACAGATTGTGGACTTATCCGTTCAGTGCTTTCTATGTTTGTCCAGCGTTATCAGTATGAATTAATTCTGTCTTGCAGGAAGCTCTGGGAAGCAGATTTACCCTCCACACCTTTAGTCAGGTGTGGAGATTTTTTTGTAAACTCTGCGTGGATTTTTGTAGTGTTTTATACTGACCGCACAGTATTCCATCCTGTCCTATCTATCAAGCTAGACTGGCCTCCTGTGCTCATCCTGGTTTCATTCTGTGTATGTCTTTTTCCTCTCCACTCACAGTCATTATTTGTGGGGGGCTAATCTATCCTTTGGGGATTTTCTCTGAGGCAAGATAGTTTTTCTGCTTCTGTCTTTAGGGGTAGTTAGCTCTTAGGCTGTGACGAGATGCCTAGGGAGAGTTAGCAGCATTCCACGGCTACTTCTAGTGTTGTGTTGAGCTTAGGGACTGCGGTCAGTACAGTTACCACTTCCTTCTGAGCTCGTTCCATGTTGCTCCTAGACCACCGCATCATAACACTCCCCCCCGTGGGATCCCGATGGGATTTACTATTTAGTAATCTAGAGTTGCTCTCAGATTTCTTCTGTGGGGTTGTAGTTGGAAATGTTGTGAATCAACATACTGAGAAATTGAATTCAGTGGAGCTAATCAGTATGTGACTATCTGTCACAGTTTCTGCATAATCCATGCGTAATTAGCTGCAATAAATGTGATGACACTTTTCTTTATCCACAACACTGATTTCAAATCCATGCGGAAAAATCTGCTTAATTTAAAGTCGTACAAAATACAGATACAAAAGGCAGAAACAACCAATCTCGGCCAGAAGCATTCTCATAATTACTTCTCCATTAATAATATCCAACCGTATAAAGAATAGTGGACAAATACATATGACTACCAAAAAATGAGTATAAAATACCCACAGACCACTGTAGCAAAAGATGTCATAAAATCAATAAAGTTTATTGAAAATTCATTTAAAATTTATACATAGTACCATATGAAAATCTTCAAAGAGAATAAGACAAAAAACCATGTACAGTGAAAATATCATATACAGTATAGCTGTAATGTTTAACATTGAAAACCCTTAATAATAAACCTGTCCAATATGAGGTTCCCAAAAGCATCCTATAAGGTAATTATATGTATCTAGTACCTGGATAATGAGACCTATAACATACAGGGCATTTGTAAAGGTATAAGAAATGGTTTCAATGCTTACCCATTGTGGTGTATCACTGCACAGGAACGCCCCGACGCGCGTTTCGCCCACGTGCTTTATCAAGGGGAGTGTGTTACTTACCCCCACCTTACCTCATTAAATACCCCCCAAAGTATAGGATCAGCCAGTAAGGTGCTTCGCATGCGAAGACGCCACGCCATGCCTTCAGGTGCATCGGGTTCGGCATTCATCTCCGGTGCGCGTTAGAGGAAATCCCTCTTTGACGTCATATGACATGAACCGGAAATTCATGGTAACCTTAGGCGATGCAAAGGCAAACGGCGAGCGAGTGCGCATGCGCATACCAGCGCCATCTTAAAGAAGTCCCGAGGAGGGAGCCATATTGCTGTGTCCCATAGCATATAAAAGAAAAAGAGAAAAATGAAGAAAAGGAAAAAGGAAAAGAGAGGAAAAAGTGCGCCTGCGCACATGCGTACCACTTTCAAAAATCTTTACCCCAATAAATCTATGCCAGCGCCATTTATAAGGAACCGTATACAAGATGCCAATGTTACCATGAATTTCCGGTTCGCGTCATATGACGTCAAAGAGGGATTTCCTCTAACGCGCACCGGAGATGAATGCCGGACCCGATGCACCTGAAGGCATGGCGTGGCGTCTTCGCATGCGAAGCACCTTACTGGCTGATCCTATACTTTGGGGGGTATTTAATGAGGTAAGGTGGGGGTAAGTAACACACTCCCCTTGATAAAGCACGTGGGCGAAACGCGCGTCGGGGCGTTCCTGTGCAGTGATACACCACAATGGGTAAGCATTGAAACCATTTCTTATACCTTTACAAATGCCCTGTATGTTATAGGTCTCATTATCCAGGTACTAGATACATATAATTACCTTATAGGATGCTTTTGGGAACCTCATATTGGACGGGTTTATTATTAAGGGTTTTCAATGTTAAACATTACAGCTATATATGATATTTTGACTGTACATGGTTTTTTGTCTTATTCTCTTTGAAGATTTTCATACGGTACTATGTATAAATTTTAAATGAATTTTCAATAAACTTTATTGATTTTATGACATCTTTTGCTACAGTGGTCTGTAGGTATTTTATACTCATTTTTTGGTAGTTAATTTAAAGTCGGTTTGTGAACATACTGTACAATCTCAATGCAAATCATTTTGTCATTGTGTTTACGTAGGCACAGCAGATTCCTAGAAATCTAATAAAGAGAAATGCCTCATAAAATGTACTTCCTTTTTACATGTTGTTGCATTACAAGACTGATTTTTAGGTGCCAGAATTGTTTGACAACCATTTTTTTAAAGGTTTACTTCTAATATATAATTGCCTAGAATACTACTTCCTGCAATTTGTGCCAACTTCCGTGGCTTTGTCCGGAGCTAATGTCCGGAGCTAATGTCCGGAGCTAATGTCCGGAGATAAGTGACGTCAACAGTGTCCAGTGTCTGATTGGTTGCCGCCTGCTGCGAGCGACCAATCAGAAACGTGCCGTACTGTGACACACTCCGCCCGCCATTTTGGTGTGATTTTTGAATTTTTACCTCACAGCAAGTTTCTACTGCGTGGAGGCGGGCCCAGTGACATTGCTCTTCAAGCTCCTGCCGAATTTCGTCAAAAAAATGATAATACCATTTACCAAAACTATATATATTTAGTTGTGAAGTGGTTCAGTGACATTTTCACACCAATTTTGAACTTTTGTTTGGTGTTTTCTCCATATACTGCCTATTATTTTTGTTCTTTCTTACTATTATTTATTAATTGTATTATTCTTACATTTGAATAAATAAAGTATATATGGATTCTAGACTCCCGATTCTTTAGAATCGGGCTGCCATCTAGTATATGATAAATTCCTTGACATCAGAAGATAATAGGGGCATCTGGTAGATGCCTCTCCTTCCTAACCCCTGGGCTTGATGTCACCTGACAATACAAGGCTGACATCAACCCCACAAATATTACGCCACTTGCCACCACACCAGGGCAAGTGGGAAGAGCAATGATAAGTTGGCGCATCGTATGGATGTGCTGTTTCCCGAGCAGTTGAGGGATGATGCTAGTAGCCTGGGGGGGGGGAACAATATCTATGACCCCTTCCCAGGCAATTAATAGCAATCCACAGCTGTCTGTTTAGCCTTTGCTGGTTTGAATTTATAGGGCGACACTACGTCATTTTTTCTGGGATCCCCAATAAATTCACCAGGAAAGGCTAAGCAAACAGCTGTGACCTGTTATTAATAGCCAGGGAACCATATAGGGTATTGTCCCAGATTATTAACATCAGCCCCCCCGCCGTGGACTTTCCCTCTGCTAGTTATGAAATTTGTGGGGGAGCCTATGCTATTTTTTATTTAATTATTTATTTTACGCAGGAGTTACACAGCTGCTGCTGAATACAACTCCCAAAATTGTCTCCTGGTCGCGCTGATCTCAGAACTAGCAAAAGACAATGATGAGAGCTGACGGCGCAAACTGTATCACTTCTTCCAAGGTGACAGTACTTGGCATGCTGATGACACACGGATGTTATCCTTGTGTCATAAGTGTGCACTTGTGCTGCATGTCTGCAGGTTATTCCCCCAGACACACAGTCGATGTGAAAAACCTGACATATGCGCACCACCAAGAATACAATGGGTGTGCGTGTGTATTTGCGGCCCTTATAAAACGGACCACATATGGACACAAAAAAATTACGTGTGAAGAAGGCCTTACACATTGTCACAGGATCAGTATTATATATAGACTAGCTGAAGAGCCCGGCGTTGCCCAGGCATAGCATCTAACTGTGGTTAGTTATAACAAATTATAATGATTATATTGCATATAAAAACATTTCACATCATATATTCAACACTACAGATTTGCAACACAAATTAACTAAATGATTACCCAAATATTGATAATTTTTTATTTTCAACTCATTTAAGAGCCTTTTGATAAACATCCTATTTTAACCCCTTAACAATCGCCGATATGCCTTTTAACGGCGTTACTTAAGAGTACTTAAACCACAGCGCCCTTAATTAACGGTGCTGTGGAAAAAGTGTATAGCGCCTCCCAGAGTTAGATTTTCTCAGGGGTCTCGGCTGCCGGAGGGTAGCCGAGATCCCAGAGAACATGATTCGGGTCGGTTTTTACTGACTCCGGGGTTGTGATCGCCGTTATTAACCGTATAACGGCGACCGCAGAAAAAAAAAGCGTGATTTGCCATTTGATTTCTCTGTCCTCTGATGTGATCGCACATCGCACATCAGAGGACAGAGAAATAGAGTCCTTGATCGCCCTGATACTTACCAGTGTCTTCAGGGGTCCCTGGGTCCCTCTGCTTCCCCCATGGTCGCTGACGTCTTTTACCGGTAAGAAAATGGCAGACGCATGAGCAGTGTGCCCGTCGAGATCTGCCGGCTGGCAAGCACCCGACAAAAATAGGAATATTTTTCCTATTGGTTCATTTTGGTCACTGTGATAGTCACTATCACAGTGATAAAAAAAAAACCAAACGTAAATAACCCCCCCTCCCTTTATTGCCCCTTTGTTAGGGAAAAATAATAAAATAAAGAAAATATATTTATTTCCATTTTTCCATTAGGGTTGGAGTTGGGCTAAAGGTAGTTGGACTAAAGTGAGGGTTAGGGTTGGGGCTAAAGTTAGGGTTAGGATTGGGGCTAAAGTTAGGGTAAGGGTTGGGATTAGGGTTAAGGTTGGGATTAGAGTTAGGGGTATGTTGGGGTTAGGTTTGTGGTTAGGGTTATGGTTAGGGTTGAGGTTAGGTGTTATGATAAGGTAATTCAGTACCACAATGGACATAGAGGTCAGAGCATATACAGTGGCCTGACAATAACCCAAAAACATAGAACGAGCTCTGAGACGTGGGAACTCTGCTGACCGCAATCCCTAATCCTCTCCAACCACACTAGAGGCAGCCGTGGATTGCGCCTAACGCTCCCTATGCAACTCGGCACAGCCTGAGAAACTAACTAGCCTGAAGATAGAAAATAAGCCTACCTTGCCTCAGAGAAATACCCCAAAGGAAAAGGCAGCCCCCACATATAATGACTGTGAGTTAAGATGAAAAGACAAACGTAGAGATGAAATAGATTTAGCAAAGTGAGGCCCGACTTTCTGAACAGAGCGAGGATAGGAAAGGTAACTTTGCGGTCAACACAAAACCCTGCAAAAACCACGCAAAGGGGGCAAAAAGACCCTCCGTACCGAACTAACGGCACGGAGGTACACCCTCTGCGTCCCAGAGCTTCCAGCAAGCAAGAAAAAACAAATAGACAAGCTGGACAGAAAAAAACAGCAAACAAAATAGCAAAGCGGAACTTAGCTATGCAGAGCAGCAGGCCACAGGACCGATCCAGGAGGAAACAGGTCCAATACTAGAACATAGACTGGAGGCCAGGATCAAAGCACTAGGTGGAGTTAAATAGAGCAGCACCTAACGACTTCACCACATCACCTGAGGAAGGAAACTCAGAAGCCGCAGTACCACTCTCCTCCACCAACGGAAGCTCACAGAGAGAATCAGCCGAAGTACCACTTGTGACCACAGGAGGGAGCTCTGCCACAGAATTCACAACAGTACCCCCCCCTTGAGGAGGGGTCACCGAACCCTCACCAGAGCCCCCAGGACGACCAGGATGAGCCATATGAAAGGCACGAACAAGATCGGGAGCATGGACATCAGAGGCAAAGACCCAGGAATTATCTTCCTGAGCATAACCCTTCCACTTAACCAGATACTGGAGTTTCCGTCTTGAAACACGAGAATCCAAAATCTTCTCCACAATATACTCCAACTCCCCCTCCACCAAAACCGGGGCAGGAGGATCAACAGATGGAACCATAGGTGCCACGTATCTCCGCAACAATGACCTATGGAATACGTTATGTATGGAAAAAGAATCTGGAAGGGTCAGACGAAAAGACACAGGATTAAGAACCTCAGAAATCCTATACGGACCAATGAAACGAGGTTTAAACTTAGGAGAGGAAACCTTCATAGGAATATGACGAGAAGATAACCAAACCAAATCCCCAACACGAAGTCGGGGACCCACACAGCGTCTGCGATTAGCGAAACGTTGAGCCTTCTCCTGGGACAAGGTCAAATTGTCCACTACATGAGTCCAAATCTGCTGCAACCTGTCCACCACAGTATCCACACCAGGACAGTCCGAAGACTCAACCTGCCCTGAAGAGAAACGAGGATGGAACCCAGAGTTGCAGAAAAACGGTGAAACCAAGGTAGCCGAGCTGGCCCGATTATTAAGGGCGAACTCTGCCAAAGGCAAAAAGGACACCCAGTCATCCTGATCAGCAGAAACAAAGCATCTCAGATATGTTTCCAAGGTCTGATTGGTTCGTTCGGTCTGGCCATTAGTCTGAGGATGGAAAGCCGAGGAAAAAGACAAGTCAATGCCCATCCTACCACAAAAGGCTCGCCAAAACCTCGAAACAAACTGGGAACCTCTGTCAGAAACGATATTCTCTGGAATGCCATGTAAACGAACCACATGCTGGAAGAACAATGGCACCAAATCAGAGGAGGAAGGTAATTTAGACAAGGGTACCAAATGGACCATCTTAGAGAAGCGATCACAGACCACCCAAATGACTGACATCTTTTGAGAGACGGGAAGATCTGAAATAAAATCCATAGAGATATGTGTCCAAGGCCTCTTCGGGACCGGCAAGGGCAAAAGCAACCCACTGGCACGAGAACAGCAGGGCTTAGGCCGAGCACAAATCCCACAGGACTGCACAAAAGAACGCACATCCCGCGACAGAGATGGCCACCAAAAGGATCTAGCCACTAACTCTCTGGTACCAAAGATTCCAGGATGACCAGCCAACACCGAACAATGAACCTCAGAGATAACTTTATTCGTCCACCTATCAGGGACAAACAGTTTCTCCGCTGGGCAACGATCAGGTTTATTAGCCTGAAATTTTTGCAGCACCCGCCGCAAATCAGGGGAGATGGCAGACACAATTACTCCCTCTTTGAGGATACCCACCGGCTCAGATAAACCCGGAGAGTCGGGCACAAAACTCCTAGACAGAGCATCCGCCTTCACATTTTTAGAGCCCGGAAGGTACGAAATCACAAAGTCAAAACGGGCAAAAAACAACGACCAACGAGCCTGTACAGGATTCAACCGCTTGGCAGACTCGAGATAAGTCAAGTTCTTATGATCAGTCAAGACCACCACGCGATGCTTAGCTCCTTCAAGCCAATGACGCCACTCCTCGAATGCCCACTTCATGGCCAGCAACTCTCGATTGCCCACATCATAATTTCGCTCAGCAGGCGAAAACTTCCTGGAAAAGAAGGCGCATGGTTTCATCACCGAGCAATTAGAACTTCTCTGCGACAAAACAGCCCCTGCTCCAATCTCAGAAGCATCAACCTCGACCTGGAATGGAAGCGAAACATCTGGTTGACACAACACAGGGGCAGAAGAAAAACGACGCTTCAACTCTTGAAAAGCTTCCACAGCAGCAGAAGACCAATTGACCACATCAGCACCCTTCTTGGTCAAATCGGTCAATGGTTTAGCAATACTAGAAAAATTGCAGATGAAGCGATGATAAAAATTAGCAAAGCCCAGGAACTTTTGCAGACTTTTCAGAGATGTCGGCTGAGTCCAATCATGGATGGCTTGGACCTTAACAGGGTCCATCTCGATAGTAGAAGGGGAAAAGATGAACCCCAAAAATGAAACCTTCTGAACACCAAAGAGACACTTTGATCCCTTCACAAACAAAGAATTAGCACGCAGGACCTGAAACACCGTTCTGACCTGCTTCACATGAGACTCCCAATCATCCGAGAAGATCAAAATGTCATCCAAGTACACAATCAGGAATTTATCCAGGTACTCTCGGAAGATGTCATGCATAAAGGACTGAAACACTGATGGAGCATTGGCAAGTCCGAATGGCATTACTAGATACTCAAAATGGCCCTCGGGCGTATTAAATGCAGTTTTCCATTCATCGCCTCGCTTAATACGCACAAGATTATACGCACCACGAAGATCTATCTTGGTGAACCAACTAGCCCCCTTAATCCGAGCAAACAAATCAGATAACAACGGCAAGGGGTACTGAAATTTAACCGTGATCTTATTTAGAAGGCGGTAATCTATACAAGGTCTCAGCGAACCATCCTTCTTGGCTAAAAAAAAGAACCCTGCTCCTAATGGCGACGATGACGGGCGAATATGCCCCTTCTCCAAGGACTCCTTCACATAACTCCGCATAGCGGCGTGCTCAGGCACAGATAAATTAAACAGTCGACCTTTTGGGAATTTACTACCAGGAATCAAATCGATAGCACAATCACAATCCCTATGCGGAGGTAGGGTATCGGACTTGGGCTCATCAAATACATCCCGGTAATCAGACAAGAACTCTGGAACCTCAGAAGGGGTGGATAACGAAATTGACAGAAATGGGACATCACCATGTACCCCCTGACAACCCCAGCTGGACACAGACATGGATTTCCAATCTAATACTGGATTATGGACTTGTAGCCATGGCAACCCCAACACGACCACACCATGCAGATTATGCAACACCAGAAAGCGAATAACCTCCTGATGTGCAGGAGCCATGCACATGGTCAGCTGGGTCCAGTACTGAGGCTTATTCTTGGCCAAAGGCGTAGCATCAATTCCTCTCAATGGAATAGGACACTGCAAGGGCTCCAAGAAAAACCCACAACGCCTAGCATACTCCAAGTCCATCAAATTCAGGGCAGCGCCTGAATCCACAAATGCCATGACAGAATACGATGACAAAGAGCAGATCAAGGTAACGGACAGAAGAAATTTTGACTGTACCGTACCAATGGTGACAGACCTAGCGAACCGCTTAGTGCGCTTAGGACAAGCAGAGATAGCATGAGTGGAATCACCACAGTAGAAACACAGCCCATTCAGACGTCTGTGTTCTTGCCGTTCAACTCTGGTCAAAGTCCTATCGCACTGCATAGGCTCAGGTTTAAGCTCAGGTAATACCGCCAAATGGTGCACTGATTTACGCTCCGCAAGCGTCGACCGATCTGAATGGCCAAAGACATAGACTCATTCAGACCAGCAGGCATAGGAAATCCCACCATGACATCCTTAAGGGCTTCAGAGAGACCCTTTCTGAAAATAGCTGCGAACGCACCTTCATTCCATTGAGTGAGTACGGACCACTTTCTAAATTTCTGACAATATACCTCTATCTCATCCTGACCCTGACACAGAGCCAGCAAATTTTTCTCTGCCTGATCCACTGAATTAGGTTCATCGTACAGCAGTCCGAGCGCCAGGAAAAACGCATCGATATTACTTAATGCAGGATCTCCTGACGCAAGAGAAAATGCCCAGTCCTGAGGGTCGCCACGTAAAAAAGAAATAATGATTCTAACTTGTTGAACTGGGTCACCAGAGGAGCGAGGTTTCAAAGCCAGAAATAGTTTACAATTATTTTTGAAACTCAGAAATTTAGTTCTATCTCCAAAAAACAAATCAGGAATAGGAATTCTCGGTTCTAACATAGAATTCTGAACCACAAAGTCTTGAATATTTTGTACTCTTGCCGTGAGCTGATCCACACATGAAGACAGACCTTTAATGTCCATCGCTACACCTGTGTCCTGAACCACCCAAATGTCTAGGGGAAAAAAAAGGCAAAACACAGTGCAGAGAAAAAAAAATGGTCTCAGAACTTCTTTTTTCCCTCTATTGAGAATCATTAGTACTTTGGGCCTCCAGTACTGTTATGATAAGGTAATTCAGTACCTCAATGGACATAGAGGTCAGAGCACATACAGTGACCTGACAATAACTCAAAAACATAGAACGAGCTCTGAGACGTGGGAACTCTGCTGACCGCAATCCCTAATCCTCTCCAACCACACTAGAGGCAGCCGTGGATTGCGCCTAACGCTCCCTATGCAACTCGGCACAGCCTGAGAAACTAACTAGCCTGAAGATAGAAAATAAGCCTACCTTGCCTCAGAGAAATACCCCAAAGGAAAAGGCAGCCCCCACATATAATGACTGTGAGTTAAGAGGAAAAGACAAACGTAGAGATGAAATAGATTTAGCAAAGTGAGGCCCGACTTTCTGAACAGAGCGAGGATAGGAAAGGTAACTTTGCGGTCAACACAAAACCCTGCAAAAACCACGCAAAGGGGGCAAAAAGACCCTCCGTACCGAACTAACGGCACGGAGGTACACCCTCTGCGTCCCAGAGCTTCCAGCAAGCAAGAAAAAACAAATAGACAAGCTGGACAGAAAAAAACAGCAAACAAAATAGCAAAGCGGAACTTAGCTATGCAGAGCAGCAGGCCACAGGACCGATCCAGGAGGAAACAGGTCCAATACTAGAACATAGACTGGAGGCCAGGATCAAAGCACTAGGTGGAGTTAAATAGAGCAGCACCTAACGACTTCACCACATCACCTGAGGAAGGAAACTCAGAAGCCGCAGTACCACTCTCCTCCACCAACGGAAGCTCACAGAGAGAATCAGCCGAAGTACCACTTGTGACCACAGGAGGGAGCTCTGCCACAGAATTCACAACAGTTAGGGTTATGGTTAGGATTGGGATTACAACCCCTGGCAAAAATTATGGAATCACCGGCCTTAGAGGATGTTCATTCAGTTGTTTAATTTTGTAGAAAAAAAGCAGATCACAGACATGGCACACAGCTAAAGTCATTTCAAATGGCAACTTTCTGGCTGTAAGAAACACTAAAAGAAATCAAGAACAAGAAATGTGGTAGTCATTAATGGTTACTTTTTAGCCAAGCATAGGGAAAAAATTATGGAATCACTCAATTCTGAGGAAAAAATTATGGAATCAGCCTGTAAATTTTCATACACAAAAATAATACCTGCATCAAATTAGATCTACTCGTTAGTCTGCATCTAAAAAGGAGTGATCACACCTTGGAGAGCTGTTGCACCAAGTGGACTGACATGAATTATGGCTACAACACGAGAGATGTCAATTGAAACAAAGGAAAGGATTATCAAACTCTTAAAAGAGGGTAAATCATCACAAAAGGTTGCAAAGATGTTGGTTGTTCACAGTCAGCTGTGTCTAAAATCTGGACCAAATACAAACAACATGGGAAGGTTGTTAAAGGCAAACATACTGGTAGATCAAGGAAGACATCAAAGCATCAAGACCAGAAACTTAAAGCAATATGTCTCCAAAACAGGAAATGCACAACAAAACAAATGATGAACGAATGTGTGGAAACTAGAGTCAACGTCTGTGATCGAACTGTAAGAAACCGCCTAAAGGAAATGGGATTTACATACAGAAAAGCAATCATTAACACCTAAACAGTAAAAAACAAGGTTACATTGGGCAAAGGAAAAGCAATCCTGGACTGTGGATGACTAGATGACAGTCATATTCAGTGATGAATCTGCATTAAGCAAGGTGATGATGCTGGAACTTTTGTTTGGTGCCATTCCAATGAGACTTATAAAGATGACTGCCGAAGAGAACATGCAAATTTCCACAGTCATTGATGATATGGGGCTGCAAGTCAGGTAAAGGCACTGGGGAGACGGCTGTCATTACATCTTCAATAAATGCACAAGTTTATGTTGATATTTTGGACACTTTTCTTATCCCATCAATTGAAAGGATGTTTGGGGATGATGAAATCATTTTTCAAGATGATAATGCATCTTGCCATAGAGCAAAAACTGTGAAAACATTCCTTGAAAAAAGACACATAAGGTCAATGTCATGGCCTGCAAATAGTCCGGATCTCAATTTGAAACTCTTTGGTGGAAGTTGAAGAAAATGGTCCATCACAAGGCTCCAACCTGCAAAGCTGACCTGGTAACAGCAATCAGAGAAAGTTGGAGCCAGATGATGAAGAATACTGTTTGACACTCATCAAGTCCATGCCTCAGAGACTGCAAGCTGTTATAAAAGCCAGAGGTGGTGCAACAAAATACTAGTGATGTTTTGGAGTGTTTTTTGTTTGTTTGTTTATTTTTCATGATTCCATAATTTTTTCCTCAGAATTGAGTGATTCTAATTTTTTTTCCTATGCTTGGTTAAAAAAGTAACCATTACTGACTACCACATTTTTTGTTCTTGCTTTCTTTAATTGTTTCTTACATCCAGAAAGTTGCCATTTGAAATGACTTTAGTTTTGTATCATGTTTGTGGTTTTTTTTTTACAAAATTAAACAACTGAATGAACATCCTCCAAGGCCGGTGATTCCATAATTTTTGCCAGGGGTTGTAGGCTTAGGGGTGTGTTGGGGTTAAGGTTGTGATTAGGGTTATGGTTAGGGTTGGGAATAGAGTTAGGGATGTGTTGGGCTTAGGGTTGTGATTAGGGCTATAGTTAGGGTTGGGATTAGGGATAGTGGTTTGTTGGGTTTAGGGTGGTGATTAGGGTTATGGTTAGGGTCTGGATTAGGGTTAGGGGTGTGTTGGGGTTAGGGTTGTGATTAGAGTTATGGTTAGGGTTGGGATTAGGGTTAGGGGTGTGTTGGGGTTAGGGCTGGAGTTAGAATTGGGGGGTTTCCACTGTTTAGGTACATCTGGGGTCTCCAAACGCGACATGGCACCACCATTGACTCTAGCCAATTTTGCGTTCAAAAAGTCAAATGGTGCTCCCTACCTTCCGAGCTCTGCCGTGCACCCAAATAGTGGTTTACCCCCCACAAATGGGGCATCAGCATACTCAGGACAAATTGGAAAACAACTTTTGGTGTCCAATTTCTCCTGTTACCCTTGGGAAAATAAAAAATTGGGAGGGCTAAAAAAATAATTTTTGTCAAAAAAAATTATTTTTTATTTTCACGGCTCACCGTTATCAACATCTGTGAAGCACTTGGGCGTTCAAAGTGCTCACCACTAGTGTTGAGCGATACCTTCCGATATCAAGAAGTATCGGTATCGGATTGGATTGGCCGATATCCCAAAAATATTGGATATCGCCGATACCGATACCCGACACCAATGCAAGTCAATGGGACACAAATATCGGAATGTAAATAAGCCCTTTCTGTCCTTCTACATCCTGTTCCAGTGGGGGGAAGAGTGTGGGCGGACACTGTGCGTGTCTGTGTGTGCCTGCCGGGGATCTGTACGGGCGTCTCGGGGGTCTGTACGGGGTGCCGGGGATCTGTGCGTGCCTGCCGGGGCTCTGTGCGGCCTGCCAGGGCTCTGTGCGGCCTGCCGAGGCTCTGTGCGTGCCAGCCAGGGTTCTGTGCACGCCTGTCGGGGCTCTCTGCGGCCTGCCGGGGCTCTACGCATGCTGCCGGTGGTCTGTGCGTGCCTGCCGGGGCTCTGTGCAGCCTGCCAGGGCTCTGTGCGGCCTGCCGGGGCTCTGTGCATGCCTGCCGGGGCTCTGTGCGTGCCTGTTGTGGCTCTGTGCGGCCTGCCGGGGCTCTTTACGAGCTTGCTGGGGCTCTGTGCGGGCTTGCTGTGGCTCTGTGCGGGCTTGCCGGGGCTCTGTGCGGGCTGCCGGGACTCTGTGCGGGCTTGCCAGGCTCTATGCGGCCTACCGGGGCTCTGTGCAGGCTGCCGGGGGTCTGTGCAAGCATCGTCCGAAGGGACTACAAGTCCCATCGGACGATCCCTGTGACAGTGATTGACACATTAGCCAATGATTGGACAGTAGTAGTCCCATCATCCGGCTAATGTGTTGAATGTAAAAAAAAACAAAAAATAACATACATACTACATACACTACATTCATACATTACTTACAATACATACATACAGGCATACAGTACATATAACATAGAGTACATACTCACCATTACTTGTTATTTTGATCCCCGAAGCCAGTGTCACCTGTAAAAAATATTAAAATAACAAACAACCAATATACTCCCTGTCTGCAGAAATCCACGAGAGTCCCACGACGATCTCCCGTAGAGAACGGCAGCATCAGCTGATGCGACCGCTCTCCAGGGGCTTCAGGAACACGATGACAGGAGGAAGCTATCCTTCCGCACTGTATTCCTCCGCCGCTGTAAAAGAATAGTCAATAGTCTCACTTTTGGCATTGCTGTGTGAGAAATTTTCCCACGCAGCAATTGCCATAAAGTGAGACTTTGTCCTAAGGTAACCTCTCAGTGATGCACTGCAGGAGCCATTGTCTCCTGTCAGTGTGTCACTGAGGGTCCTATGGAGCAGTGACATCTAATTGACGCCTCTCCGTTATTAACCCGGCTTAATGTCACCTTACAATAGCAAGGTGACATTAACCCCTTATTACCCCATATCCCACCGTTGCACGGGAGTGGGAAGAGAGGGGCTAAGTGCCGGAAATGGCGCATCTTACAGATGCACCATCTCTGGGGCGGCTGCAGACTGGTATTTGTAGCCGGGGGGGGGGGGGGGCAATATCCATGGCCCCTCTCTAGGCTATGAATATCAGCCTGCAGCTGTCTGCATAGCCTTTCTGGCTATAAAATATAAGGGGACCCCACGTCATTTTTTGGGGGGGTCCCCCTATTTTAATAGCCAGTAAAGGCTATGCAGACAGCTGTGGGCTGATATTCATAGCCTAGAGAGGGGCCATGGATATTGCAGGCTACAAATATTGGCCCCCGGCCGTCGGCTTTCCCCCTCTGGCGCGGGAGTCCATGCCGTTTTTTTCCGTTTTTTATTTTTTTCTACTTCAACGCTCATTAAGGAATCTTTCACACATGCGTCGGTACGGGTCCGTCACTATGCATTGGGCCGACGTACTGACGCACGTTGTGAAATTTGTGCATGACGTGGGCAGCAGATGCAGTATTTCAATGCATCCGCTGCCCATTCTGAAGTTCAAGGAGGAGGGGGCGGAGTTTTGGCCGCGCATGCGCAGTAGAAAATGGCGGCTGCGACAGACAAAAAAAGTTCAATTGAACGTTTTTTCGTGCCGACGGTCCGCCAAAATACGACGGGCGCGACGTGTGGCAATCCGTCGCGATCCGTCACTAATTTAAGTCTATGGATAAAAAACGCATCCTGCGAACACATTTGCAGAATCGTTTTTTTCCCAAAACGACGGATTGCGACAGATTGCAATTTTCCACCATATCCGTTTTTTTCCGCCAGATCCGTTTTTTCAGCTGGATCCGTTTTTTTCAAAACTCGCCGGATTGTGCCTGACGGCAAAAACCTGATGTGTGAAAGCAGCCAGATATGTGGATAGATAGATGTATGTATATATAGATATATCTATCTATAAATATATCTATAGATATATCCATAGATATATAATAGAAAGGCCGATGTTTCTAAGGCTACTTTCACGCTTGCGTTTTTAGCAATCCGTCGTTTTGGGAAAAAACGGATCCTGCAAATGTGCTCGCAGGATGCGTTTTTTACCCATAGACTTGTATTAGCGACAGATCGCCACACGTCGCGTCCGTCGTGCAACGGATCCGTCGTGTTTTGGCGGACCATGGGCACGAAAAAGCATTCAAGTGAACGTTTTTTTGTCCGTCGCGCCTGCCATTTTCTACCGCACATGCGCTGCCGAAACTCCGCCCCCTCCTCCCCGGACTTCAGAATGGGCAGTGGATGTGTTGAAAAACTGCATCCGCTGCCCACGTCGTGCACAAATTTCATAACGTGCGTCGGTACGTCGGCCCGACGCATAGTGACGGACCCGTACCGACGCAAGTGTGAAAGATTTCTTAATGAGCGTTGAATTTTAAAAAAAAAATTGAAAAAAACGGTGTGGGCTCCCGCGCAAGTTTCTGCGCCAGAGGGGAAAAGCCGATGGCCGGGGGCCAAGATTTGTAGCCTGCTATGAATATCAGCCCGCAGCTGTCTGCATAGCCTTTACTGGCTATTAAAATAGGGGAACCCCCCCAAAAAATGACGTGGGGTCCCCCTATATTTTATAGCCAGAAAGGCTACGTAGACAGCTGCGGGCTGATATTCATAGCCTAGAGAGGGGCCATGGATATTGCACCCCCCGGCTACAAATACCAGTCCGCAGCCATTCCAGAAATGGCGCATCTGTAAGATGCGCCAATTCCGGCACTTAGCCCCTCTCTTCCCACTCCCGTGCAATGGTGGGATATGGGGTAATTAGGGGTTAATATCACCTTGCTATTGTAAGGTGACATTAAGCCAGGTTAATAACGGAGAGGCGTCAATAAGACGCCTATCCATTATTAATCCACATTAGGAAAAAAGTATTTTAATAATTTTCATTTAACCATACTTACCATACTTCTGCGCCTGCAAAAAATGTAAAATAATAAACCGTATACTACCTGTCCGCCGTAGTCCAATTAATAACGAGTGTCCCACGACGATCTCCCCTATAGAACAGTGACATCGGGTGATGTCACTGCTCCATAGGACCCTCAGTGACACACTGACAGGAGACAATGGCTCCTGCAGTGCATCACTGAGAGGTTACCTTAGGACAAAGTCTCACTTTATGGCAATTGCTGCGTGGGAAAATTTCTCACACAGCAATGCCAAAAGTGAGACTATTGACTATTCTTTTACAGCGGCGGAGGAATACAGTGCGGAAGGATAGCTTCCTCCCGTCATCGTGTTCCTGAAGCCCCTGGAGAGTGGTCGCATCAGTTGATGCTGCCGTTCTCCACGGGAGATCGTCGTGGGACTCTCGTGGATTTCTGCGGACAGGGAGTATATTGGTTGTTTGTTATTTTAATCTTTTTTTTACAGATGACACTGGCTTCGGGGAACAAAGTGACAAGTGATGGTGAGCATGTACTCCATGTTATATGTACTGTATGTCTGTATGTATGTATGTAATGTATGAATGTATTGTATGTAGTATGTACAGTGGGGCAAAAAAGTATTTAGTCAGTCAGCAATAGTGCAAGTTCCACCACTTAAAAAGATGAGAGGCGTCTGTAATTTACATCATAGGTAGACCTCAACTATGGGAGACAAACTAAGAAAAAAAATCCAGAAAATTACATTGTCTGTTTTTTTATCATTTTATTTGCATATTATGGTGGAAAATAAGTATTTGGTCAGAAACAAAATTTCATCTCAATACTTTGTAATATATCCTCTGTTGGCAATGACAGAGGTCAAACGTTTTCTGTAAGTCTTCACAAGGTTGCCACACACTGTTGTTGGTATGTTGGCCCATTCCTCCATGCAGATCTCCTCTAGAGCAGTGATGTTTTTGGCTTTTCGCTTGGCAACACGGACTTTCAACTCCCTCCAAAGGTTTTCTATAGGGTTGAGATCTGGAGACTGGCTAGGCCACTCCAGGACCTTGAAATGCTTCTTACGAAGCCACTCCTTCGTTGCCCTGGCGGTGTGCTTTGGATCATTGTCATGTTGAAAGACCCAGCCACGTTTCATCTTCAATGCCCTTGCTGATGGAAGGAGGTTTGCACTCAAATTCTCACGATACATGGCCCCATTCATTCTTTCATGTACCCGGATCATTCGTCCTGGCCCCTTTGCAGAGAAACAGCCCCAAAGCATGATGTTTCCACCACCATGCTTTACAGTAGGTATGGTGTTTGATGGATGCAACTCAGTATTCTTTTTCCTCCAAACACGACAAGTTGTGTTTCTACCAAACAGTTCCAGTTTGGTTTCATCAGACCATAGGACATTCTCCCAAAACTCCTCTGGATCATCCAAATGCTCTCTAGCAAACTTCAGACGGGCCCGGACATGTACTGGCTTAAGCAGTGGGACACGTCTGGCACTGCAGGATCTGAGTCCATGGTGGCGTAGTGTGTTACTTATGGTAGGCCTTGTTACATTGGTCCCAGCTCTCTGCAGTTCATTCACTAGGTCCCCCGGCGTGGTTCTGGGATTTTTGCTCACCGTTCTTGTGATCATTCTGACCCCATGGTGTGGGATTTTGCGTGGAGACCCAGATCGAGGGAGATTATCAGTGGTCTTGTATGTCTTCCATTTTCTAATTACTGCTCCCACTGTTGATTTCTTCACTCCAAGCTGGTTGGCTATTGCAGATTCAGTCTTCCCAGCCTGGTGCAGGGCTACAATTTTGTTTCTGGTATCCTTTGACAGTTCTTTGGTCTTCACCATAGTGGAGTTTGGAGTCAGACTGTTTGAGGGTGTGCACAGGTGTCTTTTTATACTGATAACAAGTTTAAACAGGTGCCATTACTACAGGTAATGAGTGGAGGAAAGAGGAGACTCGTAAAGAAGAAGTTACAGGTCTGTGAGAGCCAGAAATCTTGATTGTTTGTTTCTGACCAAATACTTATTTTCCACCATAATATGCAAATATAATGTTAAAAAAACAGACAATGTGATTTTCTGGATTTTTTTTTCTCAGTTTGTCTCCCATAGTTGAGGTCTACCTATGATGTAAATTACAGACGCCTCTCATCTTTTTAAGTGGTGGAACTTGCACTATTGCTGACTGACTAAATACTTTTTTGCCCCACTGTATGTACACGGTGGCGCAGTGGATAGCACAGCAGCCTTGCAGCGCTGGAGTCCTGGGTTCAAACCCCACTAAGGACAACATCTGCAAAGAGTTTGTATGTTCTCTCTGTGTTTGCGTGGGTTTCCTCCGGGTACTCCGGTTTCCTCCCACATTCCAAAGACATACTGATAGGGAATTTAGATTGTGAGCCCCAACAGGGACAGCGATGATAATGTGTTCAAAAAACTGTAAAGCGCTGCGAAATATGTTAGCGCTATATAAAGATTATTATTATTATTATAGTATGTATGTAGTATGTACAGTTGTGACAAAAGTATTGACACCCCTGCAATTCTGTCAGATAATACTCAGTTTCTTCCTGAAAATGATTGCAAACACAAATTCTTTGTTATTATTATCTTCATTTAATTTGTCTTAAATGAAAAAAACACAACAAGAATTGTCCTAAAGCCAAATTGGATATAATTCCACACCAAACATAAAAAAGGGGGTGGACAAAAGTATTGGCACTGTTTGAAAAATCATGTGATGCTTCTCTAATTTGTGTAATTAACAGCACCTGTAACTTACCTGTGGCACCTAACAGGTGTTGGCAATAACTAAATCACACTTGCAGCCAGTTGACATGGATTAAAGTTGACTCAACCTCTGTCCTGTGTCCTTGTGTGTACCACGTTGAACATGGAGAAAAGAAAGAAGACCAAAGAACTGTCTGAGGACTTGAGAAACCAAATTGTGAGGAAGCATGAGCAATCTCAAGGCTACAAGTCCATCTCCAAAGACCTGAATGTTCCTGTGTCTACCGTGTGCAGTGTCATCAAGAAGTTTAAAGCCCATGGCACTGTGGCTAACCTCCCTAGATGTGGACGGAAAAGAAAAATTGACAAGAGATTTCAACGCAAGATTGTGCGGATGTTGGATAAAGAACCTCGACTAACATCCAAACAAGTTCAAGCTGCCCTACAGTCCGAGGGTACAACAGTGTCAACCCGTACTATCCGTCGGCGTCTGAATGAAAAGGGACTGTATGGTAGGAGACTCAGGAAGACCCCACTTCTTACCCCGAGACATAAAAAGCCAGGCTGGAGTTTGCCAAAACTTACCTGAAAAAGCCTAAAACATTTTGGAAGAATGTTCTCTGGTCAGATGAGACAAAAGTAGAGCTTTTTGGGCAAAGGCATCAAGATAGAGTTTACAGGAGAAAAAAAAGAGGCATTCAAAGAAAAGAACACGGTCCCTACAGTCAAACATGGCGGAGGTTCCCTGATGTTTTGGGGTTGCTTTGCTGCCTCTGGCACTGGACTGCTTGACCGTGTGCATGGCATTATGAAGTCTGAAGACTACCAACAAATTTTGCAGCATAATGTAGGGCCCAGTGTTAGAAAGTTGGGTCTCCCTCAGAGGTCATGGGTCTTCCAACAGGACAATGACCCAAAACACACTTCAAAAAGCACTAGAAAATGGTTTGAGAGAAAGCACTGGCTACTTCTAAGGTGGCCAGCAATGAGTCCAGACCTGAATCCCATAGAACACCAGTGAAGAGATCTAAAAATGGCAGTTTTGAGAAGGCACCCTTCAAATATCAGGGACCTGGAGCAGTTTGCCAAAGAAGAATGGTCTAAAATTTCAGCAGAGCATTGTAAGAAACTTATTGATGGTTACCGGAAGCGGTTGGTCGCAGTTATTTTGGCTATAGGTTGTGCAACCAAGTATTAAGCTGAGGGTGCCAATACGTTTGTCTGGCCCATTTTTGGAGTTTTGTGTGAAATGATCAATGTTTTGCTTTTTGCTTCATTCTCTTTTGTGTTTTTTCATTTAAGACAAATTAAATGAAGATAATAATACCAAAGAATTTGTGATTGCAATCATTTTCAGGAAGAAACTGAGTATTATCTGACAGAATTGCAGGGGTGTCAATACTTTTGGCCACAACTGTATGTAGTATGTATGTAGTATGTATGTATGTAGTATGTATGTTGTATGTAGTATGTATGTAGTATGTACTGTATGTTGTATGTATGTAGTATGTATGTAGTATGTATGTACTATGTATGTACTATGTATGTAGTATGTTTGTAGTATGTATGTAGTATGTATGTTGTATGTATGTAGTATATAGTATGTTTGTAGTATGTATGTAATATGTAGTATGTATGTAGTATGAATGTATGTATTTAGTATGTATGTAGTATGTATGTAGTATATGTAGTATGTATGTAGTATGTATGTAGTATGTTTGTAGTATGTATGTAATATGTAGTATGTATGTAGTATGAATGTATATATTTAGTATGTATGTAGTATATATGTAGTATATATAGTATGTATGTAGTATGTACCGTATATACTCGAGTATAAGCCGAGATTTTCAGCCCAAATTTTAGGGCTGAAAGTGCCCCCCTCGGCTTATACTCGAGTCACGGTAGCGGTGGGGTCGGCAGGTGAGGGGCTGAGGGCGCTGGGGTATACTTACCTAGTCCCAGCGATCCTCGCGCTGTCCCTGCCGTCCCACGGGCTTCGGCGCTGCAGCTTCTTCCCCTCTTCAGCGGTCACGTGGGACCGCTCATTACAGAAATGAATAAGCGGCTCCACCTCCCATAGGGGCGGAGCCGCTTATTCATTTCTCTAATCAGCGGTGCCGGTGACCGCTGATAGAGAAAGAAGCTGCAGCGCCGAAGACAGGAGGGGACAGCGCGAGGATCGCCAGGACTAGGTGAGTATGTTATATTCACCTGTCCTCGTTCCAGCCGCCGGGCGCCGATCCATCTTCCCGGCCGGCGCCTCCATCTTCCCGGCGTCTGCGCTCTCTGACTGATCAGGCAGAGGGCGCGATGACGCATATAGTGTGCGCGGCGCCCTCTGCCTGATCAGTCAGAGCAGAGACGCCGGGAAGATGGAGGCGCCGGAACGAGACGCCGGGAGCTGCAATCAAGGGAGGTGAGTATGTGTTTTTTTTTTTTTATTGCAGCAGTAGCAGCGGCAGCACAGATTAATGTGGAGCATCTATGGGGCACAGTGAACGGTGCAGAGCACCGTATATGGCACAGCTTGGGGGCACAATGAACGGTGCAGAGCACCGTATAAGGCACAGCTTGGGGGCACAATGAACGGTGCAGAGCACCGTATAAGGCACAGCTAGGGGGCACAGTGAACGGTGCAGAGCACCGTATAAGGCACAGCTAGGGGGCACAGTGAACGGTGCAGAGCACCGTATATGGCACAGCTAGGGGGCACAATGAACGGTGCAGAGCACCGTATAAGGCACAGCTAGGGGGCACAGTGAACGGTGCAGAGCACCGTATATGGCACAGCTAGGGGGCACAATGAACGGTGCAGAGCACCGTATAAGGCACAGCTAGGGGGCACAATGAACGGTGCAGAGCACCGTATAAGGCACAGCTAGGGGGCACAATGAACGGTGCAGAGCACCGTATATGGCACAGCAATGGGGCACAATGAACGGTGCAGAGCACCGTATAAGGCACAGCTAGGGGGCACAGTGAACGGTGCAGAGCACCGTATATGGCACAGCTTGGGGGCACAATGAACGGTGCAGAGCACCGTATAAGGCACAGCTTGGGGGCACAATGAACGGTGCAGAGCACCGTATAAGGCACAGCTAGGGGGCACAGTGAACGGTGCAGAGCACCGTATAAGGCACAGCTAGGGGGCACAGTGAACGGTGCAGAGCACCGTATATGGCACAGCTAGGGGGCACAATGAACGGTGCAGAGCACCGTATAAGGCACAGCTAGGGGGCACAGTGAACGGTGCAGAGCACCGTATAAGGCACAGCTAGGGGGCACAATGAACGGTGCAGAGCACCGTATAAGGCACAGCTAGGGGGCACAATGAACGGTGCAGAGCACCGTATAAGGCACAGCTAGGGGGCACAATGAACGGTGCAGAGCACCGTATAAGGCACAGCTAGGGGGCACAATGAACGGTGCAGAGCACCGTATAAGGCACAGCTAGGGGGCACAATGAACGGTGCAGAGCACCGTATAAGGCACAGCTAGGGGGCACAGTGAACGGTGCAGAGCACCGTATATGGCACAGCTAGGGGGCACAATGAACGGTGCAGAGCACCGTATATGGCACAGCTAGGGGGCACAGTGAACGGTGCAGAGCACTGTATATGGCACAGCTAGGGGGCACAGTGAACGGTGCAGAGCACTATATGGGGCACAGCTATGGGGAAATATGAATGGTAGAGCACTATATGGCACAGCTATGGGGAAATAATGATCTATTTTTATTTTTGAAATTCACCGGTAAATGCTGCATTTCCACCCTAGGCTTATACTCGAGTCAATAAGTTTTCCCAGTTTTTTGTGGCAAAATTAGGGGGGTCGGCTTATACTCGGGTCGGCTTATACTCGAGTATATACGGTATGTTGTATTTATGTAGTATGTATGTAGTATGTTCACTGTGTTCCAAATTATGCAAATTATATTTTTCTCAGATTTTCCTAAGTGGTCGAAGCAAATGGCAGTCAGTCTAATAAAAGTTATCACCCTTTAGAGTATACATCGAGTTTTATTGAAGAAACCTCCCAATGATAACAGTATAATCTCCAAAAAGAATAAAAACTCAAAATGCACTGTTCCAAATTATTAGGCACAGTAGAATTCCTAAACATTTGATATGTTTTAAGGAACTGAAAATGCTCATTTGGAATTTGCAGCATTAGGAGGTCACATTCACTGAACAAAAAAGCTATTTAACTCCAAAACATCCTAACCGGCCAAGTTACATGTTAACATAGGAACCCTTCTTTGATATCACCTTCACAATTCTTGCTTCCATTGAACTTGTGAGTTTTTGGAGAGTTTCTGCTTGTATTTCTTTGCATGAAGTCAGAATAGCCTCCCAGAGCTGCTGTTTAGATATGAACTGCCTCCCACCCTCATAGATCTTTTGCTTGATGATTCTTCAAAGGTTCTCTATAGGGTTGAGGTCAGGGGAAGATGGTGTCCACACCATGAGTTTATCTCCTTTTATGCCCATAGCAGCCAGTGACTCAGAGGTATTCGTTGCAGCATGAGATGGTGCATTGTCATGCATGAAGATGATTTTGCTCCTGAAGGCATGTTTCTGCTTTTTATACCATGGAAGAAAGTTGTCAGTCATAAACTCTATATACTTTGCAGAGGTCATTTTCACACCTTCAGGAACCTTAAAGGGCCCTACCAGCTGTTTCCCCAAGATTCCGGCCCCAAATCATGACTCCTCCACCTCCTTGCTGACGTCGCAGCCTTGTTGGGACATTGTGGCCTCCACCAACCATTCACTACTCCATCCATCTGGACCATGCAGGGTTGCTCGACACTCATCAGTAAACAAGACTGTTTGAAAATTAGTCTTTATGTATGTCTGTGCCCACTGCAACCGTTTCTGCTTGTGAACACTGTTTAGGGGTGGCTGAATAGTAGGGTTATGCACCACAGCAAGCCTTTGAAGGATCCTGCACCTTGAGGTTCGAGGGACTCCAGAGGCACCAGCAGCTTCAATTAACTGTTTGCTGTATTTTGGCAGCTGCTCTCTTAATCCAATGAATTTGTCTGGCAGAAACCTTCCTCAATATGCCTTTATCTGCATGAACTCTGTCTGCTCTGTTTCAGTCACAAATCTCTTCACAGTATGATGATCACTCTTAAGTTTTTGGAAA
The DNA here is from genome assembly GCF_032444005.1 of Ranitomeya imitator. Lineage (NCBI taxonomy): Eukaryota > Metazoa > Chordata > Amphibia > Anura > Dendrobatidae > Ranitomeya > Ranitomeya imitator. Next base: position 201,376,197 of record NC_091285.1, on the reverse strand, counting down.
TATCTAATGTTTTTATACCTTGACCAAGGCATTGCACTATTTAACGCTTTTCAGCAGCAGAGAAATCCTTTTTATTTCCCATATTGCTTGAAACCTGTGGCCTGCTTAATAATGTGGAACATCTTTTTTAAGTAGTTTTCCTTTAATTAGAATCACCTGGAAAACTTATAATCACATGTGCTTAAGATTGATTTCAGTGATCCATTGAGCCCTGAGACACAATACCATCCATGAGTTTATTTGAAAAACAAAACAATTAAAACTTTATGACACTTAAATCCAATTTGCATAATAATTTGGAACACACTGTATGTAGTATGTATGTTGTATGTAGTATGTATGAGGTATGTATGTTGTATGTATGTAGTTAGTGTGTAGTATGTTGTATGTAGTATGTATGTAGTATGTATGTTGTTTGTATGTAGTATGTATGTAGTATGTATGCACAATGTATGTACTATGTATGTAGTATGTATGTAGTATTTTTTTTTTTTTACATTCAACACATTAGCCGGATGATGGGACTACTAGTGTCCCATCTTTGGCTAATGTGTCAATCACTGTCACTGTTGCAGGCATCGTCCGATGGAACTTGTAGTCCCATCAGACGAAGCCTGCACAGACCCCCGGCAGCCCGCACAGAGCCCCAGCAGGCTGCACAGAGCCCCGACAAGCCCGCACAGAGCCCCGGAAGGCCGCACTGAGCACCAGCAGGCTACACAGAGCCCCGGCAGGCCTGCACAGAGCCCCGGCAAGCTGCACAGAGCCCGGCAACCTACACAGGGCACCGGCATGCCGCACAGAGCCCCGCCAGGCTGCACAGAGCCCCGGCAGGCACGCACAGAGCCTCCAAAAAAGGAACGCACAGACCCCTGGCAGGCACGCACAGACCCCCCACGGTAGCGCACAGACCCCGCCCGCACACACATGCAGTCTCCACCCAAGCACCGCCCAGACTCCATTATAGTGCATCATTGCACTATGGAAACTTCCGACTCTGGTATCCGATATCGCAAAAATGCCGGAACTCAGTATCGGAATTCCGATACAGCGAATATCGGCCGATACCCGATATTTGCAGTATAATGCTCAACACTACTCACCACACATCTGCATAAACTCCTTGGGGGGGTGTAGTTTCCAAAATGGGGTCACTTGTGGGGGGTTTCTACTGTTAAGGCACATCAAGGGCTCTGCAAACACAATACGACACCCACAGACCATTATATCAGTCTGCATTCCAAAACCGCGCTCCTTCCCTTCCGAGCTCTGCCATGCGCTCAAACAGTAATCCTCCCCACATATGGGGTGTCAGCATACTCAGGACAAATTGAACAACAATTTTTATGGTCCAATTTCTCCTGTTACCCTTGTGAAAGTAAAAATATGGGGGAGAAAATCATTTTTGTGGAAAAGATGCAATTTTTATTTTTATGGCTCTACGTTATAAACTTCTGTGAAGCACTTGGGGGTTCAAAGTGCTCACCAAACATCTAGATAAGTTCCTTAAGGGCTCTAGTTTCCAAAATGGTATAATTTGTTGGGGGTTTCCACTGTTTAGGCACATCAGGGGCTCTCCAAACGCGACATGGCGACCGATCTCAATTCCAGCCAATTCTGCATTGAAAAAGTCAAACAGCGCTCCTTCCCTTCCAATCTCTGCCGTGCACCCAAACAGTTGATTACCCCCACATATGGGGTATTGTTGTACTGAGGACAAATTGCACAACAACTGTAGTGGTTTAATTTTTCCTGTTACCCTTGTGAAAATAAAAATTTTGGGGCGAAAAAATCATTTTTGTGGAAAAAATAAGATTTTTTATTTTCACGGCTCTACGTTATAAACTTCTGTGAAGCATTTGTGGGTTCAAAGTGCTCACCACACATCTAGATAAGTTCCTTAAGGGGTCTAGTTTCCAAAATGGTGTCACTTGTGGGGGTTCTCACTGTTTGGACACATCAGGGGCTCTCCAAACGCGACATGGCATCCAATATCAATTCCAGCCAATTCTGCATTGAAAAAGTCAAATGGTGCCCCTTCTCTTCAGAGCTCTGCCGTGCGCCCAAACAGTGGTTTACCCCTACATATGGGGTATCCACGTACTCAGGACAAATTTCACAACAACGCTGGTGGTCTAATTTCTCCTGTTACCCTTGTGAAAATAAAACATTTTGGGGAAAAAAGATCATTTTTGTGGAAAAAATACAATTTTTTATTTTTATGGCTCTACGTTATAAACTTCTGTGACGCACTTGGAGGTTCAAAGTTCTCACCACCATCCAGATAAGTTCCTTAAGGGGCCTAGTTTCCAAAATGGGGTCACTTGTGTGGGGTTTCCATTGCATAGGTACATCAGGGTCTCTCCAAACGCAACATGGCGTCCGATCTCAATTCCAGCCAATTCTGCATTGAAAATGTCAAACGGCGCTCCTTCCCTTCCAAGTTCTGCCATCCGCCCAAACAGTGGTTTACCCCCACATATGGGGTATCGGCATATTCAGGAGAAATTGCCAAACAAATTTTGTGGTTCATTAACTCTTTTTACTTGTGAAAATAAAAAAAATTGGTTCTGAAGTAAAATGTTTGTAAAAAAAAAGTTAAATGTTAATTTTTTCCTTCCACATTGCTTTCCTTCCACATTGTTCCTGTGAAGCACGTAAAGGGTTAATAAACTTCTTGAATGTGGTTTTGAGCACCTTGAGGGGTGCAATTTTTAGAATGGTGTCACTTTTGGGTATTTTCTGTCATGTACACCCCTGAAAGTGACTTTAAATGTGAGATGGTCCCTGAAAAGAATGGTTTTGTAAATTTTGTGGTAAAAATGAGAAATCGTTGGTCAACTTTTAACCCTTATAACTTCCTAACAAAAAAAATTTTGTTTCCAAAATTGTGCTGATGAAAGAATAGAATTTTAGTTTTATTTCTATGTTTAAACATTTCTTTACTCTCACACAATCCACCAGTTGTGAGATTTGTATGGTTCATTATATTTTTGGAGTGTCACCCTCCCCCTAGTGGGGGATGTGGGTTTGGGTTGTATGTTTATCAATAAGTACTAATAATGTACAGAGGTCTGGAGTTGGAATGATTCTCAAAATTAAAGTGGAAAATGAAGTTTCAGGCTGATCCAACTTCAGTGGAAATGCCTCAAGACAAGGAAATGATGCTCAGTAGTGGGCCTGAGCCTGGGCATGCTCCTGATGAGGCGGCAGATGGTCTCCTGAGGGATTTCCTCCCAGACCTGGACTAAAACATCCGCCAACTCCTGGACAATTTGTTGGTGGAAGATGCGAGACATGATGTCCCAGATGTTTTCAATTGGATTCAGGTCTGGGGAATGGGCGGGCCAGTCCATAGCTTCAACTCCTTCATCTTGCAGGAACTGCTGACACACTCCAGCCACATGAGGTCTGGCATTGTCCTGCATTAGGAGGAACCCAGGGCCAACCCCACCAGCATATGGTCTCACAAGGGGTCTGAGGATCTCATCTCAGTATCTAATGGCAGTCAGTCTACCTCTGGCAAGCACATGGAGGGCTGTGCGGCCCTCCAAAGAAATGCCACCCCACACCATTACTGACCTACTGCCAAACCGGTTATGCTGAAGGATGTTGCAGGCAGATCGCTCTCCACGGGGTTTCCAGACTCTGTCACGTCTGTCACATGCTCAGTGTGAACCTGCTTTCATCTGTGAAGAGCACAGGGCGCCAGTGGTGAATTTGCCAATCCTGGTGTTCTGTGGCAAATGCCAAGCGTCCTGCACGGTGTTGGGCTGTGAGCACAACCCCTATGTGCGGACGTCGAGCACTCAGACCATCCTCATGGAGTCAGTTTCTAATTGTTTGTGCAGACACATGCACATTTGTGGCCTGCTGGAGGTCATTTTGCAAGGCTCTGGCCGTGCTCCTCCTGTTCCTCCTTGCACAAAAGCTGAGGTAGCGGTCCTGCTGCTGGGTTGTTGTCCTCCTACGGCCCCCTCCACGTCTCCTGGTGTACTGGCCTGTCTTCTGGTAGCTCCTCCAGCCTCTGGACACTACGCTGACAGACACAGCAAACCTTCTCACCACAGCTCGCATTGATGTGCCATCCTGGACGAGCTGCACTACCTGAGCCACTTGTTTGGGTTGTAGAGTCCGTCTCATGCTACCACGAGTGTGAAAGCACAACCAACATTCAAAAGTGACCAAAACACCAACCAGAAAGCATTGGTACTGAGATGTGGTATGTGGTCCACACCTGTAGAACCATTCCTTTATTGATGGTGTCTTGATAATTGCCAATAATTTCCATCTGCTGTCTATTCCATTTGCGCAACAGCATGTGAAATTGATTGTCAAACAGTGTTGCTTCCTAAGTGGACAGTTTGATTTCACAGAAGTTTGATTTACTTGGAGTTACTGTATATTCTGTTGTTTAAGTGTTCCCTTTATTTTTTGAGCAGTGTATATATATATATATATATATATATATTCATTCATTTCTTACATTTTAAAAATTATGAAAAGGAAGATGGGCTGATGAAAAAGTTTGGGCACCCTGCATCGTTGATACCTAATGATAAACATACTACCCAAACCCACATCCCCCACTTGGGGGAGGGTGACACTCCAAAAATATAATGAACCATACAAATCTCACAAGTGGTGAATTGTGTGAGAGTAAAGAAATGTTTAAACACAGAAATAAAATTAAAATTCTATTCTTTATTGAAACAATTTAAAACAAATCTATTAAAAGGTGCCTCATTGCCAACAAAGGATATATAACAAAATATTGAGATGAACTTTTGTTACTGACCAAATACTTATTTTCCACCATAATTTGCTAAATAAATCTTGCCAAATCAGACAAGGTGATTTTCTGGATTTGTTTTGTCATTTTGACTCTCATCTTTTTAAGTGGGAGAACTTGAACAATTGGTGGCTGACTAAACACAAATTTTTTTCCCCACTGTATATTATATCAGATCTGTTCCTCAACATACAATCCTCTGTCTCCAAACACAGACAGCCCCCTTATGCCCTCTCCTGTTCTCACCTGCTATCACTTTCTCTGCTCCTCCTGACTGCCGGTGATATCTCTCGAAATCCTGGTCCTCCTCACCACATCCCCACTGTCATTTCTAACTCCCATCCATGCTCTATCCAGGGCCGCCATCAGGGCATTACAGCCGTTACTGCTGTATGGGGCCCGGTCAGCAGCAGTACACAGAGGGGCCCGCAGATCCGGGGCCCCATCATGCACTAAAATACTCTGCACTGCGGCGCACACGTTGGCGCTGTGGCCCGGGAACCTTCTTGGAGCTGTGCACGGCCGTCTCACCTAGTCTCGGCTGTAGCTAGAATGTATGGGCTCCCTGCAGGTCCTGACTACAGCCCATACATTCTAGCCGTCTCAGTGGTGAATGTGCTAGAATGTAGGGGCTCCTGTCAGGTCCTCTCAGCAGCCCATACATTCTAGCTGCTGCTTCACTGCTGGAAACACTAGACGCCCCGGGAACGGCTGAGGTAAGTATAAAAAACATTTTTTTTTTTTTTTTAAATAGGTGAGGTGAGGGGGAGTGAGACTGCAGATGATGGAGTGTGTTTTAGGGAGTACTGTACATGATTAAATAATAGGGGGCTGCAAATGATAAAGTGTATTTGAGGGGGTACTGCACATGAAATGATAGGGGGCTGCAAATGATGTAAGGGGGATAGGGGACTGCAAATGATGATGTGGGGGTGATGGGGACTGCAGATGAAGGGGTGATGGGGACTGCAAATGATGAAGTGGGGGTAATGGGGACTGCAAATGATGTGGGGGTGATAGGGACTGCAAATGATGTGGGGGTTATGGGGACTGCAAATGATGTGGGGGTGATGTGGACTGCAAATGATGATGTGGGAGTGATGGGGGCTGCAAATGATGTGGGGGTGATGGGGACTGCAAATGATGTGGGGGACTGCAAATGATGTGGGGTGATGGGGACTGCAAATGATGTGGGGGACTGCAAATGATGATGTGGGGTGATGGGGACTGCAAATGATGATGTGGGGTGATGGGGACTGCAAATGATGATGTGGGGGTGATGGGGACTGCAAATGATGATGTGGGGGTGATGGGGACTGCAACTGATGATGTGGGGGTGATGGGGACAGGAAATGATGTGGGAGTGATAGGGACTGCAGATGAAGTGTGTTTGAGGGGGTTCTGCACATGATGAAATGATAGGGGGCTGCAAATGATGAAGTAAGGGGGACTGCAGATGAAGTGACGGGGGGATAGGGGACTAAATGATGAAGTGGGGGTGATGGGGACTGCACATGAAGTGAGTGTGAGGGACGTGGACAGCAATTGAATTGAAGGTGGGGGTGGGAAGAGCAAATGGTGTATTGAAGGTGGGGAGAGCAAATAATGAATTTTGAGGGTGGGGAAGAGCAATTGATAATGAATAGAGGGTGGGAGAGAGAGAAGACATGGCAATGAATTGAGGCAGAAGGGGCATGTAACTATAATTAATTGGGTTAAGGGTTAGAGCGGGAGGTAAATAGTGGGTGTCGTTGAGGATAAAGTGACTGGTAATAAATTGGGAGAAAGAATACAGGTGCTAATTAATTTATTTGTATTAAATGGGGAAAGTGGCTATATACAGATAGTGGGGGCACAGTGGTGGATTATAATTTATATTTGGAATGGTGGGTTGCATAATAACCAATTATATATTAATGGTGGGTGAACGTCTGTAGTCAGATGTGTAGTGTAGAAAAAAGGGAAAAAATGGGGAATGTGCTCTGGAAGCGGTGCTCTAGATAACTGTTATTTTATGCAGAGACGAGTCCTGGCAGAAAGAAGTGATAGCGGTCTGCGCTGGATTAAAAAGAAACGCAAAGATGAAGGACTTTAGCTAGAGACGTCACTGGTGAGTATGTTACCTGTACACTGACACCATACACTGTATACTCTATACAGAGCTCCTGTGTATAATGTCACTGGTGATCACTATATTATCTGTACACTATACACTATATACAGAGCTCCTGTGTATAATGTCACTAGTGAACGCTGTATTACATGTACACTGTACCCTATATACAGAGCTCCTGTGTATAATGTCACTGGTGATCCCTGTATTACCTGTACACTGACACTATATAAAGAGCTCCTGTGTATAATGGCATCGGTGACCACTGTATTACTTGTACACACACTGCATACTAAGTACAGATCTCCTGTGTATAATGGCACTTATGGTGATAGTATTTTTTTAAAATTAATGATCAGTATTGTACTATTCAGTCACAGTGGTGGTAATATGTTGTCCGGCCATGGTGTAGCGGTATTTGTTCCTTGTATGTGCTATTATTTGGTCACTGTGTGGTGGTAATATGTGGTCTGTTCATGTTGTGTTGGTATTTGTTCCTTGTATGTAGTTGGTCACCATGTGATGGTAATATGTGGTCTGGACATGCTGCGGTGGTATTTGTCCCTTGTATGTGGTATTGTTCAGTCACTGTGGTGGTAATATGTGGTCTGCACATGGTGTGGCAGTATTTGTTCCTTGTAGATAGTATAATAGGTCACTATGTGGTGATAATATGGTGTCTGGTCATGGTGTTGTGGTATTTGTCCCTTGTATGTGGTATTATTGGTCATTTGAAAAATAAATAAAAATACATCTAAATTGTATTGCATATTTTAACAAATGTTTAATAGGTTAGAGTAGAGTAGGGCCCGGCCAAAAGAGTCTACCTTGTTGTCGTCTCAGATTAAAAAAAACCTTTTGGCCAAAACAAAAGCTGCTGGCTATGTGTTTGATCTGGTAATGGGAACTGTTAATGTGTGATTTGTGAGAAGTGGAGTTTTGCCAAGAGACAGCGGTGGGGCTGTGGACAGTTCGAGGGGTGGAGGCGGGGCTGGGGTGGAGCCAGGGCGGAATCTTAAGGGGGCCCTGAAAATTTTGCCAGTATGGGTCCCTGAAATTAGTGGCAGCCCTGGCTCTATCACAAATTTCCATAACCTCTCAAACCTTATACCCATTCACCCAGCCCCCGCTTCCTCCTTCCCACTAACAGGAGTTCTATGGAACGCTCGCTCTGTCTGCAACAAACTTTCTTACATCCATGATCTTTTTATTACTAACAAACTTTCCTTCCTCGCGATCACCGAATCCTGGCTCGCCACCTCTGACACAGCGTCTCCAGCTGCACTTTCGTGAATTCCACCCTTCCCCCCCCGATCCAGCAGCAACCATGGCGGAGGAGTTGGTTTTCTCCTGTTAGATAACTGCTCCTTCACCAAAATCCCTCTGCCACCCTCTGTTACCCTCCTTTCCTTTGAGGTGCACTCTGTGCCCATCTACTCCCCCTCCAACCTCCAACTGGCTGTCATTTACCCCAGCCACCATCTTCTTCGACCACTTCACCACCTGACTACTTCATTTCCTCTCCACTGACATCCCCACTATCATCATGGGTGACTTCAACACCCCCATTGACACTTCCCTCTCAGCTGCCACTAAACTTCTATCTCTCATTTCCTCCTTCTCCCTTGCTCAATGGTCCTCTGCAGCCACTCACAAAGATGGCCACACATTGGACCTCATCTTCACTCACCTTTGCTCCCTATCTAACCTTTCTAACTCGCAGCTCCCCCTTTCTGTCCACAACCTACTTACATTCTCTTCCCTCTCCTCTCCTGTCCACAATCCTCACTCCACAAACTTGCACACCCTCTCAGAAATCTTAAATACCTTGATTTATACTCACTTTCTGAATCCCTCCTCTCTCTTACAGATACAGTGGGGCAAAAAAGTATTTAGTCAGTCAGCAATAGTGCAAGTTCCACCACTTAAAAAGATGAGAGGCGTCTGTAATTTACATCATAGGTAGACCTCAACTATGGGAGACAAACTGAGAAAAAAAAACCAGAAAATCACATTGTCTGTTTTTTTAACATTTTATTTGCATATTATGGTGGAAAATAAGTATTTGGTCAGAAACAAAATTTCATCTCAATACTTTGTAATATATCCTTTGTTGGCAATGACAGAGGTCAAACGTTTTCTGTAAGTCTTCACAAGGTTGCCACACACTGTTGTTGGTATGTTGGCCCATTCCTCCATGCAGATCTCCTCTAGAGCAGTGATGTTTTTGGCTTTTCGCTTGGCAACACGGACTTTCAACTCCCTCCAAAGGTTTTCTATAGGGTTGAGATCTGGAGACTGGCTAGGCCACTCCAGGACCTTGAAATGCTTCTTACGAAGCCACTCCTTCGTTGCCCTGGCGGTGTGCTTTGGATCATTGTCATGTTGAAAGACCCAGCCACGTTTCATCTTCAATGCCCTTGCTGATGGAAGGAGGTTTGCACTCAAAATCTCACGATACATGGCCCCATTCATTCTTTCATGTACCCGGATCAGTCGTCCTGGCCCCTCTGCAGAGAAACAGCCCCAAAGCATGATGTTTCCACCACCATGCTTTACAGTAGGCATGGTGTTTGATGGATGCAACTCAGTATTCTTTTTCCTCCAAACACGACAAGTTGTGTTTCTACCAAACAGTTCCAGTTTGGTTTCATCAGACCATAGGACATTCTCCCAAAACTCCTCTGGATCATCCAAATGCTCTCTAGCAAAGTTCAGACGGGCCCGGACATGTACTGGCTTAAGCAGTGGGACACGTCTGGCACTGCAGGATCTGAGTCCGTGGTGGCGTAGTGTGTTACTTATGGTAGGCCTTGTTACATTGGTCCCAGCTCTCTGCAGTTCATTCACTAGGTCCCCCCGCGTGGTTCTGGGATTTTTGCTCACCGTTCTTGTGATCATTCTGACCCCACGGGGTGGGATTTTGCGTGGAGCCCCAGATCGAGGGAGATTATCAGTGGTCTTGTATGTCTTCCATTTTCTAATTATTGCTCCCACTGTTGATTTCTTCACTCCAAGCTGGTTGGCTATTGCAGATTCAGTCTTCCCAGCCTGGTGCAGGGCTACAATTTTGTTTCTGGTGTCCTTTGACAGCTCTTTGGTCTTCACCATAGTGGAGTTTGGAGTCAGACTGTTTGAGGGTGTGCACAGGTGTCTTTTTATACTGATAACAAGTTTAAACAGGTGCCATTACTACAGGTAATGAGTGGAGGAAAGAGGAGACTCTTAAAGAAGAAGTTACAGGTCTGTGAGAGCCAGAAATCTTGATTGTTTGTTTCTGACCAAATACTTATTTTCCACCATAATATGCAAATAAAATGATAAAAAAACAGACAATGTGATTTTCTGGATTTTTTTTTCTCAGTTTGTCTCCCATAGTTGAGGTCTACCTATGATGTAAATTACAGACGCCTCTCATCTTTTTAAGTGGTGGAACTTGCACTATTGCTGACTGACTAAATACTTTTTTGCCCCACTGTATAAGTTCCTTACACAATGCAGACACCGCTGCCACTTTATATAACACCACAATAGCTGCAGCTCTCAAAGCAGTCGCCCTTCTTACACATACCAAAGCTCGCAAAATCAACAGACAGCCCTGGCACACCAGCCTGACCAAAGAACTCAAACGGGCTACCAGGGTTGCTGAGCTGAGATGGAAAAGATCCCACTCCAACAAGCACTTCATTGCATTCATACAGTCCCTCACTACCTTTCAAGGCTACACTCGCTGCAGCAAAACAAACCTTCTCATCTCTCATATCCTCCCAGTCTCACAACCCTAAACAGCTATTCAACACTTTCAACACTTCACTCTCAGCCGAAGACTTTGCCTCATTCTACAAGCATAAGCTTGATAATATCAGAGAAAGTTTGGGTCTACAACCTCCAGAGCCCCTCCTCCTAACTGTTTCGGCCTCCTCCTCCAAAACCAACTTCTTCACCATTACAGAAGATCGACTCTCCACTCTACTCTCAAGATCACATCTCACCACCTATGCACTTTACCCAATTCCATCCCACTTCATCCCAAACCTCACCACAGTCTTCATCCCAACCCTAACCCATCTCTTCAATCTATCACTGACAACTGGTGTTTTCCCCTCATGCTTCACTACTCTGTGCTGCTCCTCCTGGAGCTGTCCTCTGTCTTTGACACAGTGGACCATTCCCTATTACTACAGAATCATCTCTTGGCATCACAGACTTGGCCCTATCTTGGATCTTGTCATACCGGACATTCAATGTCCCCAACTTGCACACCACCTCCTCACCTCGCCCCCTGTCTGTCGGAGTCCCACAAGGTTCTGTCCTAGGGGCCCTGCTCTTCTTCATTTACACCTTCAGACTGGGACAGCTCATAGAATCTCATGCTTTCAGTATAACCTCCATGCTTATGACACACAGATCTACTTGTCTATCACCTCCCTACTAACCAGAATTCCACAATGTCTGTCGGCTATTTCATCCTTCTTCTCTGCTAGATTTCTAAAACTTAATATGGACAAAACAGAATTCATCATCTTTCCCCCAACTCAGTCGACCCCCCTAATGGACCTATTCATTAAATGACTGCTCACTCTCCCCGGTCCTACAAGCTCGCTGCCTCGGTGTAATCCTTGACCCAGATCTCTCTTTCAAACCACGTATCCAAGCCCTTTACACTTCCTGCCAACTTCAACTCAAAAATATTTCCCATATCCGTACATTCCTCAACCAAGAATATGCAAAAAGCCTAGTCCATGTCCTCATCATCTCTCACCTTTATTACTGCAACCTCCTGCTCTGTGGCCTCCGCTCTAACACTGTCACACCCCTCCAATCTATTCTAAACTCTGCTGCTCGACTAATCCACCTGTCCCCCCACTATTCCCCAGCCTCTCCCCTCTGTCAATCCCTGCACTGGCTCCCCATTACTCAAAGACTCCAGTTCAAAACCCTAACCATGGCATACAAAGCCATCCACAACCTGTCTCCTCCATACATCTGTGATCTAGTCTCCAAGTACTTACCTGCACGCAACCTCTGATCCTCACAAGATCTCCTTCTCTACTCCCCTCTTATCTCCTCTTTCCACAATCGTATACAAGATTTCTACCGCACATCCTCCCTATTCTGGAACTCTCTACCACAACATATCAGATTCTCACCTACCATGGAAACCTTCAAAAGGAACCTGAAGACCCACCTCTTCCGACAAGCCTACAAACTGCAGTAACTACTGATCGACCAAACCGCTGCATGACAGCTCTACCCTCGCCTTCTGTATCCTCACCCATCCCTTGTAGATTGTGAGCCCTCGCGGGCAGGGTCCTCTCTCCTCCTGTACTAGTTGTGACTTGTATTGTTTAAGATTATTGTACTTGTTTTTATTATGTATACCCCTCCTCACATGTAAAGCACCATGTAAAAAGTGGCGCTATAATAATAAATAATAATAGATAGATAGATAGAATAAAAGCCAGCAATTCAGCAGCCACATAGTGTAAAATCACAGCCGGAGCTGACAGTATAGAATATATGGATTACAATACAAATAGAATAGGTAGATAAATAGAGATGTCAGTGACGTAAACAATTAGTATATTTGTGTAGTGTGTGAGCAGCTTACTGTTCATATATTTAATTAATAAAATATAATTTTCTTGAAAAAAATGGTCACTGAGGCATGTACGCCAGGCCACGCTGACAGTATCACTGTGTCTATGGAGGAAGACGAGGATTGTTACTGGAGGAGGCGTGACTTGTGAAATGTTAGTTTCAGAACAGCTAGAAACAGAAAATGCTGAAGAAAAGGGAAGTACATGGGAGGGGGCAGCAACATTAGGTGACTCTGAAACTTCGCTGAGATCACGTGAAATAGGTTTTGTACTTAAAAAAACTTGAAGGAATGAGTTTCATACTTTTTCTGGTTTACATTTGCAGTTGGACTTTATAGTGATTCTTTTACATAGTTGAAATAAATCCTTCCTCCAGGGTTCAGAGACTGCCGCATACCAGCAGGAAAGGAAGAAGACCCCATGGTTTTTGAGTGTATGGACAGTGTGGCTCTGTTGCCATGTGTCTTGGTCATTTGGTCCTCCGCAGCATTCATTGCCTCTTACATCTTCGCAGTGCTTGAGGGACATGTGGTTCCTTTTGTACCTTATATCAGGTAAGATGAGATTTTCTATTCATGAAATCAGTGTTTGCATTAAGTGTCGGAATTATATCTTGTACTGTGATTGCTTTGTGCTTGTCTAGATATTGCAAAGGAAATCTGTGCAGTTTTGGAATTTCCCTTTTTTGTTATCTGTTCTTTTCATTTGTCAGTGAAACCACACATAGTTGCATGGCAGAGTTATATGTGAATGTCTAGGCTAGGGTATATTCTCTCATCGGGGAGAATAACGATCTATTATGTTAACCCCATTCTGATCAGAGGTTGATAAGAGTTTGATCAGAGGTTGATCATAGTGTGATCCGACTCTCTTGGATGAGGAGAAAAAAATGTCTCCATCTTAACCATTCTGTAAATTTGTGGAAATCAGACAGCACTCAGATGTCATCCCAGTGCTGTCTGATGTTTTCCATGCACTCATTGCCTTGCGTGGCAGAGTGCGATCCGAATATCGGATCAAACTCTGGTATGCTGCGATTTTTTTCCATAGACTGGCTCTGCCCCCTAAAAAAATGGACATGTGCATGGCCCCATAAAATAACATTTGTTGGGATGTGATCCAGAGTTTAGTCTGATTGCATCCGGAGAGATAATATGATCATGTGCAAAAGTGCTTATAGGGTCTATACCTAGGGCAATTTCTATAATATATATATAATATATATTTTTTATTATTATAGTGCCATTTATTACATGTGAAAAGTGGAATACATAAAAAAAACAAACAAGTGCAGTAATCTTAAACAATATAAGTCATGACTAGCACAGGAGGAGAGAGGACTCGGCCCGAGAGGGCTCCGAATCTACAAGGGATTGGTGAGGATACAGTAGGCAAGGGCAGAGCTGGTCATGCAGTGGTTTGGTGGATTGGTGGTTACTGCAGGTTGAAGGTGAGGGCAGAGCTGGTCATTGTTTGGTGGACAGGTGGTTACTGCAGTTTGTAGGCTTGTCGGAAGAGGTAGGTCTTCAGGTTCCTTTTGAAGGTTTCCATGGTAGGCGAGAGTCTGATGTGTTGGGGTAGAGAGTTCCAGAGGAAGGGGGATGTGCAGGAGAAAGCTTGTATGTGATTGTGGGAAGAGGATATACGAGGGGAGTAGAGAAGGAGATCTTGTGAGGATCAGAGGTTGCGTGCAAGAAAGTACCGGGAGACGAGGTCACAGATGTATGGAGGAGACAGGTTGTGGATGGCTTTGTATGTCATTGTGAGGGTTTTGTACTGGAGTCTCTGGGTAATGGGGAGCCAGTGAAGGGATTGACCGAGAGGAGAGGCTGGGGAATAGCGGGGGGACAGGTGGATTAGTTGGGCAGCAGAGTTTAGGATAGATTAGAGGGGCGCGAAAGTGTTAGAGGGGAGGCCACAAAGTAGGAGGTTGCAGTAGTCAAGGCTGGAGATGATGAGGGCATGCACTAGGGTTTTTGCTGATTCTTGGTTGAGGAATGTAAGGATCCGGGAAATATTTTTGAGTTGAAGTCGGCAGGAAGTGGAAAGGGCTTGGATATGTGGTTTCAAGGTGAGATCAGAGTCTTACCCCAAAGCAGCAAGCTTGCGGGACTGGGGAGAGTGAGCAGCCATTTACTTTAATGAATAGATCTGTTGGGGGAGTCGAGTGAGATAGGGGAAAGATGATGAATTCTGTTTTGTTCATGTTAAGTTTTAGAAATCTAGCGGAGAAGGATGAAATAGCAGACAGAAATTGTGGGATTCTGGTTAGTAGGTTGGTGACATTTGGTCCAGAGGGGTAGATCTGTGTGTCATCAGCATAGAGGTGATACCGAAAGCTGTGAGATTCTATGAGCTGTCCCAGGCCGAAGGTGTAAATGGAGAAGAGCAGGGGCCCTAGGACTGAACCATGTGGGACTTCGACAGACAGGGGGCGAGGTGAGGAGGTGGTGTGTGAGTGTGAGACGCTGACTGTCCGGTCTGTTAGGTATGATGAGTTCCAAATAGGGCCCGGTCAGTGATGCCAAGAAAACCCTCTAGATTCCCCATACTGTCTAATGGGACGCTCCACAGTATAATAGCCTCACCTAGTGTACCATACAATATACAGTGCGTTGCGAAAGTATTCGGCTCCCTGGAACTTTTCAACCTTTTCCCACGTATCATGCTTCAAACATAAAGATACCACATGTACATTTTTGGTGAAGAGGAACACAATTGTGAAGCTGAACAAAATTTATTGGTTATTTTAAATTTTTGTGGAAAATCAAAAATTGAAAAGTGGGACATGCAATATTATTCGGGCCCTTTACTTTCAGCGCAGAAAACTCACTCCAGAAGTTCATTGTGGATCTCTGAATGATCCAATGTTGTCCTAAATGCCTAATGATGATAAATATAATCCAACTGTGTGTAAACAAGTCTCTGTATAAATGCACCTGCTCTGTGATAGTCTCAGGGTTTTGTTTGAAGCACAGACAGCATCATGAAGACCAAGGAACACAACAGGTAGGTTCATGCAAGCGATCATATTGAAATGGAAGGAGTATCATACCACTGCAAATCTACCAAGACCCGGCCTTCCCTCTAAACTTTCATCTCAATCAAGGAGAAGACTGATCAGATATGCAGCCAAGAGGCCATGGTCACTCTGGATGAGCTGCAGAGATCTACAGCTGAGGTGGGACAGTCTGTCCATAGGACAACAATCAGTCGTACACTGCATAAATCTGGCCTTTATGGAAGAGTGGCAAGAAGAAAGCCATTTCTCAAAGACATCCATAAAAAGTGTCATTTAAAGTTTGCAACAAGCCACCTGGGAGACACACCAAACATGTGGAAGAAGGTGCTCTGGTCATATGAAACCAAAATCAAACTTTTTGGCAACAATGCCAACCGATATATTTGGCGTAAAGGCAACACAGCTCATCACCCTGAACACACCATCCCCACTGTCAAACATGGTGGTGGCAGCATCATGGTTTGGGCCTGCTTTTCTTCAGTAGGGACAGGGAAGATGGTTAAAATTGATGGGAAGATGGATGGAGCCAAATACAGGACCATTCTCGAAAAAAACCTGTTGGAGTCTGCAAAAGACCTGAGACTGGGACGGAGATTTGTCTTCCATCAAGACAATGATCCCAAAGATAAAGCAAAATCTACAATGGAATGATTCACAAATAAACGTATCCAGGTGTTTGAATGGCCAAGTCAAAGTCCAGACCTCAATCCAATTGAGAATCTATGGAAAGAGCTGAAAACTGCTGTTCACAAACGATCTCCATCAAACTTCACTGAGCTAGAGCTGTTTGCCAAGGAAGAATGGGCAAGAATTTCAGTCTCTCGATGTACAAATCTGATAGACATACCCCAAGCAACTTGCAGCTGTAATCGCAGCAAAAGGTGGTGCAACAAAGTATTACGTTAAATGGGCCGAATTATATTGCACGCCCCACTTTTCAGTTTTTGATTTTCCACAAAAATTTAAAATAACCAATAAATTTCGTTCAACTTCACAATTGTGTTCCACTAGTTGTTGATTCTTCACCAAAAATTTACATTTAGTATCTTTATGTTTGAAGCATGATATGTGGGAAAAGGTTGAAAAGTTCCAGGCAGCTGAATACTTTCGGAAGGCACTGTAATGGTCCATTATAGTGCTTTACAGTATAATGGCCCAAACTAAATAGATAAAATAAATAAATGAATAGAATATATATATTTCATGTTTTTTAATAGTTTTGTTTGGAAATAAAGAGAACAGTGGATGTGCACTACTTTTTAAAGGTGATCATGGTATGTGATGTGGTTGTATATAGAACTATTGATTATTGTCTTTGGAAGAAATTCTCATTTTTTCATCCACATAGCGACTTCCTGTCCTACTGATTTGATTTGCCTGAGTGTGCATGGTCATTTCAATGAAGAGTGGGTTAAGGAATAGGCCACTGCCAGGCATTTCTATCATAAAATGATCTCTGATGGCAGCAAATCATGAAACCCAACGTGCCCAATTCTTACCCTGATTTCTGTTATTAGTAGACAATTTGAGCTCCATATACATTGGTATGTTGGTCGATCCTGTGGGAATTCATTCAATTTTGATCTTGTGATTGTCTATCATGTACTATATCGAGCATTAAAGGGAACCTGTCACCCCAATTTTTCAAGAAGAGCTAAAAATAGCGTTAAATAGGGGCAGAGCTGGGCTTTACATTAGTGTATTTTGGAGCCTTTATTCCCCACCTATGCTGCCGAAATACCTTTGTAAAGTCGCCGTTTTGGGCTGTCACTCACGCTGGTCAGGTCATATATGCGTGGTGACAGCGCTGTTTCTCCCCCAGATCTCCGTTGGTGGCGTAGTGGTGTGCGCAAGTCCAAGTGGCGAATCCACTGCACAGCTTCAAGGAAAATAGCGCTGTCATATGGGCGTGGTGACAGCGGTTTCTCCCCCAGATCTCCGTTGGTGGCGTAGTGGTGTGCGCATGTCCAAGTGGCGAATCCACTGCGCAGCTTCAATGAAAATAGCGCGATCTGCACTTTTCAGCCGTTTATAGGTGGGTGCGGCCATCTTTGTGAGGCCGCGCGTGCGCAGATGGTTCTTCTCAGCTTCCCGGGGCTTCAGGAAAATGGCCGCGGGATGCCGCACGTGCGCAGATGGCGATATCGACGGCCATTTTCCTGAAGCCGAGTTCGCATCCCGGCTGCAGGAAAATGGCCGCCGTGATCTCCATCTGCGCACGCGCGGCATCCCGCGGCCATTTTCCTGAAGCCCCGGGAGGCCGAGAAGAACCATCTTAGCACGCGCGGCCTCACAAAGATGGCCGTGCCCACCGATAAACGGCTGAATAGCGCAGATCGCGCTATTTTCATTGAAGCTGCGCAGTGGATTCGCCACTTGGACATGCGCACACCACTACGCCACCAACGGAGTTCTGGGGGAGAAACCGCTGTCACCACGCCCATATGACCTGACCAGCGTGAGTGACAGCCCAAAACGGCGACTTTACAAAGGTATTTCGGCAGCATAGGTGGGGAATAAAGGCTCCAAAATACACTAATGTAAAGCCCAGCTCTGCGCCTATTTAACGCTATTTTTAGCACTTCTTGAAAAAACGGGGTGACAGGTTCCCTTTAAAATTGTTTTAGTATAGATTAGCTTTCCAGTAACATACTTCTTTATTCTAATGAAATGTATAAAGAGTAATTCCCTATTAATGGAGTAGCTGCCCTTACAATTCATCGCAATAATGGAACGGGGAAGTAGCAAAAAATGTAAATATATGGCTATTGGCTATACTTCTTTGTGGAATGGCCGCGAAGGAAGTTATACTGATATTCAGTATGCATTATCCATTATCTTATACATAACTGTGACGTGTGTAAGCTTACACTATAGGTGGCCAGTACAAAAAAGAAGTACCGTAGGTAGAAAACACGGATCAAGAATTGCTATTAACCCCTTCATGACCGGGGGATTTTTTGTTTTTCCGTGTTCGTTTTTCGCTCCCCTCCTTCCCAGAGCCATAACTTTTTTATTTTTCCGTCAATTTGGCCATGTGAGGGCTTATTTTTTGCGGGACGAGTTGTACTTTTGAACGACATCATTGGTTTTAGCATGTCGTGTACTAGAAAACGGGAAAAAAATTCCAAGTGCGGTGAAATTGCAAAAAAAGTGCAATCCCACATTGGTTTTTTGTTTGGCTTTTTTGCTAGGTTCACTAAATGCTAAAACTGACCTGCCATTATGATTCTCCAGGTCAGTACGAGTTCATAGACACCTAACATGACTAGGTTATTTTTTATCTAAGTGGTGAAAAAAAATTCCAAACTTTGCTAAAAATAAAAAAAAAAAATTGCGCCATTTTCCGATACTTTAGCGTCTCCATTTTTCATCATCTGGGGTCGGTTGAGGGCTTATTTTTTGCGTGCCGAGATGACGTTTTTAATGATAGCATTTCGGTGCAGATACGTTCTTTTGATCGCCCGTTATTGCATTTTAATGCAATGTCGCGGCGACCAAAAAAACGTAATTCTGGCGTTTCGAATTTTTTTCCCGCTACGCTGTTTAGCGATCAGGTCAATACTTTTTTTTAATTGATAGATCGGGCGATTCTGAGCGCGGCGATACCAAATATGCGTAGATTTGATATTTTTTTTATTGATTTATTTTGATTGGGGCGAAAGGGGGGTGATTTAAACTTTTATGTTTTTTTTTATTTTTTTCACATTTTTTGAAACTTTTTTTTTTAACTTTTGCCATGCTTCAATAACCTCCATGGGAGGCTAGAAGCAGGCACAACGCGATCGGCTCTGCTACATAGCAGCGATCTGCTGATCGCTGCTATGTAGCAGAATTGCACGTGTGCTGTGAGCGCCGACCACAGGGTGGCGCTCACAGCGACGGGCAATCAGTAACCATAGAGGTCTCAAGGACCTCTATGGTTACCATTCACAAGCATCGCCGACCCCCGATCATGTGACGGGGGTCGGCGATGACGTCATTTCCGGCCGCCCGGCCGGAAGCGGTAGTTAAATGCAGCTGTCTGCGTTTGACAGCGGCATTTAACTAGTTAATAGGTGCGGGCAGATCGCGATTCTGCCCGCGCCTATTACGGGCACATGTCAGCTGTTCAAAACAGCTGACATGTCCCGGCTTTGGTGCGGGCTCACCGCGGAGCCCTGCATCAAAGCAGGGGAGCCGGCATCGGACGGTATAGTACGTCCGATGCCGGTAAGGGGTTAAACAATGATAATACAAGCAATAAAAAAATCATTGTCATCATCAGTCCTCAGACAGTAACCTATGTGGTGGATGGTTTTAATGTGGATTTAAGATTTGTGTTATTTTATATCACTGTCTGCTATTTTTCTAAAAAAAAAAAAAGCTGATTTTTATCAAATCTCATACAAATTCTTTAAATCTGTATAATCTGAGAACACTTAAACGGAAGGTGCCATAAAAAATATTTTTTCAATAATTGAAAAAATGAAATTCTTAATGTTTTATTTTTTAAATATTATAATTTGGTTTTAATGAAGTTAAATATGAAAAATAATTTAAAAAGGTTTGGTATTTCCACTTTTAAACATTAGGGGCAGCAGCTGCTCAAATTTTCCATGAAAACCTAGTGTACAACCAGATCATATTACGGCTGCAGTAAATGTGGGTGGGTTCTGGTCACATGTGTGTGATGTCACTCCTCTCCTCCTCTTCTGGGTTTTTATAAAAGCATAAGAGAGGATGAATTTTAGGATCACAATGAGGAGCCATTATGTTGGTGACTACAAAGTGATACTGAGAAGTTGACAGTGTCACCGAGTATGGTCGGCAGCACCAATTCTATTAGCTGGTGCTGCTCGCTGTATCATAAGCTGGGGTTAGATACATGGAGTGTATCATGTCCTCCATTATATACCCTTAGAGTAACATGTTGGGATTAGACACAGGGCTAAGGCTGGTTTCACATTTGCGGTTGTGTACGCAGCGTTTCTTCCGCAATTATCTGCATGCGTTGTGTATTCCTATATTTAACATTAGGGAAGCATGTGTCTGCGATCGTTTGCGTTTTGCCGCGTTGACGACGCATGCGTCCTTTTGTCGTCTGCGGTTTGGCGTGGTAAACGCTATATGTAGAAATTTTAGAGGCGTCAATTTGACGCCTAGAAATGTATGCGGTTGTTAGCAGAAGAAATGCGGCAAAAAACGCATTGCTGTCTATGTGAACGCATGTGTTCGCAAGCACATGTGTTTGCTTGCATTTGTGAACGCATGCGTTACACCACAGGAAAACATGTCTAGACACTGATTAGCCACCCCCCACATACAAACTGATAAAAGGAGGGAGTGGGCATTGGCAGGTCACTACACAGCAGACTGGGAAGCAGACCAGACACAGGAAAGCACCTTGGAGGAAACAAGACTCTAAACAATGTGAGTATATCAAAGCCAATGTCTTTATTTTCTATTTTCTTTCTCTATATGTCCTAATTACTGCCATTTCTTTCTTTCTGCATGCATCAGAATGTCATCTTCTTCTTCTGAGGAGCAACGGCCTGGGCCTGCACAAGCAGAACATGTCAGTGAAGTGAGTACTCACCTCCTCAGATTGGTAAGTATTCACTGTCACATCTACACAAATGACAATTTTTTTCCCTTTTTTAAGAGCACTTCTTCCACTGCGGCAGAGGCTGAGCAGGAGCAGCGGGGTCACGGTCGGGTGGCAAGGCGGCAGCGTGTACGTATACGTGGCTGACTGTTTATTGTATCCTCACTTTACTCTTGGATGTCTATTTATTTACTTTCCTCTTTCCCTTTTTTTTCTTGACTTCTTTTGTTTCTTGACTTTCAATATTCATGCCAGTTTTCTGTCTCTGTTTTCTTTCTTTTCCTTATGTTAATGCATCCAACATTAATGTCTTTATTTATTTTTTAGGTTCCAGAATGGGATGAGGACCTTATTGAAAATGACCTCCTCATCTCCCTGGTCCATGAGCGAGTCCCGTTGCTGGACACCCGGGTTCTGCAGCACTCGAACAACGTGACGATCCGGCGGCTATGGAATGAGGTGGCCAAAGCGATGTGGGATGGCTAAGTATTGCAATGCAGTGTGATGCAGAAGTGACCTTGGCCGTGATCACACAACTGTGTGTGATGAGAGAAACTCTCAGGAGTGCGATCAAGGCCAAAAGGTCCCTGGTTATTGGGTGCTTTGTTGGGCTCTTCCTGGTTGCCCTAGAGTGGTGGCAATCGGAGAAATATTAGTTGGGGTAGATGACAGCGGTGAATTTTCAAAAATCACAGCTGGCATCAAGCCCTGGGGTTAGTAATGGATTGGAGAACTGTCTATCAGATATCCCCATTACTAATCCAGTAGTGAAAAAAAAAACACATCCTGTCACCTTTGCATAAAAGCACCCCCAAAGTATTATGCTTCCCCCACCATGCTTCACGGTTGGGATGGTGTTTTTGGGATTGCACTCATCCCTCTTCCAACCATGGCGAGTGGAGTTGATACTTAAAACTTCTATTTTGGTCTCACCTGACCACATGAGCTTATCCCATTTATCCTCTGGATCATCCAGATGGTCACTGGCGAACTTCACAGAGGGCCTGGACATGTGCTGGCATGAGCAGGTGGACCTTGAGTGCCCTGCAGCATTTAAATCAATGACGGTATAGTGCGTTACTAATGGTAATGTTTGAGACTGTGGTCACAGCTCTCTTTAGGTCATTGACCAGATCTCCCATGTAGTTATGGGCTGAGTCCTGACGTTTCTCACAATCATCCTTACCCCACAAGCTGAGATCTTGCATGGAGCCTAGACTGATGAAGATTTATAGTCATCTTGTGTTTCTTCCATTTTGTAATAACTGTTCCAACAGTTGCCTTCTCATCAAGCTGCTAGTCTATTGTCCTGTAGCCCATCCTAGCCTTGATCAGGTCTACAATTTTGGCCCTAGTGTCCTTAGACAGCTCCTTGGTCTTGGCCATGGTGGAGAGGTTGGAGAGTAACTGAGTGTGTCCCATCCTGGTATATGGCCCCCATCCTGGTAGATGCCCCCTCCCCCCATATATTCAATGCAAAGAAAAAAAATGAACACTTGTACTCACCTTCCCTGCGCTTCCACACAGGATGACGTCCTATTCTGTGTGTTCAGAGCACAGCAGCGTGATGATTTCCCTGCTGTGCTCTGAGCACGTCGGCGGTGAGCGCTGATCGCAGCCTTTATACTGATGACATGCTACGATCACCTCTCGCCATCGCCGCAGATACTCACCTCACCCTGGACCTCCGCTCCCCGACACCTCTTCTCCATGCAGGCTCCTGTCAGTGCACTCACTGAGAAGTATGTACGATGACAGGGGGAAAGTGGAGCCCTCAGCAAACACTGCCGGCTAGACAAAGATGGGGTCTATCTATTCCCACAGCTGTGACCTGTATAGCCACGGGGGCGTGTCCAGTTCACAGCTAAGGCAGCATCAATACAAGAGATGCAGTCATATGGAGACTGCAATCTCTTATGAACAGAGGCTGCCGTATTTGAGGTATGTAACTCCTGTTAGCGCTGGCTGCGCTTATACAAGTCTTCCTCCTGGCATCATAGATTACGCTCATAGAGATGCTTCATGACTGCTGGCAGCTCTGAGAGCGTGATACACCACATCTACCTGGCCTTTTTGGACATAGCTATTTTTGAAAAAGACCCTGGCTGGGTCAAAAAGTAACTAATCCCTTTACCAATCGCTATTGTCAACACTGTGATGAATTAATTTTGCAATAAAAATGAGGATCATTTGAAACATATTTGTGAGTGAGGCTGATTTTCTGCATTGACTCTTTGGATCCTGCAGTCCAGCCGACACCCTTCTTATTTACTACGTGCTCAGACACTTACACACCCCAAAATGCAAATGGCAGCCCCCAGTGGCTGAAGTAAAAATAAATAAAAAACTGTTTAAGTTGAACATTTAACTTTGTGCTAAAAGTAATTGATTAAATAATCAATAACTATTAATACAAAATTAAAAATAGTGGCACCTTCCCTTTAAAATACTTGAGAACTTTAGTCACAACCCTAACCCTATTCCTAATGGTTAAATGGAAATAAATAATTTTTTTAGTTTTATTATTTTTCCCTAAGTCGGTGATAAATGGGGGGTTTGATTTACTATTTATAGCGAGTTTTTATAGCGGGTTTTTGTTTGGCAGCTGCCACACACTAAGGCTATGTGCATACGCTGCGGATTTCTGTGCTGAGTTTTCCGCTCAGTTTTTGATTTACCGCCGATTTCCAGTGTTTTTCGTGCGGATTTCACCTGCGTTTTACCACCTGCAGATTCCTATACAGGAACAGGTGTAAAACGCTGCGGAATCCGCACAAAGAATTGACATGCTGCAGAAAATACAACAGCGCTTCTGTGCGGTATTTTCCGCAGCATGTGCACTGCAGATTTTGTTTTCCATAGGCTTACATGGTACTGTAAACCTAATGGAAAACTGCTGCAAATCCGCTGCGGATCCGCAGGCAAATCCGCAACGTGTGCATATACCCTTTAAGACGCTTTTTAATGCAAAAAATATTTTTTGCATTACCACATTTTGAGAGCTATAATTTTTCCATATTTTTGTCCACAGAGTCTCGTGAAGTCTTGTTTTTTGCGGGACGAGTTGAAATTTTTATTGGTACCTTTTTCGGGCACATGACATTTTTTGATCGCTTTTTATTCCGATTTTTTTAAGGTAGAATGAACAAAAACCAGCTATTCATGAATTTCTTTTGGGGGAGGCGTTTATACCGTTCCGCGTTTGGTAAAATTGCTAAAGCAGTTTTATTTTTCGGGTCAGAACGATTACAGCGATACCTCATTTATTTTTTTTATGTTTTGGTGCTTTTATACAATAAAAACTATTTTATATAAACAATACTTATTTTTGCATCACTTTATTCTGAGGGCTATAACTTTTTTATTTTTTGTTAATGATGCTGTATGGCAGCTCATTTTTTGCGGGACAAGATGACATTTTCAGCGGTACCATTTTTATTTACATCTGTCTTTTTGATCGCGTGTTATTCCACTTTTTGTTCGGCGGCATGATGATAAAGCGTTGTTGTTTGCTCGTTTTTTATTTTTATTTTTTACGCTGTTCACTGCAGGGGTTAACTAATGGGACAGTTGTATAGGTCGGGTTGTTACGGATGCGGCGATACTAAATATGTGTACTTTTATTGTTTTTTTTTCTTATTTACAAAAATAAATGTATTTATTGGAACAATATATATATATATATATATATATATATTTATATATATATGTATATATATATCTATATATATTTTTTATTTAGGAATTTTTTTCTAAATATTTTTACACAGTGTAATTTTTTTTTTTTTTAGGCCATGTTCACACAGTGCGTTTTTTTCTGCAGAACCGCAGCGTTTTTGCCGCTGCGGTTCCGCAGCTGTTTTCCATGCAGGGTACAGTACACTGTACCCTATGGAAAACAGGAACCACTGTGCACATGATGCGGGAATCGGGAAAAAAAAGCCGCGCTGAATAGCCGCGGTAAAAAAGAAGTACCATGTCACTTCTTTTTTCGGAGCCGCAGCGGTTCTGCACCCATAGACCTCCATTGTGAGGTCAAACCCGCAGTAAAACCCGCAGATCAAAAATATATCTGCGGGTTTTATTGCGGTTTGTGGTGCCGAACCGCTGCAGCAGGAAGTGCGGGGAAGCGGGCGGAAGTGCGTGGGCGGAGTGTGGCTGCCCCGATCCCACCCCCCCATGCTCCGATGCCCACCCCCCGTACTCCGATGCCCCCCCCGTGCTCCGATGCCCCCCCTGTGCCGTAATCTCCCCCCCTTATACTTACCCGGCCTCCCGGTGTCCGTCCGGCCGTCTTCTCCCTGGGCGCCGCCATCTTGCAAAATGGCGGGCGCATGCGCAGTGCGCCCGCCGAATCTGCCGGCCGGCAGATTCGTTCCAAAGTGCATTTTGATCACTGAGATATAACCTATCTCAGTGATCAAAATAAAAAAATAGTAAATGACACCCCCCTTTGTCACCCCCATAGGTAGGGACAATAAAAAAATTAAGAATTTTTTTTTTTTCCCACTAAGGTTAGAATAGGGTTAGGGTTAGGGTTAGGGGTAGGGTTAGGGGTAGGGGTAGGGTTAGGGGTAGGGTTAGGGGTAGGGTTAGGGGTAGGGTTAGGGTTAGGGGTAGGGTTAGGGGTAGGGCTAGGGGTAGGGTTAGGGTATTTTCAGCCATTTTAACCCTAAAAAAACTTCCTAGAAAACACACAGAAAAAAACGCATCAAAAAACGCACCAAAAAAGCACAAAAAAAAGGACCAAAAAAAGGACCTGCGTTTTCTGCCAAGAGCTGCGGTTTCAGTCCTGAAAAAAAAAGGATGGAAATCAGGAACGTGTGAACATACCCTTACTTTTTTACATTGTCCCAGGGTGGGACATCTCTACATAGTGTCAGATCGCTGATCTGACACTTTGCAGAGCACTGTCAGATCAGCGATCTGACAGGCAACGCAGGAGGCTTGCCAGCGCCTGCTCTCAGCAGACCCTGACAAGCTACCTCCCTGCAGGACCCGGAAGGACCCCGTGGCCATCTTGGATCCAGGAGCCTGCAGGGAGGAGAACGGAGGAGACCCTTGGAACAACCCCTCCCTGCGCGATGCTTCCCTATGCTGCCGGGACACTCCAATCTTGTTTGATCACAGTGTTCCAGGGATTAAAGTGTCGGGAGTGCTCCGTGACCGCTCCTGGCATTTCAGATATCAGCTGTGATAATCAGCTGACACCCGGCCGCGCTCCCCCCGCTTTGCTTGAAGTGTCACGTTAAAACATCAGTAAACCTAAAGTATAATGTACAAAACCAATTCTAAAAAAGTTGTGAAGCTTTTTAACCCCTTTACCCCCAAGGGTGGTTTGCACGTTATGGACCGGGCCAATTTTTACAATTCTGACCACTGTCCCTTTATGAGGTTATAACTCTGGAACGCTTCAACGGATCCCGGTGATTCTGACACTGTTTTCTCGTGACATATTGTACTTCATGATAGTGGTAAAATTTCTTTGATATTACCTGTGTTTATTTGTGAAAAAAACAGAAATATGGCGAAAATTTTGAAAATTTCGCAATTTTCCAACTTTGAATTTGTATGCAATTAAATCACAGAGATATGTCACACAAAATACTTAATAAGTAACATTTCCCACATGTCTACTTTACATCAGCACAATTTTTTTGTTGTTAGGGAGTTATAAGGGTTAAAAGTTGACCAGCAATTTCTCATTTTTACAATACCATTTTATTTTAGGGACCACATCTCATTTGAAGTCATTTTGAGGGGTCTATATGATAGAAAATACCCAAGTGTGACACCATTCTAAAAACTGCACCCCTCAAGGTTCTCAAAACCACATTCAAGAAGTTTATTAACCCTTCAGGTGTTTCACAGGAATTTTTGCAATGTTTAAATAAAAATTAACATTTAACTTTTTTTCACAAAAAATTTACTTCAGCTCCAATTTGTTTTATTTTACCAAGGGTTACAGGAGAAAATGGACCCCAAACCTTGTTGTACAATTTGTCCTGAGTACGCCGATACCCCATAAGTGGAGGTAAACCACTGTTTGGGCGCATGACAGAGCTTGGAAGCGAAGGAGCGCCATTTGACTTCTCAATGCAAAATTGACTGGAATTGAGATGGGACGCCATGTTGCATTTGGAGAGCCACTGATGTGCCTAAACATTGAATCCCCCACAAGTGACACCATTTTGGAAAGTAGACCCCCTAAGGAACTTATCTAGAGGTGTGGTGAGCACTTTGACCCACCAAGTGCTTCACAGACGTTTATAATGCAGAACCGTA
The DNA here is from genome assembly GCF_032444005.1 of Ranitomeya imitator. Classification (NCBI taxonomy): domain Eukaryota; kingdom Metazoa; phylum Chordata; class Amphibia; order Anura; family Dendrobatidae; genus Ranitomeya; species Ranitomeya imitator. The sequence goes on along the minus strand of NC_091285.1, from coordinate 201,348,798 downwards.
AAAATACAAAATCATTTTTTTTTCACAAAAATGATCTTTTCGCCCCCAATTTTTTATTTTCCCAATGGTAAGAGAAGAAATTGGAACCAAAAAGTTGTTGCACAATTTGTCCTGAGTACTCTGATACCCCATATGTGGGGGTAAACCACTGTTTGGGTGCATGGGAGAGCTCGGAAGGGAAGGAGCGCCGTTTGACTTCTCAATGCAAAATTGACTGGAATTGAGATGGGACGCCATGTTGCATTTGGAGAGCCACTGATGTGCCTAAACATTGAATCCCCCACAAGTGACACCATTTTGGAAAGTAGACCCCCTAAGGAACTTATCTAGAGGTGTGGTGAGCACTTTGACCCACCAAGTGCTTCACAGACGTTTATAATGCAGAACCGTAAAAATACAAAATCATTTTTTTTTCACAAAAATGATCTTTTCGCCCCCAATTTTTTATTTTCCCAATGGTAAGAGAAGAAATTGGAACCAAAAAGTTGTTGCACAATTTGTCCTGAGTACTCTGATACCACATATGTGGGGGTAAACCACTGTTTGGGTGCATGGGAGAGCTCGGAAGGGAAGGAGCGCCGTTTGACTTTTCAATGCAAAATTCACAGGAATTGAGATGAGACGCCATGTTGCGTTTGGAGAGCCACTGATGTGCCTAAACATTGAAACCCCCCACAAGTGACACCATTTTGGAAAGTAGACCCCCTAAGGAACTTATCTAGATGTGTGGTGAGCACTTTGACCCACCAAGAGCTTCACAGAAGCTTATAATGCAGAGCCGTAAAAATAAAACAAAAATTTTTTCCCACAAAAATTATTTTTTAGTCCCCAGTTTTGTATTTTCCCAAGGGTAACAGGAGAAATTGGACCCCAAAAGTTGTTGTGCAATTTGTCCTGAGTGCGCTGATACCCCATATGTGGGGGGGAACCACCGTTTGGACACACGGGAGAGCTCGGAAGGGAAGGAGCACTGTTTTACTTTTTCAACGCAGAATTGGCTGGAATTGAGATCGGACGCCATGTCGCGTTTGGAGAGCCCCTGATGTGTCTAAACAGTGGAAACCCCCCAATTATAACTGAAACCCTAATCCAAACACACCCCTAACCCTAATCCAAACGGTAACCCTAACCACACCTCTAACCCAGACACACCCCTAACCCTAATCCCAACCCTATTCCCAACCGCAAATGTAATCCAAACCCTACCCCTAACTTTAGCCCCAACCCTAACTGTAGCCTTAACCCTAACTGTAGCCCTAACCCTAGCCCTAACCCTAGCCCTAACCATAACCCTAGCCCTAACCCTAGCCCTAACCCTAATCCTAGCCCTAATCCTAGCCCTAACCCTAGCCCTAACCCTAGCCCTAACCCTAGCCCTAACCCTAGCCCTAACCCTAGCCCTAACGCTAGCACTAACCATAACCCTAGCCCTAACCCTAACCCTAGCCCTAACCCTAACCCTAATCCTAACCCTAGCCCTAACCCTAATGGGAAAATGGAAATAAATACATTTTTTTAATTTTTTTATTTTTCTCTAACTAAGGGGGTGATGAAGGGGGGTTTGATTTACTTTTATAGCGGGTTTTTTAGCGGATTTTTATGATTGGCAGCCGTCACACACTGAAAGACGCTTTTTATTGCAAAAAATATTTTTTGCGTTACCACATTTTGAGAGCTATAATTTTTCCATATTTGAGTCCACAGAGTCATGTGAGGTCTTGTTTTTTGCGGGACGAGTTGACGTTTTTATTGGTAACATTTTCGGGCACGTGACATTTTTTGATCGCTTTTTATTCCGATTTTTGTGAAGCAGAATTACCAAAAACCAGCTATTCATGAATTTCTTTTGGGGAAGGCGTTTATACCGTTCCGCGTTTGGTAAAATTGATAAAGCAGTTTCATTCTTCGGGTCAGTACGATTACAGCGATACCTCATTTATATCATTTTTTTTATGTTTTGGCGCTTTTATACGATAAAAACTATTTTATAGAAAAAATAATTATTTTTGCATCGCTTTATTCTGAGGACCATAACTTTTTTATTTTTTCGCTGATGATGCTGTATGGTGGCTCGTTTTTTGCGGGACAAGATGACGCTTTCAGCGGTACGATGATTATTTATATCCTTCTTTTTGATCGCGTGTTATTCCACTTTTTGTTCGGCGGTATGATAATAAAGCGTTGTTTTTTGTCTCGTTTTTTTTTTCTTACGGTGTTTACTGAAGGGGTTAACTAGTGGGACAGTTTTATAGGTCGGGTCGTTACGGACGCGGCGATACTAAATATGTGTACTTTTATTGTTTTTTTTTTTTATTTAGATAAAGAAATGTATTTATGGGAATAATATATATATTTTTTTTTTTTCATTATTTAGGATTTTTTTTTCTTTTTTTACACATTTGTAAAAATTTTTTTTAACTTTTTTACTTTGTCCCAGGGGGGGACAATACAGATCGGTGATCTGCCAGTTTGCACAGCACTCTGACAGATCACCGATCTGTCTCAGAGCGCTGCAGCGTTACCAAGTGCCTGCTCTGAGCAGGCACTTGGTAAGCCACCTCCCTCCCTGCAGGACCCGGATCCGCGGCCATTTTGGATCCGGGACTTGCTGCAGGAAGGAGGTAGGAGACCCCCGGAGCAACGCGATTACATCGCGTTGCTCCGGGGGTCTCAGGGAAGCCCACAGGGAGCCCCCTCCCTGCGCGATGCTTCCCTGCACCGCCGGCACATCGCGATCATGTTTGATCGCGGTGTGCCGGGGGTTAATGTGCCGGGGGCGGTTCGTGACCGCTCCTGGCACATAGTGCCGGATGTCAGCTGCGATAAGCAGCTGACACCCAGCCGCGATCGGCCGCGCTCCCCCCGTGAGCGCAGCCGATCGCCTATGACGTACTATTCCGTCCTTGGGAAGTAAAGCCCACCCGACATGGACGGAATAGTACGTCTAATGGCAGAAAGGGGTTAAAATGTAAAAAATATGCTGAATTTGGAAATCTCTTATAGCCATAATTTATTCACAACAGAACATAGAGAACATATCAGAAGTTGAAAGTTAGACATTTTACCATTTGAAAAGAAACAAGTAATTTAGAAATTGATGGCAGTAACACATTTTAATGAAGTCTGGGTAAGTTTAACAAAAGCCTGAAAACATAGGTGGTACCGATCAAAAACAGCCGAAGGGTCGTTTTTCAACTAAGTCACATATATGTGTATAAAAATAGCATGTTAGAGAGGCAGAGTCTCTCAGAAGTAAAGATGGTCAGTGGTTCTTCAATCTGTGAACGACTGTGTCTGAAAATTGTAGAACAATTTTAGAAAACTACCTGAATGTAAAATTGCAAAGACTATAATTATGCCATTATCTTCAGCACATAATATCATCAAAGGATTCAAAGTATGGCCGAATATCATTGGATATACCTGATCTACAAGCCCTCAGGTAGCATTGAACTGTAAACTGACATAGTTTGGTCATGAAAATCATTGTAAGTTAACACAGTTTGCCATGCAATCCATAAATGCAAGTTAAAGCTTTATCGTACATCAACACAATCCAGAAATTGCTGTCATCTTCTCTTGGACAAAGCTCATTAAAAATGGACAAAATCAAAATGAAAAAATTGCCTGGTTGTCAGATCAATCAAAATGTTAAATTTCTCCATGGAAACCAAGGATGCAGTGTCCTGCGGTCTCAAGAGGAGGTGGACAGCTGAGCTAGTTATCAGCATTATAGTTTGAAAGCCTGTATCTCTGATAGTATGGGGTTGCACTAATGCTTATAGGTAAGCTTAAATGTCTTAAAAAGGCACTATCAATTAAGAGCATTACATAAAAATTGTAGGACAACAGCTGCTCCCATCTCAACGTCTATTTTACGGAAAGGTTCTGCATATTTCAGCAAGAAAATGCAAGCCTATGGGAGCGAGAAAAAAATCGCGCAGCACTCGGATTATGAGAGTGCTGTCTGATTTTTACGCATCGGTGTCCTTTGAAAAGCTGGCAAATCATGTGCCGCATACAGTAAAATCACATTGACAGGTTAGAATAGACTAGATATACACACATAGATGTCAATGACACACACACACACACATATATATATATATATATATATATATATATATATTACATAGATAGATATCAGCTGCGGACTGATATTAATAGCCTTGGAAGGGGCCACGGATACTGGCCGCCAGGCTAAAAACATCAGCTCTCAGCCACCCCAGAAAAGGCGAATCTCTAAGATGCGCCAATTCTGGCACTTAGCCTCACTCTTCCCACTTGCCCTGTAGCGGTGGCAAGTGGGGTTTTAGTTGGGGAGGGGGTTGGCATCACTGTCAGGTAACATCAAGCCCTGAAGTTAGTAATGGAGAGGCGTCAATAAGACACCTCCATTACTAACTCCATAGCCACATTGTAAGAAAACACAGACACTCTGAAAAAAGTCCTTTAATTGAAGGAAAGACACAGACTCCTTTAATATTCTCAATTAAACCATACTGACGACCTCGCCTACTCACCCAATGCCCTCGTCATCTGTAAAAGTAAAAAAACAAACAAACAACAGTATTCCTCACCTTTCCAAAGAGATGCTGTAAATCCATTTTCCCATGATGGGTCTAGCTCTGCTACATCTAGATGGCAGGCACGCCTTCTTCACCCTCTGATAGGTATCACACCAATGGCAGTAGGCAACCACATCGGCCCTCATACTTGTCCAGTAAAAATGCTGGGCTAGCCTAACCTTTGTATCAGTGATTCCTAGATGTCTTGTCATTGGAATCTCGTGTGCAATCTGCAACAACTCCAACCTGAACGGATAGGGTACCACCAACTGTTGGTCACTAGGCCATGCCTCTGGTGATCTCTGCTGGACCATTACCCGATACAGCCATCCTTGGTCCCAGACGACCGGCTGCTGCAACCACGGGTAGTGCTCTACTTCCTGACATTCTGTTGTCTGGAGGATCAGGCCTTGGGGGTTTACTGGGACACTGGGACACTAGCTGCCCCAAGTCTGTCCCAAGCAAAACACTTAAGGGAATATTTGAGGTTACACTCACCTCCCGCACTCCCATCCCAGCGCCCCAGTCCAAATACACCTTGACGACAGGCAGCGCCGGTTCAACTCCTCCAATCTTGGTGACAGCAAGGGTTTTACCGGAAACCAAATCCTGTGGAGCCAACACCTAAGGCTGCACAAGAGTAATCTCAGTGCCAGTGTTCCATAGTCCCATGGCCATGGCCTAGCTTGTGGATAACAGTGGACGGTTTCTGAGATAGGGATGAGCCCTTCTGGTGCTAGGAACTCATGGTTGTGAAGTGTTCCAGCTGTCTGCAATGATGACATAGTCAGAGTTTCCCCACCAACGTGGAGAGGAAAGCCTGGGCAGGTACAGTGTTCATTTTACTCCCTCTCCAGCCATCAGGTTTCTTGGCCTCTGGAGTCCTGTTGTTGAAGTACTCATTGGCAAGTGTCGCTGTTGCAGAGGCCTCCTTTGGCATTTGGTCATGGAAATACTGCTGGAGGTCCTCTGGGCAGTTCCACTGCTCAGTCAAGATGAGCTCTTTCAGCTGCTGGACGGTGGTGAGCTCAAGACCTGTGGTCCTTTGGTCAACTGCTCTCAGTAGGGCCCGCATGTGATCAGTCCAGCTGTCTGCAGGATCCCTCTGCATACTCCGGAGTACATCTCAGGGGTCAAGTTGTACTGCCGAACCAGAGCCTGCTTAATGTCCTCATAGCTCAGGGTGATCTCGCTGGGCAGGTATCTAAAGACTGTCAGGGCCTTACTCCTGAGGTGAGAGGTTTAGAACTGGACACTCTGGTCATCAGGCATATGGTATTGATGACAAGTTTTTTCAAATTCCAGCAAGAAAGTATCCAAATCCCCTTCTTTATCCAGCAGGGGGAAGTCCTCCTCCCATAGCTTCGGCATCTGGATCTCAGGGGGCTTCCGACTGGCTGGGGTCTGCGACTGGAGCTTGAAATTGAGCTGAAGTATTTGTTGCTGGTGCTCGCGCTCGTGCTGATGTTCTTCAGCTTCCTCACAATGTTCTGCCTCACTACATTCTGCTGCTACTAAAGGGGTCTCACAGGAGGTCTTGTCTCGTTCATTGGGTCTGGAAAAGACAGCTTGCAGAAGTGTATCCAAGCGTGCCTGGCTGGCGGGACAGGCAGGTGGTGAGCGGCCCACGGTGGGACTGAACACCAGCAACTCGATTCTTGAGAAGCCTGGGCTGGACTTCCCCTCTGCTTGACCAACACCGTTTTCCACCTTTTCCCCACTGTCCGTAGCATTGGCCATCTCCCTGGCTCTGCCCTGGTGTCACTGGCCATACTTTCAATCTTTGGTCACTGACACAAAGCTGCAACATGATGCACCCACACACCTTACAGTATTTGCACTTAGATTGTCTAGTGCTGAGCTAATCTTAAAGAGAACCTGTCACCCCCAAAATCGAAGATGAGCTAAGCCCACCGGCAACAGGGGCTTATCTACAGCATTCTGTAATGCTGTAGAGAGGCCCCGATGTATCCTGAAAGGTGAGAAAAAGAAGTTAGATTATACTTACCCAGGGGCATTCTTCATAGGATGAGGTCCTCTTCTTGTCTTCAGACTGCGGCTCTGGCGCAGACGTACTTTGTCTGCCCTGTTGAAGGCAGAGCAAAGTACTGCAGTGCGCAGGCGCCGGGCCTTTCTGACCTTTCCCGACGCCTGCGCACTGCAGTACTTTGCTCTGCCCTCAACAGAGCAAATTCTCCTAAAATTTTCTCACAAAATGTTAAGCCCAAATTTTTCATTTTCACAAGAGTAACAGGAGAAAATGAACCATTAAAATTACAGTTTTGGTGCATGGCAGGGCAAGGATGGGCCAAGTTCCTGCAGAAAGCAACAAAACTCTTAATGTACCGCCATATGTCATGCAGTCTTTCCTTTTAGTATCCTTTGCTCCCCTATGTGATAGAGACGAATGACATCACTAAGATGCTACAGTTTTTCATAGCAAAGTATCAACCTGACCCAACCTATAAAACTGTCACTTGTCGGGGGTGTCCAGTCTTTAGGCACATCAGTGGCTCTGCAGTGCAAACGCGACAAGGCGTCTGCTATCTATTATAACCTATTTTGCACTCCAAAAGTCAATTTGTGTTGGAAAAATGAAAATCTGCATTTTTTCCTTCCACATTGCTTTAATTCCTGTGAAGCATCTAAAGAGTTAATAAACTTCTTGAATGTGGTTTTGAGCACTTTGAGGGGTGCAGTTTTTAAAATGGTGTCACTTGGGGGTATTTGCTGTCATATAGGCCCCTCAAAGTCACTTTAAACGTGATGTGATCCCTAAAAAATGGTTTTGTAAATTTTGTTGAAAAAATGAGAAATTGCTGATAGACGTTGTTATTTACAAATTATTTTGTACAGGTTGATTAATTAGTTTAACCCCTTAAGCCCCAAAGTGTGGTTTGCACGTTAATGACCGGGGAAATTTTTACAATTCTGACCACTGTCCCTTTATGAGGTTATAACTCTGGAACGCTTCAACGGATCCTGATGATTCTGACAATGTTTTCTCGTGACATATTGTACTTCATGATATTGGTAAAATTTCTTCAATAAGACTTGCGTTTATTTGTGAAAAAAATGGAAATTTGGTGAAAATTTGGGTGAAAATTTTGCAATTTTCCAACTTTGAATTTTTATGCCCTTAAATCACAGAGATATGTCACACAAAATACTTAATAAGTAACATTTCCCACATGTCTACTTTACATAAGCACAATTTTGGAACCACATTTTTTTTTTGTTAAGGAGTTATAAGGGTTAAAAGTTGACCAGCAATTTCTCATTTTTACAATACCATTTTTTTTAGGGACCACATCTCATTTGAAGTCATTTTGCGGGGTCTATATGATAGAAAATAACCAAGTGTGAACACCATTCTAAAAACTGCACCCCTCAAGGTGCTCAAAACCACATTCAAGAAGTTTATTAACTCTTCAGGTGTTTCACAGGAATTTTTGGAATGTTTAAATAAAAATGAACATTTAACTTTTTTTTCACACAAAATTTAATTCAGCTCCAATTTGTTTTATTATACCAAGAGAAAATGGACCCCAAAAGTTGTTGTACAATTTGTCCTGAGTACGTTGATACCCCATATGTGCATGGCAGAGCTCGGAAGGGAAGGAGCGCCGTTTGACTTTTCAATGCAAAATTTACGGGAATTGAGATGGGACTCCATGTTGCGTTTGGAGAGCCACTGAACCCCCAAGTGTTTCACTACAGTTTGTAACGCAGAGCCGTGAAAATAAAAATTATTTTTTTTCCCACAAAAATTATTTTTTAGCCCCCAGTTTTGTATTTTCCCAAGGGTAGCAGGAGAAATTGGACCCCAAAAGTTGTTGTCCAATTTGTTATGAGTACGCTAATACCCCATATGTGGGGGGAACCACCGTTTGGGCGCATGGCAGAGCTCAGAAAGGAAGGAGCGCCATTTGGAATGCAGACTTAGATGGAATGGTCTGCAGGCATCACATTGTGTTTGCAGAGCCCCTAATGTACCTAAACAGTAGAAGCCCCCCACAAGTGATTCATATTGGAAAATAGACCGCCCAAGAAACTTATCTAGATGTGTTGTGAGAACTTTGAACCCCCAAGTGTTTCACTACAGTTTATAACGCAGAGCCGTGAAAATAAAAAATCATTTTTTTCCCACAAAAATAGTTTTTTAGCCCCCTAAATTTTTATTTTCCCAAGGGTAACAAGAGAAATTGGACACCAAAAGTTGTTGTCCAATTTGTCCTGAGTACGTTGATACCCCATATGTTGGGGTAAACCCCTGTTTGGGTGCACGGGAAAGCTCGGAAGGGAAGGAGCATTGTTTTACTTTTTCAACGCAGAATTGGCTGGAATTAGGATGGGACGCCATGTCGCGTTTGGAGAGCCCCTGATGTGCATAAAAGAAACCCCCAATTCTAACTGAAACCCTAGCCCTAACCTTAGCCCTAACCCTAGCCTTCACCCTACCTCTAACCCTAACCCTAGCCCTAACCCTAGCCCTAATCCTAACTAGTGTTGAGCCACCTCCCTAGTGTTGGGGTTCGGTTCGGTTCGTCGAACTGGGACGTGTTCGACGTTTGACGAACACCGTCGAACCCCATTGAAACCAATGGCAGGCAAACACAAACACATAGAAAACACATAGAAAACACCTTAAAACGTGTCCAAAAGCTGACAAACTGCTCAGAAGACACAACAAACATATGGAAAAGTCACAACTACATATAGTCATGCGAAAAGAAAAGAGGTGGAGGGGTAAAAGGAGGAGGAGACACAGATATAGGCATGTCATGCCCTTCTAAAATCAAGAAAGGCTGGAGTAAATTTTAAAATCACTCTACCAACACCCAGACGTCTTGACAAAAAAAAGAAAAAAAAGAAATATCTTTAGGTAGAATGGCGGCGGGTCCATTCAGAACACTTTCCTTAGAAGACGTAGTGGTACCCCCGTTGAGAGTTGTGCCAAAAAATGAACCCAATGTATTCAGACTAATCCACCATTTGTCATATCCAAGGGGCAGGTCAGTAAACGACAACATCGACGCGGAACCAAGTTTGACGAGGCAATCAGACGGGTCAAGAAGTTGGTAAGGGGCACCCTAATGGACAAAATAGACATTGAAGGGGTGTTCCGGTTACTACCTGTGCCTCCGAATAGTGTCCTCCCATTGGGCTGCTTCTGTGAAGGAGCATACTACATAGATCGCTGTTTGCCCATGGGGTGCTCCATATCCTGCTCACTATTTGAGGCGTTTAGTTGCTTCCTCGGATGTGTCGTCATGGACATTTGTAAGGCGGCACATATTATCCATTACCTCGACGACTTATGCCTGGGCCCAAAAGATTCGCCACAGTGTGATAACACGCAATAGTCCACCTGTGAGAAGGAGAGAGCTGAAGGCAGAGTGGACACCCCAGAGCCGAGGGGTTAGCTTGAGAAAGGAAGAAGGCGGTGTAGCTTGCTTCATGGGTGGGGTACACTGCTGAGTAGCAGAAATTGCCTCTAGGCCCAAAAGGATTTCCTGGGCCAGATGCCGTTAAAAAATAGTACTTAGGTAAACTGGCGGTGTAGCTGCTTCATGGGTGAAGTACCCTGCTGAGGAGCACCAAATTCTACTAGGCCCAAAAGGATTTCTTGGGCTAGATGCCGTTAAAAAATAGTACTTAGGTAAACAGGCGGTGTAGCTTGCTTCATGGTTGGGGTGCGCTGCTGAGTAGCACTAAACTCTACTAGGACCAAAAGGATTTCCTGGGCTAGATGCCATTACAAAATAGTAGTTAGGTAAACAGGCGGTGTAGCTAGCTTCATGGGTGGGGTACGCTGCTGAGTAGCACTAAAATCTATTAGGCCCAAAAGGATTTCCTGGGCTAGATGCCGTTACAAAATAGTACTTAGGTAAACAGGCGGTGTAGCTTGCTTCATGGGTGGGGTACTCTGCTGAGTAGCAGACATTGCTACTAGGCCCAAAAGGATTTCCTGGGCCAGATGCCGTTAAAAAATAGTACTTAGGTAAACAGGCGGTGTAGCTTGCTTCATGGGTGAAGTACGCTGCTGATTAACACCAAATTCTACTAGGTCCAAAAGGATTTCCTGGGCTAGATGCCGTTAAAAAATAGTACTTAGGTAAACAGGCGGTGTAGCTTGCTTCATGGGTGGGGTGCGCTGCTGAGTAGCACTAAACTCTACTAGGCCCAAAAGGATTTCCTGGGCTAGATGCCGTTATAAAATAGTAGCTAGGTAAACAGGCGGTGTAGCTTGCTTCATGGGTGGGGTACGCTGCTGAGTAGCACTAAATTCAACTAGGCCCAAAAGGATTTCCTGGGCTAGATGCCATTACAAAATAGTAGTTAGGTAAACAGGCAGTGTAGCTTGCTTCATGGGTGGGATACACTGCTGAGTAGCTCTAAATTCTACTAGGCCCAAAAGGATTTCCTAGGCTAGATGCCGTTACAAAATAGTAGTTAGGTAAACAGGTGGTGTAGCTTGCTTCATGGGTGGGGTACGCTGCTGAGTAGCACTAAATTCTACTAGGCCCAAAAGGATTTCCTGGGCTAGAAGCCGTTACAAAATAGTAGTTAGGTAAACAGGTGGTGTAGCTTGCTTCATGGGTGGGGTGCGCTGCTGAGTAGCACTAAATTCTACTGGGCCCAAAAGGATTTCCTGGGCCAGATGCCGTTAAAAATAATACTTGGGTAAACAGGCGGTGGGTGGCTGGGCTACTCTGCTGACTAGCAGACACTGAAGCTTTGGAGCAGACCTCTGAATCCCAAGCCATAGTACGAGTAAACAACTCTGCAGATGATCCCACCCACCTGGAATTGACGATGGCAACGTCATGTAAAACTCAGCAAGGGGACTAAATAAAGAGTCTCCATTTTTTCCAAAAATTCGGTCACAGACACCACTTAAGTGGCATCAATTTCGCCAGAGTGTTTAAAAACGGTTGGTGAGGTGATTTTCACAAATCATCAAGCTTTTAGTATCCCCAAGATGACACAGGAGTAGAAAAGTCCTTGCGGATCCAGGATTTGTTCATCTTGATGAACGTTAGTCTGTCTACATTGTCACTGGACAGCCGTATGCGCTTATCTGTCAGCATACTACCAGCAGTGCTGAACACACGTTCAGAGAGAACGCTTGCTGCGGGGCACGACAAGATCTCCAAGGCGTGAGTGGCGAGCTCAGGCCATTTTTCAAGATTGAAAGCCCAAAATGAGCAAGGGTCCAGTTCCACATTCATAGCATCGATGTTAACTTGGAGATAGTGTTGTACCATCCTCTCTAGGCGTTGGCTGTGAGTCAGACTTCTTGTCTCCTGTGGCCTTGCAAAGGATGGTCTAAAAAAATCTTGATACGATTGGAAAAAATTGCTGTTACCACCAGATACGATGTTACTGTTATGGTTTGAGTGATGACTCGATAGTCCCACGGTTGGCAAGTTTGAAATCAGAGATTCACTACGTGCACCACTGGTGTTTTGTGGAAAAGCAGATGTTAGATTCTGTAACAGTCTCTGCTGATACTCCTGCATGCGTGAATCCCTTTCTATGGCAGGAATTATTTCGCCAAATTTGCTTTTGTACCGGAGATCTAAGAGTGTGGCAACCCAGTAGTCGGCATTACTTCAAATTCTGACAATCCGAGGGTCATGTTGCAGGTAGTGCAGCAAGAAGGCACGCATGTGTCTTGCGCATCCAGGAGGACCAAGTCCTTGTTGTCTTGGTGGTGGTGAGGTGAGAATCATGCTTCCTTCGTCAGCCCTCTCCCCCCAACCTCGCACAACAGAAATTTGATCAAGGTCTCCCTCATCTGATGAGTCTTCCATACCCAGCGCCAGTTCGTCCTCCACTTCTTCCTCGCCTCCTGCACCTTCCTCAACAGTTTGGCTGCTACCATGCTCCCTCGGTAATCCCTCTCCCCCAGCCTCCTATGCCAGCCGCCTTGGTGCTGCCAACCTTCTTGACCTTGGAGATATGATCCCTTCTGCATACGACTCCTCCTCTTCCTCCTCCTCCTCTTGTTCCACCACCTGACTCCGAACACTGTGTAAGGTGTGCTCCAGCATGTAAATCACCGGAATGGTCATGCTGATAATGGCATCGTTAGCACTAAACTTCTTTGTTGCTATTTCAAAACTGTGCAGAAGGGTGCATAGGTCCCTGATCTGAGACCACTCCTGCAGCGTGATTTGCCCCACCTCTTGATCTCGTTGGCCCAGGCTATACGTCATAACATATTGCACCAGGGCTCGTCGGTGCTGTTACAGTCGCTGCAACATGTGCAGAGTTGAATTCCACCATGTGGGCACATCGCATTTCAGCCGGTAAACTGGCAGGCCCAACGACTTCTGTAGAGATGTAAGTCCTTGAGCTGCGGGATACGAACGGCGGAAGTGAGCACACAGCGACCGTGCCCTCTGCAGAAGCCCATCTAGTCTGGGATAGTGGGATAAAAATTGCTGGACAACCAGGTTCAAAACGTGAGCCATACAAGGCACGTGTGTGACATTGCCCCGGTGAAGGGCCGCACCCAGGTTTGCAGCATTATCGCACACAGCCTTCCCTGGCTGCAGGTTGAGTGGAGACAACCATTGATGGAACTCGGTCTCCAGAGCTGACCACAACTCCTCAGCTGTGTGACTCACATTTCCCAGACATTTTAATGTAAACACTGCCTGATGCCGTTCAGCCCTGGTGACAGCATAGTGAGGATGTGTGCAGGATTCCTTCTGAGCAGTTACAACGTGAGTGGCATTACCAGACAGGCTTTGGGTGCAGGTGGAGAACCGAGAGGAGGTTGAGGAGGCAGAAGCAGTGGAGGAACTTCTAGATACAGAGGATCGACGAGCAACTCATGGGGACGGCAAGACTTGGACGGTAGCCCCTTCTCCTGATGTCGCCGTAGTTACCCAGTGCCCAGTCACCGACATGTAATGCCTCTGTCCATGTCTACTCGTCCAAGTGTCTGTGGTGAAATGCACCCTGTCACACACAGAGTTTCTCAAGGAAGCGGTGATGTTGTGTGCGACATGCTGGTGTAGTGCAGGCACAGCTTTCTTTGAGAAGTGGTGACTGGACATCTGGTACTGGGGCACTGCGATGGACATAAGGTCTCGAAAATCCTCTATGTCCACCAGGCAAAAAGGCAGCATTTCTGTAGCCAACAGCCTGCAGATGGAGAAATTCAACCTCTTAGCTTTGTCATGGCTAGGAGGAAATGGTCTTTTACTTGTCCACATCCGAGGGACTGAGGGCTGGCTGCCGTGCTTAGATGGAGTTGACTAGGGTGTCCCCGGCAAACTGCTGGTCTGTGAGGAAGGTGCAGGTGGAGATGTTATGTTGCCTTGATCAAAATGTGGTGTCAATGTCGGAGAGCGCTCAACAACAGCAGGTGTTTCCACTTGCAAATGTCCTGATGACCTGCCAATCACACTAGCTGTTGTGGGTAAAAAGGTGTAAGGTCTCCGTCCAAAACCATGTGTGATTTCTGTCCCCACAGTCACAGAGGATGAAGAGGACGTGGATGCACTTGATGGGGCAGACGGTGGTTGACCCGGCCCACTAGGCCGCATTGTAGCACAGTGAGCTTCCCACTGCAACTTATGCCTCATATCCATGTGACGGTTCATGCATGAAGTACTCAAGCTAGTCATTTTTTGTCCTCTACTGAGATTTTGTTGACAAATCTTACAGACAACATGAGTTGGCTCATTCTTTGCAATGTCAAAAAATGCCCAGGCTATGCAAGGCTTAGAGCCTGTGTGACCTGAATAGCCAACACGACTTCTGGTCTGAGGCACAGTTGGGGTTGAGGATGCAGTTGTTGACGTGCTTCCTGTACTCTGTCCAGTAAGCCGCAACGTAACCTCGTCGTCAGAGTCATCACTAGCATCCTCCTCCGCCTCCTCTGCTGACCTCATGGACTGGCGGACTGGGGGTTGACATGAGTGGGGTCTACAACCTCGTCATCATCATCCTGTGTGTTCTCACACCCATCGTCCTCAGAGCCAACCTCTTCCTGCCCCGTCCGAAAAGTCAAGTTTTCGTTCCAATCAGGTATCTCAGTCTCATCATCATCTTCCTCATTGTCTCCACCAACAGGAGTTACAGTCTGGGAAGGAGGGTCTACATTATGCTCAGAACCTTCATCATCTGGGCCTGGATCCGACTCACAAAGATTCTGGGCATCAGTGCAGATCATTTCCTCATCTGGATTCACAGAAGCTCTGGAGCAGACCTCTGATTCCCAGGCTATAGTATGAGTAAACAGCTCTACAGACTCAACCATCTGTGTTACCCCATACTCAGACGGGCGGCTGGAAACTTAGGAGCTGTGAGGAAGGAAGTGCGATTGGGGTGACAACTCTGAGGACTGGAGTAGTTGTGATGTTGAAGTTGACATGGAGGAGAGCCCACTTGAACGAGCACTTGATATCCGTTCAAGCACCTGCTGTTTTTGTGCCTCATCTGGAATTTTTGGCGATGCTTGTAGCAATGGTGGTAAGAAAGGGATCATATCAGATTGTCCACGAAAAGAAGTAGACATCTTACTTTGGCTGGAAGATGGTCTTTCTTCTGCAGATGTTACTGTTGCTTTACCACCTACTCCACGGATACAACCTTTTTTCCCTTTCTAACACGCCTATTCCCCTTTCCACCAGCAGCAGGCCTTTTGCCACTCATTTTAGTGCTTAACTAATTGGCAACTCTGTTGTTGGCACAACAACCGATGGATGAAAACCGAGCAGAACTGAGTGTTCAAACTGTGGTACTAGGCCCAAAACTATTAACTGGGTTAGATGCAGTAAAAATTTAGATACACAGGCGGTGTAGTTAGTTTCACAGGAGGGCTACTCTGCTGACGTGCAGACACTGCTCCTAGGCCCTAAACTATTAACTGGATTAGATGCAGTAAAAATTGAGATACACAGGCGGTATAGTTAGTTTCACAGGCGGGCTATGCTGCTGACGTGCAGACACTGCTCCTAGGCCCAAAACTATTAACTGGGTTAGATGCAGTAAAAATTTAGATACACAGGCGGTATAGTTAGTTTCACAGGCGAGCTACTCTGCTGACGTGCAAACACTGCTCCTAGGCCCAAAACTATTAACTGGATTAGATGCAGTAAAAACTTAGATACACAGGCGGTATAGTTAGTTTCACAGGCGGGCTACTCTGCTGACGTGCAGACACTGCTCCTAGGCCCAAAACTATTAACTGGGTTAGATGCAGTAAAAATTCAGATACACAGGCGGTGTAGCTAGCTAGCTTCACAGGCGGGCTACTCAGATGACTATCAGACAATGTTACTAGCCCAAAAGGATTGGCTGAGCTAGATTACATCAAATGCTGTGACAAACACTTGCACAGCACTGGCACAGACCTGCCTGGCAAACAGTGCTGTAACCTACCCTGAAAAGGGCTGATATTACAACTAGTCCCGACTCCTCCCGACTCCCTAAACCTATCTCTCTGAAAATTCGCTAAAAAAAAAACACTCTTAGACTGTATAGTGCACACAGCAGCAGCGGTGCCGTCTAACACTAAGCTGCAGCAGTGAGGAAATGGTGGCGACGGGGCAAATGGCTGGTTCTTATAGGGCAAGGACATGTGACATACACAGCCAATAACACATGCCCTTGCTTGTGTGCATCACATGCACATTGCTGTGTGTGTGTGCACTGCTGACAGGCTGAGAGACTGCACCGCCACACTGTGAATGCGGGAAAGAAAAAAATGTGCATTATTTCAGCACAGATCTATCCCCCGCCCACTATACACTGAAACAGTCTATTAACAATGATAAACACTTTTAATGTGCAAATCAAGTTAGGCTTTTGATGAACGAACAGTTATCGAACAGAAACTCGAACAGCCGTATTTTAAGCAAATTGTTCGAGTTCGTTGAACGACTCGAACACCGACCAAAACAGCTCGAATTTGAAATTGGTGAACAGTTCGACTCGAACACCGCTCATCTCTAATCCTAGCCCTAGCCCTAATCCTAACCCTAGCCCTAATCTTAACCCTAGCCCTAATCCTAGCCCTAACCTTAACCCTAGCCCTAACCTTAACCCTAGCCCTAACCATAATGGGAAAATGGAAATAAATACATTTTTTTATTTTATTATTTGTCCCTAACTAAGGGAGTGATGAAGGGGGGTTTGATTTTCTATTTATAGCGTTTTTTAGCGGATTTTTATGATTGACAGCCGTCACAGACTAAAAGACGCTTTTTATTGCAAAAAATAGTTTTTGTGTCTCCACATTTTGAGAGCTATAATTTTTCCATAGTTTGGTTCACATAGTCATGTGAGGTCTTGTTTTTTGCGGGATGAGTTAACGTTTTTATTGGTAACATTTTCGGGCACGTGACATTTTTTGATCGCTTTTTATTCCAATTTTTGTGAGGCAGAATGACCAAAAACCAGCTATTCATGAAATTCATTTTGGGGAGGCGTTTATACTGTTCTAAGTTTGGTAAAATTAATAAATTAGTATAATTCTTCGGGTCAGTACGATAACAGCGATACCTCATTTATATCTTTTTTATGTTTTGGTGCTTTGATACAATAAAATCTATTTTATAGAAAAAATATTTATTTTTGCATCGCTTTATTCTGAGGACTATAACTTTTTAACTTTTTCGCTGATGATGCTGTATGGTGGCTCGTTTTTTGCGGGACACGATGACGTTTTCAGCGGTACCATGATTATTAAAATCCGTCTTTTTGATCGCGTGTTATTCCTCTTTTTGTTTGGCGGTATGATAATAAAGTGTTTTTTGCTGCTTTTTTTATTTTTTTTTACCGTATTCACTGAAGGGGTTAGCTAGCAGAATAGTTTTATAGGTGGGGTCATTACGGACGCGATGATACTAAATATGTGTACTTTTATTGTTTTTTTTATTATTTTGATAAAGAAATATTTTTTTTTCTTTATTTAGGAATTTATTTATTTGTTTTTACACATGTGAATTTTTTTTTTACTTTATAACATTGCCACAGGGGGACATCATGTTATAGGGTCAGATCGCTGACCTGACACTGCAGAGCACTGTGTCAGATCAGCAATCTGACATGCAGGTATGCAGGTTTACCAGGGCTTGCTCTGAGCAGGCGCTGGTAAGCCACCTCCCTGCAGGGCCCAGATGTAGCCCCATGGCCATTTTGGATCCAGGGCCTGCAGGGAGGAGACGCTCGGTATAAGGTGAGCACATCGCCTTGTACCGAGGGTCTCAGGGAAGCACGCAGGGAGCCCCCTCCCTGTGCGATGCTTCCCTGTACCGCCGGAACGCTGCGATCATGTTTGATCACAGCGTTCCAGGGGTTAATGTGCCAGGGGCGGTCTGTGACTGCTCCTTGCACATAGTGCCGGATGTCAGCTGCGATAGTCAGTGAGCGCGGCCGATCGCATATGACGTACTATCCCGTCACTGAGAATTAAGTCCCAGGTCACCTCAATGGGATAGTACGTCATATGGGATTAAGGGGTTAAGGATATAAAAATTGTAAGTTTGAAAATGGCAAAATTTTCAAAATTTTTACCAAAATTCTGATATTTTCCCAAATGAACGCAAATTATTTTGACCAAAATTTACCTCTAACATAAAGTACATTGTGTCACGAAAAAACAATCTCCGAATCACTGGGATTCCTAGAAGCGTTCCAAAGTTATTACTAAATAAAGTGATACTGGTCAGAATTGTAAAAAGTGGCCTAGTCGGGAAGGAGAAAACAGGCTTCGGGGTGAAGAGGTTAATATCCACAATAAAATTTTAGAGAAGCATGTCATCCTTCTAATTAATAAAGTACATCAAATTAACCAAAAGAACCCCACCAGTGACCCAGTCTTTCTCTAACGTTTGTTTACATTATGTTAAAGAGGAGGTCCACTACAATGTATAAAGTTTTTCATTACAGTACATTGTAAAGTGAAACTTGACTAACATAAAAAAAGAGCACCTTAATATGGCTATTAAGAGAAAATAAAAAGTTATTGCTTTTGGAGTGTAAAAACAGAGAGCAAGATCCAAAAGTTGGCCATGGGAGGATGTGGTTAAGCAAATATTATCTGTGGTATATGTTACTAAATAATTGTTATGTTTCTTGAGTGTGCCGGCATGTTTGGAAAAATGGGACATAATGTGATGAATGCTGAAGCTATGACAGTTTGGAGGTAGTGGGTAACCTGCACTGCTGGCATTATAACCAATAAAGGAGTCAAATCGAGAGAAGGTGTCAATGCGGTTTATTCTTGATGCATTTCAACGTTTTCTGATTTCTCCCAGCTGTATTCTAAGAGAATGACAGTAGTAGAGTCAAAGAAACATTAAGTGAGATGTTGGGGCCTAGTAGGGAGACAGAGATGTGATGAATAAAACTGATTATGGTTTCATCCTTTAAAAAAACTGATAGATATTAGTAGTCTTTACTTTGTGCTCCTTGTTGTAACTCTTCATTTTCAGTCTTTTGCATTAGAATGAGGAAATAGTGATGTGGCTAAGTTGTGGTTGACCTGCATCAAGATAAATGTTTTCAATCTGCAGATAAAATGATATTGTTTCCGTTGAGTGAATTACGCCATTTTTGGTAACGTGATTGATGATAAAGCTACATATTCAGTAGTTGCACAGAGTCAGTATTGATGAGAGAGCTACTATGGTGGTCAACTAGTCGCTACAGGTCTTTTTCTGGAGACCATGACAAAAACCTAACTTTGGTCCATGCCGCTCCACTCTGACTAATAAGGCGTATACAAAGACGGAAACATGCTTTCAAGATAAGACAGCCCCTATGAGAGGAATGGTTGTCAAGATTTCCGTACATAGTACTCCTCAAGGAGTGTACAATTTCCATGTCAGCTGTAAGTACACATTGACTTTTGCCTCATGGAACTTTACAACAACTCCAAGCACTACTTAATGTGTGATGTAGGAACTTGAGCCGGCTGCATTGAGCTAGAAGCACAGGAAAGAGACGCCAGGAAAGTTGTAATTGTAAACTTTGCAGCAGCTCACCCTCAGTTGCTTCTGAACTAAATGTTCTTACAACCTAGGAAATCTGAAGTTGGTTTACGTGATGTCAAGAAAGGTAAAGTGCCTAAGAAGGAATTTTCAATTGTGAAAAGGTTCTGCTCTGTGCCAGGACAAAACTGAGGCAGCACCACAGTAATGGAAATTAAGCAACTGATGATGAAGAGGTTGTACAAGACTAGCCCAAATTAACACATCACATTTTTTTCTCATAGACTAAAAAGGATCGATTTTTCATCCGTTTGCTGGATCCTATTTTTATTTCTTTTGGGCTGTGTCTGTTTTTACCTGCCGTGTGTCTACCGTTTTTCTCTTAAGAGAAAAATACTGATTATGATTGCCCAAACTTCTCCTAACCAATAGTAAGAAAAAGAAATAATACACTCCCCAATCACAAATCTTCAATATGGGTTCAGGCAGCAAAGTACCCAGCATGGAGACACTTAAGAACCAATAAAGAAATCCAAAGCACTCCAGCTTTATCCAAGGTATTTTATTTACTAGATTTGCAATGTCTACTGAACTGTTGACATAAAACGCTTCATGTCTGGTGAATTGAACACCTTAAAAATCCATTATGGTTGAAAGGTTGCATGCCTGGTTAATAAAACACCATAGATGAAGCTGCAGTGCTACAGTTTTCTTTATCGAAACTTCTAGCAGTAGTCAGTGAAAAATGGACGTCATAACGATACAACTCAAATTGCATTCATGGTGGGTCTATTTTTTGTAGACCCATACACTGGAATGAGTGAGTTTGGTGCAAAAAATTGGTCTAAGCTTTAACAACTCTGGCTTTTTTTGCAAACCATCGGTCCACAGACACACAGTTGTGCTCAAAATTTAAACATACCCCGGCAGAATTTTTGCTTCCTTGGCCTTTTTTCAGAGAATATGAATGAAAACACCAAACCTTTTTCTCCACTTTTGGTTAGTGGTTGGGTGAAGCCATTTATTGTCAATCTACTGTGTTTTCTCTTTTCAAATCATAATGACAGCCAAAAACATCCAAATGACTCTGTTCAAAAGTTCACATAACCCATTTTTTAATACCGTGTATTGCCCCCGCTAACATCAATGACAACTTGAAGTCTTTTGTGATAGTTTATTTTCTCAGATTGTAAAGCTGCCCACTCTTCTTGGCAAAAAGCCTCCAGTTCCTGTAAATTCCTGGGCTGTCTAGCATGAACTGCGGGCTTAAGATCTCCCCAGAGTGGCTCAATGATATTGAGGTCAGGAGACTGGGATGGCCACTCCAGAAACTTCACTTTGTTCTGTTGAAGCTAATGACAGGTCAACTTGGCCTTGTGTTTTGGATCATTGTCATGTTGGAACATCCAAGTACGTCCCATGCTCACCTTTCGGGCTGATGAGTGCAAATTTGCCTCCAGTATTTGCTGTTAACATGTTGCATTCATCTTTCCTTCAACTTTAACCAAGTTACCTGTGCCTTTGTAGCTCACACATCCCCAAAACATCAGTGATCCACTTCCATGCTTTACAGTAGGAATGATGTTCCTTTCATCGTAGGCCTTGTTGACTTCTCTCCAAATGTAACATTTATGGTTGTGGCCAAAAAGCTCAAATTTTCGTCATCTATCCACGACCACACATTTTAAGGAAGAGGATGTAAACAATTATCTCAGCTTTGATAGTGGTCACTTACCCAAGTGGATCCAGAATGTGCCGTACGACCAATATTGGCAGATACAGAAAAACTGTACATATAAGTCTGACTTCCTAAGGGAGGCGAAAATCCTGGATCAGAGGTTTGAACAGAGAGGTTATCCGAAGAACCTAGTTAGGGATGCCAATAAAAAAGCCAATTTTTTGACACAGAAGAAGTTTATTGATAGCATTAGGAGAAAATTTACGGAGCCTCTCCCCTCTAGAACTATATTTAGCAAGTGGAGCTTCATTACCACTTTCAATCAGTCTCATGTAATGGTTAAAAAAATTCTATCAAAATATTGGTTTATTTTGAAGGGGGATCCAGTGCTTTCGAAACACTTACCTCCCCACCCCATAACCATATTTCGAAGAAACCAGACTTTAGAGAATAAGGTTTCACCCAGTAACACATCAATAGTCCCATTCACATCAAGACCTCGTGCGTCTCTGAGTTTAGGCTGTTTGCCATGTGGGAGTACCAAATGTTTGTGTTGCATCTCTATTGGGAAAGGTGCACGTAAATTCAAATCCAACACGACGGGCAATATGTTTTTAATCAATTCATCTGTTAACTGTCAAACTACTCATGTAGTCTATCTGATTGAATGTGGTTGCGGTCTACAATATGTAGGCCGCACCATACAAACGATGCATGCGAGACTAAATAAACATAGACAGAACATAAAAAATGGCTTCATGTTACACAGCTTATCGAAGCATTTTTTATTGATGCACCAAAAAAATTGGAAAGCGATGCAACTAACAATTATTGATCATATACCTGAGTATGTAACAGACCGTTTGAGTAGTTTAATAAAAAAAGAAAGCTTCTGGATTTTTAAGCTTGGTACACTGGCCCCTGAGGGTCTGAACCTCATGATTGAGAAAGTTACAAACTAGACGTCTATTTGTACATTTTTTTTAATGATAATTTTTTATGCTGATTTTTTTATTATTATTTTGGCGATTATTTTTATTTTTTTTCTTTTAATTGGTTTTTATTCGGCAATTTGTTGCTGATAAAATCTTGTAACAAATGACAAATGCCCACTATCTGTATGTTGTATTTGCTGCTTTGCTGCTAAAATGTTGGAATAAATGATACATGCCCACTTTTTGTATATTACATTTGCATATGTAATTGCCACTGTTCTGTGATTTGTCCTTGTAAGGTTAAATACTGCTTCTTTGCATATCATTAATAAATATCCACCGGAAGAAGACGGCGCACGCCATTGAAACGCGTTGTGGTTTTACCCTAACTGGTGTCTGTGTTCTCCTTCTGCGCTCCTGAGACCAGCTATTCTGTTTCTGTTGCACATTTTGGTCTCATCACTCCAAATTACCTTGTTCCAAAAGTTTTGAGGCTTGTCTCTGTGCTGTTTTGCGTATTGTAAGTGTGATACTTTGTGGCATTTTTGCAGTAAAGGCTTTCTCCTGGCGACTCGACCATGCAACCTATTTTTCTTCAAGTTCTTCTTTATTGTGCATCTTGAAACAGCCACACCGCTAGTTTTCAGAGGGTCCTGTATGTAGGGATTTGCTTTGGTAGGCAGTGGCAGGGCCGCAGTAATGAGGCAATACGCAGGCTTAGAGTCCAAACTTCAGTGGTTTATTAACGCTTTAAACAGTAGGCAGCAAAAAGTAAGAAAAAACACAAACATACTCCAGCTTTGAGAACCACTGGTCTCAGACTCACCCTTGCACAGGACGGGCTTAACTAAGCGGCTGCCTGGCCAGCAGCGTCTGCCAGGTGCCATTCCCAGGGTTGCTATGACTCTGGTCAGGAACTTTGCAGCATGTGTAATCCAACAAAAAAAAACAGATCAGGCTAACTTCAGCCTAGCTCTTCACATACGCTGCACATAAACCATGTGCCAAACAAAAAACTCCATTTCATAGCCCATAACCACACCCACAGGTGAGGTATCTATCACATGTGCTGATCACGTGATCGTGACATCACTGCAGGTCCTCAACCTTAGGGAAAATCCAGGCCAAACTTTATCCTGCTAGGAGAAATATACCTTCCGTCCAGCACTATATCTTTCAATGCACCACATGTATTTCAGCTGATGTTATTTGTGGGTTTTTCTTTGTATCCCGAACAATTTTCCTTGCAGTTGTGGATGACATGTTTGTTGGTCTACCTGAACGTGGTTTTGTTTAACCCCTTCATGACCTTGGGATTTTCCATTTTTCCGTGTTCGTTTTTCGCTCCCCTCCTTCCTAGCGCCATAACTTTTTTATTTTTCCGTCAATTTGGCCATGTGAGGGCTTACTTTTTGCGGGACGAGTTGTACTTTTGAACGACATCATTGGTTTTAGCATGTCGTGTACTAGAAAACGGGAAAAAAATTCCAAGTGCAGTGAAATTGCAAAAAAGTGCAGTCCCTCACTTGTTTTTTGTTTCGCTTTTTTGCTAGGTTCACTAAATGCTAAAACTGACCTGCCATTATGATTCTCCAGGTCAGTACGAGTTCATAGACACCTAACATGTTCAGGTTATTTTTTACCTAAGTGGTGAAAAAAAATTCCAAACTTTGCTAAAAAAAAAAAAAAAATTGCGCCATTTTCCGATACTCATAGCGTCTCCATTTTTCATGATCTGGGGTCGGTTGAGGGCTTATTTTTTGCGTGCCGAGCTGGCATTTTTAATGATTCCAATTCAGTGCAGATACGTTCATTTGATCGCCCGTTATTGCATTTTAATGCAATGTCGCGGCGACCAAAAAAACGTAATTCTGGCGTTTCGATTTTTTTTCTCGTTACGCCGTTTAGCGATCAGGTTAATGCTTTTTTTTATTGATAGATCGGGCGATTCTGAACACGGCGATACCAAATATGTGTAGGTTTGATTTTTTTTATTGATTTATTTTGATTGGGGCGAAAGGGGGGTGATTTAAACTTTTATATTTTTTTTATTGTTTTCACATTTTTTTTAACTTTTTTTTAAACTTTTGCCATGCTTCAATAGCCTCCATGGGAGGCTAGAAGCTGGCACAGCACGATCGCCTCTGCTACATAGCAGCGATCTGCTGATCGCTGCTATGTAGCAGAAAATCAGGTGTGCTGTGAGCGCCGACCACAGGGTGGCGCTCACAGCCACCGGTGATCAGTAACCATAGAGGTCTCTAGGACCTCTATGGTTACAATGGAGAAGCATCGCCGACCTCCGATCATGTGACGGGGGTCGGCGATGCGCTGATATCCGGACGCCCGGCTGGATGCGGTAGTTAAATGCCGCTGTCTGCGTTTGACAGCGGCATTTAATTAGTTGTGGAGAAAAAGTTTTGGTGTTATCGATCATATTCTCTGAAAAAGGCCAAGAAAACAAAAATTCGTCTGGGGTATGTAAACATTTGAGCATAACTGTAGATAGGGTCCACAGACTAAAACTGCTGCATGTTTTATCTGAAACAAAAGAAGGATAGAACGTGTTTGAAGCACAGATGTGTGAGTGGGGCCTCGTGAGTATTGCAGCTAAACATACCGTATATACTCGAGTATAAGCCGACCCGAGTATAAGCCGACACCCCTAATTTTGCCACAAAAAAACTGGGAAAACTTATTGTTAAGGACTGGCGGAACGCACCAAGAATCAGATGTTATGGTATTAGGTGCGTTCGCAGTCCGAGGTCCACCGTGCAGGTGAAAACCCTGCTGCTAGTAGAGACAGACGATATGGCGGTACAATAAGTATACACACATGGGTTAACTTCACCCTGTGTGAAGGAAGCGAACCCTGTTGCGTCACAGGGCCGCGGTACCGCACATAGAGCGCAAGCAAGAAGTCTCAGAACACAATCCTAAGACACAGGATTTGAGTTCAAAGACCTCATGCGCTCGACACCACAACTGGGGTGTCAGAGAGACAGAAACAATAATATAAAAAGGCACGAGTGTGCGTGCGGTGCCGCACAAACGGACGCCGCTAACCACCCAGGCTTGGGTAAGGAAAGCGCACGGCGCCGTACAGGCAGTCACAGCAACTAGACGCTGTTATGTGTGTTTTGTGCTGATGGCTAGTCGGGCGCTAGATAGCTACCATCATCCGCAAACAGACAACAACACTAGGGAGGGATATTTAGGAGCTTTCATCCTTCGACATACATCCATCTACACACACACATATATTTTCAAGACAATACTAGCGCATGGCCGTGCGGTCATGCGCAGCTTATATAGTTGCAGCACAGGAAGCTGCTACCAAAGTTTTGCCCTTTCAGGACCTTCCTGGAGGACCAATGGGACGTGCTGCAGTACCTGAGCATGTGACCCTCGATCTCCAACGGGAGATCTTGCCCTGGGCATGCTCAGTGTGTGCAAATAAGGACTTAGTCCCAGAGAAGCCTGTTCGCCGCAGATCAGTGCAGGGTACAACAGGAGAGCCAGAAAAGGCAGCAGTAACCCTTTGCACAGAATCAGTCTCAGCGAGACGCTGGGAGTGACGCCTCCGCTGAGCAGACCCCGCTGCGGCCGATGCCGAATGGGAGACCGCAGCAGACACGGATCGAGATTCCCCCTGTGCAGCAGAGGAAACTCGACTCCTAACATTACCCCCCCCTCCCAGGGCCCCCCCCCTCCTTGGGCCTCGCTATGCTCGAAGGCAGCAATGAGCTGCGGAGCCCAAATGTGCTCAGCAGGCTCCCAGGACCTGTCCTCAGGACCATAACCCTTCCAGTCCACCAAATAAAATTTTTTGCCACGTACCACCTTGCACCCCAAAATAGCGTTCACCTCGAAATCGTCCGTAGACGAACCCGATGTCTCGGCAGATGACTCAGAAAGCCGAGACATGTATACGGGCTTAAGGAGGGACACATGAAAGGTGTCGGTGATACCAAGGCGTGGAAGAAGGGCCAGACGGTAGACCACAGGATTAACCTGCTCGAGGACCTTGAAGGGACCCAAGTAGCGAGGTGCAAACTTAGTGGACTCTACACGCAGCCTGATGTTACGGGTGGAGAGCCACACTAAATCGCCAGGAGCAAAGGTCGGGGCAGGGCGCCGATGTGCATCGGCGGAGGACCTCTTTCTCTCCTTCGAGGACCGAATGGCATCCTGAGTGCGGTCCCAAATGTCCCGTGCCTCCACTGCCCAGTCTGCCACCCTGGAGTCAGCAGAGGACACGGGCATAGGCACAGGAACCCGCGGATGCTGGCCGTAATTAAGGAGGAAAGGAGTCTGACCGGTGGAGTCGGCTACAGCGAACTCTGCCCATGGTAATAAAGATGCCCAGTCATCCTGCCTGGCAGAAACAAAATGTCATAGATATGTGACCAGAGTCTGATTGGCCCTCTCTACCAACCCATTCGTCTCGGGATGATATGCGGAAGAGAGATTTAACTCAATGCTGAGAAGACGACAAAGCTCTCTCCAGAACCGAGACGCAAACTGGGGACCCCGGTCACTGACAATTTTGTCTGGCATGCCGTGTAGGCGGAAGATGTGTCTTATGAACAACGCTGCCAAGGCCCGTGCAGAAGGTAACCATGGGAGCGGCACCAAATGCACCATTTTCGAGAAATGATCGGTAATAACCCAAATGATGGTACAGCCGCGAGACTTGGGCAAACCCACTACAAAGTCCATCCCGACCATCTCCCAGGGCCTGTCTGCCACCGGCAAGGGATAGAGTAACCCAGACGGCCGTTGTCGAGGAGACTTATTTTTGGCGCATGAGACACACGCCAGAACATAATCTCTGACATCTCGGAGCATATGCGGCCACCAGTACGTCCTCGCCAGCAGCTCAGATGTCCTTTTTGTCCCAAAGTGTCCATCCACCCTGGAGGAATGAGCCCAAGAGAGAACCTCCGGTCGCAAATTTATGGGCACAAAAGTCTTGCCCGGAGGCACAGACTCAAGCGACACCAGAGCCGCGGTTCTCAAGCTCTCAGAAGGAACAATAAGCCGAGGCTCTCCTTCCTCCTCCTCAGATGACACAACAGAGCGAGAAAGAGCATCAGCTCGAATATTCTTCTCCCCAGCGAGATAATGGAGGGTGAAGTGGAATCGGGAGAAGAATAAGGACCATCTGGCCTGGCGAGAATTTAGCCGCTGGGCTGTTTGCAAATAGAGCAAATTTTTGTGGTCTGTAAAAACTTGAAAGGGAAAACGAGCCCCCTCCAAGAGATGTCTCCACTCTGAGAAAGCCAATTTCATCGCTAGCAACTCCCTGTCCCCGATGGAATAATTCCTCTCCGCTGGTGTGAAGGTCTTGGAGAAGAAGAAGCATGGATGCTTCCGACCTTGAGCATCCTTTTGGAAGAGGACTGCTCCAGCACCAACGGAAGAGGCATCCACCTCCATTATAAACGGCTTATCGACATCGGGACGATGTAGAATGGGAGCGCTAGCAAAATGAGACTTAGTAGAAGAAAAGGCCTTGGAGACCTCTTCAGACCACACTTTGGGATTTGCTCCCTTCTTGGTGAGGGCTACCAAGGGAGCTACCAAAGTTGAGAAATGGGGAATGAACTGGCGGTAATAATTAATGAACCCCATAAAGCGCTGCACCGCTTTAAGTGAATGGGGTTCTTGCCAGTCCATCACAGCCTGTAGTTTGGCAGGATCCATAGCCAATCCCTGGGCAGAGATGATATAGCCCAGGAAAGGTAAAGACTCCTGCTCAAACACACACTTCTCCAACTTTGCGTAAAGAGAGTTTGCCCGTAAGAGGTCGAAGACTCTGCCAACATCTCTCCGGTGGGAGTCAATATCTGGAGAGAAGATGAGAATATCATCCAGATAGACTACGACTGAGGTGGAAAGCATATCCCGGAAGATGTCGTTGACAAAGTCTTGGAAAACGGCTGGGGCATTACAGAGCCCGAAGGGCATCACCAGATACTCATAGTGCCCATCTCTGGTGTTAAACGCCGTCTTCCATTCGTCCCCCTCACGGATGCGAATCAGGTTATAAGCTCCCCGCAGGTCTAATTTGGTAAATACCTTAGCTCCCTGTAGCCTATCAAAAAGCTCAGAAATCAGGGGCAGCGGGTACTTATTCTTAACGGTGATGGCGTTAAGACCCCTGTAGTCTATGCAAGGACGCAACTCTCCATTCTTCTTCTGTAAGAAGAAGAACCCTGCCCCTGCTGGTGACACTGACTTCCTAATAAACCCTCTTGCCAAATTCTCCTGGATGTACTGGGACATAGCCTCCGTTTCCGGGAGAGAGAGGGGATAGACACGTCCCCGAGGAGGTTGCTCCAGGCAAGAGATCTATAGGACAGTCATAGGGACGGTGAGGCGGAAGGGTCTCCGCGGCCTTTTTGGAGAAGACGTCTGCATAAGACCAATAGTATTTGGGGAGAGTAGAGAGATCTGCGGGCATCTCAGTGGTGGAAACCTGAACGCACTCTTTCACACATCTGCCCTTACAGGATTCACTCCAACCCAATATCCTCCCAGAGGTCCACTCAATATGTGGGGAGTGGAAACGGAGCCAGGGCATTCCCAGCAGAATCTCATCCATTCCCTCGGGAAGGACAAGAAGGGAAATAATCTCCTGGTGGGATGGGGACATGGCTAACGTGAAAGGGACAGTCTGATGTGTGATCTGTAGCGGAAGTGTCGACCCATTCACCACTCTAACGGTTACTGGTTTGGCAAGCATAACCAGAGGTACTGCGTGGCGCAGAGCAAAAGCAGAAGACATAAAATTTCCTTCTGCTCCTGAATCCACACAAAGCTCTACTGTAAGAGTGGATGTGCCTAACAGGATTGTCCCTTTAAAGGACAATTTGGAGGAAAATGCCGCTGTGTCCAGTGAACCTCCTCCAATGGTCACTAGACGCGATCGTTTTCCCGACCGCCGTGGACATTTATTAGCGTAATGTCCCGGTTGCTGGCAATTTTTACACACCACAGGTACTCGAGCGGTCTGAGACCTAGGTCCCGCTCGAGAAACCTCCATGGCCTCATGGGAGTCAGACGCCATAACAGAAGATTCTAGAGGTTTGGCAAAGGTGGGAGTCAGCCGAAACCTCTGCCTACACTGGGTCCGCTCCAACCTCCGCTCGTTAAAACGGAGATCGATGCGGGTAGCTATAGTAATAAGCTCCTCCAGTGTGGCGGGAATCTCCCTGGTTGCCAAGGCGTCTTTTACATGATCTGCCAGTCCTTTCCAGAACACCGGAATAAGGACTTTATCCGGCCATTCCAGCTCAGAAGCTAGAGTCCGGAATAGGATGGCGAACTGGCTGACCATGGACGAAGCCTGAGTAATTGCCAACAATTGGAGCGCGGTATCGTGGGTGACACGGGGTCCCAAAAAGACCTGCCTCAGAGCGTCCAGGAAGATAGGAGCACTCTATACCACACGATCACCACGTTCCCAAAGCGGCGTTGCCCACTCCAACGCCCTGCCCGACAAAAGAGACAAAATGAATCCCACCCTCGCCCGTTCCGTAGGAAAAGGTGCAGCCAGCAGCTCGAGATGTATGGAGCACTGGCTCACGAATCCCCGACATAGCTTACTGTCACCAGCAAACTTGTCTGGAAGCGGGAGACGGGATAAGGTCGGAGCAGGGGTGGCAGCGGACAAACTGGCTGCAACTGCACTTGCAGCCTGAACAGCGACAGCAGTAACGTCCACAGCTGAGGTTGCATGCTCTAGAGCCGCCAACCTACCCTCCAGCTGCTGGATGTACCGCTGTGAACGCTGATCGTCCGTCATTACTAGCCAGACCTTGGCGCTAGTATTCTGTTAAGGACTGGCGGAACGCACCAAGAATCAGATGTTATGGTATTAGGTGCGTTCGCAGTCCGAGGTCCACCGTGCAGGTGAAAACCCTGCTGCTAGTAGAGACAGACGATATGGCGGTACAATAAGAATACACACATGGGTTAACTTCACCCTGTGTGAAGGAAGCTAACCCTGTTGCGTCACAGGGCCGCGGTACCGCACATAGAGCGCAAGCAAGAAGTCTCAGAACACAATCCTAAGACACAGGATTTGAGTTCAAAGACCTCATGCGCTCGACACCACAACTGGGGTGTCAGAGAGACAGAAACAATAATATAAAAAGGCACGAGTGTGCGTGCGGTGCCGCACAAACGGACGCCACTAACCACCCAGGCTTGGGTAAGGAAAGCGCACGGCGCCGTACAGGCGGTCACAGTAACTAGACGCTGTTATGTGTGTTTTGTGCTGATGGCTAGTCGGGCGCTAGATAGCTACCATCATCCGCAAACAGACAACAACACTAGGGAGGGATATTTAGGAGCTTTCATCCTTCGACATACATCCATCTACACACACACATATATTTTCAAGACAATACTAGCGCATGGCCGTGCGGTCATGCGCAGCTTATATAGTTGCAGCACAGGAAGCTGCTACCGAAGTTTTGCCCTTTCAGGACCTTCCTGGAGGACCAATGGGACGTGCTGCAGTACCTGAGCATGTGACCCTCGATCTCCAACGGGAGATCTTGCCCTGGGCATGCTCAGTGTGTGCAAATAAGGACTTAGTCCCAGAGAAGCCCGCTCGCCGCAGATCAGTGCAGGGTACAACAGGAGAGCCAGAAAAGGCAGCAGTAACCCTTTGCACAGAATCAGTCCCAGCGAGACGCTGGGAGCGACGCCTCCGCTGAGCAGACCCCGCTGCGGCCGATGCCGAATGGGAGACCGCAGCAGACACGGATCGAGATTCCCCCTGTGCAGCAGAGGAAACTCGACTCCTAACACTTATTGACTCGAGTATAAGCCTAGGGTGGAAATGCAGCATTTACCGGTGAATTTCAATAATAAAAATAGATCATTATTTCCCCATAGCTGTGCCATGTAGTGCTCTGCACCGTTCATTATTGCCCTATAGCTCTGCTCCATATAGTGCTCTGCACCGTTCATTATTGCCCCATAGCTGTGCCCCATATATGCTCTGCACCGTTCATTATTGCCCCATAGCTGTGCCCCATATAGTGCTCTGCACCGTTCATATTTCCCCATAGAAAGCTCTGCCATTGTCGCTGCTGCTGCTGCAGTAAAAAAAAAAAAAAAAAAACACATACTCACCTCTCTTGCTTGCAGCTCCCAGCGTCCGGTCTATCCGCACTGACTGATAAGGCAGAGGGCGCCGCGCACACTATATGCGTCATCGCGCCCTCTGACCTGAACAGTCAGAGCGCAGAGACGCCGGGAAGATGGAGCGGCGCCCGGCGGCTGGAACGTGGACAGGTGAATATTACATACTTACCTGGTCCCGGAGTCCCGCTCCTTCCCCCGGACAGCTGGTCTTCGGTGCCGCAGCTTCTTCCTCTATAAGCGGTCACCGTTACCGCTGATTAGAGAAATGAATAGGCGGCTCCACCCCTATGGGAGGTGGAGCCGCCTATTCATTTCTCTAATGAGCGGTCACACGTGACCGCTGATAGAGGAAGAACTGCAGCACCGAAGACGGCAGGGGGAGCGTCAGGACCGCTGGAAGCAGGTAAGTATGCCTCAGTGCCCTCACCCCTTCACCCACCGACCCTGCCACCCACCTTGACTCGAGTATAAGCCGAGAGGGGCACTTTCAGCCCAAAAATTTGGGCTGAAAATCTCGGCTTATACTCGAATATATGGGGTAATTCAACTGTTTAGCTGAAACACGAAATGTATCTCATGGACAGCTGTGGGAAAAAGCAGCCATGTTTTTTCTTATTGTGTAACCTCTTCCCAACATCCACCATAAATAATTATTTGATCTCTTGCTGATTTTGTAAGTTTGCCCACTGACAAAGACATGAACAGTCTATAATTTTAAGGATAGGTTAATTTTAACATTGAGAGATAGATAGAATAAAAATAAAATCCAGAAAATCACATTGTATAAATTATATAAATATATTTGCATTTTGCAGTGAGAAATAAGTATTTCATCCCTTACTAATAATTAAGAGTTGTGGCTCCTACAGACCAGTTAGACGCTCCTAATCAACTCGTTACCTGCATTAAAGACAGCCGTTTTATCCTTTATAAAAGACTATCGACAACTGCTTGGCACAGTCATGCACAGTCAGGGATCCATCTGCAAGACAATCTCTCTTGAACACAGTTTAGCCCGCGGACTTCATGGTTCTCTACTTCCAGTGAATCATAAACAATTGGGAACAAAATAGTGTAGCAACTAATGGGCACTCATCATCCCTAAAAATCTCTCATTTATTTGCCATCTGTTAAAAATAAACACGCAGCAAAGGAGATCACGAGACGTGTACAGATGACCGTCATTTCGCATATCAAAACGCTTTGCGTATATCAAAATACTTCTACGGGCCTGGATCCATAGATTAGTAGAAGCCATTCAATATGCAAAATGGCTGTCATCTTTTCACATTCCTCCCTGCCTCTTTATTTTAAGTGAATGCCAAATAAACAAGGGAATTTTATGGATGGTGAGTGCCACTTCATTGCTACACTATTTTGTTCCTATTTGAAATAGTTAACTATCCTTAGAAAAACATAAGGGGCAGGCACTACCCATATAGTATGGTAGAGTAGGTGCTACAAACTCATACAATAAACAAAAATAAGTTTAGCAACACACAAAAGGACCCTGAGGATGTCAGATTTATTTATGACAAGACGTTTGTGGTTACCACATACTCCTTTGGCATTCTACCTTGCCTTTTTTGCAGTATTCAGATTATATAATATTTATAAATGTTATATTAATTGCTGTCATCTTTTATTTGGTTTACCTATTATCTTGGACCTTCATATATTGCACAGTTTTTTTTGCACTTTTCTCAGTGGTTGCTGCAAAGATCTATACAATGTATCCAAGTAAGCCATGTATGGATTTCCCATCTTTGATTAGGGGGAGCAGGATCTGAGTCTACCCAGAGTGTTTGCATGCCCTAATAAAGAAGAGAACACACCGACAGTGACAGTGACAGTGAGACCACTTAAAGAGGTTATCCACTACTTTTTTATTGATCGGGTCATCAATGTCTGATTGGTCAGAGGCCTACACCCGGCATCCCCACCATCAGGTGTTCTCAGAGTTGGCAGCCACCTGCCGAAATTGCTCGATTGCGGAGCTGTTCCGTCTTCTGATAGTGACCACGGCCGAGTACTGCACATCCGCCTCCTATTCAAATCAATAGGAGGCGGATGTGCAGTACCCTGCCACGGCGACTACCAGAAGACAGAGCAACTTTGCAATCAAGCAGTTCCAACCGGCGGCCGCTACCGCCGACACAGAGTGAACTCTGACCGATAAGACATTGATAACCTATTCTAAGGATAGGTCATCAATGAAAAATTAGTGAACAACCTCTTTAAGTCCTAGGAGCTTAGCGTGGTTCCAATGCGTATAGGCCGGGTCCTCTCTGCCCCTATGGCTCCTGCTTCAGCAACCACAGAAAGGAGCCTAGTAAAGAAACATGATGTAGAAGTTATTTTGTCTACACTCCCACATTCCTTTTCTTGAAGAAGCGGCTTTTTAAAGGTTTTGTTCCAAATACGCATGTTATCTGGATTGTTGGGGGTCCAACCACTGATATAATTTCAAAACATAATATGAAACCTTTTGCATTATTGTATTATTTCTGGACATTATATTTGCAGCAAAAATGAAAATGTTTATTTGCTGTTTAAATCACTATTATATTTATTAGTAATTAAAAAAATATCCACTTATAAGAACAAATGCAACAATAAAGCGGAAGATTCAGTGTGCAAAGTTGTAAGCGCTGGTTGCCATCCATATTTTGGTGGGAAGTTCAGCTATGGGATCGTTTACACTGGCGTAGATTCTCTCATGTGGGAAAATCGGGTCGATTATGGTAATGACATTCTGATCGAACTGTCAGAGTTTGATCCGAGTGTCATCTGAGTGTGATCCCATCTCTCAGAGAATCGCAGCACAGGTGCAGAGAAGATGGAGAACTTAATTCCTCCATCTTCTCCATTGTCTTTGTGAGTATACATCAGTCCAATGGTTGTTACTTGTTATTGTGATTATGTCCTTTCTGTGTTATTGGTAAGAAATAGTGATGAGCGAATATACTCGTTACTCGAGATATCTCGAGCACGCTCGGGGGTCCTCCGAGTATTTTTTAGTGCTCGGAGATTTAGTTTTCATTACCGCAGCTGAATGATTTACATCTGTTAGCCAGCATAAGTACATGTGGGGATTCCCTAGCAACCAGGCAACCCCCACATGTACTTATGCTGGCTAACAGATGTAAATCATTCAGCTGCGGCAAGAAAAACTAAATCTCTGAGCACCAAAAAATACTTGGAGGACCCCCGAGCGTGCTCGGGAAATCTCGAGTAACGAGTAAATTCGCTCATCACTAGTAAGAAACAAACCTGTATAGGCCTGAAGTTTTTTTTCTAGAAGAATGACTGTGAGGGCTACAGCAAATATGCAGAACAGGTTATGAAAAAATAAAGGTACCTTCACACTAAACGACGCTGCAGCGATCCAGACAACGATGCCGGTAACCAGGGTAAACATCGGGTTACTAAGCGCAGGGCCGCGCTTAGTAACTCGATGTTTACCCTGGTTACCATCCTAAAAGTAAAAAAAACAAACGCTTCATACTTACCTTCCGCTGTCTGTCCTCCGGCGCTCTGCTTCTCTGTACTGGCTGTGAGCACAGCGGCTGGAAAGCAGAGCGGTGACGTCACCGCTCTGCTTTCCGGCTGCTGTGCTCACAGTGAGTGCAGGAAAGCACATCGCCGGGGACAGACAGCGGAAGGTAAGTATGTAGTGGTTGTTTTTTTTACTTTTAGGATGGTATCCAGGGTAAACATCGAGTTACTAAGCGCGGCCCTGCGCTTAGTAACCCAATGTTTACCCTGGTTACCAGCAAAGACATCGCTGAATCGGTGTCACACACGCCGATTCAGCTATGTCAGCGGGAGAGCCAGCGACCAAATAAAGTGCTGGCCCTCTAGCCCCGACCAACAACATCACAGCAGGATTCTGATCGCTGCTGCGTGTCACACTGAACGATATCGCTAGCGAGGACGCTGCAACGTCACGGATCGCTAGCGATATCGTTTAGTGTGAAGGTACCATAAACCTCGGAAGGAGCTATTGAAAAAGTTCCTGAAGCGCTTCTGAATAAGCTAACATTTACTCAATTTTGTAGAGACTTTTTGAGAATGGAATTAACAGGCAAGATCAGTGATTGTAGTGTGTCTTACCAAGCATCATTTGTATGCAAAGTGAGAAACTGTCCAAACAACTGATATTTGTGATAATGCATACCAGCAAGTAATAATCTGTGCACTAGAAGCACAAACTTTTCAACAACACTATTAGTATATTAGTATATGTATTGTGACAAAACACTCTGGGATCGCCTTTGCTGGGGTCAAAGGACACGTGGTTTGTGCATTGAATCTGAGGCGTACAGCAGGTTTCTGAGCAGGCTGACCTCAGGTCAGATTTATTAACGTGAAAGCAACACAAAAAACAAAACATAAAAATAAATCCTAGCCTGTCCGGCACTAACTAAACAAATACGTTGCTATCTCAACAACTGGGGGGCTTCTCCCACCCAGCTAACATCACACAGATCTTTAGCAGAGCTCTTCACTCACGTTTGTCTCACACAGGCAGGCAATCTGTGTGCCCCAGGCAGACACTGGAAACACCCAGCTGGTCATCTTTTATTCCTGCAATCATTAACCCATTAGCACCCTGAAGATACTGAGTGGCCTAATTCACATAGGACAAACACCTGGGCGAGATATACCTGCCTCCATCTACCACACCAGCATGAGTCTTACATATCCCCCCCCTTGCTCAGACCACTCCGGTCGAGCAAGAACACTTTTGAAACAGTGCACTCGGGATAGGGCATCGGCGTTCCCCATCTGCACCCCAGGTCGGTGCTCCACCGTAAAAGAGTAAGCCTGCAGGGCAAGGAACCACCGGGTTACCCGACTATTACGGTCCTTGTGGAGGTGCATCCACTTGAGAGGGGCATGGTCTGTGACCAGCCTAAACTTCCTACCAGCCAGGTAATACTTGAGGGAGTCGAGAGCCCATTTAATGGCTAGGCACTCTTTTTCAACCACCGCATACCTCTGCTCATGTACATTCAGTTTCCGACTGAGATAGAGGACCGGGTGTTCGACTCCGTCCCTCACCTGGGAAAGTACAGCTCCGACACCAGTATCAGAGGCATCAGTTTGTACCACAAACTCGCTGCTGAAATCAGGAGTCACTAGTACGGGCTGAGAGCACAAAGCCCATTTCAGGCTGTGGAAGGCCTCTTCAGCAGCTGAGGTCCATTTTACCATGACGGAACCCTTCCCCTTGGTAAGATCCGTCAAGGGAGTAGCCATGGCTGCAAAATTGGGTATGAACCGGCGATAATAGCCGGCAATCCCCAGGAAAGCCTGCACTTGTTTCTTGTTCACTGGTTGTGGCCAGCCCTGAATTGCCTGTATTTTGTCAATCTGGGGTTTACCCACTCCTCGGCCAATCACGTAGCCCAAGTATCGGGCTTCTTCAAGCCCGATGTGGCATTTCTTGGGGTTTGCCGTTAAACCTGCATCTCGCAGGTCATCAATCACCGCTTGTACCTTCTGGAGATGAGTTTCCCAGTCCATGCTGTAAATTACGATGTCATCCAGGTAGGCAGAAGCGTACTGTCTGTGAGGCCTCAAGACTCGATCCATCAATCTCTGGAACGTTGCGGGAGCTCCGTGAAGTCAAAACGGCATATAGACATACTGGAACAGACCTTCCGGTGTAGCAAATGCCGTCTTCTCTCTGGCCGCCTCGGCCAGAGGAATCTGCCAGTACCCCTTTGTTAAATCCAGGGTCGTAATGTATCGGGCTTTACCAAGCCGGTCGATCAACTCATCGACCCGGGGCATAGGGTACGCATCAAATTTAGAAACTGCATTCAGTTTCCTAAAGTCATTACAAAACCGGATGGAGCCATCCGGTTTAGGTATCAACACAATTGGACTGGACCAGGCGCTGTGTGACTCCTCAATGACTCCTAAGTCCAACATTGCCATCACTTCCCGGGAGACGGCTTCACGGCGGGCTTCCGGAATCCGGTAGGGCTTCACATGAACAGTGACGCCAGGCTCTGTGACAATCTCATGTTTCACCAACTTATTCCGGCCAGGTTTTTTGGAGAAAAACTGTCGGTTCTGTAACAAAAATTGCTTAACCTCAGATTTTTGTCGTTCTGAGAGAGTCTCAGCAACCTGCACCTCTGGTACAGTAGGTGAACAAACCGGACGGGGCAGATCCGCCGTTCCGGCAGAGCGGTCTTTCCAGGATTTTATCAGATTCACATGATAAATCTGTTCCGGTTTTCTCTTACCCGGCTGGTACACTTTATAGTTCACTTCAACTCTTTCTCGGACCTCAAATGGGCCCTGCCATTTCGCCAGGAATTTACTATCCACCGTAGGGATTAGGACCAACACCCTATCGCCGGGTGCAAATGTACGGACCTTAGCGCCTCTATCATAACTTTGCCTCTGGGCTCCCTGGGCCTGTAACATATGGTCCCTAACGATGGGCCGACTTGATTGCCCGCATTCTCCACCACAATGTGACAAAACACTCTGGGATCGCCTTTGCTGGGGTCAAAGGACACGTGGTTTGTGCATTGAATCTGAGGCGTACAGCAGGTTTCTGAGCAGGCTGACCTCAGGTC
Source organism: Ranitomeya imitator (assembly GCF_032444005.1). Lineage (NCBI taxonomy): Eukaryota > Metazoa > Chordata > Amphibia > Anura > Dendrobatidae > Ranitomeya > Ranitomeya imitator. The sequence goes on along the minus strand of NC_091285.1, from coordinate 201,310,890 downwards.
AGATTTATTAACGTGAAAGCAACACAAAAAACAAAACATAAAAATAAATCCTAGCCTGTCCGGCACTAACTAAACAAATACGTTGCTATCTCAACAACTGGGGGGCTTCTCCCACCCAGCTAACATCACACAGATCTTTAGCAGAGCTCTTCACTCACTTTGTCCCACACAGGCAGGCAATCTGTGTGCCCCAGGCAGACACTGGAAACACCCAGCTGGTCATCTTTTATTCCTGCAATCATTAACCCATTAGCACCCTGAAGATACTGAGTGGCCTAATTCACATAGGACAAACACCTGGGCGAGATATACCTGCCTCCATCTACCACACCAGCATGAGTCTTACAGTATTAATATGGCTGTTTTATTTAGATAGTGTTTAGCACTTATTAAATTATAGCGCCCCCTCAATCACAAGACCATGGTGAGTAGAAAATAATGTAACCTAAAACTACAGGTTTTATCTCTGTGGAAATCTGGTAGTTGGCTCTAAAGACCCTAAAATAAGGAAAACTGGTAAAAGTGAAACAAGCAAAAAAGTAAAAGAAAAAAAGGTATGTTCTTACGAATTTAAGTCAGGTGCACAGATATAGTATAGTAAAACCTATGCTTATCTAGTACATAAATTGTTCTGGTAAGTGTACTAAAAAGGAATCCGTCCACAGGCTTTTGCCTGGTAATCTGAGAGAAGTATGATGTAGGGGCAGAGATCCTGATTCCAGCGATGTGTCACTTTATGGGCTGCTTAGTGTAGTTTTGATATAATCACAGTTGTATCAGCAAAAAATTATCACTAGAGGACTAGTAAACTTTCTGCCATGTAGTCCTCCATATTCATGAGCTCTGTATAACCCCGCCCACATCACTGATTGGCAGCTTTCAGATGACCACACCTCGAAAAAGCTAACGCGAAACGCGCGTTGGTGGTGGCAGTGGTCTTTGTTCCGGTCTGAGCGACAGTATGCGTAAGCACTTTGGGGTGAGGAGTTAGGATTTGGAGGCATGGTAATTACCTGTATTGATAGGACTTGGTGTCTGTATACGTTGATGTCTAAATCCTTGTACTCCTTCTTTCTGAAACTATAAGCACTGGCACTTTATTTAATGCCCCTGTCAGTCTCAGCTGGGACACATGAGCCACCACATACCTGATCCCTTGCTGTTTTTTGCCTCTTGTACTTATTCTGTGTACATTACGATTATGTTTTGGTGACATTTTTGTACTTAATCTGTATCTAATTAGGCTGTGTGCACACGTTCAGGATTTTTTGCATTTAAAACGTGATAAAACCGCGAAAAAAACGCATACATTAAGCATCCTATTATTAGAATGCAATCCGCAATTTTTGTGCACATGTTGCGTTTTTTTCCGCGGCGGAATCGCATTCCGGAAAAAAACGCAGCATGTTCATTCTTTGTGCGGAATTGTGGGGATTCCACACACATAGGAATGCATTGATCCGCTTACTTTCCACATGTGGCTATGCCCACCATGCGGGAAGAAAGCGAATCACGTGCGGTTGGTACCCAGGGTGGAGGAGAGGAGATTCTCCTCCAGGCCCAGGGAACCATATAATTGTTTAAAAAAAAGAAAATAATAAATCGTGATATTCTCACCTTGCAGCGTTCCTGCTCCTCGTGATGCTTCTGTTCCCAATAATGCCTTGCAAAAATGACCTGTGATGAAGTAGCGGTCTCGCGAGACCGCTACGTCATCTGGGGTCATCGCCGCTAGGCATTATTGGGACCGGAGCATCGCGAGGAGTGGGAACGCTGCGAGGGACGCCGGAAGGTGAGAATATCACGATTCATTATTTTCTTTTTATTATAATTTTTAACGTTCTATCTTTTTACTATTGTTGCGGCATAGGCAGTATCAATAGTAAAACATTGGTCACACTTGTCAAACACTATGTTTGACAAGTGTGACCGACCTGTCAATCAGTTTTCCAAGCGATGCTACAGATCTCTTGGAAAACGCTAGCATTCTGCAAGATAATTATGCTTGTAAATCGCTAGTGTTTAGCGGGAAAACGCATGCCTATTCCGCATGCAATATACCCGCGGCAGGAGTTGCGGAATTGCCTCGGAAATTTCCACTGAAATTCTGCAACGTGTGCACTTAGCCTCAAAGTTGTACTTTTTTAAGTATTTTGTGGACTTAGTACTCCATTTTTTTCCATATAATTTGGCTGTATTGAGGAGTGTTCCATTTTGTGTGCTGTGTAGTCAATCCACTGAATGCTTGGACTATCTGGTACTGACTATAAATGGTTCTCTTGGTGGTCTATATTTATCTTATTGGCCGCTTTCAGTGTACACTGTTAATAAGCAGAAAGCTGCCAATCAGTGGTGTGGGCGGGGTTAAACTGAGCGCAGCATTCAGAGAATTGGCAGATCTGCAGAAGATTAAACAGGGACTCAGTAAGTGACATATCTCTGGAATCAGGGTCTCTGTCCCTACATTATGTAGCTAAAACCTTGTGACAGATTCCCTTTGATGCATGGACCACACTTGCCCTCCACTTTATTCCTAGGTATTACACTAGCACTGTACTCATGGTACTGGAGTAGACTGCAGCTCTCAGGATCTAATATGTAACAGCCAGTCAGTGTCAATACTTTGATAAGGCATCGATACTGATTGGCTTCATGAGATCCAACACTAAGTGCTCATTGGTTCTTATGGAATAATTTTAAGATTCCACGGCTGCCCTGCTGTATTTTCTGGTAGAATTATTATATTAAGGAATATCTATTTCAAACTATTATCAACATTTCTTTTTAAGAGCAATAAAGGAAATGATAATCTCCAATTTAGCTGTGGGTATCGGTATATAGAGGAGACCATTCACACTTTCATTTTGTATTCCTTTGATTGTTATATAGTGACACTGGCACGTGTATTCCAGAAAGCGGACTGTTTGGATTCATGATCAGTGTTACGGCCATTTTAGGTAAGTGTCTCCAGTTAGTTTCTCTTTGGACTTTTTATGAGCTGGCACAGTAGGTTGGGGGGTAAATGGGCTGTGCAGTGAGATGTCTAGACTAAAAACCACTGCATCTTTCGGCTCTTTTCATTGTTATGTCAGAAAAAGTATACTTGTCAGTCTTCACTTTAAATATAATTAACCCCTTAATGACATATGGCGCACCCTGACTTTGATGCTGGCTCACAAGCTGATCCCTCATCTTTGCTGACAGTTGTTTTAAAAAAAAAATGAAAAAAATGTTTTAAGGGTATGTTCACACGTTCCTGATTTCCATCCTTTTTTTTTCAGGACTGTTTTTTAAAAAACTGCAGCTCTTGGCAGAAAACGCAGGTCCTTTTTTTGGTCCTTTTTTGGTCCTTTTTTGATGCGTTTTTTGATGCAGTTTTCTAGCCAGAGTCTGTGTGTTTTCTAGGAATTTTTTTAGGGTTAAAATGGCTGAAAATACCCTAACCCTACCCCTAACCCTACCCCTAACCCTACCCCTAACCCTAATCCTACCCCTAACCCTACCCCTAACCCTACCCCTAACCCTAACCCTACCCCTAACCCTAACCCTACCCCTAACCCTAACCCTACCCCTAACCCTAACCCTATTCTAACCTTAGTGGAAAAAAAAAAATTCTTTATTTTTTTATTGTCCCTACCTATGGGGGTGACAAAGGGGGGGGGGGTCATTTACTATTTTTTTTATTTTGATCACTGAGATAGGTTATATCTCAGTGATCAAAATGCACTTTGTAACGAATCTGCCGGCTGGCAGATTCGGCGGGCGCACTGCGCATGCGCCCACCATTTTGCAAGATGGCGGCGCCCAGGGAGAAGACGGCCGGACGGACAACGGGACCGGGTAAGTATAAGGGGGGGAGATGGGGGGAGATGGGGGCACGGGGGGGGCGTCGGAGCACGGGGGGGTGGCATCGGAGCATGGGGGAGTGGGATTGGGGCACGGGGGGCAGCCACACTGCAGCGGTTCTGCACCACAAACCGCAGTAAAACCCGCAGATATTTTTTTCATCTGCGGGTTTTACTGCGGCTTTGACCTCACAATGGAGGTCTATGGGTGCAGAACCGCTGCTGTTTTACAAAAAGAAGTGACATGGTACTTCTTTTTTACCGCAGCTAATCAGTGCGGTTTTTTTTTTCAATTCAGGACCATGTGCACAGTGGGTCCTGTTTTCCATAGGGTACAGTGTACTGTTCCCTGCATGGAAAACAGCCGCGGAACCGCAGCGGCAAAACCGCTGCGTTTCCGCGGTAAAAAACGCACTGTGTGAACATGGCCTAAGAAATATGATTTAAAATGTTTTAAAAAATGTTGTAAATAAAAGTTCAAATCACCCCCTTTTTCATTCCCCCCATTAAAAAGTAAGAAATAAAAATTACACATATTTGGTATCACTGCATGTGTAAAAGTCTGGTCCTTAAAGGGAACCTGTCACCCCTTTTTTTCGATTTGAGATAAAAATATGGTTCAGTTGTGCCTGAGCTCTGCTTTACAGCAGTACCTTTCATATCCCCCGATTCCCAACCTTTGCTTATATGTAATCTCTCCGTTTTCGTATGTAAATTACCCCGGTCTATTACCCCGGGCCTATTCGCCGTCTCTCCCTCTGCTCTCCCCTAATTTACATGCAAAATCGGAGAGATTACAAAGGTATTTTATAAGCAAAGGTTGGGAATCGGGGGATATGAAAGGTACTTATGTAAAGCAGAGCTCAGGCACAATTGAACCATATTTTTATCTCAAATCGAAAAAAAAGGGGTGACAGTTTCCCTTTAAGAGGTTAAAAACATATAATACAATCTTCAAAACAAAAGAAAAAATGTTATGTTACAGCAGTCAACAACAGCAATGAGTCTTGTGTATTAATCCTTTAAAGGCCGGGATCACACATACGCGAGATACGGCAGAGTCTGGCAGGTGAAATCCCTCCTCTGGCGCCGGCACTCCTGAGCGGAGCGTGCAGCTCCATGTGTTGCTGTGCGGCTGCACGCTCCGCTCCGGAGTGCCGGCGCCAGAGGAGGGTTTTCACCTGCCAGACTCTGCCGTATCTCGCGTATGTGTGATCCCGGCCTAAAAGACATTTAGCACACTTTGGCTTCAAGACTTGGGTTCTAGATGGAGAAAGGGTCAGGTCTCCATGTAGGTTAGAAAATGACTATACCTATATACATACACCCTTCACCAGGTTTATTACACCCATTGCTTTATGCCTAACACCATCCCTAAGGGGCATTGTTTGACATGGGACCTTTGCTAGGATAAAACAGTGTAGCAGTTTTGGAGTGTTTCATTAACCCATTCACGACATATGACGTATATTTACGTCAAATGTGGTATTCCTTCCTTTGATGCGCGTTGACTTGCTGAGCCTGCATCTTTACCCCACATGACAGTTGATTTATGAGACGTCATGTGAATTTAACAGCCCTGTTGTCAATTTCTGACAGCAGAGTTTAATATGCGCCGACAGGGGTACGCTTTATTTCACTTGTCTATCACGTAATGTGCTCACCAATGGGTACATGGAATAATGGGCTCCCCTGTCGGCACGTGTGAAATCCTGCTGTCAGAGATTGAGGTTGTCTTGACAGCCGGACGTCTGCTGATGACCCTTGTGCCTGTCATTATGATCTTACTGTGAATGCCGGCTAACACATTTCGGGTCTTGAAAAATGGCACCAAAAGCAAAAACTAACTTTTATACAAATTTCCACATTTTTATTCAAAACTTAAATAAAAGGCAAACTATACATGGTTGATATCTGCCTACTCGTACTGACCCGGAGAATCATATTGATAGGTCAGTTTTACTACATAGTGAACATGATAATAAAAAACCTCAAAAAACAATTGTGGCATTGCACTTTTTCCCAATTTCATTCCCATTTGCCAGTACCCTTTATGCTAAAATTAATGATGTCATTCAAAAGTACAACTAGTGTCGCAAAAAACAATCCTTCATATTGCTATATTGACAGAAATATAAATGTTATGGCTCTTGGAAGAAAGGGAATTAAAAATGAAAAATAAGAAAATGGCCTGGGGGTGATTGGGTTAAATGATAAATAATATATTAAGATTAATCTATGTTTAACTTTGATTTACGATGTTCTGATATAATTTACGTTTGTTTCTGTTTCATCAGGTGCTGCTACAATGTACACAAGGTATAAAATAATCCAGGCTCAAAATTTGAGAATCTCCTTTTTGAATTATTGGTTCAACTTCATGTCATTACTTATTGGAGTTCTTGGCTGCATTGGGATGGGCATTGTGGCTTCTTTTCAGGTGGGTTAGTTGGCCAGCATCTAATAATGGTTACCAATCAGGCTTCAGCTCTTATTTTCTTATACCCTTTTAAATATAGAAAGAAGACTCTGATTGGTTGCCATGAACAACTCCTCCCCCTTTCCTATGTAGTAGCATTAATACATTTCTATCAATGTATTTATAAATATATAATGACGTATGTGCGGACAACCCCATTACGACTTACAAATGTTGATGTAAAATACTCTCCAAATACTGAACGTGTGAACATGGACTTAGTTTAATTTACAGCTAACAATGAATTGCTAATCTGTATAATTATGAATGAGATGAAATGACAATGCAGTTTATCTCTGCTAGCTACAGTAGTTAAAAGGATTGACCAGATCTATAATATTGATCACATATTCTTAGGATGGCTCATTAATATCAGACAAATAGGAGTCCAACACCCAGAAAAGCCCCACAAATCTGCTGTTATTGGGTCCCATGGTGGACATATGTACACAGTATACAAAGCAATGGCTCTTGCACTGTGTAAATCGAGCTAGCTAAAAGCTAATAGGTGGAGGTGCTGAACACTGATTTTATATTGAGGATCTATCCTAAAGATAACTCATAAATATCGTAGTCCAGGACAAGTTCTGAATTTATATACTCAGTTAACATTCTCTGCATTTCCCCTTTGTTCTCTTGGCTAGAGCAAGCTCTGTCTAAATTGAATCTCTGCACATGCGCACTGACACTGCAGGAGCCCAGCAAGTGCACACACCCAGTATCAGTGTGGGCATACTCACATACCTCTCTCCTGTTTGCAGTGGGTACTCGCTGCACACAGAGTAACACAGCAGCAAGAGGCCACTGTAGACAGGAGAGAGGAACGAGACCTTGCCTGCACAGATACCATGTGTATGTGTGCATGTGTTGGCTCCTGCAGTGTCAGTGCATACGTCCAGGGCCAGGGATTCAATTCAAGCAGTGCTCGCCTTAGGCAAGCAAGTACTGTCAATCAACATGACAATAGTGCACCGGAGCTCCCTCATTTGTGTATGTAATAAATTGGGTAAAAACTAAAGTAGTGAAATCTATGTTACACGGATGACTTTTTGGTGGCTATGTCCCCTATATTACTGTATAATTGGTTTAATTTGAGTTTTGGTGGTGACAGACTCCCTTTAAGGCAGGCTTCTTTAAAAAGATGAAAAAGTCCTAAGTGTTAAAAATGTCAACTTTTATTGACTTCGATGTACTTTGTAAACTGTGCTGTCTTTGCTTCACCACAAGTCATATGATGAATGAGCTGATGTGAAATAGTCACAAAACTGCTAAACCACAGCGGGAACTGAAGAAGTGAAGTTGTCCTCTGTACAACCCCCTGTTGTGGCTGCGTTTGGTTATTGCATCAAAACAATGGTATACTACATGATCATTTGGTTTTCTGATAGCACAACTGAGCCTGTAATAACCATGCCATAATATGTATGTTATCTTACAGGAGACAACTGTCACAGAAGTGCATGAAGTGGGAGCCCTCATGACGTTCATCTGTGGGGTTGCATATATATTTCTTCAATCAATTATCACCTTCAAAGCCTGCCCTCAATGGAACAAAAAGGGAATCTGCTACGTACGAATGACAATTTCAGTGTTATCAATAATTGCAATATTTCCTAGTATCCTTTTCATACTTATTCATTGGTTTTGTTTTGTTTAGCATCATAAAACATGGCTGTTGTACTTGGAGGAGAGAAGGTTGGTTGGGCTTCCACTTCACCCATCCGTCCTTTAAGTTGGCCAAAGGAACTCATTAGTAGACACCAGGTTGTCTCAGAAAGTTGGGCAGACTGTAGAAGCATGGGTAATGTATGGATGATGAACGTTATGCTTTGTAAAACTGGGTAGTAGTCTCATCACCTGGCCAAGGGCGCTGTATACAATGTACAGTTTGTGGCCAGATAGTCATGGTTTCTACTTTCTACTGTATGATTGCAACGCTGATTTGCAAGTGAAGATAATAAAACTGGTTGAGCCCAGTTTCAACTAAAAATAATCAAGTTATGTTAGAATTAATATTCTTACTTTGCCAACTATCTTACCCAGAAGATGGCAATCCTATAAATTAGAGTGCTCCTGAGTTCCGATGATATATATTTTACTTTGGCATGTAAAAGTTTGGGCACCCCTGATCAAAATTACTGTTATTGTGAACAGTTAATCAAGTTAAAGATTAAATGATCTCTAAAAGGCCTAACGTTAAAGATGACACATTCCCTTTGTATTTTTGGCCAAAAAATAATACATTGTCATGTTTTACATTTTAAAAATTACAAAAGGGAAATGGGGCCATGCAAAAGTTTGGGCACTGTTGGAGATTTGTTTGCTCAGAAAACTTTGACCAAAGATTCAGACCTTAATTAGCCTGTTAGGGTTATGACTTGTTCACTATCATCTTTTGGAAACTCTCTAAACTTGTGCTAAAAACAGCAGCTATGGATTCTTCTAAGCAACAGCCTAGCACTCTGAAATTGAAAATGGTGGAGGCCCACAAAGCAGGAGACGGCTATAAGAAGATAGCAAAGCGTTTTCAAGTTGCTCTTTCCTCAGTTCGAAATATAATTAAGAAATGGCAGTTAACAGAAAAAGTCAAGGTCAAGAAAAGTTCTGAAAGACCAGGCAAAATTTCATTGAGAACTGCTCTTAGGATTGATAGAGAGGCAAACCAAAACTCTCACTTGACTGCAAAAGTCCTTTAGAAAGATTTAGCAGACTCTGGAGTTGTTGTACATTGTTCTACTGTTCAAAGACACCTGCCCAAATATGACCTTCATGGAAGAGTCATCAGAAGTAAACCTCTCTTGTGTCCTCACCATAAAATTCAGCCTCAGACGTATGCAAAAGAACATCTAAAGAAGCTGGATGCATTTTGAAAACAGCTCCTGTGGACCGATAGGGTTAAAATAGAACTCTAGGGCCACAATAATCAAAGGTATGTGTGGAGAAAAAAGGGCATAGAATTTCAGGAAAAGAACATCTCGACAATCATTAAGCATGGGGATGGATCAATCATGCTTTTGGGGTTGTGTTGTATTCTTGATGCAAACATAACACCATCTGTAAACAAAAGCTAAGGTTGAAAAGAGGATGGCTTTTACAAATGGATAACTATCCTAAACACACATCAAAATTCACAATAGACTACCTTAAAAGGCACAAGCTGAAGGTTTTACATTGACCCGCACTGTCCCCTGATCTGAATATCATTGAAAATCTGTGGCTAGACCTCAAAATAGTGCATGCAAGACGACCCAGGAATCTCACAGAACTGGATTAAATTTTCAAATAAAGAATGGATGAAAATCCATCAAATAAGAATTGAAAGACTCTTGGCTGGCTATAAAAAGTACTTACAACCTGTGATACATGCAAAGGGGATTGCTTCTAGGCACTAATCAGGCAGGGTGCCAAAACTTCCAAACTTCTGCATTGGCTCATTTTCCTCTTTGTATTTTTTAAAATGTAAAAGATGACTATATATAACATATATATATATATTGTGGTAGATTTTCTCACTTGGCTGCACATGGAAGTAGACACGAGTACACTGCCACTTTAAAAACTTCCTTTGGCTTATTGTAGGCAGCATAAATCAAGGTGTAGCAAAGAAAATACAGCCCTCTGGGCAAAACAGGAAAGCAAAACAAAATGGTGGCAGAACAAACAGTCCTTCTGTGAGTGGGTTTCCTCCCGCTCACGGCAGACAGAACACATAATGTTCAGGTTCACAAGTCCAAGCAACACTTTCCTGCAGTGCTGCCTCTTCAGGCACATTGTCATGCTGCTGCAGTGCAGTACAGTGCAACCTCCACCAGGGGGAACTTGAGAGGAAAGTGAGACTGCACACACAGGACAGCAGAACAGACGCCACCAAGTGGCGACAGAGTGGTCAGACAAGCTGAGTCAAAATCATGAGATAGCACAACAGTATAATAGGATTAGACAGATGGATAGTCAGAACATAACCAGAGATCAGTAAACCAGAACGGGCAATATACAGTACAATAGGGACAAACAGCAACGAAGTAAATAATAAAAGCCAGGAGATCAAAACCGGAGAATCAAGCAGACAAACAGACAGAGAAATACTGCGAAAAGGGCAGACAGAGGGAGTTAACAGACACAGGATAAGACATGGTTCACAGCATGGCAAATCAAGAGCTACCAGCAGGGTCAGGTTAACACGCTGAAGGCAGAATTATAGCTGTCACTGCCAGCAAGATTCATGGGAGCTAAATAGCAAACCTGAACCCAGAATGAGGCAGAGCAAAGTTAACCCTTGACATGATCCGTCCAGAAAAAAGGGCAGACACTAATAAACCCTGGAACGGACCATAACAGTACCCTCCTCTCAAGGAGGGCCACCGGACCCCCAGGTTTCCCAGGATGATGTGCATGAAATGCCCGGACCAATTGATCAGCATGGACAGATCGCACCGGGACCCAAGATCGATCCTCAGGACCATAACCCCTCCAATGGATCAAATACTGAAGAGAACTACCATGCGAGAATCCACAATCTGTTCTACTTCAAACTCGGTCTGACCATCCACAGAGACAGGAGGCGGAGGGGATGGAGGCCCTGCGGAAGATGGTACAAAGGACTTAAGAAGGGATTTATGGAACACATTGGGGATCCAAAGCGACTGAGGAAGGCGTAAACGAAAAGCATCTGGATTGACCATCTCAATGATCTCGTAAGGACCAATAAACCTGGGACCAAGCTTAGCAGAAGGAATCTTTGGACGAATGTTCTTGGTAACCACCTATAAAAAGAGGCACCACACAAATATAATATACTTAATATTTTATTGAAGACATAAATAAAGACCACAACATGGTCATAAAAATGCCCAAGCAGGCACAGATGAAAAACAGACACAGGAAAAGAAGGTGGATCTCCTGGAAGTAGTTACAAAACTGTCAATACCAGTGTATTAGTGCAACTCACATTCAAAAAAAGACATAGTAGTATTTTAAGGCCAGACGGTACTTATTCAGATTGTTCGTATGTAATGCTATAGTCATTACACAAGATGATATAATAAATAACTATGTACAGAAAAATATTTTTTTTCTAATGAAAAAACAGGCAAATATTGCACTTTTAGTAAAGAAAGGCCAAGTGTGCCATATATGCTATCATGCAAATAATGTCCAAGAACCGTCATACAATATACATGTCTTAATACAAAGCATATAACAGCTCATAGTTACCAAATGAATGGAGACGAACCAGGAGACCACCACACCCGACGCGCGTTTCGCAATGAAATGCTTCGTCTGGAGGTCTGGGACATTATTTGCATGATAGCATATATGGCACACTTGGCCTTTCTTTACTAAAAGTGCAATATTTGCCTGTTTTTTCATTAGAAAAAAAATATTTTTCTGTACATAGTTATTTATTATATCATCTTGTGTAATGACTATAGCATTACATACGAACAATCTGAATAAGTACCGTCTGGCCTTAAAATACTACTATGTCTTTTTTACACCAAGACCAACATTTCTAATAATACCCGTTGCCTGCTGGGGTAAGTGATGGAGTCAGCGACTTTGTGCTCTGTGACAACTCTTAGCAGTATTAACAGTATGGGTGTCTTGATTACACCAAATCTGTTAACTACTTAGCAAGGCGGCCCACGACCCTTCTGGCATTGGCCAGAATTGCCAGATGGCCAGTCCATTGCTAAGTATTCTAATACAACTACTCTTCTTTGCAGACGTATTTAGAAAGGTTTAGTGGATAAAATATTTGTCAGACGTGCTTCTTCTGGTTGCACATGCAATGCTTTGCAGCCAGTAGAGGGAGCTCACCACATATCAATTGTTAATGCTCCTGTTGAATTTACCAGAATTCTACAATTCAGTGTATGGAAGTAGGGAATTTGTAGTGTTCTCTGCATACACTCTTGTGAACTAAAGGTTCTAATAAAAGGCTAGTCTGATGGCGATGTTAACAGTCTGGCAGTTGTGTCACTTTGTAATATGCACTGCATGGCATCATAATCTAAAATGCCATACACTATAGTGACATTATTTTCTTTTTAGTGAGATGAGAGCTTCGCCTGTGTTTTCCAAGTGTACATACATAATTTACATGCAGTATTAATCGCTGCTATATTGAGCTGGAAGGTTTCCACTACCAGTAAATTCCTTAACATGTACATCTAATAGTGATAATATGTGCTGCATTTGATGGCATAAAGCTGTACCATTGTACCATTGGTGAGGAGGTATGAGATTTAGGTTTTTTTTTTAAACTTACTTCAGTTGTAAGTCTTAAAATCTTTATACTGTAGACCTTTATGTACCTGTAATTTCTTACTAATACCACTACATATTATATTCCCTTGTTCTGGATACAGCCCTCACCATATCACCAGGCGAGTGCAGCCTGTGAGTGGATTGTAGCTTTCGGATTTGTGACCTTCTTCCTGACTTACATAAAGGAGTTTCAGGTTGGTTTCAATAATAAATCTAAATAGCCTTCCTTAATAATCAACAATATATTACTGATCACCTACTGTATTTTTGGGCAAGACCGGATGTTTCAGTTGAATATGCGCTGCCGAACCATTCCTACCTGTGTCAGTCAACTTTTGATAAATTGAAAATTAATGTCTGATTTAATCCTTGTTTATTTTTTTACTTTATCTGTGCGGAGTTGTATGCAGTGAAATATGAGTTACGGTATATTTTGCATTGTGCACTGTGAGCCTGTACAGCATTGTTTGGGGGCATACTGCTCCCCCGTATGAAACGGCACAGCAACGTATGCGGTCATATAGATGTACAATGCTTACCTAGAAGTGGAAGGAGAAAATATATCCATAAATATACGTACTCATTATAATGTATGAAGCTGTTTATATTTTTGCGGACCGTGTATCTGTAAAAGAATCACGGAGACATGTCTGTTTTTTTCTATCTGAGTCACGGACCCATACAAGTCTATGGGCAAGTGAAAATCAGAACGAGCCCACACATGGCTCAGTGACTAAGATTGCAATATATTGGAACTTATTTATTAATTTTTCATACATTAAAATCACTGATGGTAAAAACTGATTCGCTGACAAACACTAATTAAAACTCGAAAATAAAACACAGATGAAACTTAGACCATTTATTGCATACCAGAAAAATAATGAATATCTGTTTGAGGCCTAAAGGACACCCTTTAACTTCCATTCATTTAAAGTCACTCGGTACACTAGTGTATACATTGGATTGGAGAATGCAATATAATTGTGCAGACATATCCTTATATCGCATCGGCTTCTCATAACAATTATTACATGATGAACTGGTCCTAATAATTCTTTTTCTGATTCTCCTGCAGGCAGTAACTGTGAAAATGTCTATAGAAATCCATGATGATTTTTGACAACTGCTCCATTCAAGTGTTATAGAAAAAAAGGGAATATTTCATCGTGACTTTACAAGTCAATAAGAGACGAACACATTTTGCACTATCTGCTTTGTTTGCAGAGATACAACATTTACTTTATGTGTTTTTGTAAATTATGTCCGTCCAACATTTCTGGATTTTTATATGCGATGTTTTTATGTTTTTGTTTTTTTTAATGAATAAATGATAATCCTGTGTATGGAGTTGTTTTTTTAACATGTACGTATCATAACCTAATAATATTAACAATAAATTATTGTCTAAAGTTTTGCATTTTACCTGAATGTGGTTTTGTGTGTCATAATCGCTCTGATATGTTAGAAACCTGCCATTACCTACTGAATTAGAACTTCATATTCTACTATCTTGCATTGTTTATGGCTATTACCATGATGCCTAGAGCCAGTGTCGGACTGGAGCCCCTTGGGCCCACCAGAGAAAATCATTGTTGGGGCCCACTATATAGCTACATAGAAATAAATACAAGACCACCAACTGTGCAATATAACATGCTAATATCAGGGCATAACATAAGGTAGTACCCGTCTTAATGATATAGCAGGGGTTGGCACCCACATTTTGGTTCAAACTCGATGATAAATGTTCCCTGGTGTTTATTAACCACTAAACCAATGTGTTATAGCACCAGTGTAGTGGAGGAGATTTTATAACATCTCATCTATACTCTGAGAAAATCCACGGCGGGAATTGACCGATGCAGATTTAACATATTCACCACTGATTTAACCCTTGGCAATACAAAGAATCGGGTCAGTGGTAAAGGTGCGACATTACATAATAGTAAATGCAGCAATGTCTGCAGAATGCGTGGATACTTCTACTGTTAATTTGCTTTTTGCTTTCTGCAGCAAATACATTATGTGAATGCCCCCTCTTCTAATGGTGGGGGTCCTAGATCACTTATATATGATATTGGAGTAATATCGAAATAGTTTTCCCTCACATCCCCCACCCCCCCCCCCCCATACACTTTTTACAGAAATCTCTCTGCCACCTATAAGGCCATAACTTTTTATGAAGGGCCTCATATTGTTAGTAGTAGGGAAATAAATTTTTTTGTTAGGGATGATAAAGGGAGAGAGAGGCTCAATCAGGGTGATACAGGGAGAGGTGGCGCAGTCAGGGGTGATACAGGGGAAGGGGGCTCAGTCAGTCAGGGGTGATACAGGGAAAGGGGGCTCAGTCAGTCAGGGGTGATACAGGGGAAGGGAGCTCAGTCAGTCAGGGGTGATACAGAGGAAGGGGGTTCAGTTAGTCAGGGGTGATAAAGGGGGAGAGGGGCTCAGTCAGGGGTGATACAGAGGGAAGTGGTGCAGTCAGTCAGGGGTGATACAGGGGGAGGTTGCACTACCAGGGGTTATACAGGGGAAGGGGGCTCAGTCAGTCAGGGGTGATACAGGGGGTGAGGAGCTCAGTCAGGGTGATACAAAGGGAAGTGATGCAGTCAGTCATGGGTGATACAGGGGGGGGTGCAGTCAGAGTGATACAGGGGCAGTTGTCGCAGTCAGGGTGATACAAGGGGAGGTGGCGCAGTCAGGGTGATACAGGGGCAGGTGTCGCAGTCAGGGTGATACAAGGGGAGGTGGCGCAGTCAGGGTGATACAGGGGGAGGTGGCGTAGACCGGGGGAGGTGGCACAGTCAGGGTGATACAGAAGGATGTGGCGCAGCCAGGGAGATACGGAAGGAGGTGGCGTTGCCACGGGTGATACAGGGGGAGGGGACACAGTCAGTCAGGGGTGATACAGAGGGAGGTGGTGCAGTCGGAGGTAATACAGGGGGAAAGAGGCTCATGCAGCGCCCCAGAGATCTGGTCGTTGCAGTATGACACTCTGCCGCTAAGGGGAGTGATGGTACGTCTGATGGCACTGAAGGAATTCCACTGACTAGGTATCACCAGCACACATTACACTTCACCCTCTGGCCACTAGGGGGAGAAAAAGGCTTTATTTATTGGGCCACTCCTCACACTGGTAAAACTAGGGGTTGGATAGGAAGTTAGTCAGAAGCTGACTGGGTTGGATTCAGGCAACATCCCGTGGCAGGGGGTGTTGCAGGGAGAAGACACAGGGGGGTCCCTGTCAGGCGTGGGAAACTGGCAGGTGCCTAGCGAACAGAGCAGAACGTTACGGAACCGCGCCTGCACACCCCGCGGCGATATCCTAAGAAAGTGACACAAAGGGAAGGATATTGTGGAATAGTGAGAAACGAGATCAAGCACAAAGGAGAGCCAGTAGGAGTCGTGCCGTGAGACCGAGGCAACATCCTACTGAGGCGCGTAGCCGGTGGCCGGAACACCGCGGGAGTAACTGACTCTAGGCCTTACTTCGAACTCCGCAGGATAGTTAATTATAGGTTGGCTGTCTACCTTAAATTTCCTACGAAGACATAGGGGGCAACGCGTGGAGAGGGGCGTCTCTAGGGTCCCGGAAGAGCTCCGAGCCTTCCCGTCATACGGGTGCGTCCTAGCCATAACATACCTGGGGACGAGAAACTAGTAACATCTGGAACTAACGAGAGAGAAATAAAGAGAACTAGAAAGTACGAACGAACGAGAACAGCAGTTGTGAGGACTATTCCGAATGCTCAGCAGGGTAGCACTACAACACACAGGCGCTAGTGGTAGGCACTGATTTCCACCTGCAAAGGGAACTCTGGATGTGCCCATCGGACCGGCGGGTCTCAGAAAGCCCTGTTAATCGTGCTCTGGATTGAGGATCCTGAAGTCTTCAGTAAAGAGGTAAAGAGACTGCAACCCTGTGTCCTCGTTATTGACTGCACCTCACACCATCACCATCTACCTTACTGAGAAGCCCTGGGGACATACTTCACCTGTGGAAAGGTATACCATCCAGCTGCCATTCCATCACCCCAGCGGACCCCACAGCAGCGTCGGTTACCCTGACCGAACACCACAGGTGGCGTCACGAATCCCTGATAGACTGTACCACTTTAATTGGACGCCTGTTGTGAATTCTGTGGCAGAGCTCCCTCCTGTGGTCACAAGTGGTACTTCGGCTGATTCTCTCTGGGAGCTTCCGTTTGTGGAGGAAACTGGTACTGCTGCTTCTGAGTTTCCTCCCTCAGGTGATCTGGTGAGGTCGTTAGGTGCTTCTCTACTTAACCCCACCTAATGCTTTGATTTATGCTTCCTGTCAATGTTCCAGTGTTGGACTTGTGTTTCTCTGGATCATTCCTGTGGCCTGCTGCTCTGCATGGCTGAGTGCTTCTTTGCTATTTGTTGCTATTTTTTCTGTCCAGCTTGTCTATTTGTTTTGCTGGAAGCTCTGGGACGCAAAGGGTGTACCTCCGTGCCGTTAGTTCGGTACGGAGGGTCTTTTTGCCCCTTTGCGTGGTTTTCTTTAGGGTTTTGTGTAGACCGCAAAGTTATCTTTCCTATCCTCATTCTGTCTAGAATATCGGGCCTCACTTTGCTGAATCTATTTCATCCCTACGTTTGTCTTTTCATCTTACTCACAGTCATTATATGTGGGGGGCTGCCTTTTCCTTTGGGGTATTTCTCTGAGGCAAGGTAGGCTTATTTTTTCTATCTTCAGGCTAGTTAGTTTCTCAGGCTGTGCCGAGTTGCATAGGTAGCGTTAGGCGCAATCCACGGCTGCCTCTAGTTGTGTTTGGAGAGGATCAGGGATTGCGGTCTGCAGAGTTCCCACGTCTCAGAGCTCGTTCTATTATTTTGGGTTATTGTCAGATCACTGTATGTGCTCTGACCTCCATGTCCATTGTGATACTGAATTGCCTCTCATAACAGTACAGGAAGCCAAAAGTACTAATGATTCTCAATAGAGGGAAAAAAGAAGTTCTGAGACCATTTTTTTTTCTTGGCTTTGTGTTTTGTCTTTTTTTTCCCCTAGACATTTGGGTGGTTCAGTACACAGGTGTAGCGATGGACATTAGAAGTCTGTCTTCATTTGTGGATCAGCTCTCGGCAAGAGTACAAAAGATTCAAGACACTATTGATCAGAAATCTATGTTAGAACCAAGAATTCCTATTCCTGATTTGTTTTTTGGAGATAGAACTAAGTTTCTGAGTTTCAAAAATAATTGTAAGTTATTTCTGGCCTTGAAACCTCGTTCCTCTGGTGATCCAGTTCAACAGGTTTTGATTATTATTTCTTTTTTGCGCGGCGACCCTCAGGACTGGGCATTTTCTCTTGCGCCAGGAGATCCTGCATTGAGTAATATCAATGCGTTTTTCCTGGCGCTCGGATTGCTGTACGATGAGCCTAATTCAGTGGATCAGGCAGAAAAGAATTTGCTGGCTCTTTGTCAGGGTCAGGATGAGATAGAGGTATATTGCCAGAAATTTAGAAAATGGTCAGTGCTCACTCAATGGAATGAATCTGCGCTGGCAGCTATGTTCAGAAAGGGTCTCTCTGAAGCCCTTAAGGATGTCATGGTGGGATTTCCTATGCCTGCTGGTTTGAATGAGTCTATGTCTTTGGCTATTGAGATCGGTCGACGCTTGCGTGAGCGTAAATCTGTGCACCATTTGGCGGTATTACCTGAGCTTAAACCTGAGCCTATGCAGTGCGATAGGACTTTGACCAGAGTTGAACGGCAAGAACACAGACGTCTGAATGGGCTGTGTTTCTACTGTGGTGATTCCACTCATGCCATCTCTGATTGTCCTAAGCGCACTAAGCGGTTCGCTAGGTCTGCCACCATTGGTACGGTACAGTCAAAATTTCTTCTGTCCGTTACCTTGATCTGCTCTTTGTCATCATATTCTGTCATGGCGTTTGTGGATTCAGGCGCTGCTCTGAATTTGATGGACTTGGAATATGCTAAGCGTTGTGGGTTTTTCTTGGAGCCCTTGCAGTGTCCTATTCCATTGAGAGGTATTGATGCTACGCCTTTGGCCAAGAATAAGCCTCAATACTGGACCCAGCTGACCATGTGCATGGCTCCTGCACATCAGGAGGATATTCGCTTTCTGGTGTTGCATAATCTGCATGATGTGGTCGTGTTGGGGTTGCCATGGCTAAAAGCCCATAATCCAGTATTGGATTGGAAATCCATGTCGGTGTCCAGCTGGGGTTGTCAGGGGGTACATGGTGATGTTCCATTTTTGTCAATTTCGTCATCCACCCCTTCTGAGGTTCCAGAATTCTTGTCTGATTACCGGGATGTATTTGATGAGCCCAAGTCCGATGCCCTACCTCCGCATAGGGATTGTGATTGTGCTATCAATTTGATTCCTGGTGGTAAATTCCCAAAAGGTCGACTGTTTAATTTCTCTGTGCCTGAGCACACCGCTATGCACAGTTATGTGAAGGAATCCCTGGAGAAGGGGCATATTCGCCCATCATCGTCGCCATTAGGAGCAGGGTTCTTTTTTGTAGCCAAAAAGGATGGTTCGCTGAGACCTTGTATAGATTATCACCTTCTTAATAAGATCACTGTTAAATTTCAGTACCCCTTGCCTTTGTTATCTGATTTGTTTGCTCGGATTAAGGGGCTAGTTGGTTCACCCAGATTGATCTTCGTGGTGCGTATAATCTGGTGCGAATCAGGCGAGGCGATGAATGGAAAACTGCATTTAATACGCCCGAGGGTCATTTTGAGTATCTAGTGATGCCATTCGGACTTGCCAATGCTCCATCAGTGTTTCAGTCCTTTATGCATGACATCTTCCGAGAGTACCTGGATAAATTCCTGATTGTGTACTTGGATGACATTTTGATCTTCTCGGATGATTGGGAGTCTCATGTGAAACAGGTCAGAACGGTTTTTCAGGTCCTGCGTGCTAACTCTTTGTTTGTGAAGGGATCTAAGTGTCTCTTTGGTGTGCAGAAGGTTTCATTTTTGGGGTTCATCTTTTCCCCTTCTACTATCGAGATGGATCCTGTTAAGGTCCAAGCCATCCATGATTGGACTCAGCCGACATCTCTGAAAAGTCTGCAAAAGTTCCTGGGCTTTGCTAATTTTTATCGTCGCTTCATCTGCAATTTTTCTAGTATTGCCAAACCATTGACCGATTTGACCAAGAAGGGTGCTGATTTGGTCAATTGGTCTTCTGCTGCTGTGGAAGCTTTTCAAGAGTTGAAGCGTCGTTTTTCTTCTGCCCCTGTGTTGTGTCAACCTGATGTTTCTCTTCCGTTCCAGGTCGAGGTTGATGCTTCTGAGATTGGAGCAGGGGCTGTTTTGTCGCAGAGAGGTTCTGATTGTTCAGTGATGAAACCATGCGCTTTTTTTTCCAGGAAGTTTTCGCCTGCTGAGCGGAATTATGATGTGGGCAACCGAGAGTTGCTGGCCATGAAGTGGGCATTCGAGGAGTGGCGTCATTGGCTTGAAGGAGCTAAGCATCGCGTGGTGGTATTGACTGATCATAAGAACCTGACTTATCTCGAGTCTGCTAAGCGTTTGAATCCTAGACAGGCTCGTTGGTCACTGTTTTTCGCCCGTTTTGACTTTGTGATTTCGTACCTTCTGGGCTCTAAAAATGTGAAGGCGGATGCTCTGTCTAGGAGTTTTGTGCCCGACTCTCCGGGTTTATCTGAGCCGGCGGGTATCCTCAAGGAAGGAGTAATTGTGTCTGCCATCTCCCCTGATTTGCGGCGGGTGCTGCAAAAATTTCAGGCTAATAAACCTGATCGTTGTCCAGCGGAGAAACTGTTTGTCCCGGATAGGTGGACAAATAAAGTGATCTCTGAGGTTCATTGTTCGGTGTTGGCTGGTCATCCTGGAATGTTTGGTACCAGAGAGTTAGTGGCTAGATCCTTTTGGTGGCCGTCTCTGTCGCGGGATGTGCGTTCTTTTGTGCAGTCCTGTGGGATTTGTGCTCGGGCTAAGCCCTGCTGTTCTCGTGCCAGTGGGTTGCTTTTGCCCTTGCCGGTCCCGAAGAGACCTTGGACACATATCTCTATGGATTTTATTTCAGATCTTCCCGTTTCTCAAAAGATGTCAGTCATTTGGGTGGTCTGTGATCGCTTTTCTAAGATGGTCCATCTGGTACCCTTGTCCAAGTTGCCTTCCTCCTCTGATTTGGTGCCATTGTTCTTCCAGCATGTGGTTCGTTTGCATGGCATTCCAGAGAATATCGTTTCTGACAGAGGTTCCCAGTTTGTTTTGAGGTTTTGGCGAGCCTTTTGTGGTAGGATGGGCATTGACTTGTCTTTTTCCTCGGCTTTTCATCCTCAGACTAATGGCCAGACCGAACGAACCAATCAGACCTTGGAAACATATCTGAGATGCTTTGTTTCTGCCGATCAGGATGACTGGGTGTCCTTTTTGCCTTTGGCTGAGTTCGCCCTTAATAATCGGGCCAGCTCGGCTACCTTGGTTTCGCCATTTTTCTGCAATTCTGGGTTCCATCCTCGTTTCTCTTCAGGACAGGTTGAGTCTTCGGACTGTCCTGGTGTGGATACTGTGGTGGACAGGTTGCAGCAGATTTGGACTCATGTAGTGGACAATTTGACCTTGTCCCAGGAGAAGGCTCAACGTTTCGCTAATCGCAGACGCCATGTGGGTCCCCGACTTCGTGTTGGGGATCTGGTTTGGTTATCTTCTCGTCATATTCCTATGAAGGTTTCCTCTCCGAAGTTTAAACCTCGTTTCATTGGTCCTTATAGGATTTCTGAGGTTATTAATCCTGTGTCTTTTCGTCTGACCCTCCCAGATTCTTTTTTCATACATAACGTCTTCCATAGGTCATTGTTGCGGAGATACGTGGCACCTATGGTTCCATCTGTTGACCCTCCTGCCCCGGTTTTGGTGGAGGGGGAATTGGAGTATATTGTGGAGAAGATTTTGGATTCTCGTGTTTCAAGACGGAAACTCCAGTATCTGGTCAAATGGAAGGGTTATGCTCAGGAGGATAATTCCTGGGTTTTTGCCTCTGATGTCCATGCTCCCGATCTTGTTCGTGCCTTTCATGTGGCTCATCCTGGTCGGCCTGGGGGCTCTGGTGAGGGTTCGGTGACCCCTCCTCAAGGGGGGGTACTGTTGTGAATTCTGTGGCAGAGCTCCCTCCTGTGGTCACAAGTGGTACTTCGGCTGATTCTCTCTGGGAGCTTCCGTTTGTGGAGGAAACTGGTACTGCTGCTTCTGAGTTTCCTCCCTCAGGTGATCTGGTGAGGTCGTTAGGTGCTTCTCTACTTAACCCCACCTAATGCTTTGATTTATGCTTCCTGTCAATGTTCCAGTGTTGGACTTGTGTTTCTCTGGATCATTCCTGTGGCCTGCTGCTCTGCATGGCTGAGTGCTTCTTTGCTATTTGTTGCTATTTTTTCTGTCCAGCTTGTCTATTTGTTTTGCTGGAAGCTCTGGGACGCAAAGGGTGTACCTCCGTGCCGTTAGTTCGGTACGGAGGGTCTTTTTGCCCCTTTGCGTGGTTTTCTTTAGGGTTTTGTGTAGACCGCAAAGTTATCTTTCCTATCCTCGTTCTGTCTAGAATATCGGGCTTCACTTTGCTGAATCTATTTCATCCCTACGTTTGTCTTTTCATCTTACTCACAGTCATTATATGTGGGGGGCTGCCTTTTCCTTTGGGGTATTTCTCTGAGGCAAGGTAGGCTTATTTTTTCTATCTTCAGGCTAGTTAGTTTCTCAGGCTGTGCCGAGTTGCATAGGTAGCGTTAGGCGCAATCCACGGCTGCCTCTAGTTGTGTTTGGAGAGGATCAGGGATTGCGGTCTGCAGAGTTCCCACGTCTCAGAGCTCGTTCTATTATTTTGGGTTATTGTCAGATCACTGTATGTGCTCTGACCTCCATGTCCATTGTGATACTGAATTGCCTCTCATAACAGACGCCCCTTAGCAGGGTCGCGGACCGGGTCTAGCCACTGTGACAGCCTCATAACCGAACCGGAGAGGCCCGGTACCGAGAACTCGTGGCCCTGTGTTATGCTGTGCTATCAGGCAACACAGTGTGCAGTAATCAGCGCACATACAGTGATATGGCAATAACCCAAAAACAATAGAACAAGCTCTGAGACGTGGAATCTCTGCAGACTGCAATACCTGAACCTATCCTCACACAACTAAAAGCAGCAGTGGATTGCGCCTAACACTACCTATGCAACTCGGCACTGCCTGAGGAGCTGACTAGCCTGAAGATAGAAATACAAGCCTGACTTGCCTCAGAGAAATACCCCAAAGGAATAGGCAGCCCCCCACATATAATGACTGTTAGCAAGATGAAAAGACAAAACGTAGGAATGAAATAGATTCAGCAAAGTGAGGCCCGATATTCTAGACAGAGCGAGGATAGCAAAGAGAACTATGCAGTCTACAAAAAACCCTAAAGCAAAACCACGCAAAGGGAGGCAAAAAGACCCACCGTGCCGAACTAACGGCACGGCGGTGCACCCTTTGCGTCTCAGAGCTTCCAGCAAAAGAGAATAGCACATCTGGACAGAAAAAACGGAAACAAAAACAAAGTAACACTTATCTAGCAGAGCAGCAGGCCACAGGAAAGATGCAGTAGCTCAGATCCAACACTGGAACATTGACAAGGAGCAAGGAAGACAGACTCAGGTGGAGTTAAATAGCAAGGCAGCCAACGAGCTCACCAAAACACCTGAGGGAGGAAGCCCAGAGGCTGCAATACCACTTGTGACCACAGGAGTGAATTCAGCCACAGAATTCACAACAGTACCCCCCCCTTGAGGAGGGGTCACCGAACCCTCACCAGAACCCCCAGGCCGACCAGGATGAGCCACATGAAAGGCACGAACAAGATCTGGGGCATGGACATCAGAGGCAAAAACCCAGGAATTATCCTCCTGAGCATAACCCTTCCATTTGACCAGATACTGGAGTTTCCGTCTAGAGACACGAGAATCCAAAATCTTCTCCACAATATACTCCAATTCCCCCTCCACCAAAACAGGGGCAGGAGGCTCCACAGATGGAACCATAGGTGCCACGTATCTTCTCAACAACGACTTATGGAATACATTATGTATGGAAAAGGAGTCTGGGAGGGTCAGACGAAAAGACACCGGATTGAGAATCTCAGAAATCCTATACGGACCAATAAAACGAGGTTTAAATTTAGGAGAGGAAACCTTCATAGGAATATGACGAGAAGATAACCAAACCAGATCCCCAACACGAAGTCGGGGACCCACACGGCGTCTACGATTAGCGAAAAGCTGAGCCTTCTCCTGGGAAAAGGTCAAATTGTCCACTACCTGAGTCCAGATCTGCTGCAACCTGTCCACCACAGAATCCACACCAGGACAGTCCGAAGACTCAACCTGTCCTGAAGAGAAACGAGGATGGAACCCAGAATTGCAGAAAAATGGAGAGACCAAGGTAGCCGAGCTGGCCCGATTATTAAGGGCGAACTCAGCCAACGGCAAAAATGACACCCAATCATCCTGGTCAGCAGAAACAAAACATCTCAGATATGTTTCCAAGGTCTGATTGGTTCGTTCGGTCTGGCCATTAGTCTGAGGATGGAAGGCCGAGGAAAAAGATAGGTCAATGCCCATCCTACCACAAAAGGCTTGCCAGAACCTCGAGACAAACTGGGAACCTCTGTCAGAAACAATATTCTCAGGAATGCCATGCAAACGAACCACATGCTGGAAGAACAAAGGCACCAAATCAGAGGAGGAAGGCAATTTAACCAAGGGCACCAGATGGACCATTTTAGAAAAGCGATCACAGACCACCCAAATGACCGACATCTTTTGAGAAACGGGAAGGTCAGAAATGAAATCCATCGAAATATGTGTCCAAGGCCTCTTCGGGACCGGCAAGGGCAAAAGCAACCCACTGGCACGTGAACAGCAGGGCTTAGCCCTAGCACAAATCCCACAGGACTGCACAAAGGCACGCACATCCCGTGACAGAGATGGCCACCAGAAGGATCTAGCCACTAACTCTCTGGTACCAAAGATTCCTGGATGACCAGCCAGCACCGAACAATGAAGTTCAGAGATAACTTTACTAGTCCACCTATCAGGGACGAACAGTTTCTCGGCCGGACAACGATCAGGTTTATTAGCCTGAAATTTCTGCAACACTCTCCGCAAATCAGGAGAGATGGCTGACACAATGACTCCTTCCTTGAGGATACTCGCCGGCTCAGATAACCCCGGAGAGTCGGGTACAAAACTCCTAGACAGAGCATCCGCCTTCACATTTTTAGAGCCCGGAAGGTACGAAATCACAAAATCAAAACGAGCAAAAAATAACGACCAACGGGCCTGTCTAGGATTCAAGCGCTTGGCAGACTCGAGATAAGTAAGATTCTTATGATCAGTCAATACCACCACGCGATGCTTAGCTCCCTCAAGCCAATGACGCCACTCCTCGAATGCCCACTTCATGGCCAGCAACTCTCGGTTGCCCACATCATAATTACGCTCAGCAGCAGAAAATTTCCTGGAAAAGAAAGCACATGGTTTCAACACTGAGCAATCAGAACCTCTCTGTGACAAAACCGCCCCTGCTCCAATCTCAGAAGCATCAACCTCGACCTGGAACGGAAGAGAAACATCTGGTTGACACAACACAGGGGCACAGCAAAAACGACGCTTCAACTCCTGAAAAGCTTCCACGGCAGCAGAAGACCAATTAACCAAATCAACACCCTTCTTGGTCAAATCGGTCAATGGTCTGGCAATGCTAGAAAAATTACAGATGAAGCGACGATAAAAATTAGCAAAGCCCAGGAATTTCTGCAGACTTTTCAGAGATGTCGGCTGAGTCCAATCCTGGATGGCCTGGACCTTAACCGGATCCATCTCGATAGTAGAAGGGGAAAAGATGAACCCCAAAAATGAAACTTTCTGCACACCGAAGAGACACTTTGATCCCTTCACGAACAAGGAATTAGCACGCAGTACCTGGAAAACCATTCTGACTTGCTTCACATGAGACTCCCAATCATCAGAGAAGATCAAAATGTCATCCAAGTAAACAATCAGAAATTTATCCAGATACTCACGGAAAATGTCATGCATAAAAGACTGAAAAACAGATGGAGCATTGGCAAGTCCGAACGGCATCACCAGATACTCAAAATGACCCTCGGGCGTATTAAATGCCGTTTTCCATTCATCTCCCTGCCTGATTCTCACCAGATTATACGCACCACGAAGATCAATCTTAGTAAACCAACTAGCCCCCTTAATCCGAGCAAACAAGTCAGATATCAATGGCAAGGGATACTGAAACTTAACAGTGATCTTATTAAGAAGGCGGTAATCAATACACGGTCTTAGCGAACCATCCTTTTTGGCTACAAAAAAGAACCCTGCTCCCAATGGTGATGACGATGGGCGAATATGTCCCTTCTCCAGGGATTCTTTCACATAACTGTTGTGAATTCTGTGGCTGAGTTCACTTCTGTGGTCACAAGTGGTATTGCAGTCTCTGGGCTTCCTCCCTCAGGTGTTTTGGTGAGCTCGTTGGCTGCCTTGCTATTTAGCTCCACCTGAGTCTGTCTTCCTTGCTCCTTGTCAATGTTCCAGTGTTGGATCTGAGCTACTGCATCTTTCCTTGGGCCTGCTGCTCTGCTAGATAAGTGCTTCTAGTTTGTTTTCTGTTTTTTCTGTCCAGCTTGCTATTAACTTTTGCTGGAAGCTCTGAGAAGCAAAGGGGTGCACCGCCGTGCTGTTAGTTCGGCACGGTGGGTCTTTTTGCCCCTTTGCGTGGTTTTCGTTTTAGGGTTTTTTGTAGACTGCATAGTTCTCTTTGCTATCCTCGCTCTGTCTAGAATATCGGGCCTCACTTTGCTGAATCTATTTCATTCCTACGTTTGTCTTTTCATCTTGCTAACAGTCATTATATGTGGGGGGCTGCCTATTCCTTTGGGGTATTTCTCTGAGGTAAGTCAGGCTTGTATTTCTATCTTCAGGCTAGTCAGCTCCTCAGGCAGTGCCGAGTTGCATAGGTAGTGATAGGCGCAATCCACTGCTGCTTATAGTTGTGTGAGGATAGATCAGGTACTGCAGTCTACAGAGATTCCACGTCTCAGAGCTCGTCCTATTGTTTTTGGTTATTGCCAGATCTCTGTATGTGCGCTGATTACTGCACGCTGTGTTGCCTGATTGCCAGCCATAACAGTACAAGGAGCCACACCAATGATTCCCAATAGAGGGAAAAAAGAAATCCTGACATCATTTTTTTTTCTTAGCTCTGTCTTCAGTCTTTTTTTCCCCCTAGACATTAGAGTGCTTCAGGACACAGCTGTGGACATGGATATTCAGGCTCTGTGCTCCTCAATGGATAATCTCGTTGTAAATGTACAAAAGATTCAAGATACTATTGATCAGAAATCGATGCTAGAACCAAGAATTCCGATTCCTGATTTGTTTTTTGGTGACAGAACTAAGTTCCTGAGCTTCAGAAATAATTGTAAGCTATTTTTGGCCTTGAAACCTCATTCTTCTGGTAATCCTATTCAACAGGTTTTGATTATTATTTCTTTTTTGCGCGGCGACCCACAGGACTGGGCGTTTTCTCTTGCACCAGGAGATTCTGCATTGAGTAATGTTGATGCATTTTTCCAGGCGCTGGGATTGCTTTACGATGAGCCTAATTCAGTGGATCAGGCTGAGAAAAATCTGCTGGCTTTATGCCAGGGTCAGGATGATGTAGAAGTATATTGTCAGAAATTTAGGAAGTGGTCAGTACTCACTCTGTGGAATGAATCTGCACTATCGGCTTTGTTCAGAAAGGGTCTCTCTGAAGCTCTTAAGGATGTAATGGTGGGATTTCCTATGCCTGCTGGTTTGAATGAGTCTATGTCCTTGGCCATTCAGATCGGTCGTCACTTGCGCGAGCGTAAATCTGTGCACCATCTGGCGGTATTGTCTGAGAGTAAACCTGAGCCTATGCAGTGCGACAGGACTATGACTAAAGTAGAACGGCAAGAACACAGACGTCTGAACAGACTGTGTTTCTATTGTGGTGATTCTACTCATGCTATTTCTAATTGTCCTAAACGCACTAGGCGGTTCGATAGCTCTGCCGTTATTGGTACTGTACAGTCCAAATTCCTTTTGTCCATTACCTTAATGTGCTCTTTGTCATCGTATTCTGTCATGGCGTTTGTGGATTCAGGCGCTGCCCTGAATCTGATGGATTTGGATTATGCTAAACGTTGTGGATTTTTCTTGGAGCCTTTGCGGTGTCCTATTCCGTTGAGAGGAATTGATGCTACACCTTTGGCCAAGAATAAGCCTCAGTACTGGGCCCAGCTGACCATGTGCATGGCTCCTGCACATCAGGAAGTTACTCGCTTTCTGGTACTGCATAATTTTCATGATGTGGTCGTGTTGGGGTTGCCATGGCTACAAACCCATAATCCAGTATTGGATTGGAACTCTATGTCGGTAACCAGCTGGGGTTGTCAGGGAGTACATGGTGATGTTCCATTTTTGTCTATTTCGTCATCCATTCCTTCTGACATCCCAGAGTTCTTGTCTGACTTTCAGGATGTATTTGAAGAGTCCAAGTCTGATGCCCTACCTCCGCATAGGAATTGTGATTGTGCTATCGATTTGATTCCTGGTAGTAAATTCCCTAAGGGTCGTTTATTTAATTTGTCCATACCTGAACACACCGCTATGCGCAGTTATGTGAAGGAGTCCCTGGAGAAGGGACATATTCGCCCATCGTCGTCACCATTGGGAGCAGGGTTCTTTTTTGTAGCCAAGAAGGATGGTTCGCTAAGACCGTGTATTGATTACCGCCTTCTTAATAAGATCACTGTTAAGTTTCAGTATCCCTTGCCATTGATTTCTGACTTGTTTGCTCGGATTAAGGGGGCTAGTTGGTTTACTAAGATTGATCTTCGTGGTGCGTATAATCTGGTGAGAATCAGGCAGGGAGATGAATGGAAAACGGCATTTAATACGCCCGAGGGTCATTTTGAGTATCTGGTGATGCCGTTCGGACTTGCCAATGCTCCATCTGTTTTTCAGTCTTTTATGCATGACATTTTCCGTGAGTATCTGGATAAATTCTTGATTGTTTACTTGGATGACATTTTGATCTTCTCAGATGATTGGGAGTCTCATGTGAAGCAAGTCAGAATGGTTTTCCAGGTACTGCGTGCTAATTCCTTGTTCGTGAAGGGATCAAAGTGTCTCTTCGGTGTGCAGAAAGTTTCATTTTTGGGGTTCATCTTTTCCCCTTCTACTATCGAGATGGATCCGGTTAAGGTTCAGGCCATCCAGGATTGGACTCAGCCGACATCTCTAAAAAGTCTGCAGAAATTCCTGGGCTTTGCTAATTTTTATCGTCGCTTCATCTGTAATTTTTCTAGCATTGCCAGACCATTGACCGATTTGACCAAGAAGGGTGCTGATTTGGTTAATTAGTCTTCTGCTGCCGTGGAAGCTTTTCAGGAGTTGAAGCGTCGTTTTTGCTGTGCCCCTGTGTTGTGTCAACCTGATGTTTCTCTTCCGTTCCAGGTCGAGGTTGATGCTTCTTAGATTGGTGCAGGGGCGGTTTTGTCACAGAGAGGTTCTGGTTGCTCAGTGTTCAAACCATGTGCTTTCTTTTCCAGGAAATTTTCTGCTGCTGAGCGTAATTATGATGTGGGCAACCGAGAGTTGCTGGCCATGAAGTGGGCATTCGAGGAGTGGCGTCATTGGCTTGAGGGTGCTAAGCATCGCGTGGTGGTATTGACTGATCATAAGAACCTTACTTATCTTGAGTCTGCCAAGCGCTTGAATCCTAGACAGGCCCGTTGGTCGTTATTTTTTGCTCGTTTTGATTTTGTGATTTCATACCTTCCGGGCTCTAAAAATGTGAAGGCGGATGCTCTGTCTAGGAGTTTTGTGCCCGACTCTCCGGGGTTATCTGAGCCGGCGAGTATCCTCAAGGAAGGAGTCATTGTGTCTGCCATCTCCCCTGATTTGCGGAGAGTGTTGCAGAAATTTCAGGCTAATAAACCTGATCGTTGTCCGGCCGAGAAACTGTTCGTCCCTGATAGGTGGACTAGTAAAGTTATCTCTGAACTTCATTGTTCGGTGCTGGCCGGTCATCCAGGAATCTTTGGTACCAGGGAGTTGGTTGCTAGATCCTTCTGGTGGCCATCTCTGTCACGGGATGTGCGTGCTTTTGTGCAGTCCTGTGGAATTTGTGCTAGGGCTAAGCCCTGCTGTTCACGTGCCAGTGGGTTGCTTTTGCCCTTGCCGGTCCCGAAGAGGCCTTGGACACATATTTCGATGGATTTCATTTCTGACCTTCCCGTTTCTCAAAAAATGTCGGTCATTTGGGTGGTCTGTGATCGCTTTTCTAAAATGGTCCATCTGGTGCCCTTGGTTAAATTGCCTTCCTCCTCTGATTTGGTGCCTTTGTTCTTCCAGCATGTGGTTCGTTTACATGGCATTCCTGAGAATATTGTTTCTGACAGAGGTTCCCAGTTTGTCTCGAGGTTCTGGCGAGCCTTTTGTGGTAGGATGGGCATTGACCTATCTTTCTCCTCGGCCTTCCATCCTCAGACTAATGGCCAGACCGAACGAACCAATCAGACCTTGGAAACATATCTGAGATGTTTTGTTTCCGCTGACCAGGATGATTGGGTGTCATTTTTGCCGTTGGCTGAGTTCGCCCTTAATAATCGGGCCAGCTCGGCTACCTTGGTCTCTCCATTTTTCTGCAATTCTGGGTTCCATCCTCGTTTCTCTTCAGGACAGGTTGAGTCTTCGGACTGTCCTGGTGTGGATTCTGTGGTGGACAGGTTGCAGCAGATCTGGACTCAGGTAGTGGACAATTTGACCTTTTCCCAGGAGAAGGCTCAGCTTTTCGCTAATCGCAGACGCCGTGTGGGACCCCGACTTCGTGTTGGGGATCTGGTTTGGTTATCTTCTCGTCATATTCCTATGAAGGTTTCCTCTCCTAAATTTAAACCTCGTTTTATTGGTCCGTATAGGATTTCTGAGATTCTCAATCCGGTGTCTTTTCGTCTGACCCTCCCAGACTCCTTTTCCATACATAATGTATTCCATAGGTCGTTGTTGAGGAGATACGTGGCACCTATGGTTCCATCTGTGGAGCCTCCTGCCCCTGTTTTGGTGGAGGGGGAATTGGAGTATATTGTGGAGAAGATTTTGGATTCTCGTGTCTCTAGACGGAAACTCCAGTATCTGGTGAAATGGAAGGGTTATGCTCAGGAAGATAATTCCTGGGTTTTTGCCTCTGATGTCCATGCCCCAGATCTTGTTCGTGCCTTTCATGTGGCTCATCCTGGTCGGCCTGGGGGTTCTGGTGAGGGTTCGGTGACCCCTCCTCAAGGGGGGGGTACTGTTGTGAATTCTGTGGCTGAGTTCACTTCTGTGGTCACAAGTGGTATTGCAGTCTCTGGGCTTCCTCCCTCAGGTGTTTTGGTGAGCTCGTTGGCTGCCTTGCTATTTAGCTCCACCTGAGTCTGTCTTCCTTGCTCCTTGTCAATGTTCCAGTGTTGGATCTGAGCTACTGCATCTTTCCTTGGGCCTGCTGCTCTGCTAGATAAGTGCTTCTAGTTTGTTTTCTGTTTTTTCTGTCCAGCTTGCTATTAACTTTTGCTGGAAGCTCTGAGAAGCAAAGGGGTGCACCGCCGTGCTGTTAGTTCGGCACGGTGGGTCTTTTTGCCCCTTTGCGTGGTTTTCGTTTTAGGGTTTTTTGTAGACTGCATAGTTCTCTTTGCTATCCTCGCTCTGTCTAGAATATCGGGCCTCACTTTGCTGAATCTATTTCATTCCTACGTTTGTCTTTTCATCTTGCTAACAGTCATTATATGTGGGGGGCTGCCTATTCCTTTGGGGTATTTCTCTGAGGTAAGTCAGGCTTGTATTTCTATCTTCAGGCTAGTCAGCTCCTCAGGCAGTGCCGAGTTGCATAGGTAGTGATAGGCGCAATCCACTGCTGCTTATAGTTGTGTGAGGATAGATCAGGTACTGCAGTCTACAGAGATTCCACGTCTCAGAGCTCGTCCTATTGTTTTTGGTTATTGCCAGATCTCTGTATGTGCGCTGATTACTGCACGCTGTGTTGCCTGATTGCCAGCCATAACACATAACTGCGCATAGCGGTGTGTTCAGGCACAGACAAATTAAATAATCGACCTTTAGGGAACTTACTACCAGGAATCAAATTGATAGCACAATCACAATTCCTATGCGGAGGTAGAGCATCGGACTTGGGCTCTTCAAATACATCCTGAAAGTCAGACAAGAACTCTGGGACCTCAGAAGGGGTGGATGACGAAATCGACAAAAATGGAACATCACCATGTACCCCCTGACAACCCCAGCTGGATACCGACATAGAGTTCCAATCTAATACTGGATTATGGGTTTGTAGCCATGGCAACCCCAACACGACCACATCATGCAGATTATGCAGTACCAGAAAGCGAATAACTTCCTGATGTGCAGGAGCCATGCACATGGTCAGCTGGGCCCAGTACTGAGGCTTATTCTTAGCCAAAGGTGTAGCATCAATTCCTCTCAATGGAATAGGACACCGCAAAGGCTCCAAGAAAAATCCACAACGTTTAGCATAATCCAAATCCATCAGATTCAGGGCAGCGCCTGAATCCACAAACGCCATGACAGAATACGATGACAAAGAGCATATCAAGGTAATGGACAGAAGGAATTTGGACTGTATAGTACCAATGACGGCAGAGCTATCGAACCGCCTAGTGCGCTTAGGACAATTAGAAATAGCATGAGTGGAATCACCACAGTAGAAACACAGCCTGTTCAGACGTCTGTGTTCTTGCCGTTCAACTTTAGTCATAGTCCTGTCGCACTGCATAGGCTCAGGTTTACTCTCAGACAATACCGCCAGATGGTGCACAGATTTACGCTCGCGCAAGCGACGACCGATCTGAATGGCCAAGGACATAGACTCATTCAAACCAGCAGGCATAGGAAATCCCACCATGACATCCTTAAGAGCTTCAGAGAGACCCTTTCTGAACCAAGCCGCCAGTGCAGATTCATTCCACAGAGTGAGTACTGACCACTTCCTAAATTTCTGACAATATACTTCTACATCATCCTGACCCTGGCATAAAGCCAGCAAATTTTTCTCAGCCTGATCCACTGAATTAGGCTCATCGTAAAGCAATCCAAGCGCCTGGAAAAACGCATCAACATTACTCAATGCAGGGTCTCCTGGCGCAAGAGAAAACGCCCAGTCCTGTGGGTCGCCGCGCAAAAAAGAAATAATAATCAAAACCTGTTGAATAGGATTACCAGAAGAATGAGGTTTCAAGGCCAGAAATAGCTTACAATTATTTTTGAAGCTCAGGAACTTAGTTCTGTCACCAAAAAACAAATCAGGAATAGGAATTCTTGGTTCTAGCATAGATTTCTGATCAATTGTATCTTGAATCTTTTGTACATTTATAACGAGATTATCCATTGAGGAGCACAGAGCCTGAATATCCATGTCCACAGCTGTGTCCTGAAGCACTCTAATGTCTAGGGGAAAAAAAAAAAAACTGAAGACAGAGCTGAGGGAAAAAAAAAAATGATGTCAGGACTTCTTTTTTCCCTCTATTGAGAATCATTGGTAGGGCTCCTTGTACTGTTATGCTGTGCTATCAGGCAACACAGTGTGCAGTAATCAGCGCACATACAGTGATATGGCAATAACCCAAAAACAATAGAACAAGCTCTGAGACGTGGAATCTCTGCAGACTGCAATACCTAAACCTATCCTCACACAACTAAAAGCAGCAGTGGATTGCGCCTAACACTACCTATGCAATTCGGCACTGCCTGAGGAGCTGACTAGCCTGAAGATAGAAATACAAGCCTGACTTGCCTCAGAGAAATACCCCAAAGGAATAGGCAGCCCCCCACATATAATGACTGTTAGCAAGATGAAAAGACAAAACGTAGGAATGAAATAGATTCAGCAAAGTGAGGCCCGATATTCTAGACAGAGCGAGGATAGCAAAGAGAACTATGCAGTCTACAAAAAACCCTAAAGCAAAACCACGCAAAGGGAGGCAAAAAGACCCACCGTGCCGAACTAACGGCACGGCGGTGCACCCTTTGCGTCTCAGAGCTTCCAGCAAAAGAGAATAGCACAGCTGGACAGAAAAAACGGAAACAAAAACAAAGTAACACTTATCTAGCAGAGCAGCAGGCCACAGGAAAGATGCAGTAGCTCAGATCCAACACTGGAACATTGACAAGGAGCAAGGGAGACAGACTCAGGTGGAGTTAAATAGCAAGGCAGCCAACGAGCTCACCAAAACACCTGAGGGAGGAAGCCCAGAGGCTGCAATACCACTTGTTACCACAGGAGTGAATTCAGCCACAGAATTCACAACAGCCCTGTGTCTGGGGGCGATCCAACTTGGCGTCACGAACAGGATCGTACTTAAG
The DNA here is from genome assembly GCF_032444005.1 of Ranitomeya imitator. Taxonomy (NCBI): domain Eukaryota; kingdom Metazoa; phylum Chordata; class Amphibia; order Anura; family Dendrobatidae; genus Ranitomeya; species Ranitomeya imitator. The sequence goes on along the minus strand of NC_091285.1, from coordinate 201,276,813 downwards.
CCTGAGAAGCAGGTCATGTGTGCCTTGGAATTGTGTTGAAAACACGTTTGAACTGTGATTTATTGCAAAGACTGTGTATTGATATCTGCTGCAAGATTCCCACCAAAACTGCCGCCATTGCCGCACCACGAGGAGAGCAGGAGAAGAAGAAGGGCGTGGAAGTGGGCATGAAAGAACTGAAGAGCGCGAAAGATAATGGCCGCCCAGTCTAAATATTTCTGTACCTTGAGGACATGTCCGTCAGCAGCTGAGATCCGCCTCCTGATCCTCAATGGAGGGCGGAAAAACAAGAAACGAAACTGCCCACGAAGGAGAGAGCCGAAAGAGACCAGGAAGTGGCCCACGTGGAGGACGCCATGGCCGGTCGCTCAGACCCAGACTGCGGGGTTGAAGCAGAGGGCTCCCCCAGCTACCCGGACGAGCACAGCAGCCAGAGCCTCACATCTGGGATCGGTCTCCTGCAGGGTGAGATGGAGGATCTTATGGAGCAGCTTCTCCAGTGGCGGCTAGAGACCAAGGCCTCGTGCCAGGAGGCACCAGCGGAGGAACTCCCAACCCCGGATCCTTTACCATCCTTGGAGTCGGCTGCAATGGAGGAAGTTGCATCGGTCGATGAGTCTGCTGACCCCGTCCCACTGGCGGAGGACCTGCTGATAGGCCTCGTTGCGGCACCCCCTTCCCCCGGGCCCCATGCTCGCAGGCCTCTTCCACACTGGGACAGGGCCACCAGTATGGAGCATTTCCACAAGGCCCCGATCTCGCCGATCACCATGCCAGGCTAGGTCTATGCCCAGCGCACCATATGCCGCTGGGTGAACCCGGGATCGAACATCATGGGGTTCCCCGGGGTGAAGACGCGGGAAGGGGAGATGGTGGAGGCCCTTAGCTGGGAAGAATACCAGGCCCAGCTGGATCGGCAGTGGGAAGAGGAGGAGAGGCAGCACCAGGTCCAGCGAGAAGCCCACTACCGGCGGGACCTCGCGGTAAAGGACCGGGGCCGCAAGGACCGCACCACCCACCAGGCCCCGTGCAGGCAGGGCACCGTTGTGGATTTTAAGCTCCGTGGGGGATGGGGCTTCATCAAGGAGCCGGACCTGTACTCCGAGATCTTCGTCAATCGGAGGGATGTGGAGTCCCATCTCAGAGAGGGCCACCCGGACCGGGATCTCTACCTGGGGGACGAGGTAACCTACACTCGACACTTTGGGGAAAGGGGTTGGTTCGCCCTGAATGTTCACAAGCGGCAGGACCCCGTGACACCATCAGACAAAGTGCCAGAGAAGCCGTCCCCTGTGGCAAGGGTCCCCCCTTGTGACCGGACCACTGCCATCACCAAAACTACGGTGGTGACCCCCGCGTGCACCATTATCAAGACCCCCACCTGCACCGTGGACACTACCACTACGGTGGTGGCAGAAAGCCCAGCCTCAGGAATGTTTGGCACCTCGGCTGCAAGGAGGTTCAGAACCATCGCCACACAGAGTCCTGACTGGAGCCCGGGATCTCCTGTGACCACGCCGAGTGCCCGTGAGTGTCCGGCGGGGTGGCCCCGCCCACTGCTGCCGGTGGAGTTGTCACAACCACCAACGTCAAAGAAATAAACCTCGAAGAACCGAAAAGGATGTAAATAGTTAACTCTTTATCCTGCTTTTGCTGCTCTAAACCCGTCTAGGGTTATTTCTTAAAGGGGTCCCTTCGTTTACCCAGGATCCCTATTGTTTTGTATTTCTTTTTGCACAAGTTTATCATTGTTTCCAAAGACTGCCGGATCATGAACAGTGAATGATTCCAAAACTCTTTTGTACATAGTTTGCACCTTCTTAAAGGTGCTCCCTAGTGGTTTTACAAAAGAAAGAAGACTTTGCGAAGAGATTGTTTTTGGACACGACGCAGAAGGTCTTGCTTTCATTGGACTTGCAGACAGAGAGAATCTTTACTACCTCATAGAGACTTGGTTCCCTCTTAAAGGGAATGTTCACATGTTGCCTTAAGAAAAGTTGAAATGTTGATAATGTTGTGATTTAGAAAAGCTTGATAATGTTAATAGAGATTGAGGACAGGAAAGATTGAAAGTGAACCCATAGGGGGGGCGTGGCCAGCAGCCGATGAGACAAGATGTGCTCTCCCTGAGCTCCGTGGATGGTAGCTACAATCCAAGTAATTCACAGCCTTCTGGTGCCCATCCACACCAATATAAAGCATTACCCACATGCTCTAAAACCCCTGTGCCAATTTTGGATCACCCAGGGCGCAAACTACAACTCTGAGCCTGGAGGTGAATTGAGGCCTGCAAGAGAATCTAAGGCCTTATGTATGCGGTTCCCGCCTTTTGACTGAGGCATCTCCCTTGCCTTTCCCTGTCCCTACCGAACTGGAAATAGCGGTGAGAGATCTCCTCCGCACTGGCACACCGGCCCGAGCAGCTCATCGTCTGCTGTGCTGGTCTCCCCTGGTCGGGGTCATAGTAACATAGTAACATAGTAACATAGTTAGTAAGGCCGAAAAAAGACATTTGTCCATCCAGTTCAGCCTATATTCCATCATAATAAGTACCCAGATCTACGTCCTTCTACAGAACCTAATAATTGTATGATACAATATTGTTCTGCTCCAGGAAGACATCTAGGCACACCAAAAACACCCCGGAGGGAGGGTAAGATGCAGGAGTTAATGTTTACTGAGACGTGTCCTGAGGTGTAAGCCCCTCTTTCAGATGATAATCACTAGAGCCAATATAAGTGAGAGACAGGTGAGCCCAGTGGGGGGGAGGTAGTGTAGCTTGAGCCCCTTTATAGCGATCCCAGGTACACTGGGGAGCAGGCCAGGAGCTGGTGTTTGCCTTACAGGCTGAGTGCTGTTGTCCCCACCTCCTCGGGGTTGTCAGTCACAGCCGCGCTGCTGCTATTATGTCTCTGTTAAGCGCAATCGAGTGCTGGGCCGGGTACTCCTTACCTCACCACAGGAGGACGCTTTGTGTATGAAGCTCCGGTGCCGGTCTGTCGGGGGTCCAGCACGGAGAAAGGAGGACCGACGGTCGGTGGGCAGTGGAGGACCGAGATCCGAATCCTCACAACGGGAGGAGGACCGGAGGAGTGCGGACCTTCCTGCCGCTTCCAGTGGTGAGCCGCCTAATCGCTGCACCGCCGAGTGGAGACCCCGCACTGTCCCAGGGACACGACCGGAAGTGCCATCCCTGAGCTTGATACCGCTTGTCCCCTCGGGAGGCCCAGCCGCCGCGTCGGCTTCACAGGGCCGCCCGACTGGCGGAGACCGCTCCGGAGCCGTCGCTGCGGGACACCGCTCCGGCCCTTGGATGAGACGCCGGGGACGCCAAATAGCTGCAGAGGCGCACCGCGCGGCGGGAGCAGCTGAGTGGCTCCTGGAGTTTCTGTCACCTAGCCGGACGTGCAGCCTGGGGACCTGCGGTGAACCGACCTGCACAACAAAAGGTGGTGACTAGTCATCACACACAGGAGGCTGCAGCTCTGACAGACCAACGCACACAGCCACCCCCTGCAGCAGGCCCGGAGCCACGCAGCATTCAGCGGTGACCAGGACCCCGCCGGAGTGTCAAGTCCGGACACCATCGGCGACAGACCGGCACCGGAGCTTCATACACAAAGCGTCCTCCTGTGGTGAGGTAAGGAGTACCGGGCCCAGCACTCGATTGCGCTTAACAGAGACATAATAGCAGCAGCGCGGCTGTGACTGACAACCCCGAGGAGGTGGGGACAACAGCACTCAGCCTGTAAGGCAAACACCAGCTCCTGGCCTGCTCCCCAGTGTACCTGGGATCGCTATAAAGGGGCTCAAGCTACACTACCTCCCCCCCACTGGGCTCACCTGTCTCTCACTTATATTGGCTCTAGTGATTATCATCTGAAAGAGGGGCTTACACCTCAGGACACGTCTCAGTAAACATTAACTCCTGCATCTTACCCTCCCTCCGGGGTGTTTTTGGTGTGCCTAGTTGCTTAGTCTTATAAGCAGACCCCCTGAAACTAGCGACTGCAGGACCACACAAAACTAAGAATCCAGCAGTCGTATTTTTATAACTAAAACGTCACAAATACCATTGCAGGACAACATCTGAGAAAGTCTGAGGTCCGAATACAACTTTGAGGTCCTTTACTGACACCTAGTGCCTATTTACAGAACAACAGCTCTCTGACCCATAGAACTGTGATTATAACAAATAATTGACTTCCTACCCTGCAAACATTTAAGCATTCTATTTGGTCACCTAAACCCCAACTCAAAACCGGAGACCCACCTCCTGCCGAAGCTACTAATTTCTTTAACAACAAATCAAGCCTTGAAATGGCTAATTGATATTCTCATCTCGTGGGCTGTGGGAAAACTTGACGTCAAATAATAAGCGACAATCCGAAGCCTGTTCCAATAGCCATGGGGAAATCTGGGGTTAAAACTGTGCGAGGGACTTCAAAAGCATCTAAATCCATTACTCAAGCTGATGTGGATAAGTTCCTGAAAAAACAATCTGACCTCTCTGATACCATTACAACATCAAGACATATAGACTTGCAAACAGAGGATGACTCTGACTCGGACCTCGAAAGTGACTCTGATCTGGGAGGGAGCACAAAAGATAGTCTGGTAACCCGCTCATTTATCAAAAGAATACTATCTAAGGCACTTGATCCTATAGGGAAAGAACTGGCGGAAATAAAACAGGACCTAGTGCAACAGGGTCATAGGCTGGAAACAGTCGAAACCGCCCAAACATCATTGACACAACATACTACTTCCCTATTAGACTGCCTCAAGGAACATGAGACGCAGATCCAAACAATCCACTCAACTCTGGAGGACCACGAGAACCGAGAAAGGAGGAACAACATCCGCATCAAAGGTCTTCCAGAATCAGTTGCTCTCGATGCGTTACCTAAAGCTGCTGTGGAGATTTTCAGCAAACTCTTACTGGATGGAGATCCTAAAAATATCGAACTTGTCAGGACACATAGAGCTCTCCGTCCAAAACCCAAACGGAGAGCCTCCACGGGATGTAATATGCCGTTTCCTCGACTGTAGGATGAAAGACCTCACACTTCGGCGAGCACGAGAGGCACATGATATCACATATGAAGGTTCTCAAATCAGCTTATTTCAAGATCTCTCAGCTTTGACTCTGAAAAAGCGAAGAGCACTGAAACCAGTTACCGAAGCATTGATACAGAAAGGATATCGTTTCCGCTGGCTATTCCCTTTCGGAATCTTCGTTACCGCAGAAGATAAAAGAATTCAAGCCCGGACATCAGCAGACATCAGAGAGCTATGTAAAACCTTGAATATCAACCTGGACTCTTATCCAGACCTGGAAACGTTCCACACAGCATCACAGCTACAACCACTTCCAGCTCCAACCCCATGGCATCTTGCAGGTACCCCTAAATCACAAAGACTGAAAAGAAAATCAACAAAGACACCACCTTCAAAAGTAGACCCTGAGATAACCTGAAAGCAGATCCTGCCTACAGTGATGGTTCTACATATATTGAGATTAAACCAGTATTGGTTCAAAATGGCTAATCATGTATCCTAACCCTCTTCCCCCAATGTCACCCCAACCCTCTCCCCTTTTTTTTATCCTTCCCCCTTCCCCCCCCTATCCCACCTCTTCCCCCCACCCCTCTTTTTTTTTTTTCCTCTCCTCTTTCCCATACCATTCCCTACCCCAACCTTCAAATTCATCTTTTACCCAGGCTTCGGAAATATGTTATGAATCTCCCTCAAAGAAAGCCTACGAGTTTAGTCATGATAACTGACTCCATGTTTACCAAAGTTAATTTTTTCATTAATATGTTGCATATTAATTATGCTATGTTTCTTGTCTCTTCTATTTCTTTGCTCTTTCTACTTTCTTACCCCTTCCTCTCCCTTTCCAATCACCACCTTAATAACAGCACCTTGCCACCAAGGAAACATCAGATGAAGACCTCTCAGCGACTCCTTGATTCTACCGACCACAACACAAATGGCAGCACAGGATAAGGTATTTACCATTGCTTCCTTTAACGCAAACAGCCTAAACTCACCGTCCGATAGACGTCACACACTAGACTTCCTCAAGAGACAAAAGGCAGACATCCTGTTCATTCAGGAAACACATTTTAAGCCTGATAAACTGCCCAACTTCGAACGTAATCATTATGACACATGGTTCCACGCCACCACTCCACAAGTAGGATCTAGAGGGACATCAATTGCGATAGCAAAAGGAATCCCTTTCCAACCCCATGCTATTCTTACGGACCCTAACGGCAGATTCATAATGATCAAGGGCTTATTAGCGGGGAACTTGGTTACCCTATGTAGCGCATACGCTCCTAATAAAAAACACTTAAAATGGCTACTATCGTTGCTCAGGAAAATAGAAGATTTCAGAGAAGGTTCCCTCATACTAGGGGGGGATTTAAATATTGCCTTAGAACCCTTGATAGACACATCCACCAAAAAAAGTACTATCTCTACAAGAGATCTAGTTAAGATTAAAACAAAACTCGGGTCAATGCAAATATTAGACATATGGAGGCAATTACATCCTACCGAACTTGACTTTACCTATTACTCCCATCCCCACAGATCTTACCACAGACTCGATTATATTTTCGTACCCAGGCAATTACTACCAAATGTAATAAGCTCAACAATCCTCCCCAATGTTCACTCTGATCACTCCATAGTATTACTCCAAACAAAACTCCTCAGACCCCTGTCTGTTAATAGATCTTGGCAACTGAACGAATCCATTTTAAACTCCCCAGAAGTTGTTAGACGTGTTACAAAAAAGCTTAACCAATATTTTGAACAAAATGATTGTTTGCAAGCATGATAGCACGCAGAATAGCAGGTTTTTTGCCTTCATTGATTTCTTTAAACCAAACATGCTTTGTCAAGGGAAGAGAAGGGAAAGATAATGCTTATAAAATATTGCACCTTATGCACTATGCTAGAGAAAGAAAACTACCTTTAGTTCTCCTAGGGACTGATGCGGAAAAAGCCTTCGACAGGGTGGACTGGACTTACCTGAGAGAGACCTTGGCCTGCTTTGGATTTCCTCACCAACTATCTTCTTCAATAATGAATATGTATCGAGAACCCAAGGCACGCATTAGAATAAATGGCTCCCTAACAGACACATTTACTATCTCAAATGGCACTCGTCAGGGTTGCCCCCTGTCGCCGATACTCTTCGTGCTAGCGATGGAACCCCTACTAAGTGCTATTCAGCAGAGCCCTGAAATTGAGGGCATTAAGATAGGAAAAACAGAGTACAAGACGGCGGCCTTTGCGGACGACCTTCTTGTTCTGATGACTAGACCACTCAAAAGCTTCCCAGCTTTGATGTCTTTACTGGAGGAATATAGTACCCTAGCAAACTTTAAAGTTAGTCTTTCTAAATCAGAAGCTCTAGATCTCAACATACCTACTCAAACCCTTGCTAAATTGAAAAAACTATACCCCTTCACCTGGCCCAAACAATACATCACGTACCTTGGAATTAGGATACCCAGAAACCACAAAGACCTTTTTAAACTTAATTATGACCCACTAATTGACAAAGCTAAGACTACCATGCAATCCTGGAGAGACCAATTCCTATCATGGTCAGGGAGGCAAAATATACTAAAAAGTTTAATACTTTCCAAGTTTGTCTACCTGTTTCAAATGCTACCTATACAAATCCCAGACTCTTACCTAGCCAGAGTGAATTCATTGTTCCTCAAGTATATTTGGAAAAATATCAAGCCACGAATAACTTACCGCACGCTAGTATTGGCTAAATCTAACGGCGGAATGGGCGTACCAGATGCCAGGAAATACTACCACGCTGCAATATTGTGCGGGGCCGCACACCGGACACTGTGAACTCACCGCCTCTGACCAGGTAATTTATTGATACAGCATGTGCTGCCTGTTATACGGGTTATACTTGTGACACTCTGGTCGACTTTATGGTGGGATGTGTTATATGTGCAGTAATGGCTGCTATTATTGCTTGTCACTAATAATCTCCCCTGGACGTTCATCTCCCACATGCAGCATAACAGTAGTTTGTCCTGATTTAGGGATGCATGGTGTCTTTGAGGTGTTCCAGGGATTGTTTGACGTATCTATTACAAGCCATTCTGCTCTAATGGTGTCCACTCCCCATACGTACATCATTTAAACATAGGGAGCTTATGTTGAGGCCTGCGCGTCTGTGTTTTACACGGTAGTATTCGTGGTGTGACCTGTACCATTGTCCCCCCATCCTTGTCCCTTCTCGTCTGTACATTTTAACATTTGTACTTAATAAAAAGTTGTTTTTATTGCTTATAGTTCTTTTTCGTATGGTCGTTTTTCTTGTGGTTTCCACATCTCTCCCACGCTGCAATATTGGCGCGCTCAGTGGACCTAATACGCGGCACACAAAGTAAGCAGTGGCTTACGATAGAGAATGAGCTCTCACCTCAGCCTATCAGATCGCTTCTGATGACTTATGCCAAGAGGCGACCTCCCCCCTCACAATCCAACCCACTCACACAAACACTCATCAGGATCTGGACGAAGGTACACAACATACTAATACCCCCCTCATCACCACTACTCAAACTTTCAGACATCCTAACCCACACAATCAAAACTGACAATAAAGTACATAGCAATCAGAAAGGCCCAAACACACCCATAGACCAGCTATTTGGGGAGGGAGTGCTTCTGCCCCTCTCTGAAATTAAAAAACTAACGGGCCTACCAAACTTTAATTTTATACAGTACAATGCCCTCAAAGAATCTCTGAGAATAATGCAATACAACTCTGACTCCACCCGAAATCTCACAACCTTCGAAACCCAATGCGCCAGAGTATCTAAGCCACCGAAAACATTATCCACCCTATACCAAACTCTCCTGACTGAAGACCATTGCTTAAAAAGAGCATATATAACGAGCTGGGAAAAAGACTTGGGATATACTTTTAATAAATACCAGGTCCAACATATCTACAAAAATTCACATGGCCCCACGTGCTGCGTGAAAACGCAGGAAAATTCCTATAAAATAGTATCCAGGTGGTACACTTCACAAACCCAAATCCGAATCTGGAAACCTGATACCTCTACCTCATGTTGGAGATGCAAAAAAGGAACAGGTGACTATTTTCACTTATGGTGGTCTTGCCCCATCCTACAACAATTCTGGTCTCTTGTGGAGACGACTATCCTGGATATTGTAGGTAAAAAATTGAAGCTAACACCAGAGTTTGTTCTCTTAAACCTACCCATTTGCCCCAATCTACCTCACCGCTCCTCTTCCTTAGCCTACAACATCATAGCGGCTGCTAAACTACTGGTGCCGACACTCTGGAAATCAACAAAAATACCCTCACTCCCACAACTATTATCCAAAATTGACCAACTTTACAGATTAGCTGAATTAGCAGCCTCCGTGAACCATACAATCCCATCATTCAAAGAAGCATGGCTCCCTTGGTTCCTCTATAGGTCTAACAAACATCTGATAACCGAAGACATACCTTAAACAAAGCCGACTGCAGAACAAGGTGCTACTTCCCCCCTCACCCCATCTTTATCCCTGAATTCTGATCCCTTCTTTCTATCCCCTTTTCTTCTCTAAATTCTTTCTCTTTCAATTGTGTTGTTTTTATTTATTTATTTTTTTTGACGACCTGCATTATTAGACGGAACATAATTAATGTCTGATTGCAGGAACACCTTCCTTCCTCTTAGTATAAAACAAGATTTATGTATCCTCCAATTGACAACTACTCACCATTCATATAATACAATTGTCTTACATACATATAATCTGAGTGACCTCGGGGCTGTATGTTTGTCCTGAGTGCTCTTACTCGAAGTTTATCTAATGTCGTTCTATTAACCGCTCTCTTTTACGTATTTTATACATGTTTGTACAACTGTTCCTTAATGAAAATCAATAAAAAGAACATTGAAAAGAAAAAGAAAGTGAACCCATAGGGGTTAGAGAGAGAGTCCTCCTGAGAACCATAGTAGAATGACAGTTGGTTGCTGAAAGAGAGACAATGACAGTAGGCCCAGCCCGGGAGCTAGGCGGTCCTGCATTGATGAAGCTAGAAAGGAAAGAAAAGTTGAGTTATTTTTATAGCATTTTATAGTAGGCCTTTAGTGGGTTCAGCTTATACGCCCTTAAAGGAAAAGTTAAATTATTGTTCAGAATTTGCACTTAGTAGAATACCCGGCTGGGTAATGAGAGTTATTTATAATACGTAGAATAGGATGTTATTTAAAAATATTTAACCTTGTTTTGTTTGTAACGTTCAAGTGTCCTCATCTCCCAAAAAAGGGAAGCATTGTTCTATTTACTTGTTTTAAGCATTTAAAAATTTTGTATGTCTTTTGCTGAAATGTATTGTTGTTCTTCTTCCCAGTCCAGGAGTACTGGATTTAACCGGGGGGGAGTGCAGCGCCCCAGAGATCTGGTCGTTGCAGTATGACACTCTGCCGCTAAGGGGAGTGATGGTACATCTGATGGCACTGAAGGAATTCTACTGAACAGGTATCACCAGCACACATTACACTTCACACTCCGGCCACTAGGGGGAGAAAAAGGCTTTATTTATTGGGCCACTCCTCACACTGGTAAAACTAGGGGCTGGATAGGAAGTTAGTCAGAAGCTGACTGGGTTGGATTCAGGCAACATCCCGTGGCAGGGGGTGTTGCAGGGAGAAGACACAGAGGGGTCCCTGTCAGGCGTGGGAACCTGGCAGGTGCCTAGCGAACAGAGCAGAACGTTACAGAACCGTGCCTGCACACCCCGCGGCGGTATCCTAAGAAAGTGACACGAAGGGAAGGATATTGTGGAACAGTGAGAAACGAGATCAAGCACAAAGGAGAGCCAGTAGGAGTTGTGCTGTGAGACCGAGGCAACATCCTACTGAGGCGCGTAGCCAGTGGCCGGAACACCGCGGGAGTAACTGACTCTAAGCCCTACTTCGAACTCCGCAGGACAGTTAATTATAGGTTGGCTGTCTACCTTAAATTTCCTACGAAGACATAGGGGGCAACGCGTGGAGAGGGGCGTCTCTAGGGTCCCGGAAGAGCTCCGAGCCTTCCCGTCATACGGGTGCGTCCTAGCCATAACATACCTGGGGGACGAGAAACTAGTAACATCTGGCACTAACGAGAGAGAAATAAAGAGAACTAGAAAGTACAAACGAACGAGAACAGCAGTTGTGAGGACTATTCCAAATGCTCAGCAGGGTAGCACTACAACACACAGGCGCTAGTGGTAGGCACTGATTTCCACCTGCAAAGGGAACTCTGGATGTGCCAATCGGACCGGCCGGTCTCAGAAAGCCCTGTTAATCGTGCTCTGGATTGAGGATCCTGAAGTCTTCAGTAAAGAGGTAAAGAGACTGCAACCCTGTGTCCTCGTTATTGACTGCACCTCACACCATCACCATCTACCTTACTGGGAAGTCCTGGGGACATACTTCACCTGTGGGAAGGTATACCATCCAGCTGCCATTCCATCACCCCAGCGGACCCCACAGCAGAGTCGGTCACCCTGACCGAACACCACAGGTGGTGTCACGAATCCCTGATAGACTGTACCACCTTTATTGGACGCCCCTTAGCAGGGTCGCGGATCGGGTCTAGCCACCGTTACAGCCTCAGAACCGAACCGGAGAGGCCCGGTACTGAGAACTCGTGGCCCTGTGTCTGGGGGCGATCCACTGAATCAGGATGATACAGGGGGAGGTGGCGCAGTCAGGGGTGATACAGGGGTAGGGGGGCTCAGTCAGGGCAATTCCGGGGCTAGGGGATTCAGCAGGGGTGATATGGGGTAGGGGGTACAGTCAGGGTGATACAGAAGGAGGGGGCTCAGTCAGGGGTCATATAGTGGGAGAGGGCTCAGTCAGGGGTGATACGGGGAGGGGGTGCAGTCAGGGTGATTCAGGGGCGAGGGGGTGCAGTCAGGGGTGATGTAGAAGGAGGGGGCTCGGTCAGGGGTGATATAGAGGGAGGAGGTGCAGTCAGTCAGGAGTGAAAGGAGAGATGAGGTAATGGAGCCCTCATTTATCCCTAAGCGACAGCCCCTCCCCCTCTATCACCCTAGATTAAAGGCCCCCCCATTTACAATTAATTTTAGGCTGGCAGGGGGGCCCTTGTTCAACCATTGCAGCTGTAGCAGGAAGTCCTCTCCCTCTGCTGCTCACACTGTGGGGGAGGGGAGCACACGTTATGGATGAGAGCAGCTCATTACCTGAGCTGTGCTGTACAGCCGGGGAGATGAGGACACAAACAAAGCAAACACTGATTGGCTGCGCTGTGGCCAATCAGTGTTAGCCTTATCAAGAGCTGCTCCACTCTCCCTGTTTGTTCATCAGAGGGAAGAGCAGTGACATAAAAAGTTGTCAGAGCGCTCTGTTACTTATGAATAGTGTGCCGCAATCTGCAGCAAGCGAACATGTCAGCCGTGTTATCGGTGACGACCGCACTGCTCTCTGAGTAGCTCTGAGCGCCGGAGACGGGAGCAGTGGTGACGTCATACTGGGAGGATGTCCTGCTCGCAGCTCCTCCCACAGTTAGTCAGAGAGCAGTGCGGCCGTCACTGATAACACAGCTGACATGATCGCCTGCTGCAGACTACGGCATACTGTTGGTAAGTAACAGAGTGCTCTTGCGTTCTGATAACTTTTTCTGTCACTGCTTTGCCCAGTAAGGTAAAGTGAAATTAATATTCACCCCTCTCCATGTCCATGGGGGTGTGGGGAGCAGTGAATATTAATTTCTCATTAGCAGTAGGGACAGGCTTTAGCTGCCGCAGCTGGCTTCTGCTTCTTGTTACCCGCTGCTGCTCCACTGGCACCGGGGCCCCCATAGCAGCTGCCCACTGGCTGGGGGCCCCTGGAGCAGTGGGGGCCCTAGGAAGCTGCTGGCCAGTATGCCAACAGATGTCAGTGCCTGGGCCCACCAAAGAATCCTCCGGTTCTCCGTTGGGCCAGTCCGACCCTGGCTACAGAAGAAGGAGTCCTGGAGAGCGATGGTGAAGCGAGAATCCATGAAGGGGCTTCAGTATGGGCAAAATAATTGTCTAAATGCTGCAATACATTTCCTTCTTCATTTCTTGGGAAATATGCTATTCTTTAACTGTGATGTGATAGGACTTTTTCTATGGGGCGACTGTTTTTTCTATGTACGCCCCTGCTCAGGAGCATTATTACAATGAAGAGGCACTGAGGGTCATTATTATAAGGAGGCACAATGGGGTGAATGTTAGCATTTTAGGGGAAGCAAGGAGTCATTATTATTAATAATATAAGAAAGGACAAGGGATATTTTTATATTATAAGGAGGTACAGGGTCATTAATGTAAGAGGTCAAGAGGGAACATTATTAAAGGAGGCACAGGGGAATTATTATAAGGTATCACAAGCTGTGGTTTGTGTAGAGGGGGTAGAATGTGAGAAGAGTCCCGGGAAATCAGTAAAGTGATGATGTGTGTGTTATATTTTGCAGGGATGAGTTATGGATGGAAGATGGTCATGGCGGTCTGCGCCGAATGTAAAGGAAAAGGAAAAACAAATGACAACAATCAGTGATACGTCACTGGGGAGAACCTGCACAACATACGCATACACCATGTTCCAAATTATTATGCAAATTGGATTTAAGTGTCATAAAGATTTAATTGTTTTGTTTTTCAAATAAACTCATGGATGGTATTGTGTCTCAGGGCTCAATGGATCAGTGAAATCAATCTTAAACACATGTGATAATTAGTTTTCCAGGTGATTCTAATTAAAGGAAAACTACTTAAAAATGATGTTCCACATTATTAAGCAGGCCACAGTTTTCAAATAACATGGGAAAGAAAAAGGATCTCTCTGCTGCCATCAAATAGTGCAATGCCTTGGTCAAGGGATGAAAACATTAGATATTTCCTGAAAACTTAAGCGTGATCATCGTACTGTTAAGAGATTTGTGGCTGAATCTGAGCACAGACGTGTTCGTGCTGATAAAGGCATAATGAGGAAGGTTTCTTCCAGGCAAGTTCATCAGATTAAGGCCGGTGTCACACAATCGAGTTTTTCGGACGTATGAGAGGCGCAGAAAATACGCATTGCACACGGACCAATGATTTTCTATGGGGCAGCTCCTATCTGCCGTATTTTACGCATCCGTATTATACGGTCTTGTACCGCCGTAGAAAATCGCGGCATGCTGCGTTTGTCAGCATATTGCGCAAAAAATCCGCCAATGAAAGTCAATGGGGTGAGAAAAATACGGACTACACACGGACCAACAGTGTGACTTGTGAGAAATACGCAGTGGTGTTCTATAGAAAAGCCGGCAATTCAGTGCGGTGTACAGTAAAATCACACTGACAGGTTTTATTAGAATAGATAGAATAAATGTTTACACATAGTATAGGGATATATATAACTTTTTTATGAAAAAAAATTTTTTTTTAAATTTTTTATGGAAAAATATTTTTGTGAAATGTATATTTGTCTGTGTTTTCACATGGGCGATTCATGTACATGTGCTGCTGTGGTCTTTTTTATCTGTGTGTTGCAGTTTGCAGCTTGCACGTGTTCACATTGGGAGTGCTGATTTGATTTTTTTCCTCTATTTGTATGGATGTGGCAACATCCAGACTTATCTTGCACTCCCCCCATTGACCTTGCAGGTGGTGGTAATCAACTCTACCTGCCCATAAATTGTAGGTTTAGCCCAGAGTGACATGTTTGTCCGAAGTTGTAGGCTGGTGGCCCAAGAGTGGCATGTACAGTAGAGTAGGACCCATCAGGGGGAGATCACCTTGCCGTTGTTGATGGGCACACATGAATTGGCCAATTTATGCGCTAAGAATCTCCATTTTAACTGTAAGTTTTATGGAAAAAAAATTTTTGAAAAAATTTTTATGGAAAAATATTTTTGTGAAATGTATATTTGTCTGTGTTTTCACATGGCCGATGTTAAGGACTGGCGGAACGCACCAAGTATAGATGATATGAAACTAGGTGCGTTCGCAGTCCGAGGTCCACCGTGCAGGTAAAAACCCTGCTGCTAGTAAGACGGACTATATGGCGGTGCTATAAGTATACACGCACGGGTTAACTTCACCCTGTGTGAAGGAAGCGATCTTGTTGAGTCACAGGACCGCGGTACCGCACATAGAGCGCGAGCAAGAAGTCAGCGAACACAACCCCAACACAGGATTGAAGTCCGATTAGACCACTTGCTGGCACAACACCACAACTGGGTGTGTAAGGAAACTATTAAAATAGTATATAAAGGCACGAGAGTGCATGCAGTGCCGCACTGACGGACGCCACTAACCACCCAGGCTTGGGTAAGGAAAGCGCAGAGGAAGCGCACAGCGCCGTACAGGCGGTCACAGCAACTAGACGCTGTTATGTGTGTAACGTGCTGTTGGATAAGTCGGGCGCTAGATAGCAAACATACACCTTCCACGAACAGTCATCCAATACGGAGGGTATTTTAAAGAGCGACTTTCACTCACAACACACACACATATTATCAAGACAATACTAGCGCATGGCCGTGTGGTCATGCGCAGTTTATATAGTTGCAGCACAGGAAGCTGCTACCGAGGTTTTGCCCTTTCAGGACCTTCCTGGAGGACCAATGGAATGTGCTGCAGTACCTGAGCATGTGACCCTTGATCTCCATCGGGAGATCTTGCCCTGGGCATGCTCAGTGTGTGAAAATAAGGACTTAGTTCCAGATAAGCCTGCAGATCAGTGCTGGGTACAACAGGAGAGCCAGAAAAGGCAGTAGTAACCCTCTGCACAGAATCAGTCCCAGCAAGACGCTGGGAGCGACGCCTCCGCTGAGCAGAGCCCACTGCGGCCGATGCAGAATGGGAGACCGCAGCAGACACGGATCGAGATTCCTCCTGTGCAGCAGAGGAAACTTGACTCCTAACATTACCCCCCCCTCCTAGGGCCCCCCCCTCCTTGAGCCTCACTACGCTCAAAATCTGCAATAAGCAGCGGAGCCCGAATGTGCTCTACAGGCTCCCAGGTTCTATCCTCTGGGCCGTGACCCTTCCAGTCCACCAGATAAAATTTCTTGCCACGTACCACCTTGCACCCCACAATAGCATTCACCTCAAACTCATCCGTGGATGAACCCGATGTCCCAGCAGATGACTCAGAAAACCGGGACAAACGAACGGGCTTTAAGAGGGAAACATGAAAAGTATCGGTGATACCAAGGAGGAGGAATAGCCAAACGGTAGACCACAGGGTTGACCTGTTCCAGAACCTTAACCGGGCCAATGTAGCGAGGAGCAAACTTAGTGGACTCAACTCGTAGCCTGATGTTACGGGCGGAGAGCTACACTAAGTCGCCAGGAGCAAAGACCGGAGCGGGGCGCCGGTGTGTATCAGCCGAAACCCTCATTCTCTCCTTGGAGGCCCGGATGGCATCCTGTGTGCGGTCCCAGATGTCACGTGCCTCCACCGCCCAGTCTGCCACCCTAGAATCGGTGGATGACACGGGTATGGGCACAGGGACACGCGGATGCTGGCCGTAATTAAGGAGAAAAGGAGTCTGACCAGTGGAATCGGCTACGGCGTTGTTCAAGGCAAATTCCGCCCAAGGTAGCAAAGATGCCCAGTCGTCCTGCCTAGCAGAGACGAAATGACGCAAATATGTCACCAGAGTCTGGTTGGTTCTCTCCACCAACCCATTCGTCTCGGGATGGTATGCAGAGGAGAGGTTTAACTCTATGCTGAGTAAACGGCAGAGCTCTCTCCAAAACCGAGACGCGAACTGGGGACCCCGATCGCTGACAATCTTATCAGGCATACCATGCAATCGGAAAACGTGCTTAATGAACAACACCGCCAAGGCCCGTGCTGAAGGTAACCGAGGAAGCTGCACCAAATGCACCATCTTAGAGAAATGGTCGGTGACAACCCAAATAATGGAGCAGCCACGCGACTTGGGTAAGCCCACCACAAAGTCCATCCCGACCATCTCCCAGGGCCTGTCTGCCACCGGTAGAGGGTAAAGCAACCCAGCAGGCCGTTGCCGAGGAGACCGATTCTGGGTGCAGGAAACACACGCCTGAATATAGTCCCTGACATCTCGGGCCATATGCGGCCACCAGTATGTTCTCGCCAAAAGCTCAGATGTCCTCTTGGTCCCAAAATGCCCACCCACTCTGGAGGAGTGAGCCCAAGAGAGAACCTCCGGTCGCAAGTTAGCTGGCACGAAAGTCTTGCCCGGGGGCACAGACTCTAGCGAAACCGGAGCTACAGTTCTCAGGCTCTCAGAAGGGACAATAAGCCGAGGCTCCTCCTCCTCCTCCTCAGATGACACTACGGAGCGGGAGAGAGCGTCAGCACGAACGTTCTTCTCCCCGGAGAGAAAATGGAGAGTAAAATGGAACTGGGAGAAGAACAGGGACCATCTAGCCTGGCGAGAATTCAGCCGCTGGGCCGTTTGTAGATATACCAAGTTCTTGTGGTCAGTGAAGACTTGGAAGGGAAAGCGAGCTCCCTCCAAGAGATGTCTCCACTCTGAAAAAGCCAACTTCATGGCTAGCAACTCCCTGTCCCCGATGGAATAATTCCTCTCCGCTGGTGTGAAGGTCTTGGAGAAGAAGAAGCAAGGATGCTTCCGACCTTGAGCATCCTTTTGGAAAAGGACTGCTCCAGCACCAACAGATGAGGCATCCACCTCCAAGATAAATGGTTTATCAACATCGGGGCGATGTAGGATGGGAGTGCTAGCGAAATGAGACTTGATCGAGAGAAAGGCTTTGGAGACCTCCTCTGACCACAACTTGGGATTTGCTCCCTTTTTGGTGAGGGCAACCAAGGGAGCTACCAAAGTTGAGAAGTGTGGAATGAACTGGCGATAGTAATTAATGAACCCCATAAAGCGCTGCACCACTTTAAGAGAATGGGGTTCCTGCCAGTCCATTACAGCCTGTAGCTTGGCAGGATCCATAGCCAAATCCTGGGCAGAGATGATATAACCAAGGAATGGCAAGGACTCCTGCTCAAACACACACTTCTCCAACTTGGCGTAGAGGGAGTTTGCCCGTAAGAGGTCGAAGACTTTGCGAACATCTCTCCGATGGGAGTCAATATCTGGAGAGAAGATGAGAATATCATCCAGATAGACTACGACCGAGGTGGTGAGCATATCTCGGAAGATGTCGTTCACAAAGTCTTGGAATACGACTGGGGCATTACAGAGCCCGAAGGGCATCACCAGATATTCATAGTGCCCATCCCTGGTGTTAAAAGCCGTCTTCCATTCATCCCCCTCACTGATGCGAATCAGGTTGTAAGCACCCCGCAGATCTAACTTTGTAAATACCCTCGCTCCCCGTAGCCTATCAAACAGCTCAGATATCAGGGGTAATGGGTATTTGTTCTTAACGGTGATGGCGTTAAGACCCCTGTAGTCTATGCACGGACGTAAGTCTCCAGTCTTCTTCTGTACGAAGAAGAACCCAGCCCCTGCCGGTGACACTGACTTCCTAATGAATCCTCTTGCCAGAATCCCTTGGATATACTGAGACATTGCCTCCGTCTCCGGGAGAAATAACGGATAGACTCGACCCCGGGGAGGCTCAGCACCAGGCAAGAGGTCAATAGGACAGTCATAGGGGCGGTGAGGCGGAAGGGTCTCCGCAGCTCTTTTGGAGAACACGTCTGCATAGGGCCAATAGTGCTTGGGGAGAGAGGAAAGATCTGCGGGTACCTGTGTAGTAGCAACCTGAACGCACTCCCTCTGACATCTACCCTCGCAGGATTTACTCCATCCCAAAATTCTCCCAGAGGACCACTCAATATGAGGAGAATGGTAGCGAAGCCATGGTATCCCCAACAGGACCGCATCAATTCCCTCAGGAATGACTAATAGGGAGATTATCTCCTGATGTGATGGAGACACAGAAAGCGTGAAAGGAATGGTTTGGTGGGTAATCTGTGAGGGTAGTGTTGACCCATTTACCACTCGAACAGTTACTGGCTTGGCGAGCATCACCAAGGGTATTGCGTGACGCTGGGCAAAAGCGGAAGACATAAAGTTACCCTCTGCCCCAGAATCCACGCATAGCTCGACCATAAGAGTGGATGGGCCTATGGTAATTGTCCCCTTGAAGGACAACTTTGAGGCAAACGTCGCCATGTCTAGTGTACCTCCTCCAACTGCCACTAGACGCTGACGTTTCCCCGACCGCTGAGGACCCTTGGAGGCAAGATGTCCTGACTGCTGGCAAACATGACGGACCTTATGTGCACGGACGGACAGAGATTTGGATCCCGCTCGTGTCACCTCTAAGGCCTCATGTGATTTGGATGCCTGGATTGGAGATTCCAAAGGTTTGGCGAAGGTGGGAGCCAGCCGAAACCTCTGCCTACACTGGGCTCGCTCTAACCTCCGCTCGTTAAAACGGAGGTCAATACGAGTAGAGACAGTTATTAATTCCTCCAGTGTGGCAGGAATCTCCCTAGTGGCCAGAGCGTCCTTAACGTGATCAGCCAGGCCCCTCCAAAATATGGGGATAAGGGCCTTATCCGACCACTCCAGCTCGGAAGCTAAAGTACGGAAGCGGACGGAAAAATGGCTGACCAAGGACTCACCCTGAGTTAAAGCCAGTAGTTGGAGCGCTGTGTCATGGGTGACTTGAGGTCCTAAAAAGACCTTTTTCAGAGTGCTCAGGAACAACGGAGTACTCTGCACCACATGATCACCACGCTCCCACAGCGGCGTAGCCCACTCCAACGCCCTGTCCGACAAGAGAGAGACAATAAATCCCACCTTAGCCCGCTCTGTAGGAAAACGTGCAGCCAGGAGCTCGAGATGGATAGAGCACTGACTCACGAATCCCCTACAAGTTTTGCAATCTCCAGAAAATTTTTCTGGCAACGGGAGGTGGGATAATGTCGGAACTGGGGTGGCAGTGGACAAGGTTGCTGCAGCCACGCTAGCAGCCTGTACAGCAACTGCGGTAACATCCACAGCTGAGGTTGAGCTCTCGAGAGCCGTCAACCTACCCTCCAGCTGCTGGATATACCGCAAAGATTGCTGAATGTCCGCCATTTACTAGCCAGACCTTGGCGCTAGTATTATGTTAAGGACTGGTGGAACGCACCAAGTATAAATGATATGAAACTAGGTGCGTTCGCAGTCCGAGGTACACCGTGCAGGTAAAAACCCTGCTGCTAGTAAGACGGACTATACGGCGGTACTATAAGTATACACGCACGGGTTAACTTCACCCTGCGTGAAGGAAGCGATCCTGTTGAGTCACAGGACCGCGGTACCGCACATAGAGCGTGAGCAAGAAGTCAGCGAACACAACCCCAACACAGGATTGAAGTCCGATTAGACCACTTGACGGACGCCACTAACCACCCAGGCTTGGGTAAGGAAAGAGCAGAGGAAGCGCACGGCGCCGTACAGGCGGTCACAGCAACTAGACGCTGTTATGTGTGTAACGTGCTGTTGGATAAGTCGGGCGCTAGATAGCAAACATACACCTTCCGCGAACAGTCATCCAATAGGGAGGGTATTTTAAAGAGCGACTTTCACTCACAACACACACACATATTATCAAGACAATACTAGCGCATGGCCGTGCGGTCATGCGCAGTTTATATAGTTGCAGCACAGGAAGCTGCTACCGAGGTTTTGCCCTTTCAGGACCTTCCTGGAGGACCAATGGAATGTGCTGCAGTACCTGAGCATGTGACCCTTGATCTCCAACGGGAGATCTTGCCCTGGGCATGCTCAGTGTGTGAAAATAAGGACTTAGTCCCAGAGAAGCCTGCTCGCCGCAGATCAGTGCTGGGTACAACAGGAGAGCCAGAAAAGGCAGTAGTAACCCTCTGCACAGAATCAGTCCCAGCAAGACGCTGGGAGCGACGCCTCCGCTGAGCAGACCCCACTGCGGCCAATGCAGCAGACACGGATCGAGTTTCCTCCTGTGCAGCAGAGGAAACTCGACTCCTAACTGGTAGATGGGCACACATGAATTGGCCAATTTATGCGCTAAGAATCTCCATTTTAACTGTAAGTTTTATGAAAAAAAAAATTTTGAAAATTTTTTTATGGAAAAATATTTTTGTGAAATGTATATTTGTCTGTGTTTTCACATGGCCGATTCATGTACATGTGCTGCTGTGGTCTTTTTTATCTTGTGTGTTGCAGTTTGCAGCTTGCACGTGTTCACATTGGGAGTGCTGATTTGTTTTTTTTCCTCTATTTATATGGATGTGGCAACATCCAGACTTATCTTGCACTCCCCCCATTGACCTTGCAGGTGGTGGTAATCAACTCTACCTGCCCATAAATTGTAGGTTTAGCCCAGAGTGACATGTTTGTCCGAAGTTGTAGGCTGGTGGCCCAAGAGTGGCATGTACAGTAGAGTAGGACCCATCAGGGGGAGATCACCTTGCCGTGGTTGATGGGCACACATGAATTGGCCAATTTATGCGCTAAGAATCTCCATTTTAACTGTAAGTTTTATGAAAAAAAATTTTTTGAAAAGTTTTTTATGGAGAAATATTTTTGTGAAATGTATATTTGTCTGTGTTTTCACATGGCCGATTCATGTACATGTGCTGCTGTGGTCTTTTTTTATCTGTGTGTTGCAGTTTGCAGCTTGCACGTGTTCACATTGGGAGTGCTGATTTGTTTTTTTTCCTCTATTTGTATGGATGTGGCAACATCCAGACTTATCTTGCACTCCCCCCATTGACCTTGCAGGTGGCGGTAATCAACTCTACCTGCCCATAAATTGTAGGTTTAGCCCAGAGTGACATGTTTGTCCGAAGTTGGAGGCTGGTGGCCCAAGAGTGGCATGTACAGTAGAGTAGGACCCATCAGGGGGAGATCACCTTGCTGTGGTTGATGGGCACACATGAATTGGCCAATTTATGCGCTAAGAATCTCCATTTTAACTGTAAGTTTTCTGAAAAAAATTTTTTTGAAAAAATTTTTATGGAAAAATATTTTTGTGAAATGTATATTTGTCTGTGTTTTCACATGGCCGATTCATGTACATGTGCTGCTGTGGTCTTTTTTATCTGTGTGTTGCAGTTTGCAGCTTGCACGTGTTCACATTGGGAGTGCTGATTTGTTTTTTTTCCTCTATTTGTATGGATGTGGCAACATCCAGACTTATCTTGCACTCCCCCCATTGACCTTGCAGGTGGCGGTAATCAACTCTACCTGCCCATAAATTGTAGGTTTAGCCCAGAGTGACATGTTTGTCCGAAGTTGTAGGCTGGTGGCCCAAGAGTGGCATGTACAGTAGAGTAGGACCCATCAGGGGGAGATCACCTTGCCGTGGTTGATGGGCACACATGAATTGGCCAATTTATGCGCTAAGAATCTCCATTTTAACTGTAAGTTTTATGAAAAAAAATTTTTTGAACACATTTTTATGGAAAAATATTTTTGTGAAATGTATATTTGTCTGTGTTTTCACATGGCCGATTCATGTACATGTGCTGCTGTGGTCTTTTTTATCTGTGTGTTGCAGTTTGCAGCTTGCACGTGTTCACATTGGGAGTGCTGATTTGTTTTTTTTCCTCTATTTGTATGGATGTGGCAACATCCAGACTTATCTTGCACTCCCCCCATTGACCTTGCAGGTGGCGGTAATCAACTCTACCTGCCCATAAATTGTAGGTTTAGCCCAGAGTGACATGTTTGTCCGAAGTTGTAGGCTGGTGGCCCAAGAGTGGCATGTACAGTAGAGTAGGACCCATCAGGGGGAGATCACCTTGCCGTGGTTGATGGGCACACATGAATTGGCCAATTTATGCGCTAAGAATCTCCATCTTAACTGTAAGTTTTATGAAAAAAAAATTTTTGAACACATTTTTATGGAAAAATATTTTTGTGAAATGTATATTTGTCTGTGTTTTCACATGGCCGATTCATGTACATGTGCTGCTGTGGTCTTTTTTATCTGTGTGTTGCAGTTTGCAGCTTGCACGTGTTCACATTGGGAGTGCTGATTTGTTTTTTTTCCTCTATTTGTATGGATGTGGCAACATCCAGACTTATCTTGCACTCCCCCCATTGACCTTGCAGGTGGTGGTAATCAACTCTACCTGCCCATAAATTGTAGGTTTAGCCCAGAGTGACATGTTTGTCCGAAGTTGTAGGCTGGTGGCCCAAGAGTGGCATGTACAGTAGAGTAGGACCCATCAGGGGGAGATCACCTTGCCGTGGTTGATGGGCACACATGAATTGGCCAATTTTTGCGCTAAGAATCTCCATTTTAACTGTAAGTTTTATGAAAAAAAAAATTTTGAACACATTTTTATGGAAAAATATTTTTGTGAAATGTATATTTGTCTGTGTTTTCACATGGCCGATTCATGTACATGTGCTGCTGTGGTCTTTTTTATCTGTGTGTTGCAGTTTGCAGCTTGCACGTGTTCACATTGGGAGTGCTGATTTGTTTTTTTTCCTCTATTTGTATGGATGTGGCAACATCCAGACTTATCTTGCACTCCCCCCATTGACCTTGCAGGTGGCGGTAATCAACTCTACCTGCCCACAAATTGTAGGTTTAGCCCAGAGTGACATGTTTGTCCGAAGTTGTAGGCTGGTGGCCCAAGAGTGGCATGTACAGTAGAGTAGGACCCATCAGGGGGAGATCACCTTGCCATGGTTGATGGGCACACATGAATTGGCCAATTTATGCGCTAAGAATCTCCATTTTAACTGTAAGTTTTCTGAAAAAAAAATTTTTGAAAAAATTATTATGGAAAAATATTGTTGTGAAATGTATATTTGTCTGTGTTTTCACATGGCCGATTCATGTACATGTGCTGCTGTGGTCTTTTTTATCTGTGTGTTGCAGTTTGCAGCTTGCACGTGTTCACATTGGGAGTGCTGATTTGATTTTTTTCCTCTATTTGTATGGATGTGGCAACATCCAGACTTATCTTGCACTCCCCCCATTAACCTTGCAGGTGGCGGTAATCAACTCTACCTGCCCATAAATTGTAGGTTTAGCCCAGAGTGACATGTTTGTCCGAAGTTGTAGGCTGGTGGCCCAAGAGTGGCATGTACAGTAGAGTAGGACCCATCAGGGGGAGATCACCTTGCCATGGCTGATGGGCACACATGAATTGGCCAATTTATGCGCTAAGAATCTCCATTTTAACTGTAAGTTTTCTGAAAAAAAATTTTTTTAAAACATTTTTATGGAAAAATATTTTTGTGAAATGTATATTTGTCTGTGTTTTCACATGGCCGATTCATGTACATGTGCTGCTGTGGTCTTTTTTATCTGTGTGTTGCAGTTTGCAGCTTGCACGTGTTCACATTGGGAGTGCTGATTTGTTTTTTTCCCTATATATATATATATATATATATATATATATATATATATATATATATATATATATATAATCAGTGAGACATACAGTTGTGGCCAAAAGTATTGACACCCCTGAAATTTTGTCAGATAATACTCAGTTTCTTCCTGAAAATGATTGCAAACACAAATTCTTTATTATTATCTTCATTTAATTTGTCTTAAATGAAAAAACACAAAAAGAATTGTCCTAAAGCCAAATTGGATATAATTCCACACCAAACATAAGAGAGGGGGTGGACAAAAGTATTGGCAGTGTTCGAAAAATCATGTGATGCTTCTCTAATTTGTGTAATTAACAGCACCTGTAACTTACCTGTGGCACCTAACAGGTGTTGGTAATAACTAAATCACACTTGCAGCCAGTTGACATGGATTAAAATTGACTCAACCTCTGTCCTGTGTCCTTGTGTGTACCACATTGAGCATGGAGAAAAGAAAGAAGACCAAAGAACTGTCTGAGGACTTGAGAAACCAAATTGTGAGGAATCATGAGCAATCTCAAGGCTACAAGTCCATCCCCAAAGACCTGAATGTTCCTGTGTCTACCATGCGCATTGTCATCAAGAAGTTTAAAGCCCATGGCACTGTGGCTAACCTCCCTAGATGTGGACGGAAAAGAAAAATTGACAAGAGATTTCAATGCAAGATTGTGCGGATGTTCGATAAAGAACCTCGACTAACATCCAAACAAGTTCAAGCTGCCTTGCAGTCCGAGGGTACAACAGTGTCAACCCGTACTATCCGTTGGCATCTGAATGAAAAGGGACTGTATGGAAGAAGACCCAGGAAGACCCCACTTCTTACCCCGAGACATAATAAAGCCAGGCTGGAGTTTGCCAAAACTTACCTGAAAAAGCCTAAAACGTTTTGGAAGAATGTTCTCTGGTCAGATAAGACAAAAGTAGAGCTTTTTGGGCAAAGGCATCAACATAGAGTTTGCAGGAGAAAAAAAGAGGCATTCAAAGAAAAGAACACGGTCCCTATAGTCAAACATGGCGGAGGTTCCCTGATGTTTTGGGGTTGCTTTACTGCCCCTGGCACTGGACTGCTTGACCGTGTGCATGGCATTATGAAGTCTGAAGACTACCAACAAATTTTGCAGCATAATGTAGGGTCCAGTGTGAGAAAGCTGGGTCTCCCTCAAAGTTCATGGGTAGGGTTGAGCGACCTTTACTTTTATAGGATCGGGTCGGGTTTCACGAAACCCGACTTTTTCAAAAGTCGGGTCGAGTGAAATCGGCCGATCCTATAAAAAAGTCGGGGTCGGCCGAAACCTGAAACCCAATGCAGTGCATTGGGTTTCCATGGTTTCCAGGGTCTGAAGGAGCGGAAACTCTCCTTCAGGCCCTGCGATCCATATTTTAGTGTAAAATAAAGAATTAAAAAAAAAAATATCGCAATACTTACCCTCTGACGCACCCTGGTACTAACCGGAACCTTCCTTCCTTAGAATCAGCCTTCCAGGACCTTGCGGTGACGTCGCGGCTTGTGATTGGCCGCGCGGCCGCCCATGTGACCGCTCGCGCGACCAATCACAAGCCGCGACGTCACCACGTCGCGGCTTGTGATTGGTCGCGCGAACGGTCACATGGGCGGCCGCGCGGCCAATCACAAGCCGTGACGTTACCGCGACGTCACCGCAAGGTCCTGGAAGGCTGATTCTAAGGAAGGAAGGTTCCCGGTTAGTACCAGGGTGCGTCAGAGGGTAAGTATTGCGATATTTTTTATTTTAATTCTTTATTTTACACTTAAATCTGAATTCCGATACCAATTCCCGATATCTTAAACATATCGGGAATCGGTATCGGAATTCCGATTCTAGATTCAAAAGATCGCCGACTTCATGGCCGACCCCACACTGGGGTCGGGTCGGGTTTCATGAAACCCGACCTTGCCAAAAGTCGGCGACTTTTGAAAAATTTCGACCCGTTTCGCTCAACTCTAGTCATGGGTCTTCCAGCAGGACAATGACCCAAAACACACTTCAAAAAGCACTTGAAAATGGTTTGAGAGAAAGCACTGGAGACTTCTAAGGTGGCCAGCAATGAGTCCAGACCTGAATCCCATAGAACACCTGTGGAGAGATCTAAAAATGGCAGTTTGGAGAAGGCACCCTTCAAATATCAGGGACCTGGAGCAGTTTGCCAAAGAAGAATGGTCTAAAATTCCAGCAGAGCATTGTAAGAAACTCATTGATGGTTACCAGAAGCGGTTGGTCGCAGTTATTTTGGCTAAAGGTTGTGCAACCAAGTATTAGGCTGAGGGTGCCAATACTTTTGTCTGGCCCATTTTTGGAGTTTTGTGTGAAATGATCAATGTTTTGCTTTTTGCTTCATTATCTTTTGTGTTTTTTCATTTAAGACAAATTAAATAAAGATAATAATACCAAAGAATTTGTGTTTGCAATCATTTTCAGGAAGAAACTGAATATTATCTGACAGAATTGCAGGGGTGTCAATACTTTTGGCCACAACTGTATATTTATATATATACAGTTAGGGCCAGAAATATTTGGACAGTGACGCAAGTTTTGTTATTTTAGCTGTTTACAAAAACATGTTCAGAAATACAATTATATATATAATATAGGCTGAAAGTGCACACTCCCAGCTGCAATATGATAGTTTCCACATCCAAATCGGAGAAAGGGTTTAGGAATCATAGCTCTGTAATGCCTAGCGTCCTCTTTTTCAAGGGACCAAAAGTAATTGGACAATGGACTCTAAGGGCTGCAATTAACTCTGAAGGCGTCTCCCTCGTTAACCTGTAATCAATGAAGTAGTTAAAAGGTCAGGGGTGGATTCCAGGTGTGTGGTTTTGCATTTGGAAGCTGTTGCTGTGAGCAGACAACATGCGGTCAAAGGAACTCTCAATTGAGGTGAAGCAGAACATCCTGAGGCTGAAAAAAAAGAAAAAATCCATCAGAGAGATAGCAGACATGCTTGGAGTAGCAAAATCAACAGATGGGTACATTCTGAGAAAAAAGGAATTGACTGGTGAGCTTGGGAACTCAAAAAGGCCTGGGCGTCCACGGATGACAACAGTGGTGGATGATCGCCGCATACTTAATTTGGTGAAGAAGAACCCGTTCACAACATCAACTGAAGTCCAGAACACTCTCAGTGAAGTAGGTGTATCTGTCTCTAAGTCAACAGTAAAGAGAAAACTCCATGACAGTAAATACAAAGGGTTCACATCTAGATGCAAACCATTCATCAATACCAAAAATAGACAGGCCAGAGTTAAATTTGCAGAAAAACACCTCAAGAAGCCAGCTCAGTTCTGGAAAAGTATTCTATGGACAGATGAGACAAAGATCAACCTGTACCAGAATGATGGGAAGAAAAAAGTTTGGAGAAGAAAGGGAACGGCACATGATCCAAGGCACACCACATCCTCTGTAAAACATGGTGGAGGCAACGTGATGGCATGGGCATGCATGGCTTTCAATGGCACTGGGTCACTTGTGTTTATTGATGACATAAGAGCAGACAAGAGTAGCCGGATGAATTCTGAAGTGTACCGGGATATACTTTCAGCCCAGATTCAGCCAAATGCTGCAAAGTTGATTGGACGGCGCTTCATAGTACAGATGGACAATGACCCCAAGCATACAGCCAAAGCTACCCAGGAGTTCATGAGTGCCAAAAAGTGGAACATTCTGCAATGGCCAAGTCAATCTCCAGATCTAAACCCAATTGAGCATGCATTGCACTTGCTCAAATCCAGACTTAAGACGGAAAGACCCACAAACAAGCAAGACCTGAAGGCTGCGGCTGTAAAGGCCTGGCAAAGCATTAAGAAGGAGGAAACCCAGCGTTTGGTGATGTCCATGGGTTCCAGACTTAAGGCAGTGATTGCCTCCAAAGGATTTGCAACAAAATATTGAAAATAAAAATATTTTGTTTGGGTTATGTTTATTTGTCCAATTACTTTTGACCTCCTAAAATGTGGAGTGTTTGTAAAGAAATGTGTACAATTCCTACATTTTCTATCAGATATTTTTGTTCAACCCTTCAAATTAAACGTTACAATCTGCACTTGAATTCTGTTGTAGAGGTTTCATTTCAAATCCAATGTGGTGGCATGCAGAGCCCAACTCGCGAAAATTGTGTCACTGTCCAAATATTTCTGGCCCTAACTGTATATATATATATATATATATATATATATATATATATTTCATACAGCGCTAGATAGCAGAAAAGCAGATGAACTCGAGCGTGAGAAAATATTCAGAAAAATTACCACGCTCGAGTTCATCTGAGGTTATGCCAGCAAGGGGAGCAGCACCGCAAGTCTAGGTAGCTACGTTCCCCTGCTTTCCATTCATTTCCCGGGTTTTTACAGGCAGGGGCGGCTGCATTAGTTAACCCCTTCAGATAGATTCACAGCGTGGGACAAGACTGAACGACAGAATTTATGGGATATTGTTGTTTTTTTATTTTAACTTTGTTTCAGGTGACAAGGGTCTTCAATTGGATTGAGAGTATAATAAACTATTACAACACCCTGTGTCTTTATTTCATTAAAATACATTTTTCCTATTGTGTGTGTGTTTTATTAACCATTTACTACTATTGGATTAATAATAGATAGGTGTCTTATTGACACCTCTCCATTATTAACCTGGCTTAATGTCACCTTACAATAGCAAGGTGACATTAACCCTTTATTACCCCATATCCCACCGCTACACGGGAATGGGAAGAGAGAGGCTAAGTGCCAGAATAGGCGCATCTTACAGATGTGCCTTTTCTGGGGTGGCTGGGGGCAGATTTTTTAGCCAGGGGGTCCAATATCCATGGTCCCTCTCAAGGCTATTAATATCTGCCCTCAGTCACTGGCTTTCCCACTCTGGCGGAGAAAATTGAGTGGGAGCCCATGCCCATTTTTTTCGTGATTTAACCCTTTATTTTAACAGCTAGATCCCCCAAATGTTACACACATACACTTGTAACATTACTCATGAGGAAAATGTAAAAAAAATAAGGGATATGAAATGGTTTACTGTATGTAAACCATGTCTCATATCATGTCGGGTTGAGAAGGAGATAGCAAAATCCGGCAATTGAATTACCGGCTTTTCTCCTATCTAGCGCTGTATGAAATATATATACAGTTAGGTCCATATATATTTGGACAGAGACAACATTTTTCTAATTTTATTTATAGACATTACCACAATGAATTTTAAACAAAACAATTCAAATACAGTTGAAATTCAGACTTTCAGCTTTCATTTGAGGGTATCCACATTAAAATTGGATGAAGGGTTTAGGCGTTTCAGCTCCTTAACATGTGCCACCCTGTTTTTAAAGGGACCAAAAGTAATTGGACAGATTCAATAATTTTAAATAAAATGTTCATTTTTAGTACTTGGTTGAAAACCCTTTGTTGGCAATGACTGCCTGAAGTCTTGAACTCATGGACATCACCAGATGCTGTGTTTCCTCCATTTTGATGCTCTGCCAGGCCTTCACTGCGGTGGTTTTCAGTTGCTGTTTGTTTGTGGGCATTTCTGTCTGAAATTTAGTTTTTAACAAGTGAAATGCTGCTCAATTGGGTTGAGATCAGGTGACTGACTTGGCCATTCAAGAATATTCCACTTCTTTAATAAACTCCTGGGTTGCTTTGGCTTTATGTTTTGGGCCATTTTCCATCTGTAGTATGAAACGACGACCAATCAGTTTGGCTGCATTTGGCTGGATCTCAGCACACAGTATGGCTCTGAATACCTCAGAAGTCATTCGGCTGCTTCTGTCCTGTGTCACATCATCAATAAACACTAGTGACCCAGTGCCACTGGCAGCCATGCATGCCCAAACCATCACACTGCCTCCGCCGTGTTTTACAGATGATGTGGTATGCTTTGGATCATGAGCTGTACCACGCCTTCCCCATTTTTTTCTCTTTCCATCATTCTGGTAGAGGTTGATCTTGGTTTAATCTGTCCAAATAATGTTCTTCCCGAACTGTGATGGCTTTTTTAGATGTTTTTTAGCAAAGTCCAGTCTAGCCTTTTTATTCTTGATGCTTATGAGTGGCTTGCACCGTGAAGTGAACCCTCTGTATTTACTTTCATGCAGTCTTCTCTTTAAGGTAGATTTGGATATTGATATGCCTACCTCCTGGAGAGTGTTGTTCACTTGGTTGGCTGTTGTGAAGGGGTTTCTCTTCACCATGGAGATTATTCTGCGATCATCCACCATTGTTGTCTTCCGTGGGCGCCCAGGTCTTTTTGCATTGAGGAGTTCACCAGTGCTTTCTTTCTTTCTCAGGATGTACCAAACTGTAGATTTTGCCACTCTTAATAATGTAGCAATTTCTCGGATGAGTTTTTTTCTGTTTTCGCAGCTTAAGGATGGCTTGTTTCACCTGCATGGAGAGCTCCTTTGACCGCATGTTTACTTCACAGCAAAACCTTTCAAATGCAAGCACCACACCTCAAATCAACTCCAGGCCTTTTATCTGCTTAATTGAGAATGACATAATGAAGGGATTGCCCACACCTATCCATAAAAAAGCCTTGGAGTCAATTGTCCAATTACTTTTGGTCCCTTTAAAAACAGGATGGCGCATGCTAAGGAGCTGAAACTCCTAAACCCTTCATCCAATTTTAATGTGGATACCCTCAAATGAAAGCTGAAAGTCTGAACTTCAACTGCATCTGAATTGTTTTGTTTAAAATTCATTGTGGTAATGTCTATAACCAAAATTAGAAAATGTTGTCTCTGTCCAAATATATATGGACCTAACTGTATGTATGTATATATATATATATATATATATATATATATACATATATATATATATACTAGATTGTGGCCCGATTCTAACGCATCGGGTATTCTAGAATATGCATGTCCCCGTAGTATATGGACAATGATGATTCCAGAATTCGCGGCAGACTGTGCCCGTCGCTGATTGGTCGAGGCAACCTTTATGACATCATCGTCGCCATGGCAACCATTATGACATCATCGTCGCTGTGCCCGTTGCTGATTGGTCGAGGCCTGGCGGCCTCGACCAATCAGAGAGGCGGGATTTCCAGGACAGACAGACAGACAGACAGAAAGACAGACAGACAGAAAGACAGACAGACAGACAGAAAGACAGACAGACGTAAAAACCCTTAGACAATTATATATATAGATATATATATATATACTAGCTGAAGAGCCCGGCATTGCCTGGGCATAGTGAATATCTGTGGTTAGTTATAGCACCTCACGTCTCTTATTTTCCCATCATGCCTCTCATTTTCTCCCTTACACCTCTCATTTTCTCCCTTACACTTCTCATTTTCCCCTCACTCCTCTTATTTTCCCCCTCACTCCTCTCATTACCCCCTAACACTTGTCATTTCGACCTCACATCTGTCATTTTCCGATCACTCCACTATTTTCCCTCACTCCTCTCATTTTGCACTCACACCTTTCCATTTCACCTCAGTATATACATGTTTGTCATCTCCCTTATACAGTGGGGCAAAAATGTATTTAGTCAGTCAGCAATAGTGCAAGTTCCACCACTTAAAAAGATGAGAGGTGTCTGTAATTTACATCATAGGTAGACCTCAACTATGGGAGACAAACTGAGAAAAAAAAATCCAGAAAATCACATTGTCTGTTTTTTTAACATTTTATTTGCATATTATGGTGGAAAATAAGTATTTGGTCAGAAACAAAATTTCATCTCAATACTTTGTAATATATCCTTTGTTGGCAATGACAAAGGTCAAACGTTTTCTGTAAGTCTTCACAAGGTTGCCACACACTGTTGTTGGTATGTTGGCCCATTCCTCCATGCAGATCTCCTCTAGATCAGTGATGTTTTAGGCTTTTCGCTTGGCAACACGGACTTTCAACTCCCTCCAAAGGTTTTCTATAGGGTTGAGATCTGGAGACTGGCTAGGCCACTCCAGGACCTTGAAATGCTTCTTATGAAGCCACTTCTTCGTTGCCCTGGCGGTGTGCTTTGGATCATTGTCATGTTGAAAGACCCAGCCACGTTTCATCTTCAATGCCCTTGCTGATGGAAGGAGGTTTGCACTCAAAATCTCACGATACATGGCCCCATTCATTCTTTCATGTACCCGGATCAGTCGTCCTGGCCCCTTTGCAGAGAAACAGCCCCAAAGCATGATGTTTCCACCACCATGCTTTACAGTAGGTATGGTGTTTGATGGATGCAACTCAGTATTGTTTTTCCTCCAAACACGACAAGTTGTGTTTCTACCAAACAGTTCCAGTTTGGTTTCATCAGACCATAGGACATTCTCCCAAAACTCCTCTGGATCATCCAAATGCTCTCTAGCAAACTTCAGACGGGCCCGGACATGTACTGGCTTAAGCAGTGGGACACGTCTGGCACTGCAGGATCTGAGTCCATGGTGGCGTAGTGTGTTACTTATGGTAGGCCTTGTTACATTGGTCCCAGCTCTCTGCAGTTCATTTACTAGGTCCCCCCGCGTGGTTCTGGGATTTTTGCTCACCGTTCTTGTGATCATTCTGACCCCACGGGGTGGGATTTTGCGTGGAGCCCCAGATCGAGGGAGATTATCAGTGGTCTTGTATGTCTTCCATTTTCTAATTATTGCTCCCACTGTTGATTTCTTCACTCCAAGCTGGTTGGCTATTGCAGATTCAGACTTCCCAGCCTGGTGCAGGGCTACAATTTTGTTTCTGGTGTCCTTTGACAGCTCTTTGGTCTTCACCATAGTGGAGTTTGGAGTCAGACTGTTTGAGGGTGTGCACAGGTGTCTTTTTATACTGATAACAAGTTTAAACAGGTGCCATTACTACAGGTAATGAGTGGAGGAAAGAGGAGACTCTTAAAGAAGAAGTTACAGGTCTGTGAGAGTCAGAAATCTTGATTGTTTGTTTCTGACCAAATACTTATTTTCCACCATAATATGCAAATAAAATGTTAAAAAAACAGACAATGTGATTTTCTGGATTTTTTTTTCTCAGTTTGTCTCCCATAGTTGAGGTCTACCTATGATGTAAATTACAGACGCCTCTCATCTTTTTAAGTGGTGGAACTTGCACTATTGCTGACTGACTAAATACTTTTTTGCCCCACTGTATATAGTACACACCTGTATGTCTTCTCTTGTATATAGTACATACCTGTATGTCATCTCCCCTGTAAATAGTATATACCTGCTGTACGTAATCTCCTCCTGTGTATTGTATATACCCATGCTTCATCTCCTCTATTATATACCTGTATGTCATCTCTTCTGTATATACTATATACCTGTATGTCATCTCCTCCTATATATAGTATATACCTGTATGTCATCTCCTGTATATAGTATATACCTGTATGTCATCTCCCCTGTATATAGTATATACCTGCTGTATGTCATCTCCTCTTTTATATAGTATATACCTGTATGTCATCTCCTCCTGTATATAGTATATACGTGTGTCATCTCCTGTATATAGTATGTACCTGTAAGTCATCTCCTCCTGTATATAGTATATACCTGTGTATCATCTGCTCCTGTATATAGTATATACCTGTGTGTCATCCCCTCCAGTATATAGTATATACCTGTATGTCATCTCCTCCTGTATATAGTATATACCTGTGTGTCATCTCCACTGCATATAGTATATACCTGTGTGTCATCGACCCTGTATATAGTATGTACCTGTATGTCATCTCCCCTGTATATAGTATATACCAGGTTGTCATCTCCTCCTGTATATAGTATATACCTGTGTGTCATGTCCTCCTGTATATAGTATATACCTGTATGTCATCTCCTCCTGTATATAGTATATACCTGTGTGTCATGTCCCCTGTATATAGTATATATGTGTGTGTCATCTCCTCCTGTATATAGTATATACCTGTGTGTCATCTCCTTCTGAATATAGTATATACCTGTATGTCATCTCCTCCTGTATATAGTATATACGTGTGTCATCTGCTCCTGTATATAGTATATACCTGTGTGTTATCTGCTCCTGTATATAGTATATACCTGTGTGTCATCTCCTCCTGTATATAGTATATACCTGTGTGTCATCTCCTCCTGTATATAGTATATACCTGTGTGTCATGTCTCCTGTATATAGTATATACCTGTGTGTCATCTCCTCCAGGATATAGTATATACCTGTGTGTCATGTCCTCCTGTATATAGTTTTTATAGACTCAGCGCCCACAGTCTGGCCATCGAATGTGGCCGACACAGGCAGAGCTACAAGCCCAGGGAGGAAAGACTGTGCCAACACTGTGATCAGGAGGCCATAGAGGACGAAACCCACTTCCTGCTACACTGCTCCAAATACTCAGCAGTGAGGGACACTCACTTCAGGAGACTCTCACATCTCTTCCCAGACTTCATCACCATGAAGGAGGAAGAGAAAACATATATCTTGCTGGGAGAAGAAGAGAGAGCGGTGGAGATAGCAGCGCGGTATGTGAGCGAATGCCATAGACTGCGAGAAAGAGAACTATGATGCCATGGACTATAGCCCCCAACCTGGATCTGCCCCATCCACCTCCCCTATGCCATGGACTATAGCCCCCACAATGGACCTGCCCCATCCACCTCCCCTATGCCATGGACTATAGCCCCCAACCTGAACCTGCCCCATCCACCTCCCCTATGCCATGGACTATAGCCCCCAACCTGGATCTGCCCCATCCACCTCCCCTATGCCATGGACTATAGCCCCCAACCTGGATCTGCCCCATCCACCTCCCCCCACAGCTCCTACCCAACATCCCCTCAGTCCCTATCCCTATTGCCTCTATACACTTGCTTTGGCAAAACTGATGTGTATTTGGTCCTGCCAATAAAGCTTCTTTGAATCTTGAATCTTGAATCTATATAGTATATACCTGTGTGTCATCTCCTCCTGTATTAGACCGCGTTCACACATTTGGTCAGTATTTTTACCTCAGTATTTGTAAGCTAAATTGGCAGCCTGATAAATCCCCAGCCAACAGGAAGCCCTCCCCTCTGGCAGTATATATTAGCTCACACATACACATAATAAACAGGTCATGTGACTGACAGCTGCCGTATTTCCTATATGGTACATTTGTTGCTCTTGTAGTTTGTCTGCTTATTAATCAGATTTTTATTTTTGAAGGATAATACCAGACTTGTGTGTTTTAGGGCGAGTTTCATGTGTCAAGTTGTGTGTGTGCCACACCCTGCCTACGGATGACATACGGATCACTATTTTGGGAACATTTCTGCGTATTACGGCCGTAAAAAACGGACCATATTTTCATACGCCTAGTGTGACGCTGGCCAAAGGCTGTGTGCACACGTTGCAGATTTTTCACGTAACCTATTTTTTTAACACCAGAGGGTAGTGTGCAATGGCAAATGGAGGAGCACATCTAATGTTACACTTAAAGGGACTCTGTCACCTGAATTTGGAGGGAACAATTTTCAGCCATGGAGGCGGGGTTTTCGGGTATTTGATTCACCCTTTCCTTACCCGCTGGCTGCATGCTGGCTGCAATATTGGATTGAAGTTCATTCTCTGTCCTCTGTAGTACATGCCTGCACAAGGCAATCTTGCCTTGCGCAGCCGTGTACTATGGAGGACAGAGCTGGGAATGGAAAGCCAACAAAAAGCCACAAACTTCACCGGGTATCTGTGAAGTTCCTGATATAATTTAGTAAAATGACCAGATGCCCCACGTAGCAACAGGAGAGGGTGAACCCATAGCCTCTTTTGGAGCTGTGATTCCTCTTCAAGCATATGGTTACGAACACCAAAGAGACGTGAAACAATCCATGCCAACCACACCAACGCCTCATTGTCATTAGACATGTTTGTGACACCTAAGGAGTCCTAATACACACCCCAAAGCTGATATGTAATTGTTGCAAAACAGCACACCCTCGTATCCGATAACAAGATCCCTTCATGAACAAGTATATGCACACCAATAGAGAACTTATGAAGACACTGGATCGAAAATGTAAATATTAAAAACCATAAGCTTTATTACAAAAATTAAAAATACATATAGACCATGTAACAAACTGGTGAGGCATAACAGACAACAAGTACAAGGTCAAAGCAGAAGCTCTAGACTAATAGGACTCCCCTACACATGCCATATATAAAATGACTACCATATGTTGATGGCTCCTTAATTATGCTGATAATACAGCTGACCCACAGTGTATATAATCGAAAAAGACCCACAGCTAGTAAGCGTGGGCCCAATAGTGAACCACTAAATAAATAACAGATAACAACTAGAAGTCATATATGCCTGTAGTCATATTGGAACCAGGGGGAGAGGAGTCGTACAGACTAGGCACACCTCGACGCGCGTTTCACTGCGGGAGCAGCTTTGTCAGGAGGTAAGGTGGCATTTCTGCTGAAGCCCTTATGTAGTTAACCCTAATCCACAAATGTCCGGCACCTGTGCAGCGGCGCACCGGCGCCATGTTGCGGCGTCACCGAGGGGACGGCGCTCAATGTGCGCGTCATCCGGTCACATGCTCCAGTCATGTGACCTGGCATGTAACCAGGATGACAGAGCACAACAGGAGAACGCTTCCCCACAGCGCATGCACGCCGTGCACACCCAAGTGTCAGCAAGGAACGGTATGTATATGGGCAGAGTCTAAAATATAGACACGAACAAGAGTGGCGACGCTCCCCATAATAAAACCCTAAGCCAAATAGTGAACCCACTAGCCGCACTCACTAAATCTAAAGAGCACCTAGACGAATGGGCATAGAGAAGCACAATAAACAATAAACACCCCAATAGGTATAAAATGTATAAGTATATAAGGGGACAATACAAATATCTCGCTGAGGATCTGTTTATACCAAGGAAGATGACGGGCACAAGGGGGCATTCTTTGCGTCTGGAGGAGAGAAGGTTTTTCCACCAACATAGAAGAGGATTCTTTACTGTTAGGGCAGTGAGAATCTGGAATTGCTTGCCTGAGGAGGTGGTGATGGCAAACTCAGTCGAGGGGTTCAAGAGAGGCCTGGATGTCTTCATGGAGCAGAACAATATTGTATCATACAATTATTAGGTTCTGTAGAAGGACGTAGATCTGGGTATTTATTATGATGGAATATAGGCTGAACTGGATGGACAAATGTCTTTTTTCGGCCTTACTAACTATGTTACTATGTTACTATGTAAAATGATACCCGAATGCCCAACAAAAACAAGACATAAACAAGAACAGAGGCACATTATATATTAAGCACAATGATCCGAGCGTATGTTGTAAGAATACAATAATCAAATAATGTGTAAACAGGGGGTGCTGGGACCATAGATGACTTTTCAGTTCTTTTCTTGACATGCCACTGTTATTCCTAGATAGTAGCCACATCATCCATTTTTTCAAAAGGGCCCATAATAGGGATAGACATCATGGAAACCCCAGGAAATGTTGAACACAACTATAACTGAAGTGGGAACAAGAAAGGTGTGATTATAAAAAACATATAAACATATTAAACCCCAATATACAGTGGTACTTATTAGTTTCCAAGGGTAGAGGGAAGAAGGGGTAGGGGGAACAGAGGGGACAGGGAAAAGGGCCTAAAAAATGAAGATAAAAAACATATATGTGTACATCAAAACGACAACAGACAAAATATAAAATTCGCGCTAGCCCAAGAAGGATTTGAAGCTAATATACTCATTTAGCCCTTTGGGGGTCATCGTGTCCAAATCTACCGTCCACCTTGTTTCTTTTTTCAATAATTCTTTCTTATAATAACCACCCCTAATGCCTAGTTGTACCCGATCAATCCCTCTTACTTTGATTGTTTTAGGGTTGCTATTGTGATATTTTCTAAAGTGCTTGGGTATGGTTCTTAAAGCATCTACCGTATATACTCGAGTATAAGCCGACCCGAGTATAAGCCGACCCCCCTAATTTTGCCACAAAAAACTGGGAAAACTTATTGACTCGAGTATAAGCCTAGGGTGGAAATGCAGCATTTACCGGTGAATTTCAAAAATAAAAATAGATCATTATTTCCCCATAGCTGTGCCATATAGTGCTCTGCACCGTTCATTATTTCCCCATAGCTCTGCCACATATAGTGCTCTGCACCGTTCATTGTGCCCCATTGCTGTGCCATATACGGTGCTCTGCACCGTTCATTGTGCCCCATTGCTGTGCCATATACGGTGCTCTGCACCGTTCATTGTGCCCCATTGCTGTGCCATATACGGTGCTCTGCACCGTTCATTGTGCCCCATTGCTGTGCCATATACGGTGCTCTGCACCGTTCATTGTGCCCCATTGCTGTGCCATATACGGTGCTCTGCACCGTTTATTGTGCCCCATTGCTGTGCCATATACAGTGCTCTGCACCGTTCATTGTGCCCCATTGCTGTGCCATATACGGTGCTCTGCACCGTTCATTGTGCCCCATATCTGTGCCCATATACGGTGCTCTGCTCCGTTCATTGTGCCCCATTGCTGTGCCATATACGGTGCTCTGCACCGTTCATTGTGCCCCATTGCTGTGCCATATACGGTGCTTTGCACCGTTCATTGTGCCCCATTGCTGTGCCATATACGGTGCTCTGCACCGTTCATTGTGCCCCATAGAAATCTCTGCCGCCGCTGCTGCAATAAAAAAAAAAACCACATACTCACCTCCCTTGATTGCAGCTCCCGGCGTCTCGTTCCGGCGCCTCCATCTTCCTGGCGTCTCCGCTCTGACTGATCAGGCAGAGGGCGCCGCGCACACTGTATGCGTCATCGCGCCCTCTGCCTGAACAGTCAGAGCGCAGACGCCGGGAAGATGGAGGCGCCGGCCGGGAAGATGGAGCGGCGCCCGGCGGCTGGAACGAGGACAGGTGAATATGCTATACTTACCTAGTCCTGGCGATCCTCGCGCTGTCCCTCTGCCTGGTCTTCGGTGCCGCAGCTCTTCCTGTCAGCGGTCACCGGCACCGCTGATTAGAGGAATGAATAGGCGGCTCCGCCCCTATGGGAGGTGGAGCCGCTTATTCATATCTCTAATGAGCGGTCCCACGTGACCGCTGAAGAGGGGAAGAAGCTGCAGCACAGAAGCCCGTGGGACGGCAGGGACAGCGCGAGGATCGCTGGGACTAGGTAAGTATGCCTCAGCGCCCTCACCCCCTCACCCGCCGACCCTGCCACCCACATTGACTCGAGTATAAGCCGAGAGGGGCACTTTCAGCCCAAAAATTTGGGCTGAAAATCTCGGCTTATACTCGAGTATATACGGTACGTCTAATGCCGTGGCACCGTTCTTAATATCCCGTACATGCTCTAAAACTCGCACACGTAATTCCCGTGTGGTCATGCCAATATATATAAGGTTACATGCACATTTGGTATA
Source organism: Ranitomeya imitator (assembly GCF_032444005.1). Lineage (NCBI taxonomy): Eukaryota > Metazoa > Chordata > Amphibia > Anura > Dendrobatidae > Ranitomeya > Ranitomeya imitator. The sequence continues at coordinate 201,237,051 of NC_091285.1, read as the reverse complement.
ATATATCACATTTTATATATGGCATATGTAGGGGAGTCTGTTGTGAATTCTGCTCTTGGGCTCCCTCCGGTGGTTATGAGTGGTAGTGCTGCTGTCTTTGGATCGCAGCATTTATCAGGTGTGTTCACTTTTTGCAATTTGGACTCAGCTATTTAGTCCTGCTTGATCCTTTAGTCAGTGCCAGTTGTCCATTGTTTTTGGAGGATTCACATCCCTTACTGGTCTCTCCTGTTTGCTGTGCTTTTCAACAAAGATAAGTCCTGGCTTTGTTTTTGCTGTCCACATGCTGTGGGCCTTATAGTTCAGTGCATTTTCATGTTTTGTCTTGTCCAGCTTGTCTGTGTAAGGATTTTTTGGAGCCAAGCGGTATCTCTGGAGATGCAGATATACCCTCCATGTCTTTAGTCAGATGTGGAGTTTTGTATTTTCTGTTTTGGATATTTTCTAGTGTTTTAATACTGACCGCATAGTTCTCTGTCCTATTCTTTCTTTTTAGCTAGTAAGGCCTCCTTTGCTAATCCTGATTTCAGTCTGCGTTTGTCATTTCCCTCTCCTCTCACAGTCAATATTTGTGGGGGGCTGTCTATCCTTTGGGGATTTTCTCTGAGGCAAGATAGTTTTCCCGTTTCTATCTTTAGGGGAAGTTAGTCATTAGGCTGTGTCGAGGCGTCTAGGGAGTGTTAGGTACATCCCACGGCTATTTCTAGTTGCGCTGCTAAGTTCAGGGTTTGCGGTCAGTACAGGTACCACCTTCTCCAGAGTACGTCACATGCTGCTCCTAGGCCACCAGATTAAAACAGTACAACTCGCCAACAATGAGTTAATTGCATCTCAGAAGAAGGGAGGAAAGGTTTTGAGCCATTTTTTTTCCTTAGCCTATTTTGTCTTTTCCTCCCTCTTAATCTCTGGGTATCTGCGGAACCTAGTAATAACATGAATGTTCAGGAGTTAGTTTCTCGTGTGGATCAGCTTGCTGCTAGGGTACAGGGTATTTCAGATAATATTGTTCAGACTCCTGCCTTAGAACCTAAGATTCCCACTCCTGATTTATTCTTTGGTGACAGATCCAAATTTTTGAGTTTCAAAAATAACTGTAAACTGTTTTTTGCATTGAGACCCCGGTCCTCTGGTGATCCCATTCAGCAGGTTAAAATCATCATATCCCTGCTGCGTGGTGACCCACAGGATTATTATTATTATTATACGTTTTTATAGCGCCAATTATTCCATGGCGCTTTACATGTGAATACGGGGCAAATATAGACAAATACATTAAACATGAGCAGATAACAAGGCACACGAGTACATAAGGAGGGAGGGCCCTGCCCGCGAGGGCTCACAGTCTGCAGGGGGTGGGTGAGGATACACTAGGAGAGGGAAGAGCTGGCTGTGCGGCTGTTCAGTAGGTTGAGGATCACTGCAGGCTGTAGGCTTGTCGGAAGAGATGAGTCTTCAGGTTCTTTTTGAAGGTTTCTATGGTAGGCGCGAGTCTGATGTGTTGGGGTAGAGAGTTCCAGAGTATGGGGGAAGCACGGGAGAAGTCTTGGATGCGGTTGTGGGAAGAAGAGATGAGAGGGGAGTAGAGAAGGAGGTTTGGGAGGATCGGAGGTTGCGTGTAGGTAGGTACCGGGAGACCATGTCACAGATGTATGGAGGAGACAGGTTGTGGATGGCTTTGCATGTCAGTGTGAGGGTTTTGAACTGGAGGCTCTGGGCGATAGGAAGCCAGTGAAGGGCTTGACACAGGGGAGAAGCTGGGGAATAGCGGGGGGACAGGTGGATTAGTCGGGCAGCAGAGTGTAGGATGGATTGGAGTGGTGCCAGAGTGCTAGAGGGGAGTCCAGAGAGTAGGAGGTTGCAGTAGTCGACGCGGGAGATGATAAGGGCATGCACTAGCGTTTTAGCAGTGTTGCGGTCAAGGAAAGCACGGATCCGGGAAATATTTTTGAGTTTGAGACGACAGGAGGAGGCAAGGGCTTGGATATGTGGCTTGAAAGAGAGGGCAGAGTCAAGGATCACCCCGAGGCACCGGGCGTGTGGGACTGGGGATAGTGAGCAGCCATTGACATTGATGGATAGGTCTGGTGGAGGGGTAGAGTGAGATGGGGGAAAGATGATGAATTCTGTTTTGTCCATGTTCAGTTGTAGAAAGCGAGCAGAAAAGAAGGCTGAAATGGCAGACAGACAGTGCGGGATTTTGGTAAGCAAGGAGGAGAGGTCAGGTCCGGAGAGGTAGATCTGCGTGTCATTGGGCATTTTCCCTGGAAACTGGCAATCCTGCTTTGCTTAATGTTGATTCTTTCTTTCAAGCATTGGGGTTATTGTATGATGAGCCTAATTCTGTGGATCAAGCTGAGAAGATCTTGTTGGCCCTGTGTTAGGGTCAAGAAGCAGCAGAATCGTATTGCCAGAAATTTAGAAAATGGTCTGTACTGACTAAATGGGATGAGGAATTTTCAAAAAGGGTCTTTCTGAATCCGTTAAAGATGTTATGGTGGGGTTCCCCATGCCTGCTGGTCTGAGTGATTCTATGTCTCTGGCCATTCAGATTGATTGGCGCTTGCGCGAGCGCAGAGTTGTGCACACTGTGGCGTTGTCCTCTGAGCGGAGCCCTGAGCCTATGCAGTGTGATAGGATTTTGTCTAGAGCTGAACGTCAAAGATTCAGGCGTCAGAATAGGTTGTGTTTTTACTGCGGCGATTCTGCTCATGTTATTTCTGATTGCCCTAAGCGTACAAAGAGAATCGCTAGTTCTGCTACCAATAGTACTGTACAACCTAAATTTCTGTTATCTGTGACCTTGATCTGCTCATTATCATCATTTTCTGTCATGGCATTTGTGGATTCAGGCGCCGCTCTGAACTTAATGGACTTAGAATTTGCCAGACGTTGTGGTTTCCCCTTGCAGCCTTTGCAGACCCCTATTCCTTTAAGGGGCATTGATGCTACACCGTTGGCTATAAATAAACCTCAGTTTTTGAGACAGCTGACCATGCGCATGGCGCCAGCCTATCAGGAAGATTGTCGTTTTCTGGTGTTGCATAATTTGCATGATGATATTGTTCTGGGTTTTCCATGGTTACAGGTACATAATCCGGTGTTAGATTGGAGATCTATGTCTGTGACTAGTTGGGGTTGTCAGGGGGTTCATGGTCACATTCCTTTGATGTCAATTTCCTCTTCCCCCTCTTCTGAAATTCCTGAGTTTTTGTCAGATTTCCAGGATGTATTCGATGAGCCCAAATCCAGTTCCCTTCCACCGCATAGGGACTGTGATTGTGCTATTGACTTGATTCCCTCTATAATTTGTAAAGCGCTGCGGAATATGTTGGCGCTATATAAATAAAAATTATTATTATTATTATTATTATTCCAGGTTGTAAGTTCCCAAAGGGCCAACTTATCAACCTGTCTGTGCCAGAACATGCCGCCATGCGGAGCTATAGAAGGGGCATATTCGGCCATCTTCTTCACCATTGGGAGCAGGTTTTTTTTTTTGTTGCCAAGAAGGATGGCTCCTTGAGACCCTGTATTGATTATCGCCTCTTGAATAAGATCACGGTCAAATTTCAATACCCTTTGCCTTTGCTTACTGATTTGTTTGCTAGGATTAAGGGGGCTAGCTGGCTTACTAAGATTGACCTTCGAGGGGCATATAGTCTTATTCGTATTAAGCAGGGTGACGAATGGAAAACTGCATTTAATACGCCCGAAGGCCATTTTGAATACCTTGTGATGCCATTCGGACTCTCTAATGCCCCATCTGTGTTCCAATCCTTCATGCATGATATCTTTCGGAGTTATCTTGATAAATTCATGGTTGTATATTTGGATGATATTTTGATTTTTTTCCGATGATTGGGAGTCTCATGTGAAACAGGTCAGGATGGTATTTCCGATCCTCCGTAATAATGCTTTATTTGTGAAGGGGTCGAAGTGCCTCTTTGGAGTGCAGAAGGTTTCTTTTTTGGGCTTCATTTTTTCTCCCTCATCTATAGAAATGGATCCGGTTAAGGTTCAGGCCATTCATGATTGGATTCAGCCCACATCTGTGAAGAGCCTTCAGAAATTCTTGGGCTTTGCTAATTTTTATCGTCGTTTCATTGCCAACTTCTCCAGTGTGGTTAAACCTCTGACCGATTTGACGAAGAAAGGCGCTGATGTGACGAATTGGTCCTCCGCGGCTGTTTCTGCCTTTCAGGAGCTTAAACACCGATTTACTTCTGCCCCTGTGTTGCGTCAGCCGGATGTTTCTCTTCCATTTCAGGTTGAGGTTGACGCATCTGAGATTGGGGCAGGGGCCGTTTTGTCTCAGAGGAATTCTGATGGTTCCTTGATGAAACCGTGTGCCTTCTTTTCTCAGAAGTTTTCGCCTGCGGAACGCAATTATGATGTCGGCAATCGGGAGTTGTTGGCTATGAAGTGGGCATTTGAGGAGTGGCGACATTGGCTTGAGGGGGCCAAGCACCGTATTGTGGTCCTGACCGATCATAAGAATCTGATTTACCTCGAGTCTGCCAAACGGCTGAATCCTAGACAGGCTCGATGGTCCCTGTTTTTCTCCCGTTTTGATTTTGTGGTCTCGTACATTCCTGGTACTAAGAATTTTAAGGCGGATGCCCTCTCTATGAGATTTTTTCCTGATTCCCCTGGGGTTCTTGAGCCGGTCAGCATTCTGAAGGAAGGGGTGATTTTTTTCTGCCATCTCCCCTGATTTACAACGGGTTCTTCAGGAATTTCAGGCTAATAAACCTGACCGCTGTCCAGTGGGGAAACTGTTTGTTCCTGATAGATGGACTAGTAAAGTGATTTCTGAGGTTCATTGTTCTGTGTTGGCTGGCCATCCTGGGATTTTTGGTACCAGAGATTTGGTTGGTAGGTCCTTTTGGTGGCCTTCTTTGTCGCGGGATGTGCGTTCTTTTGTGCAGTCCTGTGGGATTTGTGCGCGGGCTAAGCCTTGCTGTTCCCGCGCTAGTGGGTTGCTTCTGCCTTTGCCGGTCCCTGAGAGACCTTGGACGCATATTTCTATGGATTTTATTTCAGAGCTTCCGGTTTCTCAGAGGATGTCTGTTATCTGGGTGGTTTGTGACCGGTTTTCTAAGATGGTTCATTTGGTCCCTTTACCTAAATTGCCTTCCTCTTCTGATTTGGTTCCGTTGTTTTTTCAGCATGTGGTTCGTTTGCATGGTATTCCAGAGAATATTGTGTCCGATAGAGGTTCCCAGTTTGTTTCTAGGCTTTGGCGGGCCTTTTGTGCTAGGCTGGGCATTGATTTGTCTTTTTCTTCCGCATTTCATCCTCAGACAAATGGCCAAACCGAGCGAACTAATCAGACTTTGGAAACTTATTTGAGATGCTTTGTGTCTGCTGATCAGGATGATTGGGTGGCTTTCTTGCCATTGGCCGAGTTTTCCCTTAATAATCGGGCTAGTTCTGCTACCTTGGTTTCGCCTTTTTTTTGTAATTTTGGTTTTCATCCTCGGTTTTCTTCAGGGCAGGTTGAGCCTTCTGATTGTCCTGGTGTGGATTCTGTGGTTGACAGGCTGCAGCAGATTTGGGCTCATGTGGTGGACAAATTGGTGTTGTCTCAGGAGGAGGCTCAGCGTTTTGCTAACCGTCGTCGGTGTGTTGGTTCCCGGCTTCGGGTTGGGGATTTGGTCTGGTTGTCTTCCCGTCATGTTCCTATGAAGTTTTCTTCCCCTAAGTTCAAGCCTCGGTTTATTGGTCCTTATAGGATTTCTGAGATTATCAATCCAGTATCTTTTCGATTGGCCCTTCCAGCCTCTTTTTCCATCCATAATGTTTTCCATAGATCTTTGTTGCGGAAGTATGTGGTGCCCGTTGTTCCCTCGGTTGATCCTCCGGCCCCGGTGTTGATTGATGGGGAGTTGGAGTATGTGGTTGAGAAGATTTTGGATTCTCGTTTTTCGAGGCGGAAGCTTCAGTATCTGGTCAAATGGAAGGGTTATGGCCAGGAGGATAATTCTTGGGTTGTTGCCTCCAATGTTCATGCTGACGATTTGGTTCGTGCCTTTCATTTGGCTCGTCCTGATGGGCCTGGGGGCTCTGGTGAGGGTTCGGTGAACCCTCCTCAAGGGTGGGGTACTGTTGTGAATTCTGCTCTTGGGCTCCCTCCAGTGGTTATGAGTGGTAGTGCTGCTGTCTTTGGATCGGAGCATTTATCAGGTGTGTTCACTTTTTGCAATTTGGACTCAGCTATTTAGTCCTGCTTGATCCTTTAGTCAGTGCCAGTTGTCCATTGTTTTTTGAGGATTCACATCCCTTACTGGTCTCTCCTGTTTGCTGTGCTTTTCAACAAAGATAAGTCCTGGCTTTGTTTTTGCTGTCCACATGCTGTGGGCCTTATAGTTCAGTGCATTTTCATGTGTTGTCTTGTCCAGCTTGTCTGTGTAAGGATTTTTTGCAGCCAAGCGGTATCTCTGGAGATGCAGATATACCCTCCATGTCTTTAGTCAGATGTGGAGTTTTGTATTTTCTGTGGTGGATATTTTCTAGTGTTTTAATACTGACCGCATAGTTCTCTGTCCTATTCTTTCTTTTTAGCTAGTGAGACCTCCTTTGTTAATCCTGATTTCAGTCTGCGTTTGTCATTTCCCTCTCCTCTCACAGTCAATATTTGTGGGAGGCTGTCTATCCTTTGGGGATTTTCTCTGAGGCAAGATAGTTTTCCCGTTTCTATCTTTAGGGAAAGTTAGTCCTTAGGCTGTGTCGAGGTGTCTAGGGAGTGTTAGGTACATCCCACGGCTATTTCTAGTTGCGCTGCTAAGTTCAGGGTTTGCGGTCAGTACAGGTACCACCTTCTCCAGAGTACGTCACATGCTGCTCCTAGGCCACCAGATTATAACAGGAGTCCTATTAGTCTAGAGCTTCTGCTTTGACCTTGTACTTGTTGTCTGTTAAGCCTCACCAGTTTGTTACATGGTCTATATGTATTTTTAATCTTTTGTAATAAAGCTTATGGTTTTTAATATTTACATTTTCGATCCAGTGTCGTCATAAGTTCTCTATTGGTGTGCATATGTAATTGTGCTAACATTTATAGGAACTAATTTCAAACATCTGCACTAATGGATCACACCTTTTCAAGTTCAAAGCCTTTAATTAGGCCTTAACCCCTCATATGGACCTGAAAATCTTTGGGTATGATACGTATGCACACGGACAGCACACGGAAAGCACACGGAGAGCACACGGATGACAAAAACGGACACACGGCCCGAACACGGACAGCACACGGACACAGATAACTCCGGGACGGTTTTCTCCGGTACCGGAATTATCTGGACGTGTGAGACTGGCCTAAGAGCAGCTAATAAAAAGCCATTACAAACCAGCAAACAGATATTTAAAGCTGCTGGTGCCTCTGGAGTTCCTCGAACCTCAAGGTGTAGGATCCTTCAAAGGCTTGCTTTGGTTCATAAACCTACTATTCAGCCACCCCTAAACAGTGTTCACAAGTAGAAACGGTTGCAGTGGGCCCAGACATACATGAAGACTAATTTCAAAACAGTCTTGTTTACTGATGAGTGTCGCGTAACCCTGGATGGTCCAGAGGGATGGAGTAGTGGATGGTTGGCGGATGGCCCGCGCAGTATGTCCCGGAAGTATTTTGCTGTGTTCCGGGACATAGTTCGCGGGTGCATGCACAGTAATGCTTTTTGGCAAAGCATACTGCACGTGTGCCACCGAAGACTGCATGGTACACGCGCCAACTATGGCGCACGCATACTCTTATTCACTAAAATATTTCGGAAAACAGGGACGGACGGGGTGGAGAAATGAAGAGGATACGCTGCCCATCGGACCAGTAAAAACTCATTTTAATATCCCGCCAATTTGAGGTGACAGTTTTCCTTTAACATGTATCTTGGCCTGTTAGGTTGTTTTGGAGTTAGGCTACGTTCACATTAGCGTTCCGCTAATGTGCGTCGCTGTTGCGTCGGCGACGCAGCGGCGACGCGTCCCTATGTTTAACATGGGGGACGCGTGCGTTTTTTTGTTGCGTTTTCCGACACGTGCGTCGTTTCCGACGCTAGCGTCGGACGCAAGAAAATGCAACAAGTTGCATTTTTCGTGCGTCCGATTTTCGTCAAAAAACGACGCACGCGTCGCAAAACGCAGCGTTTTTGCGTGCGTTTGCGCGCGTTTTTTTGTGCGTCGTGCGTTGCGTCGCCGACGCAGCGGCGCGCAACGCTAATGTGAACGTAGCCTGATAGCTTTTTTGTTCAGTGAATGTGACCTCCAAATGCTGCAAATTCAACAAATGAGCATTTTCAGTTCTTTAAAACATATGAAATGTATAGAAATTCTACTGTGCCTAATAATTTGGAACAGCGCATTTTGAGTTTTTATTCATTTTGGAGATTATACTGATATCATTGGGAGGTTTCTTCAATAAAATTCGATGTATACGCTAACGGGTGATGACTTTTATTAGACTGACTGTCATTTGCACCGACCAATTAGGAAAATCCGAGAAAAACATCACTTGCATAATAACTTGGAACATGGTGTACAGTATGTGGTCTGCCGAGCACTAGTGTAGGACTGATATTACCACTCTATGGTCACTATATGGTGTTATTATCAGTCTTAGTACAGTGTTTTTGGTTAAAGTAATTGCCCGAGCTTGAAGTTAAAGTCTGCAGTGACTCTATGTGATGTTCCAACTTCTGAATTCTCACAGAGCTCGCACACTGTGAGGATTCTCTGGTGTCAGCGCTGGTGATCATGTGCAGTGGCATCACTTGAACAGCATGAGCCTCAAAGCAAAAGCTCTAATGGGGCCAATTATTGCAAGTCTTTAATAGGATTGGCCTTTCCATATTGTCCAAAAGGACATTTGGGACCCCCTAGGCTAAAGGGTATGGGTGCAATTGCAACCATCGGACTTATTGTAATTACGCCCCTGATCATGTTCCCGCAAGTATGAGATTTGCATACATGCACTCACATGCCAACTAGACGTGCATGGCCTCGCTCAATGCAAGTGAAATGAGCAAAGCCAAGACAATTAGTTGGAATATGGCCAGAGGTGTGAAAATCGGATTCTTGGGGTCACATTATGGCCGTCACCCAATGCCGGCACCGGAGAATCCTCAAATCTGCGCTAGGAGGATTCAGAAGTCTGAAGTTAAATAGACTTTAACCTCAACCCTTTAATGATCAGTATGGTGGCATTATCAATACTGTATATGCTGGTAATATTTAGTCATGGTTTGTTGGCATTTGTGTGGCACCCCAGGAGTCCGGATGCCACAGTGGCAATGCCTCCCTCACAGGGAGTGATGCCATGCCTGGAAGCAAGAAGGGATCCCCTTAGCAGGCAACACTAGTATGCAACACTTTCCTGACTTCAGACCAGAAGGGGAAGCTCTAAACCCAGTTTCAGGGGAACTTCCCTATAAAGTTCTCGTCTGGAGGCAGGGTTAGTCAGTCATTTAGAGACAGTGAAGAAAGAGGAAGCAAGTGAGGAGAATCTGGGGATAGGAGCTGCGACTAAGCTCACCCCAGGACTGAGCGCAACAGATGGGACACCGGAGTCTGTGGTTGTGTGGGAACTGCATGCCCAGCAAATGAATCCAGAGAACAGGAGATTGCAGGTCTCCTGGCCAGATCTGATGCCCGAAAGCAGCAAACTAGAGAGCCCAGAGTCACCACAAGGGAGTGTCATCGGGAAAAGGCTCAAGCTGCCTGTCATGCGGGCAGTGTTCCACCAAAAGGACAGACTGAGAGAGGGACTTGAAGAGAGTTTAAAGCATCAAGAACCTAAAGAACAGTGCAGTAGGGAGGCTTCCAACCCCACCTGGCTAGGGGGAAACTGAACTGCTTCCAGGCTGCCCGGATCTACAATACCACCTGTACCTGTGCTCCGGGCTGCACCTACAATTAAAGGTAATGAAACTACAGTCCCTGTGTCCTCAAATAATTTCTGCACCCCAACTTCCACAACCTTTCAAAGACTGTTCTGGTAGCCCTGGGGCCCCGCTCCACTTGTAGGGAACAGGACCATCCTAGCTGCATCACCATCGGCCCCAACAGTCCCTTTAACCCCCAAGAGTGGTTTGCACGTTAATGACCGGGCCAATTTCTACAATTCTGACCACTGTCCCTTTATGAGGTTATAACTCTGGAACGCTTCAACGGATCCTGATGATTCTGACACTGCTTTCTCATGACATATTGTACTTCATGATAGTGGTAATTTCGCAACTTTCCAACTTGAATTTTTATGCCCTTAAATCACAGAGATATGTCACAAAAAAAACTTAATAAGTAACATTTCCCACATATCTACTTTACATCAGCACAATTTTGGAACCAAAATTTTTTTTGTTAAGGAGTTATAAGGGTTAAATGTTGACCAGCAATTTCTCATTTTTACAACACCCTTTTTTTAGGGACTACATCACATTTGAAGTCACTTTGAGGGGTCTATATGATAGAAAATAGTGTGACACCATTCTAAAAACAGCACCTCTCAAGGAGCTCAAAACCATATTCAAGAAGTTTATTAACCCTTCAGGTGTTTCACAGGAATTTTTGGAATGTTTAAAACAAAAATGAACATTTAAGTTTTTTTCACACAAAATTCATTTCAGCTCCAATTTGTTTTATTTTACCAAAGGTTACAGGAGAAATTGGACCCCAAACCTTGTTGTACAATTTGTTCTGAGTATGCTGATACCCCATATGTGGGGGTAAACCACTGTTTCTGCGCATGGCAGAGCTCAGAAGGAAAGGAGCGCCATTTGACTTTTCAATGCAAAATTGACTGGAATTGAGATACTGTAGGACGTCATGTCACATTTGGAAAGCCCCTGATGTGCTAAACATTGAAACCCCCCACAAGTGACACCATTTTGGAAAGTAGACCCCCTACGTAACTTATCTAGATGTGTGGGGAGCACTTTGATCTACCAAGTGCTTCACAGAAGTTTATAATGTAGAGCTGTAAAAATAAAAAAATCATATTTTTTCACAAAAATGATATTTTCGCCCTCAATTCTTTATTTTCCCAAAGGTAACAGAAGAAATTGGACCCCAAAAGTTGCTGTGCAATTTGTCCTGAGTACGCTGATGCCACAAATGTGGGGGTAAACTACTGTTTGGGCGCATGGCAGAGCTCGGAAGGGAAGGAGCGCCGTTTGACATTCCAATGCAAAATTGACTGGAATTGAGATGGGACACCATGTCGCGTTTGGAGAGCCCCTGATGTGTCTAAATATTGAAACCCCCCACAAGTGACACCATTTTGGAAAGTAGACCCCCTAAGGAACTTATCTAGATGTGTGGTGAGCACTTTGAACCCCCAAGGGTTTCACTACAGATTATAAAGCAGAGCTGTGAAAATAAAAATTATTTTTTTTCCCACAAAATTTATTTTTTTAGCCCCCAGTTTTGTACTTTCCCAAGGGTAACAGGAGAAATTGGACCACAAAAGTTGTTTTCCAATTTGTCCTGAGTACGCTAATACCCCATATGTGGGAGAAAATTACTTTTTTGGCACATCACAGAGCTCGGAAGGGAAGGAGCGCCGTTTGGAATGCAGACTTAGATGGAATTGTCTGCAGGCATCACATTGCGTTTGCAGAGCCCCTGATGTACCTAAACAGTAGAAACCCCCACAAATGACACCATATTGGAAACTAGACCCCCCAAGGAACTTATCTAGATGTGTTGTGAGAACTTTGAACCCCCAAGTGTTTCACTGCAGTTTATAACGCAGAGCCGTGAAAATAAATATTCTTTTTTTTCCACAAAAATTATTTTTTAGCCCCCAGTTTTGTATTTTCCCAAGGGTAACAGGAGAAATTGGACCACAAAAGTTGTTGTCAAATTTGTCCTGAATACGCTGATATCCCATAAGTGGGAGAAAACTACTGTTTGAGCGCATGGCAGGGCTTGGAAGGGAAGGAGCGCCATTTGGAATGCAGACTTAGATGGAATGGTCTGCAGGCGTCACATTGTGTTTGCAGAGCCCCTGATGTACCTAAACAGTAGAAACCCACCACAAGTGACCTCATATTGGAAACTAGACCCCCAAGGAACTTATCTAGATGTGTTGTGAGAAATTTGAACTCCCAAGTATTTCACTGCAGTTTATAACGCAGAGCCGTGCAAATAAAAATTATTTTTTTTCCAAAAAAAAAAGTTTTTTTAGCCCCCAGTTTTGTATTTTCCCAAGGGTAACAGGAGAAACTGGACCCCAAAAGTTGTTGTCCAACTTGTCCTGAGTATGCTGATACCCCATATGTTGGGGTAAACCCCTGTTTGGGCGCATGGGAGTGTTTGGAAAGGAAGGGGAACTGTTTTAATTTTTCAATGTAAAATTGGCTGGAATTGAGATCGGACGCATGTCACGTTTGGAGAGCCCCTGATGTGCCTAAACAGTGGAAACCGCCCAGTTCTAACTGAAACCCTAACCCAAACACACCCCTAACCCTAATCCCAACCCTAACCATAACCCTAACCACACCCCTAACCCGAACATGCCCCTAAACCTAATCCCAAACACATCCATAACCCCAACACACCCTTAACCCTAATCTCAACCCTAACCACACCCCTAACTCCTACACGCCCCTAATCCTAATCCCAACCATAACCCTTGCCACCCCCCAACCCTGATTCACCCCTATCCTTAATCCCAACCGTAAATGTAATCCAAACCCTAACTCTAACTTTAGCACCAACCCTAACCCTCACTTCAGCCCCAACCCTAACCCTAACTGTAGCCCCAACCCTTACTGTAGCCCTAACCCTAACTTTAGCCCCAACCCTAACTTTAGCCCCAACCCTAACCCTTACTTTAGCCCCAACCCTAACTCTTACTTTAGTCCCAACCCTATCCCTAACCCTAATGGGAAAATGGAAATAAATACATTTTTTACATTTTATTGTATTTCCCTAACTAAGGGGGTGATGAAATTGGGTTTGATTTACTTTTATAGCGGATTTTTATGATTGGCAGTTGTCACATACTAAAAAACACTTTTTTATTGCAAAAAGTCTTGTTTTTTGCGGGACGAGTTAATTTTATTGGTACCATTTTCGGGAACGTGATATTTTTTGATCGCTTTTTATTCCAATTTTTGTGAGGCAGAATGATCAAAAACCAGCTATTCATGAATTTCTTTTTTTTTTTTTTTTGGTGGGGGGGGCGTTTATACCGTTCCACATTTGGTAGAATTGATAAAGCAGTTTTATTCTTCGGGTCAATATGATTACAGCGATAACTCATTTACATTTTTTTTTATGTTTTGACAATTTTCATGCGATAAAATCTATTTTATATAAAAAATAATTATTTTTGCATCACTTTATTCTGAGGACTATAACTTTTTTATTTTTTTGCTGATGATGCTGTATGGCGGCTCGTTTTTTGCGGGACAAGATGACATTTTCAGTGGCACCATGTTTTTTATATCCCTCTTTTTGATCGCGCGTTATTCCACTTTTTGTTCAGCGGTATGATAACAAAGCGTTTCTTGCCTCGCTTTTTTTTTACGGTGATCACTGAAGGGGTCAACTAGTGGGACAGTTTTATAGGTCGGATCGTTATGGAAGTGGCGATACTAAATAATTGTACTTTTATTGTTTTTTTTTTATTTAGACAAAGAAATGTATTTATTGGAACGATATATATATATATATATATATATATATATATTTTCTTTATTTAGGATTTTTTTTTTACACGTGTAAAAAATTTTTTTTTTACTTGTTTACATTGCCCCATGGGGGGGACATGACAATATAGTGTCAGATCGCCGATCTGACGCTTTGCAGTGCACTTTGTCAGATCAGCGATCTGACAGGCACTGCATTGAGGCTTGCCAGCGCCTGCCCTGAGCAAGGGCTTGCAAGCTACCTCCCTGCAGGCCCCGGAAGGCCCCCTGCAGCCATTTTGGATCTGGGCCCTGCAGGGAGGAGGTAGGAGACCCTCGTAGCAACGCGATCACATCGAGTCTCAGGGAAGCACACAGGGAGCCCCTTCCCTGAGTGATGCTTCCCTGTGCCGCCGGAACGCTGCGATTATGTTTGATCGCAGTGTTCCGGAGGTTAATGTGCCAGGAGCTGTCCGTGATTGCTCCTGGCACATAGTGCCGGATGTCGACTGCGGCTGATCGCACTGGACGTACTATTCCGTCACTGGGAATTAAGTTCCATGTCACCTCGACGGGATAGTACGTTCAATGGGATTAATGGGTTAAGCAGCGTCGGCCATCTATAGCCGAATACCACAGGTGGTGTCACGAACAATCCACTACAAACATTCCCTCATCCCTTTATTTGCACGCCCAGGGCCACGGACCGGGTCCCTGTTGCCGTGACCACCCCTTTAAGAACCGTCCTACCCAGTTCCGAGTACCCAAATGCCCTAGCAGGTGTTGCATTTCTGGCATCACGAACAGGATGGACCGACCCAAAAAGTTGGATCCTGTGCGCATTGACTGTGTTGAACTGTTTGATCGCCGCCATTGTCGCGCCATGCGGCATAAGAGAATTGGAGGAGGTGTGTCTTCATGGGTGGAGCCCGTATAAAGAGCATGAAGGAAGCCACGCTTTGTGCTCTGCGAAAAAGTAGGAAGCCCCGACTTGGAGACCGGAAGGAGTTCATCCAGCCTGCCGGCGGATCAGTCACTGATCACAGTAACGATACACAGAGCCTGGCTGAGGGTCACTAAGGGGAGGGAAGGACATGTCCAACTCAGGTGGAGATCTAGCGGCGGACGCAGCCACAGCCCCCATAGTTCCGCATGATTCACTGGCAGACACAGCCGCAATCCCCATAGTACAGCAGAATCCGGCGGCAGCCGCAGCCTCCAGAGTGCAGCAAGATCTGGCAACTGCCGCCCCAGTCCCATTAAGCAGGTTGATCCTGACAGCGTGCAAAGATGGGGACAGTTTATTAAAGGATCAGTTTATAAAAAAAACTCCTGTCTAGCAATCAAAGGACACGGCTGCGCATAATGGCCCTAAAAATCCTGAACTAGATTTTGCACACTTTAAAGATAGGGCCATCCGGGTGCTGTATGAACCAAATTCCAGCCGCACAGCGCCCCCTAGGCGCCCAGCAATTACATACCACCAGGAAGCAGTATTCTTTCCACAAACAGAAACCGAAGCGCAGACCCTAGATAATGACCACTCTGCAGAACTACGTCTCCAGGTCCAGGAGCTGACCAAAGTGTGTCTGCACTAGCCAAAACCATGCAGTCCATGCAAGTGTCCCTAAAAGAGAAGACGCAGAAGAGGATCCCACTGATCAGTGGGAGAGACAACGACCGCTACGGATGACCCATTTGTCACTGCTTCAGCAAGGCGGGACACATCGCAAGATTCTGCAATTTAAATGGGCAACCACTGGGGCAGAGGGCCAACCCCCAGGAGTAGTATGACCAGGCCCTCAAAGCTGGGGAGCCAAGTACGTCGGAAGACGACCGATCCTCCCAGTTGTGATTGACGGCATCGCGATGAACGCTTCACTGCACACCGGCTGTCAGGTAACGACTATGCCATATCTTTATAAATGGTACTAGGCTGACTCTGATATTGCCCGCGGCCCAGATAATGATCTGACAGTAGTCGCCAGCAATGGTCAGCCTTTGCCACAAGTGGGGTATAAGGAGGTGACCAAAAGGTGGGGCGAGTAGAAGTGAAAGCCCAAGGTCTGATAATTGTAGACGTTGATCGACGAGAGTGTAACCCAATGATGACTTTAGGTACTAATGAGATAGAAAACTGTCTTGGCGAGGTTATTGTTTTGTTGCAGCAGGTAGCCAAAACTACTGGTTCCAGTGAGCAGCTGGTCCTGCAAAAGGAGATCAAAGCACTGATGCAGAAACAACAGGTAGAGCTGTCTGGTAGAGAAGTCGGCAGTGTCAGAGTGAGTGATCCATTCCCCATTGCATTACCCCCATGGAGTGAAATGGGGCCATAGGCCTCAGGGGTCAAGATTACCAGGCTCTGGTAGAACTAGTGTACTCTGATAGTAGGCCCACTGTACTGACAGCCAGGGGGTAGTCGATGTCCGCAAGGGGAGAGTTCCAATATGCAACCTGAATTGTGGGGAAAAAGAGGTCCATTTACCCCGATATGCCACCCTTGCTAAGTTGCTCACTGTCAGTAACCATGCAATACAAACAGCAGAACTCTTGGTCCCGTCCGACCAGGTGGAGGACAATGGCTCTGAGGGGCAGCTGGAGGATTGGTGTCAGAAATTGCATGTAGGCATGGACTCCACTCCTTTGCACCAAAAGCATGAGGCTTACCGAGTGGTTCAGGAATATGAGTAGGTATGCAGCAAACACCCACTAGACTTTGGGCAGGTTAAAGGGGTTCAACACCATATCCCCACTGGAGATCATCCGCCTATTAAAGAATGATACCGGCCTGTACCCCCAGCTCAATATCAATGTACCAAGGATATGTTACGGGAGATGAATTAGGCTGGGGTGATCAGAGACAGTTGTAGCCCATGGGCAGCTCCATTAATCCTCGTTAGAAAGAGAAATGGTACCATGAGAATGTGTGTTGACTACAGGCGAATTAACAGCATTACACACAAGGACGCCTACTAGTGATGAGCGAGTGTACTCGTTGCTCGAGATTTCCCGTGCACGCTCGGGTGATCTCCGAGTATTTGTTAGTGTTCGGAGATTAAGTTTTCATCACCTCAGCTGAATGATTTACAGCTACTACCCAGTCTGAGTACATGTGGGGGTTGCCTGGTTGCTTGGGAATCCTCACATGTAATCAAGCTGTTTAGTAGCTGTAAATCATTCAGCTGCCACGATGAAAACTAAATCTCTGAACACTAACAAATACTCAGAGATCACCTTAGCGTGCTCGGGAAAACCCGAGCAATGAGTACACTCGCTCATCACTAACGCCTACCATTACCTAGAATTGAGGAGTCACTAGCTGCACTGAGATCCGCTAACTATTTCTCCACCTTAGATCTCACCAGTGGGTATTGGCAGGTTAACGTGGCAGAGGCGGATAAAGAGAAGACTGCCTTCACAACACCAATGGGCCTCTCCGAGTTCAACTACATGCCATTCGGGCTTTGCAAAGCACCAAGGACATTACAGATGATGATGGAGTGTTGCCTTGGGCACAAGAACTTTGAAACCGTTCTTTTGTATCTGGATGATGTCATCATTTTCTCCAAAACCTATGAAGACCACTTGAAGCACCTGGCCGAGGTGTTCGGAGTCCTGTCCAACTTTAGCCTGAAAGTGAAGCCGTCCAAATGCCACCTGCTGAAGCCCAAGGTCCAGTACCTACAGTTGTGGCAAAAAGTATTGACACCCCTGCAATTCTGTCAGATAATACTGTTTCTTCCTGAAAATGATTGCAAACACAAATTCTTTGTTATTATTATCTTTATTTAATTTGTCTTAAATGAAAAAACACAAAAAGAATTGTCCTAAAGACAAATTGGATATAATTCCACACCAAACATAAAAAAGGGGGTTGACAAAAGTATTGGCACTGTTCGAAAAATCATGTGATGCTTCTCTAATTTGTGTAATTAACAGCACCTGTAACTTACCTGTGGCACCTAACAGGTGTTGGCAATAACTAAATCACACTTGCAGCCAGTTGACATGGATTATTGTTGACTCAACCTCTGTCCTGTGTCCTTGTGTGTACCACATTGAGCATGGAGAACAGAAAGAAGACCAAAGAACTGTCTGAGGACTTGAGAAACCAAATTGGGAGGAAGCATAAGCAATCTCAAGGCTACAAGTCCATCTCCAAAGACCTGAATGTTCCTGTGTCTACCATGCGCAGTCATCAAGAAGTTTAAAGCCCATAGCACTGTGGCTAACCTCCCTAGATGTGGACGGAAAAGAAAAATTGACAAGAGAATTCAACGCAAGATTGTGCGGATGTTGGATAAAGAACCTACACTAACATCCAAACAAGTTCAAGCTGCCCTGCAGTACGAGGGTACAACAGTATCAACCCGTACTATCCGTTGGCGTCTGAATGAAAAGGGACTGTATGGTAGGAGACCCAGGAAGACCCCAATTCTTACCCCGAAACATAAAAAAGCCAGGCTGGAGTTTGCCAAAACTTACCTGAAAAAGCCTAAAACGTTTTGGAAGAATGTTCTCTGGTCAGATGAGACAAAAGTAGAGCTTTTTGGGCAAAGGCATCAACATAGAGTTTACAGGAGAAAAAAAGAGGCCAAGAAAAGAACACGGTCCCTAAAGTCAAACATGGCGGAGGTTCCCTGATGTTTTGGGGTTGCTTTGCTGCTCCTGGCACTGGACTGCTTGACCATGTGCATGGCATTATGAAGTCTGAAGACTACCAAATTTTGCAGCATAATGTAGGGCCCAGTGTGAGAAAGCTGGGTCTCCCTCAAAGGTAAAGGGTCTTCCAGCAGGACAATGACCCAAAACACACTTCAAAAAGCACTAGAAAATGGTTTGAGAGAAAGCACTGGAGACTTCTAAGGTGGCCAGCAATGAGTCCAGACCTGAATCCCATAGAACACCCGTGGAGAGATCTAAAAATGGCAGTTTGGAGAAGGCACCCTTCAAATATCAGGGACCTGGAGAAGTTTGCCAAAAAAGAATGGTATAAAATTCCAGCAGAGCATTGTAAGAAACTCATTGATGGGTACCGGAAGCGGTTGGTCGCAGTTATTTTGGCTAAAGGTTGTGCAACCAAGTATTAGGCTGAGGGTGCCAATACTTTTGTCTGGGCCATTTTTGGAGTTTTGTGTGAAATGATCAATGTTTTGCTTTTTGCTTCATTATCTTTTGTGTTTTTTCATTTAAGACAAATTAAATGAAGATAATAATACCAAAGAATTTGTGATTGCAATCATTTTCAGGAAGAAACTGAGTATTATCTGACAGAATTGCAGGGGTGTCAATACTTTTGGCCACAACTGTAGATATCTCTGAATGAAATTCCTTTTGCAAATTTTTATTCATTGCATAGAGGAATCGGTTCAGAACAATAAAACATAATTATCAATGTAAATCAAAATGAATATCCCATGGAGGTCTGGATTTGGAATAATACTCAAAATCAAAGAGAAAAATCAAACTACAGGCTGATCCAACTTCAGTGGAAATGCCTCATGACAAGGAAATGATGCTCAGTATTGTGTGTGACCTCCATGTGCCTGTATGACCTCCCTAGTGTACAACGCCTGGGCATGCTAATTGATGAGGCGGCGGATGGTCTCCTGAGGGATCTCCTTCCAGACCTTGACTAAAGCATCCGCCAACTCCTGGACAGTCTGTGGTGCAATGTGACATTGGTGAATGGAGCGAGACATGATGTCCCAGATGTGCTCAATCGGATTCAGGTCTGGGGAACGGGCAGGCCAGTCCATAGCTTCAATTCATTCATCTTGCAGGAACTGCTGACACACTCCAGCCACATGAGGTCTGGCATTGTCCTGCATTAGGAGGAACCCTGGGCCAACCGCACCAGCATATCGTCTCACAAGGGGTCTGAGGATCTCATCTGGGTACCTAATAACAGTCAGGCTACCTCTGGCGAGCACATGGAGAGCTGTGCGGCCATCCAAAGAAATGCTACCCCACACTATTACTGACCCACTGCCAAACTGGTCATGCTGAAGGATGTTGCAGGCAGCAGCTCGCTCTCCACGGCATCTCCAGACTCTGTCACGTCTGTCACATGTACTCAGTGTGAACCTTCATCTGCGAAGAGCACAGGGCGTCAGTGGCGAATTTGTCAATCCTGGTATTCTGTGGCAAATGCCAAGCATCCTGCACGGTGTTGGGCTGTGAGCACAACCCCCATCTATGGATGTCGGGCACTCAGACCATCCTCATGGAGTCGGTTTCTAACTGCTTGTGCAGACACAAGCACATTTGTGGCCTGTTGGAGGTAATTTTGCAAGGCTCTGGCAGTGCTCCTTCTGTTCCTCCTTGCACAAAGGCGGAGGTAGCGGTCCTGTTGCTGGGTTGTTGCCCTCCTACAGCCCCCTCGTCTCCTGGTGTACTGGCCTGTCTCCTGGTAGCGCCTCCAGCCTCTGGACACTACGCTGACAGACACAGCAAACCTTGCCACAGCTCGCATTGATGTGCCATCCTGGATGAGCTGCAGTACCTGAGCCACTTGTCTGGGCTGTAGAGTCTGTCTCATGCTACCACAAGTGTGAAAGCACAACCAACATTCAAAAGTGACCAATTTATCAGCCAGAAGGCATTGGTACTGAGATGTGGTCTGTGGTCACCACCTGAAGAACCACTCCTTTATTGAGGGTGTCTTGATAATTGCCAATAATTTCCATCTATTGTCTATTCCATTTGCACAACAGCATGTGAAATTGATTGTCAAACAGTGTTGCTTTCTAAGTAGACAGTTTGATTTCACAGAAGTTTGATTTACTTGGAGTTATATTCTGTTTAAGTGTTCCCTTTATTTTTTTGAGCAGTGTATTTTCTTTTGATTCGTGGGTATGGTGCCATCATCATTGCGGCAGGACGCATAGATGACGTTGTGCCAGCCCGTCTAATCAAAAGCTGCGTCGGGGATCACAGAGGGTAAGAGATTCACGAGCCTCCCATCTAGCGGCAAGAGACTATTAGGAGTCATAGGAATTTATCTACCCATCTCTAGTGGTTATTATTAAATTTCTTTTTCAGTCTGTAATCTTCCTTCATTCAATCTTCAGTCCACCTGATTTCCAATTTGCAGCTTAATACAAGTTTCATATTTTTCATTTGTGGGAATGTTTCCCTCAGTAATATAGGCTGAATGTGAGGTCTGTGTTTATCCACAATACTGCTTTCATCATTAGGTAATATCAAAATTTTCTGCACTACATTTATTTTCTTGTTCATATGCTTTTCCATTCCATTTCTATAGGCTTTTTTGTCTGCCCTTACTGAGATCTTAGCTGCTTTCCAATCTTTCTACCTTGTGGAGATCTATTGTCTTTAATACTGAGAGAAGGGAAAGGTGTAAGCAGAGCCTTGTATTCGTTTTACAAAAACACTTCGCTACATAAAAGGACTTAGAGGCACTATGCAGCACCAAAATGGTGGCAAAATTTCCATGTAGAATATTTTGAAAGTTGCTTAATTTTGAATTTAAATAGCAAATGGACAATATGAAATAATTGCCGATGTGGAAAAATATTGTTGGTACCCCTTATAACTTAAATAACTAGAAACTGACAAATGAATTTTCAATTTAAATTTACTGAATATCATCTAATGAAAAATCAGTCATTGCTTTTGAATTGTGGTGCGACAGAAAAAAGTAAGAAAACTAAACTAGTGATAATGGGCTAGATAAACATTATGGTATCCTTAACTTAATATTTTGTTGTAACTGTCAATGAGACTTTAACATTAGTTTTGGCCCAATCCTTGTGAGTAAACTGTTCCAGATATCGAAGTTTTGTAACCCAAAAATGCACTCTCCATCTAGAGATAAAAATTTATCCACATAAAAAAACACATGGCTCATCGTATAATCACAGGGATCATAGAAACCACTTGAGTCCATTGCTTTGCACTTAATCATTTTTGGATGTTTTTAGCGGTGTATTGAAACTAGAGTTGAGCTAATATGTTCGGAATCGATCGCAGAATCTGAATTTGCCATATTCATGCCATATTTGTACCCTATTCGTGCCAAATTTATGTTTGTTGATCAGTTCCGAACATATTCTGTAAATTCTACTCCCACTGACTCCAATGACGTTCGGCGAATATTGCAAAAACAATGAATTGAAAAATTCACTCAACTCTAATTGAGACGTTATCCTTTTGGAGGACACACAACCTGCGACTCAGGCTAAGGTTTTGGACACTGGGCAGAACATTTCACTCCAGAATGCCTTGATAGTCTTGAGATTTAATTGTAGCCTGCAGATTCTACACACACTGTACCAGATGCAGCAAAGCAGCCCCAAAACATAACCAGTTCTTCTCAATGTTTTACAGCAGGTACAAAGTTCTTTTCTTTGTATGCTTAATTTTGGCATCTTTGAACATAGAGCTGATGCGACTTTCCAAAAAGCTCCAGTTTTGTTTCATTAGTTCAAACTACGTGCTGACAAAATCTGTGTGGCTTGTCAATATGCATTTTTGGCAAATTTCAGGCTTTTTTTTAGGATTTGCTTTCAACAGTAATTTCCTCCTGAGTCATCTTCCAAGAAGTCCACTTTAGAAAAGATAGCAACAGATGGTGGAATTTGACACTAATGTACCTTGAAGTTGATTTCTAATTTCTTTGGAAGTTGTTTGGGGCTCTTTGTTTACCATTGGTATAATCCATCTCTTCAATTTCCCTCTTGTGCTCACACTTCTATAGTCCTTAAACTTCTGAATAATATGTGAAAGTGTAGTAACAGGAATATCAAGCTATTTAGAGACTATCTTATAGCCTTTACCTTTAACATGTTTATCTAAAATTTTTCTTTCTAATTTCCTGAGACAATGCTCCCTTTTAGGTTTCTTTGGTCCATGTTCAAAGTGGTACACACCATGATACCAAACAGCAGAGTGACTACTTTTCACCCTTTAAATAGACAGACTAATTACAAGTTTGAAGACACACGTGATGCTTATTACAGGACACACCTTAACACGTCCCTATGGTCAAATTATTTTCAATAATATATGTCCAGGCCATTTTAGTTTTTTTTTTTTTTTAATTTTCCGTTGAACCACAATTTAAAAGCAATGTCTGTTTTTCATTAGTTGATAGTCAGTAAATTTAAACTGAAAATTACTGGTAATGAGCGAATATACTCGTTTCTCGAGATTTGTCGAGCATGCTCGGGGGTCCTCAGAGTATTTTTTAGTGCTCGGGGGTTTAGTTTGTCTTGCCACAGCTGAATGATTTACATCTGATAGCCAGCATAAATACATGTGGGGGTTGCCAGGGAATCCCCACATGTACTTAAGCTGGCTAACAGATGTAAATCATTCAGCTGCGGCAAGAAAATGATAATTACTTACGGGTAATTTGATTTTCCGGAACCATGACAGCGCCGCACATGAGAGATGGCATCCGCCCCCAGGAACAGGAAACCTGTAGCAGAGATATAAGAATGGGGCGGCCCCTCTCTCCTCAGTTTGTTTGCAGAGTATGGAAGATGACCGCTTTGTTAGTACACAGTTATGTATCATATTTACATTTGTATAGCCATTTCGTTAGCTCTTGTGTACACACATGCTTTGCACATATACATTTATCCATATACAATAATTTTTTTTTATTTTTTATTTTTTTGTGAATCACACAACCATCACCAAGATAGGGCGGGAATTAATGCGGCGCTGTCATGGTTCCGGAAAATCAAATTACCCGTAAGTAATTATCATTTTTCCCTTCACCATGACAGCGCCGCACGTGAGAGGAAAAAATAGAAGATTCCTAGGGTGGGACGACAGCAGACAACACCTTTCTCCCAAAAGACAAGTCTGATTGATCTAAGTCTAACCTATAGTGTCGGAAGAAGGTAGAGGGTGATGACCATACTGCCGCTTTACAAATCTGTTCTATCGAGGCGTTAGCCCTTTCCGCCCAAGAAGTGGCTATAGCACGCGTGGAGTGAGCCGTAACACCCTGTGGGGGAACTTGACCAGAAAAAGAATACGAAAGTGAAATAGCCGTACGCAACCACCGTGCAATAGTTGCCTTTGAGGCCTTTTTTCCCCTGTTTGTCCCCTGATAGGTGACAAAAAGGGCCGATGACTGACGCCAGGAATTTGTGGCCTCTAAATATTGAAGGAGGCAGCGTCTGACATCGAGACAATGGAAGGTCTTCTCTCCCTGGGATTTTGGTTGGGAACAAAAAGAGGGCAGAATAATTTCCTGGTCTCTATGAAATTTAGAATTGACCTTCGGAAGAAAGGCAGGGTCGGTTTTAATAACTACTATGTCATCATGGAAAGTAGTGTAAGGAGGGTTCACCGACATAGCTTGTAACTCACAAGTACGGCGGGCAGACGTTAAGGCAACTAGGAGAACCGTTTTTAGAGTCAAGGATTTTATTGATATAGAATCCAGAGGTTCAAAGGGGGAAACGGTAAGAGCCTTTAAAACTAAATTCAAATCCCAGGGAGCTATCTTAGGTATTAATTTTGAGGGTCTGGAAGTAAAGGAGGCTCGAATGAACCTATAGATCCAAGGGTGGTCAGCAAGTTTTTGATCGAACAGTGCACCAAGGGCAGAGACCTGCACCTTTAAGGTGTTAGTAGACAGACCTTTTTCCAACCCTTTTTGGAGAAATTCAAGAATTTCTTTTACTGGGACCTGTTGACCAGAGTCAGACAACTGTCGTCCCGAAAAATCTAGGAATTTTTGCCAGATTTTTTGGTATTTGTCTGAGGTGACCTTTTTCCTGCTAGCAAGCAATGTGGTCACCAAAGGGCTTGAGAATCCTTTTGCTAACAGAAGTCCCCTTTCAAGTTCCAGGCGGTGAGATGCAATCTGTGAACTTGGGGATGTTGAACTGGCCCTTGGTATAGGAGATCCGGAGCATCTGGAAAGATCCACGGGTCCGAGATAGACATGCGCCTGAGCCACGTGAACCACGCTCTCTTCGGCCAAAAGGGAGCTATGAGGATCACTCGTGCTTTGTCCTCCCGAATTTTCCTGAGGACTGCCGGGATTAATGGTATTGGGGGGAATGCGTATGCTAGATGGAAGTTCCACCGATACAGGAACGCGTCTACCCCCTCCGGGTGCTCTCTTGGGTTCAGAGAATAGAACCTCTTCACCTTCCGATTTTGTTTTGTGGCGAACAGGTCTACGTCTGGAACGCCCCAGCTGGCACATATTTTCCCAAATACTTGCTGGTTCAGGGACCACTCCCCCTGATGTAACGTGTGACGGCTTAAGTAGTCGGCTACTTGATTCTCTGATCCTTTCAAGTATGTTCCGGTTAGCGAAAGAAGGTTGTTTTCGGCCCATATAAAAAGTTCTTTGGCCTCTGCCATAAGGGATGTTGATCTTGTGCCCCCTTGGCGGTTTATATAAGCTATTGTTGTGTTGTTGTCGGATAACACTACCACATGTCTTCCCAGAATCCTTTCCCCTATATGAAGAAGTGCTAGTCTCACCGCAGACAATTCTTTTAGATTGGAGGACGCTGTTGTCATTGGGCTTCCCCATTGACCCTATAGGACCTGATCTCCCAAATGTGCCCCCCAACCCCACGGACTCGCATCGGTAGTAATGACTACTGGATCTCGTACTGACCATGGCACTGCGTTGGTTAGATTTTCTGTTTTCAGCCACCACTCTAGTGAGTTTTGAACTTCTGGTGACAGAAGAATCTTCCGATTCAGATTGTATGGATTTTTTTCTTGTTCGGCTAGTATCTGCCATTGTAACTCCCGTGTGTGGCTTTGTGCCCATCGCGTTGCTGGAATCGTTGCCGTTAGGACCCCTAGGAGTGACATTGCGTTTCTCAGAGAGATAGTCTGTTGTAATTGGAATGACTCTACCCTCTGTTGGATAGATTGAACTTTCCTCTGTGGGAGGACACACTCCTGCTTGACTGAATCTAACACAATTCCGAGGAATTCTTGGGTTTGAGTTGGGACAAGCCTTGATTTTTTCAGGTTTATCATCCATCCTAAATTGGTCAGTACCTCCAGCACCCTTGCGGCCGCACTTTTGCAACTTTCTTTGTTTTTTGCTATTATCAAAAAATCGTCCAAATAGGGTACCAACATTATGTCTTCTTTCCTGACGAAAGATGCTACTTCGGAAATAATTTTTGTGAATATACGGGGCGCAATGGCTACCCCAAAAGGAAGACATTGATATTGTAGATGGACGGGGGGTTTTCCCAGATTTACCACCAATCTTAGGTATTGTTGGTGTTGGACGGTGATTGGCACATGGTAGTAAGCGTCTGTAAGATCGATCACCACCATGTAACAGTTTGGGTCGAGTACTTTTACTGCGGTCTTTAAAGTCTCCATCTTGAACTTGTCTATTTGAATGTAATGGTTTAGGGCTTTTAGGTTGAATATTACCCTCAGCGAGCCGTCTGGTTTTGGTGTTAGAAATAAAGTGCTGTAGAACCCTTTCCCTATCTCTTGATGGGGTACTTCTACTAACACTTCTTTTTGCATGAGGAGATAAATTTCTCTTTCTAATATGGCCTGATTTTTTCCCCCCACCTGGGTCATTTTTACACGATTTGGTGGGAGGTTGGAGAATTTGAACTTTAGACCTTCTGACAACAAATTTGTTATCCAATGAGAAGCCGGCAGTGCTGCCCAGTGATGGACAAACCGCCGGAGTCTTCCCCCCACCGGAATGCTGGCGTCACTGATTTTTGGGATCAGGCTTGGGGGGAGGTTTGTTGAAAAGGAATCCCCTTTCCTTTCGCTCTCTCCAGGGTCTGCCTCGACTAGACCTGTCATCTGATCGGCCGCGGGTCCCTCTATATCCACCACGAAAGGACGAACGAGAGGTATCCCATCGGCGCCTGGGAAAGGAAGGGGGTGGAAACCGCTTCTTTTTGTCCGACGCTTTCTCAAGGATCTCGTCTAGAGATTTGCCAAAAAGGTATTGCCCTTCACAGGGTACTCCGCAGAGTTTGACCTTTGATTGGAAGTCAGCCGTCCAATTTTTCAGCCATAATGTTCTCCTTCCTGAATTAGATAAGGCACACACGCGTGCGGCACTTCTAACTGAATCTATCGAGGCGTCTGCTAGGAATCTTGCGGCGCCTTGCAGAGAGGGCAATGCTTCCAGAAGCCTCTCTCTTGGGCATTTGTTTTTGATTTGGTCACTTAACTCCTCTAACCACTTGACCATAGCACGTGCCGTGCAAGTGGCAGCAACCCCGGGTTTAAATGACCATGTCGCTGCTTCCCAAGCCGACTTTAGAAAAGCATCTGCTTTTTTGTCGAGGGGGTCCCTTAGGGCTCCCATGTCTTCAAATGGTAACGCAACCCCCTTAGAAGTGCTGGCGATGGCTGCATCTAACTTAGGCGCCTTATCCCACTTCTCACAGACCTCCTCATCAAAGGGGTATTTGCGTTTTAATGCCTGAGGGACAGACATCTTTTTATTAGGCTTTTTCCACTCACGTTTTATTAATTTAATTATGTTATCATGGAAGGGGAAAAACTTTCGCTTCTTCTCCTCCAAGTTGCTAAACATGGTGTCTTGGATTGTCCGTGGTTCTCTAGGGGTCTCTACTCCCATAGTCGTTCTGACAAGTTTGAGCAGCTTTCCAATGTCCTCCGACTGAAAGCATGGGCGGCCATACTCCTCATCTGAGGAGTCTAAATCTGAGGCATCAGAGGGGGTTAAGGCTCCCGGCTCATCCCCTGAATCTACATCCGACCCTTGTTCACTTGTTGGGGGAGGGGGGGGGTCTCCTTTGTGTGATGTCTCAACTGTTCTTTAACTGTAGATTTAACTTCCTCCCGTATGATTGTTTTAATGTTTTGTAATAGGGAAGAAGATTCCTCCGCAACTGTTCTGTCAATACAGGGCTGGCAGATCTTTTTGTTGTATAGCCTAGGGAGTTTTTCTTTACATAGTGGACAGACCCTATTCTTTTGCTTGGAGGTGGCTTTCCCTTCCTACAAAACACAGTGTACAGGTATCAGTGTGTGCGTAGCTTGCCTTACAAAGGCACTCACCCCTCCAGGACCCTGGGTACCCCTGCAGCTTGAGTGTCTTCCGACATTTTAGGCGCAGGCATCAGCAGCTCCGGATCTACCGCTGGTTCGGTCATCTCCGTCTGAAGAGCAGGACCAGCGACTCCTCTTTGCTGCCGTATTTTATAGAGGAGCGGTGTGCGCGCCACTGGATCAGCTTCCGCCCGGAAGTGTCCAGCACACCGGGTCCCTCGGCGTGTGACGTCACTTCCTGCGACCGGAAGTCGTCATCCCTCACTTCGGCGCCAGCGTCAGTGAGGGACACGCCCCCGCAACCCCGAACCGGCCTCTTGCACAGAGCGGTCGCCGGGGAGTCCAGCGAGGAAAGGGATGGCGCGGACCCAGCAGCCCGACACCGGACAGCACCGCACGCGATGCCGCCGACTACGGCTGGCTTCCCCGCGGACCTCGGCCTCCGGACCGGACTCATCAGAGGGGGTATCCCTCCGGAGGTAGGAGCTCTGCGACAGGCGTCCACCTGCAGGAACAGGAAACCAAACTGAGGAGAGAGGGGCCGCCCCATTCTTATATCTCTGCTACAGGTTTCCTGTTCCTGGGGGCAGATGCCATCTCTCACGTGCGGCGCTGTCATGGTGAAGGGAAAAAACAAACTCCGAGCACTAAAAAAATACTCGGAGGACCCCCGAGTATGCTCGAGAAATCTCGAGTAACGAGTATATTCGCTCATCACTAAAAATTGTTTCAAGTTATTTCATGGACCATTTTGGGCTTTTCATACGTTAACAGAAGGGTACCAATAATTTTGTCAAAGTCTGTATACGCATAGTTTTTAAGTGATGTCAGCATACACTTTATATATACAATTTATTTACAGACCACACAGAGCTTTTCCGGTGTGTACCACAGTATGCAAGTTCGCCATTCAACTTGTTGTAAAACTAACGAAAACAAAAGTATACAGCAATATATATTTATTTGCAAAATGCCCTTGTAAAGCAAGATAGGTAACAGAAAAATTAACCATAGAAGTGGGACACAGACCACTGTATAGATGGGAGTGAAAAAAAAAACCCAACTGCATTTCCATTCAGAAAGAACTAAAAAAAAAAAAAAAGTAGTGACTGTATATACAAATAAATAAGCCATGAAAATATTCCACAAAGTGGCATTTATTAGTACATTTATGTGCAGTAGTTAATACAAAAAAGTCCTGGATCACCAGCAGAATTATTGTTAGTATCTTTAACAATTCATCTTTTTTTTTTCCTTCACAGAAAAGCTTTCTCTCTTAGCCTATTTACAGATTACCACCAAAGACTGTTAGTAAAAATAAAAAACAGACTACAATTTACACTAATTTGTTTCTTGTCTAATAAATCTGAGGGGTATTACACATGTAGGTAAAGGCTAGGGTGCAGGATAATTCCACAACTGAGATGAATGAGTCATGAAAGATAAAAAGAATTAGGAATCCCTGCCTACACAGTCCTCGTCCATGGTTTAGTCCTTTTACATATTGGTCACTGGGTTCTGCTATATAAAGTCCAGCCTATATACATTCCAGAGAAGGACAGTATAGCAGATGTCTCTTCAGTCACTGAACGAAGATTCACTGTCAGAGCTGTCTTCAAGTGTAATATCGCCATCTGGGACTGGGGCATTGGGAGTCCTGGAAATAAGCATGGACATTTCAGGTTATACTACAATTAGTTAGTCTGAACTGAAAAACAACTTAGGACAGAAACATGGGGACCATCAAGTGATCACCAGGATTCAGTAGGATGTGGCTGGAACACCTTGATTCTTTAAGAACATTAAAACAGCGGACAGTAAAGAAACACAAGAATTATAATACTCACTCTAAAAGATCAGGATTAAGGCCTTCAGAAATCATTTTGTTTCGAATAGCCATCACAGGGATACCCTGTAAGACAAAATAGGGTTCGATATCAAACATACCAATACATGATTATGGATAGGAACGACAAATCAACTACTGAACAAAAGTAGAGACAGAAGTAAACAAGTCCACGTTACAGGAATATCCATTGATGGCTATCCTTAGCATAGTAAGGGTTCTACTTCAAGACCCCAAATCAGCCAGCAGCATACTCCAGAGACATAGGAACTAATTAGAAGCTTCGACTTTGCCAGGATTGAGCCTTATTCTTTGTTCCTCGGCATCTAAAGTCTGTATGAATCACAATAGGATAGTCGCAGTCAGGTGTTATGCTGGATATGGATATCTGAAGGAGAGTGCACAGGCCTCTGTCCGAGCCAGGGACTTTACTGTCAGTAAGGCCGCGCTCCCACTAGTGATTAGATTGGACAAATGCAAGCAGACTCAAAATCGGATTAAATTTGCACCATATAATGTACTGGAAAACTGGGGGGTAAAAAACTCCCAAGTGCGGTGAAATTGCAAAAAAATGCACAATTCCACAGTTTATTTTTCTACCATGTTCACTAAATGCTAAAACTAACCGGCCATTCTGATTCTCCAAGTGAATACAAGTTCGTAGATACCAAACATGTATAGGATCTTTCTGATTTAAGTGGTGAAAAAAAAAAATACAAAGCTTGCGTCGTTTTCCGAGACCCATGGAGTTTCCATTTTTCATGATCTGGGGCTTAGTGAGGGCTTATTTTTTGACGTGCTGAGCTATTGATACTATTTTGGTGCATATGTTCTTTTGATCGCCTGTTATTGCATTTTAATGCAATGTTGTGGCAACCAAAAAAACATAATTCTGGCGCATTGGAGTTTTTTTCTCGTTATGCCATTTACCAATTGGATTTTTTCTATATATAGATAGATCGGGCAATTTAGAATGCGACAATATCAAACTAGTGTATTTTTTTCTTTAATTGTTTTATTTTGAATGGGACACAATAAGGGTGATTTTTTTATTTTAATATTATAAATTACTAAAATATCTACAATATTTTTAGTAGCTTCAATAGTCTATATGGCAGACTAGAAGCTGCAATCATCAAATCGCTTCAGCCCTGCTGTGTGTAGCTAAAATGATCACTTGCTATTGGCGGTGCTCAGAACTATCCAGCTATGACAACCACAGGGGTGTCATGCAGACCCCGGTTTGTCAGTTGTCATGCCAACCCATCGGCGACCCGCGATCATGTAATGCGATGATGACAGCATGAAATCAGCCGACATGTGCCTAAAAAGATGTCGGCTCATCGCCGGAGCCCACATCAAAGGGGAGGCCCCACATGAACTGTACACGTATGGCGCATGTCATGAAGGGGTTAAATATTAGACAAAGATAACACTATAAAGACAAAATAGTTTTTAAATGAAGGTCTTTATTAGTAAGGGGAAAATAAATCCAAACACCCACAGGGCCCTGTGTGAAAAAGTGATTGCCCCCTAAACCTAATAACTGGTTGGGCCACCCTTAGCAGCAATAGCTGCAATTAAACATTTGTGATAACTGGCAATGAGTCTTTTACAATGCTCTGGAGGAATTTTGGCCCACTCATCTTTCCAGTATTGTTGTAATACAGCTAGGGGTGGGCACTGACAACTTGGGGTCCCTGTGCAAGAAATGTGCCTGGGCCCCCCTCTCTGCCCGCGCTTATGATGAGGGTAACCTAGCCATGGGAACCCCTCCATGCAACAGGATTGTCCTTATTGGGATTTACTACAGCAAGTCATCAAGGTCCTCAAGCAGCAAAACAACCACAGACCATCACACTGCCACCGCCATATTTTACTGGTGGTATGATTTTTTTTTTCTTTTTAAACTGCTGTGTTACTTCCACACCAGATGTTATAAGACATACACCTTCCAAAGAGTTCCACTGTTGCCGTCAGTCGATAAGAATATTCTCCCAAATTTATTTCGCATATTCAAGAATGTTTTCTGGCAAAACTGAGAAGAGCCTTTATGTTCTATTGCTCTGCAGTGGTTTTCGTCTTGGAACTCTGCCATGCAGGCTGTTTTTTAGCCCAGTCTCTTTCTTATGGTGGAGTCATGAACACTGACCTTAAATGAGGCAAGGGAGACTTGCAGTTCTTTGGATGTTGTTGTGGGGTCTTTTGTGACTTCATTCATGGATTAGTCAACGCTGCTCTCTTGGGGTAATTTTGGTCAGTTGGTCACTTCTGGGAAGGTTCACCAATGTTCCATGTTTTCTCCATTTCAGGATAATGGCTCTCACTGTGACTTGTTGGAGTCCCAAAGATTTAGAAATGACTTTATAACCTTTTCCAGACTGATAGATCTCAATTTCTTTGTTTCTGATTGTTTCAGAATTTCTTTGGACCGTGGCATGTCTAACTTTTGAGGTGCTTTTGGTCTATACTTCACTTTGTCAGGCAGGTCCTATTCAATTGGTTTCTTGATTGAGAAAAGGGGTGGCAGTAATCAGGCCTGGGTGTGGCTAAGGAATTTGAACTCAAATTACCTGTGGTTTATCACATGCTTGGAAAGCTATGTTTTAAGGGTGTAGGGGGGCAATAACTTTTTCACACAGGGCTCAGTAGATTTGGATTTCTTTGTCCTTTAATAATAAAGGCCTTCATTTAATCTGCATGTTGTGCTTACTTGTGTTAGCTTTGTCTAATATTTAAATTTGTTTGGTGATCTGAAACATTTAAGCGTGACAAACATGCAAAAGAATAGGAAATCAGGAAGGGGGCACACATCTATAAGTCTATGAGTGCATGAGATATCTGAATACAATACGGCGTCCGCGAGAGGGGATGGAGAAATTAATTTCTCCGTCTCTTCCATAGCTGTGCTCCGATTCTCTGATGCAAGAGGCTTCAAGCATAGTCCACTAACACTCAGCTCGCACTCGCAACAGAGCAGGAGCAGACTGTCATTAGCATATCGCATCGGATGTGATATGCTAATGTAACTCCGGTCTGACATTAATGTGCAGGCTTGGGTGTCAGTCCTCCTGGATCTTACAAAGGAAGAGAACATTGCAAATGAACTATATTGCAAAATTAAAGTTTATTCCTAATTACAGGAACACATTACATGGGGTTGTCTGGCATTGCTAATAAAATTGTTAAAGGGAAGGTGCCGCATTTTATTTTTTTGTATTAAAATTGATTGTTTATATAAACAATTATTTTTAATACAAATTTTGATTTTTTAACTTTAACATTTTTTATTATTTTTTCAGCCACTGGGCGCCGCCATTTTGCTTTGCAGGAGTGTAAGTGTAGCTGCACGACACTTACACTCTGCAAATACGGCAGCCCTGGGCATAGACATCTGCAGTCGGCATCCGACCCTATACTTTACATTGAGCTGCTCCCTGCTGTGATTTGGCCATGCCCCCTGGGCTGTCAATACCACAGCAGAGGTAGGAGATCGGCGCCATCTTTCTGGAGCTCACAGTGCATCTGTGAGCTCCACTTGAGAGCCCTGCTGTTATAGGAGGAGGAGACCAAGGACGACACAGGAGGGAGAAAGGAGCAGCGGCAGCAGTGAAGTAATATCGGCAGGGGAGGGGGGAGAGGTAATCTAATCCTATCCTTTGTGATGCTGACTCTGAGCAGTGTATCTCCTCCCATGTGTGTTTCTGTGCTGACTGTGTATCTAATCCAACCCTGTGTGATACTGACTGAGCTGTGTATCTAATCCTCTCCTGTGTGATACTGTCTGCTGAGCCGTGTATCTAATCCTACCCTGTGTGATACTGTCTGCTGAGCCGTGTATCTAATCCTACCCTGTGGGCTACTGTGCTGAGCCGTGTATCTAATCTTATTCTGTGTGTTACTGACTGAGCATCTAATCCTACCGTGTGATACTGTGCTGAGACGTGTATCTAATCCTCTCCTGTGGGATACTGTGTGCTGAGCCGTCTATCTAATCCTATTCTGTGTGTTACTGTATGCTGAGCCGTGTAACTAATCCTACCCTGTGTAATACTGACTGAGCTGTGTATCTAATCCTACCCTGTGTGATACTGTGCTGAGACGTGTATCTAATCCTCTCCTGTGGGATACTGTGTGCTGAGCCGTGTATCTAATCCTATTCTATGTGTTACTGTATGCTGAGCCGTGTATCTAATCCTATTCTATGTGATACTGTATGCTGAGCCGTGTATCTAATCCTCTCCTGTGTGATAGTTTGATGAGACGTGCATCTAATCCTCCCCTTTGGGATCCTGACTGCTGAGCCGTGTATCTAATCATATCCTGTGTGATACTAACTGAGCTGTGTATCTAATACTATCCGATGTGAAACTGACTGCTGAGCTGTGTATCTAATCCTCCTATGTGTGATACTAACTGCTGGGCGGTGCATCTAATCTTCTCCTATGTACTCCTCTCCCCCCTGTTATGTGTGATCTATATGGCGGTATTATGTGTGATGTATATGGCGGTATTATGTGTGATCTATATGGCGGTATTATGTGTGAAGTATATGGCAGTATTATGTGTGAAGTATATGGCGGTATAATGTGTGAAGTATATGGCGGTATTATGTGTGATCTATATGGCGGTACTGTGAGAACACTGGTGGTATGTGACATCTATATGGCATCGTTATGTGTGAACTATATGGCAGTATTATGTGTGAAGTATATGGCGGTATTATGTGTGATCTATATGGCGGTATTATGTGAGAACACTATGGCGTCGTTATTTGCAATTTATATGTATCGTCTGGAGGATAGAAGGTTTTTCCACCAACATAGAAGAGGATTCTTTACTGTTAGGGCAGTGAGAATCTGGAATTGCTTGCCTGAGGAGGTGGTGATGGCAAACTCAGTCGAGGGGTTCAAGAGAGGCCTGGATGTCTTCCTGGAGCAGAACAATATTGTATCATACAATTATTAGGTTCTGTAGAAGGACGTAGATCTGGGGATTTATTATGATGGAATATAGGCTGAACTGGATGGACAAATGTCTTTTTTCGGCCTTACTAACTATGTTACTATGTATTATGTGAGAACTATAGGACAGTATTATGTGTGATCTATATGGCGGTATTATGTGAGAACTCTATGGCAGTGTTATCTTCAGAAAGCGGACCCATTCTATGGTGGTTCTGGCTGAGCACCTGCACGCGGGTCTGGGGTAATAGAAGGGGCAGCATGACCTCCAGTTAGGTGCAGTAAGGGGAAGGCTGGTGAGGTAGCTGAAGAGAGGGGTCTCATTTTTATCGTTACTATATGGCTACATTTCCTTCCCAGAGTCACCCCGGACTGCACCTGTCGCCTCGCTTTCACACATCGCCAGGACAGGATGGAGAAGACAGGATCTGAGGAGGGGAATGGGGTCTTTGCATGCAAAGTCTGGATCAGACCAGGCCATCAATCCGCAGAAATGTTTCCTGGATTTCTGAGGAGACGGTCCATCCATGTGTATAAAAGACAGCGCTCTATATACAATCCCTGGCTGCTCCGCGCACCGAACAGGGTGCCCCCCATAGTCCAGCACACTGCTCTCCTGAAATACTCTGTGCTACTGTCACCCTGCTCCCTCCACCATATATCTCCCAGAATCCTTGCCGCCTGCCATCCTCAGTGACTGTCTACTTGTCAGTATAACTTTGCAGTCACCAACAAAATGGCTTCTCACTGTGTTCACAGCCATGTCAGCAGACTCCGCCCATAATTACTGCAGTGCAGTAATGTGAGATAGTTGTACACTAGGTTTTTGTCAAATTGCATTAGCTGCTCCCCCTAGTGTTATTTTCATATTTTACTAAATTATAAACAAATTACCGTATTTTCCGGCGTATAAGACAACTTTTTAACCCCTAAAAATCGTCCCAAAAGTCGGGGGTCCTCTTATATGCCGGATACAGGTGCAGGGAGCGATCCTGGATGGTTCCCAGGGTCCGGAGGAGAGGAGACTCTCCTTCAGGCCCTGGGATCCATATTCATGTAAAAAATAAAGAATAAAAAAATATGGATATACTCACCCTCGGACGGCCCCTGGCTCACAGCGCTGCTAGCGTCTGCCTCCGTTCCTAAGAATGCAGTGAGTGAAGGACCTTCGATGACGTCGTGGTCACGTGAGCGGTCAGGTTTTTTTTTATGGCACCTTCCCTTTAACCCCTTCATGACCTTGGGATTTTCCGTTTTTCTGTGTTCGTTTTTTGCTCCCCTCCTTCCCAGAGCCATAACTTTTTTATTTTTCTGTTAATATGGCCATGTGAGGGCTTCTTTTTTGCGGGACGAGTTGTACTTTTGAACTAAATCATTGGTTTTAGTATGTCGTGTACTAGAAAACGGGAAAAAAATTAAATTCCAAGGGTGGTGAAATTGAAAAAAAAAGTGCAATCCCACACTTGTTTTTTGTTTGGCTTTTTTGCTATGTTCACTAAATGCTAAAACTGACCCGATATTATGATTCTCCAGGTCAGTACGAGTTCGTAGACACCAAACATGACTAGGTTACGTTTTATCTAAGTGGTAAAAAAAAAAATCCAAATTTTGCTAAAAAAAATAAATAAATAAATTGCGCCATTTTCCAATACCCGTAGTGTCTCCATTTTTCGTGATCTGGGGTTGATTGAGGGCTTATTTTTTGCGTTCCAAGCTGACGTTTTTATTGATACCACGTTGGTGCAGATACGTTCTTTTGATCGCCCGTTATTGCATTTTAATGCAATGTCGCGGCGACCAAAATAACGTAATTCTGGTGTTTCTAATTTTTTTTCTCGCTACGCAGTTTAGCGATCAGGTTAATGCTTTTTCTTTAATTGATAGATCGGGCGATTCTGAACGCGGCGATACAAAATATGTGTAGGTTTGTTTTTTTCTTAATATATATTTTTTTTAACCCCTTTACCCCCAAGGGTGGTTTGCACGTTAATGACTGGGCCAATTTTTACAATTCTGACCACTGTCCCTTTATGAGGTTATAACTCTGGAACGCTTCAACGGATCCCAGTGAATCTGACATTGTTTTCTCGTGACATATTGTACTTCATGACAATGGTAAAAATTCTTTGATAGTACCTGCGTTTATTTGTGAAAAAAACGGACATTTGGCGAAAATTATGAAAATTTCGCAATTTTCCAACTTTGAATTTGTATGCAATTAAATCACAGAGATATGTCACACAAAATACTTAATAAGTAACATTTCCCACATGTCTACTTTACATCAGCACAATTTTGGAACCAAAATTTTTTTTTGTTAGGGAGTTATAAGGGTGAAAAGTTGACCAGCAATTTCTCATTTCTACAACACCATTTTTTTTTTAGGGACCACATCTCATTTGAAGTCATTTTGAGGGGTCTATATGATAGAAAATACCCAAGTGTGACACCATTCTAAAAACGACACCCCTCACTGTGCTCAAAACCACATTCAAGAAGTTTATTAACCCTTCTGGTGCTTCACAGGAATTTTTTGAATGTTTAAATAAAAATGAACATTTAACTTTTTTTCACAAAAAATTTAATTCAGCTCCAATTTGTTTTATTTTACCAAGGGTAACAGGAGAAAATGGACCCCAAACGTTGTTGTACAATTTGTCCTGAGTACACCGATACCCCATATGTGGGGGTAAACCACTGTTTGGGCGCATGGCACAGCTGGGAAGCGAAGGAGCGCCATTTGACTTTTCAATGCAAAATTGACAGGAATTGAGATGGGACGCCATGTCGCGTTTGGAGAGCCACTGATGTGCCTAAACATTGAAACCCCCCCCCAGTGCTTCACATAAGTTTATAATGCAGAACCGTAAAAATAAAAAATCATATTTTTTCACAAAAATTATCTTTTCGCCCACGATTTTTTTTTTTTCCAAGGGTAAGAGAAGAAATTGGACCCCAAAAGTTGTTGTACAATTTGTCCTGAGTACGCTGATACCCCATATGTGGGGGTAAACCACTGTTTGGGCGGATGGGAGAGCTCGGAAAGGAAGGAGCGCCGTTTGACTTTTCAATGCAAAATTGACAGGAATTGAGATGAGACGCCATGTTGCGTTTGCAGAGCCCCTAATGTACCTAAATAGTAGAAACCCCTCACAAGTGACACCATTTTGGAAACTAGACCCCCTAAGGAACTTATCTAGATGTGTGGTGAGCGCTTTGACCCACCAAGGGCTTCACAGAAGTTTATAATGGGGAGCCGTAAAAATAAAACAAACATTTTTTCCCACAAAAATTATTTTTTAGCCCCCAGTTTTGTATTTTCCCAAGGGTAACAGGAGAAATTGGACCCCAAAGTGTGTTGTCCAATTTGTCCTGAGTGCGCTGATACCCCATATGTGGGGGGAAACCACTGTTTGGGCGCATGGGAGGGCTCGGAAGGGAAGGAGTGCCATTTGATTGCAGACTTAGATGGAATGGTCTGCAGGTGTCACATTGCGTTTGCAGAGCCCCTAATGTACCTAAACAGTAGAAACCCCCCACAAGTGACACCATTTTGGAAAGTAGACCCCCTAAGGAACTCATCTAGATGTGTTGTGAGAGCTTTGAACCCCCAAGTGTTTCACTACAGTTTATAACGCAGAGCCGTGAAAATAAAAAATCTTTTTTTCCCACAAAAATTATTTTTTAGCCCCCAGTTTTGTATTTTCCCAAGGGTATCAGGAGAAATTGGACCCCAACAGTTGTTGTCCTATTTGTCCCGAGTACGCTGATACCCCATATGTTGGGGTAAACCCCTGTTTGGGCACACGGGCGAGCTCGGAAGGGAAGAAGCACTGTTTTACTTTTTCAACGCAGAATTGGTTGGAATTGAGATCGGACGCCATGTCGCTTTTGGGGAGCCCCTGATGTGCCTAAACAGTGGAAACCCCCAATTATAACTGAAACCCTAATCCAAACACACTCCTAACCCTAATCCCAACGGTAACCCTAACCACACCTCTAACCCAGACACACCCCTAACCCTAATCCCAACCCTATTCCCAACTGTAAATGTAATCTAAACCCTAACAGTAACTTTAGCCCCAACCCAAACTGTAGCCCTAGCCCTAACCCTAACCTTAGCCCTAACCCTAGCCCTAACCCTAACCTTAGCCCTAACCCTAGCCCTAACCCTAGCCCTAACCCAAGCCCTAACCCTAATGGGAAAATGGAAATAAATACATTTTTTTTTATTTTTCCCTAACTAAGGGGGTGATGAACGGGGGTTTGATTTACTTTTATAGCGGGTTTTTTAGCGGATTTTTATGATTGGCAGCCGTCACACACTGAAAGACGCTTTTTATTGCAAAAAATATTTTTTGCGTTACCACATTTTGAGAGCTATAATTTTTCCATATTTTGGTCCACAGAGTCATGTGAGGTCTTGTTTTTTGCGGGACGAGTTGACGTTTTTATTGGTAACATTTTCGGGCATGTGACATTTTTTGATCGCCTTTTATTCCGATTTTTGTGAGGCAGAAAGACCAAAAACCAGCTATTCATGAATTTCTTTTAGGGGGGGCGTTTATACCGTTCCGCGTTTGGTAAAATTGATAAAGCAGTTTTATTCTTCGGGTCAGTACGATTACAGCGACACCTCATTTATATCATTTTTTTATGTTTTGGCGCTTTTATACGATAAAAACTATTTTATAGAAAAAATAATTATTTTGGCATCGCTTTATTCTCAGGACTATAACTTTTTTATTTTTTTGCTGATGATGCTCTATGGCGGCTCGTTTTTTGCGGGACAAGATGACGCTTTCAGCGGTACCATGGTTATTTATATCTGTTCTTTTGATCGCGTGTTATTCCACTTTTTGTTCGGCGGTATGATAATAAAGCGTCGTTTTTTGCCTCGTTTTTTTTTCTTTTTCTTACGGTGTTTACTGAAGGGGTTAACTAGTGGGCCAGTTTTATAGGTCGGGCCGTTACGGACGCAGCGATACTAAATATATGTACTTTTATTGTTTTTTTTTTATTTATTTAGATAGATGAAGAAATGTATTGATGGGAATAATATTTTTTTTTTTTTCATTATTTAGGAATATTTTTTTTAATTTTTTTTTACACATATGGAAATTTTTTTTTTTAACTTTTTTACTTTGTCCCAGGGGGGGACATCACAGATCGGTGATCTGACAGTTTGCACAGCACTCTGTCAGATCACCGATCTGAGAGCAGTGCAGGCTGCTTCACAGTGCCTGCTCTGAGCAGGCTCTGTGAAGCCACCTCCCTCCCTGCAGGACCCGGATCCGCGGCCATCTTGCATCCGGGCCTGGAACAAGCAGGGAGGGAGGTAAGACCCTCGCAGCAACGCGATCACATCACGTTGCTGCTGGGGGCTCAGGGAAGCCCGCAGGGAGCCCCCTCCCTGCGCGATGCTTCCCTGCACCGCCGGCACATCGCGATCATCTTTGATCGTGGTGTGCCAGGGGTTAATGTGCCGGGGGCGGTCAGGTGACCGCTCCTGGCACATAGTGCCGGATGTCAGCTGCGATAGGCAGCTGACACCCGGCCGCGATCGGCCGCGCTCCCCCCGTGAGCGCCGCCGATCGCGCTGGACGTACTATCCCGTCCGTGGTCATGGGGGCCCACCCCACCTCGACAGGATAGTACGTCCCATATCAGAAAGGGGTTAAACACTTTTTTTTTTTTTTGAATTTTGGCATGCTTCAATAGCCTCCATAGGAGGCTAGAAGCATGCACAACTCGATCGCCTCTTCTACACAGAGGTGAAGCACAGATCACCTCTATGTAGCAGAAATGCAGGGTTGCTTTGAACGCCGACCACAGGGTGGCGCTCAAAGCAATCGACCATCAACAACCATAGAGGTCTCAAGGAGACCTCTGGTTGTTAAGGCAATGCACCGATGACCCCCGTGGGGCCGGGAGCGCAAGTTAAATGCCGCTGTCAGCGTTTGACAGCGGCATTTAACTAGTTATTGGGCGCGGGCGGATCACGATTCCGCTCGCGCTCATTGCGCGCACATGTCAGCTGTACAAAACAGCTGACATGTCGCAGCTTTGAGGTGGGCTCCGGCGGTAAGCGTGAGTTCTGCCAGCTGACATACTATTCCGTCAGCTGGCAGAATGGGGTTAAATTCCTGTCAAACACCTGAAGTGTTTATAAACTTATTTAATGTGGTTTTGAGCATATTAAGGGGTGCAGTTTTTAAGAATGGTGTCACTTGTGTGTGTTTTCTGTCATATATGCCCCTTCAAAGTCACTTCAAATGTAAGGTGGTCAGTTTTATTGTCATAAATATTAACAAAATGAAATTACCACGTGGACCATCTTTAGGTATCTGGCGTATCTTGGGTCTTTTGCCACAGTGAGAACATTTTCAGCCTGCCCTTCTTCCTTCAGTAAGGCATTATCATTTATGGAATTCTGCTGAATAACCTAAAAAAAAAAACGGCAGAGATTGTCAAGGTGTCAAAATTAATATTTCTGTCTATAGAATATAAAGGAGTTAGGAATTGAATTGCTTACAAATACATTGCTCTCATTATCTCCTTTCCAACATGGCCAACGTTTGGTGGTTTCTTCCAGTCTTACAATATAATTTTTTTTTGGCTTGTTTCTCCAGACCATTTTTGAGTTTTGCCAGACACTATTTAAC
The DNA here is from genome assembly GCF_032444005.1 of Ranitomeya imitator. Taxonomy (NCBI): domain Eukaryota; kingdom Metazoa; phylum Chordata; class Amphibia; order Anura; family Dendrobatidae; genus Ranitomeya; species Ranitomeya imitator. The sequence continues at coordinate 201,195,923 of NC_091285.1, read as the reverse complement.
TTACCAAATTATTCACAAACAGGATCATGGGGTGCATTAAAAGAGCTCTGGATACACATGATGAGAGCATTATACTGCCTCTGTACAAATCCCTAGTTAGACCGCACATGGAGTACTGTGTCCAGTTTTGGGCACCGGTGCTCAGGAAGGATATAATGGAACTAGAGAGAGTACAAAGGAGGGCAACAAAATTAATAAAGGGGATGGGAGAACTACAATACCCAGATAGATTAGCGAAATTAGGATTATTTAGTCTAGAAAAAAGACGACTGAGGGGCGATCTAATAACCATGTATAAGTATATAAGGGGACAATACAAATATCTCGCTGAGGATCTGTTTATACCAAGGAAGGTGACGGGCACAAGGGGGCATTCTTTGCGTCTGGAGGAGAGAAGGTTTTTCCACCAACATAGAAGAGGTTTCTTTACTGTTAGGGCAGTGAGAATCTGGAATTGCTTGCCTGAGGAGGTGGTGATGGCGAACTCAGTCGAGGGGTTCAAGAGAGGCCTGGATGTCTTCCTGGAGCAGAATAATATTGTATCATACAATTATTAGGTTCTGTAGAAGGACGTAGATCTGGGGATTTATTATGATGGAATATAGGCTGAACTGGATGGACAAATGTCTTTTTTCGGCCTTACTAACTATGTTACTATGTTACTATGATGTCGGCTGATACTAGGTAAGGTTTTAATACTAGACACATGATAAGGTGTACCCAGTCAGGACCGTCCTATCGTGGTGGGGTAGCTTTTACATTTTACCAAAATAACTAAGTACCCTATGTGATTTAATTTACATGTACTATTACCATTTGTTTGCTACAGGGTATTTGCTCATTTTGAATTTTTTGTTGGGTTTTGTCTATGTAATGGCCACAGTGTGAATGTGCTCCTTCACATTACATGTACACCAACTTATGATCTGGCTCATTTCATTGGTTTTATCAAAATTTAAATGAAATACTGTATGTGCGAAAAAAAATATTTGTGAGTGAAATGGTGAAAAAAGTAGGGTTTTGTTTGTATGGCAATATTTCTGGTGCTATAGTCTGAGACCCATCCTTTTCTTATTCTATGAAATGCTATGAGAACTTATTTTTACAGGGCGAGTTTTTACGGGCAGCATTTCTGCGGTATAGTTAACTTTATGATTACTTTTTAATCCATCTTTGGGGGTTACTATTAACAATATAGAAGAACTTGGCACTAAAAGAAGGTTGCAAATTAATATGTTTTATTTACAGGTACAATCCTCAGTTCAATGCATAAAGTTTCGGTCAGATCCCTGATCATCAGATGCATGGATAGCTGTTAGACTGAGGGCAAGAGAATAAAAGCATGAGCTCTAAGCACAGCATGTGGAGAAATAGAGCTACTAAGGGGTTACTATTGAGTGCAGCATGTAAAGGGTTCAAATGAAGTGATCGAAGTTCGCTCTGAAGGCCACAGATACAGACAGGTGCCTGTTGTAAAATACATAAATGGTGCAGACTCAGCTCCTGAGCCTGCTCTATGGATCAACTTTCCTACACATCACATATCGGGAAGGGTTACAAATTTGGACAGTTAACACGTAGTGTTTAGATTTATTCAGATGACCGTGCACATCAATCCGAGATCCGACAGTAATGTACAGACGGGCCGCGCCTCTCCCGACCCAATCGTGAAAGCTTCATAGGCATATATTAAGCGGTCAAGCTTGGGTAAGGAAAGTTGCGGCCTGTCTGTGCATAAGTGGTCCGCGTTCTGACCGAGATCTATGGAAGTCTGTATGAGCCCGTAAACAAATTGAGATTGTTATTAGTTGATGAGGAGAAAATTTGAAAACAGGTTCTCGACCTCAAAGGATATTCAGAAAGCCCCAAAATAAGCAATGTCATGACAGCAACATACTAATCCCTACCACTAGTAAATTCCCTTACTTCTGCCTGTGGTATATCTGTAGTAGATTCTGGGACCGACTGCGGTTGCAAATTGCCATTGACGATGTTGCTGGACGAATGAGTTTCAACCTTAACATCTTCCAGGCCAGGAATAGAAGAAAGCTGAAATTAAGAAACATTGATATGAAAAACATCCCAAAGTAACCTCCTGTTATTAGGTGAAAGAATATCAGGACTATCCTAGATAATAAACACAGTGCTGCATAAATACAGCTCCATAATATAAAAGTATTCGAAAATTGCCTTTAGGGTGAGAAATTGTATATACGTGGCTATAGAAAAATAAGATGCTCCACTCACTTCCTGTAATTCTGACATAGGACTGCAGGTCTGTAGAGAAATGTATTAGATCTATATCTTTAAATAAATTGTTGGTTTCCCAAAGGGTAAGGCACCCTTTAAATCTACTAATTTAGCCTTATACTCTTGAATAACACGTACAGTAACAATGTATTACTGCCCAGAGTTACATTCACAAACATGCAGGCTTCAGAGCTGAAATCTCCCTGTATTCCCCCTGTCTTGAATGTACCGTATTTTTCAGACTAGAAGATGTACTGGACCATAAGACGCACCTAGGTTTTAGAGGAGTAAATTAGAAAAACAATTTGAAGCAAAAAATGTGGTCAATTCTACACTTAATATCCTGGTATACATAGCCCCCTCATCCATATCCTGATACACATGGTTCCTCATACCTACCCTGGTATGCATGGCCCCTCTCATCCTCATCCTGGTGTGCATGCATGGTCCTCCAACCTGGCATGTCTCCCTTATCCATAGCCTGGTAGGCATGGCCCCCTCAAGCCTATCCTAGTAGGAATGGTCCCCCTCATCCCTATCTTGGTATGCATGGTCTCATCAGAAAAACATTTAAAAAAAAAACCCCATTATACTTACCTTCCCTGTGCTCCCTCGCAGCGTCGTGTTCTGGTGCCAGCAGCTGCTTTATGCTTGTAAGCAGCGCACGGCAGGGACGTCATGTGTTGCTGGTTACGTGTTCCCGCTACTAAAGGGAATGAATATTCACTGCATACCACGCCCATGGGAGTGGAGAGCACTGAATATTCATTCCCTTTAGTAGTGGGGACATATGACCGCCCGGCAGCTGCAGGAATCCTGCGGCTGACACTGTGCGCGCTACTAAAGAGCAATGAATAGTCACTGCCCTCCACGCACATAGTCCCAGAGTGGAGAGCAGTGAGTATTCTGGCAGCTGTGCTCTGCTTGTAAGCAGCCCATGATGTCCCTGCCATGTGATGATTACAAGCATAAGTCAGCTACTGGCACCAGAACAAGATGCTGTGAGGGAGTGGAGGAAGGCAAGTGTAATGGTTTGCTTTTTATGCTTTTCTGATGGGGCCAATCATACCATAATAAAGATGGGGTCATGCATACCAGGATGAGGGCCAATCATACCAGGATAAAGATGGGGTCATGCATACCAGGATACTATTAAAAAGAAATGAATATTCACGGACCTCTTTGTCCATGGGTGTGGAATGCGGTAAATATTAATTTCTCTTTAGCAGGGGTCATGTGAGTAAACCACAGCCGCCGTCTCCGGCCTGCTGTGACCCGCTGCTCCACTGCAGCCGCTCCCTCAGATCAGCCAGAGCAGGTACATCCAGTCTATAAGACGCACCCCCCATTCTGAGAGGAAAAAAAGTGCGCCTTATAGTCTGAAAAATACGGCTTGTTATGCCAAGTACAGTCTCTACACCACGTACGTTACAGCAGTTTGATATGCAAAAACTAACTGCCCCCCACATTACAAGAGCTCAGCTAAACGGCTGGATTTTGAGGTGTCCGACGGCAAAATAACAGAGGACAGGTTCAACATAAAAACAATCTACTTACAAAAATTAAAAATAATAGTATAATCTAGATCCAATATTTATTGGTTTTAACAAACCTTTGCATCTAAAATATTGAGTGTTGTTTCAATCTGCTGGATACGAAGAGAAAGGGCGGACAGTTTCTGCAAAAGGTAATAGAAGAAATGGAGAGGGTTATGCATTTTCTAGGCTGCATGCAGACATCCGCGCGGCATGTCCTAGTGCTGGTTGTTATTCTCGGACAGAACACTGATCCATAGTTTATTTATCCATACACAAATCAGTTTTAATAGCGGATCCTTGTTCTAGTCCGTGAGGCTCAGAACATGTTACATTCTCATCTGTTTTGTGAATCAGGCAACACACAGAAGACATATTGGAACTTTATACCTCGGCGTTCCATCTAGTTTTAACGGATTCATTATTAAAAGTCAGGAAGCAACTAGGAGGACCTGCCTGTGATGAAGGGCGTCAAGATTAACTTTTATGGAATTTTAACTTGATTCAATAAACGTACAGTTTTTATCTAGTTGGTTGTGCCAGAAACTACCCTCGTTCTTCCTCTGTTAGCTGCAATCACCAGCTTGTACGGCACCCACTGGTTTCTAAATACAGCAGCGGATCCATCTATACTACCGGTGTGAACAGCTCCAGCCTCCTTCTTAGGACACCTGAGAAATAAATCAGTCCATTTCTCACAGATGGTAAGATATGAATGTGTGAATCTAGCCTTACATGGATGCGGTTTTGGTTTATTCTGATGCCGAGTAAACAGTAGGCCGGCAAGGTTTGTAGCCAAGATGGATGCTATTCTTTATGCTATACTGGCTGTTATTGGGTGAATTTAGTGTAGGGGTTAAGGGATAGTGAGGGAAAGTCTACGCTCAGCGAGGGTGCCACAAATTGTGTTGCGTGATCCATGACGAAGGACAGGTTCCAAAACGCGCGTCGGGGTGGGCTCCGCACGGTGACTACTACACCGAGGTAATCCACTGCTTTTCTTGCCCGTAGGTTGGCTCAATATTTTACTGCTGGTTGTCAATAGTGGCTGTATCCCTACAATATAATTATTGACCCTTTCTATTCATTATACTCCATGTAAGGGGTTTACAGCGCTCTTTGTTCGGTCAGCTTATTATTCATTATCCATTGCAAATATTTATATTATTTCCTTCCCCTTCCTTCTTGCGCATATTTTAATTGTGATAGTATCATTGGATTATTTAACACTATTTCTTATTTTACCAATATTGCAGTACACACAGTTCCTGAATAGTTCTGCTATTGTTCTCTGGTTTCACTTGGCACCAGCACTTTATTGTGCGACATATTTTTGGACACTTATTTTTGCTCACGTGTTGCTATTTTTTTTTTTGCACATAATTTTAGTAGAAATAGCTAGAAGAGCACAACCCAATAGAATAAAACATAACTTTTACTAATAATGTTAAAAAGTGGACAAAACAATACAAAGAAAAAAACAAAAAAAACAAGTGCTCACGCCGAAAACTGTGCTCAGATAAAAATGGTTGGATCTCACCAATCATGGACAGAGGGTCCCCATGCCGATGATGAAGATCCCTATGAGGTTCCAGTAGTTGTGGGCTAGAGAGATGGGGGGGGGGGGGGGGGAAACCTGTTCCCTAAACCCCTGTCGTGCCCCAGTAGTAACTCCTGTCCTCACAAGGACAGGCCCAAATCAGTCCCACTACGGACACCCTCCAAAAAGTGTTAGTTGCAGTAATAGATAGCGTCTCCCTTTGCAACTAACACTTTTTGGAGGGTGTCCGTAGTGGGACTGATTTGGGCCAGTCCTTGTGAGGACAGGAGTTACTACTGGGGCACGACAGGGGTTTAGGGAACAGGTTTCCCCCCCCCCCCCCCCATCTCTCTAGCCCACAACCACTGGAACCTCATAGGGATCTTCATCATCGGCATGGGGACCCTCTGTCCATGATTGGTGAGATCCAACCATTTTTATCTGAGCACAGTTTTCGGCGTGAGCACTTATTTTTTTTCTCTTTGTATTGTTTTGTCCACTTTTTAACATTATTAGTAAAAGTTATGTTTTATTCTATTGGGTTGTGCTCTTCTAGCTATTTCTACTGTTTACCCTAAGAGTTGTGCAACAGTCTGGTATTTTCTGGCTGTAGCTGTCTCACAACATAATTTTAGCACAATTATTTTTTTTTTCTATAATTGTGCCTCTAGTCACATTGTGTATACAATAATTTCCCCACCTTTTTTTAATTTTTTTTTTTTTTTTTGCAATTCTTTTGTCATATTGCAATGGTACAATTAATATTTTGAAGATAAAACCTGGTGTTTTTAGTTTGTCTAATAATTTTTTTTAATACTGATCATCTTATTTTGGCAACATAACATTGAGAATTTATTTACCATCTTGTATAAATTTGATCAACTACTTAGTGTAATTATGTATTGCTCACCCAATATTTGAATAGTCCTATTGTTTTCTGACCCTTGTTCGGTATTTCGTCTTTTTGGTTTTTATACTTATTCCCGAATGGTACAGCAGGTATATATCACACATTATCTCTTTGATCTTTAGCGATATACATCTCTTGCTGTGTTTTTTGTGTATGCTATATTGGCGGTTATTGGGTGAATTTTGTGTAGGGCTTTAGGGGTAGTGAGAGAAGGTCTACGTTGAGCGAGGGTGCCACAACTTATGGGTGCCAACCTCTGTGACAAGGCAGTACCACACAATAGAGCTAGTGATCATTTTTTCTTCCCATCAGACCTATATCCCTCAATATGTCATTTATATCTGGGTGCATAGATCCTTTCTTAAAATCCACCACGGTCTTGTGTATATGTTGTTCCTTTTTAATGCGTAGCTAATTAGTGTTTTATCCTTAACGAGGGGAATTTTTTTTGATTGAATATTTTCCCCATATATACTTTTCGTACATTAAACTGATGCGCCCCAAATCATTTAGAGAACCCATAATATTAATACTTTTGCCCATCTACATATTCATCTTAATGCTAAATGTTATTACATTATTAGAATTACCATTGTTTTTACAGTCCACTTTAGGTGAATCCCAGCTTTCTACACAGAGACCTGGCCCCATGCACCCACCACATGCGATTCTGGCTTTATAAGGACCCCGTCACCAGTGTTTTGCCTTATAAACCATGGCCATCACCTTTAAAATCATGTAAATGGAGTCCCTACCTCTTTATACCCTCATGGTGCACCTCTATTAAGTGCTTTATTCATGTCCCATGCAAATTGTGTGGTCCGGGCGATGGCCGAATCCAGACTGCGATCAGCTCCCCCCACCCCGTCCCTTTAAACACTACCTCATCTGTCTGGATGGAAGTGGATGCTGGATCGTGCATTATGTGACTTCATGCTGCCGGTCTCTGACCCCACTGCTATCCGCACCCGTCCTGATACAAGAGGTGGTGTATGGCGGATCGCAGTCTGGATTCGCCCATTGGACCGGAGCACACAGTGTGCATGCTGGCGAGATATCTATAAAGCACCATCGGTATATGCAGGGGCAGCTATGAGGAAGGAAAGGGGTTGTAGGGACCCCACTTACATGACTATTAAAGGTGACTGGCATGGTTTATAAGCCACAAACTGCTAATAGGTCCCCTTTAAGTACCAACATCAGAGTTCATGAGCAGTTTCATGGAAAAAATAAAGCCCAGACCTTTTAAACCGACGTCTGCTGCTTGGAGATGACGCAGATTTAATGTTAAGGTTGCAGAGTTGGAACAAGGTATTGGTGGGGTCTCACTGCGCCCACCACCAGATAGGATGGAGCGGGTGATAATCCCATGGCACTAGTCAGATTTCACAGCAGCACGGCCATTGTACAGCGCTTTCCATTAGCAGGAATGGGACAAACCTCTTCACAAACCGTAGAGAAGCGATTGAGGAACTGGACGGTGTGCAGCACGAACTGGTTGAGGAAGGCGACGGTCCTCTTCTGCTGGATGGCCGGGACCTGTGGAAGGAGAAGTGCAGGCGGTTACAGGGCACCGGCGGATGGGGCGCAGGACAGTGCCAGACCTCTATGGAAACAGCCAGCGCTTCCTACCATTCCCATAGAAGTGAATGGAGGGTCAGGCCGCTATGGAAACAGCCAGCGCATCCTACCATTCCCATAGAAGTGAATAGAGGGTCATACCTCAATGGAAACAGCCAGCGCATCCTACCACTCCCATAGAAGTGAATGGAGGGTCAGACCTCTATGGAAACTGCAAGCGCATCCTACCACTCCCATAGAAGTGAATGGAGGGTCAGACCTCTATGGAAACTGCAAGCGCATCCTACCACTCCCATAGAAGTGAATGGAGGGTCAGACCTATGGAAACAGCCAGCGCTTCCTACCACTCCCATAGAAGTGAATAGAGGGTCAGACCTCTATGGAAACCCAGCGCTTCCTACCACTCCCATAGAAGTGAATAGAGGGTCAGGCCTCTATGGAAACAGCCAGCGCATCCTACCACTCCCATAGAAGTGAATGGAGGGTCAGACCTCTATGGAAATCCAGCGCTTCCTACCACTCCCATAGAAGTGAATAGAGGGTCAGACCTCTATGGAAACCCAGCGCTTCCTGCCACTCCCATAGAAGTGAATAGAGGGTCAGACCTCTATGGAAACAGCCAGCGCTTCCTACCACTCCCATAGAAGTGAATAGAGGGTCAGACCTCTATGGAAACCCAGCGCTTCCTACCACTCCCATAGAAGTGAATAGAGGGTCAGACCTCTATGGAAACAGCCAGCGCATCCTACCACTCCCATAGAAGTGAATAGAGGGTCAGACCTCTATGGAAACAGCCAGCGCATCCTACCACTCCCATAGAAGTGAATAGAGGGTCAGGCCTCTATGGAAACAGCCAGCGCATCCTACCACTCCCATAGAAGTTAATAGAGGGTCAGACCTCTATGGAAACAGCCAGCGCTTCCTACCACTCCCATAGAAGTGAATAGAGGGTCAGACCTCTATGGAAACAGCCAGCGCATCCTACCACTCCCATAGAAGTGAATGGAGGGTCAGACCTCTATGGAAACCCAGTGCTTCCTACCACTCCCATAGCAGTGAATAGAGGGTCAGACCTCTATGGAAACAGCCAGGGCATCCTATCACTCCTGTTATGATAAGGTAATTCAGTACCACAATGGACATAGAAGTCAGAGCACATACAGTCACCTGACAATAACCCAAAAACATAGAACGAGCTCTGAGACGTGGGAACTCTGCTGACCGCAATCCCTAATCCTCTCCAACCACACTAGAGGCAGCCGTGGATTGTGCCTAACGCTCCCTATGCAACTCGGCACAGCCTGAGAAACTAGCTAGTCCTGAAGATAGAAAATAAGCCTACCCTGCCTCAGAGAAATACCCCAAAGGAAAAGGCAGCCCCCCACATATAATGACTGAGTTAAGATGAAAAGACAAACGTAGAGATGAAATAGATTTAGCAAAGTGAGGCCCGACTTTCTGAACAGAGCGAGGATAGGAAAGGTAACTTTGCGGTCAACACAAAACCCTACAAACAACCACGCAAAGGGGCAAAAAGACCCTCCGTACCGACTAACGGCACGGAGGTACACCCTCTGCGTCTCAGAGCTTCCAGCAAGCAAGAAAAACCAAATAAGCAAGCTGGACAGAAAAAAACAGCAAACAAAAAGCAAAAGCGGAACTTAGCTATGCAGAGCAGCAGGCCACAGGAACGATCCAGGAGGAAGCAAGTCCTATACAAGAACATTGACTGGACGCCAGGATCAAAGCACTAGGTGGAGTTAAATAGAGCAGCACCTAACGACTTCCCCACATCACCTGAGGAAGGAAACTCAGAAGCCGCAGTACCACTCTCCACCAACGGAAGCTCATAGAGAGAATCAGCCGAAGTACCACTTGTGACCACAGGAGGGAGCTCTGCCACAGAATTCACAACACACTCCCATAGAAGTGAATGGAGGGTCAGACCTCTATGGAAACAGCCAGCGCTTCCTACCACTTCCATAGAAGTGAATAGAGGGTCAGACCTCTATGGAAACAGCCAGCGCTTCCTACCACTTCCATAGAAGTGAATAGAGGGTCAGACCTCTATGGAAACAGCCAGCGCTTCCTACCACTCCCATAGAAGTGAATAGAGGGTCAGACCTCTATGGAAACAGCCAGCGCTTCCTACCACTCCCATAGAAGTGAATGGAGGGTCAGACCTCTATGGAAACAGCAAGCACTTCCTACCACTTCCATAGAAGTGAATGGAGGGTCAGGCCTCTATGGAAACAGCCAGCGCATCCTACCACTACCATAGAAGTGAATGGAGGGTCAGACCTCTATGGAAACAGCAAGCGCTTCCTACCACTCCCATAGAAGTGAATGGAGGGTCAGACCTCTATGGAAACAGCCAGCGCTTCCTACCACTCCCATAGAAGTGAATGGAGGGTCAGACCTCTATGGAAACAGCCAGCGCTTCCTACCACTCCCATAGAAGTGAATGGAGGGTCAGGCCTCTATGGAAACAGCCAGCGCTTCCTACCACTCCCATAGAAGTGAATGGAGGGTCAGACCTCTATGGAAACAGCAAGCGCTTCCTACCACTTCCATAGAAGTGAATAGAGGGTCAGACCTCTATGGAAACAGCCAGCGCATCCTACCACTCCCATAGAAGTGAATGGAGGGTCAGACCTCTATGGAAACAGCCAGCGCTTCCTACCACTCCCATAGAAGTGAATGGAGGGTCAGACCTCTATGGAAACAGCCAGCGCTTCCTACCACTCCCATAGAAGTGAATGGAGGGTCAGGCGTGCTCACATAACCACTGAGCCAAGGAATAGAGCTGTGATCTAGGAGGGTCCTACTGCCAAACACCCCCCCTGTGTACAGTAGGCTGTTACAGTAACCCCTTCACAGCAGTAAATGTTTATGGAGACATCTATAGTCTGGATGATAACAGGGAACAATAGCGGCTGCAGTATAGTCGTGCAGTGATGCCCCCGGAATCCGCACCCACCTTAGTGAGGTCTATGCCAGAGCCAACTATCGGCAGCCCGTCCTCGTCCATCCCAGCGAGCCGGAGCCGCCGCACTTCCTCCAGTCCTCTCTGACAGTCAGGTGACGGGAGCCTCTGCTGACGTCATGCCCATGTGACCAGAAGGGGCGGCGCCTCATCCATAGAGCACTCAGCAGCACAGCAGATATTAAGAAGCTGTGGATGTCATGGAGGGATTTGGAGTGTTCATTCTCCATAGAGCATGAGTCATGGCGGGATTTGGAGTGTTTTGGGGTCACAAATCAGATAAGTGGATGTCATGCAGGAGCTGGGAGTCTACCTGGAGAGAAGGGGTGATGTTGCTTGCATGGGGCTGCATGCTGGAGGGGGGTCTGCCTGGGGAGAAGGGGGTGATATTGCTTGCATGGGGCTGGATGGGGGCGGCCTGGGGAGAAGGGGGTGATGTTGCTTGCATGGGACTGCATGCTGGGGGTCTGCCTGGGGAAGGGGGTGATGCTTGCATGGGACTGTGTGCTGGGAGTCTGCCTGGGGAAGGGGGTGATGCTTGCATGGGACTGCATGGTGGGGGTCTTCCTGGAGAAGGGGGTGATGCTTGCATGGGACTGTGTGCTGGGAGTCTGCCTGGGGAAGGGGGTGATGCTTGCATGGGACTGCATGGTGGGGGTCTTCCTGGAGAAGGGGGTGATGCTTGCATGGGACTGCATGGTGGGGGTCTTCCTGGAGAAGGGGGTGATGCTTGCATGGGACTGTGTGCTGGGAGTCTGCCTGGGGAAGGGGGTGATGCTTGCATGGGACTGCATGGTGGGGGTCTTCCTGGAGAAGGGGGTGATGCTTGCATGGGACTGCATGGTGGGGGTCTTCCTGGAGAAGGGGGTGATGCTTGCATGGGACTACATCCTGTCCTCTGTCCCCCCCGTCCCTTTCCCATGCTCGTGTTTTATAGTGTATTCAATTTGAGTGAAATTTTGTGTTAAGCACCACAATACAATTTTTGCAGCTAAAGCACAGGGGACTTGGTACAAAATGTGTTTTGCTTTTTTTTGTTATTAATCTCTGTCGTCTTTAATGTTTAATTCATTGTTTTGATTTCTAAAACTCTTTATTATTCATTTGTATGTATGCATATATTTATATATTTCTCTTTTTTATTCCTAACTATTTGACTTGTAATAAAATTGTTTGACAGCTATGAGTTGAATTTTCATTTCTATAATTCTTAAGCGCGGGGTGACATTAGTGGAGAGTAACGCAGTTGCATCTGTATCAGGCTGAGTTTACACACTAGCAGTATTTGGTCAGTATTTTACCTCAGTATTTGTAAGCCAAAACCAGGAGTGGGTGATAATACAGAAGTGGTGACATGTTTCTATTATACTTTTCCTCTATTTGTTCCACTCCTGGTTTTGGCTACAAATACTGAGGTAAAATACTGACCAAATACTGCTAGTGTGACGGCAGCCTAAGGCTGAGTTCACACATTGCAGGTTATTGAAGAAACTATCTGCAGGGACGTCCTCGCCAGTAGACCGGACCCGCACTTCCATGGAGCCCATACAGCCGGCCTAGCTGTATGTTGTTTGTGTTTTTTTTTTTTTTTTTTTTTAATCCATAATTGTTTTTTCTTAAATAGACATAAGCTGGTTTTCGCTGAGGGTTTGACTGCTGATGCCACCACTGATTGGACAGGCTGTGGCATAATTTCCAGAGCAAAAATGTATCTTTCTAGTATTAGGCAATATTCACCTTTTTATTTTTTTGTACTAATGGTTTACAAAATTCTGACGACCTGTGACAGAGCTGGAATGAATGTGTCGCATGTATTTTTCTTGCTCCATCAATTAAGGAATGTTCCCCTCCGACCTCCTGGAGACTTCACAACCCTGGGTCAGACCTAAATCACAGGACAATAAAACCTCACACTCCTCATCTATGAACTGCTGCAATATTTCTGGCCACAACTGTTTCCCCCTCCCATATTGATAGTTCTGCATCACTTGTCTTATTTATGGCCGGTTCTGTGTAATATGTGACTTCACATTGTGTGTCTCACTTATTTTAGAATAAAAATCAGATGAGTGCAATCCTGTAAATGTCGGTCTGCCCTCGGAGCAATGTTCTTCTATCAGGCCGGGCAGATCTGTATTCAGCTGCAATGTGACTGAGATCAGATGGGTGTGAGCAGAAAACATTGGATGCCATACGGCCCATCAGTGCGACATTTATAGAGATACAATTCTGTAATATGGAAAACTGAAAATGGTCCTGTAAGATTAATAAACCTGGGCTAGTAGTAATGAGAAGTTGTTTTTTTGTAAAAAGAAAAATGTAGACCATTACCGTATACTGTTTATTTACCACCCTTGTGCAGCATGCCGTAACAACCTGATGCACGCTGCCAGTAATGAAGCATGGGTCAGTGTGCCCTAAATCAGCCTCTTCTCTACTGGAAAGAACCAACCACCCTATGGATCGCCAGAGAAACCCCACGCAGGTATTATATCACAAAATATCTTTATTGCAAGTTACTCATGGCAACCATCTTAAAACAATAAATATGTACGCGCAACAGGACATATAAAATTGATTTATAAGGTGTTATTGACAACCTGGTATCCACATATATAGTCCTAAAAAGTAAAACCAGAATATAATTAAATATAACTCATAAAGAAGCAGTGTACCTCAATCCACCGCGTATTGCATATATCCATACCAAAATACAATATATAAGGTGCAATGTGCTATAGGCCAACAGCCAGCAAAACGTGCTCAAATTATAATAAAGTGCTATGTGCAGGAGGGACAAGAGAATAGTGGTTATATACCTATAAGGGTTATATGCCAAGAGCAAGCAAAAACGTGCTCTAATTTCTATAAAGTGCTATGTGCTGGAGGGACATAAATACTAGTGGGTATATACCTTTTAGGGGTAGCCAAGTCCTGCAATTGCGTACTCCGACGCGCATTTTGGAAGATTTCCTTTGTGGGGGTGATTACTATAGACTCTAGAGTGTGCTTTATACTATGTGTCCTCCTATCACTGAAGCCCCATGCAAAGCCGGCGCGTGCGCAGTCAGGAGGACCCGGAAGTTCCAGCACCCGCCCCACGTGACCGGACATACAGGGCCGAGTACCCCAGGTTTCCAAGGACACGGGGACGCGGTGTGCAATAACTCCGGATCGCAGCCCGGGCATGCGCACTACCCGAGGCGCAGTCTAGGAGGTAATGGGTAAATATACTAGAGAACGAGACACCATGTCTCATACTAGAGGGATTATGGGCAGATACGCTGGGGATCAAGACACTGTGTCTCATCTATAATATAACGCTGGGAGCGTCACTCTGTCCGAAGCCTTTATAGACTGCGCAAGCGCTGGCGCAGTCTGGCCCCCACAGAGTGACGCTCCCAGGAGATCGCGGTATGCGTAAACACTGAACGCCAGGAGGGTAAGTACAGGTCCTTCTCAAAAAATTAGCATATAGTGTTAAATTTCATTATTTACCATAATGTAATGATTACAATTAAACTTTCATATATTATAGATTCATTATCCACCAACTGAAATTTGTCAGGTCTTTTATTGTTTTAATACTGATGATTTTGGCATACAACTCCTGATAACCCAAAAAACCTGTCTCAATAAATTAGCATATCAAGAAAAGGTTCTCTAAACGACCTATTACCCTAATCTTCTGAATCAACTAATTAACTCTAAACACATGCAAAAGATACCTGAGGCTTTTATAAACTCCCTGCCTGGATCATTACTCAAAACCCCCATCATGGGTAAGACTAGCGACCTGACAGATGTCAAGAAGGCCATCATTGACACCCTCAAGCAAGAGGGTAAGACCCAGAAAGAAATTTCTCAACAAATAGGCTGTTCCCAGAGTGCTGTATCAAGGCACCTCAATGGTAAGTCTGTTGGAAGGAAACAATGTGGCAGAAAACGCTGTACAACGAGAAGAGGAGACCGGACCCTGAGGAAGATTGTGGAGAAGGACCGATTCCAGACCTTGGGGAACCTGAGGAAGCAGTGGACTGAGTCTGGTGTGGAAACATCCAGAGCCACCGTGCACAGGCGTGTGCAGGAAATGGGCTACAGGTGCCGCATTCCCCAGGTAAAGCCACTTTTGAGCTACAGAGAAGCAGCACTGGACTGTTGCTAAGTGGTCCCAAGTACTTTTTTCTGATGAAAGCAAATTTTGCATGTCATTCGGAAATCAAGGTGCCAGAGTCTGGAGGAAGACTGGGGAGAAGGAAATGCCAAAATGCCTGAAGTCCAGTGTCAAGTACCCACAGTCAGTGATGGTGTGGGGTGCCATGTCAGCTGCTGGTGTTGGTCCACTGTGTTTCATCAAGGGCAGGGTCAATGCAGCTAGCTATCAGGAGATTTTGGAGCACTTCATGCTTCCATCGGCTGAAATGCTTTATGGAGATGAAGATTTCATTTTTCAGCACGACCTGGCACCTGCTCACAGTGCCAAAACCACTGGTAAATGGTTTACTGACCATGGTATTACTGTGCTCAATTGGCCTGCCAACTCTCCTGACCTGAACCCCATAGAGAATCTGTGGGATATTGTGAAGAGAAAGTTGAGAGACGCAAGACCCAACACTCTGGATGAGCTTAAGGCCGCTATTGAAGCATCCTGGGCCTCCATAACATCTCAGCAGTGTCACAGGATGATTGCCTCCATGCCACGCCGCATTGAAGCAGTCATTTCTGCCAAAGGATTCCCGACCAAGTATTGAGTGCATAACTGAACATTATTATTTGATGGTTTTTTTGTTTGTTATTAAAAAACACTTTTATTTGATTGGATGGGTGAAATATGCTAATTTATTGAGACAGGTTTTTTGGGTTATCAGGAGTTGTATGCCAAAATCATCAGTATTAAAACAATAAAAGACCTGACAAATTTCAGTTGGTGGATAATGAATCTATAATATATGAAAGTTTAATTGTAATCATTACATTATGGTAAATAATGAAATTTAACACTATATGCTAATTTTTTGAGAAGGACCTGTATTGGCTATATTCACCTGGCCCCGTTCCACCACTGCGCGCCGCCATCTTCCGGGTCCTCTGCCTGTGACGTTCAGTTCAGAGGGCGCGATGACGCGCTTAATGCGCGCCGCCCTCTGACCAGTCACAGCCAGAGGACCCGGAAGATGGCGGCGCGCAGCGGTGGAACGGGGCCAGGTGAATATAGCAAGTGCTGGGGGGCCTGAACTAGCGGCGATACCGGCACCTGACCCCCACAGTGCGCCGGTGTCCCGGCCTGCTCAGGCCCCCCAGCACTCGGCGCCCAGCGACCATAGGTGAGTATGGTATTTTTTTTTTCATATATTGCAGCAGCATACAGGGCATACACTATAGAGCATCTTATGGGGCCATAAACCATAATGGAGCAGTGTACGGGGGCATATACCATGGAGCATCTTATGGGGCCATAAACCATAATGGAGCAGTGTACGGGGGCATATACCATGGAGCATCTTATGGGGCCATAAACCATAATGGAGCAGTGTACGGGGGCATATACAATGGAGCATCTTATGGGGGCCATAAACCATAATGGAGCAGTGTACGGGGGCATATACCATGGAGCATCTTATGGGGCCATAAACCATAATGGAGCAGTGTACGGGGGCATATACCATAATGGAGCAGTGTACAGGGGCATACACTATGGAGCATCTTATGGGGCCCATAAACCATAATGGAGCAGTGTACGGGGGCATACACACTGGAGCGTCTTATGGGGGCCATCAACCATAATGGCGCAGTGTACGGGGGCATACACTATGGAGCATCTTATGGGGGCCATAAACCATAATGGAGCAGTGTACGGGGGCATATACCATGGAGCATCTTATGGGGCCATAAACCATAATGTAGCAGTGTACGGGGGCATATACAATGGAGCTTCTTATGGGGCCATAAACCATAATGGAGCAGTGTACGGGGGCATACACTATGGAGCATCTTATGGGGGCCATAAACCATAATGGAGCAGTGTACGGGGGCATACACACTGGAGCATCTTATGGGGCCATCAACCATAATGGAGCAGTGTACGGGGGCATATAATACCATGGAGCATCTTATGGGGCCATAAACCATAATGGAGCAGTGTATGGGGGCATATACAATGGAGCATCTTATGGGGGCCATAAACCATAATGTAACAGTGTACGGGGGCATATACAATGGAGCATCTTATGGGGCCATAAACCGTAATGGAGCAGTGTACGGGGGCATATACAATGGAGCTTCTTATGGGGCCATAAACCATAATGGAGCAGTGTACGGGGGCATCCACTATGGAGCATCTTATGGGGCCATAAACCATAATGGAGCAGTGTACGGGGGCATATACAATGGAGCATCTTATGGGGGCCATAAACCATAATGGAGCATCTTATGGGGGCCATAAACCTTTATGGAACAGCGTACGGGGACATATACTGTGGAGCATCTTATGGGGGCCATAAACCTTTATGGAGTAGCGTATGGGGCATATGGATGGGGGCAGCAAATTAAAGAACGGTAGCGCAGGATGGGAGCAGCACATGTCAGGAGGCGCAGGATGGGAGCAGCACATGACAGGATGGGGACGGGACGCAGGATGGGAGCAGCACAGGACAGGATGGGGACGCAGGATGGGAGCAGCACATGTCAGAATGGAGGCGCAGGATGGGAGCAGCACATGACAGGATGGGGACGCAGGATGGGTGCAGCACATGACAGGATGGGAACGCAGGATGGGTGCAGCACATGACAGGATGGGGGCGCAGGATGGGAGCAGCACATGACAGAACGGGGGCGCAGGATGGGAGCAGCACATGACAGAACGGGGGCGCAGGATGGGAGCAGCACATGACAGGATGGGGGCGCAGGATGGGTGCAGCACATGACAGGATGGGTGCAGCACATGACAGAATGGGGGTGCAGGATGGGAGCAGCACATGACAGGATGGGGACGCAGGATGAAGCAGCACATGACAGGATGGGGACGCAGGATGGAGCAGCACATGACAGGATGGGGGCACAGGATGGGTGCAGCACATGACAGGACGGGGACGCAGGATGGAGCAGCACATACCAGGATGGAGACCATATACCAATATAAATGCTCGCCACCCGGGCGTAGAGCCACAATAAAAACACTGATTTTGCCAAAGTCTCTGTTTTTTTTCTTTCAGCACTTTACCGTTTTAACAGGCTTTCAATCTGTATGGATTCTACTTCAGATATACAGTATGAGGACTCTTTATCTCAAAGTCTCTGGGACTGGCGGTTGAAGCTGGTAGATAATGGTTATTGTTGCTGAACCAGTTTGAATTTCACTTTTCCAATCTTCTAATAATCGGGTGTCTATACAAATACAATGGTGAATGACGTCATCAAAATTTGTGGGAGCATTAGTCCAGCTCGTTCATCTTTGAGTGCGCTGTAGAACTTGGTCTTAAAAGATAATTTTACAGCATTATTCCATTCAGTATCAATAACCCACTGTCTGAATTCTGTGACATACTCTGCAAAAGAGCGCTTACCGATCATAGTAGCTGAAGCTGTTGGACAATGATTAGGGTCATCAAATACCTGGCTCATGGCGGCTAGGAAGGCCTCCAGATCACTAAGTCATTCATTATGTGTTTCAATAAGGGAGCTGGCCCAGGCTAAAGCTTTATGTGTCTGTAGAATAATGATACACAATACTTTTGATCTGTCAGTATGGAAGTGAGCAGGGTGTGCACCAAAGTACAATCTGTATGGGTGGATGAATCCACAGAATTTGTCATGATCTCCAACAAATCTGAAAAGATGGGAGTGGAAGGGGTGGTGGACCGTGGAGGGGACAGACCAATATGTTGATTTTGTTATTGAAGGATCTGCTCAGATTGCAGTGCAATCTTATTGCTTAGATCTTACACAATATTCTTTAGATCGTATGTAGCATGTCCAAAAACTTGAACGTTATGAGTTGTCTGAGTTTCAAATGCCGTGTATTTTGTTTTTAGCATTTGCATACCTGCATAGATGTTGGTAAGCAGTGTGATGCAGTGACCCCTGTTACAGGTAGGGGTAAGTTTGACAGCCTGCCTTTACATTGATGTGACTGAGAGGTCCACGTACCATGAAGTGGGGGTAGCTCTGGACTTACTGTACACTATGGTAATAGGGCAGGACTTGGAAGCCCTGTGGGACTGGTGGGTAAAAGGAAATGTGTCTGTAGAGGTAATATGTATAGGTGGTAAGAATGTGGAGACTGCACCCCTTATAGTTGACAGTCCTAAGTTAGGCGTGACCAAGGAAAATGGTGGATGGTCCCAACTTACAGACATGATATCACCTGACGTGTGCCACAATATGACTGTTAGTGATGTGGTAGATAAAACGTGTGGAGCTGACACCCGGTTAGAAAAAAAACTGGAGGGTTCACCATGTTGGGGGGTGTGACACAGACTCCAGGGGTAACTGTGACATGTTGCCAATAGCAACCGCTAGAGCCGAGTACGATGTTGTGCTGACAGAAACACTGACACTGGAACTATAGCGCTCCACAAGGTGAAGTGAGAATGGTGGGGGCAGCCATACCAGAAAATATGACCTGACTGCTGGTTCCAGAATGACCGATTGGGTGGAGGTGACTCCCATTCAGATGATGACACCAGTGGAAAAGAGTGCATTAAGGCTGACTCAGGTACTAGTGGCAAGTCTTCCGTTATTGGAGACGTAAAAGAGGCAAAGGGGCTGAACCAGTTGCACCTTGTGAAGATTTCACGGAAGATGATGAAGACTTCAGAAAACCTGATGCTGAGGACCTGGAGTGTGTAAAGTCTTTAAAGTCCCAGAGAAACGGGACAAAGCTAAGGATGTCACCGCCGAGACCCAAGAGAGGGCTGAAGGTGACAGTGCTGAGTCCAAGGGTGCAGAGGTGTGGGGCCTGAAGCAGATGCCTTCTCGCGTGATGAAAACTCAACACAACCAGAGGATGGGAGTAGCAAGTTAAGGAGGTTCCAGGAGGCAGTAGAAACCCGGTTGAAGCAAGAGGAGATTCGGAGACAGGCTGCTGAGTGCCGAGTGGGTGCCTTGGAGAAAGAGGTGGCAGAGGTTGCCTGTCAAAGTGGCAAACTGTGACCAAGGCCCTGAAGGAAGACATGGAAGTGCTCAGAGAAGCACTAAAAGGCCCTCTCCAAGAGAAAGAGGTGGTGGTCGCAGACTTACTGTGCCAGTATCAGAGTGATAACGAGGTGAAGCTGCTAATGTCCATCTTGACCAGGGGTCTGGAAAAGGGTAAAGCGGAAGAATTGGAATTAAAACAGAACAAGAGTCACCAGGTTGTGGCAGATGTCTTGATGAAAAGGTCCATGGCAAAGCAGGAGCTGTCCGTCCTTGAAGAGTGAGACCCCGCTTAAGAGCATAATGGAGGTACCTGAAGACATGCGAGAAGCATGTGCCAGTAAGTGTGTGCATGAGGCCTTTAGGAAGGCAATAGAGGTGGGTAGTGTGCACTGGGCACCTGAGACTCAACAATTGGTCATACTGTTGACTAGGGAATTCACAGTGAAGTGGGTGGCGGTCCTGAGTGACATGTACCTATACTGCCTCCGTACAAAACAGAGGATCATATTGAGGAATAATGAAGCCGCTCGACGTTTGGAGCGTGAAAGGAAAGCTCAAAGTCGGCTGGGCTTGGTGGAAGATGTTGTCCAAGTACCCAAAGATCTGGTGGCGAAAGTCATTGGGGGACTTGGAAAAGTGATGGAGGAAATCGTGAGTAAATCCGATGTGGCGAGAGTTAGGATTCCGGCTGATGACAAAGCCCATGTAGAGGGTGAAGATGGGATGGTACCACTCTTCGTGGTTGGGTCAACTGAGAGCCTTAAGAATATCCGCATGCTACTGGAATATTGCATGGCATACCTAAGAGAGGTAAAGCAGCTGAGACTTGAGAAACTGCAAGTTAATAAACAGCTGCAGGAAAGGCAAAGAAGATGGCTGCCACTTTAAACCTGAAATGTGGACAAACAAAGGGGTGGAAGTACCCAGCCTGAAGATAAATGACTACTCTCTAGGTAACAAAGACAATAGGAGAGATTGCCAACAGAGAGACAATCAAAGGTGGCCTGACAAAAGAGTTAGAAGCAGTGACTCCTCAGTTAGCTCAGTGCTGAGCTCCCTAGGCGGGAGACCTTGTCTCAAATATAGTGACAAAGGGTCAGACTCTGACCAGACAGTAGCCTCAACTGTAAGTGGGTCTTATGACCACACCAACCGTGGGTGGTGGCCATCGAGAGAAAGGTCGGGTAAAGCAACATACTGAAAAAATGTTGACACAGACAGATGGTGACTTGAGGGCCAAAACTCAAGACGTACATGTTGACCGCTGGGGGCAGGAAAACCTTAACAAGGGTATGATGAGGGATGCTCAAACTGGACTGAGGGCTCTCTCGATTGGTAGGGTAAGGTGACTTGGGTACCCGGTCTCGAGATCCCTGGTTTATGACAAATGTTCAACCTCACAAGTTTGAACAGAGGGGGGGATATTTGATGCAGTGACCCGTTACAGGTAGGAAGCGCTACATGGTCTTTCCAGGATATGCACGGAGGCGTATTGAGGGCATGAGAGTGCATGGCAGTTGCACACATAAATATGATTGTGAGACAAAGTCCGGCATTGTTGTGAATGGCCAGTATGTGTGTTGCAGAGGAAGTTACTCTGCGCTTTGATCTTAAAGCAATGTTGTTGTTCAGGGACCTGTAGTCCCACAAGTATAGTTGTTGGCATAATTATGAAGGGAGGCTGGCAGGGCTAATTATGAGAGATGGGTGGGTCGAACTAGCCACACACACTCCCATCTAAGGGAGTGGTTATGACCATAAAATGTGACTGAGGTCTGGTCACATGGTCTTTTGAGTGTGGACCTGAATGGCTCATGTACTGAAGGTCCTGGAGAGCCTATGTGTTGGGAGTGCTATCTCCCTGAATAGCACATGGTGGGGCTTTGGACCTGGTGGCCTGGGGTGTTGGACGAACGTCCTGAATAGCACCCGGACAGGCCACATGCCGGTGTTGGACGGTCCCAGGTGGGATGGATGTCCTGAATAGCGCACTGTGGAAGGTCCCTGTGTTGGGAGGTCCTGGGAGTAGGACTAGATCCCTGAAGAGCACAGAGTGACTGTGGTCCTGGACAGTCTGTGTTGGAAGCTAATGTGAGTGGAGTCTTCCTGGAGCACCTGAGAGACTGTGGACCTGGACGGTATGTTGGGGAAGCTACTGTCCCTCGGTAGCTCTGGACTGACTGATGTGTGCCGGCCAGGCAAGTTGGTGAACCCCGTAAGGCAGCTTTCTCAGTAGAGGACTGACAAGGAGTCAGCAGGAGGAGCAGGAACTCCCGTAAGGTACCATAGACTATTGGTGCTTATGATACTCTATGAATAGTGATGAGCAAGTATACACGTTACTCGGGTATTTGTTAATGTTCGGAGATTTAGTTTTTGTTGTTTCAGCTGAATGATTTACAGCTATTAGCCAGCCTGAGTGCATGTGGGGGTTGCCTGGTTGCTAGGGAATCTCCACATGTAATCAAGCTGACTAATAGCTGTAAATCATTCCACTGCAGCGATGAAAACTTAATCTCCGAACACTAAGGGTGGGTTCACACTGCGTTAGTGCAGTCCGTTCAACAAATCCATTAAACGGACTTCACTAACGCAAGTGCCGACTTTGGCACTGCGCTAGCGCAGATGGAGCATCTGCTAGCTCCATCTGCGCTAGCAGTGCGCTCGCAGTGACGGACCCGGAAACGCTGCAGCCCGCGTCTCGGGTCCATCACTCAATGACGGCACATCGCTAGCGCACGCCCATGGTGGGCGTGCGCTAGCGATGCGTTCGCCATTGCAAGTAATGGCGGCGTTAACGGACTACGTTACACCATGCTATGCCGCGGTGTAACGTAGTCCGTTAAACGGGTTCACACAACACAGTGTGAACCCAGCCTTACAAATACTCGGAGGTCACCTGAGCGTGCTCAGGAAAACCCAAGCAACAAGTACACTAACTCATCACTATCTATGAACTGTGCGGTCACCCACGGCGACTGGTCAGATAAGGATCAGCGTGTTTAGTGTCGCAAACTAATGATGTGAAGCCTGATGTAAAGACTGTCCATCTGTTGTTGGTTTTGGTGGTTTATGCTGTAAGAAAATAAACCCACATAGACTGTTTAAGTGAAAAACCCTACCCGTGTGCATTTTATCCCAGTGCCAAGCGAGTGTTCCCCTACCTGTTAGTGAGCGCAATCTTACAGCAGACACTTCATTTTATTTACACAAACATCCAATTTTCCTCTCTCAGCAGCTTTCATCACGGCTTGAGTATCCTATGATACTGAAGTAACATTGTTGAAAACCAGTGGCCGAAGGAGCACGAACAGGAACAGGAACAGCAAGCAGTAATAGATGTTCTTGGAGACAGCAAGCGTAAGGCCGTGGCCACACTTGCGAGTGTGATGCGAGAAACTCAAGCGAGTCTCTCGCATCAATACCCGGCACTGCCGCCGGCACTCGGGACTGGAGTGTGCGGCTGCATAGAAATACATACAGCCACACACTCCGGTCCTGAGTTCCAGCGGCAGTGCTGGGTATTGATGCGAGAGACTTGCACGAGTTTGTCACATCACACTCACAAGTGTGACCCCAGCCTAATAATCTGGAGATAAATGAGAACAGTCTGGGTAAGAAGGTTCAGGAGCTGGAGACTGGAACTAGACTAACTGCTGGATACAGTACTCAAGCTATGAGTGAGAGATACCAGAAGGTGGTTTGCACATTAATGACCAATTTTAACAATTCTGGTAATAACTCTGGAACACTTCAACGGATTCTGAGATTGTTTTTTCATGACACATTGTACTTCATGAAAGTGGTAAAATTTCTTTGATGTGACTTGCACTTATTTGTGAAAAAAAAATGAAATTTGGAGATTTCACAATTTTTTGAATTTTCATGCTTTTAAATCAGAGTTATGTTATACAAAATAGTTAATAAATAACGTTTCCCACATGTATACTTTACATCAGCACAATTTTGGAACTCAATTTTTTTTTGTTACGAAGTTATAAGGGTTAAAATTGACTAGTGATTTCTCATTTTTCCAACAAAATTTACAAAACCACTTTTTTAGGGACCACATCACATTTGAAGTCACTTGGAGGGATCTATATGACAGAAAATACTCAAAAGTTGCATAATTCTAAAAAGTGCAGGAATTTATGAATGGCCTCACCACTTGTTCGGGACATGACCATTCGGAACACTGGAGTGTTGTATAAAACATCAAAAAAGCAAAATTGCCAAAGTTCTGGCTTCTTCAGGATCCCCATGTGAAGGACCAAGCCCCAAAACTTCATCATTTCAACTGTGTCTACAGGAGTCCAGTTAAAAAATGATGAACCGGGGTTTTGTGCCAAAAATTGATAAACGTACAAATTAGCTTGGCCAACCATGAGGTTAGAGCTAAGGCTAGGTTCACATTGCGTTAATGGGTTAACGCTAACGGACTGCGTTGCACAGCGAAAATGTCGCAATTAACGCCGTGCAACGGGTCCGTTAGCGCACCCATTGACAGCAATGTGATTTGTGCCTGTAGCGCATCGCTAGCGCATGCCATTTTCGGCACGCGCTAGCGATGTGCCGTTCTTTTGTGACGGACCTCGGACGCTGCTTGCAGGGTCCGAGGTCCGTTCCTCGCTAGCGCAGATTGGGGATCTGCGCAAGCGGGAACGGCGAATGTGGACCAAAAATAAACATTGCGTTAGCGCAATCCGCTATGCGCTTAACGGATTGCCCTAACGCAATGTGAACCTAGCCTTACATAGAAAAATTCAAAAAAGTTAAAAAAACACAACATGAAGAGCAAACTCACCAAAACTTGTCAAATGACAAATGCACTCGCCTATGTGCATTTTTTCTACTAGGCAGCCAACCCCTCTAATGTTTGGGCGAGTGGGTGGTTGCTCTCATCAGTAGCTTGCACCTGTGCTGCTTTAGCATTTATTATCGGGCGCCTGCTGCACCCTGCGAGTGCATTTGTCATTTGACAAGTTTTGGTGAGTCTGCTCTTCATGTTGTGTTTTTTTGAATTTTTCTATGTTAGCTGTTTTTGATATTAGAGTAGGACTCGCAAGTTTATGAGGACCCTTGACGTTGGGTAGTGGGCTTATCCATTTTGGCCAAAATTGTAACTAATACTTCATATAATGTATTATATACATTATTTAATTTTTCATCTTTTTTCCACTTTTTAGCATCTTTTTGCGGGGTGCGGCAGGGCCCCTATATTTTGTTCCTTGTGTGTTGCATGTATATATATAGTGCTGGACGGCCCGCCTAATACTATGAGTGTGATCAATAGGATGTCCAGACACTGTGCATCACATTTATCTGTGTGAATAGTGTCTTATGCAAGCCTTACCTGTGTGCATTTTTTCTACTAGGCAGCCAACCCCTCTAATGTTTGGGTGAGTGGGTGGTTGCTCTCATCAGTAGCTTGCACCTGTGCTGCTTTAGCATTTATTATCAAGGGCCTGCTGCACCCTGCGAGTGCATTTGTCATTTGACAAGTTTTGGTGAGTTTGCTCTTCATGTTGTGTTTTTCCCACCATGAGGTTAACAAAATCCTCAGAGAAAAATACTTTGAAAAAGTCTTTTTCTGTGAGGCCGGCGGTGTCAAACTTGATTCCTGATTGCGCCACAAAATCAGCAATCAGTGGCTCATAATTTTCTTGGGGCGTGGTCCATATGGTGTCAGTAATGGGGGGGTGCTGGTTCACCTTCTGTCCTGGGGTATCTTCTTGGTAGTTCAGCAGCATCTGAGGAGGAAGACAAGGAGGACAAAGAGTATGAAAATAAAGAATGGTGGGATCCTGTCCCTCACTGTCAATGTCAGATGCAAAGAAAGTGTATAACTCCTTCACTGAATAGCGTTTTTGGGACAAGCGGGACGACTTTTAATTTTTTTTATGTATGTGGTGTTTCTGTCAGTACTTTATTCAGTTGTGTGTGAGACAGTGTGCTTGATGTAAACTTTTTAAAAAGAAAAAAAAAAGTAGCAACCAGGGAGATCCGATCCTAGGCAAGTCACAGGGAGGTCACACTGTTTCTGTGCCCTGTGATTGGTAAGATCAATGTAATTGTCGATCGCACCAATCAGAGTGGGTTCAAGCTATGCCTGGCACCAGCCTATGATCGTTGCTCTCAGGCTGGGACATCAGTGTTTTAGGCAATCTAATTGCCTGAAACACTGAGAAATGCTGGGATTGGCTGTTCAATTCTGAAAAGCCAATCACAGCCATCGTAGTTGCAGGAGGGGGCGACCCCAGGATGATGACGCCATCTTCCCTGAGGTGAGATGGCATTGGAACTTTAATGCGATCACCGTGACCCTGGTCGCATTAAAAAAATGATGTAATAATCCGTTTCCGCCTCCATAAGTGCCAGGGTGCAGGGACGTATTATTACAGACCACGTTGGAAAGGGGCTAAGTAGGCCCCAACAGAAAACAAGATGAATTCCAAAAGTAGAAAATCTGCCATCTTAGTAAGGGTCAATTACAGAACACACTAATAAATTCACGCTGCAGATCGGGAGGGGGGAGTTTGTGTGCGGAATGTGAGCGGATACTGTGTGTCTCTGTGTGTGGGTAGTTGTGTGTGTCTGCGGGGCTGTATGTGTCTGTGTGTGGGGGTCTACATGGCTGTGTGGCGATCGTGTGGCTGTACGGCGATTGCAGAGGTCTGCGGGGATAGTGGGGCTGTGCGGCGATTCTCTCATGTTGTATGTACTGTATGTTGTATGTACTGTATGTTGTATGCTCTGAAAGTATGTACTGTGTTTTGTATGTTCTGTATGTTGTATGTTCAGTATGTTGTATGTACTGTATTTTGTATGTTCTGTATGTTGTATGTAATGTATGTTGTATGCTCTGTATGTTTTGTATGTAATGTATGTTGTATGTATGTTCTGTATGTTGTATGTACTGTATGTTGCATGTAATGTTGTATGTACTGTATTTTGTATGTTCTGTATGTTGTATGTTGTGAATGTATGTTCTGTATGTACTGTATGTTGTATGTACTGTATGTATGTTGTATGTAATGTATGTTGTATGTTCTGTATTGTTGTATGCTCTGTATTTTGTATGTTCTGTATGTTGTATGTACAGTATGTTGTATGTTCTGTATGTATGTAATGCATGTTGTATGTTCTGTAAGTTGTATGTTCTGTATGTCTATATGTGTGTATTTGTTTTTTTTTGTACACTTGAACACAGTAGCCGGATGAAGGGACTATACTGTCCCATCATCCGGCTACCTGTCCCTGTAGCAGGCATAGCCGGATGGGACAAGTAGTCCCATCGGACGATGCCTGCTTACATACAGACCCACACATCCCCACGATCGCCGCACAGACACACACAGCCCCGCAGACCCCCACGATCGCCACACAGCCCCGGGATTGCCGCACAGCCCCATGATCACCGCACAGCTCAGCGATCCCCGCAGACCTCCGCGATTGCTGCAGACCCCCGCACAGCCCCGCGATCCATGCAGACCCCCGCAATCCCTGCAGACCCCCGCGATCAACGCACAGCCCCGCGATTGCCGCACAGCCCAGCGATCCCCGCCGATTTCCGCGATCGCCGCACAGCCCCACGATCCCCGCAGACCTCTGCGATCGCCGCACAGCCCCACGATCCCCGCACAGCCACGCAGACCCCCACACAGACACACACAGCCCCGCAGACACACACAAACACCCGCACAGACACACACAGTCTCCGCTCACACTACACCCACAAAGTCTCCCCCCTCCCAATCTGCAGCGTTTCTCTCACCCAAATCCGCAGAAAAACCGCAGATCTTTTTTAAACCTGTGGTTTCGCTGCGGATTGGCCTGACACAATGGAAGTCAATGGGTGCAGAAACGCTGCAGATCCGCACAAAGAATTGACATGCTGCGGAAAATACAACGCTGTTTCTGCACGTTTTTTTTCCGCAGCATGTGCACAGCGGATTTGGTTTTCCATAGGTTTACATGGTACTGTAAATCGCATGGAAAACTGCTGCAGATCTGCAGCGTAAAAAACGCTGCGGATCCGCGGCCAAATCCGCAATGTGTGAACATGGCCTTACAAATCATCCCCCAGGCACACATTGATCTCCTAATCATGAAGAGGTTAATGAAACTTCCTTACCTCGATAACATAGCTGAGTCATAATCATCAAATCCTTGAATGCAATATCAGAACGCCTCAACGCGTTTGTCCCATGACTAATGTTCATTGGGCCTCAGCGCACAGGATCTCATACTCTCGGTCAACGATATGAGCTGCATGTGGCGGCATGGACCCCTGACATTTATAATGACTCCAAGCCCATCATGTGTGGCTACGTCAGACACGAGTGCCATCAAGTCAGCTGGAAAGCAGTGGTATCAGGATACAGAGTACACAACAGATAACCTCTGATGGACATTAACCATTTGTAGTTCGGTACCAATCTCTTCTTTTGCTTACAAGATGCAGCACCTTACTGTAATCTCAAACATAATCTAGGCTAAACCATAATTTCAGGGGGAAGATATATTCTCTAGAAATTTACATGCATTGTTTATCAAACATATCCAAAATCATTCTCCCATAGGTTAAGTGCTATATAAACACTATTTCACAAAACACAGGGGTATCACTATTATATCTAGCAGACCCTAAAAATATGTTTCTCCTGGAAAAAGAACATAGAGGGCTATAAATATAAATTGCAGAACACAACAGCAGCCTCCAGTGGTAAGGACTGGGATTGCAGCACAATTACTGAGGTGAACAAAAGCAGCCACTAGCGGTCAAACTGCAGAATGACATCAGGAATCTTGACAGTTACATTATTTATTAAATTACACAGCCATGCACAGTACTTTTTCCTTTTTTAAGTATGGTTTTCATCTTAGAGACTTCAGGATGACATAGTTCATGAGAATATGTTACCCATGCCAAGATTAATTCAAAATGGCAGCCTCGAGCAAAAAAAAAAAAGCTTGTTTAAATAAAACACTGCATATGTCATAAAAAAACTTCAGCAATGAAAAGCCATGATGTCATAACGAGCTTCAGTTTATCTCTCTGGAAGCGGCCATCACAGTTACATTGAGTATTAATTGAAACAGGAATGCATAGTATTTCTGATTTTTAAGCTATTATCTCCTTATTAAAGGCTGCATAATCCCAAGGCTAATGAGGACATGATTCTCAAATTAGGTCAAAAGGGCAGCCTTCGGGAAAAAAGCCTCCATAGATGAAAGATTACACGTGTCACAATGAAGACCTTCAGCAGTGAGGTCAGGTGCCCACGACCCGGAAATAGCAGCGCATGTTCACTGCATCTAAAGCGCTGCCGTCTATTGAATACGCAGGTGAATCCGTATGTGTTCACTGAACTGTGCGGATTCACAGCGTTCAATACATTCTATGGATAAAATCCATCGGTCTGTAAAGATGAGCCGCATGTCAGTCTCCGCATTTAGTCTGCAGGCATATGTGGACGCATAGTGGACATCGGATTTCTTGAAATCCCATCCACTATGCTGTACACTGACGCTGCATAACTACGTAGCATCAAACCCATAGCAACTCTGGATCGTGTGCACATGCCCTAAAATGCCATGATGTCAAAATGGACTTTTGTTTCTTTCTCTAGGATCTGCCACGATAGTTACTTTGTTTAGTGACTCAGCCATGCATAATGCTTTGGAATTTTTAAGTATGCTTTCCTTCTTAACCTTTTCAGCCCCAAGCCTGCTTTCACCTTCATTCAAACAAAAAAGGCAGCACTCTGGAGCGCCATAGCATGCAAATATGAAATATGAAAATTGAATTGCATTACTGCATTAGAAATATGAAAAATTGAGAAAGCTTAGCGCATAAATTGGCTAATTCATGTGTACCTGGATGCCACGTTAAGGCGTTTCTCATTTCTCAGGACCTATCAATGCCTTTCCTCTCATAGAATAAATTCTTCATCTGTATGGAAACATGAATCCTCTCTTAGACTAAAAACTCTCTCTCTGTGGAGATGTATTGGTCCCGCTGTGATTAAAAACACCTGTGGCTAAAAGGCGGAGTACTCAGTCAGAAGGCTAATGAATACAAATCTCAAAAAACTGACAGTCACATCCAAACATAGACTAAGTGTGAACAGGTGCTAACCTAGAGTACCAACTCATATACAGTCAAACAAAAAAGGAAGCACTCTGTAGCGCCATAGCATGCAAATATGAAAATTGAATTGCATTACTGCATTAGAAATATGAAAAACTGAGAAAGCTTAGCGCATAAATTGGCCAATTCATGTGTACCTGGAAGCCACGCCAAGGTATTTCTCGTTTACCATGACCTAGAAATGCCTTTCCTCTCTTAGAACAAAGTCTTCATCTGTATGGGAACATGAATCTTCTCTTAGACCAAAATCTCTCTTTCTGTGGAGGGTTAGTGGTCCCACTGGGATTAAAAACACCTGTGGCTAAAAGGCGGAGTGCTCAGTCAGAAGGCTAATGAATACACCTTCACCTTCATGACCAGGCCAAATTTTACAATTCTGACCACTGTCACTTTATTATTATTATTATTATACATTTTTATAGCGCCATTTATTCCATGGCGCTTTACATGTGAATACGGGGCAAATATAGACAAATACATTAAACATGAGCAGATAACAAGGCACACGAGTACATAAGGAGGGAGGACCCTGCCCGCGAGGGCTTACAGTCTGCAGGGGGTGGGTGAGGATACACTAGGAGGGGGAAGAATGAGGTATGAGGTACTTTATGAGGTAATAACTCTGGAACGCTTCAAAGGATCCCTCTGATTCTGTGTTTGTTTTCTCAACATTGTACTTCATTATAGTAGTAACATTTCTTCAATATGACTTGTATTTATTTGTGAAAATTTAGTAAATTTTCAAACTTTCATATTTTATCCCCTTAAATCAGTTATGTCACAGAAAATAGTTATTAAATACCATTTCCCACATGTCTACTTTACATCAGCACAATTTTTTAAATTTTTTTTTTTGTTAGGAAGTTAGATTGGTTAAAAGTTGACAAGCGATTCCTAATTTTTCCAACAACATTTACAAAACCATTTTTTAGGAACCACATCACATTTGAAGGGACTTTTAGGGGCCCATATGACAGAAAATACCCAGAAGTGACACCGTTCCAAAAACTGCACTCCTCAAGGTGTTCAAAACCACATTCTAGAGGTTTATTAAGGCTGCTTTCACACATCAGTTTTTTTGCCGTCCGGCTCAATCCGGCAAATTTTGAAAAAAATGGATCTGGCAAAAGTTGCCGCCAGATCCATTTTTTTCTCATAGGCTTGTATTAGCGACGGATTGTGTTGGATGGCCTCACGTTTCATCCGTTTTTCGCCGGATCCGTCAAAAATTGTTTATCCATCGGCTGGAGAAAACGGACATAGCAACTTTTTTGTGTCCGTCAAAAAAACGGACAGCGACGGATCCGTTGCAGGCCATCGTTTGCTAGAATGGAAGCCTATGGCGCCGGATCCGTCAAATGACGGAATCCGGCGACAGAATCATTTTTTTTAAACTGAGCATGCTCAGATTTTTTTAGGATCCAATTAGCTGGATCAGCTAATTGGATCCAGCAAAAAAACAGATCCATCGCATCAGTTTTTCACAATCTGCAACTGATCCGTTTTTTTTTCAAAATTCGACGGATTGTGACTGATGGCAAAAAACTGATGTGTGAAAGCAGCCTAATCCTTCAGGTGCTTCACAGGAATTTTTAGGCTAAGTATACACTTGCGTTTGGTTGGTCTGTGTATGGCTGCATACGTCCTCCCTTAAGCTCCGCCTACTTCCACATGCATCCTGTCATCCTGCATACCTATCTTTAACATTGGGTACACAGGGATATGCGTTGTATGCGGATGCGTCCACATGCAACACATGTCCCTGCATACCCAATGTCACAGATAGGTACGCATGCGGAAGTAGGCGGAACTTAAGAGAGGATGTACACAGCCATACACAGATCAGCCAAATGCAAGTGTGAAACTAGCCTTAGAATGTGGAAGGAAAAAAATGAACTTTTTTTCACAAACATTTGAATTCAGACCCAATTGTTTTCATTTTCGCAAGGGTAACAGGTAAACAGTGATTTTTGTGTACTCACCGTAAAATCCTTTTCTCCGAGCCACTCATTGGGGGACATAGGACCGTGTGTGTATGCTGCTGCCACTAGGAGGCTAATACTAAGTGAATACAAAAAAGGGTTAGCTCCTCCTCTGCAGTATACACCACCCACTGGCTCCGGATCAAACCAGTTCAGTGACCAAGCAGTAGGAGTTTAACAAAATTAACAGTAGGTACATGTCAAACTATAAAACCATCATAGGCAACAGGCCAAAAGGGTGGGTGCGGTGTCCCCCAACCAGTGGCTTGGAGAAAAGGATTTTACGGTGAGTACACAAAAATCCCTGTCTCTCCTTCGCCACATTGGGGGACACAGACCGTGGGACGTCCAAAAGCAGTCCCTGGGTGGGAAATAACATAATAACAGAGTAAACTCCCGGCTCCCGCTGTCTAAAGGTGCGCTACCGCTGCCTGCAAAATTCATCTACCCAGGCTCGCATCTGCTGATGCCTGAGTATAGACATTATAATGCTTTGAGATAGTGTGCAGGCTAGATCAGGTTGCTGCTTTGCAAACCTGCTCCGCAGGCGCTTGATGCCAAATGGCCCACTAAGCACCTACCGACCAAGCGGAGTGTACCTTGATCCCTGCTGGAATAGGCTTGCCTCTGACATGGTAAGCTTCTTGAATAGCTGACATCCATCTGACTATTGTCGTCTTAGAAACGGCCGATCCCTTCCGGTGCCCCTCCAGGAGCATGAACTGGGTGTCTGTGTGGGGAGAAGGCGCCGTCCTAGACACGTACCTTCTGAGGACCCTTACGAGATTGAAAAAGTGAAGAGCTTTCTCCACACGGTACACCGGAGCTGGACAAAACGAGGGTAGAACAATATCCTCGTTAAGGTGGAACGAAGACACCACTTTTGGAAGGAATGGCGGAGATGGCCTGAGGACTACTTTGTCTTGGTGAAAGATCAGAAAGGGAGCTCGGCAGGAAAGACCAGCTAACTCTGAGACCCTTCTGATCGAAGTAATCGTGACTAGGAAGGCAACCTTCCATGAGAGATGGGATAGAGAGATGTCCTGCAATGGCTCGAAGGGAGATTCTTGTAGGACACCTAGGAACAGATTAAGGTCCCAGACATCCAGGGGTGCTTTATAGGGAGGTTCCACATGGGAGACTCCCTGAAAGTTCTCACCTGGGGTTTGGAAGCGATCTTACACTGGAACAGGACGGACAAGGCCGAGACCTGCCCCTTGAGGGAGCTCGGCGCTAGGCCCAAGTCCAGGCCGGACTGTAGGAATTCCAAAATGGTGGGAATGTTGAAAACCAGCGGAGACCAACCTCTGCTTCTGCACCATTGGAAAAAGATTTTCCAGATCCGATGATAGAAGCGCCCCGAGCATTGATCATGGTGGAAACTACCTCATGGGAAAAACCCGCTTGGCTCAGAACCCAGAATTCAACGGCCAAGCCATCAAACACAGGCCCCTGAATTCTGGTGGTAAACCAGACCCTGAGAAAGCAGATCTGTTCGATCTGGAAGTCGCCAAGGAACGTCTGCAACCAGGTGGACCAGCTCCGCGTACTACGCTTGGCGTGGCCAGTCGGGAGCAACTAGGATCACCGGTACCCCTCTGCCTTGATCTTCCTGATGACCTTCGGGAGGGCAGACAGAAGTGACTCCATGGAAGGACCAGCACGTCCACCCCGATGGCTCTCGGGTCCGGGCCACAAACTCTGCGAGTGCCCCCTTGATGATTAATATCAGCCACAGCCGTGGCATTGTCCGACTGGATACAGATGGGGTGGCCTGCTAGGAGACGATGGAACCGCTGCATGGACAGTTAAATCGCTCGGATCTCCAGGACATTGATGGGAAGACGTGACTCCTGAGGGGACCAAGTCCCCTGGGCAGTGTGGTGATGGAAGACAGCTCCCCACCCGAGACGGCCAATGGACCGGGAGAAAGGACTTCCCTTGTAGGAGGGAGGATTGGAGTGTCCACCACTGGAGTGACTGCTTGACCCAAGGGGTCAGCTGACATGGTCGATCGAGGGAAAAGGGACTCTTGTCCCATGCGTCCAAAAGTGCATGTTGTAGACGACGAAGAAGCAGCTGTGCAAATGGAATTGCTTCCATTGCTGCTACCATCTTCCTGAGGACCCTTATGCCGAAACGGGTGGAACGGAGTGCCCAGACCCCCTGCTGAAGGGCTAAGGCCTTGTCCCGTGGGAGAGTAATCAACCCTCGGGAAGTGTCCAGAATCATGCCCAGTAAAGAAATTTGCTGAGCTGGAACAGATTTGTTCAGATTGATCAACCAGCCTACGGTTTGGGCGGAAGAAAATGCTATTTTGTATCTGGAGGACACCAGATCCCTGACCCACTTGACTCGACTGTGAGCCAGACATGACGAAACATGAGTAGGCGGCTGCCTACTCTGGTGGTGTTGTCCGGACAGTCATTTGGCCGAGGATCTTTGGGGACTAGATTCCCTAGATCTGGCCTGCTTGGAGCGGGCCTTTCACAAGTGGTTGGGTTTGTACAAGGCCTGTGGACTCTTGTCACTGCGAGTGGGATGCTCCGAACCGGGGGAACTGGCTGTAGAGGACCACCTGTAATTGCTGCGAAAGGACCGGAAATATGTCTGTCGATGGATAGGGTGCCAATTTCTCTGCTGGGGAATGGAATTAACTCTTCCCTCCTGTAGCATCCAAAATAAGCTGGTCTAGCTTTTCTCCGAAGAAGCACCGCTGAGATAAGGAAAGGAGGTTAAGGACTTTTAAGATGCGGAGTCCGCTCGGCAGTCCCTGAGCCATAGTGCCCCTCTAAAAGCTACTGCGTTCGAGGCTGCGAGCGCAGATCAATTAGTGTCAGCAGCATACACCCACGGTCCTGTGTCCCCCAATGTGGCGAAGGAGAAAAATGGACCCCAAAGTTTGTTGTACATTTTCTCCTGAGTACGCCGATAGCCAATATGTGGAGGAAAAGTACTGTTTGGATGCAAAGCAGGGCTTGGAAGGAGTATTATGACATTTTGAATGTAAAATTTGCCGGAACAATTAGTGGATGCCATGTCACGTTTGGAAAGACCCTGATGTGCCTAAAGAGTGGAAACCCCGCACAAGTGACACCGTTTTGAAAACCAGGTTCCAAAGGGAACTTATCTAGATGTATGGTGGGCACTTTGAACTCCCAGGTGCTTCACAGAAGTTTATAACATTGAGCCGTGAAAATTAAAAAACAAAATCACAATGTTACCACAAAAATGTTCTTTTTGCCCCCAATTCTTTAGTTTCACAAGGTTAACAGGAGAAAATGGAACCCAAAATTTGTTGTGCAATTTCTGAGCACACAGATACCCCACAGGTGCTTCACAAAATTTTACAATGTTGATCTGTGAAATTGAAAAAAATGTTTTTTCCCACAGAAATGTTGTTCAGCTCTATATTTTTCATTTTCACAAAGATAGCAGAACATAGACCCCAAAATTTGTTGTGCAATTTCTCCTGAGTACGCTGATACCCCATATGTGGTTGAAAGCTACTTTTGAGGCACAGTGCCAAGCTCAGAACAGAAGCGCTATAATGAAGCTCAGATTTTACTGAACTTGTTTAAGGGTGCCATGTTACATTGACAGAGCCCGAGGTGTCAGAACAGAACCCAACATAAGAGACCCCATTGTACGAAATACCCCTTAATGAATTCATCTAGGGGTGCAGTGATCATATTGACACCACAAGTGGTTACAGAATTTTATACCATTGGGCAGTGAAGAAAAAAATAACATTTTTACAATTTTTGTTTTATCACAAGCTTTTACATTATTGCAAATGGGTAGAAATAGTACCAAAATTTGTCCCACAATTTATGCTGAAAAGTAGAAATACCCCAGAGCAGAGTTTCCTAGAATAGTTTGCAAATTCCATATACAGAACCCCTAAGTGCTAAAAGGGCAGAATCCCCCTTCAAGTTAGCCTATTTTGGAAATTATACCCCTATGGGAATTTATCTAGAGGTGTAGAGACAATTTTGACTCCATGGGTGTTTTCCAGAAACAAGCAGCAATGGATGTTGCTGAGTGAAAATTGCAAACTGCCATTGTAGTGACCAGTACATTATACCCAGTTCATCCTTCTTTAGATGCGCACCCGTAAATTAGGCTGGCTCTCATCGCTACAGACATGCGAAACATGTGGACGCTAAATGTGGTTTACACACAGAGGCTCAGAAGGAAGGGGGCATTTGCTTTCCAGCGCTTTTGTATTTGCAGTAATGTGGAAGCCCCCTGTATTTCCATTGACAGATGATGGACCTAAATGGGGACTTTTTTGTGGACTGAGTTGAAGCTTTTATTGGAAACATTATACATAACATTTGGGATTACATTTATCCGGCACTCTACGCTGACCACTTACATGGGGGTTTCCATCTAAATCTTCGAGTGATGTAATTCAGATGAAACCCCCGAGGGATCCATTTTCTATAATGAGGCAGCAGAGTTACTCTGGACTCCGTCTGGCCTCTGTTCAGTGTTGTCCTTCTTTTCAGAAGTGCTCAAAACTGTGTCCGATGGCACTTTTATGCATACCTACAAAGACGGACACTGCTGGATCATCGGCCAGACAGCATCCATAGTGTCTCCATATGCCTCATTATAAGGAATCTTCCGCTCGGTGCTCCATCTGAATCACGTATTTCAGAGATTTACACGGAAACCCTGAAGTAAGCACTCGCAGAGCTTATGCTAAATGTGAGCCAAGCCTTACTGTGATGTTTGGAAGGCAGAATGAAAAAATCAACAGCAGGTGAAGAATTGATTTTATTTTTTTTTACGCCGTTCCTCGTGCGGTATAAGTTATTAGACGGATTTATTCTTCGGGTCGGTGTGATCACAGCGATACCAGATTTATAGCTTTTTTTATGTTTGACTGCTGTCACACTAGAAGACGCTTTATTTTGAGAGCTATATTTTTTTTCCATATTTCTGCTATGGCTTGTTTTTTGCTGGACAAATTGATGTTTCTATTGGTGCCATTTTTGGGCACAGGACATTTTTGATCGCTTTCTATTCCAATTTTTGGGAAACAGAATGAACAAAAACCAGCAATTCAGGAATACATGTTGTTTTTTTTTAATGCGGTTCCGTGTGTGGTAAAATTGATAAAGCAGCTTTATTCTTCGGGTCAGTACGATTATAGCAATACCTCATTTATATAGTTTTTTGTGTGTTTTGGAGCTTTAATGCTATTAAAACCATTTCATAGAAAAAAAAAATTTTTTTTGCATCGCTTTATTCTGAGAGCTATAACTTTTTTTTATTTTTCTGCCAATAGAGCCGCGTGGTGGCTTGTTTTTGCAGGACGATGTTTTCAGCAATACCATTTTTGTTTACAGTCGACTTTTTGATGATGCTTTATTCCTATTCCACTTCGGTGGTATCATGAAAAATCATAATTTTTGGCTAGTTTTTTTGTTTTAACACTGTTCTCCGAAGGGGTTAACTGGTGTGATAGTTTTATAGGTCGGATTGTTCCGGACGCAGCAATATTAAATATGTGTACCTTTTTTTTTTTTCCTTAAAAATATCTATTTATGGGTACAACATTTTTTTTTTAATTATTTTGTGATTTTTGTTTTAAGTATTTATTAATTTTTTACTTAGTCCCTTTATGGAACTTTCACCAGCATTGCAATGCATTAGAACTGACAGTCTGCTCTAAGGGTACCGTCACACTGAAACGACGCTGCAGTGATACGACAACGATGTCGATCGCTGCAGCGTCGCTGTGTGGTCGCTGGAGAGCTGTCACACAGACAGCTCTCCAGCGACCAACGATCCCGAGGTCCCCGATAACCAGGGTAAACATCATAGTAACATAGTTAGTAAGGCCGAAAAAAGACATTTGTCCATCCAGTTCAGCCTATATTCCATCATAATAAATCCCCAGATCTACGTCCTTCTACAGAACCTAATTGTATGATACAATATTGTTCTGCTCCAGGAAGACATCCAGGCCTCTCTTGAACCCCTCGACTGAGTTCGCCATCACCACCTCCTCAGGCAAGCAATTCCAGATTCTCACTGCCCTAACAGTAAAGAATCCTCTTCTATGTTGGTGGAAAAACCTTCTCTCCTCCAGACGCAAAGAATGCCCCCTTGTGCCCGTCACCTTCCTTGGTATAAACAGATCCTCAGCGAGATATTTGTATTGTCCCCTTATATATTTATACATGGTTATTAGATCGCCCCTCAGTCGTCTTTTTTCTAGACTAAATAATCCTAATTTCGCTAATCTATCTGGGTATTGTAGTTCTCCCATCCCCTTTATTAATTTTGTTGCCCTCCTTTGTACTCTCTCTAGTTCCTTTATATCCTTCCTGAGCACCGGTGCCCAAAATTGGACACAGTACTCCATGTGCGGTCTAACTAGGGATTTGTACAGAGGCAGTATAATGCTCTTATCATGTGTATCCAGACCTCTTTTAATGCACCCCATGATCCTGTTTGCCTTGGCAGCTGCTGCCTGGCACTGGCTGCTCCAGGTAAGTTTATCATTAACTAGGATCCCCAAGTCCTTCTCCCTGTCAGATTTACCCAGTGGTTTCCCATTCAGTGTGTAATGGTGACATTGATTCCTTCTTCCCATGTGTGTAACCTTACATTTATCATTGTTAAACCTCATCTGCCACCTTTCAGCCCAAGTTTCCAACTTATCCAGATCCTTCTGTAGCAGAATACTATCTTCTCTTGTATTAACTGCTTTACATAGTTTTGTATCATCTGCAAATATTGATATTTTACTGTGTAAACCTTCTACCAGATCATTAATGAATATGTTGAAGAGAACAGGTCCCAATACTGACCCCTGCGGTACCCCACTGGTCACAGTGACCCAGTTAGAGACTATACCATTTATAACCACCCTCTGCTTTCTATCACTAAGCCAGTTACTAACCCATTTACACACATTTTCCCCCAGACCAAGCATTCTCATTTTGTGTACCAACCTCTTGTGCGGCACGGTATCAAACGCTTTGGAAAAATCGAGATATACCACGTCCAATGACTCACTGTGGTCCAGCCTATAGCTTACCTCTTCATAAAAACTGATTAGATTGGTTTGACAGGAGCGATTTCTCATAAACCCATGCTGATATGGAGTTAAACAGTTATTCTCATTGAGATAATCCAGAATAACATCCCTCAGAAACCCTTCAAATATTTTACCAACAATAGAGGTTAGACTTACTGACCTATAATTTCCAGGTTCACTTTTAGAGCCCTTTTTGAATATTGGCACCACATTTGCTATGCGCCAATCCTGCGGAACAGACCCTGTCGCTATAGAGTCCCTAAAAATAAGAAATAATGGTTTATCTATTACATTACTTAGTTCTCTTAGTACTCGTGGGTGTATGCCATCCGGACCCGGAGATTTATCTATTTTAATCTTATTTAGCCGGTTTCGCACCTCTTCTTGGGTTAGATTGGTGACCCTTAATATAGGGTTTTCATTGTTTCTTGGGATTTCACCTAGCATTTCATTTTCCACCGTGAATACCGTGGAGAAGAAGGTGTTTAATATGTTAGCTTTTTCATCGTCATCTACAACCATTCTTTCCTCACTATTTTTTAAGGGGCCTACATTTTCAGTTTTTATTCTTTTACTATTGATATAGTTGAAGAACAGTT
This sequence comes from Ranitomeya imitator, assembly GCF_032444005.1. NCBI lineage: Eukaryota > Metazoa > Chordata > Amphibia > Anura > Dendrobatidae > Ranitomeya > Ranitomeya imitator. The sequence goes on along the minus strand of NC_091285.1, from coordinate 201,156,192 downwards.
TGGGATTAGTTTTACTCTCCTTAGCAATGTGCTTCTCTGTTTCCTTTTTGGCAGCTTTAATTAGTTTTTTAGATAAAGTATTTTTCTCCCTATAGTTTTTTAGAGCTTCAATGGTGCCATCCTGCTTTAGTAGTGCAAATGCTTTCTTTTTACTGTTAATTGCCTGTCTTACTTCTTTGTTTAGCCACATTGGGTTTTTCCTATTTCTAGTCCTTTTATTCCCACAAGGTATAAACCGCTTACAGTGCCTATTTAGGATGTTCTTAAACATTTCCCATTTATTATCTGTATTCTTATTTCTGAGGATATTGTCCCAGTCTACCAGATTAAGGGCATCTCTAAGCTGGTCAAACTTTGCCTTCCTAAAGTTCAGTGTTTTTGTGACTCCCTGACAAGTCCCCCTAGTGAAAGACAGGTGAAACTGTACAATATTGTGGTCGCTATTTCCTAGATGCCCGACCACCTGCAGATTTGTTATTCTGTCAGGTCTATTAGATAGTATTAGGTCTAAAAGTGCTGCTCCTCTGGTTGGATTCTGCACCAATTGTGAAAGATAATTTTTCTTGGTTATTAGCAGAAACCTGTTGCCTTTATGGGTTTCACAGGTTTCTGTTTCCCAGTTAATATCCGGGTAGTTAAAGTCCCCCATAACCAGGACCTCATTATGGGTTGCAGCTTCATCTATCTGCTTTAGAAGTAGACTTTCCATGGTTTCTGTTATATTTGGGGGTTTGTAACAGACCCCAATGAGAATTTTGTTACCATTTTTCCCTCCATGAATTTCGACCCATATGGACTCGACATCCTCATTTCCTTCGCTAATATCCTCCCTTAAAGTGGACTTTAGACAAGACTTTACATAGAGACAAACCCCTCCTCCTCTCCGATTTTTACGATCCTTTCTAAACAGACTGTAACCCTGTAAGTTAACTGCCCAGTCATAGCTTTCATCTAACCATGTCTCGGTTATTCCCACTATGTCAAAGTTACCTGTAGATATTTCTGCTTCTAGTTCTTCCATCTTGTTTGTCAGGCTTCTGGCGTTTGCGAGCATGCAGTTTAGAGGATTTTGTTTTGTTCCAATCTCCTCGCTGTGGATTGTTTTAGAAATGTTCTTACCTCCCTTCTGAGTATGTTTTCCTGGATCTTCTTTGTTCAAGTCTAATGTTTTTCTTCCCGTCCCCTCTTCTTCTAGTTTAACGCCCTCCTGATGAGTGTAGCGAGTCTTCTGGCGAATGTGTGTTTCCCAGGTTTGTTGAGGTGTAGTCCGTCTCTGGCGAGGAGTCCATCGTACAAGTAATTCACACCGTGGTCCAGGAATCCGAATCCTCGTTGTCTGCACCATCGTCTTAGCCAGTTGTTTGCATCAAGGATCCTGTTCCATCTCCTGGTGCCATGCCCGTCTACTGGAAGGATAGAAGAAAAAACTACCTGTGCATCCAGTTCCTTTACTTTCTTCCCCAACTCTTCAAAGTCTTTGCAGATTGTCGGTAGGTCCTTCCTTGCCGTGTCATTGGTGCCAACATGTATCAGAAGAAATGGGTGGACGTCCTTGGAGTTGAAGAGCTTTGGTATCCTATCGGTCACATCCTTGATCATCGCACCTGGAAGGCAGCATACTTCTCTTGCAGTTATGTCCGGTCTGCAGATGGCTGCTTCTGTGCCTCTCAGTAGTGAGTCTCCCACCACCACCACTCTTCGTTGCTTCTTGGCTGTACTTTTTGCTGTCACTTGTTGCTGTGTGCCCTTTTCTTTTTTGCTTGCTGGTATTGCTTCATCCTTAGGTGTGCCATCTTCATCCTCTACAAAGATTTGATATCGGTTCTTCAGTTGTGTGGTTGGTGATTTCTCCATGGTCTTCTTGCTTCTTTTGGTCACATGCTTCCACTCATCTGCTTTTGGAGGTTCTCTGACACTTTTTTCACCTTCTGTGACCAGTAGAGATGCTTCTGTTCTGTCTAGAAAGTCTTCATTCTCTTTGATGAGTTTCAAAGTTGCTATTCTTTCTTCCAGACCCCGCACCTTTTCTTCTAAAAGGGCCACTAGTCTACACTTCTGACAGGTGAAATTTAATTCTTCTTCTGGTCGATCTGTGAACATGTAGCACATGCTGCAGCTCACCATGTAGGTTGTCACATCTGCCATGTTGCTCCTAGATCCTGCTGACTTGCTGTGTGTTTTCCTTCTTGTGTAATCTACTCAGCCAAGCTCTCTTGCATTAATGTCCTACAGTTTGGTGATTCTTTCCAAGCAGCTGGTCCCGGCTGTACCCAACGATCTTCTAGCTTAGGGAGACTCTTCGCTTTTCCCAGAAGGCACCTGGAATATGCAAATTAGCCTCCTCAGCTTGAATCCTCCAGGGCCGCGCTTAGTAACCCGATGTTTACCCTGGTTACCAGCGTAAACGTAAAAAAAACAAACACTACATACTTACCTTCAGCTGTCTGTCCTCCGGCGCTGTGCTCTCCTCTGCACTGTCAGCGCCGGTCAGCCGTAAAGCAGAGCGGTGACGTCACCGCTTTGCTTTCCGGCTGGCCGGCGCTCACAGCCAGTGCAGAGAAGCACAGCTCCGGAGGACAGACACGGAAGGTAAGTATGTAGTGTTTTTTTTACGTTTACGCTGGTAACCAGGGTAAACATCGGGTTACTAAGCGTGGCCCTGCGCTTAGTAAACCGATGTTTACCCTGGTTACCAGTGAAGACATCGCTGAATCGGCATCACACACGCCGATTCAGCGATGTCAGCGGGAGATCCAGCTACGAAAGAAAGTTTCAAACGATCTGCTACGACGTACGATTCTCAGCGGGGTCCCTGATCGCAGTAGCGTGTCAGACACAGCGAGATCGTAGGGATATCGCTGGAACGTCACGGATCGTGCCGTCCTAGCGATCAAAGTGCCACTGTGTGACGGTACCCTAACACAAACTTGTTAGATCATGCACTGAGCATGATCTTACAATCTTGCTAGAGTCGGGAGACCTGATTGTCCCCATGATAACATTGGGTCACTATGGCAATGACTGGGCCCCCACGCTGAAGTTGCGGATAGGAGGGCAGAGGGGGGCTCGCAGCATTCATGGGGCTAAACTGCCCTGAATGCAGCAGAAATTGCTCCTGGCAGTGAGTGCCGGGTGTCAGCTGTCAGAATCAGATGATCGCGCGCGCACTGCCTCCTCCGATGGCAATGACGAATATATACCGCATTGGTCGGAAAGTGGTTGTGGTTACAGGCTGTTTTAATTTATTAGAAGACTCCTGTCATAAATATGTATCTTAGGGTCCACCAATTACAGGTTAATTTCTGTCATGTTGTCAGAAGTGTAGGTATACTGAAACTATGAAATACACATTTGCATTTTTTAATAATTCAGCAATCTAAAAGCAAAGAAAAACAAAACAAAAAATATGAAATCTATTCTTGAAAGCACAATTTATTCAGAAACAATAACACTTAGAGCAATGAAAATAGTTTTTTTTTTCTTCTATTTTCTCCTTTTTTAGAATATATAAATGTATATCGCTAAATGAAAGTCTAAAAACAAGAATATACAGATCATGTACAAAGTTATAAACCTGTAAATAACAGATAGCACAACTGTAAAGTTCCTTGTGGTTCTTGAGCTGTAACACTGCTTGATCCATAAAGAAATATTACATTTCGGTAAGCCAGAAGAAAAGCTTGCGGTATCCTCCAACGACACAGAGAGGTAAGGACCGGTGCCAACTAAGTCCTGAGCTCACAGGGGCTGAGCCAATAAGAATGGGCTGAAAAATAAAGCGTATACGGTAAATATCTACACTAGGAACTACTCTTCACGTGACAAACATCCAAATGAATGTGAATATAGTGTCTCAGGTTGGTGCCATCATTATGATAAGCTTGTATAGGTTAAATATGTTTAGAAGTTTAAAGGGAACTGTACTTTTAACAAACTCTACATTAAAAAAATACTACAAGCAAATATAAAAACTATGTAATATGTCATATAAAAAAATCTGCTTTCTGTACTTATGTGCCACTTTTACCCTAACTTGCAGATGGGAAAACTGTTGAAAATGCAGAATGTAAGTCATATAATCGTCAGAAATATTGTTATTAGTCATGTACACATAAAAGACAGCTTATTCTGAAAAGTTACTTGAAAGTACAAAAATCCTTTAATATGAATGGGAAACAGCCGTCTGCCAGGCAGAGCCTATTCTGGAAGTGACAGGGCCCATTCACTGCTCTGACCTCTGAGACACTATTCAGTCAGACATTGATGGCCTTATTGCAAGGAAGAATTGGGAATGATTAACTGGCAAAGAAGCAGAAAGTGCATGGTCACAGATATTTTTACATGTGGTTGTGTATAAAAATGATTAATACATATGTGGCATGAGGACTGCAAGTGCAGTTCGCCAAAGTCAGAGTAAGTTAGTGGTTAGGAAACCATCATCCTAATATTTCACAAACATGCTACACTACCAAAATGCACACATGCCAAATAGACTATTATTCCTAAACACAATCCCAACATTTCAAAGATCTACGACTGTCCTGCCTATTTGGGGAAAGACAACGCTCACAAAGACCTTAGGTTATCTCCAAAGCTGCAAAAATAAAAGCAAAAGTGAGAAAAAGTTTGGGCTTATGACATGGTTTTCAGACTTCATATATCTACCCGTCAGCAACAATACAAAATGAGGAATACTGCACTAAATGGCCCTTCACAAAAGAGGGAGGCAGCTTTGTCCTTCACATTAACACACCACCAAACGTAGAGAAAATATCCATAGCATTAATGAGATTGTCTTACAAGTGGGTGCTCTAAATGGTGGATAAGAAGTTGAGTGTTCATCTTTCCTGGACATCCAGTAGTTGCAAATATGTTTTCATTGCATTTGGACCACCTACAAGAAAATGAAAAATACAAAACAGCATTTATGGGTTTTTACAAAGAATTACCAATAAATCCAGGACTCCTCATTGACTCTCATAACCCAACATCACCTTCTCATTCAAAAAGTGAAATTATTTTTTGTGCTATTATTCTGAGAATTTTTGGTATAGCAACTTGAGAAGCCTTAAAGCAGGGGTCTCAAAATGTATTTAATTTTTACAATTTACTAACTGTCTGCCTATTCTGCTGTGCCCAACGCCGATCTCTGCTGGCACAGAGTGGTCCAGCTGGCAACTCTGTGTCTTCTGCTGACGTGTCGTCGACAGAGCAGTGGCCTTCTCTTCTGCTCTGTTGACAGGATATGACTGCCAACGTTATGATGATTGAAAGCTGCAGTTAGATAAAACACCTTTATTGTAACAATGGGTGGCAATAGTTGGCACTGTATGCAACAGAGTGCCCGCACGAATAAAAACAATAATTTAATATAAGAAAAATGATAATAATAAAGGTGTTTTATCTATAATAGTTTTGTCCCATATCTATTCTTTGACCTATGTTTGGTGTTCTCCTCTTGGGCTTCACTATTATTCCGAATGGTCAGCCATTCAGTTCTTTAGGACATATATGCCACCCTCAGACACCATGATGTGCACAGTATCTCCTAACCTTGTACATATATGATGTTACATCCAGTTACTGTTTGGTCTTCCTGCAGTTAGGCAGCGGCAAAGCAAGATGTCAATCAGCATGATGTCAGCAGTCACACCCCATTGACAGAGCAATCCAGAAGGAGAACAGCCGCTCTGTTGACATGGAGCAACGGAATTGCCGGTAGGAGTGGAGGTTTTTTCACCATGCAACTGTAGTCTCTCTATCTTTGGACATGTCTTTAAAATAATTTTTGAATAAGTAATATTTTTATATTCGGAATACTGGATTGTGTACTTAAAGGGGTTCTCTTAGAAACGTAATAAAATAAATACACATTTAAATACTAAACATTTTACTAAAGCACGACACAGACATACTTAAACTGTCAGGCTGACTAAGATGGATACTCATTCTCAGCTTTCTTCTCCTTTACGCCAGCTCTGCTCAGTGTCCTGTCAGGTTGACTGAACAGAGGAACGTGCGTTCACGATGGCTGACTGGACACTGCTCTCACATGACCTCTGTCTCGTGCATCACGTAGACCATCCTACTCCAATACCGTGTCTTCATAGATCTAGGACAGGTTGCAATTGATGTTAGCTGCCATCTTGGAGTCCTGACAGAGTGCAGTAGATAAAGTATACCTTTTTGCTATATAAAAAAGTATTTAGAAAAATGCTTAATATTTAAATGTGTATTATTCACTTTAGTAAATTTCTCCCAGAACCCATTTCAGGAGATTAGTGGTTGTCATGAAGGTGTTATATCTGTGTTTTTGCTAAGGTACATGTACCCATTATAGTTGCGTGTTCACAGATGAAACACTAAAACCGTGACTGATGAAAATCTGATCCAAAACATTGAGGAAACTCAAAAACATTTTTGGGGGTACCAGAAAAAAAATCACTGACTTCTGAATGAGGCCTTAAGTCTAATCCTACTCTGCTAAGTGAGTGGAATGTGCAGCCTAAAACTGGATAAACACATTGTAAACACCATTGTAAGATTATTTTTTAGTTTCAGACTTTTATGAAAGAACTACAAATGATATGTAAAAGTTTGGGCACCCCTGGTCAAAATTACTGTTATTGTTTATAGTTCTTTTTTTAAGTTTAAAATTACAAAAAGGGAAATGGGTGGATGCAAAAGTTTGGGAACCCTTGGACATTTGCCCGCTCAGATAACTTTGACCAAGTTTCAGACCTTAATTAGCCTGTTAGGGTTATGACTTGTTCACTATCATTGTTAGGAAAGGCCAGGTGATGCAAATTTCCCAGCTTCATAAAAACCCGGCCTCCTCTAACCTTGTGCCAAAAAACAGCAGCCATGGGTTCTTCTAAGCAGCTGCCTAGGACTCTGAAAATGAAAATGGTGGAGCCACACAGCAGGAGAAGGATATAAGAAGATAGCAAAGTGTTTTCAAGTTGTCCTTTCCTCAGTTTGACATATAAGAAATGGCCATTAACAGGAACAGTTGAGGTCAAAATAAAGTTTGGATGACCAAGCAAAATTTCAGTAAGAGTTGCTCGTAGGATCGTAGGATTGCTGGAGAGACAAATCAAAATCCCCACTTGACTGCAAAAGACCTTCAGAAAGATTTAGGAGACTCTGGAGTTACATTATTCTACTTCTATAGACACCTGCACATATGGCCTTCATGGAAGAGTCATCAGAAGAAAACCTCTCCTGAGTCCTCACCAAAAAATTCAGGGTCAGAAGTATGCAAAAGAACATCTAAACAAGCCTGATGGCTTTTGAAAAAAAGTCTTGTGAGCCGATGAGGTTACTATAGAACTCTTTGGCCACAATGATCTAAGGTGTGTGGAGAAAAGAGGGCCAAAATGTCAGGAAAAGAACATCTCGTCAACCGTTAAGTATGGGTGTGGATCAATCATGCCTTGGGGTTGTGTTTCAGCCAATGCCACGGGGAACATTTCACGGGTAGAGTGAAGAATGGATTCAATGAAATTTCAACAAATTCTTGAGGCACACACACCATCTGTAAAAAAGCTGAACTTGAAAAAGAGGATGGCTTATACAAATGGATTATGATCCTACTCCAATCAGTACAAGCTGAAAGTTTTACAATGGCCCTCACTGTCATCTGATGTGAATATCATTGAAATCTGTGCCTAGACCTCAAAATAGCAGTGCATGCAAGATGACCCAGGAGTCTCCCACAACTGGATGAATTTTCCAAGGAAAAATGGATGGATATCTCTCAAACAAGAATAGAAAGACTCTTGTCTAGCAAGCGTTTACAAGTTGTGATACTTTCAAAAGGTGATTTTACTAGGTATTAATCATGCAAAATGCCCAAACTTTGGCATCGGCCCATTTTCCTTTTTGTAATTTTTAAAATGTAAAAGATGAAAATATATATATATTTTTGCCTAAAATACAAAGGAAATGTGTCATCTTTAACTTTAAGTCTTTTAGAGATCATTAAATCTTCAACTTGCCTAAGTGTTCACAATAACAGTCATTTTGACCAGGGGTGCCCAAACTTTTACATGCCACTGTATGTACTTTACCAGAAGAACTCTGCACTTACACCTTAATTACTAACAAAGCTATGAACATAGAATACAGCCATAACAGACACTAGCAGCAAAAAATAAAATCAGCTCATCTTCAACATTTACTGCTACAGTTTCAATTGCTGAAATATACAGAGAAAGTGATAAATAAGTCAACATACTTGAAGCACCGCGCTCTGTCAGAATGTACAGGTTTAGTAGCCTGAGGGCAGCTAAAATAAAACAAAAAAACAACAAAAAAAAGTATATATTAATACTATTTTTAATTAAATAAGCTATTTTATTTTAGTTCATAAATGGAGTCTTTCCATTATAATTGATAGGGTTGCCAACTTTTAAGAGTAAGGTGGTTTTCTCATGTATACTGATAGATCGTGCCATGGGACTATTTATTTGAATAGGGCTGTGTAAAAGTTCCCTTTACAACAAGTGGCCGGAAGAAGAGAGGTGCAGATAAATGCTGTGAAACCAAAGAAACTGCCCCTCTATTCTTCCTGGTAATTGTAACCCCACCAATTAGAGAATAATGTTACATTATATTCTAGTATTAGAACATCACTTTTTATGATGGGAATACCCCTTTAATTGAGAGGGTAGCCTGCCATGTTTCCCTAGCTGATTGCGGAGAATTTTTCTGCTAGCGGCAAATATAAAAGCAGATATGGGAATTTTTCACATCCTCACTAACCTGGAGTGTGGCATCTCCCAAAAGATCCAGTCATTCGCTGCAACTGCTCCTACTCTGAAAGTATTTTGTAAGCACCAGTCTGCAGACATAAGGGGCGTTTGCAAGGACTCAAGTGACAAAATGGCTTGATGCCTACTCAAGTCATAGATGCGTATAATGCCAGTCTTTTCTGCTACCATTAACTGGAAAAAAGGAGGAATATTATGTTACAACAAAAACATAAGAGACAAAAAAAAAAAAAAAAAAGAATTAGGGTAAAAAAAAGAATAAGACATTTTAAGAAAGTGGGAGCACTGAAATTGGTCGGATCCAGCCAGCTTCAGAGCAGCACGTTCAAGCTGTACAGCAACCTTTCCAACAAGCTGTAGGCTATAGAATTAAAAAATCCCCCTGTTCTTGAGAATGGAGAAGTCATAAGAAGCACTTTGCAATTTTACCAACTTAATAAGATCAGAAAACCCTTTTGAAGGAGATACCAGTTTGTGTTGTAAGTTTCGATGATCAGAACAGAACAAGCTGCAATAATCAGCCCCAAAAAAATGTACATTTGATGGACTCATCATATGTTAATATCTGGGAAAAAAGAACATTATCTGTCCAGGATCCTCTAAGAACCATGTCCAAGTGTGAAGACCACTTGGCCAGATTCACTCACCATAGATAAATGCATTGTGTCTACTCCAATATACACTGCTCAAAAAAAAAATAAATGGAACACTAAAATACCACATCCTAGATATCACTGAATGAAATATTCTAATTACAAATCGTTATTCTTCATTGCATAGTGGAATGAATTGAGAACATTAAAACATAAAAATGATCAACGTCAATCAAAATTTATATCCCACGGAGGTCTGGATTTGTAATGACGAAATCAAAGTGGAAAATCAAATTACAGGCTGATCCAACTTCAGTGGAAATGCCTCAAGAAATGATGTAATGTGTGTGGCCTCCACGTGCCTGTATGACCTCCCTACATGGGCATACTCCTGATGAGGCGGCGGATGTTCTCCTGAGGGATCTCCTCACAGACCTGGATTAAAGCATCAGTCAACTCTTGGAGGGTCTGATGTGCAACGTGGCATTGGTGGATGGAACGAGACATGATGTCCCAGATGCACTCGATTGCATTCAGGTCTGGAGAACAGGTAGGCCAGTCCATAGCTTCAATGCCTTCATCATGCAGGAACTGCTGACAACTCTAGTCACATGAGGTCTGGCATTGTCATGCATCATAAGAAACCTAAGGCCCACTGCACCTGCATATGGTCTCACAATGGGTCTGAGGATCTCATAATGGACGTCAGGGAACCTCAGGCTAGGACATAGAGGGCTGTGCGGCCCTCCAAAGAAATGCCACCCCACATCATTACTGACCCACTGCCAAACCGGTCATGCTGGAGGATGTTGCAGGCAGCAGATCGCTCTCCACGGCATATCCACTCTGTCATGTCTGTCACATGTGCTCAGTGTGAACCTGCTCTCATTCGGAAAGACCACAGGGCGCCAATATCGAATCTGGCAATCTTGGTGTTCTCTGGTAAATGCCAATTCAATTCTATGGATGGGAGGGGGGCAGGAGAAGCCAGAAACATATAGCCATTCTGCTGCCAGTCCTACTGAAAGTTATAGTTCTCCATGGAGCTTTATGAGCACCAACCGTCTCCGTACTGAGAAAATCTGCATTCACTAATAATAATAATTGATAATTATACAACTAAAATAGGATTTATTCATTGATGGTGACATAAGAATAATTCAAACCTTGTAAGCTTCGAGTGGATGCCAAACCACACTCATCCCAGGGGAGTGCAGCATAAACACTGCAATTTGGTTACCAGCTAAGTCCCAAATTCTGATAAAAAAAAAGAAATAAATGCATACAATTTATTTTGGAATAAACATTCATATAAGGAACATTAATGTTTTTTTTTTCTTTTAAAAGACTGTTTAACAGAGAAAACACACGAATAAATTCCTAGCTGTATCTGGCTGTAAGAAAGCTTGTCACAAGTTAACTTGCTGCAGAACAAGCCTCTTGCTCGCCCTGTCTACAAGTGGAGATAAAGTAGTCGAAAGGAAAAACTGTAAAAGAACAAGAGGAAATGAGAACATTTGGCATTCATCAGATTTATCAGAGGAACATGCTGATAATCAAGCAAGTTTATCTCCCATTTTTATCATTTATTTTTCAGATAAGATGTTCCTTTAAAGCTGTTGTCTTGTCAGAATGTAGTTGTTCCCACTGATTCTGTTTAAAGGAATCGGTTGTCAGGTTTTTGCCAACTACTCTGAGAGCAGTACAGTGTAGAGTCAGTGACGGATTCCAGTGATGTGTCACTTACTTGGCTGCTTGTTGAAGTTTTGATACAAATCACTATATTATCACTAGTAGATTATCACTAGATGACTAGTAAACCTGCTGCCAGGTAATCCTCCATATTCATGAGCTCTGTATAACCCCGCCCCCAACAGTGATTGGCTGATTTCTGTGTATACCGTGCATAGGCAGAAAGCTGTCAATCAGTTGTGTGAGCGGGCCTATACAGAGCTCAGGATTTATAGAACTGATAGATCTGCAGAAGATAAAACACTGATTTTATCAAAACTGCTGCAAGCAGCCCAGTAAGGCTGGTTTCACACTAGCGTTTTGCTCCACCCACGTCCGCATGCGGCCTGCGTACCTATCTTTAACATTAGGTGCGCAGGTCGTGCGGATGCCTCCGCATGCGTCGTTTTGACAATGCAGCGACCCATGTCGAACGCAGCTGGTTGGAATTTCTTTTTTTATCTGCATCGTCAAAACAACAAATGCGGAGGCATCCGCATCCATCTGCACGACCTGCGTACCTAATGTTAAAGATAGGTACACAGGCCGCATGCGGACGTAGGTGGAGCTGAGCGGCGGAGGTCCGGCCGTGGGCGGGGCTTCACGGAGGAAGTCCGCAGCTCTCCGCAGCTTAGCAAAACGCCAGTGTGAAACTAGCCTAGGTGACACACTGCTGCAATCAGGGTCTCTGCCCCTACATCATGCTGTTTTCAGATGGGGTAGTGAAAACAGATTCCATTTAAAGGGGTTGTCCAGTCCAAATTGAAAAGTCTATATTTGAAATGAGCAAGACCAACAGAACAGCTTTGTCAATAGACGGGGTGAGAACTTGCTCAATACAAGTGTATGGAGAGAGGCTGCACCAACTAGACGGGCTCTGGCCGGGAGTATGCATAAAGCATACGTACCCACCGATCCCGGCTCAGACACTGCCAAATCCTCACAGTGCGTGTGTTGGGGGGATCCATAAGTCCACAGTCACACAGAGTGATTGCAGACTTATCAATTTAGACCAAAAAACGCCTTTAAAGGGAACCTGTCACCCCCAAAATGGAAGGTGAGGTAAGCCCACCGGCATCAGGGGCTTATCTACAGCATTCAGTAATGCTGTAGATAAGCCCCCGATGTATCCTAAAAGATGAGAAAAAGTTAGATTATACTCACCCAGGGGCGGTCCCGCTGCCTCCCATCTTCTTACGATGACGTCCTCTTCTTGTCTTCACGCTGCGGCTCCGGCGCAGGCGTACTTTGTCTGCCCTGTTGAGGGCAGAGCAAAGTACTGCAGTGCGCAGGCGCCGGGAAAGGTCAGAGAGGCCTGGAGCTTGCGCACTGCAGTACTTTGCTCTGCCCTCAACAGGGCAGACAAAGTACACCTGCGCCGGAGCCCCAGCGTGAAGACAAGAAGAGGACATCATCGTATGAAGATAGGAGGCCCCGGACCGCAACGCCCATCGGACCGGGACCACCCCTGGGTGAGTATAATCTAACCTCTTTTTCTCATCTTTCAGGATACATCAGGGGCTTATCTACAGCATTCCAGCGATAAGCCATTGATGCCGGTGGGCTTAGCTCACCTTCCATTTTGGGGGTGACAGGTTCCCATTAAGGGAATCCAAGACCAGATATTTCCTTTAGTAATTTTACATGGCAACCATTTAGATAAATGCCATGTGCACTGCAATGGGTCCATTATCATTTGTTTGTGGCTCATGCAGAAATAAACCTAAATCCCATCTGACGGCTGGATGTGAGCCCTCTTGGCATTCGTGGCTATTCTTCTGATTAGCCAGACTGGCGTGATGTCACATGTGCCAGGCCGGCTAATTAAAAGAAGAACAATGGATACCAGGAGGAGGTTCTCTGGCCTCTTGTTCAGTGGCTACAGATTGATGTCCTGGTTATTGGCCCGCAAATTGATTCGTACCAACACTAACAGCATTGATTTCACAAAATAAATACCCTTAAATAGGACGATCAATGAAACCGCTATGTGTCCATATTGCTCCTCCGCCATAGAAGCCCTAAAATTAGGACGCTCCTCAAAAAGGGAATTTAATATCATTTGCAATAAGATTTTGGATAAGAAAACGAAAGAACACGAACTTCAGCAACACAGATGCTATCGAGAGGTTAAATGGTAGATTGCCATTATCCTTTACTGCTCTGTATGTGTAGATGACATGAGAAATGATAGATCTGGAGCGAGGCAGAGTAAGAGCAGGCTGACCTTTTAAAAGCGCTCTTGGTGTTCTTTTAGAATGTACTTGCTTTTTAATATATTTGGCAATGGTTTCTGGTTTGCATCCAATGTCATAACGCCTTCTCAACATTTAAGCCATCATTACACAGAATCCATGTGGAGCAACTGCTGACAATGTGGTAATTTCAATTAAAGGGAAGAAAGACTTTAAAATGCCCAGAAGAGGCTTGAGTTTTTTAACTATGCAGATAGGATGTCATACAGCAAAACTAGAAACATAGGGAATCATTTAGAAGGATTGGCATTACGATTGCCAGGCCTAAACCATACCTTCATCGCTTAAATCGGGAAAAATGTATTAATAACTTTGGCACATTTATGGCAGTAATAAACAGGTGTAGATATCCACCACAAAATACATAATTTGCTCTTAAAGATAAATGAATGTCCCCAGCTGCAGGTTAATAAAGAAATGAACTGGACTGCACTCATCTTCCCTGGGTCCACCGGCGAGTCTATGCCGATGCTACCGGTGTCTGGCATTGGCCGTGGAACTGAAATCATGTGAACAACGCAGCCAACAATGAGTGAGCTCAGCGGCTCTGTCACTTGAGACGGAGTTCTCTTTTCAGCGCACAGATTGGCTGTTGCTCCATCGACGTTATTGTCTCAGCTTATGCTAGACGGTGGAGTAGAGGCAGAGCCTCGCCGGTGGACCTGGGGAAGGCGAGTGCAGATCAGTTTATTTGTTTATAACCTGAAGCCGGAGACATTAATCTATTGAAACTGAACAACCCCTTTAACTTAGAAGAGTTTTCTCCATTCAATTTTCTTTACTCCATGAGCATGCCAATAATAAAAATCATAAATTCACCTCTGCATCTGTGCCGTTGCTCCAGTGATTGTTGACAGGCTGTAGGAGTAAGCAATTACAGGACCCTTTCATCCCTTAGTGACGGAGCCAATTTTTACTTAAAAGTGAATTTGTCACCAGGTTTCTGCTACCTCATGTACGAAAACAGACCCTGATTCCAGCACATACTTCACTGGGTGCAGCAGTTGTGATACGATCAGAGTTTTTATATTGTAGTGTGAAGCAAAGCTCAGAAAGCTAAATCCGCCCATATCTGTGATTAGAATTGTGTACATTGTGTATTGACAGTAAACTGCTAATCCGTGGTAACTGCAGAGCTAGACTAGGAGACAGTGATAATCTCCTGCTGATAAAGCACTCATTGTATTGAAACAACAGTACATGACCTAATAGCTGGTAAAAGCAGTGTCTCCATCCCTACCTCATACTGCCCTCAGATTACATAACAAAAATCTGCTGACAGATTCAGTTTAAAGCACCACTCCAGCATTTTGTATTGCAGTGTTAAACATAAATGGTGTCATATTCTGACACCTGAGAGAGTCAGCTTAGATTAAAAAAATCTTTTGAAAAGTTCTCTTCATGTGGGTCGTGCTAATATAGATGGCATGAGCCACTGGGCCCAGTAATTTCATACAGCTTTGACATGAGCTGTTGATATTACATCAGTAGCCTGTAAACAATCACCAAAGCAGCAGAAGAGGAGCAGTGCTGGATCTGGGGAGGGTGAGCAATGGCTGACCATTTTTAACACAGGCCCACCGATAAAGAAAGTTGAACGGTGAAATAAATCTGTTGATAGCAAGCAGGCCATGAACCTCTAAATGAACTACACCTGTTTTTAAAAAATATTGGCATGTGCGGTGCAAAGACTGACATTTATGTTCAGTTTTATCACATGAGTGTACTAGTTTGTGGTGCACTTTACGAGTTATAAAAGTTCTGACATACCGGTACTTCCTGGAACAAATTCATATTCTACTTCTTAATATCTCTTAACTATAAAGGGGTATTCCCGTCTCCAAAATCCTATCCCAATATGTAGTAGGGTAATAAAAATATTAGCAAAAATCTACAATTATAAATGTAGTCTGTATAGTTCTTCTAATTAGCTATGCCGCTTAACCCTTAACCATGTGCAGGGCATTGCAGTAGCTTTGGTATCCATGGTTATGACTAGAGATGGGCAAAAACGAACAGTAAAGTTCGGCGTCCATACCAAACACCTACTGTTTGAGCGCAGACACCGAACACGGACTTCACCAGGAAGTCAGTGTTGCTGTTTGGGTTCGGCCTCCCGAACACCGGGTGTTTGTCGCGCTGTCATGTGCATGACAGCGCGGCAAACACTGCTTCTGATCAGTGGGAAAATCATCACCGCCAGTCAGGCAGCCGTCGTTCCCATGCTGACAAAAGACAGTGTGAGCGCTCAGCTGTGACCGGAGGTACAGTATACAGGTTAACTCTAGTTGCTGGTGTCAGGTGATGGAACTACTGCTCCCATCAGCCGACCCCTGCTGCTACTAATATCAGTGACTGCAGGAGTGGCTGATAGGAGTATTCATCAGCCAGCTCCTGGGCTGTAAATAAATAATTTACAGAAACAAAACACAAATGTTGTAGGTTCCCCTGTATTTTTAAAGCCAACCAGGCAAAACTCCCAGCTGGGGGATGCAACCCTCAGCTGTCCGCTTCAGCAAGACTGGTTATTAAGAATAAAGGGGTCTCCACACGGTATTTTTTAATTATTTAAATAATGGCGTAGGGTCCCCCCCATTTTTGACAACCAGCCTTGCTAAAGCAGACAGCTGGGTGCTGGTATTCTCAGACTGGTAAGGGGCCATGGATATTGTCACCTTTGTATTGTCAGGTGACATCAAGCCCACGGCTTAGCAATGGAGAAGAGTCTATAAGACACCTATCCATTACTAATCCTATAGTTATATTGTATATTTATAAATAAAGCGACAGCCAGAAAAAAAGTCTTTTATTTTAAATAAAACAAAACACTATTACCTTTTTATTTAAAAATAACAAACACAGTTATACTCACCTAACACCTATTCCACTGAAGCCCTCGTCTTCTGTAATGAAACAAAAATAAAAAACAACAATATTCCTCACCTATCCGCTGTTTTGTCTCACGCCATAATAAATGTTTGGGGGATAAGCAGTTTTCAACCTGGACAGTGCCAAGATGCGATCATTCAGGCTGAAAACCACTGCTGACTGAACTGCTGAGAGCGCATTGCATTGATGTCATCGACGTTACTGCCGGTCACTGAGGCTGCATTCCCAGCTGGGCTGAAATGCGGTGACCTCGGTGAGGGATATTGTGGTTTTTCTTTTATTATATTAGACGAGGGATTCAATGAAATGGGCGTTAGGTGAGCATAACTGTAATTGTTAGCTTTAAATAAAAAATTTAAACTGTTTTGTTTTATTTCATATAAAAGACTTTATTCTGACTGTGTCTTTACTTACCATGCTAACTATAGGATTAGTAATGGATAGGTTTCTTTTTGACACCTCTCCACTACTAATCTGTGGGCTTGATGTCACCTGACAAAATAAAGGTAACATCAGTCCCACAAATATGAACCCCACTTGACACTGATACAGTGCAAGTGGGAAGAGCCGGGCTGCAGGCTGCTATTATTAGGCTGGGGGGCCCTTACCAGCCTGAAAATATCAGCACCCAGCTGTCTGCTTTAGCAAGGCTGGTTGTCAAAAATGAGGGGGACCCCACACGTTTTTTTTAATTATTTATTTCAATAAGTAAAAAATACAGCGTGGGGACCCCTCTATTCTTAATATTTTTTTTAATTATTTATTTACAGCGCAAGAGCTGGCTGATGAATACTCCCATCAGCCACTCCTGCTCTCACTGTTACTAGTGGCAGCAGGCGTCGGCTGAAGAGAGCAGTAGTCCCATCAGCAGACCCCAGTGACTGGAGGTAAACGTTATATCTCCGATCACAGCTGCGCACTCACGCTGTCTTTTGACAGCATGGGAACTGTGGCTGTCTGACTGGCGGTGATGATTTTACCGCCAATCAGAAGTAGTGTTTGCCTCCATGTCACGCACATGACAGCATGGCGTGCACAGGATGTTCGGGGCTCCAATCAAGTGAATGGGGTCCAGGTACTGTTCTGGTACCCGAACCCACATTTTTTGTAACTGTTTGGCTGAACCCGCTGGACCCGAATATCCAGATGTCCACCCATCTCTAACTATGACCTCTCATAACAGTTAGTTAATTAGCTGCAAGTGGTTATGTAACCATGGATACCTAAGCTACTGCAATGACCAGCACATGGGGTAAGCGACACAACTTATCAGAAGAACTACACTACATTTCTAATTGGAGATATTTGCTAATATTAGTATTATTGGGAAAGCTCCTTTAAGTCACTTCATTGAATATTTCAACATTAAGAATCAAACGTAAGGTTTGAGAATCAAAACAAAAAGATTTATGCCATTACTCACCAGTTACCAGTAATGATTAAAAAGACAATTTAAGGCAAACAGCAATTTTAAATGGACAAAAATTGTTTTCTTTCCTACCTGCATGTGTGGTCATCACTGACGCTTGCAATTTCATTTCCATCGCAAGAAGAAAAAACCACGTCATTTATGTAGCCCTGATGACCCTGCAGGACCTTCCAAATGGAAATTGGAGAGCAACTTTAGAAATGTTATAATTACTATTACTTGAACAACCAGCACACTAATGATACCGGATGGTTACAATAAAAAAATTGTCTGCAAGTGAAAAATTACAATTCTATTGCAGGGAATATGAGAACAGGGTTACATGAGTCTTCAGCTTCCTAAGGACCAGGCCTAATTTGGTATTAATCTCCACACCAAATTTACATAGCTTTATTTATGTTTTATTAGATTTCTACAATAAATGTTTTGTTTTCTTTATAAGAAATCATTTGCTTTTGTGTCACTATACTGTCAACTGAGCTATACGAGGCCTATTTTTCATGGAACAAGTGGTAGATTACATTTTTGGGCACCAATCGCCTTTTGATCACTTTTTTTTCTTTTCTTTTGCGGGAGGGATGAAGAGAAAAGTTAGCAATACTGGCATTGTTTTTTGTACTTTCTTTTGCCATTTACTGTACGGAATAAAGATACAGTTTTATAGTATGGCTGTGATGCGGTATAGTATGGCTGTGATGCGGTGGTATGACACGTGATGCCCAATCAGCCCTGGCATCACTGACTCCAAATTCGGATAAATTAAACATGAAGATTCAGCCAGGGATCAGCTGCTGCGCCCGAACTTCCTCATCATGTTCAGTTTGTCCAAAGGCGGAGACAGTGACGCTAGCGTTGATTAGGTGCCGGCCGTAACGTGTCACAACACCGCATCACAGCCCCCGGACTGCAAGTGCCGACACCGCACGGGAGGGGAATATAGGCTTTATTATGTTATCGGGGAATAACATTTAGTTTAAGAAAGGGTTGTCCTAGTAGTGGACAACCCCTTTAAGGGGTCAGGGGGAACAGGAATAAGTGGAGAAAGCAGAATTCTATGATAAGATATATTTTTATGTCATTTACAGTGACTTGTATTGATTGATTTATGCAGTTTACTGGAACGACAGCTGATATGGTCAAGCAGACATAGGAAATTATGGCCATTATGGCTGTGAAATCAGTATGCAGATTATATTTTATACAGAAAACTACAAAAGTGAGTTTACCCCTCACATTTTTGTAAATATTTTATTATATCTTCTGCGTTGTACCATGAAAAGATATGACACTTTGATACAAATGTAAAGTAGTCAGTCTACAGCTTGTATAGCAGTGTACATTTGATGTGCCCTCTAAATAACACAACACATTGCCATTAATGTCTAAACCACTGGCAACATCAAGGAGCATCGCACAGGGAGTGAGCTCCCTGTCTGCTCCCCTCAGCACAATGCGATGCAATTGTCTGAAGGGCCACTCTGCCAGTTAGAAGCCATTACTCAAAAAGAAACCTAAAAAATCCAGATTAATGTTTGCAAATGCACACGGGAACAAAGACCTGGATTTTTGGAGACCTGTCCTGTGGTCTGATGAAACTGAAATTGAACTTTTTAGGCATAATGAAAAAATTATTATTATTATTATTATAATGACCATTGTTACGTTTGGAGGCAAAATGGAGAAGCTTGGAAACCTAAGAACACCATCCCAACTGTGAAACACGGTGGTGGCAGCATCATGTTGTGGAGTTGTTTTGCCGCAAGAGCGACTAGTGCACTTCACAAAATAGATGGCATCATGAGAAAAGAAGATTATGTGGCAATACTGAAGCAACATCTGAAGACATCAGCCAGGAAGTTAAACCTTGGGTCGAAATGGGTGTTCCAAATGGACAATGACCTGAAGAATACTGCTAAAATGGTAACAAAGTGGCTTAAGGATAAAGTCAGTATTTTGGAGTGGCCATCACAAAACCCTGATCTCAATCCTATTGAAAATTTATGGGCAAAGCTGAAAAGGCAGCGAGCAAGGTGACCTACAAACCTGGATCAGTTACAGCAGTTTTGTCAGGAGGAATGGACCCAAATTTCAACCAACTATTGTGAGAAGCTTGTGGAAGTATATCCCAAATGTTTGACCCAAGTCATTCAATTTAAAGGGCAATGGTACCAAATACTAATGAAATGCATGTAAACTTTTGACTTTGCAGTAAGTAATAAAAATGCCTTAAAACATTATCTCTCATTATTCTGGCATTTGGCAAATATTAATAATTATGGTAATCCTAATTGACCTAAAACAAGAAAGGCTTATTCTGATTTCATGTCAACCTATGATTTTACCACAAAAGTAAATAGAAAACATGAAGAATACTCGAATATAGAAAAAAAAATGTGGATAATGGTTTGGAAGATTAAGAACTTCGACTCATCAGAGTCATGGAGATGGTCAACAACTAAGCCTAGAAACTACAGAAACAGTGGCATTTTAGGACACAATGTTCATATGCAAACATTTTAACAGCGGTCACAGTCCTCCAATCATAGTCACTGGTCACTTGGTGGCAACTTTTCAACATTTTTACAGCTGTAGAAGCAGGATGGACTGCTGCCGATGTGTCAGGTAGGGAGCAAATAGCAAGACATAGGACCCATGAGGCCCTAGCAGCCCGTGTTCCTTGGAATCTTTTTACAGGGTCGCATAAGTTACACATATGATTGGTTAACTCTAAAGGTACCGTCACACATAGCGACGCTGCAGCGATACCGACAACGATCCGGATCGCTGCAGCGTCGCTGTTTGGTCGCTGGAGAGCTGTCACACAGACCGCTCTCCAGCGACCAACGATCCCGAGGTCCCCGGTAACCAGGGTAAACATCGGGTAACTAGGCGCAGGGCCGCGCTTAGTAACCCGATGTTTACCCTGGTTACCATCCTAAAAAGTAAAAAAAAACAAACACTACATACTTACCTACCGCTGTCTGTCCTCGGCGCTCTGCTTCTCTGGTCTGGCTGTGAGCGCCGGGCAGCCAGAAAGCAGAGCGGTGACGTCACCGCTCTGCTTTCCGGCTGACCGACGCTCACAGCCAGTACAGGAGGAGAGCAGAGCACAGCGCTGGAGGACAGACGGCTGTAGGTAAGTATGTAGTGTTTGTTTTTTTACTTTTAGGATGGTAACCAGGGTAAACATCGGGTTACTAAGCGCGGCCCTGCGCTTAGTTACCCGATGTTTACCCTGGTTACCAGCAAAGACATCGCTGAATCGGTGTCACACACGCCGATTCAGCGATGTCTACGGGGAGTCCAGCGACGAAATAAAGTTCTGGACTTTCTTCCCCGACCAGCGATCTCCCAGCAGGGGCCTGATCGCTGCTGCCTGTCACACTGGACGATATCGCTAGCGAGGATGCTGCAACGTCACGGATCGCTAGCGATATCGTCTAGTGTGACAGTACCTTAAGTTGTAACCAGAACAGTAATCAGATTTATTTTACTGGTAACAATACTTAACAATTTGGAGTCAAGTAATTAGTCTATACAGAAATAATGATTTGGGTGATATAAAATGTCAATATATGATTCACAAAGGCCTCGAATAGTACATGTGAGAATACCCTGACAATACTTTTTAACACCAGCTAGAGTACATACCTTGTATTCATGCTGCTCATGGAAATCGGAAGTGAAAATCCTTAACGTTTTATCTCCGGCTGCCGTGCAAAATCTAAGTTAACAAAGAAAACAAAGTGTAGCTATCAATTTGAAAAATATAAATAAAATTTACAGTAAAATAGGAATCAATTTACAAATAAGTTTGGTTATTGCTGTTGGTGCAAATTTTGAATAATTTTTGAAGAATTAAGTTTAACCATGTCGACAAATCATGCTGTTAGGCTAAGGCCGGTTCCACAAAACTATTATTTTAGACTTTAGTAAAGACCACTGGCAAGTCTCCTAATCCAAACAGCCACATACAACTCCAATTCTAAAAAGTTGGGATTCTGTGTAAAATGTGAAGAAAACAAGAATGCAATGATTTGGAAATCTCTTACAGCCATATTGTATTTACAACAGAACATATCAGAATGCGAAAGTCAGACAATTTTACATTTCATCTGAAAAAATTTACTAATTTAGAAATAGTTAGAAGCAACACATCTGAAAAAAAGTTGAGAGATTAACAAAAGGCTGGAAATGTAAGTGGTGCTAATGAAAAACAGCTGGAGGGTCAATTTTTGACATAGTCACACTATTGTATTTGATTCATGTTAGAGAGGCAGAGTCTCTCAGAAGCAAAGATGGTCAGAGTTTCATCAATCTGTGAACAACTACATCTACATCTTGTGGAACAATTTCGAAAAAAAATGTTTCTCAATGTAAAATTGCAGACTTCGAATCTCCCATAATTTACAACACATACTATCCCCACAATATTCAGATTATGGAGAAATCGCTGCACAAAAGGAACAGGTATAGTTTTTTTTTTTTTACTATTTACTATTTTACTGCTTTAAAGAAGGCTGAACTTTGCAAAAGAAAAAAAAAAGTTCATTTGCTACATTATTTTCCAATTCCCATAATTGTTTCATTTTTCCCATCAATAGAGCTGTGTGATGGTTTGCTTTTGTTGTATGGCAAACTGTAGGTTTTATTTATACCATTTTGGTACACATAAAAGGTTTTGATCACTTATTGCATTAAAAAAAACATAATTCTGGATTTTTTCCTCTTTACAGAGTCTGAATAGGTCAGACTTTTTACAGATGCAGCAATACCACATATGTATATTTTCTACATTTCTTTATTTTTAGCTAGGGAAAAGGGGGAAATTTGACTTTGTATATTTTCTTTTACATTTGAAAAAAATTTGCTTACTTTTCACTTTCTCCTTAAGGGACTTGAACCTATAATTGTTTGATCGCTTCTACTATGTATAGAAATACTATAGTATTGGTGTATGGAGTAAAAATTAGTGTCTACTATTCCACCCTATAGTTGAACGTCACAGAAAAAAAACCTCAACAGTCAATGGGGCCTAAATGAACGTTTGGGCCAGATTGCAGTGCTTAATAGTAACATTTAAAGTGTTAACAGCAGCGATCGGTGGTAGCAGTGGGAGGCATACTCCAGACATAAACCTCTCCACTGTAGTCCGGGAAAGAGAACCTAGGTAAGAAGAACCTTTTATTAACTTGGAATTTCCAAATAGTGTATATGAAAATAGCTAAATCTTCCACTTGCCTCGGCTCCAGCCATGTGTGCAATTATCTCTTCAGCTACTCTTGACTTCTATCCAGCTACCAAACTTTTCTACAAAGCTCAGTCCAGCTTCTATAGGTGTTGTCTACACTTTCAATTCAGCTATATTAAGATTCCAAATTAATAACTTTTCTTAATTATTCTTGGGGCTGTTGATATCATTGTCTCTGCTATCAAGATACTGGATAATTAGCTCGTCTCGGATAACAAGATACCAGGGTGCCTATACATCTCTGCTATTCTGGTTAGTGTAACCGCACTCCTGCTGCAAAATATCAGTTTGGGGCTATACATCTCTGTTGTTTGTGTACAATCCGTATATCTGGCTCCGCTACATCTAGTGCTTCCATCTCTCCTTTCCCATCTGCTATGCTGGTCCCTGATGATAAACATGAATGCTGTCTGGTAAGTCAAGCACCATCTATTCTGTTCCCCCTCGCCTGCGGCTGAGAGAATCTACCCCATTAGGCGAGTCCCTAACAATTATAGACACTTTTTGACAATAGTGTTCTTTTAATATCATAAGGTGAGTGAAGAATCAGTACCTTAGGAGGGGAGGCAAAACATCACACTTGGTTTCTGGACTCCAGGCTATTGCATCAACTCTTGCTCCATGATTAAATGTTTTGAGAATCTTGAACTCTATACCGTTTATGCTAGAATCTTCTTCCTGTATCACACATTACACAGAAAAGTAAATATACAGACACTTCTAGAAGCTTTCACTTGGAATACAGTGACGGCCTCTGTAGATGTCGTCTTTATCAGTTTACTAACTTTTAAACTAATGTGGAAATGAGGACCACATACGAATCACCATATGAAGAGGATTCTTTAGGTGTATTCTGCTTCCTCGGGGGAAGTCAATCTATCTGGCAATAACTTTGGAGCCGTAAATCCCACAGGACTTTCTCCATGAACCACTTCACTCAGGTGACTATGCACATGGCACTTTATTAAATACGGTTACTGTTTGCGCTTAATTATATTTTTTTAATACTGCACTATTTATGGATCATGGTCCATACCCAATGTGTTGCACAATTCTTTTTATTAAATATTTTGATACTATTTTAGTGTTTATTCACATCTTTTTTGACATTCAGGATTTATAAATGGCTCTCTTGATTGTCATGGCGGTCCTATAGGTTTAATCTCAGTGCCATATTTTGGCCTAAGAAATGGGTTTTGGCACTATGTGTACAATTTTTTTTAAAAAGTTTTTAGTTGTTTTGTCTAGACTTTTGTATGTCTTTTATAATAAAAATCTATATTGGTAAAATGCAAGCTATGCAACCATATTCCTTTTTTTCCCCCCAATTGTCTTTTTCTTTGTTTTTGACCTGTGCATGTTAACACCACCATCATATAGGTGGTGTCCTCTCCACTGAGATTTCTTGTGCCATAAAATTTCCCATTCCCATACATTTTATTCTTCTTTATAGACATAAATAATAATAGACTTGGTAATGCAATGTACTCAGTTACGGGTTGCACTTTACAGCCACAATATCCTGCCTGATCAAGGGTGTCCTAATTTAATCCAATAACCTCATATATAAGCATGACTCTCATAGTTCTCGCTGTCGGATTGGGCATTGCTGCTGTAACACGAACTGTAAAATACACTGGTGGACACAGGCAGGCGAGGGCCCCTCTGCAAGAATATATGGGCCCTTTGCAGTCCAATAGCTCATCATAATGCACAATTCCAACTGTTTTGGAGGTGGATATGGGCCCCCTCACCTCTTGAGCCCCTGTGTGGCTGCACAGATTGCACCAATGATATGTCTGCTCTTGGTAAAATATAGTCATGTCGATAACGGTTAACTCAATTTGTATGGTTTTCCTTTTCTATTAGGTCCTATTTACATTGCATTGGCCATTGGGCCTGTGCACTGCAACCCTATGGTGCATTACCAAACGTTTCCATAGGGAGCCATGTACCCCACAGATGCTGGAACGCATTGGTACACCTTTCTTTAACTATGCGATCTTATACAGAGTGTGGGAACAGACCCTCCGTTGGCATTTACTTTAGACATCCACTTTAACTATAGATATATACCGGACATGTTATTCTGAGGACCTCAAATCTAGTCCCGAATTGCTCCTTCTATAGGGCATGCACATTTATTTGGGAGGCAGAAGCTAGCTTAAATGGACAATCATCCAACATTATGAAGTATTACATAACACTGCAGAAGTTCCCACGTTCCATTTGGCTGCAAAAATGACCAAGCCATAGATAGGTTAGGCACAGACAACACAGCTGTGTGCAGCAGTTTCCACTGCAGCACCACAGACAGGTCACCTCCACTACTACTTCACTGTGCTCTACACGAAGGCTGGAGCCCAGATCACGGGACACGACGACTGCAGAATACACGAAGCTCAGCAGAGCACCTTACATGTGACGGTGAGTCTGTCAGATTCAGTCTGCCTTCAAGGAAAGTGTTTAACATCTTGTGTCTCACTAGTCCAGACTTATCTCCTGCTGGTTTCGTAGAGTGATGATCCTTATAAATATATGGTATTGTACAGAGGGGGCTATGGTGGCGAATGGCTGAGATCCAGAAGTAGTAATCATGGCTGTTACCAAGTAAATGTAAACAATGATATGTTCCCGACAGTGTACAAATGTTATATGGAAACCCATGGCATGAATGGAACTAATGGTACTATCACAATGTGCACATAATGATAGCAATATTATTTATTGGCTCACCTACATACTAAAAACATGATAGTAACGCATAAAACGACTGATTAATAATGGCATAATGACATATGATACTACTGCCGGTATTCCTATTGGAAGCTACTTATAGTTTTGTAGTTTTTAAGGTTGAAGGTAGACTTAATGAGGTATTCCCATCTGCAAGATCCTCTCCCAATATGTAGTAGGTGTCATAATAATAATATTAGCAAATATCTCCAATTAGAAATGTAGTATAGTTTTTCTGATTTGCTATGTCTCTAGTGGTATCTATGTGCTCTTAGATACCCACGGTTACGACCACTAGCAACTAACTGTCACTATATCAGTGGTCATAACCGTGGATACCTAAGGTCCTGCAAAGTGAATCAGAAGAACTACACTACATTTCTAATTCTAATTGGAGTTATTTGCTAATATTATTACACCTACTACATATTGGGATAGGGTCTTGGAGATGGGAATACTCCTTTAAGTCCATTGAGTTCAACCTATAGCCTAACATGTTACAAATGGCTGTAGAACTATTGTTTTTGTTGTCAATCAGAAATAATACACTGGCCATCACATGCTGATTCTTCATGCACGGTTACAACTTTAATGTGATTTAGCCTAAAAAAAAAAAAAGATTACAATTACATAACGCAAATGATTCAGTGCTCCACAGAGGCTGCCACAATGGAGAATGCATATAGCTGTGATGATTTCTGCACAATAGGTGAATTACAAGGGAGACATGGAAGGCAGGTAATGGATGTTCTGGCACTAGAAAAATTAAGAGGGGATTTTCTGTTTACAAAATTATCACTGAAATTAAAGCAAGTAGGCAATTTCAACCAAAATCTCTAGCTACCCAACATGTCAAGTTCAGATGATATCAGCAAACACTAATTCTAAATTACATTACATGGAAGCATGAGAAATATACTGTATATGTTCCCCTGCTGTGTACTGTGTAATGGACGTGTCTGAATATACAGGGACATCATCTGATCATACCACAGCTCCTGGGCAGGGGAGGAAACAAAAGACAGTGAACAGACGATGTAGCAGTGGGTTGCAGCTCACATTTTCTGTGAGGTAAAACATTTCCCTGCCTGTTTTATCACATGAGCGAGTGTAGAATCTCCAGTGCCCAGAGATTATCATAAATCAAGTCAGTGATGTAGGAGCTCCAGCTGCTGGTGAGCGTATATGTCACTGACTTGAGTTATGATGAGCTCAGACGGCTGAATATGTGGAGGAAACACACTCCTGTGACAAAACAGGCAGGATAATGTTTCACCTCACAGAAAACAATACCTGCCAGGAGAAATGGTATGTGCTGAAAATGTTCCTGCACGGTCAGACACAGCCATTACACAGTCCACAGCAAGAGCACATTTATAAGATTATCTCAACACAGGAACATTTTTTTTTTAACACCTTCAATTGTGGAACATATTTTCCATCCAAGATCTATTGATTAAAATGTACTTTGTGGGAAAAGCTCTTTAACATAAAACTGGAAGATAAGTAAACATCCAAGCAAGCCACAGTATCTCATATTGATCAGATATGTCATCAGTTGTTTAGTCCTGGGCAACCCCTTTAAGCAATGAATATGTTATGTTTGTGGAGCGGACAGGCTCAGATCCCTCTAGTAAACTGGGAGCTAAATACTCTTGCTCTACTTGGCTCTGCACTGCTACATTAAGCTCTGAGTTATAAAAGCCGTATTTCTGGGACTAATAAACAAGAAAATTGAACATTTTCAAGAACATCCAAAAGGTCTCGCTAGCCCGTGTAAAGCTCTGAGCAGAATGAATGATTTAAGGAAGACTGCGTTCCTCTCCGGATGCATTATTCTCATTGACGCATCTGGAAACATGGCAGACGATGTTCTTTTGGCATGCAGAACTAGGACCACTCTTGTGGTCAACTCTGACATTTCACATTACTTTTCCATTAACGGATCCCCAGCACTACATCACTAAAGTGGACATTTACACAACTCACAGCTAGCAAATGAAAGAGCTTTGTTTTTAAATAAATTAAGAAATCATTTCTGATCTAGGGAATAATTTGCTCATGTTAATATCGGTGCTGAATGCCTTTGTCACAGATTTAGTCATAACTTGTAGGAAACAAAAGTGCTAAAAAAGTAAGTCCATTGTGTCCTGCCCATAGCCACTGTGCAGCAGAGCCAGCATTGCACCAAATGCAGAAACTGCCCCATAGAGCACTGTGTCAGGCAAAGGAGGCAGAAGCTGTCTTCTCTCCTTGCTCCAGGGCAGCTCTTACTGGTGGTTTACACTATCTTGGTCCTTAACAATAACTTGCCCCTTGATAGAAAGAAATTGAGTTAAATAGCTTGAAAAGTCCCCAAATTCTGCCTCTTTCTTGGCGCTTCATCGATCACATACAGAGATATTCACATTTGTTGCTTTTGGAGCGCAGTATGTGACATCTCTGTAATGCAACCGGGCATTTCTTCACAGTCTTCTCTAGGGGTGTGCGCTTTTACCCCTCAGTCCCAGTTGCAGCCAATCATAGCTTGGAAGCATCTGAGACAGTTAAACCAGCTTTAAAAGGATTGTGACAGTAGATGTTACTATGTAATGTGAGAGCACCATGATATAATTGAACAGACCCGGATTCCAGTGATGTGTCATTTACTGGGCTGTGTGTTGCTGTTTCAATACAATCAGTGTTTTATCAGCAGGAGGCTTTTTGTCAATATACATTGTACAGACAAAGCTGTAGTGTTGGCAAGGATAGAAAGAGCTGAACATTCCGAGCACTGCTAGATCTGCAGCAGAGAAAACTGTGATTCTATCACAACTGCTGAACAAAGTAAACTACAGTATATAAATCGAGTATATGCTGACCCAAGTATAAGGCCTCAGTCACACTTCCGTTTTTTACATTCAGTCACAATCCGTCAAAATGTTGAAATGACGGATCCTGTGCAGATTGTAAAAAACTGATGCACTGGATCCGTTTTTTTGACGGATCTGTTGAGGCAGTTGTTGCCAGAATTTAAGGCTATGTGCACACGTTGTGTATGCGTCTTTGCTGCATTTTTTCGCTGCAAAAACGCATACACGACACAACCCATGTTAAAAATAATAATTACAAAAAAATCGTGATATTCTTACCTTCTGGCATCCCCCGCAGCCTTCCCGATGCTCGCGGCAGCTCTCGTTCCCAGTGATGCCTTGCGAGACAATGACCAGTGATGAAGTAGCGGTCTTGTGAGACCGATACATCATCTGGGGTTATTGTTGCAAGGCATCACTGGGAACGGGAGCTGCCGGGAGCATCGCGAGCATCGGGAAGGCTGCGGGGGCTGCCGGAAGGTAAGAATATCACAATTTTTTATTATTTTTAACATTATATCTTTTTACTATTGATGCTGCATAGGCAGCATCAATATTAAAAAGAGAGAGGCATGCTTCCATTATAGCCAACGACGGACAGTGCAGGATCTGGTGCTGGGCAATTTTCCGATGTACACAAAAAACGTTTCTATGTACATTGTCTCCACCCGACGGACAGCGATTATACGACGGATACAGCTCACGACGGACGAAACGGAAGGCCATCCGTCACAATCTGTCGCTAATACAAGTCTATAAGACAAAAACGGATCCAGCAGAAACATTTGCTGGATCCGTTTTTTTCACAAAACGACACATTGTGACGGAAACAGAAAGTCGGAAGTGTGAAAGAAGCCTAAGCCGAGGCACCTACTTTTGCCACGGAAAACTGGGTAAGCTTATTGACTCGAGTATAAGCTGGGTATGCATTGTCCCCTCAACACTGTCCTGCTATGTGTGGCTCCTCCATCCATGTCCTGGTATGAATGTCTCCCAATCTCTGTCATTGTATGCATGCCTCCTTATCCCTGTCCTGGTATGAATGCCTCCCCATCCCTGTCCTGGCATGAATGCCTCCCCATCCCTGTCCTGGCATGAATGCCTCCCCATCCCTGTCCTGGTATGAATCCCTCTTATCCCTGTCCTGGTATGAATGCCTCCCCATCCCTGTCCTGGTATGAATGCCTCCCAATCTCTGTCCTGGTATGAATGCCTCCCCATCCCTGTCCTGGAATGAATGCCTCCCCATCCCTGTCCTGGCATGAATGCCTCCCCATCCCTGTCCTGGTATGAATGCCTCCTTATCCCTGTCCTGATATGAATGCCTCCCCATCCCTGTCCTGGTATGAATGCCTCCTAATCTCTGTCCTGGTATGAATGTCTCCCCATCCCTGTCCTGGTATGAATGCCTCCCTATCCCTGTCCTGGTATGAATGGCTCCCCATCCCTGTCCTGGTATGAATGCCTCCCCATCCCTGTCCTGGTATGAATGCCTCCCCATCCCTGTCCTGCTATGTGTGGCTCCTCCATCCATGTCCTGGTATGAATGTCTCCCAATCTCTGTCATTGTATGCATGCCTCCCTATCCCTGTCCTGGAATGAATGCCTCCCCATCCCTGTCCTGGTATGAATGCCTCCCCATCCCTGTCCTGGTATGAATGCCTCCCCATCCCTGTCCTGATATGAATGTCTCCCAATCTCTGTCATTGTATGCATGCCTCCCTATCCCTGTCCTGGTATGAATGCCTCCCCATCCCTGTCCTGGTATGAATGCCTCCCCATCCCTGTCCTGCTATGTGTGGCTCCTCCATCCATGTCCTGGTATGAATGTCTCCCAATCTCTGTCATTGTATGCATGCCTCCCTATCCCTGTCCTGGTATGAATGCCTCCCCATCCCTGTCCTGGTAGGAATGCCTCCCCATCCCTGTCCTGGTAGGAATGCCTCCCCATCCCTGTCCTGGTAGGAATGCCTCCCCATCCCTGTCCTGGTAGGAATGCCTCCCCATCCCTGTCCTGGTAGGAATGCCTCCCCATCCCTGTCCTGGTAGGAATGCCTCCCCATCCCTGTCCTGGTATGAATGCCTCCCCATCCCTGTCCTGGAATGAATGCCTCCCCATCCCTGTCCTGGAATGAATGCCTCCCCATCCCTGTCCTGGAATGAATGCCTCACCATCCCTGTCCTGGTATGAATGCCTCACCATCCCTGTCCTGGTATGAATGCCTCACCATCCCTGTCCTGGTATGAATGCCTCCCCATCCCTGTCCTGGTATGAATGCCTCCCCATCCCTGTCCTGGTATGAATGCCTCCCCATCCCTGTCCTGGTATGAATGCCTCCCCATCCCTGTCCTGGTATGAATGCCTCCCCATCCCTGTCCTGGTATGAATGCCTCCCCATCCCTGTCCTGGTATGAATGCCTCCCCATCCCTGTCCTGGTATGAATGCCTCCCCATCCCTGTCCTGGTATGAATGCCTCCCCATCCCTGTCCTGGTATGAATGCCTCCCCATCCCTGTCCTGGTATGAATGCCTCCCCATCCCTTTCCCTGTCTGTATGCCTTCCCCTGTTCTGTCCCTGAATGCATGCCCCCCCATCCCTGTCCTGGTATGAATGCCTCCTCATCCCTGTCTGCATGTTTCCCTATCCCTGTCATTGTATGCATGCCTCCCCGTCCCTGCATGTATGACTCCCCTGTTCCGTCCCTGTATGCTTGCCTCCCCCCGTTCCGTCCCTGTGTGCATACCTCCTCCGTTCCGTCCCTGTATGCATGCCTCCCCCGTTCTGTCCCTGTATGCATGTCTCCCCCATTCGCTCCCTGTATGCATGCCTCCTCCATTCCGTCCCTGTATGCATGCCTCCCCCTTTTCCTGTCCTGGTATGCATTTCTCCCCCTTTCCTGGTATGCATGCCTCCCCTTTCCCTGTCCTGGTATGCATGCCTCCCCCGTTCCGTCCCTGTATGCATGTCTCCCCCTTCTCTGTCCTGGTATGAATGCCTCCCCGTCCCTGTATGCATGCCTCCCCCGTCCCATCCCTGTATGCATGCCTCCCACGTTCCGTCCTGTATGCATGCCTCCCCCTTTTCCTGTCCTGGTATGCATGCCTCCCCCGTTACATAGTTATTAAGGTTGAAGGAAGACTATAAGTCCATCTAGTTCAACCCATGGCCTAACCTAACATGCCCTAACATGTTGATCCAGAGGAAGGCAAAAAAAAAAAACCATGTGGCAAAGTGTAAGCTCCACATTGGGGAAAAAAATTCCTTCCCGACTCCACATACGGCAATCAGACTAGTTCCCTGGATCAACGCCCTATCGAGGAATCTAGTATATATACCCAGTAACATTATACTTTTCCAGAAAGGCATCCAGTCCCCTCTTAAATTTAAGTAATGAATCACTCAATACAACATCATACGGCAGAGAGTTCCATAGTCTCACTGCTCTTACAGTAAAGAATCCGCGTCTGTTATTATGCTTAAACCTTTTTTCCTCCAAACGCAGAGGATGCCCCCTTGTCCCTGTTTCAGGTCTATGATTAAAAAGATCATCAGAAAGGTCTTTGTACTGTCCCCTCATATATTTATACATTAAAATAAGATCACCCCTAAGCCTTCGTTTTTCCAAACTAAATAGCCCCAAGTGTAATAACCTATCTTGGTATTGCAGACCCCCCAGTCCTCTAATAACCTTGGTCGCTCTTCTCTGCACCCGCTCCAGTTCAGCTATGTCTTTCTTATACACCGGAGACCAGAACTGTGCACAGTATTCTAAGTGTGGTCGAACTAGTGACTTGTATAGAGGTAAAATAGGGATGTTTGTGTACTCACCGTAAAATCCTTTTCTCCGAGCCATTCATTGGGGGACACAGACCGTGGGGTGTATGCTGCTGCCAATAGGAGGCTGACACTAAGTGATACAAAAAAAGTTAGCTCCTCCCCTGCAGTATATACCCTCCTGCTGGCTCTCAGCTAACCAGTTCGGTGCAAAAGCAGTAGGAGATCAATAACAATATATGAGCGTATATCATGTCATATTCTAAAAAACAAGCATAAGCTAATAACAGGGTGGGAGCTGTGTCCCCCAATGAATGGCTCGGAGAAAAGGATTTTACGGTGAGTACACAAAAATCCCTATTTCTCCTTCGCCTCATTGGGGGACACAGACCGTGGGACGTCCCAAAGCAGTCCCTGGGTGGGGACAACAATAGATCAGGCCCTGTGTAACCGCTACTTACAAGTGCGCCACCGCGGCCTGCAGAGTCCGCCTGCCCAGACTCACATCTGTGGAAGTGTGGGAATTATAGTGCTTCAAGAATGCATGCGGACTGGACGAATCCGCAAGCTTGCAGGCGTGCCTTGCTGACGCCTGGTGCCTAGAACCCTTGACAGACAGGGAGATCGGCTGACATCTAGCACGGAAGGACTCCTGTATGGTGAAAAGAATTCACCATGTTATCATGGTCGATAAAACGGCTAAACCCTTCCTGAAAATGTCAGGAAGCCTTCCTCTACCGTCAGGAAGCCCAAATAAAATGTCCAACCTTCAGAAGGACGCTGTCCTCAAGACGTACCTACTCAGATCACTCACTTCGTCCAGAATATGGGGGATCTTATTCCATTTTGTGGACTGGAGCCAAAAGAGATGAGGGAAGAACTATGCCCTCATAACAGTGGTAATACAGTACCACCTTGGTAACAAGGGATGGAGATGGCCTGAGGACAACCTTGCCTCGAAGGTAATAAGGAAAAAAAGTCTGAAAGAGCAGAGAAGCTAGCTCCGAAGACTCGTCAGAGTGAGAATATCGCAGAGGAGAACGGGACGACTTTCCCTGATAGTAAAGTCTGCCCAGATGAAAAAGGAGCCTACTGTAAGGCTCCTAGGAATAATAAGGTCCCAATGATCTAACGGTATGCGATAGGGAAGAACTACGTGTGAAAACTCCCTGTGAGAAAGTCCCTACTTGCAGTTGTGCTGCGATAAGGCGAGAAGATACTAGCTCCGCAAACAAAAAACGGACGTGGTCAGTGCGGATCTCTGAGGATCACTGGGGCCCCTTTCTGCTTCCGAAAGGCTTTCGGAAGCAGTGGAAGGGGAGTTATGGAAACTGGTACCACGGCAGAACCAGAGCATGGAGAGCGATGGCTCTTGGATCTCGAGGCCGAACCACGAACTCGAGTACATTGGCCTTCAGTCTGGACGTCATCCCACCTACAACTGGAGAGCTCCAGTAAGGACAGATCTGATGGAAGACTTCGGGGTGAAGTTCCCACTGACTTGAGGCGGAACCCTGACGGCTGAATTTGTTTGCCGTTCAGAGTTCTACTTCTGGGATATATACTGCCGAGATCACCGAATAATAGACTTCGGCCCATCAGAGAAAGTGAGGTACCTCGGTCATGGCGCCTGATCGTGGGTACCTGCTAGATGACTGACGTAAGGCACCGCCGTGGCATTATCCAATTGAATTCGGATAGGGTGACCCGCCAGAAGGCAGTGGACCTGATGTAAGACTACCGTTCGGATCTCCAGAACAATGATGGGGAGAAGAAGACTGGCATTGGTAGTTACTAATAACCATTGAACCGGGAGAAAGGCCCTGGATAAAGAAGGAGCTCAGAGACTATTGTCTGAAAGTCTATTTGACTTGCTGAAAACGAGCGGAGCGAAGGAAACCGCTTCCATTGTCGTCACCAATTTTCCTCAGAACTCTCTTAGCAAATCGAATGAAATGAGGGGTGAGTAATCAAGTCCTCAGAACTCTCCTTGCGCGAGCTCCCTGTTGAAGGGCCATGACCTTGTCTCGAGGAAGAATTCCCATCCTTCTAGAAGTGTGCAGGATCATCCTCAAAAAGGATATCTGCTGGGCTGGAAAAGAGGAGAACTTGTCTTAGTGTAGCTGCCAGCCCAGGAGAGAAGGTATCGCAAGAGATATAGACGACTCAGCGTAGTCCTGGAAGGGCGGCTAGACAGACCAAACAGGGCAGGACGAGCACGCCTCTAGAGTGTAAGAGAAACATGACATCCGCCATGACCCGAGCGAACACTCTGGGTGCGGAAGCAAGGCCAAAGGACAAGGTTGTGACATGAAAATGCTGTTGACGAATGGAAAGGCGAAGGAATTTTTGCAGAGGGCAAGCAACCCGAATGTCGATGGATGCCGGAAACTGCACCTTTTTCTGTTGAAGTAATGGCTGAGCGGAGGAACTCGATCCAAAGAAGGAGGACCATGTCAAAGGTTGTTAGAAGTTTGAGGTCCAGGGTCGATCTTACTTTTCGTTCCCCTGTTTGGAACCAAGATCCCTTAGATCTAGACTGTGCTGGACAATCCTTATACAATCCTTTGTCAGTCTCCCGCTCAAAGGATTTGATTGGCCAGTTGTTGCTGGTGTGAATCAAGGTAGTTAAGGTCTCCAGCCAGGAGACCATTGCTCTAGGAATCCATGCAGCCGCTAGGGAGGATAGAGCGCTGGACTCGAAGCCGCAAGACGGAACGAACCAGATTTGCTATCTGACAGTCCGTGGTATTTTTAATTGATGACCCATCAGGTAGGGATACTGGTAGGAATACCACAGGAGATTCTACCCGGTTAATCTGCCCCATGGCAGAATGTGCGGCTGCATCCAGCAGGTCATAGTCTCTTGCCATCTCCTCTTTTCACGGTGCAGAGATAAAAATTAGGCACCCTCGATCCATCAACCTCTTAACAGGGAAGTGGAGAGGAATTGACCGCCTTCTTGCATCATCCACTAAACAGTGGTGATGCAGAGGGGGGAGCTCGTACGCCAAAAAGGGTGCCTCTATATGTCCACAGAGTACAGGTCTCCAGGTGGACAGGACAGGTTGTCTGGCGTTAGGCCTGGATGCAGAAGAGGAAACATGGAGACGACACTCTGTGTGCTCATCTGTTGATGGTGTGGGGAGATCGGTGCCCTTTAAAGGACCCGTCGCCCTTAAAAAACAGGCCAGGCATGGCATCCCACGTAGAGGCTTCTGTCCAGTGAATCGCTTATCCGAATTGAATGGCAAATGCTCTCGAGGGAGTTTAGTCTCTGAAGCTCTGGCAAGCTCAGGCAATATCCAATCCATATTCAGAGCCTTGTTGTCATCAAATCATTGGTGAGGGAGCAGGAAACGAAAAACTTCCGTTTTCTAGATGCCTGTATGTTTCTAGACGCCTGCACGTTTCTAGAATACTTGCGGCCCCTGCTAGCCGACGGCTCCCATGTAGGATAGGGACCATGTATATTGGTCCTGCGAGCACTCCAAACACAGAGGGTACACAGAGGGATTCAATCTCTTGGTCAGAGAACCATGGATTGGTCAGTGAAGAAGTCCACTGAGGGGAACTAGAGGATAAAGCTGGGGTCGGCGGCGGAGGGCTCCTCGGATTGATCAAGCGCCCTTAAGACCAGGGAATACTGGTCATACGCCTTTAAGACCAGGGAATACTGGTCATGCGCCTTTAAGAACAGAGAATACTGGTCATGCGCCTTTAAGACCAGGAAATACTGGCCATGCGCCTTTATGATTGGGGAATACCGGCCATGCGCCTTTAAGACCGGGGAATACTGGTCATGCGCCTTTAAGACCAGAGCATACTGGTCATGCGCCTTTAAGACCAGAGAATACTGGTCATGCACCTTTAAGACCAGGGAATACTGGTCATGCACCTTTAAGACCAGAGAATACTGGTCATGCACCTTTAAGACCAGAGAATACTGGTCATGCACCTTTAAGACCAGAGAATACTGGTCATGCACCTTTAAGACCAGAGAATACTGGTCATGCACCTTTAAGACCAGAGAATACTGGTCATGCACCTTTAAGACCAGAGAATACTGGTCATGCACCTTTAAGACCAGAGAATACTGGTCATGCACCTTTAAGATCAGAGAATACTGGTCGTGCACCTTTTTTTTTTTTTTTTAAACATAAATTTTTATTTACAAATTGTGTCAAGCATTACATCTTATTGACATTAAATTCTTAATAATTAACACAACGTTATGGGGATTAGGGAAGGGAAGAGGATAGGGGAAATGGTGACATTACAATAACTATCCAATCACATTCTCTATATGCAAATCTGCAAAGTCATTTAAGAACGGTATTTAAACGGAAAGATAACCAATTGTTCCATTTTTTCTGAAATTGAGCTATATTATTATTAGATGTAGCGATTATTTTTTCTGATAGGCAATTTTCGTTGATCAGTGATACGACCTCGGGCAGTGAGGGGCACCTGGAGTTTTTCCAGTAACTAGCAATTTTGAGTCTTGTTGCTACAATAATATGTACAATCACTGTACGGAACTCATAGGGAAACGAGTCCAAATCAATAGCGAGTAACGCCTGCTGTGCATTAAGAGTCACCGGTATACCACAAATCTGGAACATCAGATGATCTATGGCTGCCCACAGACGTCTAATTCTGTCACAACTCCACCATATATGTAGCATGTCTGCACAGGGGTCTCCACACCTCCAGCACGTGTCTGGGGAACTGCAGAACATCCTGGACAATCTACTGGGAGTGAAATACCACCGATATAACAATTTCCTGGCGTTTTCTATGTGGTTAGTACATTTAGATTGGCTTCCAATAATTAAGAAGGATGCCCTCCACTGATCGGGTGTGAATGTGCAGTTTAGGTCTTTTTCCCACTTTTGCAGGTATGTAGTTAGAGAGGGCAGAGTATTCTCCAACATACAGTCGTAGCTTGTGGACAGCGCTCTAATCTGTGATGTCGGGTTCATCAGCATAGAGTAAAGTTTAGATGGCGGTGCAGGCATCTGTTTTTTCCTTTCAGTTAGGAAATGCCGGATCTGCAAATATTTGTAAAAATCCCTTTGAGGAACATTGTATTTATCTCTCAATGATGTAAAAGTAATTAATTCCTCCCCCTCATACAAGTTCCCAATTGAGGTGGTTTTGGGTAAATTCCAATTTTTAAGTTTGAGGTCCGGGATACAATGCTCCAGTGTCTCTATAGGAGCTTTGAGGAATGCGGTTTGTATAAGGCCTAATTTATTAGTCAACACTCTCCATAGCTCCAGAGCCGCGTCTATTGTTGGGGACATTTTTAGGTTTCTATTAGGGACTTTAGTTTGATGTGCATGGTAAAAAGCTGAGACATTGGAGGTTCTCATCAAATGTTTTTCAATTGCTATCCAGTGCCGATCATCATCATTATTCCACATGAATCGTAACTGTTCGAATAATGCGACCCTGTAGTACCGGACCACTGAGGGGCACCCCAGGCCACCCTTACTCATAGGGATGTAAAGCGTGTCCGCTTGGACTCTGGGTTTTCTCTCTTGCCAAATGTATTTTAAAATCATTGCTTGAATCTCTTTTAATATTTTCATTGGGAATATGATGGGGAGATTGCGGAACAAATACAGTATTTGTGGGAGAATGAACATTTTTACCGATGCAATCCTGCCCAGCCATGATAGTTCGTGTTTCTTCATACGTAACATGTCAGTTTGGATTTTCTTCCTTAGAGACTCATAATTCAGTGATAGCATTTTATCTGCCGAGAGTGTCAGCCGAATACCCAAATACTCAATGTGGTCATTTTCCCACTTAAAAGGGTACTTATTCTCAAAGCTTTTGGGGTGTTTTGTGAGAGGGGTCAGGTTTAATACCTGGCATTTAGACACGTTCAGCTTATAATATGATATTTTAGTATATGAATCGATTACTTGCATTGCTGCCGGTAATGATTCTGTCGGGTTTGTTAACGCTAGAATGATGTCGTCAGCAAATAAGCCTATTTTGTGTTCCGTTTTATTCACCTGAATTCCTGATATCATCGAGTGTGATCTAATTTTCTGCGCTAGAGGCTCAATCACCAAAGCGAATATAAGGGGTGATAGCGGACACCCCTGTCTCGTCCCGTTAGTAATAGTAAACCTGTCCGACATCATTCCAGAGACAGAAACCGATGCTGATGGGTGAGAATATAGCAGAGTGATTGCTTTAGCAATATTACCCGTAAATCCGAATCTGGCCAGAACCTCAAACAGGTATCCCCAATGCACCCGATCGAACGCCTTCTCCGCGTCCAGGGATAGGAGCAGAGAAGGCGTCCGGTCGCTCCCCGCCACATGGATGAGGTCAATCATTCGTCTGGTGCCGTCCAATGTCTGTCTAGATTTGATAAATCCAACCTGGTCTCTGTGCACCAGGGAAGGGATTACATCGGAGAGTCTATTTGCTAAGATTTTGGAGTACAGCTTGAGGTCAGTATTTAGTAGGGATATTGGCCTGAAATTACTTGGATGATCGGGAGTTTTTCCTGGCTTGGGAAGAGGGACTATAGTCGCTTGTAACATTTCTTCTCGTATTTTGCCTGTTTCAAATATATTTTGGAAGACTAATAATAGATGTGGGGACAATATTTGGTTGAATAACTTCAAGTATTCATTAGTTATACCATCCGGTCCTGGGGATTTATTATTTTTTGTTGCCTGAATGGTTTGTTGGATTTCTTTTTGGCTTATAGGTTGATTTATTGCCATCAATTTATCCTCTGGGATTTGGGGTAAAGATATGCTATTCAGGAAATTATTAATTAGCTCAGCGTTGGGTTGTGGGATAAGGTTGTCGGTCTTGAGATTATAGAGTGAGGAGTAATATCTTGCGAAAGTATTCGCAATTTCTTTAGGGTTGTATATTTTGTTCTTTTGATCATCTTGTATGTGAGCTATTTTTTGCTTTGTTAATCTCGCTTTAATCTTATTGGCAAGTATTTTACTCGCCTTATTCCCCTGCCAATAATATTTAGCTTTATTCCTCCTCAAATTATGCTCATATTTATATTGGAATAGCTGATATAGTTCGTATCTTGCCTTTTGTAGTTTCCTATATACCGTGGGTGATGGGCTATGTTTATGGATGTTTTCCATTGTTGCTATATTTTTATTGAGCTCTTCTATTTGTCGCATTCTCAATTTTTTGTGTTGCGCTGCTATCTGTATTAGCCGCCCTCTTATATAGGCCTTGTGGGCGCACCACACTGTGGTCGGGGATATGTCAGGGGTACTATTGATATCAAAAAATTCCTGGAGAAGGTCGTTAAGTTGGGATTTAATATTATCTGAGGCTATTAAGAAGTTATTAATTCTCCACGGAGAATAAGTTAAATTATTGTACGTCTCTTTAATTTGGCATGTTACAGGAGCGTGGTCCGACCAGGTTATGTTCCCAATTTTTGCTGATTGTATATTTTGTAGGAGCCATTTATCCACTACTATTAGATCTATTCTTGAATATACTTTATGTGGGTGGGAGTAATATGTATAATCCCTTTCAGAAGCATGAAGGACCCTCCACGTGTCATACAATTCTTCTGATATAAGACACTGGGACAGCGCATGGGATTGGGACTTTTTCTTTGAGCACCAAGATTTGTCTATGTTGGGGATCGGGACGAGGTTAAAATCTCCACAGATTAGCAGGGATCCTTGTTTTATTTTGGATAATTTAGTTATGAGGTCTTTAATAAAAGTGATTTGACCTGTATTGGGTGCATATATAGATGCAATTGTATACACCTTGTTATTGATGCTAGATATTACATATCTGCCTTCATCATCCAGAACGCTATCAACAAGCTGGAACGCTACAGTGTCTTTTATTGCAATCGCTACCCCTCTCTTCTTTTTCGCCGCATATGACACATAGATATGGGGGTAATTTTTATGTTGTAGTCTATGGGTATCATCACGATTTAAATGAGTTTCTTGGACACATAGTATGTCCGCTTTGAGTGCCTGGGCTTCCTTCCATAATAACGATCTCTTGAAAGGGCTGTTTAGGCCTTTCACATTAATGCTAGATATTTGAAATACCATCAGTTACAAAAAAGAAAAAAAAATTCAATCAGTCACCAGATACAGGATAATAATAAGGGAAACAAAGGGGTTAAAGTAATTAACAACAACCAGAACAAGTACAACTTGTACAACTCAGAGTCCGGTTCTATGTGAACCAACTGGATAGTCGTTCCTATCCAGTATTAAAGGGGGGGAGAGAATAGAAAAAACGAAAGCAATATTCTCATGCCCCTTCAACCTGCCAGCCAGGCAAAAAAATAACAGTGTGGTGTCCTGGCATAGGCACACAGGGGATACATATGGTAACAGAGTACTTGCGTGAGAATCAGGTCCATTCTTTGTTCAGTGTCGGGGGTCTTTTCTTTAGTGGGGAGCTGGTATCTTCATCCACTGATGTCAGGGACCATTCCTGGAGCAGGGTCATGGCCTCTCTGGGAGACGCAAGGACGTGTGAAGTTCCGTTTTTCGTCACGATGAGCTTTACTGGATATCCCCACTTGTAGACAATACTGTTGTCCCGTAGAATCTTGGTTGCGGATGAGAATTCTCGCCTCCTGTTCAGGGTTGTCGCAGACAAGTCGGTGAACACCAGAATGTTCCGGAATCTTTCTGGAAGTTCTTGCTTTGCTGACGCTGACTTGGTCACTGCCTCCTTGAAATGGTAGAAGTGCAGCCTGGCTATCACGTCTCGCGGTGCGGAGCTGGGAGCAGACTTTGGTTTGGGGATCCGATGTGCCCTGTCAATCAGCAGGTCCCTCTGTTCTGCTGACGGCACCAGAATTGTGAAGAAGTCCATTAGAAACTCCTTTAGTGTATCCGCTGACACACTCTCAGGGATTCCTCTGAAACGTAGGTTATTGCGCCTGGATCGGTCTTCTAGGTCTGCAAGCTTCAGTTTTAGGGCCATGATTTCTTCGTCCGCTTCATTATGCGCGTCTACTAGTTGGTTGTGCGCCGTAGTATATTCCTCCAGTTTCCCCTCTATGTGTGAGGTTCTGTCGCCAATCTGCGTTATTTCTTTATGTAGCTCAGTGAAAGCCGTTGTGATATCAGTATGAATGGCTTGCTTCAGGTCTCCCAGCAGGGATTTGAGTGTGGCTACAGTGACAGGGGCAGAATTGGAGTCTGTAATAGGAGAGTCTGAGGAGACGGTCAGGGCTGTGTTTAGTGGCTGTAAATCTTCAGGCTCTGAACCTTCAGCATTCCTAGCAGGGGGGAAAAGCAGGGACTGCAGCGTTGGTGAATAGCTCTGTGTGCTCAGGGATCTTTCAGTTTTGCTGGGAGTTTGGGGCTGGTGGAGTGATTCACTGTGCAGCTCTGACCTTTGCTTCACACTGCCATCACTCCTGCTGCTGCCGGCGGCCGCGTGGTGAGAGTTGCGGTCGCCATCTTGGATCCAACTACCCATCGCTTCAAAGACCTGGACCCTGCTGGGCGCCTGCCCCCTCCTTCTCCCTCGCTTCATTCCTGGAGTACACCACCGCCTGGCTTATCTTATCTTCAGATCTGACCTCCTCCGGTCACCTCACTGTGCTTTGGGCCGCTTATGATAGCTGGTGGTTAGGGAGCTCGAGCCTCGCACGTCCGCTCAGCTCCACATCCGGTCACGCCCCCTGGTCGTGCACCTTTAAGACCAGGGAATACTGGTCGAGCTCCTTTAAGACCAGGGAATACTGGTCATGCGCCTTTAAGACCAGGGAATACTGGTCATGCGCCTTTAAGACCAGGGAATACTGGTCATGCGCCTTTAAGACCACGCCAGGTACTTCCTTACCCGGGTACTGATGTAGAGTCGATGTGCCCCTTTAATGCAAAAATACTGTCACCCCAGTGTGAGCTGGCCGGGTGGACCAAGATGGCCACCGGGAGCTGCAGAGTTGATAAAATCTCGCAGAGAGCGAGAAGCGCCAATTTTGGGGGCGGAGCCACAGACACGATGTTGAATAGGCCTAAGCCAGGGCCTAAATTTCTGTAGCCGGCGGGCGACACCAGCGGGGCGTTCCAGGCAAGACTTCCAGGATGCGGCCTACAAATCGGCTGAAGCCGGGGACTAAATTTTTGCAGCCATCCAGAGCGTTACCTCAGAGAGGTGGGCCACAGGGAAGTGTCTGAGGCTGCCTGTCAGCATGTGAATATCCCACTGAAGATGGATCCACTCACCATTGATGCGCGTCCCGGCATGGAGCCGCCGCGGATGTGGGTTTCAGCGCTGTTCTGTGCAGCGTGGACGGTGCAGGGATAAGCCTCAATCCATCATCCCTTTGTTAGGGAGGAGGAGAGGACCCGTCCGCCTCCTTGTGCCATCCGCTTTCACAATGGTGGGACAGTGGGGGCCGCTCGGACGCCATAGAGAGGGCCTCTGTACAGCCACGGAGTTCAGTCCGGGTGGACAGGGCCAGTTGTCCGGCATTAGGCCTGGCTCCAGGAGAGGATACATGGAGGCGACACTCCATGTGGTCGCCTGCTGCTGGTGTGGGGAGATCGGGACTCGAAGGAACCGTCGCCCCTGAAGTGAGCTCAGGCATGGCTTCCCACGTCGCAGGAGAGGGTACGGGGAGGTATACTCGCCGTGCTCGCCTGTTGATGGTTCGGGGGAGATCAGATCCTTGAAAGGAACCGTCGCCCCCTTCACTCCGTTAATTAAAAAATAAAAATTTACAGAAAAGTAAACAATAAAATAAAAACGTTGGGGTCTGAAACAGACCCATGTGCCTCCTACAGACACTAAGCAAGAACTGGTTAGCTGAGAGCCAGCAGGAGGGTGTATACTGCAGGGGAGGAGCCGAGAGCCAGCAGGAGGGTGTATACTGCAGGGAGGAGCTGAGAGCCAGCAGGAGGGTATATACTACATGGGAGGAGCCGAGAGCCAGCAGGAGGGTGTATACTGCATGGGAGGAGCCGAGAGCCAGCAGGAGGGTGTATACTGCAGGGGAGGAGCCGAGAGCCAGCAGGAGGGTGTATACTGCAGGGGAGGAGCTGAGAGCCAGCAGGAGGGTGTATACTGCATGGGAGGAGCCGAGAGCCAGCAGGAGGGTGTATA
Source organism: Ranitomeya imitator (assembly GCF_032444005.1). Lineage (NCBI taxonomy): Eukaryota > Metazoa > Chordata > Amphibia > Anura > Dendrobatidae > Ranitomeya > Ranitomeya imitator. The sequence continues at coordinate 201,112,794 of NC_091285.1, read as the reverse complement.
CTGCAGGGGAGGAGCCGAGAGCCAGCATGAGGGCGTATACTGCAGGGGAGGAGCTGAGAGCCAGCATGAGGGCGTATACTGCAGGGGAGGAGCTGAGAGCCAGCAGGAGGGTATATACTGCATGGGAGGAGCCGAGAGCCAGCAGGAGGGTGTATACTGCAGGGGAGGAGCCGAGAGCCAGCAGGAGGGTGTATACTGCAGGGGAGGAGCCGAGAGCCAGCAGGAGGGTGTATACCGCAGGGGAGGAGCTGAGAGCCAGCAGGAGGGTGTATACTGCATGGGAGGAGCCGAGAGCCAGCAGGAGGGTGTATACTGCAGGGGAGGAGCTGAGAGCCAGCAGGAGGGTGTATACTGCAGGGGAGGAGCTGAGAGCCAGCAGGAGGGTGTATACTGCAGGGGAGGAGCCGAGAGCCAGCAGGAGGGTGTATACTGCATGGGAGGAGCCGAGAGCCAGCAGGAGGGTGTATACTGCAGGGGAGGAGCCGAGAGCCAGCAGGAGGGTGTATACCGCAGGGGAGGAGCTGAGAGCCAGCAGGAGGGTGTATACTGCATGGGAGGAGCCGAGAGCCAGCAGGAGAGTGTATACTGCAGGGGAGGAGCTGAGAGCCAGCAGGAGGGTGTATACTGCAGGGGAGGAGCTGAGAGCCAGCAGGAGGGTGTATACTGCAGGGGAGGAGCCGAGAGCCAGCAGGAGGGTGTATACTGCAGGGGAGGAGCTGAGAGCCAGCAGGAGGGTGTATACTGCAGGGGAGGAGCTGAGAGCCAGCAGGAGGGTGTATACTGCAGGGGAGGAGCCGAGAGCCAGCAGGAGGGTGTATACTGCATGGGAGGAGCCGAGAGCCAGCAGGAGGGTGTATACTGCAGGGGAGGAGCCGAGAGCCAGCAGGAGGGTGTATACTGCAGGGGAGGAGCTGAGAGCCAGCAGGAGGGTGTATACTGCAGGGGAGGAGCCGAGAGCCAGCAGGAGGGTGTATACTGCAGGGGAGGAGCTGAGAGCCAGCAGGAGGGTGTATACTGCAGGGGAGGAGCCGAGAGCCAGCAGGAGGGTGTATACTGCATGGGAGGAGCCGAGAGCCAGCAGGAGGGTGTATACTGCAGGGGAGGAGCCGAGAGCCAGCAGGAGGGTGTATACTGCATGGGAGGAGCCGAGAGCCAGCAGGAGGGTGTATACTGCAGGGGAGGAGCCGAGAGCCAGCAGGAGGGTGTATACTGCAGGGCAGGAGCCGAGAGCCAGCAGGAGGGTGTATACTGCAGAGGAGGAGCCGAGAGCCAGCAGGAGGGTGTATACTGCAGGGGGGGAGCTAACTTTTTTTGTATCACTTAGTGTCAGCCTCCTATTGGCAGCAGCATACACCCCACGGTCTGTGTCCCCCAATGAGGCGAAGGAGAAATTATATTCTCCTCATGAGCATCTATGCCTCTTTTAATGCATCCCATTATTTTATTTGCCTTTGTAGCAGCTGCCTGACACTGGCCACTGAATATGAGTTTGTCATCCACCCATACACCCAGGTCTTTTTCATTGAGGGTTTTGCCCAGAGTTTTAGAATTAAGCACATAATTATACATCTTATTACTTCTACCCAAGTGCATGACCTTACATTTATCCCCATTAAAGCTCATTTGCCATTTATCAGCCCAAGCTTCTAGTTTACATAAATCATCCTGTAATATAAAATTGTCCTCCCCTGTATTGATTACCCTGTAGAGTTTAGTGTCATCTGCAAATAATGAAAATCCACTCTGTATGCCCCCTACAAGGTCATTAATAAATACCGTATTTTTCCGACCATAAGACGCACTTTTTTCCTCCAAGTTTTGGAGGAAAGTGTGGGTGCGTCTTATGGTACGGATGTAGCATGTGGGGAGGGGGGCAGCAGTGAGTGGGATCTCACTGTTATGCCACTTCAGGATGTCCCCGCTGCCCAGAATCAGTGCTGGGGCAACCATGTGGTCCGGATGATTAGGTGCAGTGAATATTCATTAGCGGCTCCCCACCCACCTATCAGCTGAGCGGTGAGCCGGGAGCAGCAAATGAATACTGCACTTAAGCAGGGACACACATGGCTTCTCCAGCACTGATTCCTGCAGCAGCTGGGGAGGTGTTATGAATTGGTGATTCAGAACCACCATAGACCTGGTGGTTAAGAACACACAAAGTGACCTCAGGAAACTCAGAAGCCGCAGCCCCACTCACATCCACCAAAGGAAGCTCATAGACAGAACCAGCCGCAGTACCACTCATGACCACAGGAGGGAGCTTGACCACAGAATTCACAACAGGGAGGTCTGTGTGTCCGGGGGAGGAGGAGGCAGCAGCAGCAGGGGCCAGAGGAGAGAGGAGATCGCTGCATACCTGCCTGCCATGCCTGGGCTGGACGCCAAGTGCTGTGCACAAACAGGACCTGTTTGATGTCAGGAGTGGGCGGGCTGGGGCATCACATGGCAGCTCAGAGCCCTCCCTCTTCTTGACATCATCACAGGTTCTTCAGGCTCTCCACTAGAATTTGCAGCTTCCTCATAACCTGTGCTGTGGAAAGGAAACGAGGGAAGGCTCTGTGTGCAGTCATGGGATGCTTTTACCTCACCACAGTGTGGCTGGCTGCCACATTTAAGAGGTTAAGGCCCCGTCACACTTAGCGACGCTAAAGCGATCCCGACAATGATACGACCTGTCAGGGATCGTTGCTGCGTCGCTATGTGGTCGCTGGTGCGATGTCAAACTGTGAGATCTCACCAACGACGCAGCAGCGATGCGGCGACCTGTAGCGACCTGTACAACGATGTCACATGGCAGCTATTTCATGATGATTAACAGACCTCAATGAGGGACGTCCTGTCATGAGGTCGTTAATAAGATGTCAAACACAGCGATGTGTGCTACCCAGCGGGACCTCAACGATCAAAAAAAGGTCCAGGCCATTCCGACACGACCAGCGATCTCACAGCAGGGGCCTGGTCGCTGCTACGTGTCACACATAGCGAGATCGCTACTGAGGTCGCTGTTGCGTCACAAAACTTGTGACTCAGCAGCGATCTCGCTAGCGATCTCGCTATGTGTGACGGGGGCTTTAGTCTTTACAAAACACAATAAAGCACTCTGCCACTCCTTTGGTGAACTATAACTCCCAGCATGTCATAGGATCTGCAGGACATGCTTGGAGTTACAGTTCTCCCATGGGATTTTAAAGCCGCACTCCAGTGTTATTTTGCAGTGCTGGAGTGGTGCTTTAAATATAAGCCCTGTGCCCCCCATTCTTGTACTCACCCTCCAGCATCTTCATATAGTACTGTACAGACACCACACTGGTCCAGCAGCTTCCAACATAATAACATACTATTATATATAATAACACCACATATAATAGTATGTTATTTATGTTATTAAATATTTTACCACATTTTTTTGCTTCAAATATTTTTTTTCCCTGTTTTCCACCTCTAAAACCTGGGTGCGCCTTATAGTCCGGTGCGTCTTACAGTCCGAAATATACGGTATGTTAAAAACCCCTGACCCCTGTGGTACCCCACTGCTAACCGCTACCCAGCCGCTACCCAGTCCGAGCGTGCTCCATTAATGACCACCTTTTGTTTCCTATCCCTGAGCCAGCTCTCAACCCACTTGCACATATTTTCCCCTATCCCCATTATTCTCATTTTATGTATCAACCTTTTGTGTGGCACCGTATCAAAAGCTTTTGAAAAGTCCATACACACTACATCCACTGGGTTCCCTTGGTCCAATCCGGAACTTAGCTCTTCATAGAAACTGATCAAATTAGTCTGACATGAACGGTCCCTAGTAAACCCGTGCTGATACTGGGTCATGAGGTTATTCCTCTTCAGATACTCCAGTATAGCATCCCTTAGAATGCCCTCCAGGATTTTACCCACAGTAGAAGTTAAGCTTACTGGCCTATAATTTCCGAGTTCAGTTTTTGTCCCCATTTTGAATATTGGCACCACATTTGCTATACGCCAGTCCTGTGGTAGAGACCCTGTTATTATGGAGTCTTTAAAGATTAAAAATAATGGTCTATCAATTACTGTACTTAATTCCTGCAGTACTCGAGGGTGTATCCCATCCGGGCCCGGAGATTTGTCAATTTTAGTGATTTTTAGACGCCTCCGCACTTCCTGCTGGGTTAAGCAGGTGACATTTAATTGGGAATTTTTATCACTAGTCATTTTGTCTGCCATGGGATTTTCTTGTGTAAATACTGATGAAAAAAAGTCATTTAGCATATTGGCTTTTTCCTCATCCTCATCCACCATTTCACCCAGACTATTTTTAAGGGGGCCAACACTATAATTTTTTAGTTTCTTACTATTTATGTAGTTACAGTTATTTTAGGATTATTTTTACTCTCTCTGGCAATGAGTCTCTCTGTCTCAATCTTTGCTGCCTTGATTTGCTTTTTACAGAATTTATTTAATTTTTTGTATTTATTTAATGCCTCCTTACTACCTACTTCCTTTAATTCTCTAAATGCTTTCTTTTTGTCACTTATTGCGTCCCTTACAGCTCTATTTAGCCATATTGGTTTCCTCCTATTTCTAGTATGTTTATTCCCATACGGTATATACTGTGCACAGGTCCTATCCAGGATGCTAATAAATGTCTCCCATTTTCTTTGTGTATTTTTGTGTCTCAGGATATTATCCCAGTTAATTGCACCAAGATCCTCTCTCATCCGTTGGAAATTTGCCCTCCTGAAGTTTAGTGTCCTTGTAACCCCTCTATTGCACATCTTTTTAAAGGATACTTGAAAACTTATTATTTTGTGATCGCTATTTCCCAAGTGACCCCCAACCCTTACATTTGCTATGCGGTCTGGCCTGTTGGTTAATACTAGGTCTAGCAGTGCCCCCCTTCTTGTTGGGTCCTGAACCAGTTGTGAAAGGTAATTGTCTCTCATAGTTGTCAAAAACCGATTACCTTTGCTGGAACTGCAGGTTTCTGTTCCCCAATCTATTTGAGGGTAGTTGAAGTCCCCCATAATAATGACTTCATCTATTTGCTTTACGAGGATATTCTCCATTGCTTCCATTATTTTTTGAGACTTATAACAAACCCCTATCAGTAATTTATTATTTTTTCCCCCTCCCCTTATCTCCACCCACAGGGATTCTACATTTTCATTAAATTCACCTATATTATCACGCACGTTCCGTCCCTGTATGCATGCCTCCCCCTTCTCTGTCCTGGTATGAATGCCTCCCCGTCCCTGTATGCATGCCTCCCCCGTCCCTGTATGCATGCCTCCCCCGCTCCTGTATGCATGCCTCCCCCGTCCCATCCCTGTAAGCATGCCTCCCCCAATCCGTCCAGTATGCATACCTCCCCCTTTTCCTGTCCTGGTATGCATGCCTCTCCTTTCCCTATCCTGGTATACATGCCTCCCCTTTCCCTGTCCTGGTATGCATGCTGTTATGATCTGGTGGTTTAGGAGCAACATGGGACGAGCTCTAAAGGAAGTGGTACCTGTACTGACGCAGTCCCTAAGCTCAACACAACACTAGAAGTAGCCGTGGGATGCTCCTGACACTCCCTAGGCACCTCGTCACAGCCTAAGATCTAACTACCCCTAAAGATAGAAACAGGAAAACTATCTTGCCTCAGAGAAAATCCCCAAAGGATAGATAGCCCCCCCACAAGAAATGACTGTGAGTGGAGAGGGAAAAGACATACACAGAATGAAACCAGGATGAGCACAGGAGTGGATGGAATACTGTGCGGTCAGTATAAAACACTACAAAAAATCCACACAGAGTTTACAAAAATCTCCACACCTGACTAAAGGTGTGGAGGGTAAATCTGCTTCCCAGAGCTTCCAGCTACACTGAATTAATTCATACTGACAAGCTGGACAAACATAGAAAGCACAGAACGGATAAGTCCACAACCTGTGGACAGAAAAGAGCAAGCAAGGACTTAACTTTGCTGAACTGGTCAGGATAACAGGGAAATCCAAAGAGATGTGAATCCAACCAGGAACCATTGACAAGTGGCACCAGCTGAAGGAAAGAGCCAGGCTAAATAGCCGAGCAGAATAGACAATCAGTGGAAGCAGCTGCAGACTGCTAAATCCAAGGAGCAGCCATTCCACTTAAAACCACCGGAGGGAGCCCAAGAGCAGAACTCACAAAAGTGCCACTTACAACCACCGGAGGGAGCCCAAGAGCGGAATTCACAACAGTACCCCCCCTCTTGAGGAGGGGTCACCGAACCCTCACCAGAGCCCCAAGGCCGATCAGGACGAGCCAAGTGAAAAGCACGAACCAAATCGGCGGCATGGACATCGGAGGCAACAACCCAAGAATTATCCTCCTGGCCATAACCCTTCCACTTGACAAGATACTGAAGCCTCCGCCTCGAAAAACGAGAATCCAAAATTTTCTCAACCTCATATTCCAACTCTCCCTCAATCAACACCGGGGCAGGAGGATCAACCGAGGGAACAACGGGCATCACATATCTCCGCAACAAAGATCTATGGAAAACATTATGAATGGCAAAAGAGGCTGGAAGAGCCAAACGAAAAGACACCGGATTGATAATTTCAGAAATCTTATAAGGACCAATAAACCGAGGCTTAAACTTAGGGGAAGAAACCTTCATAGGAACATGACGAGAAGACAACCAAACCCATTCCCCCACACGAAGCCGGGGACCAACACACCGACGGCGGTTAGCAAAACGTTGAGCCCTCTCCTGAGACAACGTCAAATTGTCCACCACACGAGTCCAAATTTGCTGCAGCCTGTCCACTACAGAATCCACACCAGGACAATCAGAAGGCTCAACCTGCCCAGAAGAAAAACGAGGATGAAAACCAAATTTACAAAAGAAAGGTGAAACCAAAGTAGCCGAACTAGCCCGATTATTAAGGCCAAACTCGGCCAACGGCAAGAAAGCCACCCAATCATCCTGATCAGCAGACACAAAGCATCTCAAATAGGTCTCCAAGGTCTGATTAGTTTGCTCAGTTTGGCCATTAGTCTGAGGATGAAACGCCGAAGAAAAAGACAAATCAATGCCCATCCTAGCACAAAAGGCCCGCCAAAACCTAGAGACAAACTGAGAACCTCTGTCAGACACAATATTCTCCGGAATGCCATGCAAACGAACCACATGCTGAAAAAACAATGGAATCAAATCTGAGGAGGAAGGCAACTTTGGCAAAGGTACCAGATGGACCATTTTAGAGAACCGGTCACAAACAACCCAGATAACAGACATCTTCTGGGAAACTGGAAGATCCGAAATAAAATCCATGGAAATATGCGTCCAGGGCCTCTCAGGGAACGGCAAAGGCAAAAGCAACCCACTAGCGCGGGAACAGCAAGGCTTGGCTCGGGCGCAAGTCCCACAGGACTGCACAAAAGCACGCACATCGTGCGACAAGGAATGCCACCAAAAGGACCTAGCAACCAAATCTCTGGTACCAAAAATCCCAGGATGACCGGCCAACACTGAACAATGGACCTCAGAAATCACCTTACTTGTCCATCCATCAGGAACAAACAGCTTCCCCACTGGACAGCGGTCAGGCCTATCAGCCTGAAATTTCCGAACCACCCGCCGCAAATCAGGGGAGATGGCAGAAAGAATCACCCCTTCCTTAAGAATGCCAACCGGCTCAAGGACTCCAGGAGAATCAGGCGAAAAACTCCTAGAGAGGGCATCAGCCTTAACATTCTTAGATCCCGGAAGATACGAGACCACAAAATCAAAACGTGAGAAAAACAGGGACCATCGAGCCTGTCTAGGATTCAGCCGCTTGGCCGACTCGAGGTAAATCAGATTCTTATGATCAGTCAGACCACAACGTGGTGCTTAGCTCCCTCAAGCCAATGTCGCCACTCCTCAAACGCCCACTTCATAGCCAACAACTCCCGATTGCCGACATCATAATTGCGTTCCGCAGGCGAAAACTTTCTGGAAAAAAAAGCACACGGTTTCATCAAAGAACCATCAGAATCCCTCTGAGACAAAACGGCCCCTGCCCCAATTTCAGAAGCGTCAACCTCAACCTGAAAAGGAAGAGAAACATCCGGCTGACGCAACACAGGGGCAGAAGTAAATCGGCATTTAAGCTCCCGAAAGGCATCAACAGCCGCAGAGGACCAATTCGTCACATCAGCGCCTTTCTTCGTCAAATCAGGAAAGGGCTTAATCACATTGGAAAAGTTGGCAATGAAACGGCGATAGAAATGAGCAAAGCCCAAAAATTTTTGAAGGCTCTTCACAGATGTTGGTTGAATCCAGTCATGAATAGCTTGGACCTTAACAGGATCCATTTCCATAGACGAGGGAGAAAAAATAAAACCCAAAAAAGAGACCTTCTGAACTCCGAATAGGCACTTAGACCCCTTCACAAATAAAGCATTATCACGAAGGATCTGGAATACCATCCTGACCTGCTTCACATGAGACTCCCAATCATCGGAAAAAATCAAAATATCATCCAAATATACAACCATGAATTTATCAAGATACGAGAAAGTGGTTTAGGAGCAACATGGGACGAGCTCTAAAGGAAGTGGTACCTGTACTGACCGCAGTCCCTAAGCTCAACACAACACTAGAAGTAGCCGTGGGATGCTCCTGACACTCCCTAGGCACCTCGTCACAGCCTAAGATCTAACTACCCCTAAAGATAGAAACAGGAAAACTATCTTGCCTCAGAGAAAATCCCCAAAGGATAGATAGCCCCCCACAAGTAATGACTGTGAGTGGAGAGGGAAAAGACATACACAGAATGAAACCAGGATGAGCACAGGAGGCCAGTCTAGCTAGATAGATAGGACAGGATGGAATACTATGCGGTCAGTATAAAACACTACAAAAAATCCACACAGAGTTTACAAAAATCTCCACACCTGACTAAAGGTGTGGAGGGTAAATCTGCTTCCCAGAGCTTCCAGCTACACTGAATTAATTCATACTGACAGGCTGGACAAACATAGAAAGCAAAGAACAGATAAGTCCACAACCTGTGGACAGAAAAGAGCAAGCAAGGACTTAACTTTGCTGAACTGGTCAGGATAACAGGGAAATCCAAAGAGATGTGAATCCAACCAGGAACCATTGACAAGTGGCACAAGCTGAAGGAAAGAGCCAGGCTAAATAGCCGAGCAGAATAGACAATCAGTGGAAGCAGCTGCTGACTGCTAAATCCAAGGAGCAGCCATTCCACTTAAAACCACCGGAGGGAGCCCAAGAGCAGAACTCACAAAAGTGCCACTTACAACCACCGGAGGGAGCCCAAGAGCGGAATTCACAACAGCATGCCTCCCCTTTCCCTGTCCTGGTATGCATGCCTCCCCCATTCCGTCCCTGTATGCATGCCTCCCCCTTCTCTGTCCTGGTATGCATGCCTCCCCGTCCCTGTATGCATGCCTCCCAGCTCCGTCCCTGTATGTATGCCTCCTTATTCCCTATTCCTGTGTGCATGTTTCCTATTGAAAAAAAAAAACATCCTACTCACCTACCTGCGCCCTGGGTGCTGGCAATGCATCTCATTCTGGCCCCCGGCGCCTGCAGCTCTTCTTGTACCGAGCGATCACGTGATACCACTCATTTAGGTAATGACTATCCACCCCATGCCTATGGGAGTGGAGACGCGTCCATATTCATCACCTTAATGAGCGGTACCACGTGATCGCTTGGCACAGGCGTCAGAATGAGATGCAGTGTCAGCACTGAGGGCGCACAGGTAAGAGAGAATGATGTGTGCGCCAGCTCCTGGCACCTGCTGCTACACCGCTTCCCCCACGGCTTTCTGGATCGTGACTCGAGTATAAGCAGAGGGGGGCATCGTCAGCACAAAAAAATATATACTGTAAATCTCAGCTTATACACGAGCATATACGTTAAGTGATATATAGCTGGAATCAGTGTCTCTGTCTCCATTACATGCTGCTATCAAACTACATAGTAAAAGCCTGATTCCTTTTAAAGGGGTTGTCCAGGCTTTTCACAAAAGGCTGTAGTCACGCTATTTGACAGTAGACTTGTGAATCCTTACATCGCGGGTTGGCAGTTAGACCAAGTGGTCATGTGACTGCACGTATGCAATATTTATACTCCCGGCCACATTCCGACTAGACGTGTGCGGCCAGCCTCGCACAATTCAGTTGCATTGAGCGAGGTCGGAATGTGGCCGTGAGTATAAATATTGCATACTTACGGTCACTTGACCGCTCGGTCTTGTCACAGGCAGCAGAGAATTCTCACAGTACGACTAGACTTTTGTGAAAAGCCTGGACAACTTCTTTAACCTAACTTTTTTATAGCAAGTGATAGGTCATCATTAAGCAGTAACGAGTTTGCACCTGAAATGACTCCACTGACAAGTTGCTTGGCAGTCCACATGACAAAGCCTACCGTGTTACCATAACCTATACTGTATTCAGAAATTACCTCACTTTGCACCTACCTGAAATTGGCAAGACGCCACAACAACGTAATTGTTGCCGCCATAAGCGATTAAGGAGCCCAAACCCCCAGAATCAAAGGGGTTAAATTCCACCACATGTACAAAGTCTTCACAGTCCACCGTGTACGTGGCGTTTCTAATCGAGTCTTGCTTCATTCTCTGCTTCATCGCTGTGAAACTGAAAAATCACAAGAGGAGTTTAACAAATAAATGGACTATAAGGTACAAAATACAAGACGATATTATTCTATGGTATGTGTTATGACCTGGTGGTAAGGACAATAATGGACCTAGTGGGTAAGAGCACACGGAATGACCTGATAGTTACTAATAATATAGGACGAGCTCTGAGACGTGGGAACTCTGCTGACCGCAATCCCTAATCCTATCACACACACTAGAAATAGCCGTGGATTGCTCCTAACGCTCCCTATGCAACTCGACACAGCCTAGGAAACTAGCTAGCCCTAGAGATAGAAAAATAAAGCCTACCTTGCCTCAGAGAAATTCCCCAAAGGAAAAGGCAGCCCCCCACATATAATGACTGTGAGTAAAGATGAAAATTACAAACACAGAGATGAAATAGATTTAGCACAGTGAGGCCCGACTTACTGAACAGACAGAGGATAGGAAAGGTAACTTTGCGGTCAGCACAAAAACCTACAAAAAGACCACGCAGAGGGCGCAAAAAGACCCTCCGCACCGACTCACGGTGCGGAGGCGCTCCCTCTGCGTCCCAGAGCTTCCAGCAAGCAAGACAAAAATCAAAATAGCAAGCTGGACAGAAAAATAGCAAACCAAAGAAATACAAGCTGGAACTTAGCTTCTGATGGGAAGACAGGTCACAAGAACGATCCAGGAGAGAGCTAGACCAATACTGGAACATTGACAGGTGGCATGGAGCAATGATCTAAGTGGAGTTAAATAGAGTAGCCAGCTAACGAATTAACCTCGTCACCTGTAGAAGGAAACTCAGAAGCCGCAGCTCCACTCACAACCACCAGAGGAAGCCCATGGACAGAACCAGCCGAAGTACCATTCATGACCACAGGAGGGAGCTTGACAACAGAATTCACAACAGGTATGTACAGGTAATGTATGGACGAGAGGTCATCAGTCTGAACTATTCTACCCTCGTCAAAGAAAAAGGCAAAGTGGGGAATAGTTTTGTCACACATAACTCACGCTTTACCCTTACTTTAAGAAAATTACCTTTATGCACTTCCTTAAATAAAACTGTACTTTAAAGGGAACCTGTCATGTCCCCGAGCACTGTTAATAGGAGAAAAAGGGTTAATCTGTAGGAACGTTCCAATTCTGTCCGGCCACATTAAAGTGCGGCTACCAGGAGAATTTACTGGGTAGGAAGGCAAAATGAGCAATTGTAAGCACACAGTGCTATATGAGGACTGCAATATATTAAGGGGATAAAAATGATGATGGAAGGAGGAGGAGGAGGAGGAGGAGCGCTTCTGTAAGAGGAGGAGGAGCGCTTCTGTAAGAGCAGGAATCAATCTGTGTACTTAGTCTCCTCCCAGCAGCTCAGCTCGCCAAATCCGAACAGTGAGTAAGCGGCTTTATTTGCCAGGTGAAGCGGTGGTCACGTGAGGTCAAGCATGTGATTTGATAACTGGTGGTCACGTGCTGATTAGCTTTTCATCTACTTCTCTAAATGTCCCAATGAGAAAAGCAGATGAGGCGCTGGCTGGCCCGTGACTGGAGTTTGCAAATTGCATACTTACCGTATATACTCGAGTATAAGCCGAGATTTTCAGCCCAAATTTTAGGGCTGAAAGTGCCCCCCTCGGCTTATACTCGAGTCACGGTAGCGGTGGGGTCGGCAGGTGAGGGGCTGAGGGCGCTGGGGTATACTTACCTAGTCCCAGCGATCCTCGCGCTGTCCCTGCCGTCCCACGGGCTTCGGCGCTGCAGCTTCAGCGGTCACGTGGGACCGCTCATTACAGAAATGAATAAGCGGCTCCACCTCCCATAGGGGCGGAGCCGCTTATTCATTTCTCTAATCAGCGGTGCCGGTGACCGCTGATAGAGAAAGAAGCTGCAGCGCCAAAGACAGGAGGGGACAGCGCGAGGATCGCCAGGACTAGGTGAGTATGTTATATTCACCTGTCCTCGTTCCAGCCGCCGGGCGCCGATCCATCTTGCCGGCCGGCGCCTCCATCTTCCCGGCGTCTGCGCTCTCTGACTGATCAGGCAGAGGGCGCGATGACGCATATAGTGTGCGCGGCGCCCTCTGCCTGATCAGTCAGAGCAGAGACGCCGGGAAGATGGAGGCGCCGGAACGAGACGCCGGGAGCTGCAATCAAGGGAGGTGAGTATGTGTTTTTTTTTTTTTATTGCAGCAGTAGCAGCGGCAGCACAGATTAATGTGGAGCATCTATGGGGCACAGTGAACGGTGCAGAGCACCGTATAAGGCACAGCTAGGGGGCACAATGAACGGTGCAGAGCACCCTATAAGGCACAGCTAGGGGGCACAATGAACGGTGCAGAGCACCGTATAAGGCACAGCTAGGGGGCACAATGAACGGTGCAGAGCACCGTATAAGGCACAGCTAGGGGGCACAATGAACGGTGCAGAGCACCGTATAAGGCACAGCTAGGGGGCACAATGAACGGTGCAGAGCACCGTATAAGGCACAGCTAGGGGGCACAGTGAACGGTGCAGAGCACCGTATAAGGCACAGCTAGGGGGCACAGTGAACGGTGCAGAGCACCGTATAAGGCACAGCTAGGGGGCACAATGAACGGTGCAGAGCACCGTATAAGGCACAGCTAGGGGGCACAATGAACGGTGCAGAGCACCGTATAAGGCACAGCTAGGGGGCACAATGAACGGTGCAGAGCACCGTATAAGGCACAGCTAGGGGGCACAGTGAACGGTGCAGAGCACCGTATAAGGCACAGCTAGGGGGCACAGTGAACGGTGCAGAGCACCGTATAAGGCACAGCTAGGGGGCACAGTGAACGGTGCAGAGCACCGTATAAGGCACAGCTAGGGGGCACAGTGAACGGTGCAGAGCACCGTATATGGCACAGCTAGGGGGCACAATGAACGGTGCAGAGCACCGTATAAGGCACAGCTAGGGGGCACAATGAACGGTGCAGAGCACCGTATAAGGCACAGCTAGGGGGCACAATGAACGGTGCAGAGCACCGTATAAGGCACAGCTAGGGGGCACAGTGAACGGTGCAGAGCACCGTATATGGCACAGCTAGGGGGCACAATGAACGGTGCAGAGCACCGTATATGGCACAGCTATGGGGCACAGTGAACGGTGCAGAGCACTGTATATGGCACAGCTAGGGGGCACAGTGAACGGTGCAGAGCACTATATGGGGCACAGCTATGGGGAAATATGAATGGTGTAGAGCACTATATGGCACAGCTATGGGGAAATAATGATCTATTTTTATTTTTGAAATTCACCGGTAAATGCTGCATTTCCACCCTAGGCTTATACTCGAGTCAATAAGTTTTCCCAGTTTTTTTGTGGCAAAATTAGGGGGGTCGGCTTATACTTGGGTCGGCTTATACTCGAGTATATACGGTACGTCATGTGACGACCGCTCGAACTGGCAAATAAAGCCTAAGTTACTTACTATTAGGATAATCACCATGGAGAAGTCTCTTCCGTTTTCAGGTGAGACTTTCCTCTTCAATCTATGGGTACGAGTAAAAAAAAATTAAAAAATCGGATACAGATAAACCATATAGCCAGTTTTTACTGATATATTGCAATTATGTGGGAGCATGTCACCCCCAAAATAGCATTTAAACTGCCTAAAGATTTAAGTACGGTATATGGGAGACCTAGACCCCATTTAAATCATACTATACCAGTATAGCTTAACTTTAAAATAAAAATTACCTTTAATCTAATATGCAAAAAAAGGACGCTTCAGTGCACCCTCGGTGTGGACTATGCTGCTTCGGGGCACCCTTGGTGTGGACTATGCTGCTTCTGTGCACCCTTAGTGTGGACTATGCTGCTTCTGTGCACCGTTGGTGTGGTCTGTGTTGCTTTGGGGCACCTTTGCTGTGACCTATGCTGCTTTGGGGCACCCTTGGTGTGGACTATGCTGCTTCGGGCACCCTTAGTGTGGACTATGCTGCTTCGGGGCACCCTTGGTGTGGACTATGCTGCTTTGGGGCATCCTTGGTGTGGCCTATGCTTCTTTGGGGCACCTTTGCTGTGACCTATGCTGCTTTGGGGCACCCTTGGTGTGGACTATGCTGCTTTGGGGCACCCTTGGTGTGGCCTATGCTGCTTCGAGTCACCCTTGGTGTGGCCTATGCTTCTTTGGGGCACCTTTGCTGTGACCTATGCTGCTTTGGGGCACCCTTGGTGTGGACTATGCTGCTTCGGGCACCCTTAGTGTGGACTATGCTGCTTCGGGGCACCCTTGGTGTGGCTTATGTTGCTTCGGGTCACCCTTGGTGTGGCCTATGCTGCTTTGGGGCACCCTTGGTGTGGCCTATGCTGCTTTGGGGCACCTTTGCTGTGGCTTATGCTGCTTCGGGGCATTTTTGGTGTGGCTTATGTTGCTTCGGGGCACCCTTGGTGTGGCCTATGCTGCTTCGGGGCACCCTTGGTGTGACCTATGCTGCTTCAGGGAACCCTCGGTGTGGCCTATGCTGCTTCAGAGAACCCTCGGTGTGGTCTGTGTTGCTTTGGGGCACCTTTGGTGTGGCCTATGTTGCTTCGGGTCACCCTTGGTGTGGCCTATGTTGCTTCGGGGCACCCTTGCTGTGGGCTATGCTGCTTTGGGGCATTTTTGGTGTGGCTTATGTTGCTTCGAGGCACCCTTGGGGTGGCCTATGCAGCTTCGGGACACCCTTGGTGTGGCCTATGCTGCTTCAGGGAATCCTTGGTGTGGCCTATGCTGCTTTGGGGCACCTTTGCTGTGACTTATGCTGCTTTGGGGAACCCTTGGTGTGACCTATGCTGCTTTGGGGCACCCTTGGTGTGACCTATGCTGCTTTGGGGCACCCTTGGTATGGCTTATGTTGCTTCGGGTCACCCTTGGTGTGGCCTATACTGCTTTGGGGCACCCTTGGTGTGGCCTATGCTGCTTCAGGGAACCCTCGGTGTGGCCTATGCTGCTTTGGGGCACCTTTGCTGTGACCTATGATGCTTTGGGGCACCTTTGCTGTGACCTATGCTGCTTTGGGGCACCTTTGCTGTGACCTATGCTGCTTTGGGTCACCCTTGGTGTGGCTTATGTTGCTTCGGGGCACCCTTGGTGTGGCCTATGCTGCTTCGGGGCATCTTTGCTGTCGCCTATGCTGCTTTGGGGCATTTTTGGTGCAGCTTATGTTGCTTCGGGGCACCCTTGATGTGGCCTATGCTGCTTTGGGGCACCCTTGGTGTGGCTTATGTTGCTTCGGGGCATCTTTGGTGTGGCTTATGGTGCTTTTGGTCACCCTTGGTGTGGCCTATACAGCTTCGAGGCACCCTTGGTGTGGTCTATGTTGCTTTAGGGCACCTTTGGTGTGGCATATGCTGCTTCGGGGCACCTTTGGTGTGGCCTTCCTATTTGCATAATAAAGCCAGCACTTCACATTGTTTGACTTGTTCCTTGGCCCAAAGCAAACACTGCATCACTTGTATACCAACTGACACTGGATGATTGCGGTGGTGTGTACATAGTGTAAGTGCGGGTGTGCTACAATGACTGGCCCCTGCCCACCTGTGACTAAATTTTACAGGAGTCAGACTCCCATTGTGAATTTGTCACAATGAAAAAGCAGTCCAATCTGTAGGCACCATGTTATAGAGCAGGAAAAGCTGAGCAGAATGATTTATAGTTTTGCGTGAAAATATTCAGTATAACTTATGTTTACATCATTTAATCCTCTGCTTTTTCAGGATTTTTGGTCCAGTGGGCGGTCCTATCAGTGACTGACAGCTATCACTGTGTGCACACTTATACAAAGAAGGCTGTCAGTCACTGATAGGACCTCCGACTGGACTGAAAATCCTATAAAAAGCAGAGGATTAAATTATGAAAACACAGTATATTCTGAAGCCTGCAGACTGGACTGCATTGTCATGGTGACTGCTTCTCTTAAACATTATGAAATGTACAAGACCAAGCAGTTCCTAACTGCTGATGTATATGTCATACAGATTACATAGAGATGAAACATCTGTTTTTTCTATATGACGATCACATAATTTTTTTTTATAAGTCCATGTGAAAGCGCTGTGGAATCAATGTCGCTATAAAAGTGGGTAAAATAAACGAGTAAATAGGAACTTCTCAGATCCATGGGTATAACGGATGTGTGGATACATCCATGCTTCTCTATGGGACAGTGCCATTTCCCAGAAAAAAATCAGACGGCACTCGGTTGTGTCAGAAGGACGTGTGAATGTAGACTAGACGAGAGCATTATATGGACGCGGGCGGTGTGAGCGCATCATACAGCACTCGGACGGTCGTTATTCATTAGGACTGTGCACATCATACAGCACTCGGACGGGCGATATTCATTAGGACTGTGCACATCATACAGCACTCGGACGGGCGATATTCATTAGGACTGTGCACATCATACAACACTCGGACGGGCGATATTCATTAGGACTGTGCACATCATACAACACTCGGATGGGCGATATTCATCAGGACTGTGCACATCATACAACACTCGGACGGGCGATATTCATTAGGACTGTGCACATCATACAACACTCGGATGGGCGATATTCATTAGGACTGTGCACATCATACAACACTCGGACGGGCGATATTCATCAGGACTGTGCACATCATACAACACTCGGATAGGCGATATTCATTAGGACTGTGCACATCATACAACACTCGGACGGGCGATATTCATTAGGACTGTGCACATCATACAACACTCGGACGGGCGATATTCATTAGGACTGTGCACATCATAAAACACTCGGATGGGCGATATTCATCAGGACTGTGCACATCATACAACACTCGGACGGGCGATATTCATTAGGACTGTGCACATCATAAAACACTCGGATGGGCGATATTCATCAGGACTGTGCACATCATACAACACTCGGACGGGCGATATTCATTAGGACTGTGCACATCATACAACACTCGGATGGGCGATATTCATTAGGACTGTGCACATCATACAACACTCGGACGGGCGATATTCATCAGGACTGTGCACATCATACAACACTCGGATAGGCGATATTCATTAGGACTGTGCACATCATACAACACTCGGACGGGCGATATTCATTAGGACTGTGCACATCATACAACACTCGGACGGGCGATATTCATCAGGACTGTGCACATCATACAACACTCGGACGGGCGATATTCATTAGGACTGTGCACATCATACAACACTCGGATGGGCGATATTCATTAGGACTGTGCACATCATACAACACTCGGACGGGCGATATTCATCAGGACTGTGCACATCATACAACACTCGGACGGGCGATATTCATCAGGACTGTGCACATCATACAACACTCGGACGGGCGATATTCATCAGGACTGTGCACATCATACAACACTCGGACGGGCGATATTCATTAGGACTGTGCACATCATACAACACTCGGACGGGCGATATTCATTAGGACTGTGCACATCATAAAATACTCGGATGGGCGATATTCATCAGGACTGTGCACATCATACAACACTCGGACGGGCGATATTCATTAGGACTGTGCACATCATACAACACTCGGATGGGCGATATTCATTAGGACTGTGCACATCATACAACACTCGGACGGGCGATATTCATCAGGACTGTGCACATCATACAACACTCGGATAGGCGATATTCATTAGGACTGTGCACATCATACAACACTCGGACGGGCGATATTCATTAGGACTGTGCACATCATACAACACTCGGACGGGCGATATTCATCAGGACTGTGCACATCATACAACACTCGGACGGGCGATATTCATTAGGACTGTGCACATCATACAACACTCGGATGGGCGATATTCATTAGGACTGTGCACATCATACAACACTCGGACGGGCGATATTCATCAGGACTGTGCACATCATACAACACTCGGACGGGCGATATTCATCAGGACTGTGCACATCATACAACACTCGGACGGGCGATATTCATCAGGACTGTGCACATCATACAACACTCGGACGGGCGATATTCATTAGGACTGTGCACATCATACAACACTCGGATGGGCGATATTCATTAGGACTGTGCACATCATACAACACTCGGACGGGCGATATTCATCAGGACTGTGCACATCATACAACACTCGGATAGGCGATATTCATCAGGACTGTGCACATCATACAACACTCGGACGGGCGATATTCATTAGGACTGTGCACATCATACAACACTCGGACGGGCGATATTCATCAGGACTGTGCACATCATACAACACTCGGATAGGCGATATTCATCAGGACTGTGCACATCATACAACACTCGGATGGGCGATATTCATCAGGACTGTGCACATCATACAACACTCGGATAGGCGATATTCATCAGGACTGTGCACATCATACAACACTCGGACGGGCGATATTCATCAGGACTGTGCACATCATACAACACTCGGATAGGCGATATTCATCAGGACTGTGCACATCATACAACACTCGGACGGGCGATATTCATCAGGACTGTGCACATCATACAACACTCGGACGGGCGATATTCATCAGGACTGTGCACATCATACAACACTCGGACGGGCGATATTCATCAGGACTGTGCACATCATACAACACTCGGACGGGCGATATTCATCAGGACTGTGCACATCATACAACACTCGGATAGGCGATATTCATTAGGACTGTGCACATCATACAACACTCGGACGGGCGATATTCATCAGGACTGTGCACATCATACAACACTCGGACGGGCGATATTCATCAGGACTGTGCACATCATACAACACTCGGACGGGCGATATTCATTAGGACTGTGCACATCATACAACACTCGGACGGGCGATATTCATCAGGACTGTGCACATCATACAACACTCGGATGGGCGATATTCATTAGGACTGTGCACATCATACAACACTCGGACGGGCGATATTCATCAGGACTGTGCACATCATACAACACTCGGATGGGCGATATTCATCAGGACTGTGCACATCATACAACACTCGGATGGGCGATATTCATCAGGACTGTGCACATCATACAACACTCGGACGGGCGATATTCATCAGGACTGTGCACATCATACAACACTCGGACGGGCGATATTCATTAGGACTGTGCACATCATACAACACTCGGATGGGCGATATTCATTAGGACTGTGCACATCATACAACACTCGGACGGGCGATATTCATCAGGACTGTGCACATCATACAACACTCGGATAGGCGATATTCATCAGGACTGTGCACATCATACAACACTCGGACGGGCGATATTCATTAGGACTGTGCACATCATACAACACTCGGACGGGCGATATTCATCAGGACTGTGCACATCATACAACACTCGGATAGGCGATATTCATCAGGACTGTGCACATCATACAACACTCGGATGGGCGATATTCATCAGGACTGTGCACATCATACAACACTCGGATAGGCGATATTCATCAGGACTGTGCACATCATACAACACTCGGACGGGCGATATTCATCAGGACTGTGCACATCATACAACACTCGGATAGGCGATATTCATCAGGACTGTGCACATCATACAACACTCGGACGGGCGATATTCATCAGGACTGTGCACATCATACAACACTCGGACGGGCGATATTCATCAGGACTGTGCACATCATACAACACTCGGACGGGCGATATTCATCAGGACTGTGCACATCATACAACACTCGGACGGGCGATATTCATCAGGACTGTGCACATCATACAACACTCGGATAGGCGATATTCATTAGGACTGTGCACATCATACAACACTCGGACGGGCGATATTCATCAGGACTGTGCACATCATACAACACTCGGATGGGCGATATTCATCAGGACTGTGCACATCATACAACACTCGGACGGGCGATATTCATCAGGACTGTGCACATCATACAACACTCGGACGGGCGATATTCATCAGGACTGTGCACATCATACAACACTCGGACGGGCGATATTCATCAGGACTGTGCACATCATACAACACTCGGACGGGCGATATTCATCAGGACTGTGCACATCATACAACACTCGGACGGGCGATATTCATCAGGACTGTGCACATCATACAACACTCGGACGGGCGATATTCATCAGGACTGTGCACATCATACAACACTCGGACGGGCGATATTCATCAGGACTGTGCACATCATACAACACTCGGACGGGCGATATTCATCAGGACTGTGCACATCATACAACACTCGGACGGGCGATATTCATCAGGACTGTGCACATCATACAACACTCGGACGGGCGATATTCATCAGGACTGTGCACATCATACAACACTCGGACGGGCGATATTCATCAGGACTGTGCACATCATACAACACTCGGACGGGCGACATTCATCAGGACTGTGCACATCATACAACACTCGGACGGGCGATATTCATCAGGACTGTGCACATCATACAACACTCGGACGGGCGATATTCATCAGGACTGTGCACATCATACAACACTCGGACGGGCGACATTCATCAGGACTGTGCACATCATACAACACTCGGACGGGCGATATTCATCAGGACTGTGCACCCACATTATGCTTTTCACATGGATCAGGAGTCAGAGTGACATCAATAGCGTAGCATGGGTGTCACAAAGCAGCGGCTGCCATGCGGCTCGGCCATACAGTGTGCACACAGACATACTAAACACGGATGGACCGCGGACAGACAACAAGGACACGCGGGGGTCACGGGATTATACACGGGTTGTACGGTCACTATGGCGCAGCCCTATGTGGTTCCTACACACAGACCCTGCCCGGATACAGACAGAACCGCTCCACACATGGACGAGGGTCTCCTCATACCAGGGGCCGTCACTTACAGACCTCACACCCAGCCTACAGTTATGTACTCTGGGTCCCCACATACAGCCAGCCGTTACCAGTGACTGATAACAGAAAACAATAGCTCTGACGTGTATATAACAGTCTTATGCTTTCAGCTCATTTATTACAATACCCCCCCGTGCCGTACACACCGTGTCCCCGCTCCCGCCAGCAGATTTGTAGAAGTCCGACGTGACGTCACTACGAAGAATAACTACTTCCGGGGTCTTGGGTCGCGTTCTCTGATTGGCCGGAGCCGTGGTGACGTTCGCAGTATTTAAATGTATGTGTTTATGTGTATAACTGACAGTGACTACGCTCCGGGCGGCTGCAGACACAGGTACCGGCAGCGTGTAACGGCTGTGTGCACGGCGGCTGTATGTAAGTACCGGCAGCGTGTAACGGCTGTGTGCACGGCGGCTGTATGTAGGTACCGGCAGGGTGTACCGGCTGTGTGCACGGCGGCTGTATGTAGGTACCGGCAGCGTGTAACGGCTGTGTGCACGGCGGCTGTATGTAAGTACCGGCAGGGTGTACCGGCTGTGTGCACGGCGGCTGTATGTAGGTACCGGCAGGGTGTACCGGCTGTGTGCACGGCGGCTGTATGTAGGTACCGGCAGGGTGTAACGGCTGTGTGCACGGCGGCTGTATGTAGGTACCGGCAGGGTGTACCGGCTGTGTGCACGGCGGCTGTATGTAGGTACCGGCAGGGTGTAACGGCTGTGTGCACGGCGGCTGTATGTAGGTACCGGCAGGGTGTAACGGCTGTGTGCACTGCGGCTGTATGTAGGTACCGGCAGGGTGTAACGGCTGTGTGCACGGCGGCTGTATGTAGGTAACGGCAGGGTGTAACGGCTGTGTGCACGGCGGCTGTATGTAGGTACCGGCAGGGTGTACCGGCTGTGTGCACGGCGGCTGTATGTAGGTACCGGCAGGGTGTAACGGCTGTGTGCACGGCGGCTGTATGTAAGTACCGGCAGGGTGTAACGGCTGTGTGCACGGCGGCTGTATGTAAGTACCGGCAGGGTGTACAGGCTGTGTGCACGGCGGCTGTATGTAAGTACCGGCAGGGTGTACCGGCTGTGTGCACGGCGGCTGTATGTAGGTACCGGCAGGGTGTAACGGCTGTGTGCACGGCGGCTGTATGTAGGTACCGGCAGGGTGTACAGGCTGTGTGCACGGCGGCTGTATGTAAGTACCGGCAGGGTGTACCGGCTGTGTGCACGGCGGCTGTATGCAGGTACCGGCAGGGTGTACCGGCTGTGTGCACGGCGGCTGTATGTAAGTACCGGCAGGGTGTACCGGCTGTGTGCACGGCGGCTGTATGTAAGTACCGGCAGGGTGTACCGGCTGTGTGCACGGCGGCTGTATGTAAGTACCGGCAGGGTGTACCGGCTGTGTGCACGGCGGCTGTATGTAAGTACCGGCAGGGTGTACCGGCTGTGTGCACGGCGGCTGTATGTAAGTACCGGCAGGGTGTACCGGCTGTGTGCACGGCGGCTGTATGTAGGTACCGGCAGGGTGTAACGGCTGTGTGCACGGCGGCTGTATGTAGGTACCGGCAGGGTGTACCGACTATGTGCACGGCGGCTGTCGGCGCAGGCAGGGTGGTATAACGGCTGTGCTCTCGGTGCTCAGGCGCCTGTCCGCGCTCTCTACTTGCTGCTCCTCACAGGGTTGCGGTCCTGCCAGGTTGTACATCGGGCTATGACATGTCGGTGGCCGCTCATAAGATTACATGGGCCATAAATACATATTACTAAGCCTCCCCCACCAGTGCCAGGCATCTTCCACAGTATGGCGTGTTTTCTGTCTTGTTGCACTTCTAAAATGATATTTTTAGCCTTAGGCTAGGTTCATATTGCAGATTGCGCTAACACAATGTTGTTTTATGGGGTCGCGTTAAACGTTCCCGCTCTCGCAGATCTTCGAGAGTGGGGAACGGACCTCGGGCGCGCTGCGGACGCTGCTTGCAGCGCGCCACAAAACACCGGCACATCGCTAGCGCGTGCCGAAAATGGCACGCGCTAGTGATGCGTGTCCCCATTGCTGTTAATGGGCGCGCTAACGGACGCGATGCAACGCTGTCCATTAGCGCGGTCACATTAACGCAATATGAACCTAGCCTTACTGACTGCTCACACTCACACCTTCAGTATGTGTAAGCCAAAACCAGGAGTGGAACAATCAGAGGAAAGTATAATAGAAACATATGCACCACTTCTGCATTTATCACCCACTCCTGGTTTTGGCTTACAAATACTGAGGTAAAATACTGAATGCGTGAACATGGCCATACCCGATGGTTTAGCCACAGGTTTAGCATGAATTATGACTGAAGAGACCTGGTCATCTGATTGAAGCTGCTGAACTGCAGGCGGCCTGACTGTGTCTCTCCAAAGACATAAAGGTACCGTCACACTTAACGATATCGTTGCTTTTTGTGACGTAGCAACGATATCGTTAAGGAAATCGTTGTGTGTGACAGCGACCAACTATCAGGCCCCTGCTGGGAGATCGTTGGTCGCTGAGGAAAGTCCAGAACTTTATTTCGTCGCTGGACTCCCTGGAGACATCGCTGGATCGGCGTGTGTGACGCCGATCCAGCGATGTCTTCACTGGTAACCAGGGTAAACATCAAGTTACTAAGCGCAGGGCCGCGCTTAGTAACTTGATGTTTACCCTGGTTACCAGCGTAAACGTTAAAAAAACAAACACTACATACTTACCTTCAGCTGTCTGTCCCCGGCGCAGACGCCGGGAAAGTTCAGAGAGCCCCTGCGCACTGCAGTACTTTGCTCTGGCCTCAACAGGGCAGACAAAGTATGCCTGCGCCGGAGCCGCAGCGTGAAGACAAGAGGAGGACGTCATCGTAAGAAGATGGGAGGCCCTGGACCGGACCGCGACGCCCATCGGACCGGAGCGCATCGGGACCGCCCCTGGGTGAGTATAATCTAACATCTTTTTCTCATCTTTCAGGTTACATCAGGGGCTTATCTACAGCATTCCAGAATGCTGTAGATAAGCCCCTGATGCTGGTGTGCTTAGCTCACCCGCGATTTTGGGGGTGACAGGTTCCTTTTAAGCAGTAACCCTGCTCCACCATCCTGCCCAATGGTAAGCTATTGTTAAAACTGACTACAAGACGCACCACTGTTTTATTTAAACTTTTTTTTTTTTCCTATTTTCCACCTCAAAATTTGGGGTGCGTGCATCTTATAAAAAGTGTTTTTTGTTTTTTTCCCTTTCTAATAACTAGAATTTTTATTTTTGCGACTATATAAACATGAGGTCTGTAGTTTTGAATGATACCACTCCTTTTGCCATACAATGTACTGAAAAGTGGGGGGGAAATACCAAATGGGTTGGAATGGTGGGGGGGGGGGGGATTGATTCCACCCTTCTTTAATTTATTGTTTTTACTGTATCCACTGTGTGGTAAAAATGACCTGGAAAAGAATACAATACTGCATAAAGGTTGTTAGCCCCATAAGATGCTCCATAGATTATGCCCCATAAGATGCTCTATAAAGGCTGATGGCCCTATAAGATGCTCCATAGATTATACCCCATATGCTGCGATTAAAAAAAAAAAAAAATCATACTCACCTCTCGTCCCTCAGGCCCCCCAGCACTTGCGATATTCACCTTTCCCCGTTCCACCGCTGCACACCACTGTCTTCCGGCTCTCTGACTGTGTTCAGGCAGAGGGCGCACACTAACTACGTCATCGTGCCCTCTGACCTGAACAGGCAGAGGAAGATGGAGCGGCGTCCAGCGGTGGAACTGGGTCAAGTAAATATCGGAATGCTCACCTCCCCGATATACTCACCTGCTCCGGCGCGGTCCCTGGCAGCGTCTCACTGTCCAATGGTCTCCGGGAGCCGGTGGCATCTTCCTATGTTCAGCAGTTACATACCGTTCATTAAAGTAATGAATATGCGTCCATATTCATTACTTTAATGAGCGGTACCACGTGACCGCTGAGCACAGGAAGAGTTGCGGGCGCCCGGAGACCATTGGACAGTGAGACGCTGCCCCTCCCCCGCCGACCCCCTTGGACAACGACTCAAGTATAAGCTAAGAGGGGCATTTTCAGCCCCCAAAAAATGGGCTTAAAATCTTGGCTTATACTCAAGTATATACGGTAACTGTATTCCTCCCGGGAGCCCCTGCCTTCCTGTCATATAGGGGTGCCTACTGTCACGAACTCGCAGCACTCACTGACAGCCATCTCTTTGGTGCATCAGTAAATTGCTCATAATGGGTTATTCCAAAAATTGTATTTCTTTTGGTTTTATAAATTGCCCAATGAAACATAATTTTGACTTTGCCACGGAATATGCATCATCCTACCATCTTCATTTTCTTCTAGATTACAATGGAGGCTCCACAGCAAAATGTGTTAGATTTGATCAAATCCTTCCGACGCCAATGGTCTCTTGTGTGTGACTGTGAGAGGACCACTGTATGCGGGGCCGATGACATGCTGCTCATGTTGCAGTTGGCTGTGGCTGACATCAGTAAGAAGGTAAGGCTCGTTTCACACAGTATCGCTGCCAACTGCCCCAACTTTCTAGCACCGCTCTGTTTGTCTCTGGAATTCTTCTGCTGGACGGGGTTAAATAGCATTCGTCTCATGCCTAGTCGTATATAAGTGAGGACGGACAGTCTGTCTTTGGCCAATGCTTGCAGCTCTGTAGAAAGAAATGCATGAGAAGATACTGTATATTCTCCTTTCCTTGCTTTGTCTTTTTTTGAGCCATGTGAATGCTCTTTACAAGAAGCAGGATTATTGGCTTCAGTACCACCGAACGGTGGCCTCAGGTCACTAGGTCTCTATTATGGCTGCTAATAAACTGCTAGGGACACAGTAAAGGGTAGGAATGACTAAAGCAGCAGACGCCGAAGGCAGAATATGCTGTAGACCTGAAAGGATAGCTGCTAGCCCCCCCCCGTGGCCTCTATAAGGGGTTGTGCACTCATTCATTATTTGCAGCGGAAAAAATCTGTTGCAAATACCGGAGTGTTGGAAGGAAGAAAAAGGCATAAGGCTGGTTTCACACTTGCGTTTTAAAACGCAGCGTTTTTAACGCAAACGCATTTGATGCAAAAACTCGTTTAAACGCATGCGTTTTTTGCATTTAAATGCGTTTAGACGCGTTTAAACGCGTTTTTCCCTGCGTTTGCGTCTTTGAAACGCATAATGAGAAGTGTTTGACAGCTGCCAATCATCAAAATCAACTAGAAAACCCACTGTAAACATAAATGGTTAGGGTTAGGATCCCTAGTTACCCTAGGGATACTAACCCTAACACAAACTCTAACCCTAACACAAACCCTAACCCTAGGGATCATAACCCTAACATAAACCCTAACCCTAGGGATCCTAACCCTAACACAAACCCTAACTCTAACCGTAACCCTAAGGGATCCTAACCCTAAGGGTTAGGGTTAGGATCCCTAGGGTTAGGGCTAGGGTTACAGTTTGTGTTAGAGTTTGTGTTAGTTTGTGTTAGAGTTTGTGTTAGCTTGTGTTAGAGTTTGTGTTAGTTTGTGTTAGTTTGTGTTAGTTTGTGTTAGTTTGTGTGAGTTTGTGTTAGAGTTTGTGTTAGAGTTTGTGTTAGAGTTTGTGTTAGAGTTTGTGTTAGAGTTTGTGTTAGAGTTTGTGTTAGAGTTTGTGTTAGAGTTTGTGTTAGAGTTTGTGTTAGAGTTTGTGTTAGAGTTTGTGTTAGAGTTTGTGTTAGAGTTTGTGTTAGAGTTTGTGTTAGAGTTTGTGTTAGAGTTTGTGTTAGAGTTTGTGTTAGAGTTTGTGTTAGAGTTTGTGTTAGAGTTTGTGTTAGAGTTTGTGTTAGAGTTTGTGTTAGAGTTTGTGTTAGAGTTTGTGTTAGAGTTTGTGTTAGAGTTTGTGTTAGAGTTTGTGTTAGAGTTTGTGTTAGAGTTTGTGTTAGAGTTTGTGTTAGAGTTTGTGTTAGAGTTTGTGTTAGAGTTTGTGTTAGAGTTTGTGTTAGAGTTTGTGTTAGAGTTTGTGTTAGAGTTTGTGTTAGAGTTTGTGTTAGAGTTTGTGTTAGAGTTTGTGTTAGAGTTTGTGTTAGAGTTTGTGTTAGAGTTTGTGTTAGAGTTTGTGTTAGAGTTTGTGTTAGAGTTTGTGTTAGAGTTTGTGTTAGAGTTTGTGTTAGAGTTTGTGTTAGAGTTTGTGTTAGAGTTTGTGTTAGAGTTTGTGTTAGAGTTTGTGTTAGAGTTTGTGTTAGAGTTTGTGTTAGAGTTTGTGTTAGAGTTTGTGTTAGAGTTTGTGTTAGAGTTTGTGTTAGAGTTTGTGTTAGAGTTTGTGTTAGAGTTTGTGTTAGAGTTTGTGTTAGAGTTTGTGTTAGAGTTTGTGTTAGAGTTTGTGTTAGAGTTTGTGTTAGAGTTTGTGTTAGAGTTTGTGTTAGAGTTTGTGTTAGAGTTTGTGTTAGAGTTTGTGTTAGAGTTTGTGTTAGAGTTTGTGTTAGAGTTTGTGTTAGAGTTTGTGTTAGAGTTTGTGTTAGAGTTTGTGTTAGAGTTTGTGTTAGAGTTTGTGTTAGAGTTTGTGTTAGAGTTTGTGTTAGAGTTTGTGTTAGAGTTTGTGTTAGAGTTTGTGTTAGAGTTTGTGTTAGAGTTTGTGTTAGAGTTTGTGTTAGAGTTTGTGTTAGAGTTTGTGTTAGAGTTTGTGTTAGAGTTTGTGTTAGAGTTTGTGTTAGAGTTTGTGTTAGAGTTTGTGTTAGAGTTTGTGTTAGAGTTTGTGTTAGAGTTTGTGTTAGAGTTTGTGTTAGAGTTTGTGTTAGCGTTTGTGTTAGCGTTTGTGTTAGAGTTTGTGTTAGAGTTTGTGTTAGAGTTTGTGTTAGAGTTTGTGTTAGAGTTTGTGTTAGAGTTTGTGTTAGAGTTTGTGTTAGAGTTTGTGTTAGAGTTTGTGTTAGAGTTTGTGTTAGAGTTTGTGTTAGAGTTTGTGTTAGAGTTTGTGTTAGAGTTTGTGTTAGAGTTTGTGTTAGAGTTTGTGTTAGAGTTTGTGTTAGAGTTTGTGTTAGAGTTTGTGTTAGAGTTTGTGTTAGAGTTTGTGTTAGAGTTTGTGTTAGAGTTTGTGTTAGAGTTTGTGTTAGAGTTTGTGTTAGAGTTTGTGTTAGAGTTTGTGTTAGAGTTTGTGTTAGAGTTTGTGTTAGAGTTTGTGTTAGAGTTTGTGTTAGAGTTTGTGTTAGAGTTTGTGTTAGAGTTTGTGTTAGAGTTTGTGTTAGAGTTTGTGTTAGAGTTTGTGTTAGAGTTTGTGTTAGAGTTTGTGTTAGAGTTTGTGTTAGAGTTTGTGTTAGAGTTTGTGTTAGAGTTTGTGTTAGAGTTTGTGTTAGAGTTTGTGTTAGAGTTTGTGTTAGAGTTTGTGTTAGAGTTTGTGTTAGAGTTTGTGTTAGAGTTTGTGTTAGAGTTTGTGTTAGAGTTTGTGTTAGAGTTTGTGTTAGAGTTTGTGTTAGAGTTTGTGTTAGAGTTTACATAGACATCAATGGGGTTTTTTACCGCGAAAAAAACGCATGCGTTTTTACCGCAAAAACGCAAAAAAAAAACCGCAAATGTGAAACCACCCTAAGATATGTACATCCCCCCCCCCCCCCCCCTTCATTTTAATTGGTGAAAACAGTGGAAAGAATGGACATGGTGTAGGCCTGAGCCTGCTTCAAATCTGGCCAGCCAGCATCTAGCAATGTCTTGTAATGATGTGATCCACTGGGCTACACATCTGGACTTTTTTTTTTTTTTTTTTTCTCATGCAAATGATACCTTCAGAGAGAGAGAGAGGATTGGAACTCTAGTGCCACATAATGGATGTAGCAATCCTAAAAGTCAATCTTGTCGCTTTAAATTGCCTTGCCATGTATCTTGGGATAAGAATGCAAGCCAGAAATTCCATTTGCAAATAATTGTTTCTAGGTGTTTGTCCTTCCTTAGTCAAGCCCTTTTAACCCCTTAACACAAATTCCTGCACGGTGGAATGCGCCACATTCCCAATGTACATGACTAGCTTAAAGGGAAGGTACCGCGTTTGTAGGTCATTAATAAATCACTGTAATGTAGCATAACATGCTGCTATAAGCAAGTTTGAAATGCATGTGAAACAGATTTCATGTGTTATATGAGCTTAAAGAATGCACTGGGGGCTGACATCTTGGTTTTGCAGCAGTAGCAGGGCACTATCAGTGTCAGATTACGGCACCCCATGGACATAGGGTCAGCGCTGGGTCTATTATCTCCTATCTGTAACATTGCAGCAGCATTAGCAGTGAGCTGGGCACGCCTCTGTGGGCTGCACAACTCACTGCTGTAGGTGTGACTAGCTGCCATTTTATTATAGCCCTGTGCTCTCTATCGCAGGACAGAAGAAGCCCTCATTGCTCCTGTGTACTCCAAGCAGGCAAGTCCTCTGCTCCTCACAAGCTGCCCTGTGTGCTTCTCCTGCTGTGTCTCTGCCTCCCCCTCACACACAGTCCCTGTGATCTCTGGTAAGCTGCACTCACAGCCTGGAGAGAGAGAGAGAGCAGGGCAGCTGACAGGACAGGGATTAAGGTGGGGGAAGGGGGATGGCAAGAATGTTATTCACAAAAAATGCTGCTGAGCCCACTGTGTTCTGTTCCTCTGTAAACAAGCTGTGCCTCTGATGCAGTAACTGCTGGTGATAGGTGATAGCAGGTCACAGGGCAGTCACACACAAAATGGTGCTGCCCTGTGATGCTCCTCTTCATTCTTACTGTTACAAGCAAAATTGGGGCAGTAACTGCTGACATCACCATTTCCCTCCCCTTTTGGGTGGTCTAATATCCCTGGGGCAGAGCTGCTAAATCTTACTATAGCTGCTTGAGTTCTAAAACGGAAAATGCTCCCCCTAGTGGTAAATATGTATATTTGTAGAAAAATATATATAAAATTTTTCATATAGAAATGTTTGCAAACAGTGCATTAATACATTTTAATTACTATTTTAAGCTTAATTTCACAAAAAAAACAAAATGCAAGAAAACTGGTGGCACCTTCCCTTTAAGGGGTATTCTCCAAGGTCCTATCCCAATATGTAGCAGTAGTAGTAGTCTCCAATTAGAAATGTAGTATCGTTTTTCTGATTCGCTATGTCTCGTTCCTCATGTGCAGGCATTGCAGGACCTTGGGTATTCATGGTTACAACCACTGATACAGTGAGTTAGTTTGCTAGTTGCTAGTGGTTGTAACCATTGATACCTAAGATTCTGCAATGCCTGCACATGCGGAAAGAGACCTAGCAAATAGTGATGAGTGAGCGTGCTCAGATAAGGTGTTAGTTGAGCACGCTCGTGTGCTAATAGAGGATCTTCGGCGTGCTCGAATACTATGTTTGAGTTGACGCTGTTGCATGTCTCACCTGCGTTTGACAGCCACAACATTCAGGGATTGTTTGTTAGGTAATCCCTGCATGTGTTGGGGCTGTTGTACAGCTGTGAGACATACAGCAGCGTCAACTCAAACATAGAGGATCTTCGGCGTGCTCGAATACTATTAGCACACGTGCGTGCTCAACTAACACCTTATCCGAGCACGCTCACTCATCACGCATAGCGAATCAAAAAAGCAAGCTACAGTTGTTATTGGCGGTATTTGCTAATATTGTTTACTCCATTTAAACGGTTACTGCAGTGACTCGCTGTCTCCTAGACTGGAGACATGCAGCTAGCTGGCCAAGGACCGCTTTGCTTTTGTCCCACCCGGTGACAGACCAATTAGTCTGCTATTCTGGCTCTGATCTCTGGTGATGTCAGACGCTCAGAGCTGGCTGTCACGTAGACCAGCAGGGTGTTATACTGTACACTCTCCTGCAACTGTCACAATATGTTTTATTACTGATCAGGGACTTTTAATCTCCTAGATGCTCCTGACAATAGCAACAGCGACGTAGATAATTTACTCCATTGGCTCTAGCTGTCAGTAGGCACCCTGCCAGGGCCTGATGGTTACCATGGCAATCCCAAGATGAAGAAGACACATGCATGGTTTTCTCAATATCTGACATGAAATCAGAATAAACCTTTTCATTTTTAGGTCAGTTAATATTTGCCAAATGCCAGAATAATGAGATAATGTTTTAAGGAATTTTCATTACTTACGGTAAAGTCAAAAGTTTACATACATTTCATTAGTATTTGGTACCATTGCCCTTAAACCGAATGACTTGAGTCAAACATTTGTGATATCCTGCCACAAGCTTCTCACAATAGTTGGTCGGAACTATGGTTCCTCATGACACAACTGTGTAACTGATCCATGTTTGTAGGTCGCCTTGCTCGCTGCGTTTTCAGCTTTGCCCATAAATTTTCAATAGGATTGAGATCAGGGCTTTGTGATGGCCACTCCAAAATACGGACTTTGTTACCGTTTTGGCAGCATGCTTCGGATCATTGTCCATTTGGAAGACTCATTTCCGCCCAAGCTTTAACTTCCTGGCTGATGTCTTCAGATGTTGTTTCAGTATTGCCACATAATCTTCTTTTCTCATGATGCCATCTATTTTGTGAAGTCCACCAGTCCCTCCTGCAGCAATACAACCCTACAACATGATGCTGCCACCGCTGTATTTCACAGTTGGGATGGTGTTCTTAGGGTATGTTCACACGTTCCTGATTTCCATCCTTTTTTTTTTTTTTCAGGACTGTTTTTAAAAAACTGCAGCTCTTGGCAGAAAACGCAGGTCCTTTTTTTGATGCCTTTTTTGATGCCTTTTTTGATGCCTTTTTTATGCAGTTTTCTATGCAGAGTCTGTGTGTTTTCTAGGAAGTTTTTTAGGGTTAAAATGGCTGAAAATACCCTACCCCTAACCCTATTCTAACCTTAGTGGAAAAAAAAAAAAAATTCTTAATTTTTTTTTTATTGTCCCTACCTATGGGGGTGACAAAGGGGGGGGGGGGGGTGTCATTTACTATTTTTTTTATTTTTATTTTGATCACTGAGAGGTTATATCTCAGTGATCAAAATGCACTTTGGAACGAATCTGCCGGCCGGCAGATTCGGTGGGCGCACTGCGCATGCGCCCACCATTTTGCAAGATGGCGGCGCCCAGGGAGAAGACGGCCGGACGGACACCGGGACGCCGGGTAAGTATAAGGGGGGGAGATTAGGGCACGGGGGGGCATCGGAGCACTGGGGGGGGGGCATCGGAGCACGGGGCGGTGGGATTGGAGCACGGGGGGGCGGGATCGGAGCACGGGGGGGCAGCCACACTCCGCCCACGCACTTCCGCCCGCTTCCCCGCACTTCCTGCTGCAGCGGTTCTGCACCACAAACCGCAGTAAAACCCGCAGATATTTTTTTTCATCTGCGGGTTTTACTGCGGGTTTGACCTCACAATGGAGGTCAATGGGTGCAGAACCGCTGCGGCTCCGAAAAAAGAAGTGACATGGTACTTTTTTCCCGCAGCTATTCAGCGCGGCTTTTTTTTTTATTTTCCGCATTGTGGGCACAGCAGTTCCTGTTTTCCATAGGGTACAATGTAATGTACCCTGCATGGAAAACAGCTGCGGACCCGCAGCGGGAAAATCGCGGCAATTCCGCGTGAAAAAAAGGATGGTGTGAACATGGCCTTGGGCTTCCAAGCTTCTCCCTTTTTCCTCCAAACGTAACGATGGTCATTATGCCCAAAAAGTTCAATTTTAGTTTCATCAGACCACAGGACATGGCTCCAAAAAGGTCTTTGTTCCTGTGTACATTTGCAAACCTTTAATCTAGCTTTTTCATGTTTCTTTAGGAGTAATGGAGCAACTTATTGTAGACTGTACTCTAGTGCCCAGCACCAATTTACCTCTTATATTTGTGATCTGAGCCGTGCCCAGCTCACTCACTACTGGTGAACGCCATCATTGCCCAGGCACCAGCGATGATCTCACCCAGTTCTGTGTACTCTGCCCAATGAAGTCCTTGCCGAAGCCATGGTATTAGGACAAGATGAGCACTTTCTGTTAATAACTCTGATCTGAGCATGGTCGTGATGACATTGTGGCTGCTGCAGTCTGATCATAGTAATAAATAGCAAGTGCTCATCGATTTGAGACTCGAGGACAACTTCTGGGGGTCAGAAGAAGGCAATAGCCGAAAGGTGTGTAGGGGCAGGCACCATCACCCACCAGAGGTAATGTTCATACCATCTTGACCTCCTTCTATAGCTCTTCACACTCCTTCAGGAGAATGTGTTTGTTTGTTTTTTTTTTTGTTTTTTTCCCCCACTAGGATTTTTTTTTTCTTGTATGTATTACCTTGTGAAGTATGCTCTCCCATCAGTTCTTGGGTACAACCTTTGTTTAATGTGTGGTGGGTAGTTGGTGCGGTGCCATTTTTTTTGGTTTCCCACTTATTAATAACTTTTTTTCTTTGTTGTTTTTTGGTAAAATAAAATGTACTTTTTTTTTTTTTAATTATTGGTTCTTGTGTACACCTTTCTTTCTTTCGGATTTAAAATTGTGATGGTGTATCACCCCTGTATTCCCTGGGTGAGTAGGTGGCCACATGAATGCCATTTGCTTGATGATCGGGTACATGTCATGCCAACCTGGCTTCCATGAAAAACCATATCTGCTGAAAGATATAAGGTGGTGTTTCCCTTTTCCTTTCTTGTGAGCATCCAACAGACAATATAGCGAGTCACAGTTGCCTAGCTAGATTCTTGTTTTATTGAGGAAAGCTTGTGAAATGCGATCTTTCTAATGTCCACGGCTGAATTAACATTGGACTTTCTGAACTTTTTCCCCCTTGTGTATGATCCAGCTGGCGTTTACACATGAGCACATCACCGCTCACTGTCCACAAAGCCTGTGGTTGCTATTAGGAATAATAGAAAGTGCTGTCGCCCTTATCTGGACGGTTTATTTGGACTTCAAATATTCCATTGAACCAAGATAAACTCTTCTGATACGGTAAAACCATTTGTCCTTAGATCAGTACATTTGGTTTTCCAAGTATCCAATTTGTTTTAGTTTGTTTGCCATCACAGAAATAAAAAAAAAAATCTGAAAAAGATGACCTCCTTTCATCAAAGGGTTATTAGTCTAAAAAAAAAAAAAAAAAAAAAGCTATAACGATGGTGTGTGCGTAATATATACTGTAAAATTCTGATAATCTGTCAGGCTTGGCACCACCATTATTACCATGCCAGACCTCCTGGAAGACTCCCAGTGCATTGGCAGGGTGTAGAATCTGGCCTCGAGCACAGCACAGAGGTCTTAAATAAGCATTTAAGTGCAAAAGCTGTGGAAAAATACCAGGTCAGTCTCCAAGCCTTACAGTTCAGCATTAGCACGAATTTCATCAGATGGCAGATAAGTATGAACGCACTGTGCCAGCGTTGGCTATTCACGAATATGTGCAGTGGATTATAGGATATGCTGTGGACATCTATCTGTTAAGGATTAAATGGAAGCTGCAGTTTAAGACCACATGCAATGAATATGGCTGTTATTGCAGATTTTAGTTTAAAAATATTCAATATTCAGTGTTTAAAAAAAAAAAAAACAAATAATAAAGTAGATGCAATTTTAAGACTTCAGAAAATACCATTCACAAAGCAGATGATTTGCTTCATTATTACAAGGATGCAGGTTTTACTTGTATACCAGGGTGAGATCAAATCTTCTGATCTTATCTGAAGGATACCACCTGTAGAAAATTGGGGTGGATTGGGGGGAATGTTAGATTCTACACAGCATCTGAATGATAAATAGAAACGTGCGCTCAGATCTTGACTGTTTAAATTCTCTGGAAGGGATCACAAAAATTGCTTTTAATTTGACTCATCAATGCATACCCACGGGCAATAAATCAAAGAAGCACTTCCATCAGTTTTTATTCTCTTTAAAGCAAACGTGTCACCAGGTTTGATCAATGTGAGAGACGGCCGCCACCTTTCAGGCCCGATATACTGCGTTCTAAGATGCTGTAGATAAACCCCAATCCGACCAACAAGAATAAGGCCTTTTTATTAAACTCCCTTCCATGGCGGTCCGGCACCTCCCTTATTCTTTTGATGCAGCCCTCTTGCTTGCTTAAGTGTGGATGATGCATCCTGGCGTCATCTAAACAGTGGACCTAACGAGAGCAGAGGAAAGAGCTGCAGTGTGCAGAAGCTGGGATAGGTCAAAGAGCCCGGGCACATGTGTACTGTGGTATTTTACTCTGTCCTAGTCAGGGCAGATAAGTTCGCCTGCGGAGGAGCGCGGTGCCGTAGAACATGGTGTGGATGACGTAGGGACGTAGCATCCATAAGAAGCAAGCAGGAGGATAGCATCGCAAGAAGGGAGGCGCAGGACCAATACCAGACACACCACTCGGACTGGACCACACCACAAGTTAGTATAATAAAGGTCTCTTTATTGTCTTGCAGGTCAGGTTGGGGGCAAATATATAGCATTGTAGAATGAGGAATATCAAACCTGAAAAGTGGTGGCCGTATCTCATATCTACCATTCTATGATTCTAACTCCAGACTCCGATGCTCTGTTCCTCCCCCTGACAGACTTTTGCAGTGACTTATGTCTCATACAGGGATAAGAGACCTCCTGTTTCTACATAGAGCTTGGAAGGATTCAGCTAGTCAGTTTTTAATCACGTGATGTTATAGACCCTAATGGAAAACACAAGAATTAGCTGGTAAAAAGGCAGAATGAGAAATATAAGTACACAGTGCGACACAATATGATTGCCATATATTAAGAGGATAAAAATTGATGGGGAAAGTTTCTTTAAAATGGCTATTGAACAAAACTAACTTACTGCCAGTAATCTAAACTCCACTTCATGTAAAAAAATAAAATATTTGTCAGCTATGTAATATGCTGCCCCTTCATTTTATGCTAGTAATAGGAGGATGATACATCTGCTTCTAAAGGGCTAATCTGTAAGAGGAGGACATGACTGCATCATAATGTTTAATAAGCAAAAGAAATAGTCCCTGTAAAGGTAAAACTTTACAGTCTGGGTCTCACTAGAGTGTGTGCGGACAGACAATATCAGGGGACACTAATGGCATGTATCTCATTTGCTCTTTCTAGCTTTTTCCTGCTCCGTTGTACACCAGAATCCCTCTTGCATTGCCTTTTCAAAATAATACTCGGCATGAAGGGACGGCAGCATAAATTTCCCCTGTGCTTTCATGCTGCACTCTCCCATGTGCCAACAACAACCTCTCTACATCCAAGCGCCCCCCCCCCCCCCCCCCAACACAGTGGTATCTTCCACCTCAGAAGCAGGAAATCTCCTATAGCTGTCAAAACAGTGAGACATCAGAGAGATTTAAAGGGCCAGTCATAATTTACTAAATCCAAGCATTGTTAAAAGGTGGTTTGACTGTGTTTCTATTTTGTGCTTCTTATGCCCTAATTTTTCACCTTCTAGAATGGCGATGGATATACAGCTTACCTCAGTGATGTCCTGCTTACATGGAAGCACTTGGTAAACGATAAACTTGAACTGATTGATAAAGGAAGTCCAGCCCTGAAGAATTATGATTCAATCAGGAAAATGTATGACCAGCTTTTGAAAAACAGCAATTCGCTAGATCTTATTGACTTATACGCAGCTCTTTCCAAACCGGCCTCTTCTACAGACCTAAACCTTACTTCTGTGAGTAAATAAACAGACTTCAGATGTACGGTTATAAATCTGGCCTTGGTTATAGTTATCTGACTGTCTTCCACAGGAACAGTTACAGAACTTTCTCTTTGGTCATCAGTCAGAAGGTGCAGACCACTGTCCTGTGCCTTTCTCTACGCCATGTAAAAACATGGATTTTGTTAAGGTAATTTGAAATTATTCTGGGAATGGAGGGACGAAGATATATTTTTTTCTGTTCATGTATTAAAAAATAAAAATCATTTTGGTTTGCAGGTGAAGGAAGTTGTCAAAAAAATATTTTATTCCTATTTAAGCCTTTTGGTAAATTCTAAGAATGATCTTGCCCTAGCTCAAGTCATTAACTGCCCAGAGAGAGGACTTGGTAGAGAAGCTTTCACAGATCTTAAACGTGCATCGAAGAACAAGCAGATGGCCTTATTTTTGGTAAGTACTCTATGCTTGCATTTGTTATAAAGCTGTTGCTCTCC
This sequence comes from Ranitomeya imitator, assembly GCF_032444005.1. Classification (NCBI taxonomy): domain Eukaryota; kingdom Metazoa; phylum Chordata; class Amphibia; order Anura; family Dendrobatidae; genus Ranitomeya; species Ranitomeya imitator. Next base: position 201,075,191 of record NC_091285.1, on the reverse strand, counting down.
TGACATGTTTATTTCCAGTAAATGACAATATAGGAGCCTCTCTTAGCTATTTGGTAGCATTAATAAGGCAATGTTGAACTGCATGGGGACAGGCACCCAACTGGTAACACCAGATAGTATTCTTATTCCTCAATTAACAGTAGTAATAATAAAGGAAAGGCACAACTGAAAGTTGAGAAAAGCTCCAGAACTGTTGTTTTTATGGGTAAATACAAGCATCTGCTAAAATACAGGCCAGGAGACCGAATGGATCCTCCTTGGGAAAAGTGCGACTGCTTCTGATTTGACAGTTAGTTATAAACTACATCTTACATTCTGGTGTTCTGTCTGGTGTTCTGTCACATATACAATCAGCAATTTGTTTATTTCATTATTATAGGTGGCAACCTCGTTCATTAGAGCAGTGGAGCTTGGTGGAAAGGGTTATGCTCCATCTGAAGCTGATCCATTAAGAAAACACATTAAAGGTTTATCACAGTTTGTTCACTTTATTGACAGATTGGAGGAGATATTTGGAGAAACTCACAATGCAAGGTAATTTTTGTTCTCGTTATGATCATTTGCTAAATATGGTTTATTCCTAAAGGGAACCTGAAGAGCAGAAAAATGCCCTAAGAAGTAACACTGAGGACCGTGATGCAATGAGAAATCCTATATGTAGAAAAATAGTCTTCCAAACATGAAATATGTTAACAAGTACCGTATATAATTTTGAGACACACAAAAAATAAACATAGAAAATTAGTCTTACCGGTAATTCGTTTTCTAGGAACCTAACACGACAGTAGCATCGGAGGTGGTCTCCTTGCCCTAATGGGGGACAGGAAACAGAGGTTAAATACCCCTCCCATTCCTGCAACCACCAGTGTTTTTTTTCTGGACACACTAGCATGAATAGTTACCACCAAAGTGCAGGAATCCTCCAATAAGAATAATCCGATAGGGAGGGAAATTAGTGCTGTTGTGGAAGGTTCCTAGAAACCGAATTACCAGTAAGACTAATTCTACTTTCTCTAGTCACCTTCCACGACAGCAGCATCGGAGTGAGGGTATGTGCACACGTTGCGGATTGGCCGCTGCGGATTCACAGCAGTTTTCCATCAGGTGTACAGTACCATGTAAACCTATTGAAAACCAAATCTGCAGTGCCCATGGTGCAGAAAATACCGCGCGGAAACACTGCAATGTATTTTCTGCAGCGTATCAATTCTTTGTGCGGGTTCCGCAGCATTTTACACCTGCTCCTGTATAGGAATCCGCAGGTGGTAAAACGCAGGTTAAATCCACACAAAAAACGCTGGAAATCCGCAGGTAAAGGTACTTTCACACTAGCGTTTTTTTTCAATACGTCGCAATGCGTCGTTTATGGGAAAAAACGCATCCTGCAAAGTTGTCTGCAGGATGCGTTTTTGCCCCATGGACTAACATTAGCGACGCATTGACACACGTCGCAACCGTCATGTGACGGTTGCGCCGTGTTGTGGCGGATCGCCGGGAGCAAAAAACGTTACATGTAACGTTTTTTTGCTTCCTACAGTCCACCATTTCCGACCGCGCATGCGTGGCCGGAACTCCTCCCCCACCTCCCCGCACCTCACAATGGGACAGCGGATGCGCTGGAAAAATGCATCCGCTGCCCCCGTTGTGCGGCGCATTCACTGCGCGCGGCGGTAACCTCAGCCCGATGCACTGCGACGGGCCGAGCCCGACGCTAGTGTGAAAGTAGCCTAAAACGCACTGTTTTACCTGCAGTTTTTTTTTTTTTTTTTTTTTAAATTCCGCACACGAATCCGCAACGTGTGCACATAGCCTAATGCTAACAACTAATTTCTTAGGGAGGGACTGCAGCCTGTAGAACTCGTCTGCCTAATATTAAATCCCTATTAATCCCTGTTCTGCACATCTGCTCAGTAGATGCGTCCCCTCTCTTTGCCCACGATGCTGCTACTGAACATGTGGAATCCGCCTTCAGTGATGCAGGAAGAGATAGCTTGTTTGATCCAATTGGCGATCGTATTCTTAGCCGCCTTCTTGCCCTTTTTTCGTTCTTAGGGCTGAATGAATACATTTCATTCCTCCAGTTCTAGGTTTGTTGGAGGTAGTAGAGAACCACCCTGCGAACATCAAGGGTGTGAAAGGCTTCTTCTTTGGTATTGGAAGGATCTGGGCAGAGTGAGGGTAGCACAATATCCTGACCTCTATGAAAGTCCGAGACTAGGCATAAAGGAGGGATCAAATCGAAGAATAATGCTATCAGCAGTAACTGTTAAGTAGGGCTCCTGTACTGATAGGGCCTGCAGCTCCCCTACACGTCTAGCTGTAGTAATTGCTACTAGAAAGACTGTTTTAAGGGTAAGGTTTTTTAAACTTATGTATAACAAGGGTTCAAATGCATATTTAGTTAAACTGTTAAGCACCAGATTTAAATCCCAGGGGGGAATTCAGCTACGAAGCCGATGTCTGATTCTAGCTGATGAGGTCATGAAACTCTTTATTCAGCGATGACTAGCCAGGTTCTGGTCAAAGAAAGATTTAAGAGCTGATACCTTTACTTTCTCCAGTCACCTTCCACAACGGCAGCATTGGAGAATGTCTCCCCGCCCTAATGGGGGACAGGAAACACAAAGAGGTTAAATACCTTCCCCTTCCTGCAACCACCAGTGTTTTTCCTGTCCCCTATGGGGTATGAAGAGGTCCTGCTGTGGTGCTGCCGTGGCCGGTGATCGGAGTACCCAGTTTTGCTTACCTATAGCCGGTGTCGGGGGCTCCGCTCTCCTCCCTCATTAAGCTGCTCCCATCTCCATGTCGACATCGGACTCAGGACCCTCTTTTCCCACGCCCCCTTCGGGGGTGAAGCGGGGCGGCGACGTGCGGCTGGTGTCCTTTCTAACTCCCCGGCTTCCTCCTCTCCTATTTGGCGCGGACTCTGTGATAGCGCGCACCAGAAGTGATGGGATCCCGAACTTCCGGTGCGTTACAGCGTGTAACGCACGCGTGCCAGGCATCACCCCTAGTTATACGGAATCCGCTGCCACATCAGGCGTTCCTGGTTGGGTCCCCCCGCACCACCTGCCGACCTGGGAGTGGAGGAGCACAGGACAGAGGATGCTGAGACCGTGATTATTTAATCCTGGTTAGGGGATGCCACCAGGTAAGGCCCACTGTCCGTCCACAGTCACACAGAAACACAGACAGACCATGGACGGCGACAAAATCCCCCTCTCTACTCAGCCCAGCGTCCTCCCTCCTGCTGTAAGTAGTGGATGAAGGTCCCTTTCTTCTAGGTGGCATAATAGGCTTAGCCCCCTTCTCTCTTTCTGCCCCTAAGAAGGATAAAGCATCCAGCCGCAAGTGTGGTTTATGTGCTACCAGGCTTCCTTCCTCCTACAAGAAGAAGCTTTGCCAATCCTGCACTGTTGGGGTGTTTTGTACCGAACAATCCTCCCTGTTTGAAAGTATCAAGTCCCTCATTAAACAGGAGGTCCAGTCCTCGGTATCGGCCCTTTCCCAGACCTTACCACAGCCCCCTCCTCCAAAAAAGAGGAAATTAGCAGCTGTGCGGTCTGATTCAGATTCTGGCGAATTACATACTTCAGACTCAGAGGATATATGGTAGAATGAGGGCTCCACTTCCACCCGGAAAGATGATACTAAAAAATATTATTTCTCCTCAGATGACATACAGGAATTAATTACTGTATATACTCTAGGATAAGCCGAGAATTTCTGCCCATTTTCTTAGGCTGAAATTGCCCCTCTCTGCTTATACTCGAGTCATACCCAGGGGTCGGCAGGGGAGGGTGAGCGGCAGCTGTGTAATACTCACCTGCTCCTGGCGTGGTCCCTGCACGTCCCTGGTTCTTCAGAGCCGACAGCTTCTTCCTGTAGTGAGCGGTCACATGGTACCGCTCATTACAGTAATGAATATGGACTCCCATAGGGGTGGAGCCACATATTCATTACTGTAATGAGCGGCACCATGTGACCGCTCAATACAGGAAGAAGCTGTCAGTGCCCGGAGAACCAGGGACTGCACCGAGCCAGGAGCAAGTGAGTATAACGCAGTGCGCGATATTCACCTGCTCCCCGTTCCACCGACGGCTGCTGCTGCGTCTTCCCCGTCCTCTGCAGTGATGCTCAGGTCAGAGGGCGCTGTGACGTGATTAGTGTGTGCGCCGCCCTCTGCCTGAATGTCAGTGCATAGGACAGGGAAGACACAGCAGCGACCGTCGGTGGAATGTGGACCGGTAAATATAGCAAGTGCCAGGGGCCTGAGAGGTGTGTTCATTTTTTCTTATTTTATTTTTTTTAATCACAGCAACAGCATATGGGGCAAATGTCTTTATAGAGCATCTTATGAGGCCATGTGCAGTATTATATGGGGCAAATATCTGTATGGGGCCATGTGCAGCATTATATGGGGTGTGAGATTGCACTCACTAACGGGTAGGAGAATACTCGTTTGGCAGCAGGATAAAGATACAGGCATGTTTTTTTCACATAACTAGTCCATGTGGTTTATTATCCACTCGGCATAAACCACGGAAGGCCATGTTCCACATCACAGACCTCACATAATACTTAGCACTTCACGGTATACAGCTTTGAAGCAGTAAACCTGCAGGACCTTACTTTGTCCTGGGTGACTGTATGCCGCACAGTTCAGTAACTGACCTTCATTAAGGCACATAGTCCTTTCCCCATACCCGGGGTTACTTCGTAGGAGCTTCTACTCCACAGGCTGACTTCTCGTCAGTCCATGGTCCTCACCACAGGTGACCTGTCCGGGTGATCTTCAGGACGTCCGTCGCCCGGCTGGGACCGTCCAACACCCCAGGCCACCAGTACCAGAGTCCCATCACGTGCTCTCCAGGAAGTCAACACTCCCAACACTTAGGCTTCCAGGACCTTCCAGCACAGAACCACTCAGGTCCACACTCAGAGAGCATACAGGAACATGTGACCCACACCCTGGTCACATTATGTACCTTGTAACCACACCCCATAGGTGAGGTATGGATCACATGGGCTGGACACGTGATCCTGACATCACTGCAGGTCCTCAAACATCCGTACTTCCCGCAGGAAAAAAGGGGTACAGTGGGCACCGTCACCCAGTGGTGAGTATGTGGGTAGGCAGACCCTCCGATCTCTCATAGCTACCCGCAACCCAGACCCAGATTCACTAAACAACATCTTAGTGCTTATGTGCACCAAAGACCAAATACTCCGGGTTGCATTGTAGGGAGCATCTCCCCATATCAAGGAAGGCTTACAGCGTAGAAGACCTCCTCCTCTGCAACACATACCGGCCTTTCACCACAATACCGGACACTGTCTCACTATCCCCATTACACCTCCATGCATGTCCTGGGGAGCACATACAGTGCCCCCTAGCTATAACAGGGGTCACTGCATCACAGGGGCCATGTGCAGCATTATATGGGGCAAATATCTGTATGGGGCCATGTGCAGCATTATATGGGGCAAATATCTCTGTGGAGCATCTTATGGGGCCATAATGAGCATTTGTGGAGTATTATATGGGGCAAATGTCTGTATGGAGCATCTTATGGGGTCATAACATTTGTGCAGCATTACATGGGGCATATTTTAATATGGAGCATGCTGCATTTTCCACCCTAGACTTATACTCGAGTCATTAAGTTTTCCCAATTTTTTTGTGGCAAAATTCGGGGTCTCAACTTATACTCGGGTCGGCTTATATTCGAGTATATACGGTACTCGAGTATAAGCCGAGACCCCTAATTTTGCAACAAAAAACTGGGAAAACTTAATGACTCAAGTATAAGCCTAGGGTGGAAAATGCAGCAGATAAAAATATACCAATAAAAGTAAAATTAATTGAGACATCAGTAGTTTGTGTTTTTGAATATCCATATTGAATTAGGAGCCCCATATAATGCTCCATACAGTTCATGATGGGCCCCATAAGATGCTCCATACAAAATACGCCCCATATAATGCTCCATAAAATTTATGATGATCCCCATAAGATGCTCCATATTAAAGTATGCTCCATATAGTTCATGATGGGGCCCCATAAGATGTTCCATAGAGACATTTGCCCCATACAATGCTGCACAAATGCTGATTATGGCCTCAGAAGATGGTCCATATAAAAATGTGCCACATATAATGCTCCATACAGTTCATTATGGCCCCATAAGATGCTCCATATAAAAAACATGCCACATGTAATGCTGCTGCAATAAAAAAAGACATGCCACTTGTTGCTGCCCGCTGCTCCTCAGCATCCTGTCTCTCCACAGTGACTGTTCAGGCAGAGGTCGGCGCCCACACTAATACATCATCGCACCCTCTTACCTGAACAGTCACTGCAGAGGATGCGGAAGACGGAGGGCTGGGGGAACAGGGAAAGGTGAATATGAAATACTTACCTGCTCCCGGTATGGTCCCTGGCAGCTTCTCCCGGACAGATGGTCTTCGGGAGCCGGCAGCTTCTTCCTCTGTTCAGCGGTCACTGGTACCGCTCATTACAGGAATGAATATGCGGCTCCACCCCTATGGGAGTGGGGTCCATATTCATTACTTGAATGAGCGGTACCACGTGACCGCTGAACAGAGGAAGAGTTGCGGGTGCCGGAGACCATGGGACATGCAGAGACCGCACCAGGAGCAGGTGAGTATGTGACAGTCGTTGCTCCCACTCACCCGCCGCGTGAGGAACGTGTTTTTTTTTTTTTATTTTTTTTTTTTTTTGTTCCTCCAGAGATCAGACTTCTCAAAGATAATTCAAAGGGAGAGGCAAAACTGGCCGCTGGAGTTAGGCTAGGTTCACATTGCGTTAGGGCAATCCGTTAAGCGCATAGCGCTAGCAGATTGCGCGAACGCAATGTTTATTTTGGGGCCGCGTTCGCTGTCCCCGCTAGTGCAGATCTCATAGTTACATAGTTACATAGTCATTAAGGTTGAAGGAAGACTATATGTCCATCTAGTTCAACCCATAGCCTAACCTAACATGTTGATCCAGAGGAAGGCAAAAAAAACCCATGTGGCAAAGAGTAAGCTCCACATTGGGGAAAAAAATTCCTTCCCGACTCCACATACGGCAATCAGACTAGTTCCCTGGATCAACGCCCTATCAAGGAATCTAGTGTATATACCCTGTAACATTATACTTTTCCAGAAAGGTATCCAGTCTCCTCTTAAACTTAAGTAATGAATCACTCATTACAACATCATACGGCAGAGAGTTCCATAGTCTCACTGCTCTTACAGTAAAGAATCCGCGTCTGTTATTATGCTTAAACCTTTTTTCCTCCAAATGCAGAGGATGCCCCCTTGTCCCTGTTTCAGGTCTATGATTAAAAAGATCATCAGAAAGGTCTTTGTACTGTCCCCTCATATATTTATACATTAAAATAAGATCACCCCTTAGTCTTCGTTTTTCCAAACTAAATAGCCCCAAGTGTAATAACCTATCTTGGTATTGCAGACCCCCCAGTCCTCTAATAACCTTGGTCGCTCTTCTCTGCACCCGCTCCAGTTCAGCTATGTCTTTCTTATACACCGGAGACCAGAACTGTGCACAGTATTCTAAGTGTGGTCGAACTAGTGACTTGTATAAAGGTAAAATTATATTCTCCTCATGAGCATCTATGCCTCTTTTAATGCATCCCATTATTTTATTTGCCTTTGTAGCAGCTGCCTGACACTGGCCCCTGAATATGAGTTTGTCATCCACCCATACACCCAGGTCTTTTTCATTGACGGTTTTGCCCAGAGTTTTAGAATTAAGCACATAATTATACATCTTATTACTTCTACCCAAGTGCATGACCTTACATTTATCCCCATTAAAGCTCATTTGCCATTTATCAGCCCAAGCTTCTAGTTTACATAAATCATCCTGTAATATAAAATTGTCCTCCTCTGTATTGATTACCCTGCAGAGTTTAGTGTCATCTGCAAATATTGAAATTCTACTCTGAATGCCCCCTACAAGGTCATTAATAAATATGTTAAAAAGAGGGCCCAATACTGACCCCTGTGGTACCCCACTGCTAACCGCTACCCAGTCCGAGTGTGCTCCATTAATAACCACCCTTTGTTTCCTATCCCTGAGCCAGCTCTCAACCCACTTGCACATATTTTCCCCTATCCCCATTATTCTCATTTTATGTATCAACCTTTTGTGTGGCACCGTATCAAAAGCTTTTGAAAAGTCCATATACACTACATCCACTGGGTTCCCTTGGTCCAATCCGGAACTTACCTCTTCATAGAAACTGATCAAATTAGTCTGACATGAACGGTCCCTAGTAAACCCGTGCTGATACTGGGTCATGAGGTTATTTCTCTTCAGATACTCCAGTATAGCGTCCCTTAGAATGCCCTCAAGAATTTTACCCACAGTAGAGGTTAAGCTTACTGGCCTATAATTTCCTAGTTCAGTTTTTGTTCCCTTTTTGAATATTGGCACCACATTTGCTATACGCCAGTCCTGTGGCACAGACCCTGTTATTATGGAGTCTTTAAAGATTAAAAATAATGGTCTATCAATGACTACTTAATTCCTGCAGTACTCGAGGGTGTATCCCATCCGGGCCCGGAGATTTGTCAATTTTAGTGATTTGTAGACGCCGCCGTACTTCCTGCTGGGTTAAGCAGGTGACATTTAATTGGGAATTTTTATCACTAGTCATTTTGTCTGCCATGGGATTTTCTTGTGTAAATACTGATGAAAAAAAGTCATTTAGCATATTGGCCTTTTCCTCATCCTCATCCACCATCTCACCCAGACTATTTTTAAGGGGGCCAACACTATCATTTTTTAGTTTCTTACTATTTATGTAGTTACAGTTATTTTAGGATTATTTTTACTCTCTCTGGCAATGAGTCTCTGTCTCAATCTTTGCTGCCTTGATTTGCTTTTTACAGAATTTATTTAATTTTCTGTATTTATTTAATGCCTCCTCACTACCTACTTCCTTTAATTCTCTAAATGCTTTCTTTTTGTCACTTATTGCGCCCCTTACAGCTCTATTTAGCCATATTGGTTTCCTCCTATTTCTAGTATGTTTATTCCCATACGGTATATACTGTGCACAGGTCCTATCCAGGATGCTAATAAACGTCTCCCATTTTCTTTGTGTATTTTTGTGTCTCAGGACATCGTCCCAGTTAATTGCACCAAGATCCTCTCTCATCCGTTGGAAATTTGCCCTCCGATCTGCGCTAGCGAGGGACGGACCTCGAACGCACCTCGGGACGCTGCAAGCAGCGTTCGAGGTCCGTCACAAAAGAACAGCACATCGCTAGCGCGTGCCGAAAATGGCATGCGCTAGCGATGCGCTACAGGCAGAAATCGCATTGCTGTCAATGGGTGCGCTAACGGACCCGTTGCATGGCGTTAATTGCGACATTTTCGCCGTGCAACGCAGTCTGTTAGCGTTAACCCATTAACACAGTGTGAACCTAGCCTTATCCTAAAGGGGGGAAGGGCAGGAATATCCTTGTCCCCCAACACCAGCAAACCCCTGACAAACAGTGACTACTCTCGGTCTGTCGGGGGTCGACTCTCGAGCTTCGTCCACCGATGGCGGACCATCTCCTCAAACCAGTGGGTGCTCCGTACCATCCAGGATGGATTAAAACTAGAGTTCGAGAGTCCTCCCCCTCAGTGCCTAAGGATCACCTAATTACAAAACATCCTTCCCCGGGACACATTACTATCGGGTCTTCAGGATTTACTCCAAGCCGGTGTGATTTCCCCAGTACCTCAGCAAGAGATGGGCAGGGGCCATTGTTCTCGCCTTTTCCTAATCAAAAAACCATCAGGAAAGCACAGGATCATTATCGACCTGAAGCCCCTGAATCATTTAATCATATAAAGGAGATTCAAGATGGAATCGATCAAGTCGAGAATTCCCCTTATCTGTCACATTTGGGTAATGGCTACAATAGATTTGAGAGATGCCTATTAACATGTTACCATCCATCAAAAATAATAATAATCTTTATTATAATAATCTTTATTTTTATATAGCGCTAACATATTCCGCAGCGCTTTAGTTTGCACACATTATCATCGCTGTCCCCGATTGGGCTCACAATCTATATTCCCTATCAGTATGTCTGTGGAATGTGGGAGGAAACCGGAGTGCCCGGAGGAAACCCACGCAAACACGGAGAGAACATACAAACTCTTTGCAGATGTTGTCCTTGGTGGGGTTTGAACCCAGGACTCCAGCGCTGCAAGGCTGCTGTGCTAACCACTGCGCCACCGTGCTGCCGGAATTTCCTCAGGTTTGCAATTTTCCAAGGTCCTCAAATCAGCCATTATAAGTTCAACTTCCTCCCGTTGGGCATCTCATCAGCACCTCGAGTGTTAATCAAAATCATGACAGAGGCATTGATCTTTATTCGCCGTCAGGGGATTTGCATTATACCATACCTGGATGACTTCCACATTGTTGCTCCATCCATCTACCGTCTAAACTCCGATGTGACAAGGACTCTAGAGATCCTGGAATCCTTGGGATGGATTTCGAACCTAGAGAAATCTGGGAATTTTCCCTTCCCCATGACAGCACCGGTACATGAGAGATGGTCCCGCCCCCAAGAACAGGAAACCTGCAGAGGAGATAAAAGATGGGGGCGGCACCTCTCTCCTCAGTTTGGTTTCCTGGTCTTGCGGGGAACCTGCGGTGCTGCATGAGGAGGGGATCTCCCTTCGCTATCCGGTCACGAACCGAGGTCTGCGGTGGGAGCGGTGGCGTGCGTGCGTCGCCCGCATACCTGGAGCTGCAAGGGCATCCTTCCCCACTGCGGACTCCCCGGCGTCCGCTCCTGGCCGGAGGCTGGGCCGGGGAAGGAGATGAAAAGGCATTCTCATCGCGACGCTGGCGCCAAGTGAATGGGAGAACTTCCGGTTTATGAACCGGAAGTGACGCCACACGCCGGAAAAGCGGTGTGCTGGCACTCCCCGGGGGGGGGTGGACGCACACACCGCTTCCTGCCCACCAATATTTAAACTGCAAGGCGGCAAGCAGAAGCTGGTAACAGCCTCCTGCAAGATGGCAGATCCTGTAGAATCAGCGATCCCAGCAGAAAACCCACAGCCTGTTGTGGTACTGAGAGTCCGGTGGGTGAGTGCCTTTGTAAGGCAAACCATGTCAGTAACACTGTGTTTCTGTATATGTATGCAGGGAAAGAAAGTTACCTCTAAACAAAAGAATAAAGTGTGCACTTTGTGATAAAAGCCTTCCCAAGACATATGAGAAGCGAATATGCCGCTCGTGTATAGAAAAAAAACCGTAACTGAAGAGTCCTCATTAGGGTTGAGCGAAACGAGTCGAACATTTTCAAAAGTCGCCGACTTTTGGCGAAGTCGAGTTTCATGAAACCCGATCCGACCCCTGTGCGTTGTCGGCCATGCGGTACGCGACTTTCGCGCCAAAGTCGCGTTTCAATGACGCGAAAAGCGCCATTTCTCAGCCAATGAAGGTAAACGCAGAGTGTGGGCAGCGTGATGACATAGGTCCTGATCCCCACCATCTTAGAGAATGGCATTGCAGTGATTGGCTTGCTGTCCACGGCGTCACAGGGGCTATAAAGGGGCGTTCCCGCCGACCGCCATCTTACTGCTGCTGATCTGAGCTTAGGGAGAGGTTGCTGCCGCTTCGTCAGAAGCAGGGATAGCGTTAGGCAGGGTCCATTAACCACCAAACCGCTTGTGCTGTAGCGATTTCCACTGCCCAACACCACCATCGGTGTGCAGGGACAGTGGAAGCTACTTTTTTTTTTTTTTTTTTTTCCCCCTCAGCGCTGTAGCTCATTGGGCTGCCCTAGAAGGCTCCCTGATGGCTGCATTGCTGTGTACGCCGCTGTGCAAACCAACTGCTTTTTTCAAAGCACAAATCCTCTTGTTCCTTCCTTTCTGCACAGCTATCTTGTTTGTTTGTCCACACTTTTTATTTAATTTGTGCATCAGTCCACTCCTTATTGCTGCCTGCCATACCTGGCTGAGATTACTGCAGAGAGATAGTAATTGAAGGACAGTTCCTTTTTTTTTTTTTTTTTTTTTTTTTTTGGTGGGAGATTAAGATTGGCATTTCTGCTAGAGTGCCATCCCTGTCTGTGTCATCTCTCACTCTGTGGGCCATAGAAAGCCTATTTATTTTTTTTGCTTGATTTGGCTTCTAAAATCTACCTGAAAAAATCAATAAATCAATCAGTGGGAGATTAATATTGGCCTTTGGGCTTGTGTGCCAGTCCTAAGCGTGCCATCTCTCTCTCTCTCTCTCTCACATAGTGGGCCATAGAAAGCCTATTTATTATTATTTTTATTGGGTTTATAAATTTTCCCTGGAAAAAAAAAAAAAAAAGTGGGAGATAAATATTGGCCTCTGGGCTTGTGTGCCACTCCTGACTCCTGTGTGCGTCATCTCTCCCTCAGTGGGCCCTAGAAAGGCTATTTTTTGTTTTATGTGTTTTCTAAATTCTCCCTGAAAAAATCATTTTGTTTGTATTTTTTTTTCTCTAAAGTCTCCCTTTTAAAAAAAAAAAAAAAAAAAAAAAAAAAAAAACACAAATCAGTGGGAGATTAATATTTACATTTGCGCTTCAGTGACAGTCCTGCGTGTGTGGCATCTCTCTCATTTGTTGCCAACAACAACAGAGTGTGTAACATTGTGGCTGATTTTCGTTGTGGTCTCACCCACCTGTAAAGGGGTAGCTAAATCATACTGAAGTTATAGCTCACCGTGTAAGTTGTGTGACAGCAACAAATACCGTTCGTTTGTTAACGTTTTTAAAACAATGAGGAAGTCTGGTGGAAGAGGTCGTGGCCGGGGGCGTTCATTGTCAGCTGGTAATGAGGGTAGTGGTAGTGGTGGAGCATCAGGTGGTCGTGGGAAAAAAAATATTGCACCTAAGTCTGGAGCTGTGGAGCCAGGTTCGTCGTCTGGCTACACAAGGCCTCGAACGCTCCCTTTTCTGGGAGTAGGAAAACCGCTTTTAAAGCCGGAGCAGCAAGAGCAAGTTTTGGCTTATCTTGCTGACTCAGCCTCTAGCTCTTTTGCCTCCTCTCGTGAAACTGGTAAATGTAAAAGCAGCGCGTCGTTAGTGGATGTTCACGGTCAGGGACAAGTCGCTTCCTTGTCCTCTTCAGCAAAAACAACAACAGAGAAGAATGCAGCAGGCGACACAACGGGTTACTCCATGGAGCTCTTTACACATACCGTCCCTGGCTTAGAAAGTGAAGCAGTTAACAGTCCATGCCCATTACAAGTTAAATCTGACATGGAGTGCACTGATGCACAGCCACAGCCAGACTACTATGCTGGTCCTTTGACTCAGACCACAACATTGCCCTCGCAGGGTGCTGATCAAGAATCAGACCCTGATGAGACTATGTTGCCCCATCACGAACGCTATACCACCGACCGACACGGTGACACAGACGAAGTTGCACACGAGCTACAAGAAGAGGTAATAGATGACCCAGTTCTTGACCCCGATTGGCAGCCATTGGGGGAACAGGGTGCAGGCGGCAGCAGTTCTGAAGCGGAGGAGGAGGGGCCGCAGCAGGCATCAACATCGCAACAGCTTCCATTTGCCGGGCCCGTATCTTGCCCAAAACGCGTGGCAAAGTCAAAACCTGTTGTAGGACAGCGTGGCCATCCGGTTAAAGCTCAGTCTGCAATGCCTGAAAAGGTATCCGATGCTAGAAAGAGTGCAGTCTGGCATTTTTTTAAACAACATCCAATTGATCAGCGCAAAGTCATCTGTCAAAAATGTTCAACTAGCTTAAGCAGAGGGCAGAATCTGAAAAGTCTCAATACAAGTTGCATGCATAGACATTTAACCACCATGCATTTGCAAGCTTGGACTAACTACCAAACGTCCCTTAAGGTTGTAGCACCCTCGGCCAATGAAGCTAGTCATCAACGCAACATCCCTTCCGGCAGTGTAGGGCCAACATTTTCTGCACCACCTGCAGTATCTGTGCAGGTTTCTTTGCCAGGCCAAAGCAGTCAGGGTCAGGGAATCGCCAGTTTCGTAGTAGGAAACACTGCATCTAGGGCACCGGCGGCAACAATACCATCTCCCACCGTCTGTCTGCCATGTCCACCGGCACCCCCGCTAGTTCCACGATCTCCAGCTCTCCAGTCCAGCTCACCCTACATGAGACTATGGTTAGAAAAAGGAAGTACTTAGCCTCGCATCCGCGTACCCAGGGTTTGAACGCCCACATAGCTAGACTAATCTCGTTAGAGATGATGCCCTACCGGTTAGTTGAAAGCGAAGCTTTCAAAGCCCTGATGGACTACGCTGTACCACGCTACGAGCTACCCAGTCGACACTTTTTTTCCAGAAAAGCCATCCCAGCCCTCCACCAGCATGTTAAAGAGCGCATCGTCCATGCACTCAGGCAATCTGTGAGCACAAAGGTGCACCTGACAACAGATGCATGGACCAGTAGGCATGGCCAGGGACGTTACGTGTCCATCACGGCACACTGGGTAAATGTGGTGGATGCAGGGTCCACAGGGGACAGCAAGTTTGGGACAGTTCTGCCTAGCCCACGGTCTAGGAAACAGTTGGCTGTAGCCGTTCGCACCCCCTCCTCCTCCTCCTCGTCCTCCTGCAGAAGCGAGACCTCGTCCACAGACCGCAGTCGCACAACCACTCCATTCGAAGCTGCCACTGTTGCACACCAGGTCTCCCATTATGGGGCAGCTACTGGCAAACGTCAGCAGGCTGTATTGGCTATGAAGTGTTTGGGCGACAACAGACACACCGCTGAAGTTCTGTCCGAGTTCTTGCAGAAAGAAACTCAGTTGTGGCTGGGCACTGTAGATCTTGAGGCAGGCAAGGTAGTGAGTGATAACGGAAGGAATTTCATGGCTGCCATCTCCCTTTCCCAACTGAAACACATTCCTTGCCTGGCTCACACCTTAAACCTGGTGGTGCAGTGCTTCCTGAAAAGTTATCCGACCTGCTCCTCAAAGTGCGTGGACTTTGCGCACATATCCGCCGTTCGCCTGTACACTCCAGCCGTATGCAGACCTATCAGCGTTCTTTGAACCTTCCCCAGCATCGCCTAATCATAGACGTTGCAACAAGGTGGAACTCAACACTGCACATGCTTCAGAGACTGTGTGAACAGAGGCAGGCTGTTATGTTCTTGTGGGAGGATACACATACACGGGCAGGCAGTAGGATGGCAGACATGGAGTTGTCAGGTGTGCAGTGGTCGAAGATTCAAGACATGTGTCAAGTCCTTCAGTGTTTTGAGGAATGCACACGGCTGGTTAGTGCAGACAACGCCATAATAAGCATGAGCATCCCCCTAATGCGTCTGCTGATGCAAAGTTTGACGCACATAAAGGATCAGGCGTCTGCAGCTGAGGAAGAGGAAAGCCTTGATGACAGTCAGCCATTGTCTGGCCAGGGCAGTGTACAGGACAAGGTAGCGGGCGAAGAGGAGGATGATGGGGATGATTATATTTTTAATGAGGAAGCTTTTCCGGGGCCAGTGGAAATTGTTGGCGCGGCAAGGCCGGGTTCTGGTTTTTGGAGGGACACAAGTGACGTGGATTTGCCTGAAACGGCCCCTCAACCAAGCACAACCACAGATTTGAGAACTGGAACTTTGGGCTACATGGCGGATTATGCCTTACGTATCCTCAAAAGGGACACACGCATAACAAAAATGATGAACGATGACTATTACTGGTTGGCCTGCCTCCTTGATCCTCGCTATAAAGGCAAATTGCAAAATATAATGCCACATGAGAACTTGGAACTAATATTAGCAACCAAACAATCAACTCTTGTTGACCGTTTGCTTCTGGCATTCCCTGCACACAGCGCCCGTGAACGTTCTCACACGAGCTGCAGGGGCCAGCAGACCAGAGGAGTTAGAGGGGCAGAAATCAGAAGTGGCGTTGGCCAGAGGGGTTTTCTGACCAGGTTGTGGAGTGATTTTGCTATGACCGCAGACAGGACAGGTACTGCAGCATCAATTCAAAGTGACAGGAGACAACATTTGTCCAGTATGGTTACAAACTATTTTTCATCCCTTATCGATGTTCTCCCTCAACCGTCATTCCCATTTGATTACTGGGCATCCAAATTAGACACCTGGCCAGAATTGGCAGAATATGCATTGCAGGAGCTTGCTTGCCCGGCAGCTAGTGTCCTATCAGAAAGAGTATTCAGTGCTGCAGGTTCAATACTAACAGAAAAAAGGACTCGTCTGGCTACCCAAAATGTAGATGATCTAACCTTCATTAAAATGAACCACAACTGGATTTCGAAATCTTTTGCCCCACCTTGCCCGGCTGACACCTAGCTTTCCTATGTAAAGGTCTTGCCTGTGGACTATTCTGAACGACTTTTCCAATCTCGTAATTTGCAGCACCTGATTGTCCAGCATCCGGCATGTTAACACCTCCCTAAATGGCCAAAGTCCCCACACTTGGCGCCAGCACCCGTGAGAGTACTGTTTGTCTGAAGAGGTGGGTGTGCCCGCTTTTGGTCGACGGCACTGCCACTAGGTCCCTCATAGTACAATAGTGTCTGGCGGTGGTGGTGCGCACCCAACGTCAGACACACCATTGTAATATGAGGGGCCCTGGGCCTGTACCGCCGGCCACAAGACAGTCCCCCCCCCCCCCCAGCTCAAACAGTGCTCTACCACTTGCAAAATTTTCTCTCACTGCTCCACCAATGTTTAGTCTATGCGCTGACATCCTTCAATGCCTGGCACTGTCAATACCATTGTATTGACATTTTTGTTGTTAGGCCTTCGAAGCCTGTCTGCGGTCCCTCCTTCCACTAGGCCTCCGCTGACCTGTCTACTGCTGTCCGTGTTCCCCTGGAACTCATTGTAAATTGCCTACATCCCAATTTTTGTTATGTTAGGCCTTCGAAGCCTGTCTGCGGCCCGTTCTTTCCACTACTACTACACTGACCAGGCCACTGCTGCCCGTGTTCCCCTGGAACCAATTTTAAATTGCCTACAGCCATCCCAATTTATTATGTTAGGCCTTCGAAGCCTGTCTGCGGTCCCTCCTTCCACTAGGCCACCACTGACCTGTCTACTGCTGCCCGTGTTCCCCTGGAACCAATTGTAAATTGCCTACAGCCAGCCAAATTTATTATGTTAGGGCTTCGAAGCCTGTCTGCGGTCCCTCCTTCCACTAGGCCTCCACTGACCTGTCTACTGCTGCCCGTGTACCCCTTTAACCAACATCAGAAAATAAAAAAAAGTATTTTGCTTATAAAAAAGAAAATACTGGAGAGATATCAATTGCAGATATGTTAAAATTAAAAACAAACACATACAACAAAAATCTGGTACAGTACTAAAAATGGCCACCAGCTACAATAACTTTCTCCTGCAAGTAGTTAACTGAAAGTTTTTTTTCAATTTAAAACACAGATATGGCATCCACCGAGTGTTGTCCTGTCGCGTCTTCTTTATATTATTGCCAAGAAGATGCAAAACAATGAAAACAATAAAATCATTATTTACCAAAAAAAAAGAGTAAGTCAAAAGCACGTTGCAAATAAACATTCATTACAAATAAAGAAGCAGGGCGCGTCTGAGGGTGAGTATATACCTAATAAGAATATAATCACCCTCGGACGCGCAATGCTTCTTTCCAACAGCCTTCATTCTTAAGAATCAGCCCTTCCATGGTGTAGAGAGAGGGTGTGTTACACTCCAAGGTGTTCCCCAGGTTGCCTTTCCTGAGCTTCGATCTTCCGGCTCTCGTTTAGTAGTTGTCGGAAACTACGCTGCATTAGGCCTACAAATTGGGTATGGGGTGTAGAGAGAGGGTGTGTTACACTCCAAGGTGTTCCCCAGGTTGCCTTTCCTGAGCTTCGATCTTCAGGCTCTCGTTAAATTGTGGTTAAATGGAACTGCATTTGGCGTACTAGTTGGTTTGGGGCCTACTAACAGTGTCTGCCGCTCCTTGCTGTTCTCCTGGTTTCCTGTCCTGAAATTCCGTTTTCAGGCGCTCGTTAAGTAGTTGTTAATGTTAGACTGCATTTGGCCTACTAGTTGGGTTGGGGCCTACTATCGGTGTCTGCCACTCCTTGCTGTTCTCCACTGAACAAAGCTGTGCCGCCTGTTTACTACGGTTGCCAATTTTGAACTGCATTTCGACTACTTACTGATTTGGGCCTACTCTCTGTGTCAGCCTCTCATTCCAGTTGTCCTCCACTGCAATGCCCCCTGGTTAGTCTTGTGTTACCAATTTTGAACTGCATGTAGCCAACTTTATTCTTTGGGCCTATATCTGTGTTTCCTCCTCATCCTGCCCATTGCCCAGCCAGTGATAGATGAGTCTGCTGGTACATTGACCCATAACGCAAAATTCCCCGTGGACGCTACACAGCAAGATTGTGACCCTGCTGAAAGTCAGGTTCCTCTTCCCGCATACCATACCACCTTACACGGGGACAAAGAGGAAGGTGCAGATGAAAGTGCAGGTTCCTTCATCAGGTGGGGGGAGGAATACTAGTTGGCGACGTCACTGGCACAGGGCCTCTCATAGTACGCAAAAGTGTTGCTGCCGGTGGGAGGCGCCCCCGCCGTGCAAACACACCGCTGTACTTTGAGGGGCCCTGTGCCAGTGCCAATGCCAACGAGTGGGCCCCCCCTGCTTGCTCAGGTTCACAGCACTTGCAAAGTTGAAATACTTACCTCTCCCTGCTCCACTGGCGTGACGTGGTCCAGATTTCCTGGGCCCACTAATTACTTGAACCAGCCCTACCCACCACAACTTTAGCCAAATGACCCCCAATTTCAAATGCCTTCCAATTATTATAATGTTAATTACGCTTGACAAGCTTCATTAAGAAGAATGGATGGTTTTGACATTAAAATGGGCACTCTAGGTGTTTTCCTGGCCCCCACTCACTGCCGACTATGCTGCCCCATTGACTGGCATTGGGTTTCGTGTTTCGGTCGATCCCGACTTTACGTCATAATCGGCCGATTTCACTCGACCCGACTTTTGAGATAGTCGGGTTTCGCGAAACCCGGCTCGACTCTAAAAAGGTCAAGGTCGCTCAACTCTAGTCATCATCATTTCTTCAGAATATAAAGGCTATTGTTAGAGACGAAGTGCAAAGCACTGTAAAGGAGCAATTAAGACAGCATGGGTTGCAGAACTCCGTAAAGCCGCCTTCTACGCCTGCCCAAACGTCTGATATAGAATCTGAGGGTGAAGCGGGAGAGCTTCCGCCCGAGGAGGACTCGGACCTGGACTCTTCGGATGAAGTGTGGTCGGCCATATGTGTTATCAGAAGATGTGGGGAAATTATTGAAGCTGGTGAGATCCACCTTGGGGGTGGAGACACCAAAGGAAAAACAAACGGTCCAGGACTCCATGTTCAGTAATTTGGAAGGTAAGAAACGGAAAGTTTTTCCGTTCCATGATAACATATTAAAACTTATAAAGAAGGAATGGAAAAAACGAACAAAGTTTTCGGTTCCCCAGGCCCTTAAACGCAAATATCCCTTTGATGAAATTTGTGAGAAATGGGAAAAGGCTCCTAAGCTGGACGCAGCTATTGCAAGTACCTCCAGGGGCATAGCGCTTCCTTTCGAAGATATGGGTGCCCTAAAAGACCCCCTAGATAAAAAGGCAGATGCCTTTCTAAAATCAGCCTGGGAAGCTTCAACTTGGGCGTTCAAACCGGGGGTAATGGCTACCTGCACTGCCCGTGCCATGGTTAGATGGCTAGATGAATTAAGCGACCAAATAAAGGACAAATGTCCAAGAGACAGACTTCTAGAGGTCATCCCTTCACTACAAAATGCAGCAGGATTCCTGGCAGAAGCTGCCATTGATTCAGTTTGATTTTCTGCCCGGGCGAGTGCCCTCACTAATTCGGGCAGGAGAGCGTTATGGTTAAAAAACTAGAATGCTGACTTCCAGTCAAAAGTGAAGCTCTGTGCCGTACCTTGTGAGGGGCAATATTTATTCGGGAAGGCATTAGATGAAATTCTAGAGAAAGCGGCGGATAAGAAAAAACATTTCCCTCCACCTCCCTTCTTTAAACGGCGTTGGTATGACAATCGTCGGTCCTTTTGGGGATCAGGTAAAGCAGGCTGAGGCCACCCATCAGATAGGGCCACGCGAGGGAAAACCTGGGGCGAAAGAAGAGAGAGAGGGTTCCTGTTCAGTAAGCCTCCAAAACCAGACTCTAAACAATGACGCCATATTCCAGGTGGGAGGAACGCTACGGTTTTTTGTCCATCAGTGGGTAAGCTTACAGCCATCTCAATGGATAATAAACCTGTTATCAGACAGCCTACGATTAAACTTTTTCTCCGTACCTCCTCACCGAATAAAAGTTACTCGTGTGGCCAAATAGAACCAGATAGTACTAGAAAAAGAAATTCATCTTCTCCTAGACAAAAAAGTCCTAGTTAAGAGTGCCTCCACAAGAAGTAGGGAAGGGGTTTTACAGCACCCTATTCCTCATGCCAAAACCGGATGGGTCATTAAGAACAATCTTCAACTTAAAAGAGCTAAACAAGTTCATCCGAGTAGAAAAATTCAAGATGGAGACTCTGAAAACGGTGGTAAAACTGCTGTATCCAGGATGTTACATGGCAGTCATAGACCTTACAGATGCCTACTACCATGTACCGATCAGCATCGAGCATCAACAATATCTAAGGTTGATAGTGCAGGTGGGTCAGGTCTACACCCATCTACAATACCACTGTCTCCCCTTCGGGGTATCAGTGGCTACTCGTATCTTTACGAAGATAATTTCAGAAATAGCATCCTTCGTGAGGAGAGAAAATATTCTTCTAGTGCCCTATTTGGACGATTTCCTCCTTATAGCGGACAGTCAAGAAGATTGTACGAAGGCAGTTACGAGGGTGCGATAGTTAAAGACCACGCTGGGGTGGATAATAAACTTAAAGAAGTCAAGAATGGTTCCGGTCCAGATGCAGGAGTTTCTGGGGATTCAATTAAATTCAGTCAGACAAGACTGTTCTTCCAGACAGAAAGATCGAAACCATGAAACAGCGAATAAGACAAATACAAGCGGCCCAATCTGTCTCGGTAAGGCTAGGTTCAGATTGCATTAATGGGACCGCGCTAACGAACAGCGTTGCACGGCGAAATTAACGCCGTGCAACCCGTCCGTTAGCGCGCCCATTGGCAGCAATGGGAACGCGCATAGCTAGCGTGTGCCATTTTCGGCACGCGCTAGTGATGTGCCGATGTTTTGTGACGCGCCTCGGACGCTGCTTGCAGCGTCCGCGGCGTGCCCGAGGTCCGTACCCCGCTCTCGCAGAGCGGGGATCTGCGAGAGCGGGGACGTTAAACGTGACCCTGAAAAAGACATTGCGTTAGGGCAATCCGTTTAGCGCTAACGCAATCTGAACCTAGCCTAAGGGAAGCCATGTCCCTCTTAGGTATGCTAACAGCAACAATTCCGGCGGTCCAATGGGCACAACTGCATTCAAGGGAGCTACAGTGGCAGATTCTGTCAGAACAAACAAAAACATCCTACAACTTAAATCGAAAAATCGTATTGCCACAACGTGTGCTGGACATTCTAAACTGGTGGCTAAATTCCGAAAATTTAAAAAAGGGGGTCCCGTGGTCAATCAAAAACCCGGTGGTACTGACTACGGATGCGAGCCCGTTAGGTTGGGGTGCACACCTATCAGGTCAGGTCCTACAGGGTCTATGGGATCCACAAATGCAATTAGCCTCCTCAAACCTGAAGGAATTAACAGCGGTAAGGCAAGCGATTCTTCAAACGGAAGAGGAACTCAAGGGAATACATCTGGTAGTATTGTCCGACAACAGCACGGCGATATCGTATATAAACCGACAGGGAGGAACAAGATCGAGTCCCCTAATGGAAGAAGCAAGAAGGCTATTTTGTTGGGCCGAAAACCATCTTTTATCCCTTACAAGTACACACTTAAAGGGGTCGGACAACCTTGTCGCAGACTTTGAGTCGTCACGTGCTGCACCAGGGCGAGTGGTCTCTAAATCAAAAATTTTTTGGAGAAATCTGTGCCATCTGGGGGCTTCCTCAAATGGATCCTTTTTTTCCACAAAGCAAAACCGAAAGGTAGAAAGATTCTACTCTCTGAACCCGAAAGAGAACCCGGAGGGGGTAGATGCGTTACTACACCAACTAGCCCACGCGTCCTTTCCCCCCCCCCCCCCCCCCCCCACAATTCCATTAATCCCTACAGTCCTGGAGAATATCAGAGAAGAGAAAGCAGGCATAATCTTGATCGCACCCTTCTGGCCAAAGAGCTTGGTTCACTTGGCTCAGACGTATGTCCATCTTGGACCCATGGATCCTTCCAGATGTTCCAGACCTGCTACACCAGGGTCCCGTAACACATCCTCAAGTACACAGTCTACACCTCACTGCTTGGAACTTGAGGGGACTGCTGCTAGCAAAGGGATTCTCGGACCCGTTAGTTACTACTCTGATGTCCAGCAGAAAGAAGATCACAGCGGATAAATATCAAAAAGTATGGGGAAAATTTTTAGAATTTTCAGGCCGAAGTATAACAAATACCGTTCAGAAAGTTCCGATATCAGAAATCCTAGAATTTCTCCAAAAGGGTCTGGAGAGAGGATTATCTACCAGCACCCTGAAAGTGCAAGTCTTGGCGCTTTATTTGACCAAAAATTGGCTGATCACCCCTGGGTGTGTAGGTTCATTTGGGCCTCCTTTACAGCCAGACCATTCAAACCTTGTCCAAAGGTTGCTCCCTGGGATCTAAATTTAGTTTTAAATGCTTTAACCACCTCTCCCTTCGAGCCTCTTTCCTCCATATAAGTAAAAGCGATAACTTTAAAAACTGTTCTCCTGATTGCCCTTACCTCAGCCAGACACATTAGTGAGCTCCAGGCTATATCTATAGACCCTCCTTACACTACAATTTTGGAGGACAGGGTAATTATAAAATCTGATCCGGCCTTTTTACCAAAGGTCAACTCAAAATTCCACAGGGACCAGGAGATAGTTTTGCCCTCATTTTGTGCTAACCTGAAATCCCAGGGAGAAGAAACCTTCCATTGCTTGGACGTCAGACGTTGCCTACTTCAATATATAGAAGTAACAAATCCATGGCGACAGTCTTCAGCCCTTTTTGTCTCCTTCCACGGGGCAAACAGGGGAAAAAAGGCCACAAAATCAACCATTGCACGGTGGCTCCGTATGGCTATATCACTTTGCTATTCCTCTTCGGGGCAGCTCCCTCCACCTGGTGTTATGGCCCACTCTACTAGAGCTATTTCCACATCTTGGGCAGAAAGGGCAAATGCGTCTATAGAGCAAATTTGTAATGCAGCAGTTTGGTCTTCACCCTCTACTTTCTTCCGCCATTATAGATTAAATCTGGGGCTATCAAATCTCGCCTTCGGGAGAAAAGTGCTATCTGCCGTTATCCCACCCTAGAGGTCCTTTCTATTTCTTCCTCTCATGTACCGCTGCTGTCATGGGGAAGGGAAAAAATGATAATTACTTACGGGTAATCTGATTTTCCAGATCCATGACAGCACCGCTCTAATTCCCGCCCAATCTTGGTGATGGTTGTGTGACTCACAAAAAAAAAATAAATATAAATAGTCTTCAGAGATTAATATATGCCTAAGACTAACAAAGCGGTTACCTTACATTCTCTGTAAACAAACTGAGAGAGGTGCTGCCCCCATCTTTTATCTCCTCTGCAGGTTTCCTGTTCTTGGGGGCGGGACCATCTTTCATGTACTGGTGCTGTCATGGATCTGGAAAATCAAATTACCCGTAAGTATCATTTTTCTTCTTCGTGGAGGGAATAAAGTCTGGAGTCCTGATGAATTCAAAAGTAAGAGAATCCTTCCTGCCCAGAGAGCGTCAGCTCGACCTGATACAGAAGATATCAGAGTACAGAGTCCTGGAGGCCACCACCCTTCGGCACTCTACAGTATGTCTATTCTGGGTTCCTTAACATCTTGCATCCAGTTGGTATCCTGGGCCCAAGCCCATACAAGAGCTCTTCAGACACATGTACTCTCATCCTGGGATAGACAGCAGAACTGCCTAACCAAAAAAGTTCCTCATCCCACTCATGTCAAGTTATCCCTGACATGGTGGCTGTGTCACTGGAATCTCCACCAAGGGGTCAGCTGGGACCAGCTTCCCCTAAAAATACTTACAGCAGATGTCAGTCGGAGAGGATGGGTAGCCATGGTGGAAAAATCCCACTTCCAGGGCATATGGTCCCCAGACATCAAAGCCAGCTCATCAACTTCAGAGAGCTGAAGGCCGCATCGGCTCTTGTCCAAGGTCATCATGTACGCATACAGGTCCTTCTCAAAAAATTAGCATATAGTGTTAAATTTCATTATTTACCATAATGTAATGATTACAATCAAACTTTCATATATTATAGATTCATTATCCACCAACTGAAATTTGTCAGGTCTTTTATTGTTTTAATACTGATGATTTTGGCATACAACTCCTGATAACCAAAAAAACCTGTCTCAATAAATTAGCATATTTCACCCATCCAATCAAATAAAAGTGCTTTTTAATAACAAACAAAAAAACCATCAAATAATAATGTTCAGTTATGCACTCAATACTTGGTCGGGAATCCTTTGGCAGAAATGACTGCTTCAATGCGGCGTGGCATGGAGGCAATCACCCTGTGACACTGCTGAGATGTTATGGAGGCCCAGGATGCTTCAATAGCGGCCTTAAGCTCATCCAGAGTGTTGGGTCTTGCGTCTCTCAACTTTCTCTTCACAATATCCCACAGATTCTCTATGGGGTTCAGGTCAGGAGAGTTGGCAGGCCAATTGAGCACAGTAATACCATGGTCAGTAAACCATTTACCAGTGGTTTTGGCACTGTGAGCAGGTGCCAGGTCGTGCTGAAAAATGAAATCTTCATCTCCATAAAGCATTTCAGCCGATGGAAGCATGAAGTGCTCCAAAATCTCCTGATAGCTAGCTGCATTGACCCTGCCCTTGATGAAACACAGTGGACCAACACCAGCAGCTGACATGGCACCCCACACCATCACTGACTGTGGGTACTTGACACTGGACTTCAGGCATTTTGGCATTTCCTTCTCCCCAGTCTTCCTCCAGACTCTGGCACCTTGATTTCCGAATGACATGCAAAATTTGCTTTCATCAGAAAAAAGTACTTGGGACTACTTAGCAACAGTCCAGTGCTGCTTCTCTGTAGCCCAGGTCAGGCGCCTCTGCCACTGTTTATGGTTCAAAAGTGGCTTTACCTGGGGAATGCGGCACCTGTAGCCCATTTCCTGCACACGCCTGTGCACGGTGGCTCTGGATGTTTCCACACCAGACTCAGTCCACTGCTTCCTCAGGTTCCCCAAGGTCTGGAATCGGTCCTTCTCCACAATCTTCCTCAGGGTCCGGTCTCCTCTTCTCGTTGTACAGCGTTTTCTGCCACATTGTTTCCTTCCAACAGACTTACCATTGAGGTGCCTTGATACAGCACTCTGGGAACAGCCTATTTGTTGAGAAATTTCTTTCTGGGTCTTACCCTCTTGCTTGAGGGTGTCAATGATGGCCTTCTTGACATCTGTCAGGTCGCTAGTCTTACCCATGATGGGGGTTTTGAGTAATGAACCAGGCAGGGAGTTCATAAAAGCCTCAGGTATCTTTTGCATGTGTTTAGAGTTAATTAGTTGATTCAGAAGATTATGGTAATAGGTCGTTTAGAGAACCTTTTCTTGATATGCTAATTTATTGAGACAGGTTTTTTGGGTTATCAGGAGTTGTATGCCAAAATCATCAGTATTAAAACAATAAAAGACCTGACAAATTTCAGTTGGTGGATAATGAATCTATAATATATGAAAGTTTAATTGTAATCATTACATTATGGTAAATAATGAAATTTAACACTATATGCTAATTTTTTGAGAAGGACCTGTATACTCCGACAATATGACCACAGTAGCTTACCTCCGTCACCAAGGGGGCACGAAATTCGCAAATTTAATATTCTGTGGCTGCAAGAATTTTTTCCTTGGCGGAAAAACACCTCCTGTCTATCACAGCAGTCCATCTGATGGGATCTGCCAATATTCAAGCAGATTTCCTCAGCAGTAAGGATGTACATCCTGGGTAATGGTGCCTAGACCAGGAGGTCTTCCTCTCCCTAGTATCTCAATGGGGGATCCCGGATGTGGATTTATTCTCCAGCAGCCAGAACGCGAAAGTAGAAACATATTTTTCCCCTGAACACTGCAGACAGAGCATGGGGTGTAGACGCCTTTTCCCACCCCTGGAGGTTCAACCTCACCTACGCCTTCCCACCAATCCCGATCCTGGCAAGGACACTACA
This sequence comes from Ranitomeya imitator, assembly GCF_032444005.1. NCBI lineage: Eukaryota > Metazoa > Chordata > Amphibia > Anura > Dendrobatidae > Ranitomeya > Ranitomeya imitator. Next base: position 201,048,809 of record NC_091285.1, on the reverse strand, counting down.
GAAAATTCGATCCGATGGGGTCACTACGATTCTGATTGCCCCCATGTGGCCAGGAAGGAGTTGGTACAGCGCCCTGATGGACATGGCCCAGGAGTGTCCACTACCACTATCTCAGAAGGACAACCTCCTTTGCCAGGGTCCCCTGTTACATCCGAATCTGCACAGGTTGAACCTTGCGACCTGGCTACTGAAACCAAAATACTAGGAGCAAAAGGCCTTTCTTATGAAGTAATTCAAACACTTCAGAAAAGCCGAAAACAAGTAACTAATACCATTAACGGCAAAGTCTGGAAAAAGTTTTCATCTTGGTATTCTCTGAACACTCCAGATCAATTTCATCCAAACATTGCTCAGATTGCTCAGAATTCCTTCAGAAGGGCCTTGATATGGGACTGAGACCTAGTACCTTGAAGGTCCAGGTCTCAGCTGTTAGTTCTTTTTTTCGACCAGCACATAGCTAGTCACCATTGGGTAAAATGCTTCATGACCGCAGCTGTTAGAATCTGTCCCAGAGTTCATTGTCGCACTCCCCATTGGGATCTAAATCTGGTACTTAATAGCTTAACCCGAGTCCCATTTGAGCCCTTGTCAGAAGCTAGTTTTAAGGATCCTTACTCTAAGGCCGGGATCACACATGCGAGAAACACGTCCGTATCTCGCATGTGAAATCTAAGCTCTGGCGCCGGCACTCCAGAGCAGAGCGTGCGGCCGCATAGCAACACATGGAGCCGCATGCTCCGCTCTGGAGTGCCGACGCCAGAGGAGGGATTTCACATGCGAGACACGGACGTGTTTCTCGCATGTGTGATCCCAGCCTTAAAGTCTTTTTAGTGGCAATTACTTCCGCTAGGCGGATAGGATAACTACAGGCCCTATCTATGCATGAGCCTTACTTAACAGTAACGGCAGATAGTATTGTCCTCCTTCTAGACTCTACATTCATGCCTAAAGTAATCTCCAGTTTTCAGACGTCAGGATAGTGTTGCCCTCATTCTGCCCAAATCCTTCCAACATGAAGGAAGAGTCCTTTCACACCCTTTTTGTCCGAAGGGTAGTTCTCTAATACCTCCAGCAGACCGAGAGTTGGAGGATTGACCAAAATGTATTCATTCAACACTCAGGAAGGAACAGGGGCAAGAAGGCGGCTAAAAACACAATCGCTAATTGGATCAAGTAAGCCATATCTCTTGCATTAAGGGCCCATTCTACACGTTCGGTATCGACTTCATGGGCGGAGAGAGGAGACTCGTCTACGGAGCAGATATGCAAAGCCGCCATCTGGTCTTCGGTCCATACAATCATCAGGCACTACAGACTAGACTTTAATAGGGATTTAACATTTGGCAGAGGAGTTCTGCAGGCGGTTGTCCCTCCCTAAGAAATTAAGTTGTTGGTATTAGTCCAATGCTGCTGTCATGGAAGGTGACTGGAGAAAATAGAATTAGTCTTACCAGTAACCTTCCACGACAGCACTAATTTCCCTCCCTATCTGATATCCTTATTGGATGATTCCTGCACTTGAGTGGTATCTATACATGCTACGGTGTCCAGAAAAAATACTGGTGGTTGCAGGAAGGGGAGGGTATTTAACCTCGTTGTGTTTCCTGTCCCCCATTAGGGCGGTGAGACATCCTCTAATGCTGCTGTCGTGGAAGGTTCCTAGAAACCGAATTACCGGTAAGACTAATTCTATTTTCAGGGTTCTAGGTGAAAGACCTAGATCCAGCCCCTCTTGAAGAAAATCCAGAATCAATGTTCGGATGAAAGGGATTAGGAATATTCAGAGAACACCAGGACGAGAATGTCTTCCAAACCTTGACATAAATGGCGGTGGTTACTGCCTTCCTACTATTCTGGAGAGTTTCACTTCATATGAAAGTCCATTAGCTTTTAGAATTTTGGCTTCAGTAGCCAGGCCACCAGGTTCAATCTGTGAGGGTCCGGGTGTAACAGGGGGCCCTGGTGAAGGATGTCGACTCTCTGGGATAGAAGTAGCAGACCTTCCTGGGCCATGTCAATCAAGGCACTGTACCAACTTCTTCCCGGCCACATGGGAGCGATCACAATCGTGGTGACCTGATCTGACTATTTTCTTTAGCGTCCTTGCCAGAATCGTGATCGGTGGGAAGGCATAGGCCAGCTTGAACCTCCAAGGGTGAGAAAAAGCATCTATTCCTTTTGCTCCGTCTGTAGGACTGGGTGTATTTTGTGCCAGGGGCAGGGCACTGTGGTCATATTGTCGTAATAGACATGAACATGATGACTTCGGATAAGGGCAGATACGCCTTTCAACGCCTCCTCTACTGCCTTCAGTTTTCTGAGGTTTGAGGAACTGGATCTGATGTCTGGGGCCCATAACCCCTGGAAGTGGGTTCTCTCTACCACAGTGCCTCAGCCTCTCTGACGGGTGTCTGAAGTGATTTATATTCAGGGGAAGCTGATCCCAGCTGACTCCCAGCTGGAAGTTCTGGTAGTTTAGCCACCATGAAAGAAGACTTCATGGGAAGGGGAACTCTCCTGGTCAGAGAATCTCAATGCCTTTTCAAAGACAGAAGAAAATGAGTCTGGAGAACTCGTGTATGGGCTTGAGCCCAGGAAACTGCCTGGATGCATGATGTCGGCGATCCCAGGATAGACATTTGATTCCCTCAGGGTAGGAGCCCTCTGGTATCTGAACATGGATATCCTCTGAAAAAGATTGAGTTAACAATCTTTGGGCAAGAAGGATGCTCTTTTCCCTGAATCCAAGAGAATTCCCAGGAATTTTTTCGTTGATGAAGGATGAAGATTCGACTTCTCCAAATTTGAGATCCAGCCCAGGGATTCCACGATCTCCTCCAAGGTTTATGCCACATCTAGATTTAGACGAGGGATAGACGGTGCAATGACCAGAAAGTCGTCTAGATACGAAATTATGCAAATACCCTGATGACAAATGAAGATTACTGCTTCTGCCATACTCTTGGTAAATACCCGCTGCGCTGAAGAAATGCAGAACGGGAGGACATTGAAATTGGTAATGGCTGACCTGATGATCATGGGAAACTGTGAATCTGAGGAACTTCCGGTGATCTGGGTGGATTGGCAAATGGTAATAGGCATCCTTCAGATCTATTGTAACCATTGGACAGGATTGGGTAATGAGTGGGATTTCTGATTTAATCGATTCCATCTTGAATAGTCTGTGTGATCATCTGATTCAGCTGTTTCAGATTGATGACTGTGCATCCCTGAAGGTTTCTGAACTATGCATAGGTGAGAATACTGCCCTCTGCCCATCTCTTGTAAGGGTAATCGAGAGATCATCTTTGCTTGAAGCAGAACTTGAAGATGTAACTGTAAGGAGTCCTGAAGGTGTAGAGAATGTAGTGAAGTAATGATCGGGCATTGAGGGGAAAATTCTCAAACTCTAGTTTCAACCCGTCCTGAATGGTGAGGAGGACCCACTGGTTTGTGGAGATGGATTGCCACAGAGTGAGGAAACCCGAGAGTTATCCCCCGACAGTGGTGGAGGAAAAGGATATTTTTGCCCTTACCACCCTTCAGATAGCTCCAACGGCCTGATTTGCCTTTCCCTTTGAATTCCCTCTGGGAAGACCGATCTCAATAGGGACAAAAAAAAATGGGGTTTTTTTTGTTTTTTTTTATTAGGGTTTCTCTGCCTGGTAGCACATACATCACACTTGCGGCTGGGCAATCTTCTCCTTCTTAGGGGCAGGGACCCTTGTCTCCCCCAAGAGAGAGAGGTGGACGAAGTCACCCATACTACTTACAGTAGGAGGGTGGACACTGGGTTCTGCAGAGGCAGAAAGGGAGGGTCTGTCACCGTCCATGGTCAGTCCGTCGGTAGTCAGATGGACACAGACAATGGGCTTACCTGGAGGCATCCCCCTATCAGGATTTAAATCATCGAGGTCACAGCGTTTGGTGTTTGTGCACCTCCTCCCCAGGTCATCAGGGAAGGGAGGACCCCGAAGTAATGCCCCAATCATGTCAGCAGCTCCATAGTTCAACACGCCAGCACGTGTGCTCGACCGTGGAGCACACCAGGAAGTGAACTGGAAGTTCATCTTTACGTCACTTCCGGTACGCACAGATTCTGGACCCCCGGCCGCACATCACCGCCCCGCTGTACACCCCGAGAAGGGGCGGGAGAGGTCCTGAGTCACATGGACATGGGAGCAGCCCACGGAGGAGGAGTGCGGAGCCCCTGACCTCTGCTGCCCAGCACTAAGTAGGTAAGCTTAGGGTGCTCCAGATCACCGGCCATGGCAGCACCATCAGCGAACCTCTTCATGCCCCATAGGGGACAGGAAAAACACTAGTGGTTGCAGGAAGGGGGGAGGGGTGTTTAACCTCTTTTTGTGTTTCCTGTCCCCTATTAGGGTGGGGAGGCAACCTCCGATGCTGCTGTCGTCGTCGTAGAAGGTGACTAGAGAAGAGTTAAAAAAAAAAAAAAAAAAGTGTACAGACCATAAAGAAAATAAAGATGGCAAACACTGAGCATATAGATAAGTTGTGTTTGAGATTTTGCATCTTGGGCAGCACCCTTCAGGATGAACTCAGTTTGATAGAGAGGCAAATGCACAGAATTGTAACATTGGTAAAAATGGGATCCTAATAACTAAAGAGCAGGGTGCATATAACTAAAGCGTAAGCAGGACACAAAGAAGGTAAATGGATGGTGCTAGGGTTTGCCTCTGGTGGCTCCCAAGAGAGAAAAAAAAAATGTATTTTGAAGTAAAGTAAATTACAAAATATCTCATCGAAGAATACATAGACAAAAGTACAAATCACAGCTAAGGTCAAAGGAGGCATTTTTTGAGCGTTTATAAACAATATCATTTGGAAGTATAAGAATAAATTCAGTCCAAGAACAATATTAGATAATATATAGACAAATATAAATACCCAGAGTCCAGGGAGCTCAAGTGTATTACCTTGACATGCGTTTTCGCAGTTCTTCCTCAGAAGTGGTGCCTGAGGAGCAAGCTGAAATGACCACCTATATATACCAGACCACAGAGTGCATCATACCTGTTCACTATTCAACACCTGTCACCCATTGCCGTTGGCGTGTGTCCTGAAGTTTAATCTGCCATTTTGGGTGAGACCCACCCGGAAGTGCGAGTTCCGTTGCGTGGCCCATGAGGTATTTCCACAGTGTCAGCTGAGAGCACACAGCCGCCAGAGCCACTCGGAGGCTCCTCCCCCAGTACCTCATCATACAAGTCATCTCAATAACGCATGGTTGCAGTTGTCATGGTAGCGCCTGGTGAGTGGCATAAAAAAGATCCACCTCTCTACCTGCATAGTCAGTGGTCAGTCACGCCCTCCTAAGTCTTTGCTTACACCTCAGGTCCTTCATATCTTGGGCATGCATAAGGCATGCAAAGAATATGTCCTGGGTATTTAGAGATTGCCGACATTTATTATTATTTATTTTATATAGCACCATTGATTCCATGGTGCTTTACATGAGAAGGGGTTACATACAAATTACAGATATCGGTTACAGTAAACAAACTAACAGACTGATACAGAGCGTTGAGGACCCTGCCCTTGCGGGCTTACATTCTACAGGATTATGGGGAAGCAGACAGTAGGTTGATGAACAAATCTGTGTATAGTCATGCAAGTTCCCTTGCTGAGAATTATAGCATAATAGACATATGTTGTGAAAAACACTGTCTATTATAAAGAGTGACAAATCCAGGGGTGATGCATGCGGGCCCACATGGACCACCTTGGAAAAAAAAATCAAAGAATAGATTTGAAGGCAATAGAAATAGTGACTTATGATTTATCTTCAGTTGTTGCTGCCATTTGAGAACAATGTAAAAATACATGGATGGAAATAAAGAAAAACAAGTATGAATGAAAAAATGGGCATTAAACCTACTGGTAATTATGTTTCCAGGAGACCATCCTGACCGCACCATGTAGGATGTCGTCCTTGCAGGAACAGGAAGCACACGAGAGGTTAAAACGTCCCGTCCCACCCCCTTATCCTCAGTGTTGTAACAAGTACCACTGCATGATTGATGCAAATAACACTTTAATGACAGAATCATGTTACAGCATATGACATATCAAAAAACGGGGAGGGAACTACCAGTGCTGTCAGGATGGACTACTGGAAACCTAATTACCGGTAGGTCTAATGCCTATTTTCCAGGGTGTCCCTCCTGACAGCACCATGGAGAGTACCAAAGAACCTCCCTAGGGTGGGATTACCACTTGGAGAACTTTCCTACCAAATGCGGTCTGCTGGCCATGTGGACAGTATCACTCTTTGCCCATCTGACACATGGTATACATGCTGTCATCAGACCCAACACCTTCATAGCGGCCCTTATGGAGGTTCGATGTTCCAGCAAATTCATGACTCGGTTGCACATTACCTTCTGCTTGACCTCTGGTAAGTGGGCTATCCTGCGTCTGGAGTCTAGTCGTACTCCAAGGAAAATCTTTCTGCATTCTGGTACCAAGTCTGACTTTTGCCAGTTTATTGCCCAGCCCAGAAACTCCATTACCGATATCGTCCGGTTCCTGTGTTCTATCAGCGTCTCTACTGATTTTGCCACTAGGAGAAAGTCATCCAAGTATGGGATAACTGATACCTTGGCTTCTCAGGAAGGCCACAATCTCTGATAACCGCTTCGTGAATATATGGGGGGCTGAAGTGAGCCCAAAGGGGAGGCACTGGAACTGGTAGTGGCAGGTCCGGGTTGGTCGTCTCACCGCAAACCTTAGCAGTTACTGTGATGAAGGATTCGGATGTTGAACAAATTCTGGTTCTCGTGGTTCAGCTTCTAATAGTCCGATGGTCAGTCCAACAAGTTTCTAATTTCTCAAATACGCCCTTTAGATATAAAATTAAAGAATACAGCAGCACTCTGGATGTACAAAGATCTGTTTAAACTTTTGCATATGTTAAGTTTAAACTGCATTACTGTCATATTTACAGTAGACCTTCTTATAAAATGCAGGTACTTGGGCCACAAATTGGCCTATTCAACTTGCGCTTAACATTTGCTTTATTCTTTATTTTGTGGGCCTTTAGCTTGAGGCTTGTTTGATAATGCATTAGGGTCCCATTAAAGAAAGGTAGCCTTGTTGTGGCTGGTGGGCACACCTGAATTTTCCAATTTGTGACCTAAGCATATTCTAATTGCATTAATGTGTTTTTCACATGTACAATTTTTGCATGTATCTGTGTATTCTGAGTGGTGCTGTATTCTTTAGTCTATAGTGAAGTGTGGTGCTTTTTTTTTTTTTTTTTTTTTTTTTTTTGAAAACGAGAATCCGCTTACTTCCCGAAAAATACTTACCATGATATAGGCAGACCTCTAAATAGCCAGTAGCCAGCACCTGCAGCAGGGTGATGTATTGATGTCACTTGCACAGATGTAAAAGTTGACTAGTAAAACAGATGTGCAGCAAAAAAAAAAAAAAAACTAACATGCATGCTTAGTGCATTGCAGTTAAATGTCAGGATTTTAGGGAAACTTGTTTGTTTTTCTTGTAGTTTTTATAAACTTTTTTTTTTTGTAGTCTGCTGCATTTTATGGTAAAAATTAATTTTAATTAAATGCTGGAGAGATGATGGCTCCATCATATCGCTGCTATGAGCCAGAATGTTACCAGATTCTCCCATCAACAGAATCCCTGTGATCAGCCATACAACAGCAGCACTGAAAATGAGTAGCGAGCCAATTACTGTCTGCAGTATTTTTCCAATATTTTAGGGATTTTTCTTCTCTCTATTTTTGAGTTCCTCCCGCTTTCCTAAAACTGGACTAAAATAGCTCCTGCACACCTTCCTTCCTCGCTCTTCTTCCGATCTTCTGGCTGTTTTCACACGTTCAGGATTTTTCGCATTTTTTTTTTTTTCACTATAAAACCGCAAAAAACGCATACATTAAGTATCCTATTAGAATGCAATCTGCAATTTTTGTGCACATGTTGGGTTTTTTTTTCCGCGGCGGAATCGCATTCCGTAAAAAAACGCGGCATGTTCATGCTTTGTGCGGAATCGTGGGGATTCCGCACACATAGGAATGCATTGATCCGCTTACTTTCTGCATGGGGCTATGTCCACCATGCGGGAAGTAAGCAGATCGTGTGCGGTTGGTACCCAGGGTGGAGGAGAGGAGACTCCCCTCCATGCCCTGGAAACCATATAATTGCTAAAAAAAAAAATGAAAATAAAAAATCATGATATTCTCACCTTCCGGCATCCCAAGCAGCCTTCCCACTTGTCGCGATGCTTCCGTTCCCAATAATGCATTGCGAAAATGACCTGTGATGACGTAGTGGTCTTGCAAGACCGCTACGTCATCTGGAGTTTTTGCTGCAATGCATTATTTGGACCGGAGCATCGTGAGGAGTGGGAAGGCTGCCGGGGACGCCGGAAGGTGAGAATATCACGATTTATTATTATTTTTTATTTATTTATTTTTTAATCATTTTTTAACGTTCTATCTTTTTACTATTGTTGCTGCATAGGCAGCATCAATAGTAAAAAGTTGGTCACACTTGTCAAACACTATGTTTGACAAGTGTGACTAACCTGTCAATCATTTTTCCAAGCGAAGCTACAGATCTCTTGGAAACCGCTAGCATTCTGCAAGCTAATTATGCTTGTAAAACGCTAGTGTTTAGCGGGAAAACGCATGCCTATTCCGCATGCAATATACCCGCGGCAGGAGTTGCAGAATAGCCGTGGAAATTTCCTCTGCAATTCTGCAACGTGTGCACTTAGCCTCTTGGTTCAGTTCTTACTCCTTTTCTTGCCATTTCATCATAGGGTTTATCAATCCCTATGGATGCCACGCTCTAGTTCACATGTCAATATGCAGAGACGGAACAATATCCAGACTAGCTTAGGATACATTTTACTGCCCCAATTTGTTTAATTAACTTTAATTAAAAAAAAGTGATACATGAAAAATATAGAATATATAAAACACAACTTTTATTAGTGCTCCATATTTAAATGCCTCAGACTGCTTAATATTCTCGGTGTGTCGGCTGCTGTAGATACCACCTGTACATTCTGCTCCTGTGCTCAGTCCATACTCTGGGACCTAAAATGAGACCACTCGTGCTGGAAAGGGGTTAAGCAATACCCCTCTAATACATTGAGAAAGGCAGATTATGCAGAATTCAGAGCTGCACTTCCTGCTGTTTCTTTGATACTTAAGTGCACAATTAGGCAGCCACCAGAGTTCCACATAAGTATTTTTAATCTGCATTATGTATAATCTTTGCTCTGTTTTTGAGATTGCACTGAAGTGTTGTCCAGACTAGTTGAAAATGTCAAATTCTTTCCGTTTTTTGGAATTGTAATTATGAATCTGTTTTATATTTTAACAGGCCCTTGGAAATTGCCCATATCCTTGTTTTTTTAATAAAGTACTTTATTCTTTTTCCAGCAGAGGATTGCTTTCAGAGAATATGCACTTCTGAACTGTTCAGCCATTTGATGGTTTTGTCTGATTTATGCTTCTAAGAAAATGTTAATTTTAATTTTTTTTTTTCTGTCCAGATCTGTTTTGCAAAATTCAGCATGGCTGAGTAAGGGCCTTAAGAGTAGCTCCGTTTTTCTAATAAACCTAACTAGGCAGCTGTGACCTGGCTCCATCCACACCTTCTGGTTCACAAGCTTTGTATGGTGGTGGTCTTTTCTGGGTTAGTAGGAATACGGCACTCCTGGATAGGTCAGTGGTCTGATGGGGTCTCAACCCAAACCCATAAATGGAAAGAATCCTGCACTCGAATGGACGTGTTTTAAATCGGATGTAAAATGTATTCTGTGTTCCAAACGGTGTACAATACTTGACGTTTCAGCCTAGCTTAAACCTTTTTCAATCAAACACTGTAGAAGTCACATTTAAAAAATAAACAAATTGCATAAAAAATAGAAAAAAAACAGAACATGGGATAAACCGACATCATGGTGTTCAGAGGCAAATGCTTTTCTGAAAAACTATATACATATACGTAAGATACAGCGGATAAAGTGCCAAAACTAGTGTAGCACTGACCACTGATTACCCTGAACAGGATCTCTCAGGATCAATAGCATGGTGTGCTGAAGAGGATTCCTAATGCTACACTGGTTTTGGTGATTTTATCTGTATATGTATATAGTTCTGTATAGCATTTGCCTCTGAACAGCATGTCTGTTTTTCCTATTGTTTTTGTTAATTTGTATTTAAATTTTTCTATTTGTGACTGTCATTTCTACAGTGTATGTTTGAAAAAGGTTTATGTAAGACCCAAACTTCACGTATTGTAAACGGTTTGGACCACATAATGTTTCATCTATTTTCAACACAACCCCCCTATTAGAGAGTCGGATTCTATTTATTTAATGCTTTTCTGGCTTATCAACCGTAATGTCTAGAGTCTGCTGGGCCCCAACGTTCATGTTGGTCAGATGTCTGGAACTTAGAAGCGCTCTAGATCCTATAAAGATGTGTTCACCCTTCCTGTGATGTCCCCTATCCCGGCCTCATTCTGTAATAACCCCCTTCTTACCACATCCTATTCTAAAGGACCTCTCCTCATGTAATGTCCTTTCGAATGCTCTTTTACAGCACATAATGCTCTCGCTTTAAGCATGACTATATCCGCTGCTTGCTTCTGATTGGCCAGTGGTGTTTATTGCAGTGTAGAGACCTGGTGGGTACTCTAATGCACATTCAGCTGAAATGGGCATCGGTGCCACCCTCCCACACTGGCACCATCATGGTCGCAAAGATCGCACTTTACGACTGAGATTATTACACTCCTGGTTATCAAGCAATAGTTAATGAGGATTTAAAAAAACAAAACTGTACTAGTCTCATCAGATGGTCCAGAAGAGTAATGGTAGTTGGGAGCTTCATAAAGTTACAGTTCATAGGCCCAGAACCGTGAGAACCTCTCCTACCTGCCCGTGTCCCCTGCACTTATTCTGATTTAGTAGGAGCAGCAACATGCATTCATCGACCCACAATTATGTCGAGCGTACTAATAAGACGGCGCTTTGGATGACCGCAAGTAGGAGGACGTTCACAGAGCTCTCATCGAGGCCACTGGACCTAGAGTCTTGCAAGTCTTCTTGCTAAGCTCTTGATAAACTTTCTTGCTAACCGTTTTCTAAATAAAGGCAATCTGTGAAATGTGACGCCATAAAATGCAACTTAAATAACTGAAGTTGCCTACTCTTTTTTTTTTTTTTTCCTTAGAAATGCTGGGGAGCGAATACTATCGGCAATAAAGATGCAGCTGATAAAAGGAAGAGGCAGCGGGGATCCGTTTAGCGAGGCTGTAATAGAAGTGGCACAAGAACTGGATTTAAGGATTAAAAACCTTCTTAATTTATCCACTGAGAGTGAGAGCTCCACAGGCATCAGTCCATCACGGGTAAGCCAGATATGATCAATATCTAGTTAATTTTTTTTTTTTTGGGGGGGGGGAGAGGGGGGTGTCATATGTATGTGAGTAAACCTGCATTTGTTTTGAGTATAACCTTTTGGTAAGGTTTGGCTGTGAAAAGATATTAAAATGTAAATAGTATGTATGACATTTATTTTCTCTTGGTTACTGTTTTTGTACTTTATATTTACAGCCTAAAATTCATGCAATAAACCGTGGCACAGCGTTATGTGGCAGGCAGACCATAAAAACACTGCTAATACTTTTGGATGAAGAAGCCGCTTGCCCTCCCACCAAAAACAAAGCGGATCTATTATGTGCGGATGTAGATAATGCCCTTTTTGGAGCAATTTCTCTTTTGTCACTCTTTAGGTAATAAGTTTTATATACTTTATTATTGTGTGGAAATGCTTACCATTATAAAGTAAAGCCGCAGACAAATCTCATAAATGCTACTGTGTGTGTGTGTGTGGGGGGGGGGGCAAGATTGCAAAGATGGATCAAATTGAGTGCGCTGCTGCATGCAGAGAAGCGAATCACATACGGATGCGTAACCTGCATCTTAATCAAACAGAAGATGAACACAATTGTCGAAGAACTAATGATGCAGCCTGACAAAGGGTGGCCAGAGCAAGAGAAACGAATGAAGTAACTAAATCTTGTAGAGCATCTAAAGTGATACAAATATTTCACAAAAGAGAACAAGATAGAATACGTGTCCAAAATGCAAGAGCCACTCGACGACGGCAAATTACATTTGCTCCTAGAGGACTTCTCAATCAAATTGATGAGACACGTTTTGAAGAGCACTGTGCTGGAATTTTTAGATTGGCAGAACTGACATCGAAATGTCAAAGACAAAATGGCGCAGGACAAAACATTCCCTTCCTGCTGCAAGAGAGGGTGCATCCAATTACGTCCCATTCGTATGGATGATCAATTAGTCAAGTTGATGAAAGGAGAGTATCAGCACTCCAATAACTTTATGGCTAATATAAGGCAATACAATAGCTCGCTTGCTTTGGCATCAATGGGAGCACAAGTAGCGCTACCTCCTGGGCATGGTCCATACTGTTTTCGAATTCATGGACAAATTTACCACAGAACCGCCCCATTGCATCCCGCTGTGGGTAGTACTCCCAAGTTTGCCCAGATTTATATCTTGGACAGTAAAGAAGCATTAAGTACAAGAAGTCAAGCAAATAAAAAGTGCCTCCCAGCACTATCATCTCTTGGAGCGAAAATGAAAGCAATTAACCCACTCGCAAGAGCCTTCACAATGACGAGGGAATCTGAAATAGAGGAAGAGAGGATTGCTGAATTAGAAAATCGCAATCCACTCGAAATAACAATGTCAATTATAAATGACTACAACGATGACCAGAGGCACTACAATGCACCAAGGTGCAATGCAGTAGCTATAATTTATCAAAATGCAATGGGTGAACCATCATTTAATAGGGACATCAGAGTTCACCTCAAAAGTGAAAACCAAAGTGTTCAAATCGGCTTTCTTCACAGAAAGTGTGATGCAATGACATATCCACTTCTATTCCCATATGGGGACAGTGGATGGACAATACATTTGACAACTCCAATTGCCCTAGGTGTGCAACATCAAGGAATTGGTGACATTCATTTACCATCCATGCCAGTGGATCAAGATCGACAAGAAAAAAATCACCCTGTTGCAGTACTATGCATACAGGCTTGCCATTCGTGACGAGTTCAATCCCCTTTTAAATGCTGGAAGTTGATGTAACAATTTATCGTTGACAGTTACGTCAAAAGGGCTAAAAGCTGGGACACCAGTAATTTTACGGTCCACTTTCATTGGAAGCCCAAGAGCTATGCAGCAAAATTACCAAGACGCCATGACAATTGTCCGAAAATTCAGAAAGCCAAATCTTTTTGTTACGATGGTCTGTAACCCAAAGTTGAAAGAAATTACTGAAAACTTAGAACCATGGCAAAGGCCAGAGTTCAGACGAGATTTGGTTGCACGAGTATTTAAAATCAAACTGCAAGCTGTGCTTAACAAGATTTTGAAAAAACACGGTTTTGGCCAATGTGCATGTAATAGAATTTCAAAAGCGTGGACTACCACACGCTCACATGCTCTTAATCCTCGGAGAGGAAGATAAACCGAGGGACAAAGAAATAATTGACAAATTGGTCTCTGAAATCCCAAACGAGACAGCAAATCCAAAACAGCATGAGGCAGTGATGAAGCACATGATTCATGGCCCACGTGGCGAAGATAACCTGGTGCTATATGCTTCACAGATGGTCAATGTGCAAAAAAATTTCCAAAGGAATTTTAATAGCGATAAACCCCAATGTTGATGGTTATCCACAGTACCGTCGACGCAATACTGGGAAAACCAGACGAGGAACGCGTGAAATCGACAATAGATGGGTAGTTCCATACAACCCTTATTTATTACTGAAGTACAATTGCCATATCAATGTTGAGATATATGCTTCAATAAAGTGTTTAAATATCTTTTCAAATATGTATACAAAGGACATGACTGTGCCAATATGAAGTTTGATATATTAAACTGGAATGAACCAGCCATGTACCTAGATTCTCGGTATATAAGCGCCTTTTTAATCATCTTTTGCAGATCTCCTGAACAGAATGGATCCTCTCCTAAATCTCTAAACCAACGTGTCCAGAAGTGCTTGGACAAAAAAAAACCCAAGGTAAATGTCAAATTCTCCTCCAATTTATAAAACATAGATTTTGACTTTCTTTCTCCTATTTGACACCTTTACAAACCATGGTTGAGCTTAAAGGGAGTCTGTTAGCAAAGCGTGACTGTTCAAACCAAGTACAGGTACTCTGTGCATCGTGGCGGGGCCAATCCTTTAACTACACCTTCCCATCTACTTGTTTTCAATCTGACAGATTTTCCTATGTAGAGCCAGAGACGAGTGATTCAAAATAGAAGATGGAAGCGCACAAGTAGTTGGGAAGATGCACTCAGCTGTTTGGCCTTGCCAAAGGTGGACTGTGTGCCTGGGACATGGTTTGAACAGTTGGTCTCTGCTGACAGTCCCTTTTTAAAATAGGCTGTAGTATGTCCACTTTTCTGTACCCCCATAGAACTGGTGTAGGATGGTCTGGAGAGCTGAGCTGGTTCTGGAAGCAATTGGATCGCTGTAGCCTGTGATTCAGCTGTGTAGGAGAGCATGACATTTGTTGTTTTCTTTGACATGCTTTTCTTGTCACCAGACCACTGGAGTCGTTGTATAGTCACTAAACAAGGCAAATGAAGCAGTATGCCACCCTGTTTTTAACCCCTTCACCCCCGAAGGTGGTTTGCACGTTAATGACCAGGCCAATTTTTACAATTCTGACCACTGTCACTTTGAGGTAATATCTCTGGAACGTTTCAATGGATCCTAGTGATTCTGAGATTGTGTGTGTGTGTGTGTGTGTGTGTGTGTTTCTTTTTTTTTTTCGTGACATATTGTACTTCATGATTGTAGTAAAATTTCTTCATTCTGGCTTGCGTTTATTTGCTGGAGCAATTGGCAGACGCCATGTCATGTTTGGAGAGCCTCTGATGTGCCTCATGCCTTTTTCACACATCCGTGTCTCCGTTCTCCGGAGACACTGACACACGTAAACCCATTCAAATGAATTGGTGTGTGTGCACATGACACTGTGTTTCCACAGACTGTGCTGTCTGTGTGCCCCACTGTAGGCATGTCTGTTCAGCCGGCAAGGAAGAAGCGCTACAGTAAACGCTGTTCCTCGGCGCCAGCTGCTGAAGACGGCTCTAATCATTCTCCCCTGCTTTGCCGGCGATCGGCGCGAACATAGGAGAATGATGAGTTATATTCAAGTCAGAACAATGACAGCAGGTGGGGGTTTTTGGGACTATTACTCCCATCAACCTACACCTGCTGCCGCTAATAACCGTGACAGTAGGAGTGGATTATGGGAGTATTTCTCACCCATCGCCTGCTTTAAATGAATTAAAATGCTAGGTCCCCCCTGGGGTGCCCACGCTTTTTTTTTTTTTTTTTTTTTTTTTGTAATAGGTTGACAATAAATTTAAATAATTAAAAATAATGGTGTAGGGTCCCCCCCATTTTTGTCAACCAGCCTCGCTAAAGCAGACAGCTGGGGGCTGGTATTCTCAGGCTGGTAAGGGGCCATAGATATTGAAACCCCCCGCCCCCCCAGCCTAAAAATAGCTGCCTGCAGCTGCCCAGGAAAGGCACATCTATTAGATGCGTCCATTCTGGTTCTTTGCCTGGCTCTTCCCACTTGCCCTATATCGGTGGCAAGTAGGGTTCATATTCGTGGGGTTGATATCACCTTTGTATTGTGAGGTGACATCAAGCCCATGGCTTAGTAATGGAGAAGAGTCTATAAAACGCCTATCCATTACTAATCCTATAGTTACATGGTAAAGACACAGCCAGAATAAAGTCTTTTATTTTTAAATAAAAAAGGAAAAGTGTATAAAAGCATAACGCTGAATTCCACCGAAGCACTCTATCTTACTGTAGAGTTTCATCTCTGGCGGCCTTCAGTGTGGTACTGATACGGCACACGAATGCCACACGTGTGCCGCAAGTATTATACACACGGACATGGAAATCACCGATACAGTTTTTCCGGTACTGGAAATAAACAGACACGTGAAACAGACCTCAACAGGGAAACTAGACCCCTTCAGGGAACTGATCCAAATTAGTGATGAGCGAATAGCATTGTTGCTTGGGTGATCTCCGAGTATTTTGGCATGCTTGGAGATTTAGTTTTTGTCGCCTCAACTGCATGATTAACGGCTGCTAGACAGGCTGAATACATGTGGAAATGCCCTAACAAACAGGCATTCCTCATATGTATTCAGCCTGTCTAGCAGCCATAAATCATGCAGCTGAGGAGCGGAAAACTATATCTCTAAGCACATCCAAATACTTGGAGCTCACCCAAGCGTGCTTGGGGAGACCCGCGCAATGAGTATATTCGCTCATCACCAATATAGGTGTGGTGAGCACATTCAACCCAATGTCGAGCCGTGAAAATTAAAAAAATAAAAATAAAAAATCGCATTTACCCCACAAATGTTTTTAGCCCCAAATGTTGCATTTTCATAATGGTAACGAGAAATGGCACCATGTATGCTGATACCCCATATGTTTAGCCGCACGGCAGGGCTTGGAAGGGAAAGACCGTTGTTTGGTTTTTTGAAGGTAAAATTGCATAGAATTGTTAGCGGATGTCATGTGCCATTTGGCTAGCCCTTGATGTACCTAAACAGTGGAAACCCCAAACAATTGACCCCATTTTGGAAACTAGACCCCTCAACGAATGCATTTAGATGTGTGGCGAGCATCTTGAACCCTCAGGTGCTTCACAGAAGTTTATAACGTTGAGACGTGAAAATTAAAATCCCATTTTCCTCACAAAAAAGTTATTTTGGCCCCAAATTTTAATTTTCATAAGGGTAACAGGAGAAATTGCCCAAATTGTATGGTGCAATGTCTCCTGAGTATGCTGATACCCCATATGTGGGGGAATACTACTTTTGGTGAGAGGCTGAGTGGATAGCACAGCAGCCTTGCAGCGCTGGAGTCCTGGGTTCAAATCCCATCAAGGATAACATCTGCAAAGAGTTTGTATGTTCTCCCCGTGTTTGTGTGGGTTTCCTCCGGGTACTTCGGTTTCCTCCCACATTCCAAAGACATACTGATAGGGAATTTATATTGTGAGCCCCGGCGGGGACAGCGTTGATGTGTGCAAAACTGTAAAGCGCTGCGAAATATGTTAACGCTATATAAAAAAAATAAATAAATAATTTCATCCGCTACTGCTCACTGTTATTAGTGGCTGTAGGTGTCGGATGGGAGCAGTAATCACATCAGCTGACATCAGTGACCGGAGGTAAACTGTAACTCCGATCACAGCTGAGCGCTCCCACTGTTTGTTTTTTTTTTTACTGCTTGCGAACCGCGACTCTCTGACCAGCGGGGATGGTTTCACCACCAATCAGAAGTGGTGTTTGCTGCGCTGTCGTTCATATGACAGCGTATCAAACACTGTATTGTCGGGCCCCCCATTCAAGTGAATGGGGTTCGGGTCCGTTCTACTGGATGACAGGCTGTATGGATGCATCATGCAGCCTGCCATCTAGAGGTAGCAGAGCTGACTGTGATGTCACATCCTGCTGACCTTGACTTTTCTGCAGCACATGCGCTGCAAGAAAAGTCAGTCTGCGTATTTGCAGCCTTTTTTCCGTTAACAGAGAACGGATTTGAGTGACGACTTGTGGTGTGTGGGTTTTTTTTTTTTTTTTGTGGATTTAGTTGAAGCTTTTTTTTTAAAAACATTTTACGTAACGTTTGGGATCACATTTATCCAGTGCTCTACGCTGAGAATTTACTCTGGGGTTTCTATCTAAATTTGAGTGATACGATTCCGATGAAACTGCAGAGGGATCCATTCACTATAATGAGGCAGCAGAGTTACTCAGGAGTCTGTGTGGCCTCTGTTCAGCAGTGTCCTTTTCAGAAGTGCACAAAACTGTGGCCGACTGCACTCTTATGCAATCCTAAAAAGACGGACACTGCCGGATCACAGATCAGACTGCGTCCACAGTGCCTCCATCTGCCTCATCTTGCGTCGGGGGTTCCAGCTGAATCACGTATTTCAGAGATTTACATGGAAACTCCAGTGTAAGCGCTCAGCGCAGAGCACAGGATAAATGTGTGCCAAGCCTTCATGCGATCTTTGGGAGGCAGAATGAAGAAATCAACAGCAGGTGAAGAATTGTTTTGTTTTCTCTTTTTTTTTTTTTTTTTTTTTTTTTTTTAATGCCGTTCCTCGTGCGGTGATTAGGCGACTTTGTTCTTCGGGTCGGTGTGATTACAGCAATACCAGATTTATATTGGGTTTTTCACCTTCGCCACATTGTGGGACACAGGACCGTGGGTGTATGCTGCTGCCTCTAAGTGAATACAAGAAAGAGTTATCTTCTCCTCTGCAGTATACACCACCCACTGGCTCTAGACAGAACCAGTTCATGCTTGGTGTCCGTAGGAGGCACACTGGGGTCTACTATTTAGACCATACTTTTTTTTTTTTTTTAATATTTTTTAGTTTTTTACTTTTTTAAACCCTGTTCACGAGGAAGACTAGGGCGACGGACCCTTTTAAGGGGCTGATCTCCCCCAACCAACAGGTGAGCATGGCGAGTGTCGCCTCCCCGTATCCTCTCCTGCGACGTGGGATGCCATGCCTGAGCTATCTTAGGGGGGTGACTGTTCCTTTCAGGGAGCTGATCTCCCCGCACCAGCAGCAGCCGGAAACATGGAGTGTCGCCTCCATGTACCCCCTTCTGAGCCAGGCTACAGCTGGACACATCCCTGTGAAATCTTAGGGGAGTGAACCCTTAGGATACACAGGGGCCCCTATGGCGTCCGTGCTGCTCCCGCTGCACCACCACTGATTGAACAGCGGTGCTGCAAGGAGCTGGACGGTCCCTCCCCACCTCCCCTCTAAAAGGGGATGGTGGTTGGAAGGTTCCTGCACCGTCCACATCGCAACCCTCACCTGCAAGCAGAGTGCCGGCTCTGCCTTCCCTCCAGCTCCGGCGGTAAGTTTGGAATCCCGGGGGGCTCCTGCAGCACGATCCTCTGGATCCTTTTTCCGGCCGGGCATTCTCTTACCCAGTGCGGACAGACAAGGGGGGCCCTACAGCCGTTGCGGCCCACGTGGCCCTTTTTTCAGTCGGGTGCTGGTAATTTAGTTCTCGGCTTCGGCCCGTTTTAGGCCGCAAGCCAGTAATCCCATCTTGCCCCGGCAGCGCTGAAAAATTTAGTTCCCGGCTTGTAGCCTGCGCTAGGCCGCAAGCCGGTAAGTGTTCCGGCAGGCGCCGAGAAATTTAGTCCCTGGCTAGGCCACAAGCCGGTATTTCCGCCTCTGTTCTGGTGGCGCCAAAAAATTTAGTCCCCGGCTTGCAGCCGTTTGTAGGTTGCAACCCGGAGGTGCCGCCCACGCTATGACACATTCCAGCAGCCCCTCCCACGATCCTGGCGCTTCTCGTGCAGAACAAGAAGCGCCCGTTGTTTTCTGGGGGGGGCCCATTTTCCTTCCCCCCTCATTCTGCTTCCGGACACATGTATCTGGAAGAGGCTTTGTGGATGGATCCTGTCTTTGAGCGCTGAGACCAGCGCTAATCTGCATCAGGAATCAATCCAGCTCCGGACCACTGAACAGGATCTGGAAATCTGCTCAGGGTAAGGAACTCAACACCCCCCTCCCTCCCCTCAGCGGTATCCCCTTCTACCATTTTCTGTAAATAGCCCTGTAAAAAGACTCATGGAAGCATACTTTACGACTCCTAAAGTGTGCAGGCTTATAAACAGAGTTTTAAGTTCAAATCCCAACACAGCCTTAAAACAACTCTAATACGATTTTTACAGTCTTTCTTATTTCACCGCATGTAAATCCTGCCAGCCTGTTTTTTTTTTTTCCACAAAGTGCAGAACTCACCACTCTGCAAGCCTGCGACCCCTAATATGCTCAGGAGCCCTCCACTGTGAGAGTCCAGGGTACTTAGTCCCCTTAAGCGGGCTTTGTCACTGTCAATGGATTCTCCAAAGCGATTGGATCCCTCCATGGATCGCTGATCCCATCGATGAGGTAGATGGATCCTCTCCTACCAGAGGGCCGTCGGCTAGCAGGGGCCACATGCATTGCAGATACGTGCAGGCATCTGGAAAATGGACATGTAGTACGTCTACTGAGCTATCGTGTACCTCGGCATCTGCGAGCCTCGCTCTAGCAAACAGGATTTACTTATTGAAGCAGTCATCCACACTCTGTAGGTTGACGAGGTCTCTGGTTCTGATCTGGGTCACGCTGTCCTTCAAAGGACTAAATTCTCTCATAGAACATTTGCCAGTCACCCAGATGGGTGTCCGGATAAGCGATGCACTACATTGGATGCCATGCCTGGGCTGATTTTCTGAGGTGACTGGTCCCTTAAAGGGCACCGATCTCCCCACACCATCAACGCTCTTGGAGTGGCGCCCCCATATCCTCTTCAGTGATGTAGGATGCCATGCCTGGGCTGTTTTTTATAGAGGCGACAGGTCCCTTAAAAAAGGCATCGATCTCCTCACAACATCAACAGACGAGCACATGGAGTGTCGCCTCCATGCATCCTCGTCTGCAGCCAGTCCTAATGCCGGACAACCAGTCCTGTCCACCCAGGGGCCTGAATCCAGTGGATGCACAGAGGCACTCCTTTTGGCATCTGAGCAGCCCCATTGCATCACCACTGCTTAAGCGAATGATGCAGGAGGCGGATAGTCCCTCTCCTCTTCCCTGTTAAGGGGATGCTGGATCAAGGGTTCATTACTTTAACCCTACACAGTCCAAAGACAGCAGCGACCGCAAGAGATAATTTATCCTGGCTTGCTGGATACAGCTGCGCATTCTACCGCCTGGAAGTTCTCTCCGGGTATCCTCTCTACCCTTCATGAATTGCTAATGTAATGGGCTCCTAATAGGAGACCTTATCTACTTCGATTTAGAGGAGGCAGTACAGCTGGCCAATCAAATCTCTCCAGCGGGAGACTGTCGTCCACGCATCTTTGGACGTGGCTAGTTGTGCGACGCTGTCAGCAGCAAATGCTATTACATTCAGAAGGGCATTGTGACTCAGAAGATGAAAAGCTGTCTCTGCATCCAATAATCCGCTGACATCACCTTCTTACCAGGATGGTCAGTTACGTTCCCCATGCAGGAACTAGGGTCGCAAGTGTCTTATAGACCCAACCAGCAGTAGACGGGTTGTCCTACACAGGCTAGGTCTCTGGGATCTAGGTTCCTATTAAAAGGACGGGAAAAGTTTGATCGATCCTGGACCTCAAACTTCTAAAAAGTTTGTCAAGTCCTGCTGTTTTTGGATGGAGTGCTTCCGTTCGGTCATTACCTCAATGGGAAAAGGTGGAGTTACTAGCATCCATTGTTGTTCGGGCTGTTTACTTCCACTTTTTTTTTTTCCCCTCGATTTAAAAAAAAAAAAAAATAAAAAAAATCTCGTGCTTCGACATTCAGGAACAGCATTTCAGTTCACGGCTTTGTCTTTAGGTTTTGCTTCCACTCCGAGTATTATCAAGGTTTGTGTCCATCTTACACTCTTGGGGAATGGCCATCCTGCCCTATCTAAATGACTTTCTAGCTAAGGGACCGTCCTATCAGTACTGCGCTGAGTCCGTCTGTATCACTTTCGATACCCTTTCTCGCTTGGCGGATAAACTTAAGTCTTCCCTATTTCCGGCCCAACAGATTTCCCTTTTGAGGATGATCTTGGTCCTCGTCCCCTCATTCCATCCAGTTTTCTATGAAGATTCGGGAGAAAATTATAGCAGTAATGGAAGTAGTCCCCTTCGCTCCTATTGTCTCTGCGGGTCAGTCAGGTTTCAGATGGTGGACTCTGAGATCCTCCCTCAACCAGGGGAGATCCTTTCTTCCGGTTTAATGGCTAGTACCAATTCCAGTCTTTTGGGCTGGGGAGTGTCACCATACTATTCTATGCCGCCGGTCAACTCTGGAACCCCCAATCTGTTTTTTGGAGATCCGAGAGATAGTTAGCCTTACAGCAGTCTGTAACTGTCTCCTGGCGGTCACACTATTCAAAGTGTATCGAATAACGCCATGGCCATGGCGTACATCAATCGTCAAGGGGGTACCCGCATCCGGGCGACCATAGCTTAGGACTCTCACATTCCCCAATGGACAGGGGTGTATCACTCGATGATCTTGACAGTGCAAGAAAACTGGGAGGCAGGCTTCCTCAGCTGCCTGAGTCTCTCCTCAGGTGAGAGGGACTCCATCCAGAAGTCCTCCAACAGGTCTGACCTCACTGGGGATCTCCGGAGGTAGATCATATGGCTTCCATACTGAATGCCAAAGTTCTCGAGTTCATAGTTCGATCTCGAGACTCCAAAGCCATCGCAGTGCATGCTCTAGTTCTACGTGGTGTTGGTTCCGTTTCCCTCTTCCACTCCCTTCCGAGAGCCTTTAGGTACGGAAAGGATCCCAGTGATTCTTGGTGATCCGGACTGACCACGTCAGGCGTTGTTTGCGGAATTAGTACTATTAGTCGCTGTCTTTCTTCTGGCGATTGTTGAATCATCCAGATCTACTCTCCAGGGTCCGTCTTGTCACTAGATCACAGGGGTCCCATGGAATCCTGGGTTCTGACCCAGGCGGGACTCACTACAAGTTGTCAATGGCTAGTGCGGTAGCCCGCCTCAGTATACATTTCGCTTGGGGCAGGGTTCTCGGACGCCTCCCATAGATGGACCTGTAGAAGCGTCTTTCACGCGAAACGGCCGTTGTCCTTCCCCGCATTCCTCCTGCACCTGTCTGTCCCAGGAACTTTGTCCACAGACCTACTATGGTATAATAAAGGACTTCGTTTACACAGCTCATGGGTGAGTGCTGCATCTTTTCTGCATTTGTTAGACCAAATATGTGTAATTTTATTTTTTTAATACACCTTTTATTTATTTATGCGTACAATCTTTTGATATCGATCTGTGCAGCATCGGGGACACAGCGCAGCCCTGCCGCCGGGACACCCGCAGCGGCGTGCTGTACTTTGGAACACCCACTCTTCCCAGCCTGCGGCAACGCTCCACTCTTGCCTCCACCAGCGACCCTGGGACCCCCGCTTCACCGCAGCCACCACCCTCGGTAAGCAATAAGATGCATCGATTATAAGAAGCACCACCATTTTATTTAAAGTTTCTTTCCTATTTTTGTCATGAAGGTTTTGGTGCATCCTATAATCCCGAACCTCCTTAAAATCCGAAAGATACGGTATTTAAAAAAAAAAAATATATATATATATTATTTTTTTTACCTTGTCCCACTATGGGATTATCATTTTTTGCAGGCTGATCGCTTGTATGGCATGGGGATGTAGCAGCATCCCTATGTTATGCAAACTGTCAGCTCTGCACTGAGAGAGAAATTTGCTGATCATGCACTGCGCATGATCATGCCACTTTACTAACTCTGGTAACATAGTAAGGCTGAAAAAAGACATTTGTCCATCCAGTTCAGCCTATATTCCATCATAATAAATCCCCAGATCTATGTCCTTCTACAGAACCTAATAATTGTATGATACAATATTGTTCTGTTCCAGGAAGACATCCAGGCCTCTTTTGAACCCCTCGACTGAGTTCGCCATCACCACCTCCTCAGGCAAGGAATTCCAGATTCTCACTGCCCCAACAGTAAAGAATCCTCTTCTATGTTGGTGGAAAAACCTTCTCTCCTCCAGACGCAAAGAATGCCCCCTTGTGCCCGTCACCTTCCTTGGTATAAACAGATCCTCAGTGAGATATTTATATTGCCCCCTTATATACTTATACATGGTTATTAGATCGCCCCTCAGTCGTCTTTTTTCTAGACTAAATAATCCTAATTTCGCTAATCTATCTGGGTATTGTAGTTCTCCCATCCCCTTTATTAATTTTGTTGCCCTCCTTTGTACTCTCTCTAGTTCCATTATATCCTTCCTGAGCACCGGTGCCCAAAACTGGACACAGTACTCCATGTGCGGTCTAACTAGGGATTTGTACAGAGGCAGTATAATGCTCTCATCATGTGTATCCAGACCTCTTTTAATGCACCCCATGATCCTGTTTGCCTTGGCAGCTGCTGCCTGGCACTGGCTGCTCCAGGTAAGTTTATCATTAACTAGGATCCCCAAGTCCTTCTCCCTGTCAGATTTACCCAGTGGTTTCCCGTTCAGTGTGTAATGGTGATATTGATTCCTTCTTCCCATGTGTATAACCTTACATTTATCATTGTTAAACCTCATCTGCCACCTTTCAGCCCAAGTTTCCAACTTATCCAGATCCATCTGTAGCAGAATACTATCTTCTCTTGTATTAACTGCTTTACATAGTTTTGTATCATCTGCAAATATCGATATTTTACTGTGTAAACCTTCTACCAGATCATTAATAAATATATTGAAGAGAACAGGTCCCAATACCAACCCCTGCGGTACCCCACTGGTCACAGCGACCCAGTTAGAGACTATACCATTTAGAACCACCCTCTGCTTTCTATCACTAAGCCAGTTACTAACCCATTTACACACATTTTCCCCCAGACCAAGCATTCTCATTTTGTGTACCAACCTCTTGTGCGGCACGGTATCAAACGCTTTGGAAAAATCGAAATATACCACGTCCAATGACTCACCGTGGTCCAGCCTATAGCTTACCTCTTCATAAAAACTGATTAGATTGGTTTGACAGGAGCGATTTCTCATAAACCCGTGCTGATATGGAGTTAAACAGTTATTCTCATTGAGATAATCCAGAATAACATCCCTTCAAATATTTTACCAACAATAGAGGTTAGACTTACTGGCCTATAACTTCCAGGTTCACCTGGAGCTTGTCATGACGACATGAGGTCACCATGGCAACTGTCAGGACCCCGGGTCACGCCATGGGGTCTCTGATCCAAGGGCAAAGGAGGGGCTGTCGTCCGTCTGCCTGCTGCAGAAATTCTGCGATTGCAGCATTTAGGGGGTTAAAGTGCCGAGAGCAGTGATAACGTGCGCACGATCACGTGGATGTAATAATCCGTTTGCATCAATAAAGCCCAAGGCGCATGGACATTTTACGGTACTTCCAATGATGGAAATAGGTTAAGGCAGGGGTCCCCAACCTTTAGCTCGGGAGCCACATGTGGCTCGCGGTCCCATGAATTGTGGCTCGCGGCTGTCTGCCATCTTGGTGCATTAGCTGCAGGTCTAGCAAACGGGTATGAGAAGAAAATCTAAAAATGGTGAATTTATTCAGTCGCCATGACAGCACAACGAGAGAGGGGATCCGCCCTTCAGGGACAGGAAACCTACAGACATAAAAAGGCGGTACCTCTCTCCCACGTCAGTTTGGTTTCCTGTCCCTGACAGCGGAACCTCTTTCAGACAGGCCCTGAGAAGAGGGTCGAAGTTAAGAAGATTTTCCCACTCCTGGCAGGCCGGTGCAGGTAGCGGGGGTCCCCTACCTCGGCCTGTTCGGGAGGCAGGAGGCACCACACGGCAGGGGGACTGCGCGGTGTAGGTGGCAGCAGGAGGAAGCAGCCTCTGACATATAGGCTAGCTTCTGGGGTGTCCGCAGCGCAGAGGTACCTGTGGAGCTGGTGCTTGGCTACTAGGGTCCCGGGAGTCAGGCTGTGCCAGTCGGGGTCGCGGCGTTGGTCCGGTGAGGGATCTGCTGGCGTCCTGGTCCGCGTGTCGGCTTGGCGCCGCGTCCGGAGGGGGCGTGTCCGGATGACGCGGCGAGCGGCGCGGCCGGATGACGCGGCCGGGCATGCACAGTAGCGTCATCTCCGGCTAATTGCGGCACCCAGCTGCGGGGACAGTCGGGGCTTCGGGGAGGGGTAGCGCAGCGCAGTGGCGGACGGATAATTAACACCTGGATTTCCCTGCTGGCCCCCATCCGGGGGCGGTACCTTGGGGGATTTAATGCGGCAAGCTGGGATGGTCAGTGTTCCTTGCCCATTCCATAATGGAGTCACCAGAAGGAACTATCGACAGCCAGCAGCAGGAGCCGCAGCAGCAACACCAGCAGTCAGATAAGCCTCGAAGAAGCTCCCAGCGTCGGTCTAGTGGCAGTAGCCGCGCTGGTGGAGCTAAGGAGACTCGGATTTCTATACCAAAGTCCTCAAGCCGTAAGGATTTGCTGGCTACGAAGGACCCCCCATCTACGGTACCACTCATTACTGGACTGGGTAAGTGATCTTCGTGAAAGTCCACTTAGAGGAAAAAAAAGACAAGGGGAACACAATCATCACTATCAGGGGAGGAAAAGTTTGTCCAAAGCCAAACATAGGCAGTGTGCCGAATGTGCAGAGCCACTTCCAGATGGGTATTTGAAAAAGTTGTGTAAAATATGTATCCAACGCCTGCTGGAGGAGGCGGCGCCTGATCTGACCTCTACAATAAGAGAGATGGTTAGACAGGAAATTAAAGGTGCCGTGAGATCCAAGTCTCGGGGAGCAGAAGTTAAAATATCATCCCCTTTATCTGAGGTAGATTCTGACTCGGGTGAACTGAGCTCAGGGTCTCTTCCGTCTACTTCCTCCTCTGAGGATCTGGAGTCTAGTCGAGCCTGTTTGTCCCTAGATAGGGTTAACCATCTAGTTAAAGCAGTTAACAGCACAATGGGGATAGAAGATACCCAGTCGGAATGTTCCATTCAGGATGTTATGTTCAAGGGTATTGAGCGGAAATCCCGAAGAGCCTTTCCAGTGATTGATAAAATCAAGTCGCTAATCTCAAAAGAATGGAAGAAACCAGAAAGGAAGGGGTCGCTTCCGCCAGCCTTTAAAAGAAGGTATCCCTTTGAGGAAGCGGCTTCATCCTCATGAGATAAAGTTCCGAAGCTGGATGCAGCAGTCGCCAAGGCATGCAAGAAAACGTCTCTCCCCTTTGACGACTTGGGGAACTTGAAGGACCCATTAGATAGAAAAGCCGACATCTTCCTTAAAGGAGCTTGGGAGACTTCAGTGGGGTCCTTGAGACCAGCTATAGCAGCCACCTGTACCGCTCGGTCCTTGATGGTATGGTTAGGTCACCTCGAAGATCAGCTCAGGGATAAAGTCCCTAGGACGGAAATATTGTCCTCCATGCCCATAATCCAGGATGCCGCGGCTTTCCTTTCGGATGCTTCAGCAGATTCGGTCAGGTTGGCCGCCAGGTCCTCGGCATTATCCAACGCAGCCCGGAGAGCGCTATGGATAAAATGCTGGCCAGGGGACTTACAAGCCAGAACAAAACTATGTAGCATTCCTTGTGAAGGAGCTCACTTGTTCGGACTGGTCCTAGACGAGCTATTGGAAAAAGCAGGGGATAATAAGAAACGCTTTCCCTTCCTAGGAAGACCCTTCTACAGACGGGACTATAATAGAGGATGGTCTAACCGCAGAAGGCCATATAGAGACTCCAACAGAGAATCTACTAGATACGACAACAGCAGAAGGAGAGGTAGAGGATTTATGTTTAATCCTTCACGAGAGGTTAAGAAACCACAATGACTGGCGGACCAGGTGGGGGGTAGGCTTTCGGCCTTCTACCCAGCCTGGGTGCGGATTACAAACAATCCATGGATTCTAAACATTGTGGCGGAAGGCCTAACCTTTGACTTCCACCATACTCCTCGGGACAAATTTATGTTGACACCTGTTCGTTCCTCCTCTACAGAGCAGTTGGCGCTGGAGTCTGAGGTCCGGGAGCTCCAACAGAAGAAAGTTCTAATCAAAGTCCCTGCAGGCGAGGAAGGTAGGGGGTTTTATTCCACTCTGTTCCTGGTCAAAAAACCTGATGGTTCATATCGCACCATTATCAATTTGAAAGGCCTGAACAATTTTTTGTTGATACCTTCCTTCAAAATGGAGTCGGTCAAGACAGCAATAAAATTACTCTTTCACCATTGTTTTATGGTTGTCTTAGATCTCAAAGACTCCTATTACCATGTACCAATACATATTGATCATCAGAGGTTTCTTAGGGTGGCGGTATCACTAGCGAGCACGGTAGAACATTTTCAGTATCAGGCACTTCCCTTCGGAGTCGCAGTTGCACCCCGGGTGTTCACAAAAATCATGGTGGAGGTTATGGCGCACTTGCATGAACAGGATATATTGATAGTCCTTTACCTGGATGATTTGCTAATTGTGGGTCATTCTGAGTCGCATTGCAAAGACCAACTACAAAAAGTCATGGATGCGTTACACAAATTGGGCTGGATAGTCAATATCAAAAAGTCGCGCCTTCAGCCCCTAAAAGTACAAGAGTTCCTGGGATATGTTATAGACTCTGGTCAGCAGGAATGTCGCCTGCCGGACGCTAAAATTGCTAAAGTTAAGCAGTTGGTCACCAGGGCAATAAATAATCCCTTAGTATCGGTCAGAAGTGCGATGTCGATCTTGGGTTCTCTTACGTCCTGTATCCCGGCGGTTCTCTGGGCACAGTTCCACACAAGGACTCTACAGTGGGACGTGTTACACAATTCCCGTCGTCTAAGAGCTCACCTCGACAGTAAATTCACACTTTCTACGGAGACTACACATTCTCTTGGTTGGTGGACTCACACTTCGAATCTACGCAGGGGGGTCCCTTGGATAAATCATATATCTAGAGTATTGACTACGGACGCTAGCCCCAAGGGGTGGGGGGCTCACTTAGGGGAGGATTGGGTTCAGGGACTATGGTCTCAGTCTGAACAGGACTCTTCCTCCAACTTGAAAGAGCTGTTGGCGGTAAAACATGCCTTAAATAAATTCCTTGTTCCCCTACAGGGTCGACACGTCGGGTAACTGTGGCCTACATTAATCGTCAAGGTGGCACGCGATCCAGTTCATTGATGGAGGTCGCAAATCATATCTTTCAGGTGGCCGAAGTACATCTTCTCTCCCTGACGGCGCTTCATATAAAAGGAAGTATCAATACCAAAGCCGACTACCTAAGCCGCAACATGCTCAGACAGGGAGAGTGGTCGTTAAATCCAGCCATTTTCAACCAGATCATTCAGTTATGGGGTTGTCCGGAGATAGACCTTTTTGCCAGCAGGGGGAACAAAAAATTACACCAATTCTGCTCCCTAAATCCAAAAGACAACCCATACGCTGTGGACGCTCTGCTGATATCTTGGCGCTTCAGGCTCGCATATGCTTTTCCCCCTCTAAATCTGATTCCTTTAGTTCTGAGGAAGATTCGGGAGGACAGGGCCCAGGTAATCTTGATAGCCCCGTTTTGGCCCAAGAGGGCTTGGTTTCCTTGGCTGAGGAAGATGTCTGTCTGCCAACCATGGATCCTGCCAGAGCTACCAGATCTGCTCTCCCAAGGGCCAATCCTCCATCCTCAAGTAGCTAACTTACACCTAGCGGCATGGAACTTGAGAGGTCCTTACTGAGGGGAAAAGGATTCTCTCAGAATCTGGTAAATACACTCCTTAAAAGTAGGAAACCCTCTACAACGAGCATTTATGTTAGTGTGGAGAAAATTTTTGTCATATTCAGGGGCTCAAATTGACCAAAAGCCATGTATAAACCAGATTCTCGAATTTTTACAAAAAGGCCTAGAAATGGGCTTGGCCACAAGTACTCTTAGAGTTCAGGTGTCAGCGCTAGGAGCATTATATAATCTTAATTTAGCCAGTAACCACTGGATTTCTAGATTTTTTAAAGCAGTCACGAGGTCTAGACCAATTATTAAACAAAGGTTAGTCCCATGGGACCTAAATATGGTACTCTCAGCCCTAACGCAAGCCCCATTCGAGCCCATTGATACCATCCCTGTAAAGATCCTTTCAATCAAAACAGCCCTGTTGGTTGCTCTCACGTCTGCTAGAAGGGTTAGTGATCTGCAGGCACTTTCCAGACATCCACCATACATGCAGGTTAGGGAGGATAGGGTAATATTGAAACCCGATCCCCTATATCTTCCTAAAGTTGCGTCAAAATGTCACAGGGTACAGGAGGTAGTCTTACCCTCATTTTGCTCTAATCCTGCTAACGATAAAGAACGTAGTTTTCATTCCTTAGATGTAAGAAGATGCCTCCTTAAATATATTGCAGTAACAGATGCCTGGAAAAAGGATAACTCCCTGTTTGTAGCCTATCAAGGGGTGAGGAAGGGTCTTAGAGTATCTAAAAACACTCTAGCCAGATGGATTAGGGAGGCGATCTCTCTCGCTTATACCGCAGGTGGCAACGAAGTTCCAGATGGTATAAAGGCACACTCCACGCGAGCCGTAGCATCTTCCTGGGCGGAGAGGTCAGAAGTATCGATCGAAGACATATGTAAGGCGGCCACATGGTCTTCCCCTTCTACCTTTCTTAGACACTACAGATTAGATCTGGGTAGTTCCTCAGACCTTACGTTTGGGAGAAGAGTACTGGAAGCTATTATCCCCCCCTAAATCTTTCGTCTCTGAAAGTCTCTCGTTGTGCTGTCATGGCGACTGAATAAATACGTACGCTACTCACCTGGTAGCAGTGTTTTTTCAGGAGCCATGACAGCACCCTTAGATTCCCTACCCTATTTTTTGGATGATTCAACACCCTGTTAGTTTTGGGTTAAAATTTATGTTCACTTGCATAATAAAATATATTTATGTATATACTGCATCTGTGTTATTAACCAAGGTGGTCCTCTCATACTCTGGAAACAACTGACGTAGGAGAGAGGTACCGCCCTTTTTATGTCTGTAGGTTTCCTGTCCCTGAAGGGCGGATCCCCTCTCTCGTTGTGCTGTCATGGCTCCTGAAAAAACACTGCTACCAGGTGAGTAGCGTACGTATTTTGTGCGTAGCCCTGCACAGAAGAGCAGATCTTATATACTGGTCATAGGGGTTTATATATAATTTAAGTATGGTATGCTGGAGACAGGATGATACTACCTGTCGGAGAAGGTGCCTGAAGCTGGATGTGACAGTGTGTTGAGAGTGCTGGATGGGAGAATACTGAATGGGAGTATTGTGGGGACCACTGGATCTTGTTATACTGCTTCGGGGTGATTTCTGTGGAAAAGCTTTGGTTATCATTATACCCATAATAGGGGTTCTGGTTGCCACTACTGCGATGGGGAGCGAGCTAATTGTGGCTCGCAACGCCCTCTCAGAGCGGAATGTGTCTCACGACCCTCTCACAGAGCGCAATGTGGCTCTCTAGGTCAGAAAGGTTGGAGACCACTGGGTTAAGGAGTTAGACTTGAAAATGATGGTCTCACAATAAGTCCTTCAAGACTGAAGAAAATGGCATAATGCTTTTGTGATCACCAATCCTTTCAGACTCCTCTGCAAGGTGGGCTCAAGACCACCTTTTTATTGAACAACATTGACCCTAACAATTATACATCTATCAACTTACTTGTGGGTGATGTATTCTGAAGAGGACAATTGAAAATGGAAATTCAATTTGCTTTTCTTAAAGCGAACCTGTCAGCACTATTTTGCTAAGTAAACTACAGACACTGTCAGGTTGGCACTGTTAAACTGGTTAAAATGATATCTGGGGTGAAGAAATCCTTTTTGTGGTTAATCAGTGTTAGAAGTTTTCGGTTAATGATATGCTCGATCTCTGGGGCTGGACTGTAGGCTGAGTCTTATCTTCCTGCTCTAAGCCAGAGAAACCAAGGAAAGGCCTGTCCACAGGCCGCCCCGAACCACAGACGGTCGGTCTCTGTGATGAGGAACATGTTTGTTCTTTGGGGCAGCCTAACAGGTCTTTCCTAGGTTTCCTGCCAACACATCACTATCTGCAACAGTTTTTTTCTACTGCAAATACTGAACCTGCAAAAATACTCAACATTAAAAGTGAATTGTGGGAACCTAGTCCAAAATATATATATATTTTTTTTCTTACAGTTAAAGCAAAATCTGATTAGATCTCAATTTTCCTGCACCTATAAAGATGATGCTGCAACCCAAATCAAACCATTGGCTTTCCCTAGTATGAGTCAGGTTCCAACCTGTATTCACCCAGCGCCAAAGATTGTTCCAGTTCTCTGCTTTGATGATGATGCTATACCAACTGGTAATCATGTTGTGTAGATTAACCCTATTACCCTTGTATATTGTTTTGTGGCTTTTTAATATTTTGTAATAGTAAGTGCATTGTGTGATCTATTGCATTCTCTGAACATATGATTTTCTTCACTGTTGCCATTGCCATTTTCTCGAATCAATATGTTTTTCTACAGTAAATTTGGTTAGCAATGAGAAGTCCAGATCTTATAACATGCATTTCTTGGCTAGTCTCAAACATAATCGTGGGAAATACAGTATCTTGAAAGTTTGATGTTACATGAATATTTGGTGGCAGCCTTCACATATCGCAACACTGCCCGAGAGCCCCTGGGAGAGCGAGTGCTGACACTAGACGAGAGCATAGGCTTTATTATTTTGATAAAGGGGTTGTCTTAGTGGAAAACACCTTTTAATGTTGCAGATTTTCAGCAGCATTTTTGCATTTAGGTTACATGCAGTTTTTGTCTTTTGGTTTGTTTTTTTAATTTGTTACTTGGATGAGTTTGCATTTTAGTACTAAACATGCAAATGTGTTTTTTTTTTTTTTTTTTTTTTTTTTTTTTTACCTGTGCATTTTCTTTCTCATTCAAGTCTATGATGAAACTCCACAAATAAACTCAATTAACTGCATTGTGGATTTAAGAAACACACAATGTCAGTTTATGATTAGTGGTGAGCGAGTATACTCGTTGCTCTGGTGATCTCCAAGTATTTGTTAGTGTTCGGAGATTAAGTTTTCATCACAGCAGCTGAATATGATTTACAGCTACTAGCCAGGCTGAGTGGGGATTCCCTATCAACCAGACAACCCCCACATGTATTCAGGCTGGCTAGTAGCAGTAAATCATTCAGCTGAGGCGATGAAAACTAAATCTCCGAACACTAACAAATACTCGGAGACCACCCGAGCAAGGAGTATACTCGCTCACCACTATTTATGATGCATAAAATACCCCACAATGGACGCAATTTTTATAACGTCTATTTGATTTGATGGAGCTATATGTAATGCGCTGCTTTCTTGTGCAGCAAAAACTCATCTTAAAGGGACTCTGTCACCTGAATTTGGCGGGACTGGTTTTCGGTCATAGGGGCGGAGTTTTCGGGTGTTTGATTCACCCTTTCCTTACCCGCTGGCTGCATGCTGGCTGCAATATTGGATTGAAGTTCATTCTCTGTCCTCCATAGTACACGCCTGCACAAGGCAAGATTGCTTTGCGCAGGCGTGTACTATGGAGGACAGAGAATGAACTTCAATCCAATATTGCAGCCAGCGGGTAAGGAAAGGGTGAATCAAACACCCGAAAACTCCGCCCATATGACCCAAAACCAGTCCCGCCAAATTCAGGTGACAGAGTCCCTTTAAGGCTTTGCCTTAACGAGCGTGAGAGCACGTTGATTACTTCAATGATATTTGTAGTTCTGCAGATTAAGGCCTTGGTGAACATGAATGCACTTTTTTTTTTTTTTTTTTTTCTTTTTTGAAGGCTGATCTTTTGTTTTTTTTTATTTTAGGTGATGTGCCAAAAGAAAAAATATCTTTGCAAATAAATTCTGGAAATAGGGACCCCACAGTTGTCAAAGCAAAGGCTAAAAAGGCCCCTTTACGAAAAAGTACAAAAAGGAAACAATTTGATAATGGTGCAAACCATAACTACCTCGATGATGAACCTGCACAAAAGAAAACTGCACCACCTAATAAATCGAAGGAGATGGCAAGCATGGCTAAAAAGAACAGTAAATCTGCAGCGAAAACACAGATTGCAGGTCAAGCTAAGCTTACAAGCTTTTTCCGTCTGTAAATTTGTTAAATTCTGTGCATCTTTTGTTCTGTTAGCAAGTTACTGGTTTTGTCGCGTATTTGGTAAATGTTATTTATTTTCAGTTTTAATCTTTAATGTATTTTATTTAATTTTTAGTAAATGGACATGTTTACATCTCACAGATTTGTTTTTTATTTACATTAATAAATGATGCAAAATCTAATCTTGGCTCTTGTCATTTCCACACAAGCTTCAGTTCCGCAGGCACTCGTCATTTTTCTGGGGACCACAATGTGAGTATCTCCGGTACATCATATCTGCCAGCAAGGTCGATAAACTCTTCCCAGCATGCATCGGAGCACTGGAGAGAAAACAGATGATTTAGTAGCTTTCCCAAGAATCTCACTTTCTTTCTTGCCTATAGGGAAATACCTTTGGTTAGAATACTCAGACTAGCCAACGAGATATAATAAATATATATATATATATATATATATATATATATATATATATATATATATATATATATATATATAATTTTTTTTTTTTTTTTTTTTTCTCTCCAGCCGGAGGATGCTATTGTTTGATATGTATGGTCAGTAAAAAGACGTATTGATGGTCACTGTGGGGGTGAGCATTGAGTCTTGCCTACCAAACTTTCATCAACCCCATAGCGATGGCAGCCTTGCACTCACTATATACAGAGGCACTGAGCCTTCTCCATGCAGCTGATTGATGTGGCAGCCGTGGGCCTACTAAAGAGTTTTTTTTTCCTACCATATTATTACTTCTCCTATGAAGCCCACCCTTTGTCATTCTAATATTACACTGTTGTGCCTTTTGTATTGAATGGGTGATCAAGTGGTTTGCAGATTCAAGTCCTCTAAGGAAACCAGTCAGTAATGTAGAAAAACATAAATAACTGAAATTGGAAGATCAATAAGGAAACATGAAATTATGGAAATGATAAAAAAATGAAGACCACTTTATTTTTTAACTTTTGTGTATTCAGTGTTATAGGTGAGCCTTTGGCATACTATTGATGAGGTTACAAGTGGTTGTCTTAGGAATGTTCTGCCACAACTTGGGTAAACAAATCACCAAGATCTGCTGCTGGCAGCTCCCTTTGAAATTGCTGACCAATGGCATCTCCAACGTGTGCAATAAGAAACAAGCCAGAGATGCTGCAGGCCATGATACTACATTTAGGTCATGCAGGCTGCTCACAATAGCACATGTAATGTGTGGTCTGGCATTTTCGTGTTGGAGAAACCACTTCTTGGCCATCTTCAGAGGAATGGCCAAGCCACTGGTTTCCCAACCAAATCAAATTAACGCGTAACTGTTGGTGTACCTGGAATAAAGACTAGAGCAGTCTGGCTACAGTACATTATACATTCCTAAACAATTAAAGTATTAGTTTTTTTTCTTTTTGTGACTATGAAATTCGCAGGGTTGATAGACATGTTAATGATATGCTAATTGATTTAAAAAAAATCAGATTTTCAGATACTGCTTAATTTACTCAGAATGAAGAATAAGCGTTATATGTAGAAATACCCACACTTACTCACCTTCACATGCTATTAATGAGGTTAATGGTTGTCTGAGAAATGTTCTGCCACCCTGAATGCACTTGGGCACCCAAAGCAAGAGCCACTGCTGGCAGCTTTTTTTTTTTTTTTTTTTGCAATTGTTGACCAATGACTTTCCAAATCTAGAGACACTGCCAATGATGGCAGAAGCAACATGCAACCTGGTGATGGTGTGCCGAAAAGAGGTTCTTAGGAACACCTTCATGTTCCCTTGTGAAGACTTTCATTGTGGTGTTCATGTTGTCTCTAGACCAATCTCCAGCTCTCATTGCATTCAGAACAAAACTGGACTCTTCTTGCTCTGCAACATGATGACATTTGAAAACAGTGGTTTGAGGTCAATGTAACATCTTTAGCTGGACATCCGGCTCACAACCCAGTATTGTACAAACACCTTTTGTTGGTTTATGTTGATACTGATGTCTTGGACTTGTTATATGTTTAATTTCACTTGCACTACAGAATGAATTAATACATGCCATTCTTCAAATGTGTTGAGACCATGTGGGCAATGCTATGAAGAGGCACTCAAAAGGGAACATCACACTACCTTCTCCCAGGATTGTGTGGTGGGGTCATAATATATGGTATTCAGACTCTTCTAGTCTTCATTCCAGGTATACGAACAGCTCAGCGTCGCATTGATTTGGTTTTCAAACTAGTGTTATGGCCATTTTTATTTTTTTCAAGGTGTCCCAGGAGCAGTTTTTCAACATGACCATGCAGGGCCGCATGTTGATCGTGCTACTGTGAACAACGTTTGTGGTCTGCTTTCTACCATAGTCTACAGACTTGTCTCCCAGAGAGCGCATCTGGAATGTCATTGGGCGGCAATTGCAAAGAGCTGTCAGCGCGATTCTCAATGATTTGCATTTCAAAATGCATTCAGCATAGTAGAACATCCCTCAGGCAACCATTAATAATCTCAATGATGGCAGCCAAGGCTTGTAAATGTGCGTATTTCTGCATGTGGCGCTCATACTCTATAATGAATAAATTTAAGGTTTTGATGTTAATTTTTCCATTATTTGCATATCTGTAATGATTCTATCAATCCAGTGATTTCAATAATTTCACAACTCTTGCTTATTGCTGTTGCAATTTCAATGTTAAAGGGAACCTGTAAGATTGTGCACATTTAACCTACACATAGTGTCAGGTCGGAGCCGTTATACTGGGTGACATATAGTTTTCTTTTTTTTTTTCCCAAACAAAATGGCGCCATCAAAGTAGTATCTATCGCGTTCCGACAGCTGCTAATACGCAGGTGCCGCCATTTTGGCAGAGAAAAAAAATGAAGCTCAATCAAGACGGTGGCACTTGCACAGTAGCACCATTCCGATAGATGCCACTGGGATCTTAGTGAAGCCTAATTTTTTTTTTTCTGTCTAAAAGGCGGCGCCTGTTCTACAAAACCCGATAGATGCTACTGCGCAGGTGTGGCTGCTGGCGCCATTTTATTTTTGTTTCAATTTTCTTAGTCAAAACTATGTGTAAAGAAGACAAAAATATGCATATTATGCTACAGCGCCGGTGTCTGCTGAATGTGATTTTTTTTTTTTCAATACATATAATAATCAGTATGTAAAATATTGGCCAGGTCAGTGAGGGATCAGTAACCTGTCATAAGACATCAGTATGAATACCTAATCGGAGCACCAAATGAAGACCACACCCCACAGGCCGCCTTGGAGCGCGAAAATCTCATTAACTCAAACTGAAACTGAAGATTAAACAACCACAAGAAAGATTTCATCAACCAAGGTATCATTGTAATCAGTATAACAGCGCCGACCTGACACCTGTCTGTAGGTTACTGAGCACAATCCTACTGACAGGTTCCCTTTAAGGAATGACATATCTATAATATGTGTAATACATATTTCATAACAAAATTTTGAATATTTCTTCATTCCCTAAACAAATGTCAAAATGAAGAAAAATTTAAAATGCTAATTGCAGTGTATGAAATATTAAAATATTTATTTAATAATGTGAACGTCATCAAGAAGAAACACAGGGAAATAATCAAGATGCTAGAATTTAGGTATTTAAGTCCCTTCAGTTCCCCTCCCTCCCATAAAATACAATACAAAGCAGACAAAACCCCAAAGTGGTATTAATACAAAAAATCCCAGCATTGGAACTTACTGTTATTAAAAAAAAAAAAAAACACTTGGTTTGCATCATTATTTTCTAAGTTTTTCTATGAAATGTATTCTACTGTCTACATATCTACACACAATCTTATATATAATTGCCTAGAATACTACTTCCTGCAATTTGTGCCAACTTCCGTGGCTTTGTCCGGAGCTAATGTCCGGAGCTAATGTCCGGAGATTAATTGCCTAGAATACTACTTCCTGCAATTTGTGCCAACTTCCGTGGCTTTGTCCGGAGCTAATGTCTGGAGCTAATGTCCGGAGCTAATGTCCGGAGATAAGTGACGTCAACAGTGTCCAGTGTCTGATTGGTTGCCGCCTGCTGCGAGCGACCAATCAGAAACGTGCCGTACTGTGACACACTCCGCCCGCCATTTTGGTGTGATTTTTGAATTTTTACCTCACAGCAAGTTTCTACTGCGTGGAGGCGGGCCCAGTGACGTTGCTCTTCAAGCTCCTGCCGAATTTCAAGTATATATGGATTCTAGACTCCCGATTCTTTAGAATCGGGCTGCCATCTAGTATATTATATTTGTGTCTGCATATAAAATTCTACGAAATGAAGGAGGGAGAAGAAAACAACCGACCAAAAACGTCCCAATAATATATATAGTAATTTATTAAGATAGTAATAGCAACAGGGGTATCAGTACAACAGTATAAAAAATCTTATTAAAATACCAGATAAAAATAAAATACAAAGAACAGGAAAAATAGGATGCACACTCAGGATGTATATTGTTATGGAAAGGAAGAAACAAGGTCCAGTACAATATGTTAATAATTATATGGGAAGACTCAAACCTAAATATCACAATAGGGAGTCCAAATGTGCCTAATAAATACAGTGCCAGGGCAATCCTCAATGCTTTTTTTTTTTTATTAAATACCACAAGACTTCCATATACATCGTAGTCTATATGAAGATGTTCATATCATAGTGAACCCATATGTGGTAAGACACTTCATAGTGTAAGACATAATAAACTAAATCTCTTAGTATGGTAACTAACATAGCAATGGCGTTCCTACATCCGAGTGGCGTCCACCCTGACGCGCGTTTCGGCTTGCGCCTTCGTCAAATTCTAATATATACACATACTATTTGATATTCATGTAATCGTTGTGACCTGAGAAATGCCCCCCCCCCCTTTTTTATTTTTTTTTTTATTTCAGGAAGTCATAAAATGAATTGTGTCATTCAAAATGACAACTCATCCAACAAATTGATGCCCTCATGCTATATTGACAGGAAAAAATAGTCATGGCTCTGGGAGAAAAAAATAAAAGTGCAAAAATGAAAATAAGGGTTACATTTCAAATGTTTGTAATGCATTCGTGTTGCGGACTCCATGGTACAATTCCACAGTGCTTCATCTCTGCCTTAACATTAAATGTGTAGTCTAAATAATATCACAGCAAACCCTTATGGGATATTCCAGGTTCATGACATTTTTTATTTTGTGTATAATAAGTTATAGATTCCTATACTTTCTGTATTAAGTTTTCTCACCACATGTGTGATGTGATTGTTGCACAGGTGCCTAGCTTGTTACAAGACAGACCCCCTCATCCCACTGTAACCATCATCAGTCCTCCACTTAGGTGTCCGGCGCAGATGAGAACAGATTTTTTTTTTTTAATGAATTGATATAGAAAGTATATTTGATAATACAACATACTAGATGAAACTGGGGAACCTGACCGCTGATGCATGGTGCCCGATCCACGGGCAGTATATATCAGGCACAGTACACATTTTCAGCCATGTATGTCTAACTCTGAAACACTGCAGCGTTTCAGAGAAAAATATCGCTTCATAGCTACCAGTGACTGGCAGGTCCCCGGTAACTTCTCCCCACTTTCTGCTCTTGAGTGATAGGTCTCCTTCTATACACTTTTGGAGAGAGACTTGTCAATCCAGTGGAAAGAGCGGGCAGTCGGCACCTGTCCGACTAGTCTCCCATGCAGATTGATCCCTCGATGGTTTCAGCTGCCCCTAAATGTGAATCTACAGTATATACTCAAGTATAAGCCGACCCCCCCCCCCCCTAATTTTGCCACAAAAAACTGGGAAAACTTAATGACTCAAGTATAAGCCTAGGGTGGAAAATGCAGCAGCTACTGGTAAATTTAAAAAATAAAAAGATACCAATAAAAGTAAAACTAATTGAGACATCAGTAGTTTGTGTTTTTGAAAATCCATATTGAATCAGGAGCCCCATATAATGCTCCATACAGTTTATGATGGGCTCCAAAAGATGATCCATATTAAAATATGCTCCATATAATGCTGCACAAATGTTGATTATGGCCCCATAAGATGCTCCATAGACACATTTGCCCCATACAGTGCTGCACAAATGCTGATTATGGCCCCATAAGATGCTCCATAGACACATTTGTCCTGTATAATGCTCCACAAATGCGGATTATGGCCCCATAAGATGCTCCATAGAGATATTTGCCCCATATAATGCTGCACATGGCCCCATACAGATATTTGCCCCATATAATGCTGTACATGGCCCCAGAAGATGCTCCATACAGATATTTTCCCCATGTAATGCTGCACATGGCCCCATACAGATATTTGCCCCATATAATGCTGTACATGGCCCCAGAAGATGCTCCATACAGATATTTGCCCCATAAGATGCTCCATACAGATATTTGCCCCATATGCTGTTTCTGCGATTAAAAAAAATTAAAAATCACATACTCACCTCTCAGGCCCCCGGCACTTGCTATACTCACCTTTCCCGGTTGACCTTCGGCGCCGCTGTGTCTTCCCCGTCCTCTGCACTGACTGTTAAGGCAGAGGGCGGCGCGTACTAATCGCGTCATCGCGCCCTCTGACCTGAGCGACAGTTCAGAGGACGCAGAAGACACAGCGGCGCCGACATTGGAACGGGGAATAGGTGAATATAGCGCACTACCCCGCCATACTCACCTGCTCCTGGTGCGGTCCCTGCACGTCTGTTCCCTGGCGCCGACAGCTTCTTCCTGTAGTGAGTGGTCACACGGTTCCGCTCATTACAGTAGTGAATATGCGGCTCCACCCCTATGAGAGTGGAGTCCATATTCATTACTGTAACGAGCGGTACCATGTGACCGCTCACTACAGGAAGAGGCTGTCAGCGCCCGGAGAACCAGGGACCGCACCAGGAGCAGGTGAGTATTATTAGACAGCTGCCGCTCCCCCTCCCCTGCCAACCCCTGGGTATGACTCGAGTATAAGCCAAGAGGGGCAGTTTCAGCCTAAAAAAATGGGCTGAAATTCTCGGCTTATACTCGAGTATATACGGTAAGTGTGTTTTCACATGTTTTAATGGAGTGTTGTTTAGAGATGAGCAACTATAGTTTGGTCGAACCCAACAAACTCGAATTTCCACGGGTCCGTCCATCCCTAGTGTTCTCATTTCTTTTATTTGAATTTCATTCCAAATTGCTTACTTTTATTGTCCATTAACAATAATCATCAGTCTACAATAAATCTTTGATAATACAGCTGAAAGCAGCCATGACATGTATGATTCCCCTACATCACATACCGACTACCTTGTAGGACCGCAGTCTTAAGGCCCCTTCACATTAAGCGATGCTGCAGCGATACCGACAACGATCCGGATCGCTGCAGCGTCGCTGTTTGGTCGCTGGAGAGCTGTCACACAGACAGCTCTCCAGCGACCAACGATCCCGAAGTCCCCGGGTAACCAGGGTAAACATCGGGTAACTAAGCGCAGGGCCGCGCTTAGTAACCCGATGTTTACCCTGGTTACCAGCGTAAAAGTTAAAAAAAAAAAACACTACATACTTACCTACCGCTGTCTGTCCCCGGCGCTCTGCTTCTCTGCACTCCTCCTGTACTGGCTGTGAGCACAGCGGCCGGAAAGCAGAGCGGTGACGTCACCGCTCTGCTTTCCGGCTGACCGACGCTCACAGCCAGTACAGGAGGAGTGCAGAGCACAGCGCCGGGGACAGACAGCGGTAGGTAAGTATGTAGTGTTTTTTTTTTTACTTTTATGCTGGTAACCAGGGTAAACATCGGGTTACTAAGCGCGGCCCTGCGCTTAGTTACCCGATGTTTACCCTGGTTACCAGTGAAGACATCGCTGGATCGGTGTCACACACGCCGATCCAGCGATGTCCACGGGAGATCCAGCGACGAAATAAAGTTCTGGACTTTGTTCAGCGACCAACGATCTCCCAGCAGGGGCCTGGTCGTTGGTCGCTGTCACACAGGGCCGGCTCCAGGTTTTTGAGGGCCCCGGGCGAAAGAGTCTCAGTGGGCCCCCCCCCTTTAACACATACCCGATTTATGATGCACAGATATGGCAGAGAAATGTATAGTACAATGCCAGATTTCACTTCTTACATGAGTGACAGCTATTGTAAATTCTGCAGTGTATATATACAGGACAGGAGGAGTGGTACTGTGCAGTGTATATATACAGGAGGAAAGGTGCTGTGCAGTGTATATATACAGGAGAGGTGCTGTGCAATGTATACATACAGGAGGAAAGGTGCTGTGCAGTGTATATATACAGGGGGAAAGGTGCTGTGCAGTGTATATATACAGGAGAGGTGCTGTGCAGTGTCGTGAGCAGGGCGTTGTTGTATCAGAAAATCTTTTCTGTTTTGAGTTTTTCTATGAAACAAAGACTTTTCTACATAAACAACGTTGTTTGATTTGCGGCCCTAACAGATCTGTGCTACAAAGTAACATCGCTCGGGCATTAATGAGGGACCTGATGCTGAATCCTTTCCACAAACCCTAATGACCCAATTAGTGCCCCGTCATTAGAAGCTCATTAAACGCCTCCCTGTCCCGAGCAATCATGTACAGTATGGGGGGATCCTGCAGCCCACCCGTGACTGCTCCATACCATACACTGCCCTCTGTCGCTCTCACTATTATCCTGTGCATTTCTCCTTCATCGTTACCCCATGTTACACTTGTCACCTCCCACTACAGAGTAGCAGGGCAGCCAATGTCACCCCCTCCCGGACCCTAATGGCAGCAGGAAATGTCTGCTCCTCTATTGGGTTGGAACCTGATTTAATCAAGGAATAATGTGGATTTGTTGCTGGTGGCTGCAGGGGAAGGGTTAAGTGATGCCATGTCCTTGGTGGGAGCAGTGGCAGCTGCTGGGACCTGGACAGACACAACCAATGTTGCTGTGACTGCACAGTGTGACCTGGAGGAGAGAAGCTGAGACTCCGGAGCAGAAATCACCCACATGCCAGCACTGGGCAGAGTCCCTCCAGTCACCAGCCTGGGGCCACGGGGCCCCAACCTACAGCCCACATGGCAGCAGCTCCCCTTCCTCCTGGCATCTGGTTAACCCCATTTATGCGGGTCAGATTGTTATATTTAAGGTTTAGCAATAACCTTCATACAGATGGGAAGGGGTTAAGCTTCTTCCTACCCCACTGGTGCAGGTTTGGTGCAGCATGCATGTATTCTGGGGTTCTGGGAGAGCTGGGTGGCTGCAGGCTGCACCCCACCAGCTGCTCCTCCAGACATCACCCACATTTTTAGGCAGCAGAGACAGACAGCAGCAGACTGAGCCACAGGACCAACTGCAATTATTGCTGGATACCTTTGCACTCTGGTAGGACTAGCTCCTCCGGAATCTTCCTGATAAGTTCAGCTCAGCAGCACTGTCTGCAGCCAGCCAGGGGCCAGAGCAGAGAACTGCTCTCTCCGCCCACAAACAGTCACGCTGGCTGCCTTCTCTTAACCCCTATGTGTGCCTGCCTGGCTGCACAGACTGAGTGAGAAGATGCTTGTGTCAGAGCTGGCACATAGGGGTTAAGAGAACGCAGCCAGCAGTGACTTTGTGGGCGGAGAGAGCATGTTATCTCCTGCTCTGCTCTCCCAGCTGCTAGTGGGCCCCCCTTTCTTCCCAAGGCCCCGGCATTTGCCTGCTGTGCCGGGTGCTGACGCCGGCCCTGCTGTCACACATAACGATTTCCTTAACGATATCGTTGCTACGTCACAAAAAGCAACGATATCGTTATGTGTGAAGGTACCTTTACAACTTTTTCCACAAACTATTTCCTCACTGGGGCTAGATTTACTTAGTTTATCTAATTCATAGATCGCAATCTCAGACTAGACAGTTTATGGTTCATGCTGTTTGATGAACCAATCATATTTTTTTGACTGCCCAGCCTAATTTTACACCACCTATTACTGAGTTTACTTTGTGCCAAATTTTTGGCAACCAGTCACATGCTAAATCGCACCTTTCTCTACAAAAGGTCAAGGAACAGTATCCAAAGCATATGTGTAGGGCTCATACAATGCATTCGGACACAATTTGTGCCCAAATGTTGGCATAATATATCTCTGTGCATGGCTGCTTCATAAAAGTCACAGTTGGTTTCAGTTGATGTTATATACGACATCACCCTGAAAGCAAAACTTGTAACGCAAGGGAATCTTGTGCATGGGAACAGACAGTCCCCCATCTTTTTGTGGATGCAATTCCGCTTTTCCTATTGTTTTAGTTCCATTATAAAAAATGTTGTACAATAGTGCAAGAGCGCTTCTATATCTCCCAGTGGGTCCTACTCATTTTATATCAATTCTTTAAAGTTTTTAAGATCTCTACTTTTCTTTGACACTTCATTAGTAGTAATGAGCGAATGGGCTCGTGTCCTTGAGTGTCTTTGGCGTGTTTGAAAAATATGTTCGAGTTCTAGCGGTTGCATG
Source organism: Ranitomeya imitator (assembly GCF_032444005.1). Classification (NCBI taxonomy): domain Eukaryota; kingdom Metazoa; phylum Chordata; class Amphibia; order Anura; family Dendrobatidae; genus Ranitomeya; species Ranitomeya imitator. The sequence goes on along the minus strand of NC_091285.1, from coordinate 201,004,530 downwards.
TCTCGCGCCTGTTGAACAGTCGCAATGCATGCAAGGATTACCTGTTTGTTAGGCAATCCCTATATGTGTTACGCTGTCGAACAGCCACAAGACATGCAGCCGCGGGGACTTGAACATATTTTTCAAACACGCCAAAGACACTCTGCACACAAACATGCTTGGATAACAACTTATCCCAGCACGTTCGCTCATTTAAAAAAAAAACAAATGGCATTGTAGGTTATAAATAATGTAGCGATGGACAATAAGAAAGGTTAAACTTGATGGACTGGAGTCTTTTTTTTTTTTTTTTCAACCTATATACAGGTGCATCTCACAAAATTAGAATATCATCAAAAAGTTAATTTATTTCAGTTCAATACAAAAAGTGAAACTCATAAGTCATTACAGAGTGATCTATTTCAAGAGTTTATTTCTGTTAATGTTGATGATTATGGTTTACAGCCAATGAAAATCCAAAATTAATTATCTCAGTAAATTAGAATACTTTATAACACCAGCTTGAAAAAATGATTTTAAAATCCGAAATGTAGGCCTACTAAAATGTATATTCAGTAAATCCACTCAATACTTGGTCAGGGCACCTTTTGGCATCAGTTACTGCATCAATGTGGCGTGGCATGGAGGCTATCAGCCTGTGGCACTGCTGAGGTGTTATGGAAGCCCAGGTTGCTTTCATAGCAGCCTTCAGCTGGTCTGTATTGTCGGGTCTGTTGTCTCTCATCTTCCTCTTGACAATACCCTATAGATTCTCTATGGGGGTTAAGGTCAGACGAGTGTGCTGGCCAATCAAGAACAGAGATACGTTTGCGCTTCACTTTTTTTTTTTTTTTATTATTGAAGAACTGAAATAAATTAACTTTTGATGATATTCTAATTTTGTGAGATGCACCTGTAGCTATGAAAATAGCACGGTCACACCTCTGAGATCATCACCCAAAATTACATTAAAAGTGACCTCTAGTGATGAGCGAGTATACTGGTTACTCGGGTTTCCCCGAGCATGCTAGGGTGGTCTCCGAGTATTTTGGCGTGCTCGGAGATTTAGTTATCACCGCAGCTGCAAGATTTGCGACTGTTAGATAACCTGAGTACATGTGGGGGTTGTTTTTTTGTTAGGGAATTCCCACATGTATTCAGCCTGTCTAGAAGCAAATCATGCAGCTGCGGCGACGAAAACTAAATCTTCAGAGAAGATGACAAGTTTACTTGATATCGGTAGAATGGCATTGTATATGGTAGACATGTATAACAGCTATCGGAAATCTAGTTGGGATAAGGAGTGTCTTTATAGGTTGATCTTATGCAAAGGTTACACTGTGTATTACATATAGAACAAAATTGTCCAAATCTTTAATACGGTACTTACTATCAAAATCTCTTCTCCCAATTGGAAACTTTGCTGCATTTTCTTCTTCCCCAATATCTCTTCTTTCATGTGTTAGCTCAACAGTTTCATCTCCATTCTCTGAATTTTGGGATGAGCTTTTGAGTGTCGAAAATGGAATCTGTTTCACCCCAACATTTAATGGGTTAACATCAGGGCTGAAGTAAGTATTTTCAGATCCTGCGCTCTGAAGATGGACAAGGTTTGGAATCAGCAATAGGGAAAACATTCAAGCTCAAGCAAAATAAATGTAGGCTTACATCATGTCTTATTCAAAATATATTCCAACTAATTAAAAACTTTCTGTAATGAATGAAATTTATAGTGTTTGTTTACCTTTATGTTTCGTTCCTCCTCTCCTTCATCCATAGAGTACTGGTCTTGCGGGTTAGTTGAGGATTTGTATATCGTGTCTCCATTCCTTAATGCTTTCCTTAGAGTAATTGTATCTAGCAAGACGTCATTCTCTGCTTTTCGAATAGACTTTGACAAGGAAAACAGGAAGCCTTGGGATAGAATGGATAAAGATATTATGAGTGGATAGCTTAAGCTGATCATTCTTACCATTCTTTTGCAAGGCCTGTGGCAGATCTAAAAAATATTTTTTTTGATAATGTTGTGCTGAAGATTCCTGCTTTTTATATATATATATACTCAACAACTTGATTAGCATCATGAACAGAAAAGACTTGTCACGTCTTAAAGGGTTGCTTTTCAGCAATCTATTACGTTGCTGAATGGCTACTAAAAGCACTTCAATAACGGACTTCCATCTTAATCCCGCAGAGAGCATCGCCAAATCATAATGAAGCCTCTGAACTACAGGGTGCTATCTATTCAGGGAAAGGATGTGTCACATTAGGATTAACTAAGGCTATCTAATCTTTCTCTAAAAGACAATATTCTCTCTTTTATGTGTATTGTTTGTTACATCATGTTCTGATTAGACTCCTGGGCTGTAATGATTTGTGGGTGGAAAAAGATGAAAAATGCATACCCACAATAAAGCAAAAAAAAAATCACGGTATAATGGGTTTGGATTTGCTTTTAAGGTGGTCATAGGGCGTTAAAAGTCACCTGACGACAATGTTCTACAGGTCTGCGTGATTATGAGGATATAAAACTTTTATGCAATTTTTTTTCACCACTTTCTGAGACTTTTACCGTTTTTTGTACATATACAAAACAGAACTCATTATTACAGTATAGGAGAACATGTACAAGTAACAGAAACATCTAAGGGACTCTCCAGCTATAAAAATATAAAGGACTCTCCGCCTACAAAAATATAAAGGACTCTCCGCCTATAAAAATATAAAGGACTCTCTTGTTAGATAAGACTTTAGGACTGATTATCAGAGACCCAAGCCATGAGCAAAATGCCAGAGGAGTGCTGTTATCAGGTTCCCAATACTTTAGGTTGAAATGAATGAAGTAAAAAACAAAAGACATATAACACAAAAGGAACATGACAAGAACTACATTTAACTACTGCCATACTTTAGGGTTAGATTATCCACCCAAAGACCCTAGAACTTATGATGTTTTGATACTTTGTATTGCATTCTTTGGGGAAGGTGTGGCAAAAGGAAAACCGCAATTATATATATATATATATATATATATATATATATATATATATATATATATTTTTTTTTTTTTTTTTCACAGCATTTAACATATGATTCAAAAGTTTATATTTTGATAATCAGACTTTTACAGAATTTTCTTTAATATCTATATTTTTAAAGGGAGCAAGAGAGATTATTTAAATTTTTTACTTTTTCTTTCTTTCTTCCATTTTTTAGGCAGACCCACGGCTGCCATTGCAACCTTTCAATCTCCCAAATCACCTTGCAAGAGAGCAAGGGCACGTCTTAAATGTCATGTCAGAAAAAAAAAGTTGCAAAAAAAAGTATGTTAAGCTGCTCCACCAATCGCCAAGGTATACCCATAATAGAACAGTCCTAATGTATATTATCCCTATCTGATGTATTTAAAAACCTGATCATCTGTATAGTACCTGCATGAGCAGGGTTCAGAGAGCAAAAAAAAGTATGTTAAGCTGCTCCACCAATCGCCAAGGTATACCCATAATAGAGCAAAAAAACGTATTAACTAAATACCCTGTATTTTTTCATTTTTTGACTAGCACTTGCTTATTTACTGTGACTTTTTTACAATTTTTTGACCTCTCTGCGCTTTTGTGTCTTCAAGAATTAACATGCTGCAGGTTTTTTAAAAAAGCTGCAGTTCTGAGATTAAGTTAGAAAAAAAAAGACAAGTGTGTACATGAGACGTCTGAAATCTCATAACTTTTGCTGGCGCTGTAAAAAGCAGCTTTTAATTTGCATAAAAAAATGCATCAAAAAGACGCTGCATGCGAACATGGCCTTAACCTTTCACTGCATTCATTCCCGGCCTTAAAGGAGACGGGGTTGATGTCGGGACGTTATAACGTACGTCAGAGAGGAATTCCATAAATGTTTTAGAATATTTTGGAGAATATGGATTTTGTAAATTTCCAGTAGAATTCAATTTGGATGAATTTGCTCATCTCTACTTGCCACCATATTTATTACTATTACAATTTGATAGATTTGCAGATCGTATCTGAGACTTTTGTCAATCATTTGTTGTTGAATATTTTAGTGTTCTCTCCTTTCACTTTTTGAGGTCTCTTATGAGTTCATGAAGTCTGCTGAAGCCAATTTTGGGGACAACTTTAGTTTTTTTTTTTTCAGGGGCACATAGTATTTGCTCAAACTGATAGGCTCAGTCTCAAGCAGACCAGTCCAAAAAAATCAGAACTAAACCCAGACGTCTTCTGTTGGTTAACTCAGAGGAAAGTTCTTCTACAAGTTGAAGTGATGACGCTCAAACAGATCATGATGCCAACGACACATTTATTAGCAAATGCTTCAAAATCCTATCCCCAACCAGGGTTACCAACTGTCCGAAAAACAGTTAATGCAGATGAAGTCTTTATATCATAATTATGGGTGGTAGACACGTATCACATATAATGATTTATCATAGTTTCCCAATGTGTCTGTAATAAATTTTGTCTGTTTGTGATTTTTTGGAAAGCTGTCCTGAAAAAATAAAAAGTCAAGTTGGCAACCCCGTACCAATACATTTATTAGAATAAAGATGGCCCTTTTAAATGAAAAAAAAAAAAATATTGTACAGTAAATCCCCTACAAAAAAAACAGGACTAAACGAGAAATATTGCAAGTTACTATCATATCTTAGCAGTGAGAAACCTAAGCTTTCTGGGGCTTACTTGCTCCTTCAAGGGCTCCAAATGTAGTCTGTAAGGCTAGAGGGCTCCTGGCTTCCTGCTATCTACAACTCTCCCTGCTGCTCTTGAATGGCATGCAGTGTCCAATCAGAAACCCACTATAGCCGTCCCTAAAGAGAGGTAGAGCTCTTAAAGGAATTGTCCATTTTATCTTTATTTTAACAAATGAGTTGTGGACATGATTGTGTGGCATTTTCTCATATATACGTATTACAGGTCGCCTATACTTGCTAGTTTATACATCTTCAAAGCCTTCCCGATTTATCGACAGCCATTTTGAGAACAGAGAAAATATCATGTGACCTGAATCAGCCTCCTCCAATTGAAAAACAGCTCGATCATGTGCAGTGCGTTCCAAATGGAGAAGGTTGATGGCCACATCTTCTAGATCAGTGTTTCCCAAACTCCAGTCCTCCCGGACCCCAACAGGTCATGTTTTCAGGATTTCCTTAGTATTGCATCGGTGATGGAAGTATCAGGAGTTCTCTCACTTGTCTATCACTATGGAAATCCTGAAAAATGACCTGTTGGGGTCCGTGAGGACTGGAGTTTGGGAAATGCTGTTCTACATGAACATGCTGTTATAGAAACTGTCATTAGTGTAAGACTACACTGAGAAGTGCAGGCGGAAAACCTGTAATGCTTATATATTAGTAAGTTCTGCAAAATCAGATCCCACACATCTGTTAAAATAAAGATCAAGTGGAAAAACCATTTAATGCAAAGAGCTTGGCGTAGTTTATCTTAAAGTCCAGCATTCAAAGCACTAACATTTTTGCCTTCTCATTTTTAAATAGACAAGCAAGGCAAGAAACTGTAATTAGATCTCTTTATCACTAGGTGGCGATGACACTTTAATAAAATTATTTTTTCGTTGTGCAAAAGGGAGAACATTATGGTAAAAACTATTACCGGTACTCATTTGCCAAGTATTACGCATTGATGAATTTGGGATCACACACCACTTTAATATGATAGCTAGAAATTAGAATTCAGCTTTGCCGAGTTTTTCAGAAAAATTTGATTTGCGGTAAAAAATATGCTGCGAATCTCAATACTGCAAAGCATCTAATTGCACAGAGAAGACAGGTTTAACACTCAGAGGTCTCCTAGGTGTGAATTGAAACACTTTTGAGCTCTATAGTGCAAACACCGGCTTAATATTGTCCAAGTGACTTCTGGCCAGAGGAAAACGAATGGCAACCAGTGGTAAATAACAGGCTATTTCACAACACTGCAGTATGAAACCTTTTAGGCTTCTTAAATTGTAAAAATGGACCAAATATTTTTGTCTTTGAGGGAAGATGCCTGACTTTATGGTATTTATACACAGGGAGTGTAAACGGACGAAGACGTGGCTTTTTCACATGGGGAAAGATGGGGTGCCAAAATGATCCTTGTTTGAGGAGTATAAAGAGCTTTTTTAGTTGCCAAATGAAGAAGCAATAGGTTTTGCACACGCCAACCAAAACATATTGCTTTATTTAAAGGGAACCTGTCACCCCCCCAGGCGTTTGTAACTAAAAGAGCCATCTTGTGCAGCACTAATGCTGCATTCTGACAAGGTGACTCTTTTAGTTATTGTTCGTTGCACTGCAGAAATAATCACTTTTGAATTTGGCCCCTCATACCTGTGAAATCGCCAGGGAGGCACGTCTTTCCCCCCTCATCCAAACGCCTCCCAGCCGTCACTCTGCGAGAAGGGCGCCGCCTCCTCGGCGTTATTCAGTTGTTCAGGCGCCTGCGCGGTCATATTCTTCCTTTGGCATGCGCAGTTCGCGTTGCCTGACAACTGACATCACTTGATGTCTTGTTTACTGCGCCTGCGTGCCCGCACAGGATCTCGGGCCGCACGTGCTCCGCTCCATACATACGCGCTCCGCTCCATACTCCATACACCATACACCTCGTACACACGCGGCTCCGCCCCGTACACATTCAGCTCCGCTCAATTCACCTCATACACATTCAGCTCCGCTCCATACACCTCATACACATTCAGCTCCGCTCCATACACCTCGTACACATTCAGCTCCGCTCCATACACCTCGTACACATTTAGCTCCGCTCCATACACCTCATACACATTCAGCTCCACTCCATACACCTCATACACATTCAGCTCCGCTCCATACACCTCATACACACGGCTCCGCTCCATACACCTCTTACACACATGGCTCTGCTACATCCACACTGTAAACACCTCCTGACCCCACAAATAAGGCAGCTTACTTACCTCATCCAGCAGCACCATGGCAAGTTGGCAACCAGCACAGCCGAGTCCTGCAATCCACGAAGGTCCCGATCATGTGACCCCAGACTCCTCTCCCCATGTGACCTTCTTACAGGTCCTGTGTGCATGGAGCAGCCAATATGTGGTGTGCTGTGCTCAGGCTGCTCTGCGGGTGCAGGGATGAGGCTGACCGCCTGATATTGCAGCACACCTCCCAACCACTGCGGGACAACTAATGTCCCGCCCGGGATCGCGGGGCTGACTGTCAAAATCGGGACAGTCCCGCTGGATCCGGGACGGTTGGGAGGTATGGTTATCCTTTGCCACTGTGTACTATCATTTGGATGCCAGAAGAAATGTTGCTCTTAGGCTATGTTCACCCTAGGCATTTTTGTTGTGTTTTTTTGTTTAATGTTTTTTGTTTTAATGCAAATTTTCAGCTGCATTTTACAGTACCAGCAGTCTATGAGATTTCAGAAATCTCATGCACACAGCTTGGTTTTTTTGCCCTCAGTATTTTGTGCAATACAGTGGTATATAATAGAGAATGTCACTTCTCTCAGCTTTTTATCAGGGTTTTTCACCCATTTAAAGTAATGGGTGGCGAAAAGAAGACCCTGAATTAACGCTGAAAAAAATGCAGGTATCAGGTTTTGCTGCCTTTTTTGTAGCAAAGTCTGATGAAGTAGAATCCGATTTTTGAATGCACTAACCTTTATCAGCATGCACAAAAGACAAATGTAGCATGTCAAAAACGCAACAAAAAAATGCACAAAAAGCGCTGCTTTCCTGCCAAGGTATTGCTGCAGAAAAATAACACAGCAAAAACGCCTAGTGTGAACATAGCCTTATGGTGAGGGTCTAAAAGTATGGCTATATAATAGTGAACCCTTTGCTTAATGGTAACGATATGCATGTCAACCCACAAGCATCTCTGCTTACAGCTTGCATTTAGCCAGCGCAATTTAAGGCACAGCTGATTAACTTTCGGCACCATGCCGTGACATTTGGTTGTCATGTTCAGCAACGTCATTTTCATTGTCATTTTCACTGTCAGCCTCATTCCCTTCCTGTGCCAACTCAATGTTCCCAAGCACATCCACCTCCTGCTGAGGTACTTCACATCCTGCTGGATATAACACGGACATTGAATGTCTGCCCAGGGGCCCAGTACTGCCCAGTGTTCTACCAGGAACCTTTACCCAACCCAGAAAATCATTCACTATTTAGACAAAAATTGAGAATTTTGCTAAAGAACATTGCTAAGTTACAACAATCTTGCCCTTTGTGCCCCACCCTGAGAAAATCCCGCACAGTGTACTACCAGGGGATTTCACTTCAACAACAAAATCACTAAAACTGGAGACAAATATTGAGAATTTTGATTTAAAAAAAATGACAACAGAATTTAAAGATTTTTGGGGGCTAAATCACAACAATGTTACTCTCTATGCACTGCCCTGAACAGGGTCCCCATCCTCTGCAGAATGCTACTGGGGAAAGTCATCCCAAATGTAAGCACAAAAAATGTAATAAAAATGAAAATAAGCGAAAATTTGATGCACAGAAGGCTATAAATTTTGGTTTATAAAAAATGTAGCATTTTGTGCCCTACGTTTTTTTTCAATAAATAATGGTGACTAAGTATATTTCATTGGGGGCTAAGCATATGCAATTCTTTTGCAAAGCGTAGAACAATTCAGGAGAGGGGACATTATTACAAGATTTTGGACATTATTACTGGATTGCGGACATTATTATAGGACGGAGACATCATTACAGGTTTGGGGACATTTAACAGGGTGGAGGTCAGAATCGCTATAAGGAGCTATTTGTAAAGCAATAATACTGTATGGGGCTGATTGGGGGACAAGCCAAGGAAATAAAAAATAAATATTCAAAATAAAGTATGAAAAAAATAACAGAAAAATATTTGGCAGCTAAAATTGTTTTATTTAAAAACTGAAGTAGAAAAGACCTGTCCCATAACCCATATGATAAACACCATTAAAAAGAATAAAAAGCATTCAAAAAAAAAGGATGGCCAAAAAAATAAAAATATCACTGTAAATGTCATCTTCTCCCACAAAGAATACGACGCTTCATATTAAAATATTTTCTAAGTGCAGCCCATTTAACCAACTGAGTTTGAGACCTCTACTGTAGACTAAAGGTACCGTCACACTAGACGATATCGCTAGCGATCCGTGACGTTGCAGCGTCCTCCATAGTGATATCGTCCAGTGTGACAGGCAGCAGCGATCAGGCCCCTGCTGTGCTGTCGCTGGTCGGGGAAGAAAGTCCAGAACTTTATTTGGTCGCTGGACTCCCCGCAGACATCGCTGAATCGGCGTGTGTGACACCGATTCAGCGATGTCTTCACTGGTAACCAGGGTAAACATCGGGTATCTAAGCGCAGGGCCACGCTTAGTAACCCTATGTTTACCCTGGTTACCATCCTAAAAGTAAAAAAAACAAACACTACATACTTACCTACAGCCGTCTGTCCTCCAGCGCTGTGCTCTGCACTCCTCCTGTACTGGCTGTGAGCGTCGGTCAGCCGGAAAGCAGAGCGGTGACGTCACCGCTCTGCTTTCTGGCCGCTGTGCTCACACAGACAGTACAGGAGGAGAGCAGAGCACAGCGCTGGAGGACAGACGGCTGTAGGTAAGTATGTACTGTTTGTTTTTTTTACTTTTAGGATGGTAACCAGGGTAAACATCGGGTTACTAAGCGCGGCCCTGCGCTTAGTTACCCGATGTTTACCCTGGTTACCGGCATCGTTGGTCGCTGGAGAGCTGTCTGTGTGACAGCTCTCCAGCGACCAAACAGCGACGCTGCAGCGATCCGGATCGTTGTCGGTATCGCTGCAGCGTCGCTAAGTGTGACGGTACCTTAAGAGGAATGCCCTCTTGTTATCAGTTGTGCGATAAATATTCTGGGGACGCTCCAGTTGTCAGAAAGATTCCAAGATAAATCAACAGGTGGTCGTCATGAATAATAATTAAAAAAAATGAAGTTTTAATTAAGGTACCTTCACACTCAGCGACGCTGCAGCGATACCGACAACGATGTCGATCGCTGCAGCGTCGCTGTTTGGTCGCTGGAAAGCTGTCACACAGACAGCTTTCCAGCGTCCAACGATCCCGAGGTCCCCGGTAACCAGGGTAAACATCGGGTTACTAAGCGCAGGGCCGCGCTTAGTAACCCGATGTTTACCATGGTTACCAGCGTAAACGTTAAAAAAACAAACACTACATACTTACCTTCAGCTGTCTGTCCTCCGGCGCTCTGCTTTCCTCTGCACTGTCAGCGCCGGTCAGCCGGAAAGCACAGCGGTGACGTCACCGCTGTGCTTTTCGGCTGGCCGTCGCTGACACAGGATGCAGGAGGAGTGCAGAGAAGCACAGCGTCAGGGACAGACAGCTGAAGGTAAGTATGTAGTGTTTGTTTTTTTAACGTTTACGCTGGTAACCAGGGTAAACATCGGGTTACTAAGCGCGGCCCTGCGCTTAGTAACCCGATGTTTACCCTGGTTACCAGTGAAGACATCGCTGGATCGGCGTCACACACGCCGATCCAGCGATGTCAGCCGGAGATCCAGCGACGAAATAAAGTTCTGGACTTTCCTCAGCGACCAATGATCTCCCAGCAGGGGCCTGATCGTTGGTCGCTGTCACACATAACGATTTCCTTAACGATATCGTTGCTACGTCACAAAAAGCAACGATATCGTTATGTGTGACGGTACCTTTATTTAAAGGTTTACTGATGGTGCCACAGCTAAGAATCATAAAATATGCAAAAAAAAGTGAAAGAAGGCAAGCACAATGCGTTTTGGCTGACATAGCCTTCATCTGGTGTGTGAGGATATATACCCACTGAAGGTTATTTACGGTATATCCTTCCTTATTGCCGTGGGTGGAGTCTCCCAGAGCAGGAGACCAATCATCACAAACCCTCTGCATATGTTTGCGATATAACTAATGTTTAAATGTATAGGTACAAACCTCTCCTTTAGGGATAGATATAATCAAATACATTCATCCCAAAATATACATCAAATTCATTCTTCATCCATAACCACAGGAAAAAAATGATCACCATATAGTGCATAAAAAAAATTGTGAAACTGCAAACTCGTACAATCCTCTCTAAAGTTTCAAGAAATATTATTTTAAAACAAACGCACCATAGTAAAGTGTGAAAAAGTTTGGGGAGTCTTACTCATAAGTAGAGTTGAGCAAATTTTTCAGAATTCTGTTCCGCTTATGATCTTCCGTGAATATTGTTTTTGTAATATTCACCCAACACAGCCGAACGTCACTGGAGCCAATTGGAGTAGAAATGAACGAATATGTTCGGAACCGATCATCAAACATAAATTCGGCAAGAATACGGTACCAATGTGGCATGAATATGGCAAATTCAGATTTGACGACCGATTACAAACATATTCGCTTAACTCTATTCATAATGGCACTATGGGATTTCCCGTGACATCACTTTGTACACCCTTAGGCTGCCATCACACTAGCAGTATTTGGTCAGTATTTTACATCAGTATTTGTAAGCCAAAACCAGGAGTGGAACAAATAGAGGAAAAGTATAATAGAAACATATGCACCACTTCTGTATTTATCACCCACTCCTGGTTTTGGCTTACAAATACTGACCAAATACTGATAGTGTGACGGCAGCCTTACGGGAGGGATTTGTCTGTTTACAAGCGTGACGTTATCTGACCACATTCGCCCATCGCTACTTCTGTTCTTATTCACATGGGACTCCAACATCCGAACCCCCAAACCTCCACATGGATCCATCCCCCTGGGCTCCACTCAATGATGAATGACTGCATATTTAGGGCGATGAATAGACCTGTGTCAGCAATACTGGATTCCTTGTGATATAATTTATATAGCGCACGGTGACCCGCTATTTTGCAACCTCAAAATGTTTGGTCCATATAAAACAATGGCACCAGACCTCTATATCATCATACTGATCCATCCTAAAGATGAATTGTCATATATTTATGGTAATAAATGTATAGCTAGATCTTTTGTATATTAGAATGAAAAGAAATCAAAAGAAATTCAATCTTTGTATCTGTTCTAGAACCTTATTGAGTCCATCTGGATGTAGACTATGCAAGCTACATATCCAGTGGGAGTCTTTCCTGTTGAGCGTTGATATTCTGTTTCTGGTATGAACAGGTATTTGTTCTAGTGGTATTACGTGTATTGAGTTGAACTGTTCGTCATGTTTCAAGGTGATATGTTTAGATATCATATTGTTTCAAATGCCCTTTTTTGATATTATGCCTATGGCCATTCATGCAGGCTCTTAATGTCTGTGTGATACGACCACATATAAATGTCCACAACAGTCTGACTGAGGAGGTATACGATATCAGTGTTTTTACTTTATTAGATTCAGCCCCATGGTTGGTCATTTTACAATAGCACCATGTTTTCCCACACTTCAACGCTCCATATTTAGTCATCTTAGAACTTTTCCCCTTATCAATAGTATGTCCTATGATGTTGGCACAGTTTTATCTTTGTTATTTTCAAGAGACTTAGTGCAATGCAATTCTTCACCGTTTTTCCTCTATGAAACGTTAGGATAGGTCTATATGGGATAATTTGTTTCAATATGGGGTATTTATGGGGTGTTTATATAGCTCTTGTTATCAGTATAGCCCTCTAGGTAAGTCATTGGAGCATTCTCTGTGTTTATGTTTGTCATCTTCTTTTCAATCTAAATAACCTGGGTTTCGATAATATTACTGGGTCCTCGTAAGGTCTCATAATTCAGAGGTGACTAAGGCTAGGATCACGTGACCGTTTATTCTCTCACCTGAGAGTATCGGGCAGATTTTGCTAGTCACACCCAAACTGTGATCATAATGTGATCTGATTTTCTCAGATGAGGGGAAGATAGAAAAGAAGGTCTCCATCTTCTTCACTCTGTCAGTCCGTGAAAATCAGACCGCACTTTTATGTCATTCATTTGTAATTTGATGTTTTCTAAGGTTCCATAGACTTGCATAGCTGAGTGCGATTTGATTTACGTACGGAAATTGTGCATGCTCCGAGTCTGTCCGAGGAAAGAATTTGGACATGTGCACAGTCCCATAGAATAACATTGGTCCTATAGTTGGTTTTATAGAAGATTTATTTTAATCAATATATGATACATTTCAGAAGAATTCATCATGCGAATGTTGCAAATGTGCAAGTCTTTTAAATATTTACACATCACTTGAGTATTTATTACTTTCTCCAATAATGGATGGTAGCATGCCTTTAATGGGGATTTCCATCAAAGGGTTTTGGGTCCTCAAATGACCAGCATTTTTTAAATATTAAAATTAGATGGTACTCAGTCTCCTTGGGTTTTTTTTGCTGACTCTATGGTGCTCCTCCTGTGCGGAGCACCTGTCCTGGCTGCTGCTATTTTAACATAGCGTAGTCTATCAAGTACAGAAAGTGGGAAAAACCCCATTAGCAAGAGATAAGGTAATCATCTATGGAAATCCTTTAAAACCCAACTTTATTTGGCATGTCTCCTGCGCACTCATTATGTAGGGAACCAAAATACAAACCCATTCAAGTAAATGAGAAGATTGTGCATTACCATGCACTCAAATTGGAGGGTTCCTGCACAAGAAATAACTGAGAAGGAGATCAGTGGGTTCCCAGTGGTCTTTTTCCACCAATCAGTAAGGAGCGACATATTCTAGAAGCTTTAAGCCAAGCAGCTGTAAGAGGGATATCATCCTTGCAATGATTAGTGATGAGTGAACATGCTCGGTGAAACTCGGATATCACTTGAGGATCTGGGTGCTTGGATGTGCTCGGCACTAATCGAGCATTGGCTGGTGCTCGGATTTAATGCTCGAATCCCCACCCTGCATGTTTGACACCTTTTACACACCCAATAAACATGCAGGAATTGCCTTCCAGTCACTGTAATGCCGTAGCCATCTTGATGGTGGCATTACTGTGATTGGCTGGCTGCATTATCTCATCAGAGGTTATAAAATGACTGGCACCTCCACGTTCAGTTCACTGATACCATTGCACAGCTCAGGGACAGTTCTGATTGGAGGTAGAAAGTAGTTGTCCAGGCCTGTGTGCACAGATTTAGGAATCAGAGTTCCTTATTGGTGATACATTTGAACCATGAACCAACATACTAAAAGTCCTTCTTAATGCTAATCTTGTGCTTTGCTGTTTCTATGGGATATACAGTATTCTGCATTTAGCCTCGGGACAGCTGCTGAAGCAGGGAGACTGGCTGAATACAGCTTAGGCTTACTGCTTTGCAGTCCATTGCTAAATATATAGCTGCTGCAGGTGACCAAATTTTTGGGGGATGAAAAAATTGACTGTATTATCATCTATACAGTTTATTGTGCTTTGTGTACCGGTAATCACTTGTTTTGGTTCCAAAAATTGACTTGTCATTCATACAATTTAACTTGCTTTGGGTGAAATTACGGTGGTTTGAAATTTGTAACAGGTGAGATGACCAAATTTTTTTAAAATAAAGAAAAAAAAGTTTCAATTACTTAAGAAAACTTGGTTTCTGGAGACTGCGTAAGGAGTATGGTGCACGAATACAACAAGGACATAATGCAGGTGTGACTGTGCCTGTGGTTAGAGCAGAAGCAACACGCCAACCCACGACACATAGCTTCCTGTCCAATTTGCAAAAACAAACGGGACACCACCCAATCTTCCACAGGGTCTAGACTCATCAGCCAAGAGTCTTGATCACTTAATCCTCACCCTGATCCTCCTACCATGTTGAGACTTAGGAGACCAGTGATCTCACACTAGGCCTCTCCGAGGAGCTATTTGCATAATCATTTCTTGATTGTGGACTCACCCTGCATGTTCCAAGAGGGACAGGAGGACATGCTTTTTAGTGACGATGATGTAAAGGTCGGCCAGGGCTGTAGTCGTGGCTGAGCTACACGAGCATTGCACGCCTTGGCCTCCCTCTATATAAAAATCATGTTCCATTGTCAGCTCACCTGCTGCTACACTCTCTGTGCTGGCAGGTCTTCTCCTCGGCTCCCATCAGACTGCTCCAGTCCCTTGGGAAATAATGGATATAGAGAAACCAAGCGCACCACTATATACAAAGATACCAAAGGAAAAGGAAAAGGAAAACTAGGGGTGCAAGCTCAGTGATAAATAATAATGGCCAAAAAAAGAGAAGGGACCACTGCAATAAATGCACACCACAAAATTGTATAGAAAATTATTTAACAGTATATTTTATTGGTACGCCACACAAAATATTAAAACATAATTAAAACCAGACAAGAATCAATCCACTCAGAAAAATAAGTACATGTTATAGTGCCCAATATACACAGATATGCATATAACCAATCTCAGACCTACTGGCTCATGGGGCTATGTGGTGCAACTCTGCAAACCTAACGTGGACAATAACATGCCCATCAAGGAAAAGGGCCCCCAAGGTAGGGAAGGACCCCATAGGTAAGACCACAGAAGATGACCAAAGACAATATATATAAAAAGGGTCATCTGCATAGTGCAACCAAGAGAACTCAAATGCAGGAGCTGAGTGGAATGAAGACAGTGGCCCCACGTGTATCATCCTAGTAGAAAGGGCTTCATCAGTGGAGGTGGTGGCACACATACCAATGCACAAATAAATAGCAGTATGTGGAGTTGCCATAATTACCTGATGAAAAACCGGTGTGCATGGATAGGAGCAACCCAGTGAGGAGAAAAAAAAATGTGCACATGAGACTGGTACCAGAAAGTAACCACGCACGCTGGAACGCAAGCCCTGTCAGGGCGTCTGCGTGAAGAGGAGCGCAACAAAGTCCAGCGCCATTGCGCAGCTGCAGATGCTGCGACGCGGGTCCACTCAAGGCGCATCCAGCGTCTTTGTACATAATTGTGCATGATCAATACATGCTCACCAAGCACGAAACACCCTGTGAAATGCCTGCATAGAATAGAGCGCAAGGCAACTATCAGGCGCCTGCGCAAAATAACGCGCCGCAGAGTCCAGTACCACAGTACGCATAGTTAATGTATGCTTGCGAAAAAATACGCCTACGCAGGCTGGCCATATGGGATGTCCGCATAAAATACAGCGCAGGGCATTATAATTAGGCCAATTCAGCCAAGAAAACGTTAAAGTCACATATGCTTAAAGAAGTGCAGAGAACCCGTATGTACCGTGGGCTGAACAAAACCGCAGCCATAATGAAGGGCGCAAGGTTCACACACTATATAGGATCCCAAAATATAAACAAAGATAATATCACAGCCGACAAGTGATGTTAGAGTACAAACAACACATACAACATAGGCAAACAAAAGCCAAACAACCTCCGGGGGACAGGCACCCCACTATAGCAAGGACACACACACACAACACCTATCTATGCCAGACAGGTTAAGCATGGACTATAATATTAGACAAACCAAGAATAGTATTTCAAGAGAAGGTGCAACTTTAATTGAAAACACATATACAAAGAAATACACATACGTATATACACATATATATATATATATATATATATATATATATATATACACATATACTCATACATACACAGCACATTATAAATATAATAATTAGAATCAACCCATGTAAAAATTGAAGAAGTGATGTATGACACTAACAGGTATCAAGATCCAGCAGGGTAAAAACACCCATTCCATGTAAACACAAAACGGATGCCGGATCGTAACATCTCCATATTGACATATAGATAAAAAGCAAAGGCTCAAGTCCTGGACCTTCATCAAACTGAGGACCACACTACAGTCTGCGGCCTTAAAAAAAGATGTTGGGGGGCGTCAAACCCCTAGACCAGAGTCGAAGCCTGATACAAATGCAGGAATGTAGGAGACGAAGAAAAAAAGGGGGAGAAGAAAAACCGACACATGTCAGACCCCCTAGTGTTCAGAAGCACCACCCATAATTGCCCCGTGAGCCAAAACCAGTAATAAACAATCAGGATAAAAACTGTGACAATTGAAACCATAAAATACAAATATAGTCTATAGCTTGAGGCACAGATGTAACTCCTGGACGCATCAAGGCCAGGGAACCATGGTATCGTAGATCTATTATTTATGGCAGACGGGACCGAACGCGAACTTTGAGGCTGTTTCCCTGAATCCATGAGAAGATATAATTCCATCTGGAGATGATTATAATCCAAGGAACCCCGAAAATAGCAATTCCTCATTCAGACCTGTAGGGGCAGCAGAGCCAAATTTAAATATCCACCGAGATCTACACTGAAATGCCCTATCTAGTGGTCAATTCCCACACTACGCTTTCCCTACACACAAATACATTATGGATAGATAGATATATACACATTTGACTTTAAAACATACATCTCAGTAAAAGTACGGGGCGTCATATATACATATACACGATTAAAACTGAAGAAGGCACAGAGGTTAAGAGGAATTCCTACAACCTCCTTACAATGATGAGACACATTTGCCGATAAGTCAGGTTGTTGTAAAGTCACCAAGTCAGGAGGACCAGGGGGCTGCGGTGGAAGACAAGATGGAATATGATGAAGTCACTGACCCAACCTGGGAAACTGGCATGTAGAGCGAGGTCAGTAACACTGAGGGGGAGAGATCAGCAGCTCCAGAATAGGCAGGAAGAGGCAGTGGGGTGACCAGAGGGGAGAAGGCAGACAACTGATTCACAGAGCACCAACACTCGTGAATTTCTCTGTCAAAGAGTTATGTGTTCCATAGTCTGGGACTTTTTTAAAGAGCGTTCTAAGACAAAAAAATAGTCATTTGCAACCTGTACCATGCTAGGATCAGCAGGGGCCTGACCCCTAAGAACCTAACCACCACCAGCCTGATCAGGCACTTGTAATCTAAGCACCGGACTCTGTGGGCCATAGCCTGGGTCCACAATTGGTGCCAGTGGGTGACACCACTGCCTCTTCCCCTGTGCTAGGTGCTTGCCAATCCCCTGTCCATGACACTCATACAGATTCCTCCTGCCCTGCACCTCTCCTTGCACATTCTGAGGTACCATCATCGGCCCCTTCCAAATCCTTGTCCCGGCATAGTGTTCAGCTGTCCCTACCCCAGGCCTTGGAATAAAAAAAGAAAATTCCCATTCACCCATCCAAGCAAAAAGCCCAAATGATAAACGGACACATTTCTAAGATGCTTGCCGTGGAAATGTTGAAGAGGAATTACATGTCAGAAGTAATCTAAAATCAACAGGGGCAATTCATGTGTATAAGGCCATATTTGCTTTGTTATGGCAGGCTTTTTAATTGCATATTTGGTCCCATATTGCGCTTTGAAACTGACTTCTTTCTTAGAAAACAATAAAAGACATATAATACGAAAAAAGGAAAATTCTTAGTCCGCTGACTTCATGCGGTCCTAGCAGACTTTCCAGACTATTTTTAACATCCTATAAAAATGCAAAATTTAAGGACCTCAGTATTTGTGATCTCTCTAGAGTATCTCCACAGATCATTTGCCATTGCTACAAAAGACTGTTAAAGTTGTTACTGTCAGCTGCTGACTCTTTTCTATTTCTGGTGTGTGTACATAGTCTTTTTGACCCTGAAAATCACAGACCATTGCGTAATACTAAATTCAATTTAAGTGGGTCTATTTTAGGTATATGCCAGATCAACAAAAAGTTTTTATTTTAGTTGTCCTTTTGTATGGCCTCTTTGCACATCTGAAATTACTTTTATGAAAGCAGCATTTTCCTCTGGTTATAAATGCTATTCAATTCCAATGTATTGCTTCACTTGGTGGAATGCCCATACTTGTTGCCTCTTGTGATGTTTGTAACCACAAAGTTTGCTGCCTATTAAAAGACTTAGAACCATAAAGTTTATTGTCTCTTGGTGAGTTTTCCTGCAAGATTTCCTGCATTGTCTCTTATGTATATATTGAATAGTTTAAAAAACCTTTTGGAAGATCTTATTTTACTTTAACACCATTTCTGTATTGCTTTCAATGTGTCACAGCACTCAATCTGTCAGAACTTAGTTCAGCTTCCTCTCCTGGTTGTCTCTCATGAATACTATGTCTGGCAATCTTGTGACCTTCTTAGACAATTATCACGCATTAGTCCCTTATACTCAGTCTTCTAACAATTTCTGTGGTGGAATACATGTCTATTCATCAACATCTGCATGCAGTTTCCCTCTGGTGTTGCTATTTTTCCACCCTCTCTCAGCTGCTATCTGGTGGATATACTTTTACTGACAGGAATTAGCCTATCTGCTATATGGTGGTATTCTTCATCTTCTCTCAACAATGATGGCACTTTCTCTTGCAATTGAGGTGGCTTCTATGATTTAGGACACACTATAGGGATGGCAGGAGAAGCTTGAACTTTGCACCTCTCTGATCCTTACTATAGCCAAGGGGTTGTGCATCATAGGTAGAACACTACTCACCCCTACTTCTAGCTAGCTATAATGCATACACTTTTTGTTGGCCACCATAACTCTCAACACTTCTGTCAGGTTGTCCATCTAACCTTTACAGTTGGGAAACAAGACTTTTTCTAATCTACTCTGTCATGTTATCAGAGGTATGCTTTGTAATGCTTATCTTTTGATGCTTTTTGACCCCTCTGTTCACTAGCAACTTAATGCATTAATCTCTAAAGAAAGACACCTCAGAACTCTAAACCACTACCAGTAACCTGCAATAGATCAATAATTATCTGAATAGGGAATTTCTCCCTTGAATTATCAGTTACTCGCATTACTCACCCAGCATTTCACCTAATTTTTGAACATATGTTGCATTTCAGTCACAGCAACACATAATAATAATGACAAGTTTGGAAGCTGGTTGGTAACTCTACTGAAACCGGGTCAATTGTAAATTGTGACAACAGAAAAAATATGTTAGTCCTTGACGGTCCTGCACATGATAATAGAGTTTGGATAGCACAAGTCTTTCATTTTTGTAAGATGGTAGTGGACTAATTTTAACTCTTTTATATACAATTATGGTTTTATGGCCACATTGTCGAGCATGATTCGTATGATTTTCCCTCCTTGCATTCATTCCTAGAAATAATGCACATGTCAAAATGCTCCAATCATAGAGGTGAAGTAATTGCATAGAGGTATGGTGAGCAATGTATCGTAGCTGCATAATCTGTACTTTCATTAGACTTGTTCCATGTATGCATAAAAAACCTTAAATATTATGTTTAAATGCTAACTTCTTAGTGGCTTTTGTGGAAAGGGATTGCCTATGATTAATGGTTGGAAAAAAGTTCTGGTAGGAAATTGGAAAAATATATTTTCTGGCATGATATTGTAAGCAATGACACTGCCTGACCATAAATGATCTGGTTTGTGAGCTACTAAAAAAACATGTAATTGAGTGATATTTTATTAACATGTTGGGTAGCTTTTTACTGCTTTTACATCGAAGAATATAAGTGTAATATGATTTCTCAAGTCAAGTAATTTATATTGAAAAGGCAATTGTTTTTTTAAGTTGACTTATGTCAGATAACATGCCATTATAATACCTTTTTATTCTATCTAATATAAAATAGTCATTTTCTAGGGGTTCATACATGCAAGTAAAGAGCCATAACTACTGTAACAGGGTTTGCAACTGCTGCTTCCATCTTCTGAGGTGGAAAATGTGGTTAATTCCTCATTTTTCGCTTCCTCCATAATATTATGTTTAGTCAGTGCTAGAGATGGGCAAACCTGTATGGTATCGAACGGGGTCTGTGCACTCCTCTCAGAGGTCTGTGTTACTTTTTTGGTTCAGCAGCCTGAATAAAGCTTGTTGAAAGTGCAGACAATCAACACGCTTTTCTTGTGTGGGCACTTCCAGCCCCATCACAGCCATGTCAAGTATTGGCATGACTATGATTGGTCGGTGCACCGTGTAAAAAAAAAAAAAAGAATAAACAAATAAAAACACGTGGGAACTCCTCTATTCTTGATAACATACCCTCAGCTGTCAGCTTTATCTTTGCTGGTTATGAGAAATAGAGGGTTGGCAATGGTTATCAAAAATAGATTGCTTTTCCCAGATCTCGCCCTGATGCATTGGCAAGCATGGTAATATTTTGGGGTTGAGGTCACATTTGTAATAACAGCTGATATCAAGCCCAGGAGTTAGTAATGGAGAGGCAACATTACCAGCCCAGTAAGTAAAAAGTTATAAAGACACACACATAAAAAATCCATTAATTGAATAAAACACTCCCCAACAATTACCCTTTTTTTTCTTATTATTAACTTAAAAATAAAAAATGTAAGTAATCCTCATCTGTCCCCCCTTAGCACAATGCCAACTAAGGTACCACATGCATCATTGGTTCAGATTCTTCTGCCTTACAACGGAGGATGGCACCCTATGGTTGCATTTATTGGGCCCCCGCTCACCTGCGGCTGACCCTTCTCGCCCTATTGTTAGGATGAATAATACATTGACAGGATATTAAGACAATTCGTCACAGCATTACCATCATATACTTGACTACTGCAACATCCTTTTCTGTGGCCTCCCTGCTAACACCATTGCACCTCTCCAGTCCATCCTTAACTCTGCTGCCTGACTAATTCATCTCTCTCCTCGCTACTCCTCCGCTTCCCCCCTCTGCAGATCTCTTAACTGGCTCCCATTCCCTCAGCGTATCCAGTTCAAATTACTAATACTAACCTACAAAGCCATCCATAACCTGTCTCCTCCATATATCTCTGAACTAATCTCCCGATATCTTCCCTCACGTAATCTCCGCTCCTCCCAAGACCTCCTTCTCTTCTCCACACTTATTCGCTCCTCACCCAACCGCCTCCAAGACTTCTCCCGAATATCCCCCATCCTCTGGAATTCTTTGCCCCAACACGTCCGACTATCAAGCACATTCGGATCCTTCAGACGGAACCTGAAAACCCACCTCTTCAGGAAAGCCTACAGTCTGCACTGACCCCACTGCCTCCTCACCACTACTGAAGCTACTGCCTCACCAACACCGGAACTCCTGCAACCCTCAACCTATTGTCTCCTTCCCCACCATCCTGTAGAATGTAAGCCAGCAAGGGCAAAGTCCTCGCCCCTCTGTATCAGTCTGTAATTGTTAGTTTGCTTACTGTAAGTGATATCTTTAATTTGTATGTAACCCTTTCTCATGTACAGCACCATGGAATCAATGGTGCTATATAAATAGATAATAATAATAATATTCAGTTGTGTGAAAATGTGTTTGCCCCCTTCCTGATTTCCTATTATTTTGCATGTTTGTCACAGTTAAATGTTTCAGATTACCAAATAAATTGAAATATTAGACAAAGATAACACAAGTAAACACAAAATGCAGTTTTTAAACGAAGGCCTATATTATTAGGGGGAAAAGAAATCCAAACCCATAGTGCCCTGTGTGAAAAAGTGATTGCCCCTAAGCTAAATAACTGGTTGGGTGACCCTTAGCAGCAACAACTGCAATCAAGCATTTGCGATAACTGGCAATGAGTCCTTTACAACGCTATGGAGGAATTTTGGCAAACTCATCTTTGCAGAATTGTTGTAATTCAGCCATATTGGAGGGTTTCCAAGCATGAACCACCTTTTTAAGATCATGCCACAGCATCTCAATTGGATTAATGTCAGGACTTTGACTAGACCACTCCAAAGTCTTTTGCTTTTCTTAAGCCTTTCAGAAGTGGATTGTTGGTGTGTTTTGGATCATAGTCCTGCTGCATAACTCAAATGCTCTTCAGCTTGAGGTGACGAATGGATGGCTGTACTTTCTCCTTCTGGATTTTTTGGTGGACAGCAGAATTCATGGTTCCATTTGCCACAGCTAGTCTTCCAGGTCCTGAAGCAGAAAAACAGCCCCAGACCATCCCACTACCATCACCGTATTTTAATGTTAGTATGATGTTCTTTTTCTGAAATGCTGTGTTACTTCTACACCAGATGTAATGGGACATAGAACTTCCAAAAAGTTCAACTTTTGTCTCATCAATCCTCAGAGTATTCTCTCAAAAGTCTAGAGGCTAATCAAGATGTTTCTTCCAAAACTGAGACCAGCCTTTATGTTCTTATTACTCAGCAGTGGTTTTCATGTTGAAACTCTGCCATGCAGGCCATTTTTGCCTAGTCTCTTCATTATGGTGGAGCCATGAACACTGACCTGAGGCAAGTGAGACCTGCAGTTCTTTGGATGTTCTTCTGGGGTCTTTTGTGACCTCTTGGAGTAGTCGGCACTACGCTCTTGAGGTAATTTTGGTTGGCCAGCTACTCCTGGGAAGGCTCACCATTGTTCCATGTTTTTATCATTTGTGGATAATGGCTCTCACTGTGGTTCTCTGGAGTCTAAAAGCTTGAAAAATAGCTTTATAACATTTTCCAGACTGATAGATCTTAATTACTTTGTTTATCACTTGTTACAGAACTTCTTTGGATCACTGCATGACATCTAGCTGTTCAGGATCTTTTGGTGTACTTCACTTTGTCAGGCATGTCCTATTTAAGTGATTTCTTGATTGAGAACAGGTGTGGGAGTAATCAGGCCTGCATGTGGCTAGGCAATGTGAACTCAGTTTCTCCAATATGGGATAAACCCCAGTTAATTTATGTTTTAAGGGGGGAATCACTTTTTCACACAGGGCCCTATAGGATTGGATTTCTTATTCTCTTAAAAATAAAGACCTTCATTCTAAAAGTTGAATTTTGTGTATTTACTTGTGTTACGTTTGACTAATATTTAAATTTTTAATTATATGGAGGGGTTGGCGCAGAGGCAACAGTACCTAAAGGAAGAAAAAAAAATGCAGCTGCGAAATAGGACAAAAACCACCAATATTGTCAACAAAAATAACAATTGTAAAACCTACATATATTTCACGCTGTGCATATATTCTATCCTTAGTAGAAACAAGGCTGCCTATAACCCATAAGAAAAAACGGCGTAGGGGCTGCAGGGGGGGGGGGGCAATTCAGCAAAAAAAAGAAAAATGGGAAAAAACAACAAAAAAACATAACGAACGATGAACAAAATTTTTTTAATTTAAGTAATTATACCCTGGATCAAAATGAGACAAATTTACTAAACAAAGGATTAAAACTTGCCCCGGCCGCTAAATTTGATAAATTTCAGGCTTTCATCGGTATTAAATTATTTATGAGGAAACTGGCCATGAAAAAATATTTTCAAAAAAAGAGTGCTATTATATCTAATTATGAAGAAAATGAGTCCCAAAAATACACTCATACGGGTTTACGAAATAAATCGAATTTCAATCCACTAAACGAATACTCGGAATCATTCGAGGCTTTTCAGAAAAATGTTATAAAAGACATTAGAAAAGTGAGTGATAAAAAATGCTCAAATGTCAGATATAATCTTAATTTTAATGAAAGAAAAGCCATAAAAACCCTCCAAGCAAATAAAAATATAGTGATCTGACCGGCCGATAAAGGCGGCGGAATAGTGGTTTTGAATACATCGGACTATCATGAAGAATACATGAGACTCCTCGATGATGGACAAACTTACAAAAAACTAAAAGGGGATCCAACGTCATCTTATATCCAGGAAATGCAAACCCTGATCAAACATGGTCTAGATATGGGAATATTGAATAAACGAGAATATGATTTCATTAATATTCCACACCCGAAGATTGCGATTTTTTTATTACCTACCGAAGGTACATAAAAATTTAATCAATCCCCCTGGTCGTCCGATAATTTCAGGCATTCAATGCCTAACAGCAAATCTTTCGAAATATGTTGATACTCATCTGCAAGGTATAGTACCCCTATTGCCCTCTTACTTGAAAGATAGTGCCCATATTTTGAAAATTTTGAAAGAGGTTCAATGGCAGGAACACTTCATTTTGGGTACGTTAGATATAACCTCACTCTATACCGTGATTCAACATACAAAAGGTTGTGAGGCAGTGACGCACTTTTTAAACAAAACTGGATCTCTTCCCCAGGAACAAGTGAAATGTATTGAAGATTGCATTTATTTTATCTTGACTCATAATTAGTTTTATTTTGAGGCGAAATACTACTCCCAGCAGTGGGGTACTGCTATGGGGACCAGGTACGCGCCCAGCTACGCCAATCTGTATGTTGGCAAATGGGAGGACTCTGCCATCTATGTGGATGGTGTGCTGTGCGAGAACCTGGTCCTCTGGCATCGTTTCATCGACGACATTGTGTTCATTTGGTCGGGAGGTGCAGATTTATTAACTGATTTCTTAGCAGAAATAAATAGTAACTCATATTTTTTAAATTTCTCTGCTGTTACGAGTAAAGAATCGATTTATTTTTTGGATTTAAATGTCTTCATTCAAGATGGCACTATTCAAACCCGCACGTGTTTTAAACCTACTGACTGCAAAAATTATATATCTAGGGAGAGTTGCCATCTTCCTAGTTGGCTTTTAAATATACCAAAAAGCCAGTTCACACGCTTGCATAGAAATTGCTCACGTCCCCAGGATTTCGAACAAGAAGTGGATATATTAACCGCTAAATGTTTAAAAAAGGGATATGATGAGTCCCACCTTCTGAATATGAAAGATATAGTAAGACGGAAACCACGAGCAGAGCTTATTCAGGTCAATAAGAGTAACAAAGAAAATAATGACACTGTAAATAATATTCCTATTATCACCCAATATAACACCAACGTGCATATTTTCAAAAAAATTGTTGGAAAACATTGGGATTTACTGAAAGGGGACAAAATAATTGGGGATCAGATACAATCTAAACCCAGATTTGTTTTTACCAAGAGTCAAAATCTGGGTAATGTGATTGCTCCCTCAATTCCTATTTATAACCAAAGAACAGGTTGTATCTCTCTTATTGGAAAGAGAAAACCTGGTATTGTCCCATGTTACAACTTCGGAATGTGTAAATCTCTCAAATTAACAAAGCAATGTACCATTTCAAACGGTATGATAGAAGTCAAAATCTGCAATTTTATCACCTGTACCACTAAGGGGGTGATCTACTCTTTAAAATGCCCTTGTGGGAAGCTATATGTGGGGCGCACGAAACGCCCATTGAATATAAGAATAAATGAACATCTTAGAAACATTAAAAAGAAATTCTGTGGGCACCCATTACACTGGGGAACAATTTGAAAAAAAATTTCTGTTGAGTTAGGTTTTTGAGCTGATTTATACTAAAATTGGAATGCTGATTCCAAAAATGTAGTCAGTTTTTTTCTAGCACGTCAAGTTTTTCCTCCACAACTTACCTGCCAGAGAAGCACAATTGCACTGATATCTGTAATAAGACTTGTTATCTGATTACAATTCGACTCATATAGAGCTACGTGGCAACTTGTAAGAGTAGTCACAACTGAGACAGTGTGGTGAGAGGTGTGCAGCTCCCAATACGTCATAATTATCAATATCTTTACACAAAAAATTTATCATAGTAGGAATAAATAAATTGGATTTGTGATAGCTTTTCTCTTTACATTGGGCGCTTAGTTGTAATTTATATATCTTTTATGATTTTTTTCTTTGTTAGTTTTCAAAGCTTGTAACTTTCCATCTCAGTGTTTTATTTACATATGTACATATTTCCTTTGTTTCAGATCATGTCTGCTCCCTCTTCCTCTCGTCGTAAATGCCTATTTGTACTATTTAAAAAAACAAAACACTTTTTAGGTACAGTAGTTTACGTATTTTTGAGAAGACAAAAATCCTATAGTTCAAAAACTTGACGTGATAGAGAAAAACTGAGATAATTTCTGGATTCAGCATCCAAAAATTAGTTAAGAACAGTTGTCTGACCTAACTCCTAAAAAATTGTGTTCCCCAGTGTTATCTAAACATTATGCTGAGCATCATAATGGATGAGCTAAAGGTACTGTAATTACTGGCCTTGAGATTGTAAAACAGGACTGGCGTAAAGGTGATTACATAAAAAAAAATGTCCAGAGCCGTGAGCAGATGGATTTTAAATTTGGACACATTGAGGCCGACTGGCTTAACCCCTTAGTGACAGAGCCAATTTGGTACTTAATGACCGAGCCAATTTTTGCAATTCTGACCACTGTCACTTTATGAGGTTATAACTCTGGAACGCTTCAACGGATCCCGCTGATTCTGAGATTGTTTTTTCGTGACAAATTGTACTTGCGATTATTTATGAAAAAAACGGAAATATGGCGAAAATTTTTAAAATTTTGCAATTTTCAAACTTTGTATTTTTATGCCCTTAAATCAGAGAGATATGTCACGAAAAATAGTTAATAAATAACATTTCCCACATGTCTACTTTAAATCAGCACAATTTTGGAAACAAAATTTTTTTTGTTAGGGAGTTATAAGGGTTAAAAGTTGACCAGCAATTTCTCATTTTTACAACACCATTTTTTTTTAGGGACCACATCACATTTGAAGTCATTTTGAGGAGTCTATATGATAGAAAATAATGAAGTGTGACACCATTCTAAAAACTGCACCCCTCAAGGTTCTCAAAACCACATTCAAGAAGTTTATTAACCCTTTACGTGCTTCACAGGAACTGAAACAATGTGGAAGGAAAAAAATGAACATTTAACTTTTTTTTGCAAACATCTTAATTCAGAACCATTTTTTTTATTTTCACAAGTGTAAAAACAGAAATGTAACCATAAATTGTGTTATGCAATTTCTCCTGAATACGCAAATACCCCATATGTGGGGGTAAACCACTTTTTGGGCGCACCGCAGAACTTAGAAGTGAAGGAGCGCCGTTTGACTTTTTCAATGCAGAATTGGCTGGAATTGAGATCGGACGCCATGTCACGTTTAGAGAGCCCCTGATGTGCCTAATGTTATGACCTGGTGGTCAGGACAATAATGGACCTGGTGGTTAAGAGAACACGGAATGACCTGATAGTTACTGATAATAAGGACGAGCTCTGGGACGTGGGAACTCTGCTGACCGCAATCCCTAAACCTATCAAACACACTAGAAATAGCCGTGGATTGCGCCTAACGCTCCCTATGCAACTCGGCACAGCCTAAGAAACTAGCTAGCCCTGAAGATAGAAAAATAAAGCCTACCTTGCCTCAGAGAAATTCCCCAAAGGAAAAGGCAGCCCCCCACATATAATGACTGTGAGTAAAGATGAAAATACAAACACAGAGATTAAATAGATTTAGCAAAGTGAGGCCCGACTTACTGAACAGACCGAGGATAGGAAAGGTTACTTTGCGGTCAGCACAAAAACCTACAAAAAGACCACGCAGAGGGCGCAAAAAGACCCTCCGCACCGACTCACGGTGCAGAGGCGCTCCCTCTGCGTCCCAGAGCTTCCAGCAAGCAAGACAACAAATTAAATAGCAAGCTGGACAGAAAAATAGCAAACCAAAGAAATACAAGCTGGAACTTAGCTTCTGATGGGAAGACAGGTCACAAGAACGATCCAGGAGTGAACAGACCAATACTGGAACATTGACAGGTGGCATGGAGCAAAGATCTAAGTGGAGTTAAATAGAGCAGCAGCTAACGAATTAACCTCGTCACCTGTGAAACTCAGAAACACCCACCAGAGGAAGTCCATGGATAGAACCAGCTGAAGTACCATTCATGACCACAGGAGGGAGCCCGACAACAGAATTCACAACAGCCTAAACAGTGCAAACTCCACACAAGTGACACCATTTTGGAAACTAGACCCCTTAAGGAACTTATCTAGATGTGTGGTGAGCACTTTGAATCCCCAAGTGCTTCACAGAAGTTTATAATGTAGAGCCGTGAAAAAAAAAATCGCATTTCTTCTACAAAAATGATCTTTTTGCCCACAAATTTTTATTTTCACAAGGGTAACAGGAGAAATTAGACCACAAAAGTTGTTGTGCAATTTCTCCTGAGTACGCTGATACCCAATATGTGGGGGTAAACCACTGTTAGGGCGCACCGCAGAGCTTGGAAGAGAAGGAGTGCCGTTTTACTTTTTCAATGTAGAATTGGCTGGAATTGAGATTGGACGCCATGTCGCGTTTGGAGAGCCCCTGATGTGCCTAAACAGTGGAAACCCCCCACAAGTGACACCATTTTGGAAACTAGACCCCTTAAGGAACTATCTAGATGTGTGGTGAGCACTTTGAACCCCCATGTGCTTCACAGAAGTTTATAACGTAGAGCCATGAAAATAAAAAATATTTTTTTTTTCCACAAAAAAGATTTTTTAGCCCCCAAGTTTTTATTTTCACAAGGGTAACAAGAGAAATTGGACCCCAAAAGTTGTTGTCCAATTTGTCCTGAGTATGCTGGTACCCCATATGTGGGGGTAAACCACTGTTTGGGCGCACGGCAGAGCTCGGAAGGAAGGAGCGCCGTTTTGGAATGCAGACTTTGATAGAATGGTCTGCGGGCATTATGTTGCGTTTGCAGAGCCCCTGACAGGGTCGGACTGGGGCACCGGGACACCGGAGGATCCTCCGGTGGGCCCCGCTCCCCATCTCCTGCCTCCTTCATTTGTGCCTGCCCTGCATGCTCATAGCTTGCGCACAGCAGTGCGCACTTTATTGTATAGTCGGCGCAGCTGGCAGACTGCACAGGTGATGGGAAGTGCAGGAGCAGCTCCTTCACATCACCTGCTGCCGCTGCCATTCCTCTGCCAGGAGAGCTGTGCTGTGTGTGTGCCGACCCTCTCTTCAGCCAACAGCACAGTCAAAGGAACAGCTGACTGTGAGGCTGAGAGGAGACACGCACACAGCTGACCGGCAGCAGTCACCTGTCTCCTGTGCTGGATATGATCTCTGCTCCTCTTCCACAATCCACAAAGCCCTGGGCAGCAGTGTAAACGCTGATTGGCTGCAATTCAGCCAATCAGCGTTAGTTTTCTTTGTGTGAGCTCACAGCACAGCTCAGGCAAGGAGCTATGCTGTGATTGGTCAGCAGTCCTACCCAAGCAGCAGTGGAGCAGGAGTCTGATGGCTGCAGTCAGTGTGACTGTAAGTAAATAACTCTATGATGCCTGCACAGAGGCAGTTAGGGGAGGGGGCCCTCAGTGATATTCTAATTTTCTTGTGGACCCCCTCCCCTATTGTGTCATCCACCTCTATTTTACTGTGGCTCCCCTTTCCCTCTCTGACTAGGCCCATAGGAAATCAGAGGTGACATAGTGGGGGAGGGGGCCCACAGGAAAACAGAGGTGACAGTGGGGGAGGGGACACACAGGAAAATAAAGGTGACACAGTGGGGGAGGGGGCCCACAGGAAAATAGAGGTGACAGTGGGGGAGGGGACACACAGGAAAATAAAGGTGACACAGTGGGGGAGGGGGCCCACAGGAAAATAGAGGTGACAGTGGGGGAGGGGGCCCACAGGAAAATAGAGGTAGCACAGTGGGGGAGGGGGCCCACAGGAAAATAGAGGTAGCACAGTGGGGGAGGGGGCCCACAGGAAAATAGAGGTAGCACAGTGGGGGAGGGGGCCCACAGGAAAATAGAGGTAGCACAGTGGGGGAGGGGCCCACAGGAAAATAGAGGTGGCACAGTGGGGGAGGGGGCCCACAGGAAAATAGAGGTAGCACAGTGGGGGAGGGGGCCCACAGGAAAATAGAGGTAGCACAGTGGGGGAGGGGGCCCACAGGAAAATAGAGGTAGCACAGTGGGGGAGGGGGCCCACAGGAAAATAGAGGTAGCACAGTGGGGGAGGGGCCCACAGGAAAATAGAGGTGGCACAGTGGGGGAGGGGGCCCACAGGAAAATAGAGGTAGCACAGTGGGGGAGGGGGCCCACAGGAAAATAGAGGTAGCACAGTGGGGGAGGGGGCCCACAGGAAAATAGAGGTAGCACAGTGGGGGAGGGGGCCCACAGGAAAATAGAGGTAGCACAGTAGGGGAGGGGGCCCACAGGAAAATAGAGGTAGCACAGTGGGGGAGGGGGCCCACAGGAAAATAGAGGTGACACAGTGGGGGAGGGGGCCCACAGGAAAATAGAGGTAGCACAGTGGGGGAGGGGGCCCACAGGAAAATAGAGGTGACACAGTGGGGGAGGGGGCCCACAGGAAAATAGAGGTGACACAGTGGGGGAGGGGGCCCACAGGAAAATAGAGGTGACACAGTGGGGGAGGGGGCCCACAGGAAAAGAGAGGTGACAGTAGGGGAGGGGTCCCACAGGAAAATAGAGGTAGCACAGTGAGGGAGGGGGCCCACAGGAAAATAGAGGTAGCACAGTGGGGGAGGGGGCCCACAGGAAAATAGAGGTGACACAGTGGGGGAGGGGGCCCACAGGAAAATAGAGGTGACACAGTGGGGGAGGGGGCCCACAGGAAAATAGAGGTGACACAGTGGGGGAGGGAGCCCACAGGAAAATAGAGGTGACACAGTGGGGGAGGGGGCCCACAGGAAAATAGAGGTGAAAGTGGGGGAGGGGTCCCACAGGAAAAGAGGTGACACAGTGGGGGAGGGAGCCCGCGGGAAAATAGAGGTGACACAGTGGGGGAGGGGGCCCACAGGAAAATAGAGGTAGCACAGTAGGGGAGGGGGCCCACAGGAAAATAGAGGTAGCACAGTGGGGGAGGGGGCCCACAGGAAAATAGAGGTGACACAGTGGGGGAGGGGGCCCACAGGAAAATAGAGGTAGCACAGTGGGGGAGGGGGCCCACAGGAAAATAGAGGTGACACAGTGGGGGAGGGGGCCCACAGGAAAATAGAGGTGACACAGTGGGGGAGGGGGCCCACAGGAAAATAGAGGTGACACAGTGGGGGAGGGGGCCCACAGGAAAAGAGAGGTGACAGTAGGGGAGGGGTCCCACAGGAAAATAGAGGTAGCACAGTGGGGGAGGGGGCCCACAGGAAAATAGAGGTAGCACAGTGGGGGAGGGGGCCCACAGGAAAATAGAGGTGACACAGTGGGGGAGGGGGCCCACAGGAAAATAGAGGTGACACAGTGGGGGAGGGGGCCCACAGGAAAATAGAGGTGACACAGTGGGGGAGGGAGCCCACAGGAAAATAGAGGTGACACAGTGGGGGAGGGGGCCCACAGGAAAATAGAGGTGAAAGTGGGGGAGGGGTCCCACAGGAAAAGAGGTGACACAGTGGGGGAGGGAGCCCGCGGGAAAATAGAGGTGACACAGTGGGGGAGGGGGCCCACAGGAAAATAGAGGTAGCACAGTGGGGGAGGGGGCCCACAGGATATTGGGTGACACAGTGGGGGAGGGGGCCCACAGGAAAATAGAGGTAGCACAGTGGGGGAGGGGGCCCACAGGATATTGGGTGACACAGTGGTGAAGGGAGCCCACAGGAAAATAGAGGTGACACAGTGGTGAAGGGGGTCCTCAGGTAACACCTTTACGACATCAGCCTTACATGTATGGCGCGTGTTAAATGCCAGTGTCAATCTCTGACAGCAGCATATAACACATGCCAACATGCGTGCGCATCATTCTCTCACCCATTGGCGCCCATGATGTGATCGTGGGTCACCAATGGGTTGTAATGACAGCCAGGGGTCTTCTTCCTGTGGCCAGGCTTTAAAGGAGACTGTGATTTCTGCTATCTGCAGTGATGCTGTGGCATCACTGTATTTAATGGCACATGCGATCGGATGATCGCATCCTCATGTCCTCTAAGGGGGCTATCTGTACCAGTGAAAGGTAAAAACAAAATTTAAAAAATTCCTAAAAGTTCAAATCACCCCTTTTTAGTCAATCTATATATATAATTGTCTAAGGGTTTTTCCGTCTGTCTGTCTGTCTTTCTGTCTGTCTGTCTGTCTGTCCTGGAAATCCCGCCTCTCTGACCAATCAGCGACGGGCACAGCATCGACGTAGAAATCCCGCGTCTCTGATTGGTCGAGGCCGCCAGGCCTCGACCAATCAGCAATGGGCACAGCGACGATGATGTCATAATCGTTGCCATGGCGACAATGATGTCATAAAGGTTGCCTCGACCAATCAGCGACGGGCACAGTCTGCTGCGAATTCTGGAATCATCATTGTCCATATAATACGGGGACATGCATATTCTAGAATACCCGATGCGTTAGAATCGGCCACAATCTAGTTGAAGATAAATATATTTAAAAAATAAAAAAACAACACATATTTGGCATTGCTGGGTTCAGAAACGTCCGATCTATCAAAATATAAAAACAATTAACTCGATCAGTAAACACCGTAAACAGAAACAACTCAAGAATTCCAAATGTCCTTTTTTCAGGTCGCCACAATTCCACAAAAAAAGGTATAACAAGTGATGAAAAAAATCACATCTATACCAAAATCATACTAATAAAAACAATGTCTCGCCCCCAACAGAGAGCTTCCCTGTGTGTAATACAATACGCAGCAGTCGCCGTCTTCTGCCGCTGTGTCGTTGCTTCTGTCTTCTTCATTGCAGTGGAATATGGCCACCGGTAAGTATTTTACTACACACACTGGACCTACATTACTGTTCTCATGTGTGGTATATATATACATCTCTATATACTACATCTGTCAGCTCTCCCGTGTGGTGTAGTATATAGAGGATCTGTCAGCTCTCTTGTGTGGTGTGGTATATAGATGATCTGTCAGCTCTCCTGTGTGGTGTAGTATATAGAGGATCTGTCAGCTCTCCTGTGTGGTGTAGTATATAGAGGATCTGTCAGCTCTCCCGTGTGGTGTAGTATATAGAGGATCTGTCAGCTCTCCTGTGTGGAGTAGTATTTAGAGGATCGGTCAGCTCTCCTGTGTGGTGTAGTATATAGAGGATCTGTCAGCTCTCCTGTGTGGTGTAGTATATAGAGGATCTGTCCTGTGTGGTGTAGTATATAGAGGATCTGTCAGCTCTCCTGTGTGGTGTAGTATATAGAGGATCTGTCAGCTCCTGTGTGGTGTAGTATATAGAGGATCTGTCAGCTCTCCTGTGTGGTGTAGTATATAGAGGATCTGTCAGCTCTCCTGTGTGGTGTAGTATATAGAGGATCTGTCAGCTCTCCCGTGTGGTGTAGTATATAGAGGATCTGTCAGCTCTCCTGTGTGGTGTAGTATATAGAGGATCTGTCAGCTCTCCTGTGTGGTGTAGTATATAGAGGATCTGTCAGCTCTCCTGTGTGGTGTAGTATATAGAGGATCTGTCCTGTGTGGTGTAGTATATAGAGGATCTGTCAACTCTCCTGTGTGGTGTAGTATATAGAGGATCTGTCAGCTCTCCTGTGTGGTGTAGTATATAGAGGATCTGTCAGCTCTCCTGTGTGGTGTAGTATATAGAGGATCTGTCAGCTCTCCTGTGTGGTGTAGTATATAGAGGATCTGTCAGCTCTCCTGTGTGGTGTAGTATATAGAGGATCTGTCAGCTCTCCTGTGTGGTGTAGTATATAGAGGATCTGTCAGCTCTCTTGTGTGGTGTAGTATATAGAGGATCTGTCAGCTCTCCTGTGTGGTGTAGTATATAGAGGATATGTCGGCTCTCATGTGTGGTGTAGTATATAGAGGATCTGTCAGCTCTCCTGTGTGGTGTGGTATATGGAGGATCTGTCAGCTCTCCTGTGTGGTGTAGTATATAGAGTATCTGTCAGCTCTCCTGTGTGGTTTAGTATATAGAGGATCTGTCAGCTCTCCTGTGTGGTGTAGTGTATAGAGGATCTGTCAGCTCCTGTGTGGTGTAGTATATAGAGGATCTGTCAGCTCTCCCGTGTGGTGTAGTATATAGAGGATCTGTCAGCTCTCCCGTGTGGTGTAGTATATAGAGGATCTGTCAGCTCTCCCGTGTGGTGTAGTATATAGAGGATCTGTCAGCTCTCCTGTGTGGTGTAGTATATAGAGGATCTGTCAGCTCTCCTGTGTGGTGTAGTATATAGAGGATCTGTCAGCTCTCCCGTGTGGTGTAGTATATAGAGGATCTGTCAGCTCTCCTGTGTGGAGTAGTATATAGAGGATCGGTCAGCTCTCCTGTGTGGTGTAGTATATAGAGGATCTGTCAGCTCTCCTGTGTGGTGTAGTATATAGAGGATCTGTCCTGTGTGGTGTAGTATATAGAGGATCTGTCAGCTCCTGTGTGGTGTAGTATATAGAGGATCTGTCAGCTCTCCTGTGTGGTGTAGTATATAGAGGATCTGTCAGCTCTCCTGTGTGGTGTAGTATATAGAGGATCTGTCAGCTCTCCTGTGTGGTGTAGTATATAGAGGATCTGTCAGCTCTCCTGTGTGGTGTAGTATATAGAGGATCTGTCAGCTCTCCTGTGTGGTGTAGAATATAGAGGATTTGTCAGCTCTCCTGTGTGGTGTAGTATATAGAGGATCTGTCAGCTCTCCCGTGTGGTGTAGTATATAGAGGATCTGTCAGCTCTCCTGTGTGGTGTAGTATATAGAGGATCTGTCAGCTCTCCTGTGTGGTGTGGTATATAGAGGATCTGTCAGCTCTCCTGTGTGGTGTAGTATATAGAGGATCTGTCAGCTCTCCCGTGTGGTGTAGAATATAGAGGATCTGTCAGCTCTCCTGTGTGGTGTAGTATATAGAGATGTATGTATATATATATATATATATATATATGTGTCAGCTCTCCTGTGTGGTGTAGTATATAGAGGATCTGTCAGCTCTCCCGTGTGGTGTAGTATATAGAGGATCTGTCAGCTCTCCCGTGTGGTGTAGTATATAGAGGATCTGTCAGCTCTCCTGTGTGGTGTAGTATATAGAGGATCTGTCAGCTCTCCTGTGTGGTGTAGTATATAGAGGATCTGTCAGCTCTCCTGTGTGGTGTAGTATATAGAGGATCTATCCTGTGTGGTGTAGTATATAGAGGATATGTCAGCTCTCCTGTGTGGTGAAGTATATAGAGGATCTGTCAGCTCTCCCGTGTGGTGTAGTATATAGAGGATCTGTCAGCTCTCCCGTGTGGTGTAGTATATAGAGAATCTGTCAGCTCTCCTGTGTGGTGTGGTATATAGAGGATCTGTCAGCTCTCCTGTGTGGTGTAGTATATAGAGAATCTGTCAGCTCTCCTGTGTGGTGTAGTATATAGAGGATCTGTCCTGTGTGGTGTAGTATATAGAGGATCTGTCAGCTCTCCTGTGTGGTGTAGAATATAGAGTATCTGTCAGCTCTCCTGTGTGGTGTAGTATATAGAGGATCTGTCAGCTCTCCCGTGTGGTGTAGAATATAGAGGATCTGTCAGCTCTCCCGTGTGGTGTAGTATATAGAGGATCTGTCAGCTCTCCCGTGTGGTGTAGTATATAGAGGATCTGTCAGCTCTCCTGTGTGGTGTTGAATATAGAGGATCTGTCAGCTCTCCCGTGTGGTGTAGTATATAGAGGATCTGTCAGCTCTCCTGTGTGGTGTAGTATATAGAGGATCTGTCAGCTCTCCTGTGTGGTGTAGTATATAGAGGATCTGTCAGCTCTCCCGTGTGGTGTAGTATATAGAGGATCTGTCAGCTCTCCTGTGTGGTGTAGTATATAGAGGATCTGTCAGCTCTCCTGTGTGGTGTAGTATATAGAGGATCTGTCAGCTCTCCTGTGTGGTGTAGTATATAGAGGATCTGTCCTGTGTGGTGTAGTATATAGAGGATCTGTCAGCTCTCCTGTGTGGTG
Source organism: Ranitomeya imitator (assembly GCF_032444005.1). NCBI lineage: Eukaryota > Metazoa > Chordata > Amphibia > Anura > Dendrobatidae > Ranitomeya > Ranitomeya imitator. The sequence continues at coordinate 200,968,050 of NC_091285.1, read as the reverse complement.
TAGTATATAGAGGATCTGTCAGCTCTCCTGTGTGGTGTAGTATATAGAGGATCAGTCAGCTCTCCTGTGTGGTGTAGTATATAGAGGATCTATCCTGTGTGGTGTAGTATATAGAGGATCTGTCAGCTCTCCTGTGTGGTGAAGTATATAGAGGATCTGTCAGCTCTCCCGTGTGGTGTAGTATATAGAGGATCTGTCAGCTCTCCCGTGTGGTGTAGTATATAGAGAATCTGTCAGCTCTCCTGTGTGGTGTGGTATATAGAGGATCTGTCAGCTCTCCTGTGTGGTGTAGTATATAGAGAATCTGTCAGCTCTCCTGTGTGGTGTAGTATATAGAGGATCTGTCCTGTGTGGTGTAGTATATAGAGGATCTGTCAGCTCTCCTGTGTGGTGTAGAATATAGAGTATCTGTCAGCTCTCCTGTGTGGTGTAGTATATAGAGGATCTGTCAGCTCTCCCGTGTGGTGTAGTGTATAGAGGATCTGTCAGCTCTCCTGTGTGGTGTAGTATATAGAGGATCTGTCAGCTCTCCTGTGTGGTGTAGTATATAGAGGGTCTGTCAGCTCTCCTGTGTGGTGTAGTATATAGAGGATCTGTCAGCTCTCCTGTGTGGTGTAGAATATAGAGGATCTGTCAGCTCTCCTGTGTGGTGTAGTATATAGAGGATCTGTCAGCTCTCCCGTGTGGTGTAGTATATAGAGGATCTGTCAGCTCTCCTGTGTGGTGTAGTATATAGAGGATCTGTCAGCTCTCCTGTGTGGTGTGGTATATAGAGGATCTGTCAGCTCTCCTGTGTGGTGTAGTATATAGAGGATCTGTCAGCTCTCCCGTGTGGTGTAGAATCTAGAGGATCTGTCAGCTCTCCTGTGTGGTGTAGTATATAGAGATGTATGTATATATATATATATATATATATGTGTCAGCTCTCCCGTGTGGTGTAGTATATAGAGGATCTGTCAGCTCTCCCGTGTGGTGTAGTATATAGAGGATCTGTCAGCTCTCCCGTGTGGTGTAGTATATAGAGGATCCGTCAGCTCTCCCGTGTGGTGTAGTATATAGAGGATCTGTCAGCTCTCCTGTGTGGTGTAGTATATAGAGGATCTGTCAGCTCTCCTGTGTGGTGTGGTATATAGAGGATCTGTCAGCTCTCCTGTGTGGTGTAGTATATAGAGGATCTGTCAGCTCTCCCGTGTGGTGTAGAATATAGAGGATCTGTCAGCTCTCCTGTGTGGTGTAGTATATAGAGATGTATGTATATACAGTGGGGCAAAAAAGTATTTAGTCAGTCAGCAATAGTGCAAGTTCCACCACTTAAAAAGATGAGAGGCGTCTGTAATTTACATCATAGGTAGACCTCAACTATGGGAGACAAACTGAGAAAAAAAAATCCAGAAAATCACATTGTCTGTTTTTTTAACATTTTATTTGTATATTATGGTGGAAAATAAGTATTTGGTCAGAAACAAAATTTCATCTCAATACTTTGTAATATATCCTTTGTTGGCAATGACAGAGGTCAAACGTTTTCTGTAAGTCTTCACAAGGTTGCCACACACTGTTGTTGGTATGTTGGCCCATTCCTCCATGCAGATCTCCTCTAGAGCAGTGATGTTTTTGGCTTTTCGCTTGGCAACACGGACTTTCAACTCCCTCCAAAGGTTTTCTATAGGGTTGAGATCTGGAGACTGGCTAGGCCACTCCAGGACCTTGAAATGCTTCTTACGAAGCCACTCCTTCGTTGCCCTGGCGGTGTGCTTTGGATCATTGTCATGTTGAAAGACCCAGCCACGTTTCATCTTCAATGCCCTTGCTGATGGAAGGAGGTTTGCACTCAAAATCTCACGATACATGGCCCCATTCATTCTTTCATGTACCCGGATCAGTCGTCCTGGCCCCTTTGCAGAGAAACAGCCCCAAAGCATGATGTTTCCACCACCATGCTTTACAGTAGGTATGGTGTTTGATGGATGCAACTCAGTATTCTTTTTCCTCCAAACACGACAAGTTGTGTTTCTACCAAACAGTTCCAGTTTGGTTTCATCAGACCATAGGACATTCTCCCAAAACTCCTCTGGATCATCCAAATGCTCTCTAGCAAACTTCAGACGGGCCCGGACATGTACTGGCTTAAGCAGTGGGACATGTCTGGCACTGCAGGATCTGAGTCCATGGTGGCGTAGTGTGTTACTTATGGTAGGCCTTGTTACATTGGTCCCAGCTGTCTGCAGTTCATTCACTAGGTCCCCCCGCGTGGTTCTGGGATTTTTGCTCACCGTTCTTGTGATCATTCTGACCCCACGGGGTGGGATTTTGCGTGGAGCCCCAGATCGAGGGAGATTATCAGTGGTCTTGTATGTCTTCCATTTTCTAATTATTGCTCCCACTGTTGATTTCTTCACTCCAAGCTGGTTGGCTATTGCAGATTCAGTCTTCCCAGCCTGGTGCAGGGCTACAATTTTGTTTCTGGTGTCCTTTGACAGCTCTTTGGTCTTCACCATAGTGGAGTTTGGAGTCAGACTGTTTGAGGGTGTGCACAGGTGTCTTTTTATACTGATAACAAGTTTAAACAGGTGCCATTACTACAGGTAATGAGTGGAGGAAAGAGGAGACTCTTAAAGAAGAAGTTACAGGTCTGTGAGAGCCAGAAATCTTGATTGTTTGTTTCTGACCAAATACTTATTTTCCACCATAATATGCAAATAAAATGTTAAAAAAACAGACAATGTGATTTTCTGGATTTTTTTTTCTCAGTTTGTCTCCCATAGTTGAGGTCTACCTATGATGTAAATTACAGACGCCTCTCATCTTTTTAAGTGGTGGAACTTGCACTATTGCTGACTGACTAAATACTTTTTTGCCCCACTGTATATATATATATATATATATATATATATATATATATATATATATATATGTGTGTCAGCTCTCCCGTGTGGTGTTGTATATAGAGGATCTGTCAGCTCTCCCGTGTGGTGTAGTATATAGAGGATCTGTCAGCTCTCCCGTGTGGTGTAGTATATAGAGGATCTGTCAGCTCTCCTGTGTGGTGTAGTATATAGAAGATCTGTCAGCTCTCCTGTGTGGTGTAGTATATAGAGGATCTGTCAGCTCTCCTGTGTGGTGAAGTATATAGAGGATCAGTCAGCTCTCCTGTGTGGAGTAGTATATAGAGGATCTATCCTGTGTGGTGTAGTATATAGAGGATCTGTCAGCTCTCCTGTGTGGTGAAGTATATAGAGGATCTGTCAGCTCTCCCATGTGGTGTAGTATATAGAGCATCTGTCAGCTCTCCCGTGTGGTGTAGTATATAGAGAATCTGTCAGCTCTCCTGTGTGGTGTGGTATATAGAGGATCTGTCAGCTCTCCTGTGTGGTGTAGTATATAGAGAATCTGTCAGCTCTCCTGTGTGGTGTAGTATATAGAGGATCTGTCCTGTGTGGTGTAGTATATAGAGGATCTGTCAGCTCTCCTGTGTGGTGTAGAATATAGAGGATCTGTCAGCTCTCCTGTGTGGTGTAGTATATAGAGGATCTGTCAGCTCTCCCGTGTGGTGTAGTATATAGAGGATCTGTCAGCTCTCCTGTGTGGTGTAGTATATAGAGGATCTGTTAGCTCTCCTGTGTGGTGTGGTATATAGATGATCTGTCAGCTCTCCTGTGTGGTGTAATATATAGAGGATCTGTCAGCTCTCCCGTGTGGTGTAGAATATAGAGGATCTGTCAGCTCTCCCGTGTGGTGTAGTATATAGAGGATCTGTCAGCTCTCCTGTGTGGTGTAGTATATAGAGGATCTGTCAGCTCTCCTGTGTGCTGTAGTATATAGAGGATCTGTCAGCTCTCACGTGTGGTGTAGTATATAGAGGATCTGTCAGCTCTCCTGTGTGGTGTAGTATATAGAGGATCTGTCAGCTCTCCTGTGTTGTGTAGTATATAGAGGGTCTGTCAGCTCTCCTGTGTGGTGTAGTATATAGAGGATCTGTCCTGTGTGGTGTAGTATATAGAGGATCTGTCAGCTCTCCTGTGTGGTGTAGTATATAGAGGATCTGTCAGCTCTCCTGTGTGGTGTAGTATATAGAGGATCTGTCCTGTGTGGTGTAGTATATAGAGGATCTGTCAGCTCTCCTGTGTGGTGTAGAATATTGAGGATCTGTCAGCTCTCCTGTGTGGTGTAGTATATAGAGGATCTGTCAGCTCTCCCGTGTGATGTAGTATATAGAGGATCTGTCAGCTCTCCTGTGTGGTGTAGTATATAGAGGATCTGTCAGCTCTCCTGTGTGGTGTGGTATATAGATGATCTGTCAGCTCTCCCGTGTGGTGTAGTATATAGAGGATCTGTCAGCTCTCCCGTGTGGTGTAGAATATAGAGGATCTGTCAGCTCTCCCGTGTGGTGTAGTATATCGAGGATCTGTCAGCTCTCCCGTGTGGTGTAGTATATAGAGGATCTGTCAGCTCTCCCGTGTGGTGTAGTATATAGAGGATCTGTCAGCTCTCCCGTGTGGTGTAGTATATAGAGGATCTGTCAGCTCTCCCGTGTGGTGTAGTATATAGAGGATCTGTCAGCTCTCCCGTGTGGTGTAGTATATAGAGGATCTGTCAGCTCTCCTGTGTGGTGTAGTATATAGAGGATCTGTCAGCTCTCCTGTGTGGTGTAGTATATAGAGGATCTGTCAGCTCTCCCATGTGGTGTAGTATATAGAGGATCTGTCAGCTCTCCTGTGTGGTGTAGTATATAGAGGATCTGTCAGCTCTCCTGTGTGGTGTAGTATATAGAGGATCTGTCAGCTCTCGTGTGGTGTAGTATATAGAGGATCTGTCCTGTGTGGTGTAGTATATAGAGGATCTGTCAGCTCTCCTGTGTGGTGTAGTATATAGAGGATCTGTCAGCTCTCCTGTGTGGTGTAGTATATAGAGGATCTGTCAGCTCTCCTGTGTGGTGTAGTATATAGAGGATCTGTCAGCTCTCCTGTGTGGTGTAGAATATAGATGATCTGTCAGCTCTCCTGTGTGGTGTAGTATATAGAGGATCTGTCAGCTCTCCCGTGTGGTGTAGTATATAGAGGATCTGTCAGCTCTCCTGTGTGGTGTAGTATATAGAGGATCTGTCCTGTGTGGTGTAGTATATAGAGGATCTGTCAGCTGTCCTGTGTGGTGTAGTATATAGAGGATCTGTCAGCTCTCCTGTGTGGTGTAGTATATAGAGGATCTGTCAGCTCTCCTGTGTGGTGTAGTATATAGAGGATCTGTCAGCTCTCCTGTGTGGTGTAGTATATAGAGGATCTGTCAGCTCTCCTGTGTGGTGTAGAATATAGAGGATCTGTCAGCTCTCCTGTGTGGTGTAGTATATAGAGGATCTGTCAGCTCTCCCGTGTGGTGTAGTATATAGAGGATCTGTCAGCTCTCCTGTGTGGTGTAGTATATTGAGGATCTGTCAGCTCTCCTGTGTGGTGTAGTATTTAGAGGATCTGTCAGCTCTCCTGTGTGGTGTAGTATATAGAGGATCTGTCCTGTGTGGTGTAGTATATAGAGGATCTGTCAGCTCTCGTGTATGGGGTGGTATATAGGATCTATCCTGTGTGGTATTTTTAAACGGCATGGTGGGCCCCAAGAATGATTTTTCTCTGATGGGCCTAAGGTACTCCAGTCCGACGCTGGCCCCTGATGTACCTAACCAGTAGAAACCCTCCACAAGTGACCCCATTTTGGAAACTCGACCCCCCAAGGAACTTATCTAGATGTGTGGTGAGAACTTTGAATGCCCAAGTGCTTCACAGAAGTTTAGAATGCAGAGTCGTGAAAATAATTTATTTTTTTTTTTCCACAAAAAAGATATTGTAGCCCCCAAGTTTTTATTTTCACAAGGGTAACAGGAGAAATTGGACTGCAATAGTTGTTGTCCAATTTATCCCGAGTATGCTGATGCGCCATATGTGGGGGTAAACCACTGTTTGGGCGCACGGCAGAGCTCGGAAGGGAAGGAGCGCCTTTTTGGAATGCAGACTTTGATAGAATGGTCTGTGGGCATTATGTTGCAATTGCAGAGCCCCTGATGTACCTAAACTGTAGTAACCCCCCACAAGTGACCCCATTTTGGAAACTAGACCCCCCAAGGAACTTATCTAGATGTGTGGTGAGAACTTTGAATGCCCAAGTGCTTCACAGAAGTTTAGAATGCAGAGTCGTGAAAATAAAAAATATTTTTTTTTTCACAAAAAAGATATTGATATACCAAAATAGACCTATAGACTATAAAAATCAGGTCCCAGAATGCTACAGTTCACAAAATAGAAATTTATTATTGACAAACAGAATAAAATATTACTTTCACCAATTATCAAGACGTGCCTCCAATCCAATAACCGACTTTACATGACGTGCAGATATATAACAATCGAAGGTATAATATTTATATAAGGTAACACTTTTTATGGTTACTTAACCTTAATCCTATAGCTGATGGTTCTGTATACGTATCATGAGGGGCTACTAGTGTGCATAGGGGGGTCAGTTTGTACCACAATGTATCATATGTACGTAAATCAGACTAAAGCTCCTAAACTATAACCATTAGCCAATAAAGCTTATTGCAAAACAAAACAAATGGAGACTTTATCTTATTCCAGATAACCTTCCCCCATATAACACCTAAGTAATGCATAAGCCCAATTATATAAAGATAGGCAACTATGTCTATCCCTCCAAGGCGTATCCAATGGCAATAAAGCCTAAAGCAAACATAGACAAGTCCATCACAGCGTGACTACATGCCCTAATGTATATAACACCCAGGAGGTAAAATACAAATAGTATGCACAACCATGGACAAAAACCATCAGTAACCCTGATTCGAAGTCATAATTACCTCTGTACGTGTATCACAGAAAGCCGGTATAATACCCCTACGCGCGTTTCGATATAGATCTTCTACTGGGGGCGTGTGGAGGCACGTCTTGATAATTGGTGAAAGTAATATTTTATTCTGTTTGTCAATAATAAATTTCTATTTTGTGAACTGTTTCATTCTGGGACCTGATTTTTATAGTCTATAGGTCTTTTTTTGTATATCTGTGTATAGGAATGTGTTCTTGAATTTTTGGACTAATATGTATAAACAAAAAAGATATTGTAGCCCCCAAGTTTTTATTTTCACAAGGGTAACAGGTGAAATTGGACCACTAAAGTTGTTGTCCAATTTATCCTGAGTATGCTGATGCCCCATATGTGGGGGTAAACCACTGTTTGGGCGCATGGCAGAGCTCGGAAGGAAGGAGCGCCGTTTTGGAATGCAGACTTTGATAGAATGGTCTGCGGGCATTATGTTGCGTTTGCAGAGCCCCTGATGTACCTAACCAGTAGAAACCCTCCACAAGTGACCCCATTTTGGAAACTAGACCCCCCAAGGAACTTATCTAGATGTGTGGTGATTACTTTGAATGCCCAAGTGCTTCACAGAAGTTTAGAATGCAGAGTCGTGAAAATAAAAAATATTTTTTTTTCCACAAAAAAGATATTGTAGCCCCCAAGTTTTTATTTTCACAAGGGTAACAGGAGAAATTGGACTGCAATAGTTGTTGTCCAATTTATCCCGAGTACGCTGATGTGCCATATGTGGGGGTAAACCACTGTTTGGGCGCACGGCAGAGCTCGGAAGGGAAGGAGCGCCTTTTTGGAATGCAGACTTTGATAGAATGGTCTGTGGGCATTATGTTGCGATTGCAGAGCCCCTGATGTACCTAAACTGTAGTAACCCCCCACAAGTGACCCCATTTTGGAAACTAGACCCCCCAAGGAACTTATCTAGATGTGTTGTGAGAACTTTGAATGCCCAAGTGCTTCACAGAAGTTTAGAATGCAGTCATAAAAAAAAGTTTATTTTTCCACAAAAAAGATTTGTAGCCCCCAAGTTTTTATTTTCACAAGGGTAACAAGAGAAATTGGACCCCAGAAGTTGTTGTCCAATTTATCCCGAGTATGCTGATGCCCCATATGTGGGGGTAACCCACTGTTTGGGCGCACGGCAGAGCTCAGAAGGGAGGGAGCACCATTTGACTTTTTGAGCGCAAAATTGGCTGTCGTGTTTGGAGACCCCCTGATGTACCTAAACAGTGGAAACCCCCCAATTCTAGCTCCAACCCTAACCCCAACACACCCCTAACCCTAATCTCAACCTGATCCATAATCCTAATCACTAACCCTAACCATAATCACAACCCTTACCCCAAAACAACCCTAATGTCAACCCTAACCATAACCCTAATCAAAACCCTAAATCCAACACACCCCTAATCCTAATCTCAACCCTAACCTCAAACCTAACCCTAATCCCAATACACCCCTAATCACAACCCTAACCTTAACCCTAATCCCAAACCTAACCCTAATCCCAAGCGTAACCCTAATGCCAACCCTAACCCTAATACCAACCCTAATCCAAACCCTAACCCTAATCCCAACTCTAACCCTAACTTTAGCCCCATCCTAGCCCTAACTTTAGCCCCAACCCTAACCCTAGCCCTAAGGCTGCTTTCACACTTGCGTCGTTTGGCATCCGTCGCAATCTGTCGTTTTGGACAAGAAATGGATCCTGCAAATGTGCCCGCAGGATGCGTTTTTTGCCCATAAACTTGTATTGCCGACGGATCGTGACGGATGGCCACACGTCGCGTACGTCGTGCACTGGATCAGTTGTGTTTTGGCGGACCGTCGGCACAAAAAAACGTTCAATGAAACTTTTTTTGTACATCGCATCCGCCATTTCTGACCGCGCATGCGTGGCCCTAACTCCGCCCCCTCCTCCCCAGGACATAGATTGGGCAGCGGATGCGTTGAAAAACTACAGCCGCTGCCCACGTTGTGCACAATTTTCACAACGTGCGTCGGTATGTCGGGCCGACGCATTGCGACGGCCCCGTACCGACGTAAGTGTGAAAGAAGCCTAACCCTAAATTTAGCCCCAACCCTAACCCTAAATTTAGCCCCAACCCTAACCCTAAATTTAGCCCCAACCCTAGCCCTAACCCTAACCCTAACCCTAGCCCTAACCCTAACCCTAACCCTAGCCCTAACCCTAGCCCTAACCCTAGCCCTAACCCTAGCCCTAACCCTAACCCTAGCCCTAACCCTAGCCCTAACCCTAGCCCTAACCCTAGCCCTAACCCTAGCCCTAACCCTAACCCTAGCCCTAACCCTAGCCCTAACCCTAGCCCTAACCCTAATTTTAGCCCCAACTGCTGTTCTCCTGCCGGCCAGCAGATGGAGACAGATGGCGGGCACACTGCGCATGCGCCCGCCATTTTCTTTTGCCAGCGGCCAGGAGGAGCAGCAGGAGGATCCAGGGACACAGGTGAGTATGATAGGGTCCCCGAATCCCCCTATTTCTCTGTCCTCTGATGTGCGATCACATCAGAGGACAGAGAATTACACTTTACTTTTTTTTTTTTTGCGGTTGCCGGTAAACAGTTAATTACCAGCGATCGCAAAACAGGGGTCGGTAAAACCGACCCCGATCATGCTCTTTGGGATCTCGGCTACCCCGGGCAGCCGAGACCCCAAAGATTCTCGCGGGGCCGGCCGGCGGGCGCACTGCGCATGCGCCCGCCATTTTGAAGATGGCGGCGCCCACCGGGAGCCACGAGGAGCACCGGGGGAGATAGGTGAGTATTGGGGGGCTACCTGGGACCCCTTTTCTCTGTCCTCCGATGTGCGATCACATCGGAGGACAGAGAAATTAAAAAGAGATCGCGTTTTTTTTTGTTTTTGCGATCGCCGGAAAACGGTTAATTACCGGCGATCGCAAATGCGGGGTGGGTACAAAACCCCCCGAATCATGTTCTCTGGGGTCTCGGCTACCCCCGGCAGCCGAGACCCCGGAGAAAATCCGACTCTGGGGGGCGCTATTTACTTTTTCCACAGCGCCGTTAATCAACGGCGCTGTGGTTTAAGTACCCTTAGCGGCCGTCGTTAAAAGGCGTATCGGAGGTCGCTAAGGGGTTAAACAGCGAGGTGGAACTGTTTGCTTTTACTTAAATCATCTGCCTGCTTAAGTGCCTCGTTCTCCTTTTTTTTTTTTTTGAAAGTGAACTGAGAAACGATATATAAGAGAGATCTTGCTGCTAGTGGACCATCCCTGACGAAGAAGACCGCGATCTTCGAAACGCGTAGGAACTGGTCCTTACCTCGGGTGGTCACGTGACTTTCTACGTCACGCTAGGTCCTGTCTGGCGTCTGCAGCACCACAGGTTTTCAGCGTGCATCAGTCCTTGTTGCGCACCACTAGTGAGGACTACACTCCTGAAGAGACACACATTTTTTCCTTCCTCTTTTCCTTACTTCGGACTCCGTCTGGATTTTCACCAGGAACGTAACCCTTGATTGGAAGACTGTCATCATCGGGTAATGAGGCTTTTTGCCGACACTATACATTCTAATGACATTGAACTATTCATCTATTTGCGTACCTGAACTAATGCTTTTTTATATATATCGTTTAATATGTGTGCAGCCATTGCACTGAAAGGCTGATTGTATTCATTGTTGTGTGCTAATTTTATTATTAAATAGCTAGTATATCTTATGGGTTATAGGCAGCCTCGTTTCTACTAAGGATAGAATATATGCACAGCGCGAAATATATGTAGGTTTTACAATTAATATTTACATTTGTTTGGTGATCTGAAACATTTAAGTGTGACAAATATGCAAAATAATAGGAAATCAGAAAGGAGCAAACATTTGTCACACAACTGTATACATCACACCTGTGACCTTTTGTTGAAATTTGAAGCCATCTTAATGAGCAAAAATACACCATTAGCATCAATTGATGTAGAAGCTCTATGCAGCAGCATTCCACATGATATATTGATAAAAGCAACAGAATTTTATATAAGGTCTAGAGACATGCACTTGATTCCACATAGTCAATTTATTTGTGAACTCCTAAAATTCGTACTGACACGCAATTATTTTCTATTCGACAGTAAATTCTATCACAGGCTCAGGGGTATGGCTATGGGCAGTCCCAACTCACCATCTATGCTCTTGGGATGGTGGGAAGCTACTGTTGTTTTTGTTGAAGACAAATCATCTTGGTGGTACCCCCAGATATTGTTCTTGGGGCACTACATTGACGATATCCTTAATCTGTGGATGAGGGATGTCTCTTCTTTCAATAAGTTTGTCCGGGAACTAAATATCAACACAATGGGTCTGAATTTTATCTCTGAAATTTACTCTAATTCCATCAACTTCTTGGACATTAATATCAGAACTGACAGTGAAGAATGCATACAGACTAACATATACCGAACACTGACCTGGAAAATAACCTTCTTAGATGGGACAGTCACAATCCGTTTGACCTTAGGAGAGGGATCCCCAAGGGCAAGGGGCAATATTTAGGAGTCAGGAGGAATTGCTCCTCGACATGATTGTTATATACCCAAGCACTAGAATTACGGGATAGGTTTCTGGAAAGAGACTATCCTAAACAAGTTCTTAAGGAAGCTTTTGGCTATGCAGAATGGCAAACAAGAACAAACTTATTAACACCAGCAAATGACATCAATAGGGACGCCTTTCTAAGACTGATAGGAAATTTTGATGTTTGCTCCGATGAGGTTTGGAAAATCATAAATAATACATTGGAATATCCTTAAGGCTGTGTGCACACGTTGCGTTTTTTTCGCTGTTTTTTCACGTTTTTTCCCGATAAAAACGCTATAAAACAGCAAAAAAAACTGCATACAATAAGCATCCCATTATTTAGAATGAATTCCGCATGTTTTGTGCACATGATGCGTTTTTTTCCGCGAAAAAAACGCATCGCGGCAAAAAACACAGCATGTTCATTAATTTTCCTTTTTTTTGCGGATTTCCCACTCCAAAATGCATTGGGAAGTGTCCGGAAAAAACCGCGGCAAAAACGCGTCAAAACCGCGGCAAAAACGCGTCAAAACATGCGGTTTTCTTGCGGATTTCTTGCAGAAAATGTCCGGAATTCTCAGGAATTTTCTGCAAGAAATCCTGAACATGTGCACATAGCCTAAGGCTGACACTGACATATGGAATTTTCTGTCTGACACACCTGCCACCTTTAGAAAGGGGAGATCTGTCGAAGATCAACTTGTACACAGTAGTTACATTCCCCTAAAAAATTGGCACGTTGTTGGATAAAAGAAGACTTGGCACAATAGATGAGCGTTCGGTTCTGTTCGATTCGCTGAAAGTTTAGACGTTTGCCGAACATGTTTGCCGTATGTACTGGAACCCCATTAAATTCAATGGGAGGCCAAACCAAACTTATAAATAACACCTTAAGGGGTGACAAAAAGCTTCCCAAACAGCTAAAATTAGAGGCAGACACCATAAAAAGTGGCATAAATTGATCCTCAGTAGAAATTTGCAAATGGCACAGCAGCAGTCAGTCATGAACCGTGCATGAGGTATCAGTGTCTGACCCAGGATTTACAGCTTGGATTTGAAGTTTCAATGAGGACCTGGTGGATAAAGGAGTGGTGTAAGCTTTCTTAGCTGGGAGTCCTGATACCTCATGCAACACCTCCAATTTTTTTCCAGTCACACTCAGATGGCACAAGCATCAGTTTCATACAGTACTTCAGGTAGAAAAACATATGGAAAGTAACACAGGCAGTTGAATGAAAGTGCAGGCATGCCTGTCTGGAAGCCCTACTTACACATGCAACCCACCAGATGGAGAACCAACTTTGAGTCTCCACATTTCAAAAAATAATTGTCACACACCACTAAAGCGGCATCAGTTTCCACAGAGAAGAAACAGTATAATAGGCCTTTGACACACCTTCCACCACATGCAACTCACCAGATGGAGCACCAACTTGGCGTCTCCACATTTCATAAAAATGTTTGTAACATCAGTAGCAGTAGCAACAGCAGGCACAGAAGACACCACAAAGATAGAACAGATTGCAATAACGCAAGATCAATGCATGACACTGTTGAGGTTGTAGCTGTGGCACATCCGTAGCTGGGTTTACATTAATGCAAGTTATTTTATACTTTATGATTGCTTTGCAGCTCTCTGTTGATTTATTCATACTTGACCTTTAATTAATTATTTATCAAACGAACTAGGTACACTTGTCATTACTATAACCTCTCTGTTCCAGAAGCACTGACTTCAGCTGTATACCACCACTAGCACGGTGCACTTTATTTAAAGTTGATTTCTAAGATATATCAATTTTTCTTAATGCATATTTGTTACAAATATTAAATCATTTACATTCCTTGTAGTGCTGCTAATCCCCCAGCTATTGATAGTTTACCTCTTGCTACGTCATTGAAAATCATTTTGTTCAAATTGTAAATGATTTTTTTAATTAATTCCCATTTTATACATTTTATTATATTTATGTTTATGTCTCTTTATCCCTCTGAGACCATTGTATGTGATTTTGCTGAGTTTGTAGTACTGAGGCAACATTAAACGTTGTTTGGACATTTGTTATACAAATTTGTATATCCACTGTAAAATCTAACATTCAATAATGTCAAAATCTAACATTCAATAATGTCAAGATTTACTAGACACAGTTAAATATACAGTACAGACCAAAAGTTTGGACACACCTTCTCATTTAAAGATTTTTCTGCATTTTCATGACTATGAAAATTGTACATTCACACTGAAGGCATCAAAACTATGAATTAACACATGTGGAATTATATACTTAACAAAAAAGTGTGAAACAACTGAAAATATGTCTTATATTCTAGGTTCTTCAAAGTAGCCACCTTTTGCTTTGATGACTGCTTTGCACACTCTTGGCATTCTCTTGATGAGCTTCAAGAGGTAGTCACTGGGAATGGTCTTCCAATAATCTAGAAGGAGCTCCCAGAGATGCTTAGCACTTGTTGGCCCTTTTGCCTTCACTCTGCGGTCCAGCTCACCCCAAACCATCTCAATTGGGTTCAAGTCTGGTGACTGTGGAGGCCAGGTAATCTGGTGTAGCACCCCATCACTCTCCTTCTTGATCAAATAGCCCTTACACAGCCTGGAGGTGTGTTTGGGGTCATTGTCCTGTTGAAAAATATATGATGGTCCAACTAAACACAAACCGGATGGAATAGCATGCCGCTGCAAGATGCTGTGGTAGCCCTGCTGGTTCAGTAGGCATTCAATTTTGAATAAATCCCCAACAGTGTAACCAGCAAAGCACCCCCACACCATCACACCTCCTCCTCCATGCTTCACGGTGGAAACCAGGCATGTAGGGTCCATCCGTTCACCTTTTCTGCGTCGCACAAAGACACGGTGGTTGGAACCAAAGATCTCAAATTTGGACTCATCAGACCAAAGCACAGATTTCCACTGGTCTAATGTCCATTCCTTGTGTTCTTTAGTCCAAACAAGTCTCTTCTGCTTGTTGCCTGTCCTAATCAGTAGTTTCCTAGCAGCTATTTTACCATGAAGGCCTGCTGCATAAAGTCTCCTCTTAACAGTTGTTGTATAGATGTGTCTGCTGCTAGATCTCTGTGTGGCATTGCCCTGGTCTCTAAACTGAGCTGCTGTTAACCTGCGATTTCTGAAGCTGGCGACTCAGATAAACTTATCCTCAGAAGCAGAGGTGACTCTTGGTCTCCCTTTCCTGGGGCGGTCCTCATGTTAGCCAGTTTCTTTCTAGTGCTTGATGGTTTTTGCCACGGCACTTGGGGACACTTTCAAAGTTTTCCCAATTTTTCGAACTGACTGACCTTCATTTCTTAAAGTAATGATGGGCACTCGTTTTTCTTTACTTGGCTGCTTTTTTCTTGCCATAATGCAAATTCTAACAGTCTATTCAGTAGGATTATCAGCTGTGTATCCACCAGACTTCTGCACAACACAATTGATGGTCCCAACCCCATTTATAAGGCAAGAAATCCCACTTATTAAACCTGACAGGGCACACCTGAGAAGTAAAACCCATTCCTGGTGACTACCTCTTGAAGCTCATCAAGAGAATGCCAAGAGTGTGCAAAGCAGTAATCAAAGCAAAAGGTGGCTACATTGAAGAACCTAGAATATAAAACATATTTTCAGTTGTTTCACACTTTTTTGTTAAGTACATAATTCCACATGTGTTAATTCATAGTTTTGATGCCTTCAGTGTGAATGTACAATTTTCATAGTCATGAAAATGCAGAAAAATCTTTAAATGAGAAGGTGTGTCCAAACTTTTGGTCTGTACTGTATATTTTTTTTTAACTGAAAGCTAATTAACAAGCTATTTTACTAAGGATATTAGGAGTTTTTACAGCTCACTTTAGCTTTAGCTAGAACTCATGGATGTTGTAAAATCTTTCTCTTAATATTCAACAGCCATTCAAGGTAAACCTGTTGGCCCAACATCATTTTATAAATAACTGCTGATTTGTACACTTTTCAGGAATCATTAATATCTAACAAGCTTGTCTAGACAGATGGGCATAACTTCCTTAAATAACATCAGAATTAAACAAACTTGTTACAAGTGCATTTCATTAGATTTAAAGGGAACCTGTCATCAGAAGAAAACACTATTAACCTGCAGAGGTAGGGTTGATCTGCATGTTAATAGCGTTATCATCCTGCCTGGCGCCCACACTTAGCCGAATGCTGCAAAGAGAAAATTAAATTTATTCCCCCTGCAGAGATCCGGTTTCAGTCACAGGGTGGCGCCGGCGCAGGTTCAGTCACCACTTTAAGTATACAGAGCTACTGCTGTAACTGCACCCCCGGCACTGACTGACAGCCTGGCCTAATGCATAGTCAGTGTCAGTAAGGGCTGGTTTGCAGTTACTGCTGCTGCTCTGTATGCTTAGAGTGGTGACTGAACCAGCGCTGGCTCCGCCCCCATGACTGAAACCGAAACGCTGCTGGGGGAATAAAGTTAATTTTCTCCCTGCAGCGTTCAGCTACATGCTGGTGCCCGTGCAGGTAAATAATGCTATTAACCTGCAGATTTACCCCATATCTGCAGGCTAATAACGTTTTTTCTTTTGACAGTTTCCCTTTAATGGTTGAAATGATCGAGAATATGGATGGTCAGTGCTTTCTTAATGGGAGGAAAACAAGACGTTAGGTAAATATTAATATTTGGAAAGTGAAGAACTCCGATCTGAGTACTTCAAGAGTAACAAACATGACAACAAGTCCAAAGTTCTGAACTTTGTGCTTTTTAGCAGGAAATGTTTATCCTAGTTTTGCAGAAAATGGGGCAGATTTACTTTTGCGAGTGTAGATAGAATTTGGCAAATTAATTTCCAAATTGAAGTGCAAATTGTCCCACTTGGTGTTAGACAAACGTAATACCTGTTTAAAACACTGTCTGCAGGTCACTTGCAAAGAATGCCTGTATGTTCAGCAATGTGGCTTCCATGAATGGGACTTTTTACAACATATCCCACAAATGCTCAAGCAGTTTGACATCCAAAGAGCACAGAGGAAGTCAAAGCCTTAAAGGAGATGTTCCTGTTTATAAAATCAAAGTAGCATCCACATGTATAGTAGGAACCAAGGTTTCATCTTGTATACTAATTATATTGTATATGGTCATACTCTAGGCCACTGTATTATACTACTATTTTGGAGGGGTTAGGGATGTGGGATGTCATCTTCCCTATACTAGGATATGACTTTTGTACAAGCTTTGTGCTGTTTGTTGCACTTTTAATGATGTTTTTAATCTTTTTTTGTGTGATGTGTTTTTCTGTGTATTGTTACGACTTTTTGTAAAGCTTACCAATAATAATTTTGCATTTTTTATATTTGAGGTGCTCCCATTTGTGTGGACTTGATCTTTTCTCTTTTGGTTAAAATGTATTACCCACCAGGCAATTCTGACACTCAGGAAATTCGCACAGCTCCTGTCCATGGACAGAGAGCACTGACTGGCACTGGG
This sequence comes from Ranitomeya imitator, assembly GCF_032444005.1. Classification (NCBI taxonomy): domain Eukaryota; kingdom Metazoa; phylum Chordata; class Amphibia; order Anura; family Dendrobatidae; genus Ranitomeya; species Ranitomeya imitator. Next base: position 200,951,149 of record NC_091285.1, on the reverse strand, counting down.
GTTGTGAGGAGTGATCGTCTCCTCTCTAGTACTAAATATTTCATACTAGACCACACCACAAGATCTTACAGTTTGGTGATACTATAAGGGGGAAGGCTGGGACGATGAAGATGTTGTGGCAACAAAGAAGTTGTTAGGATGTTGTGTAAAGTTTTATATGTTAATGCTATTTGTGTGATAATAGTAATGTTATGTTTTTTCCTACAGCCGGAGTTGTGGGAATATGAGAGATCTGCCCACTAGGAGAACCATACAGTAGTAACGAGGGCTCCCAAAAGAAAAGTGAGTAAGGAACGTACTCCAGCACATCACACACTCCACCCAGACTTTTGTTTAGAAGAGGAGGCTACAGGGCAAGGAGAACTCAGTTGCGTCCTACAGCAAACCTGCCCAGTGCCCCACTTCAAGTGGTGCAGCAAGCAGAGTCAAGCCCTGGGAAATGAAGAAAAAGTTGAAACCAGTAAATAAAGAGTTTACTGCCTTAAAGGTGCACAAGATGACGGGCAGCGACCTCAACTCCAAAAAGGCTGAAGGTGGTCCAATTCCCAAGATGACAGAAAGCAACATGAGTCCCAAGATGGCGACTACAGAAGTCGAAATAAAGGAGATCCGGCCCATCGTGGGAGTGGTCAGCATCCGATGGCGCGAAAATCATGTGATCAGCCCATCAAAGAAACAGCCACCAAGTGGTGTTTTGGATCCCGGATCCATCCCAGAAAAGGTGGAGCAACAGAGAAGGAGAAGGCGAGAACCAGGGAGAGAGACGCCTCACCTGGTAAGAGACGACGAGATTAGAGGATGCGTCTAGAGGCAGAATCGAGAGGGGTGACAGCAGAGGTATCGGTACCGTTATTGGTGCGACTGCCAGAATGCCGGATCCAATCGGGCGGGAAGCAGACCGAAAGTGAATCGTGGCACAATTTTGCTTCCAGCATTTCATGATAGTAGCTTAGTGGTTAGCACTGCAGCCTTGTAGTGCTGGAGTCCTGGGTCAAAATCCCACCAAGGACAATATCTGCAAGGAGATTGTATGTTCGCCATGTGTTTGTGTGGGTTTCCTCCAGGTACTCCGGTTTCCTCCTACATTCCAAAGACATACTGATAGGGAATTTAGATTGTGAGCCTCATTGGGGACAGTGATGACAATGTATGTAAATTTCTGTGGAATAAGATAGAGCTATATAAGCAAGCCTGATAAAATAGGTAAATGAGAGCAGATGTGTATATACCTATGCTGAGAATGAGCTACACCATGTACGTTTCCCCAGAGACTGGGACCATAGAAGTAATACTCCTCACTATCCAAAGGGCCACCTTCAGGAAGATTCTGCATGAGACTGAAGAAATCCCCATGGCATCCACTAGGAGGCTACTCGGCTTCCAAAGCAGGGCCTCATCCAACATGCGGTCCGGCTCATATACTGGAGCCCGATGGACAGAGAGGAGAAGATGCAGACCTTGAAGTATGTACTTCCGGAAGGACAGTGTACTCCCCCTGGGCCGTCCATCTGACCTCAAGTGTACAAACAAGAGAAGGAGATAGAGGACATTGCCCTGCCTGCTCCAATTCCTCTGCCTACTCCCATTCCCCGGCTGTGGGCTCAGCCCGAAACCTTCCACTGGGACCAGGGAAGGTGGGGCCCTCAGATCCCCAAGAGGCCGTCCTCCTCCAGCCTCTCCTGGGTGTGGGAGCTCCCCAATGTGATGGATGACAGAATGCAGGCTGATATTTTACATAGTAACATAGTTAGTAAGGCCGAAAAAAGACATTTGTCAATCCAGTTCAGCCTATATTCCATCTTAATAAATCCCCAGATCTACGTCCTTCTACAGAACCTAATAATTGTATGATACAATATTGTTCTGCTCCAGGAAGACATCTGGGCCTCTCTTGAACCCCTCGACTGAGTTCGCCATCACCACCTCATCAGGCAAGCAGTTCCAGATTCTCACCGCCCTAACAGTAAAGAATCCTCTTCTATGTTGGTGGAAAAACCTTCTCTCCTCCAGACGCAAAGAATGCCCCCTTGTGCCCGTCACCTTCCTTGGTATAAACAGATCCTCAGCGAGATATTTGTATTGTCCCCTTATATACTTATACATGGTTATTAGATCGCCCCTCAGTCGTCTTTTTTCTAGACTAAATAATCCTAATTTTGCTAATCTATCTGGGTATTATAGTTCTCCCATCCCCTTTATTAATTTTGTTGCCCTCCTTTGTACTCTCTCTAGTTCCATTATATCCTTCCTGAGCACTGGTGCCCAAAACTGGACACAGTACTCCATGTGCGGTCTAACTAGGGATTTGTACAGAGGCAGTATAATGCTCTCATCATGTGTATCCAGACCTCTTTTAATGCACCCCATGATCCTGTTTGCCTTGGCAGCTGCTGCCAAGTCTGGAAGTGGGTGGTAAGTCTGAAGTGGGCCCAATTTGAGGAGCAGTGCATGGAGGGTTGGGTCGTGGACTTTAACCACATAAAAGGCTTTGGTTTCATTAATGAACAAGGCACAGGAGACGAAGTCTACGTAAATAGGGCTGTAATGAAAAGAGAGACTTTGCCCTACTGTCTGCAAAGCTTGTATGTCAGCGAGAAAGTAAATTTTTACAAGGTATGGTGCTGCAAAGGGTGGTTCGCGGTGGGTGTCATGTGCGTTGCGACCCACCAAAGAGGTGGGAGCAGGAAGCCGACTTTGAGCGGTAGAGCAGAAATCAGCATCAACACTCACCCCCATCTGTACAACCCAAGTTCCAGGCCTCAGAGCTGCCCAAGACACCAGCAAAGGTCAGTGCAGGGACTCAGATCTGTGCAACAACACCTGTATAGCCATCCCAAATTTCTCTTTTTCAAATAATAACTCAATGAATGTAGTCAGTGGCGTAACTTGAAACTCATGGGTCCCGATGCAAAAGCTCCAATTGGGCCCCCCAAATATTTTAAATCTTTAATAGCAATAGTCTTTTTCTATAGGTTTAAGGGACTTTTAGGGCCCCCTAGGCTCCAGGGCCCAGGTGTGATTGCAACCCCAGCACCTATTGTAGTTACACCCATGAATGTAGTGTTGACTGGGTCTGATGTTCCAGAAGTAGATAAAGGGAAGAAGAAATATCCTGACTATCCCTGGAGGTGGAATTTGTCCTCCTTTCCCTACCGCCTGGTGGGCATCTGTACATGAAAATCATCAGAAGGAGAAGTAACAGATGGTGTGTTTTTTTTTTCCTCTTCCGTGATTGTTCCTGTGGTGGCCATGTTCAGATGCCTTTCTCTGAGTCTGTTTCATTGGACTCGCAAGAGATGAGTGTTCTCCCAGTAGCTGGTTGCTACACAGAGGCCGCTTGTCCTGTTGTTAATGAGGACTTGGACACTTCGGTTAGGCTGAGCATCCATGTGGCCGGCCATTCTAGTCAGACGAGGACGTTGTTCAAGGGAGAGGGATTGAGGGTTTGGAATTGGTTTTATAGTTTTATTATTCTCGTGTGATAAAATGGTTGGGGGTGCAAGGCAAAGAGAACTCAGTTCCGGCCCACAGCAAACTGGCCCAGTACCCCACGTCAATACTTTGCCACATTCATCTAGCCATCACCATTGTGTCTTACTCACTGACATCTTTAGGCTTGCCTATATTTCTTTTAACTCATCAACTTTATAAATTTTCTGTTCACTTTCAGCTTAGAGCCATGTTCCCATGAACAAATATACTGCATTTTCTCCACAGCTATGTGCACCAAAATATACAATGGCAAACTTCTCTGATAATTTTGGTCCTACTGATTTAAGTGTTTTCCGCTTTTTTTTATTGCACATTTGGTCCAGATTTGACCCAGTGTATTCTTAATGCATTTTTTAGTTTAGGGATGCTATGATTCTGCAATTAAAGACACAATTTTACATGCATTTTCTTCAAACCCACCATAGAAGTTTATAGGGGAAAAATGTACCAGAAAAGGCCACGGCTCAACAATGTCTTTAAACACAGAGTGGGCATAAGTTCTCATGAAATCACATTCACTATGCAAGAATTGTTAAACACAGTAACTTTTTTGCACAAAAAAATTGCAGAGGAAAAAATACAGTTTTTATGCTACACTGGAACATTGCCTAATATATCACACTTCTCCATATGAGCCCAATGTAATGAGAAAATCAAGGATAGTCACCCCAACTGTCTTTGGTTTTAATGATGTTGCTGTTTAGTGGCTTGGCTACAAACACGGCACTCAGCAATATCTTGTGATACAAGTAGTGATAAGCGAGTATATACGTTGCTCGGGTGGTCTCCGAGTATTTCTTAGTGCTCGGCGATTTTGCTTTTGTCCACACAGCTGCATGAATTGCGGCTGCTAGACAGGCTGAATACATGTGAGGAATCTAGCAATCTGGCAACCCCCACATGTATTCAGGCTGACCAGCAGCCGTAAATCATGCAGCTGAGGCAACGAAAACTAAATCTCCGAGCACTAACAAATACTTGGAGATCATCCAAGCATGCTCGGGAAAACATGCATCTATAATATGCATTAAATTATTTTATTTAGTGATACACATTTATTCTGAAAAAAAAAAATCTTTCTCAAAATGGCGCCAGCTGCGACTATACAGTAGCATCTATCGGCGGCCCATCTTGGTGGTTGAAGACAATTGGGTGTCTGTGCAGTAGGTTACCAATAGATGCTACTGCGCAGGCGCTGCCAGCGCTATTTTGAGAAATATATATATTTTTTCAGAATTAATGTATATCCCTAAATAAAATAATTTAATGCCTATTATAGATGTGATCATGCTGCAGCGCAGATGCCTCCGCCTGCCTGATGAATGTGATTTTTTTTTGTCAATACATAGTGTATTCAGTATCTAAAGTACTGGACAGGTCACTGAGGGATCAGTGACCTGTCATAAGCCATCAGTATGAATACCTAAGCAAAGCACCACATAAAGATCCCCCCCACAGGCCCGCCAAGAACAAGAGAATCTCATGAACTGAAAGCTGAAAATAAAGATTAAACAACAACTACAAGATGGATTTACTCAACCAAGAAATCATTTTAATCAGTATAACGGCGCCAACCTAACACTGTCTGTAGGTTACTCAGCACTATCCTGATAGTAGATTCCCTTTAAAACCCACTCAGACAAGACGCTAGCAACAGGACAGCACAACATCTCCAATACATGAAGGCACAGCTCATGCCAGGTGTCCAGCTTTAAGACCCAATAGTTGAAGGTCGCAGAGGAATTAGGGAGTATGCTGGTTTTTGACGGCCAGGTATTGCTTGATCATCTTTAAAAATGTTTACCTCCTTATTGAAAATACCCAGTCATCAAGGTCTGGACCTCCTCCTCCCTCTCTTCCTACTCATTCCCCTCCTGAGCTCATCCACGTAGGAGAGACAGGATGAAGATTATGTGGGCACTAGCCTCTGCTGTCATAGCAAACCAGCTCCTGTTCTTCCTCCTCAGCCTTCATCTCCTCATTGTTACCAAATCCAGGCTGAACAGATGAGATGAGGCTGGGTCGAATCTCCTTGTCTCATGCCTTCCTCCAACTCCACCTGGTCTGCATACAAAGCTTCATGTTTAATTGTCAGCAACGACTGTTTAAGTAGGCGCAGAAGCGGGATTGCTGCACTGGTTATGGCGTCATCACCGCTCACCATCTTTGTGGAGTCCTCAAAGTCTTGGAGAACCACACAAATGTTAGACATTCATGCCTACTCTTTAGCTGTTATGTGCGGAGGCTGACCAGAATACGGACGTGTGTGTTTGAGCTGATATTCTGCAACTGTCCTCTGCTGCTTATAAAGCCGTGCCAGCATGTGCAGTGTGGAGTTCAAGCGCATGGTAATGTCACACACTAGTCGGTGAGCTGGCACTAGCATGTGCTGCTGTAGCACTGCCAGAGGGGCGGCAGCTGTAGCTGACTTGTGCAAATGGGAGCTAATGCAAAGTACATTGACCAGAAACTGCCAAATCTGGGTAATTTTTTTTTTCAGAACAGCTGAACTACCAAGTTGATCATGTGGGCCAAGCATGGAACGTATATACGCTTGCCAAGCTTCACAGCCTCCACCAGGTTACGGCCATTGACACACACGACCATGTCTGGTTGTAGGTTCAGTGGCACACAGCTCTGTCTGGTCTGTTATTCCTTTCAATAACTCTGTCACGGTTTATCTCCTAGACAAATCAGCACTAGCAGAACTGATTACTTCTTTGTTGAGTCAGTGCTGCATAGCTTTCAGCTTCTGGCTGATGTGAAAGACGTGCTCTGGGATAACACATCGGAGATGGAGGAGGAGCAGGAGGGGTGCAGGAACTGGTGTATGAGGCTAAGGAAATCCTGATAGAAGTAGGGCCAGCAATCCTTGGCATTAGTACTACATGTGCTGTGCCAGGGTGGGACTCAGTTCTGGTCTCTGGTTCTGTGTTCACACAGTGTGCCATTGGGGATATGTAGCGTCCCTGGCCACAAGCGCTTGTCAACGAGTCGGTCATTAAGTGGACAATCTCAGTAAGTGCATTGCTTAGGGCACGGGTGATATTCCTGGACACCTGCTAGTACAAGGCGGGACACCACACCGGGAGAAATAATGGCAGCTGGGGAACGAATACCGACAAACAGCTGCCACCATGAGTTGGCGGAAATTCTCCTTAGCTCTCCCCTCTCCAATCTGTCTTAAATGCTGTAGCCAAAATCATATTCCTCACCAACCATTACACCGATGCCTCTACCTTGTGCCAGTCATTACACTGGTTACCCATCCACTCCAGAATTCAGTATAAACTTATTACCCCCACCCACAAAGCACTCCATGGCTCAGCACAACCCTACATCTCCTCCCTCGTCTCAGTCTACCACCCTACCCATGCCCTCCATTCTGCTAATGACCTGAGGTTAACATCCTCAATAATCAGAACCTCCCACTCCTGTCTCCAAGACTTTTCACGTGCAGGGCCAATTTTTTGGAATGCACTACCCAGGTTAATTTGATTAATCTCCAATACCCACAGTTTTAAGCATGCCCTAAAAATGCATTTCTTCAGACTGGCCTACAGCCTCAACACATGAATCTAACTATCCCTGTGTTGCCCATTCAAAATTTTTACCATAACCAGGTTCCTCGTATCATGTTCTCACACGCTTTATGCATTTAATAGCCCTCTGTGTCTGTACTGTTACATACTTAGGCTGATAACCGATTCATGCAGCATTACATGAACAACCGATTTCTTACACTATGGCTGGTCCGAACAATGAAAGCAATTGTTACCATCCACGTTTTGTGTTTCCCCTTTTTTCTCATAGATTGTAAGCTTGCGAGCAGGGCGCTCATTTCTCTTGCAATCTGTTTTGATCTATGTGTTTATTCTCATGCTGTAATGTCTATTGTCTGTACAAGTCCCCTCTAAAATTTAAAGTGCTGCGGAATATGTGGGTGCTATAGAAATAAAATAATAATAATAATTATTATTGTCTAGCATCCTAAATGGCAACATTTCCACCACAAACAGCCTGGAAATGTACCAGTTTGGGCCTGTTGGTGGGTGGCTGGGAAATTTTTTTTGCTCCAATGCTTGGAGTAGAGACTGCTGAACGCTGTGCTGGAACTAGGATTGGGAAGTTCCTGATTATGGTGTCTCAGAATGTGCAAGGATATGGGCAGGACAATAGTCATCTGCGCCAGTGTCAAGCACAAGGTATTTGCAAGCAGCTAGCACAGGAGAAGAGGCAGTGGGGTGACCTGCTTGCACCAATTGTGGACCCAGGCAATTGGCCCAACAAGTCGGGTGCTTAGATGACATGTGCTTGATCATGTTGGTGGTGGTTGTGGCGCCGGCACCCTTGCATAGTGCCGATCCCCTTCCCCTGCAAGGACTCCGCCATATTATTCGTTCCGGGCCCACTCCCCGATACCCATTTGTTACCTCATGATTTGCGCCCTGGCACGATCCCCAGCAGTGACGCCGATCCTCTGGGCCTTCGTCCTGTGTCCCGCACTTTCTTCCCCTGCTGCTGCTTCCTGGTCTCTGCGCGTGGTCCGCAGGGCTTCAGGCATGACTGTGAGGGCGAGCGAGCGTGCACTCCTGGTCTCTTAAAGAGACAGTGTGCCAATTCCCAAAAGGGTCTCAACCTATGGCTGAGTGACTAGTACTATTTCAGGCACCTCTGTTCTATGGGAGGTGCCTGAGCAACAAGTGCTTCCTGTTGCTATTTCCCTGTTTCCCTGTACCTGCGAGCCAATGTTCAGCCAGTTTTTTGCTAACTTCGGTTTACCTCCTCAGTGTGCCTGCTGTGCCTTTCTACACCTCCTTGGACGACGCCAGTCCCACCTGCGCCCTCCATGTTAGCTGCCACCCACTACCTGATTTGGCCACTCGCCTTCTGCCAAGTTCTCCACTACCTGTAGTACCTGCCAGCCCGTCAGTCCTGCTGGGTCAGCTATCATGTGTCCGGGGTCTAACTGGAGGTACCACCTTGCGTTCCCCGGGTATTCCAATCTGACTCTGTTTGGGGGAGCTTACTACGGGTGTCAGGGCTTCGCATAGTCACGCCCCCTTCGGAGCCCCCTGGACAGTGGTCCCGTGGTTCCACAAAAATTTCAATAAATGTACAATGAACGAATATACACTTCAATATCTGTGCCTCCGTTTTCATTCGTTACAGTGGTTTGGCTCTTACTGCTCAGATCTCTGCTGATCTTGGCATAAACATGACCATTTTTTGTTTCAGAGCTCTCTTTAAAAACGTCCCAGACTGGAGAACAGCTAACTCTTTGACAGAAAGCTTCACGAGTTTCAGTGCTTTGCAGAAGAGTTGCCCTCCTTCTCCCACTGGTAACCCCATTAACTCTTCCTCCCTGTTTCAGTGCTGCTGATACCTCCACCTTATCTCTGATGTCCTTGATCTGCATGCCAGCTTCTCAGGTTGGGTCAGTGCCCTCGTCTTCCTCCTCTGCACCCTGGTCCTCCTGACTTGGTGACTTAAATACTTGACTTATTGGTGACTTAACAAATACTTTACTTATTGGCAACTGTGTCTTATCATCATCTACCTCCTTAGACAAAATTTGCCATACCCCACCATCATCTTCTTGTGATTGTATCTGGTCTAAGTTTTGCGCATTACTAAACAGCATGTTCTCCTGCCCCCATTGGAACATGCAGGATGAGAGTCCACAATCAAGAAATGATGATGTAAAGAGCTCCTCGGAGTGTCATAGTGTGGGATAACTGGTCTCCTGGGACTTCACATGGTAGGAGGAAGGAAGATCAGTATGATTACTAAGTGATCCAGACTCTTGGGAGGTGGACTGGACTGTGGGGAAGACTGGGTGGTGCTGGCAAGCATGCTAAAAGCATTATCTGCTATTCAAATGACCACTTGTTCACAATTGTGTGGCTTTAGATCTGGTGTCTCAAGCCTCCCTGCAAAGTGGGAAAGGAAGCCATGTGTCGTGGATTGGCAAGTTGCTTGTGCTCCAGCAGCAGCAGACACAATCACTCACACCTACCCCATGTCCTCGACATTTTTGTGCACCTCAAACAACAATTACACTTCCATTCCCTTACCGCACTCCTTGCGCATTTTGTAATTTCTATGTCTCTGGAAACTAAGTTTCCATGATCATTGGAAAAAAAAAATTTTTTTGATAAAAAAAATTGTCACCTGTTGCAGTCAAAGCGGTTTTCCAAAATTTCAAACTACCTTAATTTCATACAAAGCACGTTAAATTGTATAAATGACAATAGTCAATTTTTGGAAAAAAAAATGTTGTCATCGTTGGCAGCCCAAAACCTTTTTAAATTTTTTTAAAACACTGTAATTTTACACAAAACACGTTCAACTGTATGGATGACAATAGTTAATTCTTGGACCAAAAAATTGTGTGCTTTGTAGCTGGCCAAGAAGTTTTTAGAAATTTTAAACCACCGTAATTTTACACAAAGCATGTTCAACTGTATGAATGACAATATAGTAAATTTTTTTCACAAAAAAAAGTGGTCAACTGTAGCAGCTATATACAGTATTTAGCAATGGACTGCCAAGCATTAAGCCCTGCCTAGAGGCTGTGTTCAGCCACTATCTTTGTTCCAGCAGTTGTCCCTAGGCTAAATGCAGAAGGTATCCCATAGAAACAAAAAAAACAAGATTAGCACTTAGGCCGGGGTCACACTTGCGTGTGTGATGCGAGAAACTCGCACGAGTCTCTCAAATCAATAACCGGCGTGTGGCTGCATGTATTTCTATGCAGCCGCACACTCCGGTCCCAAGTGCCAGCGGCAGTGGCGGGTATTGATGCGAGAGACTCGTGTGAGTTCCTCTCATCACACACGCAAGTGTGACCCTGGCCTTAGAAGGATTTTTAAAATGCTGGTTCAGCATCAGCACCATTAGCCCCACTAGAGGACTCTGATTAATGAAACTTTGCACACACAGACCTGGACAACCACTTTCTCCCTCAAATCACAACTGTCCCTAAGTTGTGCAATGGCGTAATTGAGCCTGGCGTAGTGACACCAGTCTTTTCATAACCAATAATAAGTTAATGCGACCAGCCAATCACAGTAATGTCTCTACAAAGATGGGTACAGTTTTACAGTGACTGGCAGGAAATCACTGCATGTTTATTGTCTGTGTAACAGGAGCCAAACATGTGGGGTGGGGATTCAAGCATTCAATCTGAGCACTAGCCAATGCTTGACATGTGAAAGTAAAAATCAGTAATCAATAACCAGTGGCGCTAGCGCAGCTGGGGCCCGTGCTGCAAATAGTGAGACAATACCACCCTTTTGTCCCAATGTGTATAAACGAATGTAAAAGATATACTGTATATTTGCGCTTGGATCAATCCCTTGTTAGTGCTGGTGCTTTGGTGAAAAATATTTGACTAATATAAAGCGGTCAGGGAACCTTGACAGCCGTAATGATGGTATAGCAATATAGCATTTGGCTGATGGCAAAGAGTTAGAATCGTACTTTGCCTTTACTCCGCGTAGCAGATGAATCTGAAATGCAATTTTGGAGAATAAGGGCACTTGGGTTAAAAATGAATTGAAATACCTGTTCCGCAGCGGTACAGCCTTAAAAATGAAATCTAACTTTAATCCAATCCAGGAATATTCAGAATCATTTGAAGCCTTTCAGAAAAATATGACACGTGACATCAGAAAGATCTCGAATAAGAGGTGCTCAAAATTTAAGCATAATTTAACAAATGAGGAACACAAAGTCATGAAACAAATTCAGGGTAATAAAAATATAATTATCAGACCAGCAGACAAGGGGGAGATAGTCATTTTAAATTCTGAGGATTACTCAACAGAGTCTCTACGCCTACTACGAGGTAGGTGACCAACGCACATATAGGCTCTTATCAAGTGATCCTTCTGACCAGTATATGAGAGAAATGAAGGAACTTATCAAAAAGGAATTTGAACAAGGTATTCTTACCAAACAAGAATTTGATTTCATCAATATAGGGCACCCAAGAATACCATACTTTTATAATCTGCCTAAGATACATAAACGTCTAACTATCCCACCTGGTACACCAATCATATCGGGGGTGGGGTGCCTTACAGCGAATGTGTCAAAGTATGTGGACTGTCACCTGCAAAACTTGGTCCCCAAGCTCCCATCCTACTTGAAATACAGCACTCATATCATCAGAGTCCTTGAGAAAATCTAATGGAAAGAACATTATATTATGACATTACCTCACTGTATACTATTATACAGCATGATAGAGGATGTGAAGCAGCAAAATTCTTTTTAAAAAAAAACAGGAAACACTACCTGAGGATCAAGTTTCCTTTATTTTAGATTGCATGCGTTTTATATTGACTCACAACTACTTTCGGTATGAGTCGCACTACTACTCCCAGCAATGGGGGACTGCCACGGGTACCAGGTTCGCACCAAGTTATGCTAATCTGTATGTGGGCAGATTGGAGCAGAAAACCATCTACAGGATGTTGTTTTTATTTGGTCCGGTGGCACCAATTCATTAAACAGCAAAAGTACAAAAAGAGGATTCAGAGATCCTCCAAAAATTAGAAAAAAACAGCAAAACACGGCAGAGGTTCTTACCTGCCTAGGCCTCCAAACAAATGCGCTAACAGGATGCAGTGGACCCATGTGATAAAATAGAAACACAGGTGCAGCATAACCGATGACGCAGCCACTCACCAGCTACCAAACTAATGGAGGGGGTGGCTGCTTGGCACATAGCTGCACATAAAAACTTGCATGTGGCGCTGTTCACACAATGGAGATGCACAGCATCCAGGCAGGCCTAGTAGTGACACCCTTCTATTAGATCAGGCGGGCCTGCCCAGCGCTATCCAAATGCACCCCACGTGCACAGACACCACAGTTTACAAGCAGAAAATGGGCCCAACTGCACCCCGAAAAAAAGTGCAAAAAACACATAAAAAAATATTATGTGAGGTATTGGTTTATATACTGGCCAAAATACGCAAGCTCATAACCCACGTCAAGGGTCCTCACGCTTATGAGTCCTATCTCTAAACAGCAAAAGTAGAAAAAGAGGATTCAGAGATCCTCCAAAAATTAGAAAAAAACAGCAAAACACGGCAGAGGTTCTTACCTGCCTAGGCCTCCAAACAAATGCACTAACAGGATGCAGTGGACCCATGTGATAAAATAGAAACACAGGTGCAGCATAACCGATGACGCAGCCACTCACCAGCTACCAAACTAATGAAGGGGGTGGCTGCTTGGCACATAGCTGCACATAAAACCTTGCATGTGGCGCTGTTCACACAATGGAGATGCACAGCATCCAGGCAGGACTAGTAGCGACACCCTTCTATTAGATCAGGCGGGCCTGCCCAGCGCTATCCAAATGCACCCCACGTGCACAGACACCACAGTTTACAAGCAGAAAATGGGCCCAACTGCACCCCGAAAAAAAGTGCAAAAAACACATAAAAAAATATTATGTGAGGTATTGGTTTATATTCTGGCCAAAATACGCAAGCTCATAACCCACGTCAAGGGTCCTCACGCTTATGAGTCCTATCTCTAAACAGCAAAAGTACAAAAAGAGGATTCAGAGATCCTCCAAAAATTAGAAAAAAACAGCAAAACACGGCAGAGGTTCTTACCTGCCTAGGCCTCCAAACAAATGCGCTAACAGGATGCAGTGGACCCATGTGATAAAATAGAAACACAGGTGCAGCATAACCGATGACGCAGCCACTCACCAGCTACCAAACTAATGGAGGGGGTGGCTGCTTGGCACATAGCTGCACATAAAAACTTGCATGTGGCGCTGTTCACACAATGGAGATGCACAGCATCCAGGCAGGCCTAGTAGTGACACCCTTCTATTAGATCAGGCGGGCCTGCCCTGCGCTATCCAAATGCACCCCACGTGCACAGACACCACAGTTTACAAGCAGAAAATGGGCCCAACTGCACCCCGAAAAAAAGTGCAAAAAACACATAAAAAAATATTATGTGAGGTATTGGTTTATATACTGGCCAAAATACGCAAGCTCATAACCCACGTCAAGGGTCCTCACGCTTATGAGTCCTATCTCTAAACAGCAAAAGTAGAAAAAGAGGATTCAGAGATCCTCCAAAAATTAGAAAAAAACAGCAAAACACGGCAGAGGTTCTTACCTGCCTAGGCCTCCAAACAAATGCACTAACAGGATGCAGTGGACCCATGTGATAAAATAGAAACACAGGTGCAGCATAACCGATGACGCAGCCACTCACCAGCTACCAAACTAATGAAGGGGGTGGCTGCTTGGCACATAGCTGCACATAAAACCTTGCATGTGGCGCTGTTCACACAATGGAGATGCACAGCATCCAGGCAGGACTAGTAGCGACACCCTTCTATTAGATCAGGCGGGCCTGCCCAGCGCTATCCAAATGCACCCCACGTGCACAGACACCACAGTTTACAAGCAGAAAATGGGCCCAACTGCACCCCGAAAAAAAGTGCAAAAAACACATAAAAAAATATTATGTGAGGTATTGGTTTATATTCTGGCCAAAATACGCAAGCTCATAACCCACGTCAAGGGTCCTCACGCTTATGAGTCCTATCTCTAAACAGCAAAAGTACAAAAAGAGGATTCAGAGATCCTCCAAAAATTAGAAAAAACAGCAAAACACGGCAGAGGTTCTTACCTGCCTAGGCCTCCAAACAAATGCACTAACAGGATGCAGTGGACCCATGTGATAAAATAGAAACACAGGTGCAGCATAACCGATGACGCAGCCACTCACCAGCTACCAAACTAATGGAGGGGGTGGCTGCTTGGCACATAGCTGCACATAAAAACTTGCATGTGGCGCTGTTCACACAATGGAGATGCACAGCATCCAGGCAGGCCTAGTAGTGACACCCTTCTATTAGATCAGGCGGGCCTGCCCAGCGCTATCCAAATGCACTCCACGTGCACAGACGTGCACCAATTCATTGTCAGGTTTTATTGCAAATTTAAATAAAAATGAGTATTTTTTTAAACTTCTCTGGGACCACCCGCTCAGAGTCCATTAACTTTTTAGACTTAAATATGTTTATTGAACAAGGCAAAATTCACACTAGGACTTACCACAAGCCCACTGATGTCAACAACTATATTTCTTTGGAAAGCTGCCATCTTCCCAGTTGGTTATTAAATGTTCCCAAGAGCCAACTAATTTGACTTATAGGAATTGCTCAAGGCTACAGGATTTTAACCATGAAGCGGACCTCTTGACCAGTAAATTTGCCCAAAAAGGCTATTCTCAGAGTTCCTTGACGCAAGCAAAACAAATAGTCGAAAAACTACCCAGAAGACAACTACTCCAAAACAATGAGAAAAAGGAAAACCACGCAATAACCGTAGAAGTTCCGATTATCACAATTCAATGCCAATATTCATATTCTTAGGAAAACAGTCAACAGACACTCAGGTATCCTAAGGGAAGACAAAATCATTGGAGAAAAACTACTTGACCGTCCAAAATTCATTTACAGAAAGGCTAACAATCTGGGCAATAAAATAGCTCCCACCATCCCAAATTCCCTGGTTTCAACTAAATATCCTTCTCAACAAAAGTGCTCGGGCTTCTACCCATGCTTAAAAAGCAAACCCTGCAGGAAATTAAACACAAAAAAAAATTCAGTATTTCTAATGGAACCATTGATTTACAAATTAAGGACTTCATCTCATGTAACACAGAAGGGGTTATTTATTCAATTAAATGCCCCTGTGCAAAACTATATATAGGAAGAACGAAGCTTCCGCTTCATGTTAGAATAAATGAGCACC
Organism: Ranitomeya imitator; assembly: GCF_032444005.1. Lineage (NCBI taxonomy): Eukaryota > Metazoa > Chordata > Amphibia > Anura > Dendrobatidae > Ranitomeya > Ranitomeya imitator. The sequence continues at coordinate 200,935,850 of NC_091285.1, read as the reverse complement.
TACGGAACATAAATAAAAAATTCCTCGGCCACCCATTATCAAAACATTTTGTGACTCATCGTGGAGGTTCTTGAAAAGGTACCATCATTACAGGCCTGAAAATAGTCCAAAAGAGCTGGAGAAAGGGATGTCAAAGGAAGAAAGTGGAATGATTTTTGAACTAGATACTTTAATTCCCAATGGCCTCAACAGTGAGATAGAGCTGTTCGCTTTCAACATCTGAGGAGGCCGCATGATTGCCGCTAACTATAAAGGTACAGAGGACCATCTATGGACCAACCCTGAAGAAGGAATATGTCTATTCCAAAACGCATAGAATATTGGTCCACCTCGCTTCCTATAGCCAGTCACGTGAGCAATCACGTGACCGTGACGTCACCTAAGGTCCTATACCTACAGTGAACCTAGCGGCTACTTGCTGCAGGTGCATTGTACTCCCACTCCACGCGGGTCACGACTCCTGGGGGACGCTTGCAACCGGCCGGGGCAGCCCCCAGGGTCCTCATATCTAAACATAGAATCACTGATTACAAAGCACAGAATGATCCCACGACGACACTGAAAAACTGAGTGATCTGTCCAGTACCACTGCGGAACAGGTATTTCAATTCATTTTTAACCCAAGTGCCCTTATTCTCCAAAATTGCATTTCAGATTTATCTGCTACGCGGAGTAGAGGCAAAGTACAATTCTAACTCTTTGCCATCAGCCAAATGCTATATTGCTATACTATCATTACGGGCTGTCAAGGTTCCCTTACCGCTTTTCATTAGTCAAATATTTTTCACCAAAGCACCAGCACTAACAAGGGATTGATCCGAGCGCAAATACCGTATATATCTTTTACAATGCTTGACATGTGCCGAGCATATCCAGGCACCCAGATACTCGAGTGATATCCGAGTATCACTGAGCATGTTCACTCATCACCAACACTCATCATCATGATCTTTCCCAATTTCTCCATGATATTTTAATTTTTTCCATGTGTACCAGGAAAAAGTGTGTCATTTACTCAAATAAAGTAAAGTATTATAAAATTTATATATGTTATCCTTATTATGAGTGAGGGGAGCGCACATCACATACACCAGCACCGCCTGCACCCCAGCACATTACTAGACAGGACTCCGGATACTCAGGGGAGCGCACATCACATGCACCAGCACCGCACCGCGTGCACACTACTGGCAGGACTCCAGATACTCAGGGGAGCGCACATCACATACACCAGCACCGCCTGCACCCCAGCACATTACTGGACAGGACTCCGGATACTCAGGGGAGCGCACATCACATGCACCAGCACCGCACCGCCTGCACACTACTGGCAGGACTCCAGATACTCAGGGGAGCGCACATCACATACACCAGCACCGCCTGCACCCCAGCACATTACTGAACAGGACTCCGGATACTCAGGGGAGCACACATCACATACACCAGCACCGCACCGCCTGCACCCCATGTTCTTGTACTGGTTCAGTTCGCTCTTGGATCTTTCTGGTGACCCGTCTACTCCAGCAGAAGCTAAGTCCCTGCTTGTTAATTATTTGTTCATTGTTTCCTTGTCCTGCTTGCTATCATGATTTTGCCTTGCTAGCTGGAAGCTCTGGGATGCAGAGTGGCACCTCCGCACCGTGAGTCGGTGCGGAGGTCTTTTTGCACACTCTGCGTGGTCTTTTTGTAGTTATTTGTGCTGACCGCAGATACCTTTCCTATCCTCAGTCTGTTTAGTAAGTCTGGCCTCCCTTTGCTGAAACCTGTTTCATTTCTGTGTTTGTGACTTTCATCTTAACTCACAGTCAATATATGTGGGGGGCTGCCTTTTCCTTTGGGAAATTTCTCTGAGGCAAGGTAGGCTTTATTTTCTATCTCTAGGGCTAGTTAGCTCTTAGGCTGTGAAGAGGCGTCTAGGCAGAGTTAGGTACGCTCCACGGCTATTTCTAATTGTGTGATAGGATTAGGGGTTGCGGTCAGCAGAGCTCCCACTTCCCAGAGCTTGTCCTGTGTGAGTTTAACCATCAGGTAATTCCGGGTGCTCCTAACCACCAGGTCCATAACACACTAGCACCGCCTGCACCCCAGCACATTACTGGACAGGACTCCGGATACTCAGGGGAGCACACATCACATGCACCAGCACCGCATCGCCTGCACATTACTGGCAGGACTCCAGATACTCAGGGGAGCGCACATCACATACACCACCACTGCCTGCACCCCAGCACATTACTGGACATGACTCCGGATACTCAGGGGAGCGCACATCACATACACCAGCACCGCACCGCCTGCACATTACTGGACAGGACTCCAGATACTCGGGAGTGCGCAGGTTACACTGTGCTGGATATATGCAAAGGATTGTTACTGGGGGGAATTTATTATGTGGCATCCTGCCAAGCAGAGACAATTGTGGGTTCAGGCCTGGTCATACTCAAGAATCACAGGCAGTATATCGCTATACACTCATTTATAAACAGTGACACACATACTGTACACTACACACACTATTACATACACAAGAAACCTCTGCATTCATTCACACACAGGAAAGCAGACACTATTGTTGTGAATTCTGTTGTCAAGCTCCCTCCTGTGGTCATGAATGGTACTTCGGCTGGTTCTGTCCATGGGCTTTCTCTGGTGGTTGTGAGTGGAGCTGCGGCTTCTGAGTTTCCTTCTACAGGTGACGAGGTTAATTCGTTAGCTGGCTGCTCTATTTAACTCCACTTAGATCTTTGCTCCATGCCACCTGTCAATGTTCCAGTATTGGTCTAGCTCTCTCCTGGATCGTTCTTGTGACCTGTCTTCCCAGCTGAAGCTAAGTTACTGCTTGTTTTTCTCTGGTTTGCTATTTTTCTGTCCAGCTTGCTATTTTGATTTTTTGTCTTGCTTGCTGGAAGCTCTGGGATGCAGAGGGAGCGCCTCCGCACCGTGAGTCGGTGCGGAGGGTCTTTTTTCGCCCTCTGCATGGTCTTTTTGTAGTTTTTTGTGCTGACCGCAAAGTTACCTTTCCTATCCTCTGTCTGTTCAGTAAGTTGGGCCTCACTGTGCTAAATCTATTTCATCTCTGTGTTTGTAATTTTCATCTTTACTCACAGTCGTTATATGTGGGGGGCTGCCTTTTCCTTTGGGGAATTTCTCTGAGGCAAGGTAGGCTTTATTTTTCTATCTCTAGGGCTAGCTAGTTTCTTAGGCTGTGTTGAGTTGCATAGGGAGTGTTAGGAGCAATCCACGGCTATTTCTAGTGTGTGTGATAGGATTAGGGATTGCGGTCAGCAGAGTTCCCACGTCTCAGAGCTCGTCCTATATTATTAGTAACTATCAGGTCATTCCGTGTGCTCTTAACCACTAGGTCCATTATTGTCCTTACCACCAGGTCATAACACACTATACACACTATTACATACCCTATAAATGACATCCCATATACTCACGTGTGTTGCAGCAGAGCTGTCACTGCTCGCCCCATCCCAGGTCACCAGGGACAGAGGACACAGTAGGACACAGGGAGCTGCTGCCTCCTCTAGGAGTCTGTGCAGGCAGGATCTGCCCCTCCTCCTCCTCCTCCTCCTCTGGTCCGACTGTCTCCTGTGATCTCAGAGGAACTAGGAAGGCATTATGGAGGGGACAGTGCACAGAGGCACCAGCAGGCAGCATCAACAGCTATTCTCAGGATGTAATGGAGGGGGCTGGGGAAGGGAGCAGCCCTACAACTGGAGCCCTACCTCAATTTGTGATGCTGCCAGCTACTGGCCCCTGTAATTGTCACACACTGTGGAGATTTCTGGCTCTGAGCTCCTCCTGCTTTTTCCCTCACTGCCTACGTCCTGATCAGCCCGGAGGGTGAGAGGGAGAGAAGACAGAGGAGGAGCCAGTGCTGGAGGCGGCACCAAGCTCTGCACAGGAGCAACGCTCAGGACTTTGTGTATCAGTCTCCTGCACTGAGCGCTCCCACTGCCGCCCAGCAGGTGGCGCCGCCTGAGGCAACAAGCTCAAGTTGCCTCATTATAGGGACGCCCCTGGCGATAGGGGTCAATACAATATATGAGTTAAATGCTCACAGAACATTGCATAATCTATCCCACATAGATGAAGACCATACTCAAACTATATCCATATGAAAAAAAGGGAAAATATAGCATCCGCATGCTGTGTCTTCCAACACCTAAAGCTGGATTAAAGGTTCCAATGGCCTGTTGGGTATATATATAACATGCATATTAGTAATAAAGAACCTATGGCACTAATATCTTCATAACATTAATCTACCCCTTTATGTATTGAGGTTACTCTGACTCATGGTGAGGCGGTATTTTACCGGGTCTCTGTGTATGACTTACCTGGGGGGAATCGCCTGGATCTGTTAGACCTTTGTGGATATCGGCACATTCTCACTTATATTTATGTGACTTTGCATACCAATTTGTTATGAAGATATTAGTGCCATAGGTTCTTTATTACTAATATGCATGTTATATATATACCCAACAGGCCATTGGAACCTTTAATCCAGCTTTAGGTGTTGGAAGACACAGCATGCGGATGCTATTTTTTCCCTATTTTTCATATGGATATAGTTTGAGTATGGTCTTCATCTATGTGGGATAGATTATGCAATGTTCTGTGAGCATTTAACTCATATATTGTATTGACCCCTATCTCCCATGGTTGTTCATGGGAGTTTTTAATTGTTTTTAGTTTCCAGTGTTCTTTGTGTGGTGTTGTTTACATATAATAAAAATGTGTTATATTTTTGTATATTTGTGTGGTGATCCCATTTATATGATGTTGGTCCTGTTCTTTCTGTAGTATCTATTTATATAGACTTACATCAGGTGATCCCCCCTTTTTTATCTATGTGAGTGTTGATGGTGCCCGCTCAATTCATATATTTCATACACTATGAAGTGTAGCGGGTAGTTTCCGGAAAGAACTAGGTAATAGAATGTGCTACTGTGTGTGCCCACAACTGGCACAGCCAGTATCAGTGGGTATGTACATACACACGGGGCTGTATTCGCTCTAGGAGTGAATGTCCATCAGAAGCTAGGACAGTCCTCAAACCATAAAATGAGAGGGTGTACTGGTGCACACCATGGGTACACCAAAGCCCTCATTTGCATGTATATTAAAAGTTATTTTCACTAGCATGATTTTTAAAAAAGGTGAAGTCCTCTATATCTCATATCCAAAGGAAATGGGACAACGTATTATCTTGAAACGGAAAGAGTGGGTGACACATATAATCATATGGCCTAAATAGCGATGAGCGAGTGTACTCATTGCTCGTTTTTTCCCGAGCACGCTCAGGTGGTCTCCGAGTATTTGTAACTGCTCGGTGATTTAGTTTTCGCTGACACAGCTGCATGATTTACGGCTGCTAGCCAGCCTGAGTACATGTGGGGGTTGCCTGATTGCTAGGGAATCCCCACATTTGTTCAAGCTATCAGCTGTAAATCATGCAGCTGAGGCAATGAAAACTAAATCTCCGAGCACTTACAAATACTCGAAGATCACCCGAGCAACGAGTATACTCGCTCATCACTAGGCCTAAACAATTTTTCATCCCGTTATGTCGGATCAAATACAATGGCAGCAAGCAGAGTTCCTGAAAAAAACATGAGGCATTGTTACAGAGTATATCTGAAAATTGTGTAAGTTTTTACAATAGATTTGATTAATTTGTTGAAATTGAAGTCCCAGTGCAGTTCTAAAGAATCTTGTAGAGTGCGGAGGTGTGTTTTAACGTACAGTACGTATTGCAAAATGTCAGTGTGTGTGGGTTCTTTAATCTCGTCGCTGTCTTTAATTTATGATATTACGTCAGTTGTCAAGCAGAGAAGAGGCATCTTGACACACTGTTTTATTACTATTACTGCAGTAATGGAAAAATACAGACCCAATGTAATTGTCAAAGTTTCTGTTGCAATCACATTAGTGTCATTTATTTATCTGCGCAAAGTCTCTTTCTAGGAAATGATTATTGGCAGCATTGTGTGGACACTTCACAGGTAGTCAATGAGACTGAGGACAAGAGTTGAAATATCTTACTAGCATTTTAATAGCAGAGAGTAACTCAGGAAGTCTAGAAATGGATCTGGTCTATTATCTGCTTAGACTGTCCTGAATTAATGGATTATTTAGTCAAAATCACAATTGCAAATTGTTTCTGGTTAAATATTAGGGCCTTAACTAGTGCAGACTTGCCTTTCTTTAGGAGAGGGGCCCTCAACTGGTAGCTTGAGAGCCACATGTGAGGCTCGCAGATGTTTGTTAGCTTGGTGCATTTGCACCAGATCAAGCAAACAGCTATGAAGAACACATCTTCAGTTGGTGACTTTTATGAGAAGCCCCGCATAGAAGAGCAAATCTGGATATACATGTACTTTCCTTGGGGGTTAGAAATAAATTACGGTAAGTATGGTTAAGAATGGCAAACTCGAGAAAGGAGGAAACTACCTGTCAGAAGCTGCGCTTGAAGCAGAATATGACAGTGTGGTGGGTATACTTGATGCAAGAATCCTGAGGCATTTAATAAATTAGATTTTTCATTATCTTCTTCCACCATTACATCCAGATTATTTTTGAGAGGCCAACACTATCATTTTTGAGTGTCTTATTGTTTATGTTGTTGAATATTTTTGTATTATTATTGTTTTCTTTAACCCCTTTACCCCGAAGGTACAAGGAATTTCGGAGCCCCATACTGGAAAAATTTTTGGGGCCCCCTTGAGACTCTGCCCAGGCTCCACCCCAAGCCCGACTCCACCCCTTAAACCGTCCACAGTCCCAATGCCGTCTCTTGGAAAAACTCCACTTCTGCACAACATCCTCACCAATCACACATTTACAGTTCCCATCACCACATACATAGCCAGCAGCTTTTGTTTTGGCCAAAAGATTTTTTAATCATCCACCATAACAATGTAGACTCTTTTGGCTATGTTCTACTCTACTGTAACTTATTAAACATTTGTTAAAATATCCAATACAATTTTAGTATATTTTTATTTATTGTTCAATTTTTAAAATAACCAATAATATCACAAACAAGGAACAAATACCACAGCACCATGACCAGATCACATATTACCACCATACAGTGATCAAATAATAACACATACAAAGAACAAAAATAGCCACACCATGACCAGACCACATATTACCACCACATAGTGATCGAATAATACTACCGGTACATGCAAATAAATACTGCCACACCATGATCAGATAACATTTTACCACCACATAGCGACAAGGTAATTGCACATGAGTCACCCGCCAGGGCTGTAGGGTACTCGGTACTGGGTTCGGTACTCAAAGAGGGATGTCACGGTGGTGGCCACCTGGTCCATGGCCCTGGGCGCCCATGTAAAAGGGAAGGTCTTTAATGGGGTTTTGAATAAAGTTTGTGTTCGTGGCGACACCTGTGGTATTCGATCAGTGGGGACTTACGCTGCTTAAAGGGGTCCACTGGGGTGATGTTAATGCAGCTGAGATGGTATAACTTCCCACAGGTGAAGTAGGTCCTCAGGGCTCTCAGTGTATAGATGAGGATGTTGAGTGGTGCAGTAAAGAACTGAGGACACAGGTTTGCAGTCTCTTTACCTGGTTTACTGAAGGCTTCAGGCAACTGCAGTCCAGGGCACCAGATCACAGGTACAGGCAGGGTCCGGCCAGCTTGTAAGCAAGTTCAGAGTCCCCTTTACCAGGTGGAGATGAAAGTCTTCCTCATAGCGTGGTGGTATTGTAGTCCCTTACTGCCAATGGCTTCTAGCAAGGTCCTCACAGTTCCTCTCTGTCCTCCATAAAGGTGGGACACAAACCTGTATGACAGGTGGCTCGAGTCTTTTTATAGGGTCTCTATCATGACCCGGGCTCTATGCGCCACTGTGCCTCCTGGGTATTAGGGCGGACAGGTAACGTATAGTCCAGCTGTCCTGCTGGTTTCTGCTGTGCCTCCTAAAGTCTGACACAACCTCGGTCTTCCGGCTACCGGTATCTGCGCTCTGCCAGGGAGGTAGCCCAGTCATATATATCCTTCCCAGATGTCACTCTCCTGTGCTTTGCTCTCCTGCACGCTCTCTACAATCTGTTCTTTTCTTCTGTATTCTCTTTCTCCAGGAGCTGCAGAAACTCTGGCTGCACGGCCCCTTCAGTCCTTCTCTGTCCCTCAGACAGACTAACTGATTTCCCTCCAAGCCAGAATCTATATATTATTATTATTAATTTATATAGCACCCTTAATTCCATGGTGCTGTACATGAGAAAGGGGTTACATACAGAGTTATAGATAACATTTACAGTAAACAAGTTTACAGTGACATACTGGTACAGAGGGGAGAGGATCCTGTCCTTGCGGGCTTACATTCTATGGGATAGTGGGGAAGAGGCAGAAGGTAGGGGCGAGGTGGCGGCTCTGGCGATGGAGAGGCGGCGGCTCTGGCGATGGCGAGGAGGTAGCTCTGGCGATGGCGAGGCGGTGGCTCTGGCGATGGCGAGGCGGTGGCTCTGGCGATGGCAAGGCAGCGGCTCTGGCAATGGCGATGCGGCAGCTCTGGCGATGGCGAGGCGGCAGAATGGTTATTGCAGGCTGTAGGCTTTCTTGAAGAGATGGGTTTTCAGGTTCTGTCTGAAGGAGCCAAGGGTGGTGGATAGTCGACATTTTGAGGCATGGAATTCCAGAGGATGGGGGATATTCGGGAGAAATCTTGGAGGCGGTTGTGTGAGGAACGAATAAGTGTGGAGGAGAGTAGGAGGTCTTGGGAAGATCGGAGATTACAAGAGGGAAGATACTGGGAGATTAGTTCAGAGATATAGGGAGGGGACAGGTTGTGGATGGCTTTGTAGATCAGTGTTAGTAGTTTGAACTGGATTTGTTGGGGAATTGGGAGCCAGTGGAGGGATTTGCAGAGGGGAGAAGCAGGGGAGTAGCGAGGAGAGAGGTGGATTAGCCGGGCAGCAGAGTTGAGGACAGACTGGAGTGGAGTGAAAGAGAGTTAGCGAGGAGGCCACAGAGGAGGGTGTTGCAGTAGTCGAGGCAGGAGATTATGAGGGCATGCATAAGAGTTTTGGTAGATTGTGGGCTGAGGAAGGAATGGATTCTGGCAATATTTTTAAGTTGGAGGCGACAGGAGGTGGCAAGAGTTTGGACGTGCGGTTTGAAGGACAGGGCAGAGTCGAGAGTTACCCCGAGGCAGCGGATTTCAGGTGCGGGAGAGAGCGTGAGCGTGATATAGGGAAGTTCCCCTGAAAACCGGGTACAATGCTCCCCTTCTGGCCTGGAGTGTGAACATGTTGCATGTTTGTGTTTACCTGATATAATAGATCTTCCCCTGCTTCCAAGCGTGACATCATTTTCCCTGTGAGGAAAGCAATGCCACTGTAACAACTAGGACCCTCGGGTGTTACACACATACAAGGAACAAATACCACCACACCATGACCAGACCACATATTACCACCACAGTGACCAAATGCTACAATACTGACCATTAATAGAAAAAACAAAATACTAATATCACCATGAGTGCCATTATACACAGGAGATCTGACATTATACATTAGTGCTCTGTATATAGTGTACAGGTAATACAGTGATCACCAGTGACATTATACGCAGGAGTTCTGAATATATTATACAGTGTATAGTGTCAGTGTACAGGTAACACACTGACTCACCTGTGATGTCTCTAGTTGAAATCCTTCATCTTTGCTTTTCATTTTCATCCAGCACACACTGCCATCACTTCTTCAAGCCAGGACTCGTCTCTGCAGAAAATAACACAGTTATCTAGAGCACATTCTCCCATTTTTCCCCAACCTCTATACTACGCCAGATGAAGAACAAAAAGCAACTGTGTCAACCTGCACAATAACAGGAGCTCTTCTCAACCACACTGAAAACAGTATCCTTAAAAATAATATCTTTTAATTAGCCCCTATAGCAATAATATTGCATATTCTGGACCCCACCTGTCCTCCCATTCTGGACCTAACATGTCCTCCCATTCTGCCTCATGTCTCTCCATACTGCCTTAATAGTCATCCATAATAGTATGATGTACCCCAAAATATAATGTAGCAGAATAATGCAGCCCCATAGTATAATGCAGCCCCATACCAGTATAATGCACCCCCATACCGGTATAATATGCCTCATACTGTGGCTTTACAAAGAAAAAGTTTTTCCTTACCTGGCCAAGCTCCAGTGCTGGCCTCCTCTCCGATTCAGATGATGCGTCATACGTGCTCGCTGACATCAGCTGTCGGCCTGTGATGGCCTGGTGGCTGTTAACTGTTGCCATGCGGGAGGAATCTCCTGCACACAACAGATTTTAACTGATCGTGCATCGGAGGATGCACAATCAGTTCCTTAAGCATTAGGATCCTGCCGCTGGTGCCTGGTGAGTAGAAGAGAGGGGGCCCACTGCGGGCCCCCTCTGCTCATCGGGCGCCTTACGCCAGTAAGGGTAATAATGCCCTGATGGCGGCCTGATGTTAATGACCAGTTCACTTTTTACAATTCTGACCACTGTCAATTTATGAGGTAATAACTCTGGAACGCTTCAACAAATCCCACTGATTCTGAGAATGTTTTTCGGTGACATATTGTACTTCATGATAGTGATAAAAAAAATTCGGTATGACTTGCGTTTATTTGTGAAAAAAATGGAAATTTGGAGAAAATTTGGCAAATTTTGCAATTTTTCAACAATGAATTTTCATGCTCTTAAATCACAGAGATATGATACACAAAATAGATATTAACTAACATTTCCCACAGGTCTACTTTGCATCAGCACAATTTTGTTAGGAAGTTATAAGGGTTAAAAGTTGACATTCAATTTTTAATTTTTCAAACAAAATTTACAAAACCATTTTTTTTTCGGGACCACATCACATTTGAAGTCACATTGAGGGGTCTATATGATAGAATATACTCAAAAGTGACACCATTCTAAAAACTGAACCCCTCAATGTACTCAAAACCACATTCAAGAAGTTTTTTTCATTCAAATTCATTTGTTTCTCATGAATTTTTGGAAAGTGGAAAAAAATGAACTTTTAACCTTTTTTCACAAATTTATTTCAGATACAATTTTTTTTATCTTGACAAGGGTAAAAATTGACCCCAAAATTTGTTGTGTAATTTCTCCTGAGCATGTGTTAGGGCTAGCGGAACGCACCAAATAGTTAGAGAAAAGGATTAAGGTGCGTTCGCAGCCCGGGGTCCACCATGCAGAGAAGGAACCTGCTGCTAAGCAATGATGGACTATATGGCGGTACAATGAGGATACACACGGGTTAGCCTCACCCTGTGTGAAAGAAGCGAACCCTGCTGCGTCACAGGGCCACAATACCACACGTAACAGAAATAATAATTAAATAGCATAAGAGTGCATGCAATGCCGCACTGGCGGACGCCACTAACCACCCAGACTTGGGATTGGAAAGCGCGGTGATAGCGCATGGCGCCGCACTGGCGGTCACAGCAATAGATGCTGTTTGTGTACCAGTGTTGGTTACAAGTCGGGCGCTATATTACAATCATCCTCCTTACGCGAGCATTCAAACACAAGGGAGGGGATGATTAAAGAGTGACTTTCACTCACATCACACACACATAAACAAGTGTATACTAGCGCATGGCCGTGCGGCCATGTGAAGCTTTTATAGCTGCAGCAAGTTCAGGACCTTCCTAGAGGACCAATAGGAGCTACTGCAGTACCTGAGCATGTGACCCCAGACCTCCACTGAAAGGTCTTCCTTTGGGCATGCTCAGAAGAGGAAAAGCAGGACTTAGTCCCAGAGACATCTGCTCGCCGCTGGTCAGTACAGGCTACAATGGCAGAGTCTGGAAAGGCAGCAGTAACCCTTTGCACAGAATCAGACTGAGCGAGACACTGGGACCGACGTCTCCGCTGAGCAGGCTCCACTGCGGCTGATGCAGAATGAGAGACCGCAGCAGACATGGTTCGAGATTCCCCCTGTGCAGTGGCGGGAACTCAACTCCTAACATTACCCCCCTCCTAGGGCCCCCCCTCGGGCCTCGCTACGCTCAAAGGCTGCAATGAGCAGCGGAGCCCAAATGTGCTCTACAGGTTCCCAGGTTCTGTTCTCACGGCTGTGGCCCTTCCAGTCCACCAGATAGTATTTTTTGCCACATACTACCTTGCATCCCACGATAGCATTCACCTCGTACTCATCCATGGACGAACCTGATGTCCCGGCAGATGACTCAGAAAACCGGGACATATAGATGGGCTTTAAGAGGGAAACGTGGAAGGTGTCAGTGATACCAAGGCGCGGAGGAATAGCCAAATGGTAGACCACAGGGTTAACCTGTTCTAGAACCTTGAAAGGACCAATGTAGCGAGGCGCAAACTTAGTGGACTCAACTCGCAGCCTGATGTTACGGGCGGAGAGCCACACTAAGTCGCCAGGAGCGAAGATTGGAGCGGGGCGCCGGTGAGCATTGGCAGAAACCCCTATTCTCTCCTTGGAAGCCCGAATGGCATCCGGTGTGCGGTCCCAAATGTCACATGCCTCCACTGCCCAGTCTGCCACCCTGGAATCAGTAGATGACACGGGCATGGGCACAGGGACACGCGGATGCTGGCCATAATTAAGGAGAAAAGGAGTCTGCCCAGTGGAATCGGCTACGGCGTTGTTCAGAGCAAATTCTGCCCAAGGTAGCAAAGATGCCCAGTCATCCTGCCTAGCAGAGACAAAATGTCGCAAATATGTCACCAGAGTCTGGTTGGCCCTCTCTACCAACCCATTCGTCTCGGGATGATATGCAGAGGAGAGATTTAGTTCTATGCTGAGTAAACAACAGAGCTCTCTCCAAAACCGAGATGCGAACTGGGGACCCCGGTCACTGACAATTTTATCAGGCATGCCATGCAAACGGAAAATATATTTAATGAACAATGCCGCCAAGGCCCGTGCAGAAGGTAACCGTGGAAACGGCACCAAGTGCACCATCTTAGAGAAATGATCGGTGACAACCCACATAACAGTGCAGTTACAAGACTTGGGTAAGCCCACCACGAAGTCCATCCCGACCATCTCCCAGGGCCTGTCTGCCACCGGCAGAGGGTAAAGTTGCCCAGCAGGCCGTTGCCAAGGAGACCGATTCTTGGCGCAGGAGACACACGCCTGAATATAGTCTCAGACGTCATGGGCCATATGCGGCCACCAGTACGTCCTCAGCTCCAAAAACTCAGATGTCCTCTTGGCCCCAAAATGTCCACCCACCCTGGATGAGTGAGCTCAAGAGAGAACCTCTGGTCGCAAATTAGATGGAACGAAAGTCTTGCCAGACTCTAGCGAAACTGGAGCCACAGTTCCCAGGCTCTCAGTAGGGACAATAAGCCGAGGCTCCTCCTCAGATGACACTACGGAGCAAGAGAGAGTGTCGGCACGAATGTTCTTCTGCCCGGAGAGAAAATGGAGAGTAAAATGGAACCGGGAGAAGAACATCGACCATCTAGCCTGGCAAGAATTCAGCCGCTGGGCCATCTGTATGTACACCAAGTTCTTGTGGTCTGTGAACACTTGGAAGGGAAAGCGAGCTCCCTCCAAGAGGTGTCTCCACTCTGAGAAAGCCAACTTCATGGCTAGCAACTTCCTGTCCCCGATGGAATAATTTCTCTCCACTGGTGAAAAGGTCTTGGAGAAGAAGAAGCAAGAATACTTCCGACCTTGAGCATCCTTTTGGAAGAGGACTGCTCCAGCGCCAACGGATGAGGCATCGACCTCCATAATACATGGCTTAAATACATCAGGGCGATGTAGGATGGGAGTGCTAGCGAAGTGTAACTTAATCAAGAGAAAGGCCATGGAGACCTCCTCCGACCACAACTTGGGATTTGCTCCCTTCTTGGTGAGGGCAACCAAGGGAGCTACCAAAGTTGAGAAGTGTGGGATGAACTGGCGATAGTAATTAATGACCCACATAAAGTGCTGCACCGCTTTAAGAGAATGGGGTTCTTGCCAGTCCATCACAGTCTGTAGCTTGGCAGGATCCATAGCCAATCCCTGGGCAGAGATGACATAGCCAAGGAAAGGCAAGGACTCCTGCTCAAACACACACTTCTCCAGCTTGGTGTAGAGGGAGTTTGCCCGTAAGAGGTCAAAAACTTTGCGAACATCTCTCCGATGGGAGTCAATATCTGGAGAGTAGATGAGAATATCATTCAGATAGACTACGACCGAGGTGGTGAGTATCTCCCGGAAGATGTCGTTCACAAAGTCTTGGAAAATGGCTGGGGCATTACAGAGCCCGAAGGGCATCACCAGATATTCATAGTGCCCATCCCTGGTGTTAAAAGCCGTCTTCCATTCGTCCCCCTCACGGATGCGAATCAGGTTGTAAGCACCCCACAGATCTAACTTAATACATACCCTTGCTTCCCGTAGCCTATCAAAAAGTTCAGATATCAAGTGTAGTGGGTATTTATTCTTAACGGTGATGGCATTAAGACTCCTGTAGTCTATGCATGGACGTAGTTCTCCATTCTTCTTCTGCACGGACAAGAACCCAGCCCCTGCAGGTGACACTGACTTCCTAATGAATCCTCTTGCCAGATTCTCTTGAATATACTGGGACATTGCCTCCATCTCCGGGAGAGATAACAGATAGACTCGACCCCGGGGAGGCTCTGCACCAGGCAAGAGGTCAATAGGACAGTCATAGGGGCGGTGAGGAGGAAGGGTCTCTGCAGCCCTTTTGGAGAACACGTCCGCATAGGACCAATAGTGCTTGGGGACAGAGGAAAGATCTGTGGGTACCTCTGTAGAAGCAACCTGAACGCACTCCCTCTGACATTTACCCTCACATGATTTACTCCATCCCAAAATTTTCCCTGAGGACCACTCTATATGAGGAGAATGATAGCGAAGCCATGGTATCCCCAACAGGACCTCATCAATTCCCTCAGGAATGACTAATAGGGAGATAATCTCCTGATGTGATGGAGACATAGAAAGAGTGAATGGAATGGTCTGATGTGTAATCTGTGAGGGTAGTGTCGACCCATTTACCACTCGAACGGTCACAGGTTTGGCGAGCATCACCAGGGGTATTGTGTGACGCTGGGCGAAAGCAGATGACATGAAATTGCCTTCCACCCCAGAGTCCAGGCAAAGCTCTACCATAAGACTGGATGGGCCTATGGTTATTGTTTCCTTGAAGGACAATTTAGAGGAAAAAGTCTCTGTGTCTAGTGTACCTCCTCCAACTACCACTAGATGCCGACGTTCCCCCGAACGCTGAGAACACTTGGAGGCAAAATGTCCTGACTGCCGGCAAACATGACAGACCATAGGTACACGAGCGGACCGGGACTTAGATCCCACATGCAACACCTCTATGGCCTCATGTGACTCGGACGCCTGAAGCGGAGATTCCCGAGGTTTGGCGAAGGTGGGAGAAAGCCGAAACTTCTGCCTACACTGGGCTCGCTCCAACCTTCGCTCGTGAAAACGAAGGTCAATGCGGGTTGATATAGCTATGAGCTCCTCCAGTGTGGCGGGAATCTCCCTAGTGGCCAAAGCGTCCTTCACATGGTCAGCCAGCCCTCTCCAAAATACCGGGATAAGGGCTTTATCCGACCATTCTAGCTCAGACGCTAATGTCCAAAACTGGACGGCAAAATGGCTGACCATGGACGAACCCTGAGACAATGCCAGCAGTTGGAGCGCCGTATCATTGGTGACTTGCTCAAAAACCGAGGAGCACTCTGCACCACATGATCATCGCGCTTTAGACCCAAGGGAGATAAGGTCTGAAGGGTATAAATCTAAAAGGACTCACGTTCCTTGAGTTTCTTAACCCGATCACCTCCCCTTATCATATCTGGTACATGATCTATAATTTGATATTTAAGTTGGGTTATTCTATGGTTATTTTGTAAAAAATGATGTGGAATGGGGAGGAGTGTACGTTCACATCTAATAGCAGATTTATGCTGGGAAACCACCCAGCATATCCGAGACCGCATTTCCAGAGGCCGAAGTTCATCCTATCTGAGAGAAAACTACTGTTTGGGCACACATCAGGTCTCAGAAGGGAAAGAGCATCATTTGAATTTTTAAATGTAAAATTGCTTGGAATCATTAGCGGACGTCATATTCCATTTGGAGAGCCCCTAATGTGCATAAACAGCAGGGGCTGGCCGGGCCGGCGGTAGTGAGGCAAATGCCCCCCCGGGCCGCAACCCCAGCAGCTGTGCGGGGCCAGCTGCCTGATTGCCGCACATAGTAAACTTGCGCGTGACCGTGTCTGCTGTGCTGTGATGCGGCCGGCAGCAGACACGGCCATGCACATCATAGTTACATAGTTATTAAGGTTGAAGGAAGACTATATGTCCATCTAGTTCAACCCATAGCCTAACCTAACATGCCCTAACATGTTGATCCAGAGGAAGGCAAAAAAAACCCATGTGGCAAAGAGTAAGCTCCACATTGGGGAAAAAAATTCCTTCCCGACTCCACATACGCCAATCAGACTAGTTCCCTGGATCAACGCCCTATCAAGGAATCTAGTGTATATACCCTGTAACATTATACTTTTCCAGAAAGGTATCCAGTCCCCTCTTAAATTTAAGTAATGAATCACCCATTACAACATCATACGGCAGAGAGTTCCATAGTCTCACTGCTCTTACAGTAAAGAATCCGCGTCTGTTATTATGCTTAAACCTTTTTTCCTCCAAACGCAGAGGATGCCCCCTTGTCCCTGTTTCAGGTCTATGATTAAAAAGATCACCAGAAAGGTCTTTGTACTGTCCCCTCATATATTTATACATTAAAATAAGATCACCCCTTAGTCTTCGTTTTTCCAAACTAAATAGCCCCAAGTGTAATAACCTATCTTGGTATTGCAGACCCCCCAGTCCTCTAATAACCTTGGTCGCTCTTCTCTGCACCCGCTCCAGTTCAGCTATGTCTTTCTTATACACCGGAGACCAGAACTGTGCACAGTATTCTAAGTGTGGTCGAACTAGTGACTTGTATAGAGGTAAAATTATATTCTCCTCATGAGCATCTATGCCTCTTTTAATGCATCCCATTATTTTATTTGCCTTTGTAGCAGCTGCCTGACACTGGCCCCTGAATATGAGTTTGTCATCCACCCATACACCCAGGTCTTTTTCATTGACGGTTTTGCCCAGAGTTTTAGAATTAAGCACATAATTATACATCTTATTACTTCTACCCAAGTGCATGACCTTACATTTATCCCCATTAAAGCTCATTTGCCATTTATCAGCCCAAGCTTCTAATTTACATAAATCATCCTGTAATATAAAATTGTCCTCCTCTGTATTGATTACCCTGCAGAGTTTAGTGTCATCTGCAAATATTGAAATTCTACTCTGAATGCCCCCTACAAGGTCATTAATAAATATGTTAAAAAGAAGAGGGCCCAATACTGACCCCTGTGGTACCCCACTGCTAACCGCTACCCAGTCCGAGTGTGCTCCATTAATAACCACCCTTTGTTTCCTATCCCTGAGCCAGCTCTCAACCCACTTGCACATATTTTCCCCTATCCCCATTATTCTCATTTTATGTATCAACCTTTTGTGTGGCACCGTATCAAAAGCTTTTGAAAAGTCCATATACACTACATCCACTGGGTTCCCTTGGTCCAATCCAGAACTTACCTCTTCATAGAAACTGATCAAATTAGTCTGACATGAACGGTCCCTAGTAAACCCGTGCTGATACTGGGTCATGAGGTTATTCCTCTTCAGATACTCCAGTATAGCGTCCCTTAGAATGCCCTCCAGGATTTTACCCACAGTAGAGGTTAAGCTTATTGGCCTATAATTTCCGAGTTCAGTTTTTGTTCCCTTTTTGAATATTGGCACCACATTTGCTATACGCCAGTCCTGTGGCACAGACCCTGTTATTATGGAGTCTTTAAAGATTAAAAATAATGGTCTATCAATGACTGTACTTAATTCCTGCAGTACTCGAGGGTGTATCCCATCCGGGCCCGGAGATTTGTCAATTTTAGTGATTTTTAGCCGCCGCCGCACTTCCTGCTGGGATAAGCAGGTGACATTTAATTGGGAATTTTTATCACTAGACATTTTGTCTGCCATGGGATTTTCTTGTGTAAATACTGATGAAAAAAAGTCATTTAGCATATTGGCTTTTTCCTCATCCTCATCCACTATTTCACCCAGACTATTTTTAAGGGGGCCAACACTATCATTTTTTAGTTTCTTACTATTTATGTAGTTAAAGAATATTTTAGGATTATTTTTACTCTCTCTGGCAATGAGTCTCTCTGTCTCAATCTTTGCTGCCTTGATTTGCTTTTTACAGAATTTATTTAATTTTCTGTATTTATTTAATGCCTCCTCACTACCTACTTCCTTTAATTCTCTAAATGCTTTCTTTTTGTCACTTATTGCGCCCCTTACAGCTCTATTTAGCCATATTGGTTTCCTCCTATTTCTAGTATGTTTATTCCCATACGGTATATACTGTGCACAGGTCCTATCCAGGATGCTAATAAACGTCTCCCATTTTCTTTGTGTATTTTTGTGTCTCAGGATATCGTCCCAGTTAATTGCACCAAGATTCTCTCTCATCCGTTGGAAATTTGCCCTCCTGAAGTTTAGTGTCCTTGTAACCCCTCTACTACACATCTTTTTAAAGGATACATGAAAACTTATTATTTTGTGATCGCTATTTCCCAAGTGACCCCCAACCCTTATATTTGATATGCGGTCTGGCCTGTTGGTTAATATTAGGTCTAGCAGTGCCCCCTTTCTTGTTGGGTCCTGAACCAGTTGTGAAAGGTAATTGTCTCTCATAGTTGTCAAAAACCGATTACCTTTGCTGGAACTACAGGTTTCTGTTCCCCAATCTATTTCAGGGTAGTTGAAGTCCCCCATAATAATGACTTCTCCTTGAGTCGCAGCTTCATCTATTTGCTTTACGAGGATATTCTCCATTGCTTCCATTATTTTTGGAGATTTATAACAAACCCCTATCAGTAATTTATTATTTTTTCCCCCTCCCCTTATCTCCACCCACAGGGATTCTACATTTTCATTAAATTCACCTATATTATCGCGCAGGATTGGTTTTAAGGACGATTTTACATATAGACACACCCCTCCCCCTCGCTTATCTGTACGGTCATTTCTGAACAGGCTATAGCCCTGCAAGTTAACAGCCCAGTCATGGCTCTCATCCAGCCACGTTTCAGATATCCCCACCATGTCATAATTATGCTCCAACAACATTAGTTCTAATTCGTCCATTTTGTTGGCGAGGCTTCTGGCATTAGTATACATACACTTTATGTTCCTCTCTGTACTTCTATTTCTTAAATTATTAACTATTCTGACCCCACCCCCCATGCCACCGCCACCCCCAACTTCCTTATTTGTGCCCAGGTCTCTGTCTGCACTATCTTCCCCTCCTATTAAATGAATACCCTCCCCCCCAATTCCTAGTTTAAACACTCCTCCAACCTTCTAGCCATTTTCTCCCCCAGCACAGCTGCACCCTCCCCATTGAGGTGCAGCCCGTCCCTAGCGTAGAGCCTGTAGCCAACTGAGAAGTCGGCCCAGTTCTGCAGGAACCCAAACCCCTCTTTCCTACACCAATTCTTGAGCCACTTATTAACCTCCCTAATCTCCCGTTGCCTCTCTGGCGTGGCACGTGGTACCGGCAGTATTTCTGAAAATACCACGTTGGAGGTCCTTGCTTTCAGCTTGCAGCCTAATTCCCTGAAATCATCTTTAAGGACCTTCCACCTACCTCTAACTTTGTCATTAGTGCCAATGTGCACCATGACCGCTGGGTCCTCACCAGCCCCTCCCAATAATCTGTCCACCCGATCAGCGATGTGTCGGACTCGAGCGCCAGGTAGGCAGCACACCGTTCGACGATCCCTGTCTTTGTGACAGATTGCCCTATCTGTTCCCCTAATAATTGAGTCGCCCACTACCAGCACCTGTCTGGCCTGCCCTGCTCTCCTATTTCCCTCCTTACTGGAGCAGTCACTCCTCCGGCTTTCAGAGGACATGCCTGGCTGCAGCAGTGCTACCCCTGTACTGGCACCCCCCTCATCTGCCAACTTAGCAAACTTATTGGGGTGTGCCAGGTCAGGACTAGCCTCCCTGGCACTCTTCCCTCTACCCCGCTTCCTAACTGTCACCCAGCTTGCTGCTCCACTGTCCTGCAGCTCCATCCCACCATCCCCCCCCCTCATCTGTCCCATTGAGCGTCTGCTCCGTGAGCAGAAGACTCCTCTCCATATTGTCTATGGATCTCAGTGTTGCCAGCTGCACATTTAGAGTCAGAATCTGGGTTTCCAAATGCACAACGTGCTCACATCTCGCACAGCAGTATGCACCCTCGATCGGCTGTTCAAGGACTGCATACATGTGGCAAGATGTGCACTGGATGGCATTAACAAGAGTGGAGCACATTTCCTAATGGGGATTGCACCAGACAGAACAGTTCAATAAAAATAAATAAAAAATAAATACAAAGTATTAATAAAAATCAGACAGCAATTCAGTAATTCCTCCCTTGGAAACTCCCTGACTCCAAAGTCACTGAATCACAAGTCACACTTACCGCCGTCCACACTCACGCTCAGGCCACACTCAGCTCGCTCACACTCGCTATGCTGAAGATTTAAAGATTTTTTTTTTTTCTCCCTCAACAGCAATCCACCTTGCTGTCCAAATGCACTTCCAAAAAGGACTGGAGCCCCAAACAGCTGCCCCTTATAAACCCTTAATTATGAGCCCCCACCCTAAGTTAACCCCTTATGAATATAGCTACCCCCAATTCAGCAACTCACACCAATTCACACAGGTATTTGTTAAAGGCTTTCCAAATACCTCTTCACTGAATCACAAGTCACACTTACCGCCGTCCACACTTATGCTCAGGCCACACTCAGCTCGCTCACACTCGCTATGCTGAAGATTTATAGATTTTTTTTTTCTCTCCCTTAACAGCAATCCACCTTGCTGTCCAAATGCACTTCCAAAAAGTAAAATAATAATAATAATCTTTATAGAGCGTTAACATATTCCTCAGCGCTTTACAGTTTTGCACACATTATCATCGCTGTCCCCGATGGGGCTCACAAACTAAATTCCCTATCAGTATGTCTTTGGAATGTGGGAGGAAACCGGAGTACCCAGAGGAAACCCACGCAAACATGGGGAGAACATACAAACTCCTTGCAGATGTTGTCCTTGGTGGGATTTACACCCAGGACTCCAGCGTTGCAAGGCTGCAGTGCTAGCCATTGAGCCACCGTGCTGCCTGCCTGTCTGTCTCATAAGCTGCAGACCATGGCTTGTGAGGCCTCAGCATGCTCATGCAGGGGGTGCGATGACATCATTGTCTCGCGCCACTCTACAGGTCAGAAGAGAAGACGGAGGCTGCGGTGCCAGGAATCAGGATGAGGTGAGTATAAACTTCATTATTTGTTATATGAACGGGCTGTGGGGCCATCCGACTATATATGGGGGCTGGGGCCATCATACTACATATGGGGGCTGGGGCTATCATATTTTATATATGGGGGAACAGGGTCTATCATACTGTAGTACTGTATATATGGGGGCTGGGGCCATCATACTTTATATATGGAGGAACTTGGGCCATCATACTGTATATATGAGGGCTGGCACCATCATGCTTTATATATGGGGGAAATGGGGCCATCGTACTGTATATATGAGGTCTGGGGCCATCATACTCTATATATGGAGGAACTGGGGCCATCATACTGTATATATGGAGGCTGGGGCCATCATACTGTATATATAGGGGCTGGGGCCATCATTCTTTATATATGGAGGAACTGGGACCATCATACTATATATGGGGGCTGGGGCCATCATATTTTATATATGGGGGAACAGGGGCTATCATACTGTAGTACTGTATATATGGGGGCTGGAGCCATCATACTGTATATATGGTGGAACTGGGGTCATCATACTGTATATATGGCGGCTGGGGCCATCATACTATATATATGGAGGCTGGAGCCATCATACTTTATATATGGGGGGATCTGGGGCCATCATACTGTAATACTGTATATATGGGGGCTGGGGCCATCATACTTTATATATGGAGGAACTGGGGCCATCATACTGTATATATGGGGGCTGGGGCCATCATACTGTGTATATGGAGGAACTGGGGCCATCATACTGCATATATGGGGGCTGGGGCCATCATACTGTATATATGGAAGCTGGGGCCATCATACTGTATATATTGAGGAACTGGGGCTATCATACTGTATATATGGGGGCTGGGGCCAGCATACTTTATATATGGAGGAACTGGAGCCATCATACTGTATATATTGGGTCTGGGGCCATCATACTGTATATATGGAGGAACTGGGGCCATTATACTGTATATATGGGTGATGGGGCCATCATACTGTGTATATGGGGGCTGGGGCCATTATACTTTTTATATGGAGGAACTGGAGCCATCATACTGTATATATGGAGGCTGGGGCCATCATACTTTATATATGGGGGAACAGGGTCTATCAAACTGTAGTACTGTATATATGGGGGCTGGGGCCATCATACTTTATATATAGAGGAACTTGGGCCATCATACTGTATATATGAGGGCTGGGGCCATCATACTTTATATATAGAGGAAATGGGGCCATCATACTGTATATATGGGGTCTGGGGCCAACATACTGTATATGTGGAGGAACTGGGGCTATCATACTGTATATATGGGGGCTGGGGCCATCAAACAGTATGTATGGGGGCTCGGTCCATCCTACTGTATATATGGAGGAACTGGAGCCATCATACTGTATATATGGAGGCTGGGGCCATCATACTGCATATATAGGGGCTGGGGCCATCATACTTTATATATGGAGGAACTAGGACCATCATACTGTATATATGGGGGCTGGGGCCATCATACTTTATATATGGGGGAACAGGGTCTATCATACTGTAGTACTTTATATATGGGGCTGGGTACTTTATATATGGGGCTGGGGCCATCATACTTTATATATGGAGGAACTTGGGCCAT
Source organism: Ranitomeya imitator (assembly GCF_032444005.1). NCBI lineage: Eukaryota > Metazoa > Chordata > Amphibia > Anura > Dendrobatidae > Ranitomeya > Ranitomeya imitator. The sequence goes on along the minus strand of NC_091285.1, from coordinate 200,912,747 downwards.
CATACTGTATATATGAGGGCTGGGGCCATCATACTTTATATATGGAGGAAATGGGGCCATCGAACTCTATATGGGGTCTGGGGCCATCATACTGTATATATGGAGGAACTGGGGCCATCATACTGTATATATGGGGGCTGGGGCCATCATACTGTATATATGGATGAACTGGGGCCATCATACTATATATATGGGGGAACTGGGGCCATCATACTATATACAAGGGGGGAACTGTAGCCATCATACTACTGTATATACATGGGGGAAATGGAGCCATCCTACTATATACATAGGGAGAACTGGGGCCATTATACTTTATATATGGGAGAACTAGGGCTGGAGTTCTACATTTTAATACAGCCGCACACTCCGATCCGAGTGTCGGCAGCAGTGCCGGGTCCTGATGTGATAGACTCACACGAGTTTCTCGCATCACACTCGCAAGTGTGACCCCGGCCTAGCAGAAAAAGTGACTGAAACAACAAGAACTAGTCTGAATAGGTGCACTCCGCCCTTCACCATGCTGTGATTTTAATTACATCTGATCACATCAGGTTCCAACCAACCCATAATTGTAGGCTTTACCAAGAGAGGTGTTTATATTCACCCATACATTCAGAGATTAGCCATAGGTAAGTCTTCACACTTGGCAGTTAGGTCGAGGACCCATCCGATTCATGAGATTACCTTGACGATGGTGGATGGGCTCACATTATTTGGCCAAATTAAGCGTCTCATGTGTACTTTTCTTAAATTTCAAAAGCCATTTTGTTATTCACACTTCATGTATTTCACATTGACATGCTTTAACACTATTGAGTGCAACCATTTTTCGTATCTTGATATATAAGTGGTTTTTTGGTATGCACCTATTCAGACTAGTTCTCATTGTTTCAGTCAGTTTTTCTGTTACTTATATGGGGAGAACTGGGACCATCCTACTATATACAGTATATGGGAAAACTAGGGCCATCATACTATATACTGTATGTGGTGAAAACTAGGGCCATATATAGGGGCAGTGGGGACAATGATACTATATACAGGGGGCAGTGGGACCCATCATACTATGTATACGGGGCAGTGGTACATTACATTGTATATAGGGGCTATGTAGCCATTTTACTATATGGGGAGCTATGAGGTCCTCAATGTATAATAAAGGGCTTTGGGGACCACCATATTGTGTATTCAGGGCGGTAAGACCATCATTCTGTATAGGCAGAGCTGTGTGGGCACTCAGGACAATATTTGTTATCAATGGGGACATTAATAGTTTTGATAGGGGCACTCAGGTTCCAGTATTTTTTTTTTGGGTGGGGACATTGTCAACTTGAAATGGACACTCAACGGTATTTGTTGCTGGAAGGGGGCACATGGCATATTATATCCCTCAAAGGAGCATATAGGCCTTTGCACAGTGGGGGTATTAATACATTCTATGGGACACTTTAATTTTTGGGGCAGGGAGTAATCATAGTAATGAGACAGTTTTTTTAAAATATTGGTGTCAGTATTTTATGCCTCAGGTGCATGCAGAATGGGGAGTTTTTGTAGGTTGGGAATAGATGGAGACATCACTAGAAATGTGTTTTTGTTGTAATCTGTGCAGACGCGTTGTGGCGGCTGGAGAAGTGGTAATGGAGGTCTGGACGAGATGGAAAAGATGGGAAAAGTGAGTGACCCAAATCAGAAAGATCATCATCTGTAAGTTACTATATATAACTGTACTGTACTCACGTGTATGTTCTGCGGGACTGGGATCTACCAATATACGGTTCCTGTAAGGTGGTAATATTACTCTTTTTAGTAGTCTTTTTTAAAATTTTTTATTTAGTAACATCTGAATTTGTTTCAGTCATTATGTAGTAGAAGGTGTATGGTGGTGTCATTGGTCTCTGCATAGTGTTTTGTTATGTAAAGGTAATGGTCATATTATATGATAATAATCTATAATCTTTTATTTTTATATAGCGCTAACATATTCCGCATCGCTTTACAGTTTGCACACATTATCATCACTGTCCCCAATGGGGCTCACAATCTAAATTCCCTATCAGTATGTCTTTGGAATGTGGGAGGAAACCGGAGTACCCGGAGGAAACCCACGCAGACACGGAGAGAACATACAAACTCTTTGCAGATGTTGTCCTGGGTGGGATTAGAACCCAGGACTCCAGCGCTGCAAGGCTGCAGTGCTAACCACTGCGCCACCGTGCTGCCATATGATATTATGTATTCGCTGTGATTGGTGATGGTGGTGGACATTGAGTAGTTTTATTGTTTTAGTCTTTTACAGTAGTAATTTTGATAATATTGGTCTTTGCATTGTATGTTTTTGGTTAACAACAGTGATATGGTATAATTATAAACAGTATGTATAGATGCTCTTTGAAATGGTTTTACGGGGGTTAGATGGGGAGACATGCACTTTGTGGCTTAGACCCCTGATCTTTTAGAACCCTAGCAATGTCACTGCCGTACTGTGTGTTTACTTGTCAGTGTTTCTAGAGATATATGTATGTTTGTAAGTAAGCTCAGTTACGGTTCCATATCTATGCAGTTAGCTTAGTTCTGGTACTGTATCAATGTAGTAATCTAGATTCTGGTACCATTTGCATGGCGTAAGCTTGATTCTGTTCCGTATCTATTTAGTAGACTTAGTAAGCCTGGTTATGCTCCCATATCTTTGTAATAAGCTCTGTTCTGCTCCCATATCTCTGTAGTAAGCTCGGTTTTGCTCCCATATCTCTGTAGTAAGCTCGGTTTTGCTCCCATATCTCTATTGTAAGTTTGGTTCTTCTCCCACAGCTCTGTAGTAAGCTCTGTTCTGCTCCCATGTTTCTGTACTAAGCTCGGTTCTGCTCCCATATCTCTGTAGTAAGCTAAGTTCTGCTCCCTTAAGGTACCATCACATTAAGCAACTTACCAACGAGAACGACAGCGATCCGTGACGTTGCAGCGTCCTGGATAGCGATCTCATTGTGTTTGACACGCAGCAGTGATCAGGATCCTGCTGTGACATCGCTGGTCGTCGCTGAAAGTCCGGAACTTTATTTGGTCGTCAGGACGGCGTGAATCGTCATGTTTGACAGCAAAAGCAACGATGCCTGCAATGGTTTTCCATGGAGCGAACAACCAGCGAGAACGATAAGTACGTCACTGGATCTTTCCTGCATCGCTCAGCTGTTGCCGGTGTTTGACGTCTCCTAGTGACCTAAACAGCGACGCTGCAGCGATTGGCTCGTTGTCTATATTGCTGCAGCATCGCTAAATGTGACGGTACCTTTACATCTGTAGTAAGCTCTGTTCTGCTCCCTTTTCGCTGTAGTAAACTCAATTCTGCTCCATTATCTCTGTAGTAAGCTCTGTTCTGCTCTCGTATCTCTGTAGTAAACTCTGTTCTGCTCCCTTATCTCTGTAGTAAGCTTTGTTCTGTTCCCTTATCTCTTTAGTAAACTCCATTCTGCTCCATTATCTCTGTAGTAAGCTCTGTTCTGCTCCCATATCTCTGTATTAAGCTCAGTTCTGCTCCCTTATCTTTTGTAGTAAGCTTGGTTCTTCTTCCACAGCTCTGTAGTAAGCTCTGTTCTGCTCCCTTATCTCTGTAGTAAGCTTGGTTCTTCTCCCATATCTCTGTAGTAAGCTCTGTTCTGCTCCCTTACATCTGTAGTAAGCTCTGTTCTGCTCCCTTATTTCTGTAGTAAACTCCATTCTGCTCCATTATCTCTGTAGTATGCTTGGTTCTGCTCCCTTATCTCTGTAGTAAGCTCAGTTCTGTTCCCTTATCTCTGTAGTAAGCTCATTTCTCCTCCCTTATCTCTGTAGTAGTAAGCTCAGTTCCTCTCCAATATCACTGTAGTAAGCTGTGTTCTGCTCCCATGTCTCTGTAGTAAGCTTGGGTCTGCTGCCATATCTCTGTAGTTAGCTTAGTTCTGCTCCCATATCTCTGTAATAAGCTTGGTTCTGCTCCCATATCTCTGTAGTAAGCTCAGTTCTGCTCCCATATTTCTGTAGTAAGTTTGGTTCTGCTCCCTTATTTATGTAGTAATCCATCCTTCTCGTGTTTATGTAGTCAGCTTCCTTCTGTTACAGTATCTATTTAGGCAGTAAGCTTGGTTCTGCTCCCATATCTATGCAGCAAGCTTCATTTTATTTATATATCTACGTATGTACAAGCCTGCTTTTAAAGCCTGTTATCTCTGTTGCTTTAATGCAGCAGCCAGCGATAAGTAGGGCAAAGGTGGGCGACTGCAACTCGAGGGCCTCTGCCTTGTGATGCCCCCCCTAGCTGAAAAGTGCCAGCCAGCCCCTTTATATAGTGGGGTAAATATGTGTATGCAGGGGGGAGACACATGTATGTATATAATGCATGTGACCTTGTTATTTTCAGGGCTTCATCCTGACAAGACGAGTCGTTACTGTAAGATATTGACATGAAGGTCTGACCAGATGGAGAAGAAACAGCAGAAAATGACTAATCAGATAGACATCAGACGTAAGTTACGGGATGTAGATATTATTCTGTATCTGCACTGTGTGACTTGGAGTGATAATGTTATCTGTAAAATGCCTTAAGGTACTGTCACACTAAGCGACGCTGCAGCGATACCGACAACGATCCGGATCGCTGCAGCGTCGCTGTTTGGTCACTGGAGAGCTGTCACACAGACAGCTCTCCAGCGACCAACGATGCCGGTAACCAGGGTAAACATCGGGTTACTAAGCGCAGGGCCGCGCTTAGTAACCCGATGTGTACCCTGGTTACCAGCGTAAAAGTAAAAAAAAAAAAAAAAAAAAAAAACACTTCATACTTACCTTCCGCTGTCTGTCCCTCGGAGCTCTGCTTCTCTGCCTTGTGTAAGCACAGCGGCCGGAAAGCAGAGCGGTGACGTTTTTTTTTATTTTACTTTTACGCTGGTAACCAGGGTAAACATCGGGTTACTAAGCGCGGTCACACACGCCGATTCAGCGATGTCAGCAGGAAGCCCAGCGACGAAATAAAGTGCTGGACTTTCTGCAGCGACCAACGACATCCCAGCAGGATTCTGATCGCTGCTGTGTGTCAAACTGAACGATATCGCTAGCCAGGATGCTGCAACGTCACGGATCGCTAGCGATATCGTTCAGTGTGACGGTACCTTTAGGCCACATTCTCACATTTGTGTGAAATGTCTGTACACTGCCAGATTTATTTATCGGATGGCACACGGACTCATAGAGATTTATAGATCCATTTACACATCCCTGAAAATCACGGATCCAAAAAAGAGATCAGTGAGGGTCAGAGAATCTCCTGGTCTGATCCGATTTTGAGGAGCAGAATAGGACATGCTCAATGCGTCTGTAAAAGTGGGCAGCACACCGACACTGCACATGGATACAGGATTATGTATAGCACAGTACCTTGGTATATAGTGTACTCACATATTATCAGTGAATATTGAAAGGCGCTAGTGTAATGGAAAAGGTATTAGTACGGTGTTCATTTTAGGACATGGTCACAAATCAAAGTCAAACATCAGAAATACTCTGTCTGATACCTCATTCTGATACTTGACTCTTATACCTGACTTTCACACATGGTCACAAATCAAAGTCAAACATCAGAAATAACATCAGAAATGCTGTCTGATACCTCATTCTGATACTTGATTCTGATACCTGACTTTCACATATCAAAGTCACAAATCAAAGTCAAACATCAGAAATACTCTGTCTGATACCTCATTCTGATACTTGACTCTTATACCTGACTTTCACACATGGTCACAAATCAAAGTCAAACATCAGAAATAACATCAGAAATGCTCTGTCTGATACCTCATTCTGATACTTGATTCTGATACCTGACTTTCACATATCAAAGTCACAAATCAAAGTCAAACATCAGAAATACTCTGTCTGATACCTCATTCTGATACTTGACTCTTATACCTGACTTTCACACATGGTCACAAATCAAAGTCAAACATCAGAAATAACATCAGAAATGCTCTGTCTGATACCTCATTCTGATACTTGATTCTGATACCTGACTTTCACATATCAAAGTCACAAATCAAAGTCAAACATCAGAAATACTCTGATACCTCATTCTGATACTTGACTCTGATACTTGACTCTGATACTTGACTTTGATACCTGACTCTGATACTTGACTCTGATACTTGACTTTGATACCTGATTCTGATACTTGACTCTGATACTTGACTTTGATACCTGACTCTGATACTTGACTCTGATACTTGGCTCTGATACTTGACTTTGATACCTGACTCTGATACCTGACTCTGATACTTGACTTTGATACCTGACTCTGATACCTGAATATGATACTTGACTTTGATACCTGACTCTGATACTTGATTCTGATACATGAAATTTGTAAAATTAGTAAAATTAGCTAAAATTAGTACCTGGGATCACTTGAGCTTGTGGTGCAATGGTAATGCCGACGGCTGTAGCCTCTAGACGCAGGATCTGTTTTTTTTCCGCCGATCCTTTTTTTTCCCGCCGGATCGGTTTTATTTTTCTGCCGGATCCGTTTTTGTCGGCTGGATCCGTTTTTTTTCCGCCAGATCCGTTTTTTTCTGCAGGATCCGTTTTTTTTCCTCAGGATCCGTTTTTTTTCCTGCTCCGTTTTTGTCCGCCGGATCCGTTTTTGTCTGCCGGCTCCGTTTTCTTTCTGCCTGATCCTTTTTTTACGCCGGATCATTTTAGGACATGGTCACAAATCAAAGTCAAACATCAGAAATACTCTGTCTGATACCTCATTCTGATACTTGACTCTTATACCTGACTTTCACACATGGTCACAAATCAAAGTCAAACATCAGAAATAACATCAGAAATGCTGTCTGATACCTCATTCTGATACTTGATTCTGATACCTGACTTTCACATATCAAAGTCACAAATCAAAGTCAAACATCAGAAATACTCTGTCTGATACCTCATTCTGATACTTGACTCTTATACCTGACTTTCACACATGGTCACAAATCAAAGTCAAACATCAGAAATAACATCAGAAATGCTCTGTCTGATACCTCATTCTGATACTTGATTCTGATACCTGACTTTCACATATCAAAGTCACAAATCAAAGTCAAACATCAGAAATACTCTGTCTGATACCTCATTCTGATACTTGACTCTTATACCTGACTTTCACACATGGTCACAAATCAAAGTCAAACATCAGAAATAACATCAGAAATGCTCTGTCTGATACCTCATTCTGATACTTGATTCTGATACCTGACTTTCACATATCAAAGTCACAAATCAAAGTCAAACATCAGAAATACTCTGATACCTCATTCTGATACTTGACTCTGATACTTGACTCTGATACTTGACTTTGATACCTGACTCTGATACTTGACTCTGATACTTGACTTTGATACCTGATTCTGATACTTGACTCTGATACTTGACTTTGATACCTGACTCTGATACTTGACTCTGATACTTGGCTCTGATACTTGACTTTGATACCTGACTCTGATACCTGACTCTGATACTTGACTTTGATACCTGACTCTGATACCTGAATATGATACTTGACTTTGATACCTGACTCTGATACTTGATTCTGATACATGAAATTTGTAAAATTAGTAAAATTAGCTAAAATTAGTACCTGGGATCACTTGAGCTTGTGGTGCAATGGTAATGCCGACGGCTGTAGCCTCTAGACGCAGGATCTGTTTTTTTTCCGCCGATCCTTTTTTTTCCCGCCGGATCGGTTTTATTTTTCTGCCGGATCCGTTTTTGTCGGCTGGATCCGTTTTTTTTCCGCCAGATCCGTTTTTTTCTGCAGGATCCGTTTTTTTTCCTCAGGATCCGTTTTTTTTCCTGCTCCGTTTTTGTCCGCCGGATCCGTTTTTGTCTGCCGGCTCCGTTTTCTTTCTGCCTGATCCTTTTTTTACGCCGGATCCGTTTTTTTTACACCGGATCCGTTTTTTTTTACACCGGATCCGGTTTTTTTCGCCAGATCCTTTTTTTTTCTGCCAGATGTTTTTTTTTTTTGCCGGATCCGTTTTTCTTCCGCCGGATCCGTTTTTTTCACCTGATTCGTTTTTTTACGCCGAATCCGTTTTTTTTCACCGGATCCGTTTTTTTTACGCCAAATCCGTTTTTTTCGCCGGATCCGTTTTTTTACGCCGAATCCGTTTTTTTCGCCGGATTCATTTTTTCTTCCGGATCCGTTTTTTTTTTACGCCTGATCCGTTTATTTTTACGCCGGATCCGTTTTTTTTTACGCCGGATCCGTTTTTTTTACGCCGAATCCGTTTTTTTTGCCGGATCCATTTTATTCTGCCGAATCTGTTTTTTTTTTAACGCCATATCCATTTTTTTACGCCGGATCCGTTTTTTTTAACGCCGGATCCGTTTTTTTTACACCGGATCCGTTTTCTTTTCGCCAGATTGGTTTTTTTTTGCCGGATCCGTTTTTTTTCGCCGGATCCGTTTTTTTTACGCCAAATCCGTTTTTGTTCGCCGGATCCGTTTTTTTACGCCAAATCCGTTTTTTTTCGCCAGATTCATTTTTTTCTTCCGGATCCGTTTTTTTTTTACGCCTGATCCATTTATTTTACGCCGGATCCGTTTTTTTTACGCCTGATCCGTTTTTTTCCGCCGGATCCGTTTTCTTTTCTGCCACCAGAAAAAAACGGATCCGGCGTAAAAAAAAACGTTTTTTACGCCGGATCCGTTTTTTTTACGCCGGATCCGTTTTTTTTCCGCCGGCAGAAGAAAAATGGATTCGGCGTAAAAAAACGGATACGGCGCAAAAATAAACTGATCAGGCGTAAAAAATAAAACGGATCTGGAAGAAAAAATGGATCAGGCGAAAAAAAACGGATTTGGCGTAAAAAAATGGATCAGGTGAAAAAAAACGGATCCGGCAAAAAAAAAAATCCGGTGTAAAAAAAAAAAAAACGGATCCGGCGTAAAAAAAAAACACGGATCCGGCATAAAAAATGGATATGGCGTAAAAAAACAGATCCGACAAAAAAACGGATCCGGAGAAAAAAAACGGATCCGGCGTAAAAAAAATGGATCAGGCGAAAAAAAAACGATCCGGCGAAAAAAAACGGATTCGGCGTAAAAAAACAGATCCGGCGAAGAAAACAGATCCGACGGAAGAAAAAAGGATCTGGCGGAAAAAAAAACGGATCAGGCAAAAAAAAAACCGGATCCGGCGTAAAAAAAAAACGGATCCGGCGAAAAAAAAATGGATCCGGCGTAAAAACACCTGGATCCGGCGTTAAAAAAACAGATCCGACGTAAAAAAAATTGGATCCGGCGTAAAAAAACGGAGCCGGCAGAAAAATAAAACCGATCCGGGGGAAAAAAAACCGATCCTGCGTCTAGACACTACAGCCGTTGGCCTTACCATTGCACCACAAGCTCGAGTGATCCCAGGTACTAATTTTAGCTAATTTTACTAATTTTACTAATTTCATGTATCAGACTCAAGTATCAGAGTCAAGTATCAGAGTCAGGTATCAGAGTCAGGTGTCAGAGTCAGGTATCAGAGTCAGGTATCAGAGTCAGGTATCAGAGTCAGGTATCAGAGTCAGGTATCAGAGTCAAGTATCAGAGTCAAGTATCAGAGTCAGGTATCAAAGTCAGGTATCAGAGTCAGGTATCAGAGTCAGGTATCAGAGTCAAGTATCAGAGTCAGGTATCAGAGTCAGGTATCAGAGTCAAGTATCAGAGTCAGGTATCAGAGTCAGGTATCAGAGTCAAGTATCAGACTCAGGTATCAGACTCAGGTATCAGACTCAAGTATCAGAATGAGGTATCAGACAGAGTATTTCTGATGTTTGACTTTGATTTGTGACCATGTCCTAAAATGAACACCGTATATTAGGGTGTGTTTCCATGGTCAGCAAACGCTGCGTGTTTGACGCTGCATAGAGCCGCAGCGTCAAACATGCAGCGACCAGATGTTACAGCATAGTGGAAGGGATTTCATGAACTCCCGTCTCCACTATGTGTTAAAACACGCATGCGGCAGACCCACGTAAACGGACATGCGGCATCTTTTCAGAACGCAGCATGTCTGTTTACAATGCGGCAACGCTCTGTCGCCGCACTGTAAATTTCCCATAATCATTAGATGAGGTAAAATCGCATCTAATGATTAGTCACATGCGTAGTAACTGCGTAAAGGCAGCTTACTGCGCATGTCTCCTAATTTAAATAAGCTCTTACCTGTCCGCCGGAAGTGCCGTGTCCTCTGCAGTTCTCGCGGTAAGCCAAGTTCTCAAGGCTTATTTGTAGTAACACACACGCTGCAGATACTTCACACACAAGTAACACACACACTACAGATACCTCACACACAAGAATCACACACACACTACAGATACCTCACACACAAGTAACACACACACTACAGATACTTCACACACAAGTAACACACACTGCAGCTACCACACCCAAGTAACACACACTACAGATACCACAAACAAGTAACACACACACTACAGATACCACACACAAGTAACACACACACTGCAGATACTTCACACAAGTAACACACACGCTACAGATACCACACACAAGTAACTCACACACTGCAGATACTTCACACAAGTAACACACACACTACAGATACCACACCCAAGTAACACACACTACAGATACTACAAACAAGTAACACACACACTGCAGATACTTCACACAAGTAACACACACGCTACAGATACCACACACAAGTAACTCACACACTGCAGATACTTCACACAAGTAACACACACACTACAGATACCACACCCAAGTAACACACACTACAGATACTACAAACAAGTAACACACACACTACAGATACCACACACAAGTAACACACACACTGCAGATACTTCACACAAGTAACACACACGCTACAGATACCACACACAAGTAACACACACACTGCAGATACTTCACACACAAGTAACACACACACTACAGATACCACACCCAAGTAACACACACTACAGATACCACAAACAAGTAACACACACACTACAGATACCACACACAAGTAACACACACACTGCAGATACTTCACACAAGTAACACACACGCTACAGATACCACACACAAGTAACTCACACACTGCAGATACTTTACACCACAAGTAACACACACTACAGATACCTCACACACAAGTAACACACACTACAGATACCTCACACACACGTAACATACACACTACAGATACCTCACACACAAGTAACACACAATACAGATACCTCACACACAAGTAACACACACACTGCAGATACCTCACACACAAGTAACACACACACTGCAGATACCACACACAAGTAACACACACACTACAGATACCACACACACAAGTAACACACACTACAGATACCTCACACACACATAACACACACTACAGATACCACACACAGGTAACTCACACACTGCAGATACTTCACACACAAGTAACACACACTACAGATACCTCACACACACGTAACACACACTACAGATACCACACACACAAGTAACACACACTACAGATACCTCACACACACGTAACACACACTACAGATACCACACACACAAGTAACACACACACTAGTTACCACACACAAGTAACACACACTACAGATACCACACACACACACTCTTCTGTGCTGCAGGAGAGGCCACTATACATGTGCAGCTCCTTCTGCTCACAGCAAGCACTTTCCCAGCACCTCCCCCGCTCTCTCCTTCTCTGCCTGCGGGAAGGGGGGGGGGGCCGTGGACCAGAGCAGGAGAAGATGTGACCATGGGGAATTGAGCTTCTTCTCTATCTGTCCCTCAGAGCACACACAGGTAGATATGGTGGACATTGCAGCTTGGTTGCACTGCAGGCTCTCCCTCAGAGGCGCACAGTGCAGGAGGACAGGAACACTGGCCAATCAGCTCTTCTGTCAATCTGATGCTCATTGGCCAGTGTTCTTCTCCAGCACGGCACGCCCCTTTTTTGAATGGCTGAACCTGGCGCCGCAAAAAAAATATCAGTGTATAGAAAAATGTTTGCACCCCCGCCTAACCAGTGGCACCATGAGCAGGCCGCTACCCATCCTCTGTCCCCGATTATGCAGAAACTTACTGCTGCAGTCTCCCTATGTTCTGTCACTGCCATCAGCACATCTTCAGTGCATTGTAAATACTTTCATGCCCTATCGCCGCACTAGTCTAGAAAGGAGGAAGTGGGTGGTCTGATGTCCTGATCACAAGCTGCAGTGGGAGGCATGCCCCGAGCAGCACAACGTGGCCCCCATCCTGTTTCTATGTTGCCTCACTGCAGAGCTAGTGATCAGGTCTCAGGACATGAGTCGGCCCACTTCCTCCTTTCTAGTGCGGCGCGATCAAGTGCGCAAGGCAAACAAATGCAACCTGGCGTGCTGGCTGCTGAAGTCAACTCTGGAACGCCCGCTGACAACGCGGAGAGGGCGATATATCTAGCAGCCCATTTCAAGGACCAGCCCTTCTGGCATTTGCCAGAAATGCCCGATGGCCAGTCCAGCCCTGCAATAAATAGATAGATAAAATAGATAGATTTGATAGATAGATAGAGCTATAGATAGATAGATACGATAGATATATCTATCGTATCTATCTATATCTATCTATCTATCGCTCTATCTATTTTATCTATCTATCTATCTATCTCTCTATCTATCTGTGTATCTATCTATCTGTGTATCTAAACATTATTCTTCAATGGAGTATGTAATGTAAATGAAGAGGGTTTTTTTGTATAACTTTATTTGGCTTGCAAAAACACACAAATCTGCATAAAAAACGCATGAAAAACGCATGTAAAAACGCATCAAAAATGCAGGTGACCTGGTATTGACCTCAGGTGCAGATTTGGTGCAGATTTTACCTCCGTCAAATTCTGAGCAAATCCTGATACAATCCTGAACATGGACACATACCCTTTGCTGCAAATAGAACAACACCACAAAGTTGTCAATAGATAAATAGAAAATAATACAATTTTGCACATTAAATACCTCCCATAAAGAATGAACATGGTTTTAATAGATGAAAATAATTGAATACTGATGCTGGATATTGTGTAAAAATACCCTAAGAATGTATCAATCGGAACAATCCTACGGGGTAATCAGTAAACAGATGAATAAATGAATCACGGGTATAAAATGGCATAAATGGCACTGTGAGTCACTAGTTCATATAAAGTTACAGAATTAGCAATAAATTCATAGGTAGCCTCTGTGGCGCGGTGACCCACGTTACAGCCAGGGGGCGCTGTGTGTGCGCCTCAAGATGCGCTTGGAGGCATAAATGTGATGAGACAAAGTCCGGCAGGAGTGTAAATGGCCGGTGTGTGTGTTGCAGAGGAAGACACTCTGCGCTGTCAGTCTGAAGTTAAGTTGGTGTGCTGGGACCTGTAGTCCCACAAACAAGTAATTGTGTAATGCTAATGGGAGACTGGCAGGACTAGTTATGAGAGATGGGAGGGTCAAACTAGCCACACACACCCACACTCTCACCCAGGGGAGTGGTTACAGGTATGTAATGTGACCAGGGTGTGGGTCACATGGTTCAGGGGTTTGGATCTGAATGGTCCAACTGCAAGGCCCTGGAAGCCTGTGTTGGAAGTCCTGGAGAATAGGATTCCTGAAGAGCACATGGCGGGGCTCTGGACCTGGCACATGCCAGTGTGTGATAACCGTAGGTAATGCTGACTGGGGTCAGTGAGAACATCTGAAGGATACCTCTGTAGAGGGGAGAGACACTGTGTATGGGGCACCTCTGAGGCCAAGAGGTGTCCAGGAACCTGTGAAGGTCGCCCACAGGTAACGGACAGGGATCCGTGTTATGCTAACCGGGAGTGACGGACTGTGGTGAAGTTGAATATGTACAGATGGTGTTCAAGCTGTTACCAAGTTCTGAGGATGTGGTTTATGCTGATGTGAAATAAACCTAGAGACTGTGTTTTATAAGAAATCAGTGCCTGAGTGCGTTAATCCCGTGCCAAGCGAGTGTCCCCCAAGACACGCAGTGGGTTAAACGCTACACATGATATAGGGTGGCAAGGTGGATTACCTTTGCTCCACTTGATGCAGGCACCTTTTCCGTGTCCAATGGTGGATAATGGATGGATGATTCCCTCTTAGTATATGCTTGCAGCAGCTCACCGGTTTTGTAGCAGCTTTAAGTTATTTATAGCAGCTCTAAGTTGAGATTCTTCAGGGGGGCGTCTCGGCCGGTGATGAGCGCTTCCCCAGCCTCTTCTCTAGCTGTGTGCGAGTGTGGTGATCTCACGGTAAAGACCTGCGATGTTAAGCATAACCAGCAGGACCTTTGTGATGTGTGTAACCATGCGACTGACAGGAGTACGAGGCACAATTGGGACCAAATCCTTCCTACGTGCTTCGGAAAAGCTCGGTTTCCTTCATCAGGACACGGAAAAGGTGCTTGCATCAAGTGGACGAAGGGTATGTGCACACTCTGCGGATCTGCAGCTGTTTTCCATGAGTTTACAGTACCATGTAAACCTATGGAAAACAAAATCCATAGTGCACATGCTGCAGAAAAAAACGTGCGGAAACACTGCATTGTTTATTTCGCAGCATGTCAATTCTTTGTGCGGATTCCGCTGCGGTTTACACCTTCTCCATAATAGGAATCCGCAGGTGTAAAACCGCAGGTGGAATCCGCACAAAAACCATGGTAAATCCGCAGGAAATCCGCAGTGCGGTTTATCTGCGGATTTACAAAAAACAGGTGCGGAAACATCCGTAGACATCCCACCTACGTGTGCACATACCCTAAAGGTAATCCACCCTGCCACCCTATTTCCATCTATTAAAACCTTGTTCATTCTTTATAGGAGGTATTTAAAGTGTAAATATTGTATTATACTCCCATATTATGTATAGCACAGTCCCTTAGTATGTAGTGTTTTCACTTATTATGTATAGCACAGTCCCTTAGTATATAGTGTGCTCACTTATGTACACCACAGTCCCTTAGTATATAGTGCACTCACATATTATGTATAGCACAGTACCTTAGTATATAGTGTATTCATTTATTATGTATAGCACAGTCCCTTAGTATATAGTGTACTCACTTATTAGGTACAACACAGTCACTTAGTATATAGTGTACTCACTTATTATATATAGCACAGTCCCTTAGTATATAGTGTACTCACATAATATGCATGGCACAGTCCTTACATAGTTTCCTCTTTTATTATGTATAACACCGTCCCTCATTACATGCCTTCCTCTCTTGTTATGTATGGTGCTGTCCCTTATTATATAGCTTCCTGTGCTGCTATGCACAGCACTGTCTCTTACGTAGTGTATTCTTCTTATTTTTGTTATTCACAGCGCCCTCTTTTATTACATAGTCTCCTCTCTTGCTAAATAAAAAACGACTGTGGATGAAGCAGCATCTTACCAGAAGACCAGTACATTAGCTCCTCCATCAGAAAAGAAGCTTTCCCATGCTCCATCAGCCATCATTACAGTTTATATCTAACAAGAGATAAAGACAGGGCTCTATGTAATCTGATATGTAAAGTATGGTGCTGTACATAACAAGAGAGGGCACTGTGTAATAAGGGCCAGTAATAGTAAAGGAGACTATGTAAGATATATATATATATATATATATATATATATATATATATATACTAGATGGTGGCCCGATTCTAACACATTGGGTATTCCAGAATATGTATAGTAGTATATAGCACAGCCCACGCAGTATATAACACAGGCCACGCAGTATATAACACAGCCCACGTAGTATATAACACAGCCCACATAGTATATAACACAGCCACGTAGTATATAGCACAGCCACGTAGGTTATTGCCCAGCCACATAGTATATTGCACAGCCACATAGTATATAGCACAGCCCATGCAGTATATAGCACAGAGGCGTAGTATATAGCCAGCCCATGCAGTATCTAACACAGCCCATGCAGTATCTAACACAGCCCACGTAGTATAACACAGCCCACGTAGTATATAGCACAGCCACGTAGTATATATAACGCAGCCACGTAGTATATTGCCCAGCCAAGTAGTATATTGCACAGCCACGTAGTATATAGCACAGCCCACGTAGTATATAGCACAGAGACGTAGAATATATAACACAGCCACGTAGTATATTGCCCAGCCAAGTAGTATATTGCACAGCCACGTAGTATATAACACAGCCCACGTAGTATATAACACAGCCCATGTAGTATCTAACACAGCCCACGTAGTATATAGCAATGTGAGCACCATATCCCTGTTAAAAAAAGAATAAAAATAATAAATAGTTATATACTCACCTTCCGGCGGCCCCCGGATCCAGCCCAGGCGTTTAGCGATGCTCCTCGCGACGCTCCAGTTCCAAGAATGCATTGCGGCAATAACACATGAAGATGTAGCTGTCTCGCGAGACCACTATGTCATCTCCGGTCATTGCTGCAATACATTCTTGGGACCGGAGCGTCGCGAGGATCGGGAAAGGCACCGGAAGATGAGAATATAATGATTTTTTTTTTTTAAATTATTTTTAACATTAGATCTTTTTACTATTGATGCTGCATAGGGATTTTCCATGACAAACAGACAAACAGACGGACGTGACCCTTAGATGATTATATATATATATATATATATATATATATATTGTAGCATGGCTAAAGCTTGTATAGTCGACGGGAGGTATGTATCACAGAGAAGGCTTGTCGCTGTGATGTAACCCGGAGTGTTTTGTTTAATACACATAAGGCAATAAGGAATTGTTTAGTATGTTTGGGTCGGGGTTACGGGTAGCTATGAGAGATGGGAGGGTCTGGCTACCCATATACCTCACCCCTGGGTAAGGGGCATAACCATGCCTATTTATGTTTGTTTCAGGACCTGTGGTGATGTCATAGCCACATGTCTAATCATGTGACGTTACTTCACCAATGGGTGTGGTTTCAGGCTACTTAATGGAGATGTGTAGCACATGGTAAGTGAGTGTTTGGGAATCCGTCAGGGTGGACAGAGGTCCCTGTGTCCAGATGGGACACTACAGACAGGAGTCTGTGTGTGTGGAGGAGAAAGCCTCCACAGTGTGTTAAGGCTGCAGGACTGAGCCTGAAGGACTGGACTTTTGTATTTTCCTTTCCTGAGCTAAAGGCTGTTTGTTTACCTGTTGTTCACGCTGTTATGTGGTTTATGGAGCAATAAACCCACTTGAACGCAGAAGAGAATGTGGCTCCTGTTTCCTCCTACGTACCTGAATGAGTGAACCCCTACAATTGGTGGAGAATGCGGGCAGCGATCCAAGGAGCACATGTTGCAGCGATGGCTGGTCTGAGCCAGAAGAGTGGACGGTCTTGACAACCGTGAGTAATGCTGATCGGGATCAGTGAGAACTGCTGTAAATGGGATACCTCTGTGGAGAAGAGATGTCCAGGAACCCGTGCAGGTTGCCAGCGGTGACGGTCTGAAAACCGTGTATTGTGCTGATTGGGATCAGTAAAAAAACTGTTTTTGGGCTATGTTAAAGCCGGGTGTGTAACAGACCGTAGTCTGTGTTAATCTGACCAGGGTCAGTGAGAGACTGTGGTTTTTTTTTCTATAAGCACGTGTGCAAGTGCTTGCTGTGGACCGGCGAGTCCATGTATTTCTTTTTTTTCTTCTGTGAACAACTGGCTGTGGCTCGGCGGGGCCACGAAGACTGAAGGCGTCTGGCGGTAACTCGGTGGGGTTACGAAGTTTTGCGGTGGATCGGCGGGTCCACGAAGTCTGCGGTTGAGCTGCAGTGGCGGTAGCAGCAACTTGTGATCAGCACCCGGAGGAGCCAGAGATTTGTGACTGCAGCAGGAGCTGTAGCAGTGCCAGCAGGAGCTGGTGGAGTATTGGAAAAAAAAAAAAAAAAAAAAAGTTGTGCTCCAGATTGTGCAGACTCTTAAAGGGACAGTGCCGAGCTAAAGAGACATATACTGTGGAACTGTTGGGGCTTGAGAGTACTGTGGGGAAGTCCACCGGGTGTACCCGAGGGAAGGGGTGGTGTCCCTAATAGGGTGGTGTCCCCCCCCAAAAAAAATGGGGCGGAAAACCCAAACAGGGATGGTTGCTAAAAAAGGGGCGGAGTCCCAAAAGGGGGTGGTATCCCAAAAGGGAGTAATTGCCCAAAAAGGGGTGGATCTTTTAAAAGGGGAACAGCAATGTTTGTGTTTTACGTATTCCGAGTGCGGCATAGACTTCCCGTTTGATGACAGGGCGCAGGTGTGTACTGTTTTGTTACACCATGAAGGAGTATCTGGTCTGCTGGACTCAAAGAGTCAGGTGACTCTGACAGGAACTCCTCTCGTCTTCTGTCTAACTGAGAAAAAGGTCAATGTTCGCTGCATTCATGGGGGCACTGTTGACTATACTGTGGACAGAGTGATCATTGATATGTCCAAAAATGTAAAGTGCCAAGGTGGCGGTATAACACCAGACTTGTTCTACCCATTTGAGAGGGGCCGGGACTTTGTGATCTTTGAAGAAATATTGGAAGTTGACGCAGTGTGGGGTTGTTCAGAGGAGAGACAGAACAGTCATATTGAAGCCCCACTACAGCAGCAGGCTGTGGGGATTCCTGTTAATGGGATGTGTAAAGGGAAAGTAGCACCACCTAATGTCAATAGTCCAGAGTTACGGGTGACCAGAAGAAAATGTGGGTCTGACACTTGTTTAAGTGGGGAATTGCTGTTCCAGGATGACAGAGTGAAAGGGGGTGACTCCTATTCAGACTGTGACTCAAGCGCAAGGGGAAAAGAGTGCAGTAAGGAGGAGCCGAGTAAAAATCACAGATCTTCATCTCGTCGCGGGGGCTGCAGAAAGGCGGGACAGGTTACACCCTCTGAGAAGAGGGATGATGAGGAGGAGACACGGTCAGGTGCAGATCACGTTGTTGTCCTTGATGAGGAGGTCACTTTATCTCTGACAAACCCTAGCACTAAGGTAGTTAGTGACGGGCTCGGGTTAGAACAGACCTGTAGTAGATCCACATCTGAAATGCCCGGAAAAGGTGAAGTGGCTCAGTATGACGAAGGCTCCAGAGTACCTGATGCTGAAAAGATGGAGAACTCTAAAGTTACCAAGAGTCAAGAGGTGTCTAAGAGTAAACAGACAGAGAGCCCAGGAGAGACCATAGAGGTGGATGCAGAAACAGGTGGAACTCTGAAGAGGCAGAGTGTGGGTGGGCAAGAGACCCCATCCGAAAATCTAATTAAAGAGGTGATGGTGCGACATGTGCTGGCCAAAAAGAGAGCAGCACCATGAGATAGAGCTGCTTAAAGAGACAGTTGAGCAAGAAAGGGTCCTGAGACTGGCGATTGAGCACAGAGTGGATGAGCTGGAGAAGGAAATCTCTGAGCTCAGAGGTGACCTATCAGCGTGTCAGGCCATGAATAGGGCCATATTGAAAGATATGGATGTGCTTAGAATGGCTCAAGAAAAGCATCAGCAGGAGCTTCTCCAGAGAGAGGAGGAACGTCGCTGCCTGGCAGAGGAGTTGCCAATGCCCATCTTGGCGAAGGCTCAAGCGGAAGAAAAGACTGAGGAAGAGTTCGTGCTAAAAGCGGAACAAGAGAGTCACCCGGTTGTGGCAGATGTCCGTGAAGATGAGACCCCACTTTTCAAGAGCGTAATAGAAGTACCCGAAGACATGCGAGAAGTGTGCGCCAGGAAGGGTGTGCATGAAGCATTTAGAAAGGCAGTAGAGGCTTGTAGTGTGCACTGGGCGCCTGAGACTCAGCAATTGGTCATACTGTCGACTAGGAAAGTCACAGTGAAGCGGGTGGCTGTCCTGAGGGATATGCACCTACACTGCCTCCGTACAAAGCAGAAGATCATTTTGAAGAATGATGAAGCCGTTCGATGTTTGGAGCGTGAAAGGAAAGCTCTTAGTCGGCTGGGCTTAGTGGAAGACACCGTCCAAGTACCTAAAGGTCTGGTGGCGAAAGTCATTGGGAAACTTGGGAGAGTGATGCAGGAGATGGTGGATAAATCCGGTCTGAAGAGACTGAGGATACCCGCTGATGAAGAGGTCCAGGTCTTGGGTGAAGATGGTATGGTTCCGTTCCTGGTTGTCGGATCCAGAGAGAGTCTCAGGAATATCCGCATGCTCCTGGAATATCGCATGGCATACCTAAGGGAGGTAGAGCAGCTGAGACTTGAGAGACGGCAAGTTAATAAACAGCTGCCAGAGAGGCGAAGAAGTTTGCGTAAGACCAGAAGTCCTCAAGCTGAAGCTAACAGAGGACATAGACAAAAGTGGATGGATTGCTCTCCAGGCAATAAAAACCATGGGAGAAGGTGGCCTGATGAAACGGGTAGAAGCAGTGATGCCTCAGTTAGCTCAGGGTTAAGTGACCTAAGCAGGAGATCCTGTAGCAGACGAGATGACAAGGGGTCATCGTTATTAAGGGATCTGACCGAAAGAGATGACGAATGCCGACGAAAGGGTTCAATGACAGGCCCTGACTTAGACAGACGGTTTGACTGTCAGGGACGACTGAGAGGGATCTCTAGTCGGTTTAGGACAAGTGCCACGCCCCACGGCTTTAGGCAGAGGGGGGAGGTATGTAGCATGGCTAAAGCTTGTATAGTCGACGGGAGGTATGTATCACAGAGAAGGCTTGTCGCTGTGATGTAACCCGGAGTGTTTTGTTTAATACACATAAGGCAATAAGGAATTGTTTAGTATGTTTGGGTCCGGGTTACGGGTAGCTATGAGAGATGGGAGGGTCTGGCTACCCATATACCTCACCCCTGGGTAAGGGGCATAACCATGCCTATTTAATCATGTGACGTTACTTCACCAATGGGTGTGGTTTCAGGCTACTTAATGGAGATGTGTAGCACATGGTAAGTGAGTGTTTGGGAATCCGTCAGGGTGGACAGAGGTCCCTGTGTCCAGATGGGACACTACAGACAGGAATCTGTGTGTGTGGAGGAGAAAGCCTCCACAGTGTGTTAAGGCTGCAGGACTGAGCCTGAAGGACTGGACTTTTGTATTTTCCTTTCCTGAGCTAAAGGCTGTTTGTTTACCTGTTGTTCACGCTGTTATGTGGTTTATGGAGCAATAAACCCACTTGAACGCAGAAGAGAATGTGGCTCCTGTTTCCTCCTACGTACCTGAGTGAGTGAACCCCTACAATATATATATATATATAGTATATTCTATATATATATATATATATATATATATATATATATATATATATATATATATATATATATATATATATATATACAGGTCCTTCTCAAAAAATTAGCATATAGTGTTAAATTTCATTATTTACCATAATGTAATGATTACAATTAAACTTTCATATATTATAGATTCATTATCCACCAACTGAAATTTGTCAGGTCTTTTATTGTTTCAATACTGATGATTTTGGCATACAACTCCTGATAACCCAAAAAACCTGTCTCAATAAATTAGCATATTTCACCCATCCAATCAAATAAAAGTGTTTTTTAATAACAAACAAAAAAACCAACAAATAATAATGTTCAGTTATGCACTCAATACTTGGTCGGGAATCCTTTGGCAGAATGACTGCTTCAATGCGGCGTGGCATGGAGGCAATCAGCCTGTGACACTGCTGAGATGTTATGGAGGCCCAGGATGCTTCAATAGCGGCCTTAAGCTCATCCAGAGTGTTGGGT
This sequence comes from Ranitomeya imitator, assembly GCF_032444005.1. Lineage (NCBI taxonomy): Eukaryota > Metazoa > Chordata > Amphibia > Anura > Dendrobatidae > Ranitomeya > Ranitomeya imitator. The sequence continues at coordinate 200,891,032 of NC_091285.1, read as the reverse complement.
CTTGCGTCTCTCAACTTTCTCTTCACAATATCCCACAGATTCTCTATGGGGTTCAGGTCAGGAGAGTTGGCAGGCCAATTGAGCACAGTAATACCATGGTCAGTAAACCATTTACCAGTGGTTTTGGCACTGTGAGCAGGTGCCAGGTCGTGCTGAAAAATGAAATCTTCATCTCCATAAAGCATTTCAGCCGATGGAAGCATGAAGTGCTCCAAAATCTCCTGATAGCTAGCTGCATTGACCCTGCCCTTGATGAAACACAGTGGACCAACACCAGCAGCTGACATGGCACCCCACACCATCACTGACTGTGGGTACTTGACACTGGACTTCAGGCATTTTGGCATTTCCTTCTCCCCAGTCTTCCTCCAGACTCTGGCACCTTGATTTCCGAATGACATGCAAAATTTGCTTTCATCAGAAAAAAGTACTTGGGACCACTTAGCAACAGTCCAGTGCTGCTTCTCTGTTGCCCAGGTCAGGCGCCTCTGCCGCTGTTTATGGTTCAAAAGTGGCTTTACCTGGGGAATGCGGCACCTGTAGCCCATTTCCTGCACACGCCTGTGCACGGTGGCTCTGGATGTTTCCACACCAGACTCAGTCCACTGCTTCCTCAGGTTCCCCAAGGTCTGGAATCGGTCCTTCTCCACAATCTTCCTCAGGGTCCGGTCTCCTCTTCTCGTTGTACAGCGTTTTCTGCCACATTGTTTCCGTCCAACAGACTTACCATTGAGGTGCCTTGATACAGCACTCTGGGAACAGCCTATTTGTTGAGAAATTTCTTTCTGGGTCTTACCCTCTTGCTTGAGGGTGTCAATGATGGCCTTCTTGACATCTGTCAGGTCGCTAGTCTTACCCATGATCGGGGTTTTGAGTAATGAACCAGGCAGGGAGTTTATAAAAGCCTCAGGTATCTTTTGCATGTGTTTAGAGTTAATTAGTTGATTCAGAAGATTAGGGTAATGGGTCGTTTAGAGAACCTTTTCTTGATATGCTAATTTATTGAGACAGGTTTTTTGGGTTATCAGGAGTTGTATGCCAAAATCATCAGTATTAAAACAATAAAAGACCTGACAAATTTCAGTTGGTGGATAATGAATCTATAATATATGAAAGTTTAATTGTAATCATTACATTATGGTAAATAATGAAATTTAACACTATATGCTAATTTTTTGAGAAGGACCTGTATATATATATCAGTACAGACCAAAAGTTTGGACACACCTTCTCATTTAAAGATTTTTCTGTATTTTCATGACTATGAAGATTGTACATTCACAATGAAGGCATCAAAACTATGAATTAACACATGTGGAATAATTATACTTAACAAAAAAGTGTGAAACAACTGAAATTATATCTTATATTCTAGGTTCTTCAAAGTTGCAACCTATAGTTATATATAACTGTAGCTTTGTCACCATAAAAGTATGGGACCAAGACACATTTCTTGCACAGGGGCCCCAAGCTGTCAATGTCCATCCCTGACCCTGCTGACTATAAGAGCTTACACCTTACAGGTAAGAGAGGACCTTGGTGATTATAAGAGTTTATATTCTGCAGAAGTCAGAGACAGAATCCTGCTGACCATAAGAGCTTCCACTCTACAGACTAGAAAGAGAGAGAGGACCCTAATGACAATTAAAGTTTACACTCTACAGGAGAGAGATACTTACCCAGTGACTTGGCAGATAGAAAATAACTCTTTTGTACAAACTGTGCCCCTCTGGGAATCAGTAATCTGTTATAGCCCAGCTACTGACCCTTTACTGTGCAATGTACAGTATGATTACCTACTTGATGTCATAGCTGCAGGGCATCATGCGGAGGCCCACGATGCAATGCAAAATGACGTTAGCTCACTCTCTGATGCCTCACCAGTGTGGGAAATGGTGTCGGGCAAGTTTTTGTTTTGTAAACTGCAAATTAAATCTCAAAATGTTCAATTTCGCATGAAATCGTGAATTTCATGAAATCTGACTGATTGGTAAGAGTCAGAATGCAGGGATCTGCATTGATCTGATGAATGAAGTACTTTTATCACTATTAGGCCTTGTTCTCATGTCTGTGTTTTCAGTACATATGGCATCCGATTTTTCACGGATACCACAAGTACGCATTATAACCTATGCAGTTATGCACGTCTGTGTTTTTATACAGACTGTTTGATCGTGCAAAACACAAAGATGTCTGTTTTTTTTCGGCAGCATGGATGAGAAGGGCCAATACAAGTTGTAGTGTGGCTAATGGTCGCATAGTCAATGGGAGGTATGTGTCACAGAGATAGCTTGTCTCTGTGATGTAACCCGGAGTATTTTCTCTAGTGCATGAAGTGCAGACCATATAAGAGATCACAGTACAGTTATAGTTAGTAACTTACAGCTGATGTTCCTTCTTATGGAGTCGTTCACTTTTCACATCTTTTCCATCTGGCCCAGAGCGACCTGATGACTTCTCCAGCCAGGACTCGTCTGCAGAGAATACAACAACACATTTGACTTCTCACATTTCCTGCATCGTCCATATCTATGCCCAACCTGTGCAAACTGCTCATTCTGCTGATACCCCAATCCTGAGCCGCTGCTGCCATATGTGTCCTACAGCACCTGACACCCCAATACTGAGCCACTGCTGCCGTATGTGTCCTACAGCACCTGCTGTGTTGTACAATAACAACTACTCTTAACGTCCCATAATACTGCCACCACTGTGCCCCTTACATAGTAAAAATGCCACCTTTCTGCTCTCTAGTTAGTAAAATTCCCCCTAGTAAATATTAATGCCCTGTGCTAGTGCCCTCCACATTTTGTCTCTAAAAAGTAATAATACCCCATATGCAACTGTGATGGTGACAATACTCTGAGTGCCCATATAAAAATAATGCTTAAGTGGCCTCTCAGCATTTAATAATGTCTCCTGAGTCCCCCCATGAACAGTAATAATGGCCCCAGCATCGCTGATGTGAGCAGATGGTCATGTGACGACTCTTTCAACTTCTCTCAATTCTCTTCTATTGGGAGAAACCTATCTAGTGGACACATGTACATAGCAAACATGGGGTCCATGACCGCCGGATAATGCCGATGATAATGGGGGGTCATGCAGCAGGCTCTCCATGTCATGATTTGGCATATAAAGTGACTGCAGACATTTATTCCAAGCCTAATCTACTAATAAAGCAGTATAATAATCAGTGCCCTGTCGCCCCTCCCCACCTCAGCCATCACAATACCCCATCCTCTCACATTCACCCCCCAGTGCCCTGTCACTCCTCCCCCACTTCAGCCCTCCCAATACCCTATCCTCTCACATTCACTGCCCAGTGCCCTGTTGCCCCCCACCCACCTCAGCCCTCACAATACCCCCATCCTCTCACATTCAGCCCCCAGAGCCCTGTTGCCCCTCCCCAGCTCAGCCCTCACAATACCTGCATCCTCTCACATTCACCCCCCAGTGCCCTGTCACCCCTCACCCACCTCAGCCCTCACAATACCCCCATCCTCTCACATTCACCCCCCAATGACCATGATATGCCACTTACCAAGTCTACAATCAGTGAGGCAGGACCAGGAAGTGTCTGAGATAAATGCACGGTGGGCACTAGGGCCCAGCGTGCCTGAGCCAATCCAAGCATACACCATACTACAACCGGGAAGATACTCCTCAGGTCAGTACACTGCAGGGGGTAGACTCCACTGTTCTACCAGCTGCAGAATCTCTGTCAGGAAGGGGAGCAGGCATTATACTGCTGTGCTCCTGTGTGGTGTTCTGCCTCATCAAAAAGCGGCAATGACTCTCCGTGGGCCCCCCCAAGTAGCTACACTACTGAGTCTGACTGATTAATTTCATCTGTGGACAGGAGTCTTTTATAAAGGTGAATCAATAGAAAAAATATGTGTGAGTGTAGGTGTGTGTGTGTGTGAGTGTATGTGTGTGAGTGTGTGTGTGTGTGTGAGTGTGTGTGTGTGAGAGTGTGTGTATAGATGCCAGTGTGTCGTTTTGAGTGTGAGTACACATATATATGTATATCCGTCATTTTGCTCCATTCAGACTCTTCTTACAGTGATCCTCCTACTATTATGTCTTTTTATTTTCTTTCTCTTCTGTTTTTTTAGTTTTAGGATGTGTTCTAGTTTGACCAGTGTATATATGTTGTCATCTGGTTCCGCTTGTGTATTCCTGAATATAGATATACAATTTTTTATATATTCGCAAGGGGCCCTTTTAAAGGGACTTCACATTTCGAGATCCTGTGTTGTTTTGCTCTATTCTATTACTGTTTTATTGCATTATTGTTTTGTTTTATTTTATTTTTGTCACTTTTTTGGTTTTTATATGTACCTTAATGCATTTACTCTTGTCATCATTACAGATTCATGTACAGGTTTTCTTGAAAAAGGCTTACAGGCCGAAACGTCGAAATGAAATTGTTACCTGTGAATTGATGCATAGAATTTTTTTCCTCCGTATGCGGTGTTACATATTTTTCTTCTAACGGATTTAACATTATTTGAAACGCTGTTATTTCCTAATAAATTCACAAGAAAATTGCATTGACTTCCACTGTGTGCCGGAGTTTTTTCTATTGATTCTACTATTTTTCTCCCGAGCACCTTATCTAAGGACAGTGAGCACCTCATTTTCTATAGACTGATCCATTTTGTTTTGAGTTGTTGCTCCTGGGCATCCCTTTCCCCTTCTTTTTCCAATGTCTTTTTTGACACTATCATACAACGCGGACGAGACATCTAGTATCATCTCTCAAGTCACGACCCCGGGGACCTTCCTCCATACACCATCCGAACAAATACGGACAAGAGATTTTGAAAGGGACTTACGGAGACTTACAGCCTTGGATCTGCATGCAACTACATTGGCTGAGTATCATAAGGTCCAGCGTATCCCGAGAGGTCTCCGGGTCTCTCTTAGACCTACACTCTTCCAAGAAAACACTGACTACTGTGTCAAATTTGAATCCATCCTGAACAAATGCTCTATGGATCTTATTATTCTTACCATTGACTTTTTACAGAAGGAGATTACAGACCTGAAAGCTAAGATTTCTACTGCAGAGCAACAGTTGGTTGATACCATCAAGCCTGAGGACTTCCAGACTCTTAAGGCCAAACTTGACAATACCATATCGGAATTTCGCAACAACCTACAAGAAAAGAAAAGGACCAAGTTCCTACGTGATACAGACGACTATAAATACAACTCAGTCTATCGATGGCGCTCTACTGGACCATACAGAGGACCAAGATCATACAGGAGAAACAACAATTCTTTCTCTACCAGCTCGGACAGTGACTTTGGAACTTCCAGAGTTCCTTTTTTAGAACGACGTACTCGACAACCAAAAGGAAGACGCGGAGAGGAAGGAGGCAACACGGATCGACAAAGGATGACCACGAGATCTCAGGTAGGGAAACCATTACATCCAATAATATCGTGTACAACATCTCGTCGCAGATCCTCTCCCCAGCTGACATGACACTTTTAGAAAAAGGTCTCACATTCTGTCCGGTTCCTCACTTCGATTCGTTTCAGGTTGACCAAGAGCTACACCGTTTTTTTAGGACCATAAGACTAAAAGCGCATTTTGCCAATCGCCAATATGATCCAGTGGTAGAACCTCCAGATACTTCCTCGTGTTTCTCTCTGAAATCTCTTGGCCTTAGAGTTGGCAGCACCTTCCAACCACCACGACTTTACCATCCTGTTGAGACTTTTATTTCGTTAGTTCAAAAAGATGTTACTTCAATCCTGGATTCCATCGACAAGGGTCACATGAAGGTCAGGAATAACCTATCTCAAGAAGAGTATCGATCTCTTCATGAGATCAAGAATAACAAAAACCTTATAATTAAGCCCGCTGATAAAGGGGGAGCAATAGTGGTGCTAGATAAATCTTACTACATGGAAGAGATACGGACACAATTGAGAGACATTACGACATATACTCCTATATGCTATAATCCTACCTTCGAAATAGCCAAGCAAATCAAATCGATTGTTACCCATTATCAGGAGTTGGGTATCATTGACTCTAAGTTGGGCGACTTCCTCATTAATAGACATCCGGTCACACCGGTTTTTTATACGCTCCCCAAGGTGAATAAAAACTTATGGAAACCTCCCGGCAGACCTATAGTCGCATCCACTAATTCTCTACTATCCCCTCTGGCTATCACCCTGGAAAAAATCTTATCTCCAATTGTACCAAATATGAAATCCTTCTTAAAAGATACAGCCCATTTCCTCAGATTACTAAGAGCTCTAGGCCCTTTGCCCCCACAATCAGTTTTAGTCACCATGGATGTGACAAGTTTATACACTAGTATTGGGCATCGACAAGGTATTGAAGCGGTTATGACATATTTACAAAAGCATACGACCTTCACTACGGAGAAATTGTCTTTTTGTTTTGATTTACTAGGACTGGTACTAACTAAAAACTTTTTCCTTTTTGAAGACCAATATTATATGCAACAGAAGGGGACCGCGATGGGATCTAACGTCGCGCCCCCCTACGCCAACATATTCATGGATTTTTTTGAGAACACTTTTGTCTATTGTCATCCTTTATTCACATCCCATGTGTTCTTTTGGCAGCGCTATATAGACGATGTGTTCCTTATTTGGACGGGTGATGTGGGGGCACTATTGGATTTTCATCATGATCTGAATTCATGTACACCGAATATTGCCTTTTCTATCCAACATGACTGCAACTCCATTAATTTTTTGGACACTTTGGTTCAGATTAAAACAGGTGGGTTGGTTGAGACTGACCTGTACGTCAAACCCACGGACAAAAATAGTCTGCTTCTATACACAAGCAGCCATCCCTGCCATGTTAAGAAGGCGTTACCTAAATCCCAACATGAAAGGATCAGGAGGATAGTCTCTAATCCACTTGTTCGTTCCCTGAGACATCGCGAGATGGATTTTAAATTTCGGGATAGGGGTTACCCCTCATCGATTTCTGGGGTACCAGAGAGCATGGAAACACCAGTACGCGACAAGCATAATACGTCCAGGATAGCATTCGTGAACATGTTTCACCCTTTTAAGCGGCCTATACATCAAAGCATATTTAAACACTGGAGTATTTTACAGACCTCATATCCCGATATCCCCGAGTTTAACATACGGCCATTAATTTGTAACAAAAGATCTGACAATCTAAGAAACCATCTTGTTAGAGCGGATGTGGGTTCAGCAATAGTCACACCATGTCAGCGGACTCTTTGTACTCCGCACAATGGGACATTCCCCTGTTTAGGCTGCCACCAGTGCTCCAATGTCATAAAGGGTGACTCCTTTGTTCATCCACGGACAGGACGCAGGTTCCAAATTAAAGGTCATTTTACATGTGACTCCACATATGTGGTGTACCTCATTAAGTGTCCATGCGGTCTCGGATATGTTGGTGAGACTACCCAACATATCCGGGTCCGCATTTCCCAGCACAAATCCACCATTAGGTGTTTACGTACTTTGTTACCTATCCCCGCCCATTTTGTGGAACGGAGACACACTATCGCACAATTGCGCTATCAGGTCATCGATCATGTCCCTCTATCAAGGAGGGGTGGCGATAGAATCAAAAAACTCAAAGCTCGTGAATCTTATTGGATTCACAAGTTGCAGACACTCTCTCCCCTAGGTCTCAATAGGGATTATGAGATTATTTATTAATATTTGTAGTACCATCAGGTATCATTATTTTGCATTTCATTATCTGGACTTGTTAGCTTTACTTTCCCTTTCTGGATTCCATTGTCCGGAGATCTGTTTTCTCTCCTTCTCGCTTACCTTCAGTCATTGTTACTATATTTATATTATTTATTATTCATTTTTTCCCCTCCCCCTCCCCCTTTCCCCCCCAGCCTCCTTTCACTCTTTCCCTTTCTTTTCTCTTCCTGGCTTTTGGTTTGTTTATTTATTCTGTCTTTTTTCTTATGTGCCCTGTCTGGTATTTATTATGTCTCTCTTTCCAGGTCGGCTCCTAGTTGCGCTTACTGCGCATGCGCCGAGCCATCTCATCGCTCGGCTGGTCTTGTCTTCTTTCGGCGCTCCATTCACTTCTGGCGCCTGCGCACTCTGGATACTCACCTCCTGGGCACCCGGAAGTCTTTCTGTCTTCCTCACTCATGGCGGGAACCGGGCACTTATAAGCGCTATTGTGCGCTCTTCTCTTCACCGCATCACGGACCTCGCACTGTTGGACCTCTGCTACGGGTAAGCCCGCCCCTGCCTGCCGTTTCCTACTCTCAACCGTCCTGGCATCTTGTCCCCTGTATGTGGGACTTGCTTATCTATTTGTACACGTATTCTGTGTATTCTTAGGCTCTGGCCCGGTTCTTTACCTAGCTATCTTTATTTTTACTTTTCCATGCTTATATTTCCTTTTATTTGTATATACGTATATATGCATGTATGGTTAGATGTGTGAATATATGTGTGTGTGTGTGTGTGTGAGTGTGTGAGTGTGTGTGAGAGTGTGTGTATAGATGTCAGTGTGTCGTTTTGAGTGTGAGTACACATATATATGTATATCCGTCATTTTGCTCCATTCAGACTCTTCTTACAGTGATCCTCCTACTATTATGTCTTTTTATTTTCTTTCTCTTCTGTTTTTTTAGTTTTAGGATGTGTTCTAGTTTGACCAGTGTATATATGTTGTCATCTGGTTCCGCTTGTGTATTCCTGAATATAGATATACAATTTTTTATATATTCGCAAGGGGCCCTTTTAAAGGGACTTTACATTTCGAGATCCTGTGTTGTTTTGCTCTATTCTATTACTGTTTTATTGCCTTATTGTTTTGTTTTATTTTATTTTTGTCACTTTTTTGGTTTTTATATGTACCTTAATGCATTTACTCTTGTCATCATTACAGATTCATGTACAGGTTTTCTTGAAAAAGGCTTACAGGCCGAAACGTCGAAATGAAATTGTTACCTGTGAATTGATGCATAGAATTTTTTTCCTCCGTATGCGGTGTTACATATTTTTCTTCTAACGGATTTAACATTATTTGAAACGCTGTTATTTCCTAATAAATTCACAAGAAAATTGCATTGACTTCCACTGTGTGCCGGAGTTTTTTCTTTTGATTCTACTATTTTTCTCCCGAGCACCTTATCTAAGGACAGTGAGCACCTCATTTTCTATAGACTGATCTCTTTTATAAAGGTGGCTATGTAAGACAGCTGTCTTTAATGCAGGTGACGAGTTGATTAGGAGCGTCTAACTGGTCTGTAGGAGCCAAAACTCTTAATGGTTGGTAGGGGATCAAATACTTATTTCTCACTGCAAAACGCAAATAAATTTATATAAATTATACAATGTGGTTTTCTGGATTTTATTTTTGATATTCTATCTGTCGCTCGTGTCCTGATATGCACATGTAGAGCATATGTCCACCGTTGTTTTAATATTGGCTTAATAAAGTTGGAATTTGGATTTTACTATTTGGAGCTGGAACGATTTTTTCTTTTCTTCATGAGATGACCTCGTGGATCAGCGTTGGGTTCCGTGCTCCTGCGGTGGCTACTTGGTGAGCTGGCTTTTTTTCTTCTTTGCTATTTCCAGTGTTAAAATTAACCTACCCTTAAAATGATAGATTGTTCATGTCTTTGTCAGTGGGCAAACTTACAAACTCAGCAAGGGATCAATTACTTATTTCCCCTCTGTATGTGTTTGTTAGATATAGGTCATACGACTGAAAGATTACATTTTGTAAATACATCATTTGTGGACCACTGAATTAAAACTATAATTCACCATACTCACCTTGACTACCGGATTCTCTATTACTATTTAGTATTTTACTATACCCTGTCCACTGTAACTTTTTGTTTTACTATACAAATTGTAGAACACTGTAATTGACTTTTGACAATCTTTTAGTCTCTATTCAACCCATGTTAAAAGGGACATGATAGGAAATTCTAGGTAGTTATGAATCAAACAGAATAGGGTTGAGCGAAACCGGTCGGCCAGATTCAGAAGTCGCCGACTTTTGGCAAAGTCGGGTTTCATGAAACCCGACCTGACCCCTGTGTGGGGTCGGCCATGATGTCGGCGATCTTCTGATCTGGAATCGGAATTCCGATACCGAGTTCTGATATGTTTAAGATATCGGGAATCGATATCGGAATTCATATTTAAGTGTAAAATACAGAATAAAAATAAAAAAATATTGATATACTCACCCTCGGACGCGCCCTGGTTCTCACCGGCAGCCTTCCTTCCTAAGAATGAGCGCCTGAAGGGCCTTCGATGATGTCGCGGCTTGTGATTGGTCGTGTGAGCGGTCACATGGGCGGTCCCGCGACCAATCACAAGCTGCGACGTCATCTAAGGTCCTTCAGGCGCTAATTCTTAGGAATGAAGCGTCCGAGGGCACGTCCGAGGGTGAGTATATTCCTAATAGGTATATACTCACCCTCGGACGCGCCCTGGTTCTAACCCGCAGCCTTCCTTCCTAAGAATCAGCGCCTGAAGGACCTTAGATGACGTCGCGGCTTGTGATTGGTCACGTGACGCCCATGTGACCGCTCACGCGACCAATCACAAGCCGTGACGTCATCGAAGGTCCTTCAGGCGCTCATTCTTAGGAAGGAAGGCTGCCGGTGAGAACCAGGGCGCGTCCGAGGGTAAGTGTATCAATATTTTTTATTTTGATTCTTTATTTTACACTTAAATATGGATCCCAGGGTCTGAAGGAGAGTTTCCTCTCCTTCAGACCCTGGGAACCATTAGAAACCCAATGCACTGCATTGGGTTTCGTGTTTCGGCCGACCCCGACCACGACTTTTCTATAGGGTCGGCCGATTTCACTCGACCCGACTTTTGAAAAAGTCAGGTTTCGTGAAACCCGACCCGATCCTATAAAAAGAAAAGTCGCTCAACCCTAAAACAGAAATCAAAATGTGGCAGCAGGCCACAATATACGGTAGGTATGGTACAGGTGTAAAAAAACTAACAGTTAAATGTCCATATTTTTTTTACTTTTTTTCTATTTAGCAAAGTTCAACCCACTTCCCAAAAATTATGTAATAAGAAAGGTTAGGTAGGTACTAGTGATTAGCGAGTATACTCGTTGCTCGGGTTGGAGATTTAGTGTTTGGAGATTTAGTTTTTGTCACCTCAGCTGAATGATTTATGGCTGCTAGACAGGCTGAACACATGTGGGGATTCCCTAGCAACCAGGCAACCCCCACATGTACTCAGCCTGGCTAGTAGCCATAAATCATTCCATACACTTATAAATACTCGGAGATCACCCGAGCGTGCTCAGGAAAACCCGAGCAACGAGTATACTTGCTCATCACTAGCAGGTAAACATCCAAAATCCAACACCTACAACAAGGAGCTGTGTTGGTGTGGCATGTATTGTTGTAACGCTTGATTAGTAAGCTACAGGTGCTTCTCATAAAATTAGAATATCATGAAAAAGTTAATTTATTTCAGTTCTTCACTACAAAATGTGAAACTCATATATTATATAGAGTCATTACAAACAGAGTGATCTATTTCAACTGTTTATTTCTGTTAATGTTCATGATTATGGGTAACAGTAAAAAAAAACCAAAATCATGATATCAGTAAATTAGAATAATTAACAAAAAACACCTGCAAAAGCTTCCTAAGCGTTTAGAAAGATCCATTAGTGTGTTTCAGTAGGCTCCACAATCATGGGGAAGACTGCTGACTTGACAGATTTCCAGAAGGCAGTCATTGGCACATTCCACAAAGAGGGTAAGCGACAAAAGGTCATTACTAAAGAAGCTGGCTGTTCAGAGTACTGTATCCAAGCATATTAATGGAAGGTTGAGTGGAAGGAAAAGTGTTCCTCCCTGTGTTTGTGTGACATTGTTATGTCATGTGATCCCTGCTGCCAATCAGCACTGGCTTCCCTCCCCTCTTCTTTGCACTTCCTGTGGATGTCAATTACGTCAGATGAGAGGGAAGTCAGTACTGATTGGCCACAGGGATCATGTGACATAACAATGTCCCTTCATCTCCGGAAAAGCCAGTGCCGACATTGCTGGGACGGCACCAGTATCGGAAGTGAGTATAAGTGTTTTTTACTTGAGGGAAATAAAGGATTCAGAAGGGGTTGTCGGAGTAGTGGACAGCCCTTTAAAAAAAACACTTTAATTTCCCTCAGAAGACCTTTACAATTGTAGGGTTTCCCCAAATTTACAGGGAAATAAACTGCTCAATGGCTAACACATTTTTGTGGAGCTCAATGGATAAAACATTTTTGATGTTTGAGAATGCAATACACTAATAGTTAAAATCAACGCATATATTTATTGGTTTCATTTACATGTTGTCACGATTAAGGGAGCTTAGTCTCCAAAAACGCTTTGAGATTCTTACCCATATGGTTCGTGCTGAAGTCTGTATCCTCTATGTTCAAAGTTTGTGAATAAGGCTACTTTCACACTAGCATCAGACTCGGCCCGTCGCAGTGCATCGGGCTGATGTTCCAACGCTAGCATTGAATGCGCCGCACAACGGGGGCAGCGGATGCATTTTTCCAGCACATCCGCTGCCCCATTGTGAGGTGCGGGAAGGTGGGGGTGGAGTTCCGGCCGTGCATGCGCGGTCGGAAAAAGCGGACCGTCGGCAGCAAAAAACGTTACATGTAACGTTTTTTGCTCCCGGTGGTCCGCCGCAACACGGCGCAACCGTCGCACGACGGTTGCGACGTGTGTCAATGCGTTGCAATGCGTCGCTAATGTTACTCTATAGGGCAAAAACGCATCCTGCAGACAACTTTGCAGGATGCGTTTTTTCCCCTAAACGACGCATTGCAACGTATTGTAAAAAACGTCAGTGTGAAAGTAGCCTAAAGAAAACTCTTTTTTACGGATTTGGTGAAGCTGGACATTCTTTTCTTTTTCATTTACATGCGCCTTCCAATTACTTCCCTCTGACAGACAGACCTCTCATTCAGTGCTTTATCTGTGGAAAGTGCACAGCTAGTCTTTGCACCAAGGCCCTAGTGCGAGGGGAAGGTGGCAAACATGCATTTGTGATGTACGAAAACACCAGTATTATAAACGGTAGATAATATGTAGTGGCTATATAATAGGTTTTGCAAGCTTTACATTTACATTTGTGATTATTAAAGCAGATTTACAGTATTGGGCAAATGCAAGCAAAAATGTTTGCACAATTTTCAATTTTTTGTTGAATAGGTATATGTATGTATGTAAACAGTGACTTAGACTGATTAATAAATGTTGGCCATTGTTTTTGGAATTTATAGGGGATGCTCACTTGATTTTTTTTTTATTATGTCACTTGTGTTAACATTGGGCATGGCTTCAGAAGTGCTAAGCGTCTTTAAATTCTGATATCAGAGCCAATTTGTTTGTCAAGCAGTACAAATAAACTACGCATCCTATAGTCAACACCAGGCGCAGACAGAGAATGAGGAGGGATTCTATGCGCAAGAATAGTGTGTAGTGTGTGTGCAGTTTATGTACTGCTTTGGAGGTGGACATGGCCCTCCTTGCTCCTTGGGCCATTGTGCGTCTGCACAGGTTGTACCAATGGTGTGTCTGTTCCTGGTCAACACATTAGTGGGGAAAAAGTAAAACTGTTTGGCACTACTCAATTCATGAGAGCATTTTTATAAAACAAGCTCAGTTTTGAACTAATTAATAAGCTTTGGATGCAGCCACTGAAGATCGTAGATATGAAGATGTAAACCCCTTTATTGACATCAAGGTGTAAAATAATCAACAATTTTTCTTCAAATTTTAATTTAATCCAGCCATAACAATTACTATAGGATCACTCACAATATGTATAATGCGACATAAAATGCAGTTAAACCTTGTCTTGTGGTCTTTCCAGACATTCGAGGGGTTATACAAGACAACTGACAGAGGGCTGATTGCATCTGTATTTTTCACTTTACCAGTCTGCCACAAACTTACATAATATTCCAAATATATCTTATAAAGTGCAGGAAGCTTGGTCAGCACTATATAAAAAAATAAAACATTACCAACAAAGGCAAAATGTCTGTTTGCACAGCTTTTGGTCTTATTGTCAGACGCTAAAGTTCATGTATTTGAAACATTCGGAACCTTGTAAAGCTTTCGATCCAGCTGACACTTTACGATGACGTTATTAAAATTTCAGATGGCACAATATTCAAGATATCGACATAGAAAAAACAATTCAATAAGTAATCTATTTACACAAGGATTGTCAGTTTCTTTGTTTAAAAATATATATTTTATATGCTTTATTTTTTTATATTTTAGTCAAGTACTTCATTTAAAAAAAACAATAGCACCACTTTACCACTCCTGGTCCAACATGCAACTGGTAAAAGCAAATATGCTACATATAAGTGTTCTGAAAGTGATCTAAGCGTATATCTGAATTAAAAATCTGTCACCAGATTTCCCAAGAAAAGTGCATACATTATTAAATAGATGTCCTAGGCCTAACGATGCCGAAGTACGTACTGTGAACATACATGTCATGATGGCTGTGTAGTTATCATACTAAGATAAGCATTTTATGGGCTAAGGTCTAGTTCATGTTAATATCAAGTGGGGAACTATTCCAGAAAAGATACATCCATACTGATTTGGACTTTTAAGTACATCAGCCACATGATGTCTAAGAGATCTATTTACTATTGTATACAGTGAAATTTGATGATAGATCCACTTATCCTATCTCCTAATTCTACTTTCATACAGATTCAGCTTTCTTCATGATGAAAAAAGCAACAAATAAATGTCCTACTAATCTATCAATTAACGTGCATGCATACAGTAGTAAAGGCAACTGGTGCAATCCCTAGAATGTTCTTATCACTTTTGTTGAAGGCCTATATACTACTTTCATTCCAATCTTCAAATAATTTACAAGTATTCAATTATGGTGACTTTTCAAGTAAGAAAAGTAGCCTTTGTTGTTGATGAGTCTTACTGTTTTACTATATTCTAAAATACCACCTCCTGTCAACACCAAAAAGGCTTGATTACCATTAGACCTGCATTGAGAAGTGACCTGTAAAAGAAGACCTCTCACCAATGTAATAATGACCGTGGAATGGAATAAAACTTTTTTTTTTCAATTTTGTCTCTCGTTATGGAAATATTAGCAATCAAAGGATTTCTCACCTCATGAGTTAACTTTTGCTAAGTTCAAGTGGGCGTTATCAGACAGTTTTCACTGGGGGTGTGTACTTGTCCCTGTGTGATGTTCATCAATGATAAGCAGGTGGACCAAGAGATCAGGGCTTACATCTCACACCATAAGAACCTGCACTAAGCTATGGTGGAGCATGTTTTCTTTCTCCTGAGTGTTGCTGCCTGCTTATGATTGATCAGCATCATAAAAGGGAAAGAAGTACAAGCCCCCAGTGAAAACACCCACTTAGACTTAACAAAAGTTAATTCATTAGATGCCCAATATTTTGATTGCTAATATCTCAGCAACGGAAAGCTAAAGTAGAAAAAACACCAAAATGTTTTATTCCGCTCCGCAGCCACTATTTCATCCTACGCCCATTTCAACATGGACAATTTGGTGAAAGGTCCCCTTTATAAAGGTTATTATATAATCTTTTGCTTCTAGGAGAACACAACGTATTTGCCTTCCAGCTTGCCAGGGGTGGTGTGCCCCCAAAGATTGACATTTCTAACCAGAGCATTGTTGGACAGCTGGTCTAAATTGTGCACTCTCCCGTGCTCCAAGCCTCTGCAGCATAGTAGAAGCTCTGGGGCATATAAAGCATAGAGAAGCGCACGCTTCTTGCCCAGGAAACTTGCAGCCTATGCTATCTTAGTAACCTTATCAATGAGCATTGCACAATACAATTAAAAATCCCTCTATTCTAAGGAACTGAAAGGATTTTTAATAAGAGGTCAAATAAAAAAAGGTTCTTGTTTTTACAAACATTTTGCAATTTTACCCATTTAATGAGATGAAACAACCAATTTAATTAGCAGTGGTGCATGGTTCATGCCAATTAGACCCATTGTTTGTTAACAGGGGCACACCATTATATAGCAATATGACCAAAATCTAGACTTAGAATTAGGTCTCATGCACTGAGAATGATACCATACAAAGGATTTTTGTGGATATTGTCTGTGCTGCTGAACAAATGGAAATCTGGACGTATTGATGAAAAGGAATGGTGGTTTTAGTCAACGCATTTCGAAGTCTATATATGACTTCTTCCTCAGGAAATACCACACATAAAAAAAACAATGACTGCTCTATGTAGAAACAGGAAGTCTTTTATCCCTGCATGAGTCATCATTAGAACTACAATTCTACATCACTGCAAAGTCCCTGGCAGGAGTAAGGAGAAGAGCAGCCTGGTCAGAAGAGAAAGATGACTCATGCAAGTAAAAGAGACTTCCTGTTTCTATATAGAGCTTGGAAGGATTCAGCTAGTCAGTATTTCATCATGTGATCTCATAGGAAAAGAGAAGAATTTACTGGGTAGAACGGCAAAATGAGCAATTTTAAGAATGCACTGCTAAATAATATGAGTGCAATGTTTAAAGGGATAAAACACTGATGTGAATGCTTCATTAAGAATAACTGATCACTCATAAGCAGCTTATTGCCCATTTTTAGTTAGTTTCAAGCCTGGCTTCCAGAGAGTAAAATAGGATTTACATTTGCTGATGTTAATCAATTATTTTTCGTAAGGATGGCTGTTTTATTTATGGTGACTTTGACAGAGTCAGACACTTCATTCAGGTTCTGTCGTACAGTATTCTTTATACTTTGCATTTGTGTAATAAAGTGTCCTTATTAAAGATGCAAAATTGAGGTCCATTATATTGACTTAATTTCTGAAACCAAATTTCATGAAGGTAATACAATTGTGCAAGTATTTGTAGATGAAAATAATTTTTGCATAAAATTTGAATTTAGGTAAGTTTTGAATTAATCCCCCTCATATTTCAGTGCAGAGTGCTACAGGTTTCCCTTATCACTTTTTTTGTCAATCTCAGTTGTAAAAATTCCTTGAATATAGAGATTACTATTACATATAAAGGTTCCTGTAGGTTCAGAGGTTGCAGTCACTACCAGGCCTTGGTGTTTTAAGGAGCCTAAAGGTTATGTCAGTAGCATCCAGGAATCTTATGATGGCTGGAAAGACATGGAAAGATCTCAATATGTAGAGGCAACTGCCTAGGAATAAAAACACGTTTCCGATTCTACTCAACTACCTACTGCTTTATAATATAGACATTTAGCTATTAATATATATGTACTGCTGTTGAAATAGCATACATCATTAAGAAACT
Source organism: Ranitomeya imitator (assembly GCF_032444005.1). Lineage (NCBI taxonomy): Eukaryota > Metazoa > Chordata > Amphibia > Anura > Dendrobatidae > Ranitomeya > Ranitomeya imitator. Next base: position 200,873,699 of record NC_091285.1, on the reverse strand, counting down.
CAATTTTCATATAGAATTGCAGATATTTTGTTAGGTTCTACCGTGTAGTTTCCTTTATTAAGTCAACAGTTACTAGTGTAAGACAGAAAAGTCCTTGTTTTATGGGTTGCCAGGATCAATTTCAATTAAATGCTTTTCATTTATGGTAGAATTATTAACTTTTAAAAATAGTTTTATTCATGTAAGGAAAGCAGGCTTTTCCTTTCCCATAAATTGAATAAACCTCCTCTTCAAGCCACATATGGAAAGGGGGTCATGATTCAATGAACTTACGTAAATTGACTCGAGGGATTGCTCCTTTTTGACATCTGCTGTGCAAATTAAACACAACAAAACTGTTAAATGGTATACGGTTTCTTTACTGGGAGATGACTGAAACCATCATTTTAAAACTATGACAGGACCCTCTTGGAGAAAAACTTTTCATTTGGTATGAATTAGCAGCTATTAACACTTTTTCACTTTGGATACTGAAAAATTGCCTTTCAATCTGTTCGAGTAGAGGGGGTTAAGACAAGACAAGCATATTTTGTGTCTGCTGGTATAATGTTCCTTCCTATACATTGTGTAGTTTTGGAAGTAGCACAGCCCTAATATCAAGCTCTACACATGGCAAACTCCTTGTTTACGAGGGACTAAAAATATGAAAGCCTTTCTAGTACATTAACACAGAAAATCAATGCTTGTTATATTATTTTTTGTGAATTGTTAAACTGACAATTTATGCGCTACTCTCTTCGGCTAGGGTTACACGACGTTTTTCTCTCCATCCGAGAAAATTGGTCCAATTATGCTAATCACACATCAAAATCAGATTGGAATCCGATTTTTTTGGAAATGGAGAGACAAAAAAAGTTTCTCCACCTTATTCATTATGTCAGTCCAAGAAAAAGGAACAAATGTCATCCTAGCGTGGTCGGATTTTTTTAATGGAACCATAGACTTGAATGGACAAGTGAAATACGATTTTCATTGGTAAATCATGCATACTGTGATATTTTAACTGGGACTACTTTGTCCATATAAAAAATTAGACATGCGCACAGCCCAATAGAATAACATGGGTACAAGTGCTAGCAATCAAAACCACGGATAGCACTTGTCTAATTGAAGTGGTCGTCATGTGCCCGTATTCTTAAAGTATGACAGAAACCTGGAGAATAAATAGGGTTAAACCAATACTTACATCCCCATCAATCTTCACATTCATGGGGTACATACTGCTTTCTTAAATGCCAGCATGTAGTAGTGCTTGTTCCCTGCTGTGGCTTAATGACAGATGGCTAATGCGTCCGTTTTTTGCAATAAGGGTTTTCTTAAGCCAGGCCGAATCAATTAATTTGGATAGCTTTAAACTGAAAAGGGGTTGTCTTATTTGTATAACCAATTTAAGGGGGCCAAAAAACTATTGAAAGTGAACAGTGTGTAGATAATGAGAGAGGAAATAGTTTTTCAGAAATGTGGGATTAATAGACCCTCATGACTTTGGTTGAATTTACACTGCACAATTACGGATGTTAAATGACCAGTGATCAATTGGTGATCAATTACATGCAAGTCTATCAGTGGTAGTTTAATGGCCTGTTTATACAAGTCAAACGCATATCCATGTGCACAGAATGATCGTTAACACAATCGTTGTGTGCGCATAGAACTTCATGTTCTCGGCAGCACGTGACTTGTTTACAGAGGATGATATGTTGCTAAAAACGATGATTGTAATCCTGCTTAAAAACCATCACACCCAATGAAGAAGTATTTTGCTTGTTCACCGGGTGACTGAAGGCCTGCTTAGGCAGGCTCATACTTAGGACTTATAAATTCCTAGGAATGCTTTTTCCTGATTAGGCTCTAACTCACCTCCCAATAATAAATATTGTTTGTTCACATTTCTATTTTTCTTTCAAGTCCAGTACAATTACAAGGTTAAACTCGATAAAAAAAAGTTCTTGACATGTACAATAAGGCCCCAGTTTGTTGTTTAAGAGATGAGTTTGCTTTTACCAGTTAACAATATTGGCCAGATCATTACACAACACTCACTACAACATACGGTAGCACCATTGTACTATTTTACAGCTCTACATACCAAATGATATATGTGCATTAGTGATATACAGGTATTGAATGGATTGAGCACAGATGTATATTGTTGGACAATTAATTAGCTTGTTACCTAGAGTGATGTGTGAGGTTTATGAGCTTAGAAACGTGTTTAACTGTTGCATCATACCATAATTAGCAAAAGGTGAATGAATCAAGCCATAGTGAAATGTAAAACGTAACCCACAATCTGCATATATTGAGATAAGATTCATGAACATAAGGATAGCAATACAACATTTTTTGATACTGAAAAGCTAAACTGTGCAAATACAGAAGGGCAGGCAAACAATGTTAATGGATGCTGGATAATAAAACAGTCCATGAAGAGAAGTGCAAATGTAAGAAAGAACTCTCTTATACATGTCTGGGTCATTCTTCCAGCACTCATCGAACATTAAATAAGTATAGTGCAATTGGAGCCATCAAAAAGGCTATTTATTTTTGGACCTCTAGGGGATACAGGCTATTAACAGAAATGTTTGCGCAGGACATGTAAAACAGGTGAAAGATTACACAGTATAGGATCAGCTAAGTGAATTGTCATGATTCTGGTTGGAATACATAATATTGGAATGTGTATTTGCATCGTACGAAGGAAGAATGCCCATTGATTGAGAGAAGTGAAGTCTTTCCCTGTTTTATCTGATTTTGTTCCATTTCAGTGATGTATCCTGCAGATGGCACATTCATTCTTCAAGACTCTAAGTGGCAATAGCATTATATCCTGAAGCTCCGGCTTCCCGTGTTCCCTCTACTTGCATTCTTCAAATGTACTTCCTGTAAGCATAGATATACACCAAATTACTCAAAACCACCACAAACAAGTTAGAAAATGCCAAAAATCAAACTTTAACCAGGTAAATCAAACCAGGTAAAAATGATCTTTTGATGTGTCATAGAATTTCGTGAAAAGATCACATCGGTGGTATCTGTCATCTTGTGCCACTATTAATTTTTAGAATGAAAGGCCTCTATAAAACAATCATACCAATTGAAGATGACAAACTTTTTGTCATATTTGATTTTTAGTGAACAGTAGCTAAATGTGCCATATATAGGGAGGTACATATCAGAGTACAGTGCCTTGCGAAAGTATTCGGCTGCCTGGAACTTTTCAACCTACCAAATGTAAGATACCATTTCAAGATACCAAATGTAAATTTTTGGTGAAGAATCAACAACAAGTAGAACACAATTGTGAAGTTGAACTAAATTTATTGGTTATTTTAAATTTTTGTGGAAAATCAAAAACTGAAAAGTGGGGCGTGCAATATTATTCGGCCCCTTTACTTTCACTGCAGCAAACTCACTCCAGAAGTTCTTTGTGGATCTCTGAATGATCCAATATTGTCCTAAATGCCTAATGATGATAAATATAATCCACCTGTGTGTAATCAAGTCTCCTTATAAATGCACTTGTTCTGTGATAGCCTCAGAGTTCTGTTTGAAGCACAGACAGTATCATGAAGACCAAGGAACACAACAGGCAGGTCCGTGATACTGATGTGGAGAAGTTTAAAGCTGGATTTGGACACAAAATGATTTCCAAAACTTTAAACATCCCAAGGAGCACTGTGCAAGCGATCATATTGAAATGGATGGAGTATGATACCTCTGCAAATCTACCAATACCCGGCCGTCCCTCTAAATTTTCATCTCAAACAAGGAGAAGACTGTTCAGAGATGCAGCCAAGAGGCCCATGATCACTCTGGATGAACTGCAGAGATCTGCAGCTGAGGTGGGACAGTCTGTCCATAGGACAACAATCAGTCATACACTGCACAAATCTGGCCTTTATGGAAGAGTGGCAAGAAGAAAGCCATTTCTCAAAGATATCCATAAAAAGTGTCTTTTAAAGTTTGCAACAAGCCACCTGGGAGACACACCAAACATGTGGAAGAATGTGCTCTGGTGAGATGAATCCAAAATTGAACTTTTTGGCAACAATGTCAAACGATATGTTTGGCGTAAAGGCAATACAGCTCATCACCCCGAACACACCATCCCCACTGTCAAACATGGTGGTGGCAGCATCATGGTTTGGGTCTGCTTTTCTTCAGCAGGGACAGGGAAGATGGTTAAAATTGATAGGAAGATGGATGGAGCCAAATATACAGGACCATTCTTGAAGAAAACCTGTTGGAGTCTGCAAAAGACCTGAGACTGGGCGGAGATTTGTTTTCCAACAAAACAATGATCCCAAACATAAAGCAAAATCTACAATGGAATGGTTCACAAATAGACATATCCAGGTGTTAGAATGGCCAAGTCAAAGTCCAGACCTCAATCCAATCGAGAATCTGGGCAGCACGGTGGCGCAGTGGTTAGCACAGCAGCCTTGCAGCGCTGGGGTCCTAGGTTCTAATCCCACTCAGGACAACATCTGCAAAGAGTTTGTATGTTCTCTCCGTGTTTACGTGGGTTTCCTCCGGGCACTCCGGTTTCCTCCCACATTCCAAAGACATACTGATAGGGAATCTAGATTGTGAGCCCCATCTGGGACAGTGATGATAATGTGTGCAAAATGTAAAGCGCTGCGGAATATGTTAGCGCTATATAAAAAAAAATAAAAAAATAAAGATCTGTGGAAAGAGCTGAAAACTGCTGTTCACAAATGATCTCCATCAAACCTCACTGAGCTCGAGCTGTTTGCCAAGGAAGAATGGGCAAGAATTTCAGTCTCTCAATGTACAAAACTGATAGAGACATACCCCAAGCGACGTGCAGCTGTAATTGCAGCAAAAGGTGGTGCAACAAAGTATTAAGTTAAAGGGGCCAAATAATATTGCACGCCCCACTTTTCAGTTTTTGAATTTCCACAAAAATTTTAAATAACCAATACATTTTGTTCAACTTCACAATTGTGTTCCACTTGTTGTTGATTCTTCACCAAAAATTTACATTTGGTATCTTCATGTTTGAAGCATGATATGTGGGAAAAGGTTGAAAAGTTCGAGGGAGCCGAATATTTTAACAAGGCACTGTATATCTATGGGCACAAAATGTGAACAAGAGAAATACAATACAGTTATGTAGAAAAGTCAAAACAGGATTTTTTGTTACAAAGAAAGGATTCATTTCTTGTTTCTTTTGAACTCTATATATCTCTCTTTGTTCATCCTAATCAGGGACTGGCACATCATTGGGGCAACTTTTGCAGCCACAAAATGTCTCAAGCTGTAAGGGGGCCCACTTCCACTCCAAAGGTGGACTTGTGCGTCATGATGAACTACTGGACTACAAAGAGCCCATATATAGATTTTGCACATGGGCCCTCTTTGTGTATGTCCACCAGTGCTTCTAATTAATAATTTCCCGGTCCTAGAGTCTTAATTTGACAACATGCTATTTAAACATATGTAATCTTTTTATTCTGGCAAATAATGTTTTGATGTTGAAATAAATGGTAGTGTGCTTAGAATGTTGTGTTAATGAATAATTAAACTTTGTTAAATTTAATTACCATTCAGACATTGAAAATGAATTTATTTTTACAATAGTTAATATTGATTATTATACTTCATTACCCGATTTTGCTTGCTTCTCTCCCAAACATAAACCCAGAAGAAACTAGGAGTACTCAGTCCAGATATTTCATATAAACGTATATAGTACTTTATTACATCACTTGTAGAAACATGTATAACAACATTACATAATTAGAGGGTTAGGGTAGTCACAGTTACACCGGCACAATCATATATCACAACGTAAAGTGCATAGTGCTCTAAATTTGGATGGGAAGCTTCCCCAATAATGTATACCCACTAGAGTCAGGGATTGGAGATTGCTACACACTTGTAGCCCAATAGAGTGATAGTACTCTTTAAGGGGGCTTACCCATCATGTGGTAAAAGACCGGGTCTGTGTTGCACCGCCACCGACGCGCGTTTCGCAGTTCTTCTCCCAAACAGTATGATGCAGTGCAGCTTTAATGCCCAGGTCATGCTGCTTTAGAAACTTCTTTAAATTGTGGCTCGGCAGTCATATGCACACTACATTCCAACAATCTGTGTAAGTGCATTCCTTTATCTGAGACTCTCTATTCCCAAACCTAGTACTCAGACAGGAGACTTTCTATATGTAGACCGAAAATAGTATATTTTTTGCTGAGCAGCAGTTGAAAGAAGCTTCTAAAGGAGCAAGAGAACTTCGTAAAATAAGATAATGAAATATTTCAAAAATTCATAATTTTGCAATTTCTGGAGGATAATTAAATTTACAACAAAATAATTGAGTTGACCAATAGAATTTAATGTTGTATAGAGGTTTTCTAGGAAATCAATGCTGGTCTAAAGTCATAGACTTCAACAACTTGGTTCTCTTACATCTATACATATATAAAAAATATGTACACAGACCTATAGTAAGAATTTAAGTACAGAATTTCAACTCCTATGCTACCTTTTACTACATGTGCTATTGCAGCCTGAAGCTTTGCCCTATGGGCATTAAGTGGAATCAAATCCTCATCAACATCTAGAGTGAGCTTTAACATATCCACGCGTGACTGTGGATACACAAACCTGCTTAATCAGTCATAATAATTTCATTATAAGTACAGTATACAATTTGATTTGAAGGCATCGATGCATTTCTTCTATTACTAGCTATGACATCTAAAATTCTTCTTATAATGCTAGTTTACCTTTTGAGCTTTAGGCATATCAGTGTGACGCTGAGCACGCACGGATCGTGCGGATTTCACTGGCTTGGCCGGTGCACAGTACATCTCTAACCTCCTTAGGTCACAGCTTTGGAAGCAGCACTCATCCACTATTCCTCTGTGATGTGAACGTCGACTGCTGTATCCATACCCCACTGGTTTACCTGAGTGAGAAATAATGATAGATTTAGAAAAAACGTGGCTGCTCTATACAGAATCCTACACCTCTTCTGTTGGCAGAGGTGATTCAAACTGGCATGAAAATGCCCAAAATTGCAAAATTGTTGTACAACTCCCCATTGCACTAAAATGTGCGTCTTTCAAAGCTTTTCTGTTGACAATGATGATATTTATGCCCACATAATTGATCCACTCTGCCTTCGAATAAAGAAACATTTTTATTTTTAGTCGATTTATCAGAGGTATGTTTGCGCAGGCCGATGGTCAAAAATACCGTATGTGTTTTTATGAATAGAACTAAACACTGGAAAATAAAGATTTGAAATTTGACCTTTGTTTTTCCATTTTTATCTACAGTTCTGGCAAAAATTAAGAGACCACCATATTAAAACCCTGTCATGGGCAGCCCAGTCTCCACACCTGAACCCCATTGAAAACCTCTGGAATGTAGTCAAGATTATGATGGATGGTCACAAGCCATCAAACAAAGAACTGCTTACATTTTTGCGCCAGAAGCAGTGTGAAAGACTGGTGGAAAGCATACTAAGACGCATGAAAGCTGTGATTAAAAATCATGGTTATTCCACAAAATATTGATTTCTGAACTCTTCCTGAGTTAATTAACATTAGTATTGTTGTTTTTAAATGATTATGAACTTGCTTTCTTTGCATTATTTGAGGTCTGAAAGCACTTTTAAAAAAAATTTTTGACCATTTTCTTTGTCAGAGAAAAAATACAAAAATTATTGCTTGGAAATTCGGAGACATGTTGTCAGAAGTTTATAGAATAAAAGAACAATTTACATTTTACTCAAAAATATACCTATAAAGAGAAAAATCAGACAAACTGAACATTTTGGAGTGGTATCTTAATTTTTTGCCAGAGCTGTATATTATTCTCCTTTTTATCCTTTTTACTGACTGAAAAGCAGCTGTGGATTATTCATAATAAATAATATAACAAAACTTTTATGCTCCAGTTACTACAACATGAAGTGACAAAACTATCAGCACTTCCGAGAACTCAAGTGACAATACTAACTAAATATTTAATGCCTTTTCTTCCCTGTTAACTTTACAGTAGTATTTAATATTTGCTATACTCTATAAATCATACATGTGAATAATTTTATTACTTTGTTACTCTTTTTCTTTCCCCTTTAGGAAAAGGTGTTGATCAAGTAGACATAAATCATACATGTGAATAATTTTATTACTTTGTTACTCTTTTTCTTTCCCCTTTAGGAAAAGGTGTTGATCAAGTAGACAGTGTGCATATTCATTTATGACAGATTCACCACCCTACCACCACTACTACATCTATCATTGAGGTATGACCATGAATATTTGTCATTCCGGAGTCTCAATTATAATAACAAAATTAAATTGATTGTATGATGCAAAATGCTCCAAAGTCTCATGAGTCCTGCATTACATATCAAGTAAAGTAATATAATGAATAAGATTAATCAAGTTTGCCATTTTTTCCCCCCAAAAATAGATTTTTGGTGAATAAATTTGCGTGAATCTCAATACTGGTAAACTTTGTAATTGCTTGGAAAGTACACATGGGGGAGAGGAGACAGAGATAACTGCTGGCCATAAGAGATTACACTCTACAGGAGACTGAGACAAGAGAGAATACACTGTATAGGAGAGAGAGAGAGGACCTCGCTGACCATAAAGGTACCATCACATTAAGCGACGCTGCAGCGATATAGACAACGAGCCGATCGCTGCAGCGTCGCTGTTTAGGTCGCTGGGAGACGTCAAACACGGCAACAGCAGAACGATGCAGGCGCGATCCAGTGACGTACTTATCGTTCTCGCTGGTTGTTAGCTCCATGGAAAAACATTGCAGGTGTGGCACCCCTAGGGGTATTTGCCACAAAAATAGTTACTGACAGTAAATGCAAATACTAAAATAGCAAGACTGCACTACCACCTCCGGCCAGAAGGGGGAGCTCCAGAGACTCCCCTTGATCCATTCTGGTCTGAGAGAAGAACTGGCAGTTGGGCTAAGGAGCTGAAAGTGAGAGGTCATACAGTTGAATCTCTAACAGCCCTGTGACTGTTACCAGGCCTAAATCACCGGCCTGAGGAGAAGAGGGATAGAGAAAAAGGACATTGTGAGAACCGGGTAGCATTAATCACTACCCAGAACAGGCGCAAAGACGGATACCGGATCCGTGGCTGTATTCATTACATATAATACAGCAACCGGAAAAACGTGAGGTGATATCAGCTTCACTAGGGTCGGACGCAGCAACAGACACAGAGTTCAGCGGTACTCCTGGAGGGGGTAAGCCGATAAAAGGACTCGGGTTGCCCGTCGAACCAGGACCCGGAGGGGACAGATTGGGCCGGCAGCCAGTTCACATACAGCAGCAGGGCCACACAGATATTGCGTACAATAAGAGGCGAAGACCCCGGCAGGGTCAAAGTAACTCAGAGTTCCCATACAGACTCCGGTGACAGGACTGGTTGTAAATCCTTTTTTGTTAAAGTAAACTGGTTAAACGTTTCAGTGCCTCAGTCTTTCATTTGGACAATAGCCATCTATCCAGGATTGGGATCATCACCGCTGGGAGAACCTGCTGCTGATCAAGTAAGTGCCTGTTCCCTCACGATACCCTTTACACTGTGCATTGCCTGAGGCCACAGCACCGGGTCAAGCCACCCGTGACACCCCCCTCAAGAGACAGACCCCATTGGTCCGGTGCTGGGTACCCCGGTCTCTTGGGCGTCACAATTGGCGTCACGAACAGGATCTAGCCAGCCCGTATACCGGGTATTGTGTGCCGTGATTGGAGCCCAAAACTGTGAAAACTTGGATGAAAAATCTTGAAAATTGACTTTATTAAAGAAAAATCCATTCTCCATTGAAAACTATTGAAAGTGACTTTTCCCCATTGGTTATAATGGAGTAAAGATGGCCGCCATCCCCTGAGGTAATCACTTCATAACCGTTAGGCACGAGACTGTTAATTGAGCTACGCCATCACCTGAGCCCCAGTCTAACTGAAAAACTTCAGAATCCGCCATTACAGAGCGCGGTGGGTGGGAGCAGCAGGGGGCGTGTCATTGTGGGCGGCACCAAGCTGAGCGCTCTGACATCAGAGCAAGGGGAAAATCGATCCTGCTGCACAGCGGAACGAATCTACACTATCCCGACGGAAGCGGAGGACCGGAAGGGTCCGGATTAACTAAGGGGGCACAGTATGTCGCAGCACGGAGACGCCGCAGCACCCGGCGACGCTAATGCAGCTGAAAGACAGAGTGTCGATAGAGAGTCCGGTAGCGCAGCGGTGCAAGGAGTGGCGCCCATCATGCCGGTGCTGATGCCATATACCCCGGGTGGCCCATGGCTTCCAATGTATGAAGGTGAGCCTAATACCCTTGACGATTTCAGAGAAAAGATGCTGGCCCATTTTGACATGTTCCCTGTGGGTGAAGTTCAGCGTGTTAGTCTCCTGATGATGCAGTTAAGTGGCCATGCTAAGCGAGAAGTCACAGCATGGGCAGCTGATCTAAAAGGCACTGTTGAACGCATATTTGCTGGATTAAAAGCTACATTTGAAACCACTGCCAGCAGCAAAGCTAAAGTACGATTCTTTAATTGCAAACAAAAAGTTAATGAGGGCGTGAGAGACTTTGCCTTAAACCTGCAGGAAGCCCTTAAATCACTTACACTGGCTGAACCCATTTTTAACACCGGAGCGGATAAACTGCTAAGAGATCAATTTATTGAGGGACTCTACACCCCTTCTCACCGGGGGCATGTGAGCATGCTTGTTTTTAAGAACCCTGAATTGACATTTGCCCAATTAAAGGAGAGCGTTATACGTCTCCAGCTGGCAGAGGCACCTCGGGATCAGGATCCTGCGCAACTCATGGCAGAGGCTCCTCAACAACATGGAGTACCAGTGACATCAGCTATGTCCGGGGCCATTGCTAAGCCCCTGGGGCCCAGTACTAATGAGGCTCTTCAACAAAAGCTTGACTCTTTAACTGATGTTGTTGCTTCAATGGCTAAAACCATGCAGGAGATGAGAGGACCCAAGATGGAGTTGTCAAACCGTAGAGAAGGTGTTCCATGGATGAGACCCCGGAGATACCCGACATGGAGAGGACGACCCCGCGACCGCTACCAACCGGATGGACAGCCCATTTGCCGCCGTTGCCAGCAGCCAGGCCACTTTGCACGAGATTGTGATTTAAACGGGAATCCCCTGGGAATGCGGGCCGCTTCGCAGGAATGAACTTTCAAGGCCCAACACCCTGGCACGACAGGTACATCGGAGGACGACCCATTATCCCTATCGTGCTGGACGGAATGCCCCTCAACGCTTTGCTGGACACAGGTTCCCAGATTTCATCTATACCGTATATCCTTTATAAGAGGTACTGGGCTGATGCAGATATTGATAAAGGGCCCTCTGATGTTGAACTAGATATATGGGCCAGTAATGGTAAGTTGGTACCGAAACTAGGATTCAGGGAGATGACCATAAAGATTGGTAAAGTAGAATTGAAGAAACAGGGTATAATTGTTGTTGATGTTGACCGGCGGAACTGTGAACCAACTGTATTGATAGGAATGAATGTGTTAGAGAACTGCTTTGCCGAAGTCATTTCTGTCTTACAGCAAATTGCTGAAACTGCCCAATCCTGCCAGCAGAGAGTTCTCCGGAGGGAAATAAAAGTATTGATGTTAAGGCAACAGGTAGAAGTTGCAGGTGGAGAAATCGGCAGTGTGAGGGTAAGTGATCCAACATCTATTGTAATCCCACCAAAAACAGAAATGCTGGTATGGTGTAGAGCAGTCATTGGTACTAAGGGACGAGATTATCAAGCCTTAATAGAACCAGTGTACACCGACAGCAGGCCCACTATACTCACAGCACGAGGGATAGTCGAGGTACACCGGGGACGAGTGCCGGTACGACTTTTGAACTGTGGAGAGGAAGAGGTCACTTTGCCAAGGTATGCTACAATGGCAAAGCTATATACTGTTGACAACAATGCCATCACAACCATTGAGCCCTTAGAACCAACCTGTCAGGTGGAAGGCAATGGCTCAGATGGAGAAATGGAGGATTGGTGCCAACAGCTACACGTGGGCATAAATTCAACACCTACCCATCAAAAACAAGGGGTGTATAGGCTAGTGACGGAATATGAACAAGTCTTCAGTAAACACCCATTGGACTTCGGACGGATAGAAGGGGTAGAACACACAATCCCCACCAGAGACCATCCCCCAATAAAAGAAAGATATAGACCCATACCGCCCGCTCACTATCAATGTGCAAAAGATATGCTGAGGGAGATGAAACAGGCCGGGGTAATAAGAGACAGCTGTAGCCCCTGGGCGGCCCCTCTAGTGATTGTCAAAAAAAAGGACGGAACCATGAGAATGTGCGTAGACTACCGGAAGATTAATAACATCACCCATAAAGACGCCTACCCCTTGCCTAGGATAGAAGAGTCCTTAACTGCTTTGAAATCTGCTAATTATTTTTCCACCTTAGACTTAACAAGCGGGTATTGGCAAGTCCCTGTGGCTGAGCGAGATAAGGAAAAGACGGCATTCACCACACCAATGGGTCTATGTGAATTTAATCGCATGCCGTTCGGACTCTGCAACGCATCCGGTACCTTCCAGCGGCTGATGGAATGCTGCCTCGGACACAAGAACTTCGAGACCGTCCTCCTGTACCTAGATGATGTGATCGTCTACTCAAAGACTTACGAACAACACTTAATAGACCTGGCAGAAGTGTTCGAAGCCTTATCCAGGTATGGCATGAAAGTCAAGCCATCCAAATGTCACCTTCTCAAGCCAAAGGTACAGTACCTGGGACACATCGTGAGTTCGGAGGGAGTAGCACCAGATCCCGAGAAAATAAACGCCATAAGGGATTGGCCAAGACCTACCAGCGCAAAAGAAGTGAGACAATTCCTGGGATTGGTGGGTTACTATCGCAGATTTATAAAAGGATTTACCAAGTTGGCAGCACCCTTGCAAGACACCTTGGTAGGGCAGACGAAGAAACCTTCAAACCGAAACCCTCCTTTTCAGTGGAACGACGAAAGGGAAGACTCCTTTGAACAACTAAAGAAGGCACTAACCGGAGAAGAGGTTCTGGCATACCCAGATTACCATCAACCTTTCATCCTCTACACCGATGCCAGTAATGTGGGACTAGGAACGGTGCTGTCACAAAAGCAAGAAGGTCGGGAGAAAGTCATCGCCTTTGCAAGTAGAAAGCTCCGGCCTACTGAAAGAAATTCAGAAAATTACAGCTCCTTCAAATTGGAACTACTGGCAGTAGTTTGGGCTGTGACTGAACGTTTCAAACACTATCTGGCCGCTGCAGAATTTATTGTCTATACTGACAACAATCCGTTGACCCACCTGGACACAGCCAAATTAGGTGCGTTAGAACAGCGATGGATAGCCCGGTTATCTAATTACAACTTCAAGATCAAGTATCGAGCAGGTCGCAAGAATGGAAATGCCGATGCCCTATCCCGGATGCCACACTTGAGAGATGTAGAAGAAGAAATGGGGGAGCTTGAAGAAATTGAACTACCAGCCTTCCATCATCCCAAGGCAAAACATCATCAGTCAAGTACCTATCAGAAACAACAAGAGGTGAATTTAAATCCGTTAGCACACCATAGATGGGCTGACACCCAAGACAGCAATCCGGCTGTGAAGTTAGTGAAGGAACTGTTAACTGAGCAAAGTGCATATCCCGATGAGGATGCCCCAGAAGAGACGCATCAACTCTGGAAAGAGAGAGGCAAAATGTTCCTGTATCAAGGGAAGCTCTGTAGAAGGTACACCAATCCGAAAACACATGAATTGGTTTGGCAGATTATCGTGCCTAAACAAGATGTCAAGATGGTCCTCGAAGCTTACCATAATGGTGCTGGTCACTTCGGTTGGAAAAAGTTAGAAGTACTTCTAAGAGAAAGATTTTATTGGGTCGGGATGAGAAAATCAATCGAACAGTGGTGCAGAAATTGTGGCCCGTGCAACCTCAGAAGAAACGATCAAAAGAACCAAAGAGCACCACTGCAGCCCATAATCACCAAACAACCACTTGAACTTGTAGCCATGGACCACGTGAAGTTGACACCAAGCCGGTCTGGCTATGTCTATGCCTTGACCATCGTGGACCATTATTCACGCTTCTTGGTAGTAGTACCCGTAAAAGATCTGACAGCAAAAACAGCAGCCAAAGCGTTCCAAACGTACTTTTGTAGACCCCATGGATATCCGGAACAGGTTCTCACCGACCAAGGTACAGCCTTTGAATCAGAGATCTTCAGAGAATTCTGTAATATGTATGGTTGCAAAAAGATCCGGACGACGGCCTATCATCCACAAACAAACGGCTTATGCGAGAAGATGAACCATATTGTAATAGAACTACTAAAGACTTTACCTGAGGCAGAAAGGAATCAATGGCCAGAGAAATTGCCTGACTTGGTGGATCTGTATAATCATGTCCCGGTGAGTTCCACCAATTGCACCCCAGCTTACCTTATGCGTGCAAGACCCGGCCAATTACCAATCGATCTAGAAATGGGAATTCTGAAACCAGACGCAGAAGTCCAAGACTCCAATTGGGATATCATACGGCAAAAGCAGTATCGCCAAGTGCAAGAGAGTGTGGAAAGAAGCCTTCAGCAAACTAGAGAAAGACAAGAGCGAACTTTCAACCAGAATGCTCTAGCGACCCCATTAAGACCAGGTGACCAAGTGCTCAAGAGAAATCGTCGAACCAATAAACTGGACAATCAGTGGGAAGCCGTACCCTACACAGTTTTACCAACAAGAGTGGATAATCCTAAAATGTGTCTCATTAGCAAAAACGGAGGCTTAACATCTGTACTAGTGTCAAGAGACAATCTTAAATTATGTCCGGAAGCATTGAAAGAGCCAGACGTTGTCCAGCCAGAACCAGAAGTTATTCAACCCATACAGGTTCAACCAGTAAAGGAAAAAGAAGAGGAAGTGTATCACACCTGTATAGGAGACTTTCCCAAAACCCTACTAACATACCATGGTGCAGTAGTGGTTCCCATAGTGGCCTTTTACCCAACACCAAACCCAATACCAGAAGTCCCAAGACAGGAAGAGGCTGACCCCGTACTACAGGAGGTTCCAGGCCAGGAAGAACAGATTCCTGGTCAGAGTAATCCCATTCACGGTGGACTTGCCAACTCCATAGTCGTGGAATTATCTTTAGCAGAGCGGGCAGATACTACATCCGCAGTAGACAGTAGTACACCACATGAAGAGACACCGCTATTACGTAGATCACAGCGTAGTACCCAGGGTCAATTACCGGCCAGGTATGCAGATTACCAACTATAAAGCTCATAATGTGAATTGTATATATGTTATGCCGTATATAGTTAAACAGAAAATGTAGTATAGTCATTGTTATCAGTCTGCAACGTTTAAGCCCAGTGCCTACAGAGACTTGTCTGTATGAACTTCTTGCATATTCTTGAACTTTTTATCAGCCCGGAGGCACTAAATCAAAGCTCCGGAAAGACTGCTTTTTGAACTTTGCTCCTCGCTCTTTTTGAACTTTCTTTAGACTTTATATTGATAACTCCGTTGGAAAAATGGAACTAAATTCCTGGACACTAAGTACAGTGCCTTTCCTAATACCTTCAAGGATAGAACTGTATTAATGGACGCTATTTGAAGTGACTTTGTACAGAACTATATTTTTGTTTCCTCGAGTGGTTTTTGTAACTTTTCATTTTTAAGACTCTGTACATATTAATTGTTATTTCAAAATGTTATTGTCCCACAGTCCCGGAGTACTGTTCTTAACTAAGGGGGAATGTGGCCCCCGTAGGGGTATTTGCCACAAAAATAGTTACTGACAGTAAATGCAAATACTAAAATAGCAAGACTGCACTACCACCTCCGGCCAGAAGGGGGAGCTCCAGAGACTCCCCTTGATCCATTCTGGTCTGAGAGAAGAACTGGCAGTTGGGCTAAGGAGCTGAAAGTGAGAGGTCATACTGTTGAATCTCTAACAGCCCTGTGACTGTTACCAGGCCTAAATCACCGGCCTGAGGAGAAGAGGGATAGAGAAAAAGGACATTGTGAGAACCGGGTAGCATTAATCACTACCCAGAACAGGCGCAAAGACGGATACCGGATCCGTGGCTGTATTCATTACATATAATACAGCAACCGGAAAAACGTGAGGTGATATCAGCTTCACTAGGGTCGGACGCAGCAACAGACACAGAGTTCAGCGGTACTCCTGGAGGGGGTAAGCCGATAAAAGGACTCGGGTTGCCCGTCGAACCAGGACCCGGAGGGGACAGATTGGGCCGGCAGCCAGTTCACATACAGCAGCAGGGCCACACAGATATTGCGTACAATAAGAGGCGAAGACCCCGGCAGGGTCAAAGTAACTCAGAGTTCCCATACAGACTCCGGTGACAGGACTGGTTGTAAATCCTTTTTTGTTAAAGTAAACTGGTTAAACGTTTCAGTGCCTCAGTCTTTCATTTGGACAATAGCCATCTATCCAGGATTGGGATCATCACCGCTGGGAGAACCTGCTGCTGATCAAGTAAGTGCCTGTTCCCTCACGATACCCTTTACACTGTGCATTGCCTGAGGCCACAGCACCGGGTCAAGCCACCCGTGACACCCCCCTCAAGAGACAGACCCCATTGGTCCGGTGCTGGGTACCCCGGTCTCTTGGGCGTCACACAGGCATCGTTGCTTTTGCTGTCAAACATGACGAATCACGCCGACCTGATGACCAAATAAAGTTCTGGACTTCTAGCTACGACCAGCGATGTCACAGCAGGATCCTGACTGCTGCTGCGTGTCAAACACAACGAGATCGCTATCCAGGACGCTGCAACGTCACGGATCGCTGTCGTTCTCGTTGGAAAGTTGCTCAGTGTGAAGGTACCTTAAAGGCCCCGTCACACATAGCGAGATCGCTAGCGAGATCGCTGCTGAGTCACAAGTTTTGTGACGCAACAGCGATCTCAGTAGCGATCTCGCTATGTGTGACACGTACCAGCGATCAGGCCCCTGCTGTGAGATCGCTGGTCGTGTCGGAATGGCCTGGGCCATTTTTTGATCGTTGAGGTCCCGCTGACATCGCTGAATTGGCGTGTGTGACGCCGATTCAGCGATGTCTTCGCTGGTAACCAGGGTAAACATCGGGTAACTAAGCGCAGGGCCGCGCTTAGTAACCCGATGTTTACCCTGGTTACCATCCTAAAAGTAAAAAAACAAACGCTACATACTTACCTATCGCTGTCTGTCCTCGGCGCTCTGCTTCTCTGGTCTGGCTGTGAGCGCCGGTCAGCCGGAAAGCAGAGCGGTGACGTCACCTCTCTGCTTTCCGGCTGCCTGCCGCTCACAGCCAGACCAGAGAAGCAGAGCGCCGAGGACAGACAGCGATAGGTAAGTATGTAGCGTTTGTTTTTTTACTTTTAGGATGGTAACCAGGGTAAACATCGGGTTACTAAGCGCGGCCCTGCGCTTAGTTACCCGATGTTTACCCTGGTTACCGGGGACCTTGGGATCGTTGGTCGCTGGAGAGCTGTCTGTGTGACAGCTCTCTAAGAGTTTACTCTCACCAGAATGGATTAAGAGCAACTTGCCAAACATAAGAGCCTACACTCTACAGGCAAGAGAAAGATAGAGGACCCTACTTATCATAAGAGCTTACACTTTACAGAAGAGAGAGAGAAAGAGAGAAATGACTGCTAACTATAGGAGCTTGCACTCTATAAAACAAACAGAAAGAACCCAGCTGACCATAAGAGCTTACACTCTATAGGCGAGAGAGGACATCACTAACCACAAGAGCTGAGAGTTAGGCAAAATGATGTTAGCCAACTCTCTGATGCTTCAGCTGTTTGGGAAATGGTGTTGGGCAATTTAGATTATGTAATAACAATAGCCTCCGGCAATGGTAGCTCTATGTGCCAGATTATATGTCCTTTTGATAAGTGTTTCAAATTTTTGCTTTTTCTGGTTTCTTTGTGTTATCCTCATCTTTTTATTTATCACTCCGATGCATGTAGCATCATCATTTGCCTGTCATCTAACAATGTTGACTAATTAATTTTACAACAGTGAAATTGATATGTGTTACTATACTGTTGGCATGTACTCACTTATATATTCCCATCCAATGTATGACACTAGAACTGATCTCCTAGTTTTCTATAAAATTATTTATGGCAAGTGATGTAGTTTCAGGACCCAGGGCAGAAAATGTTGACTGCAGTGTTGTTCTGTTCAGCCACAGCCGATGGACCAGTGAACAATGTGACGTTTTCAACAATTATGTCCAGCTCAGGCATAAAGCAACTAGCTAGACACAACCAATAAACTGAGTGAACCCTTAGCTATCTGCTGGAGGATGTGAATGGAGATTGCGCTCTCACCTTCTACTGTAAGTGTTTCAAAAATGTATACAATCTGCAACAAGGGAAACGTCTCCCCCGTAGATTAATGTAGTCCAGTCAAATTTAAAAATCAGCATCTCATCAAAATTCCAGACAAAACAGTAAGTTTATTACATCAGGTCAGTAACAGGTAACGTTTAAAGGAGATCCAGGCTGAAGAATACATGACTCATTAATTGGCCCTGGCTTTTTTATTTCATGAACAGATGTTAAGTTCAGAGACATCTTTTTAACCTAAAAGCCATCTTCTTAAATGAGAAAGTGACCTATGCAAAGTGCATTTTTCATTACTCCCTGATATACTTTTTCAGCCCTAAAAAATAAGTGGACATGTCAATTCCAGTGAAGAGAGCAATGTTGTATAGTGAATGTGTCATAAGAAAATTATTATTGTTTACAGCAAGTTTTTATGTTTATGTTATATATATTTTTAAATAATTATTTGTTGTGATTTGTATATTTTAATCTTGCCACATGCCCTAATATTAGGTTTATACTTTGTTTTATGGAAAGATAATTGTGAGGACACATTATCACCCTGTCCACTGGTGTGGGGTGAATTATTCTTAATTATGCCAGATGTATTGTTCCTTTGTTCAGCAGGTCAAGGGACATGAGCCATTGTTGCATATGAGCCTGTATGTTAGCTCGTGTTGTTTGTTAACCTGTGGAATGCCTGCTGATTATTTTTTTGTATCAGCCCCCTGTGGTTTACTAGTCTACACACCTTGGAGGAAAAATACGCAGGTTAATTGAACAATCGAACAATGAGGGATTACCTCACCTCACCTTTCCCCAATCATGTGGGAGAATGCCCTTAATGAGAGCTGTGGGTATAAAAGGGGCCTGTCTCTCTCTTTCTCCAGAGAGACTCTATAGGACATCAGCCGAGAGACTATGGCTCCACCTGGTGCAATAAAGATCTGCTCCACTGGCCATCACTGAACTTAAGACGTTTTGGGGACCCAGGTTGTGATAATAAGGTCACCTGGTGATAGGGCTAGCGGAACGCACCAAATAATAAGAAAGATAGAGTAAGGTGCGTTCGCAGCCCGGGGTCCACCGTGCAGAGATGGAACCTGCTGCCAAGTAATGACGGACTATATGGCGGTACAATGTGGATACACACACGGGTTAACTTCACCCTGTGTGAAGGAAGCGAACCTTGTTGCGTCACAGGGCCACGGTACCGCACCAAGAGCGCAAGCAAGGAGTCTCAGAACTCAATCCCAAGACACAGGATTTGAGTTCATATAGACCTCTTGCGCTCGACACCCTGACTGGGGTGTCAGAGTGACAGAAATAATAATAATAATAATAAAGATGCACGAGAGTGCGTGCGGTGCCGCACTGGTGAACGCCACTAACCACCCAGGCTTGGGTCAGGAAAGCGCTGTGAAAGCGCATGGCGCTGCACTGGCAGTCACAGCAAATAGACGCTGTTTTGTGTGTTACGTGCTGATGGCTAAGTCGGGGGCTAGATAGCAATCATCTACCTTACACGAGCAGTCATACACAAGGGAGGGGATAATTAATGAACGACTTTCACACATCAACACACACATGTTTACACTAGCGCATGGCTGTGCGGTCATGTGAACCTTTTATAGCTGCAGCATGTACAGGACCTTCCCAAAAGGACCAATGGGAGGCTGCCACAGAAGTTGAGCACCTTCAGGACCTTCCTGGAGGACCAATGGGATCTACTGCAGTATCTGAGCATGTGACCCTCAATCTCCAATGGGAGATCTTGCCCTGGGCATGCTCAGAAGGGGAAAAGCAGGACTTAGTCCCAAAAGCGTCTGCTCGCTGCTGCCCGGCACTGGCTTCAATGGCAGAAGCTGGAAAAGCAGTAGTAACCCTATGCACAGAGTGAGACTGAGCAAAACGCTGGGACCGACGTCTCTGCTAAGCAGACTCCACTGCGATCACAGCAGAGATGGTTCGAGATTCCCCCTGTGTACATTTCCTGTCTGTTTGCATAGGGGGGCAGATTTATTGTTTGTACATGTCCCCGCTTAATTGTAAAGTGCTGCAGAATATGTTGGAGCTATATAAATAAAAATTATTATTATTACTGCATGAAGATGAATAAAGGACATTGATTTCACCGTACTTGGGTGAGTGCCACGTCTGTTTTATCTCAGTATTTAATGAAGCTGCCAGTTGAGGACCTGTGAGGCATCGATTTCTCAAACTACAGACTCAAGTGTACTTGTCTTGTTGCTCAATTGTGCAGCGGGGCCACCCACTTCTCTTTCAACTCTGGTTAGAGCCTGTTTCTGCTCTCCTCTGAAGGGAGTAGTCAGTAGCGTAGCTACCAGGGGGCAGAGGGTGCGGTCGCCCTGGGCCTGGAGCTCAGAGGGGCCCACCTGGAGCTACGCTACCCTTAACTATATTAGCCTGCTGTGCACGCCAATATAGTTGAGCTCTGCGGTAGAGCAGATTCTTATTGACTCTGTGTGCACCGCCCTATGGTGTCCCCGACCAATTGCCTATTGGCCTCTGATACTTAAACTGTCCTCAACCATTGGAGGATGCCTGAGCAAATTATTTCTCTCAGTAAGCATTTGCTACTGAGCTGCCAGGTAGTGTCTGTTTCCTGTCTCTGAGGGCTGCAATTCGCAGGCCTATATCTGTGTCTAGTTCATGTATCTGTGTCTATTTCTGTCTGTACTCTGGTCTATGTCCATTCCTGCCTGAACTCTGCTCTATGTCTGTTCTTGTCTGAACTCTGGTTTATGTCTGTTCCTATTCCTGCTTTGTTTGTTGTCATTCCCACTCTGCTGTGTGTATCTCTGCATTATCTCTCTGCTCTGCTTGCCACTATCAGTGGCTCTGCACCTCTCTGTTCTGGTCGTCACTACCCGTGGTTCTGTGTTTCTCTGCTTTGCTCACCACTACCTGTGGCTCTGTGCCTCTTTGCATTGCTCGCCACAACCTGTGGCTCTATGCCTTCTGGCTCTTGGCTTTGCCTCCTGCGGTTCAGGCTCTTGGCATTGCCTCCTGCGGTTCCTCTCTCGGCTCCGCCTCCAGCATCTCCGCTCATGGCTCTGCCTCCAGCATCTCCGTTCCTGGCTCCGCTCTTAGCTCTGCCTCCAGTGGCTCTGTCCTTAGCTCCGCCTTCTCCTTCTCAGTCTTCTCCTTCTCTGCTCTTAGCTCCGCTTTCCTCTTCTCTGCTCTTAACTGTCTTCTCCTTCTCTGCTTTTAGCTCCTCCTCTGGTCTTGGCTCTGCCTCTTGCATTTCTGTTCTTGGCTCCACCTCCTGCTCTTAACTCCGCCTCCTGTGGTTCTGCTTTGCATCCGCTCTTGCTCTACCTCTATTCTGCACTTGCCGTACAGGTCTACCTGTTTCTTAATCTAACAACCGGGTACCAAGTACCCAAACAAACCACTCTCACAAAAGTGTTTAGAAAAATTAACAAATTTTATTATTAAAAACACAGAAAATATCAAAATGTCGTATTCATTAAGAGGAAAGGATGAGTACCCAAGTACATAGCACAAAAAAGTGATACAGGAAATAGTATACAGGCTTCTGGGATCATATAGTCTGTGTCATAGCATATGGGCATCCCAAATATATAAGCCCTAGTCTAAATAGACCTAAAGTGCATAGTGCCAAGTTCCCAGTCCAGTTTAACACATATAGAATGCCTGACACATACCCATGTGGTGAGCCCGTCCTTAGTATCACACACGTCCCGACGTACGTTTCGCGTCTTCCGCTTTCTCAAGGGAGAAAAAGATAATTGTGCATGTCATGTCTGCATAGTTGCTGGCTTATATGGTATCCCCACTCACCTATTGCCCAATAGTGTGTCGCGCACGGCGCTGCCGCCCCCGGGTCTCAGGTGCATCTAATGCCGGCACTCAGCTTCAGCATGCAGGGAGGAAATCCCCCGTGATGTCATATCTGCACGCCGGAGTTATAAATTCAGTCCGAATAGGTCCCTACCTGTTCCCATATACCCTCCAGTCTGAACAGGTTCTTACCTGCTTCCATACACCCACCTCTGTACCAGTTCCTACCAGTGTGCCAGTCGTGCCCGCCAGTCCGTGAGTGTGCCAGCCTTGCTCATTTGTCCGCCAGTGTGTTAGCCGTGCCCGCCTGTCTGCCAGAGTGCCAGCCGTGCCCGCCTGCGTTCCTGTGTCTCCAGCAAGCCAGTCTGCCCGTCAGGGCCTCTGCCGTACCCATCTGTCAGCCAGTGTCACTGCCGTGCCTGCCTGTGTCCTGTCCCCTGGTGGGATCAGCATCCACAGTCAGACACCACCCTGGAGTGGCACCTGGCAGCTACCTGCCGCACAAGTCTGACCTCACCATCAGAGGCTCCAGCGAACACCTAGGAAGCTACTTACAGTAGTTACGCCCCTTCCAGGGTAATCTGGTCAGTGGTCCAGTGGGTCCACACCCTCGGACGCCCGCGCGAGCGTTATAGCTTTCCTCTACTTCCTCTCCTTGGGTGCTTACCAAAAGCATGGTGCCACTGGTGGTGATAGTTGGCCTTGGATGCCCCAAAGTCGCAGGGGTTCTAATCTCTGGCAAGCCAGTGGAAGGGGGAGACTCTGTCATTTGCACCACCTTGTGTATTTGCTGAAACTGTACTATATGTTGTTGACTGTTGCTGATACAATAAAGTATTACCACAGTGTGTTACGCTCACCCTGTGTTGTCTATGCAGTATTTTTCCCTCAGGCAAGGAGTACAGGCGTTCAGTGGGATGAACCCTGGTCTGTGCAGTCTTTCTAAAGGCAGCCAGGCCAGCAAACGAGAGCTCCACAATAATTTTTAAGAAGTCATCTCATTATCATCACAGGTAAAATAAGAATCACGGGTAACACCTATCTCTGCTCAATGACCACTGCACAAAAGACAGAACACAAACCGAACTAACGCCCAAATCAAGTTAATAGATAGTTATTAAAGGGGTAGATTACACCATGTAGTAGGGGGGAAGAGAGACCAAAAGAAAAGCACTAAAACCAGGAGACGAGAAAATATATGCAAATGGCAGCACAAAATAAGCATGGCCGAAAAATAAAAAATAAAAAATAAATAAAAAGTGGAATATTGCTACATGCGTATAAATAAATAAATAAATATACATACAACAAATGTGTGCACGCAATATGAAAATTATATATATGTAAATTATATATGCAAAAGTTGTCTCATGAATAAAAGTGCATGTGCATAAGTAATGTATACTATATTAAGAGATGTTAGGAGACCACTTTATAAAGTAAAGTGCATATAGTGCATGCGTGTTTTGAACATGTGCGTATATGTTAGATTGTGATACAAAAGAAATGAGCGGCCACTAGAGCAAAAGGTAACCGGATCCAGGTGAATGCGCTGAGGTATTGGTAAGTATAGAAAAGAAAATACATTCAGAAATATTCCAGTAATATGGATACTAATACAATGACCAGAGCCGCAAATACCTGAATGGGTGCTCTGGTCATTGTATTAGTATCCATATTACTGGAATATTTCTGAATGTATTTTCTTTTCTATACTTACCAATACCTCAGCGCATTCACCTGGATCCGGTTACCTTTTGCTCTAGTGGCCGCTCATTTCTTTTGTATCACAATCTAACATATACGCACATGTTCAAAACACGCATGCACTATATGCACTTTACTTTATAAAGTGGTCTCCTAACATCTCTTAATATAGTATACATTACTTATGCACATGCACTTTTATTCATGAGACAACTTTTGCATATATAATTTACATATATATAATTTTCATATTGCGTGCACACATTTGTTGTATGTATATTTATTTATTTATTTATACGCATGTAGCAATATTCCACTTTTTATTTATTTTTTATTTTTTATTTTTTGGCCATGCTTATTTTGTGCTGCCATTTGCATATATTTTCTCGTCTCCTGGTTTTAGTGCTTTTCTTTTGGTCTCTCTTCCCCCCCTACTACATGGTGTAATCTACCCCTTTAATAAATATCTATTAACTTGATTTGGGCGTTAGTTCGGTTTGTTTTCCTTTTTTCTTCTCGCTTACATATCTCCGAATTGTCCACAATTCTTGTCCATATGGGTTACAGATCAGGCACAAGTAGATAATGCATACAGTTGGATATTTTGATTTATTCTGATCCATTTTGTGATGTATACCCTGCCTTGAGATCTATAAAAGAGAGAACACGCCTAGAAAACTTTGCACAGGAGTCAATTAACGACTTCAGCCTATTGTTTCCTATAGCCCATGTAGCTTCATTAACGCATATTATTGACTGCTGTTAACACAAGTTCAGTGAAAAATGCTTGCCCACATAATCATATAAAGAAAATAAAATAAAAAATTACATAAAAAAGTAAAAACAGATAAAAAGTAACTTATATCACTATATAGCTCTAATGTGTACAGTGGGTATGGAAAGTATTCAGTCCATTATATTATTGACTGCTGTTAACACAAGTTCAGTGAAAAATGCTTGCCCACATAATCATATAAAGAAAATATAATAAAAAATGTACATTAAAAAGTAAAAACAGATAAAAAGTAACTTATATCACTATATAGCTCTAATGTGTATAGTGGGTACGGAAAGTATTCAGTCCCTTATACATTTTTTGCTCTTTGTTCATTTGGTAAATTCAAAAAAGTTCATTTTTTCTCATTAATGTACACTCTGCAACCCATCTTGACTAAAAAACGCGCGTCGGGGTAAAGGAACGGACACACGGACATCATACACCATGTAAGTTTATCAATAGCTTGCCCTATTGTGCAATTTCTTGCCCTGCAATAAAACTGTGATAGGTGTATTCTTGAAGTGGTGAGTGCGACTATATACATGCCATATGGCAGTGATAGACTAATAGAGCCCCACTAATTGTATCACCTTTCTCTACTGAGCCGTTTGCAGGACGGTTAAACCGCTAGGCTATGTGTAGTTCATTTGATATAGGCAGGCTTTTTTGTTCTTTTCTGGGCATTATGCTATTGGTTGCTCATGTGTGTTCAATCTGATGTTATGTGAATAATCCGCTCCACTACATTGGAGGTTTTCTCTGGTTCATTACTGTTGTCATTTTTTGTATGAATTATTAATAAACATTATTGATTTTATATCATAGTGCATTGTGTATAAAGTCCTTTTGCGCTTCATGGCAATTTAAGACTTTATTTGGATTTGAGTATTGTGAGTGTAACACAATGATACAATAGGGATCACATTTTTGTTGATTAAAAAACAAATGTAGTAATTTTTGCAAATTTATTAAAAAAGCAAAACTGAAATATCACATGGTCATAAGTATTCAGACCCTTTGCTCAGTATTGAGTAGAAGCACCCTTTTGAGAACAGTCATGAGTCTTCTTGGGAAGGATGCAAAAAGTTTTTCACATCTGGATTTGGAACTCTGATCTGCATGATAATGATCTATATAAGAATTTGCCTCCAGAGTTTATTTTTAATAAAAGGGGGAGTTACCAGCGTGAGACAAGTAACTAACACAAAGCAGTAGAACTAAACTTTGTCTTCTTACAAACACATTTGCTGCATGTCTGCCCATGAGATGAAGGCTGGAGTACTATGAGAGGACACAGGCAGATATGTTTAGTGATGTGACATGTTAGTTATAATCACACACAGCTCTGCAGTGAGAACAGAAGAGCAGATAGCAGCCATTACCAGAAGATCTACAGGTACTGCTCACAAAATTAGAATATCAACAAAAAGTTAATATATTTCAGTTCTTCAATACAAAAAGTGAAACTCATATATCATATAGAGTGAATACAAACAGAGTGATCTATTTCAAGCATTTATTTCTGTTAATGTTGATGATTATGGCTTACAGCCAATGAAAACCCAAAAGTCATTATCTCAGTAAATTAGAATACTTTATAACACCAGCTTGAAAAATGATTTTAAAATACGTAATGTTAGTCTACTGAAATGTATGTTCATTAAATACACTCAATACTTGGTCAGGGCTACTTTTGCATCAATTACTGCATCATTGCATGGAGGCAATCAGCCTGTGGCACTGCTGAGGTGTTATGGAGGTCCAGGTTGCTTTGATAGCAGCCTTCAGCTTGTCTGCATCATTGGGTCTGGTGTCTCTCATCTTCATATTGACAATATCCCATAGATTCTCTATCGGGTTAAGGTCAGGCAAGTTTGCCTCGGTGAGCTGCGGGATGCGAATGGCGGAAGTGAGCACACAGCGACCGTGCCCTCTGCAGAAGCCTATCTAGTCCGGGATAGTGGGATAAAAATTGCTGGGCAACCAGGTTCAAAACGTGAGCCATACAAGGCACATGTGTGACATTGCCCCGGCGAAGGGCCGCACCCAGGTTTGCAGCATTGTCGCACACAGCCTTCCCTGGCTGCAGGTTGAGTGGAGACAACCATTGATGGAACTCGGTCTCCAGAGCTGACCACAACTCCTCTGCTGTGTGACTCACATTTCCCAGACATTTCAATGTAAACACTGCCTGATGCCATTGAGCCCTGATGACAGCATAGTGAGGAGGTGTGCAGGATTCCTTCTGCTGTTGTGAATTCTGTTATCGAACTCCCTCCTGTGGTCATGAATGGTACTTCGGCGAGTTCTGTCCATGGACTCCCTCTCGTGGCTGTGAGTGGAGCTGCTGGTTCTGAGGTTCCTTCCACAGGTGACCTAGTTTATTTTTAGGCTGGCTGCTCTATTTAACTCCACTCTGATCGTTACTCCATGCCAGCTGTCAATGTTCTTGTACTGGTTCAGTTCGCTCTTGGATCTTTCTGGTGACCTGTCTACTCCAGCAGAAGCTAAGTCCCTGCTAGTTAATTATTTGTTCATTGTTTCCTTGTCCAGCTTGCTATCATGATTTTGCCTTGCTAGCTGGAAGCTCTGGGATGCAGAGTGGCACCTCCACACCGTGAGTCGGTGCGGAGGTCTTTTTGCACACTCTGCGTGGTCTTTTTGTAGTTTTTTGTGCTGACCGCAAAGATACCTTTCCTATCCTCAGTCTGTTTAGTCAGTCTGGCCTCCCTTTGCTGAAACCTGTTTCATTTCTGTGTTTGTGACTTTCATCTTAACTCACAGTCAATATATGTGGGGGGCTGCCTTTTCCTTTGGGGAATTTCTATGAGGCAAGGTAGGTTTTATTTTCTATCTCTAGGGCTAGTTAGCTCTTAGGCTGTGAAGAGGCGTCTAGGCAGAGTTAGGTACGCTCCACGGCTATTTCTAGTTGTGTGATAGGATTAGGGGTTGCGGTCAGCAGAGCTCCCACTTCCCAGAGCTTGTCCTGTGTGAGTTTAACCATCAGGTCGTTCCGGGTGCTCCTAACCACCAGGTCCATAACATTCTGCGCAGTTACAACGCGGGTGGCATTACCAGACAGGCTTTGGGTGCAGGTGGAGGACCGAGAGGAGGTTGAGGAGGCAGAAGCAGTGGAGGAACTTCTAGATACAGAGGATCGACGAGCAACTCGTGGGGACGGCAAGACTTGCACAGCAGCCCCTTCTCCTGATGTCGCCGTAGTTACCCAGTGCCCAGTCACCGACATGTAACGCCCCTGTCCATGTCTACTTGTCCAAGTGTCTGTGGTGAAATGCACCTTGTCACACACAGAGTTTCTCAAGGAAGCGATGATGTTGTGTGTGACATGCTGGTGTAGCGCAGGCACAGCTTTCATTGAGAATTAGTGGCGACTGGGCATCTGGTACTGGGGCATTGCGATGGACATAAGGTCTCAAAAATGCTCTGTGTCCACCAGGCGGAAAGGCAGCATTTCTGTAGCCAACAGCTTGCAGATGGAGAAATTCAACCTCTTAGCTTTGTCATGGCTAGGAGGAAATGGTCTTTCACTTGTCCACATCTGAGGGACTGAGGGCTGGCTGCAGTGCTTAGATGGAGTTGAGAAGGGTGTCCCCGGCAAACTGCTGGGCTGTGAGGAAGGTGCAGGCGGAGATGTTATGTTGTCTTGATCAAAATGTGGTGTCGATGTCGGAGAAGTAGAGGACGAACAGGCGCTGGGCTATCCAGAGACAATGTAGACAGACTAGCGTTCATCAAAATGAACAAATCCTGGATCCACAAAGACTTTTCTACCCCTGTGTCATCCTGGGGAGACTAAAAGCCTGATGATTTTTGAAAATCACCTCACCAACCGTTTTAAAAAACTCTGGCGAAATTGATGCCACTTAAATGGTGCCTGTGGCCGAATTTTTGGAAAAAATGGAGACTCTTTATTGAGTCCCCTTGCTTTGTTTTACATGATGTTGCCATCGTCAATTCTAGGTGGGTGGGGTCATCTGCAGAGTTGTTTACTCATACTATGGCCTGGGATTCAGAGGTCTGCTCCAAAGCTTCAGTGTCTGCTAGTCAGCAGAGTAGCCCACCCACCGCCTGTTTACCTAAGTACTATTTTTTAACGGCATCTAGCCCAGAAAATCCTTTTGGGCCTAGTAGAATTTTGTGCTACTCAGCAGAGTACCCCACCCATGAATCAAGCTACACTGCCTGTTTACCTAAGTACTATTTTTTATCGGCATCTGGCCCGGGAAATCCTTTTGGGCCTAGTAGCAATTTCTGCTACTCAGCAGAGTACCCCACCCATGAAGCAAGCTGCACTGCCTGTTTACCTAAGTACTATTTTTTAACGGCATCTGGCCCAGGAAATCCTTTTGGGGCTAGAAGCAATTTCTGCTACTCAGCAGAGTACCCCACCCATGAAGCAAGCTACACCGCCTGTTTACCTAGGTACTATTTTTTAGCGGCATCTGGCCCAGGAAATCCTTTTGGGCCTAGTAGAATTTTGTGCTATTCAGCAGGGTACCCCACCCATGAAGCAAGCTACACCGCCTGTTTACCTATGTACTATTTTTTAACTGCATCTAGCCCAGGAAATCCTTTTGGGCCTAGTAGAATTTTGCGCTACTCAGCAGAGTACCCCACCCATGAAGCAAGCTACACCGCCTGTTTACCTAGGTACTATTTTTTAGCGGCATCTGGCCCAGGAAATCCTTTTGGGCCTAGTAGAATTTTGTGCTATTCAGCAGGGTACCCCACCCATGAAGCAAGCTACACTGCCTGTTTACCTAAGTACTATTTTTTAACTGCATCTAGCCCAGGAAATCCTTTTGGGCCTAGTAGAATTTTGCGCTACTCAGCAGAGTACCCCACCCATGAAGCAAGCTACACCGCCTGTTTACCTAAGTACTATTTTTAACGGTATCTGGCCCAGGAAATCCTTTTGGGCCTAGCAGCAATTTCTACTACTCAGCAGGGTACCCCACCCATGAAGCAAGCTACACCGCCTGTTTACCTATGTACTATTTTTTAACTGCATCTAGCCCAGGAAATCCTTTTGGGCCTAGTAGAATTTTGCGCTACTCAGCAGAGTACCCCACCCATGAAGCAAGCTACACCGCCTGTTTACCTAAGTACTATTTTTTAACGGCATCTGGCCAAGAAAATCCTTTTGGGCCTAGTAGCAATTTCTGCTACTGAGCAGAGTACCCCACCGATGAAGCAAGCTACACCGCCTGTTGATCTAGTTACTAATTTTTAACTGCATCTAGCCCTGGAACTCGTTTTGTACCTAGTAGCATTTTGTGCTACTCAGTAGAGTATCCCACCCATGAAGCAAACTACACCGCCTGTTTACTTAAGTACTATTTTTTAACAGCATCTGGCCCAGGAAATCCTTTTGGGCCTAGTAATAATTTCTGCTACTCAGCAGAGTACCCCACCCATGAAGCAAGCTACACCGCCTTCTTCCTTTCTCAATCTAACCCCTCGGCTCTGGGGTGTCCACTCTCCCTCCAGCTCTCTCCTTCTCACAGGTGGACTACCGCGTGTATTCACACTGTGGCAAATCTTTTGGGCTCAGGCATAAGAAGTAATCGAGGTAATGGTTAATATGTGCCGCCTTAGAAACATCCATGACGACCCATTCGAGGAAGCACCTAAATGCCTCAAATAGTGAGCAGGATATGGAGCACCCCATGGGCAAACAGCGATCTTATGTAGTATGCTCCTTCACAGAAACAGCCCAATGGGAGGACATTATTCGGAGGCACAGATAGTAACCAGAACGCCCCCTCAATGTCTGTTTTGGCCATTAGGGTGCCCCTTCCCAACTTCTTGACCCGCCTGATTGCCTCGTCAAAGGAGGTACAGTACATAGTACATAGGGGCAGCATGGTGGCGCAGTGGTTAGCACAGCAGCCTTGCAGCGCTGGGGTCCTGGGTTCTAATCCCACCCAGGACAACATCTGCAAAGAGTTTGTATGTTCTCTCCGTGTTTGCGTGGGTTTCCTCCGGGCACTCCGGTTTCCTCCCACATTCCAAAGACATACTGATAGGGGATTCAAGATTGTGAGCCCCATTGGGGACAGTGATGATAATGTGTGCAAAAACTGTAAAGCGCTGCGGAATGTGTTAGCGCTATATAAAAATAAAGATTACTTGGTTCCGCATCGATGTTGTCATTTACTGACCTGCCCCTTGGATATGACAAATGGTGGATTAGTCTGAATGTATTGGATTCCTTTTTTGGCACAACTCCCAGTGGGGGTACCACTATGTCTTCTAAAAAAAGTGTTCTGAATGGACCCGCCGCCATTCTACCTAAAGGTATTTCTTTTTTAATTTTTTTGTCACGACGTCTGGGTGTTGGTAGTGTGATTTTAGATTTTTACTCCAGCCTTTCTTGATTTTAGAAGGGCATGACATGCTTATATCTGTGTCTCCTCCTCCTTTTACTCCTCCACCTCTTTTCTTTTCGCATGACTATATGTAGTTGTGACTTTTCCATGTGTTTGTTGTGTCTTCTGAGCAGTTTGTCAGCTTTTGGACACCTTTTAAGGTATTTTCTATGTGTTTTCCATGTGTTTGTATGTGTTTGCCTGCCATTGGTTTCAATGGGGTTCGACGGTGTTCATCAAACGTTCGATGAACATTCGTTGAACACGCCCCAGTTCGACGAACCGAACCGAACTCGAACACTAGGGGGGTGGCTCAGCACTACCTGTGATACTCTTTGGTGCTGTTCACATATCTGTAATTTTTTGTGGACCGAATGATCTGTGCAAAATCGTGAAAGTCATGTTCGATATTGATCTGAGTGTCAAATCAAACGTGGCAATGTAAGTTTATGGGTCTGCGACCAAAATGGACAGCACTCGGATGCCATACGAGTGTTATATGTTTTTCATGGACTATGAGGAGCAATTGGAGACATTTTTCATTCTTTTCTTTCACAAAAACTGATGAAATTCCTGAGCAAACTTGGATGAAACTCGGATGATGCTCTGATGAAAATCTGATGAAACTCTGATTAAATTAAAGGTGAAACTCTTTTTTTCTTGTACTTGAAACTGATATTAGCCAAAGGGCTTGTTCACATGAACGTATAACACGACCGAGTACTATCCAATGGTTTTAAAAAAGCTACAAAAAGCCCAAAATAAAAATATTTGCTCATGATGGTTTACACCCACAAGCATGTCTTAAGATACCAGCAGTCAGTTAAATGTATAGGCATTAACCAATTAATGTAATTAAACTGGCATTCCTAGGTAATTACATGAAACAAAGTCAGCTAGGCATGAAAGGTGTATGGTAGGGAGGCTGCCTATGGAGGTGCTTAGCTACAGAGTAGTTGTGCTCTAGAGGGCGAGAGCCTCGCAAGCACAGCATTATTTTCTAGCCCAGGTCAGATTCCAGGGTAGAACGTGAGATCAACAGCCAAGAAATTTTCATTGGCAACAAAAATGCTTTGTATGACAAAATCACTTTTCTAGGAAACAGACTAAATTTTTCAAGGTCTGAGATAAGATAATTAGATAGCATTTTTTCTGCTTAGTTTACACTTTATTTTTAAACAACCATGCACAGACTGTAATGTCACTGTATAGCTACAGCTCGTGCGAATGTACAATTCTGAATAGTACAGAACATAGCTTATTAACAGCATATCTTCATACTTATTAAACTATGGCTGCGCATACTCAGTAACAGCATAACCACATACTGATCTAATATTTTTCCATGAAATTGTATTAAATTAATCTTAATTTAAACATATGTATAAACTCATTTTAATCTTTAAGCAATTTCTCAAACATTTGCTACATAAACGAGCACTACAAATAAATATTCTAGATTAAATTTGTAAATAAATTACTTTTTGGGTAGACATAGTCCAGTTGATTTATTCTATTAAAATTCCAATATACGGTACTTTTTGATTATTATTACTCAGCACGGAAAATATGCTGTTATGGGTGCATTTCAATTTTGTCAGAAAATGCACCAAGTTTTTGTGCATTTTGGCACAAGTGGTTGTATCCAGTTTTAGACTTCTATATTCTATTTTTAAGGGATCATTCAAAATCCGATTTTTCCATATATGAGAAAAATGGGTCAATTATTCTGATCAGACTTTGATCAGAGTATGGTCTAAGTGTCATCCATTTTTCTAGCATGTGGAGAAATACAATAAAAAAAGGATATCCACCTTTCTGATCTCATCAAAGTGCGTCCGATTTTTTTCATGGACCCACTGACTTACAATGCCGATTTGGTCCAACCCTTAAAAAATCATGAACATTTGAATGGCCTCATAGACTATCACAGGTACAAGTGCAATGTGTGAAAAACACGGATATTACGTGTACGGGAAAATCAGACATGTGAATGAAATGTGAATGAGCCCTAAAACAATGTTTGGATACCACCTGAAAAGTGGGTGTGGCTTAGTTGGGGAGCGGGCATGGCTTAAAATGTGACCATGTTCACCAAACTGCACCAACATTTTGGTGCAATAAAATGGAGCAAAATAAGCCAAGTTTCATGGCTTGGCTTAGGAATTCGATCTGGTGCCCTTTTGCTGCGTGGTCGCTTTCCCTCTCTGCGGGGCTA
Organism: Ranitomeya imitator; assembly: GCF_032444005.1. Taxonomy (NCBI): domain Eukaryota; kingdom Metazoa; phylum Chordata; class Amphibia; order Anura; family Dendrobatidae; genus Ranitomeya; species Ranitomeya imitator. The sequence continues at coordinate 200,840,357 of NC_091285.1, read as the reverse complement.
CAGATCTTTTCGTCTTTTGTGCAAATGCGGATGGCTTTTTTTTGTCTTGGTTTTTCTTTCTTGGTTGGCTTCTCTTCAGTTGTTTTAAGCTTTCCCTTTTGGCTTTGTCCTATCAAATTTTGGGATGGGCTTTACATGTTCACCTTTCTCTTATCGCACTTGCTAGTTATACTTCCATAGAGATTGGTGGTTGGAGTTCCAGTTCCTCAGCAAGGGGTTTATCTTGTCCGTTAAGCGCCAGTTCTTTTTCCTGTTGAAAATCTATGAGGTTTTCCTCCACAGCACATTTCCCTTCTTCACATTAGGGGGGTCTAGAACAGGGGTGTCAAACTGCATTCCTCGAGGGCCTCAGACCATGCGTGGAATCATTCTGTGCAGGTGATTAAATTATCACCTGTGCAATACAAGGAAATCCTGAAAACATGACCTGTTTGTGGCCCTCGAGGAATGCAGTTTGATACCCCTGGTCTAGGAGGTATCACTTATTCTGTTTGTTTTTTGGTTCTCCTTATTTATCCCTATCTATCCTTTGTTTTAGTTTCTCACCCTGTGTTCTCCTGTCTCCCCACATGCTTTCCTCTACTTTTGTTGGATTTGTGTTGCTGCTTCCCCTCTGGTTCCTCAGGAGGTACGAGAAACTCCTCTACGGCCTTTTAAGAAGCAACGTTCGAGGAGGTGTAGTTACTGTAGTTGTGCTGTTAGGGTCTTTTCTAGTCTGTACAGAGACCAGATCGGTACAGGTATGTGAGTGTTTGAGCACGATCTTACAACCAAACAAATGTATACACCTAGTAAGTCTAAAAATGTTGAAAGGCAAATTTAATGACTAGTATGATGTTCAAAAAGGTTGTGTAGATTAAAGTAGGCCACTAATAAAATTCACATAAATCTCACCAGATTACCCTATAAGAACTGACTTATAATCTCATTCTTTTTCTGTTTTTTTAGCAGTATTTTAATTTGGGTTGTTTCTCTTATGCCGTATTACCACATATAAAACTGCTGTATTTTTTTGCGGTGCTTTTTTTCTGCATACACAATACGCAATAGCAATCTGCTCTGGATTATTGCATTTTGATGCACTTATAAAGACCCATTCTTGCTTTACTGATGTCTCCGTGACAGGAATACATCAAACATGAAAGCCAAGATTTTCCAGCCTCACTATATATGCTAAAGATGATGTTGTTTTGCCCCAGGTTTGTCAATCAAGATGGAATGGGTGTTTTTAGGGATTAGGTTCTATGACTTTTCACCCATGCTGCACCTCCATGACTCCAGGAAACTCTTCTGCATTGCTTGCATGCAGTGATCAAAATTAATATTTTACGTAAAAGGGGCATATTGGCTCAGTGGTCTCAACCCAATGCTCCTCACAAGCCCTTCTGTCTCACACACCCATAGGAGAAGAAACCCAGTTGTGCATCATGCAGTGGATATAGGTACCGTAAATGCTGTGCAGGTTGTACCACTGAGCACCTTCTTAAATGGACAATGGTAATGGCCACACTCTAGAAATCCTAAATCAAATTATTAAACCAGGGTAACCATTAGTACAAAAATCAGATTATACCCCAAAAAAACAATTTTATTAAATAATGTTAAAATGCCACCAACCTGTGGCCATACCATACACACCAAACATACTGTGAAAAAAAACATTGGTATAGGGATAAGCACTCATAAAATGATTCCTATTCTGGTGCCTGCCTACCTGCGGGGGTTGGCGCCCTAGGGGAAGGGAGGTCTATGATTGTGTATAAGGTGAAACATAGACAGCTATTGTGCTGAATTTATCTAATTGCCGTGTAATACCTATTTATATGTTCTCTATTGTTTTTATAACACAGTGTGGTGATTAGGATTCCATATATATAGGTGTGATCTTTGTCTAGTTGATAGGAGTACCTTCAGTTAGATACCTGGGTATAGGGACCCTATTGGACCCGTAGGGTTTATCTAGGGACCCTAGGGCCAGCTATCATTGAGCGGGGGCACCACAATGTTTCCCCTAGGGCGCCAACCCCCGCAGGTAGGCAGGCGCCAGTATAGGAATCACTGTAGGAGTACTTATCCCTACACCAATTTTTCACCGTGTGTTTGGTGTGTATGGTATGGCCACAGGTTGGTGGTATTTTAACATAATTTAATAAAATTGGTTTTATGGGGTATAATGTCCACACTCTCTTTGGATTCCTGGACAGTCCAGTGATTCCATCCCTTCATATACTGGTAGAAGTTGATATTTTGCATTTTTTTAGTCTAAGAAAAACATTCCACACATACCCTATTCATAGTCTGATAAAGTGTACATTACCCGAAACGTTGCTATTTTTCATTCTGTTATAAAATAACTATTTTTTGGTATGAGGGTAGAAAATTAAAAGCATTAAATTTTTTTTTCATTTTTTACATATTCTTGATGTTCTATTCCTTTATACAATATTAATTTTCTGATGAAGTAGGGAGTATTGAATCCTGCTCTATCGGAACAAGCACCCAATCTCTTCTTTGCAACATACGTTAGAGGTTGATCAAGCCACCTTCTGTTGATACAGTCACTTGTGACAATCAAACACAATATCTCTGACTAACACAGATTTCATGTTTTTTTTTCGGTAAAAATATTGTGCGGCTATGTTGATGCTTTCTAATGCATTATGAATAAAATAAAAACATGCATAATTACTGTATCATTGAAATGAAGCAGGACAAATGCCAGCTATACAATATCACTGATCAATCACACTAAGGCCGGCTTCACACTTGCGAGTTTTACGGACGTAAGAGCGCAGAAACTACGTCCGTAAAACTCGCAAAAAATACGGCACAATTATTCTCTATGCCCCTGCTCCTATCTGCCGTATTTTACTGATCAGTATTATACGGCTTTCTACGGTCGTACAAAATCGCAGCATGCTGCGTTTGTCACCGTACTGCGCAAGAAATACGCCAATGAAAGTCTATGGAAGCGTGAAAAATACGAATTACACACGGACAAGCAGTGTGACTTGCGAGAAATACGCAGCGCTGTTAGAGAGAAAAGCCGGTAATTCAGTGCGGTGTACAGTAAAATCACACTGACAGCTTACAGTCCAATAGGTAGAATAAATGTGTACACATAGAATAGGTATATATATATATATATATATATGTCAGCGAGACACATATATGTATATATATTAATATTTATTCCAGCGCTATACAGCTTGAAAGCCGGTAATTCAATTACCGGCTTTTTCTTTCTCCTTCCTAAACCGACATGATTTGAGACATGGTTTACATACAGTAAACCATGTCTTCTCTCCATTTTTTTTGCAGATTCCACACTACTAATGTCAGTAGTGTGTATCTGCAAAATTTGGCCGTTCTAGCTCTTAAAATAAAGGGTTAAAAGGCGGAAAAAATTGGCGTGGGCTCCCGCGCAATTTTCTCCGCCAGAGTAGTAAAGCCAGTGACTGAGGGCAGATATTAATAGCCTGGAGAGGGTCCACGGTTATTGGCCCCCCCCCCTGGCTAAAAACACCTGCCCCCAGCCACCCCAGAAAAGGCACATCTGGAAGATGCGCCTATTCTGGCACTTGGCCACTCTCTTCCCATTCCCGTGTAGCGGTGGGATATGGGGTAATGAAGGGTTAATGCCACCTTGCTATTGTAAGGTGACATTAAGCCTAATTAATAATGGAGAGGCGTCAATTATGACACCTATCCATTATTAATCCAATTGTAGTAAAGGGTTAAATAAAACACAAACACATTATTTAAAATTATTTTAATGAAATAAAAACAATGGTTGTTGGAGTATTTTATTCTACGCCAAATCCAGTCACTGAAGACCCTCGTTCTGTAAGTAAAAAAACATAATAAACCAACAATATCCTTACCCTCCGCAGATCTGTAACGTCCAACGATGTAAATCCTTCTGAAGGGGTTAAAACATTTTGCAGCAAGGAGTTCCGCTAATGCAGGCTGCTCCTTGCTGCAAAACCTTGGGGAATGAGGCTAAATATAGATCAATGATCTATATTTAGCTTCATTTGCGGTGAGGCGCCCTCTGCTGGCTGTTCATAGATCGTGGGAACTTACCTAGAAAGCTCCCTGGCTTTCTAGGAAAGTTCCCACGATCTACGGACCACTATTTTTGGGACTTTTCAGCATATTACAGCCGTAATATACGGACCGTATTTTCATACGCTGAGTGTGAAGCCGGCCTAAGTCTGTCACTGCTGCTGCGAGCACCTCTCATATTTCTCTTTTCCCCTATCAATTGAATATCTAGATCATTCACAGACTACTACACATCTTATTCAGTGCTGCAGTTGTAGAATAGATTTTTGAATATAGTTTCTGTCCAATGTTTTAGGCCTTCTCTTCATGTCTCTATTGCTGAATTTTGAGCTCTGACACGCTCTCAATATTTCCTAAATTACCTTAAAATAGTTGTTGCATTCCTTGCTTAGGACTTTATACAGGCTATGATAGTCCCTCCTGATTGATGTGATCTGGTAACCGCAAGACATTACAGGGAAATCCTACTGCATTCTTCTTTAATGTGCAAAATAGAAGGGAGCATATTTTGATGATTTGCACAAATTGAATCACAAATTGTTAGCATTCGCTCTCATCTCTACTCATGATACTACTCTTCCTAATGGCATTGTTCAGTAGCAAAGGTATAAGGGCTTCGGTGTCATTAATTGCACCTAAGCCGCAGTGTCTGAGAGGGGCCAAGGTCCCTTGCTATACCAGACATCAGTATTAGAAATAGCACATTAGGGTACCATCCTTGTAGCTGTGAGTTCTTGTGAATTGACTTGATTGTGAGACCAGATAACAAGTGGTGGATGGGTGTTAATGCTGGTGTGAAGTGGATTGGTCTGTATTGAGACAGGGTCTCAGTTATGCTATGTGCCCACAAACAGGAAATAGCAGCATTTTGGACACATCATATTTTCGCATGACATTTCTATAACTACCATCCACTGTGCTTCTAATGTAGAACGCAGCGTTTTGGACGCAACGCAGGTGAGCTATGTCCAAAACGCTGCTCTTCCTGATCATGGGCACATAGCCCAAGTTCAAAGTCTATAAGGGTAAGTCAATTAGAGAGTTACTAGAGGAATTTAGGATACACAGACAAAACAGAATGAGCCTAGCAGATATGGTATAACAGCAGGGTTTATATTTATTCAAGAAATCAAATGGGAAAGATTTTAGTAGGATATTGATGATGTACAGCAAGCCATAAAATGCATGTATAAGCAGCTGTATTTAGGTAAAGAATTTGCTGGGAATCACTAGAGAAGAGCTTGTTAACACACTTTACAGGAAACAATAAAAAGCCAAAACCAAACTGTAATGCCCGATCAAATGTAAGAAAATAACATAACACAATTTTCTCAAATATAACACCGTTACATAACATAATATGGTGCTGGATCATTTTATTTCTGAATATCTGATATTCCTCAATAAACCTCTTCTCACAGTGATGACAAGGACAAATGGGCTGTGCTAACAGCATTATTGGCACTGGTGTAGAAATCAAAGCCAAGAATAGATACGTCTGCATTTTGCATACAACACAGATAAACATGTGATCTAGAAAAAAAATGCAAAGTTAACCCATTGATCCGAGAAATTATTGCTTTGTATTATTAAAACACCCACACTCCTTAACAAATCTGTTGCATTGTCAGACTGTTCAGATGAATCGACATACCATCCATAATGGCAGATCATGTGCCTTCTATGGGGCTCATGAAATGGGAGGGCCTGGTACCAAATGGCATTGGGCCCCCACATTTTGGCTTTCAATGGCGTCTGCATACTCAGGATGCCGATACTGTTCAATAAAATGGTGGAGGAAAGAGCTGATGACTACCTCCTTCACCTTCATAATGTGTGGGGGCCATAATACTATCGATAGGGTGGGGGCATTACATTGCATATAGAGGACTCTGAGAACATCATACTGTATACAGTGAGACTATAGGGGTATCATACTGTACATATGGGACCTGTGGGGGTCATAATACTGTATATAGGTGGTTATGGAGACCATAATATGCTGTTTATGAACTGTAGAGACATCATTTAGGGTATCATACATTGCTGGAGTCATTCTAGGGACATTAGATGGTGCTTGTGGGGGGCGGCAAATTCACTCTGGGGTTGTCATACTGTATTTGGAGGGGGTCATTTTTGGGGCATCATATTCTATGGGAACCATGAAAGAGCTATGGGGGTGGGTAAAAAAAAACTAAGGGAACTTATTATGGGCATAATATTACTATGGCATTTAGGGGCTGCGTCCCCTCATGATGTTTTTTTCATGACATGAGAATAAAGTACTGAAGATTTTATGAAGAGACGCCTGGTGCTGGAACTTTTTCCTTTCCTTTTTGTTATAATATTACTATGCATGTGCTGCAATACATGTCACTCTCGCTATCTATAAAAGGTGCCATGCATTTGTGCCATGGCCTCATCTACTCTGCATTGGAGGGAATTAAACTTTTGCTATTAGGCCCCATGATTTCTATATACGCCCATGACTACATATCTCATTACGCATAGTATGGGCAGCTGCACATTTACAGTTGAACATTTAAATCTAAAAGTATTTTATGTCTTGCCCAAAGCACATTGTTCTTGCCTATTTGGCACAAAATTAGAGCAATTCTAGAAGTGATTTTTCTAAAGCATACTTATTGTTTCAGGTAATTATTTACAAAAAGCTACAACTATTTCTAGTCATTATATGATTTAAATTTGCATTTTTCACCATATTTGCCATCTGCAGGTTCTTTCAAAAATAATCAGCTGTCTGAGACAGTGTGGTCGAGACTAGCTGGTATAACATCTGTCATACACAATACACATAGGAATACATATTTCAACTCTTCTTTACTGAGAGCACATGATCAGAAGCAGAATGAAAGACATTATACAGCAATATTGAGCCATGTTGCTGTGAATCCAGCACTGCAGTGAAATAAATTTGGTAGAAACCACAACAGAATCTGCATTTACCTCTTCCTTGTGTCTAGCTGTCTTTCACTATGTTGACTGCTCCTCACTTCTCCCCCCCCCCCTCCCTTCTCCTCCTACAGTATAGGAGGTGTTACAAGGCTTCTCACTGTCATGTCAGTTTTGTGTTAACCATAAAGTATTTATGCTGTATTCTTCAGAGTGGATGGTGAATTTAAGTGGCAGAAGGAGGGGAAGAAGTGTTTCATAAATAGAGAAACATATTTTTCTGATAATACATACTACAAAGTTTCTCAAACTCACTTTTACTTTTGTTTTATGCAAAGTTTGCTGAAACAAAAGTGGTAGTGGTCTTACATGGGTCTATTTGATAGTATTTCTTTTTTTTGACAGTAGTATTATGTGAGTGAAAATAACTTGAAACACACTTGCAAAATGATGTGCAGAGAAAAGGGTTACTTTGCCAGTTCACAACATTATGGTTAAATCATATCCCGTGCTGTTATGACCTGGTGGTCAGGACAATAATGGACCTGGTGGTTAAGAGCACACGGAATGACCTGATAGTTACTGATAATAAAGGACGAGCTCTGGGACGTGGGAACTCTGCTGACCGCAATCCCTAATCCTATCAAACACACTAGAAATAGCCGTGGATTGCGCCTAACGCTCCCTATGCAACTCGGCACAGCCTAAGGAACTAGCTAGCCCTGAAGATAGAAAAATACAGCCTACCTTGCCTCAGAGAAATTTCCCAAAGGAAAAGGCAGCCCCCCACATATAATGACTGTGAGTAAAGATGAAAATGCAAACACAGAGATGAAATAGATTTAGCAAAGTGAGGCCCGACTTACTGAACAGACCGAGGATAGGAAAGGTTACTTTGCGGTCAGCACAAAAACCTACAAAAAGACCACGCAGAGGGCGCAAAAAAGACCCTCCGCACCGACTCACGGTGCGGAGGCGCTCCCTCTGCGTCCCAGAGCTTCCAGCAAGCAAGACAACAATAAAAATAGCAAGCTGGACAGAAAAATAGCAAACCAAAGAAATACAAGCTGGAACTTAGCTTCTGCTGGGAAGACAGGTCACAAGAACGATCCAGGAGTGAACAGACCAATACTGGAACATTGACAGGTGGCATGGAGCAAAGATCTAAGTGGAGTTAAATAGAGCAGCCAGCTAACGAATTAACCTCGTCACCTGTGGAAGGAAACTCAGAAACACCCACCAGAGGAAGTCCATGGACAGAACCAGCCGAAGTACCATTCATGACCACAGGAGGGAGCCCGACAACAGAATTCACAACACCGTGCCACCCTAGCCAACCCTTTTCTGTTTAGTATGAGTAAAAAATGTTTTTTTTGTCTAGTTTTGAGTTTTGCACCTTGTTTTTATTTTGACCCAATTCATTCTTATATTTGCCCCTATTTTTAAGTCTTTTTTTTATATGGGCTCACTTATCTTTTTTTTCCATGTGCTAGACTTAGTTTAGCATTATTCGAGACGTTTTCGCCTTATTCGTCAATTGCTACTTATTAAAAGTTGCAAAATTTGGAGCAATTTTCTCCAGTTCCCCTCTGGTGTATTTCTGAGTACTCCAAATTTTGGTGTCATTTCTGTGACTTTTGGAGCTAAAGTGCAACTTTTGGCATCAAAATTAATCACTGGTGCTCTGGTGCTTTCATAGACCTCAGTCATGTCCTCTTTTATGATTGTGACAACAGTCACAGGCTCATTCCTTCGTCATTTCTATTATTACAGTATATTCTCTGGAAAAAAAAAATGTTTCTGCTTAATGAGAATACAGTGCGTAATGGCTCTAAAACTTTATGTTAGTAAAAGAATAGACTTCCTTTTGAAAACAAAGTTCATTCAATCTGAACAGTCACTGGCATTATTATACACGGTAATTGTTAAATGCATTAAGTAAACCTGAAAGCAATCTAATGGAGAATGCAGAAGACTGCTCATTTTCACAATGGATTTTTGACAGCTCCTCCATTGTAACAGAGTTAATATAGCAAGATACTAATGACATAAGCATGTTATTTAGCTGGTCCTGCTGCTCAGCACGATTTGTAATAGTATTATAGAGAGTATGATGGATAATGAAAATTCATCTACAGTTCCTGTAACCATTAGAGGAAGTTCCTGCCAAAGGAGCCACAAAATGTGATTACCTTCAACAAAGTTTGATCGTTTGTCTATAAACAGTAATGCTTAGTTCATGGAGAAATTCAGAAATGTTTGACTCCTTGGCATATTGTTTGCAAAAACTGTAACCATGTCAGAAACTAGTTGGTAATTTCATGCAATGTGTCATGAGAGTTCTTAAAAATACAATAAATACATAAATAAATAAAGTAATAGAGCAAAAATATCTTGGAATCATAGAATGTTAAGAGTTGGAAGGGACCTCCTGGGTCATCTGGTCCAACCCCCTGCTCAGTGCAGGATTCACTAAACCATCTCAGACCGATGTGGGTCCAGACTCTGTTTGAAGACTTCCATTGAAGGAGAACTCGCCACCTCAGCCTCATCCACTCATTGATTACCCTCAATGTAAAAAAAGTTTTTTTGTAATATGTAATCTGTATCTTCTCCCTTTCACTTTTATTCCATTGCTTCTCGTGTTTCCACGTGCAAATGAAAATAAGGATGATCCCTCTACACCAGGGGTGTCAAACTGCATTCCTCGAGGGCTGCAAACAGGTCATGTTTTCAGGATTTCCTTGTACTGCACAGGTGATAATTTAATCACCTACACAAATAATGAGTTGGTGATTAAATTATCACCTGTGCAGAACAAGGAAATCCTGAAAACATGACCTGTTTGCAGCCCTCGAGGAATGCAGTTTGACACCCCTGCTCTACACTGTTACATCCCTTCAGGCATGTGTATACAGCTATTAAGTCTTCTCTTAGGAGCAGTAGAGGGGGATTACTTCATGTGATCTAGACTCTATGCTTCTCTAAAATACAGAATATATTAATAGTACTATTAGTACTATGGCCACCAGACCAGAGCAGTAGGAATCTACCGCCTGCAGCATCGCTGGCTCTTCTTCTGATTAGTAATGTATTTACGGTAAGTAGTGGCAAGAAACACGCATAATGTGGCTGGAGGGCAAAATCAGAAGTCTGGGATGCCGCGGGTACCAGGTGGCTCACAGATCGCTGGTCTAGGCTGTCGATGTGTGCTGCTGAGCCAGGGGCCTGTGAATCATTGCACTAAATTCCATTATAATTTTGCTCACAGGGAATTTTAAGGTTAACTGACGGTATGTTGCTGTTTGGAAAGAGACTGAGTTAGTTCCATCAAGAATTGGGTGTGAAACAAAAAAAAAATTAATTTACTTTCATCATCAATGTGTCAAGGCGTGTAATGAATAATCATGGCTCCCAATGGTCAAAAATCAAATGGTGCTATTCACATTACTTCTCTATTAATCTTGTCATTATCATCCTAGTGCCATATTGGTGGGAACACCAGGTATGTGTGTAGTGTGAATATGGAATGACTAGTTGATAAGTATTGTATCAAGGTAAATCAACCTTGTACCTGCCATAGTTTTTCTCTGTCAGATCTAAAACCTTCTGAAATTTTTTTTATGTAGAGCTCTGCTCAGAATTTTGGCATTTCTATACTTTGGAAAGAAGCCATAATTGTTTCAAAATGTGCTCAAAAATATGTCTGGGCTCTACAGAATTGCTATGAGGGTCTACCAGGTCTTGTTTGGCAATCTTGTGCTTTAGATAATGCTAAAACTGGAGTAGAACACAAGGGCAATGTTACTACCACCATGGATTCAGCCATGTACACATTAAAGCAGCTTTCATATCACTAGCACCTTTAGAAATATATTTACTTAGAAAATTGGTGATGTGTTCAATACTTATTCCACCCGCTGCATATTTATATACATATATAATATGTGTCATCCACATCCACATTACTTTTCTATAAAGCTGATCAAAAAAAAAAAATCATTTTTAGTCTATCACAGCAGAAAAAAAAAGATGAGTCACTATTGCCAGGAATCTGAGCCTCGACCCTTAGATTTTCTGCAGATGTTATGGATGGATGCCAATGAACTATCTGTTGTGGAGAAGCTATACAATTTAATCATCGAGGATTATCACAACAATTTATATTTCATTTTTAATATAAACTCAAAAGCTTTAGGAGGAATTGCCCTTTTTGCATCTCTGGCAGCTTTATACCTTTAGCTATATACACAAGGTCATTTCTTCAATCCTTAAATTAGCTATCCTCCCATTTCTTGCTGTTGCCTGATATTCAAGTACATATTGGGAAGGGTCCAAAGAATGCACACTTGTAGATGGAAGCCCAGGCCCGCAAAGCATGTGTGTTCTGTGAAGCCCTTTTAAAGTGTGTTTCCCTGCAATTAAATATTAAAGAACTTATCCCTGACTAAGACTGATCTGATTTTTTCCTTATGTGGTTAAACTTTATTACTGGGATACGTCAAATGCTTGGCTCTTTTTACATCTCTCAAATCCCCTCGCTTTCTTATTATCTTTTGTTAGTTTAAAAAGCACAAGTCAAAGCAGCCCCTCCTAAGACTACTAATACAACGGGGAATTCATGTTGGGGCTTCACATGGCTGACATACGATACTCCCAATCTGGTTTCATCCTTACGAGATGCCAATGCCCAACACCACTTATTTATGTAGACATGAAGAGCTCATTATCAAATGTATGCTGACAGCTTGCAAATGTATTTGTTTTGTTATCAATCTCCATGGCAAACTTATTGGTACATTTTCCCTCTTGGCTGTGGATGTCCGATATTAAACTGTAATTTGCACAGATTTACTGTCAGAAAGTAGGCTTCACATTTGACATCTATATCAAAATGTGCGTTGCTCAGCTATTGCTAAGCACAGTTGGGAGCGATGTTGGCTATCTTAGTAGGGTCAGCCCTGTACACCAGGAGATAGGAAAAGAGTAGTATGAGAGCAGGAAAATAGTCACGAGTGGTCGCCATTAGTAAATAAATAGTATCATTTAAAAAAAAAATTATAGCAAAATCTCTATATAAATTTTTTTTCTAATTTCTGTCTTCTTAATAGCTCCTTCACTTGGAAAAGTTATTTTTTTTAACCTGGTTTAAACTATAAGAACACTACAGAATTTGACACCAACGCTGCTCTTCAAGAACAGAAGATAAATTTTAAGTTGAGTTTGAGGGGCTTATTGCACAATATGTGGGATAGTTTGTAGCATTTAATGGGAAAATGACCATAAACCCATTACACTAAAGACATTTTAGCTTCTATAATGAATCTCAGAAACAAAAGGACCTTAAATTCATTATAGGTTTTAAAAGGATTAAGTGTTAGGGTTGGCGGATTGCACTAAATAAATTTAATAAAGAAGTACAATCGTAACCCGGAACCACCATGCAGAGGTGTTAAACTGCAGCTAATGGCAACAATGGCAGAACACACAGTGAGTGATTGCTAGCTCGCACTGAGTTACACATCACTCGCACACAGAAACAGAATAGATGCTCTGCTATAGTGCTGTGTCACCTGCACACAGTGACCGAAAAGATACTCTGCTATAGAGCTGTGTCACTCGCACACAGCAATGGAATAGAAATTATGCTAGATACGATGCCTGTTAACCTCACAGGAGATTGAAATCCGCACATGGGGTAGATAGCAAACAGTAGTCACACAGCCAGCAAACAACACTCAGCCAATTCCTCTCCAGAGGTGCCAGAATTCTAATGACTAAACACCAGCCCTGTATTCACTCAGACAAACTCCTCTCCGGAGGTGCCGGAATTCTAACGTCTTACCATTACCACCGACCCTGAGCACATGCTGACATAGACCACACTGTTGCAATGTCACAAACACACACGTAGATTGGTTGATACTAGCACACCGGCGTGAGCCTCTGAGAGCCTTTATACATAAAGCTCAAGTCCAGTCGGACAGGACCTTGCCCGTGGACAATCCGGAGCTGCCACATCTCCAGAGCAGCTGATGACCGACCACCAATGACGCCACATGACGAGCATGCTCAGTAGGGTGATTTCTGGACTTAGTCTCCAGAGCGTTCACTCATCATTGCCTACTGCTGGTTACTATAGGCTTGGCTGAAGAGCCATTAGTAACCAGACAAATAGCACGAGACTGAGCAAGATGCTGGGACTGATGTCTATGCTCAGCAGCACCTGCAGCAGCCAAAGCTGGAAGGGAGACCGCAGATGAAGGCAAGGCAGCGGGAGAATCCTGGCGCCCAATAATAAGTCAACAGGTTTTTGCTATCCCATCTGAGAGTGGTATAATTTGGCAGCAGAGACCCTGATTTCAAGGATGTATCACTTACTGGGTTACTTGCTGCAATTTTGATATAATTCCTGATTTATCTGCTGCAAATCTATCAGTTCTCTGAATGCTGAGCTCTGTATATCCTCGCCCACACCACTGATTGTGTATAAGCAGAAAGCTGCCAATCAGTGGTGCTGTTATACAGAGTTGATGAATATGGAAGACTACCTCGCAGCAGGTTTACTAGTCCTATTGTAATAATCTCCTGCTGAAAAACTATGATTTAATTAAAACTACAAAAAACAGACCAGCAAAGGCATAGCTAGGGATTCAGTTCAGGGGAGGTGAAACATCTTAGTGCACCTCTAACTACAAGTTTGGTCACGCACCGTAATTGTGGGTATAGGAGAACCACAGCAGACGACAGAGCTGTTACTGAAAAGATATCTACACAAAGACAAACACCGATATTACCGCAATATGATGGCGATATAGAGCTAGATACTAGTCCTGCAGAACATATTGAGATTGCAGTGCAGTTATGTATAGTGACATATTGCTGGCGTTCTTTCTGATGGAGCCATTCATTTTACCGTCCTTTCCATCTGGCCCAGACCGATATGACAACTTCTTCCATTCATGCCTCATCTGCACAGATTACATCAAATACCCATTAGACTTCTCATATTTCCTGCATTGTCCCCATTGGAATCTGCACAACCCTGCTGTTGCCTCATTGCTGAGCCGCTGCTGCCGTATGTGTCCCTATTACTGTACCTGCTTTTTGGCACAATAACAGCCCTCATCTTACTGCCCCACATAATAATGTCCCGCAATGTGTGCCCCTTACACAGGAATTATGCCTCCTGTGTGCCCTCCAGATGGTGAAATTGCCACCAAGAAAATGTTCATGTCTTGTGCAAGTGCCCTAGAAAACAGTGCCCATATTTTGCCCTTAGAAAGTAATAATTACCCCTGTGCATCTTTGATGGTCACAATACCCTGAGTGCCCCTATAGCCATAATGCTTCTTAAGTGTCCACTTAACATTTGATAATGTCCCCTGAGTCATCCAATGTACAGTTCCTCTATACACAGTATGATGGGCCAAGAGCTTAGGCTACTTTCACACTTCCGTCGGTACGGGGCCGTCGCCATGTGTCGGCCCGATGTACCGACGGACGTTGTGAAAGAAATGAACAACGGGGACAGCGGATGCAGTTTTTCAATACATCCACTTCCCCATTGTAATGTCCGGGGAGGAGGGGGCGGAGTTCCGGCCATGCATGCGCGGTCGAAAATGGCGGACACGTCGCACAAAAAATGTTACATGGAACGTTTTTTGTGCCAACGGTCCGCCAAAACACGACGCATCCGTCGCACGACGGATGCGATGTGTGCCAATACGTCGCAATGTGTCGCTAATGCAAGTCTATGGAGAAAAAAACGCACCCTGCAGGCAACTTTGCAGGATGCGTTTTTTTCTCCAAAACGACGCATTGCAACGGACGTCACACGACGCTAGTGTGAAAGTAGCCTTAGCTAAAAACAATATGATATCCCCACAATTCCCTATATACAGTATGATAATCCAACAACTCCCCCTAGACACAGTATGGTGGGCCCACAGCTCCCCTAAAAACAGTATAATGGGTCAGCAGCTACTCTATACACAGTATAATGCCCACACAGCTTCCTAATACACAAAATGATGGGACCACCACAGTTTTTCTATACACAGTATGATGTTTTCACTGCTCCCTCAAAACACAGTATAATGAACCTCACAGCAGAACCCACATGCTGTAATGGCACCTGCATTAGCTCCCACACTGTATAAAGGACCCCACAGTAGGCCTCAAACTGTATTATGCACCCCACATTAGCAACCAAAGTGTTTAATGGCCCCAACACTTTATGAGAGCCCCAAAGTAGTTTCTATAATGCATGAATCCCTTCACACTGTTTCAGGGTCCCCTACAGTAAGCCCCACACTATATGAAGCCCTATTCATTGTTTATAATGCCTCCATAGTCACAACACAAGTTTTATTTTAAATAAAAACATCATATACTCACCTAAACAAGGATCCTGACGAAGTCCTTGTGGACCAACACGCTGATATCATTGGACGACGCACGCACAGCACATCATAGTCCCAGCATGATTACGTCACCGCATCGGGTATCACATGTCCTGTGAGTGCTCCGGCGCCACCACCAATGCATCACACCGCTGTTCTGTAGACCACAGTCATAAAGCACCCTACAGTTTCCAGAACAGAGAGAGGTAGTGCAAAGAGATTATGTCTTCCTGCTCTACTGCAGAGTTGACCTATATCACCATGCTGCACATGCTGATACAGTTAAGGATGGCGGTAAATCTGGGTGAGCCCCTCTTATCGCAGGGCCCAGGGCAACTGTCAGTGAGCTAGGCTACTGAGACCAGTAAATGACACATTGCTGTAATCAGGGTCTTTATCACTTCTTCATGCTCCTCTCAAATGAGGTGGCAAAGTCCTAAGGACAGATTCCCTCTAATAAGCTGTAGGGGGAACAAAAAATTTACATTAACATAAAAATATCAATTCATGCACAATAGTTTTAAATCTAATGCACAGCAAGTTACCTCCCAAGTTCCAACCGCTACATATTTTATTCCTAGGAATAATGGAGAATGGAGAAATTCCCTGAGCGGCTTGTGGCTGGGAGCAGCACTGCGCTGAGATAAGCGTTGAAACTTTGATAGGGGTACAGAGTTAAAACCAGGGCTGCAGTCCCTCAAATCTCAGGAACAGTTGTGGTTCAGACAGTTAGATCATAAAGAGATGATCCTATTTATATGCCATCACTTACTCTGATGTGAAGAACCCTATTTACCACATTCAGTGTCTAAGGGTTGGACAAACATTTAGTATTTGCAACAGCTTTTTCTGCTGTAAAAACTGGAGTGTTGGCAGGAAATTAACTGCATAAAATATGGACATTTTAACCATGTTTTTGACATGCGTTTTTATTTGCATTTTTTCACTATTCATTTGAATAGGGAAAAAATCCGGTAAAAACACTGAAAGAATTGACAATCTGCAGATTTGAAAAAAAAAAAAAACGCTTTGAAGGTTCAAATTCACAAGGAAAAAGTCATCAGCATGCGCATGAGATTTCTGAAGTCACATTAACTTTACTGGCTGCATTGATGTATTAAGAAATAATTTTAAAGCCTCACCGTATTGTTCAATATCAGAACCATTCCTGATATAGCATTACCACTCCAAGGAAAACCACTGACCCATGATAAAAAATTGCAAATTGCGGCAACTGGATAAAATCTTCCAAAATTTATTTCAAGGCATAAAATTGCAAATACAGAGAGGTAGAGGACTAGAACTCTAGTGCCACCTATTGGAAGTAGTAATCCTAAAAGTCAATGTCGACCCTTTTGCTTAACTTGTCACTCTCCGCAAGGAGAAACATTACTATTTGGATCAAAGGCATACAATTAAAACTCATGGTGGTAAATGGACTAAAGCTCAAACACGTTTCAGGCATCAACTGCCTTTGCCCTACTTTCATGCCTGAAACGCGTCTGAGGGTTACTCTATCTACCACCATTAATTTTAATTTTATGTCTTGAAACAAAGTTTTGCACATTTTATCCAGTTGCCGCTATTTGGAAATTTTTCTAAATTTTACTGGCTGTTTTTCTTTTTTTAACAAAGCAAAAGCTGAGCAAAAGCGCAACATGTGAACAAGCCCTAAGGATTGTAAGAGTATTTCAAACTAAAATTTCTGGGTTAAAAAAATGTTCACATTTAAGTTACTATTAGTGATGAGCGAGTATACTCGTTGCTCGGGTGGTCTCCGAGTATTTGTTGGTGCTCGGAGATTTAGTTTTAGTCACCGCAGCTGCATGATTTACCACTGGTAGACAGCTTGATTACATGTGGGGATTCCCTAGAAACCAGGCAACCCCCACACGTACTAAACTAAATCTCCGAGCACTAACAAATACTCGGAGATTACCCAAGTGTGCTCGTGAAAACCCGAGCAACGAGCATACTCGCTCATCACTAGTTACTATGTTTCTCTACAGAATGTTGTCATAGATCTCTCCTATAGACAAAATATTTCCTCCCTTATGGTACTTCTATAAAGTTAGGGACCATCCCAATTGGGTACACTTTGTCGCAGTGGGTTGTCGCGATTGGGCACACCTTGTTGCGGTTTGCTCTTTTGAGCAAAATAGTGTCAACTAAGTACCTGTGAAGTTAGTCACAACCCACGGCAAGGCTGTTAATCAGTGCAGTCAGACATTACGGAGTCAATACCAAACGATCATGTAGTAAACCAAGGGAAAATATGAAGTCGTTAGTCAGGTCACATGCCAGGGTCAGAATACCAGAGAAATAGCGGATAAGCAAAGGGACAATAACAAACGCGTAGTCTAAACACGGTCCAAAGGTCAGCAACGGAATATCAGATTAAATGGGGCAATAACAAACAGGTAGTCTGAACATGGTCCAAAGGTCAGCAGCAGAAGAAGATCAGAATTTACAGCACAGGGTACAGTGTACAGGCAAACACACCAGAGAGCACAAACTTAGAACAAGCTTTTGACTGGCAATAATCTGAGCCAGACAGCTCACATAAATAGCAGGGCAATTACCAAGAACATGGAGCACCTGTAAAAATCTCTGCACCTTCCAGTCAGATAGGTCAACCGAGCTGTCAATCAAAGCACCAACAGCTCAGCATGCCCCAGCACAGGATAGTGTGGCACCCCAGGAGTCAGGTTGCCACAGTGGCATTGCCTCCTTCACAGGAGCAAGAAGGGTCCCCTTACCAGGTGTCAGTAGGAGAGAAGTAGAGCAGAACCTGGGAAGTGGAGTTGTGATTAAACTCGAACCAGAGCTGAACGCTAGGAACCGGATACCAGAGTCCGTGGTTGCATGGGTACTAAAGTCCCAGCAGTTAAATCCAGAGGGTAGGGGACTGCAGGTCTCCTGGCCCAATCTAATACCTGGCAGCTCAGCAGCATGCCAGAGCCTGGAGCCGACACAAAGGAGTGGCACCTGTGATAGGCTCAAGCTGCCTGCCATGCAAGCAATGGTTAGTTTTTAAGAAAAAAAAAGGAGGATGGCGCAGAAGGAAGGCCTCCGTACCTACCTGGCCAGGTGTATCTAAAAATTGCTTCCAGGCTGCCCGGCTCTCCATTACGATCTGTTACCTGTACCCCGGTCTGTACTATCAACCATCAAGTAAAGTAAAAGAAAACTACAGCCCTTGTGTCATTCAGTGATCTCTTGCGCCCTGAGTCCTGCACCACAAGGTACACGAAGCCTAACATAACAGGACCGGTAGCCCTGGAGCCCTGCACCACCTGTGGGGAATAGAACCCTCCCAGCTGCGTCACAATCAGTCCCAGCGGTCTCCTTTAGCAGCGTCGGCCATTCGTTGCCGAACACTACAGGTGGCATCATGTTAAATCCCATATACATATTCCAAATTTTACGGCACAGCCAGGGCCAAGGAGTCAGGTCACGGCCTCGTGACTTCCCCAAAGAACTGTCCAACCCGCTTCCAAGTACCCCACGGCCCTGGTGGGCGTGATAATAGGATGACAAAGCTGTCCATCACAGAATACCTGGCACTGTGCAGAGGAATTGTGACAATACCAAATGTTATTTACATGTACTGTTACTATTTACTTTTTGCAGGGCATATACTCATTTTAATTTTATCTTAGGTTTTGCTTTATAAAGATGACAACGGTAATGGCTTTTATACTATTGATAATCTTTGATATCATATGGCTAACAAGATGACTGATAACGACTTGAAAAGATATTTACAGTATGACGTCCTTGTCCATCCTGAGATTTATATATGAAGTTTACACTTTATTTATAATTTGATATTAGGCAATGTCCATGATGTATCATTTTTACTTGTCCTGTGTCCGTCTTTATATACTGCATCATTTGAGCATGAAGCTTCAGGAAATGTAAAGCAGAACGCTGTATACAGCCAAGCAAGGCTTCCTATAAACAACCTGCTTAAGTTTATCATGTTATATTCCTAAACTACCACATAGTTACACACGTAGAGTAAATACATATTAAATATAATCCAACTATTATAAAAAAACTATTTGAGATAGTGGAAACAATTTCTGCTTGTATATACCAAACATTTTGCTCCATAGCAACATTCTGGATTTATAAATAATATTGTATGCAAGAAATAGAGCGGTGCCCATGATCAGTTATATTTATACAATTCAAGCCAGCCGTGGTTTTGGCTATGCTTGTCGATGTCTATAGCGTGGTCTAATTTGATTTCAATGAATTGTAAATTTAGTAAATCTGATACCGGGTTCAAACTTCATACTTGAATGCACTTCCCGCTTAAGGGCCCTGCTTAAAGTTCCGGTAAAAGTTCCTTGATTTTAACATATTGTGCACTGTGTAATTTTTGGAGAATATGGTATGGTAATCATATAAGCAAAAGTACATTCTGTTTATTAGTAAGTTAGTATTAGGAACATTCCACTAAATAGTAACTGACACTTTTGTTGAAAGGTTTAGAGGGGTTGTCCAGGCTTATGGTTTAAGTTTTCAGTCACTCTATGTGTCTTTAGACTTGTGAATCCTCACAGTGTGCACAGTGTACGCTGTCAGGATTTTCCATTGCCGATGCTAGGAGTGGGTAGGCAATTGATTGCAAGTATGCGATTTGCATATATGCGGTCATCTGACAACTTGATGTGCTCGCCCTCACTCAATACAAGTGAATTGAGTGAGGCTGGATATATCTATTCGGAAGGTGACTGTAAGTATGCAAATTGAAAACTTTCCGTCACATGATTGCTCACTCTCAGCGCCTTCACCGGAGGATCCTGGCAGCACGCACTGTGCGCGCTGTATGGACTCACAAGTCTGCAGTCAAATAAAGTGACTGCAAACCTGAACCCCCAAGCCTGGAAAATCCCTTTAACATCAGTAACACGTTGGTGTCACCTGCAAAACACAAGCTACTATAGCTCTTCCAAACTTTATAAAGTAACTCAACAAATCACAATGAGATTCCAAAAGCATAAAGGAGTCAAAGATTTCTTCTCTGCTGCCGGTTAGATAGAATGAGATAGATAGAAGGGATAGATGGAATATGTTTTACTGTCTTGGGAAAAAAGTCTATTGAAAATGTCCAAAATGTTGTCTCTTTGTGTGCTGCGTCTTTTAAATTAAAGATTCTTCACTTTGATCCAAAGTTCTGGCAGCTTGACTATTCTGTTTTGTGGCCCCTCTGAAGAAGGTGATTGGAGGGCCAATGTTCAAGTTTGTACAGACAATCTCATGAAATTAATTTTGAGAACATTTAAAGAGGTTTTCCATTTATAGACTTGAGGCCTCTCGTAAAAACTCCAGGCACATTTTTATAATTCTGAAAATTAAGGTCATGAGTGTCACTAATTTTTTTATTCTGTTTCAGCTCTCTTCTCCATCTTATGTAGGGCAAGCAAAGCTCAAAGTCTGTGAGGTGTGGACTCTAGAGTGTAAATTTGACGAATTTTGCAAATTTGGCTGAGTGCTAACTATAGTAGATTCAATTCCATTTAATTATTTAATATGCTTCTTGTTAGGACTGGCGGAACGCACCGAGTAAAAGGTGAGACGTTATTAGGTGCGTTCGCAGTCCGGGGTCCACCGTGCAGGTGAGAACCTGCTGCTAGCAAATGGCAGCGCTATATGGCGGTGGAAGCGAACCCTGTTAAGTCACAGGGCCGCGGTACCACACAAAAGAGCGCAAGCAAGGAGTCACCGAGCTCAGTCTCAAGACTTGGGATTTGAGTCCATCTAAACTACTTGCGCTCGACATCGCTACTGGGTGTAAGAGGTGAACTGAAATAATAGTTAGAGCACAAGAGTGCAAACTGTGCCGTACTGGCGGACGCCACTAACCACCCAGACTTGGGCTAAGGAAGCGCTCTAATGGCGCGTGGCGCCGCACTGGCGGTCACAGCAGTAGACGTTGTTTCGTGTGTTAACGCTGTGAGTTCAGTCGGGCGCTAGATAGCAGCCATACACCATATGCGAACAGTCATACAATAGGGAGGGGATTTTAAGGAACGACTTTCACTCAACTACACACACATGTATACAAATGTACACTAGCGCATGGCCGTGCGGTCATGTGAACCTTATATAGCTGCAGCATGTACAGGACCTTCCCAGAAGAACCAATGGGAGGTTGCCACAGAAGTTGAGCACCTTCAGGACCTTCCTGGAGGACCAATGGGATCTGCTGGAGTATTTGAGCATGTGACCCTCGATCTCCAACGGGAGATTTTGCCCTGGGCATGCTCAGAAGGGGAAAAGCAGGACTTAGTCCCAAAAGCGTCTGCTTGCCGCTGCCCAGCACTGGCTTCAATGACAGAAGCTGGAAAAGCAGCAGTAACGCTATGCCCAGAGTGAGACTGAGCTAGGACTGACATCTCCGCTGAGCAGGCTCCACTGCGGCAGGAGAAGAATGGGAGACCACAGAGGAGATAGCCCGAGATTCCCCCTGTGCAGAGGCGGGAACTCGACCCCTAAGGGAATGTGCCCACGCTGTGGATTTTCCTGCAGATTTTTCCGCAGTGGATTTGGAAAATCCGCAGTGCAAAACCATTGCGGTTTTTCTTGCGGATTCTTCTGCGGGTTTTTGACCAGCATTTTCCTATTGGTGCTGGTTGAAACCCGCTGCGGAATCCGCACAAACAATTGACATGCTGCGGAAAATAATCCGCAGCGTTTCCCTGCAGCTTTTTCCGCAGCATGTGCACAGTGGTTTTTTTTCCCTTAGGTTTACATGGTACTGTAAACTTTGGGAAAACTGCTGCGGATCCACAGCGGCCAAATCCACTGCGGATCCGCAGCAAAATCCGCAGCGTGTGCACACAGCCTAACACTTCTTTTTTCCTATTCATAATCTGCCATGAAACAAAATTAGGCACATTTTTTTGGAGATGAAGTAGAAGACTAGAATGTAGGTGGTGTGTATGTACGGAGAGTGTTATCAAAGACTAGGTACATACAAAAAACATGCACAAATGGAACAATGATTATAACTCAATTAACTATTATTTAAGCTGTATATCTAATTTTGCACTCCTCTTTGTCTACTTTTTTGCAAGCTAAACATTCCCAGATCTCTCTACACTGTGACTTCCCTTCAGATATTTGTAGATTTGTAGTCTCCTCTTACCCTTCTTTTTTGCAAGCTAAACATTTCCAGATCCTTTAACTGTTCGTCATAAGACATAGTTTGCAGTCTGCTCACCATCCTGGTAGCTTTTCTCTGAACTTGCTCCAGTTTTCCCAATGCCTTTTTTTATATGCAATGCCCAGACCTGGACACAGTATTCCAGATGAGTCCTGACCATGGAGGAGCAGAGAGGGATATTTACTTCATGTGATCTAGACTTTATGGATCTCTTAAAGCATCCCAGAACTCTGTTTGCCTTTTTTGCTGCTGCATCACACTCTTGACTCATGCAGTCTGTTATGTATTAGTATATCCAAGTCTTTTTCACACGTGCTGTTGCTCAGTTCTATTCCTTTCATTATGAAGAGATAATTTTCGTTTTTCTTGCCCAGATGTAGAATCTTGCATTTCTCCCTGTTAAATACCATTCTATAAGGGTACCGTCACACAGTGAAATTTTGATCGCTACGACGGCACGATTCGTGACGTTCGAGCGATATATCTGTGACGTTCGAGCGATATCGCAATGTCTGACACGCTCCTGCGATCAGGGACCCCGCTGAGAATCGTACGTCGTAGCAGATCGTTTGAAACTTTCTTTCGTCGTCTAGTGTCCCGCTGTGGCGGCATGATCGCATGGTGTAACATATATCGTATACGATGTGCGCATAGTAACCAACGGCTTCTACATCGCACATACGTCATGAAATTATCGCTCCAGCGTCGTACATTGCAAAGTGTGACAGCAGTCTACGACGCTGGAGCGATATTGTTACGACGCTGGAGCGTCACGGATCGTACCGTTGTAGCGATCAAAATTTCACTGTGTGACGGTACCCTTAGTTGCTGCCCATTGTTCAAGCTTATCTAGATCCTTCTGAATCCTTTCTCTGTCTTATCCTGTCTTAGCTATCCCTCCTAGTTTTGCATTGTCTACAAATTTGATTAGTTTACATTCAGTTTCCTTATCAAGATTATTCATACAAATGTTGAACAACACTGGGTCCAGGACAGAGCCTTGTGGTACCCCACTGGAAACACTCTTCTAATTGGATGTGCAACTTTTTTTTATTACTCTTTGCATATGATCACTGAGCCAGTTAGGAATCCCTCTAGCCTTGTCAATCCCATACTTGGTCTCTTTTTTTTTTTTTTAAAGGATAGTATGCTTTGCTGAACTTGAGATATACTATATCTAACACATTTCCCTGATTCACCCAGTCAGTGATTCCACCATAGATTGAAAATAGATTAGTCTGGCATGACTTGTTTGCTACAAACCCATGCTGGCTCTGGTTAATTACTGTATTCTTATCCAAGTGCATGCATATTGTTTAATAATTTGTTCAAAGATCTCTCCTGGTACAGAAGTAAGGCTCACTGTCCTGTAATTTCCTGGCTCCATCTTCTTTCCTTTTTTGAAGAAAAGGACAACATTTGCCCTTCTCCAATCTTCTGGGACTTCTCCTGTTCTCCATGAATTTTCAAAGATTCTCGTTAGTAGTTCTGCAGTTTCCTCTGCTATCTCTTTCAGTATCCTAGGATGTAATTTATCATGTAGTTCATTCATAATGCATATATACATATATTTGTTTGTTTGAATAGGTTAGGGGATTGGTTCACGGGATCGCCATATCCTCGGTTTCAGGCGCTCCAAAGACACAGTTCACACCAGGCAGATTTGGTGCAATGGCCGAGAACTGGGCCTAGTTCACCATTGCCAACTGAACAATCGCTGTACTCACAGCAGTTCCTCAGGAGCACAAAGAGCCTTCACCTTGTGGACTCTCTGCCCTTTTATACCAAACCTGAGCATTGCAAGTGATTAGCCACAATTATCCTGAAAAGCTGTGAGTGGCTAAGTGGAGCAGGGGAATACAACTTTTCCTGACGTGAACGGCAAGACTGGTTTATTTACACACTACAAGATTGAAACCTAGTGGAAAAGTACACATCATCAAACACATTTTCCCTGGTCTTATTACAATATATATACAGTATATATATGTAAATATATATCATGATTTCACGAGGAATGCTGTGACCTTGGGCGCATGTGGAGAACTATCCTGGGCCTCATCAGAGAAGGAAACCCGATTCAATGTCAGAAGCCTAGAGATTTCAGTGCTCATGACGGGTGAAGTTGTTTCACAGAGAGGCCAGAGAGCTGAGTGGTAAAGCGCGTTTAAGGATTTTTTTAAACCTTTTGATTTTGTGCAAATGCAGATTATTATAAAATATTTGAGTAGAATTCAAATCCATTCTAATATGGTTGAAAAGTTGACTTCTGGGTAAATAAAGTTCCCTGCATTCCCTTATTTCCATTGGAGTTCTGCTTGCACTCTATTTTTTTCTATATTTGGAGGTTTTTGTCTGGTTGCTTGAGGAAGTTTTGCACCCAAAACAATTTATATAAGTTGAAAGAATATATTAGAGTGGAAATGAACTCTACTCTTATGCTTCTTTAACAATATTTATCTACCTATTTATCTTTACCTATCTATGCATACTCCTCTTTATAGATGATTTATGAATTTTTTTTAATGGAAAATGGACTGTTGTAAACCTATAAACCATGAGATTTATCATCAGAATGCCCCAGATTACATAGTTTATGGGCAATGAAATATTAAGAAAGTTACGCAATTCTCAGAAGAAATAAACAGTAACTGTAGCTTAGTTGACCTCTGTAGTTCTGTAGAAAAAATGCACGTTCATCAGAGTCCATGCTTGGCTTCCTTTATGATTTGTTTTCCAACCAAGAAAAAGATTTATAATAAAATATGAATTTATAGTCATAAAGCTGACAAGACTCATAATATTTGTAATACTTAAAGGCTCTAGCAAGGATAAAGATGTGTGAGGAATTATTGTGCCAAAAACTCAACCGCTACAACTGGCAAAATTAACGCAACAGCTGAAAAACTACAACCAGTGTAATTATGCCAACTGTCGAAGAGTTATGATATGAGTATCAGTAAATCTGCAGTATATCTAGAATTTAAGAAAGCTTTCTAATATACCATTTTTCTCATGATCTCCATCATTTTAACAATACTATCTCCAATTTGAAATGTCATGGCTTTCATGGTTGATGGTTGTGAAAGCAAATCTAGGGTACATATATATGTATATATACACCACTGTGCAAAAGTTTTAGGCCTTTGTGGAAAAAACGTTGCAAAGTAAAGTGTTTTGAAAAATGGAAATGCTAATAATTTATTTTTATTAATTAAGAAAATGCAAAGTGAATAAATAAAATAGAAATCTAAATCAAATCACTATTTGGTGTAACCACCTTTTAAGTTCAGAACAGTATCAAAGTTTTAATTATCCTAGTTACAGTTGCAAACACAATTTGAAGGAACTCTGCAGAAAGTTTACTCCAAATATCTTGGAGAACTAACCATGGATCATCTTTAGTATACATTGGGGAAATATTTCTCCCCATGTAATCTCATACAGACTCAATGATGTACAGATCATGTCTCTGTAGGGGGCTATATCCTCACTTCCAGGACAATAATTTTTAGTGACAAAGGCTGACTGTTTCTGGTTGCACCAGTGAAGCATGGTGGAGGTTCCTTGCAAGCTTGGGGCTGCCTGCCAGCAAATCAAACTAAGGATTTGGACATGATTAATAGTGTCCTCTATGCTAAGAAATACAGTCACATACTTACTCATCATACTATACCATAAGGGATGGATCTGATTGGCTCCAATTTAGTCTTCAGCAAGACAAAAATCCCAATTAAATTGAAATGTGATTAAGAAATATCTTCAGTGTAAAGAAGAACAAGGAGTCCAAGAAGTAATAGTTTGTCCTTCACAGAGCCCTGATCTCAACAGCAAGTCTTCATGGGTTTACACAAAGAGATAGAAGGATTTATGTAAGCTCTACATGCACAGAAGATCTGTGGTTAGTTCACCAAGATATCTGAAACAACATTTCTGTCGAGTTCCTTCAAAAACTGTGTACAAGTGTAAAATGACACAATGTGACACCAACTGCTGCTCTTTTAAATCCCTATTGGAACATCTTCCTAATGCCTACAGTGCTAATGGGAAGAAGCTGTGCATAGATGTTAAAACTTGCTGCTTTCACTACAAAACAGCAATAACAGCAGGAATGTCTGTGTACAATCGTGACCTCCAGCAATGGACACATTGAGTTTGATTCATGATTGAATTTTCACCAATTTTTGGGCATGATTACCTCTCAATTAGTGCCTTTTTGATTTTTGACAAATTCATCAAATGATTTGAGCCTTTATTCAATTTTTCGTTCATGGTTTAGTTAGTTTTCATATTAACATCAATTTGGCTTTTCCAGATGTTTTAGACTGATTCAAGTAATGCAACTTTTTTAAAAAGTTGCAAAACTTATTTCAACTCAACTAAAATCCATCCCAGAGAGATTATGTACAACTCTTACTAGAACCCATTTTTTGCAGCATTTTGAAAAAACGAGCAACTTTTCCACTTGACTAAAAAAAAAACAATTTGGGCTTTGAGCAAAACTCATAATTAATCTGTGCCATATTGATGAATTTAGTGTTAGGGTTGGCGGATTGCACTAAATAAAAATAAATAATAAAGTGCAATCCCAACCCGATGTCCACCGTGCAGAGATGTATAACTGTTACTAGTGTGAACAATGGCAGGACACAACAGTGTGCGACTACTATAACCGCACTATGTTAACGCCACACAGTATGAACAGTACGCAAAGTAGCTAGTTACTTCACTGAGAGATACTGCACTCAATATGCTGAGTACTATACCTTGTTAAACGTCACAGGGATGAAAGCACGTGGATCGCGCTTGTTCTGCAACTAAACTGTGTCAATCGCACACAAGAATGAGGCAGATTCTAAGTCAAAGGAAGAACTCATGTGACGCTAGGTGCAAAGTCCTGACACTTTCCCTGAGAGGTGTAGCCTGAGGGTTGGACTTGCTCTGTGACTCAAGTGTGCTAGCCGCACATATGTGGGAAACAGATGCTAAGCCAAGGGGTAGCTATCCAGTCCTAACCCTACCTTGCCAATTAAAGAACTCTCAGTGTATAGAACGTCTAGTGCAAACAGAGTGGTAGAGTATCCACTCATAAACGCCACACATAAATGACACTAGCGCGCCCACGTGCACCGCTGAGAGCTTTTTAAACCCTAGGCTCCACCCCAAACACTCACGCCCAGTCAGCCGTGACATCGCCCGCGGGCCAATCCGGAGCCACCACATCATCAGAGCAGCTAACGTCCGACCACCAATGAGAAGACGCCACATCATGGATATGCTTGGTAAGGTAATCTTTGGACTTAGACTTCAGAGTGCAGGGCTGCACCAGAATATCACTGGTTCCCATAGACTTGGCTGGAGAGCCAGCAGTAACCAAGTGAATATTACGAGCCTGAGCAAGACGCTGGGACCTACGTCTGTGCTGGGCAGCATCTGCCTTGACCGAACCTGAATGGGAGACCACAGCATCAGGCAATGTTTGGGATCTATCCCGTGCAGTGGGGGAATCCTGACGCCTAACATTTAGTGCAATAAACATCAGTGAAAACAACAAGTTAAAAAAGCAAAGTGACTTAAAAATTCTGCAAATAATGAATAGGGGCCATTTGGTGGATATTTTGTAAGAAGGCTAAGGCCAGGTTCACATTATGTTAACAGCAGCCCGTTCAACACATGCGTTAACGGGCTGCTGTCAACGCAAGTGCTGACTTGATATAGCGCTAGCGCAGATAGAGCTAGCAGATGCTCTATCTGCGCTAGGAGTGACGGGCCTGGCAACGCTGCAGCCCGCGTCCCAGGGTCCGTCACTCAATGACGGCACATTGCTAGCGCACGCCCATTGTGGGCGTGCGCTAGCGATGTATCCGACAAAGGGCATAATGGCGGCGTTAACGGACGCCATAGATGCAATGTGGCCTAAGGGTGGGGGGAGAGCTATCAAGTATATAACAATAAGATCGAGACATACAAGTTTTTTTAACTATCTAAATTGTTGTTTTGCCTGACCTAACAAAGAAATGTAATATTTAACCCCTTAGTGACAGAGCCAATTTGGTACTTAATGACCGGGCCAATTTTTGCAATTCTGACCACTGTCACTATATGAGGTTATAACTCTGGAACGCTTCAATGGATCCCGCTGATTCTGAGATTGTTTTTTCGTGACATATTGTACTTCATGTTAGTGGTAACATTTCTTCGATATTACTTGCGATTATTTATGAAAATAACGGAAATATGGCAAAAAATTTTAAAATTTTGCAATTTTCAAACTTTGTATTTTTATGCCCTTAAATCAGAGAGATATGTCACAAAAAATAGTTAATAAATAACATTTCCCACATGTCTACTTTACATCAGCACAATTTTGGAAACAAAATTTTTTTTTGGTTAGGGAGTTATAAGGGTTAAAAGTTGACCAGCAATTTCTCATTTTTACAACACCATTTTTTTTAGGGACCACATCACATGTGAAGTCATTTTGAGGGGTCTATATGATAGAAAATAATGAAGTGTGACACCATTCTAAAAACTACACCCCTCAAGGTTCTCAAAACCACATTCAATAAGTTTATTAACCCTTTACGTGCTTCACAGGAACTGAAACAATGTGGAAGGAAAAAATGAACATTTAACTTTTTTTTGCAAACATCTTAATTCAGAACCATTTTTTTATTTTCACGAGTGTAAAAACAGAAATGTAACCATAAATTTTGTTATGCAATTTCTCCTGAATACGCCAACACCCCATATGTGGGGGTAAACCACTTTTTGGGCGCACCGCAGAACTTAGAAGTGAAGGAGCGCCGTTTGACTTTTTCAATGCAGAATTGGCTGGAATTGAGATCGAACACCATGTCACGTTTAGAGAGCCCCTGATGTGCCTAAACAGTGGAAACCCCCCACAAGTGACCCCATTTTGGAAACTAGACCCCTTAAGGAACTTATCTAGATGTGTGGTGAGCACTTTGAACCCCCATGTGCTTCACAGAAGTTTATAATGTAGAGCAGTGAAAAAAAAATCGCATTTTTTCTACAAAAATGATCTTTTTGCCCACAAATTTTTATTTTCACAAGGGTAACAGGAGAAATTAGACCACAAAAGTTGTTGTGCAATTTCTCTTGAGTACGCTGATACCCAATATGTGGGGGTAAACCACTGTTTGGGCGCACCGCAGAGCTTGGAAGAGAAGGAGTGCCGTTTTACTTTTTCAATGTAGAATTGGCTGGAATTGAGATTGGACGCCATGTCGCGTTTGGAGAGCCCCTGATGTGCCTAAACAGTAGAAACCCCCCACAAGTGACCCCATTTTGGAAACTAGACGCCCATGGAACTTATCTAGATGTGTGGTGAGAACTTTCAATGCCCAAGTGCTTCACAGAAGTTTATAATGCAGAGTCGTGAAAATAAAAAATATTTTTTTTTCCACAAAAAAGATTTTTTAGCCCCCAAGTTTTTATTTTTACAAGGGTAACAAGAGAAATTGGACCCCAAAAGTTGTTGTCCAATTTGTCCTGAGTATGCTGGTACCCCATATGTGGGGGTAAACCACTGTTTGGGCGCACGGCAGAGCTCGGAAGGAAGGAGCGCCGTTTTGGAATGCAGACTTAGATAGAATGGTCTGTGGGCGTTATGTTGCGTTTGCAGAGCCCCTGATGTACCTAAACAGTAGTAACCCCCAACAAGTGACCCCATTTTGGAAACTAGACCCCCCAAGGAACTTATCTAGATGTGCGGTGAGAACTTTGAATGCCCAAGTGCTTCACAGAAGTTTAGAATGCAGAGTCGTGAAAATAAAAAATATTTTTTTCACAAAAAAGATATTGTAGCCCCCAAGTTTTTATTTTCACAAGGGTAACAAGAGAAATTGGACCCCAGAAGTTGTTGTCCAATTTATCCCGAGTATGCTGATGCCAAATATGTGGGGGTAACCCACTGTTTGGGCGCACGGCAGAGCTCAGAAGGGAGGGAGCACCATTTGACTTTTTGAGCGCAAAATTGGCTGTCGTGTTTGGAGACCCCCTGATGTACCTAAACAGTGGAAACCCCCCAATTCTAGCTCCAACCCAACTCCAACACACCCCTAACCCTAATCCCAACCCGATCCATAATCCTAATCACTAACCCTAACGATAATCCCAACCCTTACCCCAAAACAACTCTAATGTCAACCCTAACCATAACCCTAATCAAAACCCTAAATCCAACACACCCCTAATCCTAATCTCAACACTAACCTCAAACCTAACCCTAATCCCAATACACCCCTAATCACAACCCTAACCTTAACCCTAATCCCAAACCTAACCCTAATCCCAAGCGTAACCCTAATGCCAACCCTAACCCCAATACCAACCCTAATCCAAACCCTAACCCTAATCCCAACTCTAACCCTAACTTTAGCCCCAACCCTAACCCTAAGGCTACTTTCACACTTGCGTCTTTTGGCATCCGTCGCAATCCGTCATTTTGGACAAGAAACGGATCCTGCAAATGTGCCCGCAGGATGCGTTTTTTGCCCATAGACTTGTATTGCCGACAGATTGTGACGGATGGCCACACGTCGCGTCCGTAGTGCACTGGATCAGTGTTTTGGCGGACCGTCAGCACAAAAAAACGTTCAATGTAACGTTTTTTTGTACATCGCATCCACCATTTCTGACCGCGCATGCGTGGCCGTAACTCCGCCCCCTCCTCCCCAGGACATAGATTGGGCAGCGGATGCGTTGAAAAACTACATCCGCTGCCCACGTTGTGCACAATTTTCACAACGTGCGTCGGTATGTCGGGCCGATGCATTGCGACGGCCCCGTACTGACGTAAGTGTGAAAGAAGCCTAACCCTAAATTTAGCGCCAACCCTAACTCTAAATTTAGCCCCAACCCTAACCCTAAATTTAGCCCTAACCCTAGCCCTAACCCTACCCCTAGCCCTAACCCTACCCTTAGCCCTAACCCTACCCCTAGCCCTAACCCTAGCCCTAACCCTAGCCCTACCCCTAACCCTAGCCCAAACCCTAGCCCTAACCCTACCCCTACCCCTAACCCTACCCCTAACCCTAGCCCTAACCCTACCCCTAGCCCTAACCCTACCCCTAACCCTACCCCTAACCCTAACCCTAACCCTAATTTTAGCCCCAACTGCTCTTCTCCTGCCGGCCGGCAGATGGAGACAGATGGCGGGCGCATGTGCAGTTTTCTTTTGCCCAGAAGATGCCGGCGGCCAGGAGGAGCAGCAGGAGGATCCAGGGACACAGGTGAGTATGCTAGGGTCCCCGAATCCCCCTATTTCTCTGTCCTCTGATGTGCGATCACATCAGAGGACAGAGAATTACACTTAGCTTTTTTTTTTTTTGCGGTCGCCGGTAAACAGTTAATTACCGGCGATCGCAAAACAGGGGTTGCTAAAACCGACCCCCGATCATGCTCTTTGGGGTCTCGGCTACCCCCGGCAGCCGAGACCCCAAAGATTCTCGCGGGGCCGGTCGGCGGGCGCACTGCGCATGCGCCCGCCGTTTTCAAGATGGCGGCGCCCACCGGGAGCCACGAGGAGCATCGGGGGAGATAGGTAAGTATTGGGGGGCTACCTGGGACCCCTTTTCTCTATCTTCCGATGTGCGATCACATCGGAGGATAGAGAAATTAAAAAGAGATCGCGTTTTTTTTCTTTTTGCGATCGCCGGTAAACGGTTAATTACCGGCGATCGCAAATGCGGGGTGGGTTAAAAAACCCCGAATCATGTTCTCTGGGGTCTCGGCTACTCCCGGCAGCCGAGACCCTGGAGAAAATCCGACTCTGGGGGGCGCTATTTACTTTTTCCACAGCGCCGTTATTTAACGGCGCTGTGGTTTAAGTACCCTTAGCGGCCGCCGTTAAAAGGCGTATCG
This sequence comes from Ranitomeya imitator, assembly GCF_032444005.1. NCBI lineage: Eukaryota > Metazoa > Chordata > Amphibia > Anura > Dendrobatidae > Ranitomeya > Ranitomeya imitator. The sequence goes on along the minus strand of NC_091285.1, from coordinate 200,807,903 downwards.
GCGGTCGCTAAGGGGTTAATTGTAGGAGAACTCTTGTAAGCCACTCTTTATAGTTTGACATCACAACTGTTTTTGGCACCTTTTCTTAAAGTAAATCCTATACATTTAGTATTCAAATTCTAAGAAAGATGCAAAAGGAGATGGAAAAAACACAAGTTTATCTGCCTGAAAGTCCTAACGTCCAATTCCATCTGCAGTGCTACTGATGGAAAGTATGGAAGATGACACAATAGGGATTTCCTGTCTCTCTGTGAGGGTGAAAACACATCACTGACAGGAATAATTGTAAAAGGGTAGATGGATTTTAAACTCCTAGCAAACATGACAGCAACCAGAACTGTCACCTGCAGAGTGCACATGGTAACATTTTCGGAAACAAGCAATATTGCAGTATGTGAGCACCAGCTGATAGCACTCAGCATTTCATAAGGGAGAGCGGTTTAATGTCAATATCATGTTTCACTGCATACTCTCAAGGGGATAAAGTCCATTTTCAGTAGCTTTCCGCTGAATCTCTTCATGCTGTGAGTCACGAATTCCCCTATGCCAAGCAAAATATATCTCTTGGAAAAAAAGAATGGATATAAAAATAAGCAGCAAGTATACAGATGAAAATAACTTGCTCATGAAGTAGCTGTTGATTAAGAATTGAACAGATGGAATTAAATTGTTTTAGAATTCATCACTACATCTTGTCTCTACCAATTGTATATAATGTAGCAGGGCAGCAGCAAAAGTGGGGAGATTCAGGTTTAAAATGTAATAAATGTGGAGTATTTTGATGTGAATGGAAGAAAAGAGCAAAAATGACCCCAGTCCATATAATGTATGGCTCTCAATATAATTTTAGTTTAGAAGATCATCTCCACAACTAAAGTTAATTTGTAGCTGGCTTAAAAGTCTACTTTTTAGTATTTTATGGCAGCCATTCACATGAATGGTCATCTATGTAAAACGCACTTAGCAACTTTCTTTTCATGTCTTGGTTAAGGGAATTCTCCTCTGCAATGGGGTTTATGAAAAGAACATATCTTAGAGTAACAAACTTAAGGTACTGTCACACTAGACGATATCGCTAGCGATCCGTGACGTTGCAGTGTCCTCGCTAGCGATATTGTCCAGTGTGACAGGCAGCAGCGATCAGGCCCCTGCTGGGAGATCGCTGGTCGGGGAAGAAAGTCCAGAACTTTATTTTGTCGCTGGACTCCCCGTAGACATCGCTGAATCGGCGTGTGTGACACCGATTCAGCGATGTCTTTGCTGATAACCAGGGTAAACATCGGGTAACTAAGCGCAGGGCCGCGCTTAGTAACCCGATGTTTACCCTGGTTACCATCCTAAAAGTAAAAAAACAAACACTACATACTTACCTACAGCCGTCTGTCCTCCAGCGCTGTGCTCTGCTCTCCTCCTGCTCTGGCTGTGAGCGTCGGTCAGCCGGAAAGCAGAGCGGTGACGTCACCGCTCTGCTTTCTGGCTGCCCGGCGCTCACAGCCAGACCAGAGAAGCAGAGCGCCGAGGACAGACAGCAGAAGGTAAGTATGTAGCGTTTGTTTTTTTACTTTTTAGGATGGTAACCAGGGTAAACATCGGGTTACTAAGCGCGGCCCTGCGCTTAGTTACCCGATGTTTACCCTGGTTACCGGGGACCTCGGGATCGTTGGTCGCTGGAGAGCGGTCTGTGTGACAGCTCTCCAGCGACCAAACAGCGACGCTGCAGCGATCCGGATCGTTGTCGGTATCGCTGCAGCGTCGCTATGTGTGACGGTACCTTTACTGTATCCTAGAGAGATATACATAAGGCACTTAAAAATTGTGTGACCAAGTAAGCAGGGCATTAGTGAGGTAGACCACCAATCGGGGCACAAGTGAGGTAGACCACCAATCGGGGCACAAGTGAGGTAGACCACCAATTGGGGCACAAGTGAGGTAGACCACCAAGCGGGGCACAAGTGAGGTAGACCACCAAGCAGGGTAATAGTGAGTTAGACCACTAAGAAGGGCACCAGTGAGGTAGACCCCCAAGCTGGAAAATAGTGAAGCAGACCACCAAGCAGGGTACTAGGCAGGCAGAATGAAGCAGGGCACTAGTGAGGCATAATGGAGCTGGGCATTAGTGAGGCAGACCACCAAGAGGCCTATCAAAGTGAAGGAATGAAAAGTGTTGGTGAAATAAAATAAACTGCAAGTCTTTACATACTATTATGGGTGCAGTATAACATGGAAGAAAATCGCATTGCAATGCTTGGACTGGCTAATGGCTCTATTGACCCAAGCATGACAGCATGTATTTCTTTGCAGCTATCACGCTTGGGTCAGGAGAGCCGCCGCATTGCAATGCGATCATCGTCTCTGTTATACAACCGTCTGACTGTGCCCTAAAACAAACTTCAGTAAATGCTGAGAATGAATGCTACGGCAATTCAATTATTTCATATTTAATAAATGTACTTATTGCAAATCTATCGCAAGAGAATAATTAGATTGATTATGAATAGTGTTGAGCATTCCGATACCGCAAGTATCGGGTATCGGCCGATACTTGCTGTATCGGAATTCCGATACCGAGATCCGATACTTTTGTGGTATCGGGTATCGGTATCGGATACATAAAGATGTGTAAAATAAAGAATTAAAATAAAAAATATTGATATATTTACCTCTCCGGCGGCCCCTGGACTCAGCGCGGGTAACCGGCAGGCTTCGTTGTTCAAAATCAGCGCTTTTAGGACCTCAGAATCACGTCCCGGCTTCTGATTGGTCGCGGGCCGCCCATGTGACCGCCACGCGACCAATCACAAGCCGCGACGTCATTCGCAGGTCCTTAACGCGCTCATTTTTTAAAAATGAGCACGTTAATGGCTTTCAAAGACGTAGCGGCTTGTGATTGGTCGCGGCCACGCGACCAATCACAAGCCGCGACGTCACCGCAAGCTATTAACGCGCTCATTTTTAAAAATGAGCGCGTTAATGGCTTTCAAAGACGTAGCGGCTTGTGATTGGTTGCGGCCACGCGACCAATCACAAGCCGCGACGTCACCGCAAGCTATTAACGCGCTCATTTTTAAAAATGAGCGCGTTAATGGCTTTCAAAGACGTAGCGGCTTGTGATTGGTCGCGGCCACGCGACCAATCACAAGCCGCTACGTCTTTGAAAGTAATTAACGCGCTCATTTTTAAAAATGAGCGCGTTAATAGCTTGCGGTGACGTCGCGGCTTGTGATTGGTCGCGTGGCCGCGACCAATCACAAGCCGCTACGTCTTTGAAAGTCATTACCGCGCTCATTTTTAAAAAATGAGCGCGTTAAGGACCTGCGAATGACGTCACGGCTTGTGATTGGTCGCGTGGCGGTCACATGGGCGGCCCGCGACCAATCAGAAGCCGGGACGTGATTCTCAGGTCCTAAAAGCGCTGATTTTGAACAAAGAAGCCTGCCGGTTACCCGCGCTGAGTTCAGGGGCCGCCGGAGAGGTAAATATATCAATATTTTTTATTTTAATTCTTTATTTTACACATCCCTATGGATCCCAGGGCCTGAAGGAGAGTTCCTCTCCTTCAGACCCTGGGAACCATCAGGATACCTTCCGATACTTGATGTCCCATTGACTTGTATTGGTATCGGATATCGGTATCGGCGATATCCGATATTTTTCGGGTATCGGCCGATACTATCCGATACCGATACTTTCAAGTATCGGACGGTATCGCTCAACACTAATTATGAATCAGTGTGATTTCAGTGTTGGCAAGTAGGCTTAAATTCTTTACATTTGCACTATCCAATTGAAGAATTGTATCACGTGTATTATGACACCCCCAGAAGAAGCTGACGCGAAACATGCATTGGGGTCTTCTGCACCCAATCTACCAAGGCTGAATTGAATCCAAAGGCATAACATCTGCTTGGTCCCATATTCATATGTCATTTTTTGCATACTTTGCACAGTATTTATTTAGTGATAATCATGTGCATATTTACTAGACTCTAGTTCCATGTACGACATTGTTCCACATCATTCTAAATATTGAGATATCTATGAATATAGTAAATATATATAGTACAGTATTTTGTGATGGAATTGAATTTATATACCTCCCACTGACTCGCTGCTTTATTTGCACGCTTTGAACATGAGTTTGTATTTTTTTCTATGTATTTATTTCATGTATGTAGGATCATGCTCCACATTATTATGATTTAGCATGTGATTATGTATTAATAACCAGGGAATGTTTAGTGTTATATCTTAATTTAAGTGATAACTATTTTCTATGTACTGTGTATTCATGCTTCTGGGGAAATGAGGATACTCTGCTCCACACTCCTATTTTTTATTTGTTTTTAGATTGTCAGAAATGAATAAAGATGATATTATTAGTATTTTGGTTGTTTTTGCTTCCATTAATTAACGGATATATTTATTACATGTACAGTGGGGGAAATAAGTATTTGATCCCTTGCTAATTTTGTAAGTTTGCCCACTGACAAAGACATGAACAGTCTATAATTTTAAGGGTAGGTTAATTTTAACATTGAGAGAGATAGAATATCAAAAATAAAATCCAGAAAATCACATTGTATAAATTATATAAATGTATTTGCATTTTGCAGTGTGAAATAAGTATTTGATCCCTCTTGCAAACAAGACTTAATACTTGGTGGCAAAACCCTTGTTGGCAAGCACAGCAGTCAGACTTTTTTGTAGTTGATGATGAGGTTTGCGCACATGTCAGGAGGAATTTTGGTCCAATCCTCAGATCACCTCTAAATGATTAAGATTTTAAGGCTGTCGCTTGGCAACTCGTAGCTTCAACTCCCTCTGTAAGTTTTCCATGAGATTAATGTCTGGAGGCTGGCTAGGCCACTCCATAACCTTAGTGTGCTTCTTTTTGAGCCACTCCTTTTTTTTCCTTGGCTGTATGTTTTGGGTCATTGTTTAAATGTCCTGGCGGAGGGAAGGAGGTTGTCACTCAGGATTTTACGGTACTTGGCTCCATCCATTCTCCCATTGATGCAGTGCCTTAGCAGAGAAACAGCCCAAACATAATGTTTCCACCTCCATGCTTGACAATGGGGACGGTGTTCTTTGGGTCATAGGCAGCAGACCCCAATTTTTGTCTCATCTGACCACAGCACCTTCTCCCAAACACTCACAGAATCATCAAGGTGTTCGTTGGCAAACTTCAGATGGGCCTGCACATGTGCCTTCTTGAGCAGAGGGATCTTGTGGGCAGTGCAGGATTTTAAACCTTTACGGCGTAATATGTTAGCAATCGTTTTCTTAGTGACTGTGGTCCCAGCTGCCTTGATATCATTAACAAGTTCACCCCATGCAGTTTTAGGCTGATCTCTCACCTTCCTGACGATCAAGGATACCCCACGAGGTGAGATTTTTGCATGGTGCCCCAGATTGATGTCGATTGACAGTCATTTTGTATTTATTCCATTTTCTTACTATTGCACCAACAGTTGTCTCCTTCTCACCCAGCGTCTTATGTATTGTTTTGTAGCCCATTCCAGCTTTGTGCAGGTCTATGATCTTGTCCCTGACTTCCTTAGGCTGCTTTCACACATCAGGTTTTTTGCATCAGGCACAATCCGGCGAATGTTGGAAAAACTGGATCTGGCGCAGATTGTGAAAAACTGATGCGACGGATCTGTTTTTTTGATGGATCTAGCTAGCATATCTAGATTATTGGATAAAAAAATATTTGGAGCATGCTCAGTTTAAAATAACGGAATCCGGCGCCGGAATCCATCATTTTCTGGATTCGGCACCTTCCGGCTCCCATAGACTTCCATTCTAGCAAACAGCCGGAGGCGCCGGATCCGCTATGTTGCTATGGACGTTTTTTCAAAAAAACGGAAATGGCAGATTTGCCGGATCCAGTGAAAACTGGACGAAACGCAAGATCATCACAATCCAGCACTAATACAAGTCTATGGGAAAAAAACGGATCTGGCAGCAACATTCGCCAGTTCCGTTTTTTGAAAATTAGCCGGATTCAGCCTGACACCGAAAACCTGATGTGTGAAAGTAGCCTTAGAAAGCACTTTGGTCTTGCTCATGTTGTTGAGGTTAGAGTCTGACTGATTTATTGAATCTGTGAACAGGAGTCTTTTATAAAGGTGACTATGTGGGACAACGGTCTTTAATGCAGGTAACAAGTTAAAAGTTAATTAGGAACATCTAACTGGTCTGTAGGAGCCAGAACTCTTAATTGTTTTTAGGGGTTCAAATACTTATTTCTCACAGCAAAATGCAAAAAAAAATGTATACAATGTGATTTGCTGGATTTTATTTTTGATATTCTATCTCTCAATGTTAAAATTAACCTACCCTTAACATTATAGACTGTTCATGTCTTTGTCAGTGGGCAAACTTACAAAATCAGCAAGGGATCAAATAATTATTTCCCCCAGGAAAGGGAGATATATAAATTCAATTCCATCACTGTATTAGCACATGAAACCAATTGGGCTTGTACTTGCACATTGTGTCTATTAAAAGTAATGGTAAAGAAAGAAGGAATTGTTTGCAAATCATGAATCTTAACGTAGTCATATAAATAGACACTTACATAACTTAGTACAGCTGATTTGACCTCCAAGGAAACAAAACTTAACCAACACTATGGCCACAGTTATAGCAAGAAGTGCGCTTATAAAATCTGGGCACAAATTCAAGGCTCAAGATGGTTCCTGGATGCACTTTCTCATTTCCCTCTGGCCTTCTAGTTTGAATCTGTTTTTACAAAAGTTTTACTTTCACTGAAGTCTTTTTAAAATAAACTTTATAAAAAAGAGTAACAATATAGTGCCCTGCATGGAAAATGTTTGCTTTAGTCAATCTTATTTTCAACTTTTGATAGCTTGCACAAGTGACATGGTGACATGTCGTTATACCTAATACATACTAAAAAAGAGTCTCTATTAAAAATGCATTTTTTATGCTTTAGATTTGAAACATTTAATTGGCTGTAGTGCACGTAATTAACAATAAAACTATGTAAAGTGCACCTTATTATTTTGATAGCGTAGATTGGACACTTGTCATAAAGTAATAACATATGCTTGCCATTGAGTTGCATGTTAAACAAGAGACTGAATGGATCAATATATCTATGATATATCTGTTACTATGACTTTTAAGTAGTCATTGGTGGAAAAGGAAAGAGATGAAGGCTATAAAAATGCTTTTCCGCTAATAACCACTACTTGTTAAATGGGTCCCTTAAAATAGGCAGGTGACAATGGTTCTAGAGCAATCAGCTCTAATATGCTGGATATCTGGCTGTAATTGTTTGATTACCTTGCAGCACTACAACAAGGGAAATAAAGGATTTAGCAGTCCCTCCCCAAAGCAAAACACTCTCTTTGTAATTGCTCTCTATTCTGACCAAGATATGCAAATTGCCCTTTCAGAGAGGAAGAGGACTAGAACTCTAGTGCCACCTATTGGAAGTAGAAGTCCTAAAAGTGAGCGTCGACCCTTTAGCGAGCCTTGTCACATGACTTAGGATAAAAGCCACAACCAGAAACTCAATTTGCAGACGCTGTGTTTTGGGGTACTGCTCCTCATCAGTGCAAAGTGTGAGATTTGGTTCGGCTGTGTGCAAGGCATCTGACCAAGATATGAGGCCTTGAACATAAAACCTCTTTCTATTAACTTAGAATTTTCTAAAAAGGGAACATTTAAATGAAGTTTTACTTGTGAAATCTGAAAATGAACTTAGATCAATGAAATTATGTTTAAGTTGACCGCGTGTTTTTTTTTTGGTTTCCTATAATACAATGTCACCATTCAAAGATGGCTGGAACAAAGTGTTCTTCATAACAGCAAAAAACATTCTCACTGTTCAATCTACTATCAAAATGTCACACAAGTCATTTTGGGACAATCAGTAAACAATTATTGCCTTTAGAGTGTAACTAATTTAAGGCACTTGTACAATACTTCTTGCTAAAGAGCAAGTGGATCTGAAGTTCTGCTTCTATTGCTCAACACAATTTTGTAATATGAGCATCAATGCCCTGGAGCTAAATGCGTTGTAGTCCTGAATGTTGGTTTTAAATGGTACCGCATGCTTAAATCATGTCTGCGAAACTTGCTCAGCAGGATTAAGAAACTCAGTCATGAATTGCCAAGCAAATATCTATTCCCCTGGTGTTCCAAAAACACAGGTCCTGATGTTTTATCAGTTCCAGATTAAATAGATCTATAAAACTCTCACTTAGTTTGCCAAGCAAATTAGAACAGGTCTGCGATGTACTTTTTGACACAGCTGAGAATTCGGCTCATAAATTTCGAGAGTGATTTGCATTATATGAGTGTTCGGACCTGTGCTGAGCTGTGACTCCACACTGAAGAGATAAATAATGCCTTTGTCAGGGTTATGATTTCTATTTTCTCTAGAGCTGCAGACTTCTCCCCTGAGTATGCAGTTTGACGTAATAGAAGAGGTTATGTCTATAACTCTTTAAAGATGTTCAGATTCCAATGCTCATCATTTGTCTTTGTATATGGATTAATTTATGGCTGGAAAGGTACACCCTAGAAAGTCCAGTAGGAAACTCTTTAAACACAAGTTCTTGTCTGGTTGACTACCTCTAAAAGTTATAAAGATATATAAAGTAACAAGGTAAAATACAACTTTTTGGGGAAAAAAAGTACCACCCAGAGGCTTTTTAGAAGGCCGCACTGGGGAGACATGATTAGTATTCATACTCTTGTGCATGTCCCTATGAACAACGTATCAGTAAGCGGAAGGTACGATTGCAAGGCTACTGGTAATTATTTATTTAATAATTATTATAATTATTATAATGTAATATGATGCTTTATGGCTACTAAAAAATTAGGAATTCACAGACATGTTTGGATTGCTGCATAATCTGTCAATAGGTCAGTTGGTTATAGACTTAAACTTTTTTTTGCATTATGTAGAAAGCTGCTGCTATTTATCCCAATAAAGACCCAGCCATTCTCTGATAGGTTATATCTTTCCGCAGACTTTAAGGCTCCGTGGAGGTGGCGCCTGATTAACTGACTAGTAAGGAGCCCCGTGGCATCTATTGGCTTACCATGTGGCTTTAGGTGTTATACTCTATGTTTAAGCTGCTTTTCTTTCGTGGAAGCTATATTTCTAGGAAAGAATACCTCTGTACAAAGCCCATCAGATGTAACTTGCCATGTTTTTTTTCAAAAACATATATGTGCCAACAAAGAATTCCTCAATATGCCTCAATATATAATCGTAGGTATACAGAGGTAGGGCACTATTATGGGTGCTGAAGAGTGTAGGGTAAGTAAACAATAAGACCTAAGTGTTAGAAGGCGAGTTCCTTGGGTGTACTCATATATTGTATATATTGTATCAACTCAATTCGAATACTTAATTGGAAGAATAATAAGCTAATAGTGACATTTAATGATTTTGGTCTATTAGAATACCCCAACTTAAAGAAATTCGTTATATCAATACATATTACTGTTCAAATAATTAAAGAATAACCTTGCAAAGTGAATCCATATTTTTGTGGTTGTTTTAGTCTACAATTTTTTATTGTAAATCTATCTAAAAATGTCATTTAATTGTAAATATAATGGTAATCTGCAGGTAAATAGCATGTAAACTAGGTCTTTCAGGCTCCTTGGAGCAGTGGCTAAAGGGGCAACATGAAGTTATATTCTCCCTGCAGCCGCTCACTTCCAGTCATCAGGTGTAGAATGCTGTTACAGTCACACTCATTACCTAGTAGCCCCACTGTAATCACTCCCCATGCATATTAATTGACAGCCTTCTCTGTGTACAGAGTGATTACAATGTGTTCATTATGTAGTGAGTGGTGACTGTAATAGCAATCTGCACCTGATGACTGGATGTGAGTGGCTACAGGAAGGATATGTTTATTTTCTCCCTGTAGCTGCTGCTCCAGTGATCAGTCAGACATCATTGAATTGCTATTAACCTGCAGATTAACACTATTTCTGCTGGTAAATAGGATTTTTGGAAATAATAGTCTCCCTATATGGAGAAACTAGTAGACTGCATGCAAACATATCAATGTGGAGGTAAATGTATGGTTTAAATCTTTCATGCAGTATATTATATTAAGTCACAAATTTCTCAGTTTATGTGTTATATGTGTGTGTGATACTCAAAGACCTTACTTTAATGATTTAAAAAAATCATTCATTGATTCATTTGTTAAAGTTTTTTTTTTAAATAAATGATAGCCCTAAATCACTTGTTAAAAATTGACAACCACATGGTTGCTAGAAATTATCATGCACATATACTAAAAATAAGACTTTCCAGCCATGGATCATTGCCTGTCTATAAATACATCCGAATCTGAATTTTCAATCAGCTTGACATTAGGGAGTTCTGTGCTGTAAATGTCTTCACTAAGCTTGTTAAATCGTTTGCTAAGGATACACTGATATATTTTCAGTCCTTCGCTGAATTTTCCCACAATTTAATCCTCTAACACAGAAATTCTCAGCTGGTGCTTCCATCCACATGTTTCAAGGTACCAGACTGGGTGTGGTATAATGAACTAGTAACTTATGACATATTTTAAGTCCTATTTACTTACTTCTAGAAATAATATCATTTAAATCTGCTTTTTTAAACAGGGTCACATAGCTGTCAAATGGTAATACCATTAAGACATTCATTCATTGATACATCATTTATTTATATATAAATAAATACATACTCAATATACTCTCGCATCAGCTATTGACAAGGTTACCCCTCTCGTCCATGGCAGAGTGCGATGTATTAATTGACAACCTTGGCACAATAGCACCACTAAAAAGCTCCGGCAAGTGTCCAGGGTTGCAGAGCGGCGTTGGAAGAAAACACACTCGCAAGATGACTTCACTGTATTCAAACAAGCAACACTCGTTTTTAAATCTGCTCTCACCTCTGCTAAACAGGCCTATTTCACAACCCTTCCCTATCCTACAACCCCAAACAGTTATTCAAAACCTTTAACTCCCTCCTCCGCCCCCCACTGCCCCCTCCAACCTCCCTCATCTCTGCTGAGGACTTTGCCACACACTTTAAAAATAAGATTGACCAGACAAGGCAGGTCTTCATTGTTCAACCACCACAACCCCTTTGTATACCAGACCAATGCCCAAACCCCATAACATCCCTATCCAACATCACTGAAGGGGGGCTTAAATGTCTTCTCACCACCTGTGCGCTCAACCCCATCCCATCCCACCTCCTCCCCAACCTCACCACCACACGTATCCCATCCCTAACCCAACTCTTCAACCTATCACTAACTTCTGGCACCTTCCCTTCTGCTTTCAAACATGCCACAATCACGCCTATCCTTAAAAAGCCAACCCTCGATCCAGCTGCTATGTCCAGCTATCGCCCAATATCGCTGCTCCCATTTGCTTCCAAACTCCTGGAGCAGCACGTCCACTCTGAACTTTCCGCCCACCTCTCATCTAACTTGCTCTTTGACAATCTACAGTCTTGTTTCTGCCCTCATCACTCAACTGAGACAGCCCTAACCAAAATCACTAATGACCTACTTACCGCCAAAGCTAACGGACAATACTCTGTACTCTTCCTTCTAGACCTGTCCTCTGCTTTCAACACAGTTGACCACTGCCTCCTACTACAGATCCTCTCCTCCTTTGGCATCAAAGACCTCGTCCTATCCTGGATCTCCTCGTACCTTTCCAACGTTCAGCGTCTCCCAAACCCACACTACCTCCTCATCCCACCCACTCTCTGTTGGGGTCCCCCAAGGCTCTATTCTAGGACCCCTACTCTTCTCAATCTATACACTTGGCCTGGGACAACTCATAAAGTCCCATGGATTCCAGTACCACCTCTATACTGATGACACTACCTCTCTGGCCCAGACGTCACCTCTCTGCTGTCCAGAATCCCAGAGTGTCTGTCAGCCATATCCTCCTTCTTCTCCTCTCGCTTCCTCAAACTCAATGTGGACAAATCTGAACTCATCATCTTTCCTCCATCCCATAGATCTTCCTTAACTGACCTATCGCAATCAACGACATCATGCTTTCCCCCATATCGGAAGTCCGCTGCCTCCGAGTAACCTTTGACTCTGCCCTGTCCTTCAACCCGCACATCCAAGCTCTGTCCACCTCCTGTCGCCTCCAGCTCAAAAATATCTCCAGAATCCATCCTTTCCTCAATTGTCAATCTACTAAAATGCTTGTGCATGCCCTCACCATCTCCCGCCTTGACTACTGCAACATCCTTTTCTGCGGCCTCCCTGCTAACACCCTTGCACCTCTCCAGTCCATCCTTAACTCTGCTGCCCGACTAATTCATCTCTCTCCTCACTCCTCCTCCGCTTCCCCCCTCTGCAAATCTCTTCACTGGCTTCCATTTCCTCAGCGTATCCAGTTCAAATTACTAATACTGACCTACAAAGCCATCCATAACCTGTCTCCTCCATATATCTCTGAACTAATCTCCTGATATCTTCCCTCACGTAATCTCTGGTCTTCCCAAGACCTCCTTCTCTCCTCCACACTTATTCGCTCCTCATCCAACCGCCTCCAAGACTTCTCCAGAATATCCCCCATCCTCTGGAATTCTCTACCCCAACACGTCTGACTATCAACCACATTGGATGCTTCAGACGGAACCTGAAAACCCATCTCTTCAGGAAAGTCTACAGCCTGCACTGACCCCACTGCCTCCTCATCACTACTGGAGATACTGCCTCACCAACACCGGAGCTACTGCAACCATCAACCTACTGTCTCCTTCCCCATAATCCTGTAGAATGTAAGCCCGCAAGGGCAGGGTCCTCACCCCTCTGTATCAGTCTGTCATTGTTAGTTTGTTTACTGTAAGTGATATCTGTAACTTTTATGTAACCCATTCTCATGTACAGCACCATGGAATCAATGGAGCTATATAAATTAATAATAATAATCATATCTATTCAAAGACAAAAACACCAGTTTCTTGCACCACTGGCATACAGCTGATACTGATGGGGGTCTGCAGGCCAGCCAGACATTTAGCGTGCAATATTCAGTTACAGAAAAAATGAATAATACAGTTAGGCCCATATATATTTGGACAGAGACAACATTTTTCTAATTTTGGTTATAGACATTACCACAATGAATTTTAAACAAAAATTCAGATGCAGTTGATGTTCAGACTTTCAACTTTCATTTGAGGGTATCCACATTAAAATTGGATGAAGGGTTTAGGAGTTTCAGCTCCTTAACATGTGCCACCCTGTTTTTAAAGGGTTCAAAAGTAATTTTAATAATTGTAAATAAAATGTTCATTTTTAGTACTTGGTTGAAAACCCTTTGTTGGCAATGACTGCCTGAAGTCTTGAACTCATGGACATCACCAGACGCTGAGTTTCCTCCTTTTTGATGCTCTGCCAGGCCTTGACTGTGGTGGTTTTCAGTTGCTGTTTGTTTGTGGGCCTTTCTGTCTGAAGTTTAGTCTTAACTAGGGTTGAGCGACTTTCAGTTTTTTAGGGTCGAGTCGGGTTTCACGAAACCCGACTTTCTCAAAAGTCGGGTCGAGTGAAATTGGCCGATCCTATTGAAAAGTCGGGGTCGGGGATCGGCCGAAACTCGAAACCCAATGAAAGTCTATGGGTTTTTTAAAAAAAAAATATTTCCTTCAGGGCGATATAGCAGAAAAGCCGGTAATTCAATTACCGGCTTTTCATTTCTCTTGCCAAAACCCGACATGATATGAGACCTGGTTTACATACAGTAAACCATGTCATATCCCCATTTTTTTTGCATATTCCTCACTACTAATGTTAGTACATTAGTACATTAGTACACACGGCTGCAGGTGGGTACTCTCTGTACGTGCCTTTTATTAGCGGTATGCAGGCTTGAATCAGGTTCCACCCATTTAATTGTATGGGACTCTCCCTCTAATGGTTTATCTATGCCATGGTTTTGGCGAGCATAAGTTATATGGAATAGCCCGCTATATTAAGTTCGCACTAGGCACTTTATTGGTACTTCTCAATATACTTATTAGTGCACCAGGCACTTTATTTGATACTCCCTTGTATACTCAGTATCTCCCTGCATAAGTATTTTATCTGCGAGCATTTCATCTTTTGTCTATTGCTACCATCTGCCCGGCTATTCATTCATTTATATTATATCATTATGGTTCCTATTGTTTGTATACGCACTATGCATTACCCTATTGATTGATGTATGCTACTTATGTGTATATTTACACCCGTGGTATTAGTACAATTAACTCTTTCTGCTCTTCAGTGTAGTATTACGTCCGTGTGTGGCAATAGTGTCGCCTTTCCATTTTTTCATTGCATCCCTTTACTTGGTTCTTATTTGCATTATTTGTGTATTTTTAATATGGTTCTCTAATAAAATTGTTTACTTTTAGCTATAATGTCCATTTTTCTTTTGGGTGTCTTTTGTCATAATAGTCTTCATGTGGAGCGAACAGTACTTGCTAATAGAGATCAGCGGATCGGTTGAGATTTCATTTTGCCAAAAACTACAGATTTTATTTGGAAGTTTGATAAGCAGCAAAGTAATGATTCTGAGAGACCCAGAGCAAAATAAATATTTAATGTAAAAAAAACAAAACAAAAAAAAACTAATACTCTTCTGACCGGTCACCTCTTCTGGCACCCCGATGCTCCTGGTGCCTGCTGCTCACTCTTGCAGTTTTCAGGGCCTCTTCTTTCTGCATGCACATGGAGCGCCCGCTAGGACCCTGAGGTACTCGGGCCGGGTCCTGTGGTCATTAAGGGTGTAGTCACGGTGGCAGCGACCCGGTCCGTGGCCCTGGGCTTCCAAGTTAAAGGGAAAGTCTTTAAAGGGTTTTTTGAATGAAGAATGTTCGTGACGCCACCTGTGGTATTCCGACGCTGCTTAAAGGGGACCACTGGGAATGATAGTACTGCAGCAGGGATGGTATGGCTTCACACAGGTGAAGCTTAGTCCCCAGGGCTCTGGGTGTAGTGGGTAAAGATGAAGATGGTGTAGTGCCGGAAAGAATTGGAGGACACAAGGTTGCAGTCTCTTTACCTTTTACTGGTGGTATACAGCCACAGTCCAGGGTGCGGATCACAGGTGACAGTGAGGTCCAGGCAGCTTGGAAGAGTCCCTTTAACCAGGTGGGGTTCGAAGCCTTCCTTATTGCGCTATACTGTGCGTCCCTTGCAGCCTGAGGCTTCTCACAAGGTCCTCTCTCTCTTTGTCCTAGGGCAGTACCCACATGGCAGGCAATATGAGCCTTTTTACAGGTGCCCCTACTGGGGCAACTCTGGGCTCTATATGCTGCTGTGCCTTCAAGTGTAGTTGTGGACAGGCAACTTTAAATCTCCTGCCCTCCGGTTTCTGCTGCGAGGCATACAGTCCCACACAGCCTCAGACTCTGGTGTCCGGTTGCTGCGCTTCAGCATGGAGGGAGCTCAGTCGCAGCTTCCCTCCAGCTCCTCATTTCTCCTGTGCTCCTTCACCTCCACACTTTCCTACAGACTGAACTAACTCCTCCAAGCGAGAACATATATAGGGAAGTTTCCCTGAAACCGGGTCTAGAGCTCCCCCTTCTGGCTTGGAGTCAGAACATGTTGCTTGTATGTGTTACCTGATAAAGGGATCCTCTTTACTTCCAGGCATGGTATTACCCTCCCCAAGAGGAAGGCAATACCACTGTGGTACCCGGACTCCTGGGGTGCCACACACTTACCAATATCTACACTCTAGAACATGGCTTTCGTTCACATCCAAGCTTCGGAGGTCAGGGCATGTCATAAAGTAACAACTTGAGGATTAGCTGTAACCACTGAGGCCTGGTGTCTTCTATCTAGAAAAGGAATTCTAACTGCTACTAGGCAATGGTATGTTGTGATGCCATGAAGTTATGATGCACTGTGATCTCTGAGGCCTAGTTGTGGCCAAATATTCTGTCCTAGAGTGAAGATACTGATGCACTACTGTTAAAAATATCCAGATCTGGAGCAGAAGTGACTAAGACACAGACTGATCTACCACAGACGGATCTTGGGAGAGGACATCTAGCAAAAAAGTCCCTGAGTAGCTTACAGCTCTTAAAGGTAACAAGCATAGACAGGACTGAGTAAGTGAGACAAATAGATTGTCCCAGGTGGGAGCAGGGTCGGACTGGCCCACTGGAGAACCGGAGGATTGTCCGGTGGGCCCAGGCACTGACAACTGCTGACATACAGGACCAGCAGTTGTCTAGGGCCCCCACTGCTCCAAGGGCCCTCAGCCAGTGGCGTCGCTAATAGTGGCACACCCAGCTGCTATGGGGCCAGTGAGTCGGAAGGTCCCACCCGGTGCCAGCAAGACAGGAGGCAGAAGCCGGCTGCTGCAACTAAAGCCTGTCCCCGCTTCTAAAGAGAAATGAATATTCACTCTTCCCCACGCCCCCATGGGCATGGAGAGGAGTGAATATTCACTTCACTTTAATAGCGGGCAGTGTTAGCCACAGGCTGTTGCTAACACTGCCCGCTTTCAGAGCCGGCAGACCAGGGCCCCCACTCCACCAGCCCACGTGGCCACTATGGGGCCCGTAAGTCTGGGGGGGTCAGCGCCAGTGCCTCCCCCAGAACATGCCACATTCAATTGTATCGACATTATAGATGCTGATGCAGTTGAAAGCAATAATGGAGGAGAGCGTGTCAGATGACGCTCCCCCTCGCATCATTCTTCTCTGCCTCTTACACTGCGGATGCACAATGACATCACTTCTTCGAGAATTGTGTACCTGCTGTGTGTTGTGCAGACTGGAGCAGAGCCGGAATCAGCATGGGAATGAGGAGAGGTGAGTAGGGTTGAGCGAAATGGGTCGGCCAGATTCAGAAGTCGCCGACTTTTGGCAAAGTCGGGTTTCATGAAACCCGACCCGACCCCTGTGTGGGGTCGGCCATGAGGTCGGCGATCTTCTGAATCTGGAATCGGAATTCCGATACCGATTCCCGATATGTTTAAGATATCGGGAATCGGTATCGGAATTCAGATTTAAGTGTAAAATAAAGAATAAAAATAAAAAATATTGCTATACTCACCCTCGGACGCGCCCTGGTTGTAACCGGGAGCCTTCCTTCCTAAGAATCAGCGCTTGAAGGACCTTTCGATGACGTCGCGGCTTGTGATTGGTCGCGTGAGCGGTCACATGGGCGTCACGCGACCAATCACAAGCCGCGACGTCATCGAAAGGTCCTTCAAGCGCTGATTCTTAGGAAGGAAGGCTGCGGGTTAAAACCAGGGCGCGTCCGAGGGTGAGTATATACCTATTAGGAATATACTCACCCTCGGACGCGCCCTGGTTCTACCCGCAGCCTTCCTTCCTAAGAGTCAGCGCTTGAAGGACCTTTCGATGACGTCGCGGCTTGTGATTGGTCGCGTGAGCGGTCACATGGGCGTCACGCGACCAATCACAAGCCGCGACGTCATCGAAAGTTTATAGATTAAAAGAACAATTTACATTTTACTCAAAAATATACCCATAAAGAGAAAAATCAGACAAACTGAACATTTTGCAGTGGTCTCTTAAATTTTGCCAGAACTGTATATTACCGCACTTACACTACACTACATGTACATTTACATAGGTTTAGGCAATAAAAAGTTTGGTGGAAGTGCTTCTTAAATCCCTTCGCCATCTAGGGTTTTTCCATTTTTGAGTTTCCGTTTTTTGCTCCCCTTCTTCCAAGAACCATAACTTTGTTATTTTTCCATCAATATGGCCATGTGAGGGCTTGTTTTTTGTGGGACGACTTTTACTTTTGAACAATATCATTGATTGCACCATATAATGTACTTAAAATTGGAAAAAAATTCAAAGTACGTTGAAATTGCAAAAAGGGAAATTCCAATATTGTTTTTTTTACCATGTTCACTAACTATTAAAACTGACCTGCCATTATGATTCCCCAGGTCATTAAGAGTTCATAGATATCAAAAATGTATAGATTCTTTTGTATTTAAATGGTGAAAAAACATCCAAAGTTTGTCATAAAAAAGTTGCCATTTTCTGAGACCCGTAGCATCTCCATTCGTAAATTGGGACTGGGTGAGGGATTAATTTTTGCTTGCATAGTCGACATTTTTATTGATACCATTTTGGGGTAGATACAATCTTTTGCCCACCCATTATTGCATTGTAATTGAATGTTGCGGCGACCAGAAAAACGTAATTCTGGCATTTTTTTTCTGGTTATGCCGTTTACCGATTTGATTAATTCTTTTTAGATTTTGATAGATCGGGGGATTCTGAACATGGAGATACCGAATATGAGTATTTTTTATTCTATTTTATAATTATTTTATTTCAAATGGGGCAAATGTGGGGTGATTTAACCCCTTAGTGACGGAGCCAAATTTTTAAAATCTGACCACTGTCACTATATGTGGTAATAACTCTGGAACGCTTCAACAAATCCCAGTGATTTTGAGATTGTTTTTCCGTGTCACATTATACTTTATGATCATGGTAAATTTAGGTCGATATGTTTTATGTTTATTTATGAAAAATATCAGAAATATGAGAAAAATGTTCAAGGGGTCAGGGGGTCCCCCTGACGAAGGAAGAGATTCCGAAACGCGCGTCGGGGTGCGCGGTGATGGGACTTGGTGACCCTCCATGAAGGTATTTTGCAGATATAGGCATTATCCTTGGACACTTGTTTTTTGCACTCTGCACTTTATTGGTGTTTTTTTGAGCCTGCAGCTGCGTGCTGTTCAATTCTGTGGCTCTGCACATATACATTGCTTTTTTTGCACAAGGAATATTTTTTATATAGCAATCATTGATACGGCTACTTTTTACACTCTTATTAATTATTCATATATATCTTTTTGCACATTTTTTATATTGTTATATTTTTTAATGACTTTCACTAATTTATTTTTTTTGCAAATAATATGCATCAGTCGATATTGGAGGTCACCAACTTATATCTATTATGACAATTGTATAATATATTTTTTAATTGTCCTGTCATAAATTCGCGTACTTGATCATTTTTTATCTTGATTTTTTATATAAGTGGTAAGTGATGAGCGAGTATACTCGTTACTCAGGTTTTCCTGAGCACGCTCGGGTGGTCTCCGAGTATTTGTTAGTGTTCGGAGATTTAGTTTTCATCGCGGCAGCTGAATGATTTACAGCAACTACCCAGCCTGAGTACATGTGGGAGTTGCCTGGTTGCTAGGGAATCTCCACATGTAATTAAGCAGGCTAGTAGCTGTAAATCATTCAGCTGCGGTGATGAAAACTAAATGTCCGAGCAATCATAAATACTAGGAGACCACCCAAGCAACGAGTATACTCGCTCATCACTAATTCAGACCCTTTGCTCAGTGCACCCTTTTGAGCTAGTACAGCCATGAGTCTTTTTGGGAATGAATGATGCAACAAGTTTTTCACATCTGGATTTGGGGATCCTCTGCCATTCTTCCTTGCAGATCCTCTCCAGTTCCATCAGGTTGGATGAACTTTGGTGGTCAGCCATTTTCAGGTCTCTGCAGAGATGCTCAATTGGGTTTAGGTCAGGGCTCTGGCTGGGCCAGTCAAGAATTGTCACAGAGTTGTTCTGAAGCCACTCCTTTGTTATTTTAGTTGTGTGCTTAGGGTCATTGTCTAGTTGGAGGGTGAACCTTCAGCCAAGTCTGATGTCCAGAGCACTCTGGAAGAGGTTTTCATCCAGGATATCTCTGTACTTGGCCGCATTCATGTTTCCTTCAATGACAATCAGTCATCCTGTCCCTGCAGCTGAAAAACACCCCCATAGCATGATGCTGCCACCACCATGTGTGACTGTTGGATTTTTATTGGGCAGGTGATGAGCAGTGCCTGGTTTTCTCCACACATACCGCTTAGAATTATCACCATCTTCGTCTCATCAAACCAGAGAATCTTATTTCTCATAGTCTTGGAGTCCTTCATGTGTTTTTTTTTAGCCAACTCTATGTGGGCTTTCATATGTCTTGCACTGAGGAGATGCTTCCATCGGGCCACTCTGCCATAAAGGCCCAACTGGTGGAGGGCTGCAGAAAGTTCCACAAAGTTGACTTTGTGGAACTTTCTCCCATTTCCCTACTGCATCTCTGGAGCTCAGCCACAGTGATCTTGGGGTTCTTCTTTACCTCTCTCACCAAGGCTCTTCTCCCACGATTGCTTAGTTTGGCTGGATGGCCAGGTCTAGGTAGACTTCTGTTGGTCCAAAACTTCTTCAATTTAAGGATTATGGAGGCCACTGTGCTCTTAGAAACTTTGAGTACTGCAGAAGTTATGTTGTAACCTTGGCCAGATCTGTGCCTTGCCACAATTCTGTCTC
Source organism: Ranitomeya imitator (assembly GCF_032444005.1). NCBI lineage: Eukaryota > Metazoa > Chordata > Amphibia > Anura > Dendrobatidae > Ranitomeya > Ranitomeya imitator. The sequence goes on along the minus strand of NC_091285.1, from coordinate 200,787,552 downwards.
TGAACTCCTTGGCCAGTTCCTTTGACTTCATGATTCTCATTTGGTCTGACATGCACTGAATGCTGGGAGGTCTTAAATAGACAGGTTTGTGTCTTTCCAAATCAAGCCCTATCAGTTCAATTAAACATAGCTGGCCACTAATGGAGGAGTAGAACCATCTCAAGGAGGATCACAAGGAAATGGACAGCATGTGGCTTAAATATGAGTGTCTGAGCAAAGGGTCTGACTACTTATGACCATGTGATATTTCAGTTTTTCCTTTTTTTATTACATCTGCAAAAATTTCTACATTTCTGTTTTTTTTCAGTCAAGATGGGGTGCAGAGTGTACATTAATGTGAAAACAATTAACTTTTTGGAATTTACCAAATGGACGCAATGACACAAAGAGTGAATAATGTAAAGAGGTCTGAATATCCACTGTACCTGCAAACAGTATAATATGCCCCCCTACATAGTCTTGTAAACAGTATGATGAACCCCCATACAGTACAATGGGCCCCACACATTATTCCATACAGTATTATGGGCCCCAAATATTCCTCCATACAGTATAATGGGCCTCATATATTGCTCCATACAGTATTGTGGGTCCCATTTAGTCCTCCATACATTATTATGTGCATATGTAATCCTCTATACAGTGTTATGGGTCCCATATGGTCCTCCATACAGTATAATTGCCCTATATAGTCCACCATGCAGCATAATGGGCTCCACATTACAAATAAATAAATAGTCACATATCCTCGTTCCCCCACTGCTATGGACTCTGAAGTGCATTTTCTGACCCTTTGTCCTGCTAATTACAAAGGGCATGCTGTAGTGACGTAATTGCACCCTCTGCGCTGAGACATCATAGCGTTCAGATGCAGAAGGGGAATGATGGGAGGAGAACAGTCAGCTGACAGCCCCCTCACCCAGGACTGTTTTGAACTGTAATGGCATCCAGAATGCCAATACTCAGAATGCAGATACACTTTAAAGTATGATGCTGGCCATGGGGAAAGGTGGCGCTGGCACCGGCCCCCAACTCACAGTCACCATAGTGGTCTTGAGGTCTGCCACCACTGGTGGTATGCCACTGGCTGTGGGCTCATTAAAGCCCTACTCTGATAATTTTTTCATTACACCACTGGAGTGGTGCCACTGATGTCTGTCCCCTGCCCCTAGTATTGTACTTTCCATCCGCTGTCTTCTGCTCTTCCCGGATACGTTCCCTTTCTCCCCTCCTGTGACTGCACTACCTGAATGGTCGGAAGTCAGAGATAGCAGTGACAAGCTCTCAATGGAAGTCAGTGAAAACTGCGTTCGGGCCTCGTTGTGGCTCTCTTAGACTTACATTGAGTAGTGAACTCTGGCTTGACAAGCAAACACTAGAGCAATCTGCCAGGTCACAAGTAGCAGAAGATGACTAGAGTGATGGCGAGAACAGCAGAAGACGGCACCTGGTAAGTATTTTACTAAGGGCAGTGCGTATGCATTAGTGATATTCTGGTAGTGAAATTAAAAAAAGCACCGGAGTGGTGCTTTAACATAAAGTTTTTACTAGTGAATCACACTATTAACCTTTAAGCTGTCTTGTACTCACATGCTAGAATACTTTTCTTATCTACTTATTTATACATTATTTCTGGCTTCAGAAGAAAAAAGCTATGGACACTTTCCTGGGCAATGTTTTTTTTTTAACTTAAATGCGTATATATTTTAGCTAAAAATCGTATTTTGCGATTTGGTTTATTTATAAATTTTAGTCTAATAGCTTGTAGTGACAGGAGAGTTAATAACTTTTATCTTTGTTCTTCTGAGCTTCTCTTGGTCAATTTATTACCACAAATTAACATTCATGCCACCTTAACTCAACTGAGAAGAGGTGAGGAGAGGTAAGATAACAATTATAAAACGTCTTGTGAGAACAAGTTCACTCATAGGTTCCCATTTAGCGTATTCTGTTTCCAGTATTTATCAAAATTTTTAATGTAGCCCAATTACAAAAATGATTTTTATTTAAAAATGCATGCAGGTTTCCATATTTTCATCAGAGAGTCATGCTATGGTAAATGATATTACTAAAGGTGGCCATTTGCTCAAGTCACTCTTAGGCTATGTTCACACGTTCAGTATTTTTTTGGTCAGCATTTTACATCAGTATTTGTAAGTCAAAACCAGAAGCGGAACAATCAGAGGAAAAGTATTATAGAAACACATCACCAGTAGACATGAGCGAATATCTTCAGCTCCCTCCTTATTTGGCAAGCTATATTGCTTACCGAATAAGCTGCAGTGGGAACCCGGATACCTGGAGCACTTCCGATAAATACGTGTCTGGCACCGCAGCTGCATGTGTCGCAGCTGTGTGACAGTCACGACACATGCATGGAGAGCCTTTGTGTTTTGATATTGTCACACAGCCGCAACAAATGCAGCTGCGGCGCTGGACACCTGATTATCGGGAGCGCTCCAGGTATCCGGTTTCCCGCCGCAGCTTGTCGAATAAGTAGGGAGCCAAAGATATTCGCGAATCTCTAGTCACCACTTCTGCATTTATCACCCACTCCTGGTGTTGGATTACAAATACTGAACGTGTGAACGTGGCCATATGATGATGCCGCAGTATTCTTGATCAAAATGTTTCTCATCCCATGAAATAATAAAGTCTATACTTTACCTCCCGTGCCAGTACCATACCTCCATTGTTGTCAGGAACTTTCTCTGGGGAACTTGTGCAGTGTTGTGACATGTGACATGTGACACCGGCGCTCAGTCAGAACTAGTGTCACTGTCCCCGCCTTCCAGGGCCGGACTGGGACTAAAATTCAGCCCTGGCATTTGAAGTTACACAGGCCCACTTGTCACATGGTGACTGTATAATATCTTTGTACACTTGTAGGCAGGGCCGGTTTTAGGCAAAGTGGGGCCCTAGGCAAAGTTTAAAATGGGGCCCCAAATGCTAACATATTACACATCACACAAAAGCATTTTGGTTGTATTTATAAGCGCTGAGTTCAGGCCGCTAAATGAGTTTGATCGACAATACTGAAGTTGTTCAACGCTTGTTTCCTGGCCTCTTTCCACCAGCTGAGGAATAATGATGGGACAGAACCATCATTAACAGATCACTAACAGATCACCATACAGTATCATGTTATCAGCAGCACATCTACAGTTTACACCGGCGATGTGCTGCTGAGAACAAGGATTTTTGTTCCCGCAAAAACAATCTGAATATGCAGCATTTTACTTGTTTAGTAAAATACACCCCATAGTCCTCCATATATTATAATGTGCACCACAGTCCTCCATATAGTATAATACACTCCCTATAGTCCTCCATATATTAAAATACACTGCTCAGTCCTCCACATAGTATATTACACTCCTCATAGTCCTTCATACAGCATAATACACTCCTCATAGTGCTCCGTATAGTATAATGCTCCGCCATAGTCATCCATGTAGTACAATTCACTTCTCATAGTATAATGCACCCCATAGTTCTTCATATAGTATAACGTATTCCCCATAGTCCTCAATACAGTATAATGCAGCCCGCATACAGTATAATGCAGCCACCACCCTACAGAGTGTAATGCAGCCGCCCCAGAGTATAATGCAGCCACCCCAGAGTATAATGTAACCCCCAAAGAATATAATGCAGCCCCCCATAGAGTATGATGCAATCACCCCTCATAGAATATAAATATAATACAGCCCCCCATAGAATATAATGTAGCCCCGAATAGAATAGAATACAGCCCACCTCCCCATACAATATAATGCAGCCCCATCAAAGAATATGATGCAATCATCTCTCATAAAATCTAATGCAGCCCCCCATAGAATATAATGCAGCCCACCTCCCCATAATATATAATGTAGCCCCCCATAGAATATAATGCAGCCCCCCATAGTATATAAGACAGCTTCCCCATAAAATATAATATACCCCCCATAGTATATAACACAGCCTCCCCCATAGAATAGAATATACCCCGCAATAGTATATAACACAGCCACATAGTATATAAGACAGCCTCCCCCATAGAATATAATATACCTCCCATAGTATATATCAAAGCCCGCATATAATATAGCACAACTTGCATAGTATATAGCACAGCCTGCATAATATAGCACAGCCCGCCTAGTAGTATACAGCACAGCCCGCGTAGTAGTATATACTGCACAGCCCGTGTAGTAGTATATACAGCACAGCCTGCGTAGTAATATATACAGCACAGCCAGCGTAGTAGTATATACAGCACAGCCAGCGTAGTAGTATATACAGCACAGCCCGCGTAGTAGTATATACAGCACAGCCCGCGTAGTAGTATACACAGCACAGCCCACACAGTGGTAAATACACAGCACAGCCCACACAGTGGTAAATACACAGCACAGCCCACACAGTGGTATATACACAGCACAGCCCACACAGTGGTATATACAGCACAGCCCACACAGTGGTATATACAGCACAGCCCACACAGTGGTATATACACAGCACAGCCCACACAGTGGTATATACACAGCACAGCCCACACAGTGGTATATACACAGCACAGCCCACACAGTGGTATATACAGCACAACCCACATCTCATCCCCCCGATAATGGCTCCACAGTCCAGTTAAAAAAAAAACACTCTCCTCACCTTTCCTCTTGCCCGCGCTGCTCCTGGCTCCTGTCTCCTGTCTCGGCGGCTGCAGTCTGCCCGGGACACAGCAGGTGCGCGATGATATGACGTCATCTCGCACCTGCAGTGTCAGAGGCAGATCGGGGAATGATGGGAGAGGGAGCGACAGCAGACGCTCTCTCCTCCATCATTGCTTTGAACTATACCTGCGTCATAGACGTGTCACAACTCTGAACAAGAGCGACTGCCAACACCACTGGAACAGCGCCAACACTGGAGGTGGGAATAGGCTTTATTATTTTATGGGGGCCAAGCAAGGGGTATTAAAAGAAGTTGTCCAAGTTGTTATAATGATATATTTTGCCATGACTTCCTGAAAGACTAGCCAAATCAGTTCTCATGCTTCGCACTGACGAAGGCCAACAGCCTGAAACACCGTGTCTGCGAATTGAGATACTGTTTTCGCTCTTATCTTAAAGGGAACCTGTCACCCCTAAAATCGAAGATGAGCTAAGTCCACCATCATCAGGGGCTTATCTACAGCATTCTGTAATGCTGTAGATAAGCCCCCGATGTATCCTGAAAGATGAGAAAAAGAGATTAGATTATAATCACCCAGGGGCAGTCCCGCTGCGGTCCGGTCCGTTGGGCATCGCAAGGTCCGGTCCAGGGCCTCCTATCTTCATAGGATGACATCCTCTTCTTGTCTTCACGCTGTGGCTCTGGCGCAGGCGTACTTTTTCTGCCCTGTTGAGGGCAGAGCAAAGTACTGCAGTGCCCAGGCGCCGGGCCTCTCTGACCTTTTCTGGTGCCTGCGCACTACAGTACTTTGCTCTGCCCTCAGCAGGGCAGACAAAGTACGCCTGCGCCGGAGCCGCAGCAAGACGACAAGAAGAAGACGTCATCGAATGAAGATAGGAGGCGCTGGACCCGGATCGTGATGCCCATCGGACCGGACCGCAGCGGGACCACCCCTGGGTGAGTATGATCTAGCATCTTTTTCTCATCTTTCAGTATACATTGGGGGCTTATCTACAGCATTACAGAATGCTGTAGATAAGCCCCTGATGGCGGTGGGCTTAGCTCATCTTCAATTCTGGGGGTGACAGGTTCTCTTTAAGTCATATTGCAAGACTCATTAAAGGGTTGATTGTGACTTGGAGGATCGCTACTTCCAACAGGTGGCACTATACTGTAGAGTTCAAGTCCTCCTTTTCTCTGAAGAGGCAATTTGCATATGAAAGACTGTGGTAATGGATTTTAGGAAAGGATATAGAGCTAAATATATATATAAAGTGACTGTGTAAACATCTAGTATGACTTTAATAAAGTACTGTTGTCTTTACTCAGCAACTCACAAACAATCTATTCTAGATTCTTTTACTTTTACATCAGTCCTTACTGAAGTTCTCACATTCCAGGAAACAATGTCAATATGAAAAATCATTTCAAATGTTCCCTAGAAAGTACTTAAGTGGAACCTCATTCTTGTTGCCTCAGTCTTTTTGATATATGGTTTTGTGTGTCATGAATTACAGCATGAACAATGGGAATTGTAACACACGGTTCACTTTATTTGTGTATCCTTCCAACATGTGGAATATTGAGCCCTTTTCACCGGAGCCTTCACTATACAGGTCACTCTCTTATATGTATGATCACAGCAGCAAATGATTTTAATTAAAAGGCTGTGTGGTCTCTGTCAACTGTGTGACTTGGCCCAGTGGTTAAAACGACAAATCAAAATTCACAAAGCAATTAATTATGTCAGACCAGAGTATATGTCCATATGAAAAACTTTCTCTCTAATTGCTCAACATCATCTGCCAAAATTTAAGTAATTCAAGGGTTTTTCTTGGTATTTTAGGTCTAAGGAAAAGTAAAAGTAGTCAATGTGCCAAGAATCATTTCCAAGCTTGCCAAGTGCTTCTTTAGATGAGTTTTGCCAATGAGAAACTAAACAATGCGTTAAATCTGAATAAACCTGACAGTAGTTCAAATAGCCACATCAAGTAATCATTCCGAGCAGTATTTTCCACTTAATTTAGCATGACATTGGACCTGTAAGGCCGGGGTCACACTAGAGAGAAATACGGACGAGTGAGAGGCACAAAAACAACGCATTGCACTCGGACCAATGTTTCTCTATGGAGCAGCTCCCACCAGCCGTATATTTCTTGGCCGTATTTAACGGGCTTAAAAAATTGCAGCATTCTGTGATTGTCAGCGTATTCCTACAAAAATACGCCAATGCAAGTCTACGGTGGTGAGAAAAATACAGAGTAAACACACACCACACGTCTGCCTTGCGAGAAATACGCACCGGTGTCCTATAGAAAAGCCAGTAATTCAGTGCGGTGTACAGTAAAGTCACACTGACAGGTTAGAATAGAATAGGTAAAATTAATGTCTACACATAGTATAGGTATATATATATATATATATATATATATATATATATATTTATAACCATCCCCCTGACGAAGGCTCATGCTAGGGACTCTGCAGCGTGCAATAAGGTAGTTATTTGGAGGCTCTGTTTGGGCAGTGTACTTTCACTTTTTACTGGATACTTCAGCCATTGCAGTAGTTCTCACCTTTCCCTTTAAAAAAAGACCTTTCATATTATTAAGCACATGCACTTTACTATTATTGCTTTTTACCTTATGCTTTGTACGAGTCACTTTATTCAAGTATTGCATTTTCTATTATTCTTTCTTTTTCAACGGCAGTTTATTTTGTCATTATTCTTGCCATTGGGTATCAATTTTTATCTCTGTGCCGTTCTTATTCACATTTGATATTCTGCAGTTTTTGTCCCTGGGTTGTGCCCCACAAGTTCTGGTATTGTTCGCACCTTTTCATCATCTTAATGTTTAAATAAAGATTTTGCTTTTTTCTTTAATCACTGGACGTTCTTCGGGTGTGTTCTCTGTTCATGATTATAGTTTGCCGATTTGTCCTTTTTTTGGTATTATCCATGTATGCACACACTATGGTGTTAATAATTTAATTTATCCATATTCTATATATAGCCACAGATTTTGTATGTGCACTTTCCCTTGAGTCTCTTTAAATATATATATATATATATATATATATATATATAGTCATTGACACACACACATATATATATATATATATATATATATATACTAGATGGTGACCTACACATCGAGTATTCTAGAATATGTATTTCGTTTATTTATGAAGTTTTCAGAATAATGCAATTATACACAGGATTCGGCTGGCCGCGACCAATTAGCGAAGCGTGGTTCAAATTCCGCGCCAATTCGCGGGCGGACTGAGGGCAGATATTAATAGCCTAGAGAGGGACCATGGTTATTGGCCCCCCCCCGGCTAAAAACATCTGCCCCCAGCCACCCCAGAAAAGGCACATCTGTAAGATGCGCCTATTCTGGCACTTAGCCACTCTCTTCCCACTCCCGTGTAGCGGTGGGATATGGGGTAATGAGGGGTTAATGTTACCTTGCTATTGTAAGGTGACATTAAGCCTGGTTAATAATGGAGAGGAGTCAATAAGACACCTATCCATTATTAATCCAATAGTAGGAAAGGGTTAAAAATAAACACACACATTAAGAATAAAGTATTTTAATGAAAGAAAGACACAGGGTTTTATTATCTTTATTGTACACTCAATCCAACTGAAGACCCTCATTCTCCTGTAAAAAATTCCAAAGTAAAAAAGCAACAATATCCCATACCTGTCCGCTGTACAGTCAAGTCCCACGCTGTAAATCCATTTCAAGGGGTTAAATACATTTACAACAAGGAGCGTTGCTAATGCTGCCACTCCCGGCTGTAAATGGCTAGGGAATGAATGAAATTAAGGTAACGTAGCTTTGGTGACTGTCACCGAATCTGCGCCTCCTGGTGGCATAAACTCATATGAACTGTAGCGTGGGACATTTTCTGAATATTTTCTCATTTGTAAGCCAAAACCTGTTGTGGGTAAAAATACAGAGGTGGTGACGTGTTTCTATTATAGTTTTCCCCTGATTGTTCCTCACCTGGTTTTGGCTTACAAATGCTGATGTAAAATACTGACCAAATACTGATAGTGCAACCGTAGTCTAAAAGACACTCTCATCTGCATTTATAAAATGTTGGTACTGAAAATTTGGACGAGAGTCATTCAAGTGACTTGCGAGTATCATGCAATTTTTCTCACCTATCATCATCCGTCTGACGTCCATGTGACATGCATATGCAATACATATGCAATGCGATTTTAAAATCAGCTTTTACATACCGGAACTCTCTATGTCATTTCAAGTTAGTTTATTAACTAAAAAAGCAATCTTAGATACAGATATAGATACAGATAGATAGATAGATAGATAGATAGATAGATAGATAGATAGATAGATAGATAGATAGATATGGGAGAGATTGATAGATAGATGATAGAGAGGCATGGGATAGATAGATAGATAGATAGATAGATAGATAGATAGATAGATAGATAGATAGATAGATAGATAGATAGTTCGGGTACCACAGTAGTGCTGCCTTCCTCTCGGGGAGGGTAGTGCTATGCCTGGAGACAAGCGAGATTCCCTTTTGGCAGGTTGTCACACAGTCAACACCTTCTAAATCCAGGCCACGAGGGGGAGCTCAAAACCCTGTTTTAGGGCAGCTTCCCTGGATAAAGATCCTGGTTTGGAGGAGGAGCTAGTCATTTCGTCCCAGGAGACCAGTCAGTTCAGTTTGGAGAGAGAGTCTGTGTGCGAGGACAGACAGGGACGCAGCACAGTGGAGATACAGGAATCCAGGAGGCTACGAGTAGGCCTCCACGGAGTCAGAGCGTAGAATCCGGGTACTGGGAGCCCGAGGCTTTTGTGGAGCTATAAGACACAGAGCAGAATCGGAAGGCATAGAATTACATGGACTTTGCCCATATTCGCCTGTGGTATAGCAGCACCTTGGAGCCTGGAGTCACCGTGAAAAGACCCCAGTAAGCACGGCTCAAGCTGCCTACCATACAGGTACCTGTCCCAGGACAGGGGAACAAATTAGGACTTTGCTGGGAACACTTAGTGGCAGCAGGGACCTCATTTACAGTAAACGCAGAGTGGAAGACTTCTACCTGACCTGCCAAGGGGATTTCACTTGTCTCAGGATTGCCTGGACTCTTAATGGACGTGTTGCCAATGCCCTGGATTGTGGTCTGTCACCCATACTAAACCAGGTAAAGACTTACAACTTGTCTCCTCTATTTATTCATCGGCATCTACCAACATCTTGGCCACACACCATAGGACCCCTGGGAACCCCGCTTCACCTGTGGCAAATGTAACACCCGTGCTGCCGCAACATCCCCCAAGGGACCCCTTTAATGCAGTATCGGTCCAACTACTGACCGAACTCCACAGGTGGTGTCACGACAAACTTTGAACATAACCCCTTTAACGTTGAGGCCCAGGGCCACAGACTGTGTCTCAGCCACCGTGACATCCCCCTTGCGAGCGGGCCCGCTACTGAGTACCCCACTGCCCTGAGGGCGACTCAATGACATGGGGTTCCCCTTATAATTAATAACCAGCAAAGGCTAGGCAGACAGCTGTGGGCTGATATTAATAGGTTAGGAAGGGGCCCCCATGGATATTGCCCCCCAGACTAAAAACATCAGCTCAGGTGAACCAATTCTGGGGTTTAGCATCCACTTTTTCCACTTACCTTGGTGCGGTGACAAGTGGGGTAATATTATTTGGGTTGATATTAGCTTTGTACTGTCAACTAGCATCACCCCCAGGGGTTAGTAAAGGAAAGACATCTATAAAATACTCCCATTACTAACCCCATAGTCATATTGTAAAAATACACAGCCAGAAAAAAAGTAATTGAAAGAAACACACAAGCTAATTCATTTTAAATAAATACTCCCGGTCACTCTTTTTTCCCATTTATTATTGTAGAATAAAAAATAATAAACAACCATATTCCTCACCTGGCCCCCAAGAATCCAAATGTAATGCTGTCCCACGAAGAACTTGAGCTCTGCTACATCTGAATGGTTTGTTGAGCGGTGGCATGATTCAACCACTCAGCAAGCCAGCCAGATCAAACTGATACAGGAGCATAAGAATGACAGTGTTCTCAAATGGATTGGCAGAACAGAGAATATTTATGCTTAATGGGGAACTTTTATCCACATTACAAAATTAAGTCACAGGTCAGATGCCCAACTGTAGGTCTATTATTTCTCTAAGGGCTTCTGGAAAAAGCCAAGAGTAGCTCTGTAAAGAGTGAAAGATGTGGTGATCGAGAATGCACACTGCCATTCCATTTTAACTAGTATAACATTTTCCTGTTCTGCCTTATCGGTTCAGAATTCAGCCATCTGACTCCAACCGATCAATAAGTCATCATTAGAGATGAGTGAGCACTAAAATCCTTGGATGCTCGTTACTTGAATCAAGTAATTTCCAATGCTTGGGTACTCATTTCGAGTAACGAGTATAATGGGTGTCAATGGGAAATCCAAGCATTTTTCCAGCAGACCCTATAAAGAGGTCTGTGGGACAGTGAAAATGTTGAAATAGATGAAAAAAGTGCTGAATGGAAGTGGAACAGCATAGGGAAGACCCCTATAAGCATCTCAGGCTTCCTCATTGCTGCTGAGCACAATGGTGTCACACTTTTAATTCACTTTAAGCACTGACAATAAAACACTCAAAATCGATGAGAAATGGAGTTTACAGGAAAAAATGTTTTTCCTCTATATTGGATACATTTAAAAAGAATAAAAAACATATAATTTAAGTAAACTAAAATAGATTTTTTTTTTATTAAAAAAAATGGAAATTTCAGTGTAATTATTGAAGGAAGCAAGAAGTACCAAAAATTAGAGACTCAGATACATCTTGTATTAGACCTAAAGGAGAACCTCATACACATTCTGTTCAAATTGTGATGTAGTTGTATTCCTAGACTCATAAAGGATATGAACTAAGCAGAGTCATGCATACACCCTTGTAGGCACGAACTGTAGTGCCTCAGTCAAATATTGTGAACAAAGTGTAGTTGTGGTTACTCCTACACTCATAAAAGCTCTGCACACAGTGCAAAGCCTGCAGAAGATAACAGCTTGCGGAAATATTCAAATATTGAACATTAAAAACACTTTATGTGATGCGGTCATCTGGTGCCTCTCAGCATTTTCTGTTGACAGGCTAAAGCGCCTGTCTGTTATGAGTCCCCAAGAGCGCTAAAAACCTGCTCAGACAAGACGATATCGCCAGGGCAGCACAACACCTCCAAGGAATAGAGATACAGCTCATGCCAGTTGTCTTGCTTTGAGATCCAATAGCTGAAGGTCACAGGGGAATTAGGGAGTACGTTGGCTTTGCCGGCCAGGTATTGTTTGAAAATCTTTAAAACCTTTCTTTCCTTGTTTAAAATATCCGGTCATCAGGGCATGGACGTTGGGATGGTATCATTAAATTGGCCCAGGCTTTGACAGTGTACCCTGCCTCTGCTGTGTGTCTCCCTTGCCTCTCCTCCTTGGTTGGGCAAGGAAGCTTGCCTTCTGCCACTAGCTTTGTGTGATGGGAATGTTTTCAATAAATTTTCCACAATGGGCTTCTTGTATAGCACCATTTTAGAAGACCACTCTGCCTCAGAAAGAAGAGATGCACAGTTCCCCTTGTAGCGTGGCTCCAGCTTGTTGTGCAAGATGACTGTAACATGAGGGACACCTGAAAGGCAATGGTACATAAAGTCTGCCATATGTTCTAAGGTTTCTATAGCCAACACCTCCTTGTCTCCACCATGATGATGACTCTCCATCTCCTCCTCTCTCCCTCCTCATTCAACTTCTCAGCCCATCCGCATAGGAGAGACAAGACGACGTTTGTGTGGGTACTAGCCTCTTTTGCACTATCAGCCAGCTTCTGTTCCTCACCTCCTCATTGTTACCTAATCCACGCTGAGCAGATGAGTTGAAGCTGGGATGGGTAGTATATCCCTGTCTCATGTCTTCCTTCATCTTCACTTGGTCTGTATGCAAAGTGTCATATTTCATTGTCAGCAGCAACTGTTTTCGTAGGCACATAAGCGAGATTATTGAGCTGATGATGGCATCATTGCCTAAGGATGTCTTGGAACTGCTATTCCACAACTGGCCTCTGCTGCTCACAAAGCCTTGCCAGCATATGAAGTGTGGAATTGAAGCACGAGGTCAAATCGCACTCCAGTCGCTGTGCTACAACTTACATTGCTGCCAGAGCACAGGCAGCCATAGCTGACTTGGGTAAATGGGTACTTATGCAGGTTTCCTTGACCAGAAGCTCTATCAAATATGGGAAGGTTTACAGAAACCGCTGAACTACCAAGTTGAGTACGTAGGCTAAGCTGTGTGAACTTGCCAAGCTTCACAGCCGCCACTGGGTTGCGGCCATTATCACACACGACCATGCCTTGTTGGAGGTTCAGTGTTGAGAGCCACAGATCTGTCTGGTCTGGTATTCCATTCAATAACTGTGCCGAGGTGTGCATTTTTCCTCCTAGACAAAGTAGCTTCAGCAGAACCTGTTGCCACTTAGTTGAGGCAGTAGTGCAGAGCTTCCAGCTTTCAGCTGAGGTGGACGACGTGTTTTGAGATAGCACATTGGAGATGGAGGACGAGGAAGAGCAGGAGGAGTGCAGGAACTGGTGGAGGTGGAGGAAACCCTGATAGAAAAAGGGTCAGGCATCCTCGAAGTCAGTAGCACATGGCATTAGCAATGTTCACCCAGTGTGCCATCAGGGAAATGTAGTGGCCATAGCCAAAAGTGCTTGTACACATATCAGCTGTTAAGTGGACAATCACAATAACAGCATTGTTAAAGGCAAATGTGATATTTCTTGAACATGCTGGCACAAGGCAGGGATACAACAATAGGAGAAATTGTGGCGGCTGAGGACTGAGTACCGAGGGATCAAATTTGTACACCTGTAGCAGGACATTTTTTTTTTTTTTTAAACAAACAAAATTTCACACCAACTAAGTACTAGATTATATGTGAGACTAGTGAATTTTTGGACAACTACACTTACACTTGTAGCAGGCCAATTTTAGCTTTTATTTCAAACCAACAAAATTCACACAAAGCAGGTTTTACAGTATATATGACAATAGGAATTTTTTGGAACAAAAATATTTTGTAAACAGCCAAGCTGAGCAGTTTTTACATATTTGAACCCACCGTTATTTTACACAAAGCACGTTAAACAGTAAGTATAACAAATTGAATCCAGAAATGTTTTTGAAAGTAAAGACTTTGAAAGTGCATTTCATGTACTCCTACACTCCTAAACGATTTATAGAAAGTGCAAAGCCAGGAAAAAATTATAAAATTATACTGCAATCCTCTTCAGGTGTCCGCATCTTCTTCTCCTCCCTTTGGAGGCTGGTGGGACTGCCTCCATTTGGTTCCTGGAACCCGATTCCCAAGTATCTGGGCTGTAAGTGGCCTGGCTTTGGGTAGTGCTGGAGCCCCTGAAATGTATAAATGGGTCACAGCACCCTGTAATACCTTCACCATCGTCTCCTACTGCATGGGAGGTGGGGAACCTCAAGGACAGTACGATGTCTTGGGATGGTAGTCACTTCTCGAGCCACCTTGAGGAGTCTCTCCCAGGCCCGTTCATTTCTCAAGTAGGGTGTATCCTACTCCCTTCTTTCTGAGATCACACCACTGCATACCATCGACGTTGATCCTCCATTTGGAGGATTGTGACCCTGGTTCCAGCGACAGATCTTGCAGACTTCGAGGCAAGTGTTTTGTCTTTACTGCCTGCTGATTAAATGAGATGTGATGACGAGTCCCCTTTCTCCACTGCCGGTCGTATATAACGACTTTCCCCAGGGATGCCAACTGTTGGTACCTTGTGACTAGCAGGCCTGCTAGCATTTCACCAGCCTTGGTCCTGGCTTGCCTCCTTGTCTCCTCCGACCAGCATAGGCCCTGCAATCCGCTCACTAGTTGCTGGTTCCTGTCTCTTCAGTCCACAGTCCACAATAACCCCAGGGGTGAAGGATGAGGTCTGGATTCGCGCCTTTGTGGTTCTGTGAAACCGGCCATTACAGACCAAAGGCTACTGCCACCTCCACTGTTGCACCAGCTTGGTCTGGCTCCGATATTCCTTTGGTAGCTCCCTCGGGAGTCTCTTGGGATTCTGCCATCTTTGTTGCTATGTCGCTCACTAAGCACGTTACACTGTATTTATTACTAATTCAATTCAGAAAATTTTTATAAAGCTTATTTGGAGTGTTATATACCACCGAAATATACCCAAGAACATGCAATACTCTATGGATGATCAATCTAATATTGATACATTTTTCATCAATTCTTTTGAGGGTTATATACTATTAAATTGTACCTCAGAAGACGTAATACTGTATGGATGGGTAATATAATACCAATAAATTTTTGAAATTTTTTTGAGGGTTATATACCATCACAATGTACCAAAGAAAACATAATACTGTATGGATTAGCAATATAATACCGAAAAAATGTTGACAACTTATGTTGAGGGTTGTATACCAACGATATCTACCCAAGCACATGTAATATTCTATCGATGAGCAATATAATGCAACCTTTTTTTGAGAACTTGTTTTGAGAGTTATATGCCACCGAAATGTACCCCAGCACACGTTTTACTCTATGGATGAGCAATGTAATACAAAAAAAATGTAAACTTATTTTGAGGGTTATATACCAGCAAAATCTACCGAAAAACATGTAATACTCTATGGATGAGCAAATTAATACTGAAAAAATTTTAACAACTTGTTTGGAGGATTACATACCACTGAAATGTACCCAAGAACACATAATACTGTATTGATGAGTAAATGAATCCAGATACATTTTTCAACACTGTTTTGGAGAGTTGTATGCCACCACGATGTCCCCCAGAGCACGTAATATTATATAGATGAGTAATTGATTACCGATTAATTTTTTCACGCTTTTTTGAAGGGTTATATAACACCGAAATGTACCCCAAAGCATGTAATAGTATATGGATGAGTAGATTTTACTCTTTTTTAAGTGTTATATACCACAAAAATGTCAATTTCCCCATAGGAAGCCGCACATGGTGTGGCAATACGTTTGGGGTCTGATCCCTAATCCTCCTTGATGTCTGCTACAGATTTTATGTGATCACATTTTTCATTGTGGGCTTATTATTTTTGCCCCTTCTTGATCCACGTGGGTCTCTTATTTAACCAACATAATTTTTTCTCTGAATAACATTCTAGTCAAAGTTATTCTAGGTGTGATATTTTTGCATGCATTATTATCAAGGATTTTGTACATTTTCTGTCCATCATGTATAGCACCATTTTAATGCTGTATATGTGTTCATATTTGTGACTCCATGTAGATTATGGTGACCACAACTTTCTTATGGGTGTTTATGGTCAGTACTGTTGGGCAATGGGATTTTTAAAATGTTTTCATTGAATTTTTTGTCTGTACTTTAGTTTCAATAAAATTATTGTTCATTTTAAAAGAGATCTCTGCATTTTCATATATTTTTCTTCTTTTGTTTTGTATTGATTTTTCTATATGCATTAGGTTAATCTGTTTTTTAGTTGGTGGTGCCCCCCTCTATGGTTTGATATCATAAAAATGTACCCCTGACCACAGAATACTGTATGGGTGTGTAATTAAAAAACAGAAAAAAAATTGAAACTCTTGGAGTATTAGATATCACAGAAATGTACCTCAGACAACGTAATACTGTATGGGTGAGTAATTTAACCCAGAAAATAATTCAACAAAATTTTTTGAGTATTGTATAACACCGAAATGTACCACAAAGCACGTAATACTCAATGGATCACACAATATATTAAATTTTTTAACAAGAAAAAAATTCTGCAGCTATATACTTTGCAAGGGACTGCACAGCCCTAATCCCTGTCTACAGACTGTGTTCAGCCACTCTCATGCTCTTGCAACTCTCTCTCCCTCCCTAGACTAAATGCATAATTTATCTGATATAAACAGCATAGCAAACGATTAGCACTTACAAGGGCTCTGTTAGTATGATGGTTCAGCTTCAGAACCAGTTTCAACACTTCAGGACTCTGATTTGTTATACTGTGCACAAACGCCTGAACAAACACTTTCTCTCTCAAATATAAACTGTCACAGCATTGTGCAATGACATCAGTGTGCTGAGGCTGGCAGAATTGGACCTTTCATAATCCCTGATGATGTCATACGGCCAGCCAAATCACAGTAATGCCACTACCAAGATGGCTATGGCATCACAGCGACTCACATGCCATCCCCACGTGATTATTGGCTGTGTACCAGTTTCCAAACATGAGGGCAGAGATTTGAGTTTGAAATCGAGCACTGGCTAATGTTCACCAAATAACGAGCACATTCAAGCACCCAGATACTCAAATGATATCCCAGTATCACTGAGCACATTTGGTCATCCCTAGTCATCACCTATATTGTGGATTGAAGATAACTTGTTTTCACCAGACAACACATTTAAATTTTCACATGCGGATATTACAGAATAGCACAAACGCATATATGAGATTTTATGACATAGCTGATTAACATAACATATTAGGCTAGCTCTAATTATGGGCAAAATACTGAAACACTTGACTATAATGTGTTTCATGCTTCTCATACTGCATATCTGCTCCTGGCATCACAGCTTTGGCAGACCTAGGTTAATATATCCCATTAAATGACATAATTCTCTGAAAATTATTTGTTTATTAAGAAATTAAGCTTATTTGGCACATCAATATTTTTTCTCTTGTAAGCTACCCTAGTTGGCAGATGTGTTTCTATTCAGCAGTGGAAATGTTATTGCTATATACTGTTATATACACTACCATTCAAACGTTTAGGGTCACTTAGAAATGTCCTTATTTTTGAAAGAACTGCAGAGTTTTTTCTAATGAAGCTAACATTAAATGATTCAGAAATACACTCTATACACTGTTAATGTGGTAAATGACTATTCTAGCTGCAGACGTTTGATTTAGGAAAGAAATATATATTGGTACCGTTAGCCAGTAGATAGAAAAATATTTAGAATTGAGAGTCCTCAGTGGTTGATACCTTTTAATGGCTAACTGAAAAGATGGTAACAAATTGCAAGCTTTCGAGACTACATACGTCTCTTCATCAGGCAAAGACTAAAACAAATTCTGAAGAATCCCATATTTATGCACAACATAGTATAGAAAAAAAAAAAAAAGGGAAAAAAACCATGGATAAGCCAGGTGACATGAAGCAGAATTACCATGGGTGATAAACAGTTATGTCCATAAATATTGGGCCAATTCTTAGATAAGGATTGTTTTATTGTCCTGTGATTAGGGTCTCTGTTGTGATGACCCTTCATGGTCTGAGGGGCAAGCTCCTTAGTTGATGTAAAAAGACATAAATCCATCTGACACATTCATTCCTTCAGTGAGAGTGTCAAAGGTCGTCATCAGTTTATATTCCCAGACTCTTCTGTCTTTCTGCGATTTGAAGTTACCTTTTAGTACAAGTAATTTCATGTCCATAATGTTATGATTTGGGAGACAGAAATGTATTGCCACAGGTATATCCATTCTTTTTTCTCTTATTGTATGGTGGTGAGAGTTCATCCTTGTTCTCAGTTTCTGCCCTGTCTCCCCCACATACAGACGCCCAGTTGGACATTTAGTGCAAATAATTAGGTACACCACATTAGAAGTGACACAGCTGAAAGTACCTGGGATCTTGTAGTCCTGATGTGAATTGGGGATCTTTATCTTGTCCGTGGTCATTATAAATGGACAGGTTTTACATTTTTTCTGATTGCAAGGAAAGGTTCCCGCAGCTGTTGGAGAGGAAAGGGAGCTCTTGACAATGATGCTTCTTAGATTTGGGGGCTGCCTAAAACACAGT
Source organism: Ranitomeya imitator (assembly GCF_032444005.1). Taxonomy (NCBI): domain Eukaryota; kingdom Metazoa; phylum Chordata; class Amphibia; order Anura; family Dendrobatidae; genus Ranitomeya; species Ranitomeya imitator. Next base: position 200,768,974 of record NC_091285.1, on the reverse strand, counting down.
AGTGGGGGGTCTGGAAAAATGGATTGTAAGCGGGCATCTTTTTGCAGTAAAGGTTGTAATTTCCGTGCAGCTCCCCTTAGCACCTCCAGATTTGGATTGTAGGTAACTACTAGAGGTACCCAGTTATTTTCTTCTTTAGCTGTGTAATGTAGCAGGTGATTCCTTGATATTCTGGTGGCTCTTGTGATCTGGTTTTCAATTGTTCTTGGATGGTAGCCCTGATTCAAAAAGGTCTTTCTGAGGTGACCAAGGTGTTCATCCCTATTCATTGGGTTGGAACATATATGATTGTATTTGATGGATTGGCTGTAGACAATAGAGTTTTTATGTGTTTTGGAGGAAAACTGTCCCATTTAAGGTATGTTGGACGGTCGATTGGCTTCTGATACAGGGATGTCTCTATTTTATTGTTCTGCAGCTTAATGACGGTGTCCAAAAAGTTAATTTCAGTGCAGGAGTAGTTGAGTGTCAAGTTGATGGTAGGATGAAATTGATTAAACTGTTCATGGAATGTCTTTAGCTTTGGCTCAGACTCCGTCCAGATGATTAAAATGTCATCAATGTAGCGGTAGTACGCCAGAGGCCTGATGGGACATGAGGACAAAAAGTCGCTTTCAAGCTTGACCATGAAAAGATTTGCATACTGTGGGGCCATTTTACTTCCCATTGCTGTGCCAGTCTCCTGTAGATAGATCTTCTTGTCAAACTCAAAGTAATTGTGGGTGAGAATGAATTTTATAAGTTTCACCACAGAATCTGCATCAGTCCCTGTGTTTTCCAGGAAGAATTTGCAGGCATTTATTCGATCCTGGTGTGGGATATTGGAGTAAACATCAACTAAGCAACTTGCCCCACAGACCATGTGGGGTCATCACAACAGAGACCCTAATCACAGGACAATAAAACAATCCTTATCTAAGAATTGGCCCAATATTTATGGACGTAACTGTTTATCACCAATGGTAATTCTGCTTCATGTCACCTGGCTTATCCATGGTTTTTTTCTCTTTTTTTTTTCTATACTATGTTGTGCATAAATATGTGATTCTTCAGAATTTGTTTTAGTCTTTGCCTGATGAAGAGACGTGTAGTCTCGAAAGCTTGCAATTTGTTACCATCTTTTCAGTTAGCCATTAAAAGGTATCAACCACTGAGGACTCTCAATTCTAGACGTTTGATTTGTAATGCAATATCTTCATAGGTGTATAGAGGCCCATTTCCAACAACCATCACTCCAGTGTTCTTATGGTAAATTGTGTTTGCTAACTGTATAAGAAGGCTAATGGATGGTTAGAATACCTTTGAAAACCCTTGTGCAATTATGTTAGCACAGCTGAAAACAGTTTGGCTCATTAGAGAAGCTATAAACCTGGCCTTCCTTTGAGCTATACAATCCAACAAGGGGTCCCAATTATATCATTGTGTCAACAAAGTTCTATAGAAATCCAACACATCAGTCTTTCACTAGTAACAAGAAAAGACCAAAACACAATATTTACCATAATAGAATTAACATAATGTTTATTAATAATTAAAAGGTAAAACAAAAAATAAGTAAATAAGAAGAACAATTCTTGCAGATAGCGAAACGGATATTATAACATGGCCACAAAACAAAAAACACACCTGAATATATCTTAGGGCTCACTGCTAAAGACAGCCTGTGTGATTAAATAAACCTGTCAGCTGGACACCAAAATCTCACATGCGTCCTGTTTAACAATGACAGGAGGTGTTATATACCCTGAAGGCAGCACCTGATTTTGTCACCGCCCGAAGCATATGACTCACACCTACGCTGCCCCAAAGTAAACACCTAAATCAGTGCCAAAAACACGCTGACCAAAATGAGCCAAACATAACTTACATAGTGTATTTGAAGAGCCCATTTCCGTTCCTTTACCCCGACGCGCGTTTCGTAACACTTCCTCAGGGGCCTTCCTTTGAGCTAGTTGAGAATCTGGAGCATTTCATTTGTTGGCTCCATTAAACTCTCAAAATGGCCAGAAAAAAAGAACTTTCAGGTGAAACTCGACAGTCTATTCTTGTTATTAGAAATGAAGGCTATTCCATGAGAGAAATTGCCAAGAAACGGAAGATTTCCTACAACGGTGTGTACTACTCCCTTCAGAGGAGAGCACAAACAGGCTCTAACCAGAGTAGAAAGAGAAGTGGGAAGCCCCGCTGCACAACTAAGCAACAAGACAAGTACATTAGAGTCTGTAGTTTGAGAAATCGATGCCTCACAGGTCCTCAACTGGCAGCTTCATTAAATAGTACAGGCAAAACGCCTGTGTCAACGTCTACAGTGAAGAGGCGACTCCGGGATGCTGGCCTTCAGGGCAGAGTGGCAAAGAAAATGCCATATCTGAGACTGGCTAATAAAAGGAAAAGATTAATATGGGCAAAAGAACACAGACATTGGATAGAGGAAGATTGGAAAAAAGTGTTATGGACAGACGAATCCAAGTTTGAGGTTTTTGGATCACACGGAAGAACATTTGTAAGATATCGAAACAACTGAAAATACACTGGGAGAGTGCCTGATGCCATCTGTCAAGCATGGTGGAGATAATGTGATGGTCTGGGGTTGCTTTGGTGCAGGTAAAGTGGGAGATTTGTGCAAGGTAAAAGGGATACTGAATAAGGAATGCTATCACTTCAATTTGCAACACCATGCCATACCCTGTGGACAGCGCTTGATTGGAGCCAATTTCATCCTACAACAGAACAATGACCCAAAGCACACCTCCAAATGATTCAAGAACTATTTAGGGAAGAAGCAGGCAGCTGGTATTCTATCTATAATCGAGTGGCCAGCGCAGTCACCAGATCTCAACTCCATTGAGCTATTGTGGGAGCAGCTTGACCGCATGGTACGCAAAAAGTGCCCATTAAACCATACCAACTTGTGGGAGGGGCTTCTGGAAGCATGGGGTGAAATTTCTCCAGACTATCTCAGCAAATTAACTGCTAGAATGCCGAAGGTCAGCAATGCTGTAATTGCTGCAAAGGGAGCATTCTTTGATGAAAGCAAAATTTGAAGGAGAAAATTATTATTTCAAATAAAAATCTTTGTTTGAACCTTGTCAATGTCTGGACTAGATTTTCAATTCATTTGGCAACTCATTTGATTAATAAAAGTATGAGTTTTCATGGAAAACACAAAATTGTCTGGGTGACCCTAAACTTTTGAATGGTAGTGTATATGAATAAATAAACAAACCAATTTTCTTACATTTACATTAAACACTTTTTGGTATTTGAATAAAAAAAGTATTCATCTCTGCCATTCTCATGTCTGATAGATGCCTTTCTTTTCTAGGACTCACACCAATTTCAAGAACATGGCCTCCTCTCACGGCCACTTTGAATGGAAAGGTGGTCAAATACTGACAGCTCCCAATCACTTCTATGGGTTTTGAAAAAAAAGCAAAGCAAACGTAATCGACTATTATTGGAACTCCCATAAACATGAATACAGAGAACTGTGTAAGACCAATTTTCCATTCAATGTGGCTATGAGATGGAGATTACGGGTGGTACAGTTCTCTAGACCCAGGATTCAAGGCATGTATGACATTTCCTATGGAACAGATTGACTGAACTAATCTGGTTGTCAAGTAGGCCCCATGGAGCTTTTAAAAGGCAAAAGATTCAAACATCTGAGTTCATTTTGACTGATAGGCTAAGATTAACATCATCTATAGCCTGACGTGTAAAATTGACTGATTTTATTCACATGAATGCACACTGGGATTCTAGTCATTTTGTAAGAAAGATTTACCTACTCAACAATAAACAATAGTGGCACAGTGACAGCCCTCTCCTTCACAGAAAGCCAAGGCATGCATCAATCCGTTATGACCCAACTGCTTTCCTCCTGATAACATACATAATAGGGAATATCTTCCACATGACCTCATTCTGTATAATTTAAAATCAGTCATGTCATCTGTGCTGTCAGATTTTTGAAGTGCTAATGCAGAAAAAATAAATCCATAATCCACAGTTACAACACAATCAATGCGATGAAAACATTTTTCCATAAACAAATGTGTAACGACAATTACTAGAAACTACAAGTACAGATCAGGTAGCACTGATAAATTTGTTTTTGTGTGATCATATTCTGTATGTATACTTTTGTCAGCCACTCTGGATATACAGTGGGTACGGAAAATATTCAGATCCCTTTAAATTTTTCAATCTTTGTTTCATTGGAGCCATTTGGTAAATTCAAAAAAGTTATTTTTTTCTCATTAATGTACACTCTGCACCCCATCTTGACGGAAAAAAAAACATAAATGTAGAAATTTTTGCATATTCGTTAAAAAAGAAAAACTGAAATTTCACATGATATTAAGTATTCAGACTCTTTGCTCAAACACTCATATTTAAGTCACATGCTGTCCATTTACTTGTGATCCTCCTTGAGATGGTTTTACTTCTTCATTGGAGTCCAGCTGCATTTATTTAAATTGATAGGACTTGATTTGGAAAGGCACACACCTGTCTATATAAGACCTCACAGCTCACTGTGCACGTCAGACCAAATGAGAATCATGAGGTCAAAGAAACTGGCCAAGTAGCTCAGAGACAGAATTGTGGCAAGGTACAGATCTGGCCAAGGTTACAACAAAATTTCTGCAGTACTCAAGGTTCCTAAGAGCACAGTGGCCTCCACAATCCTTAAATGGGAGAAGTTTGTGACCACCAGAAGTCTTCCTAGACCTGGCTGCCCAGCCAAACAGAGCAATCATGGGAAAAGAGCCTTGGTGAGACAGGTAAAGAAGAACCCCAAGATCACTGTGGCTGAGCTCCAGAGATGCAGTAGGGAGATGGGAGAAAGTTCCACAAAGTCAACAATCACTGCAGCCCTCCACCAGTCGGGCCTTTATGGCAGAGTGGCCCAATGGAAGCCTCTCCTCAGTGCAAGACATATGAAAGCCCATAGAGAGTTTGCTAAAAAACACATGAATGACTCCCAGACTATGAGAAATAGGATTCTCTGGTCTGATGAGACGAAGATAAACCTTTTTGGTGATAATTCTAAGTGGTATGTGTGGAGAAAACCAGGCACTGCTCATCACCTGCCCAATAAAATTCCAATAGTGAAACATGGTGGTGGCAGCATCATGCTATGGGGGTGTTTTTCAGCTGCAGGGATAGGATGACTGGTTGACATTGAAGGAAACATGAATGCGGACAAGTTCAGAGATCATGGATGAAAACCTCTTCCAGAGCCCTCTGGACCTCAGACTTGGCCGAAGGTTCACCTTAAAAAAAAGACAATGACCCTAAGCACACAGCTAAAATAACAAAGGAGTGGCTTCAGAACAACTCTGTGACCATTCTTGATTAGCCCAGCCAGAGCCCTGACCTAAACCAAATTGAGTATCTCTGGAGAGTCCTGAAAATGGCTGTCCACCAATGTTCACCATCCAAGCTGACGGAACTGGAGAAGATCTGCAAGGAAGAATGACAGAGGATCCCCAAATCCCTTTGTGGAAAACTTGTTGCATCATTCCCAGGAAGACTCATGGCTGTACTAGCTCAAAAAGGTGCTTCTACTCAATACTGAGAAAAGGGTCTGAAAACCTATGACCATGTGATATTTCAGTTTTTCTTTTTTAACAAATTTGCAAAAATGACTATATTTCTGTTGTTTTTCAGTCAAGATGCGGTGTAGAGTGTACATTAATGAGAAAAAAATGAACTTTTTATGAATTTACCAAATGGCTGCAATGAAACAAAGAGTGAAAAATAATTTCCATAACCACAATATATATATAAACTGTATCATTTTTTTGGCTATTACTTATGGCTATTTTTTCTTTTCTTTACCTGAAAGAAGTTTGCAGGCATCCAATGGAAGATTACTAGCGATGGGCGAGCACTAAAATGCTCGGTGCTCGCTGCTTGGGTCGAGCAAGTTGGAATACTCGGGTACATTGGTCGGGCATCTAGGAAATAGCGACCACAATATTGTACAGTTTCACCTGTCTTTCACTAGGGGGACTTGTCAGGGAGTCACAAAAACACTGAACTTTAGGAAGGCAAAGTTTGACCAGCTTAGAGATGCCCTTAATCTGGTAGACTGGGACAATATCCTCAGAAATAAGAATACAGATAATAAATGGGAAATGTTTAAGAACATCCTAAATAGGCAGTGTAAGCGGTTTATACCTTGTGGGAATAAAAGGACTAGAAATAGGAAAAACCCAATGTGGCTAAACAAAGAAGTAAGACAGGCAATTAACAGTAAAAAGAAAGCATTTGCACTACTAAAGCAGGATGGCACCATTGAAGCTCTAAAAAACTATAGGGAGAAAAATACTTTATCTAAAAAACTAATTAAAGCTGCCATAAAGGAAACAGAGAAGCACATTGCTAAGGAGAGTAAAACTAATCCCAAACTGTTCTTCAACTATATCAATAGTAAAAGAATAAAAACTGAAAATGTAGGCCCCTTAAAAAATAGTGAGGAAAGAATGGTTGTAGATGACGAGGAAAAGGCTAACATATTAAACACCTTCTTCTCCACGGTATTTACGGTGGAAAATGAAATGCTAGGTGAAATCCCAAGAAACAATGAAAACCCTATATTAAGGGTCACCAATCTAACCCAAGAAGAGGTGCGAAACCGGCTAAATAAGATTAAAATAGATAAATCTCCGGGTCCGGATGGCATACACCCACGAGTACTAAGAGAACTAAGTAATGTAATAGATAAACCATTGTTTCTTATTTTTAGGGACTCTATAGCGACAGGGTCTGTTCCGCAGGATTGGCGCATAGCAAATGTGGTGCCAATATTCAAAAAGGGCTCTAAAAGTGAACATGGAAATTATAGGCCAGTAAGTCTAACCTCTATTGTTGGTAAAATATTTGAAGGGTTTCTGAGGGATGTTATTCTGGATTATCTCAATGAGAATAACTGTTTAACTCCATATCAGCATGGGTTTATGAGAAATCGCTCCTGTCAAACCAATCTAATCAGTTTTTATGAAGAAGTAAGCTGTAGGCTGGACCACGGTGAGTCATTGGACGTGGTATATCTCGATTTTTCCAAAGCGTTTGATACCGTGCCGCACAAGAGGTTGGTACACAAAATGAGAATGCTTGGTCTGGGGGAAAATGTGTGTAAATGGGTTAGTAACTGGCTTAGTGATAGAAAGCAGAGGGTGGTTATAAATGGTATAGTCTCTAACTGGGTCGCTGTGACCAGTGGGGTACCGCAGGGGTCAGTATTGGGACCTGTTCTCTTCAACATATTCATTAATGATCTGGTAGAAGGTTTACACAGTAAAATATCGATATTTGCAGATGATACAAAACTATGTAAAGCAGTTAATACAAGAGAAGATAGTATTCTGCTACAGATGGATCTGGATAAGTTGGAAACTTGGGCTGAAAGGTGGCAGATGAGGTTTAACAATGATAAATGTAAGGTTATACACATGGGAAGAAGGAATCAATATCACCATTACACACTGAATGGGAAACCACTGGGTAAATCTGACAGGGAGAAGGACTTGGGGATCCTAGTTAATGATAAACTTACCTGGAGCAGCCAGTGCCAGGCAGCAGCTGCCAAGGCAAACAGGATCATGGGGTGCATTAAAAGAGGTCTGGATATACATGATGAGAGCATTATACTGCCTCTGTACAAATCCCTAGTTAGACCGCATATGGAGTACTGTGTCCAGTTTTGGGCACCGGTGCTCAGGAAGGATATAATGGAACTAGAGAGAGTACAAAGGAGGGCAACAAAATTAATAAAGGGGATGGGAGAACTACAATACCCAGATAGATTAGCGAAATTAGGATTATTTAGTCTAGAAAAAAGACGACTGAGGGGCGATCTAATAACCATGTCTAAGTATATAAGGGGACAATACAAATATCTCGCTGAGGATCTGTTTATACCAAGGAAGGTGACGGGCACAAGGGGGCATTCTTTGCGTCTGGAGGAGAGAAGGTTTTTCCACCAACATAGAAGAGGATTCTTTACTGTTAGGGCAGTGAGAATCTGGAATTGCTTGCCTGAGGAGGTGGTGATGGCGAACTCAGTCGAGGGGTTCAAGAGAGGCCTGGATGTCTTCCTGGAGCAGAACAATATTGTATCATACAATTAGGTTCTGTAGAAGGAAGTAGATCTGGGGATTTATTATGATGGAATATAGGCTGAACTGGATGGACAAATGTCTTTTTTCGGCCTTACTAACTATGTTACTATGTTACTATGTTACTCGGCCAGAACAACGAGCCCAATTTAAGTCTATGGGAGATCCGAGTATTTTTACCGCGATCCCCCCCCCCCCCGGGGGTCCTATTAAGGTCTAAAAATGTCTGAAAATGATGGAAACACTGTTCAAATGGCACAGGGACCTCATGGTGATCGCCCCTGGTAGCATTCCTGACTCCTAGTTCACAGCTTTAATAATTTTTTTCCGAGATTCATGCAATTTTTCCTTGTGCCACAAAAAAACACATTAACCCCTTAATCCCATATGACGTACTATCCCGTCCAGGTGACCTGGGACTTAATTCCCAGTGACGGGATAGTACGTCATATGCGATCGGCCGCGCTCACGGGGGGAGCGCGGCCGATCGCGGCCGGGTGTCAGCTGCCTATCGCAGCTGACATCCGGCACTATGTGCCAGGAGCGGTCACGGACCTCTCCCGGCACATTAACCCCCGGCACACCGCGATCAAAGATGATCGCGGTGTGCCGGCGGTGCAGGGAAGCATCGCGCAGGGAGGGGGCTCCCTGCGGGCTTCCCTGAGACGATCGGTACACGGTGATGTACTCACCGTGTACCGAGCGTCTTCTCCCTGCAGTCCCCGGATCCAAAATGGCCGCCGGGCTGCATCCGGGTCCTGCAGGGAGCACTTCCGGGTCAGGATCAGGCTGCAGCTGCAGCTCTAATCCTGCCCGGCTGTATGTCAGATCACCGATCTAACAGAGTGCTGTGCACACTGTCAGATCGGTGATCTGTGATGTCCCCCCCTGGGACAAAGTGAAAAAGTAAAAAAAAAAATTTCCACACTTGTAAAAAAAAAAAAAAAAAAATTCCTAAATAAAGCAGAAAAAAAAAAAATATTATTCCCATAAATACATTTCTTTACCTAAAAAAACCCCCAAAAAACAATAAAAGTACACATATTTAGTATCGCCGCGTCCGTAACGACCCGACCTATAAAACTGGCCCACTAGTTAACCCCTTCAGTGAACACCTTAAGAAAAAAAAAAAAAAAACGAGCCAAAAAACAACGCTTTATTATCATAATGCTGAACAAAAAGTGGAATAACACGCGATCAAAAAGACGGATATAAATAACCATGGTACCTCTGAAAGCGTCATCTTGTCCCGCAAAAAACGAGCTGCCATATAGCATCATAACCAAAAAAATAAAAAAGTTATAGTCCTCAGAATAAAGCGATGCCAAAATAATTATTTTTTGTATAAAATAGCTTTTATCGTATAAAAGCGCCAAAACATAAAAAAATGATATAAATGAGGTATCGCTGTAATCGTACTGACCCGAAGAATAAAACTGCTTCATCAATTTTACCAAACGCGGAACGGTATAAACGCCTTCCCCAAAAGAAATTCATGAATAGCTGGTTTTTGGTCATTCTGCCTCACAAAAAATCGGAATAAAAAGCGATCAAAAACTGTCACGTGTCCGAAAATGTAACCGATAAAAACGTCAACTCGTCCCGCAAAAAACAAGACCTCACATGACTCTGTGGACCAAAATATGGAAAAATTATAGGTCTCAAAATGTGGAGACGCAAAAACTTTTTTGCTATAAAAAGCGTCTTTTAGTGTGTGACGGCTGCCAATCATAAAAATCCAATATAAAAAACGCTATAAAAGTAAATCAAACCCCCCTTCATCACCCCCTTAGTTAGGCTAGGTTCACATTGCGTTAATGGGTTAACGCTAACGGACAGCGTTGCACGGCGAAAATATCACAATTAACGCCGTGCAACGGGTCCGTTAGCACAACCATTGACAGCAATGTGATTTTCGGGTGTAGCACATCGCTAGAGCGTGCCATTTTCGGCTCGCGCTAGCAAGGTGCCATTCTTTTGTGGCGCGCCTCAGACGCTGCTTGCAGCGTCCGCGGCGCGCCCGAGGTCCGATCCCCGATCTTCCAGAGCGGGGACGTTAACGCGACCACTAAACACGACACCTAAAAAGACATTGCGTTAGCGCAATCCGCTAGCGCTAAATGGATTTCCCTAACGCAATGTGAACCTAGCCTTAGGGAAAAATAATAAAATTAAAAAAAATGTATTTATTTCCATTTTCCCATTAGGGTTAGGGCTAGGGTTAGGGCTAGGGTTAGGGTTTGGATTACATTTACGGTTGGGATTAGGGTTGGGATTAGAATTAGGGGTGTGTCAGGGTTAGGTGTGTGGTTAGGGTTACAGTTGGGATTAGGGTTAGGGGTGCGTTTGGATTAGGGTTTCATTTATAATAATCCACTGTTTAGGCACATCAGGGGCTCTCCAAACACAACATGGCGTCCGATCTCAATTCCAGCCAATTCTGCATTGAAAAAGTAAAACAGTGCTCCTTCACTTCCGAGCTCTCCCGTGCGCCCAAACAGGGGTTTACCCCAACATATGGGGTATCATCGTACTCAAGACAAATTGGACAACAACTTTTTGGGTCCAAGTTCTCTTGTTATCCTTGGGAAAATAAAAATTTGGGGGGCTAAAATCATTTTTGTGGGAAAAAAAGGATTTTTTATTTTCACGGCTCTGCATTGTAAACTGTAGTGAAACACTTGGGGGTTCAAAGTTTTCACAACACATCTAGATAAGTTCTGTGGGAGGTCTAGTTTCTAATATGGGGTCACTTGTGGGGGGTTTGTACTGTTTGGGTACAGCAGGGGCTCTGCAAATGCAACGTGACTCCTGCAGACCAATCCATCTAAGTCTGCATTCCAAATGGCGCTCCTTCCCTTCCGAGCTCTGCCATGCGCCCAAACAGTGGTTCCCCCCACATATGGGGTATCAGCGTACTCAGGACAAATTGGACAACAACTTTTGGGGTCCAATTTATTCTGTTACCCTTGTAAAAATACAAAACTGGGGGCTAAAAAATAATTTTTGCGAAAAAAAAAAAATTATTTTAACGGCTCTGCGTTATAAACTGTAGTGAAACACTTGGGGGTTCAAAGCTCTCAAAACACATCTAGATAAGTTCCTTAGGGGGTCTAGTTTCCAAAATGGTGTCACTTGTGGGGGGTTTTAATGTTTAGGCACATCAGGGGCTCTCCAAACCAACATGGCATCCCATCTTAATTCCTGTCAATTTTGCATTGAAAAGTCAAATGGCGCTCCTTCCCTTCCGAGCTCTGCTATGCACACAAAAAGTGGTTTACCCCCACATATGGGGTATCGTCGCACTCAGGACAAATTGCACAACAACTTTTGTGGTCTAATTTCTTCTCTTACCCTTGGGAAAATAAAAAATTGGGGGCGAAAAGATCATTTTTGTGAAAAAATAAGATTTTTTATTTTTACGGCTCTGCATTATAAACTTCTGTGAAGCACTTGTTGGGTCAAAGTGCTCACCACACATCTAGATAAGTTCCTTAAGGGGTCTACTTTTCAAAATGGTGTCACTTGTGAGGGGTTCCAATGTTTAGGCACATCAGGGGCTCTCCAAACGCAACATGGCGTCCCATCTCAATTCCAGTCAATTTTGCATTGAAAAGTCAAATGGCGCTCCTTTCCTTCCGAGCTCTGCCATGCGCCCAAACAGTGGTTTACCCCCACATATGGGGTATCGTCGCACTCAGGACAAATTGCACAACAACTTTTGTGGTCTAATTTCTTCTCTTACCCTTGGGAAAATAAAAAATTGGTGGTGAAAAGATTATTTTTGTGAAAAAATATGATTTTTTATTTTTACGGCTCTGCATTATAAACTTCTGTGAAACACGTGTTGGGTCAAAGTGCTCACCACACCTCTAGATAAGTTCCTTAAGGGGTCTACTTTCCAAAATGGTGTCACTTGTGGGGATTTCAATGTTTAGGCACATCAGGGGCTCTCCAAACGCAACATGGCATCATATCTCAATTCCTGTCAATTTTGCATTGAAAAGTAAAATGGCGCTCCTTCCTTTCCGAGCTCTGCCATACGCCCAAACAATGGTTTACACCCATATATGGGGTATCAGCGTACTCAGGACAAATTGGCCAACAAATTTTGAGGTCCAATTTCTTCTCTTACTCTTGGGAAAATAAAAAATTGGGTGCGAAAAGATCATTTTTGTGAAAAAATATGATTTTTTATTTTTACGGCTCTGCATTATAAACTTTTGTGAAGCAATTGGTGGGCCAAAGTGGTCACCACACATCTAGATAAGTTCCTTAGGGTGTCTACTTTCCAAAATGGTGTCACTTGTGGGGGGTTTCAATGTTTAGGCACATGAGGGGCTCTCCAAACGCAACATGGCGTCCCATCTCAATTCCTGTCAATTTTGCATTGAAAAGTCAAATGGCGCTCCTTTCCTTCCGAGCTCTGCCATGCGCCCAAACAGTGGTTTACCCCCACATATGGGGTATCAGCGTACTCAGTACAGATTGTACAACAATGTTTGGCATCCATTTTATCCTGTTACCTTTGGTAAAATAAAACAAATTGGAGCTGAAATAAATTTTGTGTGAAAAAAAGTTAAATATTCATTTTTATTTAAACATTCCAAAAATTCCTGTGAAACCCCTGAAGGGTTAATAAACTTCTTGAATGTGGTTTTGAGCACCTTGAGGGGTGCAGTTTTTAGAATGGTGTCACACTTGGGTATTTTCTATCATATAGACCCCTCAAAATGACATCAAATGAGATGTGGTCCCTAAAAAAAAATGGTGTTGTAAAAATGAGAAATTGCTGGTCAACTTTTAACCCTTATAACTCCCTAACAAAAAAAAATTTTGCTTCCAAAATTGTGCTGATGTAAAGTAGACATGTGGGAAAGGTAACTTATTAAGTATTTTGCATGACATATCTCTGTGATTTAAGGGCATAAAAATTTAAAGTTGGAAAATTGCGAAATTAGGCTTAGTTAAGACGCAGCGTTTTTGAAGCGTTTTCAACTTTAACATTGCTTTCAACCACTACAAATGCATTTTGATACATAAAATGAGAATAATGGGGATAGGGGAAAATATGTGTAAGTGGGTTGAGAGCTGGCTCAGGGATAGGAAACAAAGGGTGGTTATTAATGGAACACACTCGAACTGGGTCGTGGTTAGCAGTGGGGTACCACAAGGGTCAGTATTGGGCCCTCTTCTTTTTAACATATTTATTAATGACCTTGTAGGGGGCATTCAGAGTAGAATTTCAATATTTGCAGATGACGCTAAACTCTGCAGGGTAATCAATACAGGGGAGGACAAGTTTATATTACAGGATGATTTATGTAAACTAGAAGCTTGGGCTGATAAATGGCAAATGAGATTTAATGGGGATAAATGTAAGGTCATGCACTTGGGTAGAAGTAATAAGATGTATAACTATGTGCTTAATTCTAAAACTCTGGGCAAAACCGTCAATGAAAAAGACCTGGGTGTATGGGTGGATGACAATCTCATATTCAGTGGCCAATGTCGGGCAGCTGCTACTAAGGCAAATAAAATAATGGGATGCATTAAAAGAGGCATAGATGCTCATGAGGAGAACATAATTTTACCTCTATACAAGTCACTAGTTCGACCACACTTAGAATACTGTGTACAGTTCTGGTCTCCCGGGTATAAGAAAGACATAGCTGAACTGGAGCGGGTGCAGAGAAGCACCAAGGTTATTAGAGGACTGGGGGGTCTGCAATACCAAGATAGATTATTATACTTGGGGCTATTTAGTTTGGAAAAAGGAAGACTAAGGCTGTGTTCACACGTTCCGGTTTTTTCGCGGTTTTTTCGCGGTTCTTCCCGATAAAAACGCTATAAAACTGCAAAAAAACCGCATACAATAAGCATCCCATCATTTAGAATGAATTCCGCATGTTTTGTGCACATGATGCGTTTTTTTCCGCAAAAAAAACGCATCAGGCACAAAATCCGGACATGCTCTATCTTTTTGCGTTTTTTTTGCGGATTTCCCACTCCAAAATGCATTGGGAAGTGTCCGGAAAAAACCGCGGCAAAAACGCGTCAAAAACGCGGCAAAACCGCGTCAAAACCGCGGCAAAATCGCGGCAAAAATGCACGCGGTTTTCTTGCGGATTTCATGCAGAAAATGTCCGGAATTGTCAGGAATTTTCTGCATGAATTCCTGAACGTGTGCACATAGCCTAAGGGGTGATCTTATTTTAATGTATAAATATAGAGGGGACAGTACAAAGACCTTTCTGATGATCTTTTTAATCATAGACCTGAGACAGGGACAAGGGGGCATCCTCTACGTCTGGAGGAAAGAAGGTCTAAGCATAATAACAGACGCGGGTTCTTTACTGTAAGAGCAGTGAGACTATGGAACTCTCTGCCGTATGATGTTGTAGTGAGTGATTCGTTACTTACATTTAAGAGGGGACTGGATACCTTTCTGGAAAAGTATAATGTTACAGGATATATACACTAGATTCCTTGATAGGGCGTTGAGCCAGAGAATTAGTCTGATTGCTGTATGTGGAGTCCTGAAGGAATTTTTTCCCCAATGTGGAGCTTACTCTTTGCCACATGTTTTTTTTTGCCTTCCCCTGGATCAACATGTTAGGGCATGTTAGGTTAGGCTATGGTTTGAACTAGATGGACTTAAAGTCTTCCTTCAACCTTAATAACTATGTAACTATGCAACTATGTCATTGTAACATTTAACACCCCCAGCTAGCCATGTGGTGTGTGACCCATCTTGTTTCATTTACGAAGGAAGGACTCTTAAAGTCACAGAGCCTATTTTTACTTGTGCATCAGGCAGCATTAATCTTCTTAAAGGGCCATTATGAAACAGTGGGTCTCCTAAGCTGTTGTAGCCTATGCTGTGAGTGGAAGGGATGCCAAGAATTACAACTCACCACAATACCCCTGTCATAAGATGTCCAATGGGGACTCCTGAAAAAGTGTTGCTTTGAATTCAAGGCTTGCCCTGCTACCAATTCATATGCACCCCAATAAGCCTTTGAACCCACATAGTGGATGGACCCATGAAAATCCACTTCACAATATGCATTTTGTACTCAATACTCCTTTGTTCTACACAATGGCAGCAAGGCCAGCCCTGCTGCATAGTCATATGCACCCCATTACACCTTGGAACCCACATACTGGATGGGCCTATGAAAATCGACTTCACAATGCACATTTTGTACTCCATACACCTTTGTTTTACACATTAGCAGCAAGGCCTGCCCTGCTGCATAGTCATATGCACCCCATTACGCCCTGAAACCCACATACTGGATGTGCCCATGAAAATCCACTTCACAAAATGCATTTTGTACTCCCCTACTCCTTGGTTTTACACATTGGAAGGAAGGCCAGCTCTGGTGCATAGTCATATGCACCCCATTAGGCCTTGGAACCCACATAGTGGATGGGCCCATGAAAATCCACTTCACAATATGCATTTTGTACTCCTGGGCTCCTTGGTTTTACACATTGCCCGCAAGGCGAGCCCTGCTGCATAGTCAGTCATATGCACCCCATTAGGCCTTGGAACCCACATAGTGGATGGGCCCATGAAAATCCACTTCACAATATGCATTTTGTACTCCAGTACTCCTTTTTTTTACACATTGCCAGCAAGGCGAGCCCTGCTGCATAATCAGTCATATGCACCCCATTAGGCCTTGGAACCCACATAGTGGATGGGCCCATGAAAATCCACTTCACAGTATGCATTTTGTACTCCCATACTCCTTGGTTTTACACATTGCCAGAAAGGCCAGCCCTGCTGCATAGCTCTTTGAACAGACAGCACGCTGTTGAAGCATGGCAAGGGCAACTGAAGCTGTAGCTGACTTTCTAAAATGGGCAGACAGACGGCGTACTTTCACCAGCAGATCGGGCAGCTCCGAGTAGCTTTTCAGAAAACATTGAACCACGAGGTTAAGCACATGGGCCAAGCAAGCTCCGTGTGAGCTCACCTTGCCTCAGAGCTGCCACCAGGTTACGGCCATTGTCACACACGACCATGCCTGGCTGTAGGTTCAGCGGTGTCATCCAAATATCTGACTGCTCTTTCAGCGCTGTCCACAACTCTTCTGCATTGTGCGGTTTGTCACCAAGGCAGATTAGCTTCATCACAGCCTGTTGCCCCTTGGTTGAGGCAGTGCTGCAGTGCTTCCAGCTTCTGACTGATGTGTTGATTTCAGAGATGGAGGATGAAGAGGAGGAGGAGGTGCAGGAGCTGTAGACTGTGGGGGCAACCCTGATTGACGTAGGGCCAGCAATCCTCAACATGGGGAGGATGCGTTCCATCCCAAGGTCCAACTGGGTCCCGGCTTCCACTATGTTAACCCAGTGTGCCGCCATTGAGATGTACCGTCCCTGCCCACAAGCACTTTTCCATGTGTCTGTGGTGAGGTGGACTTTCCTGGTAACAGCATTGTTGAGGGCACGGGTAATGTTGTGGGACACATGCTGGTGTAATGCCGATATGGGACACCGGGAGAAATAGTGGTGACTGGGAGCCGAGTACCTTGGGACGGCCACCGTCATCAGGTTGCGGAAAGCTTCCGTCTCAACAAGCCTAAAAAGCAGCATTTCTAGCGCAAGCAGAAGAGAAATATTAGAATTGAGGACTGTGGCCTATGGGCCGTTGGCTGGGTATTTCCGCTTGCGTTCCAAAGACTGGATTATAGACAACTGAACTCTTTGCTGGGACAAGGATGTGGACGGGCTTTCTGATGGTGCTGCTTGATTGTGGGCCACAACAGGTGTAGGGCTAGAGGCATCTTCACATGCACGGTGTACTGGGGATTGGCTTCTATGCAAAACAGTGGAAGAAGCAGTGGTGTGACCAGCAGGCAGTGGTCCTGGAGCCTGGGGTTCGGCCCACAAAGTCGGGTGCTTTGCCTGCATGTGCCTGATTATGCTGGTGGTGGTCAGGCTGGTTGTTTTGCTACCCCTGCTGATGCAGGCATGGCAGGTGCTGCAAATGGCCTGTTTGGGGTTATTAGCAGAGTCTTTAAAAAATAGCCAGACTCGGGAAGATCTCACAGGTGGAATGAAAACTTCACTCATGTTGGAGTTAAGGGGAAGGGATGCATGCCTTCTGTCTGTCACCACCACACTGCTTCTTCCTGCCTGTTGGGGGGATATGCCTCCTTCCCGATTTGTGCTGCTGTCCTAGCTATGCATGTCCTGCTGCCAGGTTGGGTCAGTCACTATGTCATCCACCACCTCATCTTCCACATCTGCACCCTGCTCCTCCTCCTGACTTTCTGGAAATTGTGTCTCATCATCGTTCACCTCTTATGACACTTTCCCACCATCGCCTTCATGTAACCGGGGCTGGTCAAAGCCTAGGGCAGCTGTACATGCGATCTCATCTTTCCCCACTTCAAGTTGACCGGCAGAGATTTCTGAATCTTGAAATGGAAAACTGAACAGCTCTTCAGAGTGTCCATTGTCCAAGTGTGGGATCAGTTGTCTCAGGGCACTCGGCATGGTGGAAGGAAGGCGGATGAGGATGAGGAATATCCTGGCCACCCTCATGGCTACTCAGACTTGACCGTGTGGAAGACAAGGTGGTGGCTAAGTGACTGGAAGCATTATCCGCTATCCAGCCAACAACCGTTTCACACTGCTCTGGCTTCAATAGTGGTGTGCTGCGGTTCCCTAGAAACTGGGACAGGAAGGTCGAGCGGGAAGATGTGGGTCTTTGTTGTTGCCCACTTTCACCTTGGCCACAGCCTAGTCCTCTGGAGGCACCATCAGCATCACTTCCACTTCCCCGTCCCTTGCTCCTTGCCTTAACCATTTTAAATGGACTACTGCACTATTTCAAATGCTCAACATAAATGTCTTTATTAGTAGCAAAATAATATGTTATCAGTATGCCTGCAAATCTACGATTTTTCAAACCCAAACACCAGGCAGGCCTCAGCCTGACCTAACAGAATGTATTCAATTCCTTTTTTTTAAAGTTAATTTATGCGAAATTGTGCTATATAGAATTAGAGTATCACACAGCCAAAAAATAAATACATCGGCCTACAATGTCCAAACTTGGGGCAGAGATATATGAGGGCTCTCACAGAAATACCACACTGGCAAATCTGTGGCCTTGGATTTTTTATATGCAAAAGAGTGCTGTATAGAATTTGAGTATCACACAGCCAAAAAATAAGTACACCAGCCTCCAATGCCCAAACTTGGAGCACGCAGATATATGAGGCCTTTTTCGGTGAATTTAAAACACCAAAAGAAACAGAAAAGGGCATAAGGGTAGCACACACAACTATGCTACGTATGCCTGACAAACTATAACTTTTCAACAGGCCTCAGTCTGACAGAACAAACTGTACATTTTTTTTTGGGGGGGGGGGATTTAAAAAAAAAATAGGTATATAGACAGTAGATAAGCTGCAGCAGCAGGCAGTTATGGAGCTTTGGGAAGGATGCAGTGGCACCAATGGATGCACATACAGTGCCTGCAGACCTTGCACTGATGTGGATATGCTGTGCACTGCCTACTTAGCGCTGCTATATCGGGACCCTAAAAAGAACTTTTGGTTTCTGAGGAGTTGTGGATGTTAGAGTTGCAGACCTACACTAACTCTAAAACCAGGATTCTGACCCTATCTTTGCAGCAACTCTCCCTATTGTCACTGAAACAGGAACAGAATGTGGCGAGCAGGGCGGTGCCAGGTCTCTTATACTCGGGATTATGCTGTATGGCTCAGCCAATAACTGCACGACCACAACAAAGATGGCTGCGGCATTTCATGGCCTTGCAGACAATCCCTGCACCATGATTGGGTCTCTAAAGTCCGCCTGCTGGGTGGAGACTGCAGTTACCGCCAAATAATACCGGAAATGCTCGCTGCTCACCGAGTACACCGAACATAGCGATGCTCAGGCGAGTAATGAGTAGTGGCGAGCACGTTCGCTCATCACTAAAGATTACACATTTTTCTTATTTTGCTGTGTAGGTAGTCATGTGTAAAAGGTGTGGGCTGGATTGTCACTTTCCTACCCCTGAATACACCAATCACATCATGTGTAGAGTGGTTTTCATCTTTTGTATATTGTGTAATATGATTTTTTCCTATGTAATGTGTAGTAATTTAGAATTTAGGATGTGATAATGTAGGATAGCATGGGGTAAGATGTAGCTTAAGACTTAGGGCATAAGATAAGTAGGACATTAGGGTAAGGATAGAGTTAGTGTTTTGGGACTAGCCCATAGTGGGAGGGGTTTAGTGTCAGGGATAGAGATCATTCCTGTAATGCAACTGCAAGGCCCGCAATCTCCACCAGGGGGTGCAGGTAAGGGGAACAAGGTAGCACTCACTGTGTAGCACCACAGTGCAAAGAGTGGAGCGCCACGAGGAGGCGGCAGAGTAGTCATACAGGCCGGTCAGCAGCAAACAGGAAGGCAAAGTACCAGCGGTCACAGCAATGCACGTGGTCAGAGACAAGCCAGATATTGAAAACAGATGGGAGCGCGGGATCAAAAACGTGATACAGAAGACGTAGTCGGGGTACGAGTCAGGGAGTTAAAGCCAGACTTGAAATGTAGTAACAGAGATGGAAAGCAAGATGCAGGGTTCAGAATTCAAGCCGAGTCATACACTATAGGAAGCCACCAAACACACTGAGTCAGGGATAGGGAACAGGTCAGACACAAATACAGGTAGTCAGAGGCAGAAGGATCACTAGGATATATGGGTCAGCTGCTAAAGCCAGAGACTGGAACTATCACTGACAAATGCTACCAAATATGGCACCAATCAATCAAATGGGCAGGGTGATGGTAAAATCTCAGCCTATTTTGCGGAGAACACATCCTCAAAGTCCTTCAGGTACTCTGGAATACACTTCAGACTGACGGATGACATGGACATAGTAGTAACACAATTTTCAGAACAATTAGGTCCCCACTTAACAATATCCTGGGACCCCCAGTCAATAATCGGGTTATGCAGTAGTAACCAACGAAACCCTAACACCAGACCAGCAGGGAGATCATCCAAGACAAAACATGAAATACATGTCCTGTGGCATCGCAGTAAGAACAAAGTTTACCATTGTGTCAACGTCTCCTCAATGGTGATGGCCCCTGCTTCCACGGGCTCAGAGGGTTGTGAGGGTTCTGGCTTAAGAGGAAGGAAAGGAGCCTCCCGATGCATGACTCCTCTCTCCCGTAACCTCCGATCCATGCGAACGGCCTGAGTCATGGCCTCTTCAAGAGAGCTGGGAGGAGGATGGAGAGCCAGAGCATCCTTTAAATGATCAGACAGTCCCCTCCGGAATTGACACCTGAGTGCTGAGTCGTTCCAGGACAGCTCTGGGGACCATTGCCGAACTCTGAACAGTACCATTCAGCAGAGATCTTTCCTTGAGATAGACCCATAATTGTCTCCTCTGCCAATCTGACTCGGTCTGGTTCATCATAGATGAGGCCCAGAGCCTCAAAGAACCTGTCCACAGACATTCTCTCAGTGGCGGTCGGGGGTAAGGAAAAGGCCCAAGACTGTGGACCCTCCCTCAATAAAGATATAATTATCCCCACCCGCTGTCTCTCATCCCCTGAAGATTGGGGTCAAAGGTAAAATAGTAGTTTGCAACCCTCTCTGAACAAGCGGAACTTATCCTTCTCACCAGAGTAGGTGTCAGGGAGTTTCACCGAAGGTTCAGGAGAGTGAAGAGATATGTCAGTCACCTCAGCAGACTTACTGACGGAAGGAGTCCCCTGGGCTATCTTAACTGTGTCAGCCATCTCCCTCTGCACCTGCTTCTGGGAAGTAACCGCAGTCCTGTGCTCCACAGATAACTCCTGCATCATCTGAGTAAGGTTAGCCACTTGGTCTGCTAGAGTACGGATAAAAAAGTGCAAAATCCCCTTTAAATGACTTGGTCAGTGATAATGTAATGCAACTGCAAGGCAGCTGCATACAACCTCCACCAGGGGGCGCAGGTAAGGGGAACGAAGTAGCACTTACCACAGTGCAAAGCGCAGAGCGCCACTAAGAGGCGGCAGAGTAGTCAGACAGGCCGGTCAGCAACAAACAGGGAGACGAAGTACCAGAGATCACAGCAATGCACATGGTCAGAGACAAGCCAGAAATCGGAACCAGACGGGAGTGCGGGATCCAAAACGTGAGACAGAAGACGTAGTCGGATATGAGCCAAAGAGTCAAAGCCAGACAGGAAACGTAGCAATTGGAAGTAAGAGGCAGGGTTCAGAATTCAAGCTGAGGCATACACTGTAGGAAACCATCAAACACCACCAAACACACACTAAGTCAGGGATAGGGAACGGGTCAGGCACAAATACGGGTAGTCAGGGGCAGAAGGATCACTAGGGTATACGGGTCAGCTGCTCAAGCCAGAGATTGGAACTATCACTGACAAATGCTACCAGGAATGGCACCAATAAATAGCCACCCATGAACCAATGAGAGGCAGGAAAGGTTAACCCCTCCATAACTAGGAAAGAAAAGCAAGAAACAAACCCCAACCTGGATCATGACAATTCCTTTCGTTCGTCAGATGGGAAAAATTTTGAGTTCAAGTGGGAAGTGTTTGTGAGCAGTGCTGCCACAGTGGGTGAACTACAGCGAGGAAGCTAAGGAACAAGGTAGTAGAGAGACCTTGAAATAACCAAAGGGACAGAGTGACCTTCCATCGAAAAGGGGTCCTTCTGAGCTTGGTGAACACCAATGATAACAAAACTGAATTCTTGGGACTGGTCAGGGTCCCAAGCGGTAGATCCAGGGAATCAGTATGAAAGAAATAGGTTGCGGAACTGCCGATCATGTAGAGAGTATTGCTGATCAGGACTGAGGCAACGAGCTGGGCCTTGATGAAGAAGGTAAAACAGTGTGCACTTCACCAGCTGTGGAGTAGACTACAGTGGTCAGAAACTCTGTGTGTGAAAATGCTTTACACTGTGAAAGAAATGTCCATAAGACTTTGTACCCACTACCCATTGTATATAACTTTTACCAAGTTATCAATCAGTAAAGACTGTGTTTTAGAATGGGAGTCTCCCTTATTGAACACTGAAACCTATGGTCCCAACCGGCCAAACCCATTGGCTACAGGTGGCCTGCACTAATGCAAGGCCCTAACAGCACCAACACCTAGCCAGGACCAACTCTTTCATGTAGCATGCCGGGTTACAACAGAAGAAGACCAGTGCCTCAGGACCACTATTTGGTTCCGAGGCCTTTTCCGACACACAATGATCTTCATCATCAGCCCTTACTCGGCAGATAATTGCTTCTCTGTGAAAAAGGTACTGAGCTCTTTGTCCCCCTCATACACTTGATTAGCACCTCGAGATTTGCTCTGGCTTAGAGTGCCATTACAATAGTCAGTGCAATTAACACAATAACTTGCAGAGTAATTAACAAAGCTATGCATTTGGCATGTCATCAGAGAACAAAGGCTAACTGTTCATCTCTTTGAAGACATCACCTGGAAGAAGTTGGTCTGGTGAAATACTTTCCTTAACCCTCAGGGTTAGATATCAAACTAAGGCACAGAACAGATAAAACTGTCATTTATGGAATTGAAGTCCACTATAGCAAACATAACTTGTTACAGTGATTGAACAAGGGGATTGAGCAGAACACTGACTCAAGCTGACCAAGAATCAGCTTGAGTCAGTGGTAACATCATGATGAGATAAGATCATATTGCTGTGACTGATATGAGTGATGTTATAATGCAATCAATATAAAACAGAAAACTCATTCCTTATATGTTGTCAGGAAATAATTTTTAAATCAAGTTTTCTGTATCACTATGTTAAGGGAAAATAAACTGAAATCTTGAATTTTTTACCATGTCCACTAAGCTTAAAGGGACTCTGTCACCTGAATTTGGCGGGACTGGTTTTGGGTCATATGGGCGGAGTTTTCAGGTGTTTGATTCACCCTTTCCTTACCCGCTGGCTGCATGCTGGCTGCAATATTGGATTGAAGTTCATTCTCTGTCCTCCATAGTACACACCTGCGCAAAGCAATCTTGCCTTGTGCAGGCGTGTACTATGGAGGACAGAGAATGAACTTCAATCCAATATTGCAGCCTGCATGCAGCCAGCAGGTAAGGAAAGGTTGAATCAAACACCTGAAAACTCCGCCCATATGACCCAAAACCAGTCCCGCCAAATTCAGGTGACAGGTTCCCTTTAATATTTGATACTTCCTGTTCTGTGTAGTTCACTTTTCTGTAGTGATCTCATTATCGTTATAGAAAATGAAAGATACAACTAGTTATAGATAACTAAGGAAGGATCACACTATTCACGACAGGTAATGATCATAGCTCACTTCCTCCTCTTTCATGCACTCTACAATGACCTCTGCACTAATCTTCGAGCATGCCTAGAAAACTTCTGATTCATATGGTCCTTGTAGTAAAATATAGCTCTAAATACTGCTAACATAGATTAATCAATATGGCTGCCTTCATATTTATGAACAGAAAAATAAACAAAAAAGCTACAATTAGAAAATATAAACAGAATAGTTATGAAAATGAGACTACAATTATTACAGAACACTAAGGCTATGTTCACACCTTGCGTCGGGTCCCTGCGGGTTCTCCCGCAGCGGATTTGATAAATCTGCAGGGCAAAACAACTGCGGTTCTCCCTGCAGATTTATCGCGGTTTGTTCCGCGTTTTCCGCTGCGGGTTTCCGCCTATACTATTGATGCTGCATATGCAGCAATATGCAGCATCAATAGTAATGTTAAAAATAATAAAAATTGGTTATACTCACCCTCTGATGTCCGGATCTCCTGGGCGCTGCACCCGGCGGTCCGGTTCCAAAGATGCTGTGGGAGAAGGACCCTTCGTGACGTCACGGTCATGTGACCGCGACGTCACCGCAGGTCCTGGTCGCACAGCAACTCTGACCGGACGGCCGCGTGCAGCGCCCAGGAGCTCCGGACATCAGAGGGTGAGTATAACCAGATTTTTTATATTTTAACCCCAAATATGGTTCCCAGGGCCTGGAGGAGAGTCTCCTCTCCTCCACCCCGGGTACCACCCGCACATTATCCGCTTACTTCCCGCAACGTGGGCACAGCCCCATGCGGGAAGTAAGCGGTTCAATGTATTCCTATGGGTGCAGAATCGCAGCGATTCTGCACAAAGAAGTGACATGCTGCAGGTTGTAAACCGCTGCGTTCCCGCGCGGTTTTTCCCGCAGCATGTGCACAGCGGTTTGCGGTTTCCATAGGGTTTACATGTTACTGTAAACGCTATGGAAACTGCTGCGGACCCGCAGCATCAAAATCGTGGCGGTTCCGCGGTAAAAACCGCTAAGTGTGAATATAGCCTAAAAGTGATACATTCCCTTTAGAAATTAGTGTACAAAACAAACTTAAA
Source organism: Ranitomeya imitator (assembly GCF_032444005.1). Taxonomy (NCBI): domain Eukaryota; kingdom Metazoa; phylum Chordata; class Amphibia; order Anura; family Dendrobatidae; genus Ranitomeya; species Ranitomeya imitator. The sequence continues at coordinate 200,744,431 of NC_091285.1, read as the reverse complement.
GCTAACCTGTCACCAGTTTTTAGTGATTACTGTGATGGTAAAATGCTATAGAACTCGTGAACATCATTCCAAACATCTTTTTGGTTAAATTGTCTATTTCATCTCACTGTGTCCTATGTGTAAAGAATAGTGTTGAGCATTCCGATACCGCAAGTATTGGGTATCGGCCGATACTTGCGGTATCGGAATTCCGATACCGAGATCCGATACTTTTGTGGTATCGGGTATCGGTATCGGATCCATAGTGAGGTGTAAAATAAAGAATTAAAATAAAAAATATTGATATATTCACCTCTCCGGCGGCCCCTGGACATCACCGCGGGTAACCGGCAGGCTTCTTTGTTTAAAATGAGCGCGTTTAGGACCTGAGGAATGACGTCGCGGCTTCTGATTGGTCGCGTGCCGCCCATGTGACCGCGACGCGACCAATCAGAAGCCGCGACGTCATTCTCAGACACTAAACTCCTCATTCTAGGAATTTAGGACCTGAGGAATGACGTCCCGACCCTGGGAACCATCAGAATACCTTCCGATACTTGGTGTCCCATTGACTTGTATTAGTATCGGATATCGGTATCGGCGATATCCGATACTTTTCGGGTATCGGCCGATACTATCCGATACCGATACTTTCAAGTATCGGACGGTATCGCTCAACACTAGTAAAGAACTTACCAGGAGTCGTGGAATCAAGGATGTAGCCATACAGAGTCATTTTAAACAGATGTGCAGTACAGTGGCTCAGTGTTTAGCACTGCAGCCTTACAGCGCTGGAGTCCTGGGTTCAAATCCCACCAGGGGCAACAGCTGCAAGGAATTTGTATGTTATCCCCGTGTTTGCGTGGGTTTCCTCCGGGTACTCCGGTTTCCTCCCACATTCCAAAAACATACTGATAGGCAATTTAGACTGTGAGCCCCATCGGGGACAGCAATGATAATATGTGCAAACTGTAAAGTGCTGTGGAATATGTTAGCGCTGTATAAAAATAAAGATTATTATCTTTTTGTGAATTTTAACCCCTTACCGGCATCGGACGTACTATACCGTCCGATGCCGGCTCCCCTGCTTTGATGCAGGGCTCCGCGGTGAGCCCGCACCAAAGCCGGGACATGTCAGCTGTTTTGAACAGCTGACATGTGCCCGTAATAGGTGCGGGCAGAATCGCGATCTGCCCGCACCTATTAACTAGTTAAATGCCGCTGTCAAACGCAGACAGCGGCATTTAACTACCGCTTCCGGCTGGGCGGCCGGAAATGACGTCATCGCCGACCCCCGTCACATGATCGGGGGTCGGCGATGCGTCTGGATGGTAACCATAGAGGTCCTAGAGACCTCTATGGTTACTGATTGCCCGTCGCTGTGAGCGCCACCCTGTGGTCGGCGCTCACAGCACACGTGCAATTCTGCTACATAGCATGATACATCAGCAGATCGCTGCTATGTAGCAGAGGCGATCGTGCTGTGCCTGCTTCTAGCCTCCCATGGAGGCTATTGAAGCATGGCAAAAGTAAAAAAAAAAAGTTTAAAAAAATGTGAAAAAAATAAAAAAAACGTAAAAGTTTAAATCACCCCCCTTTCGCCCCAATCAAAATAAATCAATAAAAAAAATATCAAATCTACGCATATTTGGTATCGCCGCGCTCAGAATCGCCCGATCTATCAATTAAAAAAAAGTATTAACCTGATCGATAAACAGCATAGCGGGAAAAAAATTCGAAATGCCAGAATTACGTTTTTTTGGTTGCCGCAACATTGCATTAAAATGCAATAACGGGCGATCAAAAGAACGTATCTGCACCGAAATGCTATCATTAAAAACGTCATCTCGGCACGCAAAAAATAAGCCCTCAACCGACCCCAGATCATGAAAAATGGAGACGCTACGAGTATCGGAAAATGGCGCAATTTTTTTTTTTTATTAGCAAAGTTTGGAATTTTTTTTCACCACTTAGATAAAAAATAACCTAGTCATGTTTGGTGTCTATGAACTCGTACTGACCTGGAGAATCATAATGGCAGGTCATTTTTAGCATTTAGTGAACCTAGCAAAAAAGCCAAACAAAAAACAAGTGTGTGATTGCACTTTTTTTGCAATTTCACCGCACTTGGAATTTTTTTCCCGTTTTCTAGTACACGACATGCTAAAACCAATGATGTCGTTCAAAAGTACAACTCGTCCCGCAAAAAATAAGCCCTCACATGGCCAAATTGACAGAAAAATAAAAAAGTTATGGCTCTGGGAAGGAGGGGAGCGAAAAATGAACACGGAAAAACGAAAAATCCCCCGGTCATGATGGGGTTAATGTTAAAAATTTGCTAAAAACAATGAAGAACTAAAATTATTGCATTTTTGCTTTTAAGCCATATTTATGAATCACTTGTGTCATTTTTAAGAATTTCATGCAAAAAATATTGGTGAATACAACATAACAAAAAATAATATCACAAGATTGTAATAATTCTCTAGTGTTGAATCAGGGCCATGATGTTTTGGTTTTGGTTCTTAAAACACCCATTCCTCCCTGCTAATATCCCCATTTCATCTAAGAGCCAGGATACAGTGACTTTTTCTTGAAAGTACAGTATTTTTTGTTTCAAAATGTAATCCATAAAAAGTTATACTTGGTATCTACATAGCCTTTCATTACTTGTGTATGTTCATATTTAAATGCCTATTATCTTCTTTAAAGATGTTTATGATTTCTGTACATAGTTGTGAAATGCAGATTTACTGGCTATGCTGCAAAGTCAGGAATAGGAATACCGAGATGTCAACGAATGCACACTGATAAAATATAGAAACAAATGTTATAGTTTAGCATCATTACTCATGTAGCTGCTTTGCATCGGGTATTCTAGAATATGTATGTAGTATATAGCACAGCCCACGTACGATATTGCACAGCCATGTAGTAGATAACACAGCCCACGTACGACCAATCAGCGACCCGGGATTTCCGTTACAGACAGACAAAGAGACGGAAGTGGACCTTAGACAAATACTGTATTTTCTGGCGTATAAGACTACTTTTTAACCCCTGAAAATCTTCTCAAAAGTTGGGTATCGTCTTATACGCCAGGTGTCGTCTTATAGGGCAGGTGCGGAGTAATCTGCAGTCGTCGCATATTGTGGGGGGAGCGGTCCCAATGACGAGGTGAGGGGGCGCCTCACCGGGAAGGTGTAAGTGAAGCAGAGGCAGAGAAGGAGATAATAGGATACAAGGGCGAGCCAGATGAGTGACAGAGGAGTGTTTTTCTAGGCACAGCACCGCTCTCTCTCTCTTTTTTGCATACCCCTGGCATCCCAGACGCTGACAGTTTGCTTCACTTACACCTTCCTGGTGAGGCGCTCCCTCACCTCGTCATCGGGACCACTCCCCCACATTATATACGTCGACCGCAAATTGCTCCGCACCCACCCTATAAGACGGCACCCAGCATATAAGACAACCCCCGACTTTTGAGAAGATTTTATATTTTAACTGGAAAATTTGGGGGTCATCTTATACGCCCAGTCGTCTTATACGCCGGAAAATACGGGATATATATATATATAAAATCTTCATGGACATGGAAAAGTTGCTTATCTAAGAAAGGTTCATGGTGCAATATGTTACTAAGCTATTGTGAAGTATACAAAGGCATAATGAAAAGGTGTCCATATCACAGAGAATGCATATGCTTTTAGCTTTTAAGTCTATTATGAAAGGAAACCAGCTCTTGTTGACCCCAAATTTCTTTTGGTGCTATGAACCAACATAGGACCTTTGTGTTTTTAACAACTTACAAATAGGGATGCACAGCCCTGTAAAGTACTTGTACATATGGCACCCTCTGGCTCGATTGATGGTCAAACCATTGTCTTGACAGCCTGGATTGGTTGATAACACCAGAAACAGCATGTCTAAATGGTGAAAGTTGTTAATATTATTGAGCAGTGACTAAAGCTTGAGTGAAGATGATCTGACCAACAAGTGAGAAAAGCATGAGAGGATGAGACAAGTGTCATTCAGAGAATTAGCACTATATGTGGTCAGGGCCTGTATTAGTTGATAACATCAGGAGCAGCATACCTAAATGGAATACATCAAGAGTAGATGTTAGTCAAATGGTGACTATTGCGTGCCGTTTGCCAGATATGATGGTGGAAGTTATAATCTTGTTATTGAGGAGTAACTAAGGGTACCGTCACACTATACGATTTACCAACGATCACGACCAGCGATACGACCTGGCCGTGATCGTTGGTAAGTCGTAGTGTGGTCGCTGGGGAGCTGTCACACAGACAGCTCTCCAGCGACCAACGATGCCGAGGTCCCCGGGTAACCAGGGTAAACATCGGGTTACTAAGCGCAGGACCGTGCTTAGTAACCCGATGTTTACCCTGGTTACCAGCGTAAAAAAAAACAAACAGCACATACTTACATTCCGGTGTCTGTCCCTTGCCGTCTGCTTCCCGCACTCACTGACTGCCGGCCGTAAAGTGAAAGCACAGCACAGCGGTGACATCACCGCTGTGCTCTGCTTTCACTTTACGGCCGGCAGTCAGTGAGTGCGGGAAGCAGACGGCAAGGGACCTGACGGACACCGGAATGTAAGTATGTACAGTTTTTTTTTTTTTACATTTACACTGGTAACCAGGGTAAATATCGGGTTACTAAGCGCGGCCCTGCGCTTAGTAACCCGATGTTTACCCTGGTTACAAGCGAACGCATCGCTAGATCGGTGTCACACACACGATGACAGCGGGAGATCCAGCGACGAAAGAATGTTCCAAACGATCTGCTACGACGTACGATTCTCAGCAGGATCCCTGATCGCTGCTGCGTGTCAGACACAGCGATATCGTATGGATATCGCTGGAACGTCACGAATCGTACCGTCGTAGCTACAAAAGTGCCACTGTGTGACGGTACCCTAAAGCTAGAGGAGTGAAGATGATCGGACTGACCACCAAGTGAGATCAGGATGAGATAGAAGGTGAGAAATATTCTGGAACTTGTAGCCCACAGAGATGTCATTTAGAGAATGAGAAAAACATTATACGTGGGATAGTTCCAAGGAAGTTGTAGTTATCTGGGGACTGCAAAGGCATCAGGGCAACACTAAAAAAGACAACCCTGCAAACATCCCAAAGTTGGAGTGTGCTATATAGCCTCCCTAAGAGATACAGTGACATACAAGCAGAGTCAGACATGCTCGCTTGAGAATCCTCTAGTGGACAATGGGATCTTCCTTGGGGCATCTGCAGCTGAATACAGGAGCAGCTGCTGCAATAGGCCAAATTAACCCCTGTCCAGATTAAACTCGGGTATAGTTATGCCCAGGCCACAGTATTCCCCAGGGGATAAACTCTCCTAGGATAAACTATACCCAGGGGTGTAAAATATCCTAGGTCAACTATACCCCTCCAGGATACAATATACCTCTCTATTTTATGAGCCCTTGTGAATTAGATAGATTTTAGATTACATTTTTAATAACTTAAAACTGACTTACACATAGTGGGAAGGTATGTGTTGTGTCACATAATGGAGATTGATCTTACAAAACCATGTGACAGACAACAGTCATTACATCTGAGATTACGCTATTGTCCATTAAGATAAGCTGTACAGTTTTCTCTCCCAGGCTCCTGCTGCTGAAGGCATCTCTCATCATTGTTGCTTGGTCTCCCTGAGATTAGCGTGATCAGTCGACAATGATGGGAGTTGTATTCAGCACCCGCTATGTCCCTCTTGTGGTAAATAAAGAATTAAATGAAAAAAATGGCATGGACTCCCACACAATTTTTACAACCAGCAGAGGAAAAGCCCACAGCTGGGGAACAATGTTAATAATATGGGAAAAGGGACAATAGAATGCAATTGTAACTTAATCCTATCATTTCACTGATTTTCTCACCTGTCTCTGATTGGTTGAAAGAGTGCAGATCTCTTTCTATCATACTCAGGCACACAGATGCTTTTAATGTGTAACTACTGAGAAGTGCGATAGGATTCCATACCTCATTATATCTTTGTAGAAGTCTAATATTTTTATACATTGAAGTTTTTCTGGTTCAAGTAATACAAGTCTATGTGTTTATTATTTATAACTGTAAAATTTAAGTAATTTATCTTCTCACATAACTTACCTGAAAAACACGAACCCCAATAATGAAAAATTAAGCAATTCTTGTGTATTTCACTCAATCCTGCCTAATATCAAGTGGGTTATAATCTGGCATGAGGGGGTATGAAATAGCCTATGACAATTTATACCCCAGAGTATAAATTGGCTTAGATCATAATATATCTGGGATATAATCAAGCCTAGGCCGCTTTAACCCTGGGTATAGACTGGACTCGAGGTATGCTATGGCCTGTTACACAGGTACCAAACAGTGACCATATTACTGTATATAAGGAGCTGTGTGGGCCAACATACTGTGTGTAGGGAGCTGTGTGAATCATCACACTGTATACAGGGAGCTGCAGTCCTTCATACTGTGTTCTGGGGTCACTCTTAGGTCATCATACTGTGGTTGTGTTACGTAATTCACTATGGGGATATTATAATGTATATGGAAGAGGCATTTTGCAGGGCATCACATTCAAAGAGAACCATGAAATCAATATCATAGTAGGTGAAAACCTATTAAAAAAGTGACTTCTCCTCACAAGTGACATTGATTTATCACTTGGCTAGGTCATCGATAAATGATTAGTGGGGGTCTGATACCAAGCTGTAACAGCCTCTGATGGTGGCCGGATGTAAACATTTATAGACCTATACTGCACAGCTCTCTCCAATGTATCATTAAAGTTTTTTTTCAGGTCAGCACAAAAAGAAAAAAAAAAAAAAGCATGAACCGCATCTCCAAAAATCATACGTTGATCTAAAGCCGCTAGGCAAAACTTTATATAACTGAATATGAGGTTTTCAGTTTAACATTCTGATCAGACTGTATGAAGCCCACTGCCACGTCATGGCAAACCTCGTAGTGGGTCCTACCGCCCTAACGGAGCAGAGCCATGCGGCGACCACCACCACCACAGCGGCAATGCACCAGCAGGGCAAACGGCCTGTTGCCCCACAGCACCCATGCTTCAAGACTGAGTCACCATGACTCCAGACCGCACCGCCCCACCACTACAAAGCCACAGCAACAATTGCTGCCACACAGCACCCACACCAGAATGAAAGGAGCCCTGAAACTCGCCTTCCTCCAGCTCTTCAGTGAGAGCCAAAATGGGCTAGACTCCTTACTTTGTAGTCTCCTGCTAATTAAAATCACCTGTGCCAAAATGTGATTTTTTCAGGTCAGGACTAATATTCTTCAGCCACTGTATTATGCCAAATACTAACACTATGTTGTATATTAACTGCTTGGATTTGGCTCTGCTTGTCTGTTCAATCAGTCATCATGTGATCACTCAAATGTGATTTGCATACTTTCGGTCACTTGCTGACTAAGGGTACCGTCACACAGTGCCATTTTGATTGCTACGACGGTACGATTCGTGACGTTCCAGGGATATCCATACGATATCGCTGTGTCTGACACGCAGCAGCGATCAGGGACCCTGCTGAGAATTGTACGTCGTAGCAGATCGTTTGGAACATTCTTTCGTCGCTAGATCTCCCTCTGTCATCGCTAGATCGGTGTGTGTGACACCGATCTAGCGATGCGTTCGCTTGTAACCAGGGTAAACATCGGGTTACTAAGCGCAGGGCCGCGCTTAGTAACCCGATGTTTACCCTGGTTACCAGCGTAAAAATAACCAAACAGTACATACTTACATTCCGGTGTCTGTCCCTTGCCGTCTGCTTCCCGCACTCACTGACTGCCGGCCGTAAAGTGAAAGCACAGCACAGCGGTGACGTCACCGCTGTGCTCTGCTTTCACTTTACGGCCGGCAGTCAGTGAGTGCGGGAAGCAGACGGCAAGGGACCTGACGGACACCGGAATGTAAGTATGTACTGTTTTTTTTTTTTACATTTATGCTGGTAACCAGGGTAAACATCGGGTTACTAAGCGCGGTCCTGCGCTTAGTAACCCGATGTTTACCCTGGTTACCCGGGGACCTCGGCATCGTTGGTCGCTGGAGAGCTGTCTGTGTGACAGCTCTCCAGCGACCACACTACGACTTACCAACGATCACGGCCAGGTCGTATCGCTGGTGATGATCGTTGGTAAATCGTATAGTGTGACGGTACCCTAACTTCTCTCCCTGCTTCTCTCAATGATTTAATATTTTAGCATTCAAAGAGGCAGAGAGATTAGTTAGTTGGCATGTGACCACAAGTATGAAAATTAAGTGTGAGAGATCACATGATGCCCAATCGAACAGGTAGGCACAGTGCCTGATGAAAATTATTCTGGTCCGAAAAACCTCTTTAATGATAATGTATTGGTTTTGCATAGCTGAAAGGTGGGCTTCAGAATCAAGTCCTCCAGTGGACCCAATGTTCCCCAATTTCGACATTGAATAGAAGTTTTGAGAAAGAGCCATCAGTCATCTTTCTGACCACCAAACCTAAGCCAAAAAGCGGTAATGTTTCTTCAATAACCCAATTTTCCAAGAGTATTTGCTTCCCACATTTGAGAGTAACCAAGATTATTGTGGGAGAACAATAAATATTTTCACTTTGCACTACAAGTGCCTATGACATTCCAGCGGCTTATGAGTTCCATACACATAATGTTGAAACAGTCATTGACTCGAGAATGCATGTGAGTTTACGATGTGCTACTTGGAATTCTCCAGAAAGTATGACTGTAGATACTTTGAACAGTGAAACCTGTAATGTAACGCCTGAAAGGCGTGTGGCTTTGTACAAAGTTGCCGTAAATGCTCTATGCCATTGTGCATGAGCACTTAGATATAATGTCTTCAGCAATCTGTTTTAAAAGAATTCTCCGAGAGTGCAAAAAATAAATATCAAGAACAAGTCATTCTAAATACATTTTTTTATATCTTTTATGATGAAGTCACTGGAAGTGTAATAGCGGGGAGACATGTGTCACTGCGCTTAAATGCGTCAGTGATATGAAACAAGAGTATTTTCCTCCAGCACACTGCGTGTTCTGAGGGTTAAATTAAAGTTTCATACATGGGCTGTTTTCTTTGTGGACATCTATAGAGTGGGTGAGAAAATGTCCACCTTATCTCCACCTGCACCTCTGTCTACTGACAGGACCTGTGTGATGTCATAATCATGTATTCAGTCACATGATGGCAAGAGTCACATGGTCTGGGAATAAATAACTGCGCTCTAGAGGCAGTCTTTGGTCAGCAAGACTGGAGAGAGGTTCTGCAGTGGTTTTTGTGTCCTGAAGACAGACTGAACCTGTGTTCCTCCAGAGCGGGATGTTATCCACATACGTATGGACTGGGTTGTAGTGTTTTTGTTTTTTTTTTACTTTTTAGCCTGAAGGGCTGTGTTTATTTTCCCTTCTTGCTGGTCTATGCCGCATAATAAAAAACCAACTGAAGATTTAAAGAGACGATGTTCCTATTTTATACCTCCGTATACCACCACATAAGTTGAATTACCATACCTTATTTAGCAAATACCACTTGTTTTGACCAGTGGGGTTATCACTATAAGGCTGGGATCACACATGCGAGAAACACGTCCGTGTCTCGCATGTGAAAACCAAGCTCTGGTGCCGGCACTTGGGAGCGGAGCGTGCGGCTCCATGTGTTGTTATGTGGCCGCACGCTCCGCTCTGGAGTGCCGGTGCCAGAGATTGGTTTTCACATGCGAGACACGGACGTGTTTCTCGCATGTGTGATCCCGGCCTTATTCATTAAAAAGGATGCTGTCTTGTTACACTCACACAAGCCTGTCCTAGAGTGGTAATAGTATAATTGCCAGTAAGTATGTGCAATATGAAACTCTGCTGTGACTTTTACATCATGCTATCATGCTATAGCAGCCACAGAGCTTTAAGAAAAACAAGCTGGACAGCAGTGTGAGCATCCTTTTTTTTAACCTTAGCAGCCCTGTTATCTCTAATATTAAAACAGACAGGATGGAGAGCAAGGTGAGCAGCCTCTTCTTACCTCAGCACTCCTGTTATCACCAGTATTAGAAAACACAGACTGGGTGGGGAGCAGTGTGAGCAGCCTCTTCTAACCTCAGCACTCCTGTTATCGCTAGTATGAGATACGACAGACAGGATGGGGAGCAGTGTGAGTGGCCTCTTCTTACCTCAGTACCCCTGTTATCGCCATTATGAGATATGACAGACAGGGTGGAGAGCAGTGTGAGTGACCTCTTCTTACCTCAGCACTCCTGATATCGCCAGTATGAGATACGACAGACAGGATGGAGAGCAGTGTGAGTGGCCTCTTCTTACCTCAGCACCCCTGTTATCGCCATTATGAGATATGACAGACAGGGTGGAGAGCAGTGTGAATGACCTCTTCTTATCTCAGCACTCCTGATATCGCCAGTATGAGATACGACAGACAGGGTGGAGAGCAGTGTGAGAGGCCTCTTCTTACCTCAGCACCCTTGTTATCACTAGTATTAAATCAGATATACAGGGGGAAGAGCAGTGTGAGCAGTCGCTTCTTACTTCAGCTCTCCTGTTATTGCCAGCATGAGATATGACAGACAGGGTGGAAAGCAGTGTGAGTGACCTCTTCTTACCTCAACACTCCTGTTTTCGCTAGTATGAGATATGACAGACAGGGTAGAGAGCAGTGTGAGTGGCCTCTTCTTACTTCAGCTCTCCTGTTATCTCCCAGTATGAGATATGGCAAACAGGGTAGGGAGCAGTGTGAGAGTCCTCTTCTTACCTCAGCACTCCTGTTATCGCCAGTATTAGATTAGATAGACAGGGTGGAGAGCAGTGTGAGCGTCCTCTTCTTACCTCAGCACTCCTGTTATCGCCAGTATTAGATTAGATAGACAGGGTGGAGAGCAGTGTGAGTGACCTCTTCTTACCTCAGCACTCCTGTTATCGCCAGTATTAGATTAGATAGACAGGGTGGGGAGCAGTGTGAGCAGCCTCTTCTTACCTCAGCACACCTGTTATTGCCAGTATTAGATCAGATAGACAGGGCGGAGAGCAGTGTGAGTGGCCTCTTCTTAGTTCAGCACTCCTGTTATTGCCAGCACGAGATACGGCAAACAGGGTGGAGAGCAGTGTGAGTGGCTTCTTCTTACCTCAGCACTCCTGTTATCGCCAGTATGAGATTAGATAGACAGGGTGGGGAGCAGTGTGAGCGGTCTCTTCTTACCTCAGCACTCCTGTTATCGCCAGTATTAGATTAGATAGACAGGGTGGGGAGCAGTGTGAGCGGGCCTCTTCTTACCTCAGCACTCCTGTTATCGCCAGTGTTAGATTAGATAAACAGGGTGGAGAGCAGTGTGAGCGGGCCTCTTCTTAAGGCCCCTTCACATTAAGCGACGCTGCAGCGATACCGACAACGATCCGGATCGCTGCAGCGTCGCTGTTTGGTCGCTGGAGAGCTGTCACACAGACCGCTCTCCAGCGACCAACGATGCCGGTAACCAGGGTAAACATCGGGTAACTAAGCGCAGGGCCGCGCTTAGTAACCCGATGTTTACCCTGGTTACCATGCTAAAAGTAAAAAAAAACAAACACTAGATACTTACCTACCGCTGTCTGTCCTCCAGCGCTGTGCTCTGCTTCTCTGCTCTCCTCCTGTACTGGCTGGGAGCCGGAAAGCAGAGCGGTGACGTCACCGCTCTGCTTTCCGGCTCACAGCCAGTACAGGAGGAGAGCAGAGCACAGCGCTGGAGGACAGACAGCGGTAGGTAAGTATGTAGTGTTTGTTTTTTTTTACTTTTAGCATGGTAACCAGGGTAAACATCGGGTTACTAAGCGCGACCCTGCGCTTAGTTACCCGATGTTTACCCTGGTTACCAGTGAAGACATCGCTGGATCGGTGTCACACACGCCGATCCAGCGATGTCTCCAGGGAGTCCAGCGACGAAATAAAGTTCTGGACTTTGTTCAGCGACCAACGATTTCCCAGCAGGGGCCTGATCGTTGGTCGCTGTCACACATAACGATTTCATTAACGATATCGTTGCTACGTCACAAATAGTAACGATATCGTTAACAATATCGTTATGTGTGAAGGTACCTTTACCTCAGCACTCCTGTTATCGCCAGTATTAGATTACATAGACAGGGTGGGGAGCAGTGTGAGCGGGCCTCTTCTTACCTCAGCACACCTGTTATTGCCAGTATTAGATCACATAGACAGGGCGGAGAGCAGTGTGAGTGGCCTCTTCTTAGTTCAGCACTCCTGTTATTGCCAGCACGAGATACGGCAAACAGGGTGGAGAGCAGTGTGAGTGGCTTCTTCTTACCTCAGCACTCCTGTTATCGCCAGTATGAGATTAGATAGACAGGGTGGAGAGCAGTGTGAGTGGCTTCTTCTTACCTGAGCACTTCTGTTATCGTCAGTTTGAGATATGACAGACATGGTAGAGAGCAGTGTGAGTGGCCTCGTCTTACCTCAGCACCCCTGTTATCTCCAGTATTAGATCAGATAGACAGGGTGGAGAGCAGAGTGTGTGGCCTCTTCTTACCATCTCTGTTATCTCCAGTATTAGATCAGATAGAGTAGACAGCAATGTGTGCAACTTTACCTGAGCACCTGTGGTATCTCCAGTATATCAGTAGACTATCTATCTCCTACACAGGAAGGGAGGGGCAAAGCTTTCTACCGCACATATTTATATGTAACTGCCATATTAACATTCTAGGACAGCTTTCTGTCAGTGTAATTAGATGGTGGCTATTTTAATGTATTATTGTGAGGACCTCTTTATACAAAACAAGTGTTATTTGCTAATATAGGTATTTAAGAATTTATCTATAACAACATTTTCTTTCTGTATTTTTTTCTATTCACGGAGAACTCAATTAAACATACTCAGCATGGCAGTTTAAATCTGGATTACTAATACAAGGCAGCATGCACATGTTGAGTAATTTGGTCGGTGTTACAGAGGAAAAATATAGCAGAAACACGTCACCACTTCTGCACTTTTTACAGTGCCTTGCAAAAGTATTCAGCTCCCTGGAACTTTTCAACCCTTTCCCACATATCATGCTTCAAACATAAACCCATGGACCCGTAGAAGCGCCTGTGCGCGAAACGGCCGTCGTCCTCCCCTGTCACTCCCCCGCTCCCTCGTATACTCCTGCCGATGCCGCATCATGTTTGTGAAGGTTTAAGTGCTAAATAAAGGACATTTTTAGCTGAAGACAGATGGTGAGTGCCGCATTTCTTTTATACCTGCTCAAACATAAAGATACCAAATGTGATTTTTTGGTGAAGAATCAACAACAAGTGGTACAGAATTATGAAGTTGAACGAAATGTATTGGTTATTTTAAATTTTTGTGGAAATTCAAAAACAGAAAAGTGGGGCATGCAATATTATTCAGCCCCTTTTAACTTAATACTTTGTTGCGCCACCTTTTGCTGCAATTACAGCTGCACGTCGCTTGGGGTATGTCTCTATCAGTTTTGTACATTGAGAGACTGAAATTCTTGCCCATTCTTCCTTTCCAAACAGCTCGAGCTCAGTGAGGTTTGATGGAGATCGTTTGTGAACAGCAGTTTTTCAGCTCTTTCCACAGATTCTCGATTGGATTGAGGTCTGGACTTTGACTTGGCCATTCTAACATATGGATACATTTATTTGTGAACCATTTCATTGTAGATTTTGCTTTATGTTTGGGATCATTGTCTTGTTGGAAGACAAATCTCCGTCCCAGTCTCAGGTCTTTTGCAGACTCCAACAGGTTTTCTTCAAGAATGGTTCTGTATTTGGCTCCATCCATCTTCCCATCAATTTTAACCATCTTCCCAGTCTCTGCTGAAGAAAAGCAGGCCTAAACCATGATGCTGCCACCACCATGTTTGACAGTGGGGATGGTGTGTTCAGGGTGATGAGCTGTGTTGCCTTTACGCCAAACATATCATTTGGCATTGTTGCCAAAAAGTTTGATTTTGGTATCATCTGACCAGAGCACCTTCTTCCACATGTTTGGTGTGTCTCCCAGGTGGCTTGTTACAAACTTTAAATTACACTTTTTATGGATATCTATGGGAAATGGCTTTCTTCTTGCCACTCTTCCATAAAGGCCAGATTTGTGCAGTGTACGACTGACTGTTGTCCTATGGACAGACTGTCCCACGTCAGCTGTAGATCTCTGCAGTTCATCCAGAGTGATCATGGGCCTCTTGGCTGCATCTCTGATCAGTCTTCTCCTTGTTTGAGATGACAATTTACAGGGACGGCCGGGTCCTGGTAGATTTGCAGTGGTATGATACGCCTTCCATTTCAATATGATCGCTGGCACATTGCTCCTTGGGATGTTTAAAGCTTTGGAAATTATTTTGTATCCAAATCCGGCTTTAAACTTCTCCACAACAGCATCACGGACCTGCCTGTTATGTTCCTTGGTCTTCACGATGCTCTCTGTGCTTCAAACAGAACCCTGAGACTATCATAGAGCAGTTGCATTTATACGGAGACTTGATTACACACAGGTGGATTATATTTAGCATCATTAGGCATTTAGGACAACATTGGATCATTCCGAGACCCACAATTAACTTCTGGAGTGAGCTTGCTGAACTGAGAGTAAAGGGGCCGAATAATATTGCACGCCCCACTTTTCAGTTTTTGAATTTCCACAAAAATTTAAAATAACCAATAAATATCATTCAACTTCACAATTGTGTTCCACTTGTTGTTGATTTTTCACCAAAAATTTACATTTTGTATCTTTATGTTTGAAGCATGATATGTGGAAAAAGGTTGAAAAGTTCCAGAGAGCCGAATACTTTCGCAAGGCACTCTATCTACTCCTGGATTTGGCTTACAGATACTGAGGTAAAAAACTGACCAAATACTGAACTTGTGCTCATGGCATTAGTATCAACTGTACCATTCCCCATCACAATATATGTTTAATCAAACATGAAAGCTTAAAGGGGCATTTCTAAATATAACACATTAAGAGATTCAGAATAGAGTTGAGTGAATTTGTTCGGACAGCAAATATTGTTTTTGCAATATTCGTCGAACACAGCCAAATGTCATTAGAATCAGTGGGAGCAGAAATTACCGAATATGTTCCGAACCGATCAACAAATATACATTTGGCACGAATAGGGTAACAAAATGGCATGAATATGGCAAATTCAGATTCAACGACCGAAGCCGAACAAATTGGCTCAACTTTAATTCAGAACAATCTTCTGATGCCTAAAAGGGGATGCAAATACACAGGACCTAACATGTCTTCTGGTTCACATGGACGATTCATTATTGCTAATGGTGCAATATTTAGTTATTGTTTATTTATTTTACCCACTTACACACGTGGTCAAAATTGTTGGCACCCCTTGTTTAATGACAGAAAAACCCACAATGGTCACAGAAATAACTTGAATCTAACAAAAGTAGTAATAAATAAAAAATCTATGAAAATGAACAAATGAAAGTCAGACATTGCTTTTAAACCATGCTTCCACAGAATTAAAAAAAAACTAAAACTCATGAAATAGGCCTGGACAGAAATGATGGTTCCCTTAACTTAATATTTTGTTGCACAACCTTTCGAGGCAATCCCTGCAATCAAACGATTCCTGTAACTGTCAATGAGACTTCTGCACCTCTCGACAGGTATTTTGGCCACTCCTCAAGAGCGAACTGCTCCAGTTGTCTCGTGTTTGAGGCTATGTGCACACGTTGCAGAATTGCAGTGAAAATTTGCAATTCCCTGCAACGGGACATACGCATGTGGAATTGGCATGTATATTTCCGCTAAACACTAGCGTTTTGCAAACGTAATTAGCTTGCAGAATGCTAGCGTTTTCCAAGCGATCTGTAGCATTGCTTGGAAAACTAATTGACAGGTTGGTCAAACTTGTCAAACATAGTGTTTAACAAGTGTGACCAACTTTTTTCTATTGATGCTGCCTATGCAGCATCAATAATAAAAAGATATAAAAAGATTTAAAAAAAAGAATTAAAATAAAAAATCATGATATTCCCACCTTCCAGCAGCCCCGCAGCCTTCCCGCTCCTCGCGATGCTCCTGGCAGCTCCCCTTCCCAGTAATGCCTCGCGGCAATGACCCCAGGTGACGTAGCGGTCTCATGAGACCGCTACGTCATCACTAGAGTTGAGCGACCTTGACCTTTTTAGAGTCGAGCCGGGTTTCGCGAAACCCGACTATCTCAAAAGTCGGGTCGAGTGAAATCGGCCGATTATGACGTAAAGTCGGGATCGACCGAAACACGAAACCCAATGCAAGTCAATGGGGCAGCATAGTCGGCAGTGAGTGGGGGCCAGGAAAACACCTAGAGTGCCCATTTTAATGTCAAAACCATCCATTCTTCTTAATGAAGCTTGTCAAGCGTAATTTACCTTATAATAATTGGAAGGCATTTGAAATTGGGGGTCATTTGGCTAAAGTTGTGGTGGGTAGGGCTGGTTCAAGTAATTAGTGGGCCCAGGAAATCTGGACCACGTCACGGCAGTGGAGCAGGGAGAGGTAAGTATTTCAACTTTGCAAGTGCTGTGAACCTGAGCAAGCAGGGGGGGCCCACTCGTTGGCATTGGCACTGGCACAGGGTCCCTCAAAGTACAGCGGTGTGTTTGCACGGCGGGGGCGCCTCCCACCGGCAGCAACACTTTTGCGTACTATGAGAGGCCCTGTGCCAGTGAGGTCGCCAACTAGTATTCCTCCCCCCCACCTGATGAAGGAACCTGCACTTTCATCTGCACCTTCCTCTTTGTCCCCGTGTAAGGTGGTATGGTATGCGGGAAGAGCAACCTGACTTTCAGCAGGGTCACAATGTTGTTGTGTAGCGTGCACGGGGAATGTTGCGTTATGGGTCAATGTACCAGCAGACTCATCTATCACTGGCTGGGCAATGGGCAGGATGAGGAGGAAACACAGATATAGGCCCAAAGAATAAAGTTGGCTAAATGCAGTTCAAAATTGGTAACACAGGAATAACCAGGGGGCATTGCAGTGGAGGACAACTGGAATGAGAGGCTGACACAGAGAGTAGGCCCAAATCAGTAAGTAGTCGAAATGCAGTTCAAAATTGGCAACCGTAGTAAACAGGCGGCACAGCTTTGTTCAGTGGAGGAGAACAGCAAGGAGTGGCAGACACCGATAGTAGGCCCCAACCCAACTAGTAGGCAAAATGCAGTCTAACATTAACAACTACTTAACGAGCGCCTGAAAACGGAATTTCAGGACAGGAAACCAGGAGAACAGCAAGGAGTGGCAGACACCGATAGTAGGCCCCAAACCAACTAGTACGCCAAATGCAGTTGTTCCGTTTAACCACAATTTAATGAGAGCCTGAAGATAGAAGTTCAGGAAAGGCAACCTGGAGAACACCTTGGAGTGGAACACACCATCTCTCTACACCCCATACCCAATTTGTAGGCCTAATGCAGTGTAGTTTCCAAGAACTACTAAACGAGAGCCGGAAGATCGAAGCTCAGGAAAGGCAACCTGGAGAACACCTTGGAGTGGAACACACCATTTCTCTACACCCCATACCCAATTTGTAGGCCTAATGCAGTGTAGTTTCCAACAACTACTAAACGAGAGCATGAAGATCGAAGCATTGGCGAGGAAACCTGGGGAACACCTTGGAGTGGAACACACCATCTCTCTACACCCGATACCCAATTTGTAGGCCTAATGCAGTGTAGTTTCCAAGAACTACTAAACGAGAGCCGGAAGATCGAAGCTCAGGAAAGGCAACCTGGAAAACACCTTGGAGTGGAACACACCATCTCTCTACACCCCATACCCAATTTGTAGGCCTAATGCAGCGTAGTTTCCAACAACTACTAAACGAGAGCATGATGATCGAAGCATTGGCGAGGAAACCTGGGGAACACCTTGGAGTGGAACACACCATCTCTCTACAGTGGAACACACCATCTCTCTACACCCCATACCCAATTTGTAGGCCTAATGCAGCGTAGTTTCCAACAACTACTAAACGAGAGCCGGAAGATCGAAGCTCAGGAAAGGCAACCTGGGGAACACCTTGGAGTGGAACACACCATCTCTCTACACCCCATACCCAATTTGTAGGCCCAATGCAGCGTAGTTTCCAACAACTACTAAACGAGAGCCGGAAGATCGAAGCTCAGGAAAGGCAACCTGGGGAACACCTTGGAGTGTAACAAACCCTCTCTCTACACCACGGAAGGGCTGATTCTTAGGAAGGAAGGCTGTCGGAAAGAAGCAGGGCGCGTCCGAGGGTGATTATATTCTTATTAGGTATATACTCACCCTCGGACGCGCCCTGCTTCTTTATTTGTAATGAATGTTTATTTGCAATGTGGTTTTGACTTACTCTATTTTTTTGGTAAATAATGATTTTATTATTTTCATTGTTTTGCATCTTCTTGGCAATAATATAAAGAAGACGCGACAGGACAACACTCGGTGGATGCCATATCTGTGTTTAAAATTGAAAAAACCTTTCAGTTAACTACTTGCAGGAGAAAGTTATTGTAGCTGGTGGCCATTTTTAGTACTGTACCAGATTTTTGTTGTATGTGTTTGTTTTTAATGTTAAAATGTCTGCATTTGATATCTCTCCAGTATTTTCTTTTTTATAAGCAAAATACTTATTTTTATATTTTCTGATGTTGGTTCCAGGGGTACACGGGCAGCAGTGGTGTGGTCAGTGGAGGCCTAGTGGAAGGAGTGACCGCAGACAGGCATCGAAGGCCTAAAATAATAACACATAGCTGTAGGCAATTTTAAATTGGTTCCAGGGGTACACGGGCAGCAGTGGTGTGGTCAGTGGAGGCCTAGTGGAAGGAGTGACCACAGACAGGCATCGAAGGCCTAAAATAATAACACATGGCTGTAGGCAATTTTAAATTGGTTCCAGGGGTACACGGGCAGCAGTGGTGTGGTCAGTGGAGGCCTAGTGGAAGGAGTGACCACAGACAGGCATCGAAGGCCTAAAATAATAACACATGGCTGTAGGCAATTTTAAATTGGTTCCAGGGGTACACGGGCAGCAGAGGTGTGGTCAGTGGAGGCCTAGTGGAAGGAGTGACCGCAGACAGGCATCGAAGGCCTAAAATAATAACACATGGCTGTAGGCAATTTTAAATTGGTTCCAGGGGTACACGGGCAGCAGTGCCCTGGTCAGTGTAGTAGTAGTTGAAAGAATGGACCGCAGACAGGCATCGAAGGCCTAAAATAAAAAAAATTGGGCTGGCTGTAGGCAATTTTAAATTGGTTCCAGGGGTACACGGGCAGCAGTGCCCTGGTCAGTGTAGTAGTAGTTGAAAGAATGGACCGCAGACAGGCATCGAAGGCCTAAAATAAAAAAATTGGGCTGGCTGTAGGCAATTTTAAATTGGTTCCAGGGGTACACGGGCAGCAGTGGTGTGGTCAGTGGAGGCCTAGTGGAAGGAGTAACCACAGACAGGCATCGAAGGCCTAAAATAATAACACATGGCTGTAGGCAATTTTAAATTGGTTCCAGGGGTACACGGGCAGCAGTGCCCTGGTCAGTGTAGTAGTAGTTGAAAGAATGGACCGCAGACAGGCATCGAAGGCCTAAAAAAAAAAAATTGGGCTGGCTGTAGGCAATTTTAAATTGGTTCCAGGGGTACACGGGCAGCAGTGGTGTGGTCAGTGGAGGCCTAGTGGAAGGAGTGACCGCAGACAGGCATCGAAGGCCTAAAATAATAACACATGGCTGTAGGCAATTTTAAATTGGTTCCAGGGGTACACGGGCAGCAGTGGTGTGGTCAGTGGAGGCCTAGTGGAAGGAGTGACCGCAGACAGGCATCGTAGGCCTAAAATAATAACACATGGCTGTAGGCAATTTTAAATTGGTTCCAGGGGTACACGGGCAGCAGTGCCCTGGTCAGTGTAGTAGCAGTTGAAAGAATGGACCGCAGACAGGCATCGAAGGCCTAAAATAAAAAAATTGGGCTGGCTGTAGGCAATTTTAAATTGGTTCCAGGGGTACACGGGCAGCAGTGGTGTGGTCAGTGGAGGCCTAGTGGAAGGAGTGACCTCAGACAGGCATCGAAGGCCTAAAATAATAACACATGGCTGTAGGCAATTTTAAATTGGTTCCAGGGGTACACGGGCAGCAGTGCCCTGGTCAGTGTAGTAGTAGTTGAAAGAATGGACCGCAGACAGGCATCGAAGGCCTAAAATAAAAAAAATTGGGCTGGCTGTAGGCAATTTTAAATTGGTTCCAGGGGTACACGGGCAGCAGTGGTGTGGTCATTGGAGGCCTAGTGGAAGGAGTGACTGCAGACAGGCATCGAAGGCCTAAAATAATAACACATGGCTGTAGGCAATTTTAAATTGGTTCCAGGGGTACACGGGCAGCAGTGGTGTGGTCAGTGGAGGCCTAGTGGAAGGAGTGACCACAGACAGGCATCGAAGGCCTAACATAACAAAAATGTCAATACAATGGTATTGTCAGTGGCAGGCATTGAAGGATGTCAGCGCATAGACTAAACATTGGTGGAGCTGTGAGATAATTTTGCAAGTGGTAGAGCACTGTTTGAGCTGGGGTGGGGGGAAACTGTCTTGTGGCCAGCGGTACAGGCCCAGGGCCCCTCATATTACAACGGTGTGTCTGACGTTGGGTGCGCACCACCACCGCCAGAGACACTTTATTGTACTAGGAGGGACCCAGTGGCAGTGCCGTCGACCAAAAGCGGGCTCACCCACCTCTTCAGACAAACTGCACTCTCACGGGTGCTGTCGCCAAGTGTCGATACCACAGCCCCGTGTGGGGAGTTTGGCCATTTAGTGAGGTGTAAACATGTCGTATGCTGGACAATCAGGTGCAGAAAATTACGAGATTGGAAAAGGCATTCAGAATAGTCCACAGGCAAGACCTTTTCATAGGAAAGCTAGGTGTCAGCCGGGCAAGGTGGGGCAAAAGATTTCGAAATCCAGTTGTGGTTCATTTTAATGAAGGTTAGATCATCTACATTTTGGGTAGCCAGACGAGTCCTTTTTTCTGTTAGTATTGAACCTGCAGCACTGAATACTCTTTCTGATAGGACACTAGCTGCCGGGCAAGCAAGCTCCTGCAATGCATATTCTGCCAATTCTGGCCAGGTGTCTAATTTTGATGCCCAGTAATCAAATGGGAATGACGGTTGAGGGAGAACATCGATAAGGGATGAAAAATAGTTTGTAACCATACTGGACAAATGTTGTCTCCTGTCACTTTGAATTGATGCTGCAGTACCTGTCCTGTCTGCGGTCATAGCAAAATCACTCCACAACCTGGTCAGAAAACCCCTCTGGCCAACGCCACTTCTGATTTCTGCCCCTCTAACTCCTCTGGTCTGCTGGCCCCTGCAGCTCGTGTGAGAACGATCACGGGCGCTGTGTGCAGGGAATGCCAGAAGCAAACGGTCAACAAGAGTTGATTGTTTGGTTGCTAATATTAGTTCCAAGTTCTCATGTGGCATTATATTTTGCAATTTGCCTTTATAGCGAGGATCAAGGAGGCAGGCCAACCAGTAATCGTCATCATTCATCATTTTAGTTATGCGTGTGTCCCTTTTGAGGATACGTAAGGCATAATCCGCCATGTGGGCCAAAGTTCCAGTTCTCAAATCTGCGGTTGTGCTTGGTTGAGGGGCAGTTTCAGGCAAATCAACGTCACTTGTGTCCCTCAAAAAACCAGAACCCGGCCTTGCCGCGCCACCAATTTCCAGTGGCCCCGGAAAAGCTTCCTCATTAAAAATATAATCATCCCCATCATCCTCCTCGTCCTCCTCCTCCTCTTCGCCCGCTACCTCGTCCTGTACACTGCCCTGGCCAGACAATGGCTGACTGTCATCAAGGCTTTCCTCTTCCTCAGCTGCAGACGCCTGATCCTTTATGTGCGTCAAACTTTGCATCAGCAGACGCATTAGGGGGATGCTCATGCTTATTATGGCGTTGTCTGCACTAACCAGCCGTGTGCATTCCTCAAAACACTGAAGGACTTGACACATGTCTTGAATCTTCGACCACTGCACACCTGACAACTCCATGTCTGCCATCCTACTGCCTGCCCGTGTATGTGTATCCTCCCACAAGAACATAACAGCCTGCCTCTGTTCACACAGTCTCTGAAGCATGTGCAGTGTTGAGTTCCACCTTGTTGCAACGTCTATGATTAGGCGATGCTGGGGAAGGTTCAAAGAACGCTGATAGGTCTGCATACGGCTGGAGTGTACGGGCGAACGGCGGATATGTGAGCAAAGTCCACGCACTTTGAGGAGCAGGTCGGATAACCCCGGATAACTTTTCAGGAAGCACTGCACCACCAGGTTTAAGGTGTGAGCCAGGCAAGGAATGTGTTTCAGTTGGGAAAGGGAGATGGCAGCCATGAAATTCCTTCCGTTATCACTCACTACCTTGCCTGCCTCAAGATCTACAGTGCCCAGCCACGACTGCGTTTCTTTCTGCAAGAACTCGGACAGAACTTCCGCGGTGTGTCTGTTGTCGCCCAAACACTTCATAGCCAATACAGCCTGCTGACGTTTGCCAGTAGCTGCCCCATAATGGGAGACCTGGTGTGCAACAGTGGCAGCTGCGGATGGAGTGGTTGTGCGACTGCGGTCTGTGGACGAGCTCTCGCTTCTGCAGGAGGACGAAGAGGAGGAGGAGGGGGTGCGAACGGCTACAGCCAATTGTTTCCTAGACCGTGGGCTAGGCAGAACTGTCCCAAACTTGCTGTCCCCTGTGGACCCTGCATCCACCACATTTACCCAGTGTGCCGTGATGGACACGTAACGTCCCTGGCCATGCCTACTGGTCCATGCATCTGTTGTCAGGTGCACCTTTGTGCTCACAGATTGCCTGAGTGCATGGACGATGCGCTCTTTAACATGCTGGTGGAGGGCTGGGATGGCTTTTCTGGAAAAAAAGTGTCGACTGGGTAGCTCGTAGCGTGGTACAGCGTAGTCCATCAGGGCTTTGAAAGCTTCGCTTTCAACTAACCGGTAGGGCATCATCTCTAACGAGATTAGTCTAGCTATGTGTGCATTCAAACCCTGTGTACGCGGATGCGAGGCTAAGTACTTCCTTTTTCTAACCATAGTCTCATGTAGGGTGAGCTGGACTGGAGAGCTGGAGATCGTGGAACTAGCGGGGGTGCCGGTTGACATGGCAGACTGAGAGACGGTGGGAGATGGTATTGTTGCCACCGGTGCCCTAGATGCAGTGTTTCCTACTACGAAACTGGTGATTCCCTGACCCTGACGGCTTTGGCCTGGCAAAGAAACCTGCACAGATACTGCAGGTGGTGCGGAAAATGGTGGCCCTACACTGCCGGAAGGGATGTTGCGTTGCTGACTAGCTTCATTGGCCGAGGGTGCTACAACCTTAAGGGACGTTTGGTAGTTAGTCCAGGCTTGCAAATGCATGGTGGTTAAATGTCTATGCATGCAACTTGTATTGAGACTTTTCAGATTCTGTCCTCTGCTTAAGGTAGTTGAACATTTTTGACAGATGACTTTGCGCTGATCAATTGGATGTTGTTTAAAAAAATGCCAGACTGCACTCTTTCTAGCATCGGATACCTTTTCAGGCATTGCAGACTGAGCTTTAACCGGATGGCCACGCTGTCCTCCAACAGGTTTTAGCTTTGCCACGCGTTTTGGGCAAGATAGGGGCCCGGCAGATGGAACCTGTTGCGATGTTGATGCCTGCTGCGGCCCCTCCTCCTCCGCTTCAGAACTGCTGCCGCCTGCACCCTGTTCCCCCAATGGCTGCCAATCGGGGTCAAGAACTGGGTCATCTATTACCTCTTCTTGTAGCTCGTGTGCAACTTCGTCTGTGTCACCGTGTCGGTCGGTGGTATAGCGTTCGTGATGGGGCAACATAGTCTCATCAGGGTCTGATTCTTGATCATTACCCTGCGAGGGCAATGTTGTGGTCTGAGTCAAAGGACCAGCATAGTAGTCTGGCTGTGGCTGTGCATCAGTGCACTCCATGTCAGATTCAACTTGTAATGGGCATGGACTGTTAACTGCTTCACTTTCTAAGCCAGGGACGGTATGTGTAAAGAGCTCCATGGAGTAACCCGTTGTGTCGCCTGCTGCATTCTTCTCTGTTGTTGTTTTTGCTGAAGAGGACAAGGAAGCGACTTGTCCCTGACCGTGAACATCCACTAACGACGCGCTGCTTTGACATTTACCAGTTTCACGAGAGGAGGCAAAAGAGCTAGAGGCTGAGTCAGCAAGATAAGCCAAAACTTGCTCTTGCTGCTCCAGCTTTAAAAGCGGTTTTCCTACTCCCAGAAAAGGGAGCGTTCGAGGCCTTGTGTAGCCAGACGACGAACCTGGCTCCACAGCTCCAGACTTAGGTGCAATATTTTTTTTCCCACGACCAGCTGATGCTCCACCACTACCACTACCCTCATTACCAGCTGACAATGAACGCCCCCGGCCACGACCTCTTCCACCATACTTCCTCATTGTTTTAAAAACGTAAACAAACTAACGGTATTTGTTGCTGTCACACAAATTACACGGTGAGCTATAACTTCAGTATGATTTAGCTACCCCTTTACAGGTGAGAGAGACCACAACGAAAATCAGGCACAATGTTACACACTCTGTTGTTGGTGGCAACAAATGAGAGAGATGCCACACACGCAGGACTGTCACTGAAGCACAAATGTAAATATTAATCTCCCACTGATTTGATTTTTTTTTTTTTTTCAGGGAGACTTTAGGAAAAAAAAAAAATAGAATAAAATGATTTTTTCAGGAAGAATTTAGAAACCAAATAAAATAAAATGATTTTTTCAGGGAGAATTTAGAAAACAAATAAAACAAAAAAAGGCTTTCTATGGCCCACTGAGTGAGAGATGACGCACACAGGAGTCAGGAGTGGCACACAAGCCCAGAGGCCAATATTTATCTCCCACTGATTGATGTAGTGATTTTTTCAGGTAGATTTTGGAACCCAAATCAAGCTAAAAAAAATAATAGGCTTTCTATGGCCCACAATTGGAGAGAGAGAGAGAGATGGCACACCCAGGAGTCAAGACTGGCACACAAGCAGAAAGGGCAATATTAATCTCCCACTGATTTGTTTTTTTTTGTTTTTTTTTCAGGGAGACTTTAGGAAAAAAAAAAATAGAATAAAATGATTTTTTCAGGAAGAATTTAGAAACCAAATAAAATAAAATGATTTTTTCAGGGAGAATTTCGAAAACAAATAAAACAAAAAAAGGCTTTCTATGGCCCACTGAGTGAGAGATGACGCACACAGGAGTCAGGAGTGGCACACAAGCCCAGAGGCCAATATTTATCTCCCACTGATTGATGTAGTGATTTTTTCAGGTAGATTTTGGAACCCAAATCAAGCTAAAAAAATAATAGGCTTTCTATGGCCCACAATTGGAGAGAGAGAGAGATGGCACACCCAGGAGTCAAGACTGGCACACAAGCAGAAAGGGCAATATTAATCTCCCACTGATTTGTTTTTTATTTTTTTTTTCAGGGAGACTTTAGGAAAAAAAAAATAGAATAAAATGATTTTTTCAGGAAGAATTTAGAAACCAAATAAAATAAAATGATTTTTTCAGGGAGAATTTAGAAAACAAATAAAACAAAAAAAGGCTTTCTATGGCCCACTGAGTGAGAGATGACGCACACAGGAGTCAGGAGTGGCACACAAGCCCAGAGGCCAATATTTATCTCCCACTTTTTTTTTTTTGTTCCAGGGAAAATTTATAAACCCAATAAAAAAAATAATAAATAGGCTTTCTATGGCCCACTATCTGAGAGACAGAGAGAGATGGCACGCTTAGGACTGGCACACAAGCCCAAAGGCCAATATTAATCTCCCTTTTTTTTTGTAAGGGAGAATTTATAAAACCAAAAAAAAATAAATAAATAGGCTTTCTATGACCCACTATTTGTGAGAGAGATGGCACGCTCAGGACTGGCACACAAGCCCAGAGGCCAATATTTATCTCCCACTTTTTTTTTTTTTTCCAGGGAAAATTTATAAACCCAATAAAAAAATAAAAAAATAAATAGGCTTTCTATGGCCCACTATCTGAGAGAGAGAGATGGCACGCTTAGGACTGGCACACAAGCCCAAAGGCCAATATTAATCTCCCACTGATTGATTTATTGATTTTTTCAGGTAGAATTTAGAACCCAAATAAAGCAAAAAAAAAAAAAAAATGGGCTTTCTATGGCCCACTGAGTGAGTGATGATGCACACAGGAGTCAGGAGTGGCACACAAGCCCTGAGGCCAATATTTTTCTCCCACTGATTGATGTAGTGATTTTTTCAGGTAGATTTTAGAACCAAAATCAAGCAAAAAAATAAATAGGCTTTCTATGGCCCACTGAGTGAGTGATGATGCACACAGGAGTCAAGAGTGGCACACAAGCCCTGAGGCCAATATTTTTCTCCCACTGATTGATGTAGTGATTTTTTCAGGTAGATTTTATAACCCAAATCAAGCAAAAAAAATAAATAGGCTTTCTATGGCCCACTGAGTGAGAGATGACACAGACAGGGATGGCACTCTAGCAGAAATGTCAATCTTAATCTCCCACAAAAAAAAACAAAAAAAACAGGGAGTGTCCTTCAATTATTATCTCCCTGCAGTAATCTCAGCCAGGTATGGCAGGCAGCAATAAGGAGTGGACTGATGCACAAATTAAATAAAAAGTGTGTACAAACCAAAAAGATAGCTGTGCAGAAAGGAAGGAACAAGAGGATTTGTGCTTTGAAAAAAGCAGTTGGTTTGCACAGCGGCGTACACACAGCAATGCAGCTATCAGGGAGCCTTCTAGGGCAGCCCAATGAGCTACAGCGCTGAGGGGGATAAAAAAAAAAAATGTAGCTTCCACTGTCCCTGCACACCGAAGGTGGTGTTGGGCAGTGGA
Source organism: Ranitomeya imitator (assembly GCF_032444005.1). Classification (NCBI taxonomy): domain Eukaryota; kingdom Metazoa; phylum Chordata; class Amphibia; order Anura; family Dendrobatidae; genus Ranitomeya; species Ranitomeya imitator. The sequence goes on along the minus strand of NC_091285.1, from coordinate 200,717,482 downwards.
AATCGCTACAGCACAAGCGGTTTGGTGGTTAATGGACCCTGCCTAACGCTATCCCTGCTTCTGACGAAGCGGCAGCAACCTCTCCCTAAGCTCAGATCAGCAGCAGTAACATGGCGGTCGGCGGGAACTCCCCTTTATAGCCCCTGTGACGCCGCAGACAGCAAGCCAATCACTGCAATGCCCTTCTCTAAGATGGTGGGGACCAGGACCTATGTCATCACGCTGCCCACACTCTGCGTTTACCTTCATTGGCTGAGAAATGGCGCTTTTCGCGTCATTGAAACGCGACTTTGGCGCGAAAGTCGCGTACCGCATGGCCGACCCCGCACAGGGGTCGGATCGGGTTTCATGAAACCCGACTTTGCCAAAAGTCGGAGACTTTTGAAATTGAACGACCCGTTTCGCTCAACCCTAGTCATCACATGTCATTGTCGCAAGCCATTACTGGGAACGGGAGCATCGCGAGGAGCGGGAAGGCTGCGAGGGCCGCCGGAAGGTAAGAATATCATGATTTTTTATTTTAATTCTTTTTTTTAACAGGTATATGATTCCCAGGGCCTGGAGGAGAGTCTCCTCTCCTCCACTCTGGGTACCAACCGCACATGATCCGCTTACTTCCCGCATGGTGGGCATAGCCCCATGATTCCGCACAAAGAATGAACATGCTGCATTTTTTTCCGGACTGCGATTACGTTGTGGGAAAAAACACAGCATGTGCACAAAAAATGCGGAATGCATTAAAAATGATGGGATGGGTATGCAGGTTTTTTTAGCGTTTTTTTGGCGGAAAACGGCCAAAAAAACCGCTAAAAATCCTGAACCTTTGCATATAGCCTGAAGGTTGCCTTGTCCAGACGGCATGTTTCAGCTGTTTCCAAAGATGCACAATAGGATTTAGGTCAGAGCTCATAGAAGGCCACTTCAGATTAGTCCAATGTTTTCCTCTTAGCCATTCTTGGGTGTTTTTAGCTGTGTGTTTTGAGTCATTATCCTGTTGCAAGACCCATGAACTGCGACTGAGACCAAGCTTTCTGACACTGGGCAGCACACTTCTCTCTAGAATCCCTTGATAGTCTTGATATTTTATTGTACCCTGCACAGATTCTAGACACCCTGTGCCACATGCAGCAAAGCAGCCCCAGAACATAACAGAGCCTCCTTCATGTTTCACAGTAGGGACAGTGTTCTTTTCTTGATATGCTTCATTTTTCGTCTGTGAACATAGAGCTGATGTGCCTTGCCAAAAAAGTTACATTTGTGTCTCATCTGCTCATAGGACATTCTCCAAGAAGCCTCGTGGCTTGTCAATATGTAGCTTGGCAAATTCCAGTCTGGCTTTTTATGATTTTTTTTCAACAATGGTGTCCTCCTTGGTCGTCTCCCATGAAGTCCACTTTGGTTCATACAATGACGGATGGTGCGATCTGATACTGATGTTCCTTGAACTTGAAGTTCACCTTTAATCTGTTTAGAAGCTTTTATGGGCTCTTTTGTTACCATTCGTATTATCCGTCTCTTTGATTTGTCATCAATTTTCCTCCTGCGGCCATAACAAGGGAGGTGGCCTACAGTGCCATGGATCTTAACCCCTTCACCCCAAAGCCTGTTTTCACCTAAGTGACAGGGCCAATTTTTACAATTCTGACCACTGTCACTTTATGAGGTCATAACTCTGAAACACTTCAACGGATCCTGGTGATTCTGACACTGTTTTCTCGTGACATATTGTACTTCATGATAGTGGTAAAACTTCTTCGATATGACTTGCATTTATTTGTGAAAAAAACAAAAATTTGACGGAAATTATGAAAATTTAGCAATTTTCAAACTCTTAGTATTTATGCCCTTAAATTAGAGAGTTATATCACATAATATCTATATATATAATTGTCTAAGGGTTTTTCCGTCTGTCTGTCTGTCTGTCTGTCTGTCCTGGAAATCCCGGCTCTCTGATTGGTCGAGGCCGCCAGGCCTCGACCAATCAGAGACCGGCACAGCATCGACGTAGAAATCCCGCGTCTCTGATTGGTCGAGGCCGCCAGGCCTCGACCAATCAGCAACGGGCACAGCGACGATGATGTCATAATGGTTGCCATGGCGACGATGATGTCATAAAGGTTGCCTCGACCAATCAGCGACGGGCACAGTCTGCCGCGAATTCTGGAATCATCATTGTCCATATATTACAGGGACATGCATATTCTAGAATACCCGATGCGTTAGAATCGGGCCACAATCTAGTAGTTAATAAACAACATTTCCCACATGTCTGCTTTACATCAGCACAATTTTGGAAACATAATTTTTTTTTGTTAGGACGTTATAAGGGTTAAAAGTTGACCAGCGATTTCTCATTTTTGCAACAAAATTTGCAAAACCATTTTTTTACGGACCACCTCACACTTGAAGTGACTTTGAGGGGTCTATATGACAGAAAATGCCCAAAAGTGACACCATTCTAAAAACTGCACCCCTCAAGGTACTCAAAACCACATTCAAAAAGTTTATTAACCCTTCAGGTGCTTCACAGGAATTTTTTGAATGTTTAAAAAAATTGAACATTTAACTTTTTTTTCACAAAATTTTTACTTCAGGTCCAATTTGTTTCATTTTACCAAGGGTAACAGGAGAAATTGGACCACAAAAGTCGTTGTACAATTTGTCCTGAGTACGCCGGTACCCCATATGTGGGGGTAAACCACTGTTTGGGCACATGGCAGAGCTCGGAAGGGAAGGAGCGCCATTTGACTTTTCAATGCAAGATTTGCTGGAATTGAGATCGGAGCCCATGTCACGATTGGAGAGCCCCTGATGTACCTAAACAGTGGAAACCCCCACAAGTGACACCATTTTGGAAAGTAGACCCCCTAAGGAACTAATCTAGATGTGTGGTGAGCACTTTGAACCTCCAAGTGCTTCACAGAAGTTTATAATGTAGAGCCGTAAAAAAAAAATTTATATTAATTTTCACAAAAAATGATCTTTTTGCCCCAAATTTTTTATTTTCCCAAGGGTAACAGGATAAATTGGACCCCAAAAGTTGTTGTCCAACTTGTCCTGAGAACGCTGATACCCCATATGTTGGGGGGAACCACTGTTTGGGTGCACGGCAGAGCTCGGAAGGGAAGGAGCGCCATTTGAAATGCAGACTTAGATGGATTGGTCTGCAGGCGTCATGTTGCATTTGCAGAGCCCCTGATGTACCTAAACAGTAGAAACCCCCCACAAGTGACCCCATATTGGAAACTAGACCCCCCAAGGAACTTATCTAGATGTGTTGTGAGAGCTTTGAACCAACAAGTGTTTCACTACAGTTTATAACGCAGAGCCGTGAAAATAGAAAATATTTTTTTTCCACGAAAATGATATTTTATCCCCTATGTCTTTATTTTCCCAAGGGTAACAGGACAAATTGGACCCCAAAAGTTGTTATCCAACTTGTCCTGAGAACGCTGATACCCCATATGTTGGGGGGAACCACTGTTTGGGCACACAGGAGAACTCGGAAGGGAAGGAGCCCTGTTTTACTTTTTCAAAGCAGACTTGGCTGGAATTGAGATCGGACGCCATGTCGCGTTTGGAGAGCCCCTGATGTGCCTAAACAGTGGAAACCCCCAATTATAACTGAAACCCTAACCCCAACCCTAACCCTAGCCCTAACCCTAACCCTAGCCCTAACCCTAGCCCTAACCCTAGCCCTAACCCCAGCCCTAACCCTAGCCCTAATGGGAAAATGGAAATAAATACATTTTTTTACATTTTATTATTTTTCCCTAACTAAGGGGGTGATGAAGGGGGGTTTGATTTACTTTTATAGCGTTTTTTTGGCGGATTTTTATGATTGGCAGCTGTCACACACTAAAAGACGCTTTTTATTGCAAAAAATAGTTTTTGCATCACCACATTTTGAGAGCTATAATTTATCCATATTTTGGCCCACAGAGTCATATGAGGTCTTGTTTTTTGCGGGATGAGTTGACGTTTTTATTAGTCACATTTTCGGGCAGATGACATTTTTTGATCGCTTTTTATTCTGATTTTTGGGAGGCGGAATGAACTAAAACCAGCAATTCCTGAATTTCTTTTAGGAGGGGCGTTTATACCGTTCCACGTGTGGTAAAATGGATAAAGCAGTTTTATTCTTCAGGTCAGTACGATTACAGCGATACCTCATTTATGTAATTTTTTTTATGTTTTGGCGCTTTTACACAATAAAAACTATTTTATATAAAAAAATAATTGTTTTTGCATCGCATTATTCTGAGAGCTATAACTTTTTTATTTTTCTGCTGATGATGCTGTATGGTGGCTTTTTTTTTTGCGGGACAAGATGACGTTTTCAGCGGTACCATGGTTATTTATATCCGTCATTTTGATCGCGTGTTATTCCACTTTTTGTTCGCCTGTATGATAATAAAGCAATGTTTTTTGCCTTGTTTTTTTTTTTTTTTTTTTTGCGGTGTTCACTGAAGGGGTTAACTAGAGGGATAGTTTTATAGAGCGGGTCGTTACGGATGCGGCGATACCAAATATGTGTACATTTATTGTTTTTTTTTAATTTACATAAATAAATGGATTTATTGGGAAATGTTTTTTTTTTTTTAATTTGGGGATTTTTTTTTTTTTTTTACACATTCTATTTTTTTTTTTTTAACTTTCTAACATTGTCCCAGGGTGGGACATCTCTGTATTAGATCAGATCGTTGATCTGACACTGTGCATAGCACACTGTCAGATCAACGATCTGACAGGCAGTTTAGCTGGCTTTCCAGCGCCTGCTCTCAGCAGGCGCCGGCTAGCCAGGTCATTTCATGACCCGGAAGGAGTCCGGCGGCCATCTTGGATCTGGGGACTCCTTCCGGGTCACCAGAGCAACGCGATCTCATTGCGTTGCTCTGGTGGGAGAGCGCAGGGAGCCCCCGTCCCTGCGCGATCCCCCTCTATGCCGCTGTCACTACTGACAGCGGCATCAGAGGGGTTAAATGCCCGCGATCGGTGATAGCGCCGATCGTGGGCATTGCTGCGGGGTGTCAGCTGTCATATACAGCTGACACCCGCACCCGATCACCGCGGCGCTCAGCGCGAGACCGCGGTGATCGGTGCGCGGTACTAGTACTGCTGCTGGCACAAATTCAGTGCCGGCAGCGCAGTACTAGTACGGCGCGTGGCGCGAAGGGGTTAAAATTCTGAATAATATGTACAACTGTAGTCACAGGTACATCAAGCTGCTTGGAGATGGGAGACAACTCTTTCCTTCACTTCCTCCGGTCCATGTTGCGTGTGATACACACCATGTCACCAAACAGCACAGTGAGTATCTGTAGCCCTATATACAGGCCCACTCACTCATTCCAAGATTGTAGATACCTGTGATTCTAGTTAGTGGACACACCTTGATTTAACAGGTCCCTTTTGTCACATTATTTTCAGGGGTACCATTATTTATGTCCGGGCCTATTTCATGAGTTTTATTTTTTTTTTAATTCTGTGGAAGCATGGTTGAAAAGCAATGTCTGTCTTTCATTTGTTCATTTTCATAGTTTTTTTTCTTTATTATTACTTTTGTTAGATTCAAATTATTTCTGTGACCATTGTGGGTTTTTCTGTCATTAAATGAGGGGTACCAAAAATTTTGACCACGTGTGTATATAGCACCATTAATTCCACAGGGCTTTACACACATTATCATCGCTGTCCCCATTGGGGCTCACAATCTAAATTTCTAATCAGTATGTCTTAGGAGTGTGGGAGGAAACCCACACAAACACGGGGAGAACATACGAACACCTTCCAGATGTTGTCATTGGTGGGATTTGAACCCAGGACCCCAGCGCTGCAAAGCTGAAATGCTAACCACTGAGCCAACAGGAATGAAAAGTGCTTGCAAGGTTTCCCTATAGGTTTGGCTCTATTCACCTCTCATTTCAGCCTATAGTATGTTGGAGGAATAAGTTGGGAAGCTCCCCTAAAATATACTCTCCACTGATTTTTGCAACATATTCCACCATACAGTGAAATATGTTAACCACAAGCTTTCATTGAAATATAAACTTATAAGGTAAGGTACACATGTTTTTTCTTTTATTATGCCCTGCATAAGAAAGCTACTATGTTTTCCTTTTACAGTGAAATAACCAGAGTATGCCAAATGAATATTGTGTGTGTGTGTGTGGGAGTGAACATCCAATTTACTAAGAGTGCCAGCACAATAAAGTAAATGGAGATCAAATTAGAATGCTTAAAGTGAATCTGTCAGCAGATCTTTGCTATTTAATCAGAGAGCAGCATAATGTAGGGGCAGACAGCCTGATTGCTGGAATGTGTCACTTGCCCACAGTTTGCTGTGGTTTCAGTACAATCAGAGTTTTATGGGCAAGAGATTATCACTGCATGATTAGTCTAATCTGTGTAACCCAGCCTCCACCACTGATTGGCAGCTTGCTGACTATACATCGTGTACACAGGAAGCTGCCAATCAGTGATATAGACTATACCCAGCTCAGCATTCTCACCAATACGAGCCTTATAAATAGTTGCTGGAAAACTCAACAGCATTTTACTTCCTATAAAAAGTGCTTTTCCAAGTAGACAGTCCTTTTAATTGGGCCACATAAGTTCAGGAGGTCATCAGTTAATAAATAAATATTAAAACATCAATATAAAAACTTACTGAAAAAGAAGCCCCTGTCTCCGCACACAAACTGAAGAGCATCTACTAACTCAGCACCGCAAAGTGTCTCTTGGCCTGCAGTGGCTGAGTGGGTTAAAGTGAGTAGACATATACCAAGATAGAAGAGATGAAGATAGGACATTGTGTGCATCTTGACCTGGAAAATAATAATAAAAAAAATTACATAACATTAGTGATATTTATTATAATTCAGAATAGTGTATAGTATGATTGTAAAGCATTTATCCCTTGAATGACAACAAAATGAAACCAATAGAATTTGGGTCTATATATCTGCCAGTTGTGCACTACAGCTAACAGAAATGGTAATCTCAACTTAAAGCTGTGTATGTTTATACAATAAAGCTTTAACTTGCATTTCTCAATTGCACAGCAAACTGTGCTCGCAAACGATTATTTCTGGTAGTATTCCCAAGCCCCTGCAGTAATTTACGTGACACAAACATGTCTGTTTGTAATGTAGCACGGCTTGGGGGCTCGTAAATCATGAGCATCCGATATTGACCATCAGTTTTGTCCTTTGTACACAAGGATTTCATCAGAATCTCTGAATCTTTTGATGATGTCATGTGCTGTAGATGGTGGGATATTCAAGATCTTTGTAATTTTACCATGAGGAACAATCTTAAATGCAGATGCTTACAGTTTGGCGAATGTCTGACCATCTTTGCTTCTGAGTGACTCTGCCTCTCTAACATGCTCTTTTCACCCCTTTACCCCCAAGGGTGGTTTGCACGTTAATGACCGGGCCAATTTTTACAATTCTGACCACTGTCCATTTATGAGGTTATAACTCTGGAACGCTTCAACGGATCCCAGTGATTCTGACATTGTTTTCTCGTGACATATTGTACTTCATGACAATGGTAAAAATTCTTTGATAGTACCTGCGTTTATTTGTGAAAAAAACGGAAATTTGGCGAAAATTATGAAAATTTCGCAATTTTCCAAATTTGAATTTTTATGCAATTAAATCACAGAGATATGTCACACAAAATACTTAATAAGTAACATTTCCCACATGTCTACTTTACATCAGCACAATTTTGGAAGCAAAATTTTTTTTTGTTAGGGCGTTATAAGGGTTAAAAGTTGACCAGCAATTTCTCATTTCTACAACATCATTTTTTTTTAGGGACCACATCTCATTTGAAGTCATTTTGAGGGGTCTATATGATAGAAAATACCCAAGTGTGACACCATTCTAAAAACTACACCCCTCAAGGTGCTCAAAACCATATTCAAGAAGTTTATTAACCCTTCTGGTGCTTCACAGGAATTTTTTGAATGTTTAAATAAAAATGAACATTTAACTTTTTTTCACAAAAAATTTAATTCAGCTCCAATTTGTTTTATTTTACCAAGGGTAACAGGAGAAAATGGACCCCAAACTTTGTTGTACAATTTGTCCTGAGTACGCCAATACCCCACATGTGGGGGTAAACCACTGTTTGGGCGCATGGCAGAGCTCGGAAGCGAAGGAGCGCCATATGACTTTTCAATGCAAAATTGACTGGAATTGAGATGGGACGCCATGTTTCGTTTGGAGAGCCCCTGATGTGCCTAAACATTGAAACCCCCCACAAGTGACATCATTTTGGAAAGTAGACCCCCTAAGGAACTTATCTAGAGGTGTGGTGAGCACTTTGACCCACCAAGTGCTTCACAGAAGTTTATAATGTAGAACCGTAAAAATAAAAAATCATATTTTTTCACAAAAATTATCTTTTCGCCCCCAATTTTTTATTTTCCCAAGGGTAAGAGAAGAAATTGGACCCCAAAAATTGTTGTACAATTTGTCCTGAGTACGCTGATAGCCCATATGTGGCGATAAACCACTGTTTGGGCGGATGGGAGAGCTCGGAAGGGAAGGAGTGCCGTTTGATTTTTCAATGCAAAATTGACAGGAATTGAGATGGGACGCCATGTTGCGTTTGAAGAGCCACTGATGTGCCTAAACATTGAAACCCCCCACAAGTGACACCATTTTGGAAAGTAGACCCCCTAAGGAACTTATCTAGAGGTGTGGTGAGCACTTTGACCCACCAAGTGATTCACAGAAGTTTATAATGCAGAGCCGTAAAAATAAAACAAAATTTTTTTCCCACAAAAATTATTTTTTAGCCCCCAGTTTTGTATTTTCCCGAGGGTAACAGGAGAAATTTGACCCCAAAATTTGTTGCCCAATTTGTCCTGAGTGCGATGATACACCATATGTGGGGGGAACCACTGTTTGGGCACATGGGAGGGCTCGGAAGGGAAGGAGTGCCATTTGAATGCAGACTTAGATGGAATGGTCTGCAGGTGTCACATTGCGTTTGCAGAGCCCCTAATGTACCTAAACAGTAGAAACCCCCCACAAGTGACACCATTTTGGAAAGTAGACCCCCTTAGGAACTTATCTAGATGTGTGCTGAGCGCTTTGACCCACCAAGGGCTTCACAGAAGTTTATAATGGAGAGCCGTAAAAATAAAACAAAATTTTTTTCCCACAAAAATTATTTTTTAGCCCCCAGTTTTGTATTTTCCCGAGGGTAACATGAGAAATTGGACCCCCACAATTTGTTGTCCAATTTGTCCTGAGTGCGCTGATACCCCATATGTGGGGGGGGACCACTGTTTAGGCGCATAGGAGGGCTCGGAAGGGAAGGAGCTCCATTTGGAATGAGGACTTAAATGGAATGGTCTGCAGGTGTCACATTGCATTTGCAGAGCCCCTAATGTACCTAAACAGTAGAAACCTCCCACAAGTGACACCATTTTGGAAACTAGACCCCCTAAGGAACTCATCTAGATATGTTGTGATAGCTTTGAACCCCCAAGTGTTTCACTACAGTTTGTAACGCAGAGCCGTGAAAATTAAAAAAAAAATCTTTCCCCCCAAAATTATTTTTTAGCCCCAGTTTTGTATTTTCCCGAGGGTAAGAGGAGAAATTCGACCCCAAAAGTTGTTGTCCAATTTGTCCTGAGTACGCTGATACCCCATATGTTGGGGGGAACCACCGTTTGGGCACATGGCAGAGCTCGGAAGGGAAGGAGCGCCATTTGGAATGCAGACTTAGATGGAATGGTCTGCAGGCATCACAATGCGTTTGCAGAACCCCTAATGTACCTAAACAGTAGAAACCCCCCACAAGTGACCCCATATTGGAAACTAGACCCCCAGGGAACTAATCTAGATGTGTTGTGAGAACTTTGAACCCCCAAGTGTTTCACTACAGTTTATAACGCAGAGCTGTGAAAATAAAAAATCTTTTTTTTCCCACAACAATAGTTTTTTAGCCCCCAGTTTTGTATTTTCCCAAGGGTAACAGGAGAAATTGTTGTCCTATTTGTCCTGAGTACGCTGATACCCCATATGTTGGGGTAAACCCCTGTTTGGGCACACGGGAGAGCTCGGAAGGGAAGAAGCACTGTTTTACTTTTTCAACGCAGAATTGGCTGGAATTGAGATCGGACGCCATGTCGCGTTTGGAGAGCCCCTGATGTGCCTAAACAGTGGAAACCCCACAATTATAACTGAAACCCTAATCCAAACACACCCCTAAACGTACAAAGAAAGAATATAAGCAACCTAGGGAAAAATAATCAATTGTGTAACATATAATCCCTTAAAACATCAATTTATTTATATATATATATATATATATATATATATATATATATATATATATATATATTAAAAAAAACAATTCCCAGTGGAGAACAATCATAAATAAACAACAGGATCCAGATGTGCACCTAACCTGTCAAATAGCCCTGCACTTAGCTACCATCCCTACCTACCAGTGGAGGTTGGCACCCTAATAGATCGATTTGGCGCCCCCACTCAACGCCGGCTGACCCAGACTCACCCTGATAAATATCTAGCGAGCTACAGGTGGGAAAACAATAAGCTATTGAAAGAAATGAAGGAAGGGCTGGAGAGATAAACTAAGGTGCACAAAAAAATAAACAAATAATAAATAACCCCAGTGTTGGTATAGCATACAGTAACAAAGCTACTTATGTGTGCTGCATACAAGCCATGGTACCATCACATAAGAGCTATACTCATAGTGTGCCGGCTAAGAAAAAAAACTGAAATAAACAAATATAGCCAGCACTCAAGAGGTTACAGACTACAACAAAAATAATACTGATAACTGGGGTAGGTAAAATATCCTCAGAATAGCCTGATATGGTGTATGTCAGCAGACTGTTAATAACAGACCCTTTTTACACAGCCTGAGATAGTATGTGCCAATAGTATCATGGTAGATGATAGATGGTGTGACATAGCAATCATATGTAGCTGACATGAAAAACAATAATATTGTCACACAGCACAATAGAAAAAATCTATTCCATGTCTAAGCACCAGACTGAAGACAGATCAATATATCAGCAATGCACAGCCTCAGCATATTGGTGTACATGATATACAGGACAGCTAGAGAAGGACATAGGCCAAATCAACTTAGCTGCCAGGTAATCGCCCCGACGCGTTTCCCCGCAAGACGGTTCCTCAGGAGGCAGAGATATCAGGAGGCATATGTAATGGATGCAGGCGCCATGATGCTTGGGCAGGCCTGAGTAAATCCCACAGGGGGAGGGATTTTATAGTAAAAGATGAGATCCACCGGCCAGTAATGACTCGCCAGTGGAGACCCACCCCCAATTGACAAAACAACACCGGGTACAGATAATCCGATCCATAAATTGGATCGATAATTTAAGAATTGTCCATAAGAGCATGTGGTTCCCTCACCCACGGCTAACCGGATCATAATGTAAGTAAACAGTACATACCATGTCTAATCTATATGGCATCCTCCATATCGGCGTGAGGATACACGTGGCGCGATGGGGGCCGCCATAGTAAGGACTCACCGTGCGAAGCCCGCATGCGCAGACCGCGCGCATAAGGAAGCGCCGGCACCAAAGTGGAACGCACGCTTGGAGCGCACAACGGCGGAAGTGCGCATCCATCAGATGAATGAGTGGAGTCGCACCTGCGCAGTGACATAGCCAGAGGGCGCCTGCGCAATGAAATGAGACAGGCAAGGCAGCACAATGCGCACGCGTATGGGACCCAAAGTGCCTGCAACCTGAATAAATATATACATAAATTGGGGTATAACAAAAAAGGCCACCATATAATGGCAGCAAATATTTGATATAAACAGTCACGGGTAACATATGCGCCTCCTGCCAATTTAGAAAGAAGGCACGGTAGATTGCTAAAAGGCCAAAAGAGCCCCAGAAGTAAAAATCTAATATATAAACAGCCGCCAAAACACATAGAGTAACCATATAATCACATGCAGCGGCACGGTTAGCATTCTATCCAGCATCATATGTTAAACACACCTAAAGATAAACGGAGGACCGTATTGTTGCAGTAATAGGGTTAAATATAGATGTCCATATAGAACTAGTATGAAAGAAACATAGAAAAAATACATAAATAGATAAAGGGAGTTGAACAATAATAAAGATATAGTATAGGGTCAAAATTGACTACTGCATCAAAAACAGTATGCAGTGTATATGGCGGTTCCGACTACGGTTCCCAATATCTTCATTTGCTAAAAACACAGTGCAAGAAAAGGACTAGACAGAATAACAGAGATGCATACTTTATAGGAAACAGGTAAACGTAAGGGATTCGTTTAGGCCTCTCGGGGAGACTGACTGCATGCGAAAAATCCACTCCGCTTCCCGTTTTAGGAGGGCCTTGTCAAAATCTCCACCTCTAATCCTAGGTTGTAGGAGTTCTATCATACAAAAGGTAATCCCATCCAGGTTCCCTCCATGTACTAGGTTGACATGGCGAGCAACAGGAGTGTCCCTCCTATGCCTGATGTCCCCCAGATGTTCTCCAAATCTAGTTCTAAGTTCCCTAGTAGTCTTTCCAATATAATCTAGGGGGCAGGGGCAAGTGATCTTATATACAACTCCAGTGGACTTACAATTGCCAAAGTCCCTAATATCAAAAGTTCTACCAGTAGCAGCACTGGTAAACTGTTTTGTTTGCTTGGCATATTGGCATTTGGAGCAATTACCACACCTAAAGAAACCCAGAGGTTTTCTCTCTAGCCATGTTCCTGTGCCCTGTGGTTTTTGATAGAGGCTATGCACTAGCCTATCCCCAATTGACCTCCCTCTCCTGTAAGTGATACTGGGTGTAGATGGAACAACATCCTTCAGGTATGGATCCGCTCGAAGTATCCCCCAGTGTCTTCTCATGATTTGAAATATTCTTTCAGATTGACTATCAAATGTCCCTATGAGTCTAACGGGGTCAGGAGATATTCTAGAAGTCTCCCTCGTTCTCAACAGCAAGGATCTATCCCTCCCAAGTGCCTCATTATAGGACCTGGCCAAAATGTCCGTGGGGTACCCCCTCTCTCTAAACCTCTGATGTAATTCACTGGCTTGATGTTTAAACGTATCTATATCAGAGCAGTTCCTTCTAATACGAAGAAACTGCCCCCTAGGTATACCACGTTTAAGAGGGGTAGGATGATGGCTCTGCCACTGCAACAGGCTGTTTGTTGCAGTGGGTTTACGGTACGTACATGTACTGATCCCCCCCTTTTCATTTTTGGTGATTTTCAGGTCTAGAAAAGCGATACTCTGTTCCTGAATGTCGGACGTGAACCTCATCCCTATATTGTTGATGTTAATCTCTTCTATAAATTTGTCAAACTCCGCCCCTGGGCCAGACCACAACACTAGAATATCGTCAATGTATCTGGCCCAGAGGCAGATATATGGCTGCCACCACTTCTCTTCCTCAGGAAAAATATGGGTTTCCTCCCACCAGCCCAGGAACAGATTGGCATAAGTGGGGGCACAGGGGCTCCCCATTGCCGTGCCCCTGAGCTGGTGGAAGTACTTCCCATTGAAGATAAAATAATTATGGGAGAGTGTGAAAAGAAGAAGCTGCTTAACAAATAAATTGTGTTCCCCACATTCGACAGCCCTTGTTTTAAGAAAGTGCTCTATAGCTCTCATACCAACATCGTGGGGGATGCTGCTGTAGAGTGCCTCTACATCAATGGAGGCCAATTTCACACAAGGCTCCACAACAACATCCTCCAACATACCCAAGAGATGGAGAGTATCCCTCACGTACGAGGGCAAAGAGAGCACAAAGGGTCTGAGGATCCGGTCTACATATATTCCAACATTTTGAGACATCGAATCAATCCCTGCCACAATAGGGCGGCCTCTAAGTGGGTCCAGACCCTTATGCACTTTTGGGAGGGCATAGAATGTAGGCACAGTGGGACAGGCTGGAACAAGGAAGGTGTACTCACTCTGTGATACAAGTTTCTTTTCTACCGCTGGATTAAGTATACACATAAGATCATCAGTATACACCCGAGTAGGATTCCCTGGTAGTATTTCATACGTTTGACGATCATTGAGAAGTAGGGCACACATTCCCAAATATTTTTTATGATCCATGATGACGAGATTCCCACCCTTGTCAGATGATTTGAAAATTAGATTGGTGTTCCTTTCCAATCTTTTCAAAGCCTCTGACTCACTTGATGTCATATTGTGGTTTCTCTCACCATCATTGTTGGAGATTTTACACAGATCGGCTTCAACTAATTTGACAAAGATGTCAACACTCGTCACGTCGCTTGTTGGCGGCATTTTTTTGCTTCTGTTCTTTAGAGAGGTAAATGGTCCCTCACCTCTATCTCTCTCATTCTCTTGTAAGAGGCCAAACAGAGCATGATACCCCTCCATGTCCTCCTCAGTGAGACCCAGCTCCCTACATCTCTCTCCATCATATTTCTTAAAAAAGAGTTTCCATTTAAGGTTACGTGCAAACAAATTCACGTCCTTGACCCAATTAAAGCAGTTAAAGGCATTAGTAGGGACAAAGTTAAGTCCCTTCTGTAGGACAGCATATTCTTCTCCAGAAAAGAAAAAGGGAGTAAGATTAATAATCTGCCCTTGTACTATTGGGGCCTTCTCCTCAAGTCGTAGTTCATGTCTGGTCTGCAATCTAAAAAAGACGACGAGGATGAAGTAGGTAAGGAAGAGGATATCTGTGGTATGGGCCCAAAGGAAGTACCAAAGGGACCCCTTGCCCCTCTTCCCTTCCCTCCTCTCCCTTTTTGTCTGTGCTGATTTCTGGTCGGATGCCATCTATTACTCGGTGTATTGTTCCGATGTATTATGGAGCCTTGTTCTTGTCGCTCCGTGTCCGATGTGTCAATGTCTGATGAAGAGATATCCGTAGTGATCTGAGATTGGTAATCGTAGGCTTTGTTATCCTTAAACTCACCCAGATCCCTAATAAACTGTGAATGTTTCCTTTCTTTCAGCCTATTTTGGAATTTCTCTATAGATGTCTGTAGAAAGTTTTCCCTCCTAGTAAACTCGGGATCAGATTTTTGTTTCTGTGCTTGTTCAATTAGTGTAACTTGTATCACAGAGTGAGTACACCTTCCTTGTTCCAGCCTGTCCCACTGTGCCTACATTCTATGCCCTCCCAAAAGTGCATAAGGGTCTGGACCCACTTAGAGGCCGCCCTGTTGTGGCAGGGATTGATTCGATGTCTCAAAATGTTGGAATATATGTAGACCGGATCCTCAGACCCTTTGTGCTCTCTTTGCCCTCGTACGTGAGGGATACTCTCCATCTCTTGGGTATGTTGGAGGATGTTGTTGTGGAGCCTTGTGTGAAATTGGCCTCCATTGATGTAGAGGCACTCTACAGCAGCATCCCCCACGATGTTGGTATGAGAGCTATAGAGCACTTTCTTAAAACAAGGGCTGTCGAATGTGGGGAACACAATTTATTTGTTAAGCAGCTTCTTCTTTTCACACTCTCCCATAATTATTTTATCTTCAATGGGAAGTACTTCCACCAGCTCAGGGGCACGGCAATGGGGAGCCCCTGTGCCCCCACTTATGCCAATCTGTTCCTGGGCTGGTGGGAGGAAACCCATATTTTTCCTGAGGAAGAGAAGTGGTGGCAGCCATATATCTGCCTCTGGGCCAGATACATTGACGATATTCTAGTGTTGTGGTCTGGCCCAGGGGCGGAGTTTGACAAATTTATAGAAGAGATTAACATCAACAATATAGGGATGAGGTTCACGTCCGACATTCAGGAACAGAGTATCGCTTTTCTAGACCTGAAAATCACCAAAAATGAAAAGGGGGGGATCAGTACATGTACGTACCGTAAACCCACTGCAGCAAACAGCCTGTTGCAGTGGCAGAGCCATCATCCTACCCCTCTTAAACGTGGTATACCTATGGGGCAATTTCTTCGTATTAGAAGGAACTGCTCTGATATAGATACGTTTAAACATCAAGCCAGTGAATTACATCAGAGGTTTAGAGAGAGGGGGTACCCCACGGACATTTTGGCCAGGTCCTATAATGAGGCACTTGGGAGGGATAGATCCTTGCTGTTGAGAACGAGGGAGACTTCTAGAATATCTCCTGACCCCGTTAGACTCATAGGGACATTTGATAGTCAATCTGAAAGAATATTTCAAATCATGAGAAGACACTGGGGGATACTTCGAGCGGATCCATACCTGAAGGATGTTGTTCCATCTACACCCAGTATCACTTACAGGAGAGGGAGGTCAATTGGGGATAGGCTAGTGCATAGCCTCTATCAAAAACCACAGGGCACAGGAACATGGCTAGAGAGAAAACCTCTGGGTTTCTTTAGGTGTGGTAATTGCTCCAAATGCCAATATGCCAAGCAAACAAAACAGTTTACCAGTGCTGCTACTGGTAGAACTTTTGATATTAGGGACTTTGGCAATTGTAAGTCCACTGGAGTTGTATATAAGATCACTTGCCCCTGCCCCCTAGATTATATTGGAAAGACTACTAGGGAACTTAGAACTAGATTTTGAGAACATCTGGGGGACATCAGGCATAGGAGGGACACTCCAGTTGCTCGCCATGTCAACCTAGTACATGGAGGGAACCTGGATGGGATTACCTTTTGTATGATAGAACTCCTACAACCTAGGATTAGAGGTGGAGATTTTGACAAGGCCCTCCTAAAACGGGAAGCGGAGTGGATTTTTCGCATGCAGTCAGTCTCCCCGAGAGGCCTAAACGAATCCCTTACGTTTACCTGTTTCCTATAAAGTATGCATCTCTGTTATTCTGTCTAGTCCTTTTCTTGCACTGTGTTTTTAGCAAATGAAGATATTGGGAACCGTAGTCGGAACCGCCATATACACTGCATACTGTTTTTGATGCAGTAGTCAATTTTGACCCTATACTATATCTTTATTATTGTTCAACTCCCTTTATCTATTTATGTATTTTTTCTATGTTTCTTTCATACTAGTTCTATATGGACATCTATATTTAACCCTATTACTGCAACAATACGGTCCTCCGTTTATCTTTAGGTGTGTTTAACATATGATGCTGGATAGAATGCTAACCGTGCCGCTGCATGTGATTATATGGTTACTCTATGTGTTTTGGCGGCTGTTTATATATTAGATTTTTACTTCTGGGGCTCTTTTGGCCTTTTAGCAATCTACCGTGCCTTCTTTCTAAATTGGCAGGAGGCGCATATGTTACCCGTGACTGTTTATATCAAATATTTGCTGCCATTATATGGTGGCCTTTTTTGTTATACCCCAATTTATGTATATATTTATTCAGGTTGCAGGCACTTTGGGTCCCATACGCGTGCGCATTGTGCTGCCTTGCCTGTCTCATTTCATTGCGCAGGCGCCCTCTGGCTATGTCACTGCGCAGGTGCGACTCCACTCATTCATCTGATGGATGCGCACTTCCGCCGTTGTGCGCTCCAAGCGTGCGTTCCACTTTGGTGCCGGCGCTTCCTTATGCGCGCGGTCTGCGCATGCGGGCTTCGCACGGTGAGTCCTTACTATGGCGGCCCCCATCGCGCCACGTGTATCCTCACGCCGATATGGAGGATGCCATATAGATTAGACATGGTATGTACTGTTTACTTACATTATGATCCGGTTAGCCGTGGGTGAGGGAACCACATGCTCTTATGGACAATTCTTAAATTATCGATCCAATTTATGGATCGGATTATCTGTACCCGGTGTTGTTTTGTCAATTGGGGGTGGGTCTCCACTGGCGAGTCATTACTGGCCGGTGGATCTCATCTTTTACTATAAAATCCCTCCCCCTGTGGGATTTACTCAGGCCTGCCCAAGCATCATGGCGCCTGCATCCATTACGTATGCCTCCTGATATCTCTGCCTCCTGAGGAACCGTCTTGCGGGGAAACGCGTCGGGGCGATTACCTGGCAGCTAAGTTGATTTGGCCTATGTCCTTCTCTAGCTGTCCTGTATATCATGTACACCAATATGCTGAGGCTGTGCATTGCTGATATATTGATCTGTCTTCAGTCTGGTGCTTAGACATGGAATAGATTTTTTCTATTGTGCTGTGTGACAATATTATTGTTTTTCATGTCAGCTACATATGATTGCTATGTCACACCATCTATCATCTACCATGATACTATTGGCACATACTATCTCAGGCTGTGTAAAAAGGGTCTGTTATTAACAGTCTGCTGACATACACCATATCAGGCTATTCTGAGAATATTTTACCTACCCCAGTTATCAGTATTATTTTTGTTGTAGTCTGTAACCTCTTGAGTGCTGGCTATATTTGTTTATTTCAGTTTTTTTTCTTAGCCGGCACACTATGAGTATAGCTCTTATGTGATGGTACCATGGCTTGTATGCAGCACACATAAGTAGCTTTGTTACTGTATGCTATACCAATACTGGGGTTATTTATTATTTGTTTATTTTTTTGTGCACCTTAGTTTATCTCTCCAGCCCTTCCTTCATTTCTTTCAATAGCTTATTGTTTTCCCACCTGTAGCTCGCTAGATATTTATCAGGGTGAGTCTGGGTCAGCCGGCGTTGAGTGGGGGCGCCAAATCGATCTATTAGGGTGCCAACCTCCACTGGTAGGTAGGGATAGTAGCTAAGTGCAGGGCTATTTGACAGGTTAGGTGCACATCTGGATCCTGTTGTTTATTTGTGATTGTTCTCCACTGGGAATTGTTTTTTTTAATATATATATAAATAAATTGATGTTTTAAGGGATTATATGTTACACAAACACACCCCTAACCCTAATCCCAACAGTAACCCTGACCACACCTCTAACCCTGACACACCCCTAACCCTAATCCCAACCCTATTCCCAACTGTAAATGTAATCTAAACCCTAACTGTAACTTTAGCCCCAACCCGAACCCTAACTTTAGCCCCAACCCAAACTGTAGCCCTAACCCTAGCCCTAACCCTAGCCCTAACCCCAACCCTAGCCCTAACCCTAGCCCTAGCCCTAGCCCTAACCCTAACCCTAGCCCTAACCCTAGCCCTAACCCTAGCCCTAACCCTAGCCCTAGCCCTAACCCTAGCCCTAACCCTAGCCCTAACCCTAACCCTAGCCCTAACCCTAACCCTAGCCCTAACCCTAGCCCTAACCCTTGCCCTAACCCTTATGGGAAAATGGAAATAAATACATTTTTTAATTTTTCCCTAACTAAGGGGGTGATGAAGGGGGGTTGATTTACTTTTATAGCGGGCTATTTAGCGGATTTTTATGATTGGCAGCCGTCACACACTGAAAGACGCTTTTTATTGCAAAAAATATTTTTTGCGTTGCCACATTTTGAGAGCTATAATTTTTCCATATTTTGGTCCACAGAGTCATGTGAGGTCTTGTTTTTTGCGGGACGAGTTGATGTTTTTACTGGTAACATTTTCGGGCACGTGACATTTTTTGATCGCTTTTTATTCCGATTTTTGTGAGGCAGAATGACCAAAAACCAGCTATTCATGAATTTCTTTTGGGGGAGGCGTTTATACCGTTCCGCGTTTGGTAAAATTGATAAAGCAGTTTTATTCTTCGGGCCAGTACAATTACAGCGACACCTCATTTATATCATTTTTTTATGTTTTGGCGCTTTTATATGATAAAAACTATTTTATAGAAAAAATAATTATTTTTGCATCGCTTTACTCTCAGGACTATAACTTTTTTATTTTTTTGCTGATGATGCTGTATTGTGGCTCGTTTTTTGCGGGACAAGATGACGTTTTCAGCGATACCATGGTTATTTATATCTGTCTTTTTGATCGCGTGTTATTCCACTTTTTGTTCGGCGGTATGATAATAAAGCGTTGTTTTTTGCCTCGTTTTTTTTTTTCTCTTACGGTGTTTACTGAACGGGTTAACTAGTGGGCCAGTTTTATAGGTCGGGCCGTTACGGATGCGGCGATACTAAATATGTGTACTTTTATTGTTTTTGTTTTTTTATTTAGATAAAGAAATGTATTTATGGGAATAATATTTTTTTTTTTTTCATTATTTTGGAATATTTTTTTTTATTTTTTTTTACACATTTGAAAAAATTTTTTTTTACTTTTTTACTTTGTCCCAGGGGGGGACATCACAGATCGGTGATCTGACAGTTTGCACAGCACTCTGTCAGATCACCGATCTGAGAGCAGTGCAGGCTGTTTCACAGTGCCTGCTCTGAGCAGGCTCTGTGAAGCCACCTCCCTCCCTGCAGGACCCGGATCCGCGGCCATCTTGGATCCGGGGCTCGAGCAGGCAGGGAGGGAGGTAAGACCCTCGCAGCAACGCGATCACATCGCGTTGCTGCGGGGGGCTCAGGGAAGCCCGCAGGGAGCCCCCTCCCTGCGCGATGCTTCCCTGCACCACCGGCACATCGCGATCATCTTTGATCGCGGTGTGCCAGGGGTTAATGTGCCGGGGGCGGTCCGTGACCGCTCCTGGCACATAGTGCCGGATGTCAGCTGCGATAGGCAGCTGACACCCGGCCGCAATCGGCGGCGCTCCCCCCGTGAGCGCCGCCGATCGCGCTGGACGTACTATCCCGTCCATGGTCATGGGGGCCCACCCCACCTCGACGGGATAGTACGTCCCATGTCAGAAAGGGGTTAATACACAACCATGTGATTTAGGTAAAAATTGATTAGCTGTTTTACATTAGTACCACTAACTTTTTCAGCCGTTTGTTAACCCTGTCCCAGCTTTTTAAAGATGTGTTGCTGACATTAATTTTTAAATTAGTTAACTTTTTCAAATTAAATTGGAAAATGATTGACTTTGAACTTGTGATCTGTGCTCTATGCTCTGTTGTGAATAAAATATGGCTATAAGAGATTTTTCAATCATCGCATTTCTGGGTTTTTCTACATTTCATACAGTGCCCTATCTTTTTTGAAATTGGAATGGTGTAAGCTAACCCTTTGAACAGTCTTACAAGTCAACACTAATCATAACCTACTGTGTAGGTCATATACATGGTATATATTAATTATAGACATAATGTTATTGCTGTGGTCCAGGCACTGAGACAATAACAGAACCCTGAGAGTGGAGGTCCCAAATTCCCCTGTGTGAATGGAAGAATATCATGCATGCATGACCATAGCTCAAGTAACTTATGGAATAGTTGTCCATGTTAGTTATATAGTATTGAATGGAGTGGTGATCACATATGTGCACTACTATGCCATTCACACAGAGAACTCCAGGATTCTCTTTCTCAGAATTAATAGGGATACCGCATGCTAAATTCCTGAGATCATACAGGTATCATACCATGAATAGTGAATAAATGTATGTAGTGGAAAAACTCTTCAATGAAATTGCATATCATGAGTAGCAGTGGAAGATTGGGGTAGACAATGAGGACCTCCTCAATAGTTGTAACATGCTGAAACATCTAGCAATTCATCCATGCTATATAAATAAAATTAAAATGACAATACTATGCTGATAGAGACCAAAACATATATTTGTAACATCAAAATTATTTTTGTGAAAATGCATATTTACTACTAGATGGTGGCCCGATTCTAACGTATCGGGTTTTCTAGAATATGTATATAAGTATATAGCAGCCATATAGTATATAGCACAGGCCACGTAGTATATAGGAGTACTACGTGGCCTGTGGTATATACCATGTGGCTGCTATATACAGTACAGACCAGAAGTTTGGGCACACCTTCTCATTTAAAGATTTTTCAGCATTTTCATGACTTTAAAAACTGTAAATTCACACTAAAGGCATCAAAACTATGAATTAACACATGTGGAATTATATACTTAACAAAAAAATGTGAAACAACTGAAAATATGTCTTATATTCTAGGTTCTTCAAAGTAGCCACCTTTTGCTTTGATGACTGCTTTGCACACTCTTGGCATTCTCTTGATGAGCTTCAAGAGGTAGTCACGGGAAATGGTCTTCCAACAATCTTGAAGGAGTTCCCAGAGATGATTAGCACTTGTTGGCCTTTTTGCCTTCACTCTGCGGTTCAGCTCACCCCAAACATTCTCGATTGGGTTCAGGTCTTGTGACTGTGGAGGCCAGGTTATCTGGCATAGCACCCCATCACTATCCTTCTTGGTCAAATAGCCCTTACACAGCCTGGAGGTGTGTTTGTGGTGATTGTCCTGTTGAAAAATAAATGATGGTCAAACTAAACGCAAACCGGATGAAATAGCATGTCGCTGCAAGATGCTGTGATAGCCATGCTGGTTCAGTATGCCTTCAATTTTGAATAAATCCCCAACAGTGTCACCAGCAAAGCACCCCCACACCATCACACCTTCTCCTCCACGCTTCACGGTGGGAACCAGGCATGTAGAGTCCATCTGTTCACCTTTTCTGTGTTCACCAAAGACAGGGTGGTCGGAACAAAAGATCTCAAATTTGAACTCATCAGACCAAAGCACAGATTCCCACTGCTCTAATGTTCATTCCTTGTGTTCTTTAGCCCAAACAAGTCTCTTCTGCTTGTTGCCTGTCCTTAGCAGTGGTTTCCTAGCAGCTATTTTACCATGAAGGCCTGCTGCACAAAGTCTCCTCTTAACAGTTGTTGTAGAGATGTGTCTGCTGCTAGAACTCTGTGTGGCATTGACCTGGTCTCTATTCTGAGCTGCTGCAATTTCTGAGGCTGGTGACTCAGATAAACTTATCCTTAGAAGCAGAGGTGACTCTTGGTCTTCCTTTCCTGGGGCGGTCCTCATGTGAGCCAGTTTCTTTTTATCGCTTGATGTTTTTTGCAAGTGCACTTGGGGACACTTTCAAAGTTTTCCCAATTTTCAGACTGACTGACCTTCATTTCTTAGAGTAATGATGGCCACTCATTTTTCTTTACTTAGCTGCTATTTTTCTTGCCATAATTCAAATTCTAACAGTCTATTCAGTAGGACTATCAGCTGTGTATCCACCAGACTTCTGCTCAACACAACTGATGGTCCCAACCCCATTTATAAGGCAAGAAATCACACTTATTAAGCCTGACATGGCACACCTGTGAAGTGAAAACCATTTCCAGTGACTACCTCTTGAAGCTCATCAAGAGAATGCCAAGAGGGTGCAAAGCAGTCATCAAAACAAAAGGTGGCTACTTTGAAGAACCTAGAATATCAAACATATTTTCAGTTGTTTCACACTTTTTTGTTAAGTATATAATTTCACATGTGTTAATTCATAGTTTTGATGCCTTCAGTGTGAATTTACAATTTTCATAGTCATGAAAATACAGAAAAAAATCTTTAAATGAGAAGGTGTGTCCAAACTTTTGGACTGTACTGTACATACATATTGTAGAATACCCGATGCGTTAATATAGGCCACGCAGTAAATAACACAGCCCATGTAGTATATAACACAGCCCACACAGTATATAGCAGCCACGCAGTATATAGCAGCCACGCAGTATATAGCACAGCCCACGTAGTATGTAACACTGGCCACGTAATATATAACACAGCCCACGTAATATATAGCACAGTGTTGTGAATTATGTTATCGAACTCTTTCCTGTGGTCATGAATGGTACTTCGGCGAGTTCTGTCCATGGACTCCCTCTGGTGGCTGTGAGTGGAGCTGCTGCTTCTGAGGTTCCTTCCACAGGTGACGTAGTTTATTCTTTGGCTGGCTGCTCTATTTAACTCCACTCAGATCGTTACTCCATGCCAGCTGTCAATGTTCTTGTACTGGTTCAGTTCGCTCTTGGATCTTTCTGGTGACCTGTCTACTCCAGCAGAAGATAAGTCCCTGCTAGTTTATTATTTGTTCATTGTTTCCTTGTCCAGCTTGCTGTCATGATTTTGTCTCGCTAGCTGGAAGCTCTGGGATGCAGAGTGGCACCTCCGCACCGTGAGTCGGTGCGGAGGTCTTTTTGCACACTCTGCGTGGTCTTTTTGTAGTTTTTTGTGCTGATCGCAAAGATACCTTTCCTATCCTCAGTCTGTTTAGTAAGTCTGGCCTCCCTTTGCTGAAACCTGTTTCATTTCTGTGTTTGTGACTTTCATCTCTACTCACAGTCAATATATGTGGGGGGCTGCCTTTTCCTTTGGGGAATTTCTCTGAGGCAAGGTAGGCTTTATTTTCTGTCTCTAGGGCTAGTTAGCTCTTAGGCTGTGAAGAGGCGTCTAGGCCGAGTTAGGTACGCTCCACGGCTATTTCTAGTTGTGTGATAGGATTAGGGGTTGCGGTCAGCAGAGCTCCCACTTCCCAGAGCTTGTCCTGTGTGAGTTTAACCATCAGGTCGTTCCGGGTGCTCCTAACCACCAGGTCCATAACAGTACAGCTGGCCAGAAGTATTAATGCATCTCAATAGAGGGATAAGAGAAGCTCTGAGACCATTTTTTTTCTCTGCAGTGTGTTTTGTCTTTCTTTTCCCCTTAACCTCTGGGTGGTTCAGGACACAGGTTTAGATATGGACATTCAAGGTCTGTCCTCTTGTGTGGATCATCTCACTGCAAGGGTACAAAACATTCAAGATTTTGTGGTTCAGAATCTGATGTTAGAGCCTAGAATTCCAATTCCTGATTTGTTTTCTGGGGATAGATCTAAGTTCCTGAATTTCAAAAATAATTGTAAACTGTTTCTAGCTTTTAAACCCCGCTCCTCTGGTGACCCCGTTCAACAAGTAAAAATCATTATTTCTTTGTTGCGTGGTGACCCTCAAGACTGGGCATTTTCCCTTGCGCCAGGAGATCCTGCATTGCGTGATGTAGATGCGTTTTTTCTGGCGCTTGGATTGCTTTATAATGAACCTAATTCAGTGGATCAGGCAGAGAAAATCTTGCTGGCTTTGTGTCAGGGTCAGGATGAAGCGGAGGTGTATTGTCAGAAGTTTAGAAAGTGGTCTGTGCTTACTCAGTGGAATGAGTGTGCCCTGGCGGCAATTTTCAGAATGGGTCTTTCTGAAGCCCTTAAGGATGTCATGGTGGGATTTCCCACGCCTGCTGGTCTGAATGAGTCTATGTCCTTGGCCATTCAGATCGATCGGCGCTTGCGTGAGTGCAAAGCTGTGCACCATTTGGCGGCATTCTCTGAGCATAGGCCTGAGCCTATGCAATGTGATAGGACTTTGACCAGAGCTGAACGGCAAGAACACAGACGTCGGAATGGGCTGTGTTTTTACTGTGGTGATTCCACTCATGCGATCTCCGATTGTCCTAAGCGCACTAAGCGGTTCGCTAGGTCTGCCACCATTGGTACGGTACAGTCAAAATTTCTTTTGTCCGTTACCCTGATTTGCTCTTTGTCATCCTATTCTGTTATGGCATTTGTGGATTCAGGCGCTGCCCTGAATTTGATGGACTTGGAGTTTGCCAGGCGCTGTGGTTTTTTCTTGGAACCCTTGCAGTATCCTATTCCATTGAGAGGAATTGATGCTACGCCTTTGGCCAAGAATAAGCCTCAGTACTGGACTCAATTGACCATGTGCATGGCTCCTGTACATCAGGAGGATATTCACTTTTTGGTGTTGCATAATCTGCATGATGTGGTCGTTTTGGGGTTGCCATGGCTACAGGTCCATAATCCAGTATTGGATTGGAAATCTATGTCTGTTTCCGGCTGGGGTTGTCAGGGGGTACATGGTGATGTTCCATTGCTGTCAATTTCACCTTCCACTCCTTCTGAAGTCCCTGAGTTTTTGTCAGACTACCGGGATGTATTTGATGAGCCCAAATCCAGTGCCCTACCTCCTCATAGGGATTGCGATTGTGCTATTAATTTGATTCCTGGTAGTAAGTTTCCTAAGGGCCGACTGTTTAATTTATCTGTGCCAGAGCACGCCGCTATGCGGAGTTATATAAAGGAATCCTTGGAGAAAGGTCATATTCGTCCGTCGTCATCACCATTGGGAGCAGGGTTCTTTTTTGTGGCCAAGAAGGATGGTTCTTTGAGACCTTGTATTGATTACAGCCTTCTTAATAAGATCACAGTCAAATTTCAGTACCCTTTGCCGCTGCTGTCTGATTTGTTTGCTCGGATTAGGGGGGCTAGTTGGTTCATCAAGATAGATCTTCGAGGGGCGTATAATCTTGTGCGAATTAAACAGGGCGATGAATGGAAAACAGCATTTAATACGCCCGAGGGCCATTTTGAGTACCTGGTTATGCCATTCGGGCTTTCTAATGCTCCATCTGTGTTTCAGTCCTTTATGCATGACATCTTCCGAGAGTACCTGGATAGATTCCTGATTGTATATTTGGATGATATTTTGGTCTTTTCGGATGATTGGGAGTCTCATGTGAAGCAGGTCAGAATGGTGTTCCAGGTCCTTCGTGCGAATTCCTTGTTTGTGAAGGGGTCAAAATGTCTCTTTGGAGTTCAGAAGGTTTCATTTTTGGGTTTCATTTTTTCCCCTTCTACTATCGAGATGGACCCTGTTAAAGTTCAGGCCATTTATGATTGGACTCAGCCAACATCTGTGAAGAGCCTGCAGAAGTTCCTGGGCTTTGCTAATTTTTACCGTCGCTTCATCGCTAATTTTTCTAGTGTTGCTAAGCCGTTGACTGATTTGACCAAGAAAGGTGCTGATGTGGTCAATTGGTCCTCTGCGGCTGTAGAGGCTTTTCAGGAGTTGAAGCGTCGTTTTTCTTCTGCCCCTGTGTTGTGCCAGCCAGATGTTTCGCTCCCGTTTCAGGTCGAGGTTGATGCTTCTGAGATTGGAGCAGGGGCGGTTTTGTTGCAAAGAAATTCTGATGGCTCGGTGATGAAACCATGTGCCTTCTTTTCTAGAAAATTCTCGCCTGCTGAGCGCAATTATGATGTTGGCAATTGAGAGTTGTTGGCCATGAAGTGGGCATTCGAGGAGTGGCGACATTGGCTTGAAGGAGCCAAGCATCGCGTGGTGGTCTTGACGGATCACAAGAATTTGACTTATCTCGAGTCTGCCAAACGGTTGAATCCTAGACAGGCTCGATGGTCGTTATTTTTCTCCCGTTTTGATTTTGTGGTTTCGTACCTTCCGGGCTCTAAGAATGTGAAGGCTGATGCCCTGTCAAGGAGTTTTGTGCCTGACTCTCCGGGTGTTCCTGAGCCGGCGGGTATTCTCAAAGAGGGGGTAATTTTGTCTGCCATCTCCCCTGATTTGCGGCGGGTGCTGCAGAAGTTTCAGGCTGATAGACCTGACCGTTGTCCAGCGGAGAAACTGTTTGTCCCTGATAGATGGACTAGTAGAGTTATCTCTGAGGTTCATTGTTCGGTGTTGGCTGGTCATCCTGGAATCTTTGGTACCAGAGATTTAGTGGCTAGATCCTTTTGGTGGCCTTCTTTGTCACGGGATGTGCGTTCTTTTGTGCAGTCCTGTGGGACTTGTGCTCAGGCTAAGCCCTGCTGTTCTCGTGCCAGTGGGTTGCTTTTGCCCTTGCCGGTCCCGAAGAGGCCCTGGACGCATATTTCCATGGATTTTATTTCAGATCTCCCTGTCTCTCAAAGGATGTCGGTCATTTGGGTGGTTTGTGATTGCTTCTCTAAGATGGTCCATTTGGTACCCTTGTCTAAATTGCCTTCCTCCTCTGATTTGGTGCCATTGTTTTTCCAGCATGTGGTTCGTTTGCATGGCATTCCAGAGAACATCGTCTCGGATAGAGGTTCCCAGTTTGTTTCGAGGTTTTGGCGGTCCTTTTGTGCTAAGATGGGCATTGATTTGTCTTTTTCTTCGGCTTTCCATCCTCAGACAAATGGCCAAACCGAACGAACTAATCAGACTTTGGAAACATATCTGAGATGCTTTGTTTCTGCTGATCAGGATGATTGGGTGTCCTTCTTGCCATTGGCTGAGTTCGCTCTTAATAATCGGGCCAGCTCGGCTACTTTGGTTTCGCCTTTTTTCTGTAATTCTGGTTTCCATCCTCGTTTCTCTTCAGGGCAGGTTGAGCCTTCGGACTGTCCTGGTGTGGATACTGTGGTGGACAGGTTGCAGCAGATTTGGATTCATGTGGTGGACAATTTGACATTGTCCCAGGAGAAGGCTCAACGTTTCTCTAACCGCCGGCGCTGTGTTGGTCCCCGACTTCGTGTTGGGGATTTGGTTTGGTTGTCGTCTCGTTATGTTCCTATGAAGGTTTCCTCTCCAAAGTTTAAGCCTCGTTTCATTGGTCCGTATAAGATTTCTGAAGTTCTCAATCCTGTGTCATTTCGTTTGGCCCTTCCAGCTTCTTTTGCCATCCATAATGTGTTCCATAGGTCGTTATTGCGGAGATACGTGGCGCCTATGGGTCCCTCCGTTGATCCTCCTGCCCCGGTGTTGGTCGAGGGGGAGTTGGAGTATGTGGTGGAGAAGATTTTCGATTCTCGTATTTCGAGACGGAAACTCCAGTACCTGGTCAAGTGGAAGGGTTATGGTCAGGAAGATAATTCCTGGGTTTTTGCCTCTGATGTTCATGCTGCCGATCTAGTTCGTGCCTTTCATTTGGCTCATCCTGATCGGCCTGGGGGCTCTGGTGAGGGTTTGGTGACCCCTCCTCAAGGGGGGGTACTGTTGTGAATTCTGTTATCGAACTCCCTCCTGTGGTCATGAATGGTACTTCGGCAAGTTCTGTCCATGGACTCCCTCTGGTGGCTGTGAGTGGAGCTGCTGCTTCTGAGGTTCCTTCCACAGGTGACATAGTTTATTCTTTGACTGGCTGCTCTATTTAACTCCACTCAGATCATTACTCCATGCCAGCTGTCAATGTTCTTGTACTGGTTCAGTTCGCTCTTGGATCTTTCTGGTGACCTGTCTACTCCAGCAGAAGCTAAGTCCCTGCTAGTTTATTATTTGTTAATTGTTTCCTTGTCCAGCTTGCTATCATGATTTTGTCTCGCTAGCTGGAAGCTCTGGGATGCAGAGTGGCACCTCCGCACCGTGAGTCGGTGCGGAGGTCTTTTTGCACACTCTGCGTGGTCTTTTTGTAGTTTTTTGTGCTGATCGCAAAGATACCTTTCCTATCCTCAGTCTGTTTAGTAAGTCTGGCCTCCCTTTGCTGAAACCTGTTTCATTTCTGTGTTTGTGACTTTCATCTCTACTCACAGTCAATATATGTGGGGGGCTGCCTTTTCCTTTGGGGAATTTCTCTGAGGCAAGGTAGGCTTTATTTTCTGTCTCTAGGGCTAGTTAGCTTTTAGGCTGTGAAGAGGCATCTAGGCCGAGTTAGGTACGCTCCACGGCTATTTCTAGTTGTGTGATAGGATTAGGGGTTGCGGTCAGCAGAGCTCCCACTTCCCAGAGCTTGTCCTGTGTGAGTTTAACCATCAGGTCGTTCCGGGTGCTCCTAACCACCAGGTCCATAACAGCACAGCCCACATAGTATCTAACAGTGTCCACGTAGTATATAGCATGCAGTATAGAACACAGCCACGTAGTATATAACGCTGCCCACGTAGTATATAGCAGCCACGTAGTATATAACGCAGCCCACGCAGTATAGAACACAGCCCACATAGTGTCTAACACTGGCCAGGTAGTATATAGCAGCCACCCGGTATCTAACAGAGGCCACATAGTATTTAGCAGTGTGGGCACCATATCCCTGTTAAAAAAATAATTAAAATAAAACATAGTTATATACTCACCCGGCGGGATCCAGCGTAGATCCAGCGAACCTCTGGCGATTAGTGCGCGGCTGCCACCATCTTTCATTCCCAGGATGCATTGCGAAATTACCCAGATCACTTAGCGGTCTCGCGATGCATCTCTTGGAACGCGGAAGCTGGCGGCAGGCGCGAGCGCATTGTCGGACTACGGAAGGTGAGAATAGCAGGTTTTTTGTTTTTTTTATTATTTTTAACATTAGATCTTTTTACTATTGATGCTGCATAGGCAGCATCAATGGTAAAAACTTGGTCACACAGGGTTAATAGCGGCGGCAACGGAGTGAGTTACCCGTGGCATAACGCGGTCCGTTACCACTGTCATTAACCCTGTGTGAGCGGTGACTGGAGGGGAGCATGGAGCGGGCACTGACTGCGGGGAGTATGGAGCGGGCCCTGACTGTGGGGAGTATGGAGCGGGCGCCGGGCACTGACTGCAGGGGAGTAGGGAGGGACTAATCAGACTGAGGCCGTCGCTGATTGGTCACGGCAGCCATGACAGGCAGCTGGCGAGACTAATCAGCAACTTGGATTTCCATGACAGACAGGGGCTGCGACCAATGAATATCCGTGACAAACGGAAGTGACCCTTAGACAATTATATAGTAGACAAGCTTATAGAACGTTTATATACATTTTGTTTCAGAAAAACTAAACACTGTCCGTAG
This sequence comes from Ranitomeya imitator, assembly GCF_032444005.1. Lineage (NCBI taxonomy): Eukaryota > Metazoa > Chordata > Amphibia > Anura > Dendrobatidae > Ranitomeya > Ranitomeya imitator. Next base: position 200,687,194 of record NC_091285.1, on the reverse strand, counting down.
GTCACACTGAGGACAGACAGATAAGGATTACTATTTTTCTAAAGTTTATGCCATGGTTTAGGCCATTTATTGCCAAGTTGACAAGCAACACAATGTTCCATATCTATAGAGTAAAGGCCACATGACAGATTATTCTTTAACGCTGCATTTATGCATACAACCACATCTCCTATACTGGTAATAGCAACAGTTGATTAACCACAAAAGACTATGTGACTAGCTGATAACGTTTTACCTGCTGTTATAATACATAAAAGCAGCATCTCAACATATAATCTATTTGTATGATATAGTGGTGTTTGAAACTGTCCAGTTTTTTGCATAGATTTTACCAAAGTCTACATCAGATTATCCCACAAGCCCTATAAGTAAAAAAAAGAGAACCAAATAAAAGAAATGAGTCCAAAAATATTACACTTCAACCTTTTTTATTGAGGAAAATTATCAAATTTCACATCTCATCTATAAAAGTCTGATCTTCACTAAATTTGTTTGTAGAATTATATCATGGCATGAACAAAGAAGATTTCAGTGGACCTTAGGAGAAGAGTTTTTGGTGCTCATCTGGCTAGAAAAGGTTATAAAACCATCTCCAAAGAGTTTAGACTGGAACCACTCAACAGTCAGACAGATTTTGTACAAATGGAGGAAATTCAATACAAACACTACCATCACTAGAGGTGGTTGATAAACAAGAATCACTTTAAGAGCAAAATTTGCAACAGTTTAAACGGTCAAAAAGAAGCCCAAGATAACCTCTGAGCAACTAAAGGCCTATTTCACATCAATTACTGTTATTTTTCATGAGTTCGCCATCAGCAGGACACTGAACAACAATGGTGTGTATGACCAGATTGAAAGAGGAGAAAGCCACTACTCTTAAAAAAGAACATTGCTGCCCACTTGCAGTTTGCTAAAGATCACAAAGAGAAGCCATCATGCCATGCCATTAGAACAAAACTTTCTGAATGCCTGAGACCAAAATAGAGCTTTTTGGTTTAAATGAGAAACATTATGTTTGGAGAAAGAAAACCACTGCATTGCAGCATTTAAACCTCATACCATCTGTGAAACATGATGTAAGATGCATCATGATTTAGGCCTATTTTGCTACATCTGGGCCAGGACGGATTGCCATCATTGTTGGAATAATAAATTCTGAATTTATCAGCAAATTCTAAAGAAAAATGTCAGGGCATTTGTCCATGAGATGAATCTCAGGTGAATGTGGGTCATGTAGTAATGTTACAACCCAAAGCACACAAGTCATTATACAAAATAATTTTTAAAGAATAAAGTTAAAGTTTTGGATAGGCCAAGTAAAAGTCCTGATCTTAATCATATAGAAATGTGTAGAAGGACCTGAATTGAGCAGTTAATGGGTGAAAACCAACCAGCATAGTGAAGCTGAAGGTGTCTTATAGGAAGGAATTTGCTAACATTCCTCTAAGTCAATGAGCATAATTAATCATCAATTACTGGAAATGATTAGATGCTGTTATAGTTGCAGAATGAGGTTACACCTGAAACTGAAATCAAAGGTTCACATCATTTTGCCTCTCACAGACATGCAATACTGGATGATTTTACTAAATTAAAAACTCTAATATTTTTAACTTATTGGCTTGACTTCTTTTTATCTACTTTTATGATTTTTGTTCAAATCTTATGCCGTTTTAGTTTAAATTTATGCAAAAAGGTGGAAAATTCTAAAAGTTCAAACTTTCAAGCACAACTGCACTATAATTGATAGCAGCAGGTCCTAGGCAGTAGACTTCTGTCTCTTTCTCCTTGAACTATTAGGAAGTGCAAGAGAAGTTTGATTCTCTATTCTTGCTAATGTATGCTGATTATTATATATATTGCATATTATTTAATTCTATACATTTTACATATGATTTAAGAAGGAATGTCGTGGTCAATAAGCTAAGTAAGCAGCCATGCCATTAAAAAATTGTTGCCAAACCACAGGCTACTATCATGTGAAACATTCTCTCCTGTAATTGTGCTGCTTAAATACTCCAGTGTTTATTGAAGGCCACTTTAAAAGGGTAAAACATGTTTGATGTAAACTTGAATATTAGAAAATTAGAAGAAAAACATATCAAAATTACTTCACTGACTTGAGTTCTGACTTTTCTTTATTATCAAATTACATTGTTATTATGGATTGGCTTTTCCCATTTTTGGTCAAAGACCATATATACCAATGTGAATCATGTAGGCTAGATCTCCATTCACAAATTTATTTGCCAAATGATTTAACTTTTTAAGTGATATTGAAGACCTTCTTGAGTATTTTGAGCACAATATGTCCTTACCTTTATATTCACAGCCTTGTAACATAAAGTTTTTAAGGCATTCCAGTATCACTGTCAATTCTTCTCCTTAACTTAGAGCCCTGAGCTCGTGGTTTAAAAGGGTGAGGGGCGTGACCCAATGATCAATGAAATATGAGAGGGTAAAATATTAAATTTCAATAAAAACCTTTGTGTGATTAATTAATTCAACAACTTTTACTATGATAAGGAAATGTTTCTTCTTTTTAATGTACAAGGTTGAAATGAGTCATGTTGGAATACTAGTAATACCTCAATATTAACCATACCAGTCATTGGAGCTTATGTTTGGGAAATGCCTCTTTAAATACATGTAAGTATTATGTCAGTTTTTCAATCTGTGCCTCAACTTCTCTAAAGCCAAATGTCAAGTAATATGATTGTCAGACTTGCTGACTTTGATGTATAAAAGGTGAAGGATACATAATTATTTTGCATCACTGCTTGCTAAAAAAATCCCCTGCCAATAAAAGAGAAGAGTTAAGTGCAACATTTTGAGTCTACTTTCTAGGGCTCTAGACTAGAGCCCAACTTTAACCAGTGTTATTGCTCAACGCACCAGAGGTTCTTATAATGGGAATGTTTTGGTGTCTACATTCTTAATTTATCAAAAGGTAGATATCAAAGATTTAGCAATTAAAAAGCTAGTCAAAACACATTCTTGGGTGGCTATCCAACTGCTTTCTCTTTGTTCCTTTCGAATGTCACATAGTTTATACCCCATGTAATAGGCAATATGCTTATTACTGTCATTTCATAATTCTAAAGCCCCATTCATTTAGTAGCTAAGCCATACATTGACATTTCTCTTCATTTGAACACATGAAATGAACGCATTTATTAAACCAACCATTAGGCGTAGAAGATATTTTCAGAGGCTATCACATTAACATTGTGAACGCATATTCTAGCCAACATCATTTCAACCTCAATTCTGTCGAATAAACAGAACAATACAGAAATCAAGCAGCCAACAGAGAGATTATCATAAATGACTGTTACAATATGTTTGTCACTTTTTTTCTCTGCCTAAAACAAATAAATTAAAATTGGGCAACCAATCGCATGTTTTATGGCTTGGGCCTAAAGTGAACATTTTCAGTGGCTGATCCAATGGCATGAGCTCATTCCAAGTTATATAAAAAAAAAACAATCCTAAGAAACTTTTTTTTATGCTGAGAAAGGAAATTTGAAGACTGGCCAGCAACTGTAAAATAAAAAAGGTCAGTATAACCACCATGACCAAATAAGCCTGAATGTTTCAAACAAAAAACGATATCAATGGTGTGGAAATAAATCCTGGGAGCATAAAAATATAGCATACTTACTCATCAATTACCTAATATATAATTAAATCCCTTGGTCAGCAACGAGTAGTATAAAAGAGACACAAAAATATAATTGAAGGGGATTATACTAAGACTTATAAATCAAATGTCCTGAAAAATAACTAATTTGCAAGTAGGGAATATCTAAAGTCAATGTACATATACTTCCTACTCACAGAAAAAGCAGGTGCAGCAATATGTTAAAAATAGTTAAAAAAAAAAGCAACAGAAGTGTCATAAAAGAAACACAGTGTCATAAAAAAGCAAATGGAAATGTTATCTAAAAATCTTTTGAATATGAATGAGTTAATCCAATAAACTTCATGCATACATAGCAAATGCAGAAGTATATGCCCCTACACTATAGAAGTCATAAATACAACAATGCATTCAGATCATTGACTTTCCAGATAATCACAGGCTGCACATAACTGAATGAATATCTTACAAAGCTCATTCTAACACATTCATCATCTTATCATTTTGCATTATAATATAGATAAAATAGCCATATACACAAAAAAAATGCATATTCAGCAGTTTGAAAACTGCAGATTCACTGCTCTATGACAGATGGGGAAAATTGTTCTAGCATTCTAAGAAATAAAAGAGACGCGAGAAATCGTTAGAATAGAAATATACAAGGAAATGAAAATAAGAAATGAGTTACCTTTAAGATATCGCAAAAGTAGCACTTTAATAATTGTGATGAGAAAGACTTGTTTTTTTCCATGGCTTCTTTAAGTACAGGGTCTGCAAATGAGATTGCTAGCTGATAACAAGAATAGGAAAAAAAAAAAAAAAAAAAGAAATCCAGAGAGATATTCAATGCTAAGTCACATTTGAATATTAGGACTTTACTCCATTGCGTAGGATCTGCTCTGATTTTAGCAGTGACAGTCAGATTTAGCAAACAGAAGAAGGATTTACAGAAAATCCTCACATTTATCTACATTTACACACTGTAGACAGGAAACAGCTGGGAGAACAGTTGTGTTTTCTCTCTCTCTCTCCCTCTTCTGGCAAGTTTTTGGAGCAAAGACTTTTTTTTGGGGGCTGCCTGACAAATAACATCATCATACCTTAGCACTGCAGGACTGGATCACAAAGCATATTTATTTTCACTTAAAGGAATTCACTTTGGTGACATAGTGAAAAAAAAAAAAATCACAGGAGGGAGTCTGCTGCTGTGCATGTCTCACATCTTTTTCCTATGAAGCCTGCATGATGTAGGTAGAATTCTGCAAGCAATCAGTGCAGGGCTGTTTGACGTCCACAGTGATAAAAGTTCAAGCAGGAAAATATGATGACTTATTTTTATTGCAATATGCAATATGATACAGTAGGCCTTTTATAGACATGACAGATGTAATTTTTTTTTTTTTCGCTATTTTTATAAACAACCCTAATAGGTTACCAGATGAAATCACAGAACTTGCCATGGGAAATGGATGAAGGATTCCAAGAAATAGTAAACGTTTGACAAACATTGATCCTGAATTGTATATAAAACAACAATAACGGCATCATTTAAATAATAGCAGCTGCTTGTCAGTATGTGATCACAGGTGATGATGTCATTCCGATCCCCCCGAGATTCTGCAATGAAAGCTCAAGTCAGCTGTTTTTTTTTTCTATTTATATAGCAAAGCACTTAGCAGCATTCAACGTTTAACCTTTGAGTTATATCATTTTATTGCTGCGTGGTACGACTTTTACCTTTGTCATAATGGTTCCTAGTTAAAGGCATGGGTAACTTTTGGCTGCAGAAAATTAACCCTATATACAGTGCATAGAAAGTGTGACTGAAGAGTGTAATGAGCATCAAACATCTTTTCTCAACAGCGGTAATATCATGTGGGTTCTATTTCCAGAACTAATACAGCTGATGACGCTGCGTGCGCGGAATATTAAAAAGACTTGTGTCACAGTAACAACAAAGACAATGCAGACATGATTCATGTGCAATGCATCAAGGTAATGCCTTTTTTCTTTAAATGGTAGTCACATCTATCTATGCTCTTAACATTTCTAGAAAAATGTGAAGGAAACATTAGGATAGAACATTTATATATTATTAAATGATTTCACTTTTTTTTTTTATTTCTTCTTATTTGACTTCTTTGGTTGGACTTAGGATAAACTTAGAACTTAATCGACATCACTTTGACAGTAAGGTTTTAATACCAGAGGTTAGGACCATCCAAATTTGGGTTCATCTTGATAGTGGTGGGATGGATTTTACCTTTTTGATCAAAAAGGGTGCTTAATAAGTACCCTGTGATATTTATATGCACTATTACTTTTACTTATTTACTTACAGCAGGGTAAATGTTCATTTTATTTCTGGCTTAGGCTTTGTAAATTAAGAAACAAGATAGAAGAAGAATTGACGCCTTTGAAATGTGGTACTGGAGAAGGATGTTACCAATACCATGGATGGCAAGAAGAACAACCAAATCAATTCTGGAACAAATCAAACCAGATATGTCACTCCAAGCAAGAATCATGATGATATGACTTGCCTACATTGGACACATCATACGAAGAGAGGAATCACTGAAGGACATTATGGTCAGAAGAATAGAAGGAATAAGAAGAGGAAAACAAGAAAGCCGATGGCTTGATACTAACAAGATATCTGTAGAGAAGACCCTGGAGGCCCTATCTAGGCTTGCACAAGATCGATCTTCCTGCAGATTGTTCATCCATCAAATCGCCATAGCTTGACATGAAGCTGAAGACCATTAAAAAAGAACAAAAACATTGCCTGAATTGCAAAGGGGTGAGAATAATGTTGATTACTCTATAAGTAACTATTCATTGACCCCTAGTACATGGCTTGCGCATAAGGCAGACCTGTGGCTCAGTGGATAGCACTGTATCCTTGCCATGTTAGAGTCCTGGGTTCAAAACCCAGTAAGGAAAATATCTGCAAGTAGTTTATATGTTCTATGTTTGTATGGATTTTCTATGGGAATTTTGTATTCTTCCCATTTTCTGAAGATATACTGATAGCTGCTCCTTACCATGCCTTATTTTTTACAAGGCATGATAGTCCCTCCTGATTGGCTATGCTATACCATGTGATATAATTTGGCAGTGGGTCAGTAATGGTGTGGGGTGGCATTGCTTTGGAGGGTCACACAGCCCTCCATGTGCTCACCAGAGGTAGTCTGACCGCCATTAGGTACTAAGATGAGATCCTGAGACCCCTTGTGAGACCATATGCTGGAGTGGTTGGCCCTGGGTTCCTCCTAATGCAGGACAATGCCAGACCTCATGTGGCTGGAGTGTGTCAGCAGTTCCTGCAAGATGAAGGCATTGAAGCCCATTCCCTAGAGCTGAATCCGATTGAACACATCTGGGACATCATGTCTTGCAAAAACCACCAATGCCATGTTGCACCACAGACTGTCCAGGAGTTGGTGGATGCTTTAGTCCAGGTCTGGGAGGAAATCCCTCAGGAGACCATCTGCCACCTCATCAGGAGCATGCCCAGACGTTGTAGGGAGATCATACAGGCACATGGAGGCCACACACACTACTGAGCATCATTTCCTTGTCTTGAGGCATTTCCACTGAAGTTGGATCAGCCTATAACTTCATCTTCCTCTTTGATTTTGAGCATCATTCCAACTCCAGACCTCCGTGGGATATTAGTTGTGATTTATGTTGATAATTTTTCGGTTTTATTGTTCTCAACACATTCCACTATGTAATGAATAAAGATTTACAACTGGAAAATTTCATTCAGTGATATCTAGGATGTGGGATTTTAGTGTTCCCTTTATTTTTTTGAGCAGTGTATAATAAAAAGAAGAAGCAAAACAGCACAATAGTTTTTACAGAGAAAAAAAAATCTAAAATCGGTGTCAGAAGGTGTGCTTACTTGTCACAGGCAACGCTACTGAGTTTTTGCATTTCCAAAACATTGGATACAGACAGGAATGTTTTGCAAAAAACTACACTGAAGATGATGAGAGTAATTGTCTCCGAATGATATAGAGATTCAATTCATAAGTGTGGAGATATAGGAGGTATGCTAGCAGCATCAATCCCAGACTAGTGTGCTTGTTCAGTAATATGGTGTAGTCATCATTTGTCATAAAGCACTAGAAAGCAGCAGCAAGACAGCACAATATTTTAACAAAAAAAAAATGAATGAAATCAGTGTCAGATGGCATGTTTGCTTGATTCTACTGAGTTATTGAAAGTCAGCAAGATAAAAATAAAAAAAGTTTAATAAAATTTGACTGGATTAGATTATCTCTAGTACAGTCCCTTCTCTATGTAAATGTAGTGTGCATTATTACTAACTTGTTTTAGCGTTGCATCCAGCATAAAAATACATTTATCATTAATTCGCCAAACCTCTTATGATTATGAGATGACTGCTTTGAGATGAAAAGATGATCTTTTGAGATGAAAGTATCTGAATTCTCACAGCGCATACACTGCACACTTTTGGGATTCTCTGTTACCGGTGGCAAGAGTGAACGGTCATGTGAGAACAAGTATGCGATTTGTTTACTTCTGGTCACATTTCAACTAGAAGTGTCCCTGCTCAATTCATTTTCATTGAGTGGGGCAACGTACTGTATTTCTAGTTGGAACGTGACCATATTTATGTAAATCAGGTTCTTGCAGTGCACGTTGTAAGAATTCAGAAGTTTTTAGTCACAAAGAATGACTGCAGACTCATCATAAACTTGGACAACCCCTTTAATGCTCCTAACATAAATAAAAGCATAGTAACCCTTAACTTTTCAGACTGCACAACACTTTATTAACATATCCATGTATCCTGTAATCTTACAAGTTATGAAGTTACTTGTGTACAGGATGAGAACCAATAACAGCACAAGAATCAGAAACAATGGGAGTACAGAAATACATCATCACAACCCTCATCACTTTAGAAATATATCACCAGATCCATCAGCAGTACAGAAATGCATCATCAGAAAGACCAGCAGTATAGAAATTCATCACCAGAACCACCAGCAGTACAGAAATACAGCTCTGGCAAAAAATTAAGAGACCACCACATCAAAACTCTGTTATGGGCAGCCCAATCTCCAGACCTGAACCCACATTAAAAACCTCTGAAATGTAATCAAGTGGGTGATGGATAGTCACAAGCCAACTGTGGTGCCCCGGAGGGTCCAGATGCCACAGAGGTACTGCATCTCAGCCAGAGGTGTAGTATCCCAACTCTCTGGTAAGAAGGGAACATTGTACAGAACTCTAACACCTGCATCCAACACCACACTTCTCCAGTTAGGGCACCTGGGCGTACCCTAAGGGAGGTTGGCCTCATCCCAGGTTGGAGAGGGTTAATAGGTAAAGGGTGTGGGTGGAGGAAGGTAGGAAAGAAGGGGAGCTAGGACACACAGAGTTAGACACAGGAGGGATTTGGAGAAAGGAAGTGGAGCTCAGCTGAGCAGACATGAGGGTCTGCAGATCCTGACAGGCTGAAGGGAGAAGGAAAGCAAAAAGCTCCCAGGAAGCTAGAAGGGGTTCCAGGGGCCTGGGAAGTGCGAAGGCCACCTGTGGGACCCGTATCCAGAAGTGGAGGAACCAGACAGTAGTAGGGGACCTGCCCCTTAACTAGTGGGACAGCTTCAGGCTCCAGCTAACAATCCGGCTGCTGTGACTGTAGGTGCAGCAGCCAAACTTGCACATATTCGCTGAAAAGGTGAACACAGAGAGTCCAGGGGACAGAGAGTACGTCATCCGACAATACCCGCGTTCACTGGCTTGGGACACTGGGTGGCAAGCAAAGTGCATGAGAGGAGGTAGCCAATGCAGAAAGATGGCCAGGAGAGGCATACAAAAGAGGAATTCTGGACAGGTGCCCAACTTGCTGGAGAGTTTCCTGGACTTTGTACGCAGAGGACACAGCACCCCGGCTGGGGGCCCGATATATAAGTAAAACTGTGAAAACTGCAACATGCTGTTTCCTTCCATTTCTTTCCGGCATTACCTACCCTGCACCATTACCTGCCACTAGCAACATTGCCACCCACACCACTAACTGCCCTGGGGACCAAGCTCTACCTGTGGAGAGCTTTAACAACTCAGCTGCATTATCATCTGCCCCAGAGGACTGCATAGCAGCGTCGGCTAACGTCTCCATTGCCATTCCACAGGTGGTGTCACAAACATTTCCTTAAAAGACTTTATTTTCCACTTTCATTCACTTCCCCTTTAACTGGATGCCCAGAGCCACAGACCAGGTCACTGCCACTGTGACCACCTCTTTAAGTACCGCCAGACCCAGTACCGAGTATTCCATGGCCTTATCGGGCGCTCCACAACCATCAAAGAAGATCTGCTTACATTTTTGTGCCAGAAGTAGTGTGAAAGATTGGTGGAAAGCATGCCAAGAAGCATGAAAGCTGTGATTAAAAATCATGGCTATTCCACAAAATATTGATTTCTGAACTCTTCCTGAGTTAAAACATTTGTACTGTTGTTTCTAAATGATTATGAACTTGTTTTTTTAGCATTATTTGAGGTATGAAAACACTGTCTTTTTAATTTTGACCATTTCTCTTTTTCAGAAAAAATACAAAATTTATTGCTTGGAAATTCGCAGACATGTTGTCAGAAGTTTATAGAATAAAGAAACAATTTACATTTTGCTCAAAAATATACCTATAAAGAGAAAAATCATATAAACTGAACATTTTGAAGCGGTCTCCTAATTTTTGCCAAAGCTGTTCATCAATAGAACCCTCATTAGTACAGAAATACATTACCAAAACCACCAGCGGTACAGAGATTCATCATCAGTACCACCAGCAGTACAGAAATACATCCATATAACCCACATCAGTATAAAAACACAGCATCAAAACCCTCATCAGTAAAGAAATACATGACAAGAACAACCATCAGTACAGGAATACATCACCAGGACTACTATCCGTGAAGGAATACCTCACCAAAATTACCATCAGTACATGAATATATCACCATGACCACCATCAGTACATGAGTACATCACCAGAACCATCACATGGTACATCAATTGTAATAATAGGTCAGACTCATACACATTTGTATCGCATGAACTTAAAACTACTAGTATGTCCTTAACAATGGCAAGGAGATACTGGGAGTTGTTCCTTAAAGTCATCATCAGACTGAGGACCACACAGGAGTCACAGTACTAAAAAGAATTAGTCAGTATCACAAATAAAAATTTATATCCAGGTACCTTATAGATGATTTTGCCTTTTATTTGAGTCATTCTCTTTCTTTTATTCTACTTATTCAGACACCATGCTAATTTTTCACAGCCACAGCTTGTCTTTGCAGACTTCCATCTTCTCCGGTCTTGTGCATCACATCCCCACATGATACTCTTAACCCCTTAACCCCCAGAGCTTTTTTCGGTTTTGCATTTGTTATTTTTCGCTCCCCTTCTTCCCAGAGCCATAACTTTTTTATTTTTCCGTAAATATGGCCATGTTGCACCTGTTTTTTGCGGGACGAGTTGTAATTTTGGACAGCAACATTGGTTTTGCCATGTCATGTACTAGAAAACAGGAACAAAATTCCGAGTGCGGTGAAAGTGAAAAAAAAAAATCAATCCCGCACTTTTTTTGGCTTTTTTTGCTAGGTTCACTAAATGCTAAAACTGACCTGCCAATATGATTCTCCAGGACATTACAAGTTCAAAGACACCAAACAAGTCTAGGTTCTTTTTTATCTTAATGGTGAAATAATTCCAAACTTTGTTAAAAAAAAATTGTACCATATTCTGATGCCCGTAGTGTCTTCATTTTTTGTGATCTCGGGTTGGGTGAGGGCTTATTTTTTGTACGCCGAGCTGACGTTTCTAATTATATAATTTTGGTGCAGGTATAATCTTTTGATCTCCCATTATTGCATTTTAATGCATTGTCACAGTTCTTCCTATAACTTTAATAAATGTACTAACGTATATTACACCCTGATATTAGCATGTTTTAGGATAGATTTTCCCAAATTTAGCCAGATTTTCACGGCAGCAGGGGGCCTGTTGAATACCCTCATGGCCGTCACCTTTGTTTTTCTGTGAAGCCAACCCTGCGGCTGTACTTCAAAGGAGTATATTTTTCAGCTAAACACTGCAATACTATTGTATTAACTATCAGATGATAGCTGGTTCAAGTGCCCTAAGGGACTAAAAAATAGTATAAAGTAAAAGTAAAATTGTATTAAAACCTGAAAAAAACTAAAAAAATCTAAAAATTTAAATCCCCCCAATTTCCCAAGTTAATAATAAAGAAATTAAAAGAAAAGTATATTTGGTGTTACCACATGTGTTACTATGCCCGTAAAAGTAGGATCTATCAAAATATAAATGAATTAACCCAAAAGGTAAACAGCGTAATGAGAAAAAAAATCATAACTGCAGAATTCATATTTATTTGGTCACAACATCCACTAAAAATTGCAATAAAAAGAAATCAAAATCGTATCTACTCATCAAAGGTATCATTAAAAGCCATCACATTGATAAAAAAGTTACAGGTCTTAGAATATGGTAAAATAAAACTTTTCATTATATTTTTTTTTATACAAAATTCTAATTTTTTTACCACTTAGGAAAACAAAAACTACACATGTTTGGCATGATCAATCATTACTGACCCACCAAATATTTTTTACCACACTTTGTTTTCTGTTTTCCAGTACATTGAATGGTAATATTGTCACTCAAAGCTAAAGGTCATACAGTAAAAACAAGCTGTCATATGGCTATGTTGGCGAAAAATAAAAATGTTTTAACTCTTGGAAGAAGGAAAGGGAAAAAACTAAACTGCAAAAGTGAAAAATCATCATGTCATTTAGGAGTTAAATAGTGATGAGCGAGTATACTTGTTACTCAAGATTTCTCGAGCATGCTCGGGGGTCCTCCGAGTATTTTTTAGTACTCGGAGTTTTAGCTTTTCTTGCCGCAGCAAAATGATTTACATCTGCTAGCCAGCATAAGTACATGTGGGGGTTGGCTAGCAACCAGACAACCCCCACATGTACTTATGCTGGCTAACAGATGTAAATCATTCAGCTGCAGCAAGAAAAACGAAATCTCCGAGTACTAAAAAATACTCAGAGGACCCCCGAGCATGCTGGAGAAATCTCGAGTAACAAGTATATTCTCTCATCACTAGAGTTAAACCAATTCCCAGACACTACTGGAAACATCACCGGTTAGCTCACAAGTTAGAGCCATTGACCAAGTGTTTTATTGATCAAGAGCAGGTAACCTTATGAATAAATTTATGCAACGTGAAGTAAAATGGATCACACTTTAGGAAACCATTAAGACCCCACTGCCATAATGAACAATGGGGATTGGCCAGTTATCTCTGAATTCTTCTGTCTTTTTGATAATTATCTAATTTTGCATTTATCATTTTTTTTTAAATTGTGTCAGCTAGGAGAGTAATTTGCCATAAAGCTTTGTGGGGTGGGGGCTTATTCATATGATTGCTGTATCTTTCGCGCAGGTTTCTCTTACAGTGGCTGACTTATCAATATCTATTCACATATATTTCCAAGATATGCTGCCCATTTACTAGCAATGGCAAATTTTTTCCTTTAACAGGCCACTATTTGCATTTGTTTTTATAAAAGTTGCATTGGATATGCAGTGGTTGATTGGTTTATGCAATTTACACTCTGCACAATTCTTAGGCATTTTGTATTTCTGATGTTTCATTTTATAAATGAATAACTATAGCCCTGTCAGTCAACCTGTAAGAGTGTGACAGAAGCTGTAATGCGCATCTCCCCCTAGTGTTCCTGTGCATACAATTAATGTGTGGTAATGTAAATTATGCTTATGTGTACCTTATTAATAATAATGAAGTTATAGTGTATAAGGGTTTAACATCTAATGTTATGTGTTTTGATATTGCTATAAGATTAAAGGGAACCTGTCACCTGAATTTAGCGGGACTGGTTTTGGGTCATAGGGGCGGAGTTTTCTGGTGTTTGATTCACCCTTTCCTTACCCGCTGGCTCCATGCTGGCTGCAATATTGGATTGAAGTTCATTATCTGTCCTCCATAGTACACGCCTGCACAAGGCAAGATTGCTTTGCGCAGGCGTGTACTATGGAGGACAGAGAATGAACTTCAATCCAATATTGCAGCCAGCATGCAGCCAGCGGGTAAGGAAAGGGTGAATCAAGCACCCGAAAACTCCGCCCATATGACCCAAAACCAGTCCCGCCAAATTCAGGTGACAGAGTCCCTTTAAGGAAAGATGTAAAGGATACGATAAGAGGCTAGCTATAAATTCAAATAGGATTGGGTAAAGTATTGTGGGGCACAATAGAGTCGGAAAACTAGGATGCCAGTATAAGAATATGTAGGGGATTTCCAAGTTGACTGATTCTCAGTCAGTAATTGGGAGCAGTGTACAATAATGTATTATAGTTGTAACGTTAAGAAAGTGCTGAAGAGTGATTCAGGAGAAGGCTGAAGAGGCCAGAGGGCCACACTTTATGGAAAGGCACAGAACGCTTGGGAAAAGCAGAATAGGGTCAGCCGCCACTTCGTACGATGGTATCCCTTAGAGAATCTGGGGCCTATGGTTCGAATCAGGACAGAGGAACCTTTTACATCTCCTAGTGAAGGGGAGCTGGAATGGGAACCAGTACAGGAAAGTGGGCGCAGGAATATGAGGACCCCAGAGCCAGGATGAGTATGTCAGAGGCTAGAGGAGCCAGCATTGAGAGGGAAAGCTCGGGCTGAGTATGGGACCACAGAGCCAGGAAGAGCATCTCAGGAGCTAGAAGAACCAGCATTGAGAGGGAAAGCTCAGGCTGAAAACATGCTGTACTGAAACTGCCATGGATTGTTTGTTAGCAAGCAAAGTTACACTGTTTAAGCGGAATATGGTGTCTGTTGCTGAGTGTGTGATATCGTCCGGAGACAGGACTATGGGATCAGCAGGATGTGCAAATGCAAATGTGAATGTTGTACAATACTCCCACACCACACATCAGACTGGACATTATGTTTTCTTTGCGGGGTGCCAGGGTGTGGGAACACAACAGCCCCTCGCCTTGACTACCACACTGGCCACCTCACAAACCCAAAAGGTTAATCTGTCAGCAGGTTTTTGCTATATAATCTGACAGGTGTATCGCTTACTGGACTGCTTGGTGTAGTTTTCATAGAACACCTTGTTTGTCTGATGAGACATAGCAAATTTAAGAGTTAAACTGTGTATAATCCGGCCCACATCCCTGACTGGCAGCTTGTTGTGTACACTGTGCAATGTGAGCAAGGTGCTCCTTAGTGTTGATAGTGGTAGTGGGATTACACTTAACTGGCTTGGGCTGCATTGAGCTGTAGTTCAGCATTGTTAATCTTCTGCTAATAAAATGGGGATTGTATTAAAACTTCAACACACACCATTATAAGTGACAAGTCCCTGAAATCGGGCTCTCAATGGCTACAGTTGTATTGCTCTCAAATCAAATAGTAAAAACATGCTGACAGATTCCCTTTAAAAAACCTGAATATTTAAGAAAGTAAAAGTCAAGTGTTGTCTTTCTTTGGAGAATATCTATGTGTGAAGACTAATTGAGCAACTATTAATGCTCAGAATTATTATGTATTTAAATTAAACACATAGTTTCTATCTCAATTCTTTATTTTCATCTGTTAGAGTGAGTATACTAATTAACCCCTTAGTGACCGAGCCAAATTTTTGAAATATGACCAGTGTCACTTTATGTGGTAATAACTCTGGAACGCTTCAACAAATCCCAGTGATTTTGAGATTGTTTTTTCGTGACACATTATACTTTATGATAATGGTAAATTTTGTTCAACATTTTTTGTGTTTATTTATAAAAATTATCAAAAATTTGAGAAAAATGTTAAAAAATTAGCAATTTTCTAAATTTGAATGATTATCCCTTTAATCCAGATAGTCATACAACAGCAAACCATTAATAAATAACATTTCCCACATGTCTGCTTTACATCAGCACCATTTGTAAAATGTTATTTTATTTTGTTAGCATTTTAGGAGGTTTAAAAATGTAGCAGCAATTTTTCATTTTTTCAAAGAAATTTACAAAATTTATTTTTTCAGGGACTTATCCATGTTTGAAGTGACTTTAGGGGTCCCATATATTGGGAAACCCACAAACGTGATACCATTTTAAAAACAGCACCCCTAAACATATTGAAAACTGCTGTCAGGTAGTTTATTAACCCTTCAGGTGCTTTACAGGAATTAATGCAAAGTGGTATGACAGAAATGAAAATGTGTATTTTTACCACCTAAATGTTGCTAACTTCTAAACAGATTACTACAGCCGTCAGACTCTAAGGCCGCTATTTGGTCATGAATTGCCATGGCAAACATCAGGACAACAAAATCATGATCTGAGGGCACCAATTGTGACAAAGAAGAAGCCCCCACACTCTGTTAACCATTTATAATGATGTAGTCACTATTGACAGCAGCATCTAAGGGGTTAAACAGATTTAGATGGTGCAAATACTGATCATGGCTGATACAGCAAGTTGTCAGCTATAGTGTACAACTGACAGATGCTGGATTGTCATCTGTATGGGGAGGCTATTCTCTTATATCTCAGGTCAGTTAAAAGACGTATTGGCGGTCATTAAGGGGTTAAACATCTCAAAATGTGCAAAAATACATTCTATCATTTCAAAAAAATATCAGTGACCAATAGCCATTCTTTTTTTCAATAACAGTTTCCTAATTTGTTGATGACCAAACACTATTCAGTGAAGTGTACTGTTTTCCTTCACCATATATTTCACACAAGTTCTCAATAAGGTTTAAGTCAGGTGAGGAAGGGACAATGTCATTATTATTTCATCTCTAAGGTCTTTACTAGATGGCAAAGTAGTACAGTACTGTGATGTATGCGATGGAGCAATGTCCTGCATAAAAACTATGGTTTTCTTGAAAGATACTGACTTTTTTTCTGTACCAATTCTTGAAGAAACAATGTCTTCAAAATTTGGAAGTAGGTTTGGGAGTTGATTTTGTAAAGGTCCAACTAGCTCATCTTTAATAATACCAGCCAATAGCAGTACCCCACTTTTACTTTACGGGCGTCTGAGTCAAAGTGGAGGTTTGTGCTCATTACTGATCCAGCCATGGGCCCATCCATCTTGTCCATCAAGAGTCTCTCTCATCTTATCAATCCATAAAACCTAAAACCTTTGAAAAATCTGTCTTCAAATATTTCTTGGTCCAGTCTTGATGTTTCATGTTATGTGTCTTGTTTAGAGTTAGTTGGGGTTGTTCCTGCCTTACATTGGCCGTGTCATTGAGCACTAAACGCCTTGTACTTCTCGAAAAAATGTCGGTGAACCTATTTGCAACAAAACTTTTGATGGATCTGTGATAACACCCCAAAAATCTTAGCAATTTCAAGTCTGCTCCAACCATCTGTAAGACTTTTAACAATTTTTAATTTTTAAGCCAGTTAAATCTCTTTTTTGGCTCATTTTGAATGAAAAAACTAGCTGCCTAATAATTCTGCACATCTTGTCAAAGAGTGTTGACATCATTAGGCCACACAGCCCACATTACTCAAAAACACATCACCTGACTGGCATCATTCAATAAGCATTCAAGTTTATTCAGCTAGGAGTCGGAAAATTTGGATAAATGTGATGATCTGGTTACAATATTCACTTGCCTAATAATTGTGCACACAGTGTATTACCTCTCAGAATTTGTTCATATGAGCATATGTCTTATCATCCATTTTATGTCCAAAAACACTGATGATTATTGATTTGCACTAGATGGTGGCCCGATTCTAACACATCGGGTATTCTAGAATATGTATAATAGTATATAGCACAGCCCACGTGGTATATAGCATAGCCCACGTAAAATATAACACAGCCCACGTAGTATATAACACAGCCCACGCAGTATATAGCACAGCCCACTTAGTATATAACACAGCCCACGTAGTATATAGCACAGCCCACATAGTATATTGCACAGCCATGTAGTATATAACACAGCCCACGTAATATATTGCACAGCCACGTAGTATATTGCACAGCCCACATAGTATATAGCACAGACACGTAGTATATTGCACAGCCACGTAGTATATAACACAGGCCATGCAGCATATAACACAGGCCCCGCAGTATATAACACAGCCCATGCAGTATATAACACAGCCACGTACTATATTGCACAGCCATGTAGTATATAACACAGCCACGTAGTATATAGCACAGCCACGTATTATATTGCCCAGCCACGTAGTATATTGCACAGTCGAGTAGTATATAACACAGCCCATGTAGTATATAGCACAAAGACATAGTATATAACACAGGCCATGCAGTATATAAGACAGCCCATGCAGTATATAACACAGCCCACGTAGTATATAACACAGCCCACGCAGTATATAGCACAGCCCACGTGGTATATAGCATAGCCCACGTAAAATATAACACAGCCCACGTAGTATATAACACAGCCCACGCAGTATATAGCACAGCCCACTTAGTATATAACACAGCCCACGTAGTATATAACACAGCCCACATAGTATATTGCACAGCCATGTAGTATATTGCACAGCCCACATAGTATATAGCACAGCCATGTAGTATATTGCACAGCCACATAGTATATAACACAGGCCACACAGCATATAACACAGGCCCCGCAGTATATAACACAGCCCATGCAGTATATAACACAGCCACGTACTATATTGCACAGCCATGTAGTATATAACACAGCCATGTAGTATGTAGCACAGCCACGTATTATATTGCCCAGCCACGTAGTATATTGCACAGTCGGGTAGTATATAACACAGCCCATGTAGTATATAGCACAAAGACATAGTATATAACACAGGCCATGCAGCATATAAGACAGCCCATGCAGTATATAACACAGCCCATGTAGTATCTAACACAGCCCACATAGTATATAGGAATATGGGCACCATATCCCTGTTAAAAAAAGAATAAAAAAAAATAGTTATATACTCACCTTCTGGTGGCCCCCGAATCCAGCCCAGGCATTTAGCGATGCTCCTTACGATGCTCAGGTCCCAAGAATGCATTGCAGCAATAACACGTGATGATGTAGCCGTCTCGCAAGACCACTACATCATCATCTCGCGATACCGCTACATGATCTCGAGTCATTGCCGCAATGCATTCTTGGGACCGGAGCGTCGCGAGGAGCGGGAAAGGTGCCGGAAGGTGAGAATATAATGATTTTTTTTATTATTATTATTTTTAACATTATATGTTTTTACTATTGATGCTGCATAGGCAGCATCAATAGTAAAAAGTTGGTCACACAGGGTTAATAGCAGCGTTAACAGACTATGTTACACCACGTTATGCCGTGGTGTAACGCAGTCCGTTTAACGGACTGCTACATTGCTATGGGGGCACTGACTGGGGAGTATGGAGGGGGCACTGACTGGAGGGGAGTAGGGAAGAGCGACTTCACGGCCGGACAGTGCCCGTCGCTGATTGGTCGCGGCACACTGGGACCAATCAGCGACGTGGGATTTTCGTGACAGACAAACAGACGGAAGTGACCTGTAGACGATTATATAGATAGATACATGGTTATTAGATCGCCCCTCAGTCATCTTTTTTCTAGACTAAATAATCCTATTTAGGATTATGCGTTCTTACGCATCGGGTATTCTAGACTATGTATGTATGTACGTCGCGCTTAGCACAGCCATGTAGTGTATAACACAGCCACATAGTATATAGCACAGCCACGTAGTATATAGCACAGCCACGTAGTATATAGCAGCCACATAGTATATAGCAGCCTCATAGTATATAGCAGCCACATAGTATATAGCAGCCACATACTATATAACACAGCCCACGTAACACAGACAGCCACGTAGTATATAGCACAGCCACATAGTATATAGCAGCCACATAGTATATAGCAGCCACATAGTATATAGCACAGCCCACGTAATATATAGCACAGCCCACACAGAATATAACACTGCCTACGTAGTATATAGCAGCCAGGCAGTATATAACACAGCCCACGTAATATATAACACAGGCCACGCAGTATATAACACAGCCCAAAGCAGTATATAACACAGCCCACACAGTATATAACACAGCCCACGTAGTATATAGCAGTGTGGGCACCTGTTGTGAATTCTGTGGCAGAGTTCACTCCTGTGGTCACAAGTGGTACTTCGGCTGATTCTCTCTGGGATCTTCCGTTTGTGGAGGAAAGTGGTACTGCAGCTTCTGAGTTTTCTCCCTCAGGTGATCTGGTGAGCTCGTTAGCTTCTTCTCTACTTAACTCCACCTGATGCTTTGATCCATGCTTCATGTCAATGTTCCAGTGTTGGACTGGTTTTTTCCCTGGATCATTCCTGTGGCCTGCTGCTTTGCAAAGCTAAGTTTTGCTTTTGTTATTTTGTTGCTATTTTTCAGTCCAGCTTGCTTTATTGGTTTTTTCTCGCCTGCTGGAAGCTCTGAGACGCAGAGGGACGACCTCCGTACCGTTAGTCGGTGCGGAGTGTCTTTTTGTCCCCTCTGCGTGGTTATTTATAGGTTTTTGTGCTGACCGCAAAGTTATCTTCCCTATCCTCGTTCTATTCAGCTAGTCGGGCCTCACTTTGCTAAATCTGTTTCATCTCTATGTTTGTGTTTTCATCTTACTCACAGTCATTATATGTGGGGGGCTGCCTTTTCCTTTGGGGAATTTCTCTGAGGCAAGGTAGGCTTATTTTTCTATCTTCAGGAATAGCTAGTTTCTCAGGCTGTGACGAGGCGCCTAGGTTCTGGTCAGGAGCGCTCCACGGCTACCTTTAGTGTGGTTTGATAGGATCAGGGATTGCGGTCTGCAGAGTTCCCACGTCTCAGAGCTCGTTCTTTAATTTTGGGTGTTTGTGAGATCACTGTATGTGTTCTGACCGCTATGTCCATTGTGTTACTGAATTGGTTAACATAACAGTACAGGAAGCCATAAGTGCTAATGATTCTCAATAGAGGGAAAAAAGAAGTTCTGAGACCATTTTTTTTTCTTTGCACTGTGTTTTGTCTTTTTTTTCCCCTAGACATTTGGTTGGTTCAGGACACAGGTGTGGACATGGAGATTCAGGGTCTGTGCTCTTCAATGGATAATCTCGTTATAAATGTGCAAAAGATTCAAGATTTGGTGGTTCAGAAGCCTATTTTTGAACCAAGAATTCCTATTCCTGATTTGTTTTATGGTGATAGAGTCAAGTTTGTGAATTTCAAAAATAATTGCAAACTGTTTTTGGCCTTGAAACCTCACTCCTCTGGTGACCCAGCTCAACAAGTGAGAATTATTATTTCTTTTTTGCATGGCGACCCTCAGGATTGGGCATTTTCTCTTGCGCCAGGAGATCCTGCATTAAGTAATGTTGATGCGTTTTTCCTGGCGCTCGGATTGCTGTACGATAAGCCTAATTCAGTGGATCAGGCAGAGAAAAATTTGCTGGCTTTGTGTCAGGGTCAGGATGAGATAGAGTTATACTGTCAAAAATTTAGAAAGTGGTCTGTACTCACTCAATGGAATGAAGCTGCGCTCGCAGCGATTTTCAGAAAGGGTCTCACTGAAGCCCTTAAAGATGTCATGGTGGGATTTCCTATGCCTGATGGTCTGAATGAATCTATGTCTTTGGCCATTCAGATCGGTCGACGCTTGCGTGAGCGTAAATCTGTGCACCATTTGGCGGTATTACCTGAGCTTAAACCTGAGCCTATGCAGTGCGATAGGACTTTGTCCAGAGTTGAACGGCATGAACACAGACGTCTGAATGGTCTGTGTTTCTACTGTGGTGATTCCACTCATGCCATCTCTGATTGTCCTAAGCGCTCTAAGCGGTTCGCTAGGTCTGCCACCATTGGTACGGTACAGTCAAAATTTCTTCTGTCCGTTACCTTGATCTGCTCTTTGTCATCGTATTCTGTCATGGCATTTGTGGATTCAGGCGCTGCCCTGAATTTGATGGACTTAGAGTATGCTAAGCATTGCGGGTTTTTCTTGGAGCCCTTGCAGTGTCCTATTCCATTGAGAGGAATTGATGCTACACCTTTGGCCAAGAATAAGCCTCAGTACTGGACCCAGCTGACCATGTGCATGGCTCCTGCACATCAGGAGGATATTCGCTTTCTGGTGTTGCATAATCTGCATGATGTGGTCGTTTTGGGGTTGCCATGGCTACAAGTCCATAATCCAGTATTAGATTGGAAATCCATGTCGGTTTCCAGCTGCGGTTGTCAGGGGGTACATGGTGATGTTCCATTTCTGTCAATTTCGTCATCCACCCCTTCTGAGGTCCCAGAGTTCTTGTCTGATTACCGGGATGTATTTGATGAGCCCAAGTCCGATACCCTACCTCCGCATAGGGATTGTGATTGTGCTATCAATTTGATTCCTGGTAGTAAATTCCCAAAAGGTCGATTGTTTAATTTGTCCGTGCCTGAGCACACCGCTATGCGCAGTTATGTGAAGGAATCCCTGGAGAAGGGGAATATTCGCCCGTTATCGTCGCCATTAGGAGCAGGGTTCTTTTTTGTAGCCAAGAAGGATGGTTCGCTGAGACCTTGTATAGATTACCGCCTTCTAAATAAGATCACGGTTAAATTTCAGTACCCCTTGCCATTGTTATCTGATCTGTTTGCTCGGATTAAGGGGGCTAGTTGGTTCACAAAGATAGATCTTCGTGGGGCGTATAATCTGGTGCGAATTAAGCAGGGCGATGAATGGAAAACTGCATTTAATACTCCCGAGGGTCATTTTGAGTATCTCGTGATGCCGTTCGGACTTGCCAATGCTCCATCAGTGTTTCAGTCCTTTATGCATGACATCTTCCGAGAGTACCTGGATAAATTCCTGATTGTGTACTTGAATGACATTTTGATCTTCTCGGATGATTGGGAGTCTCATGTGAAGCAGGTCAGAATGGTTTTTCAGGTCCTGCGTGCTAATTCTTTGTTTGTGAAGGGATCAAAGTGTCTCTTTGGTGTGCAGAAGGTTTCATTTTTGGGGTTCATCTTTTCCCCTTCTACTATCGAGATGGATCCTGTTAAGGTCCAAGCCATCCATGATTGGACTCAGCCGACATCTCTGAAAAGTCTGCAAAAGTTCCTGGGCTTTGCTAATTTTTATCGTCGCTTCATCTGCAATTTTTCTAGTATTGCTAAACCATTGACCGATTTGACCAAGAAGGGTGCTGATGTGGTCAATTGGTCTTCTGCTGCTGTGGAGGCTTTTCAAGAGTTGAAGCGTCGTTTTTCTTCTGCCCCTGTGTTGTGTCAACCAGATGTTTCTCTTCCGTTCCAGGTCGAGGTTGATGCTTCTGAGATTGGAGCAGGGGCTGTTTTGTCACAGAGAGGTTCAGGTTGCTCAGTGATGAAACCATGCGCTTTCTTTTCCAGGAAGTTTTCGCCTGCTGAGCGAAATTATGATGTGGGCAACCGAGAGTTGCTGGCCATGAAGTGGGCATTCCAGGAGTGGCGTCATTGGCTTGAAGGAGCTAAGCATCGCGTGGTGGTATTGACTGATCATAAGAACTTGACTTATCTCGAGTCTGCCAAGCGCTTGAATCCTAGACAAGCTCGTTGGTCGTTGTTTTTTGCCCGTTTTGACTTTGTGATTTCGTACCTTCCGGGCTCTAAAAATGTGAAGGCGGATGCTCTGTCTAGGAGTTTTGTACCCGACTCTCCAGGCTTATCTGAGCCGGCGGGTATCCTCAAGGAAGGAGTAATTGTGTCTGCCATCTCCCCTGATTTGTGGCGGGTGCTGCAAAAATTTCAGGCTAATAAACCTGATCGTTGCCCAGCGGAGAAACTGTTTGTCCCTGATAGGTGGACGAATAGAGTTATCTCTGAACTTCATTGTTCGGTGTTGGCTGGTCATCCTGGAATCTTTGGTACCAGAGAGTTAGTGGCTAGATCCTTTTGGTGGCCCTCTCTGTCGCGGGATGTGCGTACTTTTGTGCAGTCCTGTGGGATTTGTGCTCGGGCTAAGCCCTGCTGTTCTCGTGCCAGTGGGTTGCTTTTGCCCTTGCCGGTCCCGAAGAGGCCTTGGACACATATCTCTATGGATTTTATTTCTAACCTTCCCGTTTCTCAAAAGATGTCAGTCATTTGGGTGGTCTGTGATCGCTTTTCTAAGATGGTCCATCTGGTACCCTTGTCTAAATTGCCTTCCTCCTCTGATTTGGTGCCTTTGTTCTTCCAGCATGTGGTTCGTTTGCATGGCATTCCAGAGAATATTGTTTCTGACGGAGGTTCCCAGTTTGTTTCGAGGTTTTGGCGAGCCTTTTGTGGTAGGATGGGCATTGACTTGTCTTTTTCCTCGGCTTTCCATCCTCAGACTAATGGCCAGACCGAGCGAACCAATCAGACCTTGGAAACATATCTGAGGTGCTTTGTTTCTGCTGATCAGGATGACTGGGTGTCCTTTTTGCCTTTGGCTGAGTTCGCCCTTAATAATCGGGCCAGCTCGGCTACCTTGGTTTCACCGTTTTTCTGCAATTCTGGGTTCCATCCTCGTTTCTCTTCTGGACAGGTTGAGTCTTCGGACTGTCCTGGTGTGGATACTGTGGTGGACAGGTTGCAGCAGATTTGGACTCAGGTAGTGGACAATTTGACCTTGTCCCAGGAGAAGGCTCAACGTTTCGCTAATCGCAGACGCCGTGTGGGTCCCCGACTTCGTGTTGGGGATCTGGTTTGGTTATCTTCTCGTCATATTCCTATGAAGGTTTCCTCTCCTAAGTTTAAACCTCGTTTTATTGGTCCGTATAGGATTTCTGAGGTTCTTAATCCTGTGTCTTTTCGTCTGACCCTTCCAGATTCTTTTTCCATACATAACATATTCCATAGGTCATTGTTGCGGAGATACGTGGCACCTATGGTTCCATCTGTTGAGCCTCCTGCCCCGGTTTTGGTGGAGGGGGAATTGGAGTATATTGTGGAGAAGATTTTGGATTCTCGTGTTTCTAGACGGAAACTCCAGTATCTGGTTAAATGGAAGGGTTATGCTCAGGAAGATAATTCCTGGGTTTTTGCCTCTGATGTCCATGCTCCCGATCTTGTTCGTGCCTTTCATGTGGCTCATCCTGGTCGGCCTGGGGGCTCTGGTGAGGGTTCGGTGACCCCTCCTCAAGGGGGGGGTACTGTTGTGAATTCTGTGGCAGAGTTCACTCCTGTGGTCACAAGTGGTACTTCGGCTGATTCTCTCTGGGATCTTCCGTTTGTGGAGGAAAGTGGTACTGCAGCTTCTGAGTTGTCTCCCTCAGGTGATCTGGTGAGCTCGTTAGCTTCTTCTCTACTTAACTCCACCTGATGCTTTGATCCATGCTTCCTGTCAATGTTCCAGTGTTGGACTGGTTTTTTCCCTGGATCATTCCTGTGGCCTGCTGCTTTGCAAAGCTAAGTTTTGCTTTTGTTATTTTGTTGCTATTTTTCAGTCCAGCTTGCTTTATTGTTTTTTTCTCGCCTGCTGGAAGCTCTGAGACGCAGAAGGACGACCTCCGTACCGTTAATCGGTGCGGAGGGTCTTTTTGTCCCCTCTGCGTGGTTATTCATAGGTTTTTGTGCTGACCGCAAAGTTATCTTCCCTATCCTCGTTCTATTCAGCTAGTCGGGCCTCACTTTGCTAAATCTGTTTCATCTCTATGTTTGTGTTTTCATCTTACTCACAGTCATTATATGTGGGGGGCTGCCTTTTCCTTTGGGGAATTTCTCTGAGGCAAGGTAGGCTTATTTTTCTATCTTCAGGAATAGCTAGTTTCTCAGGCTGTGACGAGGCGCCTAGGTTCTGGTCAGGAGCGCTCCACAGCTACCTTTAGTGTGGTTTGATAGGATCAGGGATTGCGGTCTGCAGAGTTCCCACGTCTCAGAGCTCGTTCTTTAATTTTGGGTGTTTGTCAGATCACTGTTTGTGTTCTGACCGCTATGTCCATTGTGTTACTGAATTGGTTAACATAACAGGCACCATATCACTGTTAAAAAAAGAATTAAAATAAAAAATAGTTATATACTCACCCTCCGTTGTCCACCGAAGCTGTCCCAACGCGCGCGATGTGGCCGCCAGCTTCCGTTCCCAGAGATGCATTGCGAAATTACCCAGATGACTTAGCTGTCTCGTGAGACAAGTCTAAGTTGCTAAGTCATCTGGGTAATTTCGCAATGCATCTCTGGGAACGGAAGCTGGCGGCAGCATCGCGCGCATCGGTGGACGTCCATAGGCAGCACCAATAGTAAAAAGTTGGACCGGGATGGGGCGACACACTGGCGCTGACTGGAGGGGAGTAGGGAGGGGACACTGACTGGAGGAGAGAAGGGAGGGGCCAATTTGCAGCCGGACTAAGCCAGTCACTGATTGGCGAACGGCCGGCCGCGACCAATCAGCGATGTGGGATTTCTGTTACAGACAGACAGAAAGACCGACAGACAAACAGACGGAAGTACCCCTTAGACGATTATATAGGTAGATTGTAATTCGTACGCTATCCGTGTTTAAATTTTTTACGTTCATGTGCCATGTCCATTTTGTTAATCCATATAGCATTTACTTTTATGTGAACAATTTAATTAATAAAAAGGACAATTACAGTGTCCTATCTTTATAATTAAAACGTATATGTGAAATACGTAAAACATTCTGATGGTAAATCATAGGTGATCTGTTCTTTATGGACCCACTGACTTATAATGGGCAAGATTGATCCAGAATACACATCAAATGCTGTGATGTTTTTTAGAAGCAGACCATTAGTCCATGTGTAAAAACAGTAATGTAAACTACCACATAGACTTTTATTGGTCAGAGTGCTGTCTGTATGCTGTCGACACTTGGACGTTTAATACGTTTTTGCGGAATGAGTCTTCATTATTATTTTTCATACAGAAAATCATGGCCGATAGTGAGATGCACTATTAAATACTTTCACCTCAAGCTAAAGTATTTGCTTTCCATATCATTGTTATCCGAGCAGCTGTATATTACCATTACAGTGGCTTTTTGACCATGTTTATCAGAACTCTGAAATTTAGCCACATTCTTATAAACAGGCTCTTCTTCATGACTTTTATGCTTGTGCAGCGCCCCAGAGATCTGGTCGTTGCAGTATGACACTCTGCCACTAAGTGGAGTGATGGTACGTCTGATGGCACTGAAGGAATTCTCCTGACCAGGTATCACCAGAACACATTACACTTCACACTCCGGCCACTAGGGGGAGAAAAAGGCTTTATTTATTGGGCCACTCCTCACACTGGTAAAACTAGGGGCTGGGGAGGAAGTTAGTCAGAAGCTGACTGGGTTGGATTCAGGCAACATCCCGTGGCAGGGGGTGTTGCAGGGAGAAGACACAGGGGGTCCCTGTCAGGCGTGGGAACCTGGCAGGAGCCTAGCGAACAGAACAGAACGTTACGGAACCGTGCCTGCACTTCCTTGCGGCGGTATCCTAAGAAAGAGACAAGAAAGGAAGGATATTGTGGAACAGTGTAAATGAGATCAAGCAAAAAGGAGTACCAGTAGGAGTCGTGCCGTGAGACCGAGGCAACATCCTGCTGAGGCGTGTAGCCGGTGGCCGGAACACCGCGGGAGTAACTGACTGCAGGCCTTACTTCAAACTCCGCAGGACAGTTAATTATAGGTTGGCTGTCTACCTTAAATTTCCTAAGAAGACATAGGGGGCAACATTGGGAGAGGGGCGTCTCTAGGGTCCCGGAAGACCTCCAAGCCTTCCCGTCATACAGGTGCGTCCTAGCCAAAACATACCTGGGGGACGAGAAACTAGTAACATCTGGAACTAAAGAGAGAGAGAGCTGTAAAGAACGAACAAACGAGAACAGCAGTTGTGAGGACTATACCGAATGCTCAGCAGGGTAGGACTACAACACATAGGCGCTAGTGGTGGGCAACGATTTCCATCTGCGAGGGAAACTCTGGAAGTGCCCATCAGACCGGCCTGTCTCTGATAGCCCTGTTAAACATGCTCGGGATTGAGGATCCTGAAGTCTACAGTAACCTTGTGTCCTCGTTATTGCCTGCACCTCACACCATCGCCACCTACACCACTGGGAAGCCCTGGGGACATACTTCACCTGTGGGAAGGTATACTGTTGTGAATTCTGTGGTCAAGCTCCCTCTTGTGGTCATGAGTGGTACTTCGGCTGGTTCTGTCCATGAGCTTCCTCTGGTGGATGTGAGTGGGGCTGTGGCTTCTGAGTTTCCTTCCTCAGGTGACGAGGTTAAGTCGTTAGGTGCTGCTCTATTTAACTCCACCTAGTTCTTTGTTCCTAGCCTCCAGTCAATGTTCCAGTATTGGTCTTGCTCTCTCCTGGATCGTTCTTGTGGCCTGTCTGCCCTGCATAAGCTAAGTTCTGCTTGTGTTACTTTTGTTTGCTATTTTTTCTGTCCAGCTTGCTATATTGGTTTGTCTTGCTTGCTGGAAGCTCTGGGACGCAGAGGGAGCACCTCCGTACCGTTAGTCGGTGCGGAGGGTCTTTTTGCGCCCTCTGCGTGGTTGTTTGTAGGTTTTTGTGCTGACCGCAAAGCTATCTTTCCTATCCTCGGTCTATTCAGTAAGTCGGGCCTCACTTTGCTAAAATCTGTTTCATCTCTGTGTTTGTATTTTCATCTTTACTCACAGTCATTATATGTGGGGGGCTGCCTTTTCCTTTGGGGAATTTCTCTGAGGCAAGGTAGGCTTATTTTTCTATCTTCAGGGCTAGCTAGTTTCTCAGGCTGTGCCCAAGGCGCCTGGGTCTGGTCGGGAGCGCTCCACGGCTACCTCTGGTGTGGTGTGATGGGATTGGGGATTGCGGTCAGCAGAGTTCCCACGTCTCAGAGCTCGTCCTATGTTATTAGTAACTATCAGGTCATTTTCAGTGCTCTTAACCACCAGGTCCATTGTGGTTCTAAATCACCAGTTCATAACAGTACTGGAGGCCACAAGTACTAATGCTTCTCAATAGAGGGAAAGGAGAAGTTCTGAGACCATTTTTTTTTTTCTGCACTGTGTTTTGTCTTCCCTTTCCCCTAGACATTTGGGTGGTTCAGGACACAGGTGTAGTGATGGACATTAAAGGCCTGTCTTCTTGTGTGGATCATCTCACTGCAAGAGTACAAAAAATTCAAAACATTGTGGTTCAGAAATCTATGTTAGAACCTAGAATTCCTATTCCTGATTTATTTTCTGGAGATAGAGCTAAGTTTCTGAATTTCAAAAATAATTGCAAACTGTTTCTGGCTTTGAAACCCCGCTCCTCTGGTGACCCAGTTCAACAAGTTAAGATCATTATTTCTTTATTACGTGGCGACCCTCAAGACTGGGCATTTTCCCTTGCGCCAGGAGATCCTGCATTATGTGATATTGATGCGTTTTTTCTGGCGCTCGGATTGCTTTATGATGAACCTAATTCAGTGGATCAGGCAGAGAAAAATTTGCTGGCTCTGTGTCAGGGTCAGGATGAGGTAGAGATATATTGTCAGAAGTTTAGGAAGTGGTCTGTGCTCACTCAATGGAATGAATGTGCGCTGGCAGCAATTTTCAGAAAGGGTCTCTCTGAAGCCCTTAACCCCTTACCGGCATCGGACGTACTATACCGTCCGATGCCGGCTCCCCTGCTTTGATGCAGGGCTCCGCGGTGAGCCCGCACCAAAGCAGGGACATGTCAGCTGTTTTGAACAGCTGACATGTGCCCGTAATAGGTGCGGGCAGAATCGCGATCTGCCCACACCTATTAACTAGTTAAATGCCGCTGTCAAACGCAGACAGCGGCATTTAACTACCGCTTCCGGCCGGGCGGCCGGAAATGACGTCATCGCCGACCCCCGTCACATGATCGGGGGTCGGCGATGCGTCTGGATGGTAACCATAGAGGTCCTAGAGACCTCTATGGTTACTGATCGCCCGTCGCTGTGAGCGCCACCCTGTGGTCGGCGCTCACAGCACACGTGCAATTCTGCTACATAGCAGCGATCAGCAGATCGCTGCTATGTAGCAGAGGCGATCGTGCTGTGCCTGCTTCTAGCCTCCCATGGAGGCTATTGAAGCATGGCAAAAGTTAAAAAAAAAAGTTTAAAAAAATGTGAAAAAAATAAAAAAAACGTAAAAGTTTAAATCACCCCCCTTTCGCCCCAATCAAAATAAATCAATAAAAAAAATATCAAATCTACGCATATTTGGTATCGCCGTGCTCAGAATCGCCCGATCTATCAATTAAAAAAAAATATTAACCTGATCGCTAAACAGCGTAGCGGGAAAAAAATTCGAAAAGCCAGAATTACGTTTTTTTGGTCGCCGCGACATTGCATTAAAATGCAATAACGGGCGATCAAAAGAACGTATCTGCACCGAAATGCTATCATTAAAAACGTCATCTCGGCACGCAAAAAATAAGCCCTCAACCGACCCCAGATCATGAAAAATGGAGACGCTACGAGTATCGGAAAATGGCGCAAGTTTTTTTTTTTTTTTTTAGCAAAGTTTGGAATTTTTTTTCACCACTTAGATAAAAAATAACCTAGTCATGTTTGGTGTCTATGAACTCGTAATGACCTGGAGAATCATAATAGCAGGTCATTTTTAGCATTTAGTGAACCTAGCAAAAAAGCCAAACAAAAAACAAGTGTGTGATTGCACTTTTTTTGCAATTTCACCGCACTTGGAATTTTTTTCCCGTTTTCTAGTACACGACATGCTAAAACCAATGATGTCGTTCAAAAGTACAACTCGTCCCGCAAAAAATAAGCCCTCACATGGCCAAATTGACAGAAAAATAAAAAAGTTATGGCTCTGGGAAGGAGGGGAGCGAAAAACGAACACGGAAAAACGAAAAATCCCCCGGTCATGAAGGGGTTAAGGATGTCATGGTTGGATTTCCTATGCCTGCTGGTCTGAATGAGTCTATGTCTTTGGCCATTCAGATCGATCGACGCATACGTGAGCGTAAAACTGTGCACCATTTGGCGGTATTATCTGGGCATAAACCTGAACCTATGCAATGCGATAGGACTTTGACCAGAGCTAAATGGCAAGAACACAGACGTCGGAATGGGCTGTGTTTTTACTGTGGTGATTCCACTCATGCTATCTCCGATTGTCCTAAGCGCACTAAGCGGTTCGCTAGGTCTGCCACCATTGGTACGGTACAGTCGAAATTTCTTTTGTCCGTTACTTTGATCTGCTCTTTGTCATCCTATTCTGTCATGGCATTTGTGGATTCAGGCGCTGCCCTGAATTTGATGGACTTGGAGTTTGCTAGGCGCTGTGGGTTTTTCTTGGAGCCCTTGCAGTATCCTATTCCATTGAGAGGAATTGATGCTACGCCTTTGGCCAAGAATAAGCCCCAGTACTGGACCCAATTGACCATGTACATGGCTCCTGCGCATCAAGAGGATATTCGCTTTTTGGTGTTGCATAATCTGCATGATGTGGTCGTGTTGGGGTTGCCATGGCTACAAGTCCATAACCCAGTATTGGATTGGAAATCTATGTCTGTGTCCAGCTGGGGTTGTCAGGGGGTACATGGTGATGTTCCATTTCTGTCTATTTCATCATCCACCCCTTCTGAGGTCCCAGAGTTATTGTCGGATTACCGGGATGTATTTGATGAGCCCAAGTCCAATGCCCTACCTCCGCATAGGGATTGTGATTGTGCTATCGATTTGATTCCTGGTAGTAAGTTTCCTAAAGGTCGACTGTTTAATTTGTCTGTGCCTGAGCACGCCGCTATGCGGAGTTACGTAAAGGAATCCTTGGAGAAGGGTCATATTCGCCCGTCGTCGTCACCATTAGGAGCAGGGTTCTTTTTTGTGGCCAAGAAGGATGGTTCGTTGAGACCTTGTATTGATTACCGCCTTCTAAATAAAATCACGGTCAAATTTCAGTACCCCTTGCCGCTGCTGTCTGATTTGTTTGCTCGGATTAAGGGAGCTAGTTGGTTCACCAAGATAGATCTTCGTGGTGTGTATAATCTTGTGCGTATTAAACAGGGCGATGAATGGAAAACAGCATTTAATACGCCCGAGGGCCATTTTGAGTACCTGGTTATGCCATTCGGGCTTTCCAATGCTCCATAAGTATTTCAGTCCTTTATGCATGACATCTTCCGAGAGTACCTGGATAAATTCCTGATTGTATACTTGGATGATATTTTGGTCTTCTCGGATGATTGGGAGTCTCACGTGAAGCAGGTCAGAATGGTGTTCCAGGTCCTGCGTGCGAATTCTTTGTTTGTGAAGGGGTCAAAGTGTCTCTTTGGTGTTCAGAAGGTTTCATTTTTGGGGTTCATTTTTTCCCCTTCTACTATCGAGATGGATCCTGTTAAAGTTCAGGCCATTTATGATTGGACTCAGCCGACATCTCTGAAGAGTCTACAAAAGTTCCTGGGCTTTGCTAATTTTTATCGTCGCTTCATCAATAACTTTTCTAGTATTGCTAAACCGTTGACTGATTTAACCAAGAAGGGTGCTGATGTGGTGAATTGGTCTTCTGCTGCTGTGGAAGCTTTTCAGGAGTTGAAGCGTCGTTTTTCTTCTGCCCCTGTGTTGTGCCAGCCAGATGTTTCGCTCCCGTTCCAGGTCGAGGTTGATGCTTCTGAGATTGGAGCAGGGGCTGTTTTGTCGCAAAGAAGTTCTGATTGCTCGGTGATGAAACCATGTGCCTTCTTTTCCAGGAAGTTTTCGCCTGCTGAGCGTAATTATGATGTTTGCAATCGAGAGTTGCTGGCCATGAAGTGGGCATTCGAGGAGTGGCATCATTGGCTTGAAGGAGCTAAGAATCGCGTGGTGGTCTTGACTGATCACAAGAACTTGACTTATCTTGAGTCTGCCAAACGGTTGAATCCTAGACAGGCTCGTTGGTCGCTGTTTTTCTCCCGTTTTGACTTTGTGGTTTTGTACCTTCCGGGCTCTAAGAATGTGAAGGCGGATGCCCTGTCTAGGAGTTTTGTGCCCGACTCTCCGGGTTTGCCTGAGCCGGCGGGTATTCTCAAAGAGGGGGTAATTTTGTCTGCCATCTCCCCTGATTTGCGGCGGGTGCTGCAAAAATTTCAGGCTAATAGACCTGACCGTTGCCCAGCGGAGAAACTGTTTGTCCCTGATAAATGGACGAGTAGAGTTATCTCTGAGGTTCATTGTTCGGTGTTGGCTGGTCATCCTGGAATCTTTGGTACCAGAGATTTGGTGGCTAGATCCTTTTGGTGGCCATCTCTGTCGCGGGATGTGCGTTCGTTTGTGCAGTCCTGTGGGACTTGTGCTCGGGCTAAGCCCTGCTGTTCTCGTGCCAGTGGGTTGCTTTTGCCCTTGCCGGTCCCGAAGAGGCCCTGGACACATATCTCTATGGATTTTATTTCGGATCTCCCTGTCTCTCAAAAGATGTCGGTCATTTGGGTGGTTTGTGATCGCTTCTCTAAGATGGTCCATTTGGTACCCTTGTCTAAATTGCCTTCCTCCTCTGATTTGGTGCCATTGTTTTTCCAGCATGTGGTTCGTTTACATGGCATTCCGGAGAACATCGTTTCGGACAGAGGTTCCCAGTTTGTTTCGAGGTTTTGGAGAGCCTTTTGTGCTAGGATGGGTATTGATTTGTCTTTTTCCTCGGCTTTCCATCCTCAGACAAATGGCCAAACTGAACGAACCAATCAGACCTTGGAAACATATCTGAGATGTTTTGTTTCTGTTGATCAGGATGATTGGGTGTCCTTTTTGCCTTTGGCGTAGTTCGCCCTTAATAATCGGGCCAGCTCGGCTACTTTGGTTTCTCCGTTTTTCTGCAATTCTGGTTTCCATCCTCGTTTCTCTTCAGGGCAGGTTGAGTCTTCGGACTGTCCTGGTGTGGATACTGTGGTGGATAGGTTGCAGCAGATTTGGACTCATGTAGTGGACAATTTGACATTGTCCCAGGAGAAGACTCAACGTTTTGCTAACCGCAGGCGCTGTGTGGGTCCCCAACTTCGTGTTGGGGATTTGGTTTGGTTGTCGTCTCG
The DNA here is from genome assembly GCF_032444005.1 of Ranitomeya imitator. Taxonomy (NCBI): domain Eukaryota; kingdom Metazoa; phylum Chordata; class Amphibia; order Anura; family Dendrobatidae; genus Ranitomeya; species Ranitomeya imitator. The sequence goes on along the minus strand of NC_091285.1, from coordinate 200,653,495 downwards.
TTATATTCCTATGAAAGTTTCCTCTCCTAAGTTTAAGCCTCGTTTTATTGGTCCGTATAGGATTTCTGAGGTTCTTAATCCTGTGTCTTTTTGTTTAACCCTTCCAGCTTCTTTTTCCATCCATAATGTATTCCATAGGTCATTGTTGCGGAGATACGTGGAACCTGTGGTTCCATCCGTTGATCCTCCTGCCCCGGTTTTGGTTGAGGGAGAGTTGGAGTATATAGTGGAGAAGATTTGGGATTCTCGTATTTCGAGACGGAAACTCCAGTACCTGGTTTAGTGGAAGGGTTATGGTCAGGAAGATAATTCCTGGGTCTTTGCCTCTGATGTTCATGCTGCCGATCTGGTTCGTGCCTTTCATTTGGCTCATCCTGCTCGGCCTGGGGGCTCTGGTGAGGGTTCGGTGACCCCTCCTCAAGAGGGGGGTACTGTTGTGAATTCTGTGGTCAAGCTCCCTCTTGTGGTCATGAGTGGTACTTCGGCTGGTTCTGTCCATGAGCTTCCTCTGGTGGATGTGAGTGGGGCTGCGGCTTCTGAGTTTCCTTCCTCAGGTGACGAGGTTAAGTCGTTAGGTGCTGCTCTATTTAACTCCACCTAGTTCTTTGTTCCTAGCCTCCAGTCAATGTTCCAGTATTGGTCTTGCTCTCTCCTGGATCGTTCTTGTGGCCTGTCTGCCCTGTATAAGCTAAGTCTGCTTGTGTTACTTTTATTTTTGGGGCGATCCACTTTTCAACATCCATATGGGTATTCTCATCACTAGTACATATTGTTCTTTGCATATCGTGTGTTTGATCACTATTATTCATCACTATATTGGACGGGTGAAAATTTTTGTGGTGGGCATTAATTACCTACCCCCCACGCATAGCTTTCTACCCTATACATATAAATATCAGCATTTCTCCATTTTCACTTATTTCTCACCTTTTCCATTATCTCCCTGCATGTTCCTGATTGTGCTTTTAAGCTCCGCACCTTTTCCAATCTGTCTTTAGTTTTCCAGTCTTCCCCCACACCCTGTATTTTCACCTTTTAACTTCGGTCCCTCATTATCCTCCTTTTTCCTCTGCAGCTCTAATACAATCCTTGTAGTTGCTACATACCAGTTCCCCCTATTTCTATTTTCTATTTAATACTTTTTTCTTTATTTGTTCTCTTTTCCCATTCCTCTTTTTACACACTTATCTCTCTCCCTACTCTTCATAAAATATTTCTGTTTCTTTCCACCTCTCTCTGCTATTCTTCCTGTTTTTTTAATTTTTATTGTCAACCCCCAAATGGATGGTAAATATGCTTCAAATGGGTAGGCTTTAAACACCTCAATGTGTCAGTGTCTTTTATATTTTGTTTTTTTTTTCACTTGAAAAAGATGCCAGTATTCATCTCATCTTTATTCTTTCACATTTTTTTATTGGCCACTGTCACACACTCCTTGTCAGGTATGACATCTTTGTAAAGATGGACTATAGGCCGTCAAACTAATTATAGTTAGTTCACACATTTTCTTACACTCATTTTTTTATCCATCATCCATCCATGTTTCAATCCACATGTGATATTATTATTCACATTCACATATATCTCAATTTGCCACCCGGCACATCACCACATCACATTGTACTCACAAACCCATTCACCTCTACTCATATTTCCATACATACTTTCCATCTTTGGTAACTAAGTTTTCAGGGCTTCTTTATCCTTATCCCTTGTTATAGAGTAATACTATTTTTTTGTGTACTGACATGTATCTGTATGTCTTCACACTATATCCATCATGTTGTTTTCCAATCAATCATGCATTTTTCTTTTTCTTCTATGTAGATAGCAGTTTTTATATATTTTTTTATTCATATTTTTAATTTATTCTTGTATATCTTTGAATATTTAATATTTTTGCCACATATTCATTTCAATGCTTATGATATGTTGACAATGTGAAGTTTTATATATGGATTTGGTCTCCAATACTTACCTCATGTGTAAAACACATATTTTTGTTTAGCTTATAATTATGAATTTACTATCTCCAGTATGGTTCATTCCATTACCCTCCCAAGATAGCTACCAAAGTAGTGTGAGCCTTACCATGCATATGCACAGGCATCTCAAGCTTATGACTTCAATTGCTGAGCATGATGAACCCTTCAGTGATGCGCACTTTGATTAAATGCTGTTTTAGACCAATGTGCTCAGCATTTTCATTATGGTCAGATGGCCAGCAAAATATACTCCAATTTTAACCACCACTTGCATATTTAAGGCTGTTTTCACATTTGCGGTTGTGTCCGCAGCGTTTCGGATGCACACATCCGCATGAGTCTTGATTTCATATCTTTTACATTGTAGATGCAGGAGCATGCGTTTGCATGCATTCGCTTACGCATGCGTATTTTTGCGGTGTGCGGCTGGGGGTAGCTAACGCCCCATGTTGGAATTTTTGTAACGGAATATTCCGCCGCCATAAGCATCCGGACGCTTGTGGAAGGAGTGCACCAAATAAACGCATTACAGTCCATGGAAACACACGCGTACGCAAGTACATGCGTAGGATTGCGTTTGCGTACGCATGCTTTTTTATGTGTAAGTATGTCTAGGAACTTGTTTTAAGCCACCCCAAAAAAACTTTATAAAAGAATTTGTGGGCAGTGGAAGTCCAGTACTCTCAAGACTCTGGAAGCGATACAAGCATTGCAGCATCTTTTTTGGAAGCCTCTTACTATCAAAATGTAAGTATATAAGCTATATGTCTGCCTGTCTGTTTTTTTCCTTGCAGTCTGTAATCATTTCTGTCTTTCTTTCAGCATTCCTCATCATGTCCTCCACTGAAGATCAGAGCTCACAGAGTGGACAGGTGACTGAAGTGAGTACATTTGTTACTGATTGGTAAGTATTCACTGTCACTATTACACATGTGAAAAGACTATAAACATAAGGATGAATGACCTCGGGGAGATCAAAACATCCAACACTGCGGAGACACCATCACGTGTTTCTCAACGCAGTGATCCAGAACACTGCCCCCATCTCTTTTGGGAAATATGCAAATGCATGTAGAAAAGTCACGGAGACACCATAACGTGTTTCTCAACGCAAGCAATGAATAGCCAGGTCTTTCACAGGGAAGGAACAACCACGGGAAGGGCAGCATCCAATAAAGGAAAACCACCTTTGCCAAAACATGGTATCCATCCACAGACAGCTGTTTCGGGGCATTTGCCCCTCATCAGTGTGGAGTAGGAAACTGGCTATAAGGAGCAGTGCCTAGTGAAAAGACTATATACATAAGGATGAATGACCTCGGGGAGATCAAAACATCCAACACCGCAGAGACACCATCACGTGTTTCTCAACGCAGTGTTCCAGAACACTGTCCCCATCCCTTATGGGAAATATGCAAATGCATGTAGAAAAGCCGCGGAGACACCATCACGTGTTTCTCAATGCAAGCAATGAATAGCCAGGTCTTTCACCGGGAAGGAACAACCATGCGAAGGGCAGCATCCAATAAGGGAAAACCACCTATGCCAAAACATGGTATCCATCCACAGACAGCTGTTTTGGGATATTTGCCCCTCATCAGTGTGGAGTAGGAAACTGGCTATTAGGAGCAGTGCCTAGTGAAAAGACTATAAACATAAGGATGAATGACCTCGGGGAGATCAAAACATCCAACACCGCGGAGACACCATCACTAGGGTTAAGCGAAACGGGTCGGCCATTTTCAGAAGTCGCCGACTTTTGGCAAAGTCGGGTTTCATAAAACCCGACCCAACCCCTGTGTGGGGTCGACCATGAGGTCGGCGATCTTCTGAATCTGGTATCGGAATTCCGATACCGAGTTCCGATATGTTTGCAATATCGGAAATCGGTATCGGAATCCATATTTAAGTGTAAAATAAAGAATTAAAATAAAAAATATTGCTATACTCACCCTCTGACGCGCCCTGGTACTAACCGGCAGCCTTCCTTCCTTAGAATCAGCGCGTGAAGGGCCTTAGATGACGTCGCGGCTTGTGATTGGTCGCGCGACCGCCCATGTGACCGCTCGCGCGACCAATCACAAGCCGCGACGTCACCGAAGGTCCTTCAAGCGCTGATTCTTAGGAAGGAAGGCTGCCGGAAAGAAGCAGGGCACGTCCGAGGGTGAGTATATACTCACCTGCTCAGGATACAGGTGTGGATATGGACATTCAAGGTCTGTCCTCTTGCATGGATAATCTCACTTCAAGGGTACAAAACATTCAAGATTTTGTGGTTCAGAATCCGATGTCAGAGCCTAGGATTCCAATTCCTGATTTGTTTTTTGGGGATAGATCTAAGTTTCTGAATTTCAAAAATAATTGTAAATTGTTTCTTGTTTTGAAACCTCGCTCCTCAGGTGACCCTGTTCAACAAGTGAAAATCATTATTTGTTTGTTACGTGGCGACCCTCAAGACTGGGCATTTTCCCTTGCGCCAGGAGATCCTGCATTGTGTGATGTTGATGCGTTTTTTCTGGCGCTCAGATTGCTTTATGATGAACCAAATTCAGTGGATCAGGCAGAGAAAATCTTGCTGGCTCTGTGTCAGGGTCAGGATGAGGTAGAGATATATTGTCAGAAGTTTAGGAAGTGGTCTGTACTCACTCAGTGGAATGAATGTGCCCAGGCAGCAATTTTCAGAAAGGGTCTCTCTGAAGCCCTTAAGGATGTCATGGTGGGATTTCCCATGCCTGCTGGTCTGAATGAGTCTATGTCTTTGGCCATTCAGATTGATCGACGCTTGCGTGAGCGTAAAGCTGTGCACCATTTGGCGGTATTATCTGAGCATAGACCTGAGCCTATGCAATGTGATAGGACTTTGACCAAAGCTGAATGGCAAGAACACAGACGTCGGAATGGGCTGTGTTTTTACTGTGGTGATTCCACTCATGCTATCTCCGATTGTCCTAAGCGCACTAAGCGGTTCGCTAGGTCTGCCACAATTGGTACGGTACAGTCGAAATTTCTTTTGTCCGTTACTCTGATTTGCTCTTTGTCATCCTATTCTGTTATGGCATTTGTGGATTCAGGCGCTGCCCTGAATTTGATGGACTTGGAGTTTGCTAGGCGCTGTGGTTTTTTCTTGGAGCCCTTGCAGTATCCTATTCCATTGAGAGGAATTGATGCTACGCCTTTGGCCAAGAATAAGCCTCAGTACTGGACCCAATTGACCATGTGCATGGCTCCTGCACATCAGGAGGATATTCGCTTTTTGGTGTTGCATAATCTGCATGATGTGGTCGTTTTGGGGTTGCCATGGCTACAGGTCCATAATCCAGTATTGGATTGGAAATCTATGTCTGTGTCCAGCTGGGGTTGTCAGGGGGTACATGGTGATGTTCCATTTTTGTCTATTTCGTCATCCACCCCTTCTGAAGTTCCGGAGTTTTTGTCGGATTACCGGGATGTATTTGATGAGCCCAAATCCAGTGCCCTACCTCCTCATAGGGATTGCGATTGTGCTATTAATTTGATTCCTGGTAGTAAGTTTCCTAAGGGCCGACTGTTCAATTTATCTGTGCCAGAACACGCCACTATGCGGAGTTATATAAAGGAATCCTTGGAGAAAGATCATATTCGCCCGTCGTCATCACCGTTAGGAGCAGGGTTCTTTTTTGTGGCCAAGAAGGATGGTTCTTTGAGACCTTGTATTGATTACCGCCTTCTTAATAAAATTACAGTCAGGTTTCAGTATCCTTTGCCGCTGCTGTCTGATTTGTTTGCTCGTATTAAAGGGGCTAGTTGGTTCACCAAGATAGATCTTCGAGGGGCGTATAATCTTGTGCGTATTAAACAGGGCGATGAATGGAAAACAGCATTTAATACGCCCGAGGGCCATTTTGAGTACCTGGTTATGCCATTCGGGCTTTCCAATGCTCCATCAGTATTTCAGTCCTTTATGCGTGACATCTTCCGAGAGTACCTGGATAAATTCCTGATTGTATATTTGGATGATATTTTGGTCTTCTCAGATGATTGGGAGTCTCACGTGAAGCAGGTCAGAATGGTGTTCCAGGTCCTTCGTGCTAATTCTTTGTTTGTGAAGGGGTCAAAGTGTCTCTTTGGAGTTCAGAAGGTTTCATTTTTGGGTTTCATTTTTTCCCCTTCTACCATGGATGGACCCTGTTAAAGTCCAGGCCATTTATGATTGGACTCAGCCGACATCTGTGAAGAGTCTGCAAAAGTTCCTGGGCTTTGCTAATTTTTATCGTCGCTTCATCAGTAATTTTTCTAGTGTTGCTAAACCGTTGACTGATTTGACCAAGAAGGGTGCTGATGTGGTCAATTGGTCTTCTGCGGCTGTGGAAGCTTTTCAGGAGTTGAAGCGTCGTTTTTCTTCTGCCCCTGTGTTGTGTGTTGTGAAATCTGTGGTCAGGCTCCCCCCTGTGGTCATGAGTGGTACTTCGGCTGGTTCTGTCATTGAGCTTCCTTTGGTGGATGTGAGTGGGGCTGCGGCTTCTGAGTTTCCTTCCTCAGGTGACAAGGTTAAGTTGTTAGGTGCTGTTCTATTTAACTCCACCTAGTTCTTTGTTCCTGGCCTCCAGTCAATGTTCCAGTATTGGTCCTGCTCTCTCCTGGATCTTTCTTGTGGCCTGTCTGCCCTGTATAAGCTAAGTCTGCTTGTGTTACTTTTATTTGCTATTTTTTCTGTCCAGCTTGCTATATTGGTTTGTTTTGCTTGCTGGAAGCTCTGGGACGCAGAGGGAGCACCTCTCTACCGTTAGTCGGTGCGGAGGGTCTTTTTGCTCCCTCTGCGTGGTTGTTTGTAGGTTTTTGTGCTGACCGCAAAGCTATCTTTCCTATCATCGGTCTATTCAGTAAGTCGGGCCTCACTTTGCTAAAATCTATTTCATCTCTGTGTTTGTTTTTTCATCTTTACTCACAGCTTTTATTTGTTAGGGGCTGCCTTTTCCTTTGGGTGAATTTCTCTGAGGCAAGGTAGGCTTATTTTTCTATCTTCAGGCTAGCTAGTTTCTCAGGCTGTGCCCGAAGCGCCTAGGTCTGGTCAGGAGCGCTCCACGGCTACCTCTAGTGTGGTGTGATAGGATTAGGGATTGCGGTCAGCAGAGTTCCCACGTCTCAGAGCTCGTCCTATGTTATTAGTAACTATCAGGTCATTTTCAGTGCTCTTAACCACCAGGTCCATTGTGGTTCTAAATCACCAGTTCATAACAGTACTGGAGGCCCAAAGTACTAATGCTTCTCAATAGAAGGAAAAGAGAAGTTCTGAGACCATTTTTTTTTTCTTTGAACTGTGTTTTGTCTTTCTTTTCCCCTAGACATTTGGGTGGTTCAGGACACAGGTGTAGTGATGGACATTAAAGGCCTGTCTTCTTCTGTGGATCATCTCACTGCAAGAGTACAAAATATTCAAGACTTTGTGGTTCAGAATTCTATGTTAGAACCTAGAATTCCTATTCCTGATTTGTTTTCTGGAGATAGAGCTAAGTTTCTGAGTTTTAAAAATAATTGTAAACTATTTCTGGCTTTGAAACCCCGCTCCTCTGGTGACCTAGTTCAACAAGTTAAGATCATTATTTCTTTATTACGTGGCGACCCTCAAGACTGGGCATTTTCCCTTGCGCCAGGAGATCCTGCATTATGTGATATTGATGCGTTTTTTCTGGCGCTCGGATTGCTGTATGATGAACCTAATTCAGTGGATCAGGCAGAGAAAAATTTGCTGGCTCTGTGTCAGGGTCAGGATGAGGTAGAGATATATTGTCAGAAATTTAGGAAGTGGTCTGTGCTCACTCAATGGAATGAATGTGCTCTGGCAGCAATTTTCAGAAAGGGTCTCTCTGAAGCCCTTAAGGATGTCATGGTGGGATTTCCTATGCCTGCTGGTCTGAATGAGTCTATGTATTTGGCCATTCAGATCGATCGACGCTTACGTGAGCGTAAAACTGTGCACCATTTGGCGGTATTATCTGAGCATAAACCTGAGCCTATGCAATGTGATAGGACTTTGACCAGAGCTGAACGGCAAGAACAAAGACGTCGGAATGGGCTGTGTTTTTACTGTGGTGATTCCACTCATGCTATCTCCAATTGTCCTAAGCGCACTAAGCGGTTCGCTAGGTCTGTCACCATTGGTACGGTACAGTCAAAATTTCTTTTATCCGTTACTTTGATCTGCTCTTTGTCATCCTATTCTGTTATGGCATTTGTGGATTCAGGCGCTGCCCTGAATTTGATGGACTTGGAGTATGCTAGGCGCTGTGGGTTTTTCTTGGAGCCCTTGCAGTATCCTATTCCATTGAGAGGAATTGATGCTACGCCTTTGGCCAAGAATAAGCCTCAGTACTGGACCCAACTGACCATGTGCATGGCTCCTGCGCATCAAGAGGATATTCGCTTTTTGGTGTTGCATAATCTGTATGATGTGGTCGTGTTGGGGTTGCCATGGCTACAAGTCCATAACCCAGTATTGGATTGGAAATCTATGTCTGTGTCCAGCTGGGGTTGTCAGGGGGTACATGGTGATGTTCCATTTCTGTCTATTTCATCATCCACCCCTTCTGAGGTCCCAGAGTTCTTGTCAGATTACCGGGATGTATTTGATGAGCCCAAGTCCAATGCCCTACCTCCGCATAGGGATTGCGATTGTGCTATCCATTTGATTCCTGGTAGTAAATTTCCTAAAGGTCGACTGTTTAATTTGTCTGTGCCTGAGCACGCCGCTATGTGGAGTTACGTAAAGGAATCCTTGGAGAAGGGTCATATTCGCCCGTCGTCGTCGCCATTGGGAGCAGGGTTCTTTTTTGTGGCCAAGAAGGATGGTTCGTTGAGACCTTGTATTGATTACCGCCTTCTAAATAAAATCACAGTCAAATTTCAGTACCCCTTGCCGCTGCTGTCTGATTTGTTTGCTCGGATTAAGGGGGCTAGTTGGTTCACCAAGATAGATCTTCGTGGTGTGTATAATCTTGTGCGTATTAAACAGGGCGATGAATGGAAAACAGCATTTAATACGCCCGAGGGCCATTTTGAGTACCTGGTTATGCCATTCGGGCTTTCCAATGCTCCATCAATATTTCAGTCCTTTATGCATGACATCTTCCGAGAGTCCCTGGATAAATTCCTGATTGTATACTTGGATGATATTTTGGTCTTCTCGGATGATTGGGAATCTCACGTGAAGCAGGTTAGAATGGTGTTCCAGGTCCTGCGTGCGAATTCTTTGTTTGTGAAGGGGTCAAAGTGTCTCTTTGGTGTTCAGAAGGTTTCATTTTTGGGTTTCATTTTTTCCCCTTCTACTATCGAGATGGACCCTGTTAAAGTTCAGGCCATTTATGATTGGACTCAGCCGACATCGCTGAAGAGTCTGCAAAAGTTCCAGGGCTTTGCTAATTTTTATCGTCGCTTCATCAATAATTTTTCTAGTGTTGCTAAACTGTTGACTGATTTAACCAAGACGGGTGCTGATGTGGTCAATTGGTCTTCTGCTGCTGTGGAAGCTTTTCAGGAGTTGAAGCGTCGTTTTTCTTCTGCCCCTGTGTTGTGCCAGCCAGATGTTTCGCTCCCGTTCCAGGTCGAGGTTGATGCTTCTGAGATTGGAGCAGGGGCTGTTTTGTCGCAAAGAAGTTCTGATTGCTCGGTGATGAAACCATGTGCCTTCTTTTCCAGGAAGTTTTCGCCTGCTGAGCGTAATTATGATGTTGGCAATCGAGAGTTGCTGGCCATGAAGTGGGCATTCGAGGAGTGGCGTCATTGGCTTGAAGGAGCTAAGCATCGCGTGGTGGTCTTGACTGATCACAAGAACTTGACTTATCTTGAGTCTGCCAAACGGTTGAATCCTAGACAGGCTCGTTGGTCGCTGTTTTTCTCCCGTTTTGACTTTGTGGTTTCGTACCTTCCGGGCTCTAAGAATGTGAAGGCGGATGCCCTGTCTAGGAGTTTTGTGCCCGAGTCTCCGGGTTTGCCTGAGCCGGTGGGTATTCTCAAAGAGGGGGTAATTTTGTCTGCCATCTCCCCTGATTTGCGGCGGGTGCTGCAAAAATTTCAGGCTAATAGACCTGACCGTTGCCCAGCGGAGAAACTGTTTGTCCCTGATAAATGGACGAGTAGAGTTATCTCTGAGGTTCATTGTTCGGTGTTGGCTGGTCATCCTGGAATCTTTGGTACCAGAGATTTGGTGGCTAGATCCTTTTGGTGGCCGTCTCTGTCGCGGGATGTGCGTTCGTTTCTGCAGTCCTGTGGGATTTGTGCTCGGGCTAAGCCCTGCTGTTCTCGTGCCAGTGGGTTGCTTTTGCCCTTGCCGGTCCCGAAGAGGCGCTGGACACATATCTCTATGGATTTTATTTCGGATCTCCCCGTCTCTCAAAAGATGTCGGTCATCTGGGTGGTTTGTGATCGCTTCTCTAAGATGGTCCATTTGGTACCCTTGTCTAAATTGCCTTCCTCCTCTGATTTGGTGCCATTGTTTTTCCAGCATGTGGTTCGTTTACATGGCATTCCGGAGAACATCGTTTCTGACAGAGGTTCCCAGTTTGTTTCGAGGTTTTGGCGAGCCTTTTGTGCTAGGATGGGCATTGATTTGTCTTTTTCCTCGGCTTTCCATCCTCAGACAAATGGCCAAACTGAACGAACCAATCAGACCTTGGAAACATATTTGAGATGTTTTGTTTCTGCTGATCAGGATGATTGGGTGTCCTTTTTGCCGTTGGCTGAGTTCGCCCTTAATAATCGGGCCAGCTCGGCTACTTTGGTTTCGCCGTTTTTCTGCAATTCTGGTTTCCATCCTCGTTTCTCTTCAGGGCAGGTTGAGTCTTCGGACTGTCCTGTGTGGATACTGTGGTGGATAGGTTGCAGCAGATTTGGAATCATGTAGTGGACAATTTGACATTGTCCCAGGAGAAGGCTCAACGTTTTGCTAACCGCAGTCGCTGTGTGGGTCCCCGACTTCGTGTTGGGGATTTGGTTTGGTTGTCGTCTCGTTATATTCCTATGAAAGTTTCCTCTCCTAAGTTTAAGCCTCGTTTCATTGGTCCGTATTGGATTTCTGAGGTTCTTAATCCTGTGTCTTTTCGTTTGACCCTCCCAGCTTCTTTTTCCATCCATAATGTATTCCATAGGTCATTGTTGCGGAGATACGTGGCACCTGTGGTTCCATCTGTTGATCCTCCTGCCCCGGTTTTGGTTGAGGGGGAGTTGGAGTATATAGTGGAGAAGATTTTGGATTCTCGTATTTCGAGACAGAAACTCCAGTACCTGGTTAAGTGGAAGGGTTATGGTCAGGAAGATAATTCCTGGGTCTTTGCATCTGATGTTCATGCTGCCGATCTGGTTCGTGCCTTTCATTTGGCTCATCCTGGTCGGCCTGGGGGCTCTGGTGAGGGTTCGGTGACCCCTCCTCAAGGGGGGGTACTGTTGTGAATTCTGTGGTAAGGCTCCCCCCTGTGGTCATGAGTGGTACTTCGGCTGGTTCTGTCCATGAGCTTCCTTTGGTGGATGTAAGTGGGGCTGCGGCTTCTGAGTTTCCTTCCTCAGGTGACGAGGTTAAGTCGTTAGGTGCTGTTCTATTTAACTCCACCTAGTTCTTTGTTCCTGGCCTCCAGTCAATGTTCCAGTATTGGTCTTGCTCTCTCCTGGATCGTTCTTGTGGCCTGTCTGCCCTGCATAAACTAAGTCTGCTTGTGTTACTTTTATTTGCTATTTTTTCTGTCCGGCTTGCTATATTGGTTTGTTTTGCTTGCTGGAAGCTCTGGGACGCAGAAGGAGCACCTCCGTAATGTTAGTCGGTGCGGAGGGTCTTTTTGCGCCCTCTGCGTGGTTGTTTGTAGGTTTTTTTGCTGACCGCAAAGCTATCTTTCCTATCCTCGGTCTATTCAGTAAGTCGGGCCTCACTTTGCTAAAATCTATTTCATCTCTGTGTTTGTATTTTCATGTTTACTCACAGTCATTATATGTGGGGGGCTGCCTTTTCCTTTGGGGAATTTCTCTGAGGCAAGGTAGGCTTATTTTTCTATCTTCAGGCTAGCTAGTTTCTCAGGCTGTGCCTGAGGCGCCTAGGTCTGGTCAGGAGCGCTCCACGGCTACCTCTAGTGTGGTGTGATAGGATTAGGGATTGCAGTCAGCAGAGTTCCCACGTCTCAGAGCTCGTCCTATGTTATTAGTAACTATCAGGTCATTTTCAGTGCTCTTAACCACCAGGTCCATTGTGGTTCTAAATCACCAGTTCATAACAGTTGTGCCAGCCAGATGTTTTGTTCCCATTTCAGGTCGAGGTTGATGCTTCTGAGATTGGAGCCGGGGCTGTTTTGTCACAAAGAAGCTCTGATGGCTCAGTGATGAAACCATGTGCCTTCTTTTCTAGAAAGTTTTCGCCTGCTGAACGCAATTATGATGTTGGCAATCGAGAGTTGTTGGCCATGAAGTGGGCATTCGAGGAGTGGCGTCATTTGCTTGAAGGAGCCAAGCATCGCGTGGTGGTCTTGACGGATCACAAGAATTTGACCTATCTCGAGTCTGCCAAACGGTTGAATCCTAGACAGGCTCGTTGGTTGCTGTTTTTCTCCCGTTTTGATTTTGTGGTTTCGTACCTTCCGGGCTCTAAGAATGTGAAGGCTGATGCCCTGTCAAGGAGTTTTGTGCCCAACTCTCCGGGTGTTCCTGAGCCGGCGGGTATTCTCAGAGAAGGGGTAATTTTGTCTGCCATCTCCCCTGATTTGCGGCGGGTGCTGCAAAAATTTCAGGCTAATAGACCTGACCGTTGCCCAGCGGAGAAACTGTTTGTCCCTGATAAATGGACGAGTAGAGTTATCTCTGAGGTTCATTGTTCGGTGTTGGCTGGTCATCCTGGAATCTTTGGTACCAGAGATTTGGTGGCTAGATCCTTTTGGTGGCCGTCTCTGTCGCGGGATGTGCGTTCGTTTGTGCAGTCCTGTGGGATTTGTGCTTGGGCTAAGCCCTGCTGTTCTCGTGCCAGTGGGTTGCTTTTGCCCTTGCCGGTCCGAAGAGGCCCTGGATGCATATTTCTATGGATTTTATTTCGGATCTCCCCATCTCTCAAAAGATGTCGGTCATCTGGGTGGTTTGTGATCGCTTCTCTAAGATGGTCCATTTGGTACCCTTGTCTAAATTGCCTACCTCCTCTGATTTGGTGCCGTTGTTTTTCCAGCATGTGGTTCGTTTACATGGCATTCCGGAGAACATCGTTTCGGACAGAGGTTCCCAGTTTGTTTCGAGGTTTTGGCGATCCTTTTGTGCTAGGATGGGCATTGATTTGTCTTTTTCCTCGGCTTTCCATCCTCAGACAAATGGCCAAACCGAACGAACTAATCAGACTTTGGAAACATATCTGAGATGCTTTGTTTCTGCTGATCAGGATGATTGGGTGTCCTTTTTGCCTTTGGCTGAGTTCGCCCTTAATAATCGGGCCAGCTCGGCTAGTTTGGTTTCGCCGTTTTTCTGCAATTCTGTTTTCCATCCTTGTTTCTCTTCAGGGCAGGTTGAGTCTTCGGACTGTCCTGGTGTAGATACTGTGGTGGATAGGTTGCAGCAGATTTGGACTCATGTGGTGGACAATTTGACATTGTCCCAGGAGAAGGCTCAACGTTTCGCTAACCGCCGGCACTGTGTGGGTCCCCGACTTCGTGTTGGGGATTTGGTTTGGTTGTCGTCTCGTTATGTTCCTATGAAGGTTTCCTCTCCTAAGTTTAAGCCTCGTTTCATTGGTCCGTATAAGATTTCTGAGGTTCTCAATCCTGTGTCATTTCGTTTGACCCTTCCAGCTTCTTTTGCCATCCATAATGTATTCCATAGGTCGTTGTTGCGGAGATACGTGGCGCCTGTGGTTCCATCCGTTGATCCTCCTGCCCCGGTGTTGGTTGAGGGGGAGTTGGAGTATGTGGTGGAGAAGATTTTGGATTCTCGTATTTCGAGACGGAAACTCCAGTACCTGGTCAAGTGGAAGGGTTATGTGTTGTGAATTCTGTGGTCAAGCTCCCTCCTGTGGTCATGAGTGGTACTGCGGCTGGTTCTGTCCATGAGCTTCCTTTGGTGGATGTGAGTGGGGCTGCGGCTTCTGAGTTTCCTTCCTCAGGTGACGAGGTTAAGTCGTTAGGTGCTGCTCTATTTAACTCCACCTAGTTCTTTGTTCCTGGCCTCCAGTCAATGTTCCAGTATTGGTCTTGCTCTCTCCTGGATCGTTCTTGTGGCCTGTATGCCCTGCATAAGCTAAGTTTTGCTTGTGTTACTTTTGTTTGCTATTTTTTCTGTCCAGCTTGCTATATTGGTTTGTCTTGCTTGCTGGAAGCTCTGGGACGCAGAGGGAGCACCTCTGTACCGTTAGTCGGTGCGGAGGGTCTTTTTGCGCCCTCTGCGTGGTTGTTTGTAAGTTTTTGTGCTGACCGCAAAGCTATCTTTCCTATCCTCGGTCTATTCAGTAAGTCGGGCCTCACTTTGCTAAAATCTATTTAATCTCTGTGTTTGTATTTTCATCTTTACTCACAGTCATTATATGTGGGGGGCTGCCTTTTCCTTTGGGGAATTTCTCTGAGGCAAGGTAGGCTTATTTTTCTATCTTCAGGCTAGCTAGTTTCTCAGGCTGTGCCCGAGGCGCCTAGGTCTGGTCAGGAGCGCTCCACGGCTACCTCTAGTGTGGTGTGATAGGATTAGGGATTGCGGTCAGCAGAGTTTCCACGTCTCAGAGCTCGTCCTATGTGATTAGCAACTATCAGGTCATTTTCTGTGCTCGTATTCACCAGGTCCATTGTGGTTCTGAATCACCAGTTCATAACAGTACTGGAGGCCCAAAGTACTAATGCTTCTCAATAGAGGGAAAAGAGAAGTTCTGAGACCATTTTTTTTTCTTTACACTGTGTTTTGTCATTCTTTAACCCTTTACATCAGGGTGGTTCAGAACACAGGTGTAGACATGGACATTCAGGGTCAGTCCTCTTTGATGGATAATCTCACTATAAGTGCACAGAACATTCAAGATTTGGTGGTTCAGAATCCTATGTTAGAACCTAAAATTCCTATTCCTGAGTTATTTTCTGGGGATAGAGCTAAGTTTCTGAATTTCAAAAATAATTGTAAACTATTTCTGGCTTTGAAACCCCGCTCCTCTGGTGACCCAGTTCAACAAGTAAAGATCATTATTTCTTTATTACGTGGCGACCCTCAAGACTGCGCATTTTCCCTTGCGCCAGGAGATCCTGCATTATGTGATATTGATGCGTTTTTTCTGGCGCTCGGGTTGCTTTATGATGAACCTAATTCAGTGGATCAGGCAGAGAAGATCTTGCTGGCTCTGTGTCAGGGTCAGGATGAGGTAGAGATATATTGTCAGAAGTTTAGGAAGTGGTCTGTGCTCACTCAATGGAATGAATGTGCTCTGGCAGCAATTTTCAGAAGGGGTCTCACTGAAGCCCTTAAGGATGTCATGGTGGGATTTCCTATCCCTGCTGGTCTGAATGAGTCTATGTCTTTGGCCATTCAGATTGATCGACGCTTACGTGAGCGTAAAACTGTGCACCATTTGGCGGTGTTATCTGAGCATAAACCTGAGCCTATGCAATGTAATAGGACTTTGACCAGAGCTGAACGGCAAGAACACAGACGTCAGAATGGGCTATGTTTTTACTGTGGTGATTCCACTCATGCTATCTCCGATTGTCCTAAGCGCACTACGCGGTTCGCTAGGTCTGCCACCATTGGTACGGTACAGTCGAAATTTCTTTTGTCCGTTACTTTGATCTGCTCTTTGTCATCCTATTCTGTCATGGCATTTGTGGATTCAGGCGCTGCCCTGAATTTGATGGACTTGGAGTATGCTAGGCGCTGTGGGTTTTTCTTCGAGACCTTGCAGCATCCTATTCCATTGAGAGGAATTGATGCTACGCCTTTGGCCAAGAATAAGCCTCAGTATTGGACCCAACTGACCATGTGCATGGCTCCTGCGCATCAGGAGGATATTCGCTTTTTGGTGTTGCAGAATCTGCATGATGTGGTCGTGTTGGGGTTGCCATGGCTACAAGTCCATAACCCAGTATTGAATTGGAAATCTATGTCTGTGTTCAGCTGGGGTTGTCAGGGGGTACATGGTGATGTTCCATTTCTGTCTATTTCATCATCCACCCCTTCTGAGGTCCCAGAGTTCTTGTCAGATTACCGGGATGTATTTGATGAGCCCAAGTCCAATGCCCTACCTCCGCATAGGGATTGTGATTGTGCTATCGATTTGATTCCTGGTAGTAAGTTTCCTAAAGGTCGACTGTTTAATTTGTCTGTACCTGAGCACGCCGCTATGCGGAGTTACGTAAAGGAATCCTTGGAGAAGGGTCATATTCGCCCGTCGTCGTCGCCATTGGGGGCAGGGTTCTTTTTTGTGGCCAAGAAGGATGGTTCGTTGAGACCTTGTATTGATTACCGCCTTCTAAATAAAATCACAGTCAAATTTCAGTACCCCTTGCCGCTGCTGTCTGATTTGTTTGCTCGGATTAAGGGGGCTAGTTGGTTCACCAAGATAGATCTTCGTGGTGCGTATAATCTTGTGCGTATTAAACAGGGCGATGAATGGAAAACAGCATTTAATACGCCCGAGGGCCATTTTGAGTACCTGATTATGCCATTCGGGCTTTCCAATGCTCCATCAGTATTTCAGTCCTTTATGCATGACATCTTCCGAGAGTACCTGGATAAATTCCTGATTGTATACTTGGATGATATTTTGGTCTTCTCGGATGATTGGGAGTCGCACGTGAAGCAGGTTAGAATGGTGTTCCAGGTCCTGCGTGCGAATTCTTTGTTTGTGAAGGGGTCTAAGTGTCTCTTTGGTGTTCAGAAGGTTTCATTTTTGGGTTTCATTTTTTCCCCTTCTACTATCGAGATGGACCCTGTTAAGGTTCGGGCCATTTATGATTGGACTCAGCCAACATCTCTGAAGAGTCTGCAAGAGTTCCTGGGCTTTGCTAATTTTTATCGTCGCTTCATCAATAATTTTTCTAGTATTGCTAAACCGTTGACTGATTTAACCAAGAAGGGTGCTGATGTGGTCAATTGGTGTTCTGCTGCTGTGGAAGATTTTCAGGAGTTGAAGCGTCGTTTTTCTTCTGCCTCTGTGTTGTGCCAGCCAGATGTTTCGCTCCCGTTCCAGGTCCAGGTGGATGCTTCTGAAATTGGAGCAGGGGCTGTTTTGTCGCAAAGAAGTTCTGATGGCTCGGTGATGAAACCATGTGCCTTCTTTTCCAGGAAGTTTTCGCCTGCTGAGCGTAATTATGATGTTGGCAATCGAGAGTTGCTGGCCATGAAGTGGGCATTCGAGGAGTGGCGTCATTGGCTTGAAGGAGCTAAGCATCGCGTGGTGGTCTTGACTGATCACAAGACCTGTATATTTATGTATAGGGGTTTATTTTCGTATTTATTTGTTTATTTATGTTTAATTTTGGGTTAAATATTCAATTTCTTGCAGCCCATGGTCTTCATGATTTATATTCCCTGATTACAGCTACTTTATGGGGGGATATCATTGTGGCCGTTTGATATACTGTATATGAATATGGGGTATTTGTATTTCCCACTTTTTCCCTCCTCCCTGCTCCCTCCTTCCTTTTTCGTTCCAGTCATTTCTTTTTCTTCCCTATACTTTCGTTATGCATTTCCAGTCCCTTAGACTCTAGCGTTCTAGCTTGGTTTATCGGCGCAGGCGCAGTGCGGCTCATTTCCTGAGCCGCATCTGCGCACGCGCCACATTTGTCTTACGGAGGCCTCCGTATCTCATTTTCCTGTGCACACGCGGCTGTGTCAGCTCCGTCCTCTCCTCCTGGTCTCTTGATACGACACACCGGTATGTAATTATATGATTGCTCGCATCTATTTATACGTGGTTTGGGCACCATAGACCCTACTTCCCCTGACGAAGCCTCGGCGGCGGCGATACGCGTGGGGCTTGGTTCTCACACCCCCTACTGTCTATCTGATTTAGCACTTCTTACGTGTGGCTCCACAGCATTCTTTGAGCCCTTTGGGGTTCTTTGGCTCCATTTTCTCTACACCCTGGTACAGCTGAGCATTTGTCTTACGGCTATCCATCTACAGATTTTCTAATTGGGAGCCTCTCTATTCGGGCCATGTTTCATTGGAGTCTATTTAGGTAACTTGCGCCCTGTCTTAGTCCTGGACACATTATATGCATGTCTTCACTGATTTAGACAGTCTTTGTATATCTAGGAGTTTTCATTTTGTGCATTGTTTACATAGCTACGATATTTATATCGCATTATTGTCTCTCTCCTGGGTTATATTTAGGCTTGTATCTATATACATTTTTTGCATCTCCAGGCTGATTTGACAGTGTATTAAGTGTGCATTTTGTTATCTACCCTTCAGGTATTAGTGGGGTGTTTTTACACGTGGTATATTTTAAGTGTTTTTATATTTGTTGTGGTGTTCAATAAACATGTTTTGTTATCCTATTATATGGCTGTGCAGGCCTTTTTTGGTCCATTCTGTTCTCTTTTTGTTTTGTGTTACTATTTAGTGGACTTGGCCTTGCACCCTTCTTACTTACATATTGATCTACGGCTAGAGTGCACCCTGCATTTATATATTATATGATCACAAGAACTTGACTTATCTCGAGTCTGCCAAACGGTTGAATCCTAGACAGGCTCGTTGGTCGCTGTTTTTCTCCCGTTTTGACTTTGTGGTTTCGTACCTTCCGGGCTCTAAAAATGTGAAGGCGGATGCCCTGTCTAGGAGTTTTGTGCCCGACTCTCCGGGTTTGCCTGAGCCGGCGGGTATTCTCAAAGAGGGGGTAATTTTGTCTGCCATCTCCCCTGATTTGTGGCGGGTGCTGCAAAAATTTCAGGCTAATAGACCTGACCGTTGCCCAACGGAGAAACTGTTTGTCCCTGATAAATGGACGAGTAGAGTTATCTCTGAGGTTCATTGTTCGGTGTTGGCTGGTCATCCTGGAATCTTTGGTACCAGAGATTTGGTGGCTAGATCCTTTTGGTGGCCGTCTCTGTCGCGGGATGTGCGTTCGTTTGTGCAGTCCTTTGGGATTTGTGCTCGGGCTAAGCCCTGCTGTTCTCGTGCCAGTGGGTTGCTTTTGCCCTTGCCGGTCCCGAGGAGGCCCTGGACACATATCTCTATGGATTTTATTTCGGATCTCCCCATCTCTCAAAAGATGTCGGTCATTTGGGTGGTTTGTGATCGCTTCTCTAAGATGGTCCATTTGGTACCCTTGTCTAAGTTGCCCTCCTCCTCTGATTTGGTGCCATTGTTTTTCCAGCATGTGGTTCGTTTACATGACATTCCGGAGAACATCGTTTCTGACAGAGGTTCCCAGTTTGTTTCGAGGTTTTGGCGAGCCTTTTGTGCTAGGATGGGCATTGATTTATCTTTTTCCTCGGCTTTCCATCCTCAGACAAATGGCCAAACTGAACGAACCAATCAGACCTTGGAAACATATCTGAGATGTTTTGTTTCTGCTGATCAGGATGATTGGGCGTCCTTTTTGCCTTTGGCTGAGTTCGCCCTTAATAATCGGGCCAGCTCGGCTACTTTGGTTTCGCCGTTTTTCTGCAATTCTGGTTTCCATCCTCGTTTCTCTTCAGGGCAGGTTGAGTCTTCGGACTGTCCTGGTGTGGATACTGTGGTGGATAGGTTGCAGCAGATTTGGACTCATGTAGTGGACAATTTGACATTGTCCCAGGAGAAGGCTCAACGTTTCGCTAACCGCAGGCGCTGTGTGGGTCCCCGACTTCGTGTTGGGGATTTGGTTTGGTTGTCGTCTCGTTATATTCCTATGAAAGTTTCCTCTCCTAAGTTTAAGCCTCGTTTCATTGGTCCGTATAGGATTTCTGAGGTTCTTAATCCTGTGTCTTTTCGTTTGACCCTTCCAGCTTCTTTTGCCATCCATAATGTATTCCATAGGTCATTGTTGCGGAGATACGTGGCACCTGTGGTTCCATCTGTTGATCCTCCTGCCCCGGTTTTGGTTGAGGGGGAGTTGGAGTATATAGTGGAGAAGATTTTGGATTCTCGTATTTCGAGATGGAAACTCCAGTACCTGGTTAAGTGGAAGGGTTATGGTCAGGAAGATAATTCCTGGGTCTTTGCATCTGATGTTCATGCTGCCGATCTGGTTCATGCCTTTCATTTGGCTCATCCTGGTCGGCCTGGGGGCTCTGGTGAGGGTTCGGTGACCCCTCCTCAAGGGGGGGTACTGTTGTGAATTCTGTGGTAAGGCTCCCCCCTGTGGTCATGAGTGGTACTTCGGCTGGTTCTGTCCATGAGCTTCCTTTGGTGGATGTAAGTGGGGCTGCGGCTTCTGAGTTTCCTTCCTCAGGTGACGAGGTTAAGTCGTTAGGTGCTGTTCTATTTAACTCCACCTAGTTCTTTGTTCCTGGCCTCCAGTCAATGTTCCAGTATTGGTCTTGCTCTCTCCTGGATCGTTCTTGTGGCCTGTCTGCCCTGCATAAGCTAAGTCTGCTTGTGTTACTTTTATTTGCTATTTTTTCTGTCCAGCTTGCTATATTGGTTTGTTTTGCTTGCTGGAAGCTCTGGGACGCAGAAGGAGCACCTCCGTAATGTTAGTCGGTGCGGAGGGTCTTTTTGCGCCCTCTGCGTGGTTGTTTGTAGGTTTTTTTGCTGACCGCAAAGCTATCTTTCCTATCCTCGGTCTATTCAGTAAGTCGGGCCTCACTTTGCTAAAATCTATTTCATCTCTGTGTTTGTATTTTCATCTTTACTCACAGTCATTATATGTGGGGGGCTGCCTTTTCCTTTGGGGAATTTCTCTGAGGCAAGGTAGGCTTATTTTTCTATCTTCAGGCTAGCTAGTTTCTCAGGCTGTGCCCGAGGCGCCTAGGTCTGGTCAGGAGCGCTCCACGGCTACCTCTAGTGTGGTGTGATAGGATTAGGGATTGCGGTCAGCAGAGTTTCCACGTCTCAGAGCTCGTCCTATGTGATTAGCAACTATCAGGTCATTTTCTGTGCTCGTATTCACCAGGTCCATTGTGGTTCTGAATCACCAGTTCATAACAGTTATGGTCAGGAAGATAATTCGTGGGTCTTTGCCTCTGATGTTCATGCTGCCGATCTGGTTCGTGCCTTTCATTTGGCTCATCCTGGTCAGCCTGGGGGCTCTGGTGAGGGTTCGGTGACCCCTCCTCAAGGGGGGGTACTGTTTTGAATTCTGTTGTCAAGCTCCCTCCTGTGGTCATGAATGGTACTTCGGCTGGTTCTGTCCATGGGCTTCCTCTGGTGGATGTGAGTGGGGCTGCGGCTTCTGAGTTTCCTTCCACAGGTGACGAGGTTAATTCGTTAGCTGGCTCCTCTATTTAACTCCACTTAGATCATTGCTCCATGCCACCTGTCAATGTTCCAGTATTGGTCTGGTCGCTCCTGGATCGTTCTTGTGACCTTTCTTCTCCAGCAGAAGCTAAGTTCCTGCTTGTTTTCCTCTTGTTTGCTATTTTTCAGTCAAGCTTGCTATTTTGATTTTTGTCTTGCTTGCTGGAAGCTCTAGGACGCAGAGGGAGTGCCTCCGCACCGTGAGTCGGTGCGGAGGGTCTTTTGCGCCCTCTGCGTGGTTTTTTTGTAGTTTTTGTGCTGACCGCAAAGTCACCTTTCCTATCCTCTGTCTGTTCAGTTAGTCGGGCCTCTTTTTGCTATATCTATTTCATCTCTGTGTTTGTGATTTTCATCTTAACTCACAGTCATTATATGTCGGGGGCTGCCTTTTCCTTTGGGGAATTTCTCTGAGGCAAGGTAGGCTTGTTTTTCTTTCTTTAGGGCTAGCTAGTTCCTTAGGCTGTGACGAGCTGCATAGGGAGCATTAGGAGCAATCCACGGCTATTTCTAGTGTGTGTGATAGGATTAGGGATTGCGGTCAGCAGAGTTCCCACGTCCCAGAGCTGGTCCTGTATTATTGTAACTATCAGGTCTTTCCGTGTGCTCTTAACCACCAGGTCCATTATTGTCCTAACCACCAGGTCATAACAGGGCAAATACCCTGAAACAGCTGTCTGTGGATGGATACCATGTTTTGGCATAGGTGGTTTTCCTTTATTGGATGCTGCCCTTCCTGTGGTTGTTCCTTTCCGGTGAAAGACCTGGCTATTCATTGCTTGTATTGAGAAACACGTGATGGTGTCTGTTATGATACGGTGGTCTAGGAGCAACATGGAACGAGCTCTGAAGGAAGTGGTAACTGTACTGACCGCAGTCCCTAAGCTCAACACAACACTAGAAGTAGCCGTGGAATGCTCCTAACTCTCCCTAGGCATCTCGTCACAGCCTAAGAGCTAACTACCCCTAAAGATAGAAGCAGGAAAGCTATCTTGCCTCAGAGAAAATCCCCAAAGGATAGATTAGCCCCCCACAAATAATGACTGTGAGTGGAGAGGGAAAAGACATACACAGAATGAAACCAGGATGAGCACAGGAGGTCAGTCTAACTAAATAGATAGGACAGGATGGAATACTGTGCGGTCAGTATAAAACACTACAAAAATCCACGCAGAGTTTACAAAAAATCTCCACACCTGACTAAAGGTGTGGAGGGCAAATCTGCCTCCCAGAGCTTCCAGCAAGACAGAATAAATTCACACTGATAAGCTGGACAAACATAGAAAGCACAGAATGGATAAGTCCACAATCTATGGACAGAAAAGGGCAAACAAAAACTTAGCTTAGCAGAACTGGTCAGGATAACAGGGAACTCCAAAGAGATGTGAATCCAACCAGGAACCATTTAACAAGTGGCACTGGCTGAAGATAGAGCCAGACTTAAATAGCCGAGCAGAAGAGACGATAAGTGGAGGCAGCTGATGACAGCTAACTCCAAGGAGCAGCCATACCACTAGAAACCACAAGAGGGAGCCCAAGAGCAGAACTCACAAAAGTGCCACTTACAACCACCGGAGGGAGCCCAAGAGCGGAATTCACAACAGGTGTCTCCGTGGCTTTTCTACATGCATTTGCATATTTCTCATAAGGGATGGGGGCAGTGTTCTGGATCACTGCGTTGAGAAACACGTGATGGTGTCTCCGCGGTGTTGGATGTTTTGATCTCCCCGAGGTCATTCATCCTTATGTTTATAGTCTTTTCACTAGGCACTGCTCCTATTAGCCAGTTTCCTACTCCACACTGATGACGGCCAAATACCCAGAAACAGCTGTCTCTGGATGGATACCATGTTTTGGCATAGGTGGTTTTCCTTTATTGGATGCTGCCCTTCCCGTGGTTGTTCCTTCCCAGTGAAAGACCTGGCTATTCATTGCTTGCGTTGAGAAACACGTGATGGTGTCTCCGCGGCTTTTCTACATGCATTTGCATATTTCCAATAAGGGATGGAGGCAGTGTTCTGGATCACTGCGTTGAGAAACATGTGATGGTGTCTCTGCGGTGTTGGATGTTTTGATCTCCCAGAGGTCATTCATCCTTATGTTTATAGTCTTTTCACTAGATACTGCTCCTAATAGCCAGTTTCCTACTCCACACTGATGAGGGGCAAATACCCCGAAATTGCTGTCTGTGGATGGATACCATGTTTTGGCATAGGTGGTTTTCCTTTATTGGATGCTGCCCTTCCCGTGGTTGTTCCTTCCCGGTGAAAGACCTGGCTATTCATTGCTTGCGTTGAGAAACACGTGATGGTGTCTCCGCTGCTTTTTTACATACTATTACACATGTGGCAAAATATTTATTTTTCTGTTTACAGAACCATTCCAGTGCAGATGAGCAGGAGCAGCAGGCTCAGGCCCAATTCCGGTGGCAAGACGGCGTGTAAGTATTCTTGACTGGTTTTATTTATTCTTGACTGTTTTGGCACTCTTGACTGTTTTTATTTATTCTTGACTGTTTTTATTTATTTTTGAACTATTGACTGTTTTTTTTTTCTTGACTGCTTTTGGTACTCTTTACTAGGGTTGAGCGACCTTCACTTTTATAGGATCGTGTCGGGTTTCACGAAACCCGACTTTTGGAAAAGTTGGGTCGAGTGAAATCGGCCGATCCTATAAAAAAGTCGGGGTCGGGGTCGGCCGAAACTCGAAACCCAATGCAGTGCATTGGGTTTCCATGGTTCCCAGGGTCTGAAGGAGCGGAAACTCTCCTTCAGGCCCTGGGATCCATATTTAAGTGTAAAATATAGAATTAAAATAAAAAATATTGCAATACTTACCCTCTGACGCGCCCTGGTACTAACCGGCAGCCTTCCTCCTTCGAATCCGCGCTTCTAGGACCTTGCCGTGACGTCGCGGTGACGTCGCGGCTTGTGATTGGCCGCGCGGCCGCCCATGTGACCGCTCGCGCGGCCAATCACAAGCCGCGACGTCACCCGCGACGTCACCGAAGGTCCTGGAAGGGCTGATTCTTAGGAAGGAAGGCTGTCGGAAGGAAGCAGGGCGCTTCCGAGGGTGAGTATATTCCTATTAGGTATAATAGCGCGGATTCGAAGGAGGAAGGCTGCCGGTTAGTACCAGGGCGCGTCAGAGGGTAAGTATTGCAATATTTTTTATTTTAATTCTATATTTTACACTTTAATCTGAATTCCGATACCAATTCCCGATATCTTAAACATATCGGGAATCGGGATCGGAATTCCGATTCCAGATTCAAAAGATCGCCGACTTCATGGCCGACCCCCCACTGGGGTCGGGTCGGGTTTCATGAAACTTTTGAACAATTTCGACCCGTTTCGCTCAACCCTACTCTTTACTGTTTTTTTTCTTTTTGACTGTTTTTGTTTTAAGTGTTTTATCTTTCCAACATTAATGTCTTTGTTTCATTTCTAGGTCCCACAATGGGAGGAGGAATTTATTGACAACTAGATTGTGGCCCGATACTAACGCATCGGGTATTCTAGAATATGCATGTCCCCGTAGTATATGGACATTAATGATTCCAGAATTCGCGGCAGACTGTGCCCGTCGCTGATTGGTCGAGGCAACCTTTATGACATCATCGTCGCCATGCTGTGCCCGTCGCTGATTGGTCGGCCTTGACCAATCAGAGACGCGGGATTTTCAGGACAGACGGAAAAACCCTTAGGCAATTATATATATAGACTATATTGTGGCCCGATTCTAACGCATCGGGTATTCTAGAATATGCATGTCCCCGTAGTATATGGACAATGATGATTCCAGAATTCGCGGCAGACTGTGCCCGTCGCTGATTGGTTGAGGCAACCTTTATGACATCATCGTCGCCATGGCAACCATTATGACATCTACGTCGATACTGTGCCCGTAGCTGAATCAGAAACGTGGGATTTCTACGTCCTTTATGACATCATCGTCGCTGTGCCTGTCGCTGATTGGTTGAGGCAACCTTTATGACATCATCATCGCCATGGCAACCATTATGACATCTATGTCGATACTGTGCCCGTAGCTGAATCAGAGACTCGGGATGTCTACATCCTTTATGACATCATCGTCGCTGTGCCCGTCGCTGATTGGTCGAGGCAACCTTTATGACATCATCGTCGCCATGGCAACCATTATGACATCATCATCGCTGTGCCCGTCGCTGATTGGTCGAGGCCAATCCTGGCCTCGACCAATCAGAGAGGCGGGATTTCCAGGACAGACAGACAGAAAGACAGACATTCAGACAGACAGAAAGACAGACAGACGGAAAAACCCTTACGCAATTATATATATAGATGACCTCCTCATCACCATGGTGCAGGAGCGAGTTGCATTGTCGGACACCTGGGAGCAGCAGCACTCAGACGCTGCGGTGATTTGGCGGCTGTGGAATGAGGTGGCCCAAGCGCTGATGGATGACTTTGACAACGCCACGTCATGAGTCAGAAAAGCTTTTCGTAAGTATTGCAGTGTGGTCTGATGCAGCAATGAACCTGAAGGCCGGGATCACACAACCATGTGTGATGCGAGAAACTCCTGCGAGGTTCTCACATCACACACGGTTGTGTGATCCCGGCTTAAAGTGCATTGATTAACAATTTTTTTTCCCTGTTCACAGTGAAAAAAGTCAAAACCCATTGGCGTTCGATGAAGGATCGCTTCAACAAGGACCTGAGACAGAAGATCCCACCAGCGGCAGAAGGCCTCAGACAGGTCACTAATGCCCGAGTTTACTCACTTGAGATCGGTCTTCCAGAATGGCTTGAAGGCGCTGGTAGACAGACTGGAAAGTGGTCTGACCCATATTAACACACTTTTACAGAATGTCAACCAATGCCTTAACCATCTGGAAGCCGACCTCCAGAGACCAGCACACCATTTTTTTTAAATAAGATAGAGCAGGGCATGTCGGAACACCATACGCCTGAACTCCAACTCAATGTGATGCAGGCCTGCAATGCTGCTTATGTTCAGGCTATGCAGCAGACTCGGTACTTCCACCAGCCACAGGTGGTATTTCCACCTGTGCCACAAATTACACACTTAGCATCAATAAAAAGTTCTGTTGCATACCACTATATGGCCACCACCATGCCCAGTCCGCACGCACACCACTACACCGCCACTATGCCGGGTGCTGCTGAAAGCCACTCCACCACCACAATGCCGAGTCCTGCTCCTGCATGGCTGATCACCGCCACCAGCAGTAGGCCACCTGAAGATCCTGCACGGCTGTCCACCACCACCACCACTAGGCTGCCTGAAGAACCTGCATGGCTGTCCACCGCCACCACCAGGCCGGGTCCAGTTCCTGTACGCCCTGCTCACCCCACCACTCCCACCCTCCCAAGGAGACACAAAGAAAGGAAGCTGTAGCACAAAATGGGACAGAAAGCTAAAAGGACTAAAGGCAGCAGAAGTGTCCTACCACCTCCACCCTCACCTCCCAATGTGTCTGTGTTGTCCAGTTTTTCTCTCCCTTCCAATGTGTCTCTCCCATCCCATGCTTCCACTCCTAATGTGTCTACTTCCATCTTTGACCTCCCATTCCCCACAAGTTTAGTTAGCCCTTCCCCTGGAATACCTTCATTGTCCACCCGTAGCCAATCCTCACAGCTTCACACACCCCAAGTCCATAATATTTCCCCCTCATTGGTTCGTAAAAGTTAATTTTTTTAAAAGATACATTTGTGTTGTTTTCCCCAATCACTGTTGATCTTTGTCTCTGTCTTCGCCAGCAACACACATCATGTGCTTTAATACACATGTCGCCGTGTACACCTACTGTTTTTGCCACCTCATGGCTCCATGACACACAATCTACTACCCCTCTTCTTTATTTGCTTTACACTGCAGCTTTGTTTCTTGTGTCTGTTATGGAGCTATGGGGTGGCAAAAACACAAAGAGGACTGAAAATCCTCCAAAAATATATGTTAATACAGCATAAAAGGTCAGGGGTCAACAATGCTCACCTGTCCAGGTGCCAGCACTAGTGCACTCAGGATGCTGTGTTTTCTGCATCCTGACTGCACTATTTCTGGCACATGGGCAGGTGAGTAAAGATATGAGGTGGATTAGCTCCATCATCTCTTCAGTCTGCATTAATATATAAAAATATAGAAATGCAGACTGAAGAGACGATGGAGCTAATCCAACGTCACCTACCATAGCACTGACCTCAGAGAGAATAGGTGTAGTGTAAAGCATGGGTTACATAACCCAATTTGGTTATTATCCAATCTCTGTATCATGCAATCTGCATGATATAGCGAGTGGATTTTATAAAACCTGTAGTTGTGAACCGGTGTTCACCTTATTATACTTTTTAAAAAATTATTTTAATATAGAGGGCACTTGGAACAGGTGCTTTATTGTCAGCAAACATTAAAGTACATTTTAATAATTACAGGAACATAACATTACAGAACATTGCAAGAACACTAATCTATGTCATCTTGCCAGGACAGACGTCCACTCTCAGAAACAAAGTAGGACGCAAATGTATCCCTCATTTGGGAAACTTCAACTGTTGTCCTGAGAGGGTTATGATGGTAATCTGGCAATGGGTTTGAAACAGGTTCATCAAGTACAACGTTGGGTCGTTTTTTAGCCATTATGTAGTTGTGCAGAACAACACATGCCTCGACAACCTCATCTACTGTCTCAATTTTGAGATTAATGCGCCATTTTGAGACAAGGATACCAAAGGCATACTCAACTGTTCTTCGTGCCCTGGTCAGTCTGTAATTAAAAATCCCTTTTGTGTGTGTTAAGTCCCGACTGGAGTATGGTTTCAGGAGGTTTCCACACATGTGAAAGGCCTCATCCCCAACCACAACAAATGGCATTGGCGGGCCTTGAGTGTTGGGAAGAGGTTTTGGCAGGGGGAAATTGAAATGATTGCCATACAATCATTGGCCCATGTCCGAATTTATAAAATGTCTGGGAGTCATTACCACGGCCAAATGATCCGATGTCCACCGCGACAAAACTACAGTCCGCAGCTGCAATTGTCATGAGCACTATGGGAAAATATTTTTTATAATTAAAGTACTCAGATCCAGTTCTAGCCAGTTTGGTGATTCTAATATGTTTTTCCATCCACTGCTCCCAAACAGTTGTGGAAATTACAAATTTGCCAGTATTTCTCAGCATTTTCCTGCCAGATTTCCGTGGTGGGTAGGGGGATAAATTCCTCACGGAGAACATCCCACAAAGCCCGGCAGGTGTCTGCGATAATCCCAGAGAGTGTGGAAATTCCTATCCAGAACTGGAAATGGAGCGATGATAGGCTCTCTCCAGTAGCCAGGAATCTGCAGAACAGAGAAAGAAAAGAAAATTTCAGAACTATAATATTTATGACATGAGTTTTGCAAAACAGAGAAAGAAAAAAAATTAAAAGGACATGGCTTTTATAAGAATAATATTTAGGAATTAGGACTGTTTTTTTGCAAAACAAAAAAAGGGAAAAATATTAAGTACATTGCAGAACAATAATAATTATGACAGGCGTTAATGTTTAAATATTACGCACCTTAGTGTTACCAGCAGATGTTCCTCAGCATGAATCGCTCTATGGAGCTGGGTGTCCTGCCTGCTGATGGCTCCTTGTACACGGTCCAGCAATTCCATAAAGCTGTGTTTACATATCCTCGTGTTCTTGAAATATTTCTCTGGGTTTTTTCGGAGCTCAATGAATAATGAGTGGTAGGCTCCACAACTCTTTCGGAGTTCAAGAATTGGGTGCTGCCAAAAGCGCTGACGCCATCTTCTCTGTTTTTCTCTTTTCTATCCTTTCTCACAAGCAAATGCAAAGGAAAGAAACAAGTTGACATCCAAATCCAGATTCCGATAGAAACTCTCCAGGCGAAGATGTATCTTGACACAGGATACAGGAGCAAAATGTGAGGATTTCATCTGTACAAGGGTTTCGATACAAAAATCCAATGAATTACGGCCATTTGGCATGGCTTGTTTCAAGGAAATTCTCCTTGAAAATATTTTTCCTATCAAACGCATGCGCATAAAAAACGCGAAAGCATGCAAAAACGCATGCAAATGCGTGCAAACGTTGCATTTTTCTATCCATCATGCGTAAGTTGATGCGGATAAAAAACAGCGTTATCATGCG
This sequence comes from Ranitomeya imitator, assembly GCF_032444005.1. Taxonomy (NCBI): domain Eukaryota; kingdom Metazoa; phylum Chordata; class Amphibia; order Anura; family Dendrobatidae; genus Ranitomeya; species Ranitomeya imitator. The sequence goes on along the minus strand of NC_091285.1, from coordinate 200,624,001 downwards.
TTTGCATGCGTTTTTACATGCGTTTGCAGACGAGACGCAGCAGACTCAACTGCAATGTGAACCTAGCCTAAGTGGGTCATTCCCCTCCTCACCACTCTTCTACTTCATCACTCTCAGAAGAAGCCATATGCGAAATGTGTGAAAAAATCAGAGAAGCAGAATATCACATTATAATGAACCAAGATCAGAAAAATTGGGATGATCCAGCCCCATGCATTACACTTATAGATAAGACCAAATCTTTTATATATCAGACCTTTTGCTCTATTACCAATTATTGACCATATTTTCTTGCATTCTTATCTTGTTTTTATATTTATTCTTTACTACCAGTGTTATTGTATATTAATTTATTTATATTTCTTTGAAGTTTATTTGCTGCTTTGCCCTGTTATTATCCATTTAATCAGGTCTGATGTGTTTATGTTTGTGTTTTTATGTCATAATAATAAAATATATCAAACTTTGAAGAAAGGTCTATTTTGGTATATTTAGTTTGCCTTGGTATTCATTTATTATGTCAGGATATTTTCTAGGAATTTAGTCTCAGACAAAGTTAGGCTAAAAGATGCACGTTACATACAATATAATACATGTACACAACTTGCTTTATCATGCTTGTAACAGATATTTATCGCCGTGGTATTTGTATTTCCCATTAGATTCACAAAAACTGTCCTTTTTCTGTGCTATGTTCTCTAACCCTAATAAAATATAGCAAACAAATAATCTAATATAGTAGCATTCTTTGACCAAGCAGAAGTGCTGTGCAGACGGGACAAATGTCTACTGGAAGAATGTTGGATACAATCCATAGTCTGGCGCCCCTGCTGACTATTGACTCATTACAAACTTCAGACAGATTTAAAACATGCTGTTTTTTAGACTAACTGTAAAGATTTCTCACATCTTAATCTTTAGGGATCTAGGCAGTGAATTCTTAATCAACACATACTGGCATGTTCAACTTTAGCATTGCCACTGGCAAACCACTTATGTTTTGTGTGTCTCAGAGGAACTGAAGTGCATTATTCGGCTTGAATCACTTATTTAAAAATTCACTTCCAAATGGCTAAAACATAACTTTGAACTCTGGAAATGTAATATGTAATAGCATAGGTAGAGCTCAAGCAATGTTAATTGCATATCTAAGCAGCAAATTGGATACATTTGATTAATCATAGTTGCTTTTTGTGCCTGTTTCCTGCTAATGTAATGCAAAACTTCGGGAACAAAAAGTCAGGGCTGAAACAGGAGCTTCCTACTTAATCGTATGGAGATAGAAACATGGTTTGCTAATAAAACATAGCAACAGAGACTTAATAAAAGGAACTATCTAAGAAATGTTTTTTAAAACTTTTACACAGTTAAGGCTATATTCAGATATGGCAAATTTCTGCAGTTTTTTTTAGTGATAGTTGTGTATAGTACATTATATAGCAGACTTAAGTGTATGTAAAAATATTCTGTACTGTTATCTAAATATCTCCATAGAGAGAGAGGATCCACTGTTTCCCTATTAAATATAACTTAAGCATAAATAGACGGCAGCGTATAAGAATGCTCCATTCTCACAGGTACGATTTTCTAAGAGAAACACAAGACAGATCCTAATAATAATAATAATAATAATCTTTATTTATATAGCGCCAACATATTCCGCAGCGCTTTACAGTTTAACAGTTTCAAACACAACAGTCATAGGTAACAATGACTGTATAAATAAGATTATGTTTAGGAAAAAAATGGCCTGGGTCTCTCCCAATTTTCATAACCAGCAGAGGGAAAGCTGACGGCTGGGAGCCGATGTTTATAGTGGTAATACCCAAGGAGCTTCTTAGGCCATTAATAACAGCTCACAGCTGTATAGTTAGCCTTTACTGGCTATTGAAATGGGGGACTCTAAAAAAATGATGTAGGGTTCCCCTATAATTAATAACCAGCAAAAGCTATGCAGAGAGCTGTGGGCTGATATTAATAGCCTGGGAAGGGGTCATGGATACTGCCCCCCAGGCTAAAAACGGTTTTCAGCCGCCCCAGAAAATGCGCATTTCTAAGATGCGCTAATTCTGGCACTTAGCCTCGCTCTTTCCACTTGCCCTGTAGCGGTGACAAGTGGGGTGATAGTTGGGGGTTGATGTCACCTTTGTATTGTCAAGAGACATCAAGCCCCGAGGTTAGTAACGGAGAGGCGTCAATAAGACGCCTCCATAACTAACCCTATAATCACATTGTAATAAAACACAGACACCTATAAAAAAGTCCTTTAATGAAAGAATGACACAGACAATTAAACCATACTTATGACCTCACTTATTTCCACCAAAGCCCTCAACGTCCTGTCATAACTAAGCCAAAAATGAAAAACAACAATATTCCTCACCTCTCCGTCGTTCTGTCCCACGCCGTAATCCATGTCTGGTGGATAATTATTTTTCAACCTGGGCTCTGCCCATCAGCACCAGTGTCACTTGACCAGGGATCGCCAATGGGTTGGCATGACAACCCGGGGACTGGAAGAGACCCCTGTGGTTGTCATTGCCAAAAACTAGTGTTGAGCATTCCAATACCGCAAGTATCGGGTATCGGCCGATATTTGCGGTATCGGAATTCCGATACCGAATTCCGATACTTCCCGCGTATCGGATACCGGAATCGGAAGTTCCCAGAATTCAAACTGAACGCAGCAGCCAATGAGGAATGATTGGAAGTGTGGGCACATCCTGTTTAGCATGGTGGGCATGTAACTACTGGCAAGGCTGTGATTGGCTGCTGAAATGATGTCACTCTGCACTATAAAAAACGCTGCCGCCATTTTGCGCTCACTCTGCTGTGATTTCAGTTAGGGACAGGACGCTGTGTTCTAACTGAGGGCCAGTTGAGATAGCTAATTGCTTTATTTTCCTTTCCCAAGGCTAATTTAGCAAAACGCTGTGTGTTCTTCACTGTTCACCTTGCTCTTGCCTTGCAGCGCTGTTTTAACAGCGTTCTGCAAGGTCTCTGTGTGTGTGTGTGTGTGTGTGCAGCTCACTCTGTAGTCTGTGTGCAGCCATATACCCGGTTGTATTCAGCTCAGGGGGGTTCACACTGCCTCACAAAGTTGTCCTTTTTTGCTCATAGTGCAGCCTGCTGCACATTTTTTTTAAATTTCATATTAGTGTTTTTCCACCCGTCTCCAGCTAAGTTGTGGAAAAACACTACATAGGATAACCTAGAGGGGGGTTTTTGGGCCTTGCAGCGCCGTTTACGGCTGTCTGCACGGTCTCCGTGTGATCCCAGCTCGCCCTGTAGTCTGTATGCAGCCATAGCTGGTTGGATTCAGCTCAGGGTTCGTTACTGCCTCATACCTTGAAAAAAATTTTCCTTTTTTTTCAAATAGTGCAGCCTGTTTAAAATTTTAAAAAAAATTTTCCTATTAGTGTTTTTCCACCCGTCTCCAGCTAAATTGTGGAAAAACACTACATAGGATAACCTAGAGGGGGTTTTTTAGGCCTTGCAGCGCCGTTTACGGCTGTCTGCACGGTCTCTGTGTTAGCGCAGCTCGCCCTGTAGTCTGTGTGCAGCCATAGCCGGTTGGATTCAGCTCAGGGTGCGTTACTGCCTCATACCTTGAAAACAAATTTCCTTTTTTTCAAATAGTGCAGCCTGTTTAAAATTTTTTAAAAAATTTCCTATTAGTGTTTTTCCACCCGTCTCCAGCTAAATTGTGGAAAAACACTACATAGGATAACCTAGAGGGTTTTTTTTGGGCCTTGCAGCGCCGTTTACGGCTGTCTGCACGGTCTCTGTGTGAGCGCACCTCGCCTTGTAGTCTGCGTGCAGCCATAGCCGGTTGGATTCAGCTCAGGGTGCGTTACTGCCTCATACCTTGAAAAAAAATTTCCTTTTTCTCAAATAGTGCAGCCTGTTTAAAATTTTAAAAAAAATTTCCTATTAGTGTCTTTCCACCCGTCTCCAGCTAAATAGTGGAAAAACACTACATAGGATAACCTAGAGGAGGGTTTTTGGGCCTTGCAGCGCCGTTTACGGCTGTCTGCACGGTCCCCGTGTGAGTTAAACTTGCTCTGTAGTCCGATCTGCATAAACAAAAAAAAAGGAAAGTTCACCAAACACAACTTAACACTTGTGTAGGCCACATTTGAAAAATAATAAAGTTTAGTCCACACTTTACAACATTAGTGTTTCTTACACCTGTTAGGAGGAGCATTTCAGGAATAAGCACACTAAGGCCTTAGTACTTTTCTGCTTATCTTTATCTGTCAACCAAGATGAAGAGGGCAGGGAGTAAGGCATGTGGGCGTGGGCGCGGAGCAGGGAGAGGAGCAGGGAGAGGACGTGGTGATTCTGTGCCTGCTGCGGGCACCGGTGACTCGTCGTCACTCAGTTTCAGCAGGGAACAGTCCTTCATGTGCAGCTTTGTGCACCGCTGCTGCGTGAAGACCAAATTGAAGCCGTTGTCGGGTGGATGGCAGCTAACGCCTCGGCATCGACTTCAGTTAGTGCCACATCCTCTCAGGCACAGAACACTGGAGAGCAGCCATCTGTCTCTTCACCACCTGCCAAATTGGCCAGGCAGTCAGAGAGCCCAGGACAGGAGCCGTCTCTACTTCTGTTCTCTGAATCTCTTGGCTTGGAAACAGGGGGCCAGCCAAGCAGCATTGGAGAAATGGAAGAAGAGGCAGTGTGCAGTGATGCCCAACAGCTTTGTCTCTCTGACTCTGAAGAGGCGGGTGGGCCAGTGCCTCCGGTGACCACAGCGCAGTACGCATCTGATGATGAAACTCAGGTGCCGCTTTCTGGTGCGTACTGTGCTGCCGAGACTACCCAGGAGGAGCACTTGGTGGCAGAGGGTAGTGGAGATGATGAGGTCGTTGACCCATCGTGGCGTGAGGAACAGGAAGGTGGTGGGAGCAGCTCTGAGGAAGAGATTCCCCGAAAGGGCCAAAGAGGGAGAGGGAGGGGGAAGACTGCGGAGCCTGTAGCCTCCACTTTGGCACCCGTTAGGAGCCTGTCTCTTTCCAAAGCCAAAAAGGGCGCTCCCAAGACTTGCAGTGCCTGGTCCTTTTTTGACACAGTTGCAGATGACATTTGTTTTGTCAAATGCAAGCTGTGTCATCAGAAAGTAAAAAGAGGGAAAAATGTCAGCAACCTCAATACCACAAATATGTGGAAACATGTGCGGACCAGGCACGCGGTGGAGTTACAGAAACACACTGAAGATGTAGGCCAACCAACAGCGGCAGCTACCACCTCTTCAGCTCGTGTTGCCTCTTCCTCCAGCTCACGCACAGCTGGTTTGGCTTCCTCCCAGGATCGCCATGGAAGAACCTCTGGCACTGTTGTCCAGAGACCTTGTGTAATTCCACCCACAGCACCACCTTCCCAGTCATCCTCACACTCCCAGTCTACTCTACAGCCATCGGTAGTACAGGCATGGGAGAAAAGGCGGGCATTCTCGGCCAACTACCCCCGAGCACAGGCTCTGAATGCAGGCATTGCCAAACTGTTGTCCCTGGAAATGCTCTCATTCAGGCTGGTGGAGACTGACAGCTTCCGTGACTTGATGGCATTGGCAGTCCCACAGTACAAGGTGCCCAGCCGCTTTTACTTCAGCAGGCAAGCTGTCCCTGCCCTGCACAGGCATGTTGAGGGAAACATAAAACATGCGATACTGAACGCCGTCAGTAGCAAGGTCCACCTCACCACCGATGCGTGGACCAGTCAGCATGGACAGGGGCGATACGTTTCCCTCACTGCCCATTGGGTTAATGTTGTTGAGCCAGGTACAGATCGTGCGAGTGGCGCAGGACGTGTCCTGCCCACTCCAAGGATTGCAGGAATCCAGTCTGTACGCATTGACTCCTCCTCTTACACAAGTTCCTCAGAATCATCTCTGCAGGAGCCATCACAGTCCACCTCCACATGGACCCATGAACGTTTACCTATGACCGACATGAGCACAGCCGTGGCCAAACGTCAGCAGGCTGTCTTGAAACTAGTTTCATTGGGGAATCGAAGCCACACAGCGCAGGAGCTCTGGAATGCCATCAAGCAGGAGAGCGATGTGTGGTTACTGCCAGCGAATCTCCAGCCAGGCATGGTAGTGTGTGACAATGGCCGAAATCTGGTGGCAGCTTTGGCCCTTGGCAACCTCACTCACATCCCATGTCTGGCACATGTGCTCAATTTGGTTGTGCAGAGTTTTCTGAGGGACTATCCGGATCTTGATGCCCTGCTGCACAAGGTCCGCCTAGAGTGTGCTCACTTGCGGTGTTCCAGCTTGGCAAGATCCCGCATTGCTGCTCTGCAGTGCCGATTCCGCCTTCCGGAACACCGCATCATATGTGACCTACCTACCCGGTGGAATTCCACGTTACATATGTTGGAGCGGTTGTGTGAGCAGCAGCAAGCAGTTATGGAGTACCAGCTGCATCAGGCGCAAAGAAGTCGCAGTCAGCGCCGATCAGACTTCACAACCACAGAGTGGGCCACTATGAAGGACGTCTGCCAGGTTTTGCGTCCTTTTGATTATTCCACGCGGATGGCAAGTGCAGATGATGCACTAGTCAGCATGACTGTCCCCCTTATCTGCCTGCTTCAGCAAACTTTGCAAGGGTTAAGGGATGATGTTGTGGAAGAGGTGGAGGATGAGGAGTCACCTTTTCCATCAGCTTCTGGAGAGTCAGCACCACGTGGTTCCTCACAAAGGGGTACGCAGGGGCCACTTTGTGAGGAGGATGAGGAGGAGTCAATGGAGGAGGAAGAGCTCCGTCCAGAGGAGGGAGCGACATAATTGTCCAGTGGTCAGTGTGTACAGCGAGGGTGGGGTGATGACGAGCGGGCAGAGATCATGTCTCAAGCAGGGGACAGCGTTTCTGGGTCAGTTGGCAGTCTGCAGCACATGGTGGATTTCATGCGGCAGTGCCTGAGAAACGACCGCCGCATCGACCACATTCTCAACATGCCTGATTATTGGGTCTTCACCCTCCTCGATCCTCGCTACCGGGACAACGTCCAAAACCTCATCCCAGCGTTGACCCGGGAGCGTAAATTGCGGGAGTACCACGACACACTGGTGAATTCCATCATCTTCTCCAGTCCAACTGAGAGGAGTGCTGCTAGTGCTTTACAAAGCAGCTCAGTGCGTCGAGGCAGTGGGGGAGGCTCTGCCCAAAGAGGGAGCAGAAGCAGTGCCTCTACCCAAGGCAAGCCCAGTATGGCACAACTCTGGCACACTTTTGTGTGCCCGCCCCAAATGTCTACACCATCACCGGCGGCTCCAGTCAGCAGGAGGCAACGGTTCCGTCAGATGGTGACAGACTACATGGCTTGCCCTCTTACTGTACTCCCAGACGGCTCTTCCCCGTTCAAGTTTTGGGTCTCTAAGCTGGATACATGGCCAGAGCTAAGCCAGTATGCATTGGAGGTGCTGGCTTGCCCTGCGGCTAGTGTCTTATCGGAACGTGTCTTTACTGCCGCAGGGGGTGTACTAACAGACCGTCGCATGCGACTATCCTCCGATAACGTTGACCGGCTTACTTTCCTGAAAATGAACCAGGCCTGGATCTCGCAGGAATTTGCCACTCCTCTGCCTGATTAAGTAATTGGGTGTCATCCAGGTCTCCTGATGTGTTCATCTTTCTACCACCTGAACTGCTATTCCTGGGCTCCAACACCGCCAGTTGCGGCTCAGAAGTGCAGGCTGCACAGTAAAAACATACGACCCAGTGTTATTGGGTTTCAGTAACGTCAGCTGATCCCCAGCTGTGTAGCCGGCAATGTGTCCTGCGACCGCCACGCTGGCACAACAACCTAAATGTAAGGGAACCTGCCCCCCCCCCCCGTTGTTTGTTACTGAAAGAGCCATCTTGTGCAGCAGTAATGCTGCACAAGGAAAAGGTAGCTCTTTTAGTTTAGCTCCTTGCACACGCAGAACTTAACACTTATAAAATGTGTTCACTGATACCGTTATACCGTCCCGGAGCTGGGACTTTCCTTCGTAATGTGACGCAGCACAGCCGTCATTCCTACCCCCTTGGTGCCATGCGCTGCCTCCTCAGCGTTGTTTTAAGCTGTCACGGAGCCTGCGCTGTTCTGTTATCCCTTGGCCATGCCCTATTTGCGCTGCCTGTCTTCTGACATAATTTGGTGTCAGGCTGGCTGCGCCTGTGCGGCCGCGCTGCCCGAGATCCCGCCTCGCAGTGTCTTCTGATTGAATCACACTGCGGGCCTGGGATCCATGGGCATGCGCAGTGCATATCTTCCCCTCGGGCTCTCGCTCATCTCCCTCCGCCTTCTTTAGACTGTGCGCCGTCAGCTGATCCCTAATAGCATGCCACGGCCGTGACACCGCACAGTCTGAAGAAGAGGGAAGGAGGGGAGTGAGAGTCGAGGATATGCACTGTGCATGCCCATGGATCCAAGGCCCGCAGTGGGATTACGTTAGACGACACTGCGAGGTGGGATCTGGAGCAGCGTGGACGCACAGGCACTGACAGCCTGACACCAAATTATGTCAGAAGACAGGCAGCGCTAATTGGGCATGGCCAAGGGCTAACAGAACAGCGCAGGCTCCGTGACAGCTTAAAACAACGCTGAGGAGGCAGCGCACGGCACCAAGGGGATAGGAATGACAGCTGTGCTGTGTCCCATTACGAAGGAAATTCGCACCTCCGGGATGGTTTAACGGTATAAGGGGACACATTTTTAGTGTTTACTTCTGCGTTTGCAAGGAGCATAATTAAAAGAGCAACCTTTTCCTTTTGCATCCTTAGTGCTGCACAAGATGGCTCTTTCAGCTACAAACGTCTTGGGGGGGGGTTAAAGGTTCCCTTTCAACTTGCTCCAATCAGGCTTCGGCCTACACTCTGTTCCTCTGCTCCTCCTGCTGTCCCTGGGCTCTAACACCGCCAGTTGGTGCCTGGAAGTGCTGTCTGCACAGTCAACAGTCGCTCCTCTGTTATTGGGGTTCAGTAACGTCAGCTGAGCCCCAGCTGTGTGTGCGGCAATACCTCCAATCTGCTCCTCCTGCTGTCCCTGGGCTCTAACACCGCCAGTTGTAGCCTGGAAGTGCTAGCTGCACAGAGATAACCACCCGCCAATGTGTTAGTGGGGTTCAGCAACGCCAGCTGTTCCCCTGCTGTGTAGCTGGCAACGTGTCCTGCAAACGCCATGCAGGCACCTGAACTGAAATTAAAGGGAACCTGGCCCCACCCCCCTAGGTCTTTCTATGTATAACAGCCACCTAGTACAGCAGTACTGCTGCATTTGTACAAGGTGGCTGATTTTTTCTCCTTGCCCACGTTTAATTAAACACATACTAAATGTGTCTCATTGAGACCATTCCACTGTCCCTGAGGTGTGACTTTCCTTTCTAATGATACGCAGCACCACCCTTGGTAGCGCTTCCCGTCTTTTGACATCATTGGTTAGCTGGCTGCGCCTGTGCGTCTGCCCTGCTCGAAACAACGCCCCTCGTTGTCTTATTTTTTTGGACAGCGAGGGTGTGATTGATGGGCATGTGCAGTGCATATGTTCGCCTGTCTTAACTCATCTCCTTCCGCCTTCTTCAGACTGGGCGGCCTCATGGCCGTGGTAGGCGATAAGGGATCAGCTGAGGCCGCCCAGTCTGAAGCAGGTGTAAGGACATGTGTGAGCGGCAAACATATTTACTGCACAAGGCCACGAATACCAGCCACGCTGTGTGATTTGTTGAAAACCCACTGCGGGCCTGGGATTCATGGCCATTGCTAACCGCACCGGCCAACATGAAATGAGGTCAGAAGACAGGCAGCGCTCCCAGCGCATGGCCAAGGGATCAAAATAGCGCAGTTTCCTGTACAGCAAATAACAACGCTCAGGAATCAGCACCCAGCACCTAGGTGTAAATTTTGACACCTGTGCTGCGTCTCCTTAAAAAGACAAGTCACGCCTCCACTACTGTTTGACAGTATAATGGGCTAAATAGGGTACGTGTTTTATTCAGCGTGTGCAAGGAGCAAAATTAAGAGAGCAACCTTTGACTTGTGCAGCATTAATGCTGCACAAGGTGTGGCTCTTGTACCTTGCAACACCTGAGGGGGGGTTAAAGGTAACTTTTGAAATTGGTTCAACTAGGCTTCGGCCTACACTCGGCTCCTCTCCTCCTCCTGCTGACCCTGGGCTATAACACCGCCAGTTGTAGCCTGAAAGTGCTAGCTGCACAGAGAAAAACACCAGCCAATGTGTTAGTGGGGTTCAGCAGCGCCAGCTGTTCCCCTGCTGTGTAGCCGGCATCGTGTCCAGCACAAGCCACGCTGGCACAACAGACCAAAAGCTGCCACCAGTGCAGGCTTCGGCCTACACTCTGCTCCTCTCCTCCTCCTGCTGCCCCTGGGCTCAAACACCGATAGTTTTTGCCCGGAAGTGCTAGCTGCACAGAGAACAACACCAGCTAATGTGTTAGTGGGGTTCAGCAACGCCAGCTGTTCCCCTGCTGTGTAGCCGGCATCGTGTCCAGCACAAGCCACGCTGGCACAACAGACCAAAAGCTGCCACCAGTGCAGGCTTCGGCCTACACTTTGCTCCTCTCCTCCTCCTGCTGACCCTGGGCTCTAACACCGCCAGTTTTTGCCCGGACATGCTAGCTGCACAGAGAAAAACACCAGTCAATGTGTCTGTGGGGTTCAGCACCGCCAGCTGTTCCCCTGCTGTGTAGCTGGCAACGTGTCCTGCAAACGCCATGCAGGCACCTGAACTAAAATTAAAGGGAACCAGCCCCCACCCCCCCAGGTGTTTCTATGTATAACAGCCACCTTGTACAGCAGTACTGCTGCATTTGTACAAGGTGTCTGATTTTTTCTCCTTGCCCACGTTTAATTAAACACGTACTAAATGTGTCTCATTGAGACCATTCCACTGTCCCTGAGGTGTGACTTTCCTTTCTAATGATACGCAGCACCACCCTTGGTAGCGCTTCCCGTCTTTTGACATCATTGGTTAGCTGGCTGCGCCTGTGCGTCTGCCCTGCTCGAAACAACGCCCCTCGGTGTCTTATTTTGTTGGACAGCGAGGGTGTGATTGATGGGCATGTGCAGTGCATATGTTTGCCTGTGTTCACTCATCTCCTTCCGCCTTCTTCAGACTGGGTGGCCTCATGGCCGCGGCATGCGATAAGGGATCAGATGAGGCCGCCCAGTCTGAAGAAGGTGTAAGGACATGTGTGAGCGGCAAACATATTTACTGCACAAGGCCACGAATCCCAGCCACGCAGTGTGTTTTTTTGAAAACACACTGTGGGTCTGGGATTCATGTCCATCGCTAACCGCAACGGCCGACATGAAATGAGGTCAGAAGACAGGAAGCGCTCACAGCGCATGGCCAAGGGATAACAATAGCGCAGTCTCCTGTACAGCAAATAACAACGCTCAGGAAGCTGAGCCCATGCACCAAGGTGTTATTTTGACACCTGTGCTGCGTCTCCTTAAAAAGACAAGTCACGCCTCCACTACTGTTTGACAGTATAATGGGCCAAATAGTGTACGTGTTTTATTCAGCGTGTGCAAGGAGCAAAATTAATAGAGCAACCTTTTACTTGTGCAGCATTAATGCTGCACAAGGTGTGGCTCTTGTACCTTGCTACACCTGAGGGGGGGTTAAAGGTTACCTTTAAAATTGGTTCAACTAGGCTTCGGCCTACACTCTGCTCCTCTCCTCCTCCTGCTGACCCTGGGCTCTAACACCGCTAGTTTTTGCCCGGAAGTGCTAGCTGCACAGAGAAAAACACCCGCCATTGTGTTAGTGGGGTTCAGCACCGCCAGCTGTTCCCCTGCTGTGTAGCCGGCATCGTGTCCAGCACAAGCCACGCTGGCACAACAGACCAAAAGCTGCCACCAGTGCAGGCCTCGGCCTACACTTTGCTCCTCTCCTCCTCCTGCTGACCCTGGGCTCTAACAACGCCAGTTTTTGCCCAGACATGCTAGCTGCACAGAGAAGAACACCAGCCAATGTGTTAGTGGGGTTCAGCACCGCCAGCTGTTCCCCTGCTGTGTAGCCGGCAACGTGACCTGCAAACGCCACGCAGGCACATGAACTGAAATTGAAGGGAGCCTGGCCCCCACCCCCAGGTGTTTCTATGTATAACAGCCACCTTGTACAGCAGTAATGCTGCATTTGTACAAGGTGGCTGACTTTTTCTACTTGCCCACGTTTAATTAAACACGTACTAAATGTGTCTCATTGAGACCATTCCACTGTCCCTGAGGTGTGACTTTCCTTTCTAATGATACGCAGCACCACCCTTGGTAGCGCTTCCCGTCTTTTGACATCATTGGTTAGCTGGCTGCGCCTGTGCGTCTGCCCTGCTCGAAACAACGCCCCTCGTTGTCTTATTTTTTTGGACAGCGAGGGTGTGATTGATGGGCATGTGCAGTGCATATGTTCGCCTGTCTTAACTCATCTCCTTCCGCCTTCTTCAGACTGTGCGGCCTCATGGCCGCGGCATGCGATAAGGGATCAGATGAGGCCGCCCAGTCTGAAGAAGGTGTAAGGACATGTGTGAGCGGCAAACATATTTACTGCACAAGGCCACGAATCCCAGCCACGCAGTGTGTTTTTTTGAAAACACACTGTGGGTCTGGGATTCATGTCCATCGCTAACCGCAACGGCCGACATGAAATGAGGTCAGAAGACAGGAAGCGCTCACAGCGCATGGCCAAGGGATAACAAGAGCGCAGACTCCTGTACAGCAAATAACAACGCTCAGGAATCTGGACCCAGCACCTAGGTGTCAATTTTGACACCTGTGCTGCGTCTCCTTCAAAAGACAAGTCACGCCTCCACTACTGTTTGACAGTATAATGGGCTAAATAGTGTACGTGTTTTATTCAGCGTGTGCAAGGAGCAAAATTAATAGAGCAACCTTTTACTTGTGCAGCATTACTGCTGCACAAGGTGTGGCTCTTGTACCTTGCAACACCTGAGGGGGGTTAAAGGTAACTTTTGAAATTGGTTCAACTAGGCTTCGGCCTACACTCTGCTCCTCTCCTCCTCCTGCTGCCCCTGGGCTCAAACACCGCTAGTTTTTGCCCGGAAGTGCTAGCTGCACAGAGAACAACACCAGCCAATGTGTTAGTGGGGTTCAGCCACGCCAGCTGTTCCCCTGCTGTGTAGCCGGCATCGTGTCCAGCACAAGCCACGCTGGCACAACTGACCAAAAGCTGCCACCAGTGCAGGCTTCGGCCTACACTCTGCTCCTCTTCTCGTCCTGCTGACCCTGGGCTCAAACACCGCCAGTTTTTGCCCGGAAGTGCTAGCTGCACAGAGAACAACACCAGCCAATGTGTTAGTGGGGTTCAGCAACGCCAGCTGTTCCCCTGCTGTGTAGCCGGCAACGTGACCTGCAAACGCCACGCAGGCACATGAACTGAAATTGAAGGGAGCCTGCTCCCCACCCCCAGGTGTTTCTATGTATAATAGCCACCTTGTACAGCAGTACTGCTGCATTTGTACAAGGTGGCTGTCTTTTTCTCCTTGCCCACGTTTAATTAAACACGTACTAAATGTGTCTCATTGAGACCATTCCACTGTACCTGAGGTGTGACTTTCCTTTTTAATGACACGCATCACCCCCATTGTTAGCGCTGCCCGTCTTCTGACATCATTGGTTGGCTGGCTATGCCTGTGCGTCCGCCCTGCCCGACACAACGCCCATCGTTGTCTCATATATTATGACTGCGAGGGTGTGATTGCTGGGCACGAGCAGTGCATATCTTCGCCTGTCTTCACTCCCCTCCTTCCGCCTTCTTCAGACTGTGCGGCCTCATGGCCGTGGCAGGCGATAAGGGATCAGCTGAGGCCGCCCAGTCTGAAGCAGGTGTAAGGACATGTGTGAGCAGCGAACATATTTACTGCACAAGGCCACGAATCCCAGCACCGCAGTGTGACTTTATGAAAAGGCACTGTGGTTCTGGGATTTGTGGCCATCGTTAACCGCAGCGGCCAACATGAAATGAGGTCATAAGATGGCCTGCACTAACAGGGTATTGCCAAGGGATAACACAAGAGCGCAGTCTCCTGTACTGCAAATAACAATGGTAAGGAATCAGCGCCCAGCACCTAGGTGTAAATTTTGACACCTGTGCTGCGTCTTCTTCAAAAGAAAAGTCACGCCTCCACTACTGTTTGACAGTATAATGGGCTAAATAGTGTACGTGTTTTATTCAGCGTGTGCAAGGAGCAAAATTAAGAGAGCAACCTTTGACTTGTGCAGCATTAATGCTGTTCAAGGTGTGGCTCTTGTACCTTGCAACACCTGAGGGGGGGTTAAAGGTTACCTTTGAAATTGGTTCAACTAGGCTTCGGCCTACAATCTGCTCCTCTCCTCCTCCTGCTGACCCTGGGCTCTAACACCGCCAGTTTTTGCCCTGAAGTGCTAGCTGCACAGAGAAAAACACCAGCCAATGTGTTAGTGGGGTTCAGCACCGCCAGCTGTTCCCCTGCTGTGTAGCCGGCATCGTGTCCAGCACAAGCCACGCTGGCACAACCGACCAAAAGCTGCCACCAGTGCAGGCTTCGGCCTACACTCTGCTCCTCTCCTCCTGCTGCTGCCCCTGGGCTCAAACACCACTAGTTTTGGCCCGGAAGTGCTAGCTGCACAGAGAAAAACACCAGCCAATGTGTTAGTGGGGTTCAGCAACGCCAGCTGTTCCCCTTCTGTGTAGCCGGCAACGTGACCTGCAAACGCCACGCAGGCACATGAACTGAAATTGAAGGGAGCCTGCCCCCCACCCCCAGGTGTTTCTATGTATAACAGCTACCTTGTACAGCAGTACTGCTGCATTTGTACAAGGTGGCTGACTTTTTCTACTTGCCCACGTGGAACTCAACACGTACAAAATGTGTCTCATTAAGACCGTTACACTGTCCCTGAGGTGTGACTTTCCTTTCTAATGATACGCAGCAACACCCTTGGTAGCGCTTCCCGTCTTTTGACATCATTGGTCAGCTGGCTGCGCCTGTGCGTCCGCCCTACTCCAAACAACGCCCCTCGGTTTCTTATTTATTTTGTCAGCGAGGGTGTGGTTTATGGGCACGAGCAGTGCATATGTTAGCCTGTCGTCACTCATCTCCTTCCGCCTTCTTCAGACTGTGCAGCCTCATGGCCGCGGCATGCGAGAAGGGATCAGCAGAGGCCGCCCAGTCTGAAGCAGGTGTAAGGACGTGTGTGAGCGGCCAAAATATTTACTGCTCAAAGCCACGAATCCCAGCACCGCAGTGTGACTTTATGAAAAGGCACTGTGGGTCTGGGATTTATGGCCATCGTTAACCGCAGCGGCCAACATGAAATGAGGTCATAAGACGGGCAGCGCTAACAGGGCATTGCCAAGGGATAACACAAGAGCGCAGACTCCTGTACAGCAAATAACAACGCTCAGGAAGCTGCGCCAAGCACCAAGGCGTTATTTGGGACACCTGTGCTGCGTCTCCTTAAAAAGACAAGTCACGCATCCACTACAGTTTGACTGTAGAATGGTCTAAATTGTGTACGTCTTTCATTCAGCGTGTGCAAGTAGACAAATTAATAGAGCAACCTTTCACTTGTGCAGCATAAATACTGCACAAGGTGTGTCTCTTGTACTTTGTAACACCTGAGGGGGGGTTAAAGGTTTCCTTTGAAATTGGTTCAACTAGGCTTCGGCCTACACTCTGCTCCTCTCCTCCTCCTCCTGCTTCACCACGGGCTCTAACATCGCTAGTTTTTGCCCGCAAGTGCTAGCTGCACAGAGAAAAACACCCGCCATTATGTTAGTGGGGTTCAGCAACGCCAGCTGTTCCCCCACTGTGTAGCCGGCAAAGTGTCCTGCAAACGCAACGCAGACACAAAGCTGCCTCCAGTGCAGGCTTCGGCCTACACTCTGCTCCCCCTGCTTACCCTTTGCTCCAGCACCGCTAGTTGGGGCTCTAGGAAGACAATCTTTAATAGGCAACGCATCTGGGTTCCAGCACCGCCAGCTGGTTCTCGGCAGTGTTTTTGTCACAGGTACTCCCTCGTGCCAAACCTGGTTTCAGCACCGTCAGCTGTTTCCGGGTACTGTCAAACTCACTGAGACACCTATGCGTCGCCCCGTCGTGTTGCGGTCGAGTTAGCCAACTCCAGGGTGCCTCCAGTTTAGGAGCTTCCTATGTGGGCTGCATGAATTGGTAGTCAAGGCTGGTTCTGTAGTGCCAGTAGGCCCAGCTCCCCCTGTAGGACTGTTGGGGTTCGGTAACTGCGGCTGCCTCGCGGCCTAGCTGTTCTCTCCTCTCCTGTGGGCCTTCGGGTCCACCACCTGGTTCCAGCACCGTCAGCTGGTTCCGGGCCGAGCCTTTGGCTTAGGTGCCTCCTCCTGGGTATCCGAGTTCCGCCAACGCCAGGCGGTCCTTGGTAGTGCTTTTAAGCGCGGGCACCTACAGCTTAGTAATCGGGTTCCAGCACCGTCAGCTGGTCCTCGGTCGTGCCATTGGCTCTTGCACACTGGAGCAACGCATCCGGGTTCCAGCAACGCCAGCTGGTTCTCGGCAGTGTTTTTGTCACAGGTACTCCCTCATGCCAAACCTGGTTTCAGCACTGTCAGCTGTTTCCGGGTTGTGTCAAGCTCGCTGAGACGCCTATGCTTGCCCCGTCATGTTGCGGTCGAGTTAGCCAACTCCAGGGTGCCTCCAGTTTAGGAGCTTCCTATGTGGGCTGCATGAATTGGTAGTCAAGGCTGGTTCTGTAGTGCCAGTAGGCCCAGCTCCCCCTGTAGGACTGTTGGGGTTTGGTAACTGCGGCTGCCTCACGGCCTAGCTGTTCTCTCCTCTCCTGTGGGCCTTCGGGTCCACCACCTGGTTCCAGCACCGTCAGCTGGTTCCGGGCCGAGCCTTTGGCTTAGGTGCCTCCTCCTGGGTATCCGAGTTCCGCCAACGCCAGGTGGTCCTTGGTAGTGCTTTTAAGAGCGGGCACCTACAGCTTAGTAACCGGGTTCCAGCACCGTCAGCTGGTCCTCGGTCGTGCCATTGGCTCTTGCACACTGGGGCAACGCATCTGGGTTCCAGCACCGCCAGCTGGTTCTCGACAGTGTTTTTGTCACGGGTACTCCCTCGTGCCCAGCCTGGTTCCAGCACCGTCAGCTGTTTCCGGGTACTGTCAAACTCACTGAGACACCTATGCGTTGCCCCGTCGTGTTGCGGTCGAGTTAGCCAACTCCAGGGTGCCTCCAGTTTAGGAGCTTCCTATGTGGGCTGCATGAATTGGTAGTCAAGGCTGGTTCTGTAGTACCAGTAGGCCCAGCTCCCCCTGTAGGACTGTTGGGGTTCGGTAACTGCGGCTGCCTCACGGCCTAGCTGTTCTCTCCTCTCCTGTGGGCCTTCGGGTCCACCACCTGGTTCCAGCACCGTCAGCTGGTTCCGGGCCGAGCTTTTGGCTTAGGTGCCTCCTCCTGGGTATCCGAGTTCCGCCAACGCCAGGCGGTCCTTGGTAGTGCTTTTAAGCGCGGGAACCTACAGCTTAGTAACCGTGTTCCAGCACCGTCAGCTGGTCCTCGGTCGTGCCATTGGCTCTTGCACACTGGGGCAACGCATCCGGGTTCCAGCACCGCCAGCTGGTTCTCGGCAGTGATTTTTTCACAGGTACTCCCTCGTGCCAAACCTGGTTTCAGCACCGTCAGCTGTTTCCGGGTTGTGTCAAGCTCGCTGAGACGCCTATGCTTGCCCCGTCGTGTTGCGGTCGAGTTAGCCAACTCCAGGGTGCCTCCAGTTTAGGAGCTTCCTATGTGGGCTGCATGAATTGGTAGTCAAGGCTGGTTCTGTAGTGCCAGTAGGCCCAGCTCCCCCTGTAGGACTGTTGGGGTTCGGTAACTGCGGCTGCCTCACGGCCTAGCTGTTCTCTCCTCTCCTGTGGGCCTTCGGGTCCACCACCTGGTTCCAACACCGTCAGCTGGTTCCGGGCCGAGACTTTGGCTTAGGTGCCTCCTCCTGGGTATCCGAGTTCCGCCAACGCCAGGCGGTCCTTGGTAGTGCTTTTAAGCGCGGGCACCTACAGCTTAGTAACCGGGTTCCAGCACCGTCAGCTGGTCCTCGGTCGTGCCATTGGCTCTTGCACACTGGGGCAACGCATCTGGGTTCCAGCACCGCCAGCTGGTTCTCAGCAGTGTTTTTGTCACGGGTACTCCCTCATGCCCAGCCTGGTTTCAGTACCGTCAGCTGTTTCCGGGTACTGTCAAACTCACTGAGACACCTATGCGTTGCCCCGTCGTGTTGCGGTCGAGTTAGCCAACTCCAGGGTGCCTCCTGTTTACGAGCTTCCTATGTGGGCTGCATGAATTGGTAGTCAAGGCTGGTTCTGTAGTGCCAGTAGGCCCAGCTCCCCCTGTAGGACTGTTGGGGTTCGGTAACTGCGGCTGCCTCGCGGCCTAGCTGTTCTCTCCTCTCCTGTGGGCCTTCGGGTCCACCACCTGGTTCCAGCACCGTCAGCTGGTTCCGGGCCGAGCCTTTGGCTTAGGTGCCTCCTCCTGGGTATCCGAGTTCCGCCAACGCCAGGCGGTCCTTGGTAGTGCTTTTAAGCGCGGGCACCTACAGCTTAGTAACCGGGTTCCAGCACCGTCAGCTGGTCCTCGGTCGTGCCATTGGCTCTTGCACACTGGGGCAACGCATCCGGGTTCCAGCAACGCCAGCTGGTTCTCGGCAGTGTTTTTGTCACAGGTACTCCCTCATGCCAAACCTGGTTTCAGCACCGTCAGCTGTTTCCGGGTTGTGTCAAGCTCGCTGAGACGCCTATGCTTGCCCCGTCGTGTTGCGGTCGAATTAGCCAACTCCAGGGTGCCTCCAGTTTAGGAGCTTCCTATGTGGGCTGCATGAATTGGTAGTCAAGGCTGGTTCTGTAGTGTCAGTAGGCCCAGCTCCCCCTGTAGGACTGTTGGGGTTTGGTAACTGCGGCTGCCTCGCGGCCTAGCTGTTCTCTCCTCTCATGTGGGCCTTCGGGTCCACCACCTGGTTCCAGCACCGTCAGCTGGTTCCGGGCCGAGCCTTTGGCTTAGGTGCCTCCTCCTGGGTATCCGTGTTCCGCCAACGCCAGGCGGTCCTTGGTAGTGCTTTTAAGCGCGGGCACCTACAGCTTAGTAACCGGGTTCCAGCACCGTCAGCTGGTCCTCGGTTGTGCCATTGGCTCTTGCACACTGGGGCAACGCATCTGGGTTCCAGCACCGCCAGCTGGTTCTCGGCAGTGTTTTTGTCACGGGTACTTCCTCGTGCCCAGCCTGGTTCCAGCACCGTCAGCTGTTTCCGGGTACTGTCAAACTCACTGAGACACCTATGCGTTGCCCCGTCGTGTTGCGGTCGAGTTAGCCAACTCCAGGGTGCCTCCAGTTTAGGAGCTTCCTATGTGGGCTGCATGAATTGGTAGTCAAGGCTGGTTCTGTAGTGCCAGTAGGCCCAGCTCCCCCTGTAGGACTGTTGGGGTTCGGTAACTGCGGCTGTCTCGCGGCCTAGCTGTTCTCTCCTCTCCTGTGGCCCTTCGGGTCCACCACCTGGTTCCAGCAACGTCAGCTGGTTCTCGGCAGTGTCTTTTGCTCTTGTACCTTCTGCTCCCCATCCTGGTTCCAGTACCGTCAGCTGGTTCCGGGCAGAGCCTTTGGCTTAGGTGCCTCCTTCTGGGTTTCCAAGTTCCACCAACGTCAGGTGGTCCTTGGTAGTGCTTTCAGGCACGGGTACCTCCTGCTTAGTAACCGGGTTCCAGTAACGTCAGCTGGTCCTCGGTAGTTCCATTGGCTCTTGCACCTTCGGCTACCCATCCGGGTTCCAGTACCGTCAGCTGGTTCTCGGCAGTGTCTTTTGCTCTTGTACCTTCTGCTCCCCATCCTGGTTCCAGTACCGTCAGCTGGTTCCGGGCAGAGCCTTTGGCTTAGGTGCCTCCTTCTGGGTATCCGAGTTCCGCCAACGTCAGGCGGTCCTTGGTAGTGCTTTTTAGCACGGGTACCTCCTGCTTAGTAACCGGGTTCCAGTAACGTCAGCTGGTCCTCGGTAGTTCCATAGGCTCTTGAACCTTCGGGTAGCCATCCGAGTTCCAGTTCCATCAGCTGGTTCTTGGCATTTTCTCAGCCTTCTTGTACCTTCTGCTACATTTCCAAGTTGAAGACCCTAACGTCGACGACCCGGAAGACCACCCCGATGACGACGACGATGACGGCGGAGATGACGACGGCGGAGACGACGACGGCGGAGATGACGACGGCGGTGACGATGACGGCAGAGACGACGACACTGGAGATGACGACCCTGGAGACGACAACATGGAAGACCAAGAAGCAGAAGAACAAGAGGCTGCAGAACAAAGAGCAGAAGAACATTAAGCATAACACTTAATATCAGAGCAAAATATATTATCTAAATTATATGCAGAAGAAGACTAAGCAGTGTATGGGGGTGAGTCCGTTCCTCCTCATGGTGCCCCTGGATAAAGCCTGATGCTGCAGGCCAAACTGAACGCGGACAAATGTAACTTTTGTGACTGGCAGAACGGAAGGTGTAATCTTCCAACTTTTATAGATAACAACTACGGGAATGCCTGTCACAAATGAGAATATGATGAAGAAGTAGAATAGGAAGAATAATAACAGTTGAATAAAATGAATATGTAGAATAGGAAGAATAATAATAGTTGAATAAAATGTATATGAAGAATGTATTAAAAAAAAAAAAAGGTAAAGGATGAAGAAGAAGATGAATAAGGTGAAGAAGAAGTTGATGTCAAAGATGCTGATGATGATGAAGATGAAAGTGTGGGAAAAGTAAAAAAAAAAGAAGGGGAAGGGCGTGGAATAGTGAAACATCAATATCTGACAAAATAAAAAAAATTTTACATAGTCAATATCTTTGTCACTCCGAACGTCTTTAAAAAAAAAAAAAACATGCTATTCTATTTGATTGGGCTAAACCTCTATGACTTTAATGTCTCCGCCACCTCCCCAAATACATCCTGCATTATTCTTAGTTGTTTTCCTTCATGTAGAATGGACCTACAAGGAAAGAAAGGGTTTATTTTAATTCTGATATTTTGGTCCCATTGACTTGCATTGGGATCGGGTATCGGTATCGGCGATATCCGATATTTTTTGAATATCGGCCGATCCTATCCGATACCGATACTTTACGATATCGGAAGGTATCGCTCAACACTACCAAACACACTTGATGGTTGGTGCTCATGGCAGATGAGCATTTTTGTTACACATAGCAAAGCTGCAGACCTGCTATGTATAACACCAGTGATCAGATGATCGCAGCTTCTAGTCTCCCATGGAGACTATTAAAGCAAGTAAAAAAAAAAGTTTTAAAAAATATTAAAAAAATGAAAAAAAATCTAAAACTTCAAGTCACCCCCCCATTTGCTCCATTCAAAATAAAACAATTAAAAGAAATAAAAAATACACATACTTGGTATCACCACATTCAGAATAGCCCGATCTATCAAGATTTAAAAATAATTAATCTGATGGGTAAATGGCATAAAAAGAAAATAAATCAAAACTCCAGAATTATGTTTTTTTGGTCACTGCAACAATGTAATAAAATGTAATAATGGGTGATTAAAACATTGCTTCTATCTAAAAGTTGTATCAATAAAAACGTCAGCTCAGCGCACAAAAAATAAGCCTTCACCCAGACCCAGATCCCCAAAAATGGAGACCCTACAGGTCTTGGAAAATGGTGCCATTTTTTTTCAAAACTTTAATCACTATAGCTATACATATTTGGTATTTATGAACTCGTAATGACTTGGGGAATCATAAGGGCAGGTCAGTTTTGGCATTTATTGAACATGGTTAAAATAAAAGCCCAAAGAACAATTGTTGATGTTCAAAAGTAAAACTCATCCTCCAAAAAACAAACAAAGTTATGGCTCTAGGAAGAAAGTGAGCAAAAAAATGAAATGCAAAAACGGAAATACCCCTGGTCCTTAATAGGTTAACAGACATTTCTCTACCTGTTGCTGTTGTACTTTGCACATAGTCTAGTCCCTGCCTCCTGTCTATTGTGCTTTTCAAGCTCAGCACTATATATTGACCTCCATTGCCCTGTCTAATCAATTGAGTAAAGTTTATATTTGCCTTTCTGCTCAGCTGTTGCATTGTTTGGGCTTTTACTTGTATTGGTCTTTATACATTGTGTCCTACTTTAGCATGTATGAAGGAATCTTATATATTTCACAATGTCTTTAAAGTTAAAGCTGTAAGGAAGATTAGGTATCTGTCTGGTCAGTTTTTAGAATGGGAATATTCAGGATTCTTGGAATTATATTTTGACACTCACTATGGATAATACATTTTTTTGCAGACTGGCTTTTTCATAGTCAGGCTACATAAGTGGACAGAGACATCAGACATACTTCTTTACAAACACAGTCTACATTAACAAAAGGCCAAATACTGCAAACCTTTGCAAATATCCTTTATTTTCTTTCTCATCTGGTTTGCTTCCTTCTTCTTAGAAAAACATTTCCTGGGGATTTTATTGTTGAACGATGCAACATTCATTTTGACACATTTCAGTAGGGAAAAATATGTTTTAAGATGCAACTGAATTAGTGCTTGGTATTTGCTTTAATGACATGAATATTTGTTTCTACAGAACATGAACATTTTGTGAAGTACGTTAAACGTTTATTTAATGCAATACTGGGCAGAAACACAGTCTTTATGTTGATTCAGTTGGGACACAGTTCATCCCCTCTGAAGTTCAGGACAAAGTTTTTATATAAGTCACAAATAACATCATCACAATCAGATCATTTACAGGTGCTTCTCACAAAATTAGAATATCATCAAAAAGTTAATTTATTTCAGTTCTTCAATACAAAAAGTGAATCTCAAATATTACATAGAGTCATTACAGAGTGATCTATTCCAAGCGTTTATTTCTGTTAATGTTGATGATTATGCTTACAGCCAATGAAAACCCAAAAGTTATTATCTGAGTAAATTAGAATACTTTTGAACACCAGCTTGAAAAATGATTTTAAAATCTGAACTGTTCACCTACTGAAATGTATGTTTAGTAAATGCACTTAATGCTTGGTCAGGGCTTGTTTTGCATCAATTACTGCATCAATGCGGCGTAGCATGGAGGCGATCAGCCTGTGGCACTGCTGAGGTGTTATGGAGGCCCAGGTTGCTTTGATAGCAGCCTTCAGCTCTCTGCATTGTTGGGTCTGGTGTCTCTCATCTTCCTCTTGACAATACTCCATAGATTCTCTCCAGTATGGGGTTAAGGTCAGGCGAGTTTGCTGGCCAATGTAGCACAGTGATACTGTTGTTTTAAAACCAGGTATTGGTACTTTTGGCAGTGTGGACAGGTGCCAAGTCCTGCTGGAAAATGAAATTTCCATCTCCAAAAAGCTTGTCGACAAAGGGAAGCATGAAGTGCTCTAAAATTTCCTGGCAGACGGCTGTGCTGACGTTGGTCCTGATAAAATTGACCTTCACAAATAGTATATATAATAGTGTAGCGGCGCTGGTGGTGCAGCATAAACAGCAGCAAGTTACCCCCTTACCACATAGGGGGAAGAAAAAGGGAAATAATATATATGAATGATAAAACAATCAATCAAACTTGCGCTAGGAAATGCGTGCAAATGAGACCCAAAAAGATATATACAGGGTGGAGCGCGGTAATTTGCTGATTTGGGAATGAAATAAAAAAATTATGATCATTAGAAAAATTTATTTTATATTTTAATTATACTGAACAGTAATGGAATTTTTAAATTACATGGTTTTAAATAGTGTATCTGGCAAATGTCGACCTTCGCTATCCACACACTGCTGCATACGTTTTCTGAAGTTTTCATGAACTCTAACAAGCATGTCCACTGGTATTCTGCCAATTTCAGCTTCAATATTGTTCCTTAGGTCTTCCAAGGTGCTGGGACGGTTGATATACACCTTAGACTTCAGGTAACCCCAAAGGAAAAAATCGCATGGGGCTAAATCTGGTGAGCGTGCTGGCCAGTTCACATCTCCCCTCAAAGAGATAAGCCGTCCAGGAAACATTTGCCTCAAACAATTCATGGTAACCCTCGCTGTGTGTGCAGTGGCACCATCCTGTTGGAACCATGTATCCTCTAGTTCCATTGCCTCAAGAGCCGGCTGAAAATAATCCTGTATCATAGACAAGTACCGTTCGGAGTTCACAGTTATGGCATGACCATTATCCTGAAAAAAGTAAGGACCAATGATGCCTACTCGTGATATGGCGCACCACACAGTGACGTGGTCCGAATGCAGAGGTCTCTCGTGAACTTCTCTGGGGTTTGTTTCACTCCAGTAACACATATTTTGTTTGTTTACACACCCACTGAGGTGAAAATGTGCCTCATCAGAAAAAAACACAATTGCGTCACGGGGTATCGTTGCTAACATGTCTTCACAAGAGGTCCGCCGTGTCAAATAGTCCCATGCTGACAAATGTTGGACCACGCACATTTTATACGGGTGAAAATTCAGTTCATCATGAAGAATCCGGTGGAGAGAACGTCTTGAAATGCCAAGAGCAAATGATTGCTTCCGAGCAGAGCGTTTCGGAGATTGCAGTACTGCTGCTCTAACTCTCTCGATGTTTTGTGGTGTTGTAATCCTTCTCTCAGGTCCCCTTCGTACACATGACACATTCCCTGCTGTTCTGAATGCATTCACCCAATTTACAATTGATTGCCGTCCAGGAACACGTCCGCGTGGAGGAACAGCGAATTGTAAACGAAAAGCACGCTGCACTGCAATGATCGAGTGGGCATTTGAAAAATACGCTTCAACACAAAATGACCTCTCCTCACGTGTCCACTGCATGATGGCAACTGAAAGGCAGAGGAATACAAATCTCCCATCAGCCACTGTAAGCCACACCCACTCTCCCCTCTCTTCGACCGACAGTGCCGCCACAGCATGCAGTGCAAAAAAGCAAATTACCGCGCTCCACCCATACAATAAAAATTTACCTGATGGGGAGGAAATAGCACTAATAGATGTAGAATTGGCAGTAAAGTTGCTTGCATATGGTAATAGGTGCACTATTCCAGGTCTAAAGATAAAGACAAGTAGATAGATGTATTCAATGTATTCAGGGATATATACCCTCTGAAGCAGCTATCTGAAGTACTAATACAAATCTAGCAGTGAGGCGAATCCATCCTCATAGAAGCACATACAAACTAAACTGGGAAAAAAGGGAGAGTCGTACCTGCCGTAGGGTACACACGCGGTGAGAGTACAAGATGCCAGTACGAGCTGTAAATAGTCTGCGTGGCTTCGCTAACCTTGCGAAGATAAGGGTTGCTGGCGGTGGTTCACGGCGTGCTTTAAATACCTCACAACTCTTTTCTACACAAAAAGTAGATTTTTTAAGTGATTGTGCACATTTTATTTTAACGCATAATGTTTTTAAATATGGGGCGGACTACTATGCCCAGCAGTGGGGCACAGCTATGGGGACCAGGTTCGCGCCCAGTTATGCTAACCTCTACGTTGGCATGTGGGAGGAGCTCCACATATACCAGGAGGGACATCTGCGCGCGGGCCTGGCCCTATGGCTTCGTTTTATTGATGACGTCCTTTTTATATGGGAAGGTGATGACGTCTCACTGGACCTGTTTTTAAACACCCTTAATGTTAATGATTTTTATCTTCAATTCTCAGCAATAATTAATAAAGAGAGTATTCACTTTTTAGATTTAAATATTTTTATTGAAAGCGGAAAAATTCAGACACGAACATATAGCAAACCAACGGACTCAAGCAGCTATATTTCTATTGATAGTTGCCATCTTCCAAGATGGCTACTCAATGTCCCACATAGCCAATTTATGCGGATAAACCGGAACTGCTCCAGGCATACTGATTTTACGGATGAATCGAATATCCTTATAGAAAAATTTGCAAAGAAGGGATATAATCATGAATATTTGCTGGAAACTAGGGATGATGTCAGCAGCATACCTAGGGAACAACTCATCACTGACAAGATTCAGACGGAAAATAATCTTAATGAGAGTGACAATCAAATATCCATTCCAATTATTATACAATATAACTCTAACACCCAGATTCTGAGAAAGATCGTTAAAAAATATTGGTTTCTTTTACAAGATGACAAAATTATTGGGAATAAATTACAAAACTTTCCCCGTTTTGTCTTTAGAAAAGCACGGAATCTGGGTTCTTTGATTGCCCCTACTGTGCGATGCCCAGCTCCAACACTGAAATATACGGGCCCTTTTAAACAGATTATAAAAGGCTTCTTTCCATGCCAAAAGTGCAAGATGTGTAAGTCATTGCATTTAACTAAACAGAAATCTGTAACATCTCGCAATGGCACACAAGTAGAAATTACTGACTTTATTACTTGCACTACCAGAGGGGCTATCTATGCAATTGAGTGCCCCTGTAAAAAGCTGTATGTGGGGCGAACCAAACGCCCCCTATGCAGGAGGATCCAAGAACATCTACGGAACATTAAGAGGAAATATGACGAGCATCCCCTTTCCAAACACTTTGCAATCTACCACGGAGGCTCCATAAATGGAACAAAGGTAACCGGGATTAAATTAGTCCATAAAGATTGGCGTAATGGAGATTATATTAAAAAAATGTCCAGGGAAGAGACCCGACTTATCTTTGAATTGGACACCCTTAAGCCCAATGGGTTAAATAATGGAGTTGAATTGTTTGCCTTTGATTGATACAACGGAGGGAGCCAAACCTATATAAACCAGCAGAGCACAGTGGGAGCCTACCCTGAAGAAGGAATCTGTGTAATTCCGAAACGCGTTGGTTATTCTTGGCTCCCACAGCGCTCCGTACTGCCGACAGGGGCACCACGTGACATATCGGACACGTGACCCGAACTGCACGCAGGTCCTGCCATCTTCAGCGTTGCCGACCGCGGCGCGCTCTGTATACACGTTCCTCGGATAGAGGCGGCTGTCACCGGCCGGGACAGCACGCCGTGAACCACCGCCAGCAACCCTTATCTTCGCAAGGTTAGCGAAGCCACGCAGACTATTTACAGCTCGTACTGGCATCTTGTACTCTCACCGCGTGTGTACCCTACGGCAGGTACGACTCTCCCTTTTTTCCCAGTTTAGTTTGTATGTGCTTCTATGAGGATGGATTCGCCTCACTGCTAGATTTGTATTAGTACTTCAGATAGCTGCTTCAGAGGGTATATATCCCTGAATACATTGAATACATCTATCTACTTGTCTTTATCTTTAGACCTGGAATAGTGCACCTATTACCATATGCAAGCAACTTTACTGCCAATTCTACATCTATTAGTGCTATTTCCTCCCCATCAGGTAAATTTTTATTGTATATATATATCTTTTTGGGTCTCATTTGCACGCATTTCCTAGCGCAAGTTTGATTGATTGTTTTATCATTCATATATATTATTGACCTTCACAAATAGCCTACTGAATTGGGACAGTCACCACCTCCTAAGCCTACGTAGAGGTTTTCCCAAAGGGCAATACCTAAGGGTAAAAAGAAATTGCTGAAAGGCCTCTGATTATTACATACAAGCAATGGACTTAAGGGATAGGTTTTAAATAGGGGAAACATTACTGTAAAAAAATGCACACCATCAAATGAATAAATGTAAAAGATAGCATAGGCTGATTTTATTAACAGATCAAAAACACACAACATAAACAATAAAAACATGATTAAAAACATAGAAACGCCATCAAGAACACACAGGAAACATAAATAATGACTCAGTGTAATAAGGTAACCCAAGAAAGACCTAGTGGCTCATGGGGTGTTGCGCAAAAATATACTGGCAATAGGACAGTGCAGAAATGGCTAGCAAGGCCGCAAACACGGCACCAATCAAGCAAGCGGTAACAGGCACAGAAAACTGTCCAAAAAACAATAGACAGCAATGAGCCAAAAAGCAAACTAATAGGTCACCTATACAAAATAGTATCCCTGAGACACAGAACATAAGCGGGAGAAACCTCCCATATAAATACCACTTGGTGACACTGATAAAGTGGTGCCAAGAACCAATGCCGGTCATGAAGATTTACCAAATAAGGCTGAGACCGCAGATGAAAACATGTATACGTTGTCCACTACCCACCTAAGATAGGAAGATGCGCCTAAAGTAAGGTAAATGCATAAGGTGCATGAGTAGCAACATTCCATAGGCACCGGTCAAGGTAGGATAAAGAGGGTATGTGTGCCCTGTATAATGAGCGTGCAGGCTGCTGACACCCAACGCGTGTCGCCACGCTCTGGTGGCTTCTTTAGGGCTTGATTTTGCTATTATGTTGTCATTTAGGCTACTTTAATCTATGAGTCTATATTGTATTGAAAAACTGAAATAAATTAACTTTTTGATGATATTCTAATTTTGAGAGAAGCACCTGTAGTTGTGGGGAAGATTATTACAATATGATACATATAATTTTTCTATTATACAGAAAAACAAATTTGGAGTGAGTTTGTATTTGTATAAATATCACTCACATTCTGTTCTAGGCTGAGGATACAATGACAAGAAACTTTTTATTGCGCTAATGATCGATATTTAACTATTGAATGACAACTTCTGACAACTCAGGTAGGATTAATTTTGAAAGCAACTGTAGCTACATAGTTATAATTGATAGTGCTGTTTATTTCTTATAGTAGCTGCTAGAGATGATCAAAGTTTTTAAAACCCCTCACTGCCTTCGGACAGAATATTATGTCCGATGGCAGTATCACCCGCTTTGATGTGGGCTCCGGCGGTGAGCTCGCATCAAAGCCGGGACATGTATGTAGCTGAGCCAACCAAGTTGTGCCAGATTCTAGCCTCTTCCCAACATCAACTCGGCACACAAAAAATAAGTCCTCATCCAACCCCAGATCACGAAAAATGGAGACGCTACGGGTATCGGAAAATTGCACAAATCCTTTTTTTTTAGCAAAGTTTAGAATTTTTTTTCACCACTTAGATAACAAATAACCTAGACATGTTTGGTGTCTATGAACTCGTAATGACCTGTAGAATCATAATGGCAAGTCAGTTTTAGCATTTAGTGAACTTAACAAAAAAGCCAAGCAAAAAACAAGTGTGGGATTGCACTTTTTTTGTAATTTCACTGCACTTGGAATTTTTTTTTCCGTTTTGTAGTACACAACGTGGTAAAACCAATGGTGTTGTTCAAAAGTACAACTCATCCTGCAAAAATAAGCCCTCATATGGCCATATTGACAGAAAAATATAAAAGTTATGGCTCTGGGAAAGAGGGGAGTGAAAAACAAAAATGCAAAACCGAAAAAAGCTCCGGGGGTTAAGGGATTAAAATTTGAATTCACTTTAGGTTGAGTGATTTTTTTTTTAAACTAGATTTGAGGCAAAAAATTTTTTTGCACAAATCGCAACTACTCTAGTTGCATGAAAAGATGTGTATAATAGTCTGAGGTCTCCTATGACAGAATCGAACCCCTTTCTATCTCTTTAACAGAAACACAGCCTTTGTAGTTACAAAATTAACTTACCAGAGAAACGGATGGTATAGTGCATTGACAGACTTTTCATATGTTTTAAAATTAAGAAATGGTCCAAAAATTATTCCTGTTAGTGATTTGCGATCTGGCAGATCTTTCTTTGCAGAACACTAACTCAACTTACAGTGTCACTGATAGGCTGGCTTTACACTTGCCATATGGAAAATTGGTCCGAGTCTCCCTGCCGAGCGTTGCAAGTGTTCTCCGTGTGGTCATCCATGTGTATTGCTTTTTCAATGCGATCATGTGATTTCCTCGCATCTATATATCCATATGACATCCGTATGGCATCCGTATCTCATGCATATGGCTTTACATTTCTCACTGACTTTACACATTAAAATAAATGGCTCAAAGGTCTGAAATGAATAAAAACTTAATCAAGAAGCCTCAAGTTCCCTCCTCCAATCTTTGCATTAGAGTCCGTGCTGGCGTATTGGTTTTGCTGCTGTGTGTAAAACATGTGTGACAGGCTAACCTTCAATACAACTGAGCGTGTTCTTTTACACTGGGTTTTGTCACAACGTTTTGGGGAGCCTTACTCAGTGATTCTGAATCCAAGGAGGCGGAGATGAATGTGGGTACATCTGCTTTTGAGGCGACGGCTGACTACAGGGCATTTCCACCATCTGGATGCTTCTCTACGCAGCCATCCTGACAAGTTCGACAAGCACTGTTGGATGAGCTTGCCCACATTTGACTGCAGGGCAGTCAATTGAACGCAATGTCATGAGGCCATATTCCCGTAGATTACAGAGCATTTCCACCGTCTGGGTGCTTCTCTACACAGCCATCCTGACAAGTTCGACAAGCACTGTTGGATGAGCATGCCCACATTTGACTGCAGGGCAGTCAATTGAACGCAATGTCATGAGGCCATATTCCCGTAGATTACAGAGCATTTCCACCGTCTGGGTGCTTCTCTACACTGCCATCCTGACAAGTTCGACAAGCACTGTTGGATGAGCATGCCCACATTTGACTGCAGGGCAGTCAATTGAACGCAATGTCATGAGGCCATATTCCCGTAGATTACAGAGCATTTCCACCGTCTGGGTGCTTCTCTACACAGCCATCCTGACAAGTTCGACAAGCACTGTTGGATGAGCATGCCCACATTGTACCTTCTGCTGGAGGCTGTGCACCCTGGTTTCACCTTCAAGGACACCAAGATGCGCAAATGTATTTTGGCCGAGGAGCGCCTTCTGCTTACATTATGGTATGTAATAATCCTATATTTAATTGTTATTGCATGTCCTTGTCTTTTTTTAAATACACGCTTCCCTTACATTTGGTAGAAATATATTCTTTTTCCCTCATCATAACTTAAATAGTTTGATCACATTGTGTATTTTCAATTCCCTGCTGTTTGTTATTATGATTTATTCATTCAGCATTAAATCGTGTTGTCTTTTGTTGAGGCAGTCCTTAGTTTGCTATGATGATAACTTTTATGATGGCCTACACTGGTTATATGATGCGTGGATATGTCAGTTTCTAATTTTTTTTCTTATTATTTGTAGCTTTCTATCCACTGGTCTATCATATGCGGCACTTCTTCTGGAGTTTTTGATTGGGAAATCCACCATCCCAGGCAGTGTACGTTCTACTTGTTCAGAAATATGGTTCCATCTGCATAATTCTGTGATGTTTGAGCCCAAAATAGAAGACTGGTTGCGGATAGCCTGTGGCTTTGAGGATACGTGCTATTTTCCCAACTGTATAGGATCCATGGATGGGAAGCATATCCATGTTCATAAGCTGCCAAACTCAGAGTCCCAATATAATAATTATAATCATTTTTTTTCTGTAGTGCTGTTGGCCCTGGTCAACAGCACATACAGGTTTATAGTTGTCAATATTGGGGCCTATGGATGAACTGGAGACTCCAGAGTCTTCAATTCTTCCATAATGGGTCGGCGGATGCGAAGTAATGACTTGGACCTCCCACCCCCACCTCAGCTACCAGGGTCTACTTTGGAAGCAGTGCCTTATGTCATGGTTGCTGATGAGACATTTCAATTGAACCGCAATGTCATGAGGCCATATCCCCGTAGAGCCCTGGACCACCCACACAGAATATTTAATTATCTCATGCACGACGATTATTTGAGTGTGCGTTTAGAATACTCTGTGCGAAATGGTGGGTCCTCATGTCAGCAATTCAACTTAGAGAAGGGAATGTGAATTTGGTTATTAGAGCCTGTGTCATACTTCACAACTTCACGAGGATCCATGACTGTACATCAAATAATGGTGATGATGGAGATGATGGAATTAATGGCATGGCTACAACACATGAACATCATCCACGTCGTCAACCCTATGGCCTAAAAGTGCGGGACAGGTTTACTAATAATTTTGTTTCCCCAGAGGGATATACACCATGGCAAGACAATGCCATGTCTATGTTATGATGCAGTTTTTGTGATTTTGCTAAAAATGAAATTATGTTAGTGAATGAACTGTGTGATTTTAATAATAATCAGAAAAAAAGTAAAAAAAACACATGATCTACAGTATATGTTGATCAAAAAATAAACCACACATTGAATTAACATTTTAATTTCCAAAAAGGGTTTTATGCAAACCAAAACCATATTTACATCATATGGCAACTTAGGCTACTATTACAGGGCAACCTTCAACTTTAAATCAAACAGTTTAATCATTATGAGCCTTTTTTTTACAAGTTCTGGTATGTTGGTGGCGGTGATGGCAAGAGACCAGCATGAAGAGGAAGAGGCTGGATTACGGACCAAGGGAGGGCCCTGATGTCAAACATGGTACTGGACACTTGGGTAAGGATTTACATACTCATGTGCATTTGTATTTGCCATTTGTGCAAAACCATTTGTGAAAAACCCCCCAGAATGTCGAGCATACCCATGTTGTGACCACTCTCCTACAGTGGGTATGTTCAAGTGGCCATATTGGGCAGGTGCAGCAGGTGTAGTAAATTGCACATATTGGTGGCGTTGTTGGTATGGCGCTTGATGTGGCTGTGGTGATGGGATATGTGTTTGAGGTGGTTCTGTGTGTGGTATTGTATGCTCCTCCTGGCTTCCAGGCATGTGTAGGTCATTGTCGCTGGATATCTGCCATCTTTCTAGGTACAAGAACACCCGAGTAAGATTGTTAGGTTTTGTGCATGAATCAATCAAAATTTGTATTGCACCTCTGGCACGCAGCCTCACCTCACGGTGCGCAGACACCGTGCAAGACTTCGAGCATATGCCTCCTCATCATCATCGTAAACAGTATGTGATAGATAGTCCAAAACACCAGTGTCTACTTGGCACCTGTTACCGGTTGTGCAAAGCTCCCTCCTGCGCTGGCTCTGGTGTGGGATGGCCACAGCCTGTGGTGAAGTATCTAGGGACTACTACTTTATCAACATTCTTCTTGATTGGTCTCATGTCCTGCAGAAGGTCATGCGGGTGGTGGTGGTTGGTTTGCTGATGATGTGGCAGAAGAAGGTCCAGCCACATCTGCAACTTTGCCAACAGGGTCCATGTTGACCTCGGAGTCAGATGCAGATTCTCATTCAGTAAGGTTGGAGTCAGTTCTGTTTATTATAACATTGTCAACCAAAAAAAAATTAATTCATGTACCTTAAGGACATTTCTAAAATGTGTGTTCATGCATACACTTACGAACGTAGATCCACAATGGGAGCAAGGAAATTCAATCTGTCATAATAGATATATTTGCTCATTTTCATGGCCGCTGCACCATTCCTGGTCTGCTGCTGGCGCTCATGGCGGTACAGATCACGGCAGCTGCACCACCATCTAGTGACATCACACACTGCAAAGTAACACAATAAATGTGTCAAAATATTATCACCGTGTTTGCATTTCTAAACATATGTTAGAGTATAAAGTTGCATGCTACTTGCCAAGTGTAAAGTGAGAAACAGGCTGGATATTCAAACATCACATAGGATAATGTTATCTTATTTTGTTGGTGCCTTATTAATTAATTAATATTGTGTAGTTATTACTTTACTTACTAATTTCCTGCTGCACCTCACATGGACTTTCCTCATAATTGGGGAACATCTGGCAGCATACACGTCTCCAAGATGCATCCTTTTGATGGAGGTCTGCATAATGTGCGTCACGTTGGTCCCATATTTCTGGCCTCCCCTGCACCAGAACTAGAAGCATCTCCACATTAATGTGTCTGGCCATGTTGCTGGTATCCGTGGAGGTGTGTTCCAGGCTTTTTTGGGAGGTTGCCAGGGAAATTTGCATGTTTAAGCTTCCTGATAATGGATGAGGCAATTTCCTATCACTTGGAAAATGATTGCGTATTTCTCACAAGCTACACTGATGGTCTATGTGGTGTCCAATTTTTTCTCGTATCCATAGACTTGCATTGGCGAGACTTGGCCGATATACGCGTAGAAAAAAAATGGTGATGTGAGCTGCCCCATAGATTAACAGTGGTCTGAGTGCTATACGATGTTTTCTCGCATAGCACTCGTCCATATTCTACACTAGTATGACCCTGGCCTTAGAGGTAACATCAGTCTGCTGTGACTAAGATGAGCGATGTTCCGTATATTCCAGAATGCTCTCAGCTTCCTTGCCACTATACATTTGCAAAGAATGTCAATTTTGACCTGCTTTAGGTAGCACTAATGCCATGACTGCTGGTGGCAATTGTAGTAGTGCTTCTGCTGTTGCAGCTAGCAGCTCCTAGATTTCTAGCCATGCTTTTTTTAATTATACCGTCCATTGCTGTTAACAGTTTTTCTTTTACCATGCATTTTGTACAACACTATAATTAACTTTTGTTTTTCACCAACCCTTGCTAAAAAAAAGTTGTATCAAGAAATGCTAGGTAGGTTCACATAAAGAAAGCAAAATGTGGCAGCAAGTATTTTTTGTGGCATATATAGTTGCAAAATTGGACTAGTAAAACAGGTGCAGAAAACTGTCATGGACAGTTAAATGGCTATATTTAAAAAAAAACAAAAACAAAACAAAACAAAAAAAAACAATTTTTTTAAAGAAATTTCGACTCCTTCACAAAAATTACAAAATAACAAATTTTAGGTAGCTCCTCAACCAAAAAGCCAGGTTTATTGATATGGCATGCACACATGTAAAATTTAACTAGTAAAATGGATATGAAAAAAAAATTAGATTGCAAAACGCACACGCACACTTTGTGATGTAGGTAGTAGCAGTTGCATTTCGAGATTTTAGAAAATTTCCTTTTGTATTTTTTAAAAACAATTATTCGTGGCTTTTCAAAAATGATTTCATAAGACATCAAAAACTCAGTACAGTCACTTGTGATAAGGAAGCATAAAATCTGACACTGATTTCAGGATTTCAGATTTTTGTCCTGGAAAAACGAATGTGCTGCCTTGATTCTGCTATCTAGTACATTAACACTAGATCTACCGCAGGTTTCATAATACCTATAACTACCATTAGGGGTCATTTTGACCCCCATTCAAAAGTACTGACTCTGAAGTAAAAAATAACTTTTTTGCTGCCAACAAATTAAAGAACATTTATTTTAACTTAGTAGGAACAGTGTTAAGATCAAGTACAGCATGCATTTTCCTTTTACATAGTCATAGCATGAAGCTGAAGAATGATCTCCTGTTTGCTAATTTTACTCCCAGTTGCTGTTTTATAGAATATAGTTGCGTTTATAGCTGCTAAATCAAGTACATTACAAAACACCTGAACAGGCCATCGGCAGCTTCCAGATTTTGTGGTGTACTTTCGAGCTATATGGTCTACTGTGTCCACTCCAACCTTTGTTTTATTGTAAAATTGTACCTTTTCCATTTTTTTTTCTTGTCGTTTCCAACTGCTACATCTGGGTGAAGACTACTGAGCAAAATGACATTCTGATTTGGCTTACCTTGGTAAACTGTAAGAGTGATGTCACCATTCTTCATCAGAGTAGTCTCATATGTATTTGTTATCAGGAGACTTGCCTACTACTATTTTTATGCATGGGGTCAAATTGATCCCTTCAGTACTAATAGGTATGAATTGTAAAATCCGGCCCCTGAAAAAGTTTCAAATCATTTTTGTGTCCAAAAATATACACTACCATGAATAAATAAAAGTAAAAAGACTCAGAAATCTTTTGTTAAAATTTTAGAAATTATAGGAAAAAAAAACAGCAAAAGAGTCAAAATGAACCCTCTTGTAGTTCTAGTGTTAAAAAAGTGGAATTGTAATTTAAATGCAGTGAGGATAGATTGCACCTACAATATATCACTGATCAATCACACTAAGGCCGGGGTCACACTTGCGAGTTCAATGCGAGAAAGTCACGCATCAAGTCCCGGCACTGCGGTCGGCACTCGGGGCCAGAGCGTTCAGCTGCATAGAAATACATGCAGCCTCACACTCTGGTCCCGAGTGCCGGCGGCAAGGCCAGGACTTGATGCGAGAGACTCGTGCGAGTTTCTGACATTTAACTCGCAAGTGTGATCCCGGCCTAATGCTGGCACTGCTACTGCTAGCACCTATCCTGTCTGTCTCACCTATAAGTTGAATCTATATTTATTCCTTGAATACTACTCTTATCTGCTTTAGTGCTGCAGTTATACATAACTCTGCATTTAGTATTTTCCAATGTTTTACGGCTTTCTCTTCCTATTTGTATTGCTGATGTCATGGGGTTACCGCGACAGTATGGAGCCAGAAGACCACAGCTTCTGATTGCTTCTGCTCCGGCACTGAGAA
The DNA here is from genome assembly GCF_032444005.1 of Ranitomeya imitator. Taxonomy (NCBI): domain Eukaryota; kingdom Metazoa; phylum Chordata; class Amphibia; order Anura; family Dendrobatidae; genus Ranitomeya; species Ranitomeya imitator. Next base: position 200,587,729 of record NC_091285.1, on the reverse strand, counting down.
GAAGCATTTTTCCTTCATTTTAAATGTGTTTATTCCTTATGGCAGAACAGGGGTTAATCCGCCATGTTGGAAATCCCTGTGCTTACAGCTGCGCTAAGTTAGTCACTCCTTTTCCTGATACTAATCCTTGTCAGAGCTAGCTTTATTGCTACATGGCTAACAGAGGGAGAGGAGTTCATATGAGAAGGTGAGTTGAAGGAGTCATTAGTGAGTGTGGCTTGGTTTGTATGCGTGGTAATTCATTATCCTTCTATGTTTTGGTTTATTCCCCTTCCTTCACACCCCAGTAGATTCCCCTGTTATATGTGAGTCAATATTTTGTATGCCTGGAGTTTTCTGTTAACCCTTGATTGCATTACTTTATTTGTCGGTTGGTGTACTACAGTGCACAGTAGCGCCCCCTCTTCCATGGGTGGTAGAAGAGAACAGACGGATGGCTTACTCAGGAGATAAGGCAAGGGTGGAGACCCTGGCATCTTTGCCATCTGAAGTATCCCAGGGAGCAGGATGAGTTAGGGTGCCCCCCCAGTGTTAGGGACAAGGAAGAGCCCCTGGTCCTGGGTCAATTGACAGCTGAATCATGACATTAGCTCTGACCACTACCATTTTCTCTGATCCGTGATGGATCCAATCTCTGCTCTGACAGGGCAATTGCAACAGCTCAGTCTGGAGGTGGTGGATTTACACACGGTGATTTTGCAGCACCCTAATACGTCTGGTGTGGGAATCTCGTCTCTCAGGCAAACCACAGTGGAGTCCAAGGTTACGTTGCCTGACATGATCTCTGGGGGCGTGACAAGTTTGTTGTTTTCAGAGAGGCATGAAAACTGTACTTCAAGTTACATCTCCAGTCCGACTCTCAGTCCGCTTCTGATGGTGGAGGGAATTTTTTGGGCATTGGGCCTTATAGATGATGACCCGGATCGCGTCTCCTTAGCTGAGTCCACACTGCGCCAACTTCAGCAAAGAGACCGGCCAGTGGAGAAATATTGCTCTGAGTTCTGGAGGTGCACCATGGATACCAAGTGGAATGACCCTGCACTCTGTAGTCAGTTCTGTGAGGGGCTTACAGAAAGGGTGAAGGACGCCTTAGCTCTCTATGTGACTCCAGACTCCCTTGAAGCAGCCATATCTCTAGCGACTGCGTTGATTGCTGTCTTCGCCAGAGACATAGGGAGTCACCTCTGGGTGTGGGAGATCTGGGGTCATGGGATGTCAGCACTGAGCCTACTGAGAAACCCATGCAGGTGGATGCGGCATCACATTCTGGTAAATTGTCTGTTGTACAACGTAAAGGGGGAGTATGTCCTTCCTGACCATATAGTAAACAACCGCCAGAAAACTAAATGGCCCGGGTTGCGGGGAGGTGAGCAACACGGGTGTACTTATCACCTCTGTGGGTAGGACACTGGTTTTTCTACCAGCTGTAATCCACATGGGTGGAATTAAGGTGGACAAGTCTGCATTTCTGAACAGTGGAGAGGGATTTAATTTGATTAACACTTGGCTCATCCAGGTTCAAGGCCTTATCACACATACTCTGTCCAGACTAATACCCAAAATGGCCATAGACTCTGCCCCCTTTTGACAGGGGCACTTTACTCAAGTTATCCGAGACAGGCCATGAAGGACTACTTCACGAAAAGCCTGGCTAAGGCTAGTTTCACACTAGCATTCGGCAGGGCTGCGGATGGCAGCCTTCTTCCTCCGTTAAGCCCTGCCCACTGTTGCGCCTCTTCCTTCAGCTCCGTCCATGTCTGCATGCATCCTGCATACCCTATATTTAACATTGGGTACGCAGGCCATGCGTGTGTATGCGGATGCCTCTGCATGCATCTTTCTAACGGTGCGCCGACTGCAACAAAATGCAACATGTTGCATTCGATGCAGGTCAGCGCAGCATCATAACGATGCATGCAGAGGCATCTGCATACAACCGCATGACCTGCGTACCCAATGTTAAATAGAGGGTACACAGGACGCATGCAGATGTAGGCGGAATTGAAGGAAGAGGCGTAACAGTGGGCAGGGCTTAACAGAGGAAGAATGTTTTCATCTGCAGCTCTGCCAAACACAAGTCTGAAACCAGCCTAACGGTCATATCTGGCTATCCTCATCCCCCTTTATCATGGGTTTCTTTTTTGTAAAGAAAAAAGATGGGATTATGCCTATGCCTAGATTTTCTGGGAACACAAAACGATCCCTATCTGTGATCAGTATCTGCTCCCCCTCATTTCAGACCTCTTTAATCAAATTGCAGGGGCAAAATGGTTCTCTAAGATAGACCTCAAGGGGTGTATAATCTCATACGCATTAAAGAGGGGGAGGGTTGGAACACTGCGTTCAATACACCTGTGGGACACTATGAGAATCTGGTGATGTCTTTTGGGTTGACGAACGCACCCACTGTCTTTCATTAGTCACCTGGTAGACAGATTTGTTGTTATCTATCTGGATGCTATACTAATATATTCACCTGACCTTGAGTCACAGAAGGTACATGTCAGGCAGGTCTTATATATACTCCGAGACAATAAAAAATAAGTCAAATCCAAGAAGTGTATGTTCTCAGTAGAGGAGATCCATTTCCTAGGATATGTATTGTCTTCCATGGGCGAAAGTCCGGGCTGTATTGGAATGGGATTGTCCAGAGGATTTGAAGGCACTACAAAGATTTTTAGACATCGCCAACTACTACCGTAAGTTCATAAAAAACCTTTCAGTAGTAGCCAAACCTCTTACCGATATGACCAGGAAGGGGATGGACTTCTCCAAGTGGTCCAGTATGTGCTTATTTTTTTTTAACACTCTTACCGGCTGAGAAAAATTATGACATTGGTATCAATCAAATGGTCTTTTGAAGATGTCATCATTTTTTGGAGGGAGTGTTTCATTCAGTGACGGTAATCACGGATCATAAGAATCTGGTATACTTGGAATTGGCGAAATGTCTAACATCTCGACAGGCAAGATGGTCAAGGTTCTTTACTAGTGGTGAGCGAATATACTCATTACTCGAGATTTCCCGAGCACGCTCGGGTGTCCTCCGAGTATTTGTAGGTGCTCGGAGATTTAGTTTTCCTTGCAGCAGCTGAATGATTTATATCTGTTAGCCAGCTTGATTACATGTGGGGATTCCCTAGCAACCAGACAACCCACACATGTACTTATGATGGCTAGTAGCTGTAAATCATTCAGCTGCGGCGATGAAAACTAAATCTCAGAGCACTTGCAAATACTCGGAGGACACCCGAGCATGCCCGAGAAATCTCGAGTAATGAGTATATTCGCTCATCACTATTGCTTACCTATTCTTCAAAAAGGGGTGATGATGGTGTCTATATAGGTGGGTATGGAAACTATTCAGACCCCTTTAAATTCTTCACTCTTTGTTTCATTGCAGCCATTTAGTAAATTCAAAAAAGTTCCTTTTCTCACAATAATGCACACTCTGCACACCATCTTGACATAAAAAACAGAAATGTAGAAAATTTTGCAAATTTAATAAAGAAAAACTGAAATATCGCATGGTCATAAGTATTCAGACCCTTTGCTCAGACACTCATATTTAAGTCACATGCTGTCCATTTCCTTGTGATCCTCCTTGAGATGGTTCTACTCCTTTATTGGAGTCCAGCTGTGTTTAATTAAACAGATAGGACTTGATTTAGAAAGGAACACAACTGTCTATGTAAGACCTCACAGCTCAGAGTGTATGTCAGATCAAATGAGAATCATGAGGTCAAAGGAACTGGCCAAGGAGCTTAGAGTCCAAGGTTAAAACAGAATTTCTGCAGTACTCAAGGTTCTGAAGAGCACAGTGGCCTCCATAATTCTTAAATGGAAGAAGTGTGGGACCACCATAAGTATATGTGGAGAAAACTAGGCACTGCTCATCAACTGCCCAATACAATCCCAACAGTAAAACATGGTGGTGACAGCATCATGCTATGGGGGTGTTTTTCAGCTGCAGGGACAGGACGACTGGTTTTCATTGAAGGAAACATGAATGCGGCCAAGTACAGAGATATCCTGGATGAAAACCTCTTCCAGAGTGCTCTGGACCTCAGACTTGGCCGAAGGTTCACCTTCCAAAAAGACAATGACCTTAAGCACACAGCTAAAATAACAAAGGAGTGGCTTCAGAACAACTCTGTGACCATTCTTCACTGGCCCAGACAGAGCCCTGACCTAAACCCAATTGAGCATTTCTGGAGGGACTTGAAAAAGGCTGTCCACCAACTTTCACCATCCAACCTGACGAAACTGGAGAGGATCTGCAAGGAGGAATGGCAGAGGATCCCCAAATCCAGGTGTGAAAAACTTGCTTCATCATTCCAAAGAAGACTCATGGCTGTATTAGATCAAAATGGTGCTTCTATTCAATACTTCGCAAAGGGTCTGGATATTTATGACCATGTAATATTTCAGTTTTTCTTTTCTAATACATCTTCCAAAATTACTACATTTCTGTAAGTTCCAGACTGGACCAAGGAAGCGTTGTGGACGTGGTGTATATGGACTTTTCAAAAGCTTTTGATACAGTGCCACACAGAAGGTTGATACATAAAATCAGAACAATGAGGATATGTGTAAGTGGGTTAAGAGCTGGCTCAGGGATAGGAAACAAAGGGTGGCTATTAATGGATCACATTTGGACTGAGTAGTGGTTAGCAGTGGGGTACCGCAGGGGTCAGTGTTGGGAACGCTTCTTTTTAACATATTTATTATTGACCTTGTAAGGGGCATACAAAGTGGAATTTCAATATTTGCAGATGACACTAAACTCTGCATGGTAATCAATACAGAGAAGGACAATGTAATATTACAGAAAGATTTATGTAAACTAGAAGCTTGGGCTGATAAATGACAAATGAGCTTTAATGGGGATAAATGTAAGGTCATGCACTTGGGCAGAAGAAATAAGATGTATTATTATGTGCTTAATTATAAAACACTGGGCAAAACTGTTACTGAACAAGACCTGGCTGTATGAGTGGACAACAAACTCACATTTAGTGGCCAGTGTCAGGCAGCTGCTGCAAAGGCGAATAAAATAATGGAATGCATTAAAAGAGGCATAGATGCTGATGAGGAGAACATGAGGAGAACATAATTTTACCTTTATACAAGTCACTAGGGTGATAACACTTAGAATACTGTGCACAGTTCTGTTCTCCGGTGTATAAGAAAGACCTAGCTGAACTAAAGTGGGTGCAGAGAAGAGAGACCAAGGTTATTAGAGTACTGGGGGGTCTGCATTACCAAGACAGGTTATTACACTTGGGGTTATTTAGTTTGGAAAAATGAAGGCTTATGGGGATCTTATTACAATGTATAACTATATGAGAGGACAGTAGATAGACCTTTCTAATGTTCTTTTTACTCTTAGACCTGAGACGGGGACAAGGGGGCATCCTCTGGAGGAAAGAAGGTTTAATCATAATCACAGATGCGGATTCTTTACTGTAAGAGCAGTGAGACTATGGAACTCTCTGCCGTATGATGTTGTAATGAGTGATTCACTACTAAAATTTAAGAAGGGACTGGATGCCTTTCTTGAAAAGTATAATGTTACAGGTTATATATACTAGATTCCTTGATAGGGCGTTGATCCAGGGAACTAGTCTGATTGCTGTATGTGGAGTCGGGAAGGAATTTTTTCAAAAAAACCTAAAGCAAACAAGGATACCTAAAATATAACTTTTATTAATTTACACTAAAAAATGCTCTTTCCATAGACTATAAAAAATAATAAAGACAACATATAATTATGTACCTGTAGGGTCCTAGGGAGTACCTGCACTGAGTCCTACCTGGCAGTGGAGGTTGGCACCCTAAGTTACTGCGGTAGGCGCCCCCACTCAACGTCGACTAACCCTAGGGAATCCCTAGAAAACCCTAAATAAGGAACCCTAGGAAAAACCCTAGAAAATCCCTATCGGAAAAAATCCTGCCTGGCAGTGGGGGTAGGCACCCTAATGTGAAGCGGTAGGCGCCCCCACTCCGCGTCGACTGACCCTAGAAACCCTAAAGAGTCCCTAAATAGGGATATGTCATGATCCCAATGGCAGGGGATCACAAAAGGACAAGCACAATAAACAAAACAAGCTCTAGGGTGATGGAAACTGAGCTGACCGCGATCCTGAACCTAAACACACAACTAGCTGTAGCCGGGGAACGTGCCTACGATGATTCCTAGACGTCTCGCGCCAGCCGAAGGACTAACTTCCCCTATTAGAAGAAACACAGACCTCTCTTGCCTCCAGAGAAACACCCCACAGAAATAGCAGCCCCCCACATGTAATGACGGTGAAATGAGAGGAAAGCACATACGCAGTTATGAAAACAGATTCAGCAAAATGAGGCCCGCTAAAGCTAGATAGCAGAGGATACAAAAGTGAACTGCGCGGTCAGCGAAAAACCCTACAAAAAACCATCCTGAAATTACTTGAACTCATGTGCCAACTCATGGAACATGAGGAGTAATATCAGCCCACTAGAGCAACCAGCAAAAAGGAATCACATATCTGCAAGCTGGACTAAGACAAAAATTAAGCAAAACGTGGAACAGGAAAATCAAAAACTTAGCTTGTCCTGAAGATTACAGAAGCAGGAAGCAGAGGTAACACGACACACTGATTACATTGATAGCCGGCGAGAAAATGACAAGAAAGCCAGGTTAAATAGGAAACTCCCATATCCTGATAGAACAGGTGGACACCAGAGACCGCAGAAAACACAAGTCACCCAGTACCATCTGTAACCACCAGAGGGAGCCCAAAAACAGAATCCACAACAGTACCCCCCCCTTGAGGAGGGGTCACCGAACCCTCACGAGAACCACCAGGGTGACCAGGATGAGCCCTATGAAATGCACGGACCAAATCAGCAGCATGAACATCAGAGGCAACCACCCAAGAATTATCCTCCTGACCATAACCCTTCCACTTGACCAAATATTGGAGTTTCCGTCTGGAAACACGAGAATCCAAGATCTTCTCCACAACATACTCCAATTCTCCCTCCACCAGCACCGGAGCAGGAGGTTCAAGCGAAGGAACAACAGGTACCTCATACTTCCGCAACAACGACCGATGGAACACATTATGAATAGCAAACGATGCCGGGAGATCCAAACGAAACGACACAGGGTTAAGAATTTCCAAGATCTTATAGGGACCGATGAACCGAGGCTTGAACTTAGGAGAAGAGACCTTCATAGGAACAAAACGAGAAGACAACCACACCAAGTCCCCAACACGAAGTCGAGGACCCACGCGGCGACGGCGATTAGCAAACTGCTGAGCCCTCTCCTGGGACAACTTCAAATTGTCCACCACATGACTCCAAATCTGATGCAACCTATCCACCACCATGTCCACTCCAGGACAATCAGAAGGCTCCACCTGACCAGAGGAAAAACGAGGATGAAACCCCGAATTACAAAAGAAAGGAGAAACCAAGGTAGCAGAACTAGCCCGATTATTAAGGGCAAATTCGGCAAGCGGCAAAAAGGTAACCCAGTCATCTTGATCAGCAGAAACAAAACACCTTAAATAAGTTTCCAAGGTCTGATTAGTTCGTTCCGTCTGGCCATTCGTCTGAGGATGGAATGCAGACGAAAAGGACAAATCAATGCCCATCTTAGCACAGAACGTCCGCCAAAATCTAGACACAAACTGGGATCCCCTGTCAGAAACGATGTTCTCCGGAATCCCATGCAAACGAACCACGTTCTGAAAAAACAGAGGAACCAACTCAGAGGAGGAAGGTAACTTAGGCAAGGGTACCAGATGAACCATCTTAGAAAAGCGGTCACACACAACCCAGATGACGGACATTTTTTGAGAGACAGGGAGATCCGAAATAAAGTCCATGGAAATGTGCTTCCAAGGCCTCTTCGGGATAGGCAAAGGTGACAACAATCCACTGGCGCGAGAACAGCAAGGCTTAGCCCGAGCGCAAACTTCACAAGACTGCACAAAAGAACGCACATCCCTCGACAAGGAAGGCCACCAAAAAGACCTGGCCACCAAGTCTCTAGTACCAAATATTCCAGGATGACCTGCCAACGCAGAAGAATGGACCTCGGAAATGACTCTACTGGTCCAATTATCCGGAACAAACAGTCTTTCAGGCGGACAACGATCAGGTTTATCCGCCTGAAACTCCTGCAAAGCACGTCGCAAGTCTGGGGAGACAGCCGACAAAATCACCCCATCCCTAAGGATACCAGTGGGCTCAGAATTTCCAGGGGAGTCAGGCACAAAACTCCTAGAAAGAGCATCCGCCTTCACATTCTTTGAACCTGGCAGGTATGAAACCACAAAATCGAAACGGGAGAAAAACAGTGACCAATGAGCCTGTCTAGGATTCAGACGCTTGGCAGACTCAAGGTAAATCAGATTTTTGTGATCAGTCAAGACCACAACACGATGTCTAGCACCCTCAAGCCAATGACGCCACTCCTCAAATGCCCACTTCATGGCCAAAAGCTCCCGATTACCAACATCATAATTCCGCTCAGTGGGCGAAAACTTTCTAGAAAAGAACGCACATGGCTTCATCACTGAGCAATCGGAGCTTCTCTGCGACAAAACCGCCCCCGCTCCAATCTCGGAAGCATCAACCTCAACCTGAAAAGGAAGTGAAACATCTGGCGGACGCAATACAGGAGCAGAAGAAAACCGGCGCTTAATTCTTGCAAGGCCTCCACAGCCGCAGGAGACCAATCAGCCACATCAGCACCCTTCTTAGTCAAATCCGTCAAAGGCTTAACAACACTAGAAAAATTAGTTATGAAACGACGATAAAATTAGCAAAGCCCAAGAACTTCTGTAGACTCTTAAGAGATGTAGGCTGCGTCCAGTCACAAATAGCCTGAACCTTGACGGGATCCATCTCAATAGTAGAAGGGGAAAAAATATACCCCAAAAAAGAAATCTTCTGGACTCCAAAGAGACACTTTGAACCTTTTATAAACAAAGAATTGGCCCGCAGGACCTGAAACACCTTCCTGACCTGCTGAACATGGGACTCCCAGTCATCAGAAAAAAACAAAACATCATCCAAATACACAATCATAAATTTATCCAGATATTCACGGATAATATCGTGCATAAAGGACTGGAAGACAGAAGGAGCATTAGAAAGTCTAAAAGGCATCACCAAATACTCAAAATGGCCCTCAGGCGTATTAAATGCGGTTTTCCACTCATCACCCTGCTTTATCCACACAAGATTATACGCACCCCGAAGATCAATCTTAGTGAACCATTTAGCCCCCTTAATGCGAGCGAACAAATCAGTCAACAATGGCAAAGGATACTGATATTTGACTGTAATCTTATTCAAAAGACGGTAATCTATACAAGGCCTCAAGGAACCATCTTTTTTGGCCACGAAAAAAAAACCTGCTCCCAAAGGGGACGAAGATGGACGGATATGTCCCTTTTCCAAGGACTCCTTAACATAATCCCGCATAGCAGTATGCTCTGGCACTGACAGATTGAACAAACGTCCTTTAGGAAATTTACTGCCAGGAATCAAATCTATAGCACAATCGCAATCCCTGTGAGGAGGAAGCGAATTGAGCTTAGGCTACTCAAAAACATCCCGATAATCAGACAAAAATACAGGAACCTCAGAAGGAGTAGATGAAGCGATAGAAATTGGAGGTGCATCATCATGAACCCCCTGACATCCCCAGCTTAACACAGACATCGTTTTCCAGTCCAAGACTGGGTTATGAGTTTGTAACCATGGCAGACCAAGCACTAAGACATCATGTAAATTATACAGTACCAGGAAGCGAATCACCTCCTGATGAACGGGAGTCATACGCATGGTCACTTGTGTCCAGTACTGAGGTTTGTTCATAGCCAAAGGTGTAGAGTCAATTCCTTTCAAAGGAATAGGGTCTTCCAGAGGCTCCAGACTAAACCCACAGCGGTTGGCAAATGACCAATCCATAAGACTCAGGGCAGCGCCTGAATCCACATAGGCATCGACGGAAATGGCTGATAATGAACAAATCAGAGTCACAGACAGAATGAACTTAGACTGTAAAGTACTAATGGCAACAGACTTATCCACCTTTTTTGTGCGTTTAGAGCATGCTGATATAACATGAGCTGAATCACCACAATAAAAACACAACCCATTTTTCCGCCTATAGTTTTGCCGTTCACTTCTGGACTGAATTCTATCACATTGCATTGTCTCAGGTGCCTGTTCAGAAGACACCGCCAAATGGTGCACAGGTTTGCGCTCCCGTAAACGCCGATCAATCTGAATAGCCATAGTCATAGACTCATTCAGACCTGTAGGCGCAGGGAACCCCACCATAACATCTTTAATGGCCTCAGAAAGGCCATCTCTGAATCTTGCAGCCAGGGCACACTCATTCCACTGAGTAAGCACCGACCATTTCTGAAATTTCTGACAATATATTTCTGCTTCATCTTGCCCCTGAGAGAGAGCCAATAAAGCTTTTTCAGCCTGAATCTCTAGGTTAGGTTCCTCATAGAGCAAACCCAATGCCAGAAAAAACGCATCCACATTGAGCAACGCAGGATCCCCTGGTGCCAATGCAAATGCCCAATTCTGAGGGTCACCTCGCAGGAAAGATATAACAATTTTGACTTGCTGAGCAGGGTCTCCAGAGGAGTGAGATTTCAAAGAAAGAAACAACTTGCAATTGTTCCTAAAATTCAGAAAACTAGATCTATGTCCAGAAAAAAACTCTGGGATAGGAATTCTAGGTTCAGACATAGGAGCATGTACAACAAAATCTTGTATATTTTGAACCTTAGCAGCAAGATTATTCAGGCTGGAAGCCAAACTCTGGACGTCCATGATAAACAGCTGAGGTCAGAGCCATTCAAGGATTAAGAGGAGGTAAGATGCAGCAAGGCTGCAATTAAGGCTAGGCAGCAAACTCTGAGGGGAGAAAAAAAAAAAAACTTCCTCAGACTACTTTTCCTCCTACTTCAGCTAATACGATTACCACTTTGGGCCGGCTATACTGTCATGATCCCAATGGCAGGGGATCACAAAAGGACAAGCACAAAAAACAAAACAAGCTCTAGGGTGATGGAAACTGAGCTGACCGCGATCCTGAACCTAAACACACAACTAGCTGTAGCCGGGGAACATGCCTACGATGATTCCTAGACGTCTCGCGCCAGCCGAAGGACTAACTCCCCCTATTAGAAGAAACACAGACCTCTCTTGCCTCCAGAGAAACACCCCACAGAAATAGCAGCCCCCCACATGTAATGACGGTGAAATGAGAGGAAAGCACATACGCAGTTATGAAAACAGATTCAGCAAAATGGGGCCCGCTAAAGCTAGATAGCAGAGGATACAAAAGTGAACTGCGCGGTCAGCGAAAAACCCTACAAAAAACCATCCTGAAATTACTTGAACTCATGTGCCAACTCATGGAACATGAGGAGTAATATCAGCCCACTAGAGCAACCAGCAAAAAGGAATCACATATCTGCAAGCTGGACTAAGACAAAAATTAAGCAAAACGTGGAACAGGAAAATCAAAAACTTAGCTTGTCCTGAAGATTACAGAAGCGGGAAGCAGAGGTAACAAGACACACTGATTACATTGATAGCCGGCGAGGAAATGACAAGAAAGCCAGGTTAAATAGGAAACTCCCATATCCTGATAGAACAGGTGGACACCAGAGACCGCAGAAAACACAAGTCACCCAGTACCATCTGTAACCACCAGAGGGAGCCCAAAAACAGAATCCACAACAGGGATAGAATAAAGAAAATGGCCCAAAAATAAACCCAAACACCAAAAAAAAAAAAAAAAAAAAAAAAGGAAGAATACCTAAAGCAAATAACAAAAATATAACAAAAAAAAATTGGAAAAAATATATAAGAAAAAAGAATATACAATGAATCTTTGCTATTGCGTAAATATGCATATGTTTTGTATCATAGGCAATTATACATGTAGCAGTGTCTGCCTGCAAGAGATTCCAAAAAATAGGGTGAATGAGGCAATACTAATATTGTCCAGAATAAATAAATAAATGCGGGTCATCGGGTGACCATGTCTATATATTGTAGTATTTGAGTAACCTAAATCATTATACTCCTTAACCAAGAAAATCACATTTATTTATTTATTCTGGACAATATTAGTATTGCCTCATTCACCCTATTTTTTGGAATCTCTTGCAGGCAGACAATGCTACATGTATAATTGCCTATGATACAAAACATATGCATATTTACGCAATAGCAAAGATTCATTGTATATTCTTTTTTCTTATATATTTTTTACAATTTTTTTTGTTATATTTTTGTTATTTGCTTTAGGTATTCTTCCTTTTTTTTGGGGGGGGGGGTGTTTGGGTTTGTTTTTGGGACATTTTCTTTATTCTGTCCCTATTTAGGGACTCTTTAGGGTTTCTAGGGTCAGTCGACGCGGAGTGGGGGCGCCTACCGCTTCACATTAGGGTGCCTACCCCCACTGCCAGGCAGGATTTTTTCCGATAGGGATTTTCTAGGGTTTTTCCTAGGGTTCCTTATTTAGGGTTTTCTAGGGATTCCCTAGGGTTAGTCGACGTTGAGTGGGGGCGCCTACCGCAGTAACTTAGGGTGCCAACCTCCACTGCCAGGTAGGACTCAGTGCAGGTACTCCCTAGGATCCTACAGGTACATAATTATATGTTGTCTTTATTATTTTTATAGTCTATGGAAAGAGCATTTTTTAGTGTAAATTAATAAAAGTTATATTTTAGGTATCCTTGTTTGCTTTAGGTTTTTTTGAGTTTTTCTAGGATTCCGTATATATTTTGAGTTAGGTTGGTTTTTAAGGAATTTTTTCACCAATATGGAGCTTAGTGTTTGCCACATGTTTTTTTTGCCTTCCTCTGGATCAACATGTTAGGCTATAGGTTGAACTAGATGAACTTAAAGTCTCCCTTCAGCCTTAAATACTATGTTACTATGTTACCAGTCAAGATGGGGTGCAGAGTGTACATTAATGAGAAAAAAAATAAGTTTTTTGGATTTACCAAAAGGCTGCAATGAAACAAAGAGTGAAAAATTTAACGGCGTCTGAATACTTTCCGTACCCACTGTATGCTCTGATCTGGAAAGAGAAGTTGTTAACGCTCAGAGGGACGCCCCTGCCGCCCGTCCACTTGGTAAACTGTTTGTTCCTGTTAATCTCCATCTAAGAGTCCTCAGCGAACCTCACAATTCAGTGTTGGCCAGACATCCTGGTAATAAAGCCACCACTGATCTGCTTACTCAGCGTTTTTTGTGGCCAGGTGCTCAAAGGTATAAGATTCTGTGGCACACCTGTGGTGTCAATATGATCAATGCACCCCTAGAAGAATTCATTGAGAAGTGCACCTTGTAAAATGGGGTCACTTATGTGGGTTATGCTGTTGTGACATGGCACCCTCAAACCAGTCAAGAAAAATCTGAACTCCAAAATGGTGCTTCTTCTCTTCTGACCTTTGCACTGTACCTCAAAAGTAGTTTTCAACCACATTTGGGTTATTGGCATACTCGAGAAATTGCACAACAATTTTTGGGGTCCATTTTGTCCTGTTACCCTCTTGAAAATTAAAAATAAAATAAATATGTAATTTTGCTATTTTCATGGCTCTATGTTATAAACTTCTGTGAAGCACCTGGATGTTCAAAGTGCTCACCACACATCTAGATGCATTCCATGAGGGGTCTAGTTTCCAAAATGCGGTGTTTTGTTGGGGTTTCTGCCTTTTAGGCACATCAAGGGCCTCCAAATGCGACATGACACCCGCAGACCATTCCATCAAAGTCTGCACTCCAAAACGTCACTCCTTCCTTTTTGAGGCCTGCCGTGAGCCCAAACAGTAGTTTTCTCCAAAATTCTGAAGAAATTGCACAACAAATTTTAAGAAGAACAGGTGTGTCCATCGAATGGTGCAGGTAAAAATTAACTTTTAATAAACATATCATAAAAAATAATCCATAAATATGGTATCCAGCACTAAGTGCACACTGGCTCTGAGCCTAACATCGATCTACGCATTTCGACCTGGTGGTCTTAGTCATGATCTGAATAAAAATCAAGGCAATACAATTCAATGGTCTCCTCCGAGACTTTCATTGGTGAACATTTGCATATAGTTAATTCCACCTGCCCATGTATAGTGCATATAAACTTTTAAAATCAACATATACACATAAAGCATTATATACATGTTATACATGAAGTCAAGATACAAAGACATGGTAAGCTGACTTTTGTTTTGTATTTTTAACAAATTTTAAGGTCCATTTTCTCCTGTTACCCATTGTTGCTAAAAAACACTCTTGTAGGAAAATTTAGATTTTTTTTATTTTCACAGCTCAATGTTATAAACTTCTGTAAAGCACCTGGGGGTTCAAGGTGCTCACCACACATCTAGATAAGTTTTAGGCTATGTGCACACGTTGCGGATTTAGATGCGGATCGCAGTTATTTTGGATGCGCGGAATTGCATCAAATCCACAGTGTAGTGCACAAGCAATGTTAGGCTAAGTTCACATTTGCGTATATGTCAGCAGCGTATCATCTGCATGCGTAAACGCATGCAAAATCGCATGTGAACGCATAATTTTTTATCCACATGTTCTTACGAATGATGTAAAAAAAAAAAGCTGGGATTGCATGCGTTTGTATGCATTTTTACATGCATTTGCATTGTTTATGTGCATGCGTATGGTAATTCCCAATGGGGGTGGCTTATGGATTTTCTATATATAGAGACACTGCACAGCAGAAATTCGCTCCTTTGGATGCTGTATGCTGCTGCTGCAAGATGGAGAGCGTGGAGAGCTTCAATTAGAATCTGGATTTATCTTTGAAATTGGCTTTTTCTTTCGCTGTGGCTTGTGAGGAAGAAAGGAGAAGAGAAAGACAGAGAAGCGTCTTCATTGCTTTTTTCGTAATACCCCATTGTTGAACTCTGACAGAGCCGTGGAGCCTACCACTCATTGTGCACAAAGTTTCATGAAAACCCGGCAAAGTTTTTTGACTACACCAGGATGTCGCAACACAGCTTCGATGATTTTCTGCAACGTGTCTGAGGATACATCAGCAGGCAGCACACCCAACTACGTACCACAATTCCTGCTGAGGAACGTCTGTTGGTGACCATAAGGTACGTAATTTTGAACAACAAACACCTGTCTTTACTATTATTATTAGAAAAGCCATGTACTGCTTTATTTGTTCCTTTGTCTGTTCCGCAGATTCCTGGTTACTGGAGAGACCTTAAGATCTCTACATTTTCAGTTTCAAATTGGACTGTCCACGCTTTCTGGGACTGTTGGAGACACCTGCTATGCATTGTGTGATGTTCTGCATGCCGACTTCCTCCCCCAACCCACAGCTGAACTCTGGATGAAAAATGCAGCAAAATTCAATGAAGTGTGTGGGGGTTGTGGATGGCAAACATTTTCGGATTCTGAAACCTGCAGGAAGTGGATCTGAGTACTTCAATTATAAAAAAATACTTTTCCATTGTTCTGATGGCAATTGCGGATGCTGAATGTCGATTTGTTGACGTTGGCTTATTTGAACGAGACAATGACGCACAGACTTTCAAAAAATCGGACATGGGACAACAATTGTATGGAAATGATTTTAAATTTCCCTCACCATAACGTCTTCCTAACACTGAAGGGCCGCCAATGCCGTTTGTTATTGTTGGTGATGAGGCCTTTCAAATGTCTGGCAACCTCCTAAAACCGTACTCAAGTCGGGACTTGAGTCACACAAAAAGGATTTTCATCTACCAACTGACAAGGGCACAAAGAACTGTGTAGTGTGCCTTTCGTTTGCTGGCATCTAAATGGCGCATTTTGGGCACAGCCGTAAATCTAAAAAATTGGAGACAAATAAGATTAAAAAATAAGACAATTGGAGGATTGGGTCAGACACATTGGGGGAAGATACATTGGGGGAAGAGAACACATTAGGAGTGGAAAACAAGTTGGAAGGGATTGACACATTGGAAGGGAAAGAACGAAGCGAAGGTGTGGACAGGCTAGAAAACAGACACATTAGGAGGTGAGGATTGAGATTGAGGGGGTGCTGGTAATATTGTTTTCCTGGTTTTTCTCCTTCGGGACTTGGTTTTTGCTGCTTTTTTACCCTGGTGCTGCGTTGGTGTAGGAGAAGTGTGGGCTGCTGCACTTGGCATGATGGTGGAACAGGACGGCTGGGCTGCTGCTACGTGTTGGTGGATTTGGATAGCTGGACTGCTGCACTCGGCTGTGTGGTGGGGGATGTGGATGGCTGAGCTGCTGCATTCAGCTGCATGGTGAGCTGGGTATTCTTGGCAATGTTGTAATGTCCAATGGTGGTGGTGAAAGATAAGTCTCTCGGCGAGTCAGTGCTGGCGGATTCTGCCACAGCTGCAGTCCTGGAGCTTGTTGCCCTGTAGGGAAAGACCTTTGTGCCTGCTTCTGATATCAGGACCGCTGGATGGCCTCGGTATAAGCATCCTGACAGGCCTTCATCACAAACAGCTGGAGATCAGGACTAAGGTTTTCCGTCATGCCCCATTCTATAGTGGAAAAATAATGTTGCTCCGGTCTATTAAGGTCACCTTCCAGGCGGTCAAGGCATTTGTGGACTTCCTGTAAGAGTGTGTTCACATGAGTGAACCCACTCTCCATCCTATCCACATCCTCCTTCATCCCAGTCTGGAAGACAAAGCTTAAGTGAATAAACCTCTCCCAAGCCCTCTGCCGCTGCAGAGCAGACCCAAGTAAAGTAGTGGCAGAGGGCTGGCAGAGGGCTGGCAGAGGGGAAAACTAGAAGGACCAGCTTCCTGTTCCCTAGCCTGTGAAGCCTGCCTGGTTGCTGAATTGCTGGTGGATGATTGTGATGGAGCCGCTTCGTTGGCTGGTCGATGAGGGGCCGCTCTAACAGAGGAAGATCCAGGTTCTACAGTGCTGCTCCAGGTTCTGTATGGAAATGAAATAAAAAAAGATAATTACAAAAAAGAATAAATTAAATAATGGTGAAAGACAACACAAAAATGCTCACGTTCGCTGAGAAAGCGCTGGCTTCAGAAAAGAAAGCTTCTTATGATATTTGTATTTTCTTAGTTTTCGCGTTGCACCACTTCGAACCCGAATCTCCTCTCTCATGTCCTTATTGAAGCGATCCTTCATCGAATGCCAACAAACTTTTGTTCTCTTATCTGTGAAGGGGGAAGAAAGAAACAATTGTTAAAAGACAGCAACATTTACAGAAAAACAGAGGCAGACAAAATAGCTATACTTACCAAAATCCTTCCTTGCCTTTGGCGTTGCATGGTCCCAGTCATCCAGCAGCGATCTGGCCACTTCTTCCCAGAGTCGTAGGATCAAGAATGAGTCGGAATGATTCCGATCACGGGGGTCCCACAATGATGCTCTGTCTTGCACTGCTTGAATCAGTCGGTCATTATCTATGTCACGTTGTGGAACCTATAGATGAAATACCAAAAAAAGAATTTGTTAGTAAAAAGGACAACAAATTCAATAACAACTCTGATAAAGGATACTTACACCCACTCTTTCCTCCTCAGCAACTTGAGGCCACCGACCCTGGGAAGAATCATTTCCACTTGACTGCTCCTGCTCTTCAAAAGTGTTAGGTACCTGTAAAGAAAATGCATGATTTTACACATGTCTACTATTGACAGTCAACACATACCAATCAGTAAATCAAATGTGATTACATAATCAGTGTCCTCGGAACCTTCAGTGGAGGACATGTTGAGTAGGCAGCAGTCAAATGAAACACTAGAGGGAAAAAAAGACAAATGTAATTTGTTAAAAGCAAAACACAATTTAGCCCCCCCAAAAATGGACATCAATACTTACATTACAGACAGTAGTCCAAGCACACAGCAGGCAGGCACCACACAACAGGAACTGCAGCACAGTGCAAGGACGGACTGAAGAACAGCACCAGGACAGCAGCACCGGGATCAAGACAGCAGCATTGGGACCAAGAGAGCAGCCCCAGCACCAATACAGCAGCACCTAATCTACAAGGAATGAAAAAGAAAATTCTGTACACAGTATAAAGTGCAACGACAGAAATACATTTTCAAAGCTTCTATACTTACATAGACAGCAGCATTGGGACCAAGACAGCAGCACCAGGAACAGGACAGCAGCATCGGGACCAAGATGGTGGTACTGGGATCAAGATGGAAGCACTGGGATCAAGACGGCGGTACTGGGACCAAGATAGAGGCACTTAATCTGCAAGGAATGTAAAAAAAATCTGTATGGAGTACAGAGTGCAAAGGCAGAATGACATTTTCACATCTTCTATACTTACATATAGACACCACCACTGGGACCAAGACGGCGGCACTGGGACCAAGACGGTGGCACTGGGACCAAGACTGCGGGACTGGGACTAAGACGGAGGCACTGGGACCAAGACAGCGGTACTGGGACCAAGACGGAGGCACTTAATCTGCAAGGAATGTAAAAAATAAATCTGTAGAGAGTACAGAGTGCAAAGACAGAAAGACATTTTTACATCTTCTATACTTACATATAGACGGTACCACTAGGACCAAGACGGCGGCACTGGGACCAAGATGGAGGCACTGGGATCAAGACAGCAGGACTGCCACCAAGATGGAGACACTGAGATCAAGACGTCGGCACTGGGACCAAGACAGTGGCACTGGGACCAAGACAGCAGCACCGGGATGGCCGCAACAAACAGTCTAGAAGCAGCAGAAAAAAAAAACATAAGTACAGAGTACATAATGCAGTGAAAGACAGACAGACCTTTTCAAAGCTTCTATACTTACATCCAGAGTCTTCTGTCTTCATCCAATGTCCTGTGCCTGCATCCAGAGTCTTCTGCCTTCTTCCAAAGTCCTGAGGCTGCATCAAGAGTCTTGAGAGTAATGGACTTCCTGTATCCATGCACCCTTTTATACAGCTAGCCATTTTCAAGTGGTTACATCATTTCCAAGGCAAAATTAGTCAGAAGTACGCATGCATATCGAACGCAAGCGTATGCATGTCCTTGCGTAACCATGCGTTCCCATAGACCGTAATGCGTTTTTTTTACGCAATCATCCGCAATCTTATGCATGCGGATGATTTTGCAATTTTTGCCTCTACAAAGTAGAGGCCATCTGATGGCCCTCTTGACAATAGTGAGGGCTACCAGTTGGCCTTCTAACAATAGTAAGGGCCGCCTGATGGCCCTCTAGAAATAGTGATGGCTGCCTAATGGCCCTGAAAAAAAAATTGGTGACTTTCAGAGTCCCTCTTTCATAAATGAAACAGGATGTGTCTGAGCATGTCTCACATACCATGTGGACATATGAGGTAATAAAATGATCAAATTACATTTTCTGTACAATGTTTTTTTCACCATTGAAAGCAATGCAAATGTGCAAAAAATGCAGCAAAAACACTATGCGTGATCATAGCCCAAGGTGTGGAGGAGCATTTTTTTTTCTCTTATTTATTTTGGCTTATATACAAGTCATTATCCTGGAAAGAATGTTTCTTAACAATTTTTCTAGTCAAATCCATTTTAACTGCGGTTTTGTATGTTTTATTGTCAGTCCGTAATAGTGGCGTAACACTCTGAAAACATTGTTCCCAGCAGCAACCTGGATTCAAAGATGCTTTCAGGGGTCTTCCCCATGCTGTTACCATGCCATTTCAGCACTGGAAAAATGGGGGAGGATGGTGCTGGAAAATGCTTGAGTTTACAATTGACTTCCATTAATATTAGAGTACTGGAGCAATTAGAAGCTTCAAAAATTAATGATAATAATGCGCACACTTTAGTAGATAAATACTTGTCTTAAAGTTTCAGGATGTAGTATTTTCATTAAAAAATAAAGAAAATTCAAATAAAAGCTACATACCTTTTTCAAATAGGATGGGACAGGAAAATTTGTGCACAGTCCTGTCCCAATAGCAACCACTTGAAACTTACTGCTATATTCAGGTGGCACTGCTATATATTCAGTGGTGTGTGTATGCCTCCAATATTAGACTATTCAAGCATTGAAGTGGGTTCAAAATTTTTTTTGAAACAATGTACACACTCCGATAAGTAATAACTTGTGTTTAAGTGTCAGGATAAGGCCGGGGTCACACTAGACCGTAATACGGACGAGTGCAATTCGATAAAAAAACGCATAGCGCTCGTCCCAATGTTAATCTATGGGGCAGCTCCCATCATCCGATATTTTCTCGGCCGTATTCAGGATCCGAGTGAAATCGCAGCATGCTGCGATTGTCCGCGTATCTCGGCCGAGAATCGCCAATGAAAGTCTATGGGGGTGAGAAAAAATAGCACAGCACACGGACCATCAGGGTGACTTGCGAGAAATTCTCAGGCATTGGGCAGGTGACAGGAAAGGCTCAGCCATTATTTGCTCATTTTGCAAGTGTGTGAGAAAATCTCACCATACGGATGCCATACGGATGTCACACGGATGTCACACGGATCATTTGATGCGAAAAAATCGCATCTTCGCACTGCACATGGATCACTGTTTTGGTAACATTTGTGCGATTCTCGTCCGTCAAAAAAAGGACCGTTTTCTTATACGTTGTGTGTGTCCCCGGCCTAAGGAAGATTTCCTTAAATAAAATGGTGTGTCTCAAAATGCAGGGAGTGCACTTTCATTAGCAGACAGATACAAGCCTTGAATTCAGAATTCGGATTAAGTTGCAAAATCTGCTGTGAGTGATTTAATAGTTTCCTTGCTTGCTGGCACTGTGTGAAGAAAAAAAAATAATCATTTTTTAACCCCTTAATCCCATATGACGTACTATCCCGTCCAGGTGACCTGGGACTTAATTCCCATGGACGGGATAGTACGTCATATGCGATCGGCCGCGCTCACGGGGGGAGCGCGGCCGATCGCGGCCGGGTGTCAGCTGCCTATCGCAGCTGACATCCGGCACTATGTGCCAGGAGCGGTCACGGACCGCTCCCGGCACATTAACCCCCGGCACACCGCGATCAAAGATGATCGCGGTGTGCCGGCGGTGCAGGGAAGCATCGCGCAGGGAGAGGGCTCCCTGCGGGCTTCCCTGAGACGATCGGTACACGGTGATGTGCTCACCGTGTACCGAGCGTCTTCTCCCTGCAGTCCCCGGATCCAAAATGGCCGCCGGGCTGCATCCGGGTCCTGCAGGGAGCACTTCCGGGTCAGGATCAGGCTGCAGCTGCAGCTCTAATCCTGCCCGGCTGTATGTCAGATCACCGATCTAACAGAGTGCTGTGCACACTGTCAGATCGGTGATCTGTGATGTCCCCCCCTGGGACAAAGTGAAAAAGTAAAAAAAAAAATTTCCACACTTGTAAAAAAAAATAAAAAAAAAATTCCTAAATAAAGCAGAAAAAAAAAAATATTATTCCCATAAATACATTTCTTTACATAAAAAAAAAACAAAAAAAACAATAAAAGTACACATATTTAGTATCGCCGCGTCCGTAACGACCCGACCTATAAAACTGGCCCACTAGTTAACCCCTTCAGTGAACACCGTAAGAAAAAAAAAAAAAAAACGAGCCAAAAAACAACGCTTTATTATCATAACGCTGAACAAAAAGTGGAATAACACGCGATCAAAAAGACGGATATAAATAACCATGGTACCTCTGAAAACGTCATCTTGTCCCGCAAAAAACGACCCGCCATATAGCATCATAACCAAAAAAATAAAAAAGTTATAGTCCTGAGAATAAAGCGATGCCAAAATAATTATTTTTTCTATAAAATAGCTTTTATCGTATAAAAGCGCCAAAACATAAAAAAAATGATATAAATGAGGTATCGCTGTAATCGTACTGACCCGAAGAATAAAACTGCTTCATCAATTTTACCAAACGCGGAACGGTATAAAAGCCTCCCCCAAAAGAAATTCATGAATAGCTGGTTTTTGGTCATTCTGCCTCACAAAAAATCGGAATAAAAAGCGATCAAAAACTGTCACATGTCCGAAAATGTAACCGATAAAAACGTCAACTCGTCCCGCAAAAAACAAGACCTCACATGACTCTGTGGACCAAAATATGGAAAAATTATAGGTCTCAAAATGTGGAGACGCAAAAACTTTTTTGCTATAAAAAGCGTCTTTTAGTGTGTGACGGCTGCCAATCATAAAAATCCGATATAAAAAACTCGCTATAAAAGTAAATCAAACCCCCCTTCATCACCCCCTTAGTTAGGCTAGGTTCACATTGCGTTAATGGGTTAACGCTAACGGACAGCGTTGCACGGCGAAAATGTCACAATTAACGCCGTGCAACGGGTCCATTAGCACAACCATTGACAGCAATGTGATTTTCGGGTGTAGCGCATCGCTAGAGCGTGCCATTTTCGGCTCGCGCTAGCAAGGTGCCGTTCTTTTGTGGCGCGCCTCAGACACTGCTTGCAGCGTCCGCGGCGCGCCCGAGGTCCGATCCCCGATCTTCCAGAGCGGGGACGTTAACGCGACCACTAAACACGACACCTAAAAAGACATTGCGTTAGCGCAATCCGCTAGTGCTAAACGGATTTCCCTAATGCAATGTGAACCTAGGCTTAGGGAAAAATAATAAAATTAAAAAAAATGTATTTATTTCCATTTTCCCATTAGGGTTAGGGTTAGGGCTAGGGTTAGGGCTAGGGTTAGGGTTTGTATTACATTTACGGTTGGGATTAGGGTTGGGATTAGAATTAGGGGTGTGTCAGGGTTAGGTGTGTGGTTAGGGTTACAGTTGGGATTAGGGTTAGGGGTGCGTTTGGATTAGGGTTTCAGTTATAATTGGGGGGTTTCCACTGTTTAGGCACATCAGGGGCTCTCCAAACGCGACATGGCGTCCGATCTCAATTCCAGCCAATTCTGCATTGAAAAAGTAAAACAGTGCTCCTTCACTTCCGAGCTTTCCCGTGCGCCCAAACAGGGGTTTACCCCAACATATGGGGTATCATCGTACTCGAGACAAATTGGACAACAACTTTTTGGGTCCAAGTTCTCTTGTTATCCTTGGGAAAATAAAAATTTGGGGGGCTAAAAATCATTTTTGTGGGAAAAAAAAGGATTTTTTATTTTCACGGCTCTGCGTTGTAAACTGTAGTGAAACACTTGGGGGTTCAAAGTTTTCACAACACATCTAGATAAGTTCCATGGGAGGTCTAGTTTCAATATGGGGTCACTTGTGGGTGGTTTCTACTGTTTGGGTACATCAGGGGCTCTGCAAATGCAACGTGACGCCTGCAGACCAATCCATCTAAGTCTGCATTCCAAATGGCGCTCCTTCCCTTCCGAGCTCTGCCATGCGCCCAAACAGTGGTTCCCCCCCACATACGGGGTATCAGCGTACTCAGGACAAATTGAACAACAACTTTTGGGGTCCAATTTATTCTGTTACCCTTGTAAAAATACAAAGCTGGGGGCTAAAAAATCATTTTTGTGAAAAAAAAAAATAATTTTTATTTTCACGGCTCTGCGTTATAAACTGTAGTGAAACACTTAGGGGTTCAAAGTTCTCACAACACATCTAGATAAGTTCCTTGGGAGGTCTAGTTTCTAATATGGGGTCACTTGTGGGGGGTTTGTACTGTTTGGGTACATCAGGGGCTCTGCAAATGCAACGTGACTCCTGCAGACCAATCCATCTAAGTCTGCATTCCAAATGGCGCTCCTTCCCTTCCGAGCTCTGCCATGTGCCCAAACAGTGGTTCCCCCCCACATATGGGGTATCAGCGTACTCAGGACAAATTGGACAACAACTTTTGGGGTCCAATTTATTATGTTACCCTTGTGAAAATACAAAACTGGGGGCTAAAAAATAATTTTTGCGAAAAAAAAAAAAAAATTATTTTAACGGCTCTGCGTTATAAACTGTAGTGAAACATTTGGGGGTTCAAAGCTCTCAAAACACATCTAGATAAGTTCCTTATGGGGTCTAGTTTCCAAAATGGTGTCACTTGTGGGGGGTTTTAATGTTTAGGCACATCAGGGGCTCTCCAAACCAACATGGCGTCCCAACTTAATTCCAGTCAATTTTGCATTGAAAAGTCAAATGGCGCTCCTTCCCTTCCGAGCTCTGCTATGCACCCAAAAAGTGGTTTACCCCCCACATATGGGGTATCGTCGCACTCAGGACAAATTGCACAACAACTTTTGTGGTCTAATTTCTTCTCTTACCCTTGGGAAAATAAAAAATTGGGGGCGAAAAGATCATTTTTGTGAAAAAATAAGATTTTTTATTTTTACGGCTCTGCATTATAAACTTCTGTGAAGCACTTGTTGGGTCAAAGTGCTCACCACACATCTAGATAAGTTCCTTAAGGGGTCTACTTTTCAAAATGGTGTCACTTGTGAGGGGTTCCAATGTTTAGGCACATCAGGGGCTCTCCAAACGCAACATGGCGTCCCATCTCAATTCCAGTCAATTTTGCATTGAAAAGTCAAATGGCGCTCCTTCCCTTCCGAGCTCTGCCATACGCCCAAACAATGGTTTACACCCATATATGGGGTATCAGCGTACTCAGGACAAATTGGCCAACAATTTTTGAGGTCCAATTTCTTCTCTTACTCTTGGGAAAATAAAAAATTGGGGGCGAAAAGATCATTTTTGTGAAAAAATATGATTTTTTATTTTTACGGCTCTGCATTATAAACTTCTGTGAAGCAATTGGTGGGTCAAAGTGGTCACCACACATCTAGATAAGTTCCTTAGGGTGTCTACTTTCCAAAATGGTGTCACTTGTGGGGGGTTTCAATGTTTAGGCACATCAGTGGCTCTCCAAACGCAACATGGCGTCCCATCTCAATTCCTGTCAATTTTGCATTTAAAAGTCAAATGGCGCTCCTTCCCTTCCGAGCTCTGCCATGCGCCCAAACAGTGGTTTACTCCCACATATGGGCTATCAGCGTACTCAGTACAGATTGTACAACAATGTTTGGCATCCATTTTATCCTGTTACCCTTGGTAAAATAAAACAAATTGGAGCTGAAATAAATTTTGTGTGAAAAAAAGTTAAATATTCATTCTTATTTAAACATTCCAAAAATTCCTGTGAAACCCCTGAAGGGTTAATAAACTTCTTGAATGTGGTTTTGAGCACCTTGAGGGGTGCAGTTTTTAGAATGGTCTCACACTTGGGTATTTTCTATCATATAGACCCCTCAAAATGACATCAAATGAGATGTGGTCCCTAAAAAAAAATGGTGTTGTAAAAATGAGAAATTGCTGGTCAACTTTTAACCCTTATAACTCCCTAACAAAAAAAAATTTTGGTTCCAAAATTGTGCTGATGTAAAGTAGACATGTGGGAAATGTTACTTATTAAGTATTTTGCGTGAGATATCTCTGTGATTTAAGGGCATAAAAATTTAAAGTTGGAAAATTGCGAAACTTTCTAAATTTTCGCCAAATTTCCGTTTTTTTCACAAATAAACGCAAGTTATATCGAATAAATGTTACTACTAAAATGAAGTACAATATGTCACGAGAAAACAATGTCAGAATCGCCAAGATCCGTTGAAGCGTTCCAGAGTTATAACCTCATAAAGGGACAGTGGTCAGAATTGTAAAAATTGGCCCGGTCATTAACGTGCAAACCACCCTCGGGGCTTAAGGGGTTAAAATACTGTTGCTGCAGTATATCACAGAGGTGGTATTAATTCACAGTCACACACTGAGTGGTGATGATGACACTGCTACAAAGTTCAGTGTATATCACTTTAATCTTGAATTCCTATTTACAGACAAAGACCATCTCTCTCATTTTCAATCTGATACATCAGCACTGAAATAGTACACCCCAATCACATTTGGCTTTTTTTTTTTTTAAATCTCTATGCTGTGTGCTATGCGTGCTCCTATCTTTAACCACTTACCGGCATCGGACGTACTATACCGTCCGATGCCGGCTCCCCTGCTTTGATGCAGGGCTCCGCGGTGAGCCCGCACCAAAGCCGGGACATGTCAGCTGTTTTGAACAGCTGACATGTGCCCGTAATAGGCGCGGGCAGAATCGCGATCTGCCCGCACCTATTAACTAGTTAAATGCCGCTGTCAAACGCAGACAGCGGCATTTAACTACCGCTTCCGGTCGGGCGGCCGGAAATGACGTCATCGCTGACCCCCGTCACATGTCCGGGGGTCGGCGATGCGTCTCCATTGTAGCCATAGAGGTCCTTGAGACCTCTATGGTTACTGATTGCCCGTCGCTGTGAGCGCCACCCTGTGGTCGGCGCTCACAGCACACGTGCAATTCTGCTACATAGCAGCGATCAGCAGATCGCTGCTATGTAGCAGAGCCGATCGTGCTGTGCCTGCTTCTAGCCTCCCATGGAGGCTATTGAAGCATGGCAAAAGTTAAAAAAAAAGTTTAAAAAAATGTGAAAAAAATAAAAAAAACATAAAAGTTTAAATCACCCCCCTTTCGCCCCAATCAAAATAAATCAATAAAAAAAATATCAAATCTACGCATATTTGGTATCGCCGCGCTCAGAATTGCCCGATCTATCAAATAAAAAAAAGTATTAACCTGATCGCTAAACAGCGTAGCGGGAAAAAAACTCGAAACGCCAGAATTACGTTTTTTTGGTCGCCGCGACATTGCATTAAAATGCAATAACGGGCGATCAAAAGAACGTATCTGCACCGAAATGCTATCATTAAAAACGTCATCTCGGCACGCAAAAAATAAGCCCTCAACCGACCCCAGATCACGAAAAATGGAGACGCTACGAGTATCGGAAAATGGCGCAATTTTTTTTTTTTTTTTTTAGCAAAGTTTGGAATTTTTTTTCACCACTTAGATAAAAAATAACCTAGTCATGTTTGGTGTCTATGAACTCGTAATGACCTGGAGAATCATAATGGCAGGTCATTTTTAGCATTTAGTGAAGCTAGCAAAAAAGCCAAACAAAAAACCAATGTGGGATTGCACTTTTTTTGCAATTTCACCGCACTTGGAATTTTTTTCCCGTTTTCTAGTACACGACATGCTAAAACCAATGATGTCGTTCAAAAGTACAACTCGTCCCGCAAACAATAAGCCCTCACATGGCCAAATTGACGGAAAAATAAAAAAGTTATGGCTCTGGGAAGGAGGGGAGCGAAAAACGAACACGGAAAAACGAAAAATCCCCTGGTCATGAAGGGGTTAAACAATCTATGCATAAAATGGCATTCCTGGGCAAACTTCTATGCTTTATTCTGCCTGTGATTGCTTCCTTGATTAATTGTGCTACACTATGTAATTGGATTGTTGCAGGTCCTTATTGGGAAGTCTGTGTTGTTGTTACTGACGCTACAGTGGGGAAAAAAAAGTATTTAGTCAGCCACTAATTGTGCAACTTCTGCCACTTAAAAAGATGAGAGAGGCCTGTAATTGACATCATAGGTAGACCACAACTATGAGAGTCAAAATGAAAAAACAAATCCAGAAAATCACCTTGTCTGATTTGGCTAGATTTATTTTGCATATTATGGTGGAAAATAAGTATTTGGTCACATAAAAACATACAAGATTTCTGTCTCTCACAGACCTGTAACTTCTTCTTTAAGAGGCTCTTCTGTCCTCCACTCATTACCTGTAGTAATGGCACCTGTTTGAGTTTGTTATCACTATAAAAGACACCTATCCACAACTTCAAACAGTTCCACTCCAAACTCCACTATGATGAAAGCCAAAGAGCTGTCAAAGGACACCAGAAACAAAATTGTAGCCCTGCACCAGGCTGGGAAGACGGCAATAGGCAAGCAGCCTGGTGTGATGAAATCAACTGTGAGAGCTATAATAAAAAAAATGGAAGACATACAAGACCACTGATAATCTCCCTCAATCTGGGGTTCCACGCAAGATCTCACCCCGTGGGGTCAAAATGATCACAAGAACGATGAGCAAAAATCACAGAACCACATGGGGGGACCTAGTGAATGACCTGCATAGAGCTGGGACCACAGTAACAAAGGCTACCATCAGTAACACACTACGCCATCAGGAACTCAGATCCTGCAGTGCCAGACGTGTCCTCCTGCTTAAACCATACATGTCCAGGCCCGTCTGAAGTTTGCTAGAGAGCATGTGGATTATTCAGAAGAGTATTGGAGTATTCGGAGTAACCCTTGACTCTGCCCTGTCCTTCAAACCGCACATCCAAGCTCTCGCCACCTCCTGTCGCCTCCAGCTCAAAAATATTTCCAGAATCCGTCCTTTCCTCAACCCACACTCTACCAAAATGCTTGTGCATGCCCTAATCATCTCCCGCCTCGACTACTGCAACATACTCCTCTGTGGCCTACCTTCTAATACTCTCGCACCCCTCCAGTCCATCCTTAACTCTGTTGCCCGACTAATTAATCTCTCTCCTCGCTACACTCCTGCTTTACCTCTTTGCAAATCCCTTCACTGGCTCCCAATTTCCCAGCGTATCCAGTTTAAACTACTAACACTGACCTACAAAGCCATCCATAACCTTTCTCCTCCGTATATTTCCACACTAATCTCTCAATATCTTCCCTCACGTAATCTCCGGTCCTCCCACGACCTCCTCCTTTCCTCCATGCTTATTCGCTCCTCACTCAATCGCCTCCAAGACTTCTCCCGAATATCACCCATCCTCTGGATTTCAGTGCCCCAACACATCCGGTTATCCACTACTTTTGGATCCTTCAAAAGAAACCTGAAAACCCACCTCTTCAAGGAAGCTTACAGCCTGTAAAAACCACACGGCCACCTCAACACCATTGGAGCTACTGCAACCCTCGACCTCCTGTCTCCTTCCCCATAATCCTGTGGAATGTAAGCCCGCAAGGGCAGGATCCTCTTCCCTCTGTACCAGTCTGTCATTGTTAGTTTTGTTTACTGTAAGTGATATTTTTATTTTGATGTAACCCCTTCTCATGTACAGCACCATGGAATTAATGGTGCTATATAAATAAGTAATCTTTATTTTTATAAATAAGTAATCTTTATTTTTATATAGCACTAACATATTCCGCAGCGCTTTACAGGTTGCACACATTATCGTTGCTGTCCCCCGTTGGGGCTCACAATCTAAATTCCCTATCAGTATGTCTTTGGAATGTGGGAGGAAACCGAAGTACCCAGAGGAAACCCACGCAAACACGGAGAGAACATGCAAACTCTTTGCAGATGTTGTCCTTAGTGGGGCTTGAACCCAGGACTCCAGCACTGCAAGGCTGCTGTGCTATCCACTGCGCCACCGTGCTGCCCGAATAAATAAATAAATAATAAATAATAATAATAATATTGGGACAATGTCATATTGTCTGATGAAACCAAAGTAGAACTGTTTGATAGAAACAAAACTTGTCGTGTTTGGAGGAGACTGAATGCTGAGTTGCATCCAAAGAACACCATACCTACTGTGAAGCATGAGGGTAGCAATATCATGCTTTGGGGCTGTTTCTCTGCAAAGGGACTAGGGAGACTGATCCCTGGACATGAAGGAATGAATGGGACCATGTATCGTGAGATTTTGAGTGCAAACGTCCTTCCATCAGCAAGGGCAATGAAG
This sequence comes from Ranitomeya imitator, assembly GCF_032444005.1. Lineage (NCBI taxonomy): Eukaryota > Metazoa > Chordata > Amphibia > Anura > Dendrobatidae > Ranitomeya > Ranitomeya imitator. The sequence continues at coordinate 200,558,167 of NC_091285.1, read as the reverse complement.
ATGGAATGTGGATGGGTCTTTCAGCATGACAATGATCCCAAGCACACTGCCAGGGCAACGAAGGAATGGCTTCATAAGAAGCATATGAAGGTCCTGGCCTAGCCAGTCTGCAGATCTCAACCTCATAGAAAACCTATGGAAGAATTTGAAAGTCCATGTTGCCCAGCGACAAGCTCAAAACATCACTGCTCTAGATGAGATCTTCATGGAGGACTGGGGAAAAATACCACCAACAGCGTGTGTCAGCCTTGTGAAGACTTACAGAAAATGTTTGACCTCTGTCATTGCCAACAAAGGATAGATAACAAAATATTGAGATGAACTTTTGTTAATGACCAAATACTTGTTTTCCACCATAATTTGCTATATAAATCTTGCTAAATTAGACAAGGTGATTTTCTGGATTTGTTTTCTCATTTTGACTCTCATAGTTGTGGTCTACCTATGATGTCATATACAGGCCTCTCTCATCTTCTTAAGTGGGAGATCTTGCACAATTGGTGGCTGACTAAATACTTTTTTTCCCCACTGTATTAGCCAGTTTGTGTGGCATCTGTGAAATGGCACGAAAATTTGTTTTTTTTTGCTGATCCTTGAGAATCAAATCACAGATTCTTTAAATTCACAATTCATCGATTTCAGAAAAATCAACTTGAATTCGATCCTATTCTGATCCATCCGCTCATCTCTAGATAACATTTTGGAAATAGGATAAAACCCTATTCCGCAGTCTTTTACCTCTTAGTTATGGAGCTTGAACCCTCTAGGTTCAAGCCTCATATTGTAATCCGATTTCTTATATTTTTTATTATTCCATTTCTTCTTCTCCGCTTTTTCCGCAATTAATGCGGCCCGAACCGCTCGGCGCGGAGACCCCGTTCAGGCGGCGTTTCGAAGTCCTCGGTGGGGACATGTGTGCTATGTATTTTTGGAGTCGATCCGATTTGTAATTTTTTTTAAAAATCGCATTTTAAGCAAAAATTTTCCCATAGGAATTCTTGGCGACCTTTCCATGACCCCCAACTGTCATGGATTGAAGCCACAGCTCAGGTGCACTGACCTTACAAAGATGGCAGCTATGCAAATGTACAGTATCCATTTTAGGAGATGATCATTTATCAAAATCAAACATCAGAATAATGTGACTCTGATTTGTGACTTTGACTCGTGACTCTGACTCGTGACTACCGAGGTGCCGAATGTGCCAAAGTGGCTACCAAGTGGCCAATGTGGCTACCAAGTGGCCAAAGTGGCTACCGTGGTGCTAAATGTGCCAAAGTGACTACCAAGTTACAAAAGTGGCTACCGAGGTGCCGAATGTACTAAAGTGACTACCAAGTGGCCAAAGCAGCTACCAAGTCGCCAAAGTGGCTACCGAGGTGCCGAATGTGCCATGAAACTAGCTCCTGTTCTTCCTCTACCTCCTCTTTCTCATTGTCACCCAATCCACATTGGGATGAGATGAGGCTGGGCTGTGTGTAATCACACGGTATGGTTCATTGGTCCATCTCATCGTGCTCCGCCTGCAATTTCTGCACTTTGATTGTGAACAGAGAGTGCTTCAGAAAACAGAGAAGTGGGATGGTGATGCTAATTATGGTGTCATCCCCACTCACCATCTTGGTGGAGTCTTGGAGGATGTTCATATGTCTGACATCCATGTCCACTCCTGAGGTCTTATGTGTGTAGTTTGAACTGAATACTGATGGCCTTGTTGATGCTGGTAGTCAACAACTGCCCTCTTCTGCTCACAAATAATTCCAACATCTGCAGTGTAGAGTTTCAATGCATGGGGATGTGAGGGAGTGGCAGGGCTGTATTCGTGGCTGAGACTAATGGCTCTTGCGCACCCTGGTCTCTCGTCACATTCAAACAATGTCCTTTTGTCAATGTACTTGCTTCTCTGATCTCTGTATCTTCAGGGTCTCCTCTGAGTTGCTGAAGACCCCCTCCGTATGACTGCAGACAAGCAGAGACACAATGCAATTTCAATCGTAAACAAATAACTTTACTTCTATCTTTTCGCAGCACGTCCATATCAGATATAGCATCAGTGTAGGGTTCCATGCAATTCACAATCTTTATTTTCCCTGTACTCTTCCCTATGCCTTTCAGTAGGTGCCCGGGTTGTACCGTTCCATCCAGTACCACAGCATCATCTCTGTTCAGCCCTACTGCGTTCTGGAGTTCCTTAGTCCACTTTGCCCCGGACAAGAGGGCATCTGCCCATGAAGTAAGCTGCCACATGTTGAGCGACCTGCGTCCCTGTACTGCTGTGGCTTTGGCTACAGCTTCTGTTCCCACTACTGCTATGACTGCTGCCCTTCCGGCCCACTGGCCCTGGATGGCTGGGCTTCTTGCTTCAAATGTTGCAGACGCAACCACACTGTACAGGCTCTACGGCCCTACTGATCTAAACAGGAAAAACCCTTTATCTTATCCAGGATTGGCACCTCCTAAATAACTATATTCACTGATGTACCACATCTAGTGTAATAATTGAGGTACTGCACTTTCCCTATTAATCCTGTACAAATAACTGTATACAGCAATAAATGTACAAGGCAATGTATGAAGGAAGGGAATGGAGCATCACACTGTCACTGTACACCCCTTACAGGGACATCACACACGTGTGATAGAAATATTTATATCATGTAGATCTCACTTGCATGTATACTCCTCTATAATAATATATACTCAGTTAGTTTATAATCAATTGCTCAGCTTGACCACATGAGCTAGGCCAGATGGTTCGTCGGTGCTTTCCAGACACCAGAAAAGCGGAAAAACTCCAGATGTATTAAGTGCTGATGAGATGTCTCAACTTAGTCCTAGATGCAGAGAACTTCATTTTAGTTGCTTAACCCCTTTCTGACCTCGGACGGGATAGTACGTCCAAGGTCAGAAGCCCCTCTTTGATGCGGGCTCCGGCGGTGAGCCCGCATCAAAGCCCGGGAGCTGTTTTGAACAGCTGACATGTGCCCGCAATAGGCGCGGGCAGAATCGCGATCTGCCCGCACCTATTAACTAGTTAAATGCCTCTGTCAAACGCAGACAGCGGCATTTAACTACTGCATCCGGCCGGGCGGCCGGAAATGACGGCATCGCCGACCCCCATCACATGATCGGAGGTCGGCGATGCTTCAGTGTTGTAACCATAGAGGTCCTTGAGACCTCTATGGCTACAGATCCCCGGCAGCTGTGAGCGCCACCCTGTGGTCGGCGCTCACAGCACACCTGATTTTCTGCTACATAGCAGCGAACAGCAGATCGCTGCTATGTAGTAGAGCCAATCGTGCTGTGCCTGCTTCTAGCCTCCCATGGAGGCTATTGAAGCATGGCAAAAGTAAAAAAAAAGTAAAAAAAAAAGTGAAAAAAATAAAAAAATATAAAAGTTTAAATCACCCCCCTTTCACCCCAATCGAAATAAATCAAGAAAAAAAAAATCAAACCTACACATATTTGGTATCGCCGTGTTCAGAATCGCCCGATCTATCAATAAAAAAAAGCATTAACCTGATCGCTAAACAGCGTAGCGAGAAAAAAATTAAAAAAGCCAGAATTACGTTTTTTTGGTCACCGCGACATTGCATTAAAATGCAATAACGGGCGATCAAAAGAGCGTATCTGCACCAAAATGCTATCCTTAAAAACGCCAGCTCAGCATGCAAAAAATAAGCCCTCAACTGACCCCAGATCATGAAAAATGGAGACGCTACGAGTATCGGAAAATGGCGCAATTTATTTTTTAGCAAAGTTTGGAATTTTTTTTCACCATTTACGTAAAAAATAACCTAGTCATGTTAGGTGTCTATGAACTCGTAATAGAGAAAAACGCGTGCACTATTAAGTGGTGGTGCAACAAGGTAGGTTCCCACACCTTCACGTAAGTAAAAGATAAACCTTTGCACTCAACTTATAATGCTCAGATGCAATTTTATTGTAGTACTAGAAACGTTTCGGTCCGCTACAACTGGGACCTTCATCAGTAACTACAAAAAGTGAAATCAATATATATATATATAAAAAAACAGTGCAGAAAACACAACAAAAAACAAAATCAAAATAAAGTATATACATAATTCTGTCAATATATAGTGATGCTGAGCCAAAACTAACGAATGGGTCACAGAGATACAACATATAGATCTATACGAGAAAAAGTCATGCAGGCGGAGAGATATAATATAACTGGCAGCGGAATACACCTATAAAAGGACAAACAAGAAGAATGAAAGAGCTGCTACATACCGTACTAGTGGACTAATTTGGGAGCAAGCAATAGCTCAAATAGGTGCCAGGGCACAGAGCAGGCAGTGCCTGTACGGGGAAGGAAAAGGAGAAGGATTGTGTCCTATCTATAAAGCCCAAACCAAGGTGCCCACCATAATATGGGGATGTATCATACCTGGATAGTTACTAGAGAAGCGCGCCAGCTAGGCTAAGGGAAGGGGAGAAAATATACTTATCAGCTACTGCTGAAATAAATTATCGGTCCAAAGAGACAGATTCAGAAAGGTGCTGTAGTTACCTGCGGAGTAGAGGTGAAGTACACATGGGTCAGACGCGGTGTCCCCCGCTCGTCTGCCGAATGGCTCGTGGGAGCGCATACTAGTAACCAGGAGGCGGGACCTAGGAAAGGGCTAACACCAATGGGATAACGCCTATAGGGGGCGGAAGTGACGCTGTAGGCAGGAAATGGAAAAGAGTTTCCAAGGTAACGCGGTGTATAGTGTAAGCAGGCGCCCCTGTAGAGGCTTAGAGGGGAAGACGGTCCCCATGTAAATACCCTCCCTCCGGAAAACGGGGTGACATATATGGTTCCGGCAACAACGCTAATTAAACTACGAGACTCAGAGGTTTTATGTAAATAACGGCACCGAGTAGACAGAACGGGGACTACAAGGAGCCGGACCTCTAAACAGTGCCCCAAAGTATAGGAGATAGGAACCAAAGCAGAAAGGTACAAATAGTATAAATGCAACACGATAAAGGCACAGTAGATGGTGAGTTACACAGGACTGCCGTGGAGGACGCGGTATGGCACATGTATAGTGGGTGACGTCCGGAGAGAAGTAATCCACGCGAATCTGTGACAGCAGTAGTGGTGTTAGAAACAGACTTCAGTATAGGCGGTTCTAAAACGGAACAAAGAATAGTTAGGACCAGAAACCATGCACACATAAAAAAATGCAATGTTGCCTGATTATAACCCACAGAAAGAAGTGAAATGAACATTAGCACTAAATGAATGACACGGTACTGTACCAACATTAACTAACAGGCCATGTAGGAATATTAGTAAGGTATCTGCTATATAGGGAGGTATCTGCTATATAGGGACATGGCTATCACCATCTACCTACAATGAGAGAATACGATAGATCATGCGTGACTAAGAACCAGTTGGTCTAAAGTGAAAATAGACTGGGAAAGAGGAGGAGCTGGGTCCAAAAGTGCAGGACCAGGGCTAAAAGCTATATAAAGGCTAACAGGTCGTAGTCTCTATTAAGGCCTTTGGGATGTAGTGTGTCTAGTGTATGTATCCAGAACGCCTCTCTACGTTTCAGACGAAGTATTCTGTTGCCTCCTCGTCTTAGTTGAGGGATGTGCTCAATGACTTGAAACTTGAGTTGAGAGATGCTGTGGCCTTTATCTTTAAAATGTGACGGAATGGGTAGTAACAGGTTTTGACAGCGTATGGTGGATTTATGTTTGGAGATTCTGTTGCGGATGGCTTGAGGTGTTTCTCCTATATATAGTAGGCCGCAGGGGCATTTAATTAGGTATATAGCCCATGACGTGTCGCAAGTGAAGAAATCAGTAATAGGAAAAGTCTTACCCGACTGAGGGTGATGGAATGTGGACCCCTTCTGTACATTATTGCACTGTGAGCAATGAAGGCAAGGGAAGGTGCCAGTGCGCGGGTGCTGTAAAAAGCGTTGGCGCGGGACTGATTTATTTGTGCCAATATCCGCCTTAACCAATGTGTCTCTGAGATTAGGGGCCCGCCTGAAGCAAGGAAGGAAGGGTTCATGAAACTCAGGGACCTCCGGGTGGGCACTAGATAGAAGGTGCCAGTGTCTACGGATGAACTTATGTAAAACGTATGCGTAGGGATGATAAGAATGAACAAAAGGTATCCGTTTAGATGATTTATGAGGATTAGGTTGGGAGGGTACCTGTGCTGCCTGCAGAATGGAGGCTGGATAGCCCCGTTGTGAAAATTTTGTAGTCATTTCATGCAGCCTATTGGAACGGAGGTGGGGATCTGATACAATCCTGGAGACTCGATGAAACTGGGACCGTGGTATAGACCGTTTTGTAAATGGTGGATGAAAACTAGAGAAATGTAATAGGCTATTACGGTCAGTGCTCTTAGTGTATAGGTCTGTTGAAATAGCCCCATCAGGTGAACGAACAACCAAGGTGTCTAGGAAATTGATCTTACTCGAGTCATGTGACATCGTAAAGGAGATACCGGGCCAGGCTGTGTTGAGCCACTCGAAGAAAAAGGCGAGGGCTTCCAATGTGCCCCCCCATATGCAAAAAACGTCATCGATATAACGTTTCCAGATGATAACATTGGATTCAAAGAGTGAGTGAGGATAAATCTTGCTCTCCTCAAAATCCGCCATGTAGCAGTTAGCATAGGGGGGTGCTACATTGGAGCCCATCGCGGTGCCGCGTACCTGCAGATAGTAATCGTCCTGAAACATGAAGTGGTTAGAAGTCAGAATTACTGTTAATAGTTCAATGCAGAGGTTAACCTGGTCTCTAGGGGTACCGGAGTATGTTAACAGCTTATGGACAGAATTAATCCCCTCCATGTGTGGGATCGAGGTGTATAAGTCTTTGACATCCATAGTGACAAGTATAGCCGTCGGCGGAATATTATCGAGATCCTGAAGGATTTTAAGGAAAGCCCCTGTATCGAGAAGGTAAGACCGGGATTTTTGTATCAAAGGAGTCAGAATCTTTTCCAAATATATTGCTAATGGGGACAGTATTGACTCAGTGGAGGCCACGATGGGCCTTCCGGGTGGATTTTCCAGGTTTTTATGTATTTTTGGAATGGTATAAAAAACAGGAGTGACTGGGTGAGAATTAGTCAGAAAGTCACACGTTTTGGAATCTAAGACCCCTAAAGAGGAGTATTTTGTGAGGATATCAGAAATGCGCTGACGGATAGACGGCGTAGGATCCCCTGGTAATCTATGATAGATGGATGTGTCATCCAGTTGCCGGAAAATCTCACGTAAGTAGTCAGACTTATTCATAACAACTACGGCCCCGCCTTTATCGGCTGGTTTGATAACAATATTTGTGTCGTCCTGGAGCCCTCGTAACGCCTGACATTCAATGGGAGTTAAATTTGGTGGATAAATAAGTTTACCTCGATTAATATCATCCCTTAATTGGTGAAAGGCGGTTTGGATAAACCCAATAAACGTCTCCATGGCGTGGGACCCATGGGGAGGCCTGAAATGGCTCTTCTTACGTAACCCCAAACTCTGAGCTGACAAAAGGTGGGGGGACATTTCTATCTGAGGAGGAGGGGGAGATACATGTGGAGTAGTAGCAAAATACGCCTTGAGTCTAAGAGTCCGGAAAAAGCGCTGGAGATCCATCTCTAAATCAAAAGTGCGACAATGATAAGAGGGACAAAATGATAATCCTTTTTGTAGGATATTATGTTCCGCCACCCCCAGAGTCCTACTAGAAATGTTAATCACCAGAGGGGTTGTACCTGGGATCTCGTGATTCGGGCCAAGTCTGGAGTTCGTCCTACGCCCGTGGCCCCGCCTCGTGGTTTTCTTCGCGGTGGACGTTGACGTTGTCCTAAAAAATGTGGTGCGGGTGCTGGGGTGTCGTGGCGCTCCTGTTCCGAGCCAGAAGAGGCATAGTCGAAGGACGAACGGGGAGAAGGACGAGATGGATAACGTCGGTTGGAAGAGGAGTCCTGCCATTTATAGATTTGATTCCGCTCGTAATCCTCCGTATCTCTATTAAACTTGACTCTTTTTCTCTCTTCCGTCTCGCGGCGATGCTTATCAATATTTCTGGAGATCTGGTCCTTCAAGGAGTTCAGTTCCTCCGGAGAGCCTGTAGCCGCCAATTGTGTTTCGATGGATTTGATGTGCTCCGAACTCGTGGCTATGGCTTTCTGTAGATGCTCAATAGTCAAAGTAATGATATCGAAAGAACATTTATTGAGTATTTGTTCATACTTGGTACAATAGTCGGGAGAGTCCCGAAACAGTGTGGGACGAAGAGGTACTCGGAGGCCCCTAGGGATCCTCTGTACCCTAAGGTATTCAGTGAGGGTGGCACAGTGAAGCTCGATATTAACAAAGTGACGGAGCTCACGCTCAAGGTCTCGCCCTCGTGCCTCCCTTGGTGGAATCTTTAAGAAATCACAGCTAAGTGTGGACCGTGCCAGAATACTAGAGGTCTCCTCTGCATTGTAAGAGAAGGTGGACATGACCCGTTAATGTGCAACGCGTAAGGGAAACTAACGTTACAGAGAAAAACGCGTGCACTATTAAGTGGTGGTGCAACAAGGTAGGTTCCCACACCTTCACGTAAGTAAAAGATAAACCTTTGCACTCAACTTATAATGCTCAGATGCAATTTTATTGTAGTACTAGAAACGTTTCGGTCCGCTACAACTGGGACCTTCATCAGTAACTACAAAAAGTGAAATCAATATATATATATATAAAAAAACAGTGCAGAAAACACAACAAAAAACAAAATCAAAATAAAGTATATACATAATTCTGTCAATATATAGTGATGCTGAGCCAAAACTAACGAATGGGTCACAGAGATACAACATATAGATCTATACGAGAAAAAGTCATGCAGGCGGAGAGATATAATATAACTGGCAGCGGAATACACCTATAAAAGGACAAACAAGAAGAATGAAAGAGCTGCTACATACCGTACTAGTGGACTAATTTGGGAGCAAGCAATAGCTCAAATAGGTGCCAGGGCACAGAGCAGGCAGTGCCTGTACGGGGAAGGAAAAGGAGAAGGATTGTGTCCTATCTATAAAGCCCAAACCAAGGTGCCCACCATAATATGGGGATGTATCATACCTGGATAGTTACTAGAGAAGCGCGCCAGCTAGGCTAAGGGAAGGGGAGAAAATATACTTATCAGCTACTGCTGAAATAAATTATCGGTCCAAAGAGACAGATTCAGAAAGGTGCTGTAGTTACCTGCGGAGTAGAGGTGAAGTACACATGGGTCAGACGCGGTGTCCCCCGCTCGTCTGCCGAATGGCTCGTGGGAGCGCATACTAGTAACCAGGAGGCGGGACCTAGGAAAGGGCTAACACCAATGGGATAACGCCTATAGGGGGCGGAAGTGACGCTGTAGGCAGGAAATGGAAAAGAGTTTCCAAGGTAACGCGGTGTATAGTGTAAGCAGGCGCCCCTGTAGAGGCTTAGAGGGGAAGACGGTCCCCATGTAAATACCCTCCCTCCGGAAAACGGGGGTGACATATATGGTTCCGGGAACAACGCTAATTAAACTACGAGACTCAGAGGTTTTATGTAAATAACGGCACCGAGTAGACAGAACGGGGACTACAAGGAGCCGGACCTCTAAACAGTGCCCCAAAGTATAGGAGATAGGAACCAAAGCAGAAAGGTACAAATAGTATAAATGCAACACGATAAAGGCACAGTAGATGGTGAGTTACACAGGACTGCCGTGGAGGACGCGGTATGGCACATGTATAGTGGGTGACGTCCGGAGAGAAGTAATCCACGTGAATCTGTGACAGCAGTAGTGGTGTTAGAAACAGACTTCAGTATAGGCGGTTCTAAAACGGAACAAAGAATAGTTAGGACCAGAAACCATGCACACATAAAAAAATGCAATATACACCGCGTTACCTTGGAAACTCTTTTCCATTTCCTGCCTACAGCGTCACTTCCGCCCCCTATAGGCGTTATCCCATTGGTGTTAGCCCTTTCCTAGGTCCCGCCTCCTGGTTACTAGTATGCGCTCCCATGAGCCATTCGGCAGACGAGCGGGGGACACCGCGTCTGACCCATGTGTACTTCACCTCTACTCCGCAGGTAACTACAGCACCTTTCTGAATCTGTCTCTTTGGACCGATAATTTATTTCAGCAGTAGCTGATAAGTATATTTTCTCCCCTTCCCTTAGCCTAGCTGGCGCGCTTCTCTAGTAACTATCCAGGTATGATACATCCCCATATTATGGTGGGCACCTTGGTTTGGGCTTTATAGATAGGACACAATCCTTCTCCTTTTCCTTCCCCGTACAGGCACTGCCTGCTCTGTGCCCTGGCACCTATTTGAGCTATTGCTTGCTCCCAAATTAGTCCACTAGTACGGTATGTAGCAGCTCTTTCATTCTTCTTGTTTGTCCTTTTATAGGTGTATTCCGCTGCCAGTTATATTATATCTCTCCGCCTGCATGACTTTTTCTCGTATAGATCTATATGTTGTATCTCTGTGACCCATTCGTTAGTTTTGGCTCAGCATCACTATATATTGACAGAATTATGTATATACTTTATTTTGATTTTGTTTTTTGTTGTGTTTTCTGCACTGTTTTTTTATATATATATATATTGATTTCACTTTTTGTAGTTACTGATGAAGGTCCCAGTTGTAGCGGACCGAAACGTTTCTAGTACTACAATAAAATTGCATCTGAGCATTATAAGTTGAGTGCAAAGGTTTATCTTTTACTTACGTGAAGGTGTGGGAACCTACCTTGTTGCACCACCACTTAATAGTGCACGCGTTTTTCTCTGTAACGTTAGTTTCCCTTACGCGTTGCACATTAACGGGTCATGTCCACCTTCTCTTACAATGCAGAGGAGACCTCTAGTATTCTGGCACGGTCCACACTTAGCTGTGATTTCTTAAAGATTCCACCAAGGGAGGCACGAGGGCGAGACCTTGAGCGTGAGCTCCGTCACTTTGTTAATATCGAGCTTCACTGTGCCACCCTCACTGAATACCTTAGGGTACAGAGGATCCCTAGGGGCCTCCGAGTACCTCTTCGTCCCACACTGTTTCGGGACTCTCCCGACTAGTGTACCAAGTATGAACAAATACTCAATAAATGTTCTTTCGATATCATTACTTTGACTATTGAGCATCTACAGAAAGCCATAGCCACGAGTTCGGAGCACATCAAATCCATCGAAACACAATTGGCGGCTACAGGCTCTCCGGAGGAACTGAACTCCTTGAAGGACCAGATCTCCAGAAATATTGATAAGCATCGCCGCGAGACGGAAGAGAGAAAAAGAGTCAAGTTTAATAGAGATACGGAGGATTACGAGCGGAATCAAATCTATAAATGGCAGGACTCCTCTTCCAACCGACGTTATCCATCTCGTCCTTCTCCCCGTTCGTCCTTCGACTATGCCTCTTCTGGCTCGGAACAGGAGCGCCACGACACCCCAGCACCCGCACCACATTTTTTAGGACAACGTCAACGTCCACCGCGAAGAAAACCACGAGGCGGGGCCACGGGCGTAGGACGAACTCCAGACTTGGCCCGAATCACGAGATCCCAGGTACAACCCCTCTGGTGATTAACATTTCTAGTAGGACTCTGGGGGTGGCGGAACATAATATCCTACAAAAAGGATTATCATTTTGTCCCTCTTATCATTGTCGCACTTTTGATTTAGAGATGGATCTCCAGCGCTTTTTCCGGACTCTTAGACTCAAGGCGTATTTTGCTACTACTCCACATGTATCTCCCCCTCCTCCTCAGATAGAAATGTCCCCCCACCTTTTGTCAGCTCAGAGTTTGGGGTTACGTAAGAAGAGCCATTTCAGGCCTCCCCATGGGTCCCACGCCATGGAGACGTTTATTGGGTTTATCCAAACCGCCTTTCACCAATTAAGGGATGATATTAATCGAGGTAAACTTATTTATCCACCAAATTTAACTCCCATTGAACGTCAGGCGTTACGAGGGCTCCAGGACGACACAAATATTGTTATCAAACCAGCCGATAAAGGCGGGGCCGTAGTTGTTATGAATAAGTCTGACTACTTACGTGAGATTTTCCGGCAACTGGATGACACATCCATCTATCATAGATTACCAGGGGATCCTACGCCGTCTATCTGTCAGCGCATTTCTGATATCCTCACAAAATACTCCTCTTTAGGGGTCTTAGATTCCAAAACGTGTGACTTTCTGACTAATTCTCACCCAGTCACTCCTGTTTTTTATACCATTCCAAAAATACATAAAAACCTGGAAAATCCACCCGGAAGGCCCATCGTGGCCTCCACTGAGTCAATACTGTCCCCATTAGCAATATATTTGGAAAAGATTCTGACTCCTTTGATACAAAAATCCCGGTCTTACCTTCTCGATACAGGGGCTTTCCTTAAAATCCTTCAGGATCTCGATAATATTCCACCGACGGCTATACTTGTCACTATGGATGTCAAAGACTTATACACCTCGATCCCACACATGGAGGGGATTAATTCTGTCCATAAGCTGTTAACATACTCCGGTACCCCTAGAGACCAGGTTAACCTCTGCATTGAACTATTAACAGTAATTCTGACTTCTAACCACTTCATGTTTCAGGACGATTACTATCTGCAGGTACGCGGCACCGCGATGGGCTCCAATGTAGCACCCCCCTATGCTAACTGCTACATGGCGGATTTTGAGGAGAGCAAGATTTATCCTCACTCACTCTTTGAATCCAATGTTATCATCTGGAAACGTTATATCGATGACGTTTTTTGCATATGGGGGGGCACATTGGAAGCCCTCGCCTTTTTCTTCGAGTGGCTCAACACAGCCTGGCCCGGTATCTCCTTTACGATGTCACATGACTCGAGTAAGATCAATTTCCTAGACACCTTGGTTGTTCGTTCACCTGATGGGGCTATTTCAACAGACCTATACACTAAGAGCACTGACCGTAATAGCCTATTACATTTCTCTAGTTTTCATCCACCATTTACAAAACGGTCTATACCACGGTCCCAGTTTCATCGAGTCTCCAGGATTGTATCAGATCCCCACCTCCGTTCCAATAGGCTGCATGAAATGACTACAAAATTTTCACAACGGGGCTATCCAGCCTCCATTCTGCAGGCAGCACAGGTACCCTCCCAACCTAATCCTCATAAGTCATCTAAACGGATACCTTTTGTTCATTCTTATCATCCCTACGCATACGTTTTACATAAGTCCATCCGTAGACACTGGCACCTTCTATCTAGTGCCCACCCGGAGGTCCCTGAGTTTCATGAACCCTTCCTTCCTTGCTTCAGGCGGGCCCCTAATCTCAGAGACACATTGGTTAAGGCGGATATTGGCACAAATAATCAGTCCCGCGCCAACGCTTTTTACAGCACCCGCGCACTGGCACCTTCCCTTGCCTTCATTGCTCACAGTGCAATAATGTACAGAAGGGGTCCACATTCCATCACCCTCAGTCGGGTAAGACTTTTCCTATTACTGATTTCTTCACTTGCGACACGTCATGGGCTATATACCTAATTAAATGCCCCTGCGGCCTACTATATATAGGAGAAACAACTCAAGCCATCCGCAACAGAATCTCCAAACATAAATCCACCATACGCTGTCAAAACCTGTTACTACCCATTCCGTCACATTTTACTATGCGCAGATCTACCTCTCCGGACCTGACCTCTCCTCCTTGCTTACCAAAATCCCGCACTGTCTGTCTGCCATTTCAGCCTTCTTTTCTGCTCGCTTTCTACAACTGAACATGGACAAAACAGAATTCATCATCTTTCCCCCATCTCACTCTACCCCTCCACCAGACCTATCCATCAATGTCAATGGCTGCTCACTATCCCCAGTCCCACACGCCCGGTGCCTCGGGGTGATCCTCGACTCTGCCCTCTCTTTCAAGCCACATATCCAAGCCCTTGCCTCCTCCTGTCGTCTCAAACTCAAAAATATTTCCCGGATCCGTGCTTTCCTTGACCGCAACACTGCAAAAACGCTAGTGCATGCCCTTATCATCTCCCGCCTCGACTACTGCAACCTCCTACTCTCTGGACTCCCCTCTAGCACTCTGGCACCACTCCAATCCATCCTACACTCTGCTGCCCGACTAATCCACCTGTCTCCCCGCTATTCCCCAGCCTCTCCCCTGTGTCAAGCCCTTCACTGGCTTCCTATCGCCCAGAGACTCCAGTTCAAAACCCTCACACTGACATACAAAGCCATCCACAACCTGTCTCCTCCATACATCTGTGACATGGTCTCCCGGTACCTACCTACACGCGACCTCCGATCCTCCCAAGACCTCCTTCTCTACTCCCCTCTCATCTCTTCTTCCCATAACCGCATCCAAGACTTCTCCCGTGCTTCCCCCATACTCTGGAACTCTCTACCCCAACACATCAGACTTGCGCCTACCATAGAAACCTTCAAAAAGAACCTGAAGACTCATCTCTTCCGACAAGCCTACAGCCTGCAGTGATCCTCAACCTACTGAACAGCCGCACAGCCAACTCTTCCCTCTCCTAGTGTATCCTCACCCACCCCCTGCAGACTGTGAGCCCTCGCGGGCAGGGTCCTCCCTCCTTATGTACTCGTGTGCCTTGTTATCTGCTCATGTTTAATGTATTTGTCTATATTTGCCCCGTATTCACATGTAAAGCGCCATGGAATAAATGGCGCTATAAAAATGTATAATAATAATAATAATAATTTTAAAGATAAAGGCCACAGCATCTCTCAACTCAAGTTTCAAGTCATTGAGCACATCCCTCAACTAAGACGAGGAGGCAACAGAATACTTCGTCTGAAACGTAGAGAGGCGTTCTGGATACATACACTAGACACACTACATCCCAAAGGCCTTAATAGAGACTACGACCTGTTAGCCTTTATATAGCTTTTAGCCCTGGTCCTGCACTTTTGGACCCAGCTCCTCCTCTTTCCCAGTCTATTTTCACTTTAGACCAACTGGTTCTTAGTCACGCATGATCTATCGTATTCTCTCATTGTAGGTAGATGGTGATAGCCATGTCCCTATATAGCAGATACCTCCCTATATAGCAGATACCTTACTAATATTCCTACATGGCCTGTTAGTTAATGTTGGTACAGTACCGTGTCATTCATTTAGTGCTAATGTTCATTTCACTTCTTTCTGTAGGTTATAATCAGGCAACATTGCATTTTTTTATGTGTGCATGGTTTCTGGTCCTAACTATTCTTTGTTCCGTTTTAGAACCGCCTATACTGAAGTCTGTTTCTAACACCACTACTGCTGTCACAGATTCGCGTGGATTACTTCTCTCCGGACGTCACCCACTATACATGTGCCATACCGCGTCCTCCACGGCAGTCCTGTGTAACTCACCATCTACTGTGCCTTTATCGTGTTGCATTTATACTATTTGTACCTTTCTGCTTTGGTTCCTATCTCCTATACTTTGGGGCACTGTTTAGAGGTCCGGCTCCTTGTAGTCCCCGTTCTGTCTACTCGGTGCCGTTATTTACATAAAACCTCTGAGTCTCGTAGTTTAATTAGCGTTGTTCCCGGAACCATATATGTCACCCCGTTTTCCGGAGGGAGGGTATTTACATGGGGACCGTCTTCCCCTCTAAGCCTCTACAGGGGCGCCTGCTTACACTATACACCGCGTTACCTTGGAAACTCTTTTCCATTTCCTGCCTACAGCGTCACTTCCGCCCCCTATAGGCGTTATCCCATTGGTGTTAGCCCTTTCCTAGGTCCCGCCTCCTGGTTACTAGTATGCGCTCCCACGAGCCATTCGGCAGACGAGCGGGGGACACCGCGTCTGACCCATGTGTACTTCACCTCTACTCCGCAGGTAACTACAGCACCTTTCTGAATCTGTCTCTTTGGACCGATAATTTATTTCAGCAGTAGCTGATAAGTATATTTTCTCCCCTTCCCTTAGCCTAGCTGGCGCGCTTCTCTAGTAACTATCCAGGTATGATACATCCCCATATTATGGTGGGCACCTTGGTTTGGGCTTTATAGATAGGACACAATCCTTCTCCTTTTCCTTCCCCGTACAGGCACTGCCTGCTCTGTGCCCTGGCACCTATTTGAGCTATTGCTTGCTCCCAAATTAGTCCACTAGTACGGTATGTAGCAGCTCTTTCATTCTTCTTGTTTGTCCTTTTATAGGTGTATTCCGCTGCCAGTTATATTATATCTCTCCGCCTGCATGACTTTTTCTCGTATAGATCTATATGTTGTATCTCTGTGACCCATTCGTTAGTTTTGGCTCAGCATCACTATATATTGACAGAATTATGTATATACTTTATTTTGATTTTGTTTTTTGTTGTGTTTTCTGCACTGTTTTTTTATATATATATATATTGATTTCACTTTTTGTAGTTACTGATGAAGGTCCCAGTTGTAGCGGACCGAAACGTTTCTAGTACTACAATAAAATTGCATCTGAGCATTATAAGTTGAGTGCAAAGGTTTATCTTTTACTTATGAACTCGTAATGACCTGGAGAATCATAATTTCAGGTCAGTTTTAGCATTTAATGAACCTAGCAAAAAAGCCAAACAAAAAATAAGTGTGGGACTGCACTTTTTTTTCAATTTCACTGCACTTGGAATATTTTTTCCCGTTTTCTAGGACATGACATGCTAAAACCAATGATGTTTTTCAAAAGTACAACTCGTCCTGCAAAAAATAAGCCCTCACATGGCCAAATTGACGAAAAAATAAAAAAGTTATGGCTCTGGGAAGGAGGGGAGTGAAAAACAAACATGGAAAAACGAAAACTCCCAAGGTCATGAAGGGGTTAATCAGCAATCATATGTGCATTAATCACAATATTCCATATATATTCAGATAACCAATAACAGAGGGGCTAGACAATATGGTAATTAACTAACCACCCCTATCCACTTCTTTCTATATGCAATTATAAAACTATGTATGTACAATAAATGATCAGTATTGATGGAATGCTTTTCTGTCACAATGGTGTACAGTCCATTCTTGATGAGCGCTCAAAATACTCAGTCTTATTGGGAACGGCTGCAGCACACACAGGGATAAATTTATCCAAGCCAAATTTCCATATCAAATGGCGCCCCGCGAGGCAATGGACGAAACGCACACAGGTGACCCTGCTGACCGGAGAGACGGAGGTGTTGGCCACGGCCTTGGTTCACAGGACGGAGACTGCGCAGCTCCATAAGTAAGGTAAGAAAATGTTATCATCTTTCCTGAAAGTCCCCTGTGCCCAGTCCGGGTCTATACCTCTTGCCAGTCAGGTGTGGTCATCACCACTGCATTCCCAGGTAGTGTAAAAAGTCCAAGCCCATATACAAAACCCTGGGATCAAGGTGTCTGCTGTGTGCCGTGTATGTGTTCTGTGTTTGTGTGAGATCCGGGAGAAAAGCTGGAACAGTGACTGTTTTGTTTGTGGTTGCTGGGTAACAGACGGCAGGAGGTCAAATCGCTCGATAAGCTATCACAGATTCCCGTGCAGCAGGAGGGACAGGTGGTCCCGGGACAGGTAGTCCCATGTTCCAGGCTTGGATGGTGATAGCTTAGAGGGCTGCCACAGATTCCCGTAGCCGGCGGGCCAGTCAGGATGACCGGAGCGGAGGGTGGTAGAATTTCCAGGGCATATGTGTGCCCAGTGCGATTGATAGTTGTCTGTTCCCAGAACGGCCGGCATGTGTCACAGAATAATAAAGAGGGCATATCGAGTCTCCTGGACGTCTGTATCTGTTTTTTGTCATTGTCATGTATTGCTGCTTTAAATGATAACAGTGCATACAATTGAAAAGGAAAGTTTTTTTTTTCTTTTTCTTCCTCGAACTTCCTCTTTTCTGCTGCTAAAAGATATATCTATTATAAAGAAGAAAAAAATGAAGATGGAGCGCACTTACCCAGGTAAAAACGTCACAGTTTATTCGGACATACAGCAAAACCAACAGGGAGGGGTGTGGATAAAAGACGGACGATGGCCGTTTCGTACCCACAGCACTTCAACGTTGAAGTGCCGTGGGCACGAAACGGCCATCGTCCGTCTTTTATCCACACCCCTCCCTGCTGGTTTTGCTGTATGTCCGAATAAACTGTGACGTTTTTACCTGGGTAAGTGCGCTCCATCTTCATTTTTTTCTTCTGGATGATCTGTCGCAGTGGCGTAGGAAGGGGGGTGCGGGGGGGGCGGGCCGCCCCGGGCGGCACACTGCGGGGGGCGGGTCGGCCGGCGCTGCAGAAGGAGGAGAAAAAAAAAAAAACGTGGGCCCTTTAAGTCTTCGGGCGCCCGCCCCCTTCCCCCGGTGCCAGCGCTAATAATACTCACCTCTCCTGGTTCCTGCGGCTGCGCGGTAGCTGCAGCCAGCGTCTTCAGCGCCCTCTGACTCTGCGACGTCTCAGGGCAGAGGGTGCGATTGTATCATCACTGCGCGCTCAGCCTCTCTGTCCTGAGCGTCGCAGAGCCGGAGAGACGCTGACTGCACCGGACCTGCACTGGGAACGGGAGAGGTGAGGATTTTACTTTTTTTTTTTTTTCTTTATGTCTGTCTGGGGGCAATGCTGGAGACCCTGGGGCAGATTTCTGGACACACTGGGCAATGCTGGACACTGGGGCAGATTTCTGGACAGACTGGGGCAGATTTATGGACACACTGGGCAATGCTGGACACTGGGGCAGATTTCTGGACAGACTGGGGCAGATTTATGGACACACTGGGCAATGCTGGACACTGGGGCAGATTTCTGGACAGACTGGGGCAGATTTCTGGACACACTGGGCAATGCTGGACACTGGGGCAGATTTCTGGACAGACTGGGGCAGATTTCTGGACACACTGGGCAATGCTGGACACTGGGGCAGATTTCTGGACAGACTGGGGCAGATTTATGGACACACTGGGCAATGCTGGACACTGGGGCAGATTTCTGGACAGACTGGGGCAGATTTCTGGACACACTGGGCAATGCTGGACACTGGGGCAGATTTCTGGACAGACTGGGGCAGATTTATGGACACACTGGGCAATGCTGGACACTGGGGCAGATTTCTGGACAGACTGGGGCAGATTTCTGGACACACTGGGCAATGCTGGACACTGGGGCAGATTGCTGGACACACTGGCGGCAATGCTGGACACACTGGGACAATGCTGGACACACTGGGGCAGATTGCTGGACACACTGGGGCAGATTGCTGGACACACTGGGGCAGATTGCTGGACACACTGGGGCAGATTGCTGGACAACATGGGGGTAATATGCTGGACACACTGGGGGCAGGACTTGAGGCATGGGCAGAATGTAGATACGGGGCAGGATGGATACGATGGAGACTGATGGGGCAGGATGGGGAGATCATATGGGGTAGAATGGATACTCATGAGGGCAGGATGGGAGAACATATGGCTGGAGCCAGGAATGAGATAAACGGGGCCAGGATGGGGGATATTACCATAGGGGCTAATTAAGGGATATTATTACTGCAGTGATGTATTTATTTTATTTTTTGAGTATACTGTTTTAAATGGGGGGCGGTCCTGTTACTGTGCAGAGTGACACTATATCGCCTTTTTTTCTTCGTGGTGTAATGTAGAAGTTGTTAAAAATTAAGTAATGTGTTCTACAAGCGGAGCTCGAGATAACTGTGTTATTTCCTGCAGAAACGAGTCCTGGCTAGAAGAAATGATGGCGGTCTGTGCTGGATAAAAGATGAAGGACTTCATCTAGAGACGTCACTGGTGAGTCAGTGTTACCTATACACTGACACTATATACTGTATACTATATACAAAGGTCCTGTGTACAATGTCACCAGTGATCACTGTACCTATACATTATATGCAGAGCTCCTGTGTATAATATCACCAGTGATCTCAGTATTACCTCTACACAGACACTGCATACTAAGTACAGATCTCCTGTGTATAATGGCACTTATGGTGATAGTATGGTGCTTTTTTTTTATTACTGATCAGTATTGTAGTATTCAGTCACTATGTGGTGGTAATATGTGGTCTGGAAATGGTGTTGTGGTATTTGTCCCTTGTATGTACTATTTGGTCACCAAGTGGTGGTAATATGTGATCTGGTCATGGTGAGGCGGTATTTGTCCCTTGTATATAGTATTATTTGGTCCCTATGTGGTCTGGTCATGGTGTGGTGGTGTTTCTTCCTGTATGTGATATTATTGGTCTTGGTATAGTGGATTCTGTTGTGTATGGCGGTCATTTGTTCTCTCTGATTTTAATTATTTAAAAGTCACAGGTTTGGCATGTGGGGGTGACACCATTAGGCCCAGTTTAAGTTCTACAAAACAGGAAAACTATTTTTGGTACCTTTGTGTGTATTGAGCAGGGGGGGGGGGGGGGAGGGGGGGGGGGGGCGCCAAACTCGGGAGCAGCCCCGGGCGGCAAAAGCTCTAGCTACGCCTCTGATCTGTCGCATATATCTTTTTGGATGCAGCACCCCATTGGTTTAGGGGGATAACCATTACAACCATAACTAAAAAGGTTTAAAATCAGAGTCGCACGTATTGCAGCAGTGCGGAGGTGTCTCTTTCTTTTTCTTTGGATATCTATTATAAACCACACTGTGACCTCTGTTTTTTTTCTTTTTCTCAAGATTCCCTGTCCCTACATTCTGAATAGTGCTAAAGTGTAGCCATTTTTGAAGAAGCGAAACTAAATGGTATCTATCATTTTTGCTGTGAGCTACTTGTTTTAGATACATGATTTTGATATCTTTCGAAATAGCAGCATAAGAAAAGGGGAAGTGTGTGTGTCTAACTGTGTTTGAGCACAGAAGGAAAAATAAAGGGGAAGACATTTTAAAGTCTTTTGGAGTTTTTTTTTAAGTTCCCAAAAGTTTCCCTTTCTATCTCTTTGTTTTTCTTTTGGAAAAAAAAGAAAAGGTTTTTACTTTTGTATCAAAATCTTAAGGTCTTTTTGGTCGTGCACCAAGGGTTTTTGATGGTTTTCTTTCCTTTTGGTTTCGCCTTCTTTCACCATTTTTTGGAAGTGTTCCTTTCTTTTTTATTTTTTATGTTTTATATACCCATTTGTTTCAAGTTTTTTGTTGTGTTTTTTTTTTTTTTTTTTCTTTTTGCAAGGGGAAATAAGGTGGCCAAGCAACAGGAGGGTCTTTTACTTCCTGATGAGAAAACGGCCCCCCAGATAGTGGTAGAACACGAAGGTGTTAAGTATGTGAAGAATTTTAGAAGGTATAAAGTATGTGAAATCCATAAGAATGGCAGACTTCAAGCTGCAGAATGGCATGACATAGAAAGGAAAATAAGGGAAGTTAGCTGATGTTACATTGCTCAATGCTGATACATGGTATACAGCAGCAGCAGAGCTTACATCGTTTAGGTGGTACAGAGAGATATGTGAGCAAACCAGGAAGTGATTTTTATGTGTATAAAATGGGGAAGGTATTAAGCCATCAGCGCCTCCCCATGCTCTCAACAGATTCCATGGTATAGGGAGTTTTTGCACAGTATGTGGTGCGCCCCACCCAACCTTTGTACATGGAGATGGCGCTGTTGTTCTGACCATGCCGTCTCAGGCTGCATCAAAGAAGAAGGAATTTTCTTTTTGTCTTTCTCCTCAATCTTTCTCCTCTCTATCCTCCTTTTTCTCTGTCACTCTTTCTCTCCTCCTTCTCCTCTCTCACTCTCTTTTCCTCTCCTCTTTCTCCACACTTTTCTCTCTCTCTCTCCTCTACACATCTACTCCTCCTTCTTCTCCACACCTCTTTCCTCCTTCACTAACTCTCCTTCTCTCCTCCTTCTTCACTCCCCCACCACACCTATCTCCTCCTGCTCTTCCTTCTCCACACCCATCTCCACACTTCTCTTCTCCTCCTCTTCTCTCTCTTCCACACCTCCCATCTTCTCCTCCCTCTGTTCCTTTTCCCTCACCTCCTCCTCCTATACACCTTTCATCAACCCCTCCTTCTTCTTCTTCATCTCCTCCTTCTTCTCTGCCTCATACATCTCCTCCTGTTTCAGACTCTTCTTCTTCTGTGTTGCCGGCTGGGCCAACGCCCAATCCAAACAATGTGGTGCTTATAGCACAAGGCACCCCTTCTATGTCCCTGGCGCAGTCCAGCCATTGCCAGTTGTGATATCAGGGAAAGAAGGTGAAAATACCCCTACACACAATGCAGTGGGCAGGCGCCAGACACATCAGGCAGCAGACAGCTCAGCCCTGGGTGCAGAGGGGGAGGACTGACATCACCATCTGTTGATAATGTGCAACTTCAGCACCAGTCAGAGCTGCCTACATTCACACCAACATAGAACTATAAGCCTATGCTTCAGCAAGGGGGGTGACATACTCACATATAAAGGCAACTTCTAAGTCCAAAATCAGCCAGTGAATATGACCCCAGCACACACTATCACAACTATTCCTCTGATGAAGATGAAGAGGGAACATCATATATGCTGTCCAGTACTAGGAAAACAAACCCACAGGCACCAAGAATGCAGGGGCAGATACAGGCACCACCATTACACTATGTGCACTGCACTTCAAGTCAGGTGACAATCTTTCAGACCCAGGGATGCATCCCATGCCATTTTACTGAAGCATGTAGCAGAGCCAGCGAACATATATAGCCACCTGGAATGATCTCTGGGCCATAAATGGAAATAAAAGCAGGTGATGCACTCTGGCCAATCATGAAGGAACAATTCAGACTTCTGGCAGAATTAGATGTACACGCTTGGGAGTCAGGGCCACAGCTAACTGAACAGCTCAGAGAGTGGGCCAAAGGCAGATTGGCAGGACAAGCCCTCAGCTTACATGACATGAGCCAAGACAAGACAGAGTTTGTGAAGAAGTTTCATGGCAGAGTAATGCAAGTATTCCAAGCTTGAGCTTCACCATTCATGACCAGATACACACGCAAATGTTGGCACAGGCCTTTGTGCATGGACTGAGACAGCCAATCAGGAAACCACTGATAGTGGCTAGGCCCGAGAACAGGTCAATAGCAGTGGACTGACCAAGCAAAAAGGGTTATGTGCGCCTGGGAGACTGTTTATTGCCAATTGTCGACAAAATTGCTGCCATTATAGTGCCACAAAAAGCGCGAAGAAGGAAATGGGTGCCGTGCTGCTGAGAACGCCGGAAGGGGAGACAGAGGTGAAGACGCTGCAAAGTGTCGAGCAACACTCCGGAAGAACCGCTGCAGACTCCGGAGAGGAGACACCGACCTCAATAAGGTTAGCAAAGGGGAGAAGCTATGTCAAAGCAGGGGGAAGAAGTGATGGCAGATGCAGCCGCAGCCCCTGTACTGCCCCAAGACCTCAGGTTGGATGCAGCCACCGGTCTCATGGCACCCCCAGGCCTCATCTTACCACCGCAGCTTCAATCTGCAGGCCAGACCCCGCTGCTGCTACAGTGTCCATCATGCCGTTGTCCACAGTAGCCAAAGCGATTGAGTGCCAACCAGGAGTGCAGAGGACGGCCCTCATGTTGACCACTGACCTGGAAGCGCAACCACCCTACAAAGGCAGAAGAAGAATCAAGTGTTACATCTATGGCAAGTTTGGCCATTTCTGGAACCAGTGCAGAGCACCCATGCAACCCAAGAGTTGGTCCAGAGAAACAGGTTAAGGAAGAAGTACAGAAGGCAGGGAAGTACCCCGTCCATGGGACAGGGGTAAGCAAGCCAGGTCTGCAAGACACTACGCTCCTGACATGTAAAACCCCGTCTGCAGGACCAATAACTCAAATGGCCCTGAAAGTGGATGGCTTTGTCAGATCTTTTCTTCTGCACACCGATGCAGCCAGAAGTGTGATGAGACCTGTGGAACTCGCTGATCCCACCTGCCTATCAGAATCCTCTGTGTCTCGCGTGGGCATTGATGGTCAAGTCAGACATTCTCAGCTTACAAAGCCTCTGAGCGTGTGCATTCAGCCAGGACACTCTATCCTGTCTCAGTTTGTGGTGTCAAGAACCTGCCACTCAACCTGCTGGGAGCGGACCCACTGCAGAAGCTGAAGGCAACCACAGTGTTCCAGGAAGATGGGACCGTGACACTTTCTTCATCCCTGACCCAAGAAGAATCATGCTGGCGACCCTACAAGAACCTCAAACAACCGACGGAGGCCTACCCAAGGAGGTACTGGATGTAGTACCAGAGAGTCTATGGTCTAAGGGACCCCAGGATGTGGGAAAACCTCAAGTTGCCCCAGTACGGGTGTAACTCAAGCCAGGTACCCCTTACCCTCGTAAGGCCCAGGCCAGACCTAGAGTCAAGCTGCCTCTGACCAACTGAAGGTCTACCTGGAAATAGGAATCATTGTTCCTTGCACATCGCCTTGCAATACCCCGCTTTTCCCGATCAAGAAAAAATGACTGTAAAAGTAGAGCCAGCCGAGTTCAGAATGGTACATGACCTGAGAGCTGTGAATGACGCCACGGTGTTTGAAACTCCAATTGTGCTGAATCCGCACACTCTGCTCTCAAATGTGCCTTCCACAGCAAAAGTGTTCACAGTGACCGACCTGGCTAATGCTTTCTCCAGTGTTCACTTCATCCAGAAGACTAGTACCTGTTTGCCTTAACGCACCAGGGGGGGGCAGCACACATGGACAGTTATGCCACAGCGGGCCCAGAACAGCCCTTCACAGTTCAGCAAAAGCAATGTCCACAGTCCTCACCAACTGGGTCACATAACATGCAGAAGTAACCCTGCTACAATACGTGGACAATCTACTCCTTTGTGCACATGTAAATCCCATTCCTTGTCTCTCCTACTCTACCTGGCGGAGCAGCACTGCAAGGTCTCAAAGAACCAAGTCCAGTGGTGTCTGAAGCGAGTTACATTCCAGAGACACTGTATTGCTCACCAGACGAAACATCTGACAGATGACCGGAAGATCACAGTTGAGAAGACGGTTCATCCAACAACTCCAAGGACGCTACAGGCCTTCCTTGGTCTAGTGTCGTATTGCAGAGCCTGGATCCCTGATGCCTCAGTCCTAATGCAACTTCTGTGTGATTACGCCAGTGTAACCTCATTCCTCCTGACAGATGCGGCTTTCAGTTCGTTCAAGAAGTTAAAAGACTCTGTAGTCTCAGCGCCAGCACTAGGCTTACCTGACTACGAGAAGCCATTCCATCTCTGCCTGATGGAAAAAGAAGGCTTTGCTACTGGAGTCCTGACGCAGCTTCAGGGGGGAAAGCAGAGACCTTTGGGCTACTTTTCAGCTTGCTTGGATCCAGTTGCAAGGGAAGCACCCTCCTGCATGAGAGCAGCATTTGCAGCATACGCCCTCCTGGACAGGACTGCTGTCATCATTCTTGGGTATCCATTGGAAATCCTGGCTCCGCATGACATCTTAGCAATCCTTAACCGAACCCAGCCAAAACATTTCTCCACCGCCAGGCATCTTCGCCTCCAGTGCTCTCTACTCCTGCCCGACAATGTCACCATCTCCAGATGCACAGTTCTCAAGCTGTCCACTCTACTCCCTCTCCCAAGGGGGGATACAGATATGATCAAAATTTTGATCAAAATCTGCATGATACCTTCCGTAGGGATCTGCATTTGCTCCGGACAGGTGACCATGATTTCTTCAGCATCATGCAACAGGAAACAGCAGGACTTCCCAAGGTGGCAGAAGAGCCACTGACCAATCCAGAGCTGATCTTCTATGTGGATGGCTCCAGATTTGCAGATGATGAAGGAAGATTCCAGACAGGATGTGCAGTGACCAGCAATCAAGAGATCCTGTGGTCCAGAAGCCTGCCGCCTAGTCTGTCAGCCCAGGAAGTAGAACTGACAGCGCTGACGAAGGCCTGCCAGATTGCAGAAGGCAAAACTGTGAACATATACACTGATTCAAGGTACTTGCATGGCATAGCACACGACTCTGGACCCGTTTAGACTGCAAGAGACTTCATCACAGCAAGCGGAACAACCGTGAAGCATCATGGAGCCATCAAAGACCTGCTGGATGCACTCCAACTTCAAAAAAATGGTGGCAGTACTAAAAGTCAAAGCACATGGAAAATTGAACACAGTAGAGGCACGGGGGAACAACATGGCGGATATAGCAGCCAAAGAAGCAGCCAAAGGAAGACAAGATGGAGAAGTGGGAGAGGTCGTAGAGCCGGACGGCTAATACATGATGACTGAAGACAAGAAACCTGACCAGATGACGTCCTGGGATCTGCTCAAAAAGCTGCAAGAGCAAGCCCCAAAAAAGGACAAGAAGGAATGCTGGATGTGGAAGGGAGCAACACATGAAGAAGGAAGGGTATACGCAATGGACTACAAACCCTGTTTATCACGAAGCATGTATCCTATGGTGGTCCAGTGGGCACATGGGCCCACACACAGATCAAAGACACAGATGAATGATCTGATTGGTGCTTACTGGTTCGCTCCAGGGATCTCCACCCTAACAGCCAAATTCACTAGCAGCTGTCTGACCTGCGGCAAATGCAACCCTGGAAGAATGGAGAAAGTTCCCACAAATCATCTTGCCAGACCACTGTACCTCTTCCAGAGGATCCAGGTAGACCACATCCAAATGTCGCCAAATGGAGGATTCGAATATGCCCTTGTGGTCGTGGACGTGTTCTCAGGATGGCCAGAAGCTTTCCCAGTGAGGAACCAGTCAGCAAAGACTACTGCAAAGAAGCTACTCTCAGAGATGAGATATGCAGATATGGGGTCCGAGAAGTGATAAAAGGTACCTTCACACTAAACGACGCTGCATCGATCCAGACAACGATCCGGATCGCTGCAGCGTCGCTGTTTGGTCGCTGGAGAGCTGTCACACAGACCGCTCTCCAGCGACCAACGATGCCGGTAACCAGGGTAAACATCAGGTTACTAAGCGCAGGGCTGCGCTTAGTAACCCGATGTTTACCCTGGGTACCATCCTAAAAGTAAAAAAAACAAACACTTCATACTTACCTTCCGCTGTCTGTCCCCGGCGCTGTGCTTCTCTGTACTGGCTGTGAGCACAGCGGCCGGAAAGCAGAGCGGTGACGTCACCGTTTCCGGCCGCTGTGCTCACAGTCAGTGCAGGAAAGCACAGCGCCGGGGACAGACAGCGGAAGGTAAGTATGAAGTGTTTGTTTTTTTTACTTTTAGGATGGTAACCAGGGTAAACATCGGGTTACTAAGCGCGGCCCTGAGCTTAGTCACACAATGTTTACCCTGGTTATCAGCAAAGACATCACTGAATCGGTGTCACACACGCCGATTCAGCGATGTCAGCGGGAGAGCCAGCGACCAAATAAAGTTCTGGCCTTCTAGCCATCACATCACAGCAGGATTCTGATCGGGGCTGCGTGTCAAACTGAACGATATCGCTAGCCAGGACGCTGCAACGTCACGGATCGCTAGCGATATCGTTTAGTGTGAAGGTACCTAAAGAGTGACCAGGGACCCGCATTCACAGCAAATCTCACACGGGAGATTTGAAGGACTTTGTGTCTCATATCAATCCACAAGATGACACTAGTCATCTTGCTGGATTCCTCAAAGTTTTGGAGGATAGTACATATGTCTAACATCCATGTCCACTACAGAGATCTTATGTGTGAAGTAAGAACTGAATACCGACGGC
Source organism: Ranitomeya imitator (assembly GCF_032444005.1). Lineage (NCBI taxonomy): Eukaryota > Metazoa > Chordata > Amphibia > Anura > Dendrobatidae > Ranitomeya > Ranitomeya imitator. Next base: position 200,530,545 of record NC_091285.1, on the reverse strand, counting down.
CTTTTTGATGACGGTAGTCCCCAACTGCCCTCTTCCGCTCACAAATCCTTTACAACATCTGCAGTGTAGAGTTCCAAAGCGGGAAGACATCACACACCAGTAGGTGAGCAAGAAGCTGCAAACGCTGCTGAAGCATGACAAGGGCATATGAAGCTCTAGCTGACTTTCTGAAATGGGTACGTAGGGCATCGTACTTTCCCTAGCAGATCTGGCAGCTCCGTGTCGCTTTTCGTAACCCGTTGAACAACGAGGCTAAGCACATGGGCCAGGCATGGCACGTGTGCGAGCTACCCTTAACACAGAGCAGCCACCAGGTTCCAGCCATTGTCACACACGACCATGCCTGGCTATAGGTTCAGCAGTGTCAGCCACAGAGATTTTTCATCTTTCAGAGATGTCCACAACTCTTCAGCATTGTGTGTTATGTCACCTAAACATATTAGCTTCAGCACAGCATCTTGCCGCTTGGATGAGTTAGTGCTGCAGTGCTTCCAGCTAGTGACTGATGTGCTGCTTTGGGAGGACTTTCCCAGTAACACCTTCTCCAAGGTGTTCATGATGCCCCTAAAAAAAATACACACGTGTTGATATGTAACCCCCCGGGGGAAATATTTGTCAGCCCATACACTTAAGGTACCGTCACAGTAGACGATATCGCTAGCGATCCGTGACATTGCAGCGTCCTGGCTAGCGATATCGTCCAGTGTGACATGCAGCAGCGATCAGGCCCCTGCTGTGATGTCGCTGGTCGGGGAAGAAAGGCCAGAACTTTGTTTCGTCGCTGGCTCTCCCACTGACATCGCTGAATCGGTGTGTGTGACACCGATTCAGCGATGTCTTCGCTGGTAACCAGGGTAAACATCGGGTTACTAAGCGCAGGGCCACGCTTAGTAACCGCTCTGCTTTCCGGCCGCTGTGCTCACAGCCAGAGCAGAGAAGCAGAGCTCCGGGGACAGACAGCGGTAGGTAAGTATGTAGTGGTTGTTTTTTTTTTACTTTAACGATGGTAACCAGGGTAAACATCGGGTTACTAAGCGCGGCCCTGCGCTTAGTAACCCGATGTTTACCCTGGTTACCGGCATCGTTGGTCGCTGGAGAGCTGTCTGTGTGACAGCTCTCCAGCGACCAAACAGCGACGCTGCAGCGATCCGGATCGTTGTCGGTATCGCTGCAGCGTCGCTTAGTGTGACAGTACCTTTAGTGTATGGGCATTCCAAGCATAGGTGAACCGCTCCTTTGTAATGTGAATTTTTTTTAATGAAACACTCCTCATTTCTTCCAAGGGGGTTGTGGTGCGTGCAAATTAGGGACAGGCCTTGCATTCATTTCATGGACAAACTTTATGGTAATAAAAAAGAAAGAATAATGGAAACTTTTGTTTTATGTGGCCATCCAGTACATGGTTTCAAAGGGTTATTGGGGTGCATGTAACATTGGTGCAGGGCAGGCCTTGCATTCAGTGCATAAGCAAACAGTATGGGAGACACACTTTCTTCTAATAGGAACAATTGTGTCCTGAGGCCCTCAAGTACATCTGCTGAAACAGTTATTGGGGTGCATGTAACATTGGTGCAGGCCAGGCTTTGCATTCAGTGCAATATTTTTTCAGGAGGCCCTCCTGTACATCTCGTGAAAGGGGTATTGGCAGCCCAGCCACTCACTGCATAGGCAATAACAGTATAGGAGACCCACTGTTTAATGGCTCTTTAAGAAGATTAATGCCGCCTAATACCCCCTCTAAAAATAGACTCTGTGACTTTAAGAGTCCCTCCTTCATAAATGAAACAAGATGTGTATCTGCTTATGTGTCACACAACACATAGTCAGCTAGGGTTGTTAAATGTTACAATGACATTACCCAGTCAATGCATTTGCATTGGTTTAAAGCAATGTTAAAGTTGAAAAACGCATCAAAAACGCTGTGTGTGAACATATCCCAAGTGGTGGAGGAACATTTTTGTTTTGGGATTAATTATTTTGCCTTATATACAAGTCATTATCCTGGAAAGGACAACATATTAACATATTTGCATATAATATATTAACATATTTCCCAGCAAAATCCATTTTGGGCTCAGTTTTGTATGTTTTCTGGTGCACCTGTAAAAATGGCGTGAAACTCTGGCAACATTGTTTACAGCTGTGACCTAGGAGTCAGAAATGCTTCCAGGGACATTTGCCATGATGTTCCCGTGTCATTTGAGCAGTGTTTCCATCATTTTCAGACTTTTTAGACCTTAAAAGGACCCTTGTGGGGGATCGTGGCAAAAATGCTCGGGTCTCCCATAGACTTACAATGGGCTCGTTGTTCTGTCCTAGTACCCGAGTATTACAAATTGTTCAACCTGAGCAACGAGCACCCGAGCATTATAGTGCTCACTCATCACTACTCATGAGAAATTGCACAAAAAATTGTATTGTCTAATTTATTTTGTTACCTTTGTGAAAATGAAAAATTTTGGGCAAAATCAATATTTTTCCGGGAAAAATTTAGTTTTTTATTTTCACATTTCAATGTTATATAAACTTCTGTGAAGCACCTGGGGGTTCAAGGTGCTCACCACACATCAAGATAAATGCCTTGAGTGTCTAGTTAAAAAAATGGCAACAATTCAGTTTTTTTTCACTGTTTAGGCACATCAGGATCTCTGAAAACCCAACATGATGTCCGCTAATGATTCCAACCAATTTGCATTCAAACAGTCAAATGACGCTCTTTCCCTTACGAGCACTACCATGGACATAAAAAGTAGTTTTCCTCCACATATAAGTTATTTACATACTCAGGATAAATTGCACAGCAAATTGTATGATGCAATTTCTCCTGTGACCCTTGTGAAATTGCAAAATTTGGGACTAAAACAACATTTTTGTGGGAAAAATTAGATTTTTCCATTTTCTCAGATCAACGTTACAAATAGTGATGATCGAATAGTGAAATATTCAGATTTGGTAAAATTGGCACAAATAATTTCTACTATCCGTGTATTCATACCGAATAACGAATCCAATGCAAGTCAATGGGAAACACGAATATTTTTCTGCTGGATCCAACAAACAGGTCTGGGGGCATGAGAAAAAAAGCTGAACTGGATGGGAAAGAGCTAAAACTAAATGGGAACAGAATGGATAAGATGCCTGCATGCCTTTCTGATTCACATATGTTATCTGGGAATAATGTTTTTAGAATATTGTGCCAGTTTTACGGATTTTTAAACACTCCTTCCAAACCAAAAAATTTTTTTTAAAGGGAAAAATGCTAAGAAACATTATTTACTACCTAATTACATGTACAAAAACGCATGGAGCATGACCACAGAACCCCCACAAACCAGCATACTGGAAAAGTTACAACAATAAGACCAACTACTGCCTAGTAAGTACAACTAACGTATAGAAAATAATAATGGAACTCCTTAATAGTTACTGGCTCCATATGAGAAATATCAGAGCGTACCACATATAACGCACCGGAGCCTATACCAACAAATGGCAGCAAGAGCTTATATCAATATAGAAACCATAAATACAAAAATTATAAATCTCTTACCAGCTGCTGATGTGGGGACAGTGTCAGCTCCAAGCCCACCCCAACGCGCGTTTCGGAGATGTCCTTCCTCAGGGGGCGTGTCTAGTCAGTCACCAAAGGGGGTTTTTTATATGAACTACTTGGTCCCAATTAGCCAATGCGCAAAAGCGCTATGTAATGCGGGCGTCAGACCGGCACCGGAAGGCAGGGGCCCATGCGATCCGGCGCCAGGCCGCGACCCGGAAGTATCGGGTTAACCAATTACCTACTGCGCATGACCGGAAGTATGTGCGCGGCCATAAAAGAACCAGGAGCACCGCAATGGGAATAGCAGCGCTATCCAGGACCGGAAGTACAAATGCGGCCATATTGAAAAAGGGCAAACATTGCCCATACATGGCGCCACAATATAGCACCCCTAGCATGCATTAAAAATGAAAAGGTGTTATAAGGATTCATCCACTACCACCAATGGTGTCAGGAAGGAGATAATTCCTATATCGCCACCAATATTGCAAAACTCCATATATTTATATATATAAATGTATGAAAACATATACAATATGTACATTACACCCAATAAAAAGATACGCACATATCCCATAATCAATACATCATTACAATACGTGACATATATACCAACCAGAAATACAAAGAGTATCCTAGATAGCAATAATATATATAATTAACCTGGCTGGTAAAGAATAGAAATAAATAAAACATGGAGCTGAAGCAAAGCGACGCAGATTATACAATATATACTTATAACACACACCCTGAATCTAACTGGATACAGATGCACACAGAAGGAAGCAAAAAGGCACCAAGTACAATAAGGCACCAAATATACAATATAGAACAAGCCGCGCAAATAGTTGATCCAACGCTGTTCATGCACTCCACCGGAACTGGATATCAGATGAATGACAAGACGACTAGCGAAAAAGATGCTATAAAAATAAAACAAAATAGTGAACATATAATAGATTAAAAAGAATACAATTAAAAACCAATACAGGGATCTGCATATCCAGCCAATCCCAAGAAACCGACTCACAGAAAAGGGACGAATGAGATCTGATATCCGGGCAGGTTGTCCACCCGAGAGGATTTCCAAATTTGAGATCGAATTGGATAAGTCTATTGATATATTGATTAAGAAAATTCAAGATTCTCAAATGATCAAATTCAATAGAGATGTAAAGGACTATCAGGCTAATAAAGTATATCTATGGAGAAAACCTGATAATAGGCCGCTTCGTAGGAGTGCATCAAATACGTCCATATCATCGGTGAGCGGACGCTCTGATATCTCGGGTACTTCTGTGTCTACGACGGGATCTGATGCAAGACTCCGGGACCATTCATTTCATCCTTATAAAAGGAATGCTGCACCATCTAAAATGCACCGAGATAACAAGGTGATCAACCTAAGTGATCTCACGCTCTCTGAGGCCGATTTGAGTCTTTTGGGGAGGGGTCTGTCTTATGTTCCTACATCCTGCTTTGATTTGTTTTCTACAATTAAGGATTTACATATTTTCGCACGGTCGTTGCTCTTTAAGAGGTATTTTTTTAACAACACACTGAATTCCCTTTTTCCAACAGAGGAGGAACAAGAGGCCCTAAGAATACTTGAAGAACTAGCCATTGAGCACGTGGGAGAAGGAGGTAAGGTTCCTCCATCCATTCGCCCACGTTCCAAGAAATTCCCCCCATTATCTGCATGTGCAAACATTGAGTTGTTTGTCCAGGTGGTAGTGGCAGAGTTATATAAGATCCCTAAATTTTCCATCAAGGATAATCTTACTAAAAGTGAGAGGAGTAGGTTAAAATATCTTCAGGAACTACCCAATATTATTTTGAAGCCTGCTGATAAAGGGGGTAATGTTGTCTTATGGCCCCGTGAGATGTACGAGAGGGAGGTTTTTCGTCAACTACATAATACAACATGTTATAGGAAACTTTCCTATAACCCCCTATCGGCTTATGCATCTCAATTGGAAATGATTATCCAAAGGGCTCTTGATGACGACATTATAACCAAAGACCTGGCAGTAGCTTTAGTGGTTCCTGAGCCTACGATTTCGACCATGTACCTACTCCCTAAGATTCATAAAAATTCTGCCACACCACCTGGCAGACCTATTATCTCTGGGGTTGGTAATTTCTTGGAAAATACCAATAAATGGATAGACTATTATCTTCAACCTTTGGTTATGGGCCTCCCTTCTTTCCTGAAGGATACAGGGGACTTTCTGCGCAGGGTCGACGGACTGTTTCTTGAGGGTGATTCTCTGATGGCTTCAGCAGATGTGGAATCACTATATACAAACATCAAACACAGTGATGGTTTAGCGGCGGTGAAATACTTTCTGGATATGTCATCTTTATCCATTGGTATCCGCACCCTTCTGCTGGAGCTGTTAGAGTTCGCCCTCACGCATAATTTCTTTATTTTTAAGGGGTGCTTCTACCTACAGCTCCAGGGGACCGCCATGGGGGCGGCCTTTGCGCCGTCCTATGCCGGTCTTTTCCTGGGGTTGTGGGAGAGGGACCTCTTCCTGTCTGACAAATTGGGGTCGATCGAGCGTGTCCTGTTATGGACACGCTATATCGACGATATCTTCTTTGTCTGGCAGGGCACTCCGATCGACCTTGCGCGGTTTATTGATACTCTGAATAGCAACGACCGTAACATCCTTTTGACCTTCTGTTCAAGTGATAAGACACTTGACTTTCTAGATGTGACTATACGGAGGGATTCTTGTGGCATGCTACAGTCAGATGTATTTAGGAAAGCTACTGCCACGAATACCCTCCTTCATGCCACATCTGGTCACCCTGGACACATGATTAGGTCTGTCCCTACCGGCCAGTTCCTCCGCATCCGGAGGATTTGTTCAACAGAAGCTGACTTCGAATACAGGGCGGAGGAACTTAAACAACGCTTTCTTGCCAGGGGTTACAGCCGTCGTGTACTCAAAAGGGCATATCATAGGGCTAAGCATTCTTCTAGGCATGACCTTTTATATGATCAATCACGGTCTCAGTCCTCCTCAAATAAACAAGTAACACGTTTTGTCACCACTTTTAACTCGCAGTCCGATAGAGTCTATTCCGCTATCCTTAATGCTTGGCCTATACTAAAAGTGGATGCCACACTTGCTAAAATTATTCCAGATAAACCATCTGTGGCTTATAGACGTGGTAGGAACCTGCGTGATCTTCTGGTCTCCAGTCATTATGACAAATATCAAAAAACAACGTTTCTTGATAGATTCCCCAGGAGGGTTGGCTGTGTTCCGTGTGGGGGCTGCGTCGCTTGCCCTAACGTGGACCGAGCTGATACGTTCAGTAATTCTGATGGGAATAAGATCTATAAAATTAACCAGCATATAACATGTACAACTAGATATGTTGTATATTTTGCTACATGTCCGTGCGGCCTTATATATATAGGCCTCACATCGAGACAGTTAAAAGTCCGCATCAGGGAACACGTTTTGGGCATTGAGGCGGCAGCTACCCACGCGGAACCGGCAACCCTTAAAACCATTCCCCGCCATTTTAAGCAATCACATAATTGTAATAGTGCTCTTTTTAGAGTACGTGGGATTGATTGCATTAAGATCAATATACGTGGTGGGAATCTATCTAAACGCCTTAGTCAGATGGAGGCCAGATGGATCTGGCAGTTGAACACCGTACATCCATATGGCCTTAATGAGTGTCTCTCATTCGTCCCTTTTCTGTGAGTCGGTTTCTTGGGATTGGCTGGATATGCAGATCCCTGTATTGGTTTTTAATTGTATTCTTTTTAATCTATTATATGTTCACTATTTTGTTTTATTTTTATAGCATCTTTTTCGCTAGTCGTCTTGTCATTCATCTGATATCCAGTTCCGGTGGAGTGCATGAACAGCGTTGGATCAACTATTTGCGCGGCTTGTTCTATATTGTATATTTGGTGCCTTATTGTACTTGGTGCCTTTTTGCTTCCTTCTGTGTGCATCTGTATCCAGTTAGATTCAGGGTGTGTGTTATAAGTATATATTGTATAATCTGCGTCGCTTTGCTTCAGCTCCATGTTTTATTTATTTCTATTCTTTACCAGCCAGGTTAATTATATATATTATTGCTATCTAGGATACTCTTTGTATTTCTGGTTGGTATATATGTCACGTATTGTAATGATGTATTGATTATGGGATATGTGCGTATCTTTTTATTGGGTGTAATGTACATATTGTATATGTTTTCATACATTTATATATATAAATATATGGAGTTTTGCAATATTGGTGGCGATATAGGAATTATCTCCTTCCTGACACCATTGGTGGTAGTGGATGAATCCTTATAACACCTTTTCATTTTTAATGCATGCTAGGGGTGCTATATTGTGGCGCCATGTATGGGCAATGTTTGCCCTTTTTCAATATGGCCGCATTTGTACTTCCGGTCCTGGATAGCGCTGCTATTCCCATTGCGGTGCTCCTGGTTCTTTTATGGCCGCGCACATACTTCCGGTCATGCGCAGTAGGTAATTGGTTAACCCGATACTTCCGGGTCGCGGCCTGGCGCCGGATCGCATGGGCCCGTGCCTTCCGGTGCCGGTCTGACGCCCGCATTACATAGCGCTTTTGCGCATTGGATAATTGGGACCAAGTAGTTCATATAAAAAACCCCCTTTGGTGACTGACTAGACACGCCCCCTGAGGAAGGACATCTCCGAAACGCGCGTTGGGGTGGGCTTGGAGCTGACACTGTCCCCACATCAGCAGCTGGTAAGAGATTTATAATTTTTGTATTTATGGTTTCTATATTGATATAAGCTCTTGCTGCCATTTGTTGGTATAGGCTCCGGTGCGTTATATGTGGTACGCTCTGATATTTCTCATATGGAGCCAGTAACTATTAAGGAGTTCCATTATTATTTTCTATACGTTAGTTGTACTTACTAGGCAGTAGTTGGTCTTATTGTTGTAACTTTTCCAGTATGCTGGTTTGTGGGGGTTCTGTGGTCATGCTCCATGCGTTTTTGTACATGACATCTGCTGTTTTTAACCCACTGTTTCTGTATTCCTTGTTTTGATATGCATATATTTAATAAAGATTTTGTATATTTTGGACATTTTGTGCACCTTTTTCTTTTGTGGTTGGTTGCTTCGGCTAGTTTAGGTGTGTCCTGTGACATTCCGTATACAGGCATTAGTTACCCCTCACATATATAACGTTGATACATCATGTGCAGAGGGGATGCTATATTTTGCCTGTTTTGTATTCCGTACCTAATTACATGTATATAACGCAAAATAAAATAAAAAATACCTCCCCTTTAGCATATGTTCACAGAGAGCGTTTTGGTTTTATTTTTTATTATAACATGTGTGAGGGCTCTCACTCCTACCTTTGGGAGGACCCTCCCTGATGCCAAATGATTAGCAAGATAGTGGAATACATATTCCCCATCCCTTTACAATGCCATTTCAAACATGCTCATTTGAATTTGGGGCATTGCCCGCCACCACCACCATGTCCTCCGCCATGTCATTATGCGACCCTCACTGACAATTAGCAGAGTGCCAACAGGACTCGTGAAACCTGAGTTTGGTAAGGGCCCTCAGGTGGCCCTGTATCATACATTTGGGAGAGCTCTCACTCCTACGTTTGGGAGGTCCCTCCCTCATGCCAAATAGTTAGCAAGATAGGGGAATACATATTCCCCATCATTTTACAATGCCAGCTAAAACATGCCCATTTGAATTGTGGGCTTTGCACGCCACCACCACCATGTCCACCGCCATGTCATTATGAGGCTTTTGCTAACAATTAGCAGAGGACCAGTAGGTGTTGTGAAACCTGCGTTTTGTAAGATCCACAGTTCATTTTTGCCACTGGATCCCAATGGAACAAATGTGATAGCGGGTGAAGCCGCTGTTAAGTGAATATAATATAGGAGTTTGGGGAGCTGTATGATGAGTGTCAGTAAATTGGATTCTATCAGACACTAAAGCATTAGAATTAAATTCTGAATACAGTGTATGCAAGCGAGGTCCTGTATTGTGGTCAGACTGTCAGGCCTGAAACCCATGTCTGGAACATGTACAAGCCTCATTTTACTTGGAAGCAGTCTCATCAAGGGAAAGAGACAGGAGTGCCATTGACCAATCTGTACAAGCCTACGCATTTTCTATTGGCTTAATAAATAGTGTATCTTTATTTAGCAGTTGTGCAACTCGCGCAAAGCCTGCAGAGATACGCAAACGTCGCTATTTATCTCTAATTTTTGTGAGTCTGCTGTTGCCGTGTGTAATAAAGCTGATATTTAAAAAAAAAATGCCACACATTGCTAGATATATTGAATTTGTACATAACACCTCTGTGAAGCCAGGATATTTTTTTTTTCATAAGCGTAAATCATTCAATATGAGAAACAGTGACATTAAGAGACGTGGATGTGGACATGATACAGATCAGAAGATGACTGGATCTCATTCTAGCTTCCTGTCAAAATGTGGTCAGCGCAGTACACCACTGATGAACCCAAACAATTACCAGGATGTTGTGGGTTGGATTGAAGACAAAGGCTCCAGTGTGTTGACAAGCAGCAGCATGAAGTCTTCCACATGGTCTAGTCTCAGTAGCCAATAGGCTGGGCCTCTGAATCGTCAACCTGGTCCTCCTTCCTCCCACCATCAATAGTTCCAGGAGACATATGACCCCAATGCTGGTCATTCTGAGGAACTGTTTACGTTCCCTTGTAATTTGTCAGCCCTCTTAATGTGCACCATTAAAGAGGGTCATAAGGAGGAACATTTGAGCTTCCACAGCCAGGAGAAAGCCACGTTGGGGAAGGTCAATTGATGTCTGAAGAGGGGGAGGATAAACATGACACACAGTTGCCATCAGGTCAGCATAAAATTGCAACTCAGAATTAGGATCAGATTGAGAGATTGGAAGATGACCTTGTCAATGATAAGGCCACTGATCCAACCTGGCACGGTGGCATGCCTAGTGAGCACAGCAGTACAGAAAGGGATTGGTCCGTAGCACAAAAACAGGCAAGAAGAGGTTGTGGTTTTACCAGGGGTAGAACTCGGTAAATTGATCCACAGAGCCCCCCCACACTCGGCTAAATAACAGGCCAATGGTGCATTGTTCCCCTGTATGGCAGTTGTTTTCTGAAATTCCTTCAGACAAAACAACCGTAGTTTGCATCATCTACCAAACCAAAGTAAGAAGATGCAAGAAAACTGCCAACCTGAGTATCACCAGCATGCAAAAGCACATGCCATCCAAACAGCCCAGTATGTGGGCAGAATGCCTGTGTACAAAATCTTTGTCTGATGATGAAACCACTGCCCCTTCCCCTGTGTTACGGCTTTCCTAATCTACTGTCCAAGAAGCAAGCGCTGATGTCTCCTACCCACAGCCTGCAGTTGCACAGACACAACATTCAGGAGCCACATCCAGTTCGTTGTCCCAGCACAGCGTTCACTTGTCCCTGCTCCAGATGTTTAACATAAAGCAGAAATATCGACCCACCCACAGGCTAAAACGCTAAACACCCACATAGAAAGATTGGCAGCCCTGGAAATGTTGCAGTTTTGACTTGTGGGAACTGAGTCTTTCCGTTACCTCTTGGCGGTAGCAGCCTCACAGTACTCGATTCCCATCTGATACTACTTTTCCTGGTGTGTCATCAATGCTTTACATAAGCTTGTGTTACACAATATCAGCTATCCTCTGGCCAACGCAGTCACAGGGAAGGTCTACTTTACCATGGACACATGGACATGTTCTTGTGGACAAGGATGCTACATTTCGCTTATGGCACAGTGGCTGAACCTGGTGGAGTCTGGTACAGAATCAGAGGCTGAGACATCACACATCTTACCCACACTAAGAATAGGAGTCCAAATTTCAATCAGGGTTTCAATCTCCTAGTATTACAGTTCCTGTATCTCTTCCTCCTCTTCACCGAAAGTAGCCTCCCCATCCCAGGGCTGCCTCCTCAGCGCTCTTCCATGACCGCTTTTTACTGACTTTGATCCTGACTTGCCGAACCTATTTCCCAAGGTATGGCATGTCAACGAACGTTTTCGAAAGTCATCTCAGGCTTTCGACGGACTAGCTTTGCTGCAGCAGTGCTTTAATTTGCCTCATCACCGACTTATTTGTGACCTGCTCACACTCTTAAATTCTACCTTTATTAATAATAATATGAGCAATAATAATAATAATTTTATTTCTATAGCGACATCATATTCCGCAGCACTTTTCAGATTAGATATTAGAATCTGTTTAGTTTGTGACTATCCGCCATTTTCTTGTGGAGTTCTGGCTGCTGGTCTTTTTCCTCTGGTGCTGGGTTTGTCTTGTGTCAGGTGTTTGCATCACTCTTTATTAACCAGCACCTGCCTCCCATTCATTGCTGGACAACAGTGTTAATCTGCTTGAGCTCTAGCTTGGTGTTTTGCTTTGTGTTCTGTGTGTATTATTTCTGCAGTGCTGGTACCTCTGGTTCTGCTAGCCTTGTTTCTGTTTTCTATTGGTTTCTGCAGCATTCTCTGTGTTTTCTACTAGGAAGTGACCCATTTTTGTACCCAGTCCTTAGTTATTTTAGGGAACCCCTTCCCTTTATCTATAGGTCTTCACTTGAGATTAACCTAGGCTTGTCGGTGGGTCTATTCGCAAGGAATGGGTCGCCCACTCCATCGTAGGGTTTCAGTCTAGTCATAGTGCAAGGTCAGTTTTCCTCCTTTTACCTTTGTCCTGTGTTGCAGTTCCATAACAGTTTGTCCAGCCGGAAAGAAGTATATACATAAAAAACTCTCCCGGATTTCTGCAACATGAACAGCGTTCAAGATCTTGCTCAGCGCCTGCAAGGGTTAACTTTGGAAGTTGCCAACTTACAACAGCACGTGAGTAATTGCCCTGGAATCCACTCTGAAGAACCTAAGCTGGGTTTGCCTGAATGTTTTTCTGGTAAACGGCAGGATTTTTTTTCATTTAAAAATGCATGTTTACTTTTTTACCCTTCGCCACGAGAGCACCCACTGAAAAGGGAGGGATCTGCCCCAAGGAACAGGAAACCTACAGAAAGAATAAAAGGGGGCGGTCCTCCTCTCCTTCTCAGTTTAGGTTTCTTGTTCCTAGGGATACCTCAGGACTATCTCACAGAAGACATACCTGGGCCAGGGCATCTGCCTGTGCAGTTTCTGTGGGAACGGCAGGGGTTGTGGTCCAGATGCAGCATCGGGGGAGTTTCCGTTAGATGGCTCCCCCCCTCATCTGATTCATACAGTGAGGAACGGGTCTGGGGAGGGCCGCCCAGTCTCACTGAGGAGCTCTGCATTTGGCAGGGAAGAAGTGCGGTGCCTTGTTCTTCCGGGACGCCGACCGATATGGGGGTGAGGTCCGGGCGTCCGCCACCCAGCACACAGGCTCCTGCAGCAGCAGAGATGGCGGGTAAGAGTGGCATTTCCATCACGCAGGCTGAGGTGGGAAGCGCGGCTGTGCGTGCACAGAACAGTGCAAAGTTTTCCTGCCCTGGAAGTAATCATTGAACTTTCGGAGCATACAATCAGCAGTGGAGGAAAGCGCGGTAGGCGCATGCGCAGTATACCGTGATAAAAAAAGAAAGGTAGCCGGATCTTAGGAATTACCTATAAAAGGGGGAATTGTTGCGGGCAGGCGGCGATGCAACATGTCATCCCCAGGCCAGATGGTGGACCCAGCAGGGGACTCAGCAGATAGAGATCACGCAAGCAGGAGGTCCTCAGACGTCATCCATAAAAGTGATACAGTGGACTCTAGATTCAGGACTGTACTTCGGCCACCTGATCTGGTACCGAAAGGCTTCATTGGGTGAGTGTTAACTCTCTATCTATTAAGCTGACACTCTCTTTTGCCATATTCCCCCCAGGCCAAAAAGAAGCATAAGACCAAGCATAAACAGTGTGCCTTATGCGATCAGCCTCTCTCAGATTCCTACCCCCAAAATTTGTGTAAGCAATGCATTTCTGAAAACATGCAAGGTTCATCAATGTCAGTTACGGATATACGGGCCATAATTAGAGAAGAATTGAAAGCAATTACCCAAGCCAGCACACTCCTTAAAAAGAGTAGCAAAGAAAAAGTAGCATCCAGCTCTGAGTCCGCTAATGATCAAATAGTTGACTCAGACTCCTCACACGCATCATCTTTATCATCATCACATCAGATATTGAAGGTCGATCATGTTTTCCCCTTGAAGGAGTAGATAATTTGGTAAAATCAATTATAAACACAATAGGTTGTGAGGAAACAAAAGATGATCAAACTACGCAAGATATAATGTTTGCAGGGTTAGCGGAGAGGAAAAGGAGAGCTTTCCCAGTAATCCCAGCGGTTAAGGCCTTAATAAACAGGGAATGGGCTTTCTCCCATCAAGAGGAAATACCCATTTAGCGATGATGAACTAATAACCTGGACTAAGATCCCTAAAGTGGACGCAGCGGTTGTCTCCACTTTAAAACAATCCACTTTATCGGTTGAGGATGCAGGCCTACTTTCTGATCCTTTTGACCGGAAAGCAGAGTCATCATTGAAGAGATTATGGGAAGTTTCTACAGGTATATTTAAGCCCGCAATTGCCAGTACATGTACCGTTAGATCCATGCTCATCTGGATTGATCAACTAGACCAGCAAATTGAACAAAGAATCTGTAGACAAAAATTGCGGGATGCTAATCTTTAATGCAGATCCTTCTGAAACAAGCCTTCATAGCCTCCCATACCGTCAATACCGAAGCCGACCCAACATTAACTTTTAAATATTTCTTAATGTCCCCCCTATGTGTCCCATCTAAGTCAATGAGGTGTAGCCAAAATGAATTCAGCCTCCACATGAACCCCCTAGCATGTACAGATCCCACTCCCTCAAGTATCACCCTCATTAGGGAATGATCCTATACTGTTCTAGCAATATATGTTACCTCCCCAACAAGGCTCAACATCTGTGTATTGCCCAAGGCCAGATCTATTCTTGACAAAGAATGAGGATGAAAAACAGGAATACTTGTACACCCCAGGATGAGAAATCCTCCATAAATCATGCAGAGCAGTCTCCCTCAGGACGGCACCAAATGGTGTACAATTACCACCCGATTTCAACGGCTCTCGTCTCCCCCTATCCCAGTGTGTGTCTGGAATATTGCTAAAGTCCCCTATTATCAAAAACAGTATCCCCGGTGTCTCCTCCATTATCTCCACCTTTCCACAATATGGTAGTGGAACATAAATTGAAACCAGCCACATCAGACATCTGTACAATTTATAAAGTAAACATATGAATCTACCCGTCTGGTCTATAATCACTTTGTGATACTCAAAAGGAACCCCAACACAGATGAGGATGCTGACCCCCCTAGAGTATACTGAATATGTGGCATGTAGTGTTGAGCGATACCTTCCGATATCAAGAAGTATCGGTATCGGATTGGATCGGCTGATATCCAAAAAATATCGGATATCTCCGATACCGATACCAGATACCAATGCAAGTCAATGGGACACAAGTATTGGAATGTAAATAAGCCCTTTCTGTCCTTCATACATCCTGTTCCGGAGGGGGGAAGAGTGTGGGCGGTGCGTGGGCGGACACTGTGCGGGTCTGTGTGTGCGGGTGTGGTCTGTGTGGGCTTGCCGGGGATCTGTACGGGCATCTCGGGGGATTGTGCGGGCTGCCAGGGGTCTGTGTGTGCCTGCCGGGGCTCTTTGCGTGCCTGCTGGGGCTCTTTGCGGCTTACCGGGGGTCTGTGCGGCCTGCTGGGCCTCTGTGCGGCTTGCCGGGGCTCTGTGCGGGCTTGCCAGGGCTCTGTGCGGCTTTGTCCGATGGGACTACAAGTCCCATCGGATGATGCCTGCAACAGTGACAGTTAGGGTTGAGCAAAACGGATAGGACAAATTCAAAAATCGCCGACTTTCGGCAAAGTCGGGTTTCATGAAACCCGACCCGATCCTAGTGTGGGATCGGCCATGAGGTCGGCGATCTGCGTGCAAAAGTCACATTTCATATGACGCTTTCAGCGACATTTTTCAGAAGTAGGACGTAGAGTGTGGGCAGCGTGATGACATAGGTCTCGGTCCCCACCATCTTAGAGGAGGGCATGACAGTGATTGGCTTGCTTTCTGCGGCGTCACAGGGGCCATAAAGGGGCGTGCACGCCGACTGCCATCTTACTTCTGCCGATCTTAGCATAGGGAGAGGTTTCTGAAGCTTCATCAGAAGAAGGGATATAGTTAGGGAGGGAAGATTAACCCCCAAACTGCTTGTGCTGTAGCGATTTCCACTGTCCAACACCACCATTTTTTTTGCAGGGACAGTGGAGGCTATATTTTTGTGCATCAGCTCTGTAGCTTATTAGGCTGCCTTATAAGGCTCCCTGATAGCTGCATTGCTGTTTGCACGCTGCTGTGCAAACCAACTGCTTTTTTAAAAGCAAATATCCTGTTGCTCCTTTCTGCACAGTTATCTTGTTTATTTGTCCAAACTTTTGTGTGCAGCAGTCCTTTTTATTGCTGCCATACTTGTCCTGAGATCATTGTAGGGAGATTGAAATTGTACTACAGTCCTTGTATTTTTTCATATATCTTCCAGCCACTTTCTGCCACTTACATTGTGTTGTTTTGTACACTGGGCCTGAGTTTTGGTTCAGTCTCCCCCCAAAAAATTAGATTCAAATTCTCACAAAGTGGATATACTTCAGTCCTGTTAGTTTGTCGTATGTCAGCCAGCCACTTTCTGCCACTTACATTGTGTTGTTTTATGCACAGGGCCTGAGTTTTGGCTCAGTTCAGTTAATGAAGGTCATTCCTCTTTGATTACTGGGGATCTAAAATAGACACCTGTCCTGAATTGGCAGAATATGCATTACAGGAGCTCGCTTGCCCAGCTGCTAGTGTGCTATCAGAAAGAGTCTTGAGTGCTGCTGATTCAATACTGACCGATAAAAGAACACGTCTGGTGTTATGAACTGGTGGTTTAGGAGCAACATGGGACGAGCTCTGAAGGAGGTGGTACCTGTACTGACCGCAGTCCCTAAGCTCGACACAACACTAGAAGTAGCCGTGGGATGCAACTGTCACTCCCTAGGCACCTCGTCACAGCCTGAGAACTAACTACCCCTAAAGATAGAAACAGGAAAACTATCTTGCCTCAGAGAAAATCCCCAAAGGATACACAGAAGCACAGGAGGCTAGTCTAGCTAGATAGATAAGACAGGATAGAATACTGTGCGGTCAGTATTAAAAACTACAAAAATCCACACAGAGTTTACAAAAATCTCCAAACCTGACTAAAGGTGTGGAGGGTAAATTTGCTTCCCAGAGCTTCCAGCTTAACTGAATTAATCCATACTAACAAGCTGGACAAAACATAGAATGCACAAAACGAATAAGTCCACAACATGTGGACAGAAAAGAGCAAAGCAAGGACTTAACTTTGCAGGACTGGTCAGGATATCAGGGAAATCCAAGAGAGATGTGAATCCAACCAGGAACCATTGACAAGTGGCACTGCTGAAGGAAAGAGCCAGGCATAAATAGCCGAGCAGAAAGACAATCAGTGGAAGCAGCTGCAGACTGCTAAATCCAAGGAGCAGCCATACCACTTAAAACCACCGGAGGGAGCCCAAGAGCAGAACTCACAAAAGTGCCACTTACAACCACCGGAGGGAGCCCAAGAGCGGAATTCACAACAGTACCCCCCCTTGAGGAGGGGTCACCGAGCCCTCACCAGAGCCCCCAGGCCGATCAGGACGAGCCAAGTGAAAAGCACGAACCAAATCGGCGGCATGGACATCGGAGGCAACAACCCAAGAATTATCCTCCTGGCCATAACCCTTCCACTTGACAAGATACTGAAGCCTCCGCCTCGAAAAACGAGAATCCAAAATTTTCTCAACCTCATATTCCAACTCTCCCTCACCCAACACCGGGGCAGGAGGATCAACCGAGGGAACAACGGGCACCATATATCTCCGCAACAAAGATCTATGGAAAACATTATGAATGGCAAAAGAGGCTGGAAGAGCCAAACGAAAAGACACAGGATTGATAATTTCAGAAATCTTATAAGGACCAATAAACCGAGGCTTAAACTTAGGGGAAGAAACCTTCATAGGAACATGACGAGAAGACAACCAAACCAAATCCCCCACCCGAAGCCGGGGACCAACACACCGACGGCGGTTAGCAAAACGTTGAGCCTTTTCCTGAGACAACGTCAAATTGTCCACCACATGAGTCCAAATCTGCTGCAGCCTGTCCACCACAGAATCCACACCAGGACAATCAGAAGGCTCAACCTGCCCCGAAGAAAAACGAAGATGAGAACCAAAATTACAAAAGAAAGGTGAAACCAAAGTAGCCGAACTAGCCCTATTATTAAGGGCAAACTCGGCCAACGGCAAGAAAGCCACCCAATCATCCTGATCAGCAGACACAAAGCATCTCAAATAGGTTTCCAAGGTCTGATTAGTTCGCTCAGTCTGGCCATTAGTCTGAGGATGAAACGCCGAAGAAAAAGACAAATCAATGCCCATCCTAGCACAAAAGGCCCGCCAAAACCTAGAGACAAACTGAGAACCTCTGTGAGACACAATATTCTCCGGAATGCCATGCAAACGAACCACATGCTGAAAAAACAATGGAACCAAATCTGAGGAGGAAGGCAACTTAGGCAAAGGTACCAGATGGACCATTTTAGAGAACCGGTCACAAACAACCCAGATAACAGACATCTTCTGGGAAACAGGAAGATCCGAAATAAAATCCATGGAAATATGCGTCCAGGGCCTCTCAGGGACCGGCAAAGGCAAAAGCAACCCACTAGCGGGGGAACAGCAAGGCTTGGCCCGGGCGCAAGTCCCACAGGACTGCACAAAAGCACGCACATCGCGCGACAAGGAAGGCCACCAAAAGAACCTAGCAACCAAATCTCTGGTACCAAAAATCCCAGGATGGCCAGCCAACACTGAACAATGAACCTCAGAAATTACCGTACTTGTCCATCTATCAGGAACAAACAGCTTCCCCACTAGAAAGCGGTCAGGCTTATCAGCCTGAAATTCCCAAAGCACCCGCCGCAAATCAGGGGAGATGGCAGAAAGAATCACCCCTTCCTTAAGAATGCCAACTGGCTCAAGGACTCCAGGAGAATAAGGCAAAAAACTCCTAGAGAGGGCATCAGCCTTAACATTCTTAGATCCCGGAAGATACGAGACCACAAAATCAGAACGGGAGAAAAACAGGGACCATCGAGCCTGTCTAGGATTCACCGCTTGGCCGACTCGAGGTAAATCAGATTCTTATGATCAGTCAAGACCACAACGCGGTGCTTAGCTCCCTCAAGCCAATGTCGCCACTCCTCAAATGCCCACTTCATAGCCAACAATTCCCGATTGCCGACATCATAATTGCGTTCCGCAGGTGAAAACTTTCTGGAAAAAAAAGCACACGGTTTCATCAAAGAACCATCAGAATCCCTCTGAGAAAAAACGGCCCCTGCCCCAATCTCAGAAGCGTCAACCTCAACCTGAAAAGGAAGAGAAACATCCGGCTGACGCAACACAGGGGCAGAAGTAAACTGGCGTTTAAGCTCCCGAAAGGCCACAACAGCCGCAGAGGACCAATTCACCACATCAGCGCCTTTCTTAGTCAAATCAGTAAGGGGCTTAACCACACTGGAAAAGTTGGCAATGAAACGGCGATAGAAATTAGCAAAGCCCAAAAGTTTTTGAAGGCTCTTCACAGATGTGGGTTGAATCCAGTCCTGAATAGCTTGGACCTTAACAGGATCCATTTCCATAGACGAGGGAGAAAAAATAGAACCCAAAAAAGAGACCTTCTGAACTCCGAATAGGCACTTAGACCCCTTCACAAATAAAGCATTATCACGAAGGATCTGGAATACCATCCTGACCTGCTTCACATGAGACTCCCAATCATCGGAAAAAATCAAAATATCATCCAAATATACAACCATGAATTTATCAAGAAGTTGCGGAAAATATCATGCATAAAAGATTGGAACACAGATGGAGCATTAGAGAGCCCGAATGGCATCACGAGGTATTCAAAATGGCCTTCGGGCGTATTAAATGCAGTTTTCCATTCGTCACCCTGTTTAATACGAACAAGATTATATGCCCCTCGGAGGTCAATCTTAGTAAACCAACTAGCCCCCTTAATCTGAGCAAACAAATCAGAAAGCAAAGGCAAGGGGTATTGGAATTTGACCGTGATCTTATTAAGAAGACGATAATCTATACAGGGTCTCAAGGAGCCATCCTTCTTAGCAACAAAAAAGAAACCCGCTCCCAATGGTGACGAAGACGGCCGAATATGCCCCTTCTCCAAAGATTCCTTAACATAACTCCGCATGGCGGCATGCTCTGGCACAGACAGATTGGAAAGTCGGCCCTTAGGGAACTTACAACCTGGAATCAAGTTAATAGCACAATCACAGTCCCTATGTGGAGGAAGGGAACTGGACTTGGGCTCATCAAATACATCCTGGAAATCCGACAAAAACTCAGGGACCTCAGAAGAGGGGGAAGAGGAAATTGACATCAAAGGAACGTCACTATGTACCCCTTGACAACCCCAACTAGTCACAGACATAGATTTCCAATCCAGCACCGGATTATGTTCCTGTAACCATGGAAAACCCAGTACAACAACATCATGCAGGTTATGTAACACCAGAAAACGGCAATCTTCCTGAAGTGCTGGAGCCATGTACATGGTCATCTGCGTCCAGTACTGAGGTTTATCCTTGGCCAATGGTGTAGCATCAATGCCCCTCAAAGGAATAGGGCTCTGCAAAGGCTGCAAGGAAAAACCACAGCGCCTGGCGAATTCTAAGTCCATTAAGTTCAGGGCAGCGCCTGAATCCACAAACGCCATGACAGAAAAGGATGACAATGAGCAAATCAGGGTCACAGATAAAAGAAATTTAGGCTGTACAGTACTGATGGTAACAGACCTAGCGACCCTCCTAGTACGCTTAGGGCAATCAGAAATAACATGAGCAGAATCACCACAGTAAAAACATAGCCTATTCTGACATCTGAATTCCTGCCGTTCTGTTCTAGTCAAAATCCTATCACATTGCATAGGTTCAGGACTCTGCTCAGAGGACACTGCCA
The DNA here is from genome assembly GCF_032444005.1 of Ranitomeya imitator. Classification (NCBI taxonomy): domain Eukaryota; kingdom Metazoa; phylum Chordata; class Amphibia; order Anura; family Dendrobatidae; genus Ranitomeya; species Ranitomeya imitator. The sequence goes on along the minus strand of NC_091285.1, from coordinate 200,509,815 downwards.
TATGGTGCACAGCTTTGCGCTCGCGCAGACGCCGATCAATCTGAGTGGCTAGAGACATAGATTCGCTCAAACCAGCAGGCGTAGGGAAGCCCACCATAACATCTTTAAGGGCTTCAGAAAGACCTTTTCTGAAAATAGCAGCCAGAGCATCCTCATTCCATTTAGTGAGCACAGACCATTTCCTAAATTTCTGGCAGTATAATTCTGCCGCTTCCTGACCTTGACACAGGGCCAACAGGGTTCTTTCTGCATGATCCACAGAATTAGGTTCGTCATACAATAATCCGAGTGCTTGAAAAAATGCGTCTACATTCAGCAATGCCGGATCCCCTGATTCAAGGGAGAATGCCCAGTCCTGAGGGTCACCACGCAGCAAGGACATGACGATCTTAACTTGCTGAATGGGATCAGCAGAAGAACGGGGTTTCAAAGCAAAAAATAATTTGCAGTTATTTTTAAAGTTCAAAAACTTGGATCTGTCCCCAAAAAACAAATCAGGAGTAGGAATTTTAGGCTCCAAAGCCGGAGTCTGGATAACATAATCTTGAATACTCTGTACTCTTGCAGCAAGTTGATCCACACGAGAAAATAAACCCTGAACATCCATGCCAGAGCATAAATCCTGAACCACCCAGAGATCAAGAGGAAAAAAAAGACAAAACAGAGCACAGAAAAAAAAATGGCTCAGAATTTTTTTTCCTTCTTTTGAGATGCATTTACCGGTAATTCATTTTTGGCCACTTGTACTGTTATGAACTGGTGGTTTAGGAGAAACATGGGACGAGCTCTGAAGGAGGTGGTACCTGTACTGACCGCAGTCCCTAAGCTCGACACAACACTAGAAGTAGCCGTGGGATGCACCTGTCACTCCCTAGGCACCTCGTCACAGCCTGAGAACTAACTACCCCTAAAGATAGAAACAGGAAAACTATCTTGCCTCAGAGAAAATCCCCAAAGGATAGATAGCCCCCCATAGTAATGACTGTGAGTGGAGAGGGAAAAGACATACACAGAATGAAACCAGGATGTAGCACAGGAGGCCAGTCTAGCTAGATAGATAAGACAGGATAGAATACTGTGCGGTCAGTATTAAAAACTACAAAAATCCACACAGAGTTTACAAAAATCTCCACACCTGACTGAAGTTGTGGAGGGTAAATCTGCTTCCCAGAGCTTCCAGCTTAAGTGAATTAATCCATACTAACAAGCTGGACAAAACATAGAATGCACAAAACGAATAAGTCCACAACATGTGGACAGAAAAGAGCAAAGCAAGGACTTAACTTTGCAGGACTGGTCAGGGTATCAGGGAAATCCAAGAGAGATGTGAATCCAACCAGGAACCATTGACAAGTGGCACTGCTGAAGGAAAGAGCCAGGCATAAATAGCCGAGCAGAAAGACAATCAGTGGAAGCAGCTGCAGACTGCTAAATCCAAGGAGCAGCCATACCACTTAAAACCACTGGAGGGAGCCCAAGAGCAGAACTCACAAAAGTGCCACTTACAACCACCGGAGGGAGTCCAAGAGCGGAATTCACAACAGTCTGGCTACCCGAAATGTTGATGATCTAACCTTCATTAAAATGAACTAATCATGGATTTCAAATTATTTTGCCCCTGCTGACACGTAGCTTGCCTGAAAAATGTCTTGCTTTTGGCCTCTCTTACTGACTTCTCCAATTCCTCCATTTGCAGCTGCTGAATGTCCACCATAGGCCATTTTTATACCTCCCTAAATGGGCTGACTCCCCCCACAGGGCCGTGGTCACCACCTGGCGCAAGCACCCGTGCGAGTGCCGTTTGCCTGGACAGGTGAGTGTGCCCACTCTTGGGCGACGGCACTGGCACAGGGTCCCTCATATTACAATGACGTGTCTCTGACGGTGGTAGTGCACAACCAACGTCAGACACATGGTCGTAATATGAGGGGCCCTGTTATGGACCGGGTGGTTATGAGCACCCGGAACGACCTGATGGTTAAACTCACACAGGACAAGCTCTGGGAAGTGGGAGCTCTGCTGACCGCAACCCCTAATCCTATCACACACACTAGAAATAGCCGTGGAGCGTACCTAACTTGGCCTAGACGCCTCTTCACAGCCTAAGAGCTAACTAGCCCTAGAGACAGAAAATAAAGCCTACCTTGCCTCAGAGAAATTCCCCAAAGGAAAAGGCAGCCCCCCACATATATTGACTGTGAGTTAAGATGAAAGTCACAAACACAGAAATGAAACAGGTTTCAGCAAAGGGAGGCCAGACTTCCTAAACAGACTGAGGATAGGAAAGGTATCTTTGCGGTCAGCACAAAAAACTACAAAAGACCACGCAGAGTGTGCAAAAAGACCTCCGCACCGACTCACGGTGCGGAGGTGCCACTCTGCATCCCAGAGCTTCCAGCTAGCAAGACAAAATCATGATAGCAAGCTGGACAAGGAAACAATGAACAAATAATTAGCTAGCAGGGACTTGGCTTCTGCTGGAGTAGACAGGTCACCAGAAAGATCCAAGAGCGAATTGAACCAGTACAAGAACATTGACAGCTGGCATGGAGTAATGATCTGAGTGGAGTTAAATAGAGCAGCCAGTCAAAGAATAAACTATGTCACCTGTGGAAGGAACCTCAGAAGCAGCAGCTCCACTCACAGCCACCAGAGGGAGTCCATGGACAGAACTCGCCGAAGTACCATTCATGACCACAGGAGGGAGTTCGATAACAGAATTCACAACAGGGCCCTGTGCCAGTACCGCCGCCCATGAGAGAGTGTTCCCCCTAGCTCGAACAGTGCTCTACCACTTGCAATACTTACCTCTCCCTGCTCCACCACTGTGTAGTCTGTGCTGTTAAATCCTTCAGTGGCACTGCCAATACAAATTTGTTGAAATTATAGATGATAGTTAAAATATACAGGGGCCCTGGCCTCCATTTAGACCAGTTAATACTTTGCACCTACTACCACTGTCTGCTACTCAGCAGAGGAGCCAACCCCTGTACCTAGCTATGCCACCTGTTTATTTATGAACAATTTTTTGGCAGACATTTAGCCTACTTTATTATTTGGGCCAACTAACTGTGTCTGCCACTCATTACAGTTTTCCTCCACTGAACAAAGCAATGCTGCCTGTTTAGTCCTGTTACCAATTTTGAACTGCATTTAACCTACTTTACTATTTGGGCCTACTAAGGCTACGTTCACATTTGCGTTGTTGGGCGCAGCGTCGTTGACACAACCAACAACGCAAAACACAACGCTGCATTTTTTGATGCATGCGTTGCCATAAACTAGTAATGTTCTTGAATGTTGGCGCAGGGAAAACGCTACAAAAAGCAGCGTCTTCCGCGCCCTGTCTGGTGCGTCAAATTGACACATGCATCGTAAAACACAATACAACGCATACCGGCGCATGTCCATGAGCCACCCATGTTAAAGATAGGGGCGCATGATGCATGTGTCGGTATGCGTCGACGACGCTGGGCCCAACAACGCAAATGTGAACGTAGCCTAACTGTCTGCCAATCATTACAGTTTTCCTCCACTGAACAAAGCAATGCCACCTGTTTAGTCCTGTTACCAATTTTTAACTGCATTTAGCCTACTTTATTATTTGGGCCTATATCTGTGTTTCCTTCTCATCCTGCCTATTGCCCAGGCACTGCTAGATGAGTCTGCTGGTACATTGACCCAGACCACTACATTCCCCTTGCACTCAACACAGCCAGAATCTGACCCTGCTGAAAGTCAGGTTCCCCTTCCCGCATACTATACCACCTTATACGGGGACAAAGAGGAAGGTGCAGATGAAAGTGGCAACGTCACTGGCACAGGGCCCCTCATAGTACACAAAAGTGTCTCTGGCAGTGGGAGGCGCTACCCACCGTCAAACACTCTGCCATACTATGAGGGGCCCTGTGCCAGTGCCAATGAGTGCCCCCCCCTGCTTGCTCAGGATCACAGCACTTGCAAAGTTGAAATACTTACCTCTCCCTGCTCCACCACCGTGAGGTATTAATACATACATACTACATACATACTACATACATACGTACATTACATTCATACATTACATACAATACATACAGACAGACATACAGTACATATAACAGAGTACATACTCACCATTACTTGTCATTTTGATCCCCGAAGCCAGAGTCACCTGTAAAAAATATTAAAATAGCAAACAACCAATATACTCCCTGTCCGCAGAAATCCACGAGTGTCCCACGACGATCTCCCATGGAGAACAGTAGCATCAGCTGATGCAACCGCTCTCCAGGGGCTCCAGGAACACAATGACGGGAGGAAGGTATCTGTTATGATCCGGTGACCTTGGGCCGCATGGAACTTTCTCTGAGTTGGTGGAAACTGTACTGACCGCAAATCCTGAACTTAACACCGCAACTAGAAGTAGCTGTGGGGTGTGCCTAACAAATCCTAGACACCTCGACACAGCCGGAGGACTAAATACCCCTATAGATGGAAATAGGAATTCTACCTTGCCTCAGAGCAGAACCCCAAAGGATAGGCAGCCCCCCCACAAATATTGACTGTGAGTAGTAGAGGAAAAGACACACGCAGGCAGGAAACAGGATTAAGCAAAAGAGGCCACTTTAGCTAAAATAGGAAAGGATAGGACAGAATACTAAGCGGTCAGTATTAAAACGCTTCCAAAAATATCCACAGCAGAAAATACAAAAAATTCCACCATCTAACTAAAGATGTGGAGCGTATATCTGCAACTCCAGAGAATCCAACAAGACTGAGAAAACACTGACACAATCTAAGCTGGACAAGAAAAAACAAATGAATAGCACAGAATTATTAAGCACACAGCATGTGTGCCACAGAAACTAAAACCAGACACTTATCTCTGCTGAATTGGCAGCAAGGCAGGAGGAACCAGACAAATATCCAAAACCTCCCAGAACCATGGACAACTGGCAAGGACTAATGAATCCTGCACACCTAAATACCCCAGTCAGAACTGCAATCAGCAGAAACACCTGGCCAGGACTGCAACTCAGGGACAACTGCATTACCACCTACAACCACTGGAGGGAACCCAAAAGCAGAATTCACAACAGGTATCCTTCTGCACTGTATTCCTCTACCGCTGTAAAAAAAAATAGTCCCTATTCTCACTTTTGGCATTGCTGTGTGAGAAATTTTTCCCACACAGCAATTGCCATAAAGTGAGACTTTGTCCTAAGGTAACCTCTCAGTGATGCACTGCAGGAGCCTTTGTCTCCTGTCAGTGTGTCACTGAGGGTCCTATAGAGCAGTGACATAACCCGATGTCACTGTTCTGTAGGGGAGATCGTCGTGGGACACTCGTTGTTAATTGGACTACGGCAGAAAGGTAGTATATGGTTTATTATTTTACGTTTTTTGCAGGCGCTGATGTATGATAAGTATGGTTAAATGAAGAATATTAAAATACTTTTTTCCTAATGTGTGTTTTATTAACCCTTTATTACTATTGGATTAACAATGGATAGGCGTCTTATTGACGCCTCTCCGTTATTAACCCAGCTTAATGTCACCTTACCATAGCAAGGTGACATTAGCCCCTATTACCCCATATCCCACCACTACACGGGAGTGGGAAGAGAGGGGCTAAGTGCCGGAATTGGCGCATCTTACAGATGCGCCATTTCTGGGGCGGCTGCGGACTGGTATTTGTAGCCAGGGGGGCAATTTCCATGGCCCCTCTCTAGGCTATGAATATCAGCCCGCAGCTGTCTGCGTAGCATTTCTGGCTATAAAAAATAGGGGGACCCCATGTCATTTTTTTTGGGTCCCCCTATTTTAATAGCCAGTAAAGGCTACACAGACAGCTGTGGGCTAACATTCATAGCAGGCTACAAATATTGGCCCCCGGCCTTCGGCTTTTCCCCTCTGGCGCAGAAAATTGCGTGGGAGCACACGCCGTTTTTTTCCTTTTTTAAAAAAAATTCAACGCTCATAAAGGAATTTTTCACACTTGCGTTGGTACGGGTCCGTTACTATGCATCGGGCCGACGTACCGACGCTCGTTGTGAAATTTGTGCATGACGTTGGCAGTGGATGCAGTTTTTCAACGCATTCACCTGCCCATTCTGAAGTCCAGGGAGGAGAGGGCGGAGTTTCGGCTGCGCATGCGCGGTATAAAATGGCAGACGTGACAGACAAAAAAAGTTCACTTGAACGTTTTTTCGTGCCAACGGCCTGCCAAAACACAACAGATCTGTTGCACGACGGACGCGACATGTGGCCATCCATCGCGATCCGTCGCTAATACAAGTCTATGGGTAAAAATCGCATCCTGCGAGCACATTTGCAGGATCCGTTTTTTCCACTGGATCCGTTTTTTTCTCATAGAGTTGTATTAGCGCCGGATTGCACCTGATGGCTACACATTTCATCTGTTTTTTGCCGGATCCGTCAAAAAAGCTGTTTCCACCGGACGGAAAACACATACAGAGGAAAGATTTTTCTGTCCGGCAAAAAAACGCACAGCGTCGGATCCGGCAAAAAACGGATGAAACTGAGATGTGAAATGATGAATCCGGCTTCCGAATCCGTTTTTTCATGCATGTTTCCATTCAAATCATGCACATTTTCCGTTTATTTATTTATTTCCAAAAACTGCATCAAAACCGTGCAAAAACCGCACCAAAAACTGCTTCAAAACCTGCACCAAAAACTGCATCAAAACTGCATCAAAAACAGCATCAAAAACAGCATCAAAAACCACATCAAAACGGCACCAAAAACTGAATCAAAGCCTGCATCAAAAACTGGTGCGGTTTTTGGTGCGATTTTTTATGCTGTTTTTGCTGCAGTTTTGATGCAGTTTTCAATGCAGGTTTTTGGTGCGGTTTTTGATGCAGTTTTTGGTGCAGTTTTTGATGCAGGTTTTTGGTGCGGTTTGATGCAGTTTTTGATGCAGGTTTTTGATGTGGTTTTTGATGCGGTGTTTGATGCAGTTTTTGATGCCAGTTTTTGGTGTGGTTTTTTATGCAGTTTTTGGTGCAGTTTTTGATACAGGTTTTAATGCAGTTTTGATGCAGGTTTTTGGTGTGGTTTTTAGGATATGTTCACACTATGTGGTTTTTACTGCGGAACCGCCGAGATTTTGCCGCTGCGGGTCCGCAGCTGTTTTCCATGCAGGGTACAGTACAATGTTACCCTATGGAAAACAAAAACCGCTGTGCCCACATTGCAGAAAATCCCGAAAAAAAATGCGCTGAATTGCTGCGGAAAAAAAGAAGGACCATGTCACTTCTTTGTGCAGAATCGCAGCGATTCTGCACCCATAGAAATGCATTGATCCGCTTACTTCCCGCATGGTGTGCACAGCCCCAGTAAGCGGATAATGTGCGGGTTATACCCGGGGTGGAGGAGAGGAGACTCTCCTCCAGGCCCCGGGAACCATATTTGAGTAAAAAAAAAGAATTAAAATAAAAAAATCATGATATACTAACCCTCTGAAGTCTCAGCGCTGCACGCGGCCGTCCGGTCTCAGGTTTGCTACGCGACCAGGACCTGCGGCGACATTGCGGTCACATGACCGTGATGTCACGAAGGTCCTGGTCGCACAGCATCTTTGGAACCGGACCGCCGCCTGCAGCGCTGAGGAGATCAGGACGTCAGAGGGTAAGTATATAATTATTTTATTATTTTTAACATTACTATTGATGCTGCATATTGCTGCATATGCAGCATCAATAGTAGGGGTAAAAACCCGCAGCGGAACCCGCAGGACAAACCGCGATAAATCTGCAGGGATAACCGCAGCGGGTTTGCCCTGCAGATTTATCAAATCCGCTGCGGGAGAACCCGCAGGACAGGACGCAACGTGTGAATGTGGCCTTAATGCGGTTTTTGGTGCAGTTTTAGGAGCAGTTTTTGGTGCAGTTTTTGATGCAGGTTTTTGGTGTGGTTTTTAAGGCCATGTTCACACTATGCGTTTTTAACTGCGGAACCGCCGCGATTTTGCCGCTGCGGGTCCGCAGCTGTTTTCCATGCAGGGTACAGTACAATGTACCCAATGGAAAACAGGAACCGCTGTGCCCACATTGCGGAAATGCACTAAAAAAGCCGCGCTGAACAGCTGCGGTAAAAAAGAAGTACCATGTCACTTCTTTGTGCAGAATCGCAGCGATTCTGCACCCATAGAAATGCATTGATCCGCTTACTTCCCGCATGGTGTGCACAGCCCCAGTAAGCGGATAATGTGCGGGTTATACCCGGGGTGGAGGAGAGGAGACTCTCCTCCAGGCCCCGGGAACCATATTTGAGTAAAAAAAAAGAATTAAAATAAAAAAATCATGATATACTAACCCTCTGAAGTCTCAGCGCTGCACGCGGCCGTCCGGTCTCAGGTTTGCTACGCGACCAGGACCTGCGGCGACATTGCGGTCACATGACCGTGATGTCACGAAGGTCCTGGTTGCACAGCATCTTTGGAACCGGACCGCCGCCTGCAGCGCTGAGGAGATCAGGACGTCAGAGGGTAAGTATATAATTATTTTATTATTTTTAACATTACTATTGATGCTGCATATTGCTGCATATGCAGCATCAATAGTAGGGGTAAAAACCCGCAGCGGAACCCGCAGGACAAACCGCGATAAATCTGCAGGGATAACCGCAGCGGGTTTGCCCTGCAGATTTATCAAATCCGCTGCGGGAGAACCCGCAGGACAGGACGCAACGTGTGAATGTGGCCTTAATGCGGTTTTTGGTGCAGTTTTAGGAGCAGTTTTTGGTGCAGTTTTTGATGCAGGTTTTTGGTGTGGTTTTTAAGGCCATGTTCACACTATGCGTTTTTAACTGCGGAACCGCCGCGATTTTGCCGCTGCGGGTCCGCAGCTGTTTTCCATGCAGGGTACAGTACAATGTACCCAATGGAAAACAGGAACCGCTGTGCCCACATTGCGGAAATGCACTAAAAAAGCCGCGCTGAACAGCTGCGGTAAAAAAGAAGTACCATGTCACTTCTTTGTGCAGAATCGCAGCGATTCTGCACCCATAGAAATGCATTGATCCGCTTACTTCCCGCATGGTGTGCACAGCCCCAGTAAGCGGATAATGTGCGGGTTATACCCGGGGTGGAGGAGAGGAGACTCTCCTCCAGGCCCCGGGAACCATATTTGAGTAAAAAAAAAGAATTAAAATAAAAAAATCATGATATACTAACCCTCTGAAGTCTCAGCGCTGCACGCGGCCGTCCGGTCTCAGGTTTGCTACGCGACCAGGACCTGCGGCGACATTGCGGTCACATGACCGTGATGTCACGAAGGTCCTGGTTGCACAGCATCTTTGGAACCGGACCGCCGCCTGCAGCGCTGAGGAGATCAGGACGTCAGAGGGTAAGTATATAATTATTTTATTATTTTTAACATTACTATTGATGCTGCATATTGCTGCATATGCAGCATCAATAGTAGGGGTAAAAACCCGCAGCGGAACCCGCAGGACAAACCGCGATAAATCTGCAGGGATAACCGCAGCGGGTTTGCCCTGCAGATTTATCAAATCCGCTGCGGGAGAACCCGCAGGACAGGACGCAACGTGTGAATGTGGCCTTAATGCGGTTTTTGGTGCAGTTTTAGGAGCAGTTTTTGGTGCAGTTTTTGATGCAGGTTTTTGGTGTGGTTTTTAAGGCCATGTTCACACTATGCGTTTTTAACTGCGGAACCGCCGCGATTTTGCCGCTGCGGGTCCGCAGCTGTTTTCCATACAGGGTACAGTACAATGTACCCAATGGAAAACAGGAACCGCTGTGCCCACATTGCGGAAATGCACTAAAAAAGCCGCGCTGAATAGCTGCGGTAAAAAAGAAGTACCATGTCACTTCTTTGTGCGGAACTGCAGCGGTTCTGCACCCATAGACCTCCATTATGAGGTCAAACCCGCAGTAAAACCCGCAGACGGAAAAAATATCTGCGGGTTTTCTGCAGTTTGTGGTGCAGAACCGCTGCAGCAGGAAGTGCGTGGGCGGAGTGTGGCTGTCCCCCCGTGCCCCAATCCCACCCCCCCATGCTCCGATGCCACCCCCGTGCTCCGACGCCCCCCCCATGCCCTCATCTCCCCCCCCTTATACTTACCGGGCCTCCCGGTGTCCGTCCGGCCGTCTTCTCCCTGGGCGCCGCCATCTTCCAAAATGGCGGGCGCATGCGCAGTGCGCCCGCCGAATCTGCCGGTCGGCAGATTCGTTCCAAAGTGCATTTTGATCACTGAGATATAATCTATCTCAGTGATCAAAATAAAAAAAATAGTAAATGACCCCCCCCTTTGTCACCCCCATAGGTAGGAACAATAAAAAAATAAAGAATTTTTTTTTTCTTCCCCCACTACAGTTAGAACTAGGGTTAGGGGTAGGGTTAGGGGTAGGGGTAGGGTTAGGGGTAGGGTTAGGGGTAGGGATAAGGATAGGGGTAGGGTTAGGGTTAGGGTTAGGGTTAGGGGTAGGGTTAGGGGTAGGGTTAGGGGTAGGGATAAGGATAGGGGTAGGGTTAGAGTTAGGGGTAGGGTTAGGGGTAGGGTTAGGGTATTTTCAGCCATTTTAACCCTAAAAAAACTTCCTAGAAAACACACAGACTCTGCAGAGAAAACTGCATAAAAAAACGCACTAAAAACCACATCAAAAAACGCATCAAAAAACGCACCAAAAACGCACCAAAAAACCCACCTGCGTTTTCTGCCAAAAGCTGCGGTTTTTAGTGCAGAAAAAACAGCAGGGAAATCAAGAACGTGTGAACATGGCCTAATGCGGTTTTTGGTGCAGTTTTAGGAGCAGTTTTTGATGCAGTTTTTGGTGTGGTTTTTGATGCTGTTTTTGGTGCAGTTTTTGATGCAGGTTTTGGTGCAGTTTTTGGTGCAGTTTTTGATGCAGGTTTTGGTGCAGTTTTTGATACAGGTTTTTGGTGTGGTTTTTGATGCTGTTTTGGTGCAGTTTTTGATGCAGGTTTTTGGTGTGTTTTTTGCTGCTGTTTTTGGTGCAGTTTTTGATGCAGGTTTTTGGTGTGGTTTTTGATGCGGTTTTTGGTGCAGTTTTTGGTGTGGGTTTTGATGGTGTTTTCGATGGTGTTTTCGGTGCGGTTTTTGGTGCAGTTTTTGATGCAGGTTTTGATACAAGTTTTTAATGTGGTTTTTGGTGTGGTTTTTGATGCGGTTTTTGGTGCAGTTTTTGGTGTGGGTTTTGATGGTGTTTTCGATGGTGTTTTCGGTGCGGTTTTTGGTGCAGTTTTTGATGCAGGTTTTGATACAGGTTTTTAATGTGGTTTTTGATGCGGTTTTTGATGCGGTTTTTGGTGCAGTTTTTGGTGTGGGATCTGATGGTGATTTCGATGGTGTTTTCGGTGTGGTTTTTGGTGCAGTTTTTGATGCAGGTTTTTGATGTGGTTTTTGATGCTTTTTTTGCGGTTTTTGAAAAAAACGGATTCGGCATAAAAAACAGATCCTGCGGGAAAAAACGAATCCTGCTAAAAAAACAGATCTGGTGGAAAAAACATATCCGGCGGAAAAAACGGATCTGGTGGAAAAAACGGATCCTGCAGAAAAAACGGATCCGGTGGAGAAAAAAAATGGATCCGGTGGAAAAAAAACGGATCCTGCAGAAAAAAGCAGATCCAGTGGAATAAAACGGATCCTGCGGAAAAAACGGATCGGGTGAAAAAAAAAAAACAGATCTTGCGGAATAAAACAGATCCGGTGGAAAAAACAGATCCTTTGGAAAAAACGGGTCCGGTGGAAAAAACGTATCCGTTTTTTTCAAACCTCGCCGGATTGTGCCTGATGGCAAAAGCCTGATGTGTGAAAGCAGCAAGATATATGGATAGATACATCTATGTATCTATAGATATATCTATCTATAAATAGAGCTGCACAAAGAAAAAAGTCTGGGTGCAGAGCCCCCCAGGCAAATACCAAACCTCAATAATAAAAAAAGAAAAGATGGAGGCAGCACACTGTAGTGAAAAAAGAGCTTATTTAATCAGCCCAGAAAGCGATGTTTCGGTCCCAACAGGAACCTTTCTCAAGCAGTGAACATATAAAAGTGCCAGGTATATAAAGAGTATACATAATTATAATCATTTTTGCAACATAAACCGAACTTGAGGATATCATACCTAATAGAGAAAACCCTTCTATCGGATGTGCCCATTGCACTCCAACAAGGGGACAGGGACAAACTCCCCTATAATATATACCTATAAGCAACAAACGGAGCAAGATGTCCCACAATTGACAAAGATAAAATGAATAAATTTTATTAACACAATAACGTACAAAAAATATATAAATATATACAACAATAGTAGCAATTGAGGTTAAGGTGTCTGACACAAGGACAAACACACCAGAAAATTACGCACAAACTGCAAGTGCAGGGTGTAGCAAGAGACATAGCATGGGGTAAGAGTATGTCCCGTAAAAATATGTACTAAGATGCAACACATAGTATACACATAGAGTCCACTAGTGACACAACAGACCAGGGAGTACAGAATGAATCAATTAACCCTTAATAGGGGTAAACCCTGTCTTCGTGACCACTCCACCCATATTGCAACCAGCCCAAAAATGCTGCACCATGAGGATATAACCCTACCCCAGCCTGCTGCTTACCCATGTGCGAAGAGTCCGATGTGTAACGTCCCACGAAAAGCCCCGACGCGCGTTTCGCGTACTGACTGCTTCTTCGGGGGGACACAGCCCCCCGAAGAAGCAGTCAGTATGCGAAACGCGCGTCCTTGTGTCAGACACCTTAACCTCAATTGCTACTATTGTTGTATATATTTATATATTTTTTGTACGTTATTGTGTTAATAAAATTTATTCATTTTATCTTTGTCAATTGTGGGACATCTTGCTCCGTTTGTTGCTTATAGGTATCTAATTATAATCATTTGCATTAATCATCATTGTAAGAGCATGTATTTACATTATAATTAACATGCATACAGTGCAGGCAGTGATACAGGAATTATTCATCACATAAAGTGCAGTGCATAGATATAGATAAAGAAGGCATTGAAAAATATGCATTTAAATAACAATTCGTAATGATAAAACAGGTGTATCGCCTTGTTAATAACATCCATGTCTTGTCCCACTCTCTTGGGTAAAGGCAAAAAGATCCAAGTAAACAGCATGTTACAAAGGAAAGAAACCTCAGCGCTACTAAGTCACAGCGCTTTTTAAAGAAACATATATATACATACACATATAAAGAAAAAATAAATGTAGCGAAACGTGCTTTGGAGCGGTGTGTGCGGGGGCTGCGGCAGGCATCTCTGGTTCATATTCACGGCTGTTTTTATGCTCATATCTTATGTATATTATGTGCACGTTTTTATAGCTTATGAATTGGTCACATTTTGTCTAACACCTGATCTCAGCATCTGTAGGATTCTCTATTCAATCAATCTGTATCCATATTCTAATTTAAATTGCAGATATATAATTGGTCACATTGTTTACCTCTTTATATATTTACTTTATTTTCTTGCCATTTTCATTGCATTGTTTGCACATTTGTCTGATATCTCTGTCTACTATTGCACAGTATATAATAATTTTTTTTATATATTTTTATACTTTTTTTTAATTTTTCATATAATCAATTATTTATGAATTATTTTATTCTCACTCCATCCACTTATTGTTATTAATTTTTTATCACACATTTATATATATATATATATATATATATCTGAATTTAAATCATTGGAACATAGTATATTATCCACACCTTAATATTTCAATTGCTTTATCACTTTTTATATATTGTTAGTTTTGCACATATATATTTATTAATTTTGTTCACATAATCATATTACACTATTTTTTATCACCTTATACACATACACATATATATATTTTTTATTTAATTATTTATTTTTATTTTTTATTATTTTTAATTTTATTATTTTATTTTTTTTTTTTTATTTCTTTTATTTTTTTATACTTTTTTATTTTTCTAATGATATTATCTCCTCACATCATGTCACCAATTATATAATATTCATTGACAGTGATCAGGTGTATAGATTTATATAGATATTTATTTTTGTATCATCACATGAAATATTATTTATTTAATATTATTTATAATAATTTTACTGTATTTCATTGTGAGAATATATATTAATTTGTCTTGTCAGCCGTGTAATTATTGTATTGATTATATAGGTTTTTTTCTTTGATTATGTATACTTAATTGATGTAACATTTTATATTTTTTACCAATCAGTCTTAGGCTGCCGTCACACTAGCAGTATTTGGTCAATATTTTACATCAGTATTTCTCAGCCAAAACCAGGAGTGGGTGATAAATACAGAAGTGGTACATATGTTTCTATTATACTTTTCCTCTAATTGTTCCACTCCTGGTTTTGGCTGAGAAATACTGATGTAAAATACTGACCAAATACTGCTAGTGTGACGGCAGCCTTAGTGTGCCCTAGCCCCCTCACATACTTGTTGCATTTTTATTCATTCTTAATTTTAATAATCAACATTGATATATATTAATTTTTATAATAAAAAAGTGTTATTTGTTGTGTTATGTCCTTTTTAAAAATAAAATAACATGATTAAAATTCAACGATTGATTTGTCAGTGAATATTTTTTTGGGGGTATATATGTCTTATGAGTAATATTTACTAAATTGGTTATATTTTGAATATTATTTGGTATTTCTTTTCTATATAGGATTTCTTTGCTATGAATATCAGCCCGCAGTAGCCTTTACTAGCTATTAAAATGACGTGGGGTCCTCCTATATTTTATAGCCAGAAAGGCTACGCAGACAGCTGCGGGCTGATATTCATAGCCTAGAGAGGGGCCATGGATATTGCCCCTTCCCCCGGCTACAAAAATCAGTCCACAGCCGCCCCAGAAATGGAGCATCTACAGATGCACCAATTCCAGCACTTAGCCCCTCTCTTCCCATTCCCGTGTAGCGGTGGGATATGGGGTAATAAAGGGTTAATTTCACCTTAATAAGGTAATAAGGGGTTAATGTCATATTTCAAGTTTTTTGGTGGTGTGAACAGGTTCCTACAGACTTGTTCAATGTGCAAGTAGCCCATGTGTTTCTGGTTCTATAATTGTTCTCTTGTTTCTACAAGACTAGGGAGTCCATCACTCCTCTGTGGGTCATTTGCATTTAAGCTGGTCCATCCTGCATGTCCACATGGATATTCCTTCTCTGAACCCTGCTTATACAGGTACTATACAGATGATCAGGTTTTAAATACATCAGATAGGGATTATATACATTAGATAGGACTGCTCTATTATGGGTATACCTTGACGATTGGTGGAGCAGCTTAGTATCCATTTTTTTACAAAAAAACGTATCAACTAAATACCCTGTTTTTTTGCATCTTTTGACAAGCACTTGCTTATTACTGTTATTTTTTTTACAACAGACCTCACTGTGCTCTTTTGTGTCTTTAAGTTTTTTCTTGGTGTGAACAGGTTCCTCCAGACTTGTTCAATGTGCAAGTAGCCCATGTGTTTCTGGTTCTATGCATGTAGTATGTATGTATTATGTAGTATGTATGCAGTATGTATGTAGTATTTTTTTTTTTTACATTCAACACATTAGCCGGATGATGGGATTACTACTGTCCCATCATTGGCACAGAGCCCCGGCTGCCCACACAGAGCCCCGGCAAGCCGCACAGAGCCCCAGCAAGCCGCACAGAGCCCCGGCAAGCCGCACAGAGCCCCTGCAAGCCGCACAGAGCCCCGGCATGCCACACAGAGCCCCGGCAAGCCCGCACAGAACCCCGGCAAGCCCGCACAGAGCCCCTGCAAGCCGCAAAGAGCCCCTGCATGCCGCACAGAGCCCCAGCAATCCCCACAGAGCCCCGGCAAGCCGCACAGAGCCCTGGCAAGCTGCACTGAGCCCTAACAAGCCCGCACAGAGCTCCGGCAGGCTGCACAGAGCCCCGGCAGACCGCACAGAGCCCCGGCAAGCCGCACAGAGCCCCGGCATGCATGCACAGAGCCCCGGCAAGCCCGCACAGAGCCCCAGCAGGCCGCACAGAGCCCCGGCAGGCATGCACAGAGCCCCGGGAAGCCGGTAACGAACCCCAGCAGGCACACACAGAGCCCCGGCAAGCTCGCACAGAGCCCCGGCAAGCCCGCACAGAGCCCTGGCAGGCTGCACAGAGCCCTGGCAGGTCGCACAGACCCCCCACGGTCACTCACAGACCCCACCCGCACACACGCAGTCTCCGCCCATGCACCACACACACTCCATTATAGTGCATCATTGCACTATGGGAACTTTCGATTCCGGTATCCAATATCGCAAAAATATCGGAACTCAGTATCGGAATTCCGATACAGCGAATATCGGCCGATACCCGATATTTGCAGTATCGGAATGCTCAACACTAGTGGCATGATATCCCACCTGTACCCATCTTTTATTCAGAAAATGCATTCTCTCCTTTACCATATGAGTCTCCTACAGACACATCACTGACAGCTTGGCATCATTCAGAAATTTAAACACAGCTTGCCGTTTCACTCCGGACGCCAGACCCCTAACGTTCTAACTCACAATTCTAATTCTTCCAGACATCTTCCCTCCACAGAACATTTTATCCCACATTCTTTCATCCAGTTGCAGCCGAAGTCACAACCACAGTAACCATGGTGATGTACACTGTGAATATTACCCCACCCCCACCCAACAAAAAAAAAACCCCAACCAATCCCCATCCCAACCTTCCCTCCCCTCTTAACATGGAGGGGAGAGTGCACTTTGTTCATAAAAGTCTGTTAATAACCCCGTCCAACAGTCCCGCAACTTGTCCCAAACTATTGGGACTCTCAAATGACTTGTGGATTGCAGCCTATTTAAATTTTCAAAAATTCAGACTTTACCCAAAAAAGAAAAAAAAAAACCCAGAAAAAAACTCTAGATACAAACAGGGCCCATCCCCCATCCATAAAAACACAAAAACCAGAGGGGGGGAAAAAGAGTCAATGGATCCCTCCAAGAAAGGCAGCAAGAGAAACAAGAGCAAAGGAGAACCGTTCTATCAACCCGCTGAGTTCTTTAATTTTGCTTGACGCAAATGTTGCTCATTGCTGTCCAGCCATCCGAATGCCTCTTTATCCTCCGTGAAGAAATGCACTTTCCCTTGAGCGACCACTCTCAATTTGGCCAGGTATAATATCGAATAAGTGACGCCAATTTCCCTCAGCCTCTTCTTGATGTGGACAAATCTCGCTCTCTGCTTCTGCACCTCTATGGAGAAGTTCGGAAGTATGGAAATCCTGGAGCCATTTATCTTTAAATCCGGGTTCTCTCTGGCGTATCTAAGAATGGAGTCTCTCTCACGGTAGTGCAAAACCTTGACTAGCACTTGTCTATGTGGGTGCCCAAGGGGGAGGGGATGCGTAGGAACATGGTGTGCTCTTTCAATAGCCTACATCCGGGACAACTTGTCAGCTCCAATATTGTTTAATAGACATTTTTCAAAGAACTCTGTCGGTGCTGCGCCTTCCGTCTTTGGACCTATTTTTAAGGTCATCCGTTTTCGCTTGTTGGTGGAAATCGCAGCACTTATGCTTTTTGCAGCATTATCCGCTTTTGCAATATAGTCCTCACCACTGCTAATGTGTTTTTCCGCCTCTCCCATCCTTTCCTTAGTCACATGCTTTGAATGTTGCACTTTGGACATGTCCGCCTGCAGGACCCCCAACTGCACAGCCACATTGGTGAGAGTGGTATGACTGTGAAGGACCACCTTAAACACATCCTTCAGATTGGGCTCCTCCGGGATCTGAAGTCCACTGATGCATATTGCAGTGCTCTTTATGGTTCCCCCGCTCTCCTCCTCATCCTCCTACCGCACACCAGTTCGACTCCTGCCGTCACTGTCTTCTCCCTCCTCCTCCCCCAGCTCCTCCATATCCCCCTGCCCCACAGGCCTGTTTTGCATCTTGCCTTTCACCGCCGGGCTCCAGGTCTCCTCTGTCTGCTGGGCAAAGTGTCACAGCCTGGCTGCTACATCTGCTCCCCTGTGATCCTCACCCACCATCACTGGCTCCTCCTGTAGCATTTCCTTCTGGCACCATCTTGGGTTTTTCTCTCCGGCTCCCCTGCCGCCTTCTTGGAGCTCCTTTTACCGGTCATTGCTCCGTAGGTATGCAACTCCGCAGGCACTACAACGGTCTCAGGTTCCCCCAGTAATTCCAGGTACCTGGCCCCAACTTCACAGGATGCAATCCTGTTTATGGCGTTTATTGAGCGGGAGCTCCTTTCTCAGATGACCGCTCACATCGCGTTCAGGCCACGCCCCTTGTGCACATATATTTTAGTTGGATTAAGCACAATTTGCAGTTATATGAACTGACACTTTCTCTGTGCAACACATATTGTGCAGTTATTTAAGCACTTATTAATATTGGAGGTTGTATATGACTATATATTGGGCAGAACCAGACTTTGGCTCCATATTGTTGAATGCTCTATTTGCTTTTTTCAGGTACACTTCTGTTGGGGACTTACTTTCATCAGGACTACATATGGTCAGCTAGGGTCAGATGATGGTGAGTGGGGGCGCCATGACGTGTGTGCTCTATCTAAGGTGACAGCCTCCAAGGTGAGGCAGGGCATATCTTTCGGTACATCATTGAGGCAAAATGTTAGGACATCCCCCTGCCTGATCTTGTTTTCAGTCCTATTTTCTATGTGACATATTAATTGGATATTATTTGGTCACCATATACACATGTGGTCAAAGTTGTTGGTACCCTTCGTTTAATGACAGAAAAACACACAATGGTCACAGAAATAACTTAAATCATACAAAAGTAATAATAAATAAAAGATCTATGAAAATGAACAAATGAAAGTCAGACATTGCTTTTCAACCATGCTTCCACAGAATTTAAAAAAAAATAAAGGTCATGAAATAGGCCTGGCAGAAATGATGGTACCCCTGAAAATAATGTGACAAAAGTGACATGTTAAATTAAAGTGTGTCCACATACTAGCATCACAGGTGTCTACAATCTTGGAATCAGTGAGTGTGCCTGTGAATAGGGCTACAGATATTCACTGTGCTGTTTGGTGGAATGGTGTGTATAGCACTCAGCATGGACCAGAGGAAGCAAAGAAAAGAGTTATAGACAAACATGTTAAAGGTAAAAGTTATAAGATCATCTCCAAGCAGCTTGATGTTCCTGTGACTACAGGTTCACATATTATCCAGAAATTTAAGATCCATGGGACTGTAGCCAACCTCCCTGGACGTGGCCGCAGGAAGAAAATTGATGACAAATCAAAGAGACGGATATTGTGAATTGTGAACAAAAGAGGCCAGAACAACTTCTAAACAGATTAAAGGTGAATTTCAAGCTCATGGAAGATCAGTGTCAGATCGCACCATCTGTTGTTGTATGAGCCAAAGTGGACTTCATGGGAGACGACCAAGGAGGACACCATTGTTGAAAAAAATCATAAAAAAGCCACACTGTAATTTGGCAAACAACATGTTGACAAGCCACAAAGCTTCTGGCAGAATGTCCTATGGACAGATTAGACAAAAATGGAAGTTTTTGGCATGGCACATCAGCTATGTGTTCAGAGACGGAAAAATGAAGTATATCAAGAAAATAACACTGTCCCTACTGTGATACATGAAGGAGGCTCTGTAATGTTCTTGTAACAACTCTGCTGGCATCACAGCATGGCCTCACATCTTACACAATCTTACCCACTGCTCCAGGCCATGATGCGGTTTCTGTTTCATACCAGCTCCATGTTCTGTGTCTCTGCGCTGAACATGCTTCATGGCTATGTGTATAGGGGGCCGGCGCCTGAACTCTCTGGTTCTTATAGGAATCAGGTGCATCTGTCTAATCAGTTCCTGACCAATTATCAAGAGGCCTCCTGTATATAGTGCAGCTCCACCCTGTGGTCTGGGCCTGTGCAATGTGTTAGCTCAGTTTGTTTCTTGTTTCTGAGTTTGCCTGGCCTTGCTCTGAGTTACTCCCTCTCTGGAGGCTTTTCTCTGTGCTATTGCCTTGATCTTGTAGTCCGCCCTCCAGGAGGCAGAATATCCTGGTCCCTGTGTCTTTGTCCCTGTGTCTTTGTCCCTGTGTCTTGTTCCATTGCCTTGTCTGTACTTAGTCTTATCTCGGTCTCCTTGTCTGTGGCTTCCTTCCCTGCTGTGTCTTTCCTTGTGTTCTCAGTCTGCTTACACTCCGCACTCTTGCGGCTCTGCCTGCTCTGTATCTTGGTGGCTTTGCCGCTGCTCCGCACTCCTGCGGTTCTGCTCCGTTCTACTCTGCTCCGCTCCCGTTGCTGCATAAACCTCTTTCTGCAGTTCCTCTCTGCAATCCTTGCGGTTCCACTCTGCTTAGCTTCTGCAGTATCTCTTGCTGCAGCTTCTCTCCACATTCTTTGTGGCTCTGCTCAGCTTTTGTTGCTACGCTATCTCTTGCTGCTTTTCCACTCCTATCTGCAGTCTTGCACTCCTCTCCTGTGTGAACAGGTCCCTACCTGTTTCTTCATACCTCATTCCTTTCTGCTTGTTTCCTTTCCTGCACCTCCTGTGTGAACAGGTCCCTACCTGTTCCTTCATATTTCATATCTGTTCCCGCACCTCCAGTGTGAACAGGTCCCTACCTGTTCCTCCAAACTACATGTCTGTACCTGCACCTCCAGTGTGAACAGGTCCCTACCTGTTCCTCCAAACTACATATCTGTTCCTGCACCTCCAGTATGAACAGGTCCCTACCTGTTCCTCCAAACTACATATTAGGGTTGAGCGAAACGGGTCGTTCATTTTCAAAAGTCGCCGACTTTTGGCAAAGTCGGGTTTCATGAAACCTGATCCGACCCCTGTGCGGGGTCGGCCATGCGGTACGCGACTTTCGCGCCAAAATCGCGTTTCAATGACGCGAAAAGCGCCATTTCTCAGCCAATGAAGGTAAACGCAGAGTGTGGGCAGCGTGATGACATAGGTCCTGGTCCCCACCATCTTAGAGAAGGGCATTGCAGTGATTGGCTTGCTGTCTGCGGCGTCACAGGGGCTATAAAGGGGCGTTCCCGCCGACCGCCATGTTACTGCTGCTGATCTGAGCTTAGGGAGAGGTTGCTGCCGCTTCGTCAGAAGCAGGGATAACGTTAGGCAGGGTCCATTAACCACCAAACCGCTTGTGCTGTAGCGATTTCCACTGCCCAACACCACCTTCGGTGTGCAGGGACAGTGGAAGCTACATTTTTTTTTTTTTTTCCCCTCAGCGCTGTAGCTCATTGGGCTGCCCTAGAAGGCTCCCTGATAGCTGCATTGCTGTGTGTACGCCGCTGTGCAAACCAACTGCTTTTTTCAAAGCACAAATCCTCTTGTTCCTTCCTTTCTGCACAGCTATCTTGTTTGTTTGTCCACACTTTTTATTTAATTTGTGCATCAGTCCACTCCTTATTGCTGCCTGCCATACCTGGCTGAGATTACTGCAGGGAGATAGTAATTGAAGGACACTCCCTGTTTTTTTTTTTTTTTGTGGGAGATTAAGATTGACATTTCTGCTAGAGTGCCATCCCTGTGTGTGCCATCTCTCACTCAGTGGGCCATAGAAAGCCTATTTATTTTTTTGCTTGATTTGGGTTATAAAATCTACCTGAAAAAATCACTACATCAATCAGTGGGAGAAAAATATTGGCCTCAGGGCTTATGTGCCACTCTTGACTCCTGTGTGTGCCATCTCTCAGTCAGTGGGCCATAGAAAGCCTATTTATTTTTTTGCTTGATTTTGGTTCTAAAATCTACCTGAAAAAATCACTACATCAATCAGTGGGAGAAAAATATTGGCCTCTGGGCTTGTGTGCCAGTCCTGAGCGTGCCATCTCTCTCACAAATAGTGGGCCATAGAAAGCCTATTTATTTTTTTGCTTGATTTGGGTTCTAAAATGTACCTGAAAAAATCACTACATCAATCAGTGGGAGAAAAATATTGGCCTCAGGGCTTGTGTGCCACTCCTGACTCCTGTGTGCATCATCACTCACTCAGTGGGCCATAGAAAGCCCTTTTTTTTTTTTTTTTGCTTTATTTGGGTTCTAAATTCTACCTGAAAAAATCAATAAATCAATCAGTGGGAGATTAATATTGGCCTTTGGGCTTGTGTGCCAGTCCTAAGCGTGCCATCTCTCTCTCTCAGATAGTGGGCCATAGAAAGCCTATTTATTATTTTTTTTATTGGGTTTATAAATTTTCCCTGGAACAAAAAAAAAAAAGTGGGAGATTAATATTGGCCTTTGGGCTTGTGTGCCAGTCCTGAGCGTGCCATCTCTCTCACAAATAGTGGGCCATAGAAAGCCTATTTATTTTTTTGCTTGATTTGGGTTCCAAAATCTACCTGAAAAAATCACTACATCAATCAGTGGGAGATAAATATTGGCCTCTGGGCTTGTGTGCCACTCCTGACTCCTGTGTGCGTCATCTCTCACTCAGTGGGCCATAGAAAGCCTTTTTTTGTTTTATTTGTTTTCTAAATTCTCCCTGAAAAAATAATTTTATTTTATTTGGTTTCTAAATTCTTCCTGAAAAAATCATTTTATTCTATTATTTCTTTTCCTAAAGTCTCCCTGAAAAAAAACAAAAAAAAACAAATCAGTGGGAGATTAATATTGCCCTTTCTGTTTGTGTGCCAGTCTTGACTCCTGGGTGTGCCATCTCTCTCTCTCTCTCCAATTGTGGGCCATAGAAAGCCTATTATTTTTTTAGCTTGATTTGGGTTCCAAAATCTACCTGAAAAAATCACTACATCAATCAGTGGGAGATAAATATTGGCCTCTGGGCTTGTGTGCCACTCCTGACTCCTGTGTGCGTCATCTCTCACTCAGTGGGCCATAGAAAGCCTTTTTTTGTTTTATTTGTTTTCTAAATTCTCCCTGAAAAAATCATTTTATTCTATTATTTTTTTTTCCTAAAGTCTCCCTGAAAAAAAAAAAAAAATCAAATCAGTGGGAGATTAATATTTACATTTGTGCTTCAGTGACAGTCCTGCGTGTGTGGCATCTCTCTCATTTGTTGCCACCAACAACAGAGTGTGTAACATTGTGCCTGATTTTCGTTGTGGTCTCACTCACCTGTAAAGGGGTAGCTAAATCATACTGAAGTTATAGCTCACCGTGTAATTTGTGTGACAGCAACAAATACCGTTAGTTTGTTTACGTTTTTAAAACAATGAGGAAGTCTGGTGGAAGAGGTCGTGGCCGGGGGCGTTCATTGTCAGCTGGTAATGAGGGTAGTGGTAGTGGTGGAGCATCAGCTGGTCGTGGGAAAAAAAATATTGCACATAAGTCTGGAGCTGTGGAGCCAGGTTCGTCGTCTGGCTACACAAGGCCTCGAACGCTCCCTTTTCTGGGAGTAGGAAAACCGCTTTTAAAGCCGGAGCAGCAAGAGCAAGTTTTGGCTTATCTTGCTGACTCAGCCTCTAGCTCTTTTGCCTCCTCTCGTGAAACTGGTAAATGTCAAAGCAGCGCGTCGTTAGTGGATGTTCACGGTCAGGGACAAGTCGCTTCCTTGTCCTCTTCAGCAAAAACAACAACAGAGAAGAATGCAGCAGGCGACACAACGGGTTACTCCATGGAGCTCTTTACACATACCGTCCCTGGCTTAGAAAGTGAAGCAGTTAACAGTCCATGCCCATTACAAGTTGAATCTGACATGGAGTGCACTGATGCACAGCCACAGCCAGACTACTATGCTGGTCCTTTGACTCAGACCACAACATTGCCCTCGCAGGGTAATGATCAAGAATCAGACCCTGATGAGACTATGTTGCCCCATCACGAACGCTATACCACCGACCGACACGGTGACACAGACGAAGTTGCACACGAGCTACAAGAAGAGGTAATAGATGACCCAGTTCTTGACCCCGATTGGCAGCCATTGGGGGAACAGGGTGCAGGCGGCAGCAGTTCTGAAGCGGAGGAGGAGGGGCCGCAGCAGGCATCAACATCGCAACAGGTTCCATCTGCCGGGCCCGTATCTTGCCCAAAACGCGTGGCAAAGCCAAAACCTGTTGGAGGACAGCGTGGCCATCCGGTTAAAGCTCAGTCTGCAATGCCTGAAAAGGTATCCGATGCTAGAAAGAGTGCAGTCTGGCATTTTTTTAAACAACATCCAATTGATCAGCGCAAAGTCATCTGTCAAAAATGTTCAACTACCTTAAGCAGAGGACAGAATCTGAAAAGTCTCAATACAAGTTGCATGCATAGACATTTCACCACCATGCATTTGCAAGCCTGGACTAACTACCAAACGTCCCTTAAGGTTGTAGCACCCTCGGCCAATGAAGCTAGTCAGCAACGCAACATCCCTTCCGGCAGTGTAGGGCCACCATTTTCCGCACCACCTGCAGTATCTGTGCAGGTTTCTTTGCCAGGCCAAAGCAGTCAGGGTCAGGGAATCACCAGTTTCGTAGTAGGAAACACTGCATCTAGGGCACCGGCGGCAACAATACCATCTCCCACCGTCTCTCAGTCTGCCATGTCCACCGGCACCCCCGCTAGTTCCACGATCTCCAGCTCTCCAGTCCAGCTCACCCTACATGAGACTATGGTTAGAAAAAGGAAGTACTTAGCCTCGCATCCGCGTACACAGGGTTTGAACGCCCACATAGCTAGACTAATCTCGTTAGAGATGATGCCCTACCGGTTAGTTGAAAGCGAAGCTTTCAAAGCCCTGATGGACTACGCTGTACCACGCTACGAGCTACCCAGTCGACACTTTTTTTCCAGAAAAGCCATCCCAGCCCTCCACCAGCATGTTAAAGAGCGCATCGTCCATGCACTCAGGCAATCTGTGAGCACAAAGGTGCACCTGACAACAGATGCATGGACCAGTAGGCATGGCCAGGGACGTTACGTGTCCATCACGGCACACTGGGTAAATGTGGTGGATGCAGGGTCTACAGGGGACAGCAAGTTTGGGACAGTTCTGCCTAGCCCACGGTCTAGGAAACAGTTGGCTGTAGCCGTTCGCACCCCCTCCTCCTCCTCTTCGTCCTCCTGCAGAAGCGAGAGCTCGTCCACAGACCGCAGTCGCACAACCACTCCATCCGCAGCTGCCACTGTTGCACACCAGGTCTCCCATTATGGGGCAGCTACTGGCAAACGTCAGCAGGCTGTATTGGCTATGAAGTGTTTGGGCGACAACAGACACACCGCGGAAGTTCTGTCCGAGTTCTTGCAGAAAGAAACGCAGTCGTGGCTGGGCACTGTAGATCTTGAGGCAGGCAAGGTAGTGAGTGATAACGGAAGGAATTTCATGGCTGCCATCTCCCTTTCCCAACTGAAACACATTCCTTGCCTGGCTCACACCTTAAACCTGGTGGTGCAGTGCTTCCTGAAAAGTTATCCGGGGTTATCCGACCTGCTCCTCAAAGTGCGTGGACTTTGCTCACATATCCGCCGTTCGCCCGTACACTCCACCCGTATGCAGACCTATCAGCGTTCTTTGAACCTTCCCCAGCATCGCCTAATCATAGACGTTGCAACAAGGTGGAACTCAACACTGCACATGCTTCAGAGACTGTGCGAACAGAGGCGGGCTGTTATGTTTTTGTGGGAGGATACACATACACGGGCAGGCAGTAGGATGGCAGACATGGAGTTGTCAGGTGTGCAGTGGTCGAAGATTCAAGACATGTGTCAAGTCCTTCAGTGTTTTGAGGAATGCACACGGCTGGTTAGTGCAGACAACACCATAATAAGCATGAGCATCCCCCTAATGCGTCTGCTGATGCAAAGTTTGACGCACATAAAGGATCAGGCGTCTGCAGCTGAGGAAGAGGAAAGCCTTGATGACAGTCAGCCATTGTCTGGCCAGGGCAGTGTACAGGACGAGTTAGCGGGCGAAGAGGAGGAGGAGGACGAGGAGGATGATGGGGATGATTATATTTTTAATGAGGAAGCTTTTCCGGGGCCACTGGAAATTGGTGGCGCGGCAAGGCCGGGTTCTGGTTTTTGGAGGGACACAAGTGACGTGGATTTGCCTGAAACTGCCCCTCAACCAAGCACAACCGCAGATTTGAGAACTGGAACTTTGGCCCACATGGCGGATTATGCCTTACGTATCCTCAAAAGGGACACACGCATAACTAAAATGATGAACGATGACGATTACTGGTTGGCCTGCCTCCTTGATCCTCGCTATAAAGGCAAATTGCAAAATATAATGCCACATGAGAACTTGGAACTAATATTAGCAACCAAACAATCAACTCTTGTTGACCGTTTGCTTCTGGCATTCCCTGCACACAGCGCCCGTGATCGTTCTCACACGAGCTGCAGGGGCCAGCAGACCAGAGGAGTTAGAGGGGCAGAAATCAGAAGGCGTTGGCCAGAGGGGTTTTCTGACCAGGTTGTGGAGTGATTTTGCTATGACCGCAGACAGGACAGGTACTGCAGCATCAATTCAAAGTGACAGGAGACAACATTTGTCCAGTATGGTTACAAACTATTTTTCATCCCTTATCGATGTTCTCCCTCAACCGTCATTCCCATTTGATTACTGGGCATCAAAATTAGACACCTGGCCAGAATTGGCAGAATATGCATTGCAGGAGCTTGCTTGCCCGGCAGCTAGTGTCCTATCAGAAAGAGTATTCAGTGCTGCAGGTTCAATACTAACAGAAAAAAGGACTCATCTGGCTACCCAAAATGTAGATGATCTAACCTTCATTAAAATGAACCACAACTGGATTTCGAAATCTTTTGCCCCACCTTGCCCGGCCGACACCTAGCTTTCCTATGAAAAGGTCTTGCCTGTGGACTATTCTGAATGCTTTTTCCAATCTCGTAATTTTCTGCACCTGATTGTCCAGCATACGACATGTTTACACCTCACTAAATGGCCAAACTCCCCACACGGGGCCGTGGTATCGACACTTGGCGACAGCACCCGTGAGAGTGCTGTTTGTCTGAAGAGGTGGGTGTGCCCGCTTTTGGTCGACGGCACTGCCACTGGGTCCCTCCTAGTACAATAAAGTGTCTCTGGCGGTGGTGGTGCGCACCCAACGTCAGACACACCGTTGTAATATGAGGGGCCCTGGGCCTGTACCGCCGGCCACAAGACAGTTCCCCCACCCCCAGCTCAAACAGTGCTCTACCACTTGCAAAATTATCTCACAGCTCCACCAATGTTTAGTCTATGCGCTGACATCTTTCAATGCCTGCCACTGACAATACCATTGTATTGACATTTTTGTTATGTTAGGCCTTCGAAGCCTGTCTGCGGTCACTCCTTCCACTATGCCTCCACTGACCACACCACTGCTGCCCGTGTACCCCTGGAACCAATTTAAAATTGCCTACAGCCAGCCCTATTTTTTTATTTTAGGCCTTCGATGCCTGTCTGCGGTCCATTCTTTCTACTACTACTACACTGACCAGGCCACTGCTGCCCGTGTACCCCTGGAACCAATTTAAAATTGCCTACAGCCATGTGTTATTATTTTAGGCCTTCGATGCCTGTCTGCGGTCACTCCTTACAATATGCCTCCACTGACCACACCACTGCTGCCCGTGTACCCCTGGAACCAATTTAAAATTGCCTACAGCTAGCCCAATTTTTTTATTTTAGGCCTTCGATGCCTGTCTGCGGTCCATTCTTTCTACTACTACTACACTGACCAGGCCACTGCTGCCCGTGTACCCCTGGAATCAATTTAAAATTGCCTACAGCCATGTGTTATTATTTTAGGCCTTCGATGCCTGTCTGCGGTCACTCCTTACAATATGCCTCCACTGATTACACCACTGCTGCCCGTGTACCCCTGGAACCAATTTAAAATTGCCTACAGCCAGCCCAATTTTTTTATTTTAGGCCTTCGATGCCTGTCTGCGGTCCGTTCTTTCTACTACTACTACACTGACCAGGCCACTGCTGCCCGTGTACCCCTGGAACCAATTTAAAATTGCCTACAGCCATGTGTTATTATTTTAGGCCTTCGATGCCTGTCTGCGGTCACTCCTTACAATATGCCTCCACTGACCACAACACTGCTGCCCGTGTACCCCTGGAACCAATTTAAAATTGCCTACAGCCAGCCCAATTTTTTTATTTTAGGCCTTCGATGCCTGTCTGCGGTCCGTTCTTTCTACTACTACTACACTGACCAGGCCACTGCTGCCCGTGTACCCCTGGAACCAATTTAAAATTGCCTACAGCCATGTGTTATTATTTTAGGCCTTCGATGCCTGTCTGCGGTCACTCCTTCCACTAGGCCTCCACTGACCACACCACTGCTGCCCGTGTACCCCTGGAACCAATTTAAAATTGCCTACAGCCAGCCCAATTTTTTTACTTTAGGCCTTCGGTGCCTGTCTGCGGTCACTCCTTCCACTAGGCCTCCACTGACCACACCACTGCTGCCCGTGTACCCCTGGAACCAATTTAAAATTGCCTACAGCCATGTGTTATTATTTTAGGCCTTCGATGCCTGTCTGCGGTCACTCCTTCCACTAGGCCTCCACTGACCACACCACTGCTGCCCGTGTACCCCTGGAACCAATTTAAAATTGCCTACAGCCAGCCCAATTTTTTTACTTTAGGCCTTCGATGCCTGTCTGCGGTCACTCCTTCCACTAGGCCTCCACTGACCACACCACTGGTGCCCGTGTACCCCTGGAACCAATTTAAAATTGCCTACAGCCATGTGTTATTATTTTAGGCCTTCGATGCCTGTCTGCGGTCACTCCTTACAATATGCCTCCACTGACCACACCACTGCTGCCCGTGTACCCCTGGAACCAATAAAAAATTGCCTACAGCCAGCCCTATTTTTTTAATAAACGAATTGTTCACTTTCTATCATCTCCTGAGTGCCAAGTATTTATTGCATCAATTTAAAATTGCCTACAGCCAGCCCAATTTTTTTATTTTAGGCCTTCGATGCCTGTCTGCGGTCCGTTCTTTCTACTACTACTACACTGACCACACCACTGCTGCCCGTGTACCCCTGGAACCAATTTAAAATTGCCTACAGCCATGTGTTATTATTTTAGGCCTTCGATGCCTGTCTGCGGTCACTCCTTACAATATGCCTCCACTGACCACACCACTGCTGCCCGTGTACCCCTGGAACCAATTTAAAATTGCCTACAGCCAGCCCAATTTTTTTATTTTAGGCCTTCGATGCCTGTCTGCGGTCCATTCTTTCTACTACTACTACACTGACCAGGCCACTGCTGCCCGTGTATCCCTGGAACCAATTTAAAATTGCCTACAGCCATGTGTTATTATTTTAGGCCTTCGATGCCTGTCTGCGGTCACTCCTTCCACTAGGCCTCCACTGACCACACCACTGCTGCCCATGTACCCCTGGAACCAATTTAAAATTGCCTACAGCCAGCCCAATTTTTTTACTTTAGGCCTTCGATGCCTGTCTGCGGTCACTCCTTCCACTAGGCCTCCACTGACCACACCACTGCTGCCCGTGTACCCCTGGAACCAACATCAGAAAATATAAAAATAAGTATTTTGCTTATAAAAAAGAAAATACTGGAGAGATATCAAATGCAGACATTTTAACATTAAAAACAAACACATACAACAAAAATCTGGTACAGTACTAAAAATGGCCACCAGCTACAATAACTTTCTCCTGCAAGTAGTTAACTGAAAATTTTTTTTCAATTTAAAACACAGATATGGCATCCACCGAGTGTTGTCCTGTCGCGTCTTCTTTATATTACTGCCAAGAAGATGCAAAACAATGAAAATAATAAAATTATTATTTACCAAAAAAATAGAGTAAGTCAAAACCACATTGCAAATAAACATTCATTACAAATAAAGAAGCAGGGCGCGTCCGAGGGTGAGTATATACCTAATAAGAATATAATCACCCTCGGACGCGCCCTGCTTCTTTCCGACAGCCTTCCTTCCTAAGAATCAGCCCTTCCGTGGTGTAGAGAGAGGGTTTGTTACACTCCAAGGTGTTCCCCAGGTTGCCTTTCCTGAGCTTCGATCGTCCGGCTCTCGTTTAGTAGTTCTTGGAAACTACGCTGCATTAGGCCTACAAATTGGGTATGGGGTGTAGAGAGATGGTGTGTTCCACTCCAAGGTGTTCCCCAGGTTTCCTCGCCAATGCTTCGATCTTCATGCTCTCGTTTAGTAGTTGTTGGAAACTACGCTGCATTAGGCCTAAAAATTGGATATGGGGTGTAGAGAGATGGTGTGTTCCACTCCAAGGTGTTCTCCAGGTTGCCTTTCCTGAGCTTCGATCTTCCGGCTCTCGTTTAGTAGTTCTTGGAAACTACACTGCATTAGGCCTACAAATTGGGTATGGGGTGTAGAGAGATGGTGTGTTCCACTCCAAGGTGTTCTCCAGGTTGCCTTTCCTGAGCTTCGATCTTCCGGCTCTCGTTCAGTAGTTCTTGGAAACTACACTGCATTAGGCCTACAAATTGGGTATGGGGTGTAGAGAGATGGTGTGTTCCACTCCAAGGTGTTCTCCAGGTTGCCTTTCCTGAGCTTCGATCTTCCGGCTCTCGTTTAGTAGTTGTTGGAAACTACGCTGCATTAGGCCTACAAATTGGGTATGGGGTGTAGAGAGATGGTGTGTTCCACTCCAAGGTGTTCCCCAGGTTTCCTCGCCAATGCTTCGATCTTCATGCTCTCGTTTAGTAGTTGTTGGAAACTACGCTGCATTAGGCCTACAAATTGGGTATGGGGTGTAGAGAGATGGTGTGTTCCACTCCAAGGTGTTCCCCAGGTTTCCTCGCCAATGCTTCGATCTTCATGCTCTCGTTTAGTAGTTGTTGGAAACTACACTGCATTAGGCCTACAAATTGGGTATGGGGTGTAGAGAGATGGTGTGTTCCACTCCAAGGTGTTCTCCAGGTTGCCTTTCCTGAGCTTCGATCTTCCGGCTCTCGTTTAGTAGTTCTTGGAAACTACACTGCATTAGGCCTACAAATTGGGTATGGGGTGTAGAGAGATGGTGTGTTCCACTCCAAGGTGTTCTCCAGGTTGCCTTTCCTGAGCTTCGATCTTCCGGCTCTCGTTTAGTAGTTGTTGGAAACTACGCTGCATTAGGCCTACAAATTGGGTATGGGGCGTAGAGAGATGGTGTGTTCCACTCCAAGGTGTTCCCCAGGTTTCCTCGCCAATGCTTCGATCTTCATGCTCTCGTTTAGTAGTTGTTGGAAACTACGCTGCATTAGGCCTACAAATTGGCTATGGGGTGTAGAGAGATGGTGTGTTCCACTCCAAGGTGTTCTCCAGGTTGCCTTTCCTGAGCTTCGATCTTCCGGCTCTCGTTTAGTAGTTCTTGGAAACTACACTGCATTAGGCCTACAAATTGGGTATGGGGTGTAGAGAGATGGTGTGTTCCACTCCAAGGTGTTCTCCAGGTTGCCTTTCCTGAGCTTCGATCTTCCGGCTCTCGTTTAGTAGTTGTAGAAAACTACACTGCATTAGGCCTACAAAATGGGTATGGGGTGGAGAGAGATGGTGTGTTCCACTCCAAGGTGTTCTCCAGGTTGCCTTTCCTGAGCTTCTATCTTCAGGCTCTCGTTAAATTGTGGTTAAATGGAACAACTGCATTTGGCGTACTAGTTGGTTTGGGGCCTACTAACAGTGTCTGCCGCTCCTTGCTGTTCTCCTGGTTTCCTGTCCTGAAATTCCGTTTTCAGGCGCTCGTTAAGTAGTTGTTAATGTTAGACTGCATTTGGCCTACTAGTTGGGTTGGGGCCTACTATCGGTGTCTGCCACTCCTTGCTGTTCTCCTCCACTGAACAAAGCTGTGCCGCCTGTTTACTACGGTTGCCAATTTTGAACTGCATTTCGACTACTTACTGATTTGGGCCTACTCTCTGTGTCAGCCTCTCATTCCAGTTGTCCTCCACTGCAATGCCCCCTGGTTATTCCTGTGTTACCAATTTTGAACTGCATTTAGCCAACTTTATTCTTTGGGCCTATATCTGTGTTTCCTCCTCATCCTGCCCATTGCCCAGCCAGTGATAGATGAGTCTGCTGGTACATTGACCCATAACGCAACATTCCCCGTGCACGCTACACAACAACATTGTGACCCTGCTGAAAGTCAGGTTGCTCTTCCCGCATACCATACCACCTTACACGGGGACAAAGAGGAAGGTGCAGATGAAAGTGCAGGTTCCTTCATCAGGTGGGGGGAGGAATACTAGTTGGCGACGTCACTGGCACAGGGCCTCTCATAGTACGCAAAAGTGTTGCTGCCGGTGGGAGGCGCCCCCACCGTGCAAACACACCGCTGTACTTTGAGGGGCCCTGTGCCAGTGCCAATGCCAACGAGTGGGCCCCCCCTGCTTGCTCAGGTTCACAGCACTTGCAAAGTTGAAATACTTACCTCTCCCTGCTCCACTGCCGTGACGTGGTCCAGATTTCCTGGGCCCACTAATTTCTTGAACCAGCCCTACCCACCACAACTTTAGCCAAATGACCCCCAATTTCAAATGCCTTCCAATTATTATAAGGTAAATTACGCTTGACAAGCTTCATTAAGAAGAATGGATGGTTTTGACATTAAAATGGGCACTCTAGGTGTTTTCCTGGCCCCCACTCACTGCCGACTATGCTGCCCCATTGACTTGCATTGGGTTTCGTGTTTCGGTCGATCCCGACTTTACGTCATAATCGGCCGATTTCACTCGACCCGACTTTTGAGATAGTCGGGTTTCGCGAAACCCGGCTCGACTCTAAAAAGGTCAAGGTCGCTCAACTCTACTACATATCTGTACCTGCACCTCCAGTGTGAACAGGCCCCTACCTGTTCCTTCATATACTACATCAACCAATCCTGTGTTCCTGCCAGTCCTGCCGTTCCTGCCCTGCCTTCCAGTCCTGTGTTCTCTGCAGTGCCTCCCAATCCTGTGTTCCTGCCGTTCCTGCCCTGCCTTCCAGTCCTGTGTTCCTGCTGTCCTAGCCAGTCCTGTGTTCTCTGCCGTATCTCTGCCAGCCTACTCGTCTGAGTTCCAGCCGTGCTCTTCTGCCAGTCCTGCCTAATGCCCGCACCAATCCTGGTGTTCCTGTCTCCCAAGTGGGATCAGCAGCCACAGCCAGACACCACCCTGGAGTAGCACCTGGCAGCTGCCTGCTGCACAAGCCTGACCTCACCATCAGAGGCTCCAGTGAAAACCTAGGCAGCTGTCATAGTCACGCCCCTTCCAGGGTAGTCTGGTTTGCGGCACAGTGGGGCCACAAACCCCCCGAGCTCATGCCCACCAGTCAGGGCGTGAGCGTGACAGTTCTGGGGCTGCTTTGCGGTATCTGGCACAGGAAGTCTAGAATCTGTGCAGAGTACAATGAAATCTCAAGACTATTAAGGGATTCTAGAGATAAATGTGCTGCCCAGTGTCAGAAATCTTAGTCTCAGTTGCAGGTCATGGGTCTTGCAACAGGATAATGACCCAAAAAACACAGCTAAAAACACCCAAGAATGGCTAAGTGGAAAAAATTGAACTATTCTGAAGCGGCCTTCTATGAGCCCTGATCTAAATCCTATTGAGCATCTTTGGAAAGAGCTGGAACATGCCGTCTGGAAAAGGCAACTTTCAAACACGAGACAACTGGAGCAGTTTGCTCTTGAGGAGTGGGCCAAAATACCTGTCGAGAGGTGCAGACGTCTCATTGACAGCTACAGGAATTGTTTGATTGCAGTGATTGCCTCAAAAGGTTGTGCAACAAAATATTAAGTTAAGGGTACCATCATTTATGTCCAGGCCTATTTCATGAGTTTTATTTTTTTAATTCTGTGGAAGCATGGTTGAAAAGCAATGTCTGACTTTTATTTGTTCATTTTCATAGATCTTTTATTTATTATTACTTTTGTCAGATTCAAGATATTTCTGTGACTATTGTGGGTTTTTCTGTCATTAAACGAGGGGTACCAACAATTTTGACCCGGTGTGTACATATATGTTTAAGTATTTGCTGTATAGGAATTGCCAAGTTCATTTCCTTTTTATTTTTCTTGTATTAATAAAGATATAATTTTAATAATAGGGATTTATTTACCTCATTAAAAATTCACTGTATCCCATGCATGATTAATATACTGTAAGTCTAGTATTAGGCAAGAGCCTAAGAACTTTAATGTCAGCTTTTTACATGAGTTTTATATTACTTTGGTATCATACATATGATGACAAATTTCTTCTTAGTGAAATTATTCAATCCTGAATTTAGGCACTTAGGAGCCAAGCAGATCTGAAACATATGTGCACCTTTGTTGCCAAGGAGATGTTTTCAATATTTCTGTGAGGCTTAATTTTAGTCTAAGTGGGCATCTTTTTCACATATTTCAATGTCAGCAGGGTTTTCTTTGGACCACTATCTGTACAGCATAGTGAGATGGAATACAGTGACCCAGGTTTTGAAAAGCACTTGAATGTGTGGAATTAGGTTTCATGACGTAAAGCTTTTCCCTAAAAATACTTAAGTCATATTAGTATTACTACTAAAAAATGTAAAAACATCATATATTGTGAATAAACGTATTAGGCTGACTGTCCACTAATATGTGTAGGATTTTTTAATAGGGCATTGCAATCTAAAGCATTTGAAGAAGAGGACAAAGGTCAGTGTGTACAATGCCACCGTATTATCTACTATCCTGCATTGTTCTGTGATGTGTTTTATCTACCGCCACCACCTGTGACTACTTGAGTTCTTTGTTTAGTGCTTCCTCCTTATTACCCTGCATATCAACTGGAAGGATTTCATCACCAATACTGCAATTCTTCATCAGGCAGAAGTTACCAGCATCAGACCATGCTGCTGAAGAAACAGTTGTGCAAGGAAGGACTAACCTCTAGGATGAAACATCATTGTCTAAACAAGATTGACCTCTATGGTAACAAGACCACTGTGAAACAAGGACACCGAAGAACAAATACAAGAACTTCCTGAAACAATCCGTTGATGCCATCCATATTGACCAATGTCAGTGGCCTTCTCTAGCTGCAAATGGATGGGTTGGAGACATATTTTCCACAAGGCTGTCCCCTCCTTCAAGAATGTAGGA
This sequence comes from Ranitomeya imitator, assembly GCF_032444005.1. Classification (NCBI taxonomy): domain Eukaryota; kingdom Metazoa; phylum Chordata; class Amphibia; order Anura; family Dendrobatidae; genus Ranitomeya; species Ranitomeya imitator. The sequence goes on along the minus strand of NC_091285.1, from coordinate 200,474,764 downwards.
TGGGTTAACCTCTAAGACAAAAGAAAATAGCGCATTACTGCAGGACCAATGGATGTGGACAAACTCCCCATAACAAATATTTGTTCACGAAGATTAGCCATTATGATGATGTGATCTACATACTGTATATAGTTGTAATGCAATATTGTATGCAAATATTTTTGGGCATAACCACTCAAACAATAGTTAAAATATTATTGAGCTGTTACTTAATATTGTTCAGTCATATGCATCTTAAAGTTATACTAAAAGAAAAATAGAAATTATATTGGGAGATGGGGACCAAAATTGGACCACGGTCCATGTTCTACATCCTAAATTTGGCCCCCACTAGGTCACAGCGTTTGGTCTGGTGCATCAGATTCCTTACGGTGCTCCACTTTTAACTGTATCTGGAGTCTCATGACACAGATATATTTAAAAACTATAGCATCTACACAATTCTGGTCAAGATTTTTGCTATTTGGTACATCACACTTACCTTGTCAGAATACCAATAAGGCCAGGTTCACATTGCGTTAAAGCAGCCCGTTCAACGCATAGCGTTGACGTGCTGCGTTAATGCTATAGCATGCACGCCATCGCATTATGCTATGATTAATCTGCGCTAGCGGTCACGGAGCCTCAGACGCTGCAGCCCGCGTCCAAGGATCAGTCACTGAATGATAGCACATCGCTAGCGCATGCTGATAATGGCATGCGTTGGCGGAGCGCCCGATAATAGGGGTTATGGCAGCGTTAACAGACTGCGTTAGACCGCGTTATGCCACGGTGTAACGCAGTCTGTCTAACGGACTGCCATAACACAATGTGAACCCAGCCTAAATTGCAAGGTGCAGACAGGCTCAAGTGATACATTGCAAGGTGGACGTAGCAAAAGTGCAAAATACTGATGTACAACCACTCACACACCTACCATCTATGAGGGGATGGTTGCTTAGTATTCTAAATGCACACAAATAAGACCTGTAGAATGTACCATTTACATGTATGCAGCATGCTGACTTACTGTCTCTTGGTCATGTCCATACTATTAGATCAAGGGGGCTTCCCTGCGCTATGTAGGTGCATCCCACAAGGAAACACACACACAGTGGTCCAGTAAGGTTGGTGGTGAAAAATAGGGCGCATGAGCTTGTGGGGGTCACTTACACCATACGGGACAGTGTGCCTGATTGAATAACACAGTTATTACCAATATGCTAATTGCTGGTATGGTGCACTCCAGGTATTTGTGACTGGCAGCTTATGCAAGCACAAGAGTTATCTGTTGGCATCAAGTTTCTGTTAATCAGTATTACATCTATCATATATCACTGGGGTTTTCATCTATAAACATAATGCTGGTATGCATAGTAAAAGAATTCTAGTTTCGTTTAATCTGTCCTTAAAACAATTTTTAAAAAGTATTTTGGTGTCAAGTTTACCGCAACAGAGAGGAGCCAGAAGACCGCAGCTCCTGCACTGATTATAAGCACTTCACCTTCTCCACTTAATAATGATGTAAATTTCTTTTAGCAGTGCAGGGTTTACTCTGTGATAATTCCCTTTCTTCTACTATTTTGGTTTAACCCCATTCTCCACTCTCCGATGCATTCCTCGGTTGTTTGTGTGAGTATATTTGTACGTTTGGTATTTTTCTTTATCCCTGTTCGTATTACCTTGTTAGTCTGGTTGGTGTATTATGGTGTATTATTTCACCCTTTTCCCTGGGTGGGGGAAGGGTACAGACTGAGGGCAGATTCAGGAGCTAAGGCAAGGTACGTGTCCCCAGAGTATTCACCATCAGACGTAATTCATGCAACAGGACGAGCTAGGGCGCCTCTAGCCTTGGGTACAGGGAAGGAACCCTGGATCAGACAACAGAGCCGCGACATTTGGTTTGTCTGTGTAATTTTTGACCAATTTCAGTCACTTTTTTAGGCCTTTCTTGAAGCAGTGGGGGTTTCTTGGTCTTTTTCCCACAGAGCCCTGTTTTGTTCAGGGTGCAGTATATTTTATAAGTTTAAAGACTTCAGATATTTCCCAGTCAACCTAAAGTTCTTTTGATGTTTCTTTTTCACATTTTTAACCAGCGTTCATAATATTCTCTCATCAACTATTGAACTTGGTATGCCAAGGTCTTTGGCCATAGTCTTGTACAAATTACGCTGCTTGTACTTGGTGATGACAGCAGTTCTTGCCTGATCAGACAACTGTCTTTTCTTTGTGAGCTAAGAACAGGGACTAAAACTAGCCTTTTTAAAGGAAAACTGTCACCACATTTGACCTATCTAAATTAGTGCTATGGGCATGCAGGTTATAGAATACAGAACATGTCGCCCCTGCATGCCTCACATCAGATGTCTTGTTAGTGAGAAATCATCTTTTACCAATTTATATAAATGACCTCCTCCAGGCTCTGGGAAAAATGCTGCCTGGAAGATAAACTCTGCCTCTAGGGATTATTTTAAACAAAAAGAGTGATATACTGTATAATGGCTGTTCTCTGTATGTGATAGCTGCTCTCTGCTCTTCTGATCTCACTGCAGAGCTGTGTGAAAATATAACTGACACATCTGCATTTTCCTCTCAGCTTCAGCTTCCATCTCACAGGCACACAGAGTTTTAAATTTGTTGCATTACAGTAGAACTCAGGGAGCTACAAAAGATGTGTTTGCAAGAAGACAAGTTTAGTTCTTATTTTCTGTGTTAATTATTACTAATTACTAATTGCTAAATATTACTTAAAATAAGCTCTGGAGGTGGAGTTATCATCCAGACAACATCCTCCCCTAAGCCTGGAAGAGGTCATTTACATAAAGTGGTGAAAGATAATTTCTCAACAAGGCATCTGATATGAGGAATAGGCTAGGTTCACATTGCGTTAGCAGCAGCCCGTTCAGCACATATGCTAATGGGCTGCTGCTAGTGCAAGTGCCTACGCTACATCACGCTAGCGCAAATAGAGCATCTGCTAGCTCCATCTGCGCCAGCAGTGACGGACCCGGAAACGCTGCAGCCAGCGTCTCGGGTCCGTCACTCAAATGATGGCACATCGCTAGCGCACGCCCATTGTGGGCGTGCGCTTGCGATGCGTTCGCCATTGCATTCAAAGGCGGCATTAATGGACTACGTTACACCGCGTTATGCCGCGGTGTAACGTAGTCCATTTAACGTAGTCAATGAATGCAATCTGAACCAAGCCTTACAGGTATAATATAATAATAATATATTTTTTTATCTCTATTGCGCCAACATATACCACAGTACTTCACATTTTAGGATGGACTTGTAAAGACAATAAAGACATTACAGAATAATACCTAAATCAACAGATATCAAAAGGAGTGAGTGCCCTGCTCACAAGCTTACAATCTATGAGGAAATAGTGGGGACACAAAAGGTGAATGGTAAAAAACGCTTGAAGGCTGCCGTCACACTAGCAGTATTTGGTCAGTATTTTACATCAGTATTTGTAAGCCAAAACCAGGAGTGGAACAAATAGAGGAAAAGTATAATAGACACATATGCACCACTTCTGTATTTATCACCCACTCCTGGTTTTGGCTTACAAATACTGATGTAAAATACTGACCAAATACTGCTAGTGTGATGGCAGCCGAATTGTGTGGTCCTGCTATTAACAAAATACATAAGGGGATTCACATTGCGCTGCATGAACCAGCCACCAGCCAGTATCAGTACAAGTACAGACAAAGAGCACTAATAAGTGAGTGGAGGAAATGTGAACAGATGCTATGAAGGTCCTGTTTTGGAAGAAAGTTTTGTATGAGAAAAATGTAGGCCACCACAAGAGAGAGCAGCGGCAAAAGTGGTGTCCAACTGCTGGATCCAGGTATCAGCAAGAGGTAGAAGGTTAACTGAATTTGAAAGGGAAAAGTCATGGATGTAGTAGAGTTTATTACATGCTGACCGTGCATTCCAGAGGGACAAGTTAAAAGAGACAGAAGGCATGCATGGAACATTAATGAGATTTGTGAGGTTTTGGAGTGTAGCAGGGGAGGGGTTAAATTTACATCAGAGAAAGTTTTGCTTGACAACCCCCCAGAGCCCTTCTTGCCAACTGCCCAGCTCTCCTCTTCCATAAATAACTTCTCCACCATTACAGAAGATCGACTCTCCACTCTACTCTCAAGATCACATCTCACCACCTGTGCACTTGACCCCATCCCATCCCACTTCATCCCAAACCTCACCACAGTCGTCATCCCAACCGTAACCCATCTCACCTACCTATCAACCTGTTTTTTTCCCCTCAAGCTTTAAACATGCATCAATCACACCTATCCTCAAAAAGCCCTCTCTTGACCCATCCTCTGTATCTAGCTATCGCTCTATATCACTTCTCCCCTATGCCTCAAAACTACTGGAACAACACGTTCATCTTGAACTGTCCACCCACCTCTCTTCTTGCTCCTTTTTCGACTGCCTACAATCTGGCTTCTGGCCGCACCACTCCACTGAAACTGCCCTTACTAATGTTACCAATGACCTATTACCCGTCAAGGAACACTACTCTGTCCTCCTCCTTCTCGACCTGTCCTATGCCTTTTACAGAGTGGTTCATTCCTTTTACTACAGACTCTCATCTCTTGGCATCACAGACTTAGCCCTATCTTGGATTTCATCATACCTAACAGACCAGACATTCAGCGTCTCCCTCTTGCACACCACCTCCTCACCTCGCCCCCTATCAGTCAGAGTCCTGCAAGTTTCAGTCCTAGGGCCCTTGCTCTTCTCCATTTACACCTTTGGCCTGGGACAGCTCATAGAATCTCACAGATTTCAGTATCACCTCTATGCTGATGACACACAGATCTACATCTCTGGACCAGATATCACCTCCCTACCAACCAGAATCCCACAATATCGTCTGCTATTTCATCCTTCTCTGCTAGATTTCTAAAACTTAATATGGACAAAACAGATCATCTTTCCCCCATCCCACTCGACCCCCAACAGACCTATCCATTAAAGTAAATGGCTGCCCACTCTCCCCAGTCCCGCAAGCCCGATGCCTCGGGGTAATCCTTGACACTGATCTCTCTTTCAAACCATATATCCAATTCAAGCCCTTTCCACTTCCTGCCGACTTCAACTCAAAAATATTTCACGGATCCATACATTCATCATCCAAGAATCTGCAAAACCCTAGTCCACACACTCATCATCTCCCGCCTTGACTACTGCAACCTCCTTCTCTGTAGCCTGCCCTCTAACACTCTTGCACCCCTCCAATCTATTCTAAACTCTGCTGCTCGACTATTCCACCTGTCCCCCCCGCTCTTCTCTTCCCTGGCCTCTCCCCTCTGTCAATCCCTGCACTTGTGAAAGCCTGGTGAGAGCAGGAGCTGACATGCTTCCTTCCCTTCCTGCTAGAGGCTGCTCCGATACTCTGAAGCACAGAAGCATTACAGAGTATCAAGCAGAAAAATAAAAAAGTTATAGCTTTCATAATAAAGCAATGCAATAATAATTATTTTTTTCAATAAAATAGTTTTTGTTGTGTAAAAGCACCAAAACATAAACAAAACTATATAAACTGAGTATCACTGCAATCAGCTCGTCCCGCATAAAACAAGCTATATTATGACTCTGTTGGCTAAAATATGGAAAAATTATAGCTCTCAAAATGTTATGCAACAACTTGTTTTTGCAATAAAAAGTGTCTTTTAGTGTGTGACAGCAGCCAAAGATAAAAATCTGATATAAATCTGGTATCGCTGTAATTGCACCGACCTGAAGAATGAAGTCACCTAATCACTTATACTGCACAAGGAATGGCATAAAAAAAAAATGAATTCTTCACATGCTGTTGATTTTTTTTATTCTGCCTCCCAAAGATCGGATTAAGGCTCGTCGCACATTTATCCTGTGCTCTACGCTGAACACTTACACTGGGGTTTAAGTGTAAATCTCTGAAATATGTGATTTAGACAGAACCCCTTGGCAGAAGATTCCCTATAATGAGGCATATGAAGGCACTGTGGATGCATAGGATCTGTTATCTGGCAGTGTCCGTCTTTTTAGGATTGCATAAAAGTGCCATAAGCCACAGTTTTGTGCTCACCTGAAAAGAAGGACACCGTTCTACAGAGGCCAGACGGAGTCCAGAGTAATTTTGCTGCCTCATTATAGTGAATGGATCCATTGGGGGTTTCATCTGTCACGTAACTCGGAGATTTAGATGGAAACCCTGACGTGAGTGCTCAGCGTAGAGTGCCGGATAAATGTGATCATAAATGTTATGTAAAATGTTCCCAATAAAAGCTTCAACTTAATCCACAATATAGCCAAAAAAAACGCAAGTCTCCACTCAGGTCCATCATCTGTTAATGGAAATATAGGGTGCTTCCATGTTACTGGTAGCACAAAGACTCTGGAAAAGTGAAATGGCTCCTCGCCCTGCAAGAGAAATTCAGCAAATTCTCCTCTCCCAAATCCAAATGCCCCCCTCCCTTCTGAGCCCCAGTGTGCCTAAATCACATTTAGCGTCCATATGTTTGGAATTTCTGTAGTGATGAGAGGCTGCCTAATTTATAGGTGCGTGTCTCCGCAATCATGAGCTGGCATAATGTACTGATCACTACAGCTACAGTTTGCAATTTTCACTCAGCAACAACCGCTGCTGCTTTTTTCTGGAAAATACCCATGCAATCAAAATTGTCACTACATCTGCAGATATATTGCTTGCCAAAGGTTTATAATTTCCAAAATGGGGTCACTTGAGGGGGTGTTCTGATTTCTATCACTTAGGGGCTCTTTATATGGAATCTGCAAACTATTCTAGGAAAATCTGTGTTCCAGGAGGCAAATAGCGTTCCGTCCCTCCCGATTCTCTTTGCATGGCTAGTGTAAGTAGTACTGTACTGCCACATATGGGGTGCTGACACGTTTCGTAGAAATTATGGTACAAATTTTGGTGCTATTTTTACCCATTTCCCAGTATGAAAATGTAAATGTTGGGGCTAACACACAATCTTGATGGTAAAAATATAAATTGCACTGTGTGCAGAATTATTAGACAAGTTGTAGAGGATTATTTTTATTATTGATCAACAACTATGTTCTCAGTCAACCCAAAAGACTCATAAATATCAAAGTTTAATATTTTTGGAAGTTGGAGTGTTTTTTTTTTTTAGATTTGGCTGTCTTAGGAGGATATCTGTTTGTAAGCATAAGAGATGTGGCACTCACCCCAAGATTGCTGAAAAACAATGTCCTTTAATTCGCTTTATGTGGCATTAGACATCTGTGGAGAGGCGGCAGGTAAAAGTGAGGGGTGAGGGGACAGGAGAACGGACGATGGCCGCTTCGCACAAATGTGCTTCCACAAATGTGCTGTACCCGTGGAAGCACATTTGTGTGAAACGGCCGTCGTCCGTTCTCCTGTCCCCACACCCCTCACCCTGCCGCCTCTCCACAGATGTCTAATGCCGCATAAAGTGTTTTTCAGCAATCTTGGGGTGAGTGCCACATCTCTTATGCTTACATAGTGTGTAACTCTATTGTTCTGCTATATGTAGAGCACCGCCAATGGATGCATCAATTGTTGTGTGTTTTTAAGTCTGATGGAAAGCCGGTCCCATATGTTCTATAGCCTGTGAAGATTGCTAGTTACCTGGTACCGCTCAGTTCGGAATCTTGTTTGTTTGGGATATTTGTTTGTGCAGGTAACTATTACTGTGCAGAATTATTTGACAACTTAATAAAAACCAATTGTATTCCCATCTCACTTGTTTATTTTCACCAGGTAAACCAATATAACTGCACAAAATTAAGAAATAAACATTTCTGACATGCAAAAATAACCCCCCCCAAAAAATAGTGGCCAATATAGCCACCTTTCTTTATGATGACACTCAACAACCTTCCATCCATAGATTCTGTCAGTTGCTTGATCTGTTTACGATCAACATTGCGTGCAGCAGCCACCACAGCCTCCCAGACACTGTTCCAAGAGGTGTACTGTTTTCCCTCCCTGTAGATCTCACATTTTATGAGGGACCACAGGTTCTCTATGGGGTTTGGATCAGGTGAACAAGGGGGCCATGTCATTATTCTTTCTTCTTTGAGACCTTTGCTGGCCAGCCACGCTGTGGAGTAGTTGGAGGCATGTGATGGAGCATTGTCCGGCATGAAAATCATGTTTTTCTTGAACGATACTGACTTCTTCCTGTACCATTGTTTGAAGAAGTTGTCTTCCAGAAACTGGCAGTAGGTCTGGGAGTTGAGCTTCATTCCATCCTCAACCTGAAAAGGTCCCACAAGTTCATCTTTGATGATACCAGCACATACCAGTACCCCACCTCCACCTTGCTGGCGTCTGAGTCGGAGTGGAGCTCTCTGCCCTTTACTGATCTAGCCCATCCATTTGGCCCATCAAGAGTCACTCTCATTTCATCAGTCCATAAAACCTTTGAAAAGTCAGTCTTAAGATATTTCTTGGCCCAATCTTGACATTTTATCTTATGTTTCTTGTTCAAATGTTGTCGTTTTTCAGCCTTCCTTATCTTGGCCATGTACCTGAGTATCGCTCACCTTGTGCTTTTTGTTACTCCTGTAACGTTGCAGCTTTGAAGTATGGCAAAACTGGTGGCAAATGACATCTTGGCAGCTTCACGTTTGATTTTCCTCAATTCATGGGCAGTTATTTTGCGCCTTTTTTTGCCCAACACGCTTCTTGTGACCCTGTTGGCTATTTGTCATGAAACGCTTGATTGTTTGGTGATCACTAGTGTTGAGCGATACCTTCCGATATTTGAAAGTATTGGTATCGGATTGTATCGGCCGATATCCAAAAAATATCGGATATCGCCGATACCCGATACCAATACAAGTCAATGGGACACAAATATCGGAATGTATCTCTCCTTCAGACCCTGGGATCCATATTCATGTAAAAAATAAAGAATAAAAATAAAAAATATGGATATACTCACCCCTCCGTCGGACCCTGGACCTTAGCGGTGTAACCGGCAGCCTGCGTTCCTAAGAATGAGCGGGTGAAGGACCTTCGATGACGTTGCGGCTTGTGATTGGTCGCATGACCGCTCATGTGACCGCTCATGCGACCAATCACAAGTCGCGACGTCATCGCAGGTCCTTCACTCGCTCATTCTTAGGAACGGAGACTGCCGGTTGCAACGGTTACAACCAGGGCGCGTTCGAGGGTGAGTATATTCATTTTTATTTTTTATTATTTATTTTACACATAAATATTCATCCCGATTCCCGATTTCGCAAAAATATCGGAACTCGGGATTGAAATTCCGATAACGCAAATATCGGCCGATACCCGATACTTGTGGTATCGGAATGCTCAACACTAGTGATCACGCTTCAAAAGTTTGGCAATTTGAAGACTGCTGTATCCCTCTGCAAGGCTGTGAAGGTACAGATGAATGACCTCGGAGAGACCAAAACATCCAACACCGCGGAGACACCATCACGTGTTTCTCAACGCAGTGATCCAGAACACTGCCCCCATCCCTTATGGGAAATATGCAAATGCATGTAAAGTAAGCTGCGGAGACACCATCACGTGTTTCTCAATGCAAGCAGTGAATAGCCAGGCCTTTTCCCGGGAAGGAACAACCACGGGAAGGGCAGCATCCAATAAAGGAAAATATCCAATATTTTCCTTTATTGGATGCTGCCCTTCCCGTAGTTGTTCCTTCCCGGGGAAAGGCCTGGCTATTCATTGCTTGCGTTGAGAAACACGTGATGGTGTCTCTGCAGCTTACTTTACATGCATCCCTCTGCAAGACATCTCACAATTTTGGACTTTTCAGAGCCCGTCAAATCTCTCTTCTGACCCATTTTGCCAAAGGAAAGGAAGTTGCATAATTATTAAGCACACCTTATATAGTGTTTTGATGTCATTAGACAACACCCCTCCTCATTACAGAGATGAACATCACCTGATTTACTTAATTGGTAGTTGGCTCTCAAACCTGAACAGCTTGGAGTAGGACAACATGCATAAAAAGTATGATGTGATCAAAATACAACTTGCCTAATAATTCTGCACACAGTGTATTTTTATCTTCACTGTCCAATGGTATAAAAGTCTGTAACACACCTGTGGTGTCAATATAATCACTACACCCATAGATGAATTCATTGAGAGGTTTAGTTTGTAAAATGGGGTCACTTATAGGGGCTTCTGCTGTTCTGGCACCTCAGGGGCTCTGCCAATGTAATATGGCATCCTCAAATAAGTTGTCACGCATGCGCCCAGACTGGTTGGTGCGGGCATACGGGGGTGTGGCCCCACTGGACCACAGACTAAACTTCCCTGGAAGGGGCGTAACTAAGTAGCTTCCTAGGTGTTCGCTGGAGCCTCTGATGGTGAGGTCAGACTTGTGCAATAGGAAGCTACCAGGTGCCACTCCAGGGTGATGTCTGGCTGTGGCTGCTGATCCCACGAAGGAACGGAGCGGGCACGGCTGGCACTCTGGCTGACAGGCGGGCACGGCTGGGACACAGGCAGGCAGACGGGTACAACAGAGTCACTGGCGGGCAGGCGGACACGGCTGGCTCTCTGGTAGGCAGGCGGGTACGGCTGGAACATAGGAAGAACCGGTAGGGACCGGTCTGCAGGCAGGTATGTGAAACAGGTTGGAACCTGTTCAGACAGGAGGACTAAGTAACAAGTAGAGAAAGACCGCAAGAGCGGATGCAGAGCGAAAGCACAAGAGCTAGAACCAAGAACAGAAACGCAGGAGGCTGAGTACGAGTAGAAGGTGGAACTAAGAGAAGAGAAGGAGAAGGCAGAGCCAAGGGCGGAGCCGCAAGAGGTGGAGCCAAGGGCGGAGACGCTGGAGGCGGAGTCAAGAGCGGAGACGCTAGAGGCGGAGCCAAGAGCGGAGACGCTGGAGGCGGAGCCAAGAGCGTAGACGCTGGCGGCGGAGCCAAGAGCAGAGACGCTGGAGGCGGAGCCAAGAGCAGAGCTGCTGGAGGCGGAGCCAAGAGCGGAGCCGCTGGAGGCGGAGCCAAGAACGGAGCCGCAAGAGGCGGAGCCAAGTGCAGAAACACAGGAGGCGGAGCCAGATAGAACCGCAAAGAGCGGAGCCACAGAGCAAAGCCAGAGAGTGCGAAGCAAGGTCTGAGTGCAGAGCCGCAAGAGTGCGGAGTGTAAGCAGACTGAGAACACAAGGAAAGACAAAGCAGGGAAGGAAGCCACAGACAAGGAGTCCGAGAAAAGACAAAGTACAGACAAGGCAATGGAACAAGACACAGGGACAAAGACACAGGGACCAGGATATTCTGCCTCCTGGGGGGCGGACTACAAGATCAAGGCAATAGCACAGAGAAAAGCCTCCAGAGAGGGAGTAACTCAGAGCAAGGACAGGCAAACTCAGCAGCTAAACACTAACTGAGCTAACACATTGCACAGGCCCAGACCACAGGGTGGAGCTGCCCTATATACAGGAGGCCTCTTGATAATTTGTCAGGAACTGATTAGACAGATGCACCTGATTCCTATAAGAACCAGAGAGTTCAGGCGCCGGCCCCCTATACACATAGCCATGAAGCATGCACAGAGCAGAGACACAGAACATGGAGTTGGCATGAAACAGAAACCACATCATGGCCTGGAGCAGTGGGTAAGATTGTGTGAGAGATGTGAGGCCATGCTGTGATGCCAGCAGAGTTGTTACAGTACCCCCCCTTACGGCCCCTCTTCTTCAAGCCCGCCAGAATAACTTGTAGAAGAAGGATAGGAGCACACATAGTCCAGGCCAACATGACATCTTCAGGGTAGAATAAGGCAGGCGGGTCACCAGGAATCTCATAAAACAAAGTCTCTTGGTGCTCAACAGGGTTAGCTTCCACAATGAGCTGGACCACCTCCTTCAGGTAGACAGGTAACAGGGAATTGAATGCTGCTGTCTTAACATCTTCACCAGCCGGACACAAGGACGCTGAAGGTATCCACATAGGAACCATCTTCTGCCCGTTATCCAGAAGAAATCGTCCAAATGGCGGGGATGTTCCTAGGAACAGATTACAGGAATAGTCGTGGGAGATGTGTGGAGAGATAGTCACCGCTTCCCCATCTTCAGTGACGTTAGCACATCTTGACTTGACGACTAACTGTTTACTGGTATAGTCATTGGAGATGTGTGGAGACATCGTCACCGTTTCCCCATCTTCGGTGACATCAGCACACCTTGACTCGACGACTAACTATTTACTGGTATAGTCATTGGAGATGTGTGGAGACATCGTCACCGTTTCCCCATCTTCGGTGACGTCAGCACACCTTGACTCGACGACTAGCAGACCAGCTGAAGAAGATGACACTGCTGAGTGTCTTTGACGCATGGGAACCAGACACTTCTCAAGACTGGGTAAGTTCAAACGAAGCACTTTACTGGAACTCTTGACCAGAGCGGGTGGTAGAGTCCTTGGCTCAGAATGACCCATGGGCATAACAGACAGCATACAGAAAACAAACTTCTTCGTGCATAAGGCTCCAACTTGGAGCTGTAGTTGTCCTTGCAGGACTAGACTGCTCTTTAGCAGGGCTCGGCCATTATCAGGCAACGCCCACACCGGGTTCTGGAGCTGTAGAACGGAGACCATACACTGACTCCGAATGATAGGCAGCTTAAACACACCAAAGCTCCCAGAAGGCAGAGAAACAGTCATTAACTTTGACGGAGAGGAAGTACTCTCGCCAGGGGCAGCCTCTCCTACTGGCCCAGGGTTTTGGAGTACAGGCTTCACAGGGCAAAGACCATCTGAATGTTCTTTACAACCACAGGGATACCGTATCTCAATCTCAGCACCAGATTCAGGCTGCAGATTTGCCAGACCCCTTTTATTAGACCTCTTGGATCTTGCTCGGGTGGCCGTTTTGGCGGGTTGTGGAACAGATGAGTCTTGGACGGTCATGGACGTAAGTGACGGTTTACCTACAGGTTTCTTTCGTCTGGACCGTCTCTGTGAGCTTGAAGAGGAAGACTTTTCAGGAGATGCAGTACTTGGCTCATCGAAGGCTTTACAGAAGGCCACCAGGAAGGCCGGCAGATTCGAGATGATGGGGTCCCCTGCTTCCCAAAGGGGGTCGCACCACATCAAAGCATCTCCTCTAAGGTAGGCCATTAAGAAACCTACTTTCAACCAGTCAGTGGGGAATTGGGGAGCATGCCACTTGAAATAACGCAAGCACCGCTCCAGGAACACACGACATTGCTTTGGGTCCCCATAGTAGCATGGAGGATCTGCTGGCTTGGATTCGTCATTAGGAGCGCAGGCTTGAAGTCGATCAAACAGCTCATTAGAGATGACAATTGGGGATGGAGCAGTGAAGGACTGGCTTTCAGACTGGGTAAACATTTTCCTCGGAGGCCAATACTGGCAAGAAGAGAGTTCATCTTGCTCCGAGAGCGTTCAAACCCTGTGTACGCGGATGCGAGGCTAAGTACTTCCTTTTTCTAACCAGAGTCTCATGTAGGGTGAGCTGGACTGGAGAGCTGGAGATCGTGGAACTAGCGGGGGTGCTGGTGGACATGGCAGACTGAGAGACGGTTGGAGACGGTATTGTTGCCGCCGGTGCCCTAGATGCAGTGTTTGCTACTACAAAACTGGTGATTCCCTGACCCTGACTGCTTTGGCCTGGCAAAGAAACCTGCACAGATACTGCAGGTGGTGCGGAAAATGGTGGCCTTACACTGACAGAAAAGGGAGCATTCGAGGCCTTGTGTAGCCAGACGACGAACCTGGCTCCACAGCTCGAGACTTAGGTGCTATATTGTTTTTCCCACGACCACCCGATGCTCCACTACCACTACCATCATTACCAGCTGGCAATGAACGCCCACGGCCACGACCTCTTCCACCAGACTTCCTCATTGTTTTAAAAACGTCACCAAACTAACGGTATTTGTTACTGTCAAACAACTTACAAGGTGAACTCTAACTTCTGTATGATTTAGATATCTCTTTATAGGTGGGTGAGACCTCAAGGAAAATCAGGCACGATGTTACACACTCTGTTTTCTGTGGCACCAAATGAGAGAGATGCCGCACACGCAGGACTGTCACTCAAGCACAAAGGCCAATATTAATCTCCCACTGTTTTTTTTTTTCAGGGAGAATTTAGATACCAAATTTAAAAACAAAAAAACACTAGGCATTCTATGGCCCACTATTTAAGAGAGATGGCACACTCAGGACTGGCAGACAAGCAGAAAGGCCAATATTAATCTCCCACTGTTTTTTTTTTTTTCAGGAAGAATTTAGATACCAAATTTTTTTTAAAAACTCTAGGCTTTCCATGGCCCACTATTTAAGAGAGATGGCACACTGAGGACTGGCACACAAGCAGAAAGGCCAATATTAATCTCCCACGTTTTTTTTTTTTTTTTTTCAGCGAGAATTTAGATACCAAATTTAAAAAAAACACTAGGCTTTCTATGGCCCACTATTTATGAGAGATGGCACACTCAGGACTGGCAGAAAAGCAGAAAGGCCAATATTAATCTCCCACGGTTTTTTTTTTTCAGGGAGAATTTAGATACCAAATTAAAAAAAAAAACACTAGGCTTTCTGTTGTGAATTCTGTGGCTGAATTCACTCCTGTGTCACAAGTGGTACTGCAGCTTCTGAGCTTCCTCCCTCAGGTGTTCTGGTGAGCTCGTTAACTGCTTCATTACTTAACTCCGCCTGATGCTGCTATCCTTGCTCCTTGTCAATGTTTCAGTGTTGGATCTGAGCTTCTCCTGATTGTTCCTGTGACCTGCTGCTCTGTATAGCTAAGTGCTTTTTGCGTTTTTGTTGCTTTTTTTCTGTCCAGCTTGTCTTTTGTTTTGCTGGAAGCTCTGAGACGCAAAGGGTGTACCGCCGTGCCGTTAGTTTGGCACGGTGGTTTTTTTTGCCCCCTTTGCGTGGTTTTGCTTTAGGGTTTTTTGTAGACTGCAAAGTTCGCTTTACTATCCTCGCTCTGTCCTAGAATATCGGGCCCCACTTTGCTGAATCTATTTCATCCCTGGGGGGCTGCCTTTTCCTTTGGGGAATTTCTCTGGGGCAAGTCAGGCCTATTTTTCTATCTTCAGGCTAGCTAGTTTTTTAGGCTGTGCCGAGTTGCCTAGGTAGTTGTTAGGCGCAATCCACAGCCGCTATTAGTTGTGTTTAGGATAGGATCAGGTGTGCAGTCTACAGAGTTTCCACGTCTCAGAGCTCGTTCTTGTATTTTTGGGTATTTGTCAGATCACTGTGTGCGCTCTGATCGCTAAGCACACTGTGTTTCTGGATTGCCTTCATAACACCTGTCATTAGCAAACATAACAGCCCTGGGCCTGTAATGCCGGCCACAAGACAGTTCCCCCCCCCCCCAGCTCAAACAGTGCTCTACCACTTGCAAAATTATCTCACAGCTCCACCAATGTTTAGTCTATGCGCTGACATCCTTCAATGCCTGCCACTGACAATACCATTGTATTGACATTTTTGTTATGTTAGGCCTTCGAATCCTGTCTGCGGTCACTCCTTCCACTATGCCTCCACTGACCACACCACTGCTGCCCGTGTACCCCTGGAACCAATTTAAAATTGCCTACAGCCATGTGTTATTATCTTAGGCCTTCGATGCCTGTCTGCGGTCACTCCTTACAATATGCCTCCACTGACCACACCACTGCTGCCCATGTACCCCTGGAACCAATTTAAAATTGCCTACAGCCAGCCCAATTTTTTTTATTTTAGGCCTTCGATGCCTGTCTGCGGTCCGTTCTTTCTACTACTACTACACTGACCAGGCCACTGCTACCCGTGTACCCCTGGAACCAATTTAAAATTGCCTACAGCCATGTGTTATTATTTTAGGCCTTCGATGCCTGTCTGCGGTCACTCCTTCCACTAGGCCTCCACTGACCACACCACTGCTGCCCGTGTACCCCTGGAACCAATTTAAAATTGCCTACAGCCATGTGTTATTATTTTAGGCCTTCGATGCCTGTCTGCGGTCACTCCTTACAATATGCCTCCACTGACCACACCACTGCTGCCCGTGTACCCCTGGAACCAATTTAAAATTGCCTACAGCCATGTGTTATTATTTTAGGCCTTCGATGCCTGTCTGCGGTCACTCCTTACAATATGCCTCCACTGACCACACCACTGCTGCCCGTGTACCCCTGGAACCAATTTAAAATTGCCTACAGCCAGCCCAATTTTTTTATTTTAGGCCTTCGATGCCTGTCTGCGGTCACTCCTTCCACTAGGCCTCCACTGACCACACCACTGCTGCCCGTGTACCCCTGGAACCAATTTAAAATTGCCTACAGCCATGTGTTATTATTTTAGGCCTTCGATGCCTGTCTGCGGTCACTCCTTACAATATGCCTCCACTGACCACACCACTGCTGCCCGTGTACCCCTGGAACCAATTTAAAATTGCCTACAGCCAGCTCAATTTGTTTATTTTAGGCCTTCGATGCCTGTCTGCGGTCCGTTCTTTCTACTACTACTACACTGACCAGGCCACTGCTGCCCGTGTACCCCAGGAACCAATTTAAAATTGCCTACAGCCATGTGTTATTATTTTAGGCCTTCGATGCCTGTCTGCGGTCACCCCTTCCACTAGGCCTCCACTGACCACACCACTGCTGCCCGTGTACCCCTGGAACCAATTTAAAATTGCCTACAGCCAGCCCAATTTTTTTATTTTAGGCCTTCGATGCCTGTCTGCGGTCACTCCTTCCACTAGGCCTCCACTGACCACACCACTGCTGCCCGTGTACCCCTGGAACCAATTTAAAATTGCCTACAGCCAGCCCAATTTTTTTATTTTAGGCCTTCGATGCCTGTCTGCGGTCCGTTCTTTCTACTACTACTACACTGACCAGGCCACTGCTGCCCGTGTACCCCTGGAACCAATTTAAAATTGCCTACAGCCATGTGTTATTATTTTAGGCCTTCGATGCCTGTCTGCGGTCACTCCTTCCACTAGGCCTCCACTGACTACACCACTGCTGCCCGTGTACCCCTGGAACCAATTTAAAATTGCCTACAGCCAGCCCAATTTTTTTATTTTAGGCCTTCGATGCCTGTCTGCGGTCACTCCTTCCACTAGGCCTCCACTGACCACACCACTGCTGCCCGTGTACCCCTGGAACCAATTTAAAATTGCCTACAGCCATGTGTTATTATTTTAGGCCTTCGATGCCTGTCTGCGGTCACTCCTTACAATATGCCTCCACTGACCACACCACTGCTGCCCGTGTACCCCTGGAACCAATTTAAAATTGCCTACAGCCAGCCCAATATTTTATTTTAGGCCTTCGATGCCTGTCTGCGGTCCGTTCTTTCTACTACCACTACACTGACCAGGCCACTGCTGCCCGTGTACCCCTGGAACCAATTTAAAATTGCCTACAGCCATGTGTTATTATTTTAGGCCTTCGATGCCTGTCTGCGGTTACTCCTTCCACTAGGCCTCCACTGACCACACCACTGCTGCCCGTGTACCCCTAGAACCTATTTATAATTGCATAGAGCATCCTTTTTTTAATAGTAGGCGTACAAAGTCTGTCTGCGGTTCACTATTGAAATTGTCCTCCACTGCCCAGAGCACTGCAGCTTGTGTACCCCTGTAACTTTTTTCTGCTGCAGTGAGCCACATTTTTGGTTTGAGTCCTACTACCTGTGTCTGTCTGCGCCACTCAATTCAGCTGTGTTCCTTTGAAAAAAGCTGAGCGTCAATAGTCTTGTTTTCAGCCTCTAGGAATTTTAAAACTGCATTGGGTGTACAACTTTGGTAGGGCCTACTAACGGTGTCTGCCTCCCCAAGGTGTTCCCCAGGTTTACTCTCCATTGCTTCAATCTTCATGCTCTCATTTAGTAGTTGTTGGAAACTACGCTGCATTAGGCCTACAAATTGGGTATGGGGTGTAGAGAGATGGTGTGTTCCACTCCAAGGTGTTCTCCAGGTTGCCTTTCCTGAGCTTCAATCTTCATGCTCTCGTTTAGTAGTTGTTGGAAACTACGCTGCATTAGGCCTACAAATTGGGTATGGGGTGTAGAGAGATGGTGTGTTCCACTCCAAGGTGTTCTCCAGGTTGCCTTTCCTGAGCTTCAATCTTCATGCTCTCGTTTAGTAGTTGTTGGAAACTACGCTGCATTAGGCCTACAAATTGGGTATGGGGTGTAGAGAGATGGTGTGTTCCACTCCAAGGTGTTCTCCAGGTTGCCTTTCCTGAGCTTCAATCTTCATGCTCTCGTTCAGTAGTTGTTGGAAACTACGCTGCATTAGGCCTACAAATTGGGTATGGGGTGTAGAGAGATGGTGTGTTCCACTCCAAGGTGTTCCCCAGGTTTCATCGCCATTGGTTCGATCTTCATGCTCTCGTTTAGTAGTTGTTGGAAACTACGCTGCATTAGGCCTACAAATTGGGTATGGGGTGTAGAGAGATGGTGTGTTCCACTCCAAGGTGTTCTCCAGGTTGCCTTTCCTGAGCCTCAATCTTCATGCTCTCGTTTAGTAGTTGTTGGAAACTACGCTGCATTAGGCCTACAAATTGGGTATGGGGTGTAGAGAGATGGTGTGTTCCACTCCAAGGTGTTCTCCAGGTTGCCTTTCGTGAGCTTCAATCTTCATGCTCTCGTTTAGTAGTTGTTGGAAACTACGCTGCATTAGGCCTACAAATTGGGTATGGGGTGTAGAGAGATGGTGTGTTCCACTCCAAGGTGTTCTCCAGGTTGCCTTTCCTGAGCTTCAATCTTCATGCTCTCGTTTAGTAGTTGTTGGAAACTACGCTGCAATAGGCCTACAAATTGGGTATGGGGTGTAGAGAGATGGTGTGTTCCACTCCAAGGTGTTCTCCAGGTTGCCTTTCCTGAGCTTCAATCTTCATGCTCTCGTTTAGTAGTTGTTGGAAACTACGCTGCATTAGGCCTACAAATTGGGTATGGGGTGTAGAGAGATGGTGTGTTCCACTCCAAGGTGTTCTCCAGGTTGCCTTTCCTGAGCTTCAATCTTCATGCTCTCGTTTAGTAGTTGTTGGAAACTACGCTGCATTAGGCCTACAAATTGGGTATGGGGTGTAGAGAGATGGTGTGTTCCACTCCAAGGTGTTCTCCAGGTTGCCTTTCCTGAGCTTCAATCTTCATGCTCTCGTTTAGTAGTTGTTGGAAACTACGCTGCATTAGGCCTACAAATTGGGTATGGGGTGTAGAGAGATGGTGTGTTCCACTCCAAGGTGTTCTCCAGGTTGCCTTTCCTGAGCTTCAATCTTCATGCTCTCGTTTAGTAGTTGTTGGAAACTACGCTGCATTAGGCCTACAAATTGGGTATGGGGTGTAGAGAGATGGTGTGTTCCACTCCAAGGTGTTCTCCAGGTTGCCTTTCCTGAGCTTCAATCTTCATGCTCTCGTTTAGTAGTTGTTGGAAACTACGCTGCATTAGGCCTACAAATTGGGTATGGGGTGTAGAGAGATGGTGTGTTCCACTCCAAGGTGTTCTCCAGGTTGCCTTTCCTGAGCTTCAATCTTCATGCTCTCGTTTAGTAGTTGTTGGAAACTACGCTGCATTAGGCCTACAAATTGGGTATGGGGTGTAGAGAGATGGTGTGTTCCACTCCAAGGTGTTCCCCAGGTTTCATCGCCATTGGTTCGATCTTCATGCTCTCGTTTAGTAGTTGTTGGAAACTACGCTGCATTAGGCCTACAAATTGGGTATGGGGTGTAGAGAGATGGTGTGTTCCACTCCAAGGTGTTCCCCAGGTTTCCTCTCCATTGCTTCGATCTTCATGCTCTCGTTTAGTAGTTGTTGGAAACTACGCTGCATTAGGCCTACAAATTGGGTATGGGGTGTAGAGAGATGGTGTGTTCCACTCCAAGGTGTTCCCCAGGTTGCCTTTCCTGAGCTTCAATCTTCATGCTCTCGTTTAGTAGTTGTTGGAAACTACGCTGCATTAGGCCTACAAATTGGGTATGGGGTGTAGAGAGATGGTGTGTTCCACTCCAAGGTGTTCTCCAGGTTGCCTTTCCTGAGCTTCAATCTTCATGCTCTCGTTTAGTAGTTGTTGGAAACTACGCTGCATTAGGCCTACAAATTGGGTATGGGGTGTAGAGAGATGGTGTGTTCCACTCCAAGGTGTTCTCCAGGTTGCCTTTCCTGAGCTTCAATCTTCATGCTCTCGTTTAGTAGTTGTTGGAAACTACGCTGCAATAGGCCTACAAATTGGGTATGGGGTGTAGAGAGATGGTGTGTTCCACTCCAAGGTGTTCTCCAGGTTGCCTTTCCTGAGCTTCAATCTTCATGCTCTCGTTTAGTAGTTGTTGGAAACTACGCTGCATTAGGCCTACAAATTGGGTATGGGGTGTAGAGAGATGGTGTGTTCCACTCCAAGGTGTTCTCCAGGTTGCCTTTCCTGAGCTTCAATCTTCATGCTCTCGTTTAGTAGTTGTTGGAAACTACGCTGCATTAGGCCTACAAATTGGGTATGGGGTGTAGAGAGATGGTGTGTTCCACTCCAAGGTGTTCCCCAGGTTTCATCGCCATTGGTTCGATCTTCATGCTCTCGTTTAGTAGTTGTTGGAAACTACGCTGCATTAGGCCTACAAATTGGGTATGGGGTGTAGAGAGATGGTGTGTTCCACTCCAAGGTGTTCCCCAGGTTTCCTCTCCATTGCTTCGATCTTCATGCTCTCGTTTAGTAGTTGTTGGAAACTACGCTGCATTAGGCCTACAAATTGGGTATGGGGTGTAGAGAGATGGTGTGTTCCACTCCAAGGTGTTCTCCAGGTTGCCTTTCCTGAGCTTCAATCTTCATGCTCTCGTTTAGTAGTTGTTGGAAACTACGCTGCATTAGGCCTACAAATTGGGTATGGGGTGTAGAGAGATGGTGTGTTCCACTCCAAGGTGTTCTCCAGGTTGCCTTTCCTGAGCTTCAATCTTCATGCTCTCGTTTAGTAGTTGTTGGAAACTACGCTGCATTAGGCCTACAAATTGGGTATGGGGTGTAGAGAGATGGTGTGTTCCACTCCAAGGTGTTCTCCAGGTTGCCTTTCCTGAGCTTCAATCTTCATGCTCTCGTTTAGTAGTTGTTGGAAACTACGCTGCATTAGGCCTACAAATTGGGTATGGGGTGTAGAGAGATGGTGTGTTCCACTCCAAGGTGTTCTCCAGGTTGCCTTTCCTGAACTTCTATCTTCAGGCTCTCATTAAATTGTAGTTAAATGGAACAACTGCATTTGGCGTACTAGTTGGTTTGGGGCCTACTATCGGTGTCTGCCACTCCTTGCTGTTCTCCTGGTTTCCTGTCCTGAAATTCCATTTTCAGGCTCTTGTTAAGTAGTTGTTAATGTTAGACTGCATTTGGCCTACTAGTTGGGTTGGGGCCTACTATCGGTGTCTGCCACTCCTTGCTGTTCTCCTCAACTGAACAAAGCTGGGCCGCCTGTTTACTACGGTTGCCAATTTTGAACTGCATGTCGACTACTTACTGATTTGGGCCTACTCTCTGTGTCAGCCTCTCATTCCAGTTGTCCTCCACTGCAATGCCCCCTGGTTAGTCCTGTGTTACCAATTTTGAACTGCATTTAGCCCACTTTATTCTTTGGGCCTATATCTGTGTTTCCTCCTCATCCTGCCCATTGCCCAGCCAGTGATAGATGAGTCTGCTGGTACATTGACCCATAATGCAAAATTCCCCGTGCACGCTACACAGCAAGATTGTGACCCTGCTGAAAGTCAGGTTCCTCTTCCCGCATACCATACCACCTTACACGGGGACAAAGAGGAAGGTGCAGATGAAAGTGCAGGTTCCTTCATCAGGTGGGGGGAGGAATACTAGTTGGCGACGTCACTGGCACAGGGCCTCTCATAGTACGCAAAAGTGTTGCTGCCGGTGGGAGGCGCCCCCGCCGTGCAAACACACCGCTGTACTTTGAGGGGCCCTGTGCCAGTGCCAATGCCAACGAGTGGGCCCCCCCTGCTTGCTCAGGATCACAGCACTTGCAAAGTTTAAATACTTACCTCTCCCTGCTCCACTGCCGTGACGTGGTCCAGATTTACTGGGCCCACTAATTACTTGAACCAGCCCTACCCCCCACAACTTTAGCCAAATGACCCCCAATTTCAAATGCCTTCCAATTATTATAAGGTAAATTACGATTGACAAGCTTCTTTAACAAGAATGGATGTTTTTGCCATTAAAATGGGCAGTGTAGGTGTTTTCCTGGCCTCCACTCACTGCCGACTATGCTCCCCCATTGACTTGCATTGGGTTTCGTGTTTCGGGCGATACCCGACTTTTCGCGATAATCGGCCGATTCCACTCGACTCGACTTCTAAGATAGTCGGGTTTCGCGAAACACGGCTTGACTCTAAAAAGGTCAAGGTCGCTCAACCCTACCCCTGATGTACCTGAACAGTGGAATCCCAAAACAAATGACACCATTTTGGAAACTAGACCCCTTAGGGAACCTCTCTAGATGTGTATTGAACATCTTGAATCCCCAGGTGCTTCACAGAAGTTTATAACGTTAAGCTGTGAAAATAAAAAAATCACATTATTCCCACAAATATCTTATTTAGCTCCAAATATTGTATTTTGAGAAGGGTAACAGGAGAAAATGGACCCCAAAATTTGTTGTGCAACATCTCTTGAGTAGGGTTGAGCGAAACGGATCATTCATTTTCAAAAGTCGCCGACTTTTGGCACAGTCGGGTTTCACGAAACCCGACCCAACCCTTGTGTGGGGTCGGCCATGCGTTTCAATTACGCTAAAAGCGCCATTTCTCAGCCAATGAAGGTGGACGCAGAGTGTGGGCAGCGTGATGACATAGGTCCTGGTCCCCACCATCTTAGAGAAGGGCATTGCAGTGATTGGCTTGCTGTCTGCGGCGTCACAGGGGCTATAAAGAGGCGTTCCCGCCGACCGCCATCTTACTGCTGCTGATCTGAGCATAGGGAGAGGTTGCTGCCGCTTCGTCAGAAGCAGGGATAGCGTTAGGCAGGGTCCATTAACCACCAAACCGCTTGTGCTGTAGCGATTTCCACTGTCCAACACCACCTTTTGTTTGCAGGGACAGTGGAAGCTACATTTTCTTTTCCTCAGCGCTGTAGCTCATTGGGCTGCTCTAGAAGGCTCCCTGATAGCTGCATTGCTGTGTGTACACCGCTGTGCAAACCAACTGCTTTTTTCAAAGCACAAATCCTGTTGTTCCTTCCTTTCTGCACAGCTATCTTTTTTGTTTGTCCACACTTTTGATTTAATTTGTGCAGCAGTCCACTCCTTCTTATTGCTGCCTGCCATACCTGGCTGAGATTACTACAGGGAGATAGTAATTGTAGGACAGTCCCTTTTTTTTTTTTTTTTTTTTTTAATTCTCCCTAAAAAAAATAAGTTGTGGGAGATTAAGATTGGCATTTCTGCTAGAGTGCCAGTCCTGTGTGTGCCATCTCTCTTAAATAGTGGGCCAGAGAAAGCCTAGTTTTTTTTTTTTTTAAATTTGGTATCTAAATTCTCCCTAAAAAAAAAAACAGTGGGAGAGTAATATTGGCCTTTCTGCTTGTCTGCCAGTCCTGAGTGTGCCATCTCTCTTAAATAGTGGGCCATAGAAAGCATAGTTAAAAAAAAAAAATTTGGTATCTAAATTCTCCCTGAAAAAAAAAAACAGTGGGAGATTAATATTGGCCTTTCTGCTTGTCTGCCAGTCCTGAGTGTGCCATCTCTCTTAATAAATAGTGGGCCATAGAAAGCCTAGTGTTTTTTTTTTAATTTGGTATCTAAATTCTCCCTGAAAAAAAAAAAACAGTGGGAGATTAATATTGGCCTTTCTGCTTGTCGGCCAGTCCTGAGTGTGCCATCTCTCTTAAATAGTGGGCCATAGAAAGCCTAGTGTTGTTTTTTTAAAATTTGGTATCTAAATTCTCCCTGAAAAAAAAAACAGTGGGAGATTAATATTGGCCTTTCTGCTTGTGTGCCAGTCCTGAGTGTGCCATCTCTCTTAAATAGTGGGCCATAGAAAGCCTAGTGTTTTTTTTTTTAAATTTGGTATCTAAATTCTCCCTGAAAAAAAAAACAGTGGGAGATTAATATTGGCCTTTCTTCTTGTGTGCCATCTCTCTTAAATAGTGGGCCATAGAAAGCCTAGTGTTAGGTCTCGGGTTCCCGCTTCTGCACAGGGGGAATCTCGAGCCATCTCCGCTGCGGTTTCCCATTCTTATCCAGCCGCAGTGGAGTCTGCTCAGCAGGGACGTCGGTCCCAGCGTCTTGCTCACTCTCACTCTGTACAGAGAGTTACTGCTGCTTCTTCAGCTTCTGCTATTAAAGCCAGTGCTGGTCAGCAGCGAGCGGACTTCTCTGGGACTAAGTCCTTGTCTGCACACACTGAGCATGCCCAGGGCAAGATCACCCATTGGAGATCGATGGTCATGTGCTCAGGCCCTGCAGCACATTCCATTGGTCCTCTTGGCAGGTCTTGGAGGGGCAAAGTTTCTGTGGCCACTTCCTGTGCTGCAACTATATAAACTGCGCATGACCGCACGGCCATGCGCTAGTGTACATTTGCTTACGTGTGTTTGTTGTGAGTGCAAGTCGTCCTTGGATACCCCTTCCCTATTGAATGTCTGTGCACGGAAGGTGTATGGTTGCTATCTAGCGCCCGACTTATCCTACAGCACGAATCACACATTACAGCGTCCAGTTGCTGTGACCGCCAGTACGGCGCCGTGCACTTCCTCTGTGCTTTCCTTACCCAAGCCTGGGTGGTTAGTGGCGTTCGTCAGTGCGGCACAACATGCACTCTTGTGCCCTAATATAGTTATTGAGCTTCCTTACACACCCAGTTGCGGTGTTGTGCCAGCAAGGGTCTAATCGGACTTCAATCCTAGTTGGGGTTGAGTTCGCTGACTACTTGCTCGCGCTCTATGTGCGGTACCGCGATCCTGTGACGCAACAGGATCGCTTCCTTCACGCTGGGTGAAGTTTAACCCACGTGTGTATACTTATGAGTACCGCCATATAGTCCGTCATTACTTGGCAGCAGGTTCCATCTCTGCACGGTGGACCCCGGGCTGCGAACGCACCATACTCTATCTGTCTTATTATTTGGTGCGTTCCGCTAGCCCTAACATTACACTAGCGCCAGGGTCTGGCTAGTAATGATGGACAAACAGCAATCCTTGCGGTATATCCTGCAGCTGGAGGGTAGGTTGGCGGCTCTTGAGAGCGCAACCTCAGCTGTGGATGTTACCGCAGTTGCTGTACAAGCTGCTAGCGTGGCTGCAGCAACCCTGTCCATTGCCACCCCTGCTCCGACATTTTCTCACCTCCCGCTGCCAGAAAAATTTTCTGGTGATAGCAAATTTTGTAGGGGATTTGTGAGTCAGTGCTCTATTCACCTCGAGCTCCTGGCTGCACATTTTCCCACAGAGCGGGCTAAGGTGGGATTTATAGTGTCTCTCTTGTCAGACAGGGCGTTGGAATGGGCTACGCCGCTGTGGGAGCGTGGCGATCATGTGGTGCAGAGTGCTCCGCTGTTTCTGAGCACTCTGAAACAGGTCTTTTTAGGACCTCAAGTCACCCATGATACTGCGCTCCAACTGCTGGCATTAACTCAGGGTTAGTCCTTGGTCAGTCATTTTTACATAGTTACATAGTTACATAGTTATTAAGGTTGAAGGAAGACTATATGTCCATCTAGTTCAACCCATAGCCTAACCTAACATGTTGATCCAGAGGAAGGCAAAAAAAAACCATGTGCAAAGAGTAAGCTCCACATTGGGGAAAAAAATTCCTTCCCGACTCCACATACGGCAATCAGACTACTTCCCTGGATCAACGCCCTATCAAGGAATCTAGTGTATATACCCTGTAACATTATACTTTTCCAGAAAGGTATCCAGTCCCCTCTTAAATTTAAGTAATGAATCACTCATTACAACATCATACGGCAGAGAGTTCCATAGTCTCACTGCTCTTACAGTAAAGAATCCGCGTCTGTTATTATGCTTAAACCTTTTTTCCTCCAACCGCAGAGGATGCCCCCTTGTCCCTGTTTCAGGTCTATGATTAAAAAGATCATCAGAAAGGTCTTTGTACTGTCCCCTCATATATTTATACATTAAAATAAGATCACCCCTTAGTCTTCGTTTTTCCAAACTAAATAGCCCCAAGTGTAATAACCTATCTTGGTATTGCAGACCCCCCAGTCCTCTAATAACCTTGGTCGCTCTTCTCTGCACCCGCTCCAGTACAGCTATGTCTTTCTTAAACACCGGAGACCAGAACTGTGCACAGTATTCTAAGTGTGGTCGAACTAGTGACTTGTATAGAGGTAAAATTATGTTCTCCTCATGAGCATCTATGCCTCTTTTAATGCATCCCATTATTTTATTTGCCTTTGTAGCAGCTGCCTGACACTGGCCACTGAATTTAAGTTTGTCATCCACCCATACACCCAGGTCTTTTTCATTGACGGTTTTGCCCAGAGTTTTAGAATTAAGCACATAATTATACATCTTATTACTTCTACCCAAGTGCATGACCTTACATTTATCCCCATTAAAGCTCATTTGCCATTTATCAGCCCAAGCTTCTAGTTTACATAAATCATCCTGTAATATAAAATTGTCCTCCTCTGTATTGATTACCCTGCAGAGTTTAGTGTCATCTGCAAATATTGAAATTCTACTCTGAATGCCCCCTACAAGGTCATTAATAAATATGTTAAAAAGAAGAGGGCCCAATACTGACCCCTGTGGTACCCCACTGCTAACCGCTACCCAGTCCGAGTGTGCTCCATTAATAACCACCCTTTGTTTCCTATCCCTGAGCCAGCTCTCAACCCACTTGCACATATTTTCCCCTATCCCCATTATTCTCATTTTATGTATCAACCTTTTGTGTGGCACCGTATCAAAAGCTTTTGAAAAGTCCATATACACTACATCCACTGGGTTCCCTTGGTCCAATCTGGAACTTACCTCTTCATAGAAACTGATCAAATTAGTCTGACATGAACGGTCCCTAGTAAACCCGTGCTGATACTGGGTCATGAGGTTATTCCTCTTCAGATACTCCAGTATAGCATCCCTTAGAATGCCCTCCAGTATTTTACCCACAGTAGAGGTTAAGCTTACTGGCCTATAATTTCCGAGTTCAGTTTTTGTCCCCTTTTAAACAATACAACATGAAACAAGCAGATTAAACCGACGAGGATGGGATTTTGCCGTCCAATTCCGCACTTTAGCTTCTGAGCTGGATTGGTCGGATAAAGCTCTTATCCCCATATTTTGGAGGGGCCTGGCTGACCACGTTAAGGACGCTCTGGCCACTAGGGAGATTCCTGCCACACTGGAGGAGTTAATAACTGTCTCTACTCGAATTGACCTCCGTTTTAACGAGCGGAGGTTAGACCGAGCCCAGTGTAGGCAGAGGTTTCGGCTGGCTCCTACCTTCGCCAAACCTCTGGAATCTCCGGTCCTGGTTCCTGAGTCACATGAGGCCAGGGAAGTGTCACAAGCGGGATCTAAGTCCCGGACCGCTTGTGCACTCAAGGTCTGTCATGTTTGCCAGCAGTCAGGACATCTAGCCACCAGATGTCCTCAGCGGTCGAGGAAACGTCAGCGTCTAGTGGTAGTAGGTGGAGGTACAATAGACACGGCGACGTTTGCCTCTAAATTGTCCTTTAAGGGGACAATTACTATAGGCTCATTCTCCCACTCGGTAGAGCTCTGCGTGGATTCTGAGGCGGAGGGCAATTTTATGTCTTCTGCCTTCGCTCAACGTCACGCAATACCCCTGGTTATACTAGCTCAACCAGTAACGGTATGAGTGGTGAATGGGTCGACACTGCCCTCACAGATAACACACCAGACCATCCCTTTTACTCTGTCCATGTCGCCATCTCATCAGGAGATTATATCTCTGCTCGTCATTCCAGAGGGAATTGATGAGGTCCTGTTGGGAATACCTTGGCTACGGTACCACTCTCCTCATATCGAGTGGTCCTCTGGCAGAATCCTGGGATGGGGCGAATCTTGTGGGGGTAGGTGTCAGAGGGAGTGCGTTCAGGTTGCTACTACAGAGGTACCCGCAGATCTTTCCTCTCTCCCCAAGCAGTATTGGTCTTATGCAGACATGTTCTCCAAAAAGGCGGCGGAGATCCTTCCGCCCCATCGCCCCTATGACTGTCCTATTGATCTCTTGCCTGGTGCTGAGCCTCCCCAGGGTCGGGTCTATCCGCTATCTCTCCCGGAGACGGAGGCAATGTCACAGTACATCCAGGAAAATCTGGCAAGAGGATTTATTAGGAAGTCAGTGTCACCTGCTGGGGCAGGGTTCTTCTTCGTGCAGAAGAAGAATGGGGAATTGCGTCCATGCATAGACTACAGGGGTCTTAATGCCATCACCGTTAAAAATAAGTATCCTTTGCCCTTGATATCTGAGCTCTTCGATAGGCTTCGGGGAGCAAGGGTATTTACTAAACTAGATGTGCGGGGTGCTTACAACCTGATTCGCATCCGTGAGGGGGACGAATGGAAGACGGCTTTTAACACCAGGGATGGGCACTATGAATATCTGGTGATGCCCTTCGGGCTCTGTAATGCCCCAGCCGTTTTCCAAGACTTTGTGAACGATATCTTCCGGGATATGCTTTCCACCTCGGTCGTAGTCTATCTGGATGATATTCTCATCTACTCTCCAGATATCGACTCCCACCGGAGAGATGTTTGCAAAGTCTTCGACCTCCTACGGGCAAACTCCCTCTATGCCAAGTTGGAGAAGTGTATGTTTGAGCAGGAGTCCTTACCTTTCCTAGGCTACATCATCTCTGCCCAGGGATTGGCTATGGATCCTGCCAAACTACAGGCTGTGATGGACTGGCAGGAACCCCATTCTCTTAAAGCGGTGCAGCGCTTTATGGGGTTCATTCATTATTATCGCCAGTTCATTCCGCACTTCTCAACTTTGGTAGCTCCCTTGGTTGCCCTCACCAAGAAGGGGGCGAATCCCAAATTGTGGTCTGAGGAGGTCTCCAAGGCCTTTAACTCTATAAAGTCACACTTCGCTAGCGCTCCCATCCTACATCGCCCCGATGTTGATAAGCCATTTATCATGGAGGTGGATGCCTCTTCTGTTGGTGCTGGAGCAGTCCTCTTCCAAAAGGATGCTCAAGGTCGGAAGCATCCTTGCTTCTTTTTCTCCAAGACCTTCTCACCAGCAGAGAGGAATTATTCCATCGGGGACAGGGAGTTGCTAGCCATGAAGTTGGCTTTCTCGGAGTGGAGACATCTCTTGGAGGGAGCACGTTTTCCCTTCCAAGTCTTCACAGACCATAAAAATTTGGTGTACCTGCAGACAGCCCAGCGGTTGAATTCTCGCCAGGCCAGATGGTCCTTATTCTTCTCCCGGTTTCATTTCACCCTCCATTTTCTTTCTGGGGATTAGAACATTCGGGCCGACGCTCTCTCTCGCTCCGTTGTGTCATCTGCGGAGGAGGAGGAGGAGCCTCGGCTTATTGTCCCCACCGAGAGCTTGAGAACTGTGGCCCCGGTTTCGCTAGAGTCTGTGCCTCCGGGCAAGACTTTTGTACCATCCAGTTTGCGACCGGAGGTTCTCTCTTGGGCACACTCGTCCAGGGTGGGTGGACATTTTGGTACCAAAAGGACATCTGAGTTACTGGCGAGGACATACTGGTGGCCGCATATGGCTTGTGATGTCGCAGAGTATGTTCGGGCGTGTGTCTCTTGCGCCAAGAACAAGACTCCTCGGCAACGGCCAGCTGGTTTGCTTTATCCTCTGCCGGTGGCGGACAGGCCCTGGGAGATGGTCGGGATGGACTTTGTGGTGGGCTTACCCAAGTCTCGTAACTGCACCATTATCTGGGTGATCACCGACCATTTTTCCAAAATGGTGCACTTGGTGCCTCTTCCACGGCTACCTTCTGCACGGGCGTTGGCTGTCTTGTTCGTCAAGCATATCTTTCGCCTACACGGTATGCCAGACAAAATTGTTAGTGACCGGGGTCCCCAGTTTGCGTCTCGATTCTGGAGAGAGCTTTGTCGTCTACTCAGTATTGAGTTGAATCTCTCTTCGGCATATCATCACAAGACGAATGGGTTGGTAGAGAGGGCCAACCAGACCTTGGTCACATATTTACGACATTTTGTTTCTGCCAGGCAGGATGACTGGGCATCCTTGCTACCGTGGGCAGAGTTTGCACTTAACAATGCCGTAGCCGACTCCACCGGTCAGACTCCATTCCTCCTAAATTACGGCCAGCATCCGCATGTTCCTGTGCCCGTGCCTGTGTCTTCTGCTGACTCCAGGGTGGCAGACTGGGCTGTGGAGGCACGGGACATTTGGGACCGCACGCAGGATGCCATTCGGGCCTCCAAGGAGAGAATGAGGTCCTCCGCCGATGTCCATCGGCGCCCCGCTCCGACCTTTGCTCCTGGCGACTTGGTGTGGCTCTCCGCCCGTAACATCAGGCTGCGAGTTGAGTCCACTAAGTTTGCTCCTCGCTACTTGGGTCCCTTCAAGGGTCTCGAACAGGTTAATCCTGTGGTCTACCGTTTGGCTCTTCCTCCACGCTTGGGTATCACCGACACCTTTCATGTGTCCCTCTTGAAACCCGTATACATGTCCTGGTTTTCCGAGTCATCTGCCGGGACATCGGGTTCGTCTACGGACGATTACGAGGTGAACGCTATTTTGGGGTGCAAGGTAGTACGCGGCAAAAAGTTCTATCTGGTGGATTGGAAGGGTTATGGCCCAGAGGACAGGTCATGGGAGCCTGCTGAAAACATTCGGGCCCCACAGCTCATTGCTGCCTTCGAGCATAGCGAGGCCCAAGGAGGGGGGGGCCATGTTAGGTCTCGAGTTCCCGCTTCTGCACAGGGGGAATCTCGAGCCATCTCCGCTGCGGTCTCCCATTCTTATCCAGCCGCAGTGGAGTCTGCTCAGCAGGGACGTCGGTCCCAGCGTCTTGCTCACTCTCACTCTGTACAGAGAGTTACTGCTGCTTCTTCAGCTTCTGCCATTAAAGCCAGTGCTGGTCAGCAGCGAGCAGACTTCTCTGGGACTAAGTCCTTGTCTGCACACACTGAGCATTAGACACAACCACAGAGATAACAATCACTATAAATCAATAGTCACAAACTCCGTAATGAAGAAATAGTATATACCATATCCCAGTGATTTAAGTACTCTGTGGAGAAGGTTGTGGAAAAACCACTTTATAGGATAAAACAACCACAGCCAATATATGGACACACCCAGAGAAAGTGAACACGACAAGGATATAAAAGAATGCCTTTATTATATCTGATTGGCAAGAAAATTAGTACAACAAATGTGCGCATAAAAATGAGGATATAGTTACATAATTAATTAAAAAATATAAAAGAATATATATAGAGAAGCTGACCCAATTATATATATATAGATACAAAATCTAGGTTGGTGAGGCCCCCAAGAAAAATATATAACAATTATAAAAGAAAAAAAGGCTCGGCAATATTCATCAGTAAGATGGAAAAAGATGTGCAGTTGCGATATATAAAGTGCAGGATCTCAGATATTTAAAGGTATATATATTAGCCTCATATAATAATGCCTCATATCTGCCTTAATCTGTGGTATAAAATTAAAAAACTATAGTGCAAAAGAAAAAAATTATATACACTAATGTATACAGGCCTAATTAGTGTGCAACAAAAAAATTTATAATGACCAATATAAAGTGCACTGCGCAAAATATCAATATAAAAACCAGTGTAAAATAACAAAGTAATTTTGCCAAGATGGAGTGCCAATACCGCAGCACCTGATGTGCACAAGTGCCTTAATTGTACTATGCACCACCCTATGCAGCGAGCTCCACAGTAAAGACAAGAGGAGTCCAGCAGCAAGGTAATCACTGTATATCACAAAAAGAAGGGGGAAGCCCAAAATATACCTGTGAAGGAGGGTCAGCCACGTCCCGTTATGCGCACCCCGACGCGCGTTTCGGAACTAAGTCCTTCGTCAGGGGGTGACGCGGTGCTGCGGTATTGGCACTCCATCTTGGCACTTTTTTGCGATATTTGCACAAATTATGCGGAACTTGATTGTTTGACATAGATTTTTCCCATATATACTGGGCCTTCAACTGCTATATTTGCACAGTAATTCTTTTTCCCTTTTTGCACTAGCCTTGTGGTATTGGCTCTATATATTAATATCTCTTGATATTGCCATATTTGCACAGTATATATATTTTTTTACTTTGTTATTTTACACTGGTTTTTATATTGATATTTTGCGCAGTGCACTTTATATTAGTCATTATAAATTTTTTTGTTGCACACTAATTAGGCCTGTATACATTAGTTTATATAATTTTTTTCTTTTGCACTATAGTTTTTTAATTTTATACCACAGATTAAGGCAGATATGAGGCATTATTATATGAGGCTAATATATATACCTTTAAATATCTGAGATCCTGCACTTTATATATCGCAACTGCACATCTTTTTCCATCTTACTGATGAATATTGCCGAGCCTTTTTTTCTTTTATAATTGTTATATATTTTTCTTGGGGGCCTCACCAACCTAGATTTTGTATCTATATATATATAATTGGGTCAGCTTCTCTATATATATTCTTTTATATTTTTTAATTAATTATGTAACTATATCCTCGTTTTTATTCGCACATTTGTTGTACTAATTTTCTTGCCAATCAGATATAATAAAGGCATTCTTTTATATCCTTGTCGTGTTCACTTTCTCTGGGTGTGTCCATATATTGGCTGTGGTTGTTTTACACACTGAGCATGCCCAGGGCAAGATCTCCCATTGGAGATCGAGGGTCATGTGCTCAGGCCCTGCAGCACATTCCATTGGTCCTCTTGGCAGGTCTTGGAGGGGCAAAGTTTCTGTGGCCACTTCCTGTGCTGCAACTATATAAACTGCGCATGACCGCACGGCCATGCGCTAGTGTATATTTACTTACGTGTGTTTGATGTGAGTGCAAGTCGTCCTTGGATACCCCTTCCCTATTGAATGTCTGTTCGCGGAAGGTGTATGGTTGCTATCTAGCGCCCGACTTATCCTACAGCACGAATCACACATTACAGCGTCCAGTTGCTGTGACCGCCAGTACGGCGCCATGCACTTCCTCTGTGCTTTCCTTATCCAAGCCTGGGTGGTTAGTGGCGTTCGTCAGTGCGGCACCGCATGCACTCTTGTGCCCTAATATAGTTATTTAGCTTCCTTACACACCCAGTTGCGGTGTTGTGCCAGCAAGGGTCTAATCGGACTTCAATCCTAGTTGGGGTTGAGTTCGCTGACTACTTGCTCGCGCTCTATGTGCGGTACCGCGATCCTGTGACGCAACAGGATCGCTTCCTTCACGCTGGGTGAAGTTTAACCCACGTGTGTATACTTATAAGTACCGCCATATAGTCCGTCATTACTTGGCAGCAGGTTCCATCTCTGCACGGTGGACCTCGGGCTGCGAACGCACCATACTCTATCTGTCTTATTATTTGGTGCGTTCCGCTAGCCCTAACACCTAATGTTTTTTTTTTTTAAATTTGGTATCTAAATTCTCCCTGAAAAAAAAAAACAGTGGGAGATTAACATTGGCCTTTCTGCTTGTCTGCCAGTCCTGAGGGTGCCATCTCTCTTAAATAGTGGGCCATAGAAAGCCTAGTGTTTTTTTTTTTTTAATTTGGTATCTAAATTCTCCCTGAAAAAAAAAACAGTGGGAAATTAATATTGGCCTTTCTGCTTGTGTACCAGTCCTGAGTGTGCCATCTCTCTTAAATAGTGGGCCATAGAAAGCCTAGTGTTTTTTTTTTAAATTTGGTATCTATATTCTCCCTGAAAAAAAAAAAGTGTGGGAGATTAATATTGGCCTTTCTGCTTGTGTGCCAGTCCTGAGTGTGCCATCTCTCTTAAATAGTGGGCCATAGAAAGCCTAGTGTTTTTTTTTTATTTGGTATCTAAATTCTCCCTGAAAAAAAAACAGTGGGAGATTAATATTGGCCTTTCTGCTTGTGTGCCAGTCCTGAGTGTGCTATCTCTCTTAAATAGTGGGCCATAGAAATCCTAGTGTTTTTTTTTTAAATTTGGTATCTAAATTCTCCCTGAAAAAAAAACAGTGGGAGATTAATATTGGCCTTTCTGCTTGTGTGCCAGTCCTGAGTGTGCCATCTCTCTTAAATAGTGGGCCATAGAAAGCCTAGTGTTTTTTTTTAAATTTGGTATCTAAATTCTCCCTGAAAAAAACAAACAGTGGGAGATTAATATTGGCCTTTCTGCTTTTCTGCCAGTCCTGAGTGTGCCATCTCTCTTAAATAGTGGGCCATAGAAAGCCTAGTGTTTTTTTTTTATTTGGTATCTAAATTCTCCCTGAAAAAAATAAAAAAAAGTGTGGGAGATTAATATTGGCCTTTCTGCTTGTGTGCCAGTCCTGAGTGTGCCATCTCTCCTAAATAGTGGGCCATAGAAAGCCTGGTGTTTTTTTTTTTTAAATTTGGTATCTAAATTTTCCCTGAAAAAAAAACAGTGGGAGATTAATATTGGCCTTTCTGCTTGTCTGCCAGTCCTGAGTGTGCCATCTCTCTTAAATAGTGGGCCATAGAAATCCTAGTGTTTTTTTTTTAAATTTGGTATCTAAATTCTCCCTGAAAAAAAAACAGTGGGAGATTAATATTGGCCTTTCTGCTTGTGTGCCAGTCCTGAGTGTGCCATCTCTCTTAAATAGTGGGCCATAGAAAGCCTAGTGTTTTTTTTTTTAATTTGGTATTTAAATTCTCCCTGAAAAAAAAAACCGTGGCAGATTAATATTGGCATTTCTGCTTGTCTGCCAGTCCTGAGTCTGCCATCTCTCTTAAATAGTGGGCCGTAGAAAGCCTAGTGTTTTTTTTTAAATTTGGTATCTAAATTCTCCCTGAAAAAATAAAAAAAAAGTGTAGGAGATTAATATTGGCCTTTCTGCTTGTGTGCCAGTCCTGAGTGTGCCATCTCTCTTAAATAGTGGGCCATAGAAAGCCTAGTGTTTTTTTTTTTTTTATTTGGTATCTAAATTCTCCCTGAAAAAAAAAACAGTGGGAGATTAATATTGGCCTTTCTGCTTGTGTGCCAGTCCTGAGTGTGCCATCTCTCTTAAATAGTGGGCCATAGAAAGCCTAGTGTTTTTTTTTTTAAATTTGGTATCTAAATTCTCCCTGAAAAAATAAAAAAAATGTGGGAGATTAATATTGGCCTTTCTGCTTGTGTGCCAGTCCTGAGTGTGCCATCTCTCTTAAATAGTGGGCCATAGAAAGCCTAGTGTATTTTTTTTTTATTTGGTATCTAAATTCTCCCTGAAAAAAAAAACAGTGGGAGATTAATATTGACCTTTCTGCTTGTCTGCCAGTCCTGAGTGTGCCATCTCTCTTAAATAGTGGGCCATAGAAAGCCTAGTGTTTTTTTTTTTTAAATTTGGTATCTAAATTCTCCCTGAAAAAAAAAACAGTGGGAGATTAATATTGGCCTTTCTGCTTGTCTGCCAGTCCTGAGTGTGCCATCTCTCTTAAACAGTGGGCCATAGAAAGCTGTTATGTTTGCTAATGACAGGTGTTATGAAGGCAATCCAGAAACACAGTGTGCTTAGCGATCAGAGCACACACAGTGATCTGACAAATACCCAAAAATACAAGAACGAGCTCTGAGACGTGGAAACTCTGTAGACTGCACACCTGATCCTATCCTAAACACAACTAAAAGCGGCTGTGGATTGCGCCTAACAACTACCTAGGCAACTCGGCACAGCCTAAGAAACTAGCTAGCCTGAAGATAGAAAAAGAGGCCAGACTTGCCCCAGAGAAATTCCCCAAAGGAAAAGGCAGCCCCCCACATATAATGACTGTGAGTAAGATGAAAAGACAAAACGTAGGGATGAAATAGATTCAGCAAAGTGGGGCCCGATATTCTAGGACAGAGCGAGGACAGTAAAGCGAACTTTGCAGTCTACAAAAAACCCTAAAGCAAAACCACGCAAAGGGGGCAAAAATAAACCACCGTGCCGAACTAACGGCACGGCGGTACACCCTTTGCGTCTCAGAGCTTCCAGTAAAACAAAAGACAAGCTGGACAGAAAAAAAGCAACAAAAAAGCAAAAGGCACTTAGCTATACAGAGCAGCAGGACACAGGAACAATCAGGAGAAGCTCAGATCCAACACTGAAACATTGACAAGGAGCAAGGATAGCAGCATCAGGCGGAGTTAAGTAATGAAGCAGTTAACGAGCTCACCAGAACACCTGAGGGAGGAAGCTCAGAAGCTGCAGTACCACTTGTGACCACAGGAGTGAATTCAGCCACAGAATTCACAACAGTACCCCCCCCTTGAGGAGGGGTCACCGAACCCTCACCAGAGCCCCCAGGCCGACCAGGATGAGCCGCATGAAAGGCACGAACAAGATCGGAAGCATGAACATCAGAGGCAAAAACCCAGGAATTATCTTCCTGAGAATAACTGTTGTGAATTCTGTGGCTAAGTTCACTTCTGTGGTCACAGGTGGTATTGCAGTCTCTGGGCTTCCTCCCTCAGGTGTTTTGGTGAGCTCGTTGGCTGCCTTGCTATTTAGCTCCACCTGAGTCTGTCTTCCTTGCTCCTTGTCAATGTTCCAGTGTTGGATCTGAGCTACTGCATCTTTCCTTGGGCCTGCTGCTCTGCTAGATAAGTGCTTCTAGTTTGTTTTCTGTTTTTTCTGTCCAGCTTGCTATTAACTTTTGCTGGAAGCTCTGAGAAGCAAAGGGGTGCACCGCCGTGCTGTTAGTTCGGCACGGTGGGTCTTTTTGCCCCTTTGCGTGGTTTTCGTTTTAGGGTTTTTTGTAGACTGCATAGTTCTCTTTGCTATTCTTCGCTCTGTCTAGAATATCGGGCCTCACTTTGCTGAATCTATTTCATTCCTACGTTTGTCTTTTCATCTTGCTAACAGTCATTATATGTGGGGGGCTGCCTATTCCTTTGGGGTATTTCTCTGAGGTAAGTCAGGCTTGTATTTCTATCTTCAGGCTAGTCAGCTCCTCAGGCAGTGCCGAGTTGCATAGGTAGTGATAGGCGCAATCCACTGCTGCTTATAGTTGTGTGAGGATAGATCAGGTACTGCAGTCTACAGAGATTCCACGTCTCAGAGCTCGTCCTATTGTTTTTGGTTATTGCCAGATCTCTGTATGTGCGCTGATTACTGCACGCTGTGTTGCCTGATTGCCAGCCATAACAGTACAAGGAGCCCTCCAATGATTCCCAATAGAGGGAAAAAAGAAATCCTGACATCATTTTTTTTTCTTAGCTCTGTCTTCAGTCTTTTTTTTCCCCTAGACATTGGAGTGCTTCAGGACACAGCTGTGGACATGGATATTCAGGCTCTGTGCTCCTCAATGGATAATCTCGTTGTAAATGTACAAAAGATTCAAGATACTATTGATCAGAAATCGATGCTAGAACCAAGAATTCCGATTCCTGATTTGTTTTTTGGTGACAGAACTAAGTTCCTGAGCTTCAGAAATAATTGTAAGCTATTTTTGGCCTTGAAACCTCATTCTTCTGGTAATCCTATTCAACAGGTTTTGATTATTGTTTCTTTTTTGCGCGGCGACCCACAGGACTGGGCGTTTTCTCTTGCACCAGGAGATTCTGCATTGAGTAATGTTGATGCATTTTTCCAGGCGCTGGGATTGCTTTACGATGAGCCTAATTCAGTGGATCAGGCTGAGAAAAATCTGCTGGCTTTATGCCATGGTCAGGATGATGTAGAAGTATATTGTCAGAAATTTAGGAAGTGGTCAGTACTCACTCTGTGGAATGAATCTGCACTAGCGGCTTTGTTCAGAAAGGGTCTCTCTGAAGCTCTTAAGGATGTAATGGTGGGATTTCCTATGCCTGCTGGTTTGAATGAGTCTATGTCCTTGGCCATTCAGATCGGTCGTCGCTTGCGCGAGCGTAAATCTGTGCACCATCTGGCGGTATTGTCTGAGAGTAAACCTGAGCCTATGCAGTGCGACAGGACTATGACTAAAGTAGAACGGCAAGAACACAGACGTCTGAACAGACTGTGTTTCTATTGTGGTGATTCTACTCATGCTATTTCTAATTGTCCTAAACGCACTAGGCGGTTCGATAGCTCTGCCGTTATTGGTACTGTACAGTCCAAATTCCTTTTGTCCATTACCTTAATGTGCTCTTTGTCATCGTATTCTGTCATGGCGTTTGTGGATTCAGGCGCTGCCCTGAATCTGATGGATTTGGATTATGCTAAACGTTGTGGATTTTTCTTGGAGCCTTTGCGGTGTCCTATTCCGTTGAGAGGAATTGATGCTACACCTTTGGCCAAGAATAAGCCTCAGTACTGGGCCCAGCTGACCATGTGCATGGCTCCTGCACATCAGGAAGTTATTCGCTTTCTGGTACTGCATAATTTGCATGATGTGGTCGTATTGGGGTTGCCATGGCTACAAACCCATAATCCAGTATTGGATTGGAACTCTATGTCGGTAACCAGCTGGGGTTGTCAGGGAGTACATGGTGATGTTCCATTTTTGTCTATTTCGTCATCCATTCCTTCTGACATCCCAGAGTTCTTGTTGGACTTTCAGGATGTATTTGAAGAGTCCAAGTCTGATGCCCTACCTCCGCATAGGAATTGTGATTGTGCTATCGATTTGATTCCTGGTAGTAAATTCCCTAAGGGTCGTTTATTTAATTTGTCCGTACCTGAACACACCGCTATGCGCAGTTATGTGAAGGAGTCCCTGGAGAAGGGACATTTTCGCCCATCGTCGTCACCATTGGGAGCAGGGTTCTTTTTTGTAGCCAAGAAGGATGGTTCGCTAAGACTGTGTATTGATTACCGCCTTCTTAATAAGATCACTGTTAAGTTTCAGTATCCCTTGCCATTGATTTCTGACTTGTTTACTCGGATTAAGGGGGCTAGTTGGTTTACTAAGATTGATCTTCGTGGTGCGTATAATCTGGTGAGAATCAGGCAGGGAGATGAATGGAAAACGGCATTTAATACGCCCGAGGGTCATTTTGAGTATCTGGTGATGCCGTTCGGACTTGCCAATGCTCCATCTGTTTTTCAGTCTTTTATGCATGACATTTTCCGTGAGTATCTGGATAAATTCTTGATTGTTTACTTGGATGACATTTTGATCTTCTCAGATGATTGGGAGTCTCATGTGAAGCAAGTCAGAATGGTTTTCCAGGTACTGCGTGCTAATTCCTTGTTCGTGAAGGGATCAAAGTGTCTCTTCGGTGTGCAGAAAGTTTCATTTTTGGGGTTCATCTTTTCCCCTTCTACTATCGAGATGGATCCGGTTAAGGTTCAGGCCATCCAGGATTGGACTCAGCCGACATGTCTAAAAAGTCTGCAGAAATTCCTGGGCTTTGCTAATTTTTATCGTCGCTTCATCTGTAATTTTTCTAGCATTGCCAGACCATTGACCGATTTGACCAAGAAGGGTGCTGATTTGGTTAATTGGTCTTCTGCTGCCGTGGAAGCTTTTCAGGAGTTGAAGCGTCGTTTTTGCTGTGCCCCTGTGTTGTGTCAACCTGATGTTTCTCTTCCGTTCCAGGTCGAGGTTGATGCTTCTGAGATTGGTGCAGGGGCGGTTTTGTCACAGAGAGGTTCTGGTTGCTCAGTGTTCAAACCATGTGCTTTCTTTTCCAGGAAATTTTCTGCTGCTGAGCGTAATTATGATGTGGGCAACCGAGAGTTGCTGGCCATGAAGTGGGCATTCGAGGAGTGGCGTCATTGGCTTGAGGGTGCTAAGCATCGCGTGGTGGTTTTGACTGATCATAAGAACCTTACTTATCTTGAGTCTGCCAAGCGCTTGAATCCTAGACAGGCCCGTTGGTCGTTATTTTTTGCTCGTTTTGATTTTGTGATTTCATACCTTCCGGGCTCTAAAAATGTGAAGGCGGATGCTCTGTCTAGGAGTTTTGTGCCCGACTCTCCGGGGTTATCTGAGCCGGCGAGTATCCTCAAGGAAGGAGTCATTGTGTCTGCCATCTCCCCTGATTTGCGGAGAGTGTTGCAGAAATTTCAGGCTAATAAACCTGATCGTTGTCCGGCCGAGAAACTGTTCGTCCCTGATAGGTGGACTAGTAAAGTTATCTCTGAACTTCATTGTTCGGTGCTGGCCGGTCATCCAGGAATCTTTGGTACCAGGGAGTTGGTTGCTAGATCCTTCTGGTGGCCATCTCTGTCACGGGATGTGCGTGCTTTTGTGCAGTCCTGTGGAATTTGTGCTAGGGCTAAGCCCTGCTGTTCACGTGCCAGTGGGTTGCTTTTGCCCTTGCCGGTCCCGAAGAGGCCTTGGACACATATTTCGATGGATTTCATTTCTGACCTTCCCGTTTCTCAAAAAATGTCGGTCATTTGGGTGGTCTGTGATCGCTTTTCTAAAATGGTCCATCTGGTGCCCTTGGTTAAATTGCCTTCCTCCTCTGATTTGGTGCCTTTGTTCTTCCAGCATGTGGTTCGTTTACATGGCATTCCTGAGAATATTGTTTCTGACAGAGGTTCCCAGTTTGTCTCGAGGTTCTGGCGAGCCTTTTGTGGTAGGATGGGCATTGACCTATCTTTCTCCTCGGCCTTCCATCCTCAGACTAATGGCCAGACCGAACGAACCAATCAGACCTTGGAAACATATCTGAGATGTTTTGTTTCCGCTGACCAGGATGATTGGGTGTCATTTTTGCCGTTGGCTGAGTTCGCCCTTAATAATCGGGCCAGCTCGGCTACCTTGGTCTCTCCATTTTTCTGCAATTCTGGGTTCCATCCTCGTTTCTCTTCAGGACAGGTTGAGTCTTCGGACTGTCCTGGTGTGGATTCTGTGGTGGACAGGTTGCAGCAGATCTGGACTCAGGTAGTGGACAATTTGACCTTGTCCCAGGAGAAGGCTCAGCTTTTCGCTAATCGCAGACGCCGTGTGGGACCCCGACTTCGTGTTGGGGATCTGGTTTGGTTATCTTCTCGTCATATTCCTATGAAGGTTTCCTCTCCTAAATTTAAACCTCGTTTTATTGGTCCGTATAGGATTTCTGAGATTCTCAATCCGGTGTCTTTTCGTCTGACCCTCCCAGACTCCTTTTCCATACATAATGTATTCCATAGGTCGTTGTTGAGGAGATACGTGGCACCTATGGTTCCATCTGTGGAGCCTCCTGCCCCTGTTTTGGTGGAGGGGGAATTGGAGTATATTGTGGAGAAGATTTTGGATTCTCGTGTCTCTAGACGGAAACTCCAGTATCTGGTCAAATGGAAGGGTTATGCTCAGGAAGATAATTCCTGGGTTTTTACCTCTGATGTCCATGCCCCAGATCTTGTTCGTGCCTTTCATGTGGCTCATCCTGGTCGGCCTGGGGGTTCTGGTGAGGGTTCGGTGACCCCTCCTCAAGGGGGGGGTACTGTTGTGAATTCTGTGGCTAAGTTCACTTCTGTGGTCACAGGTGGTATTGCAGTCTCTGGGCTTCCTCCCTCAGGTGTTTTGGTGAGCTCGTTGGCTGCCTTGCTATTTAGCTCCACCTGAGTCTGTGTTCCTTGCTCCTTGTCAATGTTCCAGTGTTGGATCTGAGCCACTGCATCTTTCCTTGGGCCTGCTGCTCTGCTAGATAAGTGCTTCTAGTTTGTTTTCTGTTTTTTCTGTCCAGCTTGCTATTAACTTTTGCTGGAAGCTCTGAGAAGCAAAGGGGTGCACCGCCGTGCTGTTAGTTCGGCACGGTGGGTCTTTTTGCCCCTTTGCGTGGTTTTCGTTTTAGGGTTTTTTGTAGACTGCATAGTTCTCTTTGCTATCCTCGCTCTGTCTAGAATATCGGGCCTCACTTTGCTGAATCTATTTCATTCCTACGTTTGTCTTTTCATCTTGCTAACAGTCATTATATGTGGGGGGCTGCCTATTCCTTTGGGGTATTTCTCTGAGGTAAGTCAGGCTTGTATTTCTATCTTCAGGCTAGTCAGCTCCTCAGGCAGTGCCGAGTTGCATAGGTAGTGATAGGCGCAATCCACTGCTGCTTATAGTTGTGTGAGGATAGATCAGGTACTGCAGTCTACAGAGATTCCACGTCTCAGAGCTCGTCCTATTGTTTTTGGTTATTGCCAGATCTCTGTATGTGCGCTGATTACTGCACGCTGTGTTGCCTGATTGCCAGCCATAACACATAACCCTTCCATTTAACCAGATACTGGAGTTTCCGTCTAGAAACACGAGAATCCAAAATCTTCTCCACAATATACTCCAATTCCCCCTCCACCAAAACCGGGGCAGGAGGCTCAACAGATGGAACCATAGGTGCCACGTATCTCCGCAACAACGACCTATGGAATACATTATGTATGGAAAAGGAGTCTGGGAGGGTCAAACGAAAAGACACAGGATTGAGAACCTCAGAAATCCTATACGGACCAATAAAACGAGGTTTAAATTTAGGAGAGGAAACCTTCATAGGAATATGATGAGAAGATAACCAAACCAGATCCCCAACACGAAGTCGGGGACCCACACGGCGTCTGCGATTAGCGAAAAGTTGAGCTTTCTCCTGGGACAAGATCAAATTGTCCACTACCTGAGTCCAGATCTGCTGCAACCTATCCACCACAGAATCCACACCAGGACAGTCCGAAGACTCAACCTGTCCTGAAGAGAAACGAGGATGGAACCCAGAATTGCAAAAAAATGGAGAAACCAAGGTAGCCGAGCTGGCCCGATTATTAAGGGCGAACTCAGCCAACGGCAAAAAGGACACCCAATCATCCTGGTCT
This sequence comes from Ranitomeya imitator, assembly GCF_032444005.1. Lineage (NCBI taxonomy): Eukaryota > Metazoa > Chordata > Amphibia > Anura > Dendrobatidae > Ranitomeya > Ranitomeya imitator. The sequence goes on along the minus strand of NC_091285.1, from coordinate 200,431,988 downwards.
GCAGAAACAAAACATCTCAGATATGTTTCCAAGGTCTGATTGGTTCGTTCGGTCTGGCCATTAGTCTGAGGATGGAAAGCCGAGGAAAAGGATAGGTCAATGCCCATCCTACCACAAAAGGCTCGCCAGAACCTTGAAACAAACTGGGAACCTCTGTCAGAAACAATATTCTCAGGAATGCCATGCAACCGAACCACATGCTGAAAGAACAAAGGTACCAAATCAGAGGAGGAAGGCAATTTAGCCAAGGGTACCAGATGGACCATTTTAGAAAAGCGATCACAGACCACCCAAATGACTGACATCTTTTGAGAAACGGGAAGGTCAGAAATGAAATCCATCGAAATATGTGTCCAAGGCCTCTTTGGGACCGGCAAGGGCAAAAGCAACCCACTGGCACGAGAACAGCAGGGCTTAGCCCTAGCACAAATCCCACAGGACTGCACAAAAGTACGTACATCCCGTGACAGAGATGGCCACCAGAAGGATCTAGCCACTAACTCTCTGGTACCAAAGATTCCAGGATCACCAGCCAACACCGAACAATGAAGTTCAGAGATAAGTTTATTAGTCCACCTATCAGGGACGAACAGTTTCTCTGCTGGACAACGATCAGGTTTATTCGCCTGAAATTTTTGCAGCACCCGCCGCAAATCAGGGGAGATGGCAGACACAATGACTCCTTCCTTGAGGATACCCGCTGGCTCAGATAAACCCGGAGAGTCGGGCACAAAACTCCTAGACAGAGCATCCGCCTTCACATTTTTAGAGCCCGGAAGGTACGAAATCACAAAGTTGAAGCGGGCAAAAAATAACGACCAACGGGCCTGTCTAGGATTCAAGCGCTTGGCAGACTCGAGATAAGTCAAGTTCTTATGATCAGTCAATACCACCACGCGATGCTTAGCTCCTTCAAGCCAATGACGCCACTCCTCGAATGCCCACTTCATGGCCAGCAACTCTCGATTGCCCACATCATAATTACGCTCAGCGGGCGAAAACTTCCTGGAAAAGAAAGCACATGGTTTCATCACTGAGCAATCAGAACCTCTCTGTGACAAAACCGCCCCTGCTCCAATCTCAGAAGCATCAACCTCGACCTGGAACGGAAGAGAAACATCTGGCTGACACAACACAGGGGCAGAACAAAAACGACGCTTCAACTCCTGAAAAGCTTCCACAGCAGCAGAAGACCAATTAACCAAATCAGCACCCTTCTTGGTCAAATCGGTCAATGGTTTGGCAATGCTAGAAAAATTACAGATGAAGCGACGATAAAAATTAGCAAAGCCCAGGAACTTTTGCAGACTTTTCAGAGATGTCGGCTGAATCCAATCCTGGATGGCTTGGACCTTAACTGGATCCATCTCGATAGTAGAAGGGGTAAAGATGAACCCCAAAAATGAAACTTTCTGCACACCGAAGAGACACTTTGATCCCTTCACAAACAAAGAGTTAGCACGCAGGACCTGAAAAACCATTCTGACCTGCTTCACATGAGAGTCCCAATCATCTGAGAAGATCAAAATGTCATCCAAGTAAACAATCAGGAATTTATCCAGATACTCACGGAAGATGTCATGCATAAAAGACTGAAACACAGATGGAGCATTGGCAAGTCCGAACGGCATCACTAGATACTCAAAATGACCCTCGGGCGTATTGAATGCAGTTTTCCATTCATCTCCTTGCCTGATTCTCACCAGATTATACGCACCACGAAGATCTATCTTAGTGAACCAACTAGCCCCCTTAATCCGAGCAAACAAGTCAGATAACAATGGCAAGGGATACTGAAATTCAACAGTGATCTTATTAAGAAGGCGGTAATCAATACACGGTCTCAGCGAACCATCCTTCTTGGCTACAAAGAAGAACCCTGCTCCCAGTGGTGATGACGATGGGCGAATATGTCCCTTCTCCAGGGATTCCTTCACATAACTGCGCATAGCGGCGTGTTCGGGCACGGATAAATTAAATAATCGACCTTTAGGGAATTTACTACCAGGAATCAAATTGATAGCACAATCACAATCCCTATGCGGAGGTAGAGCATCGGACTTGGGCTCTTCAAATACATCCTGATAATCAGACAAGAACTCTGGGACCTCAGAAGGGGTGGATGACGAAATCGACAAAAATGGAACATCACCATGTACCCCCTGACAACCCCAGCTGGATACCGACATGGAATTCCAATCCAATACTGGATTATGGGTTTGTAGCCATGGCAACCCCAACACGACCACATCATGCAGATTATGCAACACCAGAAAGCGAATAACTTCCTGATGTGCAGGAGCCATGCACGTGGTCAGCTGGGCCCAGTATTGAGGTTTATTCTTGGCCAAAGGTGTAGCATCAATTCCTCTCAATGGAATAGGACACCGCAAAGGCTCCAAGAAAAACCCACAACGTTTAGCATAATCCAAATCCATCAGATTCAGGGCAGCGCCCGAATCCACAAACGCCATGACAGAAAACGACGACAAAGAGCATATCAAGGTAATGGACAGAAGGAATTTGGACTGTACAGTACCAATGACGGCAGACCTAGCGGACCGCTTAGTGCGCTTAGGACAATCAGAAATAGCATGAGTGGAATCACCACAGTAGAAACACAGACCATTCAGACGTCTGCATTCCTGCCGTTCAACTCTAGTCATAGTCCTATCGCACTGCATAGGCTCAGGTTTAACCTCAGGCAGTACCGCCAAATGGTGCACAGATTTACGCTCGCGCAAGCGTCGACCGATCTGAATGGCCAAAGACAAAGACTCATTCAAACCAGCAGGCATAGGAAATCCCACCATGACATCCTTAAGAGCCTCAGAGAGACCCTTTCTGAACAAAGCTGCCAGCGCAGATTCATTCCACTGAGTGAGTACTGACCATTTCCTAAATTTCTGACAATATACTTCTATATCATCCTGACCCTGGCACAAAGCCAGCAAATTTTTCTCAGCCTGATCCACTGAATTAGGCTCATCGTACAGCAATCCGAGCGCCAGGAAAAACGCATCGACACTACTCAATGCAGGGTCTCCTGGCGCAAGAGAAAATGCCCAGTCTTGAGGGTCGCCGCGCAAAAAAGAAATAATAATCGAAACCTGTTGAATAGGATTACCAGAAGAATGAGGTTTCAAGGCCAGAAATAGCTTACAATTATTTTTGAAACTTAGAAACTTAGTTCTATCTCCAAAAAACAAATCAGGAATAGGAATTCTTGGTTCTAACATAGATTTCTGATCAATAGTATCTTGAATTTTTTGTACATTTATAACGAGATTATCCATTGAAGAGCACAGACCCTGAATATCCATGTCCACACCTGTGTCCAGAATCACCCAAATGTCTAGGGGAAAAAAAAAAAAAGTGAACACAGAGCAGAAAAAAAAAAAAAAAAGATGTCAGAACTTTTTCTTTCCCTCTATTGAGAATCATTAGTTTGGCTCCTTGTACTGTTATGTTTGCTAATGACAGGTGTTATGAAGGCAATCCAGAAACACAGTGTGCTTAGCGATCAGAGCGCACACAGTGATCTGACAAATACCCAAAAATACAAGAACGAGCTCTGAGACGTGGAAACTCTGTAGACTGCACACCTGATCCTATCCTAAACACAACTAAAAGCGGCTGTGGATTGCGCCTAACAACTACCTAGGCAACTCGGCACAGCCTAAAAAACTAGCTAGCCTGAAGATAGAAAAATAGGCCTGACTTGCCCCAGAGAAATTCCCCAAAGGAAAAGGCAGCCCCCCACATATAATGACTGTGAGTAAGATGAAAAGACAAAACGTAGGGATGAAATAGATTCAGCAAAGTGGGGCCCGATATTCTAGGACAGAGCGAGGATAGTAAAGCGAACTTTGCAGTCTACAAAAAACCCTAAAGCAAAACCACGCAAAGGGGGCAAAAAAAACCCACCGTGCCGAACTAACGGCACGGCGGTACACCCTTTGCGTCTCAGAGCTTCCAGCAAAACAAAAGACAAGCTGGACAGAAAAAAAGCAACAAAAAAGCAAAAAGCACTTAGCTATACAGAGCAGCAGGTCACAGGAACAATCAGGAGAAGCTCAGATCCAACACTGAAACATTGACAAGGAGCAAGGATAGCAGCATCAGGCGGAGTTAAGTAATGAAGCAGTTAACGAGCTCACCAGAACACCTGAGGGAGGAAGCTCAGAAGCTGCAGTACCACTTGTGACCACAGGAGTGAATTCAGCCACAGAATTCACAACACAGGGCCCCTCATATTACAACGGTGTGTCTGACGTTGGGTGCGCACCACCACCGCCAGAGACACTTTATTGTACTAGGAGTGACCCAGTGGCAGTGCCGTCGACCAAAAGCGGGCACACCCACCTCTTCAGACAAACAGCACTCTCACGGGAGCTGTCGCCAAGTGTCGATACCACGGCCCCGTGTGGGGAGTTTGGCCATTTAGTGAGGTGTAAACATGTCGTATGCTGGACAATCAGGTGCAGAAAATTACGAGATTGGAAAAGGCATTCAGAATAGTCCACAGGCAACACCTTTTCATAGGAAAGCTAGGTGTCAGCCGGGCAAGGTGGGGCAAAAGATTTCGAAATCCAGTTGTGGTTCATTTTAATGAAGGTTAGATCATCTACATTTTGGGTAGCCAGACGAGTCCTTTTTTCTGTTAGTATTGAACCTGCAGCACTGAATACTCTTTCTGATAGGACACTAGCTGCCGGGCAAGCAAGCTCCTGCAATGCATATTCTGCCAATTCTGGCCAGGTGTCTAATTTTGATGCCCAGTAATCAAATGGGAATGACGGTTGAGGGAGAACATCGATAAGGGATGAAAAATAGTTTGTAACCATACTGGACAAATGTTGTCTCCTGTCACTTTGAATTGATGCTGCAGTACCTGTCCTGTCTGCGGTCATAGCAAAATCACTCCACAACCTGGTCAGAAAACCCCTCTGGCCAACGCCACTTCTGATTTCTGCCCCTCTAACTCCTCTGGTCTGCTGGCCCCTGCAGCTCATGTGAGAACGATCACGGGCGCTGTGTGCAGGGAATGCCAGAAGCAAATGGTCAACAAGAGTTGATTGTTTGGTTGCTAATATTAGTTCCAAGTTCTCATGTGGCATTATATTTTGCAATTTGCCTTTATAGCGAGGATCAAGGAGGCAGGCCAACCAGTAATCGTCATCTTTCATCATTTTAGTTATGCGTGTGTCCCTTTTGAGGATACGTAAGGCATAATCCGACATGTGGGCCAAAGTTCCAGTTCTCAAATCTGCGGTTGTGCTTGGTTGAGGGGCAGTTTCAGGCAAATCCACGTCACTTGTGTCCCTCCAAAAACCAGAACCCGGCCTTGCCGCGCCACCAATTTCCAGTGGCCCCGGAAAAGCTTCCTCATTAAAAATATAATCATCCCCATCATCCTCCTCGTCCTCCTCCTCCTCTTCGCTCGCTAACTCATCCTGTACACTGCCCTGGCCAGACAATGGCTGACTGTCATCAAGGCTTTCCTCTTCCTCAGCTGCAGATGCCTGATCCTTTATGTGCGTCAAACTTTGCATCAGCAGACGCATTAGGGGGATGCTCATGTTTATTATGGCGTTGTCTGCACTAACCAGCCGTGTGCATTCCTCAAAACACTGAAGGACTTGACACATGTCTTGAATCTTCGACCACTGCACACCTGACAACTCCATGTCTGCCATCCTACTGCCTGCCCGTGTATGTGTATCCTCCCACAAAAACATAACAGCCCGCCTCTGTTCGCACAGTCTCTGAAGCATGTGCAGTGTTGAGTTCCACCTTGTTGCAACGTCTATGATTAGGCGATGCTGGGGAAGGTTCAAAGAACGCTGATAGGTCTGCATACGGCTGGAGTGTACGGGCGAACGGCGGATATGTGAGCAAAGTCCACGCACTTTGAGGAGCAGGTCGGATAACCCCGGATAACTTTTCAGGAAGCACTGCACCACCAGGTTTAAGGTGTGAGCCAGGCAAGGAATGTGTTTCAGTTGGGAAAGGGAGATGGCAGCCATGAAATTCCTTCCGTTATCACTCACTACCTTGCCTGCCTCAAGATCTACAGTGCCCAGCCACGACTGCGTTTCTTTCTGCAAGAACTCGGACAGAACTTCCGCGGTGTGTCTGTTGTCGCCCAAACACTTCATAGCCAATACAGCCTGCTGACATTTGCCAGTAGCTGCCCCATAATGGGAGACCTGGTGTGCAACAGTGGCAGCTGCGGATGGAGTGGTTGTGCGACTGCGGTCTGTGGACGAGCTCTCGCTTCTGCAGGAGGACAAAGAGGAGGAGGAGGGGGTGCGAACGGCTACAGCCAACTGTTTCCTAGACCGTGGGCTAGGCAGAACTGTCCCAAACTTGCTGTCCCCTGTGGACCCTGCATCCACAACATTCACCCAGTGTGCCGTGATGGACATGTAACGTCCCTGGCCATGCCTACTGGTCCATGCATCTGTTGTCAGGTGCACCTTTGTGCTCACAGATTGCCTGAGTGCATGGACGATGCGCTCTTTAACATGCTGGTGGAGGGCTGGGATGGCTTTTCTGGAAAAAAAGTGTCGACTGGGTAGCTCGTAGCGTGGTACAGCGTAGTCCATCAGGGCTTTGAAAGCTTTGCTTTCAACTAACCGGTAGGGCATCATCTCTAACGAGATTAGTCTAGCTATGTGGGCGTTCCAACCCTGTGTACGCGGATGCGAGGCTAAGTACTTCCTTTTTCTAACCATAGTCTCATGTAGGGTGAGCTGGACTGGAGAGCTGGAGATCGTGGAACTAGCGGGGGTGCCGGTGGACATGGCAGACTGAGAGACGGTGGGAGATGGTATTGTTGCCGCCGGTGCCCTAGATGCAGTGTTTCCTACTACGAAACTGGTGATTCCCTGACCCTGACTGCTTTGGCCTGGCAAAGAAACCTGCACAGATACTGCAGGTGGTGCGGAAAATGGTGGCCCTACACTGCCGGAAGGGATGTTGCGTTGCTGACTAGCTTCATTGGCCGAGGGTGCTACAACCTTAAGGGACGTTTGGTAGTTAGTCCAGGCTTGCAAATGCATGGTGGTTAAATGTCTATGCATGCAACTTGTATTGAGACTTTTCAGATTCTGTCCTCTGCTTAAGGTAGTTGAACATTTTTGACAGATGACTTTGCGCTGATCAATTGGATGTTGTTTAAAAAAATGCCAGACTGCACTCTTTCTAGCATCGGATACCTTTTCAGGCATTGCAGACTGAGCTTTAACCGGATGGCCACGCTGTCCTCCAACAGGTTTTGGCTTTGCCACGCGTTTTGGGCAAGATACGGGCCCGGCAGATGGAACCTGTTGCGATGTTGATGCCTGCTGCGGCCCCTCCTCCTCCGCTTCAGAACTGCTGCCGCCTGCACCCTGTTCCCCCAATGGCTGCCAATCGGGGTCAAGAACTGGGTCATCTATTACCTCTTCCTGTAGCTCGTGTGCAACTTCGTCTGTGTCACCGTGTCGGTCGGTGGTATAGCGTTCGTGATGGGGCAACATAGTCTCATCAGGGTCTGATTCTTGATCAGCACCCTGCGAGGGCAATGTTGTGGTCTGAGTCAAAGGACCAGCATAGTAGTCTGGCTGTGGCTGTGCATCAGTGCACTCCATGTCAGATTCAACTTGTAATGGGCATGGACTGTTAACTGCTTCACTTTCTAAGCCAGGGACGGTATGTGTAAAGAGCTCCATGGAGTAACTCGTTGTGTCGCCTGCTGCATTCTTCTCTGTTGTTGTTTTTGCTGAAGAGGACAAGGAAGCGACTTGTCCCTGACCGTGAACATCCACTAACGATGCACTGCTTTGACATTTACCAGTTTCACGAGAGGAGGCAAAAGAGCTAGAGGCTGAGTCAGCAAGATAAGCCAAAACTTGCTCTTGCTGCTCCGGCTTTAAAAGCGGTTTTCCTACTCCCAGAAAAGGGAGCGTTCGAGGCCTTGTGTAGCCAGATGACGAACCTGGCTCCACAGCTCCAGACTTATGTGCAATATTTTTTTTCACACGACCAGCTGATGCTCCACCACTACCACTACCCTCATTACCAGCTGACAATGAACGCCCCCGGCCACGACCTCTTCCACCAGACTTCCTCATTGTTTTAAAAACGTAACCAAACTAACGGTATTTGTAGCTGTCACACAACTTACACGGTGAGCTATAACTTCAGTATGATTTAGCTACCCCTTTACAGGTGAGTGAGACCACAACGAAAATCAGGCACAATGTTACACACTCTGTTGTTGGTGGCAACAAATGAGAGAGATGCCACACACGCAGGACTGTCACTGAAGCACAAATGTAAATATTAATCTCCCACTGATTTGATTTTTTTTTTTTCAGGGAGACTTTAGGAACAAAAAATAATAGAATAAAATGATTTTTTCAGGAAGAATTTAGAAACCAAATAAAATAAAATGATTTTTTCTGGGAGAATTTAGAAAACAAATAAAACAAAAAAGGCTTTCTATGGCCCACTGAGTGAGAGATGACGCACACAGGAGTCAGGAGTGGCACACAAGCCCAGAGGCCAATATTTATCTCCCACTGATTGATGTAGTGATTTTTTCAGGTAGATTTTGGAACCCAAATCAAGCTAAAAAAATAATAGGCTTTCTATGGCCCACAATTGGAGAGAGAGAGAGAGATGGCACACCCAGGAGTCAAGACTGGCACACAAGCAGAAAGGGCAATATTAATCTCCCACTGATTTGATTTTTTTTTTTTTTTTCAGGGAGACTTTAGCAAAAAAAAATAATAGAATAAAATGATTTTTTCAGGAAGAATTTAGAAACCAAATAAAATAAAATGATTTTTTCAGGGAGAATTTAGAAAACAAATAAAATAAAAAATAGGCTTTCTATGGCCCACGGAGTGAGAGATGACGCACACAGGAGTCAGGAGTGGCACACAAGCCCAGAGGCCAATATTGTTCTCCCAATGATTGATGTAGTGATTTTTTCAGGTAGATTTTGGAACCCAAATCAAGCTAAAAAAATAATAGGCTTTCTATGGCCCACAATTGGAGAGAGAGAGAGAGATGGCACACCCAGGAGTCAAGACTGGCACATAAGCAGAAAGGGCAATATTAATCTCCCACTGATTTGATTATTTTTTTTTTTTTCCAGGGAGACTTTAGAAAAAAAAAATAATAAAAAAAAAATGATTTTTTCAGGAAGAATTTAGAAACCAAATAAAATAAAAATGATTTTTTCAGGGAGAATTTATAAAACAAATAAAACAAAAAATAGGCTTTCTATGGCCCACTGAGTGAGAGATGACGCACACAGGATTCAGGAGTGGCACACAAGCCCAGAGGCCAATATTTATCTCCCACTGATTGATTTATTGATTTTTTCAGGTAGAATTTAGAACCCAAATCAACCAAAAGCATAAATAGGCTTTCTATGGCCCACTATTTGTGAGAGAGCTGGCACGCTCAGGACTGGCACACAAGCCCAGAGGCCAATATTAATCTCCCACTTTTTATTTTTTTTCAGGGAAAATTTATAAACCCAATAAAAAATATAATAAATAGGCTTTCTATGGCCCACTATCTGAGAGAGAGAGATGGCACGCTTAGGACTGGCACACAAGCCCAAAGGCCAATATTAATCTCCCTTTTTTTTTTCAGGGAGAATTTATAAAACCAAAAAAAAATAAATAAATAGGCTTTCTATGGCCCACTATTTGTGAGAGAGATGGCACGCTCAGGACTGGCACACAAGCCCAGAGGCCAATATTAATCTCCCACTTTTTTTTTTTTGTTCCAGGGAAAATTTATAAACCCAATAAAAAAAATAATAAATAGGCTTTCTATGGCCCACTATCTGAGAGAGAGAGATGGCACGCTTAGGACTGGCACACAAGCCCAAAGGCCAATATTAATCTCCCACTGATTGATTTATTGATTTTTTTCAGGTAGAATTTAGAACGCAAATAAAGCAAAAAAAAAAAAAATAGGCTTTCTATGGCCCACTGAGTGAGTGATGATGCACACAGGAGTCAGGAGTGGCACACAAGCCCTGAGGCCAATATTTTTCTCCCACTGATTGATGTAGTGATTTTTTCAGGTAGATTTTAGAACCCAAATCAAGCAAAAAAATAAATAGGCTTTCTATGGCCCACTGACTGAGAGATGGCACACACAGGAGTCAAGAGTGGCACACAAGCCCTGAGGCCAATATTTTTCTCCCACTGATTGATGTAGTGATTTTTTCAGGTAGATTTTATAACCCAAATCAAGCAAAAAAATAAATAGGCTTTCTATGGCCCACTGAGTGAGTGATGGCACACACAGGGATGGCACTCTAGCAGAAATGTCAATCTTAATCTCCCACAAAAAAAAAAAAAAAAAAAAAACAGGGAGTGTCCAACAATTACTATCTCCCTGCAGTAATCTCAGCCAGGTATGGCAGGCAGCAATAAGGAGTGGACTGATGCACAAATTAAATAAAAAGTGTGGACAAACAAAAAAGATAGCTGTGCAGAAAGGAAGGAACAAGAGGATTTGTGCTTTGAAATAAGCAGTTGGTTTGCACAGCGGCGTACACACAGCAATGCAGCTATCAGGGAGCCTTCTAGGGCAGCCCAATGAGCTACAGCGCTGAGGGGAAAAAAAAAAATGTAGCTTCCACTGTCCCTGCACACCGAAGGTGGTGTTGGTCAGTGGAAATCGCTACAGCACAAGCGGTTTGGTGGTTAATGGACCCTGCCTAACGCTATCCCTGCTTCTGACGAAGCGGCAGCATCCTCTCCCTAAGCTCAGATCAGCAGCAGTAACATGGCGGTCGGCGGGAACGCCCCTTTATAGCCCCTGTGACGCCGCAGACAGGAAGCCAATCACTGCAATGCCCTTCTCTAAGATGGTGGGGACCAGGACCTATGTCATCACGCTGCCCATACTCTGCGTTTACCTTCATTGGCTGAGAAATGGCGCTTTTTGCGTCATTGAAACGCGACTTTGGCGCGAAAGTCGCGTACCGCATGGCCGACCCCGCACAGGGGTCGGATCGGGTTTCATGAAACCCGACTTTGCCAAAAGTCGGCGACTTTTGAAAATGAACGACCCGTTTCGCTCAACCCTAATCAGGGGCTCTTCAAATGCGATATAGCATCCGCTAATTATTCCAGCAAATTTTACATTCAAAAAGTCAAATGGCGCTTCTTCTCTTCCAAGCCCTGCCGCGCACCCAAACAGATGTTTTGCTCCACATATTGGGTATTTGCGTACTCAGGAGAAATTGCCCAACAAATTGTATGGCACAATTCTCCTGTTACCCTTATGAAAATGCAAAATTTAGAGCTAAAAAAGATTTATCTGGGAAAAATGTGATCTTTTTTATTTTCATGTATCTACGTTATAAACTACTGTGAAGCATCTGTGGGTTAAAAGTGCTCAATACATATCTAGATAGGTTCCCTAAGGGGTCTAGTTTCCAAAATGGTGTCACTTGTTGGGTATTTCCAGGGGCTCTCCAAAAATGACATGGGCCACTAATTATGCGCTCCTTCCCTTCCGAGCCCTGCCGTGTGCCCAAACAGTAGATTTCTCCCACATATGGGGTATCAGAATGCTCAGGAGAAAATGCACAACACAAAGTATGGTCTATTTTCTCCTGTTACCAGTGCAAAAGTAAAAATAATTAGGTCTAAAGGAAAATTTATATGAAATAAAAGTAAATGTTTATTTTTTCCTTCCACATTCCAAAAATTCCTGTGAAGCATCTGAAGGATTAATAAACTTTTTGAATGTGGTTTTGAGTACCTTGAGGGGTGCAGTTTTTAGAACGATGTCTCTTTTGGGTATTTTCATATAAACCTATCAAATTCACTTCAAATGTGAGGTGGTCCCTAAAAAAATGGTTTTGCAAATTTTGTTTTAAAAATGAGAAATTGCTGGTCAACTTTTAACCCTTATAACTTCCTATAAAAAAATTGTTTCAAAGATTGTGCTGTTGTAAAGTAGACATGTGGCAATGTTATTTATTATTATTATTGTGTGATATAACTCTCTGATTTATGGGCATAAAAAATAAAATTTTTACAAATTGCGATTGTTTTCAAAATTTTTGCCAAATTTCCATCTTTTTCACAAAATAAACGCAAGTCATATCAAAGAAATTTTACCACTATCATGAAGTACAATATGTCATGAGAAAAAACAGTCTCAGAATCACTGGGATCCCTTGAATATGCAAATTGCCTCTTCTGAGAAAAAGAGGACTTAAACCTCATAAAGTGATAGTGATCAGAATTTTAAAAAAATGGCCTCGTCAGGAAGGTGAAAACAGGCTTTGGGGTGAAGGGGTTAACTGCACAGGCACTTTGAAAAATTGCCCTTCGATAAAATCTGCATAAATGCTGGGTGCTGTGGCGCACACATGTAATCCTAGCTACTATGGGAGGCTTGGGCTGTGGGGTCTCTTGAGCTTTTCAGTTCTAGTCCATCCTGTGCTATGTGGATCAGGGGTCTTCTCTGTCCTCAGTATCAATATGATGACTCTGAGCCAGCTGCTTGGAGATGGAGGAGGGGGTGTCCTTGGTCAAAAAAAAAAAATTCCCATAATGGATGGTAAAAGCACTTAATATATATAGAAATGCCCCCCGAATGAATGTTTCCCCTTAGTTATGTCTAAATATATAGGCCGTGTGCCCATATTAATACATTGCTCAAAAAAATAAAGGGAACACTAGAATCCCACTTCCTAGATATCACTGAATGAAATGTTCCAGTTGTAAATCTTTATTCATTACATAGCGGAATGTGTTGAGAACAATAAAACCTAAAAAATTATCAACGTAAATCACAAATAATATCCCACGGAGGTCTGGAGTTGGAATGATGCTCAAAATCAAAGTGGAAAATGAAGTTACAGGCTGAACCAACTTCAGTGGAAATGCCTCAAGACAAGGAAATGATGCTCAGTAGTGTGTTTGGCCTCCACATGCCTGTATGACCTCCCTACAATGCCTGGGCATGCTTCTGATGAGGCGGCGGATGGTCTCCTGATGGATCTCCTCCCAGACTTGGACTAAAGCATCCGCCAACTCCTAAACAGCCTGTGGTGCAATGTGACATTGGTAAATGGTGCAAGACATGATGTCCCAGATGTGTTCAATCGGATTCAGGTCTGGGGAACGGGCAGGCCAGTCCATAGCTGCAATGCCTTCATCTTGCAGGAACTGCTGACACACTCCAGCCACATGAGGTCTGGCATTGTCCTGCATTAGGAGGAACCCAGGGCCAACCGCACCAGCATATGGTCTCACAAGGGGTCCGAGGATATCACCTCGGTTCCTAATAGAAGTCAGGCTACCTCTGGTGAGCACATTGAGGGCTGTGCGGCCCTCCAAAGAAATGCCACCCCACACCATTACTGACCCACTGCCAAACCTGTCATGCTGAAGGATGTTGCAGGCAGCAGATCACTCTCCACCGCATCTCCAGACTCTGTTACGTCTGTGACATGTGCTCAGTGTGAACCTGCTTTCATCTGTGAAGAGCACAGGGCGCCAGTGGCTAATTTGCCATTCCTAGTGTTCTGTGGAAAATGCCAAGCGTTCTGCATGGTGTTGGGCTGTGAGCACAACCCTCATCTGTCGATGCTGGGCACTAAGACCATCCTCATGGAGTCAGTTTCTAACCGTTTCTGCAGACACCTGCACATTTTTGGCCTGCTGGAGGTCATTTTGCAAGGCTCTGGCAGAGCTCCTCCTGTTCTTACTTGTACAAAGGCTGAGGTAGCGGTCCTGCTGCTGGGTTGTTGCCCTCCTATGGCCCCCTTCATGTCTCCTGGTGTACTGGCCTGTCTCCTGGTAACGCCTCCAGCCTCTGGACACTATGCTGAAAGACACAGCAAACCTTGCCACAGCTCGCATTGATGTGCCATCCTGGATGAGCTGCATTACATGAGCCACTTGTGTGGGTTGTAGAGTCCATCTCATGCTGCCACGAGTGTGAAAGCACAACCAACATTCAAAAGTGACCAAAACATCAGCCAGAAAGCATTGGTACTGAGATGTGGTCTGTGGTCCCCACCTGCAGAACCACACCTTTATTGAGAGTGTCTTGATAATTGCCAATAATTTCCATCTGTTGTCTATTCCATTTGCACACCAGCATCTGAAACTGATTGTCAAACAGTGTTGCTTCCTAAGTGCAAATTTCCTCTTCAGAGAAAAAGAGGACTTGAACTCTATAGCGCCACCTGTTGGAAGTAGCGATCCTACAAGTCACAATCAACCCTTTAACGAGTCTTGCAATATGACTTAGGATAAAATGCCAAATCAGTATCTCAATTCGCAGACATGGTGTTTCGGGCTATTGGCCCTCATCAATGCAAAGCATGAGAACTGATTTGGCTAGTTGAGCGAAGTCCTAAGTGGACAGTTTGATTTCACAGAAGTTTAATTTGCTTGTAGTTATATTCTGTTTTGTTTAAGTGCTCCCTTTATTTTTTTGAGCAGTGTAGTTTAGATAGGTCAAATGAGGTGAAAAGTCAACAATCATAGGCTAATTCATTAGCACTGGCAAGGCATGTGTGGGTAAGCCTAATTTCTGATTAATTAAATGTTAGTCTAATTTTGTCCTTTGCTTCAAACTGAAGAAATAATGCTTTTTACTACTACTTTTTGGGAAGAGACTACTTTTTCAGAATCAGTGTTTGTTCAGGTTTTCACACAGCTGAATATCCGCATGAATCCCAAATCTCAGTTCACTTGCATTTTTGACGCATGCATTTTTTGTCTCTTTTTGGTATGTTAGATTCGGTATGTTAGCTGTGCAAAGATAGAATGATATGGGGTAGATAGATAGTTATCAGCTAGATAGCAAGACAGATATTCGGGAAAAAAATAATTGGTGCATTGTGTGTAGTTTACTGTATGTGTATTAACCTAATAAATAAAATAAATAAATTAAATTACTAATCATTACTCTCCATCACTAACTCCAGAGCTGGATGCCAGCTGTGATTTTTGACAGATCACAATCATCAACCCTAACTACTATTAGCCAGATTGCCACCTCACCAAGGCAATCGGGAAGAGCTAGGATTGGTGCATCTAATGTGATACGCTAATACTGGGGTTGCTGGTGGCTTGGATTTTTAGGCTGAACCATCCCAGTCTGATAAAATAAGCCCTCAGCTGTCTGCTTTTCCTTGGCTGTTTATCAAAAATAGAGGGGACCCACATATTTATTTTCTAACTGCCAATTTATCACATTATATAGATCTTTTTTTACAAGATATAGTGATCTCTTTATCATCTTATTTGCAAGATTCTGGCCTTCTTATTAAACTTTGCAAAGATATTACTTGGCAAGAGGGAGACCTTTTCATTATCCTGGATGTGGTTGGTCTTTATTCTAATATTG
Organism: Ranitomeya imitator; assembly: GCF_032444005.1. Classification (NCBI taxonomy): domain Eukaryota; kingdom Metazoa; phylum Chordata; class Amphibia; order Anura; family Dendrobatidae; genus Ranitomeya; species Ranitomeya imitator. The sequence continues at coordinate 200,416,586 of NC_091285.1, read as the reverse complement.
ACCATACTCTAGGCTTACAATCCATTGCATATTATTTGCAGCAAAAGGGTAATCTTCCGGTAGCACAAATGGATTTTCTTTTGAAAGGTCTTGACTTTATTTTTAAACATAATGTTTTTATTTTCTGGATTCATTGTACCTCCAGAAGCTTGGTGTTGCGATGGCGACTCAGGTCGCACCAAGTTTAGCTAATTTATTCATGGGGCGATTTGAGTCCTCATCAGCTCTGTCAAATCCTATTTTTAAAGAAAATATCTTGTTATATAAAAGGTACATAGATGGTTGAGTTACATTGTGGCACGGCACCCCAGAAAAAGCATGGAAATTGATCGACAGCCTCAATTGTAATGATTGGGGTATCTCTTTTATAGCAACTGTGAATAAAGATAAAATCACATATTTAGATTTAGATATCTTTTATGAAGACAATAGGATTGTTACAAAAACATTTTTTTTAAAGTAGACAGCAATGGCTACTTAGATTTTAGAAGTGCTCACTACGCTAAGTGGAAGAGGAATATTCCACATAGCCAATTCAGACGGATACAAAAAAATTGTAGCAGATTTTCTGATTATATTGCACAATCTGAAATGTTAAAAAATAGATTTTTGGAGAAAAAATACTTACAAAAAACTAATAAATTTGGCCTATGAAAGAAATTTAAATAAAACACAATGTAAATGTCTGCAGAATACTGAACAAAAATCTAAGGAGGGGTGTCAAATCACAGCGCAAATTAAAAAAATAAATAAATAAAATAACCAGTGTCGTTTTAAGTTTAATTTTATTACAGATTATAACAAAGGGAATAAATATATAATAATTATTTTAAATAAACACTGGTATTTGCTACTAAAAGATTCTTTTTTAAAAAACATTCTACCTAATCAACCAGGTATAACTTTTAGGAGGGGCCAGACAATTAAAAACTTAGCACCCAGTAAGATTCCCAGAAAATTCCAGGGATTTGACCTTATTGGACAAACAAAAAATACGGTAGCTTATAAGTACAGATCAGGGAACTGTTGCACCTGTGATATCATTTAACATGGAGCAAAATCGACAATATCCAATAGCACAAGTGAAAAATTCATGATAAAACAACATTTAACCTGCAAAAGCACTTTTGTAATTTATGTAGTCAACTGTTCATGTGGCCTGCAATATGTCAGCCGTATGACCCAAACGCTAAGAGCTAGAGTGAATGGTCATTGCTATAATACTAAAATTGACTTTGTCCAACACAGTTAATCTAGACATTTATTAATTAAACATAAAAAAAATTAATATCACTGTCATTCCTGTAGAATCCATCCCTGAAAATGTATTGAATTGCAATCAAGTGCTGAATAGGAAAGAATCTTTTTGGATTTACCAACTCCAAACTCTATTTCCCAATGGTCTGAATGATGTGGTTGAAAAAGTTTGATTGATAATGCCGACTGAATCATGCAATGTTGTTGAATTATTTTTTTTATTATAATTTTATTATTTTTTTTCTCTCTCTTTTTACTGAGGATTGTTAGGAGTCGAGTTTCCTCTGCTGCACAGGGGGAATCTCAATCCGTCTCCGCTGCGGTCTCCCATTCTCCTCCAGCCGCAGTGGAGTCTGCTCAGCAGGGACGTCGATCCCAGCATCTCGCTCAGTCTGACTCTGTGCGAAGAGTTGCTGCTGCTTCTCCAGTCTCTGCCATTAAAGTCAGTGCTGGTCAGCAGCGAGCGGACTTCTCTGGGACTAAGTCCTTGTCTGCACGTACTGAGCATGCCCAGGGTAAGATCTCCCGTTGGAGATCGAGGGTCATGTGCTCAGGCTCTGCAGCACATTCCATTGGTCCTCTTGGCAGGTCTTGGAAGGGCAAAAGTGCTGTAGCCACTTCCTGTGCTGCAACTATATAAACTGCGCATGACCGCATGGCCATGCGCTAGTATTGTCTCATAATGTTATATGTGTGTGTGTAGATGAATGTATGTCGATGGATGAAAGCTCCTAAATATCCCTCCCTAGAGTTGTTGTTGGTAGCTATCTAGCGCCCGACTAATCATCTGCACGATACACACATTACAGCGTCCTCTTGCTGTGTCCGCCTGTACGGCGCCGTGCGCTTGCCTTGCGCTTTCCATACCCAAGCCAGTGTGGTTGGTGGCGTCCGTCAGTGCGGCATTGCTCGCACTCCTGTGCATTTATATATTTATTCTTAGTTTCCTTACAAACCCAGTTGTGGTGTAGTGCCAGCGAGGGTCTAATCGGACTTCAATCCCAGTTGGGGTTAAGTACACTGACTACTCGCTCGCGCTTTAGGTGCGGTACCGCGATCCTGTGACGCAACAGGATTGCTCCCTTCACGCTGGGTGAGGTTGAACCCACGTGTATATACTTTAGTGTACCGCCATATAGTCTGTATTTACTAGCAGCAGGTTTTCACCTGCACGGTGGACCCCAGACTGCGAACGCATCTATACCACCTTTCTTGGTGCGTTCCGCCAGTCCTAACAAGGATTAGCTTCCCTTTCATCTGGCTGTGTGTAGCTATTGAGCTCCCCCAACATTCGGCTCCTTTGGTTTCTTGTGAAGTAAGCTATATATAAAGCAAATGTGGTATACTTTTATATATGATATATATTTTTTAAAACCTGAAGAAGACTCCTGGATGTTGGAGTCGAAACGCATTGTTTTATTCTGTAACTCTTAAATAAATTATTATATTTGATATCCACGAGAATCTTGTGACGGAAGCGCCGACAACTATCTGGGTGTTCCTTTGTCTATTGATATTTCTTTTTTAATTATTTCTTAGGTTAAACCAGGCTAAAAACACCTGTATAAATGCACTTACAATGCATGTGTTTTTTTGTAAACTGCGGATTTACCGCATCTAATTCAAGTCTAACACTGAATGTTCCCACAAAAGAAATTGACATGCTGCAGCTCAGAGACCGGCACCACATGTGATTTTATGCAGGATAAAAAAGAAGCACGGTCGGCATGGAATTTCTATTAAACCCTTCCACTGTGCTTGCACTGTGCAACACAGTGTTTTGCTTGCAGCGGAAATGCGCTGCATCCAGAATGCTACTATTGCTGATTGTGGGCACACTGCCTAATTTTCACACCACTATTTTGAAAAAACAGCATTTTGGGGCACTGTGCAATGCAGCAAGTATAACAATAAGTAAAAATGAGAGAAAATATGACAGACTAAGAAATGAGGCTTACAAAAAATGTCCGGACAGCACACGTTATGCTTAGAAAAGTTAAAGTTGGAAGAAGTCTACATGGTGGTCTGGGCCAGATGGAAAATAATGTAGAAGTTACTGACTTAAGCCAGAGAAGACATCAACTGAGAGTCATTGGGCTTAACTGTTCCCATAGTCATTATATAATGTTTTTAATTCAGTTACTGTAATATTATTGAGTAGAAATAGAAGTAGTGATGAAGTGGTGGTATTGTTCTGCTCTTGTATAGTGGTATGATCGGTTGTATTATTTTATAGCGTGTTTGGTCAAAAACAGCATAAAGGTAATATTAATTAGCCATTATGAAGTTGTAAAGGTAATAATCATGGTGTCACATTGAGTTTTTTTTTATAATGGTATTTTTAAAACTTCTCATTACTCATGGACAAGCCGTGAGACAGGGTACTTAACAGATCCAAGGTACAAAGAGAGCTCATCATAAGCTAAAGGAAAAGTCATGGTTTGAGGTCAGAATTCTAATAAAGCAGAAGATCAAGACAAAGAGACTAGGCAAACAGGTCGGACAGTAGGGATCAGAATACAAGAACTCAAGCACAGAGCAAACACTCACCACTTGATGTAAGCTACAACTGGCAGTAATTGTAGACAGAGAGACAGCTAAATAGCCAGGTAATCACTCCAAACAGTAGACACATGGAGGAAACCCTACATGCCCGGCCCTAATTGGGCAACTGGACTGTCACTCAAAGCATTGGCAGCTCCCAGCCTCCGATTGGAATGTTTGAACTGTTCATCACAATACTAATAGCTCAGCTTGCCCTAGACTTGGATTGGACAGCTGAATTACCACTTGCTGTGTCCATACACAGCAATAGGAGGAATCGTGACAGTATTATTGCTAATATTGTTCTTTGCTTAGTGCTTTTTGTTCAAAAAGTTTAGAGGTAATACAAATCCACTGTAAGCTGGTAATATCTGTACCATTTTTTAGCAGTATTATTTGATACCTATTTATGCATAAAAATTTTTTGGGGGTATGTGTGTGGGTCATAGTATGAGGCTTAGGCATCTGTTTTCTGTACACAGACTTCTCAAAGAATTGGTACTGTCTTCTTGGTGTATTATTTCAACTGAGTACCTTTTTAAATTTTGGCAAGGGCTGAACTTGCTATAGCAGTAAATGATGTGTTAAAAAACACACTTTGATCAATTTTTCTTTCACAATAAAACCAAACTTGACTTTTTGCCCATTTATAGGCTATATGTGAGGGAAGAATGGGGGAAATACAGTACACTAGTTGGCTATTATGTTAAAACCACATACTTAAGATTGTGTAGTTCTACTTGTGGCAACAAAACAGCTCTGACCCACTTATGCATTGATTTTACAAGACCATTGAATATGTCCTAGGTTTCTGGCACCAATTCAATAGCAGTAGATGTGTTAACTCTTAATTTCTTTGAAAACTTGAGGTCCAAGTCCCCTTTTTCATGATGATCTTTCTGCATATCTTTCTGCAGTCAAATTCCTCTAACCTGACATTCAATTACAGTGTAGTTAAAAAGTATTCATACCCCGTGATTTTTTACACATTTTTTCATGTTACTCCCAAATGCTTAAACGTATTTTATTAGGATTTTATGTGATATACCAACACAAAGTAGCAAGTATTTGTGAAGGGTAATGGAAACGATACATGGTTTTCTAAATATTTTAAAAATATAAAATTTTGACATGCATTTGTTTTCACTTCCCTTCCCAAATCAATATTTTGTAGGACCACCTTTTGCAATTACTGATGCAAATATTTTAGGTTACATCTCTACTAGCTTTGCACATCTAGAGGCTGGCATTTTCTCCCATTGTTGTCTGCAAACTAGCTCTAGCTCAATGAGATTGGTTGGAGAGTGTCTGTGAACATTAATCGTCAAGTCTTGCAATGGATTTCTCAATGGGATTTAGATTTAGATGTTGACTGGGCCATTCAAACACAGAAATATGCTTTGATCTAAACCAATCAATTATATCTTTGGCAGTATGTTTAGGGTTGTTGTCCTGTTGAAAGTTGCACATATTCTCTAATCAGTCTACTGCAGCCTCTAACAGGTTTTCCTACAGAACTGCTCTGTATTTAGCTCCATCTATCTTCATCCCATCAACTCCGATAGCCTTCCTCTCTCTGCTGAACAAAAGCATTTCCACTTTTGCCTCATCTGACCAGAGCACCTACTTCCACATGCTAACTATGTCCCCTACATGGCTTTTTGCTAACTGCAAATGTAACTTATTATAGCTTTCTTTAAAAAATTGCTTTCTTCTTGCCCCTCTTCCATAAAAACCAGATTTGTGGAGTATGCAACTAACAGTTGTCCTGTGGACAGATTCCCCCACCTGAGCTATGAATCTCTGCAGCTCCACTAGAGTGACCATGGGCCTCTTGGCTTTTTTTCTGTAATTATAAAATTGGAATGTCAGTTTAGGTGAACAGCTATATCTTGGTAGGTTTGCAGTTGCGCCATACTCCTTCCATTTTTGGATGATGGATTGAATAATGTTCTGTGATACTCAGAGCATGGGCTATGTTTTTTTTAACCTAACCCTGCTTTACTTTTCTCCACAATTTTATCCCTGACCTGCTTGATGTGTTTTTGGCTTTCATTGTGCTGTTTGATCCCTAATGTTCTCAAACAAGCCTCGAAAGCTTTCACAGAAGTAGTTATACTGAGGATAAATTACATACAATTTACTAATTTTCTGATTTCATTAGACAAATCACTTAGGATTTTATTTAGGGGTGTCAGACTACATGGGGCTGAATACAAATGCATGTCACAATTTTCAGATTTATATATTTAAAATAATCTGAAAGCCATGTATCATTTCCTTTACACTTCACAAGTACTTGCTACTATGTGCTGGTAAATCACTAAAAATCCAAATAAAATACATTTAAGTTTGTGTGGGTAATGTAAAAAATGTAGGAAAGTACATGGGGTATGAATACTTTTTCAAGACACTATATGATGTAAAACCTGATAATTCAGCAATACAAGGCACTATTTTTTATCTATCTAACTATCTATGTTCCAATATATTTTGATTTAATCATGTTTTATTACACTTTATTTCCACTGTTTTATGAGCATTTTTCCTACAGCAGTTACACTGTTTTATATGCAAGCTGTATTGTTGCTGTATTCTGTCAACTTTTTTTTTAATCTCCAGGAACTTCCAAGAATTTTGGTCTGATTTTTGGAATATTTGGTTTACTTTCATTATAGGGATATTGCATCAATATTTGTACTGGCAAACTATGATATTTGTAGAAAGAGACTGACTAGAGAAGAAGGTTGAGTAAACTCATAGGAGGAAAATTGAGGCACTGACCAAAACTGGAAGTTAGAAATGTATTTTGTTCTTGGAAAATATCAAAGAAGTCACCTTGTAGAAGTGTGGAAGGAGGATCTGAAGTCCTTATGTAAAAACTATTCAGTGCAGATTAATGCTTTTGTTTAGATAATAAAATGTTTAGTACTATTAAGATAGATCCTACATAATCTTCTAAGGATGGGTTCACATACATTTGTTGCATTAAGTTCAGTTTTTTTTAACTCCATGCAACTCAACCAGTTCACATCTGATAACAAAACTGATAAAAAAGCATTACTTGCCATTAGGCATTTTCACCATATAATGTACTCACAGATGCCTTTTCTTAGACGAGATCCCAATATTACATAAAGCATCTTGATTTCAGCAATGGATCAGCACATGCACATATCCAGTGAAACAGATGATGAGCTAGATAGGTGGAAATCATTCCATTGTAGAAAGTGGGATTCTTCGATAGGTTACCATTAGTGTTGAGCGATACCGTCCGATATTTGAAAGTATCGGTATCGGATGGTATCGGCCGATATCCGAAGAATATCGGATATCGCCGATACCGATATCCGATACCAATACAATTCAATGGGACACAAATATCGGAAGGTATCCTCTATGGTTCCCAGGGTCTGAAGGAGAGGAAACTCTCCTTCAGGCCCTGGGATTTATATTCATGTGTAAAATAAAGAATAAAAATAAAAAATATTGATATACTTACCCTCGGACGCGCCCTGGTTGTAACCGCTGCAACCGTCATGTGACCGCTCACACGACCAATCACAAGCCGCGACGTCATCGAAGGTCCTTAACACGCTCATTCTTAGGAACGGAAGCATGGCATTTGCAGCGGTGACAACCAGGGCGCGTCCGAGGGTGAGTATATCAATATTTTTTATTTTTATTCTTTATTTTACACATGAATCTTAATCCCGATACCGATTCCCGATATCACAAAAATATCGGAACTCGGTATCGGAATTCCGATACTGCAAATATCGGCCGATACCCGATACTTGCGATATCGGAATGCTCAACACTAGTTACCATCCCTTGTTTTAGTTCAACATCAGATGAGTACAACACCAAATTGGACATAATTGCAAGGGGCCTAATTGTTATTAACTTGTGATTTTAGAATGGATTGTGACCTAGGCTAATTCTTTGCAAACACCCATGCAGATCTAATAGAGGATTTGTATAACGGGAAATCTCAGACTCAATTAAAACAAAGAACAACTGATTTTCAAACTATAGAATTTAGAGCTTTCCAATCTCTTGTAAACAATACAATGCTGCAAAAATCTTAGAATGTTGTGGAACAATGAAGAAAGGCAATAAATGGTAATTTCAAATTTCAAATGTTTCCTTCGTACATATCTTAAAGATGGTTTTCACACATATTGTAGGCATTTTTTCTATTTTTAAAAGAATTGTCACATATATTATGCACGTTTCATTGTACCATCCAGATTTTTATTTCTTTTACCTAGACAAATAAATTGTGAATACAATTACATTTTTCCCATTAGTAACAATAAATTCCCCTGTTGTGGATTCTGTTTTTGGGCTCCCTCTGGTGGTTACAGATGGTACTGGGTGACTTGTGTTTTCTGCGGTCTCTGGTGTCCACCTGTTCTATCAGGATATGGGAGTTTCCTATTTAACCTGGCTTTCTTGTCATTTCCTCGCCGGCTATCAATGTAATCAGTGTGTCTTGTTACCTCTGCTTCCCGCTTCTGTAATCTTCAGGACAAGCTAAGTTTTTGATTTTCCTGTTCCACGTTTTGCTTAATTTTTGTCTTAGTCCAGCTTGCAGATATGTGATTCCTTTTTGCTGGTTGCTCTAGTGGGCTGATATTACTCCTCATGTTCCATGAGTTGGCACATGAGTTCAAGTAATTTCAGGATGGTTTTTTGTAGGGTTTTTCGCTGACCGCGCAGTTCACTTTTGTATCCTCTGCTATCTAGCTTTAGCGGGCCTCATTTTGCTGAATCTGTTTTCATAACTACGTATGTGCTTTCCTCTCATTTCACCGTCATTACATGTGGGGGGCTGCTATTTCTGTGGGGTGTTTCTCTGGAGGCAAGAGAGGTCTGTGTTTCTTCTAATAGGGGAAGTTAGTCCTTCGGCTGGCGCGAGACATCTAGGAATCATCGTAGGCACGTTCCCCGGCTACAGCTAGTTGTGTGTTAGGTTCAGGATTGCGGTCAGCTCAGTTTCCATCACCCTAGAGCTTGTTTTGTTTTTTGTGCTTGTCCTTTTGTGATCCCCTGCCATTGGGATCATGACAGTATAGCCGGCCAAAAAGTGGTAATCGTATTGGCTGAAGTAGGAGGAAAAGTAGTGTGAGGGAGTTTTTTTTTTTTTTTTTCCCCTCAGAGTTTGCTGCCTAGCCTTAATTGCAGCCTGGCTGCGTCTTACCTCCTCTTAATCCCTGAATGGCTCTGACCTCAGCTGTTTATCATGGACGTCCAGAGTTTGGCTTCCAGCCTGAATAATCTTGCTGCTAAGGTTCAAAATATACAAGATTTTGTTGTACATGCTCCTATGTCTGAACCTAGAATTCCTATCCCAGAGTTTTTTTCTGGAGATAGATCTAGTTTTCTGAATTTTAGGAACAATTGCAAGTTGTTTCTTTCTTTAAAATCTCGCTCCTCTGGAGACCCTGCTCAGCAAGTCAAAATTGTTATATCTTTCCTGCGGGGTGACCCTCAGAATTGGGCATTTGCATTGGCACCAGGGGATCCTGCGTTGCTCAATGTGGATGCGTTTTTTCTGGCATTGGGTTTGCTCTATGAGGAACCTAACCTAGAGATTCAGGCTGAAAAAGCTTTATTGGCTCTCTCTCAGGGGCAAGATGAAGCAGAAATATATTGTCAGAAATTTCGGAAATGGTCGGTGCTTACTCAGTGGAATGAGTGCGCCCTGGCTGCAAGATTCAGAGATGGCCTTTCTGAGGCCATTAAAGATGTTATGGTGGGGTTCCCTGCGCCTACAGGTCTGAATGAGTCTATGACTATGGCTATTCAGATTGATCGGCGTTTACGGGAGCGCAAACCTGTGCACCATTTGGCGGTGTCTTCTGAACAGGCACCTGAGACAATGCAATGTGATAGAATTCAGTCCAGAAGTGAACGGCAAAACTATAGGCGGAAAAATGGGTTGTGTTTTTATTGTGGTGATTCAGCTCATGTTATATCAGCATGCTCTAAACGCACAAAAAAGGTTGATAAGTCTGTTGCCATTAGTACTTTACAGTCTAAGTTCATTCTGTCTGTGATTTGTTCATTATCAGCCATTTCCGTTGATGCCTATGTGGATTCAGGCGCTGCCCTGAGTCTTATGGATTGGTCATTTGCCAACCGCTGTGGGTTTAGTCTGGAGCCTCTGGAAGTCCCTATTCCTTTGAAAGGAATTGACTCTACACTTTTGGCTATGAATAAACCTCAGTACTGGACACAAGTGACCATGCGTATGACTCCCGTTCATCAGGAGGTGATTCGCTTCCTGGTACTGTATAATTTACATGATGTTTTAGTGCTTGGTCTGCCATGGTTACAAACTCATAACCCAGTCTTGGACTGGAAAACGATGTCTGTGTTAAGCTGGGGATGTCAGGGGGTTCATGATGATGCACCTCCGATTTCTATCGCTTCATCTACTCCTTCTGAGGTTCCTGTATTTTTGTCTGATTATCGGGATGTTTTTGAGGAGCCTAAGCTTAATTCGCTTCCTCCTCACAGGGATTGCGATTGTGCTATAGATTTGATTCCTGGCAGTAAATTTCCTAAAGGACGTTTGTTCAATCTGTCAGTGCCAGAGCATACTGCTATGCGGGATTATGTTAAGGAGTCCTTGGAAAAGGGACATATCCGTCCATCTTCGTCTCCTTTGGGAGCAGGGTTTTTTTTTCGTGGCCAAAAAAGATGGTTCCTTGAGGCCTTGTATAGATTACCGTCTTTTGAATAAGATTACAGTCAAATATCAGTATCCTTTGCCATTGTTGACTGATTTGTTCGCTCGCATTAAGGGGGCTAAATGGTTCACTAAGATTGATCTTCGGGGTGCGTATAATCTTGTGCGGATAAAGCAGGGTGATGAGTGGAAAACCGCATTTAATACGCCTGAGGGCCATTTTGAGTATTTGGTGATGCCTTTTGGACTTTCTAATGCTCCTTCTGTCTTCCAGTCCTTTATGCACGATATTTTCCGTGAATATCTGGATAAATTTATGATTGTGTATTTGGATGATGTTTTGGTTTTTTCTGATGACTGGGAGTCCCATGTTCAGCAGGTCAGGAAGGTGTTTCAGGTCCTGCGGGCCAATTCTTTGTTTGTAAAAGGTTCAAAGTGTCTCTTTGGAGTCCAGAAGATTTCTTTTTTGGGGTATATTTTTTCCCCTTCTACTATTGAGATGGATCCCGTCAAGGTTCAGGCTATTTGTGACTGGATGCAGCCTACATCTCTTAAGAGTCTACAGAAGTTCTTGGGCTTTGCTAATTTTTATCGTCGTTTCATAACTAATTTTTCTAGTGTTGTTAAGCCTTTGACGGATTTGACTAAGAAGGGTGCTGATGTTGCTGATTGGTCTCCTGCGGCTGTGGAGGCCTTTCAGGAACTTAAGCGCCGGTTTTCTTCTGCTCCTGTGTTGCGTCAGCCAGATGTTTCGCTTCCTTTTCAGGTTGAGGTTGATGCTTCCGAGATTGGAGCAGGGGCGGTTTTGTCGCAGAGAAGCTCCGATTGCTCAGTGATGAAGCCATGTGCGTTCTTTTCTAGAAAGTTTTCGCCCACTGAGCGGAATTATTATGTTGGTAATCGGGAGCTTTTGGCCATGAAGTGGGCATTTGAGGAGTGGCGTCATTGGCTTGAGGGTGCTAGACATCGTGTGGTGGTCTTGACTGATCACAAAAATCTGATTTACCTTGAGTCTGCCAAGCGTCTGAATCCTAGACAGGCTCGTTGGTCACTGTTTTTCTCCCGTTTCGATTTTGTGGTTTCATACCTGCCAGGTTCAAAGAATGTGAAGGCGGATGCTCTTTCTAGGAGTTTTGTGCCTGACTCCCCTGGAAATTCGGAGCCCACTGGTATCCTTAGGGATGGGGTGATTTTGTCGGCTGTCTCCCCAGACTTGCGACGTGCTTTGCAGGAGTTTCAGGCGGATAAACCTGATCGTTGTCCGCCTGAAAGACTGTTTGTTCCGGATAATTGGACCAGTAGAGTCATCTCCGAGGTCCATTCTTCTGTGTTGGCAGGTCATCCTGGAATATTTGGTACTAGAGACTTGGTGGCCAGGTCTTTTTGGTGGCCTTCCTTGTCGAGGGATGTGCGTTCTTTTGTGCAGTCTTGTGAAGTTTGCGCTCGGGCTAAGCCTTGCTGTTCTCGGGCCAGTGGATTGTTGTCACCTTTGCCTATCCCGAAGAGGTCTTGGATGCACATTTCCATGAACTTTATTTCGGATCTCCCTGTCTCTCAAAAAATGTCCGTCATCTGGGTTGTGTGTGACCGCTTTTCTAAGATGGTTCATCTGGTACCCTTGCCTAAGTTACCTTCCTCCTCTGAGTTGGTCCCTCTGTTTTTTCAGAACGTGGTTCGTTTGCATGGGATTCCGGAAAACATCGTTTCTGACAGGGGATCCCAGTTTGTGTCTAGATTTTGGCGGACGTTCTGTGCTAAGATGGGCATTGATTTGTCCTTTTCGTCTGCATTCCATCCTCAGACGAATGGCCAGACGGAACGAACTAATCAGACCTTGGAAACTTATTTAAGGTGTTTTGTTTCTGCTGATCAAGATGACTGGGTTACCTTTTTGCCGCTTGCCGAATTTGCCCTTAATAATCGGGCTAGTTCTGCTACCTTGGTTTCTCCTTTCTTTTGTAATTTGGGGTTTCATCCTCGTTTTTCCTCTGGTCAGGTGGAGCCTTCTGATTGTCCTGGAGTGGACATGGTGGTGGATAGGTTGCATCAGATTTGGAGTCATGTGGTGGACAATTTGAAGTTGTCCCAGGAGAGGGCTCAGCAGTTTGCTAATCGCCATCGCCGCGTGGGTCCTCGACTTCATGTTGGGGACTTGGTGTGGTTGTCTTCTCGTTTTGTTCCTATGAAGGTCTCTTCTCCTAAGTTCAAGCCTCGGTTCATCGGTCCCTATAGGATCTTGGAAATTCTTAACCCTGTGTCGTTTCGTTTGGATCTCCCGGCATTGTTTGCTATTCATAATGTGTTCCATCGGTCGTTGTTGCGGAGGTATGAGGTACCTGTTGTTTGTTCGCCTGAACCTTCTGCTCCGGTGCTGGTGGAGGGAGAATTGGAGTATGTTGTGGAGAAGATCTTGGATTCTCGTGTTTCCAGACGGAAACTCCAATATTTGGTCAAGTGGAAGGGTTATGGTCAGGAGGATAATTCTTGGGTGGCTGCCTCTGATGTTCATGCTGCTGATTTGGTCCGTGCATTTCATAGGGCTCATCCTGGTCGCCCTGGTGGTTCTCGTGAGGGTTCGGTGACCCCTCCTCAAGGGGGGGTACTGTTGTGGATTCTGTTTTTGGGCTCCCTCTGGTGGTTACAGATGGTACTGGGTGACTTGTGTTTTCTGCGGTCTCTGGTGTCCACCTGTTCTATCAGGATATGGGAGTTTCCTATTTAACCTGGCTTTCTTGTCATTTCCTCGCCGGCTATCAATGTAATCAGTGTGTCTTGTTACCTCTGCTTCCCGCTTCTGTAATCTTCAGGACAAGCTAAGTTTTTGATTTTCCTGTTCCACGTTTTGCTTAATTTTTGTCTTAGTCCAGCTTGCAGATATGTGATTCCTTTTTGCTGGTTGCTCTAGTGGGCTGATATTACTCCTCATGTTCCATGAGTTGGCACATGAGTTCAAGTAATTTCAGGATGGGTTTTTGTAGGGTTTTTCGCTGACCGCGCAGTTCACTTTTGTATCCTCTGCTATCTAGCTTTAGCGGGCCTCATTTTGCTGAATCTGTTTTCATAACTACATATGTGCTTTCCTCTCATTTCACCGTCATTACATGTGGGGGGCTGCTATTTCTGTGGGGTGTTTCTCTGGAGGCAAGAGAGGTCTGTGTTTCTTCTAATAGGGGAAGTTAGTCCTTCGGCTGGCGCGAGACATCTAGGAATCATCGTAGGCACGTTCCCCGGCTACAGCTAGTTGTGTGTTAGGTTCAGGATCGCGGTCAGCTCAGTTTCCATCACCCTAGAGCTTGTTTTGTTTTTTGTGCTTGTCCTTTTGTGATCCCCTGCCATTGGGATCATGACATTCCCCATAGAACAGAATCTAAGAACCTTGGTGAACATCACTGCAAAAACACAACATTTTATCTTAATTAACGTCTATTTTCAGTAAACCAGGAGGAATAGACTGTTATCTATATGTTGACCTTTGAATTTATGTGTTTCTTTTTGGTTGGACAAGAATAGAGATGAGCGAACATTTCAATGTTCGGTTCGGATTAAGATTGCCGAATTTACAATATTTCTCCATTTGTTCTTCAAATATTCGCCGAACATATCCGAACACCATTACAGTCAACTGGAGGCAAAAGCAGACGCATGCATAACACCTTCAAACAGCCCCAAAATCTGCCAAAACAAATCAAATGAGGGTCAGCCACCAGGAAAGTGGCCTCAATTCACCCCCAGTACAAATTGGAGCATGGCACAGCAGCAATCAGCTATGCATGAGGTATTAGGGTTTGGGCCAGCAATTACAGCTTTCAATTGAATGTCAAAATAAGACGAGGTGGGTGACAAATCGGTGTAGGCCTGCTGTGCTGGGTGCTCTGATACCATATGCAACAGCTCGACCTGCTTTCAAGCTCAGCCGCACTCAGGTAGCACAAATATCAGTTTCATAGACTACTATTGGCAGAAAAATCAAAGGAAGTGGTTTCCTGTCAGTCTCGGACGCCTACTGCTACAGGCAACAAGCATGAAGGAGACCCAACCAGGAGTCTACATATTTACAAAAATTAATGGCAGACACCAACAAAGTGGCATCAATTTCACCACAGTAGAAATAGTATAATAGGGACTGAAACCTCTTACACTACAGCCAACCCAGCAGATGGAGACTGTAACGGGCAAGGTGGTAGAACTGCAGTGCCTATCCCTTGGAAAACTTGGAGGGGCATAACTAGGTGGCCTACCAAATCCCAACTTGGATAAGTGGCAGCAGGTGAATACTGCAACTCAATGAGGGACAAGGAGGTGGCACCAGGTGCTACTCCAGGGCTGACCTATAGATTGTGGCAGCTGATCCCCTATAGCAGGTAGGCTGCTGCGGCCTGAAAGAGGGATGAAGAATGCAGGCAGGCACAGTAGGGACACTGGAACCATGGGTGCAGATAGGACCGGCTAAGGAACAGAAAATCACTCGCAGGTGCGGGCTTGACCGGGTGTTAGACAGATGGGCGCTGGCAGATGCGATCTAGACCGGCTGAGGGACAGAAGAGCACAGACTGGTATAAGCAGATGGCTACCGACAAGCAGCTGGGCAAACCTGGGTAACCTGACAACTATCAAGCATGCAAGGCAAACTAACAACCTAGCTCAGGCACCTCTGTATTGGAGAAGAAGCCTTAAATAGAAGGTGTCGCCCTACTATAGGCTGGGAAAATCTTAGGTTGACGCGAGCTGTCTCTTTAAGAGGGAGGGACCGCAATCACGCCCTAAGCATTGTGCCTGGGTCTACCCCTGAACCTTGGGGGACACTGACGCATAGTAGAAGAGATGATGAGATGAGTAGGTGGCATGTGAGTGGGAGATACTGAATGTCCTGTCTGTTAGATATGAGGAGATCCAACAAAGGGCCAAGAGATCAGAAAGTCTGTAGTAAAGAGGAATGGTCCACTGCGTCAAAGGCATATGCCAGATCCAGGAGAAGAGGGCAAACTAGTGTTGCTTTGATTTGGTAGTAAGTAGGTCGTTGGTGACTTTAGTCAGGGCAGTTTCAGGGGAATGGTGCGGTCTGAAGCCAGATTGTAAGCGATCAAAAGGAAGCAAGAGGAAAAGTAGGAACACAGTTAAAAATGGACGTGTTGTTCAGGTAGTTTGGAGGCATAGGGGAGAAAAGAGATAAGGCGATAGCTAGACACAGAAGATAGGTAACGGGTGGGCTTTTTGAGCATGGGTGTGATCGAGGTATGTTTCAATGAGGAGGGGAAGACACCTGTTTAAGTGACAGGTTGAAGAGGTGGGTTGGGCTTGGGATGAAGGCTGTGATAAAGTTTGGAATGAGGTGGGACATTATTGGGCCAAGTTCACAGGTGGTGAGGCAAAGTCTTCAGCTGAGATGAGAGGAGAGGGAGGAGCTGGTGGACGGAGGAGAGAATTGAAAGTACTGAATAGCTGTTTAGGGTTGTGAGACAGGTATGATATGAGGGATGAGAAGTAGGTTTGTTTTGCTGCAGTTAGGAACTGCACGGCATTATTACAACTTCTCTTACTGGACGGTCTACTCCACTCCCTTTCTTTGGCAGCCGCACAGTGGCAAGAAAGAACAAGTGCTCCAGTAGATTGCAAGCACTGCATCAAGTGCCCCCTGCTCTTCTTCCTCCACCTTAACATCACAAACAGTATTGTCCTCGGAGGTATCAGAAGTGTACTCCAAAGATTCACAAAGTCAAGAGGAGGAAATCATCTACACCGATGGCCAAATTTTTCTTCAGTTTGTCCAATGGGCCTATATTTATACTTTTTGTAAAAAAAAACAGGATTGTTGGTGACAGCAAGGAGTGTGGTGTTATTCTGGACTTATCAATGATCATACCGCGGGATATACACATATTCTATGCATTCTAATCCAGAGGTGGATAAGCCATATGCTCACTCTAAAGGTACCGTCACACTCAGCGATACTGCACCGATATAGACAACGAGCCGATCGCTGGAGCGTCGCTGTTTAGGTCGCTGTAGAGATGTCAAACACAGCAACTCCAGAACGATGCAGGAGCGATCCAGTGACGTAACGGCGACTCAATTCTCGTTCTCGCTGGTTGTTAGCTCCATGTAAAACGATGCTGACCTGACAACGAAATAAAGTTCTGGAGTTCTAGCTCTGACCAGTGATGGCACAGCGGGATCCAGATCGTTGCTGAGTGTCAAACACAATGAGATCGCTGTCCAGGACGCTGCAACGTCACGGATCATTGTCGTTCTCGTTGCAAAGTTGCTGAGTGTGACGGTACCTTTAGTTTTGCAAGAACTAATTATTGGGAACAGCCTGTGGGTTCCTCGGATGATTGTCACCCAATTATGTAAACGTCTGGACGATAAGGGTCAGCTGAGAGCTCTTCGCTAAAGAGATTAAAGCAATTGTTTCTGTGTGACTCACAGCCTTTAATCTCTGTGATTATTGCATGGCTATTCCAATTTGTGGCATCAACTTCACCACAGTACAAACAGTATAATAGGGACTGACAGGTCTTTCACTACACACAACCCAGCAGATGGATACCCAACCAGGAGTGTTCACATTTCCAAAATTAGTGACAGACACAAACAAACTGGCATCAATTTCACCACAGTAGAAATAGTGTAATAGTGACCGACACATCTTCCACTACACCCAAACAGTTGTATTCACATTTGCACAAAATTAGTGGCAGCCACTAACAAAGTGGCATCAATTTCAACACAATAGAAATAGTATATTAAGGACCGACAGGCCTTCCACTACACCCAATCCAGCAGATGGATAGCTAGACACCCAATCAGGAGTGTTCACAATTCCAAAAATTAGTGGCAGACACCAAGAAAGTGGCATCCATTTCACCACAGTAGAAATACTATAATAGATACTGACAGGTCTTTCACTACATCCAACCCAGCAGATGGAGACCCAACCAGGAGTCTTCACATTTCCAAAAAAATAGTGGCAGACACCAACAATGTGGCATCAATTTCACCACAGTAGAAATAGTATAATAGGGACTGACACATCTTCTGCTACACCAAACACAGCAGATGAACACCCAACCAGGAGTGTTCACATTTCCACAAAATCAGTGGCAGAGACCAACAAAATGACAACAATTTCACCACAGTAGAAATAGCACAAAAGGGACAGACAGGTCTTTCACTACACCCAACCCAGCAGATGGACAGTTGGACACACAACCAGGAGTGTTCAGATTTCCACAAAATCAGTGGCAGACACCAACAAAATGACATCAATTTCACCACAGTAGAACTAGCACAAAAGGGACCAACAGGTCTTCACTGCACTTAACCCAGCAGATGGACACCCAACCAAGAGTGTTCCCATTTCCAAAAATTAGTGGCAGACACCAACAAAGTGCCATCAATTTCACCACAGTAGAAATAGTATTATAGAGACTGACAGGTCTTCCCTACACCCAACCCAGCAGATGAACACCCAACCAGGAGCCTTCACATTTCCAAAAATTAGTGGCAGACACCAATAAAGTGGCATCAATTTCACCACAGTAGAAATAGTATAATAGGGACTAACAAATCGACACATCTTCCACTTCACCCAACCCAGCAGATGGACACCCAACCAGGAGTGATCACATTTCCAAAAATTTGTGGCAAACCATCAGAGTATTTGGATTTGTGATTCTCTAATTTTCTTTATAAGACTCTCCATAGATTTGTCCATGGGATTCTCAGTGGTGCCCAACATATTTCCAGTTTGATTGAATTTAGAAGCGAATTTGCTCAAAAGACTGATATCATGGATAAAGTCTGCACCTCCTGATGAATGTGAAGATTCCATGACTACTGAAGGTTGTCAGCCTATTACGCAAAACAATGTAGAAAAGTTCTTTGTGAGCCAGACAAATTACTGCAAGAGACACATATGTGGATGGACGGGGGGGAAATGGGAGAGTCAGCTCACCATTTGAAGTCTCTTCAACAAAGTAGAATCCACACACAGAGCCGCCTTGGTCCTAGGTATGTTCAGAGAGCAATATGGAAAAGAAATCTCCAGCGTGGTGAAATAAAACTTCACGTTTATTGGTAACACATTAAAAGGAAATGTTGTGGATGGACATTGGAATCCAAGGGGTTTAACGGTGACACGTTTCGAATGTGAGATCTTAATCATGGTCTATGGTTTATGAGGTTTAAATGCATTACAAAGGCATGGTGGCTCAGTGGTTAGCAATGCAGCCTGGAGTCATGGGTTCAAATCCCACAGAGAACAACATCTGCAAGGAGTTTGTATGTTCTCTCTGTGTTTGCGTAGGTTTCCTCCAGATTGCTACTTCCAACAGGTGGCACTATAAAGTTCAAGTCCTCTTTTTCTCTGAAAAGGCAATTTGCATATTAAATTTCCCAGAGGAGCATTGCACGGCGAATAAGCTTCCTTACCTTGACAAGCCAGAGCTGGTATGGCACTCTCCACAAGGAGAAACATTACCCCTTAGCCCTCTAGATGGTAAAACAAACCTCTAGAATATAGTATTTTCTTGTGTAAGTGCACTAGAAAACAGTGCCCATATTTTACCCCCTAGAAAGTAATAATGTCCCCTGTGTGCCCTTTTGACAGTCACAATAAAATGAGTTCCCCTATAAAAATAAGTGCCCACATAACATTTAATAATGTCTCAAATTTTGACCAACAGTAGGTCTTTGTCAAGACAAAGACCTACTGTTAGTGAAATGTCGTATTTTACCATACAGAATAAAGCTTTTTTTCTACTACTACTACACCTGGATGGAATGCTGTTCTTATCTTCTTTGATTGCAGGCATTTTCTAAGTGGGTTCCTTGGATCAGGAATGGGTGCCCTAACACAGTGAGTGTTGTCAGCTTCTTTTATATGCTGTTATTGTGCCTGCTGTCAGTGTTGTCAGACGCAGAGGGATAATAATGGATGAGGAAGCGTGACACTCTGTGTCTCATCAGTGCTTTCAACTGTAGCCGATACCAAGTATTGGCATGGCTGCAACTAGCTGGAACAACACTAAACCCGGCCTGTATAAAGGCTGAATCATAAGTGCCATTTAGTTCTTATTACTGCAGGGATAGGATGCAGCTGGATTGAGGGATATATTCTGATTGCGCAGTCTGCTACAAAAGCCGTTGAGCGTGCTCTTCAACTCATATCTGTGGGAGTACTGTGCCACAAGCCACTGTTTACTCTGCAACCCATATCTGTGGGAGCACTATGACAAAATCAGAAGTGTGCACTCTACAACCTCACCTGTGGGAGTACTGTGCCTTTAAGCTGCTGTGTGTACTCTGCACCTCCTGCCTTTGAGAGTACTGTGCCTTTAAACCATTGTGTGTTCTCTGCAATCTCTGCCTGTGGGAGTGCTGTTTGAACCCTCTGAACCCGAACATCCACAAGCCTGCTCATCCCTAGTTATAAGACCATCTCCAAATAACTTAATGTTTCTGTAACTTTAATTGCTCATATCGTTCAAAAATTTAAGGTCAATGGAACTGTCGCCAACCTCTTTTGACATGCCATGGGATTGTTGCCAACCTCTCTGGACATGGCTGTAAGAGGAAAATTGATGAGTAATTGAAGACACGGATAGTACAAATGATAACCAAAGAGCCCAGAACAAATTCCAAAGAGATTAGAGGTCATCTCCGAGACCAATGTACATCAGAGTCAAATCACACCATAATTTGTTGTCTTGGCCAAAAAGGACTTCACCGATTTTGAACAAGGAGGAAACCACTGTTGAAAGCAAAATTAAAAAAAGTGAGACTGGAAGGTTCTAAATCAAATATTATCAAGTCACAAACCTTCCGAGAGAATGTCCTTTGGATAAGTGAAACAAAACTGGAGCTTTTTGGTAAGTCATAATTAGTTAGAAGCCACAATGATTTCAGCAATCAAATCACAGAGGAACAGCAAAATACTGTGATTCCAAGCTTAGATCAACATTTAGAAGTGTAGATTACTCATCCTAGTTACTACTAATATTTCAAACTCTCATTCAATGCAAACACTGCATACTAATATCTCTGGCTTGCTATCACATGCTTCAGAAAGAATTATCAAAACAGTTTTTTTTCATGTAAAGGAAACATACACTTTAAAAAGTGAAGGCATAATAAACTACAAATAGTGTATATGACTTGTCCTTGTACCCTTGATTATACTTTGTAATAGCTTGAAAATAGGGAAACACAGTATCAGTGCAAGACTAGCTAACATTTTGATTATGACTTATTGGTACTGTAAGATTGCACTCATAGGCAGCCAATACAATATAAAGCACCCCCATTAGGCAGCCTGTACAGTAAAATGCACCATTAGACAGTCTGTATAGTATTATCCAGCCCCCATCGGCAGCTTGTACAGTATAACGCACTCCCATTAGGCAGTCTTTATAGTATAATACAACCCCCATAGGCAGTTTGAATAGTATAATACACCCCCATTAGGCAGTCTGTATAGCATAATGCAACCCCCATAGACAGTCTGTATAGTATAATGCAGCCCCCATAGGCAGCCAGTACAGTATAAAGCACCCCCATTAGGCAGTCTGTATAGTATAATGCAGCCCCATAGACAGCTAGTACAGTATAATGCACCCCCATTAGGCAGCCTGTATAGTATAATGCACTCCCATTAGGCAGTCTGCAAAGTATAATGCAGCTCCCATAGGCAGCCAGTACAGTATAATGCACCCCCATTAGGCAGTCTGTTTAGTATAATGCAGCCCCATAGACAACTTGTACAGTATAATGCACCCCCATTAGGCAGCCAGTACAGTATAATGCACCCCTATTAGGCAGGCTGTATAGTATAATGCACCCTCATTAGGCAGCCTGTACAGTGTAATGTACCCCCATTAGGCAGCCTGTATAGGATAATGCACCCCCATTAGGCAGCCAGTACAGTATAATGTGCCCCCATTAGGCAGCCCGTACAGTATAATGCACCCCCATTAGAAAGCTTTTATAGTATAATGCACCCCCCATTAGGCAGCCAGTATAGTATAATGCACCCCCATGAGGCTGTTTGCATAGTATAATGCAGCTCCCATAGGCAGCCTATACAGTATAATGCACTCCCATTAGGCAGCCAGTACAGTATAATGCACCATTAGGCAGTCTGTATAGTATAATGCAGTCCTCATAGGCAGCCTGTACAGTATAATGCACTCCCATTAGGCAGTCTTTATAGTATAATACAGCCCCCATAGGCAGTTTGTATAGTATAATGCACCCCCATTAGTTAGCCTGTATAGTATGATGCAGTCCCCATAGGCAGTCTGTGCAGCGCCCCAGAGTCCTGGTCGTTGCAGTGATGTTGTTCTTCCACCAGGGGGGAGCGGTGTTACGTCTGATGGCACCAAAGGAGTTCACCCTGCCAGGTATCACAGCCACACACACACTTCACATGCCGGCCACCAGGGGGAGCAAAAGGTTCTATCTATTAGGCCACTCCTCACACTTGGGTAAAACTGGGGGTTTGGTTGGGAAGTGGAGCAGAGAGAAGCTGACTGGAGGGAGAAGGAGATAGTCAGGAGGAGAGGAGCAGACTGGGCTCGGCCCAGGGAGGGAAAGAAGGACACGGAGCTGCGCCTGCAGCCTCCTAAGAAAGGACAAGAAAGGAAGTGTGCCGTAGTGAGTGAGCACCAAAGTCGTAGCAACAGGAGTAAAACACCAGTGGGAGACCAGCTAGAAGCAGGCTGCCTCCCACTGAGCGCAGATCCGGTAGCCGGAACACCAAGGGAGTAATAGACGCTTTACTTCAGAGACCGGCAGGACAGTCGATTCCAAGTTGGCTGCCCGACCTAAGAACCTAAGCAGACAAGGTGGCAACGCGGAGGAGGGGCGACACTAGGGTCCCTATAAAATAGCCTCAGGCCACCACCGTCATACGGGTTTGTCCTATCCATCTGGGGGACAGAGAGAAGAGTAACAAGAGTGAGGACCCTATGGGAGCTAATGCACGTAGGGACCTACTACGTTACTGTGCGCAAGGGGAAGGCTACTGATTTCCACCTGGATAAGGGGACTCTGGAATTGCCATCAGACCGGCCGGACTCTGCCTACCTTGTGATCCGGCACCCTGGACTGTGGATGCTGAAGCCTTCAGTAAAGTAAAGAGACTGCACCCATTGTGTCCTCGTTATTCACCGCGCCTTGCACCACACACCGTCACCATCTACACTTCTTGGAAGCCCTGGGGATATACTTCACCTGTGGGAAGTTATACCATCTAGCTGCCATTCCATCACCCCAGCGGACCCCTAAGCAGCGTCGGTCACCCTGACCGAATACCACAGGTGGCGTCACGAACACTACCATTATCTACAAACTCTAACCCCTTTTATTGGGTGCCTCTCATAGGCCACGGTCCGGGTCGGGCCACCGTGACATCCCAGCTGAGGGAACTGAAGGACCCAGTACCGAGTACCCCATTGCCCTTACGTGGGGGCGATCCATCTGTATAGTATAATACACCCCCATTAGGCAGTCTGCATAGTATAATGCAGCCTCCATAAGCAGCCAGTACAGTATAATACACCCCCATTAGGCAGTTTGTATAATATAATGCAGCCCCATAGACAGCTAGTACAGTATAATGCACCCCCATTAGGCAGCCTGTATAGTATAATGCACTCCCATTAGGCAGTCTGCATAGAATAATGCAACCCCCATTAGGCAGCCAGTACAGTATAATGCACCCCCATTAGGCAGTCTGTATAGTATAATGCAGCCCCATAGACAACTAGTACAGTATAATGCACCCCCATTAGGCAGCCTGTATAGTATAATGCACCCCAATTAGGCAGCCAGTACAATAGAATGCACCCCCATTAGGCAGCCTGTATAGTATAATGCACCCCCATTAGGCAGCCTGTACAGTATAATGCACCCCCATTAGGCAGCCAGTACAGTATAACGCACCCCCATAAAGCTGTTTGTATAGTATAATGCAGCCCCCATAGGCAACCTATACAGTATAATGCACTGCCATTAGGCAGTCTGTATAGTATAATGCAGCCCCCATAGGCAGCCAGTACAATATAATGCACCCCCATTAGGCAGCCTGTATAGTATAATGCACCTCCATTAGGTAACCAGTACAGTATAATGCACCTCCATTAGGCAGTCTGTAAAGTATAATACAGCCCCCATAGTCAGCCTGTACAGTATAATGCACTCCAATTAGGCAGTCTTTATAGTATAATACAGCCCCCATAAGCAGTTTGTATAGTATAATGCACCCCCATTAGGCAGTCTGTATAGTATAATGCAGCCCACATAGGCAGGCTGTTAGTATAATGCACACCCATTAGGCAGTCTGTATAGTATAATGCACCCCCATTAGGCAGCCAGTACAGTAAAATGCACCCAATAAAAAAATCCAATACTCACCTCTCTTCCTCCTTGTTCCCGCGGTGCTCTGAGTGCTCGCTCATCTCAAGACAGAGGCCGCCGAGTATTGACGTCATTGTGTCGATATTCAGTTCAGACTCCATACATAAGACCTCAGGAGTGGACATGGATGTCCGACATATGTACCATCCTCCAAAGGTTTGAGGACTGCACCAAGATGGTGAGCAGCGATGACGCCATCCTCTTCTCAGCATTCTGAAAACCTCTCTGCTCACAATTAAAGAGGATGCATTGCAGGCAGAGCACGAGGACATGGATCAAGGAACCATACAGGGGGATTACACTCAGCCCAGCCTCATGTCTTGTCAATGTGGATTGGTAGTCAATGAGGAGGATGAGGAAGAGCAGGAGCTACTTTCATGCGCTATAGGCGGTACTACAAACACAGCTGTCATACCATCTGTTCAAGCGGGGATGGCCTGAGGACAGGGAGGAGGAGGATGATGAGGATGAGGAGGACAGCATGGTCAGTCGTCCTGTTGGTGAGGACACGTAAGTCTTGCCTGTTAGAAGTCTGGCACGCATGGCTGACTTTATGTAGCGCTGCGTTTCACGTGACCCTCGCATTATAAAAATTTTGGGTGACACTCATTTCTGGATGGTGACTAGAGTTGAGAGACCTTGACCTTTTTAGAGTCGAGCCGGGTTTCGCGAAACCCAACTATCTCAAAAGTCGGGTCGAGTGAAATCGGCCGATTATGACGTAAAGTCGGGATCGACCGAAACACGAAACCCAATGCAAGTCAATGGGGCAGCATAGTCGGCAGTGAGTGGGGGCCAGGAAAACACCTAGAGTGCCCATTTTAATGTCAAAACCATCCATTCTTCTTAATGAAGCTTGTCAAGCGTAATTTACCTTATAATAATTGGAAGGCATTTGAAATTGGGGGTCATTTGGCTAAAGTTGTGGTGGGTACGGCTGGTTCAAGTAATTAGTGGGCCCAGGAAATCTGGACCACGTCACGGCAGTGGAGCAGGGAGAGGTAAGTATTTCAACTTTGCAAGTGCTGTGAACCTGAGCAAGCAGGGGGGGCCCACTCGTTGGCATTGGCACTGGCACAGGGCCCCTCAAAGTACAGCGGTGTGTTTGCACGGCGGGGGCGCCTCCCACCGGCAGCAACACTTTTGCGTACTATGAGAGGCCCTGTGCCAGTGACGTCGCCAACTAGTATTCCTCCCCCCACCTGATGAAGGAACCTGCACTTTCATCTGCACCTTCCTCTTTGTCCCCGTGTAAGGTGGTATGGTATGCGGGAAGAGCAACCTGACTTTCAGCAGGGTCACAATGTTGTTGTGTAGCGTGCACGGGGAATGTTGCGTTATGGGTCAATGTACCAGCAGACTCATCTATCACTGGCTGGGCAATGGGCAGGATGAGGAGGAAACACAGATATAGGCCCAAAGAATAAAGTTGGCTAAATGCAGTTCAAAATTGGTAACACAGGAATAACCAGGGGGCATTGCAGTGGAGGACAACTGGAATGAGAGGCTGACACAGAGAGTAGGCCCAAATCAGTAAGTGGTCGAAATGCAGTTCAAAATTGGCAACCGTAGTAAACAGGCGGCACAGCTTTGTTCAGTGGAGGAGAACAGCAAGGAGTGGCAGACACCGATAGTAGGCCCCAACCCAACAAGTAGGCCAAATGCAGTCTAACATTAACAACTACTTAACGAGCGCCTGAAAACGGAATTTCAGGACAGGAAACCAGGAGAACAGCAAGGAGTGGCAGACACCGATAGTAGGCCCCAAACCAACTAGTACGCCAAATGCAGTTGTTCCGTTTAACCACAATTTAATGAGAGCCTGAAGATAGAAGTTCAGGAAAGGCAACCTGGAGAACACCTTGGAGTGGAACACACCATCTCTCTACACCCCATACCCAATTTGTAGGCCTAATGCAGTGTAGTTTCCAAGAACTACTAAACGAGAGCCGGAAGATCGAAGCTCAGGAAAGGCAACCTGGAGAACACCTTGGAGTGGAACACACCATCTCTCTACACCCCATACCCAATTTGTAGGCCTAATGCAGCGTAGTTTCAAACAACTACTAAACGAGAGCATGAAGATCGAAGCATTGGCGAGGAAACCTGGGGAACACCTTGGAGTGGAACACACCATCTCTCTACACCCCATACCCAATTTGTAGGCCTAATGCAGTGTAGTTTCCAAGAACTACTAAACGAGAGCTGGAAGATCGAAGCTCAGGAAAGGCAACCTGGAGAACACCTTGGAGTGGAACACACCATCTCTCTACACCCCATACCCAATTTGTAGGCCTAATGCAGTGTAGTTTCCAAGAACTACTAAACGAGAGCTGGAAGATCGAAGCTCAGGAAAGGCAACCTGGAGAACACCTTGGAGTGGAACACACCATCTCTCTACACCCCATACCCAATTTGTAGGCCTAATGCAGTGTAGTTTCCAAGAACTACTAAACGAGAGCCGGAAGATCGAAGCTCAGGAAAGGCAACCTGGAGAACACCTTGGAGTGGAACACACCATCTCTCTACACCCCATACCCAATTTGTAGGCCTAATGCAGTGTAGTTTCCAACAACTACTAAACGAGAGCCAGAAGATCGAAGCTCAGGAAAGGCAACCTGGAAAACACCTTGGAGTGGAACACACCATCTCTCTACACCTCATACCCAATTTGTAGGCCTAATGCAGTGTAGTTTCCAAGAACTACTAAACGAGAGCCGGAAGATCGAAGCTCAGGAAAGGCAACCTGGAGAACACCTTGGAGTGGAACACACCATCTCTCTACACCCCATACCCAATTTGTAGGCCTAATGCAGTGTAGTTTCCAAGAACTACTAAACGAGAGCCGGAAGATCGAAGCTCAGGAAAGGCAACCTGGAGAACACCTTGGAGTGGAACACACCATCTCTCTACACCCCATACCCAATTTGTAGGCCTAATGCAGTGTAGTTTCTAAGAACTACTAAACGAGAGCCGGAAGATCGAAGCTCAGGAAAGGCAACCTGGAGAACACCTTGGAGTGGAACACGCCATCTCTCTACACCCCATACCCAATTTGTAGGCCTAATGCAGTGTAGTTTCCAACAACTACTAAACGAGAGCCGGAAGATCGAAGCTCAGGAAAGGCAACCTGGAGAACACCTTGGAGTGGAACACACCATCTCTCTACACCCCATACCCAATTTGTAGGCCTAATGCAGCGTAGTTTCCAACAACTACTAAACAAGAGCATGAAGATCGAAGCATTGGCATGGAAACCTGGGGAACACCTTGGAGTGGAACACACCATCTCTCTACACCCCATACCCAATTTGTAGGCCTAATGCAGCGTAGTTTCCAACAACTACTAAACGAGAGCCGGAAGATCGAAGCTCAGGAAAGGCAACCTTGAGAACACCTTGGAGTGGAACACACCATCTCTCTACACCCCATACCCAATTTGTAGGCCTAATGCAGTGTAGTTTCCAAGAACTACTAAACGAGAGCCGGAAGATCGAAGCTCAGGAAAGGCAACCTGGAGAACACCTTGGAGTGGAACACACCATCTCTTTACACCCCATACCCAATTTGTAGGCCTAATGCAGTGTAGTTTCCAAGAACTACTAAACGAGAGCCGGAAGATCGAAGCTCAGGAAAGGCAACCTGGAGAACACCTTGGAGTGGAACACACCATCTCTCTACACCCCATACCCAATTTGTAGGCCTAATGCAGTGTAGTTTCCAAGAACTACTAAACGAGAGCCGGAAGATCGAAGCTCAGGAAAGGCAACCTGGAGAACACCTTGGAGTGTAACACACCATCTCTCTACACCCCATACCCAATTTGTAGGCCTAATGCAGTGTAGTTTCCAACAACTACTAAACGAGAGCCGGAAGATCGAAGCTCAGGAAAGGCAACCCGGAGAACACCTTGGAGTGGAACACACCATCTCTCTACACCCCATACCCAATTTGTAGGCCTAATGCAGTGTAGTTTCCAACAACTACTAAACGAGAGCCGGAAGATCGAAGCTCAGGAAAGGCAACCTGGAGAACACCTTGGAGTGGAACACACCATCTCTCTACACCCCATACCCAATTTGTAGGCCTAATGCAGTGTAGTTTCCAAGAACTACTAAACGAGAGCCGGAAGATCGAAGCTCAGGAAAGGCAACCTGGAGAACACCTTGGAGTGGAACACACCATCTCTCTACACCCCATACCCAATTTGTAGGCCTAATGCAGTGTAGTTTCCAACAACTACTAAACGAGAGCCGGAAGATCGAAGCTCAGGAAAGGCAACCTGGAGAACACCTTGGAGTGGAACACACCATCTCTCTACACCCCATACCCAATTTGTAGGCCTAATGCAGTGTAGTTTCCAAGAACTACTAAACGAGAGCCGGAAGATCGAAGCTCAGGAAAGGCAACCTGGAGAACACCTTGGAGTGGAACACACCATCTCTCTACACCCCATACCCAATTTGTAGGCCTAATGCAGTGTAGTTTCCAACAACTACTAAACGAGAGCCGGAAGATCGAAGCTCAGGAAAGGCAACCTGGAGAATACCTTGGAGTGGAACACACCATCTCTCTACACCCCATACCCAATTTGTAGGCCTAATGCAGTGTAGTTTCCAACAACTACTAAACGAGAGCCGGAAGATCGAAGCTCAGGAAAGGCAACCTGGAGAACACCTTGGAGTGGAACACACCATCTCTCTACACCCCATACCCAATTTGTAGGCCTAATGCAGTGTAGTTTCCAACAACTACTAAACGAAAGCCGGAAGATCGAAGCTCAGGAAAGGCAACCTGGGGAACACCTTGGAGTGTAACACACCATCTCTCTCCACCCGATACCCATTTTTTAGGCCTAATGCAGTGTAGTTTTCTACAACTACTAAACGAGAGTCGGAAGACCGAAGCAATGGCAAGGAAACCTGGGGAACACCTTGGAGTGTAACACACCATCTCTCTCCACCCCATACCCAATTTGTAGGCCTAATGCAGCCTAATTTCCGACAACTACTAAACGAGAGCATGAAGATCGAAGCTCAGGAAAGGCAACCTGGGGAACACCTTGGAGTGTAACAAACCCTCTCTCTACACCATGGAAGGGCTGATTCTTAGGAAGGAAGGCTGTCAGAAAGAAGCAGGGCGCGTCCGAGGGTGATTATATTCTTATTAGGTATATACTCACCCTCGGACGCGCCCTGCTTCTTTATTTGTAATGAATGTTTATTTGCAATGTGGTTTTGACTTACTCTATTTTTTTGGTAAATAATGATTTTATTATTTTCATTGTTTTGCATCTTCTTGGCAATAATATAAAGAAGACGCGACAGGACAACACTCGGTGGATGCCATATCTGTGTTTTAATTTGAAAAAAACTTTCAGTTAACTACTTGCAGGAGAAAGTTATTGTAGCTGGTGGCCATTTTTAGTACTGTACCAGATTTTTGTTGTATGTGTTTGTTTTTAATGTTAAAATGTCTGCATTTGATATCTCTCCAGTATTTTCTTTTTTATAAGCAAAATACTTATTTTTATATTTTCTGATGTTGGTTCCAGGGGTACACGGGCAGCAGTGGTGTGGTCAGTGGAGGCCTAGTGGAAGGAGTGACCGCAGACAGGCATCGAAGGCCTAAAATAATAACACATGGCTGTAGGCAATTTTAAATTGGTTCCAGGGGTACACGGGCAGCAGTGGTGTGGTCAGTGGAGGCCTAGTGGAAGGAGGGACCGCAGACAGGCACCGAAGGCCTAAAGTAAAAAAATTGGGCTGGCTGTAGGCTATTTTAAATTGGTTCCAGGGGTACACGGGCAGCAGTGGTGTGGTCAGTGGAGGCCTAGTGGAAGGAGTGACCGCAGACAGGCATCGAAGGCCTAAAATAATAACACATGGCTGTAGGCAATTGTAAATTGGTTCCAGGGGTACACGGGCAGCAGTGGCCTGGTCAGTGTAGTAGTAGTAGAAAGAACGGACCGCAGACAGGCATCGAAGGCCTAAAATAAAAAAATTGGGCTGGCTGTAGGCAATTTTAAATTGGTTCCAGGGGTACACGGGCAGCAGTGGTGTGGTCAGTGGAGGCATATTGTAAGGAGTGACCACAGACAGGCATCGAAGGCCTAAAATAATAACACATGGCTGTAGGCAATTTTAAATTGGTTCCAGGGGTACACGGGCAGCAGTGGCCTGGTCAGTGTAGTAGTAGTGGAAAGAATGGACCGCAGACAGGCATCGAAGGCCTAGAATAAAAAAATTGGGCTGGCTGTAGGCAATTTTAAATTGGTTCCAGGGGTACACGGGCAGCAGTGGTGTGGTCAGTGGAGGCATATTGTAAGGAGTGACCGCAGACAGGCATCGAAGGCCTAAAATAATAACACATGGCTGTAGGCAATTGTAAATTGGTTCCAGGGGTACACGGGCAGCAGTGGCCTGGTCAGTGTAGTAGTAGTAGAAAGAACGGACCGCAGACAGGCATCGAAGGCCTAAAATAAAAAAATTGGGCTGGCTGTAGGCAATTTTAAATTGGTTCCAGGGGTACACGGGCAGCAGTGGTGTGGTCAGTGGAGGCATATTGTAAGGAGTGACCGCAGACAGGCATCGAAGGCCTAAAATAATAACACATGGCTGTAGGCAATTGTAAATTGGTTCCAGGGGTACACGGGCAGCAGTGGCCTGGTCAGTGTAGTAGTAGTAGAAAGAACGGACCGCAGACAGGCATCGAAGGCCTAAAATAAAAAAATTGGGCTGGCTGTAGGCAATTTTAAATTGGTTCCAGGGGTACACGGGCAGCAGTGGTGTGGTCAGTGGAGGCATATTGTAAGGAGTGACCGCAGACAGGCATCGAAGGCCTAAAATAATAACACATGGCTGTAGGCAATTTTAAATTGGTTCCAGGGGTACACGGGCAGCAGTGGCCTGGTCAGTGTAGTAGTAGTAGAAAGAACGGACCGCAGACAGGCATCGAAGGCCTAAAATAAAAAAATTGGGCTGGCTGTAGGCAATTTTAAATTGGTTCCAGGAGTACACGGGCAGCAGTGGTGTAGTCAGTGGAGGCATAGTGGAAGGAGTGACCGCAGACAGGCTTCGAAGGCCTAACATAACAAAAATGTCAATACAATGGTATTGTCAGTGGCAGGCATTGAAGGATGTCAGCGCATAGACTAAACATTGGTGGAGCTGTGAGATAATTTTGCAAGTGGTAGAGCACTGTTTGAGCTGGGGGTGGGGGAACTGTCTTGTGGCCGGCGGTACAGGCCCAGGGCCCCTCATATTACAACGGTGTGTCTGACGTTGGGTGCGCACCACCACCGCCAGAGACACTTTATTGTACTAGGAGGGACCCAGTGGCAGTGCCGTCGACCAAAAGCGGGCACACCCACCTCTTCAGACAAACAGCACTCTCACGGGTGCTGTCGCCAAGTGTCGATACCACGGCCCCGTGTGGGGAGTTTGGCCATTTAGTGAGGTGTAAACATGTCGTATGCTGGACAATCAGGTGCAGAAAATTACGAGATTGGAAAAAGCATTCAGAATAGTCCACAGGCAAGACCTTTTCATAGGAAAGCTAGGTGTCGGCCGGGCAAGGTGGGGCAAAAGATTTCGAAATCCAGTTGTGGTTCATTTTAATGAAGGTTAGATCATCTACATTTTGGGTAGCCAGACGAGTCCTTTTTTCTGTTAGTATTGAACCTGCAGCACTGAATACTCTTTCTGATAGGACACTAGCTGCCGGGCAAGCAAGCTCCTGCAATGCATATTCTGCCAATTCTGGCCAGGTGTCTAATTTTGATGCCCAGTAATCAAATGGGAATGACGGTTGAGGGAGAACATCGATAAGGGATGAAAAATAGTTTGTAACCATGCTGGACAAATGTTGTCTCCTGTCACTTTGAATTGATGCTGCAGTACCTGTCCTGTCTGCGGTCATAGCAAAATCACTCCACAACCTGGTCAGAAAACCCCTCTGGCCAACGCCACTTCTGATTTCTGCCCCTCTAACTCCTCTGGTCTGCTGGCCCCTGCAGCTCGTGTGAGAACGATCACGGGCGCTGTGTGCAGGGAATGCCAGAAGCAAATGGTCAACAAGAGTTGATTGTTTGGTTGCTAATATTAGTTCCAAGTTCTCATGTGGCATTATATTTTGCAATTTGCCTTTATAGCGAGGATCAAGGAGGCAGGCCAACCAGTAATCGTCATCGTTCATCATTTTAGTTATGCGTGTGTCCCTTTTGAGGATACGTAAGGCATAATCCGCCATGTGGGCCAAAGTTCCAGTTCTCAAATCTGCGGTTGTGCTTGGTTGAGGGGCAGTTTCAGGCAAATCCACGTCACTTGTGTCCCTCCAAAAACCAGAACCCGGCCTTGCCGCGCCACCAATTTCCAGTGGCCCCGGAAAAGCTTCCTCATTAAAAATATAATCATCCCCATCATCCTCCTCGTCCTCCTCCTCCTCTTCGCCCGCTAACTCGTCCTGTACACTGCCCTGGCCAGACAATGGCTGACTTTCATCAAGGCTTTCCTCTTCCTCAGCTGCAGACGCCTGATCCTTTATGTGCGTCAAACTTTGCATCAGCAGACGCATTAGGGGGATGCTCATGCTTATTATGGCGTTGTCTGCACTAACCAGCCGTGTGCATTCCTCAAAACACTGAAGGACTTGACACATGTCTTGAATCTTCGACCACTGCACACCTGACAACTCCATGTCTGCCATCCTACTGCATGCCCGTGTATGTGTATCCTCCCACAAAAACATAACAGCCCGCCTCTGTTCGCACAGTCTCTGAAGCATGTGCAGTGTTGAGTTCCACCTTGTTGCAACGTCTATGATTAGGCGATGCTGGGGAAGGTTCAAAGAACGCTGATAGGTCTGCATACGGGTGGAGTGTACGGGCGAACGGCGGATATGTGAGCAAAGTCCACGCACTTTGAGGAGCAGGTCGGATAACCCCGGATAACTTTTCAGGAAGCACTGCACCACCAGGTTTAAGGTGTGAGCCAGGCAAGGAATGTGTTTCAGTTGGGAAAGGGAGATGGCAGCCATGAAATTCCTTCCGTTATCACTCACTACCTTGCCTGCCTCAAGATCTACAGTGCCCAGCCACGACTGCGTTTCTTTCTGCAAGAACTCGGACAGAACTTCCGCGGTGTGTCTGTTGTCGCCCAAACACTTCATAGCCAATACAGCCTGCTGACGTTTGCCAGTAGCTGCCCCATAATGGGAGACCTGGTGTGCAACAGTGGCAGCTGCGGATGGAGTGGTTGTGCGACTGCGGTCTGTGGACGAGCTCTCGCTTCTGCAGGAGGACGAAGAGGAGGAGGAGGGGGTGCGAACGGCTACAGCCAACTGTTTCCTAGACCGTGGGCTAGGCAGAACTGTCCCAAACTTGCTGTCCCCTGTGGACCCTGCATCCACCACATTTACCCAGTGTGCCGTGATGGACACGTAACGTCCCTGGCCATGCCTACTGGTCCATGCATCTGTTGTCAGGTGCACCTTTGTGCTCACAGATTGCCTGAGTGCATGGACGAAGCACTCTTTAACATGCTGGTGGAGGGCTGTGATGGCTTTTCTGGAAAAAAAAGTGTCGACTGGGTAGCTCGTAGCGTGGTACAGCGTAGTCCATCAGGGCTTTGAAAGCTTCGCTTTCAACTAACCGGTAGGGCATCATCTCTAACGAGATTAGTCTAGCTATGTGGGCGTTCAAACCCTGTGTACGCGGATGCGAGGCTAAGTACTTCCTTTTTCTAACCATAGTCTCATGTAGGGTGAGCTGGACTGGAGAGCTGGAGATCGTGGAACTAGCGGGGGTGCCGGTGGACATGGCAGACTGAGAGACGGTGGGAGATGGTATTGTTGCCGCCGGTGCCCTAGATGCAGTGTTTCCTACTACAAAACTGGTGATTCCCTGACCCTGACTGCTTTGGCCTGGCAAAGAAACCTGCACAGATACTGCAGGTGGTGCGGAATATGGTGGCCCTACACTGCCGGAAGGGATGTTGCGTTGCTGACTAGCTTCATTGGCCGAGGGTGCTACAACCTTAAGGGACGTTTGGTAGTTAGTCCAGGCTTGCAAATGCATGGTGGTTAAATGTCTATGCATGCAACTTGTATTGAGACTTTTCAGATTCTGTCCTCTGCTTAAGGTAGTTGAACATTTTTGACAGATGACTTTGCGCTGATCAATTGGATGTTGTTTAAAAAAATGCCAGACTGCACTCTTTCTAGCATCGGATACCTTTTCAGGCATTGCAGACTGAGCTTTAACCGGATGGCCACGCTGTCCTCCAACAGGTTTTGGCTTTGCCACGCGTTTTGGGCAAGATACGGGCCCGGCAGATGGAACCTGTTGCGATGTTGATGCCTGCTGCGGCCCCTCCTCCTCCGCTTCAGAACTGCTGCCGCCTGCACCCTGTTCCCCCAATGGCTGCCAATCGGGGTCAAGAACTGGGTCATCTATTACCTCTTCTTGTAGCTCGTGTGCAACTTCATCTGTGTCACCGTGTCGGTCGGTGGTATAGCGTTCGTGATGGGGCAACATAGTCTCATCAGGGTCTGATTCTTGATCATTACCCTGCGAGGGCAATGTTGTGGTCTGAGTCAAAGGACCAGCATAGTAGTCTGGCTGTGGCTGTGCATCAGTGCACTCCATGTCAGATTCAACTTGTAATGGGCATGGACTGTTAACTGCTTCACTTTCTAAGCCAGGGACGGTATGTGTAAAGAGCTCCATGGAGTAACCCGTTGTGTCGCCTGCTGCATTCTTCTCTGTTGTTGTTTTTGCTGAAGAGGACAAGGAAGCGACTTGTCCCTGACCGTGAACATCCACTAACGACGCGCTGCTTTGACATTTACCAGTTTCACGAGAGGAGGCAAAAGAGCTAGAGGCTGAGTCAGCAAGATAAGCCAAAACTTGCTCTTGCTGCTCCGGCTTTAAAAGCGGTTTTCCTACTCCCAGAAAAGGGAGCGTTCGAGGCCTTGTGTAGCCAGACGACGAACCTGGCTCCACAGCTCCAGACTTAGGTGCAATATTTTTTTTCCCACGACCAGCTGATGCTCCACCACTACCACTACCCTCATTACCAGCTGACAATGAACGCCCCCGGCCACGACCTCTTCCACCAGACTTCCTCATTGTTTTAAAAACGTAAACAAACTAACGGTATTTGTTGCTGTCACACAAATTACACGGTGAGCTATAACTTCAGTATGATTTAGCTACCCCTTTACAGGTGAGTGAGACCACAACGAAAATCAGGCACAATGTTACACACTCTGTTGTTGGTGGCAACAAATGAGAGAGATGCCACACACGCAGGACTGTCACTGAAGCACAAATGTAAATATTAATCTCCCACTGTTTTTTTTTTTTTTTTTTTTCAGGGAGACTTTAGGAAAAAAAAATAATAGAATAAAATGATTTTTTCAGGAAGAATTTAGAAACCAAATAAAATAAAATGATTTTTTCAGGGAGAATTTAGAAAACAAATAAAACAAAAAAAGGCTTTCTATGGCCCACTGAGTGAGAGATGACGCACACAGGAGTCAGGAGTGGCACACAAGCCCAGAGGCCAATATTTATCTCTCACTGATTGATGTAGTGATTTTTTCAGGTAGATTTTGGAACCCAAATCAAGCTAAAAAAATAATAGGCTTTCTATGGCCCACAATTGGAGAGAGAGAGAGAGATGGCACACCCAGGAGTCAAGACTGGCACACAAGCAGAAAGGGCAATATTAATCTCCCACTGATTTGTTTTTTTTTTTTTTTTCAGGGAGACTTTAGGAAAAAAAATAATAGAATAAAATGATTTTTTCAGGAAGAATTTAGAAACCAAATAAAATAAAATGATTTTTTCAGGGAGAATTAAGAAAACAAATAAAACAAAAAAAGGCTTTCTATGGCCCACTGAGTGAGAGATGACGCACACAGGAGTCAGGAGTGGCACACAAGCCCAGAGGCCAATATTTATCTCCCACTGATTGATGTAGTGATTTTTTCAGGTAGATTTTGGAACCCAAATCAAGCTAAAAAAATAATAGGCTTTCTATGGCCCACAATTGGAGAGAGAGAGAGAGATGGCACACCCAGGAGTCAAGACTGGCACACAAGCAGAAAGGGCAATATTAATCTCCCACTGATTGATTTATTGATTTTTTCAGGTAGAATTTAGAACCCAAATAAAGTAAAAAAAAAAAGGGCTTTCTATGGCCCACTGAGTGAGTGATGATGCACACAGGAGTCAGGAGTGGCACACAAGCCCTGAGGCCAATATTTTTCTCCCACTGATTGATGTAGTGATTTTTTCAGGTAGATTTTGGAACCCAAATCAAGCTAAAAAAATAATAGGCTTTCTATGGCCCACAATTGGAGAGAGAGAGAGAGATGGCACACCCAGGAGTCAAGACTGGCACACAAGCAGAAAGGGCAATATTAATCTCCCACTGATTTGTTTTTTTTTTTTTTTCAGGGAGACTTTAGGAAAAAAAATAATAGAATAAAATGATTTTTTCAGGAAGAATTTAGAAACCAAATAAAATAAAATGATTTTTTCAGGGAGAATTTAGAAAACAAATAAAACAAAAAAAGGCTTTCTATGGCCCACTGAGTGAGAGATGACGCACACAGGAGTCAGGAGTGGCACACAAGCCCAGAGGCCAATATTTATCTCCCACTGATTGATGTAGTGATTTTTTCAGGTAGATTTTGGAACCCAAATCAAGCTAAAAAAATAATAGGCTTTCTATGGCCCACAATTGGAGAGAGAGAGAGAGAGATGGCACACCCAGGAGTCAAGACTGGCACACAAGCAGAAAGGGCAATATTAATCTCCCACTGATTTGTTTTTGGTTTTTTTTCAGGGAGACTTTATGAAAAAAAATAATAGAATAAAATGATTTTTTCAGGAAGAATTTAGAAACCAAATAAAATAAAATGATTTTTTCAGGGAGAATTTAGAAAACAAATAAAACAAAAAAAGGCTTTCTATGGCCCACTGAGTGAGAGATGACGCACACAGGAGTCAGGAGTGGCACACAAGCCCAGAGGCCAATATTTATCTCCCACTGATTGATGTAGTGATTTTTTCAGGTAGATTTTGGAACCCAAATCAAGCTAAAAAAATAATAGGCTTTCTATGGCCCACAATTGGAGAGAGAGAGAGAGATGGCACACCCAGGAGTCAAGACTGGCACACAAGCAGAAAGGGCAATATTAATCTCCCACTGATTGATTTATTGATATTTTCAGGTAGAATTTAGAACCCAAATAAAGCAAAAAAAAAAAAAAAAAAGGGCTTTCTATGGCCCACTGAGTGAGTGATGATGCGCACAGGAGTCAGGAGTGGCACACAAGCCCTGAGGCCAATATTTTTCTCCCACTGATTGATGTAGTGATTTTTTCAGGTACATTTTAGAGCCCAAATCAAGCAAAAAAATAAATAGGCTTTCTATGGCCCACTATTTGTGAGAGAGATGGCACGCTCAGGACTGGCACACAAGCCCAGAGGCCAATATTAATCTCCCACTTTATTTTTTTTTTGTTCAAGGGAAAATTTATAAACCCAATAAAAAAAATAATAAATAGGCTTGCTATGGCCCACTATCTGAGAGAGAGAGATGGCACGCTTAGGACTGGCACACAAGCCCAAAGGCCAATATTAATCTCCCACTGATTGATTTATTGATTTTTTCAGGTAGAATTTAGAACCCAAATAAAGCAAAAAAAAAAAAAAAATGGGCTTTCTATGGCCCACTGAGTGAGTGATGATGCACACAGGAGTCAGGAGTGGCACACAAGCCCTGAGGCCAATATTTTTCTCCCACTGATTGATGTAGTGATTTTTTCAGGTAGATTTTAGAACCAAAATCAAGCAAAAAAATAAATAGGCTTTCTATGGCCCACTGACTGAGAGATGGCACACACAGGAGTCAAGAGTGGCACACAAGCCCTGAGGCCAATATTTTTCTCCCACTGATTGATGTAGTGATTTTTTCAGGTAGATTTTATAACCCAAATCAAGCAAAAAAATAAATAGGCTTTCTATGGCCCACTATTTGTGAGAGAGATGGCACGCTCAGGACTGGCACACAAGCCCAGAGGCCAATATTAATCTCCCACTTTTTTTTTTTTTGTTCCAGGGAAAATTTATAAACCCAATAAAAAAATAATAAATAGGCTTGCTATGGCCCACTATCTGAGAGAGAGAGATGGCACGCTTAGGACTGGCACACAAGCCAAAAGGCCAATATTAATCTCCCACTGATTGATTTATTGATTTTTTCAGGTAGAATTTAGAACCCAAATAAAGCAAAAAAAAAAAAAAATGGGCTTTCTATGGCTCACTGAGTGAGTGATGATGCACACAGGAGTCAGGAGTGGCACACAAGCCCTGAGGCCAATATTTTTCTTCCACTGATTGATGTAGTGATTTTTTCAGGTAGATTTTATAACCCAAATCAAGCAAAAAAATTAATAGGCTTTCTATGGCCCACTGACTGAGAGATGGCACACACAGGGATGGCACTCTAGCAGAAATGTCAATCTTAATCTCCCACAAAAAAAAAAAAAAACAGGGAGTGTCCTTCAATTACTATCTCCCTGCAGTAATCTCAGCCAGGTATGGCAGGCAGCAATAAGGAGTGGACTGATGCACAAATTAAATAAAAAGTGTGTACAAACAAAAAAGATAGCTGTGCAGAAAGGAAGGAACAAGAGGATTTGTGCTTTGAAAAAAGCAGTTGGTTTGCACAGCGGCGTACACACAGCAATGCAGCTATCAGGGAGCCTTCTAGGGCAGCCCAATGAGCTACAGCGCTGAGGGGAAAGAAAAAAATGTAGCTTCCACTGTCCCTGCACACCGAAGGTGGTGTTGGGCAGTGGAAATCGCTACAGCACAAGCGGTTTGGTGGTTAATGGACCCTGCCTAACGCTATCCCTGCTTCTGACGAAGCGGCAGCAACCTCTCCCTAAGCTCAGATCAGCAGCAGTAAGATGGCGGTCGGCGGGAACGCCCCTTTATAGCCCCTGTGACGCCGCAGACAGCAAGCCAATCACTGCAATGCCCTTCTCTAAGATGGTGGGGACCAGGACCTATGTCATCACGCTGCCCATACTCTGCGTTTACCTTCATTGGCTGAGAAATGGAGCTTTTCGCGTCATTGAAACGCAACTTTGGCGCGAAAGTCGCGTACCGCATGGCCGACCCCGCACAGGGGTCGGATCGGGTTTCATGAAACCCGACTTTGCCAAAAGTCGGCGACTTTTGAAAATGAACGACCCGTTTCGCTCAACCCTAATGGTGACACTTCTAGACCCACACTACACGGAGAACTTTCAATCTCTTCTACCAGGGGCAGAGAGGTGTACTAAAATGTTGCAGTTCCAGAGGGTGCTTGTAGCGGAATTACTTAGAAAATTCTCATGTAAGAACGCTGGCAGCAGACGTCAGAGTTTGTTGTACAACCAAGGAGTCCAAACGAGAGAGACAGAAGTACAATCCAGCTCAGGCAGGGGAACCATGGCAAAGTTCTGGGACAGTTTCCTCAGACCCTCCCATCGTGATGGCACAGAGGCAAGGGGTGCTGTCACAAGAAGTGCAATGTTTGGGAAGATGGTGAGGGAGTACCTTGCAGATCGTACAAATGTCCTCCGTGATTCCTCTGTGCCTTTTAATTATTGGGAATCCAAGCTGGACACGTGGCATCAACTGGCTCTCTACACCTTGGAGGTCCTGGCCTCCTCTGCTGCTAGCGTTCTGTCAGAGCGGGATTTTAGTGGTGCTGATGGAATTATAACAGATAAGCGCATCCGCCTGTCAACTGAAAATGCTGACAGGCTGACTCTTATAAAAATGAACAAGGGCTCGATTGGGAAAAACTTCTGTACACCACCAAGTGAAAACAGCAAAACATAACCTCATATGCTTTCTCTCTTTTGGAGGGGTGTATTCTCATGCACCTCTTCGCAACCACACATGGGTATACGCTTCCAGATTTGGTCTGTTTGCTGTTATCCTCCTCCTTATCCTCATCATCCAGAACCACTAAATGACCAGGGTGAACGTGCTCTTTACTGTTATAGGCTCGTGCATTTTGGGCAAGGGGGCTGTGATGGCACTATTTTAATTTGTAAAAAAAAGGATCCCACATTTGGGAATTGGGCATGACATTGCATTGGCCTGCTTCTTAATTCTGTCTCCTGCATTGTGTCCTTTAACTGCCACTAGATCACCAGGATGAACGTGCTCTGTACGGTGCATTTTGAGAAAGGGGGCTATGATGGCCCTATTTTAATTTGTAAAAAGGGACCCCACATTGGGGAATTGGGCATGACATTATATTGGGCCTACTTCTTCATTCTGTCTCCTGCAATGTGTCCTTTAACTGCCACTAGATAACCAGGCTGAACGTGCTCTGTACGGTGCATTTTGGGCAAGGGGGCTGTGATGGCACTCTTTTATATTGTAAAAAATTGACCCCACATTGAGGAATTGGGCATGAGAAAACTAAGGGGGTCCTGTTATGTTTGCTAATGACAGGTGTTATGAAGGCAATCCAGAAACACAGTGTGCTTAGCGATCAGAGCGCACACAGTGATCTGACAAATACCCAAAAATACAAGAACGAGCTCTGAGACGTGGAAACTCTGTAGACTGCACACCTGATCCTATCCTAAACACAACTAAAAGCGGCTGTGGATTGCGCCTAACAACTACCTAGGCAACTCGGCACAGCCTAAGAAACTAGCTAGCCTGAAGATAGAAAAATAGGCCTGACTTGCCCCAGAGAAATTCCCCAAAGGAAAAGGCAGCCCCCCACATATAATGACTGTGAGTAAGATGAAAAGACAAAACGTAGGGATGAAATAGATTCAGCAAAGTGGGGCCCGATATTCTAGGACAGAGCGAGGACAGTAAAGCGAACTTTGCAGTCTACAAAAAACCCTAAAGCAAAACCACGCAAAGGGGGCAAAAAAAACCCACCGTGCCGAACTAACGGCACGGCGGTACACCCTTTGCGTCTCAGAGCTTCCAGCAAAACAAAAGACAAGCTGGACAGAAAAAAAGCAACAAAAAAGCAAAAAGCACTTAGCTATACAGAGCAGCAGGTCACAGGAACAATCAGGAGAAGCTCAGATCCAACACTGAAACATTGACAAGGAGCAAGGATAGCAGCATCAGGCGGAGTTAAGTAATGAAGCAGTTAACGAGCTCACCAGAACACCTGAGGGAGGAAGCTCAGAGGCTGCAGTACCACTTGTGACCACAGGAGTGAATTCAGCCACAGAATTCACAACAGTACCCCCCCTTGAGGAGGGGTCACCGAACCCTCACCAGAGCCCCCAGGCCGACCAGGATGAGCCGCATGAAAGGCACGAACAAGATCGGAAGCATGAACATCAGAGGCAAAAACCCAGGAATTATCTTCCTGAGCATAACCCTTCCATTTAACCAGATACTGGAGTTTCCGTCTAGAAACACGAGAATCCAAAATCTTCTCCACAATATACTCCAATTCCCCCTCCACCAAAACCGGGGCAGGAGGCTCAACAGATGGAACCATAGGTGCCACGTATCTCCGCAACAACGACCTATGGAATACATTATGTATGGAAAAGGAGTCTGGGAGGGTCAAACGAAAAGACACAGGATTGAGAACCTCAGAAATCCTATACGGACCAATAAAACGAGGTTTAAATTTAGGAGAGGAAACCTTCATAGGAATATGACGAGAAGATAACCAAACCAGATCCCCAACACGAAGTCGGGGACCCACACGGCATCTGCGATTAGCGAAAAGTTGAGCTTTCTCCTGGGACAAGATCAAATTGTCCACTACCTGAGTCCAGATCTGCTGCAACCTATCCACCACAGAATCCACACCAGGACAGTCCGAAGACTCAACCTGTCCTGAAGAGAAACGAGGATGGAACCCAGAATTGCAAAAAAATGGAGAAACCAAGGTAGCCGAGCTGGCCCGATTATTAAGGGCGAACTCAGCCAACGGCAAAAAGGACACCCAATCATCCTGGTCTGCAGAAACAAAACATCTCAGATATGTTTCCAAGGTCTGATCGGTTCGTTCGGTCTGGCCATTAGTCTGAGGATGGAAAGCCGAGGAAAAGGATAGGTCAATGCCCATCCTACCACAAAAGGCTCGCCAAAACCTTGAAACAAACTGGGAACCTCTGTCAGAAACAATATTCTCAGGAATGCCATGCAACCGAACCACATGCTGAAAGAACAAAGGTACCAAATCAGAGGAGGAAGGCAATTTAGCCAAGGGCACCAGATGGACCATTTTAGAAAAGCGATCACAGACCACCCAAATGACTGACATCTTTTGAGAAACGGGAAGGTCAGAAATGAAATCCATCGAAATATGTGTCCAAGGCCTCTTTGGGACCGGCAAGGGCAAAAGCAACCCACTGGCACGAGAACAGCAGGGCTTAGCCCTAGCACAAATCCCACAGGACTGCACAAAAGTACGTACATCCCGTGACAGAGATGGCCACCAGAAGGATCTAGCCACTAACTCTCTGGTACCAAAGATTCCAGGATGA
The DNA here is from genome assembly GCF_032444005.1 of Ranitomeya imitator. Taxonomy (NCBI): domain Eukaryota; kingdom Metazoa; phylum Chordata; class Amphibia; order Anura; family Dendrobatidae; genus Ranitomeya; species Ranitomeya imitator. Next base: position 200,374,114 of record NC_091285.1, on the reverse strand, counting down.
CCAGCCAACACCGAACAATGAAGTTCAGAGATAAGTTTATTAGTCCACCTATCAGGGACGAACAGTTTCTCTGCTGGACAACGATCAGGTTTATTCGCCTGAAATTTTTGCAGCACCCGCCGCAAATCAGGGGAGATGGCAGACACAATGACTCCTTCCTTGAGGATACCCGCTGGCTCAGATAAACCCGGAGAGTCGGGCACAAAACTCCTAGACAGAGCATCCGCCTTCACATTTTTAGAGCCCGGAAGGTACGAAATCACAAAGTCGAAGCGGGCAAAAAATAACGACCAACGGGCCTGTCTAGGATTCAAGCGCTTGGCAGACTCGAGATAAGTCAAGTTCTTATGATCAGTCAATACCACCACGCGATGCTTAGCTCCTTCAAGCCAATGACGCCACTCCTCGAATGCCCACTTCATGGCCAGCAACTCTCGATTGCCCACATCATAATTACGCTCAGCGGGCGAAAACTTCCTGGAAAAGAAAGCACATGGTTTCATCACTGAGCAATCAGAACCTCTCTGTGACAAAACCGCCCCTGCTCCAATCTCAGAAGCATCAACCTCGACCTGGAACGGAAGAGAAACATCTGGCTGACACAACACAGGGGCAGAACAAAAACGACGCTTCAACTCCTGAAAAGCTTCCACAGCAGCAGAAGACCAATTAACCAAATCAGCACCCTTCTTGGTCAAATCGGTCAATGGTTTGGCAATGCTAGAAAAATTACAGATGAAGCGACGATAAAAATTAGCAAAGCCCAGGAACTTTTGCAGGCTTTTCAGAGATGTCGGCTGAATCCAATCCTGGATGGCTTGGACCTTAACTAGATCCATCTCGATAGTAGAAGGGGTAAAGATGAACCCCAAAAATGAAACTTTCTGCACACCGAAGAGACACTTTGATCCCTTCACAAACAAAGAGTTAGCACGCAGGAACTGAAAAACCATTCTGACCTGCTTCACATGAGACTCCCAATCATCTGAGAAGATCAAAATGTCATCCAAGTAAACAATCAGGAATTTATCCAGATACTCACGGAAGATGTCATGCATAAAAGACTGAAACACAGATGGAGCATTGGCAAGTCCGAACGGCATCACTAGATACTCAAAATGACCCTCGGGCGTATTGAATGCAGTTTTCCATTCATCTCCTTGCCTGATTCTCACCAGATTATACGCACCACGAAGATCTATCTTAGTGAACCAACTAGCCCCCTTAATCCGAGCAAACAAGTCAGATAACAATGGCAAGGGATACTGAAATTTAACAGTGATCTTATTAAGAAGGCGGTAATCAATACACGGTCTCAGCGAACCATCCTTCTTGGCTACAAAGAAGAACCCTGCTCCCAGTGGTGATGACGATGGGCGAATATGTCCCTTCTCCAGGGATTCCTTCACATAACTGCGCATAGCGGCGTGTTCGGGCACGGATAAATTAAATAATCGACCTTTAGGGAATTTACTACCAGGAATCAAATTGATAGCACAATCACAATCCCTATGCGGAGGTAGAGCATCGGACTTGGGCTCTTCAAATACATCCTGATAATCAGACAAGAACTCTGGGACCTCAGAAGGGGTGGATGACGAAATCGACAAAAATGGAACATCACCATGTACCCCCTGACAACCCCAGCTGGATACCGACATTGAATTCCAATCCAATACTGGATTATGGGTTTGTAGCCATGGCAACCCCAACACGACCACATCATGCAGATTATGCAACACCAGAAAGCGAATAACTTCCTGATGTGCAGGAGCCATGCACATGGTCAGCTGGGCCCAGTATTGAGGTTTATTCTTGGCCAAAGGTGTAGCATCAATTCCTCTCAATGGAATAGGACACCGCAAAGGCTCCAAGAAAAACCCACAACGTTTAGCATAATCCAAATCCATCAGATTCAGGGCAGCGCCCGAATCCACAAACGCCATGACAGAAAACGACGACAAAGAGCATATCAAGGTAATGGACAGAAGGAATTCTCTTAGTTCTAAGAGAACTAAGTAATGTAATAGATAAACCATTATTTCTTATTTTTAGGGACTCTATAGCGACAGGGTCTGTTCCGCAGGATTGGCGCATAGCAAATGTGGTGCCAATATTCAAAAAGGGCTCTAAAAGTGAACCTGGAAATTATAGGCCAGTAAGTCTAACCTCTATTGTTGGTAAAATATTTGAAGGGTTTCTGAGGGATGTTATTCTGGATTATCTCAATGAGAATAACTGTTTAACTCCATATCAGCATGGGTTTATGAGAAATCGCTCCTGTCAAACCAATCTAATCAGTTTTTATGAAGAGGTAAGCTATAGGCTGCACAACGGTGAGTCATTGGACGTGGTATATCTCGATTTTTCCAAAGCGTTTGATACCGTGCCGCACAAGAGGTTGGTACACAAAATGAGAATGCTTGGTCTGGGGGAAAATGTGTGTAAATGGGTTAGTAACTGGCTTAGTGATAGAAAGCAGAGGGTGGTTATAAATGGTATAGTCTCTAACTGGGTCGCTGTGACCAGTGGGGTACCGCAGGGGTCGGTATTGGGACCTGTTCTCTTCAACATATTCATTAATGATCTGGTAGAAGGTTTACACAGTAAAATATCGATATTTGCAGATGATACAAAACTATGTAAAGAAGTTAATACAAGAGAAGATAGTATTCTGCTACAGATGGATCTGGATAAGTTGGAAACTTGGGCTGAAAGGTGGCAGATGAGGTTTAACAATGATAAATGTAAGGTTATACACATGGGAAGAAGGAATCAATGTCACCATTACACACTGAATGGGAAACCACTGGGTAAATCTGACAGTGAGAAGGACTTGGGGATCCTAGTTAATGATAAACTTACCTGGAGCAGCCAGTGCCAGGCAGCAGCTGCCAAGGCAAACAGGATCATGGGGTGCATTAAAAGAGGTCTGGATACACATGATGAGAGCATTATACTGCCTCTGTACAAATCCCTAGTTAGACCGCACATGGAGTACTGTGTCCAGTTTTGGGCACCGGTGCTCAGGAAGGATATAATGGAACTAGAGAGAGTACAAAGGAGGGCAACAAAATTAATAAAGGGGATGGGAGAACTACAATACCCAGATAGATTAGCGAAATTAGGATTATTTAGTCTAGAAAAAAGACGACTGAGGGGCGATCTAATAACCATGTATAAGTATATAAGGGGACAATACAAATATCTCGCTGAGGATCTGTTTATACCAAGGAAGGTGACGGGCACAAGGGGGCATTCTTTGCGTCTGGAGGAGAGAAGGTTTTTCCACCAACATAGAAGAGGATTCTTTACTGTTAGGGCAGTGAGAATCTGGAATTGCTTGCCTGAGGAGGTGGTGATGGCGAACTCAGTCGGGGGGTTCAAGAGAGGCCTGGATGTCTTCCTGGAGCAGAACAATATTGTATCATACAATTAAGTTCTGTAGAAGGACGTAGATCTGGGGATTTATTATGATGGAATATAGGCTGAACTGGATGGACAAATGTCTTTTTTGGGCCTTACTAACTATGTTACTATGTATGTTACTATGTTACTATGAATTTGGACTGTACAGTACCAATGACGGCAGACCTAGCGGACCGCTTAGTGCGCTTAGGACAATCAGAAATAGCATGAGTGGAATCACCACAGTAGAAACACAGACCATTCAGACGTCTGTATTCCTGCCGTTCAACTCTAGTCATAGTCCTATCGCACTGCATAGGCTCAGGTTTAACCTCAGGCAGTACCGCCAAATGGTGCACAGATTTACGCTCGCGCAAGCGTCGACCGATCTGAATGGCCAAAGACAAAGACTCATTCAAACCAGCAGGCATAGGAAATCCCACCATGACATCCTTAAGAGCCTCAGAGAGACCCTTTCTGAACAAAGCTGCCAGCGCAGATTCATTCCACTGAGTGAGTACTGACCATTTCCTAAATTTCTGACAATATACTTCTATATCATCCTGACCCTGGCACAAAGCCAGCAAATTTTTCTCAGCCTGATCCACTGAATTAGGCTCATCGTACAGCAATCCGAGCGCCAGGAAAAACGCATCGACACTACTCAATGCAGGGTCTCCTGGCGCAAGAGAAAATGCCCAGTCTTGAGGGTCGCCGCGCAAAAAAGAAATAATAATCAAAACCTGTTGAATAGGATTACCAGAAGAATGAGGTTTCAAGGCCAGAAATAGCTTACAATTATTTTTGAAACTTAGAAACTTAGTTCTATCTCCAAAAAACAAATCAGGAATAGGAATTCTTGGTTCTAACATAGATTTCTGATCAATAGTATCTTGAATTTTTTGTACATTTATAATGAGATTATCCATTGAAGAGCACAGACCCTGAATATCCATGTCCACACCTGTGTCCAGAATCACCCAAATGTCTAGGGGAAAAAAAAAAAAAGTGAACACAGAGCTGAGAAAAAAAAAAAATGATGTCAGAACTTTTTCTTTCCCTCTATTGAGAATCATTAGTTTGGCTCCTTGTACTGTTATGTTTGCTAATGACAGGTGTTATGAAGGCAATCCAGAAACACAGTGTGCTTAGCGATCAGAGCGCACACAGTGATCTGACAAATACCCAAAAATACAAGAACGAGCTCTGAGACGTGGAAACTCTGTAGACTGCACACCTGATCCTATCCTAAACACAACTAAAAGCGGCTGTGGATTGCGCCTAACAACTACCTAGGCAACTCGGCACAGCCTAAGAAACTAGCTAGCCTGAAGATAGAAAAATAAGCCTGACTTGCCCCAGAGAAATTCCCCAAAGGAAAAGGCAGCCCCCCACATATAATGACTGTGAGTAAGATGAAAAGACAAAACGTAGGGATGAAATAGATTCAGCAAAGTGGGGCCCGATATTCTAGGACAGAGCGAGGACAGTAAAGCGAACTTTGCAGTCTACAAAAAACCCTAAAGCAAAACCACGCAAAGGGGGCAAAAAAAAACCACCGTGCCGAACTAACGGCACGGCGGTACACCCTTTGCGTCTCAGAGCTTCCAGCAAAACAAAAGACAAGCTGGACAGAAAAAAAGCAACAAAAAGCAAAAAGCACTTAGCTATACAGAGCAGCAGGTCACAGGAACAATCAGGAGAAGCTCAGATCCAACACTGAAACATTGACAAGGAGCAAGGATAGCAGCATCAGGCGGAGTTAAGTAATGAAGCAGTTAACGAGCTCACCAGAACACCTGAGGGAGGAAGCTCAGAAGCTGCAGTACCACTTGTGACCACAGGAGTGAATTCAGCCACAGAATTCACAACAGGGTCCAAAGAACAAAGAATATGTAAAGACTGGTAGCCATCCAAAAAGACAAATACAAGCCCCAGATGGCACTACAAGAGAGAACAGCAAAAAAAAAAACAAGCTAAGTAGGTTCAATAAGCAAAAAATGTATATAGTAATCTAGTGGCCGTTCAGTAAATAAATAAATTACTAGCCCCAGATGGTAACAACACTATTAGCACACAGATCCCCTTTACAATAAGACAGGCAGTGAAGCCCTTACCGTTCAGTGGAGAGTGTCATGTGTGTGCTGGCAGATCTGCAGATATATTGATGTAAATTTTGCAGATGCAGATAGCAGTAGAGTAGGATAGCAATTAATCAGACAGAGCCAGGTTAAGCTCCGGCCTGCAGCTTTCCCTGGATGTCTGTAAAAGTTAAAGTAAAACCAGCAAGCTGCCTGAGCGTGTGATGTCCAACAAACTACGGGGCAGCACAAGAGCCAGGAAACTGACCAACATGTTTCAAAGGCAGAGCTGCCTTCTTCCTCAGGGTGATCCTGCATCCAGTTGGCATCCAGCTGCCTAACTCCCTATAACCTAGGGAGTATGCCAATTAACCCACTCATTGCCTGCAATAAACTTTAAAATGCCTAGAGTGAACCTCCAGTCTTTTATGTTTAAATAGAGGAAGCCAATGGCGTGATGCAGTGATAAATGATATATAAAAGGCTGATACTGCGCATCCATGACAATAACAATTAAAAAATCCTTTTATTGGTACATTAACCTTTAAAACCAAGAACAGTGAGACAAGAACAGCCAGGTAGGAGACACCACTCAGGTCTTCCCTGGATAAAATCTATATCAAGATAATTATTTATTAGAATATTTTTTTTAAAGATTTTTGAGGAATCAATTAAAGCATTATTTAAAAAATTATTATTTAAAAAGCAATTTCCCTGATTAGATTAAGATAAGAAAATGTGTAATGGGGGAGGGGAAAGGGGGATGTTTATTAGGGTAATAGTCAAGAATTTCAAGGAATATTAAAAATGATTAAACAAATATTTTAAAGCCTCAAGAAACCAGCTCAATGTCTCATATATGGTATAGTGGACTTGAGACGTTTATTTGAAAGCATATATTTCAAAATCATGGTTGAGACCTTTTGGAGCTAGGCAGTACAGGGTGAAAATCCATTTGGATTCCACCCTGGACATTGCTTTAACATAATTCCCCCCCCCTATTGGATTTTGGTGGACTTTTTGAATACCAGAGAACCAGATATTCTGAATTGCCTTATTGTGGAATTTTCTGAAATGACGGGATAGGGGGTGTTGAGGAAACCTTTTTGTATGTTCATTAGATGTTCCTTAATGCGAGTAGATAGATCCCTCTTTGAGTGCCCAATGTAAAATTTACAGGCAAGTCATTAACCTGCAAACGATTTACCTTAACATATTTCCCAGCAAAATCCGTTTTGGTTTAGTTTTAGTGTGTTTTTGGAAAAAATTGTTTAAAGCTGTGAACTGGAGTCAGGAATGCTTCCCAAGGGGCGATCCTCATGATGTTCCTGTGTCATTTGAGCAGTGTTTCCATCATTTTCAGATGTTTTTAGACCTTAAAAGGACCCCTGGAGGGATCGCGGTAAAAATACTCGGGTCTCCCATAGACTTACATTGGGCTCGTTGTTCTGGCCGAGTACCCGAGTGTTCCAATCTGCTCGACCCGAGCAACGAGCACCCGAGCATTTTAGTGCTCGCTCAGCACTAATGTAAATATATACACTGCTCAAAAAAATAAAGGGAACACTCAAATAACACATCCTAGATCTGAATGAATGAAATATTCTTATTGAATACTTTGTTCTGTACAAAGTTGAATGTACTGACAACAAAATCACACAAAAATCATCAATGGAAATCAAATTTATTAACCAATGGAGGTCTGTATTTGGAACGATACTCAAAATCAAAGTGGAAAATTAAATTACAGACTTATCCAACTTCAGTGGAAATGCCTCAAAACAAGTAAATGATGCACACAGTAGCATGTGTGTGGCCTCCACATGCCTGTATGACCTCCCTACAATGTCTATACATGCTCCTGATGAGGTGGCGAATGGTTTCCTGAGGGTTCTCCTCCCAAACCTGGACTAAATCATCCGCCATCTCCTAGACAGTAAGTGGTGCAACGTGATGTTGGTGGTTGGTGCGAGACATGATGTCCTAGATGTGTTCAATCTGATTCAGGGCTGGAGAACAGGCGGGCCAGTCCGTAGCTTCAATGCCTTCATCTTGCAGGAACTGCTGACACAAACCAGCCACATAAGGTCTGGCATTGTCTTGCATTAGGAGGAACCCAGGGCCAACATCACCAGCATATGGAATCACAAGGGATCTGAGGATCTCATCTCGGTACCTAATAGAAGTCAGGCTACCCCTGGTGAGCACATGGAGGGCTGTGCGGCCCTCCAAAGAAATGCCACCCCACACCATTACTGACCCACTGCCAAACTGGTCATGCTGAAGGATGTTGCAGGCAGCAGATCGATCTCCATGGCATCTCCAGACTCTGTCACATCTGTCACATGTGCTCAGCGTGAACCTGCTTTCATCTGTGATGAGCACAGGGTGCCAGTGGCAAATTTGCCAATCCTGGTGTTCTGTGGCAAATGCCAAGCATCCTGCACAGTGTTAGCTGTGAGCACAACCCCCATCTGTGGACATGGGGCACTCAGACCATCCTGATGGAGTCGGTTTCAAATCGTTTGTGCAGACACATGCACATTTGTGGCCTGCTGGAGGTCATTTTGCAGGGTTCTGGCAGTGCTTCTCCTGTTCCTCCTTGCACAAAGGCTGAGTTAGCGGTCCTGCTGCTGGGTTGTTGCCCTCCTACGGCCCCCTCCACATCCCCTGGTGTACTGGCCTGTCTCCTGGTAGCGCCTCCAGCCTCTGGACGCTATGGTGACAGACAAAGCAAACTTTCTTGCCACAGCTTGCATTAATGTGCCATCCTAGATGAGCTGCACTACCTGACCCACTTGTGTGGGTTGTAGAGTCTGTCTCATGCTACCACGAGTGTGACAGCACAACCAACATTCAAAAGTGACCAAAACATCAGCCAGAAAGCATTGGTACCGAGATGTGGTCTGTGGTCCCCAACTGCAGAACCACTTCTTTATTGGGGGTGTCTTGATAATTGCCAAAAATTTCCATCTGTTGTCTATTCAGCATGTGAAATTGATTGTCACTCAGTGTTGCTTCCTAAGTGGACAGTTTGACTTCACAGAAGTTTGATTTGCTTGGAGTTATATTCTGTTGTTTAAGTTTTCCCTTTATTTTTTGAGCAGTGTATAATTACCTGAAAAGCCAAAACTCTAATCTAGTATAGTTGAAAATAAGGGACTTTTAGTAGTCCATGTATGTGGTGTTTAGGCCTATAGTCTTGAAAAATTCTTAAGCATACAGGGCTAAAAAGACCTGCATATATAGATTAATAAAAGTCCCTTATTTTTACCCTTACTAGACTGGAGTTCTGTCTTTTTCTGGTAATTCTCAAAATTTTAGGTTGATATTTTTGCTTGGTGTGGTTTCACTTTTTTTTCAACATAGAGAGACTTTATTTAAAAAATTCCAGATATACAAGGAGTTAACTGTCTTAGCAGTAGATACACTTTTAATGCCATTCTGAAACCTGCTTTGCAGTAAGCGGCTCAAGAGGAACAGGTGTCTGTGCTCAGATGGTGGTCCTGCAGCTGGGTTGGCAGGCACATGCAAAAGATCTCTCCTCTGTCCATGGGAAACATATGCAGAGCACATGTACCAAACAAATTAGCATAGCCAAATTAGTCTTTAGTCACACACAATGCTTTAAATCCTTTACATTTCTGGAAGGTTATCAACAATATTTTTGATCGTTCTAGTATTCAGAGATTTCTATATCCCAAAAGGGAAGGTTACTTTTACTTAGTTCACTTTCGAGGATATGTGTTTTATTGGCAAGATTATGTAAATGTCTTTTGAACTAAATGAAACATCTTGGCAGATAATGTAATATTTGTTCTTTTAAAGGCCTAATGTGATGATTTGTGTTACTCTTGATGCAAATTAAGTAAATCATATCAAGACATCTCTACTAAACTAGGGAAAACATTTTATATAATTCTTATAAACCAGCTTAAATGCCAAGACAGAATGTAAGAAAATGATAACTAAATCTGTGGCAGTCTTAGAACAAAAAAACCCTTTCCCCCACTCTTAACATCACTAATAAGAGCCTCATTATTGACAGAGCATTTCCTTTAACCCCTTAACGACAGCTAATATGCTTTTTAACGGCGGTAGTTAAGGGTACTTAAACCACAGCAACCTTAATTAATGGTGCTGTGGAAAAAGTGTATAGCACCCCCAGAGTTGGATTCTCTCCAAGGTCTCAGCTGCCGGGGGTAGCCGAGACCCCAGAGAACATGATTCGGGTCGGTTTTTACCGACCCCTGGGTTGCGATAACCTTTAACTGTATAATGGCGACCGCAAAATAAAAAACACAATTTGTCATTTAATTTCTCTGTCCTCTGATGTGATCGCACAATAGGGTCCCCGATCCCCCCTCGATGTCTCCCGGTGTCCCTGGGTCCTCCTGCTTCCCTCCACGGCTGCTGGCGTCTTCTTCCGGTAAGAAAATGGTGGGCGGAAAGATTTTCCCTATTGGTTCATTTTGGTCACTGTGATAGACCCTATCGCAGTGATCAAAATAAAAAAAAATAGTAAACAGCCCCCTTTTATCACCCCCTTAGCTAGGGAAAATTAATAAAATAAACAAAATGTATTTATTTCCATTTTCCCACTAGGGTTGGAGCTGGACTAAAGTTAGGGTTAGGGTTGGGGCTAAAATTAGGGTTAGGGTTAGAGATGGGATTAGGGTTAGGGTTGGGATCAGGGTTATGATTAGGGTTAGGGTTGGCATTAGGGTTAGGGTTGGGATTAGGATTATTGTTGGGATAAGGGTTTGGATTAGGTTTAGGGTTGAGATTAGGGGTAGGGTTAAGATTAGTGTTAAGGTTGGGATAAGGGGTAAGTTTGTGGTTAGGATTATGGTTAGGGTTGGGATTAGGGTTAGGGTAGGGATTAGGGTTAGGTTTGGGATTAGGGTTAGGGGTGTGTTGGGGTTAGGCTTGTAATTAGGGTTATGGTTAAGGTTGGGATTAGGGTAAGGGGTGTTTTGGGGTTAGGGTTGTGATTAGGGTTATGGTTAGGGTTGGGATTAGGGTTAGGGGTGTGCTGGGGTTAGATTTGTCATAAGGGTTATGGTTAGGGTTGATATTAGGGTTAAGGGTGTGTTGGGGTTAGGGTTGGAGTTAGAATTGTGGGGTTTCCACTGTTTAGGTACATCAGGGGGTCTCCAAACGCGACATGGCGCCACCATTGATTCCAGCCAATTTTGCGTTCAAAAAGTCAAATGGTGCTCCCTCCCTTCTGAGCTCTGCTGTGCGTCCAAACAGTGGTTTACCCCCACGTATGGGGCATCAGCGTACTTAGGACAAATTGTACAACAACTTTTGGAGTGTAATTTCTCCTGTTACCCTTGGAAAAATAAAAAATTGGGGGCTAAAAAAATCATTTTTTTTTTAAAAAATGATTTTTTAATATCACGGCACTGTGTTATAAAATTCTGTGAAGCACTTGGGAGTTCAAACTGCTGACAACAAAGTGCGCAGCCCCCTGAGGAAGCCCACACGAAACTCGCATTGGGGCTGTGTGATCTGACCGGTTACAAGGACCTATTTGGGTGAGACTTTTTCTGTGTACTAGATTTGGACTAATCATGTTTTAAGCGTTTTTGAGTTTACAGCTATGATGGCAATAGGTTTTTACTTACCCTAGTTACACCCATAGTGTTATATTAACTTTCTAGTACTGTGACAGTGCTGCAATATTTATATACTTATATAAGATTATTGCATTATGGGGATTTTTATGGTCTCTGAATTCCCGGTCCTTATATACATGTAATAGTGTTGGATCTTTTTTTCTCTTGTGTCCTTCACTGTGATAATTTTTTGTTCATATAATCTTTTTTAATAATATTGTGTACATGGCATTTTTATGATTAATTAATAAAATATTTGATATATATGGGTGTTTTGTACTCCTTCTGTTTTTTGTATATAGCTATATTTTAAAGTATACCTGGTGCCTGTTTTAAACAGTGATGATCGTAAAAATCGGAGAGGAGGAGGGGTTTGTCTCTATGTAAAGTCTTGTCTAAAGTTCACTTTAAGGGAGGATATTAGCGAAGGAAATGAGGATGTCGAGTCCATATGGGTCGAAATTCATGGAGGGAAAAATGGTAACAAAATTCTCATTGGGGTCTGTTACAATCCCCCAAATATAACAGAAACCATGGAAAGTCTACTTCTAAAGCAGATAGATGAAGCTGCAACCCATAATGAGGTCCTGGTTATGGGAGACTTTAACTACCCGGATATTAACTGGGAAACAGAAACCTGTGAAACCCATAAAGGCAACAGGTTTCTGCTAATAACCAAGAAAAATTATCTTTCACAATTGGTGCAGAATCCAACCAGATGAGCAGCACTTTTAGACCTAATACTATCTAATAGACCTGACAGAATAACAAATCTGCAGGTGGTCGGGCATCTAGGAAATAGCGACCACAATATTGTACAGTTTCACCTGTCTTTCACTAGGGGGACTTGTCAGGGAGTCACAAAAACACTGAACTTTAGGAAGGCAAAGTTTGACCAGCTTAGAGATGCCCTTAATCTGGTAGACTGGGACAATATCCTCAGAAATAAGAATACAGATAATAAATGGGAAATGTTTAAGAACATCCTAAATAGGCACTGTAAGCGGTTTATACCTTGTGGGAATAAAAGGACTAGAAATAGGAAAAACCCAATGTGGCTAAACAAAGAAGTAAGACAGGCAATTAACAGTAAAAAGAAAGCATTTGCACTACTAAAGCAGGATGGCACCATTGAAGCTCTAAAAAACTATAGGGAGAAAAATACTTTATCTAAAAAACTAATTAAAGCTGCCAAAAAGGAAACAGAGAAGCACATTGCTAAGGAGAGTAAAACTAATCCCAAACTGTTCTTCAACTATATCAATAGTAAAAGAATAAAAACTGAAAATGTAGGCCCCTTAAAAAATAGTGAGGAAAGAATGGTTGTAGATGACGAGGAAAAAGCTAACATATTAAACACCTTCTTCTCCACGGTATTCACGGTGGAAAATGAAATGCTAGGTGAAATCCCAAGAAACAATGAAAACCCTATATTAAGGGTCACCAATCTAACCCAAGAAGAGGTGCGAAACCAGCTAAATAAGATTAAAATAGATAAATCTCCGGGTCCGGATGGCATACACCCACGAGTACTAAGATAACTAAGTAATGTAATAGATAAACCATTATTTCTTATTTTTAGGGACTCTATAGCGACAGGGTCTGTTCCGCAGGATTGGCGCATAGCAAATGTGGTGCCAATATTCAAAAAGGGCTCTAAAAGTGAACCTGGAAATTATAGGCCAGTAAGTCTAACCTCTATTGTTGGTAAAATATTTGAAGGGTTTCTGAGGGATGTTATTCTGGATTATCTAAATGAGAATAACTGTTTAACTCCATATCAGCATGGGTTTATGAGAAATCGCTCCTGTCAAACCAATCTAATCAGTTTTTATGAAGAGGTAAGCTATAGGCTGGACCACGGTGAGTCATTGGACGTGGTATATCTCGATTTTTCCAAAGCGTTTGATACCGTGCCGCACAAGAGGTTGGTACACAAAATGAGAATGCTTGGTCTGGGGGAAATTGTGTGTAAATGGGTTAGTAACTGGCTTAGTGATAGAAAGCAGAGGGTGGTTATAAATGGTATAGTCTCTAACTGGGTCGCTGTGACCAGTGGGGTACCGCAGGGGTCAGTATTGGGACCTGTTCTCTTCAACATATTCATTAATGATCTGGTAGAAGGTTTACACAGTAAAATATCGATATTTGCAGATGATACAAAACTATGTAAAGCAGTTAATACAAGAGAAGATAGTATTCTGCTACAGATGGATCTGGATAAGTTGGAAACTTGGGCTGAAAGGTGGCAGATGAGGTTTAACAATGATAAATGTAAGGTTATGCACATGGGAAGAAGGAATCAATGTCACCATTACACACTGAATGGGAAACCACTGGGTAAATCTGACAGGGAGAAGGACTTGGAGATCCTAGTTAATGATAAACTTACCTGGAGCAGCCAGTGCCAGGCAGCAGCTGCCAAGGCAAACAGGATCATGGGGTGCATTAAAAGAGGTCTGGATACACATGATGAGAGCATTATACTGCCTCTGTACAAATCCCTAGTTAGACCGCACATGGAGTACTGTGTCCAGTTTTGGGCACCGGTGCTCAGGAAGGATATAATGGAACTAGAGAGAGTACAAAGGAGGGCAACAAAATTAATAAAGGGGATGGGAGAACTACAATACCCAGATAGATTAGCGAAATTAGGATTATTTAGTCTAGAAAAAGACGACTGAGGGGCGATCTAATAACCATGTATAAGTATATAAGGGGACAATACAAATATCTCGCTGAGGATCTGTTTATACCAAGGAAGGTGACGGGCACAAGGGGGCATTCTTTGCGTCTGGAGGAGAGAAGGTTTTTCCACCAACATAGAAGAGGATTCTTTACTGTTAGGGCGGTGAGAATCTGGAATTGCTTGCCTGAGGAGGTGGTGATGGCGAACTCAGTCGAGGGGTTCAAGAGAGGCCTAGATGTCTTCCAGGAGCAGAACAATATTGTATCATACAATTAGGTTCTGTAGAAGGACGTAGATCTGGGGCTTTATTATGATGGAATATAGGCTGAACTGGATGGACAAATGTCTTTTTTCGGCCTTACTAACTATGTTACTATGTTACTATGATTTTAAAGGGAAGCTGTCACCCCGTTTTTTCAGATTGAGATAAAAATACTGTTAACACTAGAACTACTGATGGAGTCATTTTGACTCCTTTCGTTTTTTATTTCTCTTCTGTGACTACATTTTTCAGAATTCCGGCTTGAAACTCAGTGACTTTTCCCTCAAATATGATGTGAAAAAAGATTTTGTGAGAATAAATAATTTTGGTAAAAAATTTGCGCGGTTTTTTCAAAATTTACCAAGAATTACTGAAGGGAGTCATTTTGACTCCCTACTATATTTTGAGGTCCTTTTGTCACTAAATGTTGCTATAAAGTTTTGTGCATAATTTTTTCACTCTGTCTTATTTACCCTGATGTCCATATAGATGTAGTTCAATTTACATGTCAACTTTTCACATTTTCCTTGTGTTTTACCTGCTTGTATTACTGTGTAATGCTGAACAAAATAGCTTGTTTACTCTAGGCTCTTATCTTATGCTAATGAAGGGTGGTGTTTTTCTAAGGTCCTAGCAGGAGACAGTATTCTGGATAGTAACTTTACTTTCAGTTCAGCTGAAGAGACAAAGAGAACAGACGCAGACATACGAGCTCTGAAGACTCATACAGGTATGAATTGTTATGAAATAGTTTAGCTGTCTGTCAACTGATTCAGCCCACCTACTTTTGAAGGTGGCAGAACAGTTATTATTTCTTTTAGTTTTCATTTCATTTCTATTTTTCAGCAGGGAACTATATAGAATTATGGAATTTGTGAGGAATATGGAGAGAAGACGTTTGATAAAGCCTCAGGATATTCTGGCTACTTTGCAATCCATACCGGAGGATGAATCGGAATCCGAATTGCAGGAACATGTATTTGATTCTGACAGTGATGAAGATTTCATTCCTCACAACATATCAAGTGAATCTGAAGACTCAGAAGGAACAAATCCAGAAGGTAAGTAGTTATGTGTATTTATTTGTTCTTCCACACACTGAGTTAGGGCCTGTGCACACTAGCAGAATTCTGGCTGAATAGCCATCTGGATATTCTTGCCGCAATACAGGCCGTACCTGCCCGCTCATGCCTGAAGCTCCGCTCCGAACCCCGGGCTGGAGCCGCTGTCAGGGACAGAGCAGCGCTTGCTTACGCGCGAGCACGGCTCCGTCCCAGACAGCGGCTCCAGCCCGGGGTTCGGAGCGGAGCTTCAGGTATGAAACTCCGCTCTGTACCTGAGCGGGCAGGTACGGGCCGGATTGTGGTGAGAATATCCGGTTGGATATTCCGCCGCTAATCCAGCCAGTGTGCACGGACCCTTACAAAACAAAAATTCTAAATATTCATCAACTTTTTTCCAGATATTCCAAGCACATCAACTGGGGATCGGGCTCATGCAGTTATGTTGCCTCGTGACCATCCTCCTGGTCGTGGACAGAAAAAATCAGCAAAACGTCCCAGAAATGAAAGAACAACAGATAACGATGGCGGCGAAGGTAATGCAACAACAAACACCAGAGAAGGCGAATCTGAAGGATTACTAGTTTCAGTGGATGGTATTCAATGGAAACCTGTTGAAATTGGACAACACTTGCCTGGTAGGCGTGACAGCCAAAATATTCTTCGAGAAGCACCTGGCCCTACAGGATACGCCAGAAGAAATATCATTATCGATAGTCCTTTGAGCGCATGGCGTTTATTTTTTGATTCATATATATTGACACATATAAAGAACTGTACGCTTGCAGAAGCATGCAGGAACAATAATTTACAGTTTACTCTATCTGATGAGGAGCTAGATGCATTCATTGTGATATTCTATGCTCGTGGAATATCTGGCACGAACCGTCACTCGATTAGCAGTATTTGGTGTAATGACTGGGGAATACCGTTTTGCAAAGCGACAATGTCTAGGGACCGCTTTGTTGAAATTATGAGGTTTCTCAGATTTGATGAGAAATCTACTCGATCGGAGAGACTGCAAACGGACAAGTTTGCTCTATTTTCTACTGTGTGGGACAGGTTTATTGAAAATTGTATTGCGTGTTACAAACCTGGCCCATACATAACGGTGGATGAGCAACTTTTCCCAAGCAAAACTTGGTGTCCATTCACGCAGTACATGCCTTCCAAACCAGATAAATATGGCCATAAATATTGGCTAGCTGTTGATAAGGAGAGCAAATATCTGACAAATGGCTTCCCTTATCTAGGCAAAGATGACACACGCCGTGCTGAGGACCGTTTAGCTGACCATGTGGTAATGAAGTTATTGGACCCGTTTTTGAAAAAAGGTCGCAATGTTACAATTATTTTACTTCATTAAAATTAGCTAAACAGCTAAAAAGCAAAGGAACAACCATCGTGGGAACACTGAATAAGATAAGGCGAGAAGTGCCTAAAGAAATAAAATCCATGAAAGAGGAATTGTACAACACTAAAGTGTTTAGAAATGAAGACAATTTTACACTTACAGTATATCAAGGAAAGCCCAACAAAAATGTTGTCATTTTGAGTTCCGTCCATCCAGATGTTGTTGTTGCGTCTGATTCCGCTAAAAAAACTCCAGAAACGGTAAAGTTTTACAATGAAACAAAATATGGAGTAGATGTAGTGGATCAGATGGCACGAAAATATACCACACGAACATCGACAAGGAGATGGCCTGTTCATGCATTTGAAAATGCCTTAGACTTTGCGGGTATAAATGCATGTATAATATTCAAGGAGATTACCCACCAAAAAATGTCACGCAAGGCATTTTTGCAAACGCTTGTGAGAGAGTTGAGTGGTCCTTATGTCACAGATAGGGAAAAGGGTTCCACGTCCCAAGTTTCTACATGTTCAGAAGTGATGGTTCAAACAAAATTTTGCCAGATCAAAGAAAAGTGCAAGAAAAATAGATCTGTCGGCAATTGTAAGACTTGTGGTAAGTCTTTGTGTGGGCAATGTACTGCCATACATCAAAGGCAATGCCTAAAATGCGAAACACCAAATGTTTAGAAGGTGAATTCTGCGCCATATTTTCATTTTTATGCTCCTCCACCTACATTTTCTCTGCTTTTTGTTCTTCAGTTGTTGTTTATATGTGTGCACTTGAATAAAAAAAAATGTTTGAAAAACGTCTATTATAATTATTGTTATTTTCTGTAGAAAAATAAGAAAAGCAGAAAAAAAACAATCAAAAGCATTACTGTTGGATCTCACAATAATAATACATTACAAAAAATATAATTATTAATAAATAACCACAAATGAAACTCTAAAAATAAACAAAAACAAGCAAGGAGTCAAAATGACTCCTTTCAGTAGTTCTAGGCAGGGTCACGAGTCCAGTAGTCCTAGTGTTAAATAGGGCCTGCGCTGTGCGTTACAATAGAGTATGTAGTGTACCCTGATTCCCCACCTATGCTGCGAAATACATTACCAAAGTCAATCAGGCTGGTCAGGTCAGGTGGGCGTGGTGACATCGCTCTTTTCTTCCCCAGCTTTCCGTTGGTGGCGTAGTGGTGTGCGCATGTCCAAGTTCCGAATCCCCTGCGCGCACGTGAAGAAACAGCGCGCGATCTGCGCTATTATCCCTGTCATCGGTGGGGGCGGCCATCTTCCTGGGGCCGCGCGTGCGCAGATGGAGTGCTCTGCTGCACGGGGCTTCAGGAAAATGGCCGCGCGTGCGTAGAAGAGATCGCGGCGGCCATTTTCCCAAAGCCGAGTTTGCATCCCTTTTTTAACTCATTTTATTCAGTTTTTTTAAATTTATGCTATAAACTTCTGTGAAGCACTTAGGCGATCATAGTGCTCACCACACATCTGAATAAACTCCTTGCTGGGTCTAGTTTCCAAAATGGGGTCATTTGTGGGGGGTTTCTACTGTTTAGGCTCTGCAAAGCAACATGATTCTATCAAAGTGTCCAAAACAGTGCTCCTTTCCTTCCGAGCTCTGCCATGCACCCAAACAGAGGTCCCCCCACATTTGGGGTACCAAAGTACTCATTACAAATTGCATAACAACTTTTATGGTCCAATTTCTCCTGTTACCCTTGTGAAAATAAACAAATGAGGGCTAAAAATAATTTTTGAGGCAAAAAAAAGATTTTTTATTTTCATGGCTCTGCGTTATAAACTTCTGTGAAGCACTTGGGGGTTCAAAGCGCTCATTAAACATCTAGATAAGTTCCTTAATTTGTCTATTTTCCAAAATGGTGTCACTTGTGGGGGATTTCCAATGTTTAGGCACGTCAGGGCTCTCCAAACATGACATGGCGTCCGATCTCAATTTCAGCGCTCCTTCCCTTCCAAGCTCTGCAGTGCGCCCAAACAGTGGTTTACCCCCACATATGGGGTATTGGCGTATTCAGAACAAATTTCACAACAACTTTTGTTGTCTAATTTCTCCTGTTACACTTGTGAAAAAAAATTGGGGGGGAAAAGATAATTTTTGTGGAAAAAGAAATTTTTTTTATTTTCATGGCTCTACGTTATAAATTTCTTTGAAGCACTTGGGGGTTTAAAGTGCTAACCACACAGCTAGATAAGTAACGTAAGGGGTCTAGTTTCCAAAATAATGTCACTTGTGGGGGGTTTCCACTGATTAGGCACATCAGGGGCTCTCCAAATGCGACATGGCGTCTGATCTCAATTCCAGCCAATTCTGCATTGAAAAAATCAAATGGCGCTCCTTCCCTTCTGAGCTCTGCCGTGCGCCCAAACAGTGGTTTACCCCCACATGTGGGGTATCGGTGTTCTCAGGACAAATTGTATAACAACTCTTGGGTCTAATTTCTCCTGTTATCCTTGTGAAAATAAAAATGTGAGTGCGAAAATATAATTTTTGTGGAAAAAATAAGATTTTATATTTTCACGGCTCTACGTTATAAAATTCTGTGAAGCACTTAAGGGTTCAAAGTGCTCACCACACATCTAGAAAAGTCCCTTAAGGAGTCTATTTTCCAAAATGGTGTCATTTGTTGGGGGTTTCCACTGATTAGGCACATCAGGGGCTCTCCAAACGCAACATGGCGTCCGATCTCAATTCCAGCCAGTTCGGCATTGACAAAGTTAAACGGCGCTCCTTCCCTTCCGAGCTCTGCCATGTGCCCAAACAGTGGTTTACCCCCACATATGGGGTATTAGAATACTCAGGACAAATTGCACAACAACTTTGGTGGTCTATTTTTTCCTGATACCCTTGTGAAAATAAAAATTGGGGGCGAAAAGATTATTTTTGTGCAAAAAATATATATTTTTTATTTTTATGGCTCTACGTTATAAACTTCTGTGAAGCGCTTGGGGTTCAAAGTGCTCACCACACATCTAGATAAGTTCCTTAAGGGGTCTAGTTTCCAAAATGGAGTCACGTGTGGGGGTTTCCACTGTTTAGGCACATTAGGGGCTCTCCAAAAGCAACATGGTGTCCGATCTCAATTCCAGCCAATTCTGCATTGAAAAAGTCAAACGGCACGCCTTCTCTTCCAAGCTCTGCTGTGTACACAGTGTTTTACCCCACATATGGGGTTTGGGAGTATTCAGAAGAAATTGCACAATAACAAGTGGTTCATTTTCTCTTTTTACACTTGTGAAAATAAAAAAAATTGGTTCTGGAGTAAAATGTTTGTAAAAAATAGTTACCGTATATAATCGAGTATAAGCCGACCCAAGTATAAGCCGACACCCCTAATTTTGCCACAAAAAACTGGGAAAACTTATTGACTCGAGTATAAGCCTAGGGTAGGAAATGCAGCAGCTATCGGTGAATTTCAAAAATAAAAATAGATGCTCCATACCGTTAATTATTGCCCCATAGATGCTCCATATAAAGCTGTGCCCCATATATTGCTCTGCACCGTTGATTATGGCCCCATAGATGTTCCATAAAAAGCTGTGCCCCATATAAAATGCTCTGCACCGTTCATTATGGCCCCATAGATGCTCCACATAAAGCTGTGCCATATATAATGCTCTGCACCGTTCATTATGGCCCCATAGATGCTCCACATATAGCTGTGCCATATATAATGCTCTGCACCGTTGATTATGGCCCCATAGATGTTCCATAAAAAGCTGTGCCCCATATATAATGCTCTGCACCGTTCATTATGGCCCCATAGATGCTCCACAAAAAGCTGTGCCATATATAATGCTCTGCACCGTTGATTATGGCCCCATAGATGTTCCATAAAAAGCTGTGCCCCATATATAATGCTCTGCACCGTTGATTATGGCCCCATAGATGTTCCATAAAAAGCTGTGCCCCATATATAATGCTCTGCACCGTTCATTATGGCCCCATAGATGTTCCATAAAAAGCTGTGCCCCATATATAATGCTCTGCACCGTTCATTATGGCCCCATAGATGCTCCACATAAAGCTGTGCCATATATAATGCTCTGCACCGTTCATTATGGCCCCATAGATGCTCCACATAAAGCTGTGCCATATATAATGCTCTGCACCGTTCATTATGGCCCCATAGATGCTCCACATAAAGCTGTGCCCCATATATAATGCTCTGCACTGTTCATTATGGCCCCATAGATGCTCCACATAAAGCTGTGCCATATATCATGCTCTGCACCGTTCATTATGGCCCCATAGATGCTCCACATAAAGCTGTGCCATATATCATGCTCTGCACCGTTCATTATGGCCCCATAGATGCTCCACATAAAGCTGTGCCATATATAATGCTCTGCACAGTTCATTATGGCCCCATAGATGCTCCACATAATGCTGTGCCATATATAATGCTCTGCACCATTCAGTATGACCCCATAGATGCTCCATATAAAGCTGTGCCATACATAATGCTCTGCACAGTTCATTATGGTCCCATAGATGCTCCTTATAAAGCTGTGCCATATGGAATGCTCTGCACCGTTCATTATGGCCCCATAGATGCTCCACATAAAGCTGTGCCATATGGAATGCTCTGCACCGTTCATTATGGCCCCATAGATGCTCCACATAAAGCTGTGCCATATGGAATGCTCTGCACCGCTCATTATTGCCCCATAAGATGCTCCATATAAAGCTATGCCATGTGGAATGCTCTGCACCGTTCATTATGGCCCCATAAATGCTCCTTATAAAGCTGTGCCATATGGAATGCTCTGCACCGTTCATTATTGCCCCATAAGATGCTCCATATAAAGCTATGCCATATATAATGCTCTGCACCATTCATTATGGCCCCATAGAAGCTCCACATAAAGCTGTGCCCCACATATAATGCTCCGCACCGTTCATTATGGCCCCATAGATGCTCCACATAAAGCTGTGCCATAATGCTCTGCACCGTTTATTATGGCCCCATAGATACTCCACATAAAGCTGTGCCCCATATAAAATGCTCTGCACCGTTCATTATGGCCCCATAGATGCTCCTTATAAAGCTGTGCCATATGGAATGCTCTGCACCGTTCATTATTGCCCCATAAGATGCTCCATATAAAGTTGTGCCATATGGAATGCTCTGCACCATTCATTATGGCCCCATAGATGCTCCACAAAAAGCTGTGCCATATATAATGCTCTGCACCATTCAATATGGCCCAATAGATGCTCCACATAAAGCTGTGCTATATATAATGCTCTGCACTAGGGTTGAGCGACTTTTATTTTTATAGGATCGGGTCGGGTTTCACGAAACCCGACTTTCTCAAAAGTCGGGTCGAGTGAAATCGGCAGATCCTATAAAAAAGTCGGGGTTGGGGTCGGCTGAAACACGAAACCCAATGCAGTGCAATGGGATACTATGGTTCCCAGGGTCTGAAGGAGAGGAAACTCTCCTTCAGGCCCTGGGATCCATATTAATGTGTAAAATAAAGAATCAAAATAAAAAATATTGATATACTCACCCTCGGTACTAACCGGCAGCCTTCCTTCCTAAGAATGAGCGCGTGAAGGACCTGCGGTGACGTCGCGGCTTGTGATTGGTCGCGTGAGCGGTCACATGGGCGGTCACGCGACCAATCACAAGCCGCGACGTCATCTAAGGTCCTTCACGCTCTCATTCTTAGGAAGGAAGGCTGCCGGAAAGAAGCAGGGCGCATTCGAGGGTGAGTATATTCCTATTAGGTATATACTCACCCTCGGACGCGCCCTGCTTCTTTATTTTACACTTAAATATGGATTCTGATACCGATTCCCGATATCGCAAACATATCGGAACTCGGTATCGGAACTGCGATACCAGATTCAGAAGATCGCCGACCTCATGGCCGACCCCACACAGGGGTCGGGTCGGGTTTCATGAAACCCGACTTTGCCAAAAGTCGGCGACTTCTGAAAATGGCCGACCCGTTTCGCTCAACCCTACTCTGCACCATTCATTTTGGCCCCATAGATGCTCCACATAAAGCTGTGCCATATATAATGCTCTGCACCATTCATTATGGCCCCATAGATGCTCCTTATAAAGCTGTGCCATATGGAATTCTCTGCACCGTTCATTATGGCCCCATAGATGCTCCTTATAAAGCTGTGCCTTACGGAAAGCTCTGCACCGTTCATTATGGCCCCATAGATGATCCTTATAAAGCTGTGCCATATGGAATGCTCTGCACCGTTCATTATTGCCACATAAGATGCTCCATATAAAGCTATGCCATATACAATGCTCTGCACCATTCATTATGGCCCCATAGATACTCCACATAAAGCTGTGCCCCATATAAAATGCTCTGCACCATTCATTATGGCCCCATAGATACTCCACATAAAGCTGTGCCATATATAATGCTCTGCACCGTTCATTATGGCCCCATAGATGCTCCTTATAAAGCTGTACCATATGGAATGCTCTGCACCGTTTATTATGGCCCCATAGATGCTCCTTATAAAGCTGTGCCATATGGAATGCTCTGCACCGTTCATTATGGCCCCATAGATGCTCCACATAAAGCTTTGCCATATGGAATGCTTTGCACTGTTCATTTGGCCCCATAAATGCTCCACATAAAGCTGTGCCCCATATAGAATGCTTTGCACCGTTCATTATGGCCCCATAGATTTCTCAAAGGCTGAAAAATCACATTGATGATTATTTCTCCTTGAATCAACATTCAGCTTCATCGCCAATCTCCCTTTGGGAAGCACATAAAGCAGTGCTTAGAGGTCTCTGCATTCAAGAGGCCTCCCGCAAGAAAAAAGACAGGAATGCGAAGATAGCTGAACTGGAGGGCAGGGTGTCAGCCTTAGAGTCTCAGATGAAGAACACTCGTTCACCAACTACGTATCGCGACCTTCTCCATGCTCGCACTGAATTAGATCTTAGTCTCACTGAGATCGCAG
Organism: Ranitomeya imitator; assembly: GCF_032444005.1. NCBI lineage: Eukaryota > Metazoa > Chordata > Amphibia > Anura > Dendrobatidae > Ranitomeya > Ranitomeya imitator. The sequence goes on along the minus strand of NC_091285.1, from coordinate 200,350,657 downwards.
ACCAGGCTATACGATAGTCACAGCAACGCTTTTACGCCCTCAACAACAAAAATAACTCTAATTTAGCTCGACGCTTAAAATGCCTACCTTTACCTAGACCCCCTATTCGATTACGCACACCTGCTGGTACCACATCTAATCCACAACAAATTTCCCACTTTTTGCAACAAAATCTTAGGCAGCTGTACAAGGCCCCAATTACCTCGAACTCGGAAACGATAGTGACATTTTTAGACTGTATTCCCCTTCCGGCTCTTAGCTCCGATTTGATTGAACTCCTCAACCAAGCCGTAACTCCAAGTGAAATCAAACTAGCCATTCAACACCTGAAAACCAATAAAAAACCTGGCCCCGATGGTTTTACGGCCCTCTACTACAAAAAATATGCTCCAATTCTGATCCCCCACCTCACTAATTACTTTAACTCTTTGCGAGAAGGCAACAAACCAGGGACAGCTTGTCTAATTGCTGCAATATCTATGATACCTAAACCCAACACAGACCATCTACTCTGGTCTAATTATAGACCAATATCCCTTATCAACATAGATCTCAAAATTTTAGCCAAAATACTATCCCAAAGATTGAACTCTGGCCTAAGTACCCTAATCCATAAAGATCAAGTGGGGTTTGTCCCTCGGAGACAAGCTTCAGACAATATACGGAGGGTCTCCCATCTGTTGCACCTCTGCAAACACCGTGACATACCAAGTATGCTACTGTCATTAGACTTCAAGAAAGCCTTTGACTCTATCTCATGGCCATATTTGTTTGCGGTGCTGTGGAGATGGAAGTTTCCCGACCACTTTCTCTCTTGGGTTTACGCTCTCTATAGCTCCCCATCGGCCTACGTACGTTATAATGGCTTTTCTTCCACATATTTCCCTATTAGTAGGGGGACCAGGCAGGGATGCCCACTTTCACCCCTGTTGTTTCTTTTGGCGCTTGAACCTTTAGCTATTCATATGCGCCTTAATTCTGAAATTCAGGGAGTGGAAGTGGCGTCAGTTTCTCACAAACTTCTTTTATTTGCTGACGACATGTTATTACTTTTGTCGTCCCCTAAGACATCTTTGCCAGCCCTCTTACATACCCTAGAAAGCTCCGAAACTATATCCGGCCTTCACTTAAACACCAGCAAATCCTACGCTATGATCATATCCCTTTCACGACCTACTGTATCACTACTTCAGCACAACTTTCCGTTCCAATGGGTCACTGACCACTTGGACTATTTGGGGGTTAAACTAACAGCTAACCTGGACTCCCATTATGCGGCTAATTATCCTCCTATGCTTTGGAAACTTCGCCTTCTGCTCCAATCATGGGAGAAACTGCATCTCTCTTGGTTGGGCCGAGTACGGGCGCTAAAAATGACAATCCTCCCCAAATTGCTCTATCTATTTCACGTTCTGCCTATACCTATCCCCTCACACTTCCTTAAAGTGGCCCAAAGATCTATAGACACCTTCGTATGGAGGGGAGGCATCCCGAGGGTTAACAAGGCTACTTTATACCGCCATCGTCTACAGGGGGGTTTGGGAGTCCCCAACCTCTTGAAATATTATCGCGCAGCCCAATTAGACCAACTGACTTTATACCATGCTTATAATGAACCCCCATTATGGCTATCCTTAGAAGCATTCGAAATGCAACCCAGTATTGTAGACACAGTACTATGGATCCTCCCACCTCAACGTAAACATATCTCAAACCCCATTATAAAGCATTCTCTTACAATCTGGGACACTTTAAAATATTCCTCACAACTGATCTCACCCTTTTTACCCCTCGCTCCCATTGGGGGTAATACCCTATTCCCCCCAGGCGTGGGATCTATCAAAAGTTTTTATAGATGGGTTGAAGCGGGTATAACCAGGGTTCACTAGCTGTTCAATATTGATGGGATAATCCCATTCTCGACCCTACAGGAAAAGTACCACTTCCCCCCGGGAAAATCTTTCGTTACCTACAATTAAAAAACTTTGTCAACTCCTTATTAAAAAATTCTACCCCTCCTTACTCCATGACCCCTTTTGAACAAAAGTGTCGCCAAAACCCACATGCCTCGGGAATTATTACTCTCCTCTACTCATACATTAATGCCCCTTCCCATAGGAATTGTTTGAAATATACCGTTCGTTGGGAGTCGGACATCGGATCTACCCTGACAAATTCGGAATGGTCCCAAATTTGGTCCTCTTCTACTGGAGGAATATTAAATACACTCATGCTAGAAACCAACTGCAAAGTGTTAACCCGATGGTTTCTGACCCCCGCTAGAGTAGCTAAAGCAGTGGCTAACCACTCCCCAAATTGCTTCAGAGGTTGCAATTCAACAGGAGACATGTTCCATATATGGTGGCTTTGCCCGATTGTCAGAAGGTTCTGGATCAGGATATACCATTTGTTTTTTTCCATAGCGAATATTAACCTTAAAAAAAACCCATGGGAGGCGCTACTTAACAAACGCATGCCCAACATTCCTAATCATACCCGATCCCTTATCTCATTTATATTTTTGGCAGCGAAACAAACCATTGCTTCGGCATGGAAAAAACCAAACTTAGACTTTTCCGCGGTCAAAACACGCCTCACCTGGTACATAATCAATGAGAAATTGTCGGCTATACTAATGGACAAAGTTGGTAAATTCGAAAAAATATGGCTCCCCTGGGCGGAATACACCAACCATACCCCTTTTGCCACACCGGTACTATACCCAACCAACTACATTCAGTCGGATTCAGAATAACCTACCATACTCTTCAGACGTTATACACCTTTTCACTCGGACTCCCCCCCACTCCTGTTGTGAATTCTGTTGTTGAACTCCCTCCTGTGGTCGTGAATGGTGCTTCGGCGAGTTCTGTCCACGGACTCCCTCTGGTGGCTGTGAGTGAAGCTGCTGCTTCTGAGGTTCCTTACACAGGTGACGTGGTTTATCCTTTGGTTGGCTGCTCTATTTGACTCCACTCTGATGGTTACTCCATGCCAGCTGTCAATGTTCCTGTGCTGGTTCAATTCGCTCTTGGATTTGTCTGGAGACCTGTCTCTTCCTGCAAGAAGCTAAGTCCCCGTTTGTTATTTTCTGTTCATGGTTTTCTAGTCCAGCTTGCTTTCATGATTTTGTCTTGCTAGCTGGAAGCTCTGGGATGCAGGGTGGCGCCTCCGTACCGTGAGTCGGTGCGGGGGTCTTTTTGCACACTCTGCGTGGTCTTTTGTAGTTTTTGTGCTGACCGCAAAGATACCTTTCCTATCCTCTGTCTATTTAGTTAGTCTGGCCTCCCCTTTGCTAAAACCTGTTTCATTTCTGTGTTTGTGACTTTCATCTTTACTCACAGTTAGGGTTGAGCGAAACGGGTCGAACATTTTCAAAAGTCGCCGACTTTTGGCTAAGTCGGGGTTTCATGAAACCCGATCCGACCCCTGTGCGGGGTCGGCCATGCGGTACGCGACTTTCGCGCCAAAGTCGCGTTTCAATGACGCGAAAAGCGCCATTTCTCAGCCAATGAAGGTAAACGCAGAGTGTGGGCAGCGTGATGACATAGGTCCTGGTCCCCACCATCTTAGAGAAGGGCATTGCAGTGATTGGCTTGCTGTCTGCGACGTCACAGGGGCTATAAAGAGGCGTTCCCGCCGACCGCCATCTTACTGCTGCTGATCTGAGCTTAGGGAGAGGTTGCTGCCGCTTTGTCAGAAGCAGGGATAGCGTTAGGCAGGGTCCATTAACCACAAAACCGCTTGTGCTGCAGCGATTTGCACTGTCCAACACCACCCTCGGTGTGCAGGGACAGTGGAAGTTTTTTTTTTTTTTTTTTTCCCCTCAGCGCTGTAGCTCATTGGGCTGCCCTAGAAGGCTCCCTGATAGCTGCATTGCTGTGTGTACGCCGCTGTGCAAACCAACTGCTTTTTTCAAAGCACAAATCCTCTTGTTCCTTCCTTTCTGCACAGCTATCTTTTTTGTTTGTCCACACTTTTTATTTCATTTGTGCATCAGTCCACTCCTTATTGCTGCCTGCCATACCTGGCTGAGATTACTGCAGGCAGGGAGATAGTAGCTGCCTGCCATACCTGGCTGAGATTACTGCAGGCAGGGAGATAGTAATTGTAGGACATTCCCTGTTTTTTTTTTTTTTTTTTTTTTGGTGGGAGATTAAGATTGGCAATTTGGCATTTCTGCTAGAGTGCCATCCCTGTGTGTGCCATCTCTCTCACATAGTGGGCCATAGAAAGCCTTTTCATTTTTCTGTATTTTTTTTTGTGGGGTGTATAAATTCTCCCTGATAAAAATACAGTGGGAGATTAATATTGGCCTTTGGGCTTGTGTGCCAGTCCTGAGTGTGCCATCTCTCTCACAAATAGTGGGCCATAGAAAGCCTATTTTATTTTTTTTTGGGTTTTATAAATTCTCCCTGAAAAAAAGGGAGATTAATATTGGCCTCTGGGCTTGTGTGCCAGTCCTGAGCGTGCCATCTGTGCCAGCCCTGAGCGTGCCATCTCTCTCACAAATAGTGGGCCATAGAAAGCCTATTTAATTTTTTTTTTGGTTTTATAAATTCTCCCTGAAAAAAAGGGAGATTAATATTGGCCTCTGGGCTTGTGTGCCAGTTGTGAGCGTGCCATCTGTGCCAGTCCTGAGCGTGCCATCTCTCTCACAAATAGTGGGCCATAGAAAGCCTATTTAATTTTTTTTTTTGTTTTATAAATTTTCCCTGAAAAAAGGGAGATTAATATTGGCCTCTGGGCTTGTGTGCCAGTTGTGAGCGTGCCATCTGTGCCAGTCCTGAGCGTGCCATCTCTCTCACAAATAGTGGGCCATAGAAAGCCTATTTAATTTTTTTTTTGGTTTTATAAATTTTCCCTGAAAAAAGGGAGATTAATATTGGCCTCTGGGCTTGTGTGCCAGTTGTGAGCGTGCCATCTGTGCCAGTCCTGAGCGTGCCATCTCTCTCACAAATAGTGGGCCATAGAAAGCCTATTTAAATATTTTTTTGGTTTTATAAATTCTCCCAGAAAAAAAGGGAGATTAATATTGGCCTCTGGGCTTCTGTGCCAGTCCTGAGCGTGCCATCTGTGCCAGTCCTGAGCGTCCCATCTCTCTCACAAATAGTGGGCCATAGAAAGCCTATTTTTTTTTTTTTTTGGGTTTTAGAAATTCTCCCTGGAAACAAAAAGGGAGATTAATATTGCCCTTTGGGCTTGTGTGCCAGTACTAAGCGTTCCATCTCTCTCTCTCTCTCAGTCAGTGGGCCATAGAACGCCTATTTTTGGTTTTATTTGTTTTCTAAATTCTCCCTGAAAAAATCATTTTATTTTATTTGGTTTCTAAATTCTTCCTGATAAAATCATATTTTTTTTATTATTTTTTTTTCTAAAGTCTCCCTGAAAAAAAAAAAAAAAAAAAAAAAACAGTGGGAGATTAATATTGGCCTTTCTGCTTGTGTGCCAGTCTTGACTCCTGGGTGCGTCATCTCTCAGTCAGTGGGCCATAGAACGCCTATTTTTGGTTTTATTTGTTTTATAAATTCTCCCTGAAAAAATCATTTTATTTTATTTGGTTTCTAAATTCTTCCTGATAAAATCATATTTTTTTTATTATTTTTTTTTCTAAAGTCTCCCTGAAAAAAAAAAAAAAAAACAACCAAAAAAAACAGTGGGAGATTAATATTGGCCTTTCTGCTTGTGTGCCAGTCTTGACTCCTGGGTGTGCCATCTCTCTCTCTCTCTCTCTCTCTCTCTCTCTCTCTCTCCAATTGTGGTCCATAGAAAGCCTATATTTTTTTTCCTTGATTTGGGTTCCAAAATCTACCAGAGAAAATAACTACATCAATCATTGGTAGAAAAATATTGGCCTCTGGGCTTGTGTGCCACTCCTGACTCCTGTGTGCGTCATCTCTCAGTCAGTGGGCCATAGAACGCCTATTTTTGTTTTTATTTGTTTTATAAATTCTCCCTGAAAAAATCATTTTATTTTATTTGGTTTCTAAATTCTTCCTGATAAAATCATATTTTTTTTATTATTTTTTTTTCTAAAGTCTCCCTGAAAAAAAAAAAAAAAAAACAACCAAAAAAAACAGTGGGAGATTAATATTGGCCTTTCTGCTTGTGTGCCAGTCTTGACTCCTGGGTGTGCCATCTCTCTCTCTCTCTCTCTCTCTCTCTCTCTCTCCAATTGTGGTCCATAGAAAGCCTATATTTCTTTTCCTTGATTTGGGTTCTAAAATCTACCAGAGAAAATAACTACATCAATCATTGGTAGAAAAATATTGGCCTCTGGGCTTGTGTGCCACTCCTGACTCCTGTGTGCGTCATCTCTCAGTCAGTGGGCCATAGAACGCCTATTTTTGTTTTTATTTGTTTTATAAATTCTCCCTGAAAAAATCATTTTATTTTATTTGGTTTCTAAATTCTTCCTGATAAAATCATATTTTTTTTATTATTTTTTTTTCTAAAGTCTCCCTGAAAAAAAAAAAAAAAAAACAAACAAAAAAAACAGTGGGAGATTAATATTGGCCTTTCTGCTTGTGTGCCAGTCTTGACTCCTGGGTGTGCCATCTCTCTCTCTCTCTCTCTCCAATTGTGGTCCATAGAAAGCCTATATTTTTTTTCCTTGATTTGGGTTCCAAAATCTACCAGAGAAAATAACTACATCAATCATTGGTAGAAAAATATTGGCCTCTGGGCTTGTGTGCCACTCCTGACTCCTGTGTGCGTCATCTCTCAGTCAGTGGGCCATAGAACGCCTATTTTTGTTTTTATTTTTTTTATAAATTCTCCCTGAAAAAATCATTTTATTTTATTTGGTTTCTAAATTCTTCCTGATAAAATCATATTTTTTTTATTATTTTTTTTTCTAAAGTCTCCCTGAAAAAAAAAAAAAACAAACAAACAAAAAAAACAGTGGGAGATTAATATTGGCCTTTCTGCTTGTGTGCCAGTCTTGACTCCTGGGTGTGCCATCTCTCTCTCTCTCTCTCTCTCTCTCCAATTGTGGTCCATAGAAAGCCTATTTTTTTTTCCTTGATTTGGGTTCCAAAATCTACCAGAGAAAATAACTCCATCAATCATTGGTAGAAAAATATTGGCCTCTGGGCTTGTGTGCCACTCCTGATTCCTGTGTGCGTCATCTCTCACTCAGTGGCCCATAGAAAGCATATAGTTTGTTACATTTGTTTTCTAAATTCTCCCTGCAAAAATCTATTTTTTTTTTTGGGGGGGGTTTCTAAAGTGTTCCTGAAAAAAATAAAAATAAAAAAAAAATAATAGTGTGACATTAATATTAACATTTGTGCTTCAGTGACAGTCCTGCGTGTGGGGCATCTCTCTAATTTGCAGCCACCAAAAAAAGAGTGTGTAACATTGGGCCTGATTTTCGCTGTGGTCTCACCAAGCTGTAAAGGGGTAGCTAAATCATACTGAAGTTATAGCTCACCGTGTAAGTTGTGTGACTGCAACAAATAACGTTAGTTTGGTTACGTTTTTAAAACAATGAGGAAGTCTAGTGGAAGAGGTCGTGGCCGGGGGCGTTCATTGTCAGCTGGTAATGAGGGTAGTGGTAGTGGTGGAGCATCAGGTGGTCGTGGGGAAAAAAATATTGCACCTAAGTCTGGAGCTGTGGAGCCAGGTTCGTCGTCCGGCTACACAAGGCCTCGAACGCTCCCTTTTCTGGGATTAGGAAAACCGCTTTTAAAGCCGGAGCAGCAAGAGCAAGTTTTGGCTTATCTTGCTGACTCAGCCTCTAGCTCTTTTGCCTCCTCTCGTGAAACTGGTAAAAGTAAAAGCAGCGCGTCGTTAGTGGATGTTCACGGTCAGGGACAAGTCACTTCCTTGTCCTCTTCAGCAAAAACAACAACAGAGAAGAATGCAGCAGGCGACACAACGGGTTACTCCATGGAGCTCTTTACACATACCGTCCCTGGCTTAGAAAGTGAAGCAGTTAACAGTCCATGCCCATTACAAATTGAATCTGACATGGAGTGCACTGACGCACAGCCACAGCCAGACTACTATGCTGGTCCTTTGACTCAGACCACAACATTGCCCTCGCAGGGTGCTGATCAAGAATCAGACCCTGATGAGACTATGTTGCCCCATCACGAACGCTATACCACCGAACGACACGGTGACACAGACGAAGTTGCGCAGGAGGTACAAGAAGAGTTATTAGATGACCCAGTTCTTGACCCCGATTGGCAGCCATTGGGGGAACAGGGTGCAGGCGGCAGCAGTTCTGAAGCAGAGGAGGAGGAGGGGCCGCAGCAGGCATCAACATCGCCACAGGTTCCATCTGCCGGGCCCGTATCTTGCCCAAAACGCGTGGCAAAGCCAAAACCTGGTGGAGGACAGCGTGGCCATCCGGTTAAAGCTCAGTCTGCAATGCCTGAAAAGGTATCCGATGCTAGAAAGAGTGCAGTCTGGCATTTTTTTAAACAACATCCAATTGATCAGCGCAAAGTCATCTGTCAAAAATGTTCTACTTCCTTAAGCAGAGGTCAGAATCTGAAAAGTCTCAATACTAGTTGCATGCATAGACATTTAACCACCATGCATTTGAAAGCTTGGACTAACTACCAAACGTCCCTTAAGGTTGTTGCACCCTCGGCCAATGAAGCTAGTCATCAACGCAACATCCCTTCCGGCAGTGTAGGACCACCATTTAGCGCACCACCTGCTGTATCTGTGCAGGTATCTTTGCCAGGCCAAAGCAGTCAGGGTCAGGGAATCACCAGTTTCGTAGTAGGAAACACTGCATCTAGGGCACCGGCGGCAACAATACCATCTCCCACCGTCTCTCAGTCTGCCATGTCCACCGGCACCCCCGCTAGTTCCACGATCTCCAGCTCTCCAGTCCAGCTCACCCTACATGAGACTATGGTTAGAAAAAGGAAATACTTAGCCTCGCATCGGCGTACACAGGGTTTGAACGCCCACATAGCTAGACTAATCTCGTTAGAGATGATGCCCTACCGGTTAGTTGAAAGCGAAGCTTTCAAAGACCTGATGGACTACGCTGTACCACGCTACGAGCTACCCAGTCGACACTTTTTTTCCAGAAAAGCCATCCCAGCCCTCCACCAGCATGTTAAAGAGCGCATCGTCCATGCACTCAGGCAATCTGTGAGCACAAAGGTGCACCTGACAACAGATGCATGGACCAGTAGGCATGGCCAGGGACGTTACGTGTCCATCACGGCACACTGGGTAAATGTGGTGGATTCAGGGTCCACAGGGGACAGCAAGTTTGGGACAGTTCTGCCTAGCCCACGGTCTAGTAAACAGTTGTCTGTAGCCGTTCGCACCCCCTCCTCCTCCTCCTCCTCCTCGTCCTCCTGCAGAAGCAAGAGCTCGTCCACAGACCGCAGTCGCACAAACACTCCATCCGCACCTGCCACTGTTGCACACCAGGTCTCCCATTATGGGGCAGCTACTGGCATACGTCAGCAGGCTGTATTGGCTATGAAGTGTTTGGGCGACAATAGACACACCGCGGAAGTTCTGTCCGAGTTCTTGCAGCAAGAAACGCAGTCGTGGCTGGGCACTGTAGATCTTGAGGCAGGCAAGGTAGTGAGTGATAACGGAAGGAATTTCATGGCTGCCATCTCCCTTTCCCAACTGAAACACATTCCTTGCCTGGCTCACACCTTAAACCTGGTGGTGCAGTGCTTCCTGAAAAGTTATCCGGGGTTATCCGACCTGCTCCTCAAAGTGCGTGGACTTTGCGCACATATCCGCCGTTCGCCTGTACACTCCAGCCGTATGCAGACCTATCAGCGTTCTTTGAACCTTCCCCAGCATCGCCTAATCATAGACGTTGCAACAAGGTGGAACTCAACACTGCACATGCTTCAGAGACTGTGCGAACAGAGGCGGGCTGTTATGTTTTTGTGGGAGGATACACATACACGGGCAGGCAGTAGGATGGCAGACATGGAGTTGTCAGGTGTGCAGTGGTCGAAGATTCAAGACATGTGTCAAGTCCTTCAGTGTTTTGAGGAATGCACACGGCTGGTTAGTGCAGACAACGCCATAATAAGCATGAGCATCCCCCTAATGCGTCTGCTGATGCAAAGTTTGACGCACATAAAGGATCAGGCGTCTGCACCAGAGGAAGAGGAAAGCCTTGATGACAGTCAGCGATTGTCTGGTCAGGGCAGTGTACATGACGAGGTACCGGGCGAAGAGGAGGTGGAGGATGAGGAGGATGATGGGGATGAGTATATTTTTAATGAGGAAGCTTTCCCGGGGGCACGGGAAATTGGTGGCGTGGCAAGGCCGGGTTCTGGTTTTTTGAGGGACACAAGTGACGTAGATTTGCCTGCAACTGCCCCTCAACCAAGCACAACCGCAGATTTGACAACGGGAACTTTGGCCCACATGGCGGATTATGCCTTGCGTATCCTCAAAAGGGACACACGCATTACAAAAATGATGAACGATGACGATTACTGGTTGGCCTGCCTCCTTGATCCTCGCTATAAAGGCAAATTGCAAAATATTATGCCACATGAGAACTTGGAACTAATATTAGCAACAAAACAATCAACTCTTGTTGACCGTTTGCTTCTGGCATTCCCTGCACACAGCGCCCGTGATCGTTCTCACACGAGCTCCAGGGGCCAGCAGACCAGAGGTGTTAGAGGGGCAGAAATCAGAAGTGGCGTTGGCCAGAGGGGTTTTCTGACCAGGTTGTGGAGTGATTTTTCTATGACCGCAGACAGGACAGGTACTGCAGCATCAATTCAAAGTGACAGGAGACAACATTTGTCCAGTATGGTTACAAACTATTTTTCATCCCTTATCGACGTTCTCCCTCAACCGTCATTCCCATTTGATTACTGGGCATCCAAATTAGACACCTGGCCAGAATTGGCAGAATATGCATTGCAGGAGCTTGCTTGCCCGGCAGCTAGTGTCCTATCAGAAAGAGTATTCAGTGCTGCAGGTTCAATACTAACAGAAAAAAGGACTCGTCTGGCTACCCAAAATGTAGATGATCTAACCTTCATTAAAATGAACCACAACTGGATTTCAAAATCTTTTGCCCCACCCTGCCCGGCTGACACCTAGCTTTCCTATGAAAAGGTCTTGCCTGTGGACTATTCTGAATGACTTTTCCAATCTCGTAATTTTCTTCACCTGATTGTCCAGCATACGACATGTTTCCACCTCACGAAATGGCCAAACTCCCCACACGGGGCCGTGCTATCGCCACTTTGCGCTTGGACCCTTGAGAGTGCTGTTTGTCTGAAGAGGTGGGTGTGGCCGCTTTTGGTCGACGGCACTGCCACTGGGTCCCTCATAGTACAATAAAGTGTCTCTGGCGGTGGTGGTGCGCACCCAACGTCAAACACACCGTTGTAATATGAGGGGCCCTGTGCCTGTACCGCCGGCCACAAGACAGTTCCCCCCCCCAGCTCAAACAGTGCTCTACCACTAGCAAAATTATCTCTCACAGCTTCACCAATGTGTAGTCTAGGCGCTGACATCCTTCAATGCCTGGCACTGACAATACCATTGTTTTGACATTTTTGTTATGTTAGGCCTTCGAAGCCTGTCTGCGGTCCCTTCTTTCTACAACTACTACACTGACCAGGCCACTGCTGGCCGTGTTACCCTGGAACCAATTTAAAAGTGCCTACAGTCAGCCCAATTTTGTTATGTTAGGCCTTCGAAGACTGTCTGCCGTCACTCCTTCCACTAGACTTCCACTGACCATACACTGCTGCCCATGTACCCCTGGAACCAATTTAAAGTGCCTACAGCCAGCCCAATTTTGTTATGTTAGGCCTTCGAAGCCTGTCTGCGGTCACTCCTTCCACTAGACTTCCACTGACCAGACCACTGCTGCCCGTGTACCCCTGGAACCAATTTAAAAGTGCCTACAGCCAGCCCAAGTTTGTTATGTTAGGCCTTCGAAGCCTGTCTGCGGTCACTCCTTCCACTAGACTTCCACAGACCAGACCACTGCTGCCCGTGTACCCCTGGAACCAATTTAAAAGTGCCTACAGCCAGCCCAAGTTTGTTATGTTAGGCCTTGGAAGCCTGTCTGCGGTCACTCCTTCCACTAGACTTCCACTGACCAGACCACTGCTGCCCGTGTACCCCTGGAACCAATTTAAAAGTGCCTACAGCCAGCCCAAGTTTGTTATGTTAGGCCTTCGAAGCCTGTCTGCGGTCACTCCTTCCACTAGACTTCCACAGACCAGACCACTGCTGCCCGTGTACCCCTGGAACCAATTTAAAAGTGCCTACAGCCAGCCCAAGTTTGTTATGTTAGGCCTTGGAAGCCTGTCTGCGGTCACTCCTTCCACTAGACTTCCACTGACCAGACCACTGCTGCCCGTGTACCCCTGGAACCAATTTAAAAGTGCCTACAGCCAGCCCAAGTTTGTTATGTTAGGCCTTGGAAGCCTGTCTGCGGTCACTCCTTCCACTAGACTTCCACTGACCAGACCACTGCTGCCCGTGTACCCCTGGAACCAATTTAAAAGTGCCTACAGCCAGCCCAAGTTTGTTATGTTAGGCCTTCGAAGCCTGTCTGCGGTCACTCCTTCCACTAGACTTCCACAGACCAGACCACTGCTGCCCGTGTACCCCTGGAACCAATTTAAAAGTGCCTACAGCCAGCCCAAGTTTGTTATGTTAGGCCTTGGAAGCCTGTCTGCGGTCACTCCTTCCACTAGACTTCCACTGACCAGACCACTGCTGCCCGTGTACCCCTGGAACCAATTTAAAAGTGCCTACAGCCAGCCCAAGTTTGTTATGTTAGGCCTTGGAAGCCTGTCTGCGGTCACTCCTTCCACTAGACTTCCACTGACCATACACTGCTGCCCATGTACCCCTGGAACAAATTTAAAAGTGCCTACAGCCAGCCCAAGTTTGTTATGTTAGGCCTTCGAAGCCTGTCTGCGTCCCGTTCTTTCAACTACAACTACACTGACCAGGCCACTGATGGCCGTGTTCCCTTGGAACCAATTTTAACTTGCCTACAGCCAGCCCTATGTTATTATGTTAGGCCTTCGAAGCCTGTCTGCGTCCCGTTCTTTCAACTACAACTACACTGACCAGGCCACTGATGGCCGTGTTCCCCTGGAACCAATTTTAACTTGCCTACAGCCAGCCCAATGTTAGGCCTTTGATGCCTGTCTGCCGTCACTCCTTCCACTAGGCCTCCACTGACCTGTCTATTGCTGCCCGTGTACCCCTTGAACCAACATCATTAAATATAAAAAAAATTAATTTGATTATAAAAAATAAGATCGTGTTGAGATCTCAAATGCAGACATTTTAACAATCAAAACAAACACACAACAAATATCTGCAACTGTACTACAAAGGTCCAACAGCTACAATTTCTTTCTCCTGCAAGAAGTTAACTGAAAGTTTTTTGGAGTTGTTAACACAGATATGGCATCCACCGAGTGTTGTCCTGTCGCGTCTCCTTTAAATTATTTCCAATAAGATGTTAAACTATTAATTTAATAAAATCAATAATTAAAAAAATAATTGAGTAAGTCAAAAGCACATTGCAAATAAACATTAATTACAAATCAAGAAGCATGGCGCGTCCGAGGGTGAGTAGATACCGAATAAGAATATAATCACCCTCGGACGCGCAATGCTTATTTACAACAGCCTTCCTTCCTAAGAATCAGCCCTTCCGTGGTGTAGAGAGAGGTTGTGTTACACTCCAAGGTGTTCCCCAGGTTGCCTTTCCTGAGCTTCGATCTTCCGGCTCTCGTTTAGTAGCTGTTGGAAACTACGCTGCATTAGGCCTACTAATTGTGTATGGGTGAAACAGTGGCGCATCTGCGGTCCCTCCTTCCACTAGGCCTCCACTGACCTGTCTACTGCGGCCCGTGTACCCCTTGAACCAACCTAATAAAATATTTAAAAAATTAATTTGATTATAAAAAATAAGATCGTGTTGAGATCTCAAATGCAGACATTTTAACAATCAAAACAAACACACAACAAATATCTGGAACTGTACTACAAAGGTCCAACAGCTACAATTTCTTTCTCCTGCAAGAAGTTAACTGAAAGTTTTTTGGAGTTGTTAACACAGATATGGCATCCACCGAGTGTTGTCCTGTCGCGTCTCCTTTAAATTATTTCCAATAAGATGTTAAACTATTAATTTAATAAAATCAATAATTAAAAAAATAATTGAGTAAGTCAAAAGCACATTGCAAATAAACATTAATTACAAATCAAGAAGCATGGCGCGTCCGAGGGTGAGTAGATACCGAATAAGAATATAATCACCCTCGGACGCGCAATGCTTATTTACAACAGCCTTCCTTCCTAAGAATCAGCCCTTTCGTGGTGTAGAGAGAGGTTGTGTTACACTCCAAGGTGTTCCCCGGGTTGCCTTTCATGAGCTTCGATCTTCCGGCTCTCGTTTAGTAGTTGGTGGAAACTACGCTGCATTAGGCCTACAAATTTGGTATGGGGTGTAGAGACAGGTTGTGTTACACTCCAAGGTTTTCACCAGGTTGCCTTTCCTGAGCTTCGATCTTCATGCTCTCGTTTAGTAGGTGTCGGAAAGTAGGCTGCATTAGGCCTACAAATTGGGTATGGGGTGGAGAGAGATGGTGTGTTACACTCCAAGGTGTTCCCCAGGTTTCCTTGCCATTGCTTCGGTCTTCCGACTCTCGTTTAGTAGTTGTAGAAAAGTACACAGCATTAGGCCTACAAAATGGGTATGGGGTGGAGAGAGATGGTGTGTTACACTCCAAGGTGTTCCCCAGGTTGCCTTTCCTGAGCTTCGATCTTCATGCTCTCGTTTAGTAGGTGTCGGAAAGTAGGCTGCATTAGGCCTACAAATTGGGTATGGGGTGGAGAGAGATGGTGTGTTACACTCCAAGGTGTTCCCCAGGTTTCCTTGCCATTGCTTCGGTCTTCCGACTCTCGTTTAGTAGTTGTAGAAAAGTACACAGCATTAGGCCTACAAAATGGGTATGGGGTGGAGAGAGATGGTGTGTTACACTCCAAGGTGTTCCCCAGGTTGCCTTTCCTGAGCTTCGATCTTCATGCTCTCGTTTAGTAGGTGTCGGAAAGTAGGCTGCATTAGGCCTAAAAAATGGGGAATGGGGTGGAGAGAGATGGTGTGTTACACTCCAAGGTGTTCCCCAGGTTTCCTTGCCATTGCTTCGGTCTTCCGACTCTCGTTTAGTAGTTGTAGAAAAGTACACTGCATTAGGCCTAAAAAATGGGTATGGGGTGGAGAGAGATGGTGTGTTACACTCCAAGGTGTTCCCCAGGTTGCCTTTCCTGAGCTTCGATCTTCATGCTCTCGTTTAGTAGGTGTCGGAAAGTAGGCTGCATTAGGCCTACAAATTGGGTATGGGGTGGAGAGAGATGGTGTGTTACACTCCAAGGTGTTCCCCAGGTTTCCTTGCCATTGCTTCGGTCTTCCGACTCTCGTTTAGTAGTTGTAGAAAAGTACACAGCATTAGGCCTACAAAATGGGTATGGGGTGGAGAGAGATGGTGTGTTACACTCCAAGGTGTTCCCCAGGTTGCCTTTCCTGAGCTTCTATCTTCAGGCTCTCATTAAATTGTGGTTAAATGGAACAACTGCATTTGGCGTACTAGTTGGTTTGGGGCCTACTATCGGTGTCTGCCACTCCTTGCTGTTCTCCTGGTTTCCTGTCCTGAAATACCATTTTCAGCCTCTCGTTAAGTAGTTGTTAATGTTAGACTGCATTTGGCCTACTAGTTGGGTTGGGGCCTACTATCGGTGTCTGCCACTCCTTGCTGTTCTCCTCCACTGAACAAAGCTGTGCCGCCTGTTTACTACGGTTGCCAATTTTGAACTGCATTTCGACTACTTACTGATTTGGCCCTACTCTCTGTGTCAGCCTCTCATTCCAGTTGTCCTCCACTGCAATGCCCCCTGGTTATTCCTGTGTTACCAATTTTGAACTGCATTTAGCCCACTTTCTTCTTTGGGCCTATATCTGTGTTTCCACTTCATCGTGCCCATTGCCCAGCCAGTGATAGATGAGTCTGCTGGTACATTGACCCATAACGCAACATTCCCCGTGCACGCTACACAACAACATTGTGACCCTGCTGAAAGTCAGGTTGCTCTTCCCGCATACCATACCACCTTACACGGGGACAAAGAGGAAGGTGCAGATGAAAGTGCAGGTTCCTTCATCAGGTGGGGGGAGGAATACTAGTTGGCGACGTCACTGGCACAGGGCCTCTCATAGTACGCAAAAGTGTTGCTGCCGGTGGGAGGCGCCCCCGCCGTGCAAACACACCGCTGTACTTTGAGGGGCCCTGTGCCAGTGCCAATGCCAACGAGTGGGCCCCCCCTGCTTGCTCAGGTTCACAGCACTTGCAAAGTTGAAATACTTACCTCTCCCTGCTCCACTGCCGTGACGTGGTCCAGATTTCCTGGGCCCACTAATTACTTGAACCAGCCCTACCCCCCACAACTTTAGCCAAATGACCCCCAATTTCAAATGCCTTCCAATTATTATAAGGTAAATTACGCTTGACAAGCTTCATTAAGAAGAATGGATAGTTTTGACATTAAAATGGCCACTCTAGGTGTTTTCCTGGCCCCCACTCACTGCCGACTATGCTGCCCCATTGACTTGCATTGGGTTTCGTGTTTCGGTCGATCCCGACTTTACGTCATAATCGGCCGATTTCACTCGACCCGACTTTGGACATAGTCGGGTTTCGCAAAACCCGGCTCGACTCTAAAAAGGTCAAGGTCGCTCAACTCTACTCACAGTTAATATTTGTGGGGGGCTGCCTTTTCCTTTGGGGAAATTTCTCTGAGGCAAGGTAGGCTTTATTTTCTATCTCTAGGGCTAGCTACTTCTTAGGCTGTGCCGAGGCGTCTAGGCCTGTTAGGTACGCTCCACGGCTATTTCTAGTGTGTGTGATAGGATTAGGGATTGCGGTCAGCATAGTTCCCACTTCCCAGAGCTTGTCCTGTGAGTTTAACCATCAGGTCATTCCGGGTGCTCCTAACCACCAGGTCATAACAGTACAGCTGGCCCAAAGTATTAATGCATCTCAATAGAGGGATAAGAGAAGCTCTGAGACCATTTTTTTTTCTTTGCACTGTGTTTTGTCTTTCTTTTCCCCTAGACCTTTGGGTGGTTCAGGACACGGGTACACAGGTGTAGAGATGGACATTCAAGGTCTGTCCTCTTGTGTGGATTATCTCACTGCAAGGGTACAAAACATTCAAGATTTTGTGGTTCAGAATCCTATGTTAGAGCCTAGAATTCCTATTCCTGATTTATTTTCTGGGAATAGATCTAAGTTTCTGAATAAAATAATTGTAAACTGTTTCTAGCTTTGAAACCCCGCTCCTCTGGTGACCCCGTTCAACAAGTAAAAATCATTATTTCTTTGTTGCGTGGTGACCCTCAAGACTGGGCATTTTCCCTTGCGCCAGGAGATCCTGCATTGCGTGATGTTGATGCGTTTTTTCTGGCGCTTGGATTGCTTTATGATGAACCAAATTCAGTGGATCAGGCAGAGAAAATCTTGCTGGCTTTTTGTCAGGGTCAGGATGAAGCGGAGGTGTACTGTCAGAAGTTTAGAAAGTGGTCTGTGCTTACTCAGTGGAATGAGTGTGCCCTGGCGGCAATTTACAGAAAGGGTCTTTCTGAAGCCCTTAAGGATGTCATGGTGGGATTTCCCACGCCTGCTGGTCTGAATGAGTCTATGTCCTTGGCCATTCAGATCGATCGGCGCTTGCGTGAGCGCAAAGCTGTGCACCATCTGGCGGTATTCTCTGAGCATAGGCCTGAGCCTATGCAGTGTGATAGGACTTTGACCAGAGCTGTACGGCAAGAACACAGACGTCGGAATGGGCTGTGTTTTTACTGTGGTGAATCCACTCATGCTATCTCCGATTGTCCTAAGCGCACTAAGCGGTTCGCTAGGTCTGCCACCATTGGTACTGTACAGTCTAAATTTCTTTTGTCCGTTACTCTGATTTGCTCTCTGTCGTCCTATTCTGTTATGGCATTTGTGGATTCAGGCGCTGCCCTGAACTTGATGGACTTGGAGTTTGCCAGGCGCTGTGGTTTTCTCTTGGAGCCCTTGCAGTATCCTATTCCATTGAGAGGAATTGATGCTAAGCCTTTGGCCAAGAATAAGCCTCAGTACTGGACTCATTTGACCATGTGCATGGCTCCTGCACATCAGGAGGATATTCGCTTTTTGGTGTTGCATAATCTGCATGATGTGGTCGTTTTGGGGTTACCATGGCTACAGGTCCACAACCCAGTATTGGATTGGAAATCAATGTCTGTGTCCAGCTGGGGTTGTTAAGGGGTACATGGTGATGTTCCATTGCTGTCAATTTCGTCTTCCACTCCTTCTGAAGTCC
Organism: Ranitomeya imitator; assembly: GCF_032444005.1. Taxonomy (NCBI): domain Eukaryota; kingdom Metazoa; phylum Chordata; class Amphibia; order Anura; family Dendrobatidae; genus Ranitomeya; species Ranitomeya imitator. The sequence continues at coordinate 200,332,282 of NC_091285.1, read as the reverse complement.
CTGAGTTTTTGTCGGATTACCGGGATGTATTTGATGAGCCCAAATCCGGTGCCCTACCTCCTCATAGGGATTGTGATTGTGCTATTGATTTGATTCCTGGTAGTAAGTTTCCTAAGGGTCGAATGTTCAATTTATCGGTGCCAGAACACGCCGCTATGCGGAGTTATATAAAGGAGTCCTTGGAGAAGGGTCATATTCGCCCGTCGTCTTCACCATTGGGAGCAGGGTTCTTTTTTTGTGGCCAAGAAGGATGGCTCTTTGAGACCTTGTATTGATTACCGCCTTCTTAATAAGATCACAGTCAAATTTCAGTATCCTTTGCCGCTGCTGTCTGATTTGTTTGCTCGGATTAAGGGGGCTAGTTGGTTCACCAAGATAGATCTTCGAGGGGCGTATAATCTTGTGCGAATTAAACAGGGCGATGAATGGAAAACAGCATTTACTATGCCCGAGGGCCATTTTGAGTACCTGGCTATGCCATTCGGGCTTTCTAATGCTCCATCTGTGTTTCAGTCCTTTATGCATGACATCTTTCGAGAGTACCTGGATAGATTCATGATTGTATATTTGGATGACATTTTGGAATTTTCGGATGATTGGGAGTCTCATGTGAAGCAGGTCAGAATGGTGTTCCAGGTCCTTCGTGCGAATTCCTTGTTTGTGAAGGGGTCAAAGTGTCTCTTTGGAGTTCAGAAGGTTTCATTTTTGGGTTTCATTTTTTCCCCTTCTACTATCGAGATGGACCCTGTTAAAGTTCAGGCCATTTATGATTGGACTCAGCCGACATCTGTGAAGAGCCTGCAGAAGTTCCTGGGCTTTGCTAATTTTTACCTTCGCTTCATTGCTAATTTTTCTAGTGTTGCTAAACCGTTGATTGATTTGACCAAGAAAGGTGCTGATGTGGTCAATTGGTCCTCTGCGGCTGTAGAGGCTTTTCAGGAATTGAAGCGTCATTTTTCTTCTGCCCCTGTGTTGTGCCAGCCAGATGTTTTGCTCCCGTTTCAGGTCGAGGTTGATGCTTCTGAGATTGGAGCAGGGGCTGTTTTGTTGCAAAGAAGTTCTGATGGGTCGGTGATGAAACCATGTGCCTTCTTTTCTAGAAAATTCTCGCCTTCTGAGCGCAATTATGATGTTGGCAATCGAGAGTTGTTGGCCATGAAGTGGGCATTCGAGGAGTGGTGACATTGGCTTGAAGGAGCTAAACATCGCGTGGTGGTCTTGAGGGATCACAAGAATTTGACTTATCTCGAGTCTGCCAAGCGGTTGAATCCTAGACAGGCTCGATGGTCGCTCTTTTTCTCCCGTTTTGATTTTGTGGTTTCATACCTTCCGGGATCTAAGAATGTGAAGGCTGATGCCCTGTCAAGGAGTTTTGTGCCTGACTCTCCGGATGTTCCGGAGCCGGTGGGTATTCTCAAAGAGGGGGTAATTTTGCTTGCCATCTCCCCTGATTTGCGGCGCGTGCTGCAGAAGTTTCAGGCTGATAGACCTGACCGTTGTCCAGCGGAGAGACTGTTTGTCCCTGATAGATGGACTAGTAGAGTTATCTCTGAGGTTCATTGTTCGGTGTTGGCTGGTCATCCTGGAATCTTTGGTACCAGAGATTTGGTGGCTAGATCCTTTTGGTGGCCTTCTTTGTCACGGGATGTGCGTTCTTTTGTGCAGTCCTGTGGGACTTGTGCTCGGGCTAAGCCCTGTTGTTCTCGTGCCAGTGGGTTGCTTTTGCCCTTGCCGGACCCGAAGAGGCCCTGGACGCATATTTCCATGGATTTTATTTCTGATCTCCCTGTTTCTCAAAGGATGTCGGTCATTTGGGTGGTTTGTGATCGCTTCTCTAAGATGGTCCATTTGGTGCCCTTGTCTAAATTGCCTTCCTCCTCTGATTTGGTGCCATTGTTTTTCCAGCATGTGGTTCGTTTGCATGGCATTCCAGAGAACATCGTTTCTGACAGAGGTTCCCAGTTTGTTTAGAGGTTTTGGCGGTCCTTTTGTGCTAAGATGGGCATTGATTTGTCTTTTTCTTTGGCTTTCCATCCTCAGACTAATGGCCAAACCGAACGAACTAATCAGACTTTGGAAACATATCTGAGATGCTTTGTTTCTGCTGATCAGGATGATTGGGTGTCCTTCTTGCCTTTGGCTGAGTTCGCCCTTAATAATCGGGCCAGCTCGGCTACTTTAGTTTCTCCTTTTTTCTGTAATTCTGGTTTCCATCCTCGTTTCTCTTCAGGGCAGGTTGAGCCTTCGGACTGTCCTGGTGTGGATACGGTGGTGGACAGGTTGCAGCAGATTTGGACTCATGTGGTGGACAATTTGACATTGTCCCAGGAGAAGGCTCAACGTTTCGCTAACCGCCGGCGCTGTGTTGGTCCCCGACTTTGTGTTGGGGATTTGGTTTGGTTGTCATCTCGTCATGTTCCTATGAAGGTTTCCTCTCCTAAGTTTAAGCCTCGTTTCATTGGGCCATATAAGATTTCTGAAGTTCTTAATCCTGTGTCATTTCGTTTGGACCTTCCAGCTTCTTTTGCCATCCATAATGTGTTCCATAGGTCGTTGTTGCGGAGATACGTGGCGCCTATGGTTCCCTCCGTTGATCCTCCTGCCCCGGTGTTGGTCGAGGGGGAGTTGGAGTATGTGGTGGAGAAGATTTTGGATTCTCGTGTTTCGAGACGGAAACTCCAGTACCTGGTCAAATGGAAGGGTTATGGTCAGGAAGATAATTTCTGGGTTTTTGCCTCTGATGTTCATGCTGCTGATCTAGTTTGTGCCTTTCATTTGGCTCATCCTGATCGGCCTGGGGGCTCTGGAGAGGGTTTGGTGACCCCTCCTCAAGGGGGGGGGTACTGTTGTGAATTCTGTTGTTGAACTCCCTCCTGTGGTCGTGAATGGTATTTCGGCGAGTTCTGTCCATGGACTCCCTCTGGTGGCTGTGAGTGAAGCTGCTGCTTCTGAGGTTCCTTACACAGGTGACGTGGTTTATCCTTTGGTTGGCTGCTCTATTTGACTCCACTCTGATCGTTACTCCATGCCAGCTGTCAATGTTCCTGTGCTGGTTCAGTTCGCTCTTGGATTTGTCTGGAGACCTGTCTCTTCCTGCAAGAAGCTAAGTCCCCGTTTGTTATTTTCTGTTCATGGTTTTCTAGTCCAGCTTGCTTTCATGATTTTGTCTTGCTAGCTGGAAGCTCTGGGATGCAGGGTGGCGCCTCCGTACCGTGAGTCGGTGCGGGGGTCTTTTTGCACACTCTGCGTGGTCTTTTGTAGTTTTTGTGCTGACAGCAAAGATACCTTTCCTATCCTCTGTCTATTTAGTTAGTCTGGCCTCCCCTTTGCTAAAACCTGTTTCATTTCTGTGTTTGTGACTTTCATCTTTACTCACAGTTAATATTTGTGGGGGGCTGCCTTTTCCTTTGGGGAAATTTCTCTGAGGCAAGGTAGGCTTTATTTTCTATCTCTAGGGCTAGCTAGTTCTTAGGCTGTGCCGAGGCGTCTAGGCCTGTTAGGTACGCTCCACGGCTATTTCTAGTGTGTGTGATAGGATTAGGGATTGCGGTCAGCATAGTTCCCACTTCCCAGAGCTTGTCCTGTGAGTTTAACCATCAGGTCATTCCAGGTGCTCCTAACCACCAGGTCATAACACACTCCCCCTTTTCCTTACTTTGGTTAGGTTGTATGATTGCATGTTAGTTAATCACATGCACTATTGTTCAGATTGTATGTAAAGATTTATTCAGATTTTTCTTGATTATCTTGATTATCTCTTATAAGTAAACCGAAAACTTTCAATGCAAATTTATTGTTTAAAAAAAAAAAAAATCATTATTTTTTCCACAAAACTAATCTTTAACACCCAGTTTTGTATTTTCCCAAGGGTAACAGGAGAAATTGGACCTGAAAAGTTGTTGTCCAATTTGTCCTGAGTACGCTGATACCCTTTATGTGGGGGGGACCACCGTTTGGGCGCATGGCAGATCTCGGAAGGGAAGGAGCACCATTTGGAATGCAGACTTAGATGGATTGGTCTGCAGACGTCATGTTGCATTTGCAGAGCCCCTGATGTATCTAAACAGTAGAAACCCCCCACAAGGGACCCCATATTGGAACCTAGACCCCCCCAAGGAACTTATCTAGATGTGTTGTGAGAACTTTGAACCCCTAAGTATTTAACTACAGTTTATAACGCAGAGCCGTGAAAATAAAATATAATTTTTGTCCCACAAAAATGCTTTTTTAGCCCCCCAAATTTTTTTTTCCCAAGGGTAACAAGAGAAATTGGACCTCAGAAGTTGTTGTCCAATTTGTCCTGAGTATGCTGATACCCCATATGTTGGGGTAAACCCCTGTTTGGGCGCACGGGAGAGCTCGGTAGGGAAGGAGCACATTTTTACTTTTTCAATGCAGAATTGGCTGGAATTGAGATTGGACGCCATGTCACATTTGGAGAGCCCTGCTGTGCCAAAACAGTGGAAACCCCAAATTCTAACTAAAACCCTAACCCAAACACACCCCTAACCCTAATCCCAACCACACCTCTAACCCCAAATCCAACACACCCCTAACCCTAATCCCAACCATAACCCTAACTACAACCCTAGCAATGACACACCCCTAACCCTAATCCCGTAAATGTAATCCAACTTCTAACCCTAGCCCCAAACCTAACCCCAGCCCTAACCCTAACCCTAGCTCTAACCCTAACCCTAGCCCTAACCCTAGCCCTAACCCTAACCCTAACACTAGCCCTAACCCTAACCCTAGCCCTAACCCTATCCTTAACCCTAATGGAAAAATTAAAATAAATACATTTTTTAAATTGTATTATTTTTCCCTAACTAAGGGGGTGATGAAGGGGGGTTTGATTTACTTTTATAGTGGGTTTTTTAGCGGATTTTCATGATTGGCAGCAACACACCCCTAACCCTAATCCCAACCATAACCCTAACTACAACCCTAGCCCTGACACACCCCTAACCCTAATCCCAACCGTAAATGTAATCCAACTTCTAACCCCAGCCCCAAACCTAACCCTAGCCCTAACCCTAACACTAGCCCTAACCCTAACCCTAGCCCTAACCCTAACCCTATCCTTAACCCTAATGGGAAAATTAAAATAAATACATTTTTTAAATTGTATTATTTTTCCCTAACTAAGGGGGTGATGAAGGGGGGTTTGATTTACTTTTATAGTGGGTTTTTTAGCGGATTTTCATGATTGGCAGCTGTCACACACTAAAAGATGCTTTTTATTGCAAAAAATATTTTTTTGCCTTACCACATTTTGAGAGCGTTAATTTTTCCATATTTTGGTCCACAGAGTCATGTGAGGTCTTGCTTTTTGCGGGACGAGTTGAAGTTTTTATTGGTAACATTTTTGGGCACGTGACATTTTTTGATCGCTTTTTGTTCAGATTTTTGTGAGGCAGTATTACCAAAAACGAGCTATTCATGAATTTCTTTTGGGGGAGGCGTTTATACCGTTCCACGTTTGGTAAAATGGATAAAGCACTGTTATTCTTCGAGTCAATACGATTACAGCGATACCTCATTTAAATTTTTTTTAATTTTTGGCGCTTTTATACGATAAAAACTATTTTATAGAAAAAATAATTTTTGCATCGCTTTATTCTGAGGACTATAACTTTTTATTTTTTCACTGATGATGCTGTATGGTGGCTCATTTTTTTGTGGGACAAAATGACATTTTCAGTGGTACCATGGTTATTTATATCTGCCTTTTTGATCGCGTGCTATTCCACTTTTTGTTCGGCGGTATGATAATAAAGCGTTGTTTTTTGCCTCGTTTTTGTTATTTTTTTTACGGTGTTCACTGAAGGGGTTAACTAGAGGGACAGTTTTATAGGGGGGTCGTTACAGACGCGGCGATACTAAATATGTGTACTTTTATTGTTTTTTTTATTTTATTTAGATAAAGGAATGTATTTATTGAAACAATATTTTTTATTTATTTATTTATTTAGGTTTTTTGTTTTTTTTTTACACATGGAAATATTTTTTTTTTTACTTTTTTACTTTGCCCCAGGGGGGGACATCACAGTAAAGTGACAGATCGCTGATCTGACACTTTGCTGTGCACTGTGTCAGATCAGCGATCTGACATGCACAGCAGGGAGGATTTCCAGCGCCTGCTCTGAGCAGGCGCTGTGAAGAGACCTCCCTGCAGGACCCGGATGCAGCCCAGCAGCCATTTTGGATCCGGGCCTGCAGGGAGAAGAAGGTAGGAGACCCTCGGAGCAACGCAATCACATCACATTGCTCCGAGGGTCTCAGGGAAGCACGCAGGGAGCCCCCTCCCTGCGCGATGCTTCCCTATACCGCCGAAACACTGCAATCATGTTTGATCGCAGTGTGCCGGGGGTTAATGTGCCGGGGGCGGTCCGTGACAGCTCCTGGCACATAGTGCCGGATGTCAGCTGACACCCAGCCACGATCGGCCGTGCTCCGACCGTGAGCGCGGCCGATCGCTATGACGTACTCTCCCATCGGTGGGCATACGGGCCCACCCCACCTCGACGGGATAGTATGTCTAATGTCAGAAAGGGGTGAACAAAGTTCAATCTTAGTCTCATCTGTCCGCAAAATGCTTTTCCTGAAGGATTTTGGCTTAGTCACATACATTTTGGCAATGAGTTTAATTTCATTCAAATGTCAATGGATAGTTCTCACTGACAATGATGCACCCTGAGCCTGCAGGACAGCTTGAATTTCTTTGGAACTTGTTTGGGGCTGCTTATCCAACTGCGTTTCAACCTCTCTTTACTTTTTCTCTGTCCTACATTTTCAGGGAGATTATCTACAGTGCTGTAAACTTCTTGATTATGTTGCACACTCTGGACAGAGGAAAATGAAGATCTATGGAGATGGATTTGTAGCCTTGAGATTGTTGATATTTTTCAACAATTTTGCTTCTCAAGTCCTCAGACAGTTCTTTTCTTTCTGTACTCCATGCTTAGTGTGGCACACACAGACACATAACATTAAGTCAACTTCTCCCCTTTTCATCTGGTTTCAGATGTGATTTTCATATTACCCACACCTGTTCCTTGCCAAACGTGAGTTGAAATTAACAATATTTTTGTAAAGGTGCCAACAATTTTGTCCAATCCATTTTTTTAATGTAATTTTTATTGAAAATGTTTACAATTTTACAGGAAAAGAAAACATAATTAGGCATTTTAGATTTTTCACTATCATGTATAGGTTAAAAACCAATCTTATACTGTAGTAATAGTTAAACATTTTTAAGTAGATAAAGAGTAAAATATTACAAAAAAACACACAGACTCAGACAAAAGGAAAGGGGGGGGGGAAATGACGTGGAATGTTACGACCTATTTATAGCCATCTCATAGAGGTCATATATTTACCATGGACGAAAAGGAATGCCAAGGAGACAAAACAAGGTTAAATCTCTATACAGTATTGTCATTAAGGGCTACCGATATTCAAAGTTGCTGATATCTTTGATGCGAAAATATAGATCTAGTTGGAAAGTTGGAGAAGTTTGCTTCCAATTGTAGGCAATCAAACAGTGTGCTGCTGTTAACATACAGTGGGGAAAAAAAGTACTTAGCCAGCCACCAATTTTGCAAGTTCTCCCACTTAAAAAGATGATAGAGGCCTGTAATTGACATCATAGGTAGACCATAACTATGAGAGTCAAAATGAGAAAGCAAATCTAGAAAATCACCTTGTCTAATTTGGCAAGATTTATTTTGCAAATTATGGTGGAAAACAAGTATTTGGTCATTAACAAAAGTTCATCTTAAAATTTTGTTATATATCTTTTGTTGGCAATGACAGAGGTCAAACGTTTTCTGTAAGTCTTCACAAGGTTGGCACATACTGTTGGTGGTATGCCGGCCCATTCCTCAATGCAGATCTCCTCTAGAGCAGTGATGTTTTGGGCCTGTCACTGGGCAACAAGGACTTAAAACTTGTTACGGATGCGACCGCAGATGTGGCCCATCCAACGCCTCCACATTGCCAGACCACAACGACGTGGGGCGAGCGTCCCAGGTGGGGACGGAATGTGGACCCACTGCACCACATTGGATAACCTGGACCTACCCAAACTAGGGAAGGGCAGTGAGTAGGGTCTCTGGCAGCTGAGCATGTGGACAAGATGGCGACATGCAGACTAGATTACACCGCACAACTTCAGGTATGAAGAAACATAAAGTTTACTTAAACGAAATCACAGTACTTATAAAGAACATAATGATGCCAGAATCCCGATTCCGCACATCAAGGAAGGGTACACATCTCAGGATAACAGATGAAGGCAGGAGGACATCATGGGTTGATGCAGTCCAGGGTTATCTGGCACGGGCATACTAGGATGGCCTCTCTCTCAGGCCTAAGGCATAGCACAGGCTCAGCAGGAGAACATCAGACACCGAGCACGTATAGACTTCAGACGATGGCAGAGGTCATCATGGGTTGATGCAGTCCAGGGTCATCTGGCACGGGCATACTAGGACAGCCTCTCTCTCAGACCTCAGGCATAGCACAGGCTCAGCAGAAGAACATGAGACACTGACCTTGGACAGACGTCAGACGATGGCATGGGTCATCACGTGTTGATGGAGTCCAAGGTCATCTGGCATGGGGATAGTAGGATGGCCTCTCACTCAGGCCTCAGGCCTCAGGCGTAGCAAAGACTCAGAAGGAGAACATCAGGCACCGATCCAGGACAGACATCATCACAGGGTGGACATTGGGAAACCAGTGGAACATCGGGACACAGGCAGAACATCAAGACTCAAGCAGGACACAGGCTGGACATCAGGACATCAGTACACAGGCTGGACATCAGTACACAGGCTGGACATCAGGACACAGGCTGGACATCAGGACATCAGGACACAGGCTGGACATCAAAACACAGGCTGGACATCAGGACATCAGGACATAGACTGGACATCAGGACATCAGGAAGAATATCTGGGACACAGGCGTGGCAGCCCAGGGCATCGGATACACAGGACATCAGGGACACCGGAAAGACATCTGGGACACAGGAGTGGCAGCCCAGGTAATCGGTTACATCAGGACATCAGGGACACCAGAAAAGACATCTGGGACACAGGCATGGCAGCCCAGGTCATTGGCTGGGATCCGTTAACCTGAGCTGTCATGCCAGTGTTCCTGGTCCTGTGCCATCCGTGTCCCAGCCAATGATCTGGGCTGCCATGCCTGTGTCCCAGATGTCTTTTCTGGTGTCCCTGATGTCCCTGATGTCCTGATGTAACCGGATGTTAGCCCCGCATAGCAGGCTGAGCACAGCATAGTAAACGCTCAGCAAAAACACTCCATCTTTAAAAGATGAACCCAGGGAGTTCACAGTCACTGGGTACAGGGTTCCAGACACAGAGGGACTTCAGGAACATAACACAGAGGACACAGTTCAGACAGGGTCAGGTACAGGGATGGATGCAGGATCAAGAGTTCAGGCCTGAGAATGCAGCCCTCAGGGAGGTGGGAACACAAAACACAACAGAAATGGGCCTGGATATGCAAGCTCCAGTAAAGGCGGATCTGGGTACTCAGCCCCCAGAGCAGGCACAAGCTTTCTTAGAACTAAATGTAGGCAGAGCAGGAGCTGAACACCAAACATATGGCAAGACTCAGAAACTTAATGCGAAGCTCTGACAATGCCCAAAAGAAAAGAGGGAGTTTATACAGGAGCAGCCCCTCAGCAATAGGCTGGGGAAAGGAACTCGGGTGCACACACCAACACTAATAAAAGCAGGTAAGGTGTGGCCGCGCGCACCCTAAGCACAAACAGAAACTATTACAGCACAGTCAGCACAGGAACTGAGGCTTAGGGCACCTGGCAGCGGCTGCAAGTCTGGAAACAAGTGGAAAGTCATGCACAGCTGCAGAGGACCTTGCAACCCACAGATAGCTTCCACAGCGGCAGCAAGGGACAACACATGCGGATGGTCAAACAGTGGAGCAAAGACATCACAACACATGTACAGCTAGGCAGCGGAGCAGGGAAATGAGCAGCATCCATACAGGTAACAGACAACAGTATCCCTGCTAGTTAGGGAGAGAGGAGCAAAGGGTTAAAGCAGAGACATGCAGAGTAACGCTAGAGAAACAAGGTACAAACCCACTGGCGTTACACAACTCCCTCCAAAGGTTTACTATGGGGTTGAGATCTGGTGACTGGCTAGGCTACTCCAGGACCTTCATATGCTTATAACTAAGCCACTCCTTTGTTGCCCTGGTGATGTGCTTGGGATCATTATTATGCTGAAAGACCTATCCATGTTTCACCTTCAATGCCCTTGCTGATGGAAGGAGGTTTGCACTCAAAATATCACAATACATGGCCCCATTAATTCTTTCATGTACACGGATCAGTCGTCCTGGTAATTTTGCAGAGAAAAAGCCCCAAAGCATAATGTTGCCACCATCATGCTTCACAGTAGGTATGGTATTCTTTAAATGCAACTCAGCATTCTGTCTCCTCCAAACATGACGAGTTTTGTCTCTACTAAACAGTTCAACTTTGGTTTCATCATACCATATGACATTCTCTCAATACTATTCTGGATAATCCAAATGCTCTCTAACAAACTTCAGACAGGCCCAGACATGTACTGGCTTAAGCAGGGTGACACGTTTGACACTGCAGGATCTGAATCCCTGGCAGTGTAGTGTGTTACTGATGGTAGCCTTTGTTACGGTGGTCCCAGCTCTATGCAGATCATTCAGTCCCCCTTTGTGGTTCTGGAATTTTTGCTCACCGTTCTTGTGATCATTTTGACCCCATGGGGTGATTATCAGTGGTCTTGTATGTTTTCCATTTTCTTATTATTGCTCCCACAGTTGATTTCATCACAGCAAGCTGCTTGCCTATTGCAGATTTTGTCTTCTCAGCCTGGTGCAGGGCTACAATTTTGTTTCTGGTGTCCTTCGACAGCTCTTTGGTCTTCACTATAGTTGAAGTTTGGAGTGTGACTTTTTAAGGTTGTGGAGAGGTGTCTTTTATACTGATAACAAATTCAACAGGTGTCATTACTACAGGTAATGAGTGGAGGTCAGAGGAGCCTCTCAAACAAGAAATTACCGGTCTGTGAGAGCCAGAAATCTTGCATGTTTTTAGGTGACCAAATACTTATTTTCCACCATAATTTGCTAAATAAATCTTGCCAGATCAGACAAGGTGATTTTCTGGATTTGTTTTCTCATTTTAACTCTCATAGTTGTCGTCTACCTATGAAGTAAATTGCAGGCCTCTCTCATCTCTTTAAGTGGGAGAACTTGCACAATTGGTGGCTGACTAAATACTTTTTCCCCCCAACTGAATGTAACAGCAGTCTAAGGCTAGATTCACACTAGCAAGTTCGGCAAGACTGTGGATGAAAGCCTTCATCCTCCAAGAAGCCACAGCCACTGCCACGCCCCTTCTTTCAGCTCCGCCTACTTCTGCGTTGTCCTGCGTACCCTATGTTTAACATTGGGTACGCAGGCCATGGGGATGTATGCGGATGCCTCCGCATGTGTCGTTTTGAAGCTGCACCGACCACAATAAAATGCAACATGTCCCATGTTTTCCTGTGCGGTGGACTCTAGTAAAATGGCCGCCAGGCGGGGCAGCACCTGAGCAGTTGGTGATCTCGGCACCGAGATCTCGGGAGATGAAATTTCAGCACTGAAATCTCATTTCCTGAGCTCTCAGTGCTGAGATCTCCTTCTGCACATGCACCGCTCTCCTGGTGTCATCAGAGTCCCGGCAGCATCGGTGACCGCCACAGCAGCCCCGGGCAGCGCTGTCTGGGCACCCGCAGCACCGGAGACACCAGCAGAGCATCGGGCAGCAGAGCCGGACACCCCCCCACAGCGCCACCGGGCACCAGAGACACCGACAGGGCAACGGGCAGCAGCGCCAGACACCAGCAGCACTGCTGGACACCCTTTCATCCCAGCCTGCTGCCTGCAGCATCACCCAACTCCTGCCTCCTCCAGCAGCGAGCCTGGCTCCCTGCTTCACTGCCGCCACCACCCCCGGCAAGCAATAAGACGCATGGATTATAAGAAGCCCCACCATTCTATTAAAAAAAGTTTTCCTATTTTTCTCCTTAAAATTTGGGGTGCTTCTCACAAAATTAGAATATCATCAAAAAGTTAATTTATTTCAGTTCTTCAATACAAAAAGTGAAACTCTATATTATATAGAGTCATTACAAACAGAGTGATCTATTTTAAATTTTTATTTCTGTTAATACTGATGATTATGACTTACAGCCAATGAAAACCCAAACGTCATTATCTCAGCAAATTAAAATACTTTGTAATACCAGCTTGAAAAATGATTTTAAAATCTGAAATGTTGGACTACTGAAATGTATGTTCAGTAAATGCACTCAATACTTGGTCAGGGCTCCTTTTGAATCAATTACTACATCAATCCGGCATAACATGGAAGCGATCAACCTGTGGCACTGCTGAGGTGTTATGGAAGCCCAAGTTGCTTTGATTCCAGCCTTCAGCTCATCTGCATTGTAGGGTCTGATATCTCTCATATTCCTCTTGACAATAACCCATAGATTCACTATGGAGCTAAGGTCAGGCGAGATTGCTGGCCATTCAAGCACAGTGATACTGTTGTTTATAAAAGAGGTATTGGTACTTTTGACAGTGTGGATAATTGCCAAGTCCTGCTGGAGAATGAAATCTACATCTCTAAAAAGCTTGTCAGCAGAAGGAGGCATGGAGTGCTCTAAAATTTCCTGGTAGACGGTTGCTTTGACTTTGGTCTTGATAAGACACAGTGAACCTACACCAGTGGATGACATGGCTTCACAAACCATCACTGATTGTGGAAACTTCACGATAGACCTCAAGCAGCTTGGATTCTGTGCCTCTCCACTCTTCTTCCAGACTCTAGGACCTTGATTTCCAAATGAAGTGCAAAATTTACTTTCATTTGAAAACAACACTTTGGACCACTGAGCGACAGTCCAGTTCTTTTTCTCCTTGGCCCAGGTTAGACACTTCTGGCGTTGTCTATTAGTCATGAGTGGCTTGACTCAAGGAATACAACACTTGTAGCCTATGTCCTGGATACGTCTGTGTGTGGTGGCTCTTGAAGCAATGATTCCAGCAGTAGTCCACTCCTTGTGAATCTCCCCCAAATTTATGAATGACCTTTTCAATCCATTCAAGGTTGTTTGTGCACCTTTTTCTACCACACTTTTTCCTTCCACTCAACTTTCCATTAAAATGCTTAAATACAGCACTCTGTGAACAGCTAGCTTCTTTAACAATGACCTTTTGTGGCTTACTCTCCTTGTGGAGTGTGTCAATGACTGCTTTCTGAACATCTGTCAAGTTAGCAGTCTTCCCCATGCTTGGGGAGCCTACTGAAACAGACTAGGGGACCTTTTTAAATGCTTAGGAAGCATTTGCAGATGTTTTTTGCTAATTATTCTTATTTGCTGAGAAAATGACTATGGGGTTTTCATTGGCTGTAAGCCATAATCATCAACATTAACAGAAATAAACACTTGAAATAGATCACTCTGTTTGACTCTATATAATATATGAGTTTCATTTTTTGTATTGAAGAACTGAAATAAATTAGCTTTTTGACAATATTCTAATTTTGTGAGAAGCACCTGTAGTTCATCATGCAGTATAATTGATATGTGAACTTTATTTTGCGGGTTGCCAAACATTATGTTGATAGTCAATTTGTACTTTTCATTTGTTTTACTGTTTTTTTCACAAGAAAAATAACTTTTTTAACAAAAATAGTTTTGTTTTGTTTGTCTTATTTTAAGTGCCCTAATTTTTTTCATTTTTCCGTAAAGCAAGCTAAATTTTTAATGGTACCATTTTGGAATTAATAAATCTTTTTGATCTATTTTAATTTAAGCTAAGATTAACAAAACAGCAATCATGACATTGGGGTTTTTAACAGCTTTTACTAAACAGGATGAAAAATCATATATTTTTTTGCAGGGGGTTCTTTTTTTTAGCAAATAAACCATTTACTATTATTAAAACTGTGATTAAGTGCTTGTAATCTTTAGATTTTCTTCAGTGCTTTTAATTTTTACATTTTCATTCATAACACTTAAGTTCACTGATCATGAAATCCTTTGATCGTATTGATAATACACTGTACAACCTATGATGTAATTTGAATTATCTAACCTGTCAGTGTTTGACTGAAAGCCTGTTAGGCCGGATTTTAATAGCTGGGGAAATGGCAGACACAGAGGTTATTGTGAGACATACTGCTGCTGTTGCAACCTGTTGGCACCCCAAGATAGCATTTCAGGTGGTTTGATGGGCTGACAAAGCGCGAGGTGATATCTGTTTGCTGCTGTCATTAATGATAAAGGTATATGAGGGTTTAAATTGATGGGATTGGTACTATGTTTGATCTCAGTACATGCAAGCTAAAGGGGTTATCCAGGCTTGGGATTAAAGTCTGCAGTCACTCTATGTGACTCTAACCTCACAGCGCACTGTATTGCGCTGGAGGCGGGAGAGGGAGAGAGCGTGACCACAAGTATACAATTTTCATATATGCGATCATGTGCTAAGTAGAACCTGTTGCCTATGTGAAAGAAAGAATCACTGTGCCTCTGATGCAGAGGATATCAGAAGCAATATGTGCATGTACAAACAACTTTTACTGCTGTTATATTGGCCGTAAGGTGCTTTTTTAAGAGATCAGTTCTCCCCACCGACCAGCTGTCATCAGTGGTAGCTGCCGGAAGTACTCACTTGCGATCCTCTGATAGTGGTTGCCTCAGGGTACTGCACACACGCTTCCTATTCAAGTCAATAGGAGGCAGGTGTGTAGTACCCTATCAGACGATGGCCAGCACCCAAAGTAATTACCTATGATCGGCAAGAGTGCCTGGTGTTGGACCCAGGCCTATCAGACATTGATGATGATGACCTATGAAAGGTTATCAATGAAAAAGTAGTGGACAACCTCTTTAAAGTAATTTTCTTTGCTATCTTTCGAACGATCTTTCATTAAAAAATCATCCCCTTGTTATCATCTGATCTGTTACTTTGATCTCCATACATATTGTTCTTTCCATGCAACTCTTCATTATCTCTAATAGCAAAAATTGTTCAGCAAATGTGTTCTTATACTCCTGAGACAAATATCACTGATTTGCCAGGACACTCATTTAATATTTAGTTACATATTAATAAAGTTAGGTTTTAAACCCACTTTGAAAGGAAATCAATCTTGACATTTCTAACAAAGCCAGAAAGAGTATTGCATAACTGGTATGAAAGCCAATTGTTCACTATGGTAACATTTCATAATCTGCTCATAAATCCTCAGTGATTGCATTTTCACATGTTCTTAAAATGGAAGTTTTACCACCAGAAGTTTTATTTCGTTTTTTACTTCATTTAGTCAACATTTTCACTTTTGCACTTTTAGAAAAAAAAGTAGTAAACTCATTGGTTATGCACCAGCAGTCATCAATAATGTTCAGATAAATATACCTTTGTGAATGATTTTCTATTAACATCCATGAAAAGGCATGTTAGAACCTACCCAAATCTTTTACTATTGACCCATGTAGCAATAGAATGAATTGTGCAAAATTATTAAGTTTTCTAATAAGGGTGGTTTCACACTTGCGTTTTTGTCTGCAGCGTTTTTTGCACAAAAAAACGCATGCGTTTTTGTTCCTATATTTAATATTGAAAACGCATGCATTTTTTTGTGTACGCGTTTGGTCGCGTTTTCAATCGCATGCGTTTTTTTCCTGCATGCGTTCATTTTCAAAAATGCAACTTGTAGTATTTTTGAGAGGCGTTTTTTGGACACATAAAAACGCATGCGTTTTCATGCGTTTTTTTGGGTCCAAAAATACATTGGAGTCAAAGGGAACACATGCTTTTTTTGTGCATGCGTTTGCATGCGTTTTTGGACGCATGCATTTTTTTTTAACAAAGGTTGAATAGACTGTAGATAAGGTTGTCTAGATACTGATAAGCCTCCCCCCATAGCAGCAGGGTAATAAAAGGAAGGTTGGGGGAAGTTTCTGGTCACTTCTCATCAGACTCCAAAGAAGAAAAGACACTGCCCGGACGCATTGGTGGACAAGACCCAGAGCAATGTGAGTATATCCTAGCCAATGCATTTATTTTAATTTTTTTGGATCTACATGTCCTAATTTCTTCTTTTTTTTTTTTCAACATGCATCAGAATGTCTTCTGCGGAGTTTCCATCTGATGAGGAATTTGAGCCACGTCAGTCAGAAGTGGATCATGTCAGTGAGGTTAGTTTTTTGTCCTTCAGCTTGGTAAGTATTGACTGTCACATCGACACATGAGACAATTTGATTTTTTTTTTTATAGAGCACTTCAACTGAGGGACAGAGAGGGACGGAGCAGCGAAGTCAAGGTCCGGTGGGAAGACGGCAGCGGGTATGTATAGAAGGCAGACTGTCCTCATTGTAATATTCTTGAATCTTCCTTTCTGTACCCTTGATTTTCTTTTAATTTTTCTTGTATGATCCTTTTCTGAAAGTTGACTTTCATATTCCTGCCATTTCTCATCTTCTGGTATTTTTTTTTCCACATGTGATTGAGCAAACTTATATGATTTTCTTTTACTTTTAGGTTTCACAACGGGACGATGACCGGATCGATAATGACCTCCTGATCACCCTGGTCCAGGAGCGAGTCCCGTTGTGGGACAGCCGGGATCCACAGCACGCAGTCAACAGTACGCTCCATCGGTTGTGGAGTGAGGTGGCCCAAGCGTTGTGGGATGGCTGGGAGAATGCCCCGCCACGGGTCCGTAATGCATTTGGTAAGTATTGCACTGCAGTGTGAAGCAGCAGAGACCTTGGCCGGGCTCTCTTGACTGTGTGTGATGAAAGTAACTAGAGTTGAGCGACCTTGACCTTTTTAGAGTCGAGCCGGGTTTCGCGAAACCCGGCTATCTCAAAAGTCGAGTCGAGTGGAATCGGCCGATTATCGCGAAAAGTCGGGGATCGACCGAAACACGAAACCCAACGCAAGTCAATGGGGGAGCATAGTCGGCAGTGAGTAGAGGCCAGGAAAACATGTACAGAGCCCATTGTATTGGCAAAAACATCCATTCTTGCTACTGAAGCTTGTCAATCGTAATTTAGCTTATAATAATTGTAAGGCATTTGAAATTGGGGGTCATTTGGCTAAAGTTGTGGGGGGTAGGGCTGGTTCAAGCAATTAGTGGGCCCAGGACATCTGGACCACGTCACGGCAGTGGAGCAGGGAGAGGTAAGTATTTCAACTTTGCAAGTGCTGTGATCCTGAGCAAGCAGGGGGGGGCCCCCTCGTTGGCATTGGCACTGGCACAGGGCCCCTCAAAGTACAGCGGTGTGTTTGCACGGCGGGGGCGCCTCCCACCGGCAGCAACACTTTTGCATACTATGAGGGGCCCTGTGCCAGTGACTTCGCCAACGAGTATTCCTCCCCCCACCTGATGAAGGAACCTGCACCTTCATCTGCACCTTCCTCTTTGTCCCCGTGACTTTCAGCAGGGTCACAATCTTGCAGTGTAGCATGCACGGGGAATGTTGCGTTATGGGTCAATGTACCAGCAGACTCATCTATCACTGGCTGGGCAATGGGCAGGATGAGGAGGAAACACAGATATAGGCCCAAAGACTAAAGTGGGCTAAATGCAGTTCAAAATTGGTAACAGGACTAACCAGGGGGGATTGTTTTGTTCAGTGGAGGACAACTGGAATGAGAGGCTGACACAGAGAGTAGGCCCAAATCTGTAAGTAGTCTAAATGCAGTTCAAAATTGGCAAGAGTAGTAAACAGGCGGCACAGCTTTGTTCACTGTAGGAGAACAGCAAGGAGTGGCAGACACAGATAGAAGGCCCCAACCCAACTAGTAGGCCCACTGCAGTTTTAAAATCCCGATAGGCTGAAAACCAGATAATTGTAGGTCATTTTTTGTAAAGAGGACAGCTGTATTGAGTGGCGCAGTCAGACACTACAAGTAGGCCTTAAACCACAAAGTTGGCTCGACGCTGGTTTAAAAAAGGTTACATGGGTACACGTTCTGCATTGTTGTGCTCAGTGGAGGACAATTGGAAGGAGGGACCGCAGAAAGACTTTGTAGGCGTAAAATTACAAAATAGGCTCTATGCAGCTTCGATTAAGTGGCAACCTGGAGAACACCTTGGAGCGGCAGACAACGTCTCTACACCCCTAACCCAACTTGTAGGCCTAATGTAGTGTTGTTTCAACAACTAATTAAGACAAGCATGAAGATTGAAGCTATGGAGAGGCAACCTGGGGAACACCTTGGAGCGGAAGACACCGTCTCTACAACCCAGACCCAACTTGTAGGCCGAATGCAGTGTTGTTTTCAACAACTACTAAACAAGAGCTTTAAGATTGAAGCAATGGAGAGGCAACCTGGGGAACACCTTGGAGTGTAACACACCGTCTCTACACCCCAGACCCAACTTGTAGGCCGAATGCAGTGTTGTTTTCAACAACTACTAAACAAGAGCTTTAAGATTGAAGCAATGGAGAGGCAACCTGTGGAACACCTTGGAGTGTAACAAACCGTCTCTACACCCCAGACCCAACTTGTAGGCCGAATGCAGTGTTGTTTTCAACAACTACTAAATGAGAGCCAGAAGATTGAAGCAATGGAGAGGAAACCTGGAGAACACCTTGGAGTGGAACACACAGTCTCTACACCCCTGACCCAACTTGTAGGCCGAATGCAGTGTTGTTTTCAACAACTACTAAACAAGAGCTTTAAGATTGAAGCAATGGAGGGGCAACCTGGGGAACACCTTGGAGTGGAACACACCGTCTCTACACCCCTGACCCAACTTGCAGGCCGAATGCAGTGTTGTTTTCAACAACTACTAAACGAGAGCCAGAAGATTGAAGCAATGGAGAGGAAACCTGGGGAACACCTTGGAGTGGAGCACACCGTCTCTACACCCCATACCCAACTTGTAGGCCGAATGCAGTGTTGTTTTCAACAACTACTAAACGAGAGCCAGAAGATTGAAGCAATGGAGAGGCAACCTGGGGAACACCTTGGAGTGGAACACACCGTCTCTACACCCTTGACCCAACTTGTAGGCCGAATGCAGTGTTGTTTTCAATAACTACTAAACAAGAGCCAGAAGATTGAAGCAATGGAGAGGAAACCTGGAGAACACCTTGGAGTGGAACACACCGTCTCTACACCCCTGACCCAACTTGTAGGCCGAATGCAGTGTTGTTTTCAACAACTACTAAACAAGAGCTTTAAGATTGAAGCAATGGAGAGGCAACCTGGGGAACACCTTGGAGCGGAAGACACCGTCTCTACAACCCAGACCCAACTTGTAGGCCGAATGCAGTGTTGTTTTCAACAACTACTAAACAAGAGCTTTAAGATTGAAGCAATGGAGAAGCAACCTCGGGAACACCTTGGAGTGTAACACACCGTCTCTACACCCCAGACCCAACTTGTAGGCTGAATGCAGTGTTGTTTTCAACAACTACTAAACAAGAGCTTTAAGATTGAAGCAATGGAGAGGCAACCTGGGGAACACCTTGGAGTGTAACAAACCGTCTCTACACCCCTGACCCAACTTGTAGGCCAATGCAGTGTTGTTTTCAACAACTACTAAACAAGAGCTTTAAGATTGAAGCAATGGAGAGGCAACCTGGGGAACACCTTGGAGTGGAACACACCGTCTCTACACCCCAGACCCAACTTGTAGGCCAATGCAGTGTTGTTTTCAACAACTACTAAACAAGAGCTTTAAGATTGAAGCAATGGAGAGGAAACCTGGGGAACACCTTGGAGTGTAACACACCGTCTCTACACCCCTGACCCAACTTGTAGGCCAATGCAGTGTTGTTTTCAACAACTACTAAACAAGAGCTTTAAGATTGAAGCAATGGAGAGGCAACCTGGGGAACACCTTGGAGTGGAACACACCGTCTCTACACCCCAGACCCAACTTGTAGGCCGAATGCAGTGTTGTTTTCAACAACTAGTAAACGAGAGCCAGAAGATTGAAGCAATGGAGAGGAAACCTGGGGAACACCTTGGAGTGGAACACACCGTCTCTACACCCCTGACCCAACTTGTAGGCCAAATGCAGTGTTGTTTTCAACAACTACTAAACGAGAGCCAGAAGATTGAAGCAATGGAGAGGAAACCTGGGGAACACCTTGGAGTGGAACACACCGTCTCTACACCCCAGACCCAACTTGTAGGCCGAATGCAGTGTTGTTTTCAACAACTACTAAACAAGAGCTTTAAGATTGAAGCAATGGAGAGGCAACCTGGGGAACACCTTGGAGTGGAACACACCGTCTCTACACCCCTGACCCAACTTGTAGGCCGAATGCAGTGTTGTTTTCAACAACTACTAAACAAGAGCTTTAAAATTGAAGCAATGGAGAGGCAACCTGGGGAACACCTTGGAGCGGAAGACACCGTCTCTACAACCCAGACCCAACTTGTAGGCCGAATGCAGTGTTGTTTTCAACAACTACTAAACAAGAGCCAGAAGATTGAAGCAATGGAGGGGAAACCTGGGGAACACCTTGGAGTGGAACACACCGTCTCTACACCCCATACCCAATTTGTAGGCCTAATGCAGTGTAGTTTTCAACAACTGCTAAACGAGAGTCAGAAGATCGAAGCAATGGCGAGGAAACCTGGGGAACACCTTGGAGCGGCAGACACCGTTAGTAGGCCCTACCGAAGTAGTAGCCCCAATGCAGTTTTCAAATTCCTAGAGGCTGAAAACAAGACTATTGACGCTCAGCTTTTTTCAAAGGAGGACAGCTGTATTGAGTGGCATAGACAGACAAAGGTAGTAGGCGTTAAACCAAAAATGTGGCTCAATGCAGTTTAAAAAAGGTTACAGGGAAACACAGGCAGCATTGGTCTGGTCAGTGGAGGACAATTTCAATTATGGACCGCAGACAGACTTTGTACGCCTACTATTAAAAAAAGGATGCTCTATGCAATTAAAAATAGGTTCCAGGGGTCCACGGGCACCAGTGGTGTGGTCAGTGGAGGAGTATTGGAAGGAGGGACCGCAGACAGGCGTAGTAGGCCTACCATAACAAAATTAGGCTGTAGGCACTTTAAAATTGGTTCCAGGGGTACATGGGCAGCAGTGGTCTGGTCAGTGGAGGACAAGTGTAAGGAGGGACCGCAGACAGGCGTAGTAGGCCTAACACAATAAAATATGGCTGTAGGCAATTTAAAATTGGTTCCAGGGGCACACGGGCAGCAGTAGACAGGTCAGTGGAGGCCTAGTGGAAGGAGGGACCGCAGACAGGCTTCAAAGGCCTAACATAATAAAATTGGGCTGTAGGCACTTTAAAATTGGTTCCAGGGGCACACGGGCAGCAATAGACAGGTCAGTGGAGGCCTAGTGGAAGGAGGGACCGCAGACAGGCTTCGAAGGCCTAACATAATAAAATGTGGCTGTAGGCACTTTAAAATTGGTTCCAGGGGTACACGGGCAGCAGTAGACAGGTCAGTGGAGGCCTAGTGGAAGGAGGGACCGCAGACAGGCTTCGAAGGCCTAACATAATAAAACTGGGCTGTAGGCACTTTAAAATTGGTTCCAGGGGCACAAGGGCAGCAGTAGACAGGTCAGTGGAGGCCTAGTGGAAGGAGGGACCGCAGACAGGCTTCGAAGGCCTAACATAATAAAATTGGGCTGTAGGCACTTTATAATTGGTTCCAGGGGTACACGGGCAGCAGTAGACAGGCCAGTGGAGGCCTAGTGGAAGGAGGGACCGCAGACAGGCTTCGAAGGCCTTACATAATAAAATTGGGCTGTAGGCACTTTAAAATTGGTTCCAGGGGCACACGGGCAGCAGTAGACAGGTCAGTGGAGGCCTAGTGGAAGGAGGGACCGCAGACAGGCAGCATTGGTGGGGTACACAGGCAGCATTGGTGTTGTCAGCGGAGGCCGATTGTAATGAGTGTCTGCCAGTTAGTAGTCCCAAACAATAAATACATGTTAATGTCTCGCATTACAACAAAACGAAAACACAAAAGGGTGCAATCATTAGGTACAGGGGTGGGCTCCTCTGCGTAGTTTCAGATCTAGTAATTTGGCGCAAAGTATTTACTTGGGTAAATATAGGACACGGCCCCTGACTATGTTAAGTACCATCATACATGTCAACACAATGGTATTGTCAGTGGCAGGAATTTAAGGATGTCAGCGCATAGACTAAACATTGGTGGAACTGTGAGAGATAATTGTGCAAATGGTAGAGCAATGTTTGAGCTGGGGGTGGGGGAACTCTCTTGTGGCCGGCGGTACAGGCCCAGGGCCCCTCATGTTACAACAGTGTGTCTGATGTTGGGTGCGCACTACCACCGCCAGAGACATTTTATTGTACTATGAGGGACCCAGTGGCAGTGCCGTCGACCAAAAGCGGGCACACCCACCTCTTCAGACAAGCAGCACTCTCACGGGTGCTTGCGCCAAGTGGCGATACCACGGCCCCGTGTGGGCAGTTTGGCCATTTAGGGAGGTGTAAACATGTCGTATGCTGGACAATCAGCTGCTGCAAATTACGAGATTGGTAAAGTCATTCAGAGTAGTCCACAGGCAATACCTTTTCATAGAAAAGCTAGGTGTCGGCCGGGCAAGGTGGGGCAAAAGAATTCGAAATCCAGTTGTGGTTCATTTTAATGAAGGTTAGATCATCAACATTTTGGGTAGCCAGACGAGTCCTTTTTTCGGTTAATATTGAACCTGCAGCACTGAATACTCTTTCTGATAGGACACTAGCTGCCGGGCAAGCAAGCTCCTGCAATGCATATTCTGCCAATTCTGGCCAGGTGTCTAATTTAGATGCCCAGTAATCAAATGGGAATGACGGTTTAGGTAGAACATCGATAAGGGATGAAAAATAGTTAGTAACCATACTGGACAAATGTTGTCTCCTGTCACTTTGAATTGATGCAGCAGTACCTGTCCTGTCTGCGGTCATAGCAAAATCACTCCACAACCTGGTCAGAAAACCCCTCTGTCCAACGCCACATCTGATTTCTGCACCTCTAACACCTCTGGTCTGCTGCCCCCTGCAGCTCGTGTGAGAACGATCACGGGCGCTGTGTGCTGGGAATGCCTGAAGCAAACGGTCAACAAGAGTTGATTGTTTGGTTGCTAATATTAGTTCCAAGTTCTCATGTGGCATAATATTTTGCAATTTGCCTTTATAGCGAGGATCAAGGAGGCAGGCCAACCAGTAATCGTCATCGTTCATCATTTTCGTAATGCGTGTGTCCCTTTTGAGGATACGTAAGGCATAATCCGCCATGTGTGCCAAAGTTCCAGTTGTCAAATCTGCGGTTGTGCTTGGTTGAGGGGCAGTTTCAGGAAATCTACGTCACTTGTGTCCCTCAAAAAACCAGAACCCGGCCTTGCCGCGCCAACAATTTCCAGTGGCCCCGGAGAAGCTTCCTCATTAAAAAAATACTCATCCCCATCATCCTCCTCATCCTCCTCCTGTTCGCCCGCTACCTCGTCCTGTACACTGCCCTGACCAGACAATGGCTGACTGTCATCAAGGCTTTCCTCTTCCTCGGCTGCAGATGCCTGCTCCTTTATGTGCATCAAACTTTGCATCAGCAGACGCATTAGGGGGATGCTCATGCTTATTATGGCGTTGTCTGCACTAACCAGCCATGTGCATTCCTCAAAACACTGAAGGACTTGACACATGTCTTGTATCTTCGACCACTGCACACCTGACAACTCCATGTCTGCCATCCTACTGCCTGCCCGTGTATGTGTATCCTCCCACAAAAACATAACAGCCCGCCTCTGTTCGCACAGTCTCTGAAGCATGTGCAGTGTTGAGTTCCACCTTGTTGCAACGTCTATGATTAGGCGATGCTGGGGAAGGTTCAAAGACCGCTGATAGGTCTGCATACGGCTGGAGTGTACGGGCGAACGGCGGATATGTTAGCAAAGTCCGTGCACTTTGAGGAGCAGGTCGGATAACCCCGGATAACTTTTCAGGAAGCACTGCACCACCAGGTTTAAGGTGTGAGCCAGGCAAGGAATGTGTTTCAGTTGGGAAAGGGAGATGGCAGCCATGAAATTCCTTCCGTTATCACTCACTACCTTGCCTGCCTCAAGATCTACTGTGCCCAGCCACGACTGCGTTTCTCTCTGCAAGAACTCGGACAGAACTTCCGCGGTGTGTCTGTTGTCGCCCAAACACTTCATAGCCAATACAGCCTGCTGACGCTTGCCAGTAGCTGGCCCATAATGAGACAACTGGTGTGCAACAGTGGCAGCTGCGGATGGAATGGTTGGGCGACTGCGGTCTGTGGACGAGCTCTCGCTTCTGCAGAAGGATGAGGAGGAGGAGGAGGGGTGCGAACACCTACAGCCAACTGTTTCCTAGACCGTGGGCTAGGCAGAACTGTCCCGAAATTGATGTCCCCTGTGGACCCTGCATCCACCACATTCACCCAATGTGCCGTGATGGACACGTAACGTCCCTGGCCATGCCTACTGGTCCATGCATCTGTTGTCAGGTGCACCTTTGTACTCACAGATAGCCTGAGTGCATGGACGATGCGCTCTTTAACATGCTGGTGGAGGGCTGGGATGGCTTTTCTCGAAAAGAAGTGTCGACTGGGTAGCTCGTAGCGTGGTTCAGCGTAGTCCATCAGGGCTTTGAAAGCTTCGCTTTCAACTAACCGGTAGGGCATCATCTCTAGCTATGTGGGCGTTCAAACCCTGGGTACGCGGATGCGAGGATAAGTACTTCCTTTTTCTAACCAGAGTCTCATGTAGGGTGAGCTGGACTGGAGAGCTGGAGATCGTGGAACTAGCGGGTGTGCCGGTGGACATGGCAGACTGAGAGACGGTTGGAGACGGTATTGTTGCCGCCGGTGCCCTAGATGCAGTGTTTCCTACTACGAAACTGGTGATTCCCTGACCCTGACTGCTTTGGCCTGGCAAAGAAACCTGCACAGATACTGCAGGTGGTGCGGAAAATGGTGGCCTTACAGTGACGGCAGGGATGTAGCGTTGCTGACCAGCTTCATTGGCCGAGAGTGCTACAACCTTAAGGGACGTTTGGTAGTTAATCCAGGCTTGCAAATGCATGGTGGTTAAATGTCTATGCATGCAACTTGTATTGAAACTTTTTAGATTCTGACCTCTGCTTATGGTAGTTGAACATTTTTGACAGATGACTTTGCGCTGATCAATTGGATGTTGTTTAAAAAAATGCCAGACTGCACTCTTTCGAGCCTCGGATCCCTTTTCAGGCATTGCAGACTGAGCTTTAACCGGATGGCCACGCTGTCCTCCAACAGGTTTTGGCTTTGCCACGCGTTTTGTCCCATCTACAGCCCGGCAGATGGAACCTGTTGCGATGTTGATGCCTGCTGCGGCCCCTCCTCCTCCGCTTCAGAACTACTGCCGCCTGCACCCTGTTCCCCCAATGGCTGCCAATCGGAGTCAACAACTGGGTCATCTATGACCTCCTCTTCTAGCTCGTGTGCAACTTTGTCTGTGTCACCGTGTCGGTCGGTGGTATAGCGTTCGTGACGGGGCAACATAGTCTCATCAGGGTCTGATTCTGGATCAGTACCCTGCGAGGGCAATGTTGTGGTCTGAGTCAAAGGACCAGCATAGTAGTCTGGCTGTGGCTGTGCATCAGTGCACTCCATGTCAGATTCAACTTGTAATGGGCATGGCCTGTTAACTGTTTCACTTTCTAAGCCATGGACGGTATGTGTAAAGAGCTCCATGGAGTAACCCGTTGTGTCGCCTGCTGCATTCTTCTCTGTTGTTGTTTTTGCTGAAGAGGACAAGGGAGCGACTTGTCCCTGACCGTGAACATCCACTGACGAAGCGCTGCTTTTACATTTACCAGTTTCAAAAGAGGAGGCAAAAGAGCTAGAGGCTGAGTCAGCAAGGTAAGCCAAAACTTGCTCTTGCTGCTCCGGCTTTAAAAGCGGTTTTCCTACTCCCAGAAAAGGGAGCGTTCGAGGCATCCTGTAGCCAGACGACGACCCTGGCTCCACAGCTCCAGACTTAGGTGCAATATTTTTTTTCCTACGACCACCTGATGCTCCACTACCACTACCATCATGACCAGCTGACAATGAACGCCCACGGCCATGACCTCTTCCACCAGACTTCCTCATTGTTTTAAAAACGTAACCAAAGTAACGGTATTTGTTGCTGTCAAACAACTTACACGGTGAGCTATAACTTCAGTATGATTTAGATATCCCTTTACAGGTGGGTGAGACCGCAAGGAAAATCAGGCACAATGTTACACACTCTGTTTTCGGTGGCACCAAATGAGAGAGATGCCACACACGCAGGACTGTCACTCAAGCACAAATGTCAATATTAATCTCCCCCCTTTTTTTTTTTTTTCAGGGAGAATTTAGAAACCAAATAAAAAAATTGATTTTTTCAGGGAGAATTTAGAAACCAAATAAAAAAAATTGATTTTTTTTCAGGGAGAATTTAGAAACCAAATAAAAGAATTGATTTTTTCAGGGAGAATTTAGAAACCAAATAAAAAAAAAATAGGCTTTCTATGGCCCACTATTTGAGAGAGAGAGATGGCACACCCAGGAGTCAGGACTGGCACACAAGCTGAAAGGCCAATATTAATCTCCCACTGATTTTTTTTTATTTTTTCAGGGAGAATTTAGAAACCAAATAAAAAAAACAAAAAATAGGCTTTCTATGGCCCACTATTTGAGAGAGAGAGAGATGGCACACCCAGGAGTCAGGACTGGCACACAAGCTGAAAGGCCAATATTAATCTCCCACTGATTTTTTATTTTTTTTTCCAGGGAGAATTTAGAAACCAAATAAAAAAAAAAATAGGTTTTCTATGGCCCACTGTTAGGAGTCGAGTTTCCTCTGCTGCACAGGGGGAATCTCGATCCGTCTCCGCTGCGGTCTCCCATTCTCCTCCAGCCGCAGTGGAGCCTGCTCAGCAGGGACGTCGATCCCAGCGTCTCGCTCAGTCTGACTCTGTGAGAAGAGTTACTGCTGCTTCTCCAGCTTCTGCCTTTAAAGCCAATACTGGTCAGCAGCGAGTGGACTTCTCTGGGACTAAGTCCTTGACTGCGCACACTGAGCATGCCCAGGGCAAGATCTCCCGTTGGAGATCGAGGGTCATGTGCTCAGACTCTGCAGCGCATTCTATTGGTCCTCTTGGCAGGTCTTGGAAGGGCAAAGTTTCTGTGGCCGCTTCCTGTCCTGCAGCTATATAAACTGCGCATGACCGCACGGCCATGCGCTAGTGTACAACTTTATACGTGTGTTTGTTGTGAGTGCAAGTCGTCCTTTAAATACCCCTACCCTACTGTATGATTGTTCGCGTATGGTGTATGGCTGCTATCTAGCGCCCGACTTAACACTCAACGTGTCACACACGTGTCAGCGTCCTCTGCTGTGACCGCCAGTGCGGCGCCACGCGCCTGTGTGCGCTTCCTGACCCATGTCTGGGTACTTAGTGGTGCCTGCCAGCACGGCACAGTTTGCACTTCGGTGCCTCTATTGTATATACTTTTCACACCCAGTTGTGGTGTAGTGCCAGCAAGGGTCTAATCGGACTACTATCCCTGTTGGGGTCTAGTTCGCTGACCACTTGCTCGCGCTCTATGTGCGGTACCGCGATCCTGTGATGCAACAGGATCGCTTTCTTCACGCTGGGTGAGGTTTAACCCACGCGTGTATACTTATGAGTACCGCCATATCGTCTGTCATGTCCTAGCAGCAGGTTTCACCTGCACGGTGGACCCCGGACCGCGAACGCATCCATTACATCTCTCTTGGTGCGTTCCGCCAGTCCTAACATTACACTAGCGCCAGGGTCTGGCTAGTGATGACAGACATACAGCAATCTCTGCGGCATATCCAGCAGCTGGAGGGTAGGTTGGCGGCTCTCGAGAGCGCGACCTCAGCTGTGGATGTTACTGCAGTAGCTGTACAGGCTGCCAGCGTGGCTGCAGCTACTATGTCCATTGCCACCCCTGTTCCGACATTATCTCACCTCCCGCTGCCAGAAAAATTTTCTGGTGATAGCAAGTTTTGTAGGGGATTTGTGAGTCAGTGCTCTATTCATCTCGAGGTCCTGGCTACACGTTTTCCCACAGAGCGGGCTAAGGTGGGATTTATTTTCTCTCTATTGTCGGACAGGGCGTTGGAATGGGCTACGCCGCTGTGGGAGCGTGGCGATCATGTGGTGCAGAGTGCTCCGCTGTTTCTGAGCGCTCTGAAACAGGTCTTTTTAGGACCTCAAGTCACCCATGATACTGCGCTCCAATTGCTGGCATTAACTCAGGGTGAGTCCTTGGTCAGTCATTTTGCCGTCCAATTCCGCACCTTAGCATCTGAGCTGGATTGGTCGGATAAAGCTCTTATCCCCATATTTTGGAGGGGCTTGGCTGACCACGTAAAGGACGCTCTGGCCACTAGGGAGATTCCTGCCACACTGGAGGAGTTAATAACTGTCTCCACTCGAATTGACCTCCGTTTTAACGAGCGGAGGTTAGAGCGAGCCCAGTGTAGGCAGAGGTTTCGGCTGGCTCCTACTTTTGCCAAACCTCTTGAATTTCCAGTCCTGGTTCCTGAGTCACATGAGGCCAGGGAGGTGTCACAAGCAGGATCTAAGTCCCGGACCGCTTGTGCACTCAGGGTCTGTCATGTTTGCCAGCAGTCAGGACATCTAGCCACCAGATGTCCTCAGCGGTCGAGGAAACGTCAGCGTCTAGTGGTAGTTGGTGGAGGTACACTAGACACGGCGACGTTTGCCTCTAAGTTGTCCTTTAAGGGGACAATTACTATTGGCTCATTTTCCCACTCGGTAGAGCTCTGCGTGGATTCTGGGGCGGAGGGCAACTTTATGTCTTCTGCCTTCGCCCAACGTCACGCAATACCCTTGGTTATGCTTGCTCAACCAGTAACGGTGCGAGTGGTGAATGGGTCGACATTGCCCTCACAGATAACACACCAGACCATCCCTTTTACTCTGTCCATGTCGCCATCTCATCAGGAGATAATTTCTCTGCTCGTCATTCCGGAAGGAATTGATGAGATCCTGTTGGGAATACCTTGGCTACGGTACCACTCTCCTCATATCGAGTGGTCCTCAGGCAGAATTCTGGGTTGGGGTGAATCTTGTGGGGGTAGGTGTCAGAGGGAGTGCGTTCAGGTTGCTACTACTGAGGTATCCGCAGATCTATCCTCTCTCCCCAAGCAGTATTGGTCATATGCAGACGTATTCTCCAAAAAGGCGGCGGAGACCCTTCCGCCCCATCGCCCCTATGACTGTCCTATTGACCTCTTGCCTGGTGCTGAGCCTCCCCGGGGTCGAGTCTATCCACTATCTCTCCCGGAGACGGAGGCAATGTCACAGTACATACAGGAAAATCTGGCAAGAGGGTTCATCAGGAAGTCAGTGTCACCTGCTGGGGCAGGATTCTTCTTCGTGCAGAAGAAGAGTGGGGAATTGCGTCCATGCATAGACTACAGGGGTCTTAACGCCATCACCGTTAAGAATAAATACCCTTTGCCTTTGATATCTGAACTGTTCGATAGGCTTCGGGGAGCAAGGGTATTTACTAAATTAGATCTGCGGGGTGCTTACAACCTGATTCGCATCCGTGAGGGGGACGAATGGAAGACGGCTTTTAACACCAGGGATGGGCACTATGAATATCTGGCGATGCCCTTTGGGCTCTGTAATGCCCCAGCCGTTTTCCAAGACTTTGTGAACGATATCTTCCGGGATATGCTTTCCACCTCGGTCGTAGTCTATCTGGATGATATTCTCATCTACTCTCCAGATATTGACTCCCACCGGAGAGATGTTTGCAAAGTCTTCGACCTCCTACGGGCAAACTCCCTCTATGCCAAGTTGGAGAAGTGCATGTTTGAGCAGGAGTCCTTACCTTTCCTAGGCTACATCATCTCAGCCCAGGGATTGGCTATGGATCCTGCCAAACTACAGGCTGTGATGGACTGGCAGGAACCTCATTCTCTTAAAGCGGTGCAGCGCTTTATGGGGTTCATCAATTATTATCGCCAGTTCATCCCGCATTTCTCAACTTTGGTAGCTCCCTTGGTTGCCCTCACCAAGAAGGGGGCAAATCCTAAATTGTGGTCTGAGGAGGTCTCCAAGGCCTTTATCTCTATAAAGTCACACTTCGCTAGCGCTCCCATACTTCATCGCCCCGATGTTGATAAGCCATTTATCATGGAGGTGGATGCCTCTTCTGTTGGTGCTGGAGCAGTCCTCTTCCAAAAGGATGCTCAAGGTCGGAAGCATCCTTGCTTCTTTTTCTCCAAGACCTTCGCACCAGCAGAGAGGAATTATTCCATCGGGGACAGGGAGTTGCTAGCCATGAAGTTGGCTTTCTCGGAGTGGAGACATCTCTTGGAGGGAGCACGTTTTCCCTTCCAAGTATTCACAGATCACAAAAATTTGGTGTATCTGCAGACAGCTCAGCGGTTGAATCCACTAAGTTTGCTCCTCGCTACTTGGGTCCCTTCAAGGTTCTCGAACAGGTTAATCCTGTGGTCTACCGCCTGGCTCTTCCTCCACGCTTGGGTATCACCGACACCTTTCATGTGTCCCTCTTGAAACCCGTATACATGTCCCGGTTTTCCGAGTCATCTGCCGGGACATCGGGTTCGTCTACGGACGATTACGAGGTGAACGCTATTTTGGGGTGTAAGGTGGTACGCGGCAAAAAGTTCTATCTGGTGGATTGGAAGGGTTATGGTCCAGAGAACAGGTCATGGGAGCCTGCTGAAAACATTCGGGCCCCACAGCTCATTGCTGCCTTCGAACGTAGCGAGGCCAAAGGAGGGGGGGGGCCCTAGGAGGGGGGGTAATGTTAGGAGTCGAGTTTCCTCTGCTGCACAGGGGGAATCTCGATCCGTCTCCGCTGCGGTCTCCCATTCTCCTCCAGCCGCAGTGGAGCCTGCTCAGCAGGGACGTCGATCCCAGCGTCTCGCTCAGTCTGACTCTGTGAGAAGAGTTACTGCTGCTTCTCCAGCTTCTGCCTTTAAAGCCAATACTGGTCAGCAGCGAGTGGACTTCTCTGGGACTAAGTCCTTGTCTGCGCACACTGAGCATGCCCAGGGCAAGATCTCCCGTTGGAGATCGAGGGTCATGTGCTCAGACTCTGCAGCGCATTCTATTGGTCCTCTTGGCAGGTCTTGGAAGGGCAAAGTTTCTGTGGCCGCTTCCTGTCCTGCAGCTATATAAACTGCGCATGACCGCACGGCCATGCGCTAGTGTACAACTTTATACGTGTGTTTGTTGTGAGTGCAAGTCATCCTTTAAATATCCCTACCCTACTGTATGATTGTTCGCGTATGGTGTATGGCTGCTATCTAGCGCCCGACTTAACACTCAACGTGTCACACACGTGTCAGCGTCCTCTGCTGTGACCGCCAGTGCGGCGCCACGCGCCTGTGTGCGCTTCCTGACCCATGTCTGGGTACTTAGTGGTGCCTGCCAGCACGGCACAGTTTGCACTTCGGTGCCTCTATTGTATATACTTTTCACACCCAGTTGTGGTGTAGTGCCAGCAAGGGTCTAATCGGACTACTATCCCTGTTGGGGTCTAGTTCGCTGACCACTTGCTCGCGCTCTATGTGCGGTACCGCGATCCTGTGACGCAACAGGATCGCTTTCTTCACGCTGGGTGAGGTTTAACCCACGCGTGTATACTTATGAGTACCGCCATATCGTCTGTCATGTCCTAGCAGCAGGTTTCACCTGCACGGTGGACCCCGGACTGCGAACGCATCCATTACATCTCTCTTGGTGCGTTCCGCCAGTCCTAACACCCACTATTTGAGAGAGAGAGATGGCACACCCAGGAGACAGGACTGGCACACAAGCTGAAAGGCCAATATTAATCTCCCACTGATTTTTTTTGATTTTTCCAGGGAGAATTTAGAAACCAAATAAAAAAAAAATAGGCTTTCTATGGCCCACTATTTGAGAGAGAGAGATGGCACACCCAGGAGTCAGGAGTGGCACACAAGCAGAAAGGCCAATATTAATCTCCCACTGATTTTTTTCTATTTTTTCAGTGAGAATTTAGAAAACAAATTAAAAAAAAACACTAGGCTTTCTATGGCCCACTATTTGAGAGAGAGAGATGGCACACCCAGGAGTCAGGAGTGGCACACAAGCAGAAAGGCCTATATTAATCTCCCACTGTTTGTTTTTTTTTTCAGGGAGAATTTAGATACCAAATAAAAAAAAAACACTAGGCTTTCTATTATTATTATTATTATTATTATTATTTATTATTATAGCGCCATTTATTCCATGGCGCTTTACATGTGAGGAGGGGTATACATAATAAAACAAGTACAATAATCTTGAAAAATACAAGTCACAACTGGTACAGGAGGAGAGAGGACCCTGCCCGCGAGGGCTCACAATCTACACTTAACCTATCACTAACAACTGGCATATAGGGCCCACTATTTAAGAGAGATGGCACACTCAGGACTGGCACACAAGCAGAATGGCCAATATTAATCTCCCACTGTTTTTTTTTATTTTTCAGGGAGAATTTATATACCAAATTTAAAAAAAAAACACTAGGCTTTCTATGGCCCACTATTTAAGAGAGATGGCACACTCAGGACTGGCACACAAGCAGAAAGGCCAATATTAATCTCCCACTGTTTTTTTTATTTTTCAGGGAGAATGTAGATACCAATTTTTTTTTAAAAAAACACTAGGCTTTCTATGGCCCACTATTTAAGAGAGATGGCACACTCAGGAGTCAGGAGTGGCACATAAGCAGAAAGGCCAATATTAATCTCCCACTGATTTTTTTTTATTTTTTTCAGTGAGAATTTAGAAAACAAATAAAAAAATAGGCTTTCTATGACCCACTATTTGAAAGAGAGAGATGGCACACCCAGGAGTCAGGAGTGGCACACAAGCTGAAAGGCAAATATTAATGTTCCACTGATTTTTTTGATTTTTCCAGGGAGAATTTAGAAACCAAATAAAAAAAAAAGGCTTTCTATGGCCCACTATTTGAGAGAGAGAGATGGCACACCCAGGTGTCAGGAGTGGCACACAAGCAGAAAGGCCAATATTAATCTCCCACTGATTTTTTTTTATTTTTTCAGGGAGAATTTAGAAACCAAATAATAAAAAAAAATAGGCTTTCTATGGCCCACTATTTGAGAGAGAGAGAGATGGCACACCCAGGAGTCAGGACTGGCACACAAGCTGAAAGGCCAATATTAATCTCCCACTGATTTTTTTTATATTTCCACGGAGAAAAGAGAAACCAAATAAAAAAAAATAGGCTTTCTATGGCCCACTATTTGAGAGAGAGAGATGGCACACCCAGGAGTCAGGACTGGCACACAAGCAGAAAGGCCAATATTAATCTCCCACTGATTTGTTTTTATTTTTTCAGGGAGAATTTAGAAACCAAATAAAAAATATAGATTTTTTTCAGGGAGAATTTAGAAACCAAATAAAAAAAATTGATTTTTTCAGGGAGAATTTAGAAACCAAATAAAAAAAAAATTGGTTTTCTATGGCCCACTATGTTCCACTGATTTTTTTGATTTTTCCAGGGAGAATTTAGAAACCAAATAATAAAAAAAGGCTTTCTATGGCCCACTATTTGAGAGAGAGAGATGGCACACCCAGGTGTCAGGAGTGGCACACAAGCAGAAAGGCCAATATTAATCTCCCACTGATTTTTTTTTATTTTTTCAGGGAGAATTTAGAAACCAAATAATAAAAAAAATAGGCTTTCTATGGCCCACTATTTGAGAGAGAGAGAGATGGCACACCCAGGAGTCAGGACTGGCACACAAGCTGAAAGGCCAATATTAATCTCCCACTGATTTTTTTTATTTTTCCAGGGAGAAAAGAGAAACCAAATAAAAAAAAAATAGGCTTTCTATGGCCCACTATTTGAGAGAGAGAGATGGCACACCCAGGAGTCAGGACTGGCACACAAGCAGAAAGGCCAATTTTAATCTCCCACTGATTTTTTTTTATTTTTTCAGGGAGAATTTAGAAACCAAATAAAAAATATTGATTTTTTCAGGGAGAATTTAGAAACCAAATAAAAAAAATTGATTTTTTCAGGGAGAATTTAGAAACCAAATAAAAAAAAAAAAGGTTTTCTATGGCCCACTATTTGAGAGAGCGAGATGGTACACCCAGGAGTCAGGAGTGGCACACAAGCAGAAAGGCCAATATTATTCTCCCACTGATTTTTTTTTATTTTTTCAGTGAGAATTTAGAAAACAAATTAAAAAAAAATAGGCTTTCTATGGCCCACTATTTGAGAGAGAGAGATGGCACACCCAGGAGTCAGGAGTGGCACACAAGCTGAAAGGCCAATATTAATCTTCCACTGATTTTTTTTATTTTTCCAGGGAGAATTTAGAAACCAAATAAAAAAAAAAAATAGGCTTTCTATGGCCCACTATTTGAGAGAGAGAGATGGCACACGCAGGAGTCAGGAGTGGCACACAAGCAGAAAGGCCAATATTAATCTCCCACTGATTTTTTTTTATTTTTTCAGGGAGAATTTAGAAACCAAATAATAATAAAAAAAAAATAGGCTTTCTATGGCCCACTATTTGAGAGAGAGAGATGGCACACCCAGGAGTCAGGACTGGCACACAAGCTGAAAGGCCAATATTAATCTCCCACTGATTTTTTTTTTATTTTTCCAGGGAGAAAAGAGAAACCAAATAAAAAAAATAGGCTTTCTATGGCCCACTATTTGAGAGAGAGAGATGGCACACCCAGGAGTCAGGACTGGCACACAAGCAGAAAGGCCAATGTTAATCTCCCACGTTTTATTGTTATTTTTTCAGGGAGAATTTAGAAACCAAATTTTTAAAAAAATAAATAAATAGGCTTTCTATGGCCCACTATTTGAGAGAGAGATGGCACACTCAGGACTGGCACACAAGCCCAAAGGCCAATATTAATCTCCCACTGCTTTTTTTTTTTTCCAGGGAGAATTTATAAACCCCCCCCAAAAAAAACAGAAAAATAAAAAGGATTTCTATGGCCCACTACGTGAGAGAGATGGCACACACAGGGATGGCACTCTAGCAGAAATGCCAATCTTAATCTCCCACAACTTAATTTTTTTAGGGAGAATAAAAAAAAAAAAAAGGGACTGTCCTACAATTACTATCTCCCTGCAGTAATCTCAGCCAGGTATGGCAGACAGCAATAAAGAGTGGACTGATGCACAAATTAAATAAAAAGTGTGGACAAACAAAAAAGATAGCTGTGCAGAAAGGAAGGAACAACAGGATTTGTGCTTTGAAAAAAGCAGTTGGTTTGCACAGCAGCGTACACACAGCAATGCAGCTAACAGGGAGCCTTCTAGGGCAGCCCAATGAGCTACAGCGCTGAGGGAGAAAAATGTAGCTTCCACTGTCCCTGCAAACAAAAGGTGGTGTTGGACAGTGGAAATTGCTACAGCACAAGCGGTTTGGTGGTTAATGGACCCTGCCTAACGCTATCCCTGCTTCTGACGAAGCGGCAGCAACCTCTCCTTAGGCTCAGATCAGAAAAGGAAAATGCCAAAATCACATAAAAAACAAAAAACTCTGAGTATTCCTCCCCCATCACCTACCGATGTGTCTGTATTGTCTGTTGTGTCTCACCCTTCCAGTGTGTCTCAAGCCCCTCATGTGTTAAGCCCCATCCCCGAACTTCCAGACCCTTCCAGTTTTATTGCCCCTTCTCCTGCCACCTCTGCCTCCTCCACGGTGAGCCAGGCTTCAGTTCTTAATACCCCCCGGTTACGTCACTCTACCCCAAGCCGTCGCGGTACAACGCGTCGCGGTACAAAAAAATAAATTTTTCAATTTCTTTGTTGACTCAATAAAAAAAAATTTAATTTGCAACAATTATGTTTGGTTTATTGTGTCTTTCACCGCTGTCAATACACACCAACAAACTTCGCCACACACTTATTCTTTTGGCCAAAACATATCTCCAGTAGTATAAAATACAAGACTACATCCATATGTGTTTCTTCAGTATACAGATATGAGTTGGCCAAAAAAATATTAGTTATTTCCATACTCTTTTTTTTTGTACCTAGTGTAGTGTCACTGTACAAAGAGAAAATGGTGGAAATCAAGTTCAGTACTCAACTGAACCGGTCAGATGTCCAAAAAGACACCTGACCTTTTGAGTTGATTACTGCCTTGTATATTCACCATATTCTCTTATTTATATAGCAAATTATGTGACAATGGTTGTCAAACTGATGTGACAATGGTTGTCACACACTACATATCTATGCTCACCTGGCCAGGTGTAAGAAATTGTGAATTCATGAGCATGTATATGTTTATCATGAATTCATTATTTCTTACACTTGACTTGATGGGTATAGAGAGCGTGACAGTCTTGACGCAATGACGTCAACAAGATTACCAATAAATCAACATGGTTACCAATAAATCAACATTTTTTCCATTATTATAAGTATGCGGCCAGTGTTTTATATCATTATTTGTAAACCAAAATAGGGAGTGCAACAATATAAGAGGTCAATTATGATAAAAAAAATAATAACTATTACCTCATCATCTATCACCCACTCCTGGTTTTGGATTACAAAATATGATATACATATCTACTGCCCATCTTTGGTCAACCTTTGTTTAGAGAGGAAAAAGATAGGAGACATGGTCAACACAACCAACACTCAAGTTTATTAATTTGAAAAATTTGTATCAGTATTTAATAATTGGTAAAGATAAACATACAACAGGACATTTACACAACATTGTCCTGCCATAACACCCGTCCAATATCGGAAACAAAATAGGCCGCAAATTGGTCCCGCATAAGACCAACGGCTGCAGTTGACCATCGGGTGATGCTGAAAATCAGGCAGTGGGTGTGAAACTGGTTCATCAAGTTCAATGTGGGGTCGCTCCTTAGCAATGAGGTAATTGTGTAGAACCACACAGGCTTTGACCACCTCGTCCACTGTTTCCACTTTTAGATTGATGGCTGTTGCAAGAATGCGCCATTTAGCAACCAGAATGCCAAAGGTGCACTCTACTGTTCTTCTGGCCCTGGTCAGTCTGTAGTTGAAGATCCTTCTAGTGTGGTCCAAGTCCCTACTAGAATATGGCTTCAGGAGATTTTCACACATCTGGAAGGCCTCATCCCCAACCATAACAAATGGCAGCGGTGGGCCTTGAGTGTTGGGGAGAGGCTGTGGAGTGGGAAAATTAAAATTGTTGCCATACACACGACGGCCCATATCCGAGCTCTTAAAAGTCTGGGAATCATTGCCACGGCCAAGCTCCAATGTCCACGGCGATGAAGCGACACTCCGCATCCGCTATTGCTATGAGAACTACCGAAAAATATTTTTTTGTAGTTAAAAAACTCAGATCCGGTTCTGGCAGGTTTGATAATGCGGATGTGCTTTCCATCCACCGCCCCTAAACAGTTGGGGAAATCACACACGTTCAAAAATTTATCAGAAATTTCACGCCACATGTCCATGGTGGGTACTGGTATAAACTCCTCACGGAGTACATTCCATAACGCACGACAGGTGTCCACAACAATTCTGGACAGGGTTGGTATTCCAAGGCGGTATTGGAAGTGGAGGGAAGATAAACTCTCTCCTGTGGCAAGAAATCTAGAAGAAAAAGAAACAAAAAAAACATTTAAAATCTACTCTTTTTATGGTGTGTTTAAAAATAAGAAAAAGAAAAAAACAACATAAAATACATGTCATAACCAAAAATTTGACGGTCATTGGTTTAGTTTTGGAACGTACCGTAATGTCACTAGCAGACGTTCCTCGGGTGGAATCGCTCTACGGAGCCGTGTGTCCTGTCGCCGTATGGATCCTTGGACATGAGACAGTAAATCCCGGAAAGATTCTTGTGACATTCTCGTGTAATCCTGGAATTTCTCCGGGTTAGCATTCAGCTCCGCATAGAGCGTGTGATATGCTCCACGGCTCTCACGCACTTCAATGATGGGGTGCCTCCAAAAACGCCTACACTGTCTCCTTCTCCATCTTTGGTGGTTTCGGTCTTGCTCCCAAGCAAAAACACAGGCCAGGAAAATCTTGAAGCTGAAATCCAGGTTGAAATAAAAGCTCTCCATGGAAAGATCCATCATGACACCGGAAACAGTAGCAAGCTGTGAAAATTTCTGTACCCCTAGGGTCAATATATTGAGAGACAATCATATACGCCCTCTCTATTCCCATTGGTTGTGTCTGGTTACCTTTTTTTTGTACTTTTTTTTTGGGGGGGGAAATTCTTTAAAAAACGCAAACGCATGCAAAAACGCATGTAAACGCGTGTAAACGCAGCGGTTTTTTGACGCATGCGTTTAGCGCATGCGTCAAAAAACCGCTGCGTTTACACGCGTTTACATGCGTTTTTGCACCATGCGTTTTTTTTTTTAACGCATGCGTTCAAAAACGCAAGTGTGAAACCAGCCTTAACTGGTGGGCTTACTGTGAGGGAAGCAATATAGCGTTGCTGACTACCTTCATTCTGAGCAGTTGCACCAACAGTACGGGACGTTTGGTAGTTAGTCCAGGCTTGCAAGTGCATGCTGGTTAAATGTCTACGCATGCACATTGTATTTAAATTTAGGAGATTCTTCCCTGTGCTAAAGGTCTTTGAGCACTTCTTACAGATAACTTTGCACTGATCATTCGGATCTTGGTTAAAAAATGCCCACACTGCACTCTTCCTACTATGGATTACCTTTTCAGGCATTGCACGCTGTGCTACTTTCACCGGATGGCCACAGTGTCCTAAAACTGTTTTTGGATTTGACAAACATTTTTGGCCAGATACGGGCCTGCCAGATGAAAGCTGTTGCGATGTAGATGGCTGCTGCGGATCATTCTCCTCCGCTTCTGAGCTACTGGCAGCAGCTCCCTTTTTCCCCAATATCTGCCAATCTGTGTCAACAACTGGGTCATCTATCACCTCCTCTTCAATTTCATGTGCACCTTCCTCTGTGTCACCATGTAAGATGCTAAAGCGTTCGTGACGGGGCACCATAGTCTCATCAGGGTCAGATTGTGGCTCAGTACACTGCGAGGGCAATATAGTGATCTGAGTCAATGGAACAGCATAATATTCTAGCTGTGGCTGTGCATCTGTGCACTCCATGTCCAATTCATCTTGTAATGGGCTTTTAACAATTTCCCTCTCTAACCAAGGCATGGTATGTGTAAAGAGCTCCAAGGAGTAAACTGTAGTTTTGCCTGCCGCATCCTTCAGTATTGGTTTGGGTGAAGGACACAAGGAAGTGACTTGCTCCTGACCAAGAACATCCACTGACGACTCGCTGCTTTTAGATTTCGAACCTTCTGAAGAGGAGGCGAAAGAGCTAGAGCCAAAACTTTTTCCTGCTGCTCCGGCTTTAAAACCTGTTTTCCTACTCCCAGATAAGGGAGCCTTCGAGGCCTTGTGTAGTCAGACGATGACGCTGGCTCAACAAATCAAGCCTTTGGTGCTATTTTGCTTTTCCCACTACCACCAGATGCTCCACCACCACCACCATCACCACCATCAGTGCCAGCTGGCAACGCCCGCCCACGGCCTCTTCCACCAGACTTCCTCATTTTTGGAAAAATCTAACCAAAATAACAACCGTTATATGGTACCTTGAAACAAAATAGAAGGTGTATATAAACTTGTGGATAATTTAAATCTCCCTTTTTTGGGGGGGAGGGGAGACTGCAACAAAACTCAGGCCCAGTGTATTACACTACACAATGTAAGTGGCAGAACGTGGCTGGAATATGTACAACAAACTAACAGAACTGTGACGTAGATCCACTTAGTGCCAATTTAAATCTCCTTTTTTTTGGGGGGGGGGGGGGAGACTGCAACAAAACTCAGGCCCAGTGTATTACACTACACAATGTAAGTGGCAGAACGTGGCTGGAAGATGTACGACAAACTAACAGAACTGTGACGTAGATCCACTTAAAGCCAATTTAAATCTCCCTTTTTTTTGGGGGGGAGACTGCAACAAAACTCAGGCCCAGTGTATTACACTACACAATGTAAGTGGCAGAACGTGGCTGGAAGATGTACGACAAACTAACAGAACTGTGACGTAGATCCACTTAGTGCCAATTTAAATCTCCCTTTTATTTGGGGGAGACTGCAACAAAACTCAGGCCCAGTGTATTACACTACACAATGTAAGTGGCAGAACGTGGCTGGAAGATGTACAACAAATTAACAGAACTGTGACGTAGAACCACTTAGTGCCAATTTAAATCTCCCTTTTTCTGGTTTGGGGTGAGCTGGACCGCAGAGTGAAGGCAAAAGGGCCAACAAGTGCTAAGCATCTCTGGGAATTCCTTCAAGATTGTTGGAAGACCATTCCCGTTGACTACCTCTTGAAGCTCATCGAGAGAATGCCAAAAGTGTGCAAAGCAGACATCAAAGCAAAAGGTGGCTAATTTGAAGAACCTAGAATATAAGACATAATTTCAGTTGTTTCACACTTTTTATTAACCCCTCTGTGACCTTAGACGTACTATCCCGTCGAGGTGCCCTGGGCTTATCTGACCCTGGACGGGATAGTACGTCATAGCCGATCGGCCGCGCTCACGGGGGGAGCGCGGCCGATCGCGGCCGGGTGTCAGCTGCTTATCGCAGCTGACATCCGGCACTATGTGCCAGGAGCGGTCACGGACCGCCCCCGGCACATTAACCCCTGGCACACCGCGATCAAAGATGATCGCGATGTGCCGGCGGTGCAAGGAAGCACCGCGCAGGGAGGGGGCTCCCTGCGGGCTTCCCTGAGCCCCCCGCAGCAACGCGATGTGATCGCGTTGCTGCGAGGGTCTCCTCACCTCCCTCCCTGCTCGAGCCCCGGATCCAAGATGGCCGCGGATCCGGGTCCTGCAGGGAGGGAGGTGGCTTCACAGAGCCTGCTCAGAGCAGGCACTGTGAAGGCTGCAGCGCTGCATGTCAGATCAGTGATCTGACAGAGTGCTGTGCAAACTGTCAGATCACTGATCTGTGATGTCCCCCCCTGGGACAAAGTAAAAAAGTAAAAAAAAAATTTTCCAAATGTGTAAAAAAAATAAAAAAAAATATTCCAAAATAATGAAAAAAAAAAAAAAATATTATTCCCATAAATACATTTCTTCATCTAAATAAAAAAAAAAACAATAAAAGTACACATATTTAGTATCGCCACGTCCGTAACGACCCGACCTATAAAACTGTCCCACTAGTTAACCCCTTCAGTAAACACCGTAAGAAAAAAAAAAAAAAAACGAGGCAAAAAACAACGCTTTATTATCATACTGCCGAACAAAAAGTGGAATAACACGCGATCAAAAGGACAGATATAAATAACCATGGTAGCGCTGAAAGCGTCATGTTGTCCCGCAAAAAAAGAGCCACCATACAGCATCATCAGCAAAAAAGTAAAAAAGTTATAGTCCTGAGAATGAAGTGATGCAAAAATAATTATTTTTTCTGTAAAATAGTTTTTATCGTATAAAAGCGCCAAACCATAAAAAAATGATATAAATGAGGTATCGCCGTAATCGTACTGACCCGAAGAATAAAACTGATTTATCAATTTTACCAAACGCGGAACGGTATAAACGCCTCCCCCAATAGAAATTCATGAATAGCTGGCTTTTGGTCATTCTTCCTCACAAAAATCGGAATAAAAAGCGATAAAAAAATGTCACATGCCCAAAAATGTTTTCAATAAAAACGTCAACTCGTCCCGCAAAAAACAAGACCTCACATGACTCTGTGGACCAAAATATGGAAAAATTATAGCTCTCAAAATGTGGTATTGCAAAAAATATTTTTTGCAATAAAAAGGGTCTTTCAGTGTGTGACGGCTGCCAATCATAAAAATCCGCTAAAAAACTCGCTATAAAAGTAAATCAAACCCCCCTTCATCACCCCCTTAGTTAGGGAAAAATAAAAAAAAATGTATTTATTTCCATTTTCCCATTAGGGCTAGGGTTAGGGCTAGGATTAGGGTTAGGGTTAGGGTTAGGGCTAGGGTTAGGGCTAGGGTTAGGGCTAGGGCTAGGGTTAGGGTTAGGGCTAGGGCTAGGGTTAGGGCTAGGGTTAGGGCTAGGGTTAGGGTTAGGGCTAGGGTTAGGGCTAGGGTTAGGGCTAGGGTTAGGGCTAGGGTTAGGGTTAGGGTTAGGGCTAGGGTTAGGGCTAGGGTTAGGGTTAGGGTTAGGGCTAGGGTTAGGGCTAGGGTTAGGGTTAGGGCTAGGGTTAGGGCTAGGGTTAGGGTTAGGGTTGGGGCTACAGTTAGGGTTGGGGCTAAAGTTAGGGTTAGGGTTTAGATTACATTTACAGTTGGGAATAGGGTTGGGATTAGGGTTAGGGGTGTGTCAGGGTTAGAGGTGTGGTTAGGGTTACCGTTGGAATTAGGGTTAGGGGTGTGTTTAGATTAGGGTTTCAGTTATAATTGGGGGGGTTTCCACTGTTTCGGCACATCAGGGGCTCTCCAAACACGACATGGCGTCCGATCTCAATTCCAGCCAATTCTGCGTTGAAAAAGTAAAACAGTGCTCCTTCCCTTCCGAGCTCTCCTGTGTGCCCAAACAGGGGTTTACCCCAACATATGGGGTATCAGCGTACTCAGGACAAATTGGACAACAACTTTTGTGGACCAATTTCTCCTGTTACCCTTGGGAAAATACAAAACTGGGGGCTAAAAAATAATTTTTGTGGGAAAACAAAAAAATTTTTTATTTCACGGCTCTGCGTTATAAACTGTAGTGAAACACTTGGGGGTTCAAAGTTCTCACAACACATCTAGATAAGTTCATTGAGGGGTCTAGTTTCCAATATGGGGTCACTTGTGGGGGGTTTCTACTGTTTAGGTACATTAGGGGCTCTGCAAACGCAATGTGACGCCTGCAGACCAATCCATCTAACTCTGCATTCCAAATGATGCTCCTTCCCTTCCGAGCCCTCCCATGCGCCCAAACGGTGGTTCCCCCCCACATATCGGGTATCAGCGTACTCAGGACAAATTGGACAACAACATTTAGGGTCCAATTTCTCCTGCTAACCTTGGAAAAATACAAAACTGGGGGCTAAAATATAATTTTTGTGGAAAAAAAAATATTTTTTATTTGCATGGCTCTACGTTATAAACTGTAGTGAAATACTTCGGGGTTCAAAGTTCTCACAACACATCTAGATAAGTTCATTGAGGGGTCTAGTTTCCAATATGGGGTCACTTGTGGGGGGTTTCTACTGTTTAGGTACATTAGGGGCTCTGCAAACGCAATGTGACGCCTGCAGACCAATCCATCTAACTCTGCATTCCAAATGATGCTCCTTCCCTTCCGAGCCCTCCCATGCGCCCAAACGGTGGTTCCCCCCCACATATCGGGTATCAGCGTACTCAGGACAAATTGGACAACAACATTTAGGGTCCAATTTCTCCTGCTAACCTTGGAAAAATACAAAACTGGGGGCTAAAATATAATTTTTGTGGAAAAAAAAATATTTTTTATTTGCATGGCTCTACGTTATAAACTGTAGTGAAATACTTCGGGGTTCAAAGTTCTCACAACACATCTAGATAAGTTCATTGAGGGGTCTAGTTTCCAATATGGGGTCACTTGTGGGGGGTTTCTACTGTTTAGGTACATTAGGGGCTCTGCAAACGCAATGTGACGCCTGCAGACCATTCCATCTAAGTCTGCATTCCAAATGGCGCTCCTTCCCTTCCGGACCCTCCCATGCGCCCAAACGGTGGTTCCCCCCCACATATGGGGTATCAGCGTACTCAGGACAAATTGGACAACAACTTTTGGGGTCCAATTTCTCCTGTTACCCTAGGGAAAATACAAAACTGGGGGCTAAAAAATAATTTTTGTGGGAAAAAAATTTTGTTTTATTTTTATGGCTCTGCATTATAAACTTCTGTGAAGCCCTTGGTGGGTCAAAGTGCTCACCACACATCCAGATAAGTTCCTTAGGGGGTCTACTTTCCAAAATGGTGTCACTTGTGGGG
Source organism: Ranitomeya imitator (assembly GCF_032444005.1). Taxonomy (NCBI): domain Eukaryota; kingdom Metazoa; phylum Chordata; class Amphibia; order Anura; family Dendrobatidae; genus Ranitomeya; species Ranitomeya imitator. Next base: position 200,288,180 of record NC_091285.1, on the reverse strand, counting down.
GGTTTCAATGTTTAGGCACATCAGTGGCTCTCCAAACGCAACATGGCGTCCCATCTCAATTCCTGTCAATTTTGCATTGAAAAGTCAAACGGCGCTCCTTCCCTTCCGAGCTCTCCCATGCGCCCAAACAGTGGTTTACTGCCACATATGGGGTATCAGCGTACTCGGGACAAATTGGACAACAACTTTTGAGGTCCAATTTCTTCTCTTACCCTTGGAAAAATAAAAAATTGGGGGCAAAAATATAATTTTTGTGAAAAAATATGATTTTTTATTTTTACGGTTCTGCATTATAAACTTCTGTGAAGCACTTGGTGGGTCAAAGTGCTCACCACACCTCTAGATAAGTTCCTTAGGGGGTCTACTTTCCAAAATGGTGTCACTTGTGGGGGGTTTCAATGTTTAGGCACATCAGTGGCTCTCCAAACGCAACATGGCGTCCCATCTCAATTTCTGTCAATTTTGCATTGAAAAGTCAAACTGCGCTCCTTCCCTTCCGAGCTCTCCCATGCGCCCAAACAGTGGTTTACTGCCACATATGGGGTATCAGCGTACTCAGGACAAATTGGACAACAACTTTTGAGGTCCAATTTCTTCTCTTACCCTTGGAAAAATAAAAAATTGGGGGCAAAAATATAATTTTTGTGAAAAAATATGATTTTTTATTTTTACGTTTCTGCATTATAAACTTCTGTGAAGCACTTGGTGGGTCAAAGTGCTCACCACACATCCAGATAAGTTCCTTAGGGGGTCTACTTTCCAAAATGGTGTCACTTGTGGGGGGTTTCAATGTTTAGGCACATCAGTGGCTCTCCAAACGCAACATGGCGTCCCATCTCAATTCCTGTCAATTTTGCATTGAAAAGTCAAATAGCGCTCCTTCCCTTCCGAGCTCTCCCATGCGCCCAAACAGTGGTTTACTGCCACATATGGGGTATCAGCGTACTCAGGACAAATTGGACAACAACTTTTTGGGTCCAATTTCTCCTGTTACCCTTGGTAAAATAAAACAAATTGGAGCTGAAGTAAATTTTTTGTGTAAAAAAGTTAAATGTTCATTTTTATTTAAACATTCCAAAAATTCCTATTAAACACCTGAAGGGCTAATAAACTTCTTGAATGTGGTTTTGAGCACCTTGAGGGGTGCAGTTTTTAGAATGGTGTCACACTTGGGCATTTTCTATCATATAGACCCCTCAAAATGACTTCAAATGAGACGTGGTCCCTAAAAAAAAATGGTGTTGTAAAAATGAGAAATTGCTGGTCAACTTTTAACCCTTATAACTCCCTAACAAAAAAAAAAATTGGTTCCAAAATTATGCTGATGTAAAGGAGACATGTGGGAAATGTTACTTATTAAGTATTTTGTGTGACATATCTCTGTGATTTAATTGCATAAAAATTCAAAGTTTGAAAATTGCGATATTTTCTAAATTTTCGCCAAATTTCCGTTTTTTTCACAAATAAACGCAGGTACTATCAAAGAAATTTTACCACTATCATGAAGTACAATATGTCACGAGAAAACAATGTCAGAATCACCAGGATCCGTTGAAGCGTTTCGGAGTTATAACCTCATAAAGGGACAGTGGTCAGAATTGTAAAAATTGGCCTGGTCATTAACGTGCAAACCACCCTTGGGGGTAAAGGGGTTAAGTATGTACAGTAATTCCACATGTGTTAATTTATAGTTTTGATGCCTTCAGTGTGAATGTACAATTTTCATAGTCATGAAAATACAGAAAAGTCTTTAAATGAGAAGGTGTGTCCAAACTTTTCGTCTGTACTGTATATATATATATGTAATTGACCCACACACACACATATATATACAGTGGGGCAAAAAAGTATTTAGTCAGTCAGCAATAGTGCAAGTTCCACCACTTAAAAAGATGAGAGGTGTCTGTAATTCACATCATAGGTAGACCTCAACTATGGGAGACAAACTGAGAAAAAAAATCCAGAAAATCACATTGTCTGTTTTTTTAACATTTTATTTGCATATTATGGTGGAAAATAAGTATTTGGTCAGAAACAAACAATCAAGATTTCTGGCTCTCACAGACCTGTAACTTCTTCTTTAAGAGTCTCCTCTTTCCTCCACTCATTACCTGTAGTAATGGCACCTGTTTAAACTTGTTATCAGTATAAAAAGACACCTGTGCACACCCTCAAACAGTCTGACTCCAATCTCCACTATGGTGAAGACCAAAGAGCTGTCAAAGGACACCAGAAACAAAATTGTAGCCCTGCACCAGGCTGGGAAGACTGAATCTGCAATAGCCAAACAGCTTGGAGTGAAGAAATCAACAGTGGGAGCAATAATTAGAAAATGGAAGACATACAAGACCACTGATAATCTCCCTCGATCTGGGGCTCCACACAAAATCCCACCCCGTGGGGTCAGAATGATCACAAGAACGGTGAGCAAAAATCCCAGAACCAGGCGGGGGGACCTAGTGAATGAACTGCAGAGAGCTGGGACCAATGTAACAAGGCCTACCATAAGTAACACACTACGCCACCATGGACTCAGATCCTGCAGTGCCAGACGTGTCCTGTTATGACCTGGTGGTTAGGAGCACCCGGAATGACCTGATGGTTAAACTCACAGGACAAGCTCTGGGAAGTGGGAACTTTGCTGACCGCAATCCCTAATCCTATCACACACACTAGAAATAGCCGTGGAGCGTACCTAACAGGCCTAGACGCCTCGGCACAGCCTAAGAACTAGCTAGCCCTAGAGATAGAAAATAAAGCCTACCTTGCCTCAGGGAAAATTCCCCAAAGGAAAAGGAAGCCCCCCACAAATATTAACTGTGAGTTAAGATGAAAGTCACAAACACAGAAATGAAACAGGTTTAGCAAAGGGAGGCCAGACTAACTAAATAGAAAGAGGATAGGAAAGGTATCTTTGCGGTCAGCACAAAAACTACAAAAGACCACGCAGAGTGTACAAAAAGACCCCCGCACCGACTCACGGTGCGGAGGCGCCACCCTGCATCCCAGAGCTTCCAGCTAGCAAGACAAAATCATGAAAGCAAGCTGGACTAGAAAACCATGAACAGAAAATAACAAACGGGGACTTAGCGTCTTGCAGGAAGAGACAGGTCTTCAGAAGATCCAAGAGCGAACTGAACCAGCACAGGAACATTGACAGCTGGCATGGCGTAACGATCTGAGTGGAGTTAAATAGAGCAGCCAACCAAAGGATAAACCACGTCACCTGTGTAAGGAACCTCAGAAGCAGCAGCTTCACTCACAGCCACCAGAGGGAGTCCATGGACAGAACTCGCCGAAGTACCATTCACGACCACAGGAGGGAGTTCGACAACAGAATTCACAACAGTACCCCCCCCTTGAGGAGGGGTCACCGAACCCTCACCAGAGCCCCCAGGCCGATCAGGATGAGCCAAATGAAAGGCACGAACTAGATCAGCAGCATGAGTATCAGAGGCAAAAACCCAGGAATTATCTTCCTGACCATAACCCTTCCACTTGACCAGGTACTGGAGTTTCCGTCTCGAAACACGAGAATCCAAAATCTTCTCCACCACATACTCCAACTCCCCCTCGACCAACACCAGGGCAGGAGGGTCAACGGAGGAAACCATAGGCACCACGTATCTCCGCAACAACGACCTATGGAACACATTATGGATGGCAAAAGAAGCTGGAAGGTCCAAATGAAATGACACAGGATTAAGAACTTCAGAAATCTTATATGGCCCAATGAAACAAGGCTTAAACTTAGGAGAGGAAACCTTCATAGGAACATGACGAGATGACAACAAACCAAATCCCCAACCCGAAGTCGGGGACCAACACAGCGCCGGCGGTTAGCAAAACGTTGAGCCTTCTCCTGGGACAATGTCAAATTGTCCACCACATGAGTCCAAATCTGCTGCAACCTGTCCACCACCGTATCCACACCAGGACAGTCCAAAGGCTCAACCTGCCCTGAAGAGAAACGAGGATGGAAACCAGAATTACAGAAAAAAGGAGAAACTAAAGTAGCCGAGCTGGCCCGATTATTAAGGGCGAACTCAGCCAAAGGCAAGAAGGACACCCAATCATCCTGATCAGCAGAAACAAAGCATCTCAGATATGTTTCCAAAGTCTGATTAGTTCGTTCGGTTTGGCCATTAGTCTGAGGATGGAAAGCCGAAGAAAAAGACAAATCAATGCTCGTCTTAACACAAAAGGAACGCCAAAACCTCTAAACAAACTGGGAACCTCTGTCCGAGACGATGTTCTCTGGAATGCCATGCAAACGAACCACATGCTGGAAAAACAATGGCACCAAATCAGAGGAGGAAGGCAATTTAGACAAGGGTACCAAATGGACCATCTTAGAGAAGCGATCACAAACCACCCAAATGACCGACATCCTTTGAGAAACAGGGAGATCAGAAATAAAATCCATGGAAATATGCGTCCAGGGCCTCTTCGGGACCGGCAAGGGCAAAAGCAACCCACTGGCACGAGAACAGCAGGGCTTAGCCCGAGCACAAGTCCCACAGGACTGCACAAAAGAACACACATCCCGTGACAAAGAAGGCCACCAAAAGGATCTAGCCACCAAATCTCTGGTACCAAAGATTCCAGGATGACCAGCCAACACCGAACAATGAACCTCAGAGATAACTCTACTAGTCCATCTATCAGGGACAAACAGTCTCTCCGCTGGACAACGGTCAGGTCTATCAGCCTGAAACTTCTGCAGCACGCGCCGCAAATCAGGGGAGATGGCAGACAAAATTACCCCCTCTTTAAGAATACCCGCCGGCTCCGGAACACCCGGAGAGTCAGGCACAAAACTCCTTGACAGGGCATCAGCCTTCACATTCTTAGATCTCGGAAGGTATGAAACCACAAAATCAAAACGGGAGAAAAAGAGCGACCATCGGGCCTGTCTAGGATTCAACCGTTTGGCAGACTCGAGATAAGTCAAATTCTTGTGATACGTCAAGACCACCACACGATGTTTAGCTCCTTCAAGCCAATGTCGCCACTCCTCGAATGCCCACTTCATGGCCAACAACTCTCGATTGCCAACATCATAATTGCGCTCAGCAGGCGAGAATTTTCTAGAAAAGAAGGCACATGGTTTCATCACCGAGCCATCAGAACTTCTTTGCGAGAAAACAGCCCCTGCTCCAATCTCAGAAGCATCAACCTCGACCTGAAACGGGAGCGAAACATCTGGCTGGCACAACACAGGGGCAGAAGAAAAACGACGCTTCAACTCCTGAAAAGCCTCTGCAGCCGCAGAGGACCAATTGACCACATCAGCACCTTTCTTGGTCAAATCAGTCAACGGTTTAGCAATACTAGAAAAATTAGCGATGAAGCGACGGTAAAAATTAGCAATGCCCAGGAACTTCTGCAGGCTCTTCACAGATGTCGGCTGAGTCCAATCATAAATGGCCTGAACTTTAACAGGGTCCATCTCGATAGTAGAAGGGGAAAAAATGAAACCCAAAAATGAAACTTTCTGAACTCCAAAGAGACACTTTGACCCCTTCACAAACAAGGAATTCGCACGAAGGACCTGGAACACCATTCTGACCTGCTTCACATGAGACTCCCAATCATCCGAAAAGACCAAAATGTCATCCAAATATACAATCATGAATCTATCCAGGTACTCTCGAAAGATGTCATGCATAAATGACTGAAACACAGATGGAGCATTAGAAAGCCCGAATGGCATAACCAGGTACTCAAAATGGCCCTCGGGCGTATTAAATGCTGTTTTCCATTCATCGCCCTGTTTAATTCGCACAAGATTATACGCCCCTCGAAGATCTATCTTGGTGAACCAACTAGCCCCCTTAATCCGAGCAAACAAATCAGACAGCAGCGGCAAAGGATACTGAAATTTGACTGTGATCTTATTAAGAAGGCGGTAATCAATACAAGGTCTCAAAGAGCCATCCTTGTTGGCCACAAAAAAGAACCCTGCTCCCAATGGTGACGACGACGGGCGAATATGACCCTTCTCCAAGGACTCCTTTATATAACTCTGCATAGCGGCGTGCTCCGGCACCGATAAACTGAACAGTCGACCCTTAGGAAACTTACTACCAGGAATCAAATCAATAGCACAATCACAATCCCTATGAGGAGGTAGGGCACCGGATTTGGGCTCATCAAATACATCCCGGTAATCCGACAAAAACTCAGGGACTTCAGAAGGAGTGGAAGACAAAATTGACAGCAATGGAACATCACCATGTACCCCTTGACAACCCCAGCTGGACACAGACATTGATTTCCAATCCAATACTGGGTTGTGGACCTGTAGCCATGGTAACCCCAAAACGACCACATCATGCAGATTATGCAACACCAAAAAGCGAATATCCTCCTGATGTGCAGGAGCCATGCACATGGTAAAATGAGTCCAGTACTGAGGCTTATTCTTGGCCAAAGGCGTAGCATCAATTCCTCTCAATGGAATAGGATACTGCAAGGGCTCCAAGAGAAAACCACAGCGCCTGGCAAACTCCAAGTCCATCAAGTTCAGGGCAGTGCCTGAATCCACAAATGCCATAACAGAATAGGACGACAGAGAGCAAATCAGAGTAACGGACAAAAGAAATTTAGACTGTACAGTACCAATGGTGGCAGACCTAGCGAACCGCTTAGTGCGCTTAGGACAATCGGAGATAGCATGAGTGGATTCACCACAGTAAAAACACAGCCCATTCCGACATCTGTGTTCTTGCCATTCAGCTCTGGTCAAAGTCCTATCACACTGCATAGGCTCAGGCCTATGCTCAGAGAATACCGCCAGAGGGTGCACAGCTTTGCGCTCACGCAAGCGCCGATCGATCTGAATGGCCAAGGACATAGACTCAGTCAGACCAGCAGGCGTGGGAAATCCCACCATGACATCCTTAAGGGCTTCAGAAAGACCCTTTCTGAAAATTGCCGCCAGGGCACACTCATTCCACTGAGTAAGCACAGACCACTTTCTAAACTTCTGACAGTACACCTCCGCTTCATCCTGACCCTGAAACAAAGCCAGCAAGATTTTCTCTGCCTGATCCACTGAATTTGGTTAATCATAAAGCAATCCAAGCACCAGAAAAAACGCATCAACATCACGCAATGCAGGATCTCCTGGCGCAAGGGAAAATGCCCAGTCTTGAGGGTCACCACGCAACAAAGAAATAATGATTTTTACTTGTTGAACGGGGTCACCAGATGAGCGGGGTTTCAAAGCTAGAAACAGTTTACAATTATTTTTGAAATTCAGAAACTTAGATCTATCCCCAGAAAATAAATCAGGAATAGGAATTCTAGGCTCTAACATAAGATTCTGAACCAAAAAATCTTGAATGTTTTGTACCCTTGCAGTGAGATGATCCACACAAGAGGACAGACCTTGAATGTCCATCTCTACACCTGTGTCCTGAACCACCCAAAGGTCTAGGGGAAAAGAAAGACAAAACACAGTGCAAAGAAAAAAAAATGGTCTCAGAGCTTCTCTTATCCCTCTATTGAGATGCATTAATACTTTGGGCCAGCTGTACTGTTATGACCTGGTGGTTAGGAGCACCCGGAATGACCTGATGGTTAAACTCACAGGACAAGCTCTGGGAAGTGGGAACTTTACTGACCGCAATCCCTTTTCCTATCACACACACTAGAAATAGCCGTGGAGCGTACCTAACAGGCCTAGACGCCTCGGCACAGCCTAAGAACTAGCTAGCCCTTGAGATAGAAAATAAAACCTACCTTGCCTCAGAGAAATTTCCCCAAAGGAAAAGGAAGCCCCCCACAAATATTAACTGTGAGTTAAGATGAAAGTCACAAACACAGAAATGAAACAGGTTTAGCAAAGGGAGGCCAGACTAACTAAATAGAAAGAGGATAGGAAAGGTATCTTTGCGGTCAGCACAAAAACTACAAAAGACCACGCAGAGTGTGCAAAAAGACCCCCGCACCGACTCACGGTGCAGAGGCACCACCCTGCATCCCAGAGCTTCCAGCTAGCAAGACAAAATCATGAAAGCAAGCTGGACTAGAAAACCATGAACAGAAAATAACAAACGGGGACTTAGCTTCTTGCAGGAAGAGACAGGTCTCCAGAAGATCCAAGAGCGAACTGAACCAGCACAGGAACATTGACAGCTGGCATGGAGTAACGATCTGAGTGGAGTTAAATAGAGCAGCCAACCAAAGGATAAACCACGTCACCTGTGTAAGGAACCTCAGAAGCAGCAGCTTCACTCACAGCCACCAGAGGGAGTCCATGGACAGAACTCGCCAAAGTACCATTCACGACCACAGGAGGGAGTTCGACAACAGAATTCACAACAGTGTCCCACTGCTTAAGCCAGTACATACCAAGATGCTAAATACATATTAACGAGAATCTGGAAAAAGAAAGAGAGCACATATATATATAATGATCCCCCAGATTCAATATAATCGCTCCAAATATCAGATATAAAGAAAAGGAGAAATAGGAGCATATAGTCAAATTGTAGAAAAAACAATCTTTATTTATACAAAACCTTTAAAAGAGAGGTATAGGACATAAATATGCACAATAATGTAGCCATGACATAACATGAATAGGGGAAGGAAACATCCCGCATTCCACCCCCCCGAAAATAATAAACAGATGGCCGTAATATAACACCAGGAGAGCACCTAGGTAGGTGAACACATGGGGACACCAAATAGATGGAAGCAAGCAGCACACTGGCCAAAAAACCGGGGTCACCACATAATAGTAACACCTAACCAAAAGTTGGTTGTAACTATATAGGGCTAGACAAGATTGTCTATATTACCACTCATAGTCCTCGTCCCATCACACCATATATATGGGGATTAACAAAGTAATACTGTGTGACGGAAAACCACCACTACCAATAGCGTAAATAGAACGTACGCAGCTAGTGTGTGGAGACGGCCAAGAAAAACGCTGTTGCAAACATAAATAATAGAACATACCCGGTGCTCACCTAGTGTCCATAGGGGGAGGGAAGGATGAGGGGGGTCCTGCCGGTGTAAACACCCCGACGCGCGTTTCGCGGCGTGGACACGCCGATTCCTCAAGGGGAGTATATTGTAAGGCAGTGCAGGACCTGCCTATAACCTCCCCGACCTTAGTCACCTGTTACAATTCAGCCAATCCCAGCGACACTGGCGGCGCATGCGCGTTGCGGCGGGCCGACCCGGCAGGAGGACCTGGCGCCCAGCCCAGCATGGAGCACCAGTGAAAACCACCAATGACTGCACGTCGGACAGAAAGGACGCCGGCCCACATACAGAGGCCGCCCAACAACAAGGCGATGCGCACGGCCGCGAGGGAGGCGTGTCCATCAACAGTAAACAAAAGAAATACAAGGACACATAGAAAATGAGGTGACCTGAGCAATGAAACCGCACCACACTATAAACACATACATCAACACGGTACGTACAAAATTTGTAATAGAATACATCGCACATTGAACAGAGGATATGTAATAATAGTCCAATCCGCCGTGTAGCCAGGGCAATATTGTTTGTGCTGTACATACTCCGTGGTCTCCATGGACAATATGTGCGATTGTTGGAGATCTTGTAATTCATATAGATGACAAAGGCTGAATGTCAATTAGCAATGTTTGTGGCGGAGTGAACATAGCTCAAAGCCGGGAAAGCCACAGACAGGGCTCACATCACATAGGACACTAAATAAGGAAAAAAGGGAGATAAAAGAAAATTAAAAACAAATTAAAATCAGAGAAAAAACCACCGGTGGAACTCGGGACCACCATAATAGAGAGCATAACCCCAAGAGAAAATATATTGTGAAGGTCAGAGATAGGGAGCGAAACTAAGGGACTCATTGAGACCCTTAGGAGTCACAGTATCGAGTGTAGCAATCCACTTTGTCTCGATCTGTGCTAATCTTTTCTTATTGTCCCCACCTCTGACACCCAAATGGAGTATATCAATCCCCCGCACCATAAGTAATTTCTCATTACAATTATGGTGCGACTTGAAATGGCGGGGGATAGTCTTGAGATCCGCCAGTGTGGACACCGTCCTGGCCGCGCCAATGTCTCGCACATGCTCCCGTATGCGGACTCTAAGTTCACGCGTGGTGAGACCAACGTATATCCTGGGACATGGACATGTCGCATAATATACGACATTGCTAGAACCACAGGATATACGCTGTCTAATTTGGAACGTTTTAGAGCCATCGCTAGAAGAAAAGTCGCAGCAGCGTAAGACATTGGCGCAGGCAAGACAGTGCCCACACGGGACGCATCCAGGACGAGGACCACTAGAACCAAAAAAGTTTCTATCCAGGGTTGGGGCATAATGACTCCGCACCAATAAATTACTAAGATTAGTCCCTCTTCTAGGAGTCATCAGAGGGAAGGAGCCCAGGGCAGTACGCAGGGAAGGCTCCACCTGAAGGACAGGCCAATGCTTTTTTAAGATGGCCCTCATGTTCTCCCATTCATGATTGTAGGTGGAGATGAACCTGATACGTCCATCACCACCCACGGACCGACGTCGAGAGTTTGGATGTAACAGATCACTGCGTGGTGTATTACGGGCCCGGTCATATGCAACTTTGATGGATCTACGGCTATATCCCCGGGCCACGAATCTTTCCTTTAAGTCAGCGGCCTGTGACTCAAAACGTGCTTCCGTGGAGCAAATCCGCCGCATCCTGAGGAACTGACCGACCGGGACAGCCCTAATAGTTGCTGGATAGTGAGCAGAAGAAGCGTGTAGTAGAGAATTAACAGCGGTCGGTTTCCTGTACACATCCGTCTGGATGCGCCGGTCACCATCGACCTCCAGACAGACATCCAAGAAGTCGACCGCGGTTTCACTGCAATTATAAGTCAACCGTATATTGAACGGGTTATTGTTGAGACTAGTCATGAATTCCTCGAGCTGGTGGGCAGATCCCCCCCACAAAAACAAAACGTCGTCGATATAACGAAGCCAGCACAGCACATGGGCAGCAAGCGGTGGGCCCTCGTCACCAAAAACCTCCCTCTCCCAGGCGCCAAGGAAGAGGTTGGCATACGAGGGCGCACACGCCGCTCCCATGGCTGTGCCCCGTTTTTGAAGATAAAAGGTATTTTTAAAGACGAAAAAGTTGTGGGTGAGGATATAGCCCACCAGCTCGAGGATCAGCTCACAAAGGGGGCTGTCCAGGTCGGAGGCCCCCAGGAAGCGGCGGACGGCCGCCAAACCATCAGAGTGATCTATACAAGTATACAAACTCTCGACGTCGGCCGTCACAAGAATGGTGCCATCATCCACAAGGATGCCATCGACCCTGGACAGGACGTCCGTCGTGTCTTTAATAAATGACGGTAAAGTTTCGACTAATGGTTTAAGATAATAGTCGATAAAACGACAGACAGGTTCACAGATGCTATCGATCCCAGACACGATGGGACGCCCTGGTGGGTCGAGGGCATCCTTGTGGATTTTAGGCAACAAATAAAAAGTCGGGACCCTTGGTGACTTTACCAACAGACCCTCAAGGACCTGTTTGGTGATAACATTGGCGTCAAGAGCACCAATCAGGATGTTCTGCAGCTCCCGAAAGAAAGGGGCCGTGGGATTGGAGGACAGCTTGAGGTAGGTACTAGAATCTTTGAGCTGCCGGAAAACTTCCCGCTCATATTTAGCACACGGCCAGATCACCACGTTTCCCCCCTTGTCCGCCTGCTTGAAGACAACGTCCTTCATAGATTTTAGTTGTTGGATAGCCAGACGTTGCCTAAAAGTGAGATTGTCAAACGTACGACGCGTAGACAGTTTCTTGAGGTCCTCATCAACCAATTTAGTGAAGACCTCAATTGCCGGCGATAAGGACAAGGGGGGAAACCTGGCCGATCTGGGACGGGTGGACGGAGGAAATTTACTTACGTCTGATGTTTGCTGTTCCTCAAGCAAGTCCTCCAAGTCACGGAGAGTCTCCCTCTCAATATCACTCATCCCCAAATACGTATCCCTGCCAGCATGTAGTTTCTTCAGGATAAGCTTACGGGAAAATAAATGTAGATCCTTTATCGCTGCAAAATAATTAAAAGAATTGGTCGGAGAAAAGGTAAGACCTCTACTAAGAACATCTATCTGATCCTCAGACAGTGTATGGGTAGAGAGATTGAGCACCTGTAAATGTCCCTGCGTACCAACCTGGGCAACCCTCCCTCCGGAGGTCTGTGTCTTATTATACTGTCTTGTGGCCATTCTTCTATCACCAGGTCCTGAAGTGGCCGAGCCACTGGGTTGAGAGGTGGGGACAGTATCCTCGTCACATGTGGACCTATTTGAGCGCGTGGAGGTGGATCTAGATCTTGAGTGGAAGCCATTACGAGATCTAAAACGGGCTCGTCCAGACGGATTTTGCCACCTATACACCCTAGAGTGTTGTTTGTCTTGAATATCACGCTGGAATTTTTTGGCCTTAGAGGCCTGAATCTCTTTAGCCCATCTCTGGAGCTCCACATCCACCTCATCATTTAACTTTTTTAAGGCATCGCCTGTCATGTCCTTATGTAACGTGGCCTGCAACCCATCTATCTCTGTCTCAATTGACTCAAGTGATTTTTGGTTAGCTTGTTTCAAGAGAGTCATGAATCCTTTGGAGCAGGTGTTAGTAAGATCCTCCCATTTCCCCCTGAACTCCTCGTCATCAACCGGGAAGGAGGGAAAAACTTGGATGCGAAGTCCCCTCGGAATAAGATCCTTTTGGATGTACTTGTCGAGGAATTCATAATTCCACCAAATACGCGTCCGTTTGCGTAACAGATCTTTAAATTGTGTAATAACATCTTCTAGCTCTCTGGTGGGTCCATCACTCCCCCCTTCAATGCTGTCATGGAATACCTCATTGAGTTGTGCACGCCAGGTACGGTCGCGTGCACGAAAATCCATATTAATAGCAACAACAGCTGTGAAACACACAGAAATAATTAGTATCAACCAAGATGCTAAATACATATTAACGAGAATCTGGAAAAAGAAAGAGAGCACATATATATATAATGATCCCCCAGATTCAATATAATCGCTCCAAATATCAGATATAAAGAAAAGGAGAAATAGGAGCATATAGTCAAATTGTAGAAAAAACAATCTTTATTTATACAAAACCTTTAAAAGAGAGGTATAGGACATAAATATGCACAATAATGTAGCCATGACATAACATGAATAGGGGAAGGAAACATCCCGCATCCCACCCCCCCGAAAATAATAAACAGATGGCCGTAATATAACACCAGGAGAGCACCTAGGTAGGTGAACACATGGGGACACCAAATAGATGGAAGCAAGCAGCACACTGGCCAAAAAACCGGGGTCACCACATAATAGTAACACCTAACCAAAAGGTGGTTGTAACTATATAGGGCTAGACAAGATTGTCTATATTACCACTCATAGTCCTCGTCCCATCACACCATATATATGGGGATTAACAAAGTAATACTGTGTGACGGGAAACCACCACTACCAATAGCGTAAATAGAACGTACGCAGCTAGTGTGTGGAGACGGCCAAGAAAAACGCTGTTGCAAACATAAATAATAGAACATACCCGGTGCTCACCTAGTGTCCATAGGGGGAGGGAAGGATGAGGGGGTCCTGCCGGTGTAAACACCCCGACGCGCGTTTCGCGGCGTGGACACGCCGCTTCCTCAAGGGGAGTATATCCTCAAGGGGATTATTTTGCAGCGATAAAGGATCTACATTTATTTTCCCGTAAGCTTATCCTGAAGAAACTACATGCTGGCAGGGATACGTATTTGGGGATGAGTGATATTGAGAGGGAGACTCTCCGTGACTTGGAGGACTTGGTTGAGGAACAGCAAACATCAGACGTAAGTAAATTTCCTCCGTCCACCCGTCCCAGATCGGCCAGGTTTCCCCCCTTGTCCTTATCGCCGGCAATTGAGGTCTTCACTAAATTGGTTGATGAGGACCTCAAGAAACTGTCTACGCGTCGTACGTTTGACAATCTCACTTTTACGCAACGTCTGGCTATCCAACAACTAAAATCTATGAAGGACGTTGTCTTCAAGCAGGCGGACAAGGGGGGAAACGTGGTGATCTGGCCGTGTGCTAAATATGAGCGGGAAGTTTTCCGGCAGCTCAAAGATTCTAGTACCTACCTCAAGCTGTCCTCCAATCCCACGGCCCCTTTCTTTCGGGAGCTGCAGAACATCCTGATTGGTGCTCTTGACGCCAATGTTATCACCAAACAGGTCCTTGAGGGTCTGTTGGTAAAGTCACCAAGGGTCCCGACTTTTTATTTGTTGCCTAAAATCCACAAGGATGCCCTCGACCCACCAGGGCGTCCCATCGTGTCTGGGATCGATAGCATCTGTGAACCTGTCTGTCGTTTTATCGACTATTATCTTAAACCATTAGTCGAAACTTTACCGTCATTTATTAAAGACACGACGGACGTCCTGTTCAGGGTTGATGGCATCCTTGTGGATGATGGCACCATTCTTGTGACGGCCGACGTCGAGAGTTTGTATACTTGTATAGATCACTCTGATGGTTTGGCGGCCGTCCGCCGCTTCCTGGGGGCCTCCGACCTGGACAGCCCCCTTTGTGAGCTGATCCTCGAGCTGGTGGGCTATATCCTCACCCACAACTTTTTCGTCTTTAAAAATACCTTTTATCTTCAAAAACGGGGCACAGCCATGGGAGCGGCGTGTGCGCCCTCGTATGCCAACCTCTTCCTTGGCGCCTGGGAGAGGGAGGTTTTTGGTGACGAGGGCCCACCGCTTGCTGCCCATGTGCTGTGCTGGCTTCGTTATATCGACGACGTTTTGTTTTTGTGGGGGGGATCTGCCCACCAGCTCGAGGAATTCATGACTAGTCTCAACAATAACCCGTTCAATATACGGTTGACTTATAATTGCAGTGAAACCGCGGTCGACTTCTTGGATGTCTGTCTGGAGGTCGATGGTGACCGGCGCATCCAGACGGATGTGTACAGGAAACCGACCGCTGTTAATTCTCTACTACACGCTTCTTCTGCTCACTATCCAGCAACTATTAGGGCTGTCCCGGTCGGTCAGTTCCTCAGGATGCGGCGGATTTGCTCTACGGAAGCACGTTTTGAGTCACAGGCCGCTGACTTAAAGGAAAGATTCGTGGCCCGGGGATATAGCCGTAGATCCATCAAAGTTGCATATGACCGGGCCCGTAATACACCACGCAGTGATCTGTTACATCCAAACTCTCGACGTCGGTCCGTGGGTGGTGATGGACGTATCAGGTTCATCTCCACTTACAATCATGAATGGGAGAACATGAGGGCATCTTAAAAAAGCATTGGCCTGTCCTTCAGGTGGAGCCTTCCCTGCGTACTGCCCTGGGCTCCTTCCCTCTGATGACTCCTAGAAGAGGGACTAATCTTAGTAATTTATTGGTGCGGAGTCATTATGCCCCAACCCTGGATAGAAACTTTTTTGGTTCTAGTGGTCCTCATCCTGGATGCGTCCCGTGTGGGCACTGTCTTGCCTGCGCCAATGTCTTACGCTGCTGCGACTTTTCTTCTAGTGATAGCTCTAAAACGTTCCAAATTAGACAGCGTATATCCTGTGGTTCTAGCAATGTCGTATATTATGCGACATGTCCATGTCCCAGGATATACGTTGGTCTCACCACGCGTGAACTTAGAGTCCGCATACGGGAGCATGTGCGAGACATTGGCGCGGCCAGGACGGTGTCCACACTGGCGGATCTCAAGACTATCCCCCGCCATTTCAAGTCGCACCATAATTGTAATGAGAAATTACTTATGGTGCGGGGGATTGATATACTCCATTTGGGTGTCAGAGGTGGGGACAATAAGAAAAGATTAGCACAGATCGAGACAAAGTGGATTGCTACACTTGATACTGTGACTCCTAAGGGTCTCAATGAGTCCCTTAGTTTCGCTCCCTATCTCTGACCTTCACGATATATTTTCTCTTGGGGTTATGCTCTCTATTATGGTGGTCCCGAGTTCCACCGGTGGTTTTTTCTCTGATTTTAATTTGTTTTTAATTTTCTTTTATCTCCCTTTTTTCCTTATTTAGTGTCCTATGTGATGTGAGCCCTGTCTGTGGCTTTCCCGGCTTTGAGCTATGTTCACTCCGCCACAAACATTGCTAATTGACATTCAGCCTTTGTCATCTATATGAATTACAAGATCTCCAACAATCGCACATATTGTCCATGGAGACCACGGAGTACAGTGGGGCAAAAAAGTATTTAGTCAGTCAGCAATAGTGCAAGTTCCACCACTTAAAAAGATGAGAGGCGTCTGTAATTTACATCATAGGTAGACCTCAATTATGGGAGACAAACTGAGAAAAAAAAATCCAGAAAATCACATTGTCTGTTTTTTTAACATTTTATTTGCATATTATGGTGGAAAATAAGTATTTGGTCAGAAACAAACAATCAAGATTTCTGGCTCTCACAGACCTGTAACTTCTTCTTTAAGAGTCTCCTCTTTCCTCCACTCATTACCTGTAGTAATGGCACCTGTTTAAACTTGTTATCAGTATAAAAAGACACCTGTGCACACCCTCAAACAGTCTGACTCCAAACTCCACTATGGTGAAGACCAAAGAGCTGTCAAAAGACACCAGAAACAAAATTGTAGCCCTGCACCAGGCTGGGAAGACTGAATCTGCAATAGCCAACCAGCTTGGAGTGAAAAAAATCAACAGTGGGAGCAATAATTAGAAAATGGAAGACATACAAGACCACTGATAATCTCCCTCGATCTGGGGCTCCACGCAAAATCCCACCCCGTGGGGTCAGAATGATCACAAGAACGGTGAGCAAAAATCCCAGAACCACGCGGGGGGACCTAGTGAATGAACTGCAGAGAGCTGGGACCAATGTAACAAGGCCTACCATAAGTAACACACTACGCCACCATGGACTCAGATCCTGCAGTGCCAGACGTGTCCCACTGCTTAAGCCAGTACATGTCCGGGCCCGTCTGAAGTTTGCTAGAGAGCATTTGGATGATCCAGAGGAGTTTTGGGAGAATGTCCTATGGTCTGATGAAACCAAACTGGAACTGTTTGGTAGAAACACAACTTGTCGTGTTTGGAGGAAAAAGAATACTGAGTTGCATCCATCAAACACCATACCTACTGTAAAGCATGGTGGTGGAAACATCATGCTTTGGGGCTGTTTCTCTGCAAAGGGGCCAGGACGACTGATCCGGGTACATGAAAGAATGAATGGGGCCATGTATCGTGAAATTTTGAGTGCAAACCTCCTTCCATCAGCAAGGGCATTGAAGATGAAACGTGGCTGAGTCTTTCAACATGACAATGATCCAAAGCACACCGCCAGGGCAACGAAGGAGTGGCTTCGTAAGAAGCATTTCAAGGTCCTGGAGTGGCCTAGCCAGTCACCAGATCTCAACCCTATAGAAAACCTTTGGAGGGAGTTGAAAGTCCGTGTTGCCAAGCGAAAAGCCAAAAACATCACTGCTCTAGAGGAGATCTGCATGGAGAAATGGGCCAACATACCAACAACAGTGTGTGGCAACCTTGTGAAGACTTACAGAAAACGTTTGACCTCTGTCATTGCCAACAAAGGATATATTACAAAGTATTGAGATGAAATTTTGTTTCTGACCAAATACTTATTTTCCACCATAATATGCAAATAAAATGTTAAAAAAACAGACAATGTGATTTTCTGGATTTTTTTTTCTCAGTTTGTCTCCCATAGTTGAGGTCTACCTATGATGTAAATTACAGACGCCTCTCATCTTTTTAAGTGGTGGAACTTGCACTATTGCTGACTGACTAAATACTTTTTTGCCCCACTGTATGTACAGCACAAACAATATTGCCCTGGCTACACGGCGGATTGGACTATTATTACATATCCTCTGTTCAATGTGCGATGTATTCTATTACAAATTTTGTACGTACCGTGTTGGTGTATGTGTTTATAGTGTGGTGCGGTTTCATTGCTCAGGTCACCTCATTTTCTATGTGTCCTTGTATTTCTTTTGTTTACTGTTGATGGACACGCCTCCCTCGCGGCCGTGCGCATCGCCTTGTTGTTGGGCGGCCTCTGTATGTGGGCCGGCGTCCTTTCTGTCCGACGTGCAGTCATTGGTGGTTTTCACTGGTGCTCCATGCTGGGCTGGGCGCCAGGTCCTCCTGCCGGGTCGGCCCGCCGCAACGCGCATGCGCCGCCAGTGTCGCTGGGATTGGCTGAATTGTAACAGGTGACTAAGGTCGGGGAGGTTATAGGCAGGTCCTGCACTGCCTTACAATATACTCCCCTTGAGGAAGCGGCGTGTCCACGCCGCGAAACGCGCGTCGGGGTGTTTACACCGGCAGGACCCCCCTCATCTATCCCTCCCCCTATGGACACTAGGTGAGCATCGGGTATGTTCTATTATTTATGTTTGCAACAGCGTTTTTCTTGGCCGTCTCCACACACTAGCTGCGTACGTTCTATTTACGCTATTGGTAGTGGTGGTTTCCCGTCACACAGTATTACTTTGTTAATCCCCATATATATGGTGTGATGGGACGAGGACTATGAGTGGTAATATAGACAATCTTGTCTAGCCCTATATAGATACAACCACCTTTTGGTTAGGTGTTACTATTATGTGGTGACCCCGGTTTTTTGGCCAGTGTGCTGCTTGCTTCCATCTATTTGGTGTCCCCATGTGTTCACCTACCTAGGTGCTCTCCTGGTGTTATATTACGGCCATCTGTTTATTATTTTCGGGGGGGTGGGATGCGGGATGTTTCCTTCCCCTATTCATGTTATGTCATGGCTACATTATTGTGCATATTTATGTCCTATACCTCTCTTTTAAAGGTTTTGTATAAATAAAGATTGTTTTTTCTACAATTTGACTATATGCTCCTATTTCTCCTTTTCTTTAAGCCAGTACATGTCTGGGCCCGTCTGAAGTTTGCTAGAGAGCATTTGGATGATCCAGAGGAGTTTTGGGAGAATGTCCTATGGTCTGATGAAACCAAACTGGAACTGTTTGGTAGAAACACAACTTGTCGTGTTTGGAGGAAAAAGAATACTGAGTTGCATCCATCAAACACCATACCTACTGTAAAGCATGGTGGTGGAAACATCATGCTTTGGGGCTGCTTCTCTGCAAAGGGGCCAGGATGACTGATCCGGGTACATGAAAGAATGAATGGGGCCATGTATCGTGAGATTTTGAGTGCAAACCTCCTTCCATCAGCAAGGGCATTGAAGATGAAATGTGGCTGGGTCTTTCAACATGACAATGATCCAAAGCACACCGCCAGGGCAACGAAGGAGTGGCTTCGTAAGAAGCATTTCAAGGTCCTGGAGTGGCCTAGCCAGTCTCCAGATCTCAACCCTATAGAAAACCTTTGGAGGGAGTTGAAAGTCCGTGTTGCCAAGTGAAAAGCCAAAAACATCACTGCTCTAGAGGAGATCTGCATGGAGGAATGGGCCAACATACCAACAACAGTGTGTGGCAACCTTGTGAAGACTTACAGAAAACGTTTGACCTCTGTCATTGCCAGCAAAGGATATATTACAAAGTATTGAGATGAAATTGAGATGATTCTGACCAAATACTTATTTTCCACCATAATATGCAAATAAAATGTTAAAAAAACAGACAATGTGATTTTCTGGATTTTTTTTCTCAGTTTGTCTCCCATAGTTGAGGTCTACCTATGATGTAAATTACAGACGCCTCTCATCTTTTTAAGTGGTGGAACTTGCACTATTGCTGACTGACTAAATACTTTTTTGCCCCACTGTATATATTTATTCAATACAGAGCTAGAGAGCAGAAAAGCCGGTAATTCAATTGCCGGCTTTTGCTTTCTCCTTTTCAAACCTGACAGGATATGAGACATGGTTTACATGCAGTAAACCATTTCATATCCCTTATTTTTTTACATGTTCCTCATTAATAATGTAAGAAGTGTCTGTGTGCAAAATTTGGGAGCTCTACGTGTTAAAATAAAGGGTTAAATCACAGAAAAAACTGGTGTGGCCTCCTGCGCAAATTTCTCCGCCAGAGTGGGAAAACCAGTGACTTAGGGCAGATATTAGTAGCCTAGAGAGGGAGCATGGTTTATTTCCCCCCCCTGGCTAAAAACATCTGCCCCCAGCCACCCCAGAAAAGGCACATCTGTAAGATGCACCTATTCTGGCACTTAGCCTCTCTCTTTCCGCTCCCATGGGGGCATAAACTCATATGAACTCTAGCATGGGAAAAAATTCAGAAAAATTCCCACACTAGAGTTCATATGAGTTGATGCCACCAGGGGGCGCATCACCGCAAGTCTACGAAGCTACGTTTTCCTGCATTCCATTCATTACCCAGTTTTTACAGCCAGGGGCGGCTGCATTAGCAGGCTCCTGGTTGTAAAATTATTTAACACCTTCAGATGGATTTACATCGTGGGACATAACATGTACAGCGGACAGGTATTGGATATTGTTGTTTTTTTTATTTTCCCTTTTTTTCAGAAGACGAGGGTCATCAGTTGGATTGAGAGTACAATAAAGATGTAAAAACCCCATGTATATTTATTTCAATAAAATACTTTATTCATGATATGTGTGTTTTTTAACCCTTTATTACTATTGCATTAATAATGGATAGGTGTCTTATTGACATCTCTCCATTATTACCAATACTTACATTAGCAAGGTGATATTAACCCTTTATTACCCCATATCCCACCGCTATTCAGGAGTGGGGAGAGAGGCTAAGTGCCAGAATAGGCGCCTTTTCGGGGTGACTGGGGGCAGATGTTTTTAGCTGGGGGGGGGGGGGGCAATTACCATGGTCCCTCTCTAGGCTATTAGTATCTGCCCTCAGTCAAAATAAATAAATTACAGCAAAATATATTTTATAAATGAATGCAAATATTAATCAAGGTAAACACATCTGAGAGATGCATGAAGCTTATACAAGGCCTTAGTTTATTGAATTGTCTGACTTTGCAGCTCAATAGTATGGAGATCTGAGCTCTACATTCTTCAGTATGATATGTGCTGTTGTTAATGCAAGGCTTAGCTCATGGTTTCAAATGTCAAAACCATATGCACACCATCAGCCTTTTCACTGAAGACCTTTACCTTTTAATTCAATCAAGAAATGTGCTTCGGATTGGCGGAAAACAGGACAATATGACTGCATGAACAAAAAATGGCATGATGTATATACATGCTATGCAGATGATGTTAAACAGTTGGGATAACATTTCCTTTGCTGATTCATACATTTTTTTTGTAGATTAAGTAACAACAATCCATTAAAACGTCATTACATTCAACTAGCCTGATAGCGTTTCCAGTTATAAGTTTGTAAAAAACAGATCATCAGCTTCTCTGTTTTGTTGATACATAACTCCTTACATCCTAAAAAGTCACTAGGCCCTTTCATATGATCATAACACAGAAATTATATAGGTTTAATTTAACCATATTGGCATTAAGAGATTCTCATCTGTCATAGATTTATGGCTTCAAAGAATAATTGAATCATAGAAAGGAAGAGTTGGAAGGGACCTCCTGGGTAGTATTGTGCCACCCCCCTAGTGTTCGAGTTCGGTTCGTCGAATTGGGGCCATCGAACCCCATTGAAACCAATGGCAGGCAAACACAAACACATACAAACACATAGAAAACACATAGAAAACACCTTAAAAGGTGTCGAAAAGCTGACAAACTGCTCAGAAGACACAACAAACACATGGAAAAGTCACAAGTACATATAGTCATGCGAAAAGAAAAGAGACTGGAGGATTAAAAGGAGACACAGATATACAGTTAGGGCCAGAAATATTTGGACAGTGACACAATTTTCGCGAGTTGGGCTCTGCATGCCCCCACATTGGATTTGAAATGAAACCTCTACAACAGAATTCAAGTGCAGATTGTAACGTTTAATTTGAAGGGTTGAACAAAAATATCTGATAGAAAATGTAGGAATTGTACACATTTCTTTACAAACACTCCACATTTTAGGAGGTCAAAAGTAATTGGACAAATAAACATAACCCAAACAAAATATTTTTATTTTCAATATTTTGTTGCAAATCCTTTGGAGACAATCACTGCCTTAAGTCTGGAACCCATGGACATCACCAAACGCTGGGTTTCCTCCTTCTTAATGCTTTGCCAGGCCTTTACAGCCGCAGCCTTCAGGTCTTGCTTGTTTGTGGGTCTTTCCGTCTTAAGTCTGGATTTGAGCAAGTGAAATGCATGCTCAATTGGGTTTAGATCTGGAGATTGACTTGGCCATTGCAGAATGTTCCACTTTTTGGCACTCATGAACTCCTGGGTAGCTTTGGCTGTATGCTTGGGGTCATTGTCCATCTGTACTATGAAGCGCCGTCCAATCAACTTTGCAGCATTTGGCTGAATCTGGGCTGAAAGTATATCCCGGTACACTTCAGAATTCATCCGGCTACTCTTGTCTGCTCTTATGTCATCAATAAACACAAGTGACCCAGTGCCATTGAAAGCCATGCATGCCCATGCCATCACGTTGCCTCCACCATGTTTTACAGAGGATGTGGTGTGCCTTGGATCATGTGCCGTTCCCTTTCTTCTCCAAACTTTTTTCTTCCCATCATTCTGGTACAGGTTGATCTTTGTCTCATCTGTCCATAGAATACTTTTCCAGAACTGAGCTGGCTTCTTGAGGTGTTTTTCTGCAAATTTAACTCTGGCCTGTCTATTTTTGTTATTGATGAATGGTTTGCATCTAGATGTGAACCCTTTGTATTTACTGTCATGGAGTTTTCTCTTTACTGTTGACTTAGAGACAGATACACCTACTTCACTGAGAGTGTTCTGGACTTCAGTTGATGTTGTGAACGGGTTCTTCTTCACCAAATTAAGTATGCGGCGATCATCCACCACTGTTGTCATCCGTGGACGCCCAGGCCTTTTTGAGTTCCCAAGCTCACCAGTCAATTCCTTTTTTCTCAGAATGTACCCAACTGTTGATTTTGCTACTCCAAGCATGTTTGCTATCTCTCTGATGGATTTTTTCTTTTTTTTCAGCCTCAGGATGTTCTGCTTCACCTCAATTGAGAGTTCCTTTGACCGCATGTTGTCTGCTCACAGCAACAGCTTCCAAATGCAAAACCACACACCTGGAATCCACCCCTGACCTTTTAACTACTTCATTGATTACAGGTTAACGAGGGAGACGCCTTCAGAGTTAATTGCAGCCCTTAGAGTCCATTGTCCAATTACTTTTGGTCCCTTGAAAAAGAGGACGCTATGCATTACAGAGCTATGATTCCTAAACCCTTTCTCCGATTTGGATGTGGAAACTATCATATTGCAGCTGGGAGTGTGCACTTTCAGCCCATATTATATATATAATTGTATTTCTGAACATGTTTTTGTAAACAGCTAAAATAACAAAACTTGTGTCACTGTCCAAATATTTCTGGCCCTAACTGTAGGCATGTCATGGCCTTCTAAAAGCAAGAAAGGCTGGAGTAAAAATCTAAAATCAGCCTACCAACACCCAGACGTCGTGACAAAAAAATTTAAAAAAATATATCTTTAGGTTGAATGGCGGGTCCATTCAGAACACTTTCCTTAAAAGATGCAGTGGTATCCTCATTGGGAGTTGTGCCAAAAAAGGAACGCAATTCATTCAGACTAATCCACTAGGGTTGAGCGACTTTTCCTTTTTTGAGGTCGAGTAGGGTTTCGTGACTTTCACGCCAATTTTTTCCGTGATTTAACCCTTAAATTGCCTGTAGCTATTACATTTAAGGGTTAAATCGCGGAAATAATTGGCGTGGGCTCCCGCGCAATTTTCTCCGCCAGAGTGGTAAAGCCAGTGACTGAGGGCAGATATTAATAGCCTAGAGAGGGTCCATGGTTATTAGCCCCCCTGGCTAAAAACATCTGCCCCTGCCACCCCAGAAAAGGCACATCTGGAAGATGCGCCTATTCTGGCACTTGGCCACTCTCTTCCCACTCCTGTGTAGCGGTGGGATATGGGGTAATGAAGGGTTAATGTCACCTTGCTATTGTAAGGTGACATTAAGCCAGATTAATAATGGAGAGACGTTAATTATGACACCTATCCATTATTAATCCAATAGCATGAAATGGTTAAAAAAAACACACACACAATATTGCAAAGTATTTTAATGAAATAAACACACAGGTTGTTGTAATATTTTATTGCACTCTCAATCCACCTGAAGACCCTCGACCTGTAACAAATTAAAAATAATAAACCAACAGTATCTCATACCTTCCGTCGATATGTCCCACGCTGTAAATCCATCTGAAGGGGTTAAAATATTTTACAGGCAGGAGCTCTGCTATAATGCAGCTGTGCTCGTGCCTGTAAAACCCCGGGGAATGAAGGTAATGTAGGTCAATGACCTGTAGTTACCTTCATTCGCAGTGATGCACTCTCTGCTGAATGTCCTCATATGACCTCGAGGCTGGGAACTTTTCTGAATATTTTCCCATGCTCGAGGGACATCCAGCAGAGGGCGCATCACCGCGAATGAAGGTAACTATAGGTCATTGACCTACATTACCTTCATTCTCTGGGGTTTTACAGCCACGAGCACAGCTGCATTAGCAGAGCTCCTGGGTGTAAAATTATTTAACCCCTTCAGATGGATTTACAGCGTGGGACGTGACAGATCATCGGAAGGTATGGGATATTGTTGTTTTTTGATTTTTTCTTTGTTACAGAGCGAGGGTCTTCAGGTGGATTAAGAGTCTAATAAAATATTACAACAACCTGTGTCTTTATTTCATTAAAAGACTTTGTTATAATGTGTGTGTGTGTTCTTTAACCATTTCATACAATTGGATTAATAATGGATATTATTGACGCCTTTCCATTATTAATCTGGATTAATGTCACCTTACAATAGCAAGGTGACATTAACCCTTCATTACCCCATATCCCACTGCTACACGGGAATGGGAAGAGGGTGGCCAGGTGCCAGAATAGGCGCATCTTACAGATGTGCCTTTTCTGGGGTGGCTGGGGGCAGATGTTTTTAGCCGGGGGGAGGGGGCAATAACCATGGACCCTCTCCAGGCTATTATTATCTGCCCTCAGTCACTGGCTTTACCACTCTGGCGGAGAAAATTGCGCAGGAGCCCAGGCCAATTTTTTCCGCGACTTAACCCTTAAATTTAATAGCTACAGTGCCCAAATTTTGCATATACACACTACTAAAATTAGTAGTGTGGAATATGCAAAAAAAAAATGGGGATATGACATGGTTTACTGTATGTAAACCATGTCTCATATCATGTCGGGTTTAGGAAGGAGAAATGAAAAGCCGGCAATTGAATTACCGGCTTTTGTGCATTATCGCGCTGAAGTAAATACTCAGGCGGGTCAAGAAGTTGGAAAGGGGCAACCTAATGGCCAAAACAGACATTGGAGTGTTCTGGTTACTACCTGTGCCTCCGAACAGAGTGCGCCTATTGGGCTGCTTCTGTGAAGGAGCATACTACATAGATCGCTGTTTGCCTATGGGGTCCATATCCTGCTCACTATTTGAGGCGTTTAGTTTCTTCATCGAATGGGTCATCATTGATGTTTCTAGGGGGCACATATTATCCATTACCTCAATGACTTCTTATGCCTGGGCCCAAAAGATTCGTCACAGTGTGAATACCCGCGGTAGTCCACCTGTGAGAAGGAGAGAGTTGGAGGGAGAGGGACACCCCAGAGCCGAGGGGTTAGATTGAGAAAGGAAGAAGGTGGTGTAGCTTGCTTCATGGATGGGGTACTCTGCTGAGTAGCAGAAACTGCTACTAGGCCCAAAAGGATGTCCTGGGCTAGATGCAGTTAAAAATTAGTAATTAGAAAAACATGCGGTGTAGCTTGCTTCATGGGTGGGGTACTCTGCTGACTAGGAGACACTGAAGCTTTGGAGCAGACCTCTGAATCCCAGGCCATAGTATGAGTAAACAGCTCTGCAGACTCAACCATCTGTGTTACCCCAAGCCATAGTGTATGTAGTTTCTTAAGGTCAAAAGGGGGGGAGCGACCCCACCCACCTGGAATTGACGATGCCAATGTCATGTAAAACACAGCAAGGGGACTCCAAAAAGAGTCTCCATTTTTTCCAAAAATTGGGCCACAGACACCACTTAAGTGGCATCAATTTCGCCAGTTTCTAAAAATGGTTGGTGAGGTGATTTTCAAAAATCATCAAGCTTTTAGTCTCCTCAGGATGACACAGGGGTAGAAAAGTCCTTGCGGATCCAGGATTTGTTCATCTTCATGAACGTTAGTCTGTCTACATTGACACTGGCACACCACCAGCAGCGCTGAACACACATTCAGAGAGAACGCTGGCTGCTGGGCATGACAAGATCTCCAAGGGATGAGTGGCGAGCTCAGGCCATTTTTCCAGATTGGAAGCCCAAAATGAGCAAGGGTCCAGTTCCACAGTCATGGCATCGATGTTAACTTGGAGATACTCCTGTACCATCCTCTCTAGGCGTTATCTATGTGTCAGACTTCTTGTCTCCTGTGGCCTTGCAAAGGATGGTCTAAAAAAGTCTTGAAACGATTGGAAAACATTGCTGTTACCACCAGATACAATGTTACTGTTACGGTTTGAGTGACGATTCGACATGACATTGCTATTGGTCGATCCTTCGAAGGGATGACACCCCTTTTCTATACCTTAACTTTAGGTATTCTAACTCCCCCAAATAACGACAGACTCTGAGCTTGGATTATAAATGGCCACAGTGGCCTTTATTATAAACATACAACAAGAATAATAACGTAGGGAGGAGTCCTTGAAGCTCCAAACTGGTGGTCAACCATAACAGGGAGTGGACAGAAACAAACCATGTATTTACTCCCAGCCGTAACCATCCAGGCTCGGAAGCACCAAAATACCCCGAAGGGTTAACCATGTCCACTTTTAACCTGGGGATCCGGCCCACCGTTGCCAAGATCCCCCCCCGAACCACCAGACCCGAAAACCAAGTTTACACCCACTGAAGGATCCGTACCCCGACGGATCCCCCAGGCCAATTTATCACCAACTCCAAGGACCCCTCCCACCGCCTCAGGCCACCACGACCCAGCAATTACCCAAAAAACGCAACAAAGCAAAACACGAAAAATTAGGGCGGGCGGGCGGGATCTTCTTGCTGCTCCAGAGCGGGAACTGGTAAGCCCCACCCCACCCCCTCCTTATAACCCCTGCCTCATGCATATACTCCCTCCTCCCCAAATTAACCCTTTCCTCTCCTAATTCTCCCTCCCAAACCCCTGTCATGACGGCCTGCACGTACGCCGTCTGCGGGGGGATGGGACGGCTCGCTCCGGCCTGCTCTTGACATTGCTATTGGTCGATCCTTCGAAGGGATGACACCCCTTTTCTATACCTTAACTTTAGGTATTCTAACTCCCCCAAATAACGACAGACTCTGAGCTTGGATTATAAATGGCCACAGTGGCCTTTATTATAAACATACAACGGCCCACCGTTGCCAAGATCCCCCCTCGAACCACCAGACCCGAAAACCAAGTTTACACCCACTGAAGGATCCGTACCCCGACGGATCCCCCAGGCCAATTTATCACCAACTCCAAGGACCCCTCCCACCGCCACAACGAGGGTATTTGAAAACCTTAAATACCCGAGACCCCACCACACTTCACCGCTATTGCCCTTTCAATACCGGTCTGTAGACCCAAAGCCCACAAGTCAGTGCCCACAGCGTTCAAGTGAACACCATCACCCAGGAGGAAATCCCCCCCACCCTGTTCCAGCTCCAGATGACGGACAAACAGACCTCTATTCTTCACCACAAACTTGGCGACCGTCCGATTAATCTTGATCCTGGCCTTGTTGACCTTGTCCGCCGATCTGGCGTGCCTCCAACACCTCCTCGGAACAATGTCCGACCATACAACCAACACATTCCCAAAGGACGCCCATAATCTGCGAAGGTCATGCTTTATATCTCGGATCAGTTCCCTACAAGGGCGAATCCCCAAATCGTTCCCTCCAACGTGCAAGACCAGAATGTCCGGGAATTTGTCTAAACGAGCATTGTTATGCACTTCCTTCAAAACCGCGATCCAGCCCAATCCCCGAAAACCCAGCCATCTGACCACGGCCACCTCTTTGGAGAACCCGAGCTGCCGACCGTCCCTCCGAACGTCCGCCCGTCTCGCGCCCCAGTACACGTACGAGTGACCGACGATCCAGATCAACAGGGGATTGGAACCTGAAAATACATAACAACTAAAATCCACAACCGTACTACAAAAACAAACAACATAACAAAACACCCCAATCCTCCCTTTCATCCTTACTTAAGGTCTCACGTAACTCCTGTAACGCTTCGACTCCCATCTCCCAATCCGTTGCACCACTTCCGGTGCTAAACCACCCAACGCCGCCTCAGTCGCAGCCCCAATTCGGAAGGAGTGAGAGGCAAAACGGGAAGCATCCAAACCCAACTCCCCCAGGGCTCGTCTAAGCACTGCCACAAACTGAAACTTGGACAAAAAGGACCCATTTTCGTGACACAACAAAGGACCCTCTTTTGGGGGCTGAAAACAACTAAAAGCCTCCCAACAACTAACGGGACACATAAGCGAACCCACAACAGCGCCCAAAACCACACGTTTTCCTCTACCCTCCTGATCAGTCTTCGATCTACGCAACCAAAATTGTAACCCCCTTTCGGTAAGCACCACATCCCTGGCCCAAAGCCCCCCCTGCGCATAGGTGCTAGGCGACACGATCTCGCTCACCCGCAGCGCGCCAAAATATGCCAAAGAAAATGCCAAACGAAACAGAGCCACCTCAAAGTCCGATGTGCAAATCTCACTGAGTTTCGCACCTACTCGTTCCAACAAGCTAAAGGAAATCGGGCGCCTTAGATCGCCCTTTCCCACCTTCCTTCTGACGCCCTTCATCGCCTGTCTCACTACAAACAACTTTGTTATATCCCGTAAACCTCTAAGCTGAAAACCAAACGCCAATGCCGACCGAATCCTCTCCACTTTTGATGCCGACCATCCGTCATCAGCACCCCGTCTCAACCACAATAACAGGGCCCCAACATAATCCTCACCCATGTTATCCACCCCACAAGACACCAACCAGGTCTCCCAATCACACCACACCGTCCGGTATGCTGCCCAAGTGCTGGGTGCCAAAGACGCCTGAATCAAAGGTCCTGCAGCCCGGATACCACGTTCCAGAGTTCCTGAGGGCAGTCCCGACCCGTCTCCTCCGCCTCCGGAGCCAAAGCACGGAAACGCTCCCACTGAAACCGAGACAAAGAGTCAGCGATGGAGTTCTCCACACCGGGCACATGAATTGCCGAAACATGCGCATTGATAGACATGCAGAACAACACTAACTGACGCAACACCCGGATGACTGGGGGGGACGACGCCGTCAAACTGTTGATCACACAAACGACTGCCATGTTATCACAATTGAACCGTACCCTGCGATTGCGCAAATCTTCTTTCCACAAATGAACAGCCACCAAAATAGGAAAAATCTCCAATAAGGTCACATTTTTTACCAGCCCGATACCGAACCAGTCGTCTGGCCACCTTGAGGCACACCACCGCCCTCCAAAAAAGGCGCCAAAACCGATCCCACCTGACGCGTCCGTAAACAAATCCAAGTCATGGTTACCAACCACTTCCTCCATCAGAAGCGATCGGCCGTTGTACCGCGACAAAAAGTTGTCCCACACCTCCAGATCAGCTTTGTGCTCACTAGACAAGCGCACAAAATGATGGGGGGACTTCACCCCTGCTGTAGCACCTGTCAGCCTCCGAGAAAACACTCTCCCCATTGGGATAATTCTGCACGCAAAGTTCAACTTGCCAAGAAGAGACTGAACTTCCCGCAATGGCAACTTCTTCAAGCGACGCGCTCGAGCCACCTCGCTTCTCAAACCGAGCACCTTATCCTCGGGTAACCGAAACTCCCATGCGACTGAATCAATGACGATGCCCAGAAATGAAATACACGTACTGGGCCCCTCAGTTTTACCTGGCGCCAGCGGAACACCGAACCGCCCGGCCACCCAAATCATTGTTCGTAACGCCATTTCACAACAACCAGACTGAGCCGGCCCGATGCACAAAAAGTCATCCAAATAGTGGATGATGTCATCCAAACCAGACACATCCCGCACGACCCACTCCAAAAACTAACTAAAAGCCTCAAAATATGCGCAAGACAACGAACAACCCATCGGCAAACATCTGTCAACATAAAACCCTTGGTCCCAATAACAACCCAACAGTCTAACACTGTCCGGATGGACAGGCAGTAACCGAAACGCCGACTCGATATCTGTCTTGGCCAATAACGCACCCCTGTCGCATCTGCGCACCAAACGAGTAGCCTCATCAAAAGACGTATAAACCACAGAACAAAGCTCCGGATCTATACCATCATTCACAGACCGCCCTTTAGGGTAAGACAAATGATGAATTAGCCTAAACTTGTTAGGCTCCTTCTTAGGAACCACACCCAACGGAGAAATAACCAAATCTTCAATGGGTGGCGCGGGGAAAGGGCCAGACATCCTGCCCAACGCCACTTCCTTGCTCAACTTTTCCGACACGACCGCCGTGTGTAACATTGCCGACTTCAGATTCCTTACAACTTGCGGAATACTAAAAGTAGGTGCAGGTATTTGAAAACCATCCCGAAAGCCCAAAAACAACAACTCCGCTTTCGGCCTATCTGGAAACCTATCTAGAAAGGGGGCCATCACGTCCAGCCTCACTGGCGTCGCCCCCTTTTGAATTACCGTCTGGCTTAACCTTCTTTTTGAAGCACTTTGCTGCCCCATGGGAGGATCCACTGCAATGCGAGCACACGTGCTTGAATTTACAGGTGGCCCCAAATTTGCACTGGCCGTCATTAAACTGCCAGCACAAGCCGTGCTTCTGACTCGCTTGGCCAGACTGACTACCTGTTCCCGCACTACCTTGTGCTGCGGTCTGGCCGGCATTTCCGGCCCCCCCCCCCTGAAAGGAGTGGCCAAACTTTGTGGGCGCCATCACCCGCAACCATAAACCAATGTCCTTCTGATCCCACCGGATCGACGGACGAACTGCCTTCCGCTGCCTAAATTGCTCATCGTACCGGAGCCAGGCCTGGCCCCCGTACGCTCTGTGCGCCTCCCCTATCGAATCCATATAACAAAAAAGCGCCGATCAATTTTCTGGCGCCTTTTCACCAACTACACTCGCTAAAATTGCAAACGCTTGCAACCAGTTCACAAACGTCTGCGGGATAAGGCGCCACCTCCTTTTTTCCTCGTCCTCCTTCTTACTGTCCTCCTTTTTGTTCTTATCTAAATTGAACTTTTCCAAAGGAAGAAGCGAAAAAATTTCCACATACTCATCTTTCCATATCTTCTCCCTTACTTCCTTCTTCAAATGGGCCCCCAGCGGCCCCTCAAAACAGACGTAAACCTCCCCCCGAGCTTTGTCGTCTAAACGGATCCCGCCTTCCTTCTCCTTCTCAGTTTGTACCGACACCGACACCGGGACACTTGAACTGCTGGGTGCCAATGCACCCTCCCCAGATGCCCCGGCACACACATCTGTAGAACCAACCCACGCGGCCAACGGGGACGGCACCGACCTAACCTCACCCAACCTCGCGAGCAACTCCCGAATGCTCAACAATAATTCGCCAACCCCTTCGTTCCCCGAAACCGACCGAGTCCCCCCCTGCTCCCCCATAGCCCCTACCCCACTTGTCTGACTAACCCCTACCCCCGGGAAATATAATCGTGTTGGAGACAAAACAGACATAGAATCTTGCTCACCAGGCTGCAGAGGAACTGCAGTCCCCCCAGCCGCAGGCGTCGTCCGTATCCTGTTGTCCTCGGCTCCTGGTCCACTCTGCCCGCGAGGCTGCGTCTCACCCCGAGATGATGAACGAGAGGATGCGGCCCCGTCTCGGCCCGACGCTGAAGATCCCGATGCGGCCCGATAAGAAGGACTGCCCGGTACTGGCCCACCGCCCGATCCATGCCCCGGGGACGCCCGGCCCGTACTCCCTCTGGCTCCCCCTTGTGATCCGGCTGATGTACTTGGCGTCCTGGACGGGCCCGGCCGCACCGGGGACGAAGCGGTGCTGCCGACCGCTGTATGACCGGCTCTCCCTCGCCGACTCACTGTAGCAGCAGGAGCAGGACGCCCGGCCGCCGCCACGCTGCGGCGCCCCCCCGTGACATCGCTGGTAATCGGCGCTCTAGCGCGAGAAGGCCCCGCCCCCTGAGCTGATGAAGCGGGCCTCACTACCGCCGCAGGCCCCCTCGCCGCTTGTGCACACCTCCCAAACCGGGCCCTGCTGGGACGCTTACCGGCAGGCACACGGTCCGGAGGGTCGATGGAGGGGCTCCTTCGCCGTCGCTGCAGCCTAATCGGATCCGGGGACAGCCGTTGTGGGGGCCGCACGCGCCGGGAGCGCCGCTCACTGGTGGCCGCCGTCTGCGCTCCTCCGCTGCCGCTACCACCGCCGCTGCCGCCGCCCAGTATACCGGAGACCTGGGCCTCTAACCAGCCTGGAGGCTGGCTCTCCGCTGCCGCCCGCAGCTGCTGCAGGATCCCATCTATTCCGGACATGGCAGTCTGCTATCTTCTTGCTGCTCCAGAGCGGGAACTGGTAAGCCCCACCCCACCCCCTCCTTATAACCCCTGCCTCATGCATATACTCCCTCCTCCCCAAATTGACCCTTTCCTCTCCTAATTCTCCCTCCCAAACCCCTGTCATGACGGCCTGCACGTACGCCGTCTGCGGGGGGATGGGACGGCTCGCTCCGGCCTGCTCTGTCCCACGGTTGGCAAGTTAGAACTCAGAGATTCACTACGTGTACCACTGTTGTTTTTTGGAAAAGCAGATGTAAGATTCTGTAACAGCCTCTGCTGATACTCCTGCATGCATGAATCCCTTTATATGGCAGGAATTATTTTGCCAAATTTACTTTTGTACTGGGGATCTAAGAGTTTGGCAACCCAGTAGTCGGCATTACTTCGGATTCTGACAATCCAAGGGTCATGTTGCAGGTAGTGCAGCAAGAAGGCACTCATGTGTCTTGCGCATCCAGGAGGACCAAGTCCTTGTTGTCTTGGTGGTGGCAAGGTGAGAATCATGCTTCCTTCCTCTGCCCTCTCCCCCCAACCTCGCACAACAGAAATTTGATCAAGGTCTCCCTCATCTGATGAGTCTTCCATGCCAAGCGCCAGTTCGTCCTCACTTCTTCCTTGGCTCCTGCACCTTCCTCAACAGTTTGGCTGCTACCATGCACCCTTGGTAATCCCTCTTCCCCACCCTTCAATGCCAGCTGCCTTGGTGCTGCCGACTGTTTGGACCTTGGAGATATTATCCCTTCCACATAGGACTCCTCCTGTTCCTCCTCCTCCTCCTCTTGTCCCACCACCTGACTCCGAATACCGTTTAAGGTGTGCTCCAGCATGTAAATGACCAGAATAGTCATGCTGATAATGGCATCGTCAGCACTAAACATCTTTGTCGCTATTTCAAAACTGTGCAGAAGGGTGCATAGGTCCCTGATCTGAGACCACTCCTGCAGCGTGATTTGCCCAACCTCGGGAT
This sequence comes from Ranitomeya imitator, assembly GCF_032444005.1. NCBI lineage: Eukaryota > Metazoa > Chordata > Amphibia > Anura > Dendrobatidae > Ranitomeya > Ranitomeya imitator. The sequence goes on along the minus strand of NC_091285.1, from coordinate 200,254,512 downwards.
CTCGTTGGCCCAGGCAATACGTCATAACATATTGTACCAGGGCTCGTCGATGCTGCCACAGTCGCTGCAACATGTGCAGAGTTGAGTTCCACCATGTGAGCACATCGCATTTCAGCCGGTGAACTGGCAGGCCCAATTACTTCTGTAGAGATGTAAGTCATTGAGCTGCGGGATACGAACGGCAGAAGTGAGCACACAGTAACCGTGCCCTCTGCAGAAGCCCATCTAGTCTGGGATAGTGGGATAAAAATTGCTGGACAACCAGGTTCAAAACGTGAGCCATAGAGCCATACAAAGAACGTGTGTGACATTGACCCGGCGAAAGCCCACACCCAGGTTTGCAGCATTGTCGCACACGGCCTTCCCTGGCTGCAGGTTCAGTGGAGACAACCATTGATGGAACTCGGGCTCCAGAGCTGACCACAACTCCTCAGCTGTGTGACTCACATTTCCCAGACATTTCAAGGTAAACACCGCCTGATGCCATTGAGCCCTGGTGATAGCATAGTAAGGAGGTGTGCAGGATTCCTTCTGCGCAGTTAGAACGTGGGTGGCATTACTAGACAGGCTTTAGGTGCAGGTGGAGGACCGAGAGGAGGTTGAGGAGGCAGAAGCAGTGGAGGAACTTAGAGATACAGAGGATCGACGCACATCTCGTGGGGACAGCAAGACTTGGACAGCAGCCCCTTCTCCTGATGTCACCATAGTTACCCAGTGTCCAGTCACCAATATGTAACGCCCCAGTCCATGTCTACTCGTCCAAGTGTGTGGTGAAATGCACCCTGTCACACACAGAGTTTCTCAAGGAAGCGGCGATGTTGTGTTCGACATGCTGGTGTAGCGCAGGCACAGCTTTCTTTGAGAAGTAGTGGCGACTGGGCATCTGGTACTGGGGCACCGCGACGGACATAAGGTCTTTAAAATCCTCTGTGTCCACCAGGTGGAAAGGCAGCATTTCTGTAGCCAACAGCTTGCAGATGGTGAAACTCAAGCTCTTAGCTTTGTCATGGCTAGGAGGAAATGGTCTTTTACTTGTCCACATCTGAGGGACCGAGGGCTGGCTGCCGTGCTTAGACGGGGTTGAGTAGGGTGTCCCCGGCAACATGCTGGTCTGTGAGGAAAGTACAGGCGGAGATATTATGTTGCCTTGATCAAAATGTGGTGGTCTTGATGTCGGAGAGCGTGCAACACCAGCAGGTGTTTCCACTTGCAAATTTACTGACGACCTGCCAATCACACTGGCTGTTGTGGGTAAAGAGGTGGAAGGTCTGCGTCCAAAACCATGTGCGACTGCTGTCCCCATAGTCACAGAGGACGAAGAGGCCGCGGATGCACTTGATGGGCAGACGGTGGTTGGCCGGGCCCACTAGGCTGCATTGTAGCACAGTGAGCTTCCCACTGCAACTTATGCCTCATATCCATGTGACAGTTCATGCATGAAGTACTCAAACTATTCATTTTTTGGCATCTATTGAGATTTTGGTGACAAATCTTACAGACAACATGAGTTGGGTTATCCTTTGTGATGTCAAAAAATTCCCAGGCTATGCAAGGCTTAGAGCCCATGAGACCTGAAGAGCCACCACGACTTGTGCTCAGAGGCACAGTTGTGGTTGAGGATGCAGTTGTTGACGCACTTCCAGTACTCCGTCTCTGTCCAGGAAGGCGCAACCTAACCTCGTCGTCAGACTCATCCCTAGCATCCTCCTCCATCTCCTCTGCTGACCTCATGGACTGGCAGACTGTGGGTTGACAGTAAGTGGGGTCTCCAACCTCGTCATCATCACCCTGTGTGTTCTCACACCCATCGTCCTCAGAGCCAACCTCTTCCTGCCCTGACCGAAAAGTCAAGTTTTCGTTCCAATCAGGTATCTCAGTCTCATCATCATCTTCCTCATTGTCTCGACCAACAGGAGTTACAGTTTGGGAATGAGGGTCTACATTATACTCAGAACCTTCTTCATCTGGGCCTGGATTCAACTCACAAAGATTCTGGGCATCAATGCAGATCATTTCCTCGTCTGGATTCACAGAAGCTCTGGAACAGACATAGTAACATACATAGTAACATAGTTAGTAAGGCCGAAAAAAGACATTTGTCCATCCAGTTCAGCCTATATTCCATCATAATGAATACCCAGATCTACGTCCTTCTACAGAACCTAATAATTGTATGATACAATATTGTTCTGCTCCAGGAAGACATCCAGGCCTCTCTTGAACCCCTCGACTGAGTTCGCCATCACCACCTCCTCAGGCAAGCAATTCCAGATTCTCACTGCCCTAACAGTAAAGAATCCTCTTCTATGTTGGTGGAAAAACCTTCTCTCCTCCAGACGCAAAGAATGCCCCCTTGTGCCCGTCACCTTCCTTGGTATAAACAGATCCTCAGCGAGATATTTGTATTGTCCCCTTATATACTTATACATGGTTATTAGATCGCCCCTCAGTCGTCTTTTTTCTAGACTAAATAATCCTAATTTCGCTAATCTATCTGGGTATTGTAGTTCTCCCATCCCCTTTATTAATTTTGTTGCCCTCCTTTGTACTCTCTCTAGTTCCATTATATCCTTCCTGAGCACCGGTGCCCAAAACTGGACACAGTACTCCATGTGCGGTCTAACTAGGGATTTGTACAGAGGCAGTATAATGCTCTCATCATGTGTATCCAGACCTCTTTTAATGCACCCCATGATCCTGTTTGCCTTGGCAGCTGCTGCCTGGCACTGGCTGCTCCAGGTAAGTTTATCATTAACTAGGATCCCCAAGTCCTTCTCCCTGTCAGATTTACCCAGTGGTTTCCCGTTCAGTGTGTAATGGTGATATTGATTCCCTCTTCCCATGTGTATAACCTTACATTTATCATTGTTAAACCTCATCTGCCACCTTTCAGCCCAAGTTTCCAACTTATCCAGATCCATCTGTAGCAGAATACTATCTTCTCTTGTATTAACTGCTTTACATAGTTTTGTATCATCTGCAAATATCGATATTTTACTGTGTAAACCTTCTACTAGATCATTAATGAATATGTTGAAGAGAACAGGTCCCAATACTGACCCCTGCGGTACCCCACTGGTCACAGCGACCCAGTTAGAGACTATACCATTTATAACCACCCTCTGCTTTCTATCACTAAGCCAGTTACTAACCCATTTACACACATTTTCCCCCAGACCAAGCATTCTCATTTTGTGTACCAACCTCTTGTGCGGCACGGTATCAAACGCTTTGGAAAAATCGAGATATACCACGTCCAATGACTCACCGTGGTCCAGTCTATAGCTTACCTCTTCATAAAAACTGATTAGATTGGTTTGACAGGAGCGATTTCTCATAAACCCATGCTGATATGGAGTTAAACAGTTATTCTCATTGAGATAATCCAGAATAACATCCCTCAGAAACCCTTCAAATATTTTACCAACAATAGAGGTTAGACTTACTGGCCTATAATTTCCAGGTTCACTTTTAGAGCCCTTTTTGAATATTGGCACCACATTTGCTATGCGCCAGTCCTGCGGAACAGACCCTGTCGCTATAGAGTCACTAAAAATAAGAAATAATGGTTTATCTATTACATTACTTAGTTCTCTTAGTACTCGTGGGTGTATGCCATCCGGACCCGGAGATTTATCTATTTTAATCTTATTTAGCCGGTTTCGCACCTCTTCTTGGGTTAGATTGGTGACCCTTAATATAGGGTTTTCATTGTTTCTTGGGATTTCACCTAGCATTTCATTTTCCACCGTGAATACCGTGGAGAAGAAGGTGTTTAATATGTTAGCTTTTTCCTCGTCATCTACAACCATTCTTTCCTCACTATTTTTTAAGGGGCCTACATTTTCAGTTTTTATTCTTTTACTATTGATATAGTTGAAGAACAGTTTGGGATTAGTTTTACTCTCCTTAGCAATGTGCTTCTCTTTGATACCCAGGCTATAATATGAGTAAACAGCTCTACAGACTCAACCATCTGTAACCCCATACTCAGACTGGCGGCTGGAGACTTGGGAGCTGTGAGGAAGCAAGTGTGATTGGGGTGACACCTCTGAGGACTGGAGTATTTGTGAGATTGAAGTTGAGGTGGAGGAGAGCCCACTTGAACAAGCACTTGATATCCATTCAAGCACCTGCTGTTTTTGTGCCTCATCTGGAATTTGTAGCGATGCTCGTAGCGATGGTTATAAGAAAGGGATTATATCAGATTGTCCACGAAAAGAAGTAGACATCTTACTTTGGCTGGAAGATGGTCTTTCTTCTGCAGATGTTACTGTTGCTTTACCACCTACCCACAACCTTTTTTTCCCTTTCCAACATGCCTATTTCCCTTTCCACCAGCAGCAGACCTTTTGCCACTCATTTGGTGCTTTACTAATGTTAGGGGTCGAGTTCCAGCCTCTGCACAGAGGGAATCTCAGGCCATCTCCGCTGCGGTCTCCCATTCTTCTCCTGCCGCAGTGGAGCCTGCTCAGCGGAGACGTCAATCTCAGCGTCTCGCTCAGTCTGACTCTGTGCTAAAGGTACCTTCACACTAAACGATATCGCTAGCGATCTGTGACGTTGCAGCGTCCTGGCTAGCGATATCGTTCAGTTTGACACGCAGCAGCGATCAGAATCCTGCTGTGATGTCGTTGGTCGGGGCTAGAAGGCCAGAACTTTATTTGGTCGCTGGCTCTCCCGCTGACATCGCTGAATCGGCGATGTCTTCACTGGTAACCAGGGTAAACATCGGGTTACTAAGCGCAGGGCCGCGCTTAGTAACCCGATGTTTACCCTGGTTACCATCCTAAAAGTAAAAAAAACAAACGCTTCATACTTACCTTCCGCTGTCTGTCCTCCGGCACTGTGACAGCTCTCCAGCGACCAAACAGCGACGCTGCAGCGATCCGGATCATTGTCTGGATCGCTGCAGCGTCGTTTAGTGTGAAGGTACCTTAAGAGTTACTGCTGCATTTCCTGCTTCTGCCATTGAAGTCAGTGCTGGGCAGCGGCGAGCAGACGCTTCTGGGACTAAGTCCTGCTTTTCACGTTCTGAGCATGCCCAGAGTAAGATCTCTCAGTGGAGATCGAGGGTCACATGATCAGATACTGCAGCTAGGTCATTGGTCCTTCTTGGAAGGTCCTTGTAGGTGCTAGGACTAAGTCCTGCTTTGCACTCTGAGCATGCCCAGGGCAAGATCTCTCAGTGGAGATCTGGGGTCACATGCTCAGGTACTGCAGCAACTCCATTGGTCCTTCTTTGAAAGGTCCTAAACGTGCTGCAACTATTTAAGGCTCGCCTGGCCGCACGGCCATGCGCTATTATCAATTCTAATATGTGCTTTGCGCCAGTGTGGTTATGCATGTATGTGTTCAGGGACCCGGCTGAAATAAGCTCCTAGAATGCTGGCACCTCCGGCGAGGAGATTGTGTGAATGTGATTCAGGGACCCGGCTGAAATAGCCCCTAGAATACCGGCACCTCCGGTGAGGAGATTGCGTGTGTGCATAACCACTGACTGCTATGAGTTCGGCAGTAAGCTTGTGCTCCTGTGAGGCTAACACGGCGCAGTGCTTTTCTGCTCTGTGAGGTAACAGAGCTAGTCTATGCCACCAAACAGTGCCACCATTCACTAGCAGCAGGTTCCTCCTGCACAGTGGACCCCGGGCTGCGAACGCACCATTTATAATAAACATCTATTTTTACTCAGTGCGTTCCGCTAGCCCTAACAAGTAATTGGCCACTCTGTAGTTGTTGGCACAAAAAATGATGGATGGAAACAGAGCAGAGCTGAGTGGCCAAACTGTGGAACTAGGCCCAAAACAATTTACTGGGTTAGATGCAGTAAAAATTTAGATACACAGGCGGTGTAGTTAGCTTCACAGGCGGGCTCCTCCGCTGACGTGCAGATATTGCTCCTAGGCCCAAAACGATTTACTGGGTTAGATGCAGTAAAAATTTAGATACACAGGCGGTGTAGCTTCACAGGTGGGCTACTCCACTGACGTGCAGACACTGCTACTAAGCCCAAAACGATTTACTTGGTTAGATGCAGTAAAAATTTAGATACACAGGCGGTGTAGTTAGCATCACAGGCGGGCTACTCGGCTGACGTGCAGACTAGGGTTGAGCAAAACGGATCGGAAAAATTCAAAAATCGCCAAAATTTCTGCAAAGTTGGGTTTCATGAAACCCGACCCGATCTTAGTGTGGGATCGGCCATGAGGACGGTGATCTTCACACCAAAGTCACGTTTCGTATGACGCTTTCAGCGCCATTTTAAAGGAGGACGCAGAGTGTGGGCAGCGTGATGACATAGGTCTCGGTCCCCACCATCTTAGAGATGGGCATGACAGTGATTGGCTTGCTTTCTGCGGCATCACAGGGGCTATAAAGGGGCGTGCACGCCGACCGCCATCTTACTTCTGCCGATCGTAGCATAAGGAGAGGTTGCCGCAGCTTCATCAGAAGAAGGGATATAGTTAGGGAGGGAAGATTAAGCCCAGAAACTGCTTGTGCTGTAGCGATTTCCACTGTCCCACACCACCATTTGTTTGCAGGGACAGTGGAGGCTATATTTTTGTGCATCAGCTCGTAGCTTATTAGGCTGCCTTTTAAGGCTCACTGATAGATGCATTGCTGTTTGCAGGCCGCTCTGCAAACTAACTGCTTTTTTAAAATCAAAAATCCTGTTGCTCCCTTCTGCACAGTTATCTTGTTTATTTGTCCACACTTTTGTGTGCAGCAGTCCTTTTTATTGCTGCCATACTTTTCCTGAGATCATGGGGGAGATTGAGATTGTACTACAGTCCTTGTATTTTTTCATATATCTTCCAGCCACTTTCTGCCACTGCATCGATTCAAAGTGACAGGACACAGCATTTGTCCAGTATGGTTACTCACAGGTCATTCCCCTTTGATTACTGGGCATCTAAAATAGACACCTGGCCTGAATTGGCAGAATATGCATTACAGGAGCTTGGTTGCCGTGCTTCTAGTGTGCTATCAGAGTCTTCAGTGCTGCTGGTTCAATACTGACCGAAAAAAGGACACGTCTGGCTACCCAGAATGTTGATGATCTAACCTTCATTAAAATGAACCAATCATGGATTTCAAATTATTTTTGCTCCACCTTCTCCTGCTGACACGTAGCTTGCCTGAAAAATGTCTTGCTTTTGGCCTCCTCTTACTGACTGCTCCAATTCTGCCATTTGCAGCTGGTGAATGTCCACCATAGGCAATTTTTATACCTCCATAAATGGGCTGACTCCCCACACAGGGTCATGGTAACCACCTGGCGCAAGCACCCATGCGAGTGCCGTTTGCCTGGACAGGCGGGTGTGCCCACTCTTGGGCGACGGCACTGGCACAGGGTCCCTCATAGTACAATGAAGTGTCTCTGATGGTGGTGGTGCACAACCAACATCAGACACACCGTCGTAATATGAGGGGCCCTGTGCCAGTACCGCCGCCCACGAGAGAGTGTTCCCCCCAGCTCGAACAGTGCTCTACCACTTGCAATACTTACCTCTCCCTGCTCCACCATAGTGTAGTCTGTGCTGTTAAATCCTTCAATGGCACTGCCAATACAAATTTGTTGAAATGATAGATGATAGTTAAAATATACAGGGGCCCTGGCCTCCATTTAGACCAGTTAATACTTTGCGCCTACTACCACTGTCTGCTACTCAGCAGAGAAGCCCACCCCAGTACCTAGCTATGCCACCTGTTAAGTCTTGTTACCAATGAACTGCTTTTAGACTACTTTTTTATTGTGGGCCTACAAACTGTGTCTGCGCCACTCATTACAGTTGTCCTCCACTGAACAAAGCAATGCCGCCTGTTTAGTCCTGTTACCAATTTTGAACTGCATTTAGCATACTTTTTTATTGTGGGCCTACAAACTGTGTCTGCGCCACTCATTACAGTTGTCCTCCACTGAACAAAGCAATGCCGCCTGTTTAGTCCTGTTACCAATTTTGAACTACATTTAGCAAACTTTATTATTTGGGCCTATATCTGTGTTTCCTCCTCATCCTGCCCATTGTCCAGCCACTGCTAGATGAGTTTGCTGGTACATTGACCCAGACCACTACATTCCCCTTGCACTCTACACAGCCAGAATCTGACCCTGCTGAAAGTCAGGTTCCCCTTCCCGCATACCTTACCACCTTACACGAGGACAAAGAGGAAGGTGCAGATGAAAGTGCAGGTTCCTTCATCAGGTAGGGGGGCATACTCTTTGGTGACGTCACTGGCACAGGGCCCCACATAGTACGCAAAAGTGTTTCTGGCAGTGGGAGGCGCCACCCGCCGTCAAACACCACCGTACTATGAGGGGCCCAGTGGCAAGTGCCAACGAATGGGCCCCCCCCTGCTTGCTCAGGATCACAGCACTTGCAAAGTTGAAATACTTACCTCTCCCTGCTCCACCGCTGTGACATATTCCGCATTTCCTGGGCCCACGAAAATCTTGAGCCAGCTCTACCCCCCCACCAACTTTAGCCAAATAACCCCCTGTTTTCAATGCCTAAGTATTATTATAAAGTAAATTAAGATTGACACGCTAAAAAAATAAGAATTGATGTTTTTGGCATTAAAATGGGCACTGTAGGTGTTTTCCTGTCCTCCACTCACTGCCGACTTTGATTCCCCATTGACTTGCATTGGGTTTCGTGTTTCGGTCGGCCCCCGACTTTTCGAAATAATCAGCCGATTTCACCTGACCTGACTTTTGACAAAGTCGGGTTTTGCAAAACCCGACTCGATCCTAAAAAAGTAAAAGTCGCTCAACTCTAGTTACAAATACTCGGTGACCATCCGAGCGTGTTCGGGAAAACCTGAGCAACGAGTACACTCGATCATCACTATTCACCTCACCACCTCTCATGGCAGCCTTTTTTGCAATCGTTGATTACCCGCCCCCCTATATAAAAGGTTTTTTCTAATATCTAATCTGTATCTTCTCCCTGTCAAGTTTCATCCCTTTGCTTCTTCAACCCCTGGCAAAAATAATGTAATCACCGGCCTTGGAGGATGTTCATTCAGTTTTTTAATTCTGTAGAAAAATAGCAAATCACAGACATGGCACAAAACTAAAGTCATTTCAAATGGCAACTTTCTGGCATTAAGAAACACTAATAGAAATCAAGAACAAAAAATGTGGTAGTCAGTAATGGTTACTTTTTTAAACCAAGCAAAATGATTTATCCCTGACCAAAATGTTCTTCCACCACTTGGGCTATGTTCACACACAGCGTTTTTGATGCGTTTTTCAACTTTAACATTGCTTTCAACCAATACAAATGCATTCACTGGGAAATGTAATTGTAACATTTAACAACCCCAACTGGCTATGTGGTTTGTGACACATAAGGAGACACATCTTGTTTCATTTATGAAGGAGGGACACTTAAAGTCACAAAGCCTATTTTTAGAGGTGGCATTAATATTCTTAAAGGGCCATTATTAAACAGTGGGTCTCCTATGCTGTTATTGCCTATGCAGTGAGTGGCTGCACTGCCAAGAATTACAACGCACCCCAATACCTCTTTCACGAGAGGTACAGGAGGTAGTGTTGAGCGATACCTTCCGATATCGGAAAGTATCGGTATCGGATTGGATCGGCCGATATTCAAAAAATATCGCCGATACCCGATATCAATGTAAGTCAATGGGACGAAAATATCGGAATTAAAATAAACCCTTTCTTTCCTTGTAGGTTCATTGTAGGTTCATTCTACATGAAGGAAAACAATTAAGAATAATGTAGGATGTATCGGGGGAGGTGGCGGAGACATTAAAGGCATAGAGGTTTAGCCCAATCAAATAGAATAGCAGGAATTTTATTTTTCCTTAAGACGTTCGGAGTTACAAAAATATTGACTATGTTAAGATTTTTTTTATTTTGTCAGATATTGATGTTTCACTACTTCCACACCCTTCACCTTTTTTTTTTACTTCTCCCACACTTTCTTCTTCATTATCATCAGCATCTTTGACATCAACTTCTTCTTCACCTTATTCCTCTTCTTCTTCATCTTCTACCTATTTTTTTTTGTTACATTCTTCATATTCTTTTTATTCAACTATTATTCTTCTTCATATTCTACTTCTTAATCATATTCTTATTTGTAACAGGCATTCCTGTAGTTGTTATCTATAAAAGTTTGAAGATTACACCTTCCGTTCTGCCTGTCACAAAAGAGTTACATTTGTCCGCATTCAGTTTGGCCTGCAGCATCAGGCTTTATCCAGGGGCACCACGAGGAGGAACGGACTCACCCTCATACACTGCTTAGTCTTCTTCTGCTTATAATTTCGATAATATCTTTTGCTCTGATATTACGTGTTATGTTTAATGTTCTTCTGCTCTTTGTTCTGCAGCCTCTTGTTCTTCTGCTTCTCGGTCTTCCATGTCGTCGTCTCCAGGGTCGTTGTCTCCGGAGTCGTTGTCGTCATCGGGGTGGTCTTCAGGGTCATCGTCTCCAGGGTCGTCGTCATCTCAGTGGTTGTCGTCTCTGGTGTCGTCGTCATCTTAGGGGTGGTCTTCCGGGTCGTCGTCTTTAGGGTCTTGAACTTGGAAATGTAGCAGAAGGTACAAGAAGGCTGAGAAAATGCCGAGAACCGGCTGATGGAACTGGAACTCAGATGGCTACCCGAAGGTCCAAGAGCCAATGGAACTACCGAGGACCAACTGACGTTACTGGAACCCGGTTACTAAGCAGGAGGTACCCATGCCAGAAAGCACTACCAAGGACCACCTGACGTTGGTGGAACTCGGATACCCAGAAGGAGGCACCTAAGCCAAAGGCTCTGCCTGGAACCAGCTGATGGTACTGGAACCAGGATGTGGAGCAGAAGGTACAAGAGCAAAAGACACTGCCGAGAACCAGCTGACGGTACTGGAACCCGGATGCGTTGCCCAAGTGTGCAAGCGCCAATGGCACGACCGAGGACCAGCTGACGGTGCTGGAACCCGGTTACTAAGCAGGAGGTACCCATGCTAAAAAGCAGTACCAAGGACCGCCTGACGTTGGCGGAACTCGGATACCCAGAAAGAGGCACCTAGGCCAAAGGCTCTGCCCGGAACCAGCTGACGGTGTTGGAACCAGGATGTGGAGCAGAAGGTCCACAGGAGAAGAAAGAACAGCTAGGCCACGAGGCTGCCGCTGTTACCGAACACCAACAGTCCTACAGGGGGAGCTTGGCCTACTGGCACTACAAAACCAGCCTTGATTGCCACTTCCCGCAGCCCACATAGGAAGCTCCTAAACTGGAGGCACCAAGGAGTTGGCTAACCCGACCACAACACAACGGGACAACGTATAGGCGCGTAAGTGACCTTGACACTACCCGGAACTAGCTGACGGTGCTGGAACCAGGCTGGGCAGGAGGGAGTACCCGTGACAAAGACACTGCCGAGAACCAGCTGACGGTACTGGAACCCGGATGCGTTGCTCAAGTGTGCAAGCGCCAATGGCACGACCGAGGACCAGCTGACGGTGCTGGAACCCGGTTACTAAGCAGGAGGTACCCGTGCTAAAAAGCACTACCAAGGACCGCCTGACGTTGGCGGAACTCGGATACCCAGAAGGAGGCACCTAAGCCAAAGGCTCTGCCCGGAACCAGCTGACGGTGCTGGAACCAGGATGTGGAGCAGAAGGTCCACAGGAGAAGAGAGAACAGCTAGGCCGCGAGGCTGCCACAGTTACCGAACACCAACAGTCCTACAGGGGGAGCTTGGCCTACTCGCACTACAGAACCAGCCTTGATTGCCACGTCCCGCAGCCCACATAGGAAGCTCCTAAACTGGAAGCACCATGGAGTCGGCTAACCCGACTGCAACACGACGGGACAACATATAGGCGTGTAAGTGACCTTGACACTACTCGGAACCAGCTGACGGTGATGGAACCAGGCTGGGCAGGAGGGAGCCCGTGACAAGGACACTGCCGAGAACCAGCTGATGGTACTGGAACCTGGATGCGTTGCTCAAGTGTGCAAGAGCCAATGGCACGACCGAGGACCAGCTGACGGTGCTGGAACCCGGTTACTAAGCAGGAGTGTTGTGAATTCTGCTCTTGGGCTCCCTCCGGTGGTTATGAGTGGTAGTGCTGCGGTAGTTGGATCGCAGCATTTATCAGGTGTATCTATTTTTTGCAATTTGGGCTGGGCTATATAGCCTTGCTTTATCCTTTAGTCAGTGCCAGGTGTCCATTATTTTTGGAGGATTCACATCCCTTCTGGTCTCTCCTGTTCGCTGTGCTTTTCTTCAAAGATAAGTCCTGGCTTTGTTTTTGCTGTCCACCTGCTGTGGACCTTATAGTTCTGTGCATTTTCATGTTTCGTCTTGTCCAGCTTTGTCTGTGAAGGATATTTTGCAGCCTAGCTGTGTCTCTGGAGATGCAGATATACCCTCCATGTCTTTAGTCAGATGTGGTGATTTGTATTTTCTGTGGTGGATATTTTCTAGTGTTTTAATACTGACCGCATAGTACTCTGTTCTATCCTTTGTTTTTAGCTAGTATGGCCTCCTATGCTAAATCCTGATTTCATAACTGCGTATGTTATTTCCCTCTCCTCTCACAGTCTATATTTGTGGGGGGCTGTCTATCCTTTGGGGATTTTCTCTGAGGCAAGATAGGTCTCCTGTTTCTGTCTTTAGGGGTAGTTATTTCTTAGGCTGTGTCGAGGGGTCTAGGGAGCGTTAGGTTCCCCCCCACGGCTACTTCTAGTTGCGCTGCTAAGTTCAGGGTTTGCGGTCAGTACATGTGCCACCTTCTCCAGAGTACGTCTCATGCTGCTCCAAGGCCACCAGATCATAACAGTACAACTGGCCAACAATGAGTTAATTGCATCTCAAAAGAAGGGAGGAAAGGTTTTGAGCCATTTTTTTCCTTAGCCTGTTCCTCCCTCTTAATCTCTGGGTGGCTGTGAAACCTAGTAATAACATGAGTGTTCAGGAGTTAGTTTCTCGTGTGGATCAGCTTGCTGCTAGGGTACAGGGTATTTCAGATTATATTGTTCAGACTCCTGCCTTAGAACCTAGGATTCCCACTCCTGATTTATTCTTTGGTGACAGATCCAAATTTTTGAGTTTCAAAAATAACTGTAAACTGTTTTTTGCATTGAGACCCCGGTCTTCTGGTGATCCCATTCAGCAGGTTAAAATCATCATATTCCTGCTGCGTGGTGACCCACAGGATTGGGCATTTCAGATCCTCCGTAATAATGCTTTATTTGTGAAGGGGTCAAAGTGCCTCTTTGGAGTGCAGAAGGTTTCTTTTTTGGGTTTCATTTTTTCTCCCGCATCTATAGAAATGGTTCCGGTTAAGGTTCAGGCCATTCATGATTGGATTCAGCCCACATCTGTGAAGAGCCTTCAGAAATTCTTGGGCTTTGCTAATTTTTATCGTCGTTTCATTGCCAACTTCTCCAGTGTGGTTAAACCTCTGACCGATTTGACGAAGAAGGGCGCTGATGAGACGAATTGGTCCTCTGCGGCTGTTTCTGCCTTTCAGGAGTTTAAACGCCGATTTACTTCTGCCCCTGTGTTGCGTCAGCCGGATGTTTCTCTTCCATTTCAGGTTGAGGTTGACGTGTCTGAGATTGGGGCAGGGGCCGTTTTGTCTCAGAGGAATTCTGATGGTTCCTTGATGAAACCGTGTGCCTTCTTTTCTCGGAAGTTTTCGCCTGCGGAACGCAATTATGATGTCGGCAATCGGGAGTTGTTGGCTATGAAGTGGGCATTTGAGAAGTGGCGACATTGGCTTGAGGGGGCCAAGCACCATATTGTGGTCCTGACCGATCATAAGAGTTTGATTTACCTCGAGTCTGCCAAACGGCTGAATCCTAGACAGGCTCGATGGTCCCTGTTTTTCTCCTGTTTTGATTTTGTGGTCTCGTACATTCCTGGTACTAAGAATGTTAAGGCGGATGCCCTCTCTAGGAGTTTTTTTCCTGATTCCCCTGGGGTTCTTGAGCCGGTCGGCATTCTGAAGGAAGGGGTGATTCTTTCTGCCATCTCCCGTGATTTACGATGGGTTCTTCAGGAATTTCAGGCTAATAAACCTGACCGCTGTCCAGTGGGGTAACTGTTTGTTCCTGATAGATGGACTAGTAAAGTGATTTCTGAGGTTCATTGTTCTGTGTTGGCTGGCCATCCTGGGATTTTTGGTACCAGAGATTTGGTTGGTAGGTCCTTTTGGTGGCCTTCTTTGTCGCGGGATGTGCGTTCTTTTGTGCAGTCCTGTGGGATTTGTGCGCGGGCTAAGCCTTGCTGTTCCCGCGCTAGTGGGTTGCTTTTGCCTTTACCAGTCCCTGAGAGACCTTGGACGCATATTTCTATGGATTTTATTTCAGAGCTTCCGGTTTCCCAGAGGATGTCTGTTATCTGGGTGGTTTGTGACCGGTTTTCTAAGATGGTTCATTTGGTACCTTTGCCTAAATTGCCTTCCTCTTCTGATTTGGTTCCGTTGTTTTTTCAGCATGTGGTTCGTTTGCATGGCATTCCGGAGAATATTGTGTCCGATAGAGGTTCCCAGTTTTTTTCTAGGTTTTGGCGGGCCTTTTGTGCTAGGCTGGGCATTGATTTGTTTTTTTCTTCCGCATTTCATCCTCAGACAAATGGCCAGACCGAGCGAACTAATCAGACTTTGGAAACTTATTTGAGATGCTTTGTGTCTGCTGATCAGGATGATTGGGTGGCTTTCTTGCCATTGGCCGAGTCTGCCCTTAATAATTGGGCTAGTTCTGCTACCTTGGTTTCGCCTTTTTTTTGTAACTTTGGTTTTCATTCTCGTTTTTCTTCAGGGCAGGTTGAGCCTTCTGATTGTCCTGGTGTAGATTCTGTGGTTGACAGGCTGCAGCAGATTTGGGCTCATGTGGTGGACAATTTGGTGTTGTCTCAGGAGGAGGCTCAACGTTTTGCTAACAGTCGTCGGTGTGTTGGTTCCCGGCTTCGGGTTGGGGATTTGGTCTGGTTGTCTTCCCGTCATGTTCCTATGAAGGCTTCTTCCCCTAAGTTCACGCCTCGGTTTATTGGTCCTTATAGGATTTCTGAGATTATCAATCCAGTGTCTTTTCGTTTGGCCCTTCCAGCCTCTTTTTCCATCCATAATGTGTTCCATAGATCTTTGTTGCGGAAGTATGTGGTGCCCGTTGTTCCCTCTGTTGATCCTCCGGCCCCGGTGTTGATTGATGGGGAGTTGGAGTATGTGGTTGAGAAGATTTTGGATTCTTGTTTTTTGAGGCGGAAGCTTCAGTATCTGGTCAAATGGAAAGGTTATGGCCAGGAGGATAATTCTTGGGTTGTTGCCTCCGATGTTCATGCTGACGATTTGGTTCGTGCCTTTCATTTGGCTCGTCCTGATCGGCCTGGGGGCTGTGCGGTAGTTGGATCGCAGCATTTATCAGGTGTATCTATTTTTTGCAATTTGGGCTGGTCTATATAGCCTTGCTTTATCCTTTAGTCAGTGCCAGGTGTCCATTGTTTTTGGAGGATCTACATCCCTTCTGGTCTCTCCTGTTCGCTGTGCTTTTCTTCAAAGATAAGTCCTGGCTTTGTTTTTGCTGTCCACCTGCTGTGGACCTTATAGTTCTGTGCATTTTCATGTTTCGTCTTCTCCAGCTTTGTCTGTGAAGGATTTTTTGCAGCCTAGCTGTGTCTCTGGAGATGCAGATATACCCTCCATGTCTTTAGTCAGATGTGGTGATTTGTATTTTCTGTGGTGGATATTTTCTAGTGTTTTAATACTGACCGCATAGTACTCTGTTCTATCCTTTCTTTTTAGCTAGTATGGCCTCCTATGCTAAATCCTGATTTCATGTCTGCGTATGTTATTTCCCTCTCCTCTCACAGTCAATATTTGTGGGGGGCTGTCTATCCTTTGGGGATTTTCTCTGAGGCAAGATAGGTTTCCTGTTTCTGTCTTTAGGGGTAGTTATTTCTTTGGCTGTGTCGAGGGGTCTAGGGAGCGTTAGGTACCCCCCACGGCTACTTCTAGTTGCGCTGCTAAGTTCAGGGTTTGCGGTCAGTACAGGTGCCACCTTCTCCAGAGTACATCTCATGCTGCTCCAAGGCCACCAGATCATAACACAGGAGGTACCCATGCTAAAAAGCACTACCAAGGACCGCCTGACATTGGCGGAACTTGGATACCCAGAAGGAGGCACCTAAGCCAAAGGCTCTGCCTGGAACCAGCTGACGGTGCTGGAACCAGGATGTGGAGCAGAAGGTCCACAGGAGAAGAGAGAACAGCTAGGCCGCGAGGCTGCCGCAGTTACCGAACACCAACAGTCCTACAGGGGGAGCTTGGCCTACTGGCACTACAGAACCGGCGTTGATTGCCACTTCCCGCAGCCCACATAAGCTTCTAAACTGGAGGCACCATGGAGTTGGCTAACCCGACCGCAACACGACGGGACAAAGTATAAGCGTGTAAGTGACCTCGACACTACCCGGAGCCAGCTGACGGTGCTGGAACCAGGCTGGGCAGGAGGGAGTACCCGTGACAAAGACACTGCCGAGAACCAGCTGACGGTACTGGAACCCGGATGCGTTGCTCAAGTGTGCAAGAGCCAATGGCATGACAAAGGACCAGCTGACGGTGCTGGAACCCGGTTACTAAGCAGGAGGTACCCATGCTAAAAAGCACTACCAAGGACCGCCTGACGTTGGCGGAACTCGGATACCCAGAAGGAGGCACCAAAGCCAAAGGCTCTGCCCGGAACCAGCTGATGGTGCTGGAACCAGGATGTGGAGCAGAAGGTCCACAGGAGAAGAGAGAACAGCTAGGCCGCGAGGCTGCCGCAGTTACCGAACACCAACAGTCCTACAGGGGGAGCTTGGCCTACTGGCACTACAGAACCAGCCTTGATTGCCACTTCCCGCAGCCCACATAGGAAGCTCCTAAACTGGAGGCACCATGGAGTTGGCTAACCCGACCGCAACATGACGGGACAACGTATAGGCGTGTAAGTGACCTTGACACTACCCAGAACCAGCTGATGGTGCTGGAACCAGGCTGGGCAGGAGGGAGTACCCGTGACAAAGACACTGCCGAGAACCAGCTGACGGTACTGGAACCGGGATGCGTTGCTCAAGTGTGCAAGAGCCAATGGCACGACCGAGGACCAGCTGACGGTGCTGGAGCCCGGTTGCTAAGCAGGAGGTACCCGTGCTAAAAAGCACTACCAAGGACCGCCTGACGTTGGCGGAACTCGGATACCCAGAAGGAGGCACCTAAGCCAAAGGCTCTGCCCGGAACCAGCTGATGGTGCTGGAACCAGGATGTGGAGCAGAAGGTCCACAGGAGAAGAGAGAACAGCTAGGCAGCGAGGCTGCCGCAGTTACCTAACACCAACAGTCCTACAGGGGGAGCTTGGCCTACTGGCACTACAGAACCAGCCTTGATTGCCACTTCCCGCAGCCCACATAGGAAGCTCCTAAACTGGAGGCACCATGGAGTTGGCTAACCCGACCGCAACACGACGGGACAACGTATAGGCGTGTAAGTGACCTCGACACTACCCAGAACCAGCTGACGGTGCTGGAACCAGGCTGGGCAGGAGGGAGTACCCGTGACAAAGACACTGCCGAGAACCAGCTGAGGGTACTGGAACCCGGATGCGTTGCTCAAGTGTGCAAGAGCCAATGGCACGACCGAGGACCAGCTGACGGTGCTGGAGCCCGGTTGCTAAGCAGCAGGTACCCGTGCTAAAAAGCACTACCAAGGACCGCCTGACGTTGGCGGAACTCAGATACCCAGAAGGAGGCACCTAAGCCAAAGGCTCTGCCCGGAACCAGCTGACGGTGCTGGAACCAGGATGTGGACCTATTCAAGATTGTCTTCCTAGAGCCCCAACTAGCGGTGTTGGAGCAAAGGGCCAGCAGGGGGAGCAGAGTGTAGGCCTAAGCCTGCACTGTAGGCAGCTTTGTGTCTGCGTTGCGTTTGCAGGACACGTTGCCGGCTACACAGCAGGGGAACAGCTGTCGTTGCTGAACCCCACTGACACATTGGCGGGTGTTTTTCTCCTTGCAGCCAGCACTTCCGGGCACCAACTGGCGGTGTTAGAGCCCAGGGTCTGCAGGAGGAGCAGAGTGTAGGCCGAAGCCTAATTGAACCAATTTCAAAGGTAACCTTTAACCCCCCTCAGGTGTTACAAACTAGAAGAGCCACACCTTGTGCAGCAGTAATGCTGCACAAGTAAAAGGTTGCTCTTTAAATTTTGCTCCTTGCACATGCTGAATGAAACACGTATAAAATTTAGCCCCTTATACAGTCAAACTGTCTTGGAGGCGTGACTTGCCTTCTTAATGAGACGCAGCACAGCTGTCAAAATTCCCACCTTGGTGCTGTGTGCAGCCTCCTGAGTGTTGTTATTTGCTGTACAGGAGTGTGCGCTGTTGTGTTATCCCTTGGCCATGCGCTGTTAGTGCTGCCCGTCTTCTGACCTCATTTCATGTCGGCCGGTGCGGTTAGCGATGCCCATGAATCCCAGACTTGCAGTGTCTTTTCATAAATTCACACTGCGGGGCTGTGATCCATGGCCTTGCGCAGTAAATATGTTCGCCTCTCACTCATGTCCTGACACCTGCTTCAGTCTGGGCGGCGTCCGCTGATCCCTTATCGCATGCCACGGCCATGAAGCCGCATAGTCTGAAGAAGGCGGAAGGAGATGAGTGAAGACAGGCGAAGATATGCACTGCTCATGCCCATCAATCACACCCTCGCAGTCAAAATAAATAAGACACTGAGGGGCGTTGTGTCAGGCAGGGCGGACGCACAGGCGCAGCCAGCCAACCAATGATGTCAGAGGATGGGCAGTGCTACCGAGAGGGTTGCTGCGTGTCATTAAAAAGGAAAGTCACACCTCAGGGACGGTTTAATGGTCTCAGGGGACACATTTTTTACGTGTTGAGTTTGATGTGTGCAAGGAGAATAAGTTAATGAGCCACCTTGTACAAATGCAGCATTACTGCTGTACAAGGTGGCTGTTATACATACAAACGCCTGGGGGGGACAGGTTCCCTTTAATTTCAGTTCAGGTGTCTGCGTGGCGTTTGCAGGACACGATGCCTGCTACACAGCAGGGGAACAGCTGGCGTTGCTGAACCCCACTGACACATTGGCGAGTGTTTTGCTCTGTGCAGCCAGCACTTCCGGGCACCAACTGGTGGTGTTAGAGCCCTGGGGCAGCAGGAGGAGGAGAGGAGCAGAATGTAGGCCGAAGCCTGCACTGGCGGCAGCTTTAGGTCTGTTGTGTCTGCGTGGCATTTGCAGGACACGTTGCCGGCTACACAGCAGGGGAACAGCTGGCGTTGCTGAACCCCACTGACACATTGGTGGGTGTTTTGCTCTGTGCAGCCAGCACTTCTGGGCACCAACTGGCGGTGTTAGAGCCCAGGATCAGCAGGAGGAGGAGAGGAGCAGAGTGTAGGCCGAAGCCTGCACTGGCGGCAGCTTTAGGTCTGTTGTGTCTGCGTGGCGTTTGCAGGACACGTTGCCGGCTACACAGCAGGGGAACAGCTGGCGTTGCTGAACCCCACTGACTCATTGGCGGGTGTTTTGCTCTGTGCAGCCAGCACTTCCGGGCACCAACTGGCGGTGTTAGAGCCCAGGGACAGCAGGAGGAGCTGAGTGTAGGCCGAAGCCTGCACTGGAGCAAGTTGAAAGGGAACCTTTAACCCCCCCCAGACGTTTGTTGCTGAAAGAGCCATCTTGTACAGCACTAATGCTGCAAAAGGAAAAGGTGCCTCTTTTAATTATGCTCCTTGCAAATGCTGAACTAGACACTTATGAAATGTGTCCCCTCACACCGTAAAACCGTCCCGGAGGTGGGACTTTCCTTTGTAATGTGATGCAGCCCAGCCGTCATTCCTACCCCCTTGGTGCCGTGCGACGCCTCCTCAGCGTTATTTGAATCTGTCCCGGAGCCTGCGCTGTAATGTTATCCCTTGGCCATGCACACTTAACGCTGCCCGTCATCTGACATCATTTGGTGTCAGGCTGGCTGCGCCTGTGCGTCCACGCTGCCCAAGATCCCACCTCGCAGTGTCGTCTAATGTAATCTCACTGCGGGCCTGGGATCCATGGGCATGTGCAGTGCATATCCTCGCCTCTCTCTCCCCTCCTTCCGGCTTCTTCAGACTGTGCGGCGTCACGGCCATGGCAATGCTATTAGGGATCAGCTGACACCGCACAGTCTGAAGAGGCCGGAAGGAGGGGAGTGAGAGGCGAGGATATGCACTGTGCATGCCCATGGATCCCAAGCCCGCAGTAGGATTACATTAGACGACACTGCGAGGTGGGACCTCGGGCAGCGTGGCCGCACAGGCGCAGCCAGCCTGACACCAAATGATGTCAGAAGACGGGCAACGCTAACTGTGCATGGCCAAGGGATAACATAACAGCGCTGGGTCCGTGACAGAATCAAACAACGCTGAGGAGGCGGCGCACGGAGCCAAGGGGGTAGGAATGACGGCTGTGCTGCGTCACATAACAAAGGAAAGTCCCACCTCCAGGATGGTTAAACGGTGTGAGGAGACACATTTCATAAGTGTTTAGTTCTGTGTTTGCAAGGAGCATAATTAAAAGAGCAACCTTTTCCTTTTGCATGCTTAGTGCTGCACAAGATGGCTCTTTCAGCTACAAACGCCTTGGGGGGGTTAAAGGTTCCCTTTCAACTTGCTCCAATCAGGCTTCGGCCTACACTCTGTTCCTCTGCTCCTCCTGCTGTCCCTGGGCTCTAACACCGCTAGTTGGTGCCTGGAAGTGCTGTCCGCACAGTCAACAGTCGCTGCTCTGTTATTGGGGTTCAGTAACGTCAGCTGTTCCCCAGCTGTGTGTGCGGCAATACCTCCAATCTGCTCTTCCTGCTGTCCCTGGGCTCTAACCCGCCAGTTTTGCTCTGTGCAGCCTGCACTTCTGAGCCTCAACTGGCAGTGTTGGAGCCCAGGAATTACAGTTCAGGTGGTAGAAAGATGAACACATCAGGAGACCTGGATGACACCCAATTTTTTAATCAGGCAGAGGAGTGGCAAATTCCTGCGAGATCCAGGCCTGGTTCATTTTCAGAAAAGTAAGCCGGTCAACGTTATCGGAGGATAGTCACATGCGACGGTCTGACGGTCTCCTGCTGACTGGAGCCACCGGTGATGGTGTAGACATTTGGGGCGGGCACACAAAACTGTGCCACAGTTGGGCCATACTGGTCTTGCCTTGAGCAGAGGCACTGCTTCTGCTCCCTCTTTGTGCAGAGCCTCCTCCTCTGCCTCGACGCACTGAGCTGCTTTGTAAAGCACTTGCAGCACTGGTCTCAGTTGTTCTGGAGAAGATGATGGAATTCACCAGTGTGTCTTGGTACTCCCGCATTTTACGCTCCTGGGTCAACAGTGTGATGAGGTTTTGTACGTTGTCCCGGTAGCGAGGATCGAGGAGGGTGTACACCCAATAATCAGCCATGTTGAGAATGTGGTCGATGTGGTGGTCGTTTCTCAGGCCCTGCAGCATGAAATCAACCATGTGCTTCAGACTGCCAACTGGCCAAAAAAAGCTGTCCCCTGCTTGAGGCGTGATCTCTGCCAGCTCTTCATCACCCCACCCTTGCTGTACACACTGATTACTGGACAATTGTGTAACTCCCTCCTCTGGACGGAGGTCTTCTTCCTCCATTGACTCCTCCTCATCCTCCTCACAAAGTGTCCCCTGCCTACGCCTTTGTGAGGAACCACATGGCGCTGACTGTCCAGAAGCTGATGGAAATGCTGACTCCTCATCCTCCACCTCTTCCACAACATCATCCCTTAGCGCTTGCAGTGTTTGATGAAGCAGGCAGATAAGGGGGACAGTCATGCTGACTAGTGCATCATCTGCACTCGCCATCCGCGTGGAATAATCGAAGGGACGCAAAACCTGGCAGACGTCCTTCATAGTGGCCCACTCTGTGGTTGGGAAGTCTGAACGGCGCGGATTGCGACTTCTTTGCGCCTGATGCAGCTGGTACTCCATTACTGCTTGCTGCTGCTCACACAACCGCTGCAACATATGTAACGTGGAATTCCACCTGGTAGGTAGGTCACATATGATGCGATGTTCCGGAAGGCGGAATCGGCGCTGCAGAGCTGCAATGCGCGATCTTGCCGTTCTGGAACGCCGCACGTGAGCACAGTCTAGGCGGACCTTGTGCAGCAGTGCATCAAGATCCGGATAGTCCCTCAGAATACTCTGCACAAACAAATTGAGCACATGTGCCAGACATGGGATGTGAGTGAGGTTGCCAAGGGCCAAAGCTGCCACCAGATTTTGGCCATTGTCACACACTACCATGGCTGGCTGGAGATTCGCTGGCACAAACCACACATCGCTCTCCTGCTTGATGGCATTCCAGAGCTCCTGCGCTGTGTGGCTTCGATTCCCCAAAGAAACTAATTTCAGTACGGCCTGTTGACGTTTGGCGACGGCTGTGCTCATGTCGGTCGTAACAGGTAAACGTTCACGGGTCCATGTGGAGGTGGACTGTGACGGCTCCTGCAGCGATGATTCTGAGGAACTTGTGTATGAGGAGGAGTCAATGTGTACAGACTGGATTCCTGCAATCCTTGGAGTGGGCAGGACACGTCCTGCGCCACTCGCACGATCTGTACCCGGCTCAACAACATTATCCCAATGGGCAGTGAGGGAAAGGTATCGCCCCTGTCCATGTTGACTGGTCCACGCATCGGTGGTGAGGTGGACCTTGCTACTGACGGCGTTCAGTAGCGCGTGTTTTATGTGTCCCTCCACATGCTTGTGCAGGGCAGGGACGGCTTGCCTGCTGAAATAAAAGCGGCTAGGCACATTGTACTGTGGGACTGCCAATGCCATCAAGTCACGGAAGCTGTCAGTTTCCACCAGTCTGAATGAGAGCATTTCCAGTGACAGAAGTTTGGCAATGCCTGCATTCAGAGCCTGGGCTCGGGGGTGGTTTGCCGAGAATGGCCGCCTTTTCTCCCATGCCTGTACTACCAATGGCTGTTGACTGGGCTGGGAGTGTGATGATGACTGGGAATGTTGTGCTGTGGGTGGAATTACAGTGGGTCTCTGGACAACAGTGCCAGAGGTTATTCCATGGCGATCCTGGAAGGAAGCCAAACCGGCTGTGTGTGAGCTGGAGGAAGAGGCAACACGAGCTGAAGAGGTGGTAGCTGCCGCTGTTGGTTGGCCTAGGTCTTCAGTGTGTTTTTGTAACTCCACCGCGTGCCTGTTCCGCACGTTTCCACATATTTGTGGTATTGAGGTTGCTGACACTTTTCCCTCTTTTGACTTTCTGATTACACAGCTTGCATTTGACAAAGCAAATGTCATCTGCAACTGTGTCAAAAAAGGACCAGGCACTGCAAGTCTTGGGAGCGCCCTTTTTGCCTTTTGGAAGAGACAAGCTCCTAACGGGAGCCAAAGTGGAGGCTACAGGCTCCGCAGTCTTCCCCTTCCCTCTCCCTCTTTGGCCCTTTCGGGGAATCTCTTCCTCAGAGCTGCTCCCACCACCTTCCTGTACCTCATGCCATGATGGGTCAAGGACCTCATCATCTACACTACCCTCTGCCACCAACTGCTCCTCCTGGGTAGTCTCGGCAGCACAGTATGCACCAGAAAGCGGCACCTGAGTCTCATCATCAGATGCGTACTGCGGTGTGGTGACCGGATGCACTGGCCCACCCGCCTCTTCAGAGTCAGAGAGACAAAGCTGTTGGGCATTACTGCTCACTGCCTCTTCTTCCATTTCTCCAATGCTGCTTGGCTGGCCCCCTGTTTCCAAGCCTAGAGATTCAGAGAACAGAGGTAGAGACGGCTCCTGTCCTGGGCTCTCTGACTGCCTGGGCAATTTGGCAGGTGGTGAAGAGACAGATGGCTGCTCTCCAGTGCTCTGTGCCTGAGAGGATGTGGCACTAATTGAAGTCGATGCGTTAGCTGCCATCCATCCGACAACGGCTTCAATTTGATCTTCACGCAGCAGCGGTGTACGGCGCTCTCCTACAAAGCTGCGCATGAAGGACTGTTCCCTGCTGAAACTGGGTGATGATGAGTCACCGGTGCCCGCAGCAGGCACAGAATCACCACATCCTCTCCCTGCTCCGCGCCCACGCCCACGTGCCTTACTCCCTGCCCTCTTCATCTTGGTTGACAGATAAAGATAAGCAGAAAAGTACTAAGGGGTTAGTGTGCTTATTCCTGATCAGCTCCTCCTAACAGGTATAAGAAACACTAATTTTCTAAAGTGTGGACTAGACTTTATTATGAGCTAATGTGGCCTGCACAACTGTAAAGTGGTGTGTTTGGTGAACTTTACTTTTTTTTGGGGGGGGCAGATCTGACTACAGAGCGAGTTGCACTCACACGGAGACCGTGCAGGCAGCCGTAAACGGCGCTGCAAGGCACAAAAAACCTCCTCTATGTTATCCTATGTAGTGTCCACAATTTAGCTGGATACAGGTGGAAAGCCACTAATAGGAAATTTTTGAATAAATGTGCACCAGGCTGCACTATTAGCAAAAAAGGACAATGTATTTTACGGTATGAGTCAGTAATGCACCCTGAGCTGAATACAACCGGCTGTGGCTGCACACAGACTACAGGGCGAGGTTCACTCACACCGAGACCGTGCAGACAGCCGTAAACGGCGCTGCAAGACCCAAAAAACCTCCTCTATGTTATCCTATGTAGTGTTTTTCCACAATTTAGCTGGATACGGGTGGAAAGCCACTAATAGGAAATTTTTGAAAATATGTGCAGCAGGCTGCACTATTAGCAAAAAAGGACAATGTATTTTACGGTATGAGGCAGTGACGCACCCTGAGCTGCATACAACCGGCTGTGGCTGCACACAGACTACAGGGCGAGCTGCACTCACACGGAGACCGTGCAGACAGCCGTAAACGGCGCTGCAAGGCCCAAAAAACCTCCTCTATGTTATCCTATGTAGTGTTTTCCACAATTTAGCTGGATATGGGGGGAAAGCCACTAATAGGAATTTTTTTTAAAAATGTGCAGCAGGCTGCACTATTAGCAAAAAAGGACAATGGATAGAACAGTATGAGGCAGTGTGAACCACCCTGAGCTGAATACAACCGGCTATGGCTGCACACAGACTACAGAGTGGGCTGCACACACAGAGACCTTGCAGAACGCTGTTAAAACAGCGCTGCAAGGCAAAAGCAAGGTGAACACGCAGCGGTTGCTAAATTAGCCTGGGAAAAGCGCAATGAAGCAAATCGCTATCTCAACTGTCCCTCAGTCAGAACACAGCATCCTGTCCCTAACTGAATTCACAGCAGAGTGAGCGCAATATGGCGGCAGCGTTTTTTATAGTGCATCATGACATCATTTCAGCAGCCAATCACAGCCTTGCCAGTAGTTACATGCCCACCATGCTGAACAGGATGTGCCCACACTTGTAATCATTCCTCATTGACTGAATTCGTGCAGTTTGAATTCTGGGAACTTCCGATTCCGGTATCCGATATGCGGTAAATATCGGAACTCGGTATTGGAATTCCGATGCCGCAAATATCCGCCGATACCAGATACTTGCGGTATCGGAATGCTCAACACTAACAGGAGGGCTTCCTGAAAAAATGTTGCATTGAATGCAAGGCCTGCCCTGCTATCAAGTCATATGCATCCCAATAAGCCTTTGAGCCCAGGTACTGGATGGCCACAGGAAAACCCACTTCACAGTCTTCAGTTGGTCCTGCCATACAGTTTCCTCATGCTTTGAATGCAAGGGCCGGCTTTGGCCCAAATTTGCACGCACCCCAATCCCCCCTTGGAAGAAACATGGAGGAGGGCCTCTTGAAAAAACTGTCCTATTAGAAAGGAGCGGGTCTCATAGACTCGTAATGCCCATACACTAAGTGTATGGGCTGACAAACATTTCCCCATGGGGGGTACATTTTTTAAACATTTTTTTATAGGGATCATAGACACCCTTGCCAAAAAATTAACTGGCTGTAGCAGCATAGTGCACGTTCATCTTGGTGTTCTAGTGGCGGTGGATGATGAGACGTGGAGGAAGGCCTTAAAAAAAAGAAAAAAATCTTTTTAGACAACACACAGAACGAGCCTCGGACAGAGATAACAGACTGTTTCAATATGTGGCCTGTATTTTTTTTAATTGTTAAACCCACAAAATACTGTATACACCAAGGATAGCAGACCGAAAACTGGAATGTATGCCTGATAATCAAAGATTTGGAGACCAGATAGGCCAGGCATCTGACTGAGATAACAGACTGTTTCAATATGTGGCCTGTATTTTGTAAAAATGTTTAAACCACAAAATTCTGTTTACAGCAAGGGTAACAGACCAAAAAATGTAATGCATCCCTGCAAAGCGAGGATTTGGACACCACAGATACACCGTGCGTCTGACAGAAATAACAGACTGATCAAAATGTGGCCTTGATTTTTTTGGGACCACCAAAATTGTGTCAATAAGTAGGCTATGACACTAAAATAAAAATTTGGAGTACTAACATTGTACAATATTTAGCGCAATGATATGCGATGCGTGTGGCGTACAAATTACAGTGCTAAATATAAGAACTGTAGCTAAATATTTTTTTGCCAGCTAAAGATTTTTTGGTCAACAAAATGTTGTCCAAAAATGTTGTAAGACACTCCAAATAAAACCTATCGTACACAAAAATAGGCAAGAATTTTATGCACACTCACATCTGATGCCTGGGACAAAAACAACTGTTTTAAATTGTTTTAACACTCTTGTATTACAATTATCTGGCTGTAGTCTGCAGTGTGACCAAGCAAATAAATGTTGAAAAAAAATGGGGCTCTGTATTGCTTTGTACTAAAATCAACAGGTATTAGATGCTCCCCCTCCAAAAAAAAATCCTGGCCACGGATATCTGCAGCTAGGTATATATAAAATACGCAGCAGCAGACAGTAATGGAGCCTTTTGATGTATGCAGGGAGATCTATATAGTAGACTCACATACAGTGCCTGCATGCCTTGCAGTGATGTGGATATGTGCACATAGAGGCCCCTGCCTACCTAGCACAATCATCTATATACCCCCGAAATTGCCCTAAAAAGTACTGTTGGTTAATCAGGATTTGTGGATTGAACACTAGTAGACCCACACTAACTAATAAAAGAACTAATCTGACCCTATCTCAGCGGTAGCTCTCCCTACACTAGCTGAGTCCGGAGCAGAATGCGCCGAGCAGGGCGGCGTCAGGTCTCTTATACACCTGATGACGCTGTGCGGCCAGCCAACCTCTGTAATACCACAACAAAGATGGCTGCGGTATTACAGTGCATGGTAGACAATCCCTGCATGTTCATTGGCGCTGTAAAGAGTGCCAAAATTGCAGGGCGGAGACACAAGCTCCTGCCTAATAATTTTGGAAATGCTCGGTGCTCGCCGAGCACACCGAGCACAGTAATACTCGAGCAAGTACCGAGTAGTGGCGACCACGTTCACTCATCAGTGATCACCTGCTCTGGATGATGAGACGTGGAGGAAGGCCTCATTAAAAACTAGGCCCAATGTAAAGGAACGAGCCTTCTAGACTCGTAATGCACAAACACTAACTGCATGGGCTGAAAAACATTTCGTACATTTTTTTTAAATTATTTATTGGGATCATAGACATCCTTGACCAAAAATTGAATGGCTGTAGCAGCATACAACAAGTTCACCATGGTGTTCTAGTGGCGGAGAATGATGATACGTGGAGGGAGGCCTTATTAAAAAACTAGGCCCAATGTTAAGGAGGTCTCCTACACTTGTATTGCCCATACACTAAGTGTAGGGGCTGACAAACATTTCCCCCTGGGGAAGTAAAAAAATTTTTGGGTTTAAAGTTATTAACTTGGCATCATAAAAACCTCCTTGCACAAAAAATGAGAGACTTTTGCATCACGAAATACATTCACCCTTGTGTTCATATGGTTGTGGATGATGAGGACAAGGAGGAGGATAACACCAAACAGACCAAATCAGGAAGCGTATACCCATGTGTGGCTGTGAAGATGTGCAAGAGAATACACCTCCACAAAAAGGACAATGTATTTGAGGTTATGTTTCGCTGTTTTCACTCGGTGGTGTACAGAAGTTTTGCCCCATCCAGCTTTTGTTCATTTTTATAATAGTCAGCCTGCCAGCATTTTCAGGCGGATGCGCTTATCTGTTATAATTCCACCAGCAGCACTAAAAACTTGCTCTGACAGAAAGCTAGCAACAGGGCAGGCCAGGACCTCCAAGGCATAGAGAACCAGTTCATGCCACGTGTTCAGCTTGGATACCCAATAATTAAAAGGCACAGAGGAATCCCAGAGGATGTTTGTACGATCAGCAAGGTACTCCCTCAGCATCTTCCCAAACAATGCACTTCTTGTGACAGCACTTCGTGCCTCTGTAGCGGCTTGATGGGAGGGTATGAGAAAACTGTCCCAGAACTTTGCAAGGGCCCTTTGGAACTGCAAAATTTTAGTACACCTGCCTGCCTCTGAAAAAAGAGATTGAAAGTTCTCCTTGTAGAGTGGGTCTAGAAGTGTCACCAACCAGTAATGAGTGTCACCTAAAATTTTAATAATGCAGGGATCATGGGAAATGCAGCACAACATAAAGTCAGCCGTGCATGCCAGACTGCTAACAGGCAAGACTTCTGTGTCCTCACCAACAGGATGACTTACCATGCTGTCCTCCTCATTCTCCTCCTTCTTGTCCAAAGGCCATCCACGCTGAACAGATGGTATAACAGCTGTGCTTATAGTACCATCTAATGGGCATGAAAGTAGCTCCTGTTCTTACTCCTCCTCCTCTTCCTCATTGTCTACTAATCCACATTGAGATGACATGAGGCTGGGCTGAGTGTATTCACCCTGTATGGTTCCTTGCTCCATGTCCTCGTGCTCTGCCTGCAATGCATCCTATTTAATTGGGAGCAGAGTGGTTTTCAGAATGCAGTGTAGCGGGATGGTGATTCTAATTATGGCATTATCGCTGCTTACCATCATGGTGGTCCTCAATGTTTTGGAGGATGGTACATATGTCTGACATCCATGTCCACTCCTGAGGTCTTATGTGTGGAGTCTGAACTGAATAACGACTGCCTTGTTGATGCTGGTAGTCAACAACTACCCTCTTCTGCTCACAAATCCTTTCCAACATTTGCAGTGTAGAGTTCCAACACGGGACATCACACACCAGTCGGTCAGCTGAAAGCTGCAAACGCTGCTGAAGCATGGCAAGGGCGGCTGACGCTGTAGCTGACTTTCTAAAATGGGCAGACAGACAGCGTACCTTCACTAGCAGATCCGGCAGCTCCGGGTAGCTTTTGAGAAAACATTGAACGATGAGGTTAAGCACATGGGCCAGGCAAGGCATGTATGTGAGCTCACCTTGCCTCAGAGCTGCCGCCAGGTTCCAGCCATTGCCACACATGACCATGCCTGGCTGTAGGTTCAGTGGTGTCATCCATAAATCTTACTGCTCTTTCAACGCTGTCCACAACTCTTCAGCATTGTGTGGTTTGTCATCTAAGCAGATTAGCTTCAGTACAGCCTGTTGCTGCTTGGCTGAGGCAGTGCTGCAGTGCTTCCAGCTTCTGACTGATGTGCTCATTTCAGAGATGGAGGCTGAAGAGGAGGAGGAGGTGCAGGAGCTGTAGACTGTGGGGGCACCATGATTGATGTAGGGCCCGCAATCCTCGGCGTGGGGAGGATGTGTATCATTGCAAAGTCCGACTGGGTCTCAACTTATACTATATTAACCCAGTGAACCGTCAGTGAGATGTACCATCCCTGTCCACAAGCACTTGTCCGTGTTTAGGTGGACTTTCCCAGTAACAGCATTGTTGAGGGCACGGTAATGTTTTGGGACACATGCTGGTGTAATGCCAGTACGGCACACCGGGAGAAATAGTGGCAACTGGGGACTGAGTACCTTGGGACGGCCGCTGCCATCAGATTGCGGAAAGCTTCCATCTTAACAAGCCTAAAAGGCAACATTTCGAGCTCAAGCAAATGAGAAATGTAAGAATTTAGTACTGTTGCTTGTGGGGTGTTGGCTGGGTATTTTCGCTTGCATTCCAATGACTGGGGTATAGACAACTGAAGGGTGCGCTGGCACAAGGACGTGGACAGGCTTGATGATGGTGCTGGTTGACTGTGGGCAACAACAGGTGCAGAGCTAGAGGCATCTTCACATGCACGGTGATCTGGGGATTGGCTTCTACGCAAAACAGTGGAAGAAGCAGTGGTGTCACCTGCAGACAGTGTTCCTGGAGCCTGGAGTTCATCCTACAAAGTCGGGTGCTTTGCTGCCATGTGCCTGATCATGCTGGTTGTGGTCACGCTGGTAGTTTTGCTACCCCTGCAGATGTGGGCATGGCAGGTGCTGCAAATGGCCTGCTTGAGGTTATCGGCAGAGTCTTTTAAAAAATAACCAGACTCGGGAAGATCTAACAGTTGGAATGGCAACTTCCCTCATGTTGGTGCTACGGGGAACGGATGCATGCCTTCTGTCTGCGGCCACCACACTGCTTCTTCCTGCCTGTTGGGGTGATATGCCTCTTTCCCCATGTGTGCTGCTGTCATCACTCTGCATGTCCTCCTGCCAGGTTGGGTTAGTCACTATGTCATCTACCACCTCGTCTTCCACATCAGCACCCTGCTCCTCCTCCTGACTTTCTGGCAATTGTGTCTCATCATCACCCACCTCTTGTTACACTTTCCCACCATTGACTTCGTATGACCATGGCTGTTTAAATCTTTGTGCATCGTTACATGCGATCTCATCTGGCCCCACTTCAAGTTAACTGGCCAAGAGTCCGGAATCTTTAAAAGGAAAACTGAACATCTCTTCGGAGTGTCCAAGTGTGGGATCAGTTGTCTCTGGGCACTCGGCATGGTGGGAGGAAGGAGGATCAGGGTGAGTAATATGCGGTCCACACTCCTGGCTACTCAGACTTGACAATGTGGAAGATGTGGTGGTGGTGTGGCTAAGTGGCTGGAAGCATTATCCGCTATCCAACCAGCAACAGTTTCACATTGCTCTGGCTTCAATAGTCATGTGCTGCAGTCCCCTAGAAACTGGGACAGGAAGGTCAAGTGAGAAGATATGGGTCTTTGTTGTGGCCCACTTTCAGGCATGCAGTGAGATCTATATACTCACACACAGTGCCTGCAGGACTTGCACTGATGTGTATATGTGCAAATAGACTCCTCTGGCTACCTAGCGCTGCAATCTAATTACCCCCGAATTAGCCCTAAAAAGGTCTGTTGGTTTATCAGGATTTGTGGATTCTGTGATGGTAGACCCACACTAATAAATGTAAGAATCTGACCTTATCTCAGCAGCAGCTCTCCCTACACTAGCTGAGTCCAGAGCAGAATGCGGTGAGCATGGCAGCGCCAGGTCTCTTATAGACCTGATGACGCTGTACGGCCAGCCAATCACTGTAATACTACAACAAAGATGGCTGCGGTATTAAAGTGCATGGCAGACAATCCCTGCATGCTGATTGGCGCTCTAAAAAGCCAAAATTAAATGGAGGAGACCGAGCTCCTGCCAATTAATCACGGAAATACTCGGTGTTCGCCGATTACACCGAGCACAGTGATACTCGGGCGAGTACCGAGTAGTGGCGAGCACGTTCGCTTATCACTACTCACCATCTCTCTGTACAGTATATAGATAGTGTGGATTCTTCAATTCCTTCAATAGTACAGTAAAGATCAGTTGAGGTTACATTTACTTTCTGAGAGAAAACAAATACAAAATATAAATTTAAAAATTTGGTCTTCTCAAACATCATATTTTTTCATCCTGTAAAAATCCTATAGCATATTTGATTTTTATTTTTGACATACCCCCAAGATCCTTTCTTGTTGCTTTTAACATCTTGCAAGCCTTAATTCATTTGCAGCTTTAGGTAATCTGATGCGTTCTCTGCAGGTTCTGCAGACAGAACAAACACAGACTGAACATAGCAAATCATATCCATCAATTTAGAAATATTACATACACTACTATGTGGAAGAGATTACATATATTTGCTGAAGGAATGAATGGCAGACCATGCAAAATTATACTTGAAGCCAAAAAGAGAACACCTATCTAATGTCCCACACTTTTTTTTCTGACCTTATGATCGAAAGATAAAATATCTTTATTCAACAATGGGTGGTGGTAATTGATGGCACTACACACAACAGAGTGCCCACACTCTAATGCCAATCAGGTTATCATATCTATATACAATGCCTTGCGAAAGTATTCGGCCCCCTGGAACTTTTCAACCTTTTTCCACATATCATGCGTCAAAGATACCAAATATAAATTTTTGGTGAAGAATCAACAACAAGTGGAGCACAATTGTGAAGTTGAATGAAATTTATTGGTTATTTTAATTTTTTGTGGAAATTCAAAAACTGAAAAGTAGGGCATGCAATATTATTCTGCCCCTTTACTTTCAGTGCAGCAAACTCACTCCAGAAGTTCATTGTGGATCTCTGAATGATCCAATGTTGTCCCAAATGCATAATGATGATAAATATAATCCACCTGTGTGTAATCAAGTCTCCGTATAAATGCACCTGCTCTGTGATAGTCTCAGGGTTCTGTTTGAAGCACAGAGAGCATCATGAAGACCAAGGAACACAACAGGCAGGTCCGTGATACTGTTGGGGAGAAGTTTAAAGCTGTGTTTGGATACAAATCTGTGGAAAGAGCTGAAAACTGCTGTTTACAAATGATCTCCATCAAACCTCACTGAGCTCGAGCTGTTTGCCATGGAAGAATGCGCAAGAATTTCAGTCTCTCAATGTACAAAATTGATTTTCTGACCACATGTTCGGTGTTTTCTTTTTGGTTTCTAGGTTCTGCAGGCAGTATTATATTCTTGTTATGTATGCCTCCATCTTTCCATTTAACAAACATTTCTTTCTTCTTTTTTAGCATGTGTTTAAGTTCTGTGTTCATCCATCCCTGTTTCCTAAACCCCTTCATGCCGCAGCCCTTTTTCATTTTTGTGCTTTCGTTTTTCGCTCCCCTCCTTCCCAGAGCCGTAACTTTTTTATTTTTCCGTCAATATGGCCATGTGAGGGCTTGTTTTTTGCGTGCCGAGCTGACATTTTTAACGATACCAAATTTGTGCAGATATGTTCTTTTGATCGCCCGTTATTGAATTTGAATGCAATGTCGCGGCGACCAAAAAAATCATAATTCTGGCGTTTCAATTTTTTTCTCGCTACGCTGTTTAGCGATCAGGCTAATGCTTTTTTTTACTGATAGATCGGGCGATTCTGAACGCGGCAATACCAAATATGTGTAGGTTTTTTTTATTATATTTTGGATGGGGCGAAAGGGGGGTTATTTAAACTTTCATATTTTTTTATTTTTTTTCATATTTTTAAAAACATTTTTTTTTTTTACTTTTGCCATGCCTCAATAGCCTCCATGGGAGGCTAGAAGCTGGCACCACTCGATCGGCTCAGCTACATAGCAGCGAACATCAGATCGCTGCTATGTAGCTGAATTGCAGGTGTGCTATGAGCGCCGACCACAGGGGGGCGCTCACAGCGGGCCGGCATCAGTAACCATAGAGGTCTCAAGGACCTCTATGGTTACCATCCTGATGCATTGCCGACCCCCGATCATGTGACGGGGGTCGGCGATGCGCTCATTTCCGGCCGCGCGGCCGTTAAATGCCGCTGTCAGCGTTTGACAGCGCCATTTAACAGGTTAATAGCGGCGGGTGAATCACGATTTCACCCACCGCTATTGCGCGCACATGTCAGCTGTACAAAACAGCTGACATGTCGCGACTTTGATGTGGGCTCAACGCCGGAGCCCACATCAAAGGGGGAGACACGATATGCGCAGTAATAGTACTGCTCATGTCATGAAGGGGTTTTAAATGTTGTATTTTTCTCACTCTTTTTCTTTCGAAGGAATAGCAAACTATTTAAAATACCTTTACTGTACATTCTAGGTCTGAATGAACTAAGTCATCCCATGATCAACAGAGGTAAGTACATTTAACCCCTTTGTGACCGGGTCAAATGTTTGAAATCTGACCAGTGTCACTTTATGTGGTAATAACTTTGGAACGCCTCAACATATCTCACTGATTTGAGATTGTTTTTAAGTGACACATTGTACATTATGATAATGCTAAATTTATGTTGAAAGTTTGTGCATTTATTTCTAAAAATATCAGAAATTATACAAAAAATTAAAAAAAATTGCAATTTTCAAACTTTGAATGATTATTCCTTTAATCCAGATATTCATACCACACAAAACATTAATAAATAATATTTCTCTCATGTCTGCTTTACATCAGCACCGTTTGTAAAATATTATTTTAATTTGTTAGAATTTTAGAATGTTTAAAAATGTAACAGTAATTTTTCATTTTTTTCAAGAAAATTTGCAAACCTTATTTTTTTAGGGATCCATTACATTTTGAAGTGACTTTGAGGGTCCTACAGTGGGGGAAATAAGTATTTGATGCCTTGCTGATTTTGTAAGTTTGCCCACAGACAAAGACATGAACAGTCTATAATTTTAAGGGTAGGTTAATTTTAACATTGATAGAATATCAAAAATAAAATATAGAAAATCACATTGTATAAATTATATAAATTTATTTGCATTTTGCAGTGAGAAATAAGTATTAGATCCCTCTGGCAAACAAGAATTAATACTTGGTGGCAAAACTCTTGTTGGCAAGCACAGCAGTCAGACTTTTTTTGTAGTTGATGAGGAGGTTTGCGCACATGTCAGGAGGAATTTTGGTCCACTCCTTTTTGCAGATCATCTCTGAATCATTAAGAATTTGAGGCTGTCGCTTGGCAACTCGGAGCTTCAACTCCTTCCATATGTTTTCTATGGGATTAAGGTCTGGAGACTGGCTAGGCTACTCCATGACCTTAATGTGCTTCTTTTTAAGCCACTCGATTGTTGCCTTGGCTGTATATTTTGGGTCATTGTCTTGCTGGAAGACCCAACCATGACCCATTTTTTATGTTCTGGTGGGGGGAAGGAGGTTGTCACTCAGGATTTTACAGTACATACCTCCATCTATTCTCCCATTCATGTAGCAAAGTAGTCCTGTGCCCGTAGCAGAGAAACACCCAAAAAACATAATGTTTCCACCTCCATGCTTGACAGTGGGGGCGGTTTTCTTTGGGTCATAGGCACAGGCATAGGCATAGGCACCGTTTCACCACAGACGGTGAGTTGAGTTAATGCCAAAGAACTCAATTTAGTGTTTCATCTGACCACAGCACCTTCTCCCAATCACTCACAGAATCATCCAGGTGTTCATTGACAAACTTCAGACAGGCCTGCACATGTGCCTTCTTGAGCAGAGGGACCTTGCGGGCACTGCAGAGTTAAACCTTTATGGTGTAATGTGTTACCAATAGTTTTCTTGGTGACTGTGATCCCTGCTGCCTTGAAATCATTAACAAGTTCCCCCCGTGTAGTTTTAGGCTGATCTCTCACCTTCTTCTTGTTCAAGGTTAACCCACGAGGTGAGATTTTGCATGGTGCCCCAGATTGATGTCGATTGACAGTCATTTTGTATTTCTTCCATTTTCTTACTATGGCACCAACAGTAGTCTCCTTCTCACCCAGCATCTTACTTATGGTTTTGTAGCCCATTCCAGCTTTGTGCAGGTCTATGATCATGTTCCTGACATCCTTATAAAGCTCTTTGGTCTTGCAAACTGTTGTAGAGTTTAGAGTCTGACTGACTAATTGAGTCTGTGGACAGGAGACTTTTATAAAGGTGACTATGTAAGACAGCTGTCATTAATGCAGGTAAAAAGTTGATTAGAAACATCTATCTGGGCTGTAGGTGCCAGAACACTTAATGGTTGGTAGGGGATTAAATACATATTTCTCATTGCAAAATGCAAACACATTTTATATAATTTGTACAATGTGATTTTCTGGATTTTATTTTTGATATTCTGTCTCTCAATGTTAAAATTAACCTAACCTTAAAATTATAAACTGTTCATTAGTGATGAGCGAACGTGCTCGCCACTACTTGGTATTCGCCCGAGTATCACTATGCTTGGTGTACTCGGCAAGCACCGAGTATTTCCCGGATTATTCAGTCTCCGCCCTACAATTCTGGCACTCTTTAGAGCGCCAATGACAATGCATGGATTGTCTGCCATGCACTGCAATGCCGCAGCAGTGATAGGCTGGCCACACAGCATCATCAGGTCTATAAGAGACCTGGCGACGTCCTGCTCGCCGCATTCTGCTCCAGACTTATCGAGTGTAGGGAGAGCTGCTGCTGAGATAGGGTCAGAATTTTCCTTTTAATAGTTAGTGTAGGTCTGCAACTGTTCAGTCCACAACTCCTGAGAAACCAACAGTCCTTTTTAGGGCTAATTCGGGGGTCCAGAGATTGCAGCGCTAGGTAGGCAGGGGAGTCTATGTGCACATATACACATCAGTGCAAGGCCTGCAGGCAATGTATGTGAGTACATAGCTCTCACTGCATACCTCCAAAAGCTCCATTACTGCCTGCTGCTGCTTATTTAACATATACCTAGCTGCAGTTATCTGTGGTAATTTTAGTTTTTTTTCTTTACCTTATACCTGCTCCTTTTATTCTAAAGCAATCCATAGCCCCCTTATTTCTACATTTATTTGCTTGCTCACGCTGTAGACTACAGACAGGTCATTCTAGTAAAAGAGCATGCAAATCTAATATTTTTTTTTGTCTCAGGCTTTAGATGGGAGTGCGCCAAAATGTTACTTTTTTGTGTGTGTCATAGCCAACTTGTTGACACAATTTAGCTGTGCCCAAAAACATCAAGTACACTTTTAGATCAGTCTGTTATCTCAGGCTGACAGCTGGTGTATCTGTCATGGAAAATTCGTAGCTTCGTAGGCATAAATTGCATAGTTCTGTCTGCTAGCCTTGTTCAACTCATTTTTTTTTTCAAAAAAATAGCAAAAAAAAATTTATACAGTCTGTTATGTCAGGCTGAGGCCTGGTGTATCTGTGGTGGAAGAATCGTAGCTTCGCAGGTATAAGTTGCATAGTTCTGTCTGCAATCCTTGTTCAACTCATTTTTTTTTTTGTAATCAGCAAAAACCCAAAACATTTTTATACAGTCTGTTATGTCAGGCTGAGGTCTGGTGTATCTGTGGTGGAAAAATTGTAGCTTTGCAGTCATACTGATCACATATAATTTTTTTCCAAATAAATACATTTGTCTTGAGCTTTTGAAATAGTTCAGTAGTCCGTTTAAAATGGGCAAGGCAAGGGATGAGGAAGTGGATGTGATGCTGATGGTGCATGCAGAGAACGAGGCCGTGGCCAAGCCGAAAGTGAGCCACAGCAAAGACCCACATCCTCTCGTTCGACCTTCCTGTCCCAGTTTCTAGGGGACCGCAGTACACCTCTATTGAAGCCAGAGCAGTGTTAAACGGTTGTTGGTTGGACAGCATATAATGCTTCCAGTCACTTAGCCACCACCACCACCATGTTTTCCACACGGACAAGTCTGAGAAGCCGTGAGTGAGATATTCCTCACCCTGATCCTCCTTCCTTCCACCATGCCGAGTGCCCTGAGACAACTGATCCCACACTTGGACACTCTGAAGAGCTGTTCAGTTTTACCTTTCAAGATTCTGGACTATCGGCTGGTCAACTTGAAGTGGGGCCAGATGAGATTGTATGTAGCGATGCCCAAAGCTTTGAAAAGCCACAGTCACATAAAGGCGATGGTGGGAAAGTATCACAAGAGGTGAACGATGATGAGACACAATTGCCAGAAAGTCAGGAGGAGCAGGGTGCAGATGTGGAAGACAAGGTGGTGGATGACATAGTGACTGACCCAAACTGGCAGGAGGACATGCAGAGTGAGGACAGCAGCACAAATGAGGAAGGAGGCATATCACCCCAACAGGTAGGAAGAAGCAGTGTGGTGGCCACAGACAGAAGGCGTGCATCTGTTCCCCGTAATACCAACATGAGGGAAGTTGTCATTCCAACTGTTAGATCTTCCCGAGTCTGGTTATTTTTTAAAGACTCTGCCGATAACCCCAAACAGGCCATTTGCAGCACCTGCCATGCCCGCATCAGCAGGGGTAGCAAAACAACCAGGCTAACTAACAAAGCATGATCAGGCACATGGCAGCAAAGCACCCGACTTTGTGGGCCGAACCCCAGGCTCCAGGAACACTGTTTGCAGGTGGCACCACTGCTTCTTCCATGGTTTTATGTAGAAGCCAATCCCCAGTCCACTAGGCATGTGAAGATGCCTCGTGCCCTGCACCTGTTTTTGCCCACAGTCAAGCAGCACCATCATAAAGCCCGTCCACGTCCTTGTCCCAGCACAGCCTTCAGTTGTCTATACCCCAGTCATTGGAATGCAAGCGGAAATACCCAGCCAGCACCCCACAAGCCACAGTACTAAATTCTAACATTTCTCATCTGCTTGTGCTCAAAATGTTACCTTTTAGGCTAGTTGAGAAGGAATCTTTCCACAACCTGATGGCGGCGGCCGTTCCAAGGTACTCGGTTCCCAGTCGCCACTATTTCTCCCGGTGTGCCGTACTGGCACTACACCAGCATGGGTCCCACAACATTACCCGTGCCCTCAACAATGCTGTTACTGGGAAAGTCCATCTAACCACGGACACGTGGACAAGTGATTGTGGCCAGGGATGGTACATCTCACTGACAGGACACTGGGTTAACATAGTGGAAGCCAGGACCCAGTCGGGCCTTGGGTTAGAACACATCCTCCCCACGCCGAGGATTGTTGCCCTACATCAATCAGGGTTGCCCCCACAGCCTACAGCTCCTGTACCCTCTCCTCTTCCTTTTCAGCCTCTGCCTGTTAAATGAACACATCAGTCAGGAGCTGGAAGCACTGCCTCAGCAAAGCGGCAACAGGCTGTGCTGAAGCTAATCTGCATAGGTGACAAACTGCACAAGGCTGAAGAGTTGGGGACAGCGCTAAAAGATCAGTCAGATATTTGGATGACACTGCTGAACCTACAGCCAGGCATGGGCGTGTGTGACAATGGCTGTAACCTGGTGGCGGCTCTGAGGCAAGGTGAGCTCACACACGTACCTTGCTTGGCCCATGTGCTTAACCTCGCGGTTCAACGTTTTCTGAAAAGCTACCCGAAGCTGCCGGATTGGCTAGTGAAAGTATCTGTCTGCCCATTTTAGAAAGTCAACTACAGCTTCAGCCACCCTTGCCGTGCTTCTGCAGCGTTTGCAGCTTCTGGCTCACCGACTGGTGTGTGATGTTCCCACGCATTGGAACTCTACACTGCATATGTTGGAAAGGATTTTTGAGCAGAAGAGGGCAGTTGTTGACAACCAACATCAACAAGGCCGTCCATATTCAGTTCAGACTACACACATAAGACCTCAGGAGTGGACATAGATGTCAGACATATATACCATCCTCCAAAACTGCACCAAGATGGTGAGCGGCAATGATGCCATAATTAGCATCACCATTTCACTTCTCAGCATTCTGAAAACCTCTCGGCTCACAGTTAAAGAGGATGCATTGCAGTCAGGGCACGAGGACATGAAGCAATGAGCCATACAGGGGGATGACACTGAGCCCAGCCTCTTGTCTTCCAAACGTGGATTGGTAGACAATGAGGAGGAAGAACAGGAGCTACTTTCATGCACTATAGACGGTACTAAAAGCACAGCTGTCATACTGTCTGTTCAGCGGGGATGACCTGAGGACAGGGAGGAGAAGGATGAGGATGAGGAGGAGGAGGACAGCAGTGTCAGTTAACCTGTAGCAGAATTACTTAAAAAATTCCCATGTGAGAACGCTGGCAGCAGACGTCAGACATTGTTGAACAACAAAGGAGTCCAAGCGAGACAGAAGTACAATCCAGCTCAGGCAGGGGAACAATGGCAAAGTTCTGGGACAGTTTTCCCAGACCCTCCCATCGTGCCATCACAGAGGCAAGGGGTGATTTCACAAGAAGTTCAATGTTTGGGAAGATGATGAGGGAGTACCTTGCAGATTGTACAAACGTCCTCCGGGATTCCTCTGTGCCTTTTAATTTTTGGCTATCCAAGCTGGACATATGGCATGAACTAGTTCTCTTTTCGCCTTAGAGGTCGTGGCCTGCCCTGCTAGCATTCTGTCAGAGTGGGTTTTAATGCCGCTGGTGGAATCATAACAGATAAGTGCATCCGCCTGTCAATTGGATATGCTGACAAGCTGACCCTTATAAAAATGAACAAGGGCAGGATTGGACACGACTTCTGTACACCATCAAATGAAAACAGTGAAACATAACCTCAAATACATTGTCATTTTTGGAAGGTGTATTTTCATGCACCTCTTCACAACCACACATGGGTTTACCCTTCCTGATTTGGTTTTTTTGGTGTTCCTCCTCCTAATCCTCATCCTCATCATCCACAACCAGTAGAACACCAGGGTGAATGGATTCTGTGATGCAAAAATCACTCATTTTTTTGTGCAAGAGTGTTTTTATGATGCCCGTTACTAATTGGAAACCAACACAAATGTTACTCCCCCAGGGGGAATTGTCAAATGAGATGTATGTCTATTCTTCCCATTTATTCTTTTGTTTTCCAGTTTTCCCATCTCTGGATAGTCCTCTAATGAGCTAGTGTATATCTCTACAATAGAAAATTATTCAAATACTTTTAGATTATATTTTTCTTTAGATCCCTGTCTCTGAGCTGTTGCTAGGGACAACCATATCTTGTTGGACATATTCTGGCTTCATATTTATGAGCCTGTGTTCGCCCCTCCCTTTTGCTATTTTCTTTCATAGGTGGAGTCACATGTTTTATTTATTTCTTTGATTGCAGTATGATTTATCTTATGTCTCCTCATTTTATGCAACTAGATCAACAGGTTTAACGTGTTCTGTGCTGCTACACCAGTGCTATTTTTGGCAAGGGTGTCTATGATGCCCATAAAATATTTTTAAAAAATTGAACCCCAATGGGGAAATGTTTTGCAGCCCATGCAATTCGTGTATGGGCATTGAAAGTCTAAGAGACCCGCTCCTTAACAATGGCCCTAGTTTTTAATAATGCTTTCCTCCACATATCATTTGTCGCCACTAGAACACCATGGTGAACATGTTGTATGCTGCTGCAACCATTCAATTTTTGGGCAAGGGTGTCTATGATACCCATAAATACATTTTTAAAATTGTAACCCCCATGGGGAAATGTTTATCAGCCCACGCACTTTGTGTATGGGCATTACAATTCTAGGAGACCCGCTTCTTTACCTTGGGCCTAGTTTTTAATAGGGCCTTCATCAATGTTTCCTCATTCTCCACCACTAGATCACCAAGGTTACCGTGTTCTGTGCTGATGCACCAGTGCAGTTCTGGTCAAAAGTGTCTATATGATGCCTGTTACCAATTTGAAATCAAAAGAAATGTTACTCCCTAGGGGGAAATTTCATAATAAAGAGATGTACGTATCTTCTTCCCATTTATTCTTATATTTTCAATTTTTATTAGCTCTTTACAGTCCTCTAATGGGGTAGTGTATAACTCTACAATAGAAAATTATTCATAGACTTTTATATTATACTAGATGGTGGCCCGATTCTAACGCATTGGGTATTCTAGAATATGTATGTATGTATGTACTTCGTGCTGTGAGGGGTTAAATTCCACGCCAATATCGCTGATTGGTCGCGCCCGGCTGGCCGATCAGCGCAGCGTGGTTCAAATTCCACGCCAATTCACGGCCAGACTGTGTCTGTTGCTGAATGGTCATGGCCGGGCACGACCAATCACCGAAGCGGTGTTTAAATCCCGCTCCAATATCGCTGATTGGTCACGGCCGGCCGGCCGTGACCAATCAGGGAAGCGTGGTTCAAATCCTGCTTCAATTCGCGGCTGGACTGTGTCTGCCACTGATTGTTCGCGGCCTGGCGCGACCAGTCAGCAAAGCGTGGTTCAAATCTCGCGCCAATTCACGGCCGGACTGTGCCTGTCACTGATTGGTCACAGGATGTCAGAGTTTGGGGGCGCTGGATGTTGGGGGCGCTGGATGTCAGGGGTTCGGGGCGCAGGATGTCGGGGGTTCGGGGCGCAGGATATAGTACAACCACATAGTATATAACACAGCCACGTAGTATATAGCAGCCACGTAGTATATACCACAGCCATGTAGTATGTAGCAGCCACGTAGTATATAACACAGCCCACGTAGTATATAGCATGGCCCACGTAGTATATAGCAATGCCACGTAGTATATAGCACAGCCCATGTAGTATGTAGCACAGCCCACATAGTATATAGCACAGCCCACATAGTGTATAACACAGCCACATAGTATATAGCACAGCCCACATAGTATATAGCACAGCCCACATAGCATATAACACAGCCCACGTAGTATATAGCACAGCCACATAGTATATAGCACAGCCACATAATATATAGCAGCGACGTAGTATATAGCACAACCACGTAGTATATAGCAGCCACGTAGTATGTAGCACAGCCACATAGTATATAACACAGACAGCCATGTAGTATATAGAACAGCCACTTAGTATATTGCAGCCACGTAGTATATAGCACAGCCACGTAGTATATAGCAGAGCCACGTAGTATATAGCACAGCCACGTAGTATATAGCACAGCCACATAGTATATAACATAGAAAGCCATGTAGTATGTAGCACAGCCACGTAGTATATAGCAGCCACGTAGTATATAGCAGCCACGTAGAATATAGCAGTGTGGGCACCATATCTGTTGTGAATTCCGCTCTTGGGCTCCCTCCGGTGGTTGTAAGTGGCACTTTTGTGAGTTCTGCTCTTGGGCTCCCTCTTCTGGTTTCTAGTGGTATGGCTGCTCCTTGGAGTTAGCTGTCATCAGCTGCCTCCACTTATCGTCTCTTCTGCTCGGCTATTTAA
The DNA here is from genome assembly GCF_032444005.1 of Ranitomeya imitator. NCBI lineage: Eukaryota > Metazoa > Chordata > Amphibia > Anura > Dendrobatidae > Ranitomeya > Ranitomeya imitator. The sequence goes on along the minus strand of NC_091285.1, from coordinate 200,211,571 downwards.
GTCTGGCTCTATCTTCAGCCAGTGCCACTTGTAAATGGTTCCTGGTTGGATTCACATCTCTTTGGAGTTCCCTGTTATCCTGACCAGTTCAGCTAAGCTAAGTTTTTGCTTGCCCTTTTCTGTCCATAGATTGTGAACTTATCCATTCTGTGCTTTCTATGTTTGTCCAGCTTATCAGTGTGAATTAATTCTGTCTTGCTGGAAGCTCTGGGAGGCAGATTTGCCCTCCACACCTTTAGTCAGGTGTGGAGATTTTTTGTAAACTCTGCGTGGATTTTTGTAGTGTTTTATACTGACCGCACAGTATTCCATCCTGTCCTATCTATTTAGTTAGACTGGCCTCCTCTGCTCATCCTGGTTTCATTCTGTGTATGTCTTTTCCCTCTCCACTCACAGTCATTATTTGTGGGGGGCTAATCTATCCTTTGGGGATTTTCTCTGAGGCAAGATAGCTTTCCTGCTTCTATCTTTAGCGGTAGTTAGCTCTTAGGCTGTGACGAGATGCCTAGGGAGAGTTAGGAGCATTCCACGGCTACTTCTAGTGTTGTGTTGAGCTTAGGGACTGCGGTCAGTACAGTTACCACTTCCTTCAGAGCTCGTTCCATGTTGCTCCTAGACCACCGTATCATAACAGTACAAGTGGCCAAAAATGAATTAAATGCATCTCAAAAGAAGGAAAAGAAGGTTCTGAACCATTTTTTTTTCTGTGATCTAGTTTGTCTTTTTTTTTTTTTCCTCTTGATATCTGGGTGGTTCAGGATATATGCTTTGGCATGGATGTTCAGGGTTTGTTTTCTCGTGTGGATCAACTTGCTGCAAGAGTACAGTGTATCCAGGACTATGTTATCCAGACTCCGGCTTTAGAGCCCAGAATTCCTACTCCTGATTTATTTTTTGGGGACAGATCCAAGTTTTTGAACTTTAAAAATAACTGCAAATTGTTTTTTGCTTTGAAACCCCGTTCTTCTGGTGATCCCAGTCAGCAAGTAAAAATCATCATATCCTTGCTGCGTGGTGACCCTCAAGACTGGGCTTTTTCTCTTGTAACAGGGGATCCGGCATTATTGAATATAGATGCATTTTTTCAAGCGCTCGGATTATAGTATGATGAACCTAATTCTGTGGATCATGCGGAAAAAACCCTGTTGGCCTTGTGTCAAGGTCAGGAAGCGGCAGAGTTATACTGCCAGAAATTTAGAAAATGGTCTGTGCTCACTAAATGGAATGAAGAGGCTCTGGCTGCTATTTTCAGAAAAGGTCTTTCTGAAACCCTTAAAAATGTTATGGTGGGCTTTCCTACGCCTGCCGGTTTGAGCGAATCTATGTCTCTAGTAGAGTTGAGCGACCTTGACCTTTTTAGAGTCGAGCCGGGTTTCGCGAAACCCGACTATCTCAAAAGTCGGGTCGAGTGAAATCGGCCGATTATGGCGAAAAGTCGGGATCGACCGAAACACGAAACCCAATGCAAGTCAATGGGGCAGCATAGTCGGCAGTGAGTGGGGGCCAGGAAAACACCTAGAGTGCCCATTTTAATGTCAAAACCATCCATTCTTCTTAATGAAGCTTGTCAAGCGTAATTTACCTTATAATAATTGGAAGGCATTTGAAATTGGGGGTCATTTGGCTAAAGTTGTGTGAGGTAGGGCTGGTTCAAGTAATTAGTGGGCCCAGGAAATCTGGACCACGTCATGGCAGTGGAGCAGGGAGAGGTAAGTATTTCAACTTTGCAAGTGCTGTGATCCTGAGCAAGCAGGGGGGGCCCACTTGTTGGCATTGGCACTGGCACAGGGCCCCTCAAAGTACAGCGGTGTGTTTGCACGGCGGGGGCGCCTCCCACCGGCAGCAACACTTTTGCGTACTATGAGAGGCCCTGTGCCAGTGACGTCGCCAACTAGTATTCCTCCCCCCACCTGATGAAGGAACCTGCACTTTCATCTGCACCTTCCTCTTTGTCCCCGTGTAAGGTGGTATGGTATGCGGGAAGAGCAACCTGACTTTCAGCAGGGTCACAATGTTGTTGTGTAGCATGCACGGGGAATGTTGCGTTATGGGTCAATGTACCAGCAGACTCATCTATCACTGGCTGGGCAATGGGCACGATGAAGTGGAAACACAGATATAGGCCCAAAGAATAAAGTGGGCTAAATGCAGTTCAAAATTGGTAACACAGGAATAACCAGGGGGCATTGCAGTGGAGGACAACTGGAATGAGAGGCTGACACAGAGAGTAGGGCCAAATCAGTAAGTAGTCGAAATGCAGTTCAAAATTGGCAACCGTAGTAAACAGGCGGCACAGCTTTGTTCAGTGGAGGAGAACAGCAAGGAGTGGCAGACACCGATAGTAGGCCCCAACCCAACTAGGAGGCCAAATGCAGTCTAACATTAACAACTACTTAACGAGAGCCTGAAAATGGAATTTCAGGACAGGAAACCAGGAGAACAGCAAGGAGTGGCAGACACCGATAGTAGGCCCCAAACCAACTAGTACGCCAAATGCAGTTGTTCCATTTAACCACAATTTAATGAGAGCCTGAAGATAGAAGCTCAGGAAAGGCAACCTGGGGAACACCTTGGAGTGTAACACACCATCTCTCTCCACCCCATACCCATTTTGTAGGCCTAATGCAGTGTACTTTTCTACAACTACTAAACGAGAGTCGGAAGACCGAAGCAATGGCAAGGAAACCTGGGGAACACCTTGGAGTGTAACACACCATCTCTCTCCACCCCATACCCAATTTGTAGGCCTAATGCAGTGTAGTTTCCAAGAACTACTAAACGAGAGCCGGAAGATCGAAGCTCAGGAAAGGCAACCTGGGGAACACCTTGGAGTGTAACACACCCTCTCTCTACACCCCATACCCAATTTGAAGGCCTAATGCAGCGTAGTTTCCAACAACTACTAAACGAGAGCCGGAAGATCGAAGCTCAGGAAAGGCAACCTGGGGAACACCTTGGAGTGTAACACACCCTCTCTCTACACCCCATACCCAATTTGAAGGCCTAATGCAGCGTAGTTTCCAACAACTACTAAACGAGAGCCGGAAGATCGAAGCTCAGGAAAGGCAACCTGGGGAACACCTTGGAGTGTAACACACCCTCTCTCTACACCCCATACCCAATTTGAAGGCCTAATGCAGTGTAGTTTCCAAGAACTACTAAACGAGAGCCGGAAGATCGAAGCTCAGGAAAGACAACCTGGGGAACACCTTGAAGTGTAACACAACGTCTCTCTACACCACGGAAGGGCTGATTCTTAGGAAGGAAGGCTGTTGGAAATAAGCATTGCGCGTCCGAGGGTGATTATATTCTTATTAGGTATATACTCACCCTCAGACGCGCCCTGCTTCTTTATTTGGAATGAATATTTATTTGCAATGTGGTGTTGACTTTCTCTATTATTTTGGTAAATAATGATTTTATTATTTTCATTGTTTTGCATCTTCTTGGCAATAATATAAAGAAGACGCGACAGGACAACACTCGGTGGATGCCATATCTGTGTTTTCAATTTAAAAAACCTTTCAGTTAAATACTTGCAGGATAAAGTAATTGTAGCTGGTGGCCATTTTTAGTACTGTACCAGATTTTAGTTGTGTGTTTGTTTTTAATGTTAAAATGTCTGCATTTGATATCTCACCAGTATTTTCTTTTTTATAAGCAAAATACTTTTTTTTTTATTTTATGATGTTGGTTCAAGGGGTACACGGGCAGCAGTAGACAGGTCAGTGGAGGCCTAGTGGAAGGAGGGACCGCAGACAGGCTTCGAAGCCCTAACATAATAAATTGGGCTGCCTGTAGGCAGTTTAAAATTGGTTCCAGGGGAACACGGGCAGCAGTAGACAGGTCAGTGGAGGCCTAGTGGAAGGAGGGACCGCAGACAGGCTTCGAAGCCCTAACATAATAAATTGGGCTGCCTGTAGGCAATTTAAAATTGGTTCCAGGGGAACACGGGCAGCAGTAGACAGGTAAGTGGAGGCCTAGTGGAAGGAGGGACCGCAGACAGGCTTCGAAGGCCTAACATAATAAAATGGGCTGGCTGTAGGCAACTTAAAATTGGTTCCAGGGGAACACGGGCAGCAGTAGACAGGTCAGTGGAGGCCTAGTGGAAGGAGGGACCGCAGACAGGCTTCGAAGGCCTAACATAATAAAATGGGCTGGCTGTAGGCAATTTAAAATTGGTTCCAGGGGAACACGGGCAGCAGTAGACAGGTAAGTGGAGGCCTAGTGGAAGGAGGGACCGCAGACAGGCTTCGAAGGCCTAACATAATAAATTGGGCTGCCTGTAGGCAATTTAAAATTGGTTCCAGGGGAACACGGGCAGCAGTAGACAGGTAAGTGGAGGCCTAGTGGAAGGAGGGACCGCAGACAGGCTTCGAAGGCCTAACGTAATAAAATGGGCTGGCTGTAGGCAATTTACAATTGGTTCCATGGGAACACGGGCAGCAGTAGACAGGTCAGTGGAGGCCTAGTGGAAGGAGTGACGGCAGACAGGCATCAAAGGCCTAACATCATAACATTGGGCTGTTGGCAATTTAAAATTGGTTCCAGGGGTACACGGGCAACAGTGGTCTGGTCAGTGGAAGTCTAGTGGAAGGAGTGACGGCAGACTGGCATCAAAGGCCTAACATAATAACATTTGGCAGTTGGCAATTTAAAATTGGTTCCAGGGGTACACGGGAAACAGTGGTCTGGTCAGTGGAAGTCTAGTGGAAGGAGTGACGGCAGACAGGCTAAGAAGGCCTAACATAACAAAATTGGGCTGGCTGTAGGCAAGTTTAAATTGGTTCCAGGGGAACACGGCCAGCAGTGGCCTGGTCAGTGTAGTAGTTGTAGAAAGAACGAACCGCAGACAGGCTTCGAAGGCCTAACATAACAAAAATGTCAAAACAATGGTATTGTCAGTGCCAGGCATTGAAGGATGTCAGCGCATAGACTAAACATTGGTGAAGCTGTGAGAGATAATTTTGCTAGTGGTAGAGCACTGTTTGAGCTGGGGGGGGGGAACTGTCTTGTGGCCGGCGGTACAGGCCCAGGGCCCCTCATATTACAATGGTGTGTCTGACGTTGGGTGCGCACCACCACCGCCAGAGACACTTTATTGTACTATGAGGGACCCAGTGGCAGTGCCGTCGACCAAAAGCGGGCACACCCACCTCTTCAGACAAACAGCACTCTCACGGGTGCTGGCGCAAAGTGGCGATACCACGGCCCCGTGTGGGAGTTTGGCCATTTTGTTAGGAGTAAACATGTCGTATGCTGGACAATCAGGTGCAGAAAATTACGAGATTGGAAAAGTCATTCAGAAGAGTCCACAGGCAAGACCTTTTCATAGGAAAGTTAGGTGTCAGCCGGGCAAGGTGGGGCAAAAGATTTCGAAATCCAGTTGTGGTTCATTTTAATGAAGGTTAGATCATCTACATTTTGGGTAGCCAGACGATTCCTTTTTTCAGTTAGTATTGAACCTGCAGCACTGAATACTCTTTCTGATAGGACACTAGCTGCCGGGCAAGCAAGCTCCTGCAATGCATATTCTGCCAATTCTGGCCAGGTGTCTAATTTGGATGCCCAGTAATCAAATGGGAATGACGGTTGAGGGAGAACGTCGATAAGGGATGAAAAATAGTTTGTAACCATACTGGACAAATGTTGTCTCCTGTCACTTTGAATTGATGCTGCAGTACCTGTCCTGTCTGCGGTCATAGCAAAATCACTCCACAACCTGGTCAGAAAACCCCTCTGGCCAAAGCCACTTCTGATTTCTGCCCCTCTAACACCTCTGGTCTGCTGGTCCCTGGAGCTCGTATGAGAACGATCACGGGCGCTGTGTGCAGGGAATGCCAGAAGCAAACGGTCAACAAGAGTTGATTGTTTTGTTGCTAATATTAGTTCCAAGTTCTCATGTGGCATAATATTTTGCAATTTGCCTTTATAGCGAGGATCAAGGAGGCAGGCCAACCAGTAATCGTCATCGTTCATCATTTTTGTAATGCGTGTGTCCCTTTTGAGGATACGCAAGGCATAATCCGCCATGTGGGCCAAAGTTCCCGTTGTCAAATCTGCGGTTGTGCTTGGTTGAGGGGCAGTTGCAGGCAAATCTACGTCCCTTGTGTCCCTCAAAAAACCAGAACCCGCCCTTGCCACGCCACCAATTTCCAATGACCCCGGGAAAGCTTCCTCATTAAAAATATACTCATCCCCATCATCCTCCTCATCCTCCACCTCCTCTTCGCCCGCTACCTCATCCTGTACACTGCCCTGACCAGACAATGGCTGACTGTCATCAAGGCTTTCCTCTTCCTCTGGTGCAGACGCCTGATCCTTTATGTGCGTCAAACTTTGCATCAGCAGACACATTAGGGGGATGCTCATGCTTATTATGGCGTTGTCTGCACTAACCAGCCGTGTGCATTCCTCAAAACACTGAAGGACTTGACACATGTCTTGAATCTTCGACCACTGCACACCTGACAACTCCATGTCTGCCATCCTACTGCCTGCCCGTGTATGTGTATCCTCCCACAAAAACATAACAGCCCGCCTCTGTTCGCACAGTCTCTGAAGCATGTGCAGTGTTGAGTTCCACCTTGTAACAACGTCTATGATTAGGCGATGCTGGGGAAGGTTCAAAGAACGCTGATAGGTCTGCATACGGCTGGAGTGTACAGGCGAACGGCGGATATGTGCGCAAAGTCCACGCACTTTGAGGAGCAGGTCGGATAACCCCGGATAACTTTTCAGGAAGCACTGCACCACCAGGTTTAAGGTGTGAACCAGGCAAGGAATGTGTTTCAGTTGGGAAAGGGAGATGGCAGCCATGAAATTCCTTCCATTATCACTCACTACCTTGCCTGCCTCAAGATCTACAGTGCCCAGCCACGACTGCGTTTCTTGCTGCAAGAACTCGGACAGAACTTCCGCGGTGTGTCTGTTGTCGCCCAAACACTTCATAGCCAATACAGCCTGCTGACGTTTGCCAGTAGCTGCCCCATAATGGGAGACCTGGTGTGCAACAGTGGCAGCTGCGGATGGAGTGGTTGTGCGACTGCGGTCTGTGGACGAGCTCTCGCTTCTGCAGGAGGACGAGGAGGAGGAGGAGGAGGAGGGGGTGCGAACGGCTACAGCCAACTGTTTCCTAGACCATGGGCTAGGCAGAACTGTCCCAAACTTGCTGTCCCCTGTGGACCCTGAATCCACCACATTTACCCAGTGTGCCGTGATGGACACGTAACGTCCCTGGCCATGCCTACTGGTCCATGCATCTGTTGTCAGGTGCATCTTTGTGCTCACAGATTGCCTGAGTGCATGGACGATGCGCTCTTTAACATGCTGGTGGAGGGCTGGGATGGCTTTTCTGGAAAAAAAGTGTCGACTGGGTAGCTCGTAGCGTGGTACAGCGTAGTCCATCAGGTCTTTGAAAGCTTCGCTTTCAACTAACCGGTAGGGCATCATCTCTAACGAGATTAGTCTAGCTATGTGGGCGTTCAAACCCTGTGTACGCGGATGCGAGGCTAAGTACTTCCTTTTTCTAACCATAGTCTCATGTAGGGTGAGCTGGACTGGAGAGCTGGAGATCGTGGAACTAGCGGGGGTGCCGGTGGACATGGCAGACTGAGAGACGGTGGGAGATGGTATTGTTGCCGCCGGTGCCCTAGATGCAGTGTTTCCTACTACGAAACTGGAGATTCCCTGACCCTGACTGCTTTGGCCTGGCAAAGAAACCTGCACAGATACTGCAGGTGGTGCAGAAAATGGTGGCCCTACACTGCCGGAAGGGATGTTGCATTGATGAGTAGCTTCATTGGCCGAGGGTGCTACAACCTTAAGGGACGTTTGGTAGTTAGTCCAAGCTTGCAAATGCATGGTGGTTAAATGTTTATGCATGCAACTTGTATTGAGACTTTTCAGATTCTGCCCTCTGCTTAAGGTAGTTGAACATTTTTGACAGATTACTTTGTGCTGATCAATTGGATGTTGTTTAAAAAAATGCCAGACTGCACTCTTTCTAGCATCGGATACCTTTTCAGGCATTGCAGACTGAGCTTTAACCGGATGGCCACGCTGTCCTCCAACAGGTTTTGACTTTGCCACGCGTTTTGGCCAAGATACGGGCCCGGCAGATGGAACCTGTTGCGATGTTGATGCCTGCTGCGGCCCCTCCTCCTCCGCTTCAGAACTGCTGCCGCCTGCACCCTGTTCCCCCAATGGCTGCCAATCGGGGTCAAGAACTGGGTCATCTATTACCTCTTCTTGTAGCTCGTGTGCAACTTAGTCTGTGTCACCGTGTCGTTCGGTGGTATAGCGTTCGTGATGGGGCAACATAGTCTCATCAGGGTCTGATTCTTGATCAGCACCCTGCGAGGGCAATGTTGTGGTCTGAGTCAAAGGACCAGCATAGTAGTCTGGCTGTGGCTGTGCATCAGTGCACTCCATGTCAGATTCAACTTGTAATGGGCATGGACTGTTAACTGCTTCACTTTCTAAGCCAGGGACGGTATGTGTAAAGAGCTCCATGGAGTAACCCGTTGTGTCGCCTGCTGCATTCTTCTCTGTTGTTGTTTTTGCTGAAGAGGACAAGGAAGCGACTTGTCCCTGACCGTGAACATCCACTAACGACGCGCTGCTTTTACTTTTACCAGTTTCACGAGAGGAGGCAAAAGAGCTAGAGGCTGAGTCAGCAAGATAAGCCAAAACTTGCTCTTGATGCTCCGGCTTTAAAAGCAGTTTTCCTACTCCCAGAAAAGGGAGGGTTCGAGGCCTTGTGTAGCCAGACGACGAACCTGGCTCCACAGCTCCAGACTTAGGTGCAATATTTTTTTTCCCACGACCACCTGATGCTCCACCACTACCACTACCCTCATTACCAGCTGACAATGAACGCCCCCGGCCACGACCTCTTCCACCAGACTTCCTCATTGTTTTAAAAACGTTACCAAACGAACGGTATTTGTTGCTGTCACACAACTTACACGGTGAGCTATAACTTCAGTATGATTTAGCTACCCCTTTACAGGTGGGTGAGACCACAACGAAAATCAGCCATAATGTTACACACTCTGTTGTTGTTGGCAACAAATGAGATGGCACACACGCAGGACTGTCACTGAAGCGCAAATGTAAATATTTATCTCCCACTGATTTGTGTTTGTTTTTTTAAAAAGGGAGACTTCAGAAAAAAAAAAAATTTAAAAAAAATTATTTTTTACAGAAGAATTTATAAAACAAATAAAATGAAATGATTGTTTCAGGGAGAATTTAGGAAAAAAAAAAAAAAAAAGGCTTTGTAGGGCCCACTGAGTGAGAGAGGACGCACACAGGAGTCAGGAGTGGCACACAAGCCCAGAGGCCAATATTAATCTCCCACCGATTGATTTAGTTATTTTTTTTGGTAGATTTTGGAACCCAAATCAAGCAAAAAAATGTATAGGCTTTCTATGGCCCACAATTGGGGAGAGAGAGAGAGATGGCACACCCAGGAGTCAAGACTGGCACACAAGCAGAAGGGGCAATATGAATCTCCCACAGATTTTTTTTTTTTTTTTTTCAGGGAGACTTGAGAGAAAAAAAAATACAAAAAAAATGATTTTTTTCAGGAATAATTTAGAAACCAAAGAAAATAAAATGATTGTTTCAGGGAGAATTTAGAAAACAAATAAAACAAAAAATAGGCTTTCTAGGGCCCACTGAGTGACAGATGACGCACACAGGAGTCAGGAGTGGCACACAAGCCCAGAGGCCAATATTAATCTCCCACTGATTGATTTAGTGATTTTTTTTTGGTAGATTTTGGAACCCAAATCAAGCAAAAAAATTAATAGGCTTTCTATGGCCCACAATTGGGGAGAGAGAGAGAGATGGCACACCCAGGAGTCAAGACTGGCACACAAGCAGAAGGGGCAATATGAATCTCCCACAGATTTTTTTTTTTTTTTTCAGGGAGACTTGAGAGAAAAAAAAATACAAAAAAAATGATTTTTTTCAGGAATAATTTAGAAACCAAAGAAAATAAAATGATTGTTTCAGGGAGAATTTAGAAAACAAATAAAACAAAAAATAGGCTTTCTAGGGCCCACTGAGTGACAGATGACGCACACAGGAGTCAGGAGTGGCACACAAGCCCAGAGGCCAATATTAATCTCCCACTGATTGATTTAGTGATTTTTTTTGGTAGATTTTGGAACCCAAATCAAGCAAAAAAATTAATAGGCTTTCTATGGCCCACAATTGGGGAGAGAGAGATGGCACACCCAGGAGTCAAGACTGGCACACAAGCAGAAGGGGCAATATGAATCTCCCACAGATTTTTTTTTTTTTTTTTTTTCAGGGAGACTTTAGAGAAAAAAAAATACAAAAAAAATGATTTTTTTCAGGAATAATTTAGAAACCAAAGAAAATAAAATGATTTTTTCAGGGAGAATTTAGAAAACAAATGAAACAAAAAATAGGCTTTCTAGGGCCCACTGAGTGACAGATGACGCACACAGGAGTCAGGAGTGGCAGACAAGCCCAGAGGCCAATATTAATCTCCCACTGATTGATTTAGTGATTATTTTTGGTAGATTTTGGAACCCAAATCAAGCAAAAAAATTAATAGGCTTTCTATGGCCCCCAATTGGGGAGAGAGAGAGAGATGGCACACCCAGGAGTCAAGACTGGCACACAAGAAGAAGGGGCAATATGAATCTCCCACAGATTTTTTTTTTTTTTTCAGGGAGACTTTAGAGAAAAAAAAATACAAAAAAAATGATTTTTTTCAGGAATAATTTAGAAACCAAAGAAAATAAAATGATTTTTTCAGGGAGAATTTAGAAAACAAATAAAACAAAAAATAGGCTTTCTAGGGCCCACTGAGTGACAGATGACGCTCACAGGAGTCAGGAGTGGCACACAAGCCCAGAGGCCAATATTAATCTCCCACTGATTGATTTAGTGATTTTTTTTGGTAGATTTTGGAACCCAAATCAAGCAAAAAAATTAATAGGCTTTCTATGGCCCACTATTTGTGAGAGAGATGGCACGCTCAGGACTGGCACACAAGCCCAGAGGCCAATATTAATCTCCCATTTTTTTTTTTTTCCAGGGAAAATTTATAAACCCAATAAAAAAAATAATAATAAATAGGCTTTCTATGGCCCACTATCTGAGAGAGAGAGATGGCACGCTTAGGACTGGCACACAAGCCCAAAGGCCAATATTAATCTCCCACTGATTGATTGATTGATTTTTTCAGGTAGAATTATGAACCCAAATCAACCAAAAAAATAAATAGGCTTTCTATGGCCCACTATTTGTGAGAGAGATGGCACGCTCAGGACTGGCACACAAGCCCAGAGGCCAATATTAATCTCCCACTTTTTTTTTTCCAGGAAAAATTTATAAACCCAATAAAATAATAAAAAAATAGGCTTTCTATGGCCCACTATCTGAGAGAGAGAGAGATGGCACGCTTAGGACTGGCACACAAGCCCAAAGGCCAATATTAATCTCCCACTGATTGATTTAATGATTTTTTCAGGTAGAATTTAGAACCCAAATCAAGCAAAAAAATTAATAGGCTTTCTATGGCCCACTGAGTGAGAGATGGCACACACAGGAGTAAAGAGTGGCACACAAGCCCTGAGGCCAATATTTTTCTCCCACTGATTGATTGATTGATTTTTTCAGGTAGAATTATGAACCCAAATCAACCAAAAAAATAAATAGGCTTTCTATGGCCCACTATTTGTGAGAGAGATCGCACGCTCAGGACTGGCACACAAGCCCAGAGGCCAATATTAATCTCCCATTTTTTTTTTTCCAGGGAAAATTTATAAACCCAATAAAAAAAATAATAATAAATAGGCTTTCTATGGCCCACTATCTGAGAGAGAGAGATGGCACGCTTAGGACTGGCACACAAGCCCAAAGGCCAATATTAATCTCCCACTGATTGATTGATTGATTTTTTCAGGTAGAATTATGAACCCAAATCAACCAAAAAAATAAATAGGCTTTCTATGGCCCACTATTTGTGAGAGAGATGGCACGCTCAGGACTGGCACACAAGCCCAGAGGCCAATATTAATCTCCCACTTTTTTTTTTTTTCCAGGGAAAATTTATAAACCCAATAAAATAATAAAAAAATAGGCTTTCTATGGCCCACTATCTGAGAGAGAGAGAGATGGCACGCTTAGGACTGGCACACAAGCCCAAAGGCCAATATTAATCTCCCACTGATTGATTGATTGATTTTTTCAGGTAGAATTATGAACCCAAATCAACCAAAAAAATAAATAGGCTTTCTATGGCCCACTATTTGTGAGAGAGATGGCACGCTCAGGACTGGCACACAAGCCCAGAGGCCAATATTAATCTCCCACTTTTTTTTTTTTCCAGGGAAAATTTATAAACCCAATAAAATAATAAAAAAATAGGCTTTCTATGGCCCACTATCTGAGAGAGAGAGAGATGGCACGCTTAGGACTGGCACACAAGCCCAAAGGCCAATATTAATCTCCCACTGATTGATTTATTGATTTTTTCAGGTAGAATTTAGAACCCAAATCAAGCAAAAAAATTAATAGGCTTTCTATGGCCCACTGAGTGAGAGATGGCACACACAGGAGTAAGGAGTGGCACACAAGCCCTGAGGCCAATATTTTTCTCCCACTGATTGATGTTGTGATTTTTTCTGGTAGATTTTGGAACCCAAATCAAGCAAAAAAATAAATAGGCTTTCTATGGCCCACTGAGTGAGAGATGACACAGACAGAGATGGCACTCTAGCAGAAATGTCAATCTTAATCTCCCACAAAAAAAAAAAAAGGAACTGTCCTTCAATTACTATCTCCCTGCAGTAATCTCAGCCAGGTATGGCAGGCAGCAATAAGGAGTGGACTGATGCACAAATTAAATAATAAGTGTGGACAAACAAACAAGATAGCTTTGCAGAAAGGAAGGAACAAGAGGATTTGTGCTTTGAAAAAAGCAGTTGGTTTGCACAGCGGCGTACACACAGCAATGCAGCTATCAGGGAGCCTTCTAGGGCAGCCCAATGAGCTACAGCGCTGAGGAAAAAAAAAAAAAAAGGAGCTTCCACTGTCCCTGCACACCGAAGGTGGTGTTGGGCAGTGGAAATCGCTACAGCACAAGCGGTTTTGTGGTTAATGGACCCTGCCTAACGCTATCCCTGCTTCTGACGAAGCGGCAGCAACCTCTCCCTAAGCTCAGATCAGCAGCAGTAACATGGCGGTCGGCGGGAACTCCCCTTTATAGCCCCTGTGACGCCGCAGACAGCAAGCCAATCACTGCAATGCCCTTCTCTAAGATGGTGGGGACCAGGACCTATGTCATCACGCTGCCCACACTCTGCGTTTACCTTCATTGGCTGAGAAATGGCGCTTTTCGCGTCATTGAAACGCGACTTTGGCGCGAAAGTCGCGTACCGCATGGCCGACCACGCACAGGGGTCGGATCGGGTTTCATGAAACTCGACTTCGCCAACAGTCGGCGACTTTTGAAAATGTTCGACCCGTTTCGCTCAACCCTAGTCTCTAGCCATTCAGATTGATCGGCGTCTGCGCGAGCGCAAAGCTGTGCACCATATGGCAGTATCCTCTGAGCAAAGTCCTGAACCTATGCAATGTGATAGGATTTTGACTAGAATAGAACGGCAGGAATTCAGACGTCAGAATAGGCTGTGTTTTTACTGTGGTGATTCGGCTCATGTTATCTCTGATTGCCCTAAGCGTACTAAGAGAGTCGCTTGGTCTGTTACCATTAGTACTATACAGCCTAAATTTCTCTTATCTGTGACCCTGATTTGCTCATTGTCGTCCTTTTCTGTCATGGCATTTGTGGATTCAGGCGCTGCCCTGAACTTAATGGACTTAGAATTCGCCAGGCGCTGTGGTTTTTCCTTGCAGCCTTTGCAGAGCCCTATTCCTTTTAGGGGCATTGATGCTACACCCTTGGCCAGGGATAAACCTCAGTACTGGGCACAGATGACTATGTACATGGCTCCTGCACATCAGGAAGATTGCCGTTTTCTGGTGTTGCATAACCTGCATGAGGTTGTTGTACTGGGATTTCCATGGATACAGGAACATAATATGGTGCTGGATTGGAAAACTATGTCGGTGACTAGTTGGGGTTGTCGAGGAGTACATAGTGACGTTCCTTTGATGTCAGTTTCCTCTTCCCCCTCTTCTGAGGTCCCTGAGTTTTTGTTGGATTTCCAGGATGTATTTGATGAGCCAAAGTCCAGTTTCCTTCCTCCGCACAGGGACTGTGATTGTGCTATTAACTTGATTCCTGGTTGTAAGTTCCCTAAGGGCCGACTTTTCAATCTGTCTGTGCCAGAGCATGCCACCATGCGGAGCTATGTGAAGGAATCTTTGGAGAAAGGGCATATTCGGCCCTCTTCGTCACCATTCGGAGCGGGTTTCTTTTTTGTTGCTAAGAAGGATGGCTCCTTGAGACCCTGTATTGATTATCGTCTTCTTAATAAGATCACGGTCAAATTCCAATACCCCTTGCCTTTGCTTACTGATTTGTTTGCTCAGATTAAGGGGGCTAGTTGGTTTACTAATATTGACCTCCGAGGGGCAAATAATCTTGTTCGTATTAAACAGGGTGACGAATGGAAAACTGCATTTAATACGCCCGAAGGCCATTTTGAATACCTTGTGATGCCATTTGGGCTCTCTAATGCTCCATCTGTGTTTCAGTCTTTCATGCATGATATTTTCTGCAATTATCTTGATAAATTCATGGTTGTATATTTGGATGATATTTTGATTTTTTCCGATGATTGGGAGTCTCATGTGAAGCAGGTCAGGATGGTGTTCCAGATCCTTCGTGATAATGCTTTGTTTGTGAAGGGGTCTAAGTGCCTATTCGGAGTTCAGAAGGTCTCTTTTTTGGGTTTTATTTTTTCCCCCTCGTCTATAGAAATGGATCCTGTTAAGGTCCAAGCTTTTCATGACTGGATCCAACCCACATCTGTGAGGGGTCTTCAAAAATTTTTGGGTTTTGCTAATTTCTATCGCCGTTTCATTGCCAACTTTTCCAGTGTGGTTAAGCCCCTTACTGATTTGACGAAGAAAGGCGCTGATGTGACGAATTGGTCCTCTGAGGCTGTTGAGGCCTTTCAGGAGCTTAAACGCCGATTTACTTTTGCCCCTGTGTTGCGTCAACCGGATGTTTCTCTTCCTTTTCAGGTTGAGGTCGACGCTTCTGAGATTGGGGCAGGGGCCGTTTTGTCTCAGAGGGAGTCTGATGGTTCTTTGATGAAACCGTGTGCTTTTTTTTCCAGAAAGTTTTCGCCTGCGGAACGCAATTATGATGTCGGCAATCGGGAGTTGTTGGCTATGAAGTGGGCGTTTGAGGAATGGCGACATTGGCTTGAGGGAGCTAAACACCGTGTTGTGGTCCTGACCGATCATAAGAATCTGATTTACCTCGAGTCGGCCAAGCGGCTGAATCCTAGACAGGCTCGATGGTCCCTGTTTTTCTCCCGTTTTGATTTTGTGGTCTCGTATCTTCCGGGATCTAAGAATGTTAAGGCTGATGCCCTCTCTAGGAGTTTTTCACCTGATTCTCCTGGAGTCCTTGAGCCGGTTGGCATTCTTAAGGAGGGGGTGATTCTTTCTGCTATCTCCCCTGATTTGCGGCGGGTGCTTCAGGAATTTCAGGCTGATAGGCCTGACCGCTGTCCAGTGGGGAAGCTGTTTGTTCCTGATAGATGGACAAGTAAGGTAATTTCTGACGTTCATTGTTCAGTGTTGGCTGGGCATCCTGGGATTTTTGGTACCAGAGATTTGGTTGCTAGGTCCTTTTGGTGGCCTTCCTTGTCGCGCGATGTGCGTGCTTTTGTGCAGTCCTGTGGGACTTGCGCCCGGGCCAAGCTTTGCTGTTCCCGCGCTAGTGGGTTGCTTTTGCCTTTGCCGGTCCCTGAGAGGCCCTGGACGCATATTTCCATGGATTTTATTTAGGATCTTCCTGTTTCCCAGAAGATGTCTGTTATCTGGGTTGTTTGTGACCGGTTCTCTAAAATGGTCCATCTGGTACCTTTGCCTAAGTTGCCTTCCTCCTCAGATCTGGTTCCATTATTTTTTCAGCATGTGGTTCGTTTGCATGGCATTCCGGAGAATATTGTGTCTGACAGAGGTTCTCAGTTTGTCTCTAGATTTTGGCGGGCATTGATTTGTCTTTTTCTTCGGCGTTTCATCCTCAGACTAATGGCCAAACTGAGCGAACTAATCAGACCTTGGAGACCTATTTGAGATGCTTTGTGTCTGCTGATCAGGATGATTGGGTGTCTTTCTTGCCGTTGGCCGAGTTTGCCCTTAATAATCGGGCTAGTTCGGCTACTTTGGTTTCACCTTTCTTTTGTAATTTTGGTTTTCATCCTCTTTTTTTCTTCTGGGCAGGTTGAGCCTTCTGATTGTCCTGGTGTTGATTCTGTGGTGGACAGGCTGCAGCAGATTTGGACTCATGTGGTGGACAATTTGACGTTGTCTCAGGAAAGGGCTCAACGTTTTGCCAACCGCCATCGGTGTGTTGGTCCCCGGCTTCGTGTGGGGGATTTGGTTTGGTTGTCTTCTCATCATGTTCGTATGAAGGTTTCTTCTCCTAAGTTTAAGCCTCGGTTTATTGGTCCTTATAAAATTTCTGAAATTATTAATCCGGTGTCTTTTCGTTTGGCTCTTCCTGCCTCTTTTGCCATTCATAATGTTTTCCATAGATCTTTGTGGCAGAGATATGTGGTGCCCGTTGTTCCCTCGGTTGACCCTCCTGCCCCGGTGTTGGTTGAGGGAGAGTTGGAATATGAGGTTGAGAAGATTTTGGATTCTCGTTTTCGAGGCGGAGGCTTCAGTATCTTGTCAAGTGGAAGGGTTATGGCCAGGAGGATAATTCTTGGGTTGTTGCCTCCGATGTCCATGCCACCGATTTGGTTCGTGCTTTTCACTTGGCTCGTCCTGATCGGCCTGGGGGTTCTGGTGAGGGTTCGGTGACCCCTCCTCAAGGGGGGGTACTGTTGTGAATTCCGCTCTTGTGCTCCCTCCGGTGGTTGTAAGTGGCACTTTTGTGAGTTCTGCTCTTGGGCTCCCTCTTGTGGTTTCTAGTGGTATGGCTGCTCCTTGAAGTTAGCTGTCACCAGCTGCCTCCACTTATCGTCTCTTCTGCTCGGCTATTTAAGTCTGGCTCTATCTTCAGCCAGTGCCACTTGTAAATGGTTCCTGGTTGGATTCACATCTCTTTGGAGTTCCCTGTTATCCTGACCAGTTCAGCTAAGCTAAGTTTTTGCTTGCCCTTTTCTGTCCATAGATTGTGAACTTATCCATTCTGTGCTTTCTATGTTTGTCCAGCTTATCAGTGTGAATTAATTCTGTCTTGCTGGAAGCTCTGGGAGGCAGATTTGCCCTCCACACCTTTAGTCAGGTGTGGAGATTTTTTGTAAACTCTGCGTGGATTTTTGTATTGTTTTATACTGACCGCACAGTATTCCATCCTGTCCTATCTATTTAGTTAGACTGGCCTCCTCTGCTCATCCTGGTTTCATTCTGTGTATGTCTTTTCCCTCTCCACTCACAGTCATTATTTGTGGGGGGCTAATCTATCCTTTGAGGATTTTCTCTGAGGCAAGATAGCTTTCCTGCTTCTATCTTTAGGGGTAGAAACCCAAAAGAGAAATGGACACTAAAAGCTAAAATATAACAATTTTATTGAAAAACCATATAGACAAAATACAGATAATATAAGTAGAAACCAAGTAACGAGATGCAATGAAAAAAGATAAAAAAGGCGACACTAGTGCCACACACGGAACAAGTAATATATTTATAGAGCAAAAAATAGGTCAGTTATACTGATACCATAAGTACAAATAACATACAACACTCAATTAGATCAATACATATTGCGTAGTGCATATTATAAAAGTCATGCTGTTGTTTTATATGTAAAAGTATATGAGCATATGGCAACCAGAGGTAATAAACGTATGATAAATGCTCTCAAATAAAGTGCAGATGCAGGGAGATACACAGTATGCAGGAAAATATTAAGTAAAGTGCCTAGTGAAGAGTAATATATACTAAGTAATATCAAATAATGTCAATGAAGGGCTTAGTATAGGCTAAATGTGGCAGAGTATACTATATGGCACAGATTTGCCAAGACCAAAGGCATGGATGAATCATCGAGGGAAAGTCCCATATAATAGAGTAAATGGAGCCTAAAGTCTGCCTGCAAAATGTTAATAAGACGGTACATACAGAGAGTACCAACCTGCGGCCGTGTGTGGGAGAGATATACTTTTACATATAAAACAACAGCATGACTTTTATAATATGCACTACGCAATATGTATTGATCTAATTGAGTGTTGTATGGTATTTGTACTTATGGTATCAGTATAACTGACCTATTTTTTGCTCTATAAATATATTACTTGTTCCGTGTGTGGCACTAGTGTCGCCTTTTTTATCTTTTTTCATTGCATCTCGTTACTTGGTTTCTACTTATATTATCTGTATTTTGTCTATATGGTTTTTCAATAAAATTGTTATATTTTAGCTTTTAGTGTCCATTTCTCTTTTGGGTTTCTAATTATATATTATGGCAGAGCTTTTACCTCCGGTGCCCTTTTTGTAGGTTTATTTATATATCTTTAGGGGTAGTTAGCTCTTAGGCTGTGACAAGATGCCTAAGGAGAGTTAGGAGCATTCCACGGCTAATTCTAGTGTTGTGTTGAGCTTAGGGACTGCGGTCAGTACAGTTACCACTTCCTTCAGAGCTCGTTCCATGTTGCTCCTAGACCACCGTATCATAACACATATCCCTGTTAAAAAAAGAATTAAAATAAAAAATAGTTATATACTCAACTCCCAGCGTCCACCAAAGCTGTCCCTAACCCTCGCGATGCGGCCGGCAGATTCCGTTCCCAGTGACGCATTGCAAAATTACCCAGATGTCATCTGAGTAATTTCGCAATGCATCACTGGGAATGGAAGCTGCCGGCCGCATCGCGAAGACCGGGACAGCTTTGGTGGACGCTGGAAGTTGAGTATATAACTATTTTTTATTTTAATTCTATTTTTAACAGGGATATGTGTCGCCGGAAGGTGAGAAAAGCACAATTTTTTATTTTTTTATCATTTTTAACAGTATATCTTTTTACTATTGATGCTTTGGTTCATAAACCTACTATTCGTCCACCCCTAAACAGCTTTCACAAGCAGAAACGGTTGCAGTGGGCCCACACATACATGAAGGCTAATTTTGAAACAGTGTTGTTTACTGATGAGTGTCGAGCAACCCTGGATGGTCCAGATGGATGGAGAAGTGGATGGTTGGTGGTAGGCATAGAGTTCCCGCCACTGCACAGGGGGAATCTCGAGCCACCTCAGCTGCGGTCTCCCATTCTTCTCCAGCCACAGTGGAACCTGCTCAGTGGAGACGTCGGTCCCAGCGTCTGGCTCAGTCAGATACTGTGCGCTTGGTTACTGCTGATCTTCCAGGCTCAGCCATTGTAACCAGCACTGTTTAGCGGCGAGCAAACGCTCCTGGCACTAATTCCTGCTTTTCCACTACTGAACATGCCCAAGGGACAACCTCTCATTGGAGGTCGGGGGTTGCATGCTCAGGTCTTGAAGCAGTTCCTATTGGACCACTAGGAAGGTCCTGGAGAGCTTTCCCTATAAAAGAGCACGGCCATGCACTAGTATTAACTTATGTTTATGAGCTTAGCTACTTTGTGGTCTGTGTCAGCGTGTGCTCAGGGTCGGCTGTATAGCCACTAGAATTTCGGCACCTCCGGAGAGGATTTTGTGTGTGTGAATTTAGGGCTGGCATATAGCCACTAGAATTACAGTACCTCCGGAGAGGAGTTGTTTGTGTGCTGTTGCTGACTGAACGACCACTGTATGCTACCTGCTCCATTAGTGAGCTGTGATCCTCTGTGAGGTTAACAGAGCATAGCGTTACCTTTAATCCCGGCGACTCAGTGAAGCAACAGGGTTCGCTCCTATACAGACCGGGTGACTGAACCCGTGTCTATTCAGGCGTAGTACAGTGATATAGTGCCGCCATCTACTAGCAGGAGGTTTCACTCCTGCTTGGTGGACCCCAGGTTGCGAATGCACCTATACTATCTCCATATTTACTTGGTGAATTCCTAACAGTTGGTGGATGGTCACCATGTCCCAGCAAGGCTGCGACGTTAGCAAGGAGGTGGAGGTGTCATGTTTTGGGCCAGACTCATGGGGAAAGAGCTGATAGGGCCCTTTAAGGCTCCTGAAGATGTGAAAATGACCTCTGCAAAGTATATAGAATTTCTGACTGACAACTTTCTTCCATGGTATAAAAAGCAGAAATGTGCCTTCACAAGCAAAATCATCCTCATGCATGACAATGCGGCAAAGAATACCTCTGAGTCATTGGCTGCTATGGGCATAAAAGGAGATAAACTCATGGTGTGGCCACCATCTTCCCTTGACCTCAACCCTATAGAGAACCTTTGGAGTATCCTCAAGCAAAAGATCTGTGAGGGTGGGAGGCAGTTCACATCAAAACAGCTGCTATAAGAGGCTATACTGACTTCATGCAAAGAAATACAAGCAGAAACTCTCCAAAAACTCACAAATTCAATGGATGCAAGAATTGTGAAGGTGATATCAAAAAAGGGGTCCAATGTTAACATGTAACTTGGCCTGTTAGGATGTTTTGTAGTTAAATAGCTTTTTTGTTCAGTGAATGTGACCTCCTAATGCTGCAAATTCAACAAATGAGCATTTTCAGATCTTTAAAACATATCAAATGTTTAGAAATTCTACTGTGCCTAATAATTTGTAACAGCGGATTTTGAGTTTTTATTCACTTTGGAGATTATACTGTTATCATTGGGAGGTTTCTTCAATAAAATTCGATGTATACTCTAACGGGTGATGACTTTTATTAGACTGACCTGTCATTTGCACCGACCATTTAGGAAAATCCGAGAAAATTTGTAAAATAATTTGGTGTAATTTATCTATTTTATGCGAATATACTGTATGTAATCCATTTATTGTATGCTGTCGGCTCCTGCTGTGATTTTACAGTACGTGGCTGATGAACTGCCAACTTTTCTAACTATCTACCGTAGCTATGTAATATGTATACATGCATATATGTGTGTGTTAGTGTGTGTCACTGATGTCTCATTATCTATCTATTCTATAAGTATATATCTATTCCATCTATTCTATTCTAACCAGTCGTTCTGTGATTTTATTGTACAAGGCTACAGAATTGCTGGCTTTTCAAAGGATCTAGAGGTATGGTTCTACAGGAAGTAGTTTTTTTTTCTCTGGGGTCACCTCTCCCCTTTCCCTGCAGCTTCGGTACCTTCAGCATCTTCTTCTTTGTGCCGTCTCAGGCCAGAGCACGCGATGACGTCACTACAGCGCGACATCTGCCAAGCAGTGCAGAGTGCTAGAAAACGCTGAGACCAGAAATCCGGGAATGAAAAGAGGCATTTGATTATTTTTTTATGTATGGAACAATATATGGGGCTCATTATACTGTATAGGGAACTATATGGGGCCATTATTTTGTATGGAACAATTTATTGGAGTATTAAACTGTATGGAGCATTATAAGGAGCTATTAAATTATATGGAGCAATATATGGGACCATTATACACTACAGTAGCAACCAAAAGTTTTGCATTTTTGCATTTTTTTTAAAGTGTGATTACTTCTGTCTGGTTGTTGTGATGCCATTTTCCTGGTGATATATTGAAAGTGCATGAAGTTGTCATCATACAAGACCTTTATCTCAACCAAAATGCTTTAGAATAGAGGTATGGTCATTTAATTAACCCTGCTGTTGTCTTCGGTCAAAAACGACCGACCTTGAACTTCCATATTCTTTAAAATATTCAAGATGCGGCTCTGAAACCCGTGGCCGACCGACCCATCCTCATTTAAGTCAATCAACCACAAGTTTCAGAACCGCATCTTGAACACCCCAAAAGATACCAAAGTTCAAAATCGGTCTCCCCAGACCGAAGACAACAGCAGGGTTAAAGAAAACTGACTGCCAAAAAGTTTTGCATGTACTATTTATTGATCACAAGAGAATAATTCATTGTTTACAATGCCAAAACTTAGTATTCTGTAGCATAACCTCTTACTTTAATTACTGCACCACACAAAATGAACATTTTGGGGCACTTCCCTCCAACAATTAGCAAGAATGATAAAAGGTGAACTTTCATCTTTATTGTTAAATGTTTTACTTTTTGTCCAATATAAAGTCTGTATTGTTTAAAACAGTTCTGTTTAAGTATTTCTGAGATTACACTTTTCTGTTGTCTCATCTCATGTCTTTTGAGAATCACTCAACAAAGTAAAATGCATCATTTCATTAAAGTTATATTATCTTCTAAACCACTTACACAGGTTTCTAAATTACATGTATAAGCTTGAGATAATTGAGATTGAAATATATACATAGGTTCTTAAAAGCTTGGGTACCCTTCAGAATTTTCCACATTTCTGCATAAATTTGACCTAACACTTCATCAGATTTTTAAATATGTTTTACATAAGTCCTAAAAGTTGATAGAATAAAATAATATGTAATAAAATAATAATAATTTTATTTCTATAGTGCTAACATTTTCCACATTATGTGGAACTGTTGAGAGCTTTGTGGGAAAGAGTGATAAGTTTATATTGTACTCTAGTCTGTAGCATATGGGCGATCAATGCAATGACTGGCAGAAGGTGGAGGTATCGATGTAGTGGTTGGATGGAAATATGATCCTAGCTGATGCGTTGCAGTAAGCCAGATAAGAATGAAACAGAATAACAGTAAAAAATTTTGCAGAGTCAAAAGTTAGAAAAGGTCATATTCTAGAAATGTTTTTGAGGTGCTGGTAATAAAGTGAGTTATTTGATAAAAGAAGTGAAATATTGAGGCAATTTATAATCTAAACCCAAGAAAGCAAGGGTACTGCTTGGGAATAAGGGTAGAAGCTCAACGGAAATGATAGTATCATGCTACAGTAAGTAGAGTGAAGAAAAACAATAAGTTCAGTTTTGTAAGCATTCAGTTTTAGATGAAGGAATGACATGATATTAGAGAAAGCGAACAGTCACTGGTATTTAGTAATGCAAGGGTGATGTTAGGAGAAGGTGTGTATAATTGGAGATGGCGCTAAAAACCAAATGTACTGGTGGCTTATCCAATAGCGGCAGTGTATACAGAAAAAAATGATCAAACCTAGGACGAAACACCGAGGAATCCCAACATTAAGGAGAAGAGGAAGAAGAGCCAGCAAATGATTCACTGAACTAATCGTCAGAGAGGTAGAAATGTGAAGGAATAGAGAAAGCTTACCAGAAGAAACAGAGAGGTTAAATATTTTATTTGGGTATAAGTGGGTAATAACAGTCAGGAAGAACGATTGGAGGAGGTTTGAGGGAATAGGGTCACTGGTGCAAATAGTAGAGCAAGAAGAAGTCAGGAGTCTGGTAACTTCTTTTGTGACTGGTTCAAAAAGAGACAGTGAACAATTGAAATTTTCTGTCCTATATTGTCAATTATTTCTTTCAAATTAGTGGCCATATTGTCATCACTGAGATTGCTTATAGTGGTCTGCACTTTAGAACTAATGAATGAGTGAAAGGTGACTGTCAAGAAGTAATTTTGGATTATTGGATAAGGAAGTGATAGGGGTGATGACATAGGCTTGTTTAGCAAGATGAAGGGCAGAGTTAAACATTTTGACAAACCAAATAAAATAAATGAGTCAAAAGTATTAGACATTGTCATTTCTGAAATGAAAATTATTCAATATTACGTCTGTGAGAGGCAAAAGTATGTAAACTTTGAGGCTTAGCAAATATGAAGGTGAAATTGGTGTCAGGTATTTGCAATCAATGGGTTGACAATCAGATGTCATTAGGCAACCAGTTTTATTTCAAAAGTAGAGATCTATCAAAGTTTGACTTTCACAAAAGATTTGAGGAGCTGTATTTTGGCATGTACAATTAAGATTTCTTAGGACCTCAGAAGCAGTGTTTTTGAAGGTCATCAGGCTAGCAAAAGTTCTAAAACCATTTGGAGTTTGAACTCCATCAATCCACAGTCAAATGGAGATCAAATGGAGGAAATTTAATACCATTACTATCCTCAATAGAAATGGTCGACCAACAAAGATCACTCCAAGAGCAAGGTGTGTAATAGTTTGTGAGGTCAAAAAAACTAAAGGCTTCTCTCATATTGGATGATGTTAATGTTCATGAGTCTACCAGGAGGATACTGAACAACAATGATGTGCATGACACGATTGCACGGAGAAGGTCACTGCTGTCCAAAAGGAACATTGCTCTTTAAATGGCAGCTCATCTTAGTCACTTGTCAGGATGGACAGTCTGAAGAAACACATCTCCCTAGACCAGTATTAACTGAAAGAGAAGCTATATCATAAGCACATGTACATCCATGAAAAGGAAAAAGGGCTGTGATATAAGAAATAACTCTCTATGCGTGACTATGCAAGGTGAACTTAGGCTGGAGAAAAAAATCCTTAGTGTTTAGTCAGCCAAGGAAAGGATTAATTTGTTTTTACAGCCCCTCACCGGGAGCTCACAGGTATGTGCTCTTATGATGCAGCTCCTCTGTAAGTTAAGACACACTTTTCAGGAGCTGTGTTTCTTCTTACTCTAGCCTGTCCTGACTTGTGACTAAGATGGACTGCCATTTGAATTACTTGATGGTGGCCATTTTATTACATCCTTAGAAAACCCCCGTAAAGAAAAATAAAGTTAAAGCTTTGGAATGGCAAAGTCAAGGTACTGACCTTGGTCATGTAGAAATGTTGTGGAAGGACTGAAACTAATCAGTTCATTTGAAAAAACCCAACATTATAGAGTTTCAACTGTTTTGTAGGGAGAAATAAAGTACAACTCCAGGTCAATGAGCTGTAATAATCGAAAACTACTGTAAAAATTTAGATCCAGGTATTTCTGCCCAATAGGTCAATGCAGATATTGAAAGCAATTTCCACTCACAGACATCATAGTGGATCTATTACCTCATTTAAAAAATTATAAAGCCTACATTTTTTACTCATATATTTGATTTTATCTACATTTAAGACTTGTGAAAATCTGATGTGGAAATTCATGCAGAAATATGGAAACTTATGAAGGGTTCACAAATGTTCAAGCACCACTACATATTAGAGCAGAAAAATTAGTGTGAATTATAAGGTAATTGAATTGGTATTCAAATAAATGAATAATCATACAATAAATCAAAAAATAAGCAAAATATAATTAAACATAATATAATAAAAAACAGACGTTAAATTGTATTTGAACTAAATGATATGGTATATTGCAATTTAGTTTATTCAGTGTCTTATTTTGTACTTTTCATAAGATATACTCACTGCTGTATAAATTGTAATTGCAGATAACTAATATCTAAGAATAAGTTGCTAAGTACTACAGTACATAAAGTATTGCTATAAAATACATTGTATTTCCCTTTTTTTTAAACATAACAGTAAAATAAGGCATCATTTTAATTTTATTTCTATTTACTACACTGAATAGCTAAAATAAATTACTACATTCATTGAATTCAGAAAACTATAAACTGTAGTCTATTTAATTTAAGCATCTATAATACTAAGAATAGATCGTGCATTTTTTAAAAGGTGTTAAACCTGTGTACAAATTCCATCTCTCATAGGCATATCAGCAAGGAGACAGTAAACTTTGCATTGGCAAATTTGTTTATTTCTATTTATTTTTTTCTTTTCGTGGAAATTGATAAATTTGTAATGGGTAAGTAAACTTCAAGGGTAATGCCCCAAATGTCTGTGGCAGCATCATCAGAAATTGCACATTATGAAAGACATGGCACAAATTACAAAATATGTTGAGATAGACATGCAGTATTTACCTCAACAGATGGATTTTTAAATTTCAGCAAAGTATGAAAAGATTTTGCAATTTTTAAAATTACTGAAGTCTGGCACAATGAATGTAGACAATATGGTGGCAAAAACTTCTTGGAGTTATAGCTGGCAAAGGAGTGGCATCAACTAGTGTGTTAATGGTTCTCTGATTTCCCATTCTAGTGCCTTAGTGTTGAGGTGTCAATCACAGTCCCCTATACTTTGGGAAACTCTTGGGATCTCACAGATCACTACAGCCACAAATTTACTCTAGATCCTTTGACTATGTAACAATTTACACACAACTTTATGGAAATATGAAACAGATTGAAAATATTAAGGGCCATTACCTTATTTGGTGTAGCGCCCCTGCCCCATGTCCGGTCCACCTCCCAGTACTCACCTGGTGACTCGTGTCTTTCGCTGCAGCACAGTGCCCAGTGGGGACCCTGGTCTTCTGGGGTTCTTGTCCCTTGTCCCACGCTGCTAGCTCCCGCCTCTGCTTCTTGCGCTCGGCCTGTAGGTCTCCTGGAGTGGCTCTGAGGGCCCGTGTGCGTGCACTCCCAGTCTCTTAAAGAGTCAGCGTGCCTTTTTCAAAATTAGGTCTCAGCCAATGGCTGAGTGTCCGGTATTATTTCAGGCACCTCTGCCCCTAGGGAGGTGCATGAGCAACAAGTGTTTCCTGTTGCTATTCCAGGTTCTCTGTACCTGTGTGTCAGTACTCCGCTAGCATCTTGCAAATTCCGGTTTGTCTCCACAGTGTGCCCACCAAATCTCTCCACATCTCTCCGGACTACTTCAGTTCCTTCTGCGCCATTGCCTGCCACTTACAGTCCATTCCCTGCTCCAGCTGTTCTCCACCTGTCAAGTTCTCCGCTTCTTGCAGATCCTGCCAGTCCGCCTGTCCCACTGGGTCAGTTTCCATGTGTTCGGGGTCTAAGTGGAGGTAGCACATTGCGCCCCTTGGGCATTCCAACCTAGTCCTGTTTGAGGGGTCTTGCTATTGGTGTCTGGGGTTCGCATAGTTACAACCCCTTCGAAGCCCCCGGATAGTGGTCTTGTGGTTCCACAAAAATTTAATTAAATTAATTTTCGCTTCACCATCTGTGCCTCCACTTCCATTTGTTACACTTTGCAAATGTGGACAGCAGGCAAATTCTTTTTACAGAGTCGCTATGACATACTCACACATTACGGCCAGGATGATACCTCATTTTTTACCTCATTTTTTACCTCATTTTTTACCTCATTTTTTACCTCATTCTTTTAGGGTAGTATGCCAAGCATTGTTTATTTGGGCAGCAGGTTGTCACCATATATCGGGCCACATGGTTGGCAGTATTTAAGGAGAAATGCCAGGGACTATTTTTGAGGTCATTATAGTGAAAGATACTTGGAAGTGGAAGTTTTGTGACAGAGTCTGTGATTCATCAAAGTTTATGCCAGAAAACAGTATGATGATATTATTCTGTCTAAGTAATGTGATATAAATACTTATTGCCTTCTCATGGTAAGTATGCTTGTCAGTAGTGATAGGCCAACCTTTGGATGTTTGGGTCAGGTGGATTCGGCGGAATGGCTGGTTATCAAGAGCAGAGAGGTCCCCACACCATTTTTAAAATAATTTAAAGAAATAATTAAATACATTTTTACAACCAGCCCCAGCTAAAGCAGACAGCTTGGGGCTGGTATTCTCAGGCTGGTTAGGAGCCATTGATATTGCCACCAGCCTAAAAATAGCAGCCCACAGCTGCCCCCAAAAAGGCAATTTGCTTGGCTCTTCCCACTTGCCCTATGGGGGTGGCAAATGGGGTTCATATTTGTGGGGTTCATGTCACCTTTGTATTTTCAGGTGACATCAAGCCCAGCAGTTAGTAATGGAGAGGCATCTTTAAGAGAATCAACTTAAGAAGGGAGCAGTGGCTGCAGCTTGCAAACTTCAGATTTGGCTCAACTCTGTCGACAATCAAAATAAAATTGCACTTATCAAATGGATGAAAAGCCCATGTGCATCTTTTGTGTTGGATGCCTGAAGCTCCTTGTTGTGCCAGTTGTAAACTGAGAGGCCTTGAATCCGGGACTCCTTATTGATGGCCACACATGGCCAAAGGTTTGGTTTACACCTTACCCTTGTTTATTATTCCCCTGCTGGATTTAGGGACTTTTGAGCTGCAAGAGGGTTCTATAACCTTTGCCATTGACTTTGCCCAATCAGCCATTGACTTTGCCTGAATCCATCTATGGACTTTGCTCCAACTATCCCGAACTTTGCCCCCCATGGACTGTTTTCTTGCTTGAAGACTATTGTTGGGGGGAGATGGGATGGAGACCTGATGTTCCAACCAGGTTGAAGCATTGTGTAAAAGAATGTGGATGCTTTCCTCTGGGTTTCCAACCCAGTGTGACCAGAGTTGTGCCAACTCAAAAGGGAAAAGGACACTATTTGCCCTCCGCACAAGAGACTGTTATTATTTATGGTTTTTGTGTTATAAAGCAGCTCTTATTGATTCTGAGATTGTTTTTTGTGACATATTGGGCTTCATGCTAGTGTTAAATTTAAATAAATAATTTTTACGCTTATTTGTAGAAAAAATTGGAAATTTGGCCAGAGAGTTATGTGACACAAAATAGTTAATAAATAACATCTCCCACATATCTACTTTATTTCAGCACAACTTTGGAAACAACATTTTTTTTGTTAGGAAGTTATAAGGGTAAAAGGGTAAAAAGTTGACCAGCGATTTCTCATTTTTAAAACAAAATTTACAAAACCATTTTTTTAGGGACCACCTCACATTTGAAGTCTGTTAGAGAGGTTTATATATTACACTAGATGGCAGCCCGATTCTAAAGAATCGGGAGTCTAGAATCCATATATACTTTATTTATTCAAATGTAAGAATAATACAATTAATAAATAATAGTAAGAAAGAACAAAAATAATAGGCAGTATATGGAGAAAACACCAAACAAAAGTTCAAAATTGGTGTGAAAATGTCACTGAACCACTTCACAACTAAATATATATAGTTTTGGTAAATGGTATTATCATTTTTTTGACGAAATTCGGCAGGAGCTTGAAGAGCAACGTCACTGGGCCCGCCTCCACGCAGTAGAAACTTGCTGTGAGGTAAAAATTCAAAAATCACACCAAAATGGCGGGCAGAGTGTGTCACAGTACGGCACGTTTCTGATTGGTCGCTCGCAGCAGGCGGCAACCAATCAGACACTGGACACTGTTGACGTCACTTATCTCCGGACATTAGCTCCGGACAATAGCTCCGGACATTAGCTCCGGACAAAGCCACGGAAGTTGGCACAAATTGCAGGAAGTAGTATTCTAGGCAATTATAGATTAGATAGTAACATAGTAACATAGTTAGTAAGGCCGAAAAAAGACATTTGTCCATCCAGTTCAGCCTATATTCCATCATAATAAATCCCCAGATCTACGTCCTTCTACAGAACCTAAAACCTATTACCCAAAAGTGACACCATTCTAAAAGCTGCACACCTCAAGGTACTCAAAACCGCATTCAAGAAGTTTATTAACCCTTCAGGTGTTTCACAGCAGCAGACAACATGGAAGGAAAAAATTAACATTTAACTTTTTAGTCACAAAAATGATATTTTAGCAACAATTTTTTTTTTCTCAAGGGTAAAAGGGGAAAGTGGACCCCAAAAGTTGTAATCCAATTTTTCCTGAATACGCTGAAACCCAATATGTGGGGGAACCACTGTTTGGGCGCACGGCAGGGCTCGGAAGGGAAGGAGCGCCATTTGACTTTTTGAATGAAAAATTTACTCCAATCGTTAGCGGACACCAGGTCACGTTTGGATATCCCCTGTGTGCCTAAACATTGGAGCTCCCCCACAAGTGGCCCCATTTTGGAACCTAGACCCCCAAGGAACTTATCTAGATGTGTGGTGAGCACTTTTTACCCCCAAGTGCTTCACAGAAGTTTATAACACAGAGCCGTGAAAATAAAAAATCTTTTTTTTTCCTCAAAAATGATTTTTTAGCCCGCAATTTTTTATTTTTACAAGGATAAAAGGAGAAAATGGACCCTAAAAGTTGTTGTCCAGTTTGTACTAAGTACGCTGGAACCCCAAATGTGGGGGAACCACTGTTTGGGCACATGTCAGGACTCAGAAGGGAAGTACTGATGTTTTGGAGTACAGACTTTGATGGAATGATCTGCGAGTGTCATGTCACATTTGGAGAGCCCCTGATGTGCCTAAACAGTGGAAACCCCCCAATTCTTACTCCAACCCTAACCCCAACACACCCCTAACCCTAATCCTAACCCTAACCCTATCACACCCCTAACCCTAATCCCAACCCAATACCCCTAACCCTACCCCTAACCCTAATCCCAACCCTAACATTAGCCCCAACCCTAACCCTAATTTTAGCCCCAACCCTATCCCTAACTTTAGCCCAACTCACTTCAGCCCAACTCTAATCCTAATGGGAAAACTGGGGCTGGAGGGTGTGATCACTGAGGCAGGGGGGAGATCAGCAGGGTGGGGGAGATCCGCAGGGCATGGGGTGATCCACTGGGCAGGAGGCGATCACTGGGACAGGGGCAGATCAGCGGGGCAGGGGAGAGATCAACGGGGCAGGCAGGAGATCAGCAGGGCAGGGGGGAGATCAGCAGGGCAGGGGGAGATCAGCAGGGCAGGGAGGTGATCCACCAGGCAGAGGGTGATCAGCGGGGCAGGGGGCGATCACCGGGGCAGGGGGTGATCCACGGGGTAGGGGGTGATCCACGGGGCAGGGGGCAATCACCGGGTCAGGGGGAGATCAGCAGAGCAGGGGGGAGATCAGCGGAGCAGGGGGAGATCACCGGGGCAGGGGGTGATTCGTGGGGCAGGAGTTGATCCACGGGGCAGGGGGCGATCATCAGGGCAGGGGAGATCAGTGGGGCAGGGGGTAGATCAGCGGGGCAGGGGGAGATCAGCTGGGCAGGGAGCGATCCGCAGGCCAGGGGGATCAACAGGACAGGGGGAGATCAGCGGGGCAGGGGTAAGATCAGTGGGGCAGGGGTAAAGTCAGCGAGGCAGGGGTGAGAATAGCGGATCAGGGGGGCAGTGAGGAGACCAGGGGATGATCAGGGTAATCACCGGGGTGGGGGGTGATCACCGGAGGCTGTCAGGCGGGGGGGCTGAGAAGATGCAGCATCAGATGGAGGAGATGTAGCCGGCAGCAGCAGCAAGGGGGTGATCAGGGGGTAATCACCAAGGCAGGGGGTGGGAGCGGAGGTCAGGGGTGTGGAATCAGATGGCGGGGGAGCGGAGGGCAGCAGAGGGGAGTACCTGGCGCATGGATGGCAGCGGCGAGTGTGGTGAATATGTGGTAGGGCAGCAAGCAGGCACCTCGGTCTCCAGCTCCCACGGACGGGAAGAGACAGGAGAATGAGGCTGCCATCGGTTACTCCACCCCTTCATATCTGAAGGGAGAGATAGCGTCACAAAGTCTCTAGTTCCAATCAGATCTGGGGGGTGTGACAAAAAGGTCACCAGAAGCCATCGTAGCCACAGGGCAAAGCCATCCCCCCTGGTCGCAATACAAGTTCACCTGTACCTGCAGGTCGGGTGATATTTCGGTTAACCCGTTCACCCGACCTGCAGGAATGCGATCGCACCATGACGCCACATAGGTGTCACAGGTCGGATTGACTTTCCTGACGCTTATGTGGTGTCACAGGTAAGGAAGGGGTTAATTCCTTAGTGACCGAGCTAATTTTGACCTTATTAACCAGGCTAAATTTGAGAAATCTGACCAGTGTCACTGAGGTAATAACTCTGGAATGCTTGACAAATATTGACAAATACTACAGGTAGATATTTAACCATCATGCACCACTGAGTTATCTGATTGGCTCCAATTATTCTACAGCAGGACAACAATCACATACAGCCACTATCAATTAGAACTATCTTCGGTTTAAAGGAAAGCAATGAGTTTTGGAAGTGATGATATGGTCCCCAGAGAACCTTTGATCTCAACATCTTCATGTCTGTGTAGCATTACATGAAGAGACAGAGGGATTTGCTAAACTCTATGTTAGGGTTGACGGAACGCACCGAATATATTTATTAGAAGAATAGGTTCGTTCGCAAACCGGGATCCACCGTGCAGGAAAGAACCCGCTGCCAAGTAAGGCGGTTAAGTATATTGGTATAAACGAACTCTGTTACTTCACAGAGTCCATTAGCAAAGAGAACGCTGTGCGCTGTTTAGCTCACAGGGGAACACAGCTACTTAGTAGAGCCGACAGTGCTCATGCAGTCAAATGCAAAAATGCAGCTCCTCTCCAGTGGAGCCGGAATTCTAATAGCTATTAGCCAGCCCTGAATCCACACACATGAAACTCCTCACCGGAGGTGCCAGCATTCTAGGGGTTTATTTCAGCCGGGTCCCTAAATGCACACACAAGAAGCTCCTCGCCGGAGGTGCCAGCATTCTAGGGGCTTATTTCAGCCAGGTTCGTGACTGCACACACAGGACCACACTGGCGCTGAGCACATACATAATTTACACCAGCGCATGGCCGTGCAGTCATGCGAACCTTTTATAGCTGCAGCATGTACAGGACCTTCCCAGAAGGACCAATGGGAGGCTGCCACAGAAGTTGAGCACCTTCAGGACCTTCCTGGAGGACCAATGGGATCTGCTGTAGTATCTGAGCATGTGACCCTCAATCTCCAACGGGAGATCTTGCACTGGGCATGCTCAGAAGGGGAAAAACAGGACTTAGTCCCAAAAGCGTCCGCTCGCCGCTGCCCAGCACTGGCTTCAATGGCAGAAGCTGGAAAAGCAGCAGTAACCGTTTGCACAGAGTGAGACTGAGCAAGACACTGGGACCAACATCTCCGCTGAGCAGGTTCCACTGCGGCTGATGCAGAATGGGAGACCACAGCAGACATGGTTTGAGATTCCCCCTGTGCAGCGACGGGAACTTGACTCCTAACACTCTACATTTACTGAAGATCTGTAATTAATTATCATCAATGACTGGAACAACCTTCCTGACTAGGTGGTTCGTAATCTGTTTGCAAGTGCATCTAGAAGAATTGACCACACATTTAATTTAGGTTTGTGTTTTGCTAATTAATTTATAATTTTGAATTTGGTAATTGGTAAGAGGCAAATTGCCTCTTCAGAGAGGAAGAGGATTTGAACTTTAGTGCTACCTATTGGAAGTAGCAATCCTAAAAGTCACTATCGACTCTTTCGAGTTCTTAGTGGGATCTAAGAGGTAGCGTTTTTCCTTGAGAAGTACATGCCTAGAATGGCATACCAATGTGTGGAGGCTTATAAGTCTTGCAATGCTACTCTGGGAAATTAAATATGCAAACTTTAACTCTAGTGCCACCTATTTGAAGCAGCAATCCTAAAAGTCAGTATTGATCTTTTAATGAAACTTGCCATATGACTTAGGATAAAAACCAAATAAGAATCTCAATTTATAGACACAATGTATTGAGGTGTTGCCCCACATTGGTACAAAGTATCTGATCTGATCTGTCGATATGAGAGGCTTAATACTGGGATCTAAAGGGTAACATAGTGTTTTGGCATATTGCCCCTTGAGAGTGTAAAGTATCAAATCTGATTTGGCTGCATGAAAGGCTTCTTAGTAGGATCTAAGGTGTAAAGTTACTTGTTGTGGAGAGTGACCTGCTTAGCCTGGCTTGCCATTGTGAGGAGGCTTAGAAGCCCTATATATATGCAGCGCCCCAGAGATCTGGTCGTTGCAGTATGACACTCTGCCACTAAGGGGAGTGATGGTACGTCTGATGGCACTGAAGGAATTCTCCTGACCAGGTATCACCAGCACACATTACACTTCACACTCCGTCCACTAGGGGGAGAAAAAGGCTTTATTTATTGGGCCACTCCTCACACTGGTAAAACTAGGGGTTGGGGAGGAAGTTAGTCAGAAGCTGACTGGGTTGGATTCAGGCAACATCCCGTGGCAGGGGGTGTTGCAGGGAGAAGACACAGGCGGGTCCCTGTCAGGCGTGGGAACCTGGCAGGTGCCTAGCGAACAGAACAGAACGTTACGGAACCGTGCCTGCACTACCTTGCGGCGGTATCCTAACAAAGAGATAAGAAGGGAAGGATATTGTGGAACAGTGTAAACGAGATCAAGCAAAAAGGAGTACCAGTAGGAGTCGTGCCGTGAGACCGAGGCAACATCCTAATGAGGTGTGTAGCCGGTGGCCGGAACACCGCGGGAGTAACTGACTTCAGGCCTTACTTCAAACTCCGCAGGACAGTTAATTATAGGTTGGCTGTCTACCTTAAATTTCCTAAGAAGACATGGGGGGCAACATTTGGAGAGGGGTGTCTCTAGGGTCCCGGAAGACCTCCAAGCCTTCCCGTCATACGGGTGCGTCCTAGCCAAAACATACTGGGGGACGAGAAACTAGCAACATCTGGAACTAACAAGAGAGAGAGAGCTGTAGAGAACGAACGAAACGAGAACAGCAGTTGTG
Organism: Ranitomeya imitator; assembly: GCF_032444005.1. NCBI lineage: Eukaryota > Metazoa > Chordata > Amphibia > Anura > Dendrobatidae > Ranitomeya > Ranitomeya imitator. The sequence goes on along the minus strand of NC_091285.1, from coordinate 200,177,116 downwards.
AGGACTATTCCGAATGCTCAGCAGGGTAGGACTACAACACACAGGCGCTAGTGGTGGGCAATGATTTCCATATGCGAGGGAAACTCTGGAAGTGCCCATCAGACCGGCCGGTCTCTGATAGCCCTGTTAAACGTGCTCTGGATTGAGGATCCTGAAGTCTTCAGTAAAGAGGTAAAGAGACTGCAACCTTGTGTCCTCGTTATTGCCTGCACCTCACACCATCACCATCTACTTTATTGGGAAGCCCTGGGGACACACTTCACCTGTGGGAAGGTATACCATCTAGCTGCCGTTCCATCACCCCAATGGACCCCACAGCAGCGTTGGTCACCCTGACCGAACACCACAGGTGGCGTCACGAACTCCTGACAAACTGTACCACCTTTATTGGACGCCCCTTAGCAGGGTCGCGGACCGGGTCCAGCCACCGTGACAGCCTCAGAACTGAACCAGAGAGGCCCGGTACCGAAACGCATGGCCCTGTGTCTGGGGGCGATCCAACTATATATAGAAAAAATTAGAACAGCATCATATTACCACAATTGTAGTGCAAAGCTCTCCAAACCAATATTCCAATGGCTCCAATCATAGAAGAAAAAAAGGAAAACAGCACACAAAAAATAGAAAAAGTGGGCTTTTAATGCCTGAATGGCATATATATATATATATATATATATATATATGCCTCTGCATTACATCAATTGGATAAATCTGTTTATTTTTCAGAATATGCATACCGTATATACTCGAGTATAAGCCGAGATTTTCAGCCCATTTGTTTGGGCTGAAAGTCCCCCTCTCAGCTTATACTCAAGTCATACCCGGGGGTCGGCAGGTGAGGGCCAGCGGGGGCTATCTAGTTATACTTACCTGCTCAGGCATGGTCCCTGCAGTCCCTGCTTTTCCCGGCGCTGCATCTTCTTCCTGTACTGAGTGGTCACATGGTACCGCTCATTACAGCAATGAATATGCGGCTCCACCTCCCATAGGGGTGGAGCCGCATATTCATTGCTGTAAATGTGCAGTAACTGTGACCGCTCAATACAGGAAGAAGATGCAGCGCCGGGAAAAGCAGGGACCGCGCCGGGAGCAGGCAGGTATACGGGGAGGGGAGGGCAGTGCTGCGCGATATTTACCTGCTCCTCGCTCCGGTGCTGCTCCGTGTCTAGCGTCCTCTAGCTGTGACACTCAGGTTAGAGGGCGCGGTGACGTAGTCAGTGCGCGCCCTCTGCTGAGCGTCAGTGCTGGAGACGGAGCCGCACGACGAGCAGGTAAATATTGAAAGCGCCGGCGTCCTGAGCGAAGAGAGGTGAGTATGTGATTTTTTTTTTTATTGCAGCACCAGCATTATATATGGAGCATCTATGGGGCCATAATCAACGGTGCAGAGCAATATATATGGGGCACAGCTTTAGAAGGAGCATCTATGGGGCCATAATGAACGGTGCAGAGCATTATATATGGCACAGCTTTATATGGAGCATCTATGGGGCAATAATGAACGGTGCAGAGCATTATATGTGGCACAGATTTCTATGGAGCATCTATGGGGCCATAATGAACGGTGCAGAGCATTATATATGGCACATCTTTATGTGGAGCATCTATGGGGCCATAATGAACGGTGCAGAGCATTCTATATGGCACAGATTTCTATGGAGCATCTATGGGGCCATAATGAACGGTGCAGAGCATTCTATATGGCACATCTTTATACGGAGCATCTATGGGGCCATAATGAACGGTGCAGAGCATTCTATATGGCACAGCTTTATAAGGAGCATCTATGGGGCCATAATCAACGGTGCAGAGCAATATATATGGGGCACAGCTTTCTATGGAGCATCTATGGGGCAATAATGAACGGTGCAGAGCATTACATGTGGCACAGCTTTCTATGGAGCATCTATGGGGCAATAATGAACGATGCAGAGCATTCTATATGGCACATCTTTATACGGAGCATCTATGGGACCATAATGAACGGTGCAGAGCTTTCTATATGGCACAGCTTTATATGGAGCATCTATGGGGCCATAATGAACTGTGCAGAGCATTCTATATGGCACAGATTTCTATGGAGCATCTATGGGGCCATAATGAACGGTGCAGAGCATTATATATGACACAGCTTTATGTGGAGCATCTATGGGGCAATAATGAACGGTGCAGAACATTCTATATGGCACAGCTTTATATGGAGCATCTATGGGGCAATAATGAACGGTTATGAGCATCTATTTTTATTTTTGAAATTCCCCGGTAGCTGCTGCATTTCCTACCCTAGGCTTATACTCGAGTCAATAAGCTTTCCCAGTTTTTTGTGGCAAAATTAGGGGGGTCGGCTTATACTCGGGTCGGCTTATTCTCGAGTATATACGGTAATTTTTATTCTATATAGAACTACAAAAAGTTAAATTTACAATTCTCACCCACCAGCAATATATTTTGCCATTTCTTTAAACACTTTATGTTAAATTGCTTTCATACACATTACTGGGGACACAACTGTAGTGATTGACAGCCATCATTAAACTCGCGCTTACAATATGTGGCATAGTCATCCCAGTAATGTGAGTGAAGGCTATTTAACATTAATTAAAGAAATGGCAAAATGTATAGCTAATGGGGGATACTCACTTGTAAATTTCCCTTTTTGCATTTTTACGCAGAATACAAATGTTCTAAAATATAATGTTAAACACATTTATTAAATTCAAGTAGAACAGAGGTGGTATTTTTGGAGAGTAGTACAAACAGCTAAATGTTCTCTTGTAAGACAGTCAAAATATTTCTGGGCTTTGTTCCTTATCCCCCCTACTTTCTGTTGTAGATTTTCTCATCCAACTCTTTTGTTCCCAGTCTGCTTTTTGGAGACTTTTATGCTCAATGAAGTTGATGATGAAAATTCAGAAGCAATGACATAAATTCAGGCTTTAATAGATCCCAGACAAAGTATTTGAATTGGATATACTCTCGTTTTCTCATGGACAGTCTTTGTATGGAGACAGAATTGGTTATTAGTGAACTCCAGGGTCTCTGAAAAGCTGTTTCTATGATGCTGTGTAAATGTATTTTACACCATGATCAATATAGCAAAATGTCAAATATAGATTAAAGGAACAGGTATCATCAAAGAAATAAATATGATAGTAATAAATATAAATACCTTGTCATACTGATTGCATTTCTACAGCTTATCTCTGTGTCCTTCAGTGTTAGTTTTCAATGCTATTGAGAAGTCTTACAAAGGAAGAAAAATGAAAATGTCATAAATCTCAAGCAAATGCAAGTTTAAAGGTGATGTGTGCTGAATAGGACCACGGGGAAGATATTCATCTTTAAATAAACAACGTAAAACATATTAACAACATGAATAATATTCTAATTCCCGGACCTGTAGGAGGGCTACTGCCCATAATTGACTGTGACACAAATCCCCTGCTGTCTATTGTTCTCATTATTATTGTCCTCGTGAAAACATGTAGCTGCTTCAGAAATTGAATGCTTTAATCCACGATTTTCAGCAGAAGAAAGCTTAATAGTTAATTAAGGACATCTTAAGCATTAATTGAAGCTTATGCTCCATAAATCTTGTTTGTGAAAAAGCTCCAAACTTCAGTTCTGCAAGTATGGCTAACGTAATTAGAGCTGATGGTATTTTTTAATATTGGAATTCACCAGGATCTAAAAATTTTACCAAAAAGTTCAATCAACAGCAATACTGCAAAGACTCCAATTGCTATGAGAAAAAGTTGTGCAATACTCTGAGGTCTAGGACTGTAATAGATAGCAACGATTTAATCACACAGTACACTGACAAATTGTTCATTTCTTTTTAATTAAACTGTGGTCCAAAATTATACTTCTTAAGCTGGTTTCACATTTGTGTCTGTGAACGCAGCGTTTCATCCGCATACATCCACATGCGTCCAGTGTACATACCTTTAACATTGTGTATGCAGGGACATGCATTTGCATACATTCATCTGCATTTAGTCTGCATGGCTAATGCAACATGTTGCATTTTTCGAGGTGGCAAATTTCCGCCGCCATACCTATGCGGACGGAATGCGTAAAAAAAAATCGCATTACCTTCCATTGGAATGCATAGGTACGCAAGGACATGCGTATGATTGCATTTGCTACGCATGCGTTTTTATGAGGAAACATGTCCAGGAACTGGTTTTAAGCCACCACCCCAAACAAACCTTATATTAGAGGGTGTGGGCACTTGGAGTCCATTTCTCTTCAGACTCTTCAAGCGATACAAGGCATTGCAGCATCTTTTTTGGAGGACTCTGATCAAAATGTGAATATACAAGCTATATGTCTGCCTTTCTGTTTTTCTCTCTGCAGTCTGTAATCATTTCTGTCTCTCTTGCAGCATTCCTCATCATGTCCTCCAGTGCAGAGCAGACCTCACAGAGTGGACAGGAGACTGAAGTGAGTACATTTTCTACTGATTAGTAAGTATTCACTGTCACTATTTACTCATGTGGCAAAATTATATTTTTTCTTTACAGAACCATTCCAGTGCAGACGAGCAGGAGCAGCAGTCTCAGGCCCAAGTTCCGGTGGCAAGACGGCGTGTATGTATTCTTGACTGTTTTTAGTTATTCTTGAATGTTTTTAGTACTCTTGGCTGTTTTTTGTTCTTGTTGACTGTTTTTGTTTTAAGTGTTTTATCTTTACAACATTAATGTCTTTCTTTCATTTCTAGGTTCCATAACGGGATGAAGAATAATTCATCGACAATGATCTCCTCATCATAGCGGTGTATTAGTGAGTTTCATTGTGGGACACCTGGACGGCTGTGAAATTAAGTGGTCCAATCGCTGATGGATGACTGGGACAATGCCACGCCACAAGACCGAGGAAGCCCACGCAAAACGCGCGTCGGGGCTGGTTCCATTGGCACGCCCATACACAGGTTACAATGGGTGAGATGCCCCTATTTGGCTAATTATCATTACCATGATCTAATTGGATACTATGGATTTTTCTGGGTTTGTTGTCCCTTTTCTTAGTTATAACATGCAATAATATAAATCTGTTATGATGTGGATACTTCCCAGTGTATTGTGTTTAACTTTGTTTCTCTGATCAGTGGTAGTGGATTAATATGCATCATGTGTACTGTTATATACTATTACCGATTATGTATTTTCTTTTTCTGGCTCTTACCCTATGCCTGATATGCTATGTATGGATTTGCGCAGTGGAGATTTGTTGACACTGTGAGCCACTTTTTTCCATCACCTTTTTCTTACTATATGTGAGTCATTACTTGTAATTTTGTAATAAAAATTGATATATTTTTTTTACATATTTGGACTTTGTACTCTATGTCTAGTATAGGTTGTATGTTTCTATAGCGTGTCCGTTTTTTTGTTCAATACAATGACACTACAGTGTGTCTTCAACCTTTTGTTTTTGGTTTGGTTGATATTGGAAGTATTGCAATGTGGTATGACATGGCAGTGAACCTGTAGGCTGTGATCACACAACCGTGCGTGATGTGAGAAACTCCTGCGAGTTTCTCGCATCACACACGGATGTGTGATCCCGGCCTAATGTGCAGTGTTTAACAATTTTATTTTTTCCCCCTTCACAGTGAAGAAAGTCAGAACCCGTTGGCGTTAATGAAGGATCGCTTCAATAAGGACCTGAGACAGGAGAACCAAGTTTGCAGTGGTGCTGCTGCAAGGATCAGGAAATACAAGTATCATAAAAGGCTCTCTTTCCTAAAGCCTGTCCTTGCTCAGCGAACGTAAGTTTTTTTTGTGTTAGATTCCATTGTGTTGTATTCCCTAATCTGAATTTTTCTATTTCACAGGATATGTTGGCACTTTTACAATTGTAATTTTTTTGTATTAATGTTTTTCATTTCTTTTCCACACAGAACCTGGAGCAGCACCACTAAACCTGGATTGTCCTCTGGAGCGGCCCCTCATCGGACAGCCACGGAACAGTCCCAGTCATCCACCAGCAATGCAGCAAGTGGGCAGGCTTCACAGGCTGGAGAACAGGCAGCTGGTCCTTCAGGTCTTCCCCTGTCCCAGTCCTCTGCCACTGTTTTTTGGGGGTCTTCCCCACCAGCAGCAGAAGGCCATTTTTTTATGCGATAGAGCGGGGCATGTCGGAACACCTTACGCCTGAATTCCAGCTTAATATGATGCAGGCCTGCAATGCTGCTTACGTTCAGGCTATGCAGCAGACTCAGTACTTCCAGCAGCCACACATGGCATTTCCACCTGTGCCACCACTATCCCGCTTCAGTTCGTTACTGAGTTCTGCTGCATACCACTGTATGGCCAACACCATACCCAGTCCTGCTGAACACCACTATACCACCACTATGCCAGGTCCTGCTGAGTGCCAGTCCACTGCCACCACCATGCCGAGTCCTGCTCCTGCATGGCCGTCCACCACCACCATGACAAATCCAGATCCTGCATGGCTGTCCACAGTCACCACCAGGCCGGGTCCAGATCCTGCTTGTGAAGAAACCAGATTGTATCTTAATTACCCAGACAGCTACGTTGTTGCATAAACAAAATAACTGTTTTTTTTATCTGTATATTGGCTTGTGAATTTAAGTGTTTATGTCTGGTGGGTCAAAAAGACAGACTGCCCACTGATATACTATCTAACATGCTGTGTAAGTCTGTAATAGTGACTGTACATTGAGTGGGTTAGGCTTTGTTTATTGATGTGTGCTTATATGCTAATAGTGCTACTTAATCCCATCACCATTGTTTGCCATATCTTGATGTTGAACTAAAGGACACTGGGTAATTCTAAAAATAGCTTACATGCCTTGGGTATAAATTGACTCAGGGTTCACATCCGGGGAGACTGAAGTACACAGAGCTACCAGCAAGACATTATGCAAACCTCACTACAGACAGAAGAACGGACTGCAGCCAATTCATCATGGCACCATCACGAGGGACACTGGTCTAGGATTCTATAGGATACAACCTAGGGGTTTTCGGCTCCGGTTGGAAGGACACAGATCTGATCCAGTGACCATCTCTGCACCATGGATATGTTTGGAGAAAGCCAGGTTTGGGACCCGCTGGTCGCCTGCTTCCATGGAGATGGTCAGATAAGCCAGGTGGTGACTCTCGTGTCAACTGGCTTTGGACCTTGTATGGACTCTATGGACAGTTCTTGGTCATCTCCCTATGCTTGTCATTACCCCTTCTCTGTGCGTTCATCCACAGATGGAGTAGCGACCCTGGGAACTCTGACATCATGTCAACTGGCTCTGATTCTTGTATGGACTCTATGGATAGTTCTTGGTCATCTCCCTATGCTTGTCGTTGCCCCTTCTCTGTGCATTCATCCACAGATGGAGTAGCGACCCTGGGAGCTCTGACATCATGTCAACTGGAAACACGTGGAGACGCAGTGATCTTTTATATGCGCCCATGTACGCATACAATTCCAGGCATTTTGGGAATGCTCTGTTTGCTATTGTGTGCTGTGGTTTAATAAAGTATCGCCGCCCTGTTTTACTTGAACCCTGTGTTGTCTGTGTAGTGTATTGCCCACTGGGAGATAGAGCGGGCGTTCAGTGATATGAGCCGTGGTCCATGCAGTCTTGCTAAAGGCAGCCGGGCCAGCGGACAAGAGCACCCACTGACCCAGTTTCTTCTCCGTAACACTGCTTGACCTGCTGAACCCACCACTCCCACCCTCCCAAGGAGACACAATAAAAAGGCAACCGCCTAAGATGGGACTGAATTCAAAAAAGAGTTGTGGCACCCGAATTGTCCAACTACCTCCACCGTCACCTCCCAATGTGTCTGTTGTCCAGTTTTTCTCTCCCTCCCAATGTATCTCTCCCGTCCCATGCTTCCACTCCTAATGTGTCTACTTCTATCACTGACCTCCCTGACCCCACACATTTAGCTAGCCCTTCCCCTGGAACCCCTTCATTATCCTCCCCTAACCTATAATCCCAGCTCCACACCCCCCAGGTCCATAACATTTCGCCCTCATTGTCTTGTAAAAGTTAATAAATTTGTTTTTTTTCCCCTATCACTGCTTGATCTTTGCCATCAACACACACTGTGCGCCGTCAACACACGTCGTCATCAACACACACTGCACCATCGCCGCTATAGAAGTATTCACTCAAAAAGCAAAGCTGCAATGTACAGCTTTGTGTTTTTGCCAACTGATAGCTCCATGACAGGCTCAATCTGCTTCTCCTTTTCTTTCTTTGCTTTACACTGCAGCTTTGCTTCTTGCGTCTGTCATGGAGCTATGAGGTGGCAAAAACACAAAATTAATACAGCAGAATGGGTCAGGGGTCAGCAATGCTGACCTGCCTAGGTGTCAACACGAGTGCACTCAGGATGCAGCAAACCCATGAAGTAAACATGGTTGAAAAACACTGATGAGACCACTGCTTAGAACAACACTGAGCAATCACACCTCCATGACTATGAGCGGTCATGTCATCTGTCTTTTGCACCTGTGTTGATGCCCTGTTTACTACATGGGTTTTCTGCATCTTGAGTGCACTAGTTCTGACACACGGGCAGGTGAGTAAAGATATGAGGTGGATTAGCTCCAACGTCTCTTCAGTCTGCATTAATCTATTGGACTGTAGATTAATGGCGACTGAAGAGACGATGGAGCTAATCTGATTTCACCTACCATAGCACTGACAGAGAGAAGAGGTGTAGTGTAAAGCATGGATGACATAACCCAATCTGCATGAGACAGGGAGTGGAATATGTAGTTGTGACCCGTTGATCACCATATATAACTAAGTATTGTAATGTAGAGGGCACTTGGAACAGGCGTTTCACTAGAGGTGTTTTATTGACAGCAAATATTAAAGGTACATTTTAACATTCCAGATGCATAACATTAGATAACATTACAGTAACATTTTACTAAAACATTTCATCTTCCCATGCCACACGTCCGATATCAGAAATAAAGTAGACAGCAAATGTATCCCTCATTTTGGCAACTTCCCTTGTTGTCCTCAGAGGGTGATGGTAATCTGGCAATGGGGTAGAAACAGGTTCATCAAGTCCTACGTTGGGTCTCTCTTTAGCCATGATGTAGTTGTGCAGAACCACACTAGCTTTCACAATCTAATCAATTGTATCAATTTTGAGAGTAATGGCTGTGTCCAAAATGTGCCATTTCGATACCAGCAAACCAAAGGCACACTCAATCGTTCTGTGTGCCCTTGTCAGTCAGTAGTTAAAAATTGCTTTTGTGCGGTTCAAGTCTCGACTGGAGTATAGTTTAAAGAGGTTTTCACGCATCTGAAAAGCCTCATCCCCAACAACAACAAATGGCATTGGCGGGCCTTCACTGTTGGGAGGAGGTTGTGTGTTGTGAATTCTGTGGCCAAGCTCCCTCCTGTGGTCGTGAGTGGTACTGCGGCTGGTTCTGTCTATAAGCTTCCTTTGGTGGATGAGAGTGGTACTGCGGCTTCTGAGTTTCCTTCCTCAGGTGATGAGGTTAAGTCGTTAGGTGCTGCTCTATTTAACTCCACCTGGTGCTTTGATCCTGGCCTCCAGTCAATGTTCTAGTATTGGTCTTGATTCCTCCTGGATCGTTCCTGTGGCCTCTCTATCCTGCATAATATAAGTTCTGCTTGTGTTATTTTTGTTTGCTATATTTTCTGTCCAGCTTGCTATATTGGTTTTTCTTGCTTGCTGGAAGCTCTGAGACGCAGAGGGAGCACCTCCGTACCGTTAGTCGGTGCGGAGGGTCTTTTTGCCCCTCTGCGTGGTTGTTTGTAGGTTTTTGTGTTGACCGCAAAGCTATCTTTGCTATCCTCGGTCTATTCAGTAAGTCGGGCCTCACTTTGCTAAATCTATTTCATCTCTGTGTTTGTATTTCATCTTTACTCACAGTCATTATATGTGGGGGGCTGCCTTTTCCTTTGGGGAATTTTCTCTGAGGCAAGGTAGGCTTATTTTTCTATCTTCAGGGCTAGTTAGTTTCTCAGGCTGTGCCGAGTTGCATAGGGAGCGTTAGGCGCAATCCACGGATACCTCTAGTGGGTGTGTTAGGATTAGGGATTGCGGTCAGCAGAGTTTCCACGTCTCAGAGCTCGTCCTATGTTTTTGGTAAATGTCAGGTCACCTTGTGTGCTATGAACTTCAAGGTCCATTGTGGTTCTGAATTACCTATTCATAACAGTACTGGAGGCCCAAAGTACTAATGCTTCTCAATAGAGGGAAAAGAGAAGTTCTGAGACCATTTTTTTTTCTTTGCACTGTGTTCTGTCTTTCTTTTCCCCTTTACATCAGGGTGGTTCAGAACACAGGTGTGGACATGGACATTCAAGGTCTGTTCTCTTTGATGGATAATCTCGCTATAAATGTACAGAATATTCAAGATTTAGTGGTTCAGAATCCTATGTTAGAACCTAAAATTCCTATTCCTGAGTTATTTTCTGGCGATAGAGCAAAGTTTTTGAATTTTAAAAATAATTGTAAACTATTTCTGGCTCTGAAACCCCGCTCCTCTGGTGACCCAGTTCAACAAGTTAAGATCATTATTTCTTTATTACGTGGCGACCCTCAAGACTGGGCATTTTCCCTTGCGCCAGGAGATCCTGCATTATGTAATATTGATGCGTTTTTTCTGGCGCTCGGATTGCTGTAACCCAATTCAGTTGATCAGGCAGAGAAAAATTTGCTGGCTCTGTGTCAGGGTCAGGATGAGATAGAGATTTATTGTCAGAAGTTTAGAAAGTGGTCCGTGCTCACTCAATGGAATGAAGGTGCACTGGCAGCTATTTTCAGAAAGGGTCTCTCTGAAGCCCTTAAGGATGCCATGGTGGGATTTCCTATGCCTGCTGGTCTGAATGAGTCTATGTCTTTGGCCATTCAGATCGGTCGACGCTTGCGCGAGCGTAAATCTGTGCACCATTTGGCGGTATTATCTAAGCATGAACCTGAGCCTATGCAGTGCGATAGGACTTTGACCAGAGCTGAACGGCAAGAACACAGACGTCAGAATGGGCTGTTTCTACTGTGGTGATTCCACTCATGCTATCTCCGATTGTCCTAAGCGCACTAAGCGGTTCGCTAGGTCTGCCACCATTGGTACGGTACAGTCGAAATTTCTTTTGTCCGTTACTTTGAGCTGCTCTTTGTCTTCCTATTCTGTCATGGCATTTGTGGATTCAGGCGCTGCCCTGAATTTGATGGACTTGGAGTATGCTAGGCGCTGTGGGTTTGTTTTGAGCCCTTGCAGTGTCCTATTCCATTGAGAGGAATTGATGCTACGCCTTTGGCCAAGAATAAGCCTCAGTATTGGACCCAGCTGACCATGTGCATGGCTCCTGCGCACCAGGAGGATATTCGCTTTCTGGTGTTGCATAATCTGCATGATGTGGTCGTGTTGGGGTTGCCATGGCTACAAGTCCATAACCTAGTATTAGATTGGAAATCAATGTCTGTTTCCAGCTGGGGTTGTCAGGAGGTACATGGTGATGTTCCATTTCTGTCTATCTCATCATCCACCCCTTCTGAGGTCCCAGAGTTCTTGTCTGATTACTGGGATGTATTCGATGAGCCCAAGTCCAATGCCCTACCTCCGCATAGGGATTGTGATTGTGCTATCGATTTGATTCCTGGTAGTAAGTTTCCTAAGGGTTAATTTATCTGTACCTGAGCACGCCGCTATGCGGAGTTACGTGAAGGAGTCTTTGGAGAAGGGTCATATTCGCCCGTCATCGTCGCCATTGGGAGCGGGTTTCTTTTTTGTGGCCAAGAAGGATGGTTCGCTGAGACCTTGTATTGATTACCGCCTTCTAAATAAAATTACGGTCAAATTTCAGTACCCCTTGCCGCTGCTGTCTGATTTGTTTGCTCGGATTAAGGGGGCTAGTTGGTTCACCAAGATAGATCTTCGTGGTGCGTATAATCTTGTGCGTATCAAACGGGGCGATGAATGGAAAACAGCATTTAATATGCCCGAAGGCCATTTTGAGTACCTGGTTATGCCATTCGGACTTTCTAATGCTCCATCAGTGTTTCAGTCCTTTATGCATGACATCTTCCGAGAGTACCTGGATAAATTCCTGATTGTATTCTTGGATGATATTTTGGTCTTCTCGGATGATTGGGAGTCTCATGTGAAGCAGGTCAGAATGGTGTTCCAGGTCCTGCGTGCTAATTCTTTGTTTGTGAAGGGGTCAAAGTGTCTCTTTGGTGTTCAGAAGATTTCATTTTTGGGGTTCATTTTTTCTCCTTCTACTATCGAGATGGACCCTGTTAAAGTTCAGGCCATTTATGATTGGACTCAGCCAACATCTCTGAAGAGTCTGCAGAAGTTCCTGGGCTTTGCTAATTTTTATCGTCGCTTCATCGCTAATTTTTCTAGCATTGCTAAACCGTTGACTGATTTGACCAAGAAGGGTGCTGATGTGGTCAATTGGTCTTCTGCTGCTGTGGAAGCTTTTCAGGAGTTGAAGCGTCGTTTTTCTTCTGCCTCTGTGTTGTGCCAACCAGATGTTTCGCTTCCGTTCCAGGTTGAGGCTGATGCTTCCGAAATTGGAGCAGGGGCTGTTTTGTCGCAGAGAAGTTCTGATTGCTCGGTGATGAAACCATGCGCCTTCTTTTCCAGGAAATTTTTGCCTGCTGAGCGAAATTATGATGTTGGCAATTGAGAGTTGCTAGCCATGAAGTGGGCATTCGAGGAGTGGCGTCATTGGCTTGAAGGAGCTAAGCATCGCGTGGTGGTCTTGACTGATCACAAAAACTTGACTTATCTCGAGTCTGCCAAACGGTTGAATCCTAGACAGGCTCGTTGTTCGCTGTTTTTCTCCCGTTTTGACTTTGTGGTTTCGTATCTTCCGGGCTCTAAAAATGTGAAGGCAGATGCCCTGTCTAGGAGTTTTGTGCCCGATTCTCCGGGTTTGTCTGAGCCGGTGGGTATTCTCAAAGAGGGGGTAATTTTGTCTGCCATCTCCCCTGATTTGCGGCGGGTGCTGCAAAAATTTCAGGCTAATAGACCTGACCGTTGCCCAGCGGAGAAACTGTTTGTCCCTGATAGGTGGACGAATAAAGTTATCTCTGAGGTTCATTGTTCGGTGTTGGCTGGTCATCCTGGAGTCTTTGGTACCAGAGATTTGGTGGCTAGATCCTTTTGGTGGCCGTCTCTGTCGCGGGATGTGCGTTCTTATGTGCAGTCCTGTGGGATTTGTGCTCGGGCTAAGCCCTGCTGTTCTCGTGCCAGTGGGTTGCTTTTGCCCTTGCCGGTCCCGAAGAGGCCTTGGACACATATCTCTATGGATTTTATTTCGGATCTCCCCGTCTCTCAAAGAATGTCGGTCATTTGGATGGTTTGTGATCGCTTCTCTAAGATGGTCCATTTGGTGCCCTTGTCTAAATTGCCTTCCTCCTCTGATTTAGTGCCATTGTTTTTTCAGCATGTGGTTCGTTTACATGGCATTCCAGAGAACATCGTTTCTGACAGAGGTTCCCAGTTTGTTTCGAGGTTTTGGCGAGCCTTTTGTGCTAGGATGGGCATTGATTTGTCTTTTTCCTCGGCTTTCCATCCTCAGACAAATGGCCAGACTAAACGAACCAATCAGACCTTGGAAACATATCTGAGATGTTTTGTTTCTGCTGATCAGGATGATTGGGTGTCCTTTTTGCCTTTGGCTGAGTTCGCCCTTAATAATCGGGCCAGCTCGGCTACTTTGGTTTCGCCGTTTTTCTGCAATTCTGGGTTCCACCCTCACTTCTCTTCAGGGCAGGTTGAGTCTTCGGACTGTCCTGGTGTGGATACTGTGGTGGATAGGTTGCAGCAGATTTGGACTCATGTAGTGGACAATTTGACTTTGTCCCAGGAGAAGGCTCAACGTTTCGCTAACCGCAGGCGCTGTGTGGGTCCCCGACTTCGTGTTGGGGATTTGGTTTGGTTGTCATCTCGTTATATTCCTATGAAGGTTTCCTCTCCTAAATTTAAGCCTCGTTTCATTGGTCCATATAGGATTTCTGAGGTTCTTAATCCTGTGTCTTTTCGTTTGACTTTTCCTGCTTCTTTTTCCATCCATAACGTGTTCCATAGGTCATTGTTGCGGAGATAGGTGGCACCTGTGGTTCCATCTATTGATCCTCCTGCTCTGGTTTTGGTTGAAGGGGAATTGGAGTATATTGTGGAGAAGATTTTGGATTCTCGTGTTTCGAGACGGAAACTCCAGTATCTGGTTAAGTGGAAAGGTTATGGTCAGGGAGATAATTCCTGGGTCTTTGCCTCTGATGTCCATGCTGCCGATCTGGTTCGTGCCTTTCGTGTGGCTCATCCTGGTCGGCCTGGGGGCTCTGGTGAGGGTTCGGTGACCCCTCCTCAAGGGCGGGTACTGTTGTGAATTCTGTGGCCAAGCTCCCTCCTGTGGTCGTGAATGGTACTGCGGCTGGTTCTGTCTATAAGCTTCCTTTGGTGGATGAGAGTGGTACTGCGGCTTCTGAGTTTCCTTCCTCAGGTGATGAGGTTAAGTCGTTAGGTGCTGCTCTATTTAACTCCACCTGGTGCTTTGATCCTGGCCTCCAATCAATGTTCTAGTATTGGTCTTGCTTCCTCCTGGATCGTTCCTGTGGCCTCTCTATCCTGCATAAGCTAAGTTCTGCTTGTGTTATTTTTGTTTGCTATATTTTCTGTCCAGCTTGCTATATTGGTTTTTCTTGCTTGCTGGAAGCTCTGAGACGCAGAGGGAGCACCTCCGTACCGTTAGTCGGTGCGGAGGGTCTTTTTGCCCCTCTGCGTGGTTGTTTGTAGGTTTTTGTGTTGACCGCAAAGCTATCTTTCCTATCCTCGGTCTATTCAGTAAGTCGGGCCTCACTTTGCTAAATCTATTTCATCTCTGTGTTTGTATTTCATCTTTACTCACAGTCATTATATGTGGGGGGCTGCCTTTTCCTTTGGGGAATTTTCTCTGAGGCAAGGTAGGCTTATTTTTCTATCTTAAGGGCTAGTTAGTTTCTCAGGCTGTGCCGAGTTGCATAGGGAGCGTTAGGCGCAATCCACGGCTACCTCTATTGTGTGTGTTAGGATTAGGGATTGCGGTCAGCAGAGTTTCCACGTCTCAGAGCTCGTCCTAAGTTTTTGGTAAATGTCAGGTCACCTTGTGTGCTATGAACTTCAAGGTCCATTGTGGTTCTGAATTACCTGTTCATAACAGTTGTGGCAGGGGGAAATTAAAATTGTTGCCATACAAGCGTTTGCCTATGTCCGAGTTTTAAATGTCTGTGAGTCATTACCTTCTCCAAAAGATCCAATGTCCACGGCGACAAATCTACAGTCCGCAGCTGCAATCGCCATGATAACTATAGAAAAATATTTTTTATAATTAAATTATTCTGATCCAGTTCCAGCCGGTTTGATAATTCAAATATGTTTTCCATCCACAGCTCCCAAAGAGTTTGGGAAATTACAAATTTGCAAGTATTTTTCGGCATTTTCTTGCCATATTTCAGGGGTGGGTAGGGGGATAATTTCCTCACAAAGAATGTCCCACAAAGCCTGGCAGGTGTCTGCAACAATCCCAGAAAGTGTTGAAATTCCAATCCGGAATTGGAAATGGAGCGACGATAAGCTCGCTACTGTAGCCAGGAATCTGCCGAAAAGTGAAAGGAAAAAAACATTAAGTACATGGCAGAACAATAGTAATTTATGACAAGCGTTTCTTTTGAAATATTAAGTACCTTAGTGTCACAAGCAGACGTTCCTCAGCAGGAATTGCTCTACGTAGCTGTGTATCCTGCCTGCTGATGGCTCCTTGTACAAGAAGCAGAGAATCCCTGAAGCTCTCTTGAGTAGTGTTGAGCGATACCTTCCGATATTCGGAAATATCGGTAATGGATTGGATTGGCCGATATTCAAAAAATATCGGATATCGCCGATACCGATACCCGATAACAATGCAAGTCAAAGGGACAAAAATATTGGAATTAAAATAAACCCTATCTTTCCTTGTCTGTTAATTCTACATGAAGGAAAACAACTAAGAATAATGTAGGATGTATTGGGGGAGGTGGAGGAGACATTAAATGCATAGAGGTTTAGCCCTATCAAATGGAATAGCAGGAATTAAAAAAAAATTTAGGACGTTCGGAGTTACAAAGATATTGACTATGATTTTTTATATTTTGTCAGATATTTATGTTTCACTAATTCCATGCTCTTCACCTTCTTTTTTACTTCTCCCACACTTTCTTCTTCGTCATCCTCAGCAGCAGCATCTTGTTCATCAACTTCTTCTTCACCTTATTCATCTTCTTCTTCTTCACCTTCTTCCTATAATTCTTTTTTTTTACATTCTTCATATTCTTTTTATTCAACTATTCTTCTTCTTCATATTCTACTTCTTAATCTTCTTCATAATCTTCTTCTTCTTCATCGTATTCTTATTTGTGACAGGCATTCCTGTAGTTGTTATCTATAAAAGTTTGAAGATTACACCTTCCGTTCTGCCTGTCACAAAAGAGTTACAACAGGATTTGTCCACGTTCAGTTTGGCCTGCAGCAGCAGGCTTTTTCCAGGGGCACCACGAGGAGGAGCGGACTCACCCCCACACACTGCTTAGTATTCTTCTGCTTATAATTTAGATAATATTTTTTGCTCTGATTTTTAGTCTTATGCTTAATGTTCTTCTTTTTTGTTCTGCATCTTCTTGTTCTTGTGCTTCTTGGTCTCCTGGGTCGTCGTCTCCACGGTCGTCGTCTCTGGGTTCATCGTCTTCTTCAGGGTGGTCTTCAGGGTCGTCATCTCCAGGGTCGTCGTCTCCGGGGTCGTCATCTCCGGGGTCGTCGTCTTCTTCAGGGTGGTCTTCAGGGTCGTCGTCTTTAGGGTCTTGAACTTGGAAATGTAGCAGAAGGTACAAGAAGGCTGAGGAACTGCCTAGAACCAGCTGATGGTACTGAAACCCGGATGGCTACCCGAAGGTCCAAGAGCCAATGGAACTACCGAGGACCAGCTGACGTTACTGGAACCCGGTTACTAAGCAGGAGGTACCCGTGCCAGAAAGCACTACCAAGGACCACCTGACGTTGGTGGAACTCGGATACCCAGAAGGAGTCACTTAAGCCTAAGGCTCAGCCCGGAACCAGCTGACGGTAATGGAACCAGGGGGACCTATTCAAGATTGTCTTCATAAGAACAAGCTAATGGTGCTGGAACTCAGATAGGCAGCAGAAGGTCCACAGGAAAAAACAAAATTGCTAGGCCACAAGCCGGCCGTAGTTACCGAAAACCCACAGTCCTACAGGGGGAGCTTGTCCTATTAGCACTATGGAACCAGCCTTGATTGCCAGTTCCTGCAGCCCACATAGGAAGCACCTAAACTGCAGGCACCATCGAGTCGGCTAACCCGACCGCAACACGACAGGACAACATATTGAAGGCAAAGTGACCTTAACACTCCCCAGAAACAGCGGGCGTGCTGGAACCAGGCTGGGCAGGAGGGAGTACCCGTGCCAAAGACACTTCTGAGCAGCAACTGGCGGTGTTGGAGCCCAGGGATTACATGACAAACAGAGTGTAGGCTGAGGCCTAATTGGAGCAAGTTGAAAGGGAACCTTTAATCCCCATGGCATTTGCAACTGAAAGAGCCACCTTGTGCAGCACTAATGCTGCACAAGGAAAAGGTGGCTCTTTTAATTATGCTCCTTGCACATGCTGAAGTTAACAGTTATAAAATGTGGCCCCTCATACCGTGAAACTATCATGGAGGCGGTACTTTCCTTCTTAATGAGATGCAGCAAAGCGGGCACAGCCTCCTGTGCGTTGTTTGTTTCTGTCCCGGAACCTGCGCTGTTATGTTATCCTTTGGCCATGTGCAGTTAGCACTGCCCATCTTCTGACATCATTTGATGTCAGGCTGACTGCGCCTGTGCGGTCGCGCTGCTCGATATCCCACCCCGCAGTGTCAACTGATTTATTCATACTGTGGGGCTGGGATTCATGGGTATGTGCAGTGCATATCTTCGTCTCAGACTCTCATCTCCCTCTGCCTTCTTCAGACTGTGTGCCGTCAGCTGATCCCTAATCACATGCCATGGCCGTGATGCCGCACAGTCTGAAGAAGGCGGAAGGAGATGAGTGAGAGGCGAAGATATGCACTGCGCGTGCCCATGAATCCCAGCCCCGCAGTGTCATATGATTTATTCACACTGCGGGGCTGGGATTCATGCTCTTGCGCAGTGCATATCTTTGCCTCTCACTTATCTCCTTCTGCCTTCTTCAGACTGTGCGGCATCTGCTGATCACTAATCACATGCCACGGCCGTGACGCCACACAGTTTGTTTGAATCTGTCCCGGAGCATGCACTGCTATGTTAAACCTTGGGCATGCGCAGTTAGCGCTGCCCGTCTTCTGACATCATTTGATGTCAGGCTGACTGCGCCTGTGCAGTCGCGCTGCACGAGATCCCGCCCTGCAGGGTCTTCTGATTTATTCATACTGCGGGGCTCGGATTCATGGGCATGTGCAATGCATATCTTCACCTCAGGCTCTCATCTCCCTCCGCCTTCTTCAGACTGTGTGTCGTCAGCTGATACCTAATCACATGCCACGGCCATGACGCCGCACAGTCTGAAGAAGGCGGAAGGAGATGAGTGAGAGGCGAAGATATCCACTGGGCAAGGGCATGAATCCCAGCCCCGTAGTGTGCATAAATCAGAAGACACTGCAGGACAGGTTCTCGGGCAGTGCAACCGCAGAGGCGCAGTCAGCCTGACATGAAAAGATGTCAGAAGACGGGCAGCGCTAACTGCACATGGCCAAGGGATAACATAACAGCGCAGGCTCCGGGACAGAAACAAACCACGGTCAGGAAGCGGTGCACGGTAGCAAGGGGTATGAATCACAGCTGTGCTACGTCTGATTAGGAAGGAAAGTCCCACCTCCGGGACTTTCACGGTATGAGGGGGCCCATTTTATAAGTGATTAGTTCAGCATGTGCAAGGAGAATAACTAAAAGAGCCACCTTGTCCAAATGCAGCATTATTACTGCACAAGATGGCTCTTTCAGTTACAAAAGCCTGGGGGGGACAGGTTCCCTTTAATTTCTGCAGTAGTGTGAGTGTGGAGGGAGCAGGAGCAATTGCCGGATGCACAGCTGGGGTCAGCTGACGTTACTGAACCCCAATAACACGGCAGCAAGTGTTGACTGCAGGCACTTCCAGGCAGCAACTGGCGGTGTTGGAGCCCAGGGTCATTGCAAGAAACTGGCAGGAGAACTTGCCGCACACACAGCAGGGGAGCAGCTGGCGTTACTGATCCCCAATAACAGAGGAGCAACTGTTGACTGTGCGGACAGCACTTCCGGGCAGCAACTGGCGGTGTTGGAGCCCAGGGTCAATGCAAGAAACTGGCAGGAGAACTTGCCGCACACACAGCAGGGGAGCAGCTGGCGTTGCTGAACCCCAATAGCAGAGGAGCAACTGTTGACTGTGCGGACAGCACTTCCGGGCAACAACTGGCGGTGTTGGAGCCCAGGGTCAATGCAAGAAACTGGCAGGAGAACTTGCCGCACACATAGCAGGGGAGCAGCTGGCGTTACTGAACCCCAGTAACAGAGGAGCAACTGTTGACTATGTGGACAGCACTTCCGGGCAGCAACTGGTGGTGTTAGAGCCCAGGGTCAATGCAAGAAACTGGCAGGAGAACTTGCTGCACACAAAGCAGGCGAGCAGCTGGTGTTACTGAACCTCAATAACAGAGGAGCAACTGTTGACTGTGCGGACAGCATTGCCGGGCAGCAACTGGCAGTGTTGGAGCCCAGTTTCAATGCAGGAAACTGGCAGGAGAATTTGCCGCACACAGCAAGGGTGCAGCTGGCGTTACTGAAATCCAATAACAGAGGAGCAACTGTTGACTGTGCGGACAGCACTTCCGGGCAGCAACTGGCAGTGTTGGAGCCCAGGGTCAATGCAAGAAACTGGCAGGAGAACTTGCCACACACACAGCAGGGGAACAGCTGGCGTAACTGAACCCCAATAACAGAGGAGCAACTGTTGACTGTGCGGACAGCACTTCCGGGCAGCAACTGGCGGTGTTGGAGCCCAGGGTCAATGCAAGAAACTGGCAGGAGAACTTGCCGCACACACAGCAGGGTAGCAGCTGGAGTTACTGAACCCCAATAACAGAAGAGCAACTGTTGACTGTGCGGACAGCACTTCCGGGCAGCAACTGGCGGTGTTAGAGCCCAGGGTCAGTGCAAGAAACTGGCAAGAGAACTTGCTGCACACATAGCAGGGGAGCAGCTGGTGTTACTGAACCTCAATAACAGAGGAGCAACTGTTGACTGTGCGGACAGCATTTCCGGGCAGCAACTGGCAGTGTTCGAGCCCAGTTTCAATGCAAGAAACTGGCAGGAGAATTTGCCGCACACACAGCAAGGGAGCAGCTGGCATTACTGAACCCCAATAACAGAGGAGCAACTGTTGACTATGCGGACAGCACTTCTGGTCAGCAACTAGCGGTGTTGGAGCCCAGGGTCAATGCAAGAAACTGGCAGGAGAACTTGCCGCACGCACAGCAGGGTAGCAGCTGGAGTTACTGAACCCCAATAACAGAGGAGCAATTGTTGACTGTGCGGACAGCACTTCCGGGCAGCAACTGGCGGTGTTGGAGCCCAGGGTCAATGCAAGAAACTGGCAGGAGAACTTGCCACACACACAGCAGGGGAGCAGCTGGCGTTACTGAACCCCAATAACAGAGGAGCAACTGTTGACTGTGCGGACAGCACTTCCGGGCAGCAACTGGCGGTGTTGGAGCCCAGGGTCAATGCAAGAAACTGGCAGGAGAACTTGCCGCACACACAGCAGGGTAGCAGCTGGAGTTACTGAACCCCAATGACAGAGGAGCAGCTGTTGACTGTGCGGACAGCACTTCCGGGCAGCAACTGGCGGTGTTGGAGCCCAGGGTCAATGCAAGAAACTGGCAGGAGAACTTGCCACACACACAGCACGGGAGCAGCTGGCGTTACTAAACCCCAATAACAGAGGAGCAACTGTTGACTGTGCGGACAGCACTTCCGGGCAGCAACTGGCGGTGTTGGAGCCCAGGGTCAATGCAAGAAACTGGCAGGAGAACTTGCCGCACACACAGCAGGGTAGCAGCTGGAGTTACTGAACCCCAATAACAGAGGAGCAGCTGTTGACTGTGAGGACAGCACTTCCGGGCAGCAACTGGCGGTGTTGGAGCCCAGAGTCAATGCAAGAAACTGGCAGGAGAACTTGCTGCACACACAGCAGGGAAGCAGCTGGTGTTACTGAAACCCAATAACAGAGGAGCAACTTTTGACTGTGCGAACAGCACTTCCGGGCAGCAACCGGCGGTGTGGCAGCCCAGGGTCAATGCTAGAAGCAGAGTTATGGTCGAGGCCTAATTGGAGCAAATTTAATATCTGTTGTAGTCTTGGTGTGGAGGGAGCAGGAGAACTTACCGCACACACAGCAAGGGAGCAGCTGGTGTTACTGAACCCCAATTACAGAGGAGCAACTGTTGTCTGTGCGGACAGCACTTCCGGGCAGCAACTGTAGGTGTTGGAGCCCAGGGTCAATCAGGGTGTAGGCCGAGGCCTAATTGGTGCAAGTTTAATATCTGAAGTCGTGTGAGTGTGGGGATAGCAGGAGCAATTGCCGGATACACAGCAGGGGAGCAACTGATGTTACTGAACCCCACTAGCACAGGAGCAAGTGTTTTTCTCTGTGCAGACAGCACTTCCGAGCACCAACTGGCGGTATTGGAGCCCAGGGTCAATCAGGGTGTAGGCCGAAGCCTAATTGGTGCAAGTTTAATATCTGAAGTCGTGTGAGTGTGGAGATAGCAGGAGCAATTGCCAGATACACAGCAGGGGAGCAACTGATGTTACTGAAACCCACTAGCACAGGAGCGAGTGTTTTTCTCTGTGCAGACAGCACTTCCGAGCACCAACTGGCGGTGTTGGAGCCCAGGGTCAATGCAAGAAACTGGCAGGATAGCAGGAGCAATTGCCGGATACACAGCAGGGGAGCAGCTGACGTTTTTGAACACCACTAACATGGCAGCAAGTGTTGACTGTGCAGATGGCACTTACGTGCAGCAATTGGTGGTATTGGAGCCCATGGAATCCAGGAGTAGCAGAGTGTAGGCTGAGGCCTGCACTATAGGCAGTTTAATATCTGATGTGTCAGCGTGGAGGTAGCAGGAGCAATTGCAGGATACACAGCAGGGGAGCAGCTGCTGTTACTGAACCCCACTAACACAGGAGTGGGTATTTTTCTCTGTGCACACAGCACTTCCGAGCAGCAACAGGCAGTGTTTGAGCCCAGGGATTATAGGAGAAACAGAGTGTAGGCTGAGGCCTAATTGGAGCAAGTTGAAAGGGAACCTTTAACCCCCCCAGGCATTAGTAACTGAAAGAGCCACCTTGTGCAGCCCTAATGATGCACAAGGAAAAGATGGCTCTTTTAGTTATGCTCCTTGCACACACTGAACTAAACACTTATTAAATTTGTCCCCTCATACCATGAAACCATCCCAGAGGTGGGACTTTCCTTCGTAATGAGACGCAGCACAGCCGGCATTCATACCCCCTTGGCACCGGGCGTCGCCTCCTTAGCGTTGTTTGAATCTGTCCCAGAGCCTGCGCTATTATGTTAAACCTTGGGCATGCGCAGGTAGCGCTGCCTGTCTTCTGACATCATTTGGTGTCAGGCTGACTGCGCCTGTGCGGCCGCGCTGCCCAAGATCATGACCCACAGTGTCTTCTGATCAATTCAGACTGCGGGGCTGGAATTCATGGGCATGCGCAGTTCATATCTTCACCTCTCACTTATCTCCTTCCGCCTTCTTCAGACTGTGCGGCGTCATGGCCGTGGCATGTGATTAGGTATCAGCTGACGGCACACAGTCTGAAGAAGGCGGAGGGAGATGAGAGCCTTAGGTGAAGATATGCATTGCGCATGCCCATGAATCCGAGCCCCGCAGTATGAATAAATCAGAAGACCCTGCAGGGCGGGATCTCGGGCAGCGCGACTGCACAGGCGCAGTCAGCCTGACATCAAATGATGTCAGAAGACGGGCAGCGCTAACTGCGCATGCCCAAGGTTTAACATGACAGTGCAGGCTCCGGGACAGATTCAAACAACGCTGAGGGGGCGGTGCCCAGCGCCAAGGGGGTATGAATGCCGGCTATGCTGTGTCTCATTATGAAGGAAAGTCCCACCTCTGGGATGGTTTCACGGTATGAGGGGACACATATTTCATAAGTAGTTTTGAACATTCCGATACTGCAAATATCGGGTATTGGCCGATATTTGCTGTATCGGAATTCCGATACCGAGTTCCGATATTTTTGCGATATCGGAAATCGGAATCGGAAGTGTTCCCAGTCATCTTCGGCGTGTGCGGTGCGTATGGTTCCCAGGGTCCGAAGGAGAGGAGACTCTCCTTCAGGCCCTGGAATCCATATTCATGTAAAAAATAAAGAATAAAAATAAAAAATATGGACATACTCACCCCTCCGACGAACCCTGGCTGTCACCGCTGCAAGGATCTGCCTCCGTTCCTAAGAGTGCAGAGAGTGAAGGACCTTTGATGATGTCGCGGTCAGGTGACCACTCACCTGACCGCTCACGTGACCACGACGTCATCGAAGGTCCTTCCCTCTCTGCATTCTTAGGAACGGAGGCAGACGCTTGCAGCGGTGACAGCCAGGGTTCGTCGGAGGGGTGAGTATATCCATATTTTTTATTTTTATTCTTTATTTTTTACATGAACATGGATCACAGGGCCTGAAGGAGAGTTTCCTCTCCTTCAGACCCTGGGAACCATCCAGGATAGCTTCCGATACTTGTGTCCCATTGACTTGCATTGGTATCGGTATCAGCAATATCCGATATTTTTGGGATATCGGCCGATCCCATCCGATACTGATACCTTTGAGTATCGGAAGGTATCGCTCAACACTATTCATAAGTGTTAAGTTGCTACTGACGGCATTTAGTAGCGCATGTTATATGTTTCCCTCCACATGCTTTTGCAGGGCAGGGACAGCTTGCTTGCTGAAATAAAAGCGGCTGGGCACGTTGTCTTGTGGGACTGCCAATGCCATCAAGTTACGGAAGGTGTCAGTCTCCACCAGCCTGAATGACAGCATTTCAAGGGACAGTAGTTTTGCAATGCCAGCATTCAGAGCCTGTGCTCGGGGGTGGTTTGCCGAGAATGGCTGCCTTTTCTCCCATGCCTGTGATACCGATGGCTGTAGACTGGGCTGGGAGTGTGAGGATGACTGGGAACGTGGTGCTGTGGGTGGAATTAGACTGGGTCTCTGGACAACAGTGCCAGAGGTTCTTCCATGGTGATCCAGTGAGGAAGCCGAACCCGCTGTGTTTGAGCTGGAGGAAGAGGCTACAACACAAGCTGAAGAGGTGGTAGGTGCCGCTGTTTGTCGGCCTAGGTCTTCAGTGTGTATTTGCAACTCCACCACATGCTTGGTGTTTCCACATGTTTGTGGTATTGAGGTTGCTGACACTTTTCCCTCTTTTGACTTTCTGATGACACAGCTTGCATTTGGCAAAGCAAATGTCATCTGCAACAGTGTCAAAAAAGGACCAGGCACTGCAAGTCTTGGGAGCACCCATTTTGGCTTTTGGAAGAGGCATGCTCCTAATGGGTGCCGAAGTGGAGGCTACAAGCAATGCAGTCTTCCCCCTCCCTCTCCCTCTTTGGGCCGTTCGTGGAATCTCTTCCTCAGAGCTGCTCCCACCACCTTCCTGTACCTCACGCCATGAGGGGTCAAGGACCTCATCATCTACACTACCCTCTGCCACCAACTGCTTCTCCTGGGTAGTCTCGGCAGCACAGTGCACACCAGAAAGTGGCACCTGAGTCTCATCATCAGATGCGTACTGAGGTGTGCTGACCGGAGGCACTGGCCCACCCGCCTCTTCAGAGTCAGAGAGACAAAGCTGTTGGGCTTCACTGCATACTGCCTCTTCTTCAATTTCTCGAATGCTGCTTGGCTGGCCCCCTATTACCAAGCCAAGAGATTCAGAGAACAGAAGTAGAGATGGCTCCTGCCCTGGGCTCTCTGACTGCCTGGGCAATTTGGCAGGTGGTAAAGAGACAGATGGGTGCTCTTCAGTGCTCTGTGCCTGAGAGGATGTGGCACAAATTGAAGTCGATGCGTTAGCTGCCATCCATCCGACAACAGCTTCAATTTGTTCTTTCCGCAGCAGTGGGGTACAGCGATCTCCTACAAACCTGTGCATGAAGGACTGTTCCCTGCTGAAACTGGGGGATGATGAGTCACTGGTGCCCGCAGCAGGCACAGAATCCCCATGTCCTGTCCCTGCTCCACGCCCACGACCACGTGCCTTACTCCCTGCCTTCTTCATCTTCGTAGACTGATAAAGATAGGCAGAAAAGTATTAAGGGTTTAGTGTGCTTATTCCTTAACAGCTCCTAACAGGTATAAGAAACACTAATTTTCTAAAGTGTGGACTAGACTTTAATATTAGCTCATGTGGCCTACACAACTGTAAGGTGGAGTTTATTTTGCAGAACAGACTACAGAGTGAGCTGCACTCACACAGACTGTGTAGACAGCTGTGAACAGCGCTGCAAGGCCAAAAAAGCTCCTCTATGTAATTCTATATAGTTTTTTTTCCACAATCTAGCAGGATATGGATGGAAACCCACTAATAGGAGAAAAACAGGAAAAATGTGCTGCAGGCAGCACTAATGCAAAAAAGGACAATTGAACAATATGAGGCAGTGACGCACGCTGAGCCGACTACAACCAGCGGTGGCTGTAGAACAGACAACAGCATGAGCTGCACCCACACAGAGACCTTGCAGACAGCTGTGAACAGCGCTGCAAGGCAAAAACAAGGTTCTCACACAGCGGTTGCTAAATTAGCCTGGGTAATGCACAATGAAGCAAATCACTATCTCAAAACTGGCCCTCAGTCAGAACACAGCGCCCTGTCCCTAACTGAATTCACAGCAGAGTTAACCCAAAATTGCGGCGGCGACTTTCATAGTGCATCATGACATCATTTCCGCAGCCAATCACAGCCATGCCAGTAGTTACATGCCTACCATGCAGAACAGGATGTGCCCACACTTCTAATGATTCCTCATTGGCTGAATTCTGGCTCTTTGAATTATGGGAACTTCCGATTCCGGTATCCGATATACTGAAAGTATCGAAACTCGGTATCGGAATTCTGATACCGCGAATATCGGTCGATACCTGATACTTGCGGTATCGGAAAGCACAACACTACTCTTGAGACATTCTTGTGTACCGGGTTTTCACGGAACTCACTGAATAAGGAATGGCAGGCTCCACGGCTCTCTCTAACTTCAAGAAAGGGGTGTTGCCAAAATCGATGAGGACGTCTTCTCCATCTTTGTCTTTTCCTTTCTTGTTCACAAGCTAATGCAAAGGCAAGAAACAAGTTGACATCCAAATCCAGATTCCGATAGAAACTCTCCATGCTAAGATCCATCTTGATGCTGGATACAGCAGCAAAAGAAGTGGATTTCATCTGTACAAGGGTCTATATACAGAATTTCCATGAGACACACCCATTGTGTCAAAGAAATTCTACTGGAAAAGCATCTTCCTTTCGAATGCATGCGCATAAAAAGCGCGAACGCATGCAATCGCATGCAAACACCGCGTTTTTTGCTGTTTTGCGTAAGCTGATGAGGATCAAAAATGCTGTGTTAGCATGCGTTTGCATGCGTTTTATCATGCGTTTGCATTTGCGGATGATACGCTGCACACATAGATGCAAATGTGAAACTAGCATTAGTCCTTCAATAGTCATGCAGACTGTTCTGTGCAGAATACTTACTCAGACTGTTGGTATTTCTGTCAAAAGTAATGTCATCCTGCTTTGACTCGCCATACATTTTGTACAACACTATAATTAAAAGGAACCAGTCACATCCAATAATGGCTCTGGGAGAAATAAAGTTAATTTTCTCCCAGGTGCTACACTTACTGTAATGTGGCTTGGCACCTTCATAATGCTGTTAAACTGCAGATTTACCCTATTGACAGTAAATATGTAAGGAGTTGAAGAGGGGAATGATTTATGCAGGGAAAAGGGACTTCTTTTTTCTATATAAAAGAGAAGAATTAGCTGGGTGGAAAGACAAAATGAGCAATTGTAAGTACACAGTGCTATGTAATATGACGATTGCAATATATTAAGGTGATACAAACTTTAATGAGAGTATGTTTGTAATAAACTGGAAACCTGATGTGTGCAGAATTTTTGAGCAACTATTAGTGTACAGAATTATTTTGCAACTAGATGAAGAATGTAAATTGTCCCATCTAATTTCTATGTTTTCTTCAGTGAAAGTGAGAATAATAACCAAAAAACTCTAAATATACAAAATCACATTTCTGATATTTTAAAAAAATATGCTGACCAATATAGCCATCCATCTTTTCAATAAGGAAATATTGCAGACCATTGGTGGGCTTCCCAGGAAACAGCAAAGCGGTGAACAAGGAAAGCAGCTCACACCAATCTTCTCACAAGAACTTTTACTGATTAATTTAGAAAGAGGGCTTTTCCAACAACCAAAAATAAACAAAACAAGTTAACTCACACACTCAATAAAGACCGACCAGGACCACTGTGCTGCACTGCTCAGTAGGCCCGAAAGTAGTGACTATGATGCTATAATAGTGCGGCCTCCTATGTTATGGACCTGATGGTTAGGAGCACCCGGAACGACCTGATGGTTAAACTCACACAGGACAAGCTCTGGGAAGTGGGAGCTCTGCTGACCGCAACCCCTAATCCTATCACACAACTAGAAATAGCCGTGGAGCGTACCTAACTCTGCCTAGACGCCCCTTCACAGCCTAAGAGCTAACTAGCCCTAAAGATAGAAAATAAAGCCTACCTTGCCTCAGAGAAATTCCCCAAAGGAAAAGGCAGCCCCCCACATATATTGACTGTGAGTTAAGATGAAAGTCACAAACACAGAAATGAAACAGGTTTCAGCAAAGGGAGGCCAGACTTACTAAACAGACTGAGGATAGGAAAGGTATCTTTGCGGTCAGCACAAAAACTACAAAAAGACCACGAAGAGTGTGCAAAAAGACCTCCGCACCGACTCACGGTGCGGAGGTGCCACTCTGCATCCCAGAGCTTCCAGCTAGCAAGGCAAAATCATGATAGCAAGCTGGACAAGGAAACAATGAACAAATAATTAACTAGCAGGGACTTAGCTTCTGCTGGAGTAGACAGGTCACCAGAAAGATCCAAGAGCGAACTGAACCAGTACAAGAACATTGACAGCTGGCATGGAGTAACGATCAGAGTGGAGTTAAATAGAGAAGCCAGCCAAAGAATAAACTACGTCACCTGTGGAAGGAACCTCAGAAGCAGCAGCTCCACTCACAGCCACCAGAGGGAGTCCATGGACAAAACTCGCCGAAGTACCATTCATGACCACAGGAGGGAGTTCGATAACAGAATTCACAACAGTACCCCCCCCTTGAGGAGGGGTCACGAACCCTCACCAGAGCCCCCAGGCCGATCAGGACGAGCCAAATGAAAGGCACGAACTAGATCGGCAGCATGAACATCAGAGGCAAAAACCCAGGAGTTATCTTCCTGACCATAACCCTTCCACTTGACCAGGTACTGGAGTTTCCGTCTCGAAATACGAGAATCCAAAATCTTCTCCACCACATACTCCAACTCCCCCTCGACCAACACCGGGGCAGGAGGATCAACGGAGGGAACCATAGGCGCCACGTATCTCCGCAATAACGACCTATGGAACACATTATGAATGGCAAAAGAAGCTGGAAGGGCCAAACGAAATGACACAGGATTGAGAACTTCAGAAATCTTATACGGACCAATGAAACGAGGCTTAAACTTAGGAGAGGAAACCTTCATAGGAACATAACGAGACGACAACCAAACCAAATCCCCAACACGAAGTCGGGGACCAACACAGCGCCGGCGGTTAGCCAAACGTTGAGCCTTCTCCTGGGACAATGTCAAATTGTCCACCACATGAGTCCAAATCTGCTGCAACCTGTCCACCACAGTATCCACACCAGGACAGTCCGAAGGCTCAACCTGCTGTCAACCTGTCGAGCTGGCCCGATTATTAAGGGCGAACTCAGCCAAAGGCAAGAAGGACACCCAATCATCCTGATCAGCAGAAACAAAGCATCTCAGATATGTTTCCAAAGTCTGATTAGTTCGTTGGGTTTGGCCATTTGTCTGAGGATGGAAAGCCGAAGAAAAAGACAAATCAATGCCCATCTTAGCACAAAAGGACCGCCAAAACCTCGAAACAAACTGGGAACCTCTGTCCGAGACGATGTTCTCCGGAATGCCATGCAAACGAACCACATGCTGGAAAAACAATGGCACCAAATCAGAGGAGGAAGGCAATTTAGACAAGGGTACCAAATGGACCATCTTAGAGAACCGATCACAAACCACCCAAATGACCGACATCCTTTGAGAGACAGGGAGATCTGAAATAAAATCCAAGGAAATATGCGTCCAGGGCCTCTTCGGGACCGGCAAGGGCAAAAGCAACCCACTGGCACGAGAACAGCAGGGCTTAGCCCGAGCACAAGTCCCACAGGACTGCACAAAAGAACGCACATCCCGTGACAAAGAAGGCCACCAAAAGGATCTAGCCACCAAATCTCTGGTACCAAAGATTCCAGGATGACCCGCCAACACCGAGCAATGAACCTCAGAGATAACTCTACTAGTCCATCTATCAGGGACAAACAGTTTCTCCGCTGGACAACGGTCAGGTCTATCAGCCTGAAACTTCTGCAGCACGCGCCGCAAATCAGGGGAGATGGCAGACAAAATCACCCCCTCTTTGAGAATACCCGCCGGCTCAGGAACACCCGGAGAGTCAGGCACAAAACTCCTTGACAGGGCATCAGCCTTCACATCCTTAGAACCCGGAAGGTACGAAACCACAAAATCAAAACGGGAGAAAAACAGCGACCATCGAGCCTGTCTAGGATTCAACCCTTTGGCAGACTCGAGATAAGTCAAATTCTTGTGATCCGTCAAGACCACCACGCGATGCTTGGCTCCTTCAAGCCAATGTCGCCACTCCTCGAATGCCCACTTCATGGCCAACAACTCTCGATTGCCAACATCATAATTGCGCTCAGCAGGCGAGAATTTTCTAGAAAAGAAGGCACATGGTTTCATCACCGAGCCATCAGAACTTCTTTGCGACAAAACAGCCCCTGCTCCAATCTCAGAAGCATCAACCTCGACCTGAAACGGGAGCGAAACATCTGGCTGGCACAACACAGGGGCAGAAGAAAAATGACGCTTCAACTCCTGAAAAGCCTCTACAGCCGCAGAGGACCAATTGACCACATCAGCACCTTTCTTGGTCAAATCAGTCAACGGTTTAGCAACACTAGAAAAATTAGCGATGAAGCGACGGTAAAAATTAGCAAAGCCCAGGAACTTCTGCAGGCTCTTCACAGATGTCGGCTGAGTCCAATCATAAATGGCCTGAACTTTAACAGGGTCCATCTCGATAGTAGAAGGGGAAAAAATGAAACCCAAAAATGAAACCTTCTGAACTCCAAAGAGACATTTCGACCCCTTCACAAACAAGAAATTTGCACGAAGGACCTGGAACACCATTCTGACCCGCTTCACATGAGACTCCCAATCATCCGAAAAGACCAAAATATCATCCAAATATACAATCATGAATCTATCCAGGTACTTTCGGAAGATGTCATGCATAAAGGACTGAAACACAGATGGAGCATTAGAAAGCCCGAATGGCATAACCAGGTACTCAAAATGGCCCTCGGGCGTATTAAATGCTGTTTTCCATTCATCGCCCTGTTTAATTCGCACAGGATTATACGCCCCTCGAAGATCAATCTTGGTGAACCAACTAGCCCCCTTAATCCGAGCAAACAAATAAGACAGCAGCGGCAAAGGGTACTGAAATTTGACTGTGATCTTATTAAGAAGGCGGTAATCAATACAAGGTCTCAAAGAGCCATCCTTCTTGGCCACAAAAAAGAACCCTGCTCCCAACGGTGATGACGACGGGCGAATATGACCTTTCTCCAAGGATTCCTTTATTTAACTCCGCATAGCGGCGTGCTCTGGCACAGATAAATTAAACAGTCGGCCCTTAGGAAACTTACTACCAGGAATCAAATCAATAGCACAATCGCAATCCCTATGAGGAGGTAGGGCACCGGATTTGGGCTCTTCAAATACATCCCGGTAATCTGACAAAAACTCAGGGACTTCAGAAGGAGTGGAAGGCAAAATTGACAGCAATGGAACATCACCATGTACCCCCTGACAACCCCAGCCGGACACAGACATAGATTTCCAATCCAATACTGGATTATGGACCTGTAGCCATGGCAACCCCAAAACGACCACATCATGCAGATTATGCAACACCAAAAAGCGAATATCCTCCTGATGTGCAGGAGCCATGCACATGGTCAATTGAGTCCAGTACTGAGGCTTATTCTTGGCCAAAGGCGTAGCATCAATTCCTCTCAATGGAATAGGATACCGCAAGGGCTCCAAGAAAAAACCACAGCGCCTGGCAAACTCCAAGTCCATCAAATTCAGGGCAGTGCCTGAATCCACAAATGCCATAACAGAATAGGACGACAGAGAGCAAATCAGAGTAACGGACAAAAGAAATTTAGACTGTACCGTACCAATGGTGGCAGACCTAGCGAACCGCTTAGTGCGCTTAGGACAATCGGAGATAGCATGAGTGGAATCACCACAGTAAAAACACAGCCCATTACGACGTCTGTGTTCTTGCCGTTCAGCTCTGGTCAAAGTCCTATCACATTGCATAGGCTCAGGCCTATGCTCAGAGAATACCGCCAAATGGTGCACAGCTTTGCGCTCACGCAAGCGCCGATCGATCTGAATGGCCAAGGACATAGACTCATTCAGACCAGCAGGCGTGGGAAATCCCACCATGACATCCTTAGGGGCTTCGGAAAGACCCTTTCTGAAAATTGCCACCAGGGCACACTCATTCCACTGAGTAAGCACAGACCACTTTCTAAACTTCTGACAGTACACCTCCGCTTCATCCTGACCCTGACACAAAGCCAGCAAGATTTTCTCTGCCTGATCCACTGAATTTGGTTCATCATAAAGCAATCCAAGCGCCAGAAAAAAACGCATCTACATCACGCAATGCAGGATCTCCTGGCGCAAGGGAAAATGCCCAGTCTTGAGGGTCACCACGCAACAAAGAAATAATGATTTTTACTTGTTGAAAGGGGTCACAAGAGGAGCGGGGTTTCAAAGCTAGAAACAGATTACAATTATTTTTGAAATTCAGGAACTTAGATCTATCCCCAGAAAACAAATCAGGAATTGGAATTCTAGGCTCTAACATCGGATTCTGAACCAGAAAATCTTGAATGTTTTGTACCCTTGCAGTGAGATGATCCACACAAGAGGACAGACCTTGAATGTCCATATCTACACCTGTGTCCTGAACCACCCAGAGGTTAAGGGGAAAAAAAAGACAAAACACACTGCAGAGAAAAAAAAATGGTCTCAGAACTTCTCTTATCCCTCTATTGAGATGCATTAATACTTTGGGTCAGCTGTACTGTTATGGACCTGATGGTTAGGAACACCCGGAACGACCTGATGGTTAAACTCACACAGGACATGCTCTGGGAAGTGAGAGCTCTGCTGACTGCAACCCCTAATCCTATCACACAACTAGAAATAGCCGTGGAGCGTACCTAACTCTGCCTAGACGCCTCTTCACAGCCTAAGAGCTAACTAGCCCTAAAGATAGAAAATAAAGCCTACCTTGCCTCAGAGAAATTCCCCAAAGGAAAAGGCAGCCCCCCACATATATTGACTGTGAGTTAAGATGAAAGTCACAAACACAGAAATGACACAGGTTTCAGCAAAGGGAGGCCATACTTACTAAACGGACTGAGGATAGGAAAGGTATCTTTGCGGTCAGCACAAAAACTACAAAAAGACCATGCAGAGTGTGCAAAAAGACCTCCGCACCGACTCACGGTGCGGAGGTGCCACTCTGCATCCCAGAGCTTCCAGCTAGCAAGGCAAAATCATGATAGCAAGCTGGACAAGGAAACAATGAACAAATAATTAACTAGCAGGGACTTAGCTTCTGCTGGAGTAGACAGGTCACTAGAAAGATCCAAGAGCGAACTGAACCAGTACAAGAACATTGACAGCTGGCATGGAGTAACGATCAGAGTGGAGTTAAATAGAGCAGCCAGCCAAAGAATAAACTACGTCACCTGTGGAAGGAACCTCAGAAGCAGCAGCTCCACTCACAGCCACCACAGGGAGTCCATGGACAGAACTCGCCGAAGTACCATTCATGACCACAGGAGGGAGTTCGATAACAGAATTCACAACACTCCTAGCACTTACCTGTGACTCTGGAACAATCAAAAGAATGTCAGAGGTGGCATTTTGGTGGCCCAGCAAAGCAGCTTACAAACTTATTAAAAAGACTCTAAACCCACTTGGTTTATCCATTGGGGGGTAGACAAGTATTGCTCAGCTTGAGCAGACACACATGCTGGAGGGGGAACCCTCCTAGGTAGAATCCAGTTATCAATTTGTTCCACATTGAACCAAGTATCTTAATGAAGGATATCTTTAGTCAGGGTAAGATCACATCAAGAACGACTTATAAACCATGCTGTTCACTTTAAGAAGCCTGCGAGCATGTTGGAGCTTCTCCCTAGAACACATCTGTACACTCCGGTAGATTCTGCTTTACTGCTGAAGTCTCTATAAGGCACTAGTGACTCAGAAAGCTGAGTCTGTTGGGCACTGATGCTATCAAGTGCCTGCATCTGCCTAATTTTGGCACCAAACTAAGGCTGGTTTCACATTTGCAGATGGAGGGCTCCATACGTCCTCCGTGAAGCTCCGCCCACCACCGTACCTCTTACGGGCAGCTCGGCCTACGTTGACATGCGGTGTGCATACCCTATCTTTACCATTAGGTACGCAGGCCATGCCGATGTATGTGGATTCCTCCGCATGCAACCTTTTGACGGTGCGGCGATCTGCGTCGAACGCAACGAGTTTTGGTGGCCTGCATACCCAATGTTAAAGATAGGGTACGCAGGACGCATGCAGCCATAGAAGGAGCTGAATGTAGAGGTGCGGAAGTGGACAGGGCTTCACTGAGGAAGTCCGCAGCCCTCCACAGCCCTGCTGAATGTTAGTGTGAAACTAGCCTAACTGTGTGCATCCATGTAATGATCAGGACATACCAACCTGGGTCTGATAGGTGTAACTCTGCCTAGGAAACTGGGTCTGTTGGGCACTGCCACTGATGCTATCAAGTGCCTGCATCTGCCTAAGTTTGGCACCAAACTAACTGTATGCATGCACGTAGTGCTCAGGACTTACCGACCTGGGTCTGATCACTGTAACGCTGCCTAGTTGCGTCCGCTGTTATGACCTGGTGGTTAGGAGCACCTGGAAAGACCTGATGGTTAAACCGATACAGGACAAGCTCTGGGAAGTGGGAACTCTGCTGACCACAACCCCTAATCCTATCACACACACTAGAAATAGCCGTGGAGCGTACCTGACATGGCCTAGACGCCTCGGCACAGCCTAAGAACTAGCTAGCCCTAGAGATAGAAAATAAAGCCTACCTTGCCTCAGAGAAATTTCCCCAAAAGAAAAGGCAGCCCCCCGCAAATATTAACTGTGAGTTAAGATGAAAGTCACAAACACAGAAATGAAACAGGTTTTAGCAAAAGGAGGCCAGACTAACTAAATAGACAGAGGATAGGAAAGGTATATTTGCGGTCAGCACAAAAAACTACAAAAGACCACGCAGAGTGTGCAAAAAGACCCCCGCACTGACTCACGGTGCGGAGGCGCCACCCTGCATCCCAGAGCTTCCAGCTAGCAAGACAAAATCATGAAAGCAAGCTGGACTAGAAAACCAAGAACAGAAAATAACAATCGGGGACTTAGCTTCTTGCAGGAAGAGACAGGTCTCCAGAAAGATCCAAGAGTGAACAGAACCAGCACAGGAACATTGACAGCTGGCATGGAGTAACGATCTGAGTGGAGTTAAATAGAGAAGCCAGCCTAAGAATAACCTAGGTCACCTGTGGAAGGAACCTCAGATCCAGCAACTCCACTTACAGCCACTAGAGGGAGTCCACGGACAGAACTCGCCGAAGTACCATTCACGACCACAGGAGGGAGCCCGATAACAGAATTCACAACAGTACCCCCCCCCTTGAGGAGCGGTCACCGAACCCTCACCAGAACCCCCAGGCCGATCAGGGGGAGCCAAATGAAAGGCACGAACCAGATCGGCAGCATGAACATCAGCGGCAACAACCCAGAAATTATCTTCCTGACCATAACCCTTCCACTTGACCAGGTACTGGAGTTTCCATCTCGAAATACGAGAATCCAAAATCTTCTCCACCACATACTCAAACTCCCCCTCGACCAACACCGGGGCAGGAGGGTCAACGGAGGGAACCATAGGCGCCACATATCTCCGCAACAACGACCTATGGAACACATTATGGATGGCAAAAGAAGCTGGAAGGGCCAAACGAAATGACACAGGATTGAGAACTTCAGAAATCTTATAAGGGCCAATGAAACGAGGCTTAAATTTAGGAGAGGAAACCTTCATAGGAACATAACGAGACGACAACCAAACCAAATCCCCAGCACAAAGTCGGGGACCAACACAGCGACGGCGGTTAGCGAAACGTTGAGCCTTCTCCTGGGACAATGTCAAATTGTCCACTACGTGAGTCCAAATTTGCTGCAACCTGTCCACCACAGAATCTACACCAGGACAGTCCGAAGGCTCAACCTGCCCTGAAGAAAAACGAGGATGGAAACCAGAATTACAGAAAAAAGGCGAAACCAAAGTAGCCGAGCTGGCCCGATTATTAAGGGCGAACTCAGCCAAAGGCAAGAAGGACACCCAATCATCCTGATCAGCAGAAACAAAACATCTCAGATATGTTTCCAAAGTCTGATTGGTTCGTTCGGTTTGGCCATTTGTCTGAGGATGGAAGGCCAGCTGTACTGTTATGACCTGGTGGTTAGGAGCACCTGGAAAGACCTGATGGTTAAACCGATACAGGACAAGCTCTGGGAAGTGGGAACTCTGCTGACCGCAACCCCTAATCCTATCACACACTAGAAATAGCCGTGGAGCGTACCTGACATGGCCTAGACGCCTGGGCACAGCCTAAGAACTAGCTAGCCCTAAAGATAGAAGATAAAGCCTACCTTGCCTCAGAGAAATTTCCCCAAAGGAAAAGGCAGCCCCCCACAAATATTAACTGTGAGTTAAGATGAAAGTCACAAACACAGAAATGAAACAGGTTTTAGCAAAGGGAGGCCAGACTAACTAAATAGACAGAGGATAGGAAAGGTATCTTTGCGGTCAGCACAAAAAACTACAAAAGACCATGCGGAGTGTGCAAAAAGACCCCCGCACCGACTCACGGTGCGGAGGCGCCACCCTGCATCCCAGAGCTTCCATCTAGCAAGACAAAATCATGAAAGCAAGCTGGACTAGAAAACCAAGAACAGAAAATAACAATCGGGGACTTAGCTTCTTGCAGGAAGAGACAGGTCTCCAGAAAGATCCAAGAGCGAACTGAACCAGCACAGGAACATTGACAGCTGGCATGGAGTAACGATCTGAGTGGAGTTAAATAGAGAATCCAGCCTAAGAATAACCTAGGTCACCTGTGGAAGGAACCTCAGATCCAGCAACTCCACTCACAGCCACCAGAGGGAGTCCACGGACAGAACTCGCCGAAGTACCATTCACGACCACAGGAGGGAGCCCGATAACAGAATTCACAACAGTCCGCCTGGCCAACGACTGCATGAGCAGGAGATGGCGAGTCTCTAGACGGCATGTGGTGCCACTGTTGACTTGATGGAGGGCCCTCCAGCTGCATCTCTGATACTGGTGGTGATTTCAGCTCTACTCTTTCGTGCAGACGTCATCACTGAATGCATCTCACCTGTTGGTGGAGCTGGAATAGGCCTGAACCCAATTGTTCCAAGTCCTGGCATATCGCAAAGCAGGCGGAAAAGGATGTGTGCAATGGGGAAGGTGAAATAAAGACATGAGTTCTGGTCAACGAGCTGCATGAGCAAGACAAGTGAGTGGTAGAGTAAGTATAAATTTAATTTTATATTCTAAAATTACTATGCTTGGTGTAAGCTGCCGTCTTCAGGTCTTCCCAGCACTGCTTCGGTCCCAAATTGCCATCTGGTGACTGCAACTTCTGAGTGACCAGAAGTCAGAGTTAACAGCCACAAGTTTTCAATGAAAATCTACTAGAGCTTCAT
Organism: Ranitomeya imitator; assembly: GCF_032444005.1. NCBI lineage: Eukaryota > Metazoa > Chordata > Amphibia > Anura > Dendrobatidae > Ranitomeya > Ranitomeya imitator. Next base: position 200,139,696 of record NC_091285.1, on the reverse strand, counting down.
TCTGATTCTCATATATTTAAATTGAGTAGTGACCTTTAGTATACCCAGCAAACACTGCAGCCATCTGCTAAGCATCAAACTGCAGAAGACGACTGGAGCGGTGCCGATAACAGAAGAAGACGGAGACTGGTGAGTATAATACTAGGGGCAGTTAACTTACATTAGTAATATTAATCCAGTGGTAAAATAAAAAAATGCTGGAGTGGTGCTTTAAATCTGACAAATACATTCTATCATCTCATATTTTTCACTATAATTATAGAGGCCTGTTTACATACCATAATGTTTCAATCGAATAGCATAATCATAACCTTCTTTTCATAGGCACCAAGCACCTCCCTGACTGACTGTTTCCTCTTCAAACTCAGCAATAGAAATAAATTAATTACATTGGAGAATTAAGATTCATAGTGTTGTGCTTCCTAAGACTGAAATCCCACAAAAATCATGATTGCGGTTATGCAGAGGAGTCGTAAACCAAGTACAGCTGATGTTACCATCGGTGTTAAAATCTCAATGTTGATAAATTATGTGGTAAGATTATTTCCGGCCTTGCCATGTTTGAATGAACCGTGAACATATTTGGAAATACTTCCTTTTTTTTCACAGAACATATACATTATGTTAGATTGTTGTGCTAGCTTCCAGTAAGCTTGCGCTTTCAGCTGTAACAAGGTGGTCTGGGGACTAAGCAACTTAAGAACATCCAGTTCTCATTTTCTTCGTAAAACGTAAACCCCTGACAGTTGTTATAAAGACGAAATGAAGACCACAATTTAGTGTGAACCTGGCATACATGTAAAGAATACAAAAGCTAACTGTTAGGAATAATGAAGAGATACATGATATGCTTTGGACACATAAGTAGAATAGCTGCTGTTCTATTTCCCAGAAGCCCTTAGGATGAAATTATGTCATTCACGCCACAGTTGCAATTTCTTGGGCAACAAGATATGCAACTTTTGGTAACATAAAACAGCAGATGAAAATGTAGAGGATTTTTAGTGACTGCATAAAACATGACTGTTAATAGAAAAAGTATGTGTTTTATTTTCTCATATTTATAGCACTGTGCATTGGACATTTGTTAAAGAAAAGCTCAGGCGTATAGAACAAATGTATATGGGGTTATTTAAGGTGAACTTAATAATACAGAAGAAATACTGTTCCTGAGTCTAGGCTCTTTATTACCATCAGGCAGCATCTGTTTTAAGATTTTATAAAAAATGAAGAGTTTAAAGGGAACCAGTCATACAAATTGTATTTACCTGCAGATATTGGTGTAATCTGCAGGTAAATTGCATTTTAACCCATTTAAATAATGTGTAGCTGGTTTACTGGAGCAGCAACTACAGGGAGAAAACAAAATTTTATCTTCCCTGCAGCCACTCTTTTTTAGTTATCGGAAGAGTGTAATGAGTGGTTAAAGTTCATGCTCACTGTTCTGCACGGCCCTCTTTAAATCCTCATATGTCTTGGCAATAAGAACAAAATAAACTGAAACTTATCTCACCTCTTTTCCATTATGAGGTGTTGTGGCCTCATCTTTTTCCCTACATTCTACATCACTGCACAGGTGGTGCAATGAAGTAATGTCATTGCGCTGCATGTCTTGCCCTGCATGATCCTGACCTCTCGTATGCCACAGGATTAAAGCAACCTGCAGTTTTAGAGAGGTAGAGAATAGGGTTGAGTGAAACGGATCAAACAGATTCAAAAATCGCCGACTTTAGGCAAAGTCGGGTTTCATGAAACCCGACCCTAGTGTGGGATTGGCGATGAGGTCGGCAATCTGTGCGCAAAAGTCGCGTTTTGCATGATGCTTTCAGCACCATTTTTCAGCCAATGAAGGAGGACGCAGAGTGTGGGCAGTGTGATGACATAGGTCTCGGTCCCCACCATCTTAGAGAAGAACATTACAGTGATTGGCTTGCTTTCTGCGGCGTCACAGGGGCTATAAAGGGGCATGCATGCCGGCCGCCATCTTACTTCTGCCGATCTTAGCATAGGGAGAGGTTGCTGCAGCTTCATCAGAAGAAGGAATATAGTTAGGGAGGGAAGATTAACCCCGAAACTGCTTGTGCTGTAGCGTTTTCCACTGTCCAACACCACCATTTTTTTGCAAAAACAGTGGAGGCTATATTTTTGTGCATCAGCTCTGTATCTTATTAGGCTGCCTTATAAGGCTCCCTGATAGCTGTATCGCTGTTTGAACACCGCTGTGTAAACCAACTGCTTTTTTAAAAGCAAAAATCCTGTTGCTCCTTTCTGCACAGTTATCTTGCTTATTTGTCCACACTTTTGTGTGCAGCAGTCCTTTTTATTGCTGCCATACTTGTCCTGAGATCATTGTAGGGAGATTGAAATTGTACTACAGTCCTTGTATATTTTCATATATCTTCCAGCCACTTTCTGACACTTACATTGTGTTGTTTTATACACTGGGCCTGAGTTTTGGTTCAGTCTCCCCCCAAAAAAGTGAGATTCAAATTCTCACAAAGTGGATATAATTCAGTCCTGTTAGTTTGTCGTATGTCAGCCAGCCACTTTCTGCCACGTAGATTGCGTTGTTATATACACTGGGCCTGAGTTTTGGTTCAGTCTCCCCCCCAAAAAAAGGGAGATTCAAATTCTCACAAAGTGGATATACTTCAGTCCTGTTTGTTAGGGTTAGCGGAACACACCAAATAATAAGATAGGTAGAATATGGTGCATTCGCAGCCCGGGGTCCACCGTGCAGAGATGGAACCTGCTGCCAAGTAATGACAGACTATATGGTGGTACAATGTGAATACACACGGGTTAGCTTCACCCTGTGTGAAGGAAGCGAACCATGTTAAGTCACAGGGCCGCGGTACCGCACACAAGAGCACAAGCAAGGAGTCTCCGAGCTCAGTCCTAAGACTTGGGATCTGAGTCTGTGTAGACTACTTGCGGTCGACACTGCAACTGGGGTGTCAGCGTAACCAAAATAATAAAGGAATGCACGAGAGTGCATGCGGTGCCACACTGGCGGACGCCGCTAACCACCCAGGCTTGGGTCAGGAAAGCGCTGTGAAAGCACACGGCACCGCACTGGCGGACACAGCAACTAGACGCTGTATTAGTGTGTAACGTGCTGTTGGATAAGTCGGGCGCTAGATAGCAATCATACACCTTCCGCGAACAGTCATCCAATAGGGAGCGTTATTTAACCCCTTAGTGACAGAGCCAATTTGGTACTTAATGACCAGGCCAATTTTTGCAATTCTGACCACTGTCACTTTGAGGTTATAACTCTGGAACGCTTCAACGGATCCCGCTGATTCTGAGATTGTTTTTTCGTGACATATTGTACTTCATGTTAGTGGTAACATTTCTTTGATATTACTTGCGATTATTTATGAAAAAAACGGAAATATGGCGAAAATTTTTAAAATTTTGCAATTTTCAAACTTTGTATTTTTATGCCCTTAAATCAGAGAGATATGTCACGAAAAATAGTTAATAAATAACATTTCCCACATGTCTACTTTACATCAGCACAATTTTGGAAACAAAATTTTTTTTTGTTAGGGAGTTATAAGGGTTAAAAGTTGACCAGCAATTTCTCATTTTTACAACACCATTTTTTTTTAGGGACCACATCACATTTGAAGTCATTTTGAGGAGTCTATATGATAGAAAATAATGAAGTGTGAACCATTCTAAAAACTACACCCCTCAAGGTTCTCAAAACCACATTCAAGAAGTTTATTAACCCTTTACGTGCTTCACAGGAACTGAAACAATGTGGAAGGAAAAAATGAACATTTAACTTTTTTTTGCAAACATCTTAATTCAGAACCATTTTTTTCATTTTCACAAGTGTAAAAACAGAAATGTAACCATAAATTTTGTTATGCAATTTCTCCTGAATACGCCAATACCCCATATGTGGGGGTAAACCACTGTTAGGGCGCACCGCAGAACTTAGAAGTGAAGGAGCGCCGTTTGACTTTTTCAATGCAGAATTGGCTGGAATTGAGATCGGACGCCATGTTGCGTTTGGAGAGCCCCTGATGTGCCTAAACAGTGGAAACCCCCACAAATGACACCATTTTGGAAACTAGACCCCTTAAGGAACTTATCTAGATGTGTGGTGAGCACTTTGAACCCCCAAGTGCTTCACAGAAGTTTATAACGTAGAGCCGTGAAAATAAAAAATCGCTTTTGTTTACACAAAAATGATATTTTTGCCCACAAATTCTTATTTTCACAAGTGTAACAGGAGAAATTAGACCACAAAAGTTGTTGTGCGATTTCTCCTGAATACATCGATACCCCATACGTGAGGGTAAACCACTGTTTGGGCGCACCGCAGAGCTTGGAAGTGAAGGAGCGCCGTTTTACTTTTTCAATGTAGAATTGGCTGGAATTGAGATTGGACGCCATGTTGCGTTTGGAGAGCCCCTGATGTGCCTAAACAGTGGAAACCCCCCACAAGTGACACCATTTTGGAAACTAGACCCCTTAAGGAACTTATCTAGATGTATGGCGAGCACTTTGAACCCCCATGTGCTTCACAGAAGTTTATAACGTAGAGCCGTGAAAAAAAAAATCGCATTTTTTCTACAAAAATGATCTTTTTGCCCACAAATTTTTATTTTCACAAGGGTAACAGGAGAAATTAGACCACTAAAGTTGTTGTGCAATTTCTCCTGAGTACGCTGATACCCAATATGTGAGGGTAAACCACTGTTAGGGCGCACCGCAGAGCTTGGAAGAGAAGGAGTGCCGTTTTACTTTTTCAATGTAGAATTGGCTGGAATTGAGATTGGACGCCATGTCGCGTTTGGAGAGCCCCTGATGTGCCTAAACAGTGGAAACCCCCCACAAGTGACACCATTTTGGAAACTAGACCCCTTAAGGAACTTATCTAGATGTGTGGAGAGCACTTTGAACCCCCATGTGCTTCACAGAAGTTTATAACGTAGAGCCGTGAAAAAAAAAATTTGCATTTTTTCTACAAAAATGATCTTTTTGCCCACAAATTTTTATTTTCACAAGGGTAACAGGAGAAATTAGACCACTACAGTTGTTGTGCAATTTCTCCTGAGTACGTCAATACCCAATATGTGGGGGTAAACCACTGTTTGGGCGCACCGCAGAGCTTGGAAGAGAAAGAGTGCCGTTTTACTTTTTCAATGTAGAATTGGCTGGAATTGAGATCGGACGCCATGTCGCGTTTGGAGAGCCCCTGATGTGCCTAAACAGTAGAAATCCCCCACAAGTGACCCCATTTTGGAAACTAGACCCCCCATGGAACTTATCTAGATGTGTGGTGAGAACCTTGAATGCCCATGTGCTTCACAGAAGTTTATAATGCAGAGCCGTGAAAATAAAAAATATATTTTTTTTCCACAAAAAAGATTTTTAGCCAAGTTTTTATTTTCACAAGGGTAACAAGAGAAATTGGACCCCAAAAGTTGTTGTCCAATTTGTCCTGAGTATGCTGGTACCCCATATGTGGGGGTAAACCACTGTTTGGGAGCACGGCAGAGCTCGGAAGGGAAGGAGCGCCTATTTGGAATGCAGACTTTGATAGAATGGTCTGTGGGCATTATGTTGCGATTGCAGAGCCCCTGATGTACCTAAACTGTAGTAACCCCCCACAAGTGACCCCATTTTGGAAACTAGACCCCCCAAGGAACTTATCTAGATGTGTGGTGAGAACTTTAAATGCCCAAGTGCTTCACAGAAGTTTAGAATGCAGAGTTGTGAAAATAAAAAATATTTTTTTTTCCACAAAAAAGATATTGTAGCCCCCAAGTTTTTATTTTCACAAGGGTAACAGGAGAAATTGGACTGCAATAGTTGTTGTCCAATTTATCCCGAGTACGCTGATGCGCCATATGTGGGGGTAAACCACTGTTTGGGCGCATGGCAGAGCTTGGAAGTGAAGGAGCGCCGTTTTACTTTTTCAATGTAGAATTGGCTGGAATTGAGATTGGACGCCATGTCGCTTTTGGAGAGCCCCTGATGTGCCTAAACAGTGGAAACCCCCCACAAGTGACACCATTTTGGAAACTAGACCCCTTAAGGAACTTATCTAGATGTGTGGCGAGCACTTTGAACCCCCATGTGCTTCACAGAAGTTTATAACGTAGAGCCGTGAAAAAAAAAAATCGCATTTTTTCTACAAAAATGATCTTTTTGCCCACAAATTTTTATTTTCACAAGGGTAACAGGAGAAATTAGACCACTAAAGTTGTTGTGCAATTTCTCCTGAGTACGCTGATACCCAATATGTGAGGGTAAACCACTGTTAGGGCGCACCGCAGAGCTTGGAAGAGAAGGAGTGCCGTTTTACTTTTTCAATGTAGAATTGGCTGGAATTGAGATTGGACGCCATGTCGCGTTTGGAGAGCCCCTGATGTGCCTAAACAGTGGAAACCCCCCACAAGTGACACCATTTTGGAAACTAGACCCCTTAAGGAACTTATCTAGATGTGTGGAGAGCACTTTGAACCCCCATGTGCTTCACAGAAGTTTATAACGTAGAGCCGTGAAAAAAAAAATTTGCATTTTTTCTACAAAAATGATCTTTTTGCCCACAAATTTTTATTTTCACAAGGGTAACAGGAGAAATTAGACCACTAAAGTTGTTGTGCAATTTCTCCTGAGTACGTCGATACCCAATATGTGGGGGTAAACCACTGTTTGGGCGCACCGCAGAGCTTGTAAGAGAAAGAGTGCCGTTTTACTTTTTCAATGTAGAATTGGCTGGAATTGAGATCGGACGCCATGTCGCGTTTGGAGAGCCCCTGATGTGCCTAAACAGTAGAAATCCCCCACAAGTGACCCCATTTTGGAAACTAGACCCCCCATGGAACTTATCTAGATGTGTGGTGAGAACCTTGAATGCCCAAGTGCTTCACAGAAGTTTATAATGCAGAGCCGTGAAAATAAAAAATATTTTTTTTTTCCACAAAAAAGATTTTTAGCCAAGTTTTTATTTTCACAAGGGTAACAGGAGAAATTGGACTGCAATAGTTGTTGTCAATTTATCCCGAGAACGCTGATGCGCCATATGTGGGGGTAAACCACTGTTTGGGCGCATGGCAGAGCTCGGAAGGGAAGGAGCGCCTTTTTGGAATGCAGACTTTGATAGAATGGTCTGTGGGCATTATGTTGCGATTGCAGAGCCCCTGATATACCTAAACTGTAGTAACCCCCCACAAGTGACCCCATTTTGGAAACTAGACCCCCAAAGGAACTTATCTAGATGTGTGGTGAAAACTTTGAATGCCCAAGTGCTTCACAGAAGTTTAGAATGCAGAGTCGTGAAAATAAAAAATATTTTTTTTTCCACAGAAAAGATATTGTAGCCCCCAAGTTTTTATTTTCACAAGGGTAACAGGAGAAATTGGACTGCAATAGTTGTTGTCCAATTTATCCCGAGTACGCTGATGTGCCATATGTGGGGGTAAACCACTGTTTGGGCGTACGGCAGAGCTCGGAAGGGAAGGAGCGCCTTTTTGGAATGCAGACTTTGATAGAATGGTCTGTGGGCATTATGTTGCGATTGCAGAGCCCCTGATATACCTAAACTGTAGTAACCCCCCACAAGTGACCCCATTTTGGAAACTAGACCCCCCAAGGAACTTATATAGATGTGTGGTGAGAACTTTGAATGCCCAAGTGCTTCACAGAAGTTTAGAATGCAGAGTCGTGAAAATAAAAAATATTTTTTTTTTCACAAAAAAGATTTTGTAGCCCCCAAGTTTTTATTTTCACAAGGGTAAGAAGAGAAATTGGACCCCAGAAGTTGTTGTCCAATTCATCCCGAGTACGCTGATGCCCCATATGTGGGGGTAACCCACTGTTTGGGCGCACGGCAGAGCTCAGAAGGGAGGGAGCACCATTTGACTTTTTGAGCGCAAAATTGGCTGTCGTGTTTGGAGACCCCCTGATGTACCTAAACAGTGGAAACCCCCCAATTCTAGCTCCAACCCTATCCCCAACACACCCCTAACCCTAATCCCAACCTGATCCATAATCCTAATCACTAACCCTAACCATAATCACAACCCTTACCCCAAAACAACCTTAATGTCAACCCTAACCATAACCCTAATCAAAACCCTAAATCCAACACACCCCTAATCCTAATCTCAACCCTAACCTCAAACCTAACCCTAATCCCAATCCCAATACACCCCTAATCACAACCCTAACCTTAACCCTAATCCCAAACCTAACACTAATCCCAAGCGTAACCCTAATGCCAACCCTAACCCTAATACCAACCCTAATCCAAACCCTAACCCTAATCCCAGCTCTAACCCTAACTTTAGCCCCAACCCTAGCCCTAACTTTAGCCCCAACCCTAACCCTAGCCCTAAGGCTACTTTCACACTTGCGTCGTTTGGCATTCCGTCGCAATCCGTCATTTTGGACAAGAAACGGATCCTGCAAATGTGCCCGCAGGATGCGTTTTTTGCCCATAGACTTGTATTGCCGACGGATCGTGACAGATGGCCACACATCGCGTCCGTCGTGCACTGGATCAGTGTTTTGGCGGACCGTCAGCACAAAAAAACGTTCAATGTAATGTTTTTTTGTACGTCGCATCCGCCATTTCTGACCGCGCATGCGTGGCCGTAACTCCGCCCCCTCCTCCCCAGGACATAGATTGGGCAGCGGATGCGTTGAAAAACTACAGCTGCTGCCCACGTTGTGCACAATTTTCACAACGTGCGTCGGTATGTCGGGCCGACGCATTGCGACGGCCCCGTACCGACGTAAGTGTGAAAGAAGCCTAACCCTAAATTTAGCCCCAACCCTAACCCTAAATTTAGCCCCAACCCTAACCCTAAATTTAGCCCCAACCCTAGCCCCAACCCTAGCCCTAACCCTAGCCCTAACCCTAGCCCTAACCCTACCCTTAACCCTAGCCCTACCCCTAACCCTACCCCTAACCCTACCCCTACCCCTAACCCTACCCCTAACCCTACCCCTAATTTTAGCCCCAACTGCTGTTCTCCTGCCGGCCGGCAGATGGAGACAGATGGCGGGCGCACTGGGCATGCGTCCGCCATGTTCTTCTGCCGGCGGCCAGGAGGAGCAGCAAGAGGATCCAGGGACCTAGGTGAGTATGCTAGGGTCCCCGAATCCCCCTATTTCTCTGTCCTCTGATGTGCGATCACATCAGAGGACAGAGAATTATACTTTACCTTTTTTTTTTTGCGGTCGCCGGTAAACAGTAAAATTACCGGCGATCGCAAAACAGGGGTCGGTAATACCGACCCCGATCATGCTCTTTGGGGTCTCGGCTACCCCCGGCAGCCGAGACCCCAAAGATTCTCCCGGTGCCGGCCGGCGGGCGCACTGCGCATGCGCCCGCCATTTTGAAGATGGCGGCGCCCACCGGGAGACACGAGGTGCATCGGGGGAGCTAGGTGAGTATTGGGGGGCCACCTGGGACCCCTTTTCTCTGTCCTCCGATGTGCGATCACATCGGAGGACAGAGAAATTAAAAAGAGATCGCTTTTTTTTTTTTTTTTTTGCGATCGGCGGTAAACGGTTAATTACCGGCGATCGCAAATGCGGGGTGGGTTAAAAAACCCCCGAATCATGTTCTCTGGGGTCTCGGCTACCCTCGGCAGCCGAGACCCCGGAGAAAATCGGCCTCTGGGGGGCGCTATTGACTTTTTCCACAGCGCCGTTAATTAACGGCGCTGTGGTTTAAGTACCCTTAGCGGCCGCCGTTAAAAGGCGTATTGGCGGTCGCTAAGGGGTTAAAGAGCGACTTTCACTCACAACACACACACACATTTACAAATGTACACTAGCGCATGGCCGTGCGGCCATGCGAGCCTTAAATAGCTGCAGCATGTATAGGACCTTTCAAAAGAAGGACCAATGGAATTGCTGCAGTACCTGAGCATGTGACCCTAGATCTCCACTGAGAGATCTTGCCCTGGGCATACTCAGTGTGCAAAGCAGAACTTAGTCCTAGTACCTACAGGACCTTCCGTGAGAAGGACCAATGGAAGACGCTGCAGTACCTGAGCATGTGACCCTAGATCTCCACTGAGAGATCTTGCCCTGGGCATGCTCAGTGTGTGCAAAGTGGGACTTAGTCTCAGAAGTATCTGCTCGCTGCTGCCCAGCACCGGCTTCAATGGCAGAAGCTGGAAAAGCAGCAGCAACCCTATGCACAGAGTGACACTGAGCAAGACGCTGGGACCGACGTCTCTGCTGAGCAGACTCCACTGCGGCTGGAGAAGAATAGGAGACCGCAGCAGAGATGGTTTGAGATTCCCCCTGTGCAGAGGCAGGAACTCGACACCTAACATTCCCCCCCCCCTCCCTAGACCCTGCTACGCTCGAAGGTAGCAATGAGCTGTGGAGCTCGAATGTGTTCAGCAGGCTCCCAGGACCTGTCCTCTGGGCCATAACCCTTCCAATCCACCAAATAGAATTTTTATATAGTGACAAATACACAGGTTTTAATTTATGATTTTTAATAAAGAATTTTATTTTAAATACACTTTCATATACACTATGGGACAGCAGAGGCTTAATAGGATATGTGCAATCTAGTGCTGCTCCTGAAAAGATAAATACATGGGCTGAGTCCGTAGTGTAAGGGTAGCTGCGGTAATGTAGAGTCCTTGTGGCATACCCGAACCATTCAGGTGTAGAGGCGGGATATGTGCAGGCTAGTGGCACTGTCAAAACATATAAAGGGAGGAGATGGTATGACAAGCATTAACCCTGATGAAAAAGGCCGTCTGCCTTCGAAACACTTTGGTTAGGTCATTCCTTCTTGGCTCCAACGCCGCTCTGTACCTTTGTGATGTCACAGTTCAGGCACGCGTGAGCAGGCACCGGCAGCCATCTCCTCTCAGCAGTAACCAGGGACGCCTTCGGCCGGGGCTCCCTAGGTGTCGCGTCAGCTGCCATACTCCTCCCCGCTTTCTCCCCCGCATACTCTGCAGCAGCAAGTAGCGGACTCTGGATCTTTTCTTTCCCCCTTCGCATACCCACGCCGACTGGACACACCTCCCAGAGGCATCGTGAGTCGTGAAACCAAGACTACACGTGCACCACCAGCGGGGTAAACACCGTCCCGCAGTGCAGTTTTATGCGTACATTTTAGCCACTTTATTAAGGGGTACTTATTACTATTATCAACATCTACTTCCTGTCATTACTTCTATACTTGCGGTGCTCAGTTGCCGGCTATACGTCTTCCAGCACCACTTAGTATTTAACCCCTAAGAGCGGCATCACACTTTCTTGTGGTATAGCATTATTTATCTCTAGGATAGGCACAGATCCTGTTAGTGATCCCAGCAGCTAAGGGTATATTTTGCGTAACTTATTCTCCCTTGCATCGGGCACGTGCCCACATTGAGGTGAGCGCCAGTGTGTTTTACTTCTTCTACTTTATAATAATAGTTAGGCATTGAAAACTGGGGGTCATTTGGCTAAAGTTGTGGGGGGGTAGGGCTGGCTCAAGATTTTCGTGGGCCCAGGAAACGCGGAATACGTCACGGTGGTGGAGCAGAGAGAGGTAAGTATTTCAACTTTGCAAGTGCTGTGATCCAGAGCAAGCAGGGGGGCCCACTCGATGGCACTGGCACAGGGCCCCTCATAGTATGGCAGTTTGTTTGACGGCAGGTGGCGCCTCCCACTGTCAGAGACACTTTTGTGTACTATGAGGGGTGGTATAGTATGTGGGAAGGGGAACCTAACTTTCAGCAGGGTCAGATTCTGGCTGTGTAGAGTGCAAGGAGAATGTAGTGGTCTGGGCCAATGTACCAGTAGACTCATCTAGCAGTGGCTGGGCAGTGGGCAGGATGAGGAGGACACACAGATAAAGGCCCAAATAATAAAGTAAGCTAAATGCAGTTCAAAATTGGTAACAGGACTAAACAGGCGACATTGCTTTGTTCAGTGGAGGAAAACTGTAATGAGGGGCAGACACAGTTAGTAGGCTCAAATACTAAAGTAGGTTAAATGCAGTTCAAAATTGTTAACAAGACTAAACGAGCGGCATTGCTTTGTTCAGTGGAGGACAACTGTAATGAGTGGCAGACACAGTTAGTAGGCCCAAATAATAAATTAGGCTAAATGCAGTTCAAAATTGTTAACAGGACTAAACAGGTGGCATTGCTTTGTTCAGTGGAGGATAACTGTAATGAGTGGCAGACACAGTTAGTAGGCCCAAATATTAAAGTAGGCTAAATGCAGTTCAAAATTGGTAACAGGACTAAACAGGCGGCATTGCTTTGTTCAGTGGAGGACAACTATAATGAGTGGCAGACACAGTTATTAGGCCCAAATATTAACGTAGGCTAAATGCAGTTCAAAATTGGTAACAGGACTAAACAGGCGGCATTGCTTTGTTCAGTGGAGGACAACTGTAATGAGTGGCAGACACAGTAAAGTAGGCACAGATAGTAAAGTAGGCTAAATGCAGTTCAAAATTGTTATCAGGACTAAACGGGCGACATTGCTTTGTTCAGTGGAGGACAACTGTAATGAGTGGCAGACACAGTTAGTAGGCCCAAATATTAACCCCTTACTGACCTCGGATGGGATAGTACGTCCGAGGTCAGCTCCCCTGCTTTGATGCAGGGCTCCGCGGTGAGCCCGCATCAAAGTCGGGACATGTCAGCTGTTTTGAACAGCTGACATGTGCCCGCAATAGCGGCGGGTGAAATCGCGATTCACCCGACGCTATTAACTAGTTAAATGCCACTGTCAAATGCAGACATCGGCATTTAACTACCGCATCCGGCCGGGCGGCCGGATAAGAGCGCATCGCCAACCCCCGTCACATGATCGGAGGTCGGCGATGCTTCTCCATTGTAACCATAGAGGTCCTTGAGACCTCTATGGTTACTGATCGCCGGTAGCTGTGAGCGCCACCCTGTGGTCGGCGCTCACAGCACACCTGATTTTCTGGTACATAGCAGCGAACAGCAGATCGCTGCTATGTAGCAGAGACAATCGTGCTGTGCCTGCTTCTAGCCTCCCATGGAGGCTATTGAAGCATGGCAAAAGTTTAAAAAAAAATTTAAATAAAATTTGAAAAAAATAAAAAAAATATAAAAGTTTAAATCACCCCCCTTTCTCCCCAATCAAAATAAATCAATAAAAAAAAAATCAAACCTACACATATTTGGTATCACCGCGTTCAGAATCACCCAATCTATCAATAAAAAAAAAAGATTAACCTGATCGCTAAACGGCGTAACGAGAAAAAAAAATCGAAACGCCAGAATTATGTTTTTTTGGTCGCCGCGACATTGCATTAAAATGCAATAATGGGCGATCAAATGAACGTATCTGCACCGAATTGGAATCACCAGCTCGGCACGCAAAAAATAAGCCCTCAACCGACCCCAGATCATGAAAAATGGAGACGCTACGAATATCGGAAAATGAAGAACCTAGCAAAAAAGCCAAACAAAAAACAAGTGTGGGACTGCACTTTTTTTGCAATTTCACTGCAATTGGATTTTTTTCCTCGTTTTCTAGTACACGACATGGTAAAACCAATGATGTCGTTCAAAAGTACAACTCGTCCCGCAAAAAATAAGCCCTTACATGGCCAAATTGACGGAAAAAAAAAAGTTATGGCGCTGGGAAGGAGGGGAGCGAAAAACGAACACGGAAAAATGGAAAATCCCAAGGTCATAAAGGGGTTAAAGTAGGCTAAATGCAGTTCAAAATTGGTAACAGGACTAAACAGGCGGCATTGCTTTGTTCAGTGGAGGACAACTGTAATGAGTGGCAGACACAGTTAGTAGGCCCAAATACTAAAGTAGGCTAAATGCAGTTCAAAATTGTTAAACATGTTACAGATTTAAAATCTCCATCATGTTTAAATTTTGGTGCAGATATTTTCCTCTTAACATGAAAGTGGAATCTGCAGCTCAACTCTCTGACAAATCCACCACGTATGAAACTTGCCCTAAAGGTTTTGACAAACTGTTGTTAATATATATGTGTGTGTGTGAGTTGTTTCTAGAAGTATCTTTTCTCCTTGCAGAGATTGACATGCTAAACACTAGCTATTGAACCCGTTCTACACCCGGGTGGCGAGCATTTATATTGGTATATGGTCTCCATCCTGGTATGTGCTGCTCCATCCTGCGCCCCCATCCTGTCATGTGCTGCTCCCATCCTGCGCCCCCGTTCTGTCATGTGCTGCTCCCATCCTGCGCCTCCATTCTGTCATTTGCTGCTCCCATCCTGTCATTTGCTGCTCCCATCCTGCGCCCGTTCTGTCATTTGCTGCTCCCATCCTGCGTCCCCGTTCTGTCATGTGCTGCTGCCATCCTGCGCCCGTTCTGTCATGTGCTGCTGCCATCCTGCGCCCGTTCTGTCATGTGCTGCTGCCATCCTGCGCCCGTTCTGTCATGTGCTGCTGCCATCCTGCGCCCGTTCTGTCATGTGCTGCTGCCATCCTGCGCCCGTTCTGTCATGTGCTGCTGCCATCCTGCGCCCGTTCTGTAATGTGCTGCTGCCATCCTGCACCCGTTCTGTCATGTGCTGCTGCCATCCTGCGCCCGTTCTGTCATGTGCTGCTGCCATCCTGCGCCCGTTCTGTCATGTGCTGCTCCCATCCTGCGCCCGTTCTGTCATGTGCTGCTGCCATCCTGCGCCCGTTCTGTCATGTGCTGCTGCCATCCTGCGCCCGTTCTGTCATGTGCTGCTGCCATCCTTCGCCCGTTCTGTCATGTGCTGCTGCCATCCTTCGCCCGTTCTGTCATGTGCTGCTGCCATCCTGCGCCCGTTCTGTCATGTGCTGCGGCCATCCTGCGCCCGTTCTGTCATGTGCTGCTGCCATCCTGCGCCCGTTCTGTCATGTGTTGCGGCCATCCTGCGCCCGTTCTGTCATGTGCTGCTGCCATCCTGCGCCCGTTCTGTCATGTGCTGCGGCCATCCTGCGCCCGTTCTGACATGTGCTGCTGCCATCCTGCGCCCGTTCTGTCATGTGTTGCGGCCATCCTGCGCCCGTTCTGTCATGTGCTGCTGCCATCCTGCGCCCGTTTTGTCATGTGCTGCTGCCATCCTGCGCCCGTTCTGTCATGTGCTGCTGCCATCCTGCGCCCGTTCTGTCATGTGCTGCTCCCATCCTGCGCCTGTCCTGTCATGTGCTGCTCCCATCCTGCGCCCGTTCTATCATGTGCTGCTGCCATCCTGCGCCCGTTCTGTCATGTGCTGCTGCCATCCTGCGCCCGTTCTGTCATGTGCTGCTGCCATCCTTCGCCCGTTCTGTCATGTGCTGCTGCCATCCTTCGCCCGTTCTGTCATGTGCTGCTGCCATCCTGCGCCCGTTCTGTCATGTGTTGCGGCCATCCTGCGCCCGTTCTGTCATGTGCTGCTGCCATCCTGCGCCGGTTCTGTCATGTGCTGCTGCCATCCTGCGCCCGTTCTGTCATGTGCTGCTCCCATCCTGCGCCCGTTCTGTCATGTGCTGCTGCCATCCTGCGCCCGTTCTGTCATGTGCTGCTGCCATCCTGCGCCCGTTCTGTCATGTGCTGCTGCCATCCTTCGCCCGTTCTGTCATGTGCTGCTGCCATCCTTCGCCCGTTCTGTCATGTGCTGCTGCCATCCTGCGCCCGTTCTGTCATGTGCTGCGGCCATCCTGCGCCCGTTCTGTCATGTGCTGCTGCCATCCTGCGCCCGTTCTGTCATGTGTTGCGGCCATCCTGCGCCCGTTCTGTCATGTGCTGCTGCCATCCTGCGCCTGTTCTGTCATGTGCTGCGGCCATCCTGCGCCCGTTCTGACATGTGCTGCTGCCATCCTGCGCCCGTTCTGTCATGTGCTGCTGCCATCCTGCGCCCGTTCTGTCATGTGCTGCTGCCATCCTGCGCCCGTTCTGTCATGTGCTGCTGCCATCCTGCGCCCGTTCTGTCATGTGCTGCTCCCATCCTGTGTCCCCGTTCTGTCATTTGCTGCTGCCATCCTGCGCCCATTCTGTCATGTGCTGCTGCCATCCTGCGCCCGTTCTGTCATGTGCTGCTGCCATCCTGCGCCCGTTCTGTCATGTGCTGCTGCCATCCTGCGCCCGTTCTGTCATGTGCTGCTGCCATCCTGCGCCCGTTCTGTCATGTGCTGCTGCCATCCTGCGCCCGTTCTGTCTTGTGCTGCTGCCATCCTGCGCCCGTTCTGTCATGTGCTGCTGCCATCCTGCGCCCGTTCTGTCATGTGCTGCTCCCATCCTGCGCCCGTCCTGTCATGTGCTGCTCCCATCCTGCGCCCGTTCTGTCATGTGCTGCTGCCATCCTGCGCCCGTTCTGTCATGTGCTGCTGCCATCCTGCGCCCGTTCTGTCATGTGCTGCTGCCATCCTTCGCCCGTTCTGTCATGTGCTGCTGCCATCCTTCGCCCGTTCTGTCATGTGCTGCTGCCATCCTGCGCCCGTTCTGTCATGTGTTGCGGCCATCCTGCGCCCGTTCTGTCATGTGCTGCTGCCATCCTGCGCCCGTTCTGTCATGTGCTGCTGCCATCCTGCGCCCGTTCTGACATGTGCTGCTGCCATCCTGCGCCCGTTCTGTCATGTGCTGCTGCCATCCTGCGCCCGTTCTGTCATGTGCTGCTGCCATCCTGCGCCCGTTCTGTCATGTGCTGCTGCCATCCTGCGCCTGTTCTGTCATGTGCTGCTGCCATCCTGCGCCCGTTCTGTCATGTGCTGCTGCCATCCTGCGCCCGTTCTGTCATGTGCTGCTGCCATCCTGCGCCCGTTCTGTCATGTGCTGCTGCCATCCTGCGCCCGTTCTGACATGTGCTGCTGCCATCCTGCGCCCGTTCTGTCATGTGCTGCTGCCATCCTGCGCCCGTTCTGTCATGTGCTGCTGCCATCCTGCGCCCGTTCTGTCATGTGCTGCTGCCATCCTGCGCCCGTTCTGTCATGTGCTGCTGCCATCCTGCGCCCATTCTGTCATGTGCTGCTGCCATCCTGCGCCCGTTCTGTCATGTGCTGCTGCCATCCTGCGCCCGTTCTGTCATGTGCTGCTGCCATCCTGCGCCCATTCTGTCATGTGCTGCTGCCATCCTGCGCCCGTTCTGTCATGTGCTGTTGCCATCCTGCGCCCGTTCTGTCATGTGCTGCGGCCATCCTGCGCCCGTTCTGTCATGTGCTGCGGCCATCCTGCGCCCGTTCTGTCATGTGCTGCGGCCATCCTGTGCCCGTTCTGTCATGTGCTGCGGCCATCCTGCGCCCGTTCTGTCATGTGCTGCTGCCATCCTGCGCCCGTTCTGTCATGTGCTGCTCCCATCCTGCGCCACCATTGTATTATATGCCCCCCGCTCCAGTGTGTATGCCCCCGAATGCTGCTGCCATATAAAAAAAAAAAAATACCATACTCACCTATCGTTCGGCTCCACTGCAGGTATGTCTTCAAGAAAATGGTGCCGGAAAGCGGGGACTGCGCAGGCGCCGATTCCGGCAGCTGGAATCGGCGCCTGTGCAGTCCGCGCTTTCCGGCGCCATTTTCTTGAAGACACACCTGCAGTGGAGCCGGAGTGTGTCTTCAAGAAAATGGCGCCGGAAAGCGCGGACTGCGCAGGCGCCGATTCCGGCAGCAGGAATCGGCGCCTGCGCAGTCCGCGCCCTCCGGAGCCGGGAGCAGAGGAGCCGGGAGACGGAGCCGCAAGCAGCGCTGGAACCGGGAAAGGTGAGTATACTTACCCTCCCTCCTGGCGGTCCCTGACTCTCCGGTGGAGATCGCGGTATGCGTTCAGTGCTTACGCATACCGCGATCTCCCGGGAGCGTCGCTCTGTGAGGCCCAGACTGCGCCGGCGCTTGCGCTTGCGCAGTCTATAGAGGCTTCGGACAGAGTGACGCTCCCAGCGTTATATTATAGATGCCAAGATGAGGAGACTTAAAGCCGCAATGCTCCTCTGGGTAATCTGCAAATTGTCTCTTCAGAGATGAAGAGAACTAGAACTCTAGCATGAGATATGGTTTGGCTGTGTGAGAGGCGTCCGGCCAATGCCCAAGAAGTATTGTTTCTCCTTGTGGAGATTGACATGCTAAGCATGCCGAGATGAGGAGCCGCAATGCTCCTCACTTTGCACTGACGAGGGGCAGTACCCCAAAACATAGTGTCTGCAAACTGAGATTCTGGTTTGGCTATTATCCTAAGTCATGTGAAGGCTCGTTAAAGGATTAGGATTGCTACATCCAATAGGTGGCAATAGAATTCTAGTTCTCTTCCTCTCTTAAGAGAAAATTTGCCTATTTCCCAGAGTAGTATTGCAGCTATAAGTCTCCTAATCTCATCATGCTTATCACGTCAATCTCTGCATGTAGAAACGATACTTCTTGGATATCGGTCGGACGTCTCTCACACAGCCAAACCATATCTCACACTTTGCGCTGACGAGGGGCAGTACCCCGAAACACAGTGGCCGCAAATTGAGATTCTGGTTTGGTTATTATACTAAGTCATGTGTCAAGGCTTGTTAAAGGGTTGAAATTTACTGTTAGGATTGCTACTTCCAATAGGTGGCACTAGAGTTCTTGTAATCTTCCTCTCTGAAGGGACAATTTGAGTTTTTTCAGTAGCACATGCATGGATATTCACAAGTTTGGGGGTTCATTCAGACTCCAGTGATTTTTCTCATCTTCAAAAAAACTGACTAATTTGGAATAGATTTCCAATGTTTGGTCAATATGTAAATTTTCAGAGTTTCATCAAATGAATCTGAGTATGAGAAGTAAGCCTTCAAAAATAAAAAAAAAACATGAAAATTGGACATCGCAAGAATGTCGCTTGAATGCTGTTCAATATTTTCAAGTTTCCATAGACTTGTATTGTTGAATTTGATCTATGACATTAAACATGTCAACTTGTTTTGGTGCATGCCACTAGTTCTGCAAAAATACACAGACCTATGAACAGCCCCAGGGACTATAGTGAGTATTTGTTCTATCCAAAAAACACATGGGTGGAACTTCTTTGCGACATCTGAGTGAACCCTCGTTCAGATGAATGGTGCAGTTGCAGAAATGAATGCAGTAAATCTGTGGTATATTAGCATAGCCTAATATATCAGCTTTCTTCAGTTATTACGGACTAGTGGAAAAGTACCAGAGAACCTTTAAAATGTTGAAATCATGTGAAAATAAACTTTTCATTGTCAAGGAAAACTAACTTTTAAAATCACAAACAATATTTTAAGATTAAAATGTTTTTTTTTTTTTTTAATATAAAGGTACTGTAGCTGCTTTGCATAGCTCTGCCTTGTAGAACCAAATCTCTTACCCTACAACATAACATACAATTCTAGCTAATACCACTATGACCTTTCCCTAATTGTCCTAGTCATGGACTCATGCACCCAAGTTAGGTTATCAGAGATACAATGAAAACAAGCTTATAATAGGCTTCAGCAGTTTCAACTGGCAGTTATTCATATCACCCTGCCTAGAACAGCAGTGTGGGATACTAGATGTAATAGATAGCAATGTTGAATAAACCTCACCAATAGAGCAAATTATATTTATTTTCAACATTTTATTACCACAGTTGTTGTTTTACTCTTTCAACGACACATGAAAAATTCAGAAACTTGATAGTTCTCGGTACAACTTGTATAAGAATGAAATAAATACATTTCGAAAGCTGCTTCAACTGATGATGACAATACATTAGAGATGAGCTGCCATAGGTAGACTGAATAGAATTCCCTAAAATTCCCATAACCCATGAACAATTTGTGATTCCGTTCCCCATTATCACAAAAAAAATGTCTGGTGCAATTTCTCACCCTGTTGCCAGAAAGCAGGCTCATGACATCAGGCGCAACCAAGCGGGTTCCCCCATAATGCCTTGCAGCTATCACATCATGATGTCTAGTGCAGCCAATCAATGGGGACTATCACAGTCACTATAAAAAAAAATGGGCCAGCTAAGCAAGTCATTTTACAATTTTACAGAAGGCTAGAGCACACTGTTCATTGCACATAGAGGGTTCTTATGGTGTACTAGTACTGCGCTGAAGCACATTGAAAATGGGAGTGGAAATCTTAGTGTTGAATAATAATTAGTGTTGAGCATTCCGATACCGCAAGTATCGGGTATCGGCCGATATTTGCGGTATCGGAATTCCGATACCGAATTCCGATACTTCCCGCGTATCGGATACCGGAATCGGAAGTTCCCAGAATTCAAACTGAACGCAGCAGCCAATGAGGAATGAATGGAAGTGTGGGCACATCCTGCTTAGCATGGTGGGCATGTAAGTACTGGCAAGGCTGTGATTGGCTGCTGAAATGATGTCACTCTGCACTATAAAAAACGCTGCCGCCATTTTGCGCTCACTCTGCTGTGATTTCAGTTAGGGACAGGACGCTGTGTTCTAACTGAGGGCCAGTTGAGATAGCTAATTGCTTTATTTTGCTTTTCCAAGGCTAATTTAGCAAACGCTGTGTTCACTGTTCAGTTCACCTTGCTCTTGCCTTGCAGCGCTGTTTTAACAGCATTCTGCAAGGTCTCTGTGTGTGTGTGTGTGTGTGCAGCTCACTCTGTAGTCTGTGTGCAGCCATATACTAGGTTGTATTCAGCTCAGGGGGGGTTCACACTGCCTCACACAGTTCTATCCATTGTCCTTTTTTGCTCATAGTGCAGCCTGCTTCACATTTTTTCTAAAATTTCCTATTAGTGTCTTTCCACCTGTCTCCAGCCAAATAGTGGAAAAACACTAGATAGGATAACCTAGAGGGGGGTTTTTGGGCCTTGCAGCGCCATTTACGGCTGTCTGCACGGTCTCCGTGTGAGCGCAACTCGCCCTGTAGTCTGTGTGCAGCCACAGCCGGTTGTATTCAGCTCAGGGTTTGTCACTGCCTCATACTGTAAAATAACTTGTCCTTTTTTCAAATAGTGCAGCCTGTTGAAATTTTTTTTTTAAATTTCCTATTAGTGTCTTTCCACCCGTCTCCAGCAAAATAGTGGAAAAACACTAGATAGGATAACCTAGAGGAGGGTTTTTGGGCCTTGCAGCGACGTTTACGGCTGTCTGCGTGGTCTCCGTGTGAGCGCAGCTTGCCCTGTAGTCTGTGTGCAGCCACAGCCCGTTGTATTCAGCTCAGGGTTTGTCACTGCCTCATACCGTTAAATAACTTGTCCTTTTTTTCAACTAGTGCAGCCTGTTTAAAAATTATTTAAAAAATTCCTATTAGTGTCTTTCCACCCGTCTCCAGCTAAATAGTGGAAAAACACTAGATAGGATAACCTAGAGGAGGGTTTTTGGGCCTTGCAGCGCCGTTTACGGCTGTCTGCACGGTCTGCGTGTGAGCGCAGCTCGCCCTGTAGTCTGTGTGCAGCCACAGCCCGTTGTATTCAGCTCAGGGTTTGTCACTGCCTCATACCGTTAAATAACTTGTCCTTTTTTTCAACTAGTGCAGCCTGTTTAAAAATTATTAAAAAAATTCCTATTAGTGTCTTTCCACCCGTCTCCAGCTAAATAGTGGAAAAACACTAGATAGGATAACCTAGAGGAGGGTTTTTGGGCCTTGCAGCGCCGTTTACGGCTGTCTGCATGGTCTCCGTGTGAGCGCAGCTCGCCCTGTAGTCTGTGTGCAGTCACAGCCCGTTGTATTCAGCTCAGGGTTTGTCACTGCCTCATACCGTTAAATAACTTGTCCTTTTTTTCAACTAGTGCAGCCTGTTTAAAAATTATTTAAAAAATTCCTATTAGTGTCTTTCCACCCGTCTCCAGCTAAATAGTGGAAAAACACTAGATAGGATAACCTAGAGGAGGGTTTTTGGGCCTTGCAGCGCAGTTTACGGCTGCCTGCACGGTCTCCGTGTGAGTTAAACTCGCTCTGTAGCCCGATCTGCACAAAAAAAAAAGTAAAGTTCACCAAACACCACTTAACACTTGTGTAGGCCACATTTTATCAATAATAAAGTCTAGTCCACACTTTACAACATTAGTGTTTCTTACACCTGTTAGGAGGAGCATTTCAGGAATAAGCACACTAAGGCCTTAGTACTTTTCTGCTTATCTTTATCTGTCAACCAAGATGAAGAGGGCAGGGAGTAAGGGTCGTGGGCGTGGGCGTGGAGCAGGGAGAGGACGTGGTGATTCTGTGCCTGCTGCGGGCACCGGTGACTCACCATCACCCAGTTTCAGCAGGGAACAGTCCTTCATGCGCAGCTTTGTCGGAGAGCGCCGTGCACCGCTGATGCGTGAAGATCAAATTGAAGCCATTGTCGGATGGATGGCAGCTAACGCATCGACTTCAATTAGTGCCACATCCTCTCAGGCACAGACCACTGGAGAGCAGCCATCTGTCTCTTCACCACCTGCCAAATTGGCCAGGCAGTCAGAGAGCCCAGGACAGGAGCCGTCTCTACTTCTGTTCTCTGAATCTCTTGGATTGGAAACAGGGGGCCAGCCAAGCAGTATTGGAGAAATGGAAGAAGAGGCAGTGTGCAGTGATGCCCAACAGCTTTGTCTCTCTGACTCTGAAGAGGCGGGTGGGTCAGTGCCTGCGGTGACCACAGCGCAGTACGAATCTGATGATGAAACTCAGGTGCCGCTTTCTGGTGCGTACTGAGCTGCCGAGACTACCCAGGAGGAGCAGTTGGTGGCAGAGGGTAGTGGAGATGATGAGGTCCTTGACCCATCGTGGCGTGAGGAACAGGAAGGTGGTGGGAGCAGCTCAGAGGAAGAGATTCCCCTAACGGGCCAAAGAGGGAGAGGGAGGGGGAAGACTGCGGAGCCTGTAGCCTCACTTTGGCACCAGTTAGGAGCCTGTCTCTTTCAAAAGCCAAAAAGGGCGTTCCCAAGACTTGCAGTGCCTGGTCCTTTTTTGACACAGTTGCAGATGACATTTGTTTTGTCAAATGCAAGCTGTGTCATCAGAAAGTAAAAAGAGGTAAAAGTGTCAGCAACCTCAATACCACAAATATGTGGAAACATGTGCGGACCAGGCAAAACACACTGGAGTTACAAAAACACACTGAAGACCTAGGCCAACCAACAGCGGACGCTACCACCTCTTCAGCTCGTGTTGCTTCTTCCTCCAGCTCACGCACAGCTGGTTCGGCTTCCTCCTTGGATCGCCATGGAAGAACCTGTGGCACTGTTGTCCAGAGACCTAGTGTAATTCCACCCACAGTACCACGTTCCCAGTCATCCTCACACTCCCAGCCTAGTCTACAGCCATCGGTAGTACAGGCATGGGAGAAAAGGCGGGCATTCTCGGCAAACCACCCCCGAGCACAGGCTCTGAATGCAGGCATTGCCAAACTTCTGTCGCTGGAAATGCTCTCATTCAGGCTGGTGGAGACTGACAGCTTCCGTGACTTGATGGCATTGGCAGTCCCACAGTACAAGGTGCCCAGCCGCTTTTACTTCAGCAGGCAAGCTGTCCCTGCCCTGCACAAGCATGTGGAAGGACAAATAAAACACGCGCTCCTGAACGCCGTCAGTAGCAAGGTCCACCTCACCACCGATGCATGGACCAGTCAACATGGACAGGGGCGATACCTTTCCGTCACTGCCCATTGGGTTAATGTTGTTGAGCAGGGTACAGACCGTGCGAGTGGCGCAGGACGTGTCCTGCCCACTCCAAGGATTGCAGGAATCCAGTCTGTACGCATTGACTTCTCCTCTTACACCAGTTCCTCAGATTCATCGCTGCAGGATCCGTCACAGTCCACCTCCACATGGACCCGTGAACGTTTACCTGTTACAACTGACATGAGCACAGCCGTGGCCAAACGTCAGCAGGCCGTCTTGAAATTAGTTTCTTTGGGGAATCGAAGCCACACAGCGCAGGAGCTCTGGAATGCCCTAAAGCAGGAGAGCGATGTGTGGTTTGTGACAGCGAATCTCCAGCCAGGCATGGTAGTGTGTGACAATGGCCGAAATCTGGTGGCAGCTTTAGGCCTTGGCAACCTCACTCACATCCCATGTCTGGCACATGTGCTCAATTTGGTTGTGCAGAGTTTTCTGAGGGACTATCTGGATCTTGATGCACTTCTGCACAAGGCCCGCCTAGAGTGTGCTCACTTGCGGCGTTCCAGCTTGGCAAGATCCCGCATTGCTGCTCTGCAGCGTCGGTTTCGCCTTCCTGAACATCGCATCATATGTGACCTACCTACCAGGTGGAATTCCACGTTACATATGTTGGAGCGGTTGTGTGAGCAGCAGCAAGCAGTAATGGAGTACCAGCTGCATCAGGCGCAAAAAAGTCGCAGTCAGCGCCGCTCAGACTTCACAACCACAGAGTGGGCCACTATGAAGGACGTCTGCCAGGTTTTGCGTCCTTTCGATTATTCCACGCGGATGGCAAGTGCAGATGATGCACTAGTCAGCATGACTGTCCCCCTTATCTGCTTGCTTCAAGAAACCCTGCAAGGGATAAGGGATGATGTGGAAGAGGTGGAGGATGAGGAGTCACCTTTTCCATCAGCTTCTGGGCAGTCAGCGCCACGTGGTTCCTCACAAAGGGGTCGGCAGGGGACCCTTTGTGAGGAGGATGAGGAGGAGTCAATGGACGAGGAAGAGCTACGTCCAGAGGAGGGAGTTACACCATTGTCCAGTGGTCAGTGTGTACAGCGAGGGTGGGGTGATGAAGAGCGGGCAGAGATCATGTCTCAAGCAGGGGACAGCGTTTCTGGGCCAGTTGGCAGTCTGCAGCACATGGTTGATTTCATGTTGCAGTGCCTGAGAGACGACCTCCGCATCGACCACATTCTCAACGTGCCTGATTATTGGTTGTACGCCCTCCTCGATCCTCGCTACCGTGACAATGTCCAAAACCTCATCCCGGCGTTGACACGGGAGCGTAAAATGCGGGAGTACCACGACACACTGGTGAATTCCATCATCTTCTCCAGTCCAACTGAGAGGAGTGGTGCTAGTGCTTTACAAAGCAGCTCAGTGCGTCGAGGCAGTGGAGGAGGAGACTCTGCACAAAGAGGGAGCAGAAGCAGTGCCTCTGCCCAAGGCAAGCCCAGTATGGCACAACTGTGGAAAACTTTTGTGTGCCCGCCCCAAATGTCTACACCATCACCGGCGGCTCCAGTCAGCAGGAGGCAACGGTTCCGTCAGATGGTGACAGACTACATGGCTTGCCCTCTTAGTGTACTCCCAGACGGCTCTTCCCCGTTCAAGTTTTGGGTTCCTAAGCTGGATACATGGCCAGAGCTAAGCCAGTATGCATTGGAGGTGCTGGCTTGCCCCGCGGCTAGTGTCTTATCGGAACATGTCTTTAGTGCCGCAGGTGGTGTACTAACAGACCGTCGCATGCGACTATCCTCTGATAACGTTGACCGGCTTACTTTCCTGAAAATGAACCAGGCCTGGATCTCACAGGAATTTGCCACTCCTCTGCCTGATTAAGTAATTGGGTGTCATCCAGGTCTCCTGATGTGTTCATCTTTCTACCACCTGAACTGCTATTCCTGGGCTCCAACAACGCCAGGACGCACAGGCACTGACAGCCTGACACCAAATTATGTCAGAAGACAGGCAGCGCTAATTGGGCATGGCCAAGGGATAACAGAACAGCGCAGGCTCCGTGACAGCTTAAAACAACGCTGAGGAGGCAGCGCACGGCACCAAGGGGATAGGAATGACAGCTGTGCTGCGTCCCATTACGAAGGAAATTCCCACCTCTGGGACGGTTTTACGGTATAAGGTGACACATTTTTAGTGTTTACTTCTGTGTTTGCAAGGAGCATAATTAAAAGAGCAACCTTTTCCTTTTGCATCCTTAGTGCTGCACAAGATGGCTCTTTCAGCTACAAACGTCTTGGGGGGGGGGGTTAAAGGTTCCCTTTCAACTTGCTCCAATCAGGCTTCGGCCTACACTCTGTTCCTCTGCTCCTCCTGCTGTCCCTGGGCTCTAACACCGCCAGTTGGTGCCTGGAAGTGCTGTCTGCACAGTCAACAGTCGCTCCTCTGTTATTGGGGTTCAGTAACGTCAGCTGATCCCCAGCTGTGTGTGCGGCAATTCCTCCAATCTGCTCCTCCTGCTGTCCTTGGGCTCTAACACCGCCAGTTGGTGCCTGGAAGTGCTGTCTGCACAGTCAACAGTCGCTCCTCTGTTATTGGGGTTCAGTAACGTCAGCTGATCCCCAGCTGTGTGTGCGGCAATACCTCCAATCTGCTCCTCCTTCTGTCCCTGGGCTCTAACACCGCCAGTTGGTGCCTGGAAGTGCTGTCTGCACAGTCAACAGTCGCTCCTCTGTTATTGGGGTTCAGTAACGTCAGCTGATCCCCAGCTGTGTATCCGGCAACGTGTCATGCGACCACCACGCTGGCACAACTAAAATGTAAGGGGACCTGTCCCCCCCCCCCCTAGGCGTTTGTTACTGAAAGAGCCACCTTGTGCAGCACTAATACTGCACAAGGAAAAGGTCGCTCTTGAAATTATGCTCCTTGGAAACGCTGAACTACACACTCATGTAATGTGTCCCCTCACACCGTCCAACCGTCCCAGAGGTGGGACTTTCCTTTGTAATGTGACGCAGCACAGCCGTCATTGCTACCCCCTTGGCACCGTGCGCTGCCTCCTTAGCGTTGTTTGATTCTGTCATGGACCCTGCGCTGTTATGTTATCCCTTGGCCATGCACAGTTTGCGCTGCCCGTCCTCTGACATCATTTGTTGTCGTCCTGGCTGCACCTGTGCGTCCACGCTGCCCGAAATGCCACCTCGCAGTGTCGTCTAATGTGATCCCACAGTGGGCCTGGTATCCATGGCCATGCGCAGTGCATATAATAGCCTCTCACTCCCCTTCTTCACGCTTCTTCAGACTAGGCGGCATCAGCTGATCCCTAATAGCATGCCACGGCCGTGACGCCGCACAGTCTGAAGAAGCAGGAAAGAGGTGAGTGAGAGGCGATGATATGCACTGCGCATGCCCATGGATCCCTGGCCCGCAGTGGGATTACATTAGATGACACTGCGAGGTTGTATCTCGGGCAGCTTTGACGCACAGGCACTGCCAGCCTGACACCTAAATGATGTCAGAAGACGGGCACCGCTAACTGTGCATGGCCAAGGGATAAAATTACAGCACGGGCTCCGTGACAGAACTAAACAACTTTGAGGAGGTGGCGCACGGCACCAAGGGGGTTGGAATGACGGCTGTGCTGTGTCACATTACAAAGGAAAGTCCCACTTCCGTGACGGTTTGACGGTGTGAGGGGACACATTATATGAGTGTGTACTTCAACGTTTGCAAGGAGCATAATTTTAGGAGCCACCATTTTCCATGTGCAGTATTACTGCTGTACAAGATGGCTCTTTCAGCAACAAATGCCTGGGGGGGGGTTAAAGGTTCCCTTTCAACTTGCTCCACTGCAGGCTTCGGCCTACACTCTGCTCCTCTTTGATTCCCTGGGTTTCAACACTGTCAGTTGCCACCTGGAAGTGTTGTCTACACAGAAAAAACACTAGCTGATGTGTCAGTGGGGTTCAGCACCACCAGCTGGTCCCCTGCTGTGTAGTCGGCAACGTGTCCAGCACAAGCCACGCTGGCACAACAGAACAAAAGCTGCCACCAGTGCAGGCTTCGGCCTACACTCTGCTCCTCTCCTCCTCCTGCTGACCCTGGGCTCTAACACCGCCAGTTTTTGCCCGCAACT
This sequence comes from Ranitomeya imitator, assembly GCF_032444005.1. Classification (NCBI taxonomy): domain Eukaryota; kingdom Metazoa; phylum Chordata; class Amphibia; order Anura; family Dendrobatidae; genus Ranitomeya; species Ranitomeya imitator. The sequence goes on along the minus strand of NC_091285.1, from coordinate 200,112,091 downwards.
GCTAGCTGCACAGAGAAAAACACCAGCCAATGTGTTAGTGGGGTTCAGCACCGCCAGCTGTTCCCCTGCTGTGTAGCCGGCAATGTGACCTGCAAACGCCACGCAGGCACATGAACTGAAATTAAAGGGACCCTGCCACCCACCCCAAGGTGTTTCTATGTATAACAGCCACCTTGTACAGCAGTAATGCTGCATTTGTACAAGGTGGCTGACTTTTTCTCCTTGCCAACGTGGAACTCAACACGTACAAAATGTGTCTCATTGAGACCATTCCACTGTCCCTGAGGTGTGACATTCCTTTCTAATGGTACGCAGCACCACCCTTGGTAGCGCTGCCCGTCTTCTGACATCATTGGTTGGCTGCCTGTGCCTGTGCGTTCGCCCTGCCCGACACAACCCCCCTCGTTGTCTCATATATTTTTGCTGCGAGGGTGTGATTGATGGGCATGTGCAGTGCATATGTTCGCCTGTCTTAACTCATCTCCTTCCGCCTTCTTCAGACTGTGCGGCCTCATGGCCGTGGTAGGCGATAAGGGATCAGCTGAGGCCGCCCAGTCTGAAGCAGGTGTAAGGACATGTGTGAGTGGCAAACATATTTACTGCACAAGGCCACGAATCCCAGCCATGCAGTGTGAATTTTTGAAAACACACTGCGGGTCTGGGATTCATGGCCATTGCTAACCGCACCGGCCAACATGAAATGAGGTGAGAAGACAGGCAGCGCTCACAGCGCATGGCCAAGGGATCACAATAGCGCAGACTCCTGTACAGCAAATAACAACGCTCAGGAGGCTGCGCCCAGCACCAAGGCGTTATGTATGTGCACCTGTGCTGCGTCTCCTTAAAAAGACAAGTCACGCCTCCAATACAGTTCTACTGTTCAATGGGCTAAATTGTGTACGTCTTTCATTCTGCGTGTGCAATGAGCAAAACTTAAAGAGCAACCTTTAACTTGTGGAGCTTTACTGCTGCACAAGGTGTGGCTCTTCAACATTGTAACAACTGAGGGTGGGTTAAAGGTTACCTCTGAAATTGGTTCAATTAGGCTTCGGCCTAAACTTTGCTCCTCCTGCAGACCCTGGGCTCTAACTACGCCAGTTGGGGCCCGGAAGTGCTGGCTGCACAGAGAAAAACACCCACCATTGTGTCAGGGGGGTCCAGCACCGCCAGCTGTTCCCCTGCTGTGTAGCCGGCATCGTGTCCAGCGCAAGCCACGCTGGCACAACAGACCAAAAGCTGCCACCAGTGCAGGCTTCGGCCTACACTCTGCTCCTCTCCTCCTCCTGCTGACCCTGGGCTCTAACACTGCCAGTTTTTGCCCGGAACTGCTAGCTGCACGGAGAAAAACACCAGCCAATGTGTTAGTTGGGTTCAGCACCGCCAGCTGTTCCCCTGCTGTGTAGCCGGCATCGTGTCCAGCACAAGCCACGCTGGCACAACAGACCAAAAGCTTCCACCAGTGCAGGCTTCGGCCTACACTCTGCTCCTCTCCTCCTCCTGCTGACCCTGGGCTCTAACACCGCCAGTTTTTGCCCGCAACTGCTAGCTGCACAGAGAAAAACACCAGTCAATGTGTCAGTGGGGTTCAGCACCGCCAGCTGTTCCCCTGCTGTGTAGCTGGCAACGTGTCCTGCAAACGCCATGCAGGCACCTGAACTGAAATTAAAGGGAACCAGCCACCACCCCCCCAGGTGTTTCTATGTATAACAGCCACCTTGTACAGCAGTACTGCTGCATTTGTACAAGGTGGCTGACTTTTTCTCCTTGCCGACGGTGAATTAAACACGTACTAAATGTGTCTCATTGAGACCATTCCACTGTCCCTGAGGTGTGACTTTCCTTTCTAATGATACGCAGCACCACCCATGGTAGCGCTGCCCGTCTTCTGACATCATTGGTTGGCTGCCTGTGCCTGTGCGTCCGCCCTGCCCGACACAACCCCCCTCGTTGTCTCATATATTTTCGCTGCGAGGGTGTGATTGATGGGCATGTGCAGTGCATATGTTCGCCTGCCTTAACTCATCTCCTTCCGCCTTCTTCAGACTGTGCGGCCTCATGGCCGTGGTAGGCGATAAGGGATCAGCTGAGGCCGCCCAGTCTGAAGCAGGTGTAAGGACATGTGTGAGCGGCAAACATATTTACTGCACAAGGCCACGAATCCCAGCCACGCAGTGTGAATTTTTGAAAACACACTGAGGGTCTGGGATTCATGGCCATTGCTAACCGCACCGGCCAACATGAAATGAGGTGAGAAGACAGGCAGCGCTCACAGCGCATGGCCAAGGGATCACAATAGCGCAGACTCCTGTACAGCAAATAACAACGCTCAGGAGGCTGCGCCCAGCTCCAAGGCGTTATGTATGTGCACCTGTGCTGCGTCTCTTTAAAAAGACAAGTCACGCCTCCAATACAGTTCTACTGTTCAATGGGCTAAATTGTGTACGTCTTTCATTCTGCGTGTGCAATGAGCAAAACTTAAAGAGCAACCTTTAACTTGTGGAGCTTTACTGCTGCACAAGGTGTGGCTCTTCAACATTGTAACAAATGAGGGTGGGTTAAAAGTTACCTTTGAAATTGGTTCAATTAGGCTTCGGCCTAAACTCTGCTCCTCCTGCAGACCCTGGGCTCTAACTACGCCAGTTGGGGCCCGGAAGTGCTGGCTGCACAGAGAAAAATACCCACCATTGTGTCAGTGGGGTTCAGCACCGCCAGCTGTTCCCCTGCTGTGTAGCCGGCATCGTGTCCAGCACAAGCCACGCTGGCACAACAGACCAAAAGCTGCCACCAGTGCAGGCTTCGGCCTACACTCTGCTCCTCTCCTCCTCCTGCTGACCCTGGGCTCTAACACCGCCAGTTTTTGCCCGGACATGCTAGCTGCACAGAGAAGAACACCAGCCAATGTGTTAGTGGGGTTCAGCACCGCCAGCTGTTCCCCTGCTGTGTAGCCGGCAACGTGACCTGCAAACACCACGCAGGCACATGAACTGAAATTGAAGGGAGCCTGCCCCCCACCCCCAGGTGTTTCTATGTATAACAGCCACCTTGTACAGCAGTACTGCTGCATTTGTACAAGGTGGCTGACTTTTTCTCCTTGCCCACGTGGAACTCAACACGTACAAAATGTGTCTCATTGAGACCATTCCACTGTCCCTGAGGTGTGACTTTCCTTTCTAATGATACGCAGCACCCCCCTTGGTAGCGCTTCCCGTCTTTTGACATCATTGGTTAGCTGGCTGCGCCTGTGCGTCCGCCCTGTTAGAAACAATGCCCCTCGGTGTCTTATTTATTTTGTCAGCGAGGGTGTGATTGATGGGCACGAGCAGTGCATATCTTCGCCTGTCTTTACTCATCTCCTTCCGCCTTCTTCAGACTGTGCGGCCTCATGGCCGCGGCATGCTAGAAGGGATCAGCAGAGGCCACCCAGTCTGAAGCAGGTGTAAGGATGTGTGTGAGCGGTGAAAATATTTACTGCTCAAGGCCACGAATCCCAGCACCGCAGTGTGACTTTATGAAAAGGCACTGTGGGTCTGGGATTCATAGCCATCGTTAACCGCACCAGCCAACATGAAATGAGGTCATAAGACGGGCTGCGCTAACAGGGCATTGCCAAGGGATAACACAAGAGCGCAGACTCCTGTACTGCAAATAACAACGCTCAGGAATCTGCGCCCAGCACCTAGGTGTAAATTTTAACACCTGTGCTGCGTCTTCTTAAAAAGACAAGTCACGCCTCCACTACTGTTTGACAGTATAATGGGCTAAATAGTGTACGTGTTTTATTCAGCGTGTGCAAGGAGCAAAATTAATAGAGCAACCTTCTACTTGTGCAGCATTAATGCTGCACAAGGTGTGGCTCTTGTACCTTGCAACACCTGAGGGGGGGTTAAAGGTTACCTTTGAAATTGGTTCTACTAGGCTTCGGCCTACACTCTGCTCCTCTCCTCCTCCTGCTGCCCCTGGGCTATAACACCGCCAGTTGTAGCCTGGAAGTGCTAGCTGCACAGAGAAAAACACCAGCCAATGTGTTAGTGGGGTTCAGCACCGCCAGCTGTTCCCCTGCTGTGTAGCCGGCATCGTGTCCAGCACAAGCCACGCTGGCACAACTGATCAAAAGCTGCCACCAGTGCAGGCTTCGGCCTACACTCTGCTCCTCTCCTCCTCCTGCTGACCCTGGGCTCAAACACCGCCAGTTTTTGCCCGGACATGCTAGCTGCACAGAGAAGAACACCAGCCAATGTGTTAGTGGGGTTCAGCACCGCCAGCTGTTCCCCTGCTGTGTAGCCGGCAACGTGACCTGCAAACGCCACGCAGGCACATGAACTGAAATTGAAGGGAGCCTGCCCTCCACCCCCAGGTGTTTCTATGTATAACAGCCACCTTGTACAGCAGTACTGCTGCATTTGTACAAGGTGGCTGACTTTTTCTCCTTGCCCACGTGGAACTCAACACGTACAAAATGTGTCTCATTGAGACTATTCCACTGTCCCTGAGGTGTGACTTTCCTTTCTAATGATACGCAGCACCCCCCTTGGTAGCGCTTCCCGTCTTTTGACATCATTGGTTAGCTGACTGCGCCTGTGCGTCCGCCCTGCCCAACACAACGCCCCTCGTTGTCTCATATATTTTGGCTGCGAGTGTGTTATTGATGGGCATGTGCAGTGCATATGTTCGCCTGTCTTAACTCATCTCCTTCCGCCTTCTTCAGACTGTGCGGCCTCATGGCCGCGGCATGCGAGAAGGGATCAGCAGAGGCCGCCCAGTCTGAAGCAGGTGTAAGGACGTGTGTGAGCGGCGAAAATATTTACTGCTCAAGGCCACGAATCCCAGCACCGCAGTGTGACTTTATGAAAAGGCACTGTGGGTCTGGGATTTATGGCCATCGTTAACCGCACCAGCCACCATGAAATGAGGTCATAAGATGGGCAGCGCTGACAGGGCATTGCCAAGGGATAACACAAGAGCGCAGACTCCTGTACAGCAAATAACAATGCTCAGGAAGCTGCGCCAAGCACCAAGGCGTTATTTGGGACACCTGTGCTGCGTCTCCTTAAAAATACAAGTCACGCCTCCACTACAGTTTGACTGTAGAATGGGCTAAATTGTGTACGTCTTTCATTCAGCGTGTGCAAGTAGACAAATTAATAGAGCAACCTTTCACTTGTGCAGCATTAATGATGCACAAGGTGTGGCTCTTGTACTTTGTAACACCTGAGGGGGGGTTAAAGGTTACCTTTGAAATTGGTTCAACTAGGCTTCGGCCTACACTCTGCTCCTCTCCTCCTCCTGCTGCCCCTGGGCTCTAACACCACTAGTTTTTGCCCGGAAGTGCTAGCTGCACAGAGAAAAACACCCGCCATTGTGTCAGTGGGGTTCAGCAACGCCAGCTGTTCCCCCACTGTGTAGCCGGCAAAGTGTCCTGCAAATGCAACGCAGACACAAAGCTGCCTCCATTGCAGGCTTCGGCCTACACTTTGCTCCCCCTACTTACCCTTTGCTCCAACACCGCTAGTTGGGGCTGTAGGAAGACAATCTTTAATAGGCAACGCATCCTGGTTCCAGCACCATCAGCTGTTTCCGGGTAGTGTCAAGCTCACTGAGACGCCTATGCTTGCCCCGTCGTGTTGTGGTCGGGTTAGCCAACTCCAGGGTGCCTCCAGTTTAGGAGCTTCCTATGTGGGCTGCGTGAATTGGTAGTCAAGGCTGGTTCTGTAGTGCCAGTAGGCCAAGCTCCCCCTGTAGGACTGTTGGGGTTCGGTAACTGCGGCTGCCTCGCGGCCTAGCTGTTCTCTCCTCTCCTGTGGACCTTCTGGTCCACCACCTGGTTCCAGCACCGTCAGCTGGTTCCGGGCCGAGCCTTTGGCTTAGGTGCCTCTTCCTGGGTATCCGAGTTCCGCCAACGCCAGGCGGTCCTTGGTAGTGCTTTAAAGCGCGGGCACCTACAGCTTAGTAACCGGGTTCCAGCACCGTCAGCTGGTCCTCGGTGCCATTGGCTCTTGCACACTGGGGCAACGCATCCGGGTTCCAGCACCGCCAGCTGGTTCTCGGCAGTGTTTTTGTCACAGGTACTCCCTCGTGCCCAGCCTGGTTCCAGCACCGTCAGCTGTTTCCGGGTACTGTCAAACTCACTGAGACACCTATGCGTTGTCCCGTCGTGTTGCGGTCGGGTTAGCCAACTCCAGGGTGCCTCCAGTTTAGGAGCTTCCTATGTGGGCTGCATGAATTGGTAGTCAAGGCTGGTTCTGTAGTGCCAGTAGGCCAAGCTCCCCCTGTAAGACTGTTGGGGTTCGGTAACTGCGGCTGCCTCGCGGCCTAGCTGTTCTCTCCTCTCCTGTGGACCTTCTGGTCCACATCCTGGTTCCAGCACCGTCAGCTGGTTCTCGGCAGTGTCTTTTGCTCTTGTACCTTCTGCTCCCCATCCTGGTTCCAGTACCGTCAGCTGGTTCCGGGCAGAGCCTTTGGCTTAGGTGCCTCCTTCTGGGTATCCAAGTTCCACCAACGTCAGGTGGTCCATGGTAGTGCTTTCAGGCATGGGTACCTCCTGCTTAGTAACCGGGTTCCAGTAACGTCAGCTGGTCCTCGGTAGTTCCATTTGCTCTTGGACCTTCAGCTACCCATCCGGGTTCCAGTACCGTCAGCTGGTTCTCGGCAGTGTCTTTTGCTCTTGTACCTTCTGCTCCCCATCCTGGTTCCAGTAACGTCAGCTGGTTCCGGTCAGAGCCTTCGGCTAAGGTGCCTCCTTCTGGGTATCCAAGTTCCACCAACGTCAGGTGGTCCATGGTAGTGCTTTCAGGCACGGGTACCTCCTGCTTAGTAACCGGGTTCCAGTAACGTCAGCTGGTCCTCGGTAGTTCCATAGGCTCTTGAACCTTCGGGTAGCCATCCGAGTTCCAGTTCCATCAGCTGGTTCTTGGCATTTTCTCAGCCTTCTTGTACCTTCTGCTACATTTCCAAGTTGAAGACCCTAAAGTCGACGACCCGGAAGACCACCCCGATGACAACGACGACGGCGTAGACGACGACGGCATAGACGACGACCCTGGAGACGACGACCCTGGAGACGACGACATGGAAGACCGAGAAGCAGAAGAACAAGAGGCTGCAGAACAAAAAGCAGAAGAACATTAAGCATAACACTTAATATCAGAGCAAAAGATATTATCTAAATTATATGCAGAAGAAGACTAAGCAGTGTATGGGGGTGAGTCCGTTCCTCCTCGTGGTGCCCCTGGATAAAGCCTGATGCTGCAGGCCAAACTGAACGCGGACAAATGTAACTTTTGTGACTGGCAGAACGGAAGGTGTAATCTTCAAACTTTTATAGATAACAACTACGGGAATGCCTGTCACAAATGAGAATATGATGAAGAAGTAGAATAGGAAGAATAATAATAGTTGAAGAAAATGAATATGAATAATGTAATAAAAAAAAGGTAGAAGATGAAGAAGAAGATGAATAAGGTGAAGAAGAAGTTGATGTCAAAGATGCTGATGATGATGAAGATGAAAGTGTGGGAAAAGTTAAAAAAAAAGAAGGGGAAGGGCGTGGAATAGTGAAACATCAATATCTGACAAAAAAAAAAAATTACATAGTCAATATCTTTGTCACTCCGAACGTCTTTAAAAAAAAATAAATAAGGCTATTCTATTTGATTGGGCTAAACCTCTATGACTTTAATGTCTCCGCCACCTCCCCAAATACATCCTGCTTTATTATTTGTTGTTTTCCTTCATGTAGAATGAACCTACAAGGAAAGAAAGGGTTTATTTTAATTCCGATATTTTGGTCCCATTGACTTGCATTGGGATCGGGTATCGGTATCGGCGATATCCGATATTTTTTGAATATCGGCCGATCCAATCCGATACCGATACTTTCCGATTTCGGAAGGTATCGCTCAACACTAATAATAATCCAAAGATTCTACTGATTTAGGGAGGTTCTTTGACTCCTGCAATTCTCTCAGGTAGACACTCGAGTTCTCACAGGCACCACATTCTTGTGCCAAAGCAGCATGACGTTTATTGATCTCCATAAACTTGCAAACCTCTTGAAATGACAACAGCCTTTTCCCTCCACATATACAATAACAAAAGTCACAGACTATTCGCAATGAAGGCAAAGCAATACCAGGTTCTAACCCAAACGGCAAGTCAAGTCCTGCATTAGGCTCACTGAGCTCACATTCACTGGTGATTCAGACACGACTGAGCTAGTCACAGTTCGGTCACACAAAATGGCTATTGTCCAAAGCAACCAGTGATACTTGTAGTTTGTTGCACATGACCTGGCAGTCTCCTCTAAGAGAAATTCTAGCTTGTCTCTCTCCAGCTCCAACACAACCAAATATGCTCAGCTTCCTCTGGCTGACGACCTCCATTGAACACATGGCCTGGTTCTAGTCCTAGTATATGAAAATACATGGCACTCTATGGGATGCAGGCGTAGGTGCTCAAGTAGGGTATCCAACCCACAATGACAAATACGTAGAAAAACTTGGCACTCAATAGTTTTATGAAGAAAAAACGGATCATTTATTTCACATCCAGACAAACCAGGCAATTGCTAAACGTTTTCGGTCCAGACTGGACCTTCCTCAGAGCAAATTAACTTATCTGGAGTGTTAGGTCACTGTGTATAGCCTGACAAATTGCCCTTCTGTTGCATTAAGTAGTCACCAACTTTATATGCGGTGTATAGGGCCCGTGGCTATAAGCGTGTTATGTCTCTAGGGACTTAGGTTTGCTCACACTGTATACGGTGTGTAGCTCCAGTGCTGGTGGCATACTGGGATGCTTTGGAACGCGCGCTGGTTCTAGTTCTAGCTATCCAGGTGCACCTTATCAGTATCTCTAGTGCTAGGATTTAACTCTGCCCTAGCTTGATTTCATGTATACCCTCCCATTCTCCCCAATGTTGGGGGCTGGGCACCATGTGCCAGCACACAGTGCCTACATGGCTTTAAAATGACCTTAGCGGGAGGCTCATGTTGATGACACAAGGGTGACTGAGTAACTCCAAGAACCTGCCCCTATTTTGTTTAACCAATTTTTGACAGTGCTGATTTTTGGAAGGTGACAAATTATCTGCCACTTTGACATGCACAATGTTGGCTTCTGACTGAGCCAACAAACAAGGGATTTCAAGCAGGTCCCTATCTTTAAACAGTTTTAGTAGGCTGTCATAATATATGGAGAAGGGTTTCCTTAACCCGGATAGGTGCACTTTACAGTTGACCTCTCCCACCTTTTACACCACCTTAGAGGTTCCCTCTCACTTGTTAAGGATCTTGCTCTCTCTACGGTGGGCACTAGCACTACAACCCAGTCCCCGGATTTAAATTGTCTGATTATACCCCCTAGATTTTGCCTCTTGGGCCTTGAGGAGGCGCTGTTTGGGGTAAAACCAAAAAGAACTGAAAAAAAAAACCTTAAAATGTAACTTTTAATAAATTCAGAGTAAAAATTATCCATATATGTGGGTCAGGAGACATTAACACCTTAATCTATCTTAACAATAAATTGAAAGGAAAGAGACTAAACGGTGGCGGGGCGTGATCTTTCCCTTACTCACCCTACCTCACAGCGGAGGTTGGCACCCTAAATTCGACATGGCACCCCCACTCGTCGACGGCTCTCCCTTGTGACCCTACAGGATCTTAACAAATTGAAACAACCACCACACCACAACCTTTTCTAAAGTGCAATAGTGCTAATAAGGTGCAATAAAAAACCTTAGAAATCTGATGTGGAACAATTTCCACAAGAAAAGAGTTTTATAGATAGTTACCCTTCTATTAATATGATATAAGGGAGGTGCAATAGGTGTCTAATGTTAGAGACAAAGTAAATTTTAACAGTTGCGATGTAGAGCAATGATAGTCCTGCCTACAGTCTCAAGACACGCATGACACCTATAATATAACCAAATACCTAAATTATATGCACAATGTGGTATTTAGGAAAAAATATATACACTGTGTAGGCAGAATGATATAATTTTAAGAAAGACAGTACTGTGTCAATATATCAATATGATGACGACCCACTGCCTTACACCAGCACTTCAAAAATCATATACAGATATAAATGGCAAAAGATGGTCAAGAAAAAAAGGATGTACTCATCTGTATGCTGCCGTCCATCCCGACACGTTTCCCCCCAGGATAATACACCAGGGTTCATCAGGGGAAGGAGTGGGGCTTCTCACGGTCCGAGGAAGCTATAATAAGCTGCGTCTCGGAATGACCGCTCACAAAGTCCAAGGCAGCTATAATAAGCTGCGTCTCAGAATGACCGCTCTCAATGAAGGGCTGCACATGTCTTACCAGACTCAGCTTCTTATCCCTCCCGCCGCCATAATGGAACGCCGGAAAACCGGAAATGACGCATGATGCATGGCGCCATAGTGTTTCCGGTTAATGGAACGCAGAGCGCTCCACGTAAGGCAACCAAACTGTTTGGAGGCGGTGCCAGCTAGCGGTAACACACAAGCTTGCTGAAAAATAAATAATGCTCGTTTGGGTGCACAAATTTGTATGATACATGCCAAAAGCTTAATAAAAGGCAATATAAGATGAAAACGTATATAAAAAATGAAAATGATAATAATAAATAATGAGCACCAAAGGCTTAGACTATGAGGGGATTTTAGAAAAATGACCCAACATCATAAGAGAGGATGCCAGAAAAATCACACAGGGTTAGTGGAATTGCATTTAGAAAAACCCATTAATATTGTTTACACTGTTTAGTGATAAACAAATATGTGGTCATCTGAAAAACCTATACAAAAAACAGTTAATGTCATATAGACAATAGTGAACACCATTTTAGATAAAGCTAGTAAAACTAAGCTGCTCATTTAGTCCCAAAGGGGACATAGACTCAAGGAGGTAAATCCACCTTGTCTCGCGCTGCAATATTTTGCGGTCCCAGTCGCCCAGCCTAACAGATTGGGGGACGGTCTCTATCACTTGAAAGAAAAAAGATGCAAGGTCACCTTTGTGATTCTCCTCCATATGACGTGCCAGAGGGCTGTCTCTCTTGTGTTTAATGTCCCCTACATGTTTGCTTATCCTTCTTTTCAACTGCCTCTTAGTCTTTCCGACATAATTTAAGGGACAGCTACATGTACATAAGTAGACTACCCCAGCAGTCCCACAGCTAGCAAAATCTCTGTTTTTAAAAATTCGTCCAGTGGCCGCACTACTGAAGGTGGTTGACTGCTTAACCAATTTGCACACATTACATCCTCTACACTTAAAGGTACCTACACCCCTCTGTTCCAGCCATGTTCCTCCCATTTTTTGGGGACAAAGAAGACTATGGACAACATGATCACGTATCGACTTACCCCTCCTATAAGTTACCGAAGGGGTCTTTGTGATGTGATCCGCTATATCGGGATCTGCAGTCAAGAGATTCCAGTACCTTCTAAGGATACCCATCATTTTGAAATTTTGATCATCATATGTCCCAATTAATCTGGTTACATCCCCCCCCCCCCCCCCCCTTCGTTTTTCTGTCTAGGAGTAAGTAATTGCATACGATTGGAGTTCCGTGCAATCTCATACCCTTTCTCTATCACATGCTCAGGGTACCCTCTGTCCCTAAACCTTCTTTTTTGACAGTGCTGATTTTTGGAAGGTGACAAAGTATCTGCCACTTTGACATGCGCAATGTTGGCTTCTGACTGAGCCAACAAGCAAGGGATTTCAAGCAGGTCCCTATCTTTAAACAGTTTTAGTAGGCTGCCATAATATATGGAGAAGGGTTTCCTTAACCCTGATAGGTGCACTTTACAGTTGACCTCTACCACCTTTTACACCACCTTAGAGGTTCCCTCTCACTTATTAAGGATCTTGCTCTCTCTACGGTGGGCACTAGCACTATAACCCAGTCCCCGGATTTAAATCGTCTGATTATACCCCCTGGATTTTGCCTCTTGGGCCTTGAGGAGGCGCTGTTTTACCTAGCCCCTCACATTGTTCCCGCGACACAAATGATTATTATGTCTGGCCAATTCCAGAAAACGAGTATCGCCTCACTGCCATTGCGGATTGCCATTTAACACATCAAGGACCCAATTCAAATTTCAAATTCTGTTGCTAGCTCTGTGAGCCATATAGCAAGTGGCAATGACAATAGTAAGAGCATTCTCAGCCAGGGAACCTATCAAACTGGAAATCAGGTGGAGAGGTAGGGTGGCAACAAGGAGCTCAAACTATTTCCTGTACATCGGCAACTAGCAGCCGAATGAGGGATGATGATGTTTCTAAAGTAGATGAGACCTGGGAACCAGACAAGGATGACGAGATGAAGAGATTGTTGACCTCGGCAATACACAGCACATGTGACTAGTGGGTATAAGATCCTCTTAGGAGAAATCTGCTTATTTTTTATGCAGTTGCAGAGTAGTTGATGTCATACATGCTGTTTGTGAGAAGGCCAACAGCACATGAATCATTTAGTCGCGAAGGTGGAAAGTTATACATGTGGGCATCTCGTATGTAGGAGTTATTTTACAGGTAGCCGCTAGAAGATTCTTTGTCAGTCTGCAGGTTCTCAAAGACATAGGTGGCCAGGCTCATATAGACTAGGAATTACAAATATCAATAAGCACCTAAAGTCGACAACACTTGCTCAATTTGCCCATTTAGGAAAAGCTGTGCAACTAGCAATCATATCAATGCACAAGTTGTCACCTAGGCTTCAGCCTTAAGTAGCATCTGGTTGGTGTCATAATCATCATCGTTGTCATTCACCACTGCAGCCTGCTGTACTCCAAGTATGCCTCCTCCTAATTCTTCATTGCAAATATTATTCCTTATTGTGTGGCAAGAAATAGTCTTATGTTCACAGTCATCCACTTGTGTGTCAACTAGACATTCACTTGGTCAAGTTGCTGGTGGTGCAGTTGCTGCTGTATTACCTTTTCGAGACATCTGCCTTTCGAGAATTGATGATGTGAACTCAGCCTTGCTGAGGGTTTTCCATTGTTATGTATTTTCAAGTGCAGTGGAACATACCCTGCTATATCAACTTTTCTTAGAACTCCAACACATACAGCAATGCAGACATCTGGAACAACAACTAACTGGACAGGGCCAACACATGAGTTTCTTGAGTGCATGTTATGAGCGACCGATATATACCACTACAACTAGGACAGCTGCAGTATGTTTGTTTCCACCACCTGGCCATAGTTATCTGTCACTTCAGTCACATCCTCTTGATCCTTCTGAACAGCCAAGGACCTTTACTCAACAGCCACATGGCACTGCACTGATTGCAAGCACTGACATAATTCTTTTTGTTCATGCAAGGTAAAACAGCTTGAAAGCATTGGGGCAAAAGTCATACAACGGCCTAGTTGCTGCTTTGTTTCAGTTGACAAAGTATATTCTAGCTGGCTCTCTGTCAATTGCAGCTGGGAATTGATCTGAGCAACATTCCTGGAATATTCTGGCTGCCTTATGTTTGAGTTAAGTAACTCCCACTCTCTGCATGGCACACATCCTGAATTTAATTGTGCAACATTTTTCTATAAACATACCAGCTTGAGGGAGGAGGCTGTCAGACTAAATAATGCACCCTCAAACCTAGAGTGTGGGTTACTTTGAGATGTGCTATTGGCAAATAAAGTCATCAAAGTATGTGACAAAATTTTGCAGTAGGGGCGACAGTTGAATTGACAAGTTATTCCCCTTATATTTATCCTGCAGAAAAACACTCATTGAATGTAAGACTTGATGGAAGAAAGGCAGCAACATGTTCATCACTCACTGACCTGTGTCTGTTGGGGACCGTCAAAGTCCATTTTACATGCTGCAGAATGTGAAGGCAGAAGAAAAAGAGGAGGAAGAGAAGGTGATTAAGGATACAGAATGGCAAACTTGCTTGGAAAACATTCACCAATCTCAAATTTGGCATGAACGTAGCACATTCCAATTCGTGTTCGGTTTCCTGACCATTTGTCCTCAAAGTTTTCAAAATTCAGTCACGGTTTGGTAATTGATCGCATTTCCACTAAAGCTTTCGTTTTTACTTTGTCTAGGATAGTGACATAATTAGCAAGGCCGAAAAAAGGCATTTGTCCATCCAGTTCGCTACATTCTTCGTATACAAACATGGATCAGCTTGAGATCTTTTAAATCCTTCATCTATCAAAACTTTGTTCATTTTCGAGTTCCATGCTCTTGACGACTGCTTAAGTCCATAGAGAGATTTTTGCATTTTACAAGCAAGGTTCTTCACCCTTTTTAATGTATCCCTCGGATTGGCTCATTTACAACTCTTTTTCAATGTCACCATGTAGGAAGGCTGTTTTGATATCTTGCAGTCATCTGTTGAACTGCAGCTACAGACATTAAAGTTTTGAATGTGGTTTGCTTCCCAACTGGAGAAAATGTAGCATCATAATCTTCATCATACTTTTGCTAGTACCCTTTTGCAACCAATTTTGCCTTAAACCGGTGATCTTTACCTTCTGAGTTATATTTGTTTTTGAAGACCCACTTACATCCGATAGCTCTTTTTTCTTGTGGTAGCTCAGTAAGCTCCCATGCCTGGAGTTGGTGAAGGGACTCCATCTCTTCATTAGAGGCATTTATCCACTTCTGTTTCTCACGGACAGGCTGTTTTTGCATCTCTTGCCGTGACTGTGGCTCTGGTTCAGGAAGTGTTCTGACCATATAAGAAAGGTGTCTAGCTGGGATACCTTTGTTTGGCCTTTCTGATCTCCTGACTGGAGGTTGACTTTGTTCTTCTGTGTCTTCCTTAGTGGCTTTAGAGCTTATCCATACTTCAGTGTTTTCCTTTTCGGTGTCTGGGTTTGATGATTGAGATTCTTGTTCTTGCTTCTTAGGTTGAATAACTGGTGTAGCTTCATGGAATTTGAGCCACACAGAGTTTTCATGAATCACTACATCTCTGCTTATTGTTACTGTGATAGTCTCCGGGTGCAGGATTCTGTATCCCTTTTGAGTTTCACTATAGCCCACCAGGACTCATTGCTTTGCATGCAATTCCCACTTGGAACGTTTTTCTTTGGGAACATACACAAACGTTTTGCTTCCAAATATCCTGAGATGCTTCAGGTTAGGCTTCTCGCAGTTCCATAGCTCATATGGAGTTTTGTTTGTGGCTTTACCTGGCAGTCTGTTTTGAAGATGGCAAGCTGTCATGATGGCTTCTCCACAGCCTGGCCGAGAATTAGTCCCTCCCTTCTTCCATCCAGTCAGTGCCCGGCGCCCGCTCCATACTCCCCTCCACTCAGCGCTCACACAGGGTTAATGCCAGCTTTAATGGACCGCGCTATGATGCCGGTAACGCACTCCGTTAATGCTGCTATTAACCCTGTGTGTCCCCAACTTTTTACTATTGATGCTGCCTATGCAGCATCAATAGTAAAAAGATGTAATGTTAAAAATAATAAAAAAACAAAAAACCTACTATTCTCACCTTGCGTAGTCCGCCGAGCCGCGTGCGCCTTCCACCAGCTTCCGTTCCCAGAGATGCATTGTGAAATTACCCAGAAGACTTAGCGGTCTCGCGAGACCGCTAACTCATCTGGGTAATTTTGCAATGCATCCTGGGAATGGAAGATGGCGGCAGCCGCGCGCGCATCGACAGAGCTTCGCTGGATGCCGGAAGGTGAATATATAACTATTTCTTTATTTTTATCATTTTTTTTAACCGGATATGGTGCCCACACTGCTATATACTACGTGGGCTGTGTTATATACTGTGTGGCTGCTATATACTACCTGGCCAGTGTTATATACTATGTGGGCTGTGTTATATACTGCGTGGGCTGTGCTATATATTATGTGGCCAGTGTTATATACTGCATGGCCTGTGTTCTATACTGGGTCGCCTGTGTTATATACTACGTGGCTGCTATATGCTGCGTGGGCTGTGTAATATAGTACGTGAGCTGTGTTATATACTGCGTGGGCTGTATTATATAGTATGTGGGCTGTGTTATATAGTGCGTGTGCTGTGCTATATACAGTATTACGTGGCCAGTGTTATATACTGTTTGGGCTGTGTTATATACTATGTCACCTGTGTTATATACTGCTTGACTGCTATATACTGCGTGGGCTGTGTTATATAGTATGTGGGCTGTGTTATATACTGCGTGGGCTGTGTTATATACTGTTTGGGCTGTGTTATATACTGCGTGGCCACTGCTATATACTGCATGGCCTGTATTAGCGCATCGGGTATTCTACAATATGTATGTATGTATGTATATAGCAGCCACATAGTATATAGCACAGGCCACGTAGTATTTGTCTGCTATATACTATATGGCCCCTATATACTACGTGGCCTGTGCTATATTCTATGTGGCTGCTATATACTTACATACATACATACATATTCTAGAAAACCCGATGCGTTAGAATCGGGCCACCATCTAGTGTGTATATATCTATTCTATCTATTCTGTTCCAACCTGTCAGTGTGATTTTACCATATGCAGCACATGAATTGCTGGCTTTCGAAAGGACACAGAGCGTAAAAATTGGACATTACTCTCATGGTCTGAGTGCTGTGCGATTTTTTTTTCTAGCACCCATAGGCATGCATTGGAGAGTCTCGGCCGAGTCTCGGTGACAAACGCAACATGCTGCAATTTTACATGCACGCTGAATACACACGAGAAAATTAACGGTGATGTGAATTGCCCCATAGATTAACACAGTGCTATGCAATGTTTTCTTGCATAGCACTCACCCATACTCTACGGTAGTGTGACGCCGGCCTTAATGAAATTATTTAAGGGTGCAGAGAGAATATTAACATCATAGATGTTTCACATAATTTTATTCCATTAGGCCAAGGGTGGGGAACCTTTTCCCATCCGGGGGCCATTTGGAAATTTCTACCATCATTCGGGGGCCACACAAAAATGATCACCTTGAAAATTGCCCCGGTATATTTAGTCAAACAATTAATTACGGTAACTCACCCTTAATATGACGGCTGGAGCTGCTTCTCTTTGGTGCAGCTGTGATGTTAGGTGATACTAATCATGTCGCTTCTCACAGCTGCTTTTCCAGGTTTATGTCAGCCAGGAGAGCAGACAACTTTTTGTCATGATAAGTTTTGTAAATCATATACATCACATAGGAGATGCTGAGACAGCTGTATATACACCACATAGGAGACGATGGTACTGCTGCCTATACGTCACATAGGAGACACTGGGACTGCTGTATATACATCAAATAGGAGATGCTGAGACTGCTGTATTTATATCACATAGAGGATGCTGAGACAGCTGTTTATACATCACATAGGAGACACTGGGACTGCTGTACATATATAACATAGGAAACATTGAAACAACTTAATATACATCACAAAGGAGACACATGGAATGTTGTATATACATCACACAGGAGACGCTGGGACTGCTGGATATACATCATATAGGAAACACTGGGACTGATGTACATATATAACATGGGAAACATTGAAACTGCTGTATATGCATCACAGGAGACTCTTGGGTCATATACATTACAGGAGGGGCTGGGGGCACATAGACATCACAGGAGATGCTGGGACATATTTATCACCAGGGAGACTGGGGTAATAGCCATCACTAAGGGGCTATATACATCACTAGTAAGCACAGACAGCACTGGGTGTATATATGCCCCTGGGGGGAATTTACATCACCAGTGAGGTCACATACACCACTGGGGGCTATGTACAACACTGGGGGCTATATACAGCACAGGTGGGGGATATAAAGAACTGGGGAGATATACAGTACTCGGTGGGATATACAGCATTTTTGGAGTAAATAAAGCACTGGGGAATATACACATCACTTGGTGGCACATACAGCCCTGGGGATATACAGTACTGGGGGAGGGGTGATATACAGCACTGGGGGAGATGGGCATTGCCGGGGAGGCACAGAGATCTCTGGAGGGTGACTTAAAGATAACAGAGGGTGGCACGAAGATCACAGGGGGGCACAAAGATCACAGGCGGCTCATAGCTGGGAGGCACAGAGATCAGGGAGGGGCACATAGCTGGAGGGGACAGAGATCACATGGGAGCACAAATATCACAGAGGGTACATAGCAGGGGGCACAGGGATCACAGGGGGCCATATAGATCACAAGGGGGCACAAAGCTGGGAGCCACAGAGGTTACAGGGGTGCAAATAGTTGGGGGGGCACAAAGATCACAGGAGGCACATAGCTGGGGAGACAGAGATCACAGGGGCATATATAACTAGGGAAACATTGAAACTGCTGTATATGCATCACAGGAGACTCTTGGGTCATATACATTACACAGTAATACATTACATATACATTACACAGAGATCGTAGAGGGCACAAAGCTGAGGCACAGATAACAGGGGGCATAAAGTTCACATGGAGAAACATAGCTGGGGAGCTCAGAGATCACAGGGGGCACATAGCTGGGAGGCACAGAGATCACATAGATGCATATAGCTGGGGCACAAAGATCACAGGGGGCATATAGCTGGGGAGACAGAGATCACAGGGGCATATATAACTAGGGGGCACAGAGATCGTAGAGGGCACAAAGCTGAGGCACAGATCACAGGGGGCATAAAGATCACATTGAGAAACATAGCTGGGGAGCTCAGAGATCACAGGGGAAACATATCTGGGGGCATAGAGATCACAGGTGAGTACAAAGCTGGAGGGCACCTAGATTACAGAGGGGCATATAGCTGGAGGTCACAGAAATCACAAGGGGGCATATAGCTGGGGGGAGAAGAGAGATGACAGGGGGGCACATAGCTAGGGGTACAGAGATCATAGGGGGACATATAGCTATGAGGCACAGAGATCACGGGGAGGCACAGAGAACACAGAGGCACATACCTGGGAGGTACCAAGATCACAGGGGGCATATAGTTGCGGGGGCACAGAGATCACAGGAGGCACATAGCTGGGGCACAGATCACAGGGGGCATAGAGATCACATGGGGAAAAATAGCTGGGGGCACAGAGATCACAGGGGGCACATAGGTGGGGCTACAGAGATCACAGGAGAGCACAGAGATCACAGTGTGGCACATACCTGGGAGGCACAGAGATCACAGGGGTCATATAGTTGGGGGTCACAGAGATGACATCGAGGCACATAGCTGGGGGGGACAGAGATCACGGGGACACAGATCACCAGCAGACCGGCACAGAGCTGCCAGCACAGAGATCGCTCTGGAGTCTCTGGCAGCGCAGCAGCTCCTCTTCCAGGACAGGAGCGCATTGAGTGCTAATCCCGCCCACCATGGCGCTAACCTTGCCCACCCAGATGATGTCATCATTCAAGTGCAGGCAGGAAGCATTCTGTAATGAAAGCTGCGTGCCGTGCACTTGGGGATTAAAGGGCAGGATACGGCTGCTGCCCGAGCATTGTGGAGTGAGGGGACCTGCCCGTGGGCCGCATGAAAAGTCACCCCTGCATTAGGCAATGAAAAGAAAATAAGTAAATATTTCTATTAAATGTTGATTTAGCCCCAAATTTTTTGTTTTCAAAAGGGGTAATGAAACATATACCATGTTATTTGTCACACAATGTCTGCTGAGTTCACTGATAACCCACATCTGGTTGGAAACTACTTTTCCAGCACAGTGCAAAGCTCAGAAGAGAAGGAATATATTGGCGTGCAGATTTTACTGCTCTGGTTTGTGGTGTCATGACCCACTGGGAGAGCTCCTGAGGTAACAGAACAGCAGAACCTCCCACAAGTGACCCCATTATACAAACTACACCCCTTAGTGAATTCATATTGACACCACAGGTGTGTCACAGGACTTTTAGCGGTAAAAAAAAAATTACATTTTTACAACAAAAATTTCATTTTTGCCCAAGATTTTACATTTTTACAAGGTGAAATGGGTAAAAATGGCAAAAAGTTTCTGCTGAATGTGGAAATAACCTGTTAGGGGTCGAGTTCGCTCCTCTGCACATATAATGTAATATTTGCCAACAGTTAGGACATTATGCCAATAAATGTCCTCAGCGGTCGGGAAAACAATCACATCTAGTAACCATTGGAGGAGGTTCACTAGACACAGCGGCATTTTCCTCCAAGTTGTCCTTTAAAGGGACAATCACTTTAGGCTCTTCCACTCTCAAAGTCGAGCTTTGTGTGGACTCTGGGGCGAAGGGGAATTTTATGTCTTCTGCCTTCGCCAGGCCAGTGACTGAGTGGTAAATGGGTCAACACTGCCCACACAAATTACACATCAGTCCATCCCTTTCACATTATCTATGTCTTCTCCCCATCAGGAGATTATCTCCCTGCTTGTCCTTCCCGAGGGGATGGATGAGATTCTACTTGGGATGCCCTGGTTACGGTTTAACTCTCCTCTTATACAGTGGTCCTCAGGGAGGATTTTGGGTTGGAGCGAATCTTGGAAGGGCAGATGTGTGAGGGATTCCATTCAGGTTTCCACTACAGAGATACCCGCAGATCTGACTTCCCTACCCAAGTGCTATTGGTCCTTTGCAGACATGTTCTCCAAGAAGGCTGCAGAGTCCCTTCCACCTCACCGCCCATATGACTGTCCTATTGACCTCATACCTGGGGCTGAACCTCCTCGGGGATGGGTCTATTGCCTCTCTCTCCCATTGACGAAGGCTATGTCCCAATACATCCAGGAGAATTTGGCAAGGGGGTTCATTAGGTAGTCAGTGTCACCTGCAGGGGCCAGGTACTTCTTCGTGCAGAAGAAGAACGGAGAACTACGTCCATGCATAGATTACAGGGGTCTTAATGCCATCACCGTTAAGAATAAGTACCCGTTGCCCCTGATATCTGAGCTCTTCTATAGGCTATGGGGAGCAAGGGTATTTGCCAAATTAGACCTGCGGGGTGCTTATAACCTGATTCGAATCCATGAGGGGGACGAATGGAAGACTGCTTTTAAGACCAAGATGGGCATTATGAATACCTGGTGATGCCCTTTGGGCTCTATAATGCCCCAGCCGTTTTCCAAGACTTTGTGAATGACATCTTTTGGGATATCATCTCCACCTCGTTCATAGTCTATCACATGATATACCCATCTACTCTCCAGATATTGGCTCCCACCGGAGAGAGGTTTGCAAGGTCTTCGAACTCTTACAGGCAAATTCTCTTTATGCCAAGTTGGAGAAATGTGTGTTTGAGAAAGGAGTCCTTGCCTTTCCTTGGTTATATCATCTCTGCTCAGGGATTGGCTATGGATTCTGCCAAATTACAGGCTGTGAAGGACTGGCAGGAACCTCATTCTCTCAAAGCGGTGCAGTGTTTTATGGCGTTCATTAATTATTACTGACAGTTCATTCCGCATTTCTCGACTTTGGTAGCTCCCTTGGTAGCCCTCACCAAGAAGGGAGAAAATCCCAAGTTGTGGTCGGAGGAAGTCTCTAAGGCCTTCCTCTCTATAAAATCTCATTTTCCTAGTGCTCCCATCCTACATCGCCCCAATGTAGATAAGCCGTTCATAATGGAGGTGGATGCCTCATCTGTTGTTGCTGGTGCAGTCCTCTTCCAAAAGGATGCTCAAGGTCGGAAGCATCCCTGCTTCTTCTTTTCCAAGTCCTTCACACCAGCAGAGAGGAATTATTCCATCAGGGACAGGGAGCTGCTAGCTATGATGTGGCTTTCTCTGAGAGGAGACACCTGAAAATGGCTCGCTTTCCCTTCCAAGTCTTCACCGACCACAAAAATTTGGTGAACCTACAAACAGCTCAACGGCTAAATTCTCGCTAAGCCAGATGGTCCTTATTCTTCTCCCAGTTCCATTTTACCCTCCATTATCTCTCTGGGGAGAAGAACATTCGTGCTGATGCTCTCTCTCACTCCATTGTGTCGTCTATGGAGGAGGAAGAGGAGCCTCGGCTTATAGTCCCTTCTGAAAGCCAGAGAACCGTGGCTCAGGTTTCTCTAGAATTGGTGCCTCCGGGCAAGACGTTTGTTCCTACTAATTTGCGATCGGAGGTTCTCTCTTGGGCTCATTCATCCAGGGTGGGTGAACATTTTGGGACCAAGAGGACATCTCAGCTGTTGGCGAGGACGTACTGTTGGCCGCATACTGCCCATGACGTCAGAGACTATGTGTGTCTCCTGCGTCAAAAATAAGCCTCCTCGACAACGGCCATCTGTGTTACTCTATACCCTGCCGGTGGCTGACAGGCCCTGGGAGATGGCGGGATGGACTTTGTGGTGGGCTTACCCAAGTCTTGTGGTTGCACCATTATTTGGGTAATCACTGACCATTTTTCTAAAATGGTACCCTGGTGCAGCTTCCACGGTTACCTTCTGCATGGGCCTTCGCAGCGTTGTTTATAAGACACATTTTCTGCCTACTCGGTATGCCGGACAAAGTTGTCAGTGACCGGGGTCCCCAGTTTGTGTCTCAGTTCTGGAAAGAGCTTTGTCGTTTACTCAGTATTGAGTTAAATCTCTCTTCAGCATATTATCCTGAGACGAATGGATTGGTAGAGAGGACCAATCAGAACTTGGTCACATATTTGCGACATTTCGTTTCTGCCAGGCAGGATGACTGGGCATCCTTGCTTCCGTGGGAGGAATTTGCGCTTAATAACGCCATAGCCGACTCCACTGGTCAGACCCCATTTCTCCTTAATTATGATCAGCACAGTTCCTGGTCTTATACCCGTGTCTTCCGCCGACTCCAGGGTGGCAGACTGGGCTGTAGAGGCACGGGACATTTGGGACTGCATTCAGGATGCCATCCGGACCTCCAAGGAGAGAATAAGGTCCTCCGCCAATGCACATCGGCTCCTGGCTCCGACCTTTGCTCCTGGCGACTTAGTGTGGCTCTCCGCCCGTAACATTAGGCTGAGTGTTGAGTCCACAAAGTTTTCTCCTCGCTACTTGGGACCTTTCAAGGTTCTCGAGAAGGTTAAACCTGTGGTCTACCATCTGGCCCTTCCTCCACGCCTAGGTATCACTGACACCTTTCATGTGTCCCTCTTAAAATCCATACACATGTACTGGTTTTCCGAGTCATCTGCGGGACATCGGGTTTGTCTTCGGATGATTACGAGGTGAAGGCTATCTTGGCGTGTAAGGTGGTACGTGGGAAAAAGTTTTATTTGGTGGACTGGAAGGGTTATGGCCCAAAGAACAGGTCCTGGGAGCCTGTTGAGAATATTCGAGCACCACTGCTCATTGCTGCCTTCGAGCGTAGCGAGGCCTAAGAAGGGAGGTCCTAGGAGGGGGGTAATTTTAGGGGTCAAGTTCCCACCTCTGCACAGGGGGAATCTCGAGCCATCTCCTCTGTGGTCTCCCATTCCTCTCCAGCCACAGTGGAGCCTGCTCAGCGGAGACGTCGGTCTCAGCCTGATACTGTGCAGATGGTTTCTGCTGCTTTCCCAGGCTCAGCCATTGTAGCCAATACTGGTCGGTGGCAAGCAGACGTCTCTGGGTCTAAGTCCTGCTTTTTCCCTTCTGAGTATACCCAGGGTAAGACCTCTCATTGGGAGTCAGGGGTCACATGCTCAGGTACTGCTGCAGCTCCCACTGGTCCTCTAGGAAGGTCCTGAAGTTGCTCTGGTATTGTAGCAGCTTCCATAGGTCCTGAAGCAGCTGCAGCTATAAAAGGTTTGCATGGCCGGACGGCCATACGCTAGTATCACTTCATGTTATGAGCTTTCTAATTGTGGTGGCACCTGCATAATTATATTCTGGGACCTGTCTGAAATAAGCCCCTAGAATACTGGCACCTCCAGTGAGGAGTTGTTGTGTGCTTCTCTGTGTGCGTGACCACTGACTGCCATCAGCTGAGCAGTTAGCTGTGTTCCCCTGTAACGCTAACAGGGCACAGCGTGTTCTTTTCTGTGTGACTCAGAAGCGATGCTACAATTAGCACGCGAAACGCGCGTTGGGGTGACCGGGACTCTCACCTTAACTGGACATGGGTAATTATTGATCTTGATACTTTATTGATTCACCGGCTATATTTGTCCCATGTGGGTTTACTTATAAGAGTAGTGGGTGCCTGGCAATTTGGGAACAAAGTTCCTGGGGAAGGTATTTAGTATTATACCCACACTCTATGTAACTACCCAGATAGAACTTCTATCTATCTTCCTGGTTTAGAGTGGGAATCACTGGTCAAGTAACTTCACCTGGGTATGGTACACATGTTACAATTTTTGACTTTTTGATATCCATTTTTACTCTTGTATATCTTTTTGATTTCAATAAAGTTTGTATTTTGTATTTACTCCATGTCCTCCTTTTCTATATAATTGCCTATTGAGTATTGCCAAAACTATGGATATTTGTACTTTACTGGTATCTCTCTAATTCTTTATCCAATCTAAGATGCACAGGAAAACAAAGGCAATTTTACAGCTGAATTTCAAAGCTTAGGTGAACACACACCTCCCTACCTATCTTAGTTCAAGCAACAAATCAGAGCATCCATGGATGTGACTCTATTATCATGCGATCTGTGTTACTCTTATCATTATGAATTCTACGGAAACCTGGATCTAAAAAACCAAGTACCAGTAAATAATCCTCACTTACTTAACAGGGGGTCTTACAGAAAACAGCAAACAACCAACAAATCCTGTCATTATTGCAATAACAATGAACCTCAGATAAGACCCTTCTGCCTCTTGTCTGGTCCTCACTGGTCTAGTAACAATACATTTCACCAACAAAAGAGGCAACTTAGCAAATAGAAAAAGAGTAAAATAAACTAAAAAAAAACCCAGACAATCAGAAAGACCAGAGGCCAGACTGAAACTCTGAAAACTTAGTTTACATCAAGGCCTCACTGGCCTCCCTGGTTGTAATCAGCCATTTTGAGGAGTCTGCCCATGGCTGGGCACAGACTGAGAGAAAATGCCATTATGTCTGTGAAAATGCCTGTGCTCCTTGACAATATTGCTAGGCCCCTCACAATTACTTGTGCAGTAACAGTTCCTTGCAATATGTCCAAAGTGACCATATTTAGAACATTTCACAGAATAATATTTCCTCTCCTTCATTGTACCCGGCCAATTGCAGTACCTGGCAATATGGCCGGAGCCAGCACAGGCATAACATCTAACACATGCCATGACTGATTTAGGGGCTTGGACAGAACATACTTCTTTCTGTCTGGAACTTTTAAACTCTTCCATTACTAAGGATGCACTCTTAACAATGTCACCTTTGAACTTTCTTTGTAATTTAGACAGCACATATCTGTCATTACTTTTCGTTATTGGATCAAAGTTTGATAAAATATTTGATCCCTCACCTGTCCCATCACTCACCCCTTTTTGCCCTGCACGGGGCACAATTGGTTGGGGATCTGACCTTGTGTTCAGAACAAAGAGAAGGCCGGTACCATATTTGAAAAATCAATGATTTGAAAAATCATTGATGATATTTTTCAGACTATGAATCAGTTGGGAACTAATATCCAGCTCCACACTGCATTGAATAATAACGGCATCACTAGCTGCTGCCATTTTCTTCACAGCTTTGATCTCAGCCCCCGACTGAATCAACTGTGCTTCCATATCAACACAATGATTTTTCATTTTCAGCAGTTGTGATTCAAGGCTAGCAATCTGCTTTTCTCTGTCCACGTTATACTGATCGTTCTCTGCCAGTTGTGTCTGTAAGACACAGACTCTCTGCACATTATTCACACAACACTGGCAGTGGAAATTTGGGGAATCTGCATTACACAGGGATTCCTCATAGACACAGATCAGTTTAGCTAACATTTGTAGTCGCTTACTTGATTTATTTAAGACCGACAGTCTCTCTATGCACATGCAGTCATGCCTACATGCTTGTTCCAATAGAGCAGACCACAGCATTTCTGCAGATTTGGGTACAATGGGGGTTACTGGATTAAATTTACTGTGCTTTGCTAATCTTTTAAGGGTTGAAAAGTCCATACTCACTCTTCCTGAAGCCATCTTGGTTGTCCTCCTTGTCCCTTCTCTGCTGCTTGAAAAAGGTCCTTTTACCTCTGGAACACCTTTTCCTGACCAGCTGGACTTTACCTTGAGAACGACTATGACTCTTTGGAAAATTGTACTGGTAAAGATTACCCCAAACTCTCAAAGATTACCAAGCAAAGGAAAAAGAAAAAAAATCAGAAGACTGGGTTCTCTGTTATTGATTTTGTTCCATGTATAGCTTGTATTGAAAATCTGCGTCACCCGTCTACACTATCAGCGATCTGAACGCACAGAATTACACAACAGTTCACCCTGTATCAATGTAATCTGTCCACGTCCCTCCGGCCTGATCAGTTCACAGATGATGACCAGAAATTCAAACAGCAAAACATGTTAAACAAAATCTAAACAGTGGGCCTGTAGCTCGCCATTGTAAAAGGACAGGGTTATCCTCCACAAAATATTAAACTTATAGTTACCAAAAGGGGGAAACCTCCCTACACCTCTATTGAGATCCGATATTAACTATTATCGCCAAACTTGACTATTAATAATTAATATCCACTTAATACGCCTCAACATTATCTTTTCCTTATGCTATATACTAACTGAGACAAAACAGTGTAACAATAAAGGGTATTTATTACACACACACAAGTCTGCAGTCTATAACATACATATATATATTTATAACCAAGCTGGCGTCTATAGATATATGTATATACAATTATACAGATATACATCTCTAATACAGTAATATCACTACAGTATACAGTGATATCCCAACAATATCACACAGTAATAACCCACAATAACCAGTAATATCACAACAATCAATTAAATGCCCGATTACCCAAATCACACATACAATATCAGTCATCCCACCTATGGCTAGCTAACTCTAATGATACAGTGTATACTTAAGCCATGTGGGTCCATCATCATTCCAGGCAATGCAGGCACAGCAAAAGAGTCAGAGCACATGTGTCTTGTGCCTTTTATGTCCAGCTAGAAGAGGTGTGTCCAGCCCCAGGTGTGTGGGGATGAGGTCACAAATCTATTGTCCATTGGCCTAAGTCCTAAATGAAACCTGATTTCTGCTGTTTCGGCACTTATAGGTTCTGCATATGGAGTTTTCTACAAACAATTATAAGAAACTCTGCCCTCCTAAAGTTAAATAGTATTAATTTCCTCTTGAACACTGTACAGTACTGTCCAGACACATATGGGGTATATGAGGACTGTTGGAACACACCGAGTTAATATGGATGTTATAATTGGTGCGTTCGCAGCCTGGGGTCCACCGTGCAAGAGACAACCTGCTGCTAGAAAATCACGGCACTATATGGCGGTATAAGTGAACTCAGTTACTTCACTGAGTCACACAGAAAAGAACACGCTGTGCCCTGTTAGCGTTACAGGGGAACACAGCTAACTGCTGAGCTGATGGCAGTCAGTGGTCACGCACACAGAGAAGCACACAACAACTCCTCACCGGAGGTGCCAGTATTCTAGGGGCTTATTTCAGACAGGTCCCAGAATATAATTATGCAGGTGCCACCACAATTAGAAAGCTCATAACATGAAGTGATACTAGCGTATGGCCGTCCGGCCATGCAAACCTTTTATAGCTGCAGCTGCTTCAGGACCTTCCTAGAGGACCAATGGAAGCTGCTACAATACCAGAGCAACTTCAGGACCTTCCTAGAGGACCAGTGGGAGCTGCAGCAGTACCTGAGCATGTGACCCCTGACTCCCAATGAGAGGTCTTACCCTGGGTATACTCAGAAGGGAAAAAGCAGGACTTAGACCCAGAGACGTCTGCTTGCCACCGACCAGTATTGGCTACAATGGCTGAGCCTGGGAAAGCAGCAGAAACCATCTGCACAGTATCAGGCTGAGACCGACGTCTCCGCTGAGCAGGCTCCACTGTGGCTGGAGAGGAATGGGAGACCACAGAGGAGATCGCTCGAGATTCCCCCTGTGCAGAGGTGGGAACTTGACCCCTAAAATTACCCCCCTCCTAGGACCTCCCTCCTTAGGCCTCGCTACGCTCGAAGGCAGCAATGAGCAGTGGTGCTCGAATATTCTCAACAGGCTCCCAGGACCTGTCCTCTGGGCCATAACCCTTCCAGTCCACCAAATAAAACTTTTTCCCACGTACCACCTTACACGCCAAGATAGCCTTCACCTCGTAATCATCCGAAGACAAACCCGATGTCCCGCAGATGACTCGGAAAACCAGTACATGTGTATGGATTTTAAGAGGGACACATGAAAGGTGTCAGTGATACCTAGGCATGGAGGCAGGGCCAGACGGTAGACCACAGGTTTAACCTTCTCGAGAACCTTGAAAGGTCCCAAGTAGCGAGGAGAAAACTTTGTGGACTCAACACTCAGCCTAATGTTACGGGCAGAGAGCCACACTAAGTCGCCAGGAGCAAAGGTCGGAGCCAGGAGCCGATGTGCATTGGCGGAGGACCTTATTCTCTCCTTGGAGGTCCGGATGGCATCCTGAATACAGTCCCAAATGTCCCGTGCCTCCACAGCCCAGTCTGCCACCCTGGAGTCGGCGGAAGACACGGGTATAAGACCAGGAACTGTGCTGATCATAATTAAGGAGAAATGGAGTCTGGCCAGTGGAGTCGGCTATGGCGTTATTAAGCGCAAATTCCTCCCACGGAAGCAAGGATGTCCAGTCATCCTGCCTGGCAGAAACGAAATGTCGCAAATATGTGACCAAGTTCTGATTGGTCCTCTCTACCAATCCATTCGTCTCGGGATAATATGCTGAAGAGAGATTTAACTCAATGCTGAGTAAACGACAAAGCTCTTTCCTGAGGAAGCGAGGCTACAATTAGCACGCGAAAAGCGCGTTGGGGTGACCGGGACTCTCACCTAAACTGGACATGGGTAATTATTGATCTTGATACTTTATTGATTCACCCGCTATATTTGTCCCATGTGGGTTTACTTATAAGAGTAGTGGGTGCCTGGCAATTTGGGAACAAAGTTCCTGGGGAAGGTATTTAGTATTATACCCACACTCTATGTAACCACCCAGATAGAACTTCTATCTATCTTCCTGGTTTAGAGTGGGAATCACTGGTCAAGTAACTTCACCTGGGTATGGTACACATGTTACAATTTTTGACTTTTTGATATCCATTTTTACTCTTGTATATCTTTTTGATTTCAATAAAGTTTGTATTTTGTATTTACTCCATGTCCTCCTTTTCTATATATTAGATTGGATAAGGCCATGTTCACACGATCCTTTTTTTCATGCGGAATTGCCGCGATTTTCCCGCTGCGGGTCCGCAGCTGTTTTCCATGCAGGGTACATTACATTGTACCCTATGGAAAACAGGAACTGCTGTGCCCACAATGCGGAAAATAAAAAAAAAATGCCGCGCTGAATAGCTGCGGGAAAAAAGAAGTACCATGTCACTTCTTTTTTCGGAGCCGCAGCGGTTCTGCACTCATTGACCTCCATTGTGAGGTCAAACCCGCAGTAAAACCCGCAGATGAAAAAAATATCTGCGGGTTTTACTGCGGTTTGTGGTGTAGAACCGCTGCAGCAGGAAGTGCGGGGAAGCGGGCGGAAGTGCGTGGGCGGAGTGTGGCTGCCCCCCGTGCTCCGATCCCGCCCCCCGTGCTCCAATCCCACCGCCCCATGCTCCGATGCCCCCCCCCAGTGCTCCGATGCCCCCCTCGTGCCCTAATCTCCCCCCCTTAAACTTACCCGGCGTCCCGGTGTCCGTCCGGCCGTCTTCTCCCTGGGCGCCGCCATTTTGCAAATACAGCGGTGACATCACCGCTGTGCTCTCCGGCCGCTGTGCTTACACAGGGCAGAGAAGCAGAGCGCCGAGGGACAGACAGCGGAAGATAAGTATGTAGTGTTTGTTTGTTTTTTACTTTTACGCTGGTAACCAGGGTAAACATCGGGTTACTAAGCGCGGCCCTGCGCTTAGTAACCTGATGTTTACCCTGGTTACCGGCATAGTTGGTCGCTGGAGAGCTGTCTGTGTGACAGCTCTCCAGCGACCAAACAGCGATGCTGCAGCGATCCGGATCGTTGTCGGTATCGCTGCAGCGTCGCTTAGTGTGACGGTACCTTATGACCTGATGCAGGATACAACTAAAGTCAGTGTACCTTAGTTTTACTTTTAGTTTTCCTAAGGGTGTTAATGTTTTTATGGTTCCTTTAATAATAGAGTGACATCCATGGATGCTCTGATATGTTGCTTGAGCTAAAATAGGTAGGGAGGCGTGTGTTCACTTAGGCCTTGAAGTTCAGCAGTAAAATTGACTTTGTTCGTTTTCCTGTGCATCTTAGATTGGATAAGGGTTGTTGTTATGTGAACTAAGATAGGCGAAGAAGCATGGACAGATAACGGAAAATACACAAGGGAGTGTCGTGATATACTGTGTGCCGACCTTGAAGTTTGTACGGATAACATGGTTTTGTTTAAAACATGATGCAGGATACAACTAAAGTCAGTGTACCTTAGTTTTACGTTTAGTTTTCCTAATGGTTTTAAGTAGCATGCAGGGTTGTATGTTATTTTTTTGAATTGTGGAGAACTGGAAGGAGTGTCTGTATAGAAAACAGAAGCAATTGACTAGGTTCGTACTAAAGGAAAATGGCATTAATTTTGTGGGGTTCAGGAGAGTTGAGGCATTAGTTAATTACTGGGCAGCTCAAGAAATGTCAACAGGGGGAGGTCACCTTGAATTATAGAATGAGTGAGTTTGGTGGGACAGTGAAGCATCAAATAAGGATGTTTATTAACTGCACTGGGAGATGTCCTAGAGCGTATTGTTCCCTTTGCCCAATTTTAGGTATTGATGTAGAAGAGCACCTATCCCTCCAGAGAAGAAGTCTTGATCTTTGCCCAGATGCCCCTTAGAGACTCCTGAACACCCGTCGTACGTTTGGTGCCGAGCTGAAACATCTCCTCTCAGATTTCAGCCATGACGAGGAGACTGTAATAAAACCCAATGCTACTTTGTCCTGTCATTTTCCTCCTGGTCATTATTTTATATATATTGGACGGTTTATGATCTGCAGGAGGACCAAAAGACTGGACACCAAACTGCACGGAAGTCAGGCTGAGCACCATTAACTCAGCCGGTGAAGGGGGTTAAGGACATAAGAAAAATCCAGTCCTTTACCCGGAATCCAATATATATGTATATATATATATATATATATATATATTTATTTATTATTATTTATTTATATAGCACCATTGATTCCATGGTGCTGTACATGAGAAGGGGTTACATACAAGTTACAAATATCACATACAGTAAACAAACTAACAATGACGGACTGATACAGAGGGGTGAGGACCCTGCCCTTGCGGGCTTACATTCTACAGGATTATAGGGAAGGAGACAGTAGGTTGAGGGTTGCAGGAGCTCCGGTGTTGGTGAGGCGGTAGCTCCGGTGTTGGTGAGGCGGTAGCTCCGGTGTTGGTGAGGCGGTAGCTTCGATAGTGATGAAATAAAAGCTAAGCAGAGCAGAACCACAAGAAATATGGAGAGGAGCTGCAGCAAGGGATTACTGCAGCCGCAGAAGCTAAGCAGAGCCGAGCCACAAGGAATGTGGAGAGGAGCGGCAGCAAGAGATTACTGCAGCCGCAGAAGCTAGCAGAGCCACAAGGAATGTGGAGGAGCTGCAGCAAGGGATTACTGCAGAAGCTAAAGCAGAGTAGAACCGCAAGGAATGCGGAGAGGAGTTGCAGCAAGAGATTACTACAGCTGCGGGAGCTAAGCAGAGCAGAGCCACAAGAAATGAGCAGAGGAGCTGCAGCAAGAGATTACTGCAGAAGCTAAAGCAGAGTAGAACCGCAAGGAATGCGGAGAGGAGCTGCAGCTAGAGATTACTGTGGCAGCAGAGCAGAACGGAGCAGAACCACAGGAGTGCGGAGCAGAGGTAAAGCCACAAGGCTACAGAGCAGGCAGAGCCGCAAGAGTGCGCAGCAAAAGCAGACTAAAGGTACCGTCACACTAGACGATATCGCTAGCGATCCGTGACGTTGCAGCGTCCTCGCTAGCGATATCGTCCAGTGTGACAGGCAGCAACGATCAGGCCCCTGCTGTGCTGTCGCTGGTCGGGGAAGAAAGTCCAGAACTTTATTTGGTCGCTGGACTCCCCGCAGACATCGCTGAATCGGCGTGTGTGACACCGATTCAGCGATGTCTTCACTGGTAACCAGGGTAAACATCGGGTAACTAAGCGCAGGGCCGCGCTTAGTACCCGATGTTTACCCTGGTTACCAGCGTAAAAAAACAAACAGTACATACTTACATTTAGCTGTCTGTCCCTTGCCGTCTGGTTCCTGCACTGACTGCTGGCCGTAAAGTGAAAGCAGAGCACAGCCACAGCGGTGAGTCACCGCTGTGTGACTCACTGCTGTGCTGTGCTTTCACTTTCACTTTACGGCCAGCAGTCAGTGCAGGAACCAGACGGCAAGGGACAGACAGCTGAATGTAAGTATGTACTGTTTGTTTTTTTACGCTGGTAACCAGGGTAAACATCGGGTTACTAAGCGCGGCCCTGCGCTTAGTTACCCGATGTTTACCCTGGTTACCGGGGACCTCGGGATCGTTGGTCGCTGGAGAGCGGTCTGTGTGACAGCTCTCCAGCGACCAAACAGCGACGCTGCAGCGATCCGGATCGTTGTCGGTATCGCTGCAGCGTCGCTAAGTGTGACGGTACCTTAAGAACACAAGGAAAGACACAGCAGGGAAGGAAGCCACCGACAAGGAGACCGAGATAAGACTAAGTACAGACAAGGCAATGGAACAAGACACAAGGACAAAGACACAGGGACCAAGATATTCTGCCTCCTGGAGGGCGGACAACAGGATCAAGGCAAGGCAAGGAGAAAAGCCTCCAGAGAGGGAGTAACACAGAGCAAGGCCTGGCAAACTCAGAAGCTAAACACAAACTGAGCTAACACATTGCACAGGCCCAGTCCACAGGGTGGAGCTGCACTAAATACTGGAGGCCTCTTATATATATATATATATATATATATATATCGTATATAATAATGATGTTATATTCATTATCTTGTTACTGTGTAGCAATTCCATATGTGTGCATATAGACACTTTAGGTGTAAGTCCAGGACTACTTGTACATCGACATACTCAGTAAGTGTGTTCATGTGAAGGTGTTCATGCATTTACAGCCAGTAGATAAATCCAACTGTACGTGGATCAATGATCTTCATGTGCATTATGGATCAGTAGCAGCCATGCTATTTTAGCTTAAGTCCCTATATGCATTATGGAATTGTAATATATGTGTTTTGTGTGAATGGGGAAAAAGAGTGAGGTTCTCTAGGGAAAGGTCCCCACAGCTTCTAAGTTATTTGCCACTTTAACCCTAGCAATGGTGAAGTTTGTAAGGGATGGATTGAATGTCGGTTAGAATTAGACGGTGTTCTTCCCACAGTCTACTTAGGTATTGTGACATCACTCCTACTCCATAAATTCTGACCTGCCTAGTAAAGATCTGCGTATCTGTCCATGAGGGAACCTCATAAGAAGGTGTACTCTGTGGATAGAGATGTGGGTTACGGTGAATGGCAGGGAAGAGCTGAAGGCCGTGTGGATGATGTCTCGGTACCTAAGTGCAGTATTATGCTTCATTCCATCCTGAACTGTCACTAGTTATAAATGAGGTTGAGTAGGCAAATAAATCCCAGCACAAAATGTCCTTCAAATTTCATTGTCGTGTTCTCGTCAACAGGGGGAATGTAGAAGGGAAGTGCTACAAAATGTATATCTTTACGGAGAGATGTGTTTAGTGATATATAATTCCCCCACATGTGCTCAGTAGCCCCCTCCTCAAGCCTGTATATCAGGTTTCATTTAGGACTTAGGCCAGTGGACAATAGATTTTTGACCTCATCCCCATACACCTAGGGCTGGACACATCTCTTCTAGCTGGACGTAAGAGGCACAAGACACATTTGCTCTGGCTCTTTTGCTGTGCCTGCATTGCCTGGAATGATGATGGACCCACATGGCTTAAGTATACTCTGTATCATTAGGGTGAGCTAGCCATAGGTGGGAGGGCTGATATTGTATGTGTGATTTGGGTAATCGGGCAGTTAATTGGTTGTTGTGATATTACTGGTTATTGTGGGTTATTACTGTGTGATATTGTTGGGTGTTGTGAATTCTGCTCTTGGGTTCCCTCCAGTGGTTGTAGGTGGGAATGCAGTTGTCTCTGAGTCACAGTCCTGGCCAGTTGTACCTGCTGATTGCTGTTCTGACTGGGATATTTAAGTGTGCAGGATTCATTAGCCCTTGCCAGTTGTCAATGTTTCTTCTGAAGTGTTGGATCACTTTCTGGCTTCTCTTGCTCAGCTGTCAATTCAGCAAAGATAAGTGTCTGGTTTTTGTTCCTGTGGCACACATGCAGTGTGCTTATATTCTGTGCTATTCATTTGTTTTTCTCTTGTCCAGCTTAGACTGTGTCAGTATTTTCTCGGTCTTGTTGGATTCTCTGGAGATGCAGATATACGCTCTACATCTTTAGTTAGATGGTGGAGTTTTTGTTTTTTCTGCTGTGGATATTTTTGGAAGGATTTTTAATACTGACCGCTTAGTATCCTGTCCTATCCTTTCCTAATTAGCTAGTGTGTGCCTCATTTGCTAAATCCTGTTTTCTGCCTACGTGTGTCTTTTCCTCTACTACTCACAGTCAATATTTGTGGGGGGCTGCCTATCCTTTGGGGTTCTGCTCTGAGGCAAGGTAGAAATTCCTATTTCCATCTATAGGGGTATTTAGTCCTCCGGCTGTGTCGAGGTGTCTAGGTTTTGTTAGGTACACCCCACGGCTACTTCTAGTTGCGGTTATAAGATCAGGGTTTGCGGTCAGTATAGTTACCACCTACTCCAGTGAAAGTTTTCATGCTGCTCCAAGGTCACCTGATCATAACAGTTACTGTTGTGAATTCTGCTCTTGGGTTCCCTCCAGTGGTTGTAGGTGGGAATGCAGTTGTCTCTGAGTCACAGTCCTGGCCAGTTGTACTGTTATGATCAGGTGACCTTGGAGCAGCATGAAAACTTTCACTGGAGTAGGTGGTAACTATACTGACCGCAAACCCTGATCTTATAACCGCAACTAGAAGTAGCCGTGGAGTGTACCTAACAAAACCTAGACACCTCGACACAGCCGGAGGACTAAATACCCCTATAGATGGAAATAGGAATTTCTACCTTGCCTCAGAGCAGAACCCCAAAGGATAGGCAGCCCCCCACAAATATTGACTGTGAGTAGTAGAGGAAAAGACACACGTAGGCAGAAAACAGGATTTAGCAAATGAGGCACACACTAGCTAAATAGGAAAGGATAGGACAGGATACTAAGCGGTCAGTATTAAAAATCCTTCCAAAAATATCCACAGCAGAAAATACAAAAACTCCACCATCTAACTAATGATGTGGAGCGTATATCTGCATCTCCAGAGAATCCAACAAGACTGAGAAAACACTGACACAGTCTAAGCTGGACAAGAGAAAAACAAATGAATAGCACAGAATATAAGCACACTGCATGTGTGCCACAGGAACAAAAACCAGACACTTATCTTTGCTGAATTGACAGCTGAGCAGGAGAAGCCAGAAAGTGATCCAACACTTCAGAAGAAACATTGACAACTGGCAAGGGCTAATGAATCCTGCACACTTAAATATCCCAGTCAGAACAGCAATCAGCAGATACACCTGGCCAGGACTGTGACTCAGAGACAACTGCATTCCCACCTACAACCACTGGAGGGAACCCAAGAGCAGAATTCACAACAGTTGGGATATCACTGTATACTGTAGTGATATTACTGTATTAGAGATGTATATCTGTATAATTGTATATATATATTTATAGTCACCAGCTTGGGTATAAATATATATGTATGTTATAGACTGTAGACTTGGGTGTGTGTAATAAATACCCTTTATTGTTAAACTGTTTTGTCTCAGTTAGTATATCGCATAGGGAAAAGATAACGTTGAGGCGTATTAAGTGGATATTAATTATTAATAGTCAAGTTTGGCGATAATAGTTAATATCGGACCTCAATAGAGGTGTAGGGAGGTTTCCCCTTTTGGTAACTATAAGTTTAATATTTTGTGGATGATAACCCTGTCCTTTTACAGTGTGTATCACACTCAACATGGACCAGAGTAAGCAAAGGAAAGAGTTGTCTCAGGAGATTAGAAATAAAATTATAGACAAACATGTTAAAGGTAAAAGTTATAAGACCATCTCCAAACAGCTTGATGTTCCTGTGACTACAGTTGCACATATAATTCAGACATTTAAGATCCATGGGACTGTAGCCAACCTCCCTGGAAGTGGCCGCAGGAGGAAAATTGATGACAAATCAAAGAGACGGATAATACCAATAGTAACAAAAGAGCCCAGAAAAACTTCTAAACAGATTGAAGGTGAATTTCAAGTTCAAGGAACAACAGTGTCAGATCACACCATCCGTCGTTGTTTACGCCAAAGGGAGACAACCAAGAAGAACACCATTGTTGAAAAAAATCATAAAAAAGCCAGACTGGAATTTGCCAAACTACATGTTGACACGCCACAAAGCTTCTGGGAGAATGTCCTAGTCAAAAATGGAACTTTTTAGCAAGGCATATTACCTCTATGTTCACAGATGGAAAAATGAAGCATATCAAGAAAAGAACACTGTCCCTACTGTGAAACACGGAGGAGTCTCTATTATGTTCTGGGGCTGCTTTGCTGTATCTAGCACAGGGTGTCTAGAATCTGTGCAAGGTACAATGAAATCTCAAAACTATCAAGGGATTCTAGAGAGAAATGTGCTACCCAATGTCAGAAAGCTTTGTCTCAGTTGTAGGTCTTGGGTCTTGCAACAGGATAATTACCCAAAACACACAGCTAAAAAAAACACCCAAGAATGGCTAAGAGGAAAACATTGGACTATTCTGAAGTGGCCTTCCATGAGCCCTGACCTAAATCCTATTGGGCATCTTTGGAAAGAGCTGAAACATGCTGTCTAGAAAAGGCAATCTTCAAACACGAGACAACTGGAGCAGTTTGCTCTTGAGGAGTGGGCCAAAATACCTGTCGAGAGGTGCAGGAGACTCATTGACAGTTACAGGAATCATTTGATTGCAGCGATTGCCTCAAAAGGTTGTGCAACAAAATATTAAGTTAAGAGTACCATCATTTCTGTCCAGGTCTATTGCATGAGTTATATTTTTTTATATATTCTGTGGAAGCATGGTTGAAAAGCAATGTCTGACTTTCATTTATTCATTTTCATACATTTTTTATTTATTATTACTTTTGTCAGATTCAAGATATTTCTGTGACCAAGGTTTTTCTGTCATTAAAGAGGGTACCAACAATTTAGACCATGTGTGGATATTGATAAAAACACAATCTCCTATGATTGCCCCACACAGACTGTCTTTGACAGGAGAATCATAATAACAGGCATGGGTGTCATCAGTAGACCCCCGGCTGTCATGATAACCCATCGGTGCCCCGCGATCACGTCACAGGCAGGCCAATGTGAGAATGCAACAACGCTCCCCCTGCCGGTACATGTTAATTGTTGCTGTCAGAGTTAACAGCAGCATTTAACAGGTTAACAGACAAGGTTGGAGCTCCACTCCATCCGTGGATGTAAGAGGCACATGGTGGTGGTGATCAATTAAGTCAGTCATCATGGGTGGGAAAAGATGTGAGCTGGTTAAAAACACGACATATGACGTTAGGGAACCTGTCAGAAACTTTTATCTCCAAACTATATGATTGTGGAGCCCTTTAAAAGATATGCCAGTCGATCCTTTATGACTGCAAGGAGCTGCTACAGTGGCAAGAATTCACATTTTGAAACTGTGTCTTTAAGTGTTTGAAGTGCTCTTGGATGCAATGATGCACTTCTAGTGTCTCACACTCTTCTGACTGACAGATTAGTGGCCATACAAGAGCAAACAACCTGTTAATCAGCCATGGGAGGGTACTGCTAGGTAGGAAATATTGCCCCAATAGAGTTCCATTGATGATAATATAAAAAAGTTTTGGGTCTCAAAAATGCCAAAACAATTTTTTTTTTTTTAATTCAGAATTTTGTAGGTTAATGCATTGAGATGGTAGGCCAGTCTGAGCAAATGTGTTTTTAGGGCACACTTAAAACTGTGGGGATTGGGGATAAATCATATTAACCTGAGTAGTGCATTCCAAAGAATTGGCACAGCACATGAAAAGTCTTGGAGACGGGGGTGGGAGGTTCTGATTATTGAGGATGGTAACCTCAGGTCATTAACAGAATGGAAAGCACAGGTAGGGTGGTTGGCTGAGACCAGGGAGGATATATAGGGTGATGCTGAGACATGGAGCACTTTGTGGATAAGGGTAATAAGTTTGTACTGTATTTTGGAGTGGATGGGTAACCAATGTAATGACTGCCACAAGGTAAAGGCATCCTAATCACAGTTGGTGAGGAATAAGATCCTGGCTGCAGCATTCAGGACAGATTGGAGTGGGGTGAGTTTGGTAAGAGGGAGGCCGATTAGTAGAGAGTTACAATAGTCCAGACAAGGATGAATGAGAGAAACAGTAAGAGTTTTTGCAGAGTTGAAAGTAAGAAAAGGCCGAATTCTAGAAATGTTTTTGAGGTGCAGATAACAAGAGCAAGTCAGTGATTGGATGTGAGGGGGTGAATGAAAGCTCAGAATCAAGTATGACCGCAAGGCAGCGGGCATGTTGCTTAGCAGTAATGGTGGAACCATACACGGATATGACAATGTCAGGCAAAGGTAGGTTAGTAGAGGGAGAAAACATGAGGTGTTCAGTTTTTGACAGGTTCAGTTTCAGATAGAGGGAGGACATGATGTTAGAGACAGTGGTAAGACAACCACTGGTGTTTTCTAAAAAGTCAGGCATGATATCAGGAGCAGAAGTGTATAATTGGGTGTCATCAGCATAGAAATTTTACTGGAACCCAAATCTACTGATTGTCCAATAGGGGCGGTACACAAAGAGAAGAGGAGGGGGCCTAGGACTGATCCTTGAGGAACCCCAACAGTAAGGGGAAGATGAGAGGAGGAGGAACCAGCAAAAGATACAGTGATAGAGCGGTCGGAGAGATAGGAGAACCAGGAGAGAACGGTGTCCTTAAGGCCAATGGAGCAGAGCATATTGAGGAGGAGCTGATGATCCACAGTGTCGAAGGCTGTGGAGAGATCTAAGAGAATTAGCATAGAGTGACCATTATATTTAGCTGTTAGTAAATCATTAGAGACTTTAGTGAGGGCAGTTTCAGTAGAGTGTAAAGAGCGGAAACCATATTGAAGAGGGCCGAGAAGAGAGTTATCTGAGAGATAGCGGATAAGACGGGAGTAGACCAGGCGTTCGAGGAGTTTAGATATGAAGGGAAGATTAGAGACATGCCTATAGTTAGCGGCACAGTTTTGGTCGAGGGATGGTTTTTTAAGTAATGGATGGATGGTGGCATGCTTAAGTGAGGAGGGAAAGATACTGGAAGAGAGAGAGAGAAGTTGAATATTTTTGTTTGGTGAGAGGTGACCGCAGGGGAAAGGGACGGGAGAAAATGTGATGGAATGGGATCACTGGTGCAAGTGGTCGAGCGAGAAGATGCAAGGAGCCTGATTACTTCTTCTTCTGTGACTGGTTCAAATTCAGAGAGTGATCTAGATGCACTGGGAGAGGGAGAGCAGTGCATGATATGAGGAGATTGTGAGATAATTTCCTGTCAGATATGGTACATTTTTTCTTTGAAATAATTGGCCAGATCGTCAGCATGGAGATCTGTGGATGGGGCCTGCACTCTTGGGTTGAGTAGGGAATGAAAAGTGTCAGAGAGATGTTTAGGGTTATTGGACAGTGAGGTGATGAGGGTGTTGAAATAGGTTTGTTTGGAGAGGTGAATGGCAGAGTTGTATGTTTTAAGCATAAACTTATAATGGATGAAATCTTCAGGTAGATTAGATTTTCTCTACAGGCGTTCGGTGCACCTGGAGCACTGCTGTAGGAAACATGTTTGCAGCATGTGCCACGGTTGTCACCGTCTGTGCCGAGTTGTTCTATATATAGGAGGTGCAATTTCATCCAGGGCACTTTGCAGGGTTTCATTGTAATGCTTCAGTGCAGAATCAATACATGAGAGGGAGGAGATAAGAGCGAATGAGGACTGCAAGTTCTTCATAAGTTTCCTGGTGTTGATGGCCTGTATGTTTCTATAAGTGTGGAAAGTGGGAGTGACCTGAGCTGGATGGCAGTTCTTGATAGAGAATGAAAGAAGGTTGTGGTCAGAGAGCGGGAGACGGAGTTTGTGAAATCATCCACTGAGCAACGCCAGGGGAAGACCAAGTTGAGAGAGTTTCTGTCTTCATAAGTTGAAGAGTTAGTATGCTGCAAGAGGCCAAAAGAGGAGGTTAGAGATAAAAGGTGAGCAGATGGGGAGAGGGGATAAGCAATGGGGATGTTGAAATCACCCATGATGAGGGTGGGGATGTCACAGGAGAGAAAGTGTGGAAGCCAGGTGGCAAAGTAATCCATTAGCTGATGGGAGGGGCCCAGAGGACAATACACCACCGCCACTCGCATGGAGAAGGGGATGTAGAATCTGACCGCATGGACCTCAAAAGAAGGGAAGACAAGTGATAGGAGCAGACCAACGCCATCACCTGCTCTGTTGAACATAATGAACATAATTTTTAATAGGTTTTCATCTTGAAACTGCTTTAAAAAACCTGTTTTTATTTTATTCATGTACCTTCTGGCATTTAACACCAATATTTAATTTTTTATTGAAACAAATACAGTACCTATGTTTCTTGGAGCTAATAAAATCAACGGAATCATAAACGTTTGTGTTTCAACAAGGTTGAATGATCAATACAAACATTATTCAATGGCATTAGCTGTCATTAATTATCCTATTGTATTTAAGGCTATAGGCTTTCTGATTATGTTTAATAGAAGAACCATGATATCACATTAATACTAGCCAAAATAGTAAGGTTAGCTTCCATGTGACCAATTTTAATATTTAATTCTTTAGAACACTTGTCAGCCAAAGGTCATGGCCCTGATATAGTGCAAACAATTTGGGCCAAGGTCATGAACACAGAAGCAATTGCAGAACATAGGACACAGATAAAAATTCCTCAACCTGAGTTGAGTTGTCATGGTCAATTTCTGAGAAAAATTAACCCAGGTTATTAGAACTGCATTGCTTCACCTGAACCGATGCTGAATATAGAACCTCTTTCAGATTGTCAGTCTACTTTTACATCTAGAGAACAGAGTAATGTGCTTGTCAGGCCTCTGAGGTCATCAAGATTAAGTATAGCATAATGCAGAGTCACTTTTTTGTATTACTTGCTGTCAAAGTTGTCATCTATAACTTCCTGAACAGTCCTTAAAATAGTGCACTTTTTTTCCCTATCCATAAAAAATAAAACTGGATGCATCTGTGTTTTGAAATGAAGCTGGAAAAACTTGTATAGATTATTAATTCCTGTCAATGTTGCTATCCAGAAATTCCTAAAAAGTCCGTAAAAATGGGGCACTTTGACCAATTATTATGATTAATAATAATAATAATCTTTATTTATATAGCACCAACATATTCCGCAGCGCTTTACAGTTTAACAGTTTCAAACACAACAGTCATAAGTAACAACTAGGGTTGAGCGAAACGGGTCGTTCATTTTCAAAAGTCGCCGACTTTTAGCAAAGTCGGGTTTCATGAAACCCGATCCGACCCCTGTGCGGGGTCGGCCATGCGGTACGCGACTTTCGCGCCAAAGTCGCGTTTCAATGACGCGAAAAGCGCCATTTCTCAGCCAATGAAGGTAAACGCAGAGTGTGGGCAGCGTGATGACATAGGTCCTGGTCCCCACCATCTTAGAGAAGGGCATTGCAGTGATTGGCTTGCTGTCTGCGGCGTCACAGGGGCTATAAAGGGGCGTTCCCGCCGACCGCCATCTTACTGCTGCTGATCTGAGCTTAGGGAGAGGTTGCTGCCGCTTCGTCAGAAGCAGGGATAGCGTTAGGCAGGGTCCATTAACCACCAAACCGCTTGTGCTGTAGCGATTTGCACTGTCCAACACCACCTTCGGTGTGCAGGGATAGTGGAAGCTACATTTTTTTTTTTTCTCAGCGCTGTAGCTCATTGGGCTGCCCTAGAAGGCTCCCTGATAGCTGCATTGCTGTGTGTACGCCGCTGTGCAAACCAACTGCTTTTTTCAAAGCACAAATCCTCTTGTTCCTTCCTTTCTGCACAGCTATCTTGTTTGTTTGTCCACACTTTTTATTTAATTTGTGCATCAGTCCACTCCTTATTGCTGCCTGCCATACCTGGCTGAGATTACTGCAGGGAGATAGTAATTGAAGAACATTTCCTTTTTTTTTTTTTTTTTGTGGGAGATTAAGATTGGCATTTCTGCTAGAGTGCCATCCCTTTCTGTGCCATCTCTCACTCAGTGGGCCATAGAAAGCCTATTTATTTTTTTGCTTGATTTGGGTTCTAAAATCTACCTGAAAAAATCACTACATCAATCAGTGGGAGAAAAATATTGGCCTCAGGGCTTGTGTGCCACTCCTGACTCCTGTGTGTGCCATCTCTCAGTCAGTGGGCCATAGAAAGCCTATTTATTTTTTTGCTTGATTTGGGTTCCAAAATCTACCTGAAAAAATCACTACATCAATCAGTGGAAGAAAAATATTGGCCTCAGGGCTTGTGTGCCACTCCTGACTCCTGTGTGCATCATCACTCACTCAGTGGGCCATAGAAAGCCTATTTTTTTTTTTTTGCTTTATTTGGGTTCTAAATTCTACCTGAAAAAATCAATAAATCAATCAGTGGGAGATTAATATTGGCCTTTGGGCTTGTGTGCCAGTCCTAAGAGTGCCATCTCTCTCACAAATAGTTGGCCATAGAAAGCCTATTTATTTATTTTTTTTTGTTTTATAAATTCTCCCTGAAAAAAAAAAGGGAGATTAATATTGGCTTTGGGCTTGTGTGCCAGTCCTAAGCGTGCCATCTCTCTCTCTCAGATAGTGGGCCATAGAAAGCCTATTTATTATTTTTTTTATTGGGTTTATAAATTTTCCCTGAAAAAAAAAAAAAAAAAGTGGGAGATTAATATTGGCCTCTGGGCTTGTGTGCCAGTCCTGAGCGTGCCATCTCTCTCACAAATAGTGGGCCATAGAAAGCCTTTTCTTTTTTTTTTTTTGGTTTTATAAATTCTCCCTGAAAAAAAAAAGGGAGATTAATATTGGCCTTTGGGCTTGTGTGCCAGTCCTAAGCGTGCCATCTCTCTCTCTCAGATAGTGGGCCATAGAAGGCCTATTTATTATTTTTTTTATTGGATTTATAAATTTTCCCTGAAAAAAAAAAAAAAAGTGGGAGAATAATATTGGCCTTTGGGCTTGTGTGCCAGTCCTAAGCGTGCCATCTCTCTCTCTCAGATAGTGGGCCATAGAAAGCCTATTTATTATTTTTTTTATTGGGTTTATAAATTTTCCCTGAAAAAAAAAAGGGAGATTAATATTGGCCTTTGGGCTTGTGTGCCAGTCCTAAGCGTGCCATCTCTCTCTCTCAGATAGTGAGCCATAGAAAGCCTATTTATTTTTTTGGTTGATTTGGGTTCTAAATTTTACCTGAAAAAATCAATAAATCAATCAGTGGGAGATAAATATTGGCCTCTGGGCTTGTGTGCCACTCCTGACTCCTGTGTGCGTCATCTCTCACTCAGTGGGCCATAGAAAGCCTATTTTTTGTTTTATTTGTTTTCTAAATTCTCCCTGAAAATATCATTTTATTTTATTTGGTTTCTAA
The DNA here is from genome assembly GCF_032444005.1 of Ranitomeya imitator. NCBI lineage: Eukaryota > Metazoa > Chordata > Amphibia > Anura > Dendrobatidae > Ranitomeya > Ranitomeya imitator. The sequence goes on along the minus strand of NC_091285.1, from coordinate 200,068,265 downwards.
ATTCTTCCTGAAAAAATCATTTTATTCTATTATTTTTTTTTTCTAAAGTCTCCCTGAAAAAAAAAAAAAATCAGTGGGAGATTAATATTGCCCTTTCTGCTTGTGTGCCAGTCTTGACTCCTGGGTGTGCCATCTCTCTCTCTCCAATTGTGGGCCATAGAAAGCCTATTATTTTTTTTGCTTGATTTGGGTTCCAAAATCTACCTGAAAAATCACTACATCAATCATTGGGAGAAAAATATTGGCCTCTGGGCTTGTGTGCCACTCCTGACTCCTGTGTGCGTCATCTCTCACTCAGTGGGCCATAGAAAGCCTATTTTTTGTTTTATTTGTTTTCTAAATTCTCCCTGAAAAAATCATTTTATTTTATTTGGTTTCTAAATTCTTACTGAAAAAATCATTTTATTCTATTATTTTTTTTTTTCTAAAGTCTCCCTGAAAAAAAAAAAAAAAAATCAGTGGGAGATTAATATTGCCCTTTCTGCTTGTGTGCCAGTCTTGACTCCTGGGTGTGCCATCTCTCTCTCTCTCTCCAATTGTGGGCCATAGAAAGCCTATTATTTTTTTTGCTTGATTTGGGTTCCAAAATCTACCTGAAAAAATCACTACATCAATCATTGGGAGAAAAATATTGGCCTCTGGGCTTGTGTGCCACTCCTGACTCCTGTGTGCGTCATCTCTCACTCAGTGGGCCATAGAAAGCCTATTTTTTGTTTTATTTGTTTTCTAAATTCTCCCTGAAAAAATCATTTTATTTTATTTGGTTTCTAAATTCTTCCTGAAAAAATCATTTTTTTTTATAATTTTTTTTTTCTAAAGTCTCCCTGAAAAAAAAAAAAAATCAGTGGGAGATTAATATTGCCCTTTCTGCTTGTGTGCCAGTCTTGACTCCTGGGTGTGCCATCTCTCTCTCTCTCTCTCCAATTGTGGGCCATAGAAAGCCTATTATTTTTTTTGCTTGATTTGGGTTCCAAAATCAACCTGAAAAAATCACTACATCAATCATTGGGAGAAAAATATTTGCCTCTGGGCTTGTGTGCCACTCCTGACTCCTGTGCGCGTCATCTCTCACTCAGTGGGCCATAGAAAGCCTATTTTTTGTTTTATTTGTTTTCTAAATTCTCCCTGAAGAAATCATTTTATTTTATTTGGTTTCTAAATTCTTCCTGAAAAAATCATCTTATTTTATTTTGTTTCTAAAGTCTCCCTGAAAAAAAAAAAAAAAAAAAAAAAAAATAGTGGGAGATTAATATTTACATTTGTGCTTCAGTGACAGTCCTGCGTGTGTGCATCTCTCATTTGGTGCCACCAAAAACAGAGTGTGTAACATTGTGCCTGATTTTCGTTGTGGTCTCACCCACCTGTAAAGGGGTAGCTAAATCATACTGAAGTTATAGCTCACCGTGTAAGTTGTGTGACAGCAACAAATACCGTTAGTTTGGTTACGTTTTTAAAACAATGAGGAAGTCTGGTGGAAGAGGTCGTGGCCGGGGGCGTTCATTGTCAGCTGGTAATGAGGGTAGTGGTAGTGGTGGAGCATCAGGTGGTCGTGGGAAAAAAAATATTGCACCTAAGTCTGGAGCTTTGGAGCCAGGTTCGTCGTCTGGCTACACAAGGCCTCGAACGCTCCCTTTTCTGGGAGTAGGAAAACCGCTTTTAAAGCCGGAGCAGCAAGAGCAAGTTTTGGCTTATCTTGCTGACTCAGCCTCTAGCTCTTTTGCCTCCTCTCATGAAACTGGTAAATGTAAAAGCAGCGCGTCGTTAGTGGATGTTCACGGTCAGGGACAAGTCGCTTCCTTGTCCTCTTCAGCAAAAACAACAACAGAGAAGAATGCAGCAGGCGACACAACGGGTTACTCCATGGAGCTCTTTACACATACCGTCCCTGGCTTAGAAAGTGAAGCAGTTAACAGTCCATGCCCATTACAAGTTGAATCTGACATGGAGTGCACTGATGCACAGCCACAGCCAGACTACTATGCTGGTCCTTTGACTCAAACCACAACATGCCCTCGCAGGGTAATGATCAAGAATCAGACCCTGATGAGACTATGTTGCCCCATCACGAACGCTATACCACCGACTGACACGGTGACACAGACGAAGTTGCACACGAGCTACAAGAAGAGGTAATAGATGACCCAGTTCTTGACCCCGATTGGCAGCCATTGGGGGAACAGGGTGCAGGCGGCAGCAGTTCTGAAGCGGAGAAGGAGGGGCCGCAGCAGGCATCAACATCGCAACAGGTTCCATCTGCCGGGCCCGTATCTTGCCCAAAACGCGTGGCAAAGCCAAAACCTGTTGGAGGACAGCGTGGCCATCCGGTTAAAGCTCAGTCTGCAATGCCTGAAAAGATATCCGATGCTAGAAAGAGTGCAGTCTGGCATTTTTTTTAAACAACATCCAATTGATCAGCGCAAAGTCATCTGTCAAAAATGTTCAACTACCTTAAGCAGAGGGCAGAATCTGAAAAGTCTCAATACAAGTTGCATGCATAGACATTTAACCACCATGCATTTGCAAGCTTGGACTAACTACCAAACGTCCCTTAAGGTTGTAGCACCCTCGGCCAATGAAGCTAGTCATCAACGCAACATCCCTTCCGGCAGTGTAGGGCCACCATTTTCCGCACCACCTGCAGTATCTGTGCAGGTTTCTTTGCCATGCCAAAGCAGTCAGGGTCAGGGAATCACCAGTTTCGTAGTAGGAAACACTGCATCTAGGGCACCGGCGGCAACAATACCATCTCCCACTGTCTCTCAGTCTGCCATGTCCACCGGCACCCCCGCTAGTTCCACGATCTCCAGCTCTCCAGTCCAGCTCACCCTACATGAGACTATGGTTAGAAAAAGGAAGTACTTAGCCTCGCATCCGCGTACACAGGGTTTGAACGCCCACATAGCTAGACTAATCTCGTTAGAGATGATGTCCTACCGGTTAGTTGAAAGCGAAGCTTTCAATGCCCTGATGGACTACGCTGTACCACGCTACGAGCTACCCAGTCGACACTTTTTTTCCAGAAAAGCCATCCCAGCCCTCCACCAGCATGTTAAAGAGCGCATCGTCCATGCACTCAAGCAATCTGTGAGCACAAAGGTGCACCTGACAACAGATGCATGGACCAGTAGGCATGGCCAGGGACGTTACGTGTCCATCACGGCACACTGGGTGAATGTTGTGGATGCAGGGTCCACAGGGGACAGCAATTTTAGGACAGTTCTGCCTAGCCCACGGTCTAGGAAACAGTTGGCTGTAGCCGTTCGCACCCCCTCCTCCTCCTCCTCGTCCTCCTGCAGAAGCGAGAGCTCGTCCACAGACTGCAGTCGCACAACCACTCCATCCGCAGCTGCCACTGTTGCACACCAGTTGTCCCATTATGGGGCAGCTACTGGCAAACGTCAGCAGGCTGTATTGGCTATGAAGTGTTTGGGCGACAACAGACACACCGCGGAAGTTCTGTCCGAGTTCTTGCAGAAAGAAACGCAGTCGTGGCTGGGCACTGTAGATCTTGAGGCAGGCAAGGTAGTGAGTGATAACGGAAGGAATTTCATGGCTGCCATCTCCCTTTCCCAACTGAAACACATTCCTTGCCTGGCTCACACCTTAAACCTGGTGGTGCAGTGCTTCCTGAAAAGTTATCCGGGGTTATCCGACCTGCTCCTCAAAGTGCGTGGACTTTGCTCACATATCCGCCGTTCGCCCGTACACTCCAGCCGTATGCAGACCTATCAGCGTTCTTTGAACCTTCCCCAGCATCGCCTAATCATAGACGTTGCAACAAGGTGGAACTCAACACTGCACATGCTTCAGAGACTGTGCGAACAGAGGCGGGCTGTTATGTTTTTGTGGGAGGATACACATACACGGGCAGGCAGTAGGATGGCAGACATGGAGTTGTCAGTTGTGCAGTGGTCGAAGATTCAAGACATGTGTCAAGTCCTTCAGTGTTTTGAGGAATGCACACGGCTGGTTAGTGCAGACAACGCCATAATAAGCATGAGCATCCCCCTAATGCGTCTGCTGATGCAAAGTTTGACGCACATAAAGGATCAGGCATCTGCAGCTGAGGAAGAGGAAAGCCTTGATGACAGTCAGCCATTGTCTGGCCAGGGCAGTGTACAGGACGAGGTAGCAGGCGAAGAGGAGGAGGAGGACGAGGAGGATGATGGGGATGATTATATTTTTAATGAGGAAGCTTTTCCGGGGCCACTGGAAATTGTTGGCACGGCAAGGCCGAGTTCTGGTTTTTTGAGGGACACAAGTGACGTGGATTTGCCTGAAACTGCCACTCAACCAAGCACAACCGCAGATTTGAGAACTGGAACTTTGGCCCACATGGCGGATTATGCCTTACGTATCCTCAAAAGGGACACACGCATTACTAAAATGATGAACGATGACGATTACTGGTTGGCCTGCCTCCTTGATCCTCGCTATAAAGGCAAATTGCAAAATATAATGCCACATGAGAACTTGGAACTAATATTAGCAACCAAACAATCAACTCTTGTTGACCGTTTGCTTCTGGCATTCCCTGCACACAGCGCCCGTGATCGTTCTCACACGAGCTGCAGGGGCCAGCAGACCAGAGGTGTTAGAGGGGCAGAAATCAGAAGTGGCGTTGGCCAGAGGGGTTTTCTGACCAGGTTGTGGAGTGATTTTGCTATGACCGCAGACAGGACAGGTACTGCAGCATCAATTCAAAGTGACAGGAGACAACATTTGTCCAGTATGGTTACAAACTACTAGCTATTGAACCCGTTCTACGCCCGGGTGGCGAGCATTTATATTGGTATATGGTCTCCATCCTGGTATGTGCTGCTCCATCCTGCGCCCCCATCCTGTCATGTGCTGCTCCCATCCTGCGCCCCCGTTCTGTCATGTGCTGCTCCCATCCTGCGCCCCCGTTCTGTCATGTGCTGCTCCCATCCTGCGCCCCCGTTCTGTCATGTGCTGCTCCCATCCTGCGCCTCCATTCTGTCATTTGCTGCTCCCATCCTGTCATTTGCTGCTCCCATCCTGCGTCCCCGTTCTGTCATGTGCTGCTGCCATCCTGCGTCCCCGTTCTGTCATGTGCTGCTGCCATCCTGCGCCCGTTCTGTCATGTGCTGCTGCCATCCTGCGCCCGTTCTGTCATGTGCTGCTGCCATCCTGCGCCCGTTCTGTCATGTGCTGCTGCCATCCTGCGCCCGTTCTGTCATGTGCTGCTGCCATCCTGCGCCCGTTCTGTCATGTGCTGCTGCCATCCTGCGCCCGTTCTGTCATGTGCTGCTCCCATCCTGCGCCCGTTCTGTCATGTGCTGCTGCCATCCTGCGCCCGTTCTGTCATGTGCTGCTGCCATCCTGCGCCCGTTCTGTCATGTGCTGCTGCCATCCTTCGCCCGTTCTGTCATGTGCTGCTGCCATCCTGCGCCCGTTCTGTCATGTGCTGCTGCCATCCTGCGCCCGTTCTGTCATGTGCTGCGGCCATCCTGCGCCCGTTCTGTCATGTGCTGCTGCCATCCTGCGCCCGTTCTGTCATGTGCTGCGGCCATCCTGCGCCCGTTCTGACATGTGCTGCTGCCATCCTGCGCCCGTTCTGTCATGTGTTGCGGCCATCCTGCGCCCGTTCTGTCATGTGCTGCTGCCATCCTGCGCCCGTTCTGTCATGTGCTGCGGCCATCCTGCGCCCGTTCTGACATGTGCTGCTGCCATCCTGCGCCCGTTCTGTCATGTGCTGCTGCCATCCTGCGCCCGTTCTGTCATGTGCTGCGGCCATCCTGCGCCCGTTCTGACATGTGCTGCTGCCATCCTGCACCCGTTCTGTCATGTGCTGCTGCCATCCTGCGCCCGTTCTGTCATGTGCTGCGGCCATCCTGCGCCCGTTCTGTCATGTGCTGCTGCCATCCTGCGCCCGTTCTGTCATGTGCTGCTGCCATCCTGCGCCCGTTCTGTCATGTGCTGCGGCCATCCTGCGCCCGTTCTGTCATGTGCTGCGGCCATCCTGCGCCCGTTCTGTCATGTGCTGCGGCCATCCTGTGGCCGTTCTGTCATGTGCTGCGGCCATCCTGAGCCCGTTCTGTCATGTGCTGCTGCCATCCTGCGCCCGTTCTGTCATGTGCTGCTGCCATCCTGCGCCCGTTCTGTCATGTGCTGCGGCCATCCTGCGCCCGTTCTGTCTTGTGCTGCGGCCATCCTGCGCCCGTTCTGTCATGTGCTGCGGCCATCCTGCGCCCGTTCTGTCATGTGCTGCGGCCATCCTGCGGCCGTTCTGTCATGTGCTGCGGCCATCCTGAGCCCGTTCTGTCATGTGCTGCTGCCATCCTGCGCCCGTTCTGTCATGTGCTGCTGCCATCCTGCGCCCGTTCTGTCATGTGCTGCTCCCATCCTGCGCCCGTTCTGTCATGTGCTGCTGCCATCCTGCGCCCGTTCTGTCATGTGCTGCGGCCATCCTGCGCCCGTTCTGTCATGTGCTGCTGCCATCCTGCGCCCGTTCTGTCATGTGCTGCGGCCATCCTGCGCCCGTTCTGTCATGTGCTGCTGCCATCCTGCGCCCGTTCTGTCATGTGCTGCTCCCATCCTGCGCCACCATTTTATTATATGCCCCCCCGCTCCAGTGTGTATGCCCCCGAATGCTGCTGCCATATAAAAAAAAAAAAAATACCATACTCACCTATCGTCCGGCTCCACTGCAGGTATGTCTTCAAGAAAATGGCGCCAAAAAGCGGGGACTGCGCAGGCGCCGATTCCGGCTGCCGGAATCGGCGCCTGCGCAGTCCGCGCTTTCCGGCGCCATTTTCTTGAAGACACACCTGCAAGTGGAGCCCGAGTGTGTCTTCAAGAAAATGGCGCCGGAAAGCGCGGACTGCGCAGGCGCCGATTCCGGCAGCAGGAATCGGTGCCTGCGCAGTCCGCGCCCTCCGGAGCCGGGAGCAGAGGAGCCGGGAGATGGAGCCGCAAGCAGCGCTGGAACCGGGAAAGGTGAGTATACTTACCCTCCCTCCTGGCGGTCCCTGACTCTCCGGTGGAGATCGCGGTATGCGTTCAGTGCTTACGCATACCGCGATCTCCCGGGAGCGTCGCTCTGTGAGGCCCAGACTGCGCCGGCGCTTGCGCTTGCGCAGTCTATAGAGGCTTCGGACAGAGTGACGCTCCCAGCGTTATATTATAGATTTTTCATCCCTTATCGACGTTCTCCCTCAACCGTCATTCCCATTTGATTACTGGGCATCCAAATTAGACACCTGGCCAGAATTGGCAGAATATGCATTGCAGGAGCTTGCTTGCCCGGCAGCTAGTGTCCTATCAGAAAGAGTATTCAGTGCTGCAGGTTCAATACTAACAGAAAAAAGGACTCGTCTGGCTACCCAAAATGTAGATGATCTAACCTTCATTAAAATGAACCACAACTGGATTTCGAAATCTTTTGCCCCACCTTGCCCGGCTGACACCTAGCTTTCCTATGAAAAGGTCTTGCCTGTTGACTATTATGAATAACTTTTCCAATATCGTAAGTTGCTGTACCTGATTGTCCAGCATACGACATGTTTACACCTCCCTAAATGGCCAAACTCCCCACACGGGGCCGTGGTATCGCCACTTGGCGCCAGCACCCGTGAGAGTGCTGTTTTTTTTCTGAAGAGGTGGGTGTGCCCGCTTTTGGTCGACGGCACTGCCACTGGGTCCCTCATAGTACAATAAAGTGTCTCTGGCGGTGGTGGTGCACACCCAACGTCAGACACACCGTTGTAATATGAGGGGCCCTGGGCCTGTACCGCCGGCCACAAGACAGTTCCCCCCCCCAGCTCAAACAGTGCTCTACCACTTGCAAAATTATCTCTCACAGCTCCACCAATGTTTAGTCTATGCGGTGACATCCTTCAATGCCTGGCACTGACAATACCATTGTATTGACATTTTTGTTATGTTAGGCCTTCGAAGCCTGTCTGCGGTCCCTCCTTCCACTAGGCCTCCACTGACCATTGTACTGCTGCCCGTGTACCCATGGAACCAATTTTAAATTACCAACAGCCCAATTTTGTTATGTTAGGCCTTCGAAGCCTGTCTGCAGTCCCTTCTTTCTACTACTACTACACTGACCAGACCACTGCTGCCCGTGTACCCCTGGAACCAATGTTAAATTGCCTGCACCCCTATTTTTGTTATGTTAGGCCTTCGAAGCCTGTCTGCGGTCCCTCCTTCCACTAGTCCTCCACTGACCATTGTACTGCTGCCCGTGTACCCCTGGAACCAATTTTAAATTGCCAACAGCCCAATTTTGTTATGTTAGGCCTTCGAAGTCTGTCTGCAGTCCCTTCTTTCTACTACTACTACACTGACCAGACCACTGCTGCCCGTGTACACCTGGAACCAATGTTAAATTGCCTGCACCCCTATTTTTGTTATGTTAGGCCTTCAAAGCCTGTCTGCGGTCCCTCCTTCCACTAGGCCTCCACTGACCATTGTACTGCTGCCCGTGTACCCCTGGAACCAATTTTAAATTGCCAACAGCCCAATTTTGTTATGTTAGGCCTTCGAAGTCTGTCTGCAGTCCCTTCTTTCTACTACTACTACACTGACCAGACCACTGCTGCCCGTGTACCCCTGGAACCAATGTTAAATTGCATGCACCCCTATTTTTGTTATGTTAGGCCTTCGAAGCCTGTCTGCGGTCCCTCCTTCCACTAGGCCTCCACTGACCATTGTACTGCTGCCCGTGTACCCCTGGAACCAATTGTAAATTGCCAACAGCCCTATTTTTTTATGTTAGGCCTTCGAAGCCTGTCTGCGGTCCCTCCTTCCACTTGGCCTCCTCTGACCATTGTACTGCTGCCCGTGTACCCCTGGAACCAATGTAAAAGTGCCTACAGCCTGTCCAATTTGTTATGTTAGGCCTTCGAAGCCTGTCTGCGGTCCCTTCTTTCTACTACAACTACACTGACCAGACCACTGCCGCCCGTGTACCCCTGTAACCTATTTTAAAGTGCATACAGCCAATTTTTATTCTCTATTTTACAATTATAAAGCCCAGATGGACTACGCTGTACCACGGTAAGAGCTACCCAGTCGTCACTTCTTTTGCGAGAAAAGCCATCCCAGCACTACAGCATCATGTAAAAATCTGCATTGTCCATGCTCTCTGGCTATCTAATAGTAGAAAGGTGCACCTGACAACAGATGCATGGACCAGTAGGCATGTCCACAAAAGGTTAGATGTCCATTACGGTGCACTGGGTTAATGTTGTGGATGCATGGTCCACAGGGGACAGCCTACAAAGTCTGTCTGCAGTCCCAAATATAAATTGTCGTTCGCTTACCACACCAATGCTGCCTGTGTACCCCTGGAACATTTCATAAACTCCATTGACCTAAATTTGGGGTTTACAGCCTACTACCAGTGTCTGCCGCTCCAAGGTGTTCCCCGGGTTGCCTTTTCTGAGCTTTGATCTTCAGGCTCTTCTTAAGTAGTTGTTGAAAACAACACTGCATTCGGCCTACAAGTTGGGTCTGGGGTGTAGAGATGGTGTGTTCCACTCCAAGGTGTTCCCCAGGTTTCCTCGCCATTGCTGCGATCTTAATGCTCTCGTTTAGTAGTTGTTGGAAACTACAGTGCATTAGGCCTACAAATTGGGTATGGGGTGTAGAGAGATGGTGTGTTCCACTCCAGGGTGTTCCCCAGGTTTCCTCGCCATTGCTTCGATCTTCCTGCTCTCGTTTAGTAGTTGTTGGAAACTACACTGCATTAGGCCTACAAATTGGGTATGTGGTGTAGAGAGATGGTGTGTTACACTACAAGGTGTTCTCCAGGTTGCCTTTCCTGAGCTTCTATGTTCAGGCTCTCATTAAATTGTGGTTAAATGGAACAACTGCATTTGGCGTACTAGTTGGGTTGGGGCCTACTATCGGTGTTTGCCACTCCTTGCTGTTCTCCTGGTTTCCTGTCCTGAAATTCCATTTTCAGGCTCTCGTTAAGTAGTTGTTAATGTTAGACTGCATTTGGCCTACTAGTTGGGTTGGGGCCTACTATCGGTGTCTGCCACTCCTTGCTGTTCTCCTCCACTGAACAAAGCTGTGCCGCCTGTTTACTACGGTTGCCAATTTTGAACTGCATTTCGACTACTTACTGATTTGGGCCTACTCTCTGTGTCAGCCTCTCATTTCAGTTGTCCTCCACTGCAATGCCCCCTGGTTAGTCCTGTGTTACCAATTTTGAACTGCATTTAGCCCACTTTATTCTTTGGGCCTATATCTGTGTTTCCTCCTCATCCTGCCCATTGCCCAGCCAGTGATAGATGAGTCTGCTGGTACATTGACCCATAACGCAAAATTCCCCGTGCACGCTACACAGCAAGATTGTGACCCTGCTGAAAGTCAGGTTCTTCTTCCCGCATACCATACCACCTTACACGGGGACAAAGAGGAAGGTGCAGATGAAAGTGCAGGTTCCTTGATCAGGTGGGGGGAGGAATACTAGTTGGCGACGTCACTGGCACAGGGCCTCTCATAGTACGCAAAAGTGTTGCTGCCGGTGGGAGGCGCCCCCGCCGTGCAAACACACCGCTGTACTTTGAGGGGCCCTGTGCCAGTGCCAACGAGTGGGCCCCCCCTGCTTGCTCAGGATCACAGCACTTGCAAAGTTGAAATACTTTCCTCTCCCTGCTTCACTGCCATGACGCGTTCCAGATTTCCTGGGCCCACTAATTACTTGAACCAGCCCTACCCCCCACAACTTTAGCCAAATGACCCCCAATTTCAAATGCCTTCCAATTATTATAAGCTAAATTACGATTGACAAGCTTCAGTAAAAAGAATGGATGTTTTTGCCATTAAAATGGGCAGTGTAGGTGTTTTCCTGGCCTCCACTCACTGCCGACTATGCTCCCCCATTGACTTGCATTGGGTTTCGTGTTTCGGGCGATACCCGACTTTTCGCGATATTCGGCCGATTCCACTCGACTCGACTTCTAAGATAGTCGGGTTTCGCGAAACACGACTCGACTCTAAAAAGTTCAAGGTCGCTCAACCCTAGTAACAACGTTAGCAATACAATAATTAAAGCGAAATAAGACAACCCTGCTCGTGAGAGCTTACAATCTACAATGAGGTAAGAGAGATACAAAGTACAGGAGTGTATTTACAATGATGTATTTACAATGATGGTTCAGCCATTTTCAGGGGGTGGGGGGCAGATGGGGATAGTGAATGGGCTACACACACACAAACATGAAATGACTTTGATTACTGAATGTGATAGGCCGCTCTGAACAAATGTGTTTTGAGCGAGCTCCTAAAACTATGCAAATTGTGGATGGTCCTAATATCTTGGGGTAGAGCATTCCAGAGGATTGGCGCAGCACGGGAGAAGTCTTGGAGTCGGGAGTGGGAGGTGCAGATTAGTGCAGAGGTTAGTCAAAAGTCATTTGAAGAGCGCAGCGGTCGGTTAGGCTGATTACAATTATAATTATCAAAATTTTACATTTCATAGTGAATTCAGAATTAAGGGTAGTAACTAACAATATGCAGTATCACTTAGAATCGTAATGATTTATTATGTTTTTTCAATGTGTCCCCAAACAATGTTGGCTGTCTGTGATTTTTGATACATTGTCGTGAAAAAAAATCAGTTTGGCAACCCTACTTGCTAGGCTTAAAAAAAAACAACAACATCTCTATGATTGTCACTACTCCAAACTTTACAGATAGTTGGGCAACCTTAAAAATTTACTGGACAGTGATCTCTAATTACTATTGTCATATATCTGCAAATATTTTAAATTGGGAGACAGACTTGGCCAAAACATACACAGAGAGCAGCAAATCTTTGGGCGTACTTATGCTGGTCTTGTGTTTCTTTGCAGGAAACACATACAAGATGACCATAGATGGTACTTTCTCCTGGTCAAGCTTAATCACTTTTTTTCCTTCTGTAACACACCTTTGTTGGACAGACTGTGGGAGGCAAGAACAATACTTCATACTAATTGGAGTTGTCCAACTCTGTCCACTTTTTGGACTTCCCCCTTCATGCCCGGAGGTATTTTTGTTTTTGCGTTTTCGTTTTTTGCTCCTCTTCTTCCCAGAGCCATAACCTTTTCATGTTTCTGTCAATATGGCCATGTGAAGGCTTGTTTTTTTGCAGGGTGAGTTATGCTTTTGAATACCTACATTGGTTTTAACATATCGTACACTGGAAAACGGGAAAAAAATTCAAAGTGCAGTATTCATAGACATGTAACATGTCTAGGTTCTTTTTTATCTAAGTGGTGAAAAAAATTCCAAAGTTTGTTAAAAAAAAAATTGTGCTATTTTCCAATACCCATAGTGTCTCCAGTTTTCCTGATCTTGGGTTGGGTGAGAGCTTATTTTTTCCTTGCCGAGCTGACGTTTTTAAAGATATCATTTTGGTGCAGATAAAAAAAAAAAAGATTCTAAAAAAAAGAAATAATTTGACAATTTTAGCTGGATTGTAAATCTAGTTAAAGGAGAGAAGAGCATATAAAAGAACAATATTGGAATATAAAGTGGCAAGGCCTAAAAGAGTTAAATACCTCTGAGAACTACAGTATGTACATTTTCATTATTGATCAGTGACCAAACCAGTAAAATGCTCCTTGTGTTCAGTGGTCAAGATCAGATATTAAGGATTTTAACGAAGAGGAAAAAATGAGTATGGAGGAATGAGAAGATAAATGCACACGAGTCATTTAAAATCAGTGAGGACCAGCAAAGTCTAAAGAAAGAAGACAAGGTAGTTGTAAGGGAAGGGGTTATGATTTTTGAATGGTTATTTTCTAGTTTATAGATTATTGTGTATTTTATGAAGTGTTCTGTTTTAGATGCTAAAGTAACATCAATTAATGCTAATGGTGCCGATAGATTAGAGGTTGCCTATCCAGGTTAACATGTTAAAAATTCTAGAATGGAATCTCCAATCAACCCAGCCAGCATCAGTGGAGAAAAAGAAAGCTGTGGAGGAGAGGACTATGTGTGGCAGTATGCAGGGCCGACGTCAGCACCCGGTGTACCTGGGCAATTGCCGGGGCCCTGGCGAGACAGGGGGGCCCATTCAGGGTCGGCGTTAGGGGCAGGCAGCTGCCTAGGGCCCCCGCTCCCATGGGGGCCCTCAACTAGCGGCACATCAAGCAGCCACTATGGGGCCTCTGTGAGGCAGGGGGACCCGCCTGTCGCCAGCGCCAACTTCCCCACCGCCGCATTGAACTATACCAGCGTCTGCCAGTAAAGTTCAAAGCAAATGATGGAGGAGAAAGCGTCACCTGATGCTCCCTCTCCCATCATTCCCCACTCTGCCTCTGACACTGTGGGTGCGCGATGACATCATCGCACACTCGCTGTGTGACAGGCAGGGCGGCGGCGGCAGCCGCCGAGACCAGAGCAGGGAGCAGTGTGGGCACGTTGAGAGGTGATGAGTGTTTTTTTTTATGTAACTATAACAGTGAGTATAGTTCTTGGGGGGAGGGAGGCTGTGCTGTATACTACATGTCTGTGCTATATACTACATGGCTGTGCTATATACTATATGGGCTGTTATATGCTATGTGGGCTGTGCTCTATACTACATGGCTGTTCTAAATACTACATGGGCCGTGCTATATACTATATGGGCTGTTAAATGCTGTGTGGGCTGTGCTTTATACTACATGGCTGTTTTATATACTGCGTGGGCCATGTTATATACTATGTGGCTGTGCTATATACTATATGGGCTATTATATGCTGCGTGGGCTGTGTTATATACTACATGGCTGTTCTATATACTACGTGGGCCGTGTTATATACTATGTGGCTGTGCTATATACTATATGTGCTGCTATATGCTGCGTGGGCTGTGCTATATACTACATGGCTGTGTTATATGCGATCAGGAATCGTGGTATGTGTTAAAGGGGGGGCCCACTGAGACTCTTTCGCCCGGGGCCCTCAAAAACCTGGAGCTGGGCCTGGCAGTATGCATTGATTTGTACCTGATATTACACTTCTCTCTTTTGCAGACATGAATGCCTCATGTTAAGGGAACAGTAGCAATTGAACAACAGTTCATCATGCAAAGGAAAGGAAAAAGTACAAGATAGGACTTGAGGGGGCAGAGGAGGTAGGAGAAAATGAGATAAATAGAAACCAATGTATTACCCTAGTTAAAAGGAAAAATGAGCATTATTTCAGGTGTAATTTTTTTCTGAAAGGGAACCAATATATGATAGGCGTATTGCAGGAACTTATTTGTGGGAATCATGAAAAGACTAGTGAGGATGTGGCAAGAGTATGTCAGACTGTAAGCATGTTATACCAATAATTTGAAGAAATACTCAAATGAGAATGGGAATGAGGATGATTATGCTTTTGAAGTTATCCTGAAATTGAAAGAGCTGTGGCAACTGGAGCATTAAAGGGGTTGTCTGGGACAAACATATACAGTTAGGGCCAGAAATATTTGGACAGTGACACAAGTTTTGTTATTTTAGCTGTTTACAAAAACATGTTCAGAAATACAATTATATATATAATATGGGCTGAAAGTGCACACTCCCAGCTGCAATATGATAGTTTCCACATCCAAATCGGAGAAAGGGTTTAGGAATCATAGCTCTGTAAAGCTTAGTTTCCTCTTTTTCAAGGGACCAAAAGTAATTGGACAATGGACTCTAAGGGCTGCAATTAACTCTGAAGGCGTCTCCCTCGTTAACCTGTAATCAATGAAGTAGTTAAAAGGTCAGGGGTGGATTCCAGGTGTGTGGTTTTGCATTTGGAAGCTGTTGCTGTGAGCAGACAACATGCGGTCAAAGGAACTCTCAATTGAGGTGAAGCAGAACATCCTGAGGCTGAAAAAAAAGAAAAAATCCATCAGAGAGATAGCAGACATGCTTGGAGTAGCAAAATCAACAGTTGGGTACATTCTGAGAAAAAAGGAATTGACAGGTGAGCTTGGGAACTCAAAAAGGCCTGGGCGTCCACGGATGTCAACAGTGGTGGATGATCGCCGCATACTTAATTTGGTGAAGAAGAATCCGTTCACAACATCAACTGAAGTCCAGAACACTCTCAGTGAAGTAGGTGTATCTGTCTCTAAGTCAACAGTAAAGAGAAGACTCCATGACAGTAAATACAAAGGGTTCACATCTAGATGCAAACCATTCATCAATACCAAAAATAGACAGGCCAGAGTTAAATTTGCAGAAAAACACCTCAAGAAGCCAGCTCAGTTCTGGAAAAGTATTCTATGGACAGATGAGACAAAGATCAACCTGTACCAGAATGATGGGAAGAAAAAAGTTTGGAGAAGAAAGGGAACGGCACATGATCCAAGGCACACCATATCCTCTGTAAAACATGGTGGAGGCAACGTGATGGCATGGGCATGCATGGCTTTCAATGGCACTGGGTCGCTTGTGTTTATTGATGACATAAGAGCAGACAAGAGTAGCCGGATGAATTCTGAAGTGTACCGGGATATACTTTCAGCCCAGATCCAGCCAAATGCTGCAAAGTTGATTGGACGGCGCTTCATAGTACAGATGGACAATGACCCCAAGCATACATCCAAAGCTACCCAGGAGTTCATGAGTGCCAAAAAGTGGAACATTCTGCAATGGCCAAGTCAATCTCCAGATCTAAACCCAATTGAGCATGCATTTCACTTGCTCAAATCCAGACTTAAGACGGAAAGACCCACAAACAAGCAAGACCTGAAGGCTGCGGCTGTAAAGGCCTGGCAAAGCATTAAGAAGGAGGAAACCCAGCGTTTGGTGATGTCCATGGGTTCCAGACTTAAGGCAGTGATTGTCTCCAAAGGATTTGCAACAAAATATTGAAAATAAAAATATTTTGTTTGGGTTATGTTTATTTGTCCAATTACTTTTGACCTCCTAAAATGTGGAGTGTTTGTAAAGAAATGTGTACAATTCCTACATTTTCTATCAGATATTTTTGTTCAACCCTTCAAATTAAACGTTACAATCTGCACTTGAATTCTGTGGTAGAGGTATCATTTCAAATTCAATGTGGTGGCATGCAGAGCCCAACTCGCGAAAATTGTGTCACTGTCCAAATATTTCTGGCCCTAACTGTACATATCGATGACGTATCCATGGAAGAGTTCATCAATATCACAATGGTTGAGATCCAAACCCGTCACTCTTACCAAACAGCTGTTTTTTTTGCCACATGTGAACAATGTATGGAGCAGGAACAGAGAAGCTCTCTACATTGTTTCAGTTCGGTACACTCCCGGGTACAGTACCCTATGTCCTATTCAAGTTTATTATTATCAGTAATTTAATGTGAACACTGAACAGCCTTTAATGTTTAAATTCTGACAGGACTCATTCAAAATTTTGGTGCTTTCCACTGCCCTTCTCTGCCCACACAGAGTAAACATTGGTCAACTTTGATTTGATCAGAATTTTGGTTAGATAATTGCTCAGGAACAAATAGGAGCTGCTAGAGAACAAATCGGTAGACAAGTTCTCTGACGAATTCTACAGTTTGCAATTTACTGGGATTCAAACTGTAGAAGCTGCAAGTGCTAAGCTGCGCAACATTAAGGTGAAATGAAGGTGCAAATTTTTAGGTGAAAAAACATGAATTTCATTTAAAAACCCCACTATAGGAGAACCTAGCTTTAAAGCTATGTGCACACGTTGCAGAATTGCCGCTGAAATTTCCGCGGCAATTCTGCAACTCCCTGTCGCGGGTATAACACATTCAAAATTGGCATGCGTATTCCCGCTAAATACTAGCATTTTGCTTTTGCAAGCGTAATTAGCTTGCAGAATGCTAGCATTTTCCAAGCAATCTGTAGCTTTGCTTGGAAAACTGATTGACAGGTTGGTCACACTTGTCAAACATAGTGTTTGACAAGTGTGACCAACTTTTTACTATTGATGCTGCCTATAATATCCCCTTCATGACCCAGCCTATTTTGACCTTAATGACCTGGCCATTTTTTGCAATTCTGACCAGTGTCCATTTATGAGGTAATAACTCAGGAACGCTTCAACGAATCCTAGCGGTTCTGAGAATGTTTTTTCGTGACATATTGGGTTTCATGTTGGTGGTAAATTTAGGTCAATAATTTTTGCGTTTATTTGTGAAAAAAATGGAAATTTGGCAAAAATTTGGAAAATTTCGCAATTTTCAAATTTTTAATTTTTATTCTGTTAAACCAGAGAGTTATGTGACACAAAATAGTTAACAAATAACATTTCCCACATGTCTAATTTACATCAGCACACTTTTGGAAGCAAAATTTTTTTTATGCTAGGAAGTTATAAGGGTTAAAATTTGACCAGCGATTTCTCATTTTTACAACAAAATTTACAAAACCATTTTTTTTAGGGACCACCTCACATTTGAAGTCAGTTTGAGGGGTCTAAATGGCTGAAAATACCCAAAAGTGACAACATTCTAAAAACGGCACCCCTCAAGGTGCTCAGAATCACATTTAAGAAGTTTATTAAACCTTCAGGTGCTTCACAGCAGCTGAAGCAACATGGAAGGAAAAAATGAACATTTAACTTTTTTAGTCACAAAAATGATATTTTAGCAACAATTTTTTCATATTCCCAAGGGTAAAAGGAGAAACTGGATGCTAAAAGTTATTGTACAATTTGTCCTGAGTACGCCGATACCCCATATATGGGGGAAAAACCACTGTTTGGGCGCGCGACAGGGCTCGGAAGGGAAGGAGCGCCATTTGACTTTTTCAATGAAGAATTGGCTCCAAACTTTAGCGGACACCATGTCACGGTTGCAGAGCCCCTGAGATTGGAGTTCCCCCACAAGTGACCACATTTTGGAAACTAGACCCCCCCAAGGAGCTTATCTAGATGCATAGTGAGCACTTTGAACCCCCAGGTGCTTCACAAATTGATCCGTAAAAAGGAAAAAGTACTTTTTTTCACAGAAAATTTCTTTTAGCTTCAATTTTTTCATGTTAACATTGGCAATAGGATAAAATGGTTCCCAAAATGTGTCGAGCAATTTCTCCTGAGTATAGCGATACCTTTCATGTGGGGGTAAACCACTGTTTGTGCACACGACAAGGCTCGGAAGGGAAGGAACGCCATATGACTTTTGAATGAAAAATTAGCTCCAATCGTTAGCGGACACCATGTCACGTTTGGAGAGCCCCTGTGTTAGGAGTCGAGTTTCCTCTGCTGCACAGGGGGAATCTCGATCCGTGTCTGCTGCGGTCTCCAATTCTGCATCGGCCGCAGTGCAGCCTGCTCAGCGGAGACATTGCTCCAAGTGTCTCACTGAGACTGATACTGTGCAAAGGGTTACTACTGTCTCTCCAGGCTCTGCTATTGTACCCTGCACTTATCTGCGGCGAGCAGGCTTTTCTGGGACTAAGTCCTGCTTTGCACACACTGAGCATGCCCAGGGCAAGATCTCTCAGTGGAGATCTAGGGTCACATGCTCAGGTACTGCAGCAACTTCCATTGGTCCTTCTTCGAAGGCCCTGTAGGTGCTAGGACTAAGTTCTGCTTTGCACACACTGAGCATGCCCAGGGCAAGATCTCTCAGTGGAGATCTAGGGTCACGTGCTCAGGTACTGCAGCAACTCCATTGGTCCTTCTTTGAAAGGTCATGAACGTGCTGCAGCTATTTAAGACTCGTATGGCCGCACGGCCATGCACTAGTATCTTCATATGTTATGTACTTTGCGCCAGTGTGGTCATGTGTTCGTATGTGTTCAGGGGCCCGGCTGAAATAAGCCCCTAGAATGCTGGCACCTCCGGTGAGGAGTTTTTGTGTGCATGCATGACCACTGACTGCTCTCATTTGGGTAGTTAGCCTGTGCCTATGTGAAAGTCTAACAGGGCACAGAGCCTTGCCTTCTCGGTTGTTCTGTGAAGGAAACAGAGCTGGTTCATACCGCCATATAGTGCCGCTGTTTACTTAGCAGCAGGTTCTTTCCTGCACGGTGGATCCCAGGTTGCGAACGCACCAATCTCACTTAATAAATATATTCGGTGCATTCCACCAACCCTAACAGTATACTAGCGCCAGGATCTGGCTAAGTAATGGTGGATGAACAGCGATTGCAGGGGTACATCCAGCTGCTGGAGGGCCGGTTGGCGTCTCTTGAGCGTGCAACCTCGGCGGTGGATGTTACCGCAATTGCTGTTCAGGCTGCTAGCGTGGCTGCAGCAGCTTTACCCACTGCCACCTCTGTTCCGACTCTATCTCACCTCCCTTTGCCTGAGAAATACTCTGGGGACAGTAAGTCCTGTAGGGGTTTCGTGAGCCAGTGTGGTATACACCTCGAGCTCCTGGCTGCATGTTTTCCCACAGAGCGGGCAAAGGTGGGATTCATAATATCTCTCTTGTCGGACAGGGCGTTGGAGTGGGCTACGCCGCTGTGGGAGCGCAATGATCATGTGGTGCAGAGTGTTCCTTGGTTTCTGGACACTCTAAAACAGGTCTTTGTAGGACCTCAAGTCACCCATGATACAGCGCTCCAACTGCTGGCTTTGACTCAGGGTTCAACCATGGTCAGCCATTTTGCTGTTCACTTCCGGACATTTGCGTCTGAGTTGGAATGGTCAGATAAAACCCTCATTCCCATATTTTGGAGGGGGCTGGCTGACCATGTGAAGGACGCTTTGGCTACTAGGGAGATTCCCGCCACACTGGAGGAGCTCATAGCTGTATCAACTCGCATAGACCTTCGTTTTTACAAGCGAAGGTTGGAGCAAGCCCAGTGTAGGCAGAGGTTTCGGCTGGCTCCCACCTTCGCCAGACCTCTGGAATCTGCAGTCCAGGCGTCCGAGTCACATGAGGCCATAGAGAGTGGGATCCAAGTCCCAGTTCTCTCGTGCACATAAGGTGTGTCATATTTGCCGGCAGTCAGGACATCTTGTCTCCAAGTGTCCTCAGCGGTCGGGGAAACGTCAGCGTCTAGTGGCAGTTGGAGGAGGTACACTAGATACGGCGATGTTTGCCTCAAAGTTGTCCTTCAAGGGGACAAATACCTTAGGCCCATCCACTCTTATGGTAGAGCTATGCGTGGACTCTGGGGCGGAGGGAAATTTTATGTCATCCGCTTTCGCCCAGCGTCACGCAATACCCCTGGTTATGCTCACCAAACTGTAACCGTTCGAGTGGTAAATGGGTCGACACTACCCTCACAGATTACCCACCAAACCATTCCTATCACGCTTTCTGTATCTCCATCACATCAGGAGATTATCTCCCTATTAGTCATTCCTGAGGGAATTGATGAGGTCCTGTTGGGGATACCATGGCTACGCTATCATTCTCCTCATATAGAGTGGTCCTCAGGGAGAATTTTGGGATGGAGTAAATCCTGCGAGGGTAGATGTCAGAGGGAGTGTGTTCAGGTTGCTACAACACAGGTACCCGCAGATCTATCCTCTCTCCCCAAACACTATTTGCCCTATGCGGATGTGTTCTCCAAAAGGGCTGCGGAGACCCTTCTGCCTCACCGCCCCTATCACTGTCCTATTGACCTCTTGCCTGGTGCTGAGCCTCCCCGGGGTTTAGTATATCCGTTATCTCTCCCGGAGACGGAGGCAATGTCTCAGTACATCCAAGAGAATCTGGCAAGAGGATTCATTAGGAAGTCAGTGTCACCTGCAGGGGCTGGATTCTTCTTCGCACAGAAGAAGACTGGAGACTTACGTCCATGCATAGACTACAGGGGTCTTAACGCCATCACCGTTAAGAACAAGTACCCATTACCCCTGATATCTGAGCTTTTTGATAGGCTACGGGGAGCAAGGGTTTTTACAAAATTAGATCTGCGGGGTGCCTACAACCTGAGTCGCATCCGTGAGGGGGACGAATGGAAGACGGCTTTTAACACCAGGGATGGGCATTATGAATATCTGGTGATGCCCTTCGGGCTCTGTAATGCTACAGCCGTTTTCCAAGACTTTGTGAACGACATTTTTCAGGATATGCTCACCCCCTCGGTCGTAGTCTATCTGGATGATATTCTCATCTACTCTCCAGATATTGACTCCCATCGGAGAGATGTTCGCAAAGTCTTCGACCTCTTACGGGCAAACTCCCTCTACGCCAAGTTGGAGAAGTGTGTGTTTGAGCAGGAGTCCTTGCCTTTCCTAGGTTATATCATCTCTGCCCAGGGTTTGGCTATGGATCCTGCCAAGCTACAGGCTGTGATGGACTGGCAGGAACCCCATTCTCTTAAAGCGGTGCGGCGCTTTACGGGGTTCATTAATTATTATCGCCAGTTCATTCCACACTTCTCAACTTTGGTAGCTCCCTTGGTTGCCCTCACCAAGAGTGGAGCAAATCCCAAGTTGTGGTCAGAGGAGGTCTCCAAGGCCTTTCTCTAGATTAAGTCACACTTCGCTAGCGCTCCCATCCTACATCGCCCCGAAGTAGATAAGCCATTTGTCATGGAGGTGGATGCCTCATCCGTTGGTGCTGGAGCAGTCCTTTTACAAAAGGATGCTCAAGGTATGAAGCATCCTTGCTTCTTCTTCTCCAAGACCTTCACACCAGCGGAGAGGAATTATTCCATCGGGGACAGGGAGTTGCTAGCCATGAAGTTGGCTTTTTCAGAGTGGAGATAGCTCTTGGAGGGAGCTCGCTTTCCCTTCCAAGTGTTCATTGACCACAAGAACTTGGTATATATACAGACGGCCCAGCGGCTGAATTCTCGCCAGGCTAGATGGTCCCTGTTCTTCTCCCGGTTCCATTTTACTCTCCATTTTCTCTCTGGGGAGAACATTCGTGCCGACGCTCTCTCCCACTCCGTCGTGTCATCTGAGGAGGAGAAGGAGGAGCCTCGGCTTATTGTTCCTTCTGAGAGCCTGAGAACTGTGGCTCCAGTTTCGCTAGAGTCCGTGCTCCCGGGCAAGACTTTCGTACCAGCGAATTTGCGATTGGAGGTTCTCTCTTGGGCTCACTCGTCCAGAGTGGGTGGACATTTTGGGACCAAGAGGACATCTGAGCTTTTGGCGAGGACGTACTGGTGGCCGCATATGGCCCGTGACGTCCGGGACTATATTCGGGCGTGTGTCTCCTACGCCCAGAATCGGTCTCCTCGACAACGGTCTGCTGGGTTACTTTACACCATGCCGGTGGCAGACAGGCCCTGGGAGATGGTCGGGATGGGCTTCGTGGTGGGCTTACCCAAGTCTCGTAGCTGCACTATTATCTGGGTAGTCACCGATCATTTTTCTAAGATGGTGCATTTGGTGCCGCTTCCACGGTTACCTTCTGCACGGGCCTTGGCGGCGTTGTTCATAAAACATATTTTCCGCTTTCATAGAATGCCTGATAAAATTGTCAGCGACCGGGGTCCCCAGTTTGCGTCTCGGTTTTGGAGAGAGCTCTGCCGTTTACTCAGCATAGAGCTGAATCTTTCTTCTGCATATCATCCCGAGACGAATGGGTTGGTAGAGAGAACCAACCAGACTCTGGTGACATACTTGCGACATTTTGTCTCTGCTAGGCAGGATGACTGGGCATTTTTGCTATCTTGGGCGGAATTTGCATTGAACAACGCCGTAGCCGATTCCACTGGTCAGACTCTTTTTCTCCTTAAAGGGAACCTGTCACCCCATTTTTTCAGATTGAGATATAAATACTGTTAAATAGGGCCTGCGCTGTGCGTTACTATAGTGTATGTAGTGTAACCTGATTCCCCACCTATGCTGAGAAATACATTACCAAAGTCGCCGTTTTCGCCTGTCAATCAGGCTGGTCAGGTCGGGTGGGCGTGGTGACATCGCTCTTTTCTTCCCCAGCTTTCCGTTGGTGGCGTAGTGGTGTGCGCATGTCGCAGTGACGAATCCACTGCGCGCACGTGAAGAAGCAGCGCGCGATCTGCGCTATTACCCCCTGTCATCGGTGGGGGCGGCCATCTTCCTGGGGCCGCGCGTGCGCAGATGGAGTGCTCTGCTGCACGGGGCTTCAGGAAAATGGCCGCGGGATGCCGCGCGTGCGCAGAAGAGATCGCGGCGGCCATTTTCCCAAAGCCGAGATGCAAACTCGGCTTTGGGAAAATGGCCGCCGCGATACCCGTCCCCCCTGTATACTAGAATTTACGAATAACAATTATTGATAACAGTGGTGGGGATCTTTTGAAGATAGCCATGCGCTTGGCTTCAACATCTTCATCAGGTAACTTTGTAAAATCGGTGTAGAGAAGAGCAGGGGTGGCAACGCTTTTGGTATCATCATTAGTTGTCTTAGTGTAGAATTTCCTAATACATACAGAAATACACCAAAGAACAAGTTTTAGTATTACATACAGTTAGGTCCATATATATTTGGACAGAGACAACATTTTTCTTATTTTAGTTATAGACATTACCACAATGAATTTTAAACAAAACAATTCAGATGCAGTTGAAGTTCTGACTTTCAGCTTTCATTTGAGGGTATCCACATTAAAATTGGATGAAGGGTTTAGGAGTTTCAGCTCCTTAACATGTGCCACCCTGTTTTTAAAGGGACCAAAAGTAATTGGACAATTTACTCCAAGGCTATTTCATGGACATGTGTGGGCAATTCCTTCATTATGTCATTCTCAATTAAGCAGATAAAAGGCCTGGAGTTGATTTGAGGTGTGGTGCTTGCATTTGGAAGGTTTTGCTGTGAAGTAAATATGTGGTCATAGGAGCTCTCCATGCAGGTGAAACAAGCCATCCTTAAGCTGCAAAAACAGAAAAAACCCATCCGAGAAATTGCTACATTAGGAGTGGCAAAATCTACAGTTTGGTTCATCCTGAGAAAGAAAGAAAGCACTGGTGAACTCATCAATGCAAAAAGTCCTGGGCGTCCACGGAAGACAACAGTGGTGGATGATCGCAGAATAATCTCCATGGTGAAGAGAAACCCCTTCACAACAGCCAACCAAGTGACCAACACTCTCCAGGAGGTCGGTATATCAATATCCAAATCTACCATAAAGAGAAGACTGCATGAAAGTAAATACAGAGGGTTCACTGCACGGTGCAAGCCACTCATAAGCATCAAGAGGAAAAAGGCTAGACTGGACTTTGCTAAAAAACATAAAAAAAAGCCAGCACAGTTCTGGAAGAACATTCTTTGGACAGATGAAACCAAGATCAACTTCTACCAGAATGATGGAAAGAGAAAAGTGTGGCGAAGGTGTGGTACAGCTCATGATCCAAAGCATACCACATCATCTGTAAAACACGGCGGAGGCAGTGTGATGGCTTGGGCATGCATGGCTGCCAGTGGCGCTGGGTCACTAGTGTTTATTGATGACGTGACACAGGACAGAAGCAGCCGAATGAATTCTGATGTATTCAGAGCCATACTGTGTGCTCAGATCCAGCCAAATGAAGCAAAACTGACTGGTCGTCGTTTCATACTACAGATGGACAATGACCCAAAACATAAAGCCAAACCAACCCAGGAGTTTATTAAAGCAAAGAAGTGGAATATTCTTGAATGTCCAAGTCAGTCACCTGATCTCAGCCCAATTGAGCAGCATTTCACTTGTTAAAGACTAAACTTCAGACAGAAAAGGCCCACAAACAAACAGCAACTGAAAACCACCGCAGTGAAGGCCTGACAGAGTATCAAAAAGGAGGAAACACAGTGTCTGGTGATGTCCATGAGTTCAAGACTTCAGGCAGTCATTGCCAACAAAGGGTTTTCAACCAAGTACTAAAAATGAACATTTTTTTTTAAATTATTGAATCTGTCCAATTACTTTTGGTCCCTTTAAAAACAGGGTGGCACATGTTAAGGAGCTGAAACTCCTAAACCCTTCATCCAATTTTAAAGTGGATACCCTCAAATGAAAGCTGAAAGTCTGAACTTCAACTGCACCGGAATTGTTTTGTTTAACCCCTTCGCGCCATGCGCCGTACTAGTACTGTGCTGCCGGCACTGCATTTGTGCCAGCAGCAGTACTAGTACGGCGCACCGATCACCGCGGTCTCGCGCTGAGCGCCGCGGTGATCGGGTGCGGGTGTCAGCTATATATGACAGCTGACACCCCGCAGCAATTCCCACGATCGGCGCTATCGCCGATCGCGGGCATTTAACCCCTCTGATGCCGCTGTCAGTAGTGACAGCGGCATAGAGGGGGATCGCGCAGGGACGGGGGCTCCCTGCGCTCTCCCACAGGAGCAACGCAATGAGATCGCGTTGCTCCGGTGACCCGGAAGGAGTCCCCGGATCCAAGATGGCCGCCGGACTCCTTCCGGGTCATGAAGTGACCTGGCTAGCCACCAGAAAGCCACCTAAACTGCCTGTCAGATCGTTGATCTGACAGTGTGCTATGCAGTGTCAGATCAATGATCTGATCTAATACAGAGATGTCCCACCCTGGGACAATGTTAGAAAGTTCAAAAAAAAAAATAGAATGTGTAAAAAAAAAAAAAAAAATCCCCAAATAAAAAAAAAAAAACATTTCCCAATAAATCCATTTATTTATGTAAAAAAAAAAACAATAAATGTACACATATTTGGTATCGCCGCGTCCGTAACGACCCGCTCTATAAAACTATCCCACTAGTTAACCCCTTCAGTGAACACCGCAAAAAAAAAAAAAAAAAAACAAGGCAAAAAACATTGCTTTATTATCATACAGGCGAACAAAAAGTGGAATAACACGCGATCAAAACGACGGATATAAATAACCATGGTACCGCTGAAAACGTCATCTTGTCCCGCAAAAAAAAAGCCGCCATACAGCATCATCAGCAGAAAAATAAAAAAGTTATAGCTCTCAGAATAATGCGATGCAAAAACAATTATTTATTTATATAAAATAGTTTTTATTGTGTAAAAGCGCCAAAACATAAAAAAAATTACATAAATGAGGTATCGCTGTAATCGTACTGACCTGAAGAATAAAACTGCTTTATCCATTTTACCACACGTGGAACGGTATATACGCCCCCCCTAAAAGAAATTCAGGAATTGCTGGTTTTTGTTCATTCCGCCTCACAAAAATCGGAATAAAAAGCGATCAAAAAATGTCATCTGCCCGAAAATGTTACCAATAATAACGTCAACTCGTCCCACAAAAAACAAGACCTCATATGACTCTGTGGGCCAAAATATGGATAAATTATAGCTCTCAAAATGTGGTGATGCAAAAACAATTTTTTGCAATAAAAAGCGTCTTTTAGTGTGTGACAGCTGCCAACCCTAAAAATCCGCCAAAAAAACGTTATAAAAGTAAATCAAACCCCCCTTCATCACCCCCTTAGTTAGGGAAAAATAATAAAATGTAAAAAACTGTATTTATTTCCATTTTCCCATTAGGGCTAGGGTTAGGGCTAGGGTTAGGGCTAGGGCTAGGGTTAGGGCTAGGGTTGGGGTTAGGGTTTCAGTTATAATTGGGGGTTTCCACTGTTTAGGCACATCAGGGGCTCTCCAAACGCGACATGGCGTCCGATCTCAATTCCAGCCAATTCTGCTTTGAAAAAGTAAAACAGGGCTCCTTCCCTTCCGAGCTCTGCCGTGCACCCAAACAGTGGTTCCCCCCAACATATGGGGTATCAGCGTTCTCAGGACAAGTTGGACAACAACTTTTGGGGTCCAATTTGTCCTGTTACCCTTGGGAAAATAAAAACATAGGGGATAAAATATCATTTTCGTGGAAAAAAAAATATTTTTTATTTTCACGGCTCTGCGTTATAAACTGTAGTGAAACACTTGTTGGTTCAAAGCTCTCACAACACATCTAGATAAGTTCCTTGGGGAGTCTAGTTTCCAATATGGGGTCACTTGTGGTGGGTTTCTACTGTTTAGGTACATCAGGGGCTCTGCAAATGCAACGTGACGCCTGCAGACCAATCCATCTAAGTCTGCATTTCAAACGGTGCTCCTTCCCTTCCGAGCTCTGCCATGCACTCAAACGGTGGTTCCCCCCCACATATGGGGTATCAGCGTACTCAGGACAAATTGGACAATAGCATTTGTGGTCCAATTTCTCCTGTTACCCTTGGGAAAAAAAAAATTGCGGGCTAAAACATCATTTTGTGGAAAGAAAAAATGATTTTTTAATTTTCACAATGCTACATTCTAAACTTTAGTGAAACAATTGGGGGTTAAAAGTGCTCCCCACACATCTAGATAAGTTCCTTAGGGGGTCTTCTTTCCAAAATGGGGTCACTTGTGGGGGGTTTCCACTGTTAAGGCACGTCAGGGGCTCTCCAAATGCGACATGGCGTCCGATCTCAATTCCAGCCAATTTTGCATTGAAAAGTCAAATGGCACTCCTTCCCTTCCGAGCTCTGCCATGCGCTCAAACAGTGGTTTATCCCCATATATGAAGTATCGACGTACTCAGGACAAATTGCACAACAACTTTTGGGGTCCAATTTATCCTGTTACCCTTGGGAAAATAAAAAATTTGGGGCAAAAAGATCATTTTTTGTGAAAATTAATATAAATTTTTTTTTACGACTCTACATTATAAACTTCTGTGAAGCACTTGGAGGTTCAAAGTGCTCACCACACATCTAGATTAGTTCCTTAGGGGGTTTACTTTCCAAAATGGTGTCACTTGTGGGGGTTTCCACTGTTTAGGCACACCAGGGGCTCTCCAATCGTGACATGGGCTCCGATCTCAATTCCAGAAAATCTTGCATTGAAAAGTCAAATGGCGCTCCTTCCCTTCCGAGCTCTGCCATGTGCCCAAACAGTGGTTTACCCCCACATATGGGGTATCGGCGTACTCAGGACAAATTGTACAACGACTTTTGTGGTCCAATTTCTCCTGTTACCCTTGGTAAAATGAAACAAATTGGACCTGAAGTAAAAATTTTGTGAAAAAAAAGTTAAATGTTCAATTTTTTTAAACATTCAAAAAATTCCTGTGAAGCACCTGAAGGGTTAATAAACTTTTTGAATGTGGTTTTGAGTACCTTGAGGGGTGCAGTTTTTGGAATGGTGTCATTTTTGGGCATTTTCTGTCATATAGACCCCTCAAAGTCACTTCAAGTGTGAGGTGGTCCGTAAAAAAATGGTTTTGCAAATTTTGTTGCAAAAATGAGAAATCGCTGGTCAACTTTTAACTCTTATAACGTCCTAACAAAAAAAAATTATGTTTCCAAAATTGTGCTGATGTAAAGCAGACATGTGGGAAATGTTGTTTATTAACTATATTATGTGATATAACTCTCTAATTTAAGGGCATAAAAACTAAGAGTTTGAAAATTGCTAAATTTTCATAATTTCCGACAAATTTTTGTTTTTTTCACAAATAAATGCAAGTCATATCGAAGAAGTTTTACCACTATCATGAAGTACAATATGTCACGAGAAAAGAGTGTCAGAATCACCAGGATCTGTTGAAGCGTTTCAGAGTTATGACCTCATAAAGTGACAGTGGTCAGAATTGTAAAAATTGGCCCTGTCACTTAGGTGAAAACAGGCTTTGGGGTGAAGGGGTTAAAATTCATTGTGGTAATGTCTGTAACCAAAATTAGAAAAATGTTGTCTCTGTCCAAATATATATGGACCTAACTGTACATGACAAGTATAAAGGCAGCGATGTGTAACAAACTTTGTAAGATTCCAGCTATCCAGCCCCCCAAGTCCCTCAGACCAATTGGCTGGATTAAGAAAGGAGAAGGTTTCTGCCCACCAACTGTCCTTATTACAGTCATTGTCTTTATCATATTAATCTCTGAGTCTTTGAATGTCTTCTAACTTTAACGTTAGAGTACTATTGGGATCTGTATAATAACAGAAAGCGGGTCCAATAATCTGACACATACCACCCTGTGCTGCTGTTAAGTAGTCCAGTACTACAGTGTGTTGATTAGTGACTATGATAAGTTGGTTTTGAACAGCAACAGTAGTATTAAGTATATCCAATATATCCCAAATTATCTGTGGCCCTAAGCAATTTATCCCATATTTGTGTAATCATAGGGTAAATGAAAATAGAACTGACAATTTTATTGGCTATACCCATCTATACTACTAATCTTTCATGATATTGTACAAATTATTCAAGGATGTTGGAGAATTTAGACTGTCCCATGCGGTTACCAATATTATTATATGGAAATACGAAAAACCAAAACATTATGTCCCCTTATTTGCTACTAGTCTGTTTGACCAGCTTGCAGTGCGATGCGTTGATCCACGTCGGCCTTCCTTCCAGCTTTACTGACATAGGAGTGATGAGGAGGACTTGGTAGGGACCGTCATACAAGGGTTCTAGTCCGTGTTTTCTGACATAGCTTTTCACGACCATAAAACCACCAGGCTTCAAATTGTGACAAGTGTCGGTTTCTGCTGAATCTGGAAGGGAAGAATAAACTAAAACATGGGTGTTAGCAACATTTTTACTAAGCTGAATAACACATTGAACAGCACGGTCAGTTTCTTCTGATAACTACTGAGGCTTGAAATTTGCAACTCAGGACCTAGCGCCAAACAATATCTCATATTGGGACAGGCCATGTTTTGCTTTAGGGGTAGTACAAATGTGGTACAGTACAATGGGTAGGAACTCTGGCCATGGAGCTGTAGTCTCCTGCATCATTTCGGTCAATTGTCCCTTCAGTGTGCCATTCAACCTCTCAACTTTCCCACTGGATTGTGGAGAGTATGGAGGGCAGCAGTGGATCTAAGCATTGTCAGAACCTCCTGATACATATGAGAAGAAAAGGCTGGGCCTTGGTCACTTTCAACAACTTCTGGAACACCATATCTGCATATAACTTCCATCACCAGCTTCTTTGCTGTGGTCTTTGCAGTCATGTTGGTAACGGGGAATGCTTCTGGCCAACTGGAGAAAATGTCGACAACCGCCAGACAATATTCATACCTTCCAGACTTAGGCAACGTGATATGGTCCACCTGGAGCCTTTGGAAAGGATATTTAGCAAGGCATAGGCTTAGCAAGATGCTTCGGGGGTACACGTTGAAGTTGGCTGGGATTGCAGGTCTGACAGATATTACATGCATGGTTGAGTGCTGTCAGGACTGTAGAAATATCTGGAGCCCAGTAGAATTTTTGTACCAGGGCTAGGGCGTGGTTTTTTTCCTCGATGTGTGGGCCCATCTGCCCATGTGGCAATAGCAGGGTACATCCGCTTAGGGAGACACACAAGTTGGTCCTTTTTCCAGAGACCATTGTCCATACATGCTCCATCAACCTTCCACTGCTTTACTTCTTCCTTTGGAGACATTCTCTGCACCGTCATTAAGCGGTCTCGCGGGGTCCGACAGAAAACTTCAGTCTGTCGTGGATCATCAGGTTCCTGAAGAGTCAGTGTTTCTTGTAACTGTTTACGCTGAGAGCGCGTGGTCACCATAGTTGGTATGGTTGGTTCGACAGGCAGAAGAGCAGCAGCTTTTGCTTGCATATCTGCAAAGGTGTTACCAACAGTCTGTGGACTGTTCCATAGTACCGTGATCCTTAACTTTGATAATGGCCACCTGAGTAGGTAATTTGATTGAGTCCATGAGGGGTTTAACAGCTTCAGCATTCTCCACTGGAGTCCCGGCGGTAGTAATAAACCCTCGATTGACCCATAGGGCTCCGAAATCTTAAGCAATACCAAATGCATACTGTGAGTCCATGTATATATTAGCCCGCCTGTCTTTGGCCAAAGTACATGCAGTAGACAGAGCCTGAAGTTCTGCTTCTTGTGCTGACTGTGAGAGAGAGAGGGAGGGAGTGCGGCTCTGTGCACTACAGTGTCTTCCGTAGTAACAGCGTATCTGGTGTGGAATCTGCCAAAATCATCAGCATATCTTGAACCGTCTTTCAGGGCATTGTAGAGAGGTTGCATTATGCGGGATGCGTCCGGTATCCATTGACGACAATAAGTAACATAGTAACATAGTAACATAGTTAGTAAGGCCGAAAAAAGACATTTGTCCATCCAGTTCAGCCTATATTCCATCATAATAAATCCCCAGATCTACGTCCTTCTACAGAACCTAATAATTGTATGATACAATATTGTTCTGCTCCAGGAAGCCATGCAGGCCTCTCTTGAACCCCTCGACTGAGTTCGCCATCACCACCTCCTCAGGCAAGCAATTCCAGATTCTCACTGCCCTAACAGTAAAGAATCCTCTTCTATGTTGGTGGAAAAACCTTCTCTCCTCCAGACGCAAAGAATGCCCCCTTGTGCCCGTCACCTTCCTTGGTATAAACAGATCCTCAGCGAGATATTTGTATTGTCCCCTTATATACTTATACATGGTTATTAGATCGCCCCTCAGTCATCTTTTTTCTAGACTAAATAAAGTACATAGTCCAAGAAAACGCTGGAGTTCAGTCTCATCTTTTGGGAAAGGAAGGGAGCTGACGGCTATTTTTCTTTCTTCTGTGAGGTGTCTGGCACCCTGAAGGAGACAGTGACTCAAAAATATCACTTGACCAAGGCAGAACTAAAGTTTGGAGGCCGAAACCCAACAGTTCAGATCTGCCAGATACTTGAGGAGGCTAACAGTGGCAACAATGGCTTCCTGCTCTGTTCGTGCACACAACAAAAGATCAGCCACATACTGAAGCAGCGTCACATATGGGTGATTTAACTGCCAGGGTAAAAGACACTCGCCCATATTTTTTTGCAAACTGATTGGGACTGTTTTGGGCCCCTTGTGGCATAACTGTCCACATCAATTGTCGTCCCTGATAAGTGAATGCAAACAGAAACTGGCAATCTGGGTGTAATGGAATGCTGAAGAAGGCATTGGTAAGGTCAATGACTGTGAACCAAGCAGCATCCTGAGGTATCTGGGACAAGAGAGTATGTGGATTAGGCACCGGAGTTTCTAGAACAGTAGCTGCATTAACTGCCCGTAGATCTTGTACCAGCCGGTACATAGGGGGTTGGCCGGGTGGGGTCTTTTATTAATGGGAAACAAGGGTTTGTTACATGGGGAAACTCAGGGTACCAGGGCACCATTATCGAGTAACGTTTGTATTTGCCCCTTGGGACCCCACTCCTGATCATATTTCAAAGGGTACTGATGGACTTTGGGAAAAGGGGCACCAGGTTTGAGAAACACTTTTTCTCGTTCTACAGGCCTTATTGGGGGTGAATCTGGACCTATCAGGGCCATCATAGCCGTGGAAAGGGCATGTAAGATACACATCTCATTATGTTCATCTGCATAGGAGTTATATAACGTAAGTACCATCTCACCATCATCTTGGAATTGTATTCTGAAACGGAACTGTGATAATAAATCTGCCCCCAGTTAATTTAACGGACATGAGGGAGAGATTACGAACTGAGCAGTAACTTCAGGGAAAGGTCCCACAGGGATGGGTTTTGTGAGAGTATATTTATTGGGTCTGCCATCTACTCTAATTAAAACAAGCTCTTGATCTGACAATTAAACATGGCGAGGGAGATTCCCAGACATAGGGTTAAAAAGGGATATTGGAGTATGGCACTGGATTTGTGTAAGGGAGGAGGGCTGGAGCTGGAGTCTGGGCCACTGATAAGGAACCAGCTGCATCCTTGTAACTGTTGTGGGGGGGCTGAGATTGGAGCAGAAATCGCTGCGGCTACTGATTTAACCCTTGATTTCCCTGTTGATGCAAAGTGGGTTAAGTTCTGAAAACCTTTTTTTTTTTTTTTACTACTTTTAATGCGTCATCCGGTGTGGAAGTCTCAATATCGGATCTGACTGACATTATTGCCTCTTTCAATTCAGATTTAAGGCCAGACATCAAAGCTACTTCAAAAAGGTGTGTATGGGCTTTATTTTACAATAAGAATCCCAGATCTTTAAATACTACCATAAGACGCCCATAGAACTTCTCGGCAGTCCCAGGATATATTGGTGCCTTGGGGTTAAGGGGCATAGGGCTTACAGTCAGGAGAAGAGGCTTAATTTCCTGGGTAGGGACCATATTATCTAGCAGGGAGACCCCCTCTCCCAAATTTTTGATTGTTTGCTTTCCCAACACATTAATCTCAGTCACTTTCCCAGTTCCTTCTTGCACCACAAAACATCCAGTTTTTTGTCATAGTAATAGACAACTTTCCTTTTTCAACATAACAAAAACAAATCAGAATTCACTTCCTCTGTTAATCCTTAATTTGCTATATATCAACCACTCAACTTGAAGCAGGTGAATCTTTTACCAATCTTTCAATTACACTGATAACCAAACAATCTCTTACAAGTTTCCTTCTAAAACAAGGAATCATATTTTACCTTAAACTTACAATATTTCTTTCTAATTCAATACAATATTGTTGTTTTAAACAAAACACAGATCTCCCAGCGCGTTCTACACCAAGGACATAAAATTCAGAGAGGACGCAGCTTCGTGCCCCCTCCATACCAGAGACACAGAACAGATAAGAACATCACAGCATTCCTCAACACAAAAGAAAGCAATAGCGCAGATGTTTGACCCCTCCCATCGGGTATCTTGGAAATTTCACACAGAAACGGAATACAGCAGTTCTCAGACTTAATTAATTTCTACAAAACCTTCATCACACAATTCATATGAAAAACCAGACCACCTTAGAAAAACCAATGATTGAGAATATTTTCCCCATCTTTGGGCTAAAAATATCAGAGTCATCACACAAATTCAAAGTCTTCTTTTTGTTCCACGGAAACTGATTCTCCTTTAGAGCTAAATATCCTTACTTAGTTGTGCACAATACCGAGAGGCCTTTACGGTCTGTTCCACTGGGTATCTCTGTCCCCCGCTGGGACAACCCAAAAATGCGGTACTCAGTGAAAGGAGGAGGGCATCTCAGACTTCCCTCCGGACACCTCTGTATATATATACTGTATACTTATATATATTCCTGAGTTACGTATACCTACCCAATCTTCGATCACCTCACTGCGCCTGATTCTAACAATGATCAGGAATTCAGGATATTTTGACTATAAAGAGAATTACATCACTGGTCAATCCGGGGTGTCCGTCCCTTATGAGGTACGGTTCGAGCACTGGGCTCCCAACGGAACTACACCTCTATATGATTCCACCCAAGAATCACCCCACCATCGGGGAAAAACCTCAGATCCTCCTTGCAGCACAAACGCAGGAAAACCACACCAAACGGTCAGTTTGAACAGTATAACTGCCAACTTACCGTGGTTGTTGTGGGGGATGATCAGTCCCAATTTTCCAGTGCCTGTGTCCACTCCGAGGGTCCTTTGTCTTGTTGTCTTCCGGGGGGCAGAGGCGTTCCTGTTTGAGGCCCCACGTTATGGGCGCCAAGCTGTTGAGGGAGGATCTAAGTTGATCCTTCATGGTTGACTCAGTGATTTTCAAATTAATCTACAGGGCATTGCCGGCAACTGAAAATGACCAGACAGAGACGCATGCCTCTGTATGGGGGATCGAGCAGATCTCTGCCCCCCCGTTTATTGTGCATCAACTTCTATAATCATAGAAATTACACTTCAACCAATCAGCATAAGAACACGCTCACAGTTCTTAACCTATAAGAATGCAGGAAAAACTTAACCCATGAGGATACAGGAAAAATGGAATCTACAGATATGGTCATGTCTTTTTGGCATAAAAAACATATTAACAGATGCCTCAGTCTTGTATAGCGATACACCCCCGAGTCTCTTATCTGGCTCGGCTCAAGTTAGAACACTCAAAGTCTTTATACCAATTATGAACCATAGCCTAGTTGGTTGAATAACAAAATGTTAACTTCGTGAGAAACAGGACAGAGTTACTTCATGGCAGCTGTAACCTTTTACCTAATTAAATAACAGAATTTATCTTTAATCAACAAGAAAATGGAGTCAAAGCACAAAATGGAGAATCTAGCACAAAATGGAGAATTTTTCATAATTTGTTACTTCACACTAGGACTAAGTTCTGCTTTGCACACACTGAGCATGCCCAGGGCAAGATCTATCAGTGGAGATCTAGGGTCACGTGCTCAGGTACTGCAGCAACTCCATTGGTCCTTCTTTGAAAAGTCCTGAACGTGCTGCAGCTATTTAAGACTCGCATGGCCGCACGGCCATGCACTTGTATCTTCATATGTTATGTGCTTTGCGCCAGTGTGGTCATGTGTTCAGGGACCCGGCTGAAATAAGCCCCTAGAATGCTGGCACCTCCAGCGAGGAGATTGTATTATGTGTGTTCAGGGACCCGGCTGAAATAAGCCCCTAGAATGCTTGCACCTTCGGCGAGGAGATTTTGTGTGCATGCATGACCACTGACTGCTCTCATTTGGGTAGTTAGCCTGTGCCTCTGTGAAAGTCTAACAGGGCACAGAGCCTTGCCTTCTCGGTTGCTCTGTGACGCAAAGAGAGCTGGTTCATACCACCATATAGTGCCGCCGTTTACTTAGCAGCAGGTTCTCTCCTGCACGGTGGATCCCGGGTTGCGAACGCACCCATCTCACTTAATAAATATATTCGGTGCGTTCCGCCAACCCTAACACCCTGTGTGCCTAAACATTGGAGCTCCTCCACAAGTGACCCCATTTTGGAAACTAGACCCCCCAATGAACTTATCTAGATGCATAGTGAGCACTTTGAGCCCCCAGGTGCTTCACAAATTGATCTGTAAAAATGAAAAAGTACTTTTTTTCACAAAAAATTTCTTTTAGCCTCAATTTGTTCATTTTCACATTGGCAACAGGATAAATGGATCCTAAAATGTATTGGGCAATTTCTCCTGAGTACACCGTTACCTCATATGTGGGGGTAAACCACTGTTTGGGTGCATGGCAGGGCTCGGAAGGGAAAGAACGCCATTTGACTTTTTGAATGAAAAATTAGCTCCAATTGTTAGCGGACACCATGTCACGTTTGCAGAGGCTCTGATGTGCCTAAACAGTAGAAACCCCCCACAAGTGACCCCATTATGGAAACTAGACCCACCAAGAAACCTATCTAGATGTGTGGCGAGTAGGGTTGAGCGAAACGGATCGTTCATTTTTAAAAGTCACCGACTTTTGGCAAAGTCGGGTTTCATGAAACCCGACCCGACCCCTGTGTGGGGTCGGCCATGCGGTACACAACTTTCGCGCCAAAGTCGCGTTTCAATGATGCAAAAAGCGCCATTTCTCAGCCAATGAAGGTGGACGCAGAGTGTGGGCAGCGTGATGACATAGGTCCTGGTCCCCACCATCTTAGAGAATGGCATTGCAGTGATTGGCTTGCTGTCTGCGGCGTCACAGGGGCTATAAAGAGGTGTTCCCGCCGACCGCCATCTTACTGCTGCTGATCTGAGCCTAGGGAGAGGTTGCTGCCGCTTCGTCAGAAGCAGGGATAGCGTTAGGCAGGGTCCATTAACCACCAAACCGCTTGTGCTGTAGCGATTTCCACTGTCCAACAACACCTTTTGTTTGCAGGGACAGTGGAAGCTA
This sequence comes from Ranitomeya imitator, assembly GCF_032444005.1. Taxonomy (NCBI): domain Eukaryota; kingdom Metazoa; phylum Chordata; class Amphibia; order Anura; family Dendrobatidae; genus Ranitomeya; species Ranitomeya imitator. Next base: position 200,031,978 of record NC_091285.1, on the reverse strand, counting down.
CATTTTTTTTTCCTCAGCGCTGTAGCTCATTGGGCTGCCCTAGAAGGCTCCCTGATAGCTGCATTGCTGTGTGTACGCCGCTGTGCAAACCAACTGCTTTTTTCAAAGCACAAATCCTGTTGTTCCTTCCTTTCTGCACAGCTATCTTGTTTGTTTGTCCACACTTTTTATTTAATTTGTGCATCAGTCCACTCCTTATTGCTGCCTGCCATACCTGGCTGAGATTACTGCAGGGAGATAGTAATTGTAGGACAGTCCCTGTTTTTTTTTTTTTTCTCCCTAAAAAAATAAGTTGTGGGAGATTAAGATTGGCATTTCTGCTAGAGTGCCATCCCTGTGTGTGCCATCTCTCTCACATAGTGGGCCATAGAAAGCCTTTTTATTTTTCTGTTTTTTTTTGTGGGGTTTATAAATTCTCCCTGAAAAAAAAAACAGTGGGAGACTAATATTGGCCTTTGGGCTTGTGTGCCAGTCCTGAGTGTGCCATCTCTCTCTCAAATAGTGGGCCATAGAAAGCCTATTAATTTTTTTTTTTGGGTTTCTAAATTCTCCCTGAAAAAATAAAAAAAAATCAGTGGGAGATTAATATTGGCCTTTCTGCTTGTGTGCCACTCCTGACTCCTGGGTGTGCCATCTCTCTCTCAAATAGTGGGCCATAGAAAGCCTATTTATTTTTTTTATTGGGTTTCTAAATTCTCCCTGAAAAAATAAAAAAAAATCAGTGGGAGATTAATATTGCCCTTTCTGCTTGTGTGCCAGTCCTGACTCCTGGGTGTGCCATCTCTCTCTCTCAAATAGTGGGCCATAGAAAGCCTATTTTTTTTATTGGGTTTCTAAATTCTCCCTGAAAAAATAAAAAAAAAATCAGTGGGAGATTAATATTGCCCTTTCTGCTTGTGTGCCAGTCTTGACTCACTCCAGGGTGTGCCATCTCTCTCTCTCAAATAGTGGGTCATAGAAAGCCTATTTTTTTTTTATTTGGTTTCTAAATTCTCCCTGAAAAAATGATTTTTTTTTATTTTGTTTCAAATTCTCCCTGAAAAAAAAAAAATCAGTGGGAGATTAATATTGCCCTTTCTGCTTGTGTGCCAGTCTTGACTCCTGGGTGTGCCATCTCTCTCTCTCAAATAGTGGGCCATAGAAAGCCTATTTTTTTTTATTGGGTTTCTAAATTCTCCCTAAAAAAATTTAAAAAAAATCAGTGGCAGATTAATATTGCCCTTTCTGCTTGTGTGCCAGTCTTGACTCCTGTGTGTGCCATCTCTCTCTCTCAAATAGTGGGCCATAGAAAGCCTATTTTTTTTTTATTTGGTTTCGAAATTCTCCCTGAGAAAATCATTTTTTTAATTTGGTTTCTAAATTCTTCCTGAAAAAATCATTTTTTTTAATTTTGTTTCTAAAGTCTCCCTGAAAAAATAAAAAAAATCAGTGGGAGATTAATATTGCCCTTTCTGTTTGTGTGCCACTCCTGACTCCTGGGTGTGCCATCTCTCTCTCTCAAATAGTGGGCCATAGAAAGCCTATTTTTTTTTATTGGGTTTCTAAATGCTCCCTGAAAAAATAAAAAAAAAATCAGTGGGAGATTAATATTGCCCTTTCTGCTTGTGTGCCAGTCTTGACTCCAGGGTGTGCCATCTCTCTCTCTCAAATAGTGGGCCATAGAAAGCCTATTTTTTTTTTATTTGGTTTCGAAATTCTCCCTGAAAAATACATTTTTTTTTATTTGGTTTCTAAATTCTTCCTGAAAAAATCATTTTTTTAAATTTTGTGTTAGGGGTCAAGTTCCTGCCTCTGCACAGGGGGAATCTCGGGCCATCTCCGCTGCGGTCTCCCATTCTTCTCCTGCCGCAGTGGAGCTTGCTCAGCAGAGACGTCGATCCCAGCGTCTCGCTCAGTCTGACTCTGTGCTTAGAGTTACTGCTGCGTTTCCTGCTTCTCCCATTGAAGTCAGTGCTGGGCAGCGGCGAGCGGACGTTTCTGGGGCTAAGTCCTGCTTTTTACATTCTGAACATGCCCAGAGTAAGATCTCTCAGTGGAGATCGAGGGTCACATGATCAGATACTGCAGCTAAGGTCCTTGTAGCTGCTAGGACTAAATCCTGCTTTGCACTCTGAGCATGCCCAGGGCGAGATCCAGGGTCACATGCTCAGGTGCTGCAGCACTCCATTGGTCCTTCTTTGGAAGGTCCTAAACATGCTGCAGCTATTTAAGCCTCGCATGGCCGCACGGCCATGCTCTAGTATTGTCTTGTAAATATGTGTGTGTGTTGTGAGTGAAAGTCGCTCTTTAAATAACCCTCCCTACTGGATGACTGTTCGCGGAAGGTGTATGTTTGCTATCTAGCGCCCGACTTATCCAACAGCACGTAACACACATTACAGCTACCAGTTGCTGTGTCTGCCAGTACGGCGCCGTGCGCTTGCTCTGCGCTTTCCTGACCCAAGTCTGGGTGGTTAGTGGCGTCCGTCAGTGCGGCACCGCACGCACTCTTGTGCCTTTATATTATTTATTATAGTTACCTTATACACCCAGTTGTGGTGTTGTGCCAGCAAGTGGTCTAATCGGACTTCAATCCTGAGTCTTGGGGTTGTGTTCGCTGACTTCTTGCTTGCGCTCTATGTGCGGTACCGCGGTCCTGTGACGCAACAGGGTCGCTTCCTTCATGCAGGGTGAGGTTAACCCATGTGTGTATTCTTATAGTACCGCCACATATTCCGTCTCTACTAGCAGCAGGGTTTTCACCTGCACGGTGGACCTTGGACGGCGAACGCACCTAATACCATTACACCTTATACTTGGTGCGTTCCGCCAGTCCTAACATAATACTAGCGCCAAGGTCTGGCTAGTAATTCCAAACCTTTGGAATCTGGGCAGCACGGTGGCGCAGTGGTTAGCACAGCAGCCTTGCAGCGCTGGAGTCCTGGGTTCAAGCCCCACTAAGGACAACATCTGCAAAGAGTTTGTATGTTCTCTCCGTGTTTGCGTGGGTTTCCTCCGGGTTCTCCGGTTTCCTCCCACATTCCAAAGACATACTGATAGGGAATTTAGACTGTGAGCCCCAATGGGGACAGCGATGAAAATGTGTGCAAACTGTAATGCGCTGCGTAATATGTTAGCGCTATATAAAAATAAAGATTATTAGTAATGACGGACGATCAGCGTTCACAGCGGTACATCCAGCAGCTGGAGGGAAGGTTGGCGGCTCTTGAGTGTTCAACCTCAGCTGTGGATGTTACTGCTGTCGCTGTTCAGGCTGCAAGTGTGGCTGCAGCTACCTTGTCCACTGCCGCCCCTGTACCGACGCTATCTCGCCTCCCGCTACCAGAGAAATTTTCTGGTGACAGTAAGTCCTGTAGGGGTTTCGTGAGTAAGTGCTCAATACATCTCGAGCTTCTGGCCTCTTGTTTCCCTACAGAGCGGGCTAAGGTGGGCTTTATCGTATCTTTATTGTCGGACAGGGCGTTGCAGTGGGCTACGCCGCTGTGGGAGCGTGGCGATCATGTGGTGCAGAGTGCTCCGTTATTCCTGAGCACTCTGAAACAGGTCTTTTTAGGACCTCGTGTCACCCATGATACGGCGCTCCAACTGTTGGCAATGACTCAGGGCTCGTCCTTGGTCAGCCAGTTTGCCGTCCACTTCCGCACTCTAGCATCTGAGCTGGAGTGGTCGGATAAGGCCCTTATTCCTATATTTTGGAGGGGGCTGGCTGACCACGTTAAGGACGCCCTGGCCACTAGGGAGATTCCTGCCACACTGGAGGATTTAATAACAGTATCCACTCGTATTGACCTTCGTTTTCACGAGCGGAAGTTAGAGTGAGCCCAGTGTAGGCAGAGGTTTCGGCTGGCTCCTACCTTCGCCAAACCTTTGGAATCTCCAGTCCAGGCTCCTGAGTCCCATGAGCCTATGGTAGTGTCACGAGCGGGATCTAAGTCCCGGACCGCTCGTGCACTCCAGGTTTGTCATGTTTGCCAACAGTCAGGACATCTTGCCACCAGATGTCTCCAGCGGTCGAGGAAACGTCAGCATCTAGTGGTAGTAGGTGGAGGTGCACTAGACACGGCGACGTTTGCCTCCAAATTATCCTTTAAGAGGACAATAACATTAGGCTCATCCTCCCACTCGGTAGACCTCTGCGTGGATTCTGGGGCGGAGGGCAATTTTATGTCTTCTGCCTTCGCCCAACGTCACGCAATACCCCTGGTTATGCTACCTCAACCAGTAACGGTACGAGTGGTGAATGGGTCGACACTGCCCGCACAGATAACACATCAGACCATCCCTTTTACTCTGTCCATGTCACCATCCCATCAGGAGATTATATCTCTGCTCATCATTCCTGAGGGGATTGATGAGGTCCTGTTGGGGATACCTTGGTTACGGTACCACTCTCCTCACATCGAGTGGTCCTCAGGCAGAATTCTGGGATGGGGTGAATCATGTGGGGGTAGGTGTCACCGAGAGTGCGTTCAGGTTGCCACTACAGAGGTACCCGCAGATCTATCCTCTCTCCCCAAGCAATATTGATCGTATGCAGACGTGTTCTCCAAAAAGGCGGCGGAGACCCTTCCGCCCCATCGCCCCTATGACTGTCCTATTGATCTCTTGCCTGGTGCTGAGCCTCCCCGGGGTCGAGTCTATCCATTATCTCTCCCGGAGACGGAGGCAATGTCTCAGTACATTCAAGAGAATCTGGCAAGAGTGTTCATCAGGAAGTCAGTGTCACCTGCTGGGGCAGGGTTCTTTTTCGTGCAGAAGAAGAATGGGGAACTACGTCCATGCATAGACTACAGGGGTCTTAACTCTATCACCGTTAAGAACAAGTATCCTTTGCCCTTGATATCTGAGCTTTTCGATAGGCTTTGGGGAGCAAGGGTGTTTACCAAACTAGATCTGCGGGGTGCTTACAACCTAATTCGCATCCGTGAGGGGGACGAATGGAAAACGGCGTTTAACACCAGAGATGGGCACTATGAGTATCTGGTGATGCCCTTCGGGCTCTGTAATGCCCCAGCCGTTTTCCAAGACTTTGTCAACGACATCTTCCGGGATATGCTTTCCACCTCGGTTGTAGTCTATCTGGATGATATTTTCATCTTTTCTCCAGATATTGACTCCCACCGGAGAGATGTTGGCAGAGTCTTCGACCTCCTACGGGCAAACTCTCTTTATGCAAAGTTGGAGAAGTGTATGTTTGAGCAGGAGTCTTTACCGTTCCTGGGCTATATCATCTCCGCCCAGGGATTGGCTATGGATCCTGCCAAACTACAGGCTGTGATGGACTGGCAAGAGCCCCATTCTCTTAAGGCGGTGCAGCGCTTTATGGGGTTCATTAATTATTACCGCCAGTTCATTCCCCACTTCTCAACTCTGGTAGCTCCCTTGGTAGCCCTCACCAAGAAGGGAGAAAATCCCAAAGTGTGGTCTGAAGAGGTCTCCAGGGCCTTTTCTTCTACTAAGTCTCATTTTGCTAGCGCCCCCATCCTACATCGTCCCGATGTCGATAAGCCGTTTATAATGGAGGTGGATGCCTCTTCCGTTGGTGCTGGAGCAGTCCTCTTCCAAAAGGATGCTCAAGGTCGGAAGCATCCGTGCTTCTTCTTCTCCAAGACCTTCACACCAGCGGAGAGGAATTATTCCATCGGGGACAGGGAGTTGCTAGCAATGAAATTGGCTTTCTCAGAGTGGAGACATCTCTTGGAGGGGGCTCGTTTTCCCTTTCAAGTTTTCACAGACCACAAAAATTTGCTATATTTGCAAACAGCCCAGCAGCTAAATTCTCGCCAGGCCAGATGGTCCTTATTCTTCTCCCGATTCCACTTCATCCTCCATTATCTCGCTGGGGAGAAGAACATTCGAGCTGATGCCCTTTCTCGCTCTGTTGTGTCATCTGAGGCGGAGGAGGAAGGAGAGCCTCGGCTTATTGTTCCTTCTGAGAGCTTGAGAACCGTGGCTCCGGTGTCGCTTGAGTCTGTGCCTCCGGGCAAGACTTTTGTGCCCATAAATTTGCGACCGGAGGTTCTCTCTTGGGCTCATTCCTCCAGGGTGGGTGGACACTTTGGGACAAAAAGGACATCTGAGCTGCTGGCGAGGACGTACTGGTGGCCGCATATGCTCCGAGATGTCAGAGATTACGTTCTGGTGTGTGTCTCATGCGCCAAAAATAAGTCTCCTCGACAATGGCCGTCTGGGTTACTCTATCCCTTGCCGGTGGCAGACAGGCCCTGGGAGATGGACGGGATGGACTTTGTAGTGGGTTTGCCCAAGTCTCGCGGCTGTACCTTCATTTAGGTTATTACCGATCATTTCTCGAAAATGGTGCATTTGGTGCCGCTCCCACGGTTACCTTCTGCACGGGCCTTGGCAGCGTTGTTCATAAGACACATCTTCCGCCTACACGGCATGCCAGACAAAATTGTCAGTGACCGGGGTCCCCAGTTTGCGTCTCGGTTCTGGAGAGAGCTTTGTCGTCTTCTCAGCATTGAGTTAAATCTCTCTTCCGCATATCATCCCGAGACGAATGGGTTGGTAGAGAGGGCCAATCAGACTCTGGTCACATATCTACGACATTTTGTTTCTGCCAGGCAGGATGACTGGGCATCTTTATTACCATGGGCAGAGTTCGCCCTTAATAACGCTGTAGCCGAATCCACTGGTCAGACACCTTTCCTCCTTAATTACGGCCAGCATCCGCAGGTTCCTGTGCCTATGCCCGTGTCCTCTGCTGACTCCAGGGTGGCAGACTGGGCAGTGGAGGCACGGGACATTTGGGACCGCACTCAGGATGCCATTCGGGCCTCAAAGGAGAGAATGAGGTCCTCGGCCGATGCACATCGGCGCCCTGCCCCGACCTTTGCTCCTGGCGATTTAGTGTGGCTCTCCGCCCATAACACCAGGCTGCATGTAGAGTCCACTAAGTTTGCACCTCGCTACTTGGGTCCCTTCAAGGTCCTCGAACAGGTTAATCCTGTGGTCTACCGTCTGGCCCTTCCTCCACGCCTTGGTATCACCGACACCTTTCATGTGTCCCTCCTTAAGCCCGTATACATGTCCCGGTTTTCTGAGTCATCTGCCGGGACATCGGGTTCGTCTACGGATGATTACGAGGTGAACGCTATTTTGGGGTACAAGGTGGTACGTGGTAAAAAATTCTATTTGGTGGATTGGAAGGGTTATGGCCCTGAGGACAGGTCCTGGGAGCCTGCTGAGCACATTAGGGCTCCGCAGCTCATTGCTGCCTTCGAACGTAGCGAGGCCCAAGGAGGGGGGGGTAATGTTAGGGGTCGAGTTCCTGCCTCTGCACAGGGGGAATCTCGGGCCATCTCCGCTGCGGTCTCCCATTCTTCTCCTGCCGCAGTGGAGCTTGCTCAGCAGAGACGTCGATCCCAGTGTCTCGCTCAGTCTGACTCTGTGCTTAGAGTTACTGCTGCGTTTCCTGCTTCTCCCATTGAAGTCAGTGCTGGGCAGCGGTGAGCGGACGTTTCTGGGGCTAAGTCCTGCTTTTTACATTCTGAGCATGCCCAGAGTAAGATCTCTCAGTGGAGATCGAGGGTCACATGATCAGATACTGTAGCTAAGGTCCTTGTAGCTGCTAGGACTAAATCCTGCTTTGCACTCTGAGCATGCCCAGGGCGAGATCTCTCAGTGGAGATCCAGGGTCACATGCTCAGGTGCTGCAGCACTCCATTGGTCCTTCTTTGGAAGGTCCTAAACGTGCTGCAACTATTTAAGCTTCGCATGGCCGCACGGCCATGCGCTAGTATTGTCTTGTAAATATGTGTGTGTGTTGTGAGTGAAAGTCGCTCTTTAAATAACCCTCCTTACTGGATGACTGTTCGCGGAAGGTGTATGTTTGCTATCTAGCGCCCGACTTATCCAACAGCACGTAACACACATTACAGCTACCAGTTGCTGTGTCTGCCAGTACGCCGCCGTGCGCTTGCTCTGCGCTTTCCTGACCCAAGTCTGGGTGGTTAGTGGCGTCCGTCAGTGCGGCACCGCATGCACTCTTGTGCCTTTATATTATTTATTATAGTTGCCTCATACACCCAGTTGTGGTGTTGTGCCAGCAAGTGGTCTAATCGGACTTCAATCCTGAGTCTTGGGGTTGTGTTTGCTGACTTCTTGCTTGCGCTCTATGTGCGGTACCGCAGTCCTGTGACGCAACAGGGTCGCTTCCTTCACGCAGGGTGAGGTTAACCCATGTGTGTATTCTTATAGTACCGCCACATAGTCCGTCTCTAGTAGCAGCAGGGTTTTCACCTGCACGGTGGACCTCGGACGGCGAACGCACCTAATACCATTACACCTTACACTTGGTGCGTTCCGCCAGTCCTAACATTTTGTTTCTAAAGTCTCCCTGAAAAAATAAAAAAAAATCAGTGGGAGATTAATATTGCCCTTTCTGTTTGTGTGCCACTCCTGACTCCTGGGTGTGCCATATCTCTCTCTCTCTTAAATAGTGGGCCATAGAAAGCCTATTTTTTTATTTATTGGGTTTCTAAATTCTCCCTGAAAAAATAAAATAAAAATCAGTGGGAGATTAATATTGCCCTTTCTGCTTGTGTGCCACTCCTGACTCCTGGGTGTGCCATCTCTCTCTCTCAAATAGTGGGCCATAGAAAGCCTTTTTTTTTTTTTTTTGGATTTCTAAATTCTCCCTGAAAAAATAAAAAAAAATCAGTGGGAGATTAATATTGCCCTTTCTGCTTGTGTGCCAGTCTTGACTCCTGGGTGTGCCATCTCTCTCTCTCAAATAGTGGGCCATAGAAAGCCTATTTTTTTTTTATATTGGTTTCTAAATTCTTCCTGAAAAAAACATTTTTTTTATTTTGTTTCTAAAGTCTCCCTGAAAAAATAAAAAAAAATCAGTGGGAGATTAATATTGCCCTTTCTGTTTGTGTGCCACTCCTGACTCCTGGGTGTGCCATCTCTCTCTCTCAAATAGTGGGCCATAGAAAGCCTATTTTTTTTTTATATTGGTTTCTAAATTCTCCCTGAAAAAATAAAGAAAAAATCAGTGGGAGATTAATATTGCCCTTTCTGCTTGTGTGCCACTCCTCCTGACTCCTGGGTGTGCCCTCTCTCTCTCAAATAGTGGGCCATAGAAAGCCTATTTTTTTTTTTATTTGGGTTTCTAAATTCTCCCTGAAAAAAAATCAAAAAAAATCAGTGGGAGATTAATATTGCCCTTTCTGCTTGTGTGCCAGTCTTGACTCCAGGGTGTGCCATCTCTCTCTCTCAAATAGTGGGCCATAGAAAGCCAATTTTTTTTTATTTGGTTTCTAAATTCTCCCTGAAAAAATCATTTTTTTTTATTTGGGTTTCTAAATTCTCCCTAAAAAAAAAAAAAAAAAAGTGGGAGATCAATATTGACATTTCTGCTTGAGTGACAGTCCTGCGTGTGTGGCATCTCTCTCATTTGGTGCCACTGAAAACAGAGTGTGTAACATTGTGCCTGATTTTCCTTGCGGTCTCACCCACCTGTAAAGGGATATCTAAATCATACTGAAGTTATAGCTCACCGTGTAAGTTGTTTGACAGCAACAAATACCGTTACTTTGGTTACGTTTTTAAAACAATGAGGAAGTCTGGTGGAAGAGGTCGTGGCCGTGGGCGTTCATTGTCAGCTGGTAATGATGGTAGTGGTAGTGGAGCATCAGGTGGTCGTGTGAAAAAAATATTGCACGTAAGTCTGGAGCTGTGGAGCCAGGTTCGTCGTCTGGCTACAGAAGGCCTCGAACGCTCCCTTTTCTGGGAGTAGGAAAACCGCTTTTAAAGCTGGAGCAGCAAGAGCAAGTTTTGGCTTACCTTGCTGACTCAGCCTCTAGCTCTTTTGCCTCCTCTTTTGAAACTGGTAAATGTAAAAGCAGCGCGTCGTTAGTGGATGTTCACGGTCAGGGACAAGTCGCTTCCTTGTCCTCTTCAGCAAAAACAACAACAGAGAAGGATGCAGCAGGCGACACAACGGGTTACTCCATGGAGCTCTTTACACATACCGTCCCTGGCTTAGAAAGTGAAGCAGTTAACAGGCCATGCCCATTACAAGTTGAATCTGACATGGAGTGCACTGATGCACAGCCACAGCCAGACTACTATGCTGGTCTTTTGACTCAGACCACAACATTGCCCTCGCAGGGTACTGATCCAGAATCAGACCCTGATGAGACTATGTTGCCCCGTCACGAACGCTCTACCACCGACTTACACGGTGACACAGACGAAGTTGCGCACGAGCTAGAAGAGGAGGTTATAGATGACCCAGTTGTTGACCCCGATTGGCAGCCATTGGGGGAACAGGGTGCAGGCGGCAGTAGTTCTGAAGCGGAGGAGGAGGGGCCGCAGCAGGCATCAACATCGCAACAGGTTCCATCTGCCGGGCCCGTATCTTGCCCAAAACGCGTGGCAAAGCCAAAAACTGTTGGAGGACAGCGTGGCCATCCGGTTAAAGCTCAGTCTGCAATGCCTGAAAAGGGATCCGAGGCTCGAAAGAGTGCAGTCTGGCATTTTTTTAAACAACATCCAATTGATCCGCACAAAGTCATCTGTCAAAAATGTTCAACTACCTTAAGCAGAGGTCAGAATCTGAAAAGTCTCAATACAAGTTGCATGCATAGACATTTAACCACCATGCATTTGCAAGCCTGGACTAACTACCAAACGTCCCTTAAGGTTGTAGCACCCTCGGCCAATGAAGCTAGTCACCAACGCTACATCCCTGCCGTCACTGTAAGGCCACCATTTTCCGCACCACCTGCAGTATCTGTGCAGGTTTCTTTGCCAGGCCAAAGCAGTCAGGGTCAGGGAATCACCAGTTTCGTAGTAGGAAACACTGCATCTAGGGCACAGGCGGAAACAATACCGTCTCCAACCGTCTCTCAGTCTGCCATGTCCACCGGCACACCCGCTAGTTCCACGATCTACAGCTCTCCAGTCCAGCTCACCCTACATGAGACTCTGGTTAGAAAAAGGAAGTACTTATCCTCGCATCCGCGTACACGGGGTTTGAACGCCCACATAGCTAGACTAATCTCATTAGAGATGATGCCCTACCGGTTAGTTGAAAGTGAAGCTTTCAAAGCCCTGATGGACTACGCTGTACCACGCTACGAGCTACCCAGTCGACACTTCTTTTCAAGAAAAGCCATCCCAGCCCTCCACCAGCATGTTAAAGAGCGCATCGTCCATGCACTCAGGCAATCTGTGAGTACAAAGGTGCACCTGACAACAGATGCATGGACCAGTAGGCATGGCCAGGGACGTTACGTGTCCATCACGGCACACTGGGTGAATGTGGTGGATGCAGGGTCCACAGGGGACAGCAATTTCGGGACAGTTCTGCCTAGCCCACGGTCTAGGAAACAGTTGGCTGTAGGTGTTCGCACCCCCTCCTCCTCCTCCTCCTCTTCGTCCTTCTGCAGAAGTGACAGCTCGTCCACAGACCGCAGTCGCCAAACCACTCCATCCGCAGCTGGCACTGTTGAACACCAGTTGTCCCATCAGCAGGCTGTATTGGCTATGAAATGTTTGGGCGACAACAGACACACCACGGAAGTTCTGTCCGAGTTCTTGCAGACAAACGCAGTCGTGGCTGGGCACAGTAGATCTTGAGGCAGGCAAGGTAGTGAGTGATAACGGAAGGAATTTCATTGCTGCCATCTCCCTTTCCCAACTGAAACACATTCCTTGCCTGGCTCACACCTTAAACCTGGTGGTGCAGTGCTTCCTGAAAAGTTATCCGGGGTTATCCGGCCTGCTCCTCAAAGCGCGCGGACTTTGCTCACATATTCGCCGTTCGCCTATACACTCCAGCCGTATGCAGACCTATCAGCGGTCTTTGAACCTTCCCCAGCATCGCCTAATCATAGACGTTGCAACAAGGTGGAACTCAACACTGCACATGCTTCAGAGACTGTGCGAACAGTGGCGGGCTGTTATGTTTTTGTGGGAGGATACGCATACACGGGCAGGCAGTAGGATGGCAGACATGGAGTTGTCAGGTGTGCAGTGGTCGAAGATACAAGACATGTGTTAAGTCCTTCAGTGTTTTGAGGAATGCACACGGCTGATTAGTGCAGACAACGCCATAATAAGCATGAGCATCCCCCTAATGCGTCTGCTGATGCAAAGTTTGACGCACATAAAGGAGCAGGCATCTGCAGCCGAGGAAGAGGAAAGCCTTGACGACAGTCAGCCATTGTCTGGTCAGGGCAGTGTACAGGACGAGGTAGCGGGCGAACAGGAGGAGGAGGACGAGGAGGATGATGGGGATGAGTATTTTTTTAATGAGGACGCTTCTCCGGGGCCACTGGAAATTGGTGGCGTGGCAAGGCCGGGTTCTGGGTTTCTGAGGGACACAAGTGACGTAGATTTGCCTGAAACTGCCCCTCAACCAAGCACAACCGCAGATTTGACAACTGGAACTTTGGCACACATGGCGGATTATGCCTTACGTATCCTCAAAAGGGACACACGCATTATGAAAATGATGAACGATGACGATTACTGGTTGGCCTGCCTCCTTGATCCTCGCTATAAAGGCAAATTGCAAAATATTATGCCACATGACAACTTGGAACTAATAATAGCAACCAAACAATCAACTCTTGTTGACCGTTTGCTTCAGGCATTCCCAGCACCCAGCGCCTGTGATCGTTCTCACACGAGCAGCAGGGGGCAGCAGACCAGAAGTGTTAGAGGTGCAGAAATCCGAAGTGGCGTTGGAAAGAGGGGTTTTCTAACCAGGTTGTGGAGTGATTTTGCTATGACCGCAGACAGGACAGGTACTGCTGCATCAATTCATAGTGACAGGAGACAACATTTGTCCAGTATGGTTACTAACTATTTTTCATCCCTTATCGATGTTCTACCTCAACCGTCATTCCCATTTGATTACTGGGCATCCAAATTAGACACCTGGCCAGAAGTGGCAGAATATGCATTGCAGGAGCTTGCTTGCCCGGCAGCTAGTGTCCTATCAGAAAGAGTATTCAGTGCTGCAGGTTCAATATTAACCGAATAAAGGACTCGTCTGGCCACCCAAAATGTTGATGATCTAACATTCATTAAAATGAACCACAACTGGATTTCGAATTCTTTTGCCCCACCTTGCCCGGCCGACACCTAGCTTTCCTATGAAAAGGTATTGCCTGTGGACTACTCTGAATGACTTTACCAATCTCGTAATTTGCAGCAGCTGATTGTCCAGCATACGACATGTTTACACCTCCCTAAATGGCCAAACTCCCCACACGGGGCCGTGGTATTGCCACTTGGCGCAAGCACCCGTGAGAGTGCTGTTTGTCTGAAGAGGTGGGTGTGCCCGCTTTTGGTCTACGGCACTGCCACTGGGTCCCTCATAGTACAATAAAGTGTCTCTGGCGGTGGTGGTGCGCACCCAACGTCAGACACACTGTTGTAACATGAGGGGCCCTGGGCATGTACCGCCGGCCACAAGAGAGTTCCCCCACCCCCAGCTCAAACATTGCTCTACCACTTGCACAATTATCTCTCACAGTTCCAACTATGTTTACTCTATGCGCTGACATCCGTAAATTCCTGCCACTGACAATACCATTGTGTTGACATGTATGATGGTACTTAACATAGTCAGGGGCAGTGTCCTATATTTACCCAAGTAAATACTTTGTGCCAAATTACTAGGTCTGAAACTACGCAGAGGAGCCCACCCCTGAACCTAATGATTGCACCCTTTTGGTTTTTCTTTTTGTTGTAATGCGAGACATTAACATGTATTTATTTTTTGGGACTACTAACTGGCAGACACTCATTACAATCGGCCGCCGCTGACAACAACAATGGTGCCCACTGCCTGTGTACCCCTGCAAGAGAATTAAAAGTGTCTACAGCCCAATTTTATTATGTTAGGCCTTCGAAGCCTGTCTGTTCTGCGGTCCCTCCTTCCACTAGGCCTCCACTGACCTGTCTACTGCTGCCTGTGTTCCCCTGGAACCAATCCTAATGTGCCTACAGCCATATTTTATTATGTTAGGCCTTCGAAGCCTGTCTGCGGTCCCTCCTTCCACTAGGCCTCCATTGACCTGTCTACTGCTGCCCGTGTACCCCTGGAACCAATTCTAAAGTGCCTACAGCCCTAATTTATTATGTTAGGCCTTCGAAGCCTGTCTGTTCTGCGGTCCCTCCTTCCACTAGGCCTCCACTGACCTGTCTACTGCTGCCCGTGTTCCCCTGGAACCAATTCTAAAGTGCCTACAGCCATATTTTATTATGTTAGGCCTTCGAAGCCTGTCTGCGGTCCCTCCTTCCACTAGGCCTCCACTGACCTGTCTACTGCTGCCCGTGTTCCCCTGGAACCAATTCTAAAGTGCCTACAGCCATATTTTATTATGTTAGGCCTTCGAAGCCTGTCTGCGGTCCCTCCTTCCACTAGGCCTCCACTGACCTGTCTACTGCTGCCCATGTTCCCCTGGAACCAATTCTAAAGTGCCTACAGCCCTAATTTATTATGTTAGGCCTTCGAAGCCTGTCTGCTCTGCGGTCCCTCCTTCCACTAGGTTTCCACTGACCTGTCTACTGCTGCCCGTGTTCCCCTGGAACCAATTCTAAAGTGCCTACAGCCATATTTTATTATGTTAGGCCTTCGAAGCCTGTCTGCGGTCCCTCCTTCCACAAGGCCTCCACTGACCTGTCTACTGCTGCCCGTGTTCCCCTGGAACCAATTTTAAAGTGCCTACAGCCCTAATTTATTATGTTAGGCCTTCGAAGCCTGTCTGCTCTGCGGTCCCTCCTTCCACTAGGCCTCCACTGACCTGTCTACTGCTGCCTGTGTTCCCCTGGAACCAATTTTAAAGTGCCTACAGCCTTAATTTATTATGTTAGGCCTTCAAAGCCTGTCTGCTCTGCGGTCCCGCCTTCCAATAGGCCTCCACTGACCTGTCTACTGCTGTCCGTGTTCCCCTGGAACCAATTCTAAAGTGCCTACAGCCATATTTTATTATGTTAGGCCTTCGAAGCCTGTATGCAGTCCCTCCTTCCACTAGGCCTCCACTGACCTGTCTACTGCTGCCCGTGTACCCCTGGAACCAATTCTAAAGTGCCTACAGCCATATTTTATTATGTTAGGCCTTCGAAGCCTGTCTGCGGTCCCTCCTTCCACTAGGCCTCCACTGACCTGTCTACTGCTGCCCGTGTTCCCCTGGAACCAATTTTAAAGTGCCTACAGCCCTAATTTATTATGTTAGGCCTTCGAAGCCTGTCTGCTCTGCGGTCCCTCCTTCCACTAGGTTTCCACTGACCTGTCTACTGCTGCCCGTGTTCCCCTGGAACCAATTCTAAAGAGCCTACAGCCATATTTTATTTTGTTAGGCCTTCGAAGCCTGTCTGCGGTCCCTCCTTCCACTAGGCCTCCAATGACCTGTCTACTGCTGCCCGTGTTCCCCTGGAACCAATTTTAAAGTGCCTACAGCCCTAATTTATTATGTTTGGCCTTCGAAGCCTGTCTGCGGTCCCTCCTTCCACTAGGCCTCCACTGACCTGTCTACTGCTGCCCGTGTTCCCCTGGAACCAATTTTAAAGTGCCTACAGCCATATTTTATTATGTTAGGCCTTCGAAGCCTGTCTGCGGTCCCTCCTTCCAATAGTTCTCCACTGACCTGACCAATGCTGGCCGTGTACCCCTGGAACCCAGCTGAAAGTGCATGGAGCCTCCTTTTTTTCTTTGTTTTATATTTAGAAAGCCCAGATGAACTACGCTGTACCACGGTTCAAGCTACCCAGTCGACATTTCTTTTGCGAGAAAAGCCATCCCAGCCCTCCACCGCCATGAAAAAGTCTGCATTGTCATAGCACTCAGGCAATCAAACAGTAGAAAGGTGCACCTGACAAGAGACGCATGGACCAGTAGGCATGTCCACAAAAAGTTATGTGTCCATTACGGTGCACTGGGTTAATGTGTTGGATGCATGGTCCACAGGGGACAGCCTACAAAGTCTGTCTGCAGTCCCTAATTCAAATTGTCCTCCGCTGACCACACCACTGCTGCACGTGTACCCCTGGAACCAATTTTAAAGTGCCTACAACCTAATTTTGTTATGTTAGGCCTACTACGCCTGTCTGCGGTCCATCCTTCCAATACTCGTCCACTGACCACACCACTGCTGCCCGTGGACCCCTGGAACCTATTTTTAATTGCATAGAGCATCCTTTTTTTAATAGTAGGCGTACAAAGTCTGTCTGCGGTCCACTATTGAAATTGTCCTCCACTGACCAGAGCAATGCTGCCTGTGTACCCCTGTAACCTTTTTTAAACTGCAGTGAGCCACATTTTTGGTTTAAGGCCTACTACCTGTGTCTGTCTGCGCCACTCAATACAGCTGTACTCCTTTGAAAAAAGCAGAGCGTCAATAGTTTTGTTTTCAGCCTCTAGGAATTTGAAAACTGCATTGGGGCTACTACTTTGGTAGGGCCTACTAACGGTGTCTGCCGCTCCAAGGTGTGCCCCAGGTTTCCTCTCCATTGCTTCGGTCTTCCGACTCTCGTTTAGTAGTTGTTGAAAACTACACTGCATTAGGCCTACAAATTGGGTATGGGGTGTAGAGACGGTGTGTTCCACTCCAAGGTGTTCCCCAGGTTTCCTCTCCATTGCTTGGGTCTTCCGACTCTCGTTTAGTAGTTGTTGAAAACTACACTGCATTAGGCCTACAAATTGGGTATGGGGTGTAGAGACGGTGTGTTCCACTCCAAGGTGTTCCCCAGGTTTCCTCTCCATTGCTTCGATCTTCCGACTCTCGATTAGTAGTTGTTGAAAACTACACTGCATTAGGCCTACAAATTGGGTATGGGGTGTAGAGAGACAGTGTGTTCCACTCCAAGGTGTTCCCCAGGTTTCCTCTCCATTGCTTGGGTCTTCCGACTCTCGTTTAGTAGTTGTTGAAAAGTACGCTGCATTAGGCCTACAAATTGGGTATGGGGTGTAGAGACGGTGTGTTCCACTCCAAGGTGTTCCCCAGGTTTCCTCTCCATTGCTTCGGTCTTCCGACTCTCGTTTAGTAGTTGTTGAAAACTACACTGCATTAGGCCTACAAATTGGGTATGGGGTGTAGAGATGGTGTGTTCCACTCCAAGGTGTTCCCCAGGTTTCCTCTCCATTGCTTCGATTTTCCGACTCTCGTTTAGTAGTTGTTGAAAACTACACTGCATTAGGCCTACAAATTGGGTATGGGGTGTAGAGAGACGGTGTGTTCCACTCCAAGATGTTCCCCAGGTTTCCTCTCCATTGCTTGGGTCTTCCGACTCTCGTTTAGTAGTTGTTGAAAAGTACACTGCATTAGGCCTACAAATTGGGTATGGGGTGTAGAGACGGTGTGTTCCACTCCAAGGTGTTCCCCAGGTTTCCTCTCCATTGCTTCAATCTTAAAGCTCTTGTTTAGTAGTTGTTAAAAACAACACTGCATTCGGCCTACAAGTTGGGTCTGGGTTGTAGAGACGGTGTCTTCCACTCCAAGGTGTTCTCCAGGTTTCCTCTCCATTGCTTCAATCTTCATGCTCGTCTTAAGTAGTTGTTGAAACAACACTACATTAGGCCTACAAGTTGGGTCTGGGTCGTAGAGACGGTGTCTGCCGCTCCAAGGTGTTCTCCAGGTTGCCACATAATCGAAGCTGCATAGAGCCTATTTTGTAATTTTACGCCTACAAAGTCTTTCTGCGGTCCCTCCTTCCAATTGTCCTCCACTGAGCACAACAATGCAGAACGTGTACCCATGTAACCTTTTTTAAACCAGCGCTGAGCCAACTTTGTGGTTTAAGGCCTACTTGTGGTGTCTGGCTGCGCCACTCAATACAGCTGTCCTCTTTACAAAAAATGACCTACAATTATCTGGTTTTCAGCCTATCGGAATTTTAAAACTGCAGTGGGCCTACTAGTTGGGTTGGGGCCTCTGTGTCTGCCGCTCCTTGCTGTTCTCCTACAGTGAACAAAGCTGTGCCGCCTGTTTACTACTCTTGCCAATTTTGAACTGCATTTAGACTACTTACAGATTTGGGCCTACTCTCTGTGTCAGCCTCTCATTCCAGTTGTCCTCCACTGAACAAAACAATGCCCCCTGGTTAGTCCTGTTACCAATTTTGAACTGCATTTAGCCCACTTTATTCTTTGGGCCTATATCTGTGTTTCCTCCTCATCCTGCCCATTGCCCAGCCAGTGATAGATGAGTCTGCTGGTACATTGACCCATAACGCAACATTCCCCGTGCACGCTACACTGCAAGATTGTGACCCTGCTGAAAGTCAGGTCCCCCTTCCCGCATACCATACCACCTTACACGGGGACAAAGAGGAAGGTGCAGATGAAGGTGCAGGTTCCTTCATCAGGTGGGGGGAGGAATACTCGTTGCTGGCGACGTCACTGGCACAGGGCCCCTCATAGTACGCAAAAGTGTTGCTGCCGGTGGGAGGCGCCCCCGCCGTGCAAACACACCGCTGTACTTTGAGGGGCCCTGTGCCAGTGCCAATGCCAACGAGTGGGCCCCCCCTGCTTGCTCAGGATCACAGCACTTGCAAAGTTGAAATACTTACCTCTCCCTGCTCCACTGCCGTGACGTGGTCCAGATTTACTGGGCCCACTAATTACTTGAACCAGCCCTACCCCCCACAACTTTAGCCAAATGACCCCCAATTTCAAATGCCTTCCAATTATTATAAGCTAAATTACGATTGACAAGCTTCTGTAACTAGAATGGATGTTTTTGCCATTAAAATGGGCAGTGTAGGTGTTTTCCTGGCCTCCACTCACTGCCGACTATGCTCCCCCATTGACTTGCATTGGGTTTCGTGTTTCGGTCGATCCCCGACTTTTCGCGATAATCGGCCGATTCCACTCGACTCGACTTTTAAGATAGTCGGGTTTCGCGAAACACGGCTCGACTCTAAAAAGGTCAAGGTCGCTCAACCCTAGTGGCGAGCACTCTGAACCCCCAAGTGCTTCACAGAAGTTTATAATGCAGAGCCGTGAAAATAAAAAATAATTTTTCTTTCCTCAAAAATGATTTTTTAGCAACCAATTTTTTATTTTCACAAGGGTAACAGGAGAAATTGGACCCCAAAAGTTGTTGTCCAGTTTGTCCTGAGTACGCTGATACCCCATATGTGGGGGGAACCACTCTTTGGGGGCACGTCAGGGCTTGGAAGGGAAGTAGTGACGTTTTGGAATGCAGACTTTGGTGGAATGGTCTGCGGGCGTCATGTTACGTTTGCAGAGCTCCTGATGTACCTAAACAGTAGAAACCCCCACCAATTGACCCCATTTTGGAAACTAGACCCCCCAAGGAACTTATCTAGATGTGTGGTGTGCACTTTGATCCCCCGCATGCTTCACAGAAGTTTATAACATAGAGCCGTGAAAATAAAAAATCTTTTTCTTTTCCTCAAAATTGATTTTTAGTCCGCAATTGTTTATTTTCTCAAGGGTAACAGGAGAAATTGGACCAGAAAAGTTGTTGTCCAGTTTGTCCTGAGTACGCTGGTACCTCATATGTGGGGGTAAACCACTATTTGGGCACACGTCGGGGCTCAGAAGGGAAGTAGTGACGTTTTGAAATGCAGACTTTGATTGAATGGTCTGCGGGTGTCACGTTGCGTTTGCAGAGCCCCTGATGTGCCTAAACAGTAGAAACCCCCCACAAGTGACCCTATTTTGGAAAATAGACCCCCCAAGGAACTTATCTAGATGTGTGGTGAGCAGTTTGAACTCCCAAGTGCTTCACAGAATTTTATAACGTAGGGCCGTGAAAATAAAAAATCACTTTTTTCCCCACAAAAATAAATTTTTAGCCCCCAATTTTTTATTTTCCCAAGGGTAATAGGAGAAATTAGACCACCAAAGTTGTTGTGCAATTTTTCCTGAGTACCCTTATGCCCCATATGTTTGGGTAAACCACTGTTTGGGCACACGTCGGGGCTCGGAAGGGAGGGAGCACCATTTGACTTTTTGAACGCAAGATTGGCTGGAATCAATGGTGGCACCATGTCGCATTTTGGACCCCCTGATGTGCCTAAACAATGGAAACCCCTCAATTCTAACTCCAACACTAACCACAACACACCCCTAACCCTAATGCCAACCCTAACCATAACCCTAATCACAACCCTAACCCCAACACACCCCTTACACCAATCCCAATCCTAAGCATAACCCTAACCACAACCCTAACCCCAACACACCCCTTACCCCAATCCCAACCCTAAGCATAACCCTAATCCCAACCCTAACCCTAACCACAAACCTAACCCTAACCCGAACACACCCCTAACCCTAATCTTAACTCTAATCCCAACCCTAACTCTAATTCCAACCCTAACCCAAAGGCTATGTGCCCACATTGCGGATTTGTGTGTGGATTTTTCCACACCGTTTTTGCAAAATCGGCAGGTAAAACACACTGCATTTTACCTTCGGATTTCCTGCGGTTTTACACCTGCGGACTCCTATTGAGGAACAGGTGTAAAACGCTGCAGAATCTGCAAAAGAATTGACATGCTGCGGAAAATACAACTCAGCGTTTCCGCACGGTATTTTCTGCACCTTGGGCACAGCGGATTTGGTGTTCCATAGGTTTAGATGGTACTGTACAATGCAAGGAAACCTGCTGCAAATCCGCAGCGGCCAATCAGCTGCTGATCCGCAGCCAAGTCCGCACCGTGTGCACATATCCTAATTCCAACCCTAACCCTAATTCTAAACCTAATTCTAACCCTAAACCTAATTGCAACCCTAATCCTAGTTCTAACCCTAAACCTAGCCCTAACCCTAACCCTAGCCCTAACCCTAACCCTAATACTAGTTCTAACCCTAACCCTAGTGGAAAAAAATAAATATATTTTCTTTATTTTATTATTTTCTCTACTTGTGGGGGTGATAAAGTGGGGGCTTATTTACTATTTTTTTGATTTTGATCACTGTGATTGGTTGTATCACAGTAATCAAAATGTACCGGCATTGAATGAATGAACCTGCCGGCCGGCAGATTCGGCGGGCGCACTGCGCATGCGCCCGCCATTTTGGAAGATGGCGGCGCCCATCGCTGAAGACCACCGGCATCGGGAGGGATGCCAGGACTCGGGAGGCACAGAAGGGGTGAGATCGGACAGCGTGGGGGACGGAGGACAGGTGGGGGGACGGAGGACAGGATGGGGGGCGGAGGACAGGACAGAGGGGAGAGGAGGGCTAACGGCAGCGGCAGATTGCCGCTGTCAGTCGGTGGCGGGGGTGGATCGGGGTCTCCAGCTATGGCCGATGTTATTGCAGCATCGGCCATGGCTGGATTGTAATATTTCAGCAGTTTGACTGGTGAAATATTACAAATTGCTCTGATTGGCTGTTTCACTTTCAACAGCCAATCAGAGCGATCGTAGCCACGTGGGGGCAAAGCCACCCCCCGGGCTGAAGTACCACTCCCCCTGTCCCTGCAGATCTGGTGAAATTTTAATTAACCCTTTCACCCGATCTGCAGGAGCGCGATCCTGCCATGACGTAACATAGGAGTCAAAGGTCTGATTGGCACCGACTTTCATGACACCTACGTGGCGTCACAGGTCAGGAAGGGGATATAATAATGAAAAAAATAAAAAACTCTTGATAGTCTCATCTTCCAGCGGCCCTAGCAGCCTTCCCAATCTTTGCGATGCTCCCGTTCCCAGTGATGCCTTGCGACAATGACCCCAGATGACATATCATCACGCGAGACTGCTACGTCATCACAGGTCATTGTCGCAAAGCATCACTGGGAACTGGAGCATCGCGAGAAGCGGGAAGGCTGCGGGGGACCCCGGAAGGTGAGAATATCACGATTTTTTATTTTAATTCTTCTTTTTTACAGGTATATGATTCCCAGAGGCTGGAGGAGAGTCTCCTCTCCTCCACCCTGGGTACCATCCTCAGATGATCCGCTTACTTCCCGCATGGTGGGCATAGCCCCATACGGGAAGTAAGCAGATCAATGCATTCCTAAGTGTGCGGAATCGCCACGATTCCGCACAAAGAATGAGCATGCTGTGTATTTTTCCACAATGCGATTCCGCCGCAGAAAAATACGCATCATTAGCACAGAATTGCGGAATCCCATTGAATTCAATGGGCTGTGTTGTGTATGCATTTTCGCAGCATTTTCGCCGCGATTTCACTGAGAAAAATGGCGGCAAAAACGCATACAATCTGCAACGTTTGCACATAGCCTTAGGGTACCCAAAAATGCAACCAAAATAATCCCAGAATTGCTTTAAAAATATATATATATATTTTTTCTAATAAAAGAGAGCTACATCCTAAGTCACATTTTCATAATCCCTGCCCTATCGTTATTCTATTTTTTCACTAATCTATCATCACATTTTACCTGCTCTATCTTTTCCTTTCATATAACATTTGTCACCAGTAGACACATAATGAAATTGTATGTACTCTGTGGTTCCTTTTTTTATTCCCACGACACTAGAATGTATTATTTTTATAAAGTGCACTAATATGTTTCTATTGGCTTATAGAGAAAGAAAGGGACCTTTTTGTGGTATGACACATGATCTTTTCTTGAAAATCTAAATTCTTTGGAAATCATGTACCTGGCTATTTGTTTAAAAGATTATCTTTGTTTATATACTTGTCTGGGTTCCCATGGTCATAGGTAGGCTTGGACAGCATGCTTCATCCTCTTTATTTGTTGGAAGCCATTCTACAGATGGTGTAGCAGTTTATGGAGTATAGCTCTGCCTTCATACAGTATACCTTTGATTTCATGTGAAACTATATAGAAATTTGTATCTGTTGGCAGAGATGGGATAAGATCTGCCTTCATACAGTATACCTCTGATTTCATGTGAAACTCTATAGAATTTTGTATCTGTTGGGAGAGATGGGATGTCCAAGAGAGAGGATTCAAAATGCTAAACCACCATTAGTGGTGCATGGTTTTGGTAGTTCTGTTACATGTGTTAAGTTAAAGAAAATTTTAAAATCTCTAAAAAATATTGAGCTGTGCATCTATGTCGCAGTAAGTTAGCCATACCCACCCCTGAGTAGAACTTGATTTTTAACTGTGTCGCATTGGTCAAAAACTAAAGTAAGGCCCCAAATGCTAAATTAATATTCCATCAAGCAGAAACATTTAGAGTGCATTCACATGATTTTATTTCAGACATCATTAAAGGGAACCTGACACAAGAAATAACACTATTAACCTGCAGATATGCAGTTAATCTGCAGGTTAATAGTGTTATTATGTTGTCTGGCACATGCATGCAGCCGAATGCAGCAGGGGGAAAATTAACTTTATTCTCCCTGCAAGCATTCAGTTTTCAGTCATAGAGGTGGGGGCGCCGCTGGTTCAATCACCACTCTGAAAATAAAGAGCAGCCTCTGTAACCAGCCTTTGGCATTGACTGACAGCCAGCCTCAATGTAGAAACACGGGGAGAACATACAAACTCCTTGCAGATTTTGTCCTTGGTGGGATTTGAACCCAGGACCCCAGCACTGCAGTGCTAATCACTGAGCCACTGTGCTGCCCTTGTTCTACAGTACAAGCAATGGGAATGAGGTCCCTGAAGTCTCGCGCACATGCTGCTTATTTTTTCCTTGCATATTAAAATCTGCATAATGTCAATTCTTGCAGTGCATTTCACCAGTACTAATAGGGAAAAAATATGGAACAAAAGCATGGCAAAAATGTGGAAGAAAATTAATGAATTTTCTCCTGCCAACATATTAGGACATGCAGCAGAATTTTCTCCTGCAACTCCTGAACATGTGCGCACAGCCTTAGACCCTGTCTTGCGTCCCCATTATTCATTATAAGTACTTGAAAGATTCTTCTCCCACTTCCAAATTCATTATGAAGCTGTCAAGTACTGAGCATCCTCCACCACCTCCCAATTCCTTACAAGTCCCTTACAGCATCTTCTCCCACCTTTCAGTTCATTATAAAGTGACCTATGCTCCTTATCGTATCCTCTCCCACTCCCCAATATATTTTAAATCCCCGATTGCATCACAATGAATTGTGAGATGGGGGAGCATGCTATCCGGGACTTAACACCTTCCTCCTCCTAACATCTTCCTCCCCCTGTCCCTGTTCGTAAGTCCATTATAAGTCCCCTTCCTCCCATCCCAATCCCCCACACACCCCTTTGTCCTCTTCCCTCCCCGCATCCCATCATTATCCTCTCCCCCACCTCCATCATTGTCCTCTTCATCACCTCCATCATTGCCTTCTGCACCATTCCCATCTTTGCCCTCTCCACCACCTCCATCATTGCCCTCTGCACCACCCCAAGCATTGACTTCTCCACCACCCCAATCATTGCTCTAATCACCTCCATCATTGCCTTTTCCATCACCTCCATCTTTACCTTCTCCACTACCTCCATCATTGTTCTCTCCACCACCCCATCATTGCCTTCTCCTCCACAACCCCCATCATTGCCCTTTCCACCACCTCCATCATTGCCTTCTCCCCATCACCCCCATCATTGGCCTTTCCACCACCACCGTCATTGCCTTCTCCCTTACCATCCCCATCATTGCCCTTTCCATCACCTCCATCATTGCCTTCTCCCCCATCACCCCCATCATTGGCTTTTCCACCACCACCGTCATTGACTTCTCCCTTACCACCCCCAACATTGCCCTTTCCACCATCTCCATCATTGCCTTATTCCCCACCACCCCATTATTACCCTTTCTACCACCTCCATCATTACCTTCTCGCCCAACACCACCATCATTGCCCTTTCCACCAACACATCATTGTAATACCACCACCACCAAAACCATTATTGCCTTTTTCTCAAGGATTTTAAGTATCATCTATATGCTGATGACACACAGATCTACATCTCTGGACCAGATATCTATCACCACTCTACTAACCAGAATCCCTCAATGTCTATCCGCTATTTCATCCTTCTTCTCCGCTAGATTTCTAAAACTTAACATGGACAAAACAGAATTCATTGTCTTTCCCCCGTCTCACGCGACCCCCCCAATGAACCTATCCATTACAGTAAAAGGCTGCCCACTCTCCAGAGTCCCAAAATCTCGCTGTCTCGGGGTAATCCTTGAATCTGATCTCTCCTTCAAACCGCATATCCAAGCCCTTTCCACTTCCTGCCACCTTCAACTCAAAAATATTTCACAGATCCGTACATTCCTAAACCAAGAATCTGCAAAAATCCTAGTCCATGCCCACAGCATCTCCCGCTTCGACTACTGTAACCTCCTTCTCTGTGGCCTTCCCTCAAACACTCTTGCACCCCTCCAATCTATTCTAAACTCAGCTGCCCGACTAATCCACCTGTCCCCCTGCTATTCCCCGGCCTTTCTCCTCTGTCAATCCCTTCACTGGCTCTCCATTACCCAGACACTCCAGTACAAAAGCCTAACCATGACATACAAAGCCATCCACAACCTGTTTCCTCCATACATCTGTGACCTCGCCTCCCGGTACTTTCCTGCACACAACCTCCGATCCTCATAAGATCTCCTTCTCTACTCCCCTCTTATCTCCTCTTCCCACAATCACATACAAGATTTCTCTCGCGCATCACCCCATCTCTGGAACTCTCTACCACAACATATCAGATTCTCACCTACCATCGAAACCTATAAAAAGAACCTGAAGACCCACCTCTTCTGGCAAGCCTACAACCTGCAGTAATCACCAATCGACCAAACCACTGCATGACCAGCTCTATCCTCACCTACTGTATCCTCACCCATCCCATGTAGATTGTGAGCCCTTGCGGGCAGGGTCCTCTCTCCTCCTGTACCAGTTCTGACTTGTATTGTTCAAGATTATTGTACCTGTTTTTATTATGTATACCCCGCCTCACATGTAAAGCGCCATGGAATAAATGGCGCTATAATAATAAATAATAATAATAACCACCCCATCATTGCCTTTTCCACCACTACCATCATTTCCTCCTCCCTCACCACCTCCTTCATGGTAACATATAGTAACATAGTTAGCAAGGATGAAAAAAGACATTTGTCAATCCATTTCAGCCTATATTCTGTCAGAATAAATCCCCAGATCTATGTCCTTCTAAAGAACCTAAAAACTGTAAGATACAATATTGTTCTGCTCCAGGAAGACATCCAGGCAGGGTCGGACTGGGGCACCGGGACATCGGAGGATCCTCCGGTGGGCCCCGCCCCCCATCTCCTGCCTCCTTCATTTGTGCCTGCCCTGCATGCTCATAGCTTGCGCACAGCAGTGCGCACTTTATTGTATAGTCGGCGCAGCTGGCAGACTGCACAGGTGATGGGAAGTGCAGGAGCAGCCCCTTCACATCACCTGCTGACGCTGCCATTCCTCTGCCAGGAGAGCTGTGTGTGTGTGTGCCGACCCTCTCTTCAGCCAGCAGCACAGTCAAAGGAACAGCTGACTGTGAGGCTGAGAGCAGACACCACACACAGCGGGCTGGGTATGATCTCTGCTCCTCTTCCACAATCCACAAAGCCCTGGGCAGCAGTGTAACGCTGATTGGCTGCAATTCAGCCAATCAGCGTTAGTTTTCTTTGTGTGAGCTCACAGCACAGCTCAGGCAAGGAGCTATGCTGTGATTGGTCAGCAGTCCTACCCAAGCAGCAGTGGAGCAGAGGGAGTCTGATGGCTGCAGTCAGTGTGACTGTAAGTAAATAACTCTATGATGCCTGCACAGAGGCAGTTAGGGGAGGGGGCCCTCAGTGATATTCTAATTTTCTTGTGGACCCCCTCCCCTATTGTGTCATCCACCTCTATTTTACTGTGGCTCCCCTTTCCCTCTCTGACTAGGCCCATAGGAAATCAGAGGTGACATAGTGGGGGAGGGGGCCCACAGGAAAACAGAGGTGACAGTAGGGGAGGGCGCCCACAGGAAAATAGAGGTAGCACAGTGGGGGAGGGGGCCCACAGGAAAATAGAGGTAGCACAGTGGGGGAGGGGGCCCACAGGAAAATAGAGGTGACACAGTGGGGGAGAGGGCCACAGGAAAATAGAGGTGACAGTGGGGGAGGGGGCCCACAGGAAAATAGAGGTGACACAGTGGGGGAGGGGGCCCACAGGAAAATAGAGGTAGCACAGTGGGGGAGGGGGCCCACAGGAAAATAGAGGTAGCACAGTGGGGGAGGGGGCCCGCAGGAAAATAGAGGTGACACAGTGGGGGAGGGGGCCCGCAGGAAAATAGAGGTGACAGTGGGGGAGGGGGCCCACAGGAAAATAGAGGTGACAGTGGGGGAGGGGGCCCACAGGAAAATAGAGGTAGCACAGTGGGGGAGGGGGCCCACAGGAAAATAGAGGTAGCACAGTGGGGGAGGGGGCCCGCAGGAAAATAGAGGTGACACAGTGGGGGAGGGGGCCCGCAGGAAAATAGAGGTGACAGTGGGGGAGGGGGCCCACAGGAAAATAGAGGTGACAGTGGGGGAGGGGGCCCACAGGAAAATAGAGGTAGCACAGTGGGGGAGGGGGCCCACAGGAAAATAGAGGTAGCACAGTGGGGGAGGGGGCCCACAGGAAAATAGAGGTAGCACAGTGGGGGAGGGGGCCCACAGGAAAATAGAGGTGACACAGTGGGGGAGGGGGCCCACAGGAAAATAGAGGTGACAGTGGGGGAGGGGGCCCACAGGAAAATAGAGGTGACAGTGGGGGAGGGGGCCCACAGGAAAATAGAGGTAGCACACTGGGGGAGGGGGCCCACAGGAAAATAGAGGTGACACAGTGGGGGAGGGGGCCCACAGGAAAATAGAGGTGACAGTGGGGGAGGGGGCCCACAGGAAAATAGAGGTGACAGTGGGGGAGGGGGCCCACAGGAAAATAGAGGTGACAGTGGGGGAGGGGGCCCACAGGAAAATAGAGGTAGCACAGTGGGGGAGGGGGCCCACAGGAAAATAGAGGTGACACAGTGGGGGAGGGGGCCCACAGGAAAATAGAGGTGACACAGTGGGGTAGGGGGCCCACAGGAAAATAGAGGTGACAGCGGGGGAGGGGGCCCACAGATAAATAGAGGTGATAGCGGGGGAGGGGGCCCACAGGAAAATAGAGGTGACAGTGGGGGAGGGAGCCCACAGATAAATAGAGGTGACAGTGGGGGAGGGGGCCCACAGGAACATAGAGGTGACAGCGGGGGAGGGGGCCCACAGATAAATAGAGGTGACAGCGGGGGAGGGGGCCCACAGATAAATAGAGGTGACTGGGGGAGGGGGCCCACAGGAAAATAGAGGTGACAGTGGGGGAGGGGGCCCACAGGAAAATAGAGGTGACAGTGGGGGAGGGGGCCCACAGGAAAATAGAGGTGACAGTGGGGGAGGGGGCCCACAGGAAAATAGAGGTGACAGTGGGGGAGGGGGCCCACAGGAAAATAGAGGTGACAGTGGGGGAGGGGGCCCACAGGAAAATAGAGGTGACAGTGGGGGAGGGGGCCCACAGGAAAATAGAGGTGACACAGTGGGGGAGGGGGCCCACAGGAAAATAGAGGTGACAGTGGGGGAGGGGGCCCACAGGAAAATATAGGTGACAGTGGGGGAGGGGGCCCACAGATAAATAGAGGTGACAGTGGGGGAGGGGGCCCACAGGAAAATAGAGGTGACAGTGGGGGAGGGAGCCCACAGGAAAATAGAGGTGACACAGTGGGGGAGGGGGCCCACAGGAAAATAGAGGTGACAGTGGGGGAGGGGGCCCACAGGAAAATAGAGGTGACAGTGGGGGAGGGAGCCCACAGGAAAATAGAGGTGACAGTGGGGGAGGGGGCCCGCGGGAAAATAGAGGTGACAGTGGGGGAGGGGGCCCACAGGAAAATAGAGGTGACAGTGGGGGAGGGGGCCCACAGGAAAATAGAGGTGACAGTGGGGTAGGGGGCCCACAGGAAAAAATAGGTGACACAGTGGGGGAGGGGGCCCACAGGAAAATAGAGGTGACAGTGGGGGAGGGGGCCCACAGGAAAATAGAGGTGACAGTGGGGGAGGGGGCCCACAGATAAATAGAGGTGACAGTGGGGGAGGGGGCCCACAGGAAAATAGAGGTGACACAGTGGGGGAGGGGGCCCACAGGAAAATAGAGGTAGCACAGTGGGGGAGGGGGCCCACAGGAAAATAGAGATGACAGTGGGGGAGGGGGCCCACAGGAAAATAGAGGTGACAGTGGGGGAGGGGGCCCACAGGAAAATAGAGGTGACAGTGGGGGAGGGGGCCCACAGGAAAATAGAGGTGACAGTGGGGGAGGGGGCCCACAGGAAAATAGAGATGACAGTGGGGGAGGGGGCCCACAGGAAAATAGAGGTGACAGTGGGGGAGGGGGCCCACAGGAAAATAGAGGTGACAGTGGGGGAGGGGGCCCACAGGAAAATAGAGGTGACAGTGGGGGAGGGGGCCCGCAGGAAAATAGAGGTGACAGTGGGGGAAGGGGCCCACAGGAAAATAGAGGTGACAGTGGGGGAGGGGGCCCACAGGAAAATAGAGGTGACAGTGGGGGAGGGGGCCCACAGGAAAATAGAGGTGACACAGTGGGGGAGGGGGCCCACAGGAAAATAGAGGTGACAGTGGGGGAGGGGGCCGACAGGAAAATAGAGGTGACAGTGGGGGAGGGGGCCCACAGGAAAATAGAGGTGACAGTGGGGGAGGGGGCCCACAGGAAAATAGAGGTGACAGTGGGGGAGGGAGCCCACAGGAAAATAGAGGTGACAGTGGGGGAGGGGGCCCACAGGAAAATAGAGGTGACAGTGGGGGAGGGGGCCCACAGGAAAATAGAGGTGACAGTGGGGGAGGGGGCCCAAAGGAAAATAGAGGTGACAGTGGGGGAGGGGGCCCACAGGAAAATAGAGGTGACAGTGGGGGAGGGGGCCCACAGGAAAATAGAGGTGACAGTGGGGGAGGGGGCCCACAGGAAAATAGAGGTGACAGTGGGGGAGGGGGCCCACAGGAAAATAGAGGTGACAGTGGGGGAGGGAGCCCACAGGAAAATAGAGGTGACAGTGGGGGAGGGGGCCCACAGGAAAATAGAGGTGACAGTGGGGGAGGGGGCCCACAGGAAAATAGAGGTGACAGTGGGGGAGGGAGCCCGCGGGAAAATAGAGGTGACAGTGGGGGAGGGGGCCCACAGGAAAATAGAGGTGACAGTGGGGGAGGGGGCCCACAGGAAAATAGAGGTGACAGTGGGGGAGGGAGCCCGCGGGAAAATAGAGGTGACAGTGGGGGAGGGGGCCCACAGGAAAATAGAGGTAGCACAGTGGGGGAGGGGGCCCACAGGATATTGGGTGACACAGTGGTAAAGGGAGCCCACAGGAAAATTGAGGTGACACAGTGGTGAAGGGGGTCCTCAGGTAACACCTTTACGACATCAGCCTTACATGTATGGCGCGTGTTAAATGCCAGTGTCAATCTCTGACAGCAGCATATAACACATGCCAACATGCGTGTGCATCATTCTCTCACCCATTGGCGCCCATGATGGGATCGTGGGTCACCGATGGGTTGTAATGACAGCCAGGGGTCTTCTTCCTGTGGCCAGGCTTTAAAGGAGACTGTGATTTCTGCTATCTGCAGTGATGTTGTGGCAGCACTGTATATAATAGCACATGCGATCGGATGATCGCATCCTCATGTCCTCTAAGGGGGCTATCTGTACCAGTGAAAGGTAAAAACAAAATTTAAAAAATTCCTAAAAGTTCAAATCACCCCTTTTTAGTCAATTGAAAATAAATATATTTAAAAAATAAAAAAACAACACATATTTGGCATTGCTGGGTTCAGAAACGTCCGATCTATCAAAATATAAAAACAATTAAATCGATCAGTAAACACCGTAAACAGAAACAACTCAAGAATTCCAAATGTCCTTTTTTCGGGTCGCCACAATTCCACAAAAAAAGCTATAACAAGTGATGAAAAAAATCACATCTATACCAAAATCATACTAATAAAAACAATGTCTCGCCCCCAACAGAAACCTTCCCTGTGCGTAATAAAATACGCAGCAGTCGCCGTCTTCTGCCGCTGTGTCGTTGCTTCTGTCTTCTTCATTGCAGTGGAATATGGCCACCGGTAAGTATTTTACTACACACACTGGACCTACATTACTGCTCTCCTGTGTGGTGTAGTATATAGAGATGTATGTATATATATATCTGTCAGCTCTCCCATGTGGTGTAGTATATAGAGGATCTGTCAGCTCTCCTGTGTGGTGTGGTATATAGAGGATCTGTCAGCTCTCCCATGTGGTGTAGTATATAGAGGATCTGTCAGCTCTCCTGTGTGGTGTAGTATATAGAGGATCTGTCAGCTCTCCTCTGTGTGGTGTAGTATATAGAGGATCTGTCAGCTCTCCTGTGTGGTGTAGTATATAGAGGATCTGTCAGCTCTCCTGTGTGGTGTGGTATATAGAGGATCTGTCAGCTCTCCCATGTGGTGTAGTATATAGAGGATCTGTCAGCTCTCCTGTGTGGTGTAGTATATAGAGGATCTGTCAGCTCTCCCGTGTGGTGTAGTATATAGAGGATCTGTCAGCTCTCCTGTGTGGTGTAGTATATAGAGGATCTGTCAGCTCTCCTGTGTGGTGTAGTATATAGAGGATCTGTCAGCTCTCCTATGTGGTGTAGTATATAGAGGATCTGTCAGCTCTCCTGTGTGGTGTAGTATATAGAGGATCTGTCAGCTCTCCTGTGTGGTGTAGTATATAGAGGATCTGTCAGCTCTACCGTGTGGTGTAGTATATAGAGGATCTGTCAGCTCTCCTGTGTGGTGTAGTATATAGAGGATCTGTCAGCTCTCCTGTGTGGTGTAGTATATAGAGGATCTGTCAGCTCTCCTGTGTGGTGTAGTATATAGAGGATCTGTCAGCTCTCCTGTGTGGTGTAGTATATAGAGGATCTGTCAGCTCTCCCGTGTGGTGTAGTATATAGAGGATCTGTCAGCTCTCCTGTGTGGTGTAGTATATAGAGGATCTGTCAGCTCTCCTGTGTGGTGTAGTATATAGAGGATCTGTCAGCTCTCCTATGTGGTGTAGTATATAGAGGATCTGTCAGCTCTCCTGTGTGGTGTAGTATATAGAGGATCTGTCAGCTCTCCTGTGTGGTGTAGTATATAGAGGATCTGTCAGCTCTCCTGTGTGGTGTAGTATATAGAGGATCTGTCAGCTCTCCTGTGTGGTGTAGTATATAGAGGATCTGTCAGCTCTACCGTGTGGTGTAGTATATAGAGGATCTGTCAGCTCTCCTGTGTGGTGTAGTATATAGAGGATCTGTCAGCTCTCCTGTGTGGTGTAGTATATAGAGGATCTGTCAGCTCTCCCGTGTGGTGTAGTATATAGAGGATCTGTCAGCTCTACCGTGTGGTGTAGTATATAGAGGATCTGTCAGCTCTCCTGTGTGGTGTAGTATATAGAGGATCTGTCAGCTCTCCTGTGTGGTGTAGTATATAGAGGATCTGTCAGCTCTCCTCTGTGGTGTAGTATATAGAGGATCTGTCAGCTCTCCTGTGTGGTGTAGTATATAGAGGATCTGTCATGTCTCCTGTGTGGTGTAGTATATAGGGGATCTGTCAGCTCTCCTGTGTGGTGTAGTATATAAAGGATCTGTCAGCTCTCCCGTGTGGTGTAGTATATAGAGGATCTGTCAGATCTCCTGTGTGGTGTAATATATAGAGGATCTGTCAGCTCTCCTGTGTGGTGTAGTATATAGAGGATCTGTCAGCTCTCCTATGTGGTGTAGTATATAGAGGATCTGTCAGCTCTCCTGTGTGGTGTAGTATATAGAGGATCTGTCAGCTCTCCTGTGTGGTGTAGTATATAGAGGATCTGTCAGCTCTCCTGTGTGGTGTAGTATATAGAGGATCTGTCAGCTCTACCGTGTGGTGTAGTATATAGAGGATCTGTCAGCTCTCCTGTGTGGTGTAGTATATAGAGGATCTGTCAGCTCTCCCATGTGGTGTAGTATATAGAGGATCTCTCAGCTCTCCCATGTGGTGTAGTATATAGAGGATCTCTCAGCTCTCCTGTGTAGTGAAGTATATAGAGGATCTGTCAGCTCTCCTGTGTGGTGTAGTATATAGAGGATCTGTCAGCTCTCCCGTGTGGTGTAGTATATAGAGGATCTGTCAGCTCTCCTGTGTGGTGTAGTATATAGAGGATCTGTCAGCTCTCCCGTGTGGTGTAGTATATAGAGGATCTGTCAGCTCTCCCGTGTGGTGTAGTATATAGAGGATCTGTCAGCTCTCCCGTGTGGTGTAGTATATAGAGGATCTGTCAGCTTTCCCGTGTGGTGTAGTATATAGAGGATCTGTCAGCTCTACCGTGTGGTGTAGTATATAGAGGATCTGTCAGCTCTCCTGTGTGATGTAGTATATAGAGGATCAGTCAGCTCTCCTGTGTGGTGTAGTATATAGAGGATCTGTCAGCTCTCCTGTGTGGTGTAGTATATAGAGGATCTGTCAGCTCTCCTGTGTGGTGTAGAATATAGAGGATCTGTCAGCTCTCCTGTGTGGTGTAGTATATAGAGGATCTGCAGCTCTCCTGTGTGATGTAGTATATAGAGGATCTGTCAGCTCTCCTGTGTGGTGTAGAATATAGAGGATCTGTCAGCTATCCTGTGTGGTGTAGAATATAGAGGATCTGTCAGCTCTCCTGTGTGGTGTAGTATATAGAGGATCTGTCAGCTCTCCTGTGTGGTGTAGTATATAGAGGATCTGTCAGCTCTCCTGTGTGGTGTAGTATATAGAGGATCTGTCAGCTCTCCTGTGTGGTGTAGTATATAGAGGATCTGTCAGCTCTCCTGTGTGGTGTAGAATATAGAGGATCTGTCAGCTCTCCTGTGTGGTGTAGTATATAGATTATCTGTCAGCTCTCCTGTGTGGTGTGGTATCTAGAGGATCTGTCAGCTCTCCTGTGTGGTGTGGTATATAGAGGATCTGTCAGCTCTCCTGTGTGGTGTGGTATATAGAGGATCTGTCAGCTCTCCCGTGTGGTGTAGTATATAGAGGATCTGTCAGCTCTCCTGTGTGGTGTGGTATATAGAGATGTATGTATATATATATCTGTCAGCTCTCCCGTGTGGTGTAGTATATAGAGGATCTGTCAGCTCTCCCGTGTGGTGTAGCATATAGAGGATCTGTCAGCTCTCCTGTGTGGTGTAGAATATAGAGGATCTGTCAGCTCTCCTGTGTGGTGTAGTATATAGAGGATCTGTCAGCTCTCCTGTGTGGTGAAGTATTTAGAGGATCAGTCAGCTCTCCTGTGTGGTGTAGTATGTAGAGGATCTGTCAGCTCTCCTGTGTGGTGTAGAATATAGAGGATCTGTCAGCTCTCCCGTGTGGTGTAGTATATAGAGGATCTGTCAGCACTCCTATGTGGTCTAGTATATAGAGGATCTGTCAGCTCTCCTGTGTGGTGTAGTATATAGAGGATCTGTCAGCTCTCCTGTGTGGTGTAGTATATAGAGGATCTGTCAGCTCTCCTGTGTGGTGAAGTATATAGAGGATCAGTCAGCTCTCCTGTGTGGTGTAGTATATAGAGGATCAGTCAGCTCTCCTGTGTGGTGTAGAACATAGAGGATCTGTCAGCTCTCCCGTGTGGTGTAGTATATAGAGGATCTGTCAGCACTCCTATGTGGTGTAGTATATAGAGGATCTGTCAGCTCTCCTGTGTGGTGTAGTATATAGAGGATCTGTCAGCTCTCCTGTGTGGTGTACTATATAGTGGATCTGTCAGCTCTCCTGTGTGGTGTAGAATATAAAGGATCTCTCAGCTCTCCTGTGTGGTGTAGAATATAGAGGATCTGTCAGCTCTCCTGTGTGGTGTAGTATATAGAGGATCTGTCAGCTCTCCTGTGTGGTGTAGTATATAGAGGATCTGTCAGCTCTCCTGTGTGGTGTAGAATATAGAGGATCTGTCAGCTCTCCTGTGTGGTGTAGTATATAGAGGATCTGTCAGCTCTCCTGTGTGGTGTAGTATATAGAGGATCTGCCAGCTCTCCTGTGTGGTGTGGTATATAGAGGATCTGTCAGCTCTCCTGTGTGGTCTGGTATATAGAGGATCTGTCAGCTCTCCCGTGTGGTGTAGTATATAGAGGATCTGTCAGCTCTCCTGTGTGGTGTGGTATATAGAGATGTATGTATATCTATATATATATCTGTCAGCTCTCCCGTGTGGTGTAGTATATAGAGGATCTGTCAGCTCTCCTGTGTGGTGAAGTATTTAGAGGATCTGTCAGCTCTCCTGTGTGGTGTGGTATATAGAGGATCTGTCAGCTCTCCTGTGTGGTGTGGTATATAGAGGATCTGTCAGCTCTCCCGTGTGGTGTAGTATATAGAGGATCTGTCAGCTCTCCTGTGTGGTGTGGTATATAGAGATGTATGTATATATATATCTGTCAGCTCTCCCGTGTGGTGTAGTATATAGAGGATCTGTCAGCTCTCACGTGTGGTGTAGTATATAGAGGATCTGTCAGCTCTCCTGTGTGGTGTAGTATATAGAGGATCTGTCAGCTCTCCTGTGTGGTGTAGAATATAGAGGATCTGTCAGCTCTCCTGTGTGGTGTAGTATATAGAGGATCTGTCAGCTCTCCTGTGTGGTGAAGTATTTAGAGGATCAGTCAGCTCTCCTGTGTGGTGTAGTATATAGAGGATCTGTCAGCTCTCCTGTGTGGTGTAGAATATAGAGGATCTGTCAGCTCTCCCGTGTGGTGTAGTATATAGAGGATCTGTCAGCACTCCTATGTGGTGTAGTATATAGAGGATCTGTCAGCTCTCCTGTGTGGTGTAGTATATAGAGGATCTGTCAGCTCTCTTGTGTGGTGTAGTATATAGAGGATCTGTCAGCTCTCCTGTGTGGTGAAGTATATAGAGGATCAGTCAGCTCTCCTGTGTGGTGTAGTATATAGAAGATCAGTCAGCTCTCCTGTGTGGTGTAGAACATAGAGGATCTGTCAGCTCTCCCGTGTGGTGTAGTATATAGAGGATCTGTCAGCACTCCTATGTGGTGTAGTATATAGAGGATCTGTCAGCTCTCCTGTGTGGTGTAGTATATAGAGGATCTGTCAGCTCTCCTGTGTGGTGTACTATATAGAGGATCTGTCAGCTCTCCTGTGTGGTGTAGAATATAGAGGATCTCTCAGCTCTCCTGTGTGGTGTAGAATATAGAGGATCTGCCAGCTCTCCTGTGTGGTGTAGTATATAGAGGATCTGTCAGCTCTCCTGTGTGGTGTAGTATATAGAGGATCTGTCAGCTCTCCTGTGTGGTGTAGAATATAGAGGATCTGTCAGCTCCCCTGTGTGGTGTAGTATATAGAGGATCTGTCAGCTCTCCTGTGTGGTGTAGTATATAGAGGATCTGCCAGCTCTCCTGTGTGGTGTGGTATATAGAGGATCTGTCAGCTCTCCTGTGTGGTCTGGTATATAGAGGATCTGTCAGCTCTCCCATGTGGTGTAGTATATAGAGGATCTGTCAGCTCTCCTGTGTGGTGTGGTATATAGAGATGTATGTATATCTATATATATATATCTGTCAGCTCTCCCGTGTGGTGTAGTA
The DNA here is from genome assembly GCF_032444005.1 of Ranitomeya imitator. Taxonomy (NCBI): domain Eukaryota; kingdom Metazoa; phylum Chordata; class Amphibia; order Anura; family Dendrobatidae; genus Ranitomeya; species Ranitomeya imitator. The sequence continues at coordinate 199,995,461 of NC_091285.1, read as the reverse complement.
TATAGAAGATCTGTCAGCTCTCCTGTGTGGTGTAGTATATAGAGGATCTGTCAGCTCTCCTGTGTGGTGTAGTATAAAGAGGATCTGTCAGCTCTCCTGTGTGGTGTAGTATATAGAGGATCTGTCAGCTCTCCTGTGTGGTGTAGAATATAGAGGATCTGTCAGCCCTCCCGTGTGGTGTAGTATATAGAGGATCTGTCAGCTCTCCTATGTGGTGTAGTATATAGAGGATCTGTCAGCTCTCCTGTGTGGTGTAGTATATAGAGGATCTGTCAGCTCTCCTGTGTGGTGAAGTATATAGAGGATCAGTCAGCTCTCCTGTGTGGTGTAGTATATAGAGGATCTGTCAGCTCTCCTGTGTGGTGTAGAATATAGAGGATCTGTCAGCTCTCCCGTGTGGTGTAGTATATAGAGGATCTGTCAGCTCTCCTATGTGGTGTAGTATATAGAGGATCTGTAAGCTCTCCCGTGTGGTGTAGTATATAGAGGATCTGTCAGCTCTCCTGTGTGGTGTAGTATATAGAGGATCTGCCAGCTCTCCTGTGTGGTGTGGTATATAGAGGATCTGTCAGCTCTCCTGTGTGGTGTGGTATATAGAGGATCTGTCAGCTCTCCCATGTGGTGTAGTATATAGAGGATCTGTCAGCTTTCCTGTGTGGTGTGGTATATAGAGATGTATGTATATATATATCTGTCAGCTCTCCCGTGTGGTGTAGTATATAGAGGATCTGTCAGCTCTCCCGTGTGGTGTAGTATATAGAGGATCTGTCAGCTCTCCTGTGTGGTGTAGTATATAGAGGATCTGTCAGCTCTCCTGTGTGGTGAAGTATATAGAGGATCAGTCAGCTCTCCTGTGTGGTGTAGTATATAGAGGATCAGTCAGCTCTCCTGTGTGGTGTAGAATATAGAGGATCTGTCAGCTCTCCCGTGTGTTGTAGTATATAGAGGATCTGTCAGCACTCCTATGTGGTGTAGTATATAGAGGATCTGTCAGCTCTCCTGTGTGGTGTAGTATATAGAGGATCTGTCAGCTCTCCTGTGTGGTGTAGTATATAGAGGATCTGTCAGCTCTCCTGTGTGGTGTAGTATATAGAGGATCTGTCAGCTCTCCTGTGTGGTGTAGAATATAGAGGATCTGTCAGCTCTCCTGTGTGGTGTAGTATGTAGGGGATCTGTCAGCACTCCTATGTGGTGTAGTATATAGAGGATCTGTCAGCTCTCCTGTGTGGTGTAGTATATAGAGGATCTGTCAGCTCTCCTGTGTGGTGTAGTATATAGAGGATCTGTCAGCTCTCCTATGTGGTGTAGTATATAGAGAATCTGTCAGCTCTCCTGTGTGGTGTAGTATATAGAGGATCTGTGAGCTCTCATGTGTGGTGTAGTATATAGAGGATCTGTCAGCTCTCCTGTGTGGTGTAGTATATAGAGGATCTATCCTGTGTGGTGTAGTATATAGAGGATCTGTCAGCTCTCCTGTGTGGTGTAGTATATAGAGGATCAGTCAGCTCTCCTGTGTGGTGTAGTATATAGAGGATCTGTCAGCTTTCCTGTGTGGTGTAGAATATAGAGGATCTGTCAGCTCTCCTGTGTGGTGTAGTATATAGAGGATCTGTCAGCTCTCCTGTGTGGTGTAGTATATAGAGGATCTGTCAGCTCTCCTGTGTGGTGTAGTATATAGAGGATCTGTCAGCTCTCCTGTGTGGTGTAGAATATAGAGGATCTGTCAGCTCTCCCGTGTGGTGTAGTATATAGAGGATCTGTCAGCTCTCCTATGTGGTGTAGTATATAGAGGATCTGTCAGCTCTCCTGTGTGGTGTAGTATATAGAGGATCTGTCAGCTCTCCTGTGTGGTGTAGTATATAGAGGATCTGTCAGCTCTCCTGTGTGGTGTAGAATATATAGGATCTGTCAGCTCTCCTGTTTGGTGTAGAATATAGAGGATCTGTCAGCTCTCCTGTGTGGTGTAGTATATAGAGGATCTATCAGCTCTCCTGTGTGGTGTAGTATATGGAGAATCTGTCAGCTCTCCTGTGTGGTGTAGAATATAGAGGATCTGTCAGCTCTCCTGTGTGGTGTAGTATATAGAGGATCTGTCAGCTCTCCTGTGTGGTGTAGTATATAGAGGATCTGCCAGCTCTCCTGTGTGGTGTGGTATATAGAGGATCTGTCAGCTCTCCTGTGTGGTCTGGTATATAGAGGATCTGTCAGCTCTCACGTGTGGTGTAGTATATAGAGGATCTGTCAGCTCTCCTGTGTGGTGTGGTATATAGAGATGTATGTATATATATATATATATCTGTCAGCTCTCCCGTGTGGTGTAGTATATAGAGGATCTGTCAGCTCTCCCGTGTGGTGTAGTATATAGAGGATCTGTCAGCTCTCCTGTGTGGTGTAGTATATAGAGGATCTGTCAGCTCTCCTGTGTGGTGAAGTATATAGAGGATCAGTCAGCTCTCCTGTGTGGTGTAGTATATAGAGGATCTGTCAGCTCTCCTGTGTGGTGTAGAATATAGAGGATCTGTCAGCTCTCCCGTGTGGTGTAGTATATAGAGGATCTGTCAGCTCTCCTATGTGGTGTAGTATATAGAGGATCTGTCAGCTCTCCTGTGTGGTGTAGAATATAGAGGATCTGTCAGCTCTCCCGTGTGGTGTAGTATATAGAGGATCTGTCAGCTCTCCCATGTGGTGTAGTATATAGAGGATCTATCAGCTCTCCTGTGTGGTGTAGTATATAGAGGATCTGTAAGCTCTCCCGTGTGGTGTAGTATATAGAGGATCTGTCAGCTCTCCTGTGTGGTGTAGTATATAGAGGATCTGCCAGCTCTCCTGTGTGGTGTGGTATATAGAGGATCTGTCAGCTCTCCTGTGTGGTGTGGTATATAGAGGATCTGTCAGCTCTCCCATGTGGTGTAGTATATAGAGGATCTGTCAGCTTTCCTGTGTGGTGTGGTATATAGAGATGTATGTATATATATCTGTCAGCTCTCCCGTGTGGTGTAGTATATAGAGGATCTGTCAGCACTCCTATGTGGTGTAGTATATAGAGGATCTGTCAGCTCTCCTGTGTGGTGTAGTATATAGAGGATCTGTCAGCTCTCCTGTGTGGTGTAGTATATAGAGGATCTGTCAGCTCTCCTGTGTGGTGTAGTATATAGAGGATCTGTCAGCTCTCCTGTGTGGTGTAGAATATAGAGGATCTGTCAGCTCTCCCGTGTGGTGTAGTATATAGAGGATCTGTCAGCACTCCTCTGTGGTGTAGTATATAGAGGATCTGTCAGCTCTCCTGTGTGGTGTAGTATATAGAGGATCTGTCAGCTCTCCTGTGTGGTGTAGTATATAGAGGATCTGTCAGCTCTCCTGTGTGGTGTAGTATATAGAGGATCTGTCAGCTCTCCTGTGTGGTGTAGAATATAGAGGATCTGTCAGCTCTCCCGTGTGGTGTAGTATATAGAGGATCTGTCAGCACTCCTATGTGGTGTAGTATATAGAGGATCTGTCAGCTCTCCTGTGTGGTGTAGTATATAAAGGATCTGTCAGCTCTCCTGTGTGGTGTAGTATACAGAGGATCTGTCAGCTCTCCTATGTGGTGTAGTATATAGAGGATCTGTCAGCTCTCCTGTGTGGTGTAGTATATAGAGGATCTGTGAGCTCTCATGTGTGGTGTAGTATATAGAGGATCTGTCAGCTCTCCTGTGTGGTGTAGTATATAGAGGATCTATCCTGTGTGGTGTAGTATATAGAGGATCTGTCAGCTCTCCTGTGTGGTGTAGTATATAGAGGATCTGTCAGCTCTCCTGTGTGGTGTAGTTTATAGAGGATCTGTCAGCTCTCCTGTGTGGTGAATTATATAGAGGATCAGTCAGCTCTCCTGTGTGGTGTAGTATATAGAGGATCTGTCAGCTCTCCTGTGTGGTGTAGAATATAGAGGATCTGTCAGCTCTCCTGTGTGGTGTAGTATATAGAGGATCTGTCAGCTCTCCTGTGTGGTGTAGTATATAGAGGATCTGTCAGCTCTCCTGTGTGGTGTAGTATATAGAGGATCTGTCAGCTCTCCTGTGTGGTGTAGAATATAGAGGATCTGTCAGCTCTCCCGTGTGGTGTAGTATATAGAGGATCTGTCAGCTCTCCCGTGTGGTGTAGTATATAGAGGATCTGTCAGCTCTCCTGTGTGGTGTAGTATATAGAGGATCTGTCAGCTCTCCTGTGTGGTGTAGTATATAGAGGATCTGTCAGCTCTCGTGTGTGGGGTGGTATATAGAGGATCTGTCAGCTCTCGTGTGTGGTGTAGTATATAGAGGATCTGTCAGCTCTCCTGTGTCTCCTGTGTGGTATGGTATATAGAGGATCTGTCAGCTCTCGTGTGTGGTGTAGTATATAGAGGATCTGTCAGCTCTCCTGTGTGGTGTAGTATATAGAGGATCTGTCCTGTGTGGTGTTGTATATAGAGGATCTGTCAGCTCTCCTGTGTGGTGTAGTATATAGAGGATCTGACAGCTCTCCTGTGTGGTGTGGTATATAGAGGATCTGTCAGCTCTCCCGTGTGGTGTAGTATATAGTGGATCTGTCAGCTCTCCTGTGTGGTGTAGTATATAGAGGATCTGTCCTGTGTGGTGTAGTATATAGAGGATCTGTCAGCTCTCGTGTGTTGGGTGGTATATAGGATCTATCCTGTGTGGTATTTTTAAACGGCATAGTGGGCCCCGAGAATGATTTTTCTCTGGTGGGCCCAAGGTACTCGAGTCCGACGCTGCATCCAGGCCTCTCTTGAACCCCTCGACTGAGTTCGCCATCACCACCTCCTCAGGCAAGGAATTCCAGATTCTTACTAACCTAACAGTAAAGAATCCCCTTCTATGTTGGTGGAAAAACCTTCTCTCCTCCAGATGCAGAGAATGTCCCCTTGCGACCGTCACATTCCTAGGTATAAACAGATCCTTGGAGAGATATTTGTATTGTCCCCTCATATACTTATACATGATTATTAGATCGCCCCTTAATTGTCTTTTTTCTAGACTAAATAATCCTAATTTTGCTAATCTCTCTGGGTATTGTAGTTCCCCATCCCCTTTATTAATTTTGCTGCCCTCCTTTGTACTCGCTCTAATTCCATTATATCCTTCCTGAGCACTGGTGCCCAAAACTATACACATTACTCCATGTACGGTCTAACCAGCAATTTGTACAGTGGCAGTATAATGTTCTCAACATATGTATCCAGACCTCATTTATTGCATTTTCATTGCCTTAATATGGAGCTCCCCGTGGGCAGTGGGGAACTCGGTACCGGGTCCTTCGGTTCTCAAGGGGATGTCAAGGTGGCTGACCCAGTCCGTGGCTCCAGGGACGTCCATTGAAAATGGGGGAAAGGTCTTTAAAGGGGAAATGTTCGTGATGCCACCTGTGGTATTCGGTCAGGGTGAATGACGCTGCTTTAAGGGGTCCGCTGGGGTGAAGTTATGGCAGCTAGATGGTGTACCTTCCCACAGGTGAAGTATGTCCCCAGGGCTTCCCAGTGAGTAGGTGGTGGATGGTGAGAGGCGCAGTGAAGAACAAGGACACAAGGTTGCAGTCTCTTTACCTTTTTACTGAAGTTTCAGCATCCACAGTCCAGAGCACCAGGTCACGGGGCAGGCAGAGTCCGGCCGGTCTGAAGGCAAATCCAGAGTCCCCTTATCCAGGTGGAAATCAGTAGCCTTCCTTTAGCGCTTGGATGTTGTAGTACCTTACTGCTGAGCTTCTCATAAGGTCCTCACAACTGTTGTTGGTGTTCTAGATGTTACATCTTTCTCTCTGTCCCCCAGATGGATAGGAACAAACCGGTATGACTGATGGCCTGAAGCTTTTTACAGGGACTGTAGCACACCCCAGCCCCCACAAGTCGCCACCATGCCTCCTGGATATAGGGCGGATCAGTAACTTGGAATTAGCTGTCCTGCCGGTCTTTGGAGCAAGGCATAGAGACTGTTGCTCCCTCGGTGTTCTGGCTACCGGATCCTGCGCCTCAGAAGGAGGCAGCCTTTGCAGGGCAGAATTCCTTCTGGTTTCCTCTCCTTTTGCTATGACTTCGTTTCTCACCCTCTACAATACAATTTTCTGTTCGTGACTTCTTCTTAGGATGCTGCCGCACGTCGGGCAGGCGCAGCTCCGTGGCCTTCTGTCTAGGCCTCTGACAGGATCCCACCCCTGTCAGGGACCCACTACCTGAGCGGAGCTCAGATAGCAGCTAACTGGGTGAAGCCCAGCCAGCTTCTGCCTAACTTCCTGTCCAGCCCACCAGTTTTACCTAATTGTGAAAAGTGCTCTAATAAATAGGAGCATAGCTCCCCCTGGTGGACTGGAGTATGAAGTGTGTTGCATGGTTTGTGATACCTGGTAAAGAGATCTCCTTTATTGCCTTCAAACATCACTCCCCCTACAGGAGAATGATATTACTACAATGACCAGGACCCTGGGGCTCTGCAAATACACTTCATTGCCCTCTCCATCACCCCATCATTGCCCTCTCCACACACACACATACACACAGACATACACCACCACTCACCCTCCCCATGTTCCCTGCCCTCTCCACACACACAGCACCTCTTCGCATGTTCCTCGCAGCCGCAACATCTTCATCAAGGGCAGCTTTCTCTCTGGCACTGCCATGCTCTGAATGCCAATGTCATCCAGCCACGCTGCTGTGCCTGACAGGAAGTGCGGGCAGGAAGCAGCACCCCTCTGCTGTAATTTTCTCCTGTAGGCAAAGGAGCTGCAGGGATCGCTCCATGCCCATTGCACATGAGGGCAGTCTGGCCAGGGGTGCCTTGGGCTAGATTGCCCTCAGTGTTTGCTGCCTTGCATGGCCCCCCTCCACCTCCTGGCCATGGCGCAGCCGCAGTGGTTGCACATGCAGTGTGTCCACCCCTGGTTGGCACAATTATTAGAAAATGGAAGAAACACAAGATGACAGTCTATCTTCCTCGACCTGAGGCTTCATGCAAGATCTGGCCTTGTGGGGTAAGGAAGATTCTAAGAAAGGTCAGGATTCAGCCCAGAACTACACAGGAGGACATTGTCAGTGACCGGAAGAATGCTGGGAACAAAGTCTCAAACATTACCGTTAGTTACACACTATGCTGTCATGGAATAAAATCCTTCTGGGCACACAAAGACCCCAGCTCAGGCTAGAACATGTGCAGGCCTCTTTTACATTCACCAATTACCATCTGGATGATCCAGAGGAGGCATGGGAGAAGGTGATGTTGTCATATGATACCAAAATAGAACTTTTTGATATCAACTCTACTCGACATGTTTGGAGGAAGAAGAAGGATGAGTACAATCCCAAGAACACCATCCCAATTGTGAAGCATGTTGGTGCAATGGAATGCTGGGGTCATGTATTGCGTGATTTGGGCCATCAACCTCTTTCCCGCAGTAAGAGCATTGAAGTGGTGGCTGGGTCTTCCAACATGACAATGACCTGTAACACACAGGCTCCGTAACAAGCATTCTAATGTCCTGGAGTGACCTAGCCAGTCTCCAGACCTGAACCCATTAGAAAATCTTTGGAGGGAGCTGAATTTCACTGTTGCCCAGCGACAGGCCCAAAACCTGAAAGATCTGGAGAAGATCTGCAGGGAGGAGTGGGCCAAAATCCCTGCTCTAGTGTGTGCAAACTTGGTCAAGAACTACAGGAAACGTCTGACATCTAAAATTGCAAACAAAGGTTTCTATACCAAATATTAAGTTTCTATTTTCCTCTTTTATCAAATACTTATTTCATGCAATAAAATGCAAATTAATAATGTAAAAATCATACAATGGATTTTCGGGATTTTTTTTAAAATTCTGTTCTGTTCTCACAGTTGAAGTGAACCTACGATAAAAATTACAGACCTCTCCATTAGTAACATAGTAACATAGTAACATAGTTAGTAAGGCCGAAAAAAGACATTTGTCCATCCAGTTCAGCCTATATTCCATCATAATAAATCCCCAGATCTACGTCCTTCTACAGAACCTAATTGTATGATACAATATTGTTCTGCTCCAGGAAGACATCCAGGCCTCTCTTGAACCCCTCGACTGAGTTCGCCATCACCACCTCCTCAGGCAAGCAATTCCAGATTCTCACTGCCCTAACAGTAAAGAATCCTCTTCTATGTTGGTGGAAAAACCTTCTCTCCTCCAGACGCAAAGAATGCCCCCTTGTGCCCGTCACCTTCCTTGGTATAAACAGATCCTCAGCGAGATATTTGTATTGTCCCCTTATATACTTATACATGGTTATTAGATCGCCCCTCAGTCGTCTTTTTTCTAGACTAAATAATCCTAATTTCGCTAATCTATCTGGGTATTGTAGTTCTCCCATCCCCTTTATTAATTTTGTTGCCCTCCTTTGTACTCTCTCTAGTTCCATTATATCCTTCCTGAGCACCGGTGCCCAAAACTGGACACAGTACTCCATGTGCGGTCTAACTAGGGATTTGTACAGAGGCAGTATAATGCTCTCATCATGTGTATCCAGACCTCTTTTAATGCACCCCATGATCCTGTTTGCCTTGGCAGCTGCTGCCTGGCACTGGCTGCTCCAGGTAAGTTTATCATTAACTAGGATCCCCAAGTCCTTCTCCCTGTCAGATTTACCCAGTGGTTTCCCATTCAGTGTGTAATGGTGACATTGATTCCTTCTTCCCATGTGTATAACCTTACATTTATCATTGTTAAACCTCATCTGCCACCTTTCAGCCCAAGTTTCCAACTTATCCAGATCCATCTGTAGCAGAATACTATCTTCTCTTGTATTAACTGCTTTACATAGTTTTGTATCATCTGCAAATATCGATATTTTACTATGTAAACCTTCTACCAGATCATTAATGAATATGTTGAAGAGAACAGGTCCCAATACTGACCCCTGCGGTACCCCACTGGTCACAGCGACCCAGTTAGAGACTATACCATTTATAACCACCCTCTGCTTTCTATCACTAAGCCAGTTACTAACCCATTTACACACAATTTCCCCCAGACCAAGCATTCTCATTTTGTGTACCAACCTCTTGTGCGGCACGGTATCAAACGCTTTGGAAAAATCGAGATATACCACGTCCAATGACTCACCGTGGTCCAGCCTATAGCTTACCTCTTCATAAAAACTGATTAGATTGGTTTGACAGGAGCGATTTCTCATAAACCCATGCTGATATGGAGTTAAACCGTTATTCTCATTGAGATAATCCAGAATAACATCCCTCAGAAACCCTTCAAATATTTTACCAACAATAGAGGTTAGACTTACTGGCCTATAATTTCCAGGTTCACTTTTAGAGCCCTTTTTGAATATTGGCACCACATTTGCTATGCGCCAATCCTGCGGAACAGACCCCGTCGCTATAGAGTCCCTAAAAATAAGAAATAATGGTTTATCTATTAGATTACTTAGTTCTCTTAGTACTCGTGGGTGTATGCCATCCGGACCCGGAGATTTATCTATTTTAATCTTATTTAGCCGGTTTCGCACCTCTTCTTGGGTTAGATTTGTGACCCTTAATATAGGGTTTTCATTGTTTCTTGGGATTTCACCTAGCATTTCATTTTCCACCGTGAATACCGTGGAGAAGAAGGTGTTTAATATGTTAGCTTTTTCCTCGTCATCTACAACCATTCTTTCCTCACTATTTTTTAAGGGGCCTACATTTTCAGTTTTTATTCTTTTACTATTGATATAGTTGAAGAACAGTTTGGGATTAGTTTTACTCTCCTCAGCAATGTGCTTCTCTGTTTCCTTTTTGGCAGCTTTAATTAGTTTTTTCGATAAAGTATTTTTCTCCCTATAGTTTTTTAGAGCTTCAATGGTGCCATCCTGCTTTAGTAGTGCAAATGCTTTCTTTTTACTGTTAATTGCCTGTCTTACTTCTTTGTTTAGCCACATTGGGTTTTTCCTATTTCTTGTCCTTTTATTCCCACAAGGTATAAACCGCTTACACTGCCTATTTAGGATGTTCTTAAACATTTCCCATTTATTATCTGTATTCTTATTTCTGAGGATATTGTCCCAGTCTACCAGATTAAGGGCATCTCTAAGCTGGTCAAACTTTGCCTTCCTAAAGTTCAGTGTTTTTGTGACTCCCTGACAAGTCCCCCTAGTGAAAGACAGGTGAAACTGTACAATATTGTGGTCGCTATTTCCTAGATGCCCGACCACCTGCAGATTTGTTATTCTGTCAGGTCTATTAGATAGTATTAGGTCTAAAAGTGCTGCTCCTCTGGTTGGATTCTGCACCAATTGTGAAAGATAATTTTTCTTGGTTATTAGCAGAAACCTGTTGCCTTTATGGGTTTCACAGGTTTCTGTTTCCCAGTTAATATCCGGGTAGTTAAAGTCCCCCATAACCAGGACCTCATTATGGGTTGCAGCTTCATCTATCTGCTTTAGAAGTAGACTTTCCATGGTTTCTGTTATATTTGGGGGTTTGTAACAGACCCCAATGAGAATTTTGTTACCATTTTTCCCTCCATGAATTTCGACCCATATGGACTCGACATCCTCATTTCCTTCGCTAATATCCTCCCTTAAAGTGGACTTCAGACAAGACTTTACATAGAGACAAACCCCTCCTCCTCTCCGATTTTTACGATCCTTTCTAAACAGACTGTAACCCTGTAAGTTAACTGCCCAGTCATAGCTTTCATCTAACCATGTCTCGGTTATTCCCACTATGTCAAAGTTACCTGTAGATATTTCTGCTTCTAGTTCTTCCATCTTGTTTGTCAGGCTTCTGGCGTTTGCGAGCATGCAGTTTAGAGGATTTTGTTTTGTTCCAATCTCCTCGCTGTGGATTGTTTTAGGAATGTTCTTACCTCCCTTCTGAGTATGTTTTCCTGGATCTTCTTTGTTCAAGTCTAATGTTTTTCTTCCCGTCCCCTCTTCTTCTAGTTTAACGCCCTCCTGATGAGTGTAGCGAGTCTTCTGGCGAATGTGTGTTTCCCAGGTTTGTTGAGGTGTAGTCCGTCTCTGGCGAGGAGTCCATCGTACAAGTAATTCACACTGTGGTCCAGGAATCCGAATCCTTGTTGTCTGCACCATCGTCTTAGCCAGTTGTTTGCATCAAGGATCCTGTTCCATCTCCTGGTGCCATGCCCGTCTACTGGAAGGATAGAAGAAAAAACTACCTGTGCATCCAGTTCCTTTACTTTCTTCCCCAACTCGTCAAAGTCTTTGCAGATTGTCGGTAGGTCCTTCCTTGCCGTGTCATTGGTGCCAACATGTATCAGAAGAAATGGGTGGACGTCCTTGGAGTTGAAGAGCTTTGGTATCCTATCGGTCACATCCTTGATCATCGCACCTGGAAGGCAGCATACTTCTCTTGCAGTTATGTCCGGTCTGCAGATGGCTGCTTCTGTGCCTCTCAGTAGTGAGTCTCCCACCACCACCACTCTTCGTTGCTTCTTGGCTGTACTTTTTGCTGTCACTTGTTGCTGTGTGCCCTTTTCTTTTTTGCTTGCTGGTATTGCTTCATCCTTAGGTGTGCCATCTTCATCCTCTACAAAGATTTGATATCGGTTCTTCAGTTGTGTGGTTGGTGATTTCTCCATGGTCTTCTTGCTTCTTTTGGTCACATTCTTTGTAGGTGGAAAAACCACAAAATCATCAGTATATCAAATACCGTATATACTCGTGTATAAGCTGAGTTTTTCAGCACTTTTTTTGTGCTGAAAAGCCCTCCTCAGCCTATACACAAGTCATTGTCCCAGAAAGCCAGTGGGTGAGGGGGAGCAGCATAGCAGCAGGTCACAGAGGCAGGAGCCGGAGGCTGTGGCTAAAGCCTGTACCCACTGTGAAGGAGAAATTAGTATTCACTGCACTGGCAGTGAATATTCATTTCTCTTATAGCGCGCACAGATACAGCCGCAGGCTTCCAGCAGTGGCCGGGCTCTAACGATTGCCCGCTCTTTAAGGTTTTGCATATTCACCTCTCTACACTCCCATAGGTGTGGAGTGAATATTCATTACCTTAATGAGCGAGGACACGTGATCGCTCAGCCGGAAGAGCTGCTGGCCGGAAAGAGATGCAGTGAGGGCGCGCAGGGAAGGTAAGTAGGATGTGTTGTTTTTATAGGAACCATGCATACAAGATGGGGAGCTATGCATATAGGGAAGAGGAGCCATGCATATAAGGACAGGGACAGGGAGCCATGCATACAAGGAAAGGTACGGGGAGCCATGTATACAAGGACAGGGATGAGGAGCCATGCATACAAGGACAGGGACGGGAAGCCATGCATACAAGGATAGGGATGGGGAGCCATGCATACACGGACAGGCATGGAGAGACCTGCATACAAGGACAATGATGGGGAGCCTTGCATACCAGGACAGGGATGAGGGGACAATGCATACCCAGCTTATACTCCAGTCAATAAGTTTTCCCAGTTTTTTGTGGCAAAATTAGATGCATTGGCTTATACTCAGGTCGACTTATATATGAGTATATACAGTACTTATTTTCTCCACTGTATAGTTGTATATGTGGCTGTGAATGACATGAACTGAGCCAAATTTTCTGTGCCTGCTTAACTTTTAGAAATTATTGTGTAAGTGCTGCAATACGTGTTCCTGTACCTGTCTTTATTTGCTAGGTATGATCTTCTTTAGCTGCACCTTTTTGCCATGGCTTTGCCTGCTCCATCAAATATTTTTTGGGGGGAGGAGAAATGAGATCCTAATTAAGACTTTGTGGCCTCATTATTTCTATGTATGTTCCTAAACCAATTATAGCCCCAACAAATTTATTTAATGACCTCAATAAATCATGGAAATATAAGTCAAGCAGTAAAGCATAAACAAGCAGATAACACTACAGGTTAGAGATGAGTGCATCGCTTTGTACTTTTAGGAATTTGCTGAACCTTGCTAATTCAAACAATTTGTCCATGTGAATAGACTAAAGCAGTCACTACCATTTTACACAATGCAGTAAATTGCATCAGCCAAAGAAGGCTCATATGACCACAAGTATGACATGGTAGGCTTTCCAGATAATGCCCTGCATCATAACACATTGTATGGCACTACCAACTAGGAGAAACTACTATAGCCTGTAAAAAATCAGAAGCAGGACATTAAGCAGCCATTTTGTAATGAATCTGGATAGTAAAAGGTCATCGGATCATACTCTGGCATTGGCCTTTGATACGATTGATGTGTAAATTAGCAAACTACCTTTTAAATACCAATGCCTTTCATTTCTTGCTTTAAAAGTATACTGTGAAGAAAGCAATAGTAAAGGAGTCTATGCAATTGTGCTGCCAGTAGGTGACTTTTCCTACACAACTTGTAAAACCTTTGGAATTGTAATGCTTATTTTTGATCTGCTACATGTGAAGGACTTTTTTTAAAGCAGGAAATCCTTTATTCCACGATTCCTAGAAAGTGTTGAAATGGTTCCAGGAATATGACTGTAAATATATCTTGGAGCAGTGGCCTTCATCGTCATCAGCTCTTAGTTGAGCATCTCTGGAATGAGTTAGAACATCCTATTGAAAAGGGCAAATAACCACCTGCTAAATTTCACCAGCTGTAGGGTATATGATGAAAAGTGGCATCCTGGTGCTTCTTGTTGAGTCAACAGCTCCAAACAAAGAGAAAATAATGCCAAGAAGAGACATCTTAAAATGTAGCTTTTTACTATATAAATGTACACTCACATTTATTCTTATTATCTTTTCTGTAGGCTGTAGACATGTTAGTAATTCAAAATACATGTTTTCTTTTACCATTGATATTTTACTTGCCCTTCAGGAGCCATGAGATTAATAAACGCACTGTAAACTACCTTTTGTCTAATTTTAGCTTAACAGGATGGAGGATTAACAGCAGATCAACAGTTGAACTTAGTGGACTTTATATGTTTTCAGACTCAATGAATATGTAACATGCATTTATTCATTTAACAGAGAACCAAGGCACTGTTTTAAATTGAAAAAAGTGAGATGAAACAAAGGGTTGAATGTTACATATTTACAAAGTATAATCATTACAGACTTCAAATATTTGCTGAATAGAATCATTACAGGGGCAGTGAACTTTGCATAGGCCAAGGGAATGGTTACAGGTTGCAGGTCTCTAGGGATCAATAGCCCTTCTAGAGCTAAACATGATTCTGTACTTTACAGTCAACACCTCGACGTGTGATTCTAACAGACTGATTTGAAACATGTATCTATTTCTATTTAGCAGATAGGCAGCTGTCTGGAATATATGAATATAATGATTTACTTGTCCCTGCAATGTACTACAGGTGGCAATCATAGGCGACAACCATTGATGACCTGTGGCATCCAGCGTTCTTATCTTACACAAACATGTCATTGAATTATTGTCTCTGTTGACTTGAAACACAGTCGCAGTGAGGTGTTCTTTGAACTTTCCTCTCAATGCCTATGTGCTAGGAACTTCCCTATCTCATACATTTTTGTATTTCGCTTTTCCTTACATGTAGGTTAGATAATGCTGCAACATTGGTTAAGGTACCGTTACACTAAACGACTTACCAACGATCACGACCAGCGATATGACCTGGCTGTGATCGTTGGTAAGTCGTTGTGTGGTTGCTGGGGAGCTGTCACACAGACAGCTCTCTCCAGCGACCAACGATCAGGGGAACGACTTTGGCATCGTTGAAACTGCCTTCAACGATGCCGAAGTCTCCGGGTAACCAGGGTAAACATCGGGTTACTAAGCGCAGGGTCGCGCTTAGTAACCCGATATTTACCCTGGTTACCATTGTAAAAGTAAAAAAAAAAACACTACATACTTACATTCCGATGTCTGTCACATCCCCCGCCGTCAGCTTCCCTGCACTGACTGTCAGTGCCGGCCGTAAAGCAGAGCACATCGCTAGATCAGCTTCACACACGATCTAGTGATGACAGCGGGGTGATCAACGACCAAAAAAAGGTCCTGATCATTCCCCACGACCAACGATCTCCCAGCAGGGGTCTGATCGTTGGTCGCTGTCACACACAAAGATATCGTTAGCGGGATCGTTGCTACATCACAAAAAGCGTGACGTTGCAACAATATCGTTAACAATATCATTATGTGTGAAGGTACCTTTAAGGTGCTGCAGGCTTACCAAGCGTCTGCTCTGAGCAGGCACTTGGTAAGCCACCTCCCTCCCTGCAGGACCCGGATGCTGCGGCCATCTTGGACCTGGGCCTGGAGCAGGGAGGGAGGTAAGGAGACCCTCGGAGCAACACGATCGCGTTGCTGCGGGAGTCTCAGGGAAGCCCGCAGGGAGCCCCCTCCCTGTGCGATGCTTCCCTATACCGCTGGCACACCGCGATCACGTTTGATCACGGTGTGCTGGGGGTTAATGTGCCGGGGGCGGTCCGTGACCGCTCCTGGCACATAGCGCCGGATGTCAGCTGCGATAGGCAGCTGATACCCGGCCGCAATCGGCCGCGCTCCCCCCGTGAGCGCGGCCGATCGCTCTGGATGTACTATTCCGTCCTTGGGAAGTAGGGCCCACCCCACATGGATGGAATAGCACGTCCAGTGGCAGAAAGGGGTTAAATGCTAGACATAATGACTCAATCCAAAGAAATCATGGAACAAATAGGAAACAAAGTCATTCAGATCTATCAGTCTGGAAAAGGTTATAAAGCAAGCCATTTCTAAAGATTTGGGACTCCAGTAAATCTCAGTGGGAGTCAGTGCGTGACTACTAGTGTCATACTGATTGACAGCCAGTTTCCCCCATTTAGGCAGCAGAAGCCGGCTGTCAATCAGCATGACACCAGTAGTCCCGCCCTGTCAACAAGAAGAGAAACTGCTGTTCTGTTGACAGGGAGTAGCTCAATCTCTGGCAGGAGCTTTCAATGAACGGTGCCAGCCACAGCAGACAGGTAGTCTCCTCTGTTAGCAGCTACATGCCTTTTATCCTAAAGTCCTTCATATCCTCTTTAAATTTGCTTGGTGATCTGAAACATTTAAGTGTAACCAACATGCAAAACAATAGGAAATCAGAAAGGGGGCAAACACTTTTTCTCACCACTGTAAATTACATGTACTTTGGGGCTTGGGCCCCTGATTTTTTATGACCCCAGCAACACCCTTGCCACCTAACAAAGCCACCCATGCTTGCGATGGCAGTATGTCTATTATACTTTGCCAGAGGAATTACAAGTATTTTTTTCCATTCACCAGCCAAAAAAGTTTAAATTAAACCAATAAGTTTCCACATCTTATCAGCAACAGCTAAACATAGCAAATTATCAATGGCTTCTTTTGTGAAGGGAGGCTATTACTTGCTCTGCAACCAGGTTTTTCCAGGGAGATAATGTATTGTAACAGTTAATTTGTATAATCACTTCTATTGTAACATTCTACAACTTTGAGATATGTTTAACCCTTTCGTGACTACCGCCATACATATACCTCACCGTGCACTATTGCTATCACTTTATTGAGCAGGCATAGACGCTGTGCCTGATCCATACAGCGTAGGTGTCGGCTCAGTTACACGGACAGCACCGGGTTCATAAGTGTCCAGTGCTAAATGCCGAACACGGACTTCTCCCGGAAGACCATTACAAAGTTCAGAGTTCCGGGAAAGTCCGGGAGGAGAGAGAGTTCAGCTCCCCATTGTTTATAACGGGGTTTGGGTTCTGGTTCAAGTTTGGGTACAGTTCTGGTACCTGAACCGAAAATTGGAATAAAGTTTAGGTCTGGTACCAGAACCCGAACTTCCACTGGTCCGCTCATCCCTAACCTGACCTAGCAAAATATAAAGATATTTAGTCTATTCAGTAAATGACAAAACAGAAAAAAATAGAAATGCTATTGGTCGCCTCAATTCCCCTTAAAAATGTAATGAAAAACCAAGCAAAATGTTGTAAATAGTCCAAAATGGTATCGATGAAAATATCAGCCCTCACACAGGTCAATAGTAAAATAAAAAAGTTACAGGTTTCAGAAAATGGCAACATAAACCCACTTTAAAAAAAAAAAAAGTTCTGAAACTCTTTTTAACATGAAAAGGTAAAAAAAGAACTTTATAAGTTTGGCATCTTTATAATCATACTGACCTACAGAATCATGTCACTGGTACGTTTTTGTTGCACAATGAATGCTGTAAAAGCAAAACCTTAAAAAAGAATGGTAGAATTTCTTTTTTTTTACCATTTCATTGCACTTGAAAAATATTTCCTATTTTTACACATTAAAAGGTAAAATTAATAATAATATTCAAAAATACATCTCATCCAGAATGGAAAGAAGCCCACAGGTATTTGATGGAAAAATGAAAAAGAAAAACATAGTTCTTGGAAGAAGGGCAAGGAAAAAAAACAGAAGCAAAAGAGTGAAAAATCGCCTAGTCCTTAAGATTATAAAAACCTTTGAAACAAGTAATGCTTGGAAAACTATAGTGAAACTGGAAACTGCGGCTGCTGAGGTGGTGCAGTTTTGCTACCTCTATAAGGCTACGTTCACATTTGCGTTCTGCCGGGCTGCGTCGGGCGCAGCCGCGGCGACGCATGCGTCATGCGCCCCTATATTTAACATGGGGGCGCATGGACATGTGTTGTGCTGCGTTTTGCGAAGCATACGTTTTATTTTGCCGCAAGCGTTGGGCGCAGAAAATGCAGCAAGTTGCATTTTTTTTGCGTCCAAAATTCAGCAAAAAAGGACGCATGCGTCGCAAAACGCTGCGTTTTAGCGGCGTGCGTTTTGTTGCGTTTTTGTTTGCATTGTGCGTTGCGTCTCCGACGCAACATCGCACAACGCAAATGTGAACGTAGCCTAATATGGTTCTGCCTAAAATTATTGATTAAATGACCCATTAGTTAAAAATCCAAAGTAGCTACTCTGTGGATGGGTGGATGGATTCAGGCAGCCTCATTAGCAGCCTTGATGTCAACCTTGTATTTTTAGTGCCACCATGTGGAAAAATCATATATTGTTTCCCTAATATACTTCAACCAGCATGTTTAAACCCTCTAGACATGAAGGCTTTTTTTTTTTAATGTCATAATAATTCTCATTTTATTCGGTAAAGTAAACATGAAATATTAACAACATGAACATCTGGCTGTGGGATAAAGTCACTGAGATGTTTGACTGCCAAGTGCTAGAGCCAAGATTGTATAATCACATCCACCCTCCCTACTTCAGTGAATATATAAAATAAGCCGTCATATGCAAGCAAAAAATGAGTGATAAAATCATAACACTGCATATATAAAGATTACTAAATGTGAAAACATATATGCTGCTTTGTATACAAATCATTGGGAAGGTCTAGAATGATAACATGAAAGGGCAGCTGTCTACATTACAGAAGTCTCTAATCTACATCTCCCATAACGCTCAGCAGTCAGTATTCATAGGATTATTATATACACCTTGTATAAGAAATTAGGTCTAATAAAAGTTTTACAAATAAGCTGTTATTCAATATTAGACAGATTTTCCATAAAAAGCTGAGGTGGTTGCTAAGGCACTTTTTAGCTAGAGATAATCAAATCAATGCACGAAAAAAAGACTTTGAGAAAAATTTCCTGACATTCGCAGTTCCCCATTACCTTACATACAATGACAATTTAATACCCCTCCGTCCAAATATTGCAGTAATAACACTGTAATAACAGCATTTTTTTCTTCACATACTGTAATTGCAAACCAGGAGTTCAATAGCTAGGCTTGTGTGTCAGAGGTGGAGAAGGTATATGTATATTTTTAAAATACAAATCACAAATCTTCACAATCCAGAAGATTGTAAACTCAACAGAAACAAATTGTGTGTTGTTAAAACATTTCATTTTTTTCCATACTTCTTTACTATAGTGGTCTTGCCACTGTGTTATGGACCTGGTGGTTAGGAGCACCCGAAACGACCTGATGGTTAAACTCACACAGGACAAGCTCTGGGAAGTGGGAACTCTGCTGACCGCAACCCCTAATCCTATCACACAACTAGAAATAGCCGTGGAGCGTACCTAACACGACCTAGACGCCTCTTCACAGCCTAAGAGCTAACTAGCCCTAAAGATAGAAAATAAAGCCTACCTTGCCTCAGAGAAATTCCCCAAAGAAAAAGGCAGCCCCCCACATATATTGACTGTGAGTTAAGATGAAGTCACAAACACAGAAATGAAACAGGTTTCAGCAAAGGGAGGCCAGACTTACTAAACAGTTAAGTAAAAAGGGCAGCACACTGCAGCGCCAAAACATGCAAACTTGAAAACACGAAATTTGAACTGCATTACTGCACTAGAAATATGAAAAATGAGAGCTTTTAGCGCATAAAAATGGCCATATTTATGTGTACCTCGTAGCCACTTTACGGCATCTCTCTTATACGAGGTCCTACGCTAGACCTACCTCACTGAGAATAAACGTCTCCATCTGAATGGGTACATGTGAAACCTCTTCTTGGACTCAAATTCTCTCTTTCTGTGGAGGGGTATTGGACCTACTATAATTAAAACACCTGTGGCTAGGAGGCGGGGAGTGCACGATCAGAAGGCTAAAGAATACATTTCAAAAACCTGACCTGCACATCCAAACATAGACTGAGTGTGAACAGGTGCTGAACCCAGAGTCGCCAACTCGTATATAGTTAAGTAAAAAGGGCAGCACTCTGCAGCGCCAAAACATGCAAACTTGAAAACACGAAATTTGAACTGCATTACTGCACTAGAAATATGAAAAATGAGAGCTTTTAGCGCATAAAAATGGCCATATTTATGTGTACCTCGTAGCCACTTTACGGCATCTCTCTTATACGAGGTCCTACGCTAGACCTACCTCACCGAGAATAAACGTCTCCATCTGAATGGGTACATGTGAAACCTCTTCTTGGACTCAAATTCTCTCTTTCTGTGGAGGGGTATTGGACCTACTATAATTAAAACACCTGTGGCTAGGAGGCGGGGAGTGCACGATCAGAAGGCTAAAGAATACATTTCAAAAACCTGACCTGCACATCCAAACATAGACTGAGTGTGAACAGGTGCTGAACCCAGAGTCGCCAACTCGTATATAGTTAAGTAAAAAGGGCAGCACACTGCAGCGCCAAAACATGCAAACTTGAAAACACGAAATTTGAACTGCATTACTGCACTAGAAATATGAAAAATGAGAGCTTTTAGCGCATAAAAATGGCCATATTTATGTGTACCTCGTAGCCACTTTACGGCATCTCTCTTATACGAGGTCCTACGCTAGACCTACCTCACCGAGAATAAACGTCTCCATCTGAATGGGTACATGTGAAACCTCTTCTTGGACTCAAATTCTCTCTTTCTGTGGAGGGGTATTGGACCTACTATAATTAAAACACCTGTGGCTAGGAGGTGGGGAGTGCACGATCAGAAGGCTAAAGAATACATTTCAAAAACCTGACCTGCACATCCAAACATAGACTGAGTGTGAACAGGTGCTGAACCCAGAGTCGCCAACTCGTATATAGTTAAGTAAAAAGGGCAGCACACTGCAGCGCCAAAACATGCAAACTTGAAAACACGAAATTTGAACTGCATTACTGCACTAGAAATATGAAAAATGAGAGCTTTTAGCGCATAAAAATGGCCATATTTATGTGTACCTCGTAGCCACTTTACGGCATCTCTCTTATACGAGGTCCTACGCTAGACCTACCTCACCGAGAATAAACGTCTCCATCTGAATGGGTACATGTGAAACCTCTTCTTGGACTCAAATTCTCTCTTTCTGTGGAGGGGTATTGGACCTACTATAATTAAAACACCTGTGGCTAGGAGGCGGGGAGTGCATGATCAGAAGGCTAAAGAATACATTTCAAAAACCTGACCTGCACATCCAAACATAGACTGAGTGTGAACAGGTGCTGAACCCAGAGTCGCCAACTCGTATATAGTTAAGTAAAAAGGGCAGCACACTGCAGCGCCAAAACATGCAAACTTGAAAACACGAAATTTGAACTGCATTACTGCACTAGAAATATGAAAAATGAGAGCTTTTAGCGCATAAAAATGGCCATATTTATGTGTACCTCGTAGCCACTTTACGGCATCTCTCTTATACGAGGTCCTACGCTAGACCTACCTCACCGAGAATAAACGTCTCCATCTGAATGGGTACATGTGAAACCTCTTCTTGGACTCAAATTCTCTCTTTCTGTGGAGGGGTATTGGACCTACTATAATTAAAACACCTGTGGCTAGGAGGCGGGGAGTGCACGATCAGAAGGCTAAAGAATACATTTCAAAAACCTGACCTGCACATCCAAACATAGACTGAGTGTGAACAGGTGCTGAACCCAGAGTCGCCAACTCGTATATAGTTAAGTAAAAAGGGCAGCACACTGCAGCGCCAAAACATGCAAACTTGAAAACACGAAATTTGAACTGCATTACTGCACTAGAAATATGAAAAATGAGAGCTTTTAGCGCATAAAAATGGCCATATTTATGTGTACCTCGTAGCCACTTTACGGCATCTCTCTTATACGAGGTCCAACGCTAGACCTACCTCACCGAGAATAAACGTCTCCATCTGAATGGGTACATGTGAAACCTCTTCTTGGACTCAAATTCTCTCTTTCTGTGGAGGGGTATTGGACCTACTATAATTAAAACACCTGTGGCTAGGAGGCGGGGAGTGCACGATCAGAAGGCTAAAGAATACATTTCAAAAACCTGACATGCACATCCAAACATAGACTGAGTGTGAACAGGTGCTGAACCCAGAGTCGCCAACTCGTATATAGTTAAGTAAAAAGGGCAGCACACTGCAGCGCCAAAACATGCAAACTTGAAAACACGAAATTTGAACTGCATTACTGCACTAGAAATATGAAAAATGAGAGCTTTTAGCGCATAAAAATGGCCATATTTATGTGTACCTCGTAGCCACTTTACGGCATCTCTCTTATACGAGGTCCTACGCTAGACCTACCTCACCAAGAATAAACGTCTCCATCTGAATGGGTACATGTGAAACCTCTTCTTGGACTCAAATTCTCTCTTTCTGTGGAGGGGTATTGGACCTACTATAATTAAAACACCTGTGGCTAGGAGGCGGGGAGTGCACGATCAGAAGGCTAAAGAATACATTTCAAAAACCTGACCTGCACATCCAAACATAGACTGAGTGTGAACAGGTGCTGAACCCAGAGTCGCCAACTCGTATATAGTTAAGTAAAAAGGGCAGCACACTGCAGCGCCAAAACATGCAAACTTGAAAACACGAAATTTGAACTGCATTACTGCACTAGAAATATGAACAGGCCTTTTTTCCGTAGCTGGATATGGATTTTAAGTCAAGAGAGGCATCTTGGCAGGGACAAATAAACGCGGTATTTTCTAACAAAGATGTGGCACCTAATAATACTGATGGTTTGAATTATGATGAAATTTTTAAAAATATTAAAAATCTCACCCACAAAAGAAAGCGTTGCTGGTGGAGTAGAGCATTCCTAGAAAACTATATCCAGCATAATTTGATTCCGAGTGGTCTACGGATACATCTTACTCCCTCCTTCCCTGTAAGTGACGAAGAGTTTATCAGGAATTGGGAAGCAGTGTGCAATCAGACTTCCAGACAATTGATGGAGCTCCTGGTTCAATATAATTCTAAAAATTTGACGGAGACTGACAAACAATTGGATGATATATATATTAAGGCCAAAACATGCCTGTCTACTGAACAGATTGGCACACTGGATGGTCAGTTGGAGAAGCTCATGGACCAATGGATTAAGGATATCCGTATAAATCAGACCAGTAAACTATTGAGGGATCAAAAGGATTTTGCCATCGGAAAGGTTTATAAATGGCGTAGACCCAACGCTAATGGTGGGGGCCATGAGCGGAGTGCCTCAGTTTCCTCCAATCTAGCTCCCAGTGATGTCTCTGGTGCCTCGTGTTCCGCCTCTGTGGTGACATCAGTGGCATCAACACCAAAAAGGAAACGCGAACCGCGATATGCACCCGCCAAGCGCAATTTTGGATATTCTCCAGGCAACTCAAATCTCAAGGTGATTAATCTGAGTAATCATGTTTTAACTGATATAGAGATTGATATCCTTCAGAAAGGCCTTATGTTCTGTCCTGTAGCTCAATTCAATAAGTTTACTGCAATAAAAGATCTGCATTTATTTGCTAGAAAACTCTTATTCAAAAAATTATTTCATAATGAGGGTGCATCACGATTGTTTCCCACAGAGGCGGAGCAGGAGGCACTGACCATACTTGAGGAATTGGCCATTGAGCACAACGAACCTATTGGAGGTAAGGTTCCGCTCTCAATTCGACCTAAGTCGCGTAAATTCCCCCCCTTGTCGGCATGTCCAACTATTGATGTATTTGTGAAAACTGTGAGCAAAGAATTTGATCATATACCACGTTTTCCGAATGGTGCAAATTTAAGTAGTAAGGAGATCCAGGCACTCCGTGGTTTACAGAATTGGAAGGACGTAGTGTTTAAACCCGCCGACAAGGGGGGGAATATCGTGATTTGGCCTAAAGCTCTATATGAAGGTGAGGTGTTCCGTCAATTGGGAGACAGTGTGTGTTACAAAAAAATGACTTTCAACCCACTGACCAAATTTCAGGGTGAACTTGGAACAATCCTTAAAACAGCTCTTGAATTTAACACTATTACTAAGGAGCTATTTGGAGCATTGTGTGTACCTGAACCAACCATACCCACCCTATATTTACTACCAAAGGTTCACAAGAATCAGTCTAAACCCCCGGGCAGGCCTATAATTTCTGGGTGTGGAAATTATTTGGAGAAGATCAATAGATTCATAGACTCCAAGCTGCAGCCAATGGTCACTGAGCTCCCTTCACATATAAAAGATACAAACGATTTTCTCAAAAAGATTGATGGGCTACATATTGGTGTAGGGACTCTCCTGGTATCTTGTGACGTGGAGAGCCTCTATACTAATATCAGACATATTGATGGGGTTCAGGCGGTCAGGTATTATTTGGAGTCTTCGGTCTTACCTGAAGCCTTGAGGGAATTTGTGGTTCGGCTGCTTGAGTTCTCGTTATCTCATAATTTCTTTTTATTTAAGGGGTCCCTCTACCTACAGCTCCAGGGCACTGCTATGGGTGCTTCATTTGCACCCTCTTATGCAAATTTGTTCCTGGGGCTGTGGGAGAGGGACATTTTTATGTCTGGACTTGTGCCCTCGGTGGACCGCATCCCGTTGTGGGTGCGGTTCATCGATGACATATTTTTTATTTGGCAGGGTCCTGAAGACACACTACGAGAATTCATGGGGCAGTTGAACCACAACTCACGTAATCTACATTTGACATACAAGGTCCACACTGATGAGATGGAATTTTTAGACGTGCGTGTGAATAGGGACGCTGACAACTGTCTCTCCACAAATATTTTCCGCAAAAGCACAGCGGTTAATTCTCTGCTACATGCAACCTCATCCCACCCCCCTCCAATGGTCAATGCCATTCCAATTGGTCAATTCCTACGACTACGGAGAATATGCTCAAATGATGTCGATTTTGAGGAACAATCGGTGCTATTGAAAGAGAGATTCATTGAGCGGGGCTATAGTCGGCGTTCCATCAAAAGAGGCTACAATAGAGCCAAGCATACAACACGTCATCAGGCCCTTTACGGGAGTCGCCTCCAAAAATCTAATCAGAAGGTGAGATTTATCACCCAGTATAATGGCCAAACAGATATGTTGAGATCGTTACTCTGTAAGTCCTGGGGTATATTACAATCTGATCCCATTCTGTCAAAATACGTAGGTGAGGGTCCTAATATCACGTACCGTAGATCCAAGAACTTGGGTGATTATTTGGTGAAAAGCCATTATGATTTTAAACCAACAATTCCCACTTTTCTGGACCATGGCACATCAAAAAATGGATGCAAAGAATGCGGTAAATGTGTGGCCTGTCCAAATGTGGTACGGGCTGAAACATTCACGGACTCTAGTGGGACCCGGACTTTTAAAATTAAACATGCCATTACATGTGCCTCGAAGGCGGTAATTTACTATGCGGTGTGCCCATGTTCATTGATTTATGTGGGAATGACTACAAGGCAATTTAAAATACGCGTTCGTGAACACGTACGTGGGATAGTGGCTGCCAAAACGATTGAGGATATATCGGAATTGAAGACTCTACCGAAGCACTTTAAAATCCACCATAACAGTGACCCCTCTGGCCTCAAATTTCTAGGAATTGACACCATCACAGTAAATGAACGTGGTGGGGAAATTGGTGTACCACTTGCTAAACTTGAGACCAAGTGGATTTGGCAGCTGAATACGGTGACGCCCAAGGGGTTAAATGAAAATTTGAGCTTCGTCCCGTTCCTTTAAGTAATACCATCAGTTTTATGTATATTCTATTTTATCTTATTTATTGGCTATTGTGTTTTTACTATTTTATATATTATCATCTTTTTTATTTATTTATGTCCCCCGTTTTTGGTGTGTGTTTATTATATGTTTTTTCACATAGTTTTTCCTTGTTTTATTCATTCTCTTTTTCTCTCCTCCAGTGATCTACTTACCTGACGATTTGATTCATTTTGATCTCCGCTGCTGTAGGATGTGTTGCCTGTCGTCCGTTGCGATGCCTGTTGCTCTGGAGAAGCTTGTTCGTCTCTGGTTTTGCAATATGACTCTGCTATTAAAGATATACAGATATATCATATATGATGATACAAAGCTGTGACCCATATTGATTACAGAGCTATATTGATGTTATCATATCCTACTCAGCTGCACATATATATATGAAAAAAATCTTTCTTTTGACATATGGCCAGTTTGACTGTTATGCCCTATTTGTTGCATATTACCAGGCATTGTTATGTAGAGTTTGGGATCATTGTATAGTTTTTTCTTTGATATATCCCCTGGATTTGCCGGCGTGGCACATCTGGGATCAATTAGGTTTCTTGTGTATCTTTTTTCCTCTATTACACCTGGGGCTAATCCATATTTTGTTGTATATATTTTACTAAATGGATGATATATATTTTTTTATATGTCCCTCTTCCGTATACTGCCCCACATTTCCCTCTTATATTAGAGCGATGGCATATTGTTGCGTATTTTTCTCCCTAATTATTATTTCTATACTTCTCCAAATCTATCTCGACCCGGCCTCTGGTGGTGCGCATGCCCAGTCGGCGTGAAGGGACTCAGCCGTTCCGCGTCCTTGCTGCTATGGAGACGTCGGGTACTCCGCTCCCGTACGTCCAGCGGCATGACGCGGTCGGCGGAAGTGCCTGGAGCGGTCAGACTGCGCATGCGCCGCCTACACCCGGGCCGTGGCGCTAGTTAGAGGGACAGTATTTAATCAGCGCTTTTGCGCCTTAATAGCCACCCCCCTGACGAAGGAGTACCATCCAAAACGCGCGTCGGGGCGCGTTTGTATGAGGACCCGGCTGACCCCGCTGACCCAGTCTATTTATCGGGGTATAGTGAGCTCCCCTGTTTGCCACTTCTTATGCTAGTTTCCTCTGGCTGAGGCGGTACATTTAGCGATCTGTGGGCTGTATGCTTCTATTGCCCTCATTCGCATGAGGGTGCCAGCAGCATTTCTGTTGGTAGAAAACTTATATTTTTTTGGGCACCTTCTCTGCTCTATTGGCTGCATTGCACTTTGGCACTTTTCTTCTCTATGTAATGATATTATGGTAGAAAGTCAGACTGGATAGACCATTTGTTATATGATTATTATTACCTGTCTTTTTTACAGTTTCTGCACAATATTGCACCTTAGTAATATTCACTACTAATATATTATTAATTACCCTTGTTGTGTGTTATATATCTTTTGGCACTTTACACCTTGGTCTGTGCAGTCTGGCACATCCATACAGGAGTTTTTTTGTGCCTTTCATTTTACTCAGCACTTGCATTAGTATTCATTTTTTTATCATATATTTCCCTTTTTCTTTGTCTTTTTTTGCTGTATACATTACAGGGGAGCCAAACCCTCGGTCCTATATGTGGATACTGTTGGGGTCAGCTAGTGTTTCTATTTCAAACAAGTATTTTTAAAAAAATTCTTTTATCTATATTTTTGTATTAGATGTTTGGTGAATATTAATTTTTGTCCTTATGCGAATTTTTTTATTTTAAAAATATACATATATTGTGCCAATTATATTCAATAAAGGCGTTTCTTTAATATATATCCTGTGTGGTGTCAGATCTTGCTTCTATCCATATACTGGCTATGGTTATACCTATCCCTTGGTGAGTGGGCTCTCCACAAAGTGTTCCACAGCGCACTGGTTATTTTCATAATATTATCTATTTCTATTATTGCCTACGTGGCATGTGTATATATACATAATTCCATTGTGCCCTGTGGATTTGTTCTAACTTGTATTACTGTGTTTCGCACAGGCCTTTTTTCCGTAGCTGGATATGCATTTTAAGTCAAGAGAGGCATCTTGGCAGGGACAAAAAAACGCGGTATTTTCTAACAAAGATGTGGCACCTAATAATACTGATGGTTTGAATTATGATGAAATTTTTAAAAATATTAAAAATCTCACCCACAAAAGAACGCGTTGCTGGTGGAGTAGAGCATTCCTAGAAAACTATATCCAGCATAATTTGATTCCGAGGGGTCTACGGATACATCTTACTCCCTCCTTCCCTGTAAGTGACGAAGAGTTTATCAGGAATTGGGAAGCAGTGTGCAATCAGACTTCCAGACAATTGATGGAGCTCCTGGTTCAATATAATTCTAAAAATTTGACGGAGACTGACAAACAATTGGATGATATATATATTAAGGCCAAAACATGCCTGTCTACTGAACAGATTGGCACACTGGATGGTCAGTTGGAGAAGCTCATGGACCAATGGATTAAGGATATCCGTATAAATCAGACCAGTAAACTATTGAGGGATCAAAAGGATTTTGCCATCGGAAAGGTTTATAAATGGCGTAGACCCAACGCTAATGGTGGGGGCCATGAGCGGAGTGCCTCAGTTTCCTCCAATCTAGCTCCCAGTGATGTCTCTGGTGCCTCGTGTTCCGCCTCTGTGGTGACATCAGTGGCATCAACACCAAAAAGGAAACGCGAACCGCGATATGCACCCGCCAAGCGCAATTTTGTATATTCTCCAGGCAACTCAAATCTCAAGGTGATTAATCTGAGTAATCATGTTTTAACTGATATAGAGATTGGTATCCTTCAGAAAGGCCTTATGTTCTGTCCTGTAGCTCAATTCAATAAGTTTACTGCAATAAAAGATCTGCATTTATTTGCTAGAAAACTCTTATTCAAAAAATTATTTCATAATGAGGGTGCATCACGATTGTTTCCCACAGAGGCGGAGCAGGAGGCACTGACCATACTTGAGGAATTGGCCATTGAGCACAACGAACCTATTGGAGGTAAGGTTCCGCTCTCAATTCGACCTAAGTCGCGTAAATTCCCCCCCTTGTCGGCATGTCCAACTATTGATGTATTTGTGAAAACTGTGAGCAAAGAATTTGATCATATACCACATTTTCCGAATGGTGCAAATTTAAGTAGTAAGGAGATCCAGGCACTCCGTGGTTTACAGAATTGGAAGGGCGTAGTGTTTAAACCCGCCGACAAGGGGGGGAATATCGTGATTTGGCCTAAAGCTCTATATGAAGGTGAGGCGTTCCGTCAATTGGGAGACAGTGTGTGTTACAAAAAAATGACTTTCAACCCACTGACCAAATTTCAGGGTGAACTTGGAACAATCCTTAAAACAGCTCTTGAATTTAACACTATTACTAAGGAGCTATTTGGAGCATTGTGTGTACCTGAACCAACCATACCCACCCTATATTTACTACCAAAGGTTCACAAGAATCAGTCTAAACCCCCGGGCAGGCCTATAATTTCTGGGTGTGGAAATTATTTGGAGAAGATCAATAGATTCATAGACTCCAAGCTGCAGCCAATGGTCACTGAGCTCCCTTCACATATAAAAGATACAAAGGATTTTCTCAAAAAGATTGATGGGCTACATATTGGTGTAGGGACTCTCCTGGTATCTTGTGACGTGGAGAGCCTCTATACTAATATCAGACATATTGATGGGGTTCAGGCGGTCAGGTATTATTTGGAGTCTTCGGTCTTACCTGAAGCCTTGAGGGAATTTGTGGTTCGGCTGCTTGAGTTCTCGTTATCTCATAATTTCTTTTTATTTAAGGGGTCCCTCTACCTACAGCTCCAGGGCACTGCTATGGGTGCTTCATTTGCACCCTCTTATGCAAATTTGTTCCTGGGGCTGTGGGAGAGGGACATTTTTATGTCTGGACTTGTGCCCTCGGTGGACCGCATCCCGTTGTGGGTGCGGTTCATCGATGACATATTTTTTATTTGGCAGGGTCCTGAAGACACACTACGAGAATTCATGGGGCAGTTGAACCACAACTCACGTAATCTACATTTGACATACAAGGTCCACACTGATGAGATGGAATTTTTAGACGTGCGTGTGAATAGGGACGCTGACAACTGTCTCTCCACAAATATTTTCCGCAAAAGCACAGCGGTTAATTCTCTGCTACATGCAACCTCATCCCACCCCCCTCCAATGGTCAATGCCATTCCAATTGGTCAATTCCTACGACTACGGAGAATATGCTCAAATGATGTCGATTTTGAGGAACAATCGGTGCTATTGAAAGAGAGATTCATCGAGCGGGGCTATAGTCGGCGTTCCATCAAAAGAGGCTACAATAGAGCCAAGCATACAACACGTCATCAGGCCCTTTACGGGAGTCGCCCCCAAAAATCTAATCAGAAGGTGAGATTTATCACCCAGTATAATGGCCAAACAGATATGTTGAGATCGTTACTCTGTAAGTCCTGGGGTATATTACAATCTGATCCCATTCTGTCAAAATACGTAGGTGAGGGTCCTAATATCACGTACCGTAGATCCAAGAACTTGGGTGATTATTTGGTGAAAAGCCATTATGATTTTAAACTAACAATTCCCACTTTTCTGGACCATGGCACATCAAAAAATGGATGCAAAGAATGCGGTAAATGTGTGGCCTGTCCAAATGTGGTACGGGCTGAAACATTCACGGACTCTAGTGGGACCCGGACTTTTAAAATTAAACATGCCATTACATGTGCCTCGAAGGCGGTAATTTACTATGCGGTGTGCCCATGTTCATTGATTTATGTGGGAATGACTACAAGGCAATTTAAAATACGCGTTCGTGAACACGTACGTGGGATAGTGGCTGCCAAAACGATTGAGGATATATCGGAATTGAAGACTCTACCGAAGCACTTTAAAATCCACCATAACAGTGACCCCTCTGGCCTCAAATTTCTAGGAATTGACACCATCACAGTAAATGAACGTGGTGGGGAAATTGGTGTACCACTTGCTAAACTTGAGACCAAGTGGATTTGGCAGCTGAATACGGTGGCGCCCAAGGGGTTAAATGAAAATTTGAGCTTCGTCCCGTTCCTTTAAGTAATACCATCAGTTTTATGTATATTCTATTTTATCTTATTTATTGGCTATTGTGTTTTTACTATTTTATATATTATCATCTTTTTTATTTATTTATGTCCCCCGTTTTTGGTGTGTGTTTATTATATGTTTTTTCACATAGTTTTTCCTTGTTTTATTCATTCTCTTTTTCTCTCCTCCAGTGATCTACTTACCTGACGATTTGATTCATTTTGATCTCCGCTGATGTAGGATGTGTTGCCTGTCGTCCGTTGCGATGCCTGTTGCTCTGGAGAAGCTTGTTCGTCTCTGGTTTTGCAATATGACTCTGCTATAAATGATATACAGATATATCATATATGATGATACAAAGCTGTGACCCATATTGATTACAGAGCTATATTGATGTTATCATATCCTACTCAGCTGCACATATATATATGAAAAAAATCTTTCTTTTGACATATGGCCAGTTTGACTGTTATGCCCTATTTGTTGCATATTACCAGGCATTGTTATGTAGAGTTTGGGATCATTGTATAGTTTTTTCTTTGATATATCCCCTGGATTTGCCGGCGTGGCACATCTGGGATCAATTAGGTTTCTTGTGTATCTTTTTTCCTCTATTACACCTGGGGCTAATTCATATTTTGTTGTATATATTTTACTAAATGGATGATATATATTTTTTTATATGTCCCTCTTCCGTATACTGCCCCACATTTCCCTCTTATATTAGAGCGATGGCATATTGTTGCGTATTTTTCTCCCTAATTATTATTTCTATACTTCTCCAAATCTATCTAGACCCGGCCTCTGGTGGTGCGCATGCCCAGTCGGCGTGAAGGGACTCAGCCGTTCCGCGTCCTTGCTGCTATGGAGACGTCGGGTACTCCGCTCCCGTACGTCCAGCGGCATGACGCGGTCGGCGGAAGTGCCTGGAGCGGTCAGACTGCGCATGCGCCGCCTACACCCGGGCCGTGGCGCTAGTTAGAGGGACAGTATTTAATCAGCGCTTTTGCGCCTTAATAGCCACCCCCCTGACGAAGGAGTACCATCCGAAACGCGCGTCGGGGCGCGTTTGTATGAGGACCCGGCTGACCCCGCTGACCCAGTCTATTTATCGAGGTATAGTGAGCTCCCCTGTTTGCCACTTCTTATGCTAGTTTCCTCTGGCTGAGGCGGTACATTTAGCGATCTGTGGGCCGTATGCTTCTATTGCCCTCATTCGCATGAGGGTGCCAGCAGCATTTCTGTTGGTAGAAAACTTATATTTTTTTGGGCACCTTCTCTGCTCTATTGGCTGCATTGCACTTTGGCACTTTTCTTCTCTATGTAATGATATTATGGTAGAAAGTCAGACTGGATAGACCATTTGTTATATGATTATTATTACCTGTCTTTTTTACAGTTTCTGCACAATATTGCACCTTAGTAATATTCACTACTAATATATTATTAATTACCCTTGTTGTGTGTTATATATCTTTTGGCACTTTACACCTTGGTCTGTGCAGTCTGGCACATCCATACAGGAGTTTTTTTGTGCCTTTCATTTTACTCAGCACTTGCATTAGTATTCATTTTTTTATCATATATTTCCCTTTTTCTTTGTCTTTTTTTGCTGTATACATTACAGGGGAGCCAAACCCTCGGTCCTATATGTGGATACTGTTGGGGTCAGCTAGTGTTTCTATTTCAAACAAGTATTTTTAAAAAAATTCTTTTATCTATATTTTTGTATTAGATGTTTGGTGAATATTAATTTTTGTCCTTATGCGAATTTTTTTATTTTAAAAATATACATATATTGTGCCAATTATATTCAATAAAGGCGTTTCTTTAATATATATCCTGTGTGGTGTCAGATCTTGCTTCTATCCATATACTGGCTATGGTTATACCTATCCCTTGGTGAGTGGGCTCTCCACAAAGTGTTCCACAGCGCACTGGTTATTTTCCTAATATTATCTATTTCTATTATTGCCTACGTGGCATGTGTATATATACATAATACCATTGTGCCCTGTGGATTTGTTCTAAGAGGTCCTACGCTAGACCTACCTCACCGAAAATAAACGTCTCCATCTGAATGGGTACATGTGAAACCTCTTCTTGGACTCAAATTCTCTCTTTCTGTGGAGGGGTATTGGACCTACTATAATTAAAACACCTGTGGCTAGGAGGCGGGGAGTGCACGATCAGAAGGCTAAAGAATACATTTCAAAAACCTGACCTGCACATCCAAACATAGACTGAGTGTGAACAGGTGCTGAACCCAGAGTCGCCAACTCGTATATAGTTAAGTAAAAAGGGCAGCACACTGCAGCGCCAAAACATGCAAACTTGAAAACACGAAATTTGAACTGCATTACTGCACTAGAAATATGAAAAATGAGAGCTTTTAGCGCATAACGTCTCCATCTGAATGGGTACATGTGAAACCTCTTCTTGGACTCAAATTCTCTCTTTCCCCTCCACAGAAAGAGAGAATTTGAGTCCAAGAAGAGGTTTCACATGTACCCATTCAGATGGAGACGTTTATTCTCGGTGAGGTAGGTCTAGCGTAGGACCTCGTATAAGAGAGATGCCGTAAAGTGGCTACGAGGTACACATAAATATGGCCATTTTTATGCGCTAAAAGCTCTCATTTTTCATATTTCTAGTGCAGTAATGCAGTTCAAATTTCGTGTTTTCAAGTTTGCATGTTTTGGCGCTGCAGTGTGCTGCCCTTTTCACTTAACTATATACGAGTTGGCGACTCTGGGTTCAGCACCTGTTCACACTCAGTCTATGTTTGGATGTGCAGGTCAGGTTTTTGAAATGTATTCTTTAGCCTTCTGATCGTGCACTCCCCGCCTCCTAGCCACAGGTGTTTTAATTATAGTAGGTCCAATACCCCTCCACAGAAAGAGAGAATTTGAGTCCAAGAAGAGGTTTCACATGTACCCATTCAGATGGAGACGTTTATTCTCGGTGAGGTAGGTCTAGCGTAGGACCTCGTATAAGAGAGATGCCGTAAAGTGGCTACGAGGTACACATAAATATGGCCATTTTTATGCGCTAAAAGCTCTCATTTTTCATATTTCTAGTGCAGTAATGCAGTTCAAATTTCGTGTTTTCAAGTTTGCATGTTTTGGCGCTGCAGTGTGCTGCCCTTTTTACTTAACTATATACGAGTTGGCGACTCTGGGTTCAGCACCTGTTCACACTCAGTCTATGTTTGGATGTGCAGGTCAGGTTTTTGAAATGTATTCTTTAGCCTTCTGATCGTGCACTCCCCGCCTCCTAGCCACAGGTGTTTTAATTATAGTAGGTCCAATACCCCTCCACAGAAAGAGAGAATTTGAGTCCAAGAAGAGGTTTCACATGTACCCATTCAGATGGAGACGTTTATTCTCGGTGAGGTAGGTCTAGCGTAGGACCTCGTATAAGAGAGATGCCGTAAAGTGGCTACGAGGTACACATAAATATGGCCATTTTTATGCGCTAAAAGCTCTCATTTTTCATATTTCTAGTGCAGTAATGCAGTTCAAATTTCGTGTTTTCAAGTTTGCATGTTTTGGCGCTGCAGTGTGCTGCCCTTTTTACTTAACTATATACGAGTTGGCGACTCTGGGTTCAGCACCTGTTCACACTCAGTCTATGTTTGGATGTGCAGGTCAGGTTTTTGAAATGTATTCTTTAGCCTTTTGATCGTGCACTCCCCGCCTCCTAGCCGCAGGTGTTTTAATTATAGTAGGTCCAATACCCCTCCACAGAAAGAGAGAATTTGAGTCCAAGAAGAGGTTTCACATGTACCCATTCAGATGGAGACGTTTATTCTCGGTGAGGTAGGTCTAGCGTAGGACCTCGTATAAGAGAGATGCCGTAAAGTGGCTACGAGGTACACATAAATATGGCCATTTTTATGCGCTAAAAGCTCTCATTTTTCATATTTCTAGTGCAGTAATGCAGTTCAAATTTCGTGTTTTCAAGTTTGCATGTTTTGGCGCTGCAGTGTGCTGCCCTTTTTACTTAACTATATACGAGTTGGCGACTCTGGGTTCAGCACCTGTTCACACTCAGTCTATGTTTGGATGTGCAGGTCAGGTTTTTGAAATGTATTCTTTAGCCTTCTGATCGTGCACTCCCCGCCTCCTAGCCACAGGTGTTTTAATTACAGTAGGTCCAATACCCCTCCACAGAAAGAGAGAATTTGAGTCCAAGAAGAGGTTTCACATGTACCCATTCAGATGGAGACGTTTATTCTCGGTGAGGTAGGTCTAGCGTAGGACCTCGTATAAGAGAGATGCCGTAAAGTGGCTACGAGGTACACATAAATATGGCCATTTTTATGCGCTAAAAGCTCTCATTTTTCATATTTCTAGTGCAGTAATGCAGTTCAAATTTCGTGTTTTCAAGTTTGCATGTTTTGGCGCTGCAGTGTGCTGCCCTTTTTACTTAACTATATACGAGTTGGCGACTCTGGGTTCAGCACCTGTTCACACTCAGTCTATGTTTGGATGTGCAGGTCAGGTTTTTGAAATGTATTCTTTAGCCTTCTGATCGTGCACTCCCCGCCTCCTAGCCACAGGTGTTTTAATTATAGTAGGTCCAATACCCCTCCACAGAAAGAGAGAATTTGAGTCCAAGAAGAGGTTTCACATGTACCCATTCAGATGGAGACGTTTATTCTCGGTGAGGTAGGTCTAGCGTAGGACCTCGTATAAGAGAGATGCCGTAAAGTGGCTACGAGGTACACATAAATATGGCCATTTTTATGCGCTAAAAGCTCTCATTTTTCATATTTCTAGTGCAGTAATGCAGTTCAAATTTCGTGTTTTCAAGTTTGCATGTTTTGGCGCTGCAGTGTGCTGCCCTTTTTACTTAACTATATACGAGTTGGCGACTCTGGGTTCAGCACCTGTTCACACTCAGTCTATGTTTGGATGTGCAGGTCAGGTTTTTGAAATGTATTCTTTAGCCTTCTGATCGTGCACTCCCCGCCTCCTAGCCACAGGTGTTTTAATTATAGTAGGTCCAATACCCCTCCACAGAAAGAGAGAATTTGAGTCCAAGAAGAGGTTTCACATGTACCCATTCAGATGGAGACGTTTATTCTCGGTGAGGTAGGTCTAGCGAAGGACCTCGTATAAGAGAGATGCCGTAAAGTGGCTACGAGGTACACATAAATATGGCCATTTTTATGCGCTAAAAGCTCTCATTTTTCATATTTCTAGTGCAGTAATGCAGTTCAAATTTCGTGTTTTCAAGTTTGCATGTTTTGGCGCTGCAGTGTGCTGCCCTTTTTACTTAACTATATACGAGTTGCGACTCTGGGTTCAGCACCTGTTCACACTCAGTCTATGTTTGGATGTGCAGGTCAGGTTTTTGAAATGTATTCTTTAGCCTTCTGATCGTGCACTCCCCGCCTCCTAGCCACAGGTGTTTTAATTATAGTAGGTCCAATACCCCTCCACAGAAAGAGAGAATTTGAGTCCAAGAAGAGGTTTCACATGTACCCATTCAGATGGAGACGTTTATTCTCGGTGAGGTAGGTCTAGCGTAGGACCTCGTATAAGAGAGATGCCGTAAAGTGGCTACGAGGTACACATAAATATGGCCATTTTTATGCGCTAAAAGCTCTCATTTTTCATATTTCTAGTGCAGTAATGCAGTTCAAATTTCGTGTTTTCAAGTTTGCATGTTTTGGCGCTGCAGTGTGCTGCCCTTTTTACTTAACTATATACGAGTTGGCGACTCTGGGTTCAGCACCTGTTCACACTCAGTCTATGTTTGGATGTGCAGGTCAGGTTTTTGAAATGTATTCTTTAGCCTTCTGATCGTGCACTCCCCGCCTCCTAGCCACAGGTGTTTTAATTATAGTAAGTCCAATACCCCTCCACAGAAAGAGAGAATTTGTGTCCCAGATGAGGTTTCACATGTACCCATTCAGATGGAGACGTTTATTCTCGGTGAGGTAGGTCTAGCGTAGGACCTCGTATAAGAGAGATGCCGTAAAGTGGCTACGAGGTACACATAAATATGGCCATTTTTATGCGCTAAAAGCTCTCATTTTTCATATTTCTAGTGCAGTAATGCAGTTGAAATTTCGTGTTTTCAAGTTTGCATGTTTTGGCGCTGCAGTGTGCTGCCCTTTTTACTTAACTATATACGAGTTGGCGACTCTGGGTTCAGCACCTGTTCACACTCAGTCTATGTTTGGATGTGCAGGTCAGGTTTTTGAAATGTATTCTTTAGCCTTTTGATCGTGCACTCCCCGCCTCCTAGCCGCAGGTGTTTTAATTATAGTAGGTCCAATACCCCTCCACAGAAAGAGAGAATTTGAGTCCAAGAAGAGGTTTCACATGTACCCATTCAGATGGAGACGTTTATTCTCGGTGAGGTAGGTCTAGCGTAGGACCTCGTATAAGAGAGATGCCGTAAAGTGGCTACGAGGTACACATAAATATGGCCATTTTTATGCGCTAAAAGCTCTCATTTTTCATATTTCTAGTGCAGTAATGCAGTTCAAATTTCGTGTTTTCAAGTTTGCATGTTTTGGCGCTGCAGTGTGCTGCCCTTTTTACTTAACTATATACGAGTTGGCGACTCTGGGTTCAGCACCTGTTCACACTCAGTCTATGTTTGGATGTGCAGGTCAGGTTTTTGAAATGTAGACTTACTAAACAGACTGAGGATAGAAAAGGTAACTTTGCGGTCAGCACAAAAAAACTACAAAAGACCACGCAGAGTGTGCAAAACGACCTCCGCACCGACTCACAGTGCGGAGGTGCCACTCTGCATCCCAGAGCTTCCAGCTAGCAAAGTAAAATCATGATAGCCAACTGGACAAGGAAACAATGAACAAATAATAACTAGCAGGGACTTAGCTTCTGCTGGAGTAGACAGGTCACCAGAAAGATCCAAGAGCGAACTGAACCAGTACAAGAACATTGACAGCTGGCATGGAGTAACGATCTGAGTGGAGTTAAATAGAACAGCCAGCCAAAGAATAAACTACGTCACCTGTGGAAGGAACCTCAGAAGCAGCAGCTCCACTCACAGCCACCAGAGGGAGTCCATGGACAGAACTCGCCGAAGTACCATTCATGACCACAGGAGGGAGTTCGAAAACAGAATTCACAACAGTACCCCCCCTTGAGGAGGGGTCACCGAACCCTCAACAGAGCCCCCAGGCCGATCAGGATGAGCCAAATGAAAGGCACGAACCAGATCGGCAGCATGAACATCACAGGCAAAAACCCAGGAATTATCTTCCTGACCATAACCCTTCCACTTGACCAGGTACTGGAGTTTCCGTCTTCAAATACGAGAATCCAAAATCTTTTCCACCACATACTCCAACTCCCCCTCGACCAACACCGGGGCAGGAGGATCAACGGAGGGAACCATAGGCGCCACGTATCTCCGCAATAACGACCTATGGAACACATTATGGATGGCAAAAGAAGCTGGAAGGGCCAAACGAAATGACACAGGATTGAGAACCTCAGAAATCTTATATGGACCAATGAAACGAGGCTTAAACTTAGGAGAGGAAACCTTCATAGGAACATGACAAGATGACAACCAAACCAAATCCCCAACACGAAGTCGGGGACCAACACAGGGCCGGCGGTTAGCGAAACGTTGAGCCTTCTCCTGGGACAATGTCAAATTGTCCACCACATGAGTCCAAATCTGTTGCAACCTGTCCATCACCGTATCCAAACCAGGACAGTCCGAAGGCTCAACCTGCCCTGAAGGGAAACGAGGATGGAGACCAGAATTACAGAAAAAAGGCGAAACCAAAGTAGCCGAGCTGGCCCGATTATTAAGGGCAAACTCAGCCAAAGGCAAAAATGACACCCAATCATCCTGATCAGCAGAAACAAAGCATCTCAGATATGTCTCCAAAGTCTGATTAGTTCGTTCGGTTTGGCCATTTGTCTGAGGATGGAAAGCCGAAGAAAAAGACAAATCAATGCCCATCTTAGCACAAAAGGACCGCCAAAACCTCAAAACAAACTGGGAACCTCTGTCCGAGACGATGTTCTCCGGGATGCCATGCAAACGAACCACATGCTGGAAAAACAATGGCACCAAATCAGAGGAGGAAGGCAATTTAGACAAGGGTACCAAATGGACCATCTTAGAGAAGCGATCACAAACCACCCAAATGACCAACATCCTTTGAGAGACAGGGAGATCAGAAATAAACATGGAAATATGCGTCCAGGGCCTCTTCGGGACCGGCAAGGGCAAAAGCAACCCACTGGCATGAGAACAGCAGGGCTTAGCCCGAGCACAAGTCCCACAGGACTGCACAAAAGAACGCACATCCCGTGACAAAGAAGGCCACCAAAAAGATCTAGCCACCAAATCTCTGGTACCAAAGATTCCAGGATGACCAGCCAACACCGAACAATGAACCTCAGAGATAACTCTACTAGTCCATCTATCAGGGACAAACAGTTTCTCCGCTGGACAACGGTAAGGTCTATCAGCCTGAAACTTCTGCAGCAAGCGCCGCAAATCAGGGGAGATGGCAGACAAAATTACCCCCTCTTTGAGAGTACCCGCCGGCTCAGGAACACCCGGAGAGTCAGGCACAAAACTCCTTGACAGGGCATCAGCCTTCACATTCTTAGAGCCCGGAAGGTACGAAACCACAAAATCAAAACGGGAGAAAAACAACGACCATCGAGCATGTCTAGGATTCAACCATTTGGCAGACTCGAGATAAGTCAAATTCTTGTGATCCGTCAAGACCACCACGCGATGCTTGGCTCCTTCAAGCCAACGTCGCCACTCCTCGAATGCCCACTTCATGGCCAACAACTCTCGATTGCCAACATCATAATTGCGCTCAGCTGGCGAGAATTTTCTAGAAAAGAAGGCACATGGTTTCATCACCGAGCCATCAGAACTTCTTTGCGACAAAACAGCCCCTGCTCCAATCTCAGAAGCATCAACCTCAACCTGAAACGGGAGCGAAACATCAGGCTGGCACAACACAGGGGCAGAAGAAAAACGACGCTTCAACTCCTGAAAAGCCTCTACAGCCGCCGAGGACCAATTGACCACATCAGCACCTTTCTTAGTCAAATCAGTCAACTGTTTAGCAACACTAGAAAAATTAGCAATGAAGCGACGGTAAAAATTAGCAAAGCCCAGGAACTTCTGCAGGCTCTTCACAGATGTCGGCTGAGTCCAATCATAAATGGCCTGAACTTTAACAGGGTCCATCTCGATAGTAGAAGGGGAAAAAATGAAACCTAAAAATGAAACCTTCTGAAACCCAAAGAGACATTTCGACCCCTTCACAAACGAGGAATTCGCACGAAGGACCTGGGACACCATTCTGACCTGCTTCACATGAGACTCCCAATCATCCGAAAAGATCAAAATATCATCCAAATATACAATCATGAATCTATCCAGGTACTCTCAGAAGATGTCATGCATAAAGGACTGAAACACAGATGGAGCATTAGAAAGCTCGAATGGCATAACCAGGTACTCAAAATGGCCCTCGGGCGTATTAAATGCTGTTTTCCATTCATCGCCCTGTTTAATTCGCACAAGATTATACGCCCCTCGAAGATCTATCTTGGTGAACCAACTAGCCCCCTTAATCCGAGCAAACAAATCAGACAGCAGCGGCAAAGGGTACTGAAATTTGCCTGTGATCTTATTAAGAAGGCGGTAATCAATACAAGGTCTCAAAGAACCATCCTTCTTGGCCACAAAAAAGAACCCTGCTCCCAACGGTGATGACGATGGGCGAATATGACCTTTCTCCAAGGATTCCTTTATATAACTCCGCATAGCGGCGTGCTCTGGCACAGATAAATTAAACAGTCGGCCCTTAGGAAACTTACTACCAGGAATCAAATTAATAGCACAATTGCAATCCCTATGAGGAGGTAAGGCACCGGATTTGGGCTCTTCAAATACATCCCGGTAATCTGACAAAAACTCAGGGACTTCAGAAGGAGTGGAAGGCGAAATTGACAGCAATGGAACATCACCATGTACCCCCTGACAACCCCAGCCAGACACAGACATAGATTTCCAATCCAATACTGGATTATGGACCTGTAGCCATGGCAACCCCAAAACGCCCACATCATGCAGATTATGCAACACCAAAAAGCGAGTATCCTCCTGATGTGCAGGAGCCATGCACATGGTCAATTGAGTCCAGTACTGAGGCTTATTCTTGGCCAAAGGCGTAGCATCAATTCCTCTCAATGGAATAGGATACTGCAAGGGCACCAAGAAAAAACCACAGCGCCTGGCAAACTCCAAGTCCATCAAATTCAGGGCAGCGCCTGAATCCACAAATGCCATAACAGAATAGGACGACAGAGAGCAAATCAGAGTAACGGATAAAAGAAATTTAGACTGTACCGTACCAATGGTGGCAGACCTAGCGAACCGCTTAGTGCGCTTAGGACAATCGGAGATAGCATGAGTGGAATCACCACAGTAAAAACACAGCCCATTCCGACGTCCGTGTTCTTGCCATTCAGCTCTGGTCAAAGTCCTATCACATTGCATAGGCTCAGGCCTACGCTCAGAGAATACCGCCAAATGGTGCACAGCTTTGCGCTCACGCAAGCGCCGATCGATCTGAATGGCCAAGGACATAGACTCATTCAGACCAGCAGGCGTGGGAAATCCCACCATGACATCCTTAAGGGCTTCAGAAAGACCCTTTCTGAAAATTGCCACCAGGGCACACTCATTCCACTGAGTAAGCACAGACCACTTTCTAAACTTCTGACAGTACACCTCCGCTTCATCCTGACCCTGACACAAAGCCAGCAAGATTTTCTCTGCCTGATCCACTGAATTTATAAAGCAATCCAAGCGCCAGAAAAAACGCATCTACATCACGCAATGCAGGATCTCCTGGCGCAAGGGAAAATGCCCAGTCTTGAGGGTCACCACGTAACAAAGAAATAATGATTTTAACTTGTTGAACGGGGTCACCAGAGGAGCGGGGTTTCAAAGCTAGAAACAGTTTACAATTATTTTTGAAATTCAGGAATTTAGATCTATCCCCAGAAAACAAATCAGGAATTGGAATTCTAGGCTCTAACATCGGATTCTGAACCACAAAATCTTGAATGTTTTGTACCCTTGCAGTGAGATGATCCACACAAGAGGACAGACCTTGAATGTCCATATCTACACCTGTGTCCTGAACCACCCAGAGGTTAAGGGGAAAAGAAAGACAAAAAACACTGCAGAGAAAAAAAAATGGTCTCAGAACTTCTCTTATCCCTCTATTGAGATGCATTAATACTTTGGGCCAGCTGTAATGTTATGGACCTGGTGGTTAGGAGCACCCGGAACGACCTGATGGTTAAACTCACACAGGACAAGCTCTGGGAAGTGGGAGCTCTGCTGACCGCAACCCCTAATCCTATCACACAACTAGAAATAGCCGTGGAGCGTACCTAGCAAGACCTAGATGCCTCTTCACAGCCTAAGAGCTAACTAGCCGTAAAGATAGAAAATAAAGCCTACCTTGCCTCAGAGAAATTCCCCAAAGAAAAAGGCAGCCCCCCACATATATTGACTGTGAGTTAAGATGATGTCACAAACACAGAAATGAAACAGGTTTCAGCAAAGGGAGGCCAGACTTACTAAACAGACTGAGGATAGAAAAGGTAACTTTGCGGTCAGCACAAAAAAACTACAAAAGACCACGCAGAGTGTGCAAAAAGACCTCCGCACCGACTCATGGTGCGGAGGTGCCACTCTGCATCCCAGAGCTTCCAGCTAGCAAAGTAAAATCATGATAGCCAACTGGACAAGGAAACAATGAACAAATAATAACTAGCAGGGACTTAGCTTCTGCTGGAGTAGACAGGTCACCAGAAAGATCCAAGAGCGAACTGAACCAGTACAAGAACATTGACAGCTGGCATGGAGTAACGATCTGAGTGGAGTTAAATAGAACAGCCAGCCAAAGAATAAACTACGTCACCTGTGGAAGGAACCTCAGAAGCAGCAGCTCCACTCACAGCCACCAGAGGGAGTCCATGGACAGAACTCGCCGAAGTACCATTCATGACCACAGGAGGGAGTTCGAAAACAGAATTCACAACACCACTGGGCATTGCAAGTGCAGGAGAAGCGTAGGAAATAAAAGCAATATTTTATAAAATTGGGAAAAACATTCGGTAAAAAGTGCAGGAAAATATTTGCGTAGCCACAAAAGTATTTTCAGGCATTTTTGCAACAATATTGGTGGTGTATCATTTGCGTTTGGCACGTGTTTGATGAGGGGAGTGGGTTTGCAGAGCTCAGAGGCATGGCATTCTTTTTTTTTTCCTAACTTCGTGTGCACATTGTGGCTAGCCAGTCGGGGTACAGGAAACATCCACAATGTCCTGATACAACGCCTTGAGTCATTGGCTGCTGAAATCACATGTTCCTCTCCACATGATGGGCAGACATCATGTTTTAGTGCCATTTTGACACTGAAACAATGTAGAGAGGCTGCTCCTGATGCTGGCAGTGTTAGGTGGCAGGGGACAGAGGAAACAAGTATCAGTGATGCCCAGCCAATAAAACAGCATGGGCTTCGACCTGATGGTAGAGCTCGACATATGAGTGCCTTCTTGCTGAACTATCTTCAACATGATCCCCCTATAGTTATGATTCGAAATAGTGCTGACTACTTGGTTACCACTCTGTTAGGTCCACGTTATAAGACCAAATTTTGTACGATGCTTCCCTTCCTGGAAAGGGACCAGCGAATGCTGGAGTATCGAAACACGCTTTTACACAACCTTAGGGGAGGTTTTCCCTAAGACAGCAGTGAGGCACAGCGCAGCTCTAGACTTCCAACCTCTGGCACGTCAATTCGTCAATGTCAAAACATTAGCAGCAGCAATGTAAGTGGAAGAAGCAATTTCTTTGAGTCCTTTGACACATTTTTTAGACCAGCTTGTTCACCAGCACAACAGAGTCCAAGTCTGCCATGTAGTGAACGACTGGAGAGGATGGTGCAGGACTATCTTGAACTCAGTAGCACTACCATCAGGGAGGGTTTGGACCCTTTCATATTTTGGTCTCCAATGATAAAATGAGTGGCCAGAGAATCAGATTCCAGAGGTGTACGCAGTGTCTGTACTGTGGCATCAGGGCAGGAAGAGGAGGAGGGTGACTCTCAGTGGGAGGAGTGTGAGAAAGAGAGGATGACTATGAGATTGTAGATTTCACTTGTGAACCCAAAAGTATGAAGCTGAGTAGCTCAACAGAGGAGATGGAGGAGGCAGAAGATGAGCAGGTTACGTTGCTTTAAACACAGACACAAAGTGATGCAACCATGACAAGCACTTC
Source organism: Ranitomeya imitator (assembly GCF_032444005.1). Classification (NCBI taxonomy): domain Eukaryota; kingdom Metazoa; phylum Chordata; class Amphibia; order Anura; family Dendrobatidae; genus Ranitomeya; species Ranitomeya imitator. The sequence goes on along the minus strand of NC_091285.1, from coordinate 199,951,656 downwards.
ATCCTCCACTCCAACTCTGGCCGTGGCCTGCATCGGTAGCGTTTGTGCAGTTCACAGGGGCAGCAAGGGTTGCCTAGCTTGGGTGTTTTTTGAGAGTGCAAAGGATGAGCCAACACATGTTATCTGTCAAATTTACAAAAAAACTAAGCAGAGACAAAAACTGCAGTAATATGACAACTACATGCATGAACTGGCAAATGTGTGATCAACATGCTATAGTTTGGTAATCTCACAGCGCTAAAATGCAAACTAGCAGGCCTCGACAACCACCGGCCATCCCATCAACCACATCTTCTGCTTCTTCATCCTTCGTCACCATTCCAAGTGTTCACATACAGGTTGCCGGCCACAAAAACTAGTTATTTACCCAACACAGTCGGGATGAGTGAGAGCCTGTCAGCTGTTACAGAAGTAGACATGACTACTGCTTTTGTGTCACCTAGCACAACACATCTTTCTCAATCCATCATAACATCTCCACCTGCACCTCACTCACAGTTCAGCATTTTGTCCTGTTATACGTACTCCACCCTCTCTCAGCACAGCAGCCAGCTCTTGGTCCCGCAGTTGTGGTCATGTAAAAGAATGTTTCCTCCAACACATGGCAAAGCTAAGAGCTTGAACTCCAACATCTCCAATCTGTTTGCCATAGAAATGCTGCCTTTACACCTGGTGGATACAGACGGTTTCCAAAAGTTGATGGCCTTCGCAGTCACCCAGTACCAGTTGCCCAGTCACCATTACTTCTCTAAGAAAACTGTAACTGCGCTACACCATCATGTCACAGACAACATTACCCATTCACTGAAAAAAATCTGTCAGGGTGCATTTCACCACGGACACCTAAACTAGCAATCATGGGTAGGGGAGTTACATCTCACCGACTGGGCATTGGGTGACTCTGGTGGTTGTAGGGGAAGGCAGTTAAGTGGATTCTACATGAGACTTTGAATCCCAAATGATTGCGTGACAAACCTCTGTATCTAACAGTTCCTCCATTGCTTCTGCCTCCTCCACCTCCTCTAGGATCTCCACCCGTGCCCTCAACCTCTCCCTTAATCAGACACGCATTCCAAAAGATAGAATCTTCCCCCACCACCTTACTGTGCAGCCATGGCTCACTGCAATTAGACAGTGTTTAAATTAACATGCTTTGGAGATCGTAGTCACACAGCTCAAGAGTTGTGGACAGGAATCCAGGCCGAGTTAGCGCAATGGCTGTCTCCACTAAACCTGAAGCCAGGGAAGACCGTGTGCGATAACTGTGCAAACCTGGTGGTGACCCTATGCCATGGCAACCTGACACACATGCCTTGCTTGGCTCACATCCTCAAACTAGGGTACAGCAATTTCTTCGCCGCTATCCCTGTCTGGATCACGCTGCTGAAGAAAGGACAATCGATGTGTGCTCACATTTGACTATTGCACCCCTCAGGTCATTGACTTGCATTGCTACAGAGGTCTTTCGGCCTACCGGTTAACCGTTTGCTTAGTAATGTTTCGACATGGTGGAATTCCTCACTGCACACATTGCAGTGGCTGTGGCAGCAGGAACAAGCCCTGGTGCAGTATGTCCTTTTGCATAACCTAGGCCAACGCAGTCCGGACATAGTGCAAATCACGCTTGTGGAGTGGGCACAGGTGAAGGACCTCTGTACCCTTCTGCACAGTTTTGAAATGACTACTAGGATAGCTATCACTGATGATGCCATCATCAGCACCACTTTTCCGGTCATCTACATGCTGGAGCACACTGTAAATTGTCTGCATGAGGAAGTGAATGGCCCAGAGCAAGAGTTAGAAGCAGAGGAGGATGTGGAAGAAATAACAATATCTAAAATTTTTGAACTGTTTTCGCAGAAGCAGGTGTCATGGGAGGGTGGCTTACAGCGATCAAGGTACCAGATAAACTCTTAGTGAAGTTGTAGAAGCTGAGGAACAAATTAAGTAGGGTAAAGTGATGAACAAGCAACAGTCTATTGTCCATGTTTGGCGGGAAGGGATGAAGGAAGCAACCTTGAGTGTTACCCTGCCACCAACCCAGCATGGACTTGGACCTCATGGAAGCACGTGACACGTTAGCACTTTCTTGTTGCACTAGCTTCAATATGGTGCCCATATTTTTAGTTTTACAAATAGTGCTGACTACTAGGTTGCCACTTTGTAAAATCAACGGTGCAAGAGAAAAGTTAGCCAGTTGCTTTCCCCCTGTAAAGTTGAAATATGCTTGTAGACAATACTAAGAGAGGTTTTCCCCAAGACAGCAGTGAGGCACACAGTGTGAATCCCAGTTGTAGATGTCCAACCCCGGGAATGTCAAGGCATCATCGCCAAAACATTAGCAGCTGCAGCAGTGTAAGTGACATTAGCAATTTCTGAGTCATTTAACACAGCTTTTAGACCAGCCCATGCACCAGCAGAACAGAGCGCAAGTCTGTCACGTTGTGAACAACTGGAGAGGATGATGCAGGAGTATCTTGAGCTCAATATCAATGCCACCAGGGGGGGGTTGGACGCTTCTAAAAAATGTTCTTCAAAAATGGAAAAGTGGCCTAAGCTCGCCTGTCATGCCTTTGAGGTTTTGTCAAGCCCAGCAACAAAAATTTTCTCAGAACGTGTCTTCAACGCTGCTGCTGGTGTCCTGGTGGATAAGCGCATCTGTCTGTCCTTTCAAAGTGTAGACAGCCTAACTTTTATTAAACTTTCATTAAAGTAAACAAACCATGAATCTCTGATGACTTTTGCAACCCAGGTGCAGATTGGACAGACTAGGCGAGGGTGTCATTTTTAGTGTCATGTATTGATCTTGCTTTATTGCAGTCTGTGCCTGTTTTTGCTACTGCTGCTTTTATCGTCCCTGCCATCATCACTGCATGGCTTCCCATTTCCCATCTATCTAATACATCGACTTACTCTCAACTCCGGGCCATGCTGTGAGTTCTGCTCTCTGCCTGCTCCATGCTGTAAACCTCATGTCCTCTAACTGCTATGTGCGTACTTCCTGGCTGTGTGCTTAGGGCAGCGACGCCTGCTCTTCCTGAGTCTTATAGAGACAGTGTGCACATTCCTAATTTGGCCCCAGCCTATTGCCAAGAGGTAACATGTACTTAAGGCATCTCCACCACTAGGGAGGTGCCTGAGTAGCAAACTCTCTCAGTCTGCTTTCTGCTACTGAGTTGCCAGGTCCTGTCCTGTTTCTGCCACCCAGGGGCTGTATGCCCAGGCTCGTATCTGCGGAGCTGCATATCCAAGACTGAATCCTTAGTCCTGAACTTGTTCCTGTTTCTGTTCTTGTCTGAACTTCACCCTATACCTGTCCCTGTTTGTAAATTTATCTGTTACCTTCCCTACTCAGCTGTGTGTATCCTTCTGTCCACTCCTTCTGCTCTGCTGCCATCCCACACCCTGCGGCTCTGCTCTGCTCCCATTCTGCACCCTGCAGCTCTTCTCTGCTGACATTCTGTATCCTGCTTCTCTGCCCTGCTTCCACTCCAGACCCTGTGTTTCTTAGTCCCTCTTGTCTGAACTGGTTTCTACCTGTTCACTTATCCCTCTACTCTGAACTGGTTCCTACCTATTCCCATAACCTATTTGTGCCTGCCTTTGTTCCTGTCCAACCCGAAACAGTTCTTGTTCCTCCAGTCTGAGCCGTGCCTGCCAGAGTGCCCGCCTGCTTGCCAGAGTGCCAGCCGTGCTCACCTGCCTACCAGAGTACGAGCCATGCCCGCCTGCCTGCCAGAGTGCCAGCTGTGCCTGCCTGCCAGAGTGCCAGCCTGCCTGCCAAAGTGCTAGCCGTGCCCACCAGAGTACCAGTTGTGGCCATCAGCACTTGTTGTTATTAGCTTTCTGTTCCCCTGTGGGATCAGCTGCTACTGCCAGACACAGCCCTGGAGTGGTACCTGGCAGCTACCTGCCGCACAAGTCTGACCTTACCACTAGAAGCTCCAGTGAACACCAAGGTTGCTGCTTAGTCATGCCTCTCCAGGGTAGCCTGTTTTGTGGCACAGTAGGGCCAGAATCCTCACTTGTGCCATCCATTGTGGGCACGTGCATTACACTGCTGATGTTACAAACAATTTTTCGAAATACGGAGACTCCAAGTAGGGTCATCTATCTGTTTGGTTGCCTGTGGTGGAAAGTGTGTCAGGTCAGAGGCCTATTATAATATTTCTACTCTTTGGAAATTGATGCCACTTTAGTAGTGGTGTGTGACAATTATTTTTTGAAACCTGGAGACTGCAAGTTGGGTCTCCATCTGATGGGTTGCCTCTGATGGAAGGTGTGTCAGAGGTCTTTTATAATATTTCTACTCTGTGGAAATTGATGCCACTTTAGGGGTGTGTGACAATTATTTTTTTAAATGTGGAGACTCCAAGTTCGCTCTCCATCTGGTGGGTTGCTCATGTAAGTAGGTCTCCCAGACAGGCAGGCCTGCACTTACTTTCAGTCAACTACCTGTGTTACATTCCTTACATTTTTCTATCAATATTACTGTATGAAACTGAGGTTTGTGCCATCTGAGTGTGGCTGGAATAAAAAACACCTGGACGCAACCCTCATTTGGATAACTATATACACTCCTTCAGACATTTGATAAAATCCACCATCATAGATACTAACAGGAGACAAGCATCCAACATCAGTGCCCAGGAGAAAAAGGCCATACAGTCTCTGAAAACCAACAAAGAAATCATCATCAAACCTGCTAACAAGGGAGGTGCAATAGTCATGATAAACACATCAGACTATATGAAGGAAGCAAACAGACAACTTATGGACATACGCTACTACAAAAACTATTACAAGGAACTAAACAAATTAGTATCTTGTCTGCCCGACGAATCCATAAGAGCCAATGACCTGATACCAGAAAGTCCAAGAACTGGGATATTCTACATGCTTCCCAAAACCCACAAATCTGGAAATCCAGGAAGACCAATTATTTTATGTGTGGGCACCCTTACTGAGCAGGTACCTGGATGGGTAGAGGGTATTCTTAAACCCCTGGTAAAGGATACACCAAGCTTCATTCAGGACACAACTGACCTATTTAATAAACTATCAGCAATAGTTCCTCTACCAGAAGGAACCTGTTGTGAATTCTGTTGTCGAGCTCCCTCCTGTGGTCATGAATGGTACTTCGGTGAGTTCGGTCCGTGGGCTCCCTCTGGTGGCTGTGAGTGGAGCTGCTGCTTCTGAGGTTCCTTACACAGGTGACGTGGTTTATCGTTTGGTTGGCTTCTCTATTTAACTCCACTCAGATCGTTTCTCCATGCCAGCTGTCAATGTTTTAGCATTGGTTCAGTTCGCTCCTGGATCTGTCTGGTGTCCTGTCTTCTCCTGCAGAAGCTAAGTTCCTGATTGTTATTATTGTTCTTGTTTCTTTGTCCAGCTGGTTATCTTGATTTTGTCTTGCTAGCTGGAAGCTCTGGGATGCAGGGTGGCACCCCTGCACCTTGAGTCGGTGCGGAGGACCCTTTTTCACACTCTGCGTGGTCTTTTGTAGGTTTTTGTGCTGACCGCAAAGATTCCTTTCCTATCCTCTGTCTATTTAGTAAGTCGTGCCTCCCTTTGCTGAAACCTATCTCATTTCTGCGTTTATGACTTTCATCTTTACTCACAGTCATTACATGTGGGGGGCTGCCTATTCCTTTGGGGAATTTCTCTGAGGCAAGGTAGGCTTTATTTTCTTCTCTAGGGCTAGCTAACTCTTAGGCTGTGACGAGGCGCCTAGGGAGCGTCAGGAGCGCTCCACGGCTATTTCTAGTGTGTGCGATAGGTTTAGGGCTTGCGGTCAGCAGAGCTCCCACATCCCAGAGCTCATCCTGTATGAGTTTAACTATCAGGTCGGGTGCTCCTAACCACCAGGTCATAACAGTACAGCTGGCCCAAAGTATTAATGCATCTCAATAGAGGGATAAGAGAAGTTCGGAGACCATTTTTTTTTCTTTGCACTGTGTTTTGTCTTTCTTTTCCCCTAGACCTTTGGGTGGTTCAGGACACAGGTGTAGAGATGGACATTCAAGGTCTGTCCTCTTGTGTGGATCATCTCACTGCAAGGGTACAAAACATTCAAGATTTTGTGGTTCAGAATCCGATGTTAGAGCCTAGAATTCCAATTCCTGATATATTCTCTGGAAATAGATCTAAGTTTCTGAATTTCAAAAATAATTGTAAACTGTTTCTAGCTTTGAAACCACGCTCCCCTGGTGACCCCGCTCAACAAGTAAAAATCATTATTTCTTTATTGCGTGGTGACCCTCAAGACTGGGCATTTTCCCTTGCGCCAGGAGATCCTGCATTGCGTGATGTTGATGCATTTTTTCTGGCGCTAGGATTGCTTTATGATGAACCAAATTCCGTGGATCAGGCAGAGAAAATCTTACTGGCTTTGTGTCAGGGTCAGGATGAGTCGGAGGTGTACTGTCAGAAGTTTAGAAAGTGGTCTGTGCTTAGTCAGTGGAATGAATGTGCCCTGGCGGCAATTTTCAGAAAGGGTCTTTCTGAAGCCCTTAAGGATGTCATGGTGGGATTTCCCACGCCTGCTGGTCTGAATGAGTCTATGTCATTGGCCATTCAGATCGATCGGCGCTTGCGTGAGCGCAAAGCTGTGCACCATTTGGCGGTGTTCTCTGAGAATAGGCCTGAGCCTATGCAGTGTGATAGAACTTTGACCAGAGCTGAACGGCAAGAAAACAGACGTTGGAATGGACTGTGTTTTTACTTTGGTGACTCCACTCATGCTAACTCCGATTGTCCTAAGCGCACTAAGCGGTTCGCTAGGTCTGCCACCATTGGTACGGTACAGTCAAAATTTATTTTGTCCGTTACTCTGATTTGCTCTCTGTCGTCATATTCTGTTATGGCATTTGTGGATTCAGGCGCTGCCCTGAATTTGATGGACTTGGAGTTTGCCAGGCGCTGTGGTTTTTCCTTGGAGCCCTTGCAGCATCCTATTCCATTGAGAGGAATTGATGCTACACGGTTGGCCAAGAATAAACCTCAATATTGGACGCAATTGACCATGTGCATGACTCCTGCACATCAGGAGGATATTTGCTTTTTGGTGTTGCATAATCTGCATGATGTGGTCGTTTTGGGGTTGCCATGGCTACAGGTCCATAATCCAGTGTTGGATTGGAAATCTATGTCTGTGTCCAGCTGGGGTTGTCAAGGGGTACATGGTGATGTTCCATTGTTGTCAATTTCGCCTTCCACTCCTTCTGAAGTCCCTGAGTTTTTATCAGATTACCGGGTTGCATTTGAGGAGCCCAAATCCGGTGCCCTACCTCCTCATATTGACTGCGATTGTGCTATTAATTTGATTCCCGGTAGTAAGTTTCCTAAGGGCCGACTGTTTAATCTATCTGTGCCAGAGCACGCTGCTATGCGGAGTTATATAAAGGAATCCTTGGAGAAGGGTCATATTCGCCCGTCGTCGTCACCATTGGGAGCAGGGTTCTTTTTTGTGGCCAAGAAGGATGGCTCTTTAAGACCTTGTATTGATTACCGCCTTCTTAATAAGATCACAGTCAAATTTCAGTATCCTTTGCCGCTGATGTCTGATCTGTTTGCTCGAATTAAGGGGGCTAGTTGGTTCACCAAGATAGATCTTCGAGGGGCGTATAATCTGGTGCGAATTAAACAGGGCGATGAATGGAAAACAGCATTTAATACGCCCGAGGGCCATTTTGAGTACCTGGTTATGCCATTCGGGCTTTCTAATGCTCCATCTGTGTTTCAGTCCTTTATGCATGACATCTTCCGAGAGTACCTGGATAGATTCATGATTGTATATTTGGATGACATTTTGGTCTTTTCGGATGATTGGGAGTCTCATGTGAAGCAGGTCAGAATGGTGTTCCAGGTTCTTCGTGCTAATTCCTTGTTTGTGAAGGGGTCTAAGTGTCTCTTTGGAGTTCAGAAGGTTTCATTTTTGGGTTTCATTTTTTCCCCTTCTACTATCGAGATGGACCCTGTTAAGGTCCAGGCCATTTATGATTGGACTCAGCCGACATCTGTGAAGAGCCTACAGAAGTTCCTGGGCTTTGCTAATTTTTACCGTTGCTTCATCGCTAATTTTTCTAGTGTTGCTAAACCGTTGACTGATTTGACCAAGAAAGGTGCTGATGTGGTCAATTGGTCCTCTGCGGCTGTAGAGGCTTTTCAGGAGTTGAAGCGTCATTTTTCTTCTGCCCCTGTGCTGTGCCAGCCAGATGTTTCGCTTCCATTTCAGGTCGAGGTTGATGCTTCTGAGATTGGAGCAGGGGCTGTTTTGTCGCAAAGAAGTTCTGATGGCTCGGTGATGAAACCATGTGCCTTCTTTTCTAGAAAATTCTCGCCTGCTGAGCGCAATTATGATGTTGGCAATCGAGAGTTGTTGGCCATGAAATGGGCATTCGAGGAGTGGCAACATTGGCTTGAAGGAGCTAAACATCGCGTGGTGGTCCTGACGGATCACAAGAATTTGACTTATCTCGAGTCTGCCAAACGGTTGAATCCTAGACAGGCTCGATGGTCGCTCTTTTTCTCCCGTTTTGATTTTGTGGTTTCATACCTTCCGGGATCTAAGAATGTGAAGGCTGATGCCCTGTCAAGGAGTTTTGTGCCTGACTCTCCGGGTGTTCCGGAGCCGGCGGGTATTCTTAAAGAGGGGGTAATTTTGTTTGCCATCTCCCCTGATTTGCGGCGCGTGCTGCAGAAGTTTCAGGCTGATAGACCTGACCGTTGTCCTACGTAGAAACTGTTTGTCCCTGATAGATGGACTAGTAGAGTTATCTCTGAGGTTCATTGTTCGGTGTTGGCTGGTCATCCTGGAATCTTTGGTACCAGAGATTTGGTGGCTAGATCCTTTTGGTGGCCTTCTTTGTCACGGGATGTGCGTTCTTTTGTGCAGTCCTGTGGGACTTGTGCTCGGGCTAAGCCCTGCTGTTCTCGTGCCAGTGGGTTGCTTTTGCCCTTGCCGGTCCCGAAGAGGCCCTGGACGCATATTTCCATGGATTTTATTTCTGATCTCCCTGTTTCTCAAAGGATGTCAGTCATTTGGGTGGTTTGTGATCGCTTCTCTAAGATGGTCCATTTGGTACCCTTGTCTAAATTGCCTTCCTCCTCTGATTTGGTGCCATTGTTTTTCCAGCATGTGGTTCGTTTGCATGGCATTCCTGAGAACATCGTCTTGGACAGGGGTTCCCAGTTTGTTTCAAGGTTTTGGCAGTCCTTTTGTGCTAACATGGGCATTGATTTGTCTTTTTCTTCGGCTTTCCATCCTCAGACTAATGGCCAAACCGAACGAACTAATCAGACTTTGGAGACATATCTGAGATGCTTTGTTTCTGCTGATCAGGATGATTGGGTGTCATTTTTGCCTTTGGCTGAGTTCGCCCTTAATAATCGGGCCAGCTCGGCTACTTTGGTTTCTCCTTTTTTCTGCAATTCTGGTTTCCATCCTCGTTTCTCTTCAGGGCAGGTTGAGCCTTCGGACTGTCCTGGTGTGGATACTGTGGTGGACAGGTTGCAGCAGATTTGGACTCATTTGGTGGACAATTTGACATTGTCCCAGGAGAAGGCTCAACGTTTCGCTAATCGCAGATGCTGTGTTGGTCCCCGACTTCGGGTTGGGGATTTGGTTTGGTTGTCATGTCGTCATGTTCCTATGAAGGTTTCCTCTCCTAAGTTTAAGCCTCGTTTCATTGGGCCATATAAGATTTCTGAAATTCTTAATCCTGTGTCATTTCGTTTGGACCTTCCAGCTTCTTTTGCCATCCATAATGTGTTCCATAGGTCGTTGTTGCGGAAATACGTGGCGCCTATGGTTCCCTCCATTGATCCTCCTGCCCTGGTGTTGGTCGAGGGGGAGTTGGAGTATGTGGTGGAAAAGATCTTGGATTCTCGTGTTTCGAGACGGAAACTCCAGTACCTGATCAAGTGGAAGGGTTATGGTCAGGAGGATAATTCCTGGGTTTTTGCCTCTGATGTTCATGCTGACGATCTAGTTCGTGCCTTTCATTTGGCTCATCCTGATCGGCCTGGGGGTTCCGGTGAGGGTTCGGTGACCCCTCCTCAAGAGGGGGGTACTGTTGTGAATTCTGTTGTCGAGCTCCCTCCTGTGGTCATGAATGGTACTTCGGTGAGTTCGGTCCGTGGGCTCCCTCTGGTGGCTGTGAGTGGAGCTGCTGCTTCTGAGGTTCCTTACACAGTTGACGTGGTTTATCCTTTGGTTAGCTTCTCTATTTAACTTCACTCAGATCGTTTCTCCATGCCAGCTGTCAATGTTTTAGCATTGGTTCAGTTCGCTCCTGGATCTGTCTGGTGTCTTGTCTTCTCCTGCAGAAGCTAAGTTCCTGATTGTTATTATTGTTCTTGTTTCTTTGTCCAGCTGGTTATCTTGATTTTGTCTTGCTAGCTGGAAGCTCTGGGATGCAGGGTGGCACCCCCGCACCGTGAGTTGGTGCGGAGGACCCTTTTGCACACTCTGTGCGGTCTTTTGTAGGTTTTTGTGCTGACCGCAAAGATTCCTTTCCTATCCTCTGTCTATTTAGTAAGTCGTGCCTCCCTTTGCTGAAACCTATCTCATTTCTGCGTTTGTGACTTTCATCTTTACTCACAGTCATTACATGTGGGGGGCTGCCTATTCCTTTGGGGAATTTCTCTGAGGCAAGGTAGGCTTTATTTTCTTCTCTAGGGCTAGCTAGCTCTTAGGCTGTGACGAGGCACCTAGGGAGCGTCAGGAGTGCTCCACGGCTATTTCTAGTGTGTGCGATAGGTTTAGGGCTTGCGGTCAGCAGAGCTCCCACATCCCAGAGCTCGTCCTGTATGAGTTTAACTATCAGGTCGGGTGCTCCTAACCACCAGGTCATAACAGGAACCATCCTGGCCACCATGGTTGTGGAATCTTTGTACTCCAATATCTCATACCAGGATGGATTAAATGCCTGCAAATTCTTCTTGGAAAACACAGGGACTGATGCAAATTCTGTGATGAAACTTATAAAATTCATCCTCACCCATAATTACTTTGAATTTGACAAGAAAATCTATCTACAGGAGACTGGCACAGCAATGGGAAGTAAAATGTCTCCACAGTATGCAAATCTTTTCATGGACAAGCTTGAAAGCGACTTTTTGTCCTCATGTCCCATCAGGCCTCTGGCGTACTACCACTACATTGATGACATTTTAATCATCTGGAAGGAGTTTGAGCCACAGCTAAAGACATTTCATGAACAGTTTAATCAATTTCATCCTACCATCAACTTAACACTCCACTACTCCTGTAGTGAAATTAACTTTTTGGACACCATCATTAAGCTGCAGAACAAAAAAATAGAGACATCACTGTATCAGAAGCCAATCGACCGTCAAACATACCTTAAATGGGACAGTTTCCATCCAAAACACATAAAAAGCTCCATTGTCTACAGCCAAGCCATCAGATACAGTCGTATATATTCCAACCCCATGGATAGGGATGAACACCTTGGTCGCCTCAGAAAGACCTTTTTGAATCAGGGCTACCATCCAAGAATAATTGAAAACCAGAATACAAGAGCCACCAGAATATCAAGGAATCACCTGCTACATTACAAAGCTAAAGAAGAAAATAACCGGGTACCTCTAGTAGTTACCTACAATCCAAATTTGGAGGTGCTAAGGGCAGCTGCACGGAAATTACAACCTTTACAACAAAAAGATGCCCAATTACAATCCATTTTTCCAGACCCCCCACTACTGTGTTTTAGGCAGCCCCCAAATCTAAGAAGCATCATTGTCAAGAGCTCCCTGTCCTCTCCAACAGCTGCAGGTACCTTTCCTTGCAACCAGAAAAAATGTAAAACCTGTCCATTTATAACGACCATGGACAAGATAACGATTCCCAACTCACATCAGGACTACAAGATCCCAGGTATTTTCAGCTGCGTCACTTCTAATGTGGTATACCTAATTATTTGTACTAAATGTCCAACTGGGGGTCTGTATGTGGGGGAGACAGGGCAAAAGCTTAGAACAAGAATGAATTCTCACCACCACACAATAAGAGAAAAAAGAATGGATCTACCTGTGGCAATACATTTTTGTCTCCCAAATCATAACATTATTAACATGAAATTACTTGTTACTATATTATAAACACTGGCGCTCACCCAGAGATACTGCCTAGTGATATTGCAGCTGCTGGCATCAGTCAGGGTAGTGCCCCCCTGTGTAACAATATAAACCAAAAAACAAACAGATAGATGCCGCGCTAGCAAATGTGGAAAACAATATCACTTATGGGTTATAGCACACGATAACCGACTAAAAGCAATAAACAAAGACAGAAAGCAAACAGACAATACTCCCCGTGGATTCACGTCAGTGGAACCCCCTGACCCAGAAACAGATACTCCCCCCACCACTATAGTACCGCACAGGCAGCACAGTCTATCCTGCAATGAGTTAAGTGCCAATATCTCTAACTTACCAATGGTATGACTGACACAGCTAAGTGCGGGTCCGCGTTGCGTGAGGGTAGATGTGCCTCTGTCCAATGTAAACCACCAAGGGTTCCGGCGTGGTGCGCGTCAGATGACGCTATGCAGCGTACCTCAGGGATGCCCCGGCCGGTAGCATTCCCCGGATACCGCACACAAACCATTGTTGTTTTTGTGTGCGGTATCCGGTGGTTTACATTGGACAGAGGCACATCTACCCTCACGCAACGCGGACCCGCACTTAGCTGTGTCAGTCATACCATTGGTAAGTTAGAGATATTGGCACTTAACTCATTGCAGGATAGACTGTGCTGCCTGTGCGGTACTATAGTGGTGGGGGGAGTATCTGTTTCTGGGTCAGGGGGTTCCACTGACGTGAATCCACGGGGAGTTTTGTCTGTTTGCTTTCTGTCTTTGTTTATTGCTTTTAGTCGGTTATCGTGTGCTATAACCCTTAAGTGATATTGTTTTCCACATTTGCTAGCGCGGCATCTATCTGTTTGTTTTTTGATGAAATTACTTGTGTTAAAAGGTAGCTTCAAATCTAAGAGAGACAGAAGAGTATGGGAATATAAAATGATGATGACCTTTGACAGTCTCACTGCAGGAATGAATGTGTCACACGGATTTATGTCTTTTTACATCAACTAAGGAACTTGCCCTTCAGACTATGAGGGGTCATCACAACAGAACCAGACCCCAATCAGAGGACAATAAAACAATCCTTATCTAAGAACTGGTCCAATATTTATGGGCATCACTCTTTATCACTCATGGTAATTTTGCTTCATGTCACATGTCTTATCCATGTTTTTTTTTCTGTGTTATGTTGTGCATAAATATGTGATTCTTCAGAATTTCTTTTAGTCTTTGCCTGATGAAGAGACCTGTGTAGTCTCGAAAGCTTGCAATTTGTTACCATCTTTTCAGTTAGACATTAAAAGCTATCAGCCACTGAGGACGCTCAATTCTAAATATTTTTCTAAGTTGATCTAGTAATTATTTAATCAGTATAACCAGAGAACAATTGCATTTTAATTTATGACAAAAAAGTCGAGAAATAATGAGTTTGATGTTGTTAATGTATTTTTAATATTATTTTGCCAATATATGAAGAATAACACAAGCATAACATATTGAACAAAATGTAAATAGTTTCACAATATAGTTCTACACATTAATTATACCACACTTTAGGATCTTTTTTCTACAGTACAGTCAAAAGAACAATATATGTGGGCTTCATTATTTGATTCTAGCATATCTTGTCAAGTGCAGAGCATAGACTCTTAAGATCATCCTTTATTTGACATAGGGCAAGCCTAACCTTCTGAAAGGAGTCTAAGATTTCCACGCTGCAAGTAAAAGGATCATACCGCAGATAGAATGGCTTGACCATCTTCACAGCATATTGTCTGCAAAACAAGTTAAGAATATTTATCAGCCTAAAAACTTCCAATTTTAAGTTTAGTGATCCTGGCACTAATACAATCAATAATTATTTGAATATTCAAGGTTTAGACAATGTGAATCCAAATCCTTTTGTTCATCTCTTAATCATTTTATTCTGTTCTTTTTCATTCAGTCTCATCAGAGGAGTATAAAATCAAACACCTATTCATTTGGTATGCCTTTATAAACATTTATAATAGGAATAAATGAAGAGCTCACTGATTTGAGTGTAGTACTTTAAAGAGAATCTTTCACCAGGTTTTGGCTACCTCCTCTGAGAGCAGCATGATGGAGGAAAAGAGACCCTGATTCCAACAATGTGTAACTTAGTATGCTGGGTGCAACAGTTATGACACAATGAGAGTTCTTGGATGTAGCATGTAGCAAAACTGAGAAAATAACTGCCCACACCAGGCTCTCTATATACATTGCCTATTGACAGTGAGCTACTTATCAGAGGAGGGGGTGTGGTCTGACAACTTGGCATAAGTCAGCTAGTCTGGGAAGTGATAATGTCCTAGTAAAAAAACTTTTATTGTAAGTAAACAATAGCACACAGCCTGATAAGTGATAGAGATAGCTGCTGAATTTGGTGTTTTCATATTACATAGCAAAAACCTGCTGACAGCTCTTGCAAAAAAGTGCAAATTTATTGAACACAGCTAAACATTAGAAACACATGGGAGCAATCTACAATTTCAGGATAAGCGACCACTGTAGTAACATGACGTTTCGGCTCTCCCGAGTCTTAATCATAACATCGCTTGGTATAGCAATGATAAATAAGCATAGCGAATCCTTCGCTTTACAGTATATGTGGTGCTAGTAGATGGTAAGACGATATATGGCCAACCATGGTTTGCTGCCCTGTGTGTTGGACCTGGAGTGAACGTCTTGTTTAGCGGCGCTCCCGCGCCCTGCTGATGTTGGCGTGATGTGTAGCACTTGGGACTTGTCTAGTCCATGACACCTGCACCTCGACTTTAATCGACTGAGTGCACACCATTGTACCTTATTTAGCTCTTGCAAAAAGTCAGTTTGCGAAACTGTGAGTCATTACTGAATAGTGTAGGTGTTTAGGAACCCTAGCACCTCAGCCTTGATGTTGTAGACCACAAAGAGTTACAGTAGTCGCCCTTGCTCTGTTGACTTAAAAACTGCAAAGTTGCAAACTTCCTCTTGCATTAGCATCAGCACAACAGCTATGCATGTGAGCTTCTTGGAATCGGTTTCCATTGCCAAGCAGCTGCATTGGCCTTGGCCACTTCATTCCCATTAAGGGAAATTTAATCCATCAATATATCAAGACATGTTAAACAATTATAAGCTTCCAGCATGTGGGAACAGTTTGGTGAGACCCATGACTGTACCCAAGTGTACAGAGCAAGATCCCTAAAGGCAAAGGCAGGTGACTTTAGTGTGACTTTACTTGATTGGATGGATATAAGAAGAAAAACTGTCGCACTACCAGTATATAATATTTCAGGGGTGCAAACTAGGGGTCATAAGTTCAAATAAGAACAAAAAGAACAAGAAAACCACCATGGGGAATGCACACCACTGCTGAATGATATATAAAAAGGTAAACTTTTATTGACAAACCGCCTAAAAACAATTAAAAACAATAACAATCAAACCCCTCCCACATACATATGCCCCGCAAATACACAGGTATATGGAGATGTGTTACATATAAATATACCAAACAATTCTGGCAATGCATATCAACGAAATAACAGTAACCAAACACCTAGATTGTGATGATCCCTAAATACCCCTGATGATAAGAAGAAATCCTGGAACCAGGATAATACAAAACAGATATGCACTAATATGCAGAGATAAAAATGGAGAATGGTACGCCAAAAGCAAACTATATGCTAATATTTAGAATATTTGAGGCCCATTACCTATAACAAGAGCTGTGGTTCCTATAGGCCAGCCGGTAAGAGTGTCAAAATGAACAATTTGTCTGCACTTACAGGGAAAAATGCCCCCGAAATGACCACAGCAATGACTAATCATCAGATCAAATTCCTTCTTGTTTCTCATTAGCGATGGGTGTGGGTGAACTCATGGATGTTCAGGTCTGGCAGGTAAGGCCAGCGTCACACTTAACGTATTGAATGTTTTGGTCACTTTTGAATGTTGGTTGTGCTTTCACACTCGTGGTAGCATGAGACTGATTCTTCATCCCACACAAGTGGCTCAGGTAGTGCAGTGTTGTGAATTCCGTTCTTGGGCTCCCTCCGGTGGTTGTAAATGGCACTTTTGTGAATTCTGCCCTTGGGCTCCCTCTGGTGGTTTTGAGTGGAACTGCCGCTCCTTGGGTTTAGCTTTAGCAGCTGCTTTCACTAATCGTCTTTCCTGGCTCTGCTATTTAACCTGGCTCTAGTCTTCAGCCTATGCCACTTGTCAATGTTCTCTGGCTGGATTCACATCTCTGCTTGGATACTCCTGGTTTCCTGACCAGTTCTGCAAAGATAAGTTCTGGCTTTGCTCATTTCAGTCCACCTGTTGTGGACTTATTGTTCTGTGCATTCTATTTTTGTCCAGCTTGTCATTATGGATTTTTTCTGTTAGCTGGAAGCTCTGGGAAGCAGATTTACCCTCCACACCTTTAGTCAGGTGTGGAGATTTTGCAAACTCTGTGTGGATTGTTTTGTAGTTTTTATACTGACCGCACAGTATCCTTTCCTGTCCTATCTATCAAGCTAGACTGGCCTCCTATGCTAAAATCTGATTTCATCTCTGCGTATGTTATTTTCCCCTCCTCTCACCGTCAATATTTGTAGGGGGCTATTTTTCCTTTGGGGATTTTCTCTGAGGCAAGATAGGTTTCCTGTATCCATCTTTAGGGGAAGTTAGATCTTAGGCTGTGCCGAGGGGTCTAGGGAGCGTCAGGTACCCCCCACGGCTATTTCTAGTTGCGCTGCTAGGTTCAGGGTCTGCGGTCAGTACAGATACCACCTCCTTCAGAGCTTGTCTCATGTTGTTCCTAAACCACCAGATCGTAACAGTGCAGCTCATCTAGGATGGCACATCAATGGGAGCTGTGGCAGGAAGGTTTGCTGTGTCTGTCAGCGTAGTGTCCAGATGCTTGAGGCACTACCAGGAGACAGGCCAGTATTCCAGGAGTCATGGAGGGGGCCTTTGCCACAGAACACCAGGATTGGCAAATTTACCACTCGCGCCCTGTGCTCTTCACAGATGAAATCAGGTTCACACTGAGCACATGTGACAGACGTGACAGAGTCTGGAGATGCTGTGGAGAGCGATATGCTGCCTGCAAAATCCTCCAGCATTAATCCACCAATATTCCCCAAACTGTCAACGGGGAACAAAAAGAGGGCATAAAAAACAAATTTTAATCAGTAAATCACAATTAAAACATGCAACAATAGAAAAAAAGCACAGTAAGGCTCACAATACATATATTTGAGAACAATAAATACCAGATAATATCGTAGCAGTAACCATGTGCAACCACTGAGGAATATTCTGTCAATATTGGTCACTATATTTCTCAATTAGTAGTTCATAATATAACATTACTCCTATAATCCTCAAATGGCTTTACTAACAATAAAGTGCCAAAGTGCACCAATATTGACAGAATATTCCTCAGTGGTTGCACATGGTTACTGCTACTATATTATCTGGTATTTATCTGGTATTTATTGTTCCCAAATATATGTATTGTGAGCCTTACTCTGCTTCTTTCTATTGCTGTATGTTTTAATTGTGATTTACTGATTAAAATTTGTTTTTAATATATAGCATATGCCCTCTTTTTGTTCCCCGTTGACAGTTTGGGGAATATTGGTGGATTAATATGATTTTGAGATGTGCCAAATACTTTAGGACTTTTGATAAATTCAAAATCCTCCAGCATGACCGGTTTGGCAGTGGGTCAGTAATGGTGTGGGGCGGCATTTCTCTGGAGGGCCGCACAGCCCTCCTTGTGCTCGTCAGAGGTAGCCTGACTGTCATTAGGTACTGAGATGAAATCCTCAGATCCCTTGTGAGACCATATGCTGGTGATTAGGGTTGAGCGAAACGGGTTGAAATTGTTCAAAAGTCGCCGACTTTTGGCAAGGTCGGGTTTCATGAAACCCGACCCGACCCCAGTGGGGGGTCGGCCATGAAGTCGGCCATCTTTTGAATCTGGAATCGGAATTCCGATCCCGATTCCCGATATGTTTAAGATATCGGGAATTGGTATCGGAATTCAGATTAAAGTGTAAAATATAGAATTAAAATAAAAAATATTGCAATACTTACCCTCTGACGCGCCCTGGTACTAACCGGCAGCCTTCCTCCTTCGAATCCGCGCTTCTAGGACCTTGCCGTGACGTCGCGGCTTGTGATTGGCCGCGCGGCCGCCCATGTGACCGCTCGCGCGGCCAATCACAAGCCGCGACGTCACCGAAGGTCCTGGAAGGGCTGATTCTTAGGAAGGAAGGCTGTCGGAAGGAAGCAGGGCGCTTCCGAGGGTGAGTATATACCTAATAGGAATATACTCACCCTCGGAAGCGCCCTGCTTCCTTCCGACAGCCTTCCTTCCTAAGAATCAGCCCTTCCAGGACCTTCGGTGACGTCGCGGGTGACGTCGCGGCTTGTGATTGGCCGCGCGAGCGGTCACATGGGCGGCCGCGCGGCCAATCACAAGCCGCGACGTCACCCGCGACGTCACCGAAGGTCCTGGAAGGCTGATTCTAAGGAAGGAAGGTTCCCGGTTAGTACCAGGGCGCGTCAGAGGGTAAGTATAAGGATATTTTTTATTTTAATTCTATATTTTACACTTAAATATGGATCCCAGGGCCTGAAGGAGAGTTTCCGCTCCTTCAGACCCTGGGAACCATGGAAACCCAATGCACTGCATTGGGTTTCGAGTTTCGGCCGACCCCGACCCCGACTTTTTTATAGGATCGGCCGATTTCACTCGACCCGACTTTTCCAAAAGTCGGGTTTCGTGAAACCCGACCCGATCCTATAAAAGTGAAGGTCGCTCAACCCTACTGGTGATGTTGGCCCTGGGATCCTCCTAATGCAGGACAATGCCAGACCTCATGTGGCTGGAGTGTGTCAGCAGTTCCTGCAAGATGAAGGCATTGAAGCTATGGACTGACCCGCCCATTCCCCAGACTTGAATCCGATTGAATACATCTGGGACATCATGTCTCGCACCATCCACCAACATCACGTTGCACCATAGACTGTCCCAATAGTTGGCAGATGCTGTAGTCCAGGTCTGGGAGGAGATCCCTTAGGAGACCATTCACCGCCTTATCAGGAGCATGCCCAGGAATTGTAGGGAGATCATACAGTAACGTGGAGGTCACACACACTCTACTGAGCATCATTTCCTTGTGTTAAGGCATTTCCACTGAAGTTGGATCAGCCTGTAACTTCATTTTCCACTTTGATTTTGTGCATCATTCTAACTCCAGACATCCGTAGGATATTAGTTGTGATTTACCTTGATCATTTTTAGGTTTTATTGTTCTCACCACATTCCACTATGTAATGAAGAAAGATTTATAACTGGAATATTTCATTCAGTGATATCTAGGATGTGGGATTTTATGAATAATACAGTATACCGCATAGGAAATGTGGACTACATCCACGCTGCCAAAGTAATGCAATTCCGGAGGAGTGATTGACTCGTGGATCTGCAGCAGCCTAAATCGACACACACTCTGACTCTGTAATATCAGGTGAGCAGTTTTTGATTGAAAGCTCTCTGGCTCATTTGTGGGATAAGACCCTATTTTGCGCTTTGTGTCTCCCTCTCTTTCAAATATTACCCTTTATGAATAAGCAATACAATGCTATACAATGTGCAGAAAGTGTGTATAATAGATGCATATAAGATTTAAACAGATTCATCTAGTAGAGCCCATTGCCGTATATCCTACAGGAAGAATGAAACTACTGCAAAAATGTATCCAAGGCAGGTATGTTGAGTATCAAATGTGCAATCGTGAGATGTACACAGACCATAGGTAAAGTAGATAGAAGATCATAGAAGTCAAGCTGGGAACTCTCAGCTCTCAGTGGGGTATAAGAAACATGATATAGGCAAGCTGGGCAAACGGGTGGATATACCTACTGGTACCTGGAATGTAGGGATCCCTCAGATAGTAAATAAGCACATGAACCAATAATGTGCAATCAGGACAGGGAGAGAGAACCCCACACGTATTGGCATGTCAAGCACAGCTCCATCAGGGGAAGTGTGGTCAATACTGCCAATCTGATCTTATCTACATAAAAAATTAGACCAAAATTAAGTATCGGTGGAGATCGTGGCACTGCTACACATGGGCGGAAGTGGAAGCCTAATGATGCGCTGTGCTAGTATGGGAAGGCGTCTTTGCCCATATCTAGCCGGACGCATGTGCAGTACCCTGGATATAGGAACAGCAATTTCTACAGAGTGATGATGAATTTGATTCGACTCTGATATGGAGCAATATGCAGGCGCAGTCTTAAATGAAAAGCAGTAGGAAAATTAACACAGAGTGAGCAGGCACTACTGATAAGAGTATTCATCAGTTGGCACCTGTGCTATAAATAAATAGATAAATAAAAAAAAATGAAGTGGTGTCTCTTCTATTTTACATGATCAGCCATGCAAAACTGATAGATGTGGGCTGCAACCATCAGCTGTCAACTTTACCATGGCTGGTGTCACGCCGTTTTAAGGTGATAAAGGGGCAGGACGGCATACTGGGACCCGCATCTGTCTCTGCCACTATAAGGGGCCCTGGCTTTCCCTTATCTCAGGGGTACCTATGAAGGTTAGGAGGCCTGAGCCACCAGCGTATCCCTGTCTCCTGTGCAGGCCCTATCAGTGACCCCCTCTCCCCCCAAGGGAGGTGGACTGCACCAGTAAATAAATATCACAATAAACAGGGTATACAGGCAAGGTAAAGGAAAACCACACTTAGCTTAATTCTGCAAGGCACAGCACAGCAGGAAGAAACACCAAATACAACGGACACAGCTGTAGAACAACAGTTCCCAGCTAGCTCCTACTCCCGGCTTGGTCGCTGAAGAATGAACTAACACCGACAGTCAGCTGATGAACTAGGTGACTTCTTAAAGGATGGAGGGAGTGGTCACAACAAACATCAGCCGACCCAGCAGCAATGCAATAACATCAGCGGCCACCAGGGGAAAAAACTGCATTAACCCCCCGATGACCAGAAAGGAATCCAAAATTGGATCGTGACAGTACCCCCCTTTCAATGAGGGGTCTCTGGACCCTCAACACTGGACCTCACCAGTAAACAACCTACAGTGAGAACGACTCGATTCACCAGAGTTCACCTCCCCAGACACCTGACCCTCAGGTTTACGGTGGACACAGTACGGTGGAGAAGACAACATAGGCGGCACAAATCTCCAGAGCGCCGACCTGTGGAATGAGTTGTGTATGGGCATTACTGAGGGTAACACCAACTGGTAAGTCTTCGGACTGACAATGGCTGACACCCGATATGGCCCGATTACCCTCGAACTCCAGATTCCAGTTCCACCCTTCCACCTGATATTTTTGGTGGACACCCATACGTAGTCATTCACACACAGGTCTGGACCTGAATGTTTATTTTCACGCATGCATCTGCCACAAGATGGTGAACTCTTTACAGAACCAACAACAGAGGCGTCCCCCTGTGTCACCAAACTCACACCCCCACTATGCACCGAGGGAACCACCACCCTCCTCTGACCCCTCCTCCTTAGAGGTCTCTGACATACCGGGTTAGAATGTAGAGAGGGAAGAGTCTTGCCCCTACTTCATTTAAGCACCTCTACTGCCCCCACTGGAGAAGAAGCGGTAGGTTGTAGAGAAGGACAGCAGTTATCGTAGCTCCAGGGCAGCAGTCCTCACACGACTGACCCCAGCAGACTACTTCTCTGGACCGCCAGTCTATGACAGGGTTGTGTCTTTTCAACCATGGGAAACCTAAGACAATGGGAGTTGGTATGCCCTCCAAGACATAACATGACAGGTACTCTTCACGACAAACCCCTATACGCAGAAGTATATTGTCAACGACTTGGGTAATGGTCCCCTGGCTGAGCGGTACAGAGTCAATGGCCTCGACGCTTAGGGGTCTAGCTAGCGACCTACTCATCAGGCCTTGGGTCTGGACAAAATGAGCATTCATCAAATTGACTCCTGCTCCACTGTCCACCAGCACCGGAATATTCTCAGTTACACCACCAACAACCACCTCAGCAGGTAAAGTACACTGAGACGAGAAAACGGAGGAAATATACACTCCCTGGTCGCTTCCTTCCACACAACCAGGGGGACGCGGCTTTTTAGATGGAACAGGTATTTTGGTGCGAGCTGGGCAGACATTGATAAAATGACCAGTCTGCCCACAGTAGAAACATGCCCCCACACCACGGCGAACCCCTGACAACCCCGTTTGGGAACCAACTCCTCCCAGCTGCATGGGTTCGTCTGCCTGCCTAGGTGTGTCCTCCTCCCTAGCAAGGATTATAGGGGGCACATTTGGTGTGTGCCTCTACCTCAAGCGTCTATCCACCCAGATGGCAAGGGACATGGCGGCCTCCAACGACTTGGGAGCGGCGTACTGCACCAGAGTATCTTGTAATCTAGGGGACAGACCCTGCACAAAATGGCTCCTAAGGGCCGGGTCATTCCACTGTGTGTCAGTGGCCCACCTCCTGAACTCTGAACAGTAGTCCTCCGCCGGCCGGCCCCCTTGCTTGATCTTACGGAGTCGGGATTCCGCCAAGGAGACGCCGTCTGGGTCACCATACACCAGCGCCAGAGCTGCAAAAAACTCATCCACTGACAGTAGAGTTGGAGAACCGGTCGGCAGGGAGAAGGCCCAGGTTTGGGGATCACCTTTAAGAAAGGAAATGATGATTCCCACCCGTTGTTCCCCACTCCCTGATGAACGAGGGCGGAGCCTAAAGTATAACTTACAGGCCTCCTTAAAAAACAAAAATGTATCTCTCCCACCAGAGAGCCTGTCAGGAAGAGATATCTTGGGCTCTGGTTGAGCATGTACCTGGGCCGAAGCCCAAAACCCCACCAACTGCTGCAGCTGCTGCACCAGTAAATAAATATCACAATAAACAGGGTATACAGACAAGGTAAAGGAAAACCACACTTAGCTTAATGCTGCATGGCACAGCACAGCAGGAAGAAGCACCAGATACAACGGACACAGCTGTAGAACAACAATTCCCAGCTAGCTCCTATTCCCAGCTTGGTCGCTGAAGAATGAACTAACACCGACAGTCAGCTGATGAACCAGGTGACCTCTTAAAGGATGGAGGGAGTTGTCACCACAAACATCAGACGACCCAGCAGCAATGCAACAACATCAGCGGCCACCGGGGGAAAAAACTGCATTAACCCCCGATGACCAGAAAGGAAAAAAGGTCTTAAACTGAGGCAGCCCAAAGTCACCTCAGAAAAGGTGCATATATTAAATGCACCAATTCTAGTGGTTTGCCAGGCTCTTTCAATTTGCCCTGATGCAGTTGCAAGTGGGCCAATGGTGTTGGAGTTGACATCAGCTGTTTTATGGCCACTGTCATCAAGCCCACAGGTTGGTAATGGAGAAGCTTCTATTAGACACCCCATTACTAACCCCATAGTTAGGTTGCAAAAAAGACACAGCCAGAATACAATCCTTTATTTGAAAGAAAGACACAGACTCCTTTATTTCAAATAAAAAAAAAAAAAAGCAGTTATAATCACCTTACACCTAATCCATTGAAGCCCTTGTCACGTGTGAAAAGCAGAAAAAACAGTAACACGGACTACCTGCAGAAGTCCGTGTTTGGAGTCCACGCCTGAACACTTGGTGTTTGAAAATCATGTAGAAAAAGGTGTGAATGACCAAAATTACAAGTAATTAGATAACAAAAAATAATCTTTTATTGGTAATGATTAAAAAGAGTAGAAATACCAAAGTTAGCCATAAGATGGCACCACACGGAAGAAGGCTCGGAACCCTTGGAAGAAGGCTTGTACACCGAAATATATGTAGGGACTTCTGACGCCACACTGCACTCCTCATAAATACTTGATATACTTGTTCTCCTATGTCTACTTCTAATTTGTGACATTATGTATGGCTTATACCATACCCTATTTATACTTTATACTATTGTTTAAATCACTTGCCATCCCTTTGTCAAATTTTACCTGTAGTCATTAGTTACAGATTTACTTCCTTTGACCTTTTGTTTTAACCCTGTTTACACTTGTATTCATTTGTCAATTACCGCGTGGCGCCATCTTAAGGCTAACTGGTAGTTCTACTGTTTTTAATCATCTAATATATAATTGCCTAGAATACTACTTCCTGCAATTTGTGCCAACTTCCTGTCCGGAGCTAATGTCCGGAGCTAATGTCCGGAGCTAATGTGCGGAGATAATGTCCGGAGCTAATGTCCGGAGCTAATGTCCGGAGCTAATGTCCGGAGCTAATGTCCGGAGATAAGTGACGTCAACAGTGTCCAGTGTCTGATTGGTTGCCGCCTGCTGCGAGCGACCAATCAGAAACGTGCCGTACTGTGACACACTCCGCCCGCCATTTTGGTGTGATTTTTGAATTTTTACCTCACAGCAAGTTTCTACTGCGTGGAGGCGGGCCCAGTGACGTTGCTCTTCAAGCTCCTGCCGAATGTCGTCAAAAAAATGATAATACCATTTACCAAAACTTTATATATTTAGTTGTGAAGTGGTTCAGTGACATTTTCACACCAATTTTGAACTTTTGTTTGGTGTTTTCTCCATATACTGCCTATTATTTTTGTTCTTTCTTACTATTATTTATTAATTGTATTATTCTTACATTTGAATAAATAAAGTATATATGGATTCTAGACTCCCGATTCTTTAGAATCGGGCTGCCATCTAGTTACCAATAAAAGATTACTTTTTATTATCTAATTACTTGTAATTTTGGTAATTCACACCTTGTTCTATATGATTTTCATTTGTGTGATGTAGAACCATATTTTCAGTTCTTTATTTTTTGTTTTATTAATGCATTTCACATGTGATGACATATTTTTCTATACATCAGGTGTACAGTACAGACCCCAAAACTTTATATGCATTTACTTCCTGGGTCAAACTTGCAGTTAACCATTTGTCTTCTGCAAACACTCTTCCCTGCTAATACAGGTGCTCATACTACAAACTGCTGCAAAAGTGGTTAACCATTTGTTTGCCGTTTCACTGTGTCTCTGCCATTGACCATCTATCTTCTGATAGAATAAAACTCTGTTATTAACCATTTGCTTGCTGCAAATCCTAGACTGACTATTAGTGTTGAGCATTCCGATACCACAAGTATCGGGTATCGGCCGATATTTGCGGTATTGGAATTCCGATACCGCGTTCCGATACTTTCAGTATATCGGATACTGGAATCGGAAGTTCCTATAATTCAAACAGCCAGAATTCAGCCAATGAGGAATGATTAGAAGTGTGGGCACATCCTGTTCTGCATGGTGGCCATGTAACTACTGTGATTGGCTGCTGAAATGATGTCATGATGCACTATAAAAGTCGCTGCCGCCATTTTGGGTTCACTCTGCTGTGAATTCAGTTAGGGACAGGACACTGTGTTCTGACTGAGGGCCAGTTTAGAGATAGCGATTTGCTTCATTGTGCTTTACCCAGGCTAATTTAGCAACCGCTGTGTGAGAACCTTGTTTTTGCCTTGCAGCGCTGTTCACAAGTGTCTGAAAGGTCTCTGTGTGAGTGCAGCTCACTCTGTAGTCTGGTCTGCAGCCACCGCTGGTTGTAGTCAGCTTAGGGTGCATCACTGCCTCATACCGTTCCATTATCCATTTTTCAATTAGTGCAGCCAGCTGCACATTTGTTCAAATTTATCCTATTAGTGGCTTCCCATCCGTATACAGCCAGATTGTGGGAAAACACTATAGGATTGCATAGAGGAGCTTGGGCTAAACTTCTATGCCTTTAATGTCTCCTCCACCTCCACCACTACATCCTACATTATTCTTAGTTGTTGTCCTTCATGTAGAATTAACCTACAAGGAAAGAAAGGGTTTATTTTAATTCCGATATTTTGGTCCCATTGACTTGCATTGGTATCGGGTATCGGTATCGGCGATATCCGATATTTTTCGAATATCGGACAATACAATCCTATACCGATACTTATGGATATCGGAAGGTATCGCTCAACACTACTGACTATACATCTAGTTTGCATAACCACACTCCTGACTCTGCGTCTATTGGTATTTCCTTTTACGCTTGTCTGCCTGTAACACTGCATATCCTGCTGTCTTGGTCCTCACTGAACTACTGTGCATGTCTGTGACTGCAGTGCCATCTCTTTCAGTCTGTGTAGCTCAACCTGTACTATGGTTTAGAACATCCACCTCACCAGGTGAGCCCATAAAATAATACCAAGGATTTTGAATGAAATTTTAAAAATAGTCCAGTGATTGTTATGATTAGGTGCAGAAATACTTTTATCCATATAGTATGTGGTGGTTGAAAGTTTGTAAACCCTTCAGAATTTCCATATTTCTACATAAATTTGACCTAAAACTACATCAGATTTTCACACAAGGCCTAAAAGTAGAAAAAGAGAAGCAAATCAAACAAATGAGTGAAAAATATTAAACTTTGCAATTTTTCATTGAGTTAAATGATCTAATATCACATGTATGTAAGAGGCAAAAGCAGGCAAACCTTTAGGATTAGCAGATCATTTGCAGGTGAAATTAGAGTCTGGTGTTCTCAATCAGTTGGATGAGGTGTGAGTGGGTGACCTCTTTTATTTAAACAACATGAATAAATGTTTGTGAAGGAGTATCAGGGCATGAACAAAGGAGATTTCTGAGGACCTCAGAAAAAGAG
Organism: Ranitomeya imitator; assembly: GCF_032444005.1. Lineage (NCBI taxonomy): Eukaryota > Metazoa > Chordata > Amphibia > Anura > Dendrobatidae > Ranitomeya > Ranitomeya imitator. Next base: position 199,924,818 of record NC_091285.1, on the reverse strand, counting down.
CTGTTTGTGCTCCTCCGGTGTGAAAATGTTACAAAACTATCTTAAAAGAATTTCTACATGACCAATCACAGATAGACTGTATACAAATTGGGTGAATTTGAGACCCAAGGAGTGGTCAACCAACAAATTTTTCTCTTATAACAAGGCGAACACCAGTCAGCAAGGGCACAAATGAACACAGAGCATCTTCTAAGCCTGGGGAGGGGAACCTTCGGCCCATGACATTGTTTTTTATGGCCTTCAGACAGATTCCAAGGGACAGCAGTAAATGTTTGGGCACCCCTGGTCAAAATTACTGTTATTGTGAAAAGTTAAGCAAGTTGAAGATGAAATGATCTGTAAAAGGGCTGAAGTTAAAGATGACACATTTCCTTTGTATTTTAGGCAAAAAAATGGTAATTTTTTACATCTTAAAAATTACAAAAAGGAAAATGGGACAATGCAAAAATTTGAGCACCCTGCATGATTAGTACGTCGTAGCCCTCACTTTTGCAACTATAACAGCATGCAGATGCTTTTTAAAGCCAAATTGAAACTCCAGTGGCCTCACTAGTAGATGCGTCTTTTCTGGGCGGCTGTGGGCTGCAATTTTTTTTTGTTGGAGAGGGTCAATATCCATGGCTCCTTCCTAGTCTGAGAATACCAGCCTCAAGCTGTCTATTTTAGCTTGGCTGGTTGTCAAAAATGGGGGGACCCTACACCATTTTTTAAATTATTTATCAGTGAGACCAGGCATACGCTGATGAGAGTAGTGCTCTAATTTGCTTAAAATCAGATCAGGTGTTTCTCGGGCTGTCACATAAATGACAACATACGAAACACCGTATGTTTGGGCTCCCATTTATTTGAATTGGGTCCCGGTACAAGTTCTGGTAATGTTTTGGTACCCAAACTGAACTTTTTTAAAATATTCGGCCGAACCCACCACACCCAATCATCCACGGGTAAGCCCATCACTAATCATCAATATAACTATGCCTCTAGATAATTCCTTGAGTGGTATAGTTTCCCAAATTTGTGTCACTTGTGGTGAATTTCCACTGTTTAGGCATATCAGGGGCTCACGAAACACAACAGGGCACAAACAGATCATTCCATCAAAATTAGAGCTCCAAATCATCACTACTTCCTTTCCGAGCATAACCATGAGCCCAAAAAGTAGTTTTCCGCTACAAAAATATTTTTGTACAAATAATGTGCTTTTTTATTTTCACTGTTTAACACTATAAATTTCTGTGGACGTGTGGGAAATGTTATTAATAAACAATTTTTTTACACAACTCTCCAGTTTAAGAGCAAAAAAATGAAAAGTTTGAAAATTGCAACATTTTCAAAATTTTTGCCAAATTTACAATATTTTCACAAATAATCGCAAGTCATATCGAGCAAATTTTACCACTATCATGAAGTACAGTAGGTCATGAGAAAACTATCTCAGAATCGCTGGTATTCATTGAAGCATTTCAAAGTTATTACCTCATAACTTGACACTGTTCAGAATTATAAAAATTAGCCTTGTCAGGAAGGTAAAAACAGACTTAGGGGTGAAGGGGTTAAGTTCTGAAATCTTGGTCAAACTTATCTGAGCACACAAATCTCCTAGGGTCCCAAAAATGTTAAAATGTAAAAAATGACAATATATATTTTGTTTTGCATAAAATATAACTGAAATGTGTCATCTTTAAATTTTTGCCCTTTTACCAATCATTATATCTTCAACTTGCTTAACTGTTCACAATAAAAGTAATTTTGACTAGTGGTGTCCAAATTTTTACATGCCACTCTATGTGCCCCAGCATATCCTGTGATGTATATGCCCCAATGTCTCTAGTGATGTGCAATGAAGAGCAAAGGGGTAAAAATGTTTTTAACTTTTGACTTTCAGGCTCTGAACTTGAGTCTACCATCATTTTACAGATAATCATCTTGGATATCTCATACTTAAATTTGACTTGCAACTATTTAGCATACGATTAGTTATGCAGATTCTTGTCATGTCACTGCAATGTTACTGCTTTGCTGCTAAAGATCTAAATTTAAATTTTTATTATTTTGATAGTATTTTGAAAATCCACGTCTGGCTTTCATTACTGCCTGAATCCTTCTAGACATGCTCTCGGTCAGATTCTAACATGTTTGGGTTGAAATTTGAACTCAGGTCCCTTGTTCACATTCCCAAAGTTGGTGCATACTGGTCAACTCACTTGGGTATGTACACAGTTTTTTCTTAAATTCTACCCACAAGTGTTTGATTGGCTTAATGTCTAGGGACTGTGGGGACCATTGCAGCACCTCTATTTAATTGTCATTGAACCATTTCTTTGCCAATCTTGACGTATGCTTCCTGTTGTTGTCCTGTTGGAACACTATGTTGTCCTTTTCATACCCATAGTTCTTGAGTGTACTAAGTGACTCATCTTGTAGGATATTCACATATAGTTCAGCATTGAGACCACCATCGATCCTGGTCAGGTATCTAATGCCTTTGGCTGTGAAACAACCCCATTTCATCAGGCTTCCTCCACCGAACTTGACATTTCCTTAAATTTCTCAATCCATTATCCCCTTTTTCCCTTGTTTTTTTCACACCCATGTCTACCTTTCAGAGCCTAGCCTATTGATTTTCATGTCATCACATCAAAATACCCGTTTCAAATCTTTAAATGTACACTTTTTATTCTTATTTGCAAACTCGAACTGACACTTATTATGGCAATATTGAAGTTGAGGCTTCTTCACCTTTTTTCAGGCCACCATTCTAGATGTGTGTAATGTGCGTCTCATGGTGCTTGCATCACTGTCTATGATCTCAATATTATGAAGCATACGAGTCACCTCCACTGCCGTCTTTGTCGTGCCAGAACTGATAGACTTTGGGATCAGCCGACTTGTTGACTCTGATATTTTGCCTAGATGTCCACCTTTTGGCATCTGAATGGATGGACGGACTTCATTTTGTATTCCTTCAACTGCCATGGAACTCGTATGATGCAGTTTGGCAATTTCTTGGCGAAGAGGCCGCTATCGATGAGCTGGATGATGCTGTTTCTCTGTTCTTGGGAATCGTCTTCATGGCTGCTCCTCAATTCGAACCAATGACCTTTCACTTGGGAATCAACCTAATACACTGAGGTCTTGGGGAATGTGAGAACAGGTTGTATTTAGTAGTGGTCAGGAGGAAAAATATTTTTCCACCACCAGGATCAAAACAGTAACAATGCAGTGAAATGACAAGCATCTGCATAACTAATCGCATGCTAAATAGTTGCAAGTCACATTTATGTATGAGATAGCCAAGATGATTGTCTATAAAATGATGGTAGTCTCATGATCCAAACAGTAGTGGATGGTGAGATATTGAGCCTGAAAGTCAAAGGTTCAAAACATTGCTACCCTTTTCCTCTTCACTGTATGTACCCCCAGCATCTCCCGTAATGTATGTTCTGCGGTGTTTTTTGTGATGTACATTACCCCAGCCCTTCCTCTGCTTTTTTGCCCCAGTGTCTCATGTGATGTATCTTCCCAGAGTCTCATGTGATGTATGTGCCCCAGCCTAATCTCTGGTGTATGTGTCCCTAGTGCTTCCTATGATGTACGTGTTCCCCAGCCCCATCCATAGAATCTACTATGATGCATATGCCCCAGTCTCTTTTGTGATTTATATGACCAAGCATCTCTTGTGATGTATATAACCTGGTGTCTCCTGTGATATATATGCCTTTATGATAGCAGCTCCTGTGTTGTATACACCCCAGCATCTCCAATAATGTATTTACCCTAGCCCCAGTGTCTCCAGTGATATAAATGCCACAGCGTCTCCTGTTATGTATATGCCCCCATATTTCCTATGTGTTGTATATGCTGCAGCTCCAGTGTCTCCTATGTGATGTGTATAGAACAGTCTCGGTGCCTCCTATGTAATTTATACTGCAGCCCTTCCACTGCTTGAGTTCTATAAATGTAACGTGAGCAGTGATTGATTCATCCTGTGAGGAGACCTGCAGTGTAACATGCATATGTGTTCAGAATTTACTGCTGTGAGTTCTTTTCAAAATTAAACATGAAGCGTTAACTGTGCTGCAAGTAGCAACGTCATCATTACAACTCAACATAGTCGCACCAAAGAGAAGCAGCTCCAGCCATCACATTAGGGGTGAATTAATAAAATGCTTGACCAAACATAGCAGTACAAATTTCAAGTTCATAATCTTGAAATGTGTAAGAGGTGTGTGGATATTTTCTGCGCTGCCACAACAGTATAATTTTAAGACTTGATGAGGTAGTAATGGTGGTCTATTCAACGCGTTTCAGGGTCTCAGTGACTCCTTCAGAAAATGTCACGCAAATGTCGTCCTTCGCTAGAAAATATCCACACACCTCTTAAACATTCCATTATATGGCCGCTTAGCGTTCCATGGATCTGCAGCAGCCGACAATTTGAGCGTATGTTTCTCATCAGCAGGTGAGAAGTTTTTCTAAATATATTACCCTAAATCTGTGGCATAAGACCCTATTGCGCTTTTTTCCTTCTTGAAACCCAAGTTCATAATCTTATATGGCCCTCGATATAGATATAGATTTATATAGATATATATATACTAGATGGTAGCCCGATTCTAACGCATCGGGTATTCTAGTATATGTATGTAGTTTATTTATGAAGATTTTAGAATAATACATTCAATCCGCAGGATTCGGCCGGCCGCGAACAATTAGCGAAGCATGGTTCAAATCCCACGACTGCGCCTGTCGCTGATTGTTCGCGGCGAAGCCACATAGTATATAGCACAGCCACGTAGTATATAACAGCCCATGTAGTAAATAGCACAGCCACGTAGTATATTGCACAGCCACGTAGTATATAGCACATCCACGTAGTATATAGCACATCCCACGGAGTATATAGCACAGCCCATGGAGAATATAGCTCAGCCCACGGAGAATATAGCACAGCCCATGGAGTATATTGCACAGATCACGTAGTATATTGCACAGGCCACATAGTATATTGCACAGCCCGCATATTATATTGCACAGCCCGCGCAGTACCACGCACACAGTATATAACACAGGTGATGTAGTGTATAACACAGGCCACGTAGTGTATGACACAGGCCACGTAGTGTATAACACAGGCCACGTAGTGTATAACACAGGCCTCGTAGTGTATAACACAGGCCACGTAGTGTATAGCACAGGCCACGTAGTATATAGCACAGCCCACGTAGTATATTGCACAGCCACGTAGTATATTGCACAGCCCACATAGTACATAGCACAGCCCACGCAGTATATTGCACAGCCCGCGTAGGACATTGCACAGCCCGCGTAGTACATTGCACAGCCCGCGTAGTACATTGCACAGCCCGCGTAGTACATTGCACAGCCCATGTAGTACATTGCACAGCCCACGTAGTACATTGCACAGTCCACATAGTACATTGCACAGCTGGCGCAGTATATTGCACAGCCCACATAGTACATAGCCCAGCCCACGCAGTATATTGCACAGCCCACGCAGTATATTGCACAGCCCGCGTAGGACATTGCACAGCCCGCGTAGGACATTGCACAGCCCGCGTAGGACATTGCACAGCCCATGTAGTACATTGCACAGCCCACGTAGTACATTGCAGTCCACGTAGTACATTGCACAGCCCGCGCAGTATATTGCACAGCCCATGCAGTATATTGCACAGCCCGCGTAGGACCTTGCATAGCCCGCGTAGTATATTGCCCAGCCCGCGTAGTATATTGCACGGCTCGTGTAGTATATTGCACAGCCCGCGTAGTATATTGCACAACCCGCGTAGTATGTTGCCCAGCCCGCGTAGTATATTGCCCAGCCCGCGTAGTATATTGCTCAGCTCGTGCAGTACATTGCACAGCCCGCGTAGTACATTGCACAGCCCGCGTAGTACATTGCACAGCCGCGTAGTACATTGCACAGCCCACGTAGTATATTGCCCAGCCTACGTAGTATATTGCCCAACGCATGTAGTATATTGCACAGCCCATGTAATATATTGCACAGTCCACGTAGTATATAGCAATGTAGGCATCATATCCCTGTTAAAAAAAAAGAATTAAAATAAAAAATAGTTATATACTCACCCTCCGTTGTCCCCTGGATCCAAGCAAAGCAGTTTCCGTACAGACCCGTGGAAGCGCAGAGAGAGCGCAAAACGGCCGTCGTCCGTACACTGCTCACAAGAGCTTCTTGTTCATTCTCCGGGCCATGATGTTTTAATGGATATTTAATAAAGACAAGTCAAGTTCCAGTTCGGTGAGTGCCTTCCTTTCCTTTTTTCTTGTGCAACAAACTACCCAAATAATGGTGCAGCTAGGAGACTTGGGTAAGCCCACCACAAAGTCAATCCCGACCAATTTTCCAGGGTCTCTCCGCCACTGGCAGGGTATAAAGTAGCCCAGCAGGCCATTGTCAAGGAGACTTATTCTTGGCGCAGGAGACACACGCCGCAATATAGTCTCCGATGTCCCAGGCCATATGCGGCCACCAGTACATCCTCGCCAGAAGCTCAGGTGTCCTTTTGGTCCCAAAGTGTCCACCCACCCTGGGCGAGTGAGCCCAAGAGAGAACCTCCAGTTGCAAATTAATAGGTACAATAGTCTTGCCCAGAGGCACAGACTCTAGTGAAACCGGGGCCCCGGTCCTCAGGCTCTCAGAAGGGACAATAAGCCAAGGTTCCTCCTCCTCCGCTGATGACTCTATGGAGCGGGAGAGAGTGTCGACACGAATGTTCTTCTCCCCGGAGGGAATATGGAGGGTGAAATGGAACCAGGAGAAAAACAGGGATCATCTAGCCTGGCGAGAATTTAGCCGCTGGGCAGTCTGTATATACACCAAATTTTTATGGTCGGTGTAAACTTGGAAGGAAAAGCGAGCCCCCTCCAGGAGGTGTCTCCACTCCGAGAAAGCCAACTTCATGGCTAGCAACTCCCTGTCCCCGATGGAATAATTCCTCTCCACTGGTGTGAAGGTCTTGGAGAAGAAAAAGCAAGGATGCTTCCGACCTTGAGCATCCTTCTGGAAGAGGACTGCTCCAGCACCGACGGAAGAGTCATCCACCTCCATGATAAATGGTTTATCCACATCGGGGCGATGTAAAATGGGAGCGCTAGCAAAGTGTGACTTAATAGAGAGAAAGGCCTTGGAAACCTCCTCCGACCACAATTTGGGATTTGCTCCCTTCTTGGTGAGGGCAACCAATGGAGCTACCAAAGTTGAGAAGTGGGGAATGAACTGGTGATAATAATTAATGAACCCCATAAAGCGCTGCATTGCTTTAAGTGAATGGGGTTCCTGCCAGTGCATCACAGCCTGTAGCTTGGCAGGATCCATGGTCAATCCCCGCGAAGAGATGATATAGCCCAGGAAAGGCAAGGATTCCTGCTCAAACACACACTTCTCCAACATGGCATAAAGGGAGTTTGCCCGTAGGAAGTCGAAGTCGAAGACTTTGCATACATCTCTCCGGTGGGAGTCTTTATCTGGAGAGTCGATGAGAATATCATCCAGATAGACTATGACCGAGGTGGAGAGCATATCCCGGAAGATATCATTCGCAAAGTCTTGGAAAATGGTAGGGGCATTACAGAGCCCGAAGGGCGTCACCAGGTATTCATAGTGCCCATCCCTGGTGTTAAATGCCGTCTTCCATTCGTCCCCCTCACGGATGCGAATCAGGTTGTAAGCACCCCACAGATCAAGTTTAGTAAATATCCTGGCTCCCCGCAAATTATCAAATAGCTGTGATATCAGAGGCAGAAAGTATTTGTTCTTAACGGTGATGGCGTTAGGACCCCTGTAATCAATGCACGGACATAGTTCTCCATTCTTCTTCTGCACGAAGAAGAAACCAGCCCCTGCAGGTGACACTAACTTCCTAATAAATCCTCTTGCCAGATTCTCCTGGATGTACTGGGACATCGCCTCCGTTTGCGGGAGAGACAGGGGATAGACTCGACCCCGGGGAAGCTTTGCACCAGGCAAGAGGTCAATAGGACAGTCATAGGGGAGGTTGGGCGGAAGGGTCTCCACAGCCCTCTTGGAGAATACATCCGCATAGGGCCAATAGTGCTTGGAGAGAGAGGAAAGATCTTCGGGTACTTCAGTTGTAGCAACCTGAACGCACTCCCTCAGACATCTACCCTCACAAGATTCACTCCATCCCAAAATTCTCACTGTGGACCACTCTATGTGTGGGGAGTGGTAACGTAACCAGGGTATCCCAAGCAGGATCTCATCTATCCCCTCGGGTATGACCAGTAAAGAAATAATCTCCTGATGGTATGGCAACAAAGAGTAAATGGGATGGTCTGGTGTGTTATCTGTGAGGGCAGTGTCAACCCATTCACCACTATTACGGTCACTGGTTTGGCAAACATCACCAAGGGTAATAAGTGTCGTTGGGCGAAGGCAGAAGACATGAAGTTGCCCTCTGCCCCAGAATCCATGCAAAGCTCTACCGTATGAGTGGATGGGCCTATAATAATTGTCCCCTTGAAGTACAATTTGGAGAAAAATGTCACCGTGTCTAGTGTACCTCCTCCTACAACTAGATGCTGACATTTTCCCGACCGCTGGGGACATTTCCTAGCATAATGTCCAGACTGATGGCATACAGGACAAACCTTGGGTGCACGAGCGGTCCAGGACTTAGGCCCCACCCGTGACATCTCCATTGCCTCAGGTGGCTCGGATGCCAGGACCAGAGATTCCAGAGGTTTGGTGAAGGTGGGAGCCAGGCGAAACCTCTGCCTACCCTGGGCTCGCTCCAATCTTTGCTCATTAAAACGAAGGTTGATGTGGGTAGATATAGCTATTAGCTCTTCAAGTGTGGCGGGAATCTCCCTAGTGGCCAAGGCGTCCTTCACATGGTCAGCCAGCCCCCTCCAGAACACTGGGATAAGGACTTTATCTGACCAGTCCTGCTCAGATGCCAATGTCCGGAAGTGGATAGCAAAATAGCTGACTATGGACGAACACTGTATCAATGCCAGCAGTTGGAGAGCCGAATCATGGGTGAAATGAGATCCCATAAAGACCTGTTTCAGAGTGTCCAGGAACCTTGGAGCACTCTGCACCACATGATCGTCACGCTCCCACAGCGGCATCGCCCACTCCAATGCCCTGCCCGACAGATATAATAAATCCCAATCTAGCCTGTTCCATCGGAAAACGTGCAGCCAGGAGCTCAAGGTGTATGGCACACTGGCTCACAAATCCCCCACACAGCTTACTGTCGCCAGCAAACTTATCCGACAACAGGAAACGGGAAAATGTCAGAGCAGGGGTGGCAGTGGACAAGCTGGCTGCAGACACGCTATCAGCCTGAACAGCTACTGTGGTAACATCCACAGCTGAGGTTGTATGCTCAAGAGCTGCCAACCTGCCCTCCAGCTGCTGGATGTACAGCTGCAGTCGCTGTTCATCCACCATTACTGGCCAGACCCTGGCGCTAGTATAATGTTAGGACTGGCAGAATGCACCAAATAATAATATTATAGAATATGAGGTGCGTTCGCAGTCCGGGGTCCACCGTGCAGAGATGACACCTGCTGCTGAGTAATGGCGGATGGACGCTTGCTAAAATGTGGGTTAGACCTCACCCAGTGTGAATAGAAGTGAACTCTGTTGCTTCACAGAACCACCATAAATATGATGTGCCCTGTTAGCAGTCACAGGGTGCAGCTGAAGGACACTAGTGGGATCCCTATGAATCACCTCCACTAAACTGGTGATTGTACTCACTCTGACCCTCTGTGGCTTTTGAGCCCGCGCATGAGGACGCCCTGAGTCAGATGCTGACTCCAAGCGGGAGTTCCCACCCTACACTGACCAGCTGTCAGGAAAGCGCACTGATTGCGCATTGTGCTGTATAAGCGGGCACTGTGATTAGACGCTGCAATGTGTGCTAAGGGTGCAGGTTGCACTGTCGGGCGCTAGGTAGCTTCCTCCATTTGCAAGCAGTCATCAACACAAGGAATGGGAATGATTAAGGAGCTTTCATCCATCGACATACATCCATCTACACACACGTTATTAAGTTTATACTAGCGCATGGCCGAACGGCCATGGAAACCTTTTATAGAAGTAGCGCTCCAGGACCTTCCAGATGGTCCAATAGGAGCCACAACAGGACCTGAGCATGTGACCCCTGAATTCCAATGAGAGGTCATCCCATGGGCATGCTCAGTATGGGAAAAGATGGACTTAGTCCCAGAAATGCCTGCTCGCTGCTGATCAGTGCTGGATACAAAGGCAGAGCCTGGAAAGGCAGCAGTAACCAAGCGCACAGTATCAGCTTGAGCCAGACGCTGGGATCTATGTCTCTGCTGAGCAGGTTCCACTGCGGCTGGAGGAGAATGGGAGACAGCAGTAGACATGGTTCGAGATGCAGCGGCGGGAACTCGACACCTAACATGCATGATATTAAAACAGAGCTTTTTGATTTAAACAAGAAGCATAATGTTTGGAGATAAAACACTGCATTACAGCATAAAAAATCACATACTATCTGTGAGACACAGTGGTGATGTATCACAGTTTGGGCCTGTTTTGCTATATCTGGACCAGAATGGCTTCCCATCATTGATGTAACAATAAATTCTGAATTTAAAGGGTTGATTGTGACTTGTAGGATCACTACTTCCAATAGGTGGCGCTATAGAGTTTAAGTCCTTTTTTTCTCAGAAGAGGTAATTTGCGAGTTTTATCAGCAGATTCTAATGGGAAATGCCAGGACTAGTGTTGAGCGATACCTTCCGATATTTGAAAGTATCGGTATTGGATTGTATCGGCCGATATACGAAAAATATCGGATATCGCCGATACCGATACCCGATACCATTACAAGTCAATGGGACACAAATATCGGAATGTATCCTGGAATGGTTCCCAGGGTCTGAAGGAGAGGAAACTCTCCTTCAGGCCCTGGGATCCATATTCATGTAAAAAATAAAGAATAAAAATAAAAAATATGGATATACTCACCCCTCCGGCGGACCCTGGACCTTAGCGGTGTAACCGGCAGCCTCCGTTCCTAAGAATGAGCGAGTGAAGGACCTTCGATGACGTCGCGGCTTGTGATTGGTAGCGTGACCGCTCATGTGACCGCTCACGCGACCAATCACAAGCCGCGACGTCATCGCAGGTCCTTCACTCGCTCATTCTTAGGAACGGAGACTGCTGGTTGCAGCGCTTACGACCAGGGCACGTCCGAGGGTGAGTATATTCATATTTTTTATTTTTATTCTTTATTTTACACATAAATATTCATCCCGATCCCGATTCCTGATATCGCAACAATATCGGAACTCGGGATCGGAATTCCGATACCGCAAATATCGGCCGATACCTGATACTTGCGGTATCGGAATGCTCAACACTAGCCAGGACACCTGTCCATTAGCTGATTCTCAAAAGAATGTGGTTATGCAGCAAGACAATGCCCCAAGCACATAAGTCGTTCTACAAAAAAATGTTTAAAGAAGATTAAAGTTAACATTTTTGAATAGCCAAGTCTAAGGCCTCTTTTAAGTACACAGTGATAATAAAGTGATGTATATGCTGTAAAAGTGCAGACAGAAGTGTTAAAATACTGCTTCCATTTTATGAAAAGACCTAGATTGCATGAACAGAAGATTTAAACTTGTGCTATACATTTACCATTCAATCATGAGGAAGTATCCAGCTCAAAGGTTTCCATAAAAAATATTTTTATTAATGAAAAATTACAAAATTACTCAAATGGCATAAATGTCACAAGCTCCCAGAGGGTAGGTACTTTATATATTTAAGCAACATACCCTGCCGTGTAGCACCAGTCAAATTCACGCAATTGGAGACTTATCCTTACCTGAGTTTGACTTTGGAGTCTTGAAAGCTCTCTGATACAAAGTACACAGGCTGAAAAGAATTGTCTTGATAGGACTGGATTGCGGTGACTTCTGGATCAAAAGGTTTAAGTTCCGGTTTATTGGATAAAGCATACTGAAAATATATAACAATAAACAGCCATTGCATTATCAGATTATATCCTAAAAAATAATAAATACATTAGCAGGCTAGTAAATTTATTGCTGAGAGAAAATAACTAAAATACAGAGGGTGCGGAAAGTATTCAGACCCCTTTAAATTTTTCACTCTTTGTTTCATTCAACCATATGGCAAATTCAAAAAAGTTAATTGTTTTCTCATTAATGTACACTCTGCACCCCATCTTGACGTGAAAAAAACAGAAATGTAGAAATTTTTGCATATTTATTAAAAAAGAAAAACTGAAATATCACATGGTCATAAGTATTCAGAATCTTTGCTCAGACACACATATTTAGGTCTCATGCTGTCCATTTCCTTGTGATTCTCCTTGAGATGGTTCTACTCCTTCATTGGAGTCCAGTTGTGTTTAATTAAGCTAATAGGACTCTATTTGGAAAGGCACACACCTGTCTATATAAGACCTCACAGCTCACAGTGCATGTCAGACCAAATAAGAATCATGAGGTCAAAGGAACTGGCCAAGGAGCTCAGAGACAGAATTGTGGCAAGGCACAGATCTGGCCAAGGTTACAAAAGAATTTCTGCAGTACTCAAGGTTCCTAAGAGCACAGTAGCCCCCATAATCCTTAAATGGAAGAAGTTTGGGACCACCAGAAGTCTTCCTAGACCTGGCCATCCAGCTAAACTGAGCAATCGTGGGAGAAGAGCCTTTCTTGAGAGAGATAAAAAAAAGAACCCCAAGATTACTGTGGCTGAGCTCCAGAGATGCAGTAGGGAGATAGGAGAAAGTTCCACAAAGTCAACTACCACTACAGCCCTCCACCAGTCAGGCCTTTATAGCAGAGTGGCCGGATGGAAGCCTCTCCTCAGTGCAAGACATATGAAAGCCTGCATAGGGTTTGCTAAAAAACACATGATGGACTCCTAGACTATGAGAAATAAGATTCTCTGGTCTGATGAGACGAATATAGGCCTTTTTGGTGCTACTTCTAAGTGGTATGTGTGGAGAAAACCAGGCACTGCTCATCACCTGCCCAATACAATCCCAACAGTGAAACATGGTGGTGGCAGCATCATGCTAAGGGGGTGTTTTTCAGCTGCAGGGTCAGGACTGGTTGTCATTGAAGGAAACATGAATGTGGCCAAGTACAGATATATCCTGGATGAAAACCTCTTCCAGAAGGCTCTGGAGCTCAGACTTCACTGAAGGTTCGCCTTCCAACAAGACAATGACCCTAAGCACAGAGCTAAAATAACAAAGGAGTGGCTTCAGAACAACTCTATGATCATTCTTGACTGGCCCAGCCAGAGCCCTGACCTAAACCCAATTGAGAATTTCTGGAGAGACCTGAAAATGGCTGTCCACCAACATTCACCATCCAAAATGACGGAACTGGAGAGGATCTGCAAAGAAGAATGGCAGAGGATCCCCAAATCCAGGTGTGAAAAATTGTTGCATCATTTCCAAGAAAACTCATGGCTGTACTAGCTCAAAAGGGTGCTTCTACTCAATACAGAGCAAAGGGTCTGAATACTTTTCACCATGTGATATTTCAGTTTCTCTTTTTTAATAAATTTGCAAAAATTACTACATTTCTGTTTTTTTCAGTCAAGATGGGGTGCAGAGTGTGCATTAATAAGAACAAAAATGAACTTTTTTGAATTTACCAAATGGCTGCATTGAAACAAAAAGTGTAAAATTGAAAGGGGTTTGAATACTTTTGTACCCCCTGTAGATTTGCCCTATAACTAGACCAACTAAGTCTGTTTTTAAATTCATAAATGTGCTTCAAATCCACAAATTGCGTCCACATGATTTTATGGTTCGAAACGCTGTTATTTCTGTGCCTCAATTTCTTTTCTAACTTGTTTTTAATTCATAAGTAAAATAGTGAAAATAATTTACCTTTTAGTTAAAAAAAATTGAATAAGTGTTTGACATATAGAAGTCAGAAAGCTGCTGTTCATGGCCCGCATTATGGTTAAGCAGCTTACTCTTAAAGACCCATCTTGTCCATACAGTACACAGAGAGCCTATCCATTTCAATAGGAACTCTGTAATGTGCCATTTTCCTTATAGCGCTACAGGTAAAGTGAACCCTTGCTGCAAGATTTTCTCATAATTATAGCTAATGTCAGATTGTCAGATTGTAAGCTTGCGAGCAGGGTCCTCAATCCTGCAACTATTGCTACTCTGTTATGTCCATATTGTCTATAAATGTACCGCTTAACTGTAAAGTGCTGCGGAGTACGTTAGCGCTATATAAATAGATTAAATATCCAAGGAGAAAAAGGAAAATGCGGCACTCACCCAGGTGGATTGCGAATCAAAGTTCTTTATTCATCGTAACATAACAACGGACATAGTAAGGAGAGGCGGCTGGGAGAGATCAGCGGGGAGAAAAAACAGGACTACGATCGTTTCGCGCTTGTGCGCTTCCACGGGTCCAGGTGCACAATTAAAATCGTAATTTCCTTTATAGGGAACTAGACAGCTTAATGTGAACAGGTGTGAGATTAAAAAAAAAAAAAAAAACACATTGGTTTGTGTGCAAGAAACAAGATTAACAAGCACAAATACAAATCAGCATTATGAGCCACATAACATGAGGGAGCCAGCACAATGATAATTACAACAATATTGCTACAAAAATATATAACAAAAATGTTACAAAAATATTACAAAAATATTGTCATGTCCAGTTTATCATTGAGACCAATGGGCCCTTGCGCATTGGTCTCCATGATCCAACGTGCCTCGCGCTGTAATAGAATTTTCTTGCGGTCACCACCTTTTACTCTCAAATTGCAGAGTTAAAGACTAATCTCCTAAACAGAAACTACCCACCAGATATTTTAGCAAAAGCGGAACGTAGGGTGGTGCAATTAACTCAAAACGATTTATTAAAAAGATGCAAAACAACACCAAACGTCTCCCCTAATGAGCAGCACAGGTTCACATTTACGTTTACCCACAGTCCGATTGACAAAGAGATCTACGCAGCCATCAATAGAAATTGGCACATTTTGCAATCTGATAGAGAATTATCTTCTCTGACCATGAATCGCCCAAGGTTTGGGTATAGGCGTACGAGAAATTTAGGGGATTTACTGATTAAAAATCATCTCCCCACAATAGAAAATAATTGGCTCACGAAACATCAACCTACGGGTAATCACAAATGTGGCAACTGTAAATTCTGCCATTTAAGACTTCTGAAAAATCCGATTCGCATAGGCTCAGTTTGTCATACAGTTAGAGACTTAATTACGTGCAAAACTCCATATGTGGTTTATTTAATCCTCTGCCCATGCCAGTTTTATTATATTGGTAAAACAATATGCCCCATGGTCACGAGATTTAGTGAGCACTGCAATTCTATAACGTCCGGGAAGGGTCGCCCGCGCTTTATTAAACATATGCGGAATCACAACAATGCGAATCCAAATGTGTTACAATTCGCAGGTCTTGAGGTGGTTAAAAATCCAGTAAAAGGTGGTGACCGCAAGAAAATTCTATTACAGCGCGAGGCACGTTGGATCATGGAGACCAATGCGCAAGGGCCCATTGGTCTCAATGATAAACTGGACATGACAATATTTTTGTAATATTTTTGTAACATTTTTGTTATATATTTTTGTAGCAATATTGTTGTAATTATCATTGTGCTGGCTCCCTCATGTGATGTGGCTCATAATGCTGATTTGTATTTGTGCTTGTTAATCTTGTTTCTTGCACACAAACCAATGTGTTTTTTTTTTTTTTTTTTTTAATCTCACACCTGTTCACATTAAGCTGTCTAGTTCCCTATAAAGGAAATGACGATTTTAATTGTGCACCTGGACCCGTGGAAGCGCACAAGCGCGAAACGATCGTAGTCCTGTTTTTTCTCCCCGCACCGCTGATCTCTCCCAGCCGCCTCTCCTTACTATGTCCGTTGTTACGTTACGATGAATAAAGGACTTTGATTCGCAATCTACCTGGGTGAGTGCCGCATTTTCCTTTTTCTCCTTGGATATTTGTTCACTGCTTTTTATGATGAGCACCACCCGAACATTGCAGACTATATACGTGCTATAGGAGTCTTGCAGTGGAATCCTCAGGCTGTGGCTACACCGCCTGCTGCGATAACACCTAGTGCCGTTCATATTTTGTGCTTTTTGATATAAATAGATTATCATTATTACTACATTCAGTAAATTAACTGACTAATGTTAACATTACTGTGCAGCTTGCAGCTTCTCGTATGCAGGATGTAAGGCTGGGTTCCCATTGCGTTATGGGACCGCGTTAAACGGACAGCGTTGCACGGCGAAATTAACGCCGTGCAACGCGGCCGTTAATGCGCCCATTGAAGGCAATGGGAACGCGCTTCACTAGCGCGTGCCATGTTCGGCACGCGCTAGCGACGCGCCGGTGATTCCTGGCGCGCCGCGGACGCTGCTTGCAGCGTCCGAGGCGCGCCCGCGGTCCGTTCCCCACTCTCGCAGATCGGGGATCTGCGAGAGCGGGGACGTTACCGCGACCCCGACCGCAGCCCCATAGAAAACATTGCGTTAGCGCAATCCGCTAGCGCTAAACGGATTGCACTAACGCAATGTGACCCTAGCCTTACGGTTGTGTTCTCAGGATTCATCATTTTGTAACCTTCATTGCCTCATTCATCCAACCAACATTTGTTCATTCCCTCCTTCCTCTTTTCTGACAAACTATACAAGCAATAAAAATGTTTTGGTCAAGCATTTGTGTAGTCAGATCCATGAAAGGTTTGTAACATTGAAAAAAATAATATATATATATATATATATATATATATATATATATATATATATAATCTCTTTTTATCTCTGGGCTAGAAATAACAATATTCCAAAAGTACTTGCATCTATTTTTTGAAAATATGCTTCAAACATGCTTACCAAGAGTTCCCCGTAAGATGATAGTAGACCAGCTCCATAGGCTTTAATAGATCCATTCTGCTTGCAGAGACCAAACTCAATGGTGAACCAATACAGCTGGAAAATAATATTTTTATCAATTTTAAATGTCTATTTAAGCCATATCATTTTCTCACTTGAAATACTATATCATTGCCTATAACAGCCTATGACGGATGCAACATTTTGAATACATGATTGCTACATAGGCTGTGTGCCAGCACGCTTATTTTGTGTAAATGGGTGGTCTTACTTTATTGAATCTTACTATGAGCAATTCACATAGCTCCAATGTTATTGGCAGCTAATTGAGATGATCAAATTGATATGAACTTTATGAATTTCAAAATTCCTGAAGAATTTGTACAATTTGCTATTTGATTCAAGCAAATCACAATAATAAATATATGCCCGTCTCCTTTTTTACACATTGCAGAAAATTGCATCAGTCACAGAAAGCTGACATGACATGAGGAGTGAGCACGCAGGCTTACCCATAATGCCCTGCAGCTATCACATAAGGGTATATTGCAGTCAATAAGGAGGGACTATCACAGCATGTATAAAAAAAACTTAGCTAAGGCATGGTAGGGAACAACCTTTTAAAGCTAACTTCAGGAATGTTAGGGAATATCAGAATCCAAAGCTCAGCACTGGAGATAGGAAGAGAAAGCTCAAAAACATCATACTCTAGACAGTAATGTTTTGTCTAATTGTTGCACTGAGAAAGATGAATGTAAAAGTATGTAAATAATTAGATTCAATTTTAGGGGGAGAGAGATAAAAGAGGTGCTAGGAGCAGCAGTGCCAAACCCAATGTGAAAAGCTAAGATATGTCCTGCTGCATTTCATGCACAGTTGCACATAATAATCTTCATTCTTAAAGCACTAGAAAGTAGAAGCAAGACAGCACAATAGCTTTTACAGAAAACAAATCAGAAATCAGTGTCAGATAGATTTCTCCCCTTCATTATTTTTCTGAAGGATAGACTGTTTGCTATATAAAAATACAAAGCAAATTTCCTGAAGTCCAAACAATTAACTGCAACTGTCGAAGTGTGCGAGTAGCAAACATTTTTTGCTTTTGCAAGTCTGTTTAATTAGTCAAATGTTATATTTGTACACATCACACTAATTCAGTGCCCTGTTGCACTCATTGGTCATATATTTACCCAACATTTTCTCCTACTACTTTTTGAGAAGAGAGTTTTGTTAAAATAAAATTGAAAAAAAATTAAGCATTCAAATGTGCATGTCTGTTTTTGCACACCTGTTTTATCAGTTCAATTTGACAAACATGCCACAAGTATATTGTAGACTGCTGTAACATTTTGCAGGGACAGGAAATATGGTCTGAATGAGGGGAAGATGGATAGCAAAAAATACAGGGATATTCTTGAGCTAAACCTGTTTCAGTCTGTCAGTGATTTGAGACTGGGAAGGAGGTTCACCTTCCAAGAAGACAATAACAACAAGCAGCACACAAGTGGTTTAAGGGGAAACGTGTAAATGTTTTGGAGTGTCCTAGTCAAAGACCAGACCTTAATCCAATTAAGAATCTGTGGTCAGACTTGAAGATTGCTGTTCACCAGAGGAAACCATCTAAAGGTACCTTCACACATAACGATATTGTTAACGATATCGTTGCTTTTTGTGACGTAGCAACGATATCGTTAATGAAATCGTTGTGTGACAGCGACCAACGATCAGGCCCCTGCTGGGAGATCGTTGGTCGCTGAATAAAGTCCAGAACTTTATTTCGTCGCTGGATCTCCTCCTGACATCGCTGGATCGGCGTGTGTGACACCGATCCAGCGATGTCTTCACTGGTAACCAGGGTAAACATCGGGTAACTAAGCGCAGGGCCGCGCTTAGTAACCCGATGTTTACCCTGGTTACCATCCTAAAAGTAAAAAAAAAACAAACACTACATACTTACCTACCGCTATCTGTCCCCGGCGCTCTGCTTCTCTGTACTGGCTGTGAGCGTCGGTCAGCCGGAAAGCAGAGCGGTGACGTCACCGCTCTGCTTTCCGGCCGCTGTGCTCACACAGACAGTACAGGAGGAGAGCAGAGCACAGTGCTGGAGGACAGACGGCTGTAGGTAAGTATGTAGCGTTTGTTTTTTTTTACTTTTAGGATGGTAACCAGGGTAAACATCGGGTTGCTAAGCGCGGCCCTGCGCTTAGTTACCCGATGTTTACCCTGGTTACCGGCATCGTTGGTCGCTGGAGAGCTGACTGTGTGACAGCTCTCCAGCGACCAAACAGCGACACTGCAGCGATCCGGATCGTTGTCGGTATCGCTGCAGCGTCGCTTAATGTGAAGGGGCCTTTACTTGAAGGAGCTGGAGCAGTTTTGCCTTGAGGATTGGCCAGAAATCCCAGTGGCAAGATGTGGAAAGCTCATAGAGACTTATCCAAAGCGACTTGCAGCTGTAATTGTCACAAAAGAAGGCTCTACAAAGCACTGACTTTAGGGAGTGAATAGTTATGCACACTGAAATTTACAGTTATTTTGTCCTATTTGTTCTTTACTTCACAGTAAAAGAAAACCAACTGTTCACAGTTGTAGGCATGTTATTTATGTGAACTGATGCAAATCCTCAAAATAAAAATAAAAAGTGAAATTCCAGGTTGTGAGGTAACAGAACACGAAAAATGCCAAGAGGGTTCAATACTTTGCCACTCCACTGTACATCCTGGAATGACTTCCAATGAACCGGTATGCATCAGAAAGAAATAAGCTGTGGAATTACCTGACTTCAGAAAGCGTCTGTGACTATCGGTTGTGTTTTGCAGAGGTATTGTTTTTACACAGTTGAACACAGTGTTGAGCCCTATTTGACAACTGTTGTAAACAAGGATATAATAAGAAGCACTCAACTATTTAAAGAGAAATGATGGTCTATTATTAATTTAAGATATGATGGTCAGTCAATCTGTAAACTTGCTATAATCTTAAAGGTATTCTCAACAGTAGTCATGAAAACAATCAATTTCTATGATGAAACTGATTCTCATGAGGACCACGACAGGTAAGGAAAACCCCAAAATAACAAAAATGATCTCTAATGCAGAGGATTAGTTCTTTAAAATTACCAGCCTCATAAACCGCAAATAGACAGCAACTCAGATAACAGCACTTTTATGGCTATGATCACACTTTCAGTATTTGGTCAGTATTTGTAAGCCACAACCAGGAGTGGGTCAAAAATGCAGAAGTGGTGCACTATATTTTTCCTCTGATTGAAAGTCAAAACCAGGAGCTGAACAAATACTGAGATAAAATATTGACCAAATACTGATAGTGTGGTAGTAGCCTAAATCAGAGGTCTCAAACTGCATTCCTCAAGGGCTGCAAACAGGTCATGTTTTCAGGATTTCCTTGTACTGCACAGGTGAAAATTTAATCACCTACACACATAATGATTACAACACCTTGTGCAATGCTAAGGAAATCTTGAAACCACGCATTGCTTGCGGCCCTCGAGGAATGCAGTTGACAACCCTGGCCTAAATGATACACCGACATCAAGTAGCAGACACACCGCAACATCAATTGTCCAAAAGATATTGTGGGAAGCAGATCTTTAGTTATAGTGAATTGCTTCAAAGAAGCCACGAATGTAGGACTATCAACAAGAAGAGGCTTGTTTGGGCCAAGCAACATGGGGTTGGACATTTGAATGTAAGGGGTATACCGGGACCGTGTGATACTGTACCCTCTCCCTCTATGTAAATGTTACCTTTAAGTAATTGTTTATGAATCTCAATTCTGCTAACAAATAATGATAAACATAGGGAAAGTGTTGTACCCTGTTTGGCCCACTAGATGGGGCCTATTAAGCCTTATTATAATAAATAGTGTAGAAAGTAAACTGTAGGAGAGATTTACTGGGGATAGGGCAGGAAAAGTTCCCTAGTTAGAGCAGAGGAGCTAGGGAGCCCGTAGAGCTCGGGTCGGCTTTGAGCCCAAGCTATCCAGCAGCCCCGTAACATGTAAGCATAGGACCCAGCCGTCCACGGCTCAGTGGATAGAAGTGCAGCTGAACCAGCACAGGGTACAGCAGTGGTGAATCAGAAGTAACAGTGGATACACAGCAGTACGGAGACGAAGGTCACTCAACATATGGCAGATCATCGCATGGGCTGACGCCATTAGATCCGGGGTGAAACAGATGAGGGAATGCTCAAGTGCAGTGAGTCTGGACAGGGAGGACGCTGCATTACGGCAAGAGGCAGTACAACCCGGGCATGAACTGAAGGACCAAGGGAAGAGTGCAGGGAAAGTGGAAAGTGTAAGCCATAAAGAACACTATGCAAATGCTGTCTGTTAAGGATGTGCTGTGCAAAGAAGGAAGTAAAGTTTTACATTTCAAGTTGCAACTGGACTCATAGAATCATAGAATGTTAGAGTTGGAAGGGACCTCCTTGGTCATCTGGTCCAACCCCCTGCTCAAAGCAGGATTCACTAAATCATCCCAGACACTTGTCTGGCCAGCCTCTGTTTGAAGACTTCCATTGAAGGAGAACCCACCATCTCTCATGGCAGCCTGTTCCACTTATAGATCCCTCTAATTGTCGAAAAGTTTTTTCTAATATCTAATCTGTGTCTCCTCCCATTCAGTTTCATCCCATTGCTTCTAGTTTTTCCTTATGCAAATGAGAATAAAGATGATCCTTCTACAATGTGACAGCCCTTGAGATATTTGTAGACAGCTATTAAGTCCCCTCTCAGTCTTCTTTTTTGCAAGCTAAACATTCCCAAATTCTGTAAACGTTCCTCATAGGACATGGTTTGCAGACCAGTCACCATTCTGGTCGCTCTTTTCTGAACTTGCTTCAGTTTGTTGATGTCTTTTTAAAAATGTGGTGCCCAAAACTAGACACAGTATTCCAGATGAGGTCTGACCATAGAGGAGTAGAGGGCAGTAATGACTTCATGTGATCTAGACTGTATGCGTCTATTATTACATCCCAGAATTGTATTTGCCCTTTTTGCTGCTACATCACACTGCTGACTAATGTTCAGTCTGTGATCTATTAGTATTCCCAAGTCTTTTTCACATGTGCTATTGCTTAGCCCTATTCCTCCCATTCTGTATATGTTTTTTTCATTTTTATTGCCCAGATGTAGTACTTTGCATTTTCCCTGTTAAAAATCATCCTGTTTGTTTCTGCCCATTGTTCCAGTTTATTTATATCTTTTTGAATCATCTCTCTCTCTCTTCTCTAATATTAGCTATCCCTCCTAGCTTTCTGTCATCAGCAAATTAAATCAGTTGACTCTCAATTCGTTCATCTAAATCATTGATAAAGATGTTGAATAATACAGGGCCCAGGACAGAGCCCTGTGGTACCCCACTTGAGACATTCTTCCAACTAGAAGTGCAGCCATTTACGATCACTCTTTGGGTCCTGTCACTAAGCCAGTTATGAATCCACCTAACAGTTGCCTTGTCTATTCCATACTTAGTCATCTTTTCAATAAGGATTGTGTGAGATACTTTGTCAAATGCTTTGCTGAAGTCAAGATATACTATATCTACAGCATTTCCCTGATCCACCCAGTCAGTGATTCTGTCATAGAAGGAAATTAAGTTAGTCTGACATGACTTATTAGTTACAAATCCATGCTGACTGTTTAATCACTTCATTCTTATCCAGGTACTTAGATACATGTTGTTTAATAATTTGTTCAAAGATCTTTCCTGGTACAGATGTCAGACTCACCAGTCTATAGTTCCCTGGGTCAACCTTCTTCCCCTTTTTGAAGATAGGAACAACATTTGCTCTTATCCAGTATTCTGGGACTTCTGTTCTCCAAGAATTTTCAAAGATTATGGAGAGTGATTCAAAAATTTCTTCTGCTATCTCTTTCAGTACTGTGGGGTGTGATTCATCTGTACATGGAGACTTGAATTAATTTATGTTATCTAAGTGTTTCCTCACTATCTTTCTGTTTATAGATATCCTGGATTCTTCTATCCCCTTAATAGGACAGTGAAAATCAGTTGATGTTACATTTCCTTTCTGAGAGAAAACAGATGCAAAATAGAAATGTAAAAGTTCGGCTTCTTCAGCATCCTTTCTGACCATTTCATCATTATCATCCTGTAAAGATCCTATAGCATCTTTGACTTTTCTTTTAGTTTTTACATATCCCCAAAATCCTTTTTTATTGCTTTTGGCATCTCTTGCAAGCCTTAATTCATTGTCAGCCTTAGCTAATCTGATTTGTGTCCTGCAGGTTCTACAGACAGCATTATATTCTTCTTTAGATATGCCTCCCTCTTTCCATTTGATAAACATTTCTTTCTTCCTTTTTAGCATGTGTTTACATTCTGTGTTCATCCATCCTGGCTTCCTTAAATGCTTCATATCCTTCCCTCTTTTTGGAATTGTTAACGATTGTGCTTTGAGAATCTCATTTTTCAAGATTTCCAATCCTTCCTGGACATTTTTGTCCTTAAGGATATCCAGCCATTGGATCCCTCCAATTCTCTTTCTGAGTCCCTTAAAATCTGCCTTTCTGAAATCTAACCTTGACGTCTGAGTCTTAACAGGTCTGCCTCCTCTAGGTATCCAAAAGACTGTGTCTCTGTATGCAAACGACCGAAGGGGACCCTGGGCAATGGAGAGAAGGCCCTGGCGGTGTAAAGGATAAAAAGGCAAGTACATTGACCATGGGACGTTATCTGCATGTGAACAGGGCGTGCAAGATCTGCTAATCTCATCCACAACTACAGCCCTGTCCCTCCCTCACAAGATCACTGGAAATCTACACTTATGTTTGATGAGTTAAAGTTAGAGATTTTTAGTATAAAATGCCATTTTTTGGGAGAATATGTGAGCAGATGGTTTGGTGAGCGGATATTTTTTACATGTGTAAAACATGAAGGGTGTGGTGTGATTGTGTAGGAGTGTGTTGCTGGTGTTGCTGTTGGTGATTCATTCCAAATTGAAGGCATGCAACATTTTGCAATACATGCCTTGAGAGTCATGTTTACACTAAGCGCAATGTTTTCACTTAGTGGAATCATCAAGACGTAGTTCCACCTTGTTGGTATGTAGCATATGAGGCAGTGAGTGGAAAGGCAGAACGTGACACTGAAAGGCACACAAGTGAGGAAGCGGAGTAGGAGGAAGAGGCAACATAGACAGAGAAACATCCAAAAAAGTCCAGTAATCCTTGGTGGTGGTGGTAGGACAGGCTTCAAATTTCTCTGGCCCAGCTGCCACTACATTTACCCAGTGTGCAGCTATGGAGATACTGTATAATGTCTCTGGTCATGCTTACTGGTCCACATATCTGTGGTTATGTGGACTTTGACACTGCTGGCAGTGTGCAGTGCGCACCTGACTTTGTCCGCAGCATATTCCTGAAGAGCAGGGATGCCCCGCATGGAATAGTAGTGGCCACTGGGAACAACGTACTGTGGTTCCCGTGATCTCAATATATTGTTACCCCTTTATAAGTCACTTTTAAGTGGGAGGAAGAGGCTGAAACTGCAGCAGAAGAGGGAACAGGAGAAGGCTCAGATCCTCACTGTTTTTTCTGGTGTGTACTCCACTACAACCCGTGCTTTG
Source organism: Ranitomeya imitator (assembly GCF_032444005.1). NCBI lineage: Eukaryota > Metazoa > Chordata > Amphibia > Anura > Dendrobatidae > Ranitomeya > Ranitomeya imitator. Next base: position 199,900,263 of record NC_091285.1, on the reverse strand, counting down.
CATTCAGATACCTCGTCATGCAGGTGGTGCTCAGGCTAAGAACATTTATGAATCATTTCCATCTCTCATGGCACAGTGTGCAAACCATCCTTGTCTTGTCGGGAATTCGTCTTATCTGGCTTTGATGTGCTCAGTTCATCGGTGCAGTGGGCAATGGAAGCCAACGTACAGGCTAGGGGCCGGCTGTTATGCTTTTGCACCATTCTCCACCTTTTGCTGTGCAGCTTGGGCAGCATGACCACCGTCACTTCCCACATCACTTGGATGGACTTGGCTCCATGTGTGGTCTAGGACCTCATCATCGCACCATCGCATCATCACGTCTCTCCAGTCTGTCCTTAACTCTACTGCACAACTAATCCACCTCTCTTCTCTCTACTCCTTTGCAAATGCCTTCATTAATTCCCAATTCCGCAACATATCCACTTCAAGCTACTAACACTGACCTACAAAGTCATCCACAATCTGTCTCCCCCATGTATCGCTGAACTAATCTCCTGATATCTAACACCACATAATCTCCAGACCTCCCAAGACTTCTTTTCTCCTCCACAACAGTACATTGGTCATCCAATTGCATGCAAGATTTCTCCCGAGTATCCCCCAGCCTGTGAAATTCTCTGCCTCAACATGTCCGATTATCCCCTACATTCAAAACGTTCAAGCAGAACTTGGAAACCCATCTTTTCAGAACAGCTTACACCCTCCAATGACCCTGCTGCCACCTTACCATTAACAGAGATGCATGGAGTTGCTTCAATATACTGTGTGCTTCCCCATTATCATGTAGAATGTAAGGCTGCAAGGGTTGGGTCTTCTTCCCTCTGTACCTGTCTGTCACAATTAGTTTGTTCATTGTAATTTCTATTTGTGTTTTGTATATAACCCCGCCTCATGTACAGCACAATGAAATCAAAATTCTTCCGCCAACAGAACAAGCGGTTGGGCATCAGTGCTCTCAGCCTCTTCCATTTGCAGGGCAAGGCCAGGTAGATGGCCCATGGAACCATAGCCAGCGGAGTTATCGAAAAGCAGAAGTGACTTCTGCATGACTTGGGGATCAGACTGCTTGCTGATTTGCAAGGTGATGCAGTGGAAGACGGATACCCATAGGCTGCAGATGCAAAAATTGCACTCTGAACAGGGACCTGGTGAAAGAGAAAGCAACGGAACTAGAAGCACTCTCAAATGTCCAATCTAAAACTTTACCTGTTCTGGCCTCACCGTTTGTCCAGCGGTACTTGAGCCTAAGAAATTATGCAGAAAGGGATGTCATCTGTGCACCCAAGAGGAAGGTGTTTCATTTGGGCATGTAGCAGGCACAGATCGACCATGTCCTCTCTCTCCCTGCAGCAGGTACACCACCATCAGCAACACATCCATGTCCCCTATTTGATGCTCTCATCAATCTATGCATTCAATAAAAGCCATGCCTAGTGCAGTCGAAATGCGATGACTGGGTAATGTCGATCATGTAAATTTTTCTTTTGTATACACTATATTTTCTTTTGAAAAATAAAAAGAAAAGGAAAACACAGTCCTGTTGAGCTGGACTCTAATTTTTTCTATATTCAAGAAAAGCGCTGAGTATTACATGGCCTGCCTACAGAGAGAGAGAGAGTGGCCAGCAGATTATTACATTGCCTGTTTGCAGAGTGCCGCCACAAAGCCTGTTTTCAGAGTAACCCCCCAAAAATTTAAAAAAAAAAATTAAAAATAGTGTTTACTACCCCCTCCTTCGCCTCTTCCACCTACACTGCCTCATCCACCTTTACCTCCTCCTCCACTTGGACCTCTGCCTCCTGGTTCAAAAATATTATTATTGTTATATTTATTATGTGCTATTCTTATGTCATTTTCCTATCCACATTTGTTTGCGGGGCAATTGTCCTGCTCTTACCCCAATTTTGCATCCTTTTGAAGCCCCCTGACCCTTGCTGCCACCATTTGACAGCCATTTTACAGCACCAAAGTTCGGGTCCCAATTGTCTTCTAGGGGGTTTGCTTCGGGGTCAAGTTTTTGGGTCAAGTTCTGATGTGCCAACCTAACTCATCCTAAGGGCAGAAACAGACTGCCGTATTTCTCGTGCAAGAATCGCATCGTAAACCTCGTACTGGCTGTCGGATCTCCTGACCTGAGCTTGACAGCTGTATAGAAATACATTATACAGTCTTGCTTAGGTCAGGAGAGGTGCCAGGCCGGTCTGTGCAGTGCAATGAGATTCTTGCAGGATAAATACTGCAGTCTGTCTCTGACCTAACACAGGTTCTCTGTGTACAAAGTCCATGGACAGTGAGGTACCTATTACAGGAGGGGTCCTATCATACTAGTGTGCATGCTCTACTGGATCCCAGCAATAATAAGCTCATGGTGCTAAAACAATCCCTGCAAGCCAACAAAACAAAAGAGCTTGATAAGAGAGGCATTGCTGAAATCTGTGTTTTAACCCCTACACCATGTTGTCTTCAGACTACAAAACAAAAATCTCCTGACAGATTCTTTTTAACAATTTTTTTTGCCATTTATCAACTAAATTATTCAAAACTGTATTAGGAGAACTGTTATATGACCAATTCCATTCATACTTACAGTAGACAGTTTTTCAATGTCTTCATCAGATGCAGCAAGTGATGCAAGCCCAATTTCCTATGGATAGAAAATAAAATGAAGTTTTAGGCATGTTATATTAATATTTCTTTTAATCTATGTTTTTAATTCTTTTGGTTACACAAGTGAGTAGTGAAAAGCCAAAGATTTACTGTAAGCTCAAATCTTACCTGTGAAAACTGTGCAAACTCATTTTCCGCTAGCATAGGAATGTGGCCCAGCAATTCATGGCAGCAGTCGCTTAAAAAAAAGGTCATTTAGTAGATCAAGTGCTCCTTAGTAAACTGCATTCACAGGACATATTGATTCAGGAGATCTAATGGTTTTCAAAGCATTATAAGGCCTGTTTCACACATCAGTGGCTCCGGTACATGTGGTGACAGTTTCCTCATGTACCGGAGACACTGACTCACGTAGACGCATCAAAATAAATGTGTCTCTGCACATGTCAGCGTGTTTTCACAGACCGTGTGTCCGTGTGCAAAACACGGAGACATGTCCTCGTTTCTCCGGCAGCACGGTCCGCAAAGCGTCCCACACACATGCACACAGAGAACAGCGTGCACTCTCCTCTGTGTGCACATACCGCCGCAGGAGAAACAGCGCTACAGTTAAGCGCTGTCCCCTGCTTTTGGTGCTGAAGCCAGCATTCATTCCTTCTCCCCAGCAGCGTTCGCTGGAGAGAAGGAACGAAAAATCAAGGTTTTTTTTGTTAAAAATAAAGTTTGGGGTCACCTCCCACCCCCCGTGCGCCCGCCCGCTTGCAGAGAAATACTCACCCAGCTCCCGCGATGCCTCCTCTCAGCACCGGCAGCCTGTCCTGTGTGAGCGGTCTAGTGGTACCGCTCATTACAGTGATGAGTGTTGTGAATTCTGTGATCAAGCTCCCTCCTGTGGTCACGAGTGGTACTGCGGCTTCTGAGTTTCCTTCCTCAGGTGATGAGGTTAAGTCGTTAGGTGCTGCTCTATTTAACTCCACCTAGTGCTTTGATCCTGGCCTCCAGTCAATGTTCTAGTATTGGTCTTGCTTCCTCCTGGATCGTTCCTGTGGCCTGTCTGCTCAGCATAAGCTAAGTTCTGCTTGTGTTACTTTTGTTGCTATATTTTCTGTCCAGCTTGCTTTTTTGGTTTTGCTTGCTTGCTGGAAGCTCTGAGACGCAGAGGGAGCACCTCCGTACCGTTAGTCGGTGCGGAGGGTCTTTTTGCCCCTCTGCGTGGTTGTTTGTAGGTTTTTGTGTTGACCGCAAAGCTATCTTTCCTATCCTCGGTCTATTCAGTAAGTCGGGCCTCACTTGGCTACATCTATTTCATCTCTGTGTTTGTATTTTCATCTTAACTCACAGTTATTATATGTGGGGGGCTGCCTTTTCCTTTGGGGAATTTCTCTGAGGCAAGGTAGGCTTATTTTTCTATCTTCAGGTCTAGCTAGTTTCTCAGGCTGTGCCGAGTTGCATAGGGAGCGTTAGGCGCAATCCACGGCTACCTCTAGTGTGGTTTGATAGGTTTAGGGATTGCGGTCAGCAGAGTTTCCACGTCTCAGAGCTCGTCCTATGTTTTGTGGTTTTTGTCAGGTCACTTGTGTGCTCTGAACTTCAAGGTCCATTGTGGTTCTGAATTACCTATTCATAACAGATGAGTATGCGGCTCCACCCCTATGGGAGGTGGAGCCGCATATTCATCACTGTAATGAGCGGTACCACGTGACCGCTCACACAGGACAAGCTGCTGGTGCTGAGAGGAGGCATCGCGGGAGCTGGGTGAGTATTTCTCTGCTAGGGGGTGGGCGCATGGGGGGTGGGGAGGGGTTGGAGGCGGGAGATGACCCCAAACTTTATTTTTAACACAAAAAAACTTGATTTTTCATGCCTTCTCTCCTGTAAGCGCTGCTTTCAGCCGAGCTTCAGCACCACACGCAGGGGACAGCGCTGTCTCTCCTGCACGGTCCTTGTCGTCCTCAGGCAGCACACGACTGCCGCACGTGTGCCACACTGATGTGCCACGTGAGCACATGGACACACGGACATGGATAACTCCGGTACCGATTTCTCCGGTACCGGAATTATCTGGACGTGTGAGACTGGCCTTAGGCCGGGATCACATATGCGAGAAACACGGCCGAGTCTCGCATGTTAATACCCAGCACTGCACCCGGGACTCGGGAGCAGAGCGTACGGCTGCATGTATTGCTCCGCTCCTGAGTGATGGCGGTAATGCTGGGTATTAACATGCGAGACTCGGCCGTATTTCTGGCATGTGTGATCCCGGCCGTAGACTTGAATTTTGTTTAGGTTTCCAATATTAGAGATGTAGGAAAGATACATTTTCAATCTCTTTTACCTACATGTGACATATAGCATATACCATAAAAATTGAGCTTTTATGCTAAATAATTCTTGGTAAAGTCAGTTTTGCTGTGCATAGTAGACTGATATTCTCTTGTAATGAGCTAATATACCAGTACCAATTACAGAGAAAAAAAACAGGAAGTAAACAAAGGTATGACTATGTTCAAATGCCCCCCAAAAGTCTTATAACACCTTATGAAGGTCAAAGTGTGCAAAATAAATGAAAAAAAAATTGTGAAATCGTTAATTGCTGTTTCTAGCTTGCCACATTGAAAAAATATGTCCAATATATCAAAAGAATTTCTATAGAAAGGGGAACACATTTTAAAATATTGTTAACTGTTCTTTGTGGTTATATATAAAAAAATATATATATACACTGAAAACAAACACATATTTAGTTTCAATTGCTTATATTTTCTCCCGCTATCCGCTGAAACAAACAAAAAAAGAGTATAAAAATGACATACAAATTAAGCTGTATCACAAAAAAGAGACAAAAATTACTTACGGTACATGAGAATTTTTTTTAGAATAATTAAAGGCGATTGTACGAAAAAAACAAATACCATATGTGTTTGGTCAGGAAAAAACACTAGGAAAATGTGTGTTCAAAATGACACAAAATAAAAACACGATAAAATGCTCAAAATACATGACTTTTTTTTATGTATGTACATTAAGGTGGCCTGTCAGAGTTCACCTAAGTTTTTAATCATAAAAATTACACAAACAAAAATGCTATTTGTGCAGAAAGAACAAAAGGCTTTGCATGCAGAAAAGACCAAGAGTCTACATATGCAGAAAAACCAAAAGACTATGTGTGCAGAAAGATCAAAATGAAGTGTGTCGAAATATTCAAATGTTTCAATGTATTTTGTGTAGAAACTGTAAAAAATAAACTGTGTTCACATGTTTTCTTACTAGAGATGATAGAATCAATTTGCTGCAAATTGACTTTGATTCAAAATGTATGAAATTTGCAGGTCCCAGTGAACAATTTGCTATTCGATTCATGTGAATCGCTTCCAATATATGGAAGCATGGCACTATTTCACCATTGCTGAAGATTGCATCTGTCAGAGTGGATGCATATGATGTCAGGACCGATCGTGCAAGTTCCCCATGATGCCTTGCAGGCATCACATTACATGGTCTATAAACATGAGAATAAAGCAGTAGTGAATGGGTAGATGTTTGGGATCGTTGGGTTCGAGCAATCTAGGGGGGCTCATGGTACCAGATAAACTGTTAATAAAGGTGCAGGAGCCTAGGAACAAATGGAGGAGATCGAGGTGATGGATGAGCAACAGGAGTTAAATAGGATAATGATCCCCTTTCTGCTGTTCATTGTTGACGGGAGGGGACAGAGGAAGCAATCTTGAATGTTACCTCACCACCAACACACCATGGACTTGGACCTCATCTAAGAGCCCAACACATGAGCGCCTTCTTGCTACATTACCTTCAACATAATGCTCATATTCTTAGGGTTAGAAATAGTGCTGACTACTGAGTTGGCATTTTGTTAGAACCACGATACAAGAGTAAATTTAGTCAGATGCTTCCCTCCCAGAAACGGACGCACGCATGCTTAAGTATCGAAACTTGCTTGTAGACAATCTTAAGAGTGGTTTTCTCCAAGACAGCAGTGAAGCACACAGTGTGCATTGAAGTTCTAGACATACAACCCTGAGAACGTCAAGGCGTCATCGCAAAATCAATAGCAGCAGTGCAAGTGAGTCATTTCACTCATTTTTTTAGAACTGCCCATGCACCAGCAGAACAGAGTGCAAGTCTGACACGTTGTGAACGACTGGAGAGGATGGTGCAGGAGTATCTGGAGCTCAATGTCATCAGGGAGGGTTTGACCATTTTTCATTTTGGTCTACAAAAATGGAAGAGTGACCTTAGGTTGCCAGTCTCGCCTTGGAGGTTTTGTCGGCAGCCAGCGTTCCCTCAGGAAGTGTCTTCAGCACTGCTGGTGGTGTCCTGACAGAAAAGTACATCTGGATGTCGCCTGAAAGTATAGACCACCTAATGTTCATCAAAATGAACAAGTCATAGATCTCTAATGACTTTTGCGCCCTAGTCGCAGACTGGGCAGGCTAGGAGAAGGTGTCATTTTTACTGACATCCCTTGATCTAGCATTATTGCAGTCTGTGCCACCTTTGTTGTGTCTTTTGTGGCTGCTGTTGCTACTGCTTCTGATGTTGCAAACAATTTTTTTAAATGTGGAGAATCGAAATTGGGCCTCCATCTGGTGGGTTGCATGTAGCAGCAGGTGTGTCAGAGGCCTATTACTGGTATACTGTTTCTACTCTGTGGAAATCTATGCCACTGTAGTGGTGTGTGACAATTATTTTTTGATATGTGAAGACTCCAAATTGGGTCTCCATTTGATGGGTTGCCTGAAGCAATAGGTGTGTCAGAGGCCTATTATACTGTTTCTACTCTGTGGAAATCGATGCCACTTTAGTGGTGTGTGACAATAATTTTTTGAAATGTGGAAACTTCAAGTTCGGTCTCCATCTGGAGGGTTGCCTGTTTAAGTAGGGCTCCCAGACAAGCAGACCTGCACTTACTTTCAGTCAACTACAGTACCTGTGCTACTTTCCTTACATTTTTCTACCAATAGTACTGTATGAAACTGATGTTTGTGCCATCTGAGTGTGACTCGAATAACAAAAAATGGCAGCTTTGCATGAGGCGTGAGGTCTCCCAGCTAATGAGGCTTACACTGCTCCCTTAACCAACAGGTCCTTATTGAAACTTCAATTCCAAGCTGTAAATGCTGGCCTGAAACTTCATGCATGGCCCATGGCTGACTTCTGCTGTGCCATTTGCAAATTTCTACTGTGGGTCAATTGTTGCAACTTTTTATGGTGTCTGCCCCTAATTTTAGCTGTTTGGGAAGCTTTTTGTCACCCCCTAAGGTGTTGTGTGTGCGTTTTTTGGACTCCTATTGAATCTAATGCGATTTGGGTACATTCGTCTAGCAGTTCGGGGAACATGTTCGTCTAACGTCTAAACATTCTGCGAATCACACCAAGCCTTAAAGGTTAGCTCATCTCTAGTACAGATCACCGTAAAAAGCATGAATCTGTCAATGAGTGTATGGAAAAAAGCAGCATCAAGGATTATAATTTATAAAGCAATAATCCTTTCAGAGCACACAGAATGCCAAATTGTCATCTCATGGCAATAAGCAAAATATGTCCAACACACGAGATGCCTAGCTTACATATATTATTCAGCTCCAACATGACCAAAGCTTTCAGTTGCTTTTGATCCTCCTTTACCAACGGCATGTGGTTCATTACCTGATCACCTGCTTCAGAGCTGACCTCAGAAGAAACTGGTTTCGGCCCAGAGGATCTTTTAGCTCCACATTGCCTACATTGTTTATCATCGAAGCCAGCACCCACCACCCACCTCCTCCGATTATATTACCTCTGGGCATACCTTTCTGGTTGCCAGAGCCTGCCAATAGATTTTTCAGCTTCGTCATCCATGACTCCACTGAAAGTTGCCTCTGTGTAGAAATTGGCCTGAGCTGCTTGTCCTTCCCTCTACCCCCCTTGACTGATCTCCTCTTACTATGCCAGCAATAATGCTAGACATTCAAATAGTGTCCTACATATCTTACCCATGTCTTCTGAGTGAAGGAGTTGACTTTCCACTATTTTAAATAAATCAAAAAGAAGTTGTTTTGGTAAAGTATCTTCCTTAGCCCCAGAGTGCTGAGGATTAGGAGACAAAAGGGCAACATAGAAACAGTTGCAATTGAAAGAGTTAAAATTCCACTATATACAACATTATGTGCTTTGGCAGCGGGGGAGGTGGACTGAGCAGAACTCAGTTGAGACATAATGTGAAAAAAAGTATATTCCATTATGCCATCTGCTTCCTTCCCAATAGTATGCTTGCCAGAGGCCAAAGTGGGCAAGTGTGACCTGCATTTGATACTATTTCAGTCGGATGAATGGTGCCAGTAGAACTGGTGGTATTGCTGTGGTGGCCATCCGCTCCTACATTTTTAGCTGCGGTATTGGGGTTTTCTTGTATGACACTACCATGTCCGTTCCTAGTGCCACTTGCATTTTGAACACAAGCATAACATTTTCAAAAAATGTTTTACCCCACATCCAACCATAGAAAAATATAGAATAATTCATAAATGCTAGGTAGGGTAAAATTGATGATAAAAAGGCTATTGCAACAACAGCCTGCCATTAGTTTTGGGGTGATGACTACGTGTTACCAGTTTGAAAACTGAAACAAATGTGTAAAACGTCTCTATTTAGTAAAACAATTTTTGCCCAAAAAGTACATGATAGCATCAAATACCAGGTGGTTGGGACACTGCTTCAAAATTTGTCACAAGCCCAAATCATAGTTTTGGGGTGTATGGTTGCCAAAGTAGATAGATATTCATAAAGTAAAAAATGGGTAACAATTTTATTGTCTTTCTTTTTTTTTTAACCTCTTTGTAACCACCGACCGTAGATAAACGTTGGCACTAGCAGGGCTTTCATTTGTCTACGGTCGGCGGTTTTGTGCTCAATGGGAATCCACATACCTTATAACGAGGGGATTCTGGTGCACAATGCTTCCTGCGACCCCCGTCCTCATCGAGACCTGATTGGTTCAGGTCCCGATGACGTCAGCTTCACCTCAGCCAATGAGACAAATCACTGGGAAAGTTTGTTGTAGCAACAAACTTTCCTGGGCAATCTGCCTCATAATAACGCTGTTTCTCCTCTGATCTCCTGTCAGTGAGAGATTAGAGGAGAAACAATGTGACAAGTGTTAGGGGTCGAGTTCCCGCCGCTGCACAGGGGGAATCTCGAGCCATGTCTGCTGCTGTCTCCCATTCTGCATCAGCCGCAGTGGAGCCTGAGACGTCGGTCCCAGCGTCTCGCTCAGCTTGATACTGTGCAAAGGGTTACTGCTGCCTTTCCAGTCTCTGCTTTTGTAGCCAGCACTGGTCAGCGGCGAGCAGGCTTTTCTGGGACTAAGTCCTGCTTTGTACACAATGAGCATGCCCACGGGAGAACCTCTCATTGGAGGTCGGGGGTCACACGCTCAGGTCCTGTAGCAGCTCCAACTGGACACTAGGAAGGTCCTTGTTTGCAGCAACTATATAAGGTTTGCATGGCCATGCGCTAGTATCAACCTATGTTATGAGCTTTGCTACTTGCTGGTCATGTCTGCATGTGGTCAGGGTTGGCTGAAATAAGCCCATAGAATACTGTCACCTCCAGTGAAGAGTATTGTATGCTTGGATTCAGGGCCTGGCTGAAATAAGCCCCTAGAATATGACACCTCGGGTGAGGAATTGTTTGTGTGCTATGCTGTCTGCATGACCACTCTTTGCTCAGTTAGGTAGCTGTGATGCTCTGTGAGGTTAACAGGGCACAGCATTTTCATATCTTTGCGATTCTGTGAAGTTAACAGAGTTAGCTTATAAAGCCATATAGTGCCGCCAATTACTTTGCAGCAGATATCTCTGCACGGTGGACCCCTCTGGCTGCGAATGCATCTTGTTATTTCCTTCCTATACTCAGTGCGTTACGCTACCCCTAACAACAAGTGCTGCTGGCAACAGCTGTGCCAGTCAGCGATCTTGTTATAAAGGAAAAAAATAGATAAGTCAGGTTAGGGTTCGTGCTATAGTTAGGGTTAGTGTTAGGCTAAATATAGGGTTAGGGTTAGGCTAATGTTGGGGTTAGTGTTAGGCTAAAGTTAAGATTAGAGTTGGGCTAAAGTTAGGGTTAGTTTTAGGCTAAAGTTAGGGTTGGGACTAAAGTTAGGGTTAGAGTTGGGGCTAGGGTTGGGATTAGGGTTAGGGGTGTGTTGAGGTTAGGGTTGTGGTTGGGGTTATGGTTGGGATTAGGGTTAGGGGTATGTTGGTGTTAGGGTTGTGGTTAGGGTTACAGTTAGGGTTCGTATTAGGGTTATAGGTGTTGTGGGGTTAAGCTTGGAATTAGAATTGGGAGTTTCCACTGTTTAGGCACATCAGGGGCTCTCCAAATGCAACATGGCATCTGATCTCAATTCCAGCCAATTCTGCATTGAAAAAGTGAAACAGTGCTCCTTCCCTTCCGAGCTCTGCCGTGCGCCCAAACAGTGGTTTACCCCCACATATGGGGTATCAGCGTACTCAGGACAAATTGGACAACAATTTTTGAGTCCAATTTCTCCTGTTACCCTTGGGAAAATACAAAACTGAGGGCTAAAAAATAATTTTTGTGGAAAAAATGATTTTTTATTTTCATGGCTCTGCGTTATAAACTGTAGTGAAACACTTGGGGGTTCAAAGTTCTCACAACACATCTAGATAAGTTCCTTGGGGGGTTTAGTTTCCAATATGGGGTCACTTGTGGGGGGTTTCTACTGTTTAAGTACATTAGGGGCTCTGCAAATGCAATATGACGCCTGCAGACCATTCCATCTAAGTCTGCATGCCAAACGTTGCTCCTTCCCTTCCAAGCTCTGCCATGCGCCCAAGAGGTGGTTCCCCCCACATATGGGGTATAAGCATACTCAGGACAAATTGCACAACAACTTTGGGAGTATAATTTCTCCTGTTACCCTTGGGAAAATAAATATGTTGGGGTAAAAAGATTATTTTTGTGGAAAAAATATAATTTTTATTTTCATAGCTCTAAATTATGAACTTTTGAAGAACTTGCACTGTTAAGGCACATCAGGAGCTCTCCAAACGCGACAGCCAATTTTACGTTGAAAAAGTCAAATGGCGCTCCTTCTCTTTCGAGCTCTGCTGTGTCCAAAACAGTGTTTTTTCCTCAAACACGGGGTATCGGCGTACCCAGGACAAATTGCACAACTTTTGGGGTCCAATTTCTTCTGTTACCCTGGTGAAAATAAAAAAATTTGGAGACTAAAAGATCATTTTTGTGAAAAAAAAAGATTTTTTTTTTCACGGCTCTGCATTATAAACTTTATTTAAACACTTGAGGGTTCAAAGTGCTCACCCCACATCTAGATAAGTTCCTTGGGTGGTCTAGTTTCCAAAATGGTGTGACTTGTGGGGGGGTCCTACTCTTTTGGCACATCAGGGGCTCTGCAAATGCAACATGGTGCCCGCAGACTATCCCAACAAAGTCTGCTTTCCAAAACATCACTATTTCCCTTCCAAGCCCCGACGTGTGCCCAAACAGTAGCTTTCTCCCACATATAGGGTACCAGCATACTCCGGACAAATTGGACAACATCTTTTGGGCTCCAATTTCTCCTGTTACCCTTGGGAAAATAAAAAAATAGGGGCTAAAAGATCATTTTTCTGGAAAGAAAAATGAATTTTATTTTCACAGCTCTACATTATAATCTTTAGTAAAACACCAGGGATTCAAGCTTGAGGAGGCTAATTTGCATATTCCAGGTGCCTTCTGGGAAAAGCAAAGTCTCCCTAAGCTAGAAGATCGTTGGGTACAGCCGGGACCAGCTGCTAGGAAAGCATCACCAAACCAGGGATTCAAGCTTGAGGAGGCTAATTTGCATATTCCAGGTGCCTTCTGGGAAAAGCGAAGTCTCCCTAAGCTAGAAGATCGTTGGGTACAGCCGGGACCAGCTGCTTGGAAAGCATCACCAAACCAGGGATTCAAGCTTGAGGAGACTAATTTGCATATTCCAGGTGCCTTCTGGGAAAAGCGAAGTCTCCCTAAGCTAGAAGATCGTTTTGCCTGTAGGATATTATTGCAAGAGAGCTTGGCTGAGTAGATTACACAAGAAGGAAAACACACAGCAAGTCATCAGGATCTAGGAGCAACATGGCAGATGTGACAACCTACATGGTGAGCTGCAGCATGTGCTACATGTTCACAGATCGACCAGAAGAAGAATCCAATTTCACCTGTCAGAAGTGTAGACTAGTGGCCCTTTTAGAAGAAAAGGTGCGGGGTCTGGAAGAAAGAATAGCAACTTTGAAACTCATCAAAGAGAATGAAGACTTTCTAGACAGAACAGAAGCATCTCTACTGGCCACAGAAGGTGAAAAAAATGTCAGAGAACCTCCAAAAGCAGATGAGTGGAAGCATGTGGCCAAAAGAAGCAAGAAGACCATGGAGAAATCACCAACCACACAACTGAAGAACGATATCAAATCTTTGTAGAGGATGTAGATGGCACACCTAAGGATGAAGCAATACCAGCAAGCAAAAAAGAAAAGGGCACACAGCAACAAGTGACAGCAAAAAGTACAGCCAAGAAGCAATGAAGAGTGGTGGTGGTGGAAGACTCACTACTGAGAGGCACAGAAGCAGCCATCTGCAGACCGGACATAACTGCAAGAGAAGTATGCTGCCTTCCAGGTGCGATGATCAAGGATGTGACCGATAGGATACCAAAGCTCTTCAGCTCCAAGGACGTCCACCCATTTCTTCTGATACATGTTGGCACCAATGACACGGCAAGGAAGGATCTACCGACAATCTGCAAAGACTTTGAAGAGTTGGGGAAGAAAGTAAAGGAACTGGATGCACAGGTAGTTTTTTCTTCTATCCTTCCAGTAGATGGGCATGGCGCCAGGAGATGGAACAGGATCCTTGATGCAAACAACTGGCTAAGACGATGGTGCAGACAACAAGGATTCGGATTCCTGGACCACGGTGGGAATTACTGGTACGATGGACTCCTCGCCAGAGACGGACTACACCTCAACAAACCTGGGAAACACACATTCGCCAGAAGACTCGCTACACTCATCAGGAGGGCGTTAAACTAGAAGAAGAGGGGACGGGAAGAAAAACATTAGACTTGAACAAAGAAGACCCAGGAAAACATACTCAGATGGGAGGTAAGAACATTTCTATAACAATCCACAGCGAGGAGATTGGAACAAAATCCTCTAAACTGCATGCTCGCAAACGCCAGAAGCCTGACAAACAAGATGGAAGAACTAGAAGCAGAAATATCTAGAGGTAACCTTGACATAGTGGGAATAACCGAGATATGGTTAGATGAAAGCTATGACTGGGCAGTTAACTTACAGGGTTACAGTCTGTTTAGAAAGGATCGTAAAAATCGGAGAGGAGGAGGGGTTTGTCTCTATGTAAAGTCTTGTCTAAAGTCCACTTTAAGGGAGGATATTAGCGAAGGAAATGAGGATGTCGAGTCCATATGGGTCGAAATTCATGGAGGGAAAAATGGTAACAAAATTCTCATTGGGGTCTGTTACAAACCCCCAAATATAACAGAAACCATGGAAAGTCTACTTCTAAAGCAGATAGATGAAGCTGCAACCCATAATGAGGTCCTGGTTATGGGGGACTTTAACTACCCGGATATTAACTGGGAAACAGAAACCTGTGAAACCCATAAAGGCAACAGGTTTCTGCTAATAACCAAGAAAAATTATCTTTCACAATTGGTGCAGAATCCAACCAGAGGAGCAGCACTTTTAGACCTAATACTATCTAATAGACCTGACAGAATAACAAATCTGCAGGTGGTTGGGCATCTAGGAAATAGCGACCACAATATTGTGCAGTTTCACCTTTCTTTCACTAGGGGGACTTGTCAGGGAGTCACAAAAACACTGAACTTTAGGAAGGCAAAGTTTGACCAGCTTAGAGATGCCCTTAATCTGGTAGACTGGGACAATATCCTCAGAAATAAGAATACAGATAATAAATGGGAAATGTTTAAGAACATCCTAAATAGGCAGTGTAAGCGGTTTATACCTTGTGGGAATAAAAGGACTAGAAATAGGAAAAACCCAATGTGGCTAAACAAAGAAGTAAGACAGGCAATTAACAGTAAAAAGAAAGCATTTGCACTACTAAAGCAGGATGGCACCATTGAAGCTCTAAAAAACTATAGGGAGAAAAATACTTTATCTAAAAAACTAATTAAAGCTGCCAAAAAGGAAACAGAGAAGCACATTGCTAAGGAGAGTAAAACTAATCCCAAACTGTTCTTCAACTATATCAATAGTAAAAGAATAAAAACTGAAAATGTAGGCCCCTTAAAAAATAGTGAGGAAAGAATGGTTGTAGATGACGAGGAAAAGGCTAACATATTAAACACCTTCTTCTCCACGGTATTCATGGTGGAAAATGAAATGCTAGGTGAAATCCCAAGAAACAATGAAAACCCTATATTAAGGGTCACCAATCTAACCCAAGAAGAGGTGCGAAACCGGCTAAATAAGATTAAAATAGATAAATCTCCGGGTCCGGATGGCATACACCCACGAGTGCTAAGAGAACTAAGTAATGTAATAGATAAACCATTATTTCTTATTTTTAGAGACTCTATAGCGACAGGGTCTGTTCCACAGGACTGGCGCATAGCAAATGTGGTGCCAATATTCAAAAAGGGCTCTAAAAGTGAACCTGGAAATTATAGGCCAGTAAGTCTAACCTCTATTGTTGGTAAAATATTTGAAGGGTTTCTGAGGGATGTTATTCTGGATTATCTCAATGAGAATAACTGTTTAACTCCATATCAGCATGGGTTTATGAGAAATCGCTCCTGTCAAACCAATCTAATCAGTTTTTATGAAGAGGTAAGCTATAGGCTGGACCACGGTGAGTCATTGGACGTGGTATATCTCGATTTTTCCAAAGCGTTTGATACCGTGCCGCACAAGAGGTTGGTACACAAAATGAGAATGCTTGGTCTGGGGGAAAATGTGTGTAAATGGGTTAGTAACTGGCTTAGTGATAGAAAGCAGAGGGTGGTTATAAATGGTATAGTCTCTAACTGGGTCGCTGTGACCAGTGGGGTACCGCAGGGGTCAGTATTGGGACCTGTTCTCTTCAACATATTCATTAATGATCTGGTAGAAGGTTTACACGGTAAAATATCGATATTTGCAGATGATACAAAGCTATGTAAAGCAGTTAATACAAGAGAAGATAGTATTCTGCTACAGATGGATCTGGATAGGTTGGAAACTTGGGCTGAAAGGTGGCAGATGAGGTTTAACAATGATAAATGTAAGGTTATACACATGGGAAGAAGGAATCAATATCACCATTACACACTGAATGGGAAACCACTGGGTAAATCTGACAGGGAGAAGGACTTGGGGATCCTAGTTAATGATAAACTTACCTGGAGCAGCCAGTGCCAGGCAGCAGCTGCCAAGGCAAACAGGATCATGGGGTGCATTAAAAGAGGTCTGGATACACATGATGAGAGCATTATACTGCCTCTGTACAAATCCCTAGTTAGACCGCACATGGAGTACTGTGTCCAGTTTTGGGCACCGGTGCTCAGGAAGGATATAATGGAACTAGAGAGAGTACAAAGGAGGGCAACAAAATTAATAAAGGGGATGGGAGAACTACAATACCCAGATAGATTAGCGAAATTAGGATTATTTAGTCTAGAAAAAAGACGACTGAGGGGCGATCTAATAACCATGTATAAGTATATAAGGGGACAATACAAATATCTTGCTGAGGATCTGTTTATACCAAGGAAGGTGACGGGCACAAGGGGGCATTCTTTGCGTCTGGAGGAGAGAAGGTTTTTCCACCAACATAGAAGAGGATTCTTTACTGTTAGGGCAGTGAGAATCTGGAATTGCTTGCCTGAGGAGGTGGTGATGGTGAACTCAGTCGAGGGGTTCAAGAGAGGCCTGGATGTCTTCCTGGAGCAGAACAATATTGTATCATACAATTATTAGGTTCTGTAGAAGGACGTAGATCTGGGGATTTATTATGATGGACTATAGGCTGAACTGGATGGACAAATGTCTTTTTTCGGCCTTACTAACTATGTTACTATGTTACTTGGGGGTTCAAAGTGCTCACCACAGATCTAGACAGGTTCCTTGGGGGGGGGGTCTAATTTCCAAAATGGTGTGACTTGTGGGGGGTTTCTACTCTTTACGCACATCAGGGGCTCTGCAAATGCATCATGACACCCGCAGACTATCCCAACAAATTCCAAAACATCACTACTTCCTTTCCGAGCCCCGACGTGTGCCCAAACAGTAGTTTTCTCCCTCATATGGGGTTCCAGTGTACTCAGGACAAATTGGACAACAACTTTTGCGGTCCAATTTCTCCTGTTCTTCTTGAGAAATAAAAAATTGGGGGCTAAAAGATAATTTTTGGAAAAAAATATTTTTTATTTTCACAGCTCTACATTAAAAACTTTAGTGAAGCACTTAGGGGCTCAAAGTGCTCACAACACATCTAGATAAGTTCTTCGGGGGGTCTAGTTTCCACTGTTTTGGCACTTCAGGGGCTCTCCAAACGCGACATGGTGTACGATCTCAATTCCAGCCAATTCTGCATTGAAATAGTCAAACAGCGCTCCTTCCCTTCCGAGCTCTGCCGTGTGCCCAAACAGTGGTTTACCCCCATATATTCAGGTGAAATTGCACAACAATTTTTGTGGTTCATTTTCTCCTTTTACACTTGGGAAATTAAAAAAATTTGGTTCTGAATGAAAATGTTTGTGAAAAAAAGTTTTTTCCTTCCATGTGCCTGAAATCCTATGAAGCACATAAAGGGTTAATTAACTTCTTGAACATGGTTTTGAGCACCGTGACTGGTGTCACTTTTGGGTATTTTCTGTCATATTGACCCCGCAAACTTACTTCAAATGTGAGGTGGTTCTTAAAAAAATGGTTTTGTAAATTTTGTTGGAAAAATGAGAAATCGTTGGTCAACTTTAAACCCTTATAACTTCCTAGCAAACAAATTATGTTTCAAAAATTGTGCTAATGTAAAGTAGACATATGTGAAATGTTATTTATTAACTATTTTGTGTGATATGACTCTCTGAAAATTTCAAAACTGTTAAAAATTTTGCTAACTAAACGCAAGTCATATCAAAGAAATTTTACCACTATCATAAAGTGCGATATGTTTCAAGAAAACAGTCTCAGAATCACCGGCATCCCTTGAAGCTTTCTAGAGTTATGACCTCATAAATTGACACTGGTCAGGATTGAAAAAATTGGCCCGGTCACGAAGGCAAAAACAGGCTTTGGCGCAAATTAAACACTATTCTTCCTTACCTAGCAAAAAGCATAACCAAGAATGCTACCTTGTTTGGTGGGTACAAACAAGCACTTAAATATGTGGCAACAGCCAGGTGCATTGTTATGGCATATACAGTTGTGAAATTGAGCAAATATAACACGCAAAAAAGCTTTCTTTTTCATTTATTAAATTTTACTTACGGTTCAGGTGAATGCATTGCAGATGAAGGATGTCTTAGGTACTGTGTACATGGAAACACACGGAAAGCTAGACACGCCAGGAAATCTCGGGCAGAAAGTAAACCAGCAGCTGGTCTCAATTTAAACCCTGTTCTTTCTAAACAGAACACAACACGCACAAGATTTTAATTTTAAAGGTAAAACATGATTTTTAACATTTACATGTGATTTCCACTGCTATCAGAGGATAGCACAATTATTTTTCGGGTCAGTTCCCATTTTATCAAAATGTAGCTTTGTTTAAGTACAGTATTTTTCATTTTAAGCTTTTATTGTTATATAAAGTAAAACGTAATCTGGCATTGTGTTAGCCAAAAAAAAGGTGATATTAAATGGAACACCATGAATCAGACAGTGGCTCTATCATATCAGTCAGATATGTTTTACCCTGAAAAGCTGCTGCATTTAAGAGAAAATATTAATTTAAAAGCTGGGGACCATGTTTTTTGGATCCAAGAAGCTGATCCCTGTCACCTCCTCCCCTCCTTGCTCTTCTTACATTAATGGTCTCTCTGGCTTTTAAACGTATCATACCAGTACCATACCTGGTAGAGAGAGGTCGATCAATCTGCAAAGGATCGAGTTTGAGTCAAATTTCCCACAAAGTACATAGGCAGCGCATATATATATATATATATATATATATTGCTCTTACTGAGTGTATTGGGGACACTCGCTTGGCACAGGATTAACGTACAAGGGCACGGTTTTTTCAAACAATACAGTCTATTCGGTTTATTAAGGTATCATAAACCACATCATGAGCAGTCCATTTACACACTAGACCAGGACATCACATCAAGTCTCAGATCCTTAGTCTGCAGCAACTAAACATGCTGGTCCACCTTTGACCAGTTGCCGTGGGTTACCACACAGTTCATATCACAAGTACCACAGTCTGTATAGCTACCTGACGGGAGCTCCTGCTCCACCCGCTGACTCCTTGTCAGTCCGGTCTTCCAGGAAAGCTGCCTCACGGGAATCACCAACTTGCCTGTGCAGCATATCTTAGTCAGTCCAGACCCACCGAAGGACAGTAGCTTCCCCAACAGTTTTCACTGTGCACTTTTTAGGGATCCGGTCCTACTCCCAGGACCTCCCAACACACCAGCATGTGGCCTGTCCAGGTGCTATTCAGGACATCAGTCCAACACCCCAGGCCTCCAGGTCTGAAGCCCCACCATGTGCTCTTCAGGAAGCCTCCTCCCAGGTCTTCCAACACAGGCTTCAAACAGGAAACTCACAGCGAACCTCACAGGAACATGTGACCCACACCCTGGTCACATTATATACCTTTTAACCACTCCCCTGGGTGGCAGTGGGTGTGTGGCTAGTTTGTCCCGCCCATCTCACATAACTAGCCCTGCCAGCCTCCCATGATAAACATACAACACTATACTTATAGGACTACAAGTCCCAGAGCATCACATCGCTTCAGGCTGGCAGCGCAGAGTCTTCTCCTCTGTGACACATATATCGGCCATTCACCACAATGCCGGACTTTGTCACATTATCACAGTCATGCCTGCGATTGCCTCAATACACCTCTGTGCGTATACTGGGGAGACCATGCAGCGCCCCCTACCTGTTACAGGGGTCACTGCATCACTATATATATATATATATATATATATAATGTTTCTGTGATGCACAGTATATATAGAAGTCTCAGTCTATCATTTGTGTAATGAGTATAGTGGTAGAATCACTGTGTCGCGGACTGAGGACAGCCTAGAGGGCGTAACTAGGTGAACACCTGACCCTTCGCTAAAGCCTCTGAAGGTGTGGTTAGACTTGGCTCCAAATGGATGCAAGGTGCTACTTCAGGACACACCTTGGTCACAAAGCAGCTGGCCCCCAAAGGGGCAGGGATATGGAATGGCCAGGAAAGGATTGACTTGGCTAGTACAGGCAGGCACGGCAGGAAGACAAAGCAGGTGCAGGCAGATACAGCTGGTATACAGACTGCCATGGCAGGTGCAGGCAGTTACAGCTGTTATACAGACTGGTGCGGCAGATGCAGGCAGGTACAGGAAGACAGGACGGGTATACTAGAAGATACACCTGAAATACAGGTATATTGAGATCCGTGCACTGGGAACCCGAGAACAAGCAAGCAATCAAACAACTGATTACATATGTTGCTCAGGCACCTCCGAACAGGGATGCCGATGCTATTCTATGTGATGTATGCAGCAGTATCAGTAAAATGAGTCCACGTGTGTGTAATTTAATCTCAGTATAACTACAGATGTTCTGTGAGGGCCTCAGTGATTTCTTTGAGAACATTAAGGATCAATATATATAAGACACCTCTCCATTACTAATCCTATAGTTATATGGTAAATAAAGACACAGCCAGAATAAAGTCCTTTACTAGAAATAAAACAAAACACACTTTTACTTTTTTATTTAACCCCTTAGCGACCGCCGATACGCCTTTTAACGGCGGCCGCTAAGGGTACTTAAACCACAGCGCCGTTAATTAACGGCGTTGTGGAAAAAGTCCATAGCGCCCCCAAGAGGCCGATTTTTCTCCGGGGTCTCGGCTGCCGAGGGTAGCCGAGACCCCAGAGAACATGATTCGGGGGGTTTTTAACCCACCCCGCATTTGCGATCGCCGGTAATTAACCGTTTACCGGCGATCGCAAAAAAAAAAAAAAAAAAAGCGATCTCTTTTTAATTTCTCTGTCCTCCGATGTGATCGCACATCGGAGGACAGAGAAAAGGGGTCCCACGTGGCCCCCCAATACTCACCTAGCTCCCCCGATGCTCTTCGTGTCTCCCGGTGGGCGCCGCCATCTTCAAAATGGCGGGCGCATGCGCAGTGCGCCCGCCGGCCGGCACCGGGAGAATCTTTGGGGTCTCGGCTGCCGGGGGTAGCTGAGACCCCAAAGAGCACGATCAGGGTCGGTATTACCGACCCCTGTTTTGCGATCGCCGGTAATTAACTGTTTACCGGCGACCGCAAAAAAAAAAAAAAAAAAAGTAAAGTGTAATTCTCTGTCCTCTGACGTGATCGCACATCAGAGGACAGAGAAATAGGGGGATTCGGGGACCCTAGCATACTCACCTAGGTCCCTGGATCCTCTTGCTGCTCCTCCTGGCCGCCGGCAGCAGAACATGGCGGACGCATGCCCAGTGCGCCCGCCATCTGTCTCCATCTGCCGGCCGGCAGGAGAACAGCAGTTGGGGCTAAAATTAGGGTTAGGGTTAGGGGTAGGGTTAGGGTTAGGTTAGGGGTAGGGTTAGGGGTAGGGTTAGGGGTAGGGTTAGGGGTAGGGTTAGGGGTAGGGTTAGGGGTAGGGTTAGGGTTAGGGGTAGGGTTAGGTTAGGGTTAGGGGTAGGGTTAGGGGTAGGGTTAGGGGTAGGGTTAGGGGTAGGGTTAGGGGTAGGGTTAGGGTTTGGTTAGGGTTAGGTTAGGGGTAGGGTTAGGTTAGGGGTAGGGCTAGGGTTGGGGCTAAATTTAGGGTTAGGGTTGGGGCTAAATTTAGGGTTAGGGTTGGGGCTAAACTTAGGGTTAGGCTTCTTTCACACTTGCGTCGGTACGGGGCCGTCGCAATGCGTCGGCCCGACATACCGACGCACGTTGTGAAAATTGTGCACAACGTGGGCAGCAGCTGTAGTTTTTCAACACATCCGCTGCCCAATCTATGTCCTGGGGAGGAGGGGGCGGAGTTACGGCCACGCATGCGCGGTCAGAAATGGCGGATGCGACGTACAAAAAAACGTTTCATTGAACGTTTTTTTTGTGCCGACGCTCCGCCAAAACACAACTGATCCAGTGCACGACGGACGCGACGTGTGGCCATCCGTCACGATCCGTCGGCAATACAAGTCTATGGGCAAAAAACGCATCCTGCGGGCACATTTGCAGGATCCGTTTCTTGTCCAAAACGACGGATTGCGACGGAATGCCAAACGACGCAAGTGTGAAAGTAGCCCTAGGGTTAGGGTTGGGGCTAAAGTTAGGGCTAGGGTTGGGGCTAAAGTTAGGGTTAGAGCTGGGATTAGGGTTAGGGTTTGGATTAGGGTTCGTATTAGGGTTAGGGTTGGCATTAGGGTTACGCTTGGGATTAGGGTTAGGTTTGGGATTAGGGTTAAGGTTAGGGTTGTGATTAGGGGTGTATTGGGATTAGGGTTAGGTTTGAGGTTAGGGTTGAGATTAGGATTAGGGGTGTGTTGGATTTAGGGTTTTGATTAGGGTTATGGTTAGGGTTGACATTAGGGTTGTTTTGGGGTAAGGGTTGTGATTATGGTTAGGGTTAGTGATTAGGATTATGGATGAGGTTGGGATTAGGGTTAGGGGTGTGTTGGGGTTAGGGTTGGAGCTAGAATTGGGGGGTTTCCACTGTTTAGGTACATCAGGGGGTCTCCAAACACGACAGCCAATTTTGCGCTCAAAAAGTCAAATGGTGCTCCCTCCCTTCTGAGCTCTGCCGTGCGCCCAAACAGTGAGTTACCCCCACATATGGGGCATCAGCGTACTCGGGATAAATTGGACAACAACTTCTGGGGTCCAATTTCTCTTGCTACCCTTGTGAAAATAAAAACTTGGGGGCTACAATATCTTTTTTGTGGAAAAAAAAATATTTTTTATTTTCACGACTCTGCATTCTAAACTTCTGTGAAGCACTTGGGCATTCAAAGTTCTCACCACACATCTAGATAAGTTCCTTGGGGGGTCTAGTTTCCAAAATGGGGTCACTTGTGGAGGGTTTCTACTGGTTAGGTACATCAGGGGCTCTGCAAACGCAACATAATACCCGCAGACCATTCTATCAAAGTCTGCATTCCAAAACAGCGCTCCTTCCTTCCGAGCTCTGCCGTGCGCCCAAACAGTGGTTTACCCCCACATATGGGGTACCAGCATACTCAGGACAAATTGGACAACAACTTTTGGGGTCCAGTTTCTCTTGTTACCCTTGTGAAAATAAAAATTTGGTGGCTAAAAAATCTTTTTTGTGGAAAAAAAAAAAAAATTTTATTTTCACGGCTCTGCATTATAAACTTCTGTGAAGCACTTGGGCATTCAAGGTTCTCACCACACATCTAGATAAGTTCCATGGGGGGTCTAGTTTCCAAAATGGGGTCACTTGTGGGGGATTTCTACTGTTTAGGCACATCAGGGGCTCTCCAAACGCGACATGGCGTCCGATCTCAATTCCAGCCAATTCTACATTGAAAAAGTAAAACGGCACTCTTTCTCTTCCAAGCTCTGCGGTGCGCCCAAACAGTGGTTTACCCCCACATATTGGGTATCGACGTACTCAGGAGAAATTGCACAACAACTTTTGTGGTCTAATTTCTCCTGTTACCCTTGTGAAAATAAAAATTTGTGGGCAAAAAAATCATTTTTGTAGAAAAAATGCAATTTTTTTTTTTCACGGCTCTACGTTATAAACTTCTGTGAAGCACATGGGGGTTCAAAGTGCTTGCCACACATCTAGATAAGTTCCTTAAGGGGTCTAGTTTCCAAAATGGTGTCACTTGTGGGGGGTTTCCACTGTTTAGGCACATCAGGGGCTCTCCAAACGCGACATGGCGTCCAATCTCAATTCCAGCCAATTCTACATTGAAAAAGTAAAACGGCACTCTTTCTCTTCCAAGCTCTGCGGTGCGCCCAAACAGTGGTTTACCCCCACATGTTGGGTATCGACGTACTCAGGAGAAATTGCTCAACAACTTTTGTGGTCTAATTTCTCCTGTTACCCTTGTGAAAATAAGAATTTGTGGGCAAAAAGATCATTTTTGTGTAAACAAAAGCGATTTTTTTATTTTCACGGCTCTACATTATAAACTTCTGTGAAGCACTTGGGGGTTCAAAGTGCTCACCACACATCTAGATAAGTTCCTTAAGGGGTCTAGTTTCCAAAATGGTGTCACTTGTGGGGAGTTTCCACTGTTTAGGTACATCAGGGGCTTTCTAAATGTGACATGGTGTCCGATCTCAATTCCAGCCAATTCTGCATTGAAAAAGTCAAACGGCGCTCCTTCACTTCTAAGTTCTGCGGTGCGCCCTAACAGTGGTTTACCCCCACATATGGGGTATTGGCGTATTCAGGAGAAATTGCATAACAAAATTTATGGTTACATTTCTGTTTTTACACTTGTGAAAATAAAAAAAATGGTTCTGAATTAAGATGTTTGCAAAAAAAAGTTAAATGTTCATTTTTTCCTTCCACATAGTTTCAGTTCCTGTGAAGCACGTAAAGGGTTAATAAACTTCTTGAATGTGGTTTTGAGAACCTTGAGGGGTGTAGTTTTTAGAATGGTGTCACACTTCATTATTTTCTATCATATAGACCCCTCAAAATGACTTCAAATGTGATGTGGTCCCTAAAAAAAAATGGTGTTGTAAAAATGAGAAATTGCTGGTCAACTTTTAACCCTTATAACTCCCTAACAAAAAAAAATTTTGTTTCCAAAATTGTGCTGATGTAAAGTAGACATGTGGGAAATGTTATTTATTAACTATTTTTTATGACATATCTCTCTGATTTAAGGGCATAAAAATACAAAGTTTGAAAATTGCAAAATTTTAAAAATTTTCGCCATATTTCCGTTTTTTTCATAAATAATCGCAAGTAATATCGAAGAAATGTTACCACTAACATGAAGTACAATATGTCACGAAAAAACAATCTCCGAATCAGCGGGATCCGTTGAAGCGTTCCAGAGTTATAACCTCATAAAGTGACAGTGGTCAGAATTGCAAAAATTGGCCTGGTCATTAAGTACCAAATTGGCTCTGTCACTAAGGGGTTAAAAATAGCAAACACAGCTATACTCACCTAATGCCTAATTCCACTGAAGATCTTGTTCTCCTGTAATAAACCAAAAATAAAAAAACAACAATATGCCTCACTTATCCATTGTTCTGCCCCATGCCGTAATCCATGACTGGGCAAGAAACAATTTTTGACATGCCCAGAGAGAGGTGAATATTCATTTCTCTTAAGTAGCGGCATAAGTGAATGCCGGCAGCAGCAGGAAGGCTCCGGCTGACACTGTGCACATTTCTGAAGAGCATTGAATACTCACTGCTCTCTGCGCGCACTGTCCCGGCATGCAGAGCAGTGAGTATTCTGGCAGCTGTGCTCTGCTTGTGAACAGCGCATGATGTCCCTGTCATGCTCTGCTTACAAGCCTAAAGCAGCTGCTGTCATCAGAACAAGATGTTGCGAGGGAAAGCCGGAAAAGTAAGTGTAATTTTTTTTTCAATGTTTTCTGATGGATCCATGCATATGAGGATGGGAGTAGGGGCCAATTATAAGGATGGAGGCATGCATACCAGGACCTGATTGAGGACCAATCATACCAGAGTAGAGATGGGGCCATGCATACTAGGACAAGATGGGGGCCCTGCATACCAGGATAAAGCTGGGGGCCATGCATACTAGGACGAGTTGGGGGCCCTTCATACCAGCATAGGGATGGGGCCATGCATACTAGGATAGGTATAAAGGTGATCATTCCTGCCAGGATAGGGATGAGGGGGCCATGCATACCAAAATAGGGATGAGAGATCCATGCATACCAAGATAGGGATAGGGAGCCATGCATACAGGGTAGGGATGAGGGGGGCATGTGTATCAGGATGATGATGAGGGGACCATATATACCAGGATAGGGGATATTAAGTAAAGAATTGACCACACTTTTTACTTCACTTTTTTTTCAAAATTTCCTCCTCTAAAACCTAGGTGCGTCTTGTAGTCCGAAAAATACAGTATATCCACTCTGACTGCATTGGTAGAGGAGGGGTCTCAGGCCACTTCCTCCACCAATCAGTGTGTGAAACAACTGATGTGATGAGTTAGTTCACATTGAGGCAGGAGATGAAGGAGAGTGCCGGGGAATGGGACTGAGGTGAGTGTGTGTTTTTTTTTAAAGTATTTATGTATATGGGATGTTTGGCTGCACATCGGGAAGCTATGGGGGTCTTACAGTAGACATCGGGAAGCTATGGGGGTCTTACTGCGGACATGGGGAAGCTATGGGGGTCTTACTGTGGACATGAGGAGGCTATGGGTGTCTTATTGTGGACATGAGGCTATGGGTGTCTTACTGTGGACATGGAGAGGCGATGGGTGTCTTACTATGGACATAAAGAGGCTATGGGGATCTTACTGTGGACATGGGGAAGCTATGGGGGTCTTACTATGAACATGGGGAGACTGTGTGAGCCTCATATGCAGGACATGGGGAGGCTGTGTGGGCCTCATATGCTAGACATGAGGAGGCTGTGTGGGCCTCATATGCTGGACTTGCTGAGGCTGTGTGGACCTCATATGTTGGACATGGGGAGGCTGGGTGGGCCTCATACGATATATAGAAGAGGCTGTATTTGGGTTCAAACAGTATATAGGGTAATGCCGGCATACTTAAGTCTGCTGAATATTGAGTGATAATTAATATTAATTATAATTATTATATTAATAATTATACGTTGATATTAATATTGAGCTTCATTAATTTCAGTCTATTGGTTCGGCCCTCCACAAATGTCACGGTCTCTCATGTGGCCCCTCGGAATAATTAATTGCCCACCCCTGGTCTAAATGTATAGTATGCGATGTGTACTGCAGTCTCAGTACATTGCATCTGATGAATCCAGCAGTCTCATTGTATGATATGTGATGTATTTACAACAGTCTCAGTGTATCCTATGTGTGATATACAGCATGTATACTATGTGATGTATATCAGGGGTGTCAAACTGCATTCCTCGAGGGCTGCAAACAGGTCATGTATTCAGGATTTCCTTGCATTGCACAGGTGATAATTTAATCACCTACAGAGAATGATTCCAGCACCTTGTGCAATGCTAAGGAAATCTTGAAAACACGCATGGTTTGAGGCCCTCGAGGAATGCAGTTTGACACCCCTGATGTATATACAGTGCCTTGCAAAAGTATTCGGCCCCCTGGAACTTTTCAACTTTTTCCCACGTATCATGCTTCAAGCATAAAGATACCAAATGTAAATTTTTGGTGAAGATTCAACAAGAAGTGGAACACAATTGTGAAGTTGAAGGAAATGTATTCCTTATTTTAAATTTTTGTGGAAATTCAAAAACTGAAAGGTGGGGCGTGAAATATTATTCGGCCCCTTTACTTTCAGTGCAGCAAACTCACTCCAGAAGTTCATTGTGGATCTCTGAATGATCTAATGTTGTCCTAAATTCCTAATGATGATAATATAATCCACCGGTGTGTAATCAAGTGTCCGTATAAATGCACCTGCTCTGTGATAGACTCAGGGTTCTATTTGAAGCACAGAAAGTAGCATGAAGACCAAGGAACACAACAGGCAGGTCCGTGATACTGTTGTGGAGAAGTTTAAAGCCAGATTTGGATACAAAATGATTTCCAAAACTTTAAACATCCCAAGGAGCACTGTGCAAGTGATCATATTGAAATGGAAGGAGAATCATACCACTGCATATCTACCAAGACCCGGCTGTCCCTCTAAACTTTCATCTCAAACAAGGGGAAGACTGATCAGAGATGCAGCCAAGAGGCCCATGATTACTCTGGATGAACTGCAGAGATCTACAGCTGAGGTGGGACAGTCTGTCCATAGGACAACATTCAGTCGTACACTGCACAAATTTGGACTTTATGGAAGAGTGGCAAGAAGAACGCCATTTCTCAAGGATATACATAAAAAGTGTTTAAAGTTTGCAGCAGCCAACCTGGGAGATACACCAAACATGTGGAAGAAGGTGCTCTGGTCAAATGAAACCAAAATTGAACTTTTTGTCAACAATGCCAAATGATATGTTTGGCGTAAAGGCAACACAGCTCATCACCCTGAACACACCATTCCCACTGTCAAACATGGCTGTGGCAGCATCATGGATTGGGCCTGCCTTTCTTCCACAGGGACAAAGAAGATGGTTAAAATTGATGGGAAGATGGATGGAGCCAAATACAGGACCATTCTTGAAGAAAACCTGTTGGAGTCTGCAAAAGACCTGAGACTGGGACGGAGATTTGTCTTCTAACAAGACAATGATCCCAAGCATAAAGCAAAATCTCTAACGGAATGGTTCACAAATAAACATATCCAGGTGTTAGAATGGCCAAGTGAAAGTCCAGACCTCAATCCAATCGAGAATCTGTGGAAAGAGCTGAAAACTGCTGTTCACAAACGATCTCTATCAAACCTCACTGAGCTCGGGCTGTTTGCTAATGAAGAATGGGCAAGAATTTCAGTCTCTCGATGTACAAAACTGATAGAGACATACCCCAAGCCACTTGCATCTGTAATCACAACAAAAGGTGGCGCAACAAAGTATTAAGTTAAAGGGGCCAAATAATATTTCACGCCCCACTTTTCAGTTTTTGAATTTCTACAAAAATGTTAAATAACCAATAAATTTCATTCAACTTCACAATTGTGTTCCACTTGTTGATTCCTCACCAAAAATTTACATTTGGTATCTTTATGTTTGAAGCATGATGTGTGGGAAAAGATTGAAAAGTTCCAGGGGGCCGAATACTTTTGCAAGGCACTGTATCGCAATCTCTGTGTATCCTATTTGAAACATGCTGTAGTGTCTCAGTGTATCTTATGTGATGTATACTCAGCAGTCCCATTGTATCCTATGTGGTGAATATGCAAGGAGTCTCAGTGAATCATATGTGATATATATACAGCAGTCTCAGTGCATGTTAATGTAATAAATACAGCAGAGTCACAGTGTGTCCTACAATTGAGTATAAAAAGTGATTACCCCCTAAACCGAATAACTGATTGGGCCACCCTTAGCAGCAACACCTTCAATCAAGCTTTTGCAATAACTGGCAATAAATCTTTTAACAATGCTCTGGAGTAATTTTGGCCCAATCTTTGCAGAATTGTTGTAATTCAGCCACATTGGAGGGCATGAACCACCTTTTTAAGGACATGCCACAGCATCTAAATTGTTCTGTTTGCTGAATCCTGTCATAAATCACACTCTGTGAGTATCTCCAGGCTCTTTATTCACATCATGTCTCAACCTCCATTACATGAATTTCGAGTACAACAACATCCAACAAGTTCCAAACAAAGAATATAGAACACACATAAAAATAGTGAGACCCCTAGAGGCCACATGAACATATAACATATTGCTACATCCTTTCTCTTTTAACTAGAGTAACAATAAAAGATACCAAACTAATCTATACTATGACAAAGTTAGAAATTAACCTAGTACGTCCAGTTAGATATAATCTTTGAGGTGCACCGGCTTTTTGCTAATTCTGCCAGCTCTGGTAATATAAGATGTGTCACTTTCTACATCTGGTACATCTGGTAGTTCTTCTGATATTGTCTGTCTCTGGCCAGAGTCCTCACCCTGATGGTCAGCTGTCACTGTTGGTGCCTGACTTGTACTTGCTGCCTCGTTGTCTTGGGTGTCTGGATACTGTTCAAAAGGCCATGAATCATCTCTTTCTTGCGTTTTCCTCAAATATATTCGATTCCTCCTTAGTCTTCTTCCGTCGTCTGTTAGAATTTCATAAGACCGAGGTCCCAGTTTCTGGACAACCTTTGCCTTTTGCCAGTGTTTGTCAAATGTGGTGCTTGGCTGCAGCCGAATGTTGTCATTTCTCTGGAGCTCAGGCAGATCCTTTGCAGATTTATTGTAATAGAAAGCTTGTCTAGCTTGATTCTTCTGTAATTTAGCTTCGATGTTTCCCAGCAGCTTTGGCTCTAACAGATGACACGCAGTTGGTACTAGTGTCTTTGTACGCCTACTCATGAGCCTCTGTGCCGGACTGCTGTCTAGGCCTTGGGTGGGTGTGTTTCTATGATCCAGTATAGACAGATATACATCAGCACCCGCCTGGTTTGCTTTCTGCATGAGTCTTTTGGCCGTTTTTACTGCTGACTCTGCTTTCCCATTACTCTGGGGATATCTTGGAGAAGACGTCTGGTGTTCAAATTCCCATTTCTTACTGAAAGTTTTGAATTCTTCCGACGTAAACTGTGCCGCATTGTCAGAAAAAACTATATCTGGAATGCCATACCTGGCAAAATGGGCCTTGAGTTTTTTAATCACTGTTCTCGCCCTTGTGTCCTGCACCAAATCAACCTCCCAGAAGTTAGAGAAATAGTCCACTGTAATCAATTATTCTTTGTCATTCCATGTGAACAAGTCTGTTCCTATTTTTGACCAAGGCCTATGTGGAATTTCATGAGGTTGCAATGTCTCCTTTGGTTGCTTATCATTGCAGGATGCACATATTTCACATTGTGCTATGTAATTTTTTTATGTAGTCATTCATTCCTGGCCAATAAACTGATTCTCGTGCACGACGTAGGCATCCTTCCATGCCTAAGTGAGAAGAGTGCAATGTCTTCAATATGCCTCTTCTGAGAACTTCAGGTATAACAGCCCTGTCTCCTTTTAAAGATGATTCCTTGCTGCACTGACAATTCATCTCTTATGTGGAAGAATGGTGAGACTTCCTTCGGAGCATGCTGCTTGTATTTTGGCCAGCCCTGCAAGATGACAGTCTTTAAACTCTGGAGACTTTTATCCTTCTCTGTAAAAGTCTGGATTTGCTTGACCTTTTCTTTTGACACTGCAAGGTAGTTACACATATTGATGGTTTCAATGTCTTCTGTTATGAACTGGTGGTTCAGAAACACAATGGACCTGGTGGTTAAGAGCACACAAAGTGACCTGATAGTTACTAATAACATAGGACGAGCTCTGAGACGTGGGAACTCTGCTGACCGCAATCCCTAATCCTATCACACCAGACTAGAAGTAGCCGTGGAGCGCTCCTGACCAGACCTAGGCGCCTCGGGCACAGCCTGAGAAACTAGCTAGCCCTGAAGATAGAAAAATAAGCCTACCTTGCCTCAGAGAAATTCCCCAAAGGAAAAGGCAGCCCCCCACATATGACTGTGAGTAAAGATGAAAATACAAACACAGAGATGAAATAGATTTTAGCAAAGTGAGGCCCGACTTACTGAATAGATCGAGGATAGGAAAGATAGCTTTGCGGTCAGCACAAAAACCTACAAACAACCACGCAGAGGGCGCAAAAAGACCCTCCGCACCGACTAACAGTACGGAGGTGCTTCCTCTGCATCCCAGAGCTTCCAGCAAGCAAGACAAACCAAAATAGCAAGCTGGACAGAAAAAATAGCAAACCAAAAAACACAAGCAGAACTTAGCTTATGCAGTGAAGGCAGGCCACAAGGACGATCCAGGAGAGAGCAAGACCAATACTGGAACATTGACTGGAGGCCAGGAACAAAGAACTAGGTGGAGTTAAATAGAGCAGCACCTAATGACTTAACCTCGTCACCTGAGGAAGGAAACTCAGAAGCCGCAGCCCCACTCACATCCACCAGAGGAAGCTCATAGACAGAACCAGCCGAAGTACCACTCATGACCACAGGAGGGAGCTTGACCACAGAATTCACAACAGTCTTCCTCCTCATCATTTGTGATAGGAAGGTAAGCTCTGCTTAGCGTATCTGCAATCAGTAAGTCTCTTCCTGGACAGTACCCGATGTCAACATCATATTTCTGAAGTCGCAACAGCATGCGCTGTAGTCTCTTTGGGGCATTTAGTAATGGTTTCTTTGTAATGCTCTCCAATGGTTTGTGATCCAACTGCACTGTTACCCGTCGACCATAGGTGTACTGGTGAAACTTCTCCATCCCAAATACCACAGCCAGTAGTTCCTTCTCAATCTGCGCATATCCCTGCTCTGTTGTTGTAAGGGCTCTGCTTGCAAATGTAATTGGCTGTTTGTTCTGCATTAATGTGGCTCCAAGGCCTTTTTCCGAAGCATCACATTGTACTACCACTTCTCGATCTGGATCGAAATACTTTAGGGTTGCTGTATCTGCAATGGCATTCTTTACTGCTCGGAAAGCAGTCTCCTGGCTTTCTGTCCATTCCCAACGCACATCTTTGTGGGTTAGCTGTCTCAGTGGCTCACACATGTCTGACAGATGTCTGCAAAATTTTGAGAGATAATTCACCATGCCCAAAAATCGTTGTACTCCAGAAACATCAGTAGGGGTAGGCAAATCTTGTATTGCTCTCACCTTTTCAGGATCCACTTTGACCCCAGTTGAAGTCAGTCGATGACCAATATAGGCCACTTCTGTCATTTTCAATTTGAATTTGTCCAAATTCAGCTTTATGTTTTTTTCTCTGCATCTGTCCAAAAATTGTATCATCTTCTGATCGTGATCCTTGATTGCAGATTCCATATTTTCACCTTCTCCCACTACTAGGATATCATCCGCTATTGTCTTCACTCCAGTAAGTCCTTCCAAAGCCTGAATCAATTTTTTGCTGGAATATCTCTGGAGCAGGTTTTAGTCCCATGGGCATTTTCAGCCATTTAAAGCGTCCAAATGGTGAAGAAAATGTTGTCAATAAACTTGAATCTTCAGTCAGGGCCACATGCCAGAATCCATTTTTTACATCACATACAGAAAATATTTTAGCCTTTGATAAATCTGGTAGAACATCATCTAATGTTGGCATTGGGTAATGATTTCGTTTCAGCGCCTTGTTGAGTGGCTTAGGATCAATACATATTCTTAACTTGCCCGATGGTTTCTGCACTATGACCAAACTGCTGATCCAATCTGTGCTCTTATGGACTGGTGCTATCATGCCTCTTCTCTGTAGATCTTGCAGTTCTACTTTCAGCGGTTGCATTAAAGCTACAGGCACTCTTCTTGTAGGTAATCTGGTGGGCTGCACTGTGTTGTCAATTTCTAGCCTATATTTACCTTCAAAGCATCCATCACCTTCAAATACATCAGCATACTCTGCTTTTATTTTCTGCATGTCCAAGTTGTGCTCTGCATTTAGTTTTGGATTTTGTATATCCTGGGCAACTTCAACAGACATAATGTTCTGAGACTGTACTTTTATTAAGTCCATTGCCTGAACTGCTTTTACTCCCAGTAATGGTACATGGTTACCACCCCGTAACACGGTAAATTCAACTCTATAACTCTTTCTGTTACATGGGTGTCATATTTTTAGCTTACGTGTCCCCATTGGTTTCAGAACACTTTTGTTGTACATCACCAGTACCTTGTCAGTTGGGTCAATAGAAACCTGTTTGTTTAGCAGATCAAATGAAATTACATTGCAGCTTGCTCCACAATCCAGCTGAAATCTAATGGGCTTCTCATCCAACAAGAATGTTGCATAAAGCTGCTTGGCATCCTTCACTACTGATTGCCCGACTACATTGACTTTCTCTGTTGTAGACTGCATTTGTAGCCATGTAATGTCCTCTGCACTGTCAGTGTCTGGTGTCACAGTGTGGAGCTGTCTGTACTGTTTGCCTCTTCCTTGCCTGCAGACAGCAGAGGAATGATTCTTCTTGCCACATGACCTGCAGGTTTCCCCATATGCTGGACACTTGGTTTTGTCTCTCTCATGTCTTTTCCCACAATACTTGCAGTGGACAGTGTTTATAGGGTAGTCTGGTCCTGTCTTTCCTTTCATAGATACTGCATGTACCTTGTCATCATCATTCTCACTGGTGCCTGCCATCATCTTCAGGCTGTGCTTTGTGAGCTCAGCAGCCCTGCAGATTTGCATACATTTCTCTAAAGTCATGCCTTCCTCTCTCAGTAATCTTTCTTTGAGATGACTGTCCTTTATGCCACACACCATTCTGTCCTTGATTAGACTGTCCCTGATCTCTCCAAAGCCACATGTTTCTGCAAGTCTCCTCAGCTCTGTCAGATATCTGTCCACATTTTCACCACCCTCCTGATGTCTTGTGAAAAACTTATATCTTTCCACTGTCTCATTCTTCTTTGGGTCACAGTGTTTATCAAATGCCTGCACAATGTCTGCTAGGAGGAGGTTGTCTGTGTCTGGGAGCAAGGTGTGGGCTAATTCTCTGCCATTTTCCCCAATTAGGTAATAAAACAGCTTTACTTTCCGTTTGTCATCAGTGGGGCCCACAGTCAGATCCACATACAGTGTAAACTCTTCCTTCCAATGTCTCCAAGTCTGGGACAGATTACATGAAGTGACATCCAGTCTCTGAGGGGGCTTCAGACCAGTCTCCATTTTTCTGTACTGTCATGGAATCTGTACTTACAGTTGCAGTGATCTGTGCAGTTCCAGCCTCATATAAGCTCTAAGAATTTGCAGGTTCTGTGCCCGGCTGCCACCATGTTCTGTTTGATGAATCCTGTCATATATCACACTCTGTGAGTATCTCCAGGCTCTTTATTCACATCATGTCTCAACCTCCATTACATGAATTCCGAGTACAACAACATCCAACAAGTTCCAAACAAAGAATATAGAATACACATAAAAGTAGTGAGACCCCTAGAGGCCACATGAACATATAACATATTGCTACATAAATCAACTGTATGTCAGGACTTTGACTAAGCCACTCCAAAGTCTTAATTTTGTCTTTCTTAAGCAATTCACAGGTGCTGTTGTGTTTTGGATCATTGTCCTGCTGCATAACCCAAGTGTGCTTCAGCTGAAATGTCACGAACAGATGGGCAGACATTCTCTTTCAGGACTTTTTGGTAGAGAGCAGAATTCATGGTTTCATTTACCACAGCAAGTTTTCCAGGTCCTGAAGCAGAAAAACAGACCCAGACCATCACAATTCCACCACCATATTTTACTGTTGGTATAATTCCTTTTCTGAAATGCTGTGTTACTTCTATGCCAGATGTAGTGGGTCACATACCTTTCAAAAACTTAAAATTGTGTCTCATCAGGCCACAGTCTATTCTCCCCAAAGTCTTGGGGATCATCAAGATGTTTCTGGCAAAACAAAGACGAGGCTTTATGCTCTTATTGTTGAGCAGTGGTTTTTCATCTTGGAATTCTGCCATGCATGCCATTTTTGCCCAGTTTCTTTCTTATGGTAGAGTCATGAACACTGACTTTTACTGAGACAAGTGAGGCCTGCAGTTCTTTGGATGTTGCTGTGGAGTCTTTTGTGACCTTTTAGATGAGTCATTGCTGCTCTGTTGGGGTAATTTTGGTCGGCCAGCCACCACAGGGAAGGTTCACCACTGTTTTCACCATTTGTGGATAATGGCTCTCACTGCTGGTTTGCTGGAGTCCAAAGCTTTAGAAATGGCCTTATAACCTTTTTCCAGACTGATAAGTCTCAAATACTTTATTTTTCATTTGTTCCAGAATTTCTTTGGATTTTGGCATGAGGTCTAGCTTTTGAGGACCTTTTGATCTACTTCACTTTGCAACGCAAGTCCTTTTTAAGTGATGTCTTAATTGAGTATCAGTCTTGGGTGTGGCTAGGGCATTTGAACACAGCTTCCCAAAGCTGTGATAAACCACTCTTAATTTAGGTTTTTTGGGGGAGCAATAATTTTTTCACACAGGGCCCTATAGGTTTGGATTTACTTTCCACTTAATAATAAACACCTTCATTTAAAAACTGCATTTTGTGTTTACTTGTGTTATCTTTATCTAATATTTAAATTTGTTTGGTGATCTGAAACATTTCAGTGTGACAAACATGGAAAAGAACAGGAAATCAGGAAGGGGCAAACACTTTTTCACACAACTGTATGTGATGTATTTAGCAATCTCAATGTATGCTATGTGATCTATGCATCAGGTCATAGTCTCAATGAGTCCAATGGAAATATCCATGAGTAGCAACATCATCAATACCACCTACCATCACACACTTCACAAAAAAGAAGCAGTTCCAGCCACATTAGAAATTAGAGATTGAAATGTTTGACAAAATAAAGCATGATAATGTTTAAGCTGCTCATTTTCAATGGCCCACAAATAATGTTAGAAATGGCTCTTGTCAGAGAAAAAGGTTCCCATCCCCTTATATAAACCATAAGTTCTCGTTTATGGTTATAATAACTTCATCAGGAGAGAGTTTGAGATCTTAGTCCTTTTCCGAGGAGGAGATATACTAAGATTTAGTTGGTGATCTGTTTTACAGAAGTTTGGGTAGAAGGAAGGCAGAAGATAGTTGCATTCCATGCAAAGTCACATTGTGATTTATGATTTTTAAGACAGTAATCACACATTTTATGAAAATGGCTGTGTTGTAGAGAGTACCAAGTATGAATGTTAAATATATGTGCCTCTGTACAAGAACAATACGAAGACCTTTTGCAGTCCAACAGCATATCATAATGCACAATTCGAACTGCTTTGCAGGTGAAACTGGCCCCCTTTATCTTTTTAGCCCCTGTGCAACTGCACAGGTTACAGCAAAGATATGTCCGGCTCTGGCAGAGTCTCTAATAAGGGGTTTAGAGTGATCTTGAAGCAGAATTTAGATTGTGAGCCCCAACAGGGACAACAATGATAATGTGTGCAACCTGTAAAGCGCTGCGGAATATGTTAGCACTATATACAAATAAAGATTATTATTATTATTATTGGGACTTTACTTGAGTGCCATATTCCCAAGGGATCTTTGTATTGCTTAGAGGCTAAGTAAGGAAGGTTAGCATGAGTAAAGGGAGCAGGGAAGGGCATTGTGGAGACACAGCATTGTATCTAAATTAACCAGACGACTATTTTTCACCAACCAAGAAGAATAGACTGTTATCTGTATGTTGACTTTTGAATTTATGTGTTCGTCAATACAACAGACTTTTGCTTGTATAAGCCTGTAATATTGACATTTCATATAAAATATTGTGCTTTTATCCTTGGTGACTAGTGATGTTTACTGATATACTATTTATGCATTGTATAGGCCAGATAGTTTAGGGACTTCAAAAACAGAGGAGGAAAAACTATGCAAATAGATTAAATAATCAAGTAGTGCTACTTGATCTTATCTCTATTCTTACAATTTATGTCAATACTGAATGAAGGACACTTGTTAAGTATAAAAAGAGGTTACATGCCTCTATAGAGAGATGGACAGAGAGACTGTGAGACAGACAGAGATTCAGCCAAAGCATCAAAACATCCAAAGGACCAGAGAAAGGACAGAAACCAATATATCATGGCTCCATCATGAGGGACACAGATTTATCATTCTACAGTAAACAACCTAGGGGACCTTGGCCCTGGTTTGAAGAACACAGATCTGCTCCATTGACCATCACTCAACCTTGGATAGGTTTGGAGAAAGCCATGATTGCAACTCTCCATTCACCTGGCTCCATGGAGATGTTTGGAGAAGTCAGCAGGTTGTGACCCTCTGGTCAACTGGCCTGGTACCTCAATGGACTGTCATCTTCCTAAGCTCCTCATTACTTCCTCTCTGTATGTGTGGCACAGTTGGGGTAGTCATCTCTGGAAGATAAAGCCAGGTTGTAACCCTCCAGTCAACTGGCCTTGTACCTTAATGGTCTGTCTTTTTCCTAAGCTTGTTGTTACTTCCTCTATATGTGTGTACCACAAGTGGGGTAGTCAAGCCTAGAAGATGAAGCCCGGATGTAACCTTCCGATCAACTAGCCTTGTATCTGAATGGACTGTCATCTTCCTACCCTTGTTGATACCTCCTGTCTGTGTGTGTGTACCACAGGTGGGGTAGTCGACCCTGGAAGTGCTGAAGTAACAGCTGCTATTATCCCAGCGTGTCAGTGGAAGGGTAAGACTCTGTAATGTGCACCATCTTGGGTTATTTTGCTGGGACTGTATTACGTGTTATCTGCCTGTTTTGTGGTTCCATTGCCACACTTTTACCCTCACCCTATGTTGTCTTTAATGCTCACATTAAAAGGAGTGCAGGTGCTCTGTGGGATGATCCCTGGTCCATGCAGTTTCGGCTAGCCGACCTGGGAGCCCGCCGACACCAGTGTCTCCACAGACATTAATAGGGTGAGTTTCATAATAGATTATGTGTGTTTTATTGACCTATGAGAAGAGGATTCTCAGATTTTTGAGACATGATCATGACTTTTGTCCTTTTTCACACCAAAGCAGCATCTTATAGAATTAAAAGTAGTATTTACATTAAATAAAACCATAATAATAAGGTTGTTATCAAGATGACTGTTAATTGTATATAAAATGCAGAAAAAACTCTACACAAGGGTGGCCTTATTGTGTCACAGTTCGCACAGGTTTTTATTGTGTGTTTAAAACCATATAAAAAATGACACGAACCAAAATGTTATGAACGCAGAAAAACCAATGTGCTATTCAGGCAGAAATGTCTAAATTTATCTATATATTTCTTGTTAAAATGCTTCAAGTTGAAAAAAGTTCCCATGAAAGAGAAGCCTTATGCTGCATATGAATCCAGCCAGGGAATTTCTGGATATTTCAATGGTCAAACAGCTGAAATGAAATTTTCTTATCATTTTAGTTATATAAATAAGAGAAATAAACATATATTTTGTAATTATAAAGTATTGCTGCCAATGTCGTCAGAACACGTTGATAGAATGTAAATATGTCCACTGACGCAGGAGCTGCTTAGGTAAAATAAACCCCAAGAATTCAGAAAATGTGCATGTGCAGTAAATAATATTTTGTGCATATCACTTTCGAATGCCTGCCAAAAGAAAAGATAATTTCCCACCACATAGGTAAATCTCTTGTGTTCTTTATGGCAAAGATCTTTTGAGGATGCTAACAGACAAGTTCAGAACAGATAGTCCAATGTAATTTTCAACATTCTAAAAGATATCTTCATAGTTGTTATAAGCATAAAGATTCTGTAAAATGTTAAGTAACCTTGGAAACATTTTTTTTTTCTTCAAGTTTACAAGAACTTCTTTGAAGAAACTGAAATGTTAAAATACTTTCTAAGGCTTTGTTCACACATTGCGGATTGCATGCGTTTTTGCCGCGTTCTTTCGCCATGAAATCACGGGGATTCTGCACACGTAGGAATGCATTGATTCGCTTACTTCCTGCATGGAGCTATCTCCTCCACGCCCTGAGAACCATATACCTGTAAAAAAAAAGAATTAAAATACAAAATTGTGATATTCTCACCTTCCTCGCGATGCTCCCATTCCCAGTAATGCTTTGTGACAATGACCTGTGATGACGTAGCGGTCTCGAGTGATACTACGTCATCTGGGGTCATTGTCGTGAGGCATCAGTGGGAACGGGAGCATCGCGAGGAGTGGGAAGGCTATGGGGGCCGCCGGAAGGTGAGAATATCACGATTTTTTTTAATTATTATTTTTATCATTATATCTTTTTACTATTGATGCTGCATAGGCAGCATCAATAGTAAAAAGTTTGTCACACTTGTCAAACACTGTTTGACAAGTGTGATCAACCTGTCAATCAGTTTTCCAAGCGATGCTACAGATCGCTTGGAAAACACTAGCATTCTGCAAGCTAATTATGCTTGCAAAATACTAGTGTTTAGCGGGAATATGTGTGGCACCCATAGGGGTATTTGCCACAAAAATAGTTACTGACAGTAAGTACAAAAACTAAAATAGCAAGACTGCACTACCACCTCCGGCCAGAAGGGGGAGCTCCAGAGACTCCCCTTGATCCATTCTGGTCTGAGAGAAGAAATGGCAGTTGGGCCAAGGAGCTGATAGTGAGAGGTCATACAGTTGAATCTCTAACAGCCCTGTGACTGTTACCAGGCCTAAATCACCGGCCTGAGGAGAAGAGGGACAGAGAAAAAGGACATTGTGAGAACCGGGTAGCATTAATCACTACCCAGAACAGGCGCAAAGACGGATACCGGATCCGTGGCTGTATTCATTATATATAATACAGCAACCGGAAAAACGTGAGGTGATATCAGCTTCACTAGGGTCGGATGCAGCAACAGACACAGAGTTCAGCGGTACTCCCAGAGGGGGTAAACCGATAAAAGGACTCGGGTTGCCCGTCGAACCAGGACCCGGAGGGGACAGATTGGGCCGGCAGCCAGTTCACATACAGCAGCAGGGCCACACAGAAATTGCGCACAATAAGAGGCGAAGACCCCGGCAGGGTCAAAGTAACTCAGAGTTCCCATACAGACTCCGGTGACAGGA
The DNA here is from genome assembly GCF_032444005.1 of Ranitomeya imitator. Classification (NCBI taxonomy): domain Eukaryota; kingdom Metazoa; phylum Chordata; class Amphibia; order Anura; family Dendrobatidae; genus Ranitomeya; species Ranitomeya imitator. The sequence continues at coordinate 199,860,149 of NC_091285.1, read as the reverse complement.
CTGGTTGTAAATCCTTTTATGTTAAAGTAAACTGGTTAAACGTTTCAGTGCCTCAGTCTTTCATTTGGACAATAGCCATCTATCCAGGATCGAGATCGTCACCGCTGGGAGAACCTGCTGCTGATCAAGTAAGTGCCTGTCCCCTCATGATACCCCTTACACTGTGCATTGCCTGAGGCCACAGCACCGGGTCAAGCCACCCGTGACATCCCCCTCAAGAGACAGACTCCATTGGTCCGGTGCTGGGTATCCCGGTCTCCTGGGCGTCACGATTGGCGTCACGAACAGGATCTAGCCAGCCCGTATACCGGGTATTGTGTGCCGTGATTGGAGCCCAAAACTGTGAAAACTGGGATGAAAAATCTTGAAAATTGACTTTATTAAAGAAAAATCCATTCCCCATTGAAAACTATTGAAAGTGACTTTTCCCCATTGGTTATAATGGAGTAAAGATGGCCGCCATCCCATGAGGTAATCACTTCATAACCGTTAGGCACGAGACTGTTAATTGAGCTACGCCATCACCTGAGCCCCAGTCTAACTGAAAAACTTCAGAATCCGCCATTACAGAGCGCGGTGGGTGGGAGCAGCAGGGGGCGTGTCATTGTGGGCGGCACCAAGCTGAGCGCTCTGACATCAGAGCAAGGGGAAAATCGATCCTGCTGCACAGCGGAACGAATCTACACTATCCCGACGGAAGCGGAGGACCGGAAGGGTCCGGATTAACTAAGGGGGCACAGTATGTCGCAGCACGGAGACACCGCAGCACTCGGCAACGCTAATGCAGCTGAAAGACAGAGTGTCAATAGAGAGTCCGGCAGCGCAGCCGTGCAAGGAGTGGCGCCCATCATGCCGGTGCTGATGCCATATACCCCGGGTGGCCCATGGCTTCCAATGTATGAAGGTGAGCCTAATACCCTTGACGATTTCAGAGAAAAGATGCTGGCCCATTTTGACATGTTCCCTGTGGGTGAAGTTCAGCGTGTTAGTCTCCTGATGATGCAGTTAAGTGGCCATGCTAAGCGAGAAGTCACAGCATGGGCAGCTGATCTAAAAGGCACTGTTGAACGCATATTTGCTGGATTAAAAGCTACATTTGAAACCACGGCCAGCAGCAAAGCTAAAATACGATTCTTTAGTTGCAAACAAAAAGCTAATGAGGGCGTGAGAGACTTTGCCTTAAACCTGCAGGAAGCCCTTAAATCACTTACACTGGCTGAACCCATTTTTAACACCGGAGCGGATAAACTGCTAAGAGATCAATTTATTGAGGGACTCTACACCCCTTCTCACCGGGGGCATGTGAGCATGCTTGTTTTTAAGAACCCTGAATTGACATTTGCCCAATTAAAGGAGAGCGCTATACGTCTCCAGCTGGCAGAGGCACCTCGGGATCAGGATCCTGCGCAACCCATGGCAGAGGCACCTCAACAACAGGGAGTGCCAGTGACATCAGCTATGTCTGGGGCCATTGCTAAGCCCCTGGGGCCCAGTACTAATGAGGCTCTTCAACAAAAGCTTGACTCTTTAGCTGATGTTGTTGCTTCAATGGCTAAAACCATGCAGGAGATGAGAGGACACAAGATGGAGTTGGCAAACTGTAGAGAGGATGTTCCATGGATGAGACCCCGGAGATACCCGACATGGAGAGGACGACCCCGCGACCGCTACCAACCGGATGGACAGCCCATTTGCCGCCGTTGCCAGCAGCCGGGCCACTTTGCACGAGATTGTGATTTAAACGGGAATCCCCTGGGAATGCGGGCCGCTTCGCAGGAATGAACTTTCAAGGCCCAACACCCTGGCACGACAGGTACATCGGAGGACGACCCATTATCCCTATCGTGCTGGACGGAATTCCCCTCAACGCTTTGCTGGACACAGGTTCCCAGATTTCATCTATACCGTATATCCTTTATAAGAGGTACTGGGCTGATGCAGATATTGATAAAGGGCCCTCTGATGTTGAACTAGATATATGGGCCAGTAATGGTAAGTTGGTACCGAAACTAGGATTCAGGGAGATGACCATAAAGATTGGTAAAGTAGAACTGAAGAAACAGGGTATAATTGTTGTTGATGTTGACCGGCGGAACTGTGAACCAACTGTATTGATAGGAATGAATGTGTTAGAGAACTGCTTTTCCGAAGTCATTTCTGTCTTACAGCAAATTGCTGAAACTGCCCAATCCTGCCAGCAGAGAGTTCTCCGGAGGGAAATAAAAGTATTGATGTTAAGGCAACAGGTAGAAGTTGCAGGTGGAGAAATCGGCAGTGTGAGGGTAAGTGATCCAACGTCTATTGTAATCCCACCAAAAACAGAAATGCTGGTATGGTGTAGAGCAGCCATTGGTACTAAGGGACGAGATTATCAAGCCTTAATAGAACCAGTGTACACCGACAGCAGGCCCACTATACTCACAGCACGAGGGATAGTCGAGGTACACCGGGGACGAGTGCCGGTACGACTTTTGAACTGTGGAGAGGAAGAGGTCACTTTGCCAAGGTATGCTACAATGGCAAAGCTATATACTGTTGACAACAATGCCATCACAACCATTGAGCCCTTAGAACCAACCTGTCAGGTGGAAGGCAATGGCTCAGATGGAGAAATGGAGGATTGGTGCCAACAGCTACACGTGGGCATAAATTCAACACCTACCCATCAAAAACAAGGGGTGTATAGGCTAGTGACGGAATATGAACAAGTCTTCAGTAAACACCCATTGGACTTCGGACGGATAGAAGGGGTAGAACACACAATCCCCACAGGTGACCATCCCCCAATAAAAGAAAGATATAGACCCATACCGCCCGATCACTATCAATGTGCAAAAGATATGCTGAGGGAAATGAAACAGGCCGGGGTAATAAGAGACAGCTGTAGCCCCTGGGCGGCCCCTCTAGTGATTGTCAAAAAAAAGGACGGAACCATGAGAATGTGCGTAGACTACCGGAAGATTAATAACATCACCCATAAAGACGCCTACCCCTTGCCTAGGATAGAAGAGTCCTTAACTGCTTTGAAATCTGCTAATTATTTTTCCACCTTAGACTTAACAAGCGGGTATTGGCAAGTCCCTGTGGCTGAGAGAGATAAGGAAAAGACGGCATTCACCACACCAATGGGTCTATGTGAATTTAATCGCATGCCGTTCGGACTCTGCAACGCATCCGGTACCTTCCAGCGGCTGATGGAATGCTGCCTCGGACACAAGAACTTCGAGACCGTCCTCCTGTACCTAGATGATGTGATCGTCTACTCAAAGACTTACGAACAACACTTAATAGACCTGGCAGAAGTGTTCGAAGCCTTATCCAGGTATGGCATGAAAGTCAAGCCATCCAAATGTCACCTTCTCAAGCCAAAGGTACAGTACCTGGGACACATCGTGAGTTCGGAGGGAGTAGCACCAGATCCCGAGAAAATAAGCGCCATAAGGGATTGGCCAAGACCTACCAGCGCAAAAGAAGTGAGACAATTCCTGGGATTGGTGGGTTACTATCGCAGATTTATAAAAGGATTTACCAAGTTGGCAGCACCCTTGCAAGACACCTTGGTAGGGCAGACGAAGAAACCTTCAAACCGAAACCCTCCTTTTCAGTGGAACGACGAAAGGGAAGACTCCTTTGAACAACTAAAGAAGGCACTAACCGGAGAAGAGGTTCTGGCATACCCAGATTACCATAAACCTTTCATCCTCTACACCGATGCCAGTAATGTGGGACTAGGAGCGGTGCTGTCACAAAAGCAAGAAGGTCGGGAGAAAGTCATCGCCTTTGCAAGTAGAAAGCTCCGGCCTACTGAAAGAAATTCAGAAAATTACAGCTCCTTCAAATTGGAACTACTGGCAGTAGTTTGGGCTGTGACGGAGCGTTTCAAACACTATCTGGCCGCTGCAGAATTTATTGTCTATACTGACAACAATCCGTTGACCCACCTGGACACAGCCAAATTAGGTGCGTTAGAACAGCGATGGATAGCCCGGTTATCTAATTACAACTTCATAATCAAGTATCGAGCAGGTCGCAAGAATGGAAATGCCGATGCCCTATCCCGGATGCCACACTTGAGAGATGTAGAAGAGGAAACGGGGGAGCTTGAAGAAATTGAACTACCAGCCTTCCATCGTCCCAAGGCAAAACATCATCAGTCAAGTACCTATCAGAAACAACAAGAGGTGAATTTTAATCCGTTAGCACACCATAGATGGGCTGACACCCAAGACAGCAATCCGGCTGTGAAGTTGGTGAAGGAACTGTTGACTGAGCAAAGTGCATATCCCTATGAGGATGCCCCAGAAGAGACGCATCAACTCTGGAAAGAGAGAGGCAAAATGTTCCTGTATTAAGGGAAGCTCTGTAGAAGATACACCAATCCGAAAACACATGAATTGGTTTGGCAGATTATTGTGCCTAAACAAGATGTGAAGATGGTCCTCGAAGCTTACCATAATGGTGCTGGTCACTTCGGTTGGAAAAAGTTAGAAGTACTTCTAAGAGAAAGATTTTATTGGGTCGGGATGAGAAAATCAATCGAACAGTGGTGCAGAAATTGTGGCCCGTGTAACCTCAGAAGAAACGATCAAAAGAACCAAAGAGCACCACTGCAGCCCATAATCACCAAACAACCACTTGAACTTGTAGCCATGGACCACGTGAAGTTGACACCAAGCCGGTCCGGCTATGTCTATGCCTTGACCATCGTGGACCATTATTCACGTTTCTTGGTAGTAGTACCCGTAAAAGATCTGACAGCAAAAACAGCAGCCAAAGCGTTCCAAACGTACTTTTGTAGACCCCATGGATATCCGGAACAGGTTCTCACCGACCAAGGTACAGCCTTTGAATCAGAGATCTTCAGAGAATTCTGTAATATGTATGGTTGCAAAAAGATCCGGACGACGGCCTATCATCCACAAACAAACGGCTTATGCGAGAAGATGAACCATATTGTAATAGACCTACTAAAGACTTTACCTGAGACAGAAAGGAATCAATGGCCAGAGAAATTGCCTGACTTGGTGGATCTGTATAATCATGTCCCGGTGAGCTCCATCAACTGCACCCCAGCTTACCTTATGCGTGCAAGACCCGGCCAATTACCAATCGATCTAGAAATGGGAATTCTGAAACCAGACGCAGAAGTTCAAGACTCCAATTGGGATATCATACGGCAAAAGCAGTATCGCCAAGTGCAAGAGAGTGTGGAAAGAAGTCTTCAGCAAACTAGAGAAAGACAAGAGCGAACTTTCAACCAGAATGCTCTAGCGACCCCATTAAGACCGGGTGACCAAGTGCTCAAGAGAAATCGTCGAACCAATAAACTGGACAATCAGTGGGAAGCCGTACCCTACACAGTTTTACCAACAAGAGTGGATAATCCTAAAATGTGTCTCATTAGCAAAAACGGAGGCTTAACATCTGTACTAGTGTCAAGAGACAATCTTAAATTATGTCCGGAAGCATTGAAAGAGCCAGACGTTGTCCAGCCAGAACCAGAAGTTATTCAACCCATACAGGTTCAACCAGTAAAGGAAAAAGAAGAGGAAGTGTATCACACCTGTATAGGAGACTTTCCCAAAACCCTACTAACATACCATGGTGCAGTAGTGGTTCCCATGGTGGCCTTTTACCCAACACCGAACCCAATACCAGAAGTCACAAGACAGGAAGAGGCTGACCCCGTACTACAGGAGGTTCCAGGCCAGGAAGAACAGATTCCTGGTCAGAGTAATCCCATTCACGGTGGACTTGCCAACTCCATAGTCGTGGAATTATCTTTAGCAGAGCGGGCAGATACTACATCCGCAGTAGACAGTAGTACACCACATGAAGAGACACCGCCATTACGTAGATCACAGCGTAGTACCCAGGGTCAATTACCGGCCAGGTATGCAGATTACCAACTATAAAGCTCATAATGTGAATTGTATACAGTGGGGCAAAAAAGTATTTAGTCAGTCAGCAATAGTGCAAGTTCCACCACTTAAAAAGATGAGAGGCGTCTGTAATTTACATCATAGGTAGACCTCAACTATGGGAGACAAACTGAGAAAAAAAAATCCAGAAAATCACATTGTCTGTTTTTTTAACATTTTATTTGCATATTATGGTGGAAAATAAGTATTTGATCAGAAACAAAATTTCATCTCAACACTTTGTAATATATCCTTTGTTGGCAATGACAGAGTTCAAACGTTTTCTGTAAGTCTTCACAAGGTTGCCATACACTGTTGTTGGTATGTTGGCCCATTCCTCCATGCAGATCTCCTCTAGAGCAGTGATACTTTTGGCTTTTCGCTTGGCAACACAGACTTTCAACTCCCTCCAAAGGTTTTCTATAGGGTTGAGATCTGGAGACTGGCTAGGCCACTCCAGGACCTTGAAATGCTTCTTACGAAGCCATTCCTTCGTTGCCCTGGCGGTGTGCTTTGGATCATTGTCATGTTGAAAGACCCAGCCACGTTTCATCTTCAATGCCCTTGCTGATGGAAGGAGGTTTGCACTCAAAATCTCACGATACATGGCCCCATTCATTCTTTCATGTACCCGGATCAGTCGTCCTGGCCCCTTTGCAGAGAAACAGCCCAAAAGCATGATGTTTCCACCACCATGCATTACAGTAGGTATGGTGTTTGATGGATGCAACTCAGTATTCTTTTTCCTCCAAACACGACAAGTTGTGTTTCTACCAAACAGTTCCAGTTTGGTTTCATCAGACCATAGGACATTCTCCCAAAACTCCTCTGGATCATCCAAATGCTCTCTAGCAAACTTCAGACGGGCCCGGACATGTACTGGCTTAAGCAGTGGGACACGTCTGGCACTGCAGGATCTGAGTCCATGGTGGCGTAGTGTGTTACTTATGGTAGGCCTTGTTACATTGGTCCCAGCTCTCTGCAGTTCATGCACTGTCCCCCCGCGTGGTTCTGGGATTTTTGCTCACCGTTCTTGTGATCATTCTGACCCCACGGGGTGGGATTTTGCGTGGAGCCCCAGATCGAGGGAGATTATCAGTGGTCTTGTATGTCTTCCATTTTCTAATTAATGCTCCCACTGTTGATTTCTTCACTCCAAGCTGGTTGGCTATTGCAGATTCAGTCTTCCCAGCCTGGTGCAGGGCTACAATTTTGTTTCTGGTGTCCTTTGACAGCTCTTTGGTCTTCACCATAGTGGAGTTTGGAGTCAGACTGTTTGAGGGTGTGCACAGGTGTCTTTTTATACTGATAACAAGTTTAAACAGGTGCCATTACTACAGGTAATGAGTGGAGGAAAGAGGAAACTCTTAAAGAAGAAGTTACAGGTCTGTGAGAGCCAGAAATCTTGATTGTTTGTTTCTGACCAAATACTTATTTTCCACCAAAATATGCAAAAAAATGACAAAAAAACAGACAATGTGATTTTTCTGGATTTTTTTTTCTCAGTTTGTCTCCCATAGTTGAGGTCTACCTATGATGTAAATTACAGACGCCTCTCATCTTTTTAAGTGGTGGAACTTGCACTATTGCTGACTGACTAAATACTTTTTTGCCCCACTGTATATGTTATGCCGTATATAGTTAAACAGAAAATGTAGTATAGTCATTGCTATCAGTCTGCAACGTTTAAGCCCAGTGCCTACAGAGACTTGTCTGTATGAACTTATTGCATATTCTTGAACTTTTTATCAGCCCGGAGGCACTAAATCAAAGCTCCGGAAAGACTGCTTTTTGAACTTTGCTTTTTGCTCTTTTTGAACTTTCTTTAGACTTTATATTGATAACTCCGTTGGAAAAATGGAACTAAATTCCTGGACACTAAGTACAGTGCCGTTCCTAATACCTTCAAGGATAGAACTGTATTAATGGACGCTATTTGAAGTGACTTTTTACAGAACTCTATTTTTGTTTCCTTGAGTGGTTTTTGTAACTTTTCATTTTTAAGACTCTGTACATATTAATTGTTATTTCAAAATGTTATTGTCCCACAGTCCCGGAGTACTGTTCTTAACTAAGGGGGAATGTGGCACCCATAGGGGTATTTGCCACAAAAATAGTTACTGACAGTAAGTACAAATACTAAAATAGCAAGACTGCACTACCACCTCCGGCCAGAAGGGGGAGCTCCAGAGACTCCCCTTGATCCATTCTGGTCTGAGAGAAGAAATGGCAGTTGGGCCAAGGAGCTGATAGTGAGAGGTCATACAGTTGAATCTCTAACAGCCCTGTGACTGTTACCAGGCCTAAATCACCGGCCTGAGGAGAAGAGGGATAGAGAAAAAGGACATTGTGAGAACCGGGTAGCATTAATCACTACCCAGAACAGGCGCAAAGACGGATACCGGATCCGTGGCTGTATTCATTATATATAATACAGCAACCGGAAAAACGTGAGGTGATATCAGCTTCACTAGGGTCGGATGCAGCAACAGACACAGAGTTCAGCGGTACTCCCAGAGGGGGTAAACCGATAAAAGGACTCGGGTTGCCCGTCGAACCAGGACCCGGAGGGGACAGATTGGGCCGGCAGCCAGTTCACATACAGCAGCAGGGCCACACAGAAATTGCGCACAATAAGAGGCGAAGACCCCGGCAGGGTCAAAGTAACTCAGAGTTCCCATACAGACTCCGGTGACAGGACTGGTTGTAAATCCTTTTATGTTAAAGTAAACTGGTTAAACGTTTCAGTGCCTCAGTCTTTCATTTGGACAATAGCCATCTATCCAGGATCGAGATCGTCACCGCTGGGAGAACCTGCTGCTGATCAAGTAAGTGCCTGTCCCCTCATGATACCCCTTACACTGTGCATTGCCTGAGGCCACAGCACCGGGTCAAGCCACCCGTGACATCCCCCTCAAGAGACAGACTCCATTGGTCCGGTGCTGGGTATCCCGGTCTCCTGGGCGTCACATATGCATGCCAATTCTGCATGCGTTATACCCACGGCAGGGAGTTGCAGAATTGCTGCGGAAATTTCCACATAGCCTATACAATACCAACAGCCTCCTTAGATGGGATAGCCACCATCCTACTACATTAAAAAGAGGAATACCAAAAGGCCAATTCCATAGATTGAGAAGTGATTGCTCTAGCAGTGTTGAATTTCAGATACAGGTGAGAGATATGAACAGCAGATTCAGGTAGAAGGGATAACCTCAATACATCCTGGACTCGGCCCATAGTTGTGCAAAACAAATCAAATTACAATAGTTGATCCTGAACCAACCAAGCTTAAAAAAACAGAACCAGAGGGGATTACACGGATCATTGGAACATATGATAATCAACATGACACTGTTTTTGATGTGTTAAGAAAACACTGGGACATCCTCAAGGCTGTCCCTGACCTGGAGGGAGTTTTGGGGAACACAAAAAGACCAACATCTGGGGGAACTTGGTTGGACAGAAAAAGCTGTGGTCTCTTTAAGTGTGGTGATTGCTGCACAAGGAAATGGTTGAGACCATGCAAACCATTTTCGAGTTCATCCACAGGCAAAAGGTTCTATCAAACGGACTTTTCTAATTGTAAGACTAAGGGCCTGTCTATATGGCCCCATACTCCTGCTCCCTGGACTACATAGGAAAGACCAAAAGGGAGTTCAGGAGAAGGGTGGGTGAACATGTGGGTGACATGATCGTAATTGGCAAGGCATATGACCTCTCCTTGAATGCCTTGGAGGTGCTGTTATGCCCTACCGCAAGTGTGTCATCTGAGTGGATTTTTAGTTCGGCTGGTGCAGTCCTAACGGATAGACATACACGGTTGTCAACAGAAACTGCAATTAGGCTAACTCTTCTAAAATTGAACAAAGGCTGGATTTCCTCCGACTTTGTAAGTCTTATGGATGACAGCAACGTAATGTAAATGCAGCCCAAATGTTTTTTTTGGGATGTTGTCTTAATGTCCATCCCTTACCATCCAAACTCATTTTGTTCAAGAAATCACCTTCTCCTCCTCCTTCTGCAGCAAGTACTTGTCATCTATGTACTGTATACCCCACGTGGGTAATGTTTTTTACTTTTTGAAAACTTTGCACATTGTGCAATGGTGAAACTTGTACTCTATATCTCTACCTATTGTAATTACTGCAAAATGTTTTGTGATGTCTCCATCATGGGCTCTTTCTGCTTGTCTGATTCAGACCCCTTGGGTATTTTTTGTTAAACTTGTACTTCCTATCTCTATCTCTTGTAATAATCACAAAATGTATTGTGATGTCCCCATCACTGCATTTTTTCAGCTGGTCTGATACAGACCACTTGGGTAATTATTGGAAAACTTTGCACATTGTGCAATGGTGAAACTTGTACTTCCTATCTCTACCTATTCGAAAAAATACAAAATGTATTGTGAGGTCCCCTTCATGGTCTCTTTCAGCTCGCATGATACTGACCCCTTGGGGTAATTTTTTGAAAATTTTGCACACTGTGCATTGGTGAAACTTGTACTCCCCATCTCTACCTTTTGTAATAACTGCAAAATGTATTGTGAGGTCCCTATCATGGCCTTTTTCAGCTTATCTGATACAGACCTCTTATGTAACTTTTGTTAAACTCTGCACATTGTGCAATGGTGAAACTTGTACTACCTATCTTTACCTCTTATAATAACTTCAAAATATATTGTGAGGTCCCCATCACAGTGTCTTTCAGCTTGTATGATACAGACGCCTTGGGTAATTTTTGAAATTTTTGCACATTGTGCAATGGTGAAACTTGTACTCCCTGTCTCTAACTTATTCTAATAACTGCAAAACGGTTTGTGAGATCCCCATCACGGCCTCTTTCGGCGTGTATGAGATACCTTACCTTATGGTAATTTTTTGAAACCTTTGTACATTGTGCAATGGTCAAATTTCTACTCTCAATCTCTATATATTCTATTATACTTTTTTTATTCTGCTGCCATTCACACGGTTCCATTAAACGTGTATCTGATAGCCTGATGTTGATTTTTGGGTCTACACTTGAACATTTTGGAACATCAATGCATTAATGCATTAATATGCTTCACACACTTATACAGATTTCAGCCTTACACAGAATAATAATATGAGTAATGAAACATGCTCTATATATGCTGCTAGTTTGAAAATCTTACCCACACATGCCTTTATAAAGGGAAATTCAACTTAATACCTCAGTTAGCATAAGCCATATACTGCTAACATATGCAACACCCCAGTAGGTGGGCGTAACGCCTGGGTACAAAATCTTTGTCTGATGGTGAAACCAGTTGCCCTTCCCCTGTGTGGAGTCCTTCCCAATCTGCTGTTCAGGAAGGAGGCGCTAATGCCGCCTATCCACAACCTAAAGTTGCAGAGACACAGCAGTCAGCAACCACACCCAGTTCATTGTCCCAGTGCAGCGTTCAGTTGTCCATTGTTAGCATATATGTGTGTGCACAAATTGTTAGTTAGATACGGCATACATATTCGTTAGCACTTTACATTGTCCGGTGCTGGACATAGACCATTGCTAGCTTTTCCAGGCTCCTAAATGAGACTTGTGTCTTTTTATTAAACTGTTGTTTCCCTTACATTTTCTATATTTGAGTCCATACAAAAAATGGTGGTGATGTGTTGGCCAGTTTCTGTACATTTTAAGCAGGTCTAAGAGACTTGGTTAATACTTTCCATAGACCTAGTCAGGACGCAGCCTTACACATATTGGAACATGGTTATTGCCATGCTAAGGCCTTTACCTGAGCCCCGTAGCACTGCCTGTCACCTGAATAATACACGCCACAGACCTTGACACTTTCTGGGACATATCCTGTAATTACTCCATTGTTGCTCCAAACCATGCAAAAGATACCTGCCTGGTTGGATAGTTTCCAAAGGAACTGTGTAGGCTTGTGCAGATTGGTCAATGCAACTCATGTCTCTTTTCTTTGAGAAGATTGCTTTCAAGTAAAATGAGGCTTGTACATGTTTTTGACATGGGTTTGACATGGGTTTCAGGCCTGACAGACTGACCACAATACAGTGGCTCCATTGGGATCCGGTGGCCAAAATGAACTGTGGAGCTCGGAAAGTTCAGGTTTCACGGAATATGTATTCCACTATCTTGCTAACTATTTTGAATGAGGGACCTCACAAATGTAGGCGTGAAGGCTCTCCCAAATGTATGATACAGGGCCACCTGAGAGCCCTTCCCAAACTCATGTATCACGGCACCTGCCAGCCCTCTGAAAATGTGAAGCGAGGGCCGCATAATGACATGGCGGTAGACATGGTGGTAGTGGCGGGTGAAGCCCAAAATTCAAATGGGCATATTTTAACTGGAATTGTTATGGGATGGGGAATATGTATTCTACTATCTAGCTAACAATTTAGAATGAGGGAGGGACCTCCCAAATGTAGGAGTAAGAGCCCTCATAAATGTTAAAGGAAAAACTAAAACCAAAACACTCCATGTGAACATATGCTAAAGGAGAGGTATCATTTTTTTTATTATTATTATTTTGCTTCTAATACAGGCCTCATCCTCACTCAAAAAATGATTTCTTCGGTGAGTAACGTGATTCAGCACGCCATATTTCACCTTGTAATTTACTGCAGCTGAAATTCAGCTGTTTGCACACCTGGTTCAGAGTTATAAATGTAATTTATTTTGTTGCTAATACTGTGCTCTTACCACACTATCTGAGCAACATGACTGGGAAAAAGTGAGGCCGGTGTGGAAGGGGGATTAGGCTTGGTATTCAAGGTGTACGTGGGGTAGGTGGTAATGTTTCTGAAAGCCCTATCGAACCAACAGCATCACGTTCTATATAAAGACAACTGACAACTTATGTTACTGGACTGGCTGCTCCACTACCTTTTTTTGGCAGTCGCACAGCAGTACAGTCACACAGAGAGAGCATGTGCTCGAGTGGATGGCAAGCATAGCTTCAAGTGGCCTCTCTTCCTCTTTCTCTACTTCATCATCACACCCAGTACAGTCCACAGAGGTGGCACCTAAATTACCATTGCTTTCCCCATGTCACAACTCTTCAAACGTACAACTGACTGTAGGGAAGCACATATGGTTGAGTCTGAAGAGCTGTTCAAACATTCTATGCAATGGACATCAGAAGTGTACTCAAAATCTTAAGTCAAGAAGAGGAAATCTGCACCGATGCCCAAAATTTTTTAAGTCGGATCCGAGTCAGTACAAATTAGGGTCCGAGCAGCATCCTGATCCTCGTGACCAGACATTAACCCCTGAAGGAGGTGATCCTAATGAGACTCAGATATCTGAGGCTCATGCAGACTGTACTGTGTTGTCAGGCCAGGAAGAGGAGGAGGGCGACTCTGAGGACAAGGAATGTGATAACACAGAGTATGATGATGATGATGTGTTAGATCCCAGTTGTCGTGAACACAGAGGCAAAAAGCTGAGTAGGTCATCTAAGGAGGAAAACGAGGAGGTTACGTTGTGCCTCGCGTCGCAGACATGTAGTGATGCATCAACAATGAGCAATGCATCTTCAGTCAGAACTGTGGCTGTGACCAGCAGCATTTGGGGATCTGCAGTTCGCAGAGGTAGCATGCACCTTTTTTGACATTGCAGAGGGTGAGCCAACTCACACAATCTGCCAACTTTGCAAAAAATAACTGAATAAAGGGAAAAGGTGCAATAATTTCAGAACATGTAGAGAAGAATGTCGAGGCACCAATTTCTGAAGCTTTTTTTAAGTGTTTGAATGACCCATATAGCTATTTTACAACCTCATGAACAGAACTTTTCTGGGTTGTGCAATATCCAAAACATATATTAAGCTTTCAAGGAGAAGAAGAAATGTCAGCCCTCACCCATTCTGCAGGTTAATTATAATTCTTCTAGTCCATTATCATAATTATAGACCTGAAGAAGCGCTAGTGAAGAGCAAAATGGTCATTGTCCCCCATGTCTCATGCAATAGTAGCATGTTGTGATAGGCAATTCAGTATCACAATGGACATAGCGGTCAGAGCACATACAGTGATCTGACAATAACCCAAAATAATAGAACGAGCTCTGAGACGTGGGAACTCTGCAGACCGCAATCCCTAATCCTCTCCAAACAACACTAGAGGCAGCCGTGGATTGCGCCTAACTCTACCTATGCAACTCGGCACAGCCTGAGAAACCAACTAGCCTGAAGATAGAAAATAAGCCTACCTTGCCTCAGAGAAATACCCCAAAGGAAAAGGCAGCCCCCCACATATAATGACTGTGAGTTAAGATGAAAAGACAAACGTAGGGATGAAACAGATTCAGCAAAGTGAGGCCCGACTTTCTTAACAGAGCGAGGATAGGAAAGATAACTTTGCGGTCTACACAAAACCCTAAAGAAAACCACGCAAAGGGGGCAAAAAGACCCTCCGTACCGAACTAACGGCACGGAGGTACACCCTTTGCGTCCCAGAGCTTCCAGCAAAACAATTAGACAAGCTGGACAGAAAAAGTAGCAAACAAATAGCAAAGAAGAACTTAGCTATGCAGAGCAGCAGGCCACAGGAATGATCCAGGGAAAAACAAGTCCAACACTGGAACATTGACAGGAAGCATGGATCAAAGCATTAGGTGGAGTTAAGTAGAGAAGCACCTAACGACCTCACCAGATCACCTGAGGGAGGAAACTCAGAAGCCGCAGTACAACTTTCCTCCACAAACGGAAGCTCCCAGAGAGAATCAGCCGAAGTACCACTTGTGACCACAGGAGGGAGCTCTGCCACAGAATTCACAACAGTAGCACTACCGCACTTTATGATATTGTACAGGATGTTAAGAAAATAAAAATGGACTGATTCACCTGCAGACTGGGTGAGTGCTGACATTTCTTCCTCTCCTTGAAAGTTAAATAATTTGACTACTTCATACATGAACCTTCATCTGCGCAATCAACATGTGTTACTCTGGGAATCCTACTGTGCAAAAATGCAGACCAGCGGACCTCTGCAACCATCAGCCGCCCCATCAATCGCATCTGCTGCTTCTTCCTCCTCCTCTGTTACCATGCCAAATATTGTGATGCAGGTCTCCGACAGCAGAACCTCGGGTTCTTTACCCGCTCCAGTCACGCTGACTGAGAGCCCGCAATCAGCTACATTATAACAGAAGAAGATATGCCTTCTGTTTTTGACCGATCTCGGAGAACAAGCACACAACATTTTTCTCACTCAACTGTAACATCTCTGCCTGCACCTCTCTCACGTTCCAGTAGATTGTCCAGTTCACCATACTCTACCCTCTCTCAACACTGCAGCCAGCCCACGGTTCCGCAGTTATGGTAACGTAAAAGATAGCTTTGTCATGCGTAGGAGGAAACAAAGAGGTTGAACTCCACCATCTCCAACCCGTTGACCCCGGAAATACTGCCTTTCTGCTTGGTAGAGACAGATGGTTTTCTAAATCTGATGGCATCGCAGTGGCACATTACTAGTTGCCGAGTCGCCATTGCTTTTCTAAGAAAGCTTTGCCTGCGCTACACCAGCATGTCGCAGACTAAATCACCCATTTCTTGACTAAATCTATGTCTGCCAGGGTGCATTTTACCACAGACACTTCTTGAGTATGCATGGCCAAGGGCGACATATCTCACTGACTGCCCACTGGGTGACTCTGGTGGCTGTAGAGGCAGGTGTCTCTTCAAAAGTCTTGGAATCCCAAAGGTTTGCAGGACAAGCTTCTATATTTCACAATTCCTCCACTGCTTCTGCCTCCTACTCTACCTCCTCTACTGCCTCTACCTGTGCTCTCAACATCTGCTTTAATGAGACACGTATTCCAACAGTGCAGAGCGCATCTCCACCACCTCTGTTCTGCACAGTCAGGGCTCATCGCAAACAGGCAGTTTTAAATTGATATGCCTTGGAGATCCAGTTATACAGCTGAAGAATTGTGGACAGCTCTCCATGCTGAGTTTGATCAATGGCTGTCTCAGCTGAACATGCATCTAGGTAATGCCGTGTCCGATAACAGTGCAAACTTGGTGGCAGACCTACACCGAGGCAAGTTCACACAGGTGCCTTGCATGACTCATGTCCTAAACCTGGTGGTACAGCATTTTCTCCACCACTATCCTGGCCTGGGTGAGCTGCTACAAAAAGCACGAAAGCTGTGTGCTCACTTCCGCCATTCGCACCCCTCAGGTCATCAACTTGCATTGATCTTTGACTATGCCAGTTAACCGGTTGAAATGTGATGTGCCGACAAGGTGGAATTCCACTCTGCACATGTTGCAGTGACTGTGGCAGCAGCAATGAGCCCTGACGCAGTATGTCATGTCGTATAGCCTGGGCCAATATAGTACGGACCTGGCGCATATCACGTTTACGGCATGGGCACAGATTAAGGACCTTTGCAAACTTCTGCACAGTTTAAAAATGGCTGCTAAGATGTTTAGAGTTAACGACACCATCATCAGCATTACTATTCCGGTCATCTATATGCTGGAGGTGGATTTTGAATAGTTTGTGGGCCGATGTGGTGGTCCCAGAGGAAGAGGAGGAAGCAGAGGAGGATGCGGATTGTCTCAAAGTTCCAGACTGTCGTCACACAGGCAGGTGCCAAGGGAGGGTGGATTACTGCGATTGAGGGGGGCTGGTGATAACAAACAAACTGTTAGTGAAGGTGCAAGAGCAGAGGAACAAATGAAGAAGGAAGAGGTGATGAAAGAGCAACTGTCAGGAGATAAAGAATATAATTATCCCATCTCTGTTGCTTGTGGTTGGTGGGAGGGGACTGCGGAAACAAGCATCAGTGTTACCCAGCCACCAACACAGCATAGGCTTGGACCTCATGGAAGAGCTCGACATATTAGTGCGTTCATGCTGCACTATCTGCAGCATGATCCCTGTATAGTTATGATTTAAAATACTACTGGGTTGCCACTCTGTTAGATGCACGTTATAAGACAAAATATTGCCAGATACTTCCCACCCTGGAAAGGGACCTGCAAATGCTGTAGGATAGAAACACGCTTTTACACAACTTTAAAAGAGGTTTTCCCCAATACAGCAATGAGGCACACAGTACACTTCGCAGCTCTAGACTTCCAACCTCCGGCAGGTCAATTCATCAACGTCAAAACATTAGCAGAAGCAGAAGCTGTAGTAGTGTAAGTGTAAGAAGCAATTTCTGTGAGTCCTTTGACATTTTTTTTTAGACCAACTCATGCATCAGCAGAACAGAGTCCAAGTCTTGAACGAATGGAGAGGATGGTACAGGAGTATCTAGAACTCAATATAAATACCATCAAGGAGGGTTTGGACACTTTCGCATTTTGGTCTTCAAAAAAGGATGAGTGGCCTGAGCTCGCCTCACGTGCCTTGGAGGTTTTATCATGCCTGGCAGCCAGCGTTCACTTAGAATGTGTCTTCAGCACTGCTGATGGTATCGTGATGGATAAGCAAAGCCGACTGTCCCCTGAAAGCGTAGACCGCCTAACTTTCATCAAGATGAACAAGTCATGGATCTCCAAAGATTCTTACACCTCAATTGCAGACTGTACAGACTAGGTGATGTTGCAGTTTTTGGTGTGCTGCATTAATCTCACATACCTGCACTCTATGATATCTTTAGTGTGGCTTCTGTGCCTATTGCTGCTGCTGCTTCTGCTGATGTTAACACAAATTTGTGGAAATGTGAACAGTCATTATTAATCTACTGTTGCTGGGTTGGCTGTAATGGAAGATGTGTCGGTCCCTATAACACTGTTTCTACTCTGGTGAAATTAATGCCACTTCATTGGTGTCAGGCCCTCATTTTTTGAAATTTGAACACTCCTGGTTGGGTGTCCATGTGATGGGTTTGGTGTAGTGGAAGACAGGTCGGTCCCTATTATATTATTTCTACTGTGGTGAAATTGATGCCACTTTGGTGGTGTGTGCCACTAATATTTGGAAATGTGAACACTCCTGGTTGGATATTCATCTGCTGTGTTGGATGTAGTGGAAGACCTCACGGTCCCTTTTATACTGTGGTGAAATTGATGCCACTTTGGTGGTATCTGCCAATAATTTTTGAAAATGTGAAGAGCCCTGATTTTGTCTTTCCATCTGCTTGGTTGATTGTAGTGAAAGAGATATCCTTCTCCATTATACTATTTGTACTCTATGTAATTGATGCCACTTCAGTGGTGTCAGGTTATAATTTTTGGGTGTCCATGTGATGGCTGTAGTGGAAGAGATATCAATCCCTATTATACTATTTCTACTCTTGTGAAATTGATGATACTTTGTTTGTGTGTGCCGCTAATTTTTAGAAATGTGACTACTTCTGATTGTGTGTCCTTCATGCATGTTGCCTGTAGCAGTAGGCCTCCGAGACCAACAGGACTCTATTTCCTTTTAGTCAACTACCCGAGTTTTCTGACAATAGTAGTCTACAAAACTGATATTTGTGCCACCTGAGTGTAGCTGGGCATGAAAGCAGGATGAGCTGTTGCATGTGGTATCAGGGCTCCCAGCACAGTAGGCCTACACCGATCCCTCAACCACCTTGTTTTACTTTCACATTCAATTGAAAGCTGTAAATGCTGGTCAAGACCCCAAACCTCATGCATGGGTTATTACTGCCGTGCCATTCTACAATTTGTACTGTGGGTGAATTGAGGCCATTTTCCTGATGTCTCCCCCTAATTTGCTGTGTTTTGTCAGCTTTTGAGGCCGTTTGAAGGTGTTTTCCATACGTTTGTTTTTGTCTCCTATTGACTTGAATGGCATTCAGCTATGTTTGGCGAATATTCAATGAATAAATCTGTGAATTTTGCAAATTCAGTGATCGTAATCCGAACCGAACACTGAAATATTCGCTCATTTTTAGCGGCAGCTCTCTGACCAGTGATAATGATCTTACCGCCGATCAAAGCTACCGGTGTTTCTCGTGCCGTCATATAGATCACAGTGTGAGAAACAACCGATATCTGGAGTGCTGAACCCGAACAGGAACACAGACTTCCTGGAGAAGTCTGAGTTCGGGGTCCGCGCCTGAACAGTAGGCACTTGGTATGGACTCCGAACGTTACTGTTTGGGTTCACCCATCACTAGCAAAGATAAAAGAAAACACTTCATAAGAAAGATAACTTAAAATGTGTCACAAAATGTACAGAACACAAGGCTCAAATACTCCAGAAAACTAGAGAGATTAAGGCTAGGTTCACATTGCGTTAGTGGGTATCCGCTAACGGAATCCGTTACATAGTGCCACTAACGCAATGTAACGGATCAGTTAGCGCACCCATTGACCGCAATGTATGTTACGCATCCCTAAAGCATGCCATTTTTGGCATGCTTTAGCGATGTTCCGTTATTTTGGGACGGACCTCGAACGCTGTCTGCAGCATTTTTGGGTCCGTTCTTGCTAGCGCAGATCGGTCATCTGCGCTAGCGCGATCGCTAAACACGATTCCTTTTTGGACATTGCGTTAACGCAGTCCATTAGCGTATGCGCTAAACGGACTGCACTAACGCAATGTGAACCTAACCTAAATGATGAGTACATCTTTTCATCTAAACTTTATTGACCAATTAAATAAAATGTACTATTTAAATTAAATTTATAGAATGTTACCTTTTAAGAAATTAGATACATCCTGGAGTTGAGGTATGGAATTTTCTGAATATCCGCAATTTTTTTCCAACTGGTGAAACGAATCTAAATATTGCTTGCAGGCATAGTTTGGATATAGTCTGCTAAGGGATTTGTACACTTGTCTCCTAAAATTGTATTGACATTGCATTAAATATGGGCAAAAAGAGCTGAACATACTATAGTTTACGCATACACATGGTCAGTCATGCTTCTTCCTCCACTTATGAGTCACTTATTCTACTCTCACCGCCTGCTGTACTTGAATCTACTGCAAGCGAACATTCACTAATAAAATCCTGGCAATATGGCATATTTGTAAGCAGTTATGCAATCACTGTACTTACCAAGTAGCAATTTCTTCAGCTGAATATTCAACTCTTGGGATAATACTTCCACTACAATACAACAAATGACATTCACAAGAGGTACTGAATTCAATTGTTCCATTATAAAATCATATTATTCTTAAGATTTGTAAAGTACAATCATGTGGATGACAATGATAAGCAAGTATGGGAAAACTGAAATTGAGGAATCGCTTAAAACTTCCCATGTGCTCTGGACGTATAACAATATGCGAGGGTTTAAATATCATATGTTAAATTTATGTGGCTGCTCTGCAGTCCCAATTTCCAGTGTATTATGTGAACAACTCTAGAATTCTATATTATTAGTGGCTCGACTACTGTAGAATGCAAGGTATTGATGAGGAGGCTCAAAAATCATTGAATGTATAAGGATTCAAATGAGAACAAGACTAACGTTGTAGAAGCTTGAACTACCACCAAAAAAAGGTCTATTTTAAATTTTGCTACTGCAGTCTTAATTTTTGCATCATTGACAACACAGTGCTCAGAAAACATGGATACTTGATGTTGGTTGCTTTGAAGGGAACAAAAACTGAGCAGAAAAGAGTCTTTAATTACAGACTAAGAAAACAGAATAATATTTATGCTTAATCTATGGTAGAGGAACCATTAATTTATTTAAGAGAGGGTACCACAATAGCAGAGTAAACCACTTTTATGAAGTAAAAAGTGAAAAAAAAAAAGAAAAAAAAATGCACTAAACTGTTGACTGCAGTCTGAATCAGTTCCTAGTATAAGGCCGGCGTCACACTGGCGTTATAAACGGCTGAGTGCAATGCGATAAAAAATCGCATTGCACTCGGACCAATGTTAACATATGGGGCAGCTCCCAGCAGCCGACTTTTTGTCGGCCGTTTTCCTCGGTCCGAGACAATCGCAGCATGCTGCGATTGTCTCGGACCGAGGAAAACTCTCGGCTCACTCGCACCTATATAAGCCTATGGGTGCGAGTGAGACAGCGCACACCACTCGGATATCATCCGAGTGATGTGCGCTATAAGCGGACCCCAGCAATGGAGGAGATGGAGAAATTAATTTCTCTGCTTCATCCGCAGCTGTGCTCTGATCCTCCCTGTGCGAGAGAATCGGAGCACAGACGCATGACACTCGGCTCCTGCTCTGCTACGAGCAGGAGCCGAGTGTCATTAGCATATCGCATCCGATGATCTCGCATCGGATGCGATACGCCAGTGTGACGCCGGCCTAATGCGTACCACCTGATAATGAGCTAGGTGGTGCATGAAGAATGCGTTGAAGACCAGGTGCTTTCAATATTGAGAAAAGGAAACACCACTCAACATTGCTTCTTAAAAAAGGGACGTTAAACTTTTTAAGAAGCAATGGTGAGTGCTGTTTCCTTTTCTCAATATTGAATGCACTTTTATGAGGTAGCCTTCACTAAAAAAATTGCACCACATCCAAATTAATTCTGTTTAGCCGGAGTCACACTACTATATAACACGGCTGAGTACTATGCGATAAAACATTGTATAGCACTCTGCCCAGTGTTACTTTTTGGGGCAGCTCAGATCTGCAATTATTTTCTCATGCATGAGAGGATAATGGAAGCATGCTGCGATTGGCAGGTAGACTCAGCTCACTTGCACTCATACAAGTTTATGGGTGCGAGTAAAACATCGCACTGCACCCAAGTGCGGTGCGATATACACCGAGACAGGCAATGGGGAAGATGGAGAAATTACTTTCACAGTCTTGTCCGTGGCTGTGTTCCGATCCTGTCATGCAAGAGCATTGGAGCGCAGTAGCATGACACTCGGATCCCGCTCGCAGCAGAGCAGGAGCCAAAGGTCATTAGCATATCACATCCGATGCTCTTGCATTGTATGCAATACGCTGAAATGACTTATTCAACTCAATACAAGCTGTTAGAAATGAGCTAATCAAACTTGTGCATCATACTCACCTGCTCCCGGCATGGTCCCTGCTTCTCTGATGCGATGGTCTCTGGTGCCGGCAGCTTGTTCCTGTGTTCAGAGGTCACGTGGTACCGCTCATTAAAGTAATGAATATGGACGCGACTCCACTCCCATAGGAGTGGAGCGCATATTCATTGCTTTAATGAGTGGTACCCCCAAAATCGAAGATGAGCTAAGCCCACCAGCATCAGGGGCTTATCTACAGCATTCTGGGATGCTGTAGATAAGCCCCCGTTGTATCCTGAAAGATGAGAAAAAGAGATTAGATTATACTCACATGGGAGGCAGTCCGATCCGATGGGCGTCGTGGTCTGGTCCGGGCCTCCCATCTTCTTACGATTACGTCCTCTTCTTGTCTTCACGCTGCGGCTCCGGCGCAGGCGTACTTTGTCTGCCCTGTTGAGGGCAGAGCAAATTACTGCAGTGCGCAGGTGGCGGGCCTCTCTGACCTTTCCCGGTGCCTGCACTGCAGTATGCCTGTGCTGGAGCCGCAGTGTGAATACAAGAAGAGGACGTCATCGTAAGAAGATGGGAGGCCCCGGACCGGACTGCGACGCCCATTGGACCGGAGCGCAGTGGGACCGCCCCTGGGTGATTATAATCTAACCTCTTTTTCTCATCTTTCAGGATACATCGGGGGCCAGGGGCTGACTGGCAAATTTTGGCCTGGGGGGCAAGCACACAGCAGTGGCCCATGAGGAGCGGCTCATCCTTAAAGGGGTTGTCGGATATAATGCTACATGTCTACAGTCACTATGTGTGAATCCTCATATCGTGCACACTGTGCGTTATGAGGATTCTCTGGTGCCGGCAACAGGTGGTCTTGTGACCACAATCATGCAATATATATATTCCCAGCCACATTTCGACTAGACGGTTTTGGGCCTTGTTCAATACAGTTGCATTCGCCATGCAAGTCTTGTCGGCATGTGACCGCATGTATGCCAATCACAAACTTGCAGCCAGACACATGCCAAATAACCACAGCTCTGCGAGCAATGTGAGATGCACAAGTCTACAGTCACATAGAATGACACAGAGTGAATGCACCAATGACACATACACACACAGCCCCACTGTATAATGACACATACGCACAGCCATAATGTATGACACGCACGGCACCACTGTAAAATGACACACACACACACACACACACACACAGCCCCACTATATAATGACATACACGCACGCAGCTCACACACACGCATGCAGCTCACACACACGCAGCTCTGACACAAATGCATCACACACATGCAGCCATCACACACACACGCAACTCTGACACAAATGCATCACACACATGCAGCCATCACACACACAGGCAGCCAGGGGTGGATTAAGGGTAGCCAGGGCCCCGGGCTGTTCAGACACTGTGGGCCCCCTCGGTCATGTGACGGGGGTCATGTGACGGGGGTCACGATATACCTGAACCAGATTATTCCAGAAAAAGGGCCGGGCCCTACTCTACTGTAACCTATTAAATTTTTGTTAAAATATGCAATACAATTTAGGAATATTTTGACCAATATCACATACAAGGAACAAATACCACTGCACCATGACCAGACCACAAATTACAACCACAGTGATCGAATAATATCACATACAAGGAACAAATACCACCGCACCATGTCAAGACCACATATTACCACCACTTGGTGACCAAATAGCACACACAAGGGACAAATACCACAACACCATTTCCAGACCACATATTACCACCACATAGTGACTGAATAGTACAATACTGATCAGTAATAAAAAAAACAAAAAAACATAATACTATCACCATAAGTGCCAGTATTCACAGGAGATCTGTACTTAGTATGCAGTGTCTGTGTAGAGGTAATACAGAGATCATTGGTGACATTGTACACAGGACCTCTGTATATAATTTATAGGTAATACAGTGATCACTGGTGGTATTATACACAGGAGCTCTGTATATAATGTATAGGTAATACAGTGATCACTGGTGACATTATACACAGGAGCTCTGTATATAATGTATAGGTAATACAGTGATCACTGGTGACATTATACACAGGAGCTCTGTATATAATGTGTAGGTTATACAGTGATCACTGGTGACATTGTACACAGGACCTCTGTATATAGTATACAGTGTATAGTGTCAGTGTATAGGTAACACTGACTCACCAGTGATGTCTCTAGGTGAACTCCTTCATCTTTCATCCAGCACAGACTGCCATCATTTCTTCCAGCCAGGACTCGTTTCTGCAAGAAATAACACAGTTATCTCGAGCTCCGCTTGCAGAACACATTACTTAATTTTTCACAACTTCTACACAACACCACATGAAGAAAAAAAGGCGACATAGTGTCACTCTGCACAGTAACAGGCCTGCCTCCCCCCCCATTTAAAACAGTATACTAAAAAAAATAAAATAAATACATCACTGCAGTAATAATATCCCTTAATTAGCCCCTATGGTAATAATCCCCATCCTGGCCCCGTATATCTAATTCCTGGCTCCAGCCATATGTTCTCGCATCCTGCCCTCATGAGTATCCATTCTACTCCATATGATCTCCCCATCCTGCCCCATAATCCAATCCTGCCCCATGTCTTTCATTCTGCCCCGTGTCTCCAATCATGCCCCGTATCTACATTCTGCCCATGCCTCCAGTCCTGCCCCCAGTGTGTCCAGCAATCTGCCCCAGTGTGTCCAGCATATTACCCCCAGTGTGTCCAGCATATTACCCCCAGTGTGTCCAGCATATTAACCCCAGTGTGTCCAGCATATTGCCCCAGTGTCCAGCAATATGCCCCAGTGTGTCCAGCAATCTGCCCCAGTGTGTCCAGCATATTACCCCCAGTGTGTCCAGCATATTACCCCCAGTGTGTCCAGCATATTACCCCCAGTGTGTCCAGCATATTACCCCCAGTGTGTCCAGCATATTACCCCCAGTGTGTCCAGCATTGCCCCCACTGTGTCCAGCAATCTGCCCCAGTATGTCCAGCATATTGCCCCAGTGTGTCCAGCAATCTGCCCCAGTGTGTCCAGCAATCAGCCCCAGTGTGTCCAGCATATTACCCCCAGTGTGTCCAGCAATCAGTCCCAGTGTGTCCAGCAATCTGCCCCAGTGTGTCCAGCAATCTGCCCCAGTGTGTCCAGCAATCTGCCCCAGTGTGTCCAGCAATCTGCCCCAGTGTGTCCAGCAATCTGCCCCAGTGTGTCCAGCAATCTGCCCCAGCGTGTCCAGCATATTACCCCCAGTGTGTCCAGCAATCTGCCCCAGCGTGTCCAGCATATTACCCCCAGTGTGTCCAGCAATCTGCCCCAGCGTGTCCAGCATATTACCCCCAGTGTGTCCAGCAATCTGCCCCAGTATGTCCATCATATTGCCCCAGTGTCCAGCAATCTGCCCCAGTGTCCAGCAATCTGCCCCAGTGTGTCCAGCAATCTGCCCCAGTGTGTCCAGCAATCTGCCCCAGTGTGTCCAGCAATCTGCCCCAGTGTGTCCAGCAATCTGCCCCAGCGTGTCCAGCATATTACCCCCAGTGTGTCCAGCAATCTGCCCCAGCGTGTCCAGCATATTACCCCCAGTGTGTCCAGCAATCTGCCCCAGTATGTCCATCATATTGCCCCAGTGTCCAGCAATCTGCCCCAGTGTCCAGCAATCTGCCCCAGTGTCCAGCAATCTGCCCCAGTGTGTCCAGCAATCTGCCCCAGTGTGTCCAGCATATTACCCCCAGTGTGTCCAGCAATCTGCCCCAGCGTGTCCAGCATATTACCCCCAGTGTGTCCAGCAATCTGCCCCAGTATGTCCATCATATTGCCCCAGTGTCCAGCAATCTGCCCCAGTGTCCAGCAATCTGCCCCAGTGTCCAGCAATCTGCCCCAGTGTGTCCAGCAATCTGCCCCAGTATGTCCAGCAATCTGCCCCAGTGTGTCCAGCATATTACCCCCAGTGTGTCCAGCAATCTGCCCCAGTATGTCCAGCAATCTGCCCCAGTGTCCAGCAATCTGCCCCAGTGTCCAGCAATCTGCCCCAGTGTCCAGCATTGCCCCCAGTGTGTCCAGCAATCTGCCCCAGTGTGTCCAGCATATTACCCCCAGTGTGTCCAGCAATCTGCTCCAGTGTGTCCAGCATATTGCCCCAGTGTGTCCAGCAATCTGCCCCAGTGTGTCCAGCAATCTGCTCCAGTGTGTCCAGCATATTACCCCCAGTGTGTCCAGCAATCTGCCCCAGTATGTCCATCATATTGCCCCAGTGTCCAGCAATCTGCCCCAGTGTCCAGCAATCTGCCCCAGTGTCCAGCATTGCCCCCAGTGTGTCCAGCAATCTGCCCCAGTATGTCTAGCAATCTGCCCCAGTGTGTCCAGCATATTACCCCCAGTGTGTCCAGCAATCTGCTCCAGTGTGTCCAGCATTGCCCCAGTGTGTCCAGCAATCAACAAACTGAGTTCTCACCTTACCAGCGCTCCAGGCGGCGAGCTCCCTCCAGCAGCGCGCATTCGCCGGCGACTCACAATGACGTCAGACGCCAGCGACGTGTGCGCTGCGCGTGCGCCTGCGGCCGACTTCAGCTGCCAGCCTCCAATTGGCTGGCGGCTGTTGTTGTTAACTATTGACGTGCGGGCACGCGCCCGCACGTCAATAGGAAACCGCCACAGCGCCGGTAGGGGCCCGGTGAGCAGATGAGACGGGGCCCGATGCGGGCCCCCTCTCTCTGCCAACCGGGCCCATATATGATACGCCAGTCAGGGCACAGGCAGTAATGCCCTGATGGTGGCGGGCAATCTGTGTGGTAGTCCAGGCCCCCCCCCCACACCACTTGGCCCTGGGCTACCGCCTATATTGACCCTCTTATAATCCGCCCCTGTTCACGCAGACATCACACGCATGCATGCAGCCATCACACACATGCATGCAGCCATCACACACATGCATGCAGCCATCACACACACATGCATGCATGCAACCATCACACACACATGCATGCATGCAACCATCAGACACACATGCATGCAGCCATCACACACATGCAGCCATCACACACATGCAGCCATCACACACATGCATGCAACCATCACACACATGCATGCAGCCATCACACACATGCATGCAGCCATCACATACACAACACACCAGATACCAGGCTCATACACACATCACACACTCTCCTCTGTGGTGCAGGGGCGGCTGATGTCCATGTGCAGCTCTTCAGTTTCTCCTGCTCACAGCTCTGCACTGTCCGGCACCTCCCCCGTCTCTCCTTCTCTGCCGGGATAACAGATAAGAGCAGGAGAAGCTGGAGCTCCGTGCACACACAGGCCGGTATGCGGAGTCTGACCTTTCATCTTGATTGCTGCTGGCTCTCTCCTTCAGAGTGGCAGCGCCGCACAGGAGCCTGCTCCTCACATACCCCTGCAGCCTACATGTCGGCTGCTGGCGGGATGACGCCACCGCGCACTACAGGTGGCGCTATGTCTTGCAATCACTGCTACTGCTAGTCCTCCGGCGGCCCTGTGCAGCTGCTTAGGCACCGGCCCGGGGGGCATATGCATTCCTGCCACCTGGGCCAGTCCGCGCCTGTCGGGGGCTTATCTACAGCATTCCAGAATGCTGTAGATAAGCCCCTGATGCTGGTGGGCTTAGCTCATCTTCGATTTTGGGGGTGACAGCTTCCCTTTTACTGTCACCCATTTCAGTAGTAACTGAGTTGCAGCACCTGAGAATAGCTGCTAAAGATGGTGAGAAGAATATGGGAGATATAATTTCATGTCAATCATTTGTATCCTATCTAGGATGGGATTATAACCCCCCCTCTAGCATTCAACCGTATAAGAACACCTTGCTCAGCAGAGGGGTCAAGCTTCAAAATGCTATGAGTGACAGATCTCACACCATGAGCCAGCTAAGCTGAGAACAAAAGTCTTGCTTGCCATGTGGGTTTCATGTGGTTTAACTTCTTTGTTCAACAGCTATGTTTTCATAAGGAGAATATGGACTTCTCATATGTTTTGGCCACACACGTTACATTTTCGAGATCTCTTGAACTGGCCAAATGTCTTCCAGGGTCTCAATCCATTCTAGAACCACAGGGTGGAGAAATGGCTATTAGGAACCAGATAGCAAAGATGTCTTTAGTCTCAAAGTGCAGTATGGACCCGGACGGATCTGACGGTGTCAAAACTGCCACGCAAGGACTGTCCATTAAGTAGTTATGAACCATCTTTGGTTTTGGAGTTTTTAGTTGCTAGAGGCAAGGGAAGGGGATTTAGGTTCAGGGGAGTGACCCAAAGAAGATAAAAGCTAGTGTAAGGCCATGTGCTCTCTCTCTCTATTATGCATGTGGTCCACTTCGAAAGGGGGGTAATGTCGAGCAATATTCTGTGAAAAACCTAGGAACCAGCTGGCAGCCCATGCCTCCTGCAACCCAGTGCACACATGGTCGAATATCAACCCAGTAGTTGACATGAACCGTCTGCTTATATCTTTTGTGCTACATTATCTGTATTTTCATATCTCACCACTGTATATGCAAAACCATTATGTATATTGTGTATTGTCTAGTTTGCCCTTAAGACGATACAATCTAAAATTTAAACTTGCGCTGCTATTTCATCTCGATCCAGGAATCTACACTTCTGTTTCTCGGCTTAACTTTCCATACTACCAGGGCTGATTTCTGGCCCGATAAAATCCTGTCAACGGGCGTCCTACTGGGCTGGCAGAGCTCTGTTTCACTGGTGCTAGTGAAAGGGGCCTCTCAGCCTGTAAGGATTGTGAGCGAGTGTGGTGCCACATCAGTGACTGCATGAGCCACATACTTTCACTCCCCTGCCTCCCTCGACCCGTATGGACAGGAGGTGTCTGTGTAAAACTATACCAAGCTGATCTGATGTATCCTCATCACGTTAGTGAAAGTAGGGAAACCATATTATGCTCTCCTTCTGATGTAATAGTGACATTAGGCGGGGTGGCAAGGTGCGGGTTCATCACATGTGGTCGCAGCAGTGTGATTCTATGTTATCGCTATGGTGCCATCTGCCACAAGCGGTGGCAGTGGTGGGATTCTGTGTGATCTCTCTGGTGCCATCTTTCACAGAGAGGTCATTTTTAGTCCCAGATAGGGTTGAGTGAAACGGATCGTTCATTTTCAAAAGTCGCTGACTTTTGGCACAGTCGGGTTCCATGTGTGGGGTCGGCCATGCGGTACGCGACTTTCGCGCCAAAGTCGCATTTCAATGACGCGAAAAGCGCCATTTCTCAGCCAATGAAGGTGGACGCAGAGTGTGGGCAGCGTGATGACATAGGTCCTGATCCCCACCACCTTACAGAAGGGCATTGCAGTGATTGGCTTGCTGTCTGCGGCGTCACAGGGGCTATAAAAGGGCGTTCCCACCGACCGCCATGTTACTGCTGCTGATCTGAGCATAGGGAGAGGTTGCTGCCGCTTCGTCAGAAGCAGGGATAGCGTTAGGCAGGGTCCATTAACCCCCAAACCGCTTGTGCTGTAGCGATTTCCACTGTCCAGCACCACCTTTTGTTTGCAGGGACAGTGGAAGCTACATTTTTTTCCTCAACGCTGTAGCTCATTGGGCTGCCCTAGAAGGCTCCCTGATAGCTGCATTGCTGTGTGTACGCCACTGTGCAAACCAACTGCTTTTTTCAAAGCACAAATCCTGTTGTTCCTTCCTTTCTGCACAGCTATCTTGTTTGTTTGTCCACACTTTTGATTTAATTTGTGCAGCAGTCCACTCCTTGTTATTGCTGCCTGCCATAGCTTGCTGAGATTACTGCAGGGAGATAGTAATTGTAGGACAGTCCCTGTTTTTTTTTATTTTTTTTTTATTTTGGTTTTTAAATTCTCCCTGAAAAAAAATAAACAGTGGGAGATTAATCTTGGCATTTGTGCTTGAGTGCCAGTCGTGTGTGCCATCTCTCTCCAATTGTGGGGCACAGAAAGCCTAGTGTCTATAATCCTTTTATTTTTTTTTTAATTCTCCCTAAAAAAAAAGTAGTGGGAGAATAAGATTGGCATTTCTGCTAGAGTGCCAGTCCTGTGTGTGCCATCTCTCTCCAATTTTGGGGCACAGAAAGCCTAGTGTGTAATACTGGCCCTGATTTCTTGGCAATT
The DNA here is from genome assembly GCF_032444005.1 of Ranitomeya imitator. Classification (NCBI taxonomy): domain Eukaryota; kingdom Metazoa; phylum Chordata; class Amphibia; order Anura; family Dendrobatidae; genus Ranitomeya; species Ranitomeya imitator. The sequence continues at coordinate 199,830,183 of NC_091285.1, read as the reverse complement.
CTCCCTAACAAAAAAAAGTAGTGGGAGATTAAGATTGGCATTTCTGCTAGAGTGCCAGTCCTGTGTGTGCCATCTCTCTCCAATTTTGGGGCACAGAAGGCCTAGTGTGTAATACTGGGCCTGATTTCTTGGCAATTCTCCCTAACAAAAAAAAGTAGTGGGAGATTAAGATTGGCATTTCTGCTAGAGTGCCAGTCCTGTGTGTGCCATCTCTCTCCAATTTTGGGACACAGAAGGCCTAGTGTGTAATACTAGGCCTGATTTCTTGGCAATTCTCCCTAACAAAAAAAAGTAGTGGGAGATTAAGATTGGCATTTCTGCTAGAGTGCCAGTCCTGTGTGTGCCATCTCTCTCCAATTTTGGGGCACAGAAAGCCTAGTGTGTAATACTGGGCCTGATTTCTTGACAATTCTCCCAGAAACAAAAAAAAGGGGGAGATTAAGATTGGCATTTGTGCTTGAGTGACAGTCCTGCGTGTGTGGCATCTCTCTCAAATTGTGGGCCACAAAAAGCCTAGTGTCTGTTTTTTTTTATTTTGGTTTTTAAGTTCTCCCTGAAAGCAAAAAATATAGTGGGAGATTAATATTGGCATTTGTGCTTCAGTGCAAGTCGTGTGTGCCATCTCTCTCAAATTGTTGGCCACAGAAAGCCTAGTGTCTGTTTTTTTTTTTTTTTTTTAAATTCTCCCTGAAAATAGTGGGAGATTAATATTGGCATTTGTGCTTCAGTGCCAGTCCTGCGTGTGTGGCATCTGTCTCATTTTGTGCCACAGAAAACCGAGTGTGTAACATTGTGCCTGATTTTCCTTGCAGTCTCACCCACCTATAAAGGGATATCTAAATCCTACAGAAGTTTGAGTTCACCTTGTAAGTTGTTTTACAGTAACAAATACCGTTACTTTGGTTACGTTTTTAAAACAATGAAGAAGTCTGGTGGAAGAGGTCGTGGCCGTGGGCGTTCATTGCCAGCTGGTAATGATGGTAGTGGTGGTGGAGCATCAGGTGGTCGAGGGAAAAACAATATAGCACCTAAGTCTCGAGCTGTGGAGCCAGGTTCGTCGTCTGGCTACACAAGGCCTCGAACGCTCCCTTTTCTGGGAGTAGGAAAACCGCTTTTAAAGCCGGAGCAGCAAGAGCAAGTTTTGGCTTTCCTTGCTGACTCAGCCTCTAGCTCTTTTGCCTCCTTTTCTGAAACTGGTAAATGTAAAAGCAGTGTGTCGTTAGTGGATGTTCATGCTCAGGGACAAGTCGCTCCATTGTCCTGTTCAGCAAAAACAACAACAGAGAAGGAAGCGTCAGGCGACACAACGGGTTACTCCATGGAGCTCTTTACACATACCATTCCTGGGTTAGAAAGTGAAACAGTTAACAGGCCATGCCCATTACAAGTTGAATCCGACATGGAGTGCACAGATGCACAGCCACAGCCAGATTACTATGCTGCTCCTTTGACTCAGACCACCACATTGCCCTCGCAGTGTACTGATCCAGAATCAGACCCTGATGAGACGATGGTGCCCCGTCACAAACGCTATACCACTGCCTTACACGGTAACACAGACGAAGTTGCACATGAGATAGAAGAGGAGGTCATAGATGACCCAGTTGTTGACCCCGATTGGCAGCCATTGGGGGAACAGGGTGCAGGCGGCAGTAGTTCTGAAGCGGAGGAGGAGGGGCCGCAGCAGGCATCAACATCGCAACAGGTTCCATCTGCCGGGCCCGTATCTGGCCCAAAACGCGTGGCAAAGCCAAAACCAGTTGGAGGACAGCGTGGCCATCCGGTTAAAGAAGCTCAGTCTGCAATGCCTGAAAAGGTATCCGATGCTAGAAAGAGTGCAGTCTGGCATTTTTTTAAACAACATCCAATTTATCAGCGCAAAGTCATCTGTCAAAAATGTTCAACTACCTTAAGCAGAGGTCAAAATCTGAAAAGTCTAAATACAAGTTGCTTGCATAGACATTTAACCACCATACATTTGCAAGCCTGGACTAACTACCAAACGTCCCTTAAGGTTGTAGCACCCTCGGCCAATGAAGCTAGTCAGCAACGCTACATCCCTTCCGTCACTGTAAGGCCACCATTTTCCGCACCACCTGCAGTATCTGTGCAGGTTTCGTTGCCAGGCCAAAGCAGTCAGGGTCAGGGAATCACCAGTTTCGTAGAAGGAAACACTGCATCTAGGGCACCGGCAAGAATACCGTCTCCAACCGTCTCTCAGTCTGCCATGTCCACCGGCACCCCCGCTAGTTCCACGATCTCCAGCTCTCCAGTCCAGCTCATCCTACAAGAGACTCTTGTTAGAAAAAGGAAGTACTCTTCCTCGCATCCGCGTACACAGGGTTTTAACGCCCACATAGCTAGACTAATCTCGTTAGAGATGATGCCCTACCGGTTAGTTGAAAGCGAAGCTTTCAAAGCCCTGATGGACTACACTGAACCACGCTACGAGCTACCCAGTCGACACTTTTTTTCGAGAAAAGCCATCCCAGCCCTCCACCAGCATGTTAAAGAGCGCATCGTCCATGCATTCAGGCAATCTGTGAGTACAAAGGTGCACCTGACAACAGATGCATGGATCAGTAGGCATGGCCAGGGACGTTACGTGTCCATCACGGCACACTGGGTGAATGTGGTGGATGCAGGGTCTACAGGGGACAGCAATATTGGGACAGTTCTGCCTAGCCCACAGTCTAGGAAACAGTTGGCTGTAGCCGTTCACCCCCCTCCTCCTCGTCCTCCTGCAGAAGCGAGAGCTCGTCCACAGACCGCAGTCGCACAACCACTCCATCCGCAGCTGCCACTGTTGCACACCAGGTGTCCCATTATGGGGCAGCTACTGGCAAGCGTCAGCAGGCTGTATTGGCCATGAAGTGTTTGGGCGACAACAGACACACCACGGAAGTTCTGTCCGAGTTCTTGCAGAAAGAAACGCAGTCGTGGCTGGGCACTGTAGATCTTGAGGCAGGCAAGGTAATGAGTGATAACGGAAGGAATTTCATGGCTGCCATCTCCCTTTTCCAACTGAAACACATTCCTTGCCTGGCTCACACCTTAAACCTGGTGGTGCAGTGCTTCCTGTAAAGTTATCCGGGGTTATCCGACCTGCTCCTCAAAGTGCGCGGACTTTGCTCGCATATCCGCCGTTCGCCCGTACACTCCAGCCGTAAGCAGACCTATCAGCGGTCTTTGAACCTTCCCCAGCATCGCCTAATCATAGACATTGCAACAAGGTGGAACTCAACACTGCACATGCTTCAGAGACTGTGCGAACAGAGGCAGGCTGTTATGTATTTGTGGGAGGATACACATACACGGGCAGGCAGTAGGATGACAGACATGGAGTTGTCAGGTGTGCAGTGGTAGAAGGTACAAGACATGTGTCAAGTCCTTCAGTGTTTTGAGGAATGCATACGGCTGGTAAGTGCAGACAACGCCATAATAAGCATGAGCATCCCCCTAATGCATCTGCTGATGCAAAGTTTGATGCACATAAAGGAGCAGGCGTCTGCAGCAGAGGAAGATGAAAGCCTTGATGGCAGTCAGCCATTGTCTGGTCAGGGCAGTGTACAGGACGAGGTAGCGGGCGAACAGGAGGAGAAGGACGAGGAGAATGATGGGGATGAGTATTTTTTTAATGAGGAAGCTTCTCCGGGGCCACTGGAAATTGGTGGCGTGGCAAGGCCGGGTTCTGTTTTTTTGAGGGACATAAGTGACGTAGATTTGCCTGAAACTGCCCCTCAACCCAGCACAACCGCAGATTTGACAACTGGAACTTTGGCCCACATGGCGGATTATGCCTTACGTATCCTCAAAAGGGACACACGCATTATTAAAATGATGACCGATGACGATTACTGGTTGGCCTGCCTCCTTGATCCTCGCTATAAAGGCAAATTGCAAAATATTATGCCACATGAGAACTTGGAACAAATATTAGCAACCAAACAATCAACTCTTGTTGTCCGTTTGATTCAGGCATTCCCAGCACACAGCGCCGGTGATCGTTCTCACACGAGCTGCAGGGGGCAGCAGACCAGAGGTGTTAGAGGTGCACAAATCAGAAGTGGCGTTGGACAGAGGGGTTTTCTGACCAGGTTGTGTAGTGATTTTGCTATGACCGCAGACAGGACAGGTACTGTAGCATCAATTGAAAGTGACAGAAGACAACATTTGTCCAGTATGGTTACTAACTATTTTTCATCCCTTATCGATGTTCTCCCTCAACCGTCATACCCATTTGATTACTGGGCATCCAAATTAGACACCTGGCCAGAATTGGCAGAATATGCATTGCAGGAGCTTGCTTGCCCAGCAGCTAGTGTGCTATCAGAAAGAGTATTCAGTGCTGCTGGTTCAATATTAACCGAAAAAAAGGACTCGTCTGGCTACCCAAAATGTTGATGATCTAACCTTCATTAAAATGAACCACAACTGGATTTCAAATTATTTTGCCCCACCTTTCACGGCTGACACCTAGATTTCCAATGAAAAGGTCTTGCTTCTGGACTGCTCTGACTGAGTTTTCCAATCTCGTAATTTGCAGCAGCTGTTTGTCCAGCATACGACATGTTTACACCACCCTAAATGGCCAAACTCCCCCCACGGGGCCGTGGTCTCGCCACTTGGCGCAAGCACCCGTGAGAGTGCCGTTTGTTTGAAGAGGTGGGTGTGCACGCTTTTGGTCGACGGCACTGCCACTGGGTCCCTCATAGTACAATAAAGTGTCTCTGGCGGTGGTGGCACGCAACCAACATCAGACACACCGTTGTAACATGAGGGGCCCTGGGCCTGTACCGCCGGCCACAAGACAGTTTCCCCCCCACCAGCTCAAACAGTGCTCTACGATTTGCAAAATTATCTCTCACAGCTCCAGCAATGTTTAGTCTATGCGCTGACATCCTTCAATGCCTGGCACTGAGAATACCAATGTGTTGACATGTATGATGCTACTTAAAATAGTCTGGGGCAGTGTTCTATATTTACACCAGTAAATACTTTGCGCCAAATTACTAGGTCAGAAACACAGCAGAGGAGCCCACCCCTGTACCTAAGTATGCCACCCTTTTGTTTTTTGGTTTTGTTGTATTGCGAGACATTAACATCTATTTATTTTTTGGGAGTACTAACTGTCAGACACTCATTACAATCGGCCTCTGCTGACAACACCAATGTTGCCTGTGTACCCCTGCAAGATAATTCCAAGTGCATAGAGCCTACTTTTGTTATGTTAGGCCTACTAAGCCTGTCTGCGGTCCCTCCTTCCAATAGTCCTCCACTGACCAGACCAATGCTGCCTGTGTACCCCTGGAAGCTATTTTAAAGTGCCTACAGTCTACTTTTGTTATGTTAGGCCTACTAAGCCTGTCTGCGGTTCCTCCTTCCAATAGTCCTCCACTGACCACACCACTGCTGCCCGTGTACCCCTGGAAGCTATTTTAAAGTGTCTACAGCCTACTTTTGTTATGTTAGGCCTACTAAGCCTGTCTGCGGTCCCTCCTTCCAATAGTCCTCCACTGACCACACCACTGCTGCCCGTGTACCCCTGGAACCTATTTTAAATTGCATAGAGCATCCATTCTTTATTTGTATGCGTACTAAGTCTGTCTGCGGTCCATAATTGAAATTGTCCTCCACTGACCAGAGCAATGCTGCCTGTGTACCCCTGTAAACTTTTTTAAACTGCATTGAGCCAAATTTTTTGTTTAAGGCCTACTACCTGTGTCTGTCTGCGCCACTCAATACAGCTGTCCTCCTCTGAAAAAAGCTGAGCGTCAATAGTCTGGTTTTCAGCCTATAGGAATTTGAAAACTGCATTGGGGCTACTACTTCGGTAGGGCCTACTAACGGTGTCTGCCGCTCCAAGGTGTTCTCCAGGTTGCCTCTCCATAGCTTCGATCTTCTAGCTCTCGTTCAGTAGTTGTTGAAACAATACTGCATTAGGCCTACAAGTTGGATCTGGGTTGTAGAGACGGTGTCTGCCGCTCCAACGTGTTCTCCAGGTTGCCTCTCCATAGCTTCAATCTTCATGCTCGTGTTAAGTAGTTGTTGAAACAACACTGCATTAGGCCTACAAGTTGTGTCTGGGTTGTAGAGACGGTGTCTGCCGCTCCAAGGTGCTCTCCAGGTTGCCTCTCCATAGCTTCAATCTTCATGCTCGTGTTAAGTAGTTGTTGAAACAACACTGCATTAGGCCTACAAGTTGGGTCTGGGTTGTAGAGACGGTGTCTTCCGCTCCAAGGTGTTCTCCAGGTTGCCTTTCCTGAGCTTCTATCTTCAGGCTCTTGTTAAATAGTTGTTAAATGGAACAACTGCATTTGGCCTACTAGTTGGGTTGGGTTGACTCTATTGACCTGGGTATTCGGGGGGGCAATATCTCTCAGCGCCTCTCCCAATTAGAATCCCGATGGATCTGGACACTTGGTACAGTCCATCCCCGTGGTCTTAATGAGCACTTCAATTTCTCATCCTTCCTGTGATTTCCTCCTGCTGCACATTTGTGTGGGACATTGCTTGTATTTAGTTTTTGTTGTTTTTAGTAATTGTTCTTTTGTTTTATTTTATTAACATTTGCATATTTATATTTAGGTCTTGTTGTGCTTTTCTTTCCTACTGGTGGTGTGATATGCCGATATAGACATGTGGATGAGTTTAGTCCTTGGATTTTGTTTACTACACCGTTGGTCGTCTCTACTGAAGATGCATGGACTTTATCATGAATAGCCCCGGTTTAGCGTGAAGGACATCATGGACTGAATGCCACAATACATGATATGACTACAAGTTGCTTTTTGCCTATATATATGAACCATTATCTGGTTGTGGATATTATTGCAGCTGTTCTTTGCGCTACATATGGATCAATATAGTGTCGATTGTATATGACCTTATGTGTGTAACTCTTTCTGAGGTTTTTCTTAGTGAGAAATTTCCTGTCACTTAGTATTTATGTATTTATTATTTCTTTATGTATTTATTTGTTTGTGTGTAATTTGATTTGCGGTTTTTCCTAGTGAGAAATTTCTTGTCACTTGATATTTAGATATTTAGCCTTATTTGCCACATGTCCTTATCTGTCTATGTCTATTTGTGTTATATTTCTTACATCACTGTCGCTTTAGCCGGGATCTTGGTTTTTTCCCTATTTCAATATGGAGTTTTCATTTGCAGCATGCCTTTGCGCATGCGCGGTTTTTCTCCTGTTGTGCCTTGGCACTGTGGTTGCGCCGCTACGCGCTCGTCGCTGGGAGACACAGGGCCCTGTGCCGACCCGGTGTACGGCATCGTGCGGCGCACCCGCCGGTATCTGGTACGGCGGTGACATTACCGCTTGATTTTGTTATCACTTAGTGATTTAGGTTATTGGTTTCTTAGTAACCACATTTTACTTCCGGTTGCAGGGGCTTTCTACTTCCGGTTTTAGCAGTTATAAAGATGCACATCCGACCTTTCTGTATATTCCCCCTGAGGAAGGTTTATAACCGAAACGTGCGTTGGGGAGGGCGCACGGACCCTGAATCTGGTTTACCTGCTTGCCCTATTTGAGGTAATGTGTATGTATTCACGATACTGATTTACTTGGGCCTTTGGTCTGGCTATGTGGATGTATGATGGTACTAGTATTTTTCAGCATAGCAGTATGGGCTTTACAGCCCACTATGCACATTTATGGGTTAAACTATGATCCCGGCTCCGTGCGTCCCTTATATGCTCTTTCAGTGGTGTCCTTGCACACCCTGCGGTATTGAGCCTCACCTGTTCCCTTGAATGGTATGTTTTATATATATATATACATTTTTGTGCAATAATAAAGTTGATTTTTATATGTCTTTATTTGGGTCTCTTGGTCGTTTTTCTGGGTCTGTATTGACCCATATTTCTCTTGTTCTATTTTTGATAGCGACTTACCCTTATCTATGCATTAGTCCTTCTGGCATGGCATTTTTATTTGGATTATTCGATTGATAAATTTCATTTATTGCTATGCATATCTTTTTTGTGTGCTTGGTTTCTTACTAGTTGTGTTGGGGCCTACTAATAGTGTCTGCCGCTCCTTGCTGTTCTCCTGGTTTCCTGTCCTGAAATTCCATTTTCAGGCTCTCGTTAAGTAGTTGTTAATGTTAGACTGCATTTGGCCTACTAGTTGGGTTGGGGCCTACTATCGGTGTCTGCCGCTCCTTGCTGTTCTCCTCCACTGAACAAAGCTGTGCCGCCTGTTTACTACTATTGCCAATTTTGAACTGCATTTAGACTACTTACTGATTTGGGCCTACTCTCTGTGTCAGCCTCTCATTACAGTTGTCCTCCACTGAACAAAGCAATGCCCCCTGGTTAGTCCTGTTACCAATTTTGAACTGCATTTAGCCCACTTTATTCTTTGGGCCTATATCTGTGTTTCCTCCTCATCCTGGCCATTGCCCAGCCAGTGATAGATGAGTCTGCTGGTACACTGACCCATAACGCAACATTCCCTGTGCACACTACACAGCAAGATTGTGACCCTGCTGAAAGTCAGGTTCCTCTTCCCGCATACCATACCACCTTACACGGGGACAAAGAGGAAGGTGCAGATGAAAGTGCAGGTTCCTTCATCAGGTGGGGGAGGAATACTCGTTGGCGACGTCACTGGCACAGGGCCCCTCATAGTACGCAAAAGTGTCGCTGCCGGTGGGAGGCGCCCCCGCCGTGCAAACACACCGCCGTACTTTGAGGGGCCCTGTGCCAGTGCCAATGCCAACGAGTGGGCCCCCCCTGCTTGCTCCGGATCACAGCACTTCCAAAGTTGAAATAATTACCTCTCCCTGCTCCACTGCCGTGACGTGGTCCAGATTTCCTGGGCCCACTAAATACTTGAACCAGCCCTACCCCCCCACAACTTTAGCCAAATGACCCCCAATTTCCAATGCCTTACTATTATTATAAGGTAAATTAAGATTGACAAGCTTCAGTAACAAGAATGGATGTTTTTGCCATTAAAATGGGCACTGTACATGTTTTCCTGGCCTCCACTCACTGCCGACTCTGCTCCCCCATTGACTTGCATTGGGTTTCGTGTTTCGGTCGATCCCCGACTTTTTGCGATAATCGGCCGATTCCACTCGACTCGAATGTTGAGATAGTCGGGTTTCGCGAAACCCGACTCGACCCTAAAAAACTAAAAGTCGCTCAACTCTAGTCCCAGACAACACGTTTAACAGCTTTCCTAAATTTTCTATGCTTCTTTTTTAAGATAACTTACTCTTTATATTTCAAAGCCAGTTCTGCAAAATATCCTCTTCTCTTCTTGTATTCCTGGTCACCAAATCCCTATTACAATGAGACAAGAGATTAGACATTTACACTACTGTACCAATTTATTTAGCTAGGTGTTTGGAATGCTATATATTTATGATGAACTGAACACTATAATATATATAATACACATAAAAACACATATAATATTCTTAAATATATACAAGTGCTGCTGACTAAATTAGAGCTGTAATCATCAACATTATCAGAAATAAACACTTGAAATAGATCACTCTGTAATGACTCTATACAATATATGAGTTTCACTTTTTGTATTGAAGAACTGAAATAAATTAACTTTTTGATGATATTCTAACTTAGTGAGAAGCACTTGTATATGCATATGTAATTGTAATCTCATACCAATGTTATAACATTGTATAATAGTCAATTTCTATAACATTTGATAAATTAGAAAAATTTCAGCTGTATAATATACATATACCGTATATAGTTGTGTGAAACAGTGTGTACCCCCTTCCTGATTTCCTACTCTTTTGCATATTTGTCACACTTAGATATTTAAGATCACCAAACAAATTGAAATATTAGACTAAGATAACACAAGTAACCACAAAATGCAGTTTTTAAATGAAGGTGTTTATTGTTGTGAGTTCTGTTTTTGGGCTCCCTCTGGTGGTTACTGATGGTACTGGGTGATTTGTGTTCTGCTGTCTCTGGTGTCCACCTGTTCTATTAGGATTTGGGAGTTTCCTATTTAACCGGGCTTTCTTGTCATTTCCCCGCCGGCTATCAAGGTTATCAGAGTGTTTTGTTTCCTCAGCTTCTGGCTTCAGTAATCTTCAGGACAAGCTAAGTTTTTGATTTTCTTGTTCCACGTTTTGCTTTATTTTTGTCTTGTCCAGCTTGCATATAATTGTTTCTTTGCTGCTGGTTGCTCTAGCGGGCTGTAATTACTCCTCATGTTCCATGAGTTGGAACATGAGTTCAAGTAATTACAGGATGGTTTTTTGAAGGGTTTTTTGCTGACCGCGCAGTTTACTTTTGTATCCTCTGCTATCTAGTTTTAGCGGGCCTCATTTTGCTGAATCTGTTTTCATACTGTGTATGTGCCTTCCTCTCATTTCACCGTCATTATATGTGGGGGGCTGCTATTTCTGTGGGGTATTTCTCTGGAGGCAAGAGAGGTCTGTGTTTCTTCTAATAGGGGAAGTTAGATCTTCGGCTGGTGCGAGACGTCTAGGATCAACGTAGGCACGTTCCCCGGCTATTGTTATTTGTGTGTTCAGGTTTAGGGTCGCGGTCAGCTCAGGTTCCATCACCCTAGAGCTCGTTGGTGCTTGTCCTTTTGTGATTCCCTGCCATTGGAATCATGACAGTTTATCATTAAGGGAAAAAGAAACCCAAACCTACAGGGACCTGTTTGAAAAAGTAATTGCTCCCCCCCCCCTCTAAAACATAAGTTAGCCGTGCTTTAACACATTTTGGGGAACCTGAGTTCAAATTACTGCCACACATGTTCTCAATCAAGAAATCACTTAAATAGGACCTGCCTGACAAAGTTAAGCATCCCAACAAATCCTCAAAAGCTAGACATAATGATGCAATCCAAAGAAATTCTGGAAAAAAATGAGAAACAAAGTAATTGAGATCTATCAAGTATTTATAAAGCTTTGGGACTCCACCGAACCACAGTGAAAGCCATTATTCACAAATAGTAAACCTATGGAACAGTGGTGAACCTTCCCAGGAGTGGCCAGCCGACCAATATTAGCCCAAGTTCAAAGTGATGACTCATCCAGGAGGTAACAAAAGACCCCACAACAACCTCAAAAGAACTGCAGGCCTCATTTGCCTCAGTTGAGATCAGTGTTCATAACTTCACCATAAAAAAGAGACTTAGCAAAAAATGGCCTGCATGGCAGAGTTCCAAGCCGAAAACCACTCCTAAGCAATATGAATATAAAGGATTGTCTCAGTTTTGCCAGAAAACATCTTGATGATCCATAAGGCATTTGGGAGAATACTCTGTGGAATGACAAGACTAAAGTTGAACTTTTTGGAAAGTGTATGTCCTATTACATGTAGTGTAGAAATAGCACAGCATTTCAGAAAAGGAACATCATGCCAACAGTAAAATATGGTGGTGGTAGTGTGATGTGTGGGGCTAATTTGCTGCTTCAGATCCTGGTAGACTTGCTGTAGTAAATGGAACCTTGAATTCTGTTGTCTACTAAAGTATTCTGAAGGAGAATTTCTGGCCATCTGTTCATGACCTCAAGTTGAAGTGCACTTGGGTTATGCAGCAGGATAGTAATTCAAAACACACTAGCAAGTCCACCTCTGAATGGCTTAAAAAATAAAAAAATAAAAAAAAATACTTTAGAGTGGCCTAGTCGAAGTCCTGACCATAATCCGATTGAAAAGATGTGGCATGATCTTAAAAACTTTGTTCATGCTCAGAAACTCAACAATTCTGCAAAGATGAGTGGGCCAAAATTCCTCCAGAGCATTGTAAAAGACTCATTGCCAGTTATCGCAAATGCTTGTTTACAGTTGTTGCTGCTAAGGGTAGCCCAACCAGTTATTAGATTTAGGGGACAATCACTTTTTCACACAGGGCCCTTTAGGTTTGGATTTCTTTTTCCCTTAATAATACAGATCTTAATACAAAAACTGCATTTTGCGTTTACTTGTGTTATCTTTGTCTAATATTTAAATTTGTTTGGTGATCTGAAACATTTAAGTGTGACAAACATGCAAAAGATTAAGAAATCAGGAATGGCACAAACCATTTTTTCACAGAACTGTATATATAAAAAATAGTGGCACAACACAAAAAATGTAACCACTTCGGGTGCAGGGCCACGCCACAAGGGCAATTAAAATCATTTTTGTACTTTGATAAGTATGTATTGGAGTGCTGCTATATATATATATATATATATATATATATATATATATATATATATATATATATATATATATAATATATATATATATATGATCTCTATAATACAACGCTGGGAGCGTCACTCTGTCCGAAGCCTCTATAGACTGCGCAAGCGCAAGCGCCGGCGCAGTCTGGGCCTCACAGAGCGACGCTCCCGGGAGATCGCGGTGTGCGTTCACACTGAACACACACCGCGATCTCCACCGCAGAAGCAGGGACCGCCAGCAGGGTGAGTATCGGCCTATATTCACCTGTCCCCGTTCCATCGCTGAGCGGCGCCATCTTCCCGGTCTTCGGTCTGTGGCCTTCAGTTCAGAGGGCGCGATGACGCGCTTAATGCGCGCCGGCGCCACCCTCTGACTGAATAGTCACGGCCAGGAGACCGGGAAGATGGCGGCGCTCAGCGATGGAACGGGGACAGACAGGTGAGTATAGTGAGTGCTGGGGGGGCCTGAGCTGGCGGCGATACCGGCACCTGACCCCCACAGCGCGCCGGTGTCCCCGCCTGCTCAGGCCCCCCAGCACTCGGCGCCGAGCGGGTCAGAGGCAGTATGGGGACGCAGGATGGAGCAGCACATAAGGATGGGGACGCAGGATGGAGCAGCACATAAGGATGGGGACGCAGGATGCAGCAGCACATAAGAATGGGGACGCAGGATGGAGGAGCACATAAGGATGGGGACGCAGGATGGAGCAGCACATAAGGATGGGGACGCAGGATGGAGCAGCACATAAGGATGGGGACGCAGGATGGAGCAGGACTGTTGTGAGTTCTGTTTTTGGGCTCCCTCTGGTGGTTACTGATGGTACTGGGTGATTTGTGTTCTGCTGTCTCTGGTGTCCACCTGTTCTATTAGGATTTGGGAGTTTCCTATTTAACCGGGCTTTCTTGTCATTTCCCCGCCGGCTATCAAGGTTATCAGAGTGTTTTGTTACCTCAGCTTCTGGCTTCAGTAATCTTCAGGACAAGCTAACTTTTGATTTTCTTGTTCCACGTTTTGCTTTATTTTTGTCTTGTCCAGCTTGCATATAATTGTCTCTTTGCTGCTGGTTGCTTTAGTGGGCTGTAATTGCTCCTCATGTTCCATGAGTTGGAACATGAGTTCAAGTAATTACAGGATGGTTTTTTGAAGGGTTTTTTGCTGACCGCGCAGTTTACTTTTGTATCCTCTGCTGTCTGGTTTTGGCGGGCCTCGTTTTGCTGAGTCTGTTTTCATACTGTGTATGTGCCTTCCTCTCATTTCACCGTCATTATATGTGGGGGGCTGCTATTTCTGTGGGGTATTTCTCTGGAGGCAAGGGAGGTCTGTGTTTCTTCTAGTGGGGGAGGTTGGATCTTCGGCTGGTGCGAGACATCTGGGATCAACGTAGGCACGTTCCCCGGCTATTGTTATTTGTGTGTTCAGGTTTAGGGTCGCGGTCAGCTCGGGTTCCATCACCCTAGAGCTCGTTGGTGCTTGTCCTTTTGTGATTCCCTGCCATTGGAATCATGACAGTATAAAGTAGGAGGAAAAGTAGTCTGAGGAAGTTTTTTTTTTTTTCTCTCCTCTGAGGTTGCTGCCTAGCCTTAATTGCAGCCAGGCTGATTTTTTTTTTTTTCCTCCTCTTAATCCTTGAATGGCTCTGACCTTAGCTGTTTATCATGGACATCCAGAGTTTAGCTTCCAGCTTGAATAATCTTGCTGCTAAGGTTCAAAATATACAAGATTTTGTTGTACATGCTCCTATGTCTGAACCTAGAATTCCTATTCCAGAGTTCTTTGCTGGAGATAGATCTAGTTTTCTGAATTTTAGGAACAATTGCAAGCTGTTCCTTTCTTTGAAATCTCGCTCTTCTGGAGACCCTGCTCAGCAGGTTAAGATTATTATATCTTTCCTGCGGGGTGACCCTCAAAATTGGGCATTTGCATTGGCACCAGGGGATCCTGTGTTGCTTAATGTGGATGCGTTTTTTCTGGCATTGGGTTTGCTCTATGAGGAACCTAACCAGGAGATTCAGGCTGAAAAAGCTTTATTAGCTCTCTCTCAGGGGCAAGATGAAGCAGAAATATATTGTCAAAAATTTCGGAAATGGTCAGTGCTTACTCAGTGGAATGAGTGCGCCCTGGCTGCAAAGTTCAGAGATGGCCTTTCTGAGGCCATTAAAGATGTTATGGTGGGGTTCCCTGCGCCTACGGGTCTGAATGAGTCTATGACTATGGCTATTCAGATTGATCGGCGTTTACGGGAGCGCAAACCTGTGCACCATTTGGCGGTGTCTTCTGAACAGGCACTTGAGACAATGCAATGTGATAGAGTTCAGTCTAGAAGTGAACGGCAAAACTATAGGCGGAAAAATGGGTTGTGCTTTTATTGTGGTGATTCAGCTCATGTTATATCAGCATGCTCTAAACGCACAAAAAAGGTTGATAAGTCTGTTGCCATTAGTACGTTACAGTCTAAGTTCATTCTGTCTGTGACTCTGATTTGCTCATTATCATCCATTTCCGTCGATGCCTATGTAGATTCAGGCGCTGCCCTGAGTCTTATGGATTGGTCATTTGCCAAGCGATGTGGGTTTAGTCTTGAGCCTCTGGAAGTCCCTATTCCTTTGAAGGGAATTGACTCTACACCTTTAGCTATGAATAAACCTCAGTACTGGACACAAGTGACCATGCGTATGACTCCCGTTCATCAGGAGGTGATTCGCTTCCTGGTATTGTATAATTTACATGATGTTCTAGTACTTGGTCTGCCATGGTTACAAACTCATAATCCAGTCCTTGACTGGAAAACAATGTCTGTGTTAAGCTGGGGATGTCAGGGGGTTCATGATGATGCACCTCCGATTTCTATCGCTTCATCTACTCCTTCTGAGGTTCCTGTATTTTTGTCTGATTATCGGGATGTTTTTGAGGAGCCTAAGCTCAGTTCGCTTCCTCCTCACAGGGATTGCGATTGTGCTATAGATTTAATTCCTGGTAGTAAATTTCCTAAAGGTCGTTTGTTCAATCTGTCAGTGCCAGAACATACTGCTATGCGGGATTATGTTAAGGAGTCCTTGGAAAAGGGACATATCCGTCCATCTTCGTCCCCTTAGGGAGCAGGTTTTTTTTTCGTGGCCAAAAAAGATGGGTCCTTGAGGCCTTGTATAGATTATCGTCTTTTGAATAAGATTACCGTAAAATATCAGTATCCTTTGCCTTTGTTGACTGATTTGTTTGCTCGCATTAAGGGGGCTAAATGGTTCACTAAGATTGATCTTTGGGGTGCGTATAATCTTATACGAATAAAGCAAGGTGATGAGTGGAAAACCGCATTTAATACGCCTGAGGGCCATTTTGAGTATTTGGTAATGCCTTTCGGACTTTCTAATGCTCCTTCAGTCTTCCAGTCCTTTATGCACGATATTTTCCGTGAATATCTGGATAAATTTATGATTGTGTATTTGGATGATATTTTGGTTTTTTCTGATGACTGGGAGTCTCATGTTCAGCAGGTCAGGAAGGTGTTTCAGGTCCTGCGGGCTAATTCCTTGTTTGTAAAGGGCTCAAAGTGTCTCTTTGGAGTCCAGAAGATTTCTTTCTTGGGGTATATTTTTTCCCCTTCTACTATTGAGATGGATCCCGTCAAGGTTCGGGCTATTTGTGACTGGACGCAGCCTGCATCTCTTAACAGTCTGCAGAAGTTTTTAGGCTTTGCTAATTTCTATCGTCGTTTTATAACTAATTTTTCTAGTGTTGTTAAGCCTTTGACGGATTTGACTAAAAAGGGTGCTGATGTTGCTGATTGGTCTCCTGCGGCTGTGGAGGCCTTTCGGGAACTTAAACGCCGGTTTTCTTCTGCTCCTGTGTTGCGTCAGCCTGATGTTTCGCTTCCTTTCCAAGTTGAGGGTGATGCTTCCGAGATTGGAGCGGGGGCGGTTTTGTCACAGAGAAGCTCCGATTGCTCGGTGATGAAGCCATGTGCGTTCTTTTCTAGAAAATTTTCGCCCTCTGAGCGGAATTATGATGTGGGTAATCGGGAACTTTTGGCCATGAAGTGGGCATTTGAGGAGTGGCGTCATTGGCTGGAGGGTGCTAGACATCGTGTGGTGGTCTTGACTGATCACAAAAATCTGATTTACCTTGAGTCTGCCAGGCGTCTGAATCCTAGACAGGCTCGTTGGTCACTGTTTTTCTCTCGTTTCAATTTTGTGGTTTCATACCTGCCAGGTTCAAAGAATGTGAAGGCGGATGCTCTTTCTAGGAGTTTTGTGCCTGACTCCCCTGGAAATTCTGAGCCCACTGGTATCCTTAGGGATGGGGTGATTTTGTCGGCCGTCTTCCCAGACTTGCGACGTGCTTTGCAGGAGTTTCAGGCGGGTAAACCTGATCGTTGTCCGCCTGAGAGACTGTTTGTTCCGGATAGTTGGACCAGTAGAGTCATCTCCGAGGTCCATTCTTCTGCGTTGGCAGGTCATCCTGGAATATTTGGTACTAGAGACTTGGTGGCCAGGTCTTTTTGGTGGCCTTCCTTGTCGAGGGATGTGCGTTCTTTTGTGCAGTCTTGTGAGGTTTGTGCTCGGGCTAAGCCTTGCTGTTCTCGAGCCAGTGGATTGTTGTCACCTTTGCCTATCCCGAAGAGGCCTTGGACGCACATTTCCATGGACTTTATTTCGGATCTCCCTGTCTCTCAAAAAATGTCTGTCATCAGGGTTGTGTGTGACCGCTTTTCTAAAATGGCTCATCTTGTACCCTTGCCTAAGTTGCCTTCCTCCTCTGAGTTGGTCCCTCTGTTTTTCCAGAACGTGGTTCGTTTGCATGGGATTCCGGAGAACATCGTTTCTGACAGGGGATCCCAGTTTGTGTCTAGATTTTGGCGGACGTTCTGTGCTAAGATGGGCATTGATTTGTCCTTTTCCTCTGCATTCCATCCTCAGACGAATGGCCAGACGGAGCGAACTAATCAGACCTTGGAAAGTTATTTGAGGTGTTTTGTTTCTGCTGATCAGGATGACTGGGTTACCTTTTTGCCGCTGGCCGAGTTTGCCCTTAATAATCGGGCTAGTTCTGCTACCTTGGTTTCTTCTTTCTTTTGTAATTCGGGGTTTCATCCTCGTTTTTCCTCTGGTCAGGTGGAGCCTTCTGATTACCCTGGAGTGGACATGGTGGTGGATGGGTTGCATCGGATTTGGAGTCAAGTGGTGGACAATTTGAAGTTGTCCCAGGAGAAGGCTCAGCAGTTTGCTAATCGCCGTCGCCGCGTGGGTCCTCGACTTCGTGTTGGGGACTTGGTGTGGTTGTCTTCTCGTTTTGTTCCTATGAAGGTCTCTTCTCCTAAGTTCAAGCCTCGGTTCATCGGTCCTTATAGGATCTTGGAAATTCTTAACCCTGTGTCGTTTCGTTTGGATCTCCCGGCATCGTTTGCTATTCATAATGTGTTCCATCGGACGTTATTGCGGAGGTATGAGGTACCTGTTGTTCCTTCGCTTGAGCCTCCTGCTCCGGTGCTGGTGGAGGGAGAATTGGAGTATGTTGTGGAGAAGATCTTGGATTCTCGTGTTTCCAGACGGAAACTCCAATATTTGGTCAAGTGGAAGGGTTATGGTCAGGAGGATAATTCTTGGGTGGTTGCCTCTGATGTTCATGCTGATGATTTGGTCCGCGCTTTTCATAGGGCTCATCCTGGTCGCTCTGGTGGTTCTCGTGAGGGTTCGGTGACCCCTCCTCAAGGGGGGGGGGTACTGTTGTGAGTTCTGTTTTTGGGCTCCCTCTGGTGGTTACTGATGGTACTGGGTGATTTGTGTTCTGCTGTCTCTGGTGTCCACCTGTTCTATTAGGATTTGGGAGTTTCCTATTTAACCGGGCTTTCTTGTCATTTCCCCGCCGGCTATCAAGGTTATCAGACTGTTTTGTTACCTCAGCTTCTGGCTTCAGTAATCTTCAGGACAAGCTAAGTTTTGATTTTCTTGTTCCACGTTTTGCTTTATTTTTGTCTTGTCCAGCTTGCATATAATTGTCTCTTTGCTGCTGGTTGCTTTAGTGGGCTGTAATTGCTCCTCATGTTCCATGAGTTGGAACATGAGTTCAAGTAATTACAGGATGGTTTTTTGAAGGGTTTTTTGCTGACCGCGCAGTTTACTGTTGTATCCTCTGCTGTCTGGTTTTGGCGGGCCTCGTTTTGCTGAGTCTGTTTTCATACTGTGTATGTGCCTTCCTCTCATTTCACCGTCATTATATGTGGGGGGCTGCTATTTCTGTGGGGTATTTCTCTGGAGGCAAGGGAGGTCTGTGTTTCTTCTAGTGGGGGAGGTTGGATCTTCGGCTGGTGCGAGACGTCTGGGATCAACGTAGGCACGTTCCCCGGCTATTGTTATTTGTGTGTTCAGGTTTAGTGTCGCGGTCAGCTCGGGTTCCATCACCCTAGAGCTCGTTGGTGCTTGTCCTTTTGTGATTCCCTGCCATTGGAATCATGACACAGCACATAAGGATGGGGACGCAGGATGGAGCAGCACATAAGGATGGGGACGCAGGATGCAGCAGCACATAAGGATGGGGACGCAGGATGGAGCAGCACATAAGGATGGGGACGCAGGATGGAGCAGCACATAAGGATGGTGACGCAGGATGGAGCAGCACATAACAGGATGGGGACGCAGGATGCAGCATGAACATAAGGATGGGGACGCAGGATGGGAGCAGCACATAAGGATGGGGACGCAGGATGGAGCAGCACATAACAGGATGGGGACGCAGGATGGAGCAGCACATAATGATGGGGACGCAGGATGGGAGCAGCACATAAGGATGGGGACGCAGGATGGAGCAGCACATAAGGATGGGGACGCAGGATGGAGCAGCACATAAGGATGGGGAGCAGCACATAACAGGATGGGGACGCAGGATGGAGCAGCACATAAGGATGGAGACGCAGGATGGGAGCAGCACATAAGGATGGGGACGCAGGATGGAGCAGCACATAACAGGATGGGGACGCAGGATGGAGCAGCACATAAGGATGGGGACGCAGGATGGGAGCAGCACATAAGGATGGGGACGCAGGATGGAGCAGCACATAAGGATGGGGACGCAGGATGGAGCAGCACATAAGGATGGGGACGCAGGATGCAGCATGAACATAAGGATGGGGACGCAGGATGCAGCATGAACATAAGGATGGGGACGCAGGATGCAGCATGAACATAAGGATGGGGACGCAGGATGCAGCATGAACATAAGGATGGGGACGCAGGATGCAGCAGCACATAAGGATGGGGACGCAGGATGCAGCATGAACATAAGGATGGGGACGCAGGATGGGAGCAGCACATAAGGATGGGGACGCAGGATGCAGCAGCACATAAGGATGGGGACGCAGGATGCAGCATGAACATAAGGATGGGGACGCAGGATGGGAGCAGCACATAAGGATGGGGACGCAGGATGCAGCAGCACATAAGGATGGGGACGCAGGATGCAGCAGCACATAAGGATGGGGACGCAGGATGCAGCATGAACATAAGGATGGGGACGCAGGATGCAGCAGCACATAAGGATGGGGACGCAGGATGCAGCAGTACATAAGGATGGGGACGCAGGATGGAGCAGCACATAAGGATGGGGACGCAGGATGCAGCAGCACATAAGGATGGGGATGCCGGATGCAGCAGCACATAAGGATGGGGACGCAGGATGCAGCAGCACGTAAGGATGGGGACGCAGGATGCAGCAGCACATAAGGATGGGGACGCAGGATGCAGCAGCACATAAGGATGGGGACGCAGGATGGAGCAGCACATAAGGATGGGGACGCAGGATGGGAGCAGCACATAAGGATGGGGACGCAGGATGGAGCAGCACATAAGGATGGGGACGCAGGATGCAGCAGCACATAAGGATGGGGACGCAGGATGCAGCACATAAGGATGGGGACGCAGGATGCAGCAGCACATAAGGATGGGGACGCAGGATGGAGCAGCGCATGACAGGATGGGGACGCATGATGGAGCAGCGCATGACAGGATGGGGACGCAGGATGGAGCAGCGCATGACAGGATGGGGACGCAGGATGGGAGCAGCGCATGACAGGATGTGGACGCAGGATGGAGCAGCACATACCATGATGGAGACAATATACCAATATAAATGCTCGCCACCCGGGCGTAGAACGGGTTCAATAGCTAGTATATATATATATATATACAGTGGGGCAAAAAAGTATTTAGTCAGTCAGCAATAGTGCAAGTTCCACCACTTAAAAAGATGAGAGGCGTCTGTAATTTACATCATAGGTAGACCTCAACTATGGGAGACAAACTGAGAAAAAAAAATCCAGAAAATCACATTGTCTGTTTTTTTAACATTTTATTTGCATATTATGGTGGAAAATAAGTATTTGGTCAGAAACAAAATTTCATCTCAATACTTTGTAATATATCCTTTGTTGGCAATGACAGAGGTCAAACGTTTTCTGTAAGTCTTCACAAGGTTGCCACACACTGTTGTTGGTATGTTGGCCCATTCCACCATGCAGATCTCCTATAGAGCAGTGATGTTTTTGGCTTTTCGCTTGGCAACACGGACTTTCAACTCCCTCCAAAGGTTTTCTATAGGGTTGAGATCTGGAGACTGGCTAGGCCACTCCAGGACCTTGAAATGCTTCTTACGAAGCCACTCCTTCGTTGCCCTGGCAGTGTGCTTTGGATCATTGTCATGTTGAAAGACCCAGCCACGTCTCATCTTCAATGCCCTTGCTGATGGAAGGAGGTTTGCACTCAAAATCTCACGATACATGGCCCCATTCATTCTTTCATGTACCCGGATCAGTCGTCCTGGCCCCTTTGCAGAGAAACAGCCCCAAAGCATGATGTTTCCACCACCATGCTTTACAGTAGGTATGGTGTTTGATGGATGCAACTCAGTATTCTTTTTCCTCCAAACACGACAAGTTGTGTTTCTACCAAACAGTTCCAGTTTCATCAGACCATAGGACATTCTCCCAAAACTCCTCTGGATCATCCAAATGCTCTCTAGCAAACTTCAGACGGGCCCGGACATGTACTGGCTTAAGCAGTGGGACACGTCTGGCACTGCAAGATCTGAGTCCATGGTGGCGTAGCGTGTTACTTATGGTAGGCCTTGTTACATTGGTCCCAGCTCTCTGCAGTTCATTCACTAGGTCCCCCCGCGTGGTTCTGGGATTTTTGCTCACCGTTCTTGTGATCATTCTGACCCCACGGGGTGGGATTTTGCGTGGAGCCCCAGATCGAGGGAGATTATCAGTGGTCTTGTATGTCTTCCATTTTCTAATTATTGCTCCCACTGTTGATTTCTTCACTCCAAGCTGGTTGGCTATTGCAGATTCAGTCTTCCCAGCCTGGTGCAGGGCTACAATTTTGTTTCTGGTGTCCTTTGACAGCTCTTTGGTCTTCACCATAGTGGAGTTTGGAGTCAGACTGTTTGAGGGTGTGCACAGGTGTCTTTTTATACTGATAACAAGTTTAAACAGGTGCCATTACTACAGGTAATGAGTGGAGGAAAGAGGAGACTCTTAAAGAAGTTACAGGTCTGTGAGAGCCAGAAATCTTGATTGTTTGTTTCTGACCAAATACTTATTTTCCACCATAATAAGCAAAAAAATGATAAAAAAAACAGACAATGTGATTTTCTGGATTTTTTTTTCTCAGTTTGTCTCCCATAGTTGAGGTCTACCTATGATGTAAATTACAGACGCCTCTCATCTTTTTAAGTGGTGGAGCTTGCACTATTGCTGACTGACTAAATACTTTTTTGCCCCACTGTATATGTATGTATGTATGTATGTATATATATATATATATATATATATATATATATATATATATATATATATATATACATATATATATGAGTCTGGCTGGAATAGGACGCGTGCGGGTTCGCATGCGCAGCAGATTTTAAGTGCAACAGTTTAAAGTGCTTGGCAGTTAGAAAATGGCAATGAAGCTGATGTTCCTCTCTTCTCTTCTTCACACAGGTAATTTATCCATCCATCCATTTGTGTGCTGACTGCAAGTGTGAACTGAACCATATTTCGCAAGCTTAGCACATGGTAATTTATCCATCACTCCTGTGTTTTTCTTTTTTTTCCCCTGTTTTTGGTTTCTGATTTAAAGTTTCCAAAGCTATATTTTTTTTTTCCTTTTGTCCCACTGTTTTATGGCCTTGTTCAGCATTGTTTGTTTACCCTCCTTGTAATGCCTGCTCTGGCCTTATGCTAATTGGTTGATTGCTGATTGGGACCATTTGGTTCCTGATGCTAGCAGTCACTTCATTTCATATATCTTTAGTCTGGCTGGGATAGAATGCATGCGGGTTCGCATGTGCAACAGTTTAACCCCTCTGTGACCTTAGACGTACTATCCCGTCGAGGTGCCCTGGGCTTATCTGACCCTGGACGGGATAGTACGTCATAGCCGATCGGCCGCGCTCACGGGGGGAGCGCGGCCGATCGCGGCCGGGTGTCAGCTGCTTATCGCAGCTGACATCCGGCACTATGTGCCAGGAGCGGTCACGGACCGCCCCCGGCACATTAACCCCTGGCACACCGCGATCAAAGATGATCGCGATGTGCCGGCGGTGCAGGGAAGCACCGCGCAGGGAGGGGGCTCCCTGCGGGCTTCCCTGAGACCCCCGGAGCAACGCGATGTGATCGCGTTGCTGCGAGGGTCTCACCTCCCTCCCTGCTCCCTCCAGCCCCGGATCCAAGATGGCCGCGGATCCGGGTCCTGCAGGGAGGGAGGTGGCTTCACAGAGCCTGCTCAGAGCAGGCACTGTGAAGCCTGCAGCGCTGCATGTCAGATCAGTGATCTGACAGAGTGCTGTGCAAACTGTCAGATCACTGATCTGTGATGTCCCCCCCTGGGACAAAGTAAAAAAGTAAAAAAAAAATTTTCCAAATGTGTAAAAAAAAATAAAAAAAAATATTCCAAAATAATGAAAAAAAAAAAAAATATTATTCCCATAAATACATTTCATCTAAATAAAAAAAAAAAACAATAAAAGTACACATATTTAGTATCGCCGCGTCCGTAACGACCCGACCTATAAAACTGTCCCACTAGTTAACCCCTTCAGTAAACACCGTAAGAAAAAAAAAAAAAAAACGAGGCAAAAAACAACGCTTTATTATCATACCGCCGAACAAAAAGTGGAATAACCCGCGATCAAAAAGACAGATATAAATAACCATGGTACCGCTGAAAGCGTCATATTGTCCCGCAAAAAAAGAGCCGCCATACAGCATCATCAGCAAAAAAATAAAAAAGTTATAGTCCTGAGAATAAAGCGATGCAAAAACAATAATTTTTTCTGTAAAATAGTTTTTATCGTATAAAAGCGCCAAACCATAAAAAAATGATATAAATGAGGTATTGCTGTAATCGTACTGACCCGAAGAATAAAACTGATTTATCAATTTTACCAAACGCGGAACGGTATAAATGCCTCCCCCAATAGAAATTCATGAATAGCTGGCTTTTGGTCATTCTTCCTCACAAAAATCGGAATAAAAAGCGATCAAAAAATGTCACGTGCCCAAACATGTTTTCAATAAAAACGTCAACTCGTCCCGCAAAAAACAAGACCTCACATGACTCTGTGGACCAAAATATGGAAAAATTATAGCTCTCAAAATGTGGTATTGCAAAAAATATTTTTTGCAATAAAAAGGGTCTTTCAGTGTGTGACGGCTGCCAATCATAAAAATCCGCTAAAAAACTCGCTATAAAAGTAAATCAAACCCCCCTTCATCACCCCCTTAGTTAGGGAAAAATAAAAAAAAATGTATTTATTTCCATTTTCCCATTAGGGTTAGGGCTAGGGTTAGGGCTAGGGCTAGGGTTAGGGCTAGGGTTAGGGCTAGGGTTAGGGATAGGGCTAGGGTTAGGGTTAGGGCTAGGGCTAGGGTTAGGGTTAGGGCTAGGGTTAGGGCTAGGGTTAGGGCTAGGGCTAGGGTTAGGGCTAGGGTTAGGGCTAGGGTTAGGGTTAGGGCTAGGGTTAGGGCTAGGGTTAGGGCTAGGGTTAGGGCTAGGGTTAGGGTTAGGGCTAGGGTTAGGGCTAGGGTTAGGGCTAGGGTTAGGGTTGGGGCTACAGTTAGGGTTGGGGCTAAAGTTAGGGTTAGGGTTTAGATTACATTTACAGTTGGGAATAGGGTTGGGATTAGGGTTAGGGGTGTGTCAGGGTTAGAGGTGTGGTTAGGGTTACCGTTGGAATTAGGGTTAGGGGTGTGTTTAGATTAGGGTTTCAGTTATAATTGGGGGGTTTCCACTGTTTCGGCACATCAGGGGCTCTCCAAACACGACATGGCGTCCGATCTCAATTCCAGCCAATTCTGCGTTGAAAAAGTAAAACAGTGCTCCTTCCCTTCCGAGCTCTCCTGTGTGCCCAAACAGGGGTTTACCCCAACATATGGGGTATCAGCGTACTCAGGACAAATTGGACAACAACTTTTGTGGACCAATTTCTCCTGTTACCCTTGGGAAAATACAAAACTGGGGGCTAAAAAATAATTTTTGTGGGAAAACAAAAAGATTTTTTATTTTCACGGCTCTGCGTTATAAACTGTAGTGAAACACTTGGGGGTTCAAAGTTCTCACAACACATCTAGATAAGTTCATTGAGGGGTCTACTTTCCAATATGGGGTCACTTGTGGGGGGTTTCTACTGTTTAGGTACATTAGGGGCTCTGCAAACGCAATGTGACGCCTGCAGACCAATCCATCTAAGTCTGCATTCCAAATGATGCTCCTTCCCTTCCGAGCCCTCCCATGCGCCCAAACGGTGGTTCCCCCCCACATATCGGGTATCAGCGTACTCAGGACAAATTGGACAACAACATTTAGGGTCCAATTTCTCCTGCTAACCTTGGAAAAATACAAAACTGGGGGCTAAAATATAATTTTTGTGGAAAAAAAAATATTTTTTATTTGCATGGCTCTGTGTTATAAACTGTAGTGAAATACTTGGGGGTTCAAAGCTCTCAACACATCAAGATGAGTTCCTTAGGGGGTCTACTTTCCAAAATGGTGTCACTTGTGGGGGGTTTCTACTGTTTAGGTACATTAGGGGCTCTGCAAACGCAATGTGACGCCTGCAGACCATTCCATCTAAGTCTGCATTCCAAATGGCGCTCCTTCCCTTCCGAACCCTCCCATGCGCCCAAACGGTGGTTCCCCCCCACATATGGGGTATCAGCGTACTCAGGACAAATTGGACAACAACTTTTGGGGTCCAATTTCTCCTGTTACCCTAGGGAAAATACAAAACTGGGGGCTAAAAAATAATTTTTGTGGGAAAAAAATTTTGTTTTATTTTTATGGCTCTGCATTATAAACTTCTGTGAAGCCCTTGGTGGGTCAAAGTGCTCACCACACATCCAGATAAGTTCCTTAGGGGGTCTACTTTCCAAAATGGTGTCACTTGTGGGGGGTTTCAATGTTTAGGCACATCAGTGGCTCTCCAAACGCAACATGGCGTCCCATCTCAATTCCTGTCAATTTTGCATTGAAAAGTCAAACGGCGCTCCTTCCCTTCCGAGCTCTCCCATGCGCCCAAACAGTGGTTTACTGCCACATATGGGGTATCAGCGTACTCGGGACAAATTGGACAACAACTTTTGAGGTCTAATTTCTTCTCTTACCCTTGGAAAAATAAAAAATTGGGGGCAAAAATATAATTTTTGTGAAAAAATATGATTTTTTATTTTTACGGTTCTGCATTATAAACTTCTGTGAAGCACTTGGTGGGTCAAAGTGCTCACCACACCTCTAGATAAGTTCCTTAGGGGGTCTACTTTCCAAAATGGTGTCACTTGTGGGGGGTTTCAATGTTTAGGCACATCAGTGGCTCTCCAAACGCAACATGGCGTTCCATCTCAATTTCTGTCAATTTTGCATTGAAAAGTCTAACTGCGCTCCTTCCCTTCCGAGCTCTCCCATGCGCCCAAACAGTGGTTTACTGCCACATATGGGGTATCAGCGTACTCAGGACAAATTGGACAACAACTTTTGAGGTCCAATTTCTTCTCTTACCCTTGGAAAAATAAAAAATTGGGGGCAAAAATATAATTTTTGTGAAAAAATATGATTTTTTATTTTTACGGTTCTGCATTATAAACTTCTGTGAAGCACTTGGTGGGTCAAAGTGCTCACCACACATCCAGATAAGTTCCTTAGGGGGTCTACTTTCCAAAATGGTGTCACTTGTGGGGGGTTTCAATGTTTAGGCACATCAGTGGCTCTCCAAACGCAACATGGCGTCCCATCTCAATTCCTGTCAATTTTGCATTGAAAAGTCAAATAGCGCTCCTTCCCTTCCGAGCTCTCCCATGCGCCCAAACAGTGGTTTACTGCCACATATGGGGTATCAGCGTACTCAGGACAAATTGGACAACAACTTTTTGGGTCCAATTTCTCCTGTTACCCTTGGTAAAATAAAACAAATTGGAGCTGAAGTAAATTTTTTGTGTAAAAAAGTTAAATGTTCATTTTTATTTAAACATTCCAAAAATTCCTATTAAACACCTGAAGGGTTAATAAACTTCTTGAATGTGGTTTTGAGCACCTTGAGGGGTGCAGTTTTTAGAATGGTGTCACACTTGGGCATTTTCTATCATATAGACCCCCCAAAATGACTTCAAATGAGACGTGGTCCCTAAAAAAAAATGGTGTTGTAAAAATGAGAAATTGCTGGTCAACTTTTAACCCTTATAACTCCCTAACAAAAAAAAAATTGGTTCCAAAATTATGCTGATGTAAAGGAGACATGTGGGAAATGTTACTTATTAAGTATTTTGTGTGACATATCTCTGTGATTTAATTGCATAAAAATTCAAAGTTTGAAAATTGCGAAATTTTCAAAATTTTCGCCAGATTTCCGTTTTTTTCACAAATAAATGCAGGTACTATCAAAGAAATTTTACCACTATCATGAAGTACAATATGTCACGAGAAAACAATGTCAGAATCACCAGGATCCGTTGAAGCGTTTCGGAGTTATAACCTCATAAAGGGACAGTGGTCAGAATTGTAAAAATTGGCCTGGTCATTGACGTGCAAACCACCCTTGGGGGTAAAGGGGTTAAAGTGCTTGGCAGTTATAAAATGGCAGTTGGACAGGGCAGGAGACAGGTAAGGTGCATAAGTTTTTCAAACATTCATGCTTTTTGGTCAGTCATACTACATTATGCATTGATCTAACCCAAAAGATACAAAGTATCAGAACACACCGCTCAAGAGGCAATATAAAAGAGTAACAAATTTTATTAAAGATGCACATATAATAACAACAATAACCCGAGTAAAGTGCACAACAATCAGAGATCGAGGTAAAGGGTAGCACAGGCTATGGGTTAAGAGTAGATATCCATAGTCTACTAGTTTCATAAAGCATGCCCTCCCTCGACCCATCCTCTGTGTCTAGCTATCGCCTTATATCTCTTCTCCCTTATGCCTCCAAATTGCTGGAGCAACACGTCCATCTTGAACTGTCCTTCCACTTCTCCTCCTGCTCCCTCTTTGATCGGTTACAATCAGGCTTCCGTTCCCATCACTCAACTGAAACTGCCCTAACTAAAGTCACCAATGACCTACTAACTGCCAGGAGCAAGCGACACTACTCTGTCCTCCTTCTCCTGGACTTGTCTTCTGCCTTTGACACTGTTGACCACTCCCTTTTGCTACAAATCCTCTCATCCCTTGGCATCACAGACTTGGCCCTTTCCTGGATCTCGTCATATCTGACAGACCGAACATTCAGTGTCTCCCTCCCCCACACCACCTCCTCACTTCGCCCCTTGTCAGTCGGTGTTCCTCAAGGCTCTGTTCTAGGACCCCTACTCTTCTCCATCTACACTTTCGGCCTGGGACAGCTCATAGAATCCCACGGTATGCAGTACCATCTCTACGCCGACGACACGCAGATCTACCTCTCCGGACCTGACCTCTCCTCCTTGCTTACCAAAATCCCGCACTGTCTGTCTGCCATTTCAGCCTTCTTTTCTGCTCGCTTTCTACAACTGAACATGGACAAAACAGAATTCATCATCTTTCCCCCATCTCACTCTACCCCTCCACCACATCTATCCATCAATGTCAATGGCTGCTCACTATCCCCAGTCCCACACGCCCGGTGCCTCGGGGTGATCCTCGACTCTGCCCTCTCTTTCAAGCCACATATCCAAGCCCTTGCCTCCTCCTGTCGTCTCAAACTCAAAAATATTTCCCGGATCCGTGCTTTCCTTGACCGCAACACTGCAAAAACGCTAGTGCATGCCCTTATCATCTCCCGCCTCGACTACTGCAACCTCCTACTCTCTGGACTCCCCTCTAGCACTCTGGCACCGCTCCAATCCATCCTACACTCTGCTGCCCGACTAATCCACCTGTCCCCCCGCTATTCCCCAGCCTCTCCCCTGTGTCAAGCCCTTCACTGGCTTCCTATCGCCCAGAGACTCCAGTTCAAAACCCTCACACTGACATACAAAGCCATCCACAACCTGTCTCCTCCATACATCTGTGACATGGTCTCCCGGTACCTACCTACACGCGACCTCCGATCCTCCCAAGACCTCCTTCTCTACTCCCCTCTCATCTCTTCTTCCCATAACCGCATCCAAGACTTCTCCCGTGCTTCCCCCATACTCTGGAACTCTCTACCCCAACACATCAGACTTGCGCCTACCATAGAAACCTTCAAAAAGAACCTGAAGACTCATCTCTTCCGACAAGCCTACAGCCTGCAGTGATCCTCAACCTACTGAACAGCCGCACAGCCAGCTCTTCCCTCTCCTAGTGTATCCTCACCCACCCCCTGCAGACTGTGAGCCCTCGCGGGCAGGGTCCTCCCTCCTTATGTACTCGTGTGCCTTGTTATCTGCTCATGTTTAATGTAATTGTCTATATTTGCCCCGTATTCACATGTAAAGCGCCATGGAATCAATGGCGCTATAAAAATGTATAATAATAATAATAATAATAATTAACCATTGTGAGTCAAGGTCCAAAGTGCAAGTGCATAAAAGACTAATAGTTACCGACACATACCCATATAGTCCGCCTGTCCTCAGTCTCAAGAAGAGCCCGACGCGCGTTTCGCGTTCTAGCTTTGTCAAGGGGAAATAAATTGTGCGTGCACCTGTGCAGTACAAGGAAATCCCTAAAACATGACCTGTTTGCAGCCCTTGAGGATTGCAGTTTGACACCCCTGCTATAAGCCCTTCTCCTTGCGAGTGGTGGTTGTTTATCGCCCTCTGGGCTCCTCCTGCCAGTTTCTAGACCACTTTGCCACATGGCTTACTCACTTTCTATCCTGTGACATCCCCGCCCTCATCATGGGAGACTTTAACAGTCCCCATCAATGATCCCCTCTCCCAATCTGCCTCTCATCTCTTTTCTCTAACTTCTTCATTCGGCCTCTCACAGTTTACTAATTCTCCTACGCACGAGGACGGGAATACTCTGGACCTGGTTTTCTCCCGTCCCGACTCGCTGCATATCTTTACTAACTCCACTCTCCCGCTCATGGACCACAACCTTCTTTCCTTCTCTGTCAAGAATTGTCTCCTCACCCGGGACACCCCCACTTACCACACTTATCGGAATACACGTGCAGCACCCCAGAGTCCTGGTCATTGCAATAACGTCATTCTTCCACCAGGGGGAGTGATGTTACATCTGATGGCACCAAAGGAGTTCACCTTACCAGGTATAACAGTCACACACACACTTCACACTCCGGTCCACCAGGGGGAGCTAAGGGTTCTATCCACTAGGCCACTCCTCACATAGGGTAAAACTGGTGGGTTGGATAGGAAGTTAGTCAGTTGGAGAAGAAGAGAGTTCCTGGCTGGGGACCGATGAGGAAAGGTCTCCAGGTCGAGCTGGCTGGGGTGATCCCTGGTCAGATCCAGACTGAAGTCTGAGGAGGAAGGAAAAAAGGACACGGAGCTGCGCCTGCAACCCATGCGGCAGCATCCTAAGAAAGGACAAGAAAGGAATTGTGCTGTAGTGAGTGAGCAAAGAAGTCATAGCAACAGGAGTGAAACATCGGTGGGAGACCAGCTAGAAGCAGGCTGCCTCCTTCCGAAGCGCAGACCCGGTGGCCGGAACACCGAGGGAGTAATAGACTCTACGCTTTACTTCAGAGACCAGCAGGGCAGTGAATTTCAAGTTGGCTGTCTGACCTAAACACCTAAGCAGACACGGTGGCAATTGTGGAGGAGGGGCATCACTAGGGTCCCTATAAAATAGCCTCAGGCCACCACCATCATACGGGTTTGTCCTATCCATCTGGGGGACAGAGAGAGAAGTAACAACAGTGAGTACCTTATGGTAGCTAATGCAAGTAGGGACCTACTACGTCACTGTGTGCAAGGGGAAGGCCACTGATTTCCACCTGGATAAGGGGACTCTGGAATTGCCATCAGACCGTCCGGATCCTGCCTACCCTGTCATCCGGCACTCTGGACTGTGGATGCTGAAGCCTCCAGTAAAGGTAAAGAGACTGCACGCATTGTGTCCTCGTTATTTGCCACGCCTTACATCACCCACCATCACCATCTACACTTTTGGGAAGCCCTGGGGAAATACTTCACCTGTGGGAAGGTATACCATCTAGCTGCCATAACATCACCCCAGCGGACCCCTGAGCACCGTCAGTCACTCTGACCGAATGCAACAGGTGGCATCACGAACACTACCATTATCAACGAACTCTGCCTTAAAGTTGGGCACCCCTCATAGGGCCACGGTCCGGGTCGGGCCACCGTGACATCCTCGCTGAGGGAACTGAAGGAGCCCCCGGTACCAAGTACCCTATTGCCCTTACGTGGGGGCGATCCACACGTACCATTAATACCCAGCAGCTTGCGGACAATCTCCACACATCTCTAGCCCCCATCTCCTCCCTCTCCTGTCCAGGCTTAGCATTGTCACACTTCAATACACTGAAGAATGCCCTAGATGAAGCAGCACCTTCTACATGCAGAAAGACCCGACACAGACAACGGCAGCCCTGACACACGCTTTCTTCAGCGTTGCTCAAGGTGTGCCGAGCGGCAGTGGAGAAAATCTCTCTTAGCAGAAGACTTCATCCACTATAAGTTCATGCTCAAAACCTATAACTCTGCCCTTTGTCTGGCCAAACAATCCTACTTCACCACCCTCATCACCTCACTATCCAACAACCCAAAATGACTTTTTGAAACCTTAAACTCCCTCCTGAAACCTAAAGTACAGGCCCCCATCACCAACCTCAGTGGTGAGGATCTAGCCACTTATTTCTCAGAAAAAATTAACCACATCCATCAGAATATCTCAGCGCAATCTCCTCAGTGCCTGGATCCCCTTCCCTGCCGCAACTCAAGCTCACTAGACATCTTTGAGCCTGTTTCAGATGAAGTTTCCAAGCTCCTCGCTTCTGCTCAGCCTACAACCTGCAACAGTGACCTTATTCCTTCAGATATCCTGCAGTATCTCTCACCAGTGGTCACCACTCACCTGACAAAAATATTTAACCTCTCTCCTTTCTTCAGGTATCTTTCCCTCCTCCTTTAAACATGCCATCATAACCCCTTTACTTAAAAAGCCATCCCACGACCAGAACTGAACTGCTAACTACAGACCTGTCCAGGTACGGACTGGGGCTGAAATTCAGCCCTGGCATTTGAAATCACAGAGGCCCATCTTGTCTCTGTCCCCAAGCACCAGAACAATATTTCTAACAATACCTGTGGTGTTGTGAATTCTGCTTTTGGGCTCCCTCCGGTGGTTGTAGGTGGTAATGCAGTTGTCCCTGGATTGCAGTCCTGGTCAGGTGTATCTGCTGATTGCAGTTCTGACTGGGGTATTTAGGTTTGCAGGATTCATTAGTCCTTGCCAGTTGTCCATGGTTGTTGGGAGGTTTTAGACCTCTGTCTGGTTCCTCCTCCCTTGCTGCCAAATCAGCAAAGATAAGTGTTTGGTTTTGTTTCTGTGGCACACAGGCTGTGTGCTTGATAATTAAGTGCTATTCATTTGTTTTTTCTTGTCCAGCTTAGATTGTGTCAGTATTTTCTCAGTCTTGTTGGATTCTCAGGAGTTGCAGATATACGTTCCACGTCTTTAGTTTGATGGTGGAATTTTTTGTATTATCTGCTGTGGATATTTTTGGAAGGGTTTTAATACTGACCGCTTAGTATTCCGTCCTATCCTTTCCTATTTAGCTAGAGTGGCCTCTTTTGCTAAATCCTGTTTTCTGCCTGCGTGTGTCTTTCCTCTCCTTCTCACAGTCAATATTTGTGGGGGGCTGCCTATCCTTTGGGGTTCTGCTCTGAGGCAAGGTAGAATTCCTATTTCCATCTATAGGGGTATTTAGTCCTCCGGCTGTGTTGAGATGTCTAGGGTTTGTTAGGCACACCCCACGGCTACTTCTAGTTGCTGTGTCAGTTCAGGATTTGCGGTCAGTACAGGTTCCACCTACTTCAGAGAAAGTTTCATGCGGCTCCAAGGTCACCGGATCATAACAGTACAACTGGCCAATAATGAGTTAAATGCATCTCAGAAGAAGGGAAGAAGGGTGTTGAGCCATTTTTTTTCTGCAGTCTGCTTTGTCTTCTCTTCCCTCTTTTTCTCTGGGTGGCTGAGGAGTCTTGTGCTAGCATGGATGTTCAGGAATCAGCTTCTCGTGTAGACCAGCTTGCTGCTAGGGTACAGGGTATTTCTGATTATATTGTTCAGACTCCTGTTTTGGAGCCGAAGATTCCTACTCCTGATTTGTTTTTTGGTGACAGGTCAAAATTTTTGAGTTTTAAAAACAACTGTAAACTGTTTTTTGCTCTGAGACCTCGATCCTCCGGTGATTCCATTCAGCAGGTTAAAATCGTCATCTTCCTGCTGCGTGGCGATCCACAAGATTGGGCATTTTCCCTGGAATCTGGGAATCCGGCTTTGCTTAATGTAGACTCCTTTTTTCAGGCTTTAGGATTATTATATGATGAACTGAATTCTGTGGATCAAGCGGAGAAGACCTTGTTCGCCCTGTCTCAGGGTCAAGAGGCGGCAGAATTGTATTGTCAAAGTCAGAAAATGGTCTGTGTTGACTAAATGGAATGATGATGCTTTGGCGGCAATTTTCAGAAAGGGTCTTTCTGAATCCGTTAAAGATGTTATCTTGGGGTTTCCCACGCCTTTCGGTCTGAGTGATTCTATGTCTCTGGCCATTCAGATTGACCGGCGCTTACGGGAGCGCAGAACTGTGCGCGCTGTGGCGTTGTCCTCCGAGCAGATTCCTGAGCCAATGCAGTGTGATAGGATTCTGTCTAGAACGGAACGACAAGGATTCAGATGTCAGAATAGGTTGTGTTATTATTGTGGCGACGCTTCCCATGTCATTTCAGTCTGCCCTAAGTGGACAAAGAGGATTGCTAGTTCATTTACCATCAGTACTGTACAAACTAAATTTCTGTTATCTGTGTCCTTGATCTGCTCATTGTCATCATTTTCTGTCATGGCGTTTGTGGATTCAGGCGCCGCCTTGAACTTAATGGACTTTGAGTTTGCCAGGGGTTGTGGTTTTCCCTTGCAGCCTTTGCAGAACCCTATTCCTTTAAGGAACATTGATGCTACAACTTTGGCTAAAAATAAGCCCCAGTTTTGGACACAGGTGACCATGCGCATGGCGCCAGCCCATCAGGAAGATTGTCGATTTCTGGTGTTGCATAATTTGCATGATGCTATCGTGCTGGGTTTTCCGTGGTTACAGGTACATAATCCTGTGTTGGATTGGAAGTCTATGTCTGTGACTAGTTGGGGTTGTCAGGGGGTTCATAATGATGTTTCTTTGATGTCAATCTCCTCTTCTTCCTCTTCTGAAATTCCAGAGTTTTTGTCTGATTTTCAGGATGTATTCGATGAGCCCAAGTCCAGTTCCCTTCCACCGCACAGGGACTGTGATTGTGCGATTGACTTGATTCCAGGCTGTAAGTTTCCTAAGGGCCGACTTTTCAACCTGTCTGTGCCTGAACATACCGCCATGCGGAGTTATGTTACAGAGTCTTTGGAGACAGGGCATATTCGGCCATCTTCTTCACCGTTGGGAGCGGGATTTTTTTTGTTGCTAAGAAGGATGGCTCCTTGAGACCCTTTATTGATTATCGCCTCTTGAATAAGATCACTGTCAAGTTTCAATACCCTTTACCTTTGCTTTCCGATTTGTTTGCTAGGATTAAGGGGGCTAGTTGGTTTACAAAGATTGACCTTCGGGGGGCATATAATCTTATTCGTATTAAGCAGGGTGATAAATGGAAAACTATGTTTAATACACCCAAAGGCCATTTTGAATACCTTGTGATGCCATTCGGGCTCACTAATGCTCCATCTGTTTTTCAGTCCTTCATGCATGATATCTTCCGGACTTATATTGATAAATTCTTAGTTGTATATCTGGACGATATTTTGATTTTTTCCGATGATTGGGAGTCTCATGTGGAACAGGTCAAGATGGTATTTCAGATCCTTCGTGACAATGCTTTGTTTGTGAAGGGGTCTAAGTGTCTCTTTGGGGTGCAGAAGGTTTCTTTTTTGGGCTTCATTTTTTCTCCCTCATCTATGGAGATGGATCCGGTTAAGGTTCAGGCCATTCATGATTGGATTCAACCCACATCCATGAAGAGCCTTCAGACATTTTTGGGTTTTGCAAATTTTTATCGCTGTTTCATTGCTAACTTCTCCAGCGTGGTTAAACCCTTGACCGATTTGACGAAGAAAGGCACTGATGTGGCGAATTGGTCCTCTGTGGCTGTCTCTGCCTTTCAGGAGCTTAAACGCCGATTTACTTCTGCTCCGGTGTTGCGCCAACAGGATGTTTCTCTTCCGTTTCAGGTTAAAATTGACGCTTCTGAGATTGGGGCAGGGGCCGTTTTGTCTCAGAGGGATCCTGTTGGTTCCTTGATGAAACCGTGTGCCTTCTTTTCCCGTAAGTTTACGCCTGCTGAACGCAATTATGATGTTGGCAATCGGGAGTTGTTGGCTATGAAGTGGGCGTTTGAGGAGTGGGGACATTGGCTTGAGGGAGCTAAGCACCGTATTGTGGTCTTGACCGATCATAAGAATCTGATTTACCTCGAGTCGCCCAAACGGCTGAA
Source organism: Ranitomeya imitator (assembly GCF_032444005.1). Taxonomy (NCBI): domain Eukaryota; kingdom Metazoa; phylum Chordata; class Amphibia; order Anura; family Dendrobatidae; genus Ranitomeya; species Ranitomeya imitator. Next base: position 199,794,860 of record NC_091285.1, on the reverse strand, counting down.
TCCTAGACAGGCTCGATGGTCCTTGTTTTTTTCCCGTTTTGATTTCGTGGTCTCGTATCTTCTGGGTTCTAAGAATATTAAGGCTGATGCCCTCTCTAGGAGTTTTTTGCCTAATTCTCCTGAGGTCCTTGAACCGGTCGGCATTCTGAAAGAAGGGGTGGTCCTTTCTGCCATTTCCCCTGATTTACGACGGGTTCTTCAGGAATTTCAGGCTGACAGACCTGACCGCTGTCCTGTGGGGAAACTGTTTGTTCCTGACAGATGGACTAGTAGAGTGATTTCTGAGGTTCACTGTTCTGTGTTGGCTGGTCATCCTGGTATTTTTGGTACCAGAGACTTGGTGGGTAGGTCCTTTTGGTGGCCTTCTTTGTCACGTGATATGCGTTCTTTTGTGCAGTCATGTGGGACTTGTGCGCAGGCCAAGTCTTGTTGTTCTCATGCTAGTGGGTTGCTTTTGCCATTGCCGGTCCCTGAGAGGCCCTGGACGCATATTTCTATGGATTTTATTTCTGATCTTCCGGTTTCCCAGAGGATCTCGGTTATCTGGGTTGTTTGTGACCGGTTCTCTAAGATGGTTCATTTGGTGCATTTGCCTAAATTGCCTTCCTCTTCAGATTTGGTTCCATTGTTTTTTCAGCATGTGGTTCATTTGCATGGTATTCCGGAGAATATTGTGTCCGACAGAGGTTCCCAGTTTGTTTCTAGGTTTTGGCGGGCCTTTTGTGCTAGGCTGGGCATTGATTTTTCTTTTTCTTCTGCATTTCATCCTCAGACAAATGGCCAGACCGAGCAAACTAATCAGACTTTGGAGACTTATTTGAGATGCTTTGTGACTGCTGATCAGGATGATTGGGTGGCCTTCTTGCCATTGGCTGAGTTTGCCCTTAATAATCGGGCTAGTTCGGCTACTTTGGTTTCACCTTTCTTTTGTAATTCTGGTTTTCATCCTCGTTTTTCTTCTGGGCAGGTTGAGCCTTCTGACTGTTGTGGTGTGGATTCTGTGGTTGACAGGTTGCAGCAGATTTGGGCTCATGTGGTGGACAATTTGGTGTTGTCTCAGGAGGAGGCTCAACGTTTTGCTTATCGTCGTTGGTGTGTTGGTTCCCGGCTTCGGGTTGGGGATCTGGTCTGGTTGTCTTCCCATCATGTTCCTATGAAGGTTTCTTCCCCTAAGTTTAAGCCTCGGTTTATTGGTCCTTATAGGATTTCTGGGATTATTAATCCGGTGTCTTTTCGATTGGCGCTTCCGGCCTCTTTTGCTATCCATAATGTCTTCCATAGATCTTTGTTGCGGAAATATGTGGTGCCCGTTGTTCCCTCTGTTGATCCTTCGGCCCCTGTGTTGGTTGATGGGGAGTTGGAGTATGCGGTTGAGAAGATTTTGGATTCTCATTTTTCGAGGCGGAGGCTTCAGTACCTTGTCAAATGGAAGGGTTATAGCCAGGAGGATAATTCTTGGGTTTTTGCCTCTGATGTCCATGCTGCTGATTTGGTTCGTGCCTTTAATCTGGCTCGTCCTGATCGGCCTGGGGGCTCTGGTGAGGGTTCGGTGACCCCTCCTCAAGGGGGGGGTACTGTTGTGAATTCTGCTTTTGGGCTCCCTCCGGAGGTTGTAGGTGGTAATGCAGTTGTCCCTGGATTGCAGTCCTGTTCAGGTGTATCTGCTGATTGCAGTTCTGACTGGGGTATTTAGGTTTGCAGGATTCATTAGTCCTTGCCAGTTGTCCATGGTTGTTGGGAGGTTTTAGACCTCTGTCTGGTTCCTCCTGCCTTGCTGCCAAATCAGCAATGATAAGTGTCTGGTTTTGTTTCTGTGGCACACAGCCTGTGTGCTTGATAATTCAGTGCTATTCATTTGTTTTTTCTTGTCCAGCTTAGATTGTCAGTATTTTCTCAGTCTTGTTGGATTCTCAGGAGTTGCAGATATACGTTCCACGTCTTTAGTTAGATGGTGGAATTTTTTGTATTATCTGCTGTGGATATTTTTGGAAGGGTTTTAATACTGACCGCTTAGTATTCCGTCCTATCCTTTCCTATTTAGCTAGAGTGGCCTCTTTTGCTAAATCCTGTTTTCTGCCTGCGTGTGTCTTTCCTCTCCTTCTCACAGTCAATATTTGTGGGGGGCTGCCTATCCTTTGGGGTTCTGCTCTGAGGCAAGGTAGAATTCCTATTTCCATCTATAGGGGTATTTAGTCCTCCGGCTGTGTCGAGGTGTCTAGGGTTTGTTAGGCACACCCCACGGCTACTTCTAGTTCCGGTGTCAGTTCAGGATTTGGGGTCAGTACAGGTTCCACCTACTCCAGAGAAAGTTTCATGCGGCTCCAAGGTCACCGGATCATAACACTGTGGCCTGCTGCGGTAAGTGACGGAATCTGCGAATTTGTGCTCTGTTATAACTCTTAACAGTATGGGTGTCTTGAGAACACCGATTCTATTAACAACGTAGCAGACAAGGCAGCCCACAACCAGGCAGGCTCTTCTGGCATTTGCCAGAATTGCCAGATGGCCAGTCCGGCCCTGGACCTGTCTCTAACCTTTCCTTCATCTCTAAACTCCTGGAATGCTTGGTCCACTCCCGTCTAATCCGCTATCTCTCGGATAACTCTCTTCTTGACTCCTTACAATCTGGTTTCCGCTCTTTACACTCCACTGAAACTGCCCTCACTAAAGTCTCTAATGACCTAATAACAGCTAAATCCAAAGGTCATTGCTTTCTGCTGATTCTCCTGGATCTCTCTGCCGCATTTGACACTGTGGATCACCAGCTCCTCCTCACTATGCTCCGCTCTGTAAGCCTCAAGGACACAGCCCACTCCTGGTTATCCTCCTACCTCTCTGACCGCTCATTCACTGTATCTTTTGCCGGCTCCTCTTCCTCTCCTCGTCCCCTTACTATCGGGGTTCCACAAGGCTCAGTCCTAGGCCCCCTCCTCTTTCATTACACGGCCCCTAATGGACAAACAATCAGCAGATTTGGGTTCCAGTATTATCTCTATGCTGATGACACTCAATTATACATTTCTTCCCCAGACATCACCCCTACCCTAATTCAAAATACCAAGGATTGTCTGTCTGCTGTCTCTAACATCATGTCCTCCCTCTACCTAAAACTAAATATCTCCAAAACAGAACTTCTTGTGTTTCTCCCTTCTACTAACCTCACTCTACCCAACATTGAAATTACCCTGGAGGGTTCAACCATAACATTATATTAATTGCACTCCTTCATCTCCTCCTTCTTTTAATTGTGCCCTTTGGAATCCACGGTGTGTATGTAACAAGCTTCCTTTCCTACACAATTACTTTCTGAAAAACTCTCTGAATCTGCTGGCCCTCACAGAAACCTGGATTCAGGATTCTGACACTGTCTCTCCTGCTGCCATTACCCATGGTGGCTTACAATTCTCCCATTCCCCGAGACCAACAAACAGACCTGGTGGTGGAGTTGGCATACTCCTGTCCCCACAATGCACTTTCCAGGTCATCCCCTCAGTTCCATCACTCTCGTTCCCTTCTTTTGAGGTCCACACAATCGGGCTCTTTCGTCCCCTCTCCCTCAGAGTAGCGGTCATATACCGGCCCCCAGGCTCACCCACCCACTTCCTGGACCATTTCTCTGCCTGGCTGCCGCACTTCATGTCCTCAGAACTACCAACCCTTATCCTGGGAGACTTCAACATCCCCATTAACAGCCCCACTTCCACATCTGCATCCCAGCTTCTGTCACTAACCACTTCTCTCGGCCTCTCACAGCTCTCAACCTCTGAAACACACAAAGACGGTAACACCCTGGACCTGGTTTTTGCCCGGCTCTGCTCAATCTCCTACCTAGATAACTCACCGCTTCCCCTCTCTGACCACAACATTCTCTCCTTCACACTCACATATCCTCGCTCACCCCAGCACCCTCCTACATACCATTCAGTCAGAAATCTACAAGCCATTAACCCTCTTACACTTTCAGACTCCCTACGCTCATCATTGTCCCCAATCTCTTCCTTTTCCTGTCCTGATCTGGCTGTACATCACTTCAATGACACTCTTAGAAGCACCCTTGACCAAGTAGCTCCCCTCACCCTCAGAACCTCCAAACACAGAATAAAACAGCCCTGGCTCGCATCGCAAACTTGATTTCTCCAGCGATGCTCTAGGTGTGCTGAACGCTTATGGAGGAAAACACGCACACCAGAAGACGTCATACACTTCAAATTTATGTTAAGGACCTATAACTTTGCCCTTCACTTCGCTAAACAGACCTACTTTACCACTCTGATCTCCTCACTATCCAACAACCCCAAGAAACTTTTTGACACCTTTCACTCCCTCCTCAGGCCAAAAGCACAAGCCCCTATCACAGATATTTGTGCTGGTGACCTGGCCTCCCACTTTATAGAGAAAATAGACAATATCCGTCAGGAAATCCGCTCCCAACAACTAAGTTCAGTGACTCCCATCCCTCCCCTCATTGCCCCTGGCTCACTCTCCACATTCGATCCCATCACAGAAGAAGAAGTCTCCAAGCTCCTCTCCTCTTCTCGTCCGACTACATGCACTACCGACCCCATTCCCTCACATCTCCTCCAGTCTCTCTCTCCAGTTGTCACAAGTCACCTAACTACAATCTTTAATCTCTCCCTCTCTTCTGGCATTTTCCCCTCCTCCTTCAAACACTCTATCATTACTACATTACTAAAGAAACCCACCCTCGACCCATCCTGCACAAACAACTACAGACCGGTCTCCAATCTCCCCTTCATCTCTAAACTCTTGGAGTGCCTGATATACTCCCGCCTTACCAGTTACCTCTCCACTCACTCCCTCCTAGACCCTTCACAGTCCGGTTTCCGCCCCCTACATTCAACAGAAACTGCACTCATCAAAGTGACCAATGACCTTCTGACAGCAAAACGTAACGGTGACCACTCTCTGCTCATTCTTCTCGACCTTTCTGCAGCTTTTGACACTGTTGACCACCCTCTCCTTCTCTCTAGGCTCCAGTCACTAGGCATTAAGGACATTGCTCTCTCCTGGTTCTCCTCCTACCTTTCTGACCGCTCCTTCAGTGTTCTGTTCTCTGGCTCCACTTCATCTCCTCTTCCTCTCGCTGTCTAGGTACCTCAGGGCTCAGTCCTTGGCCCCCTTCTGTTCTCTCTCTACACGGCCCCAATTGGACAGACCATCAGCAGATTTGGCTTTCAGTACCATCTTTATGCCGACGATACACAACTATATACGTCATCCCCTGACCTTACCCCCGCTGTACTACAGAACGCCACTGACTGTCTGTCCGCAGTCTCCAACATCACGTCCGCTCTCTATCTGAAACTCAACCTCTCCAAAACTGAACTTCTTCTGCTCCCACCATCTACTAACCTCCCTAAATCTGACATTTCCCTCTCCGTGGGTGGCACCATAATAACACCCCGGCAGCAGGCGCGCTGTCTGGGTGTTATGTTTGACTCCGATCTCTCCTTCACCTCCCATATACAATCTCTTGCCCGCTCGTGCCGCTTACACCTAAAGAACATCTCTAGAATCTGCCCTTTTCTCACCATGGAGACAGCTAAAACCCTCACTGTCGCCCTGATCCACTCCCGCCTGGACTACTGTAACGCTCTATTAATTGGCCTCCCCCTCACTCGACTTTCCCCTTTCCAGTCCATCCTTAATGCAGCAGCCAGGGTCGTCCATCTAGCTAATCGTTACTCGGACGCGTCCGCTCTTCGCCAGTCGTTACACTGGCTACCCATTCATTACAGGATACAATTCAAAGTACTTGTTCTCACCCACAAAGCTCTCCACAGTGCGGCACCCCCTTACATCTCCTCCCTCATTTCTGTCTATCAGCCTAACAGACCACTGCGCTCTGCAAATGACTTTCGATTAACCTCTGCACTAATCCGTACCTCCCACTCCCGACTCCAAGACTTCTCCCGTGCTGCGCCAATCCTCTGGAATGCTCTACACCAAGATATTAGGACCATCCATAATTTGCATAGTTTTAGGCGCTCGCTCAAAACACATTTGTTCAGAGCGGCCTATCACGTTCACTAATCAAAGTCATTTTATGTTTGTGTGTGTGTGTAGCCCATTCACTATACCCATCTATTCCCCAACCCCTAAAGATGGCTGGACCATGATTGTAAATACATCACTGTAAATACACACCTGTACTTTGTATCTCCCCCATCTCATTGTAGATTGTAAGCTCTCACGAGCAGGGTCGTCTTATTTTGCTTTAATTATTGTATTGTTAACGTTGTTACTTATGACTTTTGTGTTTGAAACTGTTAAACTGTAAAGCGCTGCGGAATATGTTGGCGCTATATAAATAAAGATTATTATTATTATTATAACTCCCAAGCAGCATGCCCACTGTCTTGGGGTCATATTCGACACCGAACTTTCCTTTACTCCCTATATCCAATCACTCACTCGCTCTTGTCACCTGCATCTTAAAAACATCTCCAGAATCCGACCTTTTCTCACCGTTGAAACTGCTAAGACTCTTACTGTCGCTCTCATTCATTCCCGTCTGGACTACTGCAACTCTCTTCTGATCGGTCTCCCTCTTACCAAACTTTCTCCTTTCCAATCCATCTTGAATGCTGTAGCCAGAATCATATTTCTATCCAGCCGCTTCACCGATGCCTCCATCTTGTGCCAGTCATTACACTGGCTACCCATTCTCTACAGGGTCCAGTATAAACTCATCTCTCTCACCCAAAAAGCTCTCCATAGTTCTGCACCACCTTATATCTCCTCTCTCATCTCTGTCTATCGCCCTACACGTTCCCTCCATTCCACAAAGGACCTAAGACTAACATCCCCTGTAATCCGAACCTCACACCTCCGTCTCCAAGACTTCTCTCGGGCTGCGCCAGCTCTCTGGAATGCACTTCCCCAGATGATCAGACTGATACCTAGCCCCGACCTATTCAAGCGCGCTTTGAAAACCCATCTCTTCAAAAAAGCCTACCACATCAGCTACTCAGTAAACTAACCTTGCCCTGTTCCCTCCTTCCAAATATTACTCTGAATCTGCTACTATTCATCTGTCTCCACACCCTCCATACACATGATAACTGCACTTGATACTTCACTATTGCACTTAAACACACGGGCTGATGACCGGATCATGCAGCTTTGTATGAAAATCCCTATTTATTATAATTGCCACTTTTCACCTATTGTGTCCTCCCATTTCCTTGTAGATTGTAAGCTTGCGAGCAGGGACCTCACTCCTAATGTCACTGTTTAAATTGTCTTAACTCGTACCGAATTTATTGTTTGTACATGTCCCTGTTTAATTGTAAAGTGCTGCGGAATATGTTGGAACTATACAAATAAAAATGTACATATATATATATATATATATATATATATATATTGAGGATAATAATACCTTCTAATATATATACCTTATATATATATATATATATATATATATATATACAGTTAGGGCCAGAAATATTTGGACAGTGACACAAGTTTTGTTATTTTAGCTGTTTACAAAAACATGTTCAGAAATACAGTTATATATATAATATGGGCTGAAAGTGCACACTCCCAGCTGCAATATGATAGTTTCCACATCCAAATCGGAGAAAGGGTTTAGGAATCATAGCTCTGTAATGCATAGCGTCCTCTTTTTCAAGGGACCAAAAGTAATTGGACAATGGACTCTAAGGGCTGCAATTAACTCTGAAGGCGTCTCCCTCGTTAACCTGTAATCAATGAAGTAGTTAAAAGGTCAGGGGTGGATTCCAGGTGTGTGGTTTTGCATTTGGAAGCTGTTGCTGTGAGCAGACAACATGCGGTCAAAGGAACTCTCAATTGAGGTGAAGCAGAACATCCTGAGGCTGAAAAAAAAGAAAAAATCCATCAGAGAGATAGTAGACATGCTTGGAGTAGCAAAATCAACAGTTGGGTACATTCTGAGAAAAAAGGAATTTACTGGTGAGCTTGGGAACTCAAAAAGGCCTTGGCGTCCACGGATGACAACAGTGGTGGATGATCGCCGCATACTTAATTTGGTGAAGAAGAACCCGTTCACAACATCAGCTGAAGTCCAGAACACTCTCAGTGAAGTAGGTGTATCTGTCTCTAAGTCAACAGTAAAGAGAAGACTCCATGACAGTAAATACAAAGGGTTCACATCTAGATGCAAACCATTCATCAATACCAAAAATAGACAGGCCAGAGTTAAATTTGCAGAAAAACACCTCAAGAAGCCAGCTCAGTTCTGGAAAAGTATTCTATGGACAGATGAGACAAAGATCAACCTGTACCAGAATGATGGGAAGAAAAAAGTTTGGAGAAGAAAGGGAACGGCACATGATCCAAGGCACACCACATTCTCTGTAAAACATGGTGGAGGCAACGTGATGGCATGGGCATGCATGGCTTTCAATGGCACTGGGTCACTTGTGTTTATTGATGACATAAGAGCAGACAAGAGTAGCCGGATGAATTCTGAAGTGTACCGGGATATACTTTCAGCCCAGATTCAGCCAAATGCTGCAAAGTTGATTGGACGGCGCTTCATAGTACAGATGGACAATGACCCCAAGCATACAGCCAAAGCTACCCAGGAGTTCATGAGTGCCAAAAAGTGGAACATTCTGCAATGGCCAAGTCAATCTCCAGATCTAAACCCAATTGAGCATGCATTTCACTTGCTCAAATCCAGACTTAAGACGGAAAGACCCACAAACAAGCAAGACCTGAAGGCTGCGGCTGTAAAGGCCTGGCAAAGCATTAAGAAGGAGGAAACCCAGCGTTTGGTGATGTCCATGGGTTCCAGACTTAAGGCAGTGATTGCCTCCAAAGGATTTGCAACAAAATATTGAAAATAAAAATATTTTGTTTGGGTTATGTTTATTTGTCCAATTACTTTTGACCTCCTAAAATGTGGAGTGTTTGTAAAGAAATGTGTACAATTCCTACATTTTCTATCAGATATTTTTGTTCAACCCTTCAAATTAAACGTTACAATCTGCACTTGAATTCTGTTGTAGAGGTTTCATTTCAAATCCAATGTGGTGGCATGCAGAGCCCAACTCGCGAAAATTGTGTCACTGTCCAAATATTTCTGGCCCTAACTGTGTATATATATATATATATATATATATATATATATATATATATATATATATATATATATATATATATATATATATATATATATATATTGAAGATAATAATAGAGAAATCTGCGCAATAATTGCTTAAGGTATAAACTATGCAGGGCATGAAACACGATCATGAGTGTTGACATTACAGCAGTGAAAACATGCTCAACCTTTGCTACAATGAAAAAACCTCTCAGCTCCCAGCTGCATAGCCCTGTCCATGCATACATGGGAACTTGCTGTGTTTCCTGCCATATGGTAATAGTTACTCAGCACATACCCACCCAGGGAAATAGCCTCTACTAGCTTCACTAGATGACATTTTCTTGGTTTTAGATCTGACAGCAGTGGATGTAAAACATCTTAGTTTCTATGTAAATGATCTGTCTGGGAAAATTATTTAATGCTTGATTCACATAGTAATTATATATGAACCAAGGGTCTTTGCATTGTGGCTCCTTAACATCTCTAGTTATGATGAGCAAAAGGTCTTCTTAGTTTTATGTTTATGTAAAACTATAGTTGTTAATAGTCCTGTGGCTAGGCTGATGATAATTGTGGCATACTTTATGTTATGGTTTATAAGCAGAACATCATTTGCCTGCATGCATATAAAATATGTTGTACATTGAATATATTGTAGTTTCTTAGTTACATGCTCAATTTCATGTTGCAGTTGACAATAGGTATGGTAAGACGGTGAAACTAAAATGTATGTAGTGCAATATATTCCTTGTAAGCAGCAGTTTCAGGTGAGAAGGAGTCTCAGGAGCTGAAAACAGCAGGTGATTGCAGTATTTCAAGGCTGACACCATATCATAACTGCTGTGATCACAACTAGAGTTGAGCGACCTTGACCTTTTTAGAGTCGAGCCGGGTTTTGCGAAACCCGACTATGTCCAAAGTCGGGTCGAGTGAAATCGGCCGATTATGACGTAAAGTCGGGATCGACCGAAACACGAAACCCAATGCAAGTCAATGGGGCAGCATAGTCGGCAGTGAGTGGGGGCCAGGAAAACACCTAGAGTGGCCATTTTAATGTCAAAACCATCCATTCTTCTTAATGAAGCTTGTCAAGCGTAATTTACCTTATAATAATTGGAAGGCATTTGAAATTGGGGGTCATTTGGCTAAAGTTGTGGGGGGTAGGGCTGGTTCAAGTAATTAGTGGGCCCAGGAAATCTGGACCACGTCACGGCAGTGGAGCAGGGAGAGGTAAGTATTTCAACTTTGCAAGTGCTGTGAACCTGAGCAAGCAGGGGGGGCCCACTCGTTGGCATTGGCACTGGCACAGGGCCCCTCAAAGTACAGCGGTGTGTTTGCACGGCGGGGGCGCCTCCCACCGGCAGCAACACTTTTGCGTACTATGAGAGGCCCTGTGCCAGTGACGTCGCCAACTAGTATTCCTCCCCCCACCTGATGAAGGAACCTGCACTTTCATCTGCACCTTCCTCTTTGTCCCCGTGTAAGGTGGTATGGTATGCGGGAAGAGCAACCTGACTTTCAGCAGGGTCACAATGTTGTTGTGTAGCGTGCACGGGGAATGTTGCGTTATGGGTCAATGTACCAGCAGACTCATCTATCACTGGCTGGGCAATGGGCACGATGAAGTGGAAACACAGATATAGGCCCAAAGAAGAAAGTGGGCTAAATGCAGTTCAAAATTGGTAACACAGGAATAACCAGGGGGCATTGCAGTGGAGGACAACTGGAATGAGAGGCTGACACAGAGAGTAGGGCCAAATCAGTAAGTAGTCGAAATGCAGTTCAAAATTGGCAACCGTAGTAAACAGGCGGCACAGCTTTGTTCAGTGGAGGAGAACAGCAAGGAGTGGCAGACACCGATAGTAGGCCCCAAACCAACTAGTACGCCAAATGCAGTTGTTCCATTTAACCACAATTTAATGAGAGCCTGAAGATAGAAGCTCAGGAAAGGCAACCTGGGGAACACCTTGGAGTGTAACACACCATCTCTCTCCACCCCATACCCATTTTGTATGGCCTAATGCAGTGTACTTTTCTACAACTACTAAACGAGAGTCGGAAGACCGAAGCAATGGCAAGGAAACCTGGGGAACACCTTAGAGTGTAACACACCCTCTCTCTACACCCCATACCCAATTTGAAGGCCTAATGCAGTGTAGTTTCCAAGAACTACTAAACGAGAGCCGGAAGATCGAAGCTCAGGAAAGGCAACCTGGGGAACACCTTGGAGTGTAACACACCCTCTCGCTACACCCCATACCCAATTTGAAGGCCTAATGCAGCGTAGTTTCCAACAACTACTAAACGAGAGCCGGAAGATCGAAGCTCAGGAAAGGCAACCTGGGGAACACCTTGGAGTGGAACACACCATCTCTCTACACCCCATACCCAATTTGAAGGCCTAATGCAGAGTAGTTTCCAAGAACTACTAAACGAGAGCCGGAAGATCGAAGCTCAGGAAAGGCAACCTGGGGAACACCTTGGAGTGTAACACAACGTCTCTCTACACGACGGAAGGGCTGATTCTTAGGAAGGAAGGCTGTTGGAAATAAGCATTGCGCGTCCGAGGGTGATTATATTCTTATTAGGTATATACTCACCCTCGGACGCGCCCTGCTTCTTTATTTGGAATGAATGTTTATTTGCAATGTGGTGTTGACTTTCTCTATTATTTTGGTAATTAATGATTTTATTATTTTCATTATTTTGCATCTTCTCGGCAATAATATAAAGAAGACGCGACAGGACAACACTCGGTGGATGCCATATGTGTGTTTTCAATTTAAAAAAACTTTCAGTTAACTACTTGCAGGAGAAAGTAATTGTAGCTGGTGGCCATTTTTAGTACTGTACCAGATTAGAGTTGTGTGTTTGTTTTTAATGTTAAAATGTCTGCATTTGATATCTCACCAGTATTTTCTTTTTTATAAGCAAAATACTTATTTTTATATTTTCTGATGTTGGTTCCAGGGGTACACGGCCAGCAGTGCCCTGGTCAGTGTAGTAGTAGTTGAAAGAATGGACCGCAGACAGGCATCGAAGGCCTAAAATAATAACACATGGCTGTAGGCAATTTTAAATTGGTTCCAGGGGTACACGGACAGCAGTGGTGTGGTCAGTGGAGGCCTAGTGGAAGGAGTGACCGCAGACAGGCATCGAAGGCCTAAAATAATAACACATGGCTGTAGGCAATTTTAAATTGGTTCCAGGGGTACACGGGCAGCAGTGACCTGGTCAGTGTAGTAGTAGTTGAAAGAATGGACCGCAGACAGGCATCGAAGGCCTAAAATAAAAAAATTGGGCTGGCTGTAGGCAATTTTAAATTGGTTCCAGGGGTACACGGGCAGCAGTGGTGTGGTCAGTGGAGGCCTAGTGGAAGGAGTGACCGCAGACAGGCATCGAAGGCCTAAAATAATAACACATGGCTGTAGGCAATTTTAAATTGGTTCCAGGGGTACATGGGCAGCAGTGACCTGGTCAGTGTAGTAGTAGTTGAAAAAATGGACCGCAGACAGGCATCGAATGCCTAAAATAATAACACATGGCTGTAGGCAATTTTAAATTGGTTACAGGGGTACACGGACAGCAGTGACCTGGTCAGTGTAGTAGTAGTTGAAAGAATGGACCGCAGACAGGCATCGAAGGCCTAAAATAAAAAAATTGGGCTGGCTGTAGGCAATTTTAAATTGGTTCCAGGGGTACACGGACAGCAGTGGTGTGGTCAGTGGAGGCCTAGTGGAAGGAGTGACCGCAGACAGGCATCGAAGGCCTAAAATAATAACACATGGCTGTAGGCAATTTTAAATTGGTTCCAGGGGTACACGGACAGCAGTGGTGTGGTCAGTGGAGGCCTAGTGGAAGGAGTGACCGCAGACAGGCATCGAAGGCCTAAAATAATAACACATGGCTGTAGGCAATTTTAAATTGGTTCCAGGGGTACACGGACAGCAGTGACCTGGTCAGTGTAGTAGTAGTTGAAAGAATGGACCGCAGACAGGCATCGAAGGCCTAAAATAAAAAAATTGGGCTGGCTGTAGGCAATTTTAAATTGGTTCCAGGGGTACACGGGCAGCAGTGGTGTGGTCAGTGGAGGCCTAGTGGAAGGAGTGACCGCAGACAGGCATCGAAGGCCTAAAATAATAACACATGGCTGTAGGCAATTTTAAATTGGTTCCAGGGGTACACGGACAGCAGTGGTGTGGTCAGTGGAGGCCTAGTGGAAGGAGTGACCGCAGACAGGCATCGAAGGCCTAAAATAATAACACATGGCTGTAGGCAATTTTAAATTGGTTCCAGGGGTACACGGACAGCAGTGACCTGGTCAGTGTAGTAGTAGTTGAAAGAATGGACCGCAGACAGGCATCGAAGGCCTAAAATAAAAAAATTGGGCTGGCTGTAGGCAATTTTAAATTGGTTCCAGGGGTACACGGACAGCAGTGGTGTGGTCAGTGGAGGCCTAGTGGAAGGAGTGACCGCAGACAGGCATCGAAGGCCTAAAATAATAACACATGGCTGTAGGCAATTTTAAATTGGTTCCAGGGGTACACGGACAGCAGTGGTGTGGTCAGTGGAGGCCTAGTGGAAGGAGTGACCGCAGACAGGCATCGAAGGCCTAAAATAATAACACATGGCTGTAGGCAATTTTAAATTGGTTCCAGGGGTACACGGGCAGCAGTGACCTGGTCAGTGTAGTAGTAGTTGAAAAAATGGACCGCAGACAGGCATCGAATGCCTAAAATAATAACACATGGCTGTAGGCAATTTTAAATTGGTTCCAGGGGTACACGGGCAGCAGTGACCTGGTCAGTGTAGTAGTAGTTGAAAGAATGGACCGCAGACAGGCTTAGAAGGCCTAACATAACAAACTTGGGCTGGCTGTAGGCACTTTTAAATTGGTTCCAGGGGTACACGGGCAGCAGTGGTCTGGTCAGTGGAAGTCTAGTGGAAGGAGTGACCGCAGACAGGCTTCCAAGGCCTAACATAACAAACTTGGGCTGGCTGTAGGCACTTTTAAATTGGTTCCAGGGGTACACGGGCAGCAGTGGTCTGGTCAGTGGAAGTCTAGTGGAAGGAGTGACCGCAGACAGGCTTCCAAGGCCTAACATAACAAACTTGGGCTGGCTGTAGGCACTTTTAAATTGGTTCCAGGGGTACACGGGCAGCAGTGGTCTGGTCAGTGGAAGTCTAGTGGAAGGAGTGACCGCAGACAGGCTTCCAAGGCCTAACATAACAAACTTGGGCTGGCTGTAGGCACTTTTAAATTGGTTCCAGGGGTACACGGGCAGCAGTGGTCTGGTCAGTGGAAGTCTAGTGGAAGGAGTGACCGCAGACAGGCTTCCAAGGCCTAACATAACAAACTTGGGCTGGCTGTAGGCACTTTTAAATTGGTTCCAGGGGTACACGGGCAGCAGTGGTCTGGTCAGTGGAAGTCTAGTGGAAGGAGTGACCGCAGACAGGCTTCGAAGGCCTAACATAACAAAATTGGGCTGGCTGTAGGCACTTTAAATTGGTTCCAGGGGTACATGGGCAGCAGTGTATGGTCAGTGGAAGTCTAGTGGAAGGAGTGACGGCAGACAGTCTTCGAAGGCCTAACATAACAAAATTGGGCTGACTGTAGGCACTTTTAAATTGGTTCCAGGGTAACACGGCCAGCAGTGGCCTGGTCAGTGTAGTAGTTGTAGAAAGAAGGGACCGCAGACAGGCTTCGAAGGCCTAACATAACAAAAATGTCAAAACAATGGTATTGTCAGTGCCAGGCATTGAAGGATGTCAGCGGCTAGACTACACATTGGTGAAGCTGTGAGAGATAATTTTGCTAGTGGTAGAGCACTGTTTGAGCTGGGGGGGGGAACTGTCTTGTGGCCGGCGGTACAGGCACAGGGCCCCTCATATTACAACGGTGTGTCTGACGTTGGGTGCGCACCACCACCGCCAGAGACACTTTATTGTACTATGAGGGACCCAGTGGCAGTGCCGTCGACCAAAAGCGGCCACACCCACCTCTTCAGACAAACAGCACTCTCAAGGGTCCAAGCGCAAAGTGGCGATAGCACGGCCCCGTGTGGGGAGTTTGGCCATTTCGTGAGGTGGAAACATGTCGTATGCTGGACAATCAGGTGAAGAAAATTACGAGATTGGAAAAGTCATTCAGAATAGTCCACAGGCAAGACCTTTTCATAGGAAAGCTAGGTGTCAGCCGGGCAGGGTGGGGCAAAAGATTTTGAAATCCAGTTGTGGTTCATTTTAATGAAGGTTAGATCATCTACATTTTGGGTAGCCAGACGAGTCCTTTTTTCTGTTAGTATTGAACCTGCAGCACTGAATACTCTTTCTGATAGGACACTAGCTGCCGGGCAAGCAAGCTCCTGCAATGCATATTCTGCCAATTCTGGCCAGGTGTCTAATTTGGATGCCCAGTAATCAAATGGGAATGACGGTTGAGGGAGAACGTCGATAAGGGATGAAAAATAGTTTGTAACCATACTGGACAAATGTTGTCTCCTGTCACTTTGAATTGATGCTGCAGTACCTGTCCTGTCTGCGGTCATAGAAAAATCACTCCACAACCTGGTCAGAAAACCCCTCTGTCCAACGCCACTTCTGATTTCTGCCCCTCTAACACCTCTGGTCTGCTGGCCCCTGGAGCTCGTGTGAGAACGATCACGGGCGCTGTGTGCAGGGAATGCCAGAAGCAAACGGTCAACAAGAGTTGATTGTTTTGTTGCTAATATTAGTTCCAAGTTCTCATGTGGCATAATATTTTGCAATTTGCCTTTATAGCGAGGATCAAGGAGGCAGGCCAACCAGTAATCGTCATCGTTCATCATTTTTGTAATGCGTGTGTCCCTTTTGAGGATACGCAAGGCATAATCCGCCATGTGGGCCAAAGTTCCCGTTGTCAAATCTGCGGTTGTGCTTGGTTGAGGGGCAGTTGCAGGCAAATCTACGTCACTTGTGTCCCTCAAAAAACCAGAACCCGGCCTTGCCACGCCACCAATTTCCCGTGCCCCCGGGAAAGCTTCCTCATTAAAAATATACTCATCCCCATCATCCTCCTCATCCTCCACCTCCTCTTCGCCCGGTACCTCGTCATGTACACTGCCCTGACCAGACAATCGCTGACTGTCATCAAGGCTTTCCTCTTCCTCTGGTGCAGACGCCTGATCCTTTATGTGCGTCAAACTTTGCATCAGCAGACGCATTAGGGGGATGCTCATGCTTATTATGGCGTTGTCTGCACTAACCAGCCGTGTGCATTCCTCAAAACACTGAAGGACTTGACACATGTCTTGAATCTTCGACCACTGCACACCTGACAACTCCATGTCTGCCATCCTACTGCCTGCCCGTGTATGTGTATCCTCCCACAAAAACATAACAGCCCGCCTCTGTTCGCACAGTCTCTGAAGCATGTGCAGTGTTGAGTTCCACCTTGTTGCAACGTCTATGATTAGGCGATGCTGGGGAAGGTTCAAAGAACGCTGATAGGTCTGCATACGGCTGGAGTGTACAGGCGAACGGCGGATATGTGCGCAAAGTCCACGCACTTTGAGGAGCAGGTCGGATAACCCCGGATAACTTTTCAGGAAGCACTGCACCACCAGGTTTAAGGTGTGAGCCAGGCAAGGAATGTGTTTCAGTTGGGAAAGGGAGATGGCAGCCATGAAATTCCTTCCGTTATCACTCACTACCTTGCCTGCCTCAAGATCTACAGTGCCCAGCCACGACTGCGTTTCTTGCTGCAAGAACTCGGACAGAACTTCCGCGGTGTGTCTATTGTCGCCCAAACACTTCATAGCCAATACAGCCTGCTGACGTATGCCAGTAGCTGCCCCATAATGGGAGACCTGGTGTGCAACAGTGGCAGGTGCGGATGGAGTGTTTGTGCGACTGCGGTCTGTGGACGAGCTCTTGCTTCTGCAGGAGGACGAGGAGGAGGAGGAGGAGGGGGTGCGAACGGCTACAGACAACTGTTTACTAGACCGTGGGCTAGGCAGAACTGTCCCAAACTTGCTGTCCCCTGTGGACCCTGAATCCACCACATTTACCCAGTGTGCCGTGATGGACACGTAACGTCCCTGGCCATGCCTACTGGTCCATGCATCTGTTGTCAGGTGCACCTTTGTGCTCACAGATTGCCTGAGTGCATGGACGATGCGCTCTTTAACATGCTGGTGGAGGGCTGGGATGGCTTTTCTGGAAAAAAAGTGTCGACTGGGTAGCTCGTAGCGTGGTACAGCGTAGTCCATCAGGTCTTTGAAAGCTTCGCTTTCAACTAACCGGTAGGGCATCATCTCTAACGAGATTAGTCTAGCTATGTGGGCGTTCAAACCCTGTGTACGCGGATGCGAGGCTAAGTATTTCCTTTTTCTAACCATAGTCTCATGTAGGGTGAGCTGGACTGGAGAGCTGGAGATCGTGGAACTAGCGGGGGTGCCGGTGGACATGGCAGACTGAGAGACGGTGGGAGATGGTATTGTTGCCGCCGGTGCCCTAGATGCAGTGTTTCCTACTACGAAACTGGTGATTCCCTGACCCTGACTGCTTTGGCCTGGCAAAGATACCTGCACAGATACAGCAGGTGGTGCGCTAAATGGTGGTCCTACACTGCCGGAAGGGATGTTGCGTTGATGACTAGCTTCATTGGCCGAGGGTGCAACAACCTTAAGGGACGATTGGTAGTTAGTCCAAGCTTTCAAATGCATGGTGGTTAAATGTCTATGCATGCAACTAGTATTGAGACTTTTCAGATTCTGACCTCTGCTTAAGGAAGTAGAACATTTTTGACAGATGACTTTGCGCTGATCAATTGGATGTTGTTTAAAAAAATGCCAGACTGCACTCTTTCTAGCATCGGATACCTTTTCAGGCATTGCAGACTGAGCTTTAACCGGATGGCCACGCTGTCCTCCACCAGGTTTTGGCTTTGCCACGCGTTTTGGGCAAGATACGGGCCCGGCAGATGGAACCTGTGGCGATGTTGATGCCTGCTGCGGCCCCTCCTCCTCCTCTGCTTCAGAACTGCTGCCGCCTGCACCCTGTTCCCCCAATGGCTGCCAATCGGGGTCAAGAACTGGGTCATCTAATAACTCTTCTTGTACCTCCTGCGCAACTTCGTCTGTGTCACCGTGTCGTTCGGTGGTATAGCGTTCGTGATGGGGCAACATAGTCTCATCAGGGTCTGATTCTTGATCAGCACCCTGCGAGGGCAATGTTGTGGTCTGAGTCAAAGGACCAGCATAGTAGTCTGGCTGTGGCTGTGCGTCAGTGCACTCCATGTCAGATTCAATTTGTAATGGGCATGGACTGTTAACTGCTTCACTTTCTAAGCCAGGGACGGTATGTGTAAAGAGCTCCATGGAGTAACCCGTTGTGTCGCCTGCTGCATTCTTCTCTGTTGTTGTTTTTGCTGAAGAGGACAAGGAAGTGACTTGTCCCTGACCGTGAACATCCACTAACGACGCGCTGCTTTTACTTTTACCAGTTTCACGAGATGAGGCAAAAGAGCTAGAGGCTGAGTCAGCAAGATAAGCCAAAACTTGCTCTTGCTGCTCCGGCTTTAAAAGCGGTTTTCCTAATCCTAGAAAAGGGAGCGTTCGAGGCCTTGTGTAGCCGGACGACGAACCTGGCTCCACAGCTCCAGACTTAGGTGCAATATTTTTTCCCCCACGACCACCTGATGCTCCACCACTACCACTACCCTCATTACCAGCTGACAATGAACGCCCCCGGCCACGACCTCTTCCACTAGACTTCCTCATTGTTTTAAAAACGTAACCAAACTAACATTATTTGTTGCAGTCACACAACTTACACGGTGAGCTATAACTTCAGTATGATTTAGCTACCCCTTTACAGGTTGGTGAGACCACAGCGAAAATCAGGCCCAATGTTACACACTCTTTTTTTGGTGGCTGCAAATTAGAGAGATGCCCCACACGCAGGACTGTCACTGAAGCACAAATGTTAATATTAATGTCACACTATTATTTTTTTTTTATTTTTATTTTTTTCAGGAACACTTTAGAAACCCCCCAAAAAAAAAAAAATAGATTTTTGCAGGGAGAATTTAGAAAACAAATGTAACAAACTATATGCTTTCTATGGGCCACTGAGTGAGAGATGACGCACACAGGAATCAGGAGTGGCACACAAGCCCAGAGGCCAATATTTTTCTACCAATGATTGATGGAGTTATTTTCTCTGGTAGATTTTGGAACCCAAATCAAGGAAAAAAAATGTAGGCTTTCTATGGACCACAATTGGAGAGAGAGAGAGAGAGAGATGGCACACCCAGGAGTCAAGACTGGCACACAAGCAGAAAGGCCAATATTAATCTCCCACTGTTTTTTTTTTTTTTTTTTTTTTCAGGGAGACTTTAGAAAAAAAAATAATAAAAAAAATATGATTTTATCAGGAAGAATTTAGAAACCAAATAAAATAAAATGATTTTTTCAGGGAGAATTTATAAAACAAATAAAAACAAAAATAGGCGTTCTATGGCCCACTGACTGAGAGATGACGCACACAGGAGTCAGGAGTGGCACACAAACCCAGAGGCCAATATTTTTCTACCAATGATTGATGTAGTTATTTTCTCTGGTAGATTTTAGAACCCAAATCAAGGAAAAAAAATATAGGCTTTCTATGGACCACAATTGGAGAGAGAGAGAGAGAGAGAGAGAGAGAGAGAGAGAGAGAGATGGCACACCCAGGAGTCAAGACTGGCACACAAGCAGAAAGGCCAATATTAATCTCCCACTGTTTTTTTTGGTTGTTTTTTTTTTTTTTTTTTTCAGGGAGACTTTAGAAAAAAAAATAATAAAAAAAATATGATTTTATCAGGAAGAATTTAGAAACCAAATAAAATAAAATGATTTTTTCAGGGAGAATTTATAAAACAAATAAAACCAAAAATAGGCGTTCTATGGCCCACTGACTGAGAGATGACGCACCCAGGAGTCAAGACTGGCACACAAGCAGAAAGGCCAATATTAATCTCCCACTGTTTTTTTTGGTTGTTTTTTTTTTTTTTTTTTCAGGGAGACTTTAGAAAAAAAAATAATAAAAAAAATATGATTTTATCAGGAAGAATTTAGAAACCAAATAAAATAAAATGATTTTTTCAGGGAGAATTTATAAAACAAATAAAACCAAAAATAGGCGTTCTATGGCCCACTGACTGAGAGATGACGCACCCAGGAGTCAAGACTGGCACACAAGCAGAAAGGCCAATATTAATCTCCCACTGTTTTTTTTTTTTTTTTTCAGGGAGACTTTAGAAAAAAAAATAATAAAAAAAATATGATTTTATCAGGAAGAATTTAGAAACCAAATAAAATAAAATGATTTTTTCAGGGAGAATTTAGAAAACAAATAAAACCAAAAATAGGCGTTCTATGGCCCACTGACTGAGAGATGACGCACACAGGAGTCAGGAGTGGCACACAAACCCAGAGGCCAATATTTTTCTACCAATGATTGATGTAGTTATTTTCTCTGGTAGATTTTAGAACCCAAATCAAGGAAAAAAAATATAGGCTTTCTATGGACCACAATTGGAGAGAGAGAGAGAGAGAGAGAGAGAGAGAGAGAGATGGCACACCCAGGAGTCAAGACTGGCACACAAGCAGAAAGGCCAATATTAATCTCCCACTGTTTTTTTGGTTGTTTTTTTTTTTTTTTTTTCAGGGAGACTTTAGAAATAAAAATAATAAAAAAAATATGATTTTATCAGGAAGAATTTAGAAACCAAATAAAATAAAATGATTTTTTCAGGGAGAATTTAGAAAACAAATAAAACCAAAAATATGCGTTCTATGGCCCACTGACTGAGAGAGAGAGAGAGATGGAACGCTTAGTACTGGCACACAAGCCCAAAGGGCAATATTAATCTCCCTTTTTTTTTCCAGGGAGAATTTCTGAAACCCAAAAAAAAAATAAAATAGGCTTTCTATGGCCCACTATTTGTGAGAGAGATGGGACGCTCAGGACTGGCACAGATGGCACGCTCAGGACTGGCACAGAAGCCCAGAGGCCAATATTAATCTCCCTTTTTTTCTGGGAGAATTTATAAAACCAAAAAAATATTTAAATAGGCTTTCTATGGCCCACTATTTGTGAGAGAGATGGCACGCTCAGGACTGGCACAGATGGCACGCTCACAACTGGCACACAAGCCCAGAGGCCAATATTAATCTCCCTTTTTTCAGGGAGAATTTCTAAAACCCAAAAAAAAAATAAAATAGGCTTTCTATGGCCCACTATTTGTGAGAGAGATGGGACGCTCAGGACTGGCACAGATGGCACGCTCAGGACTGGCACAGAAGCCCAGAGGCCAATATTAATCTCCCTTTTTTTCTGGGAGAATTTATAAAACCAAAAAAATATTTAAATAGGCTTTCTATGGCCCACTATTTGTGAGAGAGATGGCACGCTCAGGACTGGCACAGATGGCACGCTCACAACTGGCACACAAGCCCAGAGGCCAATATTAATCTCCCTTTTTTCAGGGAAAATTGATAAAACAAAAAAAAAAATTAAATAGGCTTTCTATGGCCCACTATTTGTGAGAGAGATGGCACGCTCAGGGCTGGCTGGCACAGATGGCACGCTCAGGACTGGCACACAAGCCCAGAGGCCAATATTAATCTCCCTTTTTTTCTGGGAGAATTTATAAAACCAAAAAAATATTTAAATAGGCTTTCTATGGCCCACTATTTGTGAGAGAGATGGCACGCTCAGGACTGGCACAGATGGCACGCTCACAACTGGCACACAAGCCCAGAGGCCAATATTAATCTCCCTTTTTTCAGGGAAAATTGATAAAACAAAAAAAAAAATTAAATAGGCTTTCTATGGCTCACTATTTGTGAGAGAGATGGCACGCTCAGGGCTGGCTGGCACAGATGGCACGCTCAGGACTGGCACACAAGCCCAGAGGCCAATATTAATCTCCCTTTTTTTCTGGGAGAATTTATAAAACCAAAAAAATATTTAAATAGGCTTTCTATGGCCCACTATTTGTGAGAGAGATGGCACGCTCAGGACTGGCACAGATGGCACGCTCACAACTGGCACACAAGCCCAGAGGCCAATATTAATCTCCCTTTTTTCAGGGAAAATTTATAAAACAAAAAAAAAAATTAAATAGGCTTTCTATGGCCCACTATTTGTGAGAGAGATGGCACGCTCAGGGCTGGCACAGATGGCACGCTCAGGACTGGCACACAAGCCCAGAGGCCAATATTAATCTCCCTTTTTTTCAGGGAGAATTTATAAAACCAAAAAAAAAAATAAATAGGCTTTCTATGGCCCACTATTTGTGAGAGAGATGGCACACTCAGGACTGGCACACAAGCCCAAAGGCCAATATTAATCTCCCACTGTATTTTTATCAGGGAGAATTTATACACCCCACAAAAAAAAATACAGAAAAATGAAAAGGCTTTCTATGGCCCACTATGTGAGAGAGATGGCACACACAGGGATGGCACTCTAGCAGAAATGCCAAATTGCCAATCTTAATCTCCCACCAAAAAAAAAAAAAAAACAGGGAATGTCCTACAATTACTATCTCCCTGCCTGCAGTAATCTCAGCCAGGTATGGCAGGCAGCTACTATCTCCCTGCCTGCAGTAATCTCAGCCAGGTATGGCAGGCAGCAATAAGGAGTGGACTGATGCACAAATGAAATAAAAAGTGTGGACAAACAAAAAAGATAGCTGTGCAGAAAGGAAGGAACAAGAGGATTTGTGCTTTGAAAAAAGCAGTTGGTTTGCACAGCGGCGTACACACAGCAATGCAGCTATCAGGGAGCCTTCTAGGGCAGCCCAATGAGCTACAGCGCTGAGGGGAAAAAAAAAAAAAAAAAAACTTCCACTGTCCCTGCACACCGAGGGTGGTGTTGGACAGTGCAAATCGCTGCAGCACAAGCGGTTTTGTGGTTAATGGACCCTGCCTAACGCTATCCCTGCTTCTGACAAAGCGGCAGCAACCTCTCCCTAAGCTCAGATCAGCAGCAGTAAGATGGCGGTCGGCGGGAACGCCTCTTTATAGCCCCTGTGACGTCGCAGACAGCAAGCCAATCACTGCAATGCCCTTCTCTAAGATGGTGGGGACCAGGACCTATGTCATCACGCTGCCCACACTCTGCGTTTACCTTCATTGGCTGAGAAATGGCGCTTTTCGCGTCATTGAAACGCGACTTTGGCGCGAAAGTCGCGTACCGCATGGCCGACCCCGCACAGGGGTCGGATCGGGTTTCATGAAACCCCGACTTAGCCAAAAGTCGGCGACTTTTGAAAATGTTCGACCCGTTTCGCTCAACCCTAATCACAACTCGAATTGTGTAACATCCATATGTGAACACGCTCCTGCCATGCCGTTCATGTCCACTAGGAGGAGCTGCTATAAGGCAGCTGGGCAGTGCAAACGTTGATCAGATAAAACCCAGGCCTGCCTCATTGTGTTCTTTTTCTGTTTTGTTGTCACTTGAGTGGCTAACTTTGCTTAATTCTCTGTTGGAGCCATGAAGGTTTTCTTGCCATTTAAACCCTCAGCAATCAGTCCATGGCTGCTAGCTATAGCTTTGCTACTCATTGTGTTGTATCTTAACCTCAGCTTGATCTCTTACTAACCTCTTGTCTGACGATTCGGCCTACGTTTATGGATTTCCTGTTTGACCCGGCTTTAATGGCCTCCCTTCACCTGCTTGTCCTGCTGGCTGGCAATCCAGCACTACTGTATACCTCCATTTGATGCCACTGACAATAACATCACATAAATAGTTAGATAGTGGACAACCACTCTATTACCCCCCCCCCCCCCTGTAATAAGTTTTCATGTTTCTCAAAATTAGTAAAATATGTAAAAAAAAAAAAAAAAGTATCTAAATTTGATATCACTTTTTTCAATCCACCCTATAAAGACTTTTTCTCTATTTTCCAACAAACAAAAAAATTAAAGGGTTCATATTATGTCCTGAAGTTACCATAAACATGTACGCTATGTTGAGCCTGCATATTTACTTTAAAAAATAAACCACTGCCAATCAGCCCTGGCAGCTACTTATCTCCACTTGAACTGTGATTTTTAAGGAGTCTACAAGAAATGTCCTAAAATAAATAATATATATTTAAATACTAAACATTTTTCTAAATACTTTCATTTAGCAAAAAAGATATTCTTTATGTAGTGCACGCAGTCAGGATTACAAAATGGCA
Source organism: Ranitomeya imitator (assembly GCF_032444005.1). Lineage (NCBI taxonomy): Eukaryota > Metazoa > Chordata > Amphibia > Anura > Dendrobatidae > Ranitomeya > Ranitomeya imitator. The sequence continues at coordinate 199,770,518 of NC_091285.1, read as the reverse complement.
GCTTCCGTCAATGACGCCTCGTCCTAGATTTCAGGACTGACTGCATAAAGCATGAGACAGAGGACACATCAGAACAGCGTGTCCTGTCACATTTACTGAACAGAAGAGTGCACATTCACTGTACCTGACAGGACGCTGATCTGAGGTGACCTGTCTAGTGCTTCACGCAGACCATACTGAAATCTAGGATGAGGTGTGATTGTGTAATAGAGTGCAGGGTAAAGTATGTCACCACGGAACAGACAGACCAACTGTTGAGGGGGGTTTATTAACAGGAGCAATATTCTCCTTGCAGGGAGAAAACAGTAGAATATAAACTGATAAAACAACTGTGCAAAAATATGGGAAGCAGTATAAGTTCCCAGACAGTCAAACAGTATAACAGTAATAAACGGAATTTCTGGGGAAAACACTTATCAGTCTGATGAGGACTTGCTTGTAGGGTCGTCTTCTCCAACGTAGGTGCTGAGAAACAGCGGCACTTGTCATCCCTCTGTTATCCGTGGGCTGTGTAGTCCCTAGGAACCCGCAACCTGGCGTTTAAGGGGTTACTGTGGTAAGCAGAGGGGATGCTAGGCAAACGGGGTTCCCTGTGCTCTGAGTCTTTTCCTTCAACTGTGCAGCCTATCCTGGGAGAACGATGCTCAGTCTATTTTGGGGTCTCCCAACACCAATCAGGGGCTCTGCACTAATACCGTGGTACTAGGGGCCACTGTCTCTGTACGGCCCACTGTCTCTGCACGGGTTACTGTCTCTGCATGGGCGTCAGGGCACACCTCTCCAGTCACAGCAGAGTCCGCCTTCACGTACTCACAGGATGCAGTCTTTCTGGACAATCTCCCTTTATCAGTCCTCCGACCGGGAGCTCTCTCTTCCCAGGAGCGCAGCTGCATGCTGTTCTGTATTCGCTGCTCTGTCTGCTGCACGCACTGCTCTCTATGCTGCGTGCGCTGCTCTGTGTCCAGTACACGCTCCTCTAGCCCTGGAAAACGCGCCCTTTCTCTCCCTCAGCCCAGCTTCCTTCCTGTCCTGATCTCTAAGTCTGCCCCCAGGGAAACCTGCTGCACAGCTAAGTGGTTCCATGCACGGAGCAGAGAAGGTAACCCCCTTATAATTGATGGACATTTCCAACTTGGAGTCCTGACAGACTGCAGTAGATAAAGAAAAACTTTTTGCTAAATAAACGTATTTACATAGTAACATAGTTAGTAAGGCCGAAAAAAGACATTTGTCCATCCAGTTCAGCCTATATTCCATCATAATAAATCCCCAGATCTACGTCCTTCTAGAGAACCTAATAATTGTATGATTCCAGATTCTCACTGCCCTAACAGTAAAGAATCCTCTTCTATGTTGGTGGAAAAACCTTCTCTCCTCCAGACGCAAAGAATGCCCCCTTGTGCCCGTCACCTTCCTTGGTATAAACAGATCCTCAGCGAGATATTTGTATTGTCCCCTTATATACTTATACATGGTTATTAGATCGCCCCTCAGTCGTCTTTTTTCTAGACTAAATAATCCTAATTTCGCTAATCTATCTGGGTATTGTAGTTCTCCCATCCCCTTTATTAATTTTGTTGCCCTCCTTTGTACTCTAGTTCCATTATATCCTTCCTGAGCACCGGTGCCCAAAACTGGACACAGTACTCCATGTGCGGTCTAACTAGGGATTTGTACAGAGGCAGTATAATGCTCTCATCATGTGTATCCAGACCTCTTTTAATGCACCCCTTGATCCTGTTTGCCTTGGCAGCTGCTGCCTGGCACTGGCTGCTCCAGGTAAGTTTATCATTAACTAGGATCCCCAAGTCCTTCTCCCTGTCAGATTTACCCAGTGGTTTCCCATTCAGTGTGTAATGGTGATATTGATTCCTTCTTCCCATGTGTATAACCTTACATTTATCATTGTTAAACCTCATCTGCCACCTTTCAGCCCAAGTTTCCAACCTATCCAGATCCATCTGTAGCAGAATACTATCTTCTCTTGTATTAACTGCTTTACATAGTTTTGTATCATCTGCAAATATCGATATTTTACTGTGTAAACCTTCTACCAGATCATTAATGAATATGTTGAAAAGAACAGGTCCCAATACTGACCCCTGCGGTACCCCACTGGTCACAGCGACCCAGTTAGAGACTATACCATTTATAACCACCCTCTGCTTTCTATCACTAAGCCAGTTACTAACCCATTTACACACATTTTCCCCCAGACCAAGCATTCTCATTTTGTGTACCAACCTCTTGTGCGGCTCGGTATCAAACGCTTTGGAAAAATCGAGATATACCACGTCCAATGACTCACCGTGGTCCAGCCTATAGCTTACCTCTTCATAAAAACTGATTAGATTGGTTTGACAGGAGCGATTTCTCATAAACCCATGCTGATATGGAGTTAAACAGTTATTCTCATTAAGATAATGAGATAATCCAGAATAACATCCCTCAGAAACCCTTCAAATATTTTACCAACAATAGAGGTTAGACTTACTGGCCTATAATTTCCAGGTTCACTTTTAGAGCCCTTTTTGAATATCGGTACCACATTTGCTATGCGCCAGTCCTGCGGAACAAACCCCGTCGCTATAGAGTCCCTAAAAATAAGAAATAATGGTTTATCTATTACATTACTTAGTTCTCTTAGTACTCGTGGGTGTATGCCATCCGGACCCGGAGATTTATCTATTTTAATCTTATTTAGCCGGTTTCGCACCTCTTCTTGGGTTAGATTGGTGACCCTTAATATAGGGTTTTCATTGTTTCTTGGGATTTCACCTAGCATTTCATTTTCCACCGTGAATACCGTGGAGAAGAAGGTGTTTAATATGTTAGCTTTTTCCTCGTCATCTACAATCATTCTTTCCTCACTATTTTTTAAGGGGCCTACATTTTCAGTTTTTATTCTTTTACTATTGATATAGTTGAACAGTTTGGGATTAGTTTTACTCTCCTTAGCAATGTGCTTCTCTGTTTCCTTTTTGGCAGCTTTAATTAGTTTTTTAGATAAAGTATTTTTCTCCCTATAGTTTTTTAGAGCTTCAATGGTGCCATCCTGCTTTAGTAGTGCAAATGCTTTCTTTTTACTGTTAATTGCCTGTCTTACTTCTTTGTTTAGCCACATTGGGTTTTTCCTATTTCTAGTCCTTTTATTCCCACAAGGTATAAACCGCTTACACTGCCTATTTAGGATGTTCTTAAACATTTCCCATTTATTATCTGTATTCTTATTTCTGAGGATATTGTCCCAGTCTACCAGATTAAGGGCATCTCTAAGCTGGTCAAACTTTGCCTTCCTAAAGTTCAGTGTTTTTGTGACTCCCTGACAAGTCCCCCTAGTGAAAGACAGGTGAAACTGTACAATATTGTGGTCGCTATTTCCTAGATGCCCGACCACCTGCAGATTTGTTATTCTGTCAGGTCTATTAGATAGTATTAGGTCTAAAAGTGCTGCTCCTCTGGTTGGATTCTGCACCAATTGTGAAAGATAATTTTTCTTGGTTATTAGCAGAAACCTGTTGCCTTTATGGGTTTCACAGGTTTCTGTTTCCCAGTTAATATCCGGGTAGTTAAAGTCCCCCATAACCAGGACCTCATTATGGGTTGCAGCTTCATCTATCTGCTTTAGAAGTAGACTTTCCATGGTTTCTGTTATATTTGGGGGTTTGTAACAGACCCCAATGAGAATTTTGTTACCATTTTTCCCTCCATGAATTTCGACCCATATGGACTCGACATCCTCATTTCCTTCGCTAATATCCTCCCTTAAAGTGGACTTTAGACAAGACTTTACATAGAGACAAACCCCTCCTCCTCTCCGATTTTTACGATTTAGAAAAATGTTTAATATTTAAATGTGTATTATTTATGTTATTTATTTATTTCAGCATATTTCTTGGAGAACCCCTTTAAAGATGTTGAAATATACATTCAAAATTCTGTTTTCTCACAACATCTGCCTTCCAGGGATTGCCAGTAGAATGCCCAATAAATGTGTGCCGTTATAATGACTACTTTATCTTATATGTCTGCAATTCTAAGGGACGTTATATACATACTATCACATGTATTTGTGAAATATATTAGTAGTAGTTTTATGAGCTTGAAACTTGGCCTTTAGTCATCTTAATATCAACTGGATGACGGATGTGCCTGCAGGTTCAGCAAGTGAGTGACCTCTAATCACACCTAGTGCCAATAGTGTTAGGCTGGGGTCACACTTGCGAGTTCAATGCGAGAAACTCACATCAATACCCGGCACTGCTGCTGGCACTCGGGACCGGAGTTTGCAGCTGCATGTATTTCTATGCAGCCGCACGCTCCGGTCCCGAGTGCCGGCGGCAGTGCCTGGACTTGATGCTAGAGACTCGTGTGAGTTTCTCGCATTGAACTCGCAAGTGTGACCCCAGCCGTAAAGAGCGGACGCCTATGTGAAACTAGAGCAGTTTAGCCCTTTAGATTGTGCAGTTGATAGTTGCATCTAAGGTTTTGTACAGTGCCTTTATAATTCAACACAGGCACACTACTACTAAAAAATGAACTAATTGTTAAATAAAAATTAGTTTAATTGCTAAATTAAAATGTATTTAATTGCTTACCCTTTTTATTTTACATAAAAGAAAAAATCCACAAAGAAAACATATAAATATGAAATAAACATATTTGTTTCACAGAATTTGTAAACGTCAGATATTTTTTAAATATTACATCATTTATTCTACACAGTGAAAGACATAAAAAAAATGGCAGAGTTGCTGTTCAATCTTTGGGCCTCTCCAACACCCCTGGTTCCCAATACCTCTTTGCCTGCATGGCTACTAAGGTCTGGATTATCACAGGTCCTTTCAATCCGACTTTCATGCAGGGTGCCTGAATACTCTTGCCCCCTACATTACCACCTACTGTTCCTTTGTGGTGGTCTGGGTAACTATTTTTGTGCTTAGCAGTATGCACTTTATTCTTGGGGTGCATTGGGTTATAAAGTGCTTACCTGGCTTGGGTTACAATATCATCTGTGAGGATGCCCTCATTTGATCTTATATTGCTACATGCTTTTTGTTATTGTGTCATATCATGTATCTCCATACCTGAGATATCGGGCTTTGATTTATGCTTCTGATAACCCTTATTGTCTCCTGTATGCTATATTATTGTCTATGCTTCTTTGGTATCGCAAGTGACTTCCCATCAAGCATTATGCATGTACTATTATTCATTGCTTCTTTCATGCATTAGGCTGCACCCTTGTTCACCTTGGGTCTTGGCCCATTCAGCTGGAGTCCTGCTAAGCAACCCCATCTGGCCTACTGTTACTCCATTAGTCTTGGCTACAGATACCATGGGTTTCACTCAACCCAAGTCCGGTATCTCCATCTCTTCTTCTTCTTTATCAACCCCTCCAGAGGAAATGGAATAAATGAATCGAGACAAAGTGTCAGCATTAGCATTCTCTTTGCCGTAACAATACTTGATGGAGTAATTAAACTTTGCCATTTGGGTGACCCACCTCTGTTCCAGAGACCCCAGCTTAGCACTTTGCAGAGGAGCCAATGGAATACTGTCAGTCCGACCCAAGACCTGCACTCCAGTGAGGTATTCAGGGAATTTCTTGGTCAGGGCCCATACAAGCGCCAACAACTCCATCTTAAAGGAACTGTAGTTATCTTGGTATCGATCCAAGTGTCTCAAGGCCCTACTGCCATATGATATGACTCATTCCTGGACCTCCTGGTCCTGGGTTAGCGATGCTCCCAATCCGTGAAGACTTCCATCCGTACAAAGAGCGAATTGTCAATCATATTGTGCATGTGCCAACATTGGTCAAGGCTTCTTTCAGCTGATCCAGGGCTCATTGTTGCTATGGTCCTCAGGCAATGGGTCAATTCTTTGAGCCTTTTACGACCCCCTTTAGTAAACTGTGAAGAGGCTCGGATATTTTAGCAAAGTTCGAGATGAAACATCGACAATATCCTGTTAGTCCCAGGAAGACTCACGGCTCTCGAAAGGTCAGTGGTGAAGGCCAGTTCCTTACAGCTTCCACTTTGCTTCCCATAGGGTGTATCCCACTCAAAGACATTACATGCCCTAGATATTCGATTTCTGTTTGAAACAAATGACACTTTCAGGGCTTCAACTTCAGACTATGGGCCTGTAGGCAGGTCAGCGCTTGTCCTTGTCTTTGTAGATGTTGCTCCAAGATGGGTGCATGAATGATGATGTTGTCCAGATAGATAAAGATGGATTCAAAATTCAGGTCACCCAAACAGCCCCATTAACTGCTGAAATGTCCCATGTGCATTGGTGAGTTTGTAAGGCATTCTATTGAACTAGTACAAGCCCATGAAAAAAATGAAAGCTGTCTTCGGCTTGTCTCTTCCAGCAACCAGATCCTGCCAGTAGCCACTTGCCAGATTTAACGTGGAGAAATACTGGGCCTGTCGAACCCCCGCAAGGACTATTCCACTCTAGACATAAGCATCTCATATGGTGACACTATTTAACTTGCAGTAGTCGACACAGAATCTCAAGCATCCATCCTTCTTTCAGACGAGCACTATCGGTGTTGTCCATAGACTCTGACTCTCCTGCACTACTCCACTATTCAACATCTGTGATAGCATGGCTTGGCTTCCTGGTAAATTAGGAGGACATTGTTGATTTCACTCACGGATCGGAGGTGTGTCATCCATTGGAATCTCGTGTTCAATGTGGGTTGTGCTTCCAAAATCATTAATTTATGAAGAAAGCAGCTTGAAACTCCCATAACAGGTCTTCTATCTGCTGAATTTGTTTGGAGGAGAACTTACTGGGGTCCAGTTGTATTATTTGGAGGATCTTCCAGACATTCCACTGTAGAGTCTGCTCTGTCCTCAGAGCTTTGGACACAGACACAGTGAACTGATCCTGTTCTTCAACATGCACAACAGGAAAATCATGTACATTGGCAAACTGGGTGGCCACTTGTCTATCCACCACTGTTGCCATAGTATGTGGGTTTGTCAGGCCTTTTTGGGTTCCTGTTGTCTTCTTGGGCTTAATAATTACCTCTATCCCAATGAGTCTTTAGTGACTACCCACATCCATCTGTACAATCTGCTCCTGAGTCCTGATGAGGCAAGATAATATTTGTGAAGGAATTTTAGGCACTTTTAGCCATCCAATCTAACATGGCCTCCACATGTTCTGACCTCATCAATCGTTCTGCGGTAGTGGGGCCTACTAAATAATGCCAGACATCCTGTAGAAGGAGTTGCATTTGCACACATAACAAGCGCAGATTGACCAAACCCTCTCCCTGTATCAACTACACTATCACAACCAGCAGCACCACGGCCACATCCTGCTCTCCTTATTTTTGTATCCGTTAAAAAACCTTGTAGGCAAGAGGCTGGATGGATTTAGGCAGTCAAGTCAAGGCTATTATGCCACAGAGCAACAGCTTTTTATGGCACAAAGTACAAGTTTTTTTTTTCCAAAGAGTACAAGGTTTATATGGCACAGAGCAATAGGAATTTTTGCCACAGAGCAACAGGTTTTTATGGCAAAGACCACAAGGCTTTTATGGCACAAAGCAACAGGCTGTTAGGGCAGTCTACACAATGCTGTATTGGCACAGAGGAACAGGCTTTTATGGCACAGGGAAACAGGCCGATATGGCATAGAGAAGTGAGAACCACACTGACAAACAGAATGGTGGCGCAACCCTCGACATGGTGAGCTGGCCAACCACAGCCATGCCAGTACTTGGCATGGATGTGATGGCTCCGAAAATGCCTACAGCCTAAAAGCTTATTCATTGGCCGTGCAGAAGCCTTTCATCAAGCTTTTTCTGACTGTGAACGTTAACATTATGATGGACTTCCAGGAAAAAAATCTGTGTTTAGACTCCATCACCAGATGCTAGGAGTCTGGTATGGACTCCAATCTTTACCATTCGGGTTCGCTCATCACTAGTTTTGATCTAAGCTATTCCATTGTAGCACTGGCAGTATGTTTAGGGTGGTTGTCCTGCTGGAAGGTGAACCTGCGCCCCAATTTCAGGTCTTTTGCTTCCTCTAACAAGTTTTCTTCCAGGATTGCCCTGTATTTAGCTCCATCCATCTTCCCATCAATTTTGACCAGCTTTCATGTCCCTGCTGAAGAAGATTATCTCCACAGCATGATGCTGTCACTATCATATTTGACAGTGGGAATGCTGTTTGCAGGGTGGTGTGCAGTGTTTGTTTTCTGACACACATAGCGTTTTGCAATAGCTCAAAAAGCAGGGGCGTAACGGTCCGTGGTCTCCCATTGTATCTGTCCATGACAATGCACGCTGCTTGCCAATCAGAAGCCAGTAGCCGAAGTCAGCGTGATGTGATACGTTCCTGTCCCTCATCAAAGTCAGCTGCCGGCTTCACAACAGGATATGCAGGATGAGAGCAAAGGGAAGGTGAGTAGAGTATTTATATTTTTTTTTAAAATAAGTGGCAATACTACTATATATGACTATGGGGGTGCATTATACTACTATATTGAGACTATGGGGTGCATTATACTACTAATATATGTGGCTATTATTATTTATCTATATAGTACCATTAATTCCATGGTGCTGTACATGACAAAGCGCTTACATACAGATTTATAGATATCGTTTACAGTAAACAAATTTACAGTGATAGACTGGTACAGAAGGGAGAGGACTCTGTCCTTACGGACTTACATTCCATGGGGGCGCATTAGTGGGGACTATTCTACTGGGACTATGGGGCACATTAGTGTATTATACTACTATATGTGACTATGGGGATGCATTATACTACTATATATGACTATAGGGTGCATTATAATAATATATGTGACTATGGAGATGCATTACACTACTATATATGACTATAGGGTGCATTAGGGCATTATGCTACTCTATATGACAGTGGGGTGCATTGCACTTTATGGATGACTATAGAGTGCATTACACTCCTATGTATGACTAATGAGTGCATTATACTGCTATGTGTGAATATGAGGGTGCATTGTACTTTTTGAAGGACTATGGAGTTCATCATACTACTATGTGAGACAATAGGGGTGTATTATGCTACTATGTATAACTATAGGCGTGCATTACACTTTTTGGATGACTATGTGCTGTGCATTAGACTTTATGGATAACTATGGGGTGCATTATACTACATCTATGACTGAGCTGTGCATTATAGTTTATGGATGACTATGTGTTGTGCATTATACTACATGGATGACAATGGGCTGTGCAGTATATTATCTGGAGAACTATGGACTTTACATTATACTATATGGAGGACTATGGGATGCATTATACTATATGGAGGACTATGGGATGCATTATACTATATGGAGGACTATGGGGAGTGCGTTATGCTTCTGCTTTGGAGCCCCATGACTTGTATATGTGCCCCTGGTGAGTACCAAATCTTGCATTGGGTCCATCAAAGTCTGGCTACGCCATTGTCTAAAAATTCTACTTTGATCTTATCTGACAAGAGAACCTTCTTCCACATGCCAGCTGTGTCCCCTACATGGCTTTTTTGCAAACTGCAAATGGGACTTCTAATGGTTTTCTTTAAAAAATGTTTTTCTCTTCGCCACTTTTCCATAAAGGCCAGGTTTATGAAGAATATAACTAATAGGTGTCCTGTGGATACATTCTCCTACCTGAGCTGTGGATTAAGATCCGCTTGTTGGCTTCTATAATTAGTACTCCCCTTGCTTGGCATGTCAGTTTAGGTGGACCACCATGTCTTGGTAGGTCTGCAGTTGTGGAATACTCCTTTCATTTTTGGAAGATAGGTTGAACAGTGTTCTGTGAGATTTGAGAGTTTGGACTATTTTCTATAACTTATCTCTGCTTTACACTGCTCCACAGCTTTATCCCTGACCTGTCTGGTGTGTTCAATGGTTTTCATTATGCTGTGTTATCCCTAATGTTCTCAAACAAACCTCTGAGGCCTTCACAGAACAGCTGTAGACATACTGAGAATACGTTACACACAGGTGGACTCAACTTACAAATTATATGACATCTGGGAGCAATCAGTCACTTAGGATTTTATCTAGGGTATCAGACTGCATGGGGCTGAATACAAATACAAATCACATTTTTTAGCTTTATACTTTTATACTTATTAAAAAATGTATCATTTCCTTTACACTTTATACTTTCTGCTTTGTGTTGGTATATCACATAAATATATTAACCCCTTCATGACCTTGGGATTTTTCATTTTTCCGTGTTCGTTTTTCACTCCCCTCCTTCCTAGAGCCATAACTTTTTTATTTTTCCGTGAATTTGGCCATGTGAGGGCTTATTTTTTGCGGGACGAGATGTACTTTTGAACGACATCATTGGTTTTAGCATGTCGTGTACTAGAAAATGGGAAAAAAATTCCAAGTGCGGTGAAATTGCAAAAAAAGTGCAATCCCACACTTGTTTTTTGTTTGGCTTTTTTGCTAGGTTCACTAAAGGCTAAAACTGACTTGAAATTATGATTCTCCAGGTCAGTACGAGTTCATAGACACCTAACATGACTAGGTTTTTTTTTTTATCTAAGTGGTGAAAAAAACATTCCAAACTTTGCTAAAAAAAAAAAAATAAAAATGCGCCATTACTCGTAGCGTCTCCATTTTTCGTGATCTGGGGTCGGTTGAGGGCTTATTTTTTGCGTGCCGAGATGACGTTTTTAATGATAGCATTTTGGTGCAGACACGTTCTTTTGATCGCCCGTTATTGCATTTTAATGCAATGTCGCGGCGACCTAAAAAACGTAATTCTGGCGTTTCGAATTTTTTTTCTCGCTACGCCGTTTAGCGATCAGGTTAATGCTTTTTTTTAATTGATAGATCGGGCGATTCTGAGCGCGGCGATACCAAATATGTGTAGATTTGATTTTTTTATTATTGATTTATTTTGATTGGGGCGAAAGGGGGGTGATTTAAACTTTTATATTCTTTTCATTTTTTTCACATTTTTTTTTACTTTTTTTTTTTACTGTTGCCATGCTTCAATAGCCTCCATGGGAGGCTAGAAGCAGGCACAACGCGATCGGCTCTGCTACATAGCAGCGATCTGCTGATCGCTGCTATGTAGCAGAAATGGAGGTGTGCTGTGAGCGCCGACCACAGGGTGGCGCTTACAGCCACCAGTCATCAGTAACCATAGAGGTCTCAAGGACCTCTATGGTTACAATGGAGATGCATCGCCGACCCCCGATCATGTGACGGGGGTCGGCGATGACGTCATTTCCGGCCGCCCGGCCGGATGCGGTAGTTAAATGCCGCTGTCTGCGATTGACAGCGGCATTTAACTAGTTAATAGGTGCGGGCAGATCGCGATTCTGCCCGCACCTATTGCGGGCACATGTCAGCTGTTCAAAACAGCTGACATGTCCCGGCTTTGATGCGGGCTCACCGCGGAGCCCTGCATCAAAGCAGGGGATCTGACCTTGGACGTACTATCCCGTCCAAGGTCAGATAGGGGTTAAAAAAAGGCGTTGGGACCTCTCTATTCTTGATAACTAGAGTTGAGCGACCTTGACCTTTTTAGAGTCGAGCCGGGTTTCGCGAAACCCGACTATCTCAAAAGTCGGGTCGAGTGAAATCGGCCGATTATGACGTAAAGTCGGGATCGACCGAAACACGAAACCCAATGCAAGTCAATGGGGCAGCATAGTCGGCAGTGAGTGGGGGCCAGGAAAACACCTAGAGTGCCCATTTTAATGTCAAAACCATCCATTCTTCTTAATGAAGCTTGTCAAGCGTAATTTACCTTATAATAATTGGAAGGCATTTGAAATTGGGGGTCATTTGGCTAAAGTTGTGGTGGGTAGGGCTGGTTCAAGTAATTAGTGGGCCCAGGAAATCTGGACCACGTCACGGCAGTGGAGCAGGGAGAGGTAAGTATTTCAACTTTGCAAGTGCTGTGAACCTGAGCAAGCGGGGGGGCCCACTCGTTGGCATTGGCACTGGCACAGGGCCCCTCAAAGTACAGCGGTGTGTTTGCACGGCGGGGGCGCCTCCCTCCGGCAGCAACACTTTTGCGTACCATGAGAGGCCCTGTGCCAGTGACGTCGCCAACTAGTATTCTTCCCCCCACCTGATGAAGGAACCTGCACTTTCATCTGCACCTTCCTGTTTGTCCCCGTGTAAGGTGGTATGGTATGCGGGAAGGGGGACCTGACTTTCAGCAGGGTCACAATCTTGCAGTGTAGCGTGCACGGGAAATGTTGCGTTATGGGTCAATGTACCAGCAGACTCATCTATCACTGGCTGGGCAATGGGCAGGATGAGGAGGAAACACAGATATAGGCCCAAAGAATAAAGTGGGCTAAATGCAGTTCAAAATTGGTAACACAGGACTAATCAGGGGGCATTGCAGTGGAGGACAACTGGAATGAGAGGCTGACACAGAGAGTAGGCCCAAATCAGTAAGTAGGCGAAATGCAGTTCAAAATTGGCAACAGTAGTAAACAGGCGGCACAGCTTTGTTAAGTGGAGGAGAACAGCAAGGAGTGGCAGACACCGATAGTAGGCCCCAACCCAACTAGTAGGCCAAATGCAGTCTAACATTAACAACTACTTAACGAGCGCCTGAAAACGGAATTTCAGGACAGGAAACCAGGAGAACAGCAAGGAGCGGCAGACACCGATAGTAGGCCCCAAACCAACTAGTACGCCAAATGCAGTTGTTCCGTTTAACCACAATTTAATGAGAGCCTGAAGATAGAAGTTCAGGAAAGGCAACCTGGAGAACACCTTGGAGTGGAACACACCATCTCTCTACACCCCATACCCAATTTGTAGGTCTAATGCAGCGTAGTTTCCAACAACTACTAAACGAGAGCATGATGATCGAAGCATTGGCGAGGAAACCTGGGGAACACCTTGGAGTGGAACACACCATCTCTCTACACCCCATACCCAATTTGTAGGCCTAATGCAGCGTAGCTTCCAACAACTACTAAACGAGAGCATGATGATCGAAGCATTGGCGAGGAAACCTGGGGAACACCTTGGAGTGGAGCACACCATCTCTCTACAGTGGAACACACCATCTCTCTACACCCCATACCCAATTTGTAGGCCTAATGCAGCGTAGTTTCCAACAACTACTAAACGAGAGCCGGAAGATCGAAGCAATGGAGAGGAAACCTGGGGAACACCTTGGAGTGTAACACACCATCTCTCTACACCCCATACCCAATTTGTAGGCCTAATGCAGCGTAGTTTCCAACAACTACTAAACGAGAGCATGAAGATCGAAGCAATGGAGAGGAAACCTGGGGAACACCTTGGAGTGTAACACACCATCTCTCTACACCCCATACCCAATTTGTAGGCCTAATGCAGCGTAGTTTCCAACAACTACTAAACGAGAGCATGAAGATCGAAGCAATGGAGAGGATACCTGGGGAACACCTTGGAGTGGAACACACCATCTCTCTACACCCCATACCCAATTTGTAGGCCTAATGCAGCGTAGTTTCCAACAACTACTAAACGAGAGCATGATGATCGAAGCATTGGCGAGGAAACCTGGGGAACACCTTGGAGTGGAACACACCATCTCTCTACAGTGGAACACACCATCTCTCTACACCCCATACCCAATTTGTAGGCCTAATGCAGCGTAGTTTCCAACAACTACTAAACGAGAGCCGGAAGATCGAAGCTCAGGAAAGGCAACCTGGAGAACACCTTGGAGTGGAACACACCATCTCTCTACACCCCATACCCAATTTGTAGGCCCAATGCAGCGTAGTTTCCAACAACTACTAAACGAGAGCCGGAAGATCGAAGCTCAGGAAAGGCAACCTGGGGAACACCTTGGAGTGTAACAAACCCTCTCTCTACACCACGGAAGGGCTGATTCTTAGGAAGGAAGGCTGTCGGAAAGAAGCAGGGCGCGTCCGAGGGTGATTATATTCTTATTAGGTTTATACTCACCCTCGGACGCGCCCTGCTTCTTTATTTGTAATGAATGTTTATTTGCAATGTGGTTTTGACTTACTCTATTTTTTTGGTAAATAATGATTTTATTATTTTCATTGTTTTGCATCTTCTTGACAATAATATAAAGAAGACGCGACAGGACAACACTGGGTGGATGCCATATCTGTGTTTAAAATTGAAAAAACCTTTCAGTTAACTACTTGCAGGAGAAAGTTATTTTAGCTGGTGGCCATTTTTAGTACTGTACCAGATTTTTGTTGTATGTGTTTGTTTTTAATGTTAAAATGTCTGCATTTGATATCTCTCCAGTATTTTCTTTTTTATAAGCAACATACTTATTTTTATATTTTCTGATGTTGGTTCCAGCGGTACACGGGCAGCAGTGGTGTGGTCAGTGGAGGCCTAGTGGAAGGAGTGACCGCAGACAGGCATCGAAGGCCTAAAATAATAACACATGGCTGTAGGCAATTTTAAATTGGTTCCAGGGGTACACGGGCAGCAGTGGTGTGGTCAGTGGAGGCCTAGTGGAAGGAGTGACCGCAGACAGGCATCGAAGGCCTAAGATAATAACACATGGCTGTAGGCAATTTTAAATTGGTTCCAGGGGTACACAGGCAGCAGTGGTGTGGTCAGTGGAGGCCTAGTGGAAGGAGTGACCGCAGACAGGCATCGAAGGCCTAAAATAATAACACATGGCTGTAGGCAATTTTAAATTGGTTCCAGGGGTACACGGGCAGCAGTGGTGTGGTCAGTGGAGGCCTAGTGGAAGGAGTCACCGCAGACAGGCATCGAAGGCCTAAAATAATAACACATGGCTGTAGGCAATTTTAAATTGGTTCCAGGGGTACACGGGCAGCAGTGGTGTGGTCAGTGGAGGCCTAGTGGAAGGAGTGACCGCAGACAGGCATCGAAGGCCTAAAATAATAACACATGGCTGTAGGCAATTTTAAATTGGTTCCAGGGGTACACGGGCAGCAGTGGTGTGGTCAGTGGAGGCCTAGTGGAAGGAGTGACCGCAGACAGGCATCGAAGGCCTAAAATAATAACACATGGCTGTAGGCAATTTTAAATTGGTTCCAGGGGTACACGGGCAGCAGTGGTGTGGTCAGTGGAGGCCTAGTGGAAGGAGTCACCGCAGACAGGCATCGAAGGCCTAAAATAATAACACATGGCTGTAGGCAATTTTAAATTGGTTCCAGGGGTACACGGGCAGCAGTGGTGTGGTCAGTGGAGGCCTAGTGGAAGGAGTGACCGCAGACAGGCATCGAAGGCCTAAAATAATAACACATGGCTGTAGGCAATTTTAAATTGGTTCCAGGGGTACACGGGCAGCAGTGGTGTGGTCAGTGGAGGCCTAGTGGAAGGAGTGACCGCAGACAGGCATCGAAGGCCTAAAATAATAACACATGGCTGTAGGCAATTTTAAATTGGTTCCAGGGGTACACGGGCAGCAGTGGTGTGGTCAGTGGAGGCCTAGTGGAAGGAGTGACCGCAGACAGGCATCGAAGGCCTAAGATAATAACACATGGCTGTAGGCAATTTTAAATTGGTTCCAGGGGTACACAGGCAGCAGTGGTGTGGTCAGTGGAGGCCTAGTGGAAGGAGTGACCACAGACAGGCATCGAAGGCCTAAAATAATAACACATGGCTGTAGGCAATTTTAAATTGGTTCCAGGGGTACACGGGCAGCAGTGGTGTGGTCAGTGGAGGCCTACTGGAAGGAGTCACCGCAGACAGGCATCGAAGGCCTAAAATAATAACACATGGCTGTAGGCAATTTTAAATTGGTTCCAGGGGTACACGGGCAGCAGTGGTGTGGTCAGTGGAGGCCTAGTGGAAGGAGTGACCGCAGACAGGCATCGAAGGCCTAAAATAATAACACATGGCTGTAGGCAATTTTAAATTGGTTCCAGGGGTACACGGGCAGCAGTGGTGTGGTCAGTGGAGGCCTAGTGGAAGGAGTCACCGCAGACAGGCATCGAAGGCCTAAAATAATAACACATGGCTGTAGGCAATTTTAAATTGGTTACAGGGGTACACGAGCAGCAGTGGTGTGGTCAGTGGAGGCCTAGTGGAAGGAGTGACCGCAGACAGGCATCGAAGGCCTAAAATAATAACACATGGCTGTAGGCAATTTTAAATTGGTTACAGGGGTACACGGGCAGCAGTGGTGTGGTCAGTGGAGGCCTAGTGGAAGGAGTGACCGCAGACAGGCATCGAAGGCCTAAAATAATAACACATGGCTGTAGGCAATTTTAAATTGGTTCCAGGGGTACACGGGCAGCAGTGGTGTGGTCAGTGGAGGCCTAGTGGAAGGAGTGACCGTAGACAGGCATCGAAGGCCTAAAATAATAACACATGGCTGTAGGCAATTTTAAATTGGTTCCAGGGGTACACGGGCAGCAGTGGTGTGGTCAGTGGAGGCCTACTGGAAGGAGTGACCGCAGACAGGCATCGAAGGCCTAAAATAATAACACATGGCTGTAGGCAATTTTAAATTGGTTCCAGGGGTACACGGGCAGCAGTGGTGTGGTCAGTGGAGGCCTAGTGGAAGGAGTGACCGCAGACAGGCATCGAAGGCCTAAAATAATAACACATGGCTGTAGGCAATTTTAAATTGGTTCCAGGGGTACACGGGCAGCAGTGGTGTGGTCAGTGGAGGCCTAGTGGAAGGAGTGACCGCAGACAGGCATCGAAGGCCTAAAATAATAACACATGGCTATAGGCAATATTAAATTGGTTCCAGGGGTACACGGGCAGCAGTGGTGTGGTCAGTGGAGGCCTAGTGGAAGGAGTGACCGCAGACAGGCATCGAAGGCCTAAAATAATAACACATGGCTGTAGGCAATTTTAAATTGGTTCCAGGGGTACACGGGCAGCAGAGGTGTGGTCAGTGGAGGCCTAGTGGAAGGAGTCACCGCAGACAGGCATCGAAGGCCTAAGATAATAACACATGGCTGTAGGCAATTTTAAATTGGTTCCAGGGGTACACAGGCAGCAGTGGTGTGGTCAGTGGAGGCCTAGTGGAAGGAGTGACCGCAGACAGGCATTGAAGGCCTAAAATAATAACACATGGCTGTAGGCAATTTTAAATTGGTTCCAGGGGTACACGGGCAGCAGTGGTGTGGTCAGTGGAGGCCTACTGGAAGGAGTCACCGCAGACAGGCATCGAAGGCCTAAAATAATAACACATGGCTGTAGGCAATTTTAAATTGGTTCCAGGGGTACACGGGCAGCAGTGGTGTGGTCAGTGGAGGCCTAGTGGAAGGAGTGACCGCAGACAGGCATCGAAGGCCTAAAATAATAACACATGGCTGTAGGCAATTTTAAATTGGTTACAGGGGTACACGGGCAGCAGTGGTGTGGTCAGTGGAGGCCTATTGGAAGGAGTGACCGCAGACAGGCATCGAAGGCCTAAAATAATAACACATGGCTGTAGGCAATTTTAAATTGGTTTCAGGGGTACACGGGCAGCAGTGGTGTGGTCAGTGGAGGCCTAGTGGAAGGAGTGACCGCAGACAGGCATCGAAGGCCTAAAATAATAACACATGGCTGTAGGCAATTTTAAATTGGTTCCAGGGGTACACGGGCAGCAGTGGTGTGGTCAGTGGAGGCCTACTGGAAGGAGTGACCGCAGACAGGCATCGAAGGCCTAAAATAATAACACATGGCTGTAGGCAATTTTAAATTGGTTCCAGGGGTACACGGGCAGCAGTGGTGTGGTCAGTGGAGGCCTAGTGGAAGGAGTGACCGCAGACAGGCATCGAAGGCCTAAAATAATAACACATGGCTGTAGGCAATTTTAAATTGGTTCCAGGGGTACACGGGCAGCAGTGGTGTGGTCAGTGGAGGCCTAGTGGAAGGAGTGACCGCAGACAGGCATCGAAGGCCTAAAATAATAACACATGGCTGTAGGCAATTTTAAATTGGTTTCAGGGGTACACGGGCAGCAGTGGTGTGGTCAGTGGAGGCCTAGTGGAAGGAGTGACCGCAGACAGGCATCGAAGGCCTAAAATAATAACACATGGCTGTAGGCAATTTTAAATTGGTTCCAGGGGTACACGGGCAGCAGTGGTGTGGTCAGTGGAGGCCTACTGGAAGGAGTGACCGCAGACAGGCATCGAAGGCCTAAAATAATAACACATGGCTGTAGGCAATTTTAAATTGGTTCCAGGGGTACACGGGCAGCAGTGGTGTGGTCAGTGGAGGCCTAGTGGAAGGAGTGACCGCAGACAGGCATCGAAGGCCTAAAATAATAACACATGGCTGTAGGCAATTTTAAATTGGTTCCAGGGGTACACGGGCAGCAGTGGTGTGGTCAGTGGAGGCCTAGTGGAAGGAGTGACCGCAGACAGGCATCGAAGGCCTAAAATAATAACACATGGCTGTAGGCAATTTTAAATTGGTTCCAGGGGTACACGGGCAGCAGTGGTGTGGTCAGTGGAGGCCTACTGGAAGGAGTCACCGCAGACAGGCATCGAAGGCCTAAAATAATAACACATGGCTGTAGGCAATTTTAAATTGGTTCCAGGGGTACACGGGCAGCAGTGGTGTGGTCAGTGGAGGCCTAGTGGAAGGAGTGACCGCAGACAGGCATCGAAGGCCTAAAATAATAACACATGGCTGTAGGCAATTTTAAATTGGTTACAGGGGTACACGGGCAGCAGTGGTGTGGTCAGTGGAGGCCTAGTGGAAGGAGTGACCGCAGACAGGCATCGAAGGCCTAAAATAATAACACATGGCTGTAGGCAATTTTAAATTGGTTTCAGGGGTACACGGGCAGCAGTGGTGTGGTCAGTGGAGGCCTAGTGGAAGGAGTGACCACAGACAGGCATCGAAGGCCTAACAAAACAAAAATGTCAATACAATGGTATTGTCAGTGGCAGGCATTGAAGGATGTCAGCGCATAGACTAAACATTGGTGGAGCTGTGAGATAATTTTGCAAGTGGTAGAGCACTGTTTGAGCTGGGGTGGGGGGAAACTGTCTTGTGGCCGGCGGTACAGGCCCAGGGCCCCTCATATTACAACGGTGTGTCTGACGTTGGGTGCGCACCACCACCGCCAGAGACACTTTATTGTACTAGGAGGGACCCAGTGGCAGTGCCGTCGACCAAAAGCGGGCTCACCCACCTCTTCAGACAAACTGCACTCTCACGGGTGCTGTCGCCAAGTGTCGATACCACGGCCCCGTGTGGGGAGTTTGGCCATTTAGTGAGGTGTAAACATGTCGTATGCTGGACAATCAGGTGCAGAAAATTACGAGATTGGAAAAGGCATTCAGAATAGTCCACAGGCAAGACCTTTTCATAGGAAAGCTAGGTGTCAGCCGGGCAAGGTGGGGCAAAAGATTTCGAAATCCAGTTGTGGTTCATTTTAATGAAGGTTAGATCATCTACATTTTGGGTAGCCAGACGAGTCCTTTTTTCTGTTAGTATTGAACCTGCAGCACTGAATACTCTTTCTGATAGGACACTAGCTGCCGGGCAAGCAAGCTCCTGCAATGCATATTCTGCCAATTCTGGCCAGGTGTCTAATTTTGATGCCCAGTAATCAAATGGGAATGACGGTTGAGGGAGAACATCGATAAGGGATGAAAAATAGTTTGTAACCATACTGGACAAATGTTGTCTCCTGTCACTTTGAATTGATGCTGCAGTACCTGTCCTGTCTGCGGTCATAGCAAAATCACTCCACAACCTGGTCAGAAAACCCCTCTGGCCAACGCCACTTCTGATTTCTGCCCCTCTAACTCCTCTGGTCTGCTGGCCCCTGCAGCTCGTGTGAGAACGATCACGGGCGCTGTGTGCAGGGAATGCCAGAAGCAAACGGTCAACAAGAGTTGATTGTTTGGTTGCTAATATTAGTTCCAAGTTCTCATGTGGCATTATATTTTGCAATTTGCCTTTATAGCGAGGATCAAGGAGGCAGGCCAACCAGTAATCGTCATCATTCATCATTTTAGTTAAGCGTGTGTCCCTTTTGAGGATACGTAAGGCATAATCCGCCATGTGGGCCAAAGTTCCAGTTCTCAAATCTGCGGTTGTGCTTGGTTGAGGGGCAGTTTCAGGCAAATCCACGTCACTTGTGTCCCTCAAAAAACCAGAACCCGGCCTTGCCGCGCCACCAATTTCCAGTGGCCCCGGAAAAGCTTCCTCATTAAAAATATAATCATCCCCATCATCCTCCTCGTCCTCCTCCTCCTCTTCGCCCGCTACCTCGTCCTGTACACTGCCCTGGCCAGACAATGGCTGACTGTCATCAAGGCTTTCCTCTTCCTCAGCTGCAGACGCCTGATCCTTTATGTGCGTCAAACTTTGCATCAGCAGACGCATTAGGGGGATGCTCATGCTTATTATGGCGTTGTCTGCACTAACCAGCCGTGTGCATTCCTCAAAACACTGAAGGACTTGACACATGTCTTGAATCTTCGACCACTGCACACCTGACAACTCCATGTCTGCCATCCTACTGCCTGCCCGTGTATGTGTATCCTCCCACAAAAACATAACAGCCCGCCTCTGTTCACACAGTCTCTGAAGCATGTGCAGTGTTGAGTTCCACCTTGTTGCAACGTCTATGATTAGGCGATGCTGGGGAAGGTTCAAAGAACGCTGATAGGTCTGCATACGGCTGGAGTGTACGGGCGAACGGCGGATATGTGAGCAAAGTCCACGCACTTTGAGGAGCAGGTCGGATAACCCCGGATAACTTTTCAGGAAGCACTGCACCACCAGGTTTAAGGTGTGAGCCAGGCAAGGAATGTGTTTCAGTTGGGAAAGGGAGATGGCAGCCATGAAATTCCTTCCGTTATCACTCACTACCTTGCCTGCCTCAAGATCTACAGTGCCCAGCCACGACAGCGTTTCTTTTTGCAAGAACTCGGACAGAACTTCCGCGGTGTGTCTGTTGTCGCCCAAACACTTCATAGCCAAAACAGCCTGCTGACGTTTGCCAGTAGCTGCCCCATAATGGGAGACCTGGTGTGCAACAGTGGCAGCTGCGGATGGAGTGGTTGTGCGACTGCGGTCTGTGGACGAGCTCTCGCTTCTGCAGGAGGACAAAGAGGAGGAGGAGGGGGTGCGAACGGCTACAGCCAATTGTTTCCTAGACCGTGGGCTAGGCAGAACTGTCCCAAACTTGCTGTCCCCTGTGGACCCTGCATCCACCACATTTACCCAGTGTGCCGTGATGGACACGTAACGTCCCTGGCCATGCCTACTGGTCCATGCATCTGTTGTCAGGTGCACCTTTGTGCTCACAGATTGCCTGAGTGCATGGACGATGCGCTCTTTAACATGCTGGTGGAGGGCTGGGATGGCTTTTCTGGAAAAAAAGTGTCGACTGGGTAGCTCGTAGCGTGGTACAGCGTAGTCCATCAGGGCTTTGAAAGCTTCGCTTTCAACTAACCGGTAGGGCATCATCTCTAACGAGATTAGTCTAGCTATGTGTGCGTTCAAACCCTGTGTACGCGGATGCGAGGCTAAGTACTTCCTTTTTCTAACCATAGTCTCATGTAGGGTGAGCTGGACTGGAGAGCTGGAGATCGTGGAACTAGCGGGGGTGCCGGTGGACATGGCAGACTGAGAGACGGTGGGAGATGGTATTGTTGCCACCGGTGCCCTAGATGCAGTGTTTCCTACTACGAAACTGGTGATTCCCTGACCCTGACTGCTTTGGCCTGGCAAAGAAACCTGCACAGATACTGCAGGTGGTGCAGAAAATGGTGGCCCTACACTGCCGGAAGGGATGTTGCGTTGCTGACTAGCTTCATTGGCCGAGGGTGCTACAACCTTAAGGGACGTTTGGTAGTTAGTCCAGGCTTGCAAATGCATGGTGGTTAAATGTCTATGCATGCAACTTGTATTGAGACTTTTCAGATTCTGTCCTCTGCTTAAGGTAGTTGAACATTTTTGACAGATGACTTTGCGCTGATCAATTGGATGTTGTTTAAAAAAATGCCAGACTGCACTCTTTCTAGCATCGGATACCTTTTCAGGCATTGCAGACTGAGCTTTAACCGGATGGCCACGCTGTCCTCCAACAGGTTTTGGCTTTGCCACACGTTTTGGGCAAGATACGGGCCCGGCAGATGGAACCTGTTGCGATGTTGATGCCTGCTGCGGCCCCTCCTCCTCCGCTTCAGAACTGCTGCCGCCTGCACCCTGTTCCCCCAATGGCTGCCAATCGGGGTCAAGAACTGGGTCATCTATTACCTCTTCTTGTAGCTCGTGTGCAACTTCGTCTGTGTCACCATGTCGGTCGGTGGTATAGCGTTCGTGATGGGGCAACATAGTCTCATCAGGGTCTGATTCTTGATCAGCACCCTGCGAGGGCAATGTTGTGGTCTGAGTCAAAGGACCAGCATAGTAGTCTGGCTGTGGCTGTGCATCAGTGCACTCCATGTCAGATTCAACTTGTAATGGGCATGGACTGTTAACTGCTTCACTTTCTAAGCCAGGGACGGTATGTGTAAAGAGCTCCATGGAGTAACCCGTTGTGTCGCCTGCTGCATTCTTCTCTGTTGTTGTTTTTGCTGAAGAGGACAAGGAAGCGACTTGTCCCTGACCGTGAACATCCACTAACGACGCGCTGCTTTGACATTTACCAGTTTCATGAGAGGAGGCAAAAGAGCTAGAGGCTGAGTCAGCAAGATAAGCCAAAACTTGCTCTTGCTGCTCCGGCTTTAAAAGCGGTTTTCCTACTCCCAGAAAAGGGAGCGTTCGAGGCCTTGTGTAGCCAGACGACGAACCTGGCTCCACAGCTCCAGACTTAGGTGCAATATTTTTTTTCCCACGACCAGCTGATGCTCCACCACTACCACTACCCTCATTACCAGCTGACAATGAACGCCCCCGGCCACGACCTCTTCCACCATACTTCCTCATTGTTTTAAAAACGTAAACAAACTAACGGTATTTGTTGCTGTCACACAAATTACACGGTGAGCTATAACTTCAGTATGATTTAGCTACCCCTTTACAGGTGAGTGAGACCACAACGAAAATCAGGCACAATGTTACACACTCTGTTGTTGGTGGCAACAAATGAGAGAGATGCCACACACGCAGGACTGTCACTGAAGCACAAATGTAAATATTAATCTCCCACTGATTTGATTTTTTTTTTTTTTTAAGGGAGACTTTAGGAAAAAAAATAATAGAATAAAATGATTTTTTCAGGAAGAATTTAGAAACCAAATAAAATAAAATGATTTTTTCAGGGAGAATTTAGAAAACAAATAAAACAAAAAAAGGCTTTCTATGGCCCACTGAGTGAGAGATGACGCACACAGGAGTCAGGAGTGGCACACAAGCCCAGAGGCCAATATTTATCTCCCACTGATTGATGTAGTGATTTTTTCAGGTAGATTTTGGAACCCAAATCAAGCTAAAAAAATAATAGGCTTTCTATGGCCCACAATTGGAGAGAGAGAGAGAGATGGCACACCCAGGAGTCAAGACTGGCACACAAGCAGAAAGGGCAATATTAATCTCCCACTGATTTGTTTTTTTTTGTTTTTTTTTTCAGGGAGACTTTAGGAAAAAAAAAAATAGAATAAAATGATTTTTTCCGGAAGAATTTAGAAACCAAAGAAAATAAAATGATTTTTTCAGGGAGAATTTAGAAAACAAATAAAACAAAAAAAGGCTTTCTATGGCCCACTGAGTGAGAGATGACGCACACAGGAGTCAGGAGTGGCACACAAGCCCAGAGGCCAATATTTATCTCCCACTGATTGATGTAGTGATTTTTTCAGGTAGATTTTGGAACCCAAATCAAGCTAAAAAAAATAATAGGCTTTCTATGGCCCACAATTGGAGAGAGAGAGAGATGGCACACCCAGGAGTCAAGACTGGCACACAAGCAGAAAGGGCAATATTAATCTCCCACTGATTTGTTTTTGTTTTTTTGTTTTTCAGGGAGATTTTAGGAAAAAAAAAATAGAATAAAATGATTTTTTCAGGAAGAATTTAGAAACCAAATAAAATAAAATGATTTTTTCAGGGAGAATTTAGAAAACAAATAAAACAAAAAAAGGCTTTCTATGGCCCACTGAGTGAGAGATGACGCACACAGGAGTCAGGAGTGGCACACAAGCCCAGAGGCCAATATTTATCTCCCACTGATTGATGTAGTGATTTTTTCAGGTAGATTTTGGAACCCAAATCAAGCTAAAAAAATAATAGGCTTTCTATGGCCCACAATTGGAGAGAGAGAGAGAGATGGCACACCCAGGAGTCAAGACAGGCACACAAGCAGAAAGGGCAATATTAATCTCCCACTGATTTGTTTTTTTTTTTTTGTTTTTTTCAGGGAGACTTTAGGAAAAAAAAAAAAATAGAATAAAATGATTTTTTCAGGAAGAATTTAGAAACCAAAGAAAATAAAATGATTTTTTCAGGGAGAATTTAGAAAACAAATAAAACAAAAAAAGGCTTTCTATGGCCCACTGAGTGAGAGATGACGCACACAGGAGTCAGGAGTGGCACACAAGCCCAGAGGCCAATATTTATCTCCCACTTTCTTTTTTTGTTCCAGGGAAAATTTATAAACCCAATAAAAAAAATAATAAATAGGCTTTCTATGGCCCACTATCTGAGAGACAGAGAGAGATGGCACGCTTAGGACTGGCACACAAGCCCAAAGGCCAATATTAATCTCCCTTTTTTTTTTAAGGGAGAATTTATAAAACCAAAAAAAAAAAAAAAATAGGCTTTCTATGGCCCACTATTTGTGAGAGAGATGGCACGCTCAGGACTGGCACACAAGCCCAGAGGCCAATATTAATCTCCCACTTTTTTTTTTTTTTTCCAGGGAAAATTTATAAACCCAATAAAAAAAAAAAAAATAAATAGGCTTTCTATGGCCCACTATCTGAGAGAGAGAGATGGCACGCTTAGGACTGGCACACAAGCCCAAAGGCCAATATTAATCTCCCACTGATTGATTTATTGATTTTTTCAGGTAGAATTTAGAACCCAAATAAAGCAAAAAAAAAAAAAAATGGGCTTTCTATGGCCCACTGAGTGAGTGATGATGCACAAAGGAGTCAAGAGTGGCACACAAGCCCTGAGGCCAATATTTTTCTCCCACTGATTGATGTAGTGATTTTTTCAGGTAGATTTTATAACCCAAATCAAGCAAAAAAATAAATAGGCTTTCTATGGCCCACTGAGTGCGAGATGACACAGACAGGGATGGCACTCTAGCAGAAATGTCAATCTTAATCTCCCACAAAAAAAAAAAAAAAAACAGGGAGTGTCCTTCAATTACTATCTCCCTGCAGTAATCTCAGCCAGGTATGGCAGGCAGCAATAAGGAGTGGACTGATGCACAAATTAAATAAAAAGTGTGTACAAACCAAAAAGATAGCTGTGCAGAAAGGAAGGAACAAGAGGATTTGTGCTTTGAAAAAAGCAGTTGGTTTGCACAGCGGCGTACACACAGCAATGCAGCTATCAGGGAGCCTTCTAGGGCAGCCCAATGAGCTACAGCGCTGAGGGGGAAAAAAAAAATGTAGCTTCCACTGTCCCTGCACACCGAAGGTGGTGTTGGGCAGTGGAAATCGCTACAGCACAAGCGGTTTGGTGGTTAATGGACCCTGCCTAACGGTATCCCTGCTTCTGACGAAGCGGCAGCAACCTCTCCCTAAGCTCAGATCAGCAGCAGTAACATGGCGGTCGGCGGGAACTCCCCTTTATAGCCCCTGTGACGCCGCAGACAGCAAGCCAATCACTGCAATGCCCTTCTCTAAGATGGTGGGGACCAGGACCTATGTCATCACGCTGCCCACACTCTGCGTTTACCTTCATTGGCTGAGAAATGGCGCTTTTCGCGTCATTGAAACGCGACTTTGGCGCGAAAGTCGCGTACCGCATGGCCGACCCCGCACAGGAGTCGGATCGGGTTTCATGAAACCCGACTTTGCCAAAAGTCGGCGACTTTTGAAAATGAACGACCCGTTTCGCTCAACCCTATTGATAACCATCAATCATATAGCTGACAGCTGAGAATTGCAGCCTGTCAGTTTGGCAATGCTGGTTATTAAAAATAGAACAGACCCAATGTCACTTTTTAAAAAAAATGTATTTATTTATAGCATAGGTGCCGGATAATGGATATTCCCATCAGCGACAACAGGCATACGCTGATGTGGGTAGTATTCTCTTATCAGCTAACACCTGTGACGAGAGGTAAAACATTTTCCACTGGTCACAGCTGATGGCTCACAACGTCATTTTACAGCATGGGAACTGCAGCATTCTAACCACTGGTAATGATCTTACTGCCAATCAGAGGCAGTGTTTATCATGCTGCCATGTAGATCACAGCATGGCATACAATGGATGTTCCAGCCCCCCATTGAGATGGGCCCGACTTCATGTTCAGGTACTGTTCTGGCACCCAAACCAACACTTGTTTTTTAATTGTTCATCCGAACCCGCCAGACCCGATCATCCAGGGTTTCACCCCTCATGAGTTATGAATACTTTTTCACAATGCTATATGTGCAAAAGGTTTCCCTATACATTCCACATTGAGATCATCGAGGGTCATAGAGATGATCATTTCGATTCACGGAGAATCAAATTTATATATAATATACATAATATTTCAGTTGAGCAAAAGGGTTCACAAAGCTCACTTCCAGCCTTTTGTTAACCATGACTCAACTTTTTAGAAATGTGTTGTTGCCATCAGTTTCTAAATGAGTTAATTTTTTGAAATGAAATAGAATAATGTATTTCAACTTCTGGTATGTGTTCTATGTTCTGCTGTGAATAAAATATGGCTATAAGAGATTTCCATATCATTGCATTCTTGTTATCGTAACAATTTACACAGCATCCCGACTTATTTTGGAATTGGGATTGTATGTATACTTATATGTAGCGGATGGCTGCATAACAATCAATAGACATTTTAAGTTACATTTTATTTAGTAATACTTACAGGATGATCTTTGTTAAAATTTGGCTCAAATTTCATACAAAGGTGCTGGCACTTATCCAGGTCTTGAACTTTTCTTGGAAAAGAAAGAGCTGTTTGAATGACATAATAAAACATACACTAGAGTCACAAGAAGAAGCTCAAATATACAATTTTCATCAACTTTCAACACGCTTTTCTCAAATGATACATGATGTTGTAAGACTAGAACATGTATAAAGTTGAAGGTCATATATTAAGCATTAAGTTAAAGGGGTTGATCATGTTTGGGGACAATTTTTGGGTATTGAAATGCATTTATTTGGAGAAAGAGACCATTTTGCCAATTAGGTTTTATTAAAAATGTTGCAGCATTGAGCATTTACAGGCTCTTGGTTTCCCTTCGCATTCAAATTAGATGTGATCTTCGTTGTGCGACGCAACGGGAGACGGTGAGGGAGCTGGTAAAGGAAAGCCCTGATGATAAGGAAAGGGGGAAGATGGTGACCCCTCAACACTCCCCTTATGCTGAAATCTGCGTTTCAATCATGCCATTGAATCGGGTCCCCGCCTGAATGACTTCACGGAGGGTTCGTTCACAACATCCAATAACATCATCCTCCTTACACTGGGCTAAACGCTGCAGTCTCTAACCAGACGTAACTCATCTAATAGATGAGCAACTTTGCACAGATCCATCTATACTAGGTGATGTACAAACACCCAGGGTTAATGTCGTCACCAGCAGCATAAACTAGGGTGGTAATGTTTATACATACGTGACAGGAGATGGTAAAGTACGAAAAACCATCTCCATCAACATAGTTTGATCATTATAATGTACAATGACAGTATAAAATAACTATGAAGTGAATTTAGCAGGAATGATTACAGACTAGATGTTGTAACAACAGACCAAAATTATGCTTCGCAATACTGAGCAATATCAAATAGCAGGATAGCAGCCACTGCCAATTATAGATTACTAGAAATAGGCCCGATGCTATCGCATTGGGAGTGCGGTGAAATTTTAACAGACTGCGCCTGCGCAAGTGACATAGATGTCACCGCTATTCCCGCGCATGAGTAGTAACGACGCGGCTGTTACTGCGCCTACGTGGGAATAGCGGAGACTTGTATGTCACTTGCGCAGGCACAAGTGACACTGCCGCGGTGCCTTATGGGATAGCGGTCGGAAGCCCCAACTGGTGATTATATATATATATATAGCAGGGGTGTCAAACTGCATTCCTCGAGGGCTGCAAACAGGTCATGTTTTCAGGATTTCCTTGTACTGCACAGGTGATAATTTA
The DNA here is from genome assembly GCF_032444005.1 of Ranitomeya imitator. NCBI lineage: Eukaryota > Metazoa > Chordata > Amphibia > Anura > Dendrobatidae > Ranitomeya > Ranitomeya imitator. The sequence goes on along the minus strand of NC_091285.1, from coordinate 199,742,306 downwards.
ATCATTATTTGTGTAGGTGATTAAATTATCACCTGTGCAGTACAAGGAAATCCTGAAAACATGACCTGTTTGCAGCCCTCGAGGAATGCAGTTTGACACCCCTGATATATAGAGTGTATGATTAGTGGTGCTGACAGGAGAGCGGACATGTCTCACACCGTTTGTGCTTTCCAATATACCGTATTTTTCGGATTATAAGATGCTCTGGATTATTAGACGCACCCCTAATTTTGAGGAGAAAAATAAGAAAAAAATATTTTTTAATGAAATGGTGGTGCTTCTTATAATCTTTGCATCTTATTGCTTACGGGGGTGGTGGCTGCGGTGAAGTGGGGTCCCAGGGTCGCTGCTGGAGGAGGCAGGAGTGGGGAGATGCTGCAGGCCGCAGGCAGGGATGAGGGGGGGCTCTGATGTGCAGTGTGCTGCTGAGGGGGTCTTGTGCTGCTGCAAGGTGTCTCCGGGTGACCGTCAGTTGCTTGCCGGTGCTGTGGGTGTCTCCGGTGCCCAGCAATGCTGCGGGTGTCTCCGGTGCCCAGCGGTGCTGCGTGGGTGTCCGATGCCCAGTGGTGCTGGGTGGGGGTCCGGCACTACCACAGTGCCATGTGCGGTGGTCTCCAGGAATATGGCTGCTACCGGGGGCAGTGCATGCACAGATGGTGATCTCGGGACCAAGATCTCGAGAGAGGAGGTCTCAGCACCATCTGCGCATGCGCTGCCCCCAGAGGTGGCTATATTCCCAGAGACCACTGAACAGGGAACCGTGGAAGTGCCAGGGCTCTGGCCTGCCACAAAATGTCAGCAAAGCCCTGGGCAGCTCTGGACATCCAGGCAGCACTGGCCAGCAACTGCCGGGTACCCGGAGACACCCGGACACCCCCTCATTCCAGCCTGCGGCCTACACCCACGATATTGATAAGGCTTGCTCGCTTTGCGGCCACAAACTGCGTCTGCACAAGTGACACTACCGCGGTGCCTTATGGGATTCGGAGACAGCGGCCAGAAGTCCCAATTGATGATTATTATATAGGATAAAGCCACTGAAATGGTACGTAAAGAGGATCATTCCAAATTCAAATAAATAGGACATATAAGATGGCATCATTGAGACCCAGCAACTTATCCCTATTAAAACGGAAAATCCACAGGGCCTCCTTAGGCTAGGTTCATATTGCGTTTGTGCAATCCGTTTAGCGCCTAGCGCTAGCAGATTGCGCTAACGCAATGTTGTTTTATGGGGTCGCGTTAAACGTCCCCGCTCTCGCAGATCTCCGATCTGCGAGAGCGGGGAACGGACCCCGGGCGTGCCGCGGACGCTGCAAGCAGCGTCCGCGGCGCGCCACAAAACACCGGCACATCGCCAGCGCGTGCCGAAAATGGCACGTGCTAGTGATGCGCGTCCCCATTGCTGTTAATGGGCGCGCTAACGGACGCGTTGCACGGCGTTAATTTCGCCGTGCAACGCTGTCCGTTAGCGCGGTCACATTAACGCAATATGAACCAAGCCTTACGCAAAACCCTGTTCTCAAAATCCTTCCACCTCAAGGCCCCAATAATAGACAAAGACTGTGCCTGCAATGGTAGATCCCCTTCTGAGAATATAGATTAGAACATATAGGGGACATTAATAGGAAGAAAGAGAAACCAATGGCCAAACACTTCTGGTCACATCATGGTGGAGATGCCCACTGTCTTAGGTTCCAAGGAGCAGAGGATTTCTGCCTGTCCTTTGATAACAGGGTCCTGAGTAAGGAAGCCCAGTGGATTTCCATTTTAATAGCGTAAGGCACTGGGTCTCAATGACCCTATCACTGTCACTGTGCATTATAATAATCAAATCATGTTGATAGAGATGGTTTTTAGTACTTTACCATCTCCTGCCACGTATTTATATACATTACCGCCTTCTTTTATGCTGCTGGTGACAACTCAGTATAGCGGGATCTATATGAAGATGCTCATCTATTACATGATGTACATCTGGTTAGAGACTGCAGTGTTCAGCCCAGTATGAAGAGGATGCTGCTATTGGATGTTGCTGATGAGCCCTCTGTGACCTCACTCTGGCAGGGAACCAATTTTGTAGTGCGATTGGTCCAGGAAAAATCTATCACATTCGCTTCTAGTTATAACCTCAGGATAGAGGTGGGGCCGCATGGTTAAATGTTTGGCGCCTTTCCAATGTCATTCATTATACAGAATGCAGGTACTTTTTTTCCACTCATGGTTAGTGGTTGGGTGAAGCCATTTATTGTCAAACTACAATAATTACCATTGATTCTGCACCTTTGAGCCAAGGGACTTTCACTCAGATCGTCCGTGGGGTGAGCCTATAAATAAAGGCGTTGCACTCTGAGTCATTAGATTGCTATGTGTTGGGGGTTTGCCGTCGCCTATAGTTCTCGTTTTACCATGGCTCACGTTACACAACCCGGTGTGAGGCTGGTTTCACATTTGCGTTTTTTGTCGCTGCGTTTTAACACAAAAAAGCATGCGTTTTTTTTCCTATATTTAACTTTAAAAACACATGCGTTTTTCTGTATGCATTTTGCCGCGTTTGATGACGCATGCGTCGTTTCTATGCTTGCATTTTGTTGCGGAAATGCAACATGTAGTAATTTCTAGAGGCGTAACCCTAGGGATCCAAACCCTAACCCTAACCCTAGCCATTTCTATTTATAGTGGGTTTTCTAGTTGATTTTTATGATTGGCAGCTGTCACACACTAAAGACGCTTTTTATTCCAAAAAATATTTTTTGCGTTTCCACATTTTGAGTGCTACAATTTTTCCATATTTTGGTCCACAGAATCATGTCACACGCCCTCTGTAGTCCCATTGGCGGTGTCTGGATCTTGTTTTTTCTCTTGTGAAATTTCTCATCATGCTTTTAAAAAATGCAAACGCGGTAAAAAACGCATGTAAACGTGTAAAAACGCGGCGTTTTTTTACCGCATACGAAAACGCATGCATCTAAAAAACGCAGCGTTTGCATGCATTTACATGCGTTTTTTTCACCACCTGCATTTGCGTTTTAAACGCTGCGTTTTTAAATGCAAATGTGAAACTGGCCTTAGACTGGCAGACTCGGGAGATTACTAGATGGAGTGAGTTTTGTCAAGAACATTGCCTGGGTTCTCGGCTGGCCGGATTGAGTTCTCAGGCTTTGCCAGAGTTCATCTCAGATTTTGAAGATGTATTCTCTGAGGAGGGGAGTCGAGAGCTACCTCCACACCGTCCTTATGATTGCGCCATACGTCTCATTCCTGGTGCTAAACTGCCTAAGAGTAGGCTATATAACATCTCTTCCCCAGAGAGACAGGCCAAGAAGGACTATATCACGGAGAGTCTGGCCAAGGGTCATATCAGACCCTCGTCACCACCTATTGCTGCCGGGTTCTTCTTTGTTAAGAAGGATGGGGGTTTAATGCTCCCTCTTATTCCGGACCTCTTTAATCAAATTGTGGGGGCTAAATGGTTCTCCAAATTAGATCTCAGGGGGCATATAATCTCATTCGGATGAAGGAGGGGGATGAATGGAAGACGGCGTTTAATACTCCAGAGGGACATTACGAGAACTTGGTTATGCCTTTTGGGTTAAGTAATGCTCCTGCTGTGTTTCGACACTTTGTCAATGATATACTTAGTCACTTAATAGGTAGGTTTGTGGTGGTATATCTCGATGACATCTTAATTTATTTCTCTGACCTCGAGTCTCATCAGGATCATGTACGGCAGGTCCTTCAGGTACTCAGGGACAATAAACTGTTTGCCAGACTTGAGAAATGCATGTTCGCGGTCAAAGAGATTCCGTTTTTGGGTTATTTCTTATCCTCCATAGGTTTTCGTATGGATCCGGCTAAGGTCAGGGCGGTCTTGGAGTGGGATCGTCCTGAGGACCTTAAGGCTTTACAGAGATTTTTAGGTTTTGCAAATTTCTATCGCAAATTTATTAAAGACTTTTCAGTGGTGGCCAAACCATTGACAGACATGACCAAGAGAGGCACGGATTTCTCTGTATGATCCAGTGCGGTCTGTAAAGCTTTTGAAACTTTGAAAAAGTGCTTTTCCACTGCACCCATATTAATACAGCCTGACATCACTCAGCCATTTGTGGTAGAGGTGGATGCCTCTGAGGTAGGGGTGGGAGCTGTATTGTCTCAGGGGATTTCTCCGAGTAAGTGGCGTCTGTGTGCATTTTTCTCGAAACAATTATCTCCTAGTGAGAAGAATTATGATATTGGTAACAGGGAGCTGTTGGCAATTAAATGGGCATTTGAGGAATGGCGTCATTTTTTGGAGGGAGCACTTCACCCTGTCATGGTTATCACAGATCACAAAAATCTGTTGTATTTAGAATCTGCAAAGCGTCTTACACCTAGGCAGGCAAGGTGGTCTCTGTTCTTCGCCAGGTTCAATTTCTACATTACGTACAGGCCAGGAAGTAAGAATGTCAAGGCTGATGCGTTATCCCGTTGTTTCCCGGGGGGTGGAGATAATTGTGAACCAGGTCCTATACTGCAGAAGGGTGTAGTAGTCGCCGCAATTAATTCTGATCTTGAGAGGTGGTAGAGGCACAGGGGGACGCCCCAGCAGCCAATCCATTAGGTAAACTTTTTGTTCCAGCTAATCTCCGTCTCAGGGTCATAAATGAGCATCATGACTCGGTTTTGGCCGGACACCCTGGAAGTAAGGTTACCGCGGACCTACTCACTCGGCGTTTCTGGTGGTCTGGGGTAAGACATGATGTACAGGAATATGTCGCCGCCTGCAGTGTGTTTGCGCGTTCCAAGTCCTCTCGTTCTCACCTGTCTGGGTCTCTCCAACCTTTGGAGATTCCCAATAGACCTTGGACTCATTCGTCAATAGATTTCATCACAGACTTACCGGTTTCGGAGGGTACTACCGTTATTTTAGTCATAGTTGATAGATTTAGAAAGATGTCTCATTTCATTGCGCTCCCCGCATTACCAAATGCTAAGACTCTGGCACAGATCTTTATCAAGGAGGTTGTGAGACTGCATGGTATTCCTTCAGATATTGTCTCAGACCAGGGGGTGCAGTTTATTTCCAAGTTTTGGAGGGCTTTCTGCAGCCAGCTGGGGACTCATTTGTCATTTTCTTCAGCTTTTCATCCTCAATCCAATGGTGAGACTGAACGCGTAAATCAAAATCTTGAAACTTATCTCAGGTGTTTCATCTCAGAGAATCAGGAGGACTGGGTTAAGTACTTACCGTTAGCAGAATTTGCTATAAACAATCGTACTCATGAGTCTACTGGTAAGTCCCTATTTTTCAAGGCATATGGTTTTCATCCTCAATCTAGTTAATTCAATAGGAGGGATTCCTCAGGTGTTCCTGAAGAGGAGAGGTTTTCTTCATCCATCAAGTCCGTATGGCAAGGGGTTCTTGATAAATTAAAGAGGATGGGTTCCAGGTATAAGAATGTGGCTGATCGGAGACGTGTGGAAGGTCCGGGTCTGTCTGTGGGTGATTGGGTTTGGTTGTCCTCGAAAAATATTAAGCTGAGAGTTCCCTCGTGGAAATTGGGCCCTAGGTTTATTGGCCGTTATAGGATTGTGGCCGTCGTGAATTCCGTTGCTTTTCAGCTGGCCTTGCCTCAGTCACTTAAGATCCATAATGTTTTTCATCGCTCCTTACTCAAAAAGGTTGTGGCGTCATCTAATCAGTCCTCTTCACCTCCATCTCCGGTCCTTGTTGATGGAAATCTCGAGTTCCAGATTTCCAGGGTTATGGATTTTCGTTTAGTTCGTCGAACCCTACAATATGTGGTACACTGGAAAGGGTACCTGCTGCCGATGTCCATGTGGTTAAGTTGGTTCGGGCATTTCATACAGCTCATCCTGAGAAACCTGGTCCTGAGGTTCCGGAGGTCCCTCGTAGAAGGGGGGGTACTGTCACAAGGCTACCGTGACAGAGAGATTCCAGAGAACCGCAGCACTCTGGGCCTCATTCACACACAGTGAACAGAAGCTCTTCTCCTGTATTCTGACCTGGCTGCTTTTTGCCAGCAGTGCAGGAGTTAACCTTATTGCTGAGTTGCTGAGAGCTGGATCTCTCAGCTGAAGTGGATTTTGTAATCTGTCCTCTATATAGACCCAGTCCTGAGTTCAGCTATTGTCAGTGAACAGTTCTACTGCCTGGCTTGGGAGGTTGAAGGAGGGTAGTGTTGGAGTTGAAGGTTTATTTACAGAGATTGGTGTCTGCTGTTTTGGTTGCATGTTAAACCTGTTTTCCTTCCTAGTTTTTTCCTTCTCTTCCCTTCTCTGTGTTATCTCTGTGGTTGTGTGAGCATTTGGTGAGTTAGAGACTTTTAGTTACCTTGTCTGTACACCCTGTTATTTGTTGTATTGTTACACTGGTGCAGTCCACCTCCCTTGGGGGGAGAGGGGGCCACTGATAGGGTCTGCACAGGAGACAGGGATACGCTGGTGGCTCAGGTCTCCTAACCATCATAGGTACCCCTGAGATAAGAGAAAGCCAGGACCCCATTATAGTGGCAGGGACAGGTGCGAGTCCCAGTATGCCGTCCTGCCCCTTTATCGCCATTAACGGCATTACAATAGGGGTCCCCCTATTTTAATAGCCAGTAAAGGCTACGCAGACAGCTGCGGGCTGATATTCATTGCAGGCTACAGCTATTGGTCCCCCGGCCGTCGGCTTTCCCCCCCTGGCGTGGAAAATTGCGCGGGAGCCCACGCCATTTTTTCCATTTTTTTTTTAAAAATTCAACGCTCATTAAGGCCTCTTTCACACTTGTGTTGATACGGGTCCGTCGCTATGCGTTGGGCCGACGTACCATCGGAAGTTGTGAAATTTGTGCACGATGTGGGCAGCGGATGCAGTTTTTCAACGCATCCGCTGCCCATGCTGAAGTCCGGGGAGGAGGGGGCGGAGTTTTGGCCACGCATGCATGGTAGAAAATGGCGGACGCGACGTGTGGCCATCCGTCGCGATCCGTCGCTAATACAAGTCTATGGGTAAAAAGCGCATCCTGTGAGCACATTTGCAGGATCCGTTTTTTCCCAAAATGACGGATTGCGACGGATTGCTAAAAACGCAAGTGTGAAAGTAGCCTTAGAAACATCGGCCTTTCTATTATATATCTATCTATAGATATATTTATAGATAGATATATCTATAGATACATAGATGTATCTATCCATATATCTGGCTGCTTTCACACATCAGGTTTTTGCTGTCAGGCACAATCCGGCGAGTTTTGAAAATAACGGATCCGTTTTTTCCGATGGATCCGTTTTTGCCACCGGATTCACTTCATTCTTCCGGATCTGTTTTTTCCGCAGGATCCGTTTTTTTCCGCCGGATCCGTTTTTTCCGCCAGTTCAGTTTTTTCGCAGGATCCGTTTTTTCAAAACTCGCCGGAATTTTTATATAATAATATGCTTGTGCCCAGGAGCGGGCCTGGAGGGGGGGTCTTTATTTCGTGCTCTGCTTAAGTAGGCCAGAAATACCTAGAGATATCAACTCCTTTATTCTTCGGCAAGGACTAAGGAAAACTCACAGGTAAGATTTGTGACCCAATACTATTCTCAGTGGAGTAGCATGCAAGATATGTTGGCAAAATATTGGCCGATACTTCTTGCTGATCCTATCTTAAAGCAGTAGTTACCTCTGCGACCCTCTATTACGGCTAGTAGATCACGCAATTTGGGTGATCATTTGGTTAAAAGTTATTTTGTACCTTGTGCTCCCTCTATGTTCACCTCTGGGCTGACACCTCGCATTGTAGCCTGGGTATGTAAACCCTGTGGTAACCGTGTGGCATGCCCCAACATTGTCCATGCTAATGACTTTTCCTCTTCAGATGGTCGCAGCTTTACCATTACTCAGACCATTACATTCTCTACCACAATAGTAATTTATTATGCGTTATGTCCATGCAATAAAGCATATGTGGGCCTCACTACATGGGCCCTCAAGGTTTGAATACGTGACCATGTCTGGGATATAATTGCTGTGGCCAAGGAAGACAATGTGGAGGTTTTAAAATCTATTCCACACCACTTTAAAACTTTCCACTCCTTTGATTCGTCAGGGCTTAAAGTAAGAGGGATTCACCGTATTGTTCCCAATCTTCGTGGCGGCAACTTAGGCCATCTATTGGCACAAAGGGAGTCTTATTGGATTTGGAAGCTCCGCACTGTACACCCTCATGGCATTAATGAGATTTTAATTTTTGCCCCCTTTCTCTAAATTCACCTATGCTAGTGCATGTAGCCCCCTCATAGAGTATTATGCATTCACCCCTCATAGAATATAATACAGCCCCCCATAAAATATAATGTAGCCCCCATAGAATGTAATACAGCCCCCCATAGAATGTAATACAGCCCCCCATAGAATGTAATACAGCTCCCCATAGAATGTAATACAGCCCCATAGAATGTAATAGAGCACAGCCCCCATAGAATGTAATGCAGCCAGCCCCCATATAATGTAATGCAGCCCCCCCATAGAATGTAATACAGCACAGCCCCCATAGAATGTAATACAGCCCCCCAATTGCCCCACAATCCAGTTATCACTCATTGATATATTAAAAAAACCACTCTCCTCACCTCTCCTCGTGCCCCGCGCTGCTCCCGGCTCCGGTCTCATCAACTGCAGTCTGCCCGGCCACACAGCAGGTGCACGATGATATGACGTCATCACGCACCAGCAGTGGCAGAGCAGGGAATGATGGGAGCGACAGCGGACATCGGTATAGTTGAATGCGGGTTGGGGCGATTGGGCGCTGGCGGGAGGAGTCGGCCCTGGCACCGCTGATAGCAGCAGCGGCCCAATCCTAGCACCGGCTCTTCTGGCATTTGCCAGAAGTGCCCGATGGCCAGTCCGGCCCTGGGGATGAGATCTGGAGACTGACTAGGCCACTCAAGGACCTTCATTTCCTTCTTAAGAAGCCACTCCTTCATTGTCCTGGCAGTGTGCTTGGGATCATTATGTGGAAGGAGGTTTGCACTCAAAATCTCACGATACATGGCCCCATTCATTCTTTCGTGTACACGGATCAGATGTTCTGGTCCCATTGTGGAGAATCAGCCCCAAAGCATGATGCTGCCACCTCTAAGCTTCACAGTAAGAATGATGTTCTTTGGATGCAACTCAGCATTCTGTCTCCTCCAAACACGATAAGTTTTGTTTCTAACAAACAGTTCTACCTTGGTTTCATCAGACCATATGACATTCTCATAATATTCTTCTCGATAATCCAAATGCTCTCTAGAAAACTTCAGATGGGCCCGGACATGTACTGGCTTAAGCAGAGGGACATGTCTGGCACTGCAGGATCTGAGTCCCTGGCGGCATAGCGTGTTACTGATTATAGCCTTTGTTATGGTGGTCCCAGCAGGTCATTCACTAGGTCCCCTCGTGTGGTTCTGGGATTTTTTCTCACCATTCTTGTGATCATTTTGACCCCACGGGGTGAGATCTTGTGTGGAGCCCCAGATCGATGAAGATACTAAGTGGTCTTGTATGTCTTCCATTTTCTTTTTATTGCTCCCACAGTTGATTTCATAACACCAAGCTGCTTGCCTATTACAGATTCGATCTTCCCAGCCTGGTGCAGGGCTACAATTTTGTTTCTGGTGTTCATCGACAGCTCTTTGGTCTTTACCATAGTGGAGTTTGGAGTGTGACTGAGATTGTGGACAAGTGTCATTTATACTAATAACAAGTTCAAACAGGTGCCATTACTACAGGTAATGAGTGGAGGACAGAGGAGCCTCTTAAAGAAGAAGTTACAGGTCTGCGAGAGCCAGGAATCTTGCATGTTTTAAGTGACCAAATACTAACTTTCCAAAATAATTTACAAAATAAATCTTGCCAAATCAGACAAGGTGATTTTCTGGATTTGTTTTCTCATTTTGACTCTCATAGTTGTGGTCTACCTATGATGCCAATTACAGGCCTCTCTCATCTTTTTTAAGTGGGAGAACTTGCACAATTGGTAGCAGTTTTCCCCACTGTATATTTAAGGTGCTGAACCTAAAGTATATCTCAGATCAATTCAGTCACACTCAGTGACTATACAGGTACAGCACTTCCCTATCACTGGAATGTATTCACAGAATGAGACTGCAACTCCAACTTTCAATCTTCTTAAAATGCACCACAATTGAATTTGGCCTTTAACTATCCTTATTCACTATGAGCTGTGCGCTCAGACTTCCAATCCCTATTCTATACAAGTGTAAAATGACTCACTCTCTTTGCTGTTCTCTGTCTTTTACACTGGCTGAGATAGCCTATGTGATTAGTTGTGTTAGACCATGTGATGTAATATCTGCATTGCATTATATAGAAGCCTGCCTGGGCATGCCATTAGTGCACAGCAGTGTGAGAGATTACTTAATTTTTTTTTTTTTTGGCTGATCGAATGGAATTGCAGAGTGTTCAAATTTGTGGGGACTTGCATATTTCAGGAAATTAAGTCAATTCTCCATTGGTTCACCATTTCACTTGATCAGATCTGCTTAATCAATGATGATTTCACAGTTTTGATGTTGTTTGAAGATTATTGTTAGCTGAGTGTTGGTAATGTGTAATCCTCTCAAAAATAATTAAGACACGGTCATGAGCCATCTATATATCGATTATTAACTGAACATTATAACACTGCAAAACTTCCCGCAGATTGACACCTTTATTTAATTTGATATCCTAAATTTAAAAAGAGTGATTAACTTACTTACATGTTAGATCCTTGACTACTTTCACATCACTTGCTATATTCTTCAAGGACGATAGTAAGGAACAGATGGAAGGGTTTGGAATGAGGCATTTCACAAAGCACTCCAGTTCCTCTTTCTCTTTGCACCAACCAGCAGGTCTTGTTTCCATATGATGAATTAGAGTGCCATAGTTCTGCAGACAAATAGTATAAATGCCATTTTGTTATGTACAAAATATGCTCAATCAATTTAGAAGGATCGCGCCAAAATACTCTGAGACATAGATTATAGTGAAGATTCATTTACTGGGCTATATGTTCTGTTTTTAAAAACAAGCAAACAGTATTTTATCAGCAGGAGATTACCACTAGAAGACTAGTTGTTGGGTGCCAGGTAGTCCTCTTGCTCTGCATATCCACACCCCAACCACTGAATCACAGCTTGGCAATTAGTGGTGTGGAAGGGTTATACAGAGCTCAGCATTTATGGAACTGCAAGATTTTCCATCCCAGCAAACTTTTGAAAACTGAAAGAGGGATTCACTCGCATGCCTCTATGACTGAAAGCTGGCAGCTCTTGGGAGAACTAAAGTTAATTTTATCCCAATTGGTGCACTTTCAGTACAATGGCTGGGTACGTTCCTAATGTTATTGATCTGCAGATTAACCCCATATGTGGAGGTTAATAGCGTTATCCTACCTGACATATTCCATTTAACATACTGTATATACTCGAATATAAGCCGAGATTTTCAGCCCATTTTTTTAGGCTAAAAGTGCCCCTCTCGAATTATACTTGAGTCATTGTCCCAGGGTGTCGGCGGGGGAGTGGCGGCTGTCACATCATACTCACCTGCTCCCAGCGTGGTCCCTGCTTCTCAGATGGTCTCTGATGCTGGTAGCTTGTTCCTGTGTTCAGCGGTCACGTGGTACCGCTCTTTAAAGTAATGAATATGGACACGAATCCACTCCCATAGGGGTGGAGCGCATATTCATTACTTTAATGAGCAGTACCATGTGACTGCTGAACAGAAGAACAAGCTGTCGGCGCCAGAGAACATCACTTCGGAGAAGCTGCCAGGGACCGCGCTGGGAGGGTGAGTATGATGGGGGAGGGTGAGCCATGCAATATTCACCTGTCCTTGTTTACCGCTGGGCTCCATCTTCCGCGTCCTCTGGCTGTGACGTTCAGGTCAGAGGGCGCGATGACGTGCAGCGGTGGAACGGGGACATGTGAATATCACAAGTGTCGGGGGCCTGAGCGACAAGAGGTATGCCTTTTTTTTAATAGCAGCAGCATATGGGGCATAATATGCTATGGAGCATCTTATGGGGCCATCAACCTGTGTGCAGAATTATATGGGGGCATAATCTATGGAGCATCTTATGGTTCCATCAACCTTTGTGCAGCATTATATGGGGTATAATTTATGGAGCATCTTATGTGGTCATCAACCTTTGTGCAGTATTATATGGGGCATAATCTATGGAGCATCTTATGGGGCCATCAACCTTTGTGCAGCATTATATGGGGCATAATATTCTATAGAGCATCTTATGGGGCCATCATTAACCTTTTATGCAGCATTATATGGGGCATATTTTAATATGGGGCCCATCATGAACTGTATGGAGCATTACATGGGGCTCCTGATTCAATATGGATATTCAAAAACACTTAACCCCTTAGCGACCGCCGGGGGTAGCCGAGACCCCAAAGAACATGATCGGGGTCGGTTTTACCGACCCCTGTTTTGCGATCGCCGGTAATTAACTGTTTACCGGCGACCGCAAAAAAAAAAAAAAAAAAGTAAAGTGTAATTCTCTGTCCTCTGATGTGATCGCACATCAGAGGACAGAGAAGTAGGGGGATTCGGGGACCCTACAATACTCACCTGTGTCCCTGGATCCTCTTGCTGCTCCTCCTGGCCGCCGGCAGAAGAAAATGGCGGGCGCATGCGCAGTGCGCCCGCCATCTGTCTCCATCTGCCGGCCGGCAGGAGAGCAGAAGTTGGGGCTAAAATTAGGGTTAGGGTTAGGGGTAGGGTTAGGGTTAGGGGTAGGGTTAGGGTTAGGGCTAGGGTTAGGGCTAGGGCTAGGGTTAGGGTTAGGGTTAGGGCTAGGGCTAAATTTAGGGTTAGGGTTGGGGCTAAATTTAGGGTTAGGCTTCTTTCACACTTACGTCGGTACGGGGCCGTCGCAATGTGTCGGCCCGACATACCGACGCACGTTGTGAAAATTGTGCACAACGTGGGCAGCAGCTGTAGTTTTTCAACGCATCCGCTGCCCAATCTATGTCCTGGGGAGGAGGGGGCGGAGTTACGGCCACGCATGCGCGGTCAGAAATGGCGGATGCAACGTACAAAAAAACGTTTCATTGAACGTTTTTTTGTGCCGACGGTCCGCCAAAACACAACTGATCCAGTGCACGACGGACGCGACGTGTGGCCATCCGTCACGATCCGTCGGCAATACAAGTCTATGGGCAAAAAACGCATCCTGCGGGCACATTTGCATTAATCGTTTCTTGTCCAAAACGACGGATTGCGACGGAATGCCAAACGACGCAAGTGTGAAAGTAGCCTTAGGGCTAGGGTTAGGGTTGGGGCTAAAGTTAGGGCTAGGGTTGGGGCTAAAGTTAGGGTTAGAGCTGGGATTAGGGTTAGGGTTTGGATTAGGGTTGGTATTAGGGTTAGGGTTGGCATTAGGGTTACGCTTGGGATTAGGGTTAGGTTTGGGATTAGGGTTAAGGTTAGGGTTGTGATTAGGGGTGTATTGGGATTAGGGTTAGGTTTGAGGTTAGGGTTGAGATTAGGATTAGGGGTGTGTTGGATTTAGGGTTTTGATTAGGGTTATGGTTAGGGTTGACATTAGGGTTGTTTTGGGGTAGGGGTTGTGATTATGGTTAGGGTTAGTGATTAGGATTATGGATCAGGTTGGGATTAGGGTTAGGGGTGTGTTGGGGTTAGGGTTGGAGCTAAAATTGGAGGGTTTCCACTGTTTAGGTACATCAGGGGGTCTCCAAACACGACAGCCAATTTTGCGCTCAAAAAGTCAAATGGTGCTCCCTCCCTTCTGAGCTCTGCCGTGCGCCCAAACAGTGGGTTACCCCCACATATGGGGCATCAGCGTACTCGGGATAAATTGGACAACAACTTCTGGGGTCCAATTTCTCTTGTTACCCTGGTGAAAATAAAAACTTGGGGCCTACAATATCTTTTTTGTGGAAAAACAAAATATTTTTTATTTTCACGACTCTGCATTCTAAACTTCTGTGAAGCACTTGGGCATTCAAAGTTCTCACCACACATCTAGATAAGTTCCTTGGGAGGTCTAGTTTCCAAAATGGGGTCACTTGTGGAGGGTTTCTACTGGTTAGGTACATCAGGGGCTCTGCAAACGCAACATAATACCCGCAGACCATTCTATCAAAGTCTGCATTCCAAAACGGCGCTCCTTCCTTCCGAGCTCTGCCGTGCGCCCAAACAGTAGTTTACCCCCACATATGGGGTACCAGCATACTCAGGACAAATTGGACAACAACTTTTGGGGTCCAATTTCTCTTGTTACCCTTGTGAAAATAAAAACTTGGGGGCTTTTTTGTGGAAAAAAAATATTTTTTATTTTCACGGCTCTGCATTATAAACTTCTGTGAAGCACTTGGGCATTCAAGGTTCTCACCACACATCTAGATAAGTGCCATGGGGGGTCTAGTTTCCAAAATGGGGTCACTTGTGGGGGGTTTCCACTGTTTAGGCACATCAGGGGCTCTGCAAATGCAACATGGCGTCCAATCTCAATTCCAGCCAATTCTACATTGAAAAAGTAAAACGGCACTCCTTCTCTTACAAGCTCGGCTTTGCGCCCTAACAGTGGTTTACCCCCACATATTGGGTATCAGCGTACTCAGGAGAAATTGCACAACAACTTTAGTGGTCTAATTTCTCCTGTTTCCCTTGTGAAAATAAAAATTTGTGGGCAAAAATATCATTTTTGTAGAAAAAATGCAATTTTTTTTTTTTCACGGCTCTACATTATAAACTTCTGTGAAGCACATGGGGGTTCAAAGTGCTCACCACACATCTAGATAAGTTCCTTAAGGGGTCTAGTTTCCAAAATTGTGTCACTTGTGGGGAGTTTCCACTGTTTAGGCACATCAGGGGCTCTCTAAACGTGACATGGCGTCCAATCTCAATTCCAGCCAATTCTGCATTGAAAAAGTCAAACGGCGCGCCTTCACTTCTAAGTTCTGCGGTGCACCCAAAAAGTGGTTTACCCCCACATATGGGGTATTGGCGTATTCAGGAGAAATTGCATAACAAAATTTATGGTTACATTTCTGTTTTTACACTTGTGAAAATAAAAAAAATGGTTCTGAATTAAGATGTTTGCAAAAAAAAGTTAAATGTTCATTTTTTCCTTCCACATTGTTTCAGTTCCTGTGAAGCACGTAAAGGGTTAATAAACTTCTTGAATGTGGTTTTGAGAACCTTGAGGGGTGTAGTTTTTAGAATGGTGTCACACTTCATTATTTTCTATCATATAGACCCCTCGAAATGACTTCAAGTGTGATGTGGTCCCTAAAAAAAAATGGTGTTGTAAAAATGAGAAATTGCTGGTCAACTTTTAACCCTTATAACTCCCTAACAAAAAAAAATTTTGTTTCCAAAATTGTGCTGATGTAAAGTAGACATGTGGGAAATGTTATTTATTAACTATTTTTCGTGACATATCTCTCTGATTTAAGGGCATAAAAATACAAAGTTTGAAAATTGCAAAATTTTAAAAATTTTCGCCATATTTCCGTTTTTTTCATAAATAATCGCAAGTAATATCGAAGAAATGTTACCACTAACATGAAGTACAATATGTCACGAAAAAACAATCTCAGAATCAGCGGGATCCGTTGAAGCGTTCCAGAGTTATAACCTCATAAAGTGACAGTGGTCAGAATTGCAAAAATTGGCCTGGTCATTAAGTACCAAATTGGCTCTGTCACTAAGGGGTTAACTTACTGATGTCTCAATCAATTTTACTTTTATTGGTATCTATTTTTATTTTTGAAATTTACCAGTAGCTGCTGCATTTCCCACCCTAGGCTTATACTCGAGTCAATAAGTCTTCCCAGTTTTTTGTGGAAAAATTAGGGGTCTCGGCTTATACTCGGGTCGGCTTATACTCGAGTAAATACGGCATGTAATAAAATGTTATTGTATTATTAATTTGGGGGGTTCTTTATTTTTTTATTTTATTAAATAGAAATTTATTTATTTTACTCACCTACATAGTGCCATTAATTCCAGAGCGCTTTACATACACCATCGTCATTGTCCCTATTGGTGTTCTCAATCTAATTTCCCTATCAATATGTCTTTGGAGTGTGGGAGGAAACCAAAGAACTAGACGGAAACCCACGCAAACACTGAGAGAACATACAAAACTCTTTTCAGATGTTGTCCTTGGTGGGATTTGAATATAAGACAGCAGCGCTAACCACGAAGTCAAATAGGTAGGTAGGTTGATAAGTAGGTGATATGTTAAAAAAATTATCTACAACATTGATCAGAAGCATCGCTTCTACCAGACCAAGCTGCCACATGACTGGTAAAAGCAATGCCTCTGTTCAGTATATAGAGTGCAATGAACTCTATGTGCCTGCAGAAAAGACAGATAGTGGTGATAACGCTTCTGTCTTCTCAGATGAAACTTAGCTCTTCAGCTGCTTGCAGTCCTGTCTGCTCATCTACAGATGCAGCTCACAAAATGAAAATATCATTAAAAAGTTAATTTATTTCAGTTCTTCAGTACAAAAAGTGAAACTCATATATTATATAGTCATTACAAACAGTGATCTATTTCACGTGTTTATTTTTGTTAATGTTAATGATTATTACATACAGCCAATTAAAACCCCAAAATCATTATCTCAGTAAATTAGAATACTTTATAACAACAACTAGAAAAAATTATTTTAAAATCTGAAATGTTTGCCTACTGAAATGTATGTTCAGTAAATGCACTCAAATACTTGGTCAGGAGTCCTTTTGCATCAACTACTGCATCATGGCCCCATGGATTGCATGACATTGCTTGGGAGAGCCAGTGCTGACACTGCTATAATGGCGCTGGCAGCGGAGCTGAGTATAAGTGTTAATATTTCTTATTTTGCTTTAATTATTGTATTGATAATGTTGTTACTTATGTCTGTTGTGTTTGAAACTGTTAAGTTGTAAAGCGCTGCGGAGTATGTTGGCGCTATATAAATAAAGATTATTATTATTAATAATAATATTATACAAGAGGTTAACATAGAGATTGAGAAGGGGTTGTTTGAGTAGTTGAAAACCCCTTTAAAAAAGGTCATTGTTACAACTATTAAAAAAAAATTGGAGAAGCTTCTTATAAAATAACTAGATGGAGGCCCGATGCTAACACATTGGGAGGACAGTAATGTCACGATGGGGGCAGGTTTTGCAGCGTTGAGAATCTTCCCCCCCATATGCTCACCCACCTATCCGCTCTGTCTTTCCCCATGTGCTGACTTCTCCTGTCTGTGCTCTCTTCTTTGACCTGTCTAACCCATGTGCTATCCCCCTTGTCTGCTGTCTTTCTCCTTCCTGTGTTGTGTTCTCCCCTCAAGTGCTGTCCCATTTGAGCTGTCTCCCCCTGTGCTCTGTCTCTCTCACCCCTGTGCGCTTTCTCTTTCCCCATCTGCTGTCTTCTTTCAAGTCGTCTCTTCTTTGACCTGTGGACCCCATGTGCTCTCTTCCTTGTGTGCTCTCTTTTTCTCCACCACTGTGCTGTCTTCTTCCCTCATGTAAGCAAAAGACAATACATTACAGTGGGAGATCGCATAAGATACATTTTGTAAGGTAAAATATTGTTTAAAAACAGTCAGTGAAATATTTTATCTGACAAAATAAATCCTCTGGGACCCCCTGCTGTAATGTCAGCATTGTCTTTTGCTTCCTCCCCTGCCAAGGAGATGTGATATCCTCCGTACATGGTAAAACAGAATTTTTAAAATGAACTTTCGTTCGTGGGAAAACCCCTTTAATGTGACCGGCTTCCTCTGCCTGTAGACATGTCGCACATCAGCCATCAGCCGAATGATACACTGCGAGTGCGAGGAATTCACGCAGGTACAGTAAATCAGACCGCTGCCATCTTTGTGCAGACAGATAGCGGCGAACACATTAAAACTGAGCATGCGCTCCTCCTGTACAAAGATGGCGGCAGTCAGTGAATCATTCAGTTGATCCTGCCAGGGGCGTGTTTGCGACAGTGTTCCGTTGGTGGTACCACGCAAGAGGCTGCATACGGCGTATATGGAACGCTCACCAGGCTAGTGGGGTACTCAGTACTGGTTCCGGTACCCTGGCCCTGGGCGCCCATATTGAAGGGAAGGTCTTTAAAGGGGTGTGTGAAATAATTAAAGTTTGTGACGCCACCTGTGGTATTCAGTCAGGGAGGACTGACGCAGCTTAAAGGGGTCCACTGGGGTGATGTTATGGCAGCAGGGATGGCATGGCTTCCCACAGGTGAAGCTGACTTCCTAGGGCTCCCAATGTAGTGGGGACAGGTGGTAGGTGGTGCAGAAAGAAACGGAGGACACAGGGTTGCAGGCTCTTTACCTCTTTACTGAAGGGTTCAGGCAGCCACAGTTCAGGGTAATGGATCACAGGTGCTGGTATAGTCAGGTCGGCTTAGAAGCGAATCTGGAGTCCCCCTCACCAGGTGGGGTTGGAAGCCTTCCCTCTAGTGCTATGGTGTAGTCTCCTGCTGCCTTAGGCCTCACACAAGGTCCTCACGTTCTCTCTGTCCCCCTTGTTTTTAGGACACTACCCGTACGACAGGTAACTCGAGCCTTTTTACAGGATCTCTATCATGGCCCGGGCTCTATCTGCTACTGTGTCTTTGGGTGTTAATGGTGGACAGGCAACTTGCAATCCGCTGTCCACCAATTTCTGCTGTGGGGCATGAAGTTACCCCCACAACCTTGGTCTTCTGATTACCGGTATCTGCACTCAGGGTGGTGGAAGCCCACTCGCAGCTTTTCTCTGCAGCTCTTAACTCTCCTTTATTTCTTCTCCTTCTTCATGCTCTTTACAAGTTGCTCTGCTCTCTTTGCTCTTCCCAGGAGCTGCAGCACCTCATGTGGCTGCATGGCCCCAGCTTTCCTTCCTCACTCCTCGCTCTCCTCTCACCAACTGCCTCTCTCCAACTGCCTAGCAACTGACTCCTCCTCCTGACCAGAGAGAGCAGCTCCCCTGAAGTCGGGTGTAGAGCTCCCCCTTCTGGCCTGGAGTTAGAACGGTGCTGTATGTGCTAAATACCTGTTAAAGGGATTCTTCCTCGCTTCCAAGCATGACATCATGACATCACTCTCCCCGTGAGGAAAGCAATGCCACTGTAACAACTGGTTACCTGGGGTGTGACATATGCAGTGTGTGTGTGTGGTGCGTACAGCGTATACACTGTGTGTTTGTGTGTGTGTGTGGTGTGTACGATGTATACTGTGTGTGTTTGTGTGTGTGTGTGGTGCGACAGTGTTCCGCTGGTGGTACCACGCAAGAGTCTGGTACTACCAGCAGTTTCCATATTGAGACACCCATCACTTGGGTGTCTCAATATGGCGGTCAGTGAACTTCCGCTGCTGGGAATTCTGGGATCCAGACACATCTAGACCGAACAGGATGTAAAGACATTACAAGGTAAGTATATATTAAGATGATGCTATTTTATTATTGAATTTAAAAGGAGAAACAAGAGAACAAGGTTTGTTAATACACACTTCATAAAATATATTTTCCCATTTGGGGCTGAGGTACTTGTCTGCACAGCAAATCAAGTCTCGTATGGTAAAAAGATTTATCCTGCTCAAAGAAGACACTTCAGACTACTTTTTTCTTACAGTATCTGGCTGGAAGTTGAAGTCACAAAGTCATCTCTTAAGCTTAAAAATAGATGAAATTCAAATGGCAACTGTAGGTTGGATGAGTCAAAATTTCCCAATCCCTAATTTTGCCAATTACATTTCATGTGGACATGGTCATTAACCCCATTCTGACATTAGATGTATTATCCCATATGACCACCGACGGGATAGTACGTCTCACAGGGTGATCAGCCGGGTGTCAGCTGACTATAACAGCTGACATCCGGTACTATGTGCCAGGAGCCATCACGGACCGCTCCTGGCACATTAACCCCCGGAAC
This sequence comes from Ranitomeya imitator, assembly GCF_032444005.1. Lineage (NCBI taxonomy): Eukaryota > Metazoa > Chordata > Amphibia > Anura > Dendrobatidae > Ranitomeya > Ranitomeya imitator. Next base: position 199,722,375 of record NC_091285.1, on the reverse strand, counting down.
ACTGCGATCAAACATGATCGCAGCATTCTGGCGGCATAGGGAAGCATCACGCAGGGAGGGGGCTCCCTGTGTGCTTCCCTAAGACCCTCGGAGCAACGCGATGTGATCACGTTGCTCCTAGCATCTCTTCCATCCTCCTCCCGGATCCAAGATGGCCACAGGGCTCCTTCTGGGTCCTGCAGGGAGGTGGTTTGCAAGTGCCTGCTCAGAGCAGGCGCCGGCAAGCTTCCTGCAGTGCCTGTCAGATCGCTGATCTGACAGTGCATTGCAAAGTGTCAGATCAGCAATCTGACACTTTACCATGAAGTCCCACACTGGGACAAAGTAAAAAAGTAAAAAAAATTTTATTTACACGTGTAAAAAAAAAAAACCTAAATAAGAAATATAAAAAAATATTGTTCCAATAAATGCATTTGTTTATGTAAATAAAAAAAACAATAAAAGTACACATATTTAGTATTGCCGCGTCCGTAATGACCCGACCTATAAAACTGTCACACTAGTTAAGCCCTTTAGTGAACACCATTAAAAAAAAAAACTAGGCAAAAAATAATGCTTTATCATCATACCGCCAAACAAAAAGTGGAATAACATGCGATCAAAAAGATGGATATAAATAAACATTGTACCACCAAAAACGTTCTCTTGTCCTGCAAAAAATAAGCCACCATACAGCGTCATCAGCAAAAAAATAAAAAAGTTATAGGCCTCAGAATAAAGCGATGCAAAAATAATAATTTTTTCTATAAAATAGCTTTTATTGTATAAAAGTGCCAAAACATAAAAAAGATATAAATGAGGTATCGCTGTAATCGTACTGACCCGAAGAATAAAACTGCTTTATCAATTTTACCAAACGCGGAATGGTATAAACGCCCCCCAAAAGAAATTTACGAATTGCTGGTTTTTGTTCATTCTGCCTAACAAAAATCGGAATAAAAAGCGATCAAAAAATGTCATGTGCCCAAAAATGAAACCATTAAAAACGTCAACTCATCCCGCTAAAAACAAGACCTCACATGACTCTGTGGACCTAAATATGGAAAAATTGTAGCTCTCAGAATGTGGTAATGCAAAAAATATTTTTGCAATAAAAAGCGTCTTTTAGGGTGTGACAGCTGCCAAACATAAAAACCCGCTATAAATAGTAAATCAAACCCCCCATTATCACCGCCTTAGTTAGGGCAAAATAATAAAATAAAAAAGGTTTTATTTCCATTTTCCCATTAGGGTTAGGGTTGGGGCTAAAATTAGGGTTGGGGCTGAAGTTAGGGTTGGGGCTAAAGTTAGGGTTAGGAATGTGGCTAAAGTTAGGGTTGGGGCTAAAGTTAGGGTTAGGAATGTTGCTAAAGTTAGGGTTGGGGCTAAAGTTAGGGTTCGGGTTGGGGCTAGAGTTAGAGTTAGGGTTGGGGCTAAACTTAGGCTTGGGGCTAAAAGTTAGGGTTGGGGCTAGAGCTGGGGTTAAGGTTTAGATTACGTTTACGGTTGGGTTAGGGGTGTATAAGGGTTAGGACGGAGTACGGCTAGTGTTGGGATTAGGGTTTGGGGTGTGTTAGGGTTAGGGGTGTGTTGCGGTTGGGATTAGGGTTAGATGTTGTGAATTCCGCTCTTGGGCTCCCTCCAGTGGTTGTAAGTGGCACTTTTGTGAGTTCTGCTCTTGGTCTCCCTCCGGTGGTTTTAAGTGGTATGGCTGCTCCTTGGATTTAGCAGTCTGCAGCTGCTTCCACTGATTGTCTTTCTGCTCGGCTATTTTTGCCTGGCTCTTCCCTTCAGCCAGTGCCACTTGTCAATGGTTCCTGGTTGGATTCACATCTCTTTTGGATTTCCCTGTTATCCTGACCAGTTCAGCAAAGTTAAGTCCTTGCCTGCTCTTTTCTGTCCACAGGTTGTGGACTTATCCGTTCTGTGCTTTCTATGTTTTGTCCAGCTTGTCAGCATGAATTAATTCAGTGAAGCTGGAAGCTCTGGGAAGCAGATTTATCCTCCACACCTTTAGTCAGGTGTGGAGATTTTTGTAAACTCTGTGTGGATTTTTTGTAGTGTTTTATACTTACCGCACAGTATTCCATCCAGTCCTATCTATCTAGCTAGACTGGCCTCCTGTGCTACATCCTGGTTTCATTCTGTGTATGTCTTTTCCCTCTCCACTCACAGTCATTACTTGTGGGGGGCTATCTATCCTTTGGGGATTTTCTCTGAGGCAAGATAGTTTTCCTGTTTCTATCTTTAGGGGTAGTTAGTTCTCAGGCTGTGACGAGGTGCCTAGGGAGTGTCAGGAGCATCCCACGGCTACTTCTAGTGTTGTGTTGAGCTTAGGGACTGCGGTCAGTACAGGTACCACTTCCTTCAGAGCTCATCCCATGTTGCTCCTAAACCACCAGTTCATAACAGTACAAGTGGCCAAAAATGAATTAAATGCATCTCAAAAGAAGGAAAAAAAAATTCTGAGCCATTTTTTTTTCTGTGCTCTGTTTTGTCTTTTTTTTCCTCTTGATCTCTGGGTGGTTCAGGATTTATGCTCTGGCATGGATTTTCAGGGTTTGTTTTCTCGTGTGGATCAACTTGCTGCAAGAGTACAGAGTATCCAAGATTATGTTGTCCAGACTCCGGCTTTGGAGCCTAGAATTCCTATTCCTGATTTGTTTTTTGGGGACAGATCCAAGTTTTTGAACTTTAAAAATAACTGCAAATTGTTTTTTGCTTTGAAACCCCGTTCTTCTGGTGATCCCATTCAGCAAGTTAAAATCATCATATTCTTGCTGCGTGGTGACCCTCAGGACTGGGCATTCTCCCTTGAATCAGGGGATCCGGCATTGCTGAATGTAGACGCATTTTTTCAAGCGCTCGGATTATTGTATGACGAACCTAATTCTGTGGATCTTGCAGAAAAAACCCTGTTGGCCCTGTGTCAAGGTCAGGAAGCGACAGAATTATACTGCCAGAAATTTAGGAAATGGTCTGTGCTCACTAAATGGAATGAGGATGCTCTGGCTGCTATTTTCAGAAAAGGTCTTTCTGAAGCCCTTAAAGATGTTATGGTGGGCTTCCCTACGCCTACTGGTTTGAGCGAATCTATGTCTCTAGCCATTCAGATTGATCGGCGTCTGCGCGAGCGCAAAGCTATGCACCATATGGCAGTGTCCTCTGAGCAGAGTCCTGAGCCTATGCAATGTGATAGGATTTTGACTAGAACAGAACGGCAGGAATTCAGACGACAGAATAGGCTGTGTTTTTACTGTGGTGATTCTGCTCATGTTATTTCTGATTGCCCTAAACGTACTAGGAGGGTCGCTAGGTCTGTTACCATCAGTACTGTACAGCCTAAATTTCTTTTATCTGTGACTCTTATTTGCTCATTGTCGTCCTTTTCTGTCATGGCATTTGTGGATTTAGGCGCTGCCCTGAACTTAATGGACTTAGAATTCGCCAGGCGCTGTGGTTTTTCCTTGCAGCCTTTGCAGAGCCCTATTCCTTTGAGGGGCATTGATGCTACACCATTGGCCAAGGATAAACCTCAGTACTGGACGCAGATGACCATGTACATGGCTCCAGCACATCAGGAAAATTGCCGTTTTCTGGTGTTGCATAACCTGCATGATGTTGTTGTACTGGGTTTTCCATGGTTACAGGAACATAATCCGGTGCTGGATTGGAAAACTATGTCTGTGACTAGTTGGGGTTGTCAAGGGGTACATAGTGACGTTCCTTTGATGTCAATTTCCTCTTCCCCCTCTTCTGAGGTCCCTGAGTTTTTGTCGGATTTCCAGGATGTATTTGATGAGCCCAAGTCCAGTTCCCTTCCTCCACATAGGGACTGTGATTGTACTATTAACTTGATTCCAGGTTGTAAGTTCCCTAAGGGCCGACTTTTCAATCTGTCTGTGCCAGAGCATGCCGCCATGCGGAGCTATTTTAAGGAATCTTTGGAGAAGGGGCATATTCGGCCGTCTTCGTCACCATTGGGAGCGGGTTTCTTTTTTGTTGCTAAGAAGGCTGGCTCCTTGAGACCCTGTATAGATTATCGTCTTCTTAATAAGATCACGGTCAAATTCCAATACCCCTTGCCTTTGCTTTCTGATTTGTTTGCTCAGATTAAGGGGGCTAGTTGGTTTACTAAGATTGACCTCCGAGGGGCATATAATCTTGTTCGTATTAAACAAGGTGACGAATGGAAAACTGCATTTAATACGCCCGAAGGCCATTTTGAATACCTTGTGATGCCATTCGGGCTCTCTAATGCTCCATCTGTGTTCCAATCCTTCATGCATGATATTTTCTGCAATTATCTTGATAAATTCATGGTTGTATATTTGATGATATTTTGATTTTTTCCGATGATTGGGAGTCTCATGTGAAGCAGGTCAGGATGGTATTCCAGATCCTTCGTGATAATGCTTTATTTGTGAAGGGGTCTAAGTGCCTATTCGGAGTTCAGAAGGTCTCTTTTTTGGGTTTTATTTTTTCTCCCTCGTCTATGGAAATGGATCCTGTTAAGGTCCAAGCTATTCATGACTGGATTCAACCCACATCTGTGAAGAGCCATAAAAATTTTTGGGCTTTGCTAATTTCTATCGCCGTTTCATTGCCAACTTTTCCAGTGTGGTTAAGCCCCTTACTGATTTGACGAAGAAAGGTGCTGATGTGACGAATTGGTCCTCTGCGGCTGTTGAGGCCTTTCGGGAGCTTAAACGCCGATTTACTTCTGCCCCTGTGTTGCGTCAGCCGGATGTTTCTCTTCCTTTTCAGGTTGAGGTTGACGCTTCTGAGATTGGAGCAGGGGCTGTTTTGTCTCAGAGGGATTCTGATGGTTCTTTGATGAAACCGTGTGCTTTTTTTTCCAGAAAGTTTTCACCTGCGGAACGCAATTATGATGTCGGCAATCGGGAGTTGTTGGCTATGAAGTGGGCGTTTGAGGAGTGGCGACATTGGCTTGAGGGAGCTAAGCACCGCGTTGTGGTCTTGACTGATCATAAGAATCTGATTTACCTCGACTCGGCCAAGCGGCTGAATCCTAGACAGGCTCGATGGTCCCTGTTTTTCTCCCGTTTTGATTTTGTGGTCTCGTATCTTCCGGGATCTAAGAATGTTAAGGCTGATGCCCTCTCTAGGAGTTTTTCGCCTGATTCTCCTGGAGTCCTTGAGTCGGTTGGCATTCTTAAGGAAGGTAAAAAAGTAGAAAAAACGCAATAGCACTCACCAATCAGTGGCAATTCAAACGTCCTTTATTGGAGCATATAGCAAAACATCTTCGCAGTTCAAGGGAGGGAGTGAGAGAGGGAGTGCGACAGGCAAGACGACGACGGCCGTTTCACGCTAATAATGAGCGCTTCCACATGGAAGCACTCGGTATTAGCGTGAAACGGCCGTCGTCGTCTTGCCTGTTGCACTCCCTCTCTCACTCCCTCCCATGAACCGCGAAGATGTTTTGCTATATGCTCCAATAAAGGACATTTGAATTGCCACTGATTGGTGAGTGCTATTGCGTTTTTTCTACTTTTTTATCTATATGGATACTTTGTTTCACGCAAGCACCGCCTTTCAGCTGACCGGACTACCTATTGTTGGGAAACTCTCCACATCGAGTTATTAATCTCTGGAAAGTCGAGCTGTGCCGCTTACTTTTTTCTTTTCTTGGTTTGGACATTCTTAAGGAAGGGGTGATTCTTTCTGCCATCTCCCCTGATTTGCGGAGGGTGCTTCTTGAATTTCAGGCTGATAGGCCTGACCGCTGTCCAGTGGGGAAGCTGTTTGTTCCTGATGGATGGACAAGTAAGGTGATTTTTGAGGTTCATTGTTCAGTGTTGGCTGTTCATCCTGGGATTTTTGGTACCAGAGATTTGGTTGCTAGGTCCTTTTGGTGGCCTTCCTTGTCGCGCGATGCGCGTGCTTTTGTGCAGTCCTGTGGGACTTGCGCCTGGGCCAAGCCTTGCTGTTCCCGCGCTAGTGGGTTGCTTTTGCCTTTGCCGGTCCCTGAGAGGCCCTGGACGCATATTTCCATGGATTTTATTTCGGATCTTCCTGTTTCCCAGAAGATGTCTGTTATCTGGGTTTTTTGTGACCGGTTCTCTAAAATGGTCCATCTGGTACCTTTGCCTAAGTTGCCTTCCTCCTCAGATTTGGTTCCATTGTTTTTTCAGCATGTGGTTCGTTTGCATGGCATTCCGGAGAATATTGTGTCTGACAGAGGTTCTCAGTTTGTCTCTAGGTTTTGGCGGGCCTTTTGTGCTAGGATGGGCATTGATTTGTCTTTTTCTTCAGTGTTTCATCCTCAGACTAATGGCCAAACTGAGCGAACTAATCAGACCTTGGAGACCTATTTGAGATGCTTTGTGTCTGCTGATCAGGATGATTGGGTGGCTTTCTTGCCGTTGGCCGAGTTTTCCCTTAATAATCGGGCTTGTTCGGCTACTTTGGTATCACCTTTCTTTTGTAATTTTGGTTTTCATCCTTGTTTTCTTCTGGGCAGGTTGAGCCTTCTGATTGTCCTGGTGTGGATTCTGCGGTGGACAGGCTGCAGCAGATTTGGACTCATGTGGTGGACAATTTGACGTTGTCTCAGAAAAGGGCTCAACGTTTTGCTAACCGCCGTCGGTGTGTTGGTCCCCGGCTTCGTGTGGGGGATTTGGTTTGGTTGTCTTCTCGTCATGTTCCTATGAAGGTTTCTTCCCCTAAGTTTAAGCCTCGGTTTATTGGTCCTTATAAGATTTCTGAAATTATCAATCCGGTGTCTTTTCGTTTGGCTCTTCCAGCCTCTTTTGCCATTCATAATGTTTTCCATAAATCTCTGTTGCGGAGATATGTGGTGCCCGATGTTCCCTCGGTTGATCCTCCTGCCCCGGTGTTGGTTGAGGGAGAGTTGGAATATGAGGTTGAGAAAATTTTGGATTCTCGTTTTTCGAGGCGGAGGCTTCAGTATCTTGTCAAGTGGAAGGGTTATGGCCAGGAGGATAATTCTTGGGTTGTTGCCTCCGATGTCCATGCCGCCGATTTTGTTCGTGCTTTTCACTTGGCTCGTCCTGATTGGCCTGGGGGCTCTGGTGAGGGTTCGGTGACCCCTCCTCAAGGGGGGGGTACTGTTGTGAATTCCGCTCTTGGGCTCCCTCCGGTGGTTTTAAGTGGTATGGCTGCTCCTTGGATTTAGCAGTCTGCAGCTGCTTCCACTGATTGTCTTTCTGCTCGGCTATTTTTGCCTGGCTCTTCCCTTCAGCCAGTGCCACTTGTCAATGGTTCCTGGTTGGATTCACATCTCTTTTGGATTTCCCTGTTATCCTGACCAGTTCAGCAAAGTTAAGTCCTTGCCTGCTCTTTTCTGTCCACAGGTTGTGGACTTATCCGTTCTGTGCTTTCTATGTTTTGTCCAGCTTGTCAGTATGAATTAATTCAGTGAAGCTGGAAGCTCTGGGAAGCAGATTTACCCTGCACACCTTTAGTCAGCTGTGGAGATTTTTGGAAACTCTGTGTGGATTTTTTGTAGTGTTTTATACTGACGGCACAGTATTCCATCCTGTCCTATCTATCTAGCTAGACTGGCCTCCTGTGCTACATCCTGGTTTCATTCTGTGTATGTCTTTTCCCTCTCCACTCACAGTCATTACTTGTGGGGGGCTATCTATCCTTTGGGGATTTTCTCTGAGGCAAGATAGTTTTCCTGTTTCTATCTTTAGGTGTAGTTAGTTCTCAGGCTGTGACGAGGTGCCTAGGGAGTGTCAGGAGCATCCCACGGCTACTTCTAGTGTTGTGTTAAGATTAGGGACTGTGGTCAGTACAGGTACCACTTCCTTCAGAGCTCGTCCCATGTTGCTCCTAAACCACCAGTTCATAACAGTTAGAGGTGTGTTCGGGTTAGAGGTGTGGTTAGGGTTGGGATTAGGATTAGGGGTGTGTTGGGGTTAAGGGTGTGGTTAGGGTTGGGATTAGGTTTTGGGGTGTGTTGGGGTTAGGGTTGGAGTTAGAATTGGGAGGTTTCCATTGTTTATGCACACAAGGGTCTCTGCAAATGCAACATGACATCTGATCTCAATACATACAATTCTGCACTGAAAAAGTAAAACGGTGCTCTTTCCCTTCCGAGCTCTGTCGTGCACCCAAACAGTGGTTTACACCCACATATGGGTTACAGTGTACTCAGGACAAATTGTAAAATAACTTTTGGGGTCCAATTTCTCCTGTTACCCATGGGAAAATACAAAACTGGGGGCTAAAAAATATTTTTTGTGGAAAAAAAAGAATTTTTATTTTCACGGCTCTGCTTTTATAAACTTTAGTGAAACACTTAGGGGTTCAAAGTGCTCACCACACATCGAGATAAGTTCCTTAGGGAGTCTAGTTTCCAAAATGCGGTCACTTGTGGATTTTTTTTACTGTTTAGGTACATCAGGGGCTCTGCAAACGCAACGTGATGCCTGCAGATCATACCATCAAAGTCTGCATTCCAAAACGCCACTTCTTCCCTTCCGAGCTCTGCCATGCACCCAAACGGTAGTTTTCTCCCACATATGGGGTGTTATGTTTGCTAATGACAGGTGTTATGAAGGCAATCCAGAAACACAGTGTGCTTAGCGATCAGAGCGCACACAGTGATCTGACAAATACCTAAAAATACAAGAACGAGCTCTGAGACGTGGAAACTCTGTAGACTGCACACCTGATCCTATCCTAAACACAACTAAAAGCGGCTGTGGATTGCGCCTAACAACTACCTAGGCAACTCGGCACAGCCTAAGAAACTAGCTAGCCTGAAGATAGAAAAATAGGCCTGACTTGCCCCAGAGAAATTCCCCAAAGGAAAAGGCAGCCCCCCACATATAATGACTGTGAGTAAGATGAAAAGACAAAACGTAGGGATGAAATAGATTCAGCAAAGTGGGGCCCGCTATTCTAGGACAGAGCGAGGACAGTAAAGCGAACTTTGCAGTCTACAAAAAACCCTAAAGCAAAACCACGCAAAGGGGGCAAAAAAAACCACCGTGCCGAACTAACGGCACGGCGGTACACCCTTTGCGTCTCAGAGCTTCCAGCAAAACAAAAGACAAGCTGGACAGAAGAAAAAGCAATAAAAAAGCAAAAGGCACTTAGCTATACAGAGCAGCAGGTCACAGGAACAATCAGGAGAAGCTCAGATCCAACACTGAAACATTGACAAGGAGCAAGGATAGCAGCATCAGGCGGAGTTAAGTAATGAAGCAGTTAACGAGCTCACCAGAACACCTGAGGGAGGAAGCTCAGAAGCTGCAGTACCACTTGTGACTACAGGAGTGAATTCAGCCACAGAATTCACAACAATGGGGTATCAGCGTACTCAGGAAAAATTGGACAACAACTTTTGGTGTCCAATTTCTCCTGTTACCCTTGGGAAAATACAAAACTGGGGACTAAAATTCATTTTTGTGGAAAAAAAAGATTTTTTAATTTTCACAGCTCTACATTATAAGCATCTGTGAAGCACTTGGGGGTTCAAAGTGCTCACCACACATCTAGATAAGTTCCTTAGGGGGTCTACTTTCCAAAATGGGGTCTTTTTGGGGGGTTTCCACGGTTCAGGCACATCAGGGGCTCTCCAAACGCAACATGGCGTCCCATCTCAATTCCAGCCAATTTTGCATTGAAAAGTCAAATGGCACTCCTTCCCTTCTGAGCTCTGTCATGAGCCCAAACAGTGGTTTACCCCCACGTATGGGGCATCAGCGTACTCAGGACAAATTGTACAACAACTTTTGGGGTCCAATTTCTCCTGCTACCCTTGGGAAATAAAAAATTGGGGGCAAAAACATAATTTTTGTGAAAAAAATAAGATTTTTTATTTTTACAGCTCTACATTATAAACTTATGTGAAGCACTTGGGGGTTCAAAGTGTTGACCACACATCTAGATAGGTTCCTTAGGGGGTCTACTTTCCAAAATGGTGTCACTTGTGTGGGATTTCAATGTTTAGGCACATCAGGAGCTCTCCAAACGAGACATGGCGACCTATCTCAATTCCAGCCAATTTTGCATTGAAAAGTCAAATGGCACTCCTTCACTTCCGATCGCTGCCATGCGCCCAAACAGTGGTTTACCCCCCACATATGGGGTATCGGCGTACTAAGGACAAATCTTACAACAGCTTTTGGGGTCCAATTTCTTCTGTTATTCTTGGTAAAATAAAACAAATTGGATCAGAAGTAAATTTTTTGTGAAAAAAAGTTAAATATTCATTTGTTTTTAAACATTCCAAAAATTCCTGTGAAACACCTGAAGGGTTAATAAACTTCTTGAATGTGGTTTTGAGCACCTTGAGGGGTGCAGTTTTTAGAATTGTTTCACACCTGGGTATTTTATATCATATAGACTTCTCAAAGTGACTTCAAATGTGATGTGGTCCCTAAAAAAAAATGGTGTTGTAAAAATGAGAAATTGCTGTTCAACTTTTAACCCTTATAAATCCCTAAGAAAAAAAATGTTAGTTCCAAAATTGTGCTGATGTAAAGTAGACATGTGGAAAACGCTACTTATTTAGTATTTTGTGTGACATATTTCTGTGATTTAAGGTCTTGAAAATTCAAAGTTGGAAATTTGCAAAATTTTCAAAATTTTCGCCAATTTCCCATTTTTTCACAAATAAACTCAAGTAATGTCAAGGAAATTTTACCACTATCATGAGGTACAATATATCACGAGATAACATTGTCAGAATCACCGGGATCCGTTGAAGCGTTCCAGAGTTATAACCTAATAAAGGGACAGTGGTCAGAATTGTAAAAATTGTCCCGGTCATTATCATGCAAACCACCCTTGGGGGTAAAAGGGTTAAACAGGAGCACACAAGAAGACAACAAATCTTCCTGCTTTCTAAATTGTGTAAACTCTTAAAAAACTTAGTTCAAAGTGTTTTAAAGAGACAGTCTGACCTGCCTGTAAAACAGTTGAATTGGATGGGCGTTCACTTCTTTTTTATGTGTCATGCTCAGGCCAAGAAAGGCAATATGTTATAGCTCGGGATATGCCTGTTGGGCATGAGCACTACACTACAAAGTGGACCACCGGTAGTGTTGAGCATTCCGATACCGCAAGTATCGGGTATCGGCCGATATTTGCATTATCGGAATTCCGATACCGAATTCTGATACTTCCCGCGTATCGGATACCGGAATCGGAAGTTCCCAGAATTCAAACTGAACGCAGCAGCCAATGAGGAATGATTGGAAGTGTGGGCACATCCTGTTTAGCATGGTGGGCATGTAAGTACTGGCAAGGCTGGGATTGGCTGCTGAAATGATGTCACTCTGCACTATAAAAAACGCTGCCGCCATTTTGCGCTCACTCTGCTGTGATTTCAGTTAGGGACAGGACGCTGTGTTCTAACTGAGGGCCAGTTGAGATGGCTAATTGCTTTATTTTCCTTTCCAAAGGCTAATTTAGCAAAACACTGTGTGTTCTTCACTGTTCACCTTGCTCTTGCCTTGCAGCGCTGTTTTAACAGCGTTCTGCAAGGTCTGTGTGTGTGTGTGCAGCTCACTCTGTAGTCTGTGTGCAGCCATATACCGGTTGTATTCAGCTCAGGGGGGGTTCACACTGCCTCACACAGTTGTCCTTTTTTGCTCATAGTGCAGCCTGCTGCACATTTTTTCTCAAATTTCCTATTAGTGTTTTTCCACCCGTCTCCAGCTAAATTGTGGAAAAACACTACATAGGATAACCTAGAGGAGGTTTTTTGGGCCTTGCAGCGCCGTTTACGGCTGTCTGCACGGTCTCTGTGTGATTTAAACTAGCTCTGTAGCCCGATCTGCACAAAAAAAAAAAGTAAAGTTAACCAAACACAACTTAACACTTGTGTAGGCCACATTTGAAAAATAATAAAGTTTAGTCCACACTTTACAAAATTAGTGTTTCTTACACCTGTTAGGAGGAGCATTTCAGGAATAAGCACACTAAGGCCTTAGTACTTTTCTGCTTATCTTTATCTGTCAACCAAGATGAAGAGGGCAGGGAGTAAGGCACGTGGGCGTGGGCGCGGAGCAGGGAGAGGAGCAGGGAGAGGACGTGGTGATTCTGTGCCTGCTGTGGGCGCCGGTGACTCGTCGTCACTCAGTTTCAGCAGGGAACAGTCCTTCATGCGCAGCTTTGTCGGAGAGCGCCGTGCACCGCTGCTGCGTGAAGACCAAATTGAAGCCGTTGTCGGGTGGATGGCAGCTAACGCCTCGGCATCGACTTCAGTTAGTGCCACATCCTCTCAGGCACAGAGCACTGGAGAGCAGCCATCTGTCTCTTCACCACCTGCCAAATTGGCCAGGCAGTCAGAGAGCCCAGGACAGGAGCCGTCTCTACTTCTGTTCTCTGAATCTCTTGGCTTGGAAACAGGGGGCCAGCCAAGCAGCATTGGAGAAATGGAAGAAGAGGAAGTGTGCAGTGATGCCCAACAGCTTTGTCTCTCTGACTCTGAAGAGGCGGGTGGGCCAGTGCCTCCGGTGACCATAGCGCAGTACGCATCTGATGATGAAACTCAGGTGCCGCTTTCTGGTGCGTACTGTGCTGCCGAGACTACCCAGGAGGAGCAGTTGGTGGCAGAGGGTAGTGAAGATGATGAGGTCGTTGACCCATCGTGGCGTGAGGAACAGGAAGGTGGTGGGAGCAGCTCTGAGGAAGAGCTTCTCCTTACGGGCCAAAGAGGGAGAGGGAGGGGGAAGACTGCGGAGCCTGTAGCCTCCACTTTGGCACCCGTTAGGAGCCTGTCTCTTTCCAAAGCCAAAAAGGGCGCTCCCAAGACTTGCAGTGCCTGGTCCTTTTTTGACACAGTTGCAGATGACATTTGTTTTGTCAAATGCAAGCTGTGTCATCAGAAAGTAAAAAGAGGGAAAAATGTCAGCAACCTCAATACCACAAATATGTGGAAACATGTGCGGACCAGGCACGCGGTGGAGTTACAGAAACACACTGAAGATGTAGGCCAACCAACAGCGGCAGCTACCACCTCTTCAGCTCGTGTTGCCTCTTCCTCCAGCTCACGCACAGCTGGTTTGGCTTCCTCCCAGGATCGCCATGGAAGAACCTCTGGCACTGTTGTCCAGAGACCTTGTGTAATTCCACCCACAGCACCACCTTCCCAGTCATCCTCACACTCCCAGTCTACTCTACAGCCATCGGTAGTAAAGGCATGGGAGAAAAGGCGGGCATTCTCGGCCAACCACCCCCGAGCACAGGCTCTGAATGCAGGCATTGCCAAACTGTTGTCCCTGGAAATGCTCTCGTTCAGGCTGGTGGAGACTGACAGCTTCCGTGACTTGATGGCATTGGCAGTCCCACAGTACAAGGTGCCCAGCCGCTTTTACTTCAGCAGGCAAGCTGTCCCTGCCCTGCACAGGCATGTTGAGGGAAACATAAAACATGCGCTACTGAACGCCGTCAGTAGCAAGGTCCACCTCACCACCGATGCGTGGACCAGTCAGCATGGACAGGGGCGATACATTTCCCTCACTGCCCATTGGGTTAATGTTGTTGAGGCAGGTACAGATCGTGCGAGTGGCGCAGGACGTGTCCTGCCCACTCCAAGGATTGCAGGAATCCAGTCTGTACGCATTGACTCCTCCTCTTACACAAGTTCCTCAGAATCAACTCTGCAGGAGCCGTCACAGTCCACCTCCACATGGACCCGTGAACGTTTACCTATGACCGACATGAGCACAGCCGTGGCCAAACATCAGCAGGCCGTCTTGAAACTAGTTTCATTGGGGAATCGAAGCCACACAGCGCAGGAGCTCTGGAATGCCATCAAGCAGGAGAGCGATGTGTGGTTACTGCCAGCGAATCTCCAGCCAGGCATGGTAGTGTGTGACAATGACCGAAATCTGGTGGCAGCTTTGGCCCTTGGCAACCTCACTCACATCCCATGTCTGGCACATGTGCTCAATTTGGTTGTGCAGAGTTTTCTGAGGGACTATCCGGATCTTGATGCCCTGCTGCACAAGGTCCTCCTAGAGTGTGCTCACTTGCGGCGTTCCAGCTTGGCCAGATCCCGCATTGCTGCTCTGCAGCGCCGATTCCGCCTTCCGGAACACCGCATCATATGTGACCTACCTACCCGGTGGAATTCCACGTTATATATGTTGGAGCGGTTGTGTGAGCAGCAGCAAGCAGTTATGGAGTACCAGCTGCATCAGGCGCAAAGAAGTCGCAGTCAGCGCCGATCAGACTTCACAACCACAGAGTGGGCCACTATGAAGGACGTCTGCCAGGTTTGCGTCCTTTTGATTATTCCAAGCGGATGGCAAGTGCAGATGATGCACTAGTCAGCATGACTGTCCCCCTTATCTGCCTGCTTCAGCAAACTTTGCAAGGGTTAAGGGATGATGTTGTGGAAGAGGTGGAGGATGAGGAGTCACCTTTTCCATCAGCTTCTGGAGAGTCAGCGCCACGTGGTTCCTCACAAAGGGGTACGCAGGGGCCAATTTGTGAGGAGGATGAGGAGGAGTCAATGGAGGAGGAAGAGCTCCGTCCAGAGGAGGGAGCGACACAATTGTCCTGTGGTCAGTGTGTACAGCGAGGGTGGGGTGATGACGAGCGGGCAGAGGTCATGTCTCAAGCAGGGGACAGCGTTTCTGGGCCAGTTGGCACTCTGCAGCACATGGTGGATTTCATGCTGCAGTGCCTGAGAAACGACCGCCGCATCGACCACATTCTCAACATGCCTGATTATTGGGTGTTCACCCTCCTCGATCCTCGCTACCGGGACAACGTCCAAAACCTCATCCCAGCGTTGACCCGGGAGCGTAAATTGCGGGAGTACCACGACACACTGGTGAATTCCATCATCTTCTCCTGTCCAACTGAGAGGAGTGCTGCTAGTGCTTTACAAAGCAGCTCAGTGCGTCGAGGCAGTGGGGGAAGCTCTGCCCAAAGAGGGAGCAGAAGCAGTGCCTCTGCCCAAGGCAAGCCCAGTATGGCACAACTCTGGCACACTTTTGTGTGCCCGCCCCAAATGTCTACACCATCACCCGCGGCTCCAGTCAGCAGGAGGCAACGGTTCCATCAGATGGTGACAGACTACATGGCTTGCCCTCTTACTGTACTCCCAGACGGCTCTTCCCCGTTCAAGTTTTGGGTCTCTAAGCTGGATACATGGCCAGAGCTAAGCCAGTATGCATTGGAGGTGCTGGCTTGCCCTGCGGCTAGTGTCTTATCGGAACGTGTCTTTAGTGCCGCAGGTGGTGTACTAACAGACCGTCGCATGCGACTATCCTCCGATAACGTTGACCGGCTTACTTTCCTGAAAATGAACCAGGCCTGGATCTCGCAGGAATTTGCCACTCCTCTGCCTGATTAAGTAATTGGGTGTCATCCAGGTCTCCTGCTGTGTTCATCTTTCTACCACCTGAACTGCTATTCCTGGGCTCCAGCACCGCCAGTTGCGGCTCAGAAGTGCAGGCTGCACAGTAAAAACATACGACCCAGTGTTATTGGGTTTCAGTAACGTCAGCTGATCCCCAGCTGTGTAGCCGGCAATGTGTCCTGCGACCGCCACGCTGGCACAACAACCTAAATGTAAGGGAACCTGTCCCCCCCCCCCGTCGTTTGTTACTGAAAGAGCCATCTTGTGCAGCAGTAATGCTGCACAAGGAAAAGGTAGCTCTTTTAGTTTAGCTCCTTGCACACGCAGAACTTAACACTTATAAAATGTGTTCACTGATACCGTTATACCGTCCCGGAGCTGGGACTTTCCTTCGTAATGTGACGCAGCACAGCCGTCATTCCTACCCCCTTGGTGCCATGTGCTGCCTCCTCAGTGTTGTTTTAAGCTGTCACAGAGCCTGCGCTGTTCTGTTATCCCTTGGGCATGCCCTATTTGCGCTGCCTGTCTTCTGACATAATTTGGTGTCAGGCTGGCTGCGCCTGTGCGGCCGCGCTGCCCGAGATCCCGCCTCGCAGTGTCTTCTGATTGAGTCACACTGCGGGCCTGGGATCCATGGGCATGCGCAGTGCATATCTTCCCCTCGGGCTCTCGCTCATTTCCCTCCGCCTTCTTTAGACTGTGCGCCGTCAGCTGATCCCTAATAGCATGCCACGGCCGTGACACCGCACAGTCTGAAGAAGAGGGAAGGAGGGGAGTGAGAGTCGAGGTTATGCACTGTGCATGCCCATGGATCCAAGGCCCGCAGTGGGATTACGTTAGACGAGACTGCGAGGTGGGATCTGGAGCAGCGTGGACGCACAGGCACTGACAGCCTGACACCAAATTATGTCAGAAGACAGGCAGCGCAAATAGGGCATGCCCAAGGGATAACATTACAGCGCGGGCTCCGTGACAGAACCAAACAACGTTGAGGAGGTGGCGCACGGCACCAAGGGGGTTGGAATGACGGCTGTGCTGTGTCACATTACAAAGGAAAGTCCCACTTCCGGGATGGTTTGACGGTGTGAGGGGACACATTATATGAGTGTGTACTTCAGCGTTTGCAAGGAGCATAATTTTCGGAGCCACCATTTTCCATGTGCAGTATTACTGCTGTACAAGATGGCTCTTTCAGCAACAAATGCCTGGGGGGGGAGGGTTAAAGGTTCCCTTTCAACTTGCTCCACTGCAGGCTTCGGCCTACACTCTGCTCCTCTTTGATTCCCTGGGTTTCAACACTGTCAGTTGCCACCTGGAAGTGTTGTCTACACAGAAAAAACGCTAGGTGATGTGTCAGTGGGGTTCAGCACCGCCAGCTGTTCCCCTGCTGTGTAGTCGGCAACGTGTCCAGCACAAGCCACGCTGGCACAACAGAACAAAAGCTGCCACCAGTGCAGGCTTCGGCCTACACTCTGCTCCTCTCCTCCTCCTGCTGCCCCTGGGCTCAAACACCGCTTGTTTTTGCCCGGAAGTGCTAGCTGCACAGAGAATAACACCAGCCAATGTGTTAGTGGGGTTCAGCAACGCCAGCTGTTCCCCTGCTGTGTAGCCGGCAACGTGACCTGCAAACGCCACGCAGGCACATGAACTGAAATTAAAGGGAACCTGGCCCCACCCCCCCAGGTGTTTCTATGTATAACAGCCACCTAGTACAGCAGTACTGCTGCATTTGTACAAGGTGGCTGATTTTTTATCCTTGCCCACGTAGAATTAAACACGTAAAATATGTGTCTCATTACAGACCATTACAATGTCCCTGAGGTGTGACTTTCCTTTTTAATGACACGCACCACCCCCCTTGGTAGCGCTGCCCATCTTCTGACATCATTGGTTGGCTGCCTGTGCCTGTGCATCCGCCCTGCCCAACACAACCCCCCTCGTTTCATATATTTTGGCTGCGAGGGTGTGATTGATGGGCATGTGCAGTGCATATGTTCGCCTGTCTTAACTCATCTCCTTCCGCCTTCTTCAGACTGTGCGACCTCCTGGCCGTGGTATGCGATAAGGGATCAGCTGAGGCCGCCCAGTCTGAAGCAGGTGTAAGGACATGTGTGAGCGGCAAACATATTTACTGCACAAGGCCACGAATCCCAGCCACGCAGTGTGATTTTTTGAAAACACACTGCGGGCCTGGGATTCATATCCATTGCTAACCGCAACGGCCAACATGAAATGAGGTGAGAAGACAGGCAGCGCTCACAGCGCTTGGCCAAGGGATCACAATAGCGCAGACTCCTGTACAGCTAATAACAACGCTCAGGAATCTGCGCCCAGCACCTAGGTGTAAATTTTGACACCTGTGCTGCGTCTCCTTAAAAAGACAAGTCACGCCTCCACTACTGTTTGACAGTATAATGGGCTAAATAGTGTACGTGTTTTATTCAGCGTGTGCAAGGAGCAAACTAAATAGAGCAACCTTTTACTTGTGCAGCATTAATGCTGCACAAGGTGTGGCTCTTGTACCTTGCAACACCTGAGGGGGGGTTAAAGGTTACCTTTGAAATTGGTTCAACTAGGCTTCGGCCTACACTCTGCTCCTCTCCTCCTCCTGCTGACCCTGGGCTCTAACCCCGCTAGTTTTTGCCCGGAAATGCGAGCTGCACAGATTAAAACACCAGCCAATGTGTTAGCGGGGTTCAGCACCGCCAGCTGTTCCCCTGCTGTGTAGCCTGCATCGTGTCCAGCGCAAGCCACGCTGGCACAACCGACCAAAAGCTGCCACCAGAGCAGGCTTCGGCCTACACTCTGCTCATCTCCTTCTCCTGCTGACCCTGGGCTCTAACACCGCTAGTTTTTGCCCGGAAATGCGAGCTGCACAGAGAAAAACAACAACCAATGTGTTAGTGGGGTTCAGCACCGCCAGCTGCTCCCCTGCTGTGTAGCCTGCATCGTGTCCAGCACAAGACACGCTGGCACAACCGACCAAAAGCTGCCACCAGTGCAGGCTTCGGCCTACACTCTGCTCATCTCCTCCTCCTGCTGACCCTGGGCTCTAACACCGCTAGTTTTTGCCCGGAAATGCAAGCTGCACAGAGAAAAACACCAGCCAATGTGTTAGTGGGGTTCAGCACCGCCAGCTGTTCCCCTGCTGTGTAGCTTGCAACGTGACCTGCAAACGCCATGCAGGCACATGAACTGAAATTGAAGGGAGCCTGCCCCCCACCCCCAGGTGTTTCTATGTATAATAGCCACCTCGTACAGCAGTACTGCTGCATTTGTACAAGGTGGCTGACTTTTTCTCCTTGCCCACGTTTAATTAAACACGTACTAAATGTGTCTCATTGAGACCATTCCACTGTCCCTGAGGTGTGACTTTCCTTTCTAATGATACGCAGCACCACCCTTGTTATCGCTGCCCGTCTTTTGACATCATTGGTTAGCTGGCTGCGCCTGTGCGTCTGCCCTGCTCGAAACAACGCCCCTCGGTGTCTTATTTTTTTGGACAGCGAGGGTGTGATTGATGGGCATGTGCAGTGCATATGTTTGCCTGTGTTCACTCATCTCCTTCCGCCTTCTTCAGACTGGGTGGCCTCATGGCCGCGGCATGCGATAAGGGATCAGATGAGGCCGCCCAGTCTGAAGCAGGTGTAAGGACATGTGTGAGCGGCAAACATATTTACTGCACAAGGCCACGAATCCCAGCCACGCAGTGTGATTTTTTGAAAACACACTGTGGGTCTGGGATTCATGTCCATCGCTAACCGCAACGGCCAACATGAAATGAGGTCAGAAGACAGGAAGCGCTCACAGCGCATGGCCAAGGGATAACAAGAGCGCAGACTCCTGTACAGCAAATAACAACGCTCAGGAATCTGTGCCCAGCACCTAGGTGTAAATTTTGACACCTGTGCTGCATCTCCTTAAAAAGACAAGTCACGCCTCCACTACTGTTTGACAGTATAATGGGCTAAATAGTGTACGTGTTTTGTTCAGCGTGTGCAAGGAGCAAACTGAATAGAGCAACCTTTTACTTGTGCAGCATTAATGCTGCACAAGGTGTGGCTCTTGTACCTTGCAACACCTGAGGGGGGGTTAAAGGTTACCTTTTAAATTGGTTCAACTAGGCTTTGACCTACACTCTGCTCCTCTCCTCCTCCTGCTGACCCTGGGCTATAACACCGCCAGTTGTAGCCTGGAAGTGCTAGGTGCACAGAGAAAAACACCCGCCAATGTGTTAGCGGGGTTCAGCACCGCCAGCTGTTCCCCTGCTGTGTAGCCGGCATCGTGTCCAGCACAAGCCACGCTGGCACAACTGACCAAAAGCTGCCACCAGTGCAGGCTTCGGCCTACACTCTGCTCATCTCCTCCTCCTGCTGACCCTGGGCTCTAACAACGCTAGTTTTTGCCCGGAATTGCTAGCTGCACAGAGAAAAAGAACAGCCAATGTGTTAGTGGGGTTCAGCACCGCCAGCTGTTCCCCTGCTGTGTAGCCGGCAGCGTGACCTGCAAACGCCACGCAGGCACATGAACTGAAATTGAAGTGAGCCTGCCCCCCACCCCCAGGTGTTTTATTGTATAACAGCCACCTTGTACAGCAGTACTGCTGCATTTGTACAAGGTGGCTGACCTTTTCTCCTTGCCCACATGGAACTCAACACGTACAAAATATGTCTCATTAGAGACCATTACAATGTCCCTGAGGTGTGACTTTCCTTTTTAATGACACGCAGCACCCCCATTGTTATCGCTGCCCGTCTTCAGACATCATTGGTTGGCTGGCTGTGCCTGTGCGTCCGCCCTGCCCGACACAACGCCCCTCGTTGTCTCATATATTTTGACTGCGAGGGTGTGATTGATGGGCACGAGCAGTGCATATGTTCGCCTGTCATCACTCCCCTCCTTCCGCCTTCTTCAGACTGTGCGGCCTCATGGCCGTGGCAGGCGATAAGGGATCAGCTGAGGCCGCCCTGTCTGAAGTAGGTGTAAGGACATGTGTGAGCGGCGAACATATTTACTGCACAAGGCCACGAATCCCAGCACCGCAGTGTGACTTTATGAAAAGGCACTGTGGGTCTGGGATTTATGGCCATCGTTAACCGCACCTGCCAACATGACATGAGGTCATAAGACGGCCTGCACTAACAGGGTATTGCCAAGGGATAACACAAGAGCGCAGTCTCCTGTACTGCAAATAACAACGGTAAGGAATCTGCGCCCAGCACCTAGGTGTAAATTTTGACACCTGTTCTGCGTCTTCTTCAAAAGAAAAGTCACGCCTCCACTGCTGTTTGACAGTATAATGGGCTAAATAGTGTACGTGTTTTATTCAGCGTGTGCAAGGAGCAAAATGAAGAGAGCAACCTTTGACTTGTGCAGCATTAATGCTGGTCAAGGTGTGGCTCTTGTACCTTGCAACACCTGAGGGGGGGTTAAAGGTTATCTTTGAAATTGGTTCCACTAGGCTTCGGCCTACACTTTGCTCGTCTCCTCCTCCTGCTGACCCTGGGCTCTAACACCGCTAGTTTTTGACCTGAAGTGCTAGCTGCACAGAGAAAAACACCAGCCAATGTGTTAGTGGGGTTCAGCACCGCCAGCTGTTCCCCTGCTGTGTAGCCGGCATCGTGTCCAGCACAAGACACGCTGGCACAACCGACCAAAAACTGCCACCAGTGGAGGCTTCGGCCTACACTCTGCTTATCTCCTCCTCCTGCTGACCCTGGGCTCTAACACTGCTAGTTTTTGCCCGGAAATGCAAGCTGCACAGAGAAAAACACCAGCCAATGTGTTAGTGGGGTTCAGCACCGCCAGCTGTTCCCCTGCTGTGTAGCTTGCAACGTGACCTGCAAACGCCATGCAGGCACATGAACTGAAATTGAAGGGAGCCTGCCCCCCACCCCCAGGTGTTTCTATGTATAATAGCCACCTTGTACAGCAGTACTGCTGCATTTGTACAAGGTGGCTGACTTTTTCTCCTTGCCCACGTGGAACTCAACACGTACAAAATGTGTCTCATTGAGACCATTCCACTGTCCCTGAGGTGTGACTTTCCTTTCTAATGATACGCAGCACCACCCTTGGTAGCGCTGCCCGTCTTCTGACATCATTGGTTGGCTGCCTGTGCCTGTGCGTCCGCCCTGCCCAACACAACGCCCCTCATTGTCTCATATATTTTGGCTGCGAGGGTGTTATTGATGGGCATGTGCAGTGCATATGTTCGCCTGTCTTAACGCATCTCCTTCCGCCTTCTTCAGACTGTGCGGCCTCATGGCCGCGGCATGCGATAAGGGATCAGATGAGGCCGCCCAGTCTGAAGCAGGTGTAAGGACATGTGTGAGCGGCAAACATATTAACTGCACAAGGGCACGAATCCCAGCCACGCAGTGTGATTTTTTCAAAACACACTGTGGGTCTGGGATTCATGTCCACCGCTAACCGCAACGGCCAACATGAAATGAGGTCAGAAGACAGGAAGCGCTCACAGCGCATGGCCAAGGGAGCGCAGACTCCTGTACAGCAAATAACAAGGCTCAGGAATCTGCGCCCATGCACCAAGGTGTTATTTTCGACACCTGTGCTGCTTTTCTTTAAAAAGAAAAGTCACGCCTCCACTACTGTTTTACAGTACAATGGGCTAAATAGTGTACGTGTTTTGTTCAGCGTGTGCAAGGAGCAAAATTAAGAGAGGCTTCGGCCTTTTACTTGTGCAGCATTAAAGCTGCACGAGGTGTGGCTCTTGTACCTTGCAACACCTGAGGGGGGTTAAAGGTTACCTTTGAAATTGGTTCAACTAGGCTTCGGCCTACACTCTGCTCCTCTCCTCCTCCTGCTGACCCTGGGCTCTAACACCACTAGTTTTTGCCCGGAAATGCAAGCTGCACAGAGAAAAACACCAGCCAATGTGTTAGTGGGGTTCAGCACCGCCAGCTGTTCCCCTGCTGTGTAGCCGGCATCGTGTCCAGCACAAGCCACGCTGGCACAACTGACCAAAAGCTGCCACCAGTGCAGGCCTCGGCCTACACTCTGCTCATCTCCTCCTCCTGCTGACCCTGGGCTCTAACACCGCTAGTTTTTGCCCGGAAGTGCTAGCTGCACAGAGAAAAACACCAGCCAATGTGTTAGTGGGTTTCAGCAACGCCAGCTGTTCCCCTGCTGTGTAGCCGGCAACGTGACCTGCAAACGCCACGCAGGCACATGAACTGAAATTAAAGGGACCCTGCCACCCACCCCAAGGTGTTTCTATGTATAACAGCCACCTTGTACAGCAGTACTGCTGCATTTGTACAAGGTGGCTGACTTTGTCTACTTGCCCACGTTTAATTAAACACGTACAAAATGTGTCTCATTACAGACCATTACAATGTCCCTGAGGTGTGACTTTCCTTTTTACTGACACGCAGCACCCCCCTTGTTAGCGCTGCCCGTCTTCTGACATCTTTGGTTGGCTGGCTGCGGCTGTGCGTCCGCCCTGCCTGAAACCACGCTCCTCGTTGTCTTACGTATTTTGACTGCGAGGGTGTGATTGATGGGCACGAGCAGTGGATATCTTCGCCTGTCTTTACTCATCTCCTTCCGCCTTCTTCAGAATGTGCGGCCTCATGGCCGCGGCATGCGAGAAGGGATCAGATGAGGCCGCCCAGTCTGATGCAGGTGTAAGGACATGAGGGACAGGCGACAAAATTAACTGCGCAAGGTCACGAATCCCAGCTCTGCAGTGTGACTTTATTAAGACACTGCGGGTCTGGGTTTCATGGCCATCGCTAACCGCACCGGCCAACATGAAATGAGGTCAGAAGACAGGCATCGCTCACAGCGCATGGCCAAGGGATAACAAGAGCGCAGACTCCTGTACAGCAAATAACAACGCTCAGGAATCTGCGCCCAGCACCTAGGTGTAAATTTTGACACCTGTGCTGCATCTCCTTAAAAAGACAAGTCACGCCTCCACTACTGTTTGACAGTATAATGGGCTAAATAGTGTACGTGTTTTATTCAGCGTGTGCAAGGCGCAAAATTTATAGAGCAACCTTTTACTTGTGCAGCATTAATGCTGCACAAGGTGTGGCTCTTGTACCTTGCAACACCTGAGGGGGGGTTAAAGGTTACCTTTGAAATTGGTTCAACTAGGCTTCGGCCTACACTCTGCTACTCTCCTCCTCCTGCTGACCCAGGGCTCTAACACCGCCAGTTTTTGCCCGGACGTGCTAGCTGCACAGAGAAAAACACCAGCCAATGTGTTAGTGGGGTTCAGCACCGCCAGCTGTTCCCCTGCTGTGTAGCCGGCAACGTCACCTGCAAACGCCACGCAGGCACAACCGAACAAAAGCTGCCACCAGTGCAGGCTTCGGCCTACACTCTGCTCCTCTCCTCCTCCTGCTGACCCTGGGCTCATAACACCGCCAGTTGTAGCCTGGAAGTGCTAGCTGCACAGAGAAAAACACCAGCCAATGTGTCAGTGGGGTTCAGCACCGCCAGCTGTTCCCCAGCTGTGTAGCCGGCAATGTGCCCTGCAAACGCCATGCAGGCACATGAACTGAAATTGAAGGGAGCCTGCCCCCCACCCACAGGTGTTTCTATGTATAACAGCCTCCTTGTTCAGCAGTACTGCTGCATTTGTACAAGGTGGCTGACTTTTTCTCCTTGCCCACGTGGAACTCAACACGTACAAAATGTGTCTCATTGAGACCATTCCACTGTCCCTGAGGTGTGACTTTCCTTTCTAATGATACGCAGCACCCCCCTTGGTAGCGCTTCACGTCTTTTGACATCATGGTTAGCTGGCTGCGCCTGTGCATCCGCCCTGCGTGAAACAACGCCCCTCGTTGTCTTATTTATTTTGTCAGCGAGGGTGTGGTTTATGGGCACGAGCAGTGCATATGTTCTCCTGTCGTCACTCATCTCCTTCCGCCTTCTTCAGACTGTGCGGCCTCATGGCCGCGGCATGCGAAAAGGGATCAGCAGAGGCCGCCCAGTCTGAAGCAGGTGTAAGGACGTGTGTGAGCGTCGAAAATATTTCCTTCTCAAGGCCATGAATCCCAGCACCGCAGTGTGACTTTATGAAAAGGCACTGTGGGTCTGGGATTTATGGCCATCGTTAACCGCAGCGGCCAACATGAAATGAGGTCATAAGATGGGCAGCGCTAACAGGGCATTGCCAAGGGATAACACAAGAGCGCAGACTCCTGTACAGCCAAAAACAATGCTCAGGAAGCTGCGCCAAGCACCAAGGCGTTATTTGGGACACCTGTGCTGCGTCTCCTTAAAAATACAAGTCACGCCTCAACTACAGTTTGACTGTAGAATGGGCTAAATTGTGTACGTGTTGCATTCAGCGTGTGCAAGTAGACAAATTAATAGAGCAACCTTTAACTTGTGCAGCATTAATGCTGCACAAGGTGTGGCTCTTGAACTTTGTAACACCTGAGGGGGGGTTAAAGGTTACCTTTGAAATTGGTTTAACTAGGCTTCGGCCTACACTCTGCTCCTCTCCTCCTCCTGCTGACCCTGGGCTCTAACAACGCTAGTTGTTGCCCGGAAGTGCTAGCTGCACAGAGAAAAACACCAGCCAATGTGTTAGTGGGGTTCAGCACCGCCTGCTGTTCCCCCACTGGGTAGCCGGCAAAGTGTCCTGCAAACGCAACGCAGACACAAAGCTGCCTCCAGTGCAGGCTTCGGCCTACACTCTGCTCCCCCTGCTTACCCTTTGCTCCAACACCGCTAGTTGGGGCTGTAGGAAGACAATCTTTGATAGGCAACGCATCCGGGTTCCAGCACCGCCAGCTGGTCCTCGGTCGTGCCATTGGCTCTTGCACACTGGGGCAACGCATCTGGGTTCCAGCACCGCCAGCTGGTTCTCGGCAGTGTTTTTGTCACGGGTACTCCCTCGTGCCCAGCCTGGTTTCAGCACCGTCAGCTGTTTCCGGGTACTGTCAAACTCACTGAGACACCTATGCGTTGCCCCGTCGTGTTGCAGTCGAATTAGCCAACTCCAGGGTGCCTCCAGTTTAGGAGCTTCCTATGTGGGCTGCGTGAACTGGTAGTCAAGGCTGGTTCTGTAGTGCCAGTAGGCCCAGCTCCCCCTGTAGGACTGTTGGGGTTCGGTAACTGCGGCTGCCTCGCGGCCTAGCTGTTCTCTCCTGTGGGCCTTCGGGTCCACCACCTGGTTCCAGCACCGTCAGCTGGTTCCGGGCCGAGCCTTTGGCTTAGGTGCCTCCTCCTGGGTATCCGAGTTCCGCCAATGTCAGGCGGTCCTTGGTAGTACTTTTAAGCGCGGGCACCTACAGCTTAGTAACCGGGTTCCAGCACCGTCAGCTGGTCCTCGGTCGTGCCATTGGCTCTTGCACACTGGGGCAACGCATCTGGGTTCCAGCACCGCCAGCTGGTTCTCGGCAGTGTTTTTGTCACGGGTACTCCCTCGTGCCCAGCCTGGTTTCAGCACCGTCAGCTGTTTCCGGGTACTGTCAAACTCACTGAGACACCTATGCGTTGCCCCGTCGTGTTGCAGTCGAGTTAGCCAACTCCAGGGTGCCTCCAGTTTAGGAGCTTCCTATGTGGGCTGCGTGAACTGGTAGTCAAGGCTGGTTCTGTAGTGCCAGTAGGCCCAGCTCCCCCTGTAGGACTGTTGGGGTTCGGTAACTGCGGCTGCCTCGCGGCCTAGCTGTTCTCTCCTGTGGGCCTTCGGGTCCACCACCTGGTTCCAGCACCGTCAGCTGGTTCCGGGCCGAGCCTTTGGCTTAGGTGCCTCCTCCTGGGTATCCGAGTTCCGCCAATGTCAGGCGGTCCTTGGTAGTACTTTTAAGCGCGGGCACCTACAGCTTAGTAACCGTGTTCCAGCACCGTCAGCTGGTCCTCGGTCGTGCCATTGGCTCTTGCACACTGGGGCAACGCATCTGGGTTCCAGCACCGCCAGCTGGTTCTCGGCAGTGTTTTTGTCACAGGTACTCCCTCGTGCCAAGCCTGGTTTCAGCACCGTCAGCTGTTTCCGGGTTGTGTCAAGCTCACTGAGACGCCTATGCTTGCCCCGTCGTGGTGCGGTCGGGTTAGCCAGTTCCACCAACGTCAGGTGGTCCATGGTAGTGCTTTCAGGCACGGGTACCTCCTGCTTAGTAACCGGGTTCCAGTAACGTCAGCTGGTCCTCGGTAGTTCCATTGGCTCTTGGACCTTCGGCTACCCATCCGGGTTCCAGTACCGTCAGCTGGTTCTCGGCAGTGTCTTTTGCTCTTGTACCTTCTGCTCCCCATCCTGTTTCCAGTACCGTCAGCTGGTTCCGGGCAGAGCCTTTGGCTTAGGTGCCTCCTTCTGGGTATCCGAGTTCCGCCAACGTCAGGCGGTCCTTGGTAGTGCTTTTTAGCACGGGTACCTCCTGCTTAGTAACCGGGTTCCAGTAACATCAGCTGGTCCTCGGTAGTTCCATAGGCTCTTGAACCTTCGGGTAGCCATCAGAGTTCCAGTTCCATCATCTGGTTCTTGGCATTTTCTCAGCCTTCTTGTACCTTCTGCTACATTTCCAAGTTGAAGACCCTAAAGTCGACGACCCGGAAGACCACCCCGATGACGAAGACGACGACACGGAAGACCACCCCGATGACGACGGCGGAGACGACGACGGCGGAGATGACGACACTGGAGACGACGACCCTGGAGACGACGACATGGAAGACCGAGAAGCAGAAGAACAAGAGGCTGCAGAACAAAGAGCAGAAGAACATTAAGCATAACACTTAATATCAGAGCAAAATATATTATCTAAATTATATGCAGAAGAAGACTAAGCAGTGTATTGGGGTGAGTCCGTTCCTCCTCGTGGTGCCCCTGGATAAAGCCTGATGCTGCAGGCCAAACTGAACGCGGACAAATGTAACTTTTGTGACTGGCAGAACGGAAGGTGTAATCTTCCAACTTTTATAGATAACAACTACGGGAATGCCTGTCACAAATGAGAATATGATGAAGAAGTAGAATAGGAAGAATAATAACAGTTGAATAAAATGAATATGTAGAATAGGAAGAATAATAATAGTTGAATAAAATGAATATGAAGAATGTAATCAAAAAAAAAAAAAAAAGGTAAAGGATGAAGAAGAAGATGAATAAGGTGAAGAAGAAGTTGATGTCAAAGATGCTGATGATGATGAAGATGAAAGTGTGGGAAAAGTAAAAAAAAAAAGAAGAAAAAAAAGAAGGGGAAGGGCGTGGAATAGTGAAACATCAATATCTGACAAAATAAAAAAAAAATTTACATAGTCAATATCTTTGTCACTCCGAACGTCTTAAAAAAAACAAAAAAACATGCTATTCTATTTGATTGGGCTAAACCTCTATGACTTTAATGTCTCCGCCACCTCCCCAAATACATCCTGCATTATTCTTTGTTGTTTTCCTTCATGTAGAATGAACATACAAGGAAAGAAAGGGTTTATTTTAATTCCGATATTTTGGTCCCATTGACTTGCATTGGGATCGGGTATCGGTATCGGCGATATCCGATATTTTTTGAATATCGGCCGATCCTATCCGATACCGATACTTTCCGATATCGGAAGGTATCGCTCAACACTAGCCACCGGTCATTTAAAATTTCTACTTGCTGGCACTGTGTGCACCCCAGAGACCAGGTCGTTGCAGTAATGTCGCTCTGCCACTAAGAAAGGGTGACCTGACCAGGTATCACAAGCACACATTACACTTCACACTCTGGCCACTAGGGGGAACAAAAGGCACTATGTATTAGGCCACTCCTCACACTGGTAAAACTAGGGGTCGGATAGGAAGTTAGAACAGAACGCAGCCTGGGAGAGTCCAGGGAGGACCTGTCAGGGGTGGGTTCCTGACAGGGGCCTAGCAGAACGAATAGAAAGCAACGGAACTGCGCCTGCACTACCTTGCGGCGGTATCCTAAGGAAGGACACGAAGAGAAGGATATTGTGGAAAGTGAGAAACGAGATCAAGCACAAAGGAGAGCCAGTAGGAGTCGTGCCCCGAGAACGGCAACTTCCTACTGAGGCGCGTAGCCGGTGACCGGAACACCGAGGAAGTAACTGACTTTATGCCTTACTTCAAATACCGCAGGACAGTTAATTATAGGTTGGCTGTCTACCATACATCACCTAAGCAGACATAGGGGGCAAGCGTGGAGAGGGGCGTCTCTAGAACTGAGACAGAGAGGACCGGTACCGAGTAATCCGCGGCCCTGCGTCTGGGGGCGCTCCAACTTGGCGTCACGAACAGGATCGTACTTAAGCCTGAAGAATTGGGTCATGTGTGCGTTGGAACTGTGTTGGAATTGTGCTTGAACTGTGATTTATTGCAAAGAGTGTGCCTTGCTAATTGCCGCAAAGATTCCCGCCAAAACCACCGCCATTGCCACACCACAAGGAGCGCAGGAGAAAAAGGAGGGTGTGTCATGGGAGGAGATCGTGAAAGCGGCTCCAAAAGTAGCGACCGCCCCCTCTGACTACGGCTGCAGGATGACGAGCTCAGGAATGCAAGAGCTCAAACCCCAGAACATGGAGGAGCCTCGTGTATGTGCCGCCGCAGATCAAGGAGTAGAGACGGCGACCAGCGGGTACCTGAAATGCGACGTAGTAGCCCAGGACCCCCTCAGCCCACCGGAGGCGAACCAGAGCCTATTGCTACTGGAGGCATCAGACTGCCTGACTCCAGACGTAGGGTCGGCGACGGCGAAGAAATGGAAGTCGGAGCTGTGCAAGAAGATTGCACAGGGAGAGCCATGGTCAGAGCCGCAGCAGACTCCAGTGTCCTCGTCAGCGGATCCGATCGACATCGGGGGAACCACATCAGATGCAGGTACCAAAAGCGACCCTGCCCCACCAACCGATCCAGCTCCAGTAACCGCTCCCCGTCCCATCTATGACTGGTCTCCCGCTGCTGAGATTGTGGTGGCGGCCCTTTACGCCATGAAGGGGATACTGCCCCCGCTACCGACGTCTATGGGCGAACCATTAGACGTGAGTCACGAGGGGGTGATCTTTGAATGGGATGCGCTAAGGATCCAACTAGACGGGTCCAGACAGGAGGGCTCTTATGTCATCGGGCTCACCTGGGAGCAGTATCGACGAAGCTTAATTTCGCAGTGGAAAGACCGAGAACGAACAGAACGGACTGCCCGACCAGAGATACGGACGCCCCTCATCAACTGCTGCCCTGAGAGTTTGGTGAAACAGGGGATAGTGCTGGCCTTCCACCTGAGAAGGGGTTGTGGCTTTATACTGGAGCCAGGGCTGCCGACTGAAGTCTTTGTGACTAGCTGTAATGTGGAACCCCAGTCCCACAGCGTACCTCCTACCCGAAACTTGTACAGAGGGGACCATGTGACTTATACCCGCTACTGAAGTGAGCGGGGATGGTATGCCAAGAGAGTCAAACGGTGCACACTTGTGGTTGCGCCATCTACGGTTACGACCGAAACTAGTGATGGTACTCCGCCGACCCCCGAACTTGTGGGACCTAGTACTACCACCCCTGCATGTGGCGTCCTGCTTGTGGGGTCTGCCACTAGCACTGCCGTTTGTACCCGAACCACTATGCCTGAGAGACAATCCAAGGACATCAAGGCAGTATTGGATGAGAGCACGGAGGCAGACCTTCCCCGGTCGGGAAGTGGTCACTACCGGCTGATGTCTTGTCACCTGCTATAGAAATAAACCTCGAAACACCGACAAATGTATATAGTTAACTAACTGTTTCCTGCTCTTTTGCTACTTGAACCCGTCTAGGGTTAATCCTTAAAGAGATCCCTTTGTTTACCCGGGATCCCTATTGTTTTATTTTGCACAAGTTAATCACTGTTTAAAAGACTGCCGAATCATGGACGGTGAATGATTCACAAACTGTGTTGTATATAATTCGCACCCTCTTAAGGGCGCTCTCTACTGGTTTTACAAGGAAAGAAGACTTTGCGAAGACACGATTCCAGATGACGACGTGGAAGTTTCTTGAGCCTTGCAGTTCCTTAGTGACTTGATAATTGTTTGAACTACCTCAGAGAAGACTGATTTCCCCTCTTAAAGGGAATGTTATTTTTTGCCTTTTTTTATAATGATGCCTTAAGTAGTAAGATAGTGATAATGTTTGCATAGTAGATGCCATGTAGCTAGAAGAGCTAGAAAGTGAACCCGTAGGGGTTAGTGAGTCTGAGAACCATAGAGAGATGGTTGCTGTGGACCAAGAAAGAGAGAGGCAGTAGGCCCAGATGAATAGCCAGGCGGTCCTGCATCTGTGTGAAGTTAGAGGAAGTAAAGAAAAAGTTAGATTTGTACTGTAATGTTTTGTAGTAAGCCTTTAGTGGGTTCAGCTTATACACCCTTAAAGGAGAAGTTAAATTATTGTTCAAAGATTTGCACTTAGTAGAATACAGGCTGGGTAATAGGAATTGTTTATAGTCTGTAGAATAGAATGTTATTTAAAATTTTTAAACATGTTTCTGTTTGTAATGTTCAAGTGACCTCACCTCCCATAAAGGGAAGCATTTCAATGTTTACATTGTTTAAAGCATTCCAAAAATTTTGTATGTCCTTTTCTAATAACTATTGTTGTTCTTCTTTTCCCAGTCCGGGAGTACTGGATTTAACCGAGGGGGAGTGCAGCGCCCCAGAGACCTGGTCATTGCAGTAATGTCGCTCTGCCACTAAGGAGGGTGATGTTATGTCTGATTGCACTAAAGGAGTCCACCTGACCAGGTATCACAAGCACACATTACACTTCACACTCTGGCCACTAGGGGGAGCAAAAGGCACTATGTATTAGGCCACTCCTCACACTGGTAAAACTAGGGGTCGGATAGGAAGTTAGGACAGAACGCAGCCTGGGAGAGTCCAGGGAGGACCTGTCAGGGGTGGGTTCCTGACAGGGGCCTGGCAGAACGAATAGAAAGCAACGGAACCGCTCCTGCACTACCTTGCGGCGGTATCCTAAGGAAGGACACGAAGAGAAGGATATTGTGGAAAGTGAGAAACGAGATCAAGCACAAAGGAGAGCCAGTAGGAGTCGTGCCCCGAGAACGGCAACTTCCTACTGAGGTGCGTAGCCGGTGACCGGAACACCGAGGAAGTAACTGACTTTATGCCTTAGCTCAAATACCGCAGGACAGTTAATTATAGGTTGGCTGTCTACCATACATCACCTAAGCAGAAATAGGGGGCAAGCGTGGAGAGGAGCGTCTCTAGGGTCCCAGAATAGCTCCGAGCCTTACCGTCAAATGGGTGCGTCCTATCCAGATAAACTTGGGGGACAGAGAGAGAGAGAGAAAGAGAAAGAACGAGAACAGAAGTTGTGAGGACTATCCCGAATGCTCCGCAGGGAAGGACTACAACAAACAGGCACTAGTGGTAGGCATTGATTTCCACCTGCCAAGGGAACTCTGGATGTGCCTTCGGACCGGCCGGTCTCAGACAGCCCAGTTAGCAGTGCTCTGGATTGGGGATCCTGAAGTCTTCAGTAAAAGGTAAAGAGACTGCAACCCTGTGTCCTCGTTGTTGACTGCGCCTCACACCATCGCCACCTACATTACTGGGAAGCCCTGGGGATATACTTCACCTGTGGGAAGGTATACCATCTAGCTGCCATCACATCACCCCAGTGGACCCCAAGCAGTGTCGGTTGACCTGACCGAATACCACAGGTGGTGTCACGAAACTTTAGCCGACTTTCATCACCCCTTTTATTGGACGCCCCTTAGCAGGGTCACGGACCGGGTCCAGCCACCGTGACAACCCTAGAACTGAGACAGAGAGGACTGGTACCGAGTAACCCGCAGCCCTGCATCTGGGGGCACTCCACACGTGTACACAATATGCTGTGGTGGCACACACAAAGCTGTCTCTACATCTGACGTTGATGAGGGGTAACCTCCATCACAACTACCAGGTTATATTCAGAAGCATTTAAACATTCTACTACTTTCATATTCTCTAGGGACTTAGGAGTAGAGATGAGCAAATGTTTCAAGGTTTAGTTTAGTTTGCTTCGCTGAATGTTTAGACCTTTGCCAAACATGTTTGCCGAACGGTTTGACGAATGTACCCAAACCCCTTTAGAATCAATGGGAGGTCAAACCGAATGTATACAAAACACCTTAAGGGGTGACAAAAAGCTTCTAAAAGAGCTAAAATTAGGGGCAGAAACCATGAAAAGTGGCATCAATTGACCCACAGTAGAAATTTGCTAATGGCGCAGTCAGCCATGGGCTATGCATCAGGTATCAGGGTCTGGGCTAGCATTTACAGCTTTGAATTGAAGTTTCAATGAGGACCTGGTAGTTAAGGGAGCAGTTTAAACTTTTTTAGCTGGGAGCCCTGATACCTCATGCAACACCTTCAATAGTTTTTTTCCAGCCACATTCAGATGGCACAAACATCAGTTTCATACAGTACTTTTGGGAGAAAAAGGTAAGGAAAGTAACTTATGTAGTTGGCTGATAAATTGACCCACAGTAGAATCGTTATTATGATTAACCGTTTGAGATTTGCAATGGTCTAACACGGTGGAATTCCACTCTGCACATGTTGCAGCGACTGTGGAAGCAGCAACGAGCTGTGGTGCAGTATGTCCTTTTGTAAAGCCTGGGCCAACACAGTAATAACGTGGAATAAATCACAAATCTGTGGACCCAGATGAAAGACCTCTGCACCCTTCTGCACAGTTACAAAATGGCTATTAAGATGGTTAGCGCTGATGATATCATCATCAGCATCACTATTCCGTCATCTACATGCTGGAGCATACTTTGAATAGTCTACAGGAGGAGTTGGTGTTGCCAGAGAAAGAGGTGGAAGCAGAGGACAATGCGGAAGGGATAACAATATTTCTAAGATCTGAACTGCGGGTGCCATGGGAGGGAGGATTATAGTGAACAAGGGGGGCTCATAGTACAAGACAAACTTTTAGTGAAGATGCAGAAGCCAAGGAACAAATTGAGGAGGACGAGAAAAAAATTGATGGGCACGCAAGCTCTAAATGCTGGCCCAGACTCTAATACCTCATGGCCATGGCTGACTGGTGCTGTGCCATTATAAAATGCTCTACTGAGGGTAAATTGAGCAGTCAACTACCTTTGATACTTTCCTTACATTTGTCTACCCCCAAAAATGAGTGTGGCTGGTAAAAAAAAAAATTTGAGCTGATATGTATCAGGGCTCCAAGTGTAACACCCCAGGCTCCTTGTTGTTACAGTGGCATTGCTTCCCTCACTGGGAGAGTGATGTCACGCTTGGAAGCAAAGAAATATCTATTCCATCAGGTAATCACAAACATGCAACATGTTCACACTCCAGGCCAGAAAGGGGAGCTCTAAACCCAGTTTAAGGGGAACTTCTATATATATATATATATATATATATATATATATATATATATAGCATTCTGGAAAAGTGCGTCAGTCTACCAGAGACAGGAACTGAGAGCAGTCAGTCTGTCAGAGGGACAAAAGAGAGAGGAAGTGAAAGGGGCCATGCAAGCCAAGAGAGGTGCTGAAGCTCCTTGAAAGAGGTCAAGGAAAGCAGAACAGATTGCAAAGAGCGTGAAGGGAAAGTGAAACACAGGAGAGTGAGGAGCTGGGGGTTAGCTGCAACTGGGCTACCTCCACGCTGAAGCGCAGATACCGGTAGCCGGAAGACTGGGGTTGTGAAGACTCTACGTCTCACAGCAGAAACTGGCAGGACAGCTGGATTACAAGTCACCTGTCCGCCTTTACACCTGAGGACACAGTAGCGCATAGAGCCTGGGTCATGATAGAGACCCTGTAAAAAGGCTCGAGCTACCTGTCGTACAGGTAGTGTCCCACCAACCTGAGGGACAGAGAAAACATGTGAGGACCTTGTGAGAGGCCTAAGGCAGCAATGGACTACAACACCACAGGGCTAGAGGGAAGGCTTCCAACCCCAGCTGGTAAGGGGGACTCCTAATTTGCTTCAAAGCTGGCTGGACCATACCTGCAACGGTGATCCGGTACCCTGGACTGTGGCTGCCTGAGACCTTCAGTAAACCAGGTAAAGAAACTGTAAACCTGTGTTCTCCGTTTCTTGCTACACCACCTACAACCTGTCCCTACTACACCGGGAGTGCTGGGGACCCAGCTTCACCTGTGGGAAGCCATACCATCTCAGCTGCCATAACACCACCCCAGAGAACCCCTTTAAGCAGCGTCGGTCGCTCCTGACCGAATGGCACAGGTGACGTCACAAACACAAACTTTATTCATATAATCCCTTTAATGACATTCCCTTTTACATGGGCGTCCAGGGCCATGGACCTGGTCACCGCCGCTGTGACATCCCTTTAACTACCAGACCCAGTACCGAGTAACCCAAGGACCTGGCGGGCTTTCCACCAGCAATGAAGGCTTTACTGCTCCATTAACCACCAGGTCTTAATTGAAGCTTCAATTCCAAGCTGTAAATGCTAGACCAGACCCTGATACCTCATGCATGGCCCATGGCTGACTGCTGCTGTGCCATTATCATATTTCTACTGTGGGTCAATAGATGCCACTTTTCATGTTGTTTGTCTTTAATTTTAGCTGTTTAAGAAGCGTTTTGTCACCCCTTATGATACTGTGCTAAGGTTTGGCTTTGCCTTCCACTGACTTTAATGGGGTTTGGGTACCTACGGCAAACTGTTCGGCGAACATCAGGACGTTCGGTGAACCGAACCTTGGAAGGTTCGCTCATCTCTAATCATGACTAAGGGTATTTTTACCTAAACTTCGTAGGTGGAATTTTAATTTTTCTGTCATGATATTTTAGCTGCACTGATTTCTGTATACTTTTTCACACTGAGAATAAATTATTTACCATAATCATGAAGCTGGACTCCCTCTACTTCTTTTGGAC
The DNA here is from genome assembly GCF_032444005.1 of Ranitomeya imitator. NCBI lineage: Eukaryota > Metazoa > Chordata > Amphibia > Anura > Dendrobatidae > Ranitomeya > Ranitomeya imitator. The sequence continues at coordinate 199,687,229 of NC_091285.1, read as the reverse complement.
TGCTTTACGTCAAGAAAGAGAGCTTTCATCTGCTCCAAGTCACAATGATGTTGAATTTGGGTATGCTGGACTTTTTCTTTTAACTGTATTTCTCAGTATCTGTATTATTGTACAGTGCCATGCGAAAGTTTTCGGCCCCCTGGAACTTTTCAACCTTTTCCCACATATCATGCTTCAAACATAAAGATACCAAATGTAAATTTTTGGTGAAGATTCAACAACAAGTGGAACACAATTGTTGAACGAAATTTATTGGTTATTTTACAATATTATTCAGCCTCTTTAACTTAATACTTTGTTGCGCCACCTTTTGCTGTGATTACAGCTGCAAGTCGCTTGGGGTATGTCTCTATCAGTTTTGTACATCAAGAGACTGAAATTCTTTCCCATTCTTCCTTGGCAAACCGCTCGAGCTCAGTGAGGTTTCATGGAGATCGTTTGTGAACAGCAGTTTTCAGCTCTTTCCACAGATTCTCGATTGGATTGAGGTCTGGACTTTGACTTGGCTATTCTAACACCTAGATACATTTATTTGTGAACCATTCCACTGTAGATTTTGCTTTATGTTTGGGATCATTGTCTTGTTAGAAGACAAATCTCCGTCCCAGTCTCAGGTCTTTTGCAGACTGCAACAGGTTTTCTTCAAGAATGGTCCTGTATTTGGCTTCATCCATCTTCCCATCAATTTTAACCATCTTCCCTGTTACTGCTGTAGAAAAGCAGGCCCAAACCATGATGCAGCCACCACCATGTTTGAAAGTGGGGATGGTGTGTTCAGGGTGATGAGCTGTGTTGCCTTTACGCCAAACATATCATTTGGCATTGTTGCCAAAGAGTTGGATTTTGTTGTTTCATCTGACCAGAGCACCTTCTTCCACATGTTTGGTGTGTGTCCCAGGTGGCTTGTTGCAAACTTTAAACAACACTTTTTATGTATATCTTTGAGAAATGGCTTTCTTTTTGCCACTCTTCCATAAAAACCAGATTTGTGCAGTGTACGACTGATTGTTGTCCTATGGACAGACTGTCCAACCTCAGTCTTCTCCTTGTTTGAGATGAAAGTTTAGAGGGACGGCCGGGTGTTGGTAGATTTGCAGTGGTATGATACTCCTTCCATTTCAATATGATCGCTTGCACAGTGCTCCTTGTGATGTTTAAATCATTTTGTATCCAAATCCGGCTTTAAACTTCTCCACAACAGTATCACGGACCTGCCTGTTATGTTCCTTGGTCTTCATGATGCTCTCTGTGCTTCAAACAGAACTCTGAAACTATCACATAGCAGGTGCATTTATACGGAGACTTGATTACATGCAGGTGGATTATATTTATCATCGTTAGGCATTTAAGACAACATTGGGTCATTCAGAGATCCACCATGAACTTCTGGAGTGAGTTTGCTGCACTGAAAGTAAAGGGGCCGAATGATATTGCACACCCCACCTTTCAGTTTTTGAATTTCCACAAAAAATTAAAATAACCAATACATTCCGTTCAACTTCACAATTGTGTTCCACTTGTTGTTGATTCTTCACAAAAAATTAACATTTGGTATCTTTATGTTTGAAGCATGATATGTGGGAAAGGGTTGAAAAGTTCCAGGGGGCCGAATACTTTTGCAAGGAACTGTATACACGCCCCCGGAAGAAGCGAGCAGTGAAACGGCGCCCGTCGGGTGGGAGGGAAGGACACCGGACGCAGTATACTCTTGCGGTAAGCTCTCCCATACTTTTACCTACTAACTGGCACCACTCCTGTTACCTATTGGCCTATTACTACTGCATTTGCCTTATTATATTGTCATTTCTTGCATTTAAGGTCGCAGCATTTGCACATTGATTTTCATGGTGCAATATTCTTTTGTGGTACACTCTTTTATACATTTGGCCACACCATTGGCACTAATTGTTGTTATTTTTTGGCTAATTGCCTGTTATACTAGACTTTCACTCCTAGCACCTTAGGCTGCAGCTTTTGTACATCTATCTGTATTGTACCATTATGGCCTGCCAGGGTCACACTGCACATACATATATATATATATGTATGGTTACTGGATTCTGGTCCCTTTATTGTTAGGCTGGGGAGACTGAGCTTCCGTTTATTTGTATACATGTATATTAATCACTTACAGTTACATCTACAGTATTCTCCTAGTATTTAGTTATTAGTAGTGTTGAGCGATACCGTCCGATACTTGAAAGTATCGGTATCGGATAGTATCGGCCGATACCCGAAAAATATCGGATATCGCCGATACCGATATCCGATACCAATACAAGTCAATGGGACATCAAGTATCGGAAGGTATTCTCATGGTTCCCAGGGTCTGAAGGAGAGGAAACTCTCCTTCAGGCCCTGGGATCCATAGGGATGTGTAAAATAAAGAATTAAAATAAAAAATATTGATATGCTCACCTCTCCGGCGGCCCCTGGACATCACGCTGGTAACCGGCCGGCTTCTTTGTTTAAAATGAGCGCCTTCAGGACTTGCGAATGACGTCGCGGCTTCTGATTGGTCGCGTGCCGCCCATGTGACCGGCACGCGACCAATCAGAAGCCGCGACGTCATTCGCAGGTCCTTAATTCCTAGAATTAGGAGTTTTGTGAATGAGAATGACGTCGCGGCTTCTGATTGGTCGCGTGCCGGTCACATGGTCAATGCCCATCCTACCACAAAAGGCTCGCCAAAACCTCGAAACAAACTGGGAACCTCTGTCAGAAACGATATTCTCTGGAATGCCATGTAAATGAACCACATGCTGGAAGAACAATGGCACCAAATCAGAGGAGGAAGGTAATTTAGACAAGGGTACCAAACGGACCATCTTAGAGAAGCGATCACAGACCACCCAAATGATGGACATCTTTTGAGAGACGGGAAGATCTGAAATAAAATCCATAGAGATATGTGTCCAAGGCCTCTTCGGGACCGGCAAGGGCAAAAGCAACCCACTGGCACGAGAACAGCAGGGCTTAGCCCGAGCACAAATCCCACAGGACTGCACAAAAATACGCACATCCCGCGACAGAGATGGCCACCAAAAGGATCTAGCCACTAACTCTCTGGTACCAAAGATTCCAGGATGACCAGCCAACACCGAACAATGAACCTCAGAGATAACTTTATTCGTCCACCTATCAGGGACAAACAGTTTCTCCGCTGGGCAACGATCAGGTTTATTAGCCTGAAATTTTTGCAGCACCTGCTGCAAATCAGGGGAGATGGCAGACACAATTACTCCCTCTTTGAGGATACCCGCCGGCTCAGATAAACCCGGAGAATCGGGCACAAAACTCCTAGACAGAGCATCCGCCTTCACATTTTTAGAGCCCGGAAGGTACGAAATCACAAAGTCAAAACGGGCAAAAAACAGCGACCAACGAGCCTGTCTAGGATTCAACCGCTTGGCAGACTCGAGATAAGTCAAGTTCTTATGATCAGTCAAGACCACCACGCGATGCTTAGCTCCTTCAAGCCAATGACGCCACTCCTCGAATGCCCACTTCATGGCCAGCAACTCTCGATTGCCCACATCATAATTTCGCTCAGCAGGCGAAAACTTCCTGGAAAAGAAGGCGCATGGTTTCATCACCGAGCAATCAGAACTTCTCTGCGACAAAACAGCCCCTGCTCCAATCTCAGAAGCATCAACCTCGACCTGGAACGGAAGCGAAACATCTGGTTGACACAACACAGGGGCAGAAGAAAAACGACGCTTCAACTCTTGAAACGCTTCCACCGCAGCAGAAGACCAATTGACCACATCAGCACCCTTCTTGGTCAAATCGGTCAATGGTTTAGTAATACTAGAAAAATTGCAGATGAAGCGACGATAAAAATTAGCAAAGCCCAGGAACTTTTGCAGACTTTTCAGAGATGTTGGCTGAGTCCAATCATGGATGGCTTGGACCTTATCAGGGTCCATCTCGATAGTAGAAGGGGAAAAGATGAACCCCAAAAATGAAACCTTCTGAACACCAAAGAGACACTTTGATCCCTTCACAAACAAAGAATTAGCACGCAGGACCTGAAACACCGTTCTGACCTGCTTCACATGAGACTCCCAATCATCCGAGAAGATCAAAATGTCATCCAAGTACACAATCAGGAATTTATCCAGGTACTCTCGGAAGATGTCATGCATAAAGGACTGAAACACTGATGGAGCATTGGCAAGTCCGAATGGCATTACTAGATACTCAAAATGGCCCTCGGGCGTATTAAATGCAGTTTTCCATTCATCGCCTCGCTTAATACGCACAAGATTATACGCACCACGAAGATCTATCTTGGTGAACCAACTAGCCCCCTTAATCCGAGCAAACAAATCAGATAACAACGGCAAGGGGTACTGAAATTTAACCGTGATCTTATTTAGAAGGCGGTAATCTATACAAGGTCTCAGTGAACCATCCTTCTTGGCTACAAAAAAGAACCCTGCTCCTAATGGCGACGATGACGGGCGAATATGCCCCTTCTCCAAGGACTCCTTCACATAACTCCGCATAGCGGCGTGCTCAGGCACAGATAAATTAAACAGTCGACCTTTTGGGAATTTACTACCAGGAATCAAATCGATAGCACAATCACAATCCCTATGCGGAGGTAGGGTATCGGACTTGGGCTCATCAAATACATCCCGGTAATCAGACAAGAACTCTGGAACCTCAGAAGGGGTGGATGACGAAACTGACAGAAATGGAACATCACCATGTACCCCCTGACAACCCCAGCTGGACACAGACATGGATTTCCAATCTAATACTGGATTATGGACTTGTAGTCATGGCAACCCCAACACGACCACATCATGCAGATTATGCAACACCAGAAAGCGAATAACCTCCTGATGTGCAGGAGCCATGCACATGGTCAGCTGGGTCCAGTACTGAGGCTTATTCTTGGCCAAAGGCGTAGCATCAATTCCTCTCAATGGAATAGGACACTGCAAGGGCTCCAAGAAAAACCCACAACGCCTAGCATACTCCAAGTCCATCAAATTCAGGGCAGCGCCTGAATCCACAAATGCCATGACAGAATACGATGACAAAGAGCAGATCAAGGTAACGGACAGAAGAAATTTTGACTGTACTGTACCAATGGTGGCAGACCTAGCGAACCGCTTAGTGCGCTTAGGACAATCAGAGATAGCATGAGTGGAATCACCACAGTAGAAACACAGCCCATTCAGACGTCTGTGTTCTTGCCGTTCAACTCTGGTCAAAGTCCTATCGCACTGCATAGGCTCAGGTTTAAACTCAGGTAATACCGCCAAATGGTGCACAGATTTACGCTCGCGCAAGCGTCGACCGATCTAAATGGCCAAAGACATAGACTCATTCAGACTAGCAGGCATAGGAAATCCCACCATGACATCCTTAAGGGCTTCAGAGAGACCTTTTCTGAAAATAGCTGCGAGTGCACCTTCATTCCATTGAGTGAGTACGGACCACTTTCTAAATTTCTGACAATATACCTCTATCTCATCCTGACCCTGACACAGAGCCAGCAAATTTTTCTCTGCCTGATCCACTGAATTAGGTTCATCGTACAGCAATCCGAGCGCCAGGAAAAATGCATCGATATTACTTAATGCAGGATCTCCTGACGCAAGAGAAAATGCCCAGTCCTGAGGGTCGCCATGTAAAAAAGAAATAATGATCCTAACTTGTTGAACTGGGTCACCAGAGGAGCGAGGTTTCAAAGCCAGAAATAGTTTACAATTATTTTTGAAACTCAGAAATTTAGTTCTATCTCCAAAAAACAAATCAGGAATAGGAATTCTCGGTTCTAACATAGAATTCTGAACCACAAAGTCTTGAATATTTTGTACTCTTGCCGTGAGCTGATCCACACATGAAGACAGACCTTTAATGTCCATCGCTACACCTGTGTCCTGAACCACCCAAATGTCTAGGGGAAAAAAGAGGCAAAACACAGTGCAGAGAAAAAAAAATGGTCTCAGAACTTTTTTTCCCTCTATTGAGAATCATTAGTACTTTGGGCCTCCAGTACTGTTATGATAAGGTAATTCAGTACCACAATGGACATAGAGGTCAGAGCACATACAGTGACCTGACAATAACCCAAAAACATAGAACGAGCTCTGAGACGTGGGAACTCTGCTGACCGCAATCCCTAATCCTCTCCAACCACACTAGAGGCAGCCGTGGATTGCGCCTAACGCTCCCTATGCAACTCTGCACAGCCTGAGAAACTAGCTAGCCTGAAGATAGAAAATAAGCCTACCTTGCCTCAGAGAAATACCCCAAAGGAAAAGGCAGCCTCCACATATAATGACTGTGAGTTAAGATGAAAAGACAAACGTAGAGATGAAATAGATTTAGCAAAGTGAGGCCCGACTTTCTGAACAGAGCGAGGATAGGAAAGGAAACTTTGTGGTCAACACAAAACCCTACAAAAACCACGCAAAGGGGGCAAAAAGACCCTCCGTACCGAACTAACGGCACGGAGGTACACCCTCTGCGTCCCAGAGCTTCCAGCAAGCAGGAAAAAACAAATAGACAAGCTGGACAGAAAAAAACAGCAAACAAAATAGCAAAGCGGAACTTAGCTATGCAGAGCAGCAGGCCACAGGAACGATCCAGGAGGAAACAGGTCCAATACTAGAACTTTGACTGGAGGCCAGGATCAAAGCACTAGGTGGAGTTAAATAGAGCAGCACCTAACGACTTCACCACATCACCTGAGGAAGGAAACTCAGAAGCCGCAGTACCACTTTCCTCCACCAACGGAAGCTCACAGAGAGAATCAGCCGAAGTACCACTTGTGACCACAGGAGGGAGCTCTGCCACAGAATTCACAACAGAGTATACAGTGAGCCGGGGTCACACTTGCAAGTGCAATGCAAGAAACTAGCACGAGTCTCTCGTATCAATACCTGGCACTGCCACCAGCTCTCGTGAACGCAGCGTTTAGCTGCATAGAAATACATGCAGCCGCACACTCCGGTTCGAGTGTCGGCGGCAGTCCCGGGTATTGATGCGAGAGACTCGTGCGAGTTTCTCGCATCACAATCACAAGTGTGACCCCGGCCTAATGTTCAGTATCTGTATTATTCTGTATATATACACTGCACAGCAGAGGCGTATCTAGGGTTTCTGGCACCCGGGGCAAGAATTCATTTTGGCGCCCCCGCCCCCCCCCAGGACATATGCGATTTTCACTATTAGTCATGTACCGACAAGCTCCTCTCCCCAATGCTCTCAATGGTCAGTGAAGAACTGAGAGAAGCAGAAGAGAAGCTCGCTGTCACAGGACCACAAGTATGAAAGTCGCATATGAGTGACGTGTCCATGTGATGCCTACTGGAACCTGCAGAGCTGAATCCTGACATCGCAGCTTCTGAATTCTCACAACAAATGCACTGCACACTTTTAGGATTCTCCCTTGCCGGTGGACAGTCATGTCAGCACAAGCATGCGATTTGTATACTTCTGAACACATTACGACTAGACGTGCCCGGCCTTGCTCAGTTCATTGAGTGAAGCCACACATGTCTAGTCAGCATGTGACCGCATGTATCTAAATCGCCAGCATGAGAGAATCCTGACAGTGTGAGAATTCAGAAATCTGCAGCCACAAAGAATAACTGCAGACTCATCACAAACCTGGACATTCCGTTTAAAGCTCCTAACATAAATAAAAACATGAGAATTAGTTAACATCACACATAACATTTACATCCAGGTACCCTATAGATGACGTCGTCTCTGGAGCCGATCTCCTTCTTTTCTTCATCTTGTCCAGACCCCATGATGAGTTTTCTCATCCACAGCCGTCTCTGCAGATTTCCATCTTCTCCGTTCTATTGCAGAAAATCTCCACATGACGTCCTTAAAGATACAAGTGTCATTAAATGCTCCTGAATAAAAAATTGCCCCTTACTATATTGTCTGCACAAAATATGACCCCCACACTGTCCCTCTTATGGTTCATGCTCTTCACACTGACCTCTCCTTTCTATACCGGTCCCCTCTTCACATTGTCCTCTCATACTCATCCCTCCTGTTCACCATACTGTCTCCTCATATATTTACCCCCTCACTTTCTATACTGCCTGCTCACCTAACTCCCCATACTGTGTCTGCACACATCCCATCACCCTCATTTCCCGTACTCTGTCCACATATATTTTTCACATCGCTCTTCATTCTGTGCCCTCATTCTCCCATATTGTTTCCTAATACATGCCCCCCATTCCCTCATACTGTTTCCTCATACATGCCCCCAATTCCCCCATACTGTTTCCTCAAACATGCCCCCAATTCCCCCGTACTTTTTCCTCATACATGCCCCCCATTCCCCCATACTGTTTCCTCATACATGCCCTCATTCCCCCATACTGTTTCCTCATACATGCCCCCAATTCCCCTGTACTGTTTCCTCATATATGCCCCCCATTGCTCTTCATTTTGTGTCCTCAAGTCTCCCACACATTAAATCCCCCATCCCCACTACAAATCTCACCCCACACATAATAAATTCCCCCATCCCCAAATTCTGCCCACACATAATAAATCCCCCTATCCCCACTCAAATTGTCCACACACATATTATTGTCCTCTACCCCACCCCATCATTGCTCTCTTCACCACCTCCATCATTGCCTTCTCCGTCATGCCCATCATTGCCCATTTCACCACCTCCAGCATTTCCTCCCCAGCAATCCCATCATTGCCCTTTCCACCACATCCATCATTTCCTCCTCCTCCACCATTCCCATCCTTGCCTATTCCACCACTTCCATCATTTTCTCCTCCCCCACCATCCCCATCCTTGCCCATTCCACCACTTCCATCATTTCCTCCTCCCCCACCATCCCCATCCTTGCCCATTCCACCACTTCCATCATTTCCTCCTCCACCACCATCCCCATCCTTGCCCATTCCACCACTTCCATCATTTCCTCCTCCACCACCATCCCCATCCTTGCCCATTCCACCACTTCCTTCATTTCCTCCTCCACCACCATCCTCACCCTTGCCCATTCCACCACCATCCCCATCCTTGCCCATTCCACCACTTCCATCATTTCCTCCTCCACCATCATCCCCATCCTTGCCCATTCCACCACTTCCATCATTTCCTCCTCCACCACTATCCCCATCCTTGCCCATTCCACCACTTCCATCATTTCCTCCTCCACCACCATCCTCATCCTTGCCCATTCCACCACCATCCCCATCCTTGCCCATTCCACCACTTCCATCATTTCCTCCTCCACCACCATCCCCATCCTTGCCCATTCCACCACTTCCATCATTTCCTCCTCCACCACTATCCCCATCCTTGCCCATTCCACCACTTCCATCATTTCCTCCACCACCACCATCCTCATCCTTGCCCATTCCACCACCATCCCCATCTTTGCCCATTCCACCACTTCCATTATTTCCTCCTGCACCACCATCCCCATCCTTGCCCATTCCACCACTTCCTTCTTTTCCTCCTCCACCACCATCCCCATCCTTGCCCATTCCACCACCATCCCCATCCTTGCCCATTCCACCACTTCCATCATTTCCTCCTCCACCACCATCCCCATCATTGCCCTCTCCTCCCCTACACACACACACACACACACACCATTTACTTCTCTGCACATTCCCCTGCAGCACGCAACACACACACGCATACACACGCACACACACCCCTCTCACCTCTCCTCGCGCTCTGCCGCAGCATCTCCATCGCCTTCCTCTGACACAGCCGGCTGCTGAATGATGACGTCATCAAGCGGCATGTCTGTGTGAGAGGAAGCACGGGCAGGAAGCAGGAAGACAGATTGCTGCAGCTCCGCTGCTATTTTCTCTTGTAGGCAGCGGAGCTGCAGGGATTTCTCCCTGCCTGCCACAGCCACCCTGCAGGGGCTCACCTCCACCTCCGCACCTGTTGGGAGTCGGCGCTCTGCAGCTTCTCAGCTTGACAGTCAGCACAGAGAACAGCTGACTCCCAGACCGGGGGCGGCAAAATGCATCCGCCGGGGGAGACGCTGCGGACCGCCACATTAGGCGGCCCGACTGTGCCCCACTGCCGGCAGCACCCGGGGCACATGCCCCGGCTGCCCCCCCCCCCCCCAGATACGCCACTGCTGCACAGTACCACTTCTTCTGTCCTGTATGCCGAGTGCAATTCTCAGTATCTGTATTATTCTGTATATGCCCTGAACAGTACCACTTCTCCTGTCCTGTATACTGGGTATAATTCTCAGTGCCTGCATTATTCTGCATATATATACAATGCACAGTACCACTTCTCCTGTCCTATATGCTAAGAATGATCATCAACATTTAATTTATTTCAGTTCTTCAATATAAAATGTGAAACTCATAAATTATATAGAGTCATTACAAACAGTGTGATCTATTTCAAGTGTTTATTTCTGTTAATGTTGATTATTATTATTTATTATTATAGTGCCATTTATTCCATGGCGCTTTACATGTGAGGAGTGGTATACATAATAAAAAACAGGTACAATAACCGTAATCAATACAAGTCACGACTGGTACAGGAGGAGAGAGGACCCTGCCCGCGATTGCTCACAACCAATAAAAACCCAAAAGTCAGTTTCTCAGTAAATTAGAATAATTAACAAAAAACACCTGCAAATGCTTCCTAAGCATTCCTTAGTTTGTTTCAGTATGTTCCACAATCATGGGGAAGACTGCTGATTTGACAGATGTCCAGAAGGCAGTAATTGACACACTCCACAAGGAGGGTAAGCAACAAAAGGTCATTACTAAAGCAGCTGGCTGTTCAGAGTGCTGTATCCAAGCATATTAATGGAGAATTGAGTGGAAGGAAAAAGTGTGGTAGAAAAAGATGAACAAGCAACCAAGATAACCGCAGCCTTGAAGGGATTGTTAGGAAAAGTCAATTCAAAAAGTTGGGGAAGATTCACAGGGAGTGAACTGCTGCTGGAGTCATTACTTCAAGAGCCACCACACAAAGATGTACCCAGGACATGGGCTACAAGTGTCGCATTCCATGTGTCAAACTTCTCATGACCAACAGATAACCCCAGAAGCGTCTTACCTGGGCCAAGGAGAAAAAGATTTGGACTGTTGCTCAGTGGTCCAAGCTGTTGTTTTCAGATTTAAGTAAATTTGGCAAAATTAGTGCATCCGTCTACCCGGAAATTTTAGAGCACTTCATGCTTCCCTCTGCCGACAAGCTTTTTGGAGATGGAAATTTAATTCTTCAGCAGGACTTGGCACCTTTCCACACTGCCAAAAGTTCCAATACCTGATTTAAAAGCAACAGTATCACTGTGCTTGTTTGGCTAGCAAACTCACCTGACCTTAACCCCATGGGGTATTGTCAAGAGGAAGATGAGAGATCAATGTCACGCTGCATTGATGCAGTAATTGATGCAAAAGGAGCCCCGACCAAGTATTGAGTGCATTTACTGAACATACATTTCCGTAGGCCAACATTTTGGATTTTAAAATCATTTTTTCAAGCTGGTGTTATAAAGTATTCTAATTTACTGAGATAATGACTTTTGGGTTTTCATTGGCTGTAAACCATAATCATCAACATTAACAGAAATAAACACTTGAAATAGATCACTCTGTTTGTAATGACTCTATATAATATATGAGTTACACTTTTTGCATTGAAGAACTGAAATAAATTAACTTTTTGATGATATTCTAATTTTGTGAGATGCACCTGTAAGTAACATCACAGTCACATCCAACTACAATCTAGAGCACTGCGTTCATAACCTTTCTTATGCAGGGATGCCAACTGTCCAGAAATTATAGGACAGTCCGTAAAAATAGGGGACCTTTTTGCCCTGTCGATAAAAAAAAAGTTAGGGCATTCATGATTTTTTATTAAGCTTAAGAACCTTACAAAAATTATTTTGACCGTGATTATCATTTTAAAATTTACACTGAATGAAGTTAATGTCTTCATATCAGATTAGCTGCTTGGTGCAGTTTTTACAGATAGTAATTTCACTTCTCATGTACAGCACCATGGAATTAATGGTGCTATATAAATAAATAATAATAATTAATATTATTTTACTGTTAAATTATCCATCAATCAATATATACAGGCTCATGTTGTAGTACATAACATTGACTTCTTTTTTTATTTACTTATATAATCATACAACTTGTGATAGTACATAAAATGAAAATTACCTCTAAAATCTTGAGGTGGCTAGACAAATGAGAAGCTGTGGCGTTCCTGATCGTAAAAATTATATTCAAGATGCTTCTGCCTTCATCAAGATGATCAGATGTTACAGTCATAGGAACAGTTGTACTAACTTCTGGTACTTCTTTCTCCTTCTGAGCATCTTCTACAAGACTTTGCTTTCTGGACAGAGAAGTTCCTGCTTCAGACTTCATAGTGTAGTCTATAGTCAAAGCAAAATGATTGTGCTCAATATACAAATATTCCCTTATCAGTATGCGTTATCTCTCATTGTGTACAAGGATGCAGATAAATCACTTCCCATGTCTTAACCATTCTTGTAAGTCGAATTTGAACATACCTGAATTGTCAATGGTTCAGCATACAAACTCTTCTGTGGTGCCTTACAGAATGATCTTCTGACTTATATAGCAGCAGAGGAGCATTTATGAATATTCATTGATATACCTTCACTTACTTCATATTCATCCTGAATGTGGTCTCATTGTGATCAGATGCTCTGAAGCATTGTACGCGTAGGAAATAATAGGAATAATGAACTGAATGTCCTTCTTTTCATCAACACAATGATGTATCTGGTTGGGTATATCTTCAGTTGTTGTTTCTTTGGCATTATTAGAAATACTACTGCAGATATCAAAATATATTATGTGTCGTATCTAGTGATAATATATAACGTATGAGTTAACTTACAGAGCTCTCCATGGTCCTGGTCCATACATTGTGCCTGACTTCAGGGAATATCTGGTCCAGGAAGAAAAGTCTCTTATTCTATGTGACCAAAACAGAAAAATGCTCTTCAAGAACTAGGTACAGTCCCGATTGGGGTGGACCTTGACGTGGCGGGATGGCTTCAACTTTTTTTGATCAAAACAGTGTTAGCTAAGTCCTCTATGTTATTTGCATGTACTAATACAATTTATTTACTTACTACTGGGTATTTGCTCATTTTGTTTTTTTCTTAGGTTCTGTTTGTTAGATGGCCACAGTGTGAATGCAAATACATGTAGTGCAGTTATAGCAACATGTGTTCTGGCTGAGTTTTTTGATTTGGTTAAGTTTTTTGTACTCTGGACATATAGGGGAGTGGCTCCCCTTTTTTTGGGCTCTTCATTTTGTCTATATACAGTAGCTTTCCATAGGTAGGCGTCTTAACAGTCAGAACCCCGGTCTCTGCCCTTATCTATTTTTACGTCTGCTGACACAAAGTGAGATGATCCATTTAGGCTATGTGCACACGTTCAGGATTTTTCACGTTTTTTTCGCGTTTTTTTCGGCCGTTTTCCGTGGGAAAACCACTTAAAAAACGCATACATAAGCATCCCATCATTTTTAATGCATTCTGCAATTCTTGTGCAGAGTAAAAACAGTAAAAAATGCAGCATGTTAATTAATTTTGCGGATTTTTCACGTTTTTCCTGCTATTTAATGCATTGGGAAGTGCCAGAAAAAATACACAAAAACGCGTCAAAAGCACGCAAAAAACGCATCAAAACGTGGAAAAAACGCATTGCGGATTTCCTGCAGAAAAAGTGCGGCTTTGTTCAGGAAAATTCTGCAGAAAATCCTTACCTGTGCACACAGCCTTAAGAGTTAGGGTACACCTTGTAGCGGTGAGATGGCCTTTGCACTTTTTTTAATCAAAGCATTGTTAACTAAGTACTGTATTTTATTTACTTATACTATTACTGCTTGTTTACTTACTACAGGGTATTTGCTCAACTTGTTTTTATGTTAACCATTCACAACCTTGGGATTTTCCATTTTTGTGGTTTCATTTTTTGCTCCCCTTCTTCCTAGAGCCATAACAAAATCCCATCAATATGGCCATGTGAGGGCTTGTTTTTTGCGGGACGAGTTGTACTTTTTAATTACATAATTGATTTTACCATATAGTGTACTGAAAAATAGGAAGAAAAATCCCAGTTTGGTAAAATTGCAAAAAAGTGCAATTCTACAATAGTTTTTTAAAGCCATGTTCACAAAAATCCCAAACTGACCTTTCAATATGATACTCAAGGTCAGTATGAGTACAGAGATAATAAGCATGTATAAGTTCCTTTTTATTTAAGTGGTAAAAAAAATCCAAAGTTTGGGTAAAAAAAAAACACGGCACCATTTTCTGAGGAGCTGGGGCTGGGTGAGGGCATATTTTTTGTGCACCAAGCTGACGTTTTTATTAACACCATTTTGGGGTAGATAAAATGTTTTGATCGCCTGTTAGTGCATATTATTGTAATATTGTGGTAACCAAACAAATGTAATTCTGGCTTTTTGATTTGTTTTATTGTTACGCCATTTGCAAATCGGATTAATTTAGTTTATATTTTGATAAATCGGGCGTTTCTGAATACAGAGATACCAAATATGCGTATTTTTTTATTATTGTTTATATTGTTTTATTATTATTTATTTTGAATGGGGCAAAGGGGGTGATTTGATAAAACATCTTTCTACTTTTTACTTGCTTCAATAGTACCCTTATGAGGCTTGATGCTGCTATCATCCTCATCCACTGGCCGGGGTTCATAGGAGATCTTCAATAACAAGCATGGGGGTCTTCTGCAGACCCCTGACTGTCATGCTAACCCATGGGCATCCCGCGATTATGTGACGGGGCACCACTGGGAGGGGTTTGTGAAGCTTTTCTGGTAACTACAAGTTAAATGCTGCTGTTAGAGATTGAAAGCAGCCTTTAACATGTTTAACAGCCCAATACTTTCCCTGAGTCTGCTGTTGGCATGTGTCATAAAGGCGAGATAAAAAAAATTACGTTTGGGTCTTTGTAGTCTGCCACACATGACAGAGTTCATGTCCAGATGCCTTTCCCAAGACCCTTGCGTAAAAGACATTTTTTCCACCATGATATACTAGCCGTGCAGTTTTCTTGACTCACGGTAAAATGAGAAATTTCCTTCTCTTATGTCAGAGGCAGACATGCCATTTTCAGTGCATGCATGCCAGAGGGCCGTTGTGGAAGACTTGAAGACTTGTTAACTTCCATGCCTTACCATCCAAACCAATTTTGTTCTGGAAATCACGTTCTACTCCACCTGCTTCTGCAACAAGTAATTACTGGTCATATACAGTATATACCCCACGTGAGTAATGTTTTACATTTTGTGAAACCTTTGTACATTGTGCAATGGTGAAACTTGTACTGCCTATCTCTAGCAATTATAATAACTGCAAAATGTATTGTGAGGTCCCCATCATGGTGTCTTTCAGCATGTATAATACAGACTCCTTGTGTAATTTCTGTAAACCTTTGTACATTATGCAATGGTGAAACTTGTACTCTCTATCTCTACCTATTCTAATAACCATCATGGTCTCTTTCAGCGTGTATCATATAGACCCCTTGGATAATGTTTGGAAAACTTTGCACATTGTGCAATAATGAAACTTGTATCCCTATCTTTACCTATTTTTTATATTATAATTTTTTGAAAATTTTGCACACTGTGCATTGGTGAAACTTGTACTCCCCATCTCTACCTCTTGTAATAACTGCAAAATGTATTGTGGGGTCCCCATCATGGTCGCTTTCAGCGTGTATGATACAGACCCCTTGGGTATATTTTTGGAAAAATTTGCACATTGTGCAATGGTGAAACTTGTACTCCTGATCTCTACCTATTGTAATAACTTCAAAATGTATTGTGATGTCCCCATCACTGTCTCCTTCAGAGTGAATGATACAGACCCTTTGGGTAATTTTTGGAAAACTTTTCACATTGTTCAATGGTGAAACTTGCACTCACTATCTTTACATATTGTAATAACTGCAAAATGTATTGTGAGGGCCCATCATGGTCGCTTTCAGCGGGTATGATACAGACCCCTTGGGTAGTTTTTGGAAAACTTTTCACATTGTGCAATGGTGAAACTTGTAATCCCCATCTCTACCACTTGTAATGACTGCGAAATGTATTGTGAGGTCCCCATCATGGTCTCTTTAATACAGACCCTCTGGATAATTTTTGGAAAACTTTGAACATTGTGCAATGGTGAAACTTGTTCTCCATATTGCTATATATTCTATTATTATACTTTTTTTATTATGTTGCCCTTTTAACGGTCTCTCTAAGCATAAATCTGGGAGCCCGATGTTGATTTTTGGATTTTCACTTGGACATTGTGGAACATTAATGCATTAATATGCTCCACACACTTCTTCAGGTTTCAGCCTTACACAGAAAAATAATATGAGTAATGTGATGAAACATGCTCTATATGGGGCGCCCCCAGACGCAGGGCCGCGGGTTACTCGGTACTGGTCCTCTGCTGGCTCAGTTCTGGGGATGTCACGGTGGCTGGACCCAATCCGTGACCCTGCTAAGGGGCGCCCAATGAAAAGTGATACGAGTCTGTCAAAGGTTTGTGACTAGTGTTGAGCATTCCGATACCGCAAGTATCGGGTATCGGCCGATATTTGCGGTATCGGAATTCCGATACCGAGTTCCGATATTTTTGCGATATCGGGAATCGGTATCGGATCCATATTAATGTGTAAAATAAAGAATTAAAATAAAAAATATTGATATACTCACCACTCCGGAGGCCCCTGGACATCACCGCTGGTAACCGGCAGCCTTCTTTGTTTAAAATGAGCGCGTTTAGGGACTTCCATGACGTCACGGCTTCTGATTGGTCGCGTGCCGCTCATGTGACCGCCACGCGACCAATCAGAAGCCGCGATGTCATTCTCAGGCCCTAAACTCCTCATTCTAGGAATTTAGGACCTGCGAATGACGTCGCGGCTTCTGATTGGTCACGTCGCGGTCACATGAGCGGCGCGCGACCAATCAGAAGCCGCGACGTCATTCTCAGGTCCTAAACGCGCTCATTTTAAACAAAGGAGCCTGCCGGTTACCAGCAGTGATGTCCAGGGGCCTCCGGAGAGGTGATTATATCAATATTTTTTATTTTAATTCTTTATTTTACACATTAATATGGATCCCAGGGCCTGAAGGAGAGTTTCCTCTCCTTCAGACCGTGGGAACCATCAGGATACCTTCCGATACTTGGTGTCCCATTGATTTGTATTGGTATCGGGTATCGGTATCGGCGATATCCGATACTTTTCGGGTATCGGCCGATACTATCCGATACCGATACTTTCAAGTATCGGATGGTATCGCTCAACACTATTTGTGACGCTACCTGTGGTGTTCGGTCAGGGTGACCGACGCTGCTTGGTGTCCACTGGGGTGATGTGATGGCAGCTAGATGGTATACCTTCCCACAGGTGAAGTATGTCCCCAGGGCTTCCCAGTAGTGTAGGTGGTGATGATGTGAGGTGCAGACGATAAGGAGGACACAGGGTTGCAGTCTCTTTACCTCTTTACTGAAGACTTCGGGATCCGCAATCCAAAGCACAGTTAACAGGGCTGTCTGAGACCGGCCGGTCCGAAGGCACATCCAGAGTTCCCTTTGCAGGTGGTGTAACGGGGTCTAACAAGCTGGGGTACCTCTTTCAGTACCACCTCGTGTTTCAGGAGGTCCACTCTGCTTTTGCTGGATTCTGAATGAAGGGCGCTGGCTGGAATTCCTTGGTTACGTGAGAGCATAAAAAAGCTGACTGCTACCCCACGTATTTCCAGTCTAAAAGAACTCACTTTATTTACAGCACACAGAATATATAACACAGATACACAGGGCAGGCCAATAGAAAACGCAGGCCAGACATACATTACAATAGCCGCAGGGGGCCAGAGCCTGCTGATATTTACTGGGGGAATTACAAAGGTGGGGGAGGACAGAAGGGGGATATCTTGTCCTCTCTGCCCAGGGGCGCAGCCTGTGGACTGATGCATTTCACATGGAACCTATTATACATAATATATACTGCATAACATATTCTTGGTGCTGGGGGTTCTGTAACACGGCTCCCCTTTTCAGCGACGCGATCGGCATACACAGTCTGATCCTTAACGGATCGGTTTGGGGATGACCGAAGTTTATGGGGTTGGTACAAGTTCCATTTGCCGACTTAGTTCATCGGCATTACCGTTTTGTTTGCCGGGTCTGTAGTGGATGGTGAAGTCCAGAGGTTGTAGCGCTAAACTCCACCGCAGTAATCTGGCGTTGTCTCCGGAGACCCGATTAAGCCAGACTAGGGGATTATGGTCTGTTAGGAGGGAAAACTGTCGTCCATACAAATATGGTTGTAACTTTTTGAGTGCCCATACTATTGCCAGGCACTCCTTCTTGATGGCCGCATAGCTCACTTCACGGGGGAGTAGTTTCCGACTCAGGTAAGCTACCGGGTGCTCTTGGCCATCCGGCCCGACTTGGCTTAGTACTGCCCCCAATCCAAACATAGAAGCGTCTGTGTGAACAAGGAAACGTTTAGTTGGATCGGGTGCGGCCAATACAGGGGTATTGGTGAGGGCGTCCTTTAGTTGGTGGAAGGCTTCCTCACACTCTGGGGTCCAGGTTACCTGGCGGGGTTGGTTCTTACGGGTCAGATCAGTGAGGGGCTTGGCCACGCTGCTGTAATTGGGAACGAATTTCCTGTAATACCCCGCTGTCCCTAGAAACGCCATGACCTGGGTTTTAGTACGTGGGGTGGGCCATTTGGCTATGGCCTCAATCTTGGCTGGTTCTGGTTTCTGTTTCCCACTTCCCACCCAATGCCCTAAATACTGAACCTCTGCTTTGCCCAAGTGACACTTGTTTGGGTTCAGGGTGATTCCGGCCTTGTGGATCCTGTCTAATACTGTCTCTAGGTGACTTAGATGCTCTTCCCATGTCGCGCTGTAGATGGCGATGTCATCCAGGTAGGCACACGCATAGTCCTGGAAACCATCCAGAAGCCGGTCAGGCAGCCTCTGGAAGGTCGCCGGGGCAGTCTTCATCCCGAATGGAATAACTCAAAACTGGAATAAGCCAAACGGGGTGACAAATGCCGACTTGGGAATAGCATCAGGACTAAGGGGAATCTGCCAGTAGCCTTTGCATAGATCGATGGTGGTCAAATACTTTGCCCCTGCCAGCCGGTCTAACAAGTCATCCACACGCGGCATGGGATAAGCATCCGTCACTGTTTTCTCATTGAGCTTACGATAGTCTACACAAAACCGTGTACTCTCATCATTCTTGGGCACTAACACTACGGGGGTGTTGTGAATTCTGCTCTTGGGCTCCCTCCGGTGGTTGTTGATGGTAATGCAGTTATTCCTGAGCAGCAGTCTTGGACAGGTGTTTCTGCTAATTGCAATTCGAACTGGGGTATTTAGCTTTGCAGGACTCATTAGTCCTTGCCAGTAGTCATTGTTCCTTTGGTAGTGTTGGTCCCCTGCCTGGCCTCTCCTGCTTGCTGCCAATTCAGCAAAGATAAGTGCTTGCCTCTTTTTTTTAGACACACTGCTGTGTGTTTATTTTCTGTGCTGATCTTGTTTCTATTTTGTTCCTGCTAGACTGTGCCTGATGTTTTTCTCAGTCTAGTTGGATTCGCTGGAGTCGCAGATATACTCTCCACATCTTTAGTTAGGTGGTGAAGTTTTTGGATTTTTCTGCTGTGGATATTTTGTAGTGTTTTATGCTGACCGCATAGTATCCTGTACTATCCTTTCCTATCTAGGTAGAAGTGGCCTCCTTTGCTTATCCCTGTCTTCTGTCTGCGTGTGTCTTTTCCTCTCCTACTCACAGTCATTATTTGTGGGGGGCTACCTATCCTTTGGGGGTCTACTCTGAGGCAAGAGAGTTTTCCTTTTTCCATCTTTAGGGATGTTTAGTTCTTCGGCTGTGTCGAGGTGTCTAGGTCTAGGTCTGGTGTCTAGGTCTGGTTAGGCACACCCCACGGCTACTTCTAGTTGCAGTGATAGGATCAGGGTTTGCGGTCAGTAAAGTTACCTTACCACTGCTCCAGCGAAGGTCTTTTCATGCTGCTCCAAGGCCACCTGATCATAACAGTGCTACTGGCCAACAATGAGTTAATTGCATCTCAGAAGAAGGGAGGAAAGATCTTGAGCCATTTTTTTTTCTCCAGTCTGTTTTGTCTTCTCCTCCCTCTTTATCTCTGGGTGGCTGAAGAGCCTTGTGCTAAGCATGAATGTTCAGGAATTAGCTTCTCGTATAGACCAGCTGGCTGCTAGAGTACAGGATATTTCTGATTACATTGTTCAGACTCCTGCTTTAGAACTGAAGATACCTACTCCTGATTTGTTTTTTGGTGACAGGTCCAAATTTTTGAGTTTTAAAAACAACTGTAAACTGTTTTTTGCATTGAAACCTCGATCCTCCGGTGATTCCATTCAACAAGTTAAAATCATCATTTCCCTGCTGCGTGGTGATCCACAGGATTGGGCATTTTCCCTGGAATCTGGGGATCCTGCTTTGCTTAATGTAGACTCCTTCTTTCAGGCGTTAGGATTGCTGTATGATGAACCTAATTCGGTGGATCAAGCTGAGAAGACCTTGTTGGCCCTGTCTCAGGGTCAAGAGGCGGCAGAATTGTATTGTCAGAAATACAGAAAATGGTCTGTATTGACTAAATGGAATAATGATGCTTTGGCGGCAATTTTCAGAAAGGGTCTTTCTGAATCCGTTAAAGATGTTATGGTGGGGTTTCCAACACCCTCCAATCTGAGTGATTCTATGTCTCTGGCCATTCAGATTGACCGGCGCTTGCGGGAGCGCAGAACTGTGCGCGCTATGGCGTTATCCTCAGAGCAAATTCCTGAGCCTATGCAGTGTGATAGGATTCTGTCTAAAACAGAACGACAAGGTTTCAGACGTCTCAATAGGTTGTGTTATTATTGTGGCGACGCTTCCCATGTCATTTCTGTCTGCCCTAAGCGGACAAAGAGGATCGGCAGTTCATTTACCATCAGTACTGTACAACCTAAATTTCTGTTATCTGTGTCCTTGATCTGTTCATTGTCATCATTTTCTGTCATGGCGTTTGTGGATTCAGGCACTGCCTTGAACTTAATTTTCCCTTGCAGCCTTTCCAGAACCCTATTCCTTTAAGGGGCATTGATGCTACACCCTTGGCTAAAAATAAGCCCCAGTTTTGGACACAGGTGACCATGCGCATGGCGCCAGCCCATCAGGAAGATTGTCGATTTCTGGTGTTGCATAATTTGCATGATGCTATCGTGCTGGGTTTTCCATGGTTGCAGGTACATAATCCTGTTTTGGATTGGAAGTCCATGTCTGTGACTAGTTGGGGTTGTCAAGGGGTTCATAATGATGTTCCTCTGATGTCTATCGCCCCTTCTCCCTCTTCTGAAATTCCGGAGTTTTTGTCTGATTTTCAGGATGTGCCCAAGTCCAGTTTCCTTCCACCACACAGGGACTGCGATTGTGCTATTGACTTGATTCGAGGCTGTAAGTTTCCTAAGGGCCGACATTTCAACCTGTCTATACCTGAACATACCGACATGCGGAGCTATATTAAGGAGTCTTTGGAGAAAGGGCATATTTGGCCATCTTCTTCACCGTTGGGAGCGGGGTTCTTTTTTGTTGCTAAAAAAGATGGTTCCTTAACCCCTTAGTGACAGAGCCAATTTGGTACTTAATGACCAGGCCAATTTTTGCAATTCTGACCACTGTCACTTTATGAGGTTATAACTCTGGAACGCTTCAACGGATCCCGCTGATTCTGAGAACGTTTTTTCATGGCATATTGTACTTCATGTTAGTGGTAACATTTCTTTGATATTACTTGCGATTATTTATGAAAAAAACGGAAATATGGCGAAAATGTTTAAAATTTTGCAATTTTCAAAATTTGTATTTTTATGCCCTTAAATCAGAGAGATATGTCACGAAAAATAGTTAATAAATAACATTTCCCACATGTCTACTTTACATCAGCACAATTTTGGAAACAAAATTTTTTTTTGTTAGGGAGTTATAAGGGTTAAAAGTTGACCAGCAATTTCTCATTTTTACAACACCATTTTTTTTTAGGGACCACATCACATTTGAAGTCATTTTGAGGGGTCTATATGATAGAAAATAATGAAGTGTGACACCATTCTAAAAACTAAACCCCTCAAGGTTCTCAAAACCACATTCAAGAAGTTTATTAACCCTTTACATGCTTCACAGGAACTGAAACAATGTGGAAGGAAAAAATGAACATTTAACTTTTTTTTGCAAACATCTTAATTCAGAACCATTTTTTTTAGTTTCACAAGTGTAAAAACAGAAATGTAACCATAAATTTTGTTTTGCAATTTCTCCTGAATACGACAATACCCCATATGTGGGGGTAAACCACTTTTTGGGCGCACCGCAGAACTTAGAAGTGAAGGAGCGCCGTTTGACTTTTTCAATGCAGAATTGGCTGGAATTGAGATCGGACGCCATGTCACGTTTAGAGAGCCCCTGATGTGCCTAAACAGTGGAAACTCCCCACAAGTGACACCATTTTGGAAACTAGACCCCTTAAGGAACTTATCTAGATGTGTGGTGAGCACTTTGAACCCCCAAGTGCTTCACAGAAGTTTATAACGTAGAGCCGTGAAAATAAAAAATCGCTTTTGTTTACACAAAAATGATCTTTTCGCCCACAAATTCTTATTTTCACAAAGGTAACAGGAGAAATTAGACCACAAAAGTTGTTGTGCAATTTCTCCTGAGTATGCTGATACCCAATATGTGGGGGTAAACCACTGTTAGGGCGCACCGCAGAGCTTGGAAGAGAAGGAGTGCCGTTTTACTTTTTCAATGTAGAATTGGCTGGAATTGAGTTTGGACGCCATGTCATGTTTGGAGAGCCCCTGATGTGCCTAAACAGTGGAAACCCCCCACAAGTGACACCATTTTGGAAACTAGACCCCTTAAGGAACTTATCTAGATGTGTGGTGAACACTTTGAACCCCCATGTGCTTCACAGAAGTTTATAACGTAGAGCCGTGAAAAAAAAAATTGCATTTTTTCTACAAAAATGATTTTTTGCCCACAAATTTTTATTTTCACAAGGGTAACAGGAGAAATTAGACAATAAAAGTTGTTGTGCAATTTCTCCTGAGTACGTCGATACCCAATATGTGGGGGTAAACCACTGTTTGGGCGCACCGCAGAGCTTGGAAGAGAAAGAGTGCCGTTTTACTTTTTCAATGTAGAATTGGCTGGAATTGAGATCGGACGCCATGTCGCGTTTGGAGAGCCCCTGATGTGCCTAAACAGTAGAAATCCCCCACAAGTGACCCCATTTTGGAAACTAGACCCCCCCATGGAACTTATCTAGATGTGTGGTGAGAACCTTGAATGCCCAAGTGCTTCACAGAAGTTTATAATGCAGAGCCGTGAAAATAAAAAATATATTTTTTTCCACAAAAAAGATTTTTTAGCCCCCAAGTTTTTATTTTCACAAAGGTAACAAGAGAAATTGGACCCCAAAAGTTGTTGTCCAATTTGTCCTGAGTATGCTGGTACCCCATATGTGGGGGTAAACCACTGTTTGGGCGCACGGCAGAGCTCGGAAGGAAGGAGCGCCGTTTTGGAATGCAGACTTTGATAGAATGGTCTGCGGGTATTATGTTGCGTTTGCAGAGCCCCTGATGTACCTAACCAGTAGAACCCCTCCACAAGTGACCCCATTTTGGAAACTAGACCCCCCAAGGAACTTATCTAGATGTGTGGTGAGAACTTTGAATGCCCAAGTGCTTCACAGAAGTTTAGAATGCAGAGTCGTGAAAATAAAAAATATTTTTTTTTCCACAATAAAGATATTGTAGCCCCCAAGTTTTTATTTTCACAAGGGTAACAGGAGAAATTGGACTGCAATAGTTGTTGTGCAATTTATCTCAAGTACGCTGATGCGCCATATGTGGGGGTAAACCACTGTTTGGGCGCACGGCAGAGCTCGGAAGGGAAGGAGCGCCTTTTTGGAATGCAGACTTTGATAGAATGGTCTGTGGGCATTATGTTGCGATTGCAGAGCCCCTGATGTACCTAAACTGTAGTAAACCCCCACAAGTGACCCCATTTTGGAAACTAGACCCCCCAAGGAACTTATCTAGATGTGTGGTGAGAACTTTGAATGCCCAAGTGCTTCACAGAAGTTTAGAATGCAGAGTCGTGAAAATAAAAAATATTTTTTTTTCCACAAAAAAGATATTGTAGCCCCCAAGTTTTTATTTTCACAAGGGTAACAGGAGAAATTGGACTGCAATAGTTGTTGTCCAATTTATCCCGAGTACGCTGATGCGCCATATGTGGGGGTAAACCACTGTTTGGGCACACGGCAGAGCTCGGAAGGGAAGGAGCGCCTTTTTGGAATGCAGACTTTGATAGAATGGTCTGTGGGCATTATGTTGCGATTGCAGAGCCCCTGATGTACCTAAACTGTAGTAACCCCCACAAGTGACCCCATTTTGGAAACTAGACCCCCCATGGAACTTATCTAGATGTGTGGTGAGAACTTTGAATGCCCAAGTGCTTCACAGAAGTTTAGAATGCAGAGTCGTGAAAATAAAAAATATTTTTTTTTTCACAAAAAAGATATTGTAGCCCCCAAGTTTTTATTTTCACAAGGGTAACAAGAGAAATTGGACCCCAGAAGTTGTTGTCCAATTTATCCCGAGTACGCTGATGCCCCATATGTGGGGGTAACCCACTGTTTGAGCGCACGGCAGAGCTCAGAAGGGAGGGAGCACCATTTGACTTTTTGAGCGCAAAATTGGCTGTCGTGTTTGGAGACCCCCTGATGTACCTAAACAGTGGAAACCCCCCAATTCTAGCTCCAACCCTAACCCCAACACACCCCTAACCCTAATCCCAACCTGATCCATAATCCTAATCACTAACCCTAACCATAATCACAACCCTTACCTCAAAACAACCCTAATGTCAACTCTAACCATAACCCTAATCAAAACCCTAAATCCAACACACCCCTAATCCTAATCTCAACCCTAACCTCAAACCTAACCCTAATCCCAATACACCCCTAATCACAACCCTAACCTTAACCCTAATCCCAAGCGTAACCCTAATGCCAACCCTAACCCTAATACCAACCCTAATCCAAACCCTAACCCTAATCCCAGCTCTAACCCTAACTTTAGCCCCAACCCTAGCCCTAACTTTAGCCCCAACCCTAACCCTAGCCCTAAGGCTACTTTCACACTTGCGTCGTTTGGCATCCGTCGCAATCCGTCGTTTTGGACAAGAAACGGATCCTGCAAATGTGCCCGCAGGATGCGTTTTTTGCCCATAGACTTGTATTGCCGACGGATCGTGACGGATGGCCACACATCGCGTCCGTCGTGCACTGGATCAGTTGTGTTTTGGCGGACCGTCGGCACAAAAAAACGTTCAATGAAACGTTTTTTTGTACGTCGCATCCGCCATTTCTGACCGCGCATGCGTGGCCGTAACTCCGCCCCCTCCTCCCCAGGACATAGATTGGGCAGCGGATGCGTTGAAAACTACAGCTGCTGCCCACATTGTGCACAATTTTCACAACGTGCGTCAGTATGTCGGGCGGACGCATTGCGACGGCCCCGTACCGACGTAAGTGTGAAGGAAGCCTAACCCTAAATTTAGCCCCAACCCTAACCTTAAATTTAGCCCCAACCCTAACCCTAAATTTAGCCCCAACCCTAGCCCTAACCCTAACCCTAGCCCTAACCCTAGCCCTAACCCTAACCCTACCCCTAACCCTACCCCTAACCCTACCCCTAGCCCTACCCCTAACCCTACCCCTAACCCTACCCCTAACCCTACCCCTAACCCTAACCCTACCCCTACCCCTAACCCTACCCCCACCCCTAACCCTACCCCTAACCCTAGCCCTAACCCTACCCCTAACCCTAACCCTACCCCTAACCCTACCCCTAACCCTAATTTTAGCCCCAACTGCTCTTCTCCTGCCGGCCGGCAGATGGAGACAGATGGCGGGCGCACTGCGCATGCGCCCGCCATTTTCTTCTGCCAGCGGCCAGGAGGAGCAGCAAGAGGATCCAGGGACACAGGTGAGTATTGCAGGGTCCCCGAATCCCCCTATTTCTCTGTCCTCTGATGTGCGATCACATCAGAGGACAGAGAATTACACTTTACTTTTTTTTTTTGTTTGTTTTTTTGCGATCGCCGGTAAACAGTTAATTACCGGCGATCGCAAAACAGGGGGCGGTAAAACCGACCCCGATCATGCTCTTTGGGGCCGAGACCCCAAAGATTCTCACGGGGCCGGCCGGCGGGCGCACTGCGCATGCGCCCGCCATTTTGAAGATGGCGGCGCCCACC
Source organism: Ranitomeya imitator (assembly GCF_032444005.1). Lineage (NCBI taxonomy): Eukaryota > Metazoa > Chordata > Amphibia > Anura > Dendrobatidae > Ranitomeya > Ranitomeya imitator. The sequence continues at coordinate 199,660,816 of NC_091285.1, read as the reverse complement.
GGGAGACACGAGGAGCATCGGGGGAGATAGGTGAGTATTGGGGGGCTACCTGGGACCCCTTTTCTCTGTCCTCCAATGTGCGATCACATCGGAGGACAGAGAAATTAAAAAGAGATCGCTTTTTTTTTTTTTTTTTTGCGATCGCCGGTAAACGTTTAATTACCGGCGATCACAAATGCGGGGTGGGTTAAAAAAAACCCCGAATCATGTTCTCTGGGGTCTCGGCTACCCCCGGCAGCCGAGACCCCAGAGAAAATCCGACTCTGGGGGGCGCTATTCACTTTTTACACAGCGCCGTTAATTAACCCTTTAGCCGTTAAAAGGCGTATCAGCGGTCGCTAAGGGGTTAAGACCCTGTATTGATTATCGCCTCTTGAATAAGATCACGGTCAAGTTTCAATATCCTTTACCTTTTCTTTCCGATTTGTTTGCTAGGATTAAGGGAACTAGTTGGTTTACTAAGATTGACCTTCGGGGGGCTTATAATCTTGTTCGTATTAAGCAGGGTGATGAATGGAAAACTGCGTTTAACACGCCCGAGGGCCATTTTGAATACCTTGTGATGCCATTCGTACTCTCTAATGCTCCATCTGTTTTACAGTTCTTCATGCATGATATATTCCGGGATTATCTTGATAAAGTCCTGATTGTATATTTGGACGATATTTTGATTTTTTCCGATAATTGGGAGTCTCATGTGCAGGTCAGGATGGTATTTCAGATCCTTCGTGACAATGCCTTGTTTGTGAAAGGGTCTAAGTGTCTTTTTGGGGTGCAGAAGGTTTCCTTTTTGGGCTTTATTTTTTCTCCCTCGTCTATAGAGATGGATCAGGTTAAGGTTCAGGCCATTCATGATTGGATTCAGCCCACATCCATGAAGAGCCTTCAGAAATTTTGGGGTTTTGCTAATTTTTATCGCTGTTTCATTGCTAATTTTTCCAGCGTGGTTAAACCCTTGACTGATTTGACGAAGAAGGGCGCTGATGTGGCGAATTGGTCCCCTGCGGCTGTCTCTACCTTTCAGGAACTTAAACATCGGTTTACTTCTGCTCCTGTGTTGCATCAACCGGATGTTTCTCTTCTGTTTCAGGTTGAGGTTGACGCTTCTGAGATTGGGGCAGGGGCTGTTTTGTCTCAGAGGGATCCTGTTGGTTCCTTAATGAAACCGTGTGCCTTCTTTTCCCGTAAGTTTTCGCCTGCTGAACGCAATTATGATATCGGCAATCGGGAGTTATTGGCTATTAAGTGGGCGTTTGAGGAGTGGCGACATTGGCTTGAGGGAGCTAAGCACCGTATTGTGATCTTGACCGATCATAAGAATCTGATTTACCTTGAGTCTGCCAAACGGTTGAATCCTAGACAGGCTCGATGGTCCTTGTTTTTTTCTCGTTTTGATTTCGTGGTCTCGTACCTTCCGGTTTCTAAGAATATTAAGGCTGATGCCCTCTCTAGGAGTTTTTTGCCTGATTCTCCTGAGGTCTTGGAACCAGTCGGAATTTTGAAGGAAGGGGTGGTCCTTTCTGCCGTTTCTCCTGATTTACGACGGGTTCTTCAGAAATTTCAGGCTGACAAACCTGATCTTTGTCCTGTGGGGAAGCTGTTTGTTCCTGACAAATGGACTAGTAGAGTGATTTCTGAGGTTCACTGTTCTGTGTTGGCTGGTCATCCTGGCATTTTTGGTACCAGAGACTTGGTTGGTAGGTCATTTTGGTGGCCTTCTTTATCGCGTGACGTGCGGTCTTTTGTGCAGTAATGTGGGACTTGTGCGCGGGCCAAGCCTTGTTGCTCCCGTGTTAGTGGGTTGCTTTTGCCATTGCCGGTCCCTGAGAGGCCCTGGACGCATATTTCTATGGATTTTATTTCCGATCTTCCTGTTTCCCAGAGGATGTCGGTTATCTGGGTTGTTTGTGACCGATTCTCTAAGATGGCTCATTTGGTGCCTTTGCCTAAATTGCCTTCTTCTTCTGATTTGGTTCCGTTGTTTTTTCAGCATGTGGTCCGTTTGCATGGTATTCCTGAGAATATTGTGTCCGACAGAGGTTCCCAGTTTGTTTCTAGGTTATGGCGGGCCTTTTGTGTTAGGCTGGGCATTGATTTGTCTTTTTCTTCTGCATTTCATCCTCAGACAAATGGCCAGACCGAGTGTACTAATCAGACTTTGGAGACTTATTTGAGATGCTTTGTGTCTGCTGATCAGGATGATTGGGTGGCTTTTTTGCCATTGGCCGAGTTGGCCATTAATAATCGGGCTAGTTCGGCTACTTTGGTTTCGCCTTTTTTTTGTAATTTTGGTTTTCATCCTCGTTTTTCTTCTGGGCAGGTTGAGTCTTCTGACTTTCCTGGTGTGGATTCTGTGGTTGACAGATTGCAGCAGATTTGGGCTCAGGTGGTGGACAATTTGGTGTTGTCTCAGGTGGAGGCTCAAAGTTTTGCTAACCTACGTCGCTGTGTTGGTTCCCGGCTTCGTGTTGGGGATCTGGTTTGGTTATCTTCCCATCATGTTCCTATGAAGGTTTCTTCTCCTAAGTTTAAGCCTCCGTTTATTGGTCCTTATAGGATTTCTGAGATTATTAATCCAGTGTCTTTTCGTCTGGCGCTTCTGGCCTCTTTTGCTATCCATAATGTCTTCCATAGATCTTTGTTACGAAAATATGTGGAGCCCGTTGTTCCCTCTGTTGATCCTCCAGCCCCTGTGTTGGTCGATGGGGAGTTGGAGTATGTGGTTGAGAAGATTTTGGATTCTCGTTTTTCGAGGTGGAAGCTTCAGTACTTTGTCAAATGGAAGGGTTATGGCCAGAAGGATAATTCTTGGGTTTCGGCCTCTGACGTCCATGCCGCTGATTTGGTTCGTGCCTTTCATCTTGCTCATCCTGACTGGCCTGGGGGCTCTGGTGAGGGTTCGGTGAACCCTCCTCAAGGGGGGTACTGTTGTGAATTCTGGGCTCTTGGGCTCCCTCCGGTGGTTGTTGATGGTAATGCAGTTACTCCTGAGCAGCAGTCTTGGACAGGTGTTTCTGCTAATTGCAATTCGGACTGGGGTATTTAGCTGTGCAGGACTCATTAGTCCTTGCCAGTAGTCAATGTTCCTTTGGAAGTGTTGGTCCCCTGCCTGGCCTCTCCTGCTTGCTGCCAATTCAGCAAAGATAAGTGTTTGCCTCTTTTTTTTAGACACACTGCTGTGTGTTTATTTTCTGTGCTGATCTTGTTTCTATTTTGTTCCTGTTAGACTGTGCCTGATGTTTTTCTCAGTCTAGTTGGATTCGCTGGAGTCGCAGATATACTCTCCACTAGGGTTGAGCGAAACGGGTCGTTCATTTTCAAAAGTCGCCGACTTTTGGCAAAGTCGGGTTTCATGAAACCCGATCCGACCCCTGTGCGGGGTCGGCCATGCGGTACGCGACTTTCGCGCCAAAGTCGCATTTCAATGACGCGAAAAGCGCCATTTCTCAGCCAATGAAGGTAAACGCAGAGTGTGGGCAGCGTGATGACATAGGTCCTGGTCCCCACCATCTTAGAGAAGGGCATTGCAGTGATTGGCTTGCTGTCTGCGGCATCACAGGGGCTATGAAGGGGCGTTCCCGCCGACCGCCATGTTACTGCTGCTGATCTGAGCTTAGGGAGAGGTTGCTGCCGCTTCGTCAGAAGCAGGGATAGCGTTAGGCAGGGTCCATTAACCACCAAACCGCTTGTGCTGTGGCGATTTCCACTGCCCAACACCACCTTCGGTGTGCAGGGACAGTGGAAGCTACATTTTTTTTTTTTTGCCCTCAGCGCTGTAGCTCATTGGGCTGCCCTAGAAGGCTCCCTGATAGCTGCATTGCTGTGTGTACGCCGCTGTGCAAACCAACTGCTTTTTTCAAAGCACAAATCCTCTTGTTCCTTCCTTTCTGCACAGCTATCTTTTTTGTTTGTCCACACTTTTTATTTAATTTGTGCATCAGTCCACTCCTTATTGCTGCCTGCCATACCTGGCTGAGATTACTGCAGGGAGATAGTACTTGTTGGACACTCCCTGTTTTTTTTTTTGTGGGAGATTAAGATTGACATTTCTGCTAGAGTGCCATCCCTGTGTGTGCCATCTCTCACTCAGTGGGCCATAGAAAGCCTATTTATTTTTTTGCTTGATTTGGGTTCTAAAATCTACCTGAAAAAATCACTACATCAATCAGTGGGAGAAAAATATTGGCCTCAGGGCTTGTGTGCCACTCCTGACTCCTGTGTGCATCATCACTCACTCAGTGGGCCATAGAAAGCCTATTTTTTTTTTTTTTGCTTTATTTGGGTTCTAAATTCTACCTGAAAAAATCAATAAATCAATCAGTGGGAGATTAATATTGGCCTTTGGGCTTGTGTGCCAGTCCTAAGCGTGCCATCTCTCTCTCTCAGATAGTGGGCCATAGAAAGCCTATTTATTATTTTTTTTATTGGGTTTATAAATTTTCCCTGGAACAAAAAAAAAAAAGTGGGAGATTAATATTGGCCTCTGGGCTTGTGTGCCAGTCCTGAGCGTGCCATCTCTCTCACAAATAGTGGGCCATAGAAAGCCTATTTATTTTTTGTTTTTTTTGTTTTATAAATTCTCCCTGAAAAAAAAAAGGGAGATTAATATTGGCCTTTGGGCTTGTGTGCCAGTCCTAAGCGTGCCATCTCTCTCACAAATAGTGGGCCATAGAAAGCCTATTTATGTTTTTGGTTGATTTGGGTTCTAAATTCTACCTGAAAAAATCAATAAATCAATCAGTGGGAGATAAATATTGGCCTCTGGGCTTGTGTGCCACTCCTGACTCCTGTGTGCGTCATCTCTCACTCAGTGGGCCATAGAAAGCCTATTTTTTGTTTTATTTGTTTTATAAATTCTCCCTGAAAAAATCATTTTTATTTTATTTGGTTTCTAAATTCTTCCTGAAAAAATCATTTCTTTTTTATTATTTTTTTTTCTAAAGTCTCCCTGAAAGAAAAAAAAAATCAAATCAGTGGGAGATTAATATTGCCCTTTCTGCTTGTGTGCCAGTCTTGACTCCTGGGTGTGTCATCTCTCTCTCTCTCTCCAATTGTGGGCCATAGAAAGCCTATTATTTTTTTAGCTTGATTTGGGTTCCAAAATCTACCTGAAAAAATCACTACATCAATCAGTGGGAGATAAATATTGGCCTCTGGGCTTGTGTGCCACTCCTGACTCCTGTGTGCGTCATCTCTCACTCAGTGGGCCATAGAAAGCCTTTTTTTGTTTTATTTGTTTTCTAAATTCTCCCTGAAAAAATCATTTTATTTTATTTGGTTTCTAAATTCTTCCTGAAAAAATCATTTTATTCTATTTTTTTTTTCCTAAAGTCTCCCTGAAAAAAAAAAAAAATCAAATCAGTGGGAGATTAATATTTACATTTGTGCTTCAGTGACAGTCCTGCGTGTGTGGCATCTCTCTCATTTGTTGCCACCAACAACAGAGTGTGTAACATTGTGCCTGATTTTCGTTGTGGTCTCACTCACCTGTAAAGGGGTAGCTAAATCATACTGAAGTTATAGCTCACCGTGTAAGTTGTGTGACAGCAACAAATACCGTTAGTTTGGTTACGTTTTTAAAACAATGAGGAAGTCTGGTGGAAGAGGTCGTGGCCGGGGGCGTTCATTGTCAGCTGGTAATGAGGGTAGTGGTAGTGGTGGAGCATCAGCTGGTCGTGGGAAAAAAAATATTGCACCTAAGTCTGGAGCTGTGGAGCCAGGTTCGTCGTCTGGCTACACAAGGCCTCGAACGCTCCCTTTTCTGGGAGTAGGAAAACCGCTTTTAAAGCCGGAGCAGCAAGAGCAAGTTTTGGCTTATCTTGCTGACTCAGCCTCTAGCTCTTTTGCCTCCTCTCGTGAAACTGGTAAATGTCAAAGCAGCGCGTCGTTAGTGGATGTTCACGGTCAGGGACAAGTCGCTTCCTTGTCCTCTTCAGCAAAAACAACAACAGAGAAGAATGCAGCAGGCGACACAACGGGTTACTCCATGGAGCTCTTTACACATACCGTCCCTGGCTTAGAAAGTGAAGCAGTTAACAGTCCATGCCCATTACAAGTTGAATCTGACATGGAGTGCACTGATGCACAGCCACAGCCAGACTACTATGCTGGTCCTTTGACTCAGACCACAACATTGCCCTCGCAGGGTAATGATCAAGAATCAGACCCTGATGAGACTATGTTGCCCCATCACGAACGCTATACCACCGACCGACACGGTGACACAGACGAAGTTGCACACGAGCTACAAGAAGAGGTAATAGATGACCCAGTTCTTGACCCCGATTGGCAGCCATTGGGGGAACAGTGTGCAGGCGGCAGCAGTTCTGAAGCGGAGGAGGAGGGGCCGCAGCAGGCATCAACATCGCAACAGGTTCCATCTGCCGGGCCCGTATCTTGCCCAAAACGCGTGGCAAAGCCAAAACCTGTTGGAGGACAGCGTGGCCATCCGGTTAAAGCTCAGTCTGCAATGCCTGAAAAGGTATCCGATGCTAGAAAGAGTGCAGTCTGGCATTTTTTTTAAACAACATCCAATTGATCAGCGCAAAGTCATCTGTCAAAAATGTTCAACTACCTTAAGCAGAGGACAGAATCTGAAAAGTCTCAATACAAGTTGCATGCATAGACATTTAACCACCATGCATTTGCAAGCCTGGACTAACTACCAAACATCCCTTAAGGTTGTAGCACCCTCGGCCAATGAAGCTAGTCAGCAACGCAACATCCCTTCCGGCAGTGTAGGGCCACCATTTTCCGCACCACCTGCAGTATCTGTGCAGGTTTCTTTGCCAGGCCAAAGCAGTCAGGGTCAGGGAATCACCAGTTTCGTAGTAGGAAACACTGCATCTAGGGCACCGGCGGCAACAATACCATCTCCCACCGTCTCTCAGTCTGCCATGTCCACCGGCACCCCCGCTATTTCCACGATCTCCAGCTCTCCAGTCCAGCTCACCCTACATGAGACTATGGTTAGAAAAAGGAAGTACTTAGCCTCGCATCCACGTACACAGGGTTTGAACGCCCACATAGCTAGACTAATCTCGTTAGAGATGATGCCCTACCGGTTAGTTGAAAGCGAAGCTTTCAAAGCCCTGATGGACTACGCTGTACCACGCTACGAGCTACCCAGTCGACACTTTTTTTCCAGAAAAGCCATCCCAGCCCTCCACCAGCATGTTAAAGAGCGCATCGTCCATGCATGCACTCAGGCAATCTGTGAGCACAAAGGTGCACCTGATAACAGATGCATGGACCAGTAGGCATGGCCAGGGACGTTACGTGTCCATCACGGCACACTGGGTGAATGTTGTGGATGCAGGGTCCACAGGGGACAGCAAGTTTGGGACAGTTCTGCCTAGCCCACGGTCTAGGAAACAGTTGGCTGTAGCCGTTCTCACCCCCTCCTCCTCCTCTTCGTCCTCCTGCAGAAGCGAGAGCTCGTCCACAGACCGCAGTCGCACAACCACTCCATCCGCAGCTGCCACTGTTGCACACCAGGTCTCCCATTATGGGGCAGCTACTGGCAAACGTCAGCAGGCTGTATTGGCTATGAAGTGTTTGGGCGACAACAGACACACCGCGGAAGTTCTGTCCGAGTTCTTGCAGAAAGAAACGCAGTCGTGGCTGGGCACTGTAGATCTTGAGGCAGGCAAGGTAGTGAGTGATAACGGAAGGAATTTCATGGCTGCCATCTCCCTTTCCCAACTGAAACACATTCCTTGCCTGGCTCACACCTTAAACCTGGTGGTGCAGTGCTTCCTGAAAAGTTATCCGGGGTTATCCGACCTGCTCCTCAAAGTGCGTGGACTTTGCTCACATATCCGCCGTTCGCCCGTACACTCCAGCCGTATGCAGACCTATCAGCGTTCTTTGAACCTTCCCCAGCATCGCCTAATCATAGACGTTGCAACAAGGTGGAACTCAACACTGCACATGCTTCAGAGACTGTGCGAACAGAGGCCGGCTGTTATGTTTTTGTGGGAGGATACACATACACGGGCAGGCAGTAGGATGGCAGACATGGAGTTGTCAGGTGTGCAGTGGTCGAAGATTCAAGACATGTGTCAAGTCCTTCAGTGTTTTGAGGAATGCACACGGCTGGTTAGTGCAGACAACGCCATAATAAGCATGAGCATCCCCCTAATGCGTCTGCTGATGCAAAGTTTGACGCACATAAAGGATCAGGCGTCTGCAGCTGAGGAAGAGGAAAGCCTTGATGACAGTCAGCCATTGTCTGGCCAGGGCAGTGTACAGGACGAGTTAGCGGGCGAAGAGGAGGAGGAGGACGAGGAGGATGATGGGGATGATTATATTTTTAATGAGGAAGCTTTTCCGGGGCCACTGGAAATTGGTGGCGCGGCAAGGCCGGGTTCTGGTTTTTGGAGGGACACAAGTGACGTGGATTTGCCTGAAACTGCCCCTCAACCAAGCACAACCGCAGATTAGAGAACTGGAACTTTGGCCCACATGGCGGATTATGCCTTACGTATCCTCAAAAGGGACACACGCATAACTAAAATGATGAACGATGACGATTACTGGTTGGCCTGCCTCCTTGATCCTCGCTATAAAGGCAAATTGCAAAATATAATGCCACATGAGAACTTGGAACTAATATTAGCAACCAAACAATCAACTCTTGTTGACCGTTTGCTTCTGGCATTCCCTGCACACAGCGCCCGTGATCGTTCTCACACGAGCTGCAGGGGCCAGCAGACCAGAGGAGTTAGAGGGGCAGAAATCAGAAGTGGCGTTGGCCAGAGGGGTTTTCTGACCAGGTTGTGGAGTGATTTTGCTATGACCGCAGACAGGACAGGTACTGCAGCATCAATTCAAAGTGACAGGAAACAACATTTGTCCAGTATGGTTACAAACTATTTTTCATCCCTTATCGATGTTCTCCCTCAACCGTCATTCCCATTTGATTACTGGGCATCAAAATTAGACACCTGGCCAGAATTGGCAGAATATGCATTGCAGGAGCTTGCTTGCCCGGCAGCTAGTGTCCTATCAGAAAGAGTATTCAGTGCTGCAGGTTCAATACTAACAGAAAAAAGGACTCGTCTGGCTACCCAAAATGTAGATGATCTAACCTTCATTAAAATGAACCACAACTGGATTTCGAAATCTTTTGCCCCACCTTGCCCGGCTGACACCTAGCTTTCCTATGAAAAGGTCTTGCCTGTGGACTATTCTGAATGCCTTTTCCAATCTCGTAATTTTCTGCGCCTGATTGTCCAGCATACGACATGTTTACACCTCACTAAATGGCCAAACTCCCCACACTGGGCCGTGGTATCGACACTTGGCGACAGCACCCGTGAGAGTGCAGTTTGTCTGAAGAGGTGGGTGTGCCCGCTTTTGGTCAACGGCACTGCCACTGGGTCCCTCCTAGTACAATAAAGTGTCTCTGGCGGTGGTGGTGGGCACCCAACGTCAGACACACCGTTGTAATATGAGGGGCCCTGGGCCTGTACAGCCGGCCACAAGACAGTTCCCCCCCCCCCAGCTCAAACAGTGCTCTACCACTTGCAAAATTATCTCACAGCTCCACCAATGTTTAGTCTATGCGCTGACATCCTTCAATGTCTGCCACTGACAATACCATTGTATTGACATTTTTGTTATGTTAGGCCTTCGAAGCCTGTCTGCGGTCACTCCTTCCACTATGCCTCCACTGACCACACCACTGCTGCCCGTGTACCCCTGGAACCAATTTAAAATTGCCTACAGCCATGTGTTATTATTTTAGGCCTTCGATGCCTGTCTGCGGTCACCCCTTACAATATGCCTCCACTGACCACACCACTGCTGCCCGTGTACCCCTGGAACCAATTTAAAATTGCCTACAGCCAGCCCAATTTTTTTATTTTAGGCCTTCGATGCCTGTCTGCGGTCCGTTCTTTCTACTACTACTACACTGACCAGGCCACTGCTGCCCGTGTACCCCTGGAACCAATTTAAAATTGCCTACAGCCATGTGTTATTATTTTAGGCCTTCGATGCCTGTCTGCGGTCACTCCTTACAATATGCCTCCACTGACCACACCACTGCTGCCCGTGTACCCCTGGAACCAATTTAAAATTGCCTACAGCCAGCCCAATTTTTTTTACTTTAGGCCTTCGATGCCTGTCTGCCGTCACTCCTTCCACTAGGCCTCCACTGACCACACCACTGCTGCCCGTGTACCCCTGGAACCAATTTAAAATTGCCTACAGCCATGTGTTATTATTTTAGGCCTTCGATGCCTGTCTGCGGTCACTCCTTACAATATGCCTCCACTGACCACACCACTGCTGCCCGTGTACCCCTGGAACCAATTTAAAATTGCCTACAGCCAGCCCATTTTTTTTATTTTAGGCCTTCGATGCCTGTCTGCGGTCCGTTCTTTCTACTACTACTACACTGACCAGGCCACTGCTGCCCGTGTACCCCTGGAACCAATTTAAAATTGCCTACAGCCATGTGTTATTATTTTAGGCCTTCGATGCCTGTCTGCGGTCACTCCTTCCACTAGGCCTCCACTGACCACACCACTGCTGCCCGTGTACCCCTAGAACCTATTTATAATTGCATAGAGCATCCTTTTTTTAATAGTAGGCGTACAAAGTCTGTCTGCGGTTCACTATTGAAATTGTCCTCCACTGCCCAGAGCACTGCAGCTTGTGTACCCCTGTAACTTTTTTCTGCTGCATTGAGCCACATTTTTGGTTTGAGTCCTACTACCTGTGTCTGTCTGCGCCACTCAATTCAGCTGTGATCCTTTGAAAAAAGCTGAGCGTCAATAGTCTTGTTTTCAGCCTCTAGGAATTTTAAAACTGCATTGGGTGTACAACTTTGGTAGGGCCTACTAACGATGTCTGCCTCCCCAAGGTGTTCCCCAGGTTTCCTCTCCATTGCTTCAATCTTCATGCTCTCGTTTAGTAGTTGTTGGAAACTACGCTGCATTAGGCCTACAAATTAGGTATGGGGTGTAGAGAGATGGTGTGTTCCACTCCAAGGTGTTCTCCAGGTTGCCTTTCCTGAGCTTCAATCTTCATGCTCTCGTTTAGTAGTTGTTGGAAACTACGCTGCATTAGGCCTACAAATTGGGTATGGGGTGTAGAGAGATGGTGTGTTCCACTCCAAGGTGTTCTCCAGGTTGCCTTTCCTGAGCTTCAATCTTCATGCTCTCGTTTAGTAGTTGTTGGAAACTACGCTGCATTAGGCCTACAAATTGGGTATGGGGTGTAGAGAGATGGTGTGTTCCACTCCAAGGTGTTCTCCAGGTTGCCTTTCCTGAGCTTCAATCTTCATGCTCTCGTTTAGTAGTTGTTGGAAACTACGCTGCATTAGGCCTACAAATTGGGTATGGGGTGTAGAGAGATGGTGTGTTCCACTCCAAGGTGTTCCCCAGGTTTCCTCTCCATTGCTTCGATCTTCATGCTCTCGTTTAGTAGTTGTTGGAAACTACGCTGCATTAGGCCTACAAATTGGGTATGGGGTGTAGAGAGATGGTGTGTTCCACTCCAAGGTGTTCTCCAGGTTGCCTTTCCTGAGCTTCGATCTTCATGCTCTCGTTTAGTAGTTGTTGGAAACTACGCTGCATTAGGCCTACAAATTGGGTATGGGGTGTAGAGAGATGGTGTGTTTCACTCCAAGGTGTTCCCCAGGTTTCCTCTCCATTGCTTCGATCTTCATGCTCTCGTTTAGTAGTTGTAGAAAACTACACTGCATTAGGCCTACAAATTGGGTATGGGGTGTAGAGAGATGGTGTGTTCCACTCCAAGGTGTTCCCCAGGTTTCGTCCACATTGCTTCGGTCTTCCTACTCTCGTTTAGTAGTTGTAGAAAACTACACTGCATTAGGCCTACAAATTGGGTATGGGGTGTAGAGAGACGGTGTGTTACACTCCAAGGTGTTCCCCAGGTTTCGTCCACATTGCTTCGATCTTCCGACTCTCGTTTAGTAGTTGTTGAAAACTACACTGCATTAGGCCTACAAATTGGGTATGGGGTGTAGAGAGATGGTGTGTTCCACTCCAAGGTGTTCTCCAGGTTGCCTTTCCTGAACTTCTATCTTCAGGCTCTCTTTAAATTGTAGTTAAATGGAACAACTGCATTTGGCGTACTAGTTGGTTTGGGGCCTACTATCGGTGTCTGTCACTCCTTGCTGTTCTCCTGGTTTCCTGTCCTGAAATTCCATTTTCAGGCTCTTGTTAAGTAGTTGTTAATGTTAGACTGCATTTGGCCTACTAGTTGGGTTGGGGCCTACTATCGGTGTCTGCCACTCCTTGCTGTTCTCCTCAACTGAACAAAGCTGGGCCACCTGTTTACTACGGTTGCCAATTTTGAACTGCATGTCGACTACTTACTGATTTGGGCCTACTCTCTGTGTCAGCCTCTCATTCCAGTTGTCCTCCACTGCAATGCCCCCTGGTTAGTCCTGTGTTACCAATTTTGAACTGCATTTAGCCCACTTTATTCTTTGGGCCTATATCTGTGTTTCCTCCTCATCCTGCCCATTGCCCAGCCAGTGATAGATGAGTCTGCTGGTACATTGACCCATAACGCAAAATTCCCCGTGCACGCTACACAGCAAGATTGTGACCCTGCTGAAAGTCTGGTTCCTCTTCCCGCATACCATACCACCTTACACGGGGACAAAGAGGAAGGTGCAGATGAAAGTGCAGGTTCCTTCATCAGGTGGGGGGAGGAATGCTAGTTGGCGACGTCGCTGGCACAGGGCCTCTCATAGTACGCAAAAGTGTTGCTGCCGGTGGGAGGCGCCCCCGCCGTGCAAACACACCGCTGTACTTTGAGGGGCCCTGTGCCAGTGCCAATGCCGACGAGTGGGCCCCCCCTGCTTGCTCAGGATCACAGCACTTGCAAAGTTTAAATACTTACCTCTCCCTGCTCCACTGCCGTGACGTGGTCCAGATTTACTGGGCCCACTAGTTACTTGAACCAGCCCTACCCCCCACAACTTTAGCCAAATGACCCCCAATTTCAAATGCCTTCGAATTATTATAAGGTAAATTACGATTGACAAGCTTCTTTAACAAGAATGGATGTTTTTGCCATTAAAATGGGCAGTGTAGGTGTTTTCCTGGCCTCCACTCACTGCCGACTATGCTCCCCCATTGACTTGCATTGGGTTTCGTGTTTCGGGCGATACCCGACTTTTCGCGATAATCGGCCGATTCCACTCGACTCGACTTCTAAGATAGTCGGGTTTCACGAAACCCGGCTCGACTCTAAAAAGGTCAAGGTCGCTCAACCCTACTCTCCACATCTTTAGTTAGGTGGTGGAGTTTTTGTATTTTTCTGCTGTCGATATTTTGTATTGTTTTATGCTGACCGCATAGTATCCTGTACTATCCTTTCCTATCTAGGTAGAAGTGGCCTCCTTTGCTTATCCCTGTCTTCCTTCTGCGTGTGTCTTTTCCTCTCCTACTCAGTCATTATTTGTGGGGGGCTACCTATCCTTTGGGGGTCTACTCTGAGGCAAGAGAGTTTTCCTTTTTCCATCTTTAGGGATATTTAGTTCTTCGGCTGTGTCGAGGTGTCTAGGTCTTGGTCTGGTGTCTAGGTCTGGTTAGGCACACCCCACGGCTACTTCTAGTTGCGGTGATAGGATCAGGGTTTGCGGTCAGTAAAGTTACCACTGCTCCAGCGAAGGTCTTTTCATGCTGCTCCAAGGCCACCTGATCATAACAGGGGGATGCCCAGGGACTATCTGACTCTTCAATGACCCCTAAATGCAACATCTCTTGTATCTCTTGTTGCATCCCTTCTCGTACAGACTCAGGGACGCAGAAGGGGGGTTGTCGCAGGGGGGTCTGATCCAGGGTCTCAACCTTGTGTTGTGCCAGGTGAGTGTACCCGGGTTTCCTCTAAAACATCCTCTGTCGCTGCCTCAACAACTCCTCTGCCTGCTGTCTCTCCCAGGGGCCTAGGTCTTCACCCAAGTGTACCTGGTCCCATGTTTTAGACTGAGTCCTCTCCCCTAAGACATCAGGCAAGGGAAGTCCGGCTAAATCCTCTGCTTCAGGTGCACAGATGGCCACTACCTCTTCAGGGCGCTCCCGATAGGGCTTCAGCATATTCACGTGGAACATGCGGATAACCCTGGGGTCGTCACAATCGGCGACATTATAGGTGGCGTCAGCTATTTTCCCCACTGCCTGGTAGGGCCCCTGCCATGCAGCTTGGAACTTGTTCTGCCTACTGGGCTCTAACACCAGTACCTTCTGCCCTATTTCCAAGGTGCGCCCTCTGGCCCTCCGATCGTACCATATGCGCTGGCGCCGCTGGGCCACCTGCATGTTCCCATGTACAGCCTGGGTCAGCTCCTGTAGGCGGTCCCGGAAATCCAGCACATAGGGTACAATAGGTACCCCTTCTATGATGTCCTCCCCTTCCCAGTGTTCTAGCACTAAGTCTAGGGGTCCCCTTACCCGTCTCCCGTATACCAGTTTGAATGGGGAGAACCCCGTGGATTCTTGGGGCATCTCTCGATAGGCAAACAGGAGGTGAGGCAAGAATTTCTCCCAGTCCCTGTAGGTCCTGGTAAAAGTCCCAATGAGTTGTTTTAACGTCCCGTTAAAGTGTTCACACAACCCATTGGTTTGCGGGTGGTACGGGGACTTTACGCTGCACAGCTTCCACAGTTGGTTGGTCACCTCTGCGGTAAACTGGGTACCCTGGTCTGAGATAATCTCCCGGGGAAATCCAACCCGTGAGAAAACCTGGAGCAGGGCATCCGCCACTGTCTCTGCCAGTATGTTAGGTAACGCAACCGCCTCTGGATACCGTAATCTACCACTGTCAATATATACCTTTTCCCTGACGGACTGGATTTGGCTAACGGCCCTATCAGATCGACCGCTACTCGGCTAAATGGTTCCTCCACAATGGGGAGGGGGCGTAATTTGGCCTTGCATCGATCTCCCCTCTTGCCAATACGCTGGCAACTGTCACAGGTCTGGCAGTATTGACAAACATCATAGGTTACCCCCGGCCAAAAGAAGTTTTGTGTCAGACAATGCCTGGTGCGACTGACGTCGAAGTGCCTGGCCAAGGGTATGTCATGAGAGATTCGCAGTAACTCCTGCCTATACTTCTTGGGAACTACCAGCTGTCGTTTTATAGTGGGGCTCGTCCCTGTGTGGTGCTGCTCTGTGATCCGGTAGAGGAGTCCCTGCTTCCATATAAACTGTTCCCCTTCCAGTACTCCTCCCCTCCTGTGCCTTCCCACGATATCCCTCCAATGAAGGATCCTCAAGTAACTCCCTCTTAAATTCATCTGGGGTGGCCCAAGAAATGTGTCTGGCTATGGGAATACGTGTAGGGCTGGGATGTCTTACCTGGGCCTCCTCTGAGTGTGATTCCGCCTCCGCAGCTCAAGCTTGTCTCCGGGTGGTCACGGGATATGTCTCAGCCAGAGGGGCAACCGAGAAGGCAGAAAACATGGGCCCCAAGTCATTTCCCAGCAAAACGTCTGCAGGCAAATCCTCTTTAACTTCTGGTAGTTGTCTTCCATTCATTCCTTTCCTCCTGTAGAAGGGGTATCAGATCCCGCTGTCTGCCACCAGTGTAACGGGGTCTAACAAGCTGGGGTACCTCTTTCAGTACCACCCCGTGTTTCAGGAGGTCCACTCTGCTTTTGCTGGATTCTGAATGAAGGACGCTGGCTGGAATTCCTTGGTTACGTGAGAGCATATAAAAGCTGACTGCTACCCCACGTATTTCCAGTCTAAAAGAACTCACTTTATTTGCAGCACACAGAATATATAACACCGAGACACAGGGCAGGCCAATAGAAAAAGCAGGCCAGACATACATTACAATAGCCGCAGGGGGCCAGAGCCTGCTGATATTTACTGGGGGAATTACAAAGGTGGGGGAGGACAGAAGGGGGATATCTTGTCCTCTCTGCCCAGGGGCGCAGCCTGTGGACTGATGCATTTCATATGGAACCTATTATACATAACATATACTGCATAACATATTCTTGGTACTGGGGGTTCTGTAACAGGTGGAAATCGTTGCCTACCACTAGCGCCTGTGTGTTTTAGTGCTTCCCTGCTGAGCATTCGGGATAGTCCTCCCAACTTCTATTCTCGTTCGTTCTAATTAGTTCCAGTTCTTTCTAGTTCTCCGTCCCCCAGTATGTTATGGCTAGGACACACCCGTTTGACGGGTAGGCTCGGAGCTCTTCAGGGACCCTAGAGACGCCCCTCGACACGCGTTGCCCCCTATGTCTGCTTAGGTGATGTAAGGTAGACAGCCAATCTATAATTAACTGCCCTGCGGTATTTTAAGTAAGACATAAAGTCAGTCACTTCCTCGGTGTTCCGGGCACCGGCTACGCGCCTCAGTAGGATGTTGCCGTTCTCCGGGCATGACTCCTACTGGCTCTCCTTTGTGCTTGATCTCGTTTCTCACTGTCCACAATATCCTTCGCTTCATGTCTCTTTCTTAGGATACCGCCGCGGGTAGTGCAGGCGCGGTTCCGTAACGTTCTGTTCTTGTCGCTAGGTACCTGCCAGGTTCCCATGCCTGACAGGGACCCCCCTGAATCTTCTCCCTGCAACACCCCCAGCCACGGGATGTTGCCTGAATCCAACCCAGTCAGCTTCTGACTAACTTCCTACCCAACCCCTAGTTTTACCAGTGTGAGGAGTGGCCTAATAAATAAAACCTTTTGCTCCCCCTAGTGGCCTGAGTGTGAAGTGTAATGTGTGCTGGTGATACCTGGTCAGAAGAACTCCTTTAGTGCCATCAGAGGTACCATCACTCCCCTTAGTGGCAGAGCAACGTTACTGCAACGACCAGGTCTCTGGGGCGCTGCATATACTGTATATATGCAGCTAGTTTAAAAATCTTACTCACACATCCCTTTATTAAGGGAAATTCTACATAATACCTCTATTAGCATAAGCCATATACTGCTGACTTACGCAGCACCCCAGTGGGTGGGCAAAATGCCTGGGTACAAAATCTGTGTCTAAGGGTGAAACCATTGCCCCTTCCTCTGTGTTACAGCCATCCCAATCTGCTGTCCAGAAAGGAGGCGCTGATGCCTCTTGCCCACAACCTGCAGTTGCACAGACAGAACAGTCAGCAACCATGTCCAGTGCAGCGTTCAGTTGTTCTTTGACATCATATATGTCTCTTTCCAAATTATTAGTTAGATAGGGCATACTTATCCGTTAGCACTTTACATTGTCCGGAGCTGGACTATACCCATGGCTGGCTTTTCCAGGCACCTAAATGAGACTTGTCTCTTTATTAAACTGTCGCTTCCCATAAATTTTCATAGCATCATAAAATCATAGAATGGTAGAGTTGGAAGGGACCTCCTGGGTCATCTGGTCCAACCCCCTGCTCAAAGCAGGATTCACTGAGCCATCTCAGATAGATGTCTGTCCAGCCTCTGTTTGAAGACTTCCATAGGAGGAGAACTCACCACCTCTCATGGCAGCCTGTTCCACTCATTGGTCACCCTGTCAAAAAGTTTTTTCTAATATCTAATCTGTGTCTCCCCCCATTCAGTTTCATCCCATTGCTTCAAAATATCAATGCAAAAAAATAGTGGTGGGGTATTGCCCAGTTTCTGTTAATTTTAAGCATGTCTAAGAGACTGGGTTAATACACTCCACAGACAATTCAGGCCGCAGCCTTACACTTATCGGAACATGGTCATTGCCACACTAAGACCTTTACCTGAGTTCGGTAGCACTTCCTGTCACCTGAGTAATTCACTCCACAGACCTCATCACTCTCTGGGACATATTCTGTATGCAGAAGAGAAATTCTGCCTGGTTCAGTAGTTTCCAGAAGACGTGCTTAGTCTTGTGCAGATTGGTCAGTGGCACTCCTGTTTCTTTCCTTTGAGGAGGCTGCTTTCAAGTAAAATGAGGCTTGTACATGTTCCTGATATGGGTTTCAGGCGTGACAGATTTTAATAAATTTGCAAAAATGTCTACATTTCTGTTTTTTTCAGTCAAGATGGGGTGCACTGCAGAGTTTACATTAATGAGAAAAAAATGAACTATTTGAATTTACCAAATGACTGCAATGAAACAAAGAGTGAAAAATTTTAAAGGGGTCTGAATACTTTCTGTACCCACTGTATGTGCTGCTGAGAACATTTTTATTCTATGCTCGCATAGCAATTAAACTAAAGTCTATGAAATCGAGTATAAAAGGAGAAGTCGGCAGTCACTCAATGTGACTGCGCACTTGTGAATCTACGCCCATCTAGCCGATTCTGGCCAGGATTATGCATATCGCATACTTGCAGTCATATGACCACCGTATCTGGCAATGACACCGGAGGATCCTCTCAGCGCATGGGATGCATGATGGGAGGAATTCCAAGTCTGGAGTCATATAGAGTAACTGCAGACTTGTCATTTTTGACTGGACAACCCCGTTAAAGATACCTTTGTGCACATGATAGTGCAGTTGGCTGATTTACACAGGCTAATAAACGACTGTCAATCGGCTTCAGAAAACTGGTCAGTGGTCATTAAAGAGCCGCAAATGACCAATGTAAATGCAGCTTCAGGTATCTCATAGGTGACATTTCCTTTTATTGAAGTTCTTCTCATCCTTTTCTTCATCTGGTCCTGGCGCTATAGCTTGTCTCCGCAGACATTCCTCATCTCCAGTATTCTAACATAGTGCCCTTACCTGACAGTGTTCTTAAAAATAAAAAGTGTTATTATAATGCCACCCGAATAAAAATGGCTGCCCATGCTGTGTACTCTAAATAAATAATTGCTCCTCACACTGTCCATCTTATGATACATAGTCTCCTCTCCTATAAAATATCACCTCTACACCGGCTCCCCTTATATATTATAATGCCACCCCATCCCCCATGAACTATGGCTACTACATTGTTCTTCCTTATGAACAAAAACTGTCAAACCATCCTCCTTTAACAACTATAACCTATACACTGTTCCTCCTACAGACAGTACCTACGTTATGAACTCTAGCCTCCACACTGTTCCCACTTCCAGTATCCCACCCCACCCAAAGATGGCGGTTTTCAGACTTAGTCAAGCAGATGTAAGAAAAAGGGGAGATATTTAAGCTAAAAAATATGTGTTCAGCTTCATGGTTGTGCCGCCCCCACACACTGTCTCCCTAGGCATCTGCCCTCGGGTGCCTAGTGGCAAATACAGCCCTGTGTATTACAGCTCATTAAAATCATGTGATGTCTTTACTTTACATTACAAAATCATGCTGGTTCTCTATAAATGTGTTAGATGATAATTGTATCATTAATCTTACCCAGAATAAATAAGCAAATTCATCCTTCATTTAATAGAGCTTTATTGATAATAAAAGTAGACCTAATACAAACAAATAAAATGTTGAAAACATTGGAGGACTAACAAACATTTTAGGTTATTTGACCTGCAGTGTATTTCTTACAATAGCATTAAAGCAGTTCTGACTCCAGATTTCACAATACAAATTGCATAAGAGATCTATTCAAAAAGTTTGCACTGTGAAATCTTGAGACAGAGCCCTTTATATTTTTTGTGCAATAATGTATACAAAGTATTACATCTCCAAAAAAAAATCCCATGATGCCAGTTACTGACTCCTGCTACTAGTATTTATGGCACATCTGGGAAAGGTACCAACATAAATGTACCATTTTCAGATCTTGTGTTTGTCCAGCACTGATACTAGTGTACGGGCCATCACTACTATGTCATAGGACATTGGTGGTGAACCTATGACACACATACCAGAGAGGGGACTCAGTGCCCTCTCTGTGGGCATGCATGCCACCACCCTAGCACTACCGAGCTCATGCACTCCATCATCTACCCCAGTAGTGTAGCAGTTAAGCCCTGCTGGTCATTCTGTAGATTACAGGTTGCTTTGAGCCTGTGGTCTACAGAACGGCAAGATGATGCAGTGGCGCCAGCGGATGCATAGGATATCAGCATCATTAAGTTGATCCTCCTAGTGGACTTGTTGGGATCCTGGATTAAGTAAGAATATGATGTTTTCTATTTTACTTAAAACATTTGGCTGTGACTGTGAGGGCATCATACAATGTAGGAGACCCTCATACAGTGGAGAGGGGGTCCTTATACATTGTTTGAGCAAGGGGCCCTCAAAATGTGGGCCCGTTATACAGTTTGGGGACTACTATGGTTGGCCCTCATACAGTAAAGGGCTATTGTGGGAGGCCCCATACAGTGTGGAGATTATTTTTGGTGGCCCACAAAAAGTGTGGGTGCCCTCAAAATGTGGGGACTACTGTGAGGGGCCTTCATACAGTGTGGGAGCTAATGTGGGGACCCCCAGAGTGTAGGGACTACTGAAGGAGCTATCATACTGTGTGGGAGCTAATGTGTGGACCATTATACAGTTTGGGGACTACTGAGAGGACCATCATACAGTGTGGGGACTACTGTTGGGGTTACTGTAGGAGCTATTATACAGTGTGAGGACTACAGTGAGGGTCATTATAATGTGTTTTGAAGGGTTAGCGAGGGCATCATAATATGAATAGGGGAGCTGTGGACCCATTATCCTGTGCATAAGGGAGTTGTGGGCCCATTATACTGTTTTAGGGGAGCTATTGGCTCATTATACTGTGCTTAGGGTCGCTGTGGGGTTATTATATAGTGTATAGGGGCACTGCGGCCCATTATATTATGCATAGGGGATCTGTAAGCTCATTATACTGTGTATAGTGGAGCTGTGGGGGCATTATACGGAAGATAAAGGAGCTGTGTGCTCATCATACTGTGTTTTTCCTTTAAGCCAAAAGATGTTTATCTACGAATTGCTTTTTAAAACTAAAACCTCAGTATTCAGGTGACATTGCCGTATTGGCATTTTGCGATAAGTAACTGGATTTTGAATTGGAGTTTGGGCACTCGATCTCTATCGCTGTCATAGGTAATCAAGCCTACATATTAAATAAAGTATGTTGTCGTTATCTGACATACCTTATTTTACTTTAAAGACCATGAATCATTCCTAAAAGAGATCTTTTTACAAAAATATATCTATCAAGGGATGAGTGGTGAAACCAGTCCCATATTTTGTAAAGTTCTTATAACTTCAGATGTATTTGATATTACATGAGACAGATCAGATTTTTTGCATTTCTTTTATTCATTATTGAAATAATTTGGATAATCATGTGCTCTTTGTATGATATTATTCATAAAAATAAGTTTAATATTGGCAAAAATTACATTTCTACACATAAGAATTAAATATAAATGCAACTGATATTTTATATTATCAGCATATTATCTAAATAGCAATAATAATACAATAATAGTACAATGGTTACATAGTTTTTGCTGCTCTCATCTCCACTGCTTTTACAACGTGCCATTAGTGGTTTCCTGTAAGATTGCAGAGTTAAACTAATGCAGTAAGACTGTGCACGATAGCAACACCTGACAATCTCATTCAAAGCGAAAGCTTTATATACCGGTACATATTTTTCTTTGATTGTTACTGTCTGCTCATGTAAAAAAGAACAACGTACTGTATACGTGTATTTTTTATGGTTTTAAATGAGAAAAGTAACGACCAAAGACAAAAATTTATATAAATCTTTAGTTTTGAATGACATTGTCATATCAACCCTAAAAATCCCATCATTACCAACCTATTTTATTGCTGAGGACCCAGAATTTTTTTGTGACACATTCAGAGAGCTGTAATATTTTAAGTCTTATTTCCATTTGTCCAACCAAGCCCTTTTTTTTACCTCTAAAATGCTACAAAAACGCAGTAGGGAAACTGATCCCATCGTTTTTTATTGGGTCATTCCCATTCATCCAGCATATCAGTTGCTGTGCTGAACTGGTTTCGCAGCCAGACCAGCCTCTCATACAGCCAAATTGGATCTCATGCTTTGCAGACTCGTGCTAAAGGTACCTTCACACATAACGATATTGTTAACGATATCGTTGCTATTTGTGACGTAGCAACGATATCGTTAATGAAATCTTTCTGTGTGACAGCGACCAACGATCAGGCCCCTGCTGGGAGATCGTTGGTCGCTGAACAAAGTCCAGAACTTTATTTCGTCGCTGGACTCCCTGGAGACATCGCTGGATCGGCGTGTGTGACACCGATCCAGCGATGTCTTCACTGGTAACCAGGGTAAACATCGGGTAACTAAGCGCAGGGCCGCGCTTAGTAACCCGATGTTTACCCTGGTTACCATGCTAAAAGTAAAAAAAAACAAACAGTACATACTTACCTACAGCCGTCTGTCCTCCAGCGCTGTGCTCTGCTCTCCTCCTGTACTGTCTGTGAGCCGGAAAGCAGAGCGGTGACGTCACCGCTCTGCTTTCCGGTTCACAGACAGTACAGGAGGAGAGCAGAGAAGCAGAGCGCAGCGCTGGAGGACAGACGGCTGTAGGTAAGTATCTAGTGTTTGTTTTTTTTTACTTTTAGCATGGTAACCAGGGTAAACATCGGGTTACTAAGCGCGGCCCTGCGCTTAGTTACCCGATGTTTACCCTGGTTACCGGCATCGTTGGTCGCTGGAGAGCGGTCTGTGTGACAGCTCTCCAGCGACCAAACAGCGACGCTGCAGCGATCCGAATCGTTGTCGGTATCGCTGCAGCGTGGCTTAATGTGAAGGGGCCTTTAGAGATGTGGCCCCTCCTCAGTACAAATTGAGATTCTGAACAACCATGGAAATATGATGACAGACAAAAGGGGTCCAGACTAAATAGCTAACATTTTACCCCCTCCTAAGTAAAATCTTAAACATGTATGCTTTGAAAAATTAATACAAAATAGGATTGTGGTTTGGCTTTAATCCTAAGTTATGTGGCCAGTCTCATTTAAGGGACAATATTGATTTTTAAGATTGTTACTTCCAATATGTGGCACTAGAATTCAAGTACTCTTGCTCTCTCAAGATACAATTTGCACATTTAATTTCCCAGAGGAGCATTGCATTGCCTCTAAGTCTCCTTACCCTGGCATGTCAGCCATGTCACTCTCTACAAGGAGAAACGTTACCCCTTAGACTCCAGTCAGAGGCCTCTCACACAGCCAAATCAGATCTCATACACCCTGGAAATCCTGTCTGCGAATTGAGATATTGGTTTAACTATTATTCTAAGTCATGTGGGCGTGCTCATTAAAGGGCCGATACTTACTTTTAGGATTGTTACTTCCAATAGGTGCCACTAGAGCTCAAGGATACAGATGTACCATATAGAAACTCAATCTTTTTTCTTCTCAATGGTTTGATTTTTGCAGGATGAGTTGCATTTTTTAATGGCATCATTTTGGTTAACTTCCAAGCTATTGATTTTGGGGGGGGCATTCATTTCATAACTAAAAAAATGTAACTTTTTTTATACCTTAAAAATGGATTTAGTTTGTAGAACTCTTTTTTTTTTAACAAAATTTTATGAAACTGGAAATATTTTTTGTTTACGTGGACAGGTCAATTGCATCTGCAGATTGCTTATATAACGAATATAATGCACAGGTATACTCATTATAGCAAAGCGTTAGTGCATGATTACCTGACATTGGAAAACGTTTGTACTGGGAAAATGTCTTTCACAAAACATTATCTTTTATAGTAAATTAATATGTTGTAGAGGAAATAGCTTCCTGCAAACTAATGAATGGCAATATACAGTCAGAAATTACATAAAGAGATAATAAAAGACAAGATGCATTCTACAGCAAAAACTGATCCACATACTTCTTAAATTGATCTATATTTTTTAACCTAATGGACATTTTCTATTGCTCATGTAAATCATGCAAACAATATGTATTCAAAGGTAAGAAGCAGTAATATCTTGATAATATAATGCAAATATCTTGACTCTTTCTTTCTCG
The DNA here is from genome assembly GCF_032444005.1 of Ranitomeya imitator. Taxonomy (NCBI): domain Eukaryota; kingdom Metazoa; phylum Chordata; class Amphibia; order Anura; family Dendrobatidae; genus Ranitomeya; species Ranitomeya imitator. Next base: position 199,636,951 of record NC_091285.1, on the reverse strand, counting down.
TGATTTTCTTCACTCAAGCTTCCTAAGTGCAGAGCAGAGGATCCCAATTTCACCTGCAGGAAGTATGATAAAGTATTGAAAGCAGAGAATATTATATTAGTTTTCAACATTGTACACAATACGTGAATGGGGCTTTATCAGAGAAAATAACTTTACAGAAAGTACAAGGATTGGACTGCAGAGGACTGGGGTAAAGATATTTTCTCTTTGGCTGGGGTTACACTTGCGAGTGCAATGCGAGAAACTCGCGTGAGTCTCTCACCTCAACACCCATCACTGCCGCCGGCACTCGGGACCGGATCGTACCGCTGCATGTATTTGTATGCAGGCGAATGCTTCGGTCCCGAGGGTGGACGGCAGTGCCAGGTATTGAGGCGAGAGACTTACGCGAGCTTCCCTCATTGCACTCATAAGTGTGACCATGGCCTTACCTTCAGACTGTTTGGGATATCTGGAAGAATGATTTAGAAAAAGCGTGGGCCACCATGAGCCACATATCATGCCAACAGTAAAGTATCCTGAGACTATTTAGGTGTGGAGTTGCTTTTCATCCAGGAAAGTGGGCTCGTTCACAATATAACTTAAGAAAACTGCCATGAATAAATAATGTCATCTAAACAAGATCCTTCAAGACAAACTTCTCCCAGTGATCCAGGAGCAATTTGGTGATGAAAAATTCCTTTTTGCAACTTAATGTTGCATCAAATTGCAAGGTTAAAGTGATATCTAAGTGGTTTGGTAAGCAAAACATTAACATTTAGGTTGCATTGCCATAAAACTCCCCAGAGCGCAATCCCATTGAGAACCTGTGGTCAATCCTTCAAAAAAAAAAACAAATACACAAAAATTGTGATAAACCCCAAATGGTGATAAGACAAGAACGGGCTGTCCTCAGCCAGAATTTGGCTCAGAAACAGATATCCATCATGTGAGGGCAAATTTTAAAAGTCTTGAAAAATAAGGGTCAACAGTGTAATTATTGAGTCTTTACATTAACTTGATGTATTTGTTAACGAAAGCCTTATGGAATACTTGTACCTCAGTAACCATAGTAATATCTGACTAAAGGATCTAAAATCACTAAGGCAGCAAAGTTTGAGGAAACCAAACTTTATGTCAGTCTCAAAACTTTTGAACAAGACTTTATGTCTTCCAGTCATAGTATGACCAATTTAGCTCTATACGACTAGTCATTATGGATATTATAAAAACACTGGACCTTTAGTGTCTTGTGGAGATAAGCATGGATGCTTTAAATAACTTAGAAATTATGCTATTCTGACACTAGAGTTTATCTCACTTGCAATTTTGATGTTAAAGAAACACTCCCATCAAAATTTGTATCCTCTTCATATAGTACAATCATCATATTATACAAGGGACATATATACCAGGGTACGGGATATATATACCAGTAAAGAGGCTCAGGATGGGGGGCATATGTACCAGGATATGGGACATATGTACTAGGATGGGGCTTCAGGATGAGTGACTTATATACCTGGATGGGGCCTAGGATGGGGGCACTACTACATAATGAGAGGGGAGGGAACAAGTATTTATAGGATTTAGAACTCTACAATGGCTCATACATCTGGTCAACATGCAGGGATTGGGGCAGGACCAAATTTTCCATTGGGGTCCATCAGACTCTAGGTATGCCATTGCTCCTTGCTGACTTCAATCCTTGGTGGGATTTGAAACCAGCGCTGCAAGGATACAATTCTAACCACTGACTCACCATTCTACATGTTTTATTTTTTGTATTTCGTCTTTCATTCGTAGAACTGTAAAGGTCTAAAAAATTGGTGCAAATTATAAATTAATGTGGCACCCCTAGGGGTATTTGCCACAAAAATAGTTACTGACAGTAAATGCAAATACTAAAATAGCAAGACTGCACTACCACCTCCGGCCAGAAGGGGGAGCTCCAGAGACTCCCCTTGATCCATTCTGGTCTGAGAGAAGAACTGGCAGTTGGGCTAAGGAGCTGAAAGTGAGAGGTCATACAGTTGAATCTCTAACAGCCCTGTGACTGTTACCAGGCCTAAATCACCGGCCTGAGGAGAAGAGGGATAGAGAAAAAGGACATTGTGAGAACCGGGTAGCATTAATCACTACCCAGAACAGGCGCAAAGACGGATACCGGATCCGTGGCTGTATTCATTACATATAATACAGCAACCGGAAAAAACGTGAGGTGATATCAGCTTCACTAGGGTCGGACGCAGCAACAGACACAGAGTTCAGCGGTACTCCTGGAGGGGGTAAGCCGATAAAAGGACTCGGGTTGCCCGTCGAACCAGGACCCGGAGGGGACAGATTGGGCCGGCAGCCAGTTCACATACAGCAGCAGGGCCACACAGATATTGCGTACAATAAGAGGCGAAGACCCCAGCAGGGTCAAAGTAACTCAGAGTTCCCATACAGACTCCGGTGACAGGACTGGTTGTAAATCCTTTTTTGTTAAAGTAAACTGGTTAAACGTTTCAGTGCCTCAGTCTTTCATTTGGACAATAGCCATCTATCCAGCATTGGGATCATCACCGCTGGGAGAACCTGCTGCTGATCAAGTAAGTGCCTGTTCCCTCATGATACCCTTTACACTGTGCATTGCCTGAGGCCACAGCACCGGGTCAAGCCACCCGTGACACCCCCCTCAACAGACAGACCCCATTGGTCCGGTGCTGGGTACCCCGGTCTCTTGGGCGTCACAATTGGCGTCACGAACAGGATCTAGCCAGCCCGTATACCGGGTATTGTGTGCCGTGATTGGAGCCCAAAACTGTGAAAACGTGGATGAAAAATCTTGAAAATTGACTTTATTAAAGAAAAATCCATTCTCCATTGAAAACTATTGAAAGTGACTTTTCCCCATTGGTTATAATGGAGTAAAGATGGCCGCCATCCCCTGAGGTAATCACTTCATAACCGTTAGGCACGAGACTGTTAATTGAGCTACGCCATCACCTGAGCCCCAGTCTAACTGAAAAACTTCAGAATCCGCCATTACAGAGCGCGGTGGGTGGGAGCAGCAGGGGGCGTGTCATTGTGGGCGGCACCAAGCTGAGCGCTCTGACATCAGAGCAAGGGGAAAATCGATCCTGCTGCACAGCGGAACGAATCTACACTATCCCGACGGAAGCGGAGGACCGGAAGGGTCCGGATTAACTAAGGGGGCACAGTATGTCGCAGCACGGAGACGCCGCAGCACCCGGCGACGCTAATGCAGCTGAAAGACAGAGTGTCGATAGAGAGTCCGGTAGCGCAGCGGTGCAAGGAGTGGCGCCCATCATGCCGGTGCTGATGCCATATACCCCGGGTGGCCCATGGCTTCCAATGTATGAAGGTGAGCCTAATACCCTTGACGATTTCAGAGAAAAGATGCTGGCCCATTTTGACATGTTCCCTGTGGGTGAAGTTCAGCGTGTTAGTCTCCTGATGATGCAGTTAAGTGGCCATGCTAAGCAAGAAGTCACAGCATGGGCAGCTGATCTAAAAGGCACTGTTGAACGCATATTTGCTGGATTAAAAGCTACATTTGAAACCACTGCCAGCAGCAAAGCTAAAGTACGATTCTTTAATTGCAAACAAAAAGTTAATGAGGGCGTGAGAGACTTTGCCTTAAACCTGCAGGAAGCCCTTAAATCACTTACACTGGCTGAACCCATTTTTAACACCGGAGCGGATAAACTGCTAAGAGATCAATTTATTGAGGGACTCTACACCCCTTCTCACCGGGGGCATGTGAGCATGCTTGTTTTTAAGAACCCTGAATTGACATTTGCCCAATTAAAGGAGAGCGTTATACGTCTCCAGCTGGCAGAGGCACCTCGGGATCAGGATCCTGCGCAACTCATGGCAGAGGCTCCTCAACAACATGGAGTACCAGTGACATCAGCTATGTCCGGGGCCATTGCTAAGCCCCTGGGGCCCAGTACTAATGAGGCTCTTCAACAAAAGCTTGACTCTTTAACTGATGTTGTTGCTTCAATGGCTAAAACCATGCAGGAGATGAGAGGACCCAAGATGGAGTTGTCAAACCGTAGAGAAGGTGTTCCATGGATGAGACCCCGGAGATACCCGACATGGAGAGGACGACCCCGCGACCGCTACCAACCGGATGGACAGCCCATTTGCCGCCGTTGCCAGCAGCCAGGCCACTTTGCACGAGATTGTGATTTAAACGGGAATCCCCTGGGAATGCGGGCCGCTTCGCAGGAATGAACTTTCAAGGCCCAACACCCTGGCACGACAGGTACATCGGAGGACGACCCATTATCCCTATCGTGCTGGACGGAATGCCCCTCAATGCTTTGCTGGACACAGGTTCCCAGATTTCATCTATACCGTATATCCTTTATAAGAGGTACTGGGCTGATGCAGATATTGATAAAGGGCCCTCTGATGTTGAACTAGATATATGGGCCAGTAATGGTAAGTTGGTACCGAAACTAGGATTCAGGGAGATGACCATAAAGATTGGTAAAGTAGAATTGAAGAAACAGGGTATAATTGTTGTTGATGTTGACCGGCGGAACTGTGAACCAACTGTATTGATAGGAATGAATGTGTTAGAGAACTGCTTTTCCGAAGTCATTTCTGTCTTACAGCAAATTGCTGAAACTGCCCAATCCTGCCAGCAGAGAGTTCTCCGGAGGGAAATAAAAGTATTGATGTTAAGGCAACAGGTAGAAGTTGCAGGTGGAGAAATCGGCAGTGTGAGGGTAAGTGATCCAACATCTATTGTAATCCCACCAAAAACAGAAATGCTGGTATGGTGTAGAGCAGCCATTGGTACTAAGGGACGAGATTATCAAGCCTTAATAGAACCAGTGTACACCGACAGCAGGCCCACTATACTCACAGCACGAGGGATAGTCGAGGTACACCGGGGACGAGTGCCGGTACGACTTTTGAACTGTGGAGAGGAAGAGGTCACTTTGCCAAGGTATGCTACAATGGCAAAGCTATATACTGTTGACAACAATGCCATCACAACCATTGAGCCCTTAGAACCAACCTGTCAGGTGGAAGGCAATGGCTCAGATGGAGAAATGGAGGATTGGTGCCAACAGCTACACGTGGGCATAAATTCAACACCTACCCATCAAAAACAAGGGGTGTATAGGCTAGTGACGGAATATGAACAAGTCTTCAGTAAACACCCATTGGACTTCGGACGGATAGAAGGGGTAGAACACACAATCCCCACCAGTGACCATCCCCCAATAAAAGAAAGATATAGACCCATACCGTCCGCTCACTATCAATGTGCAAAAGATATGCTGAGGGAGATGAAACAGGCCGGGGTAATAAGAGACAGCTGTAGCCCCTGGGCGGCCCCTCTAGTGATTGTCAAAAAAAAGGACGGAACCATGAGAATGTGCGTAGACTACCGGAAGATTAATAACATCACCCATAAAGACGCCTACCCCTTGCCTAGGATAGAAGAGTCCTTAACTGCTTTGAAATCTGCTAATTATTTTTCCACCTTAGACTTAACAAGCGGGTATTGGCAAGTCCCTGTGGCTGAGCGAGATAAGGAAAAGACGGCATTCACCACACCAATGGGTCTATGTGAATTTAATCGCATGCCGTTCGGACTCTGCAACGCATCCGGTACCTTCCAGCGGCTGATGGAATGCTGCCTCGGACACAAGAACTTCGAGACCGTCCTCCTGTACCTAGATGATGTGATCGTCTACTCAAAGACTTACGAACAACACTTAATAGACCTGGCAGAAGTGTTCGAAGCCTTATCCAGGTATGGCATGAAAGTCAAGCCATCCAAATGTCACCTTCTCAAGCCAAAGGTACAGTACCTGGGACACATCGTGAGTTCGGAGGGAGTAGCACCAGATCCCGAGAAAATAAGCGCCATAAGGGATTGGCCAAGACCTACCAGCGCAAAAGAAGTGAGACAATTCCTGGGATTGGTGGGTTACTATCGCAGATTTATAAAAGGATTTACCAAGTTGGCAGCACCCTTGCAAGACACCTTGGTAGGGCAGACGAAGAAACCTTCAAACCGAAACCCTCCTTTTCAGTGGAACGACGAAAGGGAAGACTCCTTTGAACAACTAAAGAAGGCACTAACCGGAGAAGAGGTTCTGGCATACCCAGATTACCATCAACCTTTCATCCTCTACACCGATGCCAGTAATGTGGGACTAGGAGCAGTGCTGTCACAAAAGCAAGAAGGTCGGGAGAAAGTCATCGCCTTTGCAAGTAGAAAGCTCCGGCCTACTGAAAGAAATTCAGAAAATTACAGCTCCTTCAAATTGGAACTACTGGCAGTAGTTTGGGCTGTGACTGAACGTTTCAAACACTATCTGGCCGCTGCAGAATTTATTGTCTATACTGACAACAATCCGTTGACCCACCTGGACACAGCCAAATTAGGTGCGTTAGAACAGCGATGGATAGCCCGGTTATCTAATTACAACTTCAAGATCAAGTATCGAGCAGGTCGCAAGAATGGAAATGCCGATGCCCTATCCCGGATGCCACACTTGAGAGATGTAGAAGAAGAAATGGGGGAGCTTGAAGAAATTGAACTACCAGCCTTCCATCATCCCAAGGCAAAACATCATCAGTCAAGTACCTATCAGAAACAACAAGAGGTGAATTTAAATCCGTTAGCACACCATAGATGGGCTGACACCCAAGACAGCAATCCGGCTGTGAAGTTGGTGAAGGAACTGTTAACTGAGCAAAGTGCATATCCTGATGAGGATGCCCCAGAAGAGACGCATCAACTCTGGAAAGAGAGAGGCAAAATGTTCCTGTATCAAGGGAAGCTCTGTAGAAGGTACACCAATCCGAAAACACATGAATTGGTTTGGCAGATTATCGTGCCTAAACAAGATGTCAAGATGGTCCTCGAAGCTTACCATAATGGTGCTGGTCACTTCGGTTGGAAAAAGTTAGAAGTACTTCTAAGAGAAAGATTTTATTGGGTCGGGATGAGAAAATCAATCGAACAGTGGTGCAGAAATTGTGGCCCGTGCAACCTCAGAAGAAACGATCAAAAGAACCAAAGAGCACCACTGCAGCCCATAATCACCAAACAACCACTTGAACTTGTAGCCATGGACCACGTGAAGTTGACACCAAGCCGGTCTGGCTATGTCTATGCCTTGACCATCGTGGACCATTATTCACGCTTCTTGGTAGTAGTACCCGTAAAAGATCTGACAGCAAAAACAGCAGCCAAAGCGTTCCAAACGTACTTTTGTAGACCCCATGGATATCCGGAACAGGTTCTCACCGACCAAGGTACAGCCTTTGAATCAGAGATCTTCAGAGAATTCTGTAATATGTATGGTTGCAAAAAGATCCGGACGACGGCCTATCATCCACAAACAAACGGCTTATGCGAGAAGATGAACCATATTGTAATAGAACTACTAAAGACTTTACCTGAGGCAGAAAGGAATCAATGGCCAGAGAAATTGCCTGACTTGGTGGATCTGTATAATCATGTCCCGGTGAGTTCCACCAATTGCACCCCAGCTTACCTTATGCGTGCAAGACCCGGCCAATTACCAATCGATCTAGAAATGGGAATTCTGAAACTAGACGCAGAAGTCCAAGACTCCAATTGGGATATCATACGGCAAAAGCAGTATCGCCAAGTGCAAGAGAGTGTGGAAAGAAGCCTTCAGCAAACTAGAGAAAGACAAGAGCGAACTTTCAACCAGAATGCTCTAGCGACCCCATTAAGACCAGGTGACCAAGTGCTCAAGAGAAATCATCGAACCAATAAACTGGACAATCAGTGGTAAGCCGTACCCTACACAGTTTTACCAACAAGAGTGGATAATCCTAAAATGTGTCTCATTAGCAAAAACGGAGGCTTAACATCTGTACTAGTGTCAAGAGACAATCTTAAATTATGTCCGGAAGCATTGAAAGAGCCAGACGTTGTCCAGCCAGAACCAGAAGTTATTCAACCCATACAGGTTCAACCAGTAAAGGAAAAAGAAGAGGAAGTGTATCACACCTGTATAGGAGACTTTCCCAAAACCCTACTAACATACCATGGTGCAGTAGTGGTTCCCATGGTGGCCTTTTACCCAACACCAAACCCAATACCAGAAGTCCCAAGACAGGAAGAGGCTGACCCCGTACTACAGGAGGTTCCAGGCCAGGAAGAACAGATTCCTGGTCAGAGTAATCCCATTCACGGTGGACTTGCCAACTCCATAGTCGTGGAATTATCTTTAGCAGAGCGGGCAGATACTACATCCGCAGTAGACAGTAGTACACCACATGAAGAGACACCGCTATTACGTAGATCACAGCGTAGTACCCAGGGTCAATTACCGGCCAGGTATGCAGATTACCAACTATAAAGCTCATAATGTGAATTGTATATATGTTATGCCGTATATAGTTAAACAGAAAATGTAGTATAGTCATTGTTATCAGTCTGCAACGTTTAAGCCCAGTGCCTACAGAGACTTGTCTGTATGAACTTCTTGCATATTCTTGAACTTTTTATCAGCCCGGAGGCACTAAATCAAAGCTCCGGAAAGACTGCTTTTTGAACTTTGCTCCTCGCTCTTTTTGAACTTTCTTTAGACTTTATATTGATAACTCCGTTGGAAAAATGGAACTAAATTCCTGGACACAAAGTGCAGTGCCTTTCCTAGTACCTTCAAGGATAGAACTGTATTAATGGACGCTATTTGAAGTGACTTTGTACAGAACTATATTTTTGTTTCCTCGAGTGGTTTTTGTAACTTTTCATTTTTAAGACTCTGTACATATTAATTGTTATTTCAAAATGTTATTGTCCCACAGTCCCGGAGTACTGTTCTTAACTAAGGGGGAATGTGGCACCCCTAGGGGTATTTGCCACAAAAATAGTTACTGACAGTAAATGCAAATACTAAAATAGCAAGACTGCACTACCACCTCCGGCCAGAAGGGGGAGCTCCAGAGACTCCCCTTGATCCATTCTGGTCTGAGAGAAGAACTGGCAGTTGGGCTAAGGAGCTGAAAGTGAGAGGTCATACAGTTGAATCTCTAACAGCCCTGTGACTGTTACCAGGCCTAAATCACCGGCCTGAGGAGAAGAGGGATAGAGAAAAAGGACATTGTGAGAACCGGGTAGCATTAATCACTACCCAGAACAGGCGCAAAGACGGATACCGGATCCGTGGCTGTATTCATTACATATAATACAGCAACCGGAAAAAACGTGAGGTGATATCAGCTTCACTAGGGTCGGACGCAGCAACAGACACAGAGTTCAGCGGTACTCCTGGAGGGGGTAAGCCGATAAAAGGACTCGGGTTGCCCGTCGAACCAGGACCCGGAGGGGACAGATTGGGCCGGCAGCCAGTTCACATACAGCAGCAGGGCCACACAGATATTGCGTACAATAAGAGGCGAAGACCCCAGCAGGGTCAAAGTAACTCAGAGTTCCCATACAGACTCCGGTGACAGGACTGGTTGTAAATCCTTTTTTGTTAAAGTAAACTGGTTAAACGTTTCAGTGCCTCAGTCTTTCATTTGGACAATAGCCATCTATCCAGGATTGGGATCATCACCGCTGGGAGAACCTGCTGCTGATCAAGTAAGTGCCTGTTCCCTCACGATACCCTTTACACTGTGCATTGCCTGAGGCCACAGCACCGGGTCAAGCCACCCGTGACACCCCCCTCAACAGACAGACCCCATTGGTCCGGTGCTGGGTACCCCGGTCTCTTGGGCGTCACATTAACATATCTGACAAAATTCTAATATGCTAAATTTCACACATTTTCCCCGAGAAATACTATTAGCAGTGAGGTTATTCTCACCAAATTGAATGTTCCATACTATGCTCTAGATAGGGTCTCTGCCAACTGTCCCGTCCATAGTACGGCATCTCTGACTTAAGGTACCGTCACATTTAGCGATGCTGCAGCGATACCGACAACGATCCCGATTGCTGCAGCGTCGCTGTGTGGTCGCTGGGGACCTGTCACACAGACAGCTCTCCAGCGACCAACGATCCCGAAGTCCCCTGGTAACCAGGGTAAACATCGGGTTACTAAGCGCAGGGCCGCGCTTAGTAACCCGATGTTTACCCTGGTTACCAGTGTAAACGTAAAAAAAAACAAACACTACATACTTGCATTCCGGTGTCTGTCCACCGGCGCTGTGCTTCTCTGCACTGACTGTGAGCACCAGCCGGAAAGCTGATGTCACCACTGTGCTCTGCTTTCCGGCCGGTGCTTACACAGTGCAGAGAAGCACAGCGCTGGGGGACAGACACCGGAATGTAAGTATGTAGTGGGTTTTTTTTACGTTTACGCTGGTAACCAGGGTAAATATCGGGTTACTAAGCGCGGCCCTGTGCTTAGTAACCCGATGTTTACCCTGGTTACCAGTGAAGACATCGCTGAATCGGCGTCACACACGCCGATTCAGCGATGTCTGCGGGAGTCCAGCGACGAAATAAAGTTCTGGACTTTCTGCTTCGACCAACGATGGCACAGCAGGATCCTGATCGCTGCTGCCTGTCAAACTCAACGATAACGCTAGCCAGGACGCTGCAACGTCACGGATCGCTAGCGATATCGTTCAGTGTGAAGGTACCTTTAGTGTTCACTCTGGGCTAAGGCTTTCAGGTCCGTGCAGTAAACTCCGGGGTCTGCTCACTGACAGGCAGCTCCAGTCTAGGGTGAACATGAAGCTGGAGATGCCGTGTGATGGAAGCGTAGAGGATGGAAAAACAAACAGGGAGCAGCAGGGGCCTGAAGTGAGCAGCGAAGTATGTTTTTTTCTTTTAAACCTTTTGAGGGCCCTCTACTGGTCAGCAAGAGAGTGCCATTTTGCTGAATTAATGTTGAGCGAATTGCAAAAATTCTGTATTCTCTTGAATGTGGATTTATGTAAAATTTGACAATTCAATTGCACTCAAATAAAGTTGCCAATTTCTAATCTAAATACACGGATAAATCTGATCTGGTGCTTAAATACATTAGATGATTATTACTTACTGTTAATGCAATCAGCTAGATTCTTCAACTGCTGTACATTATCTAACACTTCAATGCTTTGTGTGTACGGATTATAACGCACAGAAAATGGACGAGGAATGGTGGCAGCAAATTTTCTGCAAAATGTCAAAATAAGATGGGTTATAGATGCAAACAATTTGACTTGCATGCATTTTGTAAAACTAGTTCCTATATATCAGGGGTGTCAAACTGCATTCCTCGAGGGCTGCAAACAGGTCATGTTTTCAGGATTTCCTTGTACTGCACAGGTGATAATTTAATCACCTACACAAATAATGAGTTGGTGATTAAATTATCACCTGTGCAGTACAAGGAAATCCTGAAAACATGACCTGTTTGCAGCCCTCGAGGAATGCAGTTTGACACCCCTGATATATATTGTATTTATGAATAAATTGTACACATGCATTCGTTGTTACATCATGACTATAATAGGTGCTAACGCTGACCGTGGCCATTTGACCCCTCTGATGCTGCTGTCAGTTACAGCTATCAGAGTATGATAATGGAAACAAATTAAGGTTTGCTAAAAATAGTTTTTAGAAGCACAAGCGCAAAAACCTATATAAGGGTAAGTTCACACTGGGAGTTTTTGCTGAGCTTTTTTTTCTGCAGCAAAACCTGATCATCTTGGCAGGAAAGATGCTGCGCCAAAAACACAGGTTTAGGTGCGTTTTTGGTGCGGTTTTTGCAATGTTTTTGCTGCATTCTTGCCGCGTTTTGGGTGCTTTTTTTTCTTTTTGTGCATGCCAATAAAGTTGAGTGCACACAGAGAAAAAAAAACAACTTCCTGTAGATAGAATGAATAGATAGAATATATAGAATGAATAGATAAAATGAATAGATAGATTGATAGAATAGATAGATTGATAGAATAGAATAGAATAGATACATTATCTGGGGGAACCTCTTCCCTGGCATTTTCCCACAGTGTAGAGGTTACCTCAGGTCAGGCTGTGAGGGAGCGCAGTTTTGGTGATGCCACTGCTCGTTACTGAGCCTGCGCCGTCTCCTTCATTCACCAGTTGCTGACAGCCGGGTGCGGTCGCATTGGCAGCGCTCCCGGTTGTAAGCTTTATCTCCCCCAGATACTGCGTGGGACACTCGTTATATTGGATTACGACGGATCAGGAAGTATACTTTTGCTTTTTTATTTTATTTTTATTACAGAAGATCGATGGCTTGGTTTTGGAATGGCAAAAAAATGAAAAGATAGTCAAAACTGTGTGTTGTTTTATATAATTAAAAGACTTTTCTGCATGTGTGTGTTTATTATTTACCCTTTAACTGCTACAAGAATAGTAATGGATAGGTGACTTATTGACGCCTCTCCATTACTAAACTGGCCTAATGTCACCTTACAATAGCAAGGTGACCTTAATCCCTTATTACCCAGCTTGCCACCGCTACAGGGCAAGTGGGAAGATCTGGGCACAGCGCCAGAATAATATGATAATAGATGTGCCTTTTCTGGGCAGCTGCAGGCTGCTATTTTTAGGCTGGGGGGGGCCTATATCAAGATGTAGCAGAGCCGAGTGTGACGTCACATCCGGCTCTCCTTGACTTTTCTGCAGCAAATACGCAACAAGAAAAGTCAGCTTTGCGTATTTGCAGTGTTTTTTCACCATCCATTCAAGTCAATGGGTGAAAAAAACGCTGAAAAAATGCTGAAAGAAGTGACACGCCCTATGTAAAAAAAACGCTGCAAAGCACAAAATACTGATCACACAAAAACCCAATGTGTGTGCATGACATTTCTGAAATCTCATAGGCTTTGCTGGTACTGTAAAAAGCAGCTGAAAATTAGCATAAAAAAGCTGCAAAAACACCCTGTGTGAACTTACCCTAAAAGTGGTATCACTGCCATTGTAATGACCAGAAGAATCAAGTTGCCTGATCACTTTTTCTGCATTGGCGAATGGTGTTAAAAAAAAAATATTTTCTATTTTTTGTTCACTTTGCCACCCAAAAAAAACATAAAAAAAGCAAAGCTATCAAAATAATTTATGTTGTCTGAAATGGTACCAATAGAAATGTCAACTCATCCTGCAAATTATACGGCTCAACAAAGCTCGTTCAGGGGCCCTCGGCGTGGCACACAGGCACTTGATTATACATGCATAGGATGATCTTTATTTATCCACTTTATTTGATGCCATCTACAGTATATTGGTCGTTGTGTTATTTAATTAATGCACCCGGCGCTGCTGCCACTCACGATTACATATATGCAGTGACAGAGACTACCGGGTGTGTCAGGGGTCAGGTTGACGAAAATTGAATGGGGTCTGTGATTTATATTTCTTAATGCATTTCATCCATAATGCACCCTTCTATTTCTTCTTTTGGATGTACTTACACTCAATGACCATTTGATTGGTGGCATATTTACTCTCCACTTCCCCCCTTTTTTCTCCATAGGGGGTTTGAGCCATTGTGATACTAATTCACATTTTGTGAAATTCGATTTATGTTTTAGCACTTACCCTTTGGATATCACATCATTGCCTCTACTATTGCCACATAGTTGTATGATTGCCCGCCTGTTTTACAATAGTTGTCTTTATCTGGATATGTTTGCAATTTAACCTGTTTTGTTTATATGATTTTAATAAAATGTTGTATTTTATGATAAACAGACATATGATTTCTTCCAGTCCATATCCATACATCTCACACCTAGGTGTTAAGCTCCCCATCTTCTCTATTCACTGGTTGTATTGTATTAGGAGCATCCCTAATTAAGGACTATGGTCCTTTAGACAATCCGCAATTCTGGCTACACACGTGGTCAAAATTGTTGGTACCCCTCTTTTATTGACAGAAAAACCCACAATGGTCACAGAAATAACTTGAATCTGACAAAAGTAATAATTAATAAAAGATCTATGAAAATGAACAAATGAAATCAGATATTGCTTTCCCACCATGCTTCCACGGAATTTAAAAAAAAAATAAAACTAATGAAATAGGCCTGGACAGAAATGATGCTACCCTTAACTTAATAATTTTTTTCACAACCTTTTGAGGCAATCACTGCAATCAAATGATTCCTGTAACTGTCAATGAGACTTCTGCACGTCTCTACAGGTATTTTGGCCCACTCCTCAAGAACAAACTGCTCCAGTTGTCTCGTGTTTGAAGGTTGCCTTTTCCAGATGGCATGTTTCAGCTCTTTCCAAAGATGTTCAATAGGATTTAGGTCAGAATCCGTTTTACTTTCTGGTTGTGAGTATGCTGTACATTAAACAAGATTTTATTTTGAACTTTTGCTGGGTCACTGCTTTCTCATTGCAGAGGACACCGCTGCATTGCAACATGAAGAAGGTATCCACTCGCTGGGTTGTCTGGTTGCTCACACCTTTTCAGAAGCAGGAACGAGTTGAATTCTCTCAGGCTCTATTCATAATGTGCCATGGAAACCAGGAGGACTTTTCCAACAGACTGATCACAAAGGATGAAAGTTGGGTCCATCACTATGATCCTGAGACTAAAGTGCAGTTAATGAAATGGAAGCATCACGACTCACCACCTCCAAAGAAGGCACGTGCACAACCCTCAGCAGGCAAGGTCATGCTCACAGTATTTTGGGACCAGCATGGAGTAGTATTGATGGATTTCCTAGCAAAGGGTACCATGATCACTGGGGCATACTATGCTTCACTGCTGCGGAAATTGCGTGAGGCCATCAAAACCAAGAGACATGTCATGCTCACCAAAGGTACCTTCTCCAAGACAATGCACCAGTTCACAACTCTCATTGCAGAGGACACCGCTGCATTGCAACATGAAGAAGGTATCCACTCGCTGGGTTGTCTGGTTGCTCACACCTTTTCAGAAGCAGGAACGAGTTGAATTCTCTCAGGCTCTATTCATAATGTGCCATGGAAACCAGGAGGACTTTTCCAACAGACTGATCACAAAGGATGAAAGTTGGGTCCATCACTATGATCCTGAGACTAAAGTGCAGTTAATGAAATGGAAGCATCACGACTCACCACCTTCAAAGAAGGCACATGCACAACCCTCAGCAGGCAAGGTCATGCTCACAGTATTTTGGGACCAGCATGGAGTAGTATTGATGGATTTCCTAGCAAAGGGTACCATGATCACTGGGGCATACTATGCTTCACTGCTGCGGAAATTGCGTGAGGCCATCAAAACCAAGAGACATGTCATGCTCACCAAAGGTACCTTCTCCAAGACAATGCACCAGTTCACAACTCACATGTTGCCCAAATGGAAGAATGGTCCCGTGGCTTTGAAATTCTACCGCGTCCCCCTTATTCACCCAACCTCACACCATCAGACTTCCACCTCTTTCCAACAATTAAGTTATTTTTGATGGACAAGCATTTTCCAGATGATGAGACTCTGATTTCTGAAGTCACAACGTGGCGTTTGGGGCAACCTGTTGACTTTTACAAGCGAGGTGTTTACATATTGTCAAAGAGATGGGAGAAGTATTTGTCCCTAGGTGGCACCTGCGAGGTGTTTACATATTGTCAAAGAGATGGGAGAAGTGTTTGTCCCTAGGTGGCACCTATGCAGGGAAGGACTAATAGCTGTGCCACGTTTCATTGCCCTTGATTGACAGGAAGTGGGTCAGGGGAAATCTTTAATGAACTTCCCTGGTACTTTATTGATAAGGACACTCTGCAGTTCTCATCATCTGCTTAGGTTAAAGATTTAACAATAAACATCCATAGTTTTATTCATGTTTTCAAAATTATACAAGATGACTATGAATGAAATATACAGGTACTGATAACATTTTCTCAATATATTGGATATTTACCGTACTTACATTAAATAATTAAGGTTTTATTTATATTTGTTAAAAGTGTGACAAAATGTCATTGCAGCAAAAGGATGAAACAAATCCTAATATACTGCAAGTGAAATCTTGTGATGAGTCTCACCTCACTTTTTCCTTTGCATCTTCAAAACTTTCAGCAATAAAGTAAATAGGCTGAAACTCAGTTATTGGGTATTTCTGCAGAGCTGTCTTCTCGGGTTCAAAGGGCTTCAGTTCAGGTTTCTCTGTCAAACAATACTGCAAAAATCATAAACAAAATAAATGAACAAATGCATGTGTACTGTAATGACTGGGACACGTGGTGAAATACAGATTTCTGGAACTGACAATGAATATATTAACTGTGAATATTTGGAAAAATTACAATGATAAATCATAAAATATAACAAAACTTTTTCAAACCTGCAATTCTCCAAATGATGAAAGCAGCCCTGCTCCATAAGCCTTTATTTTATCATCTTGTTTGCAAAGTCCAAATTCTGCAGTAAACCAGTATACCTTGTGATTAAAAAGAGACGATAAAGTATTTCATTACGTTACAGCTGAAGTGACAAGATACTAAAAACTTCTCCAATCCTGACATTATAGTAACTGTAAGTTCCTGTCTGTTGCATATCTGTAATATAGCGCCAGAACAGACTGCAGTGTTGTACATGTGCAGTAGAATAGTCATGTATATTAATCTTTACACAGTCATATTGTAGAAATGTCACTTACATCAGTCCCATTTCTATATTTTAGAGTAAAAAAGGGATAAAAAGGTGGATTAACTCTGTGCTGCTGAAAGATATAAGCCCAAATGGATATTCAGATTGAAAAGTGGCTTTATTCAATGCGTTTCAGAGTACTATTGACTCCATCAGGAAACCACAAAAGTATATGATAATATATATATATATTTGATATACAGTACAGACCAAAAGTTTGGACACACCTTCTCATTTAAAGATTTTTCTGTAATTTCATGACTATGAAAATTGTAAATTCACACTGAAGGCATCAAAACTATGAATTAACAAATGTGGAATTATATACTTAACAAAAAAGTGTGAAACAACTGAAATTATGTCTTATATTCTAGGTTCTTCAAAGTAGCCACCTTTTGCTTTGATGACTGCTTTGCACACTCTTGGCTTTCTCTTGATGAGCTTCAAGAGGTAGTCACCGGGAATGGTTTTCACTTCACAGGTGTGCCCTGTCAGGTTTAATAAGTGGGATTTCTTGCCTTAGAAATGGGGTTGGGACCATCAGTTGTGTTGAGCAGAAGTCTGGTGGATACACAGCTGATAGTCCTACTGAATAGACTGTTAGCTGCTTTTTTCTTGCCATAATAAACATTCTAAGTAAAGAAAAACGAGTGGCCATCATTACTTTAAGAAATGAAGGTCAGTCAGTCCGAAAAATTGGGAAAACTTTGAAAGTGTCCCCAAGTACAGTTGCAAAAACCATCAAGCGCTACAAAGAACCTGGCTGGTTCCCACCATGAAGTCTGGAGGAGGTGTGATGGTGTGGGGGTGCTTTGCTGGTGACACTGTTGGGGATTTATTCAAAATTGAAGGCATACTGAACCAGCATGGCTACCATAGCATCTTGCAGCGGCATGCTATTCCATCCTGTTTGGATTTAGTTGGACCATCATTTATTTTTCAACAGGACAATGACCCAAAACACACCTCCAGGCTGTGTAAGGGCTATTTGACCAAGAAGGAGAGTGATGGGGTGCTATGCCAGATGACTTGGCCTCCACAGTCACCAGACCTGAACCCAATCGAGATGGTTTGGGGTTAGCTGGACCGCAGAGTGAAGGCAAAAGGGTCAACAAGTGCTAGCATCTCTGGTAACTCCTTCAAGATTGTTGGAAGACCATTTCCGGCGACTACCTCTTGAAGCTCATCAAGAGAATACCAAGAGTGTGCAAAGCAGTAATCAAAGCAAAAGGTGGCTACTTTGAAGAACCTAGAATATAAGACATAATTTCACTTGTTTCACACTTTTTTGTTAAGTATATAATTCCACATGTGTTAATTCATAGTTTTGATGCCTTCAGTGTGAATTTACAATTTTCGTAGTCATGAAAATACAGAAAAATCTTTAAATGAGAAGGTGTGCCCAAACTTTAGGTAACATAGTAACATAGTAACAGGTCTGTACTGTACTCTTGCGGTTTCGTGATGAAGGAGTCATAGTACTCCGAAACGTGTTGAATAAAGCCACTTTTTCATCTGAATATCCATTTGGACTTTCAAGCAGCGCGGAGTTAATCCACCTTTTTATCCCATTTTTTTTTTACTTTGGCTGGTCACGAGGAGACCGGTGGATCTGCAGCAGCTAATATTTCTATGAGGCTGTGTTTGGGCTCTATCTGGTGAGTAAAATCTGATAAGAGGTATCTCTGAATACCCAGATAAGACCCTATTGCGCTTTTACTTTCCTTCCAGCTTTTTATTCATTTCTATATTTTAGACATACACATTCTCAATACTATTTATCCCTTAGTTTTTGTGTTGAGTGTGTGAGTAAAGTTATATACCCAAACATCCAGAAATTCCTGCCCACTTTTTTTTCCCGTCCACGAAAAAATTTGACGCATTTGTGATTTTATAAAAATTTGGAGAAGCTTCTAAAGATTGTTATGACTGTAATTTTTAGCTACGGTATTTACAACTCACAGTGAGTAGAGCTAATGTATTCATATCAGAATTATGGGCTGTAAATACACACTATATTACTTAACATTTTATTGATTAATTATAATTACAGATATGCCAATAAAAAAATGTTGGCTGTTCATGGTTTTAGGTCTAACCGTCCAGATAAAAAAAAACTTAAGTCGGTAACTCTAAATCCACAAAAGAAGAGAAGGAATGTACAAACTCTAGGAAAATGTTACATTGGTAGACACTCAAAAATAACTGCTAACAGGCAATGAGGGTTGTTGAAGAGGTTGTACTGTTAATAGAAGTCATCACCCATACAGAAGAGGCAAAACGCTCAAGAGACTTACAGAGAGTCCCAACTTTTTAAATGGAATCTGTCAGCAGATTTTTGCTATGAAAGCAGCATAATAAAGGGCAAGTGCACCTGATGTCAAGGATGTGTAATGTACTGGGCTGTTTGTTATAGTTTTAATACAATCAAGGTTTTATCAGCAGGAGATGAACACTGCTGACTAGGTCTTATGTGCACAGCAGCCTGGCTGATCTGTTTAACCCCGCCCCCACCACTGATTGGCAGCATGCTGGCAATACAGTGTACACAGGAAGCTGTCAATCAGTGGTGTGGGTGGGATTACACACAGTTTAGTATTATGACTTCGGCTACATCTACAAGAGATAAAATAAGGATATTGTCAAAACAAAATCGAGCAGTCTAGGAAGTGATCGTTATTAAGGTTGAAGAAAGACTTTAAGTCCATCTAGTTCAACCCAAAGCCTAACCTAATATCATACGGCAGAGAGTTCCATAGTCACACTGCTCTTACAGTAAAGAACCCGCGTCTGTTATTATGCCTAAACCTTCTTTCCTCCAGACGTAGAGGATGCCCCCTTGTCCCTGTCTCAGGTCTATGATTAAAAAGATCATCAAAAAGGTCTTCGTACTGTCCCTTCATATATTTATACATTAAAATAAGATCACCCCTTAGTCTTTGTTTTTCCAAACCAAATAGCCCCAAGTGTAATAACCTATCTTGGTATTGCAGACCCCACAGTCCTCTAATAACCTTGGTCGCTCTTCTCTGCACCCGCTCCAGTTCAGCTATGTCTTTCTTATACATCGGAGACCAGAACTGTGCACAGTATTCTAAGTGTGGTCGAACTAGTGACTTGTATAGAGGTAAAATTATGTTCTCCTCATGAGCATCTATGCCTCTTTTAATGCATCTCATTATTTTATTTGCCTTTGTAGCAGCTGCCTGACACTGGCCACTGAATATGAGTTTGTCATCCACCCATACACCTAGGTCTTTTTCATTGACAGTTTTGCCCAGAGTTTTAGAATTAAGCACATAATTATACATCTTATTACTTCTACCCAAGTGCATGACCTTACATTTATCCCCATTAAAGCTCATTTGCCATTTATCAGCCCAAGCTTCTAGTTTGCATAAATCATCCTGTAATATAAAATTGTCTGTATTGATTACCCTGCAGAGTTTAGTGTCATCTGCAAATATAGAAATTCTGCTCTTAATGCCCCCTACAAGGTCATTAATAAATATGTTAAACAGAAGAGGGCCCAATACTCACCCCTGTGGTACCCCACTGCTAACCGCGACCCAGTCCGAGTGTGCTCCATTAATAGCCACCCTTTGTTTCCTATCCCTGAGCCAGCTCTTAACCCACTTACACATATTTTCCCCTAAATAGATCCCTTGAATCAGACTTTCTTGCTGTATTTTTATGTTGGTCTCAGACTACATAGCAAAACCCTGCTGACAGATTCCTCTTACTTGTATGGGCATAAACATTTACAGATGTCCCAGTAAGGTGATAACATGAATTGCAGAGTTTCCATCTTGCCCTGTTTTTGTCTTTCCATTAGCTTTCTCTAATTTACCCATACACTTTCAAAAGCTAACCACAAAACCGCAACCTTCAGGTGCTCAAAGAGGTCTCATAGTGTTGAAATAACCCCTGCTACTGCAGGGTAAATTACCTGTTGGTGCCGCTGATACTGCTCTGCCAGGACCCAAGGCTGCACGTCCGCCCGACGCGCTTTTCGGAGGGGAACTCCTTCGTCAGGGGCCCGCGCCCCCTAACGAAGGAGTTCCCCTCCGAAACGCGCGTCGGGCGGACGTGCAGCCTTGGGTCCTGGCAGAGCAGTATCAGCGGCACCAACAGGTAATTTACCCTGCAGTAGCAGGGGTTATTTCAACACTATGAGACCTCTTTGAGCACCTGAAGGTTGCGGTTTTGTGGTTAGTACTTATTGCCACTTGCCGACTAGGTCCTTTTTTATATGGCATTACCCCCCATTAGTTTATAGGCATAAGATGTTGGCTCCGTTTAGTGCACTTACTGATTAGATTATTACCGTTAGGGCCGTATCTTGCACACTTATGTGTTGGGGTCCTGCCTGTTGATACATGGACACTATTTAGAGTGAATACCCTTGTTGGCTTCCTCTTGGTTTTACTTTACATTCTTGTATTTGCACTACTGTCAAAGATAGCCAGTTCCCCAGCTGCACGTTCTTTCTGCACAGGCAGTGGTCCTCCTGTGTTTTCGCATTATCTAGGCACGTTGTCCTCAGTTATGGTCCATATTTTATTATGCATGTCTTTTTTGTATCAATAAAGATTTATTTGTTATATTTCTTTTTTTGCTATTGTCGTTCTTCCTGTGGTATCCACAGCCCCCCTTTCTTTGCATGTTGTCGTTACGACTAGGCTGAGTACAAGTCAGACCAACACGTTGTTAGGAGTCGAGTTTCCTCTGCTGCACAGGGGGAATCTCGATCCGTCTCCGCTGCGGTCTCCCATTCTCCTCCAGCCGCAGTGGAGTCTGCTCAGCAGGGACGTCGCTCCCAGTGTCTTGCTCGCTCTCACTCTGTACAGAGAGTTACTGCTGCTTCTTCAGCTCCTGCCATTAAAGTCAGTGCTGGTCAGCGGCGAGCGGACTTCCCTGGGACTAAGTCCTTGTTTGCGCACACTGAGCATGCCCAGAGCAAGATCTCCCATTGGAGATCGAGGGTCATGTGCTCTGGCTCTGCAGCGCATTCCATTGGTCCTCTTGGCAGGCCCTGGAAGGGCAAAGTTTCTGTGGCCACTTCCTGTCCTGCAATTATATAAACTGCGCATGACCGCACGGCCATGCGCTAGTGTACAATTGAATACGTGTGTTTGTTGTGAGTGCAAGTCGTTCATTAAATACCCCTACTCTATTGTATGACTGTTCGCATATGGAGTATGGCTGCTATCTAGCGCCCGACAAATCACTCAACGTGTCACACACGTATCAGCGTCTATTGCTGTGACCGCCAGTGCGGCGCCACGCGCCAGTAGTGCGCTTCCTGACCCACGTCTGGGTGCTTAGTGGTGCCTGCCAGCATGGCACAGTTCGCACTTCGGTGCTCTAATTATAAGAGTTGCCTAACACACCCTGTTGCGGTGTTGTGTCAGCAAGTGGTCTAATCGGACTTCAATCCTAGTTGGGGTTAAGTTCGCTGACTGCTTGCTCGCCTTCTATGTGCGGTACCACGATCCTGTGACGCAACAGGATCGCTTCCTTGACGTTGGGTGAAGTTTAACCCACGCGAGTATACTTATGAGTACCGCCATGTAGTCCGTCATTACTCAGCAGCAGGTTCCATCTCTGCACGGTGGACCCCGGGCTACGAACGCACCGTACATTATCAGTCTTACTATTTGGTGCGTTCCGCTAGCCCTTACACACGTAACTTTGTGATCACGTTTGTATTATACTCACGTGATGTGGTCATTTAATACCTTTGTCTCCACTTTCAATAGCTGTAGACCTAATGCTAGTTTGGCTGAAAGCTATTCCCCCCAACCTTTACAAACACCTGGCCCCTCCTGCCCCCTCAATTCAATTAAAGTGTAGCTAAATGTTTATACTAATCGGCCTCCCTCTTACCAAACTGTCCCCTCTCCAATCTGTCCTGAATGCTGCAGCCAGGATCATATTCCTCACCAACTGTTACACCGATGCCTCTACCTTGTGCCAGTCATTACACTGGCTACCCATCCACTCAAGAATCCAGTACAAAACTACTACCCTCATCCACAAAGCACTCCATGGCTCAGCACCACCCTACATCTCCTCTCTGGTCTCAGTCTACCAGCTTACCCATGCCCTCCGCTCCGCTAATGACCTCAGGTTAGCATCCTCAATAATCAGAACCTCCCACTCCTGTCTCCAAGACTTTACCCGTGCTGCGCCGATTCTTTGGAATGCACTACCTAGGTTAATACGATTAATCCCCAATCCCCACAGTTTTAAGCGTGCCCGAAAAACTAATTTGTTCAGATTGGCCTACTACCTCAACGCATTAACCTAACTATCCCTGTGTGGCCCATTCAAAAAAAAACAAAAACATAATCAGGTTCCTCATATCATGTTCTCATACACTTTATGCAGTTAATAGCCCTCTGTGTCTGTACTGCTACATACTTAGGCAGTTAACTGGTTCATGCAGCTTTACATGAACACCTGAGCCTTACACTATGGCTGGTCCGATTAACTAAAGCAATTGTTACCATCCACCTCTCGTGTCTCCCTTTTTCCTCATAGTTTGTAAGCTTGTGAGCAGGGCCCTCATTCCTCTTGGTATCTATTGTGAACTGTGATTTCTGTTATGCCTATTGTCTGTACAAGTCCCTTCTATAATTTGTAAAGCGCTGCCGAATATGTTGGCCCTATATAAATAAAATTATTATTATTATGATTATTATAAAAAGTTTTTACATATATTTTAGAGTCCCTTAAATGCTTTGTAGAATCAAGATGGTTCAGGTTCTGACGACCGCACTGATAGCACAAGCCATTGTGTAGAATCACTGAGCTAAACATGAACAGTTTTGTACTGGTGAAATAGAAAAACTAAGGCTCACTGCGCCAATGTGGAAGCCCATGCAGGAGCTGTGCCCTACAGTGGTTTAAGCGATTGGTGGGGTCTTAGGAGCCAGACTATCACTAATCTGTAGGGCATTTAAGGGGCTACAGGATTTCAAACATATTATGAAAGTTTGGCTACACTGTAAGTAAGCATGTGATTTCAATGGAAATAGCGGAGTAAGCTGCTGACCGTTACCTCTGGTGGTGACTTATCTTTCCTGAAAACAGAAGTATCAGGTTTTAAATTTAAACATGCCCGATTTTCATTCTTCTGATATCATAAGGTAGTCAGCTAGTACCAATGAAATTGGCACATTCATCTGATTTGTTCCAAAGTGTGGGCACCTTATGTTATTCTGCGGGGTTTGTACTGAGAAGGAAGGGGGGTATGACAAATATAGATTTAAAAGGGCTGAAAAGGATATTCCAAATGCTAATAAAAGATATAATAAAGGCTTTTACCGTAGCCAACATTTCAATGAATTCATCTGGTGCCCCAAGAGATGCCAATCCAATCTCCTGAAAGCAGATTTAAAAAAATGTTATTCTGAATGACATAACTCTTTATTTATATATATATATATATATATATATATATATATATATATATATATATATATATATATCATATATATGATATATCAATATTAAAAAATAAAAAAGGTTTGAGAATCCTCAGTGGTTGATACCTTTGAATGGCTAAATGAAAAAATGGACTCTCAAATCTTAATATTTATCTATCTACTGGCTAACAAGATACAAAGCTATACCGTATATATTTCCTGCATATATTAATATGTAATTCTTACTTGTGAAAATTGGGCAAAACTTGGATCAGCAAAGAGTGGTGCATGTCCTAAAAGTTCATGGCAAACATCGCTGTAGAAAAAGACAAAAAAGCCCACAAAATTTCCTTCAAGTTTAATAACGGAAGATAAAACAGGAAATTACAACTCAACAACTTGTAAACTTACAGTTACTTATATAAACTATTTCAGAGAAAAAATATCATAACTGTTCACATTGCAGTTTACTGTAACAGCTTCAATACTAGAAGACTGAAGGAAAAATACTCACGGCTCCGGGGTATACATGGGTTTTGACGAATGACGAATATACTGAGTTGAGTGAAATACTCTGAATGCCAAACCAGCCAGGAAATCTCGCGATGACAACAAACCAGCGACAGGACGTAAACGGAAACCGGTGCAAGCTTTATGGAAGATACAGAAGCAAATGGCTATGTAACTTGGACTTGACTATTTCATATTAAATGCAAAACGTAAAACATGAGAGTCTGGCTGCATGTAAAGAACTATGAGTCTAGAATATAATTCCTACTAATTACAGATGGCACGAGCCATTTTGCAGGACCCAGTCCAGTGGCCACTTCGGTAATCTGCTGTTGCTACAGGGAGCCTTGAGAACTCTCTCTCACCTGATGGTATCTTGGGCTCCTCTTTAGATTAGCCAGCCTGGCATGATGTCATCAATATGGCATGACACGCATGTGATATTGTGCCTGGCCGGCTAAACAAAGATAGATGCTGGCAGGTAAGAGGCGATACACAGGGCTGCCTTCCGATGACCACAGATTACTGAAAGGTCCACTGGACCACATGCTGTAAAAAGATTTGCACCATCAATACGTATTGTATTGTAAAGGTGGAGAAGTTGTCCAAACACCATCTCTGAAGACTTCTGTAATGTTATTGTGTGGATTTACTGTTTTAATCATGATCTGATATGTGTAATGTGCTCTGCTGCAGTTGTTCGGCTTTGACAGAGTTAACAGCTAGTGCCGACCCAGGTGGGGAGCAGTTAATGGGCCATTTTGTACAGGAAGCTAGTTCCTATTAGTTAGTTGATAGATAGATTGTGAAGGACATAAGAACTATTGTGGAATAGTTGGGCACAAGTAGAAAGTGTGCAGCTACAGAAAGTCCAGATCAGTGTTCAGAACAGAAATCTACTATTATCTATGTAGCCAGAGTGCAGAGACAGCAATGAGTCACAGGGTATGAGGGTATTCTTCACTGACTGTGTATAATGGGAGCCAATGGGAAATCCAAGCATTTTTCCAGCAGACCCTACAAGAAGATCTGGGGGTGAGGTAGTGAAAATGTTGAAATGGATGCAAAAAGTGCTGAATAGAAAGAGAAGAGCATGGGGTAGACCCCTGGAAGCATATCTGACTCCCTGATCGCTGCTGAGAACAATGGTGTTACACTTTTACTCCACTTTAAGGAGTGACAATAAAACATTCTAAATCGACGAGAAATTTTGGTTTACCGGAAAAAAAGTTATAATTTTTTTTTCCTGTGTAATGACTTGTATATACAGTAAGGCAACATTTAAAAAGGGTTTAAAAAAAGTAATTAAGTAAACCAAAATTAAATTTTGTATTAATTTTTATTAAGTTTTTACTCTTTTTTAATAAAAAATTGAAAATGTCAGTGTAATTTATGAAGGAAGCAAGAACTGCAAAAAAATGGATGGAAGGGGCACTCAGATACACCCTGTATTAGAAATAAAAGAGGGCCTCAAACACATTATGTTCAAATTGTCATGTAGTGGTACTCTTAGAATCATAAAGGCTATGCACTAAGTGCAAAGTCTGCCAAAAATTACAAGCAGGGTCATCCTTACAACCTTTAAGGCACCAACTGGAGAGCCTCATTCAAATATTGTTAACACGGTATAGTTCTGGTACTCCTACAATTAAAAAGCTCTGCACACATTACAAAAATTACAAAATTGGTCATCCATACAACTTTGAAGGCATCAACTGTAATGCCTCATTCAAATATTGTGAACAAAGTGTAGTTGTGGTACGCCTACACTCATAAAAGCTCTGCACATGGTGCAAAGCCAGAAAAAAATATAAGGATGGTCATCCATACACCTTTAAAGGCAACAAATAGAGTGCAAGCTCCAATAAAATATGCAAAGTTGGAGCAGGACAGAGCGTACCAACCACTGCTAGTCAAATTCACTACAAGGTGTGATATGCCTTCTGCCACAAATCTTACTCTAGTCTAAGACTGGAGTAAGATTTGTGGCAAGGTACATGCCACTTTTCAGATATGCATCTCTTAATGACTCAGAAGCATCTTACTTCTAACATGCCTTCTCATCAAGATTGATGTAAAAAATTGCCAGTATTGATGAATTGGGGTCTGTGTATCAAATGCAAACTCCTTCCCTTACACTAGGTGCATGTCATTTAGCTCAGATTTCACCTAACAGTTTTACAATAATTGAGACATACTAGTACATACTTTGAAGAAAATTAGAGACATCTTCTAGCTGGGGAATATTATTTTCATTGTATCCACAATATTTTTCCAGTAGAGGAAACACATGGTTATGTTCATAGCAAGCATGTGTGGGGTACAGTGTCTTCAGCTCTTTAAACACTGTTCCCCAAGTCTTCTTTTCATCCTCTGTGTAAGTAACCCGTGGAATAGGTTGACCACTAAAAAGAACACAAAAGAAGGAAATCAAGATAGTCATTTCATAATGCTGAATACATATAGTTAAAAAAACCACAAAAAACATTTAAATAGAAGCTGGTTTGGAAGACTTGTTATTGGTATTTTTTCTATTTAATATTATCAGCTCATAATAAATCATTATTCTGCAACTATACTCATTAACCCCTTCCTAACCCCTATACACTTGGCCTGGGACAACTCATAGTCATAAAGTCTCATGGTTTCAAGTACCATCTTTATGCTGATGACAATCAGATCTACCTCTCTGGCCCAGACATCACCGCTCTGCTGTCCAGAATCCCGGAGTGTTTATCAGTCATATCCTCCTTCTTCTCCTCTCGCTTCCTCAAACTCAATGTGGACAAATCTGAACTCATCATCTTTCCTCCATCCCATAAATCTTCCTTACCTGACCTATCTATCACAATTAACGACATCATGGTTTTCCCTGTACCGGAAGTCCGCTGCCTTGGAGCAACCTTTGACTCTGCCCTCTCCTTCAAACCGCACATCCAAGCTCTGTCCACCTCCTGTCACCTCCAGCTCAAAAATATCTCCAGACTCCATCCTTTCTTCAACCGTCAATCTACTAAAATGCTTGTGCACGCCCTCATCATCTCCCGCCTTGGCTACTGCAACATCCTTTTCTGTGGCCTCCCTGGTAACATCCTTGCACCTCTCCAGTCCATCCTTAACTCTGCTGCCCAACTAATTCATCTCTCTCCTTGCTACTCCTCCGCTTCCCCTCTGCAAATATCTTCACTGGCTCCCATTCCCTCAGCATATCCAGTTCAAATCACTAATATTGACATACAAAGCCATCCATAACCTGTCTCTTCCATATATCTCTGACCTAATCTCCCGAATATCTTCCCTCACGTAATCTCCGGTCCTCCCAAGACCTCCTTCTCTCCTCCACACTTATTTGCTCCTCATCCAACCGCCTCCAAAACTTTTCCAGAATATCCCCCATTCTCTGGAATTCTTTGCCCCAACACGTCCACGGCATTTAACTAGTTAATAGCGATGGTTGAATTGCGATTCCACCCGCCGCTATTGAGGGCACATGTCAGCTGTTCAAAACAGCTGACATGTCCCGGCTTTGATGCGGACTCACCGCCTGAGAACACATCAAAGCAGGGGCTCTGACCTCGGATGTACTATCCCGTTCGAGGTCAGAAAGGGGTTAAAGAAGCCCGGACTTATCTGTTTTAGTTACTACTTGTATTCTAAATTAAATGGGAATTATAGAGCATTTTAATTTTACTGTAAATTGACATTGTGCCATTCCTCTGTTAATCTTCCTAAAGATTTATGAATAAATTGACAACTAGGTGTTTTCATTCCTTTAGTAAAACATTTCTAGGAAGAATATCAGAGGAGTGATACAACTGACTGCTGCTCTCAGATTAGGTGGCAAAATCCCAAAGATAGATTCCCTTAAAAGGATAAGGTATTAATGTGTTTATGAGCAAACATATACCGGTCCGTAACTTAAAGGGAACCTGTCACCTGAATTTGGCGGGACTGGTTTTGGGTCATATGGGCGGAGTTTTCGGGTGTTTGATTCACCCTTTCCTTACCCGCTGGCTGCATGCTGGCTGCAATATTGGATTGAAGTTCATTCTCTGTCCTCCATAGTACACGCCTGCACAAGGCAATCTTGCCTTGCGCAGGCGTGTACTATGGAGGACAGAGAATGAACCTTAATCCAATATTGCAGCCAGCATGCAGCCAGCGGGTAAGGAAAGGGTGAATCAAACACCCGAAAACTCCGCCCATATGACCCAAAACCAGTCCCGCCAAATTCAGGTGACAGAGTCCCTTTAAAGCTTCAAGGCTCCAAAACAAAATCTGTATCGGGTCTCTCCACAACATTTGCAATATTGTATGTTTGTACCTAAAAGCACCTGTGATGACTGTTCTACAACGCGTGTAGTTATATCAATGGTAGCTACCTTTATATTCACAAATGCCATACCTAAGATAAAAAATAGTTAAATAACAAGATCTAGATCTGTCAGCAGCAGCCTGCCAGCTTATGGACAGCTTCCAGGCAGCTACAGAATTTATCTATATAACTTATTTTACTAAGGGTACGCTCACACCAGCGTATAATAAAATTGGTCCCATTCTCATCCAGAAAAGTTGGCTGAATTGAACATGTATGGTTTACCTTTTGTCATTTGAGTGTGTAATTATGGCCATGTTCACATGTCCGGTATTTAGTCAGTATTTTACATCAGTATTTGTAAGTCAAAACCAGGAGTTGCCTACTCTGGCGCCATGGGGGTGACTCAGTATATGCTCCAGGTACAGCATGTTTTTAATGTGGTCTTGCATTTAGTTCATTTAGGAGGCCTTTATGGCACAGCGAATATAAAAAACGTAGTGTAGGACTGCCCCAATATGAGATTGCCGTGAAGAGGCGGGGTGGCTCAAAGAATTGATCAATTGTTTGCTAAATGTCTCATTTTGAAAATACAGTTAGAAATTAATATGTGCATTTGCACTTTATGTATTGCGTCTTAACCTTAGGCTACGCTGGCTTCTCCCCTTTTTTGCTCTCAAAACCAGGAATGTTTGAAAAATCCAGAAGTGGTGACGTGTTTCTATTATACTTTTCCTCTGATTGTAAGCCAAAATCACTAGCGGAGCAAACACTGATGTAAAATACTGTTAAATACTGAATATGTGAGCGTAGATCATATGATGTGTGTATGCAATCCGTATGCAATGCGTTTTTAGTACCAACTTTTACATATTTTAAAACTCTATGTAAACTTAAAAGTTAGTTGACAAAATTACATAAAGATATAGATAACAGAAATGTATAACATATATACAGCATATCACAAAAGTGAGTACACCCCTCGCATTTCTGTAAATATGACACATTGATAGAACGTAGTCAGTGTACAGCTTGTAAAACAAGTGTACATTGGAAATGCCCTCTAAGTAACTCAATACACAGCCATTAAAGGGGTTGTCTAATATTGGACAACCTCTTTTTAAACTAAATGTTTGGCCCTGATAAAATATTAAAGCCCATACTCACCTCCTGCGCTAGTGCCGTTGCCGTGGTGTCGGCACTCACTCTCCCCAGGGCTGTGATGCGGTGTTGTGACACATGATGCCAGCACCCAATCAGCGCGGGCATCACTGGTTCCAACTTTGTACAAACTGAACATTAAGAGGAAGCCAGGGCTGCACCTCATCCTGGACTTCCTCTTCATGTTCAGTTTGTCTAAAGGTGGAGACAGTGATGCCAGCACGATTGGGCTCCGGTCATCACGTGTCATTCCACCCCAATACAGATTCGGGACCATGAGTGCTGACACCGCTAGAACGGAGCCAACACGGGAGGTGAGTATAGGCTTTATTATTTTATCGAGGCCAAACATTTAGTTTAATAAGGGGTTGTCCTAGTTGTGGACAACCCCTTTAATGTCATAGCTGCTGGCAACAAAAGTTAATACACACCTAAGTGAAAATGGCCATATTGTGCCCAAAGTGTCAATATTTTGTGTGGCCACCATTATTTTCATGCCATGCCTTAACTCTCTTACCTCAATGAACTGTAGCTCCCCACAGCCATCAGCACTCATGCAGCCTCAAACTATGACACTCCCACCACCATGCTTGACTGTAGGCAAGACACATGTGTCTTTTTATTTCTTATCTGGTTGCCGCCACACACGTCTGACACCATTGAAAACCAAATCAATTTATTTTGGTCTCATCAGACCACAGGACATGGTTCAAGTAATCCATGTCCTTAGTCTGTTTGTCTTCAGTAAACTGTTTGCAAGCTTTCTTGTGCATCATCTTTAGAAGAGGCTTCCTTCTGTGACGAGAGCCATGCAGGCCAATTTGGTGCAGTGTGCGGTGTATGTTCTGAGCACTAACAGGCTGACCTCCCACCCGTTTAACCTCTGCAGCAATGCTAGTAGCACTCAAACATTTCTTTTGAAAATACAACTTCTGTATATGACACTGAGCACGTATGTGCACTCAACTTATTTTGTCATCCATGGCAAGGTCTGTTCTGAGTGGAACCTGTCTTCTTAAACTGCTGTATGGTCTTAACCATCGTTCGGCAGCTCAGTTTCAGGGTGTTGGCAATCTCATAGCCTCGGCCATCTTTCTGTAGAGCAACAATTCTTTTTTTCAGATACTCAGAGTTCTTTGACATGAGATGCCATGTTGAACTTCCAGTGGCCAGTATGAGAGAATGTTAGAGCAATAACATAAAATTTAACATACCTACTCTCCATTCACACCTGAGATCTTGTAACTCACCTACTCTCCATTCACACCGGAGATCTTGTAACTCTAATGAGTCACATGACACAGAAAAGGAAAATGGCTAATTTGGCCATTTTCACTTATGGATGTACTCACTTTTGTTGCCAACAGTTTAGACATTATTGGCTGTGTGTTCATTTATTTAGCGAGAACACGAAATTTAGTGTTATACAAGCTGTACACTGACTACTTTACATTGTATCAGAGTGTCACATCTTTAGTATGTCCCATGAAAGGATATCATAAAATATTTGCAAAAATATGATAGGTGTACTCACTTTTGGGATATATTGTGATTGATAGACAGGGTGGAGGTGTTGGTTTGCTACTTTCATCACAATGTGCTTTCCAGGTCTTCCCCAGGTTCCGTCACATTTTCTTCCTTTGAAGTCCACGCTGTCAGACTCTTTAAGCCCTTCTCTTGTGAGTGGCGGTTGTTTATCGCCCTCCAGGCTCCTCCTGCCAGTTTCTAGACCACTTTGCCACCTGGCTTACTCACTTTCTATCCTGTGACATCCCCGCCCTCATCATGGGAGACTTTAACATCCCCATCAATGATCCCCTCTCCCAATCTGCCTCTCATCTTCTTTCTCTAACTTCTTCATTCAGACTCTCACAGTTTACTAATTCTCCTACGCATGAGGACGAGAATACTCTGGACCTGGTTTTCTCCAATCCCGGCTCGCTGCACGACTTTACTAACTCCCCTCTCCTGCTCTCGACCACAACCTTCTTTCCTCCTCTGTCAAGAATTGTGTCCTCACTAGAGTTGAGCGTCCTTGACCTTTTTAGAGTCGAGCCGTGTTTCGCGAAACCCGACTATCTCAAAAGTCGAGTCGAGTGGAATCGGCCGATTATCGCGAAAAGTCGGGGATCGACCGAAACACGAAACCCAATGCAAGTCAATGGGGGAGCATAGTCGGCAGTGAGTGGAGGTCAGGAAAACACCTACACTGCCAATTTTAATGGCAAAAACATCCATTCTTGTTACTGAAGCTTGTCAATCGTAATTTAGCTTATAATAATTGGAAGGCATTTGAAATTGGGGGTCATTTGGCTAAAGTTGTGGGGGGTAGGGCTGGTTCAAGTAATTAGTGTGCCCAGTAAATCTGGACCACGTCACGGCAGTGGAGCAGGGAGAGGTAAGTATTTCAACTTTGCAAGTGCTGTGATCCTGAGCAAGCAGGGGGGGCCCACTCGTTGGCATTGGCACTGGCACAGGGCCCCTCAAAGTACAGCGGTGTGTTTGCACGGTGGGGGCGCCTCCCACCGGCAGCAACACTTTTGCGTACTATGAGGGGCCCTGTGCCAGTGACGTCGCCAGCAACGAGTATTCCTCCCCCCACCAGATGAAGGAACCTGCACCTTCATCTGCACCTTCCTCTTTGTCCCCGTGTAAGGTGGTATGATATGCGGGAAGGGGGACCTCACTTTCAGCAGGGTCACAATCTTGCAGTGTAGCGTGCACGGGGAATGTTGCATTATGGGTCAATGTACCAGCAGACTCATCTATCACTGGCTGGGCAATGGGCAGGATGAGGGGGAAACAGATATGGGCCCAAAGAATAAAGTGGGCTACATGCAGTTAAAAATTGGTAACAGGACTAACCAGGGGGCATTGTTTTGTTCAGTGGAGGACAACTGGAATGAGAGGCTGACACAGAGAGTAGGCCCAAATCAGTAAGTATTCTAAATGCAGTTCAAAATTGGCAACAGTAGTAAGCCGGCGGCACAGCTTTGTTCACTGGAGGAGAATAGCAAGGAGCGGCAGACACAGATAGAAGGCCCCAACCCAACTAGTAGGCCTAATGCAGTGTTGTTTTCAACAACGACTAAACGAGAACCAGAAGATCGAAGCAATGGAGAGGAAACCTGGGGAACACCTTGGAGTGGAAGACACCGTCTCTACACCCCAGACCCAACTTGTAGGCCGAATGCAGTGTAGTTTTCAACAACTACTAAACGAGAGTCGGAAGACGGAAGCAATGGAGAGGAAACCTGGGGAACACCTTGGAGTGTAACACACCGTCTCTCTCTACACCCCATACCCAATTTGTAGGCCTAATGCAGTGTAGTTTTCAACAACTACTAAACGAGAGTCGGAAGACCCAAGCAATGGAGAGGAAACCTGGGGCACACCTTGGAGCGGCAGACACCGTTAGTAGGCCCTACCAAAGTAGTAGCCCCAATGCAGTTTTCAAATTCCTAGAGGCTGAAAACAAGACTATTGACGCTCTGCTTTTTTCAAAGGATGACAGCTGTATTGAGTGGCGCAGACAGACACAG
Source organism: Ranitomeya imitator (assembly GCF_032444005.1). NCBI lineage: Eukaryota > Metazoa > Chordata > Amphibia > Anura > Dendrobatidae > Ranitomeya > Ranitomeya imitator. The sequence continues at coordinate 199,603,443 of NC_091285.1, read as the reverse complement.
GTAGTAGGCCTTAAATCAAAAATGTGGCTCACTGCAGTTTAAAAAAGGTTACAGGGGTACACAGGCAGCATTGCTCTGGTCAGTGGAGGACAATTTCAATAGTGGACTGCAGACAGACTTTGTACGCATACTATTAAAAAAAGGATGCTCTATGCAATTAAAAATATGTTCCAGGGGTCCATGGGCAGCAGTGGTGTGGTCAGTGGACGAGTATTGGAAGGAGGGACCGCAGACAGGCGTAGTAGGCCTAACATAACAAAATTAGGTTGTAGGCACTTTAAAATTGGTTCCAGGGGTACACGTGCAGCAGTGGTGTGGTCAGCGGAGGGCAATTTGAATTAAGGACTGCAGACAGACTTTGTAGGCTGTCCCCTGTGGACCATGCATCCAACACATTAACCCAGTGCGCCGTAATGGACACGTAACTTTTTGTGGACATGCCTACTGGTCCATGCGTCTCTTGTCAGGTGCATCTTTCTACTGTTTGAGTGCTATGACAATGCAGACTTTTTCATGCCGGTGGAGGGCTGGGATGGCTTTTCTCGCAAAAGAAATGTCGACTGGGTAGCTTGAACCGTGGTACAGCGTAGTTCATCTGGGCTTTCTAAATATAAAACAAAGAAAAAAAGGAGGCTCCATGCACTTTCAGCTGGGTTCCAGGGGTGCACGTCCAGCATTGGTCTGGTCAGTGGAGAACTATTGGATGGAGGGACCGCAGACAGGCTTCGAAGGCCTAACATAATAAAATTGGGCTGTAGGCACTTTAAAATTGGTTCCAGGGGAACACGGGCAGCAGTAGACAGGTCAGTGGAGGCCTAGTGGAAGGAGGGCCCGCAGACAGGCGTAGTAGGCCTAACATAATAATATATGGCTGTAGGCACTTTAAAATTGGTTCCAGGGGTACACGGACAGCAGTAGACAGGTCACTGGAGGACTAGTGGAAGGAGGAACCGCAAACAGGCGTAGTAGGCCTAACATAATAAAATATGGCTGTAGGCACTTTAGAATTGGTTCCAGGGGTACACGGGCAGCAGTAGACAGGTTAGTGGAGGCCTAGTGGAAGGAGGGACCGCAGACAGGCTTCGAAGGCCTAACATAATAAAATTGGGCTGTAGGCACTTGAACATTGGTTCCAGGGGTACACGGGCAGCAGTAGACAGGTCAGTGGAGGCTTAGTGGAAGGAGGGACCGCAGACAGGCTTTGAAGGTCTAACATAATGAAATTAGGCTGTAGGCACTTTAAAATTGGTTCCAGGGGAACAAGGGCAGCAGTAGACAGGTCAGTGGAGGCCTAGTGGAAGGAGGGACCGCAGACAGGCTTCGAAGGCCTAACATAAAAAATTAGGGCTGTAGGCACTTTAACATTGGTTCCAGGGGTACATGGGCAGCAGTAGACAGGTCAGTGGAGGCCTAGTGGAAGGAGGGACCGCAGACAGGCTTCGAAGGCCTTACATAATAAAATTGGGCTGTAGGCACTTTAAAATTGGTTCCAGGGGTACACGAGCAGCAGTAGACAGGTCAGTGGAGGCCTAGTGGAAGGAGGGACCGCAGACAGGCTTCGAAGGCCTAACATAATAAATTAGGGCTGTAGGCACTTTAACATTGGTTCCAGGGGTACACGGGCAGCAGTAGACAGGTCAGTGGAGGCCTAGTGGAAGGAGGGACCGCAGACAGGCGTAGTAGGCCTAACATAATAAAATATGGCTGTAGGCACTTTAAAATTGGTTCCAGGGGTACACGAGCAGCAGTAGACAGGTCAGTGGCGTCCTAGTGGAAGGAGGGACCGCAGACAGGCTTCGAAGGCCTAACATAATAAATTAGGGCTGTAGGCACTTTAACATTGGTTCCAGGGGTACACGGGCATCAGTAGACAGGTCAGTGGAGGCCTAGTGGAAGGAGGGACCGCAGACAGGCTTCGAAGGCCTAACATAATAAAATTAGGCTGTAGGCACTTTAAAATTGGTTCCAGGGGAACACGGGCAGCAGTAGACAGGTCAGTGGAGGCCTAGTGGAAGGAGGGACCGCAGACAGGCTTCGAAGGCCTAACATAATAAATTAGGGCTGTAGGCACTTTAACATTGGTTCCAGGGGTAAACGGGCAGCAGTAGACAGGTCAGTGGAGGCCTAGTGGAAGGAGGGACCGCAGACAGGCTTCGAAGGCCTAACATAATAAATTAGGGCTGTAGGCACTTTAACATTGGTTCCAGGGGTACACGGGCAGCAGTAGACAGGTCAGTGGCGTCCTAGTGGAAGGAGGGACCGCAGACAGGCTTCGAAGGCCTAACATAATTAAATTAGGCTGTAGGCACTTTAAAATTGGTTCCAGGGGAACACGGGCAGCAGTAGACAGGTCAGTGGAGGCCTAGTGGAAGGAGGGACCGCAGACAGGCTTCGAAGACCTAACATAATAAAATTAGGCTGTAGGCACTTTAAAATTGGTTCCAGGGGAACACGGGCAGCAGTAGACAGGTCAGTGGAGGCCTAGTGGAAGGAGGGACCGCAGACAGGCTTCGAAGGCCTAACATAATAAATTAGGGCTGTAGGCACTTTAACATTGGTTCCAGGGGTACACGGGCAGCAGTAGACAGGTCAGTAGCGTCCTAGTGGAAGGAGGGACCGCAGACAGGCTTCGAAGGCCTAACATAATAAAATTAGGCTGTAGGCACTTTAAAATTGGTTCCAGGGGAACACGGGCAGCAGTAGACAGGTCAGTGGAGGCCTAGTGGAAGGAGGGACCGCAGACAGGCTTCGAAGGCCTAACATAATAATTTAGGGCTGTAGGCACTTTAACATTGGTTCCAGGGGTACAAGGGCAGCAGTAGACAGGTCACTGGAGGACTAGTGGAAGGAGGGACCGCAGACAGGCGTAGTAGGCCTAACATAATAAAATATGGCTGTAGGCACTTTAAAAATGGGTTCCAGGGGTACACGAGCAGCAGTAGACAGGTCAGTGGAGGCCTAGTGGAAGGAGGGACCGCAGACAGGCTTCGAAGGCCTAACATAATAAATTAGGGCTGTAGGCACTTTAACATTGGTTCCAGGGGTACACGGGCATCAGTAGACAGGTCAGTGGAGGCCTAGTGGAAGGAGGGACCGCAGACAGGCTTCGAAGGCCTAACATAATAAAATTAGGCTGTAGGCACTTTAAAATTGGTTCCAGGGGAACACGGGCAGCAGTAGACAGGTCAGTGGAGGCCTAGTGGAAGGAGGGACCGCAGACAGGCTTCGAAGGCCTAACATAATAAATTAGGGCTGTAGGCACTTTAACATTGGTTCCAGGGGTAAACGGGCAGCAGTAGACAGGTCAGTGGAGGCCTAGTGGAAGGAGGGACCGCAGACAGGCTTTGAAGGCCTAACATAATAAATTAGGGCTGTAGGCACTTTAACATCGGTTCCAGGGGTACACGGGCAGCAGTAGACAGGTCAGTGGCGTCCTAGTGGAAGGAGGGACCGCAGACAGGCTTCGAAGGCCTAACATAATAAAATTAGGCTGTAGGCACTTTAAAATTGGTTCCAGGGGAACACGGGCAGCAGTAGACAGGTCAGTGGAGGCCTAGTGGAAGGAGGGACCGCAGACAGGCTTCGAAGGCCTAACATAATAATTTAGGGCTGTAGGCACTTTAACATTGGTTCCAGGGGTACAAGGGCAGCAGTAGACAGGTCACTGGAGGACTAGTGGAAGGAGGGACCGCAGACAGGCGTAGTAGGCCTAACATAAAAAAATATGGCTGTAGGCACTTTAGAATTGGTTCCAGGGGTACACGGGCAGCAGTAGACAGGTCAGTGGAGGCCTAGGGGAAGGAGGGACCGCAGACAGGCTTCAAAGGCCTAACATAAAAAAATTGGGCTGTAGGCACTTTAACATTGGTTCCAGGGGTACACGGGCAGCAGTAGACAGGTCAGTGGAGGCCTAGTGGAAGGAGGGACCGCAGACAGGCTTCGAAGGCCTAACATAATAAATTAGGGCTGTAGGCACTTTAACATTGGTTCCAGGGGTACACGGGCAGCAGTAGACAGGTCAGTGGAGGCCTAGTGGAAGGAGGGACCGCAGACAGGCGTAGTAGGCCTAACATAATAAAATATGGCTGTAGGCACTTTAAAATTGGTTCCAGGGGTACACGAGCAGCAGTAGACAGGTCAGTGGAGGCCTAGTGGAAGGAGGGACCGCAGACAGGCTTCGAAGGCCTAACATAATAAATTAGGGCTGTAGGCACTTTAACATTGGTTCCAGGGGTACACGGGCAGCAGTATACAGGTCAGTGGAGGCCTAGTGGAAGGAGGGATCGCAGACAGGCGTAGTAGGCCTAACATAATAAAATATGGCTGTAGGCACTTTAAAATTGGTTCCAGGTGTACACGGGTAGCAGTAGACAGGTCAGTGGAGGCCTAGTGGAAGGAGGGACCGCAGACAGGCTTTGAAGGCCTAACATAATGAAATTGGGCTGTAGACACTTTAACATTGGTTCCAGGGGTACACGGGCAGCAGTAGACAGGTCAGTGGAGGCCTAGTGGAAGGAGGGACCACAGACAGGCTTCGAAGGCCTAACATAATAAAATTAGGCTGTAGGCACTTTAAAATTGGTTCCAGGGGAACACGGGCAGCAGTAGACAGGTCAGTGGAGGCCTAGTGGAAGGAGGGACCGCAGACAGGCTTCGAAGGCCTAACATAATAAATTAGGGCTGTAGGCACTTTAACATTGGTTCCAGGGGTACACGGGCAGCAGTAGACAGGTCAGTGGAGGCCTAGTGGAAGGAGGGACCGCAGACAGGCTTCGAAGGCCTAACATAATAAAATTGGGCTGTAGGCACTTTGAATTCTCTTGCAGGGGTACACAGGCAGTGGGCACCATTGGTGTTGTCAGCGGCGGCCAATTGTAATGAGTGTCTGCCAGTTAGTAGTCCCAAAAAATAAATACATGTTAATGTCTCGCATTACAACAAAAAGAAAAACCAAAAGGGTGCAATCATTAGGTACAGGGGTGGGCTCCTCTGCGTAGTATCAGACCTAGTAATTTGGCACAAAGTATTTACTTGGGTAAATATAGGACACTGCCCCTGACTATGTTAAGTACCATCATACATGTCAACACAATGGTATTGTCAGTGGCAGAAATTTACGGATGTCAGCGCATAGACTAAACATAGGTGGAGCTGTGACAGATAATTGTGCAAGTGGTAGAGCAATGTTTGAGCTGGGGGTGGGGGAACTCTCTTGTGGCCGGCGGTACATGCCCAGGGCCCCTCATGTTACAACAGTGTGTCTGACGTTGGGTGCGCACCACCACCGCCAGAGACACTTTATTGTACTATGAGGGACCCAGTGGCAGTGCCGTAGACCAAAAGCAGGCACACCCACCTCTTCAGACAAACAGCACTCTCACGGGTGCTTGCGCCAAGTGGCGATACCACGGCCCCGTGTGGGGAGTTTGGCCATTTAGGGAGGTGTAAACATGTCGTATGCTGGACAATCAGCTGCCGCAAATTACGAGATTGGTAAAGTCATTCAGAGTAGTCCACAGGCAATACCTTTTCATAGGAAACCTAGGTGTCGGCCGGGCAAGGTGGGGCAAAAGAATTCGAAATCCAGTTGTGGTTCATTTTAATGAAGGTTAGATCATCAACATTTTGGGTAGCCAGACGAGTCCTTTTTTCGGTTAATATTGAACCTGCAGCACTGAATACTCTTTCTGATCGGACACTAGCTGCCGGGCAAGCAAGCTCCTGCAATGCATATTCTGCCAATTCTGGCCAGGTGTCTAATTTGGATGCCCAGTAATCAAATGGGAATGACGGTTGAGGTAGAACATCGATAAGGGATGAAAAATAGTTAGTAACCATACTGGACAAATGTTGTCTCCTGTCACTTTCAATTGATGCAGCAGTACCTGTCCTGTCTAGCAAAATCACTCCACAACCTGGTCAGAAAACCCCTCTGTCCAACGCCACTTCGGATTTCTGCACCTCTAACACTTCTGGTCTGCTGCCCCCTGCTGCTCGTGTGAGAACGATCACGGGCGCTGTGTGCTGGGAATGCCTGAAGCAAACGGTCAACAAGAGTTGATTGTTTGGTTGCTAATATTAGTTCCAAGTTGTCTTGTGGCATAATATTTTGCAATTTGCCTTTATAGCGAGGATCAAGGAGGCAGGCCAACCAGTAATCGTCATCGATCATCATTTTCGTAATGCGTGTGTCCCTTTTGAGGATACGTAAGGCATAATCCGCCATGTGTGCCAAAGTTCCAGTTGTCAAATTTGCGGTTGTGCTTGGTTGAGGGGCAGTTTCAGGCATATCTACGTCACTTGTGTCCCTCAGAAACCCAGAACCCAGCCTTGCCACGCAACCAATTTCCAGTGGCCCCGGAGAAGCGTCCTCATTAAAAAAAAAAAAAAAATACTCATGCCCATCATCCTCCTCGTCCTCCTCCTCCTGTTCGCCCGCTACCTCGTCCTGTACACTGCCCTGACCAGACAATGGTTGACTGTCGTCAAGGCTTTCCTCTTCCTCGGCTGCAGATGCCTGCTCCTTTATGTGCGTCAAACTTTGCCTCAGCAGACGCATTAGGGGGATGCTCATGCTTATTATGGCGCTGTCTGCACTAACCAGCCATATGCATTCCTCAAAACACTGAAGGACTTGACACATGTCTTGTATCCTCCCACAAAAACATAACAGCCCGCCTCTGTTCGCACAGTCTCTGAAGCATGTGCAGTGTTGAGTTCCACCTTGTTGCAACGTCTATGATTAGGCGATGCTGGGGAAGGTTCAAAGACCGCTGATAGGTCTGCATACGGCTGGAGTGTACGGGCGAACGGCGGATATGTGAGCAAAGTCCGCGCACTTTGAGGAGCAGGTCGGAAAACCCCGGATAACTTTTCAGGAAGCACTGCACCACCAGGTTTAAGGTGTGAGGCAGGCAAGGAATGTGTTTCAGTTGGGAAAGGGAGATGGCAGCCATGAAATTCCTTCCGTTATCACTCACTACCTTGCCTGCCTCAAGATCTACTGTGCCCAGCCATGACTGCGTTTCTCTCTGCAAGAACTCGGACAGAACTTCCGCGGTGTGTCTGTTGTCGCCCAAACACTTCATAGCCAATACAGCCTGCTGACGCTTGCCAGTAGCTGCCCCATATTGGGACAACTGATGTGCAACAGTGCCAGCTGCGGATGGAGTGGTTTGGCGACTGCGGTCTGTGGACGAGCTCTCGCTTCTGCAGAAGGACGAAGAGGAGGAGGAGGAGGGGGTGCGAACACCTACAGCCAACTGTTTCCTAGACCGTGGGCTAGGCAGAACTGTCCCGAAATTGCTGTCCCCTGTGGACCCTGCATCCACCACATTCACCCAGTGTGCCGTGATGGACACGTAACGTCCCTGGCCATGCCTACTGGTCCATGCATCTGTTGTCAGGTGCACCTTTGTACTCACAGATTGCCTGAGTGCATGGACGATGCGCTCTTTAACATGCTGGTGGAGGGCTGGGATGGCTTTTCTCAAAAAGTAGTGTCGACTGTGTAGCTCGTAGCGTGGTACAGCGTAGTCCATCAGGGCTTTGAAAGCTTCACTTTCAACTAACCGGTAGGGCATCATCTCTAACGAGATTAGTCTAGCTATGTGGGCGTTCAAACCCTGTGTACGCGGATGCGAGGATAAGTACTTCCTTTTTCTAACCAGAGTCTCATGTAGGGTGAGCTGGACTGCAGAGCTGGAGATCGTGGAACTAGCGGGTGTTCCGGTGGACATGGCAGACTGAGAGACGGTTGGAGACGGTATTGTTTCCGCCTGTGCCCTAGATGCAGTGTTTCCTACTACAAAACTGGTGATTCCCTGACCCTGACTGCTTTGGCCTGGCAAAGAAACCTGCACAGATACTGCAGGTGGTGCGGAAAATGGTGGCCTTACAGTGACGGCAGGGATGTAGCGTTGCTGACTAGCTTCATTGGCCGAGGGTGCTACAACCTTAAGGGACGTTTGGTAGTTAGTCCAGGCTTGCAAATGCATGGTGGTTAAATGTCTATGCATGCAACTTGTATTGAGACTTTTCAGATTCTGACCTCTGCTTAAGGTAGTTGAACATTTTTGACAGATGACTTTGCGCGGATCAATTGGATGTTGTTTAAAAAAATGCCAGACTGCACTCTTTCGAGCCTCGGATCCCTTTTCAGGCATTGCAGACTGAGCTTTAACCGGATGGCCACGCTGTCCTCCAACAGGTTTTGGCTTTGCCACGCGTTTTGTCCCATCTACGGGCCCGGCAGATGGAACCTGTTGCGATGTTGATGCCTGCTGCGGCCCCTCCTCCTCCGCTTCAGAACTACTGCCTCCTGCACCCTGTTCCCCCAATGGCTGCCAATCGGGGTCAACAACTGGGTCATCCATGGAGTAACCCGTTGTGTCGCCTGTTGCATCCTACTCTGTTGTTGTTTTTGCTGAAGAGGACAAGGAAGCGACTTGTCCCTGACCGTGAACATCCACTAACGACGCGCTGCTTTTACATTTACCAGTTTCAAAAGAGGAGGCAAAAGAGCTAGAGGCTGAGTCTGCAAGGTAAACCAAAACTTGCTCTTGCTGCTCCGGCTTTAAAAGCGGTTTTCCTACTCCCAGAAAAGGGAGCGTTCGAGGCCCTCTGTAGCCAGACGACGAACCTGGCTCCACAGCTCCAGACTTAGGTGGAATATTTTTTTTCCCACGACCACCTGATGCTCCACTACCACTACCATCATTACCAGCTGACAATGAACGCCCACGGCCACGACCTTTTCCACCAGACTTCCTCATTGTTTTAAAAACGTAACCAAAGTAACGGTATTTGTTGCTGTCAAACAACTTACACGGTGAGCTATAACTTCAGTATGATTTAGATATCCCTTTACAGGTGGGTGAGACCGCAAGGAAAATCAGGCACAATGTTACACACTCTGTTTTCGGTGGCACCAAATGAGAGAGATGCCACACACGCAGGACTGTCACTCAAGCACAAATGTCAATATTGATCTCCCACTTTTTTTTTTTTTTTTTCAGGGAGAATTTAGAAACCAAAAAAAAAAAAAAATAGGCTTTGTATGGCCCACTATTTGAGAGAGAGAGATGGCACATCCAGGAGTCAGGAGTGGCACACAAGCAGAAAGGGCAATATTAATCTCCCACTGATTTTTTTTATTTTTTCAGGGAGACTTTAGAAACCAAATTAAAAAAAATGATTTTTTCAGGGAGAATTTAGAAACCAAATAAAAAAAAAATGATTTTCTCAGGGAGAATTTAGAAACCAAATAAAAAAAAAAAGGCTTTCTATGGCCCACTATTTGAGAGAGAGAGATGGCACACCCAGGAGTCAAGACTGGCACACAAGCAGAAAGGGCAATATTAATCTCCCACTGATTTTTTTTTATTTTTTCAGGGATAATTTAGAAACCCAATAAAAAAAAAAATAGGCTTTCTATGGCCCACTATTTGAGAGAGAGAGATGTCACACCCAGGAGTCAAGACTGGCATACAAGCAGAAAGGGCAATATTAATCTCCCACTGATTTTTTTTTATTTTTTCAGGGAGACTTTAGAAACAAAATTTAAATAAAATGATTTTTTCAGGAAGAATTTAGAAACCAAATTAAAAAAAATGATTTTTTCAGGGAGAATTTAGAAACCAAATAAAAAAAAAATAGGCTTTCTATGGCCCACTATTTGAGAGAGAGAGAGATGGCACACCCAGGAGTCAGGAGTGGCACACAAGCAGAAAGGGCAATATTAATCTCCCACTGATTTTTTTTTATTTTTTCAGGGAGAATTTAGAAACCAAATAAAAAAAAAAATAGGCTTTCTATGGCCCACTATTTGAGAGAGAGAGATGGCACACCCAGGAGTCAGGAGTGGCACACAAGCAGAAAGGGCAATATTAATCTCCCACTGATTTTTTTTTATTTTTTCAGGGAGAATTTAGAAACCCAATAAAAAAAAAAAATAGGTTTTCTATGGCCCACTATTTGAGAGAGAGAGATGGCACACCCAGGAGTCAAGACTGGCACACAAGCAGAAAGGGCAATATTAATCTCCCACTGATTTTTTTTTATTTTTTCAGGGAAAATTTAGAAACCCAATAAAAAAAATAGGCTTCTATGGCCTGCTATTTGAGAGAGAGAGAGATGTCACACCCAGGAGTCAAGACTGGCACACAAGCAGAAAGGGCAATATTAATCTCCCACTGATTTTTTTTTTATTTTTTCAGGGAGACTTTAGAAACAAAATTTGAAAAAATTATTTTTTCAGGAAGAATTTAGAAACCAAATAAAAAAATGATTTTTTCAGGGAGAATTTAGAAACCAAATAAAAAAAAAAATAGGCTTTCTATGGCCCACTATTTGAGAGAGAGAGATGGCACACCCAGGAGTCAGGAGTGGCACACAAGCAGAAAGGGCAATATTAATCTCCCACTGATTTTTTTTTTTTTCAGGGAGAATTTAGAAACCCAATAAAAAAAAATAGGCTTTCTATGGCCCACTATTTGAGAGAGAGAGATGGCACACCCAGGAGTCAGGAGTGGCACACAAGCAGAAAGGGCAATATTAATCTCCCACTGATTTTTTTTAATTTTTTCAGGGAGAATTTAGAAACCAAATAAAAAAAATAGGCTTTCTATGGCCCACTATTTGAGAGAGAGCGATGGCACACCCAGGAGTCAGGAGTGGCACACAAGCAGAAAGGGCAATATTAATCTTCCACTGATTTTTTTTTTTTCAGGGAGAATTTAGAAACCAAATAAAAAAAAATAGGCTTTCTATGGCCCACTATGTGAGAGAGAGAGAGAGATGGCACACCCAGGAGTCAAGACTGGCACACAAGCAGAAAGGGCAATATTAATCTCCCACTGATTTTTTTTTTTTTCAGGGAGAATTTAGCAACCAAATAAAAAAAAAAATAGGCTTTCTATGGCCCACTATTTGAGAGAGAGAGATGGCACACCCAGGAGTCAAGACTGGCACACAAGCAGAAAGGGCAATATTAATCTCCCACTGATTTTTTTTTATTTTTTCAGGGAGAATTTAGAAACCCAATAAAAAAAATAGGCTTTCTATGGCCCACTATTTGAGAGAGAGTGATGGCACACCCAGGAGTCAGGAGTGGCACACAAGCAGAAAGGGCAATATTAATCTCCCACTGATTTTTTTTTATTTTTTCAGGGAGAATTTAGAAACCAAATAAAAAAAAATAGGCTTTCTATGGCCCACTATTTGAGAGAGAGAGATGGCACGCCCAGGAGTCAGGAGTGGCACACAAGCAGAAAGGGCAATATTAATCTCCCACTCATTTTTTTTTATTTTTTCAGGGAGAATTTAGAAACCAAAAAAAAAAAAATTAATAGGCTTTCTATGGCCCACTATTTGAGAGAGAGATGGCACACTCAGGACTGGCACACAAGCCCAAAGGCCAATATTAATCTCCCACTGTTTTTTTTTTTTCAGGGAGAATTTATAAACCCCACAAAAAAAAAACAGAAAAATAAAAAGGCTTTCTATGGCTCACTATGTGAGAGAGATGGCATACACAGGGATGGCACTCTAGCAGAAATGCCAATCTTAATCTCCCACAACTTATTTTTTTAGGGAGAAAAAAAAAAAAAACAGGGACTGTCCTACAATTACTATCTCCCTGCAGTAATCTCAGCCAGGTATGGCAGGCAGCAATAAGGAGTGGACTGATGCACAAATTAAATAAAAAGTGTGGACAAACAAACAAGATAGCTGTGCAGAAAGGAAGGAACAACATGATTTGTGCTTTGAAAAAAGCAGTTGATTTGCACAGCGGCATACACACAGCAATGCAGCTATCAGGGAGCCTTCTAGGGCAGCCCAATGAGCTACAGCGCTGAGGAAAAAAAAATGTAGCTTCCACTGTCCCTGCAAACAAAAGGTGGTGTTGGACAGTGGAAATCACTACAGCACAAGCGGTTTGGTGGTTAATGGACCCTGCCTAACGCTATCCCTGCTTCTGACGAAGCGGCAGCAACCTCCCCCTAGGCTCAGAGCAGCAGCAGTAAGATGGCGGTCGGCGGGAACGCCTCTTTATAGCCCCTGTGACGCCGCAGACAGCAAGCCAATCACTGCAATGCCCTTCTCTAAGATGGTGGGGACCAGGACCTATGTCATCACGCTGCCCACACTCTGCGTCCACCTTCATTGGCTGAGAAATGGCGCTTTTCGCGTCATTGAAACGCGACTTTGGCGCGAAAGTCGCGTACCGCATGGCCGACCCCACACAGGGGTCGGGTCGGGTTTCATGAAACCCGACTTTGCCAAAAGTCGGCGACTTTTAAAAATGAACGATCCGTTTCGCTCAACCCTAGTCCTCACCCGAGACCCCCCCCCTTACCACACTTATCGGAATACATGTACCATCAATACCCAGCAGCTTATGGACAATCTCCACACATCTTTAGCCCCCATCTCCTCCCTCTCCTGTCCCGACTTAGCATTGTCACACTTCAATAATACACTGAAGAATGCCCTAGATGAAGCAGCACCTTCTACAAGCAGAAAGTCCCAACACAGACAACGGCAGCCCTGGCACACTATGCAAACATGCTTTCTTCAGCGTTGCTCAAAGTGTGCAGAGTGGCAGTGGAAAAAATCTCTCTTAGCAGAAGACTTCATCCACAATAAGTCCATGCTCAAGACATATAACTCTGCCCTTCATCGGGCCAAACAATCCTACTTCACCACCCTCATCACCTCACTATCCAACAACCCAAAAGGACTTTTTGAAACCTTAAACTCCCCCCTGAAACCTAAAGTACAGGCCCCCATCACCAACCTCAGTGGTGAGGATCTGGCCACCTATTTCCTATAAATAATCAACCACATCCATCAGGATATCTTAGCCCAATCTCCTCAGTGCCTGGATCCTCTTCCCTGCCACACCTCAAGCTCACTAGACATCTTTGAGCCTGTTTCAGAAGAAGAAGTTTCCAAGGTCCATGGAATAAATGGCGCTATAACAATAAATAATAATAATAATAATAATAAGCTCCTCGCTTCTGCTCAGCCTACAACCTGCAACAGTGACCCCATTCCTTCACATCTCCTGCAGTCTCTCTCACCAGTGGTCACCACTCACCTGACTAAAATATTTAACCTCTCCCATTCTTCAGGTATCTTTCCCTCCTCATTTAAACATGCAATCATAACCCCTTTACTTAAAAAGCCATCCCTGGACCAGAACTGCACTGCTAACTACAGACCTGTCTAAAACCTTTCCTTCATCTCTAAGCTCCTCGAACGCTTGCTCCACTCCCGTCTAATCCACTATCTCTCAGATAACTCTGTTCTCGACCCCTTACAATCTGGTTTCCGCTCTTTACACTCCACTGAAACTGCCCTCACTAAAGTCTCTAATGATCTAATAACAGCTAAATCCAAAGGTTATTGCTCCCTGCTGATTCTCCTGGATCTCTCTGCCGCATTTGACACTGTCGATCACCAGCTCCTCCTCACTATGCTCCGCTCTATAGGCCTCAAGGACACAGCCATCTCCTGGTTCTCCTCCTACCTCTCTGACCGCTCCTTCACTGTATCTTTTGCCGGCTCCTCTTCCTCTCCTCGTCCCCTTACTATCGGGGTTCCGCAGGGCCCAGTCCTAGGCCCTCTCCTCTTCTCTCTATACACTGCCCCTATTGGACAAGCAATCAGCAGATTTGGGTTCCAGTATCATCTCTATGCTGACGACAACCAAATATATAATTTTTCCCCTGACATCACCCCTACCCTAATTCAAAATACCAAAGATTGTCTGTCTGCTGTCTCTAACATCATGTCCTTCCTCTATCTGAAACTAAATCTCTCCAAAACAGAACTTCTTGTGTTTCTCCCTTCTACTAATCTCACTCTACCCAACATCGAAATTACCCTGGAGGTTTCAACCATAACTCCCAAGCAGCATGCCTGCTGTCTTGGGGTCATATTCAATACCCAAATTTCCTTTACTCCCTATATCCGATCACTCACTCCCTCCTGTCACCTGCATCTTAAAAACATTTCCAGAATCCGACCTTTTCTCACTTTTGAAACTGCTAAGACTCTTACTGTCGCTCTTATTCATTCTCGTCTGGACTACTGCAACTCTCTTCTGATCGGTCTCCCTCTTACTAAACTTTCTCCTCCAATCCATCTTGAATGCGGCAGCCAGGGTCATATTTCTGTCCAGCCACTTCACCGATGCCTCCATCTTGTGCCAGTCATTACACTGGCTACCCATTTGCTACAGGGTCCAGTATAAACTCATCTCTCTCACCCACAAAGCTCTCCACAGTTCTGCACCGCCTTATATCTCCTCTCTCATCTCTATCGCCCTACACGTGCCCTCCATTCTACAAATAACCTAAGACTAACATCCCCCGTAATCCGAACCTCGCATCTTCGTCTCCAAGACTTCTCTCGTGCTGCGCCAGCTCTCTGGAATGCACTTCCCCAGACAATCAGACTGATACCTAGCCCCGACCTATTCAAGTGCACTTTAAAAACCCATCTCTTCAAACAAGCCTACCACATTAACTCAACTACTCAGTAAACTAATTTTGCCCTGTTGCCTCCTTCCAAATATTATTCTGAATCTGCACCCTACTATTCATCTGTCTCCACACCCTCCATGCACACGATAACTGCACTTGATACTTGACTATTGCACTTAAACACACGGGCTGATGACCGGATCATGCAGCTTTATATGAAAATCCCTATTTATTATAATTGCCAGACCTGAAATAACAAGCACTTTTCACCTATTGTGTCCCCCATTTCCTTGTAGATTGTAAGCTTGCGAGCAGTGACCTCACTCCTAATGTCACTGTTTAAATTGTCTTAACTTGTACTGAATTTATTGTCTGTACATGTCCCCGCTTAATTGTAAAGTGCTGCGGAATATGTTGGTGCTATATAAATAAAAATTATTATTATTATTATTGATAGATAGATAGATAGATAGATAGACAGATGATGGATAGATAATTTCACATCCCCGTCCATGTTGCACTACGTGCAACTGTCAAGTGCTGTGATGTCAGTAATGTTACTGTCCTTCACAGTCGCCGTGTCTCGCACAGCGCAGCTTCAGAACAAGGCTCCATAGGCTTTGAATGATGGAATCAGGGAACGTTGTGGGAAGAACTGGAATATGAAGGACCTGCATGGGACCTTTTTTATTAAAAAAATTGTGAACGAAGGACAGTGTCTTGTTTCTCTTTCTCTTTTTTATGGTTTCCAGGTTTTCATTTGGGAACTACATCGGATTCTCTGGACTACCCTGAACCTGCATGGGTTTTTTTTGTTTGTTTTAAAATAAATTGGAGAACCAGGGAAAAGTTTAGGAGTGTTTTTTTTAAAACAAACTATTTTTGTGTATGTGCTATTTACTTTTAAATACGGAGTTAGTAATGGTGGTGTCTGGTAGACACTAGAGTTGAGCGAATTTGTTCGGGTTCCTTCTTATTTGGCAGGCAATAGGGGCTTCCTGGATCGCGCCGGCTGATCAGCTGATCGGTGCCACAGCTCTATGTGTTGCGGCTGTGTCACAGTCACAGCACATGCATATTATTACAGCTATCTATCTATCTATCTTATATTAAATATCTTTCTATCATCTATCTATATATATCTTTGTCTAGATTTTTTTTTCTTGGTTGCCAGAAAGGTTCTGGCTGTGAACATCCTGTGCTTGGCTCATGCAATTTACTGGTTCATTTGAGATGTGTGCATAAAAATCAGGCAGCATACACATGGTCCATGGGCTGTTTTTTTTCTCACACCCATAGACTAGCATTGGCTAATCTCATCCAATTTACCTGTTCATACACAGCATGCTGCAAAGTTTTACGCAACCTGAATACAGTTGAGAAAAATACGCAGATCTGCACTAAATAACATTGGTCCTAGGGCAATCCATCGATTTGCAATTTATAGACAAGAGTGAGCCTACCCTTACAGTGAAACTTTTAGCAAGAGATCTGCCACTTGAGCATATCCCTACATTATGTTGTGAATGTTCTCAGGAGAATGTTGCCAGATATTCGTATGTGTTTTTAATATTATAATTTTGCATATATGTACTTGAAAGAAGATTGGCACACATATTAAAATGTGGATTTACCTTATTATTATAGGGAAAGTGCAAGGTTGGATACACCACAGAAGTAGACCAAGAAGCTTATTTTGAGACTTTGAAAAACTGTGGCCCAGGTGCGGTAGTACCCATACCGTTTGTCACTGGGTGGAAAGAAACAGTCGACATCACATTCCATGTTGGGTAGTACACCGTCCCAAGAGTCATGGAAAGCATATCAATGAGGAAACAGACACTAGGCTCTTCTACTCTGGTTGGCAAAACTCATCAACATAATTGGAGGTCAATTTTGGTCTTCATTTTGGATTACTATTGATTTTTGCTAAAGGGCATTGATTTCAGAATGTGTAAAGAAAAACAACCTACTGTTTGTAATTAAATGCAATGTCAGCAAACTCTTTGCGTCTGCCCCGATAAATAGGATCAGTGAACCCCTAAAATGACAAAAAAAAATATCAAAAAATTAGTTTATGACTTTTTCTTTTGTAAGTATAACGTATATTGATATGGGTGAAATTTTGCCCTCCTATTAAGCAATTTTACATTAAATATCAGGGAACTCCATAAAAAACAAAGTTGTACGAAACACAAAAATACAACACAACCTCTAAGATGAAAGGGACACAATCCAGGACACAACAATAAGTAAAATATACAACTATGTCCTATGGTTCATGGCACATAAACTGTAGATATAGGAGCAAGCTTGTAGACATTCTTATATCAATGAAAGGACCAGAAAATGCAGATCTTTGTTATAATACAGGTTTTACAGTAACTCAAGATCATATATATAATTACAGATTGGCTCAACGTTTAATACATACAGTGCTTAGCATAAATTAGTACACCCCCTTTGAAAAGTAAGATTTTAATAATTATCTCACTAAACACAAGAACTATTGCCAACATCTTGACAAGATTGAGTTACATCGAACATTTTTTAACACAACATAAAAATAAGGTTAATAATATTATTTTTACTACAAAACCTTCAGTTTTACTCAAACTAGTTCATGAAAAATGAATTCACCCCACATCAAATACAGCTCAGTGGTTAGCATTACAGCCGTACAGTGCTGGTGTCCTGGGTTCAAATCCCACCAAGGACAACATCTACAAGGAGTATGTATGCTCTCCCTATGTTTATGCAGGTTTTCCACCGGTACTTCGGTTTCCTTCCACTTTCCAAAAGCATACTTATAGTAAATCTAGATTGTAAGCCCCATTGGGGAACAGCGATGATAATGTAAGAAAAGCGCTGCGTAATATGATAGCGCTATAAAAGCAAAGCATAATACATAACTAACTATATCAAATTTTTTGTATAACCTCCATGATAGACAGAAACAGGTCTTCTAGGCATAGTATGAACAAGTTAGCAACATATTGCAACTGTTTTCATTTTTCAAGAATGATCTCTTATAGAGTCTAAATGCTGGATGGAGAGTGATGCTCAACTTGCCTCTTCAGAATTCCCCATATGTGTTTTACTTGGCTTCACATAAAGAATGCATACTTTGCCACTGATTACTTTTACATATTCTTCTTCAGAAATGCAACATATGTGTGTTTGGGATCATTGCATTGTTGTCATAGTGCACTTCTACCAACTGCACAGAGTGATGGTAGTATCTCCTCTATTTATATAAAGCAGTACATCTGTGTATTTATGATACCATCAATGAAATGTAACTCCCCGACTCCAGGAGCACTTATTCATCCCAAAATAAACACATTGACACCACCATGTTTCACTGTAGGCATCATACATTCACAAAAAAATAAATGTAGATAAATGCATGCTGCCTATAGTGAAACATGATGGTAGCAATGTCTTTATGTGCAGCTGTATGAGTGCTGCTAGTGTTTGGGAACTACAAATAATTGATGGTATCATGCTCAGTAACAGTTGAGTGAAAAAAATGTTTGCCCTCTTCATATTTCCTGTTCTTTTGCATGTTTGCCACACTTTTTCACACAGGGTCCTGTAAGTTAGGATTTCTCTTTCCCGTATTAATAAAGACCTTCATTTAAAAACTGAATTTTTTAGTTGTTAATCTTCGTCTAATATTCAAATTTGTATGATGATCTGAAACATTTAAGTGTGACAGACATGCAAAAGAATAAGACACCAGGAAGGAGGCAAACACTTTTTCACAAGTGTGTATCTGAGCACTGTACGTTATACATTCTGTAAGATTTTTCAAAGATAGACATGCACAAGTCTGTTACTTATATTAATCATGGAGTCATCATAAAGCTAAGCTACACAAGAAAATATTGGTGACGCCTAATCATTGTAATCAGGATACAAGCTGTACTTCTTATAGGGATATCAATTTCTATTGATATTCATCAAGACAAAAGCATAGTTCATAGCTTATTTAAATGAATTATACAGGGATAAGTGTTTTGTTGTAGGGAGGAAATGACACAAGGGCGTAATAATGTTTATTTCTGTATCTCTTTTATTTCTCTTTTGAAAATGTTGTTCAGAACATCATGAATCAGGGAGTACAATGCTTTATGCATATTGAATCAATCTAGAGCACAAGTGACCAATTATCTATAATTACATCTAATCATTTAAAGTAACACAAGCAGCGAATTTGTCCTTTATATATCATCTATTTCCCGAGCAATGATCAGATTGTACAAAGCACACCTGAGCCTGGACAATAGCAGTAACAGAGCAGATGAGAGCTCTGACACATGAATTGTAAATGGAGAATACTTGGATAATAGCATTTTACTTTGGGTTTTCACTGACAAATACTGTACAGTATGTATAGTATACAGGCTTGGACTGACCCACAGGATAATCTTCCGGTGGACCCCAGTGCAAATGTGGGCCACCACCCTTTTATATGAGCAGTACTTAGTACAATATACTTTAATCACTATGTACAAAGGTAGCATCTTATTCATATAACATTATTATATAAATTTGTGATTGATGATGAAGTCATATTTGCAGGTAGCTGAAAAGTGGGGCCCCGGAGATGGTTACTGGTGGACCCTTGGCACCCTAGTCTGAAATGTTAGTATGAATGAGGTTTTCAGCAGTGGTGAAACAAAATAGCCCACAACTACTGCAGAAAGGTACTGATCCTATTCAGCCTTATGCATACAATGAAATTAAAGATCAGTGTGGTTCATATTATTAATATAATGCCCAAAGCCTAATGGTTTCACCATGAAGAAGAAATAATGCAGACTTAGGCCGGTTTCACATTTGCGTTTGTTTCCGCAGCGTTTCATCTGCAAAAATCCGCATGCGTTGTGTATTCCTATGTTTAACATTAGAACGCAAGGGTCTGTGTTTGATTGCGTTTGTGTCATGATCCCAATGGCAGGGGATCACAAAAAGGACAAGCACAGATACAAACAAGCTCTAGGGCGATGGAACCTGAGCTGACCGCGACCCTGAACCTAACACACAAATAAAAGTAGCCGGGGAACGTGCCTACGATGATCCTAGACGTCTCGCTCCAGCCGAAGATCTAACTTCCCCTATCAGAAGAAACACAGACCTCTCTTGCCTCCAGAGAAATACCCCACAGCAAATAGCAGCCCCCCACATATAATGACGGTGAAATGAGAGGAAAGCACATACGTAGTATGAAAACAGTTTCAGCAAAGTGAGGCCCGTTAAAGCTAGATAGCAGAGGATACAAAAGTGAACTGCGCGGTCAGCGAAAAACCCTTCAAAAAACCATGCTGAAATTACTTGAACTCATGTGCCAACTCATGGTACATGAAAAGCAATTTCAGCCCACTAGAGCAACCAGCAGCAGAGAATCACATATCTGCAGGCTGGACTAAAAACCAAATTAAGCAAAACACAAAACAGGAAAATCCAAACTTAGCTTGTCCAGAAGGTTCTAGGAGCAGGGAGCAGAGGTAACAAGACACACTGGATACATTGATAACCGGCGAGGAAATGCCAGCAAAGCCAGGTTAAATAGGAAACTCCCATATGCTGATGGAACAGGTGGAACCCAGAAACCCAGGAAAGACAAGTCACCCAGTACCATCAGTAACCACCAGAGGGAGCCCAAAAACAGAACTCACAACAGTACCCCCCCCTTGAGGAGGGGTCACCGAACCCTCACGAGAACCACCAGGGCGACCAGGATGAGCCCTATGAAAAGCGCGAACCAAATCATCAGCATGAACATCCGAGGCAACCACCCAAGAATTATCCTCCTGACCATAACCCTTCCACTTGACCAAATACTGGAGTTTCCGTCTGGAAACACGAGAATCCAAGATCTTCTCCACAACATACTCCAATTCTCCCTCCACCAGCACTGGAGCAGAAGGCTCAAGAGAAGGAACAACAGGTACCTCATACTTCCGCAACAACGACCGATGAAACACATTATGAATAGCAAACGATGCCGGGAGATCCAAACGAAACGACACAGGGTTAAGAATTTCCAAGATCCTATTGGGACCGATGAACCGAGGCTTGAACTTAGGAGAAGAGACCTTCATAGGAACAAAACGAGAAGACAACCACACCAAGTCACCAACAAGAAGTCGAGGACCCACGCGGCGACGGCGATTAGCAAACTGCTGAGCCTTCTCCTGGGACAACTTCAAATTGTCCACCACATGACTCCAAATCCGATGCAACCTATCCACCACCATGTCCACTCCAGGACAATCAGAAGGTTCCACCTGACCAGAGGAAAAACGAGGATGAAACCCCGAATTACAAAAGAAAGGAGAAACCAAGGTAGCAGAACTAGCCCGATTATTAAGCGCAAACTCGGCCAGCGGCAAAAAGGTAACCCAGTCATCCTGATCAGCAGAAACAAAACACCTTAAATAAGTTTCCAAGGTCTGATTAGTTCGTTCAGTCTGGCCATTCGTCTGAGGATGGAATGCAGACGAAAAGGACAAATCAATGCCCATCTTAGCACAGAAAGTCCGCCAAAATCTAGACACAAACTGGGATCCCCTGTCAGAAACGATGTTCTCAGGAATCCCATGCAAACGAACCACATTCTGAAAAAACAGAGGGACCAACTCAGAGGAGGAAGGCAACTTAGGCAAGGGTACCAGATGAACCATTTTAGAAAAGCGATCACACACAACCCAGATAACGGACATTTTTTGAGAGACAGGGAGATCCGAAATAAAGTCCATGGAAATGTGCGTCCAAGGCCTCTTCGGGATAGGCAAAGGTGACAACAATCCACTGGCCCGAGAACAGCAAGGCTTAGCCCGAGCACAAACCTCACAAGACTGCACAAAAGAACGCACATCCCTCGACAAGGAAGGCCACCAAAAAGACCTGGCCACCAAGTCTCTAGTACCAAATATTCCAGGATGACCTGCCAACGCAGAAGAATGGACCTCGGAGATGACTCTACTGGTCCAATTATCCGGAACAAACAGTCTCTCAGGCGGACAACGATCAGGTTTAGCCACCTGAAACTCCTGCAAAGCACGTCGCAAGTCTGGGGAGACAGCAGACAAAATCACCCCATCCCTAAGGATACCAGAGGGCTCAGAATTTCCAAGGGAGTCAGGCACAAAACTCCTAGAAAGAGCATCCGCCTTCACATTCTTTGAACCTGGCAGGTATGAAACCACAAAATTGAAACGAGAGAAAAACAGTGACCAACGAGCCTGTCTAGGATTCAGACGCCTGGCAGACTCAAGGTAAATCAAATTTTTGTGATCAGTCAAGACCACCACACGATGTCTAGCACCCTCTAGCCAATGACGCCACTCCTCAAATGCCCACTTCATGGCCAAAAGTTCCCGATTACCAACATCATAATTCCGCTCAGCCGGCGAAAACTTTCTAGAAAAAAACGCGCATGGCTTCATCACTGAGCCATCGGAGCTTCTCTGTGACAAAACCGCCCCCGCTCCAATCTCGGAAGCATCAACCTCAACCTGAAAAGGGAGTGAAACATCTGGCTGACGCAACACAGGAGCAGAAGAAAACCGGTGCTTAAGTTCCTGAAAGGCCTCCACAACCGCAGGAGACCAATTAGCAACATCAGCACCCTTCTTAGTCAAATCCGTCAAAGGCTTAACAACACTAGAAAAATCAGTTATAAAACGACGATAGAAATTAGCAAAGCCCAAGAACTTCTGTAGACTCTTAAGAGATGTAGGCTGCGTCCAGTCACAAATAGCCTGAACCTTGACGGGATCCATCTCAATAGTAGAAGGGGAAAAAATATACCCCAAGAAAGAAATCTTCTGGACTCCAAAGAGACACTTTGAGCCTTTTACAAACAAGGAATTGGCCCGCAGGACCTGAAACACCTTCCTGACCTGCTGAACATGAGACTCCCAGTCATCAGAAAAAAACAAAATATCATCCAAATACACAATCATAAATTTATCCAGATATTCACGGAAAATATCGTGCATAAAGGACTGGAAGACTGAAGGAGCATTAGAAAGTCCAAAAGGCATTACCAAATACTCAAAATGGCCCTCAGGCGTATTAAATGCGGTTTTCCACTCATCACCTTGCTTTATTCGTATAAGATTATACGCACCCCGAAGATCAATCTTAGTGAACCATTTAGCCCCCTTAATGCGAGCAAACAAATCAGTCAACAATGGCAAAGGATACTGATATTTTACGGTAATCTTATTCAAAAGACGATAATCTATACAAGGCCTCAAGGAACCATCTTTCTTGGCCACGAAAAAAAAACCTGCTCCCAAAGGGGACAAAGATGGACGGATATGTCCCTTTTCCAAGGACTCCTTAACATAATCCCGCATAGCAGTATGCTCTGGCACTGACAGATTGAACAAACGACCTTTAGGAAATTTACTGCCCGGAATTAAATTTATAGCACAATCGCAATCCCTGTGAGGAGGAAGCGAACTGAGCTTAGGCTCCTCAAAAACATCCCGATAGTCAGTCAAAAACACAGGAATCTCAGAAGGAGTAGATGAAGCGATAGAAATCGGAGGTGCATCATCATGAACCCCCTGACAACCCCAGCTTAACACAGACACTGATTTCCAGTCAAGGACTGGATTATGAGTTTGTAACCATGGCAGACCAAGTACTAGAACATCATGCAAATTATACAGTACCAGGAAGCGAATCACCTCCTGATGAACGGGAGTCATACGCATGGTCACTTGTGTCCAGTACTGAGGTTTATTCATAGCCAAAGGTGTAGAGTCAATTCCCTTCAAAGGAATAGGGACTTCCAGAGGCTCCAGACTAAACCCACAGCGATTGGCAAATGACCAATCCATAAGACTCAGGGCAGCGCCTGAATCCACATAGGCATCGACGGAAATGGATGATAATGAACAAATCAGAGTCACAGACAGAATGAACTTAGACTGTAAAGTACTAATGGCAACAGACTTATCAACCTTTTTTGTGCGTTTAGAGCATGCTGATATAACATGAGCTGAATCACCACAATAAAAGCACAACCCTTTTTTCCGCCTATACTTTTGCCGTTCACTTCTGGACTGAATTCTATCACATTGCATTATCTCAGGTGACGGTTCAGACGACACCGCCAAATGATGCACAGGTTTGCGCTCCCGTAAACGCCGATCAATCTGAACAGCCATAGTCATAGACTCATTCAGACCAGCAGGCGCAGGGAACCCCACCATAACATCTTTAATGGCCTCAGAAAGGCCATCTCTAAACTTTGCAGCCAGAGAGCACTCATTCCACTGAGTAAGTACCGACCACTTCCGAAATTTTTGACAATAAATTTCTGCTTCATCTTGCCCCTGAGAGAGGGCCAACAAAGCTTTTTCAGCCTGAATCTCTTGGTTAGGTTCCTCATAGAGCAAACCCAATGCCAGAAAAAACGCATCTGCATTAACCCTCCGTCACATACAACTGATCTGACAGGCGCTTCTCTTTTACTTTCATTTCTCCTTCCTCACCAGATTGTGAGGAAACCCCCTCCCTCCAGGTAGTCTCCTGTCTCTTGAAGGTCTGTGAAACCTGATATCACAGTTGGATTTCAGAGCTTCAGGGGAGAGGATATAGCTGCACAGATCTCTCAGGCTCATTGTATGTGAATACGTCACATTCAGTAAGGTTGGTATTTTATGTTTTTATTCATCACAATAGTTTATTTAGCTTGTTTTATGAATGTATAGCACAAAATGTGAGGATATTTCATAGAAATAAGGGAGATTTTATAAAAGAAAGTGTGCTGCTCAGGCATATACAGTAGTTCCCTAACATATTCCTTCTCTTGCTTCAGATTATCTGCTGAAATGGAGAGGAAAATGTACAATTTATCCAAACAACTTGATGTTGAGGAAGTAACAAACATGCTGTTAGATGATAGAGACCTCACACTGAATGAGGATTTAGGAGAGGAAAGTGAGATTGATTCTCATGATGAGGTGGAAGAATGTGTCCTGGATTCTGAAACAGAGCAAGATGGTGACAGTGGTGAGGATGAAGAAGTTGGATCATATTATATTGGAAAAGATAAAAATACTAAATGGAACAAGAAGCCATTCCAGAAAAAACGTAGGGAACCTTTAAACATTATTACTCACCTTCCTGCAGTAATAGGAACTGCACGTAATGCAAAAACTGCAGTTGAATGCTGGAACAGTATATTTACAGATGACATTCTGGACTCTATTGTCACATATACCAACCAATATATAGACATTATAAAGGACAAGTACATCTGCAACAGAACCATCAAGCCCACAGATGAAATAGAACTGCGTGCTTTTTTTGGATTACTGTACCTTGCAGGAGCTTATAGGGCAAATAGACAAAGTTTGGAGGAACTTTGGGGTAAAGATGGGGATGGAGTTGAAAAATTTAGCCTTGTTATGTCCATAAACAGATTCAAGATTCTAATTCGTTGCCTTCGGTTTGACGACAGAACTACCCGAACCGAACGCAAAACACATGACCGACTTGCTCCAATTCGTGATATATTTCAAAGATTTGTTGTAAACTGTAAACAAAGTTATTACCCTGGAGAGAATCTCACTATTGACGAAATGCTCCCTGGTTTTTGTGGTAGATGTGCCTTTCGTCAATATATTCCATCAAAGCCAAACAAATATGGAATAAAAATTTATGCCCTTGTTGATGCCAGTAAGACCTACACTTACAACCTGGAAGTTTATGCAGGAAAACAACCAGAAGGTCCTTACTGTGTGAGCAACAAACCCATTGATGTTGTAAAAAGACTGGCTGAACCCTTATTTGGATCAGGTCGCAATATTACAGCTGACAATTGGTTTACAAGTTGTGATCTGATTGATTATCTGAAAATTCAGAAGCTGTCATATGTGGGAACTGTAAGAAAAAACAAAAGGGAATTGCCGCCACAGTTTGTAAGTGTGAAAGAGAGACAACAGTACAGCAGTATGTTTGCATTCCATAATGGAAAGGCTTTAGTTTCCTATGTACCACATGCCAAAAAAATCGTACTTCTTCTATCAACACTTCATGATGATGCTGCCATCGATCCTGGGACTGGGGCAGAAAAAAACCCGGAGATAATTACATTTTACAATGCCACCAAAGTGGGTGTGGATACAGCAGATCAGATGTGCTCCACTTTCAACGTCAGCAGAAACATCAAACGCTGGCCAATGGTCATATTTTTTGCTATGTTGAATTTGGGTGGTATAAATTCACAAGTAATTTATCTTGAAAACAAGCTTGAACCACTCCGTAGACGATTGTATCTGAAAAAATTGGCCCATGAACTAGTACTTGGAGAGCTACGCAGGAGAAGCGTGAAAACAATCGGTATCCCCTCTCGCCTTCAAGTTCAGCTCAAAAGGTTCCGCCCAGAAGATGATGGTGAAAAGTCACCATCTGCACCACCTCACAAAAGAAGGAGATGCACCACCTGCCAAACGGAAAGCGGAACCAGAAGGCTTTCAAATTATGAATGTCTCAAATGTCATAAAGCAATTTGCCTGACACATGCAAAAATGGTGTGTAATTCTTGCTATTTGCTTTGCAAGTGTGACTTTTCTGGGGAAACCTCAGCATCTACTTCTGATTGAATATGTTTTTAATAGTACTTAAGGTACCTTAAAATTAAGTTTGTGTTCAAAAATTTTCTTTGTACTTTTTTTGAGAGAGTCGAACTGGGGACTATTTGGCGGGAGTTTTGAAAAGTTTGTATTTCATAGTTATTAGTTTTATGTTAAGTAAATGTTTTTTTTTGCAACTGATTATGTGTAGTCTCTTTTATTACATCCCTATGAAGGTCACTGATCACTTTTAGAGCACTGAAATTGCAAACATTAGATATTATAGGTATTTTTCCAGCAGGCGCCTGACAGGCACATTGTATGTGAACTCGTTAGTCCGAATATTGTATGTGACGGAGGGTTAAGCAACGCAGGGTCCCCTGGTGCCAATGCAAATGCCCAATCCTGAGGGTCACCCCGCAGGAAAGATATAATTATCTTGACTTGCTGAGCAGGGTCTCCAGAGGAGCGAGATTTCAAAGAAAGAAACAACTTGCAATTGTTCCTAAAATTCAGAAAACGAGATCTATCTCCAGAAAAAAACTCTGGGACAGGAATTCTAGGTTCAGACATAGGAGCATGTACAACAAAATCCTGTATATTTTGAACCTTAGTGGCAAGATTATTCAGGCTGGAAGCCAAACTCTGGACGTCCATGATAAACAGCTGAGATCAGAGCCATTCAAAGATTAAGAGGAGGAGGAAGTAGCCAGGCTGCAATAAGGCTAGGCAGCAAACTCTGAGGGAAAAAAAAAAAAAAAAACTTCCTCAGACTACTTATCCTCCTACTTCAGCCAATACAATTAACACTTTGTGGGCCGGTTATACTGTCATGATCCCAATGGCAGGGGATCACAAAAAGGACAAGCACAGATACAAACAAGCTCTAGGGCGATGGAACCTGAGCTGACCGCGACCCTGAACCTAACACACAAATAAAAGTAGCCGGGGAACGTGCCTACGATGATCCTAGACGTCTCGCTCCAGCCGAAGATCTAACTTCCCCTATCAGAAGAAACACAGACCTCTCTTGCCTCCAGAGAAATACCCCACAGCAAATAGCAGCCCCCCACATATAATGACGGTGAAATGAGAGGAAAGCACATACGTAGTATGAAAACAGTTTCAGCAAAATGAGGCCCGTTAAAGCTAGATAGCAGAGGATACAAAAGTGAACTGCGCGGTCAGCGAAAAACCCTTCAAAAAACCATCCTGAAATTACTTGAACTCATGTGCCAACTCATGGTACATGAAAAGCAATTTCAGCCCACTAGAGCAACCAGCAGCAGAGAATCACATATCTGCAGGCTGGACTAAAAACCAAATTAAGCAAAACACAAAACAGGAAAATCCAAACTTAGCTTGTCCAGAAGGTTCTAGGAGCAGGGAGCAGAGGTAACAAGACACACTGGATACATTGATAACCGGCGAGGAAATGCCAGCAAAGCCAGGTTAAATAGGAAACTCCCATATGCTGATGGAACAGGTGGAACCCAGAAACCCAGGAAAGACAAGTCACCCAGTACCATCAGTAACCACCAGAGGGAGCCCAAAAACAGAACTCACAACACGTTGGCCACGTTTGACGACGCATGCGTCGTTTCGTAGTCTGCGGTTTGGCGTGGTAAACGCTACATGTAGTAATTTTGGAGGCATCAATTTGCCGCCTAGAAACGTATGCGGTTGTTAGCGGCACAAATGCGCCAAAAAAAGCATTGCTGTCTATGTGAACGCATGCGGCCGCAAGCACATGCGTTTGCTTGCGTTCGTGAACGCATGCATTGCACCAGAGAAAAACATGTCTAGACACTGATAAGCCACCCCCCATAAACAAGGTGATAAAGGGAGGGAGTGGACAGTTGCAAGTCGCTATGCACCAGACAGAGAAGCAGAGCAGACAGACCAAAGCACCTTGGAGGAAACAAGCCTGTGAACAATGTGAGTATATCCTAGCCAATGCCTTTATTTTCTATTTTCTGTCTCTACATATCCTAATTTCTGCCATTTCTTTCTTTCTGCATGCATCAGAATGTCTTCTTCTTCTGATGAGGAGCAACGTCCTGGGCCTTCTGAAGTAGAACATGTCAGTGAAGTGAGTACTCACCTTGTCAGATTGGTAAGTATTCACTGTCACATCTACACATATGACATTTTTTTTTCATTTCTTTAGAGCACTTCTTCTACTGCGGCAGAGGCTGGGCAGGAGCAGCGGAGTCACGGTCAGGTGGCAAGGCGGCAGTGTGTACATATACAAGGCTGACTGTTTACTGTATCCTCACTTTAGTATTCTTGAATCTTCCTTTCTTTACTTTCCTCTTTCTTTACATTTTTCTTCTGGACTCCTTTTGTATCTTGAAATTCCTTATTCATGCCATTTCTCATCCTCTGTTTTCTTTCTTTTCCTTATGTTAATGTATCCAACATTAATGTCTTTCTTTCATTTTTAGGTTCCAGAACGGAATGAAGACCTCATAGAAAATGACCTCCACATCTCCCTGGTCCAGGAACAAGTCCCGTTGTGCGACTCCCGGGTTCCACAGCACTCGGACAATGTGACGATCCGGTGCCTATGGAATGAGGTGGCCAAAGCGATGTGGGATGGCTGGGACAATGCCCCTACTCGGGTCCGAAATGCATTCTGTAAGTATTGCAATGCAGTGAAGCAGCAGAGACCTTGGCTGTGCTCACACAACTGTGTGTGATGGGAGAAACTCTCAGGAGTTTCTCCCATCACACACAGTTGTGTAAGCATGGCCAAAAGTACATTGTGTAACCATAATTTTTAGCGCAGAAAGTCAAAACACGTTGGCGGTCGATGAAGGACCGCTTCAACAAGGACCTGCATCAAGAGAGCAGTGTTCCCAGTGGTTCAGGAGCAAGGATCCGAAAGTACAAATACCATCGCATTCTGGCATTTTTAAGACCGGTCCTTGCCCAGAGAACGTAAGTATTTCTCCCGTGCATTAGGTTGTGTTGTATTGCCATAATCTTTATGTTTCTATTCCACAGGATTTGGCATCTGGTTAATTTTTGGTATTATTTTTTTTCCTTTTTTCACAGCACATGGAGCAGCACTGTTGGCCCAGGTTCTGGAGCGGTCCTTCATCAGACAGCCACGAACCCGTCCGAGCCATCCTCCAGCGCTGCAGCAAGTGGGCCTGCCACACTACCTGGAGACCAGGAAGCTGGTCCATCAGGTGTTCCCCTTTCCCAGTCCTCTGCCTCTGCCCCTTTTTTTGGGGCTCCTCCTGGCAGCAGCAGAGGGCATCGGACAGGTCCCTTGTGCCAGAGTTTTTGCACTTGAGCTTGGTTTTCACGAAGGACTCAAGGCTTTGAGTGACCGAATGGATATTTCCCTTAGCCACATGAATACACATATCCAGGAGGTCAACAAAAGCCTTGACCAAGTAAAAGCCGACCTACAGAGGCCAGCACATCATTTTTTTAGCCAAATTGAGCAGGGCATGTCGGAACACCTTACTCCTAATCTCTAGCTTAGTGTCACGCAGGCCTGCAACGCTGCTTACATGCAGGCTATGCAGCAGAGTCGGTATTTTCAGCAGACAGTGGCAGCATATCCACCTGTGCCGTCACTGTCACGATTAACCTCAATGCTGACCTCTGCTGCATACCACTGCACGGCCACCTCTATTCCAAGCACTGCCGGACACCAGTACAGCTCGACCTCCATGCCGAGTGCTGTAGGACAGCCCACCGCCACCACCATGACAACCGCTGCTCCTGCTTGGACCTCCTCCACTGACACCATGATGCAGCAGCAGGACCCTTGCATGGCTTTCCATACCGCCACCACCACGATGCAGCAGGACCCTGGCATGGCCTTCCGTACCGCCACCACCACGATGCAGCAGCAGGACCCTGGCATGGCCTTCCGTACCGCCACCACCACGATGCAGCAGCAGGACCCTGGCATGGCCTTCCGTACCGCCACCACCACAATGCAGCAGCAGGACCATGGCATGGCCTTCCGTACCACCACAATGCAGCAGCAGGACCCTGGCATGGCCTTCCGTACCGCCACCACCATGATGCAGCAGCAGGACCCTGGCATGGCCTTCCAACCACCAACTGCAACCATGCAGCTGCAGCAGCAGCGGGACAAAGAGACTGACAGTTCGGCCACTATAACAAGGCTGCAAGAAAAGAGCCCGCCGAGGCTCCCCAGACTGCAGTGCCGATCCCAAAAAGGGAAAAAGAAACAGCGGGATATCTCTATTCCTCCCCCCTCACCTCCCAATGTGTCTGTATTGTCAGGTTTGTCTCACCCTTCCAGTGTGTCTCAGCCCTCTCATGCGTCGAGCCCCATCCCCGATCTGTCAGACCCTAGTAATTTAATTGCCCCTTCTCCTGCCACCCCTGCATCATCCACAGTGAGTCAAGCTTCACAGCTACATACCCCCCATCTCCATCACTCTACCCCAAGCAGGCGCAGTTCAATTTTTTTAATAGTTGTTAAAAAAATAAATAATAATGTTTTTTGCCCCCAAAAAAGTTTGGTTAATTGTGAATTTCGCCGCCGGCAACACACACCGTGTGCCAAAAAAAACAAAACTGCGCCGCACACTTTATTTTTTGGCCACATCATAGCTACAGTAGTTTGCAAATACAACACTGCAGATTTTTGTGGCTTTAGTATAGAGATATGAGGTGGGACAAAAAATTTATACTTGTATTTTCTCCATAATCTCTTCCTTCTGCTTAGTCTGTGACTAGTGTTGCAGACTGAAGAGAAAATGGTGGCAATACAATGCAGAACTATAGTCAACAGGTCATGTGTCTAAAAACTTATTAGTTAGGACACCTGACCTGGTGAGTAGAGAACTGCCTTGTATAACCTCCATTTTCTCTTCTGTGTACGTAATCTATTTCACACAAAGTGAAGGGACGATGGCGGTCATACACGTCATATCAATAGTCACCTGGACATGTGTGAAAAATAGTGAATTCATGAGGCTGTTATATGTGCATCATGAGTTCATTATTTCTGACACCTGACTTGATGAGTTTAGATCTGTTTTGTATGACAGCCAATGTATCTTCAGTCTGTGTCCAATGGATACTGCACAACAGAATTAGGACGCAATGACGTCAACAACCTTACCACTAAAACAACATGGCTGCCGTCACACTAGCAGTATGTGGTCAGTATTTTATATTAGTATTTGTAAGCCAAAACAAGGAGTGGAACAATTAGAGGAAAATTGTAATATTTACATATCTAGCATCTCGGCCTTTATCACCCACTCCAGGTTTTGGATTACAAATACTGATATTAAATACAGACCAAATACTGCTAGTGTGAGGACAGCCTTGGTTTGTAAAGGAAATGCATAGGAGACACAGTCAAGACACCAAAAAATAAAGTTTATAAACAAAAAACTTAGTAACATTAAGAAAATAACTGGTACAGATAAAATCACAACAGGACATTTACACAACATTGTCCTGCCATGACACACGTCCAATATCCGAATCAAAAAAGGCAGCAAACTGGTCCCGCATGTGGCCAACATCAGCTGTTGACCGAAGTGGGTGATACTGGTAATCGGGCAGTGGGTGTGCAACTGGTTCATCCAGTTCAATGTTGGGCTGTTCCTTAGCAATTATGTAATTGTGCAGAACCACATAAGCTTTGACCACCTCCTGACTGTCTCCATTTTTAGATTAATGGCAGATGCAAGAATGCGCCATTTTGAGACTAGAATACCAAAGGTACACTAAACTGTTCTTCGGGCCCTGGTCAGTCTGTAGTTAAAAATCCTTTTCGTGTAGTTCAAGTCTCGACTGGAATATGGCTTCAGTAGGTTTTCACACATCTGAAAGGCCTCATCCCCAAACGTAACAAATCGCATTGGTGGACCTTGAGTGTTGGGGAGAGGTCGTGGGCGTGGAAAATTAAATTTTTTGTCATACACACGGCGGCCCATATCAGAGTTCTTAAAAGTCTGGGAATCGTTGCCAAAAGCTCCAATGTCCACGGCGATGAAGAGATAGTCCACATCGGCTATTGCCATGAGCACAACTGAAAAATATTTCTTATATTTGAAGTACTCCGATTCTGTTCTGGCTGGTTTTATAATGCGGATGTGCTTTCCATTCACCACTTCCAAACAGTTGGGGAAATCACACACACTCCAGAATTTGTCCGCAATTCCAATCCACATGTCCAAGGTGGGTAGGGGTATAAACTCATCCCGGAATACATTCCACAGTGTCCGGCAGGTGTCTGCAACTATTCCAGACAGGGTGGATATTCCAAGCCGGTATTGGAAGTGGAGGGTTGATAAACTCTCTCTGGTTGCCAGAAATCTGGAAGAAAAAAAGAAATACAAAACAATTACAATCAATTCTATTCATGGTGTTGTCATGCTAAAGACATAAAGGAAAATACCCCCCAAAAAAACATGTCTGAACACACAACATTAGCACTGGCATTGGTATAGATTTGTTACGTACCTTAATGTAACCAGCAGACGTTCCTCTGGTGGAATCGCTCTACGGGGCTGGGTGTCCTGTCTCCGTATGGCTCCTTGGACACAGGCAAGCAAATCCCAGAACGAGCTTGCGACATCCTTGTATATTTGTCCGGGTTGGCATTAAGCTCGCCATACAGCGTGTGATAGGCTCCACGTCTCTCACGTAATTCAATAATGGGGTGTCTCCAAAAACGCCTACGACGTCTCCTTCTCCATCTTTCGCGATTTCTGTCTTGTTCCCAAGCAAACGCACAGGCAAGAAACAGCTTGATGCTTAAATCCAGGTTGAAATAAAAGCTCTCCATACGAAGATCCATCATGACACAGGATACAGGAGCAAAATCTGAAGATTTCAGCTGTTCAAGGGTCTATATAAAGATATCCCATAATACACGCCCTCCGTAGTCACATTGGCACTGTCTGGTTATCTAGATTTTTCTCCTATAAAATTTGTCACCATGCGCTCCAAAAACGCAAACGCAGGAAAAAACGCATATAAATGCGTACAAACGCGGCATTTTTTTAACCACATGCGTTCACGCATGCATCTAAAAAATGCCACATTTGTACGCGTTTATATGCGTTTTTTCCTGCACTTGCGAATGCGGATTAAACGCTGTGGATTCTAACGCAAATGTGAAACTAGCCATATATAAACAGGCTATGTTACAGAAGTATTTCAATAAAAAGCAGCAGCTTCTATTTCTACTCTTTGTGCGACTGCAAAGGACCTTTGCAGATACCTTGTGTGAAGGAACACTTTTCTTGTTTTTTTAGATTATATCAAAACATTATCACTCAATGTATTAATTTATTGAGCTAATATCTAGTTCCATAATAGCAAGTCATTACAAGTGCAGTGATGGCAAGGACTTAGGAGCGTTCACTTGCCCCATGACTGATGATGGCTGACTGCTGCCTTTTTTTCTAGATCCTTTCCATTTGTTAAAAAAATGCTTAAATAACTAAAAATAATTAATATTTCTGTATCTGTAGCAATCTCTATATTAAAATTATCATATGATGAGCAGTGAAAACCGATAAAAAAGCTTAAATTCTTTAAATAGATTTTGTTATACATTCCAAAAAAAAAGTGATGAAAAAAATCATGTGTGTGACAAAATGAAATAAAAGTATACTGCATGGTTGTAAATACATTTATGCCCAAGAATGACAAAGTATTCTCAGAGTCATGCCTTATGACGCACTACAATGCACAATGATGCTAGTAATTGTCTTCTGCCAGATTCAGCAGCTCTGCGGTCCCTTCCAACATAATGTCACCACACTTTCTGGAGCACAAGTCACTTTTTGAATGTTCTCAATGCAAATCTATGAGACTCAGAGTAAGACTGGAGAGCATAGACTCACATTGAGAAAGTAGCCTGAAAAATAGACAGGAGCTCCATAGAGTCGACTAGCAGATTACAGATGTGGTAACGTGACATGGACCGGAGCACTTTAGAAACTGGGAGAAGACCGGTGAGTATATTACTTCCATCATTACACTTGCATACATGACCCCTAAAAAATTAAAGGGAAACTGTCACCCCAAAAATCGTATATGAACTAAGGCCACCGGCATCAGGGGATTATCTATAGCATTCTGTAATGCTGTAGATGAGCCTCAGATGTAACCTGAAAGGTAAGAAAAACAGGTTATATTATACTCACTCAGGGGCGGTCCCGCTGTTGGTCCGGGTCCAGCGCCTCCTTTCTTCATAGGATGACGTCCTCTTCTTGTCTTCCTGCGGCGGCTCCAGCGCAGGCATACTTTGTCTGCCTTGTTGAGGGCAGAGCAAAGTACTGCAGTGCGCAGGCGCTGGGAAAAGTCAGAGAGGCCCAGCACCTGCGCACTGCAGTACTTTGCTCTGCCCTCAACAGCTAGACAAAGTACGCCTGCCCCTGCACCGCGGCAGGAAGACAAGAAGAGCACATCATTGTATGAAGATAGGAGGCGCTGGACCCGGACCGCGACACCCATCGGACCCGAAACGAACTGGAACCGCCCCTGGTTGATATACCGTAAGGTGAAAACGTGATATTTACGTCCACAGTTTCATAGCTCACACACTGACCAAATTGCAAGACAACAATGAATGTCATATAAATAAGAATATAAGAAAATAGACTTACAGGATGGTCAGCATCAAGCTCGGCTCCATAGCTCAGGATTTGATTTGCAAACTTGTCCAGGTCTTGAATGGTTCTTGGAAACCATGGGACTAAAATGAAAGATAAAAACAATCAGAAAATGGCAACATTTAGAACATTGCAACATGTGAATATAGTTGACGTTTATCTGTACTATTATTGATTTTGGGAGAATTCCTGATAGAAATGGTAAGCCTCCGTTTATTGCATTATGTCCCTTCCCAACTCTATGGCATCTAGGTGTCAAATGCTGATCGGTCCGCTAGTGGAGCAATCTGAATATAAATCCACAGCATGCATGTATTAGCTTTTTGGATTTGACCTGGCAGCAGAATGAAGAGCAGTGACTGCAGTAATCTAATAGGGTCACATCATTATAACATCTGCCTTATAGCTTAGGATTCGATTTGCAAACTTGGAAAGGTTTTGAAAGGTTTTTGGAAGCCATAAATCTAAATTGTAGTGTGTGCCTCTAGTTTTAGATCTAATACATAGTGCTGTTACTTAAAATCCAAATGAAACACCCCATGTCATGATCATGGGATGCCGATGGTTATCATAGGAACCAGAGGTCATATGAAAACCTGGGTCTGCTGGTATGGTTAACTGTTAGGCCCTACCATAAAAAGTCTTCAAAGAAAATGCAGAATGAATGGCACCAGGTTAACGGCAAAACCAATATGAGAGAGGTATAATCCGTGTAATCACCAATAAATGGCAGTGTTCCATTACTGCAGTCTGGTGCCCAGCATCATAAAACATGTGATATGGCAGAATGAAATAGACAAAATTGATGCGGCACTCACCCAGTCGGTGCAAAATCCAAGTCCTTTATTTAAACATCCAAAAAATTAAGAACGTTGTTAAGGAACGGCAGGTGAATACGAGGGTGCAGGGAGAGGAGAACGGACAACGGCCATAAAAAGGGTCCAACAGGCTTCCAATCATTGTAACAGTGACAGATTTGATGCATTTAAATTAGTGATAATCGAATAGAAAAATATTCAGATTCAGGAAAATCGGCACAAATAATTTCTAATATCAGTGTATGCGTACTGAATAACGAATCCAATGCAAGTCAGTGGGAAAGCCGAATATTTTTCTGCTGGACCCAACAAACAAGTCTGGGGGCTTGAGAAAAAAGCTGAAATGGATGGGAAAGAGCTAAAACTAAATGGGAACAGAATGGAAACGATGCCTGCATGTCTTTCTGACTCACGTATGGTCAAGGAATAATGTTGTCAGACTATTGCGCGGTTATACGGATTTTTAAAAAGACCTACCAAACCAAACCAAATTCTTTTTTAAAGAGAAAAATTCTGAGAAACATTAGCATATGTTCACATGGAGCTTTTTAGCTTTATTTTTTCCTGCAACATTTGCGATAGCTCTCACTCCTACATTTGAGAGGTTCCTCTCTCATGCCAAATACTTAGCAAAACAGTGAAATACATATTCCCCACCCCTTTACAATGCCATTTTAAATATGCCCATTTGAATTTTGGGCATCGTCCGCCACCACCACGTCTATCGCTATGTCATTATCCAGCCCTCACTGACAGTTAGCAGAGGACCAGCAGGTGCCATGAAACCTGAGTTTGGTAAGGGCCCTCAGGTGGCCCTGTATCATACATTTGGGAGAGCTCTCGCTCCCACATTCAGGAGGTCCCTCCCTCATGCCAAATAGTTAGCCAGATAGTGGAATACATATTCCTCATTCCTTTTCGAAGATAAAACAAGCCCATTTGAATCTTGGGCTTTTCCAGGCACCACCCACATGTCCACCGTCATGTCATTATGCGGCCCTCACTTTTAATTTTCAGAGGGCCACTATGTGCTGTGAAACCTGCATTTTGTAAAGTCCACAGATCATTTTTGCCACTGGATCCCAATGGGAGGTCTGTGGAGTGAATTACTCAGGTGACAGGCAGTGCTACAGAGCTCAGGTAAAGGCCTTAGTATGGCAATGACCATGTTCCAATATGTGTAAGGGTGCGGCCTGAATAGGTCTGTGGAGCGGATTAACCGAGTCTCTTAGACCTGCTTAAAATGTACAGAAACAGGCCAATAACCGACCACCATTTTTTTTGTAAGGACCCAAATTTTGAAAATTTAAAGGAAGTGACAGTTTTATAAAGGGACAAAAGTCTCATTTAGGAGTCTGGAAAAGTCAGCAATGGTCTATGTCCAGTATCAGACAATGTAAATTGCTAATGAATATGTATGCCCTAGCTAACTAAAAATTTGTGAACAGACATATATACTGACAAGTGACAACTGAACTAAGGACAACATCTGCAAAGAGTTTGTATGTTCTCCCCGTGTTTGCGTGGGTTTCCTCCGGGCACTCCGGTTTCCTCCCACATTCCAAAGACATACTGACAGAGAATTTAGGTTGTGAGCCCCAATGGGGACAGCAATGATAATGTGTGTAAAGCGCTGCGGAATATGTTAGCGCTATATAAAAAAAATAAAGAAGATTAGAATAAAGAACTGATCGCTGTGCTGGGACAACAAATTGGACATGGTTGCTGACTGTTGAGTCTGTGCTTCTGCAGGTTTTGGACTGGAGGCCTCAGCGTCTCCATCCTGGACAACCGAGTGGGACTTAACACAGGGAAAGGGCTAGGGGTTTCACTATCAGACACAGACCTCGTACCCAGGCATTCCGTCCACCTACTGGGGTGCTGTGTATATGAGCAAAATATGGTGAATGCTGACAGAGGTATGTCGAATTTTCCTTTGTAAAGGGATATGTGGGTAAGATTTTCAACCTAGCTGCAAATATAAAGAGCTTGTTTCATTTCTCTTATTAATATTCTGTATAAGTCTGAAACATGAAGAATTGTGTGGAGGATATTAATGCATTTATGTTCCAAAATGTTCAATTGCAGATCGAAAAAACAACATCAGGCTACCAGATACATGCTTAAAGAGACCGTGAGAAGGGCAACACAATAATAAAAATTAAAATAATAGAATATATAGAGATTGAGAGTAGAAATTTGACCATTGCACAATGTACAAAGGTTTCCAAAAATTACCCCAAGGGGTCTGTATCATACATACTGAAAGACACCATGATGGAGATCTCACAAAACATTTTGCAGTTATTACAATAGGTAGAGATAGGAGATACAAGTTTCATCAACGCACAATGGGCAAAGTTTTCCAAAAATTACCCAAGGAGTCTGTATCATAGGCTCTGAAAGACATAGGGGTATACATAAATGAACACAAAGTACTTGCTGCAGAAGCAGGAGGATGAGATATTTTCCTGAACAAAATGGTTTTGGATGGTAAGGAATGGAAGAGTAAGACAACTTCCCCCCAAAAAAACATTTGGCCTGCATTTACATAACATTGCTGTCATCCGTAGGGCTTACAGAGTCGGTGGAAATCCAGCCCTTGTTTCATTTTAGAAGAGTCAGCCTGTCTGCATTTTCCATTGATAGACGTGTGTGCCTATCCGTTATGATTGCACCTGCCGAACTAAAAACCAGCTCAGAAAACACACTCGCAGCAGGGCATGGCAGCACCTCTAAGGCATACCAGGAGAGGCCGGGCCAAGTGTGCAGCTTGGGCAACCAATAGTTAACGGGCACCGAAGAATCAGGAAGGATGCTGGTATGGTCACTTAAGTAATCTTTCACCATCTTGGTCAACTTCTCCCTCTTTGTCATAGTTACACCCACAGATAGCCATTCCTGATAGGACTGTCTCTTTAGAATTGCCCAGTTGGTGGACATTTCCCCCACCCTTGAGTTGCACCTGGTATTTGTGGCCCTCCACTGTAATCCTTGTGGTCAAATGAGATGGTACCTCTGTCACCAGCGTTATTAGAGGGTAATCTTTTGAGGAAGTCTTCCACTATGGCCCTCTCACATGCATGTAGTGAATATGGCACTTCTGCCTCAGACATTAGAGAAGCAGATTTTTCCTTGTACTGTGGGTCAAGAAAGGTGCACAGTCAGTATTTCATGGTGGACAAAATGTCTTTCAAGCGAGGGTCTTGGGAAAGGCATCTAAACATGAACTCTGCCATGTGTGGCAGACTACAAAGAGTCAAACGTTTTGTGTCTTCACCAGGAAGAACAGTAACCATCCTCTCCTCCTCACGACACATAACCCCCTCCTCCTCATCAGGCCATCCATGCTGGAAAGG
The DNA here is from genome assembly GCF_032444005.1 of Ranitomeya imitator. Lineage (NCBI taxonomy): Eukaryota > Metazoa > Chordata > Amphibia > Anura > Dendrobatidae > Ranitomeya > Ranitomeya imitator. Next base: position 199,564,529 of record NC_091285.1, on the reverse strand, counting down.
CATGAAGCTGGGATTGGGAGTCCCCTCTGTAGCACAGAGCAAAAAATACTGTTCCTCCTCATCCTTCTTCTCCTGTTCATTGTCTTCACCCAATGTGGCCTGTGTGAGGCTGGCTGTGTGGTAACAGCCACTGTGCAATCTTGCTCCATAGCCACCTGCTTGGCATTGGGCAGCATGTACTTGCAATGATCAGAACACACAGGTGAATGAATTTCCCCCCACCCTCCTTCACTCCCTCCTATTAAATCTCTCCCTACTAAATCCCCACTTAACAAACAAAAACAAGTAATTGTGACAGTCTTCAGCTCTTAAAAGAGATGCTTGGAATATATAACGTTCACTATAACTTTCTATCACTCTCCCTACGCTCTTTTCACTCTTCCTACACTGAAAATATGCTTTCCCTATGCTGTTTCTGGCTGCAATGTGCGCAACATGTGCGCTGGCAGCCTTTAAATAGTCCCTATAATGCTGGAAGGCCAGCCAATCACAATAATGCCACACCCAAGATGGCACCGACATTATTGTGATTGGCAAGCCAGCCCAGTATGTTCATTGGCTGCAAATAAAGTGCCAAACATGCTGGGCGGGTCACTCGAATATGCCAAGGCAAATACCTAATTACTCGAGTAACGAATAGTCCGAATACCGTACTATTTGTGCGAGTAACGAATAGTGCCAAATGTCTTCGCTCATCACTAATTTCAAAACATGAGTATTGCAGTGCACTAGACTAGTAGTCAGACTATAAAATTATCAATTCCCATAAAATTACACTGCGGATTGCAGCTTTAAAATAGGGTCTTCTTTTGCAATTTCCTTTCCCTCATAGTCATTTTAACATTGAAATGGTGCCTACAAAAATAGGTTTTGAAAAATTCTGCGAAAAAAAATTACAAATTGCTGCTAAACTTTTAACCTTTCTAATATCCTAACAAAAAAGATATTTTAAAAGATGCTGATGTTGGCAAATGTTATTTATTAATTATTTTGTGAGGTATTACTATCTGTTTTAAAAGTATAAAATGCAAAGTTTGAAAATTGCTTAATCTAATTTTGACAAATTTTATATATTTTTGTTAATCCATGTAATCATATCAACCTAAATATACAACAAAGTTCAATGTGTCATGAAAAAGCTATCTCGGAACCACTGTTTTATATAATAGCAGACCAAAGGTATTGATACATAAAGAAACACGTCAGATTTGAAAAACTTGACCTGGTGAGGATGGTGAAAACAATATTAGGCAGAAAGAGGTTATTGGGAAGAGAGGTGAAAGCTGTTACCAGAGGAGTCTTGCAGTGGCTTTTCTTACAAAGAACAAAAGGCTTCAGCCTTTGTGATCAAACTGACAGAACCTTATTTCATTGAATATATTCTGTTGAGGTTAATTCGGTAGGCTCCCATGCTCATTACTTAGTAGTCAAACTTTTTGTATGGATAATATAATACTATAGATGGTAGAATCTTTTGAAATTTAAAAATGCCAAGCATGACAATTTTTTACCCAAAAATTGATTAGCAATGAATTGATTTGCCACGAATCACAATATTGCAAAATTTCCATTTGCCGTGAAAAGACTCCAACCTCTTTCAAACTTCTTAAAACAAACGTAGCCTTAATAATGTCCAAGTTACCTCACAATAGAAATGGATGGTAACCTGGTAGTAATCAACAGCCTGCGTTATAACACAAAGCACTGACAGACGTTTAATGTTTTTAAATTAAAAAATGGTCCAAAAATTATCCCTCTTAGTCATTTTTGAACCAGCAGACTATTCTGTGCAGAACTAATGGTGTCATTGCTCTATACTAATACACTGGTCAAAGGCAAAGGAAGCCAATTGTAACCTGAATTTGACAGTACTTCTGCTCAGATGACTGGTGCTGGTGCTTTGACTGCTGCTAGTAGCGCCCACATTTTTTGCAGTTGTATGTTTTTTCTTTTACGCTACCTCATGCATTGCCATTGTTGCTTTTAGATTTACCGTATTTTCTGGTGTATAAGACGACTGGGCGTATAAGACGACCCCCAACTTTCCCATATAAAATATGGAATTTGGGATATACCCGCCGTATAAGACAGGGGTCATCTTATACGCCCAGTCATCTTATATGGCGTGTGTGCGGCGCATATGGTTCCCAGGGTCTGGAGGAGAGGAGACTCTCCTTCAGGCCCTGGGATCCATAGTCATGTAAAAAATAAAGAATAAAAATAAAAATATGGATATACTCACCCCTCCGACGGACCCTGGCTCTAAGCGGTGCAAGCGTCTGCCTCCGTTCCTAAGAATGCAGTGAGTGAAGGACCTTCTATGATGTCGCGGTCACGCGATTGCTCACGTGACCACAACGTCATCGAAGGTCCTTCACTTACTGCATTCTTAGGGACGGAGGCAGACGCTTGCACCGCTGAGAGTCAGGGTCCGTCGGAGGGGTGAGTATATCCATATTTTTTAATTTTTATTCTTTATTATTTACATGAATATGGATCCCAGGGCCTGAAGAAGAGACTCCTCTCCTTCAGACCCTGGGAACCATCCAGGATTGCTCCCTGCAGCCGTACCCGGCATATACGACGACCCCCAACTTTTGGGACGATTTGTAGGGGTTAAAAGTCATCTTATACGCCGGAAAATACGGTACCATACATTTTGTACAATACCATAATTTTCACTATCTTTTCATCCCCAACTAATCAACCTCTGTCAAAAGGACATAATAAGAAATGCTAGGTAGTTAAAGTCCCAAAAAATCCAGTACTTGAAACAGAGCACTGTATTAGTGTGTCATATATGGATATAAAATTTGACTTGTAAAACAGGTGTGGAAAAAAAAAGTTTAGGGAATTTTATTTTGTTTTTTTTAAATTATTCTTCCTTTACAAAAAAAATAACAGCAAAATCGCTCGTGACAAGCAAGCAAGTCGTCTCTGATGGACACCGACTTCAGATTTAATTTTTCTGTAAAACAATATTGTGCTGTTTTGCTTCTGTTTTTAGTGCATTAAGGATGAAGAAAAAAAATCTTTAATTGTAATTCAAATGCATCAGGACAGATGTCTCTTGATCAGCCATACTGAGTCTGGCACTGCTGCTACTATCACCTCTACTACTCTCAACTTCTTCAGTTCTACAGTTATTCAACACCTTACCATCTGGAGTATTTGTCCAACATTTTAGGGCTTTCTCTTCCTATCTCTATTGCCGTCCTGTGAGTTCGGATGTCCCATTGTTATTCCAAATCACTCTTAAAATGGCTACTGCATTAAATACATCAGTTAAATACAGGATATGACAATATAAGGTGATAGCTGCAAGATATTATGGGGAAAGCGTGCATGGTTGCGCTTGAGGCCATGTCAGCCCTCTGTGGATGATACAATCTTCTGCAATGTGTGGAAAGTTGTTTGGAATTTTTTGGTGGTTCACACAAATAAAATCGCAAATTGTTTAAATTTGCAGGTGAGTCGCCCCGAGGGCTAGGGGTTACTCGGTACCGGGTCCTGCGGTTCACAGGGGGATGTCACGGTGGCTGCGACCCGGTCCGTGGCCCAGAGCGCCCATGTAAAAGGGAAAGGTCTTTAAAGGGATAGAGTTTATGTTCGTGATGCCACCTGTGGTATTCGGTCATGATGACCGACGCTGCTTTAGGACGTCCGCTAGGGGATGTTATGGCAGCTAGATGGTATATCTTCCCACAGGTGAAGTATATCCCCAGGGCTCCCGATGTGTAGATGGTGATATAGTAAGAGGTGCAGAGAAGAACGAGGACAAAAGTAACATAGTAACATAGTTAGTAAGGCCGAAAAAAGACATTTGTCCATCCAGTTCAGCCTGTATTCCATCATCATAAATCCCCAGATCTACGTCCTTCTACAGAACCTAATAATTGTATGATACAATATTGTTCTGCTCCAGGAAGACATCCAGGCCTCTCTTGAACGCCTCGACTGAGTTCACCATCACCACCTCCTCAGGCAAGCAATTCCAGATTCTCACCGCCCTAACAGTAAAGAATCCTCTTCTATGTTGGTGGAAATACCTTCTCTCCTCCAGATGCAAAGAATGCCCCCTTGTGCCCGTCACCTTCCTTGGTATAAACAGATCCTCAGCGAGATATTTGTATTGTCCCCTTATATACTTATACATGGCTATACATGGTTATTAGATCGCCCCTCAGTCGTCTTTTTTCTAGACTAAATAATCCTAATCTATCTGGGTATTGTAGTTCTCCCATACCCTTTATTAATTTTGTTGCCCTCCTTTGTACTCTCTCTAGTTCCATTATATCCTTCCTGAGCACCGGTGCCCAAAACTGGACACAGTACTCCATGTGCGGTCTAACTAGGGATTTGTACAGAGGCAGTATAATGCTCTCATCATGTGTATCCAGACCTCTTTTAATGCACCCCATGATCCTGTTTGCCTTGGCAGCTGCTGCCTGGCACTGGCTGCTCCAGGTAAGTTTATCATTAACTAGGATCCCCAAGTCCTTTTTCCTGTCAGATTTACCCAGTGGTTTCCCGTTCAGTCTGTAATGGTGATATTGATTCCTCTTCCCATGTGTTTAACCTTACATTTATCATTGTTAAACCTCATCTGCCACCTTTCAGCCCAAGTTTCCAACTTATCCAGATCCATCTGTAGCAGAATACTATCTTCTCTTGTATTAACTGCTTTACATAGTTTTGTATCATCTGCAAATATCGATATTTTACTGTGTAAACCTTCTACCAGATCATTAATGGTAGCAGTCTCTTTACCTTTACTGAAGACTTCAGTATCCACGGTCCAGGGCACCAGACCACAGGGCAGGCAGAGAAGTCCGGGCAGTCCAAACAAGTTCCTTTGGGTAAGTCAGGTGGTAGCCTATCACTCTGCGCTCTCTGTCTCTAAGTCCCTGCTGCCACTAAGTGTCTCAACAAGGTCTTTAATCGTTCTGCTGTCCTAGGACAGGTACCTGTATGGCAGGCAGCTCGGGCCGTATGAACTGGGGTTTGTTCTCGGTGACTCCAGGCTCCTAGGTGCTGCTGTGCCACAGGTAATTATGGCAACGTCCTTGTAGAACAATACCCTCCAGTTCTGCTCTGTGTTTTATAATCCACAAAAGCCTCGGGCTCCCGGTACCCGGATTCTTGCGCTGATACTCTTCAGAGGCCTGTTCGTGGCCTCTTGGAACTTTCACTTTCCTCTGTGCTCCACTCCTGTTTGTCCTCGCACACAGACTTCTACTACTAACTGGGCTCTCTCCGCCTCCAAACCAAGATCTTTATTCAGGGAGGCTACCCTAAAACAGGGCTTGGAGCTCCCCTCCTGGCCTAAAAGTGGAAGGTGTTGTGTGTGTGTAAACCTACCAAAGGAAATCTCACTTGTCTCCAGACATAGCACTATCCTCCCCGTGAGGAAGGGAGCACTACTGTGGTACCCGAACTCCTGGGGTGCCACACAGGGACCTGTACATTTCACTAAATTTTACACAAATTTGATTTGCATCAAATCATTTCTACTTAATAGTATAGGAGGCTTTTGAATAAGGAGTGATCTTAGGAAGAAATGTTAGCTTGCTGCTAATCTTCAGACATTATGAATCGGATGTTTTTAAACTAAATATTTGTCCCTTCCTTTGTGAAACTACCTAAATCTGTATCAATGCACTACAGATACAGACTACCGCTCATCAGCTGTCAGGTTTTGTGACAGCATGTGTCTCAACATCGGAATACAGAGCACTGCTACTTACCAGTGTGCAGGACAAGCAAGTATATTTGTTGTGTCAAAAAGCCATTGGCCTCAATTCTTCAAGACCATTGCTTTTTTAGCCTTTCTTGATGAGAGGGTAAAATGATCTTAATCAATTAAAAGGCGCACATCCTATGGAATCCTGTGTGTCTGAAAAGTGTTGTGTATTTTCATCTGTGTCTCACCACAAATCTTACTCCATTCGGGGACTGGAGTAAGATTTGTGGAGTATGGAACACTGCTACTTGTCATGAATTTGATGATTGCCCCGACTTTGCCTATTTTGTCAGATATGAGTAAAGATAGTGTCAGACTGCCAAAATTCACAAAACTTTAGAGTAGCCTCGCGATGCACCACATTTTCAAATCTCTTTATGCTAGATTTCTGGTGTAAAAGCTTTAATGAATTGGGGCCATTGTGTTTTATAAGTTCGATGTTTGATTGATATTAGACACATAAGATTTTTCCCTACATAGCTTATACTCAAAGGGCAAATTAAGAAAAAAAAAGCCTATACTTACCTTCCAGACTGGCCATGCTCCTCCACATTCCCTACTTCATCCCCTGTCATCAACATCCGGTGTAATGTAACATGGCGGATGCAGAGTGGCTGGAATATTTACATTTTTCCAAGCTTTCTTTTGCTGCTTGAATATATTGTGAACACTGCAGCCAATCAGGAGTAATTTCACATTCTATTCCGGTATCCCTAATGGGTATGCAGTAGTAAGTGAGTAGGACCGCCACTGGCCTGGAAGGTCAATATAGAGTTTTTTTGTCTTTATTAAGGTCTATTAAGGATAAGTTGCAAAGTAGGGGACAGTATCTTTATTATCACCGGATAATTGGTGTGTGATAATAAAAGAAAACTGACAAACCAGCTTCCAGAACATCCAACAATGATGGCACCCTTTATATCACTCACTTGCAATCACATGTTTCTGATGCAGTAGAGATGCTGTCGAGGACAAATTGTCATGAAGCAAAAAAGCAGAGCTGGCACCTGAAATCAAGTAGAGGAAGGAGAAAATACAGAGGCACAGTGCAGCATAGGTAGGAGTGAGAAAGGTAAAGCAGACAATTACGTCTGATCAATTACTGATACATAATAAAGCATACAATACAAACATATATGCAATGATATCATGTGCAACAGTATAGCATATGAATATTTATATAAGTATATAAAACATACAAGAAAGAATTAGAAGTATTAACAAATATCATCGTTACAAATCTAGTGATCTGATAATACAAGTCAAAGTGCCAATTGTATGTATTTGCAATAAACTAATGGTGCAGTTTAATTTATTTGATAAATTTACCTTTAAGTGTCAAATCTGTTTACTACTTTTAATTTAGGGCTGTCTTGTATAGAAATATATATTGTATATACAGTTAGGGCCAGAAATATTTGGACAGTGACACAATTTTCGCGAGTTGGGCTCTGCATGCCACCACATTGGATTTGAAATGAAACCTCTACAACAGAATTCAAGTGCAGATTGTAACGTTTAATTTGAAGGGTTGAACAAAAATATCTGATAGAAAATGTAGGAATTGTACACATTTCTTTACAAACACTCCACATTTTAGGAGGTCAAAAGTAATTGGACAAATAAACATAACCCAAAAAAAATATTTTTATTTTCAATATTTTGTTGCAAATCCTTTGGAGGCAATCACTGCCTTAAGTCTGGAACCCATGGACATCACCAAACGCTGGGTTTCCTCCTTCTTAATGCTTTGCCAGGCCTTTACAGCCGCAGCCTTCAGGTCTTGCTTGTTTGTGGGTCTTTCCGTCTTAAGTCTGGATTTGAGCAAGTGAAATGCATGCTCAATTGGGTTTAGATCTGGAGATTGACTTGGCCATTGCAGAATGTTCCACTTTTTGGCACTCATGAACTCCTGGGTAGCTTTGGCTGTATGCTTGGGGTCATTGTCCATCTGTACTATGAAGCGCCGTCCAATCAACTTTGCAGCATTTGGCTGAATCTGGGCTGAAAGTATATCCCGGTACACTTCAGAATTCATCCGGCTACTCTTGTCTGCTCTTATGTCATCAATAAACACAAGTGACCCAGTGCCATTGAAAGCCATGCATGCCCATGCCATCACGTTGCCTCCACCATGTTTTACAGAGGATGTGGTGTACCTTGGATCATGTGCCGTTCCCTTTCTTCTCCAAACTTTTTTCTTCCCATCATTCTGGTACAGGTTGATCTTTGTCTCATCTGTCCATAGAATACTTTTCCAGACCTGAGCTGGCTTCTTGAGGTGTTTTTCTGCAAATGTAACTCTGGCCTGTCTATTTTTGGTATTGATGAATGGTTTGCATCTAGATGTGAACCCTTTGTATTTACTGTCATGGAGTCTTCTCTTTACTGTTGACTTAGAGACAGATACACCTACTTCACTGAGAGTGTTCTGGACTTCAGTTGATGTTGTGAACGGGTTCTTCTTCACCAAATTAAGTATGCGGCGATCATCCACCACTGTTGTCATCCGTGGACGCCCAGGCCTTTTTGAGTTCCCAAGCTCACCAGTCAATTCCTTTTTTCTCAGAATGTACCCAACTGTTGATTTTGCTACTCCAAGCATGTCTGCTATCTCTCTGATGGATTTTTTCTTTTTTTTCAGCCTCAGGATGTTCTGCTTCACCTCAATTGAGAGTTCCTTTGACCGCATGTTGTCTGCTCACAGCAACAGCTTCCAAATGCAAAACCACACACCTGGAATCCACCCCTGACCTTTTAACTACTTCATTGATTACAGGTTAACGAGGGAGACGCCTTCAGAGTTAATTGCAGCCCTTAGAGTCCATTGTCCAATTACTTTTGGTCCCTTGAAAAAGAGGACGCTATGCATTACAGAGCTATGATTCCTAAACCCTTTCTCCGATTTGGATGTGGAAACTATCATATTGCAGCTGGGAGTGTGCACTTTCAGCCCATATTACATATATAATTTTATTTCTGAACATGTTTTTGTAAACAGCTAAAATAACAAAACTTGTGTCACTGTCCAAATATTTCTGGCCCTAACTGTATGTAGAAAACATTTAGCACAGACCTAACTACGTTGTTGCATTTTATTCCATTTCCTTTTAGAACCATTACTATACATAAACTATAGATGTTATTTTAAAGCGGCACCACAAGGTGGCAGTATGTGACTGTATGCTCACGGAATATACTGATTGATCGGTGCGAACTACTGTAGTCAGTTATATTTTCTGCAAAGCTGGACTTGGCATAAAGTGTTTCATTAATGTATGTTTACTAAAACGCGTCAATTCTTTTTTTTTTGTTTCTTTATTATCGGTGCATTTTATGTCCCTAGAGTATTTTTTTAAGCAAGATGTTGCATTTTCCAAATAGGTTTTCTTGTAAAAAAACACTTGAAAAAATACTTGTTAAAAAAAAGACCCCAAGAAAAAAAAGATGGATATTATGATGTTTTTTTACAAGACAGACAGAAAAGCTAAAGGAAAGCAGGAAAGCTGTGTATTAAGTAAGCTTGAATCCAATAGGTTTTTCATTGGCTACAAATTGAAAACTGTGGCCTTGATTCATCTTTGCTTTTGTGCTTAATTTATGTCTTGGTTTTTTTTTTTGCTTGCACGCAATTAATTATTCTAATTGTGCGTTTTTGTAAGTTTATATGTGCGTGCCCTTTTTTTGAAGGGGGGGAGTTGTTTTGTTCTGTATGTGAAGTTTAGAGATTCCAGAGGTTTTTTTCCTGATTCTTCAAATGCAATTTTTTTAAAGAAGTCACAAAATTTCGAGCAACTCGGCTCCAGTTTCCCTTTTCCTTCCCCTCCTGGAGTGGATTTTTAAGTATGCCAGTATTTTGGCGCAATTTTTGCTCGATTTTAGTTTAAGACAGACAAAAAGCAAATTTTTTATACTTTGCGCTAAATTCATAAATTGTGTGTGCCATTCTGAAGAATTTGGAGTCAATGGAAACTAATACCACAAGAATAAAAGGAAAGTGACTTAAAAACTGCAGATGATAAATCGGGTCTATGTAGACAGTATTACAATCATGATAAATGACGAGATTTGAGTTGTTTCCATCTATTTTATTTCTTGGAACTTTTTTCAGAAAGGCCGTACTGGGCCCCTGGCCCCTCAAGGGAGGCCAACATGACGTGGTCACGTGCGAGGAAAGGAGCCTTGGTGTCAAGTGGGCTTAAAGGGGTTAAAATAATGTATTTATTTGAAAAAGGGGGCGGGATTGAAGAAGGGGAAAAAGGGGGGGGGCGGAGTGAGGAGGGAGAATAGGGACAGTAATAATTTAACCGCCACTTTACAGCACGGTAGCAGAGCACCCACTCACCTCACAGCGTGAGCGAAGGAAGCTTAGTGGCGTTTCAGCAAACATGGAGGTTGATGACATACTTCAGAGGCTGAGGGAGGCAGCGCGCACACAAGCAACCGATTGGCTGCAGCAATCGGTGAGCAGCCTTCTCAGCGGGGCAACAGGATCTATCCAGGTCCCTTCAGAGGGACGCCGGCCGCGGAGGTCCAGGCCTCCGGCACGCCTGAGTCCTGAAGTCACGCCCCGGACTCAGCGCCGAGTCAGGAGCCCCTCCAGGGACCCTCCAGCAGTGAGCGCGCGCCGCGGGTTGGCCGTTGCACGCGGCAGAGCTGGGAGGAATCCGTCCAACCGGCGAAGCCTGCATCAAGGGGAGGTATCGGCCTCCCCTTCTTCTAGAGATCCACGAGGGGTGTCGGGACCAGGACCGGCAGGCCGCACCAACTCAGGTGAGCCTGCTCGGCGTGTAGTGACAGGAGGACACAGCAGACGGGGGACTTACCACCAGGCCTCTCAGCGGGGAGCACATCACGGGTGGCGGCATGCCGGCCCTGTCAGCAGCGCTCTGCCTGGGACAGAGCAGGGCACGTCAGGGCTGGGTTTGACGCAGCAGCATAGGCCAGTGGAAAGCACTGCGCACACCCCCTTGCCCTCTCATGTTAGCAGCGATTCCCAGCACGGGCAGCCTCAGGTTGGCTCAGTTATAGTGACTACGGCAGCGGCGGCTACAGGGACATCCACAACCAGGTCTGGGGCTGCGCGAGACAACAGTGGGCTGTCTGAAGTATCCGGCGATCAACACGGTCAGAATGTGGAAGAGGATTCAAGGCATCAGGCTTCAGGATTTTCGGCTGCCGGGTCCATAGCGCTCGGGCAGCTAGGGGAGAACAATCCTTTTTTCTCATATACTCCCTTGTTAACGGCGCCTTTGGGTGGTGGTCGGGATATGCTTACAGGGGGTGTTAACGGGGGGTTAAGTTTGATTATGCATGGGCTTAGAGATCTAGCTTCCTTATGGGGGTCCGGGGGCGCGTAAGTAGGTGCACCCCTGTCTGCCGCTTGGATTGGGAATTCTGGGGGGATTCCTGTTTTGGGGGGTTTATTAAGGGATATTAGTAGCGTGGATTCGAGGGAGGTGACGGCAGAAGGCACCAGGAGCGATAATGTAGGGTCAGGGGCTGCTTCACCCTCGGCTTCAATGTCTGTAGCCAGTCAAGCAGGGAAAGGGGAGAAAGAGAGAGAGGACTTGGCGCGGTTAGACGACGTGGCATGGGCTGAAGTCTATGTCTGTTTGGAAGGCCCGTTGGGGGCGCATTTAAAAAATGACACGAGAGAGAAGATATGGAAAGGTGAATACATTGAGATATTTTCATTGTTACCCTTGGAGAGATTCAATTTGGATAGGTTCAGGAAAGATGATTCTAAAAGAGAAGTTGACGAAAAAAGGAGATATAGATTGATTCCCAGAACTTTTGCGAACTGGCTCCAGGCGTTTGCCATTTTGGCTAGTGTAATCGGTGAAAAGGCTCCGGAGCATTGCTCGGGCCTTTTTTGTTATATGGATGCCATAGGTGAAGCTTATCGTGTTTACGGGGGTCAAGGCTGGTTGAGATTCGACGAACAATTTCGCCAGCATAAAGCGATTAGGCCTAGCATTCATTGGGACCACAAAGACATAGCTCTTTGGATGCGGGTGATGGTTCCATCACGTATAAGGTCCGGGCCGGGATTATGCCGATGGGCCGGGCATTTTGCAGGAGGTTATCTTTGGCAACCGCAGGCGTAAAATCTCCAGTTCATTTCATAAGATTGAAAAAAGAACTACGGGAAGATTTGGCAGTCTGGTCATAATTTTTGGAGGATTACAATGATAAATTCTTATGGATCAATCCAGTGGTAGATGCAGAGGTCTTGGACTTGTTTATCACGGTAGTGGATGACCGAGGGCTGGTCAGTGTCAAAATTGAATAAGTTTCTAGCAGGTCTTGCGTTTGGTTTCAAAGCCCGTGGTTCAGGTGATGTTACAAAGTCCTTTTTGGTGACCCAAGCGCTAAAGGGATGGAGTAAAGGGTGGATGGTCAAGGATATGCGACGCCCTGTCTCATATGAGGTATTATTAATTTTAGGGGATCAGCTGGAGACAGTGTGTCTATCACGGGAGGAGGTAGATCTTTTTAGGGCGGCTTTTGCGCTAGCATTTTTTGGAGCCTTTCGTTTGGGTGAATTGGTGAGCCCCTCAAAAGGTAAAAAAGGTGGTGTTTTGAGGGAAGACATCAATGCGTACAGCGACAGGGTCGAGGTTTTTATTCGGTCTTCCAAGACTGTTGTGCAGGGTAAAGTTTGTAAGGTGGTTTTGTTCACCGTAGCGGGTTCCCCCATGTGTCCAGTTTGGTGTGTGAACAATTTTATGAGGTGGGGTGGCATGTTGTCCGATCCTTTTTTAATTCATGATGACGGTTCATTCTCATCCCGCTTTCAATTCATCGCGGTATTTAAACAATGTTTAGTATCGGGAGGTATTTCGCCGGTGGATTATAGTGGGCATTCATTTAGGATCGGCCCGGCGACAGAAGCGGCTAGAAGGGGCTTGGGGGAAGATGTGGTTAAGAAAATTGGGCGGTGGGAATCGATAAGATTTAGATCTTACATCCGCCCGAAATTTGTTTGATACTTGTTAGTTTTTTCAAGAATACGAGGGTTTAACGATTTGTTATTTGTTTCAGGCAACGAGCACCGGCTGGTATGGCATATGGGCCACTCTTTCGTTTTTTGGGCCGCATTGAGGGCATCAGGTCAGCCTAATGGATGGCAACTAAGTTTCCCGAAAGAGTTGGTGATTTTGCGTTAGATCGGAAAGCGCCGGATGGTCTGGAGTCAATTTTTGCCAGAGTTTCACCAATTCGTACGTTTAGATCGGGCACCGGTCGTAATTCATTTAGGAGGGAACGACTTGGGTAAAAGGCCATGTAGGGAGTTAATAAAAGACGTGAAGTTCGATATGTTAAGGCTTTGGGCTATGTTTCTGAAAATTCTGGTGGTGTGGTCAGACATTATTCCTAGGAAGGTTTGGCGTGGGGCACGGTCTCTTGAGGGGATAAATAAGGTGAGAATAAAAGTGAACAGGGCGATTTTTCGTTTTATGTTGCAAAATGGAGCTGTGATGGTGCGACATGTGAATCTGGAATCAGGAAAGGGAGAATTTTGGAGATCGGATGATGTTCACTTGAACGCGATCGGCACCGACATGTGGTGTTTGGCCATTCAGGAGGGTATCAAAACGGAATTGAAAGTGTGGCGGGACATAAATGTTTGAGGGGTCAGAACATTTATGTTGATGGCGGGGGAGGGAGGTCCTCGAAGTTGGTGAAAAGGGGGATGGCGGTTTGATGGGGGGGATTGCTATTGGTCCTGGACTCCCCCTGAGTGGATTTCGAGTGGATGTGTGTTGTGAATTCTGCTCTTGGGTTCCCTCCAGTGGTTGTTGGTGGGAATGCAGTTGTCTCTGAGTCACAGTCCTGGCCAGGTGTATCTGCTAATTGCTGTTCTGACTGGGATATTTAAGTGTGCAGGATTCATTAGCCCCTGCCAGTTGTCAATGTTCTATTGCCAGTAATGGTTCTCTGCCTGGCCTCACCTGCCTGCTGCCATTTCAGATAAAGATAAGTGTCTTTTTCTTTTTCTTAGGCTCACAGGCTGTGTGTCTATTTTTTGTGAGGTTCATAGTTTCTATTTTGTTCCAGCTTCGAGTGTCCTGTTGTTTTCTCAGTCTGGTTGGATTCGCTGGAGTTGGAGATATACTCTCCACACCTTTAGTTAGGTGGTGGAGTTTTTTGTATTTTTCTGCTGTGGATATTTTGTAGATTTTGTGCTGACCGCTCAGTATCCTGTACTATACTTTCCTATCTAGGTAGAAGTGGCCACCTTTGCTAAATCTGTTTTCTGCCTGCATGTGTCTTTTCCTCTCCTACTCACCGTCATTATTTGTGGGGGGCTGCCTATACTTTGGGGGTCTACTCTGAGGCAAGTCAGTTTTCCTATTTTCTATCTTTAGGGATAATTAGTCCTCCGGCTGTGTCGAGGTGTCTAGGTCTGGATAGGCACACCCCACAGCTACTTCTAGTGTCTGTGATAAGTTCAGGGTTAGCGGTCTGTATAGTTACCACTACTCCAGCGAAGGTTTTTTCATGTTGTTCCAAGGCCGCCTGATCATAACAGTTGTGGTACATCATTCTGTGGAAGGGATGATTAAGGGGCTTGGAATTAGGTTGGTTTGGCCGGGTTGGTCACTAACTGCCTCCGAGCTGGTGCTTAGCGGCTGGGGGCAAGACTGGAGGCCAAAAGGTTTAAAGAATTTGGCTTATCTGCAATGCTTATTTGTGGCTTCGAGGACCACCCCTTCCTGGGAACATTGTTGACTTGTTGTAATTTTATGTTAATAAAAGGCTGCTGTGTGTTGTGAATTCTGTTGTCAAGCTCCCTCCTGTGGTCGTGAATGGTACTTCGGCTGGTTCTGTCCATGGGCTTCCTCTGGTGGTTGTGAGTGGGGCTGCGGCTTCTGAGTTTCCTTCCACAGGTGACGAGGTTGATTCGTTGGCTGGCTGCTCTATTTAACTCCACTTAGATCGTTGCTCCATGCCACCTGTCAATGTTCCAGTATTGGTCTTGTTCACTCCTGGATCGTTCTTGTGACCTGTCTTCCCAGCAGAAGCTAAGTTCCTGCTTGTTTTTCTCTTGTTTGCTGTTTTTCTGTCCAGCTTGCTATTTTGATTTTTGTCTTGCTTGCTGGAAGCTCTGGGACGCAGAGGGAGCGCCTCCGCACCGTGAGTCGGTGCGGAGGGTCTTTTTGCGCCCTCTGCGTGGTCTTTTTGTAGTTTTTTGTGCTGACCGCAAAGTTGCCTTTCCTATCCTCAGTCTGTTCAGTAAGTCGGGCCTCACTTTGCTAAATCTATTTCATCTCTGTGTTTGTAATTTTCATCTTTACTCACAGTCATTATATGTGGGGGGCTGCCTTTTCCTTTGGGGAATTTCTCTGAGGCAAGGTAGGCTTTATTTTTCTATCTTCAGGGCTAGCTAGTTTCTTAGGCTGTGACGAGTTGCATAGGGAGCGTTAGGAGCAATCCACGGCTATTTCTAGTGTGTGTGATAGGATTAGGGATTGCGGTCAGCAGAGTTCCCACGTCTCAGAGCTCGTCCTATATTATTAGTAACTATCAGGTCATTCCATGTGCTCTTAACCACCAGGTCCATTATTGTCCTAACCACCAGGTCATAACAGCTGTGGCCATTTAATCCAAATTTGATCTAATGTCATTCTTTTGGGTTTTTTCTTCATAGGGGTGTTCAGCTCTCCTTGGTGATTAAAATGTGATAAGTAAAATGTTATAAGAGGTGGTGGAGCGTTTAGTTCTAAAAGGCGGTCAGGAGTCACGGGTACCCCATCACGTCAAGAAAGGCCGTACTGGGCCCCTGGCCCCTCAAGGGAGGCCAAGATCAAGGTCACGTGCGAGGAAAGGAGCCTTGAAAGGAGCGTTTAGTTCTTAAAGGCTGTCAGGACCCCATCACGTCATGTTTTATACCAATTTTTATTGTGCAAACTAACAGCATAAAAAGTGACAATCAACTACACATTTTGTAGTAAACATACCCTACTGTTAGGCCATGTTCACACAATCCTTTTTTTAATGCGGAACCGCCGCGATTTTGCCGCTGCGGGTCCGCAGCTGTTTTCCATGCAGGGTACATTACAATGTACACTATGGAAAACAGGAACTGCTGTGCCCACATTGTGGAAAATCACGAAAAAAGCCGCGCTGAATAGCTGCGGTAAAAAAGAAGTACCATGTCACTTCTTTTTGCGGAACTGCAGCGGTTCTGCACCCATAGTCCTCCATTGTGAGGTCAAACCCGCAGTAAAACCCGCAGACGAAAAAAATATCTGCTGGTTTTCTGCGGTTTGTGGTGCAGAACCGCTGCAACAGGATGTGCGTGGGAGGAGTGTGGCTGTCCCCTCGTGCCCCAATCCCACCCCACCATGCTCCGATGCCACCCCCCGTGCTCCGACGCCCCCCCCCCCTGTGCCCTCATCTCCCCCCCCTTATTCTTACCGGGCCTCCCGGTGTCCGTCCGGCCGTCTTCTCCCTGGGCGCCGCCATCTTCCAAAATGCAGCAGCACATGACAGAACGGGGGCGCAGGATGGGAGCAGCACATGACAGAACGGGGCCCAGGATGGGAGCAGCACATGACAGAACGGGGGCCCAGGATGGGAGCAGCACATGACAGGATGGGGGCGCAGGATGGGTGCAGCACATGTCAGAATGGAGGCGCAGGATGGGAGTAGCACATGTCAGAATGGAGGCGCAGGATGGGTGCAGCACATGTCAGAATGGAGGCGCAGGATGGGTGCAGCACATGTCAGAATGGAGGCGCAGGATGGGAGCAGCACATGTCAGAATGGAGGCGCAGGATGGAGCAGCACATGTCAGAATGGGGGCGTAGGATGGGAGCAGCACATGTCAGAATGGGGGCGCAGGATGAAAGCAGCACATGTCAGAATGGGGGCGTAGGATGGGAGCAGCTCATGACAGGATGGGGACGCAGGATGGAGCAGCACATGTCAGAATGGGGGCACAGGATGGGAGCAGCACATGTCAGAATGGGGGCGTAGGATGGGAGCAGCTCATGACAGGATGGGGACGCAGGATGGAGCAGCACATGACAGGATGGGGACGCAGGATGGAGCAGCACATGACAGGATGGGGACGCAGGATGGAGCAGCACATGACAGGATGGAGACCATATACCAATATAAATGCTCGCCACCCGGGCGTAGAACGGGTTCAATAGCTAGTATATATATATTGTGAGGCAGTGACCAGTGTTACACCTAGGGGGCACTGTATGTTCTCCCCAGGATATGCACGGAGGCGTATTGAGGCTATGGGAATGCATTGCAGGCACAGGTGTAGCTGGGATTGCAATGGTGAAGCAGTCACCAATGTCACAGGTAGGAGGTCGCTGTGTAGTCTCCCCAGGATATGCACGGAGGTGTATGAAGGGCAAAGGAGTGCATGGCAGTCACAGGCATAACTATTACTGCAATGCAGGTTAAATGTAATAATAAATAAGTGCTAGTCTTGGACATGTTAGTGTCCAAGGCAGATGTGGGGAAAATCTGCTCTGGAATGTGTGTTTTGAAACTGACTGCAGTATGTTAGCCGCTGCAGTCCATTTCCTTTCCGGTCTGGGTTTTCCAGGTGGCTTGAGGCTACAGGTTTCTATATTAAAAGCCCTGTAGGATGGAGTCAGGTGTGTCAGGGTCAGAGTCAGTGTCCGGCTGGTGTTTGGAGGAGAGCATGAGGCTCAGCAGAGCTTTGTCGATTCACGGTGACACAGAACAGAGTGGAGCCAAGCAGCCAGGGAATAAGAGACGCCTGGCATCCAGAGCTACCACAGCACTGCCGTCACCCACAGGAACTGGTCAGAGGAGGACCAGCGTGTTTAGTGGCTGCAAACCTTTGGAGAGGTTGTGAGTAAAGCCGTGAGTAAAAAGAGTCAGTGATATAGCGGTGCAGGACACCCAAGGGAACTAGTCAGAAGAGGACTGGTGTGTTTAGTGCCTGTGACATGTAAAGCTGTGAGTGAAAGAGACATTGACACAGTGTGCAGTCACCCACGGTAACAGGACAAAAGGAGGTTCAGCGTGTTTATAGGCTGCAAACTAATGAAGTGAAGCTGTGTGTAGGAGACTTTGTCACGGCGTGCAGTCGCCCACGGAAACAGTGATTCGAAGCCGTGTACTATGAAGTGCTGTGGACGGATGTGAAGAAAACACTGATATTATTTGCACTTGTGTGAATTGGACTTTAATGCTGTGAGGAAACAGATTAAAGAGACTTTTGTGTTGGAATTTTGTGGATCACTGCCTCTTCGCTGCGTACGGTGCTACCGCTGCACTACAATATATTTATTTCATTCATAGTTAACACTGGTGTTAGCAGATTACTTGCATTAGCAAATGCAAGGAAAAAGCATGACAAACATGTCCTAGCTTAAGGACTTATTCAGACACTCCCTCATTCCACCAACCACACATACATTAAAGGGTTATTCTTGCCACCATTAGAGAAAATCATCTATCTCCAGGATATGTGATAAATCCCCCAGTGATCAGCAAGTTATCTGAAATGCTGCCTAGAATGGAATGGTAACCATGTGTGTACACCACTGCTCCATTCTTTGCTTGTAGAATTGCCCCAAAAAGGAGCTATCTCTAGCTATAGTATTTTAGAATCCCACTCATGAGCCCCATTGGATGAACCCTAACCAATGATAAAGTTATCATCCAACCTTGGAGTCACCTTTACTTCTACACACTAAAAGCTTGGCTTGTACCAAACTGGCTCAAAGAGTCCCACAAATTCCTTCATCTGACATGTGTAGAGCTACTTACTCCATTTCTAACCTCTTAGATCTATTGCTATTTGCTTATACTTTGTACGCTCACATAGGCAGGGCTCCAACCAAATGTGTGTGGAGAAAATATATCATTCCCTGTATGCCCAAAGATGCACCAAATTTACTAAGAGGTACATGTTCTTAATAAATTCAGAGCTACTCACTTGAGCAGGCTCCACGTCCAAGACTGGAGTCCAAAGCATCTTGACAAGTTCCCACCATTATTTATTTATTCTTTGTACCACTATATGTTCAACATTTGGTACAATGTCTCATCCAATATTGTGCAATGGAAATTCTATAATTGTTACTGGAACTAAACAACATAAACACATGTAAGAATGTGTTATAATTATAATAGAATAAAATGTAATAAATAGCAATAGATCTACTAATCTAATGGACGTTTCAAAACACTTCCCATAAGCAAGGAAATGTTACAATAAAAATATTAAGGTGACAAGAAATACATATGCTTACTGGATTTTCCTTCATTTGTTGACTTTTAGCATTAAATTTATTAGAATTGTCAGCAAAATGTAGATTAATCTCTCCCCAAATCATACCTGCTTGGGTACATACAGTATAAGGTAAGGTTCAATGCCCTCCGACTTCCTTGCTTTTGTAACATTTTGGTCCTTTAACCCCTTAGTGACAGAGCCAATTTGGTACTTAATGACCGAGCCAATTTTTGCAATTCTGACCACTGTCACTTTATGAGGTTATAACTCTGGAACGCTTCAACGGATCCCGCTGATTCTGAGATTGTTTTTTCGTGACATATTGTACTTCATGTTAGTGGTAACATTTCTTCGATATTACTTGCGATTATTTATGAAAAAAACGGAAATATGGCGAAAATTTTTAAAATTTTGCAATTTTCAAACTTTGTATTTTTATGCCCTTAAATCAGAGAGATATGTCATGAAAAATAGTTAATAAATAACATTTCCCACATGTCTACTTTACATCAGCACAATTTTGGAAACAAAATTTTTTTTTGTTAGGGAGTTATAAGGGTTAAAAGTTGACCAGCAATTTCTCATTTTTACAACACCATTTTTTTTTAGGGACCACATCACATTTGAAGTCATTTTGAGGGGTCTATATGATAGAAAATAATGAAGTGTGACACCATTCTAAAAACTACACCCCTCAAGGTTCTCAAAACCACATTCAAGAAGTTTATTAACCCTTTACGTGCTTCACAGGAACTGAAACAATGTGGAAGGAAAAAATGAACATTTAACTTTTTTTTGCAAACATCTTAATTCAGAACCATTTTTTTTATTTTCACAAGTGTAAAAACAGAAATGTAACCATAAATTTTGTTATGCAATTTCTCCTGAATACGCCAATACCCCATATGTGGGGGTAAACCACTGTTAGGGCGCACCGCAGAACTTAGAAGTGAAGGAGCGCCGTTTGACTTTTTCAATGCAGAATTGGCTGGAATTGAGATCGGACACCATGTCACATTTAGAGAGCCCCTGATGTACCTAAACAGTGGAAACTCCCCACAAGTGACACCATTTTGGAAACTAGACCCCTTAAGGAACTTATCTAGATGTGTGGCGAGCACTTTGAACCCCCATGTGCTTCACAGAAGTTTATAACGTAGAGCCGTGAAAAAAAAAAATTGCATTTTTTCTACAAAAATGATCTTTTTGCCCACAAATTTTTATTTTCACAAGGGTAACAAGAGAAATTAGACCACTAGAGTTGTTGTGCAATTTCTCCTGAGTACGTCGATACCCAATATGTGGGGGTAAACCACTGTTTGGGCGCACCGCAGAGCTTGGAAGAGAAATAGTGCCGTTTTACTTTTTCAATGTAGAATTGGCTGGAATTGAGATCGGACGACATGTCGCGTTTGGAGAGCCCCTGATGTGCCTAAACAGTAGAAATCCCCCACAAGTGACCCCATTTTGAAAACTAGACCCCCCATGGAACTTATCTAGATGTGTGGTGAGAACCTTGAATGCCCAAGTGCTTCACAGAAGTTTATAATGCAGAGCCGTGAAAATAAAAAATATTTTTTTTTCCACAAAAAAGATTTTTTAGCCACCAAATTTTTATTTTCACAAGGGTAACAAGAGAAATTGGACCCCAAAAGTTGTTGTCCAATTTGTCCTGAGTATGCTGGTACCCCATATGTGGGGGTAAACCACTGTTTGGGCGCACGGCAGAGCTGGGAAGGAAGGAGCGCCGTTTTGGAATGCAGACTTTGATAGAATGGTCTGCGGGTATTATGTTGCGTTTGCAGAGCCCCTGATGTACCTAACCAGTAGAAACCCTCCACAAGTGACCACATTTTGGAAACTAGACCCCCCAAGGAACTTATCTAGATGTGTGGTGAGAATTTTGAATGCCCAAGTGCTTCACAGAAGTTTAGAATGCAGAGTCGTGAAAATAAAAAATATTTTTTTTTCCACAAAAAAGATATTGTAGCCCCCAAGTTTTTATTTTCACAAGGGTAACAGGAGAAATTGGACTGCAATAGTTGTTGTCCAATTTATCCCGAGTACGCTGATGCACCATATGTGGGGGTAAACCACTGTTTGGGCGCACGGCAGAGCTCGGAAGGGAAGGAGCGCCTTTTTGGAATGCAGACTTTGATAGAATGGTCTGTGGGCATTATGTTGCGATTGCAGAGCCCCTGATGTACCTAAACTGTAGTAACCCCCCACAAGTGTCCCCATTTTGGAAACTAGACCCCCCAAGGAACTTATCTAGATGTGTGGTGAGAACTTTGAATGCCCAAGTGCTTCACAGAAGTTTAGAATGCAGAGTCGTGAAAATAAAAAATATTATTTTTTTCACAAAAAAGATTTTGTAGCCCCCAAGTTTTTATTTTCACAAGGGTAACAAGAGAAATTGGACCCCAGAAGTTGTTGTCCAATTTATCCCGAGTACGCTGATGCCCCATATGTGGGGGTAACTCACTGTTTGGGCGCACGGCAGAGCTCAGAAGGGAGGGAGCACCATTTGACTTTTTGAGCGCAAAATTGGCTGTCGTGTTTGGAGACCCCCTGATGTACCTAAACAGTGGAAACCCCCCAATTCTAGCTCCAACCCTAACCCCAACACACCCCTAACCCTAATCCCAACCTCATCCATAATCCTAATCACTAACCCTAACCATAATCACAACCCTTACCCCAAAACAACCCTAATGTCAACCCTAACCATAACCCTAATCAAAACCCTAAATCCAACACACCCCTAATCCTAATCTCAACCCTAACCTCAAACCTAACCCTAATCCCAATACACCCCTAATCACAACCCTAACCTTAACCCTAATCCCAAACCTAACCCTAATCCCAAGCGTAACCCTAATGCCAACCCTAACCCTAATACGAACCCTAATCCAAACCCTAACCCTAATCCCAGCTCTAACCCTAACTTTAGCCCCAACCCTAGCCCTAACTTTAGCCCCAACCCTAACCCTAGCCCTAGGGCTACTTTCACACTTGCGTCGTTTGGCATTCCGTCGCAATCCGTCGTTTTGGACAAGAAACGGATCCTGCAAATGTGCCTGCAGGATGCGTTTTTTGCCCATAGACTTGTATTGCCGACGGATCGTGACGGATGGCCACACGTCGCGTCCGTCGTGCACTGGATCAGTTGTGTTTTGGCGGAGCGTCGGCACAAAAAAACGTTCAATGAAACGTTTTTTTGTACGTCGCATCCGCCATTTCTGACCACACATGCGTGGCCGTAACTCCGCCCCCTCCCCCCCAGGACATAGATTGGGCAGCGGATGTGTTGAAAAACTACAGCTGCTGCCCACGTTGTGCACAATTTTCACAACGTGCGTCGGTATGTCGGGCCGACGCATTGCGACGGCCCCGTACCGACGTAAGTGTGAAAGAAGCCTAACCCTAAGTTTAGCCCCAACCCTAACCCTAAATTTAGCCCCAACCCTAACCCTAAATTTAGCCCCAACCCTAGCCCTAACCCTAGCCCTACCCCTAACCTAACCCTACCCCTAACCCTACCCCTAACCCTAACCTAACCCCAACCCTACCCCTAACCCTACCCCTAACCTAACCCTACCCCTAACCCTAACCTAACCCTACCCCTAACCCTACCCCTAACCTAACCCTACCCCTAACCCTAACCCTACCCCTAACCCTACCCCTAACCCTACCCCTACCCCTAACCCTAACCCTAACGCTACCCCTAACCCTAACCTAACCCTAACCCTACCCCTAACCCTAACCTAACCCTACCCCTAACCCTACCCCTAACCTAACCCTACCCCTAACCCTAACCCTACCCCTAACCCTAACCCTAACCCTACCCCTAACCCTAACCCTAACCCTACCCCTAACCCTAATTTTAGCTCCAACTGCTGTTCTCCTGCCGGCCGGCAGATGGAGACAGATGGCGGGCGCACTGGGCATGCGTCCGCCATGTTCTGCTGCCGGCGGCCAGGAGGAGCAGCAAGAGGATCCAGGGACCTAGGTGAGTATGCTAGGGTCCCCGAATCCCCCTATTTCTCTGTCCTCTGATGTGCGATCACATCAGAGGACAGAGAATTACACTTTACTTTTTTTTTTTTTTTGCGGTCGCCGGTAAACAGTTATTACCGGCGATCGCAAAACAGGGGTCGGTAATACCGACCCCAATCATGCTCTTTGGGGTCTCGGCTACCCCCGGCAGCCGAGACCCCAAAGATTCTCCCGGTGCCGGCCGGCGGGCGCACTGCGCATGCGCCCGCCATTTTGAAGATGGCGGCGCCCACCGGGAGACACGAGGAGCATCGGGGGAGCTAGGTGAGTATTGGGGGGCCACCTGGGACCCCTTTTCTCTGTCCTCCGATGTGCGATCACATCGGAGGACAGAGAAATTAAAAAGAGATCGCTTTTTTTTTTTTTTTTTTTTTTTTGCGATCGCCGGTAAACGGTTAATTACCGGCGATCGCAAATGCGGGGTGGGTTAAAAACCCCCCGAATCATGTTCTCTGGGGTCTCGGCTACCCTCGGCAGCCGAGACCCCGGAGAAAATCGGCCTCTGGGGGGCGCTATGGACTTTTTCCACAGCGCCGTTAATTAACGGCGCTGTGGTTTAAGTACCCTTAGCGGCCGCCGTTAAAAGGCGTATCGGCGGTCGCTAAGGGGTTAAAGAATGTCGTTATGATTGGCCCTGTCCACTGTATAAAGTATAAAGAAATAGATCCTGCAATAGAAAGCAGGTCTCGAAGACCTCATTGCAATAAGGACAGGGTGAGCCAAGATCTAGCCTCTGTTCTGTTTCTGAGTGTGTCGGACCCCGAGAAACTTTCATATTACAGAACCCTAGGTAAGATTTTGTGTAAAGGGTGAAATAATATCCCTGGAAAAATCCCTGTAAATTCCAATCCTCCCAAGAACGACATTAAGTGATAGCCCATATTATCTATTTATCTATTTATGCCTTATTATCTATTTTACCACTATTACAATGTATCTGACAGCAAAATCCACATACGTTTTCATTTCTATTTATGACACTGTTCCTCACTGTTAAACATTATCTCAGTTATGACAATGAAGTCTTTCTAGTCTGTTTCTAAAAAAAAAACTGACCAGTAAATAAAACCCAAGACATCCAGTCCATGTCATACTCCCTAAATCAAAACTAATTGAATTTCCCAATAAGTGACATTGTCAGAGCCCTTCTAGATATTGGACTGTGTCTAGACAGACTGGATGTCTTCCTGCCCAGTCGTAAATCAAGGACAAGAGCTGGTTTAACACTGACCCCCTGTGAAAACTAAGGACATCCTCTTGTCTCTTGGCCAATAAATATTGATTTGATTTTTTAGAATAAAGGAGCATTTTAAGAGTCGTGGTGAACACCCAAGTTGTAACCTAGTTAATGTAGGGGTCAAAAATGATATAAATAGCTCTTGATAGGAAATTCTGCAGAACAAAACAAAAGTCATTGTCATTAGTCGGGAACTTGAGTAAAGAACACAGTTAACATTTAGTAAATTGTCTCATAATTAGTGTCTACCAAGACATTGATAACCTACAATGTAAAATACTTGGAGCCTCTTCATAAATATCAGTTGAATACCTGATATTGATTGGTATAGTTGTGGCGTAATAAACCCATGTATATAACTAAGACACCCATAAAAAAGTAGTTCTCAGCTCAGGCTGGTCTTGTCTACATGGATGGTTTGATGGTACCATATATCAAGGATTGATGGTAGTTTAGATACCCCTTTTCTCCTGCAAGTGATGGGTTAAAAATAAAACCTGATGGTATCATTGGCCAACATTTACATTTTTGCTACATTCTGTAGTCACCTTACATGCCTGTTGGAGATTTACTAACTTTTTGGATCTTTTTAACACTATTTAAAATACATAATGTACATAAAAACACTTTAAAATTAAGCTATGCGGCTGAAAAGACATTTTTTTGCTGTTGTGGCTGAGGAAAAAGGTTTTTTATCAAATGACACATTTCAACTCCAAACCGGTGTCTTTTCGATCTTTTTTTTTTTTTTTTTTTACATGGAAAATACTCTATTTTGACATTGAAATACATTGTTTATTAAAGAACCTGTTTCATTAGCCTTAGCATCAAAAAATGTATTTTCAGCCTATTTTTAAAGTTTTTTTTATCCCTGTTGGTGAATTTTTCTGGATTTCTCCAAGCCATGAGGCAACTGGACTTTTTTTTTAGATGGTTACAATTGATGAGAGGACCCATGGAAGTTCGGGTTTGGCTACATTTTAGAAATAGAAATCAATAGTGACACGAACTTTGGAGTTGAAATCTCTCTCTCTTTCTCTCTCTCTCTCTCTCTCCATCCCGAACTCCCGAACTGTAAAATAGACTTCCAAAAGAAGTCCATGTTCGGAGTTCAGCACCGGACGGTAAGAACCCCAAAATTTACAATTTGGGTTCACTCATCTCTAGTGCTTCCTCCATAATTTCCAAAGTCAGCAATACCATTTTTGCATTTTTTATTTTCTCCTCTAATAGGGTCACTCTATTGTGTACACTTTTTGTCCTTCCACAGCACCTTCCAAATACATAATATTGTCACGGGGTTACCGCAGAGGAGCCAGAAGACCGCAGCATCTGATTGTCCAGACTCCTGCACTGAAAATAAGTACTTCTTTTTTAAATGGTGTTTATTTCTTTTGGCAGAACAGGGGTTAATCAGCTATGTTGGGAGCTCTGGAAGTTTGAGCTCTCAGCTGTGCTTGGTTAGCCATGCCCATCCCCTTTATAATCTGGGTCCTTATTGAAACCCATGTCAGAGCTAGCTTCTACTGTATGACTTGAAGGAGAGGTGTTTATACAGTGCCTTGCGAAAGTATTCGGCCCCCTGGAACTTTTCAACCTTTTTCCACATATCATGCTTCAAACATAAAGATACCAAATGTAAATTTTTGGTGAAGAATCAACAACAAGTGGAACACAATTGTGAAGTTGAACAAAATTTATAGGTTATTTTACATTTTTGTGGAAATTCGAAAACTGAAATTGGGGCGTGCAATATTATTCCGCCCCTTTACTTTCAGTGCTGCAAACTCACTCCAGAAGTTCATTGTGGATCTCTGAAGGATCCAATGTTGTCCTAAATGCATAATGATGATAAATATAATCCACCTGTGTGTAATCAAGTCTCCGTATAAATGCACCTGCTCTGTGATAGTCTCAGGGTTCTGTTTGAAGCACAGAGAGCATCATGAAGACCGAGGAACACAACAGGCAGGTCCGTGATACTGTTGTGGAAAAGTTTAAAGCCGGATTTGGATACAAAATGATTTCCAAAACTTTAAACATCCCAAGGAGCACTGTGCAAGCGATCATATTGAAATGGAAGGAGTATCATACCACTGCAAATCTACCAAGACCCCGCCGTCCCTCTAAACTTTCATCTCAAACAAGGAGACGACTGATCAGAGATGCAGCCAAGAGGCCCATGATAACTCTGGATGAACTACAGAGATCTACAGCTGAGGTGGGACAGTCTGTCCATATGACAACAATCAGTCTTAGGCTGGTTTCACACTAGCGTTTTTGAATGCATGCGTTTTTTTTAAAAAACGCATGGTACAAAAACGCATGTAAATGCGTGTAAACGCTGCGTTTTTTTTTAAAAAAAACGCAGCGTTTACACGCGTTTACATGCGTTTTTGCATGCGTTTGCGTTTTTTGTGCATTTTTGGGAAAAAAAAAAAAAAAAAAAGGTTACAATAACCAACCAATGAGAATAGAGTGGGCTAGAGAGGGCGTACATGATTGGGACTCAATATATAGACCCTAGGGGTACATAAAGTTTCAGAGCTTGCTACTGTTTCCGGTGTCACGATGGATCTTTCAATAGCGAACTTTAATTTCCAACTGGAGTTCAGCTTCAAGATTTTCCTTGCCTGTGTTTTTGCTTGGGAGCAAGACCGAAACCGCCAAAGATGGAGAAGGAGACAGCGTCGGCGTTTTTGGAGGCACCCCATCATTGAAGTGCGTGAGACCCGCGGAGCATATCACACCCTGTATGCGGAGCTGAATGCCAACCCGGAGAAATTCCAGGATTACACCAGAATGTCGCAAGATTCTTTCCGTGAATTACTGTCTCATGTCGAAGGTTCCATACGGCGACAGGACACACGGCTCCGTAGAGCAATTCCACCCGAGGAACGTCTGTTGGTGACATTACGGTACGTTCCAAAAATAAACCAATGATAGTCAAATTTTGGGGTTATGACATGTATTTTGGGTTGTTTTTTTAAAATTTTTCTTATTGAAAAACAACATAAAATAAGAGCCGTTTTATAATGTTTTTTTTGGTTTCTTTTCCTTCTAGATTTCTGGCCACAGGAGAGAGTTTATCTTCCCTGCACTTCCAATACCGCCTTGGAATCTCAACCCTGTCCGGAATTGTTGTGGACACCTGTCGTGCGTTATGGAATGTACTCCGTGAGGAGTTTATACCCGTACCCACCGTGGACATGTGGCGGGAAATATCCAAAACATTTTTGAACGTGTGTGATTTTCCAAACTGTTTAGGGGCGGTGGATGGGAAGCACATCCGCATTGTTAAACCTGCAAGAACCGGATCTGAGTTTTTTAATTATAAAAAATATTTTTCGATAGTGCTCATGGCAATAGCGGATGCGGAGTGTCGCTTCATCGCCGTGGACGTTGGAGCTTTTGGCCGTGGCAATGATTCCCAGACCTTCAAGAGCTCTGATATGGGCCGCCGTGTGTATGGCAACAATTTTAATTTCCCACCTCCACAGCCTCTCCCCAACACTCAAGGGTCACCGCTGCCATTTGTTATGGTTGGGGATGAGGCCTTCCAGATGTGTGAAAATCTCCTGAAGCCATATTCTAGTAGGGACTTGGACCATACTCGCAGAATATTCAACTACAGACTGACAAGGGCAAGAAGAACCGTAGAGTGCAGCTTTGGCATTCTGGTTGCAAAATGGCGCATTCTCGCAACAGCCATCAATCTAAAAGTGGAAACAGTGGACGAGGTGGTCAAAGCCTGTGTGGTTCTACACAATTATATAATGGCTAAGGAGCGACCCCACATTGAACTTGATGAACCAATTTCACACCCATTGCCCGATTTTCATCATCACCCGATGAGGTCAACTGCAGCCGTTGGTCTTATGCGTGACCAATTTGCGGCCTATTTTGTGTCCGATATTGGACGGGTTTCATGGCAGGACAATGTTGTTTAAATGTCCTGTTGTATGTTAATGTTTACCAAATATTAAATACTGATACCAATTTTTCAAATTAATAAACTTTTTTGTGTTCACCAGGTCTCCTGTCTTTTTCCTCTCTAAAGGTTGAACAAAGATGGGCAGTAGTAGTATATCATAATTTGTAATCCAAAACAAGGAGTGGGTGATAGTTGATGAGGTAATAATTTGATTTTTTTAATCATAATTGACCTCTGTTGCACTCCCTATTTTGGTTTACAAACAATGATATAAACACGCATACTTATAATGTAACCAGATTTAAATTTCTTTATTGGTAATCTTCTTGACGTCATTGCGTCACGACTGGCACGCTCTCTATTCCCGTCAAGTCAAGTGTAAGAAATAATGAATTCATGATGAACATAAACATGATCATGAATTCAAAATTTCTTACACCTGCCAAGGTGAGGATAGATAGTTAGCGTGTGCCAACCATTGTCCCATCAGTTTGACAAACATTGTCACATAATGTGCTATATAGAATATGGTGAATATACAAGTCAGTAATCAACTAAACAGGTCAGGTGTCTATTTTGACATCTGACCGGTTCAGTTGAGTTCTGAACTTGATTTACACCATTTTCTCTTTGTACAGTGACACTACACCAGTTAAAAATTAAAAATAAGAGTATGGAAATAACTACTATTTTTTTGGCCAACTCATATCTGTATACTAAAGAAACACATATAGATGTTGTCTGGTATTTTATACTACTGGAGATATGTGTAGGCCAAAAGAATAAAAGTGTGTAAACGCAGTTTATTGGTGTGTATTTAGAGCGGTGAAAGACACAATAAACCAAACATAATTGTTGAAAATAAACTTTTTTTTATTGGGGAAAAACACAAATTTATTTTTTTTTACCGCGCCGGGTTGAACCACGCCGGCTTGGGGTTGAGTGCCGTAACTGGGGGGTATTTAGAACTGAAGCCTGGCTCACCGTGGAGGAGGCAGAGGTTGCAGGAGAATGGGCAACAAAACTTGAAGGGTCTGGAAGTTCGGGGATGGGGCTTAAAACATGAGGGGCTTGAGACAAACTGCACGGTTGAGACACATCGGAAGGTGATGGGGGAGGAATAAACAAAGTTTTCTGTTTCTTATGGGTTTTGCCAGTTTTCTGTGTTTTCCGGGTTGGGGGAAGTCTTTTGGGGCTAGGGTGTAAACTTTGGGTGGGAGACACGTCAGGACCCGGCTCCACAATTTCACAGTCAGTCTCCATTGTGGAGCGCTCGGCAATCTCTGAGTCCAATGGGGGGAAAGATAAAGTCCCGCCTGGGTCCTGGTGCCTCGTTGGGGGGGGGGAAACAAAAACCCTCCCAGGATCCTGGTGCCTCGTTGGGGGGGGGGGGGGGGAAATTAACACCCTCCCAGGGTCCTGGGGCATCGTTGGGGTGGGGGAAACAAATCCCATACCAGCGTCCTGCTGCATTGCTGGTGGGGGGGAACATAAAGCCATGGATGGTTCTTGGTGCATCGGGGTGGGTCCTGCCCGGAAACGTATGGCTTGGTCATGCATCATGGGGTGCCCGGTGCGATACGCCATGGATGTGTCCTGCTGCATCGGGGGGTTTCCTGCCCGGAAAGCAACGCCTCGGTCCTGCTGCATCGGGGTTGGTCCGGTCCGATATGCCAGGCCTCGGTCCTCCTGCATCGGGGTGGGTCCGGTCAGATATGCCAGGCCTCTGTCCTGCTGCATCGGGGGTGGGCCGGTCCGATATTGCATGGATGGGTCCTGCTGCATCGGGGGTGGGCCGGTCCGATATTGCATGGATTGGTCCTGCTGCATCGGGAGGTTGCCGGGCCGATAAGCCACGCCAGGGTCCTGCGTCATAGAGGTGTCAGCGGAGGAGGTCCAAGCCGGAGCAGCGGTCGTCACGGTGGTGGCGGTGGGATGTCCAACAGCACTCGTCATCGTGTTGGCGCTGTACTGGAGAACACCTGTTGAGGGAATAGAGGTGGCCGTGCAGTGGTATGCAGCAGAGGTAGGAATGGTGTTTACTTCGGACAGTGACGGCACAGTTGGATATGCCGCCACATTACGACTCTGACTCTGCTGCATAGCCTGCCCCAAAGCAACATTGCAGGCCTGCATCACACTCAGCTGGAGATCAGGGCTAAGGTGTTCCGACATGCTCTGGTGGATTTTATTAAAAAAATGATGAGCTGGCTTCTGGAGGTCGGCTTTAACTTGATCAAGGCTTTTAGCGACATCCTGGATGCGGCACTGTAACAGGTTATGGGACACATCCATTTTGTCACTTAAAGCCTTGATAGCTTCGTGTAAAACCGAGCTCAAGTGCAAAAACTCGGGCATGAGGGACCTATCCGAAGCCCTCTGTCGCTGCCGGGATGAGCCCGCAAAAATGGGTGCAGCGAAAGAGGACTGCGAAAGGGGAAGACCTGATGGGCCAGCTCCCTGGTCTCCAGTGACTGTGGAAGACCCACCTGGTGCTGCGCTGCTGGATGGCTGGGACGGGTCCGTGGCTGTCGGCTGAAGGACCGCTCCAGAACCTGTGGCGACAGTCGTGCAGTGTGTGCTGTGAAAAAATAAAACAGAAAATTAATACCAAACGATAACAAGACGGTACATCCTATGGAATTAAAAATGACAGATTATGTCAATGCAATACAACCGGAGGCATGTGACAAATACTTACGTTCTCAAGAGAAGGACCGGTCTCAGGAAGGCCAGCACACGGTGGTACTTGTACAGCCGGTGCCTTGCTCCGGAACCACTAGCTGCACTCTTCTCTGCACGCAGGTCCTTGTTGAAGCGGTCCTTCATGGAACGCCAACGTATTCTTACTTTGTCCACTGTGAAATAACAATAAAATATAATGGTCAGAATCAGGACTTTTGGCCATGCTGTCGTGACTGTGTGTGATGACAGAAACTACGAAAAGTTTCTGTCATCACACACAGTCAAGAGAGCATGGCCAAGGTCTGTTTCTTCACACTATCGTGCAATACTTACCAAATGCATTACGGACCCGTGGCGTTGAATTCTCCCAGCCATCCCACAACGCTTGGGCCACCTCACTCCACAAACGACGGATAACACTATTGACGGAGTGCTGTTGATCCCGGCTGTCCCACAACGGGACTCGCTCCTGTACCAGAGTGATTAGCAGGTCATTATCGATGTGGTCATCGTCCCGTTGTGAAACCTAAAATTTAATTAAAAAAAATTAAGTTTGCTCAACCACATTTAAAAAAAAAAAAAAAAAAAATGAGAAAGGGCAGAAATATGAAAGACAACTTAAATAAGGACAGTCTGCCTGGTATACATACCCGCTGCCGTCTTCCACCTGGACCTTGACTCCGCTGCTCCGTACCTCTCTGTCCCTCAGTTGAAGTGCTCTATAGAATAAAAAAAATATAATTGCCTCGTGTCGATGTGACAGTCAATACTTACCAAGCTGACGGAACAAAAAATTACCTCGCTCACATGATCCACTTCTGATTGCCGTGGCTGGAATTCATCATCAGACGAAGAAACCGGAGAAGACATTCTGATGCGTGTTGAAAGAAAAACATTGAAAAAATTAGGACATGTAGATCCAAAAAATTGAAGAATAATGCATTGGCAAGGATATACTCACATTGCTCTGTGTCTTGTCCAACAATGCGTCCGGGCAGGGTGCTGTCTTCCTTGGAGTCTGATGAGAAGTGACCAGAAACTTCCCCCAGCCTTCCTTTTATAACCCTTCAGCTATGGGGGAGCCTTATCAGTGTCTAGACAACCTTATCTTAACTATGGTGCCAAAAAAAACGCATGCTTCAAAAAAACGCATGCGTCAAAAAAAACGCATGCAAACGCATGTCCAAAAAAACGCATGCGTCTCCATTGACTCCAATGCAATTTTTTTCCAAAAAAAAACGCATGTAAACGCATGCGTTTTTTTGGAAAAAAAAAACGCTTTGCAAAATACTACATGTTGCATTTTAGAAAGTGAACGCATGCAGTTAAAAAACGCATGCGTTCAAAAACGCGGACAAACGCGAACATCAAAAAACGCACGCGTTTTTAATGTTAAATATAGGGAAAAAAACGCATGCGTTTTTTTTTGTATAAACGCATGCGTTCAAAAACGCTAGTGTGAAACCAGCCTTAGACTGCACAAATCTAGCCTTTATGGAAGAGTGGCAAAAAAATCCATTTCTCAAAGATATCCATAAAAAGTGTTGTTTAAAGTTTGCAACAAGCCACCTGGGACACACCAAACATGTGGAAGAAGGTGCTCTGGTCAGATGAAACCAAAATCTAACTTTTTGGCAACAATGCCGATATGTTTGGCATAAAGGCAACACAGCTCATCACCCTGAACATACCATCCCCACTGTCAAACATGGTGGTGGCAGCATTATGGTTTGGGCCTGCTTTTCCTCAGCAGGGACAGGGAACATAGTTAAAATTGATGGGAAGATGGATGGAGCCAAATACAGGAACATTCTTGAAGAAAACCTGTTGGAGTCTGCAAAAGACCTGAGACTGATATGGAGATTTGTCTTCCAACAAGACAATGATACATACATAGTAACATAGTAACATAGTTAGTAAGGCCGAAAAAAGACATTTGTCCATCCAGTTCAGCCTATATTCCATCATAATAAATACCCAGATCTACATCCTTCTACAGAACCTAATAATTGTATGATACAATATTGTTCTGCTCCAGGAAGACATCCAGGCCTCTCTTGAACCCCTCGACTGAGTTCGCCATCACCACCTCCTCAGGCAAGCAATTCCACATTCTCACTGCCCTAACAGTAAAGAATCCTCTTCTATGTTGGTGGAAAAACCTTCTCTCTTCCAGACGCAAAGAATGCCCCCTTGTGCCCGTCACCTTCCTTGGTATAAACAGATCCTCAGCGAGATATTTGTATTGTCCCCTTATATACTTATACATGGTTATTAGGTCGCCCCTCAGTCGTCTTTTTTCTAGACTAAATAATCCTAATTTCGCTAATCTATCTGGGTATTGTAGTTCTCCCATCCCATATTAATTTTGTTGCCCTCCTTTGTACTCTCTCTAGTTCCATTATATCCTTCCTGAGCACCGGTGCCCAAAACTGGACACAGTACTCCATGTGCGGTCTAACTAGGGATTTGTACAGAGGCAGTATAATGCTCTCATCATGCGTATCCAGACCTCTTTTAATGCACCCCATGATCCTGTTTGCCTTGGCAGCTGCTGCCTGGCACTGGCTGCTCCAGGTAAGTTTATCATTAACTAGGATCCCCAAGTCCTTCTCCCTGTCAGATTTACCCAGTGGTTTCCCGTTCAGTGTGTAATGGTGATATTGATTCCTTCTTCCCATGTGTATAACCTTACATTTATCATTGTTAAACCTCATCTGCCACCTTTCAGCCCAAGTTTCCAACTTATCCAGATCCATCTGTAGCAGAATACTATCTTCTCTTGTATTAACTGATTTACATAGTTTTGTATCATCTGCAAATATTGATATTTTACTGTGTAAACCTTCTACCAGATCATTAATGAATATGTTGAAGAGAACAGGTCCCAATACCGACCCCTGCGGTACCCCACTGGTCACAGCGACCCAGTTAGAGACTATACCATTTATAACCACCCTCTGCTTTCTATCACTAAGCCAGTTACTAACCCATTTACACACATTTTCCCCCAGACCAAGCATTCTCATTTTGTGTACCAACCTCTTGTGCGGCACGGTATCAAACGCTTTGGAAAAATCGAGATATACCACGTCCAATGACTCACCGTGGTCCAGCCTATAGCTTACCTCTTCATAAAAACTGATTAGATTGGTTTGACAGGAGCGATTTCTCATAAACCCATGCTGATATGGAGTTAAACAGTTATTCTCATTGAGATAATCCAGAATAACATCCCCCAGAAACCCTTCAAATATTTTACCAACAATAGAGGTTAGACTTACTGGCCTATAATTTCCAGGTTCACTTATTTGTTTGAAGCATGATATGTGGGAAAAGGTTGAAAAGTTCCAGGGGGCCAAATACTTTTGCAAGGCACTGTATGAGAAGTTTGGATGAGTTATCTGTGACTGTAGCATGGGTTTGTAAGTGTCATAATTCCCTTCCCTCTTCTTGCTTTGGTTTTTCTCCACCCTCCCCTCCCAATGCATTCCTCTGTTATATGTGAGTGAATATTTGTATGACTGGTATTTTCAGTTATGTTTGTTCGCGCTGCCTTGTTTGTCAGGTTGGTGTACTGAGGTGCAGCACGGCAGCACCCCTCTTCCTTGGGTGGAGGAAGAGAACAGATGGAGGGTGGATTCAGGAAATAAGGCAAGGGTGGAGGTCCCGGCATCTTCACCTTCAGAAGTATCTCGGGGAATAGGGCGAGCAAGGGTGCCCTCTAGTGTTTGGGACAGGAAAGGAAACCCTGGTCTTGGGTCACCTAACAGCTGAGTTTGACAAATATACTGTCATATCTACATGCAAGTATCTTAGCAAACAAATAAACTGCAAAAAGGCGCCAGCTGTTTTTTCACATGGCTGACATGCCTTAAATAAAGTTTTTTGATAATTTTATCATCAGGTTTGGAGTGCCTCCTTCAGTCCCTTTTCTTTGTTAAACTACAAAAAGTTACTGAAAAATGTTACTAAAATGATTTTTGATGGGATTGGCACTAATGTTATATGGGGGTGATGAAGCTCCAATTTGCGCTGGTGAATGTTTAGATGTAACAGACTAAAGGTTCACATCTTGGTGATTTAACAATGTGCATTAATACAAAAAGTTCTGTTGTATTTGTAAATGTATATATTATAATAAGTAGGTATAGTATATTAATTTTCCTTTTTTATTACTTACTCAAAAGGATCATCAAATAATTTGAGACAATACTTATAGAACAATAGAGCCTTAATGGTGAATAACCAAGCATTTTGTTATTTAGAGATTATCTGTCCTTCACTAGTTTGTCTTATTGGAAAACGCATTTGCTGAGTCATCATGAATTGCATAAAAGCCTGTCATTGGGGAGACTTCCACATGTTAGTAATTCGCAATACTGATAACTAGCTGGCAGCAAACATATAAAGCTTTCTGCTTGGGTAGTTATGATCTAAAGCAATTGTAAAATAACAGAGTGGCATTCTAAATTTTAGAAACAAAAATGGTAAACAGGTGGATAGCATTCCAAATGTGGAGGAATAGGAGAGCAGCCTTTGGGAAAGAAGGTTCTTAAAGTGAACATGTCAGCAGGATTTTGCTAAGTCACCTACAGACACCATCAGGTTGCTGCTGTTATCCTGATTATAATGATATCTGGGGTGAAGAAATCCATCTTGTAGTTGTTGTGTAATCAGTGTTAGAAGTTTTCCGTTAATGATATGCTCATTCTCTGGGGCTGGCCTGTAGGTAGAGCCTTATCTTCCTGCTCAAACCCGGAGAATCCAAGGAAAGACCTGCTCATGGGCCACCCCAATGCACAAACAGTCTGTCTCTATGATGAAGAAGATGTCTGTGCTTCGGGTTGGCCTGTGGCTATGTCTTTCCTTGGTTTCTCTGGCTTAGAGCAGGAAGATAAGACTCTGCCTACAGTCCAGCCCCAGAGCACGAGCATCTCATTAACTGAAGAACCACAAGATGGATTACTTCACCCCATGTATCATTTTAATCAGTTAAACACCGTCAACCTGACAACACCAGTAGTTTACTTAGTAAAATCCTGCTGACAGGTTCACTTTAAGTTTTAAAGTAAACCTGTCAGTGGATTTGTGCTGCCTGACTCAGAAATAGGATCTATCATTACATAGTAACATAGTAACATAGTAACATAGTTAGTAAGGCCGAAAAAAGACATTTGTCCATCCAGTTCAGCCTATATTCCATCATAATAAATCCCCAGATCTACGTCCTTCTACAGAACCTAATAATTGTATGATACAATATTGTTCTGCTCCAGGAAGACATCCAGGCCTCTCTTGAACCCCTCGACTGAGTTCGCCATCACCACCTCCTCAGGCAAGGAATTCCAGATTCTCACTGCCCTAACAGTAAAGAATCCTCTTCTATGTTGGTGGAAAAACCTTCTCTCCTCCAGACGCAAAGAATGCCCCCTTGTGCCCGTCACCTTCCTTGGTATAAACAGATCCTCAGCGAGATATTTGTATTGTCCCATTATATACTTATACATGGTTATTAGATCGCCCCTCAGTCGTCTTTTTTCTAGACTAAATAATCCTAATTTCGCTAATCTATCTGGGTATTGTAGTTCTCCCATCCCCTTTATTAATTTTGTTGCCCTCCTTTGTACTCTCTCTAGTTCCATTATATCCTTCCTGAGCACCGGTGCCCAAAACTGGACACAGTACTCCATGTGCGGTCTAACTAGGGATTTGTACAGAGGCAGTATAATGCTCTCATCATGTGTATCCAGACCTCTTTTAATGCACCCCATGATCCTGTTTGCCTTGGCAGCTGCTGCCCGGCACTGGCTGCTCCAGGTAAGTTTATCATTAACTAGGATCCCCAAGTCCTTCTCCCTGTCAGATTTACCCAGTGGTTTCCTGGGACATTACAAATGTCTGTTTCACTCTGAAAATATCCATCATTTACAGAGAAAAAAAATACTTTGAAATGGGAGAGGAGAACACAGTGACTGCAGTAAATGTGCTCAGGATCTGCAATCACATGTGTCTGATGTCACTCCTTCCCTCTCCTTCTGGGGGCTTGCAAAAGAAGGGGGAGGATAAAGTATTGGATCACAATGAGGAGCCATTTTCCGTTGGTGACTGCAATGATATATAGATATGAGGCTCAGTGAACTGTATCACACATGATAGGATTAGACACACATCTCAGCAGACTGTACCACATATGATAGGATTATGTACGTGGCTCAGTAAACTGAATCACACATGATGGGTTTAAATACACGGCTCAGCAGACTGTACTACATGTGATAGGATTAGATATGTGGATCAGCGGACTGTATCACACATGATGGAATTAGATACATGGCTCAGCGGACTGTATCACACATGATGGGATTAGATACATGGCTCAGCGGACTGTATCACACATGATGGGATTAGATACATGGCTCAGTGGACTGTATCACACATGATGGAATTAGATACATGGCTCAGTGGACTGTATCACACATGATGGAATTAGATACATGGCTCAGTGGACTGTATCACACATGATGGGATTAGATACATGGCTCAGCGGACTGTATCACACATGATGGGATTAGATACATGGCTCAGCGGACTGTATCACACATGATGGGATTAGATACATGGCTCAGTGGACTGTATCACACATGATGGAATTAGATACATGGCTCAGCGGACTGTATCACACATGATGGAATTAGATACACGGCTCAGCGGACTGTATCACACATGATGGGATTAGATACATGGCTCAGTGGACTGTATCACACATGATGGAATTAGATACATGGCTCAGTGGACTGTATCACACATGATGGGATTAGATACATGGCTCAGTGGACTGTATCACATATGATGGGATTAGATACTCTGCTCAGTGGACTGTACCACATATGATGGGATTAGATACATGGCTCAGCGAACTGTACCACATATGATGGGATTAGACACGGCACAGTAGACTGTACCACATATGATGGGATCAGACACACGGCTTAGTGGACTGTACCACATATGATGGGATTAGATACACGACTCAGCGGACTGTACCACATATGATTTAATCAGATACATGGCTCAGCGGACTGTACCACATATGATGGGATTAGATACATGGCTCAGCAGACTTCACCACATATGATGGGATTAGATACGTGGCTAGTATTTTTTAATTCTCACTATTCTCAGCGGACTGTATCACATGATGGGATTAGATACGTGGCTCAGCAGACTGTACCACATATGATGGGATTAGATACACGGCTCAGCGGACTGTATCACATGATGGGATTAGATACGTTGCTCAGCGGACTGTACCACGCATGATGGGATTAGACACGGCTCTGTAGACTGTACCACATATGATGGGATTAGATACATGGCTCAGCAGACTGTACCACATATGATGGGATTAGATACGTGGCTAGCATTTTTTAATTCTCACTATTCTCAGCGGACTGTATCACATGAAGGGATTAGATATGTTGCGCAGCGGACTGTACCACATATGATGGGATTAGATACATGGCTCAGCGGACTGTACCACATATGATGGGATTAGATATAAGGCTCAGCGGACTGTACCACATATGATGGGATTAGATACACGGCTCAGCGGACTGTACCACATATGATGGGATTAGATACACAGCTCAGCGGACTGTACCACATATGATGGGATTAGATACACAGCTCAGCGGACTGTACCACATATGATGGGATTAGATACACGGCTCAGCGGACTGTACCACATATGATAGGATTAGATACACAGCTCAGCGGACTGTACCACATATGATGGGATTAGATACGTTGCTCAGCGGACTGTACCACATATGATGGGATTAGATACATGGCTCAGCTGACTGTACCACATATGATGGGATTAGATACATGGCTCAGCGGACTGTACCACATATGATGGGATTAGATACACGGCTCAGCGGACTGTACCACACATGATGGGATTAGATACATGGCTCAGCGGACTGTACCACATATGATGGGATTAGATACGTTGCTCAGCGGACTGTATCACATGATGGGATTAGATACGTTGCTCAGCGGACTGTACCACATATGATGGGATTAGATACATGGCTCAGCGGACTGTACCACATATGATGGGATTAGATACGTTGCTCAGCGGACTGTATCACATGATGGGATTAGATACGTTGCTCAGCGGACTGTACCACGCATGATGGGATTAGACACGGCTCAGTAGACTGTACAACATATGATGGGATTAGATACATGGCTCAGCGGACTGTATCACATGATGGGATTAGATACACGGCTCAGCGGACTGTATCACATGAAGGGATTAGATATGTTGCGCAGCGGACTGTACCACATATGATGGGATTAGATACATGGCTCAGCGGACTGTACCACATATGATGGGATTAGATATAAGGCTCAGCGGACTGTACCACATATGATGGGATTAGATACACAGCTCAGCGGACTGTACCACATATGATGGGATTAGATACACGGCTCAGCGGACTGTACCACATATGATGGGATTAGATACACAGCTCAGCGGACTGTACCACATATGATGGGATTAGATACGTTGCTCAGCGGACTGTACCACATATGATGGGATTAGATACATGGCTCAGCGGACTGTACCACATATGATGGGATTAGATACATGGCTCAGCGGACTGCACCACATATGATGGGATTAGATATAAGGCTCAGCGGACTGTACCAGATATGATGGGATTAGATACACGGCTCAGCGGACTGTACCACATATGATGGGATTAGATACATGGCTCAGCGGACTGTACCACATATGATGGGATTAGATACGTTGCTCAGCGGACTGTATCACATGATGGGATTAGATACGTTGCTCAGCGGACTGTACCACATATGATGGGATTAGATACATGGCTCAGCGGACTGTACCACATATGATGGGATTAGATACATGGCTCAGCGGACTGTACCACATATGATGGGATTAGATACGTTGCTCAGCGGACTGTATCACATGATGGGATTAGATATGTTGCTCAGCGGACTGTATCACATGATGGGATTAGATACACGGCTCAGCGGACTGTATCACATGATGGGATTAGATATGTTGCGCAGCGGACTGTACCACATATGATGGGATTAGATACATGGCTCAGCGGACTGTACCACATATGATGGGATTAGATATAAGGCTCAGCGGACTGTACCACATATGATGGGATTAGATACACGGCTCAGCCGACTGTACCACATATGATGGGATTAGATACACAGCTCAGCGGACTGTACCACATATGATGGGATTAGATACACAGCTCAGCGGACTGTACCACATATGATGGGATTAGACACACGGCTCAGTGGACTGTACCACATATGATGGGATTAGATACATGGCTCAGCGGACTGTACCACATATGATGGGATTAGACACACGGCTCAGCGGACTGTACCACATATGATGGGATTAGACACACGGCTCAGTGGACTGTACCACATATGATGGGATTAGATACGTTGCTCAGCGGACTGTATCACATGATGGGATTAGATACGTTGCTCAGCGGACTGTACCACGCATGATGGGATTAGACACGGCTCAGTAGACTGTACCACATATGATGGGATTAGATATAAGGCTCAGCGGACTGTACCACATATGATGGGATTAGATACATGGCTCAGCGGACTGTACCACATATGATGGGATTAGATACGTTGCTCAGCGGACTGTATCACATGATGGGATTAGATATGTTGCTCAGCGGACTGTATCACATGATGGGATTAGATACACGGCTCAGCGGACTGTATCATAGTAACATAGTAACATAGTAACATAGTTAGTAAGGCCGAAAAAAGACATTTGTCCATCCAGTTCAGCCTATATTCCATCATAATAAGTACCCAGATCTACGTCCTTCTACAGAACCTAATAATTGTATGATACAATATTGTTCTGCTCCAGGAAGACATCCAGGCCTCTCTTGAACCCCTCGACTGAGTTCGCCATCACCACCTCCTCAGGCAAGCAATTCCAGATTCTCACTGCCCTAACAGTAAAGAATCCTCTTCTATGTTGGTGGAAAAACCTTCTCTCCTCCAGACGCAAAGAATGCCCCCTTGTGCCCATCACCTTCCTTGGTATAAACAGATCCTCAGCGAGATATTTGTATTGTCCCCTTATATACTTATACATGGTTATTAGATCGCCCCTCAGTCGTCTTTTTTCTAGACTAAATAATCCCAATTTCGCTAATCTATCTGGGTATTGTAGTTCTCCCATCCCCTTTATTAATTTTGTTGCCCTCCTTTGTACTCTCTCTAGTTCCATTATATCCTTCCTGAGCACCGGTGCCCAAAACTGGACACAGTACTCCATGTGCGGTCTAACTAGGGATTTGTACAGAGGCAGTATAATGCTCTCATCATGTGTATCCAGACCTCTTTTAATGCACCCCATGATCCTGTTTGCCTTGGCAGCTGCTGCCTGGCACTGGCTGCTCCAGGTAAGTTTATCATTAACTAGGATCCCCAAGTCCTTCTCCCTGTCAGATTTACCCAGTGGTTTCCCGTTCAGTGTGTAATGGTGATATTGATTCCCTCTTCCCATGTGTATAACCTTACATTTATCATTGTTAAACCTCATCTGCCACCTTTCAGCCCAAGTTTCCAACTTATCCAGATCCATCTGTAGCAGAATACTATCTTCTCTTGTATTAACTGCTTTACATAGTTTTGTATCATCTGCAAATATCGATATTTTACTGTGTAAACCTTCTACCAGATCATTAATGAATATGTTGAAGAGAACAGGTCCCATTACTGACCCCTGCGGTACCCCACTGGTCACAGCGACCCAGTTAGAGACTATACCATTTATAACCACCCTCTGCTTTCTATCACTAAGCCAGTTACTAACCCATTTACACACATTTTCCCCCAGACCAAGCATTCTCATTTTGTGTACCAACCTCTTGTGCGGCACGGTATCAAACGCTTTGGAAAAATCGAGATATACCACGTCCAATGACTCACCGTGGTCCAGTCTATAGCTTACCTCTTCATAAAAACTGATTAGATTGGTTTGACAGGAGCGATTTCTCATAAACCCATGCTGATATGGAGTTAAACAGTTATTCTCATTGAGATAATCCAGAATAACATCCCTCAGAAACCCTTCAAATATTTTACCAACAATAGAGGTTAGACTTACTGGCCTATAATTTCCAGGTTCACTTTTAGAGCCCTTTTTGAATATTGGCACCACATTTGCTATGCGCCAGTCCTGCGGAACAGACCCTGTCGCTATAGAGTCACTAAAAATAAGAAATAATGGTTTATCTATTACATTACTTAGTTCTCTTAGTACTCGTGGGTGTATGCCATCCGGACCCGGAGATTTATCTATTTTAATCTTATTTAGCCGGTTTCGCACCTCTTCTTGGGTTAGATTGGTGACCCTTAATATAGGGTTTTCATTGTTTCTTGGGATTTCACCTAGCATTTCATTTTCCACCGTGAATACCGTGGAGAAGAAGGTGTTTAATATGTTAGCTTTTTCCTCGTCATCTACAACCATTCTTTCCTCACTATTTTTTAAGGGGCCTACATTTTCAGTTTTTATTCTTTTACTATTGATATAGTTGAAGAACAGTTTGGGATTAGTTTTACTCTCCTTAGCAATGTGCTTCTCTGTTTCCTTTTTGGCAGCTTTAATTAGTTTTTTAGATAAAGTATTTTTCTCCCTATAGTTTTTTAGAGCTTCAATGGTGCCATCCTGCTTTAGTAGTGCAAATGCTTTCTTTTTACTGTTAATTGCCTGTCTTACTTCTTTGTTTAGCCACATTGGGTTTTTCCTATTTCTAGTCCTTTTATTCCCACAAGGTATAAACCGCTTACACTGCCTATTTAGGATGTTCTTAAACATTTCCCATTTATTATCTGTATTCTCATTTCTGAGGATATTGTCCCAGTCTACCAGATTAAGAGCATCTCTAAGCTGGTCAAACTTTGCCTTCCTAAAGTTCAATGTTTTTGTGACTCCCTGACAAGTCCCCCTAGTGAAAGACAGGTGAAACTGCACAATATTGTGGTCGCTATTTCCTAAATGCCCAACCACCTGCAGATTTGTTATTCTGTCAGGTCTATTAGATAGTATTAGGTCTAAAAGTGCTGCTCCTCTGGTTGGATTCTGCACCAATTGTGAAAGATAATTTTTCTTGGTTATTAGCAGAAACCTGTTGCCTTTATGGGTTTCACAGGTTTCTGTTTCCCAGTTAATATCCGGGTAGTTAAAGTCCCCCATAACCAGGACCTCATTATGGGTTGCAGCTTCATCTATCTGCTTTAGAAGTAGACTTTCCATGCTTTCTGTTATATTTGGGGGTTTGTAACAGACCCCAATGAGAATTTTGTTACCATTTTTCCCTCCATGAATTTCAACCCATATGGACTCGACATCCTCATTCCCTTCGCTAATATCCTCCCTTAAAGTGGACTTTAGACAAGACTTTACATAGAGACAAACCCCTCCTCCTCTCCGATTTTTACGATCCTTTCTAAACAGACTGTAACCCTGTAAGTTAACTGCCCAGTCATAGCTTTCATCTAACCATGTCTCGGTTATTCCCACTATGTCAAAGTTACCTGTAGATATTTCTGCTTCTAGTTCTTCCATCTTGTTTGTCAGGCTTCTGGCGTTTGCGAGCATGCAGGTTAGAGGATTTTGTTTTGTTCCAATCTCCTCACTGTGGATTGTTTTAGAAATGTTCTTACCTCCCTTCTGAGTATGTTTTCCTGGGTCGTCTTTGTTCGAGTCTAATGTTTTTCTTGTTTATCACATGATGGGATTAGATATGTTGCGCAGCGGACTGTACCACATATGATGGGATTAGATACATGGCTCAGCGGACTGTACCACATATGATG
This sequence comes from Ranitomeya imitator, assembly GCF_032444005.1. NCBI lineage: Eukaryota > Metazoa > Chordata > Amphibia > Anura > Dendrobatidae > Ranitomeya > Ranitomeya imitator. Next base: position 199,520,704 of record NC_091285.1, on the reverse strand, counting down.
GGATTAGATATAAGGCTCAGCGGACTGTACCACATATGATGGGATTAGATACACGGCTCAGCCGACTGTACCACATATGATGGGATTAGATACACAGCTCAGCGGACTGTACCACATATGATGGGATTAGATACACAGCTCAGCGGACTGTACCACATATGATGGGATTAGACACACGGCTCAGTGGACTGTACCACATATGATGGGATTAGATACATGGCTCAGCGGACTGTACCACATATGATGGGATTAGACACACGGCTCAGCGGACTGTACCACATATGATGGGATTAGACACACGGCTCAGCGGACTGTACCACATATGATGGGATTAGACACACGGCTCAGTGGACTGTACCACATATGATGGGATTAGATACGTTGCTCAGCGGACTGTATCACATGATGGGATTAGATACGTTGCTCAGCGGACTGTACCACGCATGATGGGATTAGACACGGCTCAGTAGACTGTACCACATATGATGGGATTAGATATAAGGCTCAGCGGACTGTACCACATATGATGGGATTAGACACACGGCTCAGCGGACTGTACCACATATGATGGGATTAGATACACGGCTCAGCGGACTGTACCACATATGATGGGATTAGATACACGGCTCAGCGGACTGTACCACATATGATGGGATTAGATACACAGCTCAGCGGACTGTACCACATATGATAGTAGATACATGGCTCAGCGGACTGTACCAGATATGATGGGATTAGATACACGGCTCAGCGGACTGTACCACATATGATGGGATTAGATACACAGCTCAGCGGACTGTACCACATATGATAGTAGATACATGGCTCAGCGGACTGTACCACATATGATGGGATTAGATACACGGCTCAGCGGACTGTACCACATATGATGGGATTAGATACACAGCTCAGCGGACTGTACCACATATGATAGTAGATACACAGCTCAGCGGACTGTACCACATATGATAGTAGATACACAGCTCAGCGGACTGTACCACATATGATAGTAGATACACAGCTCAGCGGACTGTACCACATATGATAGTAGATACACAGCTCAGCGGACTGTACCACATATGATAGTAGATACACGGCTCAGCGGACTGTACCACATATGATAGTAGATACATGGCTCAGCGGACTGTACCACATATGATGGGATTAGATACATGGCTCAGCAGACTGTACCACATATGATAGTAGATACATGGCTCAGCGGACTGTACCACATATGATGGGATTAGATACATGGCTCAGCGGACTGTACCACATATGATAGTAGATACACGGCTCAGCGGACTGTACCACATATGATAGTAGATACACAGCTCAGTGGACTGTACCACATATGATAGTAGATACATGGCTCAGCAGACTGTACCACATATGATAGTAGATACATGGCTCAGCGGACTGTACCACATATGATGGGATTAGATACATGGCTCAGCGGACTGTACCACATATGATAGTAGATACACGGCTCAGCGGACTGTACCACATATGATAGTAGATACACAGCTCAGCGGACTGTACCACATATGATAGTAGATACACGGCTCAGCGGACTGTACCACATATGATAGTAGATACACGGCTCAGCGGACTGTTTTCTGCACACTGCATCTCTACATAAAATCAAGTTACAGTGAAACACAAGATAATTGGGAATGAATGGAGTAAGTGTTCCTGCTCCTGAATGACCAGACTGTCTGCCATTTCTAGTGTCTCTTTGCTGGCCAGAACGTCTTGGAAAAACATTTACTGTCATGCAGAAGACAAATGACCTGCTACAAATCTTCCTCTTAGTGGGTCAACACAAGAGAAATATTTTGGTACCTTTTAATTATCTTTCCAAGTTGAGGAAAAAATAGCAATATTTTAGGGTTTGGGGATAGAAAAAGATTTTACTATTTTTAAGCAATGTTCATAGTAAAGACAGCCTAAAGATGCAGCAAATTAAGAAAAAGCATAATCCATTCTGACAACTCTTGTGCAGTTAAGACTGTTTAAACGGAATCAGGTTTTTGCTGTGTAATCTGAGGGCGGCATGAAGTAGGGCTGAGACACAGATATGTCACTTACTAGGCTTTGTGCTGTATTTTCATTACAATTAATGATAAGCGAGTATACTCGTTGTTAGGGTTTTCCCGAGCACGCTTGAGTGGTCTCCGAGTATTTGTGACTGCTCCGAGATTTCGTTTTTGTTGACACGGCTGCATGAATTACAGCTGATAGACAGCCTGAGTACATGTGGGGGTTGTCTGGTTGCTAGGGAATCTTCACATGTAATCAAGCTGTCTAGCCGCAAATCATGTAGCTGCGGCAAGGAAAACTAAATCTCCGAGCAGTCACAAATACTCGAGCAACGAGTATACTCGCTCATCACTAATTACAATTAATGTTTTATCAGCAGGAAATTATCACTGCCTGGACTGGTGCCCATGTGCATCCTGGTCCAACTCTGCCCTCATCAGCCAATTACTGTCAACATACAATGTAAACAGAAAGCTCCTATTCAGAGTTATGGGCTGCTTTACCCTTCTGAGCTCTGCTACATGCTACATCCAAAACCTATGATTGTGTCACAACTGCTGCACCCCGTAAACTAAGCAACGCATCACTGGAATCAGGGTCTCTGACCCTATATTACACAGTTCTCAGATGAGGTAACAAAAACCTGCTGACAGATTCCCTTTAATCTAAGTTTCTTCTGTTTGAAATGTAGGGAGGAGTAAAAAAAATGTCGAGAACATTTTAGTTGTCTGATAATGAGCCAGTTTTATATGACAGATACACATACTAGGAATATGTTTTGATGGAAAGAAAGCATTTGGTGACTTTTTATCACACAGCAAGCAATCTGTTATATTTTTTAAAGTCCAATATGGGAAAGATAGACTTTATAAAAAGAATTAGAACTTTTGTGTGTTAAAAGCAAATAACTCTTATTTACTATGAATGTTACCAATGTTAATTGTTTTCAAAGAGAAGACATGCTTTATGAAGCCCGGAAATCTGGCTGCAGATTATTTGGTTAGATGGTGCAAAACTATATGACCGAGACATTAGAGAAAACGTCAGTAATGAATGCCATGTTAAACCAGACTGTACTGGGAGTCATAGATGGAAGGCCCGAACGCTCTGTATATAGGCCTACACTGGAGGCATCGAGCATGAAGCAGACCACCATGTACAATATAAGCTGGGCTTATCTGCTCATAGGTGCGGGAACTTACCTTAACTGTGTTAAAGGGGATTTCCTTCTAATAATATAATAATTCCATGGACAGAACATGTAAAAATAAGTCTGATTACTATATACATGAATTTAAAAATCATTTTCATGTTCAGTGATAGAACAACTTATATACAGTTAAAGTAGTAAAAATAAAGAAAGAAATGGCCAGAAAAATATATGTATGGCCAAGGTCGCAATATTTACAAATGGACACAAGAGGGCAGCAAACCCACAAGAAAATGCAAAGTGCTATAGCAGCAAATGAAAGACTCAATGCCTATCCCATAGGATACATACATGCTAGCCACCTTAGGGAGAGACCCAAGTTGGGCTAAATGTAGCGGGACGAAAGAGACCGAAAAGCCCTCTACTTAAAGGAAATACATAGCCCAACTTGGGTCTCTCCCTAAGGTGGCTAGCATGTATGTATCGCTTGCTCACCGAGCCCCACTCCATACAGCCAACCAATTCCAGCCCTGTGCTGATGAGGGCCTAAAGCCCGAAACACGTGTCCACAGGTAGGAATTGGTTGGCTGTGTAAATTTAGAAACTAATCCGCAGCATTGCACGCTTGGCGGTTCCAAGCGCTGTGGATTAGACAGGGGTGGAAAGAGATGATTTGCATAGCTCCGCCTACTGCAAAGGATTCTGGGTAAACCTGCTATTCTTTGTATTATGCTGCTTGCAAGTACTTTCCGTTTCAGGAAAGCATCCACTATGTATCCCATAGGAGAAACACGTCTGCACTTGGGTATTCACGATCAGCCATTATATGGTGCTTTCTACTTTGTGGAGCCTTTATGGCAGTTGTACATTAATGTAGCATGTTTGCTTTGTGTTACTTTCAGCATATATTATTTCTGTACACTAATTATATTCTGCCACACATATACCCAGGCAATATCATATATCCACCTTAATCATGATTATAAAGTATTGAATCTTCCCTCTGGTGATGACGTCTAATTTTTCCTATCATGAGTCCCCATTTTAATTTATATTAACCCCTTCACTACCTTTGACATACATGTACGTCAAATGTAGTGTCCCTGCCTTTGATGTGAGGCCACATCTTTACTCGCCCTTGATGGCTCATTTAATCAGCTATCAAGTGCTACTATAAGCCGCATGTAGATCAGGGCTACACCGGCGACTGTTAACCGTCCCGATCAGGGCACCTTGACAATGATGGGATGGCTTTTATGCTATTTTCGATCAATAACAGTGTTATTTAGATGCACTTTTGCTTTTTACTTATTTAGTTACAGCAGGTTTTATGTTTATTTTGTTTCTTGTAGGTTTTGTATGTTTTGTGGCCAATGTGAACATGTGTTTATATGCTGCATGTGTACCAACTCAATCCAAGCTCAATTTTTGTGTTTTTTATTCTTTGTAGTTTTGCATTCTGTGCAAGCCCGGGTGTGGCCTCACTCTCCTGAGCTGGAAATTATACTTAAAGGCTTCCCCAGACTGGTGTCCACTGGTCGGGACCCGCTCCTTTTGTCTGCCCTTATTCACACACTGAGGTCGACTGTGACACATGGAAAGGTTTTTAATATTAGACAGTGTAGGGCCATCCTGATCAGAGTCACTTTGTCGATGGTGAGATGGCTTTATGCTATTTTTGACAATATTACTAAGAACTTTGTGTTATTTAAATGCACTTTTGCTTTTTACTTATTTAGTTGCAGCTGGGTTGTTTCGTTTATTTTGTTTCTTGTAAGTTTTACCTGCAGTTGTTAAACAGTTAAATCCCACTGTCAATTACTGACAGCGGGATTTAACAAGTATCAGCTGTAAGCGCTTCATTAATCCCGCTGAAAATTGTGGAATTGGACTTTTTTTGCAACTTCAACACATTAGGAATTGTTTTCCTGCTTTTCAGTGCACTGTATGGTAAAATGAATGGTGAAATTTAAAAGTACAACTCGTCCTGCAAACAACAAGCCCTCACATGGCCATGTGGCCAAAAAAATTAAAAAAAATTATATCTCTTGGAATAATGGGAGGAAAAGATGAATACAAAAAAAGGAAAATCTCTGGGTAGTATCAGGTTTCATCATGTTGTGATTTGCAATATTTGACTATTAGGGTATGTGCACACGTTGCGGATTCTCTGTGGATCCGCAGTGTTTTTTGTGGTGCAGAAATGCTGCAGATCTGCAACTGATTTACAGTACAATGTAAATCAATGAGAAAAAAAAAATGCTGTGCACACTTTGCGGAAAATCCGCTGCGGTTTTAAAAGAAGTAGCATGTCACTACTTTTTTGTGAATCTGCAGCGTTTTTGTACCCATTCCATTATAGAAAACCGCAGGGGTAAAAAACGCAACAAATCCGCAAGAAAACCGCAGCAAAAATGCACAAAAAACGCTGCGGAACCACACAAAAAACGCGACAAATCCGCAGGTGCGTTTTCTGCCAGAAGAGGCAGAATCCGCACCAGAAATTCCTAAGCCTAATCCGCAACGTGTGCACATAGCCTAATTCTTGCCTAGTGTCACAGCTTATGTTGGTTTGGAGCTCATTCTTTGACGCATTATTAGGTTCCATGTGCCAAATAATGCATCTAAATGTGTTTAACTGTATTTTATTTGGATAATATATATGCCTTATAATTTGGCCACTCTTTGTGTGCCACATTAGGCAGTCGTGAGCAAGCATGCATTATTCGGCTAGTGTGGTCAGCTTTGTCTCATCACTGCACACTAATCCCTTTATTGTGATGCGGACATGTATTTTACTTATTATTTTTCTCTATGTGTTGGAAGGGAAGCAAAGAATATTCTCTTCCTCTCTCAAATGTAGATAAGAATAATATGGGTGCATCATTGCCAAGGACTAACAGCGCAGGCATTTCCACCAATGCCGGGTGCAGTAGGTGATCATAGATAAAACCCAAGAAAAAACAAAAAGAGCATACACCCTGTAGTAAGTACATAAGTAAATAGTAATAGTACATGTAAATAACATAGGGTACTTAGTTAATACTATTTTGATAAAAAAAAAAAAGTGTAAAAGCCATGCAGCCACAACAAGGTGTACCCAATTGGGATGGTCCTATCCTATCTCTAATAATAAAACCCTTCCTTGTGTCAGCCGACCTCAACATAGTAAAGGGCAGAGAAAGACAGGGGACCGATTGTTCAGTTATATGCCCATGGAAAACAATATAGATGAAATGCCTAGCTCAAAAAGAGCAGCAACACCCCTGTTTGTAAAAAGTACAAGAAACTACCGCAAAAACAGTGTGAACTTGGTCTTACACATTGCACGTATAACGACTTATGCTCCTGCTTGTTTGTTTGGTTTGATGTAGTTTCTTGTACTTTGTACAAACAGGGGCAAAACAACTTGTCGTGGTAGAATGGCTTTTTTTATTAAGGGTATGTTCACACGTTCAGGATTTCCATCCTTTTTTTTTCAGGACAGTTTTTTTAAAAAACTGCAGCTCTTGGCAGAAAACGCAGGTCCTTTTTTTGTCCTTTTTTGATGCGTTTTTGATGCGTTTTTTGATGCGTTTTTTGATGCGTTTTTTTATCCTTTTTTTACTGTGTGTTTCCTAGGAAGCTTTTTAGGGCTAAAATGGCTGAAAATACCCTAACCCTACCCCTAACCCTACCCCTAACCCTACCCCTACCCCTAACCCTAACCCTAACCCTACCCCTAACCCTACCCCTACCCCTAACCCTACCCCTAACCCTAACCCTACCCCTACCCCTACCCCTACCCCTAACCCTACCCCTAACCCTACCCCTAACCCTACCCCTAACCCTAACCCTACCCCTAACCCTACCCCTAACCCTAACCCTACCCCTAACCCTAACCCTACCCCTAACCCTACCCCTAACCCTAACCCTATTCTAACCTTAGTGAAAAAAAAAAAAAAAATTCTTAATTTTTTTATTGTCCCTACCAATGGGGGTGACAAAGTGGGGGGGGGTGTCATTTACTATTTTTTTATTTTGATCACTGAGATAGGTTATATCTCAGTGATCAAAATGCACTTTGGAGCGAATCTGCCGGCCGGCAGATTCGGCGGGCGCACTGCGCATGCGCCCGCCATTTTGCAAGATGGCGGCGCCCAGGGAGAAGACGGCCGGACGGACACCGGGACGCCGGGTAAGTATAAGGGGGGGAGATTAGGGCACGGGGGGGGCATCGGAGCACTGGGGGGGGGCATCGGAGCACGGGGGGGGGGGCATCGGAGCACGGGGGGCGGGATCGGAGCACGGGGGGGCAGCCACACTCCGCCCACGCACTTCCGCCCGCTCCCCCGCACTTCCTGCTGCAGCGGTTCTGCACATCAAATCGCAGTAAAACCCGCAGATATATTTTTGATCTGCGGGTTTTACTGCGATTTTGACCTCACAATGGAGGTCTATGGGTGCAGAACCGCTGCGGTTCAGGAAGAAGAATTGACATGCTCCTTCTTTTTTCCGGGAGCTATTCAGCGCGGCTTTTTTTTTACAATTTCCGGACCATGTGCACAGTGTGTCCTGTTTTCCATAGGGTACAGTGTACTGTACCCTGCATGGAAAACAGCTGCGGAACCGCAGCGGCAAAACCGCCGCGGTTCCGCGGTAAAAAACGCACTGTGTGAACATGGCCTAATATAGTCTTTACTAAGTACCCTATGTTATTTCCATGTACAAATACCATTTGCTTACTACAGGATATAAGCTAATGTTTGTTTTTCTTGGGTTTTGTCTGTGAAATGGCCACAGTGTGAACATGCTCCTACACATTGCACATACAGTATACCAGCTTATGATCTGGCTCATTCCTTTGGTTTTTCTATTTATTTTTTTAGGTCCGGAAAAAATTAGGGGTGTTATTTTTATAAATTGCAAAATGAATTATTTTTACATGTTCTGTTGATTAATAGTAATAGTTTTCATGGGATAAATATGTTACATGCTTGTGTGACTTTAAAACCAATAAATATAAGCCCTTTTCCCAGTGCTTGGTCCTGGTAAACAGAATGCAGTCATTTAAAGCTGCTATTATTAAGGTGAAGTTTACACCTTGTGATTTTGTGTCACTTGTACAGATAATCACTAGTACATCGTCAAAACTACGACCTCTATTGAGGTTCAATAAATAGCACTTATAAGAGAAGAAGAACTGAGCCCTTACCAGAATCCTTTTTCTTCTCTCGGGACAATTCATGCACAGTAGCCCCGATGTCTTGTCTCAGACTTCTCACAATCTCATCCAGATCGGGGGTACTCTTGTTGTCCAAATTAGTGAAGAACTGGTATTCATCTTTGTTGAGCCGCGAAGGTCTGGACTCTATATGGGTCAGGCTAACACCTCTCTCCTAAAGAATCAAACACTGAAATCAGTTAATAGAATTGGAACACAAAATGCAGTGAAAGACTTCTGTTGTAATCGGTATTATAAAAACTTATGTAAGTGCATGTCTTGTGCGTTGCATCCATCCATAGCTAAGCTTCCGATTTTCAGAAGTCCTTTGAAAAGAAATCTATTTACCGTACTTACAATGGGCAACCGTTCCACTATTCCCTTGGGCCTTGTATCTCTCTGCACCAAGTTTCATTACTCTTCATCTTTGGTACTCTACAACTTTTTATTATTATATTAGCAGAAGGACATACAATAGTGTAATCAAGGTAAGATTATTTATATTGCTTTATTGATGTAGATAATAATACGAAAAATATTCATACACATATCTATTATTATTTTTATGATTTAATAATGTTTAATTTCTTCATGACCATTGACGTACTTGCACTTCAAAAGTTGCGCCTTTAATGCAGGCTCTCACGAAGAGCCCGCATCTTTTCCGGCCCGTGTCAGCTGATTTAATCAGAAGTCATGTGCCTTTAAAAGAGTGGAGCAGAGCTCTAAAATGTTAAATTCCACCGTCAATCCCTGCTAATGGCATTGAACACATGCTGACAGGATGGGTGCGTAATTACACGTTCCCATCGGCATGCCCATGATGTGATTGCTGGGCGCGGATGGGTCAGTATGACAGCAAGGGGTCTGCTGATGACCCCCACGCCATTCATTCCTGTAAAAGTTAACCTGTCACTGGCGTTAATTAGAGATCGTGATTTTAGCCATACATATCAATGCTGATGCCCCATTATTAGTGATGAGCGAGTGTACTCGTTGCTCGGGTTTTCCCGAGCACGCTCGGGTGGTCTCAGAGTATTTATGACTCCTCGGAGATTTCGTTTTCATCGTGGCAGCTGAATGATATACAGCTACTAGACAGCTTGATTACATGTGGGGATTCCCTAGCAACCAGGCAACCCCCACATGTACTCAGCCTGGCTAGTAGCTGTAAATCATTCAGCTGCCGCGATGAAAACTAAATCTCCGAGCAGTCATAAATACTTGGAGGTCACCCGAACGTGCTGGGGAAAACCCGAGCAACGAGTACACTACCCGCTATGTATGGCACAAGCGATCAGACCATGACAGCTTCAAGTCTCCTAAGGGGACTATTAAAAACAGTAAAAAATGAACATAAAAAAAGGTTTTTAGAAATATGAAAAAAAATAAATACACAAAAGTTCAAATTACCCCCTTTTTTCGCTATTAAAAATAAAACAATTAAAAAATACCAAAATACACATATTCGGTATCGCTGCGTTTCTAAAAGTTTGATCTATTAAAATATTAAATAAATTAATCTAATTGATATACAGGGTAATGAGAAAAAATCTAAATGCCACAAATATGTTGTTTTGGGTACCACAACATTGCAAGAAATGCAGTAAGAGGCGATCAAAACATCATATCTACTCCAAAATGGTATCAGTAAAAACGTCAGCTCAAGGCACAAAAATTAAGCCCTCACTCAGCCCCAGATCCAGAAAAATGTTATTGGTCTTGTAAAATGTTGACGTAAGCAAAAAAAAAAATCTTACAAATTTCTAAAAAAAAATTTCACCATTTAAATAAAAAAAAACTATACGTGTTTGGTATCTTCGTACTCTTACTGATCCAGAGAATCATACTGTCCGGTGACTTTTACCATATGGTGAATATGGCAAATAAAAAAAAACCCAAATAATTGAGGAATTGTACTTTTTATTGCAATTTCAATGCACTTGGAATTTTTTTCTTGTTTTTCAGTGCATCGCATGATAGAATGAATGACGATATTCAAGAGTACAACTCGTCCCTCAAACAACAAGCCCCATCTATGGCTATGTGGATGGAAAAATAGAAAATCGCAAGGTTGTGAAGGGGGTTAATATTAATTTGCACTTTACTCTCCATTATGTTAGCATTTCAGAAAAGTGTCATCATGTTATATTGAAACCGGAAGTGCAATTCATATTAACCTCAAATGTCCCAAAACAAGTTCATTTAGTTAAAATAATCCTTTATACAAGCAACAAGCGCTGATCATAATGTTGAGAAATGCTCAGCAAGGTTAGAGGGAGGAGAAAGCAAATGAAGTTTAGCGTTATCTATGATGTAACTAAGGGATTGGGGGTGGATAGCCATTCTGAACGCTTATTGGCTGGTGAGAAGGCTTGTGTTACTCCCACTGCCTCCCTACTAGCATATTTGGTAAACCTAGGAACCTCCCATAGTGAATTGCTTAGGCCATGGACAGTGTCCAAGAGCATCTGTAGAATATTAGCTAAACACACAGTAGTTTATCCTTCTCTTTTATTTAGCCCGACATCTGGGAAGCGTTTGCTTCAAAGTTGCAACGTCCATGAAAAATCCTAATCGTTACCAACAAATATAAAGTTGCATATTGTTTCGTGGACAAGGGTATTAACTAGTGAAATTATAACTTAAAGGGGCTGAAAACCCCTAATTAATATACCCATGATACAGCATAAAATGAAAAGGGTGAATAGTATACTGCCTAGACTGCCCCAATCTCAGTGAGGTGTACCCTGGTGGCCATAGGACTTAAACAATGTCACTGATTGGCTGTAACCTTCATTTTACCTTAAGAATGGAAGGAGAACTGTAGCCGCTGATTGGCTGCAGTGGTTAGGTGACTGGCAGGGTGCACAGCATTGAGATTCTAGGAACAATGCCATTCTAGGAGGTATGTATATATTTTTTTATTTTATTTTATGCTACAAGCTGGGGCAATTAATAAGGGGTCATCTACTAACCTGTCACTAGGTTTTTACTAACCCATCAGAGAGCAGCATAATATCAGGCTATGATTTCAGCGATGTATAATTTACTCTTCTAGATTTCAATCTTGATTAAAAACTGTTTTATCTGCTGCAGATCTGAAGGAAAATCTCTGCATAACACTGCTCACACTAATTGGCAGTTTTCTATGTACTATGTGCATAGGCAGAAAGCTGCCAATCATTGATGGGGCCGGATTATACCGAGCACGTCAATTTGGTGAACTGCATGTCAGCTGATCTCCTTGTCGTCTAGTGATAATCATCTGCTGATAAAACAGTATTTAAAAAAAAAAAAAGACAAAAGTAAGCAAAATTTTAAGCATCACATCACTGGAATCAGGTTTTCTGTCCCTACATTATGCTGCTCTCAGATTAGGTATCAAAATCTGCTTAAAGGGAACCTGTCAGCAGGATTGTGCACAGTAAACTACACACAGTGTCAGGTTGGCGCCATTATACTGATTACAATGACACCTGGTGATGAAATCTGTCTTGTGGTTGTTGTTTAATCTTTATTTTCAGTTTTCAGTAAAGGTACCTTCACACTCAGCGACGCTGCAGCGATACTGACAACGATGTCGATCGCTGCAGCGTCGCTGTTTGGTCGCTGGAGAGCTGTCACACAGACAGCTCTCCAGCAACCAACGATGCCGGTAACCAGGGTAAACATTGGGTTACTAAGCGCAGGGCCGCGCTTAGTAACCCGATGTTTACCCTGGTTACCATCGTAAAAGTAAAAAAAACAAACACTACATACTTACCTTCTGCTGTCTGTCCTCCGGCGCTGTGCTTTCCTGCACTGACTGTGAGCACAGCGGCCGCAAAGCAGAGCGGTGACGTCACCGCTGTGCTTTCCGGCTGGCCGGCGCTCACAGTCAGTGCAGAGAAGTAGAGCACCGGGGACAGACAGCGAAGGTAAGTATGTAGTGTTTGTTTTTTTTAACCTTTACGCTGGTAACCAGGGTAAACATCGGGTTACTAAGTGCGGCACTGCGCTTAGTAACCCGATGTTTACCCTGGTTACCAGTGAAGACATCGCTGAATCGGCATCACACACGCCGATTCAGCGATGTCTGCAGGGAGTCCAGCGACTAAATAAAGTTCTGGACTTTCTGCAGCGACCAACGACATCACATCAGGATCCTGATCGCTGCTGCCTGTCAAACTGAACGATATCGCTAGCCAGGACGCTGCAACGTCACGGATCGCTAGCGATATCGTTCAGTGTGACGGTACCTTTAATGATATGCTCGTGCTCCGGGGCGGTCTGTGGGGGTCTTCATGTGGTGCTCTGATTAGGTATTCATCTGTATGGTTTCTGACATGTAACTGCTCCGTCACTGACCTGCCCCCTAGTTTACACAATTAATTTTATATATACCGTACATACTGAAAAAAAAAAACCTTTTGCAGGCAGATGTGGCACCTGCTCTGCAGCATAATCGCATGTTTACTGTCCTAATAATAACTGTTCTTGATGTTATTCAGATAGTACAAAAAAAAATCAATTTGAAAATGGCGCCCGCCGTGCCTGCTCAGTAGCAGCTATTGGTGTATATAGAGGTGATCCGATAGCTGCTATTAGGCGGGAGTCACACTACCGTATAATACGGACGAGTGCTATGCTATAAAACATCACATACTTGGACCAGTATTAATCTATGGGGAAACTCAGTTCACGGTTTTTTTTCTCAGTCGTATTCAGCGTGCGAGTGAAATTGCAGCATGCTGTGATTGTACGTGTATATCGGCTGAGTCTCGCCAATGCAAGTCTATGGGTGCGAGAAAAAAAACGCACACCATACGGAGTATCAGTGTGACTTGCGAGAAATGCGCACACATTTTCCTCATTTCAGCCCATTGAGCCATTAAGTTCAATGGGGAAAAGCAGTGAGAAATGTAAAGCCATACGATGTCATACGGATGTCACATGGATACTTAGATACAAGGAAAACGCATTACACACGGATGACCATACGGAGAACATTTGTGCGACTCTCGGGAGAGAGAATCGGACCGATTTTTCATATGTTAAGTGTGACTCCGGCTTTACACAGGCACCGACGGCGCCATCTTGGAGGGGAATTTTTTTTTCTTCTCCAGCAAGATGACGCCCCCGGTACCTGTTTAATAGCATCTATCGGATCACCTCTATATACACCGGTAGCTGCTACTGAGCAGGAGCGGTGGGTGCCATTTTCAAATTGACTTTTTTTTCTACTATCTAAATAACATCAAGCACAGTTATTAGAACAGTAAACATGTGATTATGCTGCAACGCTAGTGCCACGTCTGGTGCTGCCGGCAAAAGGGTTTTCTTTTTCAGTATGTATATATAATATTCATTGTGCAAACTAGGGTGCAGATCACTGAGAGATCAGCGACCTGTCAGTACTGCATTATGAATACCTAATCAGAGCACCACATGAAGACCCCCACAGGCCGCCCCAGGGCACGAGAATCTCATTAACTCAAAACTGAAAATAAAGATTAAACAACAACCACAAGACGGATTTCATCACCAGGTATCATTGTAATCAGTATAACAGCGCCGACCTGACACTGTCTGTGGGTTACTGTGCACAATCCTGCTGACAGGTTCCCTTTAATATTTGGTGTAAAATGAAGGATTACTTAATAAATTAGGCTCCTTGCTAAACATCCATGCAACAAGTAATAAAATCCGATGTTTGTCAATTGTATATTTTCTGGGAGAAAAGTGACGTGAGCTGCAAAAAAAATGTAAAAGTTGTATGCTTTTTATGGCAAAAACTGGAGTAAAAAAATCACCCTATCATTGTCAGACATGGTAAACCTTAATTAAGAATGTTTGTGAATCCTAAGGTAACTTGTGCTGTAAGATCTATGATTATATTAACAGCAATCATTGATGCTGAAAACTGAATTTAAAAGTCCACTTGAATTTTCCTATAAGAGGATCTCTCCTCAAGTTTTTACTGCTCATCTGAGAGCAGCATACAGTAGAGGCCGATTCCGCTTACTATGATTCTTACTGTAGTTTTAATAAAACACTCTTATTTGCTGCTGCTCTGCTAGTAGTCTCAGTGATAAGATTGTGCTATGCAGTCCTCAATATTCATGAGCTCTATATATCACTTATCACTGCCCCCTCCACTAATTTTCAGATTTCTTTCTATGCATAAAGTAGGCAGAAAGGTGCTAATCAAAGGCAGAGCTGACCATTGAGAAAACTAGCAGATCTGCAGCATCTAAAGCAGTCATTTTACTAAAACTACAGCAAAAGCCCAGTATGTAACACAGCGGTGTGATCAGGGTTTCTGTCCTTAATTTATGTTGTTTTGGGGGAAGCAGAAACCTGGTGACAGATTCCCTTTAACTTATTGGTTGTTTAGTAATTAAAACTGGTCTTTTTTTCAGATATTCCTGTTCAAATGCAAAAAAAACAAAATGGTTCTATGGGGGAAAGGGGGCAAACATGGACAAATATTAGAGTCCTTGGGACTTAGAAATTAGTGGTCTTTTTATATTGTGAATGAATGAATATATAAAAAAAATGCCCAGCTGAATTCTAAATATGCACGTGTACAATAGGAAATGAAATGATCTGAAATATGATAACACTTAAAATATCAATGTTATGCAGAAACAATGCGACTTCTTGTAAATGACTTAAATCTCTGATGATATCTTTGTATCACGGAATATAGTAACTTGCCACAATGTTGGGCTGTTGATCTTTGTGGGAAAAGTACATAAGAAAGATTATTTTTTTCCTTTTTTTTTGTACATAGTCCTGAGTGTTTCTAAAAATCACATTAGGCAGCATGTTTTCAGTATGTAATTGGAGCAGAATATACCGTATATAAAATCCTGATTTTAAGGGTGATAATATCTTCTTTGAAGTTCCCATTTATCATGTACTCACTAGACTGGGGAACGCTGTAGATACTGGATCAGTGTGACCTTTTTTTTAAGTTCCTGAAAAATATTTGAGTTGGAACACAAACATTTACTGCCCGGTTTGCAGACTTTCTTTTAAAGTGTAGTTCTTCATTGCAAACAAACAGAAATGATTACAACATCCAAAGCAGTAAGTCACGGGGAAAGATAAATGTGATCATAACCATGAAGGTACGATCATTGTGAAACCAGAAATCCCTAGAGCCATGTGCACACATTTAGTATTTACAGAAGGTTTTTCTGCTAGAAAAGCTAGACTTTTGGCTGGAAAAATGCTGCATAAAATACTTACATTTTTTTATGCTAATTTACTAGTGTTTTTTCCCCCATTCATTATAATGTGTCTACAACGCTGCAAAAACAAAGAATTAACAGGCTGCAGATCTGAAACTGCTTCAAAATACGCAAGGAAAAAATAAGCCGTATATTCATGAGATTTCAGAAGCCTTGGTTGCTGGTACTATAAGGCTATGTGCACACGATGCGGATTTGCTGCGGATCCGCAGCTGATTTTTCCGCGCAGAAACGCTGCAGATGTGATGTACAGTACAATGTTATTCATTGGGTATAAAAAATAGCTGTGCACATGGTGCGGAAAAATCAGTGCGGAATTGCTGCAGATTTCAATGAAGTGCATGTCACTTCTTTTGTGCGGATCTGCAGCGTTTCTGCACCTCTCTATGTTAAAAATCCGCAGTGGCAAAAACCGCACAAAATCCGCACAAAATCTGCATCAATTCTGCATAAAAACCGCACAAAATCTGCATAAAAACCACGGCAAATCCACGGCTGCGGAGTCTGCCAGCAGATGCGGATTGTCACGATCCAATTTTGGATTTGTAGCAGATCTGGTTTGCCTCAGTTTAAGACCTTTTTTCCTTTCTGGTCATCGGGGGTTACTGCAGTTTTTCCCCCCGGTGGCCGCTGATGTTATTGCATTGCTGCTGGGTCAGCTGATGTTTGTGGTGACCACTCCCTCCATCCTTTAAGAGGTCACCTGGTTCATCAGCTGACTGTCGGTGTTAGTTCATTCTTCAGCGACCAAGCCGGGAGTAGGAGCTAGCTGGGAACTGTTGTTCTACTGCTGAGTCCGTTGTATCTGGTGTTTCTTCCTGCTGTGCTGTGCCTTGCAGCATTAAGCTAAGTGTGGTTTTCCTTTACCTTGTCTGTATACTCTGTTATGGTGATATTTATACTCTGGTGCAGTCCACCTCTCTTGGGGGGGAGAGGGGGTCACTGATAGGGTCTGCACAGGAGACAGGGATACGCTGGCGGCTCAGGCCTCCTAACCTTCATAGGTACCCTGAGATAAGGGAAAGCCAAGGCACCTTATAGTGGCAGGGACAGGTGTGGGTTCCAGTACCCTGTCCTGCCCCTGTAAACGG
Source organism: Ranitomeya imitator (assembly GCF_032444005.1). Lineage (NCBI taxonomy): Eukaryota > Metazoa > Chordata > Amphibia > Anura > Dendrobatidae > Ranitomeya > Ranitomeya imitator. The sequence goes on along the minus strand of NC_091285.1, from coordinate 199,503,979 downwards.
CGTGACACGGATTTTGTGCAGAAAATTCTGCACCTTTTTCCTACGTGTGCACATAGCCTAAAACATTGCTTTATTTACACGATAAAACCAGGCGAAAAAATGCAGAAAAACAAAGCGCTAATATTCTATAATAGCACATTATGTAGGTAAATGCATTTATTTATTCAATATATGTCATGTCATTAGGCCTTGCTCACACAGCAGTTTACTGCTGTTTCTGATGCTGTTTTTTTCAAGGCCAAATGCAAAGATAGATTTTAAAAGGAGGACAAATGTAAAGAAAAGCTTTCCATTTTTCCATTCTGATCACACTAGTATTATACACACACAAAACGCTGACATTTCCTGCTTTTTGCTAAAAATTGGTCGAATCCTATCCGTCGTTTTGACGGCTAGCACTCATCCCCATGTTGTTCTATGAAGTCATGCTCATTTACTCCATGTTTCGAGGAAAAAAAAATCGCAGTGTGCACAATTTGCATACTATTCGGATCGCAGTCGGCCATATTTATGGGTCCATGAAAAAAAAAAAAATCTGACTGAACTCGAAAGACACATGAGTACAGTCTGATTTACACAGACTGATAGAATGGAGAAGATGGAGATTTTTCTTTTTCTCCAAATCCAATAAAATCTGATCAGAATTGAGAATTTTGATAATGACTGATCAATTCTAGCAGAGAAAAAAGCTGATTTTTCTGATAAGATATATTATAAAGTTTCTTATTTTCACGTGTACTTTTGATTTATGAAATAAAACTTAAAATTAGGGTTACGCTTGCACATGCTCGGTTAAAGTTTTTCGATTCACCAATGATCCCTATAATAACAGCTCTACCGTCTTTAAGGCTGGCATACAGATTAGATGGCTGTCGGACAAATGATACCTTGGCTTATCGATTGGATGCCAGCCATATTAGCCGACTCTCACCCACTCAGCAGAACGCTCCTGTGTTCTCTATGACACGTCAGCTGATGGTTTATCTCTTGGTGAATAATGCGCTCGGCAATCTAAAATCGGGCATGTGCAATTGACATCTCTCCCAATCATCAGCCGGCCATCGCCCATGTGTATGAGGACCTTAGACATAAATCTTGATAAGGAATAACCTTACATTTTGTTAATACCTCTTTAATAGATGGACGTGTGACCAAACTTATTAGTCTTGACAAATTAAAAAACAGCTTTCTCATGCACAGTGATTTTAAATGGAGGCAGCCATTTTGATAACAAAAGCTTTGAGAAAGACTAACATTTACTAACATAAAGGGAACAACTCTTTCGATGTTTGAAATAAAGAGTGACGCCCCATTATTTCACCAATGACAGGTTCACCAGCATTCCTAGTACATCTTCTTGCATAAATCAACCCATTGATTGTTAAATAGAGATGAGGAAAAAATGTGCTTGCTACCGCATCATTCTGCCAATGGGTGAATGCCCTAATACAAAGTGAGGCTGAAATTTAGACCCACATGTGAAACAATAGAAAATTTGCATTAAAAAAATCTAAGTTCTGTGCTTCTCTATTCTAAATTAATATTGACCCAAAATGTGAGACGACTTATTTTTGCCCATTTACCATTCAAGCTTAAAGGGTCTCTGTCACCTGAATTTGGAGGGAACAATTTTCAGCCATAGAGGCGGGGTTTTCGGGTGTTTGATTCACCCTTTCCTTACCCGCTGGCTGCAATATTGGATTGAAGTTCATTCTCTGTCCTCAGTAGTACACGCCTGCGCAAGACAATCTTGCCTTGCGCAGGCGTGTACTACGGAGGACAGAGTATGAACTTCAATCCAATATTGCAGCCAGCATGCAGCCAGCGGGTAAGGAAAGGGTGAATCATACACCCGAAAACCCCGCCCCTATGGCTGAAAATTGTCCCTTTAAGGATGTAATGATCATCCACAACTAACTCACATTAAAGGGGTATTCCCATCTCTAAGATCCTCTCCCAATATGTAGTATGTGTAATAATAATAATATTTGCAAATACCTCCAATTGGAAATGTAATGTAGTTCTCCTGATTCGCTGTGTCGCTTACCTCATGTGCAGAACATTGCAGTGGCTTAGGTATCCATGGTTACGACCACTCATATAGTGACAGTTAGTTAGCTGCTACTAGTTGAAACTATGGATACCTAAGCTCTTGCATTGGCTTGAACATGAGATAAGCGACATAGGTTATCAGGAGAACTAGACTACATTTCTAATGGGAGGTATTTGCTAGTATTACTATTATTACACCTACTACATATTGGGATACGATCTTGGAGATGGGATTAATCCCTTAAAATCAGAAAATCTATATGTCTACCTGTAGCTGGGGGCATTAAACTGTAATGGAAACAACATGGACAAGATGAATAGCACATGTGTCCATACCTCAAATATGCGCAGAACCTTGGCCAGTGCCCCAATTTCTTCTTTGAGGGTAAAGATCAAAGAGATCCTGTTGTCTTTAGTGTTTTCTTCGATATAATTAGACTCCTGTGTAAAGAAGATATTTTGGAATTACTGGGAAGACCTTGTATAAGTAGAAACTTTTCAGATTTATTTCCTTGGACGTTTATAATTCTGACGTGGTTCACGTAAGTAAGTTATAATGACAGTTGATCACTGAAGTATTCTTCTACAAAGACAAATTATTATTATTATTATTATTATTACAAAGCCGGTAAGACGTAGTTTACTACTGCTGACTCTGATATTAGTACTAAAGCCCACCATTTGTGAAATGTACATGCGATCTCGTTGTCACATGTAAGCGCCATTAGTCAATTAGTTCTCTATTAGCAGAAAAAAATATATAACTAGAAACCTAAATTTCCCCAGTCAAACACAACAGATGTCACCTTTATTGTCACCCACCTTGTGTGGTCACAATGGTATAAAATTGGACAGGTTCGTTTTGGTGAAATGTCATAATTTCTGGACTGTGCTTATCAAATGGCATTTAATCAAGCTTTTGCGAGCACCAATACCAGTTATAGCGTCATTCACGCGTCTGTGTTGCGTGTTCTGTCCATGTTTTTCACACATGCTCATAATCTATGGTGCTATCCACATGTCTGCGTTTTCTCCAGTAACACTGATGAAAAGTACCAGTGTAAGGCTATAGATCCGAGTAAAACACAGACAGCACCAATTTTTCAGGGACGTGTTTAACCACGGACGTGTGAATGAGCCCTGATAAAGAGGACAGGAAATGGTGCACCCTCTCTTTCTTTGATTTATCATGATGTTCCCTAAAAGAGTCATTCGTCAAAGTCTCTGGAACTTTCTACCATAGGCTAGGCTTCATGCAGGGTCACCGTGATCTGGCCACTCATACCACTAACATTAGACAATGTATGTTTTTTTTAATTTTTTTACAAAAATGGGAAACTACTTTACATATATAAAAAATATTGTATATCTACCACAATGTTTACTTGTCTACCATAGGGAATACTATAAGCTTTCATAAGCTTACATCCCTCAAAAACAGGGAGAATATAATACTTTCAAAGGAACTAATCAGGAGTACTCAGTGGTGCTAGTACATAAGCGGCAAGCACAGCAGCTCACACGGGTTCGTGCCACTGAGTATGTCTGACTGCCCCACACAGCATTAGACATCGTGGGAGAGCAGTGTACGGGTCACTGAACCTCTCCTCTGGTACTGAACAGAAGGCTAATCAATCCTGCTGGATCCTTATCACTGCTCTACTTCATCTGAAACAACCAGGGCGAGCGGTGCTGCTGTTGCTAAGGCTGACACTGATGGGCAGCAGTGCAGTACCACCCCTGACTAGTATAATGTCCTTATTTTGGTATAATGACCCCTATCCAGTAATAATGTCCAAATCCTAGGCCCCATACTATAACAATGTCTCCCTTTCATATAATGTCCGCCATACGACATGTGAGGTCCTTTAATAGTTGTCATGGGAGCTGGGAGCTGACTTCTGCATACTGGCAAGAGCATCGCATGGTATCACTGCCATGCGCAACCCATCATTGGCAAGCCGACATCTGCAGCTGGCCTCTGATTAGCCTACAATGTGTAACGTAGTGCAGAGAGTAGGCAGGTCTCTGCATCACAATACAATTCAGCAGAATGTGTGTCAGAGGACACACATCCAGGTGAAATTGCTGTCGGCAGGTCACGCTGTAGCACGGGCCTGATTGTGCTTGCACTCTCCATGACCGCGATCATTATACCCCTGCTTATATTGTATGTTTCAATATAACAGTATTCCAGTTTATAGTAGAAATAATTATCTCATATGAATCCACAGCTTAATTGTTATGGCTGGCAATCAGGCAACACAGCGTGCAGTAATCAGCGCACATACAGAGATCTGGCAATAACCCAAAACAATAGGACGAGCTCTGAGACGTGGAATCTCTGTAGACTGCAGTACCTGAACTATCCTCACACAACTGGAAGCAGCAGTGGATTGCGCCTATCCACTACCTATGCAACTCGACACTGCCTGAGGAGCTGACTAGCCTGAAGATAGAAATACAAGCCTGACTTACCTCAGAGAAATACCCCAAAGGAATAGGCAGCCCCCACATATAATGACTGTTAGCAAGATGAAAAGACAAACGTAGGAATGAAATAGATTCAGCAAAGTGAGGCCCGATATTCTAGACAGAGCGAGGATAGCAAAGAGAACTATGCAGTCTACCAAAAACCCTAAAACGAAAACCACGCAAAGGGGCAAAAAGACCCACCGTGCCGAACTAACAGCACGGCGGTGCACCCCTTTGCTTCTCAGAGCTTCCAGCAAAAGATAATAGCAAGCTGGACAGAAAAAACAGAAAACAAACTAGAAGCACTTATCTAGCAGAGCAGCAGGCCCAAGGAAAGATGCAGTAGCTCAGATCCAACACTGGAACATTGACAAGGAGCAAGGAAGACAGACTCAGGTGGAGCTAAATAGCAAGGCAGCCAACGAGCTCACCAAAACACCTGAGGGAGGAAGCCCAGAGACTGCAATACCACTTGTGACCACAGAAGTGAACTCAGCCACAGAATTCACAACAGTACCCCCCCCTTGAGGAGGGGTCACCGAACCCTCACCAGAACCCCCAGGCCGACCAGGATGAGCCACATGAAAAGCACGAACAAGATCTGGGGCATGGACATCAGAGGCAAAAACCCAGGAATTATCTTCCTGAGCATAACCCTTCCATTTGACCAGATACTGGAGTTTCCGTCTAGAGACACGAGAATCCAAAATCTTCTCCACAATATACTCCAATTCCCCCTCCACCAAAACAGGGGCAGGAGGCTCCACAGATGGAACCATAGGTGCCACGTATCTCCTCAACAACGACCTATGGAATACATTATGTATGGAAAAGGAGTCTGGGAGGGTCAGACGAAAAGACACCGGATTGAGAATCTCAGAAATCCTATACGGACCAATAAAACGAGGTTTAAATTTAGGAGAGGAAACCTTCATAGGTATATGACGAGAAGATAACCAAACCAGATCCCCAACACGAAGTCGGGGTCCCACACGGCGTCTGCGATTAGCGAAAAGCTGAGCCTTCTCCTGGGACAAGGTCAAATTGTCCACTACCTGAGTCCAGATCTGCTGCAACCTGTCCACCACATTATCCACACCAGGACAGTCCGAAGACTCAACCTGTCCTGAAGAGAAACGAGGATGGAACCCAGAATTGCAGAAAAATGGAGAGACCAAGGTAGCCGAGCTGGCCCGATTATTAAGGGCGAACTCAGCCAACGGCAAAAATGACACCCAATCATCCTGGTCAGCGGAAACAAAACATCTCAGATATGTTTCCAAGGTCTGATTGGTTCGTTCGGTCTGGCCATTAGTCTGAGGATGGAAGGCCGAGGAAAAAGATAGGTCAATGCCCATCCTACCACAAAAGGCTCGCCAGAACCTCGAGACAAACTGGGAACCTCTGTCAGAAACAATATTCTCAGGAATGCCATGTAAACGAACCACATGCTGGAAGAACAAAGGCACCAAATCAGAGGAGGAAGGCAATTTAACCAAGGGCACCAGATGGACCATTTTAGAAAAGCGATCACAGACCACCCAAATGACAGACATCTTTTGAGAAACGGGAAGGTCAGAAATGAAATCCATCGAAATATGTGTCCAAGGCCTCTTCGGGACCGGCAAGGGCAAAAGCAACCCACTGGCACGTGAACAGCAGGGCTTAGCCCTAGCACAAATTCCACAGGACTGCACAAAAGCACGCACATCCCGTGACAGAGATGGCCACCAGAAGGATCTAGCAACCAACTCCCTGGTACCAAAGATTCCTGGATGACCGGCCAGCACCGAACAATGAAGTTCAGAGATAACTTTACTAGTCCACCTATCAGGGACGAACAGTTTCTCGGCCGGACAACGATCAGGTTTATTAGCCTGAAATTTCTGCAACACTCTCCGCAAATCAGGGGAGATGGCAGACACAATGACTCCTTCCTTGAGGATACTCGCCGGCTCAGATAACCCCGGAGAGTCGGGCACAAAACTCCTAGACAGAGCATCCGCCTTCACATTTTTAGAGCCCGGAAGGTATGAAATCACAAAATCAAAACGAGCAAAAAACAACGACCAACGGGCCTGTCTAGGATTCAAGCGCTTGGCAGACTCAAGATAAGTAAGGTTCTTATGATCAGTCAAAACCACCACGCGATGCTTAGCACCCTCAAGCCAATGACGCCACTCCTCGAATGCCCACTTCATGGCCAGCAACTCTCGGTTGCCCACATCATAATTACGCTCAGCAGCAGAAAATTTCCTGGAAAAGAAAGCACATGGTTTGAACACTGAGCAACCAGAACCTCTCTGTGACAAAACCGCCCCTGCACCAATCTCAGAAGCATCAACCTCGACCTGGAACGGAAGAGAAACATCAGGTTGACACAACACAGGGGCACAGCAAAAACGACGCTTCAACTCCTGAAAAGCTTCCACGGCAGCAGAAGACCAATTAACCAAATCAGCACCCTTCTTGGTCAAATCGGTCAATGGTCTGGCAATGCTAGAAAAATTACAGATGAAGCGACGATAAAAATTAGCAAAGCCCAGGAATTTCTGCAAACTTTTTAGAGATGTCGGCTGAGTCCAATCCTGGATGGCCTGAACCTTAACCGGATCCATCTCGATAGTAGAAGGGGAAAAGATGAACCCCAAAAATGAAACTTTCTGCACACCGAAGAGACACTTTGATCCCTTCACGAACAAGGAATTAGCACGCAGTACCTGGAAAACCATTCTGACTTGCTTCACATGAGACTCCCAATCATCTGAGAAGATCAAAATGTCATCCAAGTAAACAATCAAGAATTTATCCAGATACTCACGGAAAATGTCATGCATAAAAGACTGAAAAACAGATGGAGCATTGGCAAGTCCGAACGGCATCACCAGATACTCAAAATGACCCTCGGGCGTATTAAATGCCGTTTTCCATTCATCTCCCTGCCTGATTCTCACCAGATTATACGCACCACGAAGATCAATCTTAGTAAACCAACTAGCCCCCTTAATCCGAGCAAACAAGTCAGAAATCAATGGCAAGGGATACTGAAACTTAACAGTGATCTTATTAAGAAGGCGGTAATCAATACACGGTCTTAGCGAACCATCCTTCTTGGCTACAAAAAAGAACCCTGCTCCCAATGGTGACGACGATGGGCGAATATGTCCCTTCTCCAGGGACTCCTTCACATAACTGCGCATAGCGGTGTGCTCAGGTACGGACAAATTAAATAAACGACCCTTAGGGAATTTACTACCAGGAATCAAATCGATAGCACAATCACAATTCCTATGCGGAGGAAGGGCATCAGACTTGGACTCTTCAAATACATCCTGAAAGTCCGACAAGAACTCTGGGATGTCAGAAGGAATGGATGACGAAATAGACAAAAATGGAACATCACCATGTACTCCCTGACAACCCCAGCTGGTTACCGACATAGAGTTCCAATCCAATACTGGATTATGGGTTTGTAGCCATGGCAACCCCAACACGACCACATCATGCAAATTATGCAGTACCAAAAAGCGAATAACTTCCTGATGTGCAGGAGCCATGCACATGGTCAGCTGGGCCCAGTACTGAGGCTTATTCTTGGCCAGAGGTGTAGCATCAATTCCTCTCAACGGAATAGGACACCGCAAAGGCTCCAAGAAAAATCCACAACGTTTAGCATAATCCAAATCCATCAGATTCAGGGCAGCGCCTGAATCCACAAACGCCATGACAGAATATGATGACAAAGAGCACATTAAGGTAATGGACAAAAGGAATTTGGACTGTACAGTACCAATAACGGCAGAGCTATCGAACCGCCTAGTGCGTTTAGGACAATTAGAAATAGCATGAGTAGAATCACCACAATAGAAACACAGTCTGTTCAGACGTCTGTGTTCTTGCCGTTCTACTTTAGTCATAGTCCTGTCGCACTGCATAGGCTCAGGTTTACTCTCAGACAATACCGCCAGATGGTGCACAGATTTACGCTCGCGCAAGCGACGACCGATCTGAATGGCCAAGGACATAGACTCATTCAAACCAGCAGGCATAGGAAATCCCACCATTACATCCTTAAGAGCTTCAGAGAGACCCTTTCTGAACAAAGCCGCTAGTGCAGATTCATTCCACAGAGTGAGTACTGACCATTTTCTAAATTTCTGACAATATACTTCTACATCATCCTGACCCTGGCATAAAGCCAGCAGATTTTTCTCAGCTTGATCCACTGAATTAGGCTCATCGTAAAGCAATCCCAGCGCCTGGAAAAATGCATCAACATTACTCAATGCAGAATCTCCTGGTGCAAGAGAAAACGCCCAGTCCTGTGGGTCGCCGCGCAAAAAAGAAATAATAATCAAAACCTGTTGAATAGGATTACCAGAAGAATGAGGTTTCAAGGCCAAAAATAGCTTACAATTATTTCTGAAGCTCAGGAACTTAGATCTGTCACCAAAAAACAAATCAGGAATCGGAATTCTTGGTTCTAGCATCGATTTCTGATCAATAGTATCTTGAATCTTTTGTACATTTACAACGAGATTATCCATTGAGGAGCACAGAGCCTGAATATCCATGTCCACAGCTGTGTCCTGAAGCACTCTAATGTCTAGGGGAAAAAAAAGACTGAAGACAGAGCTAAGAAAAAAAAATGATGTCAGGATTTCTTTTTTCCCTCTATTGGAAATCATAGAATGGCTCCTTGTACTGTTATGGCTGGCAATCAGGCAACACAGCGTGCAGTAATCAGCGCACATACAGAGATCTGGCAATAACCCAAAACAATAGGACGAGCTCTGAGACGTGGAATCTCTGTAGACTGCAGTACCTGAACTATCCTCACACAACTGGAAGCAGCAGTGGATTGCGCCTATCCACTACCTATGCAACTCGACACTGCCTGAGGAGCTGACTAGCCTGAAGATAGAAATACAAGCCTGACTTACCTCAGAGAAATACCCCAAAGGAATAGGCAGCCCCCACATATAATGACTGTTAGCAAGATGAAAAGACAAACGTAGGAATGAAATAGATTCAGCAAAGTGAGGCCCGATATTCTAGACAGAGCGAGGATAGCAAAGAGAACTATGCAGTCTACCAAAAACCCTAAAACGAAAACCACGCAAAGGGGCAAAAAGACCCACCGTGCCGAACTAACAGCACGGCGGTGCACCCCTTTGCTTCTCAGAGCTTCCAGCAAAAGATAATAGCAAGCTGGACAGAAAAAACAGAAAACAAACTAGAAGCACTTATCTAGCAGAGCAGCAGGCCCAAGGAAAGATGCAGTAGCTCAGATCCAACACTGGAACATTGACAAGGAGCAAGGAAGACAGACTCAGGTGGAGCTAAATAGCAAGGCAGCCAACGAGCTCACCAAAACACCTGAGGGAGGAAGCCCAGAGACTGCAATACCACTTGTGACCACAGAAGTGAACTCAGCCACAGAATTCACAACACTTAATGCTGGTTTTTACAGGAGCATCAAGATGGGGGGACACAGCTGCATGGTAACCCATCAGCAGCCCACTATCATGCCAAAAGTAAAATGCCACTGTCAGTGACTGAAAGTGACATCTAACTGGTTTAACAACAGTGATTAGAGCTAGTTTTGTTTGCTGCTGTTACAGGCATATGCTATGTAACACAGTTGCGAGCTGATGTGTGTGAAGCAGGCTCCTCTCTTGAGTCAGCTCCATACATGCAGATCCTGCTGTGGACATACTGGTATGTTCATCTGTGCCAAAGGATTAATGCTTTGCATTGATTTTAGGTACAGTGGGTACGGAACGGAAAGTATTCAGTCCCCTATATATTTTTCACTCTTTGTTTCATTGCAGCCATTTGGTAAATTCTAAAAAGCTAATTTTTTTCACATTAATGTACACTCTGCATCCCATTTTGAGTGAAAAAAAAGAAATGTAGAAATTTTTGCAAATTTAATGAAAAAGAAAAGCTGAACTATTACATGGTAATAAGTATTCAGAACCTTTGCTTAGACACTCATATTTAAGTCACTTACTGTCCATTTCCTTGTGATCCTCCTTGAGATGGTTCTACTCCTTCATTGAAGTCCCCCTGTATTTAATTAAACTTATAGGACTTGATTTGGAAAGGCACACACCTGTCTATATAAGACCTCACAGCTCATAGTGCATGTCAGACCAAATGAGAATCATGAGGTCAAAGGAACTGGCCAAGGAGCTCACAAACAGAATTGTGGCAAGGCACAGATCTGGCCAAGGTTACAACAGAATTTTTGCAGTACTCAAGGTTCCTTAGAGCACTGGTGTCAAACTGCATTCCTCGAGGGCCTCAGACCATGCGTGTTTTCAAGATTTCCTTTGCATTACACAAGGTGCTGGAATCATTCTGTGCAGGTGATTAAATTATCACCTGTGCAATACAAGGAAATCCTGAAAACATGACCTGTTTGCGGCCCTCGAGGAATGCAGTTTGACACCCCTGCCTTAGAGCACAGTGGCCTCCATAATTCTTAAATGGAAGAAGATTGGGACCACCAGAAGTCTTCCTAGACCTGGCCATCCAGCGAAAATGAGCAATCGTTGGAGAAGAGCCTTGGTGAGAGAGCTAAAGAATAACCCCAAGATCACTGTGGCTGAGCTCAAGAAATGCAGAAGTGAAATGGGAGAAAGTTCCACAAAGTCAACTATCACTGCAGCCTTCCACCAGTCGGGGCAGAGTGGCCCAACGGAAGCCTCTCCTCAGTGCAAGACATATGACAGCCTGCATAGAGTTTGCAAAAAAACACAAAGGACTCCCAAACTATGAGAAATAAGATTCTCTGGTCTGATGAGACAAAGATAGACCTTTTTGGTGATAATTCTAAGCAGTATGTATGGAGAAAACCAGGCACTGCTCATCACTTGCCCAATACAACAGTCAAACATGGTGGTGGCACCATCATGCTATGGGGGTGTTTTTCAGCTGCAGGGACAAAACGACTGGTTGCTATTGAAGGAAACATGAATGCGTCCAAGTACAGAGATATCCTGGATGAAAACCTCTTCCAGAGTGCTCTGGACCTCAGACTTGACTGAAGGTTTACCTTCCAACAAAACAATGATCCTAAGCACATAGGTAAAATAACAAAGGAGTGGCTCAAGAAGAACCCTGTGACCATTCTTGACTGGCCCAGCTAGAGCCCTGACCTAAACCCAATTGAGCATCTCTAGAGAGACCTGAAAATGGCTGTCCACCAACATTCACCATCCAACCCGACGGAACTGGAGAGGATCTGCAAGGAAGAATGGCAGAGGATCCCCAAAGCCAGATGTGAAAAACTTGTAATATTCCCAAGAAGACTCATGGCTGTACTAGCTGAAAAGGGTACTTCTACTCAAAACTGAGCAAAAGGTCTGAATACTTATGATCATGTGATATTTCAGTTTTTCTTTTTAATAAATTTGCAAAAATTACTGCATTTCTGTTTTTTTTCAGTCAAGATGGGGTGCAGAGTGTACATTAATGAGAACAAATGAACTTTTTTAAATTTACCAAATGGCTGCAATGAAACAAAGAGTGAAAAATTTAAAGGGGTCTGAATACTTTCCGTACCCACTGTATGTGCATGGGGAGAAGAGCACCCTTATCCTGGTACTGGCTGCCTTAAAAGAGGCATGGAACAAAAGCATTTATATTGCAAACTTTTTTAGCATGCATAAAAAGTCACAATTTATACAAAAGTACATAAATATGCAACATTTGACACACTGGACCCCGTTGAGAAGTGTACTACTATGCTTAAAATGTTGTGCTTGCATAATTTGCATCAAATTTATTATTAGAGGCAACATTTGATAAATGCAAAATAGTGGAGTTGGAGTACAAAATATTTGCCTCAAATTATGCCATTTTTGAACCATTGATTATGAACCATTGTGTTTTTAAAAACCACAATATTAGCATGTTTTACCACACAATTGGTGGGATTGTATTATTTCTATGTAGCTACATACTGGGCCCCAGTATAGTGGGCCCAAAGTACTCCAGTCCGACACTGGGTATTGCTGTAATCTTACCGACCTTTAAGAATAAAGTCGTCTATTCACTTATGCCATATTGATTTGATCATTCTGCCTCCCAAATATCAGAGTAAGGCTCAACTCATATTTATGCTGTGCTCTTTGCTGAGCGTTTATGCCAGGATTTCCATGTAAATCTCTGAAATACATGATTCAGATGAAACCCCCAATGGATGATTCCCTATAATGAGGCAGGTGAAGACACTGTCGGTGCTGTCTGGCCTGTAATCCGGCAGTGCCAGTCTTTTTAGGTGTACATAAAAGTGAGGTCGGCCACAGTTTTGTGCACCTCTGAAAAGAAGCACACTGCTGAACAGAGGCCAGGTGGAGTCCAGAGTAACTCTGCTGCCTCAGTATAGTGAATGGATCCCCTTGGGGGTTTCATCTGAATCACATTATTCAAAGACTGAGGAAACCCTTATGTAAGTGCTCAGCGTAGAGCACAAGACAAATGTGATCCAAAATATTATGAAAAATGTTCCCAATAAAAGCTTCAACTCAATCCATGAAAAAGACCCTACTCTGGGTTGTCATCTGTCAAAGGAAATATAGGGTCTACCATGTTACTGGTAGCACAAAGGCTATGGAAAAGCGTTATGACTCCTCAGCCCCAAAATAAATCTAGCGAATTCTGCACTCACAAATCCAAGTGCCCCTCCCTTCTGAGCCCCACAGTGTTCCTAAATCACATTTAGTATCCACATGTTTGGCATGTCTGTAGCGATGAGAGCTTGCATAATTTGCTGGTCTCCAGAAGCAGAAGCTGGGCATATCATACTGGGCACTACAATAGCGGATTTGTAATTTTCACTCAGCAACGTCCATTGATGCTCATTTCTGGAAAACATCCATGGAGTCAAATCATCACTACACCTGTAAATAAATTCCCAAAGAGGTATAATTTCCCAAAAAGGGGTCACTTGAGGGGGTATTCTGCTCTTCTAGCACTCAGGAGCTCTGTTTATGGAGTCTGCAAATTATTATAGGAAAATCTGCGCTCCAGGGGGCAAATAGCTCTTCATCCCTCCCGAGTCTCGCCGTGTGGCTAAGTAGTGTAGAGCCACATAAGGGGTATTTCCAAGTTCAGCATAAATTGTTTGACACATTTTGGTGCCATTTTTACCCTTTTCCCTTTGTGAAATCATAAAATTTGGGGCTAAAACAAAATTTGTGTATTAAAAATGTAATTATTTTGTCATCACTGGCCAATGGTATAAATTTCTGTTATATAACTGCAAATTGTCTCTTCAGAGAGAAAGAGGACTAGAACTCTAGTACCATCTATTGGAAGTAGCAATCCTAACAGTCAATGTCGACCCTTTAACGAGCCTTGTCACATGACTTAGCTGTGGTGTCAAAATGATCACTGCACCCTTAGATGAATACATTGTGAGGTGTCGTTTAAAAAAAGGTAATTGCGGCACTCCTGTGGATGGTGCCCAAGTAGGATCCAATCCCATGTAAATCTTGCAGAAAGCTTGTCACTCAGGTAAATGTTGTGAGTAGATAATTTTATTTTTTCCAGGCAATCCAAAAACAAAGAAATGCTTCGGTCCTACAAAGACCTTCATTAGTCAGATTGCAGTGTGTACAGGGTTACAGGCAGGAATGAATGCTAAGGATATGCAGGATTCGTGTGGAACGCCACTCACTGCTGCAGCATGTGCTATATAACCTGAGCGTTCGTTTCTGCCTATAACCCTGTGCACACTCCAATCTGTCTAACTGATGGAGTTCTTTGTAGGACCGAAACTTTTCTTTGTTTTTGGATTGCCTGCACAAAATAAAATGAACTGCTCATAACATTTGCAGGGAGTTTCCACTGTTTAGGCACATCAGGGGCTTTTCAAATTCAACATAGCATCCCCTATCTATTCCAGCCAATTTTGCATTCAGAAAGTCAAATGGGGGTCCTTCCCTTCCAAGCGTAAACAGTAGTTTCCCCCCACTTATGGGGTATCAGTATACTCAGGAGCAATTGCACAACATATTGTATTGTGCAATTTCTCCTGATACTCTTGAGAAAATAAACAAATTGGGGCTAAAAGAACATTTTTGTGAGAAAAATTTGATTTTTTCTTATTTTTACAAGGGTACCAGCAAAAATTGCACCATACAATATGTTGTACAAGGATACCCCATTTGCGGGGTATATTCATTGGCGGGTCTAGTTTCCACAATGGGGTCACTTGGAGTTTTCACTGTTTAGGTACATCAGGGGCTCTCCATATGTGACATGGTATCAGCTAATGATTCCAGCAAACTTTGAGTTCAAACAATCAAGGGGTGCTATTTCCCTTACAAGCCCTGTAGTTTTCCTCCACATATTGGGGATCAACACAGGAGAAATTGCACAACAAATTGTGTTGTGCATGTTCTGTTGTTCCCCTTAAAAGAAAATCCAAAATTTGGGGCTAAAGCAACATTTTTGCAGGAAAAGTATTTTTTTTTTTCACAATTTTACTTTATACACTTCTGTGAAGCACCTGGGGGTTCAAGGAGCTCATCACAAATCTAGATACATTCCTTGAAGGGTATAGTTTCCAAAATGTGGTCACTTGTGGGGAGTTCCCACTGTTTAGGCACATAAGGGGCTCTCCAAACAAGACATTGCTTACACTAATGATTCCAGTAAATTTTGCGTTCACAAAATTAAATGGCGCTCCTTTTTTTTCTGAGCCCTGCCGTGCGCCCAAACAGTAGTTTTATCCCACATATGAGGCATCAGTGTGCCCTTCTAACTTCCTAAAAAAATGATGTTGTCAGGGGAGTACTACTTTGAGTACACCTTTCTCCATCACTTTTGTGTCATGGTCTAATCTAAGTCAGCAGTCTGTGGTCATTTGTACTATGGGCAGGTATACAATTTGTGTTAGTAACATCGTGTTCTTATCTTTTGCTTCCCTTTTTTGTCTCCAACAAATTTTGTACAGTATTACCTTTTTGGTTTGTATTTCTATTCATTTGACCATATAGTTCGGTTTCTTCCTTCTGTTTGCGCATTCAATTTTCTCCGAAAGGTCTGCCATTTATTATACAGCAAGCACTTCAATATTTATATTTAGATCACCACTGGATATTTATTAATATATTGTTTTTTGCATTGCTCAGTGTGTAATTTTCACACATGTCACAAAAAAGCAGTCTCAGAATCAGTGGGATTCGTTGAAGCATTCCAGAGTTAAAACCACAAAAAGTGACACTGGTCAGAATTGTAAAATTTAGCCTGGTCATGAAGGTGAAAACAAGCTTAGGAGGTTGAAGGGGTTAAAGGGAATCTTTCACAATGTTTTTTCCACGTCATCTGAGAACAGCATGATGTAGGCAAAAACACCCTGAATCTAGCAATGTATCACTTAGTTTACTGGGTCAGCTGATCTGACAGAATCAGAGTTCTTAGATTTATCATGAAGCAGAGAGTAGAAAGCTAGCCCCCACCCACACCAGGCTCTGTACTTACATTATCTATTGATAGTGAGCTGCTTATCACAGGAGGGGGCGGAGTCGGACCAGTGATCATGTGCCAGATAGTCACAGCAATGGTAATGTCTTACCTTGAATTCAGTGTTTTACACCTATATCATGATGTCCTCAAATTACACTGCAAAAAGAGCGTCACGTTACAAACCCTTCCATCAGCTTTCTTAATTACTGAGCGTTTCAATATTCAAACTTATGTCTGTGGTATTTAGACAACATGTACTAACTCTGCAGTGAAATCATGGCCATCATTATGTCTCACACAATGTATCCGGCCAGTTTTGCCTTCTTCTGTGTGAGATGTAGTGATAACAGACACATTTTTAGACAGGAAGTGCTGGTGAGAGGCAGTACAGCAGAGCCGACAGGGCTACAGGAAGAGGAGAGCTTATTTTGTAGTGTGACACAGCTAAACTCAGCTGTACTGTCCTCCACCCCCACACACATACAATTACTTATGCAGGAGGTGTCCAGGAGATCAGAGCTGTATCATTATATCTCAGACACTGAAAAATTTGCTCTAAGCTATGGTGGAGGCATGTTCTTTATTTTGAGTGCTGCTGCCTCCTTTTGATTGGGCAAGGACATATTTGGGAAGAAGTACATGCCCGGTGGTGAAAATTTAGAAATCAAGAATTGTTTAATCATTAGGTGCCGTATACTTTGATTGCTAATGTCTTCGCAATTGAGAGAAGTTAAAAATTAAAAAAAATTTCTATTCCACTTGGCAGCCTCTATTACATTGTGTGTCCAGTTCAACATGAAAGATTTAGTGAAGGGTCCTCTTTAAGATGGGTTACCATTACCAGCAGTGAGATCCAAGTTATCTTAGCATTTGTTACCTCTAGTGATGGGCAAAATGATCGCCAAACATAAATCCAGCACAAATATGCCACATTCAGATTCGTCATCGGAAACCCAAGCAAAATTTTATAAAATCGGTAAAAATTGGTAAAATTCTGTAAAAGTGTGGGAAAATATTTGCGTTGCCACAAAAATATTTTCAGCACTTTTGCAATGATAATGGTGGTGTGTAATCATGAGCGTTTGGCACATGTGTGATGAGCGGAAGGGGTTTGCAGAGCTCAGAGGTGCAGCGTTCTTGCAAGCACAGCAGTCATTTTTTTTCCACAAACTTTGTGTGCACATTGCAGATAGCCAATCAAGGCGTATTAATACCCACAATGTCCTGACACAAGGGCTTGTGTCATTGGCTGATGAAATAACATGTCCGTCTCCATATAAATAGCGGACATCTTGTTTTTAGACACTGTAACAGCACAGAGAGGCTACTCCTGACGCTGACACTGCCACTGTTAACAGCAAAATTTTAACTAGTTAGTTAGGCGGTTGTATATCAGTCAGATACTGTAGGTAGTTAGTGTCCAGTGTGACTGTTACAATTACCTTCCAACACCATTTTTCTTTTTTGGCCATACTGAGGTGCACAAAAAAAGCCAGCAGGGCACGTGTTGTGCACTGCTTCTATTGTGATCCATGCATGAATATAGAATTCTAATTCACATGTAGCTAGTGAAAAAATATTAAACATTCTGCTGTCTCCTACCTTGTCATTTAGTGCTGTGGTGATATAAAACTGTCTGCAGACCTAAGGCACATTAAAAAACGTTGTAATTTTTTCTGTTGCTAAATGTGAAACAGCCTGCTGTATCCCACCTTGTCATTTTGTGGTGGTGATATGAACCTGTCTGCAGACCTAAGGCAAAATACAAAAATAAAATTTCAGTTTCAAAAAGTAAGACATCCCACACTTTTTCATTTGTTGGGGTTCAAATTAAATTTAGAGGCCTGATTCGTAGGCCACAAAAAATTCTTCTGATTTTAACGTCATACAGTAAGGGACCTGACTTTAAAATTGTTTGTAGCATAACTTCTTTGTCAGAAAGACTTTATCCACACTCAAACAACTCTTTGTTCTGTGACTAACAAGATACAGCATGCCATATTTCACTTTGGAATTTACTTTTGCTGAAATTCAGCTGTTTGCAGAGGTGGTGCAGAGTTGAAAATCTAATTTTTGGTTGCTAATACTGTGCTTCTACCACACTATCTGAGCAACATGACAGGGAAAAGTTGAGGCCGTGGTGGAAGGGGAATTAGGCTTGGTGTTCAAGGTGTACATGGGGTAGGTGGTAATGTTTGTGAAAGTACTAGAGAAGCAACGTCACATGCTATGCAAAGACAACTGACAGCTCATTTTACTGGACAGGTTACACCACTTCCTTTCCTTGGCAGATGCACAGCGGTACGCCTTGCCGATGATGCCCAGAAAGAGCATGTACAGGAGTGGATGGCAAGTGCAGCTTCAAGTGGCCTCTCTTCCTCTTCCCCACCTCAAAATCCCAATATGGCACCCAAAGTCCCCTTGCTTCCCCCCGTGTCCCAACTATCTAACCATTCAATTGATTATTTGGAACCACGTATGGGTGAGTGTGATGAGACTCATATCTGAGGCTCACGCAGATTGTACTGTGCTGCCAGGGCAAGAAGAGGAGGAGGCTGGCTCCAATGGTGAGGAATGTGATAACACAGAGGATGATGATGAGGTATTAGATCTCAGTTGGCATGAACATAGAGATACACAGCTCAGTAGGTCATCTGAGGAGGAAGACGAGGAGGATACCTTGCGCCGTCTGTCGCAGACACGTAGTGATGCAGACACGATGAGTAATGCATCCTCAGCCACAACTGTGCCTCTGATTAGTAGTGTTCACGGGTCTGCAGGTCGCAGGGGTGGCAAAGGTTGCCTTGGCTGGGCCTTTTTTGACACTGCAAAGGATGAGCCAACTCACGTAATCTGCCAAATTTGCAAAATAAAAAACCTGAGTCAAGGTGAAAAGTGCAATAAGTTGACTACTGCATGTATGAACCTTCACATGCGCAATCAACATGCTTTACTGTGTGAATCCCACTGCACAAAAATGCAGACCAGCGGACATCAACCACCATCAGCCACCCCATCAATCGCATCTGCTGCTTCTTCCTCCTCCTCTGTTACTGTGACAACTATTAAGATGCAGGTCTTTGACCGCAGAACCTCGGGTTATTTACCCGACCGAGTCACACTGACTGAGAGCCCGCCGTCAGCTGTAGCAGATGTGGACATGCCTGCTTTTTTTGATTGATCTCAGAAAAAGATCACACCACAACTTTCTTAATCCACCGTAACATGCCCTCCTGCACCTCTCTCATGGTCCAGCAGTTTGTCCGGTTTACTGTACTCCGCCCTCTCTCAGCACTGCAGCCAGCCCACAGTTCCACAGTTGTGGTCATGTAAAAGATTGTTTCTTTCTACGCATGACACAGCTAAGGGATTGAACGCCACCATCTCCAATCTGTTGGCCACGGAAATGCTTCCTTTCTTCCTGGTAGATATAAATGGTTTCAGAAAGCTGATGGTCATCGCAGTCCCACAGTACCAATTACTTTTCTATGAAAGCTGTGCCTGCGTAACACCAGCATGTTGTAGACAACATCACCCGTTCCTTGATAAAATCTCTGTCTGCAAGGGTGCATTTAACCGCAGACACTTGGACGAGTAAGCATGGCCAAGGGCGTTACATCTCACTGACTGGGTACTGGGTGACTCTGGTGGCTGTGGGGACAGATGCTGCTCCACAAATCTTGGAATCCCCAAGGCTTGCAGGACAAACCTCAACATCTAACACTTCCACCACTGCTTCTGCCTTTTCTTTCTCCTTTAGGGCCTCCACCTGCGCTATCAACCTCTGTCTTCACGAGACACGCGCTCAAGCAGTACATAGCAAACCTCCACCACCTCTGTACTCTCTCTTAAAATTGATATGCCTTGGAGATTGCAGTCTTACAGCTGAAGAGTTATGGACAGCTATCCAGGCTGAATTTGATCAATGGCTGTCTGCGCTGAACCTACATTGAGGGGAGGCCATGTCTGATAAAGGTGCGAACCTGGTGGCAGCCCTATGGCAAGGCAAGCTCACACACGTGCCTCCATGGCTCACATCCTCAACCTGGTGGTACAGAATTTTCTCAGCCACTATCCTGGCCTGGGTGAGCTCCTCTAGAAAGCACGTAAACTGTATGCTCATTTCTGCCATTCGCATCCCTCTGCTCACCGACTTGCATCGATACAGAGGTCTTTATCCATGCCAGTTAATAGGTTGATATGCGATGTGCCAAAACGGTGGAATTCCACTCTGCACATGTTGCAGTGACTGTGGCAGCAGCAACAATCCCTTACACAGTATTTTATTTTGTATAGCCTGTTCCAACGCAGTACGGACATGCCGCATATCACGTTTACAGAGTGGGCACAGATTAAGGACCTCTGCACCCTTCTGCTTAGTTTGGAAATGGGTACTAAGATAGTTAGCGCTTACGATGCCATCATCAGCATCACTATTCCGGTCATTTATATGCTGGAGCATACTTTGAATAGCCTGCGGGAGGAGATGGTGGTCCCAGAAGAAAAGGAGGAAGCAGAGGGGGCTGTAGAAGGGATAACATTGTCTCTAAGTTCAAGACTGTCATCACACATGCGGATGCCAAGGGAGAGTGGATTACTGCCATCGAGGGGGACTGGTGATAACAGACAAACAGTTATCGAAGGCGCAAGATCTGAGGAACAAATGGAGGAGAAAGAGGTGATGGACAAGCAACTGTTGGATGAAGAGGATAATCCACCTCTCTCTGTTGTTTGTGGTTGGCGGGAGGGGATGGATTAAATGAGCCTCATTGTTACCCAGCCACCAGCACAGCATGGGCTTGTATCTCATGGTAGAGCCGGACATATGAGTACCTTCTTGCTGCACTATCTGCAACATGATCCCCGTATAGTTATTATTAAGAGTAATGCTGACTACTGTGTTGCCACTTTATAAGATCCATGTTATAAAGCCAAATTTTGCGAGATGATTCCCATCCTAGAAAGGGACCGCGAATGCTGGAGTATCGAAACACGCTTTTATACAACCTTAAGAGAGATTTTCCCCAAGATAGCAGTACAGACTAGGTGACATTGCATTGTTTAGTGTGATGCATTAACCCCTTAACTCCCAAGGGTGGTTAAAGGGAACCTATCACCTGAATTTGGCGGGACCGGTTTTCGGTCATATGGGCGGAGTTTTCGACTGTTTGATTCATCCTTTCCTTACCCGCTGGCTGCATGCTGGCCGCAATATTGGATTGAAGTTCATTCTCTGTCCTGCGTAGTACACGCCTGCGCAAGGCGTGTGTACCCCCGGGGGAAATGTTTTTCAGCCCATACACTAACTGCATTTGCATAATAAGTATAGAAGACCCACTCCTTTAAACTGGGAATACATTTTTCGGAGGCCATCATCCACATTTTTTGCAAGTGGAATTGGATTCCGTGCAAATTTGGGGCAGGCCTTGCATTCACTTCATGGGAAAACTTTATGAGAGTACTAAAGGACTAATAGTGAGAACTTTGTTTCCATGTGGCCATCCAGTACATGGGATCAAAAGCTTATTGGGGTGCATTTAACTTTGGGGCAGGGAAGGCCTTGTATTAAATGCATAAGCAAACAGTTTGGGAGTGCCAAATGAATAATGTGAACTTGGTTTTCCTGTGACCATCCAGTACATGGGTTCAAAGGCTTACTGGGGTGCATGTAACTTTGGGGCAGGTCAGGCCTTGCATTCAATGCAAACTGTATGGGAGATGAATAAAGCTTATTGGGGTGCATTTAACTTTGGGGCAGGGAAGGCCTTGTATTAAATGCATGAGCAAACAGTATGGGAGTGCCAAATGAATGATGTGAACTTGGTTTTCCTGTGACCATCCAGTACATGGGTTCAAAGGCTTACTGGGGTGCATGTAACTTTGGGGCAGGTCAGGCCTTGCATTCAATGCAAACTGTATGGGAGATGAATAAAGCTTATTGGGGTGCATTTAACTTTGGGGCAGGGAAGGCCTTGTATTAAATGTTTTCCTGTGACGATCCAATACATGGGTTCAAAAGCTTATTGGCAAGCGTGTAACTTTGGGGCAGTTCAGGCTTTAAATTCAATGCATAAGCAAACAGAATGGGAGTACCAAATGAATACTTGAATACTGGGAAGTTTAGTTGCATATGGTCATCCATGACGTCTGTTCAATGGGTTGGTGGGGTGCTCCAAATTTTTGGCAGACCTGCCTCTCACTGCATATGCAATAGCAGTATAAGGGACCCACTGTTTAATAATGGGAACAACAAAGCATAACCCGCTGATGGCTCTAAGTGAGGGCCGACTTTTGGCCCTTTAAGAATACTAAACACCCCCTGATGTCCCTATAAACATAGGCTTTGTGAATTTCAGAGTCCCTCCTTCATAAATGAAACAGGATGACTCTAATGATGTGTCACACACCACATGGCCAAATAAGGTTGTAAATTGTTAAAATTTCCCAGTGAATTCATTTGTCTTGAAAGCAATGCTAAAGTTGAAAAATGCATCAAAAACACCACCTGTGAACAAAGCCCAAGTGGTGGAGGAACATTTTTGTTTTGAGTTATTTATTTTGCCTTACATCCAAATCATTACCCTGGAAAGGATGTTCCTTAACATATTTCCCAGGAAAATCCATTTTGGTTTCGTTTTTGTATGTTTTATTGTGTGCCTGTAAAAGTGGCGTAAGACTCTGAAAACATTGTTCACAGCTGTGACCTGGGAGTCAGAAATGCTTCCAGGGGTCTGCTCCATGATGTTCCCATGTCATTTGAGCACTGTTCCCATCGATTTCAGATGTTTTCAGACCTTAAAAGGACCCCTGGGGAGGGTCACTGTAAAAATGCTCGGGTTTCCCATATACTTACATTGGGCTCGTTGCTCGAGTCGATCACCCAAGCATTCCAATTTGCAAGACCCGAGCAACAAGCACCCGAGCATTTTAGTCCTCGCCCATTACTAGAGATGATGTGTTTGAAGGAACTCTAAATGATAAGAAATTTTAGATATTGGAAAAGCTTCAAGTGGATCTGTGAAAACTTTATAGGAAAACAAAAATCTCCAGAATATGTTGAAGTTGTTGAGGAGCTGCTAAATGCATACCAGTGTCTTGGATGTCGCATGTCTCTGCACATTTTGCATTGACATTTAGATTTATTCCCTCAAAATCTTGGGGATGTAAGCGATGAACAAGGCGAGCGGTTTCACCAGGACATTAAAGTAAAGGAACACCGCTACCAGGGGTTTGGAATGACTCCATAATGGCAGATTACTGTTGGATGTTATACTGTATAGGGACAACCCTGAAAAATCGTATCAACGACAGTCTTGTCAAGCACTTTTAATTTCTGCTTATATTTTGGTTTCTATTTTGCATGTGAAAGTATTTTGGTTCAATAAAAACTGTTTTGTAAGGTGAAGCATTTTTTTTCTGATTTGTAGATTACTGCTTTTTTAATGTCACCAGTATATTTCCTATACCTTATAATAATGATGCTGCTTTATGGAAACTATACTTGCTACAGAAAAACTATATACATTTTTGAAATCCGGACAAAAAGATGATTCAGAAAAGTACAAAGTCACCTGCGATGATTACAAAAAATGTTTTGTTGTAGACCTGTGTTATGTTAACTGAATAAATAGTTGTTGGATAAAGTACCAGTGTTTCCTCACTGCCTTCGCTATTATATCCGCTTATCTGTTAACACAGTTATAAAATGCTTGACCTATAAAATCTTTGACTATGCTCCTAATAATGCATCACGTGACAGCTCAGTGCATTATATAAAAACTTGGAGAGAAGAACTGTACACACATACCATATTATTTTTTTTTTTTTGTTAAGGGAAGATTAATCTTATAATATTATCTAAACCATTTTCGGAATCATTTACCCAATAACTTAAAAAATGCCGTGGATTAGCTGCTTTCTTCTTAGGCCGGGGTCACACTTGTGTGTGCAATGCGAGAAACTCGCACGAGTCTCTCACATCAATACCCGGCACTGCCGCCAGCACTTGGGACCGGAGTGTGCGCCCGCATGTATTTCTATGTAGCTGAGCGCTCAGGTCCCGAGTGACGGTGGCAGTGTCGGGTATGGATGTGAGAGACTCGTGCGAGTTTCTCGCATTGCACACACAAGTGTGACCCAGGCATTATGCACAGTGTACACAGAAAGTTGTCAATCAGTCATATAGGCGGTGTTATATAGAGCATATCATTCAGAGAACTGCTAGATCTGCAGCAGATAAAACAATGATTGTATCAAACCTACAGGAAACAGCCCTGTAAGTGACACATCACTGTCCCTAGATTTTGCTGTGTTCAGATGTGGTTGCAAAAACCTTGTGACCGATTTCCTCTAGTATAGAGTACAGCTAATGTACTGTAAAACAAACAAAGCAAAAGTTCACATATGTGATAGGTCAATGTATACTATTGATTTTTTTTACTAGGTTTAGTTTCAATACTCTAAAAACAAGGTTCAAGACCAGGGTATTTGTCAGTTTGATTTGTAAATATGGTGATCCCTATTTACTGAATGCTTTAGATTGTTCCTCTTATATGTTTGTAACTTGGTAAAACTCCCACTCACAAATGTAAGCATTACATGTAAATGTCATTTATGCTAGGTACACAGTGTGTTGGATAGTGCTTGTGGGCTTCCATCAGGGCTGGAATGGCCATCAGGAAAATGTGAAAAGGACCAATCCAGCAGTGGGCTGCATTGTCCCAAAACACTTTTATTAACATTGATATCCTGAGGAAACTGATAGCATTAAAGAGCTGATCCGAAATAGTCTAAATCACTTTTCTAATAAAATTGAATTGAAAAGTCCCTATCCTTCCCTCTCTATTTCAGCACTACTGAGTAGGTATCCGTTGTCAATACCAACGTATGCTTAGTATGAATGATTGTCACTGCAAAATTATTTTTCAATGCATAGTGACAGTGCACTCTCTCTCTGGCTCTGATGAGAAGTGAGCAGCTGGCAAGACAGATCACTATCAGTGCACATTGTATTGAGAGAACCTGGTGAACAGGAAGAAAAGAAACTATACCTGCTCTCAAAAATGAAGTCTGTTTCAGGGTGTCACTGGTCCTGCTTTTCTTGATCACCAGGATTTTTCCTTAGAATGTGCACTGACAGTGTGCTTTCTTGCAGGCTTGTCACTTCCCATCAGGGAAGAGCACCATCACTGTGCATTGAAAAGGATGTCACACAATGACATGTGACAAGGGAGCTCATACTGAGCATACCTTGTAATTGACAACTAAGGCTACTTTCACACTAGCGTTGTTTGCTGAACGTCGCAATGTGTCGTTTTGGAGAAAAAAATGCATCCTGCAAATGTGCTTGCAGGATGCGCTTTTTCTCCATAGACTTGCATTAGCGACGCATTGCGATGTATGGCCACACGTCGCATCCATCGTGCGACGGATGCGTCGTGTTTTGGCGGACCGTCGACACAAACGTTGCATGTAGAGTTGAGCGACCTTGACCTTTTTAGAGTCGAGCCGGGTTTCGCGAAACCCGACTATCTCAAAAGTCGAGTGGAATCCTCCGATTATCGCGAAAAGTCGGGGATCGACCGAAACACGAAACCCAATGCAAGTCAATGGGGGAGCATAGTCGGCAGTGAGTAGAGGCCAGGAAAACATGTACAGAGCCCATTGTATTGGCAAAAACATCCATTCTTGCTACTGAAGCTTGTCAATCGTAATTTAGCTTATAATAATTGTAAGGCATTTGAAATTGGGGGTCATTTGGCTAAAGTTGTGGGGGGTAGGGCTGGTTCAAGTAATTAGTGGGCCCAGGACATCTGGACCACGTCACGGCAGTGGAGCAGGGAGAGGTAAGTATTTCAACTTTGCAAATGCTGTGATCCTGAGCAAGCAGGGGGGGCCCACTCGTTGGCATTGGCACTGGCACAGGGCCCCTCAAAGTACAGCGGTGTGTTTGCACGGCGGGGGCGCCTCCCACCGGCAGCAACACTTTTGCGTACTATGAGAGGCCCTGTGCCAGTGACGTCGCCAACGAGTATTCCTCCCCCCACCTGATGAAGGAACCTGCACCTTCATCTGCACCTTCCTCTTTGTCCCCGTGTAAGGTGGTATGGTATGCGGGAAGGGGGACCTGACTTTCAGCAGGGTCACAATCTTGCAGTGTAGCGTGCACGGGGAATGTTGCGTTATGGGTCAATGTACCAGCAGACTCATCTATCACTGGCTGGGCAATGGGCAGGATGAGGGGGAAACAGATATGGGCCCAAAGAATAAAGTGGGCTAAATGCAGTTCAAAATTGGTAACAGGACTAACCAGGGGGCATTGCTTTGTTCAGTGGAGGACAACTGGAATGAGAGGCTGACACAGAAAGTAGGCCCAAATCAGTAAGTATTCTAAATGCAGTTCAAAATTGGCAACAGTAGTAAACCGGCGGCACAGCTTTGTTCACTGGAGGAGAACAGCAAGGAGCGGCAGACACAGATAGAAGGCCCCAACCCAACTAGTAGGCCTAATGCAGTGTTGTTTTCAACAACTACTTCAGAAGAGCGAGAAGATCGAAGCAATGGAGACGAAACCTGGGGAACACCTTGGAGTTGAACACACCGTCTCTACACCCCATACCCAATTTGTAGGCCTAATGCAGTGTAGTTTTCAACAACTACTAAATGAGAGTCGGAAGATCGAAGCAATGGCGAGGAAACCTGGAGAACACCTTGGAGTGGAACACACCGTCTCTACAACCCATACCCAATTTGTAGGCCTAATGCAGTGTAGTTTTCTACAACTACTAAACGAGAGTCGGAAGACCGAAGCAATGTAGACGAAACCTGGGGAACACCTTGGAGTTGAACACACCGTCTCTACACCCCATACCCAATTTGTAGGCCTAATGCAGTGTAGTTTTCTACAACTACTAAACGAGAGTCGGAAGACCGAAGCAATGTAGACGAAACCTGGGGAACACCTTGGAGTTGAACACACCGTCTCTACACCCCATACCCAATTTGTAGGCCTAATGCAGTGTAGTTTTCAACAACTACTAAACGAGAGTCAGAAGATCGAAGCAATGGCGAGGAAACCTGGGGAACACCTTGGAGTGGAACACACCGTCTCTACACCCCATACCCAATTTGTAGGCCTAATGCAGTGTGGTTTTCAACAACTACTAAACGAGAGTCGGAAGATCGAAGCAATGGCGAGGAAACCTGGGGAACACCTTGGAGCGGCAGACACCGTTAATAGGCCCTACCGAAGTAGTAGCCCCAATGCAGTTTTCAAATTCCTAGAGGCTGAAAACCAGACTATTGACGCTCAGCTCTTTTCAAAGGAGGACAGCTGTATTGAGTGGCGCTGACAGACACAGGTAGTAGGCCTTAAACCAAAAATGTGGCTCAATGCAGTTTAAAAAAGGTTACAGGGGTACACAGGCAGCATTGGTCTGGTCAGTGGAGAACTATTTCAATTATGGACCGCAGACAGACATTGTACGCCTACTATTAAAAAAAGATGCTCTATGCAATTAAAAATGGGTTCCAGGGGTACACGGGCAGCAGTGGTGTGGTCTGTGGAGGAGTATTGGAAGGAGGGACCACAAACAGGCGTAGTAGGCCTAACATAACAAAATTTGGCTGTAGGCACTTTAAAATTGGTTCCAGGGGTACACGGGCAGCAGTGGTGTGGTCAGCGGAGGACAATTTGAATTAGGGACTGCAGACAGACTTTGTAGGCTGTCCCCTGTGGACCATGCATCCAACACATTAACCCAGTGCGCCGTAATGGACACGTAACTTTTTGTGGACATGCATACTGGTCCATGCGTCTCTTGTCAGGTGCACCTTTCTACTGTTTGATTGCCTGAGTGCTATGACAATGCAGACTTTTTCATGCCGGTGGAGGGCTGGGATGGCTTTTCTCGCAAAAGAAGTGACGACTGGGTAGCTTGAACCGTGGTACAGAGTAGTACAACTGGGCTTTATAAATATAAAACAAAGAAAAAAGTAGGCTCCATGCACTTTCAGCTGGGTTCCAGGGGTACACGGCTAGCATTGGTCTGGTCAGTGGTGAACTATTGGAAGGAGGGCCCGCAGACAGGCTTCGAAGGCGTAACATAATAAAATTGGGCTGTAGGCAGTTTATAATTGGTTCCAGGGGTACGCGGGCAGCAGTGGTCTGGTCAGTGGAGGCCTAGTGGAAGGAGGGACCGCAGACAGGCTTCGAAGGCCTAACATAATAAAATTGGGCTGTAGGCACTTTAAAATTGGTTCCAGGCGTACACGGGCAGCAGTGCTCTGGTCAGTGGAGGCCTAGTGGAAGGAGGGACCGCAGACAGGCTTCGAAGGCCTAACAATAAAATTGGGCTGTAGGCACTTTATAATTGGTTCCAAGGGTACACGGGCAGCAGGGGTACACGGGCAGCAGTGGTCTGGTCAGTGGAGGACTAGTGGAAGGAGGGACCGCAGACAGGCGTAGTAGGCCTAATATAATAAAATTTGGCTGTAGACACTTGCAATTCTCTTGCAGGGGTACACAGGCAGCATTGGTGTTGTCAGCGGAGGCCGATTGTAATGAGTGTCTGCCAGTTAGTAGTCCCAAACAATAAATACATGTTAATGTCTCGCATTACAACAAAACGAAAACACAAAAGGATGCAATCATTAGGTACAGGGGTGGGCTCCTCTGCGTCGTTTCAGGCCTAGTAATTTGGCGGAAAGTATTTACTTGGGTAAATATAGGACACTGCCCCTAACTATGTTAAGTACCATCATACATGTCAACACAATGGTATTGTCAGTGGCAGGAATTTAAGGATGTCAGCGCATAGACTAAACATTGGTGGAACTGTGAGAGATAATTGTGCAAGTGGTAGAGCAATGTTTGAGCTGGGGGTGGGGGAACTCTCTTGTGGCCGGCGGTACAGGCCCAGGGCCCCTCATGTTACAACAGTGTGTCTGACGTTGGGTGCGCACCACCACCGCCAGAGACACTTAATTGTACTATGAGGGACCCAGTGGCAGTGCCGTCGACCAAAAGCGGGCACACCCACCTCTTCAGACAAACAGCACTCTCACAGGTGCTTGCTCCAAGTGGCGATACCACGGCCCCGTGTGGGGAGTTTGGCCATTTAGAGAGGTGTAAACATGTCGTATGCTGGACAATCAGCTGCTGCTAATTACGACATTGGAAAAGTCATTCAGAGTAGTCCACAGGCAAGACCTTTTCATAGGAACGCTAGGTGTCGGCCGGGCAAGGTGGGGCAAAAGAATTCGAAATCCAGTTGTGGTTCATTTTAATGAAGGTTAGATCATCAACATTTTGGGTAGCCAGACGAGTCCTTTTTTTGGTTAATATTGAACCTGCAGCACTGAATACTCTTTCTGATAGGACACTAGCTGCCGGGCAAGCAAGCTCCTGCAATGCATATTTGGCCAATTCTGGCCAGGTGTCTAATTTGGATGCCCAGTAATCAAATGGGAATGACGGTTGAGGGAGAACATCGATAAGGGATGAAAAATAGTTAGTAACCATACTGGACAAATGTTGTCTCCTGTCACTTTGAATTGATGCAGCAGTACCTGTCCTGTCTGCGGTCATAGCAAAATCACTCCACAACCTGGTCAGAAAACCCCTCTGTCCAACGCCACTTCTGATTTCTGCACCTCTAACACTTCTGGTCTGCTGCCCCCTGCAGCTCGTGTGAGAGCGATCACGGGCGCTGTGTGCTGGGAATGCCTGAAGCAAACGGTCAACAAGAGTTGATTGTTTGGTTGCTAACATTAGTTCCAAGTTCTCATGTGGCATTATATTTTGCAATTTGCCTTTATAGCGAGGATCAAGGAGGCAGGCCAACCAGTAATCGTCATCGTTCATCATTTTAGTAATGCGTGTGTCCCTTTTGAGGATACGTAAGGCATAATCCGCCATGTGGGCCAAAGTTCCAGTTGTCAAATCTGCGGTTGTGATTGGTTGAGGGGCAGTTTCAGGCAAATCTACGTCACTTGTGTCCCTCAAAAAACCAGAACCCGGCCTTGCCACGCCACCAATTTCCAGTGGCCCCGGGAAAGCTTCCTCATTAAAAATACAGTGGGGCAAAAAAGTATTTAGTCAGTCAGCAATAGTGCAAGTTCCACCACTTAAAAAGATGAGAGGCGTCTGTAATTTACATCATAGGTAGACCTCAACTATGGGAGACAAACTGAGAAAAAAAAATCCAGAAAATCACATTGTCTGTTTTTTTAACAATTTATTTGCATATTATGGTGGAAAATAAGTATTTGGTCAGAAACAAACAATCAAGATTTATGGCTCTCACAGACCTGTAACTTCTTCTTTAAGAGTCTCCTCTTTCCTCCACTCATTACCTGTAGTAATGGCACCTGTTTAAACTTGTTATCAGTATAAAAAGACACCTGTGCACACCCTCAAACAGTCTGACTCCAAACTCCACTATGGTGAAGACCAAAGAGCTGTCAAAGGACACCAGAAACAAAATTGTAGCCCTGCACCAGGCTGGGAAGACTGAATCTGCAATAGCCAACCAGCTTGGAGTGAAGAAATCAACAGTGGGAGCAATAATTAGAAAATGGAAGACATACAAGACCACTGATAATCTCCCTCGATCTGGGGCTCCACGCAAAATCCCACCCCGTGGGGTCAGAATGATCACAAGAACGGTGAGCAAAAATCCCAGAACCACACGGGGGGACCTAGTGAATGAGCTGCAGAGAGCTGGGACCAATGTAACAAGGCCTACCATAAGTAACACACTACGCCACCATGGACTCAGATCCCGCAGTGTCAGACGTGTCCCACTGCTTAAGCCAGTACATGTCCGGACCCGTCTGAAGTTTGCTAGAGAGCATTTAGATGATCCAGAGGAGTTTTGGGAGAATGTCCTATGGTCTGATGAAACCAAACTGGAACTGTTTGGTAGAAACACAACTTGTCGTGTTTGGAGGAAAAAGAATACTGAGTTGCATCCATCAAACACCATACCTACTGTAAAGCATGGTGGTGGAAACATCATGTTTTGGGGCTGTTTCTCTGCAAAGGGGCCAGGACGACTGATCCGGGTACATGAAAGAATGAATGGGGCCATGTATCGTGAGATTTTGAGTGCAAACCTCCTTCCATCAGCAAGGGCATTGAAGATGAAACGTGGCTGGGTCTTTCAACATGACAATGATCCAAAGCACACCGCCATGGCAACGAAGGAGTGGCTTCGTAAGAAGCATTTCAAGGTCCTGGAGTGACCTAGCCAGTCTCAAGATCTCAACCCTATAGAAAACCTTTGGAGGGAGTTGAAAGTCCATGTTGCCAAGCGAAAAGCCAAAAACATCACTGCTCTAGAGGAGATCTGCATGGAGGAATGGGCCAACATACCAATAACAGTGTGTGGCAACCTTGTGAAGACTTACAGAAAACGTTTCACCTCTGTCATTGCCAACAAAGGATATATTACAAAGTATTGAGATGAAATTTTGTTTCTGACCAAATACTTATTTTCCACCATAATATGCAAATAAAATGATAAAAAAACAGACAGTGATTTTCTGGATTTTTTTTTCTCAGTTTGTCTCCCATAGTTGAGGTCTACCTATGATGTAAATTACAGACGCCTCTCATCTTTTTAAGTGGTGGAACTTGCACTATTGCTGACTGACTAAATACTTTTTTGCCCCACTGTATACTCATCCCCATCATCCTCCTCGTCCTCCACCTCCTCTTCGCCCGCTACCTCGTCCTGTACACTGCCCTGACCAGACAATGGCTGACTGTCATCAAGGCTTTCCTCTTCCTCTGCTGCAGACTCCTGATCTTTTATGTGCGTCAAACTTTGCATCAGCAGACGCATTAGGGGGATGCTCATGCTTATTATGGCGTTGTCTGCACTAACCAGCCGTGTGCATTCCTCAAAACACTGAAGGACTTGACACATGTCTTGTATCTTCGACCACTGCACACCTGACAACTCCATGTCTGCCATCCTACTGCCTGCCCGTGTATGTGTATCCTCCCACAAAAACATAACAGCCCGCCTCTGTTTGCACAGTCTCTGAAGCATGTGCAGTGTTGAGTTCCACCTTGTTGCAACGCTTATGATTAGGCGATGCTGGGGAAGGTTCAAAGACCGCTGATAGGTCTGCATACGGCTGGAGTGTACGGGCGAACGGCGGATATGTGAGCAAAGTCCGCGCACTTTGAGGAGCAGGTCGGATAACCCCGGATAAGTTTTCAGGAAGCACTGCACCACCAGGTTTAAGGTGCGAGACAGGCAAGGAATGTGTTTCAGTTGGGAAAGGGAGATGGCAGCCATGAAATTCCTTCCGTTATCACTCACTACCTTGCCTGCCTCAAGATCTACTGTGCCCAGCCACGACTGCATTTCTTTCTGCAAGAACTCGGACAGAACTTCCGCGGTGTGTCTGTTGTCGCCCAAACACTTCATAGCCAATACAGCCTGCTGACGCTTGCCAGTAGCTGCCCCATAATGGGACAACTGGTGTGCAACAGTGGCAGCTGCGGATGGAGTGGTTGGGCGACTGCGGTCTGTAGACGAGCTCTCGCTTCTGCAGGAGGACGAGGAGAAGGAGGAGGAGGGGGTGCGAACGCCTACAGCCAACTGTTTCCTAGACCGTGGGCTAGGCAGAACTGTCCCGAAATTGATGTCCCCTGTGGACCCTGCATCCACCACATTCACCCAGTGTGCCGTGATGGACACGTAACGTCCCTGGCCATGCCTACTGGTCCATGCATCTGTTGTCAGGTGCACCTTTGTACTCACAGATTGCCTGAGTGCATGGACGATGCGCTCTTTAACATGCTGGTGGAGGGCTGGGATGGCTTTTCTGGAAAAAGTGTCGACTGGGTAGCTCGTAGCGTGGTACAGCGTAGTCCATCAGGGCTTTGAAAGCTTCGCTTTCAACTAACCGGTAGGGCATCATCTCTAACGAGATTAGTCTAGCTATGTGGGCGTTCAAACCCTGTGTACGCGGATGCGAGGATAAGTACTTCCTTTTTCTAACCAGAGTCTCATGTAGGGTGAGCTGGACTGGAGAGCTGGAGATCGTGGAACTAGCGGGTGTGCCGGTGGACATGGCAGACTGAGAGACGGTTGGAGACGGTATTGTTTCCGCCGGTGCCCTAGATGCAGTGTTTCCTACTACGAAACTGGTGATTCCCTGACCCTGACTGCTTTGGGCTGGCAAAGAAACCTGCACAGATACTGCAGGTGGTGCGGAAAATGGTGGCCTTACAGTGACGGAAGGGATGTAGCGTTGCTGACTAGCTTCATTTGCCGAGGGTGCTACAACCTTAAGGGACGTTTGGTAGTTAGTCCAGGCTTGCAAATGCATGGTGGTTAAATGTCTATGCATGCAACTTGTATTGAGACTTTTCAGATTCTGACCTCTGCTTAAGGTAGTTGAACATTTTTGACAGATGACTTTGCGCTGATCAATTGGATGTTGTTTAAAAAAATGCCAGACTGCACTCTTTCGAGCATCGGATCCCTTTTCAGGCATTGCAGACTGAGCTTTAACCGGATGGCCACGCTGTCCTCCAACAGGTTTTGGCTTTGCCACGCGTTTTGTCTCATTTACGGGCCCGGCAGATGGAACCTGTTGTGATGTTGATGCCTGCTGCAGCCCCTCCTCCTCCGCTTCAGAACTACTGCCGCCTGCACCCTGTTCCCCCAATGGCTGCCAATCGGGGTCAACAACTGGGTCATCTATAACCTCCTCTTCTAGCTCGTGTGCAACTTTGTCTGTGTCACCGTGTAAGTCGGTGGTATAGCGTTCGTGACGGGGCAACATAGTCTCATCAGGGTCTGATTCTGGATCAGTACCCTGCGAGGGCAATGTTGTGGTCTGAGTCCAAGGACCAGCATAGTAGTCTGGCTGTGGCTGTGCATCAGTGCACTCCATGTCAGATTCAACTTGTAATGGGCATGGCCTGTTAACTGTTTCACTTTCTAAGCCAGGGACAGTATGTGTAAAGAGCTCCATGGAGTAACCCGTTGTGTCGCCTGCTGCATCCTTCTCTGTTGTTGTTTTTTGCTGAAGAGGACAAGGAAGCGACTTGTCCCTGTCCGTGAACATCCACTAACGACGCACTGCTTTTACATTTACCAGTTTCAAAAGAGGAGGCAAAAGAGCTAGAGGCTGAGTCAGCAAGGTAAGCCAAAACTTGCTCTTGCTGCTCCGGCTTTAAAAGCGGTTTTCCTACTCCCAGAAAAGGGAGCGTTCGAGGCCTTGTGTAGCCAGACGACGAACCTGGCTCCACAGCTCCAGACTTAGGTGCAATATTTTTTTTCCCACGACCACCTGATGCTCCACTACCACCTGATGCTCTACTACCACTACCATCATGACCAGCTGACAATGAACGCCCCCGGCCACGACCTCTTCCACCAGACTTCCTCATTGTTTTAAAAACGTAACCAAAGTAACGGTATTTGTTGCTGTCAAACAACTTACACGGTGAGCTATAACTTCAGTATGATTTAGATATCCCTTTACAGGTGGGTGAGACCGCAAGGAAAATCAGGCACAATGTTACACACTCTGTTTTCAGTGGCACCAAATGAGAGAGATGCCACACACGCAGGACTGTCACTCAAGCACAAATGTCAATATTAATCTCCCACTGAATTTAGAAACCAAATTAAAAAAATTGATTTTTTTCAGGGAGAATTTAGAAACCAAATTAAAAAAAAACAGGCTTTCTATGGCCCACTATTTGAGAGAGAGAGATGGCACACCCAGGAGTCAGGACTGGCACACAAGCAGAAAGGCCAATATTAATCTCCAACTGGTTTTTTTTATTATTTCAGGGAGAATTTGAAAACCAAATAAAAAAAAAAATAGGCTTTCTATGGCCCACTATTTGAGAGAGAGAGATGGCACACCCAGGAGTCAGGACTGGCACACAAGCAGAAAGGCCAATATTAATCTCCCACTGTTTTTTTTTTTTTTGTGATTTTAAAAGGGAGAATCTAGAAACCAAATAAAAAAAATTATTTTTTCAGGGAGAATTTAGAAACCAAATAAAAAAAAAATAGGCTTTCTATGGCCCACTATTTGAGAGAGAGAGATGGCACACCCAGGAGTCAGGACTGGCAGACAAGCAGAAAGGCCAATATTAATCTCCCACGTTTTTTTTTGTTTTTTTTCAGGGAGAATTTAGAAACCAAATTTAAAAAAAAAAAAATAAATAGGCTTTCTATGGCTCACTATTTGAGAGAGAGATGGCACACTCAGGACTGGCACACAAGCCCAAAGGCCAATATTAATCTCCCACTGTTTTTTTTTTTTTTCAGGGAGAATTTATAACCCCCCCAAAAAAAAAAACAGAAAAAAAAGGCTTTCTATGGCCCACTATGTAAGAGAGAGATGGCACACACAGGGATGGCACTCTAGCAGAAATGCCAATCTTAATCTCCCACAACTTATTTTTTTAGGGAGAATTACAACAAAAAAAAAAAAAAAAAAACAGGGACTGTCCTACAATTACTATCTCCCTGCAGTAATCTCAGCCAGATATGGCAGGCAGCAATAAGGAGTGGACTGATGCACAAATTAAATAAAAAGTGTGGACAAACAAAAAAGATAGCTGTGCAGAAAGGAAGGAACAACAGGATTTGTGCTTTGAAAAAAGCAGTTGGTTTGCACAGCGGCGTACACACAGCAATGCAGCTATCAGGGAGCCTTCTAGGGCAGCCCAATGAGCTACAGCGCTGAGGAAAAAAAATGTAGCTTCCACTGTCCCTGCAAACAAAAGGTGGTGTTGGACAGTGGAAATCGCTACAGCACAAGCAGTTTGGTGGTTAATGGACCCTGCCTAACGCTATCCCTGCTTCTGACGAAGCGGCAGCAACCTCTCCCTAGGCTCAGATCAGCAGCAGTAAGATGGCGGTCGGCGGGAACGCCTCTTTATAGCCCCTGTGATGCTGCAGACAGCAAGCCAATCACTGCAATGCCCTTCTCTAAGATGGTGGGGACCAGGACCTATGTCATCACGCTGCCCACACTCTGCGTCCACCTTCATTGGCTGAGAAATGGCGCTTTTCGCGTCATTGAAACGCGACTTTGGCGCGAAAGTCACGTACCGCATGGCCGACCCCACACAGGGGTCGGGTCGGGTTTCATGAAACCCGACTTTGCCAAAAGTCGGCGACTTTTGAAAATGAACGATCCGTTTCGCTCAACCCTAGTTGCATGTAATTTTTTTGTGCGTCGAGTCTGCCATTTCTGACCGCGCATGCGTGGCCGGAACTCCGCCCCCTCGTCCCCGGACCTTACAATGGGGCAGCGGATGCATTGTAAAACTGCATCTGCTGCCCCCATTGTTCGTTATTTTCGCAGTTTGCGTCAGTACGTCGGGCTGACACATGGCGATGGCCCCGTACCGACGCTAGTGTTAAAGTAGCCTAACATGTGCTCAGTAGAACAGCTACTAGCCCAGATCTTGAAAAGGACTCATTGATTGCACTTTGTTTAAGGGTTGTGGCTGCCTCTGCACCCTAATGATGACTCATTTGAGTATCATAGCATGCATCAGAGGTTCTCAAGAAAAATGTTACCAAGTCAAAAGTAGTTAAAAAAAATAAAGCAGTTCGCATCATGCCACTTGCACCAGCCCAGTGTCTGCAGTGGAGAAGGAGGTTTTGTGAGTATTAGTCTTTGTCTTCTTTGGCAGGCATGAGATGCAAAATGGTGGAAAGATTATTAGGAGGAGGGCTCATTATTATGTATAATGTTATAGGGAAGCACAATGGGGCTAGTCATTACTATAAGGATACACAGTAGAGAGTCGCCCCCCAGGGCCGTGGGGTACTCAGTATCGGGCCCGGTGTTCACAGGGGGATGTCACGGTGGCTGCACCCCGGTCCGTGGCCCTGGGCACCCATGTAAAAGGGAAAGGTCTTTAAAGGGAATAAAGTTTGTGTTCGTGACGCCACCTGTGGTATTCGGTCAGGGTGACCGACGCTGCTTAAAGGGGTCCTCTGGGGTGATATTATGGCAGCTAGATGGTATAACTTCCCACAGGTGAAGTATGTCCCCAGGGCTTCCCAGTGTGTAGATGGTAGAATGGTGAGAAGTGCAGTAAGGAACAAGGACACAGGTTTGCAGTCTCTTTACCTCGCTTACTGAAGACTTCAGCAGCCACAGTCCAGGGCACTGGATCGCAGGGCAGGTAGGGTCCGGCTGGCTTGGAGGCAAGTCCAGAGTCCCCTTATCCAGGTGGAGAATAGAAGCCTTCCTTTGCGCTGTAGTGGTGTAGTCCCATACTGCTAGAAGCTTTACATAAGGTCCTCACAGATGTTATCTCTTTCTCTCTGTCCCCCGGATAGGATAGGACAAAACCCGTATGACTGGTGACTTGAGCCTGTTTATAGGGTCTATTAGATGACCCGGCTCTGAAGGGTGTCACCGTGCCTCCTGGGTGTTGGGTCGGACAGGGATCTTGAAGTTCAGCTGCCCTGCCGGTCTCTGATGTAAGGCATGGACAACCTCGGTGTTCCGGCTACCGGATTTCTGCACCTCAGAAAGGGGCAGCCTGCTTAGGGCTGGTCCCCTTCTGGTATCCTCTCCTGTGCTTTCTCTCCTGCACGCTCACTGCAATC
This sequence comes from Ranitomeya imitator, assembly GCF_032444005.1. Classification (NCBI taxonomy): domain Eukaryota; kingdom Metazoa; phylum Chordata; class Amphibia; order Anura; family Dendrobatidae; genus Ranitomeya; species Ranitomeya imitator. Next base: position 199,466,348 of record NC_091285.1, on the reverse strand, counting down.
AATTCTGCCTTCTAAATGTCTCTTTCTAGGAGCTGTAGCTCTCTGGCATGCATAGCTCCGTAAACCCTCTGTCCTCCTCAGACTTATGTCTGGAACTGACTAACTTTCCCTACAGACCACCAGTTATATATATATGATGATAGTAAATAGGATCAAAAGCTCCCCTTGGTGGCCTGGAGTGTGAATGTGTTGCATGTTTGTGGTACCTGGTTACAGTTATCCTTTCTTGCCTCCAAACGTAGCATCACTCTCCCTGTAAGGAAAGCGACATTACTGTGACGACCAGGACCATGGGGTGCCACACACCCCCCCATCCCCGTTAAATCCAGTACTCCCGGACTGGGAAAAGAAGAACAACAATACATGTTAATGCAAAAAGACATGCAATTTTTAAAATGCTATAAAAATAAGAAAACAAGTTAATGCAAACTGGTGCTTCCCTTTATGGGAGGTAAGAACATTTGAACGTTGCAAAACATATTTACATTGTTTGCCCATTTTGATAAGAATAGAAAACAATGTAACAACTACTAAATGCAAGTACCCTCTAGGGGTATACTATCTTTTAAGTGCTACATAAACATTTTCTTTATCTTCTAAGTGCAAAATGTTTGACTAACCCCCACGGGTTTACTACATCTCATTCATTTTATTCAAAAGTGGATCATCATGAGCTATCTTCATAACTATCTGTCTAAATTCAAGTCTCAATTTTTATTTATTATATTAACTCTTTAATATATTAACTAACAGGCATATAAAGTGCATTTCTAACCAACTCTAGGCATTAGTTCAGCAAAGTGCAACGATTCAACATTCCCTTTATGCGTGCAAACAGTATTCAAGTCCTTCAATGCTGAGGTAGTGCAATTAACACTCAAGTCAATCAAAACTTTAGAACAACAGCAACGAAGTGAGGGACCCGTCATTAACCCCCAACGTTGGGCTTGGGTGGAGTTACAAGGCGTGTATCCAGACCTGGGATCCTGCCACGCCAAATGGGTTTTTCTTCAGGTCTCTTGAAAACAAAACAACTTTCAAAACAATATTAAATGCAGTCTCTTTAAAAGCTTCTTTGTAAATCCAGTAGGAAGCACCTTTAAGAAGGTGCAAACTATTTACAGTTGAGAGTTTTTGAGCCATTCACTGTCCACGACTCGAGTGTCTTTAAACGAAATGCAACTTGTGTAAAACATAGGATCCCTTTTAAGCGTGGGACCCCTTTAAGTGTAAACCTTGGTCGGGTTCAATATACTTTTTGTAACAGCAAAGAGTTAAGTTAAACTATTTACAGTCATTTTCAAATTTGCTTTGTTCTATTATAGCAGTTGCCAAGGCACCAATCGACATCGAACACTTCCCAACCTGAAAAGATTGGTATCTGAATTCACATCTGGTGCTAGATCGACGTCATGAGTTTGTTCCTCATGTACAGTCAAATCATTAGCTGCTATCAAAGTTTGGATGGCTTGAGTACATATGTCAGCTAGTGCAGTTGCCACAGCAATTGTCTCAGTGGTGGTGATTATACACACAGTGGTACTGGTAAGGGTCTGAGGGGTTGTTGGCTGTGCAGCTGGTGGTAGTTTCTTTGGCGCTAGGTGGTACTGCTGTGGGTACAGATTTCCTAACGTTCATGGCGTACTAGCCTTTTTCACTCCTGTGACGGGTGTAGGTTACATGATCCCCTCGGCACAGATCCCCTCGGGGCTCACCTCCAGCGGTGTGCCTATGAGTGTTGGAAGCGGGCCCGTCAACGTCTCATCAGTGGTGAAAATAGTTGCTGAAGCGGGGCCTTCATCTGGGGCAGGAGCTATCATTGGAGCGAGGTCAGTGACTTGGGGAAGAGCGGCCACTGGAGAGGGGTTGGTCACCAGGGCAGGGTCATTTAGGGTACCCGCTGGTCGCCATCTCTTCTTCCGGATCTGCGCCACAAAAGCATGCTGTTCCTCCATCTCTTGGGGGCGGGGCTCCTTCTCCTCCGTGTTCCCGTCTTTGCAGATCAGGAGGCGGAATTCCTTGGCTGACGGGCACATCCACATCGTGTAATAGCATAATTAGGGGGTGTTCATCACTGTTCGCGCCACTCTGATAGTCTCCTCCCATGATGGCACACCCTTCTTCTCCGGCGCTTCTCGTGGCGCTGTAATGGCGGCGGTTTTGGCGGCAATTTTGGTAGTATTTTACGATACACAGTCTCCCAATATAGCACAGTTCTGGCACAGTTTTTAGGTGCACATGACCCGATTTTCAGGGTCGGTCCATCCTCTTCGTGATGCCAAAGATGAGTCGCCAGCCAGGGCCAAGGGGTACCGGGTCCAATGTTCACAGGGAGATGTCATGGTGGCTGCGGCCCGGTCCGTGGCCCTGGGCGCCCGTGTAAAAGGGAAAGGTCTTTAAAGGGAATAAAGTTTGTGTTCATGACGCCACCTGTGGTTTCGGTCAGGGTGACCAACAATGCTTTAAGGGGTCCTCTGGGGTGATGTTATGGCAGCTAGATGGTATAACTTTCCACAGGTGAAGTATGTCCCCAGGGCTTCCCAGTGTGTAGATGGTAGAATGGTGAGAGGTGCAGTAAGGAACAAGGACACAGGTTTGCAGTCTCTTTACCTCGTTTACTGAACACTTCAGCAGCCACAGTCCAGGGCACTGGATCGCAGGGCAGGTAGGGTTGGGCTGGTTTGGAGGCAAGTCCAGAGTCCCCTTATCCAGGTGGAGAATAGAAGCCTTCCTTTGCGCTGTAGTGGTGTAGTCCCTTACTGCTAGAAGCTTCACATAAGGTCCTCATAGATGTTATCTTTCTCTCTGTCTCCCGGATAGGACAAAACCCGTATAATTGGTGACTTGAGCCTGTTTATAGGGTCTCTTAGATGACCCAACTCTGAAGGGTGTCACCGTGCCTCCTGGGTGTTGGGTCGGACAGGGATCTTGAAGTTCAGCTGTCCTGCCGGTCTCTGATGTAAGGTGTAGAGATCCTTACAACCTCTATGTTCTGGCTACCGGATTTCTGCGCCTCAGAATGAGGCAGCCTGCTCGGGGCTGGCACCCTTCTGGTATCCTCTCCTGTGCTTTCTCTCCTGCATGCTCACTGCAATCAATTCTGCCTTCTAAATGTCTCTTTAAAGGAGCTGCAGCTCTCTGGCATGCACAGCTCCGTAAACCATCTATTCTCCTCAGACTGATGTCTGGAACTGACCAACTTTCCCTACAGACCACCAGTTCAATATATATGCTGAGTCACCTAGTAAATAGGATCAAAAGCTCCTCCTTGTGGCCTGGAGTGCGAATGTGTTGCATGTTTGTGGTACGTGGTTAGTTATCCTTTCTTGCCTCCAAACGTAGCATCACTGGACATTACTGTGATGACCAGGACCCTGGGCCCCAACACTAGCATATACTATAGGGTGCTATATAACTATTTTGAGGCACAAGTGGGTATATTAAACTGTAAGGAGGCACAGGTTGACATTATTACTTTGAGGTGACAGAGAAGGGCCATTATTACTGTTTAAGGCACTGATTATAGCCCTATATCAATTACATATAGGTGGAGGAATGTGTAGAGGGTGCTGGAAAAGTGATAAGCCAAAGATATTTGTGTGTTGCTTTCTGCACTGGCCAGGGTTGAAAGAAGTAGTCAACTTCTATATTCTAAAAATATTTTTTAAGTGCTTATGCACTAACAACATCAAAAACTTTTTAAAAACCACAACACGTTTCTGCTCTGAATTAATGCTTTGTGTTTTTTAAAAAGTTTTTTAAAGTTTTTTATGTTGTTAGTGCAATAGCACTTAAAAAATATTTTTAGAATAATTTTAATTGTAAACACGCCTCCGAAAAAGCTTTTTCCACTATAAAGTTGATAACACAGAGCCATGAAAATAAAAAATCATATTTTTTCCACAAAAATGATATTTTAGCCCCCAATTTTTTATTTTCACAAGGGTAGCAGGAGAAATTGGACCCCAAAAGTTGTTGTGCAATTTGTCCTGAGTACGCTCATACCCAATATGTGGGAGAAAACTCCTGTTTGGAACAGGTTGGAGCTCATAAGGGAAGTAGTGACGTTTTGGAATGCAGACTTTGATGGAATGGCTAGCGGGCGTCATGTCGTGTTTGGAGAGCCCCTGATGCACCTAAAAAGTCGAAATCCCACACAAATTGCCCCATTTTGAAAACTAGACCCCCCAAGAAACTTATCTAGATGTGTGGTGAGCACTTTGAACCAACAAGTGTTAAACTAAAGTTTATTATGCAGAGCCGGGAAAATAAATATTTTTTTTTCCACAAAAATGATCTTTTAGCCTCCAATTTTTTTATTTTCACACTGTAACAGAAGAAATTGGATTCAAAAAGTTGTTTTGCTGTTTGTACTGGGTACACTGATACCCAATATGTGGGGAAAAACACTGTTTCGGCACACGGCAGAGCTTGGAAGAGAAGGAGCGCAATTTGACTTTTTCAACTCAAAATTGGCTTTTTGCGTTTTGCAGAGCTCCTGATGTGCATAAACAGTGGAAACCCCATTACTACTGTTTGGGCACACATCGGGGCTTGGAAGGAAAGATGTGACGTTTTGGAATGTAGACTTTGATGGAATGGTTGCGGGCCTCATGTCGTGTTTGCAGAGTGCCTGATGTGCCTAAAGAGTAGAATCCTCCCACAAGTGACCTCATTTTGGAAACTAGACCCCCATGGAACTTATCTAGATGTACCTAAACAGTGGCAATGCCCAACAAGTGACCCCTTTTTGGAACTAATCTACTGCTTCCTGTATGTGAATTTTATAACGCAGTGGCATACGTGAGTTGTGTAGTGTTTGTCAGGTTGTCATACATCAGTTGTGTAGTGTTCATCAGGTTGTAATACGTCAGTTGGGTAAGTCCGAAATGAATTTAGTAGTGCATGGATGTGTGGTACAGTCTGAAGCACTCTTTCATACACAGGCCAGGTTTATTGGGACAGGTGTCGCATTGATAAATGGTCTCCCTGCGTATTCCCCTTTTATAGCACACAAAGGTGTCCTCTTTTGCTACTTACCTTTTTTCCACTTTGAGGGACCTCCCCCAGGAAATGTTGACCTGGTATGATATGAGCACCATCAGTTCCAGAAGTAATGGGGCCCGCTCCTTCCTGATCTCCAAAGATTAAGGCCTTGGTTACTACCTCCTGGAACTGAAGGCACGACATATCAGTCTGGCCTGCACATTGTGACAGCAGGAAAGCGTTGAGCATTGCCATCTGTATGATGTGCATGACCAGCTTCTAGTACCACACCTTGGCCTTTCTCAAATCACTGTATGGCTTGATCAGAGAGATCAATGCCCCCATCTTTTTTTTGCTGCACCCCAGTACCCAATCCGGTTTGCAAACTTGTGTAGAGGTACCTTGTACAGTGCTGAGTGTGCTGCCATCACCATGTATGTGATCAGAAAAAGACACCCCGCCTTTCCTTGTACTTGACCACCAGCAGGTGGTTGCTACATTGGGCTCTGCTGAACCCCTTCTGAGCATCTGTACAATTAGCGCTTTTGGGAGGCCTCTCTGATTTTTGCGGACAGTACTGCAGGCTTCGGTACCTGGCGCAGAGAGGGACTTAAAGAGTGAGATGCTGGCATAAAAGTTATCCACATAGAGGTGATAACCTTTATCCTGAATTGGGTGCACCAAATCCTACAATTTCTCCACTCACTCCCAGGACTGAGGAGCATTCGGGGGGTTCAATCCGAGTGTCCTTCACTTCATAGACTCTAAACCCGTGGGTGTACCCTAAGGTACTCTCACATAGCTTATAGTGCTTAATGCCGTACCTGGCCCTCTTACTGGGGCAGGTACTGATGAAAATTGAGCAGCCCCTTGAAATTACTGAGGGACTCATCCGTGAAGATCTCCCTTTGGGGCATGTACACTTAAGCAAACTTTTTGTTGAAGTGTTTGATGACCGGCCGAACTTTGAACAGATGGTCATAGTAGGGGTAATCTCAGGAAAGACACCATGCATTATGTGTATAATCCAGGAATTTGTGGATAGCCTCAAAACATGTCCGGGCTATGACCATTTGGAACACTTTTGTGTTGTATAAAGCATCAACACTCCAATATTACCGAAGTTCTGGCTTCTTCTGGATGCCCATGTGAATGGCCAGGCCCCAAAACTGCGTAATTTTAACTGCATCTACAGGAGACCAATTAGAAAATTATGAATTGGGGTTCTGTGCTAAAAATTGATGAGCGTACAAATTAGTTTGGCCCACCATGAGGTTAACAAAATCCTTAGAGAAAAATACTTTGAAAAATTTTAGTTCTGTGCGGCTGGTGGTGTCAAACTTGATACCTGATTGTGCCACAAAATCAGGAATCAGTGGCTCATATTTTTTTGGGGAGGTCCGTACAGGGTCAGTAATGGGGGCACTGGATCATCTTCTGGAATGGGGGGTGCTGCTTCACCGTTTGTCCTGAGACATCTGCGTGGCGGTTTAGCAGCACCTGAGGAGGAAGACAAGAAGGAGGAAGAGGACGAGGAGAACGAATCTGAAAAATAAAGAAATGTGGGATCCTCTCCCTCGCTATCAGTATCAGAGGCAAGAAAATAATAATCCTCCTCCACTGAATAGTGATTTTGTCAGTACTTTACTTACTTGTGTGTCTGCGATAGTGCTTGGTGTAAACCTTTTTGTATGAAAGGAAAAAGCTAAAATAAAAAAAGTCAGTGAAAAGAAAAGTTTAAAATAGCAGGCACGAGCTCTGATGAGTGAACTGCATCACTAATCAAATCTCGGCGGCTGCTGGATGTGCACATGAAGGTGGCGAATAAAAAAAGTGTAAAACAGCAGGCACGAGCTCTGATGAGTGAACTGCATCACTAATCAAAGGTCGGCAGCTGCTGAATGTGCACATGAAGGTGGCGAATAAAAAAAGTGTAAAACAGCAGGCACGAGCTCTGATGAGTGAACTGCATCACTCATCGAAGCTCGGCACTTGCTGGGTGAGCACACGGAGGTGGCAAAAAAGAAAAGTGGAACAGCAGGCACGAGCTCTAATAAATGAACGGTGTCACTTATCAAAGCTCGGCAGCTGCTGGATGTGCGCATTGAGGTTGCGAAAAAAAAAGTGTGTAAAACAGCAAGCACGAGATCTGTTGAGTGAACCACGTCACTAATCAAAGCTCGGTGGCTGCTGGATGTGGGCACGGAGGTGGTGCAAAGGGGGAGAAAAAGAAAAGTGGAAAACTGCTGGCACAAGCTCTGATGAGTGAACTGAATCACTAATAAAAGCTCAACAGCGGCTGGATGTGAACATGCAAGTGGCACAAAGGTGGGGTGGAAAACAGCAGGCACGAGTGCTAATCTGTGAACTGCATGGAGGTGGCGCAAAGGGGTGTGGAGGGGGAAGGGATGAAGAGGTGGAAGAGGGAAGAGGGGGATTGGGGTGGATGAGGAGAGATCGGGTAGGGATCAAAGATCAAACACTTACAGTTGTTGTCTCTCTTCTTTCTTCTGTCTTGTCTTCTTTCTTCTCTGTTCTTTGTTCTTCTTCTTTGGCACCACAAGGCCCAGCACAGTGCAGATCCTGTAGTGTGACCACTCTGCAGAAATCATCAGCCCCTGTGAGGACCTGCAGAGCAGTCACAGACAGGTCACAGAGTGGTCACATCACTGCTTTGCCCTGTCATTGGTGCGATCGATGATGACATCGATCACACCAATCAGAGCTGGCCCTGGTGACGCTGGTGTTGCCAGGCACCAGCCTAGGCATTGCCAGGCATTATCCTAGGATCGGTGTTCTTACAGCTCCGATCCTAGGCTGGTCACAGCACGGTCTCACCACGGCTGTGCCCTGTGATTGGCGCAATCAATGTAATTGTCAATTGTGCCAATCAGTGGGTCCAGACAATGCCTGGCATTGCTGGGCACCAGCGTAGGATTGGTGCTCTTACAGCTCTGATCCTAGGCAGGTCACAGACAGGGCAGTGTGGTCACACTGTGGCTGTGCCCTGTGATTGGCGCAATCTATATAATTTTCGATCGCTAATCAGAGTTGGTACAGGCCATGCCTGGCATTGCCAGGCAGCAGCCTATGATCGGTGCTCTTGGAGCACCGATCATAGGCTGGGATATCAGCATTTCAGGCAATCTGATTGCCTGAAAAACTAAGAATTGAACAGCCAATCACAGTGATCATGGTTGCAGAAGGGAGGCGACACCCCTCAGGATGACAACACCATCTACCCAGAGGTAAGATGGCGACGGAATTTTAATGCGATCACCGCGACTTCAGTCATCGTGTCGCATTAAAAAAATGAATTAATAATCTGTCGCTGGTCAAATAGGCATAGGGTACATAGACGGAATATTACCTCCGATGTCAGAAAGGGGTTAAATAATGTGCGCCTCTTCTATTTCAGCAAGACTGGTGCAACATGATTGTGCACTACGTCAGCCTTGATAAATTAGCCCAATGCTCTTTAGTGGCTGTATCCATTTTTTTAGACAGGCAGAAATGTAGAAAACTACATTCGTGTTCCCCTCTGAAATGATAGACCTGGCCACAAAAGTGCAGGTAGAGAATCCCCTTATTTTCCACTTGTCACCCCCTGATGAAGGCAGACGCCGAAACGCACGTCGGGGTGGACGCATCCAAGGGACTGGCTTTGCTAATAACCTAACTGGTAATGTTGATACCTAATAGGCATTATTGCACACGCACCTTATTTGACTTTTCAGTCTATTTATAATATAAATGTACCATGTTGGTCGTTTATTAGTGTCATACAATCTAGCTACCGTACCTACATGTTTTTTTGGCATTTTCTATTACCGTATTATATAGACATCATAGTCTTTTGAATCAGTGTAATGCACATATGCACTCTATTGATTCTTTAATATACCAATAGGTATATATTCTTATCTTCATTGTATTATAATATATATATTTTTTTCCATTTTACTATTTAATATACAAAATTTAACTGTATTTAAACTTTTTAAACCGTTCATGTCTATATATATATATATATATATATATATATATATATATATATAATATATATATATATATATATATATATATATATATATATAAATTGTCTAAGGGTCTCTTCCGTCTGTCTGTCTTTCTGTCTGTCACGGATATTTATTGGTCGCGGCCTCAGTCTGTCATGGAAATCCAAGTCGCTGATTGGTCGTGGCAAAACGCCCATGACCATTGCCATGACCAATCAGCGACAGGCACAGTCTGGCGGCAACATGGCTGTTCCTTCCTCCCGCAGTCAGTGCCCGCTCCATACTCCCCTCCAGTCAGCGCTCACACAGGGTTAATGGCAGTGCTAATGGACCGCGGTGTAACATACTCCATTAACGCAGCTATTAATCCTGTGTGACCAACTTTTTACTATTGATGCGGCCTATGCAGCATCAATAGTAAAAAGATCTAACGTTAAAAGTAATAAATAAAATAAAAAATCGTTATATACTCATCGTCCTTCGGCCCCCGGATCAGGAACAGGTCGTTCCCTCTCCTCGTGACGCCCCGGTGACCGCTCTATGCATTGCGATCTCGCGAGATGATGACGTATCGGTCTCGCGAGACTGCTACATCATCATCTCGCGAGACCGCAATGCACTCTGGAGACCGGAGTGCGCGAGGAGCATCTGTAACTGCTTCGCTTGGTTCCGGGGGACAACGGAGGGTGAGTATATAACTATTTTTTATTTTAATTCTTTTTTTTTAACAGGGATATGATGCACACATTGCTATATACTACGTGGGCTGTGTAATATACTACGTGGGCTGTGCAATATACTACGTGGGCTGTGCAATGTACTGCGCGGGCTGGGCAATATACTACGCGGGCTGTGCAATATACTACGAGGGCTGGGCAATATACTACACACGCTGGGCGATATACTACGCGGGCGGTGCAATATACTATGTGGGCTGTGCAATATACTACGTGGGCTGGGCAATATACTGCATGGGCTGTGCTGTATACTGCGAGGGCTGTGCAATATACTGCGTGGGCTGTGCTATGTACTACATGGGCTATGCAATGTACTACGTGGGCTGTGCAATGTACTACGTGGGCTGTGCAATGTACTACGCGGGCTGTGCAATTTACTACGCGGGCTGTGCAATATACTATGCGGGCTGTGCTATGTACTACACGGGGGACAACGGAGGGTGAGTATATAACTATTTTTTATTTTAATTCTTTTTTTAACAGGGATATGATGCACACATTGCTATGTACTACATGGGCTGTGTAATATATTACGTGGGCTGTGCAATATACTACGTGGGCTGTGCAATGTACTGCGCGGGCTGGGCAATATACTACGCAGGCTGGGCAATATACTACGAGGGCTGGGCAATATACTACACACGCTGGGCAATATACTACGCGGGCTGTGCAATATACTACACGGGCTGTGCAATATACTACGTGGGCTGGGCAATATACTGCATGGGCTGTGCAGTATACTGCGAGGGCTGTGCAATATACTGCGCGGGCTGTGCAATGTACTGCACGGGCTTTGCAATGTACTGTGCGGGCTGTGCTACGTACTACGTGGGCTGTGCTACGTACTACGTGGGCTGTGCAATGTACTACGTGGGCTGTGCAATGTACTGCGCAGGCTGTGCAATGAACTACGTGGGCTGTGCAATGTACTACGCGGGCTGTGCAATGTACTACGCGGGCTGTGCAATGTACTACGCGGGCTGTGCAATTTACTATGCGGGCTGTGCAATATACTATGCGGGCTGTGCTATGTACTACATGGGGTTTGCAATGTATTACGTGGGTTGTGCAATGTACTACGTGGGCTGTGCAATGTTCTACGTGGGCTGTGCAATGTACTACGTGGGCTGTGCAATATACTACGTGGCTGTGCTATATACTACGTGGGCTGTGCTATATACTACGTGGCCTGTGTTATACACTACGTGGCCTGTGTTATACACTACGTGGCCTGTGTTGTACACTACATGGCCTGTGTTATACACTACGTGGCCTGTGTTATATACTGCATGCGTGCTACTGCGCGGGCTGTGCAATATACTACGCGAGCTGTGCAATATAGTACGTGGGCTGTACAATATACTATGTGGGCTGTGCAATATACTATGTGGGCTGTGCTATATACTCTGTGGGCTGTGCTGTATACTGCACTAAGTGTTGACTTTTAAAAACGACACCAATAAAAGTTAAATTTTAATTCTCATATCTCCAGCTCCCTTTCCCTTTCCCTTATTGCATATAAATCCCTGAAAAACAGGATTCAGGTGAGTCCCTGAATGAGCAGTTCATTAAAAAAAGGAAAATATTGTTCAATTGGTTTCCAACTATAGGGGTCGATTCATCAAAGTTTTAGGCCAGAAAATGATCCTTGAAGCTTTACAAACTTGCAAATTTTGTTGCTCAACAGTAAGTAAAAACTGTGACTTTTGGCATTTTTTTGTTAGTTTGACTCAGCTTGACTGAAATCAATGGAGCTGGCATGGGACAGGGGGCATGGCCACAAGCTTGTCATACAGGTGCATCTCACTAAATTAGAATATCATCAAAAAGTTCATTTTTTCAGTTCTTCAATACAAAAAGTGAAACTCGTATATCAGATAGAGTCATTGCAAACAGAGTGATCTATTTCACGTGTTTATTTCTCTTAATGTTGATGATTATGGCTTACAGCCAATGAAAACCCAAAAGTCATTACCTCAGTAAATTAGAATACTTTATAACACCAGCTTGAAAAAATAAATATTAAATCTGAAATGTTGGCCTACTAAATTTATATTTATTAAATGCACTCAATACTTGTTCGGGGCTCCTTTAGCATCAATTACTGCATCAATTGTTGTGAAAATTTTGGATTCTCGTGTTTCTAGACGGAAACTCCAGTATCTGGTTAAATGGAAGGGTTATGCTCAGGAAGATAATTCCTGGGTTTTTGCCTCTGATGTCCATGCTCCAGATCTTGTTCGTGCCTTTGATGTGGCTCATCCTGGTCGGCCTGGGGGCTCTGGTGAGGGTTCGGTGACCCCTCCTCAAGGGGGGGTACTGTTGTGAATTCTGTGGCTGAATTCACTCCTGTGGTCACAAGTGGTACTGCATCTTCTGAGCTTCCTCCCTCAGGTGTTCTGGTGAGCTCGTTGGCTGCTTTGTTATTTAACTCCGCCTGATTCTGTCTTCCTTGCTCCTTGTCAATGTTCCAGTGTTGGATCTGAGCTTCTGGATCTTTCCTGTGGCCTGCTGCTCTGCTTAGATAAGTGCTTCTTTGCTTTTGTTGCTACTTTTTCTGTCCAGCTTGTCATTTCGTTTTGCTGGAAGCTCTGAGACGCAAAGGGTGTACCGCCGTGCCGTTAGTTCGGCACAGTGGGTCTTTTTACCCCCTTTGCGTGGTTTTTTGCTTTAGGGTTTTTTGTAGACTGCAAAGTTCTTTGCTATCCTCGCTCTATCTAGAATATCGGGCCTCACTTTGCTGAATCTATTTCATCCCTACGTTTGTCTTTTCCTCTTGCTAACAGTCATTATATGTGGGGGGCTGCCTTTTCCTTTGGGGTATTTCTCTGAGGGAAGCCAGGCTTGTATTTCTATCTTCAGGCTAGTCAGTTCCTCAGGCTGTGTCGAGTTGCATAGGTAGTGTCAGGCGCAATCCACAGCTGCCTTTAGTTGTGTTTAGGATAGGTTCAGGTTTTGCGGTCTACAGAGATTCCACGTCTCAGAGCTCGTTCTATTGTTTTTGGGTTATTGTCAGATCACTGTATGTGCTCTGATTGCTGGCACACTGTGTCACTGGATTGCCTACATAACAGTACAAGGAGCCAGGAAGACAGAATCAGGCGGAGTTAAATAACAAAGCAGCCAACGAGCTCACCAGAACACCTGAGGGAGGAAGCTCAGAAGCTGCAGTACCACTTGTGACCACAGGAGTGAATTCAGCCACAGAATTCACAACAGTTTACATAATCTGCATGATGTGGTCGTGTTGGGGTTGCCATGGCTGCAAACCCATAATCCAGTATTGGATTGGAACTCTATGTCGGTATCCAGCTGGGGTTGTCAGGGGGTACATGGTGATGTTCCATTTTTGTCTATTTCGTCATCCACTCCTTCTGAGGTCCCAGAGTTCTTGTCTGATTATCAGGATGTATTTGAAGAGCCCAAGTCCGATGCCCTACCTCCGCATAGGGATTGTGATTGTGCTATCAATTTGATTCCTGGTAGTAAATTCCCTAAAGGTCGATTATTTAATTTATCCGTGCCTGAACACGCCGCTATGAGCAGTTATGTGAAGGAATCCCTGGAGAAGGGACATATTCGCCCATCGTCATCACCACTGGGGGCAGGGTTCTTTTTTGTAGCCAAGAAGGATGGTTCGCTGAGACCGTGTATTGATTACCGCCTTCTTAATAAGATCACTGTTCCTGGGCTTTGCTAATTTTTATCGTCGCTTCATCTGTAATTTTTCTAGCATTGCCAAACCATTGACCGATTTGACCAAGAAGGGTGCTGATTTGGTTAATTGGTCTTCTGCTGCTGTGGAAGCTTTTCAGGAGTTGAAGCATCGTTTTTGTTCTGCCCCTGTGTTGTGTCAACCAGATGTTTCTCTTCCGTTCCAGGTCGAGGTTGATGCTTCTGAGATTGGAGCAGGGGCGGTTTTGTCACAGAGAGGTTCTGGTTGCTCAGTGTTGAAACCATGTGCTTTCTTTTCCAGGAAGTTTTCGGCTGCTGAGCGTAATTATGATGTGGGCAACTGAGAGTTGCTGGCCATGAAGTGGGCATTCGAGGAATGGCGTCATTGGCTTGAAGGAGCTAAGCATCGCGTGGTGGTATTGACTGATCATAAGAACCTTACTTATCTCGAGTCTGCCAAGCGCTTGAATCCTAAACAGGCCCGTTGGTAGTTATTTTTTGCCCGCTTCGATTTTGTGATTTCGTACCTTCCGGGCTCTAAAAATGTGAAGGCGTATGCTCTGTCTAGGAGTTTTGTGCCCGACTCTCCGGGTTCATCGGAGCCGGCGAGTATCCTCAAGGAAGGAGTCATTGTGTCTGCCATCTCCCCTGATTTGCGGCGAGTGTTGCAAAAATTTCAGGCGAATAAACCTGATCGTTGTCCGGCGGAGAAACTGTTCGTCCCTGATAGGTGGACTAGTAAAGTTATCTCTGAACTTCATTGTTCGGTGTTGGCTGGTCATCCTGGAATCTTTGGTACCAGAGTTAGTGGCTAGATCCTCCTGGTGGCCATCTCTGTCACGGGATGTACGTACTTTTGTGCAGTCCTGTGGGATTTGTCCTAGAGCTAAGCCCTGCTGTTCACGTGCCAGTGGGTTGCTTTTGCCCTTGCCGGTCCCAAAGAGGCCTTGGACACATATTTCGATGGATTTCATTTCTGACCTTCCCGTTTCTCAAAAGATGTCAGTCATTTGGGTGGTCTGTGATCGCTTTTCTAAAATGGTCCATCTGGTGCCCTTGGTTAAATTGCCTTCCTCCTCTGATTTGGTGCCTTTGTTCTTCCAGCATGTGGTTCGTTTGCATGGCATTCCTGAGAATATTGTTTCTGACAGAGGTTCCCAGTTTGTTTCAAGATTTTGGCGAGCCTTTTGTGGTAGGATGGGCATTGACCTATCTTTTTCCTCGGCTTTCCATCCTCAGACTAATGGCCAGACCGAACGAACCAATCAGACCTTGGAAACATATCTGAGATGTTTTGTTTCTGCAGACCAGGATGATTGAGTTCGCCCTTAATAATCGGGCCAGCTCGGCTACCTTGGTCTCTCTATTTTTCTGCAATTCTGGGTTCCATCCTCGTTTCTCTTCAGGACAGGTTGAGTCTTCGGACTGTCCTGGTGTGGATTCTGTGGTGGACAGGTTGCAGCAGATCTGGACTCAGGTAGTGGACAATTTGACCTTGTCCCAGGAGAAGGCTCAACTTTTCGCTAATCGCAGACGCCGTGTGGGTCCCCGACTTCGTGTTGGGGATCTGGTTTGGTTATCTTCTCGTCATATTCCTATGAAGGTTTCCTCTCCTAAATTTAAACCTCGTTTTATTGGTCCGTATAGGATTTCTGAGATTCTCAATCCTGTGTCTTTTCGTCTGACCCTCCCAGACTCCTTTTCCATACATAATGTATACCATAGGTCGTTGTTGCGGAGATACGTGGCACCTATGGTTCCATCTGTTGAGCCTCCTGCCCCGGTTTTGGTGGAGGGGGAATTGGAGTATATTGTGGAGAAAATTTTGGATTCTCGTGTTTCTAGACGGAAACTCCAGTATCTGGTTAAATGGAAGGGTTATGCTCAGGAAGATAATTCCTGGGTTTTTGCCTCTGATGTCCATGCTCCAGATCTTGTTCGTGCCTTTCATGTGGCTCATCCTGGTCGGCCTGGGGGCTCTGGTGAGGGTTCGGTGACCCCTCCTCAAGGGGGGGTACTGTTGTGAATTCTGTGGCTGAATTCACTCCTGTGGTCACAAGTGGTACTGCAGCTTCTGAGCTTCCTCCCTCAGGTGTTCTGGTGAGCTCGTTGGCTGCTTTGTTATTTAACTCCGCCTGATTCTGTCTTCCTTGCTCCTTGTCAATGTTCCAGTGTTGGATCTGAGCTTCTGGATCTTTCCTGTGGCCTGCTGCTCTGCTTAGATAAGTGCTTCTTTGCTTTTGTTGCTACTTTTTCTGTCCAGCTTGTCATTTCGTTTTGCTGGAAGCTCTGAGACGCAAAGGGTGTACCGCCGTGCCGTTAGTTTGGCACGGTGGGTCTTTTTGCCCCCTTTGCGTGGTTTTTTGCTTTAGGGTTTTTTGTAGACTGCAAAGTTCTCTTTGCTATCCTCGCTCTATCTAGAATATCGGGCCTCACTTTGCTGAATCTATTTCATCCCTACGTTTGTCTTTTCCTCTTGCTAACAGTCATTATATGTGGGGGGCTGCCTTTTCCTTTGGGGTATTTCTCTGAGGCAAGCCAGGCTTGTATTTCTATCTTCAGGCTAGTCAGTTCCTCAGGCTGTGCCGAGTTGCATAGGTAGTGTCAGGCGCAATCCACAGCTGCCTTTAGTTGTGTTTAGGATAGGTTCAGGTTTTGCGGTCTACAGAGATTCCACGTCTCAGAGCTCGTTCTATTGTTTTTGGGTTATTGTCAGATCACTGTATGTGCTCTGATTGCTGGCACACTGTGTCACTGGATTGCCTACATAACAATCAATGTGGCGTGGAATGGAGGCGATCAGCCTGTGGTACTGCTGAGGTGTTATGGAAGCCCAAGTTTCTTTGATAGCAGCCTTCAGCGCGTCTGCATTGTTGGGTCTGGTGTCTCTCATCTTCCTCTTAATAATACCCCATAGATTCTCTATGGGGTTAAGGTCAGGCAAGTTTGCTGCCAATCAAGCACAGTGATACTCTTGTCTGTAAACCAGGTATTGGTATTTTTGGAAGTGTGGACAGGTGCCAAGTTCAGCTGGAGAATGACATTTCCCTCTCCAAATAGCTTGTCGGCAGAGTGAAGCATGAAGTGCTCTAAAATTTCCTGGTAGACGGCTGCGCTGACTTTGGTCTTGATAAAACACAGTGGACCTACACCAGCAGATGACATAGCTCCCCAAACCATCAAGGATTGTGGAAACTTCACACTAGACCTCAAGCAGCTTGGATTGTCTGTCTCTCCACTCTTCCTTCAGACTCTGGGACCTTGATTTCCAAGGTCTAGTGTGAAGTATCCACAATCAGTGATGTTTTTCAGGAGCCATGTCATCTGCTGCTGGTGTAGGTCCACTGTATTTTATCGGGACCAAAGATAGGAAATTTTAGAGCACTTTATGCTTTCCTCTGCGGACAAGCTTTTTGGAGATGGAAATGTCGTTCTCCAGCAGGACTTGGCACCTGTCCACACTGCCAAAAGTACCAATGCATGGTTTAAAAACACCAGTATCACTGTGCATGTCTGGCCAGCAAACTTGTCTGACTCTTACCCCAGAGAATCTATGGGGTATTGTCAAGAGGAAGATGAGACACCAGATCCAACAATGCACACGAGCTGAAGGCTGCTATCAAAGCAACCTGGGCTTCCATAACACCTCAGTAGTGCCACAGACTGATCGCCTTCATGCCTTGCTGCGTTGATGAACTAATTGATGCAAAAGGAGCCCCGACTAATTATTGAGTGCATTTACTGAACATACATTTCAATAGGCCAACATTTCGGATTTTAAAATAATTTTTTCCAGCTGATGTTATAAAGTTTTCAAATTTACTGAGATAATGACTTTTGGGTTTTCATTGGCTGTAAGCGATAATCATCAACATTAACAAAAATAAACACTTTAAATAGATCACTCTGTTTGCAATGATTCTATATAATATGAGTTTCACTTTTTGTATTGAAGAACTGAAATATATTACATTTTTGATGATATTCTAAATTTGTAAGATGCATTTGTATTAATCAAAATCAAAATAGTCAGCGCTTTGTACGCAGAAATGTTACTAGCTTATTACATCAGCCTTGATAAATTAGCCCAGTGTTCGTTAGTGGTAGTGTCCATTTTTTTTTTAGACAGGCACAAACATAAAAAACTGCATTCTTGTTCCCCTCTGAAATGACGGACACCACAACAAAAGAGAAAGTAGAAAGCCCCCTCAATCTCCGCTTGTCTAATTTTTATGAATGGCTCCATCAGAGGTGCATCTGCATCCAGTTTCTCAGGGATTCAGGCGCACGCCATTAAATCTCTGATGAAGGCAATGTACACTTAGCCTAATAAAGATTTTTAAGCTAACATAGTGAGGTAAAAAGGACATCAATAAAAAATGATGGGTAATTAACATATTCCTATGTGTTAAAATTTTGCCATTGAAAAAAACTGAACCAAAAAAGCATACTCAGATTCAAAAAAGCATTTAACGTCCATGCAAAATCTGGTATACAGAGTATAAAACATACCCAAGGTACTAAGTGCTAAAGCTGATAGAATGCTCTTCGACTAGGATGCATAACTTTTTTTTGTATTTAATTTTAGTTAAAGTAAAAATAGAAAAACTATTGTACAGTTACTGAATTAATACCATAATGTTTGCAAATTGCTTACAAATAAATAAAAGGCTACAGATCTTAATATTTTCTATATAAAAAGAAAATCCATGTAGAACAATGAGTTTCTCAGCTGCTCCAACTTACATATGCATGTCCCCCATTCATTTTGCAGGTATCTGCATTCATTCTTGTTTGAGGAATGATTCACTCAGTCGCTGTGAGGTCACGGAAGTCACCTATGTGAAGACTGAGATGTCAAAGCCAAGAGAAGAGTATATAAAGCCCCCTCTGCTCCCCATATCCCAGGTGTTTAGACACTCCTCATCTATGTCACTAAAACCACCGCTTTTCCATCATGTGAGTGGCTGGATTATGCCATCGCCTCCTTAGTTATTTGCTTTTAGGAAAATATGCACTTGGTTCTCATCAAAATAGCAAAGGCTGTAACCTGGTTTTCATCCAAAACATGTGTGTTGCACCAGAGTGGCAACAAGTCCCTGTGTTTACTGTCTGCATTTAGACAACTCTCATTTACAATTGTTCATGGTTGCGGAGAAGTATGATCCACATGGATATAGGGTGGTTAGAGGGTTGCTGTGTTCTTACTTTTCATGTATTCTTATTTCTCTGTCTTTTTTTCTTTTTTTTTGCTACATTACACTTGTTATAACTTGCATCCTACTGTCTTAGCATACAAAATATATAAGGCTAAATTCAACATGTAACATTACAATAATATATAAAACTTCATATATAAGACTTCAATCTGTCATTGATGTTAGAGGGGGCAATACACGTTATTAAGTAATGGGGTATGTGAAGTTTTGATCAGGGTCATTTGGATGTTTTGGGTTGTCATTATGATTTAAAAAGAGAAAACACAGTAGTTTGACAATAAATGGCTTCACCCAACCACTAACCTTGAGTGGAGAAAAAATGTTGGTGTTATCATTCATATTCTCTGAAAAAAGGCCAAGAAAGCAAAAATTCTGTGAGGGTATGTAAACTTTTTAGCACAGCTGTACAAAGGTATAAGTTATAGCTTAAAGATTAATTATATTTTCATGTAACTATGCGGAATAAACTTTCACATGTGACTTAACTCTAAATCTGGCATGTTTATTAACTGTAACCGGCAGTTACAATCCTCTCTGAGCTGTTTGGAGGAGAGTTGCTGCTATGATGTGCTATGTGCACTTGACCCGATCCCTTCCCACTTCATCCCAAACCTCGCCAAGTCTTCATCCCAACCCTAACCCATTTCTTCAACCTATCCATAACAACTGGTGTTTTCCCCTCAAGCTTTAAACATGCCTCAATCACACCTATCCTCAAAAAGCCCTCTCTTGACCCAACCTCTGTATCTAGCTATCGCCCTATATCACTTCTCCCCTATGCCTCAAAACTACTGGAACAACACGTCCATCTTGAACTGTGCTGCCATCTATCTTCCTGCTCCCTCTTCGACCGCTTACAATCAGGCTTCCAGTCACACCACTCCACTGAAACTGCCCTAACTAAGGCCACCGTTGACTTATTAACCGCCAAGAGCAAGCAACACTACTCTATCCTCCTCCTGGTGGACCTGTCCTCTGCCTTTGACACAGTGTACCATTCCCTGTTGCTGCGGACCCTCTCATCCCTTGGCATCACAGACTTGGCCCAAGCCTGGATCTCTTCATACCTAACTGACCGGACATTCAGCGTCTCCC
Source organism: Ranitomeya imitator (assembly GCF_032444005.1). Taxonomy (NCBI): domain Eukaryota; kingdom Metazoa; phylum Chordata; class Amphibia; order Anura; family Dendrobatidae; genus Ranitomeya; species Ranitomeya imitator. The sequence goes on along the minus strand of NC_091285.1, from coordinate 199,446,617 downwards.
ACTCACTCACCACCTCCTCACCTTGCCCCCTATCTGTCGGAGTCCCGCAAGGTTTAGTTCTAGGGCCCCTTCTCTTCTCCATTTACATTTTTGGCCTGGAACAGCTCATAGAATCTCACGGTTTTCAGTATCATCTCTATGCTGATGATACACAGATCTACATCTCTGGACCAGATATAACCACCCTACTAACCAAAATCCCTCAATGTCTATCCGCTATTTCATCCTTCTTCTTTCTAAAACTTAACATAGACAAAACAGAATTCATCGTCTTTCCCCCATCTCACGCGACCCCCCCAACGAACCTATCCATTACAGTAAACAGCTGCCCACTCTCCCCAGTCCCACAAGCTCGCTGTCTCGGGGTAATCCTTGACACTGATCTCTCCTTCAAACCACATATCCAAGCCCTTTTCACTTCCTGCCGCCTTCAACTCAAAATATTTCACGGATCTGTACATTCCTAAACCAAGAAGCTGCAAAAACCGTAGTCCATGCCCTCATCATCTCCCGCCTCGACTACTGTACCCTCCTGCTCTATGGCCTCCCCTCTAACACTCTCACACCCCTCCAATCTATTCTAAACTCAGCTGCCCGACTAATCCACCTGTCCCCCGCTATTCCCCGCTCTCTCCCCTCTGTTAATCCCTTCACTGGCTCCTCATTACCCAGAGACTCCAGTACAAAAGCCTAACCATGACATATAAAGCCAATCACAACCTGTCTCATCCATACATCTGTGACCTCGACTCCCGATACTTTCCTGCACGCAACCTCCGATCCTCACAAGATCTCCTTCTCTACTCCCCTCTTATCTCCTCTTCCCACAATCGCATACAAGATTTCTCTCGCGTATCACCCCTACTCTGGAACTCTCTACCACAACATATCAGACTCTCACCTACCATTGAAACTTTCAAAAAGAACCTGAAGACCCACATCTTCCGACAAGCCTACAACCTGAAGTAACCACCGATCACCAAACCACTGCATGACCAGCTCTATCCTCACCTACTGTATCCTCACCCATCCCTTGTAGATTGTGAGCCCTCTCGGCAGGGTCCCCTCTCCTCCTGTACCAGTTGTGACTTGTATTGTTCAAGATTATTGTACTTGTTTTTATTATGTTTACAATGCAACCGGGCTAGTACTTGGTGGGGAGGCCCATTTTCCACCAGGGACACCGGTGAGCTATGAGGGCCCGGTAACTGAGCCAGTGCCGACCCCTGCGAATGGGCCTCTCTGCTTGCCTATCTGTCCCCACTTTACCACTGTAGCATCTTCCAAGACCTTCGACTGTGATGTTCAGGTCTGAGGGCATGATGAGGTCACATCTGTGCACCCTCTACCTGATCAGTCACAGTGCAGAGAGACGGAAGATGCCGATGCTGAGGAGTCCAGAGCCGAGCAGCAGCTAGCGAGGAGAGGTGAGTATTTCATTTTTTTTTAATGTTTGGAGCGATGTATGGGAACCTTCATATACTAAAGCATCATATATGGGGCCCATCTTACACTGGAGCATCATATGGGGCCCATCATATATGGAGCATCATATTGTCATGCACAGTGTGGGAAGACTAAATGAAACACGAAGGGATGAGGGGAAGGGAGCCCTGCTTAGGTAAGGACAGCGTATGCATGAGTCAATCCCCACTACAACTAAAGACAGCTGGGATAGACAAACAAGGTGAACACTTATCTTGAGTAGACTCAGTGAGATAACGCAGACATCCTCCAACAGCACCAAAGAGGAAGATAGCCGATGGCTGTAGCTCTAAGCCTCAACAGGGGAAATGGAAATATCACCAGCGATTCCAAGAAGCAGACAGGAAGTCTATAATCACCCAGGTCAAGGTGTGTCAATTAGAGCCAGGGGGAGACTGCCACTGGGTCCAAGAGTCAGAAGGGCAAGGAAGGTGTCTGCAGAGACCTCCTGCAGCAAGATGCTGTGCAACTTTCTGCAGCCTCTGACACACCCATGACACATATATGGGTCCCATATTATATGGTGACCATCATACATTGGAGCATTATATATGAGGCCCATTATATATGGAGCATTATATGTGACCATCATACACTGGAGCATCATATATGGGGCCCATTATATATGGAGCATTATATGGGCCCATAAAAAACTGCAGCATCATATACAGTTAGGTCCATATATATTTGGACAGAGACAACATTTTCTAATTTTGGTTATAGACATTACCACAATGAATTTAAAAAAAACCAATTCAGATGCATTTGAAGTTCAGACTTTCAGCTTTCATTTGAGGGGATCCACATTAAAATTGGATGAAGGGTTTAGGAGTTTCAGCTCCTTAACATGTGCCACCCTGTTTTTAAAGGGACCAAAAGTAATTGGACAGATTAATTAATTGCAGTAATAGGGACACATATGGCAGCAGCGGCTCAGTATTGGGGTATCAGGTGCAGTAATAGGGACACATATGGCAGCATCGGCTCAGTATTGGGTTATCAGGTGCAGTAATAGGGACACATACGGCAGCAGTGGCTCAGTTTTTGGGTATCAGGTGCAGTAATAGGGACACATATGGCAGCAGTGGCTCAGTATTGGGGTATCAGGTGCAGTAATAGGGACGTACAGCAGCAGTGGCTCAGTATCGGGGTATCAGGGGCAGTAATAGGGACACATATGGCAGCAGCGGCTCAGTATTGGGTATCAGGTGCAGTAATAGGGACAGATATGGCAGCAGCGGCTCAGTATTGGGGTATCAGGTGCAGTAATAGGGATGCAGCGCCCCAGAGATCTGGTCGTTGCAGTATGACACTCTGCCACTAAGGGGAGTGATGGTACGTCTGATGGCACTGAAGGAATTCTACTGACCAGGTATCACCAAGCACACATTACACTTCACACTCCGGCCACTAGGGGGAGAAAAAGGCTTTATTTATTGGGCCACTCCTCACACTGGTAAAACTAGGGGTTGGATAGGAAGTTAGTCAGAAGCTGACTGGGTTGGATTCAGGCAACATCCCGTGGCAGGGGGTGTTGCAGGGAGAAGACACAGGGTGGTCCCTGTCAGGCGTGGGAACCTGGCAGGTGCCTAGCAAACAGAGCAGAACGTAACGGAACCGCGCCTGCACACCCCGCGGCGGTATCCTAAGAGAGAGACACGAAGGGAAGGATATTGTGGAACAGTGAGAAACGAGATCAAGCACAAAGGAGAACCAGTAGGAGTCGTGCCGTGAGACCGAGGCAACATCCTACTGAGGCGCGTAGCCGGTGGCCGGAACACCGCAGGAGTAACTGTCTCTAGGCCTTACTTCCAACTCTGCAGGACAGTTAATTATAGGTTGGCTGTCTACCTTAAATTTCCTATGAAGACATAGGGGGCAATGCGTGGAGAGGGGCATCGCTAGGGTCCCGGAAGAGCTCCAAGCCTTCCCGTCATATGGGTGCGTCCTAGCCATAACATTCCTGGGGACGAGAAACTAGTAACATCTGGAACAAGCGAGAGAGAATTAGAAAGAACGAACGAACGAGAACAGCAGTTGTGAGGTCTATTCCGAATGCTCAGCAGGGTAGCACTACAACACACAGGCGCTAGTGGTAGGCACTGATTTCCACCAGCAAAGGGAACTCTGGATGTGCCCATCGGACCGGCCGGTCTCAGATAGCCCTGTTAAGCGTGCTCTGGATTGAGGATCCTGAAGTCTTCAGTAAAGAGGTAATGAGACTGCAACCTTGTGTCCTCGTTATTTACTGCACCTCACACCATCACCATCCACCTTACTGGGAAGCCCTGGGGACATACTTCACCTGTAGGAAGGTATACCATCCAGCTGCCATTCCATCACCCCAGTGGACCCCACAGCAGCGTTGGTCACCCTGATCGAACACCACAGGTGGCGTCACGAAACCTTGACAGACTCCTATCACCTTTTATTGGACGCCCCTTAGCAGGGCACGGACCGGGTCTAGCAACTGTGACAGCCTCGGAACCGAATCAGAGAGGCCCGGTACCGAGAACTCGTGGCCCTGTGTCTGGGGGCGCTCCAGGGACACATAAGGCAGCAGCGGCTCAGTATTGGGATATCAGGTGCAGTAATAGGGACACATATGGCAGCAGTGGCTCAGTGTTGGAGTATCAGCAGAATGAGGAGTTTGTGCAGGTTGGGAATAGATGGTGATGGGGCTGGAATGTGAGAAGTAAAACGTGTCTTTGTTGTATTCTCTGCAGACGAGTTGTAGCTGGAAGAAGTGGTCATGTCGGTCTGGACCAGATGGAAAAGACGGGAAAAGTGAACGATTCCATCAGAAAGAACGTCAGCGGTAAGTCATTATCTGTAACAGTGCTGTGATCTTATATGTTCTGTTGGACTGGTATCTACCACTGACCATATGGCAGTAATATCTATATTGGTCTTTATATAGAGATTATGTTCAGTAATAGCGCGGTCATCTGCTGAGGTTCTCCTCCACTATTAGGGCACGTCACAGAGTTGTAATCAAGGTTACCTGCTTAGGGGCCCACTCAGAAGCTTCGCCCCCCTGAACCAAAACCCTAGCTACGCTTCTGCTTGCAGTGCTGGAGTCCTGGGTTCAAATCCCACCAAGGTCAACATCTGCAAGGAGTTTGAATGTTCTCCCTGTGTTTGCGTCGGTTTCCTCCAAGTTCTCCGATTTAATCCCTCACTCCAAAAACATACTGGTAAGGAATCTACATTGTGAGCCCCATTGGAGACAGTGATGATAATGTATGTAAAGCGCTGAGGAATAAGATAGCGCTATGTAAACAAAGCATAATAAATAATAATAAATGAAGCTCATTCTGTATGGAGCATTATATGGGGCTCATCATTTACTGTATGGAACATTATATGGGGCCTATTATATACTGTATAGAGCAATATATGGGGCTCATTATTCTGTGTGGAGCAATATATGGGCTCAATATTCTGTATGGAGCGCGATGCCCATAATACTGTATGGAGGACTATACTATCTGAGCTATTGTAGAATTTACAATAGATATCACACATTTAATGTAAGTAGTAAGTGAAACCTTTGACATTGTACTATAACTATATTTCTCTGCTGTATCTGTGCATCATGTATTGTGGTAAGTGTTAAAGGGACCTACTGAGAATATTTCGCTTGGGGCCCAAGAAAACCTGGAGCCGAGCCTGCTATGATGTCTTCCATACATGGTACATCACACAGAGAGGGATTCCTGCTCTTTGTTTCTTAGTTAGCACACAGAGAGCAGCATGGAGGAAATTATATAGCAGTCTGGAGTTGTGTATATGTGACTCCAGATCTGGGGTTAGACTTCTTGGAAAGTTCAACATGATCTTTCTGTGCCTGCCTCTGTCTATGTTCTGATTCTACTCCTCATTCCTCCCCTTCCTTCTATTCAGTATAATAGGCTGTGCAATCTGACACTTCATTGTGCTGGCAGTTAAGGTACCTTCACACTCAGCGACGCTGCAGCGATACCGACAACGATGTCGATCGCTGCAGCGTCGCTGTTTGGTCGCTGGAGAGCTGTCACACAGACAGCTCTCTAGCGACCAACGATGCCGGTAACCAGGGTAAACATCGGGTTACTAAGTGCACGGCTGCGCTTAGTAACCCGATGTTTACCCTGGTTACCATCGTAAAAGTAAAAAAAACAAACACTACATACTTACATTCCGCTGTCTGTCCCCGGCGCTGTGCTTTCCTGCACTGACTGAGCACAGCGGCCGGAAAGCAGAGCGGTGACGTCACCGCTGTGCTTTCCGGCTGGCCGGCGCTCACAGCCAGTGCAGAGAAGCAGAGCGCCGGGGACAGACAGCGGAATGTAAGTATGTAGTGTTTTTTTTTTTTAAACTTTTACGCTGGTAACCAGGGTAAACATCGGGTTACTAAGCGCGGCCCTGCGCTTAGTAACCCAATGTTTACCCTGGTTACCAGTGAAGACATCGCTGAATCGGCGTCACACACGCCGATTCAGCGATGTCTGCAGGAAGTCCAGCGACGAAATAAAGTTCTGGACTTTCTGCAGCGACCAACGACATCACAGCAGGATCCTGATCGCTGCTGCCTGTCAAACTGAACAATATCGCTAGCCAGGACGCTGCAACGTCACGGATCGCTAGCGATATCGTTCAGTGTGACGGTACCTTAAGTCTAGTCTTGAGCATGACAGAGCTGAGCTGTTCCTTTTAAGTGTGGATGGCAAGGGAGAGGAAAAGAGTCTCATAAGTGGAGAAGGAATCAGAATTCTCTGATAAGACACATTACAATGTTTATTTTAAAATTACTTAATTTCTTAGAATTGAAAATATATTATTGATGTATGCAAAGATTGTTGAAAATACTGATCCTTTTTAAAGGGGAACTCTCACCAAAAGTCCTATTTAATGAGTAATGGATTATATGGATGGTGCAGGGTATATGGTCATGGGGTGTTGAGGATACCAAAAACAAAACATCAACATAGTCTAAATCACAGAAACATTAATACACAGAACAAACAGATGTGTAAAAGTCATCTTGCTCCTAATATTGTATCCCTACTACCTTCCATAAAATACAAAGAAACATTAAAATCAGGTCACGTGTATAACAATGATTACCTAGTGACATGATATCGGGGTTGACATCTTAATTTTCTTTTGGGGGGGCAGCTCATTAATAAATCACAAACAGCTAACGATTTTTATGGACACACGAGAAAACCATTATACATTTTTAAGACTATAATAAGTGATACTTGTCTACAGTCCATAATTCCGGTGTGAATATATTACAAGAATTCACTCTGAAGTGATAATTACAGTCATAATAATCTGTACAAGTGTCTCCAAAAATCATGGATACATCAATTTTTTTTATTGATAAGTATAGTGCAGTGATGAGCCAGTGACTCAGCAAAGTTCAAAACAAAACGTCTCTTTAATGTTTAACTCAAAAAAACACAGCACGCAATATCTTTCGGAGGGCAGCCAGGAAACAGATCAGTCCACCTTCAAATTGCAGCCGGGACACAGGACAGTCCACTTCCAGATCACAGCCGGGAACAAGACAGTCCACCTCCGGTTTGCAGTCGGGCACATATCCTCTGAATTACAGTCACTAAACATGCCAGTCCATCTCTGACCGGTTGCTGAGTTAATGTATCTTTACTCACAGCAATATTCAGTACACGATATCCTCCGGATCGCAGCTGGGAACCATATCCTCTAGTTTACAGTCACTAAATATGCTAGTCCACCTCCTGAGACCAGTTGCCAAGGGCGACTGCACTGCTGTGTACGCTGTTGGTTCCAGGCTTTTCAGCTGTCTTGGCCACTTGGCTCCCATGGCCTGTGTTGCCTCACACAGCTTGGAGTTCTGAAGAGCCTCCTCCTCTGTACTCCTGCCAACACCAGACTGACACTGACTCTGAACCTGACACCAAAACCCTATACCGCAGGGTTTTTAACTTGAATCTGTCGCCTTCAGCCACATGGAAAACTCAGCCAAGAATGAAAGCCCAGAGCAGGTTTTCTTAAATCTGCTCTGGACAAATAGCTTGTCCAGGACTAACACTTATTTTAGTCTGCATTGCAACCACAGCTATGCCTGTGACTGCAATGCACTCTCATTGCCTCATTACGCCTCCGTGCAAATCCTGGGGGGAACATACAGTGACTGTTTTTACAGACTGTTCAAGGAATTTTTGGATAGCTGATTACACTGTATGATACCCGACAGGGTATGGAATATATTGGGCAACATTTGATTCTTGATCGCCTCTTGGAAAAACCTTAAGCGAAACAGCGGCATCAGGGTGGTAGCCCAGATATGCGCAGTCCTATCCTCTCATAATTGTATTTTGACAAATATGCAATGGAACCTTGGTATTGACAATGGCACTTGCACGTTATGTTTTTGATCTATAGAGTTCAACTTTAATCTATCATCACAAATACTGTGAGTTCATCTACTCATTTTTATGTAAATATCTGTGATATATACAGCTATGGCAAAAATTAAGAGACCACCAGTCACCACATCAAAATCCTATTATGGGCAGCCCAATCTCCAGACCTGAACCCCATTGAAAACCTCTCTAATGTAATCAAGAGGATGATGGATAGTCACAAGCCATCAAACAAAGAAGAACTGCTTACATTTTTGCACCAGAAGCAGTGTGAAAGACTGGTGGAATGCATGCCAAGACGCATGAAAGCTATGATTAAAAATCATGGTTATTCCACAAAATATTGATTTCTGAACTCTTCCTGAGTTAAAACATTAGTATTGTTGTTTCTAAATAATTATGAACTTGTTTTTTTGCATTACTTGAGGTTAGAAAGAACTGGGGTTTACTTTTTTATTTTGACCATTTTTCTTTGTCAGAAAAAAATGCAAAATTTATTGCTTGGAAATTCGGAGACATGTTGTCAGAAGTTTATAGACTAAAAGAACAATTTACATTTTACTCAAAAATATACCTATAAAGAGAAAAATCAGACAAAATGAACATTTTGCAGCCATCTCCTAATTTTTGCGAGAGTTGTATACTATATCAACATACTACCCAAGCCCTTACCCTCAAAACTTGGGGCGGGCAACACTTTACTCAATACAAGAACATACTGACCAGCAATTAGGTCATTAAACCATAAGCTGAATCAAAAAGTGTTTATACTTTTTTTCTTAAAAGGTTATAACTTTATTGAAATACACATAAAATTCATTTAAAACAATACCTCTGAACCACAATAATGTAAATAGCTGGCAGGTAAGCCTTTACAGCAAATATTATTATGCAGATCAACGATAAATCGAATGGAGAGTTTTAATTAGCTCGAATAGTTTTGCACCCTTGGGCCAAATATCTAACTTTTAGGCAACAATATACTATGCTGAAATTATAAATACTGTAATCTCTTTTCATGCATAATACACCTTACTAGATAGACCGAAGGAGAAGGCAAAATAGATATATAGGCACAATTAATTTAGCCCACAATAGTGTAACACTGCTGTAAATAATTTAGTATCCCAAAATGACTGCAACTATATATTGAGCTGATACAGTATTCCACTGTCTAAGTGCTTTCCCCATTTAGTTAACGGAGCTAGATGCAACACAGTGCCATCAATCCATTCCACCAATAAAACTCAGTACAATTCTATGTCCTCTGACAGATTGTCCTCATTGTTATTCAGATGCTACCCACACCATGAAAGGATACATAGATGTTCGCAAAACTAAAAGAACCAGTCAAATGCATATTACCCCGAGAATCAGTGATCCTTGCTTGTCAGCCGCGTGGCACGCTACTCCTTGCCAGACCCCGACGCACGTTTCGCGACAGCTTCCTCTTGGGGGCGTGCCGTTTCGCGACAGCTTCCTCTTGGGGGCTCGCGAAACGGCACACCCCCAAGAGGAAGCTGTCGCGAAACGTGCGTCGGGGTCTGGCAAGGAGTAGCGTCCCACGCGGCTGACAAGCAAGGATCACCGATTCTCGGGGTAATATGCATTTGACTGGTTCTTTTAGTTTTGCGACCATCTATGTATCCTTTCATGGTGTGGGTAGCATCTGAATAACAATGAGGACAATCTGTCAGAGGACATAGAATTGTACTGAGTTTTATTGGTGGAATGGATTGATGGCACTGTGTTGCATCTAGCTCCGTTTACTAAATAGGGAAAGCACTTAGACAGTGGAATACTGTATCAGCCCAATATATAGTTGCAGTCATTTTGGGATACTAAATTACTTACAGCAGTGTTACACTATTGTGGGCTAAATTAATTGTGCCTATATATCTATTTTGCCTTCTCCTTCGGTCTATCTAGCAAGGTGTATTATGCATGAAAAGAGATTACAGTATTTATAATTTCAGCATAGTATATTGTTGCCTAAAAGTTAGATATTTGGCCCAAGGGTGCAAAACTATTCGAGCTAATTAAAACTCTCCATTCGATTTATCGTTGATCTGCATAATAATATTTGCTGTAAATGCTTACCTGCCAGCTATTTACATTATTGTGGTTCAGAGGTATTGTTTTAAATGAATTTTATGTGTATTTCAATAAAGTTATAACCTTTTAAGAAAAAAAGTATAAACACTTTTTGATTCAGCGTATGGTTTAATGAGAGTTGTATACTGTAGCTCCTGTTTTGTGTGAAATTTTTTTGGTTTGAAATACCAAAAATTGTCCTGCTGCAGGTGTAGAAATTTGGTTCTTCCAAAATTGACTATTGTCATATATGCTCTAAAACTTAGTTTATTGGTTTGAAGAAAAAACAAGATTGACACGCTACAGGTGTAGAAATTTGGTTATTCAAAAACTGTCTATTGTCATATACTGTATAGTCTAGAACTTGGTTTGTTTGAAATTTTCTTTTTTTAAATGAAAATCTAATGTGATCTGCTACAGGTGTAGATATTTGGTTGTCAAAAAATTAACTATTGCACTATTGTCAAATATACCGTAGAGCTTGGTTTGTATGAAATTTTGTTAGTTTGAAATAAAAAACAAAAATTTTCCTGCTACAGGTATAGAAATTTGGTTGTTCAAAAATTTACTATTATCATATATTCTGTTGAATTTGGTTTGTGCAAAATTTAGTTGCCTTTAAATAAACAAATATTGTCTTGCTATAGCTGAACAAATTTTGCCCTTCGGTAAACAGTCCTAAACCACCACTGTTTTTCCCATTGTGACATCCCCCACTTTTTCCAGTACTTGTCCAAGAGCAGCACCCATGCCCTTACCAATGCAGTTACTGGGATTGTCCACTTAACAATTGACACGTCAGCCTCCATACATAACAACTGAAGAGTGGGCATTAGTGTTGAGCATTCCGATACCGCAAGTATCGGGTATCGGCCGATATTTGCGGTATCGGAATTCCGATACCGAATTCCGATACTTCCCGCGTATCGGATACCGGAATCGGAAGTTCCCAGAATTCAAACTGAACGCAGCAGCCAATGAGGAATGATTGGAAGTGTGGGCACATCCTGTTTAGCATGGTGGGCATGTAAGTACTGGCAAGGCTGTGATTGGCTGCTGAAATGATGTCACTCTGCACTATAAAAAACGCTGCTGCCATTTTGCGCTCACTCTGCTGTGATTTCAGTTAGGGACAGGACGCTGTGTTCTAACTGAGGGCCAGTTGAGCTAGCTAATTGCTTTATTTTCCTTTCCAAAGGCTAATTTAGCAAAACGCTGTGTGTTCTTCACTGTTCACCTTGCTCTTGCCTTGCAGCGCTGTTTTAACAGCGTTCTGCAACGTCTGTGTGTGTGTGTGTGTGTGCAGCTCACTCTGTAGTCTGTGTGCAGCCATATACCCGGTTGTATTCGGCTCAGGAGGGGTTCACACTGCCTCACACAGTTGTCCTTTTTTGCTCATAGTGCAGCCTGCTGCACATTTTTTCTCAAATTTCCTATTAGTGTTTTTCCACCCGTCTCCAGCTAAATTGTGGAAAAACACTACATAGGATAACCTAGAGGGGGTTTATTGGGCCTTGCAGCGCCGTTTACGGCTGTCTGCACGGTCTCTGTGTGAGCGCAGCTCGCCCTGTAGTCTGTGTGCAGCTATAGCCGATTGGATTCAGCTCAGGGTGCGTTACTGCCTCATACCTTGAAAAACAATTTCCTTTTTTTCAAATAGTGCAGCCTGTTTAAAATTAAAAAAAAAAAATTCCTATTAGTGTCTTTCCACCCGTCTCCAGCTAAATAGTGGAAAAACACTACATAGGATAACCTAGAGGAGGGTTTTTTGGCCTTGCAGCGCCGTTTACGGCTGTCTGCACGGTCTCCGTGTGATTTAAACTAGCTCTGTAGCCCGATCTGCACAAAAAAAAAAGTAAAGTTCACCAAACACAACTTAACACTTGTGTAGGCCACATTTGAAAAATAATAAAGTTTAGTCCACACTTTACAACATTAGTGTTTCTTACACCTGTTAGGAGGAGCATTTCAGGAATAAGCACACTAAGGCCTTAGTACTTTTCTGCTTATCTTTATCTGTCAACCAAGATGAAGAGGGCAGGGAGTAAGGCACGTGGGCGTGGGCGCGGAGCAGGGAGAGGAGCAGGGAGAGGACGTGGTGATTCTGTGCCTGCTGCGGGCGCCGGTGACTCGTCGTCACTCAGTTTCAGCAGGGAACAGTCCTTCATGCGCAGCTTTGTCGGAGAGCGCCGTGCACCGCTGCTGCGTGAAGACCAAATTGAAGCCGTTGTCGGGTGGATGGCAGCTAATGCCTCGGCATCGACTTCAGTTAGTGCCACATCCTCTCAGGCACAGAGCACTGGAGAGCAGCCATCTGTCTCTTCACCACCTGCCAAATTGGCCAGGCAGTCAGAGAGCCCAGGACAGGAGCCGTCTCTACTTCTGTTCTCTGAATCCCTTGGCTTGGAAACAGGGGGCCAGCCAAGCAGCATTGGAGAAATGGAAGAAGAGGCAGTGTGCAGTGATGCCCAACAGCTTTTTCTCTCTGACTCTGAAGAGGCAGGTGGGCCAGTGCCTCCGGTGACCACAGCGCAGTACGCATCTGATGATGAAACTCAGGTGCCGCTTTCTGATGCGTACTGTGCTGCCGAGACTACCCAGGAGGAGCAGTTGGTGGCAGAGGGTAGTGGAGATGATGAGGTCCTTGACCCATCGTGGCGTGAGGAACAGGAAGGTGGTGGGAGCAGCTCTGAGGAAGAGCTTCCCCTTACGGGCCAAAGAGGGAGAGGGAGGGGGAAAACTGCGGAGCCTGTAGCCTCCACTTTGGCACCCGTTAGGAGCCTGTCTCTTTCCAAAGCCAAAAAGGGCGCTCCCAAGACTTGCAGTGCCTGGTCCTTTTTTGACACAGTTGCAGATGACATTTCTTTTGTCAAATGCAAGCTGTGTCATCAGAAAGTAAAGAGGGAAAAATGTCAGCAACCTCAATACCACAAATATGTGGAAACATGTGCGGACCAGGCACGCGGTGGAGTTACAGAAACAGACTGAAGATGTAGGCCAACCAACAGCGGCAGCTACCACCTCTTCAGCTCGTGTTGCCTCTTCCTCCAGCTCACACACAGCTGGTTTGGCTTCCTCCCAGGATCGCCATGGAAGAACCTCTGGCACTGTTGTCCAGAGACCTAGTGTAATTCCACCCACAGCACCACCTTCCCAGTCATCCTCACACTCCCAGTCTACTCTACAGCCATCGGTAGTACAGGCATGGGAGAAAAGGCGGGCATTCTCGGCCAACCACCCCCGAGCACAGGCTCTGAATGCAGGCTTTGCCAAACTGTTGTCCCTGGAAATGCTCTCGTTCAGGCTGGTGGAGACTGACAGCTTCCGTGACTTGATGGCATTGGCAGTCCCACAGTACAAGGTGCCCAGTCGCTTTTACTTCCGCAGGCAGGCTGTCCCTGCCCTGCACAGGCATGTTGAGGCAAACATAAAACATGCGCTACTGAACGCCGTCAGTAGCAAGGTCCACCTCACCACCGATGCGTGGACCAGTCAGCATGGACAGGGGCGATACGTTTCCCTCACTGCCCATTGGGTTAATGTTGTTGAGCCAGGTACAGATCGTGCGAGTGGCGCAGGACGTGTCCTGCCCACTCCAAGGATTGCAGGAATCCAGTCTGTACGCATCGACTCCTCCTCTTACACCAGTTCCTCAGATTCCTCTCTGCAGGATCCGTCACAGTCCACCTCCACATGGACCCGTGAACGTTTACCTATGACCGACATGAGCACAGCCGTGGCCAAACGTCAGCAGGCCGTCTTGAAATTAGTTTCTTTGGGGAATCGAAGCCACACAGCGCAGGAGCTCTGGAATGCCATCAAACAGGAGAGCGATGTGTGGTTACTGCCAGCGAATCTCCAGCCAGGCATGGTAGTGTGTGACAATGGCCGAAATCTGGTGGCAGCTTTGGCCCTTGGCAACCTCACTCACATCCCATGTCTGGCACATGTGCTCAATTTGGTTGTGCAGAGTTTTCTGAGGGACTATCCGGATCTTGATGCCCTGCTGCACAAGGTCCGCCTAGAGTGTGCTCACTTGCGGCGTTCCAGCTTGGCCAGATCCCGCATTGCTGCTCTGCAGCGCCGATTCCGCCTTCCGGAACACCGCATCATATGTGACCTACCTACCCGGTGGAATTCCACATTACATATGTTGGAGCGGTTGTGTGAGCAGCAGCAAGCAGTTATGGAGTACCAGCTGCATCAGGCGCAAAGAAGTCGCAGTCAGCGCCGATCAGACTTCACAACCACAGAGTGGGCCACTATGAAGGACGTCTGCCAGGTTTTGCGTCCTTTTGATTATTCCACGCGGATGGCAAGTGCAGATGATGCACTAGTCAGCATGACTGTCCCCCTTATCTGCCTGCTTCAGCAAACTTTGCAAGGGTTAAGGGATGATGTTTTGGAAGAGGTGGAGGATGAGGAGTCACCTTTTCCATCAGCTTCTGGAGAGTCAGTGCCACGTGGTTCCTCACAAAGGGGTACGCAGGGGCCAATTTGTGAGGAGGATGAGGAGGAGTCAATGGAGGAGGAAGAGCTCCGTCCAGAGGAGGGAGCGACACAATTGTCCAGTGGTCAGTGTGTACAGCGAGGGTGGGGTGATGACGAGCGGGCAGAGATCATGTCTCAAGCAGGGGACAACGTTTCTGGGCCAGTTGGCACTCTGCAGCACATGGTGGATTTCATGCTGCAGTGCCTGAGAAACGACCGCCGCATCGACCACATTCTCAACATGCCTGATTATTGGGTGTTCACCCTCCTCGATCCTCGCTACCGGGACAACGTCCAAAACCTCATCCCTGCGTTGACCCGGGAGCGTAAATTGCGGGAGTACCACGACACACTGGTGAATTCCATCATCTTCTCCTGTCCAACTGAGAGGAGTGCTGCTAGTGCTTTACAAAGCAGCTCAGTGCATCAAGGCAGTGGGGGAGGCTCTGCCCAAAGAGGGAGCAGAAGCAGTGCCTCTGCCCAAGGCAAGCCCAGTATGGCACAACTATGGCACACTTTTGTGTGCCCGCCCCAAATGTCTACACCATCACCGGCGGCTCCAGTCAGCAGGAGGCAACGGTTCCGTCAGATGGTGACAGACTACATGGCTTGCCCTCTTACTGTACTCCCAGACGGCTCTTCCCCATTCAAGTTTTGGGTCTCTAAGCTGGATACATGGTCAGAGCTAAGCCAGTATGCATTGGAGGTGCTGGATTGCCCTGTGGCTAGTGTCTTATCGGAACGTGTCTTTAGTGCCGCAGGTGGTGTACTAACAGACCGTCGCATGCGACTATCCTCCGATAACGTTGACCGGCTTACTTTCCTGAAAATGAACCAGGCCTGGATCTCGCAGGAATTTGCAACTCCTCTGCCTGATTAAGTAATTGGGTGTCATCCAGGTCTCCTGCTGTGTTCATCTTTCTACCACCTGAACTGCTATTCCTGGGATCCAACACCGCCAGTTGCGGCTCAGAAGTGCAGGCTGCACAGTAAAAACATACGACCCAGTGTTATTGGGTTTCAGTAACGTCAGCTGATCCCCAGCTGTGTAGCCGGCAATGTGTCCTGCGACCGCCACGCTGGCACAACAACCTAAATGTAAAGGAACCTGTCCCCCCCCCCCCCCCCGTCGTTTGTTACTGAAAGAGCCATCTTGTGCAGCAGTAATGCTGCACAAGGAAAAGGTAGCTCTTTTTTTTTAGTTCCTTGCACACGCAGAACTTAACACTTATAAAATGTGTTCACTGATACCGTTATACTGTCCCGGAGCTGGGACTTTCCTTCGTAATGTGACGCAGCACAGCCGTCATTCCTACCCCCTTGGTGCCATGCGCTGCCTCCTCAGCGTTGTTTTAAGCTGTCACGGAGCCTGCGCTGTTCTGTTATCCCTTGGGCATGCCCTATTTGCGCTGCCTGTCTTCTGACATAATTTGGTGTCAGGCTGGCTGCGCCTGTGCGGCCGCGCTGCCCGAGATCCCGCCTCGCAGTGTCTTCTGATTGAGTCACACTGCGGGCCTGGGATCCATGGGCATGCGCAGTGCATATTTTCCCCTCGGGCTCTCGCTCATTTCCCTCCGCCTTCTTTAGACTGTGCGCCGTCAGCTGATCCCTAATAGCATGCCACGGCCGTGACACCGCACAGTCTGAAGAAGAGGGAAGGAGGGGAGTGAGAGTCGAGGATATGCACTGTGCATGCCCATGGTTCCAAGGCCCGCAGTGGGATTACGTTAGACGAGACTGCGAGGTGGGATCTGGAGCAGCGTGGACGCACAGGCACTGACAGCCTGACACCAAATTATGTCAGAAGACAGGCAGCGCTAATTGGGCATGGCCAAGGGCTAACAGAACAGCGCAGGCTCCGTGACAGCTTAAAACAGCGCTGAGGAGGCAGCGCATGGCACCAAGGGGATAGGAATGACAGCTGTGCTGTGTCCCATTACGAAGGAAATTCGCACCTCCGGGACGGTTTAACGGTATAAGGGGACACATTTTTAGTGTTTACTTCGGTGTTTGCAAGGAGCATAATTAAAAGAACCACCTTTTCCTTTTGCATCCTTAGTGCTGCACAAGATGGCTCTTTCAGCTACAAACGTCTTGGGGGGGGGTTAAAGGTTCCCTTTCAACTTGCTCCAATCAGGCTTCGGCCTACACTCTGTTCCTCTGCTCCTCCTGCTGTCCCTGGGCTCTAACACCGCCAGTTGGTGCCTGGAAGTGCTGTGTGCACAGTCAACAGTCGCTCCTCTGTTATTGGGGTTCAGTAACGTCAGCTGATCCCCAGCTGTGTGTGCGGCAATACCTCCAATCTGCTCCTCCTGCTGTCCCTGGGCTCTAACACCACCAGTTGGTGCCTGGAAGTGCTGTGTGCACAGTCAACAGTCGCTCCTCTGTTATTGGGGTTCAGTAACGTCAGCTGATCCCCAGCTGTGTATACGGCAACGTGTCATGCGACCGCCACGCTGGCACAACTAAAATGTAAGGGGACCTGTCCCCCCCCCCCCCTAGGTGTTTGTTACTGAAAGAGCCACCATGTGCAGCACTAATACTGCACAAGGGAAAGGTCGCTCTTGAAATTATGCTCCTTGCAAACGCTGAACTACACACTCATGTAATGTGTCCCCTCACACCGTCCAACCGTCCCGGAGGTGGGACTTTCCTTTGTAATGTGACGCAGCACAGCCGTCATTGCTACCCCCTTGGCACCGTGCGCTGCCTCCTTAGCGTTGTTTGATTCCGTCATGGACCCTGCGCTGTTATGTTATCCCTTGGCCATGCACAGTTTGCGCTGCCCGTCCTCTGACATCATTTGTTGTCATCCTGGCTGCGCCTGTGCGTCCACGCTGCCCGAAATCACACCTCGCAGTGTCGTCTAATGTGATCCCACAGTGGGCCTGGTATCCATGGCCATGCGCAGTGCATATACTAGCCTCTCACTCCCCTTCTTCACGCTTCTTCAGACTAGGCGGCGTCAGCTGATCCCTAATAGCATGCCACGGCCGTGACGCCGCACAGTCTGAAGAAGCAGGAAGGAGGTGAGTGAGAGGCGATGATATGCACTGCGCATGCCCATGGATCCCTGGCCCGCAGTGGGACTACATTAGATTACACTGCAAGGTTGGATCTCGGGCAGCTTGGACGCACAGGCACTGCCAGCCTGACACCTACATGATGTCAGAAGACGGGCACCGCTAACTGTGCATGGCCAAGGGATAACATTACAGCGCGGGCTCCGTGACAGAACCAAACAACGTTGAGGAGGTGGCGCCCGGCACCAAGGGGGTTGGAATGACGGCTGTGCTGTGTCACATTACAAAGGAAAGTCCCACTTCCGGGATGCTTTGACGGTGTGAGGGGACACATTATATGAGTGTGTACTTCAGCGTTTGCAAGGAGCATAATTTTCGGAGCCACCATTTTCCATGTGCAGTATTACTGCTGTACAAGATGGCTCTTTCAGCAACAAATGCCTGGGGGGGGGGGAGGGTTAAAGGTTCCCTTTCAACTTGCTCCACTGCAGGCTTCGGCCTACACTCTGCTCCTCTTTGATTCCCTGGGTTTCAACACTGTCAGTTGCCACCTGGAAGTGTTGTCTACACAGAAAAAACACTAGGTGATGTGTCAGTGGGGTTCAGCACCGCCAGCTGTTCCCCTGCTGTGTAGTCGGCAACGTGTCCAGCACAAGCCACGCTGGCACAACAGAACAAAAGCTGCCACCAGTGCAGGCTTCGGCCTAGAATCTGCTCCTCTCCTCCTCCTGCTGACCCTGGGCTCAAACACCGCTAGTTTTTGCCCGGAAGTGCTAGCTGCACAGAGAAAAACACCAGCCAATGTGTTAGTGGGGTTCAGCACCGCCAGCTGTTCCCCTGCTGTGTAGCCGGCAACGTGACCTGCAAACGCCACGCAGGCACATGAACTGAAATTAAAGGGAACCTGGCCCCACCCCCCCAGGTGTTTCTATGTATAACAGCCACCTAGTACAGCAGTACTGCTGCATTTACATAGTAACATAGTAACATAGTTAGTAAGGCCGAAAAAAGACATTTGTCCATCCAGTTCAGCCTATATTCCATCATAATAAATACCCAGATCTATGTCCTTCTACAGAACCTAATAATTGTATGATACAATATTGTTCTGCTCCAGGAAGACATCCAGGCCTCTCTTGAACCCCTCGACTGAGTTCGCCATCACCACCTCCTCAGGCAAGCAATTCCAGATTCTCACTGCCCTAACAGTAAAGAATTTGTACAAGGTGGCTGTTTTTTTATCCTTGCCCACGTAGAATTAAACACGTAAAATATGTGTCTCATTACAGACCATTACAATGTCCCTGAGGTGTGACTTTACTTTTTAATGACACGCACCACCCCCCTTGGTAGCGCTGCCCGTCTTCTGACATCATTGGTTGGCTGCCTGTGCCTGTGCGTCCGCCCTGCCCGACACAACCCCCCTCGTTTCATATATTTTGGCTGCGAGGGTGTGATTGATGGGCATGTGCAGTGCATATGTTCGCCTGTCTTAACTCATCTCCTTCCGCCTTCTTCAGACTGTGCGGCCTCCTGGCCGTGGTAGACGATAAGGGATCAGCTGAGGCCGCCCAGTCTGAAGCCGGTGTAAGGACATGTGTTAGCGGCAAACATATTTACTGCACAAGGCCATGAATCCCAGCCACGCAGTGTGATTTTTTGAAAACACACTGTGGGCCTGGGATTCATATCCATTGCTAACCGCAACGGCCAACATGAAATGAGGTGAGAAGACAGGCAGCGCTCACAGCGCATGGCCAAGGGATCACAATAGCGCAGACTCCTATACAGCAAATAACAACGCTCAGGAAGCTGCGCCCATGCACCAAGGTGTTATTTTCGACACCTGTGCTGCTTTTCTTTAAAAAGACAAGTCACGTCTCCACTACTGTTCTACAGTAGAATGGGCTAAATAGTGTACGTGTTTTATTCAGCGTGTGCAAGGAGCAAAATTAAGAGGGCAACCTTTTACTTGTGCAGCATTAATGATGCACAAGGTGTGGCTCTTGTACCTTGCAACACCTGAGGGGGGGTTAAAGGTTACCTTTGAAATTGGTTCAACTAGGCTTCGGCCTACACTCTGCTCCTCTCCTCCTCCTGCTGACCCTGGGCTCTAACACCGCCAGTTTTTGCCCGGATGTGCTAGCTGCACAGAGAAAAACACCAGCCAATGTGTTAGTGGGGTTCAGCACCGCCAGCTGTTCCCCAGCTGTGTAGCCGGCAACGTGACCTGCAAACGCAACGCAGGCACAACAGAACAAAAGCTGCCACCAGTGCAGGCTTCGGCCTACACTTTGCTCCTCTCCTCCTCCTGCTGACCCTGGGCTTTAACACCGCTAGTTTTTGCCCGGAAATGCGAGCTGCACAGAGAAAAACACCAGCCAATGTGTTAGTGGGGTTCAGCACCGCCAGCTGTTCCCCTGCTGTGTAGCTGGCAACGTGTCCTGCAAACGCCACGCAGGCACATGAACTGAAATTGAAGGAAGCCTGCCCCCCACCCCCAGGTGTTTCTATGTATAACAGCCACCTTGTACAGCAGTACTGCTGCATTTGTACAAGGTGGCTGACTTTTTCTCCTTGCCCACATGGAACTCAACACGTACAAAATGTGTCTCATTGAGACCATTCAACTGTCCCTGAGGTGTGACTTTCCTTTCTAATGATACGCAGCACCACCCTTGGTAGCGCTGCCCGTCTTCTGACATCATTGGTTGGCTGCCTGTGCCTGTGCGTCCGCCCTGCCCAACACAACGCCCCTCGTTGTCTCATATATTTTGGCAGCGAGGGTGTTATTGATGGGCATGTGCAGTGCATATGTTCGCCTGTCTTAACTCATCTCCTTCCGCCTTCTTCAGACTGTGCGGCCTCATGGCCGCGGCATGCGATAAGGGATCAGATGAGGCCGCCCAGTCTGAAGTAGGTGTAAGGACATGTGTGAGCGGCAAACATATTAACTGCACAAGGGCACGAATCCCAGCCACGCAGTGTGATTTTTTCCAAACACACTGTGGGTCTGGGATTCATGTCCACCGCTAACTGCATCGGCCAACATGAAATGAGGTCAGAAGACAGGAAGCGCTCACAGCACATGGCCAAGGGATAACAAGAGCGCAGACTCCTGTACAGCAAATAACAACGCTCAGGAAGCTGCGCCCATGCACCAAGGTGTTATTTTCGACACCTGTGCTGCTTTTCTTTAAAAAGACAAGTCACGCCTCCACTACTGTTTTACATTAGAATGGGCTAAATAGTGTACGTGTTTTATTCAGCGTGTGCAAGGAGCAAAATTAATAGAGCAACCTTTTACTTGTGCAGCATTAATGCTGCACGAGGTGTGGCTCTTGTACCTTGCAACACCTGAGGGGGGTTAAAGGTTACCTTTGAAATTGGTTCAACTAGGCTTCGGCCTACACTCTGCTCCTCTCCTCCTCCTGCTGACCCTGGGCTCTAACACCGCCAGTTTTTGCCCGGATGTGCTAGCTGCACAGAGAAAAACACCAGCCAATGTGTTAGTGGGGTTCTTCACCGCCAGCTGTTCCCGAGCTGTGTAGCCAGCAACGTGACCTGCAAATGCCACGCAGGCACATGAACTGAAATTAAAGGGACCCTGCCACCCACCCCAAGGTGTTTCTATGTATAACACCCACCTTGTACAGCAGTACTGCTGCATTTGTACAAGGTGGCTGACTTTGTCTACTTGCCCACGTTTAATTAAACACGGAAAAAATGTGTCTCATTACAGACCATTACAATGTCCCTGAGGTGTGACTTTCCTTTTAAATGACACGCAGCACCCCCCTTGTTAGCGCTGCCCGTCTTCTGACATCTTTGGTTGGCTGGCTGCGGCTGTGCGTCCGCCCTGCCTGAAACCACGCTTCTCGTTGTCTTGCTTATTTTGACTGCGAGGGTGTGATTGATGGGCACGAGCAGTGGATATCTTCGCCTGTCTTTACTCCTCTCCTTCCGCCTTCTTCAGAAAGTGCGGCCTCATGGCCGCGGCATGCGAGAAGGGATCAGATGAGGCCGCCCAGTCTGATGCAGGTGTAAGGACATGAGGGACAGGCGACAAAATTTACTGTGCAAGGTCACGAATCCCAGCTCTGCAGTGTGACTTTATTAAAAGACACTGCGGGTCTGGGTTTCATGGCCATCGCTAACCGCACCGGCCAACATGAAATGAGGTGAGAAGACAGGCATCGCTCACAGCGCATGGCCAAGGGATAACAAGAGCGCAGACTCCTGTACAGCAAATAACTACGCTCAGGAATCTTCGGCCAGCACCTAGGTGTAAATTTTGACACCTGTGCTGCATCTCCTTAAAAAGACAAGTCACGCCTCCACTACTGTTTGACAGTATAATGGGCTAAATAGTGTACGTGTTTTATTCAGCGTGTGCAAGGAGCAAACTAAATAGAGCAACCTTTTACTTGTGCAGCATTAATGCTGCACAAGGTGTGGCTCTTGTACCTTGCAACACCTGAGGGGGGGTTAAAGGTTACCTTTGAAATTGGTTCAACTAGGCTTCGGCCTACACTCTGCTCCTCTCCTCCTCCTGCTGACCCTGGGCTCTAACACAGCCAGTTTGTGCCCGGACGTGCTAGCTGCACAGAGAAAAACACCAGCCAATGTGTTAGTGGGGTTCAGCACCGCCAGCTGTTCCCCAGCTGTGTAGCCGGCAACGTGACCTGCAAACGCCACGCAGGCACAACAGAACAAAAGCTGCCACCAGTGCAGGCTTCGGCCTACACTCTGCTCCTCTCCTCCTCCTGCTGACCCTGGGCTCATAACACCGCCAGTTTTAGCCTGGAAGTGCTAGCTGCACAGAGAAAAACACCAGCCAATGTGTCAGTGGGGTTCAGCACCGCCAGCTGTTCCACAGCTGTGTAGCCGGCAACGTGCCCTGCAAACGCCATGCAGGCACATGAACTGAAATTGAAGGGAGCCTGCCCCCCACCCCCAGGTGTTTCTATGTATAACAGCCACCTTGTTCAGCAGTACTGCTGCATTTGTACAAGGTGGCTGACTTTTTCTCCTTGCCCACGTGGAACTCAACACGTACAAAATGTGTCTCATTGAGACCATTCCACTGTCCCTGAGGTGTGACTTTCCTTTGTAATTATACGCAGCACCCCCCTTTGTAGCGCTTTCCGTCTTTTGAAATCATGGTTAGCTGGCTGCGCCTGTGCATCCGCCCTGCGTGAAACAACGCCCCTCGTTGTCTTATTTATTTTGTCAGCGAGGGTGTGGTTTATGGGCACGAGCAGTGCATATCTTCGCCTGTCGTCACTCATCTCCTTCCGCCTTCTTCAGACTGGCATGCGAAAAGGGATCAGCAGAGGCCGCCCAGTCTGAAGCAGGTGTAAGGACGTGTGTGAGCGTCGAAAATATTTACTGCTCAAGGCCACGAATCCCAGCACCGCAGTGTGACTTTATGAAAAGGCAGTGTGGGTCTGGGATTTATGGCCATCGTTAACCGCAGCGGCCAACATGAAATGAGGTCATAAGACGGGCAGCGCTAACAGGGCATTGCCAAGGGATAACACAAGAGCGCAGACTCCTGTACAGCAAAAAACAACGCTCAGGAAGCAGCGCCAAGCACAAAAGCGTTATTTGGGACACCTATGCTGCGTCTCCTTAAAAATACAAGTCACGCCTCAACTACAGTTTGACTGTAGAATGGGCTAAATTGTGTACGTGTTGCATTCAGCATGTGCAAGTAGACAAATTAATAGAGCAACCTTTTCTTGTGCAGCATTAATGCTGCACAAGGTGTGGCTCTTGTACTTTGTAACACCTGAGGGGGGGTTAACGGTTACCTTTGAAATTGGTTCAACTAGGCTTCGGCCTACACTCTGCTCCTCTCCGCCTCCTGCTGACCCTGGGCTGTAACAACGCTAGTTTTTGCCCGGAAGTGCTAGCTGCACAGAGAAAAACACCAGCCAATGTGTTAGTGGGGTTCAGCACCGCCTGCTGTTCCCCCACTGTGTAGCCGGCAAAGTGTCCTGCAAACGCAACGCAGACACAAAGCTGACTCCAGTGCAGGCTTCGGAATACACTCTGCTCCCCCTGCTTACCCTTTGCTCCAACACCGCTAGTTGGGGCTGTAGGAAGACAATGTTTGATAGGCAAAGCATCCGGGTTCCAGCACCGCCAGCTGGTTCTCGGCAGTGTTTTTGTCACAGGTACTCCCTCATGCCAAACCTGGTTTCAGCACCGTCAGCTGTTTCCGGGTTGTGTCAAACTCGCTGAGACGCCTATGCTTGCCCCGTCGTGTTGCAGTCGGGTTAGCCAACTCCAGGGTGCCTCCAGTTTAGGAGCTTCCTATGTGGGCTGCATGAATTGGTAGTCAAGGCTGGTTCTGTAGTGCCAGTAGGCCCAGCTCCCCCTGTAGGACTGTTGGGGTTCGGTAACTGCGGCTGCCTCGCGGCCTAGCTGTTCTCTCCTCTCCTGTGGGCCTTGGGGTCCACCACCTGGTTCCAGCACCGTCAGCTGGTTCCGGGCCGAGCCTTTGGCTTAGGTGCCTCCTCCTGGGTATCCGAGTTCCGCCAACGCCAGGCGGTCCTTGGTAGTGCTTTTAAGCGCGGGCACCTACAGCTTAGTAACCGGGTTCCAGCACCGCCAGCTGGTCCTCGGTGCCATTGGCTCTTGCACACTGGGGCAACGCATCTGGGTTCCAGCACCGCCAGCTGGTTCTCGGCAGTGTTCTTGTCACAGGTACTCCCTCGTGCCAAGCCTGGTTTCAGCACCGTCAGCTGTTTCCGGGTTGTGTCAAGCTCACTGAGACGCCTATGCTTGCCCCGTCGTGGTGCTGTCGGGTTAGCCAACTCCAGGGTGCCTCCAGTTTAGGAGCTTCCTATGTGGGCTGCGTGAACTGGTAGTCAAGGCTGGTTCTGTAGTGCCAGTAGGCCCAGCTCCCCCTGTAGGACTGTTGGGGTTCGGTCACTGCGGCTGCCTCGCGGCCTAGCTGTTCTCTCCTCTCCTGTGGGCCTTCGGGTCCACCTCCTGGTTCCAGCACCGTCAGCTGGTTCCAGGCCGAGCCTTTGGCTTAGGTGCCTCCTCCTGGGTATCCGAGTTCCGCCAACGCCAGGCGGTCCTTGGTAGTGCTTTTAAGCGCGGGCACCTACAGCTTAGTAACCGGGTTCCAGCACCGCCAGCTGGTCCTCGGTGCCATTGGCTCTTGCACACTGGGGCAACGCATCTGGGTTCCAGCACCACCAGCTGGTTCTCGGCAGTGTTCTTGTCACAGGTACTCCCTCGTGCCAAGCCTGGTTTCAGCACCGTCAGCTGTTTCCGGGTTGTGTCAAGTTCACTGAGACGCCTATGCTTGCCCCGTCGTGGTGCTGTCGGGTTAGCCAACTCCAGGGTGCCTCCAGTTTAGGAGCTTCCTATGCGGGCTGCGTGAACTGGTAGTCAAGGCTGGTTCTGTAGTGCCAGTAGGCCCAGCTCCCCCTGTAGGACTGTTGGGGTTCGGTAACTGCGGCTGCCTCGCGGCCTAGCTGTTCTCTCCTCTCCTGTGGGCCTTCGGGTCCACCTCCTGGTTCCAGCACCGTCAGCTGGTTCCAGGCCGAGCCTTTGGCTTAGGTGCCTCCTCCTGGGTATCCGAGTTCCGCCAACGCCAGGCGGTCCTTGGTAGTGCTTTTAAGCGCGGGCACCTACAGCTTAGTAACCGGGTTCCAGCACCGCCAGCTGGTCCTCGGTGCCATTGGCTCTTGCACACTGGGGCAACGCATCTGGGTTCCAGCACCGCCAGCTGGTTCTCGGCAGTGTTCTTGTCACAGGTACTCCCTCGTGCCAAGCCTGGTTTCAGCACCGTCAGCTGTTTCCGGGTTGTGTCAAGCTCACTGAGACGCCTATGCTTGCCCCGTCGTGGTGTTGTCGGGTTAGCCAACTTCAGGGTGCCTCCAGTTTAGGAGCTTCCTATGTGGGCTGCGTGAACTGGTAGTCAAGGCTGGTTCTGTAGTGCCAGTAGGCCCAGCTCCCCCTGTAGGACTGTTGGGGTTCGGTAACTGCGGCTGCCTCGCGGCCTAGCTGTTCTCTCCTCTCCTGTGGGCCTTCGGGTCCACCTCCTGGTTCCAGCACCGTCAGCTGGTTCCGGGCCGAGCCTTTGGCTTAGGTGCCTCCTCCTGGGTATCCGAGTTCCGCTAACGTCAGGCGGTCCTTGGTAGTGCTTTTAAGCGCGGGCACCTACAGCTTAGTAACCGGGTTCCAGCACCGTCAGCTGGTCCTCGGTCGTGCCATTGGCTCTTGCACACTGGGGCAACGCATCTGGGTTCCAGCAACGCCAGCTGGTTCTCGGCAGTGTTTTTGACACAGGTACTCCCTCGTGCCAAGCCTGGTTTCAGCACCGTCAGCTGTTTCCGGGTTGTGTCAAGCTCACTGAGACGCCTATGCTTGCCCCGTCGTGGTGCTGTCGGGTTAGCCAACTCCAGGGTGCCTCCAGTTTAGGAGCTTCCTATGTGGGCTGCGTGAACTGGTAGTCAAGGCTGGTTCTGTAGTGCCAGTAGGCCCAGCTCCCCCTGTAGGACTGTTGGGGTTCGGTAACTGCGGCTGCCTCGCGGCCTAGCTGTTCTCTCCTCTCCTGTGGGCCTTCAGGTCCACCACCTGGTTCCAGCACCGTCAGCTGGTTCTCGGCAGTGTCTTTTGCTCTTGTACCTTCTGCTCCCCATCCTGGTTCCAGTACCGTCAGCTGGTTCCGGGCAGAGCCTTTGGCTTAGGTGCCTCCTTCTGGGTATCCAAGTTCCACCAACGTTAGGTGGTCCTTGGTAGTGCTTTCAGGCACGGGTACCTCCTGCTTAGTAACCGGGTTCCAGTAACGTCAGCTGGTCCTCGGTAGTTCCATTGGCTCTTGGACCTTCGGCTACCCATCCGGGTTCCAGTACCGTCAGCTGGTTCTCGGCAGTGTCTTTTGCTCTTGTACCTTCTGCTCCCCATCCTGGTTCCAGTACCGTCAGCTGGTTCCGGGCAGAGCCTTTGGCTTAGGTGCCTCCTTCTGGGTATCCGAGTTCCGCCAACGTCAGGCGGTCCTTGGTAGTGCTTTTTAGCACGGGTACCTCCTGCTTAGTAACCGGGTTCCAGTAACGTCAGCTGGTCCTCGGTAGTTCCATAGGCTCTTGAACCTTCGGGTAGCCATCCGAGTTCCAGTTCCATCAGCTGGTTCTTGGCATTTTCTCAGCCTTCTTGTACCTTCTGCTACATTTCCAAGTTGAAGACCCTAAAGTCGACGACCCGGAAGACCACCCCGATGACGACGACCCGGAAGACCACCCCGATGACGACGACGACGGCGGAGACGACGACGGCTGAGACAACGGTGGCGGAGATGACGACACTGGAGACGACGACCCTGGAGACGACGACATGGAAGACCGAGAAGCAGAAGAACAAGAGGCTGCAGAACAAAGAGCAGAAGAACATTAAGCATAAGACTTAATATCAGAGCAAAAGATATTATCTAAATTATATGCAGAAGAAGACTAAGCAGTGTATGGGGGTGAGTCCGTTCCTCCTCGTGGTGCCCCTGGATAAAGCCTGATGCTGCAGGCCAAACTGAACGCGGACAAATGTAACTTTTGTGACTGGCAGAACAGAAGGTGTAATCTTCCAACTTTTATAGATAACAACTACGGGAATGCCTGTCACAAATTAGAATATGATGAAGAAGTAGAATAGGAAGAATAATAACAGTGGAATAAAAAGAATATGTAGAATAGGAAGAATAATAATAGTTGAATAAAATGAATATGAAGAATGTAATCAAAAAAAAAAAAAAAGGTAAAGGATGAAGAATAAGGTGAAGAAGAAGTTGATGTCAAAGATGCTGATGATGATGAAGATGAAAGTGTGGGAAAAGAAAAAAAAAAAAGAGAAAAAAAAGAAGGGGAAGGGCGTGGAATAGTGAAACATCAATATCTGACAAAATAAAAAAAAAATTTTACATAGTCAATATCTTTGTCACTCCGAACGTCTTAAAAAAAAAACAAAAAACATGCTATTCTATTTGATTGGGATAAACCTCTATGACTTTAATGTTTCTGCCACCTCCCCAAATATATCCGGCATTATTCTTAGTTGGTTTCCTTCATGTAGAATGAACCTACAAGGCAAGAAAGGGTTTATTTTAATTCCGATATTTTGGTCCCATTGACTTGCATTGGGATCGGGTATCGGTATCGGCGATATCCGATTTTTTTTGAATATCGGCCGATCCTATCCGATACCGATACTTTCCGATATCGGAAGGTATCGCTCAACACTAGTGGGCATGGATGTCTGAAATGTGTGCGGAAGAGGAATAGAAGCTGGCTAATAGTGAAGAAAAACTTGTACCCACACAATTTTCTTATCGACTCTCCTATGTGGATGGGTTGAGGAGGGGAATGGGGAGGAAGAGATGGACAAGGAGGAGGAAATGGAGAACAGTCATCATGGTGGAGACAGGGATGTGTTGGCTGTAGGGACCTTGGCACATATGGCAGACTTTATGTACTGCTGCTTTTTCCTTGACCCTCTCATTACATTCATCTTGGACAAAAAAGAGTATTGCTTGTTCATCCTGTGAGACCCATGTTACAAGCAGAACTTTGCATATCTTCTTCCTGAGGCAGTGAGGTCTTCTAAAATGGTGCTATACCAGAAGGCCATTGCAGAAACATGTTGAAAAAATTGCCATCAGACAATGCTAGCGACAGGGGCAAGCTTCCTTGTCCAACCAAGGAGTAGAGTCAAGGGAAACACACAACAGGTACAACTGAGGCATGGGTATACTGTCAAAAGTCTGGGCCAATTTTATGACACCCACCCAACGTCAATGCCCTGATAACTGCATATTTTTGACAAGGAAGGAAAGGTTTTAAAAATGGTTAAGCAATACCAATGTATTCACTAATTTCTCTGCGATCTTCAGCTATTCAGTTTCAAAGCTGTAAACCTGGCATGAGCTGTCCCTCTATGCCTTCGAAGTGTTGTGCTGCCCTGTTACTAGCATCTTGTCTGACTGGGTTTTTAGTGCCAATGGGGGTTCGTAACAGACAGGCGATTTCGCCTGTCAACAGATAATGCTGACATGCTCACTCTGATAACAATGAACAAAGACTGGATCAGACCCGCCGTTTCCACACCACCTGATGAAAGCAGCACATAAAGTGTTTTTAATATTCAATATTTGAATGAGGCCCGCCAGTTGTTTCCTTCTAGGGTCTATGGGTGACTGGATGACCCAACTTATAATTTTTTCCAGACATTATATTTTGTGCAAAGCCTTATGAGTGAAAAAGAACAAAAACTACACTTTATTAATTTTTTTTATGAAGCACTCTAGCTGGTGCCTTGTAGGGTGCATGGAATGTATGACCCTTCTTGTAATTATTGGCAGGTTTTGCACTATGTGCAGAACTTTTAGGAGTGTAGAAGCAACACAACTACACTTTTTTCACAATATTTGAATGAGGCACTACAGTTCATGCCTTCAATGGTGTATGGATGATCCTGCTTGTAATTCTTGGCAGGATTAGCACTTAGGGAATAGCCTTTATGAGTCTAGGAGTACTATTACATTAGAATTTGAACAGAATCTGTATGAGGCCCTCATTTATGTCTAATACAGGGTGTATCTGAGTCCCTCTGAATACCTCATTTTTAGTACTTCTTGCTTCCTTCAGTCATTACACAGTAAAATATGTTTAAAATTTTTTTCCTGTAAACTCAAATTTCTTGTCGATTTTGAATGTTTTAAAGTATTGTCAGTCCCTAAAGTGGAGTAAAAGGGTGACACCATTGTTCTCAGCAGCAATCTGGGAGTCAGAGATGCCTCCGGGGGTCTTTACCATGCTGTTCTCCTTCCATTCAGCAAGAAAGGGCAGCAGTATTTACATACCCAGGTTTCAAAACTAAAGCACTATCAGGCTGCAGCAAACCCATATAGTAAAGATGGCAGCAACACAGGTACAAAATACTGTTGAGACATCTACTTACCACCTATCAATTCATGGAGAGGGTGATTGCTTAGTCTTATATTGCACAAAAGCGGCTTGTATAGGGCTCTGGTCACACATAGGTAATGCATAGTGTCTGGCTTATAGCCTATCAGTGACGCCCATACTATTAGATTAGGCGGGCTGCCCAGCATTATCTAAATGCACCCCATGAGAACAGACACCCTAGTTTACAAAGCCAAAAAAATACTAGGCTTGGCTAAACCCTGAAAAATGACATGCTAAAAAATACATACATAAAATATGTGTTATTAGTCGATATTTTAGCCAAGCTATACCAGATTGCAGCCCACGTCAAGGGCCCTCACACTTGCGAGTCTAAAAATTATTTTTTGCTGTAAAATGGTCACCATAATAGCCCCCAAATTGTATAATGGCCCACAAGTTAGCTTCCACATTGTATAATGACCACTACCCAAAAATTTATAATGGCCCCACATTAGATCACAAACTGAATAATGATTCCCACATTAGACTGCAAACTGTACAATGGTTCCCATATTAGCGCCAAACTTTATAATGGTCACCACATTCCACTACAAACTGTAAGATAGACCTCTACATTAGCTTCCACGCTGTAATAATGGCCACCGTATAAGCCTTCAACTGTATTATAGCCCCCACATTAGCTTCAATGCTGTATAATGGACAATGCATTAGCCCTCAAACGGTTAATTGGCACAAACTGTATAATGATTCCTACATTAGACCCCAAACTGAATAATGGTTACTGAATTAGCTCCCAAACTGTACTATAGCCACCACATTAGCCCCCAAACTGTATAAATTCAACTGCATTAGACCCCGAAACTGTATAATGGTCCTCACATTAGACCTCAAACTGTATAATGGTTCCAACTTTAGCCTCCAAACTGTATTATAGCCACCGCAATATCCCCCGAAGTATATAATGGCCACCACGTTATCTTCCACGCTGCATAATGGCCACAACTTTATCCCCCAAACTGTATAATTGCCACCGCATTAGACCACAAACTGTATAATTTGCACCCATGTTAACTTTGATGTTGTTTAATGGAACCGCCTTAAACCCCAAACTGTATAATGGTCCACACATTAGTCCCATATCTGTAAAATACTCTGACATGAGACTCCAAACTGTATAACAGTCCCACATTAGCTTCCACACTATGTAATGACTATACTGTATTAGTCCCAAAATTTTATAATGGCACCCACGTTAGCTTCCAAGCTGTATAATGGCCACTACATGAGTGCTCAAACTGTATAATTGTCTCCACATTAGCCTTCACGCTGTATAATAGACACCATATTAGCCCTCAAACTGTACAGTGGCCCCACTTTAGCTTCCACGCTGTATAATGGCCACAGCATTAGCCCCCAAACTGTATAATAGCCCCCACATTAGCCCCGCAAACTGTGTATTGGCCTTCACATTAACTCCCAAACTGCATAATGGCCCTCACATTAACCCCCATACTGTATAATGGCCCCCACATTAATTTCCATGCTGTATAACTGCCACCGTTTTAGATTCTCAAACTATATAACAATCCCAAGATTAGTCCTCAAACTGTAAAATAGCCACCGCATTTGTCCCCAAACTGTATAATGGCTCCCACATTAGCTTCCATGCTGTTTAATAGCCACCGCATTAGCCCATAATTGTATAATGGCCTCCATGTTTGCATTCAAGTGCTGAATAATGGCCACTGTAGTAGCACCCAAACTGAAAAATAGCCCTTACGTTAGCTTCCCCGCACATAATGTCCTCCGCATTAGCTCACAAACTTTATAATGGCCACCACAATAGACCACAAACTGTATAATGGGACATACATTAGCCCCCAAGCTGTGTAATGGTCACCACTTTATACCCCAAACTGTTTACTGGCCACCGTATTAGACCCCAAACTGTTTACTGGACACCATATTAGACCCCCTACATTAACTTCCATGATGTATAATAAACCCCACATTAGCCCCCAACTGTATAATGGCCTCCACGTTTGCATTCAAGTGCTGTATAATGGCCACTGTATTAGCACTCAAACTGAAAAATAGCCCTTACGTTAGCTTCCCCGAGCATAATGTCCACCGCGTTAGCCCACAAACTTTATAGTGGCCACCACATTAGATCCCAAACTGTATAATGGGACACAGATTAGCCCCCAAGCTGTATAATGACCACCATATTCGATCCCAAACTGTTTAATGGCCACCGCATTAGACCCCAAACTGTATAATGGACCCTACATTTACTTCCATGCTGTATAATGGCCACCCAAATTGTAACATGGCCCCACATTAGATCCCAAACTGTATAATGACTTTCACATTAGACCCCCAAGCTATGTAATGGCCAGCAAATTAGCCCCCAAATTGTATTATGGCTCCCACATTAGCTTTCACTTTATATAATGGCCATCGCATTAGCCCCCAAACTGTATAATGAGCTTTGCATTGACCCCCAAACTGTATATATAGCCCCCACGCTATATAATGGCCACTGCATTAGCCACCAAACTGTACTATGGCCACCGCATTAGCCTTCAAACTGTATAATGGCCTCCACATTAGCTTCCACGCTGTACAATGGCCACCACATTAACCCCTAAACTGTATAATATCAACTGCATTAGCCCCCAAACTATATAATGGCCCCCACGCTAGCCCCCACATTAGCCCCCAAACTGTATAATGGCCCCCATAACAGCTTTCACTCTGTATAATGGCCACCACATTAACCACCAAACTATATAATAACCTCCGCAGTAGCCACCAAACTGTATAATGGCCCGCACATTAGACTACAAACTGTATAATGACCCCCACTTTAGTCCCTAAACTTTATAATGGCCACCATATTAGATCCCAAACTATATAATGACTCTCGCTTTGATCCCAAACTGTTATATGGCCCCTACATTAGCTTTCATGCTGTATAATGGCCTTTACAATTTATAAGAGCCCCCACAGTAGTCCCTATAATGTAGGAAGGCCTCCCACACTATTTTAGGGTCCCTCACAGTAATCCACACACTGTATGAGAGTATCCCTATATTTATGATTTCCCCACATTTCAATTAAAAAAACATAATTTACTTACCTATTCCAGGATCTTGACGAGTGTACCTGCAAGGCCTCAACTGAATAATGAACTGTCACCCTGCCGGCTCACGAACAGGACATCATCGCACTGCAGCGGAACTCCGACATCCTGTGTGTACATCAGCACCTCGGCTGTTCTATAGACCGCAGGCTTAAAGCGACCTGCTTGTCTTGTACTGTGGTGCGCTGTGCCTGTTTTCAATAACATTGCCGATCTACCAGTTTTCCAAAGGACTGTCAGTACAATAATGAAGCTGTTCACTAGACATTACTATGGATGCTCCAAACCCCAAGTGGACCCTGGTATCTGTTGAGGTTTAATACAACATTTTCCAGATTCATAATTGTGACTCAAATAGTCACCAACTACCTCAATGTACTTCCACATACAGGCAATGAAAATACCGGAGAAACTGTGGAAGCTTTTGTTTTTGTATAAAAATATCACAAAGCTTTATTAACAAATATAAACATTTTAAAAACACACAAACATGTCATGAAAGTGCTATTTAAACAAAGACACCAGATTATGAATGGCCCTCAAAATACATAGGTAAGTGCATTGATATTAATACAACTGGTGAAAAAACAAATGCTCCCAGAAATATCACAGGTAGCCACAACCCCCAATCATGAGCGGTAAAAATCATTAGTACACAGACCATTTCTTGTAATAACCTATGGGAGTGTGGATAACGTGCACCACCAGCTATTGTAAAATCTCTAGCCATAAAAGTACCCGGCCTGGTGGGTCAGCATATGGATGCTAGGGAAGCTGGGACTCACTAGTGCCCACTTGTGCGTGCGGTGGGGTAGGTCCAGGCATGGGGGGGGTTAACCCGGACGGCGGCCGGGGCATGCACCATACAAACACCGGTGATTGCAAGAAGTCAGGTGACGGTCACATGATGAGTTTCCATGGATACTTAAGGTCCTGTAGACAGCCCAAACCACACTCCCCTTGAGAAAACGAGTGCTGACAGCGGCGAAACGCGTTTCGGGGTACGTGCAGTGGGCCCCACATTCATAGGTGAGACATGCTTCCCTAGCATCCATATGCTGACCCACCAGGCCGGGTACTTTTACGGCTAGAGGTTTTACAATAGCTGGTGGTGCGCGGTATCCACACTCCCATAGGTTATTACAAGAAATGGTCTGTGTACTAATGATTTTTACCGCTCATGATTGGGGGTTGTGGCTACCTGTGATATTTCTGGGAGCATTTGTTTTTTCACCAGT
Source organism: Ranitomeya imitator (assembly GCF_032444005.1). Lineage (NCBI taxonomy): Eukaryota > Metazoa > Chordata > Amphibia > Anura > Dendrobatidae > Ranitomeya > Ranitomeya imitator. The sequence continues at coordinate 199,412,804 of NC_091285.1, read as the reverse complement.
TGTATTAATATCAATGCACTGAGGCAAATACCTATGTATTTTGAGGGCCACTCATAATCTGGTGTCTTTGTTTAAATAGCACTTTCATGACATTGTGTGTTTTTAAAATGTTTATATTTGTTAATAAAGCTTTGTGATATTTTTATACAAAAACAAAAGCTTCCGCTGTTTCTCCGGTATTTTCATCTGTTGAGGTTTGTCTGATGAGAACGCTAGCCTTGACCTCAATATCAGTACAAGAGAAGTAATGCAATATATTTACAAAGTTACTCAACCTTTAACGTTGACACAGTTCTGCACCGCCTTATATCTCCTCTCTCATCTCTGTCTATCGCCCTACACGTGCCCTCCGTTCTACAAATGACCTAAGACTAACATTCCCCGTAATCCGAACCTCGCACCTCCGTCTCCAAGACTTCTCTCGTGCTGCGCCAGCTCTCTGGAATGCACTTCCCCAGACGATCAGACTGATACCTAGCCCCGACCTATTCAAGCGTGCTTTAAAAACCCATCTCTTCAAACAAGCCTACCACATCAACTACTCAGTAAACTAACTTTGCCCTGTTCCCTCCTTCCAAATATTATTCTGAACCTGCACCCTACTATTCATCTGTCTCCACACCCTCCATGCACATGATAACTGCACTTGATACTTGACTATTGCACTTAAACACACGGGCTGATGACCGGATCATGCAGCTTTGTATGAAAATCCCTATTTATTATAATTGCCAGACCTGAAATAACAAGCACTTTTCACCTATTGTGTCCCCCATTTCCTTGTAGATTGTAAGCTTGCGAGCAGGGACCTCACCCCTAATGTCACTGTTTAAATTGTCTTAACTCGTACCGAATTTATTGTCTGTACATGTCCCCGCTTAATTGTAAAGTGCTGCGGAATATGTTGGCGATATATAAATAAAAATTATTATTATTATATCTATGTGTATATACTGTAAAATGGTAATCTACTGTTCTATGAAAATCTTCCCTATTGGGGCGAAAGTCAAGGCATGACACAAAATGGTTCAGCTTATTCCACACAGAAAAATACAGCATGATAAATGTGATATTCTGCTTTTGTTTCAAACAAATTGCTCCTACTTTCTTATTGAACATTATCCAGCACGCCTGTCCTTAAGGGTGAGCCTATTACATAGCTGTAATTTTTCACCACAGTCTTGTAAAAAAAAATCTGGCTTTTGCAGCAAATTTGCTGTTGAAACTATTAAGAAATGTGGTATTTGAACGCAGTTTTATTCCACTTTTCGGTCATGTAGCATATTCTCAGAAGCGCAGTTTTTTGTTTTAGTTTCACAGTGTTATTAAGGTTGAATTCACACTGCGTTTAGTGGTATTACTACACACAGAGTAAGACGTATGCATTAATAGCCTTACATAACAAATCATCAGAAAGAAGATATCCAGCAACAGGAATCCATTAAAAACATTTATTTCTTTATTTCATGCTATTAAAACATACAGATATGCACCCCATGTGTCATGTGAACTGTAGCACACTAACATTTCAGATTACTCCATCATGGTGGCACGATGTTGCAGTAATCCGAAACACGAGTGTGCTATAGTTCACATAAATGTACTTAATGGATTCCTGTTGCTGGATACCTGTTTTCAGATGATTGCTACTATTGGGGCTCATGCTCATTTGCAAGAAAAACAGACGAGTGTAGCCCGATAAAAAATTTGATAGCACTCTCTGACCAATGTTATTCAATGGGTTATATCCCATATGTGATTTTTTTCTCAGCTGAAATCGTACTGAGAAAAAAATTGCAGCATGCTGCGATTTGCTGCATATCTTGGACGAGATTTGCCAATGCAAGTCAATGGATGCGAGAAAAAAAAATCACACAGCACTCAGACCATGCGAGTAGGGTTGATCGGACAAATTGAAAAATCGCCGACTTTCGGCAAAGTCGGGTTTCGTGAAACCCTATCCGATCCTAGTGTGGGATCGGCCATGAGGTCGGCGATCTTCGCACCAAAGTCGCGTTTCGTATGACGCTTTCAGCGCCATTTTTCAGCCAATGAAGGAGGACGCAGAGTGTGGGCAGTGTGATGACATAGGTCTCGGTCCCCACCATCTTAGAGAAGGCAATGACAGTGATTGGCTTGCTTTCTGCGGCGTCACAGGGGCTATAAAAAGGCGTGCACGCCGACCGCCATCTTACTTCTGCCAATCGTAGCATAGGGAGAGGTTGCCGCAGCTTCATCAGAAGAAGGGATATAGTTAGGGAGGGAAGATTAACCCCCGAAACTGCTTGTGCTGTATCGATTTCCACTGTCCAACACCACCATTTGTTTGCAGAGACAGTGGAGGCTATATTTTTGTGCCTCAGCTCTGTAGCTTATTAGGCTGCCTTATAAGGTTCCCTGATAGCTGCATTGCTATTTGTACGCCGCTGTGCAAACCAACTGCTTTTTTAAAAGCAAAAATCCTGTTGCTCCTTTCTGCACAGTTATCTTGCTTATTTGTCCACACTTTTGTGTGCAGCAGTCCTTTTTATTGCTGCTATACTTTTCCTGAGATCATTGTAGGGAGATTGAAATTGTACTACAGTCCGTGTATTTTTTTATATATCTTCCAGCCACGGTCTGCCACTTACATTGTGTAGTGTAATACACTGGGCCTGAGTTTTGGTGCAGTCTCCCCCCCAAAAAGGGAGATTTAAAATGGCACTAAGCGGATCTACGTCAGTTCTGTTTGTCCTATATCTTCCAGCCACGTTCTGCCACTTACATTGTGTAGTGTATTACACTGGGCCTGAGATTTGGTGCAGTCTCCCTCCAAAACAAGGGAGATTTAATTGGCACTAAGTGGATCTACGTCAGTTCTGTTAGTTTGTCGTATATCTTCCAGCCACGTTCTGCCACTTACATTGTGTAGTGTAATACACTGGGCCTGAGTTTTTTTGCAGTCTCCCCCCCAAAAAAAGGGAGATTTAAATTGGCACTAAGTGGATCTACGTCAGTTCTGTTTGTCGTATATCTTCCAGCCACGTTCTGCCACTTTAATTGTGTAGTGTAATACAATGGGCCTGAGTTTTGTTGTAGTCTCCCCCCCCAAAAAAGGGAGATCTAAATTCTCAACAAGTTTATATACACCTTCTACCTTGTTTTACAGTACCATATAATGGTTTTTATTTTGGTTAGATTTTTCCAAAAATGAGGAAGTCTGGTGGAGGAGGCCTTGGGTGGTCGTTGCCAGCTTTTACTGATGGTGGTGGTGGTGGTGGTGGTGGAGCATCTGGTGGTAGTGGGAAAAGCAAAATAGCACCAAAGGCTCGAGGTGTTGAGCCAGCTTCATCGTCTGGCTACACAAGGCCTCGAAGGCTCCCTTATCTGGGAGTAGGAAAACCGCTTTTAAAGCCGGAGCAGCAGGAAAAAGTTTTGGCTTTCTTTGCTGACTCAGCCTCTAGCTCTTTCGCCTCCTCTTCAGTAGGTTTGAAATATAAAAGCAGCAAGTCGTCAGTGGATGCTCCTGGTCAGGAACAAGTTTCTTCCTTGTGTCCTTCACCCAAACTTGTGTCCTTCACCCAAACCAAAAGTGATGGATGCGGCAGGCGACACTACAGTTTACTCCATGGAGCTCTTTCCACAAACCGAGCCTGGGTTAGAGAGGGAAATTGTTAAAAGCCCATTACAAGATGAATCGGACATGGAGTGCACAGATGCACAGCCACAGCTAGATTATTATGCTGTTCCATTGACTCAGATCACTACATTGCCCTCGCAGTGTACTGAGCCAGAATCTGACCCTGATGAGACTATGGTGATGGTACCCAGTCACGAACGCTATAGCACCTTACACTGTAACACAGAGGAAGGTGCACATGACATTGAAGAGGAGGTGATAGATGACCCAGTTGTTGACCCAGATTGGCAGCCATTGGGGGAAGAGGGTGCCGCTGCCAGTAGCTCGGAAGCGGAGGAGGATGATCCGCAGCAGCCACCTACATCGCAACAGCTTTCATCTGGCAGGCCCGTATCTGGCCAAAAATGTTTGTCAAAACCAAAAACAGTTTTAGGATAGCGTGGCCATCCGGTGAAAGTAGCACAGCGTGCAATGCCTGAAAATCCATACTAGGAAGAGTGCAGTGTGGGAATTTTTTAACCAAGATCAGAATAATCAGTGCAAAGCTATCTGTAAGAAGTGCTCAAAGACATTTAGCAGAGGAAAGAATGTCCTAAATTTAAATACAATGTGCATGCGTAGACATTTAACCAGCATGCATTTGCAAGCCTGGACTAACTAACAAATGTCCTGTACCGTTGGTGCACGTGCTCAGAATGAAGGTAGTCAGCAACGCTACAATGCTTCTCTCACTGTAAGCCCACCGGTTAGGACACCACCAGTAGCAAATGTGGAGTTATCAAAAGGCCAAAGCAGTCAGGGAATCACAAGGTTCTTGGTAGGAAAGACTGTAGGTAGGCCAACATCAAGAATACCATCACCAACCCTCTCTCAATCTGCCATGACCACCACCACCCCCACTAGTCCCACCATATGCAGCTCTCCAGTCCAGCTCACCCTACAAGAGACTCTCGTTATGAAAAGAAAGTACTCATCCTGTCATCCATGTACACAGGGTTTGAACGCCCACATTGCTAGACTAATCTCGTTAGAGATGATGCCCTACCAGTTGGTTGAAAGTGAAGCCTTCAAAGCCCTCATGGCCTACGCAGTACCACGCTATGACCTACCCTGTCAACACTTCTTTCTGAGAATAGCCATCCCAGCCCTTCACCAGCATGGCAAAGACCGCATTGTCCATGCACTGAGGAAATCTGTCAGTAGAAAGGTGCACCTCACAACAGATGCATGGACCAGTATACATGGCCAGGGACGTTACGTGTCCATCACAGCACACTGGGTTAATGTGGTGGATGCAGGGTCCACAGGGGACAACCATAGTAGCACAATTATGCCTAGCCCACGGTCTAGGAAACAGTTTGCTGTAGGCGTTCGCCACCCCTCCTCCTCTAGAAGTGAAAGCTCATCCACAGAGCGTAGTCGCATGACCACTCCATCCGCAGTTGCCAGTGTTGCACATGAGGTGTCCCATTATGGAACAGCTAGTGGTAAGCATCAGCAGGCTGTGCTGCAAATGAAGTGTTTGGGCGACAACAGACACACCACGGAAGTACTGGCTGAGTACTTGCAACAAGAAACTCAGTCATGGCTCGGCAGTGTACATCTTGAGGCAGGCAAGGTAGTCAGTGATAACGGAAGGAATTTTATGGCTGCCATAGCCCTTTCAGAACTGAAACACATACCTCACCTGGCTCACACATTGAACCTGGTGGTGCAGTGCTTCCTGAAAAATTATCCGGAGTTACCAGCCCTGCTCCTGAATGTGCGAAAACTTTGCTCGCACATCCGCCGGTCGCCCGTACACTCCAACCGTATGCTTAACCATCAGCGATCGCTGAATCTTCCCCAGCACTGCCTAATAATCGACATTGCAACAAGGTGGAACTCTACACTGCACATGCTTCAGAGGCTGTGCGAACAGAGGCGTGCTGTCATGTATTTGTGGGAGGATACACATACACGGGCAGGCAGTTGGATGGCAGATATGGAGTTGTCTGGTGTGCAGTGGTCGAAGCTCCAAGACCTCTGTCAAGTCCTTCAGTGTTTTGAGGAATGCACATGGCTGGTCAGTGCGGACGATGCCATCATAAGCATGAGCATCCCACTAATGCGTCTGCTGATGCAAAGTTTGACGCACATCAAGGAGCAGGCGTCTGCGGCCGACGAGGAGGGAAGCCTTGATGACAGTCAGCCATTGTCTGGTAAGGGAAGTCTCCGGGATGAGGTAACGGATGAAGAGGAGGAGGAGGAGGATGATAGGGCTGAATATTTATGGGAGGAGGATGCTTCTCAGGGGGCAATAGAAACTGGTGGCATTGCAAGGTCAGGTACAGGGTTTTTGCAGGCCACAAGTGATGTAGATTTTCAAGAAAGTGCTCCTGAACCCAGCACAAGCAGTGAATTGGCACTTGGAACTTTGGCCCAAATGGCAGAGTATGCCTTGCGTATCCTAAAACGGGACCCCCGCATTATCAAAATGATGACCGATGACGATTACTGATTGGCCTGCCTCCTGGATCCATGATACAAAGGAAAATTAGAAAAATATCTTGCCACATGAGAACCTTGAGCAAATATTGGCTACCAAACAAGCAACTCTTGTAGACCGTTTGGTTCAGGCATTCCCAGCACACAGCGGCGCTGATGGCTCTCACACGAGCTGTAGGGGGCAACATGGCAGAGGTGTTACAGGTGCACAAAGCCGAAGTGGCATTGGACAGAGGGGATTTATGACCAGGTTGTGGAGTGATTTCGTAATGACCGCAGACACGACAGGTACTACTGCATCGATTCAAAGTGACAGGAGACAGCATTTGTCCAGTATGGTTACCAACTATTTTTCTGCCATTATCGATGTTCTCCCTCACAGGTCAATCCCCTTTGATTACTGGGCATCTAAACTAGACACCTGACCTGAATTGGCAGAATATGCATTACAGGAGCTCGCTTGCCCAGCTGCTAGTGTGCTCTCAGAAAGAGTCTTCAGTGCTGCTGGTTCAATACTGACTGAAAAAAGAACCTTCATTAAAATGAACCAATCATGGATTTCGAATTATTTTGCCCCACCTTCCCCTGCTGACACGTAGCTTGCCAGAAAAATTTCTTGTTTTTGGCCTTCTCTTACTGACTGCTCCAATTCCGCAATTTGCAGGTGCCGAATGTCCACCATAGGCCATTTGTGTACCTCCCTAAATGGGCTGACTCCCCCCACAGGGCCGTGGTCACAACTTGGCGCAAGCACCCGTGCGAGTGCCGTTTGCCTGGACAGGTGTGTGTGCCCACTCTTGGGCAACGGCACTGGTACAGGGTCGGTCCCACATAGTACAATGAAGTGTCTCTGACGGTGGTTGTGCACAACCAACGTCAGACACACCGTCGTAATATGAGGGGCCCTGTGCCAGTACCGCCGCCTACGAGAGGGTGTTCCCCCCCAGCTCAAACAGTGCTCTACCACTTGCAATACTTACCTCTCCCTGCTCCACCACTGTGTAGTCTGTGCTTTTAATCCTTAAATGGCACTGCCATTACAAATTTGTTGCAATGATAGATGACAGTAAAAATATACAGGGGCCCTGGCCTCCATTTAGACCCCTTAATACTTTGCGCCAAATACCACTGTCTGCAACTCTGCAGAGGAGCCCACCCCTGTACCTCGCTATGCCACCAGTTTATTTATGAACAATTACTTGGCAGACATTTAGCCCAATTTAGTATTTTGGGCTACTAGTTGTGTCAGCCACTTATAACAGTTGTCCTCCGCTGAACAAAGCTATGCCCCCTGTGTACTCCTGTTACCAATTGTGAACTGCATGTAGCCTACTTACTTATTTGTGCCTAGTAACTGTGTCAGCCTCTCATAACAGTTGTCCTCCCACGCAGAACCAAGCTAGGCCACCTGGTTAGTCCTGCTAGCAGCTTTGAACTACATGAAAGCACCTTTTTTTATTTTAGGCCTCTGTCTATCTGTCTCTCTGTGCCACACATTACAACTGTCCCCCCCTGAAACCAGCTATGCCGCCTGGTTAGTCCTGCTAGCAGTTTTGAACTGCATTTTGCCACCTTTTTTTAGGGTAGGCCTCTGTTTGTCTTTCTGTCTGTCTGCGCCACACATTACAACTGTCCCCCCCCTGAAACAAGCTAGGACGCCTGGTTATTCCTGCTAGCAGTTTCGAACTGCATTTAGCCACCTTTTTTTATTTTAGGCCTCTGTCTGTCTGTCTGTCTGCGCCACACATTACAACTGTCCCCCCTGAAACAAGCTAGGCCGCCTGGTTATTCCTGCTAGCAGTTTCGAACTGCATTTAGCCACCTTTTTTTTATTTTAGGCCTCTGTCTGTCTATCTGTCTGCGCCACACATTACAACTGTCCCCCGCTGGAACAAGCTAGACCGCTTGGTTAGTCCTGCTAGCAGTTTTGAACTGCATGAAACCACCTTTTTTTATTTTAGGCCTCTGTCTGTCTGTCTGTCTGCGCCACACATTAAAACTGTCCCCCCTGAAACAAGCTAGGCCGCCTGGTTATTCCTGCTAGCAGTTTCGAACTGCATTTAGCCACCTTTTTTTTATTTTAGGCCTCTGTCTGTCTATCTGTCTGCGCCACACATTACAACTGTCCCCCGCTGGAACAAGCTAGACCGCTTGGTTAGTCCTGCTAGCAGTTTTGAACTGCATGAAACCACCTTTTTTTATTTTAGGCCTCTGTCTGTCTGTCTGCGCCACACATTACAACTGTCCCCCCTGAAACAAGCTAGGCCGCCTGGTTATTCCTGCTAGCAGTTTCGAATTGCATTTAGCCACCTTTTTTTTTATTTTAGGCCTCTGTCTGTCTATCTGTCTGTGCCACACATTACAACTGTCCCCCGCTGGAACAAGCTAGACCGCCTGGTTAGTCCTGCTAGCAGTTTTGAACTGCATGAAACCACCTTTTTTTATTTTAGGCCTCTGTCTGTCTGTATGTCTGTCTGTCTGTGCCACACATTACAACTGTCCTCCGCTGAACAAATCTATGCCGCCTGTGTACTACTCAAACAAATTTTGAACTGACATTAGCCTACTTGTTATATTTTAGGCCTACTCTGTCTGTCTGAGCCACTTATTACAGTCCTCCGCTGAACCAAGCTATGCCGCCTGTGTACTCCTATTACCAATTTAGAACTGCATTCAGCAAACTGTTTTATTTTAGGACTACTCAGTCTGTCTGAGCCACTTATTACAGTTGTCCTCCTCCGCTGAACCAAGCTATGCCGCCTGTGTACTCCTCTTACCAATTTAGAACAGCATTTAGCCTACTTCCTTATTTGGGTCTGTGTCAGACTCTCACAACAGTTGTCCTCCACCGCTGAACCCAGCAATGCCGCCTCTGTAGTCCTCTTACCAATTGTGAACTGAATATAGCCTTCTTTTTTATTTTAGGCCTACTCAGTGTGTCAGAGGCACTAATTACACTTGTCCTCCTCCGCTGAACCACGCTATGCCGCCTGTGTACTCCTCTTACCAATTTTGAACTGCAATTAGCCACCTTTTTTAATTGTGGGCCTACTCTGTCTGTCTGAGCCACTTATTAGAGTTGTCCTCCGCTGAACAAAGCTATGCCGCCTGTGTACTCCACTTACCAATTTTGAACTGCATTTTGCCTACTTACTTATTTAGGCCTACTAACTGTGTCTGCCTCCCATTACAGTTGTGCTCCACTGAACAAAGCTGAGCTTCAATTTTCATTTCCATTTGGCCTACTTGTTTGGTTGGGCCTACTAACCATGTCTGCCGCTGCTTGGTGTTATCCTCCACTGAACAAAGCTGAGCTTCAATCTTCAGGCTTTTGGCCTATATCAGATATTAAACTGCATTTGGCCTACTTGTTTGGTTGGGCGGACTAAGGGTGTCTGCCGCTGCTTGTTGTTCTCCTCCACTGAACAAAGCAGTGCCACCTGTTTACTCCTGTTACCAATTTTGAACTTCATTTGGCCCACTTTATTACTTGGGCCTACTAACTCGGGATCACAGCACTTGCAAAGTTTTAATACTTACCTATCCCTGCTCCACTGCCATGACGTAGTCTGCGTTTCCTGGGCCCCCAAAAAACTTGAACCAGCCCTACCCCCCACAATTTTAGCCAAATGACCTCCAATTTTCAATGCCTAACTATTATTTTAAGGTAAATTAAGATTCACAAGCTTAAGTGACAAGAATTGATGTTTTTGACATTACAATGGGCACTGTAGGTGTTTTCCTGTCCTCCACTCACTGCCGACTTTGATTCCCCATTGACTTACATTAGGTTTCCTGTTTCGGTCGATCCACGACTTTTCGCAATAATCGGCCGATTTCACCCGACCCGACTTTTGACAAAGTCGGGTTTCGCTAAACCCGACTCGATCCTAAAAAAGTAAAAGTCGCTCAACCCTAGTGATCATTATTTTACATTGACCATTTTGGTACCGATTGGTCAGTAGCTATTGATTGACCAAGAAGGGCCAAAACTGTTACACTAGAGTTTATTTGTGTACAATATAATTTCACCACTGTCTGTGGTGGTGTACAGATGGCGCCAGACCCCACACAGTACCAAGCCCCAGCTGGGACTTCTGTTTTCTATTTGTCTGGTACAACTTATTGGTGACTTTCTCTACTTCTTAAGTATTGTTTGAAAAAGACCCGGAACTGGGTCAGAACGTTACCTCATTTCCCTCGCTACCTCGATAATTTTCTTGTGGTTAAATTATATTGTACACAAAATAAACTCTAGGGTTCTCTATCTGCAATTATAGCAAAAAATTTAATAATTGCGTCTGTTTTATCTTGGTGATGATTTCTGGACTTGGTCCAAGTTCTGCCTGCACCTATCTACATCAGAGTGTGCATCATTTATCTCTTTAGTTTATTACGCGTTCATAGACACCAAACATGTCTAGGTTTTTTTTTTTATCTAAGTGGTGAAAAAAAATTTCAAACTTTGTTTAAAAAAAAATTGCGCCATTTTCCAATACCCCTAGCGTCTCTATTTTTCGTGATCTCTGGTTGAGTGAGGGCTTATTTTTTGCGCACCGAGCTGACCGTTTTAATTATACCAATTTGGTGCAGATTCAATCTTTTGATCGCCCATTATTGCATTTTAATGCAAAGTTGCAGTGACCACAAAAGTAATTCTGGCATTTTGACTTTTTCTCGCTACGCAGTTTAGGGATCAGGTTAATCCTTTCTTTTATTGCTAGATCAGGCGATTCTGAATGTGGCGATACCAAATATGTGTATGTTTGATTTTTTCTATGGTTTTATTTTGAATGGGGCGAAAGGGGGTGGTTTAAACTTTTATTTATTTATTTTTTTAATATTTTTAAAAACATTTTTTTTTTTACTTTTGCATGCTTCAGTAGTCTCCATGGGAGACTAGAAGCTGCCATAACCCGATCACCTCTGCAACATACAGGCGATGATCAGACCGCCTGTATGTAGCAGAATTACTCACTTCCTATGAATGCCAACTACCGGGCGGCGCTCATAGCAATCTGGCAGTGACAACCATAGAGGTCTGTAGGAGACCTCTGGTTGTCATGCCAACCCATCGGTGATCCGGAGGGTGTATTTCCGGTGCGATTGCCCGAAGCGTGTGTTAAAAGCCACTGTCAGAGTTTGTTAGCGGCTGTTGCGGGCACATGTCAGCTGTTCAAAACATGTGCCGGGAAAGATGTGGGCTCACCGCCGGAACCCACCTCAAAGGGGAGTCTGACATTGGTGTACATTTACACCCGATGTTGGAAAGGGGTTAATAAACAGAGATGATACCACGATCACCCCATCGCTTTCACCTTCAATTTAAAAAAATGAAAAGTATTAATAAAACCTGATTGGCTGGTTAGAATTGACCAGTCAATCACAGCCAATGCCAATGTGGGGTGGAAAGAGCAGCACAGCCCCATGACAATGTGTAGGGATGGTCCGCTATCAGAGACAGCAGTCGGTCAGTGCGCGAGTCAGTGCTGTTACTGAATCTTGCAGCGCCGTACATGTAGAGCTGTTTGCGGGAACGTACTTCCTGCAGCACCATATGTCTTGAAGAGATTAAAGCAAAAATAAATTACTTTTCTCTTTTGGACTGTGAAGACAGACAAATCTTCCTTGTTGATTGAGATACTATAGAACACTGGAAGTATTACCCTCAGCTTTCAAAAATCTCATTGAGACAGAACCCATGTTCAAGTATTTCCATAATTCTTAATTTTTTTCAAAAAATAAAGTTACATAATCAAAGAGACAGACATCTACCGCTCCAGCCACAAGACACTTTACTGTTAGGAAGTTGAGCAGTCTTAAGATGAACAAAGTCATTATTTTAAGGAAAATATGTATTGCATGTTACAATTAAATTTATTATGGTTGCACAGATTACTTCCCTTTGATGCAGGCACAGATTATTGTGTATAAAATGTTCATTTCTCATGGTATGTTTTGTATCTTTTTTTGGTGACTGTAAGTCATAATAGGTATCAGTTACATATTTACATCCATAGCATCATTTCCCGTTATTATAAAGCATTGGGCAAAATATTATCATTTTACTGTTTAGTACATGTTTTTAGACAAAGTTTTGTGTTATAGTCTATGCTAGCATAATTCAAAATAGAAGTGGGAATCATCATTTTTCAGAGCTGCTTTGACAATTTCAGGAAAATTCTACAAAGATATAACAATGTTAAAAAAGATAGCAATTTGCTTACAGCTTTGCAATAGAAATAAGGAGAAAAAGGCAAAAATGTGGAATAAAGTTTACAGATAGTGTGTGACTACACAACAGTGAAGAATGGTTACTATTAGTGTTGAGCGATACCGTCCGATACTTGAAAGTATCGGTATCGGATAGTATCGGTCGATACCCGAAAAATATCGGATATCGTCGATACCGATATCCGATACCAATACAAGTCAATGGGACACCAAGTATCGGAAGATATTCTGATGGTTCCCAGGGTCTGAAGGAAAGGAAACTCTCCTTCAGGCCCTGGGATCCATATTAAGGTGTAAAATAAAGAATTAAAATAAAAAATATTGATATATTTACCTCTCCGGCGGCCCCTGGACATCACGCTGGTAACCAGCAGGCTTCTTTGTTTAAAATGAGCGCCTTTAGGACCTGCGAATGACGTCACGGCTTCTGATTGGTCGCGTGCCGCTCATGTGACCGCCACGCGACCAATCAGAAGCCGCGACGTCATTCGCAGGTCCTTAATTCCTAAAATTAGGAGTTTAGTGAATGAGAATGACGTCGCGGCTTCTGATTGGTCGCGTGGCGGTCACATGAGCGGCACGCGACCAATCAGAAGCCGCGACGTCATTCGCAGGTCCTAAAGGCGCTCATTTTAAACAAAGAAGCCTGCCGGTTACCAGCGTGATGTCCAGGGGCCGCCGGAGAGGTGAATATATCAATATTTTTTATTTTAATTCTTTATTTTACACATCCCTATGGATCCGATACCGATACCCGATACCACAAAAGTATCGGATCTCGGTATCGGAATTCCGATACCGCAAGTATCGGCCGATACCCGATACTTGTGGTATCGGAATGCTCAACACTAGTTACTATCCATTTACCCATGTGGAGGTCACTTTGACAATACTAAGACTATGTTTGCATTATAGAGCTTGAAAGAGGTTGGATACAATTGTAAGAGATCTCAGAGTGTTACTTGTATGTCTTTTCAGGACAATTGGAGTGCTTGCAATTTGAGGAAAATTAATTAAATGTAAATCACATTTTGGGAAATATTTGCTGAAGTTGGTGAATTCGAATATAAAAAGACTGAATCATCTCTATTAAAGACCCATAATAAATGGGGCACTGTTGGAGTTTTTGTATTGGAGCCCACAAGCTGCAAGTGATGCTACTGTAATCACTAAAATTACCTACCTAAATGTAGCAACTTGGGATGAGTGAACACAAACTGTAAAGTTCGAGGTTTGTACCGAACGCCCAGTGTCCGGTGCTGAACTTTGAACATAGACTTTTTCCCCGTTAGTCTATTTTACTGTTCGAGTTTGGTGCCGAATAAAATGTGTTGAAAGGTTGCAACTGTTAGGGCTAGCGGAACGCACCAAATAATAAGACTGATAGTGTACGGTGCGTTCGTAGCCCGGGGTCCACCGTGCAGAGATGGAACCTGCTGCTGAGTAATGACGGACTATATGGCGGTACTCATAAGTATACTCGCGTGGGTTAAACTTCACCCAACGTGAAGGAAGCGATCCTGTTGCGTCACAGGGTCGCGGTACCGCACATAGAAGGCGAGCAAGCAGTCAGCGAACTTAACCCCATCTAGGATTGAAGTCCGATTAGACCACTTGCTGGCACAACACCGCAACAGGGTGTGTTAGGCAACTCTTATAATTAGAGCACCAAAGTGCGAACTGTGCCGTGCTGGCAGGCACCACTAAGCACCCAGACGTGGGTCAGGAAGCGCACTACTGGCGCGTGGCGCCGCACTGGCGGTCACAGCAATAGACGCTGATACGTGTGTGACACGTTGAGTGATTTGTCGGGCGCTAGATAGCAGCCATACTCCATACGCGAACAGTCATACAATAGGGTAGGAGTATTTAATGAACGACTTGCACTCACAACAAACACACTTATTCAATTGTACACTAGCGCATGGCCGTGCGGTCATGCGCAGTTTATATAATTGCAGGACAGGAAGTGGCCACAGAAACTTTGCCCTTCCAGGGCCTGCCAAGAGGACCAATGGAATGCGCTGCAGAGCCAGAGCACATGACCCTCGATCTCCAACGGGAGATCTTGCTCTGGGCATGCTCAGTGTGCGCAAACAAGGACTTAGTCCCAGGGAAGTCCGCTCGCCGCTGACCAGCACTGACTTTAATGGCAGGAGCTGAAGGAGCAGCAGTAACTCTCTGTACAGAGTGAGAGCGAGCAAGACACTGGGAGCGACGTCCCTGCTGAGCAGACTCCACTGCGGCTGGAGGAGAATGGGAGACCGCAGCGGAGACGGATCGAGATTCCCCCTGTGCAGCAGAGGAAACTCGACTCCTAACAGCAACACAGCCAATCAACAAGCATTTCGTCTGTGGGCACTTCTGGAGCCAGCAAAGTATTAGCATGGCTGTGATAGGCCAGCGCAACATGTGACTCGGCCTGTATAAAGGTGGAATCACAGACTGTGTCGCCATTTTCCTCTTAGCCTGGTGTAGAGTGCCATAATAGTCTGATGTAGCCTGCCTTAACAGCCTGATGTAGAGTGCCATAATTGCCTGGTTTAGCCTGCCCTAACAGGCTGGTGCACAGTGCCATAACAGCTTGGTGTAGAGTGCCATAAATCCCTGGTGCAATCTGCCCTAAAAGCCATATGCACAGTGCTATAACAGCCTGGTGTAGAGTGCCATAACAACCTAGTACAGTGTGCCATAACAGCCAGGTGCAGCATGCTCTAACAGCCTGGTGGATCACGGTCTAACAGTCTGCTGCAGTGTTCCCTAACAGCCTGGGGCACAGTGCCATAATACCTTGTATAGATTGACATAACAACCTGGTGTAGAGTGACATAACATGCCTGATTCAGCCTACCCTAACAGCCTGGTGCAGAGTGCCATAACAACCTGTAACATATGGGATAGTTGATGCACCACTACAATATGCAGATATATAGAGGGGGTGCAAGACTGATGGCTAATAATGCAAACTGACAAAAGCACAAGAAACAAGAGCCATCAAAATATCTGCACACCACCAAAGTTATGATAAAAATAATATAAGCTTTATTGGGAACATAATTAAAAACATCTAAAATCACACATAACCTCCGTGCAGATACCCCTGTGAACACTGTATGCCAAAATATACATAGATATATAAACGTATGAAATCTTACAGACGTGTCCCTGCCCTCTGCACTTAATATTATTAATATAACTATATATAGTCAAAATTTGGAATGAACACGCTGTATACAACCATATAACAACAAATATGCACACAGTCAAGTATAATACAAGCCACACAGCATGCAAATAGCATGCAACACCCCACCACAATATGCAGCTTCCAGCAAAAAACCCCTATGGACCCAGAGAAGCAGATAAAATAAACTGCTTCAAAAGGTGACCACTCCTAGGATCAGACTATGCAGGGTATTTCAGGGTATATATTTGGACATCTTCCCCTGTCCCTTTCTTTGGATATCTAGGGCAGTTTATTTTATCTGCTCCTCTGGGTCCATAGGTTTTTTTGCTGGAAGCTGCATATTGTGGTGGGGTGTTGCATGCTATTTGCATGCTGTGTGGCTTGTATTATACTTGACTGTGTGCATATTTGTTGTTATATGGTTGTATACAGCGTGTTCATTCCAAATTTTGACTATATATAGTTATATTAATAATATTAAGTGCAGAGGGCAGGGACACGTCTGTAAGATTTCATACGTTTATATATCTATGTATATTTTGGCATACAGTGTTCAAAGGGGTATCTGCACGGAGGTTATGTGTGATTTTAGATGTTTTTAATTATGTTCCCAATAAAGCTTATATTATTTTTATCATAACTTTGGTGGTGTGCAGATATTTTAATGGCTCCTGTTTCTTGTGCTTTTGTCAGTGCCATAACAACCTGGCGCAGTTCAGGCAAAGTACCATAACAGCCTGGTGTAGAGTGCCATAGCAGCCTCGTATAGAGTACCATAAGAGCCTGGTGCAGTCTGCCCTAACAATCTAGTGTAGAGTGCCAAAACAGGCTAGTGCAGAATGCCCTAACTGCCTGGTGTACAGTGAAATAGAACCATGATATAATGTGCCATAGCAGCCTGGTGTAGAGTGCAGGGCCGTATTTGCCACTAGGCACTTGAGGGCACGTGCCTAGGGCGGGGACAGGCGAGGGGGCGGCACCTCAGCAAGGTTTTTTTTTTTTTTATATACTAGTCCTGTGCGTCCCTTCCTGAAGACAGGGGCGGCAGAGCGGCAGCCAGAACACGTGGTGCTGGTGCCGACTCTCCCTACTTCCCCTGCTGAGACACAGTGACCCCCTGCTCACAGCCTCACTGGTGCCTGGCGGAATGTGACTGCTGAGGTGGAGCAGCGGTGCTCTGTATCCAGACCCTGGGTCCTGTCCTGGACTCACATTGCCTGCCTGGAGAACTCGCAGTAGAGCAGTACATACACAGTAAGTAGTGTACTGTCTCTAATGATCTCCCTCCTGGCTCCTGCCCGCGCGCTGCCTGCTGCAATGCACGGCTCGGTCTGTGACTCACCTCACGGTCCTCACCCCTTCCCTCACATTCCTCAGCCTCGTCTCTGACTGTAGTGCCTGAGGCTGGAGGAGCCTTGCAAACACACAGCAGCCCTTGAATGTTTGATCTTTGCTCCCGGCAGACGGAGCCAGAGAGTGAGTGGTGGGGGTGGGGTATAATACACCCCCACTCACTCTATCTGGGTCCTAGGAGCAAACATTGCCAGTGCTGGTGTGTGCGTGTGCGTGTGTGTGTGTGTGTGTGTGTGTGTGTGTGTGCGGGCAGCAGAGCTGTATGTGTGTGCGTGCACAGGCAGCGGAGCCGTATGTGTGTGTGTGTGCGCGCAGAGCTGTATGTATGTGTGTATCTGTGCGGTGCTGTATGTGTGTGTGTGTGTGGGCAGCAGAGCTGTATGTGTGTGCGGGCAGCAGAGTTGTATGTGTGTGCGGGCAGCAGAGCTGTATGTGTGTGCGGGCAGCAGAGCTGTATGTGTGTGCGGGCAGCAGAGCTGTATGTGTGTGCGGGCAGCAGAGCTGTATGTGTGTGCGGGCAGCAGAGCTGTATGTGTGTGCGGGCAGCAGAGCTGTATGTGTGTGCGGGCAGCAGAGCTGTATGTGTGTGCGGGCAGCAGAGCTGTATGTGTGAGTGTGCGCGGAGCTGTATGAATGTGTGTCTGTGTGGGGTGCTGTATGTGTGTGTGTGTGTGTGCGGGCAGCAGAGCTGTATGTGTGTGCGTGCACGGGCAGCGGAGCCGTATGTGTGTGTGTGCGCGCGGAGCTGTATGTATGTGTGTATCTGTGCGGTGCTGTATGTGTGTGTGTGTGTGTGTGGGCAGCAGAGCTGTATGTGTGTGTGGGCAGCAGAGCTGTATGTGTGTGTGTGCGGGCAGCAGAGCTGTATGTGTGTGCGTGCACGGGCAGCGGAGCCGTATGTGTGTGTGTGCGCGCGGAGCTGTATGTATGTGTGTATCTGTGCGGTGCTGTATGTGTGTGTGTGTGTGTGTGTGTGGGCAGCAGAGCTCTATGTGTGTGTGGGCAGCAGAGCTGTATGTGTGTGTGTGCGGGCAGCAGAGCTGTATGTGTGTGCGTGCACGGGCAGCGGAGCCGTATGTGTGTGTGTGCGCGCGGAGCTGTGTGTATCTGTGCGGTGCTGTGTGTGTGTGGGCAGCAGAGCTGTATGTGTGTGTGGGCAGCAGAGCTGTATGTGTGTGCGGGCAGCAGAGCTGTATGTGTGTGCGGGCAGCAGAGCTGTATGTGTGTGTGTGCGGGCAGCAGAGCTGTATGTGTCTGCGTGCATGGACAGCGGAGCTGTATGTGTGTGTGCGCGCGCGGAGCTGTATGTATGGGTGTGTCTGTGCGGTGCTGTATGTGTGTGTGTGTGTGTGTGTGCGGGCAGCATAGCTGTATGTGTGTGCGTGCACGGGCAGCGGAGCTGTGTGTGTGCGCGCAGAGCTGTATGTATGTGTGTCTGTGCGGTGCTGTGTGTGTGCGGGCAGCAGAGCTGTATGTGTGTGCGTGCACGGGCAGCAAAGCTGTATGTGTGTGTGCGCGCGCGCGCGGAGCTGTATGACTGTGTGTGTCTGTGCGGTGCTGTATGTGTGTGTATGCGGGCAGCAGAGCTGTATGTGTGTGCGTGCACGGGCAGCGGAGCTGTATGTGTGTGTGTGCGGGCAGCAGAGCTGTATGTGTCTGCGTGCACGGGCAGCGAAGCTGTAAGTGTGTGTGCGTGGGCAGCGGAACTGTATGTATGCTTGTGGAACTGTGTGTGTATGCGGAGCTGTATGTATGTGTGTGTGTGTGTGTGTGGAGCTCTATGTGTGTGCAGAGCTGTCAGTGCCAGTGTGTCGCCCCATCCCGGACCAACTTTTTACTATTGATGCTGCCTATGCAGCATCAATAGTAAAAAGATAAAATGTTAAAAATAATTACAAAAAATAGTGCTATTCTCACCTTCCTCCGTCCACCGATGCGCGATGCTGCCACCAGCTCCCGTTCTCAGTGATGCATTGCGAAAGTACCCAGATGACTTAGCGGTCTAGACCGCTAAGTCATCTGGGTAATTTCGCAATACATCACTGGGAACGGAAGCTGGCGGCAGACCGCTAAGTCATCTGGGTAATTTCGCAATGCATCACTGGGAACAGAATCTGGCGGCAGCATCACGCGCATCGGTACAGCTTCGGTGGACGCCGGGGGGTGAGTATATAACTATTTTTTATTTTAATTCTTTTTTTTAACAGGGATATGGTGCCCACACTGCTATATACTACGTGGGCTGTGTTGTATTCAACGTGGGCTGTGTTATATACTGCCTGGCTGCTATATACTACGTGGGCAGTGCTATCTACTGCGCGGGCTGTGTTATATACTGCGTGGGCTGTGCTATATACTGCGTGGGCTGTGTTATATACTGTGTGGGCTGTGTTATATACTGCGTGGGCTGTGTTATATACTTCGTGGGCTTTGTTATATACTGCGTGGGCTGTGCTATATATTACGTGGGCTGAGTTATATACTGCGTGGGCTGTGCTATATACTACGTGGCTGCTATATACTACGTGGCTGCTGTATACTACGTGGCTGTGCTATGTACTATGTGGCTGTGTTATATACTATATAATATGGTACTGAAGGGGTATAGAGCTGGAGTAACAGATCTACTCCCTCATTTGTATGCAAACCAATTTCAGATGAATTGACTGAACATGTAAAAATATTGCTGGAATTGTCTTTGAAAGAGCTACATGGGCATATACATAGATTTGGACCCCTTACTGATTCCCTATGGGACTTGCGAACATGTGCAGCACTTGCGGTTTTACTGCTAGCAGCGTTTTTTTCCGTTGCTGCAAGTACCGCATTTACCGGATTGCAGCAAAACCGCAAGTGCAGCACATGTCTGCAAGTCCCACAGGGAATGAATGAGGCCGAACGCAGTGTTGCGGTAAGTGATGCGTTACATGGCAGATGCAGAAAAACTGCCCGATCTGCCGCGAATGGTAAAAATCGCTGATGTGAAAGTAGCCCAAGTCACTGCTGACAGTGTCTGCATTAGGGTACCGTCACACTAAGCGACGCTGCAGCGATACCGACAACGATGACACAGACAGCTCTCCAGCGACCAACGATCCCGAAGTCCCCTGGTAACCAGGGTAAACATTGGGTTACTAAGCGCAGGGCCGCGCTTAGTAACCCGATGTTTACCCTGGCTACCAGCGTAAACGTAAAAAAACAAACACTACATACTTACCTTCCGTGTCTGTCCTCCGGCGCTCTGCCTTCCTCTGCACTGTCAGCGCCGGTCAGCCGGAAAGCAGAGCGGTGACGTCACCGCTGTGCTTTCCGGCTGGCTGGCGCTCACAGCCAGTGCAGAGAAGCAGAGCGCCGGAGGACAGACACGGAAGGTAAGTATGTAGTGTTTGTTTTTTTTACGTTTACGCTGGTAACCAGGGTAAACATCGGGTTACTAAGCGCGGCCCTGCGCTTAGTAACCCGATATTTACCCTGGTTACCAGTGAAGACATCGCTGGATCGGCGTCACACACGCCGATTCAGCGATGTCTGCAGGGAGATCCAGCGACAAAATAAAGTGCTGGACTTTCCTCAGCGACCAACGATCTCCCAACAGGGGCCTGATCGTTTGTCGCTGTCACACAGAACGATTTCCTTAACGATATCGTTGCTACGTCACAAAAAGCAACGATATCGTTAACGATATCGTTATGTGTGAGGGTACCTTTAGTCATAGTCACCAATGGGGGAGGCAGCACGAAAAGTGCCTAGGGCAGCAAAAACTCTAAATACGGCCCTGGTAGAGTGCCATAACAGCCTAGTGTAGAGTTCCATAACAGTGTGGTATAGAGAGTCATAGCAGCCTGTTGTAGAGTTCCATAACTGCCTGGTGCATCCTGCTCTAACAGCCTGGTGTAAAGTGCCATAGCAGCCCTGGTGCAATCTGCCTTAACAACATGATGCTCAGTGGCATAACAGCCTGGAGCAGCGTACCATAACAGCCTGGAGCAGCGGGACATAATAGCCTGGTGCAGCATTCCCTAACAGTCTGGTGCAGCATGCCCTAACAGCCTGGTGCAGCGGGCGCTAACAGCATGGTGCAGCATGCCTTAATGGCCTGGTGCAGTGTGCTCTAACAGCCTGGTGCAGTATGCCTTAACAGCCGGGTGCAGAGTGCCCTAACAGTCTGGTGCAGCGTGCCCTAACAGCCTGGTGCAACATGCCCTAACAGCCTGGTGCAGCGTGCACTAACAGCATGGTGCAGCATGCCTTAATGGCCTGGTGCAGCATGCTTTAACAGCCTGGTGCAGTGTGCCCTAACAGCCTGGTGCAACATGCCCTAACAGCCTGGTGCAGCGTGCACTAACAGCATGGTGCAGCATGCTCTAACAGCCTGGTGCAGCATGCTCTAACAGCCTGGTGCAGTGTGCCTTAACAGCCGGGTGCAGAGTGCCCTAACAGTCTGGTGCAGCATGCCTTAATGGCCTGGTGCAGCATGCCCTAACAGCCTGGTGCAGCATGCCCTAACAGCCTGGTGCAGCGGGCACTAACAGCATGGTGCAGCATGCCTTAATGGCCTGGTGCAGCGTGCTCTAACAGCCTGGTGCAGTGTGCCTTAACAGTCTGGTGCAGCGTGCCGTAAGAGCCTGGTGCAACGTGCCCTAACAGCCTGGTGCAGCATGCCCTAACAGCCTAGTGCAGCGTGCACTAACAGCATGGTGCAGCATGCCTTAATGGCCTGGTGCAGCGTGCTCTAACAGCCTGGTGCAGCGTGCACTAACAGCATGGTGCAGCATGCCTTAATGGCCTGGTGCAGCGTGCTCTAACAGCCTGGTGCAGTGTGCCTTAACAGCCGGGTGCAGAGTGCCCTAACAGTCTGGTGCAGCATGCCTTAATGGCTGTTCTGTTTGTCGAATCCTGTCATAAATCACTCTGTGAGTATCTCCAGGCTCTTTATTCACATCATGTCTCAACCTCCATTACATGAATTCCGAGTACAACAACATCCAACAAGTTCCAAACAAAGAATATAGAACACAAATAAAAGTAGTGAGACCCCTAGAGGCCACATGAACATATAACATATTGCTACATCCTTTCTCTTTTAACTAGAGGAACAATAAAAGATACTAAACTAATGTATACTATGACAAAGTTAGAAATTAACCTAGTACGTCCAGTTAGATATAATCTTTGAGGTGCGCCGGCTTTTTGCTAATTCTGCCAGCTCTGGTAATATAAGATGTGTCACTCTCTACATCTGGTACATCTGGTAGTTCTTCTGATATTGTCTGTCTCTGGCCAGAGTCCTCACCCTGATGGTCAGCTGTCACTGTTGGTGCCTGACTTGTACTTGCTGCCTCGTTGTCTTGGGTGTCTGGATACTGTTCAAAAGGCCATGAATCATCTCTTTCTTGCGTTTTCCTCAAATATCTTTGATTCCTCCTTAGTCTTCTTCCGTCGTCTGTTAGAATTTCGTAAGACCGAGGTCCCAGTTTCTGGACAACCTTTGCCTTTTGCCAGTGTTTGTCAAATGTGGTGCTTGGCTGCAGCCGAATGTTGTCATTTCTCTGGAGCTCAGGCAGATCCTTTGCAGATTTATTGTAATAGAAAGCTTGCCTAGCTTGATTCTTCTGTAATTTAGCTTCGATGTTTCCCAGCAGCTTTGGCTCTAACAGATGACACGCAGTTGGTACTAGTGTCTTTGTACGCCTACTCATGAGCCTCTGTGCCGGACTGCTGTCTAGGCCTTGGGTGGGTGTGTTTCTATGATCCAGTATAGACAGATATACATCAGCACCCGCCTGGTTTGCTTTCTGCATGAGTCTTTTGGCTGTTTTTACTGCTGACTCTGCTTTCCCATTACTCTGAGGATATCTTGGAGAAGACGTCTGGTGTTCAAATTCCCATTTCTTACTGAAAGTTTTGAATTCTTCCGACGTAAACTGTGCCGCATTGTCAGAGAAAACGATATCTGGAATGCCATACCTGGCAAAATGGGCCTTGAGTTTTTTAATCACTGTTCTCGCCCTTGTGTCCTGCACCAAATCAACCTCCCAGAAGTTAGAGAAATAGTCCACTGTAATCAGGTATTCTTTGTCATTCCATGTGAACAAGTCTGTTCCTATTTTTGACCAAGGCCTATGTGGAATTTCATGAGGTTGCAATGTCTCCTTTGGTTGCTTATCATTGCAGGATGCACATATTTCCCATTGTGCTATGTAATTTTTTATGTGGTCATTCATTCCTGGCCAATAAACTGATTCTCGTGCACGACGTAGGCATCCTTCCATGCCTAAGTGAGAAGAGTGCAATGTCTTCAATATGCCTCTTCTGAGAACTTCAGGTATGACAGCCCTGTCTCCTTTAAAGATGATTCCTTGCTGCACTGACAATTCATCTCTTATGTGGAAGAATGGTGAGACTTCCCTCGGAGCATGCTGCTTGTATTTTGGCCAGCCCTGCAAGATGACAGTCTTTAAACTCTGGAGACTTTTATCCTTCTCTGTAAAAGTCTGGATTTGCTTGACCTTTTCTTTTGACACTGCAAGGTAGTTACACATATTGATGGTTTCAATGTCTTCCTCCTCATCATTTGTGATAGGAAGGTAAGCTCTGCTTAGCGTATCTGCAATCAGTAAGTCTCTTCCTGGACAGTACCCGATGTCAACATCATATTTCTGAAGTCGCAACAGCATGCGCTGTAGTCTCTTTGGGGCATTTAGTAATGGTTTCTTTGTAATGCTCTCCAATGGTTTGTGATCCGACTGCACTGTTAACCGGCGACCATAGGTGTACTGGTGAAACTTCTCCATCCCAAATACCACAGCCAGTAGTTCCTTCTCAATCTGCGCATATCCCTGCTCTGTTGTTGTAAGGGCTCTGCTTGCAAATGTAATTGGCTGTTTGTTCTGCATTAATGTGGCTCCAAGGCCTTTTTCCGAAGCATCACATTGTACCACCACTTCTCGATCTGGATCGAAATACTTTAGGGTTGCTGTATCTGCAATGGCATTCTTTACTGCTCGGAAAGCAGTCTCCTGGCTTTCTGTCCATTCCCAGCGCACATCTTTGTGGGTTAGCTGTCTCAGTGGCTCACACATGTCTGACAGATGTCTGCAAAATTTTGAGAGATAATTCACCATGCCCAAAAATCGTTGTACTCCAGAAACATCAGTAGGGGTAGGCAAATCTTGTATTGCTCTCACCTTTTCAGGATCCACTTTGACCCCAGTTGAAGTCAGTCGATGACCAATATAGGCCACTTCTGTCATTTCCAATTTGAATTTATCCAAATTCAGCTTTATGTTTTTTTCTCTGCATCTGTCCTAAAATTGTATCATCTTCTGATCGTGATCCTTGATTGCAGATTCCATATTTTCACCTTCTCCCACTACTAGGATATCATCCGCTATTGTCTTCACTCCAGTAAGTCCTTCCAAAGCCTGCATCAATTTCTGCTGGAATATCTCTGGAGCAGGATTTAGTCCCATGGGCATTTTCAGCCATTTAAAGCGTCCAAATGGTGAAGAAAATGTTGTCAATAAACTTGAATCTTCAGTCAGGGCCACATGCCAGAATCCATTTTTTACATCACATACAGAAAATATTTTAGCCTTTGATAAATCTGGTAGAACATCATCTAATGTTGGCATTGGGTAATGATTTCGTTTCAGCGCCTTGTTGAGTGGCTTAGGATCAATACATATTCTTAACTTGCCCGATGGTTTCTGCACTATGACCAAACTGCTGATCCAATCAGTGCTCTTATGGATTGGTGCTATCATGCCTCTTCTCTGTAGATATTGCAGTTCTACTTTCAGCGGTTGCATTAATGCTACAGGCACTCTTCTTGTAGGTAATCTGGTGGGCTGCACTGTGTTGTCAGTTTCTAGCCTATATTTACCTTCAAAGCATCCATCACCTTCAAATACATCAGCATACTCTGCTTTTATTTTCTGCATGTCCAAGTTGTGCTCTGCATTTAGTTTTGGATTTTGTATATCCTGGGCAACTTCAACAGACATAATGTTCTGAGACTGTACTTTTATTAAGTCCATTGCCTGAACTGCTTTTACTCCCAGTAATGGTACATGGTTACCACCCCGTAACACGGTAAATTCAACTCTATAACTCTTTCTGTTACATGGGTTTCGTATTTTTAGCTTACATGTCCCCATTGGTTTCAGAACACTTTTGTTGTACATCACCAGTACCTTGTCAGTTGGCTCAATAGAAACCTGTTTTTTTAGCAGATCAAATGAAATTACATTGCAGCTTGCTCCACAATCCAGCTGAAATCTATTGGGCTTCTCATCCAACAAGAATGTTGCATAAAGCTGCTTGGCATCCTTCATTACTGACTGCCCGACTACATTGACTTTCTCTGTTGTAGACTGCATTTGTAGCCATGTAATGTCCTCTGCACTGTCAGTGTCTGGTGTCACAGTGTGGAGCTGTCTGTACTGTTTGCCTCTTCCTTGCCTGCAGACAGCAGAGGAATGATTCTTCTTGCCACATGACCTGCAGGTTTCCCCATATGCTGGACACTTGGTTTTGTCTCTCTCATGTCTTTTCCCACAATACTTGCAGTGGACAGTGTTTATAGGGTAGTCTGGTCCTGTCTTTCCTTTCATAGATACTGCATGTACCTTGTCATCATCATTCTCACTGGTGCCTGCCATCATCTTCAGGCTGTGCTTTGTGAGCTCAGCAGCCCTGCAGATTTGCATACATTTCTCTAAAGTCATGCCTTCCTCTCTCAGTAATCTTTCTTTGAGATGACTGTCCTTTATGCCACACACCATTCTGTCCTTGATTAGACTGTCCCTGATCTCTCCAAAGCCACATGATTCCGCAAGTCTCCTCAGCTCTGTCAGATATCTGTCCACATTTTCACCATCCTCCTGATGTCTTGTGAAAAACATATCTTTCCACTGTCTCATTCTTCTTTGGGTCACAGTGTTTATCAAATGCCTGCACAATGTCTGCTAGGAGGAGGTTGTCTGTGTCTGGGAGCAAGGTGTGGGCTAATTCTCTGCCATTTTCCCCAATTAGGTAATAAAACAGCTTTACTTTCCGTTTGTCATCAGAGGGGCCCACAGTCAGATCCACATACAGTGTAAACTCTTCCTTCCAATGTCTCCAAGTCTGGGACAGATTACATGAAGTGACATCCAGTCTCTGAGGGGGCTTCAGACCAGTCTCCATTTTTCTGTACTGTCAGGGAATCTGTACTTACAGTTGCAGTGATCTGTGCAGTTCCAGCCTCATATAAGCTCTAAGAATTTGCAGGTTCTGTGCCCGGCTGCCACCATGTTCTGTTTGTCGAATCCTGTCATAAATCACACTATGTGAGTATCTCCAGGCTCTTTATTCACATCATGTCTCAACCTCCATTACATGAATTCCGAGTACAACAACATCCAACAAGTTCCAAACAAAGAATATAGAACACACATAAAAGTAGTGAGACCCCTAGAGGCCACATGAACATATAACATATTGCTACAATGGCCTGGTGCAGCGTGCACTAACAGCCTGGTGCACAGTGCCATAAGAGCTCAGTGTAGAGTACCATAACAGCCTGGTGCAGCTTGCAATAATAGTATGATGCACAGTGTCATAAAAGCCTGGTATAGAATGCCAAACAGCCTGGTTTAGCCTACCCTAACAGCCTGGTGCACAGTGCCCTAACATCATAGTGCACAGTGCTATAACAGCCTGACGCAGCCTGCCTTAACTGCCTGGTGGACAGTGCCATAACAGCCTGGTGTAGAGAAATATAAAAGCCTGGTGCAGCCTGCCCTAGCATCCTATTGTCAATGCCATAACAGCCTGGTGTAGAGTGCCATAACAGCCTGGTTTAGCCTACCCTAACAGCTTGGTGCACAGTGCCATAACAGCCTGGTGCAGCGTGCCCTAACAGCATAGTGCACAGTGCCATAACAAAGTGGTGTAGAGTGCCATAACAGCCTTGTGCAGAGTACCCTAACAGAGTAATAATTTGCTAGGTACTTTCTCTTCTCTACTGTGCACTTTTTTGAGTGAAAAAAAGGAGAAAAATGTCAAATAGGGGATGTGGACATGGCCGTGATGCTGATGTATGTGGTGGTGGTATAGCTGCTTCAGGGAGAGAACGTGGTTGTTCTGTGCCTGCTATGTGCCCAAGTGAAACAACCTACTCTAGTGCATGCAAAATGGGATGTTCTGCGTCATTTTGTAGGCCCGAGTACCACTGGATTAATTATGAGACCCAAGCATGTTGAGGCATTATCTGTTCCTTCACATTATCTTCAGCCCGGTTCCCTGCTGAAAGCGCAGACTTGGCACCTGCAGACCATAGCCATCTGGCTTCCACCTGAACCCCTTGCAAGTCATCCAAGCAGTCTTAGCCCCAAGTTATACTGCTTTTTGATGACTCCCCTGGCTGGGGATCTGTGGGCCAGCCACTTTGCCCTATCCCACAAATGGAAGAGATTGGGAGCACTGATAACTAGTGATGAGCGAGCACTAAAATGCTCGAGTGCTCATTGCTCTGGTCGAGCAGATTGGTATACTTGGGTACTCGGCCAGAACAACGACCCCAATGTAAGTCTGTGGGAAACCTGAGTATTTTTACCGTGATCCCCCCTGGGGGTCCTTTTAAGGTCTAAAAACGTCTGAAAATCATGGAAACACTGCTCAACTGACACAGGGACATCATGGGGATCACCCCTGGAAGTATTCCTGACTCCTAGTTCACAGCTGTAAACATTTTTTTCCGACATTCATGTCATTTTTCCTGTCTGCTGGGGAGGATGTGTTCCATCCCAAGGTCCGACTGGGTCCCGGCTTCCACTATGTTAACCCAGTGTGCCGTCAGTGAGATGTACCATCCCTGCCCACAAGCACTTGTCCATGTGTCCATGATTAGGTGGACTTTAATTGTAACAGCATTGTTGAGAGCACTTGTAATGTGGGACACAAGCTGGTGTTATGCCGGTACGGTACACTGGGAGAAATAGTGGTGGGGATCGAGTACCTTGGGACGGCCGCCGCCATCAGATTGCAGAAAGCTCCCGTCTCAACGAACCTAAAAGGCAACATTTCTAGCACAAGCAGGAGAAATATTAGAATTTAGGACTGTGGCCTGTGAGATATTGGCTGGGTATTTCCGCTTGCGTTTCAAAGACTGGCGTGTAGACATCTGGAGGCTGTGCTGGGACAAGTACGTGGATGGGCTTGATGATAGTGCTGCTTGACTGTGGGCAACAACAGGTGCAGGGTTAGAGGCATCTTCACATGCATGGTGTACTGGGGATTGGCTTCAATGCAAAAAAGTGGAAGAAGCAGTGGTTTGACCTGCAGACAGTGGTCCTGAAACCTGGGGTTTGGCCCACAAAGTCAGGTGCTTTGCTGCCATGTGCCTGATCATGCTTGTGGTGGTCAGGCTGGTAGTTTTTCTACCCCTGCTGATGCGGGCATGGCAGGTGCTGCAAATGGCCTGTTTGGGGTTATCGGCAGTGTCTTTAAAAAATAACCAGACTCGGGAAGATCTAATAGTTGGAATGGCAACTTCACTCATGTTGGTGTTATGGGGAATGGATGCACGCCTTCTGTCTGTGGTCACCACACTGCTTCTTCCTGCATGATGGGGGGATATGCCTCCTTCCCCGTGTGTGCTGCTGCCCTCTCTCTGCATGTCCTCCTGCCAGGTTGGGTCAGTCACATAGTCATCCACCACCTCGTCTTCCACATCCGCACCCAGCACCTCCTCCTGACTTTCTGGCAATTGTGTCTCATCATTGTCCACATCTTCTGACACTTTGCCACCATCGCCTTTGCAAGACAGGGATGGTCAAAGCTTTGGGCATCTCTACATGCGATCTCAGCTGCACCACTTCAAGTTGACCGGCCGAGAGTCCGGAATCTTGAAATGGAAAACTGAACAGCTCTTCAGAGTGTCCAAATGTGTCTCAGGGCACTCGGCATGGTGGGAGGAAGGAGAATCAGAGTGCGGAATATCTGGACCACACTCATGGCTACTCAGACTTGACCTTGTGGAAGATATGGTGGTGGTGGTGGCTAAGTGACAGGAAGCATTATCTGCTATCCCACCAACAACCGCTTCACACTGCTCTGGCTTCAATAGTGGTGTGCTGTGGTCCCTTTGAAACTGGGACAGGAAGGTCGAGCGAGAAGATGTGGGTCTTTGTTGTGGCCCACTTTCACCTTGGCCATGGCCTCATCCTCTGCATGCACCACCAGCATCCCGTCCACTTCCCCATCCCTTGCCTTGCCCGTTTTAAATGGACTGCTGCACTATTTGAAATATACTGAAAGGTGGCAGATGAGGTTTAACAATGATAAATGTAAGGTTATACACATGGGAAGAGGGAATCAATATCACCATTACACACTGAACGGGAAACCACTGGGTAAATCTGACAGGGAGAAGGACTTGGGGATCCTAGTTAATGATAAACTTACCTGGAGCAGCCAGTGCCAGGCAGCAGCTGCCAAGGCAAACAGGATCATGGGGTGCATTAAAAGAGGTCTGGATACACATGATGAGAGCATTATACTGCCTCTGTACAAATCCCTAGTTAGACCGCACATGGAGTACTGTGTCCAGTTTTGGGCACCGGTGCTCAGGAAGGATATAATGGAACTAGAGAGAGTACAAAGGAGGGCAACAAAATTAATAAAGGGGATGGGAGAACTACAATACCCAGATAGATTAGCGAAATTAGGATTATTTAGTCTAGAAAAAAGACGACTGAGGGGCGATCTAATAACCATGTATAAGTATATAAGGGGACAATACAAATATCTCGCTGAGGATCTGTTTATACCAAGGAAGGTGACGGGCACAAGGGGGCATTCTTTGCGTCTGGAGGAGAGAAGGTTTTTCCACCAACATAGAAGAGGATTCTTTACTGTTAGGGCAGTGAGAATCTGGAATTGCTTGCCTGAGGAGGTTGTGATGGCGAACTCAGTCGAGGGGTTCAAGAGAGGCCTGGATGTCTTCCTGGAGCAGAACAATATTGTATCATACAATTATTAGGTTCTGTAGAAGGACGTAGATCTGGGTATTTATTATGATGGAATATAGGCTGAACTGGATGGACAAATGTCTTTTTTCGGCCTTACTAACTATGTTACTATGTTACTATGTTACTATTTCAAAAGCTCAACACAAACGTATTTATTAGGTGCAAAATAATATCTGATCAGCATGCCTGCAAATCTACGATTTTTCAAACACAAACACCAGGCAGGCCTCAGCCTGACATAACAGACTGTATTCTATTTTTTTGGGATTTTTTGTGAATTTAATTTATGCAAAATTGTTCTGTATATAAGTAGAGTAACAGACAGCAAAAACAGTGACAAAATGGCCTTCAATGCCCAAATTTGGAGCATGCAGATATATGAGGCCTGTCACGGAAATACCACACTGCCAAATATATGGCCTGTTTTTTTCAAAATGCAAACTAGTGCTGTATTTAATTAGAGTAACAGACAGCAAAAAAATTGGTAAGCCGACCTACAATGCCCAAACTTGGAGCACGCAGATATATAAGGCCTGTCACGGAAATACCACACTGCCAAATCTGTCGCCTGTTTATTTGTAAAATGCAAAATAGTGGTGTATATAAGTAGAGTAACAGACAGCAAAAACAGTGGCAAAATGGCCTAAAATGCCCAAACTTGGAGCACACAGATATATGAGGCCTTTTTCGGTGAATTTAAAACACACACAAAAAAACAGTGGCACAAGGCTAGCACACACAACTATGCTACGTATGCCTGACAAACTATGATTCTTAAACAGGCCTCAGTCTGACAGAACACACTGTATATTTTTTTTGAGGGGGGGTGAATTTTTGGGGTACAAAAATTCAGCTAGGTATACAGTAAAGAAGCTGCAGCAGCAGCAGACAGTTATGGAGCTTTGGGAGGGATGCAGTGGGAGCAATGTACGCACATACAGGCCCGCAGGCCTTGCACTGATGTGGATATGCTGTGCCCTGCCTACCTAGCGTTGCAATATCGGGACCCAAGAATTAGCCCTAAAAAGGACTGTTGGTTTCTCAGGAGTTGTGGATTTAACAGTTGCAGACCAACTAACTATAATTACCACAATTCTGACCCTATCTCCGCAGCAGCTCTCCCTAGTCTTGCTGAATCCGGAGCAGAATGTGGCGAGCAGGGCGGCGCCAGGTCTCTTATACTCGGGATGATGCTGTGCGGCCATGCCAATCACTGCACAACCACAACAAAGATGGCTGCGGCATTTAATGGCCTGGCAGACAATCCCTGCAGCGAGATTGGGTCTCTAAAGTCCGCCAAAAATGCTGGGTGGAGACACCACTTACCGCCGAATAATCCCAGAAATGCTCGGTTTGTGCCGAGTACACTGAGCATAGTGATACTAGGGCTAGTAACGAGTAGTGGCAAGCACGTTCGCTCATCACTACCGATAACCAATCACTTGGTCAGTTGAAGGCAGTAGAGTAGGTACCAGGGGAGCAGAGGGGGCAAGCGCCCTGGCCCGGAGCTCAGAGGGGGCCCACCCAGAGCTACGCTACTCTAACTGTATCGGCGCGCGCAGAGCGCCAATACAATTACATTCTGCGGCAGAGCAGGTAGAATCAGTCTCCCTGCTCTGCCACCCAGCCACTATGGGGCCACTGAGTGGGGGGGCAGTGCCAGTAGTGGGCCCTCTGCCTGTCAACGCAAGGACAGCTGTATCGGCATTTAGCCGATACAGCAGACCGCATTGGTGAGGGAAGGAGCTCGGCACACCGCTGGAACAAGGAGGAAGAGAGGTGAGTATTTATTTATTCTTTTTTTTAATGGGGGCTGCCTTATACTACAGCGTCTGCCTATGGGGGTACTGTCTTATACTTACAGGGTCTGCATATAGGGGTACTCACTTATACTACAGGGTCTGCCTATGGGGGTACTGTCTTATGCTAAAAGGTCTGCCTATGGGGTGCTGCCTTAGACTACAGGATCTGCCTATGGGGGTGCTGCCTTATACTACAGGGTCTGCCTATGGGGTGCTGCCTTATACTACAGGGTCTGCCTATGGTGTGCTACTTTATACTACAGGGTATGCCTATTGGGTGCTGGCTTTTACCACCAGGTCTTCCTATGGGGTGCTGCCTTTTACTACAGGGTCTGACTATGGGGTGATGTCTTAGACTACAGGGTCTGCCTATGAGGTGCTATCTTATACTACAGGGTCTGCCTTTGGGGGTGCTGTCTTAAACTACAGAGTCTGCCTATGGGTCCTGCCTTGTGCTATAGAGTATGCCTATGGGGAGTGCATTCTACTATACTGAGGACTATCTGGTGCATTATACTATATTGAGGCCATCATACAGTGAGGGGATTAAATTGAGAGGGCCATCGTACAGCGTGGAGATTATAGTGAAGGGGCCATCATACAGTGCTGGAGCCATCAAACAGTTTGGGGGCTACTAAGGGGTCAGTATACTGTGTGGGTTGTAGTATACAGTGACAGGGCATTATATTGTGTATAACAGAGCATCATGCTGTGTATAGGGGAGCTGTATGGGGAGACTCAGGACATTATTCAATGTGAAGTGGGCACTTATTGTTATAGGGGAACTCAGGTTACTGTGACTATTAAAGGGGCACACAGGGCAATATTACTTTCTAGGGGACAAAATGTGGGGACTGTTTTCTAGGGCACTTGCAACCGGCATTACTATATTACAGAGGGGTGCTTTAGAATTTAGAGGGTACAGAGAATCACACAGCAGGTGCAGTAATATGGACAGCAAAAAAAAAGGGAAAAAGCCAGCACTGCTTATGGTCAGAACGCAATAACTAAAGTGCAATTGCACATAAATTCTAACTGTATTTCAAATATGAGACATTTAGCAAACAATTGATCAATTCTTTGATCAATTCAGGAGGCCATAATGGCACAACGTAAATAAAATACGAAGATTAGGACTGCCCCATTATGAGATTGCCGTGAAGTGGCTGGGGTAGCTCAAAGAATTGATCAATTGTTTGCTAAATGTCTCATATTTGAAATACAGTTAAAATTTATGTGCAATTGCACTTCAGTTAGGGTACGTTCACATTAGCGTCATGCGACGCTGCGTCGCCGACGCAACGCACGACGCATCGGAAACGCACGCAAAAACGCAACTTTTATGACGCAAGCGTCTGACGGATGCGTCGTAAAACGCAGCGTTTTCGGTGCGTTTTTGGTGCGTTTTACCAAAAAACGCAGCGTTTTACGACGCATGCGTTGGCAAACACTGATTGGATCTTGAGCCACAATTTAGTGTCTAGACACTAGATAACACCACCAATGAATAGAAGAGGGTGGGTCTAGTGTCTAGACAATCGATAATGTCACCAATGGGTAGATGGGGGTGGGTATTAATGTCATAGTGGTATATATACCCCCGCATACCTTATTTCCAACCATACAGCATCAAGATGGATCGTTCCATGGAGAGTATCTACCTCACTTTTGAGCTGGAATTAGCCCTTGCTATAGCTTATGCTTTTGCCTGTCATGAACAGAGGAGAAGAGACAAACTACGGAGAAGGAGTCGGCGGCGTTTTTGGCTTCACCCTATAGTGGAAGTCCGAGAGAGTCGTGGAGCGTACCATTGTCTTTTTGGTGAATTAAATGAGAACCAGGACAAATACTTAGAATACACCAGGATGACAAAAGACAGCTTTCGATATCTGCTGCGTCTGGTGGAAGGAACCATTTCCAGGCAGGACACGCAGCTCCGTAAATCAATTTCCCCTGAGGAGCGTCTGCTGGTGACTCTACGGTACGTAATGGAATGTGAAGGATTTATATGTTCTAGCCATTTTTTAAATTAACATGTTTTTGTTTTGCGGGGTGGGTGATTGTAATTAAAAATGGAAAATTCATTCATAACAATTAAATTAATTATATTTATTTATTTTTCTTCTTGTCAGTTTCCTGGCTACTGGAGAGACATTGAGATCACTGCATTTCCAGTTTCGGATTGGAGTCTCAACACTGTCGGGTATTATTGCAGACACATGCCGCGCATTGTGGGACAACCTCCGGGAGGAATTTTTGCCCATCCCTACACAAGAAATATGGCATGCCAACGCCCAAAAATTCCACAAAGTTTGTTCTTTCCCTAACTGTATCGGAGCTGTGGATGGGAAGCACATTAGGATTACCAAGCCGTCAAGAAGTGGATCTCTTTTTTATAATTATAAAAAATACTTTTCCACTGTGCTGATGGCAATTGCTGGTGCGGACTGCAGGTTTCTCGCTGTGGACATTGGAGCCTTTGGTCGTGCAAATGATTCACGGACATTTAAGGAGTCTGATATGGGCCAAAGATTGTACAATAACAATTTTAATTTCCCCCATCCACGACCTCTTCCCAACACTGACGGCCCGGACCTGCCATTTGTTGTTGTTGGTGATGAGGCTTTTCAAATGAGTGGCAACCTACTGAAACCGTACTCCAGTCGTGGGTTGGACCGTACCAAAACTATATTTAATTATAGACTGTCCAGGGCCAGAAGAACTGTGGAGTGCGCCTTTGGCATCCTGGTCTCCAAATGGCGTATATTAGGATCCGCTATAAATTTGAAAATTGAGACAGTGGATGAGGTGGTGAAGGCGTGTGTGGTTCTCCACAATTTTATTATTGATAAAGAGAGAGTCAACGTGGAACTCGATGAACACATACAAAATCCATTGCCTGATTATCAAGATCATCCTCTGCGGACAACTGTGGAGATTGCTCATATGAGGGACCAATTTGCTGCATACTTTGTTTCCGATGTTGGCCGTGTTTCATGGCAAGATGAAATGGTCTAATTCTGTATGTTTTATTATGATGTCATGTAAACACTGTTGTGTTCATCATTTAACCATCCTATGTATGGTGATTCTATGGTTATTGTTTTAATGTTCCCTGGATGTATAATGTGTTGTGTTTTCAAATACACTTCTTGAGCCTTTCAGTTTTTAAAAAAAAAAATTTCATACGTTTATACATATTAATAAAATTTAAAAAATCCAAATTTATTGAAATTTATTGAATTTATTGAAAGTACTAATGTGTGTGCCACAAAATTTGTGTGTTTCATAGTATTGAGGCATAACATAATCTGCTCCCACCTTGTCAACCATTTTTAATCCTGCAGACTATTTGCATATGGAACAAGGCTTGACAAGGAGGGAGACGATCATGTTTGCTAAACTCTACAGAGTGAACACTATTGTACTCAGGATGCTATAATACGTCCAGAGTCAAATAGTGGTGACACTGTCAACATTGCTTCCATCTCACCTGAACAATATTCTTAAGGTACATTTAACAGCGTCGCTGTTTGGTCGCTGGAGAGCTGTCACACAGACCGCTCTCCAGCGACCAACGATGCCGGTAACCAGGGTAAACATCGGGTAACTAAGCGCAGGGCCGCGCTTAGTAACCCGATGTTTACCCTGGTTACCATGCTAAAAGTAAAAAAAAACAAACACTACATACTTACCTACAGCCGTCTGTCCTCCAGCGCTGCGCTCTGCTTCTCTGCTCTCCTCCTGTACTGTCTGTGAGCTGGAAAGCAGAGCGGTGACGTCACCGCTCTGCTTTCCGGCTCACAGACAGTACAGGAGGAGTGCAGAGCACAGCGCTGGAGGACAGACAGCGTTAGGTAAGTATGTAGTGTTTGTTTTTTTTACTTTTAGCATGGTAACCAGGGTAAACATCGGGTTACTAAGCGCGGCCCTGCGCTTAGTTACCCGATGTTTACCCTGGTTACCAGTGAAGACATCGCTGGATCGGTGTCACACACGCCGATCCAGCGATGTCTCCAGGGAGTCCAGCGACGAAATAAAGTTCTGGACTTTCTTCAGCGACCAACGATCTCCCAGCAGGGGCCTGATCGTTGGTCGCTGTCACACATAACGATTTAATTAACTATATCGTTGCTACGTCACAAATAGCAACGATATCGTTAACAATATCGTTATGTGTGAAGGTACCTTTACACTACGGTGTGTGAAACGTCCATCGCCGTCAGCTTCCCGTACTGTGCCAGCCCTAAAGCACAGCACAGCGTTTAAGGCAACGGTGTGCTCAGCTTTACGGGCGGGAATCACAGTGTCAGTGCGGAAAGATGACGGCGAGGGACTTGGTAGACACCTTTTTATATTAGTGGGGTATTGTAAACTTTTTATTTCAGTGATTAAAACAGTGCACTACCCAATTTTCCCTTGTTTAAAACAAAGACATCGCTGGATTGGTGTGAACTCACCAATCCAACAATGACAGCTTCTGATAAGTTACCCAAAAAATATTCCAAATCATTTGCTGATAACCAAAAAATCACAGCAGGGGCTCAATCGTTTTACGATTTCAGAAAAGACAAAGTTAAAACAACTATATCCATACTGAAATCGTTGTGTGATGGTACTTTGCGTGACATATTGAGCAATGCTGTTTGTGTTTGTAACATCTGAGTACAATGAACGACAGCCATATAAGAAAATGATAAAAAAAATAGAGATAATATTGTCACACATTGCACATCTGGTGTTACAAAGACACGATTTGTGTGTACGGCGCAAGGTGTGATTTGGTGCAAACTTTATTTGAGACAATAAAAACCAAAATTTTTTTTTTTAAAAAATATAACAAATTTATTTTGTGTTACAAAAAAAAAAAAAAAAGGGAACCCGGTTTTAAGGGGTGCCAATGTCCGCAACCAAAGGGGATTCATATCCCCCAGTTTTTTGTGATGAGGAGACCGAGGAGGAGGAAGAGGGGGAGGAAGCAGCATACTCTATGACACTAGACGGGATGCCGACATCAGTCCAGCCAGTGGATGGTGGTGGCGAGACTGCAACAGAAGCAGGTGAGAGAGGAGGAGGGACGACCAGTGTCCTTGGCTGGCTACTCCGGCTCTGGGTCGACCCAGGCTGTGTAGATGGTGTACTCCTGGTTGACCCAGGCTGGGTACTGGGTGTACTCCGTGTAGACCCAGCCTGGGTACTTGGTGTGCTCCGGGTCGACCCAGGCTGTGTTCTGGTGGTACTTTGGGGAGCAGCCATAGCCAAGGACGTAGTGCTTGTGGTCGTCATGGTCTTCTTCTTCTTCTTTTTCCTCCTCTCTCCCTCTGGGTGGGGGTCGGCTTCCCGTCTGTGCCCCCTTGAAGGCCTGTCAGGCTCGGAACTTTGGGGCTCAGTTCTGTGGTGGCGGTGGCGGCGGCGGTGGCCCTCGGCACGCGGACCTCTGTGGTGGTGCTCTGCAGCAGGAGTCGGAGTCATGGCAGCCAGCGATGGTACTGCGGGCATATTTGTCGCTGACTGCATGACCCGAGCCTGCTGCAGAGCACTGACATATAAATTGTTGCAGCCCTGCATGAACGAAATCTGGAGTTCCGGCGTAAGATGTTCCACCATGCCGTTGTGAATGGCACTAAAGAAATGTTTTGCCGGCCTCGAGAGATCCGTTTCGATGTTTTCAAGACGCCGTTCGATATTGCACATTTTATCGCACAGCGCCTTGAAACCATTCTGAAATACGGTACTCAGATGTAAAAATTCGGACATGGGCGCCCTGTCCGAGGCCCGCTGACGCTGTCGGGAAGACCCAAAGGACGGAGCAACAGAGGCCTCGGCCAGAGGAACATCTGATGGACCGGCTGCCGGTTCGCCAGATTGTGTTGTTGCAGACCTGCTCTCGCTGTGGGATGGCCGCGACAGTTCAGATGGCGCTTCACAAAGGACCGCTCTTGAGGGTCGTCTTGAGGATTGGACAGTCTCGCGGGTGCTGCTGTGTGTTCTGTGAAAACATAAGGAAACCATTAGTATAAAAAATATCACATTTCACATGCGTCAGAACATTTTACCGCCAGGTATCCATTACCGCCATTAATATTACACTATTTTTAATATTGACACTGCATATGCACCATCAATATTAAACAAACGGTATTTATTTAATTCTAAAGAGTCACCCATGTTTTTAGTTTGCAACGCCAGACAATTATGCTTAGGTTGGAACTGCCATGACGTCACGGTCATGTGAACGAGACGTCATCACAGGTCCTGCGAGCTGAGCAACCATGGGAACCTAACCAGCTTTGCAGTGGAATGTATGCCGTATCTATTATATTTAACTTTATTATGTATAAAAAATCTTAGATACACCTGGCAAGTGTGAGAAGATAAGAAATGAATAAAAAATTCAAGGTCAACGAGTGGTGAAAAGTTTAAAAAAAAAAAATTTTTTAACTTCAATCAAAAGCAGAGGATGAAACATCTGCACAATACAATAAAAAAACTATCTACGCGTTTCAGGTCTGATGTTCCCTGTCACCTGAAACACGTAGATAGAGTCTATTGTATTGTGCTGATGTTTGATCCTCTGATTATGATTCAAGAGGAGAAAAGTATGTATTTTTGCACAACTCTGTGAACTAGCCTTTTTTTACTTCATTTATATACTTGGTACTTGGCAAAATAAATGGCTGGGCAATAAGCAACGGGACTGGAATGTAGTATGTGAATATGCATGTTGTGAAAACTAGGTGTGTGAATAGGTACTATACTTACTCTCTGCTTTCAAGGACCGGTCGCAAGAACTGCAGTATACGGTTATGCTTGTACACCGAGGTCCTTGAAGCGCCAGCACCACTACGAGCCTGTCCCTCCTTTTTCAGGCCCCTCTTGAAACGGTCCTTCATGGAGCGCCATCTGGTCCTCAATTGTTTAACTGTGTATTAAAAAAAAAAAAAAAAAAGGTTTTAGATAATATATCGAAAAAGATTACGCAACCGTGTGCAATACCAATCAAAGACATCACAGACGGTTGTGTAATCCTGGCATGATGGGTCACAGCACTATTTTTTAAATACTTACGGAAACTGGCTTTGGCCTTGGCGTTAGCGCTGTCGAAGCCATCCCACAGCGTTTGTGCCACCTCCAACCACAGACGCCGCAATATGCCCTGGTCCGCGTGCTGGGGGTCACGGCTGTCCCACAACGGGCCCCGTGCTTCTATGGATGCCACCATTAGGTCAATGTTAAGTGGCTCATCCAGGGCCCGTTGTGAAACCTAGAAAAGAATGGAAAATATGAAGGTTTGAAAGAGAAAAAAATTGTCCCTATCTCCTCCACCGACACCTACTACACACAACACCACACCCTACCACCACCCCCCCAAAACCCGCAAAAAAAAAAAAAAAATTAAAGGTTTGAAATAAATACTTACGCTCCGTCCTGCAACCACAGCTTGGCCCCGTGGTCCCTGCTGCTGCTCCCTCTCTTCCTCCTGGTTCTCCTCCTCACTTGAAGAAGCCTGAAAAATAGTTTAACACAAAGTTGAGTGACCCATCTACAAATGACAGCGAAAATATAGCAAGCAATAGTAGATCATGTACTCACCGGACTCCTCAGCGGTGGGGTGCCGGAATCACTGCCGCTGGCCATGACTAATTAAAGCAGTTCTGAAATTAACAAAAAAATAACATTGACTATGCTCCTATGCACTATCATGCAATAAATAATATTAAAAAAAAAAAAGCATTTAAACCACAAATAACATTGCACTCCAACTGAACTAACGATGAGCAAACTACACTGCCACATTGATTAGATTAAAGAAACAATGGCAGAGACAACCCAATGCCAGAGTACAAAAGGCTAAAGATAAGAAAATTAACAAGTACACAATGTAGTAATCCCAAAAGATTTTTTAAAAAAAGAAAAATTACAGTATGCACGGATAAACATAAAAAACACAATATGTGGTTGTAATAAAAAATATTTCAACACGAAAAAAAATAAGGGCAGAAACATAAATACTTTACAATGAAACCAACAGTGCCGGAGAAAATAGAAGGGGATACAACGCCATACATCGCAACCAGAAACATACAACTATGTATTTACACAACCACAGTGCTGAAAATAATACACAAATTGCAATAAAAATGTAATAAAAGGCCGCAAAATCATTCTATACTACCATACTTTACAAAACAACCGACAGGGCCAGAGACAATGAAACGCCATCATATAACGGAAGAATAAAACAGCACAACTGAATACAAAAACAACACCAAACCAAAAAATGGAAACTCAAAATCAATCTTGGAAAGAACACTAATCAAGGCCGCAGACAATGAAACGCCATCCTATACACAATGCCGTACATCAAAACCAGACCAAAAAGACCACAATATCTTTAGCCACAGTGCAGAATATAAAACACTACTTGCAAAAAAAATTGTAAAAACATGTAGAAAATGCACATAATCATTCTATACTTACATCTCTGGACTGCGGATGAGAAGACAGTTGCTCTGATGTGTCTGGTCTGATGTTGCCTAATAATTCCAACCACAGTGCTGAAAATAATACACAAATTGCAATAAAAATGTAATAAAAGGCCGCAAAATCATTCTATACTACCATACTTTACAAAACAACCGACAGGGCCAGAGACAATGAAACGCCATCATATAACGGAAGAATAAAACAGCACAACTGAATACAAAAACAACACCAAACCAAAAAATGGAAACTCAAAATCAATCTTGGAAAGAACACTAATCAAGGCCGCAGACAATGAAACGCCATCCTATACACAATGCCGTACATCAAAACCAGACCAAAAAGACCACAATATCTTTAGCCACAGTGCAGAATATAAAACACTACTTGCAAAAAAAATTGTAAAAACATGTAGAAAATGCACATAATCATTCTATACTTACATCTCTGGACTGCGGATGAGAAGACAGTTGCTCTGATGTGTCTGGTCTGATGTTGCCTGTTGTGTAGCCGGCAGCAGAAGTGACAAACAATCCTACATTTTCTTTATATATGGGGGATGTTTTTCTCACTGTTTGCACTGTCTAGACACTGTCTAGACACTTTTTTGTTTCATTTTATGTTACGACGCATGCGTCGCACAACGCATGCACGACGCACACCCGCGACGCAAGTGCGTCGTCAATACGTTTCAATGGGAAATTGTAACGCATTGACGACGCACGAGCGACGCGCGCGTTTTTTTGGCGCTCCGAAAATGCAACATGTAGCGTCTCCGACGCCACCCAGGTGCGGTGTTACGACGCATGCGTCGTGCGTTTTACTGAAAACGCACGACAACGCAACGCATGCGTCCCCAATGATAAAGATAGGGGCGCATGACGCATGCGTTGTCGTGCGTCGGCGACGCAGCGTCGCATGACGCTAATGTGAACGTACCCTTATTGC
Source organism: Ranitomeya imitator (assembly GCF_032444005.1). NCBI lineage: Eukaryota > Metazoa > Chordata > Amphibia > Anura > Dendrobatidae > Ranitomeya > Ranitomeya imitator. The sequence continues at coordinate 199,371,674 of NC_091285.1, read as the reverse complement.
GTTCTGACCATAAGCAGTGCTGGCTTCTTCCCTTTTTTTTTGCAGTAATATGGACACATACGGCAGCAGCGGCTCAGTATTGGGGTATCAGGGGCAGTAATAGGTACACATACGGCAGCAGCGGCTCAGTATCGGGGTATCAGCAGGATGAGGAGTTTGTGCAGGTTGGGAATAGATGGTGATGGGGCTGGAATGTGAGAAGTGAAATGTGTCTTTGTTGTATTCTCTGCAGGTGAGACGTTGCTGGAAGAAGTTGTCATGTTGGTCTGGGCCAGATGGCAAAGATGGGAAAAGTGAATGATTCCATCAGAAAGGACGTCAGCAGTAAGTCATTATCTATAACTGTGCAGTGATCTCTGATATATTCTGCAGGGCTGGTATTTACCACTGACCATATGGCTGTAATATCTATGTTGGTCTTTATATAAAGATTATCTTCAGTAACAGTGCAGTCATCTACTGAGGTCCTCCTCCACTATTAGGGTGCATCACCCAGTTGCATTCAAGGTGACCTGGTTAGGGGCCCACTCAGAAGTTTCGCCCCCCCGACCCAAAAACCTAGCTACACCTCTGGTTGAAGGATAAGTACGTGCGAGGGTTAGTGCAGTCATTGGTCCACCACAGCACATCTCTGATGATGACGAAACACAGGTACCAAATGCTGCATCTTTCTGCTGTGTGCAGACCATTAAGGAGGACAGGTGAGGAGTGGGAGGAAGATAATGTGGCTAACGATGAGGTCTAGACCCCACATGAAATGAAAGCCATTCGTGTGACATGTGCAGCTTTGAGGAAGAGGAGATGGCCACACTGTCCTAGCTGCACAGCAAAAGAGGGAGCATGGTGCAAAAGCGTCCCCTAGACAGTACGTCATCTGCTCCTGCCCACCGCCAGCGAAGCATCCTGACATTTCCTTCAGGAAATGTGCTGATAACAAGAGACAGGTGGTTTACATGCTGTGCAGTCAGAGCTTGAAGCATAAATGTTCTGAACCTGAGCACCACCTGCATGACAAGGCATCTAAGCACAAGCTGCAGTGGTGTACACACCTGAAAAACCAGGGAAGATCTGAGGCTCCTCCTGCTCCCTCTTCTGCTGCGATCTCGGCCTCTTTCTACAGCTTCCAATCAACAGAGCCACCTGGTTCCCTGCAAAGACCTGATGTGACAGCACCACCAGCAGTGTCACCAAGCATATCCACACTGTCCCATGGAAGCATTCAGCTATCCATATCTCAAACACCGGAGAGAAAGTAAAAGTACCCTTCTATCCACCAACCCACAAACCCTGGTCCTGAATTGCAGCATTTCGAAATTTCTGGCTTTTCAAATGCTGCTATTCCGAGTGGTGGAAATGGACAGTTTTAAAAAACTGATGTCGGTGGCTGTCCCACAGTACATGTTTCCCAGTCGCCACTATTTTCCAGGCCATCCCTAACCTGTACTCACATGTTGAGGACAAAATCAGGTGTGAACTGCGAAACTCCATCAGTGGCAAGGTCCACCAATACGTGGACCAGTAAGCATGGCCAGGGACGTTATATCTCCCTAACTGCCCATTGGGTAATGTAGTGGCAGCTAGGCCTGAGAAAGAAGGCATTCTGACGCACGTGGAGCATCTGCTAGGACCCTGGGGTACTCGGGCTGGGTCCAGTGGTCAATAAAGGGGTAGTCGCGGTGTCAGTGGCCTGGTCCGTGCCCCTGGGTGTCCAAGATAAAGGAAAGGTATTTAAAGGGGTTGTTGTGAATAAAGAATGTTCGTGACGCCACTTGTGGTATTCGGTCAGGGATGACCAACGCTGCTTAAAGGGGTCCACTGGGGATGATGTTATTGCAGCAGGGATGGTATGGCTTCCCACAGGTGAAGCTTAGTCCCCAGGGCTCCTGGTGTAGTAGGCAAAGATGACAGATGGTGTAGTTAAGGAAAGAATTGGAGGACACAAGGTTGCAGTCTCTTTACCTTTTACTGATAGTATGCAGCCACAGTCCAGGGTACGAATCACAGGTGATGGTGAGGTGCGGCCAGCCTGGAAGAGATTCAGAATACCCCAAGCCAGGTGGGGTTGGAATCCTTCCTAACTGTGCTGTGTGGTAGTCTCTTGCTGCCTAAGGCTTCACACAAGGTCCTCACTTTCTCTCTGTCCTATTAATAGGACAATATCCGTATGGCAGGCAACTCAAGCCTTTTTACAGGTGTCCCTACTTGCGGTGACTCCGGGCTCTATATGCTGCTGTGCCTTCAGGTGTAATGGTGGACAGGCGACTTGGAATTTCCTGCCTGCCGGTTTCTGCTGTGGGGCATTCAGTTACCTCCACAACCTCAGAATTCCGGCCTCTGGTATTCTGTGCTGATTCTGGAGTGAGCCCTCTCGCAGCTCCACTCCCAGTATCTTTCCTCTCCTTTGCCTCTGCTCCTCTCACAGTCTCTCACAGACTGCCCTGTCAGGAGCTGCAAACTACGTGTCTGCACGGCTCCAGTTCTCCTCTCGATTGACTTCTTAACTCCTCCTCCAGCAAGAATATATAGGGAAGCAACCCAAAAACTGGATCAGAGCTCCCCTTTCTGGCCTGGAGTTAGAACAATGTTGTGTGCATGTGCTACCTGTTTAAGGGATCCTTATCGCTTCCAGGCATGGCATCACCCTTCCCAAGAGGAAGGCAATGTCACTGTAACAACTGGCTTCTTGGTGTGTTACTCATGTCCTTCAACAACCTAGGATTGAAGGACGTTTCTCTGTCCAGCTTGTCTCCTTCTCCTACTCCACTTCTTCCACCACCCGTCATTCCGTCAGCGTAACATCTGCACCACCAACTTCAGCACAGCCAGAGGGAAATGATGGCAGGCTGTTCTGAAATTCATCTCTTTGGGGGAAAGATACCACACCACTCAGGGGCTGTAGATCATTATTAATATGCTTTGATTATATAGCGCTATATTTTTCCATACAGCCTTACATACTTTATCAGTACTGTCCCAAATGGGGCTCACAATCTAAATTCCCTATCAGTATGTCTTTGGATGGGGATCTAACAAAAGATTGATGAATGAAATGCAAGCCCAGCCTAGTGTTGTGCGATACAAGGCAAAATCTTGTAGCAGCTCTGTGCCTAACTAATTTGATGCACATCCCTTGCCTGGTGCATGTGCCGAGTTTGGTGGTGCAGATCTTCCTGAAAAATGACCCCAATATGTCAGTGTCGCTAATGAAAGTGTGGGCCATCTGTGCTGAGCTTTTGGTGTTCTCACGCTGCTGCTTGCCTATCTGTGCTGCAGCGTCATTTCTGCCTTCCCGCTCATGGCCTGATATGCAACATATACACAAGGTGGAACTCTACCCTGCATATACTGGATAGACTCTGCAAGCAGCAGCAATAAATAATGGAGTTTCAGCTGTAGCACACACAGGTGAGTCGCTCTGAGGAACAACACCTCTTCACCACCAATGAGCGTGCCTCCATGCAGGACATGTGTGCCATGTTTTTGCTGCTTTGAGTACTTCATCAAAATTGCCAGAGCTGATGGTGCCATCATCAGCATTACTATCCATCTTTTATGTCTGCCTGAAAAACTGCTGTGGTGGCACAGGAGGAAGAAGAGGAGTAACAGAGACCATTCACACCATTGTAAGCAGGTTGCGGGATGCAGGGATGCAAAATTGGCAGAGCAAGGGTTAACAATGTAATTGAACAGTAAAGATACTCCTTGCAGGGAGATGAATAGTTAAGTTTCAAATGATAAGGCAATAAACAACAACGTGATACCGGTCCACTCAATAAACTTATCGTGCTTGTGGCTTCCTCAGCAGATGATCCGCAGATGGCCACAGATGATCCGATGAGGGTTGTAGTGTAGGGGGGTGGTGCTGTTATGGACAGTAAGAAATACGCTGCCACTTTAAGACACAGCACCCCCTTGTCTGGTGTGTTGGAATGTTCTGTTCCCCTGCAATAGACTGTGTTAATAAACTGCCCTGTGCTGAGGGGAGGGCTTGAGCCTTTAGATAGTGTGAGCAAAAAGCTGCTGCAGAGAACGTCTGTGCTTGTAGTTGTGAAAGAGGACCCACAGCCTGGGACGGAGTGGACTTGTGAAATTGGACAGACTCTTCGGGTGCAGCAAGGGTGGCTGTCCTGTGCTAGTTTGAGAAGCCAGGAAGATACCGGGAAAGGGATTTACAGTTTCCAGGAGCATCTCCCGAACCCAGAAGCAAGGAGAAGACCACGTTCCACTTAGCTGGCAGAGAGCCGTGCGCACCACTGTACTAGAGTGATGGGCCCCCCCCGGGACTGGATCTGAGTCCCCAACATCACCGTGAGTTTGTTCCTGTTTTGTGCACATGTCAGGGCCTAGTGTATGCTTCAACAGACAGAACACGGCAGCTATGTGGCCTGCTTAGAGAGGCCAGGGAGGCTATACGTAGAGTAGCATCATTCTTTGTTTATTGTTTGCATTTGCTTGTGTACGTATATTGATTCTGTAATAGTTGGAGCAATGTGCTATTTGATGGCCCAGCTAAAGAATACAACTCTTGTAAATTATCTTTTGCCATTGCATACTCCTGTTTGCACCTTCCTCTTCCATTTAATTCCTTGCCTTCCAATAAATTAACCCTTTGTTGTTTGCACCTCATCTTGTGTACGGTAGTCTCCCTGCACCATGGTGGTTCCCCAGCCATCGCCTCAGTAGTCCCAATAACTTCCTAACAAAAAAATTATATTTCCAAAATTGTGCTGATGTACAGTAGACATGTGGGAAATGTTATTTATTAACTATTTTGTGTGATTTGAATCTCTGAGTTAAGGGCATAAAAATTAAAAGTTTGAAAATTTCGAAATTTCACAAATAAATGCAAGTCATATTGAATAAATTTTAGTGCAGTCATAAAGTACATTGAAGTACGTTCAAGGGTTCCAGAGTTATTATGACCTCATAAAGAGACAGTTGTCAGAATTGTAAAAATTGGCCTGGTCATTAAGGTGAAAACAGGCTTCATCTCAAAAGGGTTAAATTATATGCTGATATTAGTGTGTTTTATAGCACAATTGGTGGTCTTGTATTTATTTCTATGTAGCTACACAGTGGGCCCCAACAATGATTTTCTCTGGTGGGCCCAAGGTGCTCCAGTCCGACGCTGTTAGTAACCCTATATAGACCTCTTTTGTTCTCTCTTCTTTGCAAGTAAACATACTTTATCATTATTATATAAAGGCCCCTTCACATTAAGCGACGCTGCAGCGATACCGACAACGATCCGGATCGCTGCAGCGTCGCTGTTTGGTCGCTGGAGAGCTGTCACACAGACCGCTCTCCAGCGACCAACGATGCCGGTAACCAGGGTAAACATCGGGTAACTAAGCGCAGGGCCGCGCTTAGTAACCCGATGTTTACCCTGGTTACCATCCTAAAAGTAAAAAAAAACAAACACTACATACTTACCTACAGCTGTCTGTCCTCCAGCGCTGTGCTCTGCTCTCCTCCTGTACTGTCTGTGAGCACAGCGGCCAGAGAGCAGAGCGGTGACGTCACCGCTCTGCTTTCCGGCTGACCGACGCTCACAGCCAGTACAGAAGGAGTGCAGAGCACAGCGCCGGGGACAGACAGCTGTAGGTAAGTATGTAGCGTTTGTTTTTTTTTACTTTTAGGATGGTAACCAGGGTAATCATCGGGTTACTAAGCGCGGCCCTGCGCTTAGTTACCCGATGTTTACCCTGGTTACCAGTGAAGACATCGCTGGATCGGTGTCACACACGCCGATCCAGCGATGTCCACGGGAGTCCAGCGACGAAATAAAGTTCTGGACTTTCTTCAGCGACCAACGATCTCCCAGCAGGGGCCTGATCGTTGGTCGCTGTCACACATAGCGATTTTATTAACGATATCGTTGCTACGTCACAAAAAGCAACAATATCGTTAACAATATCGTTATGTGTGAAGGTACCTTAAGAGCCTGAGTTTAAATGAGTATCCTCTCAATTTTAGGAACCTTACTATAACCGCACCATAAAAATAAAAATGGCTACAAAATTTTACATGATGTCTACAGGAAAAAGGTGGATGTGTGCTCAGAAATGTTATAGAATAATCACACCTGTGCATAGGGAAATGATAGGTGTTGCAAACATGCTTCTTTCCAAAGGTACAGGATTGGGACAGGATATTTATTAGAATGGTCACCTCACTCTTTCTGCTGCTCATTATTTTCCTGATTGATAGTATTGTATATCATTTTTTTTTATTTTTGTACTTAAATGTTAGTAAATTACTACATATTAAAAAAGAAAGTATATATATATATATATATATATATATATATATATATATATATATATAGTATATAGTATATATTTCTATAAATATATATACAGTATATACAGCTCTGGCAAAAATTAAGAGACCACTGCAAAATGTTCAGTTTGTTTGATTTTTCTCTTTATAGGTATATTTTTGAGTAAAGTGTAAATTATTTTTTAAGTCTATAAACTTCTGACAACATGTCTCCGAATTTCCAAGCAATACATTTTGTATTTTTTTCTGACAAAGAAAAATGGTCAAAAGAAAAAGCACAGTGCTTTCAGACCACAAATAATGCAAAGGAAACAAGTTCATAATCATTTAGAAATAACAATACTAATGTTTTAACTCAGGAATAGTGTTGAGCGATACCTTCCGATATCGGAAAGTATCGGTATCGGTTTGGATCGGCCGATATTCAAAAAATATCGGATATCGCCGATACCGATACCCGATCCCAATGCAAGTCAATGGGACCAAAATATCGGAATTAAAATAAACCCTTTCTTTCCTTGTAGGTTCATTCTACATGAAGGAAAACAACTAAGAATAATGTAGGATGTATAGGGGAGGTGGCGGAGACATTAAAGGCAATGAGGATTAGTCCAATCAAATAGAATAGCATGATTTTTTTTTTTTTTAAAGACGTTCGGATTGAAAAAGATATTGACTATGTAAATTTTTTTTATTTTGTCAGATATTGATGTTTCACTATTCCACGACCTTCCCCTTCTTTTTTTTCCTTTTCCCACACTTTCATCTTCATCATCATCAGCATCTTTGACATCAACTTCTTCACCTTATTCATCTTCTTCTTCATCTTCTACCTATATTTTTTTTTTTATTACATTCTTCATATTCATTTTCTTCAACTATTATTATTCTTCCTATTCTACATATTCTTTTTATTCCACTGTTATTATTCTTCCTATTCTACTTCTTCATCATATTCTCATTTGTGACAGGCATTCCCGTAGTTGTTATCTATAAAAGTTGGAAGATTACACCTTCCGTTCTGCCAGTCACAAAAGTTACATTTGTCCGCGTTCAGTTTGGCCTGCAGCATCAGGCTTTATCCAGGGGCACCACGAGGAGGAACGGACTCACCCCCATACACTGCTTAGTCTTCTTCTGCATATAATTTAGATAATATCTTTTGCTCTGATATTAAGTCTTATGCTTAATGTTCTTCTGCTCTTTGTTCTGCAGCCTCTTGTTCTTCTGCTTCTCGGTCTTCCATGTTGTCGTCTCCAGGGTCGTCGTCTCCAGTGTCGTCATCTCCGCCGTCGTCGTCTCAGCCGTCGTCGTCTCCGCCGTCGTCGTCTCCGCCGTCGTCATCGGGGTGGTCTTCCGGGTCGTCGTCATCGGGGTGGTCTTCCGGGTCGTCGACGTTAGGGTCTTCAACTTGGAAATGTAGCAGAAGGTACAAGAAGGCTGAGAAAATGCCAAGAACCAGCTGATGGAACTGGAACTCGGATGGCTACCTGAAGGTTCAAGAGCCTATGGAACTACCGAGGACCAGCTGACGTTACTGGAACCCGGTTACTAAGCAGGAGGTACCCGTGCTAAAAAGCACTACCAAGGACCGCCTGACGTTGGCGGAACTCGGATACCCAGAAGGAGGCACCTAAGCCAAAGGCTCTGCCCGGAACCAGCTGACGTTACTGGAACCAGGATGGGGAGCAGAAGGTACAAGAGCAAAAGACACTGCCGAGAACCAGCTGACGGTACTGGAACCCGGATGGGTAGCCGAAGGTCCAAGAGCCAATGGAACTACCAAGGACCAGCTGACGTTACTGGAACCCGGTTACTAAGCAGGAGGTACCCGTGCCTGAAAGCACTACCAAGGACCACCTGACGTTGGTGGAACTTGGATACCCAGAAGGAGGCACCTAAGCCAAAGGCTCTGCCCGGAACCAGCTGACGGTACTGGAACCAGGATGGGGAGCAGAAGGTACAAGAGCAAAAGACACTGCCGAGAACCAGCTGACGGTGCTGGAACCAGGTGGTGGACCCCAAGGCCCACAGGAGAGGAGAGAACAGCTAGGCCGCGAGGCAGCCACAGTTACCGAACCCCAACAGTCCTACAGGGGGAGCTGGGCCTACTGGCACTACAGAACCAGCCTTGACTACCAGTTCACGCAGCCCACATAGGAAGCTCCTAAACTGGAGGCACCCTGGAGTTGGCTAACTCGACCGCACCACGACGGGGCAAGCATAGGCGTCTCAGTGAAGTTGACACAACCCGGAAACAGCTGACGGTGCTGAAACCAGGCTTGGCACGAGGGAGTACCTGTGACAAGAACACTGCCGAGAACCAGCTGGCGGTGCTGGAACCCGGATGCGTTGCCCCAGTGTGCAAGAGCCAATGGCACGACCGAGGACCAGCTGACGGTGCTGGAACCCGGTTACTAAGCTGTAGGTGCCCGCGCTTAAAAGCACTACCAAGGACCGCCTGGCGTTGGCGGAACTCGGATACCCAGGAGGAGGCACCTAAGCCAAAGGCTCGGCCCGGAACCAGCTGACGGTGCTGGAACCAGGTGGTGGACCCCAAGGCCCACAGGAGAGGAGAGAACAGCTAGGCCGCGAGGCAGCCACAGTTACCGAACCCCAACAGTCCTACAGGGGGAGCTGGGCCTACTGGCACTACAGAACCAGCCTTGACTACCAGTTCACGCAGCCCACATAGGAAGCTCCTAAACTGGAGGCACCCTGGAGATGGCTAACCCGACCGCACCACGACGAGGCAAGCATAGGTGTCTCAGTGAGCTTGACACAACCCGGAAACAGCTGACGGTGCTGAAACCAGGCTTGGCACGAGGGAGTACCTGTGACAAGAACACTGCCGAGAACCAGCTGGCGGTGCTGGAACCCGGATGCGTTGCCCCAGTGTGCAAGAGCCAATGGCACGACCGAGGACTAGCTGACGGTGCTGGAACCCGGTTACTAAGCTGTAGGTGCCCGCGCTTAAAAGCACTACCAAGGACCGCCTGGCGTTGGCGGAACTCGGATACCCAGGAGGAGGCACCTAAGCCAAAGGCTCGGCCCGGAACCAGCTGACGGTGCTGGAACCAGGTGGTGGACCCCAAGGCCCACAGGAGAGGAGAGAACAGCTAGGCCGCGAGGCAGCCGCAGTTACCGAACCCCAACAGTCCTACAGGGGGAGCTGGGCCTACTGGCACTACAGAACCAGCCTTGACTACCAGTTCACGCAGCCCACATAGGAAGCTCCTAAACTGGAGGCACCCTGGAGTTGGCTAACCCGACCGCACCACGACGAGGCAAGCATAGGTGTCTCAGTGAGCTTGACACAACCCGGAAACAGCTGACGGTGCTGAAACCAGGTTTGGCACGAGGGAGTACCTGTGACAAAAACACTGCCGAGAACCAGCTGGCGGTGCTGGAACCCGGATGCGTTGCCCCAGTGTGCAAGAGCCAATGGCACGACCGAGGACTAGCTGACGGTGCTGGAACCCGGTTACTAAGCTGTAGGTGCCCGCGCTTAAAAGCACTACCAAGGACCGCCTGGCGTTGGCGGAACTCGGATACCCAGGAGGAGGCACCTAAGCCAAAGGCTCGGCCCGGAACCAGCTGACGGTGCTGGAACCAGGTGGTGGACCCCAAGGCCCACAGGAGAGGAGAGAACAGCTAGGCCGCGAGGCAGCCGCAGTTACCGAACCCCAACAGTCCTACAGGGGGAGCTGGGCCTACTGGCACTACAGAACCAGCCTTGACTACCAGTTCACGCAGCCCACATAGGAAGCTCCTAAACTGGAGGCACCCTGGAGTTGGCTAACCCGACCGCACCACGACGAGGCAAGCATAGGTGTCTCAGTGAGCTTGACACAACCCGGAAACAGCTGACGGTGCTGAAACCAGGTTTGGCACGAGGGAGTACCTGTGACAAAAACACTGCCGATAACCAGCTGGCGGTGCTGGAACCCGGATGCGTTGCCCCAGTGTGCAAGAGCCAATGGCACGACCGAGGACTAGCTGACGGTGCTGGAACCCGGTTACTAAGCTGTAGGTGCCCGCGCTTAAAAGCACTACCAAGGACCGCCTGGCGTTGGCGGAACTCGGATACCCAGGAGGAGGCACCTAAGCCAAAGGCTCGGCCCGGAACCAGCTGACGGTGCTGGAACCAGGTGGTGGACCCCAAGGCCCACAGGAGAGGAGAGAACAGCTAGGCCGCGAGGCAGCCGCAGTTACCGAACCCCAACAGTCCTACAGGGGGAGCTGGGCCTACTGGCACTACAGAACCAGCCTTGACTACCAGTTCACGCAGCCCACATAGGAAGCTCCTAAACTGGAGGCACCCTGGAGTTGGCTAACCCGACCGCACCACGACGAGGCAAGCATAGGTGTCTCAGTGAGCTTGACACAACCCGGAAACAGCTGACGGTGCTGAAACCAGGTTTGGCACGAGGGAGTACCTGTGACAAAAACACTGCCGAGAACCAGCTGGCGGTGCTGGAACCCGGATGCGTTGCCCCAGTGTGCAAGAGCCAATGGCACGACCGAGGACTAGCTGACGGTGCTGGAACCCAGTTACTAAGCTGTAGGTGCCCGCGCTTAAAAGCACTACCAAGGACCGCCTGGCGTTGGCGGAACTCAGATACCCAGGAGGAGGCACCTAAGCCAAAGGCTCGGCCCGGAACCAGCTGACGGTGCTGGAACCAGGTGGTGGACCCCAAGGCCCACAGGAGAGGAGAGAACAGCTAGGCCGCGAGGCAGCCGCAGTTACCGAACCCCAACAGTCCTACAGGGGGAGCTGGGCCTACTGGCACTACAGAACCAGCCTTGACTACCAGTTCACGCAGCCCACATAGGAAGCTCCTAAACTGGAGGCACCCTGGAGTTGGCTAACCCGACCGCACCACGACGAGGCAAGCATAGGTGTCTCAGTGAGCTTGACACAACCCGGAAACAGCTGACGGTGCTGAAACCAGGCTTGGCACGAGGGAGTACCTGTGACAAAAACACTGCCGAGAACCAGCTGGCGGTGCTGGAACCCGGATGCGTTGCCCCAGTGTGCAAGAGCCAATGGCACGACCGAGGACTAGCTGACGGTGCTGGAACCCGGTTACTAAGCTGTAGGTGCCCGCGCTTAAAAGCACTACCAAGGACCGCCTGGCGTTGGCGGAACTCGGATACCCAGGAGGAGGCATCTAAGCCAAAGGCTCGGCCCGGAACCAGCTGACGGTGCTGGAACCAGGTGGTGGACCCCAAGGCCCACAGGAGAGGAGAGAACAGCTAGGCCGCGAGGCAGCCGCAGTTACCGAACCCCAACAGTCCTACAGGGGGAGCTGGGCCTACTGGCACTACAGAACCAGCCTTGACTACCAGTTCACGCAGCCCACATAGGAAGCTCCTAAACTGGAGGCACCCTGGAGTTGGCTAACTCGACCGCACCACGACGGGGCAAGCATAGGCGTCTCAGTGAAGTTGACACAACCCGGAAACAGCTGACGGTGCTGAAACCAGGCTTGGCACGAGGGAGTACCTGTGACAAGAACACTGCCGAGAACCAGCTGGCGGTGCTGGAACCCAGATGCGTTGCCTTGCCTATTAAAGATTGTCTTCCTAGAGCCCCAACTAGCGGTGGTGGAGCAAAGGGTAAGCAGGGGGAGATGAGTGTAGGCCGAAGCCTGCACTGGAGGCAGCTTTGTGTCTGCGTTGCGTTTGCAGGACACTTTGCCGGCTACACACTGGGGGAACAGCTGGCGTTGCTGAACCCCACTAACACAATGGCGTGTGTTTTTCTCTGTGCAGCTAGCACTTGCGGGCAAAAACTAGCGATGTTAGAGCCCGTGTTGAAGCAGGAGGAGGAGGAGAGGAGCAGAGTGTAGGCCGAAGCCTAGTTGAACCAATTTCAAAGGAAACCTTTAACCCCCCCCCTCAGGTGCTACAAAGTACAAGAGACACACCTTGTGCAGTATTAATGCTGCACAAGTGAAAGGTTGCTCTATTAATTTGTCTACTTGCACACGCTGAATGAAAGACATACACAATTTACCCCATTCTACAGTCAAACTGTAGTGGATGCGTGACTTGGTTTTTTGATGAGACGCAGCACAGGTGTCCAAAATAACGCCTTGGTGCTTGGCGCAGCTTCCTGAGCGTTGTTATTTGCTGTACAGGAGTCTGCGCTCTTGTGTTATCCCTTGGCAATGCCCTGTTAGCGCTGCCCATCTTATGACATCATTTCATGTTGGCCGGTGCGGTTAACGATGGCCATAAATCCCAGACCCACAGTGTCTTTTCATAAAGCCACACTGCGGTGCTGGGATTCGTGGCCTTGAGCAGTAAATATTTTGGCCGCTCACACACGTCCTTACACCTGCTTCAGACTGGGCGGCCTCTGCTGATCCCTTCTCGCATGCCGCGGCCATGAGGCTGCACAGTCTGAAGAAGGCGGAAAGAGATGAGTTAAGACAGGCGAAGATATGCACTGCTCGTGCCCATCAATCACACCCTCGCAGTCAAAATAATTAAGACAACGAGGAGCATTTTATTCAGGCAGGGCGGACGAACAGGCGCAAGTAGCCAACCAATGATGTCAGAAGACGGGAAGCGCTACCAAGGGGGGTGCTGCGTATCATTAGAAAGGAAAGTCACACCTCAGGGACAGTGGAATGGTCTCAAAGAGACACATTTTGTACGTGTTGAGTTCCACGTGGGCAAGGAGAAAACATCAGCCACCTTGTACAAATGCAGCAGTACTGCTGTACAAGGTGGCTGTTATACATAGAAACACCTGCGGGTGGGGGCCAGGCTCACTTCAATTTCAGTTCATGTGCCTGCGTGGCGTTTGCAGGTCACGTTGCAAGCTGCACAGCAGGGGAACAGCTGGCGGTGCTGAACCCCACTAACACATTGGCTGGTGTTTTTCTCTGTGCAGCTAGCATTTCCGGGCAAAAACTAGTGGTGTTTGAGCCCAGGGTCAGCAGGAGGAGGAGGAGAGGAGCAAAGTGTAGGCCGAAGCCTGCACCGGTGGCAGCTTTTGGTCGGTTGTGCCAGCGTGGCTTGTGCTGGACACGATGCCGGCTACACAGCGGGGGAACAGCTGGCGGTGCTGAACCCCACTAACACATTGGCTGGTGTTTTTCTCTGTGCAGCTAGCATTTCCGGGCAAAAACTAGCGTTGTTAGAGCCCAGGGTCAGCAGGAGGAGGAGAGGAGCAGAGTGTAGGCCGAAGCCTAGTTGAACCAATTTCAAAGGTTACCTTTAACCCCCCCTCAGGTGTTACAAAGTACAAGAGCCACTCCTTCTGCAGCATTAATGCTGCACAAGTAAAAGGTTGCTCTATTAATTTGTCTACTTGCACAAGCTGAATGCAACACGTACACTATTTAGCCCATTATACTGTTAAACAGTAGTGGAGGCGTGACTTGTCTTTTTAAAGAAAAGCAGCACAGGTGTCGAAAACAACACCTTTTTGCATGGGCGAAGCTTCCTGAGCGTTGTTAGTTGCTGTACAGGAGTCTGCGCTCTTGTGATCCTTTGGCCATGCGCTGTGAGCGCTTCCTGTCTTATGACCTCATTTCATGTTGGCCGTTGCGGTTAGCGATGGACATGAATCCCAGACCCACAGTGTGTTTTTAAAAAATCACACTGCGGTGCTGGGATTCGTGCCCTGGTGCACTAAATATGTTTGCCGCTCACACATGTCCTTACACCTGCTTCAGACTTGGCGGCCTCATCTGATCCCTTATCGCCTGCCGCGGCCATGAGGACACCCAGTCTGAAGAAGGCGGAAGGAGATGAGTGAACACAGGCAAACATATGCACTGCACATGCCCATCAATCACACCCTCGCTGTCCAAAAAAATAAGACACCGAGGGGCGTTGTTTCGAGCAGGGGAGATGCACAGGCGCAGCCAGCTAACCAATGATGTCAAAAGACGGGCAGCGCTAACAAGGGTGGTGCTGCGTGTCATTACAAAGGAAAGTCACACCTCAGGGACATTGTAATGGTCTCTAATGAGACACATTTTGTACGTGTTGAGTTCCACGTGGGCAAGGAGAAAAAGTCAGCCACCTTGTACAAATGCAGCAGTACTGCTGTACAAGGTGGCTGTTATACATAGAAACACCTGTGGGTGGGGGGCAGGCTCCCTTCAATTTCAGTTCATGTGCCTGCGTGGCGTTTGCAGGTCACGTTGCAAGCTACACAGCAGGGGAACAGCTGGCGTTGCTGAACCCCACTGACACATTGACTGGTGTTTTTCTCTGTGCAGATTGCATGTCCGGGCAAAAACTAGCGGTGTTAGAGCCCAGGGTCAGCAGGAGGAGGAGGAGAGGAGCAAAGTGTAGGCCGAAGCCTGCACTGGTGGCAGCTTTTGGTCGGTTGTGCCAGCGTGGCTTGTGCTGGACACGATGCCGGCTACACAGCGGGGGAACAGCTGGCGGTGCTGAACCCCACTAACACATTGGCTGGTGTTTTTCTCTGTGCAGCTAGCATTTCCGGGCAAAAACTAGCGTTGTTAGAGCCCAGGGTCAGCAGGAGGAGGAGAGGAGCAGAGTGTAGGCCGAAGCCTAGTTGAACCAATTTCAAAGGTTACCTTTAACCCCCCCTCAGGTGTTACAAAGTACAAGAGCCACTCCTTCTGCAGCATTAATGCTGCACAAGTAAAAGGTTGCTCTATTAATTTGTCTACTTGCACAAGCTGAATGCAACACGTACACTATTTAGCCCATTATACTGTTAAACAGTAGTGGAGGCGTGACTTGTCTTTTTAAAGAAAAGCAGCACAGGTGTCGAAAACAACACCTTTTTGCATGGGCGAAGCTTCCTGAGCGTTGTTAGTTGCTGTACAGGAGTCTGCGCTCTTGTGATCCTTTGGCCATGCGCTGTGAGCGCTTCCTGTCTTATGACCTCATTTCATGTTGGCCGTTGCGGTTAGCGATGGACATGAATCCCAGACCCACAGTGTGTTTTTAAAAAATCACACTGCGGTGCTGGGATTCGTGCCCTGGTGCACTAAATATGTTTGCCGCTCACACATGTCCTTACACCTGCTTCAGACTGGGCGGCCTCATCTGATCCCTTATCGCCTGCCGCGGCCATGAGGACACCCAGTCTGAAGAAGGCGGAAGGAGATGAGTGAACACAGGCAAACATATGCACTGCACATGCCCATCAATCACACCCTCGCTGTCCAAAAAAATAAGACACCGAGGGGCGTTGTTTCGAGCAGGGGAGATGCACAGGCGCAGCCAGCTAACCAATGATGTCAAAAGACGGGCAGCGCTAACAAGGGTGGTGCTGCGTGTCATTACAAAGGAAAGTCACACCTCAGGGACATTGTAATGGTCTCTAATGAGACACATTTTGTACGTGTTGAGTTCCACGTGGGCAAGAAGAAAAAGTCAGCCACCTTGTACAAATGCAGCAGTACTGCTGTACAAGGTGGCTGTTATACATAGAAACACCTGTGGGTGGGGGGCAGGCTCCCTTCAATTTCAGTTCATGTGCCTGCGTGGCGTTTGCAGGTCACGTTGCAAGCTACACAGCAGGGGAACAGCTGGCGTTGCTGAACCCCACTGACACATTGACTGGTGTTTTTCTCTGTACAGATTGCATGTCCGGGCAAAAACTAGCGGTGTTAGAGCCCAGGGTCAGCAGGAGGAGGAGGAGAGGAGCAAAGTGTAGGCCGAAGCCTGCACTGGTGGCAGCTTTTGGTCGGTTGTGCCAGCGTGGCTTGTGCTGGACACGATGCCGGCTACACAGCGGGGGAACAGCTGGCGGTGCTGAACCCCACTAACACATTGGCTGGTGTTTTTCTCTGTGCAGCTAGCAGTTCCGGGCAAAAACTAGCGGTGTTTGAGCCCAGGGTCAGCAGGAGGAGGAGGAGAGGAGCAAAGTGTAGGCCGAAGCCTGCACTGGTGGCAGCTTTTGGTCAGTTGTGCCAGCGTGGCTTGTGCTGGACACGATGCCGACTACACAGCAGAGGAACAGCTGGCGGTGCTGAACCCCACTAACACATTGGCTGGTGTTTTTCTCTGTGCAGCTAGCATGTCCGGGCAGAAACTGGCGTTGTTTGAGCCCAGGGTCAGCAGGAGGAGGAGAGGAGCAAAGTGTAGGCCGAAGCCTGCACTGTTGGCAGCTTTTGTTCTGTTGTGCCAGCGTGGCTTGTGCTGGACACGTTGCCGACTACACAGCAGGGGAACAGCTGGCGTTGCTGAACCCCACTAACACATTGGCTGGTGTTTTTCTCTGTGCAGCTAGCATTTCCGGGCAAAAACTAGCGGTGTTTGAGCCCAGGGTCAACAGGAGGAGTAGAGGAGCAGAGTGTAGGCCGAAGCCTAGTTGAACCAATTTCAAAGGTTACCTTTAACCCCCCCCTCAGGTGTTGCAAGGTACAAGAGCCACACCTTGAACAGCATTAATGATGCACAAGTCAAAGGTTGCTCTATTTAATTTTGCTCCTTGCACACGCTGAATTAAACACGTACACTATTTAGCCCATTATACTGTCAAACAGTAGTGGAGGCGTGACTACTAGTCTTTTTAAGGAGACGCAGCACAGGTGTACAAATTTACACCTAGGTGCTGTGCGCAGATTCCTTACCGTTGTTATTTGCAGTACAGGAAACTGCGCTCTTGTGTTATCCCTTGGCAATACCCTGTTAGTGCAGGCCGTCTCATGACCTCATTTCATGTTGGCCGGTGCGGTTAACGATGGCCATAAATCCCAGACCCACAGTGGCTTTTCCTAAAGTCACACTGCGGTGCTGGGATTCGTGGCCTTGTGCAGTAAATATGTTCGCCGCTCACACATGTCCTTACACCTGCTTCAGACTGGGTGGCCTCAGCTGATCCCTTATCGCATGCCGCGGCCATGAGGCCGCACAGTCAGAAGAAGGCGGAAGGAGGGGAGTGAAAACAGGGGAACATATGCACTGCTCGTGCCCATCAATCACACCCTCGCAGTCAAAATATATGAGACAACGGGGGGCGTTGTGTCGGGCAGGGGGGACGCACAGGCACAGCCAGCCAACCAATGATGTCAGGAGACGGGCAGCGCTAACAATGGGGGTGCTGCGTGTCATTAAAAAGGAAAGTCACACCTCAGGGACATTGTAATGGTCTGTAATGAGACACATTTTGTACTTGTTGAGTTCCACGTGTGCAAGGAGAAAAAGTCAGCCACCTTGTACAAATGCAGCAGTACTGCTGTACAAGGTGGCTGTTATACATAGAAACACCTGGGGGGGTGGGGGGCAGGCTCCCTTCAATTTCAGTTCATGTTCCTGCGTGGCGTTTGCAGGAAACGTTGCCAGCTACACAGCAGGGGAACAGCTGGCGGTGCTGAACCCCACTAACACATTGGCTGGTGTTTTTCTCTGTGCAGCTAGCATGTCCGGGCAGAAACTGGCGTTGTTTGAGCCCAGGGTCAGCAGGAGGAGGAGAGGAGCAAAGTGTAGGCCGAAGCCTGCACTGGTGGCAGCTTTTGTTCTGTTGTGCCAGCGTGGCTTGTGCTGGACACGTTGCCGACTACACAGCAGGGGAACAGCTGGCGGTGCTGAACCCCACTAACACATTGGCTGGTGTTTTTCTCTGTGCAGCTAGCAGTTCCGGGCAAAAACTAGCGGTGTTTGAGCCCAGGGTCAGCAGGAGGAGTAGAGGAGCAGAGTGTAGGCCGAAGCCTAGTTGAACCAATTTCAAAGGTTACCTTTAACCCCCCTCAGGTGTTGCAAGGTACAAGAGCCACACCTTGTGCAGCATTAATGCTGCACAAGTAAAAGGTTGCTCTATTTGTTTTGCTCCTTGCACACGCTGACTAAAACACGTACACTATTTAGCCCATTATACTGTCAAACAGTTGTGGAGGCGTGACTTGTCTTTTTAACGAGACGCAGCACAGGTGTCAAAATTTGCACCTAGGTACTGGGCGCAGATTCCTGAGCGTTGTTATTTGCTGTACAGGAGTCTGCGCTATTGTGATCCCTTGGCCATGCGCTGTGAGCGCTTCCTGTCTTCTGACCTCATTTCATGTCGGCCGTTGCGGTTAGCGATGGACATGAATCCCAGACCCACAGTGTGTTTTCAAAAAATCACACTGCGTGGCTGGGATTCGTGGCCTTGTGCAGTAAATAGGTTTGCCGCTTACACATGTCCTTACACCTGCTCCAGACTGGGCGGCCTCAGCTGATCCCTTATCGCCTACCACGGCCAGGAGGCCGCACAGTCTGAAGAAGGCGGAAGGAGACAAAATAAATATGACAACGAGGGGCGTTGTTTCTAGCAGGGCGGATGCACAGGCGCAGCCAGCTAACCATGATGACAAAAGACGGGAAACGCTACCAAGGGGGGTGCTGCGTATCATTACAAAGCAAAGTCACACCTCAGGGACAGTGGAATGGTCTCAATGAGACACATTTTGTACGTGTTGAGTTCCACGTGGGCAAGGAGAAAAAGTCAGCCACCTTGTACAAATGCAGCAGTACTGCTGTACTAGGTGGCTGTTATACATAGAAACACCTGGGGGGGTGGGGCCAGGTTCCCTTTTAATTTCAGTTCCTGTGCCTGCATGGCGTTTGCAGGTCACGTTGCCGGCTACACAGCAGGGGAACAGCTGGCGTTGCTGAACCCCACTAACACATTGGCTGGTGTTTTTCTCTGTGCAGCTAGCACTTCCGGGCAAAAACTAGCGGTGTTTGAGCCCAGGGTCAGCAGGAGGAGGAGAGGAGCAGAGTGTAGGCCGAAGCCTGCACTGGTGGCAGCTTTTGTTCTGTTGTGCCAGCGTGGCTTGTGCTGAACACGTTGCCGACTACACAGCAGGGGAACAGCTGGCGGTGCTGAACCCCACTGACACATCACCTAGTGTTTTTTCTGTGTAGACAACACTTCCAGGTGGCAACTGACAGTGTTGAAACCCAGGGAATCAAAGAGGAGCAGAGTGTAGGCCGAAGCCTGCAGTGGAGCAAGTTGAAAGGGAACCTTTAACCCCCCCCCCCAGGCATTTGTTGCTGAAAGAGCCATCTTGTACAGCAGTAATACTGCACATGGAAAATGGTTGTTCCGAAAATTATGCTCCTTGCAAACGCTGAAGTACACACTCATATAATGTGTCCCCTCACACCGTCAAACCATCCCGGAAGTGGGACTTTCCTTTGTAATGTGACACAGCACAGCCGTCATTCCAACCCCCTTGGTGCCGGGCGCCACCTCCTCAACGTTGTTTGGTTCTGTCACGGAGCCCGCGCTGTAATGTTATCCCTTGGCCATGCACAGTTAGCGGTGCCCGTCTTCTGACATCATGTAGGTGTCAGGCTGGCAGTGCCTGTGCGTCCAAGCTGCCCGAGATCCAACCTTGCAGTGTCATCTAATGTAGTCCCACTGCGGGCCAGGGATCCATGGGCATGCGCAGTGCATATCATCGCCTCTCACTCACCTCCTTCCTGCTTCTTCAGACTGTGCGGCGTCACGGCCGTGGCATGCTATTAGGGATCAGCTGACGCCGCCTAGTCTGAAGAAGCGTGAAGAAGGGGAGTGAGAGGCTAGTATATGCACTGCGCATGGCCATGGATACCAGGCCCACTGTGGGATCACATTAGACGACACTGCGAGGTGTGATTTCGGGCAGCGTGGACGCACAGGCGCAGCCAGGACGACAACAAATGATGTCAGAGGACGGGCAGCGCAAACTGTGCATGGCCAAGGGATAACATAACAGCGCAGGGTCCATGACGGAATCAAACAACGCTAAGGAGGCAGCGCACGGTGCCAAGGGGGTAGCAATGACGGCTGTGCTGCGTCACATTACAAAGGAAAGTCCCACCTCCGGGACGGTTGGACGGTGTGAGGGGACACATTACATGAGTGTGTAGTTCAGCGTTTGCAAGGAGCATAATTTCAAGAGCGACCTTTCCCTTGTGCAGTATTAGTGCTGCACATGGTGGCTCTTTCAGTAACAAACGCCTAGGGGGGGGGGGACAGGTCCCCTTACATTTTAGTTGTGCCAGCGTGGCGGTCGCATGACACGTTGCCGGATACACAGCTGGGGATCAGCTGACGTTACTGAACCCCAATAACAGAGGAGCGACTGTTGACTGTGCACACAGCACTTCCAGGCACCAACTGGCGGTGTTAGAGCCCAGGGACAGCAGGAGGAGCAGATTGGAGGTATTGCCGCACACACAGCTGGGGATCAGCTGACGTTACTGAACCCCAATAACAGAGGAGCGACTGTTGACTGTGCACACAGCACTTCCAGGCACCAACTGGCGGTGTTAGAGCCCAGGGACAGCAGGAGGAGCAGATTGGAGGTATTGCCGCACACACAGTTGGGGATCAGCTGACGTTACTGAACCCCAATAACAGAGGAGCGACTGTTGACTGTGCACACAGCACTTCCAGGCACCAACTGGCGGTGTTAGAGCCCAGGGACAGCAGGAGGAGCAGAGGAACAGAGTGTAGGCCGAAGCCTGATTGGAGCAAGTTGAAAGGAAACCTTTAACCCCCCCCCCAAGACGTTTGTAGCTGAAAGAGCCATGTTGTGCAGCACTAAGGATGCAAAAGGAAAAGGTTGCTCTTTTAATTATGCTCCTTGCAAACACCGAAGTAAACACTAAAAATGTGTCCCTTTATACCGTTAAACCGTTCCGGAGGTGCGAATTTCCTTCGTAATGGGACACAGCACAGCTGTCATTCCTATCCCCTTGGTGCCATGCGCTGCCTCCTCAGCGTTGTTTTAAGCTGTCACGGAGCCTGCGCTGTTCTGTTAGCCCTTGGCCATGCCCAATTAGCGCTGCCTGTCTTCTGACATAATTTGGTGTCAGGCTGTCAGTGCCTGTGCGTCCACGCTGCTCCAGATCCCACCTCGCAGTCTCATCTAACGTAATCCCACTGCGGGCCTTGGAACCATGGGCATGCACAGTGCATAACCTCGACTCTCACTCCCCTCCTTCCCTCTTCTTCAGACTGTGCGGTGTCACGGCCGTGGCATGCTAGGGATCAGCTGACGGCGCACAGTCTAAAGAAGGCGGAGGGAAATGAGCGAGAGCCCGAGGGGAAGATATGCACTGCGCATGCCCATGGATCCCAGGCCCGCAGTGTGACTCAATCAGAAGACACTGCGAGGCGGGATCTCGGGCACCGCGGCCGCACAGGCGCAGCCAGCCTGACACCAAATTATGTCAGAAGACAGGCAGCGCAAATAGGGCATGCCCAAGGGATAACAGAACAGCGCAGGCTCCGTGACAGCTTAAAACAACGCTGAGGAGGCAGCGCATGGCACCAAGGGGGTAGGAATGACGGCTGTGCTGCGTCACATTACGAAGGAAAGTCCCAGCTCCGGGACGGTATAACGGTATCAGTGAACACATTTTATAAGTGTTAAGTTCTGCGTGTGCAAAGAGCTAAAAAAAAAAAGCTACCTTTTCCTTGTGCAGCATTACTGCTGCACAAGATGGCTCTTTCAGTAACAAACGACGGGGGGGGGGGGACAGGTTCCCTTACATTTAGGTTGTTGTGCCAGCGTGGCGGTCGCAGGACACATTGCCGGCTACACAGCTGGGGATCAGCTGACGTTACTGAAACCCAATAACACTGGGTCGTATGTTTTTACTGTGCAGCCTGCACTTCTGAGCCGCAACTGGCGGTGTTGGAGCCCAGGAATAGCAGTTCAGGTGGTAGAAAGATGAACACAGCAGGAGACCTGGATGACACCCAATTACTTAATCAGGCAGAGGAGTGGCAAATTCCTGCGAGATCCAGGCCTGGTTCATTTTCAGGAAAGTAAGCCGGTCAACGTTATCGGAGGATAGTCGCATGCGACGGTCTGTTAGTACACCACCTGCGGCACTAAAGACACGTTCCGATAAGACACTAGCCGCAGGGCAAGCCAGCACCTCCAATGCATACTGGCTTAGCTCTGGCCATGTATCCAGCTTAGAGACCCAAAACTTGAACGGGGAAGAGCCGTCTGGGAGTACAGTAAGAGGGCAAGCCATGTAGTCTGTCACCATCTGACGGAACCGTTTCCTCCTGCTGACTGGAGCCGCCGGTGATGGTGTAGACATTTGGGGCGGGCACACAAAAGTGTGCCAGAGTTGTGCCATACTGGGCTTGCCTTGGGCAGAGGCACTGCTTCTGCTCCCTCTTTGGGCAGAGCCTCCCCCACTGCCTCGACGCACTGAGCTGCTTTGTAAAGCACTAGCAGCACTCCTCTCAGTTGGACAGGAGAAGATGATGGAATTCACCAGTGTGTCGTGGTACTCCCGCAATTTACGCTCCCGGGTCAACGCAGGGATGAGGTTTTGGACGTTGTCCCGGTAGCGAGGATCGAGGAGGGTGAACACCCAATAATCAGGCATGTTGAGAATGTGGTCGATGCGGCGGTCGTTTCTCAGGCACTGCAGCATGAAATCCACCATGTGCTGCAGAGTGCCAACTGGCCCAGAAACGCTGTCCCCTGCTTGAGACATGATCTCTGCCCGCTCGTCATCACCCCACCCTCGCTGTACACACTGACCACTGGACAATTGTGTCGCTCCCTCCTCTGGACGGAGCTCTTCCTCCTCCATTGACTCCTCCTCATCCTCCTCACAAATTGGCCCCTGCGTACCCCTTTGTGAGGAACCACGTGGCGCTGACTCTCCAGAAGCTGATGGAAAAGGTGACTCCTCATCCTCCACCTCTTCCACCACATCATCCCTTAACCCTTGCAAAGTTTGCTGAAGCAGGCAGATAAGGGAGACAGTCATGCTGACTAGTGCATCATCTGCACTTGCCATCCGCGTGGAATAATCAAAAGGACGCAAAACCTGGCAGACGTCCTTCATAGTGGCCCACTCTGTGGTTGTGAAGTCTGATCGGCGCTGACTGCGACTTCTTTGCGCCTGATGCAGCTGGTACTCCATAACTGCTTGCTGCTGCTCACACAACCGCTCCAACATATGTAACGTGGAATTCCACCGGGTAGGTAGGTCACATATGATGCGGTGTTCCGGAAGGCAGAATCGGCGCTGCAGAGCAGCAATGCGGGATCTGGCCAAGCTGGAACGCCGCAAGTGAGCACACTCTAGGCGGACCTTGTGCAGCAGGGCATCAAGATCCGGATAGTCCCTCAGAAAACTCTGCACAACCAAATTGAGCACATGTGCCAGACATGGGATGTGAGTGAGGTTGCCAAGGGCCAAAGCTGCCACCAGATTTCGGCCATTGTCACACACTACCATGCCTGGCTGGAGATTCGCTGGCAGTAACCACACATCGCTCTCCTGCTTTATGGCATTCCAGAGCTCCTGCGCTGTGTGGCTTCGATGCCCCAATGAAACTAGTTTCAAGACGGCCTGCTGACGTTTGGCCACGGCTGTGCTCATGTCGGTCATAGGTAAACGTTCACGGGTCCATGTGGGGGTGGACTGTGACGGATCCTGCAGAGAGGAATCAGAGGAACTGGTGTAAGAGGAGGAGTCGATGCGTACAGACTGGATTCCTGCAATCCTTGGAGTGGGCAGGACACGTCCTGCGCCACTCGCACGATCTGTACCTGGCTCAACAACATTAACCCAATGGGCAGTGAGGGAAACATATCGCCCCTGTCCATGCTGACTGGTCCACGCATCGGTGGTGAGGTGGACCTTGCTACTGACGGCGTTCAGTAGCGCATGTTTTATGTTTGCCTCAACATGCCTGTGCAGGGCAGGGACAGCCTGCCTGCTGAAGTAAAAGCGGCTGGGCACCTTGTACTGTGGGACTGCCAATGCCATCAAGTCACGGAAGCTGTCAGTCTCCACCAGCCTGAACGAGAGCATTTCCAGGGACAACAGTTTGGCAATGCCTGCATTCAGAGCCTGTGCTCGGGGGTGGTTGGCCGAGAATGCCCGCCTTTTCTCCCATGCCTGTACTACCGATGGCTGTAGAGTAGACTGGGAGTGTGAGGATGACTGGGAAGGTGGTGCTGTGGGTGGAATTACACAAGGTCTCTGGGAGGAAGCCAAACCAGCTGTGCGTGAGCTGGAGGAAGAGGCAACACGAGCTGAAGAGGTGGTAGCTGCCGCTGTTGGTTGGCCTACATCTTCAGTGTGTTTCTGTAACTCCACCGCGTGCCTGGTCCGCACATGTTTCCACATATTTGTGGTATTGAGGTTGCTGACATTTTTCCCTCTTTTTACTTTATGATGACACAGCTTGCATTTGACAAAACAAATGTCATCTGCAACTGTGTCAAAAAAGGACCAGGCACTGCAAGTCTTGGGAGCGCCCTTTTTGGCTTTGGAAAGAGACAGGCTCCTAACGGGTGCCAAAGTGGAGGCTACAGGCTCCGCAGTCTTCCCCCTCCCTCTCCCTCTTTGGCCCGTAAGAGGAAGCTCTTCCTCTGAGCTGCTCCCACCACCTTCCTGTTCCTCACGCCACGATGGGTCAAGGACCTCATCATCTCCACTACCCTCTGCCACCAACTGCTCCTCCTGGGTAGTCTCAGCAGCACAGTACGCACGAGAAAGCGGCACCTGAGTTTCATCATCAGATGCGTACTGCGCTGTGGTCACCGGAGGCACTGGCCCACCTGCCTCTTCAGAGTCAGAGAGAAAAAGGTGTTGGGCATCACTGCACACTGCCTCTTCTTCCATTTCTCCAATGCTGCTTGGCTGGCCCCCTGTTTCCAAGCCAAGAGATTCAGAGAACAGAAGTAGAGACGGCTCCTGTCCTGGGCTCTCTGACTGCCTGGCCAATTTGGCAGGTGGTGAAGAGACAGATGGCTGCTCTCCAGTGCTCTGTGCCTGAGAGGATGTGGCACTAACTGAAGTCGATGCCGAGGCGTTAGCTGCCATCCACCCGACAACGGCTTCAATTTGGTCTTCACACAGCAGCGGTGCACGGCGCTCTCCGACAAAGCTGCGCATGAAGGACTGTTCCCTGCTGAAACTGAGTGACGACGAGTCACCGGCGCCCGCAGCAGGCACAGAATCACCACGTCCTCTCCCTGCTCCTCTCCCTGCTCCGCGCCCACGCCCACGTGCCTTACTCCCTGCCCTCTTCATCTTGGTTGACAGATAAAGATAAGCAGAAAAGTACTAAGGCCTTAGTGTGCTTATTCCTGTAATGCTCCTCCTAACAGGTGTAAGAAACACTAATGTTGTAAATTGTGGACTAAACTTTATTATTTTTCAAATGTGGCCTACACAAGTGTTAAGTTGTGTTTGGTGAACTTAACTTTTTTTTTGGTGCAGATCGGGCTACAGAGCTAGTTTAAATCACACGGAGACCGTGCAGACAGCCGTAAACGGCGCTGCAAGGCCAAAAAACCCTCCTCTAGGTTATCCTATATAGTGTTTTTCCACTATTTAGCTGGATACAAGTGGAAAGACACTAATAGGAATTTTTTTTTTCAAATTTTAAACTGGCTGCACTATTTGAAAAAAAGGAAATTGTTTTTCAAGGTATGAGGCAGTAACGCACCCTGAGCTGAATCCAACCGGCTATGGCTGCACACAGACTACAGGGCGAGCTGCGCTCACACAGAGACCGTGCAGACAGCCGTAAACGGCGCTGCAAGGCCCCAAAAAAACCCTCTAGGTTATCCTATGTAGTGTTTTTCCACAATTGAGCTGGAGACTGGTGGAAAGACACTAATAGGAATTTTTTTTTTTTTCAAATTTTAAACAGGCTGCACTATTTCAAAAAAAGGAAAATTTTTCTCAAGGTATGAGCCAGTAACGAACCCTGAGCTGAATCCAACCGGCTATGGCTGCACACAGACTACAGGGCGAGCTGGGCTCACACGGAGACCGTGCAGACAGCCGTAAACGGCGCTGCAAGGCCAAAAAACCCTCCTCTAGGTTATCCTATATAGTGTTTTTCCACTATTTAGCTGGATACGAGTGGAAAGACACTTATAGGATTTTTTTTTGTCAAATTTTAAACAGGCTGCACTATTTGAAAAAAAAGGAAAATTTTTCGCAAGGTATGAGCCAGTAACGAACCCTGAGCTAAATCCAACCGGCTATAGCTGCACACAGACTACAGGGCGAGCTGGGCTCACACGGAGACCGTGCAGACAGCCGTAAACGGCGCTGCAAGGCCAAAAAACCCTCCTCTAGGTTATCCTATATAGTGTTTTTCCACTATTTAGCTGGATACGAGTGGAAAGACACTAATAGGAATTATTTTTTTCAAATTTTAAACAGGCTGCACTATTTGAAAAAAAGGAAAATTTTTCTCAAGGTATGAGCCAGTAACGAACCCTGAGCTGAATCCAACCGGCTATGGCTGCACACAGACTACAGGGCGAGCTGGGCTCACACGGAGACCGTGCAGACAGCCGTAAACGGCGCTGCAAGGCCCAAAAAAACCCCTCTAGGTTATCCTATGTAGTGTTTTTCCACAATAGAGCTGGAGACTGGTGGAAAAACACTAATAGGAAATTTGAGAAAAAATGTGCAGCAGGCTGCACTAAGAGCAAAAAAGAACAACTGTGTGAGGCAGTGTGAACCCCCCCTGAGCTGAATACAACCGGGTATATGGCTGCACACAGACTACAGAGTGAGCTGCACACACACACACAGAGACCTTGCAGAACGCTGTTAAAACAGCGCTGCAAGGCAAGAGCAAGGTGAACAGTGAAGAACACACAGCGTTTTGCTAAATTAGCCTTTGGAAAGGAAAATAAAGCAATTAGCAAGCTCAACTGGCCCTCAGTTAGAACACAGCGTCCTGTCCCTAACTGAAATCACAGCAGAGTGAGCGCAAAATGGCGGCAGCGCTTTTTTATAGTGCAGGGTGACATCATTTCAGCAGCCAATCCCAGCCTTGCCAGTACTTACATGCCCACCATGCTAAACAGGATGTGCCCACACTTTCATTCATTCCTCATTGGCTGCTGCGTTCAATTTGAATTCTGGGAACTTCCGATTCCGGTATCCGATACGCGGGAAGTATCGGAATTCAGTATCGGAATTCCGATACCGCAAATATCGGCCGATACCCGATACTTGCGGTATCGGAATGCTCAACACTACTCAGGAAGAGTTCAGAAATCAATATATTGTGGAATAACCATGATTTTTAATCACAGCTTTCATGCGTCTCGGCATGCTTTCCACCAGTCTTTCACACTGCTTATGGTGCAAAAATTTAAGCAGATCTTCTTTGTTTGATGGCTTGTGATTATCCGTCATCCTCTTGATTACATTCCAGAGGTTTTCAATGGGGTTCAGGTCTGGAGATTGGGCTGGCCATGACAGGGTTTTGATGTGGTGGTCTCTTAATTTTTGCCAGAGCTGCTTATATTTATCTATACATATAATCATCTAAGGAGCACTTCCGTCTGTTTGTCTGTCTGTCTGTCTGTCTATTTGTCTGTCTGTCTGTCATGGAAATTCCAAGTCGCTGATTGGTCGCGGCCAGCGGCACAGTCCAGCTGTGAAATGGCCACTCCCTACTCCCCTGCAGTCAGTGCCCGCTCCATACTCCCCCCAGTCAGCGCCTGCCGCCCACAAAGTGTTTTCGCAGTCTGTTAAACAGACTGAGTTACACCGCGGCATAACGCAGTCTGTTACACTGTGTGACAAACTTTTTATTATTGATGCTGCCTATGCAGCATCAATAGTAAAAAGATATAATGTTAAAAATAATTTAAAAAAAATAAAAAATGGTGCTATTCTCACCCTCCGGCGTCCACCGATGCGCACGAGCAGCGAGACTGCCGCCAGCTTCCGTTCCCAGAGATGCATTGCGAAATTACCCAGATGACTTAGCGGTCTTGCGAGACCGCTATGTCATCTGGGTAATTTCGCAATGCATCTCTGGGAACGGAAGCTGACGGCAGCCTCACCGCTCGCACGCATCGGTGGACGCCGGAGGGTGAGTATATAACTTTTTTATTTTAATTTTTTTTTTAACAGAGATATGGTGCCCACACTGCTGTATACTACGTGAGCTATGTTATATACTGCGTGACTGATATATACAACGTGGGCAGTGTTATATACTGTGTGGGCTGTGTTATTTACTGCGTGGGCTGTGTTATACACTAGGTTGCTGCTATATACTATGTGGCTGCTATATACTACGTGCCTGCTCTACACTATGTGGCTGCTATATACCACGTGGCTGTGCTATATACTATGTGGCTGCTATATACTACGTGCCTGCTCTACACTATGTGGCTGCTATATACCACGTGGCTGTGCTATATACTATGTGGCTGTGTTATACACTATGTGGCTGCTATATACTACGTGACTGTGTTATATACTACGTGCCTGTGCTATATACTACGTGGCTGTGCTATATACTATGTGGCTGCTATATAATACGTGGCTGTGCTATATACTACGTGGCTGTGCTATATACTACTTGGCTGTGTTATATACTACAGGCTGTGCTAAATACTACGTGGCTGTCTGTGTTATATAGTACGTGGACTGTGTTATATACTACATGGTTGTGCTATGTACTACGTGGCTGTGCTATATACTATGTGGCTGCTATATACTACGTGGCTGTGCTATATACTATGTGGCAGCTATATACTACGTGGCTGCTATATACTACGTGGCTGTGCTATATACTACAGGCTGTGCTATATACTACGTGTGTGTGCTATATACTTAGTTGCTGTGCTATATACTACGTTGCTGTGTTGTATACTACGTGGCTGTACTACATTCTGCACCCCGAACCCCCGACATCCAGTGCCCCGAACCCCCGACATCCTGCGACCAATCAGTGACATACGCAGTCCAGCCGCAAATTGACGCAGGATTTAAACCACGCTTCGCTGATTGGTCGCGCCCGGCCAGCCGCGACCAATCAGCAATATTGGCATGGGATTTAAACACCGCTTCAGTGATTGGTAGCTCACGGCCGGCCACGGCCAATCAGCGATATTGGTGCGGTATTTAAACACCGCTTTGGTCATTGGTCGTGCCTGGCCTGCCGCGACCAATCAGCGATATTGGCACGGGATTTAAACACCGCTTTAGTAATTGGTAGCTTACGGCTGGCCGTTACCAATCAGTGATATTGGCGTGGTATTTAAACACTGCTTCGCTCATTGGTCATGCCCGGCTGGCCGCGTCCAGTCAGCGACAGGCGCAGTCTGGCCGCGAATTGGCACCAGATTTGAACCACGCTTTGCTGATCGGCCAGCCGGGCATGACCAATCAGCGATATTGGCGTGGAATTTAACCCCCACTCACAGCGAAACGTACATACATACATATTCTAGAATACCCAATGCATTAGAATCGGGCCACCATCTAGTATATATATACCGTATATACTCGAGTATAAGCCGAGATTTTCAGCCCAAATTTTTGGGCTGAAAGTGCCCCTCTCGGCTTATACTCGAGTCACGGTAGCGGTGGGGTCGGCAGGTGAGGGGGACAGGGCGCTGAGGCATACTTACCTGCTTCCAGCGATCCTGGCGCTCCCCCTGCCCTCCCACGGTCTTCTGTGCTGCAGCTTCTTCCCCTCTTCAGCGGTCACGTGGGACCGCTCATTAGAGAAATGAATAAGCGGCTCCACCTCCCATAGGGGTGGAGCCGCCTATTCATTTCTCTAATCAGCGGTAACGGTGACCGCTGATAGAGGAAGAAGCTGCGGCACAGAAGACAGTGGGACAGGCAGAGGGAGCCGGACGTCGGGACCAGGTAAGTATGTAATATTCACCTGTCCGCGTTCCAGCCTCCGGGCGCCGCTCCATCTTCCCGGCGTCTATCTGCGCTCTGACTGTTCAGGTCAGAGGGCGCGATGACGCATATAGTGTGCGCGCCGCCCTCTGCCTGATCAGTCAGTGCGGGGAGACGCCGGGACCGGACACTGGGAGCTGCAATCAAGAAAGGTGAGTATGGCTTTTTTTTTTTTATTGCAGCAGCAGCAGCGGCGGCACAGATTTATACCGAGCATCTATGGGGCAATATGAACGGTGCAGAGCACTATATGGGGCAGATATGGAGCAATATGAACAGTGCAGAACACTATATGGGGCAGATATGGGGCAATATGAACAGTGCAGAGCACTATATGGGGCAGATATGGAGCAATATGAACAGTGCAGAGCACTATATGGGGCAGATATGGGGCAATATGAACGGTGCAGAGCACTATATGGGGCAGATATGGGGCAATATGAACGGTGCAGAGCACTATATGGGGCAGATATGGGGCAATATGAACGGTGCAGAGCACTATATGGGGCAGATATGGGGCAATATGAACGGTGCAGAGCACTATATGGCAGAGCTATGGGAAAATATGAACGGTGCAGAGCACTATATGGCACAGCTATGGGGCAATAATGATCTATTTTTATTTTTGAAATTCACCGGTAAATGCTGCATTTCCACCCTAGGCTTATACTCGAGTCAATAAGTTTTCCCAGTTTTTTGTGGCAAAATTAGGGGGGTCGGCTTATACTCGGGTCAGCTTATACTCGAGTATATACGGTATATATATATTTATTTTTGTTTGTGTATATATATATATATATATATATATATATATACTATATATATATACACTGTATATACAAAAAAAGTACATTCAAAAAAGAAAAAAAAAGGAATGTCTTGATTTCATTTTTTTTAGACACTTTGTTTTTGGTAAAATGAAATGAAAACTGTTACAATTCCGCTGTAGCAAACTTATCTTAATATATACAAAATGCTGCCTTAAGGCCCCTTCACATTAAGCGACGCTGCAGCGATACCGACAACGATCCGGATCGCTGCAGCGTCGCTGTTTGGTCGCTGGAGAGCTGTCACACAGACCGCTCTCCAGCGACCAACGATGCCGGTAACCAGGGCAAACATCGGGTAACTAAGCACAGGGCCGCGCTTAGTAACCCGATGTTTACCCTGGTTACCATCCTAAAAGTAAAAAAAACAAACACTACATACTTACCTACAGCTGTCTGTCCTCCAGCGCTGTGCTCTGCTCTCCTCCTGTACTGGCTGTGAGCACAGCGGCCGGAAAGCAGAGCGGTGACATCACCGCTCTGCTTTCCGGCTGACCGACGCTCACAGCCAGTACAGGAGGAGTGCAGAGCACAGCGCTGGAGGACAGACAGCAATAGGTAAGTATGTACTGTTTGTTTTTTTTTACTTTTAGGATGGTAACCAGGGTAAACATCGGGTTACTAAGCGCGGCCCTGCGCTTAGTTACCCAATGTTTACCCTGGTTACCAGTGAAGACATCGCTGGATCGGTGTCACACACGCCGATCCAGCGATGTCCACGGGAGACTCAGCGACGAAATAAAGTTCTGGACTTTCTTCAGCGACCAACGATCTCCCAGCAGGGGCCTGATCGTTGGTCGCTGTCACACATAACGATTTTATTAACGATATCGTTGCTACGTCACAAAAAGCAACGATATCGTTAACAATATCGTTATGTGTGAAGGTACCTTTACAGTCCTCATTAACCTGTGTATTACTATTTGCTTTCTAAATAGCGGGAGCACCTTGGGCTGGATTAGATCACTACCAGACACAGCATTTGTTTGTCGATTAGAGACCTCTTTGTTTATGACTTGACATTTGAGTCCATTTTTATTGCTCCAATAATCTTGTCCTATTCAATTTGCAGGGTCTTTTGACCAGATTCCTAGTCTGTGGCATTATGTGCTAATCTCAGGGTAATGAAACTAAAAGACACATTACCTTATGCTTGCTGAAAATGAGATGCAAATATAATGCAAATGAAGTGTTGGTAGTCACAAACCCCTATTTATCTCTTTTTCATTATATAAACCTAGAATGAGCATTCTACATTATTATGTTCAGTGAGTCAGAGTTAAATCCACCATAATGAAAAGATGCCTATTGCCAGATCTTAAATCACACAAATAAATCATTCACACAATAAATGATCTCTGCCTACTGTCTGCATTTCTGCCATCAGGCAAATAAGCCCTCGGGGATGTCCTTACTGCCATTGTGCCTAATCTAAAGATGTCCCTGGAGTAAATGAGAACCCTAGCTTTCTTGTTTACTGAATTTCCCATGTGTCTTGATTATGATAATCAGTAGCAGAAATTTTCAGGGTACATGAACTCACAAGTAAGTGGCTGGGAAAAGTAATTAAACATTTAATCACCATACACAGATTCCTGACAATAGTAACACATTAAGCCATGACTTGTGATTAAACATGCTGCATGCTTCATTAGTGCTATCCATGTGAATTTTCCAACAGGCATCACTCTAATGGCATGAGTAACACCTACTGACTTGGTGCCAGCTCCCTGGGTATAGCCTGGAACATTGTACATTCACATAAGCCTTTTTATCACCAGCTGGAAACAGAGGTCACAGCTTGTATTATGAAACATAGGCGTTGAGGTTCATGAATCAGTCACATCTCGTAGGAAAATCTTATTCTATACTGCCACAGAACCTTTGTGCTCACTATTTTTTACATAAATCATTCACGATTCAATGAGTCCTCAAAGGTTTAGTCAACTCTGCTGGTAATGATATAAATACAGTAGTATTTAGTAGTAGTTGATTATAACAGCAAAGGATAAAGCTTCTGTTATTACGAGGCTCAATAAATTCTTCATCTCTCTCAAGTCTTTTTTTGTCAAGTTTTTGGCGTTTTTTTTTTTTTTGCCCCATGTGGAGACACAGGGGGTCAGCGGGTGCCCTTGTCCACTAGCCAAAACCGCATGGACCAGGGATCATCCTACCGAACACTCGCTCTCCTTCTACCATTGGCATAACACTGCTCAGACAACACAGGGTGAGGGTAAAATATTGTGGCAATACTTTATTGAACCACAAAACAGGCAGATAACACATAGAGCAGTCCCAGCAAAATACCCAAGATGGTGAAAATTACAGTGTCACCCTTCTGCTGACTTGCTGGGATAAGAGCAGCTGAGACTTCAGAGCTTCCAGGGCTGACTACCCCACCTGTGGCAGGTAGTGAGAAGCTTCGGAAGATGACACTCCACTGAGGTCCAATTCCAGTTGACTGTAGTGACCTGGCTTCTCTGAACATCTCCATGGAGCCAGGCGACTGTATGTCCTAATCCTAGCTTCCCCATACGTATCCATGGGGCTCAGGCAACCGATGGGTCCAAATCCTGACTACCCCAAATGTATCCATAAGATTGTTATGGTCAATGGAGCAGATCTGTATTCTTCTAGCCGGGTCCGTGGTCCCCTAAGCTGGCTTCCTGTAGAATGACTAATCTGTGTCCCTTGTGATGGAGCCATGATGTCTTGGCTGCTGTTCTGTAGAGAGTCTGTGGTTCTTTGAATCTCTAGATCTCTTGGCTGTCTGGAGGTATATATGTTACAGAGGGGCATCTCCTCTTTTTACAGTTAACAACTGACCTTCAAACAAGCATTTGAGGTCAAGAGAAAGATGTGATGAGGTTGACTTGAATTGTTTGACAAGTTAAAATCAATTTGCATAGTTTTTCCTTATCTATTTTGCAAGTCAACAAACTGTCTGGCCTGAACAATTTGAAATCGACTTTTCAGGGGAGCACTGTGGCTCAGTGGTTAGCACTGCAGCCTTACAGTGCTGGAGTCCTGGGTTCAAACCCCACCAAGGACAACATATGCAAGGAGTTTATATGTTCTCCCTGTGTTTGTGTGGGTATCCTCCAGGTGATCCGGTTGCCTCCCACATTCTGAAGACATACTGATAGAGAATTTACATTGTGAGCCCCGTTGGGGACAGTGATGATATTGTGTGCAAACTGTAAAGCGCTGCGGAATAAGCGCTACATAAAAATAAAGATTATTAATAAATATTATTATTTCAGCAAACATGATTTCCATGACCCTGTATCACCAGTCATTCAGGAAATGAGCACAATATGTTACAACAAATTGTCAACTTGTATGTATAAAAATATATATATACAGTGGCGCTCAGTAACCAGCTATGGTATAATGCTGCAGATTAGGACAACAACCACTAAGTTGTCATAATAAACCTGTGTGTAAAATAATAAATAAATAAATCCGCGCAAAAACCAATATAGAAAACCCAAAAACTTTTACTGGACAATATATATAAATCCCTTACACCTGTAAATATTGCACCTCCCCTATTTACATAAAATGGGTGTAAAAACAATATACTATTGCTCTACACGGTGAAACCTCAACCAGAAACGAACATATGCACTATTATAAAGTCTACGTAGATGCTACTGTTCAAATGGCCATATGATATATAGTCTATAGTCTTTGTGGGCCAGACTGCGGATGCCCGATCAAAATTGAAAAAACAGGAGACTGTGAGTCTATATTATGAAGAAGGGAGAGATCTCTCATGCACCGTGGAAAACAGCGAGCAGAAAAACGGAGAAAATAAATAAATAAAAAAAAAAGAAAAAATACTGTGGAAACTGAATGTACCACTATAAAACCGCCCCAGCCGGTGGCGGATGTTGCAAAGGATAGGAGTAACAGCGTGGGACAGACGGGTTAACCGGGTCGGAAACCCGCTGTACGAGCCTCCTGTTACCTTAGATGGAGCTCATATACTGCCGCTGGCTTTTCTTCGGTATACCTCCACTGGAGAAAATCATAGATCCTGGGCTGGTGTGGTCGCGGCTTCCAGACGTTCACTGCTTCCTCGCATCTGCGATCTTCGGAGCAGGACCTGCCGTGATGTAACCAGTCACACGGAAAGAGGAATAACTTGAAAACTGAACATTCAGTAGGTACGGGTTGCCTAATGAACCAAAGTCCTACGAGTTTCGGAAAGACCGCTTTCCTTCATCAGGGATGGTCCTTGGTGACCCGTATAGCATATTTATAGAGAAAAGAGGTGGAGTTATACTACAAAAAACCGAAGAGTTCTATCTCGCTGTTTAAGCCTTTAGGAATAAGCGTATTAAGGATGAATATCCACTTTCTGCTCTGGACATGGTGGCAATATAATTTCCCTGTCTCCAGGGTACCGGTATTTTTTCTAACCCTGTTATTTCCATAGAATTGAGGTCACCATTGTGTACTTCCACAAAGTGTTTGGACAGGGGGTGGCCCAAAAATTTTTTCTTTATATTGCACATATGTTCATTTATCCTAACCTTTAGTGGGCATTTGGTCCGGCCAACATATAATTTATCACATGGGCATTTGATAACATATATCACCCCTTTAGTATCACAAGTAATAAATTGCTGAATATTGTGCTTATTGCCACGGTTAACCACCGATGTTTGTTTTTTGCTTTGTGTTTTCCTACACATGTTACATTTTTGGCACGGAAAAAAGCCTTTAACGGTTCTCATGAAACAATTATTTGTATCGCAAACATTATTGGTGCTGAGTGGTAGGGGCAATAAAATTACAGAGATTGCGAGCTTTCTTATAAATAAACCGTGGATGGGTAGGGAAAAGATTCCCCAAAACTTTATCATCTCTTAAGATGCTCCAATGTTTTCAAACAATTCTTTTGAAAATAGAAGAATTCGAATTAAATTGTGTTATAATAGGCACAAACTCAGTTTTTTCATTATCTTTTCTCAGGGATTTATTTTTTAATAGATCATGACGAGCTATACTAGAGACTTGATTTTTTGAAAATTCCAATTTTTGGGGATCATACCCTTTTTCTAAAAATTTAGCAGTCATTTGGTCTGCTTCTATCTCATATTGTTGTGCCTTGGAGCAATTACGGTGCAGTCTCATGTACTGACTTTTGGGTACATTGATCAGCCAAGATGGTAAATGGCAACTATTGATATGGATAAAACTATTTACATCAGTAGGTTTATAAAAGGTGCAGGTATGTATACGTGAATCCTCAATAAAAAATTTCAAATCTAGGAAATGAATGTTTTGGGTGCTAATAGTAGCATTAAAATTAAGAAAAAAAATCATTTGTATTAATATCATCTAAAAATACCTTGAGGGATGAGGGTCCCCCAGCCCAAATAAATATTACATCATCTATATAGCGATGCCATAGGACCAGGTCCGCGCAAAAAGTGCCATTGGGGTGGATATATTCTTCTTCCCACTTACCAACATATAAGTTGGCATAACTGGGCGCGAACCTGGTCCCCATCGCCGTACCCCATTGCTGGGTGTAGTAGTGCTCTTGAAAATTAAAATAGTTGTGCGTTAAAATGAATAACATACACTCTTTAAAAAATGCAATTTGTTCCTGAGGTATATGAGTACACTTTGTTAAAAAATAGGTAACTGATTCACATCCTTTCTGATTTTCAATGACGGTATACAAGGAGGTGATATCTAATGTGCCCATTATATAATGGTCCTTCCATTCAATGTCATTAAGGATATTCAATATATGAGTACTATCTTTAAGATGCGATGGAAGGAGAGGTACAATCTCTTGCAAATGTTGATCTATAAAACGCGACAAATTGGCTGTAAGGCATTGTATGTCCGATATGATAGGACATCCAGGTGGATTTATGGGATCTTTATGGATTTTTGGTAAATAGTAAAATGTAGATATCCTAGGAAATGGAGTATCTATAAATTCAAATTCATTTTTGTATAAGAATCCTTTATTTAGTCCTATAGTGACCATTTTTTCATTTCAGTAATATATTTTTTGGTGGGATCCGTTTTGAGAATTTTGTACGTGCGGGAATCATTCAGAAGACGAAGTGCTTTTTTTTGATAGTCTTCCTGGTTAAGGATGACAATTCCCCCTCCTTTATCCGCTGGGCGTATTGTTATCCCTTTGTTTTGTTGTAAAGCAATAATAGTTTGTCTCTCTTTAAACGTTAAATTCTGTTTGAACTTGGAGCATCTATTGTCGCTTAATTTTCTTATTTCACTAATAACATTGTTTTGAAAAGTTTCCATAGCCTCAGAATACTCATTACGAGGATGAAAATGAGAAAGATGTGATGAGGTTGACTTGAATTGTTTGACAAGTTAAAATCAATTTGCATAGTTTTTCCTTATCTATTTTGCAAGTCAACAAACTGTCTGGCCTGAACAATTTGTAATCGACATTTCAGGGGAGCACTGTGGCTCAGTGGTTAGCACTGCAGCCTTACAGTGCTGGAGTCCTGAGTTCAAATTCTACCAGGGACAACATATGCAAGGAGTTTATATGTTCTCCCTGTGTTTGTGTGGGTATCCTCCAGGTGATCCGGTTGCCTCCCACATTCCGAAGACATACTGATAGAGAATTTACATTGTGAGCCCCGTTGGGGACAGTGATGATATTGTTTGCAAACTGTAAAGCGCTGCGGAATAAGATAGCGCTTCATAAAAATAAAGATTATTAATAAAGATTATTATTTCAGCAAACATGATTTCCATGACCCTGTATCACCAGTCATTCAGGAAACGAGCACAATATGTTACAACAAATTGTCAACTTACAAGTCAATATTACAGGCTTACACAAGCAAAAGTCTATTTTCTTGAACAACCAGAAACACATACATTCAAAAGATAACATATAAATAACAGTCTATTCTTCCTGGCATTATTTTGATGAATTTGTAGCAAAAATGTCAGCAAATATGGCAAGGCAAAAATAGAGAAATTAGTTGTAAAAATGATAAATGATGAATAGTGTAGAGGTTACATTGAACCTGCGAAGGGGTAAATATAGCTGAAAAAAATTCTAAAACCTTTTAAGGGACTTGTATAAGCAGAAAAAACATTGATTCATTAAATACACACACATAGAAATAGACACCCCATATCACACATAAAAACTGGTACATATGCACATTAACACAAATGAATATACACAAACACTCGTATACACAAACAG
This sequence comes from Ranitomeya imitator, assembly GCF_032444005.1. Classification (NCBI taxonomy): domain Eukaryota; kingdom Metazoa; phylum Chordata; class Amphibia; order Anura; family Dendrobatidae; genus Ranitomeya; species Ranitomeya imitator. The sequence goes on along the minus strand of NC_091285.1, from coordinate 199,333,688 downwards.
ATATATGTAGATATGTACACATATACAGTTATATGAAAAAGTTTGGGCACCCCTATTAATCTTAAGCTTAATGTTTTATAAAAAATGTTTTTTTTGCAACAGCTATTTCAGTTTCAAATCTCTGAGACAGCTTTTTGTATCCTTCCCCTGAACAACTATGTTGAATAATCTTTGTTTTCAAATCATTAGACAGTTGTTTTGAGGAGCCCATGATGCCACTCTTCAGAGGAGATTCAAACAGGAGAACAACTTGCAAGTGGCCACTTTATGTAGCTTTTCTCATGATTGCATACACCTGGCTATGAAGTTCGAAGCTCAATGAGGTTAGAAAACCAAAAAAAGTGCTTTAGTAAGTCAGTAAAAAGTAGGTAGGAGTATTTAAAACAAGAAAATGATAAGGGTGCCCATACTTATGCACCTGTCAAATTTTGTTTGAATGCAGATTGCACATTTTCTGTTAGTACAATAAACTTCATTTCAAGGCAGAAACATTACTGTGTCCAACAGTTATTAGATATATGAAACTGAAATAGCTGTTGCAAAAAAAACCAATTTTTATAAAACGTTAAGCTTAAGATTAATAGGGGTGCCCAAACTTTTTCATATAACTGTATATGAATACACACATATACGCAAACTTTTATATACACACTGATAAAACACTGATGTACCTCTATCAGAACATAAATGTATACTCAGAACCATTAGTACACAAATACATAATCAAAACCACATAAATACATGAATACAGCACCAGAACCTTCATCAGAAAAGGAAGAAATCACCAGGATCACCATCAGTACATGAATACAAAACAATCATTAGTACCTGAATACATCACCAAAACCTATTTCAATAATTGGATACATCACTAGAACTACTATCAGTACTTGAGTACATCACCAGAAGCATCATCAGTACATGAAGACATCACTGGGACCATCATCAGTAGATGAATACAGTACCAGAACCATCATTAGTACATCAATATATCAATAGAATCACTACCAGTACATGAATGCATCACTAAAACAGTACATGAATTTAGCAGCAGAACCATCATTAGTATCCAAATATATCACCAAACCACCATCAGTACACAAATACATCACTGGAACCATCTTCAGTACCTGCATTCATCACCAGAACCACCATCAGAACATGAGCACAGCAACAGAACCATCTTCAGTACATGATTATATCCTTATAACCATCATCAGTATATAAATTCATCACTAGAATACCACCAGTACATTAATACAGCACCAGAACCATCATCAGTACAAGAATACATCACCAAAACCACCATCAATACATGAATGCAGTTCCAGAAACATCATCAATACATGAATACATCACCATAACCATCATCAGTACATGAATACATAAATAGAACCATCATTACATAAATACAGTCACAGAACCATCACTAGTACTTGAATACATCACCAGAACCACAATACCTACATCAACTCATCGCCAGAACTACCATCAATACATGAATACAGAAATGTCATTTGAACATTAATACAGAACCACCATCAGTACATGAATACATCACCTGAAATACCGTAAGTACATAAATACATCAGCATAACCATCTTCTGTACATGAATACAGTACCAAAGCCATCATCAGTACAAAAATACATCACTGGAATGACCTCACAAACGGATACAAAGTATCCAAACACACCACTCACACAAAGAGTGTTTAGAAAAGATAACAAATTTTATTAATTTAAAAACACAAATCATAAATACCATATTGTAATGTTAAGTAAGAGGAAAGGATAAATACCCAAGTACATAGCACAAAAAGTGATACAAGAAAATTGTATACAGGCTTCTGGGATCGTATAGTCTGTGTCAGAGCATATGGGCATCCAAAGTATGTAAGCCCTAATCTAAATAGACCTAAAGTGCATAGTGCCAAATACCCAAAAGGGTTAGCACATATAAAATGCCTGACACACACCCACGTGGTAAGCCCGTCCTTAGTATCACACACGTCCCGACGTACGTTTCGCGTCTTCCGCTTTCTCAAGGGGGAAAAGAGAATTGTGCATGTCATGTCTGCATGAATGCTGGCTTATATGGTATCCCCACTCACCTATTGCCCAATGCTGCGTCGCGCACGGCGCCGCCGCCCCCGGGTCCCAGGTGCATCCATTACCGGTGTAACAGGCCAAAGTAACCCCGTCCCAGATTAACCCCGGGTATAATTTGGCCTAGGCCAGAGTATACCCCGGGGTATAAACTGGCCTAGGCCAAACTATACCCGGGCATAAAATGGCCTAGGCCAAACTATACCCCGGGGTGTAAAATAGCCTAGGCCAAAGTATACCCCTCCAGGCCAGATTATACCCCCCAGGGTAAGCTGAGGGAAAGCTGCTCATTCTTCTAGGTCACAGCTCCCCCTCCCATCGGGCACTGCTCCTTTTCAAGCTCCTCCACCTCTGGTGACGCCAGGGATCTCCCTTTCTAAGCCCCACCCCCTCCCTATAGTCACATGTGACATGAAATCTTCAGCCCTGCTCGGGCCAGCTCGTTGTCTTGGCGCCTTGGATATGCTTGGAAAAGGGCTTTGTATACCTAGGGGGCACTGACGAGCACTGAGGGGTGGGTGGGGAACCCCTTTACTGGTTGCTATGGGATATAGCATGATCACTCTATCCTAGCAACACCTTGGATACGCTTGGAAAAGGGGTTTATCTATCTTGGGGGCCCCATTGCAGCACTGCGGGTGGGTGGGGAAACCTTTTACTGGTTGCTATGGGATTTTACATGACCAATTTATCCTAGCAACGCCTTGTATACGCTTGGAAAAGGGGTTAATCTACCTTGGGGGCACTCTCGCAGCACTTAAGGATAGGTGGTTAACCCCTTAGGTGGTTGCTATGGGATTTTACATGACCACTTTATCCTAGCAACGGCTTGTATACGCTTGGAAAAGGGGTTTATCTACCTTGGGGGCACCCTTGCAGCACTGCGGGTGGGTGGGGAAACCTTTTACTGGTTGCTATGGGATTTTACATGATCACTCTATCCTAGCAACGCCTTGAATACGCTTGAAAAAGGGGTTAATCTACCTTGGGGGCACTCTCGCAGCACTTAAGGATAGGTGGTTAACCCCTTAGGTGGTTGCTATGGGATTTTACATGACCACTTTATCCTAGCAACGGCTTGTATACGCTTGGAAAAGGGGTTTATCTACCTTGGGGGCACCCTTGCAGCACTGCGGGTGGGTGGGGAAACCTTTTACTGGTTGCTATGGGATTTTACATGATCACTCTATCCTAGCAACGCCTTGAATACGCTTGAAAAAGGGGTTTATCTACCTTGGGGGCACTCTCGCAGCACTTAAGGATAGGTGGTTAACCCCTTAGGTGGTTGCTATGGGATTTTACATGACCACTTTATCCTAGCAACGGCTTGTATACGCTTGGAAAAGGGGTTTATCTACCTTGGGGGCACCCTTGCAGCACTGTGGGGAAGCCGGGGAACCCTTTTACTGGTTGCTATGGGATTTTACATGACCAATTTATCCTAGCAACGCCTTGTATACGCTTGGAAAAAAAACTATACCCCTCCAGGCCAGATTATGTAACTAATCTGGGGTTAAAGTTGCCTAGCCCAATTTATACCTCTCAGCTCATATTATACCCCAATGAAATCATTTGCATTGAGTGATATACACAAGAATTACTTAATGCTTCAACATTTTATTGAGAAACCAAACTGACAATTCTTAAAGAGTACCTCCCACTATACAAAACTTTTGGGAGGGGGGGCAATAATTTCTCATTAGCTATAAGTCACTTATCATGCAATGCAATTATCTGGGGCAACAAATCGCCCAACAGTCATTCTGTGTATTATGACATTTAGTCTAGCATGTCCTTGCTACCAAATTAATGTTTAAAGCTAAACACTGATAACAACATTGAAATGATCGTGCTTATTTTCAAGATACAGTGCATGTTCAGTTGTTGACTGCAGATTGAAGCTTGCAGGATATGTCAACCAATCCATGGAGTCACCGACGTTTGTGTAGATTATTATGTCGCAACTCAACAGATTCGCCGTGGTCATGATCTCTGCATCAGTTGCCCAGACTCCATCACGAGAGATTCCAGAGATGTTCACATATTCATTCACATTTTGGTTCAAGTAGTCCTGTAGTTTTTTTGTCAAGTCAGTTTTCATATGGTGGATGACTTTATCTCTGAGAAGGGAATGGTTGTCCTCTGTTCCTGTCAAGATGTAGCTGATGGCCCGGAAGAAGCAGTTTCCATCACCTTTGGTTTTATATGTACGCCGTGGTTGTTCAAGGTCTCGTCTGCATCCACAGTATACAACCTTACTAAACGTAAGGCCAAGAGTGGTGCTAAGATACTTCCTTCTTGAACTTGGTAGTAGGTTGAAAGCCTTAGTTTGCTTATTTTTCTGTGTGGCAGAGTCACTGGAATAATCATCATCGGATGGTGGAGAAGCCTCTTTATCCTGGTAAATCTTTAGGTTGCTGGTGTGGTATGTGTTGCTTAATATCTTGCCAGTTTTGTTGTTCTTAAGTTTTACTCGTCCCTTGGTCAAGGATTCCACAACTAAATAAGGTCCAATCCAGCGTGGTTCCATCTTTGAACCTATGCGTTGAATACGGCGCTGATTCTTGATATAAACTATGGTACCAGCAGTGATTTCTTTGTTACTTTTGTGTCGGCGATCAAAGGCACACTTCTGGTGTTCTTGAGCAGAGTGGATGTTGGTACTGACGTCTGAGTGCAGCTTTTTAAGAATGCTTGACAGTGTATTTAGCACATCAGGGGTGGCATGATCTGAAATGGGCATGGGATCCACCGTATCATCTTTTGAGGGATTAAGGTCCATGGGAAGCTTGGCCTTCCGTCCATACATGACCTCAAATGGAGTAACCTTGGTTGAAGCATGCACAGATGTGTGATAGGCAAACAGAACACCAGGGATGAATTGATCCCAGTTGTTTCCTTGGTCATTGACAAGCTTACTAAGAGCTTCTTTAAGTGTCCGATTATCACGTTCCCGCTGGCCATTTGTTTGTGGGTGGTATGCAGATGAAATACGGTGATCTGTTTGAAAATGTTCCATCAGGTTGTCAATGATCGAGTTTACAAACTCTCGTCCCTGGTCGCTAATCAGAGTCTCCATACAGCCAAGGCGACAGATAACGGAGTACAAAAAATTTGCCACTGACTTGGCACTCTTATCTGGGACAGCTGTTGCTTCAGTCCATTTGGAGAAATGATCAGTGGCAGCAACTATATATTTGTTGCCATTTGATGTTTCCTGAAGAGGGCCAATCATATCAATCCCAACTAAGCTCCATACTTTTCCAGGCACTGATATACTGTTGAGTGGTGGAGCTTCCTTTGTGATTTTGGGATTTATAACAAAACATTTTTGACAGGCTTTCACATACTGGTGAACGTCATTTTTCATTCCCTTCCAGTAAAACCGGTCAGAGATTTTGGCTAAAGTTTTATCTCTGCCAAAATGGCCCCCAGATATTGGGTTGTCATGACAGGCCTTCAGGATATTTGGCAGTCGACTTTTAGTAAGAACCTCCTTTTCCCTATGATAAACAATTCCTCCTTGGGTTCGATATGGCTTTGCTGTTTGTCTAAACTGGGACTTGGCATTTGCACGTTTCTCAGGAGGTAGATCGTAGGTATACTGAGGGTACCTTTGTTCTGTTGCAGTGTAGAATCTCAAAAGCTGGTCATACAATTGATCTTCCATGGTTGTCAAAATTGGAAAAGATTTGGTGTCATAGAGAGCAGAGAGGTGTCATAGAGAACATACAAAACAAGTTATCATTAACTATGCACTGACAGGACAGCGCCATCTACTGTCAGTTCAGATCTGCACACTTTTCAACAAATAAGCAATAGGGTGAGAAAAACAGTGAAGTGATAACATTATGGCCTAGAGAAATACTATAAAAACTATTTTATACCCCCTGGTATAAAGTTTATCCCCCGGGGGTATACTATGGCCTAAGTCAGCTTTTGAATTTTTGTGCTGTTTCCTTCCTCAGTAAAAGGGTTCCCCGGCTTCCCCACAGTGCTGCAAGGGTGCCCCCAAGGTAGATAAACCCCTTTTCCAAGCGTATACAAGCCGTTGCTAGGATAAAGTGGTCATGTAAAATCCCATAGCAACCACCTAAGGGGTTAACCACCTATCCTTAAGTGCTGCGAGAGTGCCCCCAAGGTAGATAAACCCCTTTTTCAAGCGTATTCAAGGCGTTGCTAGGATAGAGTGATCATGTAAAATCCCATAGCAACCAGTAAAAGGTTTCCCCACCCACCCGCAGTGCTGCAAGGGTGCCCCCAAGGTAGATAAACCCCTTTTCCAAGCGTATACAAGCCGTTGCTAGGATAAAGTGGTCATGTAAAATCCCATAGCAACCACCTAAGGGGTTAACCACCTATCCTTAAGTGCTGCGAGAGTGCCCCCAAGGTAGATAAACCCCTTTTTCAAGCGTATTCAAGGCGTTGCTAGGATAGAGTGATCATGTAAAATCCCATAGCAACCAGTAAAAGGTTTCCCCACCCACCCGCAGTGCTGCAAGGGTGCCCCCAAGGTAGATAAACCCCTTTTCCAAGCGTATACAAGCCGTTGCTAGGATAAAGTGGTCATGTAAAATCCCATAGCAACCACCTAAGGGGTTAACCACCTATCCTTAAGTGCTGCGAGAGTGCCCCCAAGGTAGATTAACCCCTTTTTCAAGCGTATTCAAGGCGTTGCTAGGATAGAGTGATCATGTAAAATCCCATAGCAACCAGTAAAAGGTTTCCCCACCCACCCGCAGTGCTGCAAGGGTGCCCCCAAGGTAGATAAACCCCTTTTCCAAGCGTATACAAGCCGTTGCTAGGATAAAGTGGTCATGTAAAATCCCATAGCAACCACCTAAGGGGTTAACCACCTATCCTTAAGTGCTGCGAGAGTGCCCCCAAGGTAGATTAACCCCTTTTCCAAGCGTATACAAGGCGTTGCTAGGATAAATTGGTCATGTAAAATCCCATAGCAACCAGTAAAAGGTTTCCCCACCCACCCGCAGTGCTGCAATGGTGCCCCCAAGATAGATAAACCCCTTTTCCAAGCGTATCCAAGGTGTTGCTAGGATAGAGTGATCATGCTATATCCCATAGCAACCAGTAAAGGGGTTCCCCACCCACCCCTCAGTGCTCGTCAGTGCCCCCTAGGTATACAAAGCCCTTTTCCAAGCATATCCAAGGCGCCAAGACAACGAGCTGGCCCGAGCAGGGCTGAAGATTTCATGTCACATGTGACTATAGGGAGGGGGTGGGGCTTAGAAAGGGAGATCCCTGGCGTCACCAGAGGTGGAGGAGCTTGAAAAGGAGCAGTGCCCGATGGGAGGGGGAGCTGTTACCTAGAATAATGAGCAGCTTTCCCTCAGCTTACCCTGGGGGGTATAATCTGGCCTGGAGGGGTATACTTTGGCCTAGGCTATTTTATACCCCGGGGTATAGTTTGGCCTAGGCCAAAGTATACCCGGGGTATAATCTAGCCTAGGCCACTTTAACCCCGGGTATAGTCTGGCCTGGGGGTATAATCTGGCCTGTTACACCGGCACTCAGCTTCAGCGTGCAGGGAGGAAATCCCCCATGACGTCATATCTGCACGCCGGAGTTGAAAGAGGCCTTCAAACAGATGCTGGATCCCGGAGCGTGGTGCGCATGCGCGTCACCATCTTATTGAAGCCCAGCTATGCCAAACACAAGCCTCTAGTGCGCAAGTGCGCAGCCCTTTCTCTCAGTGCACTAAAACGGTACAGAAATCCCTCCCAGAACTATATATATTAATAAGAAGGATCTCAGAACTCCCTCCTCATTTCGTTCTCCCTATACTAGTATTTGGATAATATAAATGCCCGGATTCCGCCCATAATAACCTAACATCAGTCCAAAATACATACACTGATATGTCACACAGTGATCAGAGAACATTCAAAGAGACAAGAAAAAAACATCACATATCATAAAATAAGCAAACACACACATATAGCCTCCAGGTTGATCCGGGAAGTTCTTCCAATATATAGTGCAACTGAGTAGAGGCTTTTATACGATCTTCATAGGTTATCAATAAGTAGAAGGTCTCAGTCATCATAAGGGAGTAGGGAACCATGTCTCAAGCCATGACAAAATATGGTGTTTCATGTTAATAGGTTACTAAAATAAAAAAATACAACAATAAAACACATATAATAAAGACACAACAAGGTTAAAAACAGGCAGGGATTACAAATACGGGGCAAAGCTCAGTTTCTCATTTAATCCACTAGGAGACATAGTGCCAAGCTCCACAATCCATCTAGTTTCGGCCTGTGCTAGCATCTGCTTCAAATTTCCACCTCTTATACCTCCATGTATCCTATCGATTCCCTTCACTTTAAGGCCACGTGGGTCAGAATTATGGCACAACCTGAAGTGTTTGGGTAGGGTTTTCAACAGCAAAAGGTCCTCCACCTCCTTTGCCGCAAGGATATCCCTAACGTGCTCCCTTACCCTAATGCGCAGTTCCCTGGATGTTAGGCCAATGTAGACCTTAGAGCAGGGACACTGCGCAAAATAAACCACATATGAGGTGGTGCAGGAAATGTAATGATTAATAGTGTATTCCCGAGTGCCGTCCATAGTCATAAAGGTTTTAGCCCTTATGATATTATGCAGATTGCACGCCATACAATTCCCGCAAGGAAAGCACCCCCACCTTTGTTTTAAATTGCCAAAGGGACTTTTCTGGGGAACCACATAGTTGCTCTTCACCAGTTGATCCTTGAGATTTTTACTTCTCCTTGCCGTAATCAATGGTCTTGTGGAGATTTCTTTCCTCAAAATCGGATCAGTTTGGAGGATAGGCCAATGTTTAGTAAGAATCTGGCGAATAGTGTCCCACTGGCAATTGAAAGTTGAGATAAATCTCGTTTGGGGGTCACTCTTATCCTTCACTTTGCCACAGCTACCAAGTAGGCCTTGTCATGGGGTATATTTAGCCCGATGATACCCCTGTTTAATATTCCTTCGACTGTAGCCTCTCTCCTGAAAGCGGGCTCTCAAATCTTTAGCCTGTGCCTCAAACCCATCCACTGTAGAGCATGTCCGTTTAGCCCTCAAAAATTGACCACCACCAGTGTAATATCCAAAAAATCTATTTTACATTCATGCCACTTAGGCTACGTTCACATTAGCGTCATGCGACGCTGCGTCGCCGACACAACGCACGACGCATCGGAAACGCACGCAAAAACGCAACTTTTGTGACGCAAGCGTCGGACGCATGCGTCGTAAAACGCAGCGTTTTTGGTGCGTTTTTGGTGCGTTTTTACAAAAACGCAGCGTTTTACGACGCATGCGTTGTCAAACACTGATTAGATCTTTACACACAATTTAGTGTCTAGACACTAGATAACACCACCAATGAATAGAAGAGGGTGGGTCTAGTGTCTAGACAATCGATAATGCCACCAATGGGTAGATGGGGGTGGGTATTAATGTAATAGTGGTATATATACCCCGGCATACATTATTTCCAACCATAGAGCATCAAGATGGATCGTTCCATGGAGAGTATCTACCTCACTTTTCAGCTGGAATTAGCCCTTGCTATAGCTTATGCTTTTGCCTGTCAAGAACAGAGGAAAAGAGACAAACAACGGAGAAGGAGTCGTCGGCGTTTTTGGCTACACCCTATAGTGGAAGTCCGAGAGAGTCGTGGAGTGTACCATTGTCTTTTTGGCGAATTAAATGAGAACCAGGACAAATATTTTGAGTACACCAGGATGTCAAAAGACAGCTTCCGATATCTGCTGCGTCTGGTGGAAGGAGCCATTTCCAGGCAGGACACGCAGCTCCGTAAATCGATTTCCCCTGAGGAACGTCTGCTGGTGACTCTACGGTACGTAATGGAATGTGAAGGATTTATATGTTCTTGCCACTTTTTAAATTAACGTGTTTTTGTTTTTTGGGGTGGGGGATTGTAATTAAAAATGAAAAATTCTTTCATAACAATTAAATTAATTATATTTATTTATTTATTTTTCTTCTTGTCAGTTTCCTGGCTACCGGAGAGACATTGAGATCACTGCATTTCCAGTTTCGGATTGGAGTCTCAACACTGTCGGGTATTATTGCAGACACATGCCGCGCATTGTGGGACAACCTCAGGGAGGAATTTTTACCCATCCCTACAAGAGAATTATGGCATGCCAACGCCCAAAAATTTGAAAAAGTTTGTGATTTCCCTAACTGTATCGGAGCCGTGGATGGCAAGCACATTAGGATTACCAAGCCTTCAAGAAGTGGATCTCTTTTTTATAATTATAAAAAATACTTTTCCACCGTGCTGATGGCAATTGCAGGTGCGGACTGCAGGTTTCTCGCTGTGGACATTGGAGCGTTTGGTCGTGCAAATGATTCACGGACATTTAAGGAGTTTGACATGGGCCGAAGATTATACGAGAACAATTTTAATTTCCCCCATCCACGACCTCTTCCTAACACCGAAGGCCCGGCCCTGCCATTTGTTGTGGTTGGGGATGAGGCTTTTCAAATGTGTGGCAACCTACTTAAACCGTACTCTAGTCGGGGGTTGGACCGCACAAAAAGTATTTTTAATTATAGACTGTCCAGGGCCCGAAGAACTGTGGAGTGCGCCTTTGGCATTCTGGTCTCCAAATGGCGTATCTTAGGATCCGCAATAAATTTGAAAATTGAGACCGTGGATGAGGTGGTGAAGGCGTGTGTGGTTCTACACAATTTTATTATTGATAAAGAGAGAGTCAATGTTGAACTCGATGAACCCATACAAAATCCATTGCCTGATTATCAAGCTCATCCTCTGCGGACAACTTTGGAGATTGCTCATATGAGGGACCAATTTGCTGCATATTTTGTTTCCGATGTTGGCCGTGTTTCTTGGCAAGATCAAATGGTGTAATTCAACGTGTTGTTATGATGTTATGTAAACACTGTGGAGCCCATGTAACCATCATATGTTTGGTTATTAATGTCACCCGATTGTCTAATGCGTTGTGTTTGTTAATAAAGTTTATTGTGCCTTTCCGCCTTTCCGTTTTCACAAAACAAATCTCCCATCCGTTTTTCCATAGTAATTGTAAAAAATCCTATTTTATTGAAAGTAATGATTGTCCCACAAAATTTATGTGAGCACCAGTACCCAAATGGACTGTGACAAAACAATAAAATTTGCAGCCGTGAGTACCATAGTTTTGACGTATAAAACTTCATCGGCTCCCACCTTGTTAACCATAATTAATACTGAAGACTATTTTCATATGGAACCTGGCTTGACAAGGAGGGAAACTATCATGTTTGCAAAACTCTACAGAGTTAACACTATTGTACTCAGGATGGTAGAATTTGTCCAGAGTCAAATAGTGGCGACACTGTGAACATTGCTTCCACCTCACCTGACCAATATTTTAAAGGGAACCAGTCACCTGTATTTTGTGGGACTGGAACACCCCAAAACTCTGCCCATATGAGCCAAAAACAGTCCCACCAAATTCAGGTGACAGGTTCCCTTTAAGGTACATTAATAAAACTATTCTACAACGATAACTACCAGTGATACCACCGGACCGTGATCGTTGTTTATTGGTCGTGTGGTTGATGGAGAGCTGTCACACAGCCAGCTCTCCAGCAACCCAAAAAGAGCAAGTCCCGTGTAATCTGGGAAATGTTATGAAGCACATGGCCGTACTCACGATGTTTACCATTGTAAATGTAGTTATTAAAAATACAAAACAACATTTTATTACGGTGTGTGACACGTCCATCGCCGTCAGCTTTCCGTACTGTGCCAGCCCTAAACCACAGTACAGCGTTTATTATTAACGGTGTGCTCTGATTTACGGGCGGGAATCACAGTGTAAGTAATTGCGGAAAGATGACGGCGAGGGACGTGGTTGACACCTTTTTTGATTTGTGGGGTATTTTTTAATTTTTATTTGAGTGTTTAAAACACTGCGCTAGTAACCCAATATTACCTATTTTAAAATAAAGACATCGCTTGATCGGTGTCTAACTCGCCGATCCAACAATGACAGCGTGGGTAACAAAAAAAAATCATAATCATTCGTTGACACCCAAAATCTCACAGCAGGGGCTCTATCGTTTTACGATTACAGAAAAGATAACGTTGGTTACACAAATAAACCAACTTTATCTATACTGAAATCGTTGTGTGATGGTACATTTTAAACTTGACATATTGAGCAATGCTGGTTGTGTTTGTAACAGCTGATAGTACAATGAGCGCCAGGCCTATAAAACAATTAATAAAAAAAAATCTAAAAAATATTGTCAGACATTGCACATCAGGTGTTACAAAGACAATATTTGTGTATACGGCGCAAGGTGTCATTTGGTGAAAACTTTATTTGAGACAATAAAAACCAATTTTTTGTAAACCAAATAAATTTTTTATTTTGGGACAGGAAAAAAAATTAGGGACATAACATTACGGGGTACCTACATCCACAACTAAAGGGGATTGATATCCCTCACTTCTGGTGGGTGTGGAAGAGACCGAGGAGGAGGACGAGGAGGAGGAGGACGAGGGGGAGGAAGCAGCAGCATATTCAATGATACTTGACGGGATGCCGACATCCATCCACTGTTGGGATACTTCCAAAGCAGGTGAGGGAGGAGGAGGAGGGACGACGACCAGTGTCCTTGGCTGGCTACTCCGGCTCCGGGTCGACCCAGGCTGTGTTGACGGTGTGCTCCTTGTAGACCCAGGCTGGGTACTGGGTGTGCTCCGTGTAGACCCAGCCTGGGTACTTGGTGTGCTCCGGGTCGACCCAGGCTGTGTTCTGGTGGTAGTTGTGGGAGCAGCCATAGCCAAGGTCGTAGTGCTAGTCGTCGTCGTCTTGGTCTTCTTTTTTTTCCTCCTCTCTCCCTCTGTGTGTGGGTCGGCTTCCCGTCTGTGCCCGTGTGCCCTTGAAGGCCGGTCTTGCTCCGACCTTTGGGGCTCTGTTCTGTGGTGGCGGTGGCGGTGGCCCTCGTCACGCGGACCTCTGTGGTGGTGCTCTGCAGCAGGAGTCGGAGTCATGGCAGCCAGCGATGGTACTGTGGGCGCATTTGTCGCTGACTGCATGACCCGAGCCTGCTGCAGAGCAGTGACATAAAGATTGTTGCAGCCCTGCATGACCGAAATCTGGAGTTCCGGCGTAAGATGTTCAACCATCCCGTTGTGAAGGGCATTAAAAAAATGTTTCGCCGGCCTCGCGAGATCCGTTTCGATGTTTTCAAGACGCCGCTCGATATTTGACATTTTATCGCACAGCGCCTTGAAACCATTCTGAAAGACGGTACTCAAATGTAAAAATTCGGGCATGGGCGCCCTGTCCGAGGCCCGCTGACGCTGTCGGGAAGACCCGAAGGAAGGAGCGACAGAGGCCTCGGCCAGGGGAACATCTGATGGACCGGCTGCCGGTTCGCCAGATTGTGGTGGTGCAGACCTGCTCTCGCTGTGGGATGGCTGCGAGGCTTGAGATGGCGCTTTACAAAGGACCGCTCCAGAGGGTCGGACAGGCTCGCGGGTGCTGCTGTGTGTTCTGTGAAAACATAAGGAAAGCATTAGTATACTAAATATCAAATTTCACAGGCGTCATTAATTAACTTTACCGCCAGGTATCCATTACCGCCATTAATATTAACCTATTTTTAATCTTGACACTGCATATGCACCATCAATATTAAAAAAACACATTTATTTTATTCCAAATAGTCACCCATGATTGCGATTTAACGCCAGACAATTATGCTTACGTTGGAATTGCCATGACGTCACGGTCATGTGACCGAGACGTCATCACAGGTCCTTTGAGCTGAGCAAGCATGGGAACATAACCTGCCTTGCAGTGGAATGTATGGCGTGTCTATAATATTTTAATTATTTGTGTATAACTAAATCGGGGATACACCTGGATAGGTACTATACTAATCCCCTATGAAATATTGGCTGGGCATGGCCAATCTACTAGCTTTCTGTGTTCTGTATACTTCCGATTTCAGGGACATTACTAGTAAGTCACGCTCACCATTGTAATAATCCCAGAAGGGAGCTGCTGTGTAAAGTGTGAGAATACCAGAAATGAATATAAATTCGAGGTCAACGAGGCGTGAAAAGTAAAAACAAAATACTTTATTCACTTCAATCAGAAGCAGAGGATGAAACATCTGCACAATACAATAAAAACACTATCTACGTGTTTCAGGTCTGATGTTCCCTGTAACCTGAAACGCGTAGATAGTGTCTATGGTATTGTGCTGATTTTTCATCCTCTGCTTATGATTGAAGAGGATAAAAGTATGTATTTTTTACTTTTCACGCCTCGGTGAACTCACCTTTTTTTTTTTGTTTAAATACTTTGTACTTGCCAAAATAAATGGCTGGGCAATAAGCTAAGTGGCTGGAATGTAGTATGTGAATATGCATGTTGTAAAAACTAGGTGTGTGCATAGGTACTAGACTTACTCTCTGCTTTCAAGGACCGGTCTCAAGAATTGCAGTATACGGTTATACTTGTAAACCGAGGTCCTTGAAGCCGCTGCACCACTACGGGCCTGTCCTTCCTTTTTCAGGCCCCTCTTGAAACGGTCCTTCATGGAGCGCCATCTGGTCCGCAGTTTTCGAACTGTGTATAAATAAATAAAAAAACACAACAAAATTTAGAGAATATATTGACAACGATTACGCAACCGTGTGCAATACCAATAGAAGACATCACAGACGGTTGTGTAATCCTAGCATGATGGGTCACAGCAGCATTTTGGAGATACTTACGAAAACTAGCTTTGACCGTGGGGGAAGCGCTGTCGAAGCCATCCCACAGCAATTGTGCCACCTCTTTCCACATACACCGCAATATGCCCTGGTCCGCGTGCCGGGGGTCACGGCTGTCCCACAACGGGCCCCGTTCCTCTATGGATGCCACCATGAGGTCGATGTTGAGGGGTTCATCCAGGGCCCGTTGTGAAACCTAGAAAAAATGGAAAATATTAATTGTTGCAAGATAAATAAAAGTTGACCCTACCTCCTCCACCGCCACCTACCACACACAACACCACCCCATCCCGCCACCCCCCATACCCGCCCCCCAAAAAAAAAAAGTTTAAAAAAAAACTTACTCTCCGTCCTGCAACCACAGCTTGGCCCCGTGGTCTCTGCTCCTGCTCCGGTCTCTGCTCCTGCTCCCTCTCTTCCTCCTGGCTCTCCTCCTCACTTGAAGAAGCCTGCAAAATAGTTTACCAAAAAGTTGAGTGACCCATCTACAAATGAAAGCGAATATAGTAATAGTAGATCATGTACTCACCTCACTCCTCAGCGGTGGGGTGCTGGAATCACTGCCGCTGGCCATGACTATTAATGCAATTCTGAAATATAGAACAAAATAATTGTTCCTATGCTCCTATGCACAATCCAGCAATATAAAAAAAAAAACAAAAAAAAAAGGCATTTAAACCACAAACAACATTGCACTCCAACCTAACGCTGAGCAAACAACACTGCCACATTGATTAAATTAAAGAAACAATGGCTGAGACAACCCAATGCCAGATTAAACTAAAGCCTAAAGATAAGATCTACAACAGACCCCATGTTGTAATACCAAAAGTTTTTTTTTTTTTTAAAGTACAGTAATCCACGGAGCAAGAAACCCCAAAAACACAATAGATTTTTGAAAGGAAAAAAATGTAAATATTTAAAAACACCA
Source organism: Ranitomeya imitator (assembly GCF_032444005.1). NCBI lineage: Eukaryota > Metazoa > Chordata > Amphibia > Anura > Dendrobatidae > Ranitomeya > Ranitomeya imitator. The sequence continues at coordinate 199,317,881 of NC_091285.1, read as the reverse complement.
TACTTTACAATAAAACCGACAGGGCCGGAGACAATAGAAGGGCATACAACGCCATACATCACAGCCAGAAACATACAACAATGTCTTTACACAACCACAGTGCAGAACTACACAACTTGCAATAAAAAAATTATTACATGTAAAAGGGCGCATAATCATTCTATGCACTACCATACTTTACAATAAAACCGTCAGGGCCGGAGACTATTAAACGCCATCATATAACGCAATTTTTAAACATCACAACTGAATACAAAAAACACCACCAATCCAAATAATTGAAAATAAAATTCTATCCTGAAAAGAACAATCATCAAGGCCGCAGACACAATGAAACGCCATCCTATACAACGCCATACATCACAACCAGACTAAAAATACAACAATATCTTTAACCACAGTGCAGAATATAAAACACAACTTGCAAAAATAATTTTAAACCACATGTAGAAAATGCACAGAATCATTGTATACTTACATCTCTGGACAGCGGATAAGTAGAAGTGTTCTGGGATGTGTAGAAGTGTTCTGGTGATGGATTTCTTGCCTCAAGATGCTGCAGTAGAAGTGACAATCCAAACATTTTCTTTATATAGGGGGGATGTTTATCTACTGTTTGCACTGTCTAGACACTGTCTAGACACCTTTTTGTTCAATTTTATGTAACGACGCATGCGTCGTACAACGCACGCACGACGCACACACGCGACGCAAGTGCGTTGTCAATGTGTTTCAATGGAGATTTTAACGCAATGTCGACGCACGAGCGACGCAAGTGCGACGCATGCGTTTTTTAGACGCTCGAAAAATGCAACATTGTCGCGTCTCCGACGCCACCCAGGTGCGGTGAAACGACGCATGCGTCGTGCGTTTTACCGAAAACGCACGACAACGCAACGCATGTGTCCCCAATGTAAAAGATAGGGGCGCATGACGCATGCGTTGCCGTGCGTCGGCGACGCAGCGTCGCATGCCGCTAATGTGAACGTAGCCTTATAAGTTAACCTGATGTTATAGTTATTATTGTTCAAAGTGGACATGAACATCTCCAACTCAGGGACCGGGCCTTGCCAGATAATAAAAAGATTGTCAATATATCGAAACCAGCACTGCACATTGTCAGCGGCACATGCCCCCTCCCCGCGAAACACCTCCCTCTCCCAAAGGCCGAGGAAGAGGTTCGCGTAGGTGGGCGCACACACCGCCCCCATGGCAGTGCCACGTTTCTGCAAGTAAAACCGGTCCATGAATGTGAAGAAATTGTGATACAATACAAATTGCAAAAGTTCCAATAGTAGGTCGACAAGGGGTCCATCCATACTGCTCATCTCCAAAAAGAACTTCACTGTGCGCAGGCCATGATCATGGTCAATACACGTGTACAAGGACTCGACGTCCACGGTGACAAAGAGCATATCGGAGTCCAAGGAGAGACCATTGACCCTCACCAGGACGTCCGCAGAGTCCCTGACATAGGAAAGCAGCGTCTCCACCAAAGGTTTTAGATAGTTATCAATAAATTTACATATTGGGTCGCAAAGCCCTCCTATGCCAGAGACTGTCTGACGCTGGGGGAGGGGTCCGTGGGGTCCTTGTGTATCTTTGGGAGGAGGTAAAAGGTAGGGACTTTGGGAAATTTGGTCAACAGCCCATTCAACACCTTTTTGGGAATAATCCCCTTTTCCCAAGCATGGGTCAAAATTAAATCAAGTTGTAAAGAGAAGGTGGTCAAAGGGTTTTGAGGGAGAAGAGTATAGCTATTTTTTATCTCTGAGTTGTTTAAAGACTTCCCTCTCATATTTATACATAGGCCAGATCATGACATTTCCCCCCTTGTCCGCTGGTTTAATAACTACATCGTCTAAGGCTTTAAGTTGTTTTAAAGCACGTCTTTGACTTGGACTGAGATTGTCTCTCCTTATATTAGTGGAGATCTGTTTAAAATCTTCAGTCACCAGACGTGCAAAGATATCAATTTGTGGACAGATGGACAAGGGGGGGAAGGTCGTTGATCTGGGCATGGCTGACTTGAGAAATTTGACCATATTCTCTGACTCTTGCTCATTAAGTAGCCCCTCCAATATCTCCAATGCCTCCTGCTCAGTCTCACTGCAGACGCCGACATCCTCCCCTGAATGATGATGTAGCCTCCTCAGGACAAGTTTATGGCAAAAAAGATTGAGGTCCTTCACTGCTGTGAAAAAATGAAAGCCATTAGTAGGGGAAAAGGATAAACCCAGACCCAACACCTCAAGTTGTGCCTGAGATAATGTGTGTGTGGAAAGGTTAATTACCTCAAGATTGTTGTTGGCACTACGAGTCTTTTTGACATATTGCTGTGGGGGAGTGATTTTCCTTTTATTGTACTTGTTGTTTCTCTTAGCGTTTCTAACATTCAATGTGGCAGAAGAACTCTCGCCATGTGATTCATTACTACTCTGTCTGGGTTCATCCACCGAAGTAAAAGAGGACATTGATCCAGATCTTGATCTACCCAGTCTCCTAATTTTGTTAATTTTCCTCCATTTATACATAGTTTTATTTTGAAAATCAAGATTGTCCCGCTGGAATTTCCTTGATTTGAAACCAACAATTTCTTTTTCCAAACACACCACTCACACAAAGAGTGTTTAGAAAAGATAACAAATTTTATTAATTTAAAAACACAAATCATAAATACCATATTGTAATGTTAAGTAAGAGGTATACTTGTACTTGTGGTTCTGGCGATGTACTTGTATACATCGCCAGAACCACATCACCAGAATGACTATTATTACATCAGTACATGGCCAGTACTACCATTATAACATGAATACAGCACAAGAACATCATCAGTATATGAATACATCACTAGAACAATGATTAGTACATAAATTCTAGTGATGAGCGAATACATTCTTCACTATTCATAACTCGCACAAATAGTACGGTATTCGGGCTATTTATTACTTGGGGAGTAATTAAATATTCACCTCGGTATGTTCAAGTGAACTGCCCACCATATTTGGCACTTTATCTGCAGCCAATGAACATGATGGCCTGGCTTGCTAATCACAGTAATGACAGCGCCATCATTGGTGTGGCATTACTGTGATTGGCTGGCCTTCCAGTGTTTTATGGACAATAGTTTCAGAGTAGAAAGAGTGAAAGGAGAGTAGGGAGAGTGACAGAAAGCCATAGTGAGCATTATTTATTCCAAAAAGCTCTTTTAAGAGCTGAAGATTGATTGTAAAGAGATTACTTGTTTGTTATGTGGGGATTTAAGTAGGGAGAAATTTAATAGGAGGGAGCATGAAAGGCAGGCAGGCACCTGGGTGTTCTATCATTGCAAGTACATGCTGCAGATCTATGCTATTTTCCACTGTGTTGTATGGTAGTTAGTATTATGAATAGGCTGTGGGATTAGGGTGAAATAGGAAGGCTGCCATCCACTACCAAAAATATAAAAATCAGCTATTTGTAGAGGGAAATAATATTATGTAGTACCAGCATATACAAAACCATTTTTAGGAGCTACATAATATTCCTGTGTAGCAGGCTATAAAAAAATTTTTTTACCACAAAATAATATTCGTTGGTGGCAGCATATAGTAACATCGTACGTGAAAATTTAGCTTGGGCAATAATCTTCATTATTCCGCATTTGGAGTGTGCCAGCAAGACGATTGAAAAAAAATCAAAATTTTCAATTGGTTTAAAAAATAGTATATCTTTATCTAGCAGTTGTGCTACTAGCGCAATCCAGGTAGAAATAATCTTACGTGACAATTTAACAAGGGCAATAATCTTCATTACTCCACATTTGGAGTGTGTCATCAAGGCAATTAAAAAAAAATCATAATTTTCTATTAGTTTAAAAATATAGCGTATCTTTATCTAGCAGTTGTGCGACTGGCGCAATCTGGGTAGAGATCATTTTACGTGACAATTTAGCAGGGGCAATAATCTTCATTACTCCGCTGTTGTAGTGTGTCAGCAAGGGAATCAATAGGGAGTACAAGTTTCACAATTCCACAATGTGCTAAGCTTTCACAAAGTACAGAACATTAGCCACGTGGGGTATACATACATGACCACTAAGTATTTGTTGCAGAAGCAGGAGGAGGTGATTTCATGAACAAAATGGGTTTTGATGGTAAGGGATGGATGTTAAGACAACTTCCCAAACAAAACATTTGAGCTGTTTTTATATTACAATGCTGTCATTCGTAGGGCTTACAAATCCATTGGAAATCCAGCCCTTGTTTCTATTTTAGAAGAGTCAGCCTATCTGTATTTTCCGTTGAGAGGAGTGTGGGCCTATCCATTATGATTGCATCAGCCCAACTAAAAAAACACTCAGACAACACACATGCAGCAGGGCATGGTAGCACCTCCAATGTGTAGAAGGAGAGGTTGGGCCAAATGTGGAGCTTGGACAACCAATAGTTAAAGGGCACTGAAGATTACCCTCAGACAACGCTGCTGGGAGAGATACCAGCTCTTTTCACCCTCAAGGATTACAGAGGGGGAATGCACACCAGGTGTAACTAAGGGTGGGGGATATGTCCACCAACTGGCACATTTTCATGAAGCCGTCATTAGTGTTGAGCATTCCGATACCGCAAGTATCGGGTATCGGCCGATATTTGCGATATCGGAATTCCGATACCGAGTTCCGATATTTTTGTGAAATCGGGAATCGGTATCGGGATTAAGATTCATGTGTAAAATAAAGTATAAAAATAAAAAATATTGATATACTTACCCTCGGACGCGCCCTGGTTGTCACCGCTGCAACCGCCATGCTTCCATTCTTAGGAATGAGCGCGTTAATGACCTTCAATGACGTCGCGGCTTGTGATTGGTCGCGTGAGCGGTCACATGACCGCTCAGCGACCAATCACAAGCCGCGATGTCATCAAAAGTCCTTAACGCGCTCATTCTTAGGAACGGAAGCAGCGGTGTCAACCAGGGCGCGTCCGAGGGTAAGTATATCAATATTTTTTATTTTTATTCTTTATTTTACACATGAATCTTAATCCCGATACCGATTCCCGATTTCACAAAAATATCGGAACTCGGTATCGGAATTCCGATATCGCAAATATCGGCCGATACTTGCGGTATCGGAATGCTCAACACTAATGACGGCTTCATGAAAATGTGCCAGTTGGTGGACATATCCCCCACCCTGAGTTACACCTGGTGTGCATTCCCCCCCTGTAATCGTTGAGGGTGAAAAGAGCTGGTAGCTCTCCCAGCAGCGTTGTCTGAGGGTAATCTTTTTAGAAAATCTTCCACAATGGCCCTCTGGCATACATGCACTGAAAATGGCACGTCTGCCTCAGACATGAGAGAAGCAAATTTCTCCTTGTATCATGGGTCAAGAAAACTGTACAACCAGTATTTCATATTGGACAAAATGTGTTTTTCACCCAAGGGTCCTGGGAAAGGCATCTGAACATGATCTCTGCCATGTGTGGCAGACTACAAAGAGTCAAACGTTCAGTGTCCTCACCAGGAAGAACACTAACCATCCTCTCCTCCTCATGACACATAGCCTCCTCCTACTCCCCTTCAGGTCATCCTTGCTGGACAAGTATGAAGCTGTGATTAGGAGTCCCCACTGTAGCACAGACCAAAAACTCATGTTCTGCCTCCTCCTCCTCATCACCCAATGTTTTTGAGAATATTGTGTGAGGCTGGGCTGTGTGGTATCAGCCACTGTATCGTGCTCCATACCCACCTGCTCGGCATTCAAAGCTTTCTCTTTGAGATTCAGCAGCGAATGTTTTAATAGACAGAGCAGCGGGATGGTTACGCTGACAATAGCATCATTAGCGCTCACCATCTTGGTGCAGTACTCAAAGTTTTGAAGAACATCACAAATGTCATCGATCCACACCTACTCGGCAGTTGTTATGTGTGGGGGCTAAGTGCTACTCTGATGGGCATTGAGAAGCTGGAATTTAGACACTGCTCTCTGCTGCTCACTAAGCCTTGCCAACATATGAACCACTTACTGCCTCAACACATTTATCTAACTATCCCTGTGTTGGCCATTCAAAATTTTCTTAATAACCAGGATCCTTATAACTTGTTTTCACACGCTTTATGCATTTAATAGCCCTCTGTGTCTATACTTTTACACATACTGGTTTGTAACTGATTCATGAAGCATTACATGAACACCCAATTTCTTACATTATGGCTGGTCATAACAATGAATACAATTGTTACCATCCACCTTTTGTGTGTCCCATGTTTCCTCATAGATTGAAAGCTTGCAAGCAGGGCCCTCATTCCTCTTGGTAGCTGTTGTTTATGTGATTATTGTTATTCTGTAATGTCTTTTATCGTCTGCACAAGTCCCCCCTAAAATGTAAAGTGCTGCGGAATATGTTGGCGCTATAGAAATAAAATTATTATTATTAAAGGTCGAGTTATAGCATGTGGGAAGATCGCAAATCAGTCAGTGACAAGGCAAATGAAAGCGTTGCTGCAGCAAAGCTAGTCTGCTGAAAGCCTGAGATGACTTTCCGAAATGTGCGCTGACCCGGCGTACCTTGGCAAGTGGGTCCGGTGTTGTGAATTCTGTGGCAGAGCTCCCTCCTGTGGTCACAAGTGGTACTTCGGCTGATTCTCTCTGTGAGCTTCCGTTGGTGGAGGAAAGTGGTACTGCGGCTTCTGAGTTTCCTTCCTCAGGTGATGTGGTGAAGTCGTTAGGTGCTGCTCTATTTAACTCCACCTAGTGCTTTGATCCTGGCCTCCAGTCAAAGTTCTAGTATTGGACCTGTTTCCTCCTGGATCGTTCCTGTGGCCTGCTGCTCTGCATAGCTAAGTTCCGCTTTGCTATTTTGTTTGCTGTTTTTTTCTGTCCAGCTTGTCTATTTGTTTTTTCTTGCTTGCTGGTAGCTCTGGGACGCAGAGGGTGTACCTCCGTGCCGTTAGTTCGGTACGGAGGGTCTTTTTGCCCCCTTTGCGTGGTTGTTTGTAGGGTTTTGTGTTGACCGCAAAGTTACCTTTCCTATCCTCACTCTGTTTAGTAAGTCGGGCCTCACTTTGCTAAATCTATTTCATCTCTACGTTTGTCTGTTCATCTTAACTCACAGTCATTATATGTGGGGGCTGCCTTTTCCTTTGGGGTATTTCTCTGAGGCAAGGTAGGCTTATTTTCTATCTTCAGGCTAGCTAATTTCTCAGGCTGTGCCGAGTTGCATAGGGAGCGTTAGGCGCAATCCACGGCTGCCTCTAGTGTGGTTGGAGAGGATTAGGGATTGCAGTCAGCAGAGTTCCCACGTCTCAGAGCTTGTTCTATGTTTTTGGGTTATTGTCAGATCACTGTATGTGCTCTGACTTCTATGTCCATTGTGGTACTGAATTACCTCATCATAACAGTCCGGCAAGTCAGGGTATGTTTTTAAAAACCGCTGTACAATCAAGTTCAGCGCGGGGATCATGCATAGAACGTGTTTACCAGCTTGCCGAGCTTTAAAGCCGCTACAAAGTTACACCCATTATCACACAAAACCAGACCTGGTTGGAGAATCAGCGGGGAAATTCACTGATCGGTCTGTTCTTTTATCACCTCGGTTGTGTTGTGAGTTTTAACACTAGTGATGAGCGAAATTGTTTGGTAAACAATCGCCAAACATATCAGCACAAATCTGGCACATTTGGATTCGTGATCAGAAACACGAGCAAAATTTTATAAAATCTGAACAATGGGTAACATTGGGTAAAAAGTGCGGGAAAATATTTGCATTGCCACAAAAATACTTTCACGAGTGTTTGGCACGTGTTTGATGAGAGGAGGGAATGGCAGAGCTCAGAGGTGCGGCGTTCTTTTAAACTTTTTTTTTCTCCTAACTTTATGTGTGCACAATGCGCCTAGCCAATCAGGGCACAGGAAACACCCACAATATTCTGACACAACGGTTTCTGTCATTGGCTGCTGAAATTACATGTCCCTCTCCATATAAAGAGTGGACATCATGTTTTAGCACCATTTTGACACTGCAACAGTGCAGAGAGGCCTCTCCTGATGCTGGCACTGTTAGCAGCAAGATTTTAGCTAGTTAGCTAGGCGGTTGTATATCAGTCACATAGTGTAGCTAGCTAGTGTCCAGTGTGGCTGATAATTTTACCTTCCAGCTTTTTTTTTGCCATTACTGAGGTCCACAAAGAAAGCCAGCAGGGTACATGTCTTACATGTGTGCTGTGCACTGCTTCAATTTTGTTCCATGCACGAGTATAGCATTCTAAATAATATTTTTTCACTAGCTATATGTGAAATAGCCTGCTGTATCCCACCTTTTTATTTAGTGCTGTGGTGATGTGAAAATGTCTGCAGAGACCTAATGCACATTAAAAAAAAATTATAATTTTTAATTTGCAAAACGTTAGACAGACCGCTGTATCACACTTTGCCATTTTGATTGGTTGAAATTTAGCTTTAGAGGCCTGATCCACAGGCCACAAAAAATCTTCTATTCCTAGTGTCGTAGAATAGGGGATCTGACTTTAAAATAGCTTGTAGCATCTAGTGTGTTATAGAGACCTGATCCAGAGGCCACCAAAAAAGTTTTGTGTTCCAATCGTCATACAGTAAAGGACATCTGACTTTCATCTGACTTTCAAATTGTTTGTAGCATATCTTCTTTATCATACAGTCCTCATCCACGCTCAAACAATTCTTTATTCTGTGACTAACACAAAACAGCACGCCATATTTCACTTTGGAATTTACTGTTGCTGAAATTCAGTTGTTTGCAGAGGTGGTGCAGAGCTTAAAATCTATTTTTTTCTTTCTAATACTGTGCTCCTACTACACTATCTCGGCAACATGACTGTGAAAAAGCAAGACCATGGTGGAAGGGGAATTAGGCTTGCAGTTCAAGGTGTACGCGGAGTAGGTGATAATGTTTGTGAAAGCACTAGTGAACCAATGTCACGTCATATGCAAAGACAACTGACAACTTCTGTTACTGGACGGGCTACTCCACTACCTTTCTTTGGCAGACGCACAGCGGTATGCCCTGTTGATGAAAGAAAGAGCATATGCTCGAGTGGATGGCAAGCACAGCTTCAAGTGGCCTCTCCTCCTCTTCCTCCACCTCAACATCACACCCAGTACAGTCCACAGGGGTGGCACCCAAATTCCCCTTGCTTCCCCACGCATCTTGACTCTACTACTTTACAACTGACTGTACAGAATCACGGATGGGTGAGTCTGAAGAGCTGTTCACACATTATATGTCATGGTCATCAGAAGTGTATTCAAAAGCTTCACAGAGTCAAGAGGAGGAAATCTGCACCTATGCCCAAATTTTTTTTAGCTTGGATCCGGGTCAGGATGAATTAGGGTTCGATCAGCATTCTGACCCTCGTCATCAGACGTTAACACCTGTGGGGGTAGGTGAACCTGATGAGACTCAGATATCTGAGGCTTATGCAGACTGTACTGTGCTGTAAGGGCAGGAAGAGGAGGTGGGTGACCCCAAAGGCGAAGAATGTGGTAACACAGAGGATAATGATGAGGTCTTAGATCCCAGTTGGCGTGAACATAGAAGCACACAGCTGAGTAAGTTATCTGAGAAGGAAGACGAGGAGGTTACATTACGCCGTACATCGCAGACACGTAGTGATGCAGCCACGATGAGCAATGCATCCTCACCCACAACTGTAGCTTAGACCAGCAGAGTCCATGGGTCTGCAGCTCACAGAGGTGGCAAGGGTTGCCTAGCCTCGGGCTTTTTTGATACTGCAAAGGATGAACCAACTCACGTAATCTGCCAACTTTGCGGAAAAAAAACTGAGTCGAGGTAAAAAGTGTAATAATTTGACTACTACATGTATGAACCTTCACATGCGTAATCAGCATAAATTACTGTGGGAATCCCACTGCGCAAATACGTGAACCAGCAGACCTCAACAACCAATCAATCGCATCTGCTGCTTCTTCCTTCTCCCCTGTTACCATGCCAACTATTGAGAAGCAGGTCTTCAACCACAGAACCTTGGGTTTTTTACTCGCTCCAGTCACGCTGACTGAGAGCCCGCTGTCAGCTATAATGTAAGCGGACATGCCTGCTGTTTTTGACCGATCTCAAAGAATGAGCACACCACAACTTTCTCAATCGACCGCAACATCTCCTACTGCACCTCTCTCAGGGTCTAGCAGTTTGTCCAGTTTACTGTACTCCACTCTCTCTCAACACTGCTGCCAGCCCACGGTTCCGCAGTTGTGGTCACGTAGAAGATCGTTTCCTCTTATGCATGACAAAGTTAAAAAGTTGAACTCCACTATCTCCAATCTGTTGGCCACAGAAATGCTGCTGTAACAACCCTGTCGGCATCACTGCATGGCCTTCCATTCCCCACCTGCCTGCTACATCTACTCACTCACCCAGTGCCATGCTGTGAGATCTGTCTGCTGCTGGTTCCATGCCATGTGCTTCATGGCGGCCTGCTCTGTGTACACTTCCTGGCCGTGTGCATAGGGGGGCGGCGCCAGCCACTCCGGATTCTTATTGAGACTGTGTGCACCTCCCTAAGGTGCTTCTGGCCAATTGCCAAATGGCCTCCTGTATATAGGGCAGCTCCACCCTGTGGTCTGGGCCTGTGCAATGTGTTAGCTCAGTTAGTGTTTTGCTTCTGAGTTTGCCAGGTCTAGCTCTATGTTACTCCCTCTCTGGAGGCTTTTCTCTGTGCTTTTGCCTTGATCTTTGTCTGCCCTCCAGGAGGCAGAATATCCTGGTCCCTGTGTCTTTGTCCCTGTGTCTTTGTCCTTGTGTCTTGTTCCATTGCCTTGTCTGTACTTAGTCTTATCTCGGTCTCCTTGTCTGTGGCTTCCTTCCCTGCTGTGTCTTTCCTTGTGTTCTCAGTCTGCTTACACTCCGCACTCTTGCGACTCTGCCTGCTCTGCATCTTGGTGGCTTTACCGCTGCTCCGCACTTCTGCGGTTCTGCTCCGTCTTACTCTGCTCTGCTCCCGTTGCTGCAGAAACCTCTTGCTGCAGTTCCTCTCTGCAATCCTTGCGGTTCCACTTTGCTTAGCTTCTGCAGTATCTCTTGCTGCAGCTTCTCTCCACATTCTTTGTGGCTCTGCTCAGCTTTTGTCGCTACGCTACCGCTTGCTGCTTTTCCATTCCTATCTGCAGTCTTTCACTCCTCTCCTGTGTGAACAGGTCCCTACCTGTTCCTCCAAACTATATATCCCTACCTGTTCCTTCATCTCACTCACAATTGGACTGCACTCGGGTGTCATCTGAGTGCAGCCTGATTCTAATATCTCATCAGCTAGTCCTGTTTCCTGCCGTCCTAGCCAGTCCTGTCTCCTGCCGTCCTAAGTCAGTCCTGTGTCTCCTGCCGTCCTAGCAAGCCCTGTGTTCTCTGCTGTGTCTCTGCCAGCCCTGTGTTCCAAACTACATATCTGTACCTGCACGTCCAGTGTGAACAGGCCCTTACCTGTTCCTTCATATACCACATCAACCAGTCTTGTGTTCTCTGCCGTGCCTCCCAATCCTGTGTTCCTGCCAGTCCTGCCGTTCCTGCCCTGCCTTCCAGTCCTGTGTTCCTGCTGTCCTAGCCAGTCCTGTTTCCTGCCGTGTCTCTGCCAGCCCTGTGTTCTCTGCCGTGTCTCTGCCAGCCCTGTCTCAGCCGTGCCAGCCTACTCTTCTGTGTTCCAGCCGTGCTCTTCTGCCAGTCCTGCCTAATGCCCGCACCAATCCTGGTGTTCCTGTCTCCCAAGTGGGATCAGCAGCCACAGCCAGACACCACCCTGGAGTAGCACCTGGCAGCTGCCTGCTGCACAAGCCTGTCCTCACCATCAGAGGCTCCAGTGAAAACCCAGGCAGCTGTTATAGTCACGCCCCTTCCAGGGTAGTCTGGTTTGTGGCACAGTGGGGCCACAAAACCCCCGAGCTCACGCCCATCAGTCAGGGCGTGAGCGTAACAGCTGCCTTTCCGCCTGGTAGATACAGATGGTTTCCGAAAGCTGATGGCTGTCGAAGTCCCCAGTACCAATTTCCCAGTCACCATTACTTTTCTAAGAAAGCTGTGACTGCCCTACACCAGCATGTCGCAGACAACATCACCCGTTCCTTGACTAAATCTGTCTGGCAGGGTGCATTTCAGCACAGCCAATGGAAGAGTTAAGGTACCTTCACACAGAGCAACTTTCCAACGATCACGACCAGCGATACGACCTGGCCGTGATCGTTGGTAAGTCGTTGTGTGGTCGCTGGAGAGCTGTCACACAGACAGCTCTCCAGCGACCAACGATGCCGAAGTCCCCGGGTAACCAGGGTAAACATCGGGTTACTAAGTGCAGGGCCGCACTTAGTAACCCAATGTTTACCCTGATTACCATTGTAAATGTAAAAAAAAAAAAACACTACATACTCACATTCCGGTGTCTGTCACGTCCCCGCCGTCAGCTTCCCGCACTGACTGTGTCGGCGCCGGCCGTAAAGCACAGCACAGCGGTGACGTTACTGCTGTGCTTTACGGCCAGCGCCCATAGTCAGTGCAGGAAGCTGACGGCGGGGGACGTGACAGACACCGGAATGTGAGTATGTAGTGTTTTTTTTTTTACATTTACAATGGTAACCAGGGTAAACATTGGGTTACTAAGTGCAAAGCTGAGGGCTGCTATTTTTAGGCTGGAAGGGCATCTTACCAGCCTGAGAATACCAACCCCCAGATGTGAGCTTTAGCAAGGCTGATTGTCAAAAATGGCAAGGAACCCATGCCGTTTTTTTAAATTATTTAATTTTTCTAAAAACAAAAGCATGGGGACCCCTCTAATCTTGATAATCAACCAAGCTGAAGCTGACCACTGTGGGTTGCTGCTCCTAGTTGTGAGTTTTGCCTGGCTGATTATAGAAAATACAGGGGAACCCACGCTGTTTTTTTCATTTATTTATTTACAGTGCAGGCACTATAGTGAGAACCCCCATCAGCCGCTCCTGCTGTTACTGTTATTAGCAGCAGCAGGGATAAGCTGATGGGAGTAATAGTTCCATCAGCCACTGCCCGCTGTCTCTTTTATCACTTAAATGTAAGTCTCATCATTCTCCCCTGCTCGCGCCGATCGCCGGCAGGGGAGAAAGATGAAAGCCATGTTCAGCACTTGGCGCTGAGGAACAGCGCTTACTGTAACACTTCTTCTCTGGCACAAGTCCATGAGGCACTGATGCGGCACACGCATGCCACACGTGTGCCACAAGTATTACACACACAGACACTGACATCTCCGGTACCGGAAATATCAGGACATGTGAAAGAGCCCTTATTGCGGATTTTTATGTTTGGCTGCTTTCACACTCTTCAGTAAACAAAGCTTTTTATTGCAAAAAATTGTTTTTGCATCACCACATTTTGAGAGCTATAATTTTTCCATATTTTGAAACCGAGTCATGTGAGGTCTTGTTTTTTTTTGTGGGACAAGTTGATGTTTAAATTTGCACCATTTTCAGGCATATGACATATTTTGATCTCTTTCTATTCTGATTTTTGGGAGGCAGAATAAACAAAAACCAGCAATTCATGCATTTCTTTTGGGGGGCGGTTTGTGCCGTTCCGTGTGTGGTAAAATTGATAAGGCATTTTTATTCTTCAGGTCAGTACGATTACAGCGACATCTCATTTACAGTTTTTTATCGGATTTTAAAACGCTCCGGATTATAAGACGCACCCCAAATTTTGAGGAGAAAAAAAAGAAAAAATATTTTTTTATAAAATAGTGGTGCTTCTTATAATTCTTGCATCTTATAGCTTACTGGGGGTGGTGGCTGCGCTGAAGCGGGGTCCCATGGTTGCTGCTGGAGGAGGCAGAAGTGGGGTGATGCTGCAGGCTGATGGCAGGGATGAGGGGGGCTCCGATGTACGGCACGCTGCTGCCTGGGTCTTGTGCTGCTGCCGGCTGTCTCCTGGTGCCCGGTGGTTGCTGGCCGGTGTTGCGGGTGTTTCCAGTGTCCAGTGGTGCTGCTGGTGTCTCCGGTGCCTAGCGGTGCTGCGGGGGTGTCTGGCGCTGCCTAGGGCTCTGCCGACATTTTGCGACAGGCCAGAACCCCAGCACTTCCACAGTTCCATGTGCGGTGGTCTCCGGGAATATAGCCACCACCGGGACTGGCATATGCACAGATGATGATCTCGGGACCAAGATCTCGAGAGATGAGATCTCAGGCACCCGGAAACACCCAGACGTCCCCTCATCCCAGCCTGCAGCCTATACTCATGGTATCAGTAAGGCATGTTCGCTTTTTAAGATGCATCCCCATTTTCCCCCCAAGTTTGGGGGAAAAAAGTGAGTCTTACAAAGCGAAAAATTTCTCTTTGATAGCATGTTATTCCACTTTTTGTTCGGTGGTATAATGATAAAGCATTGTTTTTTGCCTTGGTTTTTATTTTTTTTTATGGTGTTCACTAAAGTGGTTAAATAGTGGGACAGTTTTATATGTCGGGTTGTTGCGGACACGGCGATACCAAATATGTGTACTTTTGTTGTTTATATTTAGAATAGATAGAATATAAATAGTTTTTTTATTATTTTTTATTTTTTAAAATATTTTTACAATTATTATAAAAAAATAATTTGTACCATTTTTTCTAACTTTTTTACTTAGTCCCACTATAAGACAGTTATTTTTTGCAGGCTGATCACTTCTGCAGAATGGAGATGAAGCAACATCTGCATGCTATAGAAACTGTCAGCTCCGCACTGACAGAGAGACTTGCTGAACATGCACTGCACATGATGAGCAAGTGTTCTAGCTCTGGTGACGACGACATTGGGTCACCATGGCCAGGGCCGGACTTGGACAAAAATTCAGCCCTGGCATTTGAAGTTACACAGGCCCACTTGTCACATGGTGACTGTATAATATCTTTGTACACTTGTAGGCAGGGCCGGTTTTAGGCAAAGTGGGGCCCTAGGCAAAGTGTAAAATGGGTCCCAAATGCTAACATATTGCACATCACACAAAAGCATTTCGGTTGTATTTACAAGCGCTGAGTTCAGGCCGCTAAATGAGTTTGATCGACATTACTGAAGTTGCTCAACACTTGTTTCCCGGCCTCTTTCCACAAGGTGAGGAATAATGATGGGGAAAGAACGATCACTAATAGATCATGTTATCAGCAGCACATCTACAGTTTACACCGGCGATGTGCTGCTAAGAACAATGATTTTTGTTCCAACAAAAACCATCTGAATATGCAGCATTTTACTTGTTTAGTAAAATACACCCCATAGTCCTCCATATATTATAATGTGCACCACAGTCCTCCATATAGTATAATACACTCCCTATAGTCCTCCATATATTAAAATACACTGCTCAGTCCTCCATATAGCATAATACACTCCTCATAGTGCTCCATATAGTATAATGCACCGCAATAGTCATCCATGTAGTACAATTCACTTCCCATAGTATAATGCACCCCATTGTTCTTCATATAGTATAACGTATTCCCCATAGTCCTCGATACAGTATAATGCAGCACACATAAAATATAATGCAGCCACCACCCTACAGAATATAATGCAGCCACCCCAGAGTATAATGCAGCCACCCCAGAGTATAATACAGCCACAACATAGAATATAATGCAGCCCCCCTCATAGTTTAATGCAGCCCCCACATAGAGTATTATGCAATCACCCCTCAAAGAATATAAATATAATACAGCCATAGACTATAATGTAGCCCAGAATAGAATACAGCCCACCTCCCCACAGAATATAATGCAGCCCCATCAGAGTATGATGCAATCATCCCTCATAAAATCTAATACAGCCCCCCATAGAATATAATACAGCCCACTTCACCATAATATATAATGTAGCCCCCATAGAATATAATGCAGCCCCCCATAGTATATAACACAGCCTGCCCCATAGAATATAATATACCCCTCATAGTATATAGCAAAGCCCGCATAGTATATAGCACAACCCACATAGTATATAGCACAACCCACATAGTATATAGCACAACCCACATAGCAGATAACACAGCCCACGTAGCAGTATACAGCACAGTCCACTCAGTAGTATACAGCACAGCCCACACAGTAGTATACAGCACAGCCCACACAGTAGTATACAGCACAGCCCACACAGTAGTATACAGCACAGCCCACGTAGCAGTATGCAGCATGCCAATGTAGTGGTATATAGCACAGTCCACGTAGCAGTATACAGCACAGCCCACGTAGTAGTATACAGCACAGCCCACTTAGCAGTATACAGCACAGCCCACATAGTTGTATATAGCACAGCCCACATAGTAGCATACAGCACAGCCCACATCTTTCCTCCCCCCGAGAATGGCCCCACAGTCCAGTGAAAAAAACAAAAACACACTCCTCACCTTTCCTCGTGCTCGCGTTGCTCCCTGCTCCTGTCTCGGAAGCTGCCGCTGCACTGCCTGGCGCACAGTGAGTGCACGCGCACTCGCAGTGTCAGAGGCAGAGCGGGGAATGATGGGAGAGGGGGCGTCAGCAGATGCTCTCTCCTCCATCATTGCATTCAACTGTACCGGCATCATAGACATAGACGCCGGTATAGTTGAATGTAGCGGTGGCGGCGCTGGTGGGGGGGGGGGGGTGAGTCGGCGTGCAGCGGCCCAATACTGGCACCGGCCCTTCTGGCATTTGCCAGAAGTGCCTGATGGCCATTCCGGCCCTGACCATGGCAATGATCGGGACACCGCATCACACTGTGGGGTCTCCGATCCAAAGGCAGAGGGGCTGTCAGCCCTCTGTCGGCTTCCAGGATGCTGCAATTGTGTTCGATCTGTTGGTCTGTCAGAATTCGCTGACACCTAGCAGCGATCGCCCGTGCACCCCACTCATGTGCGGGCAATCTCAATGACATAATATTCTGTCCATGGTCAAATAGGCCCCGGTCACATAGACAGAATATTACGTCTAATGTCAGAAAGGGGTTAATACAGAACCACCATTGGTACATGAATACAGCACCTGAATCATCACCAGTAAATGATCACTAAAACCATTATCACCATCTCAAAGTTTATTACCAAAATCAATTACAATGTCACATCAGTCAGACATACAGTACATGTGTATAGCATGAAACTAAAACTCCCAGTATGTCCTTAACAATGGTAAGGAGATACTGGAAGTGGTTGTTAGGCCTCTTTCACACTTCCGTCTTTTTGCTTCCGTCAAAATCCATCGGTTTGTGAAAAAAACGGATCCAGCAAATCTTTCTGCTGGATCCATTTTTTTCTCATAGACTTGTATTAGCGACGGATGGCCTTCCGCTTCATCCGTCGTGCGCAGGATCCATCGTAAAATCGCTGTCCGTCTGGCAGAGCCAACGCACATAGAAACATTTTTTTCTGTATGTCAGAAAATCACCCAGCGACAGATCCTGCACTGTCCGTCATTGGCTATAATGGAAGCCTATGGACGCAGGATGAGTCGCTGACCGTCAAAAACAGGATTCCAGCGACGGATCCCGTTTTTTCAAACTGAGCATGCCTGGAAGGATTTTCCATTCAGGGGGAAAAAATCTCTCTCTCTCTCTATCTCCAGAATTTTGTTCGTTAAATTCAGGTTGCACCTACTTTGACGGATCCGTCAAAAAACAGAGTGCATTCGTTTTTTACAATCAGCATAGGATCCGTCTTTTCAACATTTTGACGGATTGTGACTGATTGTAAAAAACGGAAGTGTGAAAGAGGCCTTACTAGCTATCATCACACTGCAGGCCATACAGGAGCCACAATACTGTTTAGATGCAGTCAGTATCACAAATAAACATTTACTCCCAGGTGCTTTGTAAATTACTTCCTCTCTGATAGATATTCTCATTCCTTTTGTCCCCCTCTGGTCCAGACACCATGATAATTTTTCACTTCTACAGCAAGTATTCACATTTCCCAAGTCTTCTGTAGCACATCCATCCCTTAAAAATAACAGTGTCATTACAATGTCCCTGAATCTTGTCAGATACACTGTCAGTCCTTATGTGCTATTACTGCCACACTGTCAACCCTTGTTAGGTGTAACCTCCATAATGTCCTCTATCATTAGATATAAACACTACACTGTCAGCCCTTATCAGCTATAACTGCAACACTGTCCACCCTTATTAGGTATAACCTCCACATTTTCTGGCTTTATTAGTTTTAAACACCACACTATCTACCCTAAGGGTATGTGTCCACGTTTAGGATTGCATCAGGATTTGGTCAGGATTTTACTCAGGTAAAATCCTGACCAAACCTGCACCTGAGGTCACTGGCAGGTCACCTGCGTTGTCCTTGCGGTGTTTCAGCATTGTAAGGACATGCTGCATTCTTAAAAGACGCGCATGTCCGTTTCCGCGGGTATGCCGTATGCGTCTTTTAATGCTTAATGGAGATGGGATTTCATGAAATCCCCTCCACTATGCTGGACACTACGCGTTTGACGCTGCGGCTCTACACAGCATCAAACTCGCAGCGTTTCCTGAACGTGGAAACATACCCTTATTTGATATAACTACCACATTGTCCCTATGTTCACTTTCCTCCCCACACTACCATCTTTCATTACTGGACCTTTGTTTTCACACTATGATATGAATATGGGAGGATACAGAAGTAAATAGGTTAAAATAATTTTTATAGTATTAACCCTTTCCCGACCTTTGACGCACCGTATGCGTCATGAAAACCTGTGCCATTCTGACCTGTGACGCAGCATATGCGTCATGGCCGGAATGGGCTCCTGCAGGCCGGGTGAGAGGGTTAACTGTAATTTCACCCGGCCTGCAGGGACAGGAGGAGTTGTACTTTAGCCCAGGGGGGGTGGCTTCACCCCCCCCCCCCCCGTGGCTACGATCGCTTTGATTGGCTGTTGAAAGTGAAACTGCCAATCAGAGCGATTTGTAATATTTCACCTAAAAAAACTGGTGAAATATTACAATCCAGCCATGGCCGATGCTGCAATATCATCGACCATGGCTGGAAACACTGATGTGCACCCACCCCACCCCACCGATCGCCAATCCAGCCCTCCGATCTGTGGTCCGCTCCCCTCCGTCCTGTGCTCCGCTCCCCGTCCTCCTGTCCGCTCCCCCGTCCTCCTGTCCACTCCCCCCGTGCTCCAATCCCACCCCCCGTGCTCCAATCCAACCCCCCTGCACTCCGATCCACCCCCCGCACTCCGATCCCTCCCCCGTGCTCCGATCCACCCCCCGTCTTCCGATCCACCCCCCCATGCTCCGATCCACCCCCGTGCTCCGACGCCCCCCCCTGTGCCCTGATCTCCCCCCCCCTTATACTTACCTAGCCTCCCGGGGTCCGTCCGTCTTCTTTCCTGGGCGCCGCCATCTTCCAAAATGGCGGGCGCATGCGCAGTGCGCCCGCCGAATCTGCTGGCCGGCAGATTCGTTCCAATGTGAATTTTGATAAAACCTATCACAGTGATCAAAATAAAAAAAACAGTTAATGACCCCCCCCCCCCCCTTTGTCACCCCCATAGGTAGGGACAATAATAAAATAAAGAATTTTTTTTTTTTTCACTAAGGTTGGAGTTAGAACTAGGGTTAGGGTTAGGGTACAGTATGTGCACACGTATTCTGGTCCTCTGCGGATTTTTCCGCAGCGGATTTGATAAATCCGCAGTGCTAAACCGCTGTGGATTTATCGCGGATTTACCACGGTTTTTCTGCGCATTTCACTGCGGTTTTACAACTGCGATTTTCTATTGGAGCAGTTGTAAAACCGCTGTGGAATCCGCAGAAAGAAGTGACATGCTGCGGAATGTAAACCGCTGCGTTTCCGTGCAGTTTTTCTGCAGCATGTGTACAGCGATTTTTGTTTCCCATAGGTTTACATTGAACTGTAAACTCATGGGAAACTGCATTTTCCGCAGCGTGTGCACATACATTTAGAATTAGGCTATGTGCACACGGTGCGGATTTGGCTGCGGATCCACAGCAGTGTTCCATCAGGTTTACAGTACCATGTAAACATATGGAAAACCAAATCTGCTGTGCCCATGGTGCAGAAAATACCACGCGGAAACGCTGCGTTGTATTTTCCGCAGCATGTCAATTCTTTGTGCGGATTCCGCAGCATTTTACACCTGTTCCTCAATAGGAATCCGCAGGTGAAATCCGCACAAAAAACACTGGAAATCCGCGGTAAATCTGCAGATAAAACGCAGTGCCTTTTACCCGCGGATTTTTCAAAAATGGTGCTGAAAAATCTCACACGAATCCGCAACGTGGGCACATAGCCTTAGGGTTAGGGTTGGAATTAGGGTTGTGGTTAGGGTTAGGGGTGTGTTGGGGTTAGGGTTGTGGTTAGGGGTGTGTTGGGGTTAGGGTTGTGATTAGGGTTACGGCTACAGTTGGAATAAGGGTTAGGGGTGTGTTGGAGTTAGAATTGAGGGGTTTCCACTGTTTAGGCACATCAGGGGGTCTCCAAACGCAACATGGCGCCACCATTGATTCCAGCCAATCTTGTATTCAAAAAGTCAAATGGTGCTCCCTCACTTCCGAGCCCCGACGTGTGCCCAAACAGTGGTTTACCCCCAAATATGGGGTACCAGCATACTCAGGACAAACTGCGCAACAATTACTGGGGTCCAATTTCTCCTGTTACCCTTGAAAAAATAAAAAATTGCTTGCTAAAACATCATTTTTGAGGAAAGAAAAATGATTTTTTATTTTCACGGCTCTGCGTTGTAAACGTCTGTGAAGCACTTGGGGGTTCAAAGTGCTCACTACATATCTAGATAAGTTCCTTGGGGGGTCTAGTTTACAAAATGGGGTCACTTGTGGTGGGTTTCTACTGTTTAGGCACACCAAGGGCTCTGCAAACGCAACATGACGTCCGCAGACCATTCCATCAAAGTCTGCATTTCAAAAGTCACTACTTCCCTTCTGAGCCCCAACGTGTGCCCAAACAGTGGCTTACCCCCACACATGGGGTATCAGCGTACTCAGGAGAAACTGGACAACAACTTTTGGGGTCCAAATTCTCCTGTAACCCTTGGGAAAATAAAAAATTCTGGGCTAAAAATTATTTTTGAGGAAAGAAAACGTATTTATTATTTTCACGGCTCTGCGTTATAAACTTCTGTGAAGCACTTGGGGGTTGAAAGTGCTCACCACATATCTAGATAAGTTCCTTTCGGGGTCTAGTTTCCAAAATGGGGTCACTTGTGGGGGGTTTCTACTGTTTAGCCACATCAGGGGCTCTGCAAACGCAACGTGACGCCCGTAGAGCATTCCATCAAAGTCTGCATTTCAAAACGTCACTACTTCACTTCCGAGCCCCGGCATGTGCCCAAACAGTAGTTTACCCCCACATATGGGGTATCACCATACTCAGGAGAAACTGGACAACAAATATTGGGGTCAAATTTCTCCTCTTACCCTTGAGAAAATAAAACAATTCTGGGCTAAAAAATTATTTTTGAGGAAAGAAAACGTATTTATGATTTTCACGGCTCTGCGTTATAAACTTCTGTGAAGCACTTGGGGGTTGAAAGTGCTCACCACATATCTAGATAAGTTCCTTTTGGGGTCTAGTTTCCAAAATGGGGTCACTTGTGGGGGGTTTCTACTGTTTAGCCACATCAGGGGCTCTGCAAACGCAACGTGACGCCCGCAGAGCATTCCATCAAAGTCTGCATTTCAAAACGTCACTACTTCACTTCCGAGCCCCAGCATATGCCCAAACAGTGGTTTACCCCCACATATGGGGTATCAGCGTACTCAGGAGAAACTGGACAACAACTTTTGGTGTCAAATTTCTCCTTTTACCATTGGGAAAATAAAAAAATGCGGGCTAAAATATCATTTTTGAGAAAAGAAATTTTTTTTTTGATTTTCATGGCTCTGCGTTATAAACTTCTGTGAAGCACTTGAGGGTTCAAAGTGCTCACCACACATCTAGATTAGTTCCTTTGGGGGTCTAGTTTCCAAAATGGGGTCACTTGTAGGGGAGCTCCAATGCTTAGGCACACAGGGGCTCTCCAAACGCGACACGGTGTCCGCTAACAATTGGAGCTAATTTTCCATTCAAAAAGTCAAAAGGCGCGCCTTCCCTTCCGAGCCCTGCCGTGTGCCCAAACAGTGGTTTACCCCCACATGTGAGGTATCGGCGTACTCGGGAGAAATTGCCCAACAAATTTTAGGATACATTTTATCCTATTGCCCATGTGAAAATGAAAAAATTGAGGCGAAAAATTTTTTTTTGTGAAAAAAAAGTACCTTTTCATTGTTACGGATCAATTTGTGCAGCACCTGAGGGTTTAAAGTGCTCACTAGGCATCTAGATAAGTTCCTTGGGGGGGTACAGTTTCCAAAGTGGGGTCACTTGCGGGGGAGCTCCAATGTTTAGGCACACAGGGTCTCTCCAAACGCAACATGGTGTCCGCTAACGATGGAGATAATTTTTCATTCAAAAAGTCAAATGGCACTCCTTCCCTTCCGAGCCTTACCATGTGCCCAAACAGTGGTTTACCCCCACATGTGAGGTATCGGTGTACTCAGGAGAAATTGCCCAACAAATTTTAGGATCCATTTTATCCTGATGCCCATGTGAAAATGAAAAAATTGAGGCTAAAAGAATTTTTTTGTGAAAAAAAAGTACTTTTTCATTTTTACGGATCAATTTGTGAAGCACCTGGGGGTTTAAAGTGCTCACTATGCATCTAGATAAGTTCCTTGGGGGCGTCTAGTTTCCAAAATGGGGTCACTTGTGGGGGAGCTCCAATTTTTAGGCACACGGGGGCTCTCAAAATGTGACATGGTGTCCGCTAAAGAGTGCAGCCAATTTTTCATTCAAAAAGTCAAATGGCGCTCCTTCCCTTCCAAGCCCTGCCGTGCGCCCAAACAGTGGTTTACCCCCACATTTGAGGTATCTCCTTTTACCATTGGGAAAATAAAAAATTGTTGCTAAAAGATCATTTTTGTGACTAAAAAGTTAAATGTTCATTTTTTCCTTCCATGTTGCTTCTGCTGCTATGAAGCACTTGAAGGGTTAATAAACTTCTTGAATGTGGTTTTGTGCACCTTGAGGGGTGCAGTTTTAGAATGGTGTCACTTTTGGGTATTTTCAGCCATATAGACCCCTCAAACTAACTTCAAATGTGAGGTGGTCCCTAAAAAAAATGGTTTTGTAAATTTCGTTGTAAAAATGAGAAATTGCTGGTCAAATTTTAACCCTTATAACTTCCTAGCAAAAGAAAAATTTTGTCTCCAAAATTGTGCTTATGTAAAGTAGACATGTGGGTAATGTTACTTATTAACTATTTTGTGTCACATAACTCTCTGGTTTAACAGAATAAAAACTCAAAATGTGAAAATTGCGAAATTTTCAAAATTTTCATAATATTTCCGTTTTTATCACAAAAACGCAGAATTTATTGACCTAAATTTACCACTAACATGAAGCCCAATATGTCACGAAAAAACAATCTCAGAACCGCTAGGATCCATTGAAGCGTTCCTGAGTTATTACCTCATAAAGGGATACTGGTCAGAATTGCAAAAAACGGCCAGGTCATTAAGGTCAAAATAGGCTGGGTCATGAAGGGGTTAATATATCAATAAGCCTGAAAAAAGGATATCAGAGCCCTTCAATCCCTGAGACGATCGGACGCCTGAGGGGGATTGACGACATCTTTGTAGATTTTGGGCAGGAAATATGTTACATGTACGCCACTAGGTTCAGATATGGGCGGAACAGGTCTCATGAATTCTTTGGAACTCTGGGGGAACTGTTACTCAGGGCGACAATGTACTGCAGCTTCCTCAGGAACAAGATGGATCCAGTTACTCACACAGATACAATTGATTGAGTCCTCATGAACAGATGAACAGTGTAGTTTAACATCACAGCACATTCAGAACAATTCAGGTCTCTTAAGCACTGGCTTCATAAACAGTACAGCTGCTTCTAAGAGGCACATTGACTAACAGTCTCTTTAGATAGCACAGTTCAGCACAGATCAAGACTCTTCACAAATGCACAGGAGTATACAGCATTCCTTCCAGCACAATCTAATGGAGGAGTGGGGGGGTTGCTGAGGGAGATTATCCCTGTACACAACTTCTTCCAGTCCTTATCTTTCCACTCCTGTTAGACTTCCTCAACTAGCAGTACAGTGGTAGCCCAACTCCACTCTGCACATGAATCCAGTATCCCTATGGTTCACTTGCCTGAACTTCTGTGAGAGAGATCACAGAAACGCACTACTCATTCCTTTGGCTGGTGCTAGAATGGTAAACAAGTTTCCCACAATCCCCCTGGTGCCCTGCTAACCACTCCCTGTCTCCTGTGACTGTGTTAACCCCTCTAGTTACTGGATGCTTTTGAAGCAACAACAGTTAGACCTATTTCTGCATGTCACAGATAGAAAATAGGGATTTGGGGGGATCTGACTGTTAGTCCCTCTAACAACAAGTTATACAATTATTCCATCTTCGCAAGCCCTGACAAGGATCTGCTGGAGTTGAGATGAGAATCTAGTTATTAATTAAGGTTGTACGAAGACTTTAAGTCCATCTAGTTCAACCCATAGCCTAACCTAACATGCTCTAACATATTGATCCAGAGGAAGGCAAAAAAAATCCATGTGGCAAATAGTAAGCTCCACATTGGGGAAAAAAATCCTTCCCAACGCCACATACGGCAATCAAACTAGTTCCCTGGATCAACGCCCTATCAAGGAATCTAGTATATATAACCTATAACATACTTTTCAAGAAAGGTATCCAGTCCCCTTTTAAATTTAAGTAATGAATCACACATTACAACATCATACGGCAGAGAGTTCCATAGTCTCACTGCTCTTACAGTAAAGAATCCGCGTCTGTTATTATGCTTAAACCTTCTTTCCTCCAGACGTAGAGGATGCCCCCTTGTCCCTGTCTCAGGTCTATGATTAAAAAGATCATCAGAAAGGTCTTTGTACTGTCCCCTCATATATTTATACATTAAAATAAGATCACCCCTTAGCCTTTGTTTTTCCAAACAAAATAGCCCCAAGTTTTTTAATCTATTTTGGTATTGCAGACAGTCAGTCCTCTAATAACCTTGGTCGCTCTTCTCTGCACCCACTCTAGTTCAGCTAAGTCTTTCCTATACACCGGAGATGTGGTCGAACTAGTGACTTGTATAGAGGTAAAATTATGTTCTCCTCAGAAGAATCTATGCCTCTTTTAATGCATCACATTATTTTATTTGCCTTTGTAACAGCTGCCTGACACTGGCCACTACATGTGAGTTTGTCATCCACCCATACTCCCAGGTCTCTTTCATTGACGGTTTTGCCCAGAGTTTTAGAATTAAGCACATCGTTATACATATTATTACTTCTACCCAAGTGCATGACCTTACATTTATCCCCATTAAAGCTCATTTTCCATTTATCAGCCCAAGCTTCTAGTTTACATATATCATCCTGTAATATAAAATTGTCCTCCTCTGTAATTATTACCTTGCAGAGTTTAGTGTCATCTGCAAATATTGAAATTCTGCTCTGTATGCCCCCTACAAGGTCATTAATAAATATGTTAAAAAGAAGAGGGCCCAATACTGACCCTTGTGGTACCCCACTGCTAACCGCGACCCAGTCCGAGTGTGCTCCATTAATAACCACCCTTTGTTTCCTATCCCTGAGCCAGCTCTTAACCCACTTTCACATTGTTTACCCTATCCCCATCATTCTCATTTTATGTATCAACATTTTGTGTGGCACCATATCAAAAGCTTTTGAAAAGTCCATATACAGTACGTCCACTGGGTTCCCTTGGTCCAGTCCGGAACTTATCTCTTCATAGAAATTGATCAGATTTGTCTGACGGGAGTGTGGCGCCCCAGGGTCCTGGTCGTCAGAGTGGCATTGCTTTCCTCCCGGGGAGAGTGATGCTACGTTCGGAGGCAAGGAAGAATAACTGCATCCAGGTACCACAAACATGCAACACTTCACACTCCAGGACACCAGGGGGAGCTTTTGCTCCTATTTACTAGGTCACTCCCCACATATATATATAAATGGTAGTCTGTAGGGAAAGTTAGTGAGTCCTTCAGGGAAGCTGTTCCTGGCAGGAGCGAATTCCTGTCAGAGGAGAGGGTTCACAGAGCTGTGCATGCCCACAGAGCTGCAGCTCCCAGAAAGAGACATTGAAGGCCGAGTTGTTTGCAGCGAGCGTGCAGGAGAGGAAGCACAGGACAGGATACCAGAAGGGGACCAGCCCCAAGCAGGCTGCCTCCTTCTGAGGTGCAGAAATGTCGGTAGCCCTAGCACTGAGGTTGCGAGGACCTCTACGCCTTACATCAAAGACCGGCAGAACAGCTAATTGCATGTTACCTGTCCGCACCTACACCCAGGAGGCACAGTGACACCCATAGAGCCGGGTCATCTAAGAGATCCTATAAACAGGCTCAAGTCACCAGTCATATGGGTTTTGTCCTATCCTATCCGGGGGACAGAGAGAGAGATAACATCTGTGAGGACCTTTTGTGAAGCCTTAGGCAGTAAGGGACTACACCACTACAGCGCAAAGGAAGGCTTTTATTCTCCACTTGGACAAGGGGATTCTGGACTTGCCTCCAAACCGACTGGACTCTGCCTGCCCTGTGATCTGGTGCTCTGGACTGTGGATGCTGAAGTCTTCAGTAAAGGTAAAGAGACTGCAACCCTGTGTCCTCGTTCTTCACTGCGCCTCACACCATCCACCATCTACACCATGGGAAGCCCTGGGGACATACTTCACCTGTGGGAAGGTGTACCATCTAGCTGCTATAACATCACCCCAGCGGACCCCTTAAAGCAGCGTCAGTCACTATGACCGAATATCACAGGTAGCGTCACAAACATAAACTTTATCCCTTTCAAAGACCTTTCCCTTGTACATGGGGGCCCAGAGCCACGGACCGGGTCACAGCCACCGTGACTTCCCCCTGTGAACACTGGACCCGGTACGGAGTACCCCTAGCCCGGGGGGCGACTCGACAACAGTTCCTAGTTAACCCGTGCTGATACTGGGTCATGAGGTTATTCCTCTTCAGATACTCCAGTATAGCATCTCTTAGAATACCCTCCATGATTTTACCCACAGTAGAGGTTAAGCTTACTGGCCTATAATTTCCGAGTTCAGTTTTTGTCCCCTTTTTGAATATTGGCACCACATTTGCTATACGCCAGTCCTGTGGTACAGACCCTGTTATTATGGAGTGTTTAAAGATTAAAAATAATGGTCTATCAATGACTGTACTTAATTCCTGCAGTACTCGGGGGTGGATCCCATCCGGGCACGGAGATTTGTCAATTTTAGTGATTTTTAGACGCCGCCGTACTTCAAGTTGGGTAAAGCAGGTGACATTTAATGGGGAATTTTTGTTATCACTGATCATATTGTCTGCCATGGGATTTTTTTGTGTAAATACTGATGAAAAAAGTAATTTAGTATATTGACTTTTTCCTCATCCTCATCCACCATTTCACCCAGACTATTTTTAAGGGGGCCAACACTAACATTTTTTAGTTTCTTACTATTTACGTAGTTAAAGAATATTTTGGGATTATTTTTACTCTCTCTAGCAATGAGTCTCTCTGTCTCAATCTTTGCTGCCTTGATTTACTTTTTACAGAATTTATTTAATTTTTTGTATTTATTTAATGCCTCATCACTACCTACTTCCTTTAATTCTCGAAATGCTTTCTTTTTGTCACTTACTGCGCCCCTTACAGCTCTATTTAGCCATATTGGTTTCCTCCTATCTCTAGTATGTTCATTCCCATATGGTATATATTGTGCACAGGTCCTATCCTGAATGCTAATAAACGTCTCCCATTTTCTGTGTATTTTTATGTCTCAGGATATCATCCCAGTTAATTGCACCAAGATCATCTCTCATCCGTTGGAAATTTGCCCTCCTGAAGTTTAGTGTCCTTGTAACCCCTCTACTACACATCTTATTAAAGGATACATGAAAATTATTATTTTGTGATCACTATTCCCCAAGTGACCCCCAACTCTTATATATGCTGTGCGGTCTGGCCTGTTGGTTAATATTAGGTCTAGCAGTGCCCCCCTTCTTGTTGGGTCCTGAACCAGTTGTGAAAGGTAATTGTCTCTCATAGTTGTCAAAAACCGATTACCTTTGCTGGAAGTGCAGGTTTCTGTTCCCCAATCTATTTCAGGGTAGTTGAAGTCCCCCATAATAATGACTTCTCCTTGAGTCGCAGCTTCATCTATTTGCTTTATGAGGATATTCTCAGTTGCTTTCATTATTTTTGGAGACTTATAACTAACACCTATCAGTAATTTATTATTTTTTCCCCCTCCCCTTATCTCCACCCACAGGGACTCTACATTTTCATTAGATTCACCTATATTATCCCGCAGGATGGGTTTTAAGGATGATTTTACATATAGACACACACCTCCCCCTCGCTTATCCGTTCAGTCATTTCTGAACAGACTATAGCCTTGCAAGTTAACAGCCCAGTCACGGCTCTCATCCAGCCATGTTTCAGATATCCCCACCATGTCATAATTATGCTCCAACAACATTAATTCTAATTCGTTACTGGACTGTATGATAATTTGGTGTATGTATATGGGTCTTTGAGTTGGTGAAATGCCACCTGTTCATATCTGTCAATGGGCCAGATGACAATGTTCCACTCCTTTTCAGCTGATTTGAAAACAACATCCTGATAGGGCTGAAGTTGCTTAATGGCATTACGCTTTTGGAAAGTGCGATTGCCAACCTGTGCCTCAAGGAAAGTTTTTTAAAATCCTCGGACACCAATCTAGTAAAAATCTCAATAGCCTGACTTAGGGACAAGGGGGGACCTCGTCGACCTGAGCATAATAGACAATGGAAACCTACCTTGGTGTTATGGAGATTAATCATCAAGTAGATCTTCCAAATTTTGTAGTGCCTCCCTCTCAATCTTTCTTAATGGTTCCTGCATGGATTGATTTTTGCTATGTAATTTCCCCAAAATAAGCTTGTTGGAGAAGAGTTGTAGGTCCATCAGGGCTGCAAAATAATTAATAGAATTAGTACCTCTAATTGTATTTGAGAGAAAACATGAGTGGACAATTTAAGTACCTGTAATCCCCTCTTGGAACCACATGCAGGTTGTCGTCCAGTTGGACCCTTGTTCTTCGAAGCCTATTTGGTTATGACCCTTTTCATTGAATAGCTTGAGGCAGTTTGCCCTCCGAGTGGGCTCATCTGAGGGGATGCTGATTTGTCACATGATATATTAGATTTAATAGACACTTATCTAAATTGTGAGTTGGAGCCGTTTCTATACTGCTTGCAGCAGGGCTGCCAGTAGGAATTTCAGGGCCCCATACTGGCAAAATTTTTGGGCCCCCTTGAGACTCAGCTCAGGCTCCAGACCAGCACTGCAGTCACCCCTCGAACCTTCCACAGTCCCACCACCCACTCTTGGAAAAACTCAACTTCTGCACCACGTCCTCACCAATCAGATATTAACAGTTCCCATCAAACACAATATCAGATACATAGCAAGCAGCTTTTGTCCTGGCCAAAATATTTTTAAATCTGCCACCACGACAACGTAGACTTTTGGCCAGCCCCTATTCTACTCTAACCTAATAAAAATTTCTTAAAATATCCAATACTGTTTTTAGGTATGTTTTTATGTAATTTTCATTAAGGGAATGAGTGACATACATTTATTTTAAATGACCATTAATATCACATACAACGGACAAATAGCATCATGACTAGTGTTGAGCATTCCGATACCGCAAGTATCGGGTATCGGCCGATACTTGCGGTATCGGAATTCCGATACCGAGATCCGATATTTTTGTGATATCGGGTATCGGTATCGGAAGTGTAAAATAAAGAATTAAAATAAAAAATATTGTTATATTCACCTCTCCGGCGGCCCCTGGACATCAGCGGGAGGATCCGGCGTCCGGCACGGCTTCTTTCTTCAAAATGCGCGCCTTCAGGACCTGTGGAATGACGTCCCGGCTTCTGATTGGTCGCGTGCCGCCCATGTGACCGCCACGCGACCAATCAGAAGCCGCGACGTCATTCCTCAGCTAAAGTCCTAGAATGAGCGCCTTCTAGGACCTGAGGAATGACGTCGCGGCTTCTGATTGGTCGCGTGGCGGTCACATGGGCGGCACGCGACCAATCAGAAGCCGGGACGTCATTCCACAGGTCCTGAAGGCGCGCATTTTGAAGAAAGAAGCCGTGCCGGACGCCGGATCCTCCCGCTGATGTCCAGGGGCCGCCGGAGAGGTGAATATAACAATATTTTTTATTTTAATTCTTTATTTTACACTTTAATATGGATCCCAGGGCCTGAAGGAGAGTTTCCTCTCCTTCAGACCCTGGGATCCATGAGGATACATTCCGATACTTGATGTCCCATTGACTTGTATTGGTATCGGATATCGGTATCGGCGATATCCGATATTTTTCGGGTATCGGCCGATACTATCCGATACCGATACTTTCAAGTATCGGACGGTATCGCTCAACACTAATCATGACCAGACCACATATTACCACCACAAAGTGATTGAATAATACCACATACAAGGGAGAAATACAGCCACATCATGACCAGATCACCTATTATTACCACCACATAGTGACCAAATGCTACTATACTGATCATTAATTAAAAAAAAAACACAATACTAAGTGCCATTATACACAGGAGCTCTGTATTTACGGTCAGTGTACAGGTAATACAGTGATCACTAATGACATTATACCCAGGAGCTCTGTATATAGTGTCAGTGTACAGGTAATACAGTGATCACCAGTGACGTTATACAGAGGAGCTCTGTATATAGTGGAAGTGTACAGGTAATACAAGGATTCCCACTGACATTATGTATATGAGCTCTGTACATAGTATACAGAAGAAGCGAACGCGAAACGCGCGTCGGGGCAGAGGGACGCCGGGGCTCCTACTCAGGACGCACAGTTAAGGTATACACTTATTGTATTTATATTGCCCATCTTGTTTATGCCATATTTAAGCCTTGCTTAGCATTTTTGCGAGCAGGCAGGCTAAGAGTGTCTTTCATTAGGATATATGCTATTATAGCAGTACCTGGTAAATTTGTAATATTACCTTTTGGCCATATATCTAGGCAATGTTTATTAGTGGGTCACCTTTAATTGATTTATTCTCTATATACTAGTGCTTATCCTGATGTATGTGAGGTAGCCTATGGCTGTTTTGTCCCTTGTTTTGGTGGATTCTATTCCCCTGTTTACATGTTGGTCATAAATTTTATATTGAAATATATTTTTTATCTTTGTATTTAATAAAATTGGTTTTTTATATTGGAGTACCATAGTGGTGATCATCTTTATTTATCAGGTCACACTAAATGTGAGATATTTATGTACAATGGGTACTCTGACCCCCATATAGGAGGGGTGTGTACTATATTGATGAGAGCAAAACGTCTGTGAATATATAGTATACAGTGTATAGTGTCAGTGTACAGGTAGACCCTGACTCATCAGTGACGTCACTAGTTGAAGTCCTTCATCTTTGCTTTTCTTTTTCATTCAGTGCAGACCTCCATTCATTCTTCCAGCCAGGACTCATCTCTGCATAAAATAACACATAATTACTTAGAGCATCGCTTCCAGAGCACATTACCCACTTTTTTCCCTTTTTTCTACACTACACAGCTTAATACATGCAAGCACCCACCATTAATATATAATTAGTTATTATGCAACCCACGATTCGAAATATAAATTATATTCCACCACTGTGCCCCCACTAAATATACATGGCTACTTTCCCCACCTAAGAAATATATAAATTAATTAGCACCTGTACTCTTTCCCCTAATTCATAACCAGTCACTGAATCCTCAAAGCCCCCCTCTATGTACCTCCCGCTCCCCGAATTCATTATATTTACATGCCCCTTCTGTTTCAATTCATTGTCATGTCTCCTCTCTCTCACCCCCACCCTTAATTCGTTATCAACTGCTCTCTCCTACATTCGATACATCATTTACTCCCCCACCCTCAAAATTCATAATTATTTGCTCCTCCTAGGTCATCATTTGCTCTCCCCACCCCCCAAGTTTAATTCATAATTTTGCTCTCACCTACCCCCCACCTTCAATTCAATTGCTGTCCCCCTTCCCTCACACTCAATTCATCATTTGCAGTCCACCTCCCCATCACGTCATCATTTACAGTCCCTCTCCCACACTTCATTATTTGCTGTCCTTGTCCCCTCTCACTTCATCATTTGCAGTCGTCCTTCCTTCATCATTTGCAGTCCCCCATCTCCCCTCACTTCATCCTTTGCAGTCCCCTATCCCCCTCATTTCCTCATTTTGTGAGGCAGTGACCAGTGTCATATGTGAGGGTCGCTATGTGTCCCCAAGGATGCACTCAGAAGCGTCCGGGTCCGGACCGGGTCGCTGCCACCGTGACCACCCCTTTAATGACGACCAGACCCGGTACCGCTAGACCCTGGCACTGGCGTTCCACAATCATCTGAACACTCTCTGTAACCCCATGACACCTATAATGTCCCTTCACACCATGTCCTCCCACACTATCCAGTGTCAACACTATGCCTGATTCTCACACTTCAGCCTACCATATTGTCCCCTTGCAGCGCCCCAGGGTCCTAGTCACTGCAGTAATATAATTCTCATCTAGGGGGAGTGATGTTATGTTTGGAGGCAATAAAGGAGATCTCTTTACCAGGTACCAACACATTTCATACTCCAGTCCACCAGGGGGAGCTATGCTCCTATTTATTAGGGCACTCTTCACACTTAGGTAAAACTGGTGGCCTAGAGAGGAAGTTAGGCAGTTGCTGGCTGAGCTTCGGCTCAGGTAGTTGGTCCCAGACAGCGGTGGGATCCTGTCAGAGGCCTAGACAGAAGGTCACGGAGCTGCGCCTGCCCCACGTGCGGCAGTTCCTAAGAAATGACACGAACAGAGAACTGTATTGTAGAGAGTGAGAAGAAGTCATAGCAAAAGGAGTGGAAACCAGAAGGAGTTCTGCCCTACACAGGCTGCCTCCTTCTGAGGTGCAGGATCCGGTAGCCGGAACACCGAGGGAGCAACAGTCCTTCATGCCTTGCTCCAGAGACTGGCAGGACAGCTAATTTCACGTTACTGATCCGCCCATACCCAGGAGGCAAGGTGGCACCCACGAGAGGCCGGGGCGTGCTAGAGTCCCTGTAAAAAGCCTCAGGCCACCTGTCATACCGGTTGTCCTATCCATCTGGGGGACAGAGAGAGAAACATAACATCTAGAACATCTACAACAGTTGTGAGGACCTTATGAGAGGCTCAGCAATAAGGTACTACAACACCCAGGTGCTAGAGGAAGGCTACTGAATTCCACCTGGATAAGGGGACTCTGGATTTGCCTTCAAACCGGCCGGACTCTGCCTGCCCTGTGATCTGGTGCTCTGGACTGTGAATGCTGAAGCCTTCAGTAAAGGTAAAGAGATTGCAACCTTGTGTACTCGTTCTTCACTGTGCCTCTCACCATCCACCATCTACACACTTGGAAGCCCTGGGGACATACTTCACCTGTGGGAAGGTATATCATCTAGCTGCCATAACATCACCCCAGCGGACCCCTTAAAGCAGCGTCGGTCACCCTGACTGAATACCGCAGGTGGCGTCACGAACATATCCCTTTAAGACCTTTTCCCCTTAATACGGACCTCCCGAGGGCCACGGACCGGGTCAGCCACCGTGACATCCCCCCTGAGAACCGAAGGACCCGGTACCGAGTACCCCACCGCCCACGGGGGCGCTCCACCCTCACACTTCTTTAACCCCAACAAAACTTCCCTGTATCTTTGGCTCCAAGGGAGCGCTTATTTGCTCAACGATTTTTCCTTATCTCCAGCGCAGCAGTGATAGCAGCATGATCAAGTAACCTCATCTTGCTGATTCACATCGCTGTGACTCCAGAAGTGCCCATGATCAGAGCTTTAGTTGTATTCATGTCTGAAAGAGAAGAGAAAAATTGACAGCAGGTGAGCGACATTTTACCTGTTCCTCAATCTGCCAGTCACTTTAACAACTGGCATGGAGAACGTCCCAATCTGCTAATCACGTCATAGGCTGCTTGATGGCACTCCACTGCTGACTGCATCCGGAGCACATGCCCCACATGCACACCCTGCCTAGTTATGCCTCTGTTTGCATACAATATACAGTGGGGCAAAAAAGTATTTAGTCAGTCAGCAATAGTGCAAGTTCCACCACTTAAAAAGATGAGAGGCGTCTGTAATTTACATCATAGGTAGACCTCAACTATGGGAGACAAACTGAGAAAAAAAAATCCAGAAAATCACATTGTCTGTTTTTTTAACAATTTATTTGCATATTATGGTGGAAAATAAGTATTTGGTCAGAAACAAACAATCAAGATTTCTGGCTCTCACAGACCTGTAACTTCTTCTTTAAGAGTCTCCTCTTTCCTCCACTCATTACCTGTAGTAATGGCACCTGTTTAAACTTGTTATCAGTATAAAAAGACACCTGTGCACACCCTCAAACAGTCTGACTCCAAACTCCACTATGGTGAAGACCAAAGAGCTGTCAAAGGACACCAGAAACAAAATTGTAGCCCTGCACCAGGCTGGGAAGACTGAATCTGCAATAGCCAACCAGCTTGGAGTGAAGAAATCAACAGTGGGAGCAATAATTAGAAAATGGAAGACATACAAGACCACTGATAATCTCCCTCGATCTTGGGCTCCACGCAAAATCCCACCCCGTGGGATCAGAATGATCACAAGAACGGTGAGCAAAAATCCCAGAACCACGCGGGGGGGCCTAGTGAATGAACTGCAGAGAGCTGGGACCAATGTAACAAGGCCTACCATAAGTAACACACTACGCCACCATGGACTCAGATCCTGCAGTGCCAGACGTGTCCCACTGCTTAAGCCAGTACATGTCCGGGCCCGTCTGAAGTTTGCTAGAGAGCATTTGGATGATCCAGAGGAGTTTTGGGAGAATGTCCTATGGTCTGATGAAACCAAACTGGAACTGTTTGATAAAAACACAACTTGTCGTGTTTGGAGGAAAAAGAATACTGAGTTGCATCCATCAAACACCATACCTACTGTAAAGCATGGTGTGGAAACATCATGCTTTGGGGCTGTTTCTCTGCAAAGGGGCCAGGACGACTGATCCGGGTACATGAAAGAATGAAAGGGGCCATGTATCGTGAGATTTTGAGTGCAAACCTCCTTCCATCAGCAAGGGCATTGAAGATGAAACGTGGCTGGGTCTTTCAACATGACAATGATCCAAAGCACACCGCCAGGGCAACGAAGGAGTGGCTTCGTAAGAAGCATTTCAAGGTCCTGGAGTGGCCTAGCCAGTCTCCAGATCTCAACTCTATTGAAAACCTTTGGAGGGAGTTGAGAGTCCGTGTTGCCAAGCGAAAAGCCAAAAACATCACTGTTCTAGAGGAGATCTGCATGGAGGAATGGGCCAACATACCAACAACAGTGTGTGGCAACCTTGTGAAGACTTACAGAAAACGTTTGACCTCTGTCATTGCCAACAAAGGATATATTACAAAGTATTGAGATGAAATTTTGTTTCTGACCAAATACTTATTTTCCACCATAATATGCAAATAAATTGTTAAAAAAAACAGACAATGTGATTTTCTGGATTTTTTTTTCTCAGTTTGTCTCCCATAGTTGAGGTCTACCTATGATGTAAATTACAGACGCCTCTCATCTTTTTAAGTGGTGGAACTTGCACTATTGCTGACTGACTAAATACTTTTTTGCCCCACTGTATAGTATTTCTTAATATACCACAATGCGTTTAGTTATACCTCGTCACAGGAAGGTATTGTGATGCAGAAAATGCTAAATGGAGACTTAACACGGCAAAAGCCATTGAACATGGTTAGATGTTGAATTACACTTTTCTGTACCACTCTATTTGGCTACATCATGACATGTTTTCAGTTAGAAATACTATATCTGTATCTTATTTTAAATTCCTGGAAGGTAAAATTCATAGACAGATACAGGAAATTAAGGCATTCTTTTTTTCCGCCTAATTTTTGCCTCAGTTTTTATTTTTTTTTACTGCATTTCATGTTTATCAACTTTTTTTGTAGAAGCGTGGAACGAACAATGATTGTATCATTCTATCTTGGTTTGAACTACATTAATTACATGATATAGTCCAGGGGTGTCAAACTGCATTCCTCGAGGGCTGCAAACAGGTCATGTTTTCAGGATTTCCTTGTCCTGCACAGGTGATAATTTAATCACAAACTCATTATTTGTGTAGGTGATTAAATTATCACCTGTGCAGTACAAGGAAATCCTGAAAACATGACCTGTTTGCAGCCCTCGAGGAATGCAGTTTGACACCCCTGATATAGGTGACATGTTAAAGTGGTTGTCCTTTACTGGACAACCTCTTCATAATTGCTTAAGGGCAATACATAAACTAAGTAAAAAAAAAACATACATTTATCTCCTGGACTGGTGCAGTTCCTGCGTTGACAGCACTGTGGTTTTCAACTGTCACATGACGTTAAGTCATTTCACAAGGATCTCGGAAGGAGATATAAAAAGGGGAGACAAGGGGCGCAGAGTCTAAGTGTAGATGTATATTCACAGCAAGAAATATATATTGTTGCACTCACCCTTTGGATGTCTTGTATGTACATTCAATTGATCCGTATGATGGATCCACGCCTTATAGTATTCCGGTATGCAGCACTATTGCAGGAACTATGCCAGCCTTGATCCAAGGATTGCATGTGAATACAATGGTTAGAGAAAAAAAAAAAAATTCCTTTCTAGGCGCTTCCGGAAGACAAGGATAATTTGAAGGTTGAGATCATTTGCTCAGTACCAAATTTATTAGGACACTTTAATAAGAATAAAACAACGCGTTTCAGCCCACAACGGCCTTCATCAGGTATCAGCACATATAATACCTGATGAAGGCCGTTGTGGGCTGAAACGCGTTGTTTTATTCTTATTAAAGTGTCCTAATAAATTTGGTACTGAGCAAATGATCTCAACCTTCAAATTATCCTTGTCTTCCAGAAGCGCCTAGAAAGGAATTGGTTTTTTTTTTTTTCTCTAACCATGAAGTTAAGTCATATGACAGCTGCAGCCAATCAGTGGCCATTGCCCGGTTGCAGTCTTTTAGTATTCTAACAGAGCGGATGTCCAAGCAAATGTCTTTATAAGATAAGGAGTGCAATGTCATAGATATAAATGTTGAATTGAAAGTTGTTCAAGCTTCAGTTCCTATCTGATTGCATCCATTGTCCATAGTCATATGAGGATTCTATTAGTAGTTCAATGGCTGAAACCAGAAAATCATATGGATACCACAACTTATTTAATCTAGCTATAATTAAATGAATCAGTCAGTAGGCTCAATATGCCTAAGCCATCTATACGGGCAGGTAGGTCATATCATTTTATTCAACTTTCTAACTTGATATCTGTGATATGATGTCTTCTTCCAGGGAAATCCTTGTTTTTCTAATATGTAATGATTTTGCCTCCAGAGCTTATTGTAAATGAAAGTAAGCATTACAGATGTGAGACATGTAATAACTGACACTTTTCTCTCATAATCACACACAGATCTGCAGTGAGATCAGAACTAACACAGTAAAGCAGAGCAAACATAAGCAGCTTTAGCCCTCTCACAATACTTCAACTTCCATCTCCTAGGTAGCCCATGTGGAGGAAGGGCAGCACAGCAGAGTTGACTGCAAATGTGATTGTTATGTTTGCAATGAGACAAGGTTCCACTCCGCTGTGCTGTGTTAGTTATAATCAGGCACAGCTCTGCAGCACAGCTAACAGCACTATGAGAGGACAAGTACTGCTGTAAATGTTTGTAAGGACACATAATTCACTTCTGCTTTACTGTGTGAACTCTGCTGTACTGTGTTAGCATTGATCTACAGAGTTGTTTGTGATTATGAGAGCAAGTGTCAATTATATTATATGTCTCATACTAGTAACCCCCCCTCTTTTTATTTAAAATAGTCTCTGGAGG
This sequence comes from Ranitomeya imitator, assembly GCF_032444005.1. NCBI lineage: Eukaryota > Metazoa > Chordata > Amphibia > Anura > Dendrobatidae > Ranitomeya > Ranitomeya imitator. The sequence goes on along the minus strand of NC_091285.1, from coordinate 199,279,813 downwards.
CAGATTCTCACGCTGCTCACTGTGCAGCCCATGGTCCTGAGTGACTCATGTGCATATTAGGAACAATGTGGATTTCTCTGGAAAGAATAAAGAGATTCCCTTTAAATGAAAACCCAGAAATCCAAATAAGATATTTATGGTAATTTTCTAGGATTCCCTTTTACAAGACATAGACACAATGCTTTGGTAAATATAAATTGTCAACCTAGCATGCCAGTAAATGTAATGCAAATCAGAGGTTATATAAAGCAGATGCATATCCCTAACCAACATGACGTCATTTGTTTATTCTCTGTTCATTTACAATATACGCTAATTGCTGTTACTTCTGTATACTGTTGTCGACATCATGCTTGCTGTCTATGAGGATAAACGGTACTGCTGACATCTAGTGGTAACTCTGTGAAATTACATTTCACATAGAATATTTGCATCTACTGTATAATCCAAATTATGCAAATAATAATAATAATAATAATAATCCAAATAACTAGAAAAAACTCCCAATGATAATAGTATTTTTTTCAAAACTAAAAAAAAACAAAATGCAATGTTCCAAATTATTATGCACAACAAATTTTCCAAACACTTCTTATAGGTTGTAAATAACTGAAAATGGTCATTTGCTGAATTTGCAGCATTAAGAGGTCACATTTACTAAAATCAAAAGCTTTTTCAATCAAAAACATCTCACCAGACTAAGTTTCACGTTAACATAGGACCCCTTTCTTTGATATCCCCTTGATGAGTCTTGCATCTATTAAACTTGTGAGGTTTTTTAAGAGTTTCTGCTTGAATTTCTTTGCAGGATGACAGAATAACCTCCTAGAGCCGCTTTTTATGTGAACTGCCTCCCTCTGTAGATCTTTTCATTGGAGAAAGGTTCTCAATAAGGGCTCATACTCATTTGCGAGAAAAACGGACGAGTGCAATCCGGTAAGAAAATCGGATTGCACTCGGACCAATGTTATTCAATGGGTGACATCTCATCTGCGATTTTTTTTCTCAGCTGAAATCGACTGAGAAAAAATCGCAGCATGCTGCATATTGCTGCGATTCTCGGACGAGACTCGCCAATGTAAGTCAATTGGTGCAAGGAAAAAAACGCACAGCACTCGCACCATGCGTATGACATCCGTTTTTTATGGATTGAAGTTAGAGAATTTTGCCCAAAAGACACAAATGATCACATGACAGAAAGTGACATACAGGGAAGTGCTGGCAGGCTCCTCAAAGCCACCTGTCAGGAATCTGTGCATGTGACACACCTCCACGGAGTGGAAACTTTTACTATTTTTACCATGTCTCGTTCAATAATCGTGGAGATGCTCTTGGTGTTGGTCCAGGAGCACCCTGAACTTTGGGATCCCCAAGATTCTAATTACCAAAATCGCCTTGTTAAGGACGCCTCCTGGACTTATATTTGTCGGCAATTATTTTGCAATTATGCTGAGAGCACCCCATATATATAGTGGGCTTCACAGTACTAATATTTATATATGTAAATGTGTGTATATATATATATATATATATATATATATTTATTGGGCTTTACAGTACTAATATTTCTATGTGTAAATTTTTTATATACTGTATATATATTTATATAGTGGGCTTCACAGTAATAATATTTGTATATGTAAATGTTTTCTTTTTTGCAGTGAATGATGTAACCCAGAGGTGGTGGAGCTGCTGGGATCAATACAGGAGAGAGCGCCAGCAACGGCAGCAAAGTGGTTCTGGGGCTTGAAAAAAAAGCCCTACCTGTATATGAGTCGCTTAAATTTATAGCCCCCATCATTGACCTAAGACCATAAGTACCGTATACACAAGAGAATAAGCCGACCCAAGTATAAGCCGAGGCACCTACTTTTGCAATACGAAACTGGTTAAGCTTATTGACTCGAGTATAAGCCGGGTATGCATTGTCCCCCTCATCCCTGTCCTGCAATGCGTGGCTAACCCCGTCCTGTCCTGGTATGTGGCTCCCCTTGTCCTGTCCTGGTATGTGTGCCTCACCCTGTTGTATGCATGGCTTCCCTGGTCCCGCATTGCTCAGCTCCTCCCCCTTCCCCTGGTTGTATGCATGGCTGACATTACCCCCCCCTGCCTGTCATACTCACCCTCTGTCACTGCATCTCCGTCCCTACATGTACGTTGTCCGACGCTGGCTGCTCTCCTCTCCACTGCGGTCACGTGGTACCCCTCATTAAGGTAATGAATATGCACTCCACACCTATGAAGATGTGTCCATATTCATTACCTTAATAAGCGGTACCACGTGACTGCTAAGCACAGGAGCTGAGAGATGGTGGCGGCATGACAACGGAGATCTCATAGCCGGCTCCTGCCGCTGCAACGCCGTTGCCCCTCCCCCGCCAGCGTTGTGGAAAATTGACTCGTGTATAAGCCGAGGGGGGTGTTTTCTGCAAAAAAAAATTGGCCTGAAAATCTCGGCTTATACACGAGTATATACGGTACTTGTTTTTATGCCACATTGCTAATGTTTTTAAACAGATTTCTAGTAGTGTTACAAAAATATTTTAATCAAATAAATTATTTATATCTAGAACAGAATCCAACATACGGGAAACAAACACAGCCTCGAAGGCAGAGGCAGGGCCATCTCAACCTGATGAAAAATGTCCATCTGGGGAAGATGTCCCTGGAACATCAGAGGAGGAAGATCGACAACCACCAAACCCTACCGAGGATGCAGCACAGCAGAAAGAGCAGGCCAGGAGCAGCAGTCCTAAATTGCCCCTATATACCTCAGCCCATGAATCAATACCACAGCGAATGCGCAGAAGGAGAGATGCTGAAAATCTAGTGACAAGGAGGGAGATTGATAGCCTTGTCATGGATTACATTGGTCGCACCATTTCTGATGATGGAGAGGAGGCATTTTGTCGCAGCTTGGCCCAACATCTTCGCCTAATACCAACTGATTTAAGGCTAAACACAAAAACATCTATATTGCACCTCATACATGCTGCCACCTCCCCCCAAAAAAATCTTAGGTATCTTTTTGAATTAATTGAGAAACACCACCAACGGGGGTCTCACTGCCCCGATGCATCCAGCTCAGGCGCTGCTCATGGCCCTGCAACTAGGGAGTCACAACAACCACCTATAAGTAGGCTAACTACTGACTCTGGACATCCATCTTCCTCTCTCATTTCCACACAATCATGGCAACATCATATGAGTGTGGCAGGCCAATATGTACAGGAGCATGGCACCATAGGTCAACCGCCTCCTTTAGTAGGGTATTCCAACCCCACAATCAACAATATTCCCCAACACATACTCAGCATGCATGGCCCACATACCAAACCCATTCTGGTCAGCAAGGCCAATATTGGCCACAGTACAGGCAATCAAATTTAGTTGGGCAAGGTGAAGGCTGGCTTCATCATCCTCCACAACAAAATTCAAATATTGGCCAACACAGCCAAAGAATTTACCAGCAACATACACAAGAACCTGCTTTGTAGTCTCAGGGACCAGTGGATTATGTGCCCAGTCAACAACAACCAATACCAACACAGCACAACCCCCCAGCAGCCATAAATCCAAATACAACACATCAGCAAAGCACTCTTCCCGAAAACCCAAACATTCACCTTTCAACATCTTCACCAACCACATCACATAATTCTTTTGTTGATTTGTAAGGTTTGGTTGTGTTATAATGGTTAATTATTTGCCAACGTTGGCTATTTCTAAGTTTAGGCAAAATGAAGCCTGCTTATGTTTGGGTTTTTTTGCAAAATAAAAGCAAATCTGGTTTTAAAAACAAAATATGTGTTTATTATTAAAAGAAAACATGTAGCCATTGTGATTAGCCAAAATAATTAGCACATAATGTGATTCTTGTAATCTGCATCATCACATAAAAAAAACATGGCCCAACATTTTCTTGCCAGGGTATGGCTCCCTCAGGTGTAAGAAAATAATCCATCACAATCTCACTGCACTCTGAGTCCAGAAAGCTCTCTGCCTCTGGGCAAAGCCTGGGCAATTTGAGCAGGATTGTTAAACAATCCTCCCTCAGCATTCTCAGACACATGCAACTCATGGATACGTGTAAAATTGTGCAATATTCCCCACGCCTTAATTACCACGTCCACATTGTTCTCACTTAACATCGAGGGCAATCAGCAATACCCTCCATTTTGCGGTCAAAATGCCAAAGGCACATTCCACCAAACGCCGTGCCCTTGTTAGTCTGTAGTTAAAAATCCTCTGACGTCTGTCAAGATCCCGCCGAGAATAAGGCCTCATGACATAGCGCGTGAGTTGAAAAGCTTCATTAGCCACTATCATACAGATACCACTGATGCATACTACTGCAAACCAAATATAGGGAAATTCCCAGTCATGGACGTAAGTAAATACCGGGTAAACTCCACTACTAGATTACTCCTACAAACAGACCTCGGAGTATGAAAACACCCATAAGTAAAAAATTGTAACACCTTTATTTAAACAAATATTTATACAGAGTTACATAAAATGACAAACTCAACATACAGCGTACACACATATAGTTCATGTACGGCGGACAGGATTCGCTGTATATAACACCATAGGTCCAGACAATGCATAAACCAGAGGCCACCAAGAACGTATCAGCCTTAGAGTATTCCCCTCTTATCTCTCATTTAAAGTGCATAGTGCATGCTGCACGTGCCCGGTAATGCCCCATACAATTATTTAAGTAGCTACCAATTCAGTGTCAATATACAAACGGTATTATGCCTGTCTTACCCTTAATACTTAGTGCCAGCGTCCGTCCGGCGGCCCCGATGCGCGTTTCGCGTTGGCTTCCTCGGGGGGTCGTGCTTGTGTTTGTGTTGGGGGTGCTATTTAAAGAAATGACACCAGCTGGAACAGCAATGACGCGCCGTAATTGGCGCATGCGCACCGCCTATCGTGAAGCTACCGCTACATCATCCCCGGCGTATCCGGCACCAGAAGCAGGAAGAGGGAAATCCCTCATGACGTCATATCCTGCTCCGGTGCTTCTGGACGGCAGGGAAGATGATCGGCAAACCTCACTGCGGCGCGCATGCGCGCATAAACTCGCGGCCATTTCTACTATTGGCAAATCTATGGGCAGCAGGTATACCACGATACTACTACGATATTGCAGCACAATATGTACCCAACACATTAAAGCACAGATAACCGATATATGTGGAGGAGGGTACAACGCCTAATACCGAAGTGACCCCAATCTATAGAGGCAGGGGCATATTCACCTATTGTGACCCACAAATTAAGGCACAAGCCTATCTCATGTGCCCATATAAGCGTGTGCAAAATTATCCCACAAAAACATATGTGCATACTACTGCGAAATATTATATATACAACAGAAGCAACAAAGCTTACATATATATCCAGTGTTTCTATCATTAGTGTATAGATACCAATATAAGATATACTATATTGATGCAACCTGTGAAGCTCTATAATAAACATGAATAACATGTATGTGCATATTTGGGACAAACCACAAATTACAATAACTATACAATAACTACATAATACAAAAAGAAGGTATGTAGCCACTACCCCATATACAAAAATGCATTATATTTTCTACTGCGTATCTTGAATATCGTAGGAAAACTGCCGCACTAATACTTCTTCGATCTTTTTCTTTTATTAGAAGATGCCGCTGTCCAGATGCTCTGATGTTTTCATACAGCCCCAAAATAACGAACGGTGATGGAATGAACATACGAAGCGGTACAGGTACTATAAAAAACATAAGACACACACAATTAAAATCCAGGCAAGGGATGCCAAAACGAGCCCAATATCCTTTAATCTATAAAAACGGAGCAAAGCTAAGTTGTTAATTTAGGCCATGTGGGGCCATAGTGCCCAGCACTGTAATCCAACGGCACTCTAGTTGTGCGAGTTTTTTCTTCAAATCACCGCCTCTTATCCCACTCCTGACGTGATCTATTCCAAAGACACTCAGATCTTTAGGGTTACATTTATGGTGCTGCCTGAAATGTCTAGGAATCGTCTTGAGGGACACTAAGTCCTTCGCCTCTTTTGCTGCCATGATATCTCTAATATGTTCACGGGTTCTTATCCTCAACTCATGTGACGTCAGTCCCACATAAGATAGACCACAAGTACATCTTGCCATATACATTACATAAGTGGTACTACATGAGATGTAATCCGTGATTTTGAATTCTTTTTTTCCATCGGCTGAGGCAAAGGACAGTGTCCTCACATGATTCCGACATGCCAGGCAGTCACCACAAGGGAAGAAACCCCACTTTTTCCTCCCCCCTCCAAATATCGATGGATTTCTAGTAATGTAATGACTCTTGACAAGCATATCTCTCAGATTTTTCGATCTTCTGGCTGTCATCAGGGGTTCATCTGAGAGATATTTCGCCAAGGTGGGTTCGGTTTTCAGAATAGGCCAATGTCTCCTCAGGATACTTCTCATTGTTCCCCATTGATGGTTAAACGTGGAGATATATCGAATTTTCTCATCCTCTTTGTCTTTTATTTTAGGTGGCTGTGACAAAAAGTCACATCTTTTTTGGTTTTTAGCTCGAGAATACCCACGCTTTATGCTTCTGTTACTGTATTCACGTGATTTAAATCTCTCCCCAAGGTCCACAGATTGTCTCACAAATGCCTCCTCCGAAGAACAAATCCTCCTCATCCTTAAGAATTGTCCTATTTGAATTGCCCCTATGGTGGAGCTATTGTGGGACGAGGAGGCATGGAGGAGTGCATTGACCGAGGTTTCTTTCCTGAACACATCTGTGTGTATGGAGCCATCCATCTGGGCCTGCAGCAAGACATCGAGAAAAGACACACTCTCCCTACTAAAGTTGTAGGTAAGCCTGATGTTGAGGCTGTTACAGTTCAATTCTTTCATAAATAAATGAAGTTGCTCTACCGACCCTTGCCAAATAAATAAAATATCATCTATGTACCGATACCACCCCAGTACTTGGGGGGCGGAGTGTGCGTCCCCGAATATAGATCTCTCCCAATATCCTAAAAATAAATTTGCATACGAGGGTGCACACGCCGCCCCCATCGCGGTCCCGCGACTCTGGAGGTAGTACCGGTCCTTAAACGTAAAACAATTATGTGTCAGAATGAACTGCAGGAGCCTCAACACCAGGCCCACCACATCTGGATCAATGTTACTAGATTCCAGAAAAAAAGAAGCAGCCTCCATCCCATCCTCATGATGGATGGAAGTGTAAAGTGTCTCGATGTCTGCTGTGACCAACAGCATGTCTGGCTCCAAGGAAAGACCATCAAGTCATCTGACACATAATTGTTTTACGTTTAAGGACCGGTACTACCTCCAGAGTCGCGGAACCGCGATGGGGGCGGCGTGTGCGCCCTCGTATGCAAATTTATTTTTAGGATATTGGGAGAGATCTATATTCGGGGACGCACACTCCGCCCCCCAAGTACTGGGGTGGTATCGGTACATAGATGATATTTTATTTATTTGGCAAGGGTCGGTAGAGCAACTTCATTTATTTATGAAAGAATTGAACTGTAACAGCCTCAACATCAGGCTTACCTACAACTTTAGTAGGGAGAGTGTGTCTTTTCTCGATGTCTTGCTGCAGGCCCAGATGGATGGCTCCATACACACAGATGTGTTCAGGAAAGAAACCTCGGTCAATGCACTCCTCCATGCCTCCTCGTCCCACAATAGCTCCACCATAGGGGCAATTCCAATAGGACAATTCTTAAGGATGAGGAGGATTTGTTCTTCGGAGGAGGCATTTGTGAGACAATCTGTGGACCTTGGGGAGAGATTTAAATCACGTGGATACAGTAACAGAAGCATAAAGCGTGGGTATTCTCGAGCTAAAAACCAAAAAAGATGTGACTTATTGTCACAGCCACCTAAAATAAAAAACAAAGAGGATGAGAAAATTCGATATACCTCCACGTTTAACCATCAATGGGGAACAATGAGAAGTATCCTGAGGATACATTGGCCTATTCTGAAAACCGAACCCACCTTGGCGAAATATCTCTCAGATGAACCCCTGATGACAGCCAAAAGATCGAAAAATCTGAGAGATATGCTTGTCAAGAGTCATTACATTACTAGAAATCCATCGATATTTGGAGGGGGGAGGAAAAAGTGGGGTTTCTTCCCTTGTGGTGACTGCCTGGCATGTCGGAATCATGTGAGGACGCTGTCCTTTGCCTCAGCCGATGGAAAAAAAGAATTCAAAATCACGGATTACATCTCATGTAGTACCACTTATGTAATCTATATGGCAAGATGTACTTGTGGTCTATCTTATGTGGGACTGACGTCACGTGAGTTGAGGATAAGAACCCGTGAACATATTAGAGATATCATGGCAGCAAAAGAGGCGAAGGACTTAGTGTCCCTCAAGACGATTCCTAGACATTTCAGGCAGCACCATAAATGTAACCCTAAAGATCTGAGTGTCTTTGGAATAGATCACGTCAGGAGTGGGATAAGAGGCGGTGATTTGAAGAAAAAACTCGCACAACTAGAGTGCCGTTGGATTACAGTGCTGGGCACTATGGCCCCACATGGCCTAAATGAACAACTTAGCTTTGTCCGTTTTTATAGATTAAAGGATATTGGGCTCGTTTTGGCATCCCTTGCCTGGATTTTAATTGTGTGTGTCTTATGTTTTTTATAGTATCTGTACCGCTTCGTATGTTCATTCCATCACCGTTCGTTATTTTGGGGCTGTATGAAAACATCAGAGCATCTGGACAGCGGCATCTTCTAATAAAAGAAAAAGATCGAAGAAGTATTAGTGCGGCAGTTTTCCTACGATATTCAAGATACGCAGTAGAAAATATAATGCATTTTTGTACATGGGGTAGTGGCTACATACCTTCTTTTTGTATTATGTAGTTATTGTATAGTTATTGTAATTTGTGGTTTGTCCCAAATATGCACATACATGTTATTCATGTTTATTATAGAGCTTCACAGGTTGCATCAATATAGTATATCTTATATTGGTATCTATACACTAATGATAGAAACACTGGATATATATGTAAGCTTTGTTGCTTCTGTTGTATATATAATATTTCGCAGTAGTATGCACATATGTTTTTGTGGGATAATTTTGCACACGCTTATATGGGCACATGAGATAGGCTTGTGCCTTAATTTGTGGGTCACAATAGGTGAATATGCCCCTGCCTCTATAGATTGGGGTCACTTCGGTATTAGGCGTTGTACTCTCCTCCACATATATCGGTTATCTGTGCTTTAATGTGTTGGGTACATATTGTGCTGCAATATCGTAGTAGTATCGTGGTATACCTGCTGCCCATAGATTTGCCAATAGTAGAAATGGCCGCGAGTTTATGCGCACATGCGCGCCGCAGTGAGGTTTGCCGATCATCTTCCCTGCCGTCCAGAAGCGCCGGAGCAGGATATGACGTCATGAGGGATTTCCCTCTTCCTGCTTCTGGTGCCGGATACGCCGGGGATGATGTAGCGGTAGCTTCACGATAGGCGGTGCGCATGCGCCAATTACGGCGCGTCATTGCTGTTCCAGCTGGTGTCATTTCTTTAAATAGCACCCCCAACACATACACAAGCACGACCCCCCGAGGAAGCCAACGCGAAACGCGCGTCGGGGCCGCCGGACGGACGCTGGCACTAAGTATTAAGGGTAAGACAGGCATAATACCGTTTGTATATTGACACTGAATTGGTAGCTACTTATATAATTGTATGGGGCATTACCGGGCATGTGCAGCATGCACTATGCACTTTAAATGAGAGATAAGAGGGGAATACTCTAAGGCTGATACGTTCTTGGTGGCCTCTGGTTTATGCATTGTCTGGACCTATGGTGTTATATACAGCGAATCCTGTCCGCCGTACATGAACTATATGTGTGTACGCTGTATGTTGAGTTTGTCATTTTATGTAACTCTATTAGCCACTATCATGTAAGGAATTGGTGGACCACCTGAATCAGGAAGACTCCTTGGAGGTGGAACACCCATTTGATTGTTCTTAAGCCGCCAACCCATTATGGAAGAATTGAAGATGCGACAATCTCCAGTTCTTCCATAAGCCCCAAGATCTACAATTATAAAATTGTATTGGCTGTCAATTTATGTCAACAAGACTACTGAAAAAAAACCTTATAATTGTAGTATTGGGACTCAGAGTTTGGCGGTTTCTTGACCCGGATGTGCTTCCCATCCAAAGCTCCCAGAAAATTTGGAAACTGACAGTTCTGGTACATCCCAGTTGCAATGCGTTCCCAGTGTTTTGGGGGTTCGCTCCAGCATGAATTTCTCCTTAAGTAGATCCCATATTTGTGCACAGGTGTGCTTCACAATGTTTGAAATGGTTGTGCGTACAATGAGAAATTCTAAATGGAGGGCAGCATACGACTCTCCTGTTGCCAGAAACCTAAAATGTAAATACAGTTCCAAAATAATGAGTTCAAAAACACAGGCCTCAGATGTCCGTATATGCACACGCAGCACATTTTTGAAGGCCGCAGCATGTCTATTTTTCTTGTGGAGATGCTCTGTCTTCGTACGATAAATTGCACCGTTCTATTAATAGGATGCGGTGATTCTGCATGTGTTCTTATAACCGTGCAGAATAATCACGTCTTATAAATTGGAGGGTGCTGTTTATCTGGCCAAGACTGTGGGTCTCCGCCGATAAATGGACATGCTACGGCCTAGAAAATAAGCACCGCTATTGCTTATTTGTTGGTGTTTATCCAAGAGAGGCCTGAATTGTGGGCTCACAGAGATCCAAACTATCACAACCGTACGTTACGGGGCGCATCATGGACATATATATGCCGCCAATTGTTTGATAATTATTCAGAAAGTGCCCTGGATGTGCAGCTTGGAATGAGTAAGTTTTATAAATATTTTAATCTATGTTTAATGATTAGTTACCACACCCTTGTTTTAGTGCTTAATTATATTTATCCCAGAAAATAAGTCCCATTGGCAAATTTTCAAGTAACGTATTTTTCACATTAAAATACGCTCCAGATTATAAGACGCACCACAAATAGAAATTACTAAAATCTTTCTAAATTTGTTTTTAGTAAAATGTTGGTGCTTCTTTTAATCCATGGGCCGTATACTTACTGGGGGTGGTGGCTGCGGTGAATGGAGGGTCCCAGGGTCGCTGATGGAGGAGGCAAGAGTGGAGCATTGACACAGGCTGGGATGAGGGGGTGTCCTAAAGTGCCTCACTCTCAACATCATCAGCTACACACATTGAGGGCTACGCATAGCTACCCACAAATGCCTCCATCATCTGCTCCATCACATTTTTTGTGATGGGCCACAAACTAGTTTTTCGGATGCTTATGGCCATGGTCAATTTTGGCAGCAAGGAGCACAACACCAAGGGCCTTTTGGCCAACACAGAGTAAGAATATCCTGGCATTCTGAAAATGCTCCTGGTTGGACACATAAACCACCAGATGCGTATAGCCACAGTCAGGAAGCCATAAACCAACATCATATCCCCACCCAGGCACACAATGTTCCTTTGCCAACAACCACTCAACAACACTCTGAAAGCCAAACATCACAAACACCAACCTCACCCTCAACATCCCATCAATCTTTATTGGACTTGTAATGTTTGTTATTGGTTAACCCCTTTACCCCAAAGGGGGGTTTGCACGTTAATGACCAGGCCAATTTTTACAATTCTGACCACTGTCCCTTTATGAGGTTATAAATCTGGAACGCTTCAATGGATCCCAGTGATTCTGACACTGTTTTCTCATGACATATTGTACTTCATGATAGTGGTAAAATTTCTTTGATATTACCTGCATTTATTTGTGAAAAAAAACAGAAATTTGGCAAAAATTTTGAAAATTTCGCAATTTTCCAACTTAGAATTTTTATGCAATTAAATCACAGAGATATGTCACACAAATACTTAATAAGTAACATTTCCCACATGTCTAATTACATCAGCACAATACCAACATTTTTTTTGTTAGGGAGTTATAAGGGTTAAAATTTGACCAGCAATTTCTCATTTTTACAACACCATTTTTTTTTTAGGGACCACATCTCATTTGAAGTCATTTTGAGGGGTCTATATGATAGAAAATACCCAAGTGTGACAACATTCTAAAAACTGCACCCCTCAAGGTGCTCTAAAACATATTCAAGAAGTTTATTAACCCTTCTGGTGCTTCACAGGAATTTTTGGAATGTTTAAATAAAAATGAACATTTAAAACTTTTTTTCACAAAAAATTTACTTCAGCTCCAATTTGTTTTATTTTACCAAGGGTAACAGGACAAAAAGGACCGCAAAAGTTGTTGTACAATTTGTCATGAGTACATCGATATCCCATATGTGGGGGTAAACCACTGTTTGGGCGCATGACAGAGCTCGGAAGCGAAGGAGCGCCATTTGACTTTTCAATGCAAAATTGACTGGAATCGAGATGGGACACCATGTTGCGTTTGGAGAGCCCCTGATGTGCCTAAACATTGAAACCCCCCACAAGTGACACCATTTTGGAAAGTAGACCCACTAAGGAACTTATCTAGATGTGTGGTGAGCGCTTTAACCCACCAAGGGCCTCACAGAAGTTTATAATGCAGAGCCGTAAAAATAAAACAAAAATTTTTTCCCATAAAAATTATTTTTTAGCCCCCAGTTTTGTATTTTCCTGAGGGTAACAGGAGAAATTGGGCCCCAAAATTTGTTGTCCAATTTGTCCTGAGTGCGCTGATATCCCATATGTGGGGGGGAACCACTGTTTGGGCTCATGGGAGGGCTCGGAAGGGAAGGAGTGCCATTTGGAATGCAGACTTAGATGGAATGGTCTGCAGGTGTCACAGACTCACATTGCGTTTGCAGAGCCCCTAATGTACCTAAACAGTAGAAACCCCCCACAAGTGACACCATTTTGAAAAGTAGACCCCCTAAGGAACTCATCTAGATGTGTTGTGAGAGCTTCGAACCCCCAAGTGTTTCACTACAGTTTATAACGCAGAGCCATGAAAATAAAAAATCTTTTTTTTTCCCACAAAAATTATATTTTAGCCCCCAATTTTGTATTTTCCCAAGGGTAACAGGAGAAATTGGACCCCAAAAGTTGTTGTCCTATTTGTCTTGAGTACGCTGATACCCCATTTGTTGGGGTAAACCCCTGTTTGGGCATACGGGAGAGCTCGGAAGGGAAGGAGCACTGTTTTACTTTTTCAACGCAGAATTGGCTGGAATTGAGATCAGATGCCATGTTGCGTTTGGAGAGCCCCTGATGTGCCTAAACAGTGGAAACCCCCAATTATAACTGAAACCCTAATCCAAACACACCCCTAACCCTAATCCCAACAGTAACCCTAACCACACCTCTAACCCTGACACACCCCTAACCCCAATCCCAACCCTATTCCCAACCGTAAATGTAATCTAAACCCTAACCGTAACTTTAGCCCCAACCCTAACCCTAACTTTAGCTCCAATCCTAATTGTAGCCTTAACCCTAGCCCCAACCCTAGCCCTAACCCTAGCCCTAACCCTAACCCTAGCCCTAGTCCTAACCCTAACCCTAACCCTAGCCCTAATTGGAAAATGGAAATAAACACATTTTTTTAATTTTTCCCTAACTAAGGGGGTGATGATGGGGGGTTTGATTTACTTTTATAGCTTTTTTTAGCGGATTTTTATGATTGGCAGCTGTCACACACTGAAAGACGCTTTTTATTGCAAAAAATATTTTTTGCGTTACCACATTTTGAGAGCTATAATTTTTCCATATTTTGGTCCACAGAGTCATGTGAAGTCTTGTTTTTTGCAGGAGGAGTTTATGTTTTTATTGGTAACATTTTCGGGCATGTGACATTTTTTGATCGCTTTTTATTCCGATTTTTGTGAGGCAGAATGACCAAAAACCAGCTATTCATGAATTTCTTTGGGGGGAGCCGTTTATACCGTTCCGCGTTTGGTAAAATTGATGAAGCAGTTTTATTTTTCGGGTCAGTACAATTACAGCGATACCTCATTTATATCATTTTTTTATGTTTTGGCGCTTTTATACGATAAAAACTATTTTATAGAAAAAATAATTATTTTTGCATCGCTTTATTCTGAGGACTATAACTTTATTATTTTTTTGCTGATTATGCTCTATGGCAGCTCGTTTTTTGCGGGACAAGATGATGTTTTCAGCGGTACCATGGTTATTTATATCTGTCTTTTTGATCGCGTGTTATTCCACTTTTTGTTTGGCAGTATGATAATAAAGCGTTGTTTTTTGCCTCGTTTTTTTTTTTTCTTATGGTGTTTACTGAAGGGGTTAACTAGTGGGCCAGTTTTATAGGTTGAGTCGTTATGGACGCGGCGATACTAAATATGTGTACTTTTATTTTTTTTTTATTATTTAGATAAAGAAATGTATTTATGGGAATAATATATAAATTTTTTTATCATTATTTAGGATTTTTTTTTAATGTTTTTTACACAGTTGGAAAATTTTTTTTTAACTTTTTTACTTTGTCCCGGGGGGGACATCACAGATCACTGATCTGACAGTTTGCACAGCACTCTGTCAGATCACCGATCTGTCTCAGAGCACTGCAGCCTTACCAAGCGCCTGCTCTGAGCAGGCACTTGGTAATGCACCTCCCTCCCTGCAGGACCCGGATGCCGCTGCCATATTGGATCCGGGCCTGCTGCAGGGAGGGAGGTAAGGAGACCCACGCAGCAACGCGATCACATCACGTTGCTGCGGGGTTTCAGGGAAGCCCGCAGGGAGCCCCCTCCCTGCGCGATGCTTCCCTGCACTGCCAGCACACTGCGATCATGTTTGATCGCGGTGTGCCGGGGGTTAATGTGCCAGGGGCGGTCCGTGACCGCTCCTGGCACATAGTGCCGGATGTCAGCTGCGATAGGCAGCTAACACCCGGCCACGATCGGCCGCGCTCCCCCCGGGAGCGCGGCCGATCGCGTATGACGTACTATCCCGTCGGTGATCATACGGGCCCACCCCACCTTGATGGGATAGTACGTCATATGACAGAAAGGGGTTAAATTACAAAAGCATTGCCAAGTTGGCCACTTTGTTAGTTAGCCCAAAATGAAGGCTGATTTGTGTTTGTATGTTTGTAGAATTAAAAAACACGTTTGTTCATCAAAAAAAAAATATATATATATTTTTTTTTAAAGAAAACTATTGTTGTGATTACAATAGAAACAAAATGGTATGATAATTTTCAGACACATAATGAATACACAAGAAAAAGAAATAATCATATGACAACATTTTCTTGCCAGGGTATTACTCCCTCCGGTGATACAAAATAATTTGCCAAAAAGTTTCGTACTCTGAGTCCTGACAGCTGGGTGCCTATGGGCAAAGCCTGTGCAATGTGTCCATGATTGCTTGGTAATCCAACAGCGCCATCCTGAGGCGCAGAGACATCATGTTGACGTGTAAAATTATGCAATATGACACAGGCCTTGATTACTATGTTCACATTGTTTGCGCTTAACTGGAGGGCACTGAGCAAGATCCTCCATTTAGCAGTCAAAATCCCAAATGCACATTCCACAAGACGCCGTGCACGAGTTAGTCGGTAATTAAAAAGGCAGCCATGTCTGTCCAGAGCGCGTCGCGGATAAGGCCTCATAACACTATGCGTTAGTTGAAATGCCTCATCACCAACTACTACATATGGCATTGGTTGACCACCGGAAGAAGGAAGACTCCTTGGGGGTGGCACACCCAATTCAATTGGCATTCAGCCACCGACCCATAATGGAAGAATTGAAGATTCGTGAATCTCCAGTTCTTCCATAGGCCTCTATATCTACAATTATAAAATTGTACTTGCTGTCTACTAAGGCCAACAAGACAATGGAAAAAAATCCCTTATAATTGTAGTATAGGGACCCTGAGTTCAGCAGCTTCTTGACCCGGATGTGCTTCCCATTTAGAGCACCCAGACAATTGGGAAACTGGCACGTGTCATAGATCCCTTTAGCAATACGTTCCCAATGTTCAGGTGTGGGCTCCGGCATCACTTTGTCCTTTAGATAAAGCCATATTTGGCCAATAAAGCAAATAAGAAAAAGAAAAAAGGTGAGCAGCACAGCCCATGGAACCTGGGAGATCTGGATGTGTACTTCAACAGCAGATGCCCGACAGCTGATCAGAGATGCTCGCATGGAACATGGAGTTGAATAGCATGTGAATCACAAAGAAGCTGCAACAGCACTCACCGATCCTGGAGTTAGAAAGTCCTTTATTCAAGCATGTGAGAAAACATCTTCACGACTCGGGGGGGTGCAATAATAACAGGAGTGTGCAGGGTTCAAATCCATATTTGGGAGCATGTATCCTTCACTATATTTGAGATTGTAGTTATGCCCAGAAGAAACTCTAGATAGAGGGAAGCATATGATTGTCCAGTTGCCAAAAACCTAAAAATGGAAAGGCAGATCCAAATTAAGGCAAAGTTAACATTGATGTATATCAGACCATGTGTCCAGGAAATAGAGTTCTGCGCCTCACAAGAAGACCACCCGCTCGCTGTCTCCATTTGCACTGACTGCGTTGGTTGAGGAGGGGTCTCTGACCACTTCCTACACCAATCAGCATGTGAAACAGCTGCCACAATGATGTTTTTTCATCGCATCAGCTGTGTACTGTGGAGAGTCAGCACACCAGAGACAACAAGACAGGAGCAGAACAATGAGGAACATGACCGAGGGTACTTGTGCTGTTATTTTTCAAAATATGCATGTGATGTAAGGCTGGGCATGGGGAAGATATGTGGTTCAAATCCTCACAAACGAAAACAACATCTTCCATCAATCCTATTACTTTGGTTTTTCAATACAGCAATCAATTTGCTTCTATAAGCAAATTGATTAGAAATAATTTAACTATCTTAAGAGAAGATCCTGACATCGCTGCTGTACTTAAACATGGATGTAGAATCGTATCTAGAAAAGCACCATCTTTAGGTAATAGTCTCTCCCCTAGTTCCCTCAATATCCCTCATGTGCAATCCTCTAATTGGCTCAGTGTAAAGGGCTTTCACAAATGTGGTGCTGCAGTATGCAAAACCTGCAAATTTGCACAGAAGCGTTCCGATTTTACGGACGCAAATGATCAAAACACATATCAAATAAAAACATTCCTTAATTGTAATACCAATAACGTAGTTTATATAATGGAATGTACGACATGTCACCTTAAATACGTTGGTAGCACCATACGCCCACTAAAAACTAGAATACGTGAGCATATTTATGATATAGATAATGCCAATACTCACAGAAATATATCCCAGGTGTCACAACATTTTATTAATTTTCATCAATCTTGATTCCCTCAAAGTCTATGCAATTGAAAAAACACATAGACCCTTCAGAGGAGGGGACACTGAAGTGACCCTGAGAAACAGAGAAACATGGTGGATATTCAAATTGGGAACCAGAACACCTAATGGTCTCAATAAGAGAAAAGACATCATGCTTTTTTATTAGTTACATCATTTCTTATATTTACATTATCCCCTTGAATGTCTTCTCTTTATTGGCACATCATGTGTTCTCGTGCTGGCCCGATCATGTATGACGTTGCACTGCCCAGCATACATGACTACCCAGTTTTTGGTTTTTTTTTTCTTTCATAGGTTATCGCTCTTGGGATGTACTCCAATAAATAAATATTTAGTAGCGTTACAGTCTGCAGGTTTTTCACCCTTCTCATGTAACTATTTGTCCATTGCTCCTGAAGGGTATTTGAGTTATTGTATGTATACAGGTCCTTCTCAAAAAATTAGCATATAGTGTTAAATTTCATTATTTACCATAATGTAATGATTACAATTAAACTTTCATATATTATAGATTCATTATCCACCAACTGAAATTTGTCAGGTCTTTTATTGTTTTAATGCTGATGATTTTGGCATACAACTCCTGATAACCCAAAAAACCTGTCTCAATATCTGCGCAAAAGCTGTTCTACCCTGTATGCACACATGGATTTTTCCTCTCTGAACCCTTTTCACACAGGTTATATACAGATGATCAGGTTTTTAAATACATCAGATAGGGATTGCATACATTAGTTAGGACTGCTCTGATAAGGGTATACCGTGAAGATTGGTAGAGCAGCTTAGTATACATTTTTTGCAAAAAACGAATCAACCAAATACCCTGTTTTTTACATCTTTTACTAGCACTTGCGAATTACTGCAACATTTTTTCAAACTGAGTGTTTTTGGTTTTACTATTCTCTTTTGTGTCTTCAGGTTTCTTGGTGGTGTGTGAACATGATCATACAGACTTGTTCACTGTGCAAGTAGCCCATGTGTTCCTGTTTCCATAATTGTTCTCTTGTGTCTACAAGACTGGGGAGTTCCACCACTCCTCTTGGGCTATCTGCGCAAAAGCTGTTCTACCCTGTATGCACACATGGATTTTTCCTCTCTGAACCCTGTTCACACAGGTTATATACAGATGATCAGGTTTTTAAATACATCAGATAGGGATTGCATACATTAGTTAGGACTGCTCTGATAAGGGTATACCGTGAAGATTGGTAGAGCAGCTTAGTATACATTTTTTGCAAAAAACGTATCAACCAAATACCCTGTTTTTTACATCTTTTACTAGCACTTGCGAATTACTGCAACATTTTTTCAAACTGAGTGTTTTTGGTTTTACTATTCTCTTTTGTGTCTTCAGGTTTCTTGGTGGTGTGTGAACATGATCAAACAGACTTGTTCACTGTGCAAGTAGCCCATGTGTTCCTGTTTCCATAATTGTTCTCTTGTGTCTACAAGACTGGGGAGTTCCACCACTCCTCTTGGGCTATCTGCGCAAAAGCTGTTCTACCCTGTATGCACACATGGATTTTTCCTCTCTGAACCCTGTTCACACAGGTTATATACAGATGATCAGGTTTTTAAATACATCAGATAGGGATTGCATACATTAGTTAGGACTGCTCTGATAAGGGTATACCGTGAAGATTGGTAGAGCAGCTTAGTATACATTTTTTGCAAAAAACGTATCAACCAAATACCCTGTTTTTTACATCTTTTACTAGCACTTGCGAATTACTGCAACATTTTTTCAAACTGAGTGTTTTTGGTTTTACTATTCTCTTTTGTGTCTTCAGGTTTCTTGGTGGTGTGTGAACATGATCATACAGACTTGTTCACTGTGCAAGTAGCCCATGTGTTCCTGTTTCCATAATTGTTCTCTTGTGTCTACAAGACTGGGGAGTTCCACCACTCCTCTTGGGCTATCTGCGCAAAAGCTGTTCTACCCTGTATGCACACATGGATTTTTCCTCTCTGAACCCTGTTCACACAGGTTATATACAGATGATCAGGTTTTTAAATACATCAGATAGGGATTGCATACATTAGTTAGGACTGCTCTGATAAGGGTATACCGTGAAGATTGGTAGAGCAGCTTAGTATACATTTTTTGCAAAAAACGTATCAACCAAATACCCTGTTTTTTACATCTTTTACTAGCACTTGCGAATTACTGCAACATTTTTTCAAACTGAGTGTTTTTGGTTTTACTATTCTCTTTTGTGTCTTCAGGTTTCTTGGTGGTGTGTGAACATGATCATACAGACTTGTTCACTGTGCAAGTAGCCCATGTGTTCCTGTTTCCATAATTGTTCTCTTGTGTCTACAAGACTGGGGAGTTCCACCACTCCTCTTGGGCTATCTGCGCAAAAGCTGTTCTACCCTGTATGCACACATGGATTTTTCCTCTCTGAACCCTGTTCACACAGGTTATATACAGATGATCAGGTTTTTAAATACATCAGATAGGGATTGCATACATTAGTTAGGACTGCTCTGATAAGGGTATACCGTGAAGATTGGTAGAGCAGCTTAGTATACATTTTTTGCAAAAAACGTATCAACCAAATACCCTGTTTTTTACATCTTTTACTAGCACTTGCGAATTACTGCAACATTTTTTCAAACTGAGTGTTTTTGGTTTTACTATTCTCTTTTGTGTCTTCAGGTTTCTTGGTGGTGTGTGAACATGATCATACAGACTTGTTCACTGTGCAAGTAGCCCATGTGTTCCTGTTTCCATAATTGTTCTCTTGTGTCTACAAGACTGGGGAGTTCCACCACTCCTCTTGGGCTATCTGCGCAAAAGCTGTTCTACCCTGTATGCACACATGGATTTTTCCTCTCTGAACCCTGTTCACACAGGTTATATACAGATGATCAGGTTTTTAAATACATCAGATAGGGATTGCATACATTAGTTAGGACTGCTCTGATAAGGGTATACCGTGAAGATTGGTAGAGCAGCTTAGTATACATTTTTTGCAAAAAACGTATCAACCAAATACCCTGTTTTTTACATCTTTTACTAGCACTTGCGAATTACTGCAACATTTTTTCAAACTGAGTGTTTTTGGTTTTACTATTCTCTTTTGTGTCTTCAGGTTTCTTGGTGGTGTGTGAACATGATCATACAGACTTGTTCACTGTGCAAGTAGCCCATGTGTTCCTGTTTCCATAATTGTTCTCTTGTGTCTACAAGACTGGGGAGTTCCACCACTCCTCTTGGGCTATCTGCGCAAAAGCTGTTCTACCCTGTATGCACACATGGATTTTTCCTCTCTGAACCCTGTTCACACAGGTTATATACAGATGATCAGGTTTTTAAATACATCAGATAGGGATTGCATACATTAGTTAGGACTGCTCTGATAAGGGTATACCGTGAAGATTGGTAGAGCAGCTTAGTATACATTTTTTGCAAAAAACGTATCAACCAAATACCCTGTTTTTTACATCTTTTACTAGCACTTGCGAATTACTGCAACATTTTTTCAAACTGAGTGTTTTTGGTTTTACTATTCTCTTTTGTGTCTTCAGGTTTCTTGGTGGTGTGTGAACATGATCATACAGACTTGTTCACTGTGCAAGTAGCCCATGTGTTCCTGTTTCCATAATTGTTCTCTTGTGTCTACAAGACTGGGGAGTTCCACCACTCCTCTTGGGCTATCTGCGCAAAAGCTGTTCTACCCTGTATGCACACATGGATTTTTCCTCTCTGAACCCTGTTCACACAGGTTATATACAGATGATCAGGTTTTTAAATACATCAGATAGGGATTGCATACATTAGTTAGGACTGCTCTGATAAGGGTATACCGTGAAGATTGGTAGAGCAGCTTAGTATACATTTTTTGCAAAAAACGTATCAACCAAATACCCTGTTTTTTACATCTTTTACTAGCACTTGCGAATTACTGCAACATTTTTTCAAACTGAGTGTTTTTGGTTTTACTATTCTCTTTTGTGTCTTCAGGTTTCTTGGTGGTGTGTGAACATGATCATACAGACTTGTTCACTGTGCAAGTAGCCCATGTGTTCCTGTTTCCATAATTGTTCTCTTGTGTCTACAAGACTGGGGAGTTCCACCACTCCTCTTGGGCTATCTGCGCAAAAGCTGTTCTACCCTGTATGCACACATGGATTTTTCCTCTCTGAACCCTGTTCACACAGGTTATATACAGATGATCAGGTTTTTAAATACATCAGATAGGGATTGCATACATTAGTTAGGACTGCTCTGATAAGGGTATACCGTGAAGATTGGTAGAGCAGCTTAGTATACATTTTTTGCAAAAAACGTATCAACCAAATACCCTGTTTTTTACATCTTTTACTAGCACTTGCGAATTACTGCAACATTTTTTCAAACTGAGTGTTTTTGGTTTTACTATTCTCTTTTGTGTCTTCAGGTTTCTTGGTGGTGTGTGAACATGATCATACAGACTTGTTCACTGTGCAAGTAGCCCATGTGTTCCTGTTTCCATAATTGTTCTCTTGTGTCTACAAGACTGGGGAGTTCCACCACTCCTCTTGGGCTATCTGCGCAAAAGCTGTTCTACCCTGTATGCACACATGGATTTTTCCTCTCTGAACCCTGTTCACACAGGTTATATACAGATGATCAGGTTTTTAAATACATCAGATAGGGATTGCATACATTAGTTAGGACTGCTCTGATAAGGGTATACCGTGAAGATTGGTAGAGCAGCTTAGTATACATTTTTTGCAAAAAACGTATCAACCAAATACCCTGTTTTTTACATCTTTTACTAGCACTTGCGAATTACTGCAACATTTTTTCAAACTGAGTGTTTTTGGTTTTACTATTCTCTTTTGTGTCTTCAGGTTTCTTGGTGGTGTGTGAACATGATCATACAGACTTGTTCACTGTGCAAGTAGCCCATGTGTTCCTGTTTCCATAATTGTTCTCTTGTGTCTACAAGACTGGGGAGTTCCACCACTCCTCTTGGGCTATCTGCGCAAAAGCTGTTCTACCCTGTATGCACACATGGATTTTTCCTCTCTGAACCCTGTTCACACAGGTTATATACAGATGATCAGGTTTTTAAATACATCAGATAGGGATTGCATACATTAGTTAGGACTGCTCTGATAAGGGTATACCGTGAAGATTGGTAGAGCAGCTTAGTATACATTTTTTGCAAAAAACGTATCAACCAAATACCCTGTTTTTTACATCTTTTACTAGCACTTGCGAATTACTGCAACATTTTTTCAAACTGAGTGTTTTTGGTTTTACTATTCTCTTTTGTGTCTTCAATAAATTAGCATATCAAGAAAAGGTTCTCTAAACGACCTATTACCCTAATCTTCTGAATCAACTAATTAACTCTAAACACATGCAAAAGATACCTGAGGCTTTTATAAACTCCCTGCCTGGTTCATTACTCAAAACCCCCATCATGGGTAAGACTAGCGACCTAACAGATGTCAAGAAGGCCATCATTGACACCCTCAAGCAAGAGGGTAAGACCCAGAAAGAAATTTCTCAACAAATAGGCTGTTCCCAGAGTGCTGTATCAAGGCACCTCAATGGTAAGTCTGTTGGAAGGAAACAATGTGGCAGAAAACGCTGTACAACGAGAAGAGGAGACCGGACCCTGAGGAAGATTGTGGAGAAGGACCGATTCCAGACCTTGGGGAACCTGAGGAAGCAGTGGACTGAGTCTGGTGTGGAAACATCCAGAGCCACCGTGCACAGGCGTGTGCAGGAAATGGGCTACAGGTGCCGCATTCCCCAGGTAAAGCCACTTTTGAACCATAAACAGCGGTAGAGGCGCCTGACCTAGGCTACAGAGAAGCAGCACTGGACTGTTGCTAAGTGGTCCCAAGTACTTTTTTCTGATGAAAGCAAATTTTGCATGTCATTTGGAAATCAAGGTGCCAGAGTCTGGAGGAAGACTGGGGAGAAGGAAATGCCAAAATGCCTGAAGTCCAGTGTCAAGTACCCACAGTCAGTGATGGTGTGGGGTACCATGTCAGCTGCTGGTGTTGGTCCACTGTGTTTCATCAAGGGCAGGGTCAATGCAGCTAGCTATCAGGAGATTTTGGAGCACTTCATGCTTCCATCGGCTGAAATGCTTTATGGAGATGAAGATTTCATTTTTCAGCACGACCTGGCACCTGCTCACAGTGCCAAAACCACTGGTAAATGGTTTACTGACCATGGTATTACTGTGCTCAATTGGCCTGCCAACTCTCCTGACCTGAACCCCATAGAGAATCTGTGGGATATTGTGAAGAGAAAGTTGAGAGACGCAAGACCCAACACTCTGGATGAGCTTAAGGCCGCTATTGAAGCATCCTGGGCCTCCATAACATCTCAGCAGTGTCACAGGCTGATTGCCTCCATGCCACGCCGAATTGAAGCAGTCATTTCTGCCAAAGGATTCCCGACCAAGTATTGAGTGCATAACTGAACATTATTATTTGATGGTTTTTTTGTTTGTTACTAAAAAACACTTTTATTTGATTGGATGGGTGAAATATGCTAATTTATTGAGACAGGTTTTTTGGGTTATCAGGAGTTGTATGCCAAAATCATCAGTATTAAAACAATAAAAGACCTGACAAATTTCAGTTGGTGGATAATGAATCTATAATATATGAAAGTTTAATTGTAATCATTACATTATGGAAAATAATGAAATTTAACACTATATGCTAATTTTTTGAGAAGGACCTGTACATCGGAGCCTGCAAACTCTTTAGTCAGCAGACTATCCTATTGTATTGCATTGTCTTATTCGTTATGTCACTTTTATGCTTACGTTATGTTTATGGGTATACACTTTTTATAGTCATTTAGTTTCTCTGTTCACCAACCATATCATATTTGTGTTTGCATATATGCTTCTCAGATTTGTGTTTGTATATTATTTTTACAGGTTTTGGATTAGTTAATTATTTCGAGAAATTTGTTTGTTTGGGAAAAGGGGGAAGGAGAAGGGAAAAAGGAAAAAAAAAAAAAGGAAAAAAAAAAAAGGAATTTTTTCTTTTTTTCCTTTTCTCTTGTGATGGCATCTCCTAACACTGATTAAGGTGACATGCATGCTGATTATCCAATGAAGTCTTCCTCTTCGGATTCCGCTCAAGTTCTGCTTTTTTCCAACTCAACAAAAATTTACCATCATGCAGTTTGCGTATTTATGCATTTTGGACATTTGTCGTTGCATAAGATCATTATTGTTACATTATTTAGTGACAAGATTTGTTGTGTTCCATATATTCTTGTATTATGTTTAGTTAAAGTACATATGTGTTTCCTTTTTTTTTTTTTCTATTTTTGCCTATTCCGTGAACTTTTTGTTTCATGTGGCCAATTGCTGGTTCACATTCACCACCAGGTGTTTTCATTCTCAGTGGATTACTTTTCCACCTGATCATTGCACCGGTGTGTTCAATGGATTCTTACATAAAAAGCACGGAACAGGCCAGACACTAGATATCATGATTAAGGGTGCTTTGCCACCTGAAACGCGTAGATAGATAGTGTTTTTATCCTTATTGTGCTGATGTTTTTATCCTCTGCTTCTATATGAAGTGAATAAAGTACCAAGTTTTTACTTTTCACTGTCTCGTTGAGCTGGATATTCTTCTTTTTTTTGCTTTTAAGATATGTGGTTGACATGCAGCACATGTGTACACTGGGGGCCTCATCCAGTATATATAGTGAGGGGCTGGACACTGGTTACAAATATATAGAGGGATGTCACTATACTTACCGTATATACTCGGTATAAACCGATAATTTTTTTAGGCTGAAATTGCCCCTCTCGGCTCATATACTCGAGTCGTTCCCAGGGGTCGGCAGGGGAGGGGGAGCGGCAGCTGTCTAATCATACTCATCTGCTCCTGGCGCAGTCCCTGCACGTCCCTGGTTCTCCGGGCGCCGGCCGCTTCTTCCTGTGTTGAGCGGTCACATGGTACCACTTATTACAGTAATGAATATGGACCCGACTCCACTCCCATAGGGGTGGAGCCGCATATTCATTACTGTAATGAGTGGTACCATGTGACCGCTCAACACAGGAAGAAGCTGCCGGCGGCCGGAGAATCAGGGACATGCAAGGACTGCGCCAGGATCAGGTGAGTATAACGGGGGCATTGCGCGATATTCACCTGTCCCATGTTCCACCGCCGGGCTACGTATTCTGCGTCCTCTGCAGTGATGCTCAGGTCAGAGGGCGCGATGACGCGATTAGTGTGTGCACCGTCCTCTGCCTGAACTTCAGTGCAGAGGACGTGGAAGACATAGCGGCGCCCAGCAGTGGAACGCGGAAAGGTGATTATAGCAAGTGCCAGGGGCTTGAGCGATGAGTGGGGAGTATGTGATTTTTTTTATCCCAGCAACAGCATATGGGCCAAATGTCTGCAGGGAGCAACTTATGGGGCCATAATCAGCATTTGTGCAGCATTATATGGGGCAAATGTCTGTATGGAGCATCTTATGGGGCCATAATCAACATTTGTGCAGCATTATATGGGGCATACTTTAATATGGAGCATCTTATGGGGTCCATCATGAACTGTATTATATGGGGCTCCTGATTCAATATGGATATTCAAAAACACAACCAACTGACGTCTCAATAAATTTTACTTTTATTGGTATCTATTTTTATTTTTTACATTTACAGGTAGCTGCTGCATTTTCCACCCTAGGCTTATACTCGAGTCTAGAGTTGAGCGACCTTGACCTTTTTAGAGTCGAGCCGGGTTTCGCGAAACCCGACTATCTCAAAAGTCGGGTCGAGTGAAATCGGCCGATTATGACGTAAAGTCGGGATCGACCGAAACACGAAACCCAATGCAAGTCAATGGGGCAGCATAGTCGGCAGTGAGTGGGGGCCAGGAAAACACCTAGAGTGCCCATTTTAATGTCAAAACCATCCATTCTTCTTAATGAAGCTTGTCAAGCGTAATTTACCTTATAATAATTGGAAGGCATTTGAAATTGGGGGTCATTTGGCTAAAGTTGTGGTGGGTAGGGCTGGTTCAAGTAATTAGTGGGCCCAGGAAATCTGGACCACGTCACGGCAGTGGAGCAGGGAGAGGTAAGTATTTCAACTTTGCAAGTGCTGTGAACCTGAGCAAGCAGGGGGGGCCCACTCGTTGGCATTGGCACTGGCACAGGGCCCCTCAAAGTACAGCGGTGTGTTTGCACGGCGGGGGCGCCTCCCACCGGCAGCAACACTTTTGCGTACTATGAGAGGCCCTGTGCCAGTGACGTCGCCAACTAGTATTCCTCCCCCCACCTGATGAAGGAACCTGCACTTTCATCTGCACCTTCCTGTTTGTCCCCGTGTAAGGTGGTATGGTATGCGGGAAGAGCAACCTGACTTTCAGCAGGGTCACAATGTTGTTGTGTAGCGTGCATGGGGAATGTTGCGTTATGGGTCAATGTACCAGCACACTCATCTACCACTGGCTGGGCAATGGGCAGGATGAGGAGGAAACACAGATATAGGCCCAAAGAATAAAGTTGGCTAAATGCAGTTCAAAATTGGTAACACAGGAATAACCAGGGGGCATTGCAGTGGAGGACAACTGGAATGAGAGGCTGACACAGAGAGTAGGCCCAAATCAGTAAGTAGTCGAAATGCAGTTCAAAATTGGCAACCGTAGTAAACAGGCGGCACAGCTTTGTTCAGTGGAGGAGAACAGCAAGGAGTGGCAGACACCGATAGTAGGCCCCAACCCAACTAGTAGGCCAAATGCAGTCTAACATTAACAACTACTTAACGAGCGCCTGAAAACGGAATTTCAGGACAGGAAACCAGGAGAACAGCAAGGAGCGGCAGACACTGTTAGTAGGCCCCAAACCAACTAATACGCCAAATGCAGTTGTTCCATTTAACCACAATTTAACGAGAGCCTGAAGATAGAAGCTCAGGAAAGGCAACCTGGAGAACACCTTGGAGTGGAACACACCATCTCTCTCCACCCCATACCCATTTTGTAGGCCTAATGCAGTGTAGTTTTCGACAGCTACTAAACGAGAGTCGGAAGACCGAAGCAATGGCAAGGAAACCTGGGGAACACCTTGGAGTGTAACACACCATCTCTCTCCACCCGATACCCATTTTGTAGGCCTAATGCAGTGTAGTTTTCTACAACTACTAAACGAGAGTCGGAAGATCAAAGCAATGGCGAGTAAACCTGGAGAACACCTTGGAGTGTAACACACCATCTCTCTCCACCCCATACCCAATTTGTAGGCCTAATGCAGCCTACTTTCCGACAACTACTAAACGAGAGCATGAAGATCGAAGCTCAGGAAAGGCAACCTGGGGAACACCTTGGAGTGTAACACACCCTCTCTCTACACCACGGAAGGGCTGATTCTTAGGAAGGAAGGCTGTCGGAAAGAAGCAGGGCGCGTCCGAGGGTGATTATATTCTTATTAGGTATATACTCACCCTCGGACGCGCCCTGCTTCTTTATTTGTAATGAATGTTTATTTGCAATGTGGTTTTGACTTACTCTATTTTTTTGGAAAATAATGATTTTATTATTTTCATTGTTTTGCATCTTCTTGGCAATAATATAAAGAAGACGCGACAGGACAACACTCGGTGGATGCCATATCTGTGTTTTAAATTGAAAAAAACTTTCAGTTAACTACTTGCAGGAGAAAGTTATTGTAGCTGGTGGCCATTTTTAGTACTGTACCAGATTTTTGTTGTATGTGTTTGTTTTTAATGTTAAAATGTCTGCATTTGATATCTCTCCAGTATTTTCTTTTTTATAAGCAAAATACTTATTTTTATATTTTCTGATGTTGGTTCAAGGGGTACACGGGCAGCAGTAGACAGGTCAGTGGAGGCCTAGTGGAAGGAGGGACCGCAGACAGGCTTCGAAGCCCTAACATAATAAATTGGGCTGGCTGTAGGCAATTTAAAATTGGTTCCAGGGGAACCCGGGCAGCAGTAGACAGGTCAGTGGAGGCCTAGTGGAAGGAGGGACCGCAGACAGGCTTCGAAGCCCTAACATAATGAATTGGGCTGGCTGTAGGCAATTTAAAATTGGTTCCAGGGGAACACGGGCAGCAGTAGACAGGTCAGTGGAGGCCTAGTGGAAGGAGGGACCGCAGACAGGCTTCGAAGCCCTAACATAATAAATTGGGCTGGCTGTAGGCAATTTAAAATTGGTTCCAGGGGAACACGGGTGGCAGTAGACAGGTCAGTGGAGGCCTAGTGGAAGGAGGGACCGCAGACAGGCTTCGAAGCCCTAACATAAAAAATTGGGCTGGCTGTAGGCAATTTAAAATTGGTTCCAGGGGAACACGGGCGGCAGTAGACAGGTCAGTGGAGGCCTAGTGGAAGGAGGGACCGCAGACAGGCTTCGAAGCCCTAACATAATAAATTGGGCTGGCTGTAGGCAATTTAAAATTGGTTCCAGGGGAACACGGGCGGCAGTAGACAGGTCAGTGGAGGCCTAGTGGAAGGAGGGACCGCAGACAGGCTTTGAAGGCCTAACATAATAAATTGGGCTGGCTGTAGGCAATTTAAAATTGGTTCCAGGGGAACACGGGCAGCAGTGGCCTGGTCAGTGTAGTAGTAGTGGAAAGAACGGGCCGCAGACAGGCTTCGAAGGCCTGACATAACAAAAATTGGGATGTAGGCAATTTACAATTGGTTCCAGGGGAACACGGACAGCGGTAGACAGGTCAGTGGAGGCCTAGTGGAAGGAGGGACCGCAGACAGGCTTCGAAGCCCTAACATAATAAATTGGGCTGGCTGTAGGCAATTTAAAATTGGTTCCAGGGGAACACGGGCGGCAGTAGACAGGTCAGTGGAGGCCTAGTGGAAGGAGGGACCGCAGACAGGCTTCGAAGCCCTAACATAATAAATTGGGCTGGCTGTAGGCAATTGAAAATTGGTTCCAGGGGAACACGGGCGGCAGTAGACAGGTCAGTGGAGGCCTAGTGGAAGGAGGGACCGCAGACAGGCTTTGAAGGCCTAACACAATAAATTGGGCTGGCTGTAGGCAATTTAAAATTGGTTCCAGGGGAACACGGGCAGCAGTGGCCTGGTCAGTGTAGTAGTAGTGGAAAGAACGAGCCGCAGACAGGCTTCGAAGGCCTAACATAACAAAAATTGGGATGTAGGCAATTTACAATTGGTTCCAGGGGAACACGGACAGCAGTAGACAGGTCAGTGGAGGCCTAGTGGAAGGAGGGACCGCAGACAGGCTTCGAAGCCCTAACATAATAAATTGGGCTGGCTGTAGGCAATTTAAAATTGGTTCCAGGGGAACCCGGGCAGCAGTAGACAGGTCAGTGGAGGCCTAGTGGAAGGAGGGACCGCAGACAGGCTTCGAAGCCCTAACATAATAAATTGGGCTGGCTGTAGGCAATTTAAAATTGGTTCCAGGGGAACATGGGCGGCAGTAGACAGGTCAGTGGAGGCCTAGTGGAAGGAGGGACCGCAGACAGGCTTCGAAGCCCTAACATAATAAATTGGGCTGGTTGTAGGCAATTTAAAATTGGTTCCAGGGGAACACGGGCAGCAGTAGACAGGTCAGTGGAGGCCTAGTGGAAGGAGGGACCGCAGACAGGCTTCGAAGCCCTAACATAATAAATTGGGCTGGCTGTAGGCAATTGAAAATTGGTTCCAGGGGAACACGGGCGGCAGTAGACAGGTCAGTGGAGGCCTAGTGGAAGGAGGGACCGCAGACAGGCTTTGAAGGCCTAACATAATAAATTGGGCTGGCTGTAGGCAATTTAAAATTGGTTCCAGGGGAACACGGGCAGCAGTGGCCTGGTCAGTGTAGTAGTAGTGGAAAGAATGGGCCGCAGACAGGCTTCGAAGACCTAACATAACAAAAATTGGGATGTAGGCAATTTACAATTGGTTCCAGGGGAACACGGGCGGCAGTAGACAGGTCAGTGGAGGCCTAGTGGAAGGAGGGACCGCAGACAGGCTTCGAAGCCCTAACATAATAAATTGGGCTGGCTGTAGGCAATTTAAAATTGGTTCCAGGGGAACCCGGGCAGCAGTAGACAGGTCAGTGGAGGCCTAGTGGAAGGAGGGACCGCAGACAGGCTTCGAAGCCCTAACATAATAAATTGGGCTGGCTGTAGGCAATTTAAAATTGGTTCCAGGGGAACACGGGCGGCAGTAGACAGGTCAGTGGAGGCCTAGTGGAAGGAGGGACCGCAGACAGGCTTCGAAGCCCTAACATAATAAATTGGGCTGGCTGTAGGCAATTTAAAATTGGTTCCAGGGGAACACGGGCAGCAGTAGACAGGTCAGTGGAGGCCTAGTGGAAGGACTGACCGCAGACAGGCTTCGAAGGCCTAACATAAGAAAAATGTCAATACAATGGTATTGACAGTGCCAGGCATTGAAGGATGTCAGCGCATAGACTAAACATTGGTGGAGCTGTGAGAGAAAATTTTGCAAGTCGTAGAGCACTGTTTGACCTGGGGGGGGGACTGTCTTGTGGCCGGCGGTACAGGCCCAGGGCCCCTCATATTACAACGGTGTGTCTGACGTTGGGTGCGCACCACCACCGCCAGACACTTTATTGTACTATGAGGGACCTAGTGGCAGTGCCGTCGACCAAAAGCGGGCACACCCACCTCTTCAGACAAACAGTACTCTCACGGTTGCTGGCGCCAAGTGGCGATACCACGGCCCCGTGTGGGGACTTTGGCCATTTAGGGAGGTGTTAAGATGTCGGATGCTGGACAATCAGGTGCTGCAAATTACGAGATTGGAAAAGTCGTTCAGAATAGTCAACAGGCAAGACCTTTACATAGGAAAGCTAGGTGTCAGCCGGGCAAGGTGGGGCAAAAGATTTCGAAATCCAGTTGTGGTTCATTTTAATGAAGGTTAGATCATCTACATTTTGGGTAGCCAGACGAGTCCTTTTTTCTGTTAGTATTGAACCTGCAGCACTGAATACTCTTTCTGATAGGACACTAGCAGCCGGGCAAGCAAGCTCCTGCAATGCATATTCTGCCAATTCTGGCCAGGTGTCTAATTTTGATGCCCAGTAATCAAATGGGAATGACAGTTGAGGGAGAACGTCGATAAGGGATGAAAAATAGTTAGTAACCATACTGGACAAATGTTGTCTCCTGTCACTTTGAATTGATGCTGCAGTACCTGTCCTGTCTGCGGTCATAGCAAAATCACTCCACAACCTGGTCAGAAAACCCCTCTGGCCAACGCCACTTCTGATTTCTGCCCCTCTAACACCTCTGGTCTGCTGGCCCCTGCAGCTCGTGTTAGAACGATCACGGGCGCTGTGTGCAGGGAATGCCAGAAGCAAACGGTCAATAAGAGTTGATTGTTTGGTTGCTAATATTAGTTCCAAGTTCTCATGTGGCATTATATTTTGCAATTTGCCTTTATAGCGAGGATCAAGGAGGCAGGCCAACCAGTAATCGTCATCGTTCATCAGTTTTGTTATGCGTGTGTCCCTTTTGAGGATACGTAAGGCATAATCCGCCATGTGGCCCAAAGTTCCAGTTCTCAAATCTGTGGTTGTGCTTGGTTGAGGGGCAGTTTCAGGCAAATCCACGTCACTTGTGTCCCTCCAAAAACCAGAACCCGGCCTTGCCGCGCCAACAATTTCCACTGGCCCCGGAAAAGCTTCCTCATTAAAAATATAATCATCCCCATCATCCTCCTCGTCCTCCTCCTCCTGTTCGCCCGCTACCTCGTCCTGTACACTGCCCTGGCCAGACAATGGCTGACTGTCATCAAGGCTTTCCTCTTCCTCAGCTGCAGACGCCTGATCCTTTATGTGCGTCAAACTTTGCATCAGCAGACGCATTAGGGGGATGCTCATGCTTATTATGGCGTTGTCTGCACTAACCAGCCGTGTGCATTCCTCAAAACACTGAAGGACTTGACACATGTCTTGAATCTTCGACCACTGCACACCTGACAACTCCATGTCTGCCATCCTACTGCCTGCCCGTGTATGTGTATCCTCCCACAAAAACATAACAGCCCGCCTCTGTTCACACAGTCTCTGAAGCATGTGCAGTGTTGAGTTCCACCTTGTTGCAACGTCTATGATTAGGCGATGCTGGGGAAGGTTCAAAGAACGCTGATAGGTCTGCATACGGCTGGAATGTACGGGCGAACGGCGGATATGTGAGCAAAGTCCACGCACTTTGAGGAGCAGGTCGGATAACCCCGGATAACTTTTCAGGAAGCACTGCACCACCAGGTTTAAGGTGTGAGCCAGGCAAGGAATGTGTTTCAGTTGGGAAAGGGAGATGGCAGCCATGAAATTCCTTCCGTTATCACTCACTACCTTGCCTGCCTCAAGATCTATAGTGCCCAGCCACGACTGTGTTTCTTTCTGCAAGAACTCGGACAGAACTTCAGCGGTGTGTCTGTTGTCGCCCAAACACTTCATAGCCAATACAGCCTGCTGACGTTTGCCAGTAGCTGCCCCATAATGGGAGACCTGGTGTGCAACAGTGGCAGCTGCGGATGGAGTGGTTGTGCGACTGCGGTCTGTGGACGAGGTCTCGCTTCTGCAGGAGGACGAGGAGGAGGGGGTGCGAACGGCTACAGCCAACTGTTTCCTAGACCGTGGGCTAGGCAGAACTGTCCCAAGCTTGCTGTCCCCTGTGGACCCTGCATCCACCACATTTACCCAGTGTGCCGTGATGGACACGTAACGTCCCTGGCCATGCCTACTGGTCCATGCATCTGTTGTCAGGTGCACCTTTGTGCTCACAGATTGCCTGAGTGCATGGACGATGCGCTCTTTAACATGCTGGTGGAGGGCTGGGATGGCTTTTCTGGAAAAAAAGTGTCGACTGGGTAGCTCGTAGCGTGGTACAGCGTAGTCCATCAGGGCTTTGAAAGCTTCGCTTTCAACTAACCGGTAGGGCATCATCTCTAACGAGATTAGTCTAGCTATGTGGGTGTTCAAACCCTGTGTACGCGGATGCGAGGCTAAGTACTTCCTTTTTCTAACCATAGTCTCATGTAGGGTGAGCTGGACTGAAGAGCTGGAGATCGTGGAACTAGCGGGGGTGCCGGTGGACATGGCAGACTGAGAGACGGTGGGAGATGGTATTGTTGCCGCCGGTGCCCTAGATGCAGTGTTTCCTACTACGAAACTGGTGATTCCCTGACCCTGACTGCTTTGGCCTGGCAAAGAAACCTGCACAGATACTGCAGGTGGTGCAGAAAATGGTGACCCTACACTGCCGGAAGGGATGTTGCCTTGATGACTAGCTTCATTGGCCGAGGGTGCTACAACCTTAAGGGACGTTTGGTAGTTAGTCCAAGCTTGCAAATGCATGGTGGTTAAATGTCTATGCATGCAACTTGTATTGAGACTTTTCAGATTCTGCCCTCTGCTTAAGGTAGTTGAACATTTTTGACAGATGACTTTGCGCTGATCAATTTGGATGTTGTTTAAAAAAATGCCAGACTGCACTCTTTCTAGCATCGGATACCTTTTCAGGCATTGCAGACTGAGCTTTAACCGGATGGCCACGCTGTCCTCCAACAGGTTTTGACTTTGCCACGCGCTTTGGGCAAGATACGGGCCCGGCAGATGGAACCTGTTGCGATGTTGATGCCTGCTGCGGCCCCTCCTCCTCCGCTTCAGAACTGCTGCCGCCTGCACCCTGTTCCCCCAATGGCTGCCAATCGGGGTCAAGAACTGGGTCATCTATTACCTCTTCTTGTAGCTCGTGTGCAACTTCGTCTGTGTCACCGTGTCGGTCGGTGGTATAGCGTTTGTGATGGGGCAACATAGTCTCATCAGGGTCTGATTCTTGATCAGCACCCTGCGAGGGCAATGTTGTGGTCTGAGTCAAAGGACCAGCATAGTAGTCTGGCTGTGGCTGTGCATCAGTGCACTCCATGTCAGATTCAACTTGTAATGGGCATGGACTGTTAACTGCTTCACTTTCTAAGCCAGGGACGGTATGTGTAAAGAGCTCCATGGAGTAACCCGTTGTGTCGCCTGCTGCATTCTTCTCTGTTGTTGTTTTTGCTGAAGAGGACAAGGAAGCGACTTGTCCCTGACCGTGAACATCCACTAACGACGCGCTGCTTTTACTTTTACCAGTTTCACGAGAGGAGGCAAAAGAGCTAGAGGCTGAGTCAGCAAGATAAGCCAAAACTTGCTCTTGCTGCTCCGGCTTTAAAAGCGGTTTTCCTACTCCCAGAAAAGGGAGCATTCGAGGCCTTGTGTAGCCAGACGACGAACCTGGCTCCACAGCTCCAGACTTAGGTGCAATATTTTTTTTCCCACGACCACCTGATGCTCCACCACTACCACTACCCTCATTACCAGCTGACAATGAACGCCCCCGGCCACGACCTCTTCCACCAGACTTCCTCATTGTTTTAAAAAACGTTACCAAACTAACGGTATTTGTTGCTGTCACACAACTTACACGGTGAGCTATAACTTCAGTATGATTTAGCTACCCCTTTACAGGTGGGTGAGACCACAACGAAAATCAGGCACAATGTTACACACTCTGTTGTTGGTGGCAACAAATGAGAGAGATGCCACACACGCAGGACTGTCACTGAAGCGCAAATGTAAATATTAATCTCCCACTGATTTGTTTGTTTTTTTTTAAAAGGGAGACTTTAGAAAAAAAAAATAATAAAAAAAAATGATTTTTTAAGGAAGAATTTATAAACCAAATAAAATGAAATGATTGTTTCAGGGAGAATTTAGAAAACAAATAAAAAAAAATAGGCTTTCTATGGCCCACTGAGTGAGAAAGGACGCACACAGGAGTCAGGAGTGGCACACAGGCCCAGAGGCCAATATTTATCTCCCACTGATTGATTTAGTGATTTTTTCAGGTAGATTTTGGAACCCAAATCAAGCAAAAAAATAAATAGGCTTTCTATGGCCCACAATTGGAGAGAGAGAGAGAGAGAGAGATGGCACACCCAGGAGTCAAGACTGGCACACAAGCAGAAAGGGCAATATTAATCTCCCACTGATTTGATTTTTTTTTTTTTTCAGGGAGACTTTAGAAAAAAAAAATACAAAAAAATGAATTTTTCAGGAAGAATTTAGAAACAAAATAAAATAAAATGATTGTTTCAGGGAGAATTTAGAAAACAAAAAAAAAAAAAAAAATAGGCTTTGTAGGGCCCACTGAGTGAGAGAGGACGCACACAGGAGTCAGGAGTGGCACACAAGCCCAGAGGCCAATATTAATCTCCCACTTTTTTTTTTTTTCCAGGTAAAATTTATAAACCCAATAA
The DNA here is from genome assembly GCF_032444005.1 of Ranitomeya imitator. Classification (NCBI taxonomy): domain Eukaryota; kingdom Metazoa; phylum Chordata; class Amphibia; order Anura; family Dendrobatidae; genus Ranitomeya; species Ranitomeya imitator. The sequence continues at coordinate 199,244,166 of NC_091285.1, read as the reverse complement.
AAAGAATAATAAATAGGCTTTCTATGGCCCACTATCTGAGAGAGAGAGATGGCACGCTTAGGACTGGCACACAAGCCCAAAGGCCAATATTAATCTCCCACTGATTGATTTATTGATTTTTTCAGGTAGAATTTAGAACCCAAATCAACCCAAAAAATAAATAGGCTTTCTATGGCCCACTATTTGTGAGAGAGATGGCACGCTCAGGACTGGCACACAAGCCCAGAGGCCAATATTAATCTCCCACTTTTTTTTTTTTTTTTCAGGGAAAATTTATAAACCCAATAAAAAAAATAATAAATAGGCTTTCTATGGCCCACTATCTGAGAGAGAGAGATGGCACGCTTAGGACTGGCACACAAGCCCAAAGGCCAATATTAATCTCCCACTGATTGATTTATTAATTTTTTCAGGTAGAATTTAGAACCCAAATCAAGCAAAAAAATTAATAGGCTTTCTATGGCCCACTATTTGTGAGAGAGATGGCACGCTCAGGACTGGCACACAAGCCCAGAGGCTAATATTAATCTCCCACTTTTTTTTTTTTTCCAGGGAAAATTTATAAACCCAATAAAAAAATAAATAAATAGGCTTTCTATGGCCCACTATCTGAGAGAGAGAGATGGCACGCTTAGGACTGGCACACAAGCCCAAAGGCCAATATTAATCTCCCACTGATTGATTTATTGATTTTTTCAGGTAGAATTTAGAACCCAAATCAAGCAAAAAAATTAATAGGCTTTCTATGGCCCACTGAGTGAGAGATGGCACACACAGGAGTCAGGAGTGTCACACAAGCCCTGAGGCCAATATTTTTCTCCCACTGATTGATGTTGTGATTTTTTCAGGTAGATTTTGGAACCCAAATCAAGCAAAAAAATAAATAGGCTTTCTATGGCCCACTGAGTGAGAGATGGCACACACAGGAGTAAGGAGTGGCACACAAGCCCTGAGGCCAATATTTTTCTCCCACTGATTGATGTAGTGATTTTTTCAGGTAGATTTTAGAACCCAAATCAAGCAAAAAAATAAATAGGCTTTCTATGGCCCACTGAGTGAGAGATGACACAGACAGGGATGGCACTCTAGCAGAAATGCCAATCTTAATCTCCCACAAAAAAAAAAAAAAAAAAAAAAAAAGGAACTGTCCTTCAATTACTATCTCCCTGCAGTAATCTCAGCCAGGTATGGCAGGCAGCAATAAGGAGTGGACTGATGCACAAATTAAATAAAAAGTGTGGACAAACAAACAAGATAGCTGTGCAGAAAGGAAGGAACAAGAGGATTTGTGTTTTGAAAAAAGCAGTTGGTTTGCACAGCGGCGTACACACAGCAATGCAGCTATCAGGGAGCCTTCTAGGGCAGCCCAATGAGCTACAGCGCTGAGGAAAAAAAAAAAATGTAGCTTCCACTATCCCTGCACACCGAAGGTGGTGTTGGGCAGTGGAAATCGCTACAGCACAAGCGGTTTGGTGGTTAATGGACCCTGCCTAACGCTATCCCTGCTTCTGACGAAGCGGCAGCAACCTCTCCCTAAGCTCAGATCAGCAGCAGTAACATGGCGGTCGGCGGGAACGCCCCTTTATAGCCCCTGTGACGCCGCGGACAGCAAGCCAATCACTGCAATGCCCTTCTCTAAGATGGTGGGGACCAGGACCTATGTCATCACGCTGCCCACACTCTGCGTTTACCTTCATTGGCTGAGAAATGGCGCTTTTCGCGTCATTGAAACGCGACTTTGGCGCGAAAGTCGCGTACCGCATGGCCGACCCCGCACAGGGGTCGGATCGGGTTTCATGAAACCCGACTTTGCCAAAAGTCGGCGACTTTTGAAAATGAACGACCCGTTTCGCTCAACCCTACTCGAGTCATTAAGTTTTCCCAGTTTTTTGTGGCAAAATTAGGGGTCTCTGCTTATACTCGGGTCGGCTTATACTCGAGTATATACGGTAATTCTGATCAATATTATTTGTTATAGTCTTAATTTGAGAAACATCAGAAGCTATTGATATTAATAATGATTTTATATTTATTTCTGCATATTGTTTTGTCTTTTCACAACAGTCATGTTGTCCCACGTGGCCCTTTAGCAAATTTATTTGGGCACACCTGATGTAGAGGAATGGCAAACATTATACTTATATTTCTTAGCCCGATTATCACATACATTTTTAAATTATTTAAAAAAAATATGTTATTTTGCTGTGTTCAATATCTACATTCATATAAGTTTACAATATGTGAATTTGTAATTTCAATATGTGTGTAAATGGGTTAGTAACTGGCTTAGTGATAGAAAGCAGAGGGTGGTTATAAATGGTATAGTCTCTAACTGGGTCGCTGTGACCAGTGGGGTTCCGCAGGGGTCGGTATTGGGACCTGTTCTCTTCAACATATTCATTAATGATCTGGTAGAGGGTTTACACAGTAAAATATCGATATTTGCAGATGATACAAAACTATGTAAAGCAGTTAATACAAGAGAAGATAGTATTCTGCTACAGATGGATCTGGATAAGTTGGAAACTTGGGCTGAAAGGTGGCAGATGAGGTTTAACAATGATAAATGTAAGGTTATACACATGGGAAGAAGGAATCAATATCACCATTACACACTGAATGGGAAACCACTGGGTAAATCTGACAGGGAGAAGGACTTGGGGATCCTAGTTAATGATAAACTTACCTGGAGCAGCCAGTGCCAGGCAGCAGCTGCCAAGGCAAACAGGATCATGGGGTGCATTAAAAGAGGTCTGGATACACATGATGAGAGCATTATACTGCCTCTGTACAAATCCCTAGTTAGACCGCACATGGAGTACTGTGTCCAGTTTTGGGCACCGGTGCTCATGAAGGATATAATGGAACTAGAGAGAGTACAAAGGAGGGCAACAAAATTAATAAAGGGGATGGGAGAACTACAATTCCCAGATAGATTAGCGAAATTAGGATTATTTAGTCTAGAAAAAAGACGACTGAGGGGCGATCTAATAACCATGTATAAGTATATAAGGGGACAATACAAATATCTCGCTGAGGATCTGTTTATACCAAGGAAGGTGACGGGCACAAGGGGGCATTCTTTGCGTCTGGAGGAGAGAAGGTTTTTCCACCAACATAGAAGAGGATTCTTTACTGTTAGGGCAGTGAGAATCTGGAATTGCTTGCCTGAGGAGGTGGTGATGGCGAACTCAGTCGAGGGGTTCAAGAGAGGCCTGGATGTCTTCCTGGAGCAGAACAATATTGTATCATACAATTATTAGGTTCTGTAGAAGGACGTAGATCTGGGGATATATTATGATGGAATATAGGCTGAACTGGATGGACAAATGTCTTTTTTCGGCCTTACTAACTATGTTACTATGTTACTATGTTACCTCAAGGTTAACAGAAGCCGTTGTTCTGCTGAAATGCACCAGCGAAAATGGGTATTTTTGAAAGTGATGGCTGAACGAAGTTCTGCAAGGAGAAAGTCAAAGGCCTCAACTGACATCCTCGTGTAGGCAAAAAATTGATCCCGATGCATCCGCAGATCTCCATACAGCCGTGCAAAATGTTCTTATCTAGGACGCTGGGTGAGGAGCGGATGAACTCAAAATTGACGCCACCTCCTGGCAGCAACAACAGGGGAATATCCCACACCATATTCCCGGGATAACATCCAGTTAAAGAGGAGCTCCTTAGTACGGTCCATACCCAGATTTCTTGCAGCCATGCTTGCTTAGCGGTAATCCAAAAAGATACACAAAAAATCAGACCAATCAATCACACATGTTGCTAAATGCCTTTATATAGGGCTAGAACAAATGAATTCTGATTGATTGTGCCTTTTATCTCCGTAAAAAACGCATTGCATATGGATGTAAAACGAACATAATACGGATGGTGCAATTAAAAATTGCATTGAACTCGCATGACACTCGCAAGACAAACGCATAGTTTTCATCCGTTCCGGAAATCGGACCGTTTTTTTCTCACATATGGGTATGAGCCCTAAGGTTGAGTTCAGGAGAGCATGGAGGCCATACCATGAGATTCTCTCCTTGTGTGCCCATAGCAGCCAATTGCTCAGACATATTCGTTGCAGCCTGAGATGATGCATTGTTATGCATAAAGATGATTTTATGTGGATGGTATGGTTATTCTTTTTGTACCCTGGAAGAAAATGGCGAGTCAGAAACTTTATATACTTTGCTAAGGTTATTTTCACACCCCATGTGATCCTAAAGGGGCCTACCAGGCCATTCCCCCTGATTCCAGCCCAAGACTTGGCCATCTCCTTTCTTTCTTTTTTTTTTATATAGCGCTAACATATTCGGCAGCGCTTTACAGTTTGTGCACATTATCATCGCTGTCCCTGATGGGGCTCACAATTTTCTATCAGTATGTCTTTGGAGTTTGGGAGAAAAAGAAAAAACAGCAAAACACGGCAGAGGTTCTTACCTGCCTAGGCCTCCAAACAAATGCACTAACAGGATGCAGTGGACCCATGTGGTTAAAATAGAAACACAGGTGCAGCATAACCGATGAGGCAGCCACATCGGTTATGCTGCACCTGTGTTGTTTCTATTTTAACCACATGGGTCCACTGCATCCTGTTAGTGCATTTGTTTGGAGGCCTAGGCAGGTAAGAACCTCTGCCGTGTTTTGCTGTTTTTTCTAATTTTTTGGAGGATCTCTGAATCCTCTTTTTGTGCTTTTGCTTTTTAGAGATAGGACTCATAAGCGTGAGGACCCTTGACGTGGGTTATGAGCTTGCGTATTTTGGCCAGAATATAAACTACCGTATATACTCGAGTATAAGACGAGATTTTCAGCCCAAATTTTTGGGCTGAAAGTGCCCCTCTCGGCTTATACTCGAGTCAAGGTGGGTGGCAGGGTCGGCAGGTGAGGGGGTGAGGGCGCTGAGGCATACTTACCTGCTTCCAGCGATCCTGACGATCCTGACGCTCCCCGCCTGTCCCATGGTCTTCGGTGCTGCAGTTCTTCCACTGTTCAGCGGTCCCGTGGGACCGCTCATTAGAGAAATGAATAAGCGGCTCCACCTCCCATAGGGGTGGAGCCGCCTATTCATTTCTCTATTCAGCGGTGCCAGTGACCGCTGATAGAGGAAGAAGCTGCGGCACCGAAGACAGCTGGGAAGGAGCCGGACGCCGGGACCAGGTAAGTATCGCATAGTTACCTGCCCACGTTCCAGCCGCCGGGCGCCGCTCCATCTTCCCGGCGTCTATCTGCACTGACTGTGCAGGTCAGAGGGCGCGATGACGCATATAGTGTGCGCGGGGCCCTCTGCCTGATCAGTCAGAGCGGAGAGACGCCGGGACCGGACGCTGGGAGCTGCAAGCAAGAGAGGTGAGTATGGCATTTTTTTTATTGCAGCAGCAGCAGCAATGGCACAGATATATGTGGAGCATCTATGGGGAAATATGAACGGTGCAGAGCCCTATATGGCACAGCTATGGGGAAATATGAACGGTGCAGAGCACTATATGGCAGAGCTATGGGGCAATATGAACGGTGCAGAGCACTATATGGCACAGCTATGGGGAAATATGAACGGTGCAGAGCACTATATGGCACAGCTATGGGGAAATATGAACGGTGCAGAGCACTATATGGCAGAGCTATGGGGCAATATGAACGGTGCAGAGCACTATATGGCAGAGCTATGGGGAAATATGAACGGTGCAGAGCACTATATGGCACAGCTATGGGGCAATATGAATGGTGCAGAGCACTATATGGCACAGCTATGGGGAAATATGAACGGTGCAGATCACTATATGGCACAGCTATGGGGAAATATGAACGGTGCAGAGCACTATATGGCACAGCTATGGGGAAATATGAACAGTGCAGATCACTATATGGCACAGCTATGGGGAAATATGAACGGTGCAGAGCACTATATGGCACAGCTATCAGGAAATATGAATGGTGCAGAGCACTATATGGCACAGCTATGGGGAAATAATGAACGGTGCAGAGCACTATATGGCACAGCTATGGGACAATAATGAACGGTGCAGAGCACTATATGGCACAGCTATGGGGCAAAAATGATCTATTTTTAATTTTGAAATTCACCGGTAAATGCTGCATTTCCACCCTAGGCTTATACTCGAGTCAATACGTTTTCCCAGTTTTTTTGTGGCAAAATTAGGGGGGTCGGCTTATACTCGGGTTGGCTTATACTCGAGTATATACGGTAATACATAGTTACATAGTTACATAGTTATTAAGGTTGAAGGAAGACTATATGTCCATCTAGTTAAACCCATAGCCTAACCTAACATGCCCTAACATGTTGATCCAGAGGAAGGCAAAAAAACCCCATGTTCAAAGAGTAAGCTCCACATTGGGGAAAAAAATTCCTTCCCGACTCCACATACGGCAATCAGACTAGTTCCCTGGATCAACGCCCTATCAAGGAATCTAGTGTATATACCCTGTAACATTATACTTTTCCAGAAAGGTATCCAGTCCCCTCTTAAATTTAAGTAATGAATCACTCATTACAACATCACACGGCAGAGAGTTCCATAGTCTCACTGCTCTTACAGTAAAGAATCCGTGTCTGTTATTATGCTTAAACCTTTTTTCCTCCAACCGCAGAGGATGCCCCCTTGTCCCTGTTTCAGGTCTATGATTAAAAAGATCATCAGAAAGGTCTTTGTACTGTCCCCTCATATATTTATACATTAAAATGAGATCACCCCTTAGTCTTCGTTTTTCCAAACTAAATAGCCCCAAGTGTAATAACCTATCTTGGTATTGCAGACCCCCCAGTCCTCTAATAACCTTGGTCGCTCTTCTCTGCACCCGCTCCAGTTCAGCTATGTCTTTCTTATACACCGGAGACCAGAACTGTGCACAGTATTCTAAGTGTGGTCGAACTAGTGACTTGTATAGAGGTAAAATTATATTCTCCTCATGAGCATCTATGCCTCTTTTAATGCATCCCATTATTTTATTTGCCTTTGTAGCAGCTGCCTGACACTGGCCACTGAATTTAAGTTTGTCATCCACCCATACACCCAGGTCTTTTTCATTGACGGTTTTGCCCAGAGTTTTAGAATTAAGCACATAATTATACATCTTATTACTTCTACCCAAGTGCATGACCTTACATTTATCCCCATTAAAGCTCATTTGCCATTTATCAGCCCAAGCTTCTAGTTTACATAAATCATCCTGTAATATAAAATTGTCCTCCTCTGTATTGATTACCCTGCAGAGTTTAGTGTCATCTGCAAATATTGAAATTCTACTCTGAATGCCCCCTACAAGGTCATTAATAAATATGTTAAAAAGAAGAGGGCCCAATACTGACCCCTGTGGTACCCCACTGCTAACCGCTACCCAGTCCGAGTGTGCTCCATTAATAACCACCCTTTGTTTCCTATCCCTGAGCCAGCTCTCAACCCACTTGCACATATTTTCCCCTATCCCCATTATTCTCATTTTATGTATCAACCTTTTGTGTGGCACCGTATCAAAAGCTTTTGAAAAGTCCATATACACTACATCCACTGGGTTCCCTTGGTCCAATCCGGAACTTACCTCTTCATAGAAACTGATCAAATTAGTCTGACATGAACGGTCCCTAGTAAACCCGTGCTGATACTGGGTCATGAGGTTATTCCTCTTCAGATACTCCAGTATAGCGTCCCTTAGAATGCCCTCCAGGATTTTACCCACAGTAGAGGTTAAGCTTACTGGCCTATAGTTTCCGAGTTCAGTTTTTGTTCCCTTTTTGAATATTGGCACCACATTTGCTATACGCCAGTCCTGTGGCACAGACCCTGTTATTATGGAGTCTTTAAAGATTAAAAATAATGGTCTATCAATGACTGTACTTAATTCCTGCAGTACTCGAGGGTGTATCCCATCCGGGCCCGGAGATTTGTCAATTTTAGTGATTTTTAGACGCCACCGCACTTCCTGCTGGGTTAAGCAGGTGACATTTAATTGGGAATTTTTATCACTAGACATTTTGTCTGCCATGGGATTTTCTTGTGTAAATACTGATGAAAAAAAGTCATTTAGCATATTGGCTTTTTCCTCATCCTCATCCACCATCTCACCCAGACTATTTTTAAGGGGGCCAACACTATCATTTTTTAGTTTCTTACTATTTATGTAGTTAAAGAATATTTTAGGATTATTTTTACTCTCTCTGGCAATGAGTCTCTCTGTCTCTATCTTTGCTGCCTTGATTTGCTTTTTACAGAATTTATTTAATTTTCTGTATTTATTTAATGCCTCCTCACTACCTACTTCCTTTAATTCTCTAAATGCTTTCTTTTTGTCCCTTATTGCGCCCCTTTCAGCTCTATTTAGCCATATTGGTTTCCTCCTATTTCTAATATGTTTATTCCCATACGGTATATACTGTGCACAGGTCCTATCCAGGATGCTAATAAACGTATCCCATTTTCTCTGTGTATTTTTGTGTCTCAGGATATCGTCCCAGTTAATTGCACCAAGATCCTCTCTCATCCGTTGGAAATTTGCCCTCCTGAAGTTTAGTGTCCTTGTAACCCCTCTACTACACATTTTTTAAAGGATACATGAAAACTTATTATTTTGTGATCGCTATTTCCCAAGTAACCCCCAACCCTTATATTTGATATGCGGTCTGGCCTGTTGGTTAATATTAGGTCTAGCAGTGCCCCCCTTCTTGTTGGATCCTGAACCAGTTGTGAAAGGTAATTGTCTCTCATAATTGTCAAAAACCGATTACCTTTGCTGGAACTGCAGGTTTCTGTTCCCCAATCTATTTCAGGGTAGTTGAAGTCCCCCATAATAATGACTTCTCCTTGAGTCGCAGCTTCATCTATTTGCTTTACGAGGATATTCTCCATTGCTTCCATTATTTTTGGAGATTTATAACAAACCCCTATCAGTAATTTATTATTTTTTCCCCCTCCCCTTATCTCCACCCACAGGGATTCTACATTTTCATTAAATTCACCTATATTATCGCGCAGGATGGGTTTTAAGGATGATTTTACATATAGACACACCCCTCCCCCTCGCTTATCTGTACGGTCATTTCTGAACTGGCTATAGCCCTGCAAGTTAACAGCCCAGTCATGGCTCTCATCCAGCCACGTTTCAGATATCCCCACCATGTCATAATTATGCTCCAACAACATTAGTTCTAATTCGTCCATTTTGTTGGCGAGGCTTCTGGCATTAGTATACATGCACTTTATGTTCCTCTCTGTACTTCTATTTCTTAAATTATTAACTGTTCTGACCCCACCCCCCATGCCACCGCCACCCCCAACTTCCTTATTTGTGCCCAGGACTCTGTCTGCACTATCTTCCCCTCCTATAAAATGAATACCCTCCCCCCCAATTCCTAGTTTAAACACTCCTCCAACCTTCTAGCCATTCTCTCCCCCAGCACAGCTGCACCCTCCCCATTGAGGTGCAGCCCGTCCCTAGCGTAGAGCCTGTAGCCAACTGAGAAGTCGGCCCAGTTCTGCAGGAACCCAAACCCCTCTTTCCTACACCAATTCTTGAGCCACTTATTAACCTCCCTAATCTCCCGTTGCCTCTCTGGCGTGGCACGTGGTACCGGCAGTATTTCGGAAAATACCACGTTGGAGGTCCTTGCTTTCAGCTTGCAGCCTAATTCCCTGAAATCATCTTTAAGGACCTTCCACCTACCTCTAACTTTGTCATTAGTGCCAATGTGCACCATGACCGCTGGGTCCTCACCAGCCCCTCCCAATAATCTGTCCACCCGATCAGCGATGTGTCGGACTCGAGCGCCAGGTAGGCAGCACACCGTTCGACGATCCCTGTCTTTGTGACAGATTGCCCTATCTGTTCCCCTAATAATTGAGTCGCCCACTACCAGCACCTGTCTGGCCTGCCCTGCTCTCCTATTTCCCTCCTTACTGGAGCAGTCACTCCTCCGGCTTTCAGAGGACATGCCTGGCTGCAGCAGTGCTACCCCTGTACTGGCACCCCCCTCATCTGCCAACTTAGCAAACTTATTGGGGTGTTCCAGATCAGGACTAGCCTCCCTGGCACTCTTCCCTCTACCCCGCTTCCTAACTGTCACCCAGCTTGCTACTTCATTGTCCTGCAGCTCCATCCCACCATCCCCCCCCTCATCTGTCCCATTGAGCGTCTGCTCCGTGAGCAGAAGACTCCTCTCCATGTTGTCTATGGATCTCAGTGTTGCCAGCTGCACATTTAGAGTCAGAATCTGGGTTTCCAAATGCACAACGTGCTCACATCTCGCACAGCAGTATGCACCCTCGATCGGCTGCTCAAGGACTGCATACATGTGGCAAGATGTGCACTGGATGGCATTAACAATCGTGGAGCACATTTCCTAATGGGGATTGCACCAGACAGAACAGTTCAATAAAAAAAAAAAAATAAATACAAAGTATTAATAAAAATCAGACAGCAATTCAGTAATTCCTCCCCTGAAAACTCCCTGACTCCAAAGTCACTGAATCACAAGTCACACTTACCGCCGTCCACACTTACACTCAGGCCACACTCAGCTCGCTCACACTCGCTCTGCTGAAGATTTATAGAGATTTTTTTTTTCCTAGTTCCCCTCAACAGCAATCAACCTTGCTGTTCAAATGCACTTCCAAAAAGGACTTGAGCCCCAAACAGCTGCCCCTTATAAACCCTTAACTATGAGCCCCCACCCTAAGTTAACCCTTATGAATATAGCTACCCCCAATTCAGCAACTCACACCAATTCACACAGGTATTTGTTAAAGGCTTTACCAAATACCTCTTCACTGAATCACAAGTCACACTTACCGCCGTCCACACTTACGCTCTGGTCACACTCAGCTCGCTCACACTCGCTCTGCTGAAGATTTATAGAGATTTTTTTTTTTTTTTTTCCTAGTTCCCCTCAACAGCAATCAACCTTGCTGTTCAAATGCACTTCCAAAAAAAAAAAAAAATAATATTTCTTCATGTGTTTTTTGCACTTTTTTTGGGGGTGCAGTTGGGTCCATTTTCTGCTTGTAAACTGTGGTGTCTGAGCACATGGGGTGCATTTGGATAGCGCTGGGCAGGCCCGCCTGATCTAATAGAAGGGTGTCACTACTAGGCCTGCCTGGATGCTGTGCATCTCCATTGTGTGAACACTGCCACATACAAGTTTTTATGTGCAGCAATGTGCCAAGCAGACACCCCCTCCATTAGTTTGGTAGCTGGTGAGTGGCTGCCTCATCGGTTATGCTGCACCTGTGTTGTTTCTATTTTAACCACATGGGTCCACTGCATCCTGTTAGTGCATTTGTTTGGAGGCCTAGGCAGGTAAGAACCTCTGCTGTGTTTTGCTGTTTTTTCTAATTTTTGGAGGATCTCTGAATCCTCTTTTTGTGCTTTTGCTGTTTAGAGTTTGGGAGAAAACCAGAGAGCACCGAGGAAACCTGCGCAAACACAGGGAGAACATAACTCCTTGCAGATGTTGTCCTTCATGAGATTTGAACCCAGGACCCAGGGCTGCAAGGCTACAAGTGCTAACCACTGAGCCAATGTGCCGCCCTGCTTGCTTTTGTTTCAAATGTGGGATTGCCAGGGTGGTAATCATGATGAGGAGCTGCTGTTTCGGCACACCCTGGCACCCTACAAAGAAAATATAATGTCCCATTTGATGTGTGGTGTGGGTGCAGCGCCCCAGAGATCTGGTCGTTGCAGTATGACACTCTGCCGCTAAGGGGAGTGATGGTACGTCTGATGGCACTGAAGGAATTCTACTGACCAGGTATCACCAGCACACATTACACTTCACACTCCGGCCACTAGGGGGAGAAAAAGGCTTTATTTATTGGGCCACTTCTCACACTGGTAAAACTAGGGGATGGATAGGAAGTTAGTCAGAAGCTGACTGGGTTGGATTCAGGCCACATCCCGTGGCAGGGGGTGTTGCAGGGAGAAGACACAGGTGGGTCCCTGTCGGGCGTGGGAACCTGGCAGGTGCCTAGCGAACAGAGCAGAACGTTACGGAACCGCGCCTGCACACCCCACAACGGTATCCTAAGAAAGTGACACGAGGGGAAGGATATTGTGGAACAGTGAGAAACGAGATCAAGCACAAAGGAGAACCACTAGGAGTGTGCCGTGAGACCGAGGCAACATCATACTGAGGCGCGTAGCCGGTGGCCGGAAAACCGCGGGAGTAACTGACTCTAGGCCTTACTTCGAACTCCGCAGGACAGTTAATTATAGGTTGGCTGTCTACCTTAAATTTCCTACAAAGACATAGGGGGCAACGCGTGGAGAGGGGCGTCTCTAGGGTCCCGGAAGAGCTCCGAGCCTTCCCGTCATACGGGTGCGTCCTAGCCATAACATACCTGGGGGACGAGAAACTAGTAACATCTGGAACAAGAGAGAGAGAATTAGAAAGAACGAACGAACGAGAACAGCAGTTGTGAGGACTATTCCGAATGCTCAGCAGAGTAGCACTACAACACACAGGCGCTAGTGGTAGGCACTGATTTCCACCTGCAAAGGGAATTCTGGACGTGCCCATCAGACCGGCCGGTCTCAGATAGCTCTGGATTGAGGATCCTGAAGTCTTCAGTAAAGAGGTAAAGAGACTGCAACCCTGTGTCCTCGTTATTGACTGCACCTCACATCATCACCATCCACCTTACTGGGAAGCCCTGGGGACATACTTCACCTGTGGGAAGGTATACCATCCAGCTGCCATTCCATCACCCCAGCGACCCCACAGCAGCGTAGGTCACCCTGACCGAACACCACAGGTGGCGTCACGAATCCCTGACAGACTGTACCACCTTTATTGGACGCCCCTTAGCAGGGTCGCGGACCGGGTCTAGCCACCGTGACAGCCTCAGAACTAAACCAGAGAGGCCCGGTACCGAGAACTCGTGGCCCTGTGTCTGGGGGCGCACCAACTTGGCGTCACGAACAGGATCATACTTAAGCCTGAGAAGCAGGTCATGTGTGCCTTGGAATTGTGATTGAAATGTGTTTGGACTGTGATTTATTGCAAGGACTGTGTATTGCTATCTGTCGCATGATTCCCGCCAAAACCGCCGCCATTGCTGTGCCACGAGAAGCGCAGGAGAAGGAGGGCGTGACATGGGAGGAAATCGCGAAAGCAGCGCGAAAAGTAGCGACCGCCCCCTCCGACTACGGCTGCTGGATGACGAGCTCAGGAATGGAGGAGCTCAAACCCCAGAAAATGGCGGAGCCTCGTGTGTGTGCCGCTGCAGACCAAGGAGCAGAGCTGACGACCAGCGGCTACCTGAACGACGACGAAGTGACCCGGGATCACCGCGGCCCAGGGGAGCCGAACCAGGGCTTGCCGCCACAGGGGAACCCGGATCCCCTGGAATTGCCGAAGGAGGCATCAGACCACCAACCGACTCCAGACGGGGGGTCAGCGACGGCGAGGAAATGGAAGTCAGAGCTGTGTTGGAAGATCGCCCAGGGGGAGCCGTGGTCAGGGCCGCAGCGGACTCCAGCGTCCTCGTCAGCGGAGCCGACCGACATTGGTGGAACCACATCAGTCGCAGGTACCAAGAGCGACCCTGCCCCACTGACCGGTCCGGCTCTGGTGACCACTCCCCAGCCCATTGATGACTGGTCTCCCGCTACTGAGATTGTGGTGGCGGCCCTTTACGCCATGAAAAGGATACTGCCCCTGCTGCCGACACCTCTGGGTAAACCGATAGACGTGAGTCCCAGGGAGGTGGTCTTTGAATGGGACGCTCCCCGGTTCCAACCAGACGGGTCCCGACAGGAGGGCTCCTACGTCATCAGGCTCACCTGGGATCAGTATAGACGAAGCTTGATCGCACAATGGGAAGACCGGGAACGAATGGAACAGACTGTCCGACCAGAGGAACGGGTGCCCCTCGTCAATTGCTGCCCTGAGAGTTTGGTGAAACAGGGGATTGTGCTGGCCTTCCACCGGGGGAGGGGTTGCGGCTTCATATTAGAACCAGGGCTGCTGACTGAAGTCTTTGTGACCAGCTGCAATGTGGAACCCCTGTCCCACAGTGTATCTCCACTCCGAAACTTGTACAGAGGGGACCATGTGACCTACACCCGCCACTGGAGTGAGCGAGGGTGGTATGCCAAGAGAGTCAAACGATGCGCGCTCGTGGTCGCGCCATCTACGGTCACGACTGAAACTGGTGGCGGAACTCCATTGACCCCTGACCCCACAGGACCCAGCACTACCACCCCGGCGTGTGGTGTCCTGCTTGCGGAGTCTGCCATCGGCAACACCGCTCGCGCTCAGACCGCTGCTGATCTGATGAAGACGGTGCTGGACGGCGACACAGAGCCAGACCTTCCCCGGCTGGGACGTGGTCACCACCGGCTGATGTCGTGTCACCTATTACAGCACTAAACCTCGAAGAACCGAAAAAGATGTAAATAGTTAACTGTTTCCTGTCTTTGCTTTAAACCCGTCCAGGGTTATTTCTTAAAGGGGTCCCTTCGTTTACCCGGGGTCCCTATTGTTTTGCATTTCTTTTTGCATAAGTTTATCATTGTTTCAAAGACTGCCGGATCATGAACAGTGAATGATTCCAAAACTGTTTTGTACATAGTTTGCACTTTCTTAAAGGTGCTCTCTACTGGTTTTACAAAAGAAAGAAGACTTTGCGAAGATAATGCTTTTGGACATGACGCAGAAGGTCTTGCTTTCCACGGACTTGCAGACGGAGAGAATCTGCATTACCTCCTAGAGACTCGGCTCCCTCTTAAAGGGAATGTTCACATGTTGCCTTAGGAAAGGTTGAAATGTTGATAATGTTGAAATTTAGAAAATTTTGATAATGTTAATAGAGATTGAGGACAGGAAAGATTGAAAGTGAACCCGTAGGGGTTAGAGAGAGAGTCCTCCTGAGAACCGCAGAACGAAAGCTGGTTGTTGGAAGAGAAACAATGACAGTAGGCCCAGCCCGGGAGCTAGGCGGTCCTGCATTGGTGAAGCTAGAAAGAAAAGTTGAGTTATTTTTATAGTATTTTATAGTAGGCCTTTAGTGGGTTCAGCTTGGAAAAGT
Source organism: Ranitomeya imitator (assembly GCF_032444005.1). NCBI lineage: Eukaryota > Metazoa > Chordata > Amphibia > Anura > Dendrobatidae > Ranitomeya > Ranitomeya imitator. The sequence goes on along the minus strand of NC_091285.1, from coordinate 199,229,122 downwards.
TAAATTATTGTTCAGAATTTGCACTTAGTAGAATACCCGGCTGGGTAATGAGAGTTATTTATAGTATGAAGAATAGGATGTTATTTAAAAATATTTAACCTTGTTTTGTTTGTAACGTTCAAGTGTTCTCACCTCCCATAAAGGGAAGCATTGTTCTATTTACTTGTTTTAAGCATTTCAAAATTTTGTATGTCTTTTGCTGAAATGTATTGTTGTTCTTCTTCCCAGTCCAGGAGTACTGGATTTAACCGGGGGGAGTGCAGTGCCCCAGAGATCTGGTCGTTGCAGTATGACACTCTGCCGCTAAGGGGAGTGATGGTACGTCTGATGGCACTGAAGGAATTCTACTGACCAGGTATCACCAGCACACATTACACTTCACACTCCGGCCACTAGGGGGAGAAAAAGGCTTTATTTATTGGGCCACTCCTCACACTGGTAAAACTAGGGGTTGGATAGGAAGTTAGTCAGAAGCTGACTGGGTTGGATTCAGGCAACATCCTGTGGCAGAGGGTGTTGCAGGGAGAAGACACAGGGGGGTCCCTGTCGGGCGTCGAAACCTGGCAGGTGCCTAGCGAACAGAGCAGAACGTTAAGGAACCGCGCCTGCACACCCCACGGCGGTATCCTAAGAAAGTGACACGAGGGGAAGGATATTGTGGAACAGTGAGAAACGAGATCAAGCACAAAGGAGAACCAGTAGGAGTCGTGCCGTGAGACCGAGGCAACATCCTACTGAGGCTTGTAGCCGGTGGCCGGAACACCGCAGGAGTAACTGACTCTAGGCCTTACTTCAAACTCTGCAGGACAGTTAATTATAGGTTGGCTGTCTACCTTAAATTTACTACGAAGACATAGGGGGCAACGCGTGGAGAGGGGCGTCTCTAGGGTCCTGGAAGAGCTCCGAGCCTTCCCGTCATACGGGTGCGTCCTAGCCATAACATACCTGGGGGACGAGAAACTAGTAACATCTGGAACAAGAGAGAGAGAATTAGAAAGAACGAACGAACGAGAACAGCAGTTGTGAGGACTATTCCGAATGCTCAGCAGGGTAGCACTACAACACACAGGCGCTAGTGGTAGGCACTGATTTCCACCTGCAAAGGGAATTCTGGACGTGCCCATCGGACCGGCCGGTCTCAGATAGCTCTGAATTGAGGATCCTGAAGTCTTCAGTAAAGAGGTAAAGAGACTGCAACCCTGTGTCCTCATTATTGACTGCACCTCACATCATCACCATCCACCTTACTGGGAAGCCCTGGGGACATACTTCACCTGTGGGAAGGTATACCATCCAGCTGCCATTCCATCACCCCAGCGACCCCACAGCAGCGTCGGTCACCCTGACCGAACACCACAGGTGGCGTCACGAATCCCTGACAGACTGTACCACCTTTATTGGACGCCCCTTAGCAGGGTCGCGGACCGGGTCTAGCCACCGTGACAGCCTGAGAACCGAACCAGAGAGGCCCGGTACCGAGAACTCGTGGCCCTGTGTCTGGGGGCGCTCCACTCTTCCTGGCTCTGGGGTCCCCATACTCAGCCTGAGCTTTCCTTCTCAATGCTGGCTCCTCTAGCCTTTGAGATACTCGTCTTGGCTCTGCGGTCCCCATATTCCTGTGCCCACTCTCCTGTACTGGTTCTTGCTCCAGCTCCCCTCACTGGGAGATGAAAAAGGTTCCTCTGTCCTGATTCGAGTCTTAGGCCCCGGATTCTCTAAGGGATACCGTTGTACCAAGTGATTGCTTACCACATTCTGTTCTGCCTTCTCCTGAATTACTCTCCAGCACTTTATTAACATTACAACTATAATACACTTCTTTCCACAGCTAACGCTGACTGACTGAAGTCTCCCCTTAAAAAACTCACTCGCTCACACCTACCCCTCCCAAATTAGAAATCCCTTATCTCCTTAACTATTCTTATAGTAACGCACCAGTTTCCTGACTCTTGTGCCCCCACTAAACTATACCCAATGCTATCCTAATCTATAGCTACCTTCTTATCTTTTACATCTTTCCCTAATCTTGTCACAATATCAAAACATACAAATTAGATGTAAAACCCATACACAATATAATAACCACATTGTTATAAGCAAGTTACACGTAAGCATCATTTACATTACAACATACTAATTGTCCACACATGGTCATTACAGAGAGATGCGCATTACAGCTTCTGTCACACGCTTATACAACCTTGCTGGGACCTGGTGGCCATCCACTACTCCATCTATTTGGACTATAAAGGGTTGCACGGCACACATCAATAAACAACACTGTTTTAAAATTAGCCTGTATTTTTTATTTTTTTAAATGCAAAATAGTGCTGTATATAAGTAGAGTAATAGACAGGAAAAAAACTGGAATAATGGCCTAAAATGCTGAAACTTGGAGCACGCAGATATATGAGGCCTGTCACGGAAATACCACACTGCTAAATATGTGGCCTGTATTTTTTACCTTTTTAAATGCAAAATAGTGCTGTATATAAGTAGAGGAATAGACAGGAAAAACACTGGAATACCGGCCTAAAATGCCCAAACTTGGAGCACGCAGATGTCATAGTTTGGACAGGGTTAATGCTCTGCCCTCTAAGGTTTAATTGTTGTGGCTTCTTTTTGGATCTGGGCGGGATATTTATACCCATGCTGGACAAGGATTCTCTGTTAGCTATACTTTCTTTTGAAGACACAAAAGAGAATAGTAAAACCAAAAACACTCACTTTGAAAAAATGTTGCAGTAATCCGCAAGTGCTAGTAAAAGATGTAAAAAAACAGGGTATTTGGTTGATACGTTTTTTGCAAAAAATGTATACTAAGCTGCTCTACCAATCTTCACGGTATACCCTTATCAGAGCAGTCCTAACTAATGTATGCAATCCCTATCTGATGTATTTAAAAACCTGATCATCTGTATATAACCTGTGTGAACAGGGTTCAGAGAGGAAAAATCCATGTGTGCATACAGGGTAGAACAGCTTTTGTGCAGATAGCCCAAGAGGAGTGGTGGAACTCCCCAGTCTTGTAGACACAAGAGAACAATTATGGAAACAGGAACACATGGGCTACTTGCACAGTGAACAAGTCTGTATGATCATGTTCACACACCACCAAGAAACCTGAAGACACAAAAGAGAATAGTAAAACCAAAAACACTCAGTTTGAAAAAATGTTGCAGTAATCCGCAAGTGCTAGTAAAAGATGTAAAAAACTCCCCAGTTCCACCACTCCTCTTGGGCTATCTGCACAAAAGCTGTTCTACCCTGTATGCACACATGGATTTTTACTCTCTGAACCCTGTTCACACAGGTTATATACAGATGATCAGGTTTTTAAATACATCAGATAGGGATTGCATACATTAGTTAGGACTGCTCTGATAAGGGTATACCGTGAAGATTGGTAGAGCAGCTTAGTATACATTTTTTGCAAAAAACGTATCAACCAAATACCCTGTTTTTTACATCTTTTACTAGCACTTGCGGATTACTGCAACATTTTTTCAAACTGAGTGTTTTTGGTTTTACTATTCTCTTTTGTGTCTTCAAAAACCAGGTTTCTTGGTGGTGTGTGAACATGATCATACAGACTTGTTCACTGTGCAAGTAGCCCATGTGTTCCTGTTTCTATACTTTCTTTTGGTCTGTGTGCCTTACCCCCCTGGTGTGCGTGTGCATACTGTTTGTTTGTTTGCTCTCCGTGCTTGATCTGGTCTGTTTGATCCTCTCCGTTTCCCTCCTTTGTGTTTTTATTCATTCGCTTACTCGACTTTCTGACCTCTGGCCTCCACCTGACTATCCTTCTGTCATAGGGTACCGTCACACAGTGCCATTTCGATCGCTACGACGGTACGATTCGTGACGTTCCAGCGATATCCATACGATATCGCTGTGTCTGACACGCAGCAGCGATCAGGGATCCTGCTGAGAATCGTACATCGTAGCAGATCGTTTGGAACATTCTTTCGTCGCTGGATCTCCCGCTGTCATCGCTAGATCGGTGTGTGTGACACCGATCTAGCGATGCGTTCGCTGGTAACCAGGGTAAACATCGGGTTACTAAGCGCAGGGCCGCGCTTAGTAACCTGATGTTTACCCTGGTTACCAGCGTAAATGTAAAAAAAAAAAAACAGTACATACTTACATTCCGGTGTCCGTCAGGTCCCTTGCCGTCTGCTTCCCGCACTCACTGACTGCCGGCCGTAAAGTGAAAGCAGAGCACAGCGGTGACCGCTGTGCTCTGCTTTCACTTTACGGCCGGCAGTCAGTGAGTGCGGGAAGCAGACGGCAAGGGACAGACAGCGGAATGTAAGTATGTACTGTTTGTTTTTTTTTACGCTGGTAACCAGGGTAAACATCGGGTTACTAAGCGCGGTCCTGCGCTTAGTAACCCGATGTTTACCCTGGTTACCCGGGGACCTCGGCATCGTTGGTCGCTGGAGAGCTGTCTGTGTGACAGCTTCCCAGCGACCACACTACGACTTACCAACGATCACGGCCAGGTCGTATCGCTGGTCGTGATCGTTGGTAAATCGTATAGTGTGACGGTACCCTTACCCTCCAGTACCTCGCTTATCCCCTAGTTATTGATCTCAGCATGTTTGACTACTCTCTGGCGCCGTTCGCCTCCTTTGCACCCCGATTCCTGGCTCTGCCCCGGCCACTTCCCCTCTGTCTCATAGTTCAGGTCCTGCTTGCTACCTGGTGAGTTTTCCACCGTTCTGCTCTGGGCTCCCTTACTGTAGCGGCTAGCCTCCTGGCAGTAGTTACACCAGGGAGCCTTGACATTATAACTGACCCTACTGACTCTTCCAGGTGGTTAAGTGACAGTTTATTATGAATCCGGTACGGGCTCTCACGGAGCAGGTTAATGAGCTCTCCTAAGACATTGTGTATGAGCATGTAAATCACAGGAAGCTGAATAAAATGATACCTTGAAATCTGCCATCTGATGAGACATGTAATGACTGACAGCCTGCTCTCCTTATCTCCATGTCTCACATTGATAATGCCCCCTTTCATTTAAAACAAGCCCTGGAGCCAGATTCTCATGCAGATCAGAGTCTGGCCAATAGTCCTGAGCAGCTTAATTACATATAATAAATATGTGGAATAAGACATCAGATCACAGATATCAATGTATTATTTTATTCAACTTTTTACGACTTGCATGCTCATACAGATGACTTAGGATGTTTGAGGGTTAGAGCATGCTGGGATTGGAATTTTAGTACAACTGGAAAAAAAAATATGTTGCAAATCCCTTGTTTGCTACATATGTGAATGGATATGAATATGGATTCTCACTCATTTAAAACAAAATTGCTGATAAATAGCAGATATGGATGTGAAGACAACAAATATAATATTGCGAGTTTTTTTTTTTTACTACTAGTGGTCTCTTCCAAAAAGAGTCTGATTTTATTAATGGTTATGGTCATGTGAAATTAGCTAAACACACCCTAGTGCACATGAAAAGAGATTGTCTATCAAGGGTGTTTAAGGGATTGTAAGCTTTCTGGTTTTCCTACCATAATGAAAGCTATAGTGAATTCAGCAGAAACTGTTTTTTCTGCGCTTTACATTCAACATGCAAATTACATTTGGTTCCACTATGAGAAAAAGCGAAGGACAATTATTCACGATATGAAGCTTTGAAGTTATTTATCCTGATTCTCTAAAACGATGTATAGCTGACAGCGATCGCTCTATTGTAGCATATTTGCATGTCAATAGCAAACATGCCATGACATATCGTAGTATTATATAAGAAAATTCTCAGAGTTAAAGTCCACTGTGCAAAAAGTTACGTTTTATACCTACTATTATGTAGGAACTGTGCACAGTGTAAACAAGCTAATGAGCATTCCTTAACAAAACAGAAAGGAGGTTTAAATCAAGGGTTTAAAAAGCAATTGTCACAAAGGTTCCCTTTGGCTTTAAAACCAATGATTTATTTGACATTAGATAATATGTTCAACTGGCTAAGAAAAACTACCGCATTTTCCGGCGTATAAGATGACTTTTTAACCCCTGAAAATCTTCTCAAAAGTCCGGGGTCGCCTTATACGCCGGGTGTCCTCTTATACAGCATGTGCGGAGCTCTGAGGTCACCGCATATGGTGCAGGGAGCGGTCCAGGATGGTTCCCAGGGTCTGGACGAGAGGGGACTCTCCTTCAGGCCCTGGGTACAATATTCATGTAAAAAAAAAGAATTAATCATGTCATGCGACCGTGACGTCACAAAGGTCCTTCGCGCAATGCATCCCTGGAAACGGAAGCTGCCGCGTGGACCGCTGATAGCCGGGAGAACTCCGGTGTCACGCCGTTCTGTCTGTATCTGGTTTTCGGTGTGACAATTGCTTAAACCCTTTGCTCCTTCCCCCTAATTTGAGCTGGGATACTGTTGGCTGTTACCTGTATGGAGCCTTCTCAGCTCCCTGCTCTGCTGTGCAGCCGTACGTGGGTGGTTAGGTCTTTGCCCTGCTGCATGACCATCCGCATGTGCGGTCCCTGGTTGCCGCTGTGGAAGCTGTCCACGGGTTGTGAGGTCATATGCAGCTGGTGCATGACTTTCCATGTTTGCCAGTGCGTGCAGTTGCATATGCGACATATGCTTAGGGTCATTGTCTTGTTGGAAGGTGAACCTTTGGCCAAGTCTAAGGTCCAGAGCACTCTGAAAGAGGTTTTCATCCAGGGTATCTCTGTACATGGCCGCATTCATATTTCCTTCAATGGCAACCAGTCGTCCTATCCCTGCAGCTGAAAAACACCCCCATAGATTCTGTCACCACCATGTTTCACTGTTGGAATTGTATTTGGCAGGTTATGAGCAGTACCTGGTTTTCTCTACACATACCCCTTAGAATTATCACCAAATAGATCTATCTTTGTCTCATCAGACCAGAGAATCTTATTTCTCATAGTCTGGGAGTCCTTCATGTAGTTTTTAGCACACGTTATGTGGGCTTTCATATGTCTTGCACTGAGGAGAGGCTTTCGTCAGGCCACTTTGCCATAAAGACCTGACTGATGGAGGGCTGCAGTGATAGTTGACTTTGTGGAACTTTCTCCCATCTCCCTGCTGCATCTCTGGAGCTCAACCACAGTGATCTTGGGATTGTTCTTTACCTCTCTCACCAAGGCTCTTCTCCCATGATTGCTCAGTTTGGCTGGACAGCCAGGTCTAGGAAGACTTTTGGTGTTCCCAAACTTCTTCCATTTCAGAATTATGGAGACCACTGTGCTCTTAGGCAGGAGTGTCAAACTGCATTCCTCGAGGGCTGCAAACAGGTCATGTTTTCAGGATTTCCTTGTACTGCACAGGTGATAATTTAATCACCTACACACATAATGATTGCAGCACCTTGTGCAATGCTAAGGAAATCTTGAAAACACGCATGGTTTGCGGCCCTCGAGGAATGCAGTTTGACACCCCTGCTCTTAGGAGCCTTGAGTATTGCAAAAAATTATTTTGTAACCTTGGCCATATCAGTGCCTTGCCACAATTATGTCTCTTATGAGCTCCTTGACCAGTTCATTTGACCTTATGATTTTCATTTCATCTGACATGCACTGTAAGCTGTGAGTTCTTAAATAAACAGGTGTTTATCTTTCCAAATCAAGTCCGATCAGTTTAATTAAACACAGCTGGACTCCAATGAAGGAGTAGAACCATCTCAAGGAGGATCACAAGTAAATGAACAGCATGTGACTTAAATATGAGTGTCTGAGCAAAGGGTCTGAATACTTATGACTGTGACATTTTAGCTTTTCTTTTTTAATAAATATGCAAAAATGTCTACATTTCTCTTTTTTTCAGTCAAGATGGGGTATAGTGCACATTAATGAGAAAAAAATGAACTTTTTTGAATTTACCAAATAGATGCAATGAAACAAAGAGTGAAAAATTTACAGGGGTCTGAATACTTTCGTACCCACTGTATTTACAGTGGGGCAAAAAAGTATTTAGTCAGTCAGCAATAGTGCAAGTTCCACCACTTAAAAAGATGAGAGGTGTCTGTAATTTACATCATAGGTAGACCTCAACTATGGGAGACAAACTGAGAAAAAAAAATCCAGAAAATCACATTGTCTGTTTTTTTTATCATTTTATTTGCATATTATGGTGGAAAATAAGTATTTGGTCAGAAACAAAATTTCATCTCAATACTTTGTAATATATCCTTTGTTGGCAATGACAGAGGTCAAACGTTTTCTGTAAGTCTTCACAAGGTTGCCACACACTGTTGTTGGTATGTTGGCCCATTCCTCCATGCAGATCTCCTCTAGAGCAGTGATGTTTTTGGCTTTTCGCTTGGCAACACAGACTTTCAACTCCCTCCAAAGGTTTTCTATAGGGTTGAGATCTGGAGACTGGCTAGGCCACTCCAGGACCTTGAAATGCTTCTTACGAAGCCACTCCTTCGTTGCCCTGGCGGTGTGCTTTGGATCATTGTCATGTTGAAAGACCCAGCCACGTTTCATCTTCAATGCCCTTGCTGATGGAAGGAGGTTTGCACTCAAAATCTCACGATACATGGCCCCATTCATTCTTTCATGTACCCGGATCAGTCGTCCTGGCCCCTTTGCAGAGAAACAGCCCCAAAGCATGATGTTTCCACCACCATGCTTTACAGTAGGTATGGTGTTTGATGGATGCAACTCAGTATTCTTTTTCCTCCAAACACAACAAGTTGTGTTTCTACCAAACAGTTCCAGTTTGGTTTCATCAGACCATAGGACATTCTCCCAAAACTCCTCTGGATCATCCAAATGCTCTCTAGCAAACTTCAGACGGGCCCGGACATGTACTGGCTTAAGCAGTGGGACACGTCTGGCACTGCAGGATCTGAGTCCATGGTGGCGTAGTGTGTTACTTATGGTAGGCCTTGTTACATTGGTCCCAGCTCTCTGCAGTTCATTCACTAGGTCCCCCCGTGTGGTTCTGGGATTTTTGCTCACCGTTCTTGTGATCATTCTGACCCCACGGGGTGGGATTTTGCGTGGAGCCCCAGATCGAGGGAGATTATCAGTGGTCTTGTATGTCTTCCATTTTCTAATTATTGCTCCCACTGTTGATTTCTTCACTCCAAGCTGGTTGGCTACTGCAGATTCAGTCTTCCCAGCCTGGTGCAGGGCTACAATTTTGTTTCTGGTGTCCTTTGACAGCTCTTTGGTCTTCACCATAGTGGAGTTTGGAGTCAGACTGTTTGAGGGTGTGCACAGGTGTCTTTTTATACTGATAACAAGTTTAAACAGGTGCCATTACTACAGGTAATGAGTGGAGGAAAGAGGAGACTCTTAAAGAAGAAGTCACAGGTCTGTGAGAGCCAGAAATCTTGATTGTTTGTTTCTGACCAAATACTTATTTTCCACCATAATATGCAAAAAAAATGATAAAAAAACAGACAATGTGATTTTCTGGATTTTTTTTTCTCAGTTTGTCTCCCATAGTTGAGGTCTACCTATGATGTAAATTACAGACGCCTCTCATCTTTTTAAGTGGTGGAACTTGCACTATTGCTGACTGACTAAATACTTTTTTGCCCCACTGTATATGTCTGCAAACTTTATGGTATTAAAAGCAGAAAGGACATATGAAGCCCTGAAAAGGATGCTTCTTTTAATTTTGCAGAAGCGGTAGACAACTTCACAATAAGAGTATTAAACTCAGCCTAGATGTCTCTAATCCACAACTATTCCTTCATTGAATGCAGGTTACAGCCCTGTTACTATAGAAATATTAAGTCCTGAATAGGACTTTTTTTTATGCTGCAGCAGCCGTGTACAAGTACTGCTATAGAAATATTAAACCCTGACTATATCCCTGCTGTAAAATATGCTCTCTTTCCTATAACAACTCTACCTGAACTCCTTCCTGAACACAGTGTGTCAAGCATCACATCACCGAGACTTACATAAGACCCCATGGCGCGATGTGTCACAGTAATGCCAGTATCCAACATGCCTACAGCATTACCTCGTATGGCGCGCAAACCATGCATGTTCATTTGCTGTCTAACAGGTACCACACATATGGGGCAGGGTCTTGAGCATGGTGCTCGAGCACCCGTGATACTTGATTGAATAACAAGCATGGCATGCCGAACCTCGATCAAGCATCAAGCAATGACGAGCACGCTCGCTCAACACTAGTTCCCAGTAAAAGTACAACTCAATCCACAAAAAAAACAAGTCCAAACTCACATCTGTCATCTGTTAACAGGAATATAGGGGGCTTCCACATTACTGGTAGCACAAAGGCTATAGAAAAATTAAATGGCTGCTCCAAAAGAAATCCAGCGAATTCTGCGCTCCCAAATAGAGATGAGTGAACCTTTCAATTCAATGTCCCGATGTTTACCGAACATGTTTGCAGAATTGTTCGACGAACATACCCGAACCCCATTTACTTCAATACTTCAATTGGAGGCAAAACGATTGATAACACCTTAGAAGGGCCAAAAAGCTGCCAAAACAGCAAAAATTAGGGGCAGACACCAGGAAAAGTGGCATCAATTAACCCATCAATTGAGCTATAAATAAATAATTTAAAAAACAATGGAGAGCGGTTCCCATGTATTTTTTATAACCAGCTAGGCAAAATTGACAGCTGTGGGCCATATCCCTCAGCTGTCAGCGTTAATGAGGCTGATGATCAAGAATAGATTGGTTCTCACGGTTTTTTTTAATTATATAAATAATTTAGAAAAACGGCATGGGGTGCCCCCCATTTTTGACAACCAGCCAAGCTAAAGCTGACAGCTTAGGGTTGGTATTCTCAGACTGGTATGAGGCCATGGATATTCCCCCTCAATCTAAAAATAACAGCCAGCAGCCACCCCAGAAAATATGCAACTATTAGATGTGTCAATTCTGGCACTTTGCACAGCTCTTCCCACTTGCCCTGTGGCCGTGGCAAGTGGGGTTCATATTTGTAGGGTTGATGTCACCTTTGTATTGTCCAATGAAGTCAAGCCCACGGCATACTAATGGAGAGGAGTCTATAAGATGCCTATCCATTACTAATCCTATAGTTATATTGTAAATAAACACACAGCTGGAGTAGAACCCGTTTATTGAAATAATTAAACCATACTCATGTTATCACCCATTCTACGGAAGCAATGTTCTCCTGTAATAAAACAAAAATTAATAACAACCATATCTTTCACCTGTTCGTCGATCTGTCCTATGCTATAATCCATATCTGGGGATAAACACGTTTCAACCTGGACGGTGCCAAGATATGGCTGTCCAGGTTAAGAACCACAGAGGAATAAGCTACTGTGAGTGCAGCAACAGTGACTAGCGGTGACATCAAAGCGCCTTTTCTGGAGCTGCTATTTTTAGGCTGGGGATTCCAATATCAATGGCCCCTTACCAAATGGGGGGACCCCATGCCGTTTTCTAAAATTATTTCTTTAGATAAGTAAACAATATAGCATGGGGGCCCCTCTATGCTTGATAACCAGACTTTCTAATGCTGACAGCTGAGGGTTGTAACCTGCAGCTGTCAATTTTGTCTGGCTGGTTATCAAAAATATAGGTCATTTTATTTTTGTATTTTTTTATTTATAGCGCAGGTGGTGGCTGATGAATACTCCCATCAGCCGCCACCTGCTCTTGCTGTTAACAGATGAATGCAACTCTCAACATCGTCCCCTGCTAGCGCTGATCGCAGCGCAAGCAAAGGACAGTGATGAGAGCTGCCTTTTTTCAGCAGCCGGCACTAGGGAACATCGCGAACAGTACTGCTAATTCCCAGGCACCAGTATGTTTCACACAGATGACACAGGAATGTCATCTTTGTGTCATCAGTGTTTACGTGTGCGGGACTTTTTGTGGCCCATGCGGAAACTCAGACATCTGAAAGAGCCGACTTTTGATGATTTTTGTGAAAGAAAGCACGGGAATCCGAACATCAATACGAATGTGTAATGTTCGTGCCTAATTTGAGATTGGCAACGTTTTCCAAACAAGTTTGCTCTTCTCTACTCCCAAATCCAAATGACCCCCTCTCTTCTTTGCCTCAGTGTGTGTGCCTAAGCCACATGTAGCTCTGCATATCCTGAGCGTTCATTTGTGCCTGTAACCCTGTGCACACTGCAATCTGTCTGACTGATGAAGGTCTTTGTAGGACCGAAACATTTCTTTGTTTTTATATTGCCTGGAAAAAATAAAATTATCTGCTCACATTCACCCGAGTGCCAAGTTTTCTACAAGATTTACATGGGATAGGATCCTACTTGGGCACCATCCACAGCAGTGCTGTAATTACCTTTTTTAAACCACATTTAGCATCCACAAGTTTGTCAGTACTGTAGCGATGATAGCTTGCTTAATTTATGAGATGTGTGTCTACAGAAGCATGAGCTGTGTATAATGTATGTGCACTACAAGGAACTGGACCCTACAATGCACTGTGCACTACAATGTACTGGACATCACAATGGCAGGTTTGCAATTTTCACTAAGCAACATATTGCTGTTTGTTTCTGGAAAACACCCATGGACTCAAAATCGTCACTACATTTGTAGATAAATTCCCAGAGGGATGTAATTTACAAAATGGAGTCACATGAGGAGTGAGTCTGCTGTTCTGCAACTTAAGGGGGTCACTTGTGTGGGGTTTCTACTTTTTAGGCCCATCAAGGCTCTGCAAACACGTTATGGTGTCTGCTGTCTGTTTTAGACAATTCTGAGCTTCGAAAGTCAGATGGCGCTCCTTTCCTTCCAAACCCTGCAGTGTGCACAAAGAGTAGTTTTTCACCACATATGGAGTATTGACATACTCAGGAGAAATTGGGCAATACATTTAATTGTCCATTTTCTCCTGTTACCCTTGTGAATATGAAAAAATTTGGGGCTAAATCAACATTTTCATGGGAAAATGTAATATTTTATTTTTTTCCAAGCACATTGCTTTAATTCCTGTGAACCATCTAAAAGGTTAATAAGCTTCTTGAAGGTGCTTTTGAGCATTCTGAGGGGTGCAGCTTTGGGTATTTTCTGTCACTTTGACCCCTCAAAGCCACTTGAAATGTAGGGTTTATATACTTGTAACCTTTGTGAATAAACCAAGGCTTCCTAAGCATTTAACCCTGCTGTTCTGTTCGGTCTGGGGAGACCTATTTTGAACTTTGGTATTTTTTGGGGTGTTCAAGATGCGGTTCTGAAACTTGTGGTTGATTGACTTAAATGAGGATGGGTCGGTCGGCCACGGGTTTCAGAGCCGCATCTTGAATATTTTAAAGAATATTGAAGTTCAAAGTCGGTCATTTTTGACCAACAGAACAGTTTAAAAAGGTCCCTTAGTCTGTTTCAGTAGGCTCCACATTCATGGGGAAGACTGCTGACTTGACAGATGTACAGAAGGCAGTCATTGACACACTCCACAAGGAGGGTAAGCCACAAAAGGTCTAAAGAAGCTGGCTGTTCACAGTGAGTGCTGTATCCAAGCAGATTAATGGAAAGTTGAGTGGAAGGAAAAAGTGTGGTAGAAAAAGGTGCACAAGCAACCGGTATAACCAAAGCCTTGAAAGGATTGTTAAGAAAATGCCACTGAAAAATTTGGGGAGATTCACAAGGAGTGGACTGCTGCTAGGGTCAGTGCTTCAAGAGCCACCACACACAGACATATCCAGGACATGGGCTACAAGTGTTGTATTCTGTGTGTCAAGCCACTCATGACCAATAGACAATGCCAGAAGTTTCTTACCTGGAGAAAAAGAACTGGACTGTTGCTCAGTGGTCCAAGGTGTTGTTTTCAGATGAAAGTAAATTTTGCATTTCATTTGGAAATCGAGGTCCCAGAGTCTGTAGGAAGAGTGGAGAGGCACACAATCCAAGCTGCTTGAGGTCTAGTGTGAAGTTCCCACACTAGGTCTAGTGTGAAGTTCCCATAGCTCCCCAAATCAGTGATGATTTGGGGAGCCATGTCATCTGCTGGTGTAGGTCCACTGTGCTTTATCAAGACCAAAGTCAGCGCAGTAGTCTATCAGGAAATTTTAGAGCAGTTCATGATTCCCTCTGCCGAGAAGCTATTTGGAGATGGAAATTTCATTCTCCAGCAGGACTTGGCACCTGTCCACACTGCCAAAAGTACCAATACCTGGTTTAAAAACAGCAGTATCACTGTGCGTGATTGGCCAGCAAACTCGCCTGACCTTGACCCCATAGAGAATCTATGGGGTATTGTCAAGAAGAAGATGAGACACCATGGTCGCCTCCATGCCATGCAGCATTGATGCAGTAATTGACGCAAAAGGAGCCCCAACCAAGTATTGAGTGCATTTACTGAACATACATTTCGGTAGGCAAACATTTCAGATTTTAAAATCATTTTTTTCAAGCTGGTGTTATAAAGTATTCTAATTTACTGAGATAAGGACTTTTGGGTTTTCATTCGCTGCAAGCCATAATCATCACCATTAACAGAAATAAACACTTGAAATAGATCACTCTGTTTGTAATGACTCTATATAATATATGAGTTTCACTTTTTGTATTGAAGAACTGAAATAAATTTACTTTTTGATGATATTCTAATTTTGTTAGAAGCACCTGTATATATATTTTTTATTTCCTTTTTTAAGTACCGTATTTTCTGGTATATAAGACGACTGGGCACATAAGACAACCCCTAACTTTTCCATTTAAAATATAGAGTTTGGGATATACTCACCGTACAAGTCGGAGGTCATCTTATATGCCGGGTGTCCTCTTATACGGCGTGTGCAGAGCTCTGAGGTCACCGCATATGGTGCAGGGAGCGATGCCGGATTGTTCCCAGGGTCTGGAGGAGAGGAGACTCTCCTTCAGGCCCTGGGTACAATATTCATGTAAAAAAAAGAATTAAAATAGAAAATAGGGATATAATCACGTTCTGATGGCCACTGGATGTCACGGTCAACTGCAGCCGCTGATGCGGTCCAGCCCATAGACGCCCTCAAGCCGACCGACCTCAGAAGTCGCAGGGCACGTGTCCCTCGGGGATGCAATACGGATCCTTTATACCGCAGAGGGGGACCCGGGCCTACCCGAACTAGGGGAGGACAGAGACCGGGGTTCGGTGGCAGCTGAGCATGTGGACAAGGAAAGAGGCACGTAGGACTTGATTACACAGCACAACTTCAGGTATAGAGAAAGTAAAGTTTACTAAAGTAGTCACACAGTACATAAACCAAACATGACTATGCCAGGCTCCTGAATCCACACCTCCAGAAGGGTACCACCCAGTGGACCCCAAAGCACCAATGGATCACCGAGGCGCATATAGGCGGGACATCAGGACACATGCAGGACATCAGGGTAAACAAGTAGTAGAAAAAACCGTGTGCACTACTGTGAGGATGGTGCTAAGGTAGGTTCCCACACCTTAGTGTAATATACAAAAAGAACCTAGCACTCAACTTGATGCTCAAAGTGAAAGATTTATTGTAGTACCAAATAAACGTTTCGGTCCACCACACGGACCTTCATCAGTAACTACAAGTGAAAATAATAATACAAATAATAAAAAACCAAAATAAATACATAAATAAACAAAGTATATACATAACATATAGAGATTTAGAACAACGGCATCGGTATCATATGTACAGGTCTGTAGATACAGCGACAGAATCGCCAGAGAGAACCATGTAGAATATCGAGGCACTATCATGTTCCGTGTATAAGAGTAGGAAGTACACAGGAAAATTATAGAAAACCGTGTGACACGTACCGTACTGAGCTTTAAGTAGGGTCAAAGAGACCAAGGTGTCTAGGCACACGTGTAAAGCAGCGTCTAAAGGGTCACAATGGATGGTATAAAAATAGTGCCCTATAGGTGGAGTGTGAAAGAAATATAACTTGCGCCATACCTAGTGCCAGAGCTCCGTAGGGAAATCTATGTAGGACCAATTACTGGGGGCAGAAAAGAGAGATGGGAAAGGTGAGCCTACTGTAGGACTATGTGAGAGATGTCGTGCTCCGCTGGAAGAAGAAGTTACCTGTTCCGGGTGAGATGAGCTGTGCCATGAGCTAGACGCGGTATCCACCGCTGGTCTAGACGTAAGAATGAGAGACCGCTGTATGAAGGCAGGATGAGGGGCTCATGGACCAATAGGAAAGCGTGCGGCGAAACCGGAAGTGTGTCACGCTGCCATGACAACGCGGCAGCGCTGAGAAGCAGCGGCGTGTGTGCGCCGCACTACAGGTCCGGCGGAAGTGACGATCTAGTGTAACAGTCCGGCAAAACAAAGTCACAGAGAGGAAGGTTCCGCCTAAAGCAAGAGGATAAACAAGTTCTCACAGACAGGGGGAGGCGGTGCCTAAAAGGAGAACCAGTGATGGGTGGAGGATCTCCTTAGTGTCTGCGCTGAGTTGAGCCAGAGATAGAGGAGCAGAGTGAGGAATGTGACCACATTCCAGTGCGTTAGATGAGTGACATGAGCGAACCTCAGTACAGCCGATTCTAATGATAAAGGAGAAAGAGAGATAATTAATACCTGACATACAAATATAAATACATACAGATAAATATGCATATGTCTATTCGCATCTTAGCCATGTTAGGTGCGAGTGTAGAACCGGGGAGTAAAACATATTAAGATGGTGGTATGGCTTAACGTTGTATAAGGGGGAGACCCAAAGTGGTGTCTACCCAAATGAACATATAGAGCCTATAGGGCTACCAAAAGAAAAGGGGAGAACCACATAATATTACAAAAATGATGCCAGATCATACTCTCTATTAAGACCCAGTGGATGAAGGGTCTCCAATGTATGGATCCAAAAGGCCTCCCTACGTTTTAGACGGGCCACTCGGTCACCACCCCGTCTGTTAGGGGGGATATGCTCAATGACTTGGAACTGTAGTTGTGAAACACTATGGCCTCGATTGCTAAAGTGTGACGGGATGGGTAATAGAAGATTCTTGCACCGGATCGTGGATTTGTGTTTGGAGATGCGATCACGTATGGATTGCGTGGTTTCTCCCACGTAGAGGAGTCCGCAGGGGCATTTGATCAGATATACGACCCATGATGAGGCACACGTGAAATACCCTGGGATACGGAATGTTTTGCCAGAACGAGGATGGTGAAAGGAAGAACCTTTAAGGACATTGTGGCATTGCGCACAGTTGAGGCATGGGAAAGTTCCCGTACGAGGATTTTGTAGAAATTGTTGGCGAGGTGAGGCTTTACATGACCCCACGTCTGCCCTTACGAGAGAATCTTTAAGGTTCAACGGGCGTTTGAAACTAGGGAGAAATGGATTTTGAAATTCGGGTACCTGAGGATAAGCTTTAGATAGTAGATGCCAATTTTGATGGATAGACCTGTGTAAGATATATGCGAATGGATGGTAAGTGTGTATAAATGGAATTCTGTTGGTGGCTCTGTTTAGATGTGGAGGAGAAGGTACGACGGCCTGTTGTAGTACTGATGATGGGTAGCCCCGTTCAGAAAATTTAGTGGACATCTCCTGAAGACGGAGAGGCCTTAGGTCTCCGTCTGATACAATTTTGGACACCCGCTGAAACTGAGACTTGGGTACCGATTTCTTTGTAGCGGGAGGGTGGAAGCTTGTGAAATGTAACAGGCTATTCCGATCGGTGCTTTTAGTATACAAATCGGTGGAGATGGAGCCATCTGATTGGAGGATAACCATTGTATCCAAGAAGTTTATCCGTGTATCATCGTGGGACATAGTAAAAGAGATGCCCGGCCAGGCTGTGTTGAGCCAGCCGAAGAAAGAGGCGAGGGCCTCCAACGTACCCCCCCATATGCAGAAAACGTCATCGATATAGCGTTTCCATAAAATCACGTTATTACTGAATAGAGGATGAGAATATATGTGGCTCTCCTCGAAGTCGGCCATTTAGCAATTAGCATATGGGGGCGCTACGTTGGAGCCCATCGCGGTCCCACGGATCTGTAAGTAGAAGTCGTCCTGGAACATGAAGAAATTTTTAATTTTTGGTTAGGATAATGGTTAGTAAATCGACGCATAAATTGATTTGATCAGGTAAAAAATTGGACTTAGTGAGAAGCTTATGGACCGAATTGATACCCTCTATGTGAGGAATAGACGTATACAGGTCTTTAACATCCATGGTGACTAAAATTGACCCTGGAGGAATGGGTCCCAGGTCTTTGAGGATTTTAAGGAAAGACCCTGTGTCTAAGATGTAAGATTTAGCTAATCGTATTAGAGGGGTTAGAATTTTCTCAAGGTATACTGCCAGTGGGGAGAGAATGGAGTCGGTAGAGGCGACTATCGGTCTACCCGGCGGTTTTTCCAGGTTCTTGTGGATTTTAGGAATGGTATAGAATACTGGGGTAATCGGATGTGGATTGGTAAGAAAGTTGCTTGTTTTGGCATCAAGTACCCCTAACTCGGTATATTTGAGGAGGGTGTCTGAGATAAGTTGCAGAGTGACGGGTGTGGGGTCACGTGGTAACTTAGTGTAAATGGTAGGGTTATCCAACTGTCGTCTAATCTCAAGGAGGTAATCCGACTTATTCATGATGACCAGGGCACCTCCTTTATCCGCTGGTTTGATGATCAGGTTTTTGTCATTTTGTAGGCCATGTAAGGCTTGACGTTCAGTATTAGAGAGATTGGAGGTGAAGTGCAGTCTACCTCTTCTAATATCCTCACGTAATGACTTAAAGGCATCTTGTACGAAGCCTATAAACGACTCCATGGCATGTGAACCATGTGGGGGCCTAAAATGGCTCTTGGTATATAAACCCAAACTACGAGAGGAGAGGGTATGATCCAATGTAGTGGGTGTGGGTAAAGTAGGGGCCGGCTCTGGGGAGGTAGCGAAAAAGGCCTTAAGTCTGAGGGATCGGAAAAACCGTTGTAAGTCCATTTCAAGGTCGAACGTGTGACACTGGTATGAGGGGCAGAAAGATAGTCCCTTCTGAAGGACCTTGTATTCAGCTATCCCAAGTAGTCTGTCCGAAATGTTTATTACCAGTGGGTTAGTACCTGGGATCTCGTTATCCTCACATGGTCTGGATCCTTTCTTATGTCCGTGGCCCCGCCTTGTTGTCTTCTTCGAGGATAGCGTTGTTGTTGGCCTAAAAAACGTGGCAGAAGGGTGACAGAGGTACCTTGTTCCTGTTCCGAGCCCGACGTGCAGTAGTCCAAGGAAGTACGAGGAGCCTGACGGGTTGGAATACGTCGAGAGAAGAAGCTGTCTTGCCATCTATACACCTGCTGGCGTTCGTAGTCTTCCGTGTCCCTGTTGAATTTGATGCGCTTCCTTTCCTCCGTCTCACGACGATGTTTCTCAATGTTTTTAGATATTTGGTCTCTCAGGGTCGTGAGTTCCTCTGGAGAACCTGGTGAGGACCATCGAGCACCTGCAGAAAGCGATCACCACAAGTTCCGAGGCCATCAAAACCATCGAGGCGCAGCTATCCTCATCAGGTTCTCCAGAGGAACTCACGACCCTGAGAGACCAAATATCTAAAAACATTGAGTAACATCGTCGTGAGACGGAGGAAAGGAAGCCTATCAAATTCCACAGGGACACGGAAGACTACGAACGCCAGCAGGCGTGTCACACGTTCGACCTTGAAATGGACTTACAACGGTTTTTCCGATCCCTCAGACTTAAGGCCTTTTTCACTACCTCCCCAGAGCCGGCCCCTACTTTACCCACACCCACTACATTGGATCATACCCTCTCCTCTCGTAGTTTGGGTTTATATACCAAGAGCCATTTTAGGCCCCCACATGGTTCACATGCCATGGAGTCGTTTATAGGCTTCGTACAAGATGCCTTTAAGTCATTACGTGAGGATATTAGAAGAGGTAGACTGCAC
This sequence comes from Ranitomeya imitator, assembly GCF_032444005.1. Taxonomy (NCBI): domain Eukaryota; kingdom Metazoa; phylum Chordata; class Amphibia; order Anura; family Dendrobatidae; genus Ranitomeya; species Ranitomeya imitator. The sequence continues at coordinate 199,209,287 of NC_091285.1, read as the reverse complement.
TTCACCTCCAATCTCTCTAATACTGAACGTCAGGCCTTACATGGCCTACAAAATGACAAAAACCTGATCATCAAACCAGCGGATAAAGGAGGTGCCCTGGTCATCATGAATAAGTCGGATTTCCTCCTTGAGATTAGACAACAGTTGGATAACCCTACCATTTACACTAAGTTACCACGTGACCCCTGTTATGGCTGGCAATCAGGCAACACAGCGTGCAGTAATCAGCGCACATACAGAGATCTGGCAATAACCAAAAACAATAGGACGAGCTCTGAGACGTGGAATCTCTGTAGACTGTAGTACCTGATCTATCCTCACACAACTATAAGCAGCAGTGGATTGCGCCTATCACTACCTATGCAACTCGGCACTGCCTGAGGAGCTGACTAGCCTGAAGATAGAAATACAAGCCTGACTTACCTCAGAGAAATACCCCAAAGGAATAGGCAGCCCCCCACATATAATGACTGTTAGCAAGACGAAAAGACAAACGTAGGAATGAAATAGATTCAGCAAAGTGAGGCCCGATATTCTAGACAGAGCGAGGATAGCAAAGAGAACTATGCAGTCTACAAAAAACCCTAAAACGAAAACCACGCAAAGGGGCAAAAAGACCCACCGTGCCGAACTAACAGCACGGCGGTGCACCCCTTTGCTTCTCAGAGCTTCCAGCAAAAGTTAATAGCAAGCTGGACAGAAAAAAACAGAAAACAAACTAGAAGCACTTATCTAGCAGAGCAGCAGGCCCAAGGAAAGATGCAGTAGCTCAGATCCAACACTGGAACATTGACAAGGAGCAAGGAAGACAGACTCAGGTGGAGCTAAATAGCAAGGCAGCCAACGAGCTCACCAAAACACCTGAGGGAGGAAGCCCAGAGACTGCAATACCACTTGTGACCACAGAAGTGAACTCAGCCACAGAATTCACAACAGTACCCCCCCCTTGAGGAGGGGTCACCGAACCCTCACCAGAACCCCCAGGCCGACCAGGATGAGCCACATGAAAGGCACGAACAAGATCTGGGGCATGGACATCAGAGGCAAAAACCCAGGAATTATCTTCCTGAGCATAACCCTTCCATTTGACCAGATACTGGAGTTTCCGTCTAGAGACACGAGAATCCAAAATCTTCTCCACAATATACTCCAATTCCCCCTCCACCAAAACAGGGGCAGGAGGCTCCACAGATGGAACCATAGGTGCCACGTATCTCCTCAACAACGACCTATGGAATACATTATGTATGGAAAAGGAGTCTGGGAGGGTCAGACGAAAAGACACCGGATTGAGAATCTCAGAAATCCTATACGGACCAATAAAACGAGGTTTAAATTTAGGAGAGGAAACCTTCATAGGAATATGACGAGAAGATAACCAAACCAGATCCCCAACACGAAGTCGGGGTCCCACACGGCGTCTGCGATTAGCGAAAAGCTGAGCCTTCTCCTGGGACAAGGTCAAATTGTCCACTACCTGAGTCCAGATCTGCTGCAACCTGTCCACCACAGAATCCACACCAGGACAGTCCGAAGACTCAACCTGTCCTGAAGAGAAACGAGGATGGAACCCAGAATTGCAGAAAAATGGAGAGACCAAGGTAGCCGAGCTGGCCCGATTATTAAGGGCGAACTCAGCCAACGGCAAAAATGACACCCAATCATCCTGGTCAGCGGAAACAAAACATCTCAGATATGTTTCCAAGGTCTGATTGGTTCGTTCGGTCTGGCCATTAGTCTGAGGATGGAAGGCCGAGGAGAAAGATAGGTCAATGCCCATCCTACCACAAAAGGCTCGCCAGAACCTCGAGACAAACTGGGAACCTCTGTCAGAAACAATATTCTCAGGAATGCCATGTAAACGAACCACATGCTGGAAGAACAAAGGCACCAAATCAGAGGAGGAAGGCAATTTAACCAAGGGCACCAGATGGACCATTTTAGAAAAGCGATCACAGACCACCCAAATGACCGACATTTTTTGAGAAACGGGAAGGTCAGAAATGAAATCCATCGAAATATGTGTCCAAGGCCTCTTCGGGACCGGCAAGGGCAAAAGCAACCCACTGGCACGTGAACAGCAGGGCTTAGCCCTAGCACAAATTCCACAGGACTGCACAAAAGCACGCACATCCCGTGACAGAGATGGCCACCAGAAGGATCTAGCAACCAACTCCCTGGTACCAAAGATTCCTGGATGACCGGCCAGCACCGAACAATGAAGTTCAGAGATAACTTTACTAGTCCACCTATCAGGGACGAACAGTTTCTCGGCCGGACAACGATCAGGTTTATTAGCCTGAAATTTCTGCAACACTCTCCGCAAATCAGGGGAGATGGCAGACACAATGACTCCTTCCTTGAGGATACTCGCCGGCTCAGATAACCCCGGAGAGTCGGGCACAAAACTCCTAGACAAAGCATCCGCCTTCACATTTTTAGAGCCCGGAAGGTATGAAATCACAAAATCAAAACGAGCAAAAAATAACGACCAACGGGCCTGTCTAGGATTCAAGCGCTTGGCAGACTCAAGATAAGTAAGGTTCTTATGATCAGTCAATACCACCACGCGATGCTTAGCACCCTCAAGCCAATGACGCCACTCCTCGAATGCCCACTTCATGGCCAGCAACTCTCGGTTGCCCACATCATAATTACGCTCAGCAGCAGAAAATTTCCTGGAAAAGAAAGCACATGGTTTGAACACTGAGCAACCAGAACCTCTCTGTGACAAAACCGCCCCTGCACCAATCTCAGAAGCATCAACCTCGACCTGGAACGGAAGAGAAACATCAGGTTGACACAACACAGGGGCACAGCAAAAACGACGCTTCAACTCCTGAAAAGCTTCCACGGCAGCAGAAGACCAATTAACCAAATCAGCACCCTTCTTGGTCAAATCGGTCAATGGTCTGGCAATGCTAGAAAAATTACAGATGAAGCGACGATAAAAATTAGCAAAGCCCAGGAATTTCTGCAGACTTTTTAGAGATGTCGGCTGAGTCCAATCCTGGATGGCCTGAACCTTAACCGGATCCATCTCGATAGTAGAAGGGGAAAAGATGAACCCCAAAAATGAAACTTTCTGCACACCAAAGAGACACTTTGATCCCTTCACGAACAAGGAATTAGCACGCAGTACCTGGAAAACCATTCTGACTTGCTTCACATGAGACTCCCAATCATCTGAGAAGATCAAAATGTCATCCAAGTAAACAATCAAGAATTTATCCAGATACTCACGGAAAATGTCATGCATAAAAGACTGAAAAACAGATGGAGCATTGGCAAGTCCGAACGGCATCACCAGATACTCAAAATGACCCTCGGGCATATTAAATGCCGTTTTCCATTCATCTCCCTGCCTGATTCTCACCAGATTATACGCACCACGAAGATCAATCTTAGTAAACCAACTAGCCCCCTTAATCCGAGCAAACAAGTCAGAAATCAATGGCAAGGGATACTGAAACTTAACAGTGATCTTATTAAGAAGGCGGTAATCAATACACGGTCTTAGCGAACCATCCTTCTTGGCTACAAAAAAGAACCCTGCTCCCAATGGTGACGACGATGGGCGAATATGTCCCTTCTCCAGGGACTCCTTCACATAACTGCGCATAGCGGTGTGTTCAGGTACGGACAAATTAAATAAACGACCCTTAGGGAATTTACTACCAGGAATCAAATCGATAGCACAATCACAATTCCTATGCGGAGGTAGGGCATCAGACTTGGACTCTTCAAATACATCCTGAAAGTCAGACAAGAACTCTGGGATGTCAGAAGGAATGGATGACGAAATAGACAAAAATGGAACATCACCATGTACTCCCTGACAACCCCAGCTGGTTACCGACATAGAGTTCCAATCCAATACTGGATTATGGGTTTGTAGCCATGGCAACCCCAACACGACCACATCATGCAAATTATGCAGTACCAGAAAGCGAATAACTTCCTGATGTGCAGGAGCCATGCACATGGTCAGCTGGGCCCAGTACTGAGGCTTATTCTTGGCCAAAGGTGTAGCATCAATTCCTCTCAACGGAATAGGACACCGCAAAGGCTCCAAGAAAAATCCACAACGTTTAGCATAATCCAAATCCATCAGATTCAGGGCAGCGCCTGAATCCACAAACGCCATGACAGAATACGATGACAAAGAGCACATTAAGGTAATGGACAAAAGGAATTTGGACTGTACAGTACCAATAACGGCAGAGCTATTGAACCGCCTAGTGCGTTTAGGACAATTAGAAATAGCATGAGTAGAATCACCACAATAGAAACACAGTCTGTTCAGACGTCTGTGTTCTTGTCGTTCTACTTTAGTCATAGTCCTGTCGCACTGCATAGGCTCAGGTTTACTCTCAGACAATACCGCCAGATGGTGCACAGATTTACGCTCGCGCAAGCGACGACCGATCTGAATGGCCAAGGACATAGACTCATTCAAACCAGCAGGCATAGGAAATCCCACCATTACATCCTTAAGAGCTTCAGAGAGACCCTTTCTGAACAAAGCCGCTAGTGCAGATTCATTCCACAGAGTGAGTACTGACCACTTCCTAAATTTCTGACAATATACTTCTACATCATCCTGACCCTGGCATAAAGCCAGCAGATTTTTCTCAGCCTGATCCACTGAATTAGGCTCATCGTAAAGCAATCCCAGCGCCTGGAAAAATGCATCAACATTACTCAATGCAGAATCTCCTGGTGCAAGAGAAAACGCCCAGTCCTGTGGGTCGCCGCGCAAAAAAGAAATAATAATCAAAACCTGTTGAATAGGATTACCAGAAGAATGAGGTTTCAAGGCCAAAAATAGCTTACAATTATTTGTGAAGCTCAGGAACTTAGTTCTGTCACCAAAAAACAAATCAGGAATCGGAATTCTTGGTTCTAGCATCGATTTCTGATCATTAGTATCTTGAATCTTTTGTACATTTACAACGAGATTATCCATTGAGGAGCACAGAGCCTGAATATCCATGTCCACAGCTGTGTCCTGAAGCACTCTAATGTCTAGGGAAAAAAAAAGACTGAAGACAGAGCTAAGAAAAAAAAATGATGTCAGGATTTCTTTTTTCCCTCTATTGGGAATCATTGGTGTGGCTCCTTGTACTGTTATGGCTGGCAATCAGGCAACACAGCGTGCAGTAATCAGCGCACATACAGAGATCTGGCAATAACCAAAAACAATAGGACGAGCTCTGAGACGTGGAATCTCTGTAGACTGTAGTACCTGATCTATCCTCACACAACTATAAGCAGCAGTGGATTGCGCCTATCACTACCTATGCAACTCGGCACTGCCTGAGGAGCTGACTAGCCTGAAGATAGAAATACAAGCCTGACTTACCTCAGAGAAATACCCCAAAGGAATAGACAGCCCCCCACATATAATGACTGTTAGCAAGACGAAAAGACAAACGTAGGAATGAAATAGATTCAGCAAAGTGAGGCCCGATATTCTAGACAGAGCGAGGATAGCAAAGAGAACTATGCAGTCTACAAAAAACCCTAAAACGAAAACCACGCAAAGGGGCAAAAAGACCCACCGTGCCGAACTAACAGCACGGCGGTGCACCCCTTTGCTTCTCAGAGCTTCCAGCAAAAGTTAATAGCAAGCTGGACAGAAAAAAACAGAAAACAAACTAGAAGCACTTATCTAGCAGAGCAGCAGGCCCAAGGAAAGATGCAGTAGCTCAGATCCAACACTGGAACATTGACAAGGAGCAAGGAAGACAGACTCAGGTGGAGCTAAATAGCAAGGCAGCCAACGAGCTCACCAAAACACCTGAGGGAGGAAGCCCAGAGACTGCAATACCACTTGTGACCACAGAAGTGAACTCAGCCACAGAATTCACAACAGACCCCACACCCGTCACTCTGCAACTTATCTCAGACACCCTCCTCAAATATACCGAGTTAGGGGTACTTGATGCCAAAACAAGCAACTTTCTTACCAATCCACATCCGATTACCCCAGTATTCTATACCATTCCTAAAATCCACAAGAACCTGGAAAAACCGCCGGGTAGACCGATAGTCGCCTCTACCGACTCCATTCTCTCCCCACTGGCAGTATACCTTGAGAAAATTCTAACCCCTCTAATACGATTAGCTAAATCTTACATCTTAGACACAGGGTCTTTCCTTAAAATCCTCAAAGACCTGGGACCCATTCCTCCAGGGTCAATTTTAGTCACCATGGATGTTAAAGACCTGTATACGTCTATTCCTCACATAGAGGGTATCAATTCGGTCCATAAGCTTCTCACTAAGTCCAATTTTTTACCTGATCAAATCAATTTATGCGTCGATTTACTAACCATTATCCTAACCAAAAATTTCTTCATGTTCCAGGATGACTTCTACTTACAGATCCGTGGGACCGCGATGGGCTCCAACGTAGCGCCCCCATATGCTAATTGCTAAATGGCCGACTTCGAGGAGAGCCACATATATTCTCATCCTCTATTCAGTAATAACGTGATTTTATGGAAACGCTATATCGATGACGTTTTCTGCATATGGGGGGGTACGTTGGAGGCCCTCGCCTCTTTCTTCGACTGGCTCAACACAGCCTGGCCGGGCATCTCTTTTACTATGTCCCACGATGATACACGGATAAACTTCTTGGATACAATGGTTATGCTCCAGTCAGACGGCTCCATCTCCACCGATTTGTATACTAAAAGCACCGATCGGAATAGCCTGTTACATTTCACAAGCTTCCACCCTCCCGCTACAAAGAAATCGGTACCCAAGTCTCAGTTTCAGCGGGTGTCCAAAATTGTATCAGACGGAGACCTAAGGCCTCTCCGTCTTCAGGAGATGTCCACTAAATTTTCTGAACGGGGCTACCCATCATCAGTACTACAACAGGCCGTCGTACCTTCTCCTCCACGTCTAAACAGAGCCACCAACAGAATTCCATTTATACACACTTACCATCCATTCGCATATATCTTACACAGGTCTATCCGTCAAAATTGGCATCTACTATCTAAAGCTTATCCTCAGGTACCCGAATTTCAAAATCCATTTCTCCCTAGTTTCAAACGCCCGTTGAACCTTAAAGATTCTCTCGTAAGGGCAGACGTGGGGTCGTGTAAAGCCTCACCTCGCCAACAATTTCTACAAAATCCTCGTACGGGAACTTTCCCATGCCTCAACTGTGCGCAATGCCACAATGTCCTTAAGGGTTCTTCCTTTCACCATCCTCGTTCTGGCAAAACATTCCGTATCCCAGGGTATTTCACGTGTGCCTCATCATGGGTCGTATATCTGATCAAATGCCCCTGCGGACTCCTCTACGTGGGAGAAACCACGCAATCCATACGTGATCGCATCTCCAAACACAAATCCACGATCCGGTGCAAGAATCTTCTATTACCCATCCCGTCACACTTTAGCAATTAAGGCCATAGTGTTTCACAACTACAGTTCCAAGTCATTGAGCATATGCCCCCTAACAGACGGGGTGGTGACCGAGTGGCCCGTCTAAAACGTAGGGAGGCCTTTTGGATCCATACATTGGAGACCCTTCATCCACTGGGTCTTAATGAGGTTCGCTCATGTCACTCATCTAACGCACTGGAATGTGGTCACATTCCTCACTCTGCTCCTCTATCTCTGGCTCAACTCAGCGCAGACACTAAGGAGATCCTCCACCCATCACTGGTTCTCCTTTTAGGCACCGCCTCCCCCTGTCTGTGAGAACTTGTTTATCCTCTTGCTTTAGGCGGAACCTTCCTCTCTGTGACTTTGTTTTGCCGGACTGTTACACTAGATCGTCACTTCCGCCGGACCTGTAGTACGGCGCACACACGCCGCTGCTTCTCAGCGCTGCCGCGTTGTCATGGCAGCGTGACGCACTTCCGGTTTCGCCGCACGCTTTCCTATTGGTCCATGAGCCCCTCCTCCTGCCTTCATACAGCGGTCTCTCATTCTTACGTCTAGACCAGCGGTGGATACCGCGTCTAGCTCATGGCACAGCTCATCTCACCCGGAACAGGTAACTTCTTCTTCCAGCGGAGCACGACATCTCTCACATAGTCCTACAGTAGGCTCACCTTTCCCATCTCTCTTTTCTGCCCCCAGTAATTGGTCCTACATAGATTTTCCTACGGAGCTTTGGCACTAGGTATGGCACAAGTTATATTTCTTTCACACTCCACCTATAGGGCACTATTTTTATACCATCCATTGTGACCCTTTAGACGTTGCTTTACACGTGTGCCTAGACACCTTGGTCTCTTTGACCCTACTTAAAGCTCAGTACGGTACGTGTCACACGGTTTTCTATAATTTTCCTGTGTACTTCCTACTCTTATACACGGAACATGATAGTGCCTCGATATTCTACATGGTTCTCTCTGGCGATTCTGTCGCTGTATCTACAGACCTGTACATATGATACCGATGCCGTTTTTCTAAATCTCTATATGTTATGTATATACTTTGTTTATTTATGTATTTATTTTGTTTTTTTATTATTTGTATTATTATTTTCACTTGTAGTTACTGATGAAGGTCCGTGTGGTGGACCGAAACGTTTATTTGGTACTACAATAAATCTTTCACTTTGAGCATCAAGTTGAGTGCTAGGTTCTTTTTGTATATCAGTGTAAACAAGGTCATCAGGACGCAGGCAAGACGTCAGGGTACAGACAGGACATTGGGGAACACGAGGTCATCAGGACGCAAGCAGGACATCAGGGTACAGACAAGACATCAGTACATCTGGACCTAGGGTCACTGGCAGACATCAGACAGGAGTCGTTCGGTTCCGGACATCCGACACGATCTACAGGCACCACCAGTTATCAGGCTCCAAGCTCCAGGCAGCGGTCATCAGGTTCCAGACTGCAGTCGTCCGGCTCCGGGCATCAGACCTAGGAAGGAACTCAAGCGTGATGGTGCAAGCACCGCTGTACTGGACATGGGCCAGACGGGGTTAACACCGCATGGTAGTCAGAGCACAGAGTAGTAGATGCTCAGTAGAAACACCGGTTACAAGAGACTCAAAGTCACTGGGTGTGATGCTCCAGATACATAGGGATTCCAGGAACATAATCACAGCAGACACAGTTCAGACAGGTTCAGGTACAGGACAGGTACAGGATCAAGGATTCGGGCCTGGATATACCGACTCCAGGACAGGCGCCAGAACAGGACAAAACAGGAATCAAGGCAAGGACTTTGGTACCAAAACATAGACAGGAGAGGTGCAGGAGCACAAACACACATAGCAAAGTTCAGGAGCTTTGTGAGTAGCTCAGGCCCTGCCCATAGGGCAGGGGAACTTTATATAGGAGCTGCCCCTCAGCAATTGGCTGAGGACAGCATTTCAAGTACACACCCTAACCCTGATAAAAGCAGGGGAGGTGTGGCCGCGCATGCCCTAAACACAAACAGAAACCATTACAGCACAATCAGTGCAGGAACCGAAGCTCGGCACCAGGCGCCCCAGGGTCCTGGTCGTCACAGTGGCATTGCTTTCCTCACGGGAAGAGTGATGTCACGCTTGGAAGCGAAGAAAGATCTCTTCTATCAGGTAAATCATACGCACAGCATGTTCATACTCTAGGCCAGTAGGGGGAGCTCTGAATCCGGCTTTCCAGGGAGCTGCTCTTGATATATATTCTGGCTGGAGGGGAAGTAGTGAGGAGTCTGGAGCAGACAGTGGAGGAGGAAGCAGTCTGTCAGAGGACAGAGAAGAGTGCAGTCAGACCTCGAGTGTCAGAAAGACTGAAGGGTCCGAGTAGCCAGAGTTGCTGCAGCTCCTGGAGAACTAAGACGACTAAGAAGGAAAGGACAGTTTGTAGAAAGTGTGCAGGACAGTAAAGCACAGGAGAGAGACACCAGGGGAGGACAGCTGCAACTGGGCTACCACCCTGGCAGAGCGCAGATTACAGTAGCTGGAAGACCGAGGCCGTGTCGGACTCTAAGAGACATAGATGAAACCGGCAGGACAGCTGAACTTTAAGTTACCTGTCCACCTTTACACCCAGGAGGCAAAGTGACACACAGAGCCCGGGTCATGATAGAGACCCTATAAAAAGGCTCGAGTCGCCTGTCATATGGGTTTGTGTCCTAACCTACATGGAAGACAGAGAGGAACTGTGAGGACCTTATCAGAAGCCATAGGCAGTAAGGGTCTACAATACCACCGCACTTTGAGGAAGGCTTTCATCTTCACCTGGTAGAGGGGACTCTGGATTCGCTTCCAAGCCGGCCAGACTCTGCCTGTACCTGTGATCTGGTGCCCTGGACTGCGGTTGACTGAAGCTACAGTAAACCAGGTAAAGAGACTGCAAACCTGTGTCCTCGTTTTTTACTGCACCATTCATCATCTTCATCTACACATGGGAGCCCTGGGGACGTACTTCACCTGTGGGAAGTTATACCATCTAGCTGCCATACCATCACCCCGGAAGACCCCTTTTAGCAGTGTCTGTTGCTACAGACCGAATGCCACAGGTGGTGTCACAAACAAGCTTTATCAAACCCTTAAAAGACCTTTCCCTTTACAGTATTTGGGCACTCAGGGCCACAGACCGGTGTTGTGAATTCTGTGGCAGAGCTCCCTCCTGTGGTCACAAGTGGTACTTCGGCTGATTCTCTCTGTAAGCTTCCGTTGGTGGAGGGAAGTGGTACTGCGGCTTCTGAGTTTCCTCCCTCAGGTGATGTGGTGAGGTCGTTAGGTGCTGCTCTACTTAACTCCACCTAGTGCTTTGATCCTGGCTTCCTGTCAATGTTCCAGTATTGGACTTGTTTTCCTCCTGGATCGTTCCTGTGGCCTGCTGCTCTGCATAGCTAAGTTTTCCTTGCTATTTTGTTTGCATTTCTTCTGTCCAGCTTATCTATTTGTTTGCTGGAAGCTCTGGGACGCAGAGGGTGTACCTCCGTGCCGTTAGTTCGGTACGGAGGGTCTTTTTGCCCCCTTTGCGTGGTTTTTAGGGTTTTGTGTTGACCGCAAAGTTACCTTTCCTATCCTCGCTCTGTTCAGAAAGTCGGGCCTCACTTTGCTAAATCTATTTCATCTCTACGTTTGTCTTTTCATCTTAACTCACAGTCATTATATGTGGGGGCTGCCTTTTCCTTTGGGGTATTTCTCTGAGGCAAGGTAGGCTTATTTTCTATCTTCAGGCTAGCTAGTTTCTCAGGCTGTGCCGAGTTGCATAGGGAGCGTTAGGCGCAATCCACGGCTGCCTCTAGTGTTGTTGGATAGGATTAGGGATTGCGGTCAACAGAGTTCCCACGTCTCAGAGCTCGTTCTATGTTTTTGGATTATTGTCAGATCACTGTATATGCTCTGACCTCTATGTTCACTGTGGTACTGAGTTGCCTAATCATAACAGTACAGGAAGCCAAAGTACTAATTATTCTCAATAGAGGGAAAAAAGAAGTTCTGAGACCATTTTTTTTCTCTGCACTGTGTTTTGCCTTTTTTTTCCCCTAGACATTTGGGTGGTTCAGGACACAGGTGTAGCAATGGACATTAGAAGTCTGTCTTCATGTGTGGATCAGCTCTCGGCAAGAGTACAAAAGATTCAAGACACTATTGATCAGAAATCTATGTTAGAACCAAGAATTCCTATTCCTGATTTGTTTTTTGGTGATAGAACTAAGTTTCTGAGTTTCAAAAATAATTGTAAACTATTTCTGGCCTTGAAACCTCGCTCCTCTGGTGATCCAGTTCAACAGGTTTTGATCATTATTTCTTTTTTGCGTGGCGACCCTCAGGACTGGGCATTTTCTCTTGCGCCAGGGGATCCTGCATTAAGTAATATCGATGCGTTTTTCCTGGCGCTCGGATTGCTGTACGATGAGCCTAATTCTGTGGATCAGGCAGAAAAAAATTTGCTGGCTCTTTGTCAGGGTCAGGATGAGATAGAGTTATATTGTCAGAAATTTAGAAAGTGGTCCGTGCTCACTCAATGGAATGAATCTGCGCTGGCAGCTATGTTCAGAAAGGGTCTCTCTGAAAACCTTAAGGATGTCATGGTGGGATTTCCTATGCCTGCTGGTTTGAATGAGTCTATGTCTTTGGCCATTCAGATTGGTCGACGCTTGCGTGAGCGTAAATCTGTGCACCATTTGGCGGTATTACCTGAGCTTAAACCTGAGCCTATGCAGTGCGATAGGACTTTGACCAGAGTTGAACGGCAAGAACACAGACGTCTGAATGGGCTGTGTTTCTACTGTGGTGATTCCACTCATGCTATCTCTGATTGTCCTAAGCGCACTAAGCGGTTCGCTAGGTCTGCCACCATTACCTTGATCTGCTCTTTGTCATCGTATTCTGTCATGGCATTTGTGGATTCAGGCACTGCCCTGAATTTGATGGACTTGGAGTATGCTAAGCATTGTGGGTTTTTCTTGGAGCCCTTGCAGTGTCCTATTCCATTGAGAGGAATTGATGCTACGCCTTTGGCCAAGAATAAGCCTCAGTACTGGACCCAGCTGACCATGTGCATGGCTCCTGCACATCAGGAGGTTATTCGCTTTCTGGTGTTGCATAATCTGCATGATGTGGTCGTGTTGGGGTTGCCATGGCTACAAGTCCATAATCCAGTATTAGATTGGAAATCCATGTCGGTGTCCAGCTGGGGTTGTCAGGGGGTACATGGTGATGTTCCATTTCTGTCAATTTCGTCATCCACCCCTTCTGAGGTTCCAGAGTTCTTGTCTGATTACCGGGATGTATTTGATGAGCCCAAGTCCGATGCCCTACCTCCGCATAGGGATTGTGATTGTGCTATCAATTTGATTCCTGGTAGTAAGTTCCCAAAAGGCCGATTGTTTAATTTATCTGTGCCTGAGCACGCCGCTATGCGCAGTTATGTGAAGGAGTCCCTGGAGAAGGGGCATATTCGCCCGTCATCGTCGCCATTAGGAGCAGGGTTCTTTTTTGTAGCCAAGAAGGATGGTTCGCTGAGACCTTGTATAGATTACCGCCTTCTAAATAAGATCACGGTTAAATTTCAGTACCCCTTGCCGTTGTTATCTGATTTGTTTGCTCGGATTAAGGGGGCTAGTTGGTTCACCAAGATAGATCTTCGTGGTGCGTATAATCTTGTGCGAATTAAGCGAGGCGATGAATGGAAAACTGCATTTAATACGCCCAAGGGTCATTTTGAGTATCTAGTAATGCCATTCGGACTTGCCAATGCTCCATCAGTGTTTCAGTGCTTTATGCATGACATCTTCCGAGAGTACCTGGATAAATTCCTGATTGTGTACTTGGATGACATTTTGATCTTCTCGGATGATTGGGAGTCTCATGTGAAGCAGGTCAGAACGGTTTTTCAGGTCCTGCGTGCTAATTCTTTGTTTGTGAAGGGATCAAAGTGTCTCTTTGGTGTGCAGAAGGTTTCATTTTTGGGGTTCATCTTTTCCCCTTCTACTATCGAGATGGATCCTGTTAAGGTCCAAGCCATCCATGATTGGACTCAGCCGACATCTCTGAAAAGTCTGCAAAAGTTCCTGGGCTTTGCTAATTTTTATCGTCGCTTCATCTGCAATTTTTCTAGTATTGCTAAACCATTGACCGATTTGACCAAGAAGGGTGCTGATGTGGTCAATTGGTCTTCTGCTGCTGTGGAAGCTTTTCAAGAGTTGAAGCGTCATTTTTCTTCTGCCCCTGTGTTGTGTCAACCAGATGTTTCGCTTCCGTTCCAGGTCGAGGTTGATGCTTCTGAGATTGGAGCAGGGGCTGTTTTGTCGCAGAGAGGTTCTGATTGCTCAGTGATGAAACCGTGCGCCTTCTTTTCCAGGAAGTTTTCGCCTGCTGAGCGAAATTATGATGTGGGCAACCGAGAGTTGCTGGCCATGAAGTGGGCATTCGAGGAGTGGCGTCATTGGCTTGAAGGAGCTAAGCATTGCGTGGTGGTCTTGACTGATCATAAGAACTTGACTTATCTCGAGTCCGCCAAGCGGTTGAATCCTAGACAAGCTTGTTGGTCGTTGTTTTTTGCCCGTTTTGACTTTGTGATCTCATACCTTCCGGGCTCTAAAAATGTGAAGGCGGATGCTCTGTCTAGGAGTTTTGTGCCCGACTCTCCGGGTGTATCTGAGCCGGCGGGTATCCTCAAAGAGGGAGTAATTGTGTCTGCCATCTCCCCTGATTTGCGGCGAGTGCTGCAAAAATTTCAGGCTAATAAACCTGATCGTTGTCCAGCGGGGAAACTGTTTGTCCCTGATAGGTGGACGAATAAAGTTATCTCTGAGGTTCATTGTTCGGTCTTGGCTGGTCATCCTGGAATCTTTGGTACCAGAGAGTTAGTGGCTAGATCCTTTTGGTGGCCATCTCTGTCGCGGGATGTGCGTACTTTTGTGCAGTCCTGTGGGATTTGTGCTCGGGCTAAGCCCTGCTGTTCTCGTGCCAGTGGGTTGCTTTTGCCCTTGCCAGTCCCGAAGAGGCCTTGGACACATATCTCTATGGATTTTATTTCAGATCTTCCCGTTTCTCAAAAGATGTCAGTCATTTGGGTGGTCTGTGATCGCTTTTCTAAGATGGTCCATTTGGTACCCTTGTCTAAATTACCTTCCTCCTCTGATTTGGTGCCATTGTTCTTCCAGCATGTGGTTCGTTTACATGGCATTCCAGAGAATATCGTTTCTGACAGAGGTTCCCAGTTTGTTTCAAGGTTTTGGCGAGCCTTTTGTGGTAGGATGGGCATTGACTTGTCTTTTTCCTCGGCTTTCCATCCTCAGACTAATGGCCAGACCGAACGAACCAATCAGACCTTGGAAGCATATCTGAGATGTTTTGTTTCTGCTGATCAGGATGACTGGGTGTCCTTTTTGCCCTTGGCTGAGTTCGCCCTTAATAATCGGGCTAGCTTGGCTACCTTGGTTTCGCCATTTTTCTGCAACTCTGGGTTCCATCCTCGTTTCTCGTCAGGACAGGTTGAGTCTTCGGACTGTCCTGGTGTGGATACTGTGGTGGACAGGTTGCAGCAGATTTGGACTCAGGTAGTGGACAATTTGACCTTGTCCCAGGAGAAGGCTCAACGTTTTGCTAATCGCAGACGCTGTGTGGGTGCCCGACTTCGTGTTGGGGATCTGGTTTGGTTATCTTCTCGTCATATTCCTATGAAGGTTTCCTCTCCTAAGTTTAAACCTCGTTTCATTGGTCCGTATAGGATTTCTGAGGTTCTTAATCCTGTGTCTTTTCGTCTGACCCTTCCAGATTCTTTTACCATACATAACGTATTCCATGGGTCATTGTTGCGGAGATACGTGGCACCTATGGTTCCTTCTGTTGACCCTCCTGCCCCGGTTTTGGTGGAGGGGGAGTTGGAGTATATTGTGGAGAAGATTTTGGATTCTCGTGTTTCGAGACGGAAACTCCAGTATCTGGTTAAGTGGAAGGGTTATGCTCAGGAAGATAATTCCTGGGTCTTTGCCTCTGATGTCCATGCTCCCGATCTTGTTCGTGCCTTTCATGTGGCTCATTCTGGTCGGCCTGGGGGCTCTGGTGAGGGTTCGGTGACCCCTCCTCAAGGGGGGGGTACTGTTGTGAATTCTGTGGCAGAGCTCCCTCCTGTGGTCACAAGTGGTACTTCGGCTGATTCTCTCTGTAAGCTTCCGTTGGTGGAGGGAAGTGGTACTGCGGCTTCTGAGTTTCCTCCCTCAGGTGATGTGGTGAAGTCGTTAGGTGCTGCTCTACTTAACTCCACCTAGTGCTTTGATCCTGGCTTCCTGTCAATGTTCCAGTATTGGACTTGTTTTCCTCCTGAATCGTTCCTGTGGCCTGCTGCTCGGCATAGCTAAGTTTTCCTTGCTATTTTGTTTGCTTTTCTTCTGTCCAGCTTATCTATTTGTTTGCTGGAAGCCCTGGGATGCAGAGGGTGTACCTCCGTGCCGTTAGTTCGGTACGGAGGGTCTTTTTGCCCCCTTTGCATGGTTTTTAGGGTTTTGTGTTGACCGCAAAGTTACCTTTCCTATCCTCGCTCTGTTCAGAAAGTCGGGCCTCACTTTGCTAAATCTATTTCATCTCTACATATGTCTTTTCATCTTAACTCACAGTCATTATATGTGGGGGCTGCCTTTTCCTTTGGGGTATTTCTCTGAGGCAAGGTAGGCTTAATTTCTATCTTCAGGCTAGCTAGTTTCTCAGGCTGTGCCGAGTTGCATAGGGAGCGTTAGGCGCAATCCACGGCTGCCTCTAGTGTTGTTGGATAGGATTAGGGATTGCGGTCAACAGAGTTCCCACGTCTCAGAGCTCGTTCTATGTTTTTGGATTATTGTCAGATCACTGTATGTGCTCTGACCTCTATGTTCACTGTGGTACTGAGTTGCCTAATCATAACAGACCGGGTCGCAGCCACCGTGACATCCCCTTTAAGTAACCCATGGCGGTTGACTCACATACAGCTAAAATTACAAAGGAGTGGCTTCAGAAGAACTCTCTGACCATTCTTGACTGACAATTGAGCATCTCTGGAGAGACCTGAAAATGGCTGTCCAGCAACGTTCACCATCCAACCTGACGGAACTGGAGAGGATCTGCATGGAAGTGTGGCGCCCCAGGGTCCTGGTCATCACATTAACATTGATTTCCTCACGGGGAAAGTGATGTTACGTTTGGTAGCGATGAAGGATAACTCTCATCAGGTAGTCACCATGCACACAACATGTTCACACTCCAGGCCACAAGGCGAAGCTTTTGATCCTATTCCTAGGTGACTCCCGTATATATATTGTGGTTTGGAGGGAAAGAAGTCAGATTGTCAGAGAGACAGAGGAGAGCAGACCAACAGAGTGTCAGAAGGTATGAAGGGGCCGTGTAGTCAGAAGTACTAAAGCCTCTGGAAAAAGAGACATACAGAAGGAAATAACATCGTTCAGTGAGAGTGAAGGAGAGCGAGGCACAGGCGAGGACACCAGGGGGAGGACAGCAGCGAGCAGACAGTCTCCCTGGCAAAGCGCAGACAACCGGTAGCCAGCTCACCGAGATTGTAAGGGACTCTAGGACTTACATCAGAAACTAGCAGGACAGCTGAATTACAAGTTACCTTGTCCGCCACACACCTCTGAAGACACAGTAACACAGAGCCCGGGGCGTGATAGAGTCCCTGTAAAAAGGCTCGAGTTACCTGTCATACAGGTATTGTCCTATCCTATATGGGGGACAGAGAGAAGAACTGTGAGGACCTTGTCTGAAGCCATAGGCAGTAAGGGACTACAACACCACCGCACTAGAGGAAGGCTTTTAACTCCACCTGGTAAAGGGGACTCTGGATTCGCTTCCAAGCCGGCCGGACCCTGCCTGCCCTGTGATCTGGAACCCTGGATTGTGGCTGCCTGAAGTCTTCAGTAAACCAGGTAAAGAGACTGCAAACCTGTGTCCTCATTCTTTACTGCCCCATTCACCATCTTCCATCTACACAGCGGGAGCCCTGGGGATATATTTCATCTGTGGGAAGTTATACCATCTAGCTGCCATAACATCACCCGAGAGGACCCCTTAAAGCAGTGTCGGTCCCCACTGACCGAATTACCACAGGTGGCGTCACGAACACAAACTTTATTCAATTTCCCCTTTTTCATGGGTGCCCAGGGCCATGCACTGGGATGCCACTGTGATATCCCCCTGTGAACACCGGACCCGGTACCGGGTACCCCCCGGCCCTGGCGGGCGACTCATCTTGGAGTCACAAACAGGATGGACCGACCCTGTAAATCGGGTCATGAGCGCCTAAGAGACTGTGCCTAACTGTGATTTTTTGAGACTGTGCATTGTGAATTGCCACCAAAACTGCCACCATTTTAGCACCAAGAGGAGCGGTGAAAAAGACAAGTGCACCATCGTGGGTGGGAACTAACTGTGTGGTGTGAAAATAATGGCCGCCCACTCCAAATACTACTGTAAAATGCAGACATGCCCATCAGCAACTGAGATCCGCCTCCTGATCCTGAATGGTGGAAGAAAGAGGAAGAAGAAGCTCCGCCGCCGAAGGAGAGAGCAGGAACCTGAGGAGGACGCTAAGAGCAACGACATGGCGAGCAGCCCGGAGCCAGAGCGTGGGGTGGAAGCAGAGGACTCCCCCAGCCACCTGGATGGAAGCCGTGGTGAGCCGTCACCAGCCGTCCCTGAACTCCTGCAAGCCGGAGTGGAAGAACTCACCGACCAGCTCCTGCGGATGCAGCTGAATGTTGAGACCACGTGGAAGGCGGTGCAAGTAGAAAAGCTGCAAGACGTGTCCCGTCCGACAGTCCTTGTTACCAGCAGTGGAGACCGGCACTAGAGACACCGCAGCGGCAGGTAAGGAGACCGACCCTGCCCCGATATCCAAGGAACTCCTAGTGGGCCCACTAGCTGCACCACCCCGTTGTGGATCCGGACGGATTCAGATCCTGGGGGAATTGGACCAGGCCACGGGGATGGAACATTTCATGAAGGCCCCGATCCAGCCGACCAGTCTGCCAGGCGAGGTATACGCTGAAAGAGCTGTGTATCAATGGGTGAACCCTGGGACGGATCTTATGGGGTTCACCAGGGCAGAAAGGAAGGCAGGAGAGGTTATGGAGGTACTGAGCTGGGAGGAGTACCAGCAGCAGCTCGTCTGTAAATGGAAGGAGAAGGATGAGGAATACCAGGCCCGGCGAAAAAGCCTTTGATGAAAGGGACCTATGCGCTAAGGCTGAGGCCCGCGTGGACCGAAAGACCAATCAGGTCCCGCTGAAGCAGGGCGTGGTGGTAGCCTTCAAGCTAAAAGGAGGCTGGGGATTTATCAAAGAGCCAGGTCTGTATTCTGAGACCTTTGTTAATAGGAGAGACGTGGAGTCTCACCTCAGAGAAGGACACCCAGACAGGGACCTCTACCCTAGTGATCGCGTGACATACACCAGACATCTCGGTGACAAAGGATGGTACGCTTTAAATGTAAAGACGCTCAGGGACACTGCTCCAAAGCTGACCAGACCAAAGACACCAGCAGCACCACCTAGCACCAAAGTGGCCACCACAACTACCACTCCCACTGTGACACCAGCTTCCCAGACCATCACAAAGACGACGGTGTGCACAATAACTACCACTGAAACAGCAGTAGCAACCTCACCAGTCATCACGTGTACCCAGACTACACAGACCACCATTGCAGGACATGACCTAACCGTACACGAATTGAAAACCCACAACATCTACTTGTTACCAGGAGTAACTTTGGTTCAAGACCTTCCCAGGCTAGGAAGTATTCAGTGCCAGATATTACCATGGAGACAGCCAAGGTAAATAAAACAAATGTGACTGCAAATATTTAAAAGTTGACTGTTTAAAAGTTTTGTTTTATCGGACCAGGATTTTACACTACCAAGTTTAACTGTTTCCAAGAACTGTTGAATCATGAACTGTGCATGATCAAAAACTTTCCATAAATAGTTGGCACCCCTTTAGGTGCTTCCTACTGGTTTTACAAAGAAGCTTTAAAGGAACTGTTTCAACTGTTGCCTTAAACATTGATTTGTTTACAGAGACCTGAAGAAAAACCCGTTTGGCGCGGCAGAACACCACGTCTGGATACATGCCTTGTAGCCCGCACAAGCCTACGTTGGGGGTTCATGATGGGTCCCTCGTATCGTTGCTGCTGTATAAAGTTATTAATTGACTTGAGTATTAATTTCACAATTAAATGCACTACCTCCGTACAGAAAAATGTTGAACATGTTTGTACCCTTAAGGCTATATTCACACTTTGCGGATTTTGCTGCGGATCCGCAGCGGATTTGACCGCTGCGGATCCGCAGCAGTTTCCCATGAGTTTACATTTCAATGTAAACCAATGGGAAACAAAAAACGCTGTGCACATGCTGCAGAAAAATCCGCGCGGAAACGCTGCGGATTACATTCCGCAGCATGTCACTTCTTTTCTGCGGATTTTCAGCTGCTCCAATAGAAAACTGCAGTTGAAAATCCGCAGAAGAAAACGCAGTAAAAACCGCGATCAATCCGCAGTAAAAACCGCGATGGGTTTTCACTGCGGATTTTGCAATTCCGCTGCGGAAAAATCCGCAGTGGAATCTGCAAAGTGTGCACATAGCCTAAAGGTGATAATGTTTGATAGTATTAAAGATAGTATTGTACGCAGAAAATACTAGTGATAGTGACTAAGAATAAAGCTGAAACTTTGCACTTGTAGGAAAGTGATTGATGTTGATAGAAGAAGTGAGCTAGTATAATATTATATGCAGATAGTATTGAGATACAGTAAAGGTTTAGAAATTGAAAATAAAGCTAATGTTCAGTTTTGCACTTTAAATAAAGAGAATTTAAAGTAGTATACCTGTAAGGGTAATTGCCATTGATAGGATAGGTTCTATTGTTGAAAATATGCATACTATGCAACTATGTATATATGTTCCAGTAACGTTCAAGCATCAAATCCTCACAAAAAGGGAAGCTCCAGTTTGCACAATTAACTGGTTTCATTTGTTTACAGCATTTAAAAATTTGCATGTCTTTTTGCTAATTTGTATTGTTGTTCTTCTTTTCCCAGTCCGGGAGTATTCGATTTAACGGGGGACGGGGAGGGGAGTGTGGCGCCCCAGGGTCCTGGTCGTCACTGCAACATTGCTTTCCTCACGGGGAGAGTGATGGTATGTTTGGAAGCGATGAAGGATAACTCTCATCAGGTAATCACCGTGCGCACAACATGTTCACACTCCAGGCCACAAGGAGGAGCTTTTGATCCTATTCCTATGTCACTCCCCTATATATATATATATATATATATATATATATATTGTGGTTTGGAGAGAAAGAGAGGTCAGATTGTCAGAGAGAAAGAAGAGAGAAGACCGACATAAAGTGTCAGAAGGTCTGAAGAGGCACAGGCGAGGACACCAGGGGGAGGACAGCAGCAAGCAAACTGTCTCCCTGGCAAAGCGCAGATAACTGGTAGCCAGCACACCGAGGTTGTAAGGGACTCTAGGACTTACATCAGAAACCGGCAGGACAGCTGAATTGCAAGTTACCTGTCCGCCACACACCCCTGATGACACAGTAACACAAAGAGCCCGGGGCGTTACAGAGTCCCTGTAAAAAGGCTCGAGTTACCTGTCATACAGATATTGTCCTATCCTATATGGGGGACAGAGAGAAGAACTGTGAGGACCTTATCTGAAACCATAGGCAGTAAGGGACTACAACACCACCGCGCTAGAGGAAGGCTTTTAATTCCACCTAATGAAGGGGACTCTGGATTCGCTTCCAAGCCGGCCGGACCCTGCCTGCCCTGTGATCTGGTACCCTGGACTGTGGCTGCCTGAAGTCTTCAGTAAACCAGGTAAAGAGACTGAAAACCTGTGTCCTCGTTCTTTACTGCACCATTCACCATCTTCCATCTACACACCGTGAGCCCTGGGGATATACTTCACCTGTGGGAAGTTATACCATCTAGCTGCCATAACATCACCCCAGAGGACCCCAGAGGATGCCACAGGTGGCATCATGAACATAAACTTTATTCAATTTCACCTTTTTCATGGGTGCCCAGGGCCATGGACTGGGTCGCCACCGTGACATCCCCCTGTGAACACCGGACCCGGTACCGGGTACCCCACAGCCCTGACGGGCGACTCTGAAGAATGGCAGAGGATCCCCAAATCCAGGTGTGAAAAACTTGTTGCATTATTCCCAGGAAGACTTATGGCTGTACTAGCTCAAAAGGGTGCTTCTACTCAATACTGAGCAAAGAGTCTGAATACTTATGACCATATGATACTACAGTTTTTCTTTTTTAATAAATTTGCAAAAAATTCTACATTTCTGTTTTCTTTTTCAGTTAAGATAGGGTGCAGAGTGTACATTAATGAGAAATAAAATGAACTTTTTGAATTTGCCAAATGCCTGCAATGAAACAAAGAGTGAAAAATTTAAAGGGGTCTGAATACTTTCCGTACCCACTGCATATACCCAAGTTAAAGTGGCAAGGTATTCGGTAAAGGATGGAGAAGTGGACATTCTGCTGATGGTGCACACAGAGGCCACAGTCATGGGCCAGGTGAATCTGTGCCTGCTGCTGAAGCACAACAAACATGCTCATCCATGAGAACTAGCTTTCTGTCCCACTCTGCAGGGAGTCATGGGACACCACTCTTGAAGCCAGAACAGTGAGAAGAGGTGGTCAGCTGGTTGGCAGATGTTTTCAGTATGTTTCCCAGCACCACCCTGTCTTCCATATGGTCCATTCTCACTAGCCAAGGGTGTGGACCACATCACCATCCTAACCCTGCTCCTCCTTCCTCCCACCATGGTGAGTCCCTGGAGACAATTGATCCCACACTTGGACACTCTGAGAAGTTCGTTATGTTTCCATTTATTGATTCTGTCTTCTTACCATGCGCTTTTCAAGAGGGACATGAGGAGCTTGTGTATGGTGATGCCCAAATATTTCAGCAGTTACGATTAGAAGAAGATGAAGGTGGGGAACTGCAGTTAGTGCCACAAGAGGTAGATGATGATGAGACACAGTTGTCAACAAGTGATATAGTTAAGTCAACAAGTCAGGAGGACCAGCATGCAAAAGTGGAAGACGAGGTGGTGGACAATGAAGTCACTGACCCAACCTGGCTAGATGCCATGCAGAGTGTGGTCAGCAATGCAGAGGGAGAGAGATCTACAGCACCGTAAAAGACAGGAAGAGGCAGTGGGGTGGCCAGAGAGAGAATGTGGGCAACTGTTCATCAAGTAACACTAGCACTGTTCAAGTTCAACTGCTTTTCTAAAGAAAGTGCGGACGATAAAAGAATGGTGATTTGAAATCTATGCCTTACCAAGATCAGCAGGGGCCTGACCACTAGTAGCCTGACCACCAGTATGCTCAGGCACATGTCATGAAAGCATTCAACCAGGTGGAACAAATGCCTGGATCCACAATCAGTGTCTCTGGGTGACACCGCACAGTGTATCTGAGTCCCTCTTCCTTCCAACTTTTGGCAGTTCTTGCATTGTCCGCATATGCTCTGTGAGCTTCAGATTCCACAATGTGTCAGACGATGTCACTCACACCACATGCCCAGCTAAGGTTGTAAAATGTTAAAATTACATTTACTGTAACAAAAACCCATGAGCTCAATGGAAAATTAGTGCAGGAAGTGCAGAGTGTGTCATTAATGATGAGAGACTGCCATCCACTGGCCATTCGAAATCATGCGGAACATAAGTGTGCTGGAAAATTTGCAGGGGGAAGGACCTTGTGTGCTGGACCACATGAGGCGACCCTCTGTAAAGGTACCGTCACACTGAGCAACTTTGCAACGAGAACGACAACAATTGGTGACGTTGCAGCGTCCTGGATAGCGATCTCGTTGTGTTTGACACGCAGCAGCGATCTGGATCCCGCTGTTATATCGCTGGTCGGAGCTAGAAGTCCAGAACTTTATTTGGTCGCTAGATCGGCATGAATCGTCATGTTTGACAGCAAAAGCAACGATGCCATCAACATTTTTACATGGAGCGTGAACGATAAGTGAGTCGCCGTTACATCACTGGATCGCTCCTGCATCGTTCTGGAGTTGCTGTGTTTGACATCTCTACAGCGACCTAACAACGACGCTCCAGCGATCTAGTTTAGGTCGGATCGTTGTCTATATCGCTGGAGCGTTGCTTAGTGTAATGGTACCTTAAGTACTTTCCTGATATAAAAGCCCTGCGTGCCAAACCACAAGGAGATTTGGCGCCAGGGTAAAGAGCAGAGCAGACATGCTCCAGAAACACCGCTGAGACTAACGTGACAGGCCTTAGAAGGGAGTCTGTGCTACCCAGGTAATGGTCACCACCTGGCAAGGTCCGGATCCCCTGGAAGATATCCCCAAGTACGGCTTATACTGATCAGAGCCGTAATCTGCACCCTGCACTGGTCAAGCCTCCAAGATCCGACTACGCCTGCCAAGAGCTGAGGCCAGGTCCTCTATGCCTCGAGCATGAGAGACCTCTGCCGATGGTTAAGCCGAGAAGAGAAGTGTGGCAACTGCGACAGGAGAGGCACGCCTGCGAGAGAGGAGGAACAGTGCTAGTGAACAGGGCCATCACTTACAGCTATCACCTACGGTACTGGGGTTGGCTGGGACTAGGATTACAGGTTCATTGGGGGCCAGCCAAAGCTGCAACTAGGAATTTTGGGGGCCCCTTGTGACTCCACCCAGGCTCCACCCAGCCACGCCACCACACCTTGAACTGTCCACAGTGAAAAGATTTTTTAAGTCGCCACCACGACAAGGGAGACTCTTTTGGCCGGGCCCTACTCTACTCTATCCTATTAATCATTTGTTAAAATATCCAATACAAGTTTGGTATATTTTTATTTATTTTTCAATTTTAAAATGACCAATAATATCACCTACAAGGGAAAATACCACCACACCATGACCAGACACCATATTACCACCACATAGTGACCTATAATACCACAAACAAGTAACAAATACCGCCACACCATGTCCAGACCACATATTACCACCACAGTGACTGAATAATATCAGATACAAGGGACAAATACCACCGCACCATGTCCAGACCACATATTACCACCACATGATGACCAATAATATTACATACAAGGAACAAATACCACCACACCATGACCAGACACCATATTACCACCACATAGTGACCTATAATACCACAAACAAGTAACAAATACCGCCACACCATGTCCAGACCACATATTACCCCCACAGTGACTGAATAATATCAGATACAAGGGACAAATACCACCGCACCACGTCCAGACCACATATTACCACCACATGATGACCAATAATATTACATACAAGGAACAAATACCGCCACACCATGGCCAGACAACATATTACCACCACATAGTGACTGAATACTAAAATACTGATCAGTAATAAAAAAAAACAATATTAATATCACCATAAGTGCATTATACACAGGTCTGTACTTAGTATGCAGTGTCTATTTACAGGTAATACAGTGATCACTGGTGACATTATACACAGGAGATCTGTATATAGTGTCAGTGTACAAGTAATACAGTGATCACTAGTGACATTGTACACAGAACCTCTGTATATAGTATGCAGTTTATAGTGTCAGTGTACAGGTAGTACACTGACTCACCAGTGACGTATCTGGGTTCAGTTACTGCATCGGCAGAGTCCTGCCATTTGGGGCTGGGGCTCGATCAGCAGAAGAGAAATCGGGCCCCCAGTGCTGATTGGGCACCATATGCCAGTCAGGGCAGTAATGCCCTGATGGCAGCCTTGGGGACAGCTGGCGTGTTGGAGGCTCAACAGGCTTTAATAAACTACATCAGGAAGAGACTTGCGGCCCAGTGGGAAAACCCGATGACCCTCGCTATGGTCAGAGCTTCAAGTGAGAACTCACATGGTGACTCCCATGAAATGACTATGCGCACCACAAACATTAAGTACTGAAAGACTTTCTAACTTGTTCGCAACCTGTTGTGATCCCCTATATTGTTAAATTGCTTATTTACTAACCCTAATTGTTTAGAAGTTATTGTTGTGTAAAAATACCAATATATCAACCCGACTGTTTCTGCCTCATGATCTCTGTGCGTTGCATCCAGGCACCTGCATTACATTACCATTGACTACCGATGAGTGTAGTTTTTTTCCCCCCTCTGCTATGTCATCTACTATAGTCATAGGCGACAAGGAAATATGGTAAGAGATGGTCCGGCTGTTGAGGAGTGGAGGAGGCATTTCTTTTTTTTCTCTTTTTAATTTTGCCTTAATACAAAACATTATACATGAAAGAATGTATTATGAAATTTTTTCCCATAAAATCCATTTTATCTTCGATTGTGTATGTTTTATTGTCATTCTACAAAAGTTGCGCAATACTCTGGCAACATTATTTCCGTCTTCCCCATGCTGCTCCCATTCCATTTGAGCACTGTTTCCATTCATTTCAGTGATTCCCCCCTCCCTCCCCAGCTTTCCTTTTAGAGTCTGCCAGAAAAACTTTTGAGTTTCTCATTAATTTTTATCATACTCGCGTTACTCAAGTCGAGCCTATCTGAGTGTCCGACCTGCTCGATTTGAGTACTGAGCACTCGAGCATTTTCGTGCTTGATTATCACTACTAGGAACATTTTACATAACACTTGGGATCACATTTATTCTGCGCTCTGCGCTAAGCACTTACATCGGGTTTTCTATCTAAATCTCTGAGTGAGGTTATTCAGATGAAATCCCTGATGGATCCTTTCACTATAATGAGGCAGCAGAGTTACTCTGTACTCGGTCTGGCCTCCTTTCAGCAGTGCCCTTCTTTTCAGAGGTGTATAAAACTGTGGTCAACAGCACTTTTATGTATGATTAAAAAGATGGACACCACTGGATCATATTTTAGTCCAGAAGGTCGGCGCTTCATGCTCAAGCTGTGGTTCACATAGAAAAACAACAGCATATGAAAATAGATGGTCCTGCCACTTACATGCTAATTAATGCTCTTTAAAGAAAATACACACACAAGGCGTTTCAACCCATCTCAGTCTTTTGTCAATTGGCAAGAGCCGAGCAAAGCGCCAGAATTGGCTTACATAATAAATGCGCCTTTTCTGGGGTGGTGGTGGGCTGCTATTTTTAGGCTGGGGGCTAATATCCATGGCCCTTTACCAGTCTGAGAATACCAACCCCCAGATGTTTGTTTTAGCTTGGCTGGTTGTCAAAAATGGGGATGATCCCATGCCGTCTTTTTAAATTATTTATTTAAATAATTTTAAAAACGGAGTGGGATCCCTCTATTCTTGAAAACCAGCCATGATAAAGCTGACAGCTGAGGGTTGCAGCCGCAGCTGTCAGTTTTTCCTGCTCTGGTTATCAAAAATAGAAGTGACCAAATGTCATTTTTTTCAAATGTATTTATTTGTAGCACACAGTCACCAGCTGATGAATACTCCCATCAGTGGCACCTGCTCTTGCTGTTATCAGTGACAGCAGGTGTAGGCTGATGGGAGAACTACTTTCTCATCATCCGACACCTGTTGCAGGAGGTAACTTTTTACCACTGGTCATAGATGCTGGCTCGTGCTTGCATCTGACAGCATGGGATCCGCAACTCTCAGACTGGTGGTAATGATCTTCAGAGCCTCTGTTTGCTGCGCTGTCATGCAGATGACAGCATGACAATAAATGAATGTTCGGGCCCAACATTCATCTGAACGGGGTCCAGAGTTGGGTACCATTTTGTTATCCAAACCAAATTTTTTTAGATTTTCAGCCAAACCCACCAGACTCGAATATACATGGGTTCGCCCATCACTAATCTCTATGTACCAGTATAATCTGCTTCTGGGTTCACTGCCTACAATACAGCTCAAAATTTCCAAATTCTTCTATCTTCATCAATTTGCGCTGTGGTTCATAGCTAGAGCTGTTACCTGCAAACTTGAGGGTTGAGAGTTTGATCCTCAGGGAGACCAGAAAGGGGTTTTTTATTTAATTTATGTATGTGTGAACAGAGATGCCAGCCGTGCCACCCCGGAGGAGGAGGAGCTCCAGAGACAGCAAAGAGAGTGGGAGAAAGTCTGGGACAAAGCCCTTTTGTGTTGGAACAGTCCCTCTGAATCTGGAACAGTTGGGATGTGTGCTATATCAATATAGTTTTGTTAAAGCAGGAAACAATAGAGAAAAAAAACGCACGCACTGTCCTTTTAAAACGTTTCTTCTTCATTGGAAAATTAAAACATAGGGTTTGCAGGCGTGAATGAAATGCTTGCAGGACCACAGTAGTTTCTCACCAATGGTTCTTCAACAGGTCCTTGTGTATGGAATCAAACTGAAAGGAAGAAAAAACTTTTTGAGAATTAGGCTGTGTGCACACGTTCCGGATTTTTCACGTTTTTTCGCTACAAAAATGCGATAAAAATGCAAAAAAGCGCTCACATTAAGCATCTTATTAAAAGAATGCAATCCACATTTTGTATGCACATGCTGCATTTTTTTCCTGAGCGGAAATGCATTCCGGAAAAAAACGCAGCATGTTCATTAATTTGCGGAATTGCAGGGATTTAGCACACATAGGAATGCATTGATCCGCTTACTTCCCGCATGGGGCTATGCCTACCATGCGGGAAGTAAGCGGATCATGTGCAGATGGTACCCAGGGTGGAGGAGAGGAGACGCTCCTCCATGGACTGGGCACCATATAATTAAAAAAAAAAAGAGAATTAAAATAAAAAATAGTGATATACTGCCCTTCCGATGGCCCCTGGAGTCCTCCCGCCTCTCAGCGGTGCACGCGGTGGCTGGGATGCTGTGTGCGAAGGACCTGCGATGACGTCGCGGTCACATGACCGTGACGTCATCGCAGGTCCTTCGCACACAGCATCCCAGCCGCCGCGTGCACTGCTGAGGAGATCAGGTGACGTCGGAAGGTGAGAATAACTTTTTTCTTTTTTTATTATTTTTAACATTAGATCTTTTTACTATTGATGCTGCATAGGCAGCATCAATAGTAAAAAGTTGGTCACACTTGTCAAACACTATGTTTGGCAAGTGTGACCAACCTGTCAATCAGTTTTCCAAGCGCTGCTACAGATCGCTTGGAAAACGCTAGCATTCTGCAAGATAATTACGCTTGCAAAACGCTAGTGTTTAGCGGTGTTATAGCTGTTTTCGTTCTGACCAACGTCAGCTGACAGATCACCAGTGAGACCAAATTGTGGAGTTCGCCCGTCATTTTACAAGCGCGCTTGGAGACAAAAAGACACCTAACACATATCCTGTGAGCAAGTCACTTTTATCTGATATGTCAAAAGACAAGGCAAAGTTATATACCATTTACAACTAATGCATTTCAATGGAAGTCATGTAGCCCCCACCATCGCCCAGGGTCATACTTTATTTACCACGCACTCAGAGCCTGTTATGGCTGAATATTGGGAACATACATGATAAGGAGTGGAAAGGAGACTAGCAGACTACGACAACAACAGATTCTAGAAATTCTAACAATTAAAGGCAAAAGGCACTTAAAGGCAAACTATTAACCCTTCTATATCAATTTCCCCCTTTTGTAAATGGTATAACCTCTGCCACGGGGTCAGCTGATGTCCACAAAGGAGCTACTGTCTCATGGGTCTAGTACCCACAAGGGAACTTCCTACCTGCTTCGCCCATCCACCCTCAGTGTGGACACTCACCTCCCCCGTCAGCAGTGGCTACACGGGGCCTATGATATACTACAGAAGGTTCAGCCTTAGATTTTTTCTACACCTACATTATTCCATAGCTTAGGTAATATATATATTAGCACTTTTACGGCTACATAAAACAATAAGCAAAGCAACAAAATTTGCATACAAGTCTGTAAAATACCAAAAATAATCCATCCGCTAGGCCACTAAGCCAATTGGCTGGATTTAAAAAGGAGTCTCTATATTGTATTAGTCTCATTAAGAGCCTTAAGGAACCACGAAAATCTGAGTCCAAGTCTCACTTGTGCATGCAGTGTGGTGTTAATACCTTCCTTGGGTCCTGGGGTAAGGCTAAGTACAGCATAGTCCTTGCAAATACTGGGCTGTGTGCACAGATCCAACAGTCCAGCAGTTTTTGTCCTTCCGCGTCTTTTATAAGAAAAGCAAGATGTTGAATAAGTTTGTTTGTCAAGTGTCTCTGTAAGGTGCAAACATCCTACCACTGCCAGCACGGTGATTAGGAGAACTGTCATTCTGCTGGCGAAAAGATCTTTTTGCAGTGACTGGCATGGATCCAGGTAGGCTTTCCCTCAAGTTTCCCTGAGGTGAATGTGGTCAGCTGGACTTTAAAACGGGCCGTCAAACCGTGGATCTAGGCTCCTTCTCACGTGTCTGTGTATGACCACCAATCACCTGGATTCAGCTGATGTACATCTGTGTATGACCACCAATCACCTGGATTCAGCTGATGCACGTCTGTGTATGACCACCAATCACCTGGATTCAGCTGATATACGTCTGCACTGGCATTAGGATCTGGAATGGATGAAAACACATGTTTATGCACCACATTAAGTCTTTTCTGTAAGGCCTGGACATGGGCTGTCATAGCACCGTGTTGTTTTTGTAGCACCTGTGGGAAGTACAGACCAGCCTCTGGCAACCTACTAAACAGGACTTCAAAAGGACACAAGCCTGTCTTTCTATTTGGAGTGTGTGTGACTGAAAAGAGTACAAGAGACAAACACTCTACCACGCTCTTTCCTTCGTCTGCCATGGCCTTTGATTTTCCAGTTTAAGTGTCCCGTTTAGTCTCATCACTTTCCCACTACTTTGTGGTCTATATGGTGCATGATATGCTTGCTGTACTCCCAGGACCTATATGACTGCCCTCATTATTTCTCCCGTGAAGTGTGTGTCCCTATCGCTGTCTATGGTTTCTAGGACACCATACCCGCAGATCAGTTTTTTTTATCAGTTTGTCTGCAGTCGCTTTAGTATTTGCACATTTTACCAGATAGGCTTCCAGCCAACCAGAGAAGAGATCTACACATACTAGGATATTTTCCACACACTCCTACCTTGGGTAGCTGTATGTAGCCAGTCTGCAGTCTCTGAAACGGGTAGAGAGGCCTGAGTGTCGCTTTCTTAGGGATTTTTACTGTTTTACCTGGGTTGTGCTGTGCACAGATGAGGCATGACTGTACGAGCTTTGCGGCTGTGTAACTGAAACCAGGAGCGATCCAGAAGGCATCTTGTGTTGCTTGCGCCATGATTGGGAGCAGGGATCTTGGTATATACGATTTATCCTGATTCTCCCATACTCTTTCTGAGTTCAGCTCAGCTCCCATTCTCTCAGTGTTCCTTCTCTGTTTGGGCAGCTGGAGGGATTTCAGGACATCTAGGCTCAGTGTGGCTGGAATACGCTGACTCCCCGCCACCGTCCACTGCTCCCTATGTCGCCTTGCTGCTACTTTAGCAGCCTCGTCTGTCCTTCTGTTGCCCTTTTCCTCCACAGAGTCCCCGTCCGTGTGTGCTTTTTACCTTGACGATGCCAACCTGGACTGATAACGTCAATGCCTCCACTAATTGTTTCACCAGCTCTGCATTTTTAATGGGCTTACCGGCTGATGTAAGAAACGTTCTGCTTCTTCAGATAGGGCAATAATCATGGGATATTCCCCATGCACAATTCGAATCTGTGTAACTGTTAGCGACTTTACCTGCAGCAGCTCTACACGCTTCAGTGAGTGCCTTCAACTCTGCCTCCTGCACTGACATGTGAGGAGCGAGTGGTTCAGCTCGGATTACCTCATGTGAGGATACTACTGCATATCCAATGTAGAGTCGCCCATTCTGGTGGTATCTGAGGCCATCTACAAAAATAAAAAACCTCAAAATATGCATTAGGAACAGGTTTTTTTTTTTTTTTCTTCTCACGAACATATGTAAAACCCACTGTCTCCTGACTCATCAGTTCCTATGCAGTCATGTTCGTGTGTCATGTCAACGTCATGCCAACGTCATGTCATGTTCTCTTTCCCACCTGCCAATGCTGTCACCAATTCCCCCTTTTCTGAATCCACAGGCCGATGAGTGGCTGGATTCAGAACATTATGTCTTTTGAGGGTGACATATTCAGGAATTAGTATTAGAGCACATTCAAGTCTGATCTGTCTATCCATAGACAGGTGTTTTGGCTGAACATGTACGAGTATGGCATTAATGTCACGTGGGGAACAAATTGTCAAAAAGAAAAAGTCAGTGTGATTTCACATGCCTTTCAGTAATACAGCAGCTCTTACAGCACGGACACATGTACAAGACCCTCTAATCACGGGGTCTAATTGTGCTAAGTAGTAAGCTATCGGTCTCTGTTTCTTTCCATGTTGTAGTGTCAGTACTGCGGTAGCATGTCCACCCTGCTCTGTGCAAAATAAGAAAAATGGCTGATCATAGTTTGGAATGTCTGACACAATGAGCAGCTTGAGAGAGTGGAAGGAGTCAATTGCTTCTTGAGTGAGATTTTAGGGTTCTGGTGGCAAACAGTCATAGAGTGGGTGCATCATTTGTGAAGCAGACCTTATCCGAGGCCTACAGTAGGTCACCAAACCTAGAAAAGTGCGTAGATGCTGGTGTGACCTGGGTAAAGGGAGATTTGTATTGCCTGTTTTCTGTCTTCAGTCAGGTGTCTTGAACCTTCAGCAATACAATGTCCTAAAAATGTCACCTTTTGTTTGCAATACTGTAATTTGTCACGTGAGACTCTGCAACCCTTTTCTGCCAAAAAAAACACAGCAAGGAAACTGTAGACATCTGGTCTGGGCAGCAGAGCAAGAGGTCATCCACGTACTGTAGTAGTACAATCTGTGGATGAGGTGGTTGCCACTGCTCAAGAATCCCTACCATCACTGTTGAATAGATGATTGGGGAGTTCTTTCCCCCTTTGTGGGAGGACCGTCCAACAGTATTGTTTACCTTCGTGAGTGAAAGACAAAAGATACTGACAGTCAGAGTGCAGTGGTACAGAGAAGAATGCATTTGTCAAATCAATAACTGTGAAACATTTTGATGTCGCTGGGATTTGTGACTGTTCGGTGTGTGTATTAGGGACAGTTGATGTCACACTCACTGTAACATCATTAATAGCTCGTTAGTCATGAACTATTCTGTAAGTGTCAGGGGAACCCTTGGGTCCTTTTTTTTCTTAATGGGATACAAAGGGGTGTTGCAGGGGGAATATCTCTGCACTAGAACCCCTGCCTTAACATACTCTTTAATATTCCTGCTCAGGGCCATTGATTTGACTAGACTTAAGGGGTATTGCCTTAACCAAAGAGGAGTGATTACTTCTCGTGATTTATCATGACAGGGGGAATGGGCAGCCGACCCATATCAGATTTTCCCCTTGCCCAAACGGTGTCTGGTACCTGACTCTTTTCCCTGTCCTCAGACATTCTGGTGTCAGGTGTGACTTTCACTACTCTTGCCATATACACCATTTCTGCAATATTACACAAGTGTTTATATAAGTCACACATTAATGTCCAAATATTTATACCCGTATTTGATTGGGTAGAGTAAAAAAAACTAAATTTAATTCACAAAATGTTACCAAAAGAAAATTATATATATATAATTACGAAAGATACTGAGTCATAAAACGGGGGAGCACAATGCCATAGGCCACAGCAAAGCACAAGCTTATTCTAAGAAAGTAGCAGCCCTATATAAATCCATAACTAACAGTTCCAAATACAAAAAGAAGGGATTTGAAAAATACCAAATATCAATGCCAGTTGCTTGCGATAAGGTATAACAACTGGAAAAGACAAATAAACAGTGACTATGGTTTGAGCCAATATAATGAATGGCTAAAAAAACTATATATCATATGAAGACAACCTAGAAATACACAGTAACTATACCATCTTGTGTAAGGAAACTACTAAAACTGGCAAATGAATGGAATTAAGTGTAACTACAATAGGGCATGATTTACCTGTGGCATAATGTGCACGTGGAAGACCCTGGCGTCCCTCTGCCACAAGTGTTTATATGAAAAGAGGACTTGTGACTGTAATACCCTCAGGAGAGTACTGTATAGTGGCCTAGACAGCACTCAACTCTGCTCCCAGCAAATTCATAGGGGTATTGTTACTAACAATAAGTTTGTAAGCACCTCTTGGCTATCTCGTGAATCTAGTCTTTTCTTGTTTAGTCATAGGGGCTTCAGTGGCTTGTCCCCCTACTCTCACGTATTCCACATTCTCGTCAGTAATCATGTCTGGTAGTATCAAGTCTTTGTGTACTAGTCCCAGCTGCCCCAGTGTCGGTCAAGAATTCTGTCTATTTCCCTCCCAGCATTGATATGGTGGTCATCAAGGCAGGACCAGGTCCGGAGGGGACAAAACCAGGGCACACATTTGTCACTGGGTTGTCAGTTTCCTAGTCTGAAGGTGAAGGAGGTGGAAGATTGGTCTGAGTGTCCATTTTCTCCACAATTCCAGCACTTCACTGTTTCTAAGTCCTTAGGTCCCTTACTACGTCTCTACTGTTTTCCTCGTTTTCCAGCATACATGACACGTCGTCTTATTGTCCTAGTTTCTTCAACTCCTTTAGCAACCTTTAGGAGGTCTTTGGATCTACATTTCTCCATTTAGGTCTGGCTGTCTGTACTGCGTCTCATAAGCCTTTTGTCATACCGTCAATGAATGTATTTACCAATATTTTAACATTGAGTGGGTTTACTGGACTGTACCCCATGTCTGCCCATTTCAGCTGTAACCGTCCAGAGTACATCTCTACTCTCTCTCCTTTAGTCACATCTGTAAAAGTCTTAATTTGCATCCTAGTACGTCACCTGCTTTTGTGCACACTAACTCTCTAGGTCTGCTCAGGTGCACTTATACGTCCATCGTATTGTCTTTGTCTGTAAAATGGGAAAGGTTTGTTCTCAGGGTCAGCCAATTATTTTAGCGTAGGTAGCTAGTCAGAGGGCTTCCAGGGATAATACTCCTGTATCTGTCTTACACTACCTGATATGGTTGGTTCTCTGGTGGTGGGGGTGACTAGATGACCGGTTGGCGGTGACATGACATGCTGGTCTACAGCTCCTTCCCAAAAGTTAATGTCCCCACTACCCACAAACCACAATCCTGTGTCAGCTTCTTATGTCACTACATGTGATCTTGTCTAGAGAGGATTCAGTGTAATTCACTTAGGATGGGTTACATCACAGATCATACAAGTATTTCTCCAGTCTGGGTTTGTCTTGCTCTCTGGTTATACAAAGGTATGACCGTAGCAGTAATGTGTCGGTCATAGTCAGACTTTTAAGCAATGTTTAAAATATTGCTGGGAGTGGTTCCATGGCTAGTGCATGTGGTGGCTGGGTTATTTAGGCCTGAGGCCACCCATATGTATATTTATACTGTCCTGAAGATTTTGTTTGCTATATTTTTTTTTAGTAAAATGTAAATTGTTCTATTATTCTATAAACTTATGACAACATTTCCGAATTTCCAAGCAATAAATTTTGTATTTTTTTCTGACAAAGAAAAATGGTCAAAACTAAAAAATCCAGTGCTTTCATACCTCAAATTACGCAAAGAAAACAACTTCATAATCATTTAGAAACAACAATACTAAGGATTTAACTCAGGAAGAGTTCAGAAATCAATATTTTGTGGAATAACCATCATTTTTAATCACCGCTTTCATGCGTCTTGGCATGCTTTCCACCAGTCTTTCACACTGATTCTGGCGCAAAAATGCAAGCAGTTCTTCTTTGTTTGATGGCTTGTGACCATCCATCATCTTCTTGATTACATTCCAGAGGTTATCAATGGGGTTCAGGTGTGGAGATTGAGATTCCCATGACAGGGTTTTGATGTGATGGTCTCTTAATTTTTGCCAGAGCTTTATATGATATGTATAATATGTATGATATCATACAGAGTCATAGAATGTTAGCGTTGGAAGGGACCTCAAGGGTCATCGTGTCCAATCCCCTGCTCAGTGCAGCGCAGGATGCACTAAACCATCTCAGATAGATGATTGTCCAGTGCGTTTTTTTTTCTCTATTCTTTCCTGCTTTAACAAAACTATATTGATATAGCACACCTCCCAACTGTTCCAGATTCAGAGGGACTGTCCCGGCACAAAAGGGCTTTGTCCCAGACTTTCTCCCACTCTCTTTGCTGTCTCTGGAGCTCCTCCTCCTCCGGGGTGGTACGGCTGGCATCTCTGTTCACACATACATAAATTTAATAAATAACCTCTTTCTGGTCTCCCTGAGCATCAAACTCTCAACCCTCAAGTTTGCAGGTAACAGCTCTAGCTATGAACCACAGCGCAAATTGATGAAGATAGAAGAATTTGGAAATTTTGAGCTGTATTGTAGGCAGTGAACCCAGAAGCAGATTATACTGGTACATAGAGATTAGTGATGGGCGGACCCATGTATATTCGAGTCTGGTGGGTTTGGCTGAAAATCTAAAAAAAATTTGGTTTGGATAACAAAATGGTACCCAAATCTGGACCCCGTTCAGATGAATGTTGGGCCCGAACATTCATTTATTGTCATGCTGTCATCTGCATGACAGCGCAGCAAACAGAGGCTCTGAATGGCGGTAAGATCATTACCACCAGTCTGAGAGTTGCGGATCCCACGCTGTCAGATGCAAGCATGAGCCAACATCTATGACCAGTGGTAAAAAGTTACCTCCTGTAACAGGTGTTGGATGATGAGAAAGTAGTTCTCCCATCAGCCTACACCTGCTGTCACTGATAACAGCAAGAGCAGGTGCCACTGATGGGAGTATTCATCAGCTGGTGCCTGTGTGCTACAAATAAATACATTTGAAAAAAATGACATTTGGTCTCTTCTATTTTTGATAACCATGACAGGGTTTTGATGTGGTGGTCTCTAAATTTTTGCCAGAGCTTTATATGATATGTATAATATATATGATATCACACAGAATCATAGAATGTTAGCGTTGGAAGGGACTTCAAGGGTCATCGTGTCCAATCCCCTGCTCAGTGCAGCGCAGGATGAACTAAACCATCTCAGATAGATGACTGTCCAGCCTATGTTTTAAAACTTTCGTTGAAGGAGAACTCACCACCTCTCGTGGTAGCCTGTTCCACTCATCGATCACTTTTAAGGCTAAGTGCACACGTTGCGGAATTACCGTGGAAATTTCCACGGCAATTCCGCAACTCCTGACGCGGGTATATTGCATGCGGAATTGGCATGGTAGGTAGGGAACCTGCTCGGTGTTGTTGAGCGGATAAGTTGAAGCCATGGGCAACTTATTCTGTGTGCAGTCAGGGCCCCCAATGGGATCCAAAAACCGCTGTACAGATTGGAAAAAGGAAGCAGTGAAAGATGTGAGGCAAATATTGAAACAGGCAAAAATGCCAGTGAGTGGATGGATGTTTGGATGTTCAAAAAGGCACAGACAAATGAGGAAAATAGCATGTGAATAAATGGCATCTGAGAGAGTGCAGCAAGACGGAAGTAAGGTGTATTATGAATGTTTTGTTGTTTAAAACAGGCCCCAAGTGGACCCTGCTATGGACAACCACCAGATGAATGGGTGTAGGTAAATGAGGAAATTCATTTACCTACACCCATTCATCTGGTGGTTGTCCATAGCAGGGTCCACTTGGGGCCTGTCCTTGTTAGGACAGGAGCTACACAGGGTTTACAGGGTAGACAGGATTTGTGCCCTAGCCCGTTGTTTTTTCCCCCTGGACTGTTACTCATCAAAGCCCCACTGGCTGAGAAAGATCCAAGTGTCCGTCCTGAATGGTGAGACCGTTCCATTCTTTTATATTTTGAGCACTGGTTATTTTGGGCACTTTTTGTATATACATATGTGTTTGTTCGTTGGGTTCTTATATTTTAGGCTATCCTCATTAAAGGTTAAGTTTTAATAATGGTAACCCTCCATAGCTGATGGTATCTGTTTCCCCTGAGGGTGTTGTACAGTGTAGATTAGTCTGCACTATTGCTTTTTGCTTATGTCCATTTGTTACAACCATGTGCCACCCATGTGTCTGTATGACATGTACTAGCTCCTAGGAAAATAAGTACAGTTTGCGCTGATTCCAGGGCCTGGCTACTAAAGGCAGCTTCAATCTATGTCGCCTGATCGTGCTGAGATCTCAATGTGACCAGGTCACAATGATGAGAGCTGTCATCAACGTGACACGTACTGACTAGTGTTGAGCATTCCGATAATGCAAATATCGGGTATCGGCTGATATTCGCTGTATCGGATTTCCGATACTGACTTCCGATACTTTTAACTTATCGGATACTGAAATCGGAAGTTCCTATAGTGCAATGATGCACTATAATGGAGCGTGGGCGGTGCGTGGGCAGAGACTGCGTATCTGTGTGTGCGGGTGGAGTCTGTGCGTGATCGTGGGGCGTCTGTGCGGGCCTGCCGGGGGTCTGTATGGGCCTGCCGGGGGTCTGTGCGGCCTGCCAGGGGTCTGTGCGGGCCTGGTGGTTGTCTGTGCGGGCCTGCCGGGGGTCTGTACGGGCCTCTCGGGGGTCTGTGCGGCCTGCTGGGGGTCTGTGCGGCCTGCTGGGGGTCTGTATGGGCCTCCCGGGGGGTCTGTGCAGCATCGTCCGATGGGACTACAAGTCCCATCGGGCTATGCCTGCTACAATGGCAGTGATTGACAAATTAGCCAATGATGGGACAGTAGTAGTCCCATCATCCAGCTAATGTGTTGAATTAAAAAAAAAACCACAAACATACATACTACATTGTCATGATCCCAATGGCAGGGGATCACAAATGGACAAGCACAAAAACAAAACAAGCTCTAGGGTGATGGAACCTGAGCTGACCGCGATCCTGAACCTAAACATACAACTAGCAGTAGCCGGGGAACGTGCCTACGATGATTCCTAGACGTCTCGCGCCAGCCGAAGGATTAACTTCCCCTATTAGAAGAAACACAGACCTCACTTGCCTCCAGAGAAACACCCCACAGAAATAGCAGCCCCCCACATGTAATAACGGTGAAATGAGAGGAAAGCACATACGTAGTTATGAAAATAGAATCAGCAAAAATGAGGCCCGCTAAAGCTAGATAGTAGAGGATACAAAAGTGAACTGCGCGGTCAGCGAAAAACCCTTCAAAAAACCATCCTGAAATTACTTGAACTCATGTGCCAACTCATGGAACATGAGGAGTAATTTCAGCCCACTAGAGCAACCAGCAGCAAGGAATCACATATCTGCAAGCTGGACTAAGACAAAAATAAAGCAAAACGTGGAACAGGAAAATCAAAACTTAGCTTGTCCTGAAGATAACAGACACAGGGAGCAGAGGTAAAAAGACACGCTGATTACATTGATAGCCGGCGAGGAAATGACAAAAAAGCCAGGTTAAATAGGAAACTCCCATAACCTGATGGAACAGGTGGACACCAGAGACCGCAGAGAACACAAGTCACCCAGTACCATCAGTAACCACCAGAGGGAGCCCAAAAACAGAACTCACAACAGTACCCCCCCCTGAGGAGGGGTCACCGAACCCTCACGAGAACCACCAGGGCGACCAGGATGAGCCCTATGAAAAGCACGGACCAAATCGGCAGCATGAACATCAGAGGCAATCACCCAAGAATTATCCTCCTGACCATAACCCTTCCACTTGACCAAATACTGGAGTTTCCGTCTGGAAACACGAGAATCCAAGATCTTCTCCACAACATACTCCAATTCACCCTCCACCAGCACCGGAGCAGGAGGCTCAAGCGAAGGAACAACAGGTACCTCATACTTCCGCAATAACGACCGATGGAACACATTATGAATAGCAAACGATGTCGGGAGATCCAAACGAAACGACACAGGGTTAAGAATTTCCAAGATCCTATAGGGACCGATGAACCGAGGCTTGAACTTAGGAGAAGAGACCTTCATAGGAACAAAACGAGAAGACAACCACACCAAGTCCCCAACAAGAAGTCGAGGACCCACGCGGCGACGGCGATTAGCAAACTGCTGAGCCCTCTCCTGGGACAACTTCAAATTGTCCACCACATGACTCCAAATCTGATGCAACCTATCCACCACCATGTCCACTCCAGGACAATCAGAAGGCTCCACCTGACCAGAGGAAAAACGAGGATGAAACCCCGAATTACAAAAGAAAGGAGAAACCAAGGTAGCAGAACTAGCCCGATTATAAAGGGCAAACTCGGCAAGCGCCAAAAAGGAAACCCAGTCATCTTGATCAGCAGAAACAAAACACCTTAAATAAGTTTCTAAAGTCTGATTAGTTCGTTCCGTCTGGCCATTCGTCTGGGGATGGAATGCAGACGAAAAGGACAAATCAATGCCCATCTTAGCACAGAACGTCCGCCAAAATCTAGACACAAACTGGGATCCCCTGTCAGAAACGATGTTCTCCGGAATGCCATGCAAACGGACCACGTTTTGAAAAAACAGAGGGACCAACTCAGAGGAGGAAGGTAACTTAGGCAAGGGTACCAGATGAACCATCTTAGAAAAGCGGTCACACACAACCCATATGACGGACATTTTTTGAGAGACAGGGAGATCCGAAATAAAGTCCATGGAAATGTGCGTCCAAGGCCTCTTCGGGATAGGCAAAGGTGACAACAATCCACTGGCCCGAGAACAGCAAGGCTTAGCCCGAGCGCAAACTCCACAAGACTGCACAAAAGAACGCACATCCCTCGACAAGGAAGGCCACCAAAAAGACCTGGCCACCAAGTCTCTAGTACCAAATATTCCAGGATGACCTGCCAACACAGAAGAATGGACCTCGGAGATGACTCTACTGGTCCAATTATCCGGAACAAACAGTCTTTCCGGCGGACAACGATCAGGTTTATCCGCCTGAAACTCCTGCAAAGCACGTCGCAAGTCTAGGGAAACAGCCGACAAAATCACCCCAACCCTAAGGATACCAGTGGGCTCAGAATTTCCAGGGGAGTCAGGCACAAAACTCCTAGAAAGAGCATCCGCCTTCACATTCTTTGAACCTGGCAGGTATGAAACCACAAAATTGAAACGGGAGAAAAACAGTGACCAACGAGCCTGTCTAGGATTCAGACGCTTGGCAGACTCAAGGTACATCAGATTTTTGTGATCAGTCAAGACCACCCCACGATGTCTAGCACCCTCAAGCCAATGACGCCACTCCTCAAATGCCCACTTCATGGCCAAAAGCTCCCGATTACCAACATCATAATTCCGTTCAGCGGGCGAAAATTTTCTAGAAAAGAACGCACATGGCTTCATCACTGAGCCATCGGAGCTTCTCTGTGACAAAACCGCCCCCGCTCCGATCTCAGAAGCATCAACCTCAACCTGAAAAGGAAGCGACGTATCTGGCTGACGCAACACAGGAGCAGAAGAAAACCGGCGCTTAAGTTCCTGAAAGGCCTCCACAGCCGCAGGAGACCAATCAGTAACATCAGCACCCTTCTTAGTCAAATCCGTCAAAGGCTTAACAACACTAGAAAAATTAGTTATGAAGCGACGATAAAAATTAGGAAAGCCCAAGAACTTCTGTAGACTCTTAAGAGATGTAGGCTGCGTCCAGTCACAAATAGCCTGAACCTTGGCGGGATCCATCTCAATAGTAGAAGGGGAAAAAATATACCCCAAAAAAGAAATCTTCTGGACTCCAAAGAGACATTTAGAACCCTTTACAAACAAAGAATTGGCCCGCAGGACCTGAAACACCTTCCTGACCTGCTGAACATGAGACTCCCAGTCATCAGAAAAAACCAAAACATCATCCAAATACACGATAATAAATTTATCCAGATATTCACGGAAAATATCGTGCATAAAAGACTGGAAGACAGAAGGAGCATTAGAAAGTCCAAAAGGCATCACCAAATACTCGAAATGGCCCTCAGGCGTATTAAATGCGGTTTTCCACTCATCACCCTGCCTTATCCGCACAAGATTATACGCACCCCGAAGATCAATCTTAGTGAACCATTTAGCCCCCTTAATGCGAGCAAACAAATCAGTCAACAATGGCAAAGGATACTGATATTTGACTGTAATCTTATTCAAAAGACGATAATCTATGCAAGGCCTCAAGGAACCATCTTTTTTGGCCACGAAAAAAAAACCTGCTCCCAAAGGGGACGAAGATGGATGGATATGTCCCTTTTCCAAGGACTCCTTAACATAATTCCGCATAGCAGTATGCTCTGGCACTGACAGATTGAACAAACGACCTTTAGGGAATTTACTGCCAGGAATCAAATCTATAGCACAATCGCAATCCCTGTGAGGAGGAAGCGAACTGAGCTTAGGCTCCTCAAAAACCTCCCGATAATCAGATAAAAATACCGGAACCTCAGAAGGAGTAGATGAAGCGATAGAAATCGGAGATGCATCATCATGAACCCCCTGACATCCCCAGCTTAACACAGACATTGTTTTCCAGTCCAGGACTGGGTTATGAGTTTGTAACCATGGCAGACCAAGCACTAAGACATCATGTAAATTATACAGTACCAGGAAGCGAATCACCTCCTGATGAACGGGAGTCATACGCATGGTCACTTGTGTCCAGTACTGAGGTTTATTCATAGCCAAAGGTGTAGAGTCAATTCCTTTCAAAGGAATAGGAACTTCCAGAGGTTCCAGACTAAACCCACAGCGATTGGCAAATGACCAATCCATAAGACTCAGGGCAGCGCCTGAATCCACATAGGCATCGACGGAAATGGATGATAATGAACAAATCAGAGTCACAGACAGAATGAACTTAGACTGTAAAGTACCAATTGCAACAGACTTTTCAACCTTTTTTGTGCGTTTAGAGCATGCTGATATAACATGAGCTGAATCACCACAATAAAAACACAATCCATTTTTCCGCCTATAATTTTGCCGTTCACTTCTGGACTGAATTCTATCACATTGCATTATCTCAGGTGCCTGTTCAGAAGACACCACCAAATGGTGCACAGGTTTGCGCTCCCGTAAACGCCGATCAATCTGAATAGCCATAGTCATGGACTCATTCAGAGCTGTAGGCGCCGGGAACCCCACCATAACATCTTTAATGGCCTCAGAAAGGCCATCTCTGAATTTTGCAGCCAGAGCGCACTCATTCCACTGAGTAAGAACCGACCATTTCCGAAATTTCTGACAATATATTTCTGCTTCATCTTGCCCCTGAGAGAGAGCCAATAAAGCTTTTTCAGCCTGAATCTCTAGGTTAGGTTCCTCATAGAGCAAACCCAATGCCAGAAAAAACGCATCCACATTGAGCAACGCAGGATCCCCTGGTGCCAATGCAAATGCCCAATTCTGAGGGTCACCCCGCAGGAAAGATATAACAATCTTGACCTGCTGAGCAGGGTCTCCAGAGGAGCGATATTTCAAGGAAAGAAACAACTTGCAATTGTTCCTAAAATTCAGAAAACTAGATCTATCTCCAGAAAAAAACTCTGGGATAGGAATTCTAGGTTCAGACATAGGCGTATGTACAACAAAATCTTGTATATTTTGAACCTTAGCAGCAAGATTATTCAGGCTGGAAGCCAAACTCTGGACGTCTGTTGTGAATTCTGTGGCTGAATTCACTCCTGTGGTCACAAGTGGTACTGCAGCTTCTGAGCTTCCTCCCTCAGGTGTTCTGGTGAGCTCGTTAACTGCTTCATTACTTAACTCCGCCTGATGCTGCTATCCTTGCTCCTTGTCAATGTTTCAGTGTTGGATCTGAGCTTCTCCTGATTGTTCCTGTGACCTGCTGCTCTGTATAGCTAAGTGCTTTTTGCTTTTTTGTTGCTTTTTTTCTGTCCAGCTTGTCTTTTGTTTTGCTGGAAGCTCTGAGACGCAAAGGGTGTACCGCCGTGCCGTTAGTTCGGCACGGTGGTTTTTTTTTTGCCCCCTTTGCGTGGTTTTGCTTTAGGGTTTTTTGTAGACTGCAAAGTTCGCTTTACTGTCCT
Organism: Ranitomeya imitator; assembly: GCF_032444005.1. Classification (NCBI taxonomy): domain Eukaryota; kingdom Metazoa; phylum Chordata; class Amphibia; order Anura; family Dendrobatidae; genus Ranitomeya; species Ranitomeya imitator. The sequence goes on along the minus strand of NC_091285.1, from coordinate 199,165,862 downwards.
CGCTCTGTCCTAGAATATCGGGCCCCACTTTGCTGAATCTATTTCATCCCTACGTTTTGTTTTTACATCTTACTCACAGTCATTATATGTGGGGGGCTGCCTTTTCCTTTGGGGAATTTCTCTGGGGCAAGTCAGGCCTATTTTTCTATCTTCAGGCTAGCTAGTTTCTTAGGCTGTGCCGAGTTGCCTAGGTAGTTGTTAGGCGCAATCCACAGCCGCTTTTAGTTGTGTTTAGGATAGGATCAGGTGTGCAGTCTACAGAGTTTCCACGTCTCAGAGCTCGTTCTTGTATTTTTGGGTATTTCTCAGATCACTGTGTGTGCTCTGATCGCTAAGCACACTGTGTTTCTGGATTGCCTTCATAACACCTGTCATTAGCAAACATAACAGTACAAGGAGCCAACTAATGATTCTCAATAGAGGGAAAGAAAAAGTTCTGACATCATTTTTTTTTTTTTTCTGCTCTGTGTTCACTTTTTTTTTTTCCCCTAGACATTTGGGTGATTCTGGACACAGGTGTGGACATGGATATTCAGGGTCTGTGCTCTTCAATGGATAATCTCGTTATAAATGTACAAAAAATTCAAGATACTATTGATCAGAAATCTATGTTAGAACCAAGAATTCCTATTCCTGATTTGTTTTTTGGAGATAGAACTAAGTTTCTAAGTTTCAAAAATAATTGTAAGCTATTTCTGGCCTTGAAACCTCATTCTTCTGGTAATCCTATTCAACAGGTTTTGATTATTATTTCTTTTTTGCGCGGCGACCCTCAAGACTGGGCATTTTCTCTTGCGCCAGGAGACCCTGCATTGAGTAGTGTCGATGCGTTTTTCCTGGCGCTCGGATTGCTGTACGATGAGCCTAATTCAGTGGATCAGGCTGAGAAAAATTTGCTGGCTTTGTGCCAGGGTCAGGATGATATAGAAGTATATTGTCAGAAATTTAGGAAATGGTCAGTACTCACTCAGTGGAATGAATCTGCGCTGGCAGCTTTGTTCAGAAAGGGTCTCTCTGAGGCTCTTAAGGATGTCATGGTGGGATTTCCTATGCCTGCTGGTTTGAATGAGTCTTTGTCTTTGGCCATTCAGATCGGTCGACGCTTGCGCGAGCGTAAATCTGTGCACCATTTGGCGGTACTGCCTGAGGTTAAACCTGAGCCTATGCAGTGCGATAGGACTATGACTAGAGTTGAACGGCAGGAATACAGACGTCTGAATGGTCTGTGTTTCTACTGTGGTGATTCCACTCATGCTATTTCTGATTGTCCTAAGCGCACTAAGCGGTCCGCTAGGTCTGCCGTCATTGGTACTGTACAGTCCAAACTCCTTCTGTCCATTACCTTGATATGCTCTTTGTCGTCGTTTTCTGTCATGGCGCTTGTGGATTCGGGCGCTGCCCTGAATCTGATGGATTTGGATTATGCTAAACGTTGTGGGTTTTTCTTGGAGCCTTTGCGGTGTCCTATTCCATTGAGAGGAATTGATGCTACACCTTTGGCTAAGAATAAACCTCAATACTGGGCCCAGCTGACCATGTGCATGGCTCCTGCACATCAGGAAGTTATTCGCTTTCTGGTGTTGCATAATCTGCATGATGTGGTCGTGTTGGGGTTGCCATGGCTACAAACCCATAATCCAGTATTGGATTGGAATTCCATGTCGGTATCCAGCTGGGGTTGTCAGGGGGTACATGGTGATGTTCCATTTTTGTCGATTTCGTCATCCACCCCTTCTGAGGTCCCAGAGTTCTTGTCTGATTATCAGGATGTATTTGAAGAGCCCAAGTCCGATGCTCTACCTCCGCATAGGGATTGTGATTGTGCTATCAATTTGATTCCTGGTAGTAAATTCCCTAAAGGTCGATTATTTAATTTATCCGTGCCCGAACACGCCGCTATGCGCAGTTATGTGAAGGAATCCCTGGAGAAGGGACATATTCGCCCATCGTCATCACCACTGGGAGCAGGGTTCTTCTTTGTAGCCAAGAAGGATGGTTCGCTGAGACCGTGTATTGATTACCGCCTTCTTAATAAGATCACTGTTAAATTTCAGTATCCCTTGCCATTGTTATCTGACTTGTTTGCTCGGATTAAGGGGGCTAGTTGGTTCACTAAGATAGATCTTCGTGGTGCATATAATCTGGTGAGAATCAGGCAAGGAGATGAATGGAAAACTGCATTCAATACGCCCGAGGGTCATTTTGAGTATCTAGTGATGCCGTTCGGACTTGCCAATGCTCCATCTGTGTTTCAGTCTTTTATGCATGACATCTTCCGTGAGTATCTGGATAAATTCCTGATTGTTTACTTGGATGACATTTTGATCTTCTCAGATGATTGGGAGTCTCATGTGAAGCAGGTCAGAATGGTTTTTCAGGTCCTGCGTGCTAACTCTTTGTTTGTGAAGGGATCAAAGTGTCTCTTCGGTGTGCAGAAAGTTTCATTTTTGGGGTTCATCTTTACCCCTTCTACTATCGAGATGGATCCAGTTAAGGTCCAAGCCATCGAGGATTGGATTCAGCCGACATCTCTGAAAAGTCTGCAAAAGTTCCTGGGCTTTGCTAATTTTTATCGTCGCTTCATCTGTAATTTTTCTAGCATTGCCAAACCATTGACCGATTTGACCAAAAAGGGTGCTGATTTGGTTAATTGGTCTTCTGCTGCTGTGGAAGCTTTTCAGGAGTTGAAGCGTCGTTTTTGTTCTGCCCCTGTGTTGTGTCAGCCAGATGTTTCTCTTCCGTTCCAGGTCGAGGTTGATGCTTCTGAGATTGGAGCAGGGGCGGTTTTGTCACAGAGAGGTTCTGATTGCTCAGTGATGAAACCATGTGCTTTCTTTTCCAGGAAGTTTTCGCCCGCTGAGCGTAATTATGATGTGGGCAATCGAGAGTTGCTGGCCATGAAGTGGGCATTCGAGGAGTGGCGTCATTGGCTTGAAGGAGCTAAGCATCGCGTGGTGGTATTGACTGATCATAAGAACTTGACTTATCTCGAGTCTGCCAAGCGCTTGAATCCTAGACAGGCCCGTTGGTCGTTATTTTTTGCCCGCTTCGACTTTGTGATTTCGTACCTTCCGGGCTCTAAAAATGTGAAGGCGGATGCTCTGTCTAGGAGTTTTGTGCCCGACTCTCCGGGTTTATCTGAGCCAGCGGGTATCCTCAAGGAAGGAGTCATTGTGTCTGCCATCTCCCCTGATTTGCGGCGGGTGCTGCAAAAATTTCAGGCGAATAAACCTGATCGTTGTCCAGCAGAGAAACTGTTCGTCCCTGATAGGTGGACTAATAAACTTATCTCTGAACTTTATTGTTCGGTGTTGGCTGGTCATCCTGGAATCTTTGGTACCAGAGAGTTAGTGGCTAGATCCTTCTGGTGGCCATCTCTGTCACGGGATGTACGTACTTTTGTGCAGTCCTGTGGGATTTGTGCTAGGGCTAAGCCCTGCTGTTCTCGTGCCAGTGGGTTGCTTTTGCCCTTGCCGGTCCCAAAGAGGCCTTGGACACATATTTCGATGGATTTCATTTCTGACCTTCCCGTTTCTCAAAAGATGTCAGTCATTTGGGTGGTCTGTGATCGCTTTTCTAAAATGGTCCATCTGGTGCCCTTGGCTAAATTGCCTTCCTCCTCTGATTTGGTACCTTTGTTCTTTCAGCATGTGGTTCGGTTGCATGGCATTCCTGAGAATATTGTTTCTGACAGAGGTTCCCAGTTTGTTTCAAGGTTTTGGCGAGCCTTTTGTGGTAGGATGGGCATTGACCTATCCTTTTCCTCGGCTTTCCATCCTCAGACTAATGGCCAGACCGAACGAACCAATCAGACCTTGGAAACATATCTGAGATGTTTTGTTTCTGCAGACCAGGATGATTGGGTGTCCTTTTTGCCGTTGGCTGAGTTCGCCCTTAATAATCAGGCCAGCTCGGCTACCTTGGTTTCTCCATTTTTTTGCAATTCTGGGTTCCATCCTCGTTTCTCTTCAGGACAGGTTGAGTCTTCGGACTGTCCTGGTGTGGATTCTGTGGTGGATAGGTTGCAGCAGATCTGGACTCAGGTAGTGGACAATTTGATCTTGTCCCAGGAGAAAGCTCAACTTTTCGCTAATCGCAGACGCCGTGTGGGTCCCCGACTTCGTGTTGGGGATCTGGTTTGGTTATCTTCTCGTCATATTCCTATGAAGGTTTCCTCTCCTAAATTTAAACCTCGTTTTATTGGTCCGTATAGGATTTCTGAGGTTCTCAATCCTGTGTCTTTTCGTTTGACCCTCCCAGACTCCTTTTCCATACATAATGTATTCCATTGGTCGTTGTTGCGGAGATACGTGGCACCTATGGTTCCATCTGTTGAGCCTCCTGCCCCGGTTTTGGTGGAGGGGGAATTGGAGTATATTGTGGAGAAGATTTTGGATTCTCGTGTGTCTAGACGGAAACTCCAGTATCTGGTTAAATGGAAGGGTTATGCTCAGGAAGATAATTCCTGGGTTTTTGCCTCTGATGTTCATGCTTCCGATCTTGTTCGTGCCTTTCATGCGGCTCATCCTGGTCGGCCTGGGGGCTCTGGTGAGGGTTCGGTGACCCCTCCTCAAGGGGGGGGTACTGTTGTGAATTCTGTGGCTGAATTCACTCCTGTGGTCACAAGTGGTACTGCAGCTTCTGAGCTTCCTCCCTCAGGTGTTCTGGTGAGCTCGTTAACTGCTTCATTACTTAACTCCGCCTGATGCTGCTATCCTTGCTCCTTGTCAATGTTTCAGTGTTGGATCTGAGCTTCTCCTGATTGTTCCTGTGACCTGCTGCTCTGTATAGCTAAGTGCTTTTTGCTTTTTTGTTGCTTTTTTTCTGTCCAGCTTGTCTTTTGTTTTGCTGGAAGCTCTGAGACGCAAAGGGTGTACCGCCGTGCCGTTAGTTCGGCACGGTGGGTTTTTTTTGCCCCCTTTGCGTGGTTTTGCTTTAGGGTTTTTTGTAGACTGCAAAGTTCGCTTTACTGTCCTCGCTCTGTCCTAGAATATCGGGCCCCACTTTGCTGAATCTATTTCATCCCTACGTTTTGTCTTTGCATCTTACTCACAGTCATTATATGTGGGGGGCTGCCTTTTCCTTTGGGGAATTTCTCTGGGGCAAGTCAGGCCTATTTTTCTATCTTCAGGCTAGCTAGTTTCTTAGGCTGTGCCGAGTTGCCTAGGTAGTTGTTAGGCGCAATCCACAGCCGCTTTTAGTTGTGTTTAGGATAGGATCAGGTGTGCAGTCTACAGAGTTTCCACGTCTCAGAGCTCGTTCTTGTATTTTTGGGTATTTGTCAGATCACTGTGTGCGCTCTGATCGCTAAGCACACTGTGTTTCTGGATTGCCTTCATAACACCTGTCATTAGCAAACATAACAGACGTCCATGATAAACAGCTGAGGTCAGAGCCATTCAAGGATTAAGAGGAGGAAAAAAGCAGCCAAGCTGCAATTAAGGCTAGGCAGCAAACACTGAGGAGAAAAAAAAAAAAAAACTTCCTCAGACTACTTTTCCTCCTACTTCAGCCAAAACGATGACCAATTTTTTCGGGCCGGCTATACTGTCATGATCCCAATGGCAGGGGATCACAAATGGACAAGCACAAAAACAAAACAAGCTCTAGGGTGATGGAACCTGAGCTGACCGCGATCCTGAACCTAAACTCACAACTAGCAGTAGCCGGGGAACGTGCCTACGATGATTCCTAGACGTCTCGCGCCAGCCGAAGGATTAACTTCCCCTATTAGAAGAAACACAGACCTCACTTGCCTCCAGAGAAACACTCCACAGAAATAGCAGCCCCCACATGTAATAACGGTGAAATGAGAGGAAAGCACATACGTAGTTATGAAAATAGAATCAGCAAAAATGAGGCCCGCTAAAGCTAGATAGCAGAGGATACAAAAGTGAACTGCGCGGTCAGCGAAAAACCCTTCAAAAAACCATCCTGAAATTACTTGAACTCATGTGCCAACTCATGGAACATGAGGAGTAATTTCAGCCCACTAGAGCAACCAGCAGCAAGGAATCACATATCTGCAAGCTGGACTAAGACAAAAATAAAGCAAAACGTGGAACAGGAAAATCAAAACTTAGCTTGTCCTGAAGATAACAGACACAGGGAGCAGAGGTAAAAAGACATGCAGATTACATTGATAGCCGGCGAGGAAATGACAAAAAAGCCAGGTTAAATAGGAAACTCCCATAACCTGATGGAACAGGTGGACACCAGAGACCGCAGAGAACACAAGTCACCCAGTACCATCAGTAACCACCAGAGGGAGCCCCAAAACAGAACTCACAACACTACATACATACAACATACATACTACATACAACATACTACATACATACTACATACTATATACTACATACATACTACATACATACAACATACTACAAACATACATACAACATACCATATACATACAACATGCATGCTACATACATACAACATGCATACAGCATACTACATACATACAACATACATACTACATACATACAACATGCATACAACATACAACATACATACTACATACAATACATTCATACATTACATACAGTACATACATATAGACATACAGTACATAAAACAGAGTACATACTCACCATCACTTGTCACTTTGTTTCCCGAAGCCAGTGTCATCTGTAAAAAATATGAAAATAACAAACAAACACTATACTCCGCAGAAATCCAAGAGTATCCCACGACGATCTCCTGTGGAGAACAGCAGCATCAGCTGATGCGACCGCTCTCTAGGGGCTCCAGGAATACATTGACATATCCTTCCGCACTGTATTCCTCCGCCGCTGTAAAAAAATAGTCCCTAGTCTCACTTTTGGCATTGCTGTTTGAGAAATTTTACCACGCAGCAAATGCCATAAAGTGAGACTCTGAACTAAGGTAACCTCTCAGTGATGCACTGCAGGAGCCATTGTCTCCTGTCAGTGTGTCACTGAAGGTCCTATAGAGCAGTGACATCACCCAATGTCACTGTTCTATAGGAGAGATCGTAGTGGGACACTCGTTATTAATTGAACTACGGCGGACAGGTAGTATACGGTTTATTATTTTACGTTTTTTGCAGGCGCTGACATATGGTAAGTATGGTTAAATGAAGAATATTAACCCCTTAACGACCGCCGATACGCCTTTTAACGGCGGCCGCTAAGGTTACTTAAACCACAGCGCCGTTAATTAACGGCGCTGTGGAAAAAGTAAATAGCGCCCTCCAGAGTCGGATTTTCTCCGGGGTCTCGGCTGCCGGGGGTAGCCGAGACCCCAGAGAACATGATTCGGGATTTTTTTACTGACCCCGCATTTGCGATCGCCGGTAATTAACCTTTTACTGGCGATCGCAAAAAAAAACAAAACGCGATTTGTTTTTAATTTCTCTGTCCTCCGATGTGATCGCACATCAGAGGACAGAGAAATGGGGTCCCAGGTAGCCCCCCAATACTTACCTGTCTCCCCCGGTGCTCCTCGTGGCTCCCGATGGGCGCCGCCATCTTCAAAATGGCGGGCGCATGCGCAGTGCGCCTGCCGGCTGGCACCGGGGGAATCTTTGGGGTCTCGGCTGCCGGGGGTCGGTTTTACCGACCCCTGTTTTGCGATCGCCGGTAATTAAAGTAAAGTGTAATTCTCTGTCCTCTGATGTGATCGCACATCAGAGGACAGAGAAATAGGGGGATTCGGGGACCCTATTATACTCACCAGTGTCCCTGGGTCCTCCTGCTGCTCCTCCTGGCCGCCGGCATCTTCTTGGCAAAAGAAAAAGGCGGGTGCATGCGCAGTGCGCCCGCCATCTGTCGCCATCTGCCGGCCGGCAGGAGAAGAGCAGTTGGGGCTAAAATTAGGGTTAGGGGTAGGGTTAGGGCTAGGGTTAGGGCTAGGGTTAGGGTTAGGGCTAGGGTTAGGGTTGGGGCTAAATTTAGGGTTAGGGTTGGGGCTAAATTTGGGGTTAGGGTTGGGGCTAAATTTAGGGTTAGGGTTGGGGCTAAATTTAGGGTTAGGCTTCTTTCACACTTACGTCGGTATGGGGCCGTCGCAATGCGTTGGCCCGACATACCAACGCACGTTGTGAAAATTGTGCACAACGTGGGCAGCGGATGTAGTTTTTCAACGCATCCGCTGCCCAATCTATGTCCTGGGGAGGAGGGCGCGGAGTTACGGCCACGCATGCGCGGTCAGAAATGGCGGACGCGATGTACAAAAAAACGTTACATTGAACGTTTTTTGTGCCGATGGTCCGCCAAAACACAACTGATCCAGTGCACGACGGGCGCGACGTGTGGCCATCCGTCATGATCCGTCGACAATACAAGTCTATGGGCAAAAAACGCATTCTGCGGGCACATTTGCAGGATCCGTTTTTTGTCCAAAATGACGGATTGCGACGGATGCCAAACGACGCAATTGTGAAAGTAGCCTTAGGGCTAAGGTTAGGGTTGGGGCTAAAGTTAGTGCTAGGGTTGGGGCTAAAGTTAGGATTAGAGTTGGGATTAGGGTTAGGGTTTGGATTAGGGTTGGTATTAGGGTTAGGGTTGGCATTAGGGTTATGCTTGGGATTAGGGTTAGGTTTGGGATTAGGGTTGAGATTAGGATTAGGGGTGTGTTGGATTTAGGGTTTTGATTAGGGTTATGGTTAGGGTTGACATTAGGGTTGTTTTGGGGTAAGGGTTGTGATTATCGTTAGGGTTAGTGATTAAGATTATGGATCGGGTTGGGATTAGGGTTAGGGGTGTGTTGGGGTTAGGGTTGGAGCTAGAATTGGGGGGTTTCCACTGTTTAGGTACATTAGGGGGTCTCCAAACACGACAGCCAATTTTGTGCTCGAAAAGTCAAATGATGCTCCCTCCCTTCTGAGCTCTGCCGTGCGCCCAAACAGTGGGTTACCCCCACATATGGGGCATCAATGTACTCGGGATAAATTGGACAACTTTTGGGGTCCAAATTCACCTGTTACCCTTGTGAAAATAAAAACTTGGGGGCTACGAAATCTTTTTTGTGGAAAAAAAAATATTGTTTTATTTTCACGACTCTGCATTCTAAACTTCTGTGAAGCACTTGGGCATTCAAAGTTCTCACCAAACATCTAGATAAGTTCCTTGGGGGGGTCTAGTTTCCAAAATGGGGTCATTTGTGGGGGGTTACTACTGTTTAGGTACATCAGGGGCTCTGCAATCGCAACATAATGCCCACAGACCATTCTATCAAAGTCTGCATTCCAAAACAGTGCTCCTTCCCTTCCGAGCTCTGCCGTGCGCCCAGACAGTGGTTTACCCCCACATATGGCACATCAGTGTACTCGGGATAAATTGGACAACAACTATTGTGGTCCAATTTCTCCTGTTACCCTTGTAAAAATAAAAACTTGAGGGCTACAATATCTTTTTTGTGGAAAAAAAAATATTTTTTATTTTCACGACTCTGCATTCTAAACTTCTGTGAAGCACTCGGGCATTCAAAGTTCTCACCACACATCTAAATAAGTTCCATGGGGGTCTAGTTTCCAAAATGGGGTCACTTGTGGGTGGTTTCCACTGTTTAGGCACATCAGGGGCTCTCCAAACGCGACATGGCGTCCGATCTCAATTCCAGACAATTCTACATTGAAAAAGTAAAACGGCACTCCTCCTCTTCCAAGCTCTGCGGTGCGCCCAAACAGTGGTTTACCCCCACATATTGGGCATCGACGTACTCAGGAGAAATTGCACTACAACTTTTGTGGTCTAATTTCTCCTGTTACCCTTGTGAAAATAAAAATTTGGGGCAAAAAGATCATTTTTGTAGAAAAAATGTGATTTTTTTTATTTTCACGGCTCAACGTTATAAACTTCTGTGAAGCACATGGGGGTTCAAAGTGCTCACCACACATCTAGATAAGTTCCATAAGGGGTCTAGTTTCCAAAATGGTGTCATTTGTGGGGGGTTTCCACTGTTTAGGCACATCAGGGGCTCTCCAAACGCGACATGGCGTCCAATCTCAATTCCTGCCAATTCTACATAGAAAAAGTCAAACGGCGCTCCTTCTCTTCCAAGCCCTGCCGTGCACCCAAACAGTGGTTTACCCCCACATATGGGGTATTGGCGTATTCAAGAGAAATCGCACAACAACTTTTGTGGTCTAATTTCTCCTGTTACCCTTGTGAAAATAAGAATTTGTGGGCGAAAAGATCATTTTTGTGTAAACAAATGCGATTTTTTATTTTCACGGCTCTACGTTATAAACTTCTGTGAAGCTCTTGGGGGTTCAAAGTGCTCACCACACATCTAGATAAGTTCCCTAAGGGGTCTAGTTTACAAAATGGTGTCACTTGTGAGGGGTTTCCACTGTTTAGGCACATCAGGGGCTCTGTAAACGTGACATGGTGTCCGATCTCAATTCCAGCCAATTCTGTATTGAAAAAGTCAAACGGCGCTCCTTCACTTCCAAGTTCTGCGGTGCACCCAAACAGTGGTTTACCCCCACATATGGGGTATTGGCGTATTCAGGAGAAATTGCATAACAAAATTTATGATTACATTTCTGTTTTTACGCTTGTGAAAATAAAAAAAATGGTTCTGAATTAATATGTTTGCAAAAAAAGTTAAATGTTCATTTTTTCCTTCCACATTGTTTCAGTTCCTGTGAAGCACGTAAAGGGTTAATAAACTTCTTGAATGTGGTTTTGAGAACCTTGAGGGGTATAGTTTTTAGAATGGTGTCACACTTCGTTATTTTCTATCATATAGACCCCTCAAAATGATTTCAAATGTGATGTGGTCCCTAAAAAAAAATGGTGTTGTAAAAATGAGAAATTGCTGGTCAACTTTTAACCCTTATAACTCCCTAACAAAAAAAAATTTTGTTTCCAAAATTGTGCTGATGTAAAGTAGACATGTAGGAAATGTTATTTATTAACTATTTTTTGTGACATATCTCCCTGATTTAAGGGCATAAAAATACAAAATTTGAAAATTTCAAAATTTTAAAAATTTTCGCCATATTTCGTTTTTTTTCATAAATTATCGCAAGTAATATCGAAGAAATGTTACCACTTACATGAAGTACAATATGTGACGAAAAAACAATCTCAGAATCAGTGGGATCCGTTGAAGCGTTCCAGAGTTATAACCTCATAAAGTGACAGTGGTCAGAATTGCAAAAATTGGCTCGGTCATTAAGTACCAAATTGGCTCTGTCACTAAGGGGTTAAAATACTTTTTTCCTAATATGTGTGTTTTAATAACCATTTACTTGTATTGGATTAATAATGGGTAGGTGTCTTATTGACACCTCTCCATTATTAACCCGGCTTAATGTCACCTTACAATAGCAAGGTGACATTAACCCCTTATTACCCCATATCCCACCGCTACATGGGAGTGGGAAGAGAGAGGCTAAGTGCTGGGATTGGCGCCATTTCTGGGGTGGCTGCGGACTGGTATTTGTAGCCGGGGGGGCAATATCCAAGGCCCCTCTCTAGGCTATGAATATCAGCCCGCAGCTGTCTGCGCAGCCTTTCTGGCTATAAAATATAGGGGGACCCCTTGTCATTTTTGGGGGTTCCCCCTATTTTAATATCCAGTAAAGGCTACGCAGTCAACTGCGGGCTGATATTCATAGCAGGTTACAAATATTGGCCCCCGGCCGTCGTCTTTCCTCCTCTGGCGCAGAAAATTGCGCGGGAGCCCACGCCGTTTTTTTCAGTTTTTTTTTCAAAATTAAACGCTCATTAGGGCCTCTTTCACAATTGCGTCGGTACGGGTCCGTCGCTATGCGTCGGGCCGATGTACCGACGCACGTTGTGAAATTTGTGCATGACGTGGGCAGCGGATGCAGTTTTTCAACGCATACGCTGCCCATTCTGAAGTCCGAGGAAGAGGTGGCGGAGTTTCAGCTGCGCATGCGTGGTAGAAAATGGCGAACACGACGGACAAAAAAAAGTTCACTTGAACGTTTTTTCGTGCCGACGGTCTGCAAAAACACGACGGATCTGTTGCACGACGGACATATGTATTGTATGTAGTATGTAGTATGACCTCACTGTGCTCTTTTGTGTCTTCAAGTTTCTTGGTGGTGAGTGAACAGGTTCCTACAGACTTGTTCAATGTGCAAGTAGCCCATGTGTTTCTGGTTCTATAATTGTTCTCTTGTTTCTACAAGACTAGGGAGTCCACCACTTCTTATGGGTCATTTGCATCAAAGCTGTTCCATCCAGCATGTCCACATGGATATTCCGTCTCTGAACCCTGCTTATACAGGTACTATACAGATGATCAGGTTTTTAAATACATCAGATAGGGATTATATACATTAGGTAGGACTGCTCTATATGGGTATATCTGTTATGATCTGGTGGTTTAGAAGCAACATGGAACGAGCTCTGAAGGAAGTGGTATCTGTACTGACCGCAGTCCCTAAGCTCAACACAACACTAGAAGCAGCCGTGGAATGCTCCTAACTCTCCCTAGGCATCTCGTCACAGCCTAAGAGCTAACTACCCCTAAAGATAGAAGCAGGAAAACTATCTTGCCTCAGAGAAAATCCCCAAAGGATAGATTAGCCCCCTACAAATAATGACTGTGAGTGGAGAGGGAAAGGACATACACAGAATGAAACCAGGATGAGCACAGGAGGCCAGTCTAGCTAGATAGATAGGACAGGATGGAATACTGTGGGGTCAGTATAAAACACTACAAAAATCCACGCAGAGATTACAAAAATCTCCACACCTGACTAAAGGTGTGGAGGGTAAATCTGCTTCCCAGAGCTTCCAGCAACACAGAGTTAATTCATACTGATAAGCTGGACAAACATAAAAAGCACAGAACGGATAAGTCCACAATCTGTGGACAGAAAAGAGCAAGCAAGAACTTAGCTTTGCTGAACTGGTCAGGAAAACAGGGAAATCCAAAGAGATGTGAATCCAACCAGGAACCATTTACAAGTGGCACTGGCTGAAGGAAAAAGCCAGGCATAAATAACCGAGCAGAAAAGACAATCAGTAGAAGCAGCTGCTGACAGCTAAATCCAGGGAGCAGCCATACCACTTGAAACCACAAGAGGGAGCCCAAGAGCAGAACTCACAAAAGTGCCACTTACAACCACCGGAGGGAGCCCAAGAGCGGAATTCACAACAGTACCCCCCCTTGAGGAGGGGTCACTGAACCCTCACCAGAGCCCCCAGGCCGATCAGGACGAGCCAAGTGAAAAGCACAAAGCAAATCGGTGGCATGGACATCGGAGGCAACAACCCAAGAATTATCCTCCTGGCCATAACCCTTCCACTTGACAAGATACTGAAGCCTCCGCCTCGAAAAACGAGAATCCAAAATCTTCTCAACCTCATATTCCAACTCTCCCTCAACCAACACCGGGGCAGGAGGGTCAACTGAGGGAACAACGGGCACCACATATCTCCGCAACAAAGATCTATGGAAAACATTATGAATGGCAAAAGAGGCTGGAAGAGCCAAACTGTCAGGTCGCCATTATCACCGCCGCAGCCCCTGCTGTCCGCTTTTACTTACCGCTCCTCGGCGTCCCGGCGCGCTCCTGTTCCTTCTCCAGCGCCGCCTTCTCTGCTCGCTCTCCCAGCTCCTGCTTCCTGTCGGGCGTGTGCGCACTAGGGTGTCCTGCGCACGCACACTCTGCCTTCCCTGCTCCGGTCAGCTGTGTCTCGCTGGCAGCGCTGACGTTACTTAGCAGCGCTCCTGCGCGTCCACAGCGCCCTCTACTGGGAGCACATGTATGCGCACTCTGCCTTTTTCTTTGGACACTCTTTCCCCTGCTCTCTGTGGTCCTGGAGGACCATGACCCGGAAGGTACGCTGCCACTCTGCATTTAAGGCCGCCTCTTCCTTTTGGCTGTGCCTGTCTGTCATTTGTTTTCTGGCAAATGCCTCTGGCTCCCTCGCTTCCTAGCGTACCTTACGTTCTCCCTGCTGCTTGTCTCTGACTTTTCGTTTCTGTGTATTATCATTAACTGTCTCCGTGCTTCCCTTGCAGCTCCAGTTCTCCTGTACCTTCGTTTCTTCCCGGTGTTCCAGATCCTCTGCCTAGTCCTTCCGCCATTGTCTCCTGCGCTTCCGTGGTCTCGTGTCTCCATCCTGTCTTCCGGTTTGTCCTTCCATTCTCTGTCTGTCTTGTCAGTTCCCGTTATCCGTTCCGCTTCACCTTCTTCGTTCTCTTTTTCGTCGTCCCTGCCCTGACCTTTTCCTTTCCCTGTACTTTGGTACCGGCTGCCGGTCAGTAGTCTCCCCTGGGCCTGCTCCTAACGCTCCCTGTATAGGGGGTGGTCCACCTGGTCCACTCGTCCTGGGGAGGTTCGCTGTTTCGGTCCAGTGGGTCCACTTATCTCGCTTTCCTGGTCCCTGAGCGTAACAGTACAGACAGGCCATGGATCCCGCTGGTACCTCTGTTTCCACCCAAAAGGAACTGTTGTTTTTACGGGAGAACCAAAGCCGGATTATGGGTTTTCTTAAATCTATGGAGTCCCGTTTAGCTGCTCTTCAACCCTCTGACCCGGGGAACGCAACCCAGCTGGCCAGTCTCCAGCAAGAGCTCGCCCAGCAACGTGATACCCAGGGCCACATACTGAGTTACATGGCTTCTGTGGATAATCATCTGCTCACCCTTCAAACTGCTGCCTCGGCCCCTGCCCAGGCTCCGGCTTCGCACCCTCCTCCTCGTCTGGCTAGGCCACCGCGATACGGTGGTGATCCTAAATTGTGTCGAGGTTTCCTAAACCAATGCCAAATGCACTTTGAACTTCTGCCACAACAATACCCCACTGACCGAGCTAAGGTGGCCTTTATTGTGTCTCACTTGGAAGGTGTGGCTCTGGCCTGGGTTAACCCCCTTTGGGAACGTGATGATCCTCTCATCTCCCAACTCTCTTCTTTTCTAGAGACCTTTCGTAAGGTCTTCGATGAGCCGGGACGGTTGGCTTCTACTACCGAGTCTCTTTTTAGTTTCCGCCAGGGTACTCTTTCTGTCGGCCAGTACGCCATTCAATTTCGTACCTTGTCGTCCGAGCTGGGCTGGAACAATGAGGCTTTGGGTGGGGCCTTCTTGCGCGGTCTGTCTGGTCGAATTAAGGACGAGTTGGCGGGTAGAGACACTCCTACAGTTCTGGAGGATCTGATTTCCCTGGCGACCCGCATTGACTTGCGTTTTCAGGAACGTCTCCATGAATCAGACAGGGAGAGGAGACCGCCTCGTCCAGTCCTATCTTCTCGCAGTCCTCCTCAAGTCTCTCCTTCTGTGGTATCTGCTCCTGAACCTATGCAGGTGGACCGTATCAAGCCGGCGGAGCAGCGTCGTAAGGAGAGACTGGCACAGGGTCTCTGCTTTTACTGTGGCAGTGCCTCCCATCTTCTGCGTTCCTGTCCGGTGAGGCCGGGAAACGCTTCCGCCTAGGTCAGGTAAGGGAGGCTTACCTGGGTGATAGTGATTCCTCTCTACCTTTTACTCTTTCTGTTCAGTTGCATATCGGTTTCGCTCGCTTTTCTGAAGTAGCGTATGTTGATTCTGGAGCGGCTGGAAATTTTATTCAACTCGAGGCGGTCAGTAGGTTTCAAATTCCTGTCAGATCCTTGGAGTCTCCTCGGCAGTTAGCTTCAGTTGACGGTCGGCCCTTGCAGGAGACCGTTACTTTGGTCACAGAAGAAGTGGAACTGCAAATCGGAGCTTTACATCGGGAGAAGATTGCCTTCTACGTGTTGCCATCTTTATCTCATACGTTTCTCCTGGGTCTTCCGTGGTTAAGAATACACGAGCCAGTTTTAGATTGGCGTTCTGGTGATGTCCTACGTTGGGGTCATTCCTGTCAAACTAAATGTCTACGTCCTGTTCTTCCTTTAAGGTCATCCGTGTCTACTTCTCCTCCGGCAAGTTTGCCTTCAGCCTATCACTCCTTTGCTGATGTCTTCGATAAGAAAGAGGCGGAGAACTTGCCCCCGCATCGCCCATATGACTGCCCGATCGACCTCGTCCCTGGTTCAACTCCACCCAGAGGACGAATCTATCCACTGAATCCTCTTGAGTCTCAAGCCATGTCCGAGTATGTTCAGGAGAATTTGGCCAAGGGTTTCATCCGGAAGTCCTCCTCACCCGCAGGTGCAGGTTTCTTTTTTGTTAAGAAGAAGGACGGAACCCTCCGTCCCTGCATCGACTACCGTGTTCTTAATTGTATTACTATTAAGAACAAGTATCCACTGCCTCTTATTCCTGAACTTTTTGATCGACTACGGGGAGCTCGAATTTTTACTAAGCTGGATCTTCGCGGGGCCTACAATCTTATCCGAATTCGTTCCGGAGATGAGTGGAAGACCGCTTTCAACACCAGAGATGGTCACTACGAGTACCTCGTCATGCACTTCGGCTTATGCAATGCCCCCGCGGTATTCCAAGAATTTGTGAATGACATTTTCCGTGATCTTTTGTATTCTTGCGTGGTGGTATGTCTGGACGATATTCTCGTTTATTCTCCTGATCTGTCTACTCACAGAAGGGACGTTCGTCTTGTTCTTCTGCGTCTGAGGGAGAATCGTCTATTCGCCAAGATCGAGAAATGCGCCTTTGAGCAGTCATCTCTTCCTTTCCTGGGATACATTATCTCCGACTCTGGTCTATGCATGGATCCGGAAAAGGTGTCTGCCGTGCTCAACTGGCCACGTCATCTTGGTACCAAAGCTATCCAGTGATTCGTCGGTTTCGCGAATTACTACCGACAATTCATTCCTCACTTTTCTTCTCTAATCAAATCCATCATCTCCTTGATTCACAAGGGATCCGACCCTCACATCTGGACCCCTGAAGCTGAAGATGCCTTTCTTTCTTTGAAACAAGCCTTCTCCACAGCTCCCGTACTTCATCGTCCTGAAGTCAATAAACCTTTTATTCTCGAAGTGGATGCTTCTGCAGTAGGAGCAGGGGCAGTACTGTCTCAAGAATCCTCGTCTGGGTGATTTGTCACCTGCGGTTTCTTTTCCAAGACCTTCTCTCCTTCTGAGCGAAACTATTCTATTGGTGACAGGGAGTTATTGGCCATAAAGTTGGCTCTACAAGAGTGGAGATACCTTTTGGAGGGAGCTGTTCACCCATTCAGGATCTATACGGACCACAAGAATCTAGCTTATATTCGTTCGGCTCAGAGACTTAATCCCCGGCAAGCTAGATGGTCCCTGTTCTTTGCTCGTTTTAATTTCGAGTTACATTTTCGTCCTGGCAATAAAAATCTTAAAGCCGACGCTCTCTCCAGATCCTTTTTGCCTATCGACTCAGAGGAAGAGGCTTCGCATATTCTGGATCCCTCCAAGGTCATCGTAGTAGCTCCCGTCAATCTGTCTTCGCTGCCTCCGGGCAAGACCTTCGTCTCTGAGCACAACAGAAGGCGAGTTTTACGTTGGGGCCATGCCTCCAAGTTTGCTGGTCATGCCGGCCTTAAGAAGATGCTCTTGCTTCTTTCCCGCTACTACTGGTGGCCAACTCTTTCCCAGGATGTTCAAGATTTTGTTGCTTCTTGTCCATCTTGTGCCAAGAACAAGATTCCTAGACGACGGCCCTCAGGACTTCTTCATCCGCTGCCAGTTCCTTCAGCTCCGTGGCAACACATTGCAATGGATTTTATCACCGATTTGCCTCGCTCTTCCGGCTGCACTGTCATCCTTGTTGTTGTGGATAGGTTCTCCAAAATGGCTCATTTTTTATCCCTTCCTGGTTTACCCTCTGCACCTGAACTGGCAAAAATTTTTGTCCGCCATATTTTTCGTATTCATGGCTTTCCTCAACATATCGTTTCGGATAGAGGAGTTCAGTTTACATCTCGGTTCTGGAGAGCGCTCTGTAAATATATGAACATCTCACTTGACTTCTCTTCTGCCTACCACCCTCAGTCCAACGGTCAAGTGGAACGCACCAATCAGACTCTGGTAACTTATCTTTGTCATTTTTCCAATGCACATCACAGTGACTGGTCTGATCTTCTTCCTTGGGCAGAATTTGCATACAACAACCATCCCAGTGAATCTTCTTCCAAGTCGCCCTTCTTTATCGTCTACGGTCAACATCCTGGTGTACCTCTACCGGTTCCTCCTGTCTCGGGGGTGCCGGCGGCTGATCTTTTGTCCGGGGAGTTCTCCAGGATCTGGCAGGAGACCAAGACCGCTCTTGAATTTGCGCGAGACAGAATGAAGAGACATGCTGACAAGAGGCGCCTAGACCCTCCGTTATATCATCCTGGTGATAGGGTATGGTTATCCTCTAAATTTGTTCGCTTAAAGATTCCTTCTCGTAAATTGGGTCCTCGTTATATTGGGCCTTTTGAGATTCTGACCCGTATTAATGATGTCTCCTACAAGTTGAAGCTGCCCTCCTCGCTACGCATTCCTAATTCCTTCCATGTTTCCCTTCTGAAGCCACTTGATCTCAATCAGTTTCATGCCTCTACTGTGCCTTCTTCCCGGCCGGTCTCCGCTAATGATGTTTTTGAGATTAAGGACATCCTTGCCATGAAGAGAGTGAGGGGGAGGACCTTTTTTCTGGTAGACTGGAAGGGTTTTGGTCCAGAGGAGAGATCTTGGGAGCCTCAGGAGAACATCCAAGCTCCTCAAGTTTTGGCTAGATTTCTTTCTGGTCTTAGAAAGGGGGGAGGTAAGGAGGGGAGTATTGTCAGGTCGCCATTATCACCGCCGCGGCCCCTGCTGTCCGCTTTTACTTACCGCTCCTCGGCGTCCCGGCGCGCTCCTGTTCCTTCTCCAGCGCCGCCTTCTCTGCTCGCTCTCCCAGCTCCTGCTTCCTGTCGGGAGCGCGCGCACTAGGGTGTCCTGCGCACGCGCACTCTGCCTTCCCTGCTCCGGTCAGCTCTGTGTCTCGCTGGCAGCGCTGACGTTACTTAGCAGCGCTCCTGCGCGTCCACAGCGCCCTCTACTGGGAGCACATGTATGCGCACTCTGCCTTTTTCTTTGGACACTCTTTCCCCTGCTCTCTGTGGTCCTGGAGGACCATGACCCGGAAGGTACGCTGCCACTCTGCATTTAGGGCCGCCTCTTCCTTTTGGCTGTGCCTGTCTGTCATTTGTTTTCTGGCAAATGCCTCTGGCTCCCTCACTTCCTAGCGTACCTTACGTTCTCCCTGCTGCTTGTCTCTGACTTTTCGTTTCTGTGTATTATCATTAACTGTCTCCGTGCTTCCCTTGCAGCTCCAGTTCTCCTGTACCTTCTTTTCTTCCCGGTGTTCCAGATCCTCTGCCTAGTCCTTCCGCCATCGTCTCCTGCGCTTCCGTGGTCTCGTGTCTCCATCCTGTCTTCCGGTTTGTCCTTCCATTCTCTGTCTGTCTTGTCAGTTCCCGTTATCCGTTCCGCTTCACCTTCTTTGTTCTCTTTTCCGTCGTCCCTGCCCTGACCTTTTCCTTTCCCTGTACTTTGGTACCGGCTGCCGTTCAGTAGTCTCCCCTGGGCCTGCTCCTAACGCTCCCTGTATAGGGGGCGGTCCACCTGGTCCACTCGTCCTGGGGAGGTTCGCTGTTTCGGTCCAGTGGGTCCACTTATCTCGCTTTCCTGGTCCCTGAGCGTAACACAAACGAAAAGACACCGGATTAATAATTTCAGAAATTTTATAAGGACCAATAAACCGAGGCTTAAACTTAGGGGAAGAAACTTTCATAGGAACATGAGGAGAAGACAACCAAACCAAATCCCCCACACGAAGCCGGGGGCCAACACACCGACGGCGGTTAGCAAAACGTTGAGCCCTTTCCTGAGACAACGTCAAATTGTCCACCACATGAGTCCAAATCTGCTGCAGCCTGTCCACCACAGAATCAACACCAGGACAATCAGAAGGCTCAACCTGCCCAGAAGAAAAACGAGGATGAAAACCAAAATTACAAAAGAAAGGTGAAACCAAAGTGACCGAACTAGCCCGATTATTAAGGGCAAACTCGGCCAACGGCAAGAAAGACTTCCAATCATCCTGATCAGCAGACACAAAGCATCTCAAATAGGTCTCCAAGGTCTAATTAGTTCGCTCAGTTTGGCCATTAGTTTGAGGATGAAACGCCGAAGAAAAAGACAAATCAATGCCCATCCTAGCACAAAAGGCCCGCCAAAACCTAGAGACAAACTGAGAACCTCAGTCAGACACAATATTCTCCGGAATGCCATGCAAATGAACCACATGCTGAAAAAACAATGGAACCAGATCTGAGGAGGAAGGCAACTTAAGCAAAGGTACCAGATGGACAATTTTAGAGAACCGGTCACAGACAACCCAGATAACAGACATCTTCTGGGAAACAGGAATATCCGAAATAAAATCCATGGAAATATGCGTCCAGGGCCTCTCAGGGACCGGCAAATGCAAAAGCAACCCACTAGCGCGGGAACAGCAAGGCTTGGCTCGGGCGCAAGTCCCACAGGACTGCACAAAGCACGGACATCGCGCGACAAGGAAGGCCACCAAAAGGACCTAGCAACCAAATCTCTGGTACCAAAAATCCCAGGATGACCAGCCAACACTGAACAATGAACCTCAGAAATCACCTTACTTGTCCATCCATCAGGAACAAACAGCTTCCCCACAGGACAACGGTCAGGCCTATCAGCCTGAAATTCCTGAAGCACCCGCCGCAAATCAGGGGAGATGGCAGAAAGAATCACCCCTTCCTTAAGAATGCCAACCGGCTCAAGGACTCCAGGAGAATCAGGCGAAAAACTCCTAGAGAGGGCATCAGCCTTAATATTCTTAGATCCCGGAAGATACGAGACCACAAAATCAAAATGGGAGAAAAACAGGGACCATCGAGCCTGTCTAGGATTCAGCCGCTTGGCCGACTCGAGGTAAATCAGATTCTTATGATCAGTCAGGACCACAACCCGGTGCTTAGCTCCCTCAAGCCAATGTCGCCACTCCTCAAACGCCCACTTCATAGCCAACAACTCCCGATTGCCGACATCATAATTGCGTTCCGCAGGCGAAAACTTTCTGGAAGAAAAGGCACACGGTTTCATCAAAGAACCATCAGATTCCCTCTGAGACAAAACGGCCCCTGCCCCAATCTCAGAAGCGTCGACCTCAACCTGAAAAGGAAGAGAAACATCCGGCTGACGCAACACAGGGGCAGAAGTAAATCGGCGTTTAGGCTCCTGAAAGGCCTCAACAGCCGCAGAGGACCAATTCGTCACATCAGCGCCTTTCTTCGTCAAATCAGTAAGGGGCTTAACCACACTGGAAAAGTTGGCAATGAAACGGTGATAGAAATTAGCAAAGCCCAAAAATTTTTGAAGGCCCTTCACAGATGTGGGTTGAATCCAGTCATGAATAGCTTGGACCTTAACAGCATCCATTTCAATAGACGAGGGAGAAAAAATAAAACCCAAAAAAGAGACCTTCTGAACTCCGAATAGGCACTTAGACGCCTTCACAAACAAAGCATTATCACGAAGGATCTGGAACACCATCCTGACCTGCTTCACATGAGACTCCCAATCATCGGAAAAAATCAAAATATCATCCAAATATACGACCATGAATTTATCAAGATAATTGCGGAAAATATCATGCATGAAGGACTGGAACACAGATGGAGCATTAGAGAGCCCAAATGGCATCACAAGGTATTCAAAATGGCCTTCGGGCGTATTAAATGCAGTTTTCCATTCGTCACCCTGTTTAATACGAACAAGATTATATGCCCCTCGGAGGTCAATCTTAGTAAACCAACTAGCCCCCTTAATCTGAGCAAACAAATCAGTAAGCAAAGGCAAGGGGTATTGGAATTTGACCGTGATCTTATTAAGAAGATGATAATCTATACAGGGTCTCAAGGAGCCATCCTTCTTAGCAACAAAAAAGAAACCCGCTCCCAATGGTGACGAAGACGGACGAATGTGCCCTTTCTCCAAAGATTCCTTAACATAGCTCCGCATGGCGGCATGCTCTGGCACAGACAGATTGAAAAGTCGAATACCCAAAAGAAAATATTTACTAACCACAAATACCAAGACAATTTTTTAGAAAATCAATAAATTTTTATTATAAAACAGACATAGCACAATCAATAGCATTTTTATTAAAATATATCCATATATTTGGAATAGGTATAATCTAAAATAGAAAAACATATATATGCATGTGCAATATAGATCAGCATGTGGGGGGGCCAGGGCGTACAACACCTGATCGGCAGAAATAAAACAATATAAATAATATCACGGCTTAAAGAAAAAAGCAACCATTCACATTGAAATGTATGAGCACTATATATATATAATTAATATTAAATAAGTAACATTTCATGTGATGGTATAAATAAATAATGAATTAAATAATTTGTGTATGAAACAAAATTAAAAAATAAAAAATAATAAAAAATCAATAAAGATTATCCAATTATAATTATGCGCATATCCATATGTAATGAGTCTGTATCCGATGCATGATTGACGAATTGACAAAAAATATAAATATAAATAAATAAAACAGTGATATTGTAATTAATTAACGTGATATAAAAAATATATATTACAAACTATATGAATTAAAAAATTAATGTGCAAAAAATATATATAAATAAGTGTCAAAAAATATGTGTCGACTAATTAGAAAAAATAATAATAAAAACGTGAAATGTGTGTATTAGTGTTTAATATCTGTATATATATTATATATTGCAGTGATAAATTTGATAAAATGAACAATATGCATATAAGCAGAATTGAAATGTGGGAAAATATATATAGATTATATCACTCATCAGCCATGCATCAAACACAAAAAATGACACTTATTTATATATATTTTTTGCACATTAATTTTTTAATTCATATAGTTTGTAATATATATTTTTTATATCACGTTAATTAATTACAATATCACTGTTTTATTTATTTATATTTATATTTTTTGTCAATTCGTCAATCATGCATCGGATACAGACTCATTACATATGGATATGCGCATAATTATAATTAGATAATCTTTATTGATTTTTTATTATTTTTTATTTTTTAATTTTGTTTCATACACAAATTATTTAATTCATTATTTATTTATACCATCACATGAAATGTTACTTATTTAATATTAATTAATATATATATAGTGCTCATACATTTCAATGTGAATGGTTGCTTTTTTCTTTAAGCCGTGATATTATTTATATTGTTTTATTTCTGCCGATCAGGTGTTGTACGCCCTGGCCCCCCCACATGCTGATCTATATTGCACATGCATATATATGTTTTTCTATTTTAGATTATACATATTCCAAATATATGGATATATTTTAATAAAAATGCTATTGATTGTGCTATGTCTGTTTTATAATAAAAATTTATTGAATTTCTAAAAAATTGTCTTGGTATTTGTGGTTAGTAAATATTTTCTTTTGGGTATTTGCTTAGTGTGGAATATTTACTTTTTTGAATATTTTTCAATATTATTTGGTATTTCTTTTCTATATAGGATTTCTTCTCTAGATTGAAAAGTCGGCCTTTAGGGAACTTACAACCTGGAATCAAGTTAATAGCACAATCACAGTCCCTATGTGGAGGAAGGGAACTGGACTTGGGCTCATCAAATACATCCTGGAAATCCGACAAAAACTCAGGGACCTCAGAAGAGGGGGAAGAGGAAATTGACATCAAAGGAACGTCACTATGTACCCCTTAACAACCCCAACTAGTCACAGACATAGTTTTCCAATCCAGCACCGGATTATGTTCCTGTAACCATGGAAAACCCAGTACAACAACATCATGCAGGTTATGCAACACCAGAAAACGGCAATTTTCCTGATGTGCTGGAGCCATGTACATGGTCATCTGCGTACAGTACTGAGGTTTATCCTTGACCAATGGAGTAGCATCAATGCCCCTCAAAGGAATAGGGCTCTGTAAAGGCTGCAAGGAAAAACTACAGCGCCTGGCGAATTCTAAGTCCATTAGGTTCAGGGCAGCGCCTGAATCCACAAATGCCATAACAGAAAAGGACGACAATGAGCAAATCAGGGTCACAGATAAAAGAAATTTAGGCTGTACAGTACTAAAGGTAACAGACCTAGCGACCCTCCTAGTACGTTTAGGGCAATCAGAAATAACATGAGCAGAATCACCACAGTAAAAACACAGCCTATTCGGACGTCTGAATTCCTGCCGTCCTGTTTTAGTCAAAATCCTATCACATTGCATAGATTCAGGACTCTGCTCAGAGGACACTGCCATATGGTGCACAGCTTTGCGCTCGCGCAAACGCCGATCAATCTGAATAGCTAGAGACATAGACTCGCTCAAACCAGTTGGCGTAGGGAAGCCCACCATAACATCTTTAAGGGCTTCAGAAAGACCCTTTCTGAAAATAGCAGCCAGAGCATCCTCATTCCATTTAGTAAGCACAGACCATTTTCTAAATTTCTGGCAGTATAATTCTGCCGCTTCCTGACCTTGACACAAGGCCAACAGGGTTTTTTCTGCATGATCCACAGAGTTAGGTTCATCATACAATAATCCGAGCGCTTGAAAAAATACGTCTACATTCCGCAATGCCGGATCCCCTGATTCAAGGGAGAATGCCCAGTCCTGAGGGTCACCACGCAGCAAGGATATGATGATTTTTACTTGCTGAATGGGATTGCCAGAAGAACCGGGTTTCAAAGCAAAAAAACAATTTGCAGTTATTTTTAAAGTTCAAAAACTTGGATCTGTCTCCAAAAAACAAATCAGGAGTAGGAATTTTAGGCTCCAAAGACGGAGTCTGGACAACATAATCTTGGATACTCTGTACTCTTGCAGCAAGTTGATCCACACGAGAAAACAAACCCTGAACATCCATGCCAGAGCACAAATCCTGCACCACCCAAAGGTCAAGAGGAAAAAAAAGACAAAAAGAGAGCACAGAAAAAAAAATGGCTCAGAATTTTTTCCTTCTTTTTGAGATGCATTTAATTCATTTAGGGCCACTTGTACTGTTATGATCTGGTGGTTTAGGAGCAACATGGAACGAGCTCTGAAGGAAGTGGTATCTGTACTGACCGCAGTCCCTAAGCTCAACACAACACTAGAAGTAGCCATGGAATGCTCCTAACTCTCCCTAGGGCTAACTACCCCTAAAGATAGAAGCAGGAAAACTATCTTGCCTCCGAGAAAATCCACAAAGGATAGATTAGCCCCCCACAAATAATGACTGTGAGTGGAGAGGGAAAGGACATACACAGAATGAAACCAGGATGAGCACAGGAGGCCAGTCTAGCTAGATAGATAGGACAGGATGGAATACTGTGGGGTCAGTATAAAACACTACAAAAATCCACGCAGAGATTACAAAAATCTCCACACCTGACTAAAGGTGTGGAGGGTAAATCTGCTTCCCAGAGCTTCCAGCAACACAGAGTTAATTCATACTGATAAGCTGGACAAACATAAAAAGCACAGAACGGATAAGTCCACAATCTGTGGACAGAAAAGAGCAAGCAAGAACTTAGCTTTGCTGAACTGGTCAGGAAAACAGGGAAATCCAAAGAGATGTGAATCCAACCAGGAACCATTTACAAGTGGCACTGGCTGAAGGAAAAAGCCAGGCATAAATAGCCGAGCAGAAAAGACAATCAGTAGAAGCAGCTGCTGACAGCTAAATCCAAGGAGCAGCCATACCACTTGAAACCACAAGAGGGAGCCCAAGAGCAGAACTCACAAAAGTGCCACTTACAACCACCGGAGGGAGCCCAAGAGCGGAATTCGCAACATATACCTTGACGATTGGTGGAGCAGCTTAGTATACTTTTTTTGCAAAAAAAGTATCAACTAAATACCCTGTTTTTTCCATCTTTTGACTAGCACTTGCTTATTACTGTGATTTTTTTTACAACAGAGTATTTTTGACCTCACTGTGCTCTTTTGTGTCTTCAAGTTTCTTGGTGGTGTGTGAACAGGTTCCTACAGACTTGTTCAATGTGCAAGTAGCCCATGTGTTTCTGGTTCTATAATTGTTCTCTTGTTTCTACAAGACTAGGGAGTCCACCACTCCTTGTGGGTCATTTGCATCAAAGCTGTTCCATCGAGCATGTCCACATGTATATTCAGTCTCTGAACCCTGCTTATACAGGTACTATACAGATGACCAGGTTTTTAAATACATCAGATAGGGATTATATACATTAGGTAGGACTGCTCTACATGGGTATACCTTGACGATTGGTGGAGCAGCTTAGTATACATTTTTTTGCAAAAAAAGTATCAACTAAATACCCTGTTTTTTCCATCTTTTGACTAGCACTTGCTTATTACTGTGATTTTTTTTACAACAGAGTATTTTTGACCTCACTGTGCTCTTTTGTGTCTTCAAGTCTCTTGGTGGTGTGTGAACAGGTTCCTACAGACTTGTTTAATGTGCAAGTAGCCCATGTGTTTCTGGTTATATGTAGTATGTATGTACTATGTATTATGTTGTATGTATGTATGTATGTATGTAGATTGTATGTTGTATGTATGTTGTATGTATGTATGCTGTATGTATGTAGTATGTATGTTTGTGTTTGTTGTTTTTTTTACATTCAACACATTTGCCGGATGATGGGACTACTACTGTCAGATCATTGGCTAATGTGTCAATCAATGCCATTGTAGCAGGCATAGCTCAATGGGACTTGTAGTCCCATCGGACGATGCCTTCACACAAACACAAAAACCCCTAGTAGGCCGCACAGACCCCCGAGAGGCCCCTACAGACCCCTGGCAGGCCGCACAGACCCCTGGCAGGCTGCACAGACCCCCAGCAGGCTGCACCGACCCCCAGCAGGCCCGTACAGACCCCCAGCAGGCCACACAGACCCCCGAGAGGCCCGTACAGATCCCCAGCAGGCCGCACAGACCCCTGGAAGGCCGCACAGACCCCTGAGAGACCCGTACAGACCCCCTGCAGGTCACACAGACCCCCGGCAGGCCGCACAGACCCCTGATTGGCCCGTACAGAACCCCGGCAGGCCGCACAGACTCCCGAGAGGCCTGTACAGACCCCCGGCAGGCCCACACAGACCCCCCACGGTCCCACACAGACACGCAGTCTCCGCCTATGCACCACCCACACTCTTCCCCCCTTCAGAACAGGATGTACAAGGACAGAAAGGGCTTATTTTCATTCCGATATTTGTGTCCCATTGACTTGCATTGGTTTCCGGTATCGGTATCTGCGATATCCGATATTTTTTGGATATCGGCCAATCCAATCCGATTCCGATATTTCCCGATATCGGAAGGTATCGCTCAACACTAATACTGACTCCTGGGAAGAATCTGTACAGTTTGCGCTGTTCCCAGGAGACGGCCGTCAGCTCTGACCAATGCCGCCTGGTCTCCCTGAGATCAGCATGACCAGGCGATGGGAGTTGTATTCATCAGCAGCTGTGTAACTCCTGTGTAAAATAAAGAATTAAATTAAAAAAGTCTTATTGACACCTCTCCATTACTAACCCCTGGGCTTAATGACACCTGCCAATACAAAGGTGACATCAATCACAACCCTATTACCCAACTTGCCACCATCACAGGGCAAGTGGAAAGAGTGATGCTAGGCCCCATCTTATGGATACGCCATTTCTGGGGTGGCTGAAGGATGATGTTGGTAGCCTGTGGAGGGGCAATATCAATGACCCCTTCCCAGGCTATTGATATTAACTGACAGCTGTTTGTTTAGCCTTTGCTGGTTTGAATATTTAGGGGACCCTATGCCATATTTTTTAAAGTTCCCCGTAAATTCACCAGAAAAGGCAAAGCAAACATCTGTAAGCTGTTATCAATAGACTGGGAACCTTTTGGGATACTGCCCCCTGTTAGGGGTTGAGTTCCCACCTCTGCACAGGGGGGATCTCAAGCCATCTCCTCTGCGGTCTCCCATTCTTCTCCAGCCGCAGTGGAACCTGCTCAGCAGAGACGTCGGTCCCAGCATCTGGCTCAGCCTGATACTGTGCGGATGGTTTCTGCTGCTTTCCCAGGCTCAGCCATTGTAGCCAGTACTGGTCAGCGTTAAGCAGATGTCTCTGGGACTAAGTCCTGCTTTTTCCCTTCTGAGCATGCCCAGGGTAAGACCTCTCATTGGAGGTCAGGGGTCACATGCTCAGGTACTGCTGCAGCTCCCATTGGTCCTCTAGGAAGGTCCTGAAGTTGCTCTGGTATTGTAGCAGCTTCCATTTGTCCTCTAGGAAAGTCTTGAAGCTGCTGAAGCTATAACAGGTTTGCATGGCCATGCGCTAGTATCACTTCATGTTATGAGTTTGCTAATTGTGGTCGCTCCTGTATGATTGTATTCAGTGACCCATCTGAAAAAAAACCCTAGAATACCGACACCTCCGGTGATGAGTTTTTGTGTGCTTCTATGTGTGTGACCACTGACTGCCATCAGCTCAGCAGTTAGCTGTGTTCCCCTGTAACGCTAACAGGGCACAGCGTGTTCTTTTCTGTGTGACTCAGTGAAGTAACTGAGTTCACTTATACCGCCATATAGTGCCGTCATTTTCTAGCAGCAGGTTGCCTCCTGCACGGTGGACCCCAAGCTGCGCACCAATTATAGCATCCATATTTACTCTGTGCGTTCCGCCAGTCCTCCCACCCCCTTTCCCAGATTATTAAAATCAGCCCTTTCCCTCTGCTGGTTATGAAAATTGTGCAGAAGCCCGTGCAGTTTTTTTATTTAATTCTTTATTTTACACAGGAGTTACACAGCTGCTGCTGAATACAACTCCCAGCACTGTCACCTGTTCGCACTTTTTACAGGGAGACCAGGCAACAATGATGAGAGCTGCCCTCAGCAGCCAGCGTCTGGGAATATCGCAAACTGTACTGCTTCTTCCCAGCCGCTGGAGCGAAGACAACTCTCATCATGGTCTGCTCATCACGCTGATCTCAGCGTGAGCAGGAGACAATGATGAGAGCTGCCTTCAGCAGTCGGCACCTGGGAACAGCATGAACAGTACCGCTTGTTCCCAGGTGCCAATAGGTGTCACGTTCATGACACATGTGCGGCATGCATTGTCTGTGCTGACCAAAAAAAACTGACATGTCTCCAGGTTTTTGATACTGACACACTGTCTGTGTGAAAAACCTGACATGTGCTCACCACCATTGAATACAAAGAGTGCGCGTGTCTCCGTATTTGCGGCCCTTAAAAAATGGACCGCATATGGACCCAAAAACAGACGTGTGAAGAAGGCCTAAAGAGTATTGTAAAAGTGTTGCATGTAGTAGTGTTAGGCCGGAGTCACATTAGCGCATCACATCGATACACTAATGATACTCGGCTCCTGCTCTGCTGTAAGCGGGAGCTGAGTGTCAGTGCTCTGTGCTTCGATCCTCCCACAATATCTCCATCTCCTCCACTGCTGTCTTCCATGGGAATCACACTACACTCGATTGATATCCGAGTACAGTGCGATGTTTCACACACACCCATAGACTTTCTGTAAATTTTTTTTGATCCGATTGTAGCAGGTAAAAAAAAAAAAAAAAAAACAGAATTGAGAACACAAGCATAGGAGCACTGTTACTCGGCTCCCACTCAGAGCAGAGCTGGAGCCAAGTGTCATGAACATATCACATCCAATGCGAGAGCTAGTGTATCTCCGGCCTTCGACTGAATTCACATTGGCGTTCGGAGTTCCGTTTTTCTGTTCTGTTATACGAACAGTCAAAATGTATTCCTGTGAAAAATAGATCTGTCGTGTGACTGACACAAACGGCGGCGTCATTTGGTCTTGATTAACTATCATGGGATCCATTTGGTTTCTGTTCGGTTGGCTGTCATTTTACTGGGAAAAAATTGTGCAGTATACAGTAGCTTATTTTCTAGCAAAACTTGCGGAACATGCAACAAATCCTCCTAATAGAGGCTCTGACATAAGTGTGAGCGTAGTCTTACCCGCAGTATTTCTTTATAACTAAATCCATCCGTGAGATTGCATTGTACGCGGAGTGATATATATATCTGTCCCCTAGAGGGTGCTCTATGCTCATTAAATACACCTGAGAGAAAATTGGATTGGAAGAATTGGAAGTCCGCTTCTTGTTTTTACCTCAGGAAGCAGCACCTGTCTGTATCATGTTCTGTGGGTAAAGAGGTTAATGATAAAAGAAAAGGAACGTGTCAGCCTGTCACAACTGGTTTCTACCCCTGAGTGCATTGCTCAAGAAGCTCATTACTCTTCCATCCATTCATGCTCATTCAGTAAATCAATCCATATTTATGAGCCAGTTATATTGGCCTTAAATGGGACCTGTCACTTACCATATTTTATTTTTACCTGGTGTAAAGGCAGCCATTCTCCTAAATCTAGCGTTGCTTATTTTTTTTCTGTGAGCCTCTCAATTCCTTTGATATGGCCCTCTCTTCCCTGTACATAAATCTAAGGCTACTTTCACACTAGCGTCGTTCGACGCACGTCGCAATGCGTCGTTTTGCAGAAAAAACACATCCTGCAAAGTTGTTTGCAGGATGCGTTTTTTCTCCATAGGCTTGTATTAGCGACGCATTGCCACACGTCGCAACCGTCGTGCGACGGTCGCGTCGTGTTGTGGCAGACCGTCGGCACAAAAAAACATTGCTTGTAACATTTTTTGGTGCGTTGTGTCCACCATTTCCGACCGCGCATGCGTGGCCAGAACTCCGCCCCCTCCTCCCCGCAACTCACAATGGGGCAGCGGATGCATTGTAATAATGCATCCGCTGCCCCTGTTGTACTACGTTAACACAGGATGCGTCGGTACGTCGGCCCGACACAATGCGACGGGCCGGCGCTAGTGTGAAAGTAGCCTAACCTGGGAGTGGTAACTTGGGTAATCCAACTAGTTTTATAGATAAGGAAGACTGTGCCAGGCATAATTCCATACTTTGGAGGTGGAAGTGGTTCCCCTTACAAACTGGGCCCCAACAAGCTGCACTAACGTTATGTCCTCCCTATATAGCAAGTGACAGGTCCTCTTTAACCCCTTCACTTATACGTCAAAGGTCGCATCCCTGCCTTTATTGTGGGCTCTGACGCTGAGTCGCCATCTTTCCCAGCACATGACAGTTGACCCAATCAGCTGTCATGTGCTTCTAACATGTACCTCACTGACAGCGGCATATAACACGCCGCTGGTCAGAAGTGTGTCAAGTCCAGCCCATCGGCACCCCTGTCACGTGATCAGCGGGCGCTGATGGGTTGTCATGACAGCCGCAGGTCTGCAGAAGACTCTTTTGCCTGTCATCGTCAATCACACCACGGGTCGGCATTCATAGGAGATCGTGATTTTTGCAGCACATAGCAGTGCTGGGGGCCTGTTATGTGTAGCAATGACGACTGGATAATCACAGCTTCAAGTCTCCTAAGGGTACTATGGAAGCTAGTAAAAAAAAAAAAGTTACAAAAAATATTAAAAAAAAAAAAAAGTTTACCCCACTTTTTCTCCATTGAAAATAAAATAATAAAAAAATAGAAAATACACGTATTTGGTATTGTTGCTTTCAGAAATGTCCGATCTATCAAACTATAAAATAAATTAATCCGATCGTAATCGGTGCAACAAGAAAAAAAAGATCGAAAAGGCCAAAATCAAGTTTTTTGGCGCCACAACATTGCAATAAAATGAAGTAACAGGCGATCAAAACATTGTATCTACCCCAATATGGTATCAATAAAAATGTCAGCACAGGGCACATAAAATAAACCTTCACACAGATGCCTTCATGCAGATCACAAAAAATAGAGTTGCTACGGATCTTGAAAAATGGCGACATAAGCAAAAAGAAATTTCCTATACATTTTTTTTTACCTTTTAAATAAATAAGAACTTATAAGTGTTTGGTATCAATGAAATTATAATGACCTAGAAAATCATAATGGTAGGTCATTTTTAGCATTTATTGAACATAGTGAACATAGTAAGTAAAAAATTAAAAAAAATCAATTGGGGAATTGCACATTTTTTGCAATTTCACTGCAGTTTTTTCACACTGTCCAGTACACTATATGGTAAAATCAATGGTGTCGTTGAAATGTACACATGGCCATATTGCTGGAAATATAAAAAAAGTTATGGCTCTGTGAAGAAGGGGAGCAAAAAATGAAAACGCAAAAACGGAAAATACCAAGGTCATGAAGGGGCTAATATGGATGCGACTAATGAATACATAAATTTCAATATTTCTGTAAATGTTAAAAATGCATGGTACTTACTGTAGCGTTTTTTGATCAAAGAGCCCAACAGACATTTAACCACTTCAAGGTGTACCTTTTAATATGGATGGTCCCTAGCCACTATATGTCTTGCGTTTCCATGTGCCAAACCAGCCTTATCTGAATGGGGAATGGAAAGGAAACCAGGCATAGCTCTTCAGACACTTTAATCCAATGCAGAATTCTGAAATATATGAAATGTAGCTAAATCACAGCTTGGAATAAATAATTCAGGACCATATTTCCTTTCACATTATCTCAAGGAGATAAACCTATCCCCGCTAATATTTACCACAAAGGTGTACAACAGTTAGGGAATTTGTAGTTCTACTGGTCTTATTTGCATAGATTTCCCTAAATGAAAGGTGGAGTAGAGAAAGAGTTAACGCTTGAAATAATCTGAAGGACCTCAGCCCAAAGTACAGAGGTTAAGTATTATTTCTATACAGTTCCTTTCCAGCACTGCAATAAGTCAATATTTATCCATTATTGGTTGACATACAGGGCTAAAAGAGAGGAGAGAAATGATTTATAGATCAGAAGTGGCTTTTCCCCTGTGTGCTCACTGCTTTGTGGAGAAGAAGGGTGGGTCTCCTATGGACTTACGGAGATGATGGACAGAGAACATGTGACCACACAATGGAGACACACGACTGACCTCAGCCACTGGCTGCTATGTCTAAAAGTAATTTCCACTTCTTAAAGAGGTGGAAGAACAAGCTAGTAATAGGGTAAACAAACACCTGGGCTGTAATGTTACTCTTTGAGGAATGGATCTTGAGAGCCCTGGCTTTCTGCCTGCTAGACTAGACACACAAAACTGATAAAGGCCAAGTAGGAATTTCCAGACATTTCCAAGAAGCTCTTTCCTCTTTTCATTCATAAACATAACCCCAGACAGTTGATGAAGACAGAGATTACATGGCAACATCTATGGTTCCCAAACAATCAGATACAATCAGCTGAAATCATTAAAACAATGACTATAAATTGTTGGACATTTCTAAACAATATTTTGTTGAGTGTAGATAGCAATCATGATGAAGGGTGTATAAGGCTTCTTTCACACACACCGTGTTTTTTGCTGCCCGTTATTGCGGGTCTTTTTTGTGGGCCGTATTGCCGCAATTTTCAAGGGTCTGTTGCAATAAAGGACTGCAAAAAACTTGCAGATCGCTGTTTTCCAGGTTCCCAAAGTATAGCAAAAGTATTGGGGAAAAAAAGGCAGTCCTCAAAACCGGAAGTGACGGTGCACCGCAAAAACAACCTTCCGTTGTTTTTGCAGCCCCATTGATTTACTATGGGGGCCGTGTCCGTAGACCGTGAAAAAGATCGAGCAGGCTCAATCTTTTTTCACGCTGTAAATACGGCCCTCACGGCCAAACGGCGCACGGCACGCTGTGGAATTATTGCAGCCCGTTTTTGCAGCCCCATAGAAATCTATTGGGGCTGCCAAAATGGGCCATAAAATCACGGCAACTGTAAAAGAAGCCTTAAGTGTATTGATGGGGGTGCAGAGGTAGCAGTTGCGTCTACGGCCCAAGAATCCTCTGCCACATAAGAAGACACCATTATTATAGATGGCACATAGGGGCCCCGTTATACATTTTCCATTGTTAAGTGTTTAGAAATTCACTGAGGCATAAGTATGACGTGGAATAACCTGATCATAGATTCTAAAACATGTACGTTAATTAATTGGCTATTTTGCAGCACATTTCACAATTTGGAACTGAACTTTTTAGCAAATAACATTTGCTGCTCTTAAAATGGTTCGAAATTGGACAAAATTGTGGAACAGATAGGCAGAACAGTAGAGTAACAAAATAAGAATTACTTACGTGTTGAAGCCCCTTAATCTCCACCGGCACTTCTCCTCCTTTTGTTTACAGGACTGCATCGGTGATGACCATCTCCAACATGTGACCACTGTAGCCAATCATTAGTCTTAGCAGTCTTCTGCTGTCTATCTTAGCATCACTACTGAAGATAGTGATTGCACCAGGGGAAACTTGTTGTATATGGAAAGTTATTGCTGCAACCCTGAAAACAAAGACTGACGGAGGGAGCAATGGTACATAGAAGTCGTGCAGGTAAACAGAACAGAAGAGAAATAGCTAATTGTGAGAGGTGCCAAGAGTTGGAACTCTACTAATTGGATATTGATGTTCCACCGTAAGAAGAGAACATTGATATTCTGAATTCCATAAAAATGAGATGTCCACCTTGGGCAATCCTTGATTTTTTTGGACAGATTCCCCAGATTCTACCTGCTTCGGTATCCATCCATTGAGCATTCATAGCTGTGATTTAAGTGGCTTCATGTGCCCTAGGTGCTGAGTTCGAAAATACAAGACACTATCTTCGGTTTATTTAGCTACAAGACTGGGACAGTGAGCTAAATGTTTGATCTAGGTAAAGGAAAACTGTGAGTTTCTAAGGGGCTTCATTAAAGAAGGACTGCCCGCTTTGACTTAATAGAAACTTACCGTAATATACAAAATATAATGAGCCAATGAAAATAAGAAGAGGGGTCATAAAGAGTTCAGTGACAAATGAATTAAATAACAGTTTTATTAAAAAAAACACACATTTAGTGGCGTACCGTGTGTTCAACCACTACACAGGAGCTTAACAGAAGAGAGTTCACAGTATCACCTTAAAAAAAATGTTTATTGTGTATGTCAGTTTTCATGGCTCACAATTAGGCCGGTTTCACACGTCAGTGCCTCCGATACGTGTGGTGACAGTTTCCTCAGGTACCGGAGACACTGACACGTAGACACATTAAAATAAATGTGTCTCTGCAGATGTCAGCGTGTTTTCACAGACCGTGTGTCTATGTGCAAAACACAGAGACATGTCAGTGTTCGTGGGAGCGCACGGATCACACGGACCCATTAAAGTCAATGGGTGCGTGTAAACACGTACCGCACACGGATGCTGTCCGTGTGCTCTCTGTGTGCTTTTTTTAAAGTCATAGGGTTAAAATTGAAAAAAATTGTTTCAATACATGGACAGCACATGGATGATAAACATGGACACACGGATAGCACACGGATGACACACGGATGACCTACAGACACACGGGGACGGATAGCTCTGGGACTGTTTCTTCCGGTACCGGAAATATCTGGACATGTGAGACTGGCCTTAGGCCAGTTTCACACGTCAGTGTCTCTGGTACGTGTGGTGACAGTTCTCACGTACCGGAGACACTGACACACGTGCACCCATTCAAATGAACGGGACTATGCACATGTCAGCGTGTTTTCACAGACCGTATGTCCGTGGGCAAAACATGCTGACATGTCCATTTTTGAGCGACAGCACGGCTCACACGGACCCATACAGGTCAATGGGTGCATGTAAATACGTACTGCACACGGATGGTGTCCATGTGCTGTCCGTGCGTCATCCGTGTGCATTTTTAAAGTCATAGGGTTAAAATTGAAACAAATTGTTTCCATACACGGACACGCACACATGGACAGCACACGGATGCCACACGGATGGTATACATGGACAGATAGCACACGGATGTGACGGACACACGGACACGGATATCTCCAGTACCGCTTTTTCTGGTATCATAAATATCAGAACATGTGAAAACGGCCTTACAGGTGGATTAGAGTGCAAATTTAGGCAGGGGCGGACATATCATTGGTGCAATCTGGGCAACTGCACAGGGGCCCATGAGGTAAGGTGGCCACATACACCTCTAAAGCAGGTGGAATTGTGTATTATGATGTGCCACTGGACTGAAAAGGGCCCATATACGCATTGTTCTTACACAGGGACCCTCTTCCCATATTAGGGGGATGTATATGTTTAACTATTTAAGAGCAAGAGGTCCATAAATTCATGTATGGAGGCCCTCTCCTTGTGTACATGAGTCTTGTTACTTTCCTAAACTAGAGCAATTCTCACTTGTATCCTTCATCCAGACATCTGTAGAGCATGCAAATCTAAATTGGCGCGACCTTTACTTCTGCAAACATTTTATGTTAAAACCTTAACACTTCAGTTTATTTTTTTCCCCGAATCCACCCTAAGTGCAATCTGCAAAACCAATAAAAGAAAAAGGATAAACATAACGAGCGATGACATGTGAGCAATGTATAGAATCAGCTACTAGATGCAAATAACATTTTCATAGAACAGCCCTCAACTATGTATGGAAAATACACAGAGATTTGCATAGACGTTAATAATGTGTATTTTATTGCCCTTTTCTGTTGGGCTATCTGGTTAGCGGCATGCCTGATAGAGACTTTGTTGCCTCCCATGGCCTCTCTTCTCCTGTAGATGAGGTGTTTCTATACAAACTACAGCGTCCAGTTGTCATATTAATTATTACACAGGGTAATGACTGAAATAGTCAAAATAAGGAGGGGGTAAGGGAACTCAAGAGACGCCTTTCTTGGTGCTCAAAGATTTAGAAAAGGAAGGCTTACAACAAAGCATTAATTGGTCTGCAGAAATAGTCTGACAAGGCATGGAAGATAGGTTTCATACAGCCAGGCGATTGTGAAAGGGGGAAGAGGCTTGTGAATAGACCCCACGCTTCTTTTCTAAACTCTCTTGCTGAGCAAAAAATGGACTGCATCTTGAATACCGGCCTGATCTTGAATGCTATACCCAGCAGAGAAAGAAAAAAATGCACCATTTATTGGAAGTTTCTTCCAGCTATTCATGGTGTTGTGCGGGGAGAATCAGCTGGATTTGTTTACCATGAAAGACCCTTACTTTATTTTCTCTCCTCCGAGTAAAGAAAGACTCTGTCCTAGAACTCCGGCCAGTCCTACTGTAGCAAGATGATGTGTAACAAATGTACAGACGCTCCTAATGGACTGTAGTCGTGTACAGACGAACGACTTTATTCT
The DNA here is from genome assembly GCF_032444005.1 of Ranitomeya imitator. Lineage (NCBI taxonomy): Eukaryota > Metazoa > Chordata > Amphibia > Anura > Dendrobatidae > Ranitomeya > Ranitomeya imitator. The sequence continues at coordinate 199,128,800 of NC_091285.1, read as the reverse complement.
GCCAGTTCAGGAGAAGGTATTTAATGTAAATGGCTCTTTAAGAAAGAAGAAAGAAAAAAAAAACACACAGCTTATCCGTCTATATGGGACATCAAAAGGACTACATAGAGTGGCTGCTATGGGGGGTTCTAAGCTAATAAAATGGTGACACTTCAGGATTAAATAGAAAAAAAAGAAATAGAAAAAAAGGATTATTCTGGCTGGTAAAATGAGGTACACTTATCCCAGTCAGCCATACCCAACTCCTAATATTTAGAGGGTTCACAAACAATAATAATCATTGTGCTAATGTTGATTTGCTGAATATAAAACGCTTTATGTGATTGAATGGAAAAATATAAATTAACCCTGTCATGCCACAGCCCATTTTCCTTTTTGCCTTTCTATTTTTTCGCTCCCCTCCTTCCCAGAGCCATAAGTTTTTTTATTTTTCCGTCAATATGGCTGTGCGCAGGCTTGTTTTTTACGGGATGAGTTGTACTTTTGAACAACACCATTGGTTTTACCGTATCGTGTACTGGAAAACGGGGAAAAAAAATTGCAAATGCGGTGAAATTGCAAAAAAAGTTAAATTCCACAACTGTTTTTCGAGGGTTTTTTTTTTACCATGTGCTAAAACTGACCTGCTATTATGGTAATTACGAGTTCGTAGATACCAAACAAAAATGGGGGGGGGACCCCACACCGTTTTTAATGATTTAAGAAATTTAAAAAAATGGAGTGGGGCCCCTCTATTTTTGATAACCAGCCAAGATAATGCTGAAAGCTGAGGGCTGCAGCCCACAGCAGTCAGTTTTGCATGTGCTTGTTAACAAAAATAGAGGGGACCCCACTCCATTTTTTTTATTTTATTTATTTATTGTATCGGCGGGCACCATCTTATGATCACTCTCATCATCGTATGCCTGCTCTCACTGATAAGAGTGAGACCTGATGACTGAGTAGTACTCTCATCATACAACAACTGTGACCAGCGGTAACCTTTTTAACGCCGGTCACAGCTGCTGGCTCACACGTTGTCATCTATATGACAACATGGGAATCGCAGGATTCTGACCGTTAGCAATGAACGTATCGCTAATCAGAACCGGTGTTTCTCTCTCTGTCACACAGATGACCATGTGGGAAATGCCAGATGTTCAAGCTTCCTAACCCAAACAGTAGCGTGGACCTCATCTCATAGATGTGAGAACCATGTTGGGAACTTGTAACTCTGTTGAGATTAAGATCTTCCATTCCACTTTCTCAGGTGAATTCTGTCTTTTCAATCCAGGTTGGTGAGTGAATAGTCCTCTGTTAAGGAAGATGGATTTTAGTATACTTCACCCAAGTTTCATGGCTCAATCTATTTGGTAAAATCTGTAAAGATAAAAAATTTCAAACATTGTCCAATCCATTTTTCTCGTCTGAAACTTCTCAGACCAGTTAATTTGTTATGCCACATGACAAACATTGGTGGCATACTTCTGTAATCCTTGCTGATCAGTAGAAAAAAATAATAACAGCAGCACTATCAAAGCTCTGTGTCACTCAGTCACCTGCTCATTGTGCCTTTCCAGGTGGTTGCTTAGTCATTCTTTACAGTCAATTATATTTGGTAACAATTAGGGATATGCATAGATATCTTGGGGCCCCATAACATTGTTCTGAATTGGGCCACCTACATTTTGGCCCCTCTGCAACCATCACAAAAACCAATCAGGTCCCCATGCTTGTGGCATGAAATCCCAATATAGGTGACAGAGGGGTTGGGGTCCTTTATCTAACCACTTAAATGCTGTGGTAGCTGTTCACCATAGCATTTAAGGAGTTAAACTACTGTGGATCAGAACTACTGACAGGAGATAGTTAATTTACAAAGCATTTGCACCCGCCAGTAGCGTCTGCTTTGAAAGCTATATCTGATCTCAGCAGTGCAACGATGAGCAAGTGAATTCACTTCATACATCTCCTTCATAACCTAACTCAGTCATAAATATTCAGCAGATGCCAGGAGAAGTGAGAGGAGAGGACACCTGCCATTGAATGGGGCTGCATTGTTCTGCATTGGCCCCATATTAGCTGTGTTGCATGGCACCATTGCCAGGGTACTGTTTGTTCCTGTTGGAAACTAGTGACATATACTGGCGATATGCCACCAATTTATGTAATAAGACAGCCCCTTCAATTAATATTTCCAATAAAATTTGATGTGGCGCCCCTGACAGTCCAGTCGCCACAGAGGTACTGCACCTCATCCAGAGGTGTGGTATCCCACTCTCGGGTAAGGTGAAGGCACTACCCAGGACTCTAACACTAGCATCCAACACCACACCAATCCAGTCAGGGCATCTGGGCATACCCCAAGGGAGGATGGCCTCATCCCAGTCTGGAGAGGGTTACTAGGTAGAGGGTGTGGGTGAAGAGAGTAGAGATGTCATAGAAACAAGAAGGAGGAGTTAGTTAGAGGGGTAGACTGTTGGAGCTGGGGACTTGAGCAGTGAGGAGCTTGTCCCACCACCAGAGAACAAAGAAAGAGAGAGAGAAGCTCCTGACTGAAGGAAGAGAGAGAAGGGGTCCTAGGGGCACGAGTAGTGAGCAATCCACCTGTGGGGCCCACATCCATGCTGACCATCGCCAGGTGGAGGGACCAGGTTGCAGTGGCGAACTGGCCCCTAAGACTAGTGGAGAATACAAGGCTTAGCTAGCAAGCCGGAGGCTGTGGTATCTGTATGTGCCACAGCTACATTCACACATATTCGCTGAAAAGGCAGCCACATAGGACCCAGGAGACTCAGAGGATGTTGCCCAACAAGGTCCGCGGCTGCTGGCTTGGGACACTGTGTGTGAAGGCGCAGGGCAGGAGAGGAGGGAAACTAGAGCAGTGAGACGGCCAGGAAAGGGTCATAAGAGAGGAGTCCTGGAGAAGTGTACCCCAAATCATCTGGGGGTTGGCTAGACCACAGACCCGGAGAACACAGCACACGGCTGGAGACAGTAATCTGCAGAACTGTGAGTAAAGCATTGAAAACTGCACTCAGCTGTGTCCTCTGAATTATTCCTGCGTCACTTGCCCTGCACTAGAACTACCACAACCACCATCATCACAATTAACACCTATATCTGCCCTGGGGACTAGCTCTGCCCGTGGAGAGCTGAAACATCTTAGCTGCATCACTAACTGCCCCAGTGGATCTGAATTGCAGCGTTGGCCATATTGACCGAGTACCATGGGTGGCGTCACGAACAATTCCCCTATAAACTTTATTTCCCCTTTTAATTCATTGACCCTTTTATTGGACGCCCAGGGTCACAGACCAGATAACTGCTGCAGTGACCACATCCATTTAAGAACCGGCCCGGTTCGGAGTACCCCACGGCCCTGGCAGGCTCTCCTTTGATCTAACCTGGGTGTTCCCCTCTAGTATACAACTACTTGATTTGTATTATTGGTAGTAATATGAAGCCAGATCTCTACTAAAAAACTAGTTAGACCATGATAATATATTATACTGTAAATGTTTGCAACCTGTGACCTCAAATATTGTAGGGCACTGTGTCTACTGTTTATATATCTAAAATTACTGAATACTGGACCTACCAATGCCTATAACAATGCTTTTCACTTCCGAGTTAGCTTTAATGAGCACTTTTATTTTATGGATGTTCAAAGTTCATTCATGAAAGGTTTCTTCTGAGGTATTTGCATTCATATCTATCTGATCTTTTCAGTAAGTTATTACCCTCATACACAGACGATTCAACTGCTGCTAGTTTTTACAATAATCTAAGGGGTGTATTGCACACATCTATGTTAGTCAGGGTATGTATAAAGTTCCTTTCCACTGTAGACACCGGAAAAGTCCCACTGAAATCTCCACCACTAAATACCTCTGTAGACTGCATCTTAAAATCAGTGCAGATATGCAGACATTTTACCCTTTCAGGCACGAAGCATGAATTTGCTCAGTTACATCTACAGCATAAACTGATTTGTTGTTAATTTCAAATCTGCAGCGCGGGTCAGGTTACAATGCAGATATTCTGTGCAAAATTTGCTTAACATTTCCATAACAATGCTGATAGTGTAGTACACAACAAATTTAAAAAATCCAGGCCGTACCGTACATACCGTAAGGCCTCATTCAGACGTCAGTGATTTTTCTCATGCATAAAGCCATAAAAAAATAAATAACAAATTACAATCCTTCTGCTGTCCATAAGTAGTGGTCCTGGGGCAAGACTACTAACATTATAGTGCCTACGTCAATAAACATGAGAGTGTCATGAACAAAGAGAGTCATGCTAGCTCGGACGTCGCCCGGATTAATAAGGCCCGCGTCAGATGTTGAGGAACCAGGACAATCTGATGATAAATGGGTTTGATAGACAGATATGGGATAGATGGATAGATATGGGATAGATAGATACAGTAGATAGATATTAATTTAATGTACTGTACATCTATTAAATAGAATTCTTGGAACATTTATTGAACCCCACATGTCTGACTTGTAAGGGTCTTTGTCCCCTTGGATGACATGATGGCAGGGGACACCTACTGTCTCCTTCCCCATAATCCTGTAGAATATAAACCAGCAAGGGCAGGGTACTCTCCCCTCTGTATCAGTCTGTTATTGTTAGTCTGTTTACTGTAATTTGTATGTAACCCCTTTCATGTACAGCACCATGGAATCAATGGTGCTATATAAATAAATAATAATAACAATAATAATGTTGGAAGTGCAGGGGTTAAATTATGAAGACCTGTTGTGTGTCAGGCAGCAGGGAGGGGGAACCTCCCGTGACATCACACATCAGACTGACACTTCATGGCCAGGCACAGGGTGATCTCCTGATAAGTGAGTTCCTATCTTGATATGGTGCTCAGACTGGCGGCACTGCCAGCGCTCGGCAGCTTGATCACAGATCTCTGAGTGACTAATAGGCCGGCATTGCTTTTATACCTTCCTTTTTGCCCTATAATCTATCTGGTCACTGCGGTGGTGACAGGTGCCTGGGACATAGGTCACCCAACATCAACAAATGTCTTGTGGTCACCTCCCAACATCAACAAGGTCTTGTTACCTGTGGCGACCTGTGAATGTATATACACATATTGGTACAGAAGTAGGCATTTAGTTTAAACAGTCTAAATAATAAGTGAAAAATGAAAATGGACTAATATGGCAGATACGATGTATCCGCTGAAAAGAATGGACTGACTGTCAGTTATTTGAGGGTTACATGTCATAAAGTGGTTTATGCTTGTATAATAAACCAGAAATGTACTCGTTTAAAGGAAGACATTCTTGATGTATGTTTTATCGCTGCCAAGTGAGTGTACCCAAACCCGATTAGTGATCGCTACATCACAATAGATATAGATATTTACAGACATATACATAGAGGGTGAAGTAAGTATTAAACACGTCACTAGTTTTTCTTTTTGTAATTCTTTTAATCTTCCTTTTTGTAATTTTTAAAATGTAAAAAATTGCAATATATATATATATTTTTTTTTTTTTTTGCCTGAAATACAAAGGATTTGTGTCATCTTTAACTTTAGACCTTTTAGAGTAATTTTGACTAGGAGTGCCCAGTCTAAACTTTTATATGCAACCGACATGCACCTGGTTGATGGACATAGATGAATAGGCCAATTTATGTGCTAAGAACCTTCACTTTCATCATTCTATTTAAGCAAAAATGCAGTTTAGATCTCATGAACTCACTGTTTGCATATATTTTGGCCCTTACAGAGTTCTGCTTTGTTCTTTTTTTGTATGTTGTGCAGTCATTGCAGTTTGAACCTGTTCACACTATATGGAGAGGCTGATCAATTTTTTTGCAGTTTCCTATTGGAGGTTGTAACGGCCTAATTTTCTGACTCTGTCCTCCTCACATCAGCCCAAGGGTGCTTTTAAAGGGAACCTGTCACCACCCCCCCCCCCCCCTCAGGCGTTTGTAACTAAAAGAGCCACCTTGTGCAGCACTAATGCTGCATTCGGACAAGGTGGCTCTTTATGCTCCTTGCACACGCTGAAATAAACACTTATAAAATGTGCCCTTTCATACCATGAAATCGCCAGCGAGGTGGGTCTTTTCCCCCTAATGAGACGCAGCACAGCCGTCATTCATACCCTCTTGGCGCCACGCGCCACCTCCTCAGTGTTGTTTGAATCTGTGCCGGAGCCTGCGCTGTTATGTTAACCCTTGGGCATGCGCAGCTTGATGTCAGGCTGACTGCGCCTGTGCGGCCGTGCTGCCCGAAATCCCGCGCCGCAGTGTCTTCTGATTTATTCACACTTTGGGGCTGGGATTCATGGGCATGCGCAGTGCATATCTACGCCTCTCACTCATCTCCTGTTATGGACCTGGTGGTTAGGAGCATCCGGCACGACCTGATAGTTAAACTCACACAGGACAAGCTCTGGGATGTGGGAGCTCTGCTGACCGCAGGCCCTAATCCTATCACAACAACTAGAAATAGCCGTGGAGCGTGCCTGACTCTCCCTAGACGCCTCTTCACAGCCTAAGAGCTAACTAGCCCTAGAGAAGAAAATAAAGCCTACCTTGCCTCAGAGAAATTCCCCAAAGGAAAAGGCAGCCCCCCACATATATTGACTGTGAGTAAAGATGAAAGTCACAAACACAGAAATGAAACAGGATTCAGCAAAGGGAGGCCAGACTTACTAAACAGACAGAGGATAGGAAAGGTATCTTTGCGGTCAGCACAAAAAACTACAAAAGACCACGCAGAGTGTGCAAAAAGACCCCCGCACCGACTTACGGTGCGGAGATGCCACTCTGCATCCCAGAGCTTCCAGCTAGCAAGACAAAATCATGATAACCAGCTGGACAAGGAAACAATGAACAAATAATAACTATCAGGAACTTAGCTTCTGCTGGAGAAGACAGGTCACCAGAAAGATCCAAGAGCGAACTGAACCAATGCAGGAACATTGACAGCTGGCATGGAGTAACGATCTGAGTGGAGTTAAATAGAGCAGCCAACCAAAGGATAAACCACGTCACCTGTGTAAAGAACCTCAGAAGCAGCAGCTTCACTCACAGCCACCAGAGGGAGTCCATGGACAGAACTCGCCGAAGTACCATTCACGACCACAGAAGGGAGTTTGACAACAGAATTCACAACAGTACCCCCCCTTGAGGAGGGGTCACCGAACCCTCACCAGAGCCCCCAGGCCGATCAGGATGAGCCAAATGAAAGGCACGAACTAGATCGGCAGCATGAACATCAGAGGCAAAACCCAGGAATTATCTTCCTGACCATAACCCTTCCACTTGACCAGGTACTGGAGTTTCCGTCTCGAAACACGAGAATCCCAAATCTTCTCCACCACATACTCCAACTCCCCCTCGACCGACACCGGGGCAGGAGGATGAACGGAGGGAACATAGGCGCCACGTATCTCCGCAACAACGACCTATGGAACACATTATGGATAGCAAAAGAAGCTGGAAGGTCCAAACGAAATGACACAGGATTAAGAACTTCAGAAATCTTATATGGCCCAATGAAACGAGGCTTAAACTTAGGAGAGGAAACCTTCATAGGAACATGACGAGATGACAACCAAACCAAATCCCCAACACGAAGTCGGGGACCAACACAGCGCCGGCCGTTAGCGAAACGTTGAGCCTTCTCCTGGGACAATGTCAAATTGTCCACCACATGAGTCCAAATCTGCTGCAACCTGTCCACCACCGTATCCACACCAGGACAGTGCGAAGTCTCAAACTGCCCTGAAGAGAAACGAGGATGGAAACCAGAATTACAGAAAAAAGGAGAAACTAAAGTAGCTGAGCTGGCCCGATTATTAAGGGCGAACTCAGCCAAAGGCAAGAAGGACACCCAATCATCCTGATCAGCAGAAACAAAGCATCTCAGATATGTTTCCAAAGTCTGATTAGTTCGTTCGGTTTGGCCATTAGTCTGAGGATGGAAAGCTGAAGAAAAAGACAAATCAATGCCCATCTTAGCACAAAAGGACCGCCAAAACCTCGAAACAAACTGGGAACCTCTGTCCGAGACGATGTTCTCTGGAATGCCATGCAAACGAACCACATGCTGGAAAAACAATGGCACCAAATCAGAGGAGGAAGGAAATTTAGACAAGGGTACCAAATGGACCATCTTAGAGAAGCGATCACAAACCACCCAAATGACCGACATCCTTTGAGAAACAGGGAGATCAGAAATAAAATCCATGGAAATATGCGTCCAGGGCCTCTTCGGGACCGGCAAGGGCAAAAGCAACCCACTGGCACGAGAACAGCAGGGCTTAGCCCGAGCACAAGTCCCACAGGACTGCACAAAAGAACGCACATCACGTGACAAAGAAGGCCACCAAAAGGATCTAGCCACCAAATCTCTGGTACCAAAGATTCCAGGATGACCAGCCAACACCGAACAATGAACCTCAGAGATAACTCTACTAGTCCATCTATCAGGGACAAACAGTTTCTCCGTAGGACAACGGTCAGGTCTATCAGCCTGAAACTTCTGCAGTACGCGCCACAAATCAGGGGAGATGGCAGACAAAATTACCCCCTCTTTAAGAATACCCGGAGAGTCAGGCACAAAACTCCTTGACAGGGCATCAGCCTTCACATTCTTAGATCCCGGAAGGAATGAAACCACAAAATCAAAACGGGAGAAAAAGAGCGACCATCGAGCCTGTCTAGGATTCAACCGTTTGGCAGACTCGAGATAAGTCAAATTCTTGTGATCCGTCAAGATCACCACGCGATGTTTAGCTCCTTCAAGCCAATGTCGCCACTCCTCGAATGCCCACTTCATGGCCAACAACTCTCGATTGCCAACATCATAATTGTGCTTAGCAGGCGAGAATTTTCTAGAAAAGAAGGCACATGGTTTCATCACCGAGCCATCAGAACTTCTTTGCGACAAAACAGCCCCTGCTCCAATCTCAGAAGCATCAACCTCGACCTGAAACGGGAGCGAAACATCTGGCTGGCACAACACAGGGGCAGAAGAAAAACGACGCTTCAACTCCTGAAAAGCCTCTACAGCCGCAGAGGACCAATTGACCACATCAGCACCTTTCTTGGTCAAAATCAGTCAACGGTTTAGCAATACTAGAAAAATTAGCGATGAAGCGACGGTAAAAATTAGCAAAGCCCAGGAACTTCTGCAGGCTCTTCACAGATGTCGGCTGAGTCCAATCATAAATGGCCTGAACTTTAACAGGGTCCATCTCGATAGTAGAAGGGGAAAAAATGAAACCCAAAAATGAAACCTTCTGAACTCCAAAGAGACACTTTGACCCCTTCACAAACAAGGAATTCGCACGAAGGACCTGGAACACCATTCTGACCTGCTTCACATGAGACTCCCAATCATCCGAAAAGACCAAAATGTCATCCAAATATACAATCATGAATCTATCCAGGTACTCTCGGAAGATGTCATGCATAAAGAACTGAAACACAGATGGAGCATTAGAAAGCCCGAATGGCATAACCAGGCACTCAAAATGGCCCTCGGGCGTATTAAATGCTGTTTTCCATTCATCGCCCTGTTTAATTCGCACAAGATTATACGCCCCTCGAAGATCTATCTTGGTGAACCAACTAGCCCCCTTAATCCGAGCAAACAAATCAGACAGCAGCGGCAAAGGATACTGAAATTTGACTGTGATCTTATTAAGAAGGCGGTAATCAATACAAGGTCTCAAAGAGCCATCCTTCTTGGCCACAAAAAAGAACCCTGCTCCCAATGGTGACGACGACGGGCGAATATGACCCTTCTCCAAGGATTCCTTTATATAACTCCGCATAGCGGCGTGCTCTGGCACAGATAAATTAAACAAACGGCCCTTAGGAAACTTACTACCAGGAATCAAATTAATAGCACAATCGCAATCCCTATGAGGAGGTAGGGCACAGGATTTGGGCTCTTCAAATACATCCCGGTAATCTGATAAAAACTCAGGGACTTCAGAAGGAGTGGAAGGTGAAATTGACAACAATGGAACATCACCATGTACCCCCTGACAACCCCAGCCGGACACAGACATATATTTCCAATCCAACACTGGATTATGGACCTGTAGCCATGGCAACCCCAAAACGACCACATCATGCAGATTATGCAACACCAAAAAGCGAATATCCTCCTGATGTGCAGGAGCCATGCACATGGTCAGCTGGGTCCAGTATTGAGGCTTATTCTTGGCCAAAGGCGTAGCATCAATTCCTCTCAATGGAATAGGACACTGCAAGGGCTCTAAGAGAAACCCACAACGCTTAGCATACTCCAAGTCCATCAAATTCAGGGCAGCGCCTGAATCCACAAATGCCATGACAGAATACGATGACAAAGAGCAGATCCAAGTCCATCAAATTCAGGGCAGTGGCGTAGGAAGGGGGGTGCGGGGGGGCGGGCCGCCCCGGGCGGCATAATGCGGGGGGCGGGCATCTAGCCCTGCTGGCACAAGCATCTTTTCATTCAGTGCAGGGCCAGGCAGTGCAGGCACATCGGGGTTAAGAATGCAGCGTGACTTTGTTTGTGGGCGGAGAGAGCACTTCTCCTGCTCTGCTCCTCCGCCCGCCCCTCGCTGGCTGCTGTGAAGTGAACACTTATTAGGACAGGCAGATTCTGGAGGAGCTCCTTCCTTGCCGCCCTGAGTGAGTGCGATGTATCTTTGTATTCTGACAGTCTGGGTGACCTGGGGCGGCCACAGCTGATATATACAGGTCCTTCTCAAAAAATTAGCATATAGTGTTAAATTTCATTATTTACCATAATGTAATGATTACAATTAAACTTTCATATATTATAGATTCATTATCCACCAACTGAAATTTGTCAGGTCTTTTATTGTTTTAATACTGATGATTTTGGCATACAACTCCTGATAACCCAAAAAACCTGTCTCAATAAATTAGCATATTTCACCCATCCAATCAAATAAAAGTGTTTTTTAATAACAAACAAAAAAACCATCAAATAATAATGTTCAGTTATGCACTCAATACTTGGTCGGGAATCCTTTGGCAGAAATGACTGCTTCAATGCGGCGTGGCATGGAGGCAATCAGCCTGTGACACTGCTGAGATATTATGGAGGCCCAGGATGCTTCAATAGCGGCCTTAAGCTCAACCAGAGTGTTGGGTCTTGCGTCTCTCAACTTTCTCTTCACAATATCCCACAAATTCTCTATGGGGTTCAGGTCAGGAGAGTTGGCAGGCCAATTGAGCACAGTAATACCATGGTCAGTAAACCATTTACCAGTGGTTTTGGCACTGTGAGCAGGTGCCAGGTCGTGCTGAAAAAATGAAATCTTCATCACCATAAAGCATTGACCCTGCCCTTGATGAAACACAGTGGACCAACACCAGCAGCTGACATGGCACCCCACACCATCACTGACTGTGGGTACTTGACACTGGACTTCAGGCATTTTGGCATTTCCTTCTCCCCAGTCTTCCTCCAGACTCTGGCACCTTGATTTCCGAATGACATGCAAAATTTGCTTTCATCAGAAAAAAATACTTGGGACCACTTAGCAACAGTCCAGTGCTGCTTCTCTGTAGCCCAGGTCAGGCGCTTCTGCCGCTGTTTATGGTTCAAAAGTGGCTTTACCTGGGGAATGCGGCACCTGTAGCCTATTTCCTGCACACGCCTGTGCACGGTGGCTCTGGATGTTTCCACACCAGACTCAGTCCACTGCTTCCTCAGGTTCCCCAAGGTCTGGAATCGGTCCTTCTCCACATTCTTCCTCAGGGTCCGGTCTCCTCTTCTCGTTGTACAGCGTTTTCTGCCACATTGTTTCCTTCCAACAGACTTACCATTGAGGTGCCTTGATACAGCACTCTGGGAACAGCCTATTTGTTGAGAAATTTCTTTCTGGGTCTTACCCTCTTGCTTGAGGGTGTCAATGATGGCCTTCTTGACATCTGTCAGGTCGCTAGTCTTACCCATGATGGGGGTTTTGAGTAATGAACCCGGCAGGGAGTTTATATAAGCCTCAGGTATCTTTTGCATGTGTTTAGAGTTAATTAGTTGATTCAGAAGATTAGGGTAATAGGTCGTTTAGAGAACTTTTTCTTGATATGCTAATTTATTGAGACAGGTTTTTTGGGTTATCAGGAGTTGTATGCCAAAATCATCAGTATTAAAACAATAAAAGACCTGACAAATTTCAGTTGGTGGATAATGAATCTATAATATATGAAAGTTTAATTGTAATCATTACATTATGGTAAATAATGAAATTTAACACTATATGCTAATTTTTTGAGAAGGACCTGTATATACTTCAGCAGCCGCCCAGGCCCCCAGCACCTGTCCTGTATATGTATATACTGTATCTGTACAGCCTGCATGACAGTATATATAATATATATACAGGACAGGTGCTGGGGGCCTGGGCGGCTGCTGAAATATATACACTGCACAGTACCATCACTCCCCTGTATATATACACTGCACAGTACCACTGCCCTGTATATATACACTGCACAGTACCACTCCCCTCTATATATACACTGCACAGTACCATCACTCCCCTGTATATATACACTGCACAGTACCACTGCCCTGTATATATACACTGCACAGTACCACTCCTCCTGTATATATACAGTGCACAGTACGACTCCTGCTGTCCTGTATATATACACTGCACAGTACCACTCCTGCTGTCCTGTATATATACACTGCACAGTACCACTCCTCCTATCCTGTATATATACACTGCACAGTACCACTCCTCCTGTATATATACACTGCACAGTACCACTCCTGCTGTCCTGTATATATACACTGCACAGTACCACTCCTCCTGTCCTGTATATATACACTGCACAGTACCACTCCTCCTGTCCTGTATATATACACTGCACAGTACCACTCCTCCTGTCCTGTATATATACACTGCACAGTACCACTCCTCCTATCCTGTATATATACACTGCACAGTACCACTCCTCCTGTATATATACACTGCACAGTACCACTCCTGCTGTCCTGTATATATACACTGCACAGTACCACTCCTCCTGTCCTGTATATATACACTGCACAGTACCACTCCTCCTGTCCTGTATATATACACTGCACAGTACCACTCCTCCTGTCCTGTATATATACACTGCACAGTACCACTCCTCCTGTCCTGTATATATACACTGCACAGTACCACTCCTCCTGTCCTGTATATATATACTGCACAGTACCACTCCTCCTGTATATATACACTGCACAGTAACACTCCTCCTGTCCTGTATATATACACTGCAGAATTTGCAATAGCTGTCACTCATGTTAGAAGTGAAATCTGGCATTGTACTATACCTAGATTTCTCTGCCGTATCTGGGCATCATGAATCGTGGTATGTGTTAAAGGGGGGACCCACTGAGACTCTTTTGCCCGGGGCCCTCAAAAACCTGGATCCAGCCCTGGGGGTGGGTCACTGGGCCGGCGCTGCAGCTGTTTAACGCTATTGACGTGCGGGCCCGCGCCCGCACGTCAATAGTTAACAGCCGCCAGCCAATCTGAGGCTGGCAGCTGACGTCAGTCCCAGTGTGCATGTCGCCGGCGTCTGACATCATTGTCAGTCGCCGGCGAGTGCAAGTTTCAGCTGCGTGGAAAGAGCAGGAGCGCGATCAGGTAAGCAGAACTTGTTGTTTTTTTTTGCAGTCCCGATCATGTGATGGTAACATTCACCGGCGAAACAATTTAACTTCTCCATCTGAGGTCTTATTCCTGCTGGGGGGGGGGGGGGGGGGGGCGCCAAGCTCGGGAGCAGCCCCGGGCGGCAAAAGCTCTAGCTACGCCTCTGATTCAGGGCAGCGCCTGAATCCACAAATGCCATAACAGAATAGGACGACATAGAGCAAATCAGAGTAACGGACAAAAGAAATTTAGACTGTACCGTACCAATGGTGGCAGACCTAGCGAACCGCTTAGTGCGCTTAGGACAATCGGAGATAGCATGAGTGGATTCACCACAGTAAAAACACAGCCCATTCCGACGTCTGTGTTCTTGCCGTTCAGCTCTGGTCAAAGTCCTATCACACTGCATAGGCTCATGCCTATGCTCAGAGAATACCGCCAGATGGTGCACAGCTTTGCGCTCACGCAAGTGCCGATCGATCTGAATGGCCAAGCACATAGACTCATTCAGACCAGCAGGTGTGGGAAATCCCACCATGACATCCTTAAGGGCTTCAGAAAGACCCTTTCTGAAAATTGCCGCCAGGGCACACTCATTCCATTGAGTAAGCACAGACCACTTTCTAAACTTCTGACAGTACACCTCCGCTTCATCCTGACCCTGACACAAAGCCAGCAAGATTTTCTCTGCCTGATCCACTGAATTTGGTTCATCATAAAGCAATCCAAGCGCCAGAAAAAACGCATCAACATCACGCAATGCAGAATCTCCTGGCGCAAGGGAAAATGCCCAGTCTTGAGGGTCACCACGCAACAAAGAAATAATGATTTTTACTTGTTGAACGGGGTCACCAGAGGAGCGGGGTTTCAAAGCTAGAAACAGTTTACAATTATTTTTGAAATTCAGAAACTTAGATCTATCCCCAGAAAATAAATCAGGAATAGGAATTCTAGGCTCTAACATAGGATTCTGAACCACAAAATCTTGAATGTTTTGTACCCTTGCAGTGAGATGATCCACACAAGAGGACAGACCTTGAATGTCCATATCTACACCTGTGTCCTGAACCACCCAAAGGTTTAGGGGAAAAGAAAGACAAAACACAGTGCAAAGAAAAAAAAATGGTCTCAGAACTTCTCTTATCCCTCTATTGAGATGCATTAATACTTTGGGCCAGCTGTACTGTTATGGACCTGGTGGTTAGGAGCACCCGGCATGACCTGATAGTTAAACTCACACAGGACAAGCTCTGGGATGTGGGAGCTCTGCTGACCGCAGGCCCTAATCCTATCACAACAACTAGAAATAGCCGTGGAGCGTTCCTGACTCTCCCTAGACGCCTCTTCACAGCCTAAGAGCTAACTAGCCCTAGAGAAGAAAATAAAGCCTACTGTTGTTAATTCTGTGGCAGAGCTCCCTCCTGTGGTCACAAGTGGTACTTCGGCTGATTCTCTCTGTGAGCTTCTGTTGGTGGAGGGAAGTGGTACTGCGGCTTCTGAGTTTCCTCCCTCAGGTGATCTGGTGAGGCCGTTAGGTGCTTCTCTACTTAACTCCACCTAATGCTTTGATCCTGGCTTCCTGTCAATGTTCCAGTGTTGGACTTGCTTTTCCCTGGATCATTCCTGTGGCCTGCTGCTCTGCATAGCTAAGTTCTTCTTTGCTATTTGTTTGCTATTTTTTCTGTCCAGCTTGTCTAATTTGTTGCTGGAAGCTCTGGGACGCAAAGGGTGTACTTCCGTGCCGTTAGTTCGGTACGGAGGGTCTTTTTGCCCCCTTTGCGTGGTTTTCTTTAGGGTTTTGTGTAGACCGCAAAGTTACCTTTTCTATCCTCGATCTGTTAAGAAAGTCGGGCCTCACTTTGCTGAATCTATTTCATCTCTACGTTTGTCTTTTCATCTTAACTCACAGTCATTATATGTGGGGGGCTGCCTTTTCCTTTGGGGTGTTTCTCTGAGGCAAGGTAGGCTTATTTTCTATCTTCAGGCTAGTTAGTTTCTCAGGCTGTGCCGAGTTGCATAGGCAGAGTTAGGCACAATCCACGGCTGCCTCTAGTGTTGTTTGGAGAGGATTAGGGATTGCGGTCTGCAGAGTTCCCACGTCTCAGAGCTCGTTCTATGATTTTGGGTTATTGTCAGATCACTGTATGTGCTCTGACCGCTATGTCCATTGTAGTACTGAATTGCCTTTCATAACAGTACAGGAAGCCAAAAGTACTAATGATTCTCAATAGAGGGAAAAAAGAAGTTCTGAGACCATTTTTTTTTCTTTGCACTGTGTTTTGCCTTTTTTTTTCCCTAGACATTTGGGTGGTTCAGTACACAGGTGTAGCGATGGACATTAGAAGTCTGTCTTCATTTGTGGATCAGCTCTCGGCAAGAGTACAAAAGATTCAAGACACTATTGATCAGAAAGCTATGTTGGAACCAAGAATTCCTATTCCTGATTTGTTTTTTGGAGATAGAACTAAGTTTCTGAGTTTCAAAAATAATTGTAAATTATTTCTGGCCTTGAAACCTCGCTCCTCTGGTGATCCAGTTCAACAGGTTTTGATTGTTATTTCTTTTTTGCGCGGCGACCCTCAGGACTGGGCATTTTCTCTTGCGCCAGGAGATCCTGCATTGAGTAATATCGATAAGTTTTTCCTGGCGCACGGATTGCTGTACGATGAACCTAATTCAGTGGATCAGGCAGAGAAAAATTTGCTGGCTCTTTGTCAGGGTCAGGATGAGATAGAGGTATATTGTCAGAAATTTAGAAAGTGGTCCGTGCTCACTCAATGGAATGAATCTGCGCTGGCAGCTATGTTCAGAAAGGGTCTCTCTGAAGCCCTTAAGGATGTCATGGTGGGATTTCCTATGCCTGCTGGTTTGAATGAGTCTCTGTCTTTGGCCATTCAGATCGGTCGACGCTTGCGTGAGCGTAAATCTGTGCACCATTTGGCGGTATTACCTGAGCTTAAACCTGAGGCTATGCAGTGCGATAGGACTTTGACCAGAGTTAAACGGCAAGAACACAGACGTCTGAATGGGCTGTGTTTCTACTGTGGTGATTCCACTCATGCTATCTCTGATTGTCCTAAGCGCACTAAGCGGTTCGCTAGGTCTGCCACCATTGGTACGGTACAGTCAAAATTTCTTCTGTCCGTTACCTTGATCTGCTCTTTGTCATCGTATTCTGTCATGGCATTTGTGGATTCAGGCGCTGCCCTGAATTTGATGGACTTGGAGTATGCTAAGCGTTGTGGGTTTCTCTTAGAGCCCTTGCAGTGTCCTATTCCATTGAGAGGAATTGATGCTACGCCTTTGGCCAAGAATAAGCCTCAATACTGGACCCAGCTGACCATGTGCATGGCTCCTGCACATCAGGAGGTTATTCGCTTTCTGGTGTTGCATAATCTGAATGATGTGGTCGTGTTGGGGTTGCCATGGCTACAAGCCCATAATCCAGTATTAGATTGGAAATCCATGTCGGTGTCCAGCTGGGGTTGTCAGGGGGTACATGGTGATGTTCCATTTCTGTCCATTTCGTCATCCACCCCTTCTGAGGTTCCAGAGTTCTTGTCTGATTACCGGGATGTATTTGATGAGCCCAAGTCCGATGCCCTACCTCCGCATAGGGATTGTGATTGTGCTATCAATTTGATTCCTGGTAGTAAATTCCCAAAAGGTCGACTGTTTAATTTATCCGTGCCTGAGCACGCCGCTATGCGCAGTTATGTGAAGGAATCCCTGGAGAAGGGGCATATTCGCCCGTCATCGTCACCATTAGGAGCAGGGTTCTTTTTTGTAGCCTAGAAGGATGGTTCGCTGAGACCTTGTATAGATTACCGCCTTCTAAATAAGATCACGGTTAAATTTCAGTACCCCTTGCCATTGTTATCTGATTTGTTTGCTCGGATTAAGGGGGCTAGTTGGTTCACCAAGATAGATCTTCGTGGTGCGTATAATCTGGTGCGAATCAGGCGAGGAGATGAATGGAAAACTGCATTTAATACGCCCGAGGGTCATTTTGAGTATCTAGTGATGCCATTCGGACTTGCCAATGCTCCATCAGTGTTTCAGTCCTTTATGCATGACATCTTCAGAGAGTACCTGGATAAATTCCTGATTGTGTACTTGGATGACATTTTGATCTTCTCGGATGATTGGGAGTCTCATGTGAAGCAGGTCAGAACAGTTTTTCAGGTCCTGCGTGCTAATTCTTTGTTTGTGAAGGGATCAAAGTGTCTCTTTGGTGTGCAGAAGGTTTCATTTTTGGGGTTCATCTTTTCCCCTTCTACTATCGAGATGGATCCTGTTAAGGTCCAAGCCATCCATGATTGGACTCAGCCGACATCTCTGAAAAGTCTGCAAAAGTTCCTGGGCTTTGCTAATTTTTATCGTCGCTTCATCTGCAATTTTTCTAGTTTTGCTAAACCATTGACCGATTTGACCAAGAAGGGTGCTGATTTGGTCAATTGGTCTTCTGGTGCTGTGGAAGCTTTTCAAGACTTGAAGCGTCGTTTTTCTTCTGCCCCTGTGTTGTGTCAACCAGATGTTTCTCTTCCGTTCCAGGTCGAGGTTGATGCTTCTGAGATTGGAGCAGGGGCTGTTTTGTCGCAGAGAGGTTCTGATTGCTCAGTGATGAAACCATGCGCTTTTTTTTCCAGGAAGTTTTCGCCAGCTGAGCGAAATTATGATGTGGGCAACCGAGAGTTGCTGGCCATGAAGTGGGCATTCGAGGAGTGGCGTCATTGGCTTGAAGGAGCTTGAAGGTGGTATTGACTGATCATAAGAACTTGACTTATCTTGAGTCTGCTAAGCGGTTGAATCCTAGACAGGCTCGTTGGTCACTGTTTTTTGCCCGTTTTGACTTTGTGATTTCGTACCTTCCGGGCTCTAAAAATGTGAAGGCGGATGCTCTGTCTAGGAGTTTTGTGCCCGACTCTCCGGGTTTGTCTGAGCCGGCGGGTATCCTCAAGGAAGGAGTAATTGTGTCTGCCATCTCCCCTGATTTGCGGCGGGTGCTGCAAAAATTTCAGGCTAATAAACCTGATCGTTGTCCAGCGGAGAGACTGTTTGTCCCTGATAGGTGGACCAATAAAGTTATCTCTGAGGTTCATTGTTCGGTGTTGGCTGGTCATCCTGGAATCTTTGGTACCAGAGAGTTGGTGGCTAGATCCTTTTGGTGGCCGTCTCTGTCGCGGGATGTGCGTGTTTTTGTGCAGTCCTGTGGGATTTGTGCTCGGGCTAAGCCCTGCTGTTCTCGTGCCAGTGGGTTGCTTTTGCCCTTGCCGCTCCCGAAGAGGCCTTGGACACATATCTCTATGGATTTTATTTCTGATCCTCCCGTTTCTCAAAAGATGTCAGTCATTTGGGTGGTCTGTGATCGCTTTTCTAAGATGGTCCATCTGGTACCCTTGTCTAAATTGCCTTCCTCCTCTGATTTGGTGCCATTGTTCTTCCAGCATGTGGTTCGTTTACATGGCATTCCAGAGAATATCGTTTCTGACAGAGGTTCCCAGTTTGTTTCAAGGTTTTGGCGAGCCTTTTGTGGTAGGATGGGCATTGACTTGTCTTTTTCCTTGGCTTTCCATCCTCAGACTAATGGCCAGACCGAACGAACCAATCAGACCTTGGAAACATATCTGAGATGCTTTGTTTCTGCCGATCAGGATGACTGGGTGTCCTTTTTGCCTTTGGCTGAGTTCGCCCTTAATAATCGGGCCAGCTCGGCTACCTTGGTTTCGCCATTTTTCTGCAATTCTGGGTTCCATCCTCGTTTCTCTTCAGGACAGGTTGAGTCTTCGGACTGTCCTGGTGTGGATACTGTGGTGGACAGGTTGCAACAGATTTGGACTCATGTAGTGGACAATTTGACCTTGTCCCAGGAGAAGGCTCAACGTTTCGCTAATCGCAGACGCCGTGTGGGTCCCCGACTTCGTGTTGGGGATCTGGTTTGGTTATCTTCTCGTCATATTCCTATGAAGGTTTCCTCTCCTAAGTTTAAACCTCGTTTCATTGGTCCGTATAGGATTTCTGAGGTTCTTAATCCTGTGTCTTTTCGTCTGACCCTTCCAGATTCTTTTTCCATACATAACGTATTCCATAGGTCATTGTTGCGGAGATACGTGGCACCTATGGTTCCATCTGTTGATCCTCCTGCCCCGGTTTTGGTGGAGGGGGAATTGGAGTATATTGTGGAGAAGATTTTGGATTCTCGTGTTTCTAGACGGAAACTCCAGTATCTGGTTAAATGGAAGGGTTATGCTCAGGAAGATAATTCCTGGGTTTTTGCCTCTGATGTCCATGCTCCCGATCTTGTTCGTGCCTTTCATGTGGCTCATCCTGGTCGGCCTGGGGGCTCTGGTGAGGGTTCGGTGACCCCTCCTCAAGGGGGGTACTGTTGTGAATTCTGTGGCAGAGCTCCCTCCTGTGGTCACAAGTGGTACTTCGGCTGATTCTCTCTGTGAGCTTCTGTTGGTGGAGGGAAGTGGTACTGCGGCTTCTGAGTTTCCTCCCTCAGGTGATCTGGTGAGGTCGTTAGGTGCTTCTCTACTTAACTCCACCTAATGCTTTGATCCTGTCTTCCTGTCAATGTACCAGTGTTGGACTTGCTTTTCCCTGGATCATTCCTGTGGCCTGCTGCTCTGCATAGCTAAGTTCTTCTTTGCTATTTGTTTGCTATTTTTTCTGTCCAGCTTGTCTAATTTGTTGCTGGAAGCTCTGGGACGCAAAGGGTGTACCTCCGTGCCGTTAGTTCGGTACGGAGGGTCTTTTTGCCCCCTTTGCGTGGTTTTCTTTAGGGTTTTGTGTAGACCGCAAAGTTACCTTTTCTATCCTCGATCTGTTAAGAAAGTCGGGCCTCACTTTGCTGAATCTATTTCATCTCTACGTTTGTCTTTTCATCTTAACTCACAGTCATTATATGTGGGGGGCTGCCTTTTCCTTTGGGGTGTTTCTCTGAGGCAAGGTAGGCTTATTTTCTATCTTCAGGCTAGTTAGTTTCTCAGGCTGTGCCGAGTTGCATAGGCAGAGTTAGGCGCAATCCACGGCTGCCTCTAGTGTTGTTTGGAGAGGATTAGGGATTGCGGTCTGCAGAGTTCCCACGTCTCAGAGCTCGTTCTATGATTTTGGGTTATTGTCAGATCACTGTATGTGCTCTGACCGCTATGTCCATTGTAGTACTGAATTGCCTTTCATAACAGCCTACCTTGCCTCAGAGAAATTCCCCAAAGGAAAAGGCAGCCCCCCACATATATTGACTGTGAGTAAAGATGAAAGTCACAAACACAGAAATGAAACAGGATTCAGCAAAGGGAGGCCAGACTTACTAAACAGACAGAGGATAGGAAAGGTATCTTTGCGGTCAGCACAAAAAACTACAAAAGACCACGCAGAGTGTGCAAAAAGACCCCCACACCGACTTACGGTGCGGAGATGCCACTCTGCATCCCAGAGCTTCCAGATAGCAAGACAAAATCATGATAACCAGTGGACAAGGAAACAATGAACAAATAATAACTATCAGGAACTTAGCTTCTGCTGGAGAAGACAGGTCACCAGAAAGATCCAAGAGCGAACTGAACCAATGCAGGAACATTGACAGCTGGCATGGAGTAACGATCTGAGTGGAGTTAAATAGAGCAGCCAACCAAAGGATAAACCACGTCACCTGTGTAAGGAACCTCAGAAGCAGCAGCTTCACTCACAGCCACCAGAGGGAGTCCATGGACAGAACTCGCCAAAGTACCATTCACGACCACAGGAGGGAGTTTGACAACAGAATTCACAACAATCTCCCTCCGCCTTCTTTAGACTGTGCGGCGTCAGCTGATCCCTAATCACATGCCACGGCAATTAGGGATCAGCTGACGCCGCACAGTCTGCGTCTAATTAGGGGGAAAAGACCCGCCTCCCTGGCGATTTCACGGTATGAGGCAGCACATTTCATAAGTGATTATTTCAGTGTGTGCAAGGAGCATAACTAAAAGAGCCACCTTGTCTGAATGCAGCAATAGTGCTGCACAAGGTGGCTCGTTTAGTTACAAACGCCTGGAAGGGTGACAGATTCCCTTTAATTAGTGCTGGTTCTAACCTTCCTATTAAAATTGTAGGCTTATAGCATGTTTGATAAGTATAGGTTTAGGTACTAGTGATGAGTGAACATACTCGCATAATGTCTTATTCAAGCATGCTCAGGTGTAATCAGAGTATCTTGGGCATTCTGGTATGTTGAAGTCCCTGCGCCTGTATCATTTGTGGCTGTTAGGCTACTTTCACACTAGCGTCGGCCCGTCACAGTGCGTCGGGCCGACGTACCGACGCATCCTGTGACAACGCAGCACAACGGGGGCAGCTGATGCATTATTACAACGCATCCGCTGCCCCATTGTGAGTTGCGGGGAGGAGGGGGCGGAGTTCCGGCCGCGCATGCGCGGTCGGAAATGGCGGACACAACGCACCAAAAAACGTTACAAGCAACGTTTTTTGGTGCCAATGGTCCGCCACAACATGACGCAACCATCGCACGACGGTTGCGACGTGTGGCAATGCGTCACAATGTGTCGCTAATACAAGCCAATGGAGAAAAAACGCATCCTGCAAACAACTTTGCAGGATGCGTTTTTTTCTGCAAAATGACGCATTGCGACGTGCGTCGCACGACGCTAGTGTGAAAGTAGCCTTAGACAGCCTCAACACATGCAGGGATTGGCTTTTGTTAGGAAATCCCTACATGTGTTGAGGCTGTCTAATAGCCACAAATCATGCAGCCACAGGGATTCGAACATAATATATGAGCACACCAGAGATACTCTGGCAACACCCGAGCATGGTCGGATAAGACGTTATATGAGCACGTTCGCTCATCACTATTAGCTACCCATCTGAGAAAGATCACCTTACCATGGTTGATGGGCATACATGAATAGAGGGGAAATAGGTAGCTCTGTGGTTGTTAGCTTCAGTAATATAAACCTAGGAAAAATCATCCAGCACATGTGATGAGAGGGGTTTACCCCTTAACCCCGGAGCTTTTTTCAGTTTTGCGTTTTCGTTTTCCGCTCCCTTCTTCCAAGAGCCATAACTTTTTATTTTTCCATCAATATGACCTTGTGAGGGCTTGTTTTTTGCGGGACGAGTTGTCCTTTTGAACAACGCCATTGGTTTTACCATATCATGCACTAGAAAATGAGAAAAAAAAATTCCAAGTGCGGTGAAATTGCAAAAAAAAATGCAATCCCTCACTTGTTTTTTGTTTGGCTTTTTGGTAGGTTCACTAATGCTAAATCTTACCTGCCATTATGATTCTCCAGGTCATTATGAGTTCATAGACATCAAACATGTCTAGGTTCTTCTTTATCTAAGTGGTGAAAAAAATTCCAAATTTTGTTAAAAAAAAAAAATTGTGTCATTTTCCGATACCCGTAGCCAGGGGAGTAACTATAGCGGTCGCAGCGGTCGCAGCTGCGATGGGGCCCAGACTGCTTAGGGCCATGTACAATAGTGAAGGAGAATGAAAGACCCATGACCATTTGTGAGTGACCCGCAGCAGGGAGCCGTCACCGCAGGTCCTCCAGTTACATGGGGGAAGATGGATTCAATGCAGTCACGTGATCCAACCTTATGACCTGGAGAGGCATGTCCACAGGTGCTTCAGTTGCACCAAAGGAAAGGACTGGTCTAAGGCAGCTGGCACTGCTTGAGTGAGTGGCCGAGTGCCACAGCTTGCACTTTTTAAACCTAAAAAGTTGCAAGCTGTTGCTGCGTCCTCCTCCTCCTGCTGCCGAAGGGTCCCTCAAGCCGATCTTTATTTGTCCTCCTGTTATTTGCAGCCACCTGGTGGTGCGCAGACATTGTATTTGAGTAGTGGCGGGAAGCTTCCGCATCGCTTTCAGTCATTCCCTGCTCTGCTGCCCTTATGATATGCATCTGTCAAATCACCTTTCAGCCCAAATTAGTTCTATATTGGTTGACCCTTTATCTTATTGGATATAGTCATGTGATGTTGAAACCTTATGGTTCAGCATATTCAATAGTGAATTGCACTGGATCAGATTTTGGGCTGTGCCACACACACTTAAGAAAAGAGAAGGGGTATTTTTTTCTTAATTTTGCCTTTTGAAACAGATCCAAAAAGATTGTGTAAGCTATACACATTATTTTTTTCCCATTACAGTCATTAGGAAAATAATTGTAATCCTAGACCCACTTGTTACAGGAATTATTGATGCAGCATGTTTGGGTCTGCCAAAAATTTGGCCCTGATAGGTCCATCAACAAATACAGCACACATCACCACTGCAGCCAATCACCGAGTTCAGTGGCTCAAGTCTACTACAGAACCGCTGAGCCCGGTCATTGGTTGCAGGCATGATGTATGCTGTAGTTGTTATATCACCGATGCAGCCTGGAAACATGAAAGCAGTAGAAGAGTGTTGACACTGGAGCAGGGAAAGGTAAGTACGAGCTCAGTTTGTTATTTTAAACCTCTTAGGGTATGTGCACACATTGCGAATTTGGCTGCGGATCCGCAGCAGTTTTCCATGCGGTGTACAGTACCATGTAAACCTATGGAAAACAAAAACCACTGTGCACATGCTGCAGAAAAAAACGTGCGGATTCGTAGCTTTTTTTTTCCTCAGCATGTCAATTCTTTGTGCGGAACTGCAGCGTTTCTGCACCTATTAACTTCCATTGTGTCAGGACAATCCGCAGCAAAACCACAGATGTAAAAAAGATCTGCAGTTTTGCTGCGGTTGTGGGTGCGAGAAACGCTGTAGCCCGGGAGAAGGGAAGTGTGTGAGCGGAGTGTGGGCGGTGACTGTGTGAGTAATTGTGTGTGCGGGGTCTGCGGGGCTGTAGCTGTGTGCGGGGGGTTTGCCTTGGCTGTGTGTGTGCAGGCATTGTCAGATGGGACTACAAGTCCCATCTGGCTATGCCTGCTACAGTGACAGCGATTGACACATTAGCCAATGATGGGACGGTAGTAGTCCCATCTTCCGGCTAATGTGTTGAATGTAAAAAAAAAAAAAAACACATACAGTACATACAGTGGGGCAAAAAAGTATTTAGTCAGTCAGCAATAGTGCAAGTTCCACCACTTAAAAAGATGAGAGGCGTCTGTAATTTACATCATAGGTAGACCTCAACTATGGGAGACAAACTGAGAAAAAAAAATCCAGAAAATCACATTGTCTGTTTTTTTAACATTTTATTTGCATATTATGGTGGAAAATAAGTATTTGGTCAGAAACAAAATTTCATCTCAATACTTTGTAATATATCCTTTGTTGGCAATGACAGAGCTCAAACGTTTTCTGTAAGTCTTCACAAGGTTGCCACACACTGTTGTTGGTATGTTGGCCCATTCCTCCATGCAGATCTCCTCTAGAGCAGTGATGTTTTTGGCTTTTCGCTTGGCAACACGGACTTTCAACTCCCTCCAAAGGTTTTCTATAGGGTTGAGATCTGGAGACTGGCTAGGCCACTCCAGGACCTTGAAATGCTTCTTACGAAGCCACTCCTTCGTTGCCCTGGCGGTGTGCTTTGGATCATTGTCATGTTGAAAGACCCAGCCACGTTTCATCTTCAATGCCCTTGCTGATGGAAGGAGGTTTGCACTCAAAATCTCACGATACATGGCCCCATTCATTCTTTCATGTACCCGGATCAGTCGTCGTGGCCCCTTTGCAGATAAACAGCCCCAAAGCATGATGTTTCCACCACCATGCTTTACAGTATGTATGGTGTTTGATGGATGCAACTCAGTATTCTTTTTCCTCCAAACACGACAAGTTGTGTTTCTACCAAACAGTTCCAGTTTGGTTTCATCAGACCATAGGACATTCTCCCAAAACTCCTCTGGATCATCCAAATGCTCTCTAGCAAACTTCAGATGGGCCCGGACATGTACTGGCTTAAGCAGTGGGACACGTCTGGCACTGCAGGATCTGAGTCCATGGTGGCGTAGTGTGTTACTTATGGTAGGCCTTGTTACATTGGTCCCAGCTCTCTGCAGTTCATTCACTAGGTCCCCCCGCGTGGTTCTGGGATTTTTGCTCACCGTTCTTGTGATCATTCTGACCCCACGGGGTGGGATTTTGCGTGGAGCCCCAGATCGAGGGAGATTATCAGTGGTCTTGTATGTCTTCCATTTTCTAATTATTGCTCCCACTGTTGATTTCTTCACTCCAAGCTGGTTGGCTATTGCAGATTCAGTCTTCCCAGCCTGGTGCAGGGCTACAATTTTGTTTCTGGTGTCCTTTGACAGCTCTTTGGTCTTCACCATAGTGGAGTTTGGAGTCAGACTGTTTGAGGGTGTGCACAGGTATCTTTTTATACTGATAACAAGTTTAAACAGGTGCCATTACTACAGGTAATGAGTGGAGGAAAGAGGAGACTCTTAAAGAGGAAGTTACAGGTCTGTGAGAGCCAGAAATCTTGATTGTTTGTTTCTGACCAAATACTTATTTTCCACCATAATATGCAAAAAAAATGATAAAAAAACAGACAATGTGATTTTCTGGATTTTTTTTTCTCAGTTTGTCTCCCATAGTTGAGGTCTACCTATGATGTAAATTACAGACGCCTCTCATCTTTTTAAGTGGTAGAACTTGCACTATTGCTGACTGACTAAATACTTTTTTGCCCCACTGTATATAGTTCATACTCACCATCTACATCTAATCCCCGAAGCCCTCGCTCACCTGAAAAAAAATTATAATAATAAACCAACAATATACTCCCTGTGTCCGACATAATCCAATTAATACGATTGTCCCACGACGATCTCCCGTGGAGAGCTGTAACATCATCTCGAGTAACGAGTATATTCGCTCATCACTACTGATAAAACCTCTATATACAGTATATAACACAGGATCCACCATTCACAATAGGTGATATCACAGCTCACCTCCTCCTCCTCCTGTACAATGACTGACAACACCTCTATATACAGTAGATAAAACAGTATCCACCATTCACAATAGCTGATGTCACAGCTCACCTCCTCCTCCTGTACAATGACTGACAATACCTCTATATACAGTAGATAACACAGGATCCACCATTCACAATAGGTGAAGTCACAGCTCACCTCCTCCTCCTGTACAATGACTGATAAGACCTCTATATACAGTAGATAACACAGGATCCACCATTCACAATAGCTGATGTCACAGCTCACCTCCTCCTCCTGTACAATGACTGATAACACCTCTATATACAGTAGATCACACAGGATCCACCATTCCCAATAGGTGATGTCACAACTCACCTCCTCCTCCTGTACAATGACTGATAACACCTCTATATACAGTAGATAACACAGGATCCAGCATTCACAATAGGTGATGTCACAGCTCACCTCCTTCTCCTGTACAATGACTGATAAGACCTCTATATACAGTAGGTAACACAGGATCCACCATTCACAATAGGTGATGTCACAGCTCACCTCCTCCTGTAAAATGACTGATAACACCTCTATATACAGTAGATAACACAGGATCCACTGTTCACAATAGGTGATGTCACAGCTCACCTCCTCCTACTGTACAATGAATGAGAACACCTCAATATACAGTAGATAACACAGGATCCACCATTCACAATAGGTGATGTCACAACTCACCTCCTCCTCCTGTACAATGACTGAGAACACCTCTATATGCAGTAGATAACAGGATCCATCATTCACAATAGGTGATGTCACAGCTCACCTCCTCCTCCTGTACAATGACTGAGAATACCTCTATATACAGTAGATAACACAAGATCCACCATTCACAATAGGTGATGTCACAGCTCACCTCCTCCTCCTGGACAATGACTGATAACACCTCTATATACAGTAGAGAACACAGTATCCGCCATTCACAATAGGTAGAGTCACAGCTCACCTCCTCTTCCTGTACAATAACTGAGAACACCTCTATATACAGTAGATAACACAGGATCCACCATTCACAATAGGTGATATCACAGCTCACCTCCTCCTCCTGTACAATGACTGAGAACACCTCTATATGCAGCAGATAACAGGATCCATCATTCACAATAGGTGATGTCACAGCTCACCTCCTCCTCCTGTACAATGACTGAGAAGACCTCTATATACAGTAGATAACACAGGATCCACCATTCACAATAGGTGATGTCACAGCTCACCTCCTCCTCCTGTACAATGAGTGATAAGACCTCTATATACAGTAGATAACACAGGATCCACCATTCACAATAGGTGATGTCACAGCTCACCTCCTCCTCCTCCTGTACAATAACTGACAATACCTCTATATACAGTAGATAACACAGGATCCACCATTCACAATAGGTGATGTCACAGCTCACCTCCTCCTCCTGTACAATGACTGATAACACCTCTATATACAGTAGATAACACAGGATCCACCATTCACAATAGGTGAAGTCACAGCTCACCTCTTCCTCCTGTACAATGACTGATAAGACCTCTATATACAGTAGATAACACAGGATCCACCATTCACAATAGGTGATGTCACAGCTCACCTCCTCCTCCTCCTCCTGTACAATGACTGATAACACCTCTATATACAGTAGATAACACAGGATCCACTGTTCACAATAGGTGATGTCACAGCTCACCTCCTCCTCCTGTACAATGACTGATAACACCTCTGTATACAGTAGATAACACAGGATCCAGCATTCACAATAGGTGATGTCACAGCTTACCTCCTCCTCCTGTACAATGACTGATAAGACCTCTATATACAGTAGATAACACAGGATCCACCATTCACAATAGGTGATGTCACAGCTCACCTCCTCCTCCTGTACAATGACTGATAACACCTCTATATACAGTAGATAACATAGGATCCACTGTTCACAATAGGTGATGTCACAGCTCACCTCCTCCTCCTGTACAATGACTGAGAACACCTCTATATACAGTAGATAACACAGGATCCACCATTCACAATAGGTGATGTCACAGCTCACCTCCTCCTCCTGTACAATGACTGAGAAGACCTCTATATACAGTAGATAACACAAGATCCACCATTCACAATAGGTGATGTCACAGCTCACCTCCTCCTCCTGGACAATGACTGATAACACCTCTATATACAGTAGATAACACAGTATCCGCCATTCACAATAGGTAGAGTCACAGCTCACCTCCTCTTCCTGTACAATAACTGAGAACACCTCTATATACAGTAGATAATACAGGATCCATCACTCACAATAGGTGAAGTCACAGCTCACCTCCTCCTCATGTACAATGACTGATAACACCTCTATATACAGTAGATAACACAGTATCCACCATTCACAATAGGTGATGTCACAGCTCACCTCCTCCTCCTGTACAATGACTGAGAACACCTCTATATGCATTAGATAACAGGATCCATCATTCACAATAGGTGATGTCACAGCCTGCCATTGAATGTGGAAATAGAAACGTAAAAACAATGATGTCTTAGGGGAGCGCTAAGGCAAAGGAAAACGGTAAAAGGATAAAAACACAAACCTTTATTAACCCCTTAGTGACAGAGCCAATTTGGTACTTAATGACCGAGCCAATTTTTACAATTCTGACCACTGTCACTTTATGAGGTTATAACTCTGGAACGCTTCAACGGATCCCGCTGATTCTGAGATTGTTTTTTCGTGACATATTGTACTTCATGATAGTGGTAACATTTCTTCGATATTACTTGCGATTATTCATGAAAAAACGGAAATATGGCAAAAAATTTTAAAATTTTGCAATTTTCAAAAGTTGTATATTTATGCCCTTAAATCAAAGAGATATGTCATGAAAAATAGTTAATAAATAACATTTACCACATGTCTACTTTACATCAGCACAATTTTGGAAACAAAATTTTTTTTGTTAGGGAGTTATAAGGGTTAAAAGTTGACCAGCAATTTCTCATTTTTACAACACCATTTTTTTTAGGGACCACATCACATTTGAAGTCATTTTGAGGGGTCTATATGATAGAAAATAACCAAGTATTACACCATTCTAAAAACTGCACCCCTCAACGTTCTCAAAACCACATTTAAGAAGTTTATTAACCCTTTACGTGCTTCACAGGAACTGAAACAATGTGGAAGGAAAAAATGAACATTTAACTTTTTTTTGCAAACATTTTAATTCAGAACCATTTTTTTTATTTTCACATGTGTGAAAACAGAAATATAATAATAAATTTTGTTATGCAATTTCTCCTGAACACGCCAATACCCCATATGTGGGGATAAACCACTTTTTGGGCGCAACGCAGAGCTTGGAAGTGAAGGAGCGCCGATTGACTTTTCAATGCAGAATTGGCTGGAATTGAGATCGGACGCCATGTCACGTTTAGAGAGCCCCTGATGTGCCTAAACAGTGGAAACCCCCCACAAGTGACACCATTTTGGAAACTGGACCCCTTAAGGAACTTATCTAGATGTGTGGTGAGCACTTTGAACCCCCAAGTGCTTCACAGAAGTTTATAACATAGAGCCGTGAAAATAAAAAATCGCATTTGTTTACACAAAAATGATTTTTCGCCCACAAATTCTTATTTTCACAAGGGTAACAGGAGAAATTAGACCACAAAAGTTGTTGTGCAATTTCTCCTGAATACGTCGATACCCCATATGTGGGGGTAAACCACTTTTTGGGCGCACTGCAGAGCTTGGAAGTGAAGGAGCGCCTTTTGACTTTTTCAATGCAGAATTGGCTGGAATTGAGATCGGACACCATGTTGCGTTTGGAGAGCCCCTGATGTGCCTAAACAGTGGAAACTCCCCACAAGTGACACCATTTTGGAAACTAGACCCCTTAAGTAACTTATCTAGATGTGTGGTGAGCACTTTGAACTCCCATGTGCTTCACAGAAGTTTATAACGTAGAGCCGTGAAAATAAAAAATCACATTTTTTCTACAAAAATGATCTTTTTGCCCCTAAATGTTTATTTTCACAAGGGTAACAGGAGAAATTAGACCACAAAAGTTGTTGTGCAATTTCTCCTGAGTATGTCGATACCCAATATGTGGGGGTAAACCACTGTTTGGGCACACCGCAGAGCTTGGAAGAGAAGGAGTGCCGTTTTACTTTTTCAATGTAGCATTGGCTGGAATTGAGATCGGACGCCATGTCGCGTTTGGAGAGCCCCTGATGTGCCTAAACAGTGGAAAACCCTCACAAGTGACCCCATTTTGTAAACTAAACCCCTTAAGGAACTTATTTAGATGTGTGGTGAGAACTTTAAACCCCCAGGTGCTTCACAGAAGTTTGTAACGTAGAGCCGTGAAAATAAAAAATCGCATTTTTTATACAAAAATGATCTTTTTGCCCCCAAATTTTTATTTTCACAAGGGTAACAGGAGAAATTAGACCACAAAAGTTGTTGTCCAATTTATCCCGAGTATGCTGATGCCCCATATGTGGGGGTAACCCACTGTTTGGGCGCACGGCAGAGCTCAGAAGGGAGGGAGCACCATTTGACTTTTTGAGCGCAAAATTGGCTGTCGTGTTTGGAGACCCCCTGATGTACCTAAACAGTGGAAACCCCCAATTCTAACTCCAAGCCTAACCCCAACACACCCCTAACCCTAATCCCAACCCGATCCATAATCCTAATCACAACCCTAACGATAATCACAACCCTTACCCCAAAACAACCCTAATGTCAACCCTAACCATAACTCTAATCAAAACCCTAAATCCAACACACCCCTAATCCTAATCTCAACCCTAACCTCAAACCTAACCCTAATCCCAATACACCCCTAATCCCAACCCTAACCTTAACCCTAATCCCAAACCTATCCCTAATCCCAAGCGTAACCCTAATGCCAACCCTAACCCTAGTACCAACCCTAATCCAAACCCTAACCCTAATCCCATCTCTAACCTTAACTTTAGCCGCAACCCTAGCCCTAACTTTAGCCGCAACCCTAGCCCTAACTTTAGCCCCAACCCTAGCCCTAACCCTAACTTTAGCCCCAACCCTAACCCTAGCCCTAAGGCTACTTTCACACTTGCATCGTTTGGCATCCGTCGCAATCCGTCGTTTTGGACAAAAAACGGATCCTGCAAATGTGCCCGCAGGATGCGGTTTTTGCCCATAGACTTGTATTGCGATGGATCGCGACGTGCACTGGATCAGTTGTGTTTTGGAGGACCGTCGGCACAAAATCGTTCAATGTAACTTTTTTTGTACATCGCGTCCGCCATTTCCGACCGCGCATGCATGGACGTAACTCCGCCCCCTCCTCCCCAGGACATAGATTTGGCAGCGAATGCATTGAAAAACTGCATCCGTTGCCCACATTGTGCACAATTTTCACAACGTGCGTCGGTATGTCGGGTCGACGCATTGCGACGGCCCCGTACCGACGCAAGTGTGAAAGAAGCCTAACCCTAAATTTAGCCCCAACCCTAACCCTATATTTAGCCCCAACCCTAACCCTAAATTTAGCCCCAACCCTAACCCTAACCCTAACCCTAACCCTCGCCCTAGCCCTAACCCTAAATTTAGCCCCAACCCTAACCCTAACCCTAGCCCTAACCCTAACTCTAAATTTAGCCCCAACCCTAACCCTAACCCTAAATTTAGCCCCAACCCTAACCCTAGCCCTAACCCTAGCCCTAACCATAACCCTAATTTTAGCCCCAACTGCTTTCTTCGGCAGATGGCGACAGATGGCGGGCCCAGGGACACCGGTAAGTATAATAGGGTCCCCGAATCCCCCTATTTTTCTGTCCTCTGATGTGCGATCACATCAGAGGACAGAGAATTACACACCACTTTTTTTTTTTTTTTTGCGATCGCCGGTAAACAGTTAATTACCGGCGATCGCAAAACAGGGGTCGGTATAACCGACCCCGATCATGTTCTTTGGGGTCTCGGCTACCTGTTATGATGTGGTGATTAAGGAGCGACATGCGTCTAGCTCTGAGCAGGTGGCAACTATACTGACCGCAGTCCCTAAGCTCAACACAACACTAGAAGTAGCCGTGGAATGCTCCTAACTCTGCCTAGGCATCTCGTCACAGCCTAAGAGCTAACTACCCCTAAAGATAGAAGCAGGAAAACTATCTTGCCTCAGAGAAAATCCCCAAAGGATAGATTAGCCCCCACAAATAATGACTGTGAGAGGAGAAGGAAATGACATACGTAGTCTGAAACAAGATTTAGCACAGGAGGCCACTTTTAGCTAGATAGAAATAGTACAGGGCAGAACACTGTGCGGTCAGTAATAAAAACTAGAAAAAGTCCACCGCAGAGAAATGCAAAAATCTCCACACCTGACTAAAGGTGTGGAGGGCAAACTCTGCTGCCCAGAGCTTCCAGCTTAGCTGAATAAATCCATACTGAAAAGCTGGACAAATGAACAAAAACAAAGAAAGTACTAACAACAAAGTCCACAACAAGTGAACCGCAAAAGGACAAGCAAGGACTTAGCTTTGAAGAACTGGTCAGAGAGTCAGGAAAGTCCTAAGAGCAATGACTCCAGGCAGAAACAATTGACAACTGGCATTGAATGAGGGATAAGGCCAGACTAATATAGCCGAGCCAGAAAGACGATCAGTGAAAACAGCTGCTGAAGCTAAATCCAAGAAGCAGCCATACCACTCAAAACCACAGGAGGGAGCCCAAGAGCAGAACTCACAAAAATGCTACTTACAACCACCGGAGGGAGCCCAAGAGCGGAATTCACAACAGCTACCCCCGGCAGCCGAGACCCCAAAGATCCTCCCGGTGCCGGCCGGCGGGCGCACTGCCTGCCATTTTTTTGCTGGAAAAAGATGGCGGCGCCTATCGGGAGCCACGAGGAGCACCGGGGGAGACAGGTGTGTATCGGGGGGCTATTGGGGACCCCTTTTCTCTGTCCTCTGATGTGCGATCACATCGGAGGACAGAGAAATTAAAAGGGAAATCGCATTTTTTTTTGCGATCGCCTGTAAATGGTTAATTACTGGCGATCGCAAAAGCGGGGTCGGTAAAAACCCCCCCGAATCATGTTCTCTGGGGTCTCGGCTACCCCCGGCAGCCGAGACCCTGGAGAAAATCGGACTCTGGGGGGCGCTATTTACTTTTTCTGTGGTTTAAGTACCCTTAACTGCCGCCGTTAAAAGGCGTATCGGCGGTTGTTAAGGGGTTAATAGTATCTGTGATCCAGAGCGCGTTTCGATAGCGATATGCTATCTTCCTCAGGCGATAGCATATCGCTATCGAAACCCGTTGTGGATCACAGAGTATTTTAATAAAGGTTTGTGTTTTTATCCTTTTACTGTTTTCAGTCCAGCAAAGAAGCAACCGGTGTCCACGTCATTTCCAGTCCTGTGCATTGTGGGGGAGTATTGGGTGTACTGTACTTGCCAGCTTCAGAATGTGCAGTGCGCATGCTCCGGAGCCGACAAGTACACCGGAGCTACGCTATGTAAGTGTACACCTGAAGATATAGAGAGTTTAGACAACCAACATGAGTGTATTTATTTTATTTGCAGATTAATAATCCTAACATTATCCTACAGTATGTCCTCTTATCATCATCTGAGTGGCTCACAGAAGCGTAAAAAAAAGGAAGATGAGCAAAAAAAAAAAACTACCTAAAATAAGCAGCTACTTTTCACAGACAACTAATATTGGTGCTTCTACATCTACTGACACTCTAACTACTCAAAGTGAGGAGAGGATTGAGACACGTACTTTCATACCTTCAGCTACAAGTTCTCTGTCATTGTTAGAGGTTGATATTTGTAGTGCGGCTAGTGGCCACATTGAAGTGGTAGAGCAATATACAAGTGCCAACATTTCTGAGTTACAAGAAACCTTACAAAGTGAGGAGAGTATTGAGACACGTACTTTCATACCTTCAGCTACAAGTTCTCTGTCATTGTTAGAGGTTGATATTGGTAGCGTGGCTAGTGGCCACATTGAAGTGGTAGAGCAACATACAAGTGCCAACATTTCTGAGTTACAAGAAACCTTACAAAGTGAGGAGAGGATTGAGACATGTACTTTCATACCTTCAGCTACAAGGCCTCCATCATTGTTAGAGGTTGATATTGGTTTTGCGGCTAGTGCCCAGACTGAAGTGCTAGAGCCACATACAAGTGCCAACATTTCTTAGTTACAAGAAACCTTACAAAGTGCAGACACTGAAAGTGTCAGTATAGAACATATGTTAATTGGAGAAAGGTATGTTACAGATAGAGGACATTTTCCAATTACAATTACAGACCCCAAAGTAAAAAAAAATGTATTCTTGCTAATGGTCCTTGCAGGCTTAAAGGGCCATTCCCTAGAGATAAAGATGTCCATCATAGATATTTCTCTGATATGTACTATGAAAGAATAACAAAAGCAGGACACACAATTCCAGTGATGTGGCTGTGCTATTCGCCAAAGTTAAATGTTGCTTATTGTGAGCCATGCTGGTTATTTGGCGATCGTAAAAAATTAGGCTTTGAACCAGCATGGGCAAAGGGAATACAAAAATGGCAAAGACTTTCGGCCAAAATGCAAATTCATGAAGCTTCACAAGCTCACATGGATGCATGTATTGTTTATGATCACTGGAGAAGAAAAAAAACAATGGATGATGAAACTGAAAAACAAATTTTAATGGAGAAAAACTTTTAAGTATTACATAGACTAACTAATGTGACACTGACTATGGCAATGTCAAATCTAGCCTTCAGAGGTCATAGAGAGAAAATAGGAGAGAGTAATAATGGCAACTTTCTCTCCATTGTAGAGCTCCTATCTGAATATGACCACGTTTTGAAGGAGCTCCTCCACCTTCCTCAGGGATCAACGAAGTATCTTAGCCCTAAAATACAAAATGAAATAATAGATATCCTTGCAAAACAAGTTGAAAATGACATTGTAAGTGAAATTAAAGCAGCCACTTTTTTTTCCTTAATTATGGACACAACACAGGATATTTCAAAAGTTGACCAGTTAAGTGAGATTTACCGATATGTGACCATAAGCCGAGATAAAAGTCAACGGGCAACTGCTGTAAATATATGAGAGGTCTTCTTAGGTTTTCATGTAGTTGAAGACCCAACTGCTGCAGGACTTGAGAAGAATATTATCAAGTGTGTAGAAGATAAGGGACTGTAGCTGTCAAAATGTCATGGGCAGGGTTATGATGGTGCTGCTACAATGAGTGGAGTGTATACAGGTGTTCAAACTCGCATTCAAAAGAGAAAAATGCTTTGTATGTTCACTGCGCAGCCCATAATCTTAATTTGGTTATACAGGATGCTGTAAGCCACGTACCAGAGGTGTCACTTTTTTTGAGGTGATACAGAGTTTGTATGTATTTTTTGGAGAAAGTATCGGCCGTTGGTCTCTTCTACAGTCGCTCACCACTGAATCGTCTGTGACCTTAAGGCCACATTCACACGTTCCTTTTTATCCCGCGGGTTCTCCCGCAGCGTATTTGATAAATCTGCAGGGCAAACCCGCTGCGGTTATCCCTGCAGATTTATCGCGGTTTGTCCTGCGGGTTCCGCTGCGGGTTCCGCTGCGGGATTTTACCCCTACTATTGATGCTGCATATGCAGCAATATGCAGCATCAATAGTAGTGTTAAAAATAATAAAATCATGATATACTCACCCTCTGACGTCCCGAACTCCTCGGCGCTGCAGGCGGCGGTCCGGTTCCAAAGATGCTGTGCGACCAGGACCTTCGGTGACGTCACGGTCATGTGACCGCGACGTCACCGAAGGTCCTGGTCGCATAGCAAACCTGAGACCAGACAGCCGCGTGCAGCGCTGAGACTTCAGAGGTGAGTATAACATTATTTTTTATTTTAATTAGTTTTTTTTAATACAAATATGGTTCCCGGGGCCTGGATGAGAGTCTCCTCTCCTCCACCCCGGGTATAACCCGCACATTATCCGCATTACTTCCCGCATGGTGGGCACAGCCCCATGCGGGAAGTAAGCGGATCAATGCATTTCTATTGGTGCAGAATCGCTGTGATTCTGCACAAAGAAGTGACATGGTCCTTCTTTTTTTCCGCAGCAATTCATCGCGGTTTTTTTCGGGTTTTTCCGCATCATGTACACTGCGGTTTCTGTTTTCCATAGGGTAACATTGTACTGTACTCTGCATGGAAAACAGCTGCGGACCGGCAGCGGCAAAATCGCCGCGGTTCCGCAGTAAAAACCGCATAGTGTGAACATGGCCTAAAAGGCTTGTGTCCTACACGATGGTCATCCCGTTATGATTCACTCCTTGCGCTACGATTTCGATTTGTTGATGTTCTTAAAGCGCTATCAAGGATAGTCTTGACTTCCACCAAAAGTAAAGAAAGAGAAGAGGCTCTGGCACTTCGAAAAAAAATAGATTCTTTTGAGTTTGTCTTCTTCCTTGTTCTACAGAGCAAAATTTTGGATAAAACAAATGCTATCTCTAAAGTTCTGCAGTCAGAACTAGTGTTGAGCATTCCGATACCGCAAGTATCGGGTATCGGCCGATACTTGCGGTATCGGAATTCCGATACCGAGTTCCGATACTTTTGTGGTATCGGGAATCGGTATCGGATCCATATTAATGTGTAAAATAAAGAATTAAAATATAAAATATTGATATACTCACCTCTCCGGAGGCCCCTGGACATCACCGCTGGTAACCGGCAGCCTTCTTTGTTTAAAATGAGCGCGTTTAGGGACTTCCATGACGTCACGGCTTCTGATTGGTCGCGTGCCGCTCATGTGACCGCCACGCGACCAATCAGAAGCCGCAACGTCATTCTCAGGTCCTAAACTCCTCATTCTAGGAATTTAGGACCTGAGAATGACGTCGCGGCTTCTGATTGGTCGCGTGGCGGTCACATGAGCGGCATGTGACCAATCAGAAGCCGCAACGTCATTCTCAGGTCCTAAACGCGCTCATTTTAAGCAAAGAAGGCTGCCGGTT
This sequence comes from Ranitomeya imitator, assembly GCF_032444005.1. NCBI lineage: Eukaryota > Metazoa > Chordata > Amphibia > Anura > Dendrobatidae > Ranitomeya > Ranitomeya imitator. The sequence continues at coordinate 199,091,227 of NC_091285.1, read as the reverse complement.
ACCAGCGGTGATGTCCAGGGGCCTCCGGAGAGGTAATTATATCAATATTTTTTATTTTAATTCTTTATTTTACACATTAATATGGATTCCAGGGCCTGAAGGAGAGTTTCCTCTCCTTCAGACCCTGGGAACCATCAGGATACCTTCCGATACTTGGTGTCCCATTGACTTGTATTGGTATCGGGTATCGGTATCGGCGATATCCAATACTTTTCGGGTATCGGCCGATACTATCCGACACCGATACTTTCAAGTATCGGACGGTATCGCTCAACACTAGTCAGAACATATGGATTTGTCCAATGCTGCCCAATTAATTCATAATGCAATTGAAATTCTCAGCAGTTACAGAAACCAGTTTGAAGATGCCAAAAAAACAGCCAGCGCACTTGCAGTTAAGTGGGGGATTCCAGCAGTGTTTGTGAATAAACGAATAGTTAAGGTACCGTCACACTAGACGATATCGCTAGCGATCCGTGACGTTGCAGCATCCTCGCTAGCGATATCGTCCAGTGTGACAGGCAGCAGCGATCAGGCCCCTGCTGTGCTGTCGCTGGTCGGGGAAGAAAGTCCAGAACTTTATTTGGTCGCTGGACTCCCCGTAGACATCGCTGAATCGGCGTGTGTGACACCGATTCAGCGATGTCTTCGCTGGTAACCAGGGTAAACATCGGGTAACTAAGCGCGGGGCCGCGCTTAGTAACCAGATGTTTACCCTGGTTACCATCGTTAAAGTAAAAAAAACAACCGCTACATACTTACCTACCGCTGTCTGTCCTCGGCGCTCTGCTTCTCTGGTCTGGCTGTGAGCACAGCGGCCGGAAAGCAGAGCAGTGACGTCACCGCTCTGCTTTCCGGCTGCCCGGCGCTCACAGCCAGACCAGAGAAGCAGAGCGCCGAGGACAGACAGCGGTAGGTAAGTATGTAGCGTTTGTTTTTTTACTTTTTAGGATGGTAACCAGGGTAAACATCGGGTAACTAAGCGCGGCCCTGCGCTTAGTAACCCGATGTTTACCCTGGTTACCGGGGACCTCGGGATCGTTGGTCGCTGGAGAGCTGTCTGTGTGACAGCTCTCCAGCGACCAAACAGCGACGCTGCAGCGATCCGGATCGTTGTCGGTATCGCTGCAGCGTCGCTAAGTGTGACGGTACCTTTAAAGTAAAGGTACCTTCACACTCAGCGACGCTGCAGCGATATAGACAACGAGCAGATCGCTGGAGCGTCGCTGTTTAGGTCGCTGTAGAGATGTCAAACACAGCAGCTCCAGAACGATGCAGGAGCGATCCAGTGACGTAAGGGTTACTCACTTATTGTTCTCACAGGTCGTCACAGGTCATTAGCTCCATGTAAATCATTGCAGGCATCGTTGCTTTTGCTGTCAAACACGAGGATACACGCTGATCTGAGGACCAAATAAAGTTCTGGACTTCTAGCTCCGACCAGCGATATCACAGCAGGATCCAGATCGCTGCTGCGTGTCACACAACGAGATCGCTATCCAGGACGCTGCAACGTCACGGATCGTTGTCGTTCTCGTTGTAAAGTTGCTGAGTGTGAAGGTACCTTAAAGCGTCATACTGATGAGCTTTGTTTAGATGAAAGACTGCAGGATCCCGAGAGAAGATTTAAAACAGCAATTTTTTACTCTACCTCAGATGTAGTTACATCACAGTTATCAAGCAGATTTGGTAGCATAAATACTATAGTCTAAAGATTTAAGATCATTCAGCCATGCATGCTGGCTGTGAAATCAGATGATGACTTATTTCAAGAAGCAGTGAAATTTCATCAATATTATCAGGATGATATATCCACAGATTTTCCTGGACAGTTGCTGAGTTTTCGCAGCACACTTCAAGATGGGATCTCGAAATTACCCACAATTAAGGATTTGGCTCACCTACTTATAGTTGACAATGCTGCTTTGTCATCTACACTTCCAGATATATGTACTGCTTTCTTACTTTTCCTCACTTTACCAGTTACAGTGGCATTAGCTGAAAGAGCATTCTCTAAGGCTGGTTTCACACTTGCGTTTTAAAACGCATGCGTTTAAAAAAAATGCATGGTGAAAAAACGCATGTAAACGCGTGCAAACGCCGCGTTTTTTGACGCATTTGTTTTTGCATGTGGTGAAAAAAACGCGGCGTTTTAACGCGTTTACATGCGTTTTTTCATGCGTTTGCATTTTTTAAACGCATGCAGATAAATGTGTGACAGCTGCCAATCATCAAAATAAAGTAAAAAAACCCACTATAAACAGAAAGAGCCAGGGTTAGGTTTAGGGTTAGGGGTAGGGTTAGGGGTAGGGATCCTAACCCTAACCCTAAAGGGATCCTACCCCTAACCCTACCCCTAACCCTAACCCCACCTCTACCCCTAACCCTAACCTAGGGGTAGGGTTAGGGCTAGGGGTAGGGTTAGGCGTAGGGTTAGGGGTAGGATCCCTTTATCAATTTTATGGTGTGGGGTGGTTTATCAGTGTGTTTTTTTTAAAAAAATAAAAACGCATGCGTTTTTACCGCATGCAAACGCATGTGGTTAAAAACGCATGCGTTTACATAGACAGCAATGCATTTTTTGCCACTAAAATTACTACATGTTGCATTTCTGCAACACAACGCATGCATAAAAAAGACGCATGCGGTGGCAAAACGCGGCAAAACGCATGCAAAAAAACGCATGCGTTTTTAATGTTAAGTATAGGGAAAAAAAGTATGCCTTTTTTGGCATTTTTTACCGCAAAAATGCAAAAAAAAACCCCGCAAATGTGAAACCAGCCTTAGTTATCGCTTATTAAAAATTACTTAAGAAGCAGCATGTCACAACAAAGGCTTTCTGGCCTTGCTCTTCTAAGCATTGAAAATGATAGCGCCAGAAAATTGGACATTTCAGATATCGTTGACAAATTTGCAGAGGCTAAAGCAAGACGCCGCAACTTCTAGCAATATGCAGTGTGGGTGTAAGTGTGCTGTTGGTTTAGTATAGGGAGTTGTATTATCAAAACGTTGATGCTAATTTCACTAATTTGGTTTGCTACTAACTCGTTCAGTTCACTAATTCGGTTTGATACGAACTTATTCAGTTAACTAATTTGGTTTCAATTGTTTTTTTGGACTGCCTCTTTTTGATATAACTTATTTGACTTTGATACAGTAAAATGGATTACAAATATTAATAAATTCAGATGTTATTACATTCTAAAACAAAAGAAATATCTATAACATTTGAAAGCAACACAATTTTCTGTGCTACCAAAGCTTTACATAAAAAAACTGCAGTTATTCTAGAGTTGAAAGATTCATTGTATTAACACTAACTGTCCCCTTTCTCTTTAATAGTGAGAACAAAATGATTCCTGTTGGCTTGATAGTTTGACTTCCATCAACTTTTGCATTGAAACACATTTGTTGGACTTGAGCAGTAGCAAGTTAATTTGTATTTCAGTTGAATTTGTTTACGTTATGGCTAAGAAATAGGGCCAGTTTTCATCTTAAGAGACTTCTGTGTAAGTAAACAAAATATACGGTAATTCAAATTTTGTTTAATGTTCTGAATTTAATAATGTACTTAACTAGTGAAATATGCTGACATAATGATACTTCTTTTTGTAGGTGACTTACCAAGACATCTAATCCAGGTGGATTTCGACTCTTGTAAGTAACCTTTGTTTCTGTATAAATTGAATATTTTTTGCTTTAAATACTGTATTTGTTAACTATGCCTATATTTATTAAATATTGCAACAAAACTATAGTGTGCAAAATGAATAGAAAACATACATTTGGGTGGAAAATATTTTGGCATGGGGGGCCCCATTTGAAAATTCGCAACGGGGCCCATAACTTTGTAGTTACGCCACTGCCCATAGCGTCTCCATTTTTCATGATCTCGGGTTGGGTGAGGGCTTATTTTTTTGCGTGCTGAGCTGACATTTTTAATGACACCATTTTGGTGCAGATATGATCTTTTGATCACACGTTATTGAATTTTAATGCAATTTCGCAGCAACCAAAAAAACGTAATTTTGGCATTTTTACTTTTTTTCCCTATGTCACTTAGCGATCAGGTTAATCTTTTTTTTTATTGATTGGGCGATTCTGAATGTGGCAATACCAAATATGTGTATGTTTGATTTTATTTTTATTGTTTTATTATGAATGAGGCGAAAGGGGAGTGATTTGAACTTTTATATTTTTTTATATTTTAAAAAACATTTTTTTTACTTTTGGCATGCTTCAATAGTCTTCATGGGAGACTAGAAGCTGCCACAACCCAATCAGCTCTGCTATATGGAGGCAATATTCAGATCGCCTCTATATAGCAGATTTACTGACTTGCTATGAGCTCCTACCACTGGGTGGCGCTCACAGAAAGCTGGCACTAACAACAATAGAGGTCTCCATGAGATCTCAGTTTGTCATACCAACACACCGGTGACCCGCGATCACGTGACAGGGTTCACCGGTGTGCGTATTACTAGCCTGATAGCCGGAAGCACAGTTTAAATGCCACTGTCAGTGGTTGACAGCGGCATTTATCTGGTTAATAACCCACGGGTGGATCACAATTCCACCTGCAGCTATTGCTGGCACATGTCTGCTGCTCAAAACAGCTGACATGTCCCTGTAAAGATATGGGCTCACCGCCAGAGCCCACATCAAAGGGAGGGAGTCTGACATCGGCGTACTTTTACGCCCAATGTCGATAAGGGGTTAATCAGCTATGTTTAGTGCTAGGAGGATTGAACAGCTGTAAAGTGGGAGGAGTCCAAAGGATAAATACCCAATTTTGTAGAGCATTTGAGTGTGCGTGGGTCTGGAGGTGCAAACTCTGGAGATGTACTTTTGTGTTAAGAAAAGCTGGAGATTGCAGGTCTCCTGGATTGAATATCCTTTGCTAAAGGACATGGAAGTTGGAATCTAAGCCAGGTGGGCTAACCAGCACTATTGTATGGACTTGTCACTTTATATTTTACATTCTGCTGAACAAAGGCTGCATTTACGTTTTCTGGTGACATGGTTTATGAGGATTGCAACAAACCAGGCGGACTTTAAATAGAAATGGTTCCTGTATTTACCTCATTAAGAAGCCGAGTGAGTGGACCTACCACAGTTGGTGTTAGAAGTGTGGGCAAGATCCACAGGAAGCAAGTGTGATGGCTGGGGACAAATTGTATGTCTTGGGTGAAGGCCGCTCAAAGGACTCATACTCACTTGCGAGAAAAAAAACGGTCCGTAATCTGGACTGAAAAAATTGGATGCAAACTATGCAATTGTCATGCGATTGTCATTCGAGTTCAATGCGATTTTTTTATCGCACCATCCGTTTTACAACCGTATTACATCCGTATGACATTCGTATGCAATGCGGTTTTTTTCTCTGCACCTATTTTTTTACAGTCATTTACAGGACCATCTACAGTGTTCTATGCCACAAAATGGTACGGTATCTGTAAAAAAACAGACGGAAAATGGATGGCCCATTGACTTGCATTGACGAGACTCGCCGCAAATCTCAGCATGCTGCGATTTTTTTTTCTCAGTCCGATTTCGGCTGAGAAAAAAAAATCACAAATGAGATGTCACCTATTGAATAACATTGGTCCAAGTGCAATCCGATTTTTTTTATTGGATTGCACTCGTCCGTTTTGCTCGCAAGTGAGTATGTGCCCTAAGAATGGAAAAGTGGTCAGACAAAATGGAGGAGCTGATCAAGAATCTGGTCCAAAGCCAGCACCAGCAGCACCAACAGCATTTTCAACAGCAACAGTGGGAGCAGCAGCAACAGCTATAGCTCCAGCAGTAGCATCACAAACAACAGTTCCAACAACAGCAGCAGCAGATTGATGATTTACTCACAGAGGCGATTCATGGCATGGCAGCAGTTCTGACTTCAAGGTCATCTGATGATTTCTCTGTGCAGAAGGCAGTGAGGAGAGCTTTGCAGAAAATGACTCCAGGTGATGCCAGTTTTTGAAAGGGTCGCTGATAGGGAGAAACTCCCACCAGAGCAGTGGCAGAAGTTCTAGGGCCATACTTAACAGAGGAGACACAAAAGGCCTTACAGGACACCAAAGAATCAGAAAAATTGAAAACAGAAATTTTGGCTCGCTTGGAGATGACAATGTCTGTTAGGGCACAATGGGTCCACGGCTGGGAATATCACCTTGACAAACATCCTCGCTCCCAAATGTTTGATCTGCTGCACCTCGTCCAAAAGTGATTACAGCCAGAGACCTCTACTCCAGCGCAGATGGTAGAGCGGGTTGTAATTGACAGGTTCGTGCACTCCCTTTCGAGCCTGATGCAGACTTGGGTAGGCCAGGGTGATCCCCAGAATGCCAATGACGTGGTAAGACTGGTCGAAAGGTGTCAGGGGGTTGACGGTTTCTTGGGGAGTTGGGGAGGTAACCCCTCCATACTGGTGGCCGACGGTGTAAAACGGGGATGGGGGCATTCTAAAGTCCAAGGTGGCAGTGTAGGTCATGCCGAGGGTCTCATCCGGCGATGTAATTTGCTGAAGATGTCACGGCCCAGGTCATATAGATGTCCATTGTCCCCTGACCACCAAGCAAATGTACTGTAGCATGAGACAGCCGTGATCATTCTACACATATCAAGCTGGTAGTGTGTCTACTGTCCACCCAGTGAAGGGCCCAAAGCTTGTCATGTGAAAGTGAATGTTTTGCAAATGTCTGGGCTACTAGACTCAGGGAGTTAAGTGACCCTCGTGAGGGCCACACTCCCTCTCCAATTGATCCCTAGGAAGAAGGTGGGTGTCATCTGCATTTATGGGGATGCTAAAGACTATATGCTGGTCAAAGTGGTCATTGAGATGGCCTGACGTACTGAGTCCCATTAGGTTGGCATGGTCCAAGATTTATTGCACTCAATTATCATAGGCCTGGACTTTGTCTTGTTTTAGGACTTGTGGATGAGGGGTGGAGACCTCAATAGCTCGGATTAGAAATGGGTTGGCCCTAAAAAAATTTCACCAACCGCAGGTTGTCTGACAGGTTTCTCTTTTGTGTAATGGGAGAAGAGGAGAAAATAGTATCCCATGAGGTAGAAACTTCTTAGCTAGGGGTGACCAGAGAAAATTTTGGTATCACCTAATATAGGGTCCTATCTCTAAAGCAAGCATTCAATAAGATAGCCATCATAAACAGCATAGCACCGGAGTCAGGGCCTGACACCAGGTTTACCTATATCATGCTGAATGGGAACTTATCATACAGGGTTACTAAGGTAAGGGAGGAGAGAGTGGAGCAATTGTTGGTACTGGGACCCTATAGACAAAGGGTGTTGGAAAGGGCTCATTTACATGTCTTAAGTGGCCATATCAGAGTGGATAAAACTCAAGAACAGGTTATGCAGAGGCTCTCTTGGCCCATACATCACTGGGAAATCCTAAGGTATTGCAAATCCTGTCCCAACTGTCAGTTAACCGCTACCACCTCTCACTTCCAAAATCCTCTCATGCTGATACCTATCAAGGCAGGAATACAGAGAGACCCCATTGAAACTCCATGTGGGCTAGACAAGCCAAAAGGGGACACTGAGGATGTCACACTGGCAGAGACACTGTCATAGGCCCAGAGACAACAGTGCCGAAATTGCTACAGTGGAACTGGGACCTGTTTTCGGAGTTGCCAGGACTTACGCTGGTGGTTGAACATGAAATCCAGACTGAACCATATGTGAAGGTGAACCAACTGCCATATAGAATCACAGAAGCCCAACATGAGGTGATTTTTAAGGAGGTGAGGAAAAAGTTGAACCTGGGCGTCATCGAGGAGTCAAAGAATGGTGGATCCAGCCACACTGTCCTTGTGCAGAAACCTGGGGAAGAGTTGTGTTTCTGCAACAACCACAGGAAACTAAATGTGGTGTTGAAATGTGATGTGTGTGTATCCAATGTCCCACATCGTTAATCTCATAGAGAAGCTAAGGTCTGACAGACACATCATCACTCTGGAATTTACTGGCAAATCCTTCTCTCTCAAAGTGCAAAGCAGAAGATGGCCTTTGCTAGACCTGATGATGGCTTCTAGTATACCAGAATTCTCTTCTGGCTTTAAGGAGTCCCAGCTACCTCCCGATGGACCAGATTGCAGCCCCTCACAAAAGATATGTTGCAGCTTACCTCCATGACATTGTGATATTCAGCCCGGATTGAGGAAGTCATCTGCAGAAGGTCCAGGCTGTCCTGGATGCGCTGAGGAAGGGGGGGATAACCATAAACCCCACAAAGTTTGCCATAGGAATCAAGAATGGAAAATACTTGGGCTACATCATCAGATGAGGCGAAGTAAAGCCGCAAGTGAGTAAGGTGGAGGCAATCCAAAATAGGCCGAAACCGGTCTCCAAGAAACAAATTTGGGCATTTCTAAGAATGGTGGGATACTATCAGTGGCGTATCCCGAATTTCACCATGACAGCAGTACCCAAGACCGACCTTCAAAAGGGCACATATGGCCAAATGGTCTCTGGAAGCAGAGATAGTGTTCCAAGAGTTGAAGCTCAGGGCTACAAGACTTCAACTTTAAAGTGGAACACAGGCCTGGGAAGCTGCACAGCAATGCAGAAGCCCTGTTTAGACTTCCCTGTTTGGTGACTGAAGATGCCTAAACCTCCACTTTGGGGGAGGGGAGTATGTGACAAAGTCACTGGCAAAGTACTAGAAGGGAGATATGTAGCACTGAGGTTGTTAGCATCAGTAATATAAGCCTAAGAGAAATCATCCAGCATACTAAGCGATGAGAGGGGTTAATCAGCCATGTTTAGTGATAGGATGATTGAACAGCTGTAGAGTGGGAGGAGTCCAGAGGATAAATACCCAGCTTTCTAGAACATTTGAGTGTGTGTGCGTCTGGAGGTGCAAGCTTTGGAGATGTGCTTTTGTGTTAAGGAAACCTACGTAGATATATGCAGAGTGCAGGTCACCTAGATTTAATGCCCTTTGCTAAAGGATAGGACACTGGAATCTAATCCAGATGGGCTAACCAGCACAATTGTATGAATGTGTCACTTTATGTTTTATCTGTTGGCAGATATGCAACAGATACAGACTTGTGTGCATGAGGAGTTTACACTTTTCTGGCAGTAGATGGTGATGTTGTTCCTGTTACATGCTTAGTTGAATGTAATGCATATACTTGTTGTACTTTGGTTTCACTTTCTCTCTGGTAAAAGGTCCTTCAGACTTCCTGCTATGCTGTATTTAGAAGCTGATGTATGTACCTGATGTTCTGTGTAGATAAAACTTGAATTACCCCATATAATCTACTCTCACAAGTTTCTTCTGCAACCAAACTATGCAACATTACTTTCTGCTGGATAAAGGCTGTATTTACATTTTCTGGTGATGTGGTTTATGAGGATTGCAATAAACCGGGTGGACATTAACACCTTTCCGACATCAGGTGTAATCAGACTCCCTCCCTTTGATGTGGGCTGCGGCAGTGAGCCCACATATTTCCCAGTACATGTCAGCTGTTTTGTATTCACTTGCGGCTATTAACCTGTTAAATGCCGCTGTCAAATGCTGACAGTGACATTAAACTTGCGCTTCCGGCCATCGGGCCGGAAATCTGCCTTCTGTCACATGATCGCAGATTACCCGTTCATTGGCATGACAACCAGAGGTTTCCTGGAGACCTCTATGGTTATCATTGCCGGATTGTTATGAGTGCCATCTGGTGGTCGGCGCTTATAGCAGGTGAGTAAGTGCAGCGCCCCAGAGTCCTGGTCATTGCAGTAATGTCGTTCTTCCACCAGGGGGAGCGATGTTACGTCTGATGGCACCAAAGGAGTTCACCCTGCCAGGTATCACAGCCACACACACACTTCACACGCCGGCCACCAGGGGGAGCAAAACATTCTATTAGGCCACTCCTCACACTTGGGTAAAACTGGGGGTTGGTTAGGAAGTTAGAAGCAGTCAGAGGAGAGGAGAGGAGCAGACTGGGCTCGGCCCAGGAAAGGGAAAGAAGGACACGGAGCTGCGCCTGCAACCCATGCGGCAGCCTCCTAAGAAAGGACAAGAAAGGAAGCGTGCCGTAGTGAGTGAGCACAGAAGTCATAGCAACAGGAGTAAAACACCAGTGGGAGACCAGCTAGAAGCAGGTTGCCTCCCACTGAGCACAGATCCGGTGGCCGGAACACCGAGGGAGTAATAGACTCTACGCTTTACTTCAGAGACCGGCAGAGCAGTCGATTCCAAGTAGGCTGTCCGTCCTAAGAACCTAAGCAGACAAGGTGGCAACGCAGAGGAGGGGCGACGCTAGGGTCCCTATAAAATAGCCTCAGGCCGCCACCTTCATACGGGTTTGTCCTATCCATCTGGGGGACACAGAGAGAGAAGTAACAAGAGTGAGGACCCTATTGGAGCTAATACAAGTAGGGACCTACTACGTTACTGTGCGCAAGGGGAAGGCTACTGATTTCCACCTGGATAAGGGGACTCTGGAATTGCCATCAGACCGGCCAGACTCTGCCTACCCTGTCATCCGGCACCCTGGACTGTGGATGCTGAAGCCTTCAGTAAAGGTAAAGAGACTGCACCCATTGTGTCCTCGTTATTTGCCGCGCCTTACGTCATCTACCATCAACATCTCTACACTTCTGGGAAGCCCTGGGGATATACTTCACCTGTGGGAAGGTATACCATCTAGCTGCCATTCCATCGCGCCAGCGGACCCCTAAGCAGCGTCGGTCATCCTGATCGAATACCACAGGTGGCGTCACGAACACTACCGTTATCTACAAACTCTACCCCTTTCATTGGGCGCCCCTCATAGGGCCATGGTCCGGGTCGGGCCACCGTGACATCCAAGCTGAGGGAACTGAAGGACCCGGTACCGAGTACCCCATTGCCCTTAGGTGGGGGCCGATCCATAAGGGTATGTGCACACGTAGATTGGTCCACTGTGGATTTTTCCGCAGCGGATTTGATAAATCTGCAGGGCAAAAATGCAGATTTTTTTTGCAGATTTCACTGCTATTTTCTATTGGAGCATCTGTTAAACCGCTGCGGAATCCGCAGAAAGAAGTGACATGCTGCGGAATGTAAACCGCTGCGTTTCCGCGCGTTTTTTTCCGCAGCATGGGCACAGCGTTTTCTGTTTTCCATAGGTTTACATTGTAATGTAAACTCATGGGAAACTGCTGCGGACCCGCAGCTGCGGAAACGCCTCGGATCCGGCGTCACACTCAGCGTAGGGAAATAGTGTCCATAATTTACATGCGTAATATGCAGAAATGATCCCAAAACAGTGATCCGTATGTCAGCCGTAAGCAGGGTGTGTCTGTGTATTTTACGCTTGCTAACCTCCGTTTGTAATCCGTATGGCATCCGTAATGTGTTTTTTTTCTCGCAACCAGACAAAATGGATATTTAACGGTTTTGAGGCCTGAAATTAATGTAATCATCGGCAGAATCCTATTTAAGGCATCTACAACAGGTGGAACCACCCTCCCATATGGCCATTTTGTTGCTGTACTTGTGTAGGTGTTTTGGTGGTACTTGGGCAACATGTGTGACCTCCTGCAATTCACACAAACTCAGTGAGCGGGTGTTATTTAATTGGGTCTTGTCACGCCGCTTTGGCCACCCATACCCCATGATAGTTGATCCGCGAAGGAGGAGAAGAAGAATGTGGGTGCATCCACTTTTGCGGCAACGCCTCACTAAAGGCCATTTTCACAGGCTATATTCAGCTCTGCGGACACATCCGGACAAATTCTTCCAGTACTGTCGCATGACAATACCCACATTTGATATCTTGTTGGAGACCGTACGTCCTGGAATCACATATCAGGATACAAGGATGCGGAAATGCATATCCGCAGAGGAGCGTCTTCTACTTACCTTACGGTATGTATTCACCATACTCACACACTATGTATGTAGATGATGTTTTAGTTACTAGTTTGCTTTTCAAACCATCTGCTTTAAATTATATCATTACGTTTTTAGGAAAGCATATCTAAATATGAAGTAAATGTTAAATGTTAGTATCCATTGTAAATATAGGAAGGTACATTTATCTCCGCCTTTTCTTTTCCTCATAATACTTTTGTCTACTAGGGTTTTAGAAAAGCATTGTTACATAGCTAATTTTGTTTTTTTTTGTGTGCTTTCAGATTCCTGTCAAATGGATTATCTTATGTGGGACTACATCTTGAATTCCTCATTTGACGATCCACTATTTCAGGCATAGTGCAGAATACATGTGTGCAAATATGGGACAAACTACATGAACTTGTGATGCCTGAGCCCAAATGGAAGATTGGCTGAACTGAAAATAGCCCGTGGTTTTTCTGTTGGTTGTCAATTTCCACACTGTATCGGAGCCCTGGATGGGAAACATATCAGGGTGCGTAAGCCACCGAACTTCTAAGCAGTTTTTCTCTGTAGTTCTGTTAGCTGTAGTTGACAGTAACTACAGGTTTATAATTGTAGATATTGGGGCCTATGGGCGAACTGGAGACTCTAGAGTCTTCAATGCGTTCATTATGGGTCGGCGGCTACGTAAAAACCTGTTGGACCTCCCACCACCACGACAACTCTCAGGCTCCAATGCTGAAGCAGTCCCATATGTTCTTGTAGCAGATGAGGCCTTCCAATTGAGCAGGAATGTCATGAGGCCTTATCCTCAACGCAACCTGGACCACCGGCGGCGTGTATTTAATGTCAGACTTTCACAGGCACGGCGACTGGTTGAGTGCGCCTTTGGCATTATGACGTGTTCTCCAGTCTGCCATTCAGCTGAGTTAGAAAAATGTAAATGAAGTAATTAAAGCTTGTGTTGTTCTGCACAACTTCACAAGAATTCATCAGTGTTCCTCAGCTGACTGTGTTGAAGGCATTTTGGAAAATGTGGGTAGGCCTACAACACAAGTCCTTCCTCCGCAGCGTCCCCTTTCTGGCTTAAAAGTTAGGGATATTTATACAAATTATTTTGTTTCTCCTCATGGAGCTACTCCCTGGCAAGATAATGCTGTTTCTTTGTTGTAATGTTTATATATATATATATATATATATATATATATATATATATATAAATATATCGTATGGTTTTATATATAAATGTAAGCATCAAAAAAGTTTTGCAAACAAAAACATACCGAAGTGCTATCACAGCAGAATAAAATAAAAATTTTCCTTACAGAAAAATATAAAACCAAGGCTTAAAAAAACAAAATACATTACAGATTTCTGTAAGTTGGTGGAGGTGATGGCGGAAGCTCAGGGTCCTGGTCAGGTCTTTGTTGGGCCAATTGTACATCATCCTGGGAGCATGATGTCTGACTGACCCTGCCCTAAATGATGGCGTTGCTCATATTGGCCAGTTGTGTGTTCGCTCAAATAATAAGTGTTTTGAGTATGGCCCTCATGATGTTGGAAATAAGGCCTTGCCTCATAACCCCCACCAATATGGCCATGTCGTCCAATCCCAGGTTGGGACCAGCCTCCAACACTGGGTCTGGACAAGTGGCCATATTGGGAAGGTTGATGGTATGATGGCATATGGTAATCTGCTGGCCTTGGTGGGTTTTGGGTGGGAAGGGGTAGAGGTGTAGGCACAAGTGGAGGGGGTGCTTCAAATACTTGTTGAGCATGCACCTGTTGAGATGCTGGAAGCCGCAGGACGTTACGTGCTGACAGCTGCCATCTCTCAATGAACTCAAGCAATTATATGGATCATTTGGTGTGGTACATGTATCAATAAATATTTGAAAACACCCTCTCACACGTAGCCTCACCTCGTCAATGGGACGGAGGTACCGGGCCAGGCTCCTCACATAGGCCTCCTCGCCATCATTCTGTGCAGCCCTGGCTAAATCATTAAGGACCCCAATGTCAACATTCCTGCGATAGTCTTGCAGCTCTCTCCTTCTGCGGCCACGGCGGGAAATGACAGCAGGCTGTGGGGATGTCTCCAATGGAACAGTTTCCTTGTTCTTCTTGGCGTACAGGATGTGGTCCTGCTGTGGGTGGTTGAGCAGCTTCTTTGCCAATTATTGCCAGATGTTGTGGTGCAACTGAAGTTGATGCAGGAGGGATGTCACTAGAAGGATGTGAAGATGGGCCAGCCACCTCTTCTCCTTCCCCAACCGGATCTATCAGGGCCTCCGAGTCTGAGCCGGTCTCCCTCTCAGTGAGGTTGGACTGAGTTCTGTTTGTAAAGTTTATGAATATTTTGGTTAAATTTACAATTTGACCTTTAGTAAAGATATGTTTTATGTTTTATGATGTTTTTACTTACGGTCGCAGATCCATACTGGGGTCCAAAAATGAAAGTTGGTCATAATATATATTTTTTCTTTTTGAAAGGCGCTGCTGACCCACTCCTGGCCCGCTGCTGTCTTTCGCGCCTATATTGGTCACGTATGCTGCGCCATCGTCTCATAACATCTTCCACTGCAATGAAAGGGCAAAAAATAATGTATAAGGCCATTGTGCACAGTTGTAACACAATGTGTCAGTGATATTACAGATTTTAATGTGGCCTAGTAACCTGCATTTTTCAAAAAATATCATCAACATAAAATAATATCATCATCATAAATATCATCATCATAAATATTGTAACCTCCAACAGCACAATATGATATAATGTAAAATACATAGATTTTCCTGCCATAAGGACAGGTTCCTCTCCCCTTTGTAGCAGTATGTCATTGTAAATTTGGAAAATGTGAACGACATGTAAACAAATATGAACGGAACTCCTTTCTCATGTCCAGCACCATGTAATTAATGGTGCTATATACTGTAAATAAATTAGGTTAATCTTAATTTAAAGAACATTATGACCGCATTCCTGTTGGTAATGCAGTTTGCAATATTATTCAGAGTGTGAGAAACATGAGTGTACTAACTTATCTGCCTCTGGTGCTCATGTGGCCGCTGCTCATATTCTGGGAAAAGGATCCCACATATGCTCCTCCAAGCCGCCTCTTTTCTGGCCCGGTTGGAGTAATAGGCATCTCTCTGATCCCAAATTTCCGGCCTTTCTTGCACCAGGACCAGCAGCATTTCCACATTTATAATATTGCCCATGATGCTGAAGACTCCGTGGAGGCGTGCGGCAGACTTCCGGGATGTCTGTCTGGCTTTTTCAGCTAATTAGCATGTCTGAGCTTCCTGATTGAGGGCTTGGAACATTTCATGTCACCTGCTGTACTCTTGCGTATTTTACGCAAGTCACACTGCTGGTCCGTGTATAATCCGCATTTTTCTCACCCCCATAGACTTTCATTGGCGGATTTTTTACGCAATACGCTGACAAACGCAGCATGCTGCGATTTTGTACGGCCGGAAAATACGATTGCGTAATATACGCCAGATAGAAACTGCCCCATAGAGAATCATTGGTCGGTGTGCAATGCGCTGTTTTTGCGCGTCTCATATATCCGTAAAACTCGCTAGTGTGATGCCGGCCTAATTCTACTACACAGAGGTAATCTTATCATTGCCTCTATGTAGCAGAGCCGATCGGGTTGTGGCAGCTTCTAGTCTCCCATGGAGACTATTGAAGCATGCCAAAAGTAAAAAAGAATGTTTTTAAAAATATAAAAAAATTAAAAAAAATATAAAAGTTCAAATCACCCCCCTTTCGCCCCATTCAAAATAAAACAATAAAAAAAATCAAACCTACACATATTTGGTATCACCGCTTTCAGAATCGCTCGATCTGTCAATAAATAAAGGATTATATATCCCATAGAGAACAATGAAAGAGTGATATATTTAAAAGGGTACAAATTTATTTAAGTCTCAATTATTAGATATATATATATACAACACTGACATAAGGGTTACATAAGATATACGTTGAAAAAAATAACCTAAAAAGGGGGATTGGCGGTGTGTCAGTAACCGATGTTATGCGATGAGTAACCAATGGGGCCAGAACCATCCAAGTAACGTATCACTCTTAGGCTATGTGCACAAGTAGAAAGATCCTCTGCGGATTTTTCCGCAGCGAATTTGATAAATCCACATTGGAAAACCGCTACGGTTTTTACTGCGGATTTATTGCGGATTCTACTGCGGATTCCGCTGCGGTTTTACATCTGCAGTTTTCTATTGGAACAGGTGTAAAACCACTGTGGATTCCGCACAAAGAATTGACATGCTGCGGAAAATAATCTGCTGCATTTCCGCGCGTTTTTTTCCGCAGCATGTGCACTGCGGATTTCATTTCCCATAGGTTTACATTGTACTGTAAACTCATGGGAAACTGCTGCGGATCCGCAGCTGCGGAAACGCTGCGGATCGGCAGCAAAATCCGCATCGTGTGCACATAGCCTTATTGGAGTATTGGATCAACCTACTAATTAGTCAATTAAAATAACATTTCTCAAAAGATAATTTACCCTATCAAGGTTGAGCAATATTACTAGTATCTATTAAGAAACCCTGCTATTGCTGTTTGCACTGTTTACTGTGCCACTTGTATTTCATCTGATGTTATTTGTGGGTTTTTCTTTGCACCCAGAACAATTTTCCTGGCAGTTGTGGATGACATTTTTGTTGTTCTACCTGACCGTGGTTTTGTTTTTACAGAGCACCTGATTTTCCATTTGTTAATCACAGTTTGAACGCTGCTGACTGGCATTATCAATTCCTTGGACATCTTTTTGTATCCTTTTCCTGTTTTATACAGTTTATCTAACTTTTCCCGTAGCTCCGTCAGCAATTATTTTGCTTTCCCTATGACTCACAATCCAGAAACATCAGTGGCTGGATGAAAGATGCAAGAGTCTGTCTGGATCCCAAAACTGACTCAGCTTCTATGCACACACACTGATTACAAGCAAACAGGTCACAGTTGAGGATTAGTGATGAGCAAGTGTGCTCATTACTCGAGTTTTCCGAGCATGCTCGGGTGTTCTCCGAGTATGTTGGGCATGCTCATAGATTGTTTGAGTCCCCGCAGCTGCATTTGTGTCAACTTCTGTGCATGTTATCAGGCCAAAATCACCAGAGTATGTGAACTTTTGATCAGGGTCGTTTGAATATTTTGGGTTGTCATTATGATTTTAAAAGAGAAAACACAGTAGTTTGGCAATAACTGGCTTCACCCAACCACTAACCATGAGTGGAGAAAAGGTTTTGGTGTTATCATTCATTTTCACTGTAGAGAGCAAAGTTCTGCCGGGGTATGTAAACTTTTAAGCACAACTGTATATGGGTCTGACCTGACATTACAATTGATGTACCATGTACTGATGGTGGTTACGTGATACATGGCTATCGCGTTGTGCTATTTGATAAGTTACGGCTTACTGTTGTTTTTATTTATAGTAGGGAATTAACCCCCCAAGCCTGTTTTCACCTTCATGACCAGGCCAAATTTTACAATTTTGAACAGTGTCACTTTATGTGGTATTAACATACAGTATGCTAATGATTCAAAGAATATTTTTTGTTACATATTGTACATCATGATAGTGGTAACATTTCTTCTAAATGATTTGTGTTTAATTGTGAAAAAAATGGACATTTGACAAATTTTGAACATTTTGCAATTTTCAATTTTTATGCCCTTAAATCAGAGAATTGTAAATAGCATTTCCCATATGTCTACTTTACATCACCTCAATTTTTTAACACAATAGTAACATAGTAACATAGTAACATAGTTAGTAAGGCCGAAAAAAGACATTTGTCCATCCAGTTCAGCCTATATTCCATCATAATAAATACCCAGATCTACGTCCTTCTACAGAACCTAATAATTGTATGATACAATATTGTTCTGCTCCAGGAAGACATCCAGGCCTCTCTTGAACCCCTCGACTGAGTTCGCCATCACCACCTCCTCAGGCAAGCAATTCCAGATTCTCACTGCCCTAACAGTAAAGAATCCTCTTCTATGTTGGTGGAAAAACCTTCTCTCCTCCAGACGCAAAGAATGCCCCCTTGTGCCCGTCACCTTCCTTGGTATAAACAGATCCTCAGCGAGATATTTGTATTGTCCCCTTATATACTTATACATGGTTATTAGATCGCCCCTCCTAAAATAATTTTTTGTTAGGAAGTTGTAAGAGTTAAAAGTTAACCAGCGATTTCTCATTTTTCCAACAAAATTTTCAAAACCATTTTTATAGGGACCACATCACATTTGAAGTAACTTTGGGGTCTTAAGGCATATGACAGAAAATACATAAAAACTTCACCTCTTAAAGTCCTCAAAACAAAACCACTTTCAAGAAGTTTATTTACCCATCAGGTGCTATACAGGAATTAATGGAATGCGGAAAAAAGAAATGAACATGTACCTTTTTTTTTCACAATAATTTTAATTTTCAGTTTTACACCCACATTTTTTTTTCATTTTCGCAAGGATAACAGGAAAACATGGACCCCAAAATTTGCTGTAAAATTTTCCCTGAGCATGTCAATACCCCATATGTGAGAGAATACCACTGTTTTGGCATACAACAGAGCTTGGAAGAGAAGGAGCTCCATTTGGCGCTTTGAATGTAAAATTTGCTGAAATAATTTGCGGACGCCATGTCGCATTTGAAGAGCCACAGATGTGCCTAAACTGTAGAAACCACCAAGATGTGACACCATTTTGGCAACTAGACCCCTCAAGTAACTTATGTACATTTGGGGAGAGCACCTTGCAAGCTTATGACGTAGAGCCATGAAAATCAAAAATCAATTTTGAATTTTCGCAAGGGTAACAAGAGAAACTGCACCATACAGTTTGTTGTGCAATTCCCTCCTGAGTATGTAGAGTATGTGTAGAAAAACTACTATTTGAGCATACAGCAGGGCTTTGAAGGAAAGGGATGCCATATCGCATTTGAAGAGCCCCTGATCTGCCTACAAGTAACCCAATTTTGGAAGTTTGACCCGTCAAAGTATGTATCAAGATGTGTGGTGAGTAGTGTTGAGCGATACCGTCCGATACTTGAAAGTATCGGTATCGGATAGTATCGGCCGATACCCGAAAAATATCGGATATCGCCGATACCGATATCCGATACCAATACAAGTCAATGGGACACCAAGTATCGGAAGGTATCCTGATGGTTCCCAGGGTCTGAAGGAGAGGAAACTCTCCTTCAGGCCCTGGGATCCATAGGGATGTGTAAAATAAAGAATTAAAATAAAAAATATTGATATATTCACCTCTCCGGCGGCCCCTGGACATCACGCTGGTAACCGGCAGGCTTCTTTGTTTAAAATGAGCGCCTTTAGGACCTGCGAATGACGTCGCGGCTTCTGATTGGTCGCGTGCCGCTCATGTGACCGCCACACGACCAATCAAAAGCCGCGACGTCATTCACAGGTCCTTAATTCCTAGAATTAGGAGTTTAGTGAATGAGAATGACGTCGCGGCTTCTGTTGGTCGCGTGGCGGTCACATGAGCGGCACGCGACCAATCAGAAGCCGCGACGTCATTCGCAGGTCCTAAAGGCGCTCATTTTAAACAAAGAAGCCTGCCGGTTACCAGCGTGATGTCCAGGGGCCGCCGGAGAGGTGAATATATCAATATTTTTTATTTTAATTCTTTATTTTACACATCCCTATGGATCCGATACCGATACCCGATACCACAAAAGTATCGGATCTTGATATCGGAATTCCGATACTGCAAGTATCAGCCGATACCCGATACTTGCGTTATCGGAATGCTCAACACTAGTGGTGAGTACCTTGAACCCTCAGGTACTTCACAGAAGTTTATCACGTAGATCCGTAAAAGTAAAAAAAATAACATTTTATCTGCAAAAATGTTCTTTTAGCTCCAAATTTTTAAATTTTTACAAGGGTGAGAGGAGAAAATGGAACTCAATATTTATTGTGTAATTTCTCCTGAGTACACAAATGCCCTATATGTGGGGGTAACTCACTGTTTGGGCACAAGGCAGGGCTCAGAAAAGGAGAGATGTTTTGGAGCACAAATTTTGATGGAATTTTCTGCGGGTTTCATGTCGCGTTTGGATAGCTCCTGATGTGCCTAAACATTGGAAAACCCCCACATGTGACACCATTTTGTAAACTAGACACATCACGGAATTTACAGAATTTTACAACTTTGATCTGTGAAAATGAAAAATAATACATTTTTCCCACAAAAAATGTTGTTTTAGCCCCAAATTTTAAATTTTCACGAGGATAGCAGGAGAAAATGGGCCCTAAAATTTGTTGTGTACTTTCTCCTGAGTACGCCTATACCAAATAAGTGATTGTTCAGATTTTACTGGATTGATTTGAGGGCAGTGAAGAAAAAGAATAATTACATTATTCTAATAATGTAACCACCATTAACCACCAAAATATTGCTTTAAATTTTACAGTTTCACACTAGGTAATAGGTAAAAATGGCACCAAAATTTTGTCCCATAATTTCTATAATTGAATATAGAAATACCCCATATGTGGCTATAGAGTACTGATTAGCCACACGGCGAGACTTGGGAGGAATGGAGCGCTATTTGTCTCCTAGAGTGTAGATTTTCCTAGAATAGTTTGTGGACTCCATATACAGAGCCACTAAGTGTAAGAAGATCAGAATCCCCCTTCAAGTGACCCCATTTTGGGAATTTATGTACAGGTGTAGTGATGATTTTGACTCCTTGGGTGTTTTCCAGAAACAGGCAGCAGTGGATGTTGCTGATTGAAATTGCAAACTGCCGTTGTAGTGACCAGTACAGTGTAGTGACCTGTACCTTACCTTATAGTGCTCAGTACATTGTAGTGACCAGTACATTGTAATGACCTGAAAGTTGTAGTACCCATCTCATGCATCTGGAGACATTCACCCTTAAATTAGGCAGGCTGTCATCGCTACAGAAATACCAAACACGTGTATATTAAATGTGGTTTAGACACACTGGGACTCAGACAGAAGGGGGCATTTGGATTTGGGAGTGCAAAATTTGTTGGATATCTTTTGGGGGTGAGGAGCCATTTCACTTTTCCAGAGACTTTGTACTACCAGTAGTGTGGTATATTTCCATTTAGAGATGACAGTCCTGACTGGGGCCTTTCTTTTTTTGTGGATTATTTTGAAGCTTTTCTTTCAGACATTTTACATAACATTTTGGATCACATTTATCCAGCTCTCTACGCTGAGCAATTACATCGAAGTGCCCATCTAATTCTAAGAGTGATATAATTCAGATGAAACCACTGAGTGAACTATCTACTATATAATTGTCTAAGGGTCACTTCCGTCTTTCTGTCTGTCCTTCTGTCTGTCACGGATATTCATTGGTCGTGGCCTCTGTCTGTCATGCAATCCAAGTCGCTGATTGGTCTCGCCAGCTGCCTGTCATGGCTGCCGCGACCAATCAGCGACGGGCACAGTCTGATTAGTCCCTCCCTACTCCCCTGCACTCAGCGCCCGCTCCATACTCCCCACAGTCACCGCTCACACAGGGTTAATGCCAGCGGTAATGGACCGCGTTATGCTGCGGGTAACTCACTCCGTTACCACCGCTATTAACCCGGTGTGACCAAGTTTTTACTATTGATGCTGCCTATGCAGCGTCAATCGTAAAAAGATCTAATGTTAAAAATAATAAAAAAAATAAAAAATCATCATATACTCACACTCCGACGCCTTTCTGCAGCGCCCCAGAGTCCTGGTCGTTGCAGTAATGTCGTTCAGGTACCCGTTGGTCACCATCTCTGCTCCTAGATCTGCGGAAGCACACACACGCTGCTCCTCCATTTTCTGGGGGTGGAGCTCCTTGGCCTCTGGGCACGTCGCCATCTCGTAGCAGTAGTCGGAGGGGGCCGTCATCACTCTTGGCGCCGCTTTGGTAGTCCCCTCCCATGCCGGCACACCCTTCTTCTTCTCCTGCGCTCCTTGTGGCGCAGTAATGGCGGCAATTTTGGCGGCAATTTTTGGTGGTAACTTGCAATACACAGTCCTTTCAGCAGAAACAGTTCAAACACAATTCTGGCCCAGTTCTAAGGCACACATGACCCGATTCTTCAGGCTTAAGTAGATCCTGTTCGTGACACCAAAGTTGGATCGCCCCCACGTAAGGGCAATGGGGTACTCAGTACCGGGTCCTTCAGTTCCCTCAGCGAGAATGTCACAGTGGCCCGACCCGGACCGTGGCCTATGAGGGGCGCCCAATAAAAGACAGAGTTCGTAGATAATGGTAGTGTTCGTGACGCCACCTGTGGTATTCGGTCAGAGTGACCGACGCTGCTTAGGGGTCCGCCTGCGCGAAAAGGACCTGCCATGACGTCACGGTCATGTGACCGCAACGTCATCACACCCTGGGACCGGAAGCTGGCGAACAGGCGACAGAACTACAAGGGGCCCTCAGATCGGAAGGTGAGTATGTTTATTTTTTAACCTGTGACATACGTGGCTGGGCAATATACTACGTAGCTGGGCAATATACTACGTGGCTCTGTGCTGTATACTATGTTGCTGTGCAATATACTACATGGCTCTGTGCTGTATACTACGTCACGGGGCAATAGGGGCAATATACTACGTGGCTGGGCAATATACTACGTCACTGGGCAATATACTACGTAACTGGGCAATATACTACATGACTGGGCAATATGGTCTGTGCTGTATACTATGTCACAGGGCAATATACTACGTGGCTGGGCAATATACTACGTGGCTCTGTGCTGTATACTACGTCACTGGGCAATATACTACGTGGCTCTGTGCTGTATACTACGTCACTGGGCAATATACTACGTGGCTCTGTGGTGTACGTCACTGGGCAACATACTATGTAACTGGGCAATATACTACGTAACTGGGCAATATACTACGTGGCTGGGAAATATACTTCATAACTGGGCAATATATTACGTAACTGGGCAATATACGTGGCTGGGCAATATGCTCTGTGTTGTATACTACGTCGCTGGGCAATATACTACGTGGCTGGGCAATATACTACGTGACTGGGCAATATACTACGTGGGCTGTGCAATATACTACGTGACTGGGCAATATACTACGTGGGCTGTGCAATATACTACATGGCTGGGCAATATAGTACGTGACTGGGCAATATACTACATAAGCTGTGCAATATACTACGTGGCTGGGCAATATACTACGTGACTGGGCAATATACTACGTAGCTAGGCAATATAGTACGTGACTGGGCAATATTCTACGTGGCTGGGCAATATACTACGTCGCCGGGCAATATACTACGTCGCTGGGCAATATACTACATGGCTGGGCAATATACTACGTGGACATGCATATTCTAGAATACCCGATGCGTTAGAATCGGGCCACCATCTAGTTTATTATAATGAGGCAGCAGCGTTTCTCTGGACTCCATCTGGTCTCTGTTCATCTGTGTCCTTCTTTTCAGAGGTGCCCAAAACTGGGGTCGACGGCGCTTTTATGCCTATAAAGATGAATGGCACCGAATCATAGGCAGTCTAATGGCATCCACAGTGCATCCATCTTCCTTATATTAAGGAATCTTCTGCCGGGGATTCCATCTGAATCACGTATATCAGAGATTTACATGGTAAACACTGGTGTAAAAGCTCGGTGCAGAATAATTGTGAGCCAAGCCTTACTGCTATCTTTGGGAGGCAGAATGAAAAAATCAATAGCAGGTGAAAATTTGTTTTTATTTATTTTTTACGTTGTTCCCTATGTTGCATAAGTGATTACGCAGCTTTATTTTTCGGGTCGATACGATTACATTGATACCAGATTTTTTGCGGTTTTTTATGTTTGACTAGTGTCACACACAAAAAAATGATATTTTTGATAAAAATAAAAAAAAAATTGAAGGCAGCACACCGTTTGTAGTGAAAAGGAGCTATTTAATTAGCCCAGAAAGTAACGTTTCGGTCCCAACAGGAACCTTTCTCCAATTTTTGGGGATTTTTATAATTGAGGTTTGGTATTTGCCTGGGGGCTCTGCACTCTGACTCTTTCTTTGTGCTGCTCTAATTTTCTTTCTCTGGTATTTTTGATAGCTATAATTTTTGCATATTTCTGCTAACAGATTCATGTGAGAGCTTGTTTTTTGTTGGTGGAGTTGATGTTTTTATTGTTCCCATCTTCAGGCACATGACATTTTTTGATCGCTTTCTATTCCAATTTTTGGGAGCAGGACTGAATAAAAAACAATTCAGGAATTGATTTATTTTTGCCATTCCGCGTGTGGTAAAATTGAAAAGGCAGCTTTATTCTTCAAGTTAGTATGATTACAGTGATACCTCATTTATATGTTTTCTTGTGTTTTGGCGCTTTATGCAATAATAACTATTTTAAAGAAAAAAATATTATTTTCACATTGCTTTATTCTGAGAGCTATAACTTTCTTATTTTTTCACTGATGAAGTTGTAGTATGGCTTGTTCTTTGTGGGACAAGATGATGTTTTCAGCTATTCAATTTTTATATACATTTGTTTTTTTATCACATTTTTTATCACATTTTATCATATTCCACTGTTTGTTTGGTAGCATAATGAAAAAGCATCTTTTTTGCCTCATATTTTTTTTATGGTGTTCACTGAAGGAGTTAACTTGTGGGACAGCTTTATAGGTAGGGTCGTTTCAGATGCGTCAATACCAAATTTATATACTTTTTTTATAAAAATATTTATTTATGGGTACATTATACAGTATATATATTTTTATACTTTGTGTTTTTAAAAAAAATATGTTTACAATTCTTTAAGCTTTTTTTAACCCCTTCATGACCCAGCCTATTTTGACCTTAATGACCTGGCCAGGTAATAACTCAGGAACGCTTCAATGGATCCTAGCGATTCTGAGACTGTTTTTTCGTGACATATTGGGCTTCATGCTAGTGGTAAATTTAGGTCGATAATTTCTGCGTTTATTTGTAAAAAAAACGGAAATTGGGCGAAAATTTTGAAAATTTTGCAATTTTCACATTTTGAATTTTTATTCTGTTAAACCAGAAAGTTATGTGACACAAAATAGTTAATAAATAACATTTCCCACATGTCTACTTTACGTCAGCACAATTTTGGAAACAAATTTTTTTTTTTTGCTAGGAAGTTATAAGGGTTAAATTTTGACCAGTGATTTCTCATTTTTTCAACAAAATTTACAAAACCATTTTTTTTAGGGACCACCTCACATTTGAAGTCAGTTTGAGGGGTCTATATGGCTGAAAATACCCAAAAGTGACACCATTCTAAAAACTGCACCCCTCAAGGTACTCAAAACCACATTCAAAAAGTTTATTAACCCTTCAGGTGTTTCACAGCAGCAGAAGCAACATGGAAGGAAAAAATGAACATTTAACTTTTTAGTCACAAAAATCATATTTTAGCAACAATTTTTTTATTTTCCCAAGGGTAAAAGGAGACACTGAACCGCAAAGTTGTTGTCCAATTTGTCCTGAGTACGCTGATACCTCATATGTGGGGGTAAACCACTGTTTGGGCGCACGGCAGCGCTCGGAAGGGAAGGAGCGCCATTTGACTTTTTTAATGAAAAATTGGCTCCAATCTTTAGCGGACACCATGTCGTGTTTGGAGAGCCCCCTGTTGTGAATTCTGTGGCCAAGCTCCCTCCTGTGGTCGAGAGTGGTACTTTGGCTGGTTCTGTCTATGAGCTTCCTTTGGTGGATGAGAGTGGTACTGCGGCTTCTGAGTTTCCTTCCTCAGGTGATGAGGTTAAGTCGTTAGGTGCTGCTCTATTTAACTCCACCTGGTGCTTTGATCCTGGCCTCCAGTCAATATTCTAGTATTGAGCACATAAGGACCCCTCACATAACAATAAGAGAGATCACATGAATGTATAGTTCGAAAAACATGAAAATTTTTATTGAAACACATACAATATAAAAATCCTCAACCAAATAAATAGGTCATAAAGTTAAAAATACCTCCGATCTATAGAAACAGCAAGTCTCATGAAATGATATAGACAAATACCTAAAACATTGCTTATAAATGGCCTGCCTAAATGGTAATTGGCCTAAGTAATAGCATGATGATTGTGGTAAGTACAAAACCTACGTTCAGGAAGAATTACTAAAAATATGTATATGTGAAAAAGCACACTGTTGCTACCAAAGTACCCAAAAAAGGAGTGTATAAACACTAATATATAATATCTATATAAGTACTAAGATAGTATAATAATAACTGTGCAAGATGGCGCTGCAAATGTGCCAATAAGTCGCCATTGGAGCTGCATATTTGTACAAAACATACTAACTATATGCATAGGGGAGGAGAAAAGTAACTATTTAATAATCAAGCAATTTCGCTACCTCTAGTGTGGTGTGTTAGGATTAGGGATTGTGGTCAGCAGAGTTCCCATGTCTCAGAGCTCGTCCTTTGTGTTTGGTATTTGTCAGGTCACTTTGTGTGCTCTGAACTATAATGTCCATTGTGGTTCTGAATTACCTGTTCATAACAGTACTGGAGGCCAAAAGTACTAATGCTTCTCAATAGAGGGAAAAGAGAAGTTCTGAGACCATTTTTTTTTTCTTTGCACTGTGTTCTGTCTTTCTTTTCCCCTTTACATCAGGGTGATTCAGAACACAGGTGTGGACATGGACATTCAAGGTCTGTTCTCTTTGATGGATAATCTCGCTATAAATGTACAGAATATTCAAGATTTAGTGGTTCAGAATCCTATGTTAGAACCTAAGATTCCTATTCCTGAGTTATTTTCTGGTTTTTGAATTTTAAAAATAATTGTAAACAATTTCTGGCTTTGAAACCCCGGTCTTCTGGTGACCCAGTACAACAAGTTAAGATCATTATTTCTTTATTACGTGGCGACCCTCAAGACTGGGCATTTTCCCTTGCGCCAGGAGATCCTGCATTATGTAATATTGATGCGTTTTTTCTGGCGCTCGGATTGCTGTACGACGAACCTAATTCAGTGGATCAGGCAGAGAAAAATTTGCTGGCTCTGTGTCAGGGTCAGGATGAGATAGAGATTTATTGTCAGAAGTTTAGAAAGTGGTCCGTGCTCACTCAATGGAATGAATCTGCGCTGGCAGCTATTTTTAGAAAGGGTCTCTCTGAAGCCCTTAAGGATGTCATGGTGGGATTTCCTATGCCTGCTGGTCTGAATGAGTCTATGTCTTTGGCCATTCAGATCAGTCGACGCTTGCGCGAGCGTAAATCTGTGCACCATTTGGCGGTGTTATCTGAGCATGAACCTGAGCCTATGCAGTGCGACAGGACTTTGACCAGAGCTGAAAGGCAAGAACACAGATGTCAGAATGGGCTGTGTTTCTACTGTGGTGATTCCACTCATGCTATCTCCGATTGTCCTAAGCGCACTAAGCGGTTCGCTAGGTCTGCCACCATTGGTACGGTACAGTCAAAATTTCTTTTGTCCGTTACTTTGATCTGCTCTTTGTCTTCCTATTCTGTCATGGCATTTGTGGATTCAGGCGCTGCCCTGAATTTGATGGACTTGGAGTTTGCTAGGCGCTGGGAGTTTGTCTTGGAGCCCTTGCAGTGTCCTATTCCATTGAGAGGAATTGATGCTACGCCTTTGGCCAAGAATAAGCCTCAGTATTGGACCCAGCTGACCATGTGCATGGCTCCTGCGCACCAGGAGGATATTCGCTTTCTGGTGTTGCATAATCTGCATGATGTGGTCGTGTTGGGGTTGCCATGGCTACAAGTCCATAACCCAGTATTAGATTGGAAATCAATGTCTGTGTCCAGCTGGGGTTGTCAGGGGGTACATGGTGATGTTCCATCTCTGTCTATCTCATCATCCACCTCTTCTGAGGTCCCAGAGTTCTTGTCTGATTACCGGGATGTATTCGATGAGCCCAAGTCCAATGCCCTACCTCCGCATAGGGATTGTGATTGTGCTATCGATTTGATTCCTGGTGGTAAGTTTCCTAAGGGTCGACTGTTTAATTTATCTGTACCTGAGCACGCCGCTATGCGGAGTTACGTGAAGGAGTCTTTGGAGAAGGGTCATATTCGCCCGTCATCGTCGCCATTGGGAGCAGGGTTCTTTTTTGTGGCCAAGAAGGATGGTTCGCTGAGACCTTGTATTGATTACCACCTTCTAAATAAAATTACGGTCAAATTTCAGTACCCCTTGCCGCTGCTGTCTGATTTGTTTGCTCGGATTAAGGGGGCTAGTTGGTTCACCAAGATAGATCTTCGTGGTGCGTATAATCTTGTGCGTATTAAACGGGGCGATGAATGGAAAACAGCATTTAATACGCCCGAAGGCCATTTTGAGTACCTGGTTATGCCATTCGGACTTTCTAATGCTCCATCAGTGTTTCAGTCCTTTATGCATGACATCTTCCGAGAGTACCTGGATAAATTCCTGATTGTATACTTGGATGATATTTTGGTCTTCTCGGATGATTGGGAGTCTCATGTGAAGCAGGTCAGAATGGTGTTCCAGGTCCTGCGTGCTAATTCTTTGTTTGTGAAGGGGTCAAAGTGTCTCTTTGGTGTTCAGAAGATTTCATTTTTGGGGTTCATTTTTTCTCCTTCTACTATCGAGATGGACCCTGTTAAAGTTCAGGCCATTTATGATTGGACTCAGCCAACATCTCTGAAGAGTCTGCAGAAGTTCCTGGGCTTTGCTAATTTTTATCGTCGCTTCATCGCTAATTTTTCTAGCATTGCTAAACCGTTGACTGATTTAACCAAGAAGGGTGCTGATGTGGTCAATTGGTCTTCTGTTGCTGTGGAAGCTTTTCAGGAGTTGAAGCGTCGTTTTTCTTCTGCCCCTGTGTTGTGTCAACCAGATGTTTCGCTTCCGTTCCAGGTCGAGGTTGATGCTTCCGAAATTGGAGCAGGGGCTGTTTTGTCGCAGAGAAGTTCTGATTGCTCGGTGATGAAACCATGCGCCTTCTTTTCCAGGAAATTTTCGCCTGCTGAGCGAAATTATGATGTTGGCAATCGAGAGTTGCTAGCCATGAAGTGGGCATTCGAGGAGTGGCGTCATTGGCTTGAAGGAGCTAAGCATCGCGTGGTGGTCTTGACTGATCACAAAAACTTGACTTATCTCGAGTCTGCCAAACAGTTGAATCCTAGACAGGCTCGTTGGTCGCTGTTTTTCTCCCGTTTTGACTTTGTGGTTTCGTACCTTCCGGGCTCTAAAAATGTGAAGGCGGATGCCCTGTCTAGGAGTTTTGTGCCCGATTCTCCGGGTTTGTCTGAGCCGGCGGGTATTCTCAAAGAGGGGGTAATTTTGTCTGCCATCTCCCCTGATTTGCGGCGGGTGCTGCAAATTTTTCAGGCTGATAGACCTGACCGTTGCCCAGCGGAGAAACTGTTTGTCCCTGATAGGTGGACGAATAAAGTTATCTCTGAGGTTCATTGTTCGGTGTTGGCTGGTCATCCTGGAATCTTTGGTACTAGAGATTTGGTGGCTAGATCCTTTTGGTGGCCGTCTCTGTCGCGGGATGTGCGTTCTTTTGTGCAGTCCTGTGGGATTTGTGCTCGAGCTAAGCCCTGCTGTTCTCATGCCAGTGGGTTGCTTTTGCCCTTGCCGGTCCCGAAGAGGCCTTGGACACATATCTCTATGGATTTTATTTCGGATCTCCCCGTCTCTCAAAGAATGTCGGTCATTTGGGTGGTTTGTGATCGCTTCTCTAAGATGGTCCATTTGGTGCCCTTGTCTAAATTGCCTTCCTCCTCTGATTTGGTGCCGTTGTTTTTCCAGCATGTTGTTCGTTTACATGGCATTCCAGAGAACATCGTTTCTGACAGAGGTTCCCAGTTTGTTTCGAGGTTTTGGCGAGCCTTTTGTGCTAGGATGGGCATTGATTTGTCTTTTTCCTCGGCTTTCCATCCTCAGACAAATGGCCAGACTGAACGAACCAATCAGACCTTGGAAACATATCTGAGATGTTTTGTTTCTGCTGATCAGGATGATTGGGTGTCCTTTTTGCCTTTGGCTGAGTTCGCCCTTAATAATCGGGCCAGCTCGGCTACTTTGGTTTCGCCGTTTTTCTGCAATTCTGTGTTCCACCCTCGTTTCTCTTCAGGGCAGGTTGAGTCTTCGGACTGTCCTGGTGTGGATACTGTGGTGGATAGGTTGCAGCAGATTTGGACTCATGTAGTGGACAATCTGACTTTGTCCTAGGAGAAGGCTCAACGTTTCGCTAACCGCAGGCGCTGTGTGGGTCCCCGACTTCGTGTTGGGGATTTGGTTTGGTTGTCATCTCGTTATATTCCTATGAAGGTTTCCTCTCCTAAATTTAAGCCTCGTTTCATTGGTCCATATAGGATTTCTGAGGTCCTTAATCCTGTGTCTTTTCTTTTGACTCTTCCAGCTTCTTTTTCCATCCATAATGTGTTCCATAGGTCATTGTTGCGGAGATACGTGGCACCTGTGGCTCCATCTATTGATCCTCCTGCTCCGGTTTTGGTTGAAGGGGAATTGGAGTATATAGTGGAGAAGATTTTGGATTCTCGTGTTTCGAGACGGAAACTCCAGTATCTGGTTAAGTGGAAAGGTTATGGTCAGGAAGATAATTCCTGGGTCTTTGCCTCTGATGTCCATGCTGCCGATCTGGTTCGTGCCTTTCATGTGGCTCATCCTGGTCGGCCTGGGGGCTCTGGTGAGGGTTCGGTGACCCCTCCTCAAGGGGGGGGTACTGTTGTGAATTCTGTGGCCAAGCTCCCTCCTGTGGTCGAGAGTGGTACTTCGGCTGGTTCTGTCTATGAGCTTCCTTTGGTGGATGAGAGTGGTACTGCGGCTTCTGAGTTTCCTTCCTCAGGTGATGAGGTTAAGTCGTTAGGTGCTGCTCTATTTAACTCCACCTGGTGCTTTGATCCTGGCCTCCAGTCAATGTTCTAGTATTGGTCTTGCTTCCTCCTGGATCGTTCCTGTGGCCTGTCTATCCTGCATAAGCTAAGTTTTGCTGGTGTTATTTTTGCTTGCTATTTTTTCTGTCCAGCTTGCTTTATTGGTTTTTCTTGCTTGCTGGAAGCTCTGGGACGCAGAGGGAGCACCTCCTTACCGTTAGTCGGTGCGGAGGGTCTTTTTGCCCCTCTGCGTGGTTGTTTGTAGGTTTTTGTGTTGACTGCAAAGCTATCTTTCCTATCCTCGGTCTATTCAGTAAGTCGGGCCTCACTTTGCTAAATCTATTTCATCTCTGTGTTTGTATTTTCATCTTACTCACAGTCATTATATGTGGGGGGCTGCCTTTTCCTTTGGGGAATTTCTCTGAGGCAAGGTAGGCTTATTTTTCTATCTTCAGGGCTAGTTAGTTTCTCAGGCTGTGCCGAGTTGCATAGGGAGCGTTAGGCGCAATCCACGGCTACCTCTAGTGTGGTGTGTTAGGATTAGGGATTGCGGTCAGCAGAGTTCCCACGTCTCAGAGCTCGTCCTTTGTTTTTGGTATTTGTCAGGTCACTTTGTGTGCTCTGAACTTTAATGTCCATTGTGGTTCTGAATTACCTGTTCATAACAGCCCCATGTGCCTAAACATTGGAGCTCCCCCACAAGTGACTCCATTTTGGAAACTAGATGCCCCAAGGAACTTATGTAGATGCAACAGGATAAAATGGATCCTAAAATTTGTTGGGCAATATCTCCTGAGTACACCAATACCTCACATGTGGGGGTAAACCACTGTTTGGGCACATTGTAAGGCTCGGAAGGGAAGGAGCGCCATTTGACTTTTTGAATGAAAAATTATCTCCATTGATAGCGGACACCATGTCGCGTTTGGAGAGCCCCTGTGTGCCCAAACATTGGAGCACCCCCACATGTGACCCCATTTTGGAAACTAGACCCCCCAAGGAACTTATTTAGATGCATAGTGAGCACTTTAAACCCTCAGGTGCTTCACAAATTGATCCATAAAAATGAAAAAGTACTTTTTTTTTCACTAAAAAAATTTTAGCCTCAATTTTTTCATTTTCACATGGGCAACAGGATAAAATGGATCCTAAAATTTGTTGGGCAATTTCTCCTGAGTACACCGATACCTCACATGTGGGGGTAAACCACTGTTTGGGCACATGGTAAGGCTCGGAAGGGAAGGAGCGCCATTTGACTTTTTGAATGAAAAATTATCTCCATCGATAGCGGACACCATGTCGCGTTTGGAGAGCCCCTGTGTGCCAAAACATTGGAGCACCCCCACATGTGACCCCATTTGGGAAACTAGACCCCCCAAGGAACTTATCTAGATGCATAGTGAGCACTTTAAACCCTCAGGTGCTTCACAAATTGATCCATAAAAATGAAAAAGTACTTTTTTTTTCACTAAAAAATTTTTTAGCCTCAATTTTTTCATTTTCACATGGGCAACAGGATAAAATGGATCCTAAAATTTGTTGGGCAATTTCTCCTGAGTACACCGATACCTCATATGTGGGGGTAAACTCCTGGGCGCACGGCAAGGCTCGGAAGGGAAAGCGCGCCATTTGACTTTTTGAATGAAAAATTATCTCCATCGATAGCGGACACCATGTCGCGTTTGGAGAGCCCCTGTGTGCCCAAACATTGGGCACCCCCACATGTGACCCCATTTTGGATACCAGACCCCCCAAGGAACTTATCTAGATGCATAGTGAGCACTTTAAACCCTCAGGTGCTTCACAAATTGATCCATAAAAATGAAAAAGTACTTTTTTTTTCACTAAAAAATTTTTTAGCCTCAATTTTTTCATTTTCACATGGGCAACAGGATAAAATGGATCCTAAAATTTGTTGGGCAATTTCTCCTGAGTACACCGATACCTCATATGTGGGGGTAAACTCCTGGGCGCATGGCAAGGCTCGGAAGGGAAGGCGCGCCATTTGACTTTTTGAATGGAAAATTAGCTCCAATCGTTAGCGGACACCATGTCACGTTTGGAGAGCCCCTGTGTGCCTAAACATTGGAGCTCCCCCACATGTGACCCCATTTTGGAAACTAGACCCCCCAAGGAACTTATCTAGATGCATAGTGAGCACTTTAAACCCCCAGGTGCTTCACAGAAGTTTATAACACAGAGCCGTGAAAATAAAAAATAATTTTTCTTTCCTCAAAAATGATTTTTTTTGCCCGAAATTTTTTATTTTCCCAAGGGTAACGGGAGAAATTGGACCCCAAATGTTGTTGTCCAGTTTGTCCTGAGTACGCTGATACCCCATATGTGGGGGTAAACCACTGTTTGGGTGCACGGCATGGCTCGGAAGGGAAGACATGCCATTTGGCTTTTTGAATGGAAAATTAGCTCCAATCATTAGCGGACACCATGTCACGTTTGGAGATCCCCTGTGTGCCTAAACATTGGAGCTCCCCCACAATTGACCCCATTTTGGAAAATAGACCTCCCAAGGAACTAATCTAGATGTGTGGTGAGCACTTTGAACCCCCAAGTGCTTCACAGAAGTTTATAACGCAGAGGCATGAAAATAAAAAATAATTTTGCTTTTCTCAAAAATGATTTTTTAGCCCGCAATTTTTTATTTTCCCAAGGGTAACAGGAGAAATTTGACCCCAAGAGTTGTTGGCCAGTTTCTCCTGAGTACACTTATACCCCATATGTGAGGGTAAACCACTGTTTGGGCACATGCCGGGGCTCAGAAGTGAAGTAGTGACGTTTTGAAATGCAGACTTTGATGGAATGCTCTGCGGGTGTCATGTTGCGTTTGCAGAGCCCCTGATGTGCCTAAACAGTAGAAACTCCCCACAAGTGACCCCATTTTGTAAACTAGACCCCCAAAAGAACTTATCTAGATGTGTGGTGAGCACTTTGAACCCCCAAGTGCTTCACAGAACTTTATAACGCACAGCCGTGAACATAAAAAATTATTTTTCTTTCCTCAAAAATAATTTTTTACACCAGAATTTTTTATTTTCCCAAGTGTAACAGGAGAAATTTGACCCCAAAAGTTGTTGCCCAGTTTCTCCTGAGTACGCTGATACCCCATATGTGGGGGTAAACCACTGTTTGGGCGCACGTCGGGGCTCGGAAGGGAGAGAGCACCATTTGACTTTTTCAACGCAAGATTGGCTGGAATCAATGGTGGCGCCATGTCGCGTTTGGAGACCCCCTGATGTGCCTAAACAGTGGAAACCCCTCAATTCTAACTCCAACACTAACCCCAACACACCCCTAACCCTAATTCCAACCATAACCACAACCCTAACCCCAACACACCCCTAACCCTAATCCCAACCCTAACCACAACCCTAACCCCAACACACCCCTAACCCTAGTCTTAACCCTAATTCCAGCCCTAACTCTAATTCCAGCCCTAACCCTAAGGCTATGTGCCCACGTTGCGGATTTGTGTGCGGATTTTTCCACACCGTCTTTGAAAAATCTGCAGCTAAAATGCACTGCGCTTTACCGTGGATTTCCAGTGATTTTTGTGTGGATTTCACCTGCGGATTCCTATTGAGGAACAGGTGTAAAACGCTGCGGAATCCGCACAAAGAATTGAGATGCTGTGGAAAATACAATGCAGCGTTTCCGCCCTGTATTTTCCGCACCATGGGCACAGCGGATTTGGTTTTCCATAGTTTTTTGTGGTACTGTAAACGTGATGGAAAACTGCTACGAATCCGCAGCGACCAATCCGCAGCCAAATCCGCACTGTGTGCACATAGCCTAATTCTAACCCTAATTGCAACCCTAACCCTAATTCTAACCCTAATTCTAAACCTAGCCCTAAGTGCAACCCTAGCCCTAAGTGCAACACTAACCCTAAGTGTAACCCCAACCCTAAGTGCAACCCTAAGTGCAACGATATCCCTAAGTGCAACCCTAACCCTAAGTGCAACCCTAACCCAAAGTGCAACCCTAAGTGCAACCCTAGCCCTAAGTGCAACCCTAGCCATAAGTGCAACCCCAGCCCTAAGTGCAACCCTAACACTAAGTGCAACCATAAGTGCAACCCTAGCCCTAAGTGCAACCCGAGCCCTAAGTGTAACCCTAACCCTAAGTGCAACATTAAGTGCAAACCTAAGTGCAACCCTAAGTGCAACCCTAACCCTAAGTGCAACCCTACCCCTAACGGAAAAACAAAAAGAAATATATTTTCTATATTTTATCATTTTCCCTACCTATGGGGGGGGGATAAAGGAGGGGTTTATTTACTATTTTTTTATTTTGATCCCTGTGATAGAAGCTATCACAGCGATCAAAATGTACAAGGAACGAATCTGCCGGCCAGCAGATTCGGTGGGCGCACTGTGCATGCGCCAGCCATTTTCCAAGATGGCGGCGCCCATGGGAGAAGACCGGGGACACCGGGAGGGACACCGGGACAAGGTAAGTATGGGGGGTGCGATCGGACAGCGGGGGGGGGCGGAGGGGAGGACGGGGGAGGGTCGGAGGGGAGAGGAGTGCAGCGGCGGACAGATCGGAGGGGTAGGGAACAGTGACGGCGGCTGCAGATCGCCGCCATCAGTCAGTGGGGGGGCCAGATCGGGGTCTCCAGCCATGGCTGATGCTGTTACAGCATCGGCCATGGCTGGATTGTAATATTTCACCAATTTTCATAGGTGAAATATTACAGATTGCTATGATTGGCTGTTTCACTTTCAACAGCCAATCAGAGCGATCGTAGCCACGGGGGGGTGAAGCCACCCCCCCTGGGCTGTACTACCACTCCCCCTGTCCCTGCAGATCGGGTGAAATTGGAGTTAACCCTTTCACCCGATCTGCAGGGACGTGATCCCTCCATGACGCCACATAGGCGTCACAGGTCGGATTGGCGTCAAGGGTCCGGAAGGGGTTAAAGGGAATCTGTCACCTACTTTTTCGTATATAAGCTTTGGCCACCGCCATCAAGGGCTTATCTACAGCATTCTGTAATGCTGTAGATAAGCCGCCAATGTAACCTGAAAGATACGAAAAACAAGTTAGGTTATACTCCCCTGGGGGGGGCGGTCCAGT
The DNA here is from genome assembly GCF_032444005.1 of Ranitomeya imitator. Classification (NCBI taxonomy): domain Eukaryota; kingdom Metazoa; phylum Chordata; class Amphibia; order Anura; family Dendrobatidae; genus Ranitomeya; species Ranitomeya imitator. The sequence continues at coordinate 199,055,393 of NC_091285.1, read as the reverse complement.
GCAGTCCGGTCGATGGGCGTCGCGGTCTAGGTCCGGCGCCTCCCATCTTCATGAGATGATGTCCTCTTCTTTGCTTCCTGTCCTGGCTCCTGCGCAGGCAAACTTTATCTGCCCTGTAGAGGACAGAGCAAAGTACTGCAATGCGCAGGTGCTGGGCTTCTCGGACCTTTCCCGGCGCCTGCGCATGGCAGTACTCGGTTGCCACTTATAGCGGCAAAATCTGCTGACAGGTTCCCTTTAAAAGTCCAATATGCTTCTTTACGCTTGTATAATTTGCATTGAATATCTCCACATCTTGTATGTGGAAATAGTTTTTCAATACCTAAAACTTGCAAAGAAGACATATCACGATGAAAATACATATTCTCGCTTAAGATTTAATCCAACTAAACAATTTAGTGAACAAATTAACATCTTAATAGTAGATGGTGTAAGACTAGGCATTTAAAAAAAAAAATGAGTGAATTTTTAAAATCATGAAACCCTGTAATACCTACAATGCACGTTCTACCAAAGGTGCATAAAAATACCCCCAATGCAACCGATTAATGGAATTGGATCGTGTAATGAACACTGGGAGAGTGGTTGGATTCAGTCTACGACATTTGGTACAGCATGTACTTGGATACATTAAAGACACTAAGGATATTTTGGATCAGTTGTCAAACAAAAGATTGTCATTAACCCCTTAACGAGTGCCGATACCCCTTTAACTGCGGTAGTTAAGGGTACTTAAACCACAGCGCCGTTAATTAACTACGCTGTGGAATATATGGAGTATATAGTGCCCCCCAGAGTTAGAATTTCTTCAGGGTCTCGGCTGCTGGGGACCCCAGAGAACATGATTCGGGTCAGTTTTTACCGACCCCGCGGTTGCAATCGCCATTATTATCTGTATAACGGCGACCGCAAAGAAAAAAAAAGTCTGATTTGCACATCAGAGGACCCCGCGTTTGCAATCGCCATTATTATCTGTATAACGGCGACCGCAAAGAAAAAAAAAGTGTGATTTGCACATCAGAGGACAGAAAAACAGGGTCCTTGATCCCCCCCGATACTTACCAGTGTTTCCCGATGTCCCTAGATCCTCCCGCTTCCCCCCAATGTCCGCTGGCGTATTGTTCCAGTAAGAAATTGGCAGGCGCATGCGTAGTGCGCTGGCTGAGATCTACCGGCCGCCACCCGGCAACAATAGGAAGATTTTTCCTATTGGTTCATTTTGGTCACTGTGATAGACCCTATCATAGTATTTAAAATAAAAAAAATAGTAAATACCCCCCCCCCCCCCCTCCTTATCACCCTCTAAGTTAGGGAAAAATAATAAAATAAAGAAAATATATTTATTTCCATTTTTCCATTAGGGTTAGAGTTGGGCTAAAGTGAGTTGGGATAAAGTTAGGGTTAGAGTTGGGGCTAAAGTTAGGGTTGGGGCTAAAGTTAGGGTTAGGGTTGGGATTAGGGTTAGGTTTAGGGTTGGGATTAGGGTTAGGGTTGGGATTATGGTTTGGATTAGGGTTAGGGTTGAGGTTGGGATTAGGGTTAGGGTTGGGATTAGGGTTATGTTTGTGGTTAGGGTTATGGTTAGGATTGGGAATAAGGTTAGGGGTGTGTTGGGATTAGGGTTGTGGTTGGGGTTAGGGTTGGGATTAGGGTTAGGATTAGGTTTGTGGTTAGGATTATTGTTAGGGCTGGGATTAGGGTTAGGGGTGTGTTAAGATTAGAGTTTTGGTTAGGATTGGGATTAGGGTTAGGGCTGGGATTGGGGTTGGGATTAGGGTTAAGGGTGTGTTGCGGTTAGGGTTGTGGTTAGGGTTATGGTTAGGGTTGGGATTAGGGTTAGGGGTGTGTTGTGGTTAGGGTTGTGATTAGGGTTATGGTTAGGGTAGGGATTAGGGTTAGGGGTGTGTTTTCGGGTTAGGGTTGTGATTAGGGTTATGGTTAGGGTTGGGATTAGGGTTAAGGGTGTGTTGGGGTTAGGGTTGGAGTTAGAATTGGGAGGCTTCAACTGTTTAGGTACATCAGGGGGTCTCCAAACGCGACATGGCGCCACCATTGATTCCAGCCAATTTTGTGCGCTGAATTTGCAGAATGGGCAAAGCAAAACTTGGAATAGGACCCTTAGTTTACACAGAACATTATGCTCAGTGATGAGGTAAACTTTTTTGGGTGGGCCATTTATATGGATACTCCTAAATAACATGGGAATGATGGCAGTTTTCTTGCGCATGGTGTCTTGAAATCTGCTGCAATGGCCAGGGTACTGCATTCACCAGACATCAGCACAATTTCTATCCGCTCTTCACGTGTTAACCTCTGCGACATGTCAATGGCTGTAAACAAAGAGAAACTTGTATATAACTCATGAAAGAATAAAGTTACGTTAAAACCAAGCACACCATTGCTTTTCTTGTGAAATTCTCATTAAGTTTGATGTGTCACATGACCCTCTTCCCATTGGAAAAAGTAAAGTTGGATCCAAAATGGCCAACTTCAAAATGGCTGCCATGGTCACCACCCATCTTGAAAAGTTTTCCCCCTCCCATATACCAATTTGCCACAAACAGGAAATTAATACTCATGATCATGACTAAGACCACCAGGTCGAAATGCGTAGATCATCATTAGGTTCTATAGCCAGCGTGTACTGGGTGCTGGATACCATATATATGGATATATTTTTAACTTATTTTCATTAAAAGTTATTTTTTACCTTCACCACTCGCTGGACACACCTGCTTTTCTGTTGTATCCATATACATGGCCCACCCTGTATTGTGTCCTAAAACTAAAGTTAAAAATGATTTTTTGAAAAATAAACCTGTCATTTCGCTGCAATATAGTGCACAATTTCCAGAAATAAAAAAATTGTTTAATAAACATCCACCAATACTTTTTGCGGATGAGATACTAGCACGCTTTTTGAATGAAGGCTGCAATGTTGTAGCAAAAAAGGCACCTTCAATAGGTAATTCACTTTCTTCCAACATTTTTTTACTGACCCACGAATAAAAAAAGCACTTGGTTGCAGCAAAATGGACATTTCAAATGTGGTTCATAGAGATGTCGCATGTGCTCATTCACATTACTCAGTTCTGTTTTCTATGATTCTGATCATTCAAATGAGTATAAAATTAAGCATTATATTAATTGTGACTCAGAGAACGTGGTATATAAAATAAATTGCACCATATGTGATAACATTGATATAGGATGTACTACACGTAAATTAAAAACCATGTTCAATGAACATTACAATGATATACTTAATGCAAATCACATTAGTAGAAACGTCTCTGCTGTTGCAAAACATTTTACTATTGAACACAATCGTGATATGTCTTCTTTGCAAGTTTTAGGTATTGAAAAACCATTTCCACATGCAAGAGGTGGAAATATTAAATGCAAATTATTGACTAAAGAAGTGTATTGGATTTTTAACCTGGCTTCAAGAAGCCCTAAAGGTTTTAATCTGAAAAGAAAAACCATGTATCACTGTTGACTGTTTTCATACACCTGTTGCTTAATGAATGTATTCATTGATATAATTATGTCATGTGACTTGTTCCAACTGTTTTCATTGGCACATCTATAGTATTTAAGTAAATGTTTTTGATTATGTAGCTAAGCTGTTTTAAAGAACGCAAGTGAGCATTCGAAACATGTCTTGCTCCCCCACCTTGTCTATGCAACCATTGTAATTTTTACAAGTTTTAATAGATTTAAAGTAAAGAACAAATTTTACCAGACGCTGGAACAACAACCCTTTATTTTTCTGTGAGATCTAAAGTCACCCTGTCTGCCCTAAACGTCCCTATATAGGTTCTGCACCTTTCGCTGAGCAGAAACTTAATCCCTGCCTGACCCTGGAGATATGCCCTGCTCAGGGAATGATGGGTGAACACTAGTTGATCTCTACTACCACTAAAGACAGCTGGGATAGACGAACAAGGGGAACACTTATCTTGAGTAGACTCAGAGATGTAACATAGATGTCCTCCAGCAACACCAAGACAAGACAAGAGGACAAGAGCCAACTGCTATAGCCCCAAGCCTCAACAGGGGGAAATGGAAATATCACATGCAACTCTCAGAAGCAGGCTGGGAGTCTATAAACACCCAAATCCAGAGTCCAGGTGTGTGAATTAGAGCAAGAGAAAGGTTGCCATTGGGTCAAAGAGCCAGAAGGGTTAAGAAAGTGTCTGCAAAGCCAAACACAGAGACCTTCTGCAGCTAGATGCAGTGCAACTGTCTGTAACTTCTGACATACCTGTGGCACATTAAGGCTGTTTAACCCCTTTACCCCCAAGGGTGGTTTGCACGTTATGGACCGGGCCAATTTTTACAATTCTGACCACTGTCCCTTTATGAGGTTATAACTCTGGAACGCTTCAACGGATCCCGGTGTTTTCTTGAGACATATTGTACTTCATGATAGTGGTAAAATTTCTTTGATATTACCTGCGTTTATTTGTGAAAAAAACGGAAATATGGCGAAAATTTTTAAAATTTCGCAATTTTCCAAATTTGAATTTGTATGCAATTAAATCACAGAGATATGTCACACAAAATACTTAATAAGTAACATTTCCCACATGTCTACTTTACATCAGCACAATTTTGGAACCAAATTTTTTTTTTTTAGGGAGTTATAAGGGTTAAAATTTGACCAGCAATTTCTCATTTTTACAACACCATTTTATTTTAGGGAGCACATCTCATTTGAAGTCATTTTGAGGGGTCTATATGATAGAAAATACTGCAGTGTGACACCATTCTAAAAACTGCACCCCTTAAAGTTCTCAAAACCACATTCAAGAAGTTTATTAACCTTTCAGGTGTTTCACAGGAATTTTTGGAATGTTTAAATAAAAATTAACATTTAACTTTTTTTCACAAAAAATTTACTTCAGCTCCAATTTGTTTTATTTTACCAAGGGTTACAGGTGAAAATGGACCCCAAACCTTGTTGTACAATTTGTCCTGAGTACGCCGATACCCCATAAGTGGAGGTAAACCACTGTTTGGGCGCATGACAGAGCTTGGAAGCGAAGGAGAGCCATTTGACTTTTTAATGCAAAATTGACTGGAATTGAGATGGTTATAACTCTGGAACGCTTCAACGGATCCCGGTGATTCTGACATTGTTTTCTCGTGACATATTGTACTTCATGATAGTGGTAAAATTTCTTTGATATTACCTGCGTTTATTTGTGAAAAAAATGGAAATATGGCGAAAATTTTTAAAATTTCGCAATTTTCCAAATTTTATTAAGGGTTACAGGAGAAAATGGACCCCAAACCTTGTTGTACAATTTGTCCTGAGTACGCCGATACCCCATAAGTGGAGGTAAACCACTGTTTGGGCGCATGACAGAGCTTGGAAGCGAAGGAGCGCCATTTGACTTTTTAATGCAAAATTGACTGGAATTGAGATGGGACGCCATGTTGCGTTTGGAGAGCCACTGATGTGCGTAAACATTGAAACCCCCACAAGTGACACTATTTTGGAAAGTAGACCCCCTAAGGAACTTATCTAGAGGTGTGGTGAGCACTTTGACCCACCAAGTGCTTCACAGAAGTTTATAATGCAGAACCGTAGAAATAAAAAATCTTTTTTTTTTCACAAAAATTATCTTTTTGCCCCCAATTTTTTATTTTCCCAATGGTAAGAGATGAAATTGGAACAAAAAAGTTGTTGCACAATTTGTCCTGCGTACTCTGATACCCCATATGTGGGGGTAAACAACTGGGCGCATGGGAGAGCTCGGAAGGGAAGGAGCGCCGTTTGACCTTTCAATGCAAAATTGACAGGAATTGAGATGGGACGCCATGTTGCGTTTGAAGAGCCACTGATGTGCCTAAACATTGATACCCCCCACAAGTGACACCATTTTGGAAAGTAGACCCCCTAAGGAACTTTTCTAGAGGTGTGGAGAGCAATTTGACCTACCAAGTGCTTCACAGAAGTTTATAATGCAGAACCGTAAAAATAAAAAATCATTTTTTTTTCACAAAAATTATCTTTTCTCCCCCAATTTTTTATTTTCCCAATGGTAAGAGAAGAAATCAGAACCAAAAAGTTGTTGTACAATTTGTCCTGAGTACGCTGATACCCCATATGTGGGGGTAAACCACTGTTTGGGCGCATGGGAGAGCTCGGAAGGGAAGGAGCGCCGTTTGACTTTTCAATGCAAAATTCACAGGAATTGAGATGAGACGCCATGTTGTGTTTGGAGAGCCACTGATGTGCCTAAACATTGAAACCCCCCACAAGTGACACCATTTTGGAAAGTAGACCCCCTAAGGAACTTATCTAGATGTGTGGTGAGCACTTTGACCCACCAAGAGCTTCACAGAAGTTTATAATGCAGAGCCGTAAAAATAAAACAAAAATTTTTTCCCACAAAAATTATTTTTTAGTCCCCAGTTTTGTATTTTCCCGAGGGTAACAGGAGAAATTGGACCCCAAAAGTTGTTGTGCAATTTGTCCTGAGTGCGCTGATACCCCATATGTGGGGGGAACCACCGTTTGGGCACATGGGAGGGCTCGGAAGGGAAGGAGCACCATTTGGAATACAGACTTAGATGGAATGGTCTGCAGGCGTCACATTGCGTTTGCAGAGCCCCTAATGTACCTAAACAGTAGAAACCCCCCACAAGTGACCCCATATTGGAAACTAGACCCTCCAAGGAACTTATCTAGATTTGTTGTGAGAACTTTGAGCCCCCAAGTGTTTCACTACAGTTTCTAACGCAGAGCCGTGAAAATAAAAAATAAAAATTCCCCCCAAAATTATTTTTTAGCCCCCAGTTTTGTATTTTCTCGAGGGTAACAGGAGAAATTGGACCCCAAAAGTTGTTGTCCAATTTGTGGGATGCCCCATATGTGGGGGGAACCACCGTTTGGGCGCATGGGAGGGCTCGGAAGGGAAGGAGCGCCATTTGCAATGCAGACTTAGATGGAATGATCTGCAGGCGTCACATTGCGTTTGCAGAGCCCCTAATGTACCTAAACAGTAGAAACCCCCCACAAGTGACCCCATATTGGAAACTAGACCCTCCCACGAACTTATCTGGATGTGTTGTGAGAACTTTGAGCCCCCAAGTGTTTCACTACAGTTTATAACGCAGAGCCGTGAAAATAAAAAATCTTTTTTTTTTCCCACAAAAATTATTTTTTAGCCCCCAGTTTTGTATTTTCCCAAGGGTAACAGGAGAAATTGGACCCCAAAAGTTGTTGTCCAATTTGTCCTGAGTACGCTGATACCCCATATGTTGGGGTAAACTCCTGTTTGGACACACGGGAGAGCTCGGAAGGGAAGGAGCACTGTTTTACTTTTTCAACGCAGAATTGGCTGGAATTGAGATTGGATGCCATGTCGCGTTTGGAGAGCCCCTGATGTGTCTAAACAGTGGAAACCCCCCAATTATAACTGAAACCCTAATCCAAACACACCCCTAACCCTAATTCCAACGGTAACCCTAACCACACCTCTAACCCAGACACACCCCTAACCCTAATCCCAACCCTATTCCCAACCGCAAATGTAATCCAAACCCTAACCCTAACTTTAGCCCCAACCCTAACTGTAGCCTTAACCCTAACTGTAGCCTTAACCCTAGCCCTAACCCTAGCCCTAACCATAACCCTAGCCCTAACCATAGCCCTAACCCTAGCCCTAGCCCTAACCCTAGCCCTAACCCTAACCCTAGCCCTAACCCTAACCCTAGCCCTAACCCTAACCCTAGCCCTAACCCTAACCCTAACCCTAGCCCTAACCCTAGCCCTAACCCTAGCCCTAACCCTAACCCTAGCCCTAACCCTAATGGGAAAATGGAAATAAATACATTTTTTTATTTTTTTTTATTTTTCCCTAACTAAGGGGGTGATGAAGGGGGGTTTGATTTACTTTTATAGTGGGTTTTTTAGCAGATTTTTATGATTGGCAGCCGTCACACACTGAAAGACGCTTTTTATTGCAAAAAATATTTTTTGCGTTAACACACTTTGAGAGCTATAATTTTTCCATATTTGAGTCCACAGAGTCAAGTGAGGTCTTGTTTTTTGCGGGACGAGTTGACGTTTTTATTGGTAACATTTTCGGGCACGTGACATTTTTTGATCGCTTTTATTCCGATTTTTGTGAGGCAGAATTACCAAAAACCAGCTATTCATGAATTTCTTTTGGGGGAGGCGTTTATACCGTTCCGCGTTTGGTAAAATTGATAAAGCAGTTTTATTCTTTGGATCAGTACGATTACAGCGATACCTCATTTATATAATTTTTTTATGTTTTGGCGCTTTTATACGATAAAAACTATTGTATAGAAAACATAATTATTTTTGCATCGCTTTATTCTGAGGACTATAACTTTTTTATTTTTTTGCTGATGTTGCTTTCTCATGGCTCGTTTTTTGCGGAACAAGATGACGCTTTCAGCGGTACCATGGTTATTTATATCCGTCTTTTTGATCGCGTGTTATTCCACTTTTTGTTCAGCAGTATGATAATAAAGCGTTGTTTTTTTGTCTCGTTTTTTTTTTTTTCTTACGGTGTTTACTGAAGGGGTTAACTAGTGGGACAGTTTTATAGGTCGGGTCGTTACGGACGCGGCGATACTAAATATGTGTACTTTTATTGTTTTTTTTATTTAGATAAAGAAATGTATTTATGGGAATAATATATATATTTTTTTTCATTATTTAGGATTTTTTTTTTTTATTTTTTTTACACACTTGTAAAAAATTTTTTAACTTTTTTACTTTGTCTCAGGGGGGGACAATACAGATCGGTGATCTGCCAGTTTGCACAGCACTCTGACAGATCACCGATCTGTCTCAGAGCGCTGCAGCGTTACCAAGTGCCTGCTCTGAGCAGGCACTTAGTAAGGCACCTCCCTCCCTGCAGGACCCGGATCCGCGGCCATCTTGGATCCGGGACTTGCTGCAGGAAGGAAGGTAGGAGACCCCCGGAGCAACGCGATCACATTGCGTTGCTGCGGGGGTCTCAGGGAAGCCCGCAGGGAGCCCCCTCCCTGCGCGATGCTTCCCTGAACCGCCGGCACATCGCGATTATGTTTGATCGCGTTGTGCCGGGGGTTAATGTGCCGGAGGCGGTCCATGACCGCTCTTGGCACATAGTGCCGGATGTCAGCTGCGATAAGCAGCTGACACCCGGCCGCGATCGGCCGCGCTCCCCCGTGAGCACAGCCGATCGCCTATGACGTACTATTCCGTCCTTGGGAAGTAAGGCCCACCCCACATGGACGGAATAGTACGTCTAATGGCAGAAAGGGGTTAATGTTAGTCATTCCCATGTACTATATAATCTGGGCCCTGGCTAGCACTCATTGCCCACTTTATTCTGCATAGTTAAGATATGGTGGTTTTTTGTAGTATTTTGAGAAGGCGTTTGGTGGATTTATCTGAGACTGTTGCAAGGTTTTGAGTGTGTGCTAATTCCCCACCTTCTCCTACTTTGGTTTTACCCAATCTTTCACTCCCCGGTGTTTATCTCTGCTGTTTGCATGATTATATTTGTATGATTAGTATTTTCTTTTATCCCTGTTTGTATTACCTTGTTAGTCTGGTTGGTGTATTACAGTACACTACTACTCCCTTCTTCACTGGGTGGGGGAAGGGAACAGACTAAGGGCATATTCAGGAGCTAAGGCAATGTACACCATCAGAAGCAATACGGGGAACAGGGCCAGCTACGTCACTCCTAGCTTTAGGGACAGGGAAGAAACCCCTGGTCTCAGGACACCCGACAATGGAGTCGTGACACAGGGAACTAATCTGCAGGTTAATAGCAATCTGAACCTGCTTGGCGATTGCACTTAGACCCCCGCTGCCAGGAGGAAACAAACTTTATTTCCCAAGGCAACGTTTGTGTTTCAGTCATAGGAGCGATGCTGGCGCAGGTTCAGTCACTGCTCTGTGTATAGAGCAGCTGTAACCACACATGCTGCACTGACTGACAGCTGGCTCCAATGAGTGGTGACAGAACCCGCTGCGGCACTGCGCGACTGAAACCCCAACGTTGCCGGGAGTAATAAAGTTAATTTCCTCGTGGCAGCGTCTGTCTAAGTGCAGGCGCTGCATAGGTTTTTTGTCCAAACAAAAAGGGAAGGATGGCCCTTTAAGAGATTGGAGATGTGCACTAGTAATAACCCCTGAGTCTAATAAAGATGGCGCAGGAGCGCCTTTGAGTGGAGAATGCTAAATAAACATTTATTGGGCTGGTGTTGTATAATAGTGCAACATTGTATTGTAGAAAGCGCAGTTTAATTTAGAAAACGAAGTCCGCGATATGCGGAAGTTACCAGACACTCTATGCCACATCACAGCAGAACACCGTGAAAAATTCTCATGGTGATTTGGCGCGAAGACACTGAGCTTGAACTGCGGTGACTTCATCACTGGCATATTCCCACGGTCCAGAGGTCATCGCAGTTCAGCATGGCTAGGAGCGCAGCCTCAGCGATGTCACTGAGGCTGCACTCGCAGCATCTTTTTCACCAGTGGTTCTCAGCCTGGACGGTCGCATCTTGGCACAGTCGAGGTTGAAAACTAATTCTCCCCTAACATGGATTACGGCGTGTGACAGAACGACCGACTGTTATGGTATATTGTTGTTTTTTTTATTTTACATTTATTACAGGAGATCGAGGGCTTCGGTGGAATTAGGTGAGGTCGTAAGTATGGTTTAATTAAGAATATTAAAGGAGTCTGTGTCTTTCTTTCAATTAAAGTCTTTTTTTCTGAGTGTCTGTGTTTTCTTACAATGTGACTATGGGGTTAGTAATGGGGGTGTCTTATTGACGCCTCTCCATTACTAACCTCTGTGCTTGATGTCACCAGACAATACATAGGTGACATCAACCCCCCCCTCGACTATTACCCCACTTGCCACCGCTACAACGCAAGTGGGATGAGTGAAGCCAAGTGCCAGAATCTCTTAGATGCGCCTTTTCTGGGCGGCTGAGAGCTGATATTTTTAGCTGGGGGGGGCAGTATCCATGGACCCCTCATAGGCTATTTATATCAGCTGTCTGCATAGCCTTTGCTGGTTATTAATTATAGGGGGACCCCGCATCATTTTTTGGGGGTCCCCATTTTAATAGCCAGTAAAGGCTAAATATACAGTTATGAGCTTATATTAATAGCCTGGGAAGCTCCATGGGTGTTACCTGTTATGAACTGGTGGTTTAGGAACAACATGAGACAAGCTCTGAAGGAGGTGGTATCTGTACTGACTGCAAACCCTGAACCTAGCAGCGCAACTAAAAATAGCCGTGGGGGGTACCTGACGCTCCCTAGACCCCTCGGCACAGCCTAAGATCTAACTTCCCCTAAAGATGGAAACAGGAAACCTATCTTGCCTCAGAGAAAATCCCCAAAAGAAAGATAGCCCCCCACAAATATTGACGGTGAGAGGAGGGGAAAATAACATACGCAGAAATGAAATCAGATTTTAGCATAGGAGGCCAGTCTAGCTTGATAGATAGGACAGGAAAGGATACTGTGCGGTCAGTATTAAAACTACAAAACAATCCACACAGAGATTACAAAATCTCCACACCTGACTAAAGGTGTGGAGGGTAAATCTGCTTCCCAGAGCTTCCAGCTAACAGAAATAATCCATACTGACAAGCTGGACAAATATAAAATGCACAGAACAATAAGTCCACAACATGTGGACTGAAAAGAGCAAAGCCAGAACTTATCTTTGCAGAACTGGTCAGGAAACCAGGAGAATCCAAGCAGAGATGTGAATCCAGCCAGGAAACATTGGCAAGTGGCACAGGCTGAAGATAGAGCCAGACTTAAATAGCGGACGATAAGTGGAGGCAGCTGATGACAGCTAACTCCAAGGAGCAGCCATACCACTAGAAACCACAAGAGGGAGCCCAAGAGCAGAACTCACAAAAGTGCCACTTACAACCACCGGAGGGAGCCCAAGAGCGGAATTCACAACAGTTACCCCCCCTTTGAGGAGGGGTCACCGAACCCTCACCAGAGCCCCCAGGCCGATCAGGATGAGCCAAGTGAAAAGCACGAACCAAATCGGTAGCATGGACATCGGAGGCAACAACCCAAGAATTATCCTCCTGGCCATAACCCTTCCACTTGACAAGATACTGAAGCCTCCGCCTCGAAAAACGAGAATCCAAAATCTTCTCAACCTCATATTCCAACTCTCCCTCAACCAACACCGGGGCAGGAGGGTCAACCGAGGGAACAACGGGCACCACATATCTCCGCAACAAGGATCTATGGAAAACATCATGAATAGCAAAAGAGGCAGGAAGAGCCAAACGAAAAGACACCGGATTAATAATTTTAGAAATTTTATAAGGACCAATAAACCGAGGCATAAACTTAGGAGAAGAAACCTTCATAGGAACATGACGAGAAGACAACCAAACCAAATCCCCCACACGAAGCCGGGGACCAACACGCCGACGGCGGTTAGCAAAACGTTGAGCCCTTTCCTGAGACAACGTCAAATTGTCCACCACATGAGTCCAAATCTGCTGCAGCCTGTCCACTACAGAATTAACACCAGGACAATCAGAAGGCTCAACCTGCCCAGAACAAAAACGAGGATGAAAACCAAAATTACAAAAGAAAGATGAAACCAAAGTAGCCGAACTAGCCCGATTATTAAGGGCAAACTCGGCCAACGGCAAGAAAGACACCCAATCATCCTGATCAGCAGACACAAAGCATCTCAAATAGGTCTCCAAGGTCTGATTAGTTCGCTCAGTTTGGCCATTAGTCAGAGGATGAAACGCCGAAGAAAAATATAAATCAATGCCCATCCTAGCACAAAAGGCCCGCCAAAATCTAGAGACAAACTGAGAACCTCTGTCAGACACAATATTCTCCGGAATGCCATGCAAACGAACCACATGCTGAAAAAACAATGGAACCAGATCTGAGGAGGAAGGCAACTTAGGCAAAGGTACCAGATGGACCATTTTAGAGAACCGGTCACAAACAACCCAGATAACAGACATCTTCTGGGAAACAGGAAGATCCAAAATAAAATCCATGGAAATATGCATCCAGGGCCTCTCAGGGACCGGCAAGGGCAAAAGCAACCCACTAGCGCGGGAACAGCAAGGCTTGGCCCGGGCGCAAGTCCCACAGGACTGCACAAAAGCACGCACATCGCGAGACAAGGAAGGCCACCAAAAGGACCTAGCAACCAAATCTCTGGTACCAAAAATCCCAGGATGACCAGCCAACACTGAACAATGAACCTCAGAAATTACCTTACTTGTCCATCTATCAGGAACAAACAGCTTCCCCACTGGACAGTGGTCAGGCCTATCAGCCTGAAATTCCTGAAGCACCCGCCGCAAATCAGGGGAGATAGCAGAAAGAATCACCCCCTCCTTAAGAATGCCAACCGGCTCCAGGACTCCAGGAGAATCAGGCGAAAAACTCCTAGAGAGGGCATCAGCCTTAAAATTCTTAGATCCCGGAAGATACGAGACCACAAAATCAAAACGGGAGAAAAACAGGGACCATCGAGCCTGTCTAGGATTCAGCCGCTTGGCCGACTCGAGGTAAATCAGATTCTTATGATCGGTCAGGACCACAACACGGTGTTTAGCTCCCTCAAGCCAATGTCGCCACTCCTCAAACGCCCACTTCATAGCCAATAACTCCCGATTGACGACATCATAATTGCGTTCCGCAGGCGAAAACTTTCTGGAAAAAAAAGCACACGGTTTCATCAAAGAACCATCAGACTCCCTCTGAGACAAAACGGCCCCTGCCCCAATCTCAGAAGCGTCGACCTCAACCTGAAAAGGAAGAGAAACATCCAGTTGACGCAACACAGGGGCAGAAGTAAATCAGCGTTTAAGCTCCTGAAAGGCCTCAACAGCCTCAGAGGACCAATTCGTAACATCAGCGCCTTTCTTCGTCAAATCAGTAAGGGGCTTAACCACACTGGAAAAGTTGGCAATGAAACAGCGATAGAAATTAGCAAAGCCCAAAATTTTTTGAAGTCCCTTCACAGATGTGGGTTGGATCCAGTCATGAATAGCTTGGACCTTAACAGGATCCATTTCTATAGACGAGGGAGAAAAAATAAAACCCAAAAAAGAGACCTTCTGAACTCCGAATAGGCACTTAGACCCCTTCACAAATAAAGCATTATCACGAAGGATCTGGAACACCATCCTGACCTGCTTCACATGAGACTCCCAATCATTGGAAAAAATCAAAATATCATCCAAATATACGACCATGAATTTATCAAGATAATTGCGGAAAATATCATGCATGAAAGACTGGAACACAGATGGAGCATTAGAGAGCCCAAATGGCATCACAAGGTATTCAAAATGGCCTTCGGGCGTATTAAATGCAGTTTTCCATTCGTCACCCTGTTTAATATGAACAAGATTATATGCCCCTCGGAGGTCAATCTTAGTAAACCAACTAGCCCCCTTAACCTGAGCAAACAAATCAGTAAGCAGAGGCAAGGGGTATTGGAATTTAACCGTGATCTTATTAAGAAGACGATAATCAATACAGGGTCTCAAGGAGCCATCCTTCTTAGCAACAAAAAAGAAACCCGCTCCCAATGGTGACGAAGAGGGTCGAATATGACCTTTCTCCAAAGATTCCTTAACATTAGTGTTGAGCGACTTTTACTTTTATAGGATCGGGTCGGGTTTCACGAAACCCGACTTTTTCAAAAGTCGGGTCGAGTGAAATCGGCCGATCCTATAAAAAAGTCTGGTCGGGGTCGGCCGAAACTCGAAACCCAATGCAGTGCATTGGGTTTCCAATGGTTCCCAGGCTCTGAAGGAGAGGAAACTCTCCTTCAGGCCCTGCGATCCATATTTAAGTGTAAACTAAAGAATTAAAATGAAAAATATCGCTATACTTACCTTCGGACGCGCCCTGGTACTAACCGGGAACCTTCCTTCCTTCGAATCAGCGCTTCCAGGACCTTGCGGTGACGTCGCGGTGACGTCGCGGCTTGTGATTGGTCGCGCGACCGCCCATGTGACTGCTCGCGCGACCAATCAGAAGCCGTGACGTCACCGCAAGGTCCTGCAAGCGCTGATTCTTAGGAAGGAAGGCTGCCGGAAAGAAGCAGGGCGCGTCCGAGGGTGAGTATATTCCTATTAGGTATATTATTATTTTTATTCTTTATTTTACACTTAAATCTGAATTCCGGTACCAATTCCCGATATCTTAAACATATCGGGAATCGGTATCGGAATTCCGATTCCAGATTCAGAAGATCGCCGACTTCATGGCCGACCCCACACAGGGGTCGGGTCGGGTTTCATGAAACACGACTTTGCCAAAAGTCGGGGACTTCTGAAAATTGCCGACCCGTTTCGCTCAACCCTACTTAACATAGCTCCGCATGGCGGCATGCTCTGGCACAGACAGATTGAAAAGTCGGCCCTTAGGGAACTTACAACCAGGAATCAAGTTAATAGCACAATCACAGTCCCTGTGCGGTGGAAGGGAACTGGACTTGGGCTCATCAAATACATCCTGGATATCCGACAAAAACTCAGGGACCTCAGAAGAGGGGGAAGAGGAAATTGACATCAAAGGAACGTCACTATGTACTCCTCGACAACCCCAACTAGTCACCGACATAGTTTTCCAATCCAGCACCGGATTATGTTCCTGTAACCATGGAAATCCCAGCACAACAACATCATGCAGGTTATGCAACACCAGAAAACGGCAATCTTCCTGATGTGCAGGAGCCATGTACATAGTCATCTGAGTCCAGTACTGAGGTTTATCCTTGGCCAAGGGTGTAGCATCAATGCCCCTCAAAGGAATAGGGTTCTGCAATGGCTGCAAGGAAAAACCACAGCGCCTGGCGAATTCTAAGTCCATTAAGTTCAGGGCAGCGCCTGAATCCACAAATGCCATGACAGAAAAGGACGACAATGACCAAATCAGGGTCACAGATAAGAGAAATTTAGGCTGTATTGTACTAATGGTAACAGACCTAGCGACTCTCTTAGTACGCTTAGGGCAATCAGAGATAACATGAGCCGAATCACCACAGTAAAAACACAGCCTATTCTGACGTCTGAATTCCTGCCGTTCTATTCTAGTTAAAATCCTATCACATTGCATAGGTTCAGGACTATGCTCAGAGGATACTGCCATATGGTGCACAGCTTTGCGCTCGCGCAGACGCCGATCAATCTGAATGGCTAGAGACATAGACTCGCTCAAACCGGCAGGTGTAGGAAAGCCCACCATAACATCTTTAAGGGTTTCAGAAAGACCTTTTCTGAAAATAGCAGCCAGAGCCTCTTCTGTTATGTTTGCTAATGACAGGTGTTATGAAGGCAATCCAGAAACACAGTGTGCTTAGCGATCAGAGCGCACACAGTGATCTGACAAATACCCAAAAATACAAGAACGAGCTCTGAGACGTGGAAACTCTGTAGACTGCACACCTGATCCTATCCTAAACACAACTAAAAGCGGCTGTGGATTGCGCCTAACAACTACCTAGGCAACTCGGCACAGCCTAAGAAACTAGCTAGCCTGAAGATAGAAAAATAGGCCTGACTTGCCCCAGAGAAATTCCCCAAAGGAAAAGGCAGCCCCCCACATATAATGACTGTGAGTAAGATGATAAGACAAAACGTAGGGATGAAATAGATTCAGCAAAGTGGGGCCCGATATTCTAGGACAGAGCGAGGACAGTAAAGCGAACTTTGCAGTCTACAAAAAACCCTAAAGCAAAACCACGCAAAGGGGGCAAAAAAAACCACCGTGCCGAACTAACGGCACGGCGGTACACCCTTTGCGTCTCAGAGCTTCCAGCAAAACAAAAGACAAGCTGGACAGAAAAAAAGCAACAAAAAAGCAAAAAGCACTTAGCTATACAAAGCAGCAGGTCACAGGAACAATCAGGAGAAGCTCAGATCCAACACTGAAACATTGACAAGGAGCAAGGATAGCAGCATCAGGCGGAGTTAAGTAATGAAGCAGTTAACGAGCTCACCAGAACACCTGAGGGAGGAAGCTCAGAAGCTGCAGTACCACTTGTGACCACAGGAGTGAATTCAGCCACAGAATTCACAACAGTACCCCCCCCTTGAGGAGGGGTCACCGAACTCTCACCAGAGCCCCCAGGCCGACCAGGATGAGCCGCATGAAAGGCACGAACAAGATCGGAAGCATGAACATCAGAGGCAAAAACCCAGGAATTATCTTCCTGAGCATAACCCTTCCATTTAACCAGATACTGGAGTTTCCGTCTAGAAACACGAGAATCCAAAATCTTCTCCACAATATACTCCAATTCCCCCTCCACCAAAACCGGGGCAGGAGGCTCAACAGATGGAACCATAGGTGCCACGTATCTCCGCAACAACGACCTATGGAATACATTATGTATGGAAAAGGAGTCTGGGAGGGTCAAACGAAAAGACACAGGATTGAGAACCTCAGAAATCCTATACGGACCAATAAAACGAGGTTTAAATTTAGGAGAGGAAACCTTCATAGGAATATGACGAGAAGATAACCAAACCAGATCCCCAACACGAAGTCGGGGACCCACACGGCGTCTGCGATTAGCGAAAAGTTGAGCTTTCTCCTGGGACAAGATCAAATTGTCCACTACCTGAGTCCAGATCTGCTGCAACCTATCCACCACAGAATCCACACCAGGACAGTCCGAAGACTCAACCTGTCCTGAAGAGAAACGAGGATGGAACCCAGAATTGCAAAAAAATGGAGAAACCAAGGTAGCCGAGCTGGCCCGATTATTAAGGGCGAACTCAGCCAACGGCAAAAAGGACACCCAATCATCCTGGTCTGCAGAAACAAAACATCTCAGATATGTTTCCAAGGTCTGATTGGTTCGTTCGGTCTGGCCATTAGTCTGAGGATGGAAAGCCGAGGAAAAGGATAGGTCAATGCCCATCCTACCACAAAAGGCTCGCCAAAACCTTGAAACAAACTGGGAACCTCTGTCAGAAACAATATTCTCAGGAATGCCATGCAACCGAACCACATGCTGAAAGAACAAAGGTACCAAATCAGAGGAGGAAGGCAATTTAGCCAAGGGCACCAGATGGACCATTTTAGAAAAGCGATCACAGACCACCCAAATGACTGACATCTTTTGAGAAACGGGAAGGTCAGAAATGAAATCCATCGAAATATGTGTCCAAGGCCTCTTTGGGACCGGCAAGGGCAAAAGCAACCCACTGGCACGAGAACAGCAGGGCTTAGCCCTAGCACAAATCCCACAGGACTGCACAAAAGTACGTACATCCCGTGACAGAGATGGCCACCAGAAGGATCTAGCCACTAACTCTCTGGTACCAAAGATTCCAGGATGACCAGCCAACACCGAACAATGAAGTTCAGAGATAAGTTTATTAGTCCACCTATCAGGGACGAACAGTTTCTCTGCTGGACAACGATCAGGTTTATTCGCCTGAAATTTTTGCAGCACCCGCCGCAAATCAGGGGAGATGGCAGACACAATGACTCCTTCCTTGAGGATACCCGCTGGCTCAGATAAACCCGGAGAGTCGGGCACAAAACTCCTAGACAGAGCATCCGCCTTCACATTTTTAGAGCCCGGAAGGTACGAAATCACAAAGTCGAAGCGGGCAAAAAATAACGACCAACGGGCCTGTCTAGGATTCAAGCGCTTGGCAGACTCGAGATAAGTCAAGTTCTCATGATCAGTCAATACCACCACGCGATGCTTAGCTCCTTCAAGCCAATGACGCCACTCCTCGAATGCCCACTTCATGGCCAGCAACTCTCGATTGCCCACATCATAATTACGCTCAGCGGGCGAAAACTTCCTGGAAAAGAAAGCACATGGTTTCATCACTGAGCAATCAGAACCTCTCTGTGACAAAACCGCCCCTGCTCCAATCTCAGAAGCATCAACCTCGACCTGGAACGGAAGAGAAACATCTGGCTGACACAACACAGGGGCAGAACAAAAACGACGCTTCAACTCCTGAAAAGCTTCCACAGCAGCAGAAGACCAATTAACCAAATCAGCACCCTTCTTGGTCAAATCGGTCAATGGTTTGGCAATGCTAGAAAAATTACAGATGAAGCGACGATAAAAATTAGCAAAGCCCAGGAACTTTTGCAGACTTTTCAGAGATGTCGGCTGAATCCAATCCTGGATGGCTTGGACCTTAACTGGATCCATCTCGATAGTAGAAGGGGTAAAGATGAACCCCAAAAATGAAACTTTCTGCACACCGAAGAGACACTTTGATCCCTTCACAAACAAAGAGTTAGCACGCAGGACCTGAAAAACCATTCTGACCTGCTTCACATGAGACTCCCAATCATCTGAGAAGATCAAAATGTCATCCAAGTAAACAATCAGGAATTTATCCAGATACTCACGGAAGATGTCATGCATAAAAGACTGAAACACAGATGGAGCATTGGCAAGTCCGAACGGCATCACTAGATACTCAAAATGACCCTCGGGCGTATTGAATGCAGTTTTCCATTCATCTCCTTGCCTGATTCTCACCAGATTATACGCACCACGAAGATCTATCTTAGTGAACCAACTAGCCCCCTTAATCTGAGCAAACAAGTCAGATAACAATGGCAAGGGATACTGAAATTTAACAGTGATCTTATTAAGAAGGCGGTAATCAATACACGGTCTCAGCGAACCATCCTTCTTGGCTACAAAGAAGTACCCTGCTCCCAGTGGTGATGACGATGGGCGAATATGTCCCTTCTCCAGGGATTCCTTCACATAACTGCGCATAGCGGCGTGTTCGGGCACGGATAAATTAAATAATCGACCTTTAGGGAATTTACTACCAGGAATCAAATTGATAGCACAATCACAATCCCTATGCGGAGGTAGAGCATCGGACTTGGGCTCTTCAAATACATCCTGATAATCAGACAAGAACTCTGGGACCTCAGAAGGGGTGGATGACGAAATCGACAAAAATGGAACATCACCATGTACCCCCTGACAACCCCAGCTGGATACCGACATGGAATTCCAATCCAATACTGGATTATGGGTTTGTAGCCATGGCAACCCCAACACGACCACATCATGCAGATTATGCAACACCAGAAAGCGAATAACTTCCTGATGTGCGCGAGCCATGCACATGGTCAGCTGGGCCCAGTATTGAGGTTTATTCTTGGCCAAAGGTGTAGCATCAATTCCTCTCAATGGAATAGGACACCGCAAAGGCTCCAAGAAAAACCCACAACGTTTAGCATAATCCAAATCCATCAGATTCAGGGCAGCGCCCGAATCCACAAACGCCATGACAGAAAACGACGACAAAGAGCATATCAAGGTAATGGACAGAAGGAATTTGGACTGTACAGTACCAATGACGGCAGACCTAGCGGACCGCTTAGTGCGCTTAGGACAATCAGAAATAGCATGAGTGGAATCACCACAGTAGAAACACAGACCATTCAGACGTCTGTATTCCTGCCGTTCAACTCTAGTCATAGTCCTATCGCACTGCATAGGCTCAGGTTTAACCTCAGGCAGTACCGCCAAATGGTGCACAGATTTACGCTCGCGCAAGCGTCGACCGATCTGAATGGCCAAAGACAAAGACTCATTCAAACCAGCAGGCATAGGAAATCCCACCATGACATCCTTAAGAGCCTCAGAGAGACCCTTTCTGAACAAAGCTGCCAGCGCAGATTCATTCCACTGAGTGAGTACTGACCATTTCCTAAATTTCTGACAATATACTTCTATATCATCCTGACCCTGGCACAAAGCCAGCAAATTTTTCTCAGCCTGATCCACTGAATTAGGCTCATCGTACAGCAATCCGAGCGCCAGGAAAAACGCATCGACACTACTCAATGCAGGGTCTCCTGGCGCAAGAGAAAATGCCCAGTCTTGAGGGTCGCCGCGCAAAAAAGAAATAATAATCAAAACCTGTTGAATAGGATTACCAGAAGAATGAGGTTTCAAGGCCAGAAATAGCTTACAATTATTTTTGAAACTTAGAAACTTAGTTCTATCTCCAAAAAACAAATCAGGAATAGGAATTCTTGGTTCTAACATAGATTTCTGATCAATAGTATCTTGAATTTTTTGTACATTTATAACGAGATTATCCATTGAAGAGCACAGACCCTGAATATCCATGTCCACACCTGTGTCCAGAATCACCCAAATGTCTAGGGGAAAAAAAAAAAGTGAACGCAGAGCAGAAAAAAAAAAAAAAAATGATGTCAGAACTTTTTCTTTCCCTCTATTGAGAATCATCAGTTTGGGCTCCTTGTACTGTTATGTTTGCTAATGACAGGTGTTATGAAGGCAATCCAGAAACACAGTGTGCTTAGCGATCAGAGCGCACACAGTGATCTGACAAATACCCAAAAATACAAGAACGAGCTCTGAGACGTGGAAACTCTGTAGACTGCACACCTGATCCTATCCTAAACACAACTAAAAGCGGCTGTGGATTGCGCCTAACAACTACCTAGGCAACTCGGCACAGCCTAAGAAACTAGCTAGCCTGAAGATAGAAAAATAGGCCTGACTTGCCCCAGAGAAATTCCCCAAAGGAAAAGGCAGCCCCCCACATATAATGACTGTGAGTAAGATGAAAAGACAAAACGTAGGGATGAAATAGATTCAGCAAAGTGGGGCCCGATATTCTAGGACAGAGCGAGGACAGTAAAGCGAACTTTGCAGTCTACAAAAAACCCTAAAGCAAAACCACGCAAAGCGGGCAAAAAAACCCACCGTGCCGAACTAACGGCACGGCGGTACACCCTTTGCGTCTCAGAGCTTCGAGCAAAACAAAAGACAAGCTGGACAGAAAAAAAGCAACAAAAAAGCAAAAAGCACTTAGCTATACAGAGCAGCAGGTCACAGGAACAATCAGGAGAAGCTCAGATCCAACACTGAAACATTCACAAGGAGCAAGGATAGCAGCATCAGGCGGAGTTAAGTAATGAAGCAGTTAACGAGCTCACCAGAACACCTGAGGGAGGAAGCTCAGAAGCTGCAGTACCACTTGTGACCACAGGAGTGAATTCAGCCACAGAATTCACAACACTCTTCATTCCATTTAGTGAGCACAGACCATTTTCTAAATTTCTGGCAGTATAATTCTGCCGCTTCCTGACCCTGACACAGGGCCAACAGTGTTTCCTCAGCATGCTCTACAGAGTTAGGTTCATCATACAATAATCCGAGCGATTGAAAAAATGCATCTACATTAAGCAATGCTGGATTCCCTGACTCAAGTGAGAATGCCCAGTCCTGAGGGTCGCCACGCAGTAGAGAAATAACTATCTATACTTGCTGAACGGGGTCACCAGAGGAATGGGGTTTCAGAGCAAAAAACAATTTGCAATTATTTTTAAAGTTCAAAAACTTAGATCTATCCCCGTAAAACAAATCCGGAGTAGGAATTCTAGGCTCTAAGGCCGGAGTCTGAACCACATAATCTTGAATACTCTGTACTCTTGCAGCAAGCTGATCCACACGAGAAAACAAACCCTGAACATCCATGCCAAAACATATATCCTGAACCACCCAGATATCAAGAGGAAAAAAAAAAAGACAAACCAAAGCACAGAAAAAAAAATGGTTCAGAACTTTCTTTTCCTTCTTTTGAGATACATTTCATTCATTTTTGGCCACTTGCACTGTTATGAACTGGTGGTTTAGGAACAACATGAGACAAGCTCTGAAGGAGGTGGTATCTGTACTGACCGCAAACCCTGAACCTAGCAGCGCAACTAAATATAGCCGTGGGGGGTACCTGACGCTCCCTAGACCACTCGGCACAGCCTAAGATCTAACTTCCCCTAAAGATGGAAACAGGAAACCTATCTTGCCTCAGAAAAAATCCCCAAAGGAAAGATAGCCCCCCACAAATATTGAGAGGAGGGGAAAATAACATACGCAGAAATGAAATCAGATTTTAGCATAGGAGGCCAGTCTAGCTTGATAGATAGGACAGGAAAGGATACTGTGCGGTCAGTATTAAAACTACAAAACAATCCACACAGAGATTACAAAATCTCCACACCTGACTAAAGGTGTGGAGGGTAAATCTGCTTCCCAGAGCTTCCAGCTAACAGAAATAATCCATACTGACAAGCTGGACAAATATAGAATGCACAGAACAATAAGTCCACAACATGTGGACTGAAAAGAGCAAAGCCAGAACTTATCTGTGCAGAACTGGTCAGGAAACCAGGAGAATCCAAGCAGAGATGTGAATCCAGCCAGGAAACATTGGCAAGTGGCACAGGCTGAAGATAGAGCCAGACTTAAATAGCGGATGATAAGTGGAGGCAGCTGATGACAGCTAACTCCAAGGAGCAGCCATACCACTAGAAACCACAAGAGGGAGCCCAAGAGCAGAACTCACAAAAGTGCCACTTACAACCACCGGAGGGAGCCCAAGAGCGGAATTCACAACAGTTACCCCCTGTTCTGCCCATTCTAGCGAAGGTCAGGTTTCGTATCTAGCTTTAAAAAGGTTTAATACCATAGTTTTGGTTTTGCTGTGTTATAGCACCACCAAGTGGTGGTTAAATTTACCACCTGTGTTTTTCAGTAATTATTAGAGTGTTGCATTCTGGGATTCACCAAGGTATCATGGGAAGGGGAAACTCCATTTTCTCTCTGTGTATTTCCCTGGACACACGTGTTAATCTGCTGTGTTGAACTACCTCACTTACTTCCCATTCCGGTTAAGATTATCCGGTAAGACCATTATCCCTGTTCTTGCTATGTAATATTCTATAGAGTGTGATTAACTGTATAACAGCCAGTACACAGGAAATGTGATTTTTGGTTACCTGCTGTATGTAGTTATTATAGAAGTTGCATCATCCTGTATGCTTTCCCTGTTAGTTGAAATCATGTTACTATTTGCACAATACTTACTCAAATCATTTGTATTCTTATAGTTTTACCGCGCTCATGTTTACCAATAAACAAGTTAGACTACAGAGAACAGTCTGCTTATTTGGGAGACAGAAGTGGTTTATGCCGTATGTCGGATCACACACCGTATCAACATGTATGAAGACAGAACAGTAAAACGGATTCTAGATACCAACGGAGGCCAGTAAAACGCAGGCTAGATACCAGCATGCAGTAAAACAGAAGCTAAATACCAGTGGAGGCTAGCAAAACCAGGCTAGACACCAGCAATAACAAGACCACTTACACAGCCGCTTGTACCACACCGCACAGCCTGCAGATACCGCAGCGGCCGCCATATTGCCCGCCAAGCGCTACACGTCTCAGTCTACGCTGAAGTCATTCCTACCCGCTCTGAGATGTCCTACAGCCTGCAAACGGACACACAATGTCTGCAAGTCGAGCATCCTCACTCAGGACGAGGTCCCATACAAGCCGCTCTAGCAAGTCTTCCTCGAAAAGGTCTGTCACCCTCGCCCGAGCAGAAGCTGAGGCGGCGAAGGTAAGATCCTCCTTCGCTGCACAAGAGATGCAGTTAAAGTTAAGACAAGCAGAGCAAGAAGCAGAAAGAGCCCGCCTGCAAGCAGATAGAGAAGCAGAAAGAGCCTGCCAAGAAGCAGAAAGAGCCCGCCTGCAAGCCGAGCAAGAAGCAGAAAAAGCCCGCCTGCAAGCCGATCAAGAAGCAGAAAGAGCCCGCCTGCAAGCCGATAGAGACGCAGATACAGCACGCCTGCGAGCGACCTTAAAAAGGCTTTCCGCTGAAAAAGAAGCAGCAGCCGCAATAGCCAAAGCTGAGTTCTTAGAAGCCGTGGAGTTTCCCGAATCTGAGCGTGACAGCGACGTACGTGGACCAGACCTTGATCGTCAGGACCCTGCTCAACGCGTCTCAGAATATGTCCACCAACATCCCGGAATAGAAGACAACTCTGATCCGTTACACCAACCAGCCTATACAGATTACCAGAGATCCTTCCTCCAAACACCGTACTGGAAGCAGGAAGGTATACTGCGAAACGACGTCGACCACCACTACCGTCTTACAGAACAGAAGGTACGGCCTCCTACCAGACTGACAGGGACACCCTTCGCTTCAGAACGGTTTTATACAGACTTTCCTAAGCCAGAAGCTCCTACCAGGTATGAGGATGCACCACACACACTGCATGACAACAGCACACCAGCTCATGTTGACACTGACTCAGCCACTATGAACTTTGCAAGGTTCTTTACCCGCCGGGAGCTGGTGACCAAGGGACTTGTAAAGTTCACGGATCGAGCTGAAAGCTACAGAGCTTGGCGAGCCTCCTTCCAGAACGCCATCAGAGACTTGCATCTTTCCAGTAGTGAAGAGTTAGATCTACTGGTTAAGTGGCTTGGGAACGAGTCAGCTGAACACGCCAAAAGAATCAGGAACATTAACATAAAGTACCCACACACAGGACTTCGCATGGTGTGGGAGAGACTCGAAGAATGTTATGGGTCAATAGAAGCTATAGAAAACGCTTTGTATAAAAGAATTGATGATTTCCCCAAGATAGCAAATAAGGGTTATCACAAGCTCAGAGAACTGAGCGACTTGTTAATGGAGGTGCATGCTGCTCAGGCAGAAGGTGACCTACCAGGGTTGGCATTCCTGGACACTGCCAGAGGTGTCAACCCAATTGTCCAAAAGCTCCCTTACAACTTACAAGAAAAGTGGGTCAGTCACGGGTCCCGTTACAAACAGGCTCATAAGGTGCCATTTCCTCCTTTCAGGGTGTTTGTAGACTTTGTTGCTCAGCAGGCTAAAGTTAGAAATGACCCCAGTTTCGATTTCACTATGTCATGTACCACTGCCTCCGGTGTAAAACCCAGTAAAACACCAGTGGCAGTACACAAAACTAATGTTACCTCCACAGGTTTTCCTTACAGGGCAAGTAAGTCCTTTCCAGAGGAGGACAAACCTCAGGATCTCAGCAAACACTGCCCCCTACACAAGAAACTTCATCCTCTACTAAAATGTAGAGCCTTCAGGGAGAAGCCTCTAGAAGACCGTAAGAGCTTCCTAAAGGAAAACAAGATATGCTTCAGATGCTGCGCGACTACCTCACACTTCGCCAAGAACTGTGAAACCAGTGTGAAATGCGCAGAATGCAGTAGTGTGGAGCACAACACGGCTTTACACCCTGGACCACCCTCAGGGGTATCGTCATGAGTAGAAGAGTCTGCCGAAAAACAGACGGACACTGACATTGACACCCCAGTGGTCACTTCTCAGTGTACAGAGATCTGCAAGGAATTTGTAGCAGGGAGATCCTGCTCGAAGATCTGTCTTGTCAGAGTATTCCCAGCGAGCCAACGGGATAAGGCAATCAAGGTATATGCAATATTGGACGATCAGAGCAACAGGTCTGTAGCTAAGCCCTTTCTCTTCGACACCTTCAACATTGCTGGTCGCGGCTCTCCGTACTCCTTGAAGACATGTGCAGGTACTGTTGAGACGGTGGGGAGAAAAGCGACCGGATTCAAAGTAGAGTCTATGGACGGTCAAACCTGCTTATCCTTACCATCAATACTAGAGTGCAATCAAATTCCGGACAACAGGTATGAGATACCTACACCGGAGGTAGCAGCTCATCACACCCACTTGAGACGTATAGCTCACCTGATACCGGAGCTTGACCAAGGAGCCCCTATCGTCTTACTCCTCGGAAGAGACATTCTACGGGTCCACAAGGCTAGAGGACAGATCAACGGCCCACAAAATGCCCCATATGCTCAGAGACTTGACCTAGGATGGGTCATTGTGGAAGACGTCTGTTTGGGTGGAGCACACAGGCCGAAATCAGTCGACAGCATGCTCACCAATACCCTCGAGAATGGACGCCCGTCTCTCTTCCAGCCATGCGAGAGCAGTTTCCTGATTAAAGAATTGCCACACAACACCCCTCCATCTTGTCCATTAGCTGATCCCTCCTGTGAAGACCATGCATGCGACGGTGAGCAAGATCATATAGGGTGCACAGTTTTCCACAGGACAAGAGAAGACAACCAGGTAGCAACGTCCATAGAGGACAGACTGTTCTTGGACATCATGGAGCGAGAGATAGTAAGAGATGAATCAAAGAGTTGGGTCGCACCTTTAGCATTCAAACCACAGAGGCAACGCTTACCCAACAACAGAGAACTTGTGTACAGTCGATTTGTCTCCCTTACATGCAAACTGCAGAAGTCACCAGAGACAAAAGAACACTTCTTTACCTTCATGGAGAGAATATTCCAGAGTGGCCACGCGGAAATTGCACCTGTACTTCAAGATTCCGAGGAATGTTGGTACTTACCTATTTTAGGCGTGTATCATCCGAAGAAACCTGGTCAGATAAGAGTGTTATTTGACTCAAGTGCCAGATATGAAGGTGTTTCTTTAAACGACGTCTTTCTATCTTGTCCAGACCTCAACAATAGACTTCTGGGAGTACTCCTTCGTTTCCGCAAAGATGCAGTAGCATTTACGGCCGACATACAACAGATGTTTCACTGCTTCCTTGTTAAAGAAGAACACAGAAACTACTTGAGGTTTTTCTGGTACCGTGATAATGACCCCTACAAGGACGTCGTGGAATATCGTATGAAGGTACACATCTTCGGGAACAGCCCTTCCCCTGCTGTCGCTATCTATGGGCTTAGACATTCAGCCAGAGAGGGTGAAGCAAAGTATGGATCGGATGTAAGATCTTTTGTGGAAAAGGATTTCTACGTAGATGACTGCCTGAAATACACACCCACAGATGAGTCGGCAGTCAGTCTCCTGAAAAGGGCACAAGAAATGCTCGCTTCATCCAATTTGAGGTTGCACAAAATTGCTTCCAACAGCCAAAAACTAATGTCAGCCTTTCCCTCTCAAGATTACTCAACCGATTTAAAAGACTTGGATTTAAGCACGGACTCCCTTCCTATGCAGTGGAGCAGGGGTTTACTTTGGGATTTGAAAAAGGATGCATTCACCTTCCAGATCAGCGAAGAAAAGAAACATTTCACGCGTAGAGGCGTCCTGTCCGTTGTGAACAGCTTGTACGATCCTCTGGGATTTGTAACTCCTGTAACTATCCAAGGTAAAATGATGTTGAGAGACTTCACCCAAGAGACGTCCGATTGGGATGATCCGCTTCCCAGTGAGAAAAGAGACTTGTGGGTAAGATGGAAGAACTCTTTAGAAGCCCTGTCAAGTCTCTACGTTGCACGACCATATGCTTCTGTGCCATCAACAGAAATCAAGATGCAAAGGCTTTGTATCTTCTGCGATGCCTCAACCAAAGCAATTGCAGCAGTGGCGTATTTAAAAACTACTGACATCAATGAACAATGCCACGTGAGGCTTGTTATGAGCCGGACAAAATTGGCCCCACTCCGTGAACACACAGTACCCAGACTGGAACTCTGTGCAGCTGTGTTAGCAGTAGAGTTAGCTGAGCTATCTCGACAGAAATGGACCTGGAGGTCAAAGAAATCGAGTTCTACACCGACAGCAAGGTAGTGTTGGGGTACATTTGCAATGAAACTCGTCGTTTCTATGTCTATGTCAGCAATCGGGTGCTAAGGATCAGGAGATCCACCGACCCTAAACAGTGGCATTATGTGTCCACAAACCACAATCCTGCGGACCACGCAACCAGATCCATTGAAGCAAGTCACCTTAAGGACACAACCTGGTTTACTGGCCCTACATTGTTATACCGTTTGACGCCATACATGGACGAGTCAAACATCTTTGAACTGGTAGATCCGGTGGCAGATGAGGAAATCCGCTCTCAGGTATCCGTCCTACGTACGGTGACTAAAGACAATCACCTCAAATCCCACCGTTTCAATAGGTTCTCAACTTGGAACTCGCTTGTTCATGCCCTCGTTTGTTTAATTCATGTGGCGGCTCGATCCTACAAGTCAACGTCACCCGCCATCCAGGAACCTTGCAAAGGTTGGCACCACTGCAAGCTTGCCTTTACCGTTCCAAACATTGAAAATGCCAAGAACATTATAATTCGTACCATACAACGTGAATGTTACGCCAAACAAATAGATAACCTCAATAAAAACCAACCTGTCTCTAGAGACAGTGTCTTGAAGAAGCTTGATCCAATCATCGACCAAGATGGGCTGTTAAGAATTGGAGGTCGTCTTCAAGAAGCTGAAGTGGAATTTGGGGAGAAACACCCTATAATAATTCCTGGACATCATCATGTCACGACCCTGCTTGTGCAACACCACCACGTCTTGGTGAAACATCAGGGCCGACTGTTTACCGAAGGAAATCTACGAAAGGCTGGATTATGGATAGTTGGAGCAAAGCGATGCGTGAGTAAACTCATTTACAACTGCGTGATTTGTCGCAAACTCCGTGGTGGGACTCAAAAGCCAAAGATGGCCAATCTCCCACCAGACAGACTTAGTACAGAGCCTCCTTTTGCCAACGTCGGACTGGACATATTCGGGCCATGGTCTGTGGTTGCACGGCACACTAGAAGAGTCCAAGCCAACGCCAAACGCTGGGCGGTTATGTTCACCTGTATGTCCATCAGAGCAGTCCACATCGAAGTAATTGAGTCCATGGACACTTCAGGGTTTATAAATGCACTCCGACGTTTCATCGCCATCAGAGGGCCCGTGAAGCACATACGCTCCGATAGAGGTACCAACTTTGTAGGAGCAGTGAAAGAACTTCAAATTCCTTCCAACCTAGACACCACCAGTGTGGAAAGATACTTGAACGAGCAGGGATGCACCTGGACTTTCAATCTTCCACACTCTTCTCACATGGGAGGTGCTTGGGAGAGGATGATAGGAATGGCACGCAGAATCCTTGACTCCATCTTCTTGCAAGCAGGTAGCGCAAGACTCACACATGAAAGTTTGACCACATTCCTGGCAGAAGTTTCGGCCATCATTAATGCTAGACCATTGACTTCACTTTCTAGTGACTCTGAGGATCCGACCATTCTCACCCCTGCCATGTTACTTACTCAGAAAGCCAGCGTTCTCAGCGCTCCACCTGGAGAATTTAGCAACAAAGACCTATACAGACGACAATGGAGACAAGTCCAAAGTCTCTCCAATACCTTCTGGGACAGATGGAGGAAGCAGTACCTCTCCACCTTACAACCCAGGAAGAAGTGGCAGACCGACAAACCAAACATCAAAACCGGTGATGTCGTTCTCATGAAAGACAGCCAGTCTCACCGTAATGAGTGGCCACTAGGCCTCATCACTAAGATACTCCCAAGCAAAGATGGGAAGGTGCGTAAGGTCGAGGTCAAAGTAGGCAAGTCCGGGGAGAGTAACATATTTCTCAGACCAGTTGCGGAACTTGTCTTACTGTTTTCGCCAAAAGAACCTGTGGGTGGCATCGGTTGATGCCAAGCGGGGAGTGTTCTGCCCATTCTAGCGAAGGTCAGGTTTCGTATCTAGCTTTAAAAAGGTTTAATACCATAGTTTTGGTTTTGCTGTGTTATAGCACCACCCAGTGGTGGTTAAATTTACTACCTGTGTTTTTCAGTAATTATTAGAGTGTTGCATTCTGGGATTCACCAAGGTATCATGGGAAGGGGAAACTCCATTTTCTCTCTGTGTATTTCCCTGGACACACGTGTTAATCTGCTGTGTTGAACTACCTCACTTACTTCCCATTCCGGTTAAGTTTATCCGGTAAGACCATTATCCCTGTTCTTGCTATGTAATATTCTATAGAGTGTGATTAACTGTATAGCAGCCAGTACACAGGAAATGTGATTTTTGGTTACCTGCTGTATGTAGTTATTATAGAAGTTGCATCATCCTGTATGCTTTCCCTGTTAGTTGCAGTCATGTTACAAATTTGCACACTACTTACTCAAATCATTTGTATTCTTATAGTTTTACCGCGCTCATGTTTACCAATAAACAAGTTAGACTACAGAGAACAGTCTGCTTATTTGGGAGACAGAAGTGGTTTATGCCGTATGTTGGATCACACACCGTATCAACGTGTATGAAGACAGAACACCCCCCCCTTGAGGAGGGGTCACCGAACCCTCACCAGAGCCCCCAGGCCGATCAGGACGAGCCAAGTGAAAAGCACGAACCAAATCGGTAGCATGGACATCGGAGGCAACAACCCAAGAATTATCCTCCTGGCCATAACCCTTCCACTTGACAAGATACTGAAGCCTCCGCCTCGAAAAACGAGAATCCAAAATCTTCTCAACCTCATATTCCAACTCTCCCTCAACCAACACCGGGGCAGGAGGGTCAACCGAGGGAACAACGGGCACCACATATCTCCGCAACAAAGATCTATGGAAAACATCATGAATGGCAAAAGAGGCAGGAAGAGCCAAACGAAAAGACGCCGGATTAATAATTTCAGAAATTTTATAAGGACCAATAAACCGAGGCTTAAACTTAGGAGAAGAAACCTTCATAGGAAGATGACGAGAAGACAACCAAACCAAATCCCCCACACGAAGCCGGGGACCAACACGCCGACGGCAGTTAGCAAAACGTTGAGCCCTTTCCTGAGACAACGTCAAATTGTCCACCACATGAGTCCAAATCTGCTGCAGCCTGTCCACTACAGAATTAACACCAGGACAATCAGAAGGCTCAACCTGCCCAGAACAAAAACGAGGATGAAAACCAAAATTACAAAAGAAAGGTGAAACCAAAGTAGCCGAACTAGCCCGATTATTAAGGGCAAACTCGGCCAACGGCAAGAAAGACACCCAATCATCCTGATCAGCAGACACAAAGCATCTCAAATAGGTCTCCAAGGTCTGATTAGTTCGCTCAGTTTGGCCATTAGTCTGAGGATGAAACGCCGAAGAAAAAGATAAATCAATGCCCATCCTAGCACAAAAGGCCCGCCAAAATCTAGAGACAAACTGAGAACCTCTGTCAGACACAATATTCTCCGGAATGCCATGCAAACGAACCACATGCTGAAAAAACAATGGAACCAGATCTGAGGAGGAAGGCAACTTAAGGTACCTTCACACATAACGATATCGTTAACGATATCGTTGCTTTTTGTGACGTAGCAACGATACCGTTAAGGAAATCGTTATGTGTGACAGCGACCAACGATCAGGCCCCTGCTGGGAGATTGTTGGTCGCTGAGGAAAGTCCAGAACTTTATTTCGTCGCTGGACTCCCTGCAGACATCGCTGGATCGGCGTGTGTGACACCGATCCAGCGATGTCTTCACTGGTAACCAGGGTAAACATCGGGTTACTAAGCGCAGGGCCACGCTTAGTAACCCGATGTTTACCCTGGTTACCAGCGTAAAAGTAAAAAAAACAAACACTACATACTTACCTACCGCTGTCTGTCCCTGGCGCTCTGCTTCTCTGCACTCCTCCTGCACTGGCTGTGAGCGTCGGTCAGCCGGAAAGCAGAGCGGTGACGTCACCGCTCTGCTTTCTGGCCGCTGTGCTCACAGCCAGTGCAGAGGAGTGCAGAGAAGCAGAGCGCCGGGGACAGACAGCGGTAGGTAAGTATATAGTGTTTGTTTTTTTTACTTTTACGCTGGTAACCAGGGTAAACATCGGGTTACTAAGCGCGGCCCTGCGCTTAGGAACCCGATGTTTACCCTGGTTATCGGCATCGTTGGTCGCTGGAGAGCAGTCTGTGTGACAGCTCTCCAGCGACCAAACAGCGACGCTGCAGCGATCGACATCGTTGTCGGTATCGCTGCAGCGTCGCTGAGTGTGAAGGTACCTTTAGGCAAAGGTACCAGATGGACCATTTTAGAGAACCGGTCACAAACAACCCAGATAACAGACATCTTCTGGGAAACAGGAAGATCCGAAATAAAATCCATGGAAATATGCGTCCAGGGCCTCTCAGGGAACAGCAAGGCTTGGCCCGGGCGCAAGTCCCACAGGACTGCACAAAAGCACGCACATCGCGAGACAAGGAAGGCCACCAAAAGGACCTAGCAACCAAATCTCTGGTACCAAAAATCCCAGGATGACCAGCCAACACTGAACAACGAACCTCAGAAATTACCTTACTTGTCCATCTATCAGGAACAAACAGCTTCCCCACTGGACAGCGGTCAGGCCTATCAGCCTGAAATTCCTGAAGCACCCGCCGCAAATCAGGGGAGATAGCAGAAAGAATCACCCCCTCCTTAAGAATGCCAACCGGCTCCAGGACTCCAGGAGAATCAGGCGAAAAACTCCTAGAGAGGGCATCAGCCTTAACATTCTTAGATCCCGGAAGATACGAGACCACAAAATCAAAACGGGAGAAAAACAGGGACCTGTCTAGGATTCAGCCGCTTGGCCGACTCGAGGTAAATCAGATTCTTATGATCGGTCAGGACCACAACACGGTGTTTAGCTCCCTCAAGCCAATGTCACCACTCCTCAAACGCCCACTTCATAGCCAACAACTCCCGATTGCCGACATCATAATTGCGTTCCGCAGGCGAAAACTTTCTGGAAAAAAAAGCACACGGTTTCATCAAAGAACCATCAGACTCCCTCTGAGACAAAACGGCCCCTGCCCCAATCTCAGAAGCGTCGACCTCAACCTGAAAAGGAAGAGAAAAATCCGGTTGACGCAACACAGGGACAGAAGTAAATCGGCGTTTAAGGTCTTGAAAGGCCTCAACAGCCTCAGAGGACCAATTCGTAACATCAGCGCCTTTCTTCGTAAAATCAGTAAGGGGCTTAACCACAATGGAAAAGTTGGCAATGAAACGGCGATAGAAATTAGCAAAGCCCAAAAATTTTTGAAGTCCCTTCACAGATGTGGGTTGGATCCAGTCATGAATAGCTTGGACCTTAACAGGATCCATTTCTATAGACGAGGGAGAAAAAATAAAACCCAAAAAAGAGACCTTCTGAACTCCGAATAGGCACTTAGACCCCTTCACAAATAAAGCATTATCACGAAGGATCTGGAACACCATCCTGACCTGCTTCACATGAGACTCCCAATCATTGGAAAAAATCAAAATATCATCCAAATATACGACCATGAATTTATCAAGATAATTGCGGAAAATATCATGCATGAAAGACTGGAACACAGATGGAGCATTAGAGAGCCCAAATGGCATCACAAGGTATTCAAAATGGACTTCGGGCGTATTAAATGCAGTTTTCCATTCGTCACCCTGTTTAATATGAACAAGATTATATGCCCCTCGGAGGTCAATCTTAGTAAACCAACTAGCCCCCTTAATCTGAGCAAACAAATCAGTAAGCAGAGGCAAGGGGTATTGGAATTTAACCGTGATCTTATTAAGAAGACGATAATCAATACAGGGTCTCAAGGAGCCATCCTTCTTAGCAACAAAAAAGAAACCCGCTCCCAATGGTGACGAAGAGGGCCGAATATGCCCTTTTTCCAAAGATTCCTTAACATAGCTCCGCATGGCGGCATGCTCTGGCACAGACAGATTGAAAAGTCGGCCCTTAGGGAACTTACAACTAGGAATCAAGTTACCTCAGAAAAAGTACATGCCTAGGAAAGGCAGCTTTAACAAACGATAAATGCATCCAAAAATTAGAACAAGCGAAAGCTATAGCCTTAAAATAGTGAACATACTTTATTTCAAACAAAAGACGTAAAAAGACATTATCATAAAGGTAAGTAAAAAATGGATTATGCGGATACACAGTGCAAATGATATAATCGCCCCAGACTGGAGCCAGGCAATGTTATGGGTCATAGAATACAGGGTAAGTAAAGAGCATGTAAGCGCTTCAAGAGGCTAATAAGGTGCTAATGTGCTTTGGTGCAGCGATTTTATAAGCAAGAAAAACTGATAGGCCAAGGATTGCAAGCTAGTGCAAGTATGAATATATCCTAGTGGATAAAGTGGCCTAACTGTATAGACAGCGGTTAAGTAAATGCTTACTATAGCAGACTGACGTGATGACCCAGAGTAAATAAGGCACAGTGGCAAGGACACATTACCTGCAGCCGTGGAGCGGCTCCCAATGGTGACGAAGAGGGCCGAATATGCCCTTTTTCCAAAGATTCCTTAACATAGCTCCGCATGGCGGCATGCTCTGGCACAGACAGATTGAAAAGTCGGCCCTTAGGGAACTTACAACTAGGAATCAAGTTAATAGCACAATCACAGTCCCTGTGCGGTGGAAGGGAACTGGACTTGGGCTCATCAAATACATCCTGGAAATCTGACAAAAACTCAGGGACCTCAGAAGAGGTGGAAGAGGAAATTGACATCAAAGGAACGTCACTATGTACTCCTCGACAACCCCAACTAGTCACCGACATAGTTTTCCAATCCAGCACCGGATTATGTTCCTGTAACCATGGAAATCCCAGCACAACAACATCATGCAGGTTATGCAACACCAGAAAACGGCAATCTTCCTGATGTGCAGGAGCCATGTACATAGTCATCTGAGTCCAGTACTGAGGTTTATCCTTGGCCAAGGGTGTAGCATCAATGCCCCTCAAAGGAATAGGCCTCTGCAAAGGCTGCAAGGAAAAACCACAGCGCCTGGCGAATTCTAAGTCCATTAAGTTCAGGGCAGCGCCTGAATCCACAAATGCCATGACAGAAAAGGACGACAATGAGCAAATCAGGGTCACAGATAAGAGAAATTTAGGCTGTATTGTACTAATGGTAACAGACCTAGCGACTCTCTTAGTACGCTTAGGGCAATCAGAGATAACATGAGC
This sequence comes from Ranitomeya imitator, assembly GCF_032444005.1. NCBI lineage: Eukaryota > Metazoa > Chordata > Amphibia > Anura > Dendrobatidae > Ranitomeya > Ranitomeya imitator. The sequence goes on along the minus strand of NC_091285.1, from coordinate 199,019,742 downwards.
CGAATCACCACAGTAAAAACACAGCCTATTCTGACGTCTGAATTCCTGCCGTTCTATTCTAGTCAAAATCCTATCACATTGCATAGGTTCAGGACTATGCTCAGAGGATACTGCCATATGGTGCACAGCTTTGCGCTCGCGCAGACGCCGATCAATCTGAATGGCTAGAGACATAGACTCGCTCAAACCGGCAGGCGTAGGAAAGCCCACCATAACATCTTTAAGGGTTTCAGAAAGACCTTTTCTGAAAATAGCAGCCAGAGCCTCTTCATTCCATTTAGTGAGCACAGACCATTTTCTAAATTTCTGGCAGTATAATTCTGCCGCTTCCTGACCATGACACAGGGCCAACAGTGTTTTCTCAGCATGCTCTACAGAGTTAGGTTCGTCATACAATAAACCGAGCGATTGAAAAAATGCATCTACATTAAGCAATGCCGGATTCCCTGACTCAAGTGAGAATGCCCAGTCCTGTTATGACCTGGTGGTCAGGACAATAATGGACCTGGTGGTTAAGAGCACACGGAATGACCTGATAATTACTGATAATAAGGACGAGCTCTGGGACGTGGGAACTCTGCTGACCGCAATCCCTAAACCTATCAAACACACTAGAAATAGCCGTGGATTGCGCCTAATGCTCCCTATGCAACTCGGCACAGCCTAAGAAACTAGCTAGCCCTGAAGATAGAAAAATAAAGCCTACCTTGCCTCAGAGAAATTCCCCAAAGGAAAAGGCAGCCCCCCCACATATAATGACTGTGAGTAAAGATGAAAATACAAACACAGAGATGAAATAGATTTAGCAAAGTGAGGCCCGACTTACTGAACAGACCGAGGATAGGAAAGGTTACTTTGCGGTCAGCACAAAAACCTACAAAAAGACCACGCAGAGGGCGCAAAAAGACCCTCTGCACCGACTCACGGTGCGGAGGCGCTCCCTCTGCGTCCCAGAGCCTCCAGCAAGCAAGACAACAAATTAAATAGCAAGCTGGACAGAAAAATAGCAAACCAAAGAAATACAAGCTGGAACTTAGCTTCTGATGGGAAGACAGGTCACAACAACGATCCAGGAGTGAACTAGACCAATACTGGAACATTGACAGGTGGCATGGAGCAAAGATCTAAGTGGAGTTAAATAGAGCAGCAGCTAACGAATTAACCTCGTCACCTGTGGAAGGAAACTCAGAAACACCCACCAGAGGAAGTCCATGGACAGAACCAGCCGAAGTACCATTCATGACCACAGGAGGGAACCCGACAACAGAATTCACAACACAGTCCTGAGGGTCGCCACGCAGTAGAGAAATAACTATCTTTACTTGCTGAACGGGGTCACCAGAGGAACGGGGTTTCAGAGCAAAAAACAATTTGCAATTATTTTTAAAGTTCAAAAACTTAGATCTATCCCCGTAAAACAAATCCGGAGTAGGAATTCTAGGCTCTAAGGCCGGAGTCTGAACTACATAATCTTGAATACTCTGTACTCTTGCAGCAAGCTGATCCACACGAGAAAACAAACCCTGAACATGCATGCCAAAACATATATCCTGAACCACCCAGATATCAAGAGGAAAAAAAAAAGAAGACAAACCAAAGCACAGAAAAAAAAATGGTTCAGAACTTTCTTTTCCTTCTTTTGAGATACATTTAATTCATTTTTGGCCACTTGCACTGTTATGAACTGGTGGTTTAGGAACAACATGAGACAAGCTCTGAAGGAGGTGGTATCTGTACTGACCGCAAACCCTGAACCTAGCAGCGCAGCTAAAAATAGCCGTGGGGGGTACCTGACGCTCCCTAGACCCCTCGGCACAGCCTAAGATCTAACTTCCCCTAAAGATGGAAACAGGAAACCTATCTTGCCTCAGAGAAAATCCCCAAAGGAAAGATAGCCCCCCACAAATATTGACGGTGAGAGGAGGGGAAAATAACATACGCAGAAATGAAATCAGATTTTAGCATAGGAGGCCAGTCTAGCTTGATAGATAGGACAGGAAAGGATACTGTGCGGTCAGTATTAAAACTACAAAACAATCCACAGAGATTACAAAATCTCCACACCTGACTAAAGGTGTGGAGGGTAAATCTGCTTCCCAGAGCTTCCAGCTAACAGAAATAATCCATACTGACAAGCTGGACAAATATAGAATGCACAGAACAATAAGTCCACAACATGTGGACTGAAAAGAGCAAAGCCAGAACCTATCTTTGCAGAACTGATCAGGAAACCAGGAGAATCCAAGCAGAGATGTGAATCCAGCCAGGAAACATTGGCAAGTGGCACAGGCTGAAGATAGAGCCAGACTTAAATAGTGGACGATAAGTGGAGGCAGCTGATGACAGCTAACTCCAAGGAGCAGCCATACCACTAGAAACCACAAGAGGGAGCCCAAGAGCAGAACTCACAAAAGTGCCACTTACAACCACCGGAGGGAGCCCAAGAGCGGAATTCACAACAGTTACCCCCTTCCCAGGCTTAAACATATGCCCCCAGTCATTGGCTTTCCCTCTGCTGGTGATGAAAATTGCGCGGGAGCCCATGCCATTTTTTTCTGAAAAATCTTTTATTAATTAATACACACACTGTACTAATTGTTTTTGTCACTGACATCTATATACAGTGGGGCAAAAAAGTATTTAGTCAGTCAGCAATAGTGCAAGTTCCACCACTTAAAAAGATGAGAGGCGTCTGTAATTTACATCATAGGTAGACCTCAACTATGGGAGACAAACTGAGAAAAAAAACCCAGAAAATCACATTGTCTGTTTTTTTTAACATTTTATTTGCATATTATGGTGGAAAATAAGTATTTGGTCAGAAACAAAATTTCATCTCAATACTTTGTAATATATCCTTTGTTGGCAATGACAGAGGTCAAACGTTTTCTGTAAGTCTTCACAAGGTTGTCACACACTGTTGTTGGTATGTTGGCCCATTCCTCCATGCAGATCTCCTCTAGAGCAGTGATGTTTTTGGCTTTTCGCTTGGCAACATGGACTTTCAACTCCCTCCAAAGGTTTTCTATAGGGTTGAGATCTGGAGACTGGCTAGACCACTCCAGGACCTTGAAATGCTTCTGACGAAGCCACTCCTTCGTTGCCCTGGCGGTGTGCTTTGGATCATTGTCATGTTGAAATACCCAGCCACGTTTCATTTTCAATGCCCTTGCTGATGGAAGGAGGTTTGCACTCAAAATCTCATGATACATGGCCCCATTCATTCTTTCATGTACCCGGATCAGTCGTCCTGGCCCCTTTGCAGAGAAACAGCCCCAAAGCATGATGTTTCCACCACCATGCTTTACAGTAGGTATGGTGATTGATGGATGCAACTCAGTATTCTTTTTCCTCCAAACATGACAAGTTGTGTTTCTACCAAACAGTTCCGGTTTGGTTTCATCAGACCATAGGACATTCTCCCAAAACTCCTCTGGATCATCCAAATGCTCTCTAGCAAACTTCAGACGGGCCCAGACATGTACTGGCTTAAGCAGTGAGACACGTCTGGCACTGCAGGATCTGAGTCCATGGTGGCGTAGTGTGTTACTTATGGTAGGCCTTGTTACATTGGCCCCAGCTCTCTGCAGTTCATTCACTAGGTCCCCCCGCGTGGTTCTGGGATTTTTGCTCACCGTTCTTGTGATCATTCTGACCCCATGGGGTGGGATTTTGCGTGGAGCCCCAGATCGAGGGAGATTATCAGTGGTCTTGTATGTCTTCCATTTTCTAATTATTGCTCCCACTGTTGATTTCTTCACTCCAAGCTGGTTGGCTATTGCAGATTCAGTCTTCCCAGCCTGGTGCAGGGCTACAATTTTGTTTCTGGTGTCCTTTGACAGCTCTTTGGTCTTCACCATAGTGGAGTTTGGAGTCAGACTGTTTGAGGGTGTGCACAGGTGTCTTTTTATATTGATAACAAGTTTAAACAGGTGCCATTACTACAGGTAATGAGTGGAGGAAAGAGGAGACTCTTAAAGAAGAAGTTACAGGTCTGTGAGAGCCAGAAATCATGATTGTTTGTTTCTGACCAAATACTTATTTTCCACAATAATATGCAAAAAAAATGTTAAAAAAACAGACAATGTGATTTTCTGGATTTTTTTTCTCAGTTTGTCTCCCATAGTTGAGGTCTACCTATGATGTAAATTACAGACGCCTCTCATCTTTTTAAGTGGTGGAACTTGCACTATTGCTGACTGACTAAATACTTTTTTGCCCCACTGTATCTGTCTATTCTATATGTATTTACTGTATGTAATCCATCTCTTCTATCCTGTTAGCTCCTGCAGTGATTTTACAGAACATGGCAGATTATTTGCTGGCTTTTCTTGTATCTATCCATCTATCTATGCAATATATATATATATATATATATATATATGTCACTGGCATTTATATATATATATATATATATATGTATATATATATATATACATCTACTAGATGGTGGCCCAATTCTAACGCATCGGGTATTCTAGAATATGCATGCCCACGTAGTATATTGCACAGCCCACGTAGTATATTGCCCAGCCATGTAGTATATTGCCCAGTCACGTAGTATATTGCACAGCCACATAGTATATTGCCCAGCCACGTAGTATATTGCACAGCCCACGTAGTATATTGCCCAGCCACGTAGTATATTGCCCAGCCACGTAGTATATTGCCCAGTCACGTAGTATATTGCCCAGCCACGTAGTATATTGCCCAACCACGTACTATATTGCCCAGTGATGTAGTATATTGCCCAGTCACGTAGTATATTGCCCAGTCACGTAGTATATTGCCCAGCCACTTAGTATATTGCCCAGACACGTAGTATATTGCCCAGCTACGTAGTATATTGCCCAGCGACGTAGTATATTGCCCAGTCACGTAGTATATTGCCCAGCCACGTAGTATATTGCCCAGCCACGTAGTATATTGCCCAGTGACGTAGTATATTGCCCATTGACGTAGTATATTGCCCAGTGACGTAGTATATTGCCCAGTGACATAGTATATTGCCCAGTGACGTAGTATACAGAGCAGAGCCACGTAGTATATTGCACAGCGACGTAGTATACAGCACAGAGCCACGTAGTATATTGGCCATTCAGATAGTATACTGCCCAGCTACGTAGTATATTGCCCAGCCTCGTATGTCACAGGTTAAAAAATAAAAAATAAACATATACTCACCTTCCGAGGGCCCCTTGTAGTTTGGTCACATGACTGTGATGTCATGGCAGGTCCTTCTCCCATACCATCCTTGGCACCGGAACCTGCCGCTTGCATGGAGCGGTCACCGGAGCGTCGCGAATGGTGAGTATATGATGATTTTTTATTTTTTTATCATTTTTAACATTATATGTTTTTACTATTGACGCTGCATAGGCAGCATCAATAGTAAAAACTTGGTCACACAGGGTTAATAGCGGCGGTAACAGAGTGAGTTACCCGCGGCATAACGCGGTCCGTTACCGCTGGCATTAACCCTGTGTGAGCGGTGACTGCGGGGAGTATGGAGCGGGTGCCGGGCGCTGACTGGTCGCGGCAGCCATGACTAATCGGACTGGGGCCGTCACTGATTGGTTGTGGCAGCCATGACAGGCAGCTGGCGAGACCAATCAGCGACTTGGATTCCATGACAGACAGAGGCCGCGACCAATGAATATCCGTGACAGACAGAAAGACAGATCAGACAGCCGTACACCGAGCAGGACGCGAATGCGCCGCTCTATCACCCTGGACACCACACCTGCAGCAGTTTCGGTTACCCTAAGTCTAAGGGTCCTACATCTTCTACCTTCTACTTTGGCATCTCCTACCAAGTAACCCCATGACTAAGACCCAGGAGGGTCGAAACGTTGGGTTGTTGTATCTCACTTTATCTCTACACTGCTTGTGGTTTATTTTTCTGTCTGAAACAACTTTTGGAATAAAAGTGTAAATACACGTTTGCAAACCAGCATTTTAGAGTGTGCGGTGAATTTCTACTACTTAGCTCTGGGGCCATCAAGGTCCGTTACGCCAGCACCTCGTATTCTAGACCAGAGTGCACACTATTTTTCTATTTATTTAAGACAGAAAGACAGACAGACAGAAGGACAGAAAGATGGAAGTGACCCTTAGACAATTATATAGTAGATTCTATGTGTATATATCTATTCTATCTATTCTATTCTAACTTGTCACTCTGTGATTATACTGTACGCGGCAAAGTGTGGAGCAATCAAAACATGACAAATCCAGCTCAACGAACTTGTGAACGAACTTTTTCTTTATTCACCAAAAAGTGCTCACCCATGATTAAGGGTGTGTAGCCACCTGAAACTCGTTGATGTCCCATATCATGCAACTGTCAACGCTGATGGTGTTTGACCCTTTGCTGAGCACTTTTTGGTGAATAAAGAAGAAGATTTTTCACAAGTTCATTGAGCTGGATTTTTCATGTTTTGAATGCTCCACACTTTGACACAGCGATCCCCGTGCTCCGAACACCTAAGGATATCTGCTACGGTTAGCTGGACTTTCTTCTACTTCATAAACCTAGAAAACCTACTATTCGGCCACCCCTAAACAGTACTCACAAGCAGAAACGGTTGCAGTGGGCCCAGATATACATGAAGACTAATTTTTAAAAAAAAGTCTTGTTTGATAAGGGCCATGCAAACCTGGATGATCCAGATGAATGGAGTAGTGGATGAATGGTGGATGGCCACCATGTCCCAATGAGGCTGCAACGTCAGCAAGTAGGTGGCGGAGTCATGTTTTGGCCTGGAATCATGGGAAGAGAGCTTGTAGGCCAAAGATGTGAAAATTACCGTACCTTGGAAAAATATAGAGCGTTTGTTCCATGGTACAAAAGTAGCATGGTATCACTTTCTTCTATGGTACAAAAAGATCCATACCATCCGTAGCAAAATCATCTTGCAATGAAAATGCACCATTCTAATGCTGGGAAGAATATGTCTGAGCCATTGGCTGCTATGGGCATAAAAGGAAAGAAATTTACTTTGTGGCCACCATCCTCCCCTGACATCAACCCTATTGAGAACCTTTGGAATATCCTCCAACAAAAGATCTATGAGGGTGGGAGGCAGTTCTCATCAAAACAGCAGCTCTGGGAGGTTATTCTGACATCCTGTTAAGAAATTCAAGCAGAAACTCTCCAAAACCTCGCAAGTTCAATGGATGCTTCTTAATGCTGCAAATTCAAATAATGACGACTTTCAGTTCTTTACAACCTATAACATGTTGGGAAACTCAGTTGTGGATAATAATTTGGAACAGTGCATTTTGAGTTTTTTTTCGTTTTGAAAAAAATACTGTCCTCATTTGTAGGTTTTTCCAATAAAATGCGATTCATACTCTAACGATTGATGACTTGAACATTATACTGACTCATTTACATCAACCATTTAAGGTACCTTCACACTAAACGATATCGCTAGCGATCCGTGACGTTGCAGCGTCCTGGCTAGCGATATCGTTCAGTTTGACACGCAGCAGTGATCAGAATCCTGCTGTGATGTCGTTGGTCGGGGCTAGAAGGCCAGAACTTTCTTTGGTCGCTGGCTCTCCCGCTGACATCGCTGAATGGGCGTGTGTGACACCGATTCAGCGATGTCTTCGCTGGTAACCAGGGTAAACATCGGGTTACTAAGCACAGGGCCGCGCTTAGTAACCCGATGTTTACCCTGGATACCATCCTAAAAGTAAAAAAAAAAAAACACTTCATACTTACCTTCGGCTGTCTGTCCCCGGCGCTGTGCTTTCCTGCACTCACTGTGAGCACAGCGGCCGGAAAGCAGAGCGGTGACGTCACCGCTCTGCTTTCCGGCCGCTGTGCTCACAGTCAGTACAGAGAAGCAGAGCGCCAGGGACAGACAGCGGAAGGTAAGTATGAAGCGTTTTTTTTTTTTTTTACTTTTAGGATGGTATCCAGGGTAAACATCGGGTTACTAAGCGCGGCCCTGTGCTTAGTAACCCGATGTTTACCCTGGTTACCGGCATCGTTGGTCGCTGGAGAGCGGTCTGTGTGACAGCTCTCCAGCGACCAAACAGCGACGCTGCAACGATCCGGATCGTTGTCGGTATCGCTGCAGCGTCATTTAGTGTGAAGGTACCTTTAGGAAAATCAGAGAAAATAGCATTTGCATAATAATTGGAATGCAGGGTGCCAACTTGACTTTTTATTTTTTCTGGACATTTTATGAAAAAATCATGAACAGACAATATTTTTTACGGACACATTGCTATTATTATGATTAGAAGCGATCAATGTTTACAGTTCATAATTCTGATATCAAGACATTAGCTGCATTTACTGTAAGGCTACTTTCACATTAGCGTCAGGCTCGGCCCGTCGCAGTGCGTCGGGCCGAGGTTACCGACGCTAGCGTTGTTTGCGCCGCACAACGGGTGCAGCGGATGCAGATTTTCATCGCATCCGCTGCCCCATTGTGAGGTGCGGGGAGGTGGGGGAGGAGTTTCGGCAGCACATTCGCGGTCGGAAAAAGCAGTCCGTCGGCAGCAAAAAACGTTACATGTAGCGTTTTTTGCTCCTGGCGGTCTGCCGCAACACGGCGCAACCGTCGCACGACGGTTGCGATGTGTGGCAATGCGTCGCAATGCGTCGCTAATGTTAATCTATGGGGCAAAAACGCATCCTGCAAACAACTTTGCAGGATGCGTTTTTTCCCATAAACGACGCATTGTGACGTATTGCAAAAAACGCCAGTGTGAAAGTAGCCTAAAATGATCATAACTGCAGTCACAATGATCGGAAAAAGTTTCTTTAACTGCAAAAAAAATCTGTGATTTTTTTTTTCCTACGGACAGGGAAAAAAGTTTTTTATGGATTGTCCTGAGATTTTTGCACAGTTGACTGCCCTGCGTAGTGTCAGGAGTTGGTTGGGGACTGTAATATTGTGATAATACAGGTGGATTTGTGGTATGAAACGTTGAACTGTATGACAATTGGATGTGGTACAATGACAGGTGGATTTGTACAGTGACGACCACAGTGAGTGGCACAGCTGGCAGCCCCTGCCCCATCCCTCAGTGTCAGTATTTGGTGTGCCAGGTGAGGGGATACGTGTGGTATAGTGACAGGTGGATGTGTGGTATAGTGACAGGTGGATGTGTGGTATAGTGACAGGTGGATGTGTGGTATAGTAGCAGGTGGATGTGTGTAGTGACGGGCTGGTGCCCCGGCCGCAGTCAGTGGCACAGCTGGCAGCCCCTGCAGCATTCCTCAGTGTCAGTATTTGGTGTGCCAGGTGAGGGGATATGGGTGGTATAGTGACAGGTGATATGTGTAGTACAGTGACAGGTGGATGCATGCAGTGACAGGCTGGAGCCCCGGCCGCACTCAGTGGCACAGCTGGCAGCCGCTGCACGGCCCTCAGTGTCAGTAGTTATTTGGGGTCCCAGGTGAGGGTATATGGGTGGTACAGTGACAGGTGATATGTGTGGTACAGTGACAGGTGGATGTTTGCAGTGACGGGCTACAGCCCCGGCCGCACTCAGTGGCACAGCTGGCAGCCGCTGCCCGGCCCTCAGTGTCAGTAGTTATTTTGGGTCCCAGGTGAGGTGATATGGGTGGTACAGTGACAGGTGATATGTGTGGTATTGACAGGTGTGGTACAGTGACAGGTGGATGCATGCAGTGACGGGCTACAGCCCCGGCCGCACTCAGTGGCACAGCTGGCAGCCGCTGCCCGCCCTCAGTGTCAGTAGTTATTTGGGGTCCCAGGTGAGGTGATATGGGTGGTACAGTGACAGGTGATATCTGTGGTACAGTGACAGGTGGATGCGTGCAGTGACGGGCAGCAGCCCCGGCCGCACTCAGTGGCACAGCTGGCAGCCGCTGCCCGGCCTCAGTGTCAGTAGTTATTTGGGGTCCCAGGTGAGGTGATATGGGTGGCACAGTGACAGGTGATATCTGTGGTACAGTGACAGGTGGATGCGTGCAGTGACGGGCTACAGCCCCGGCCGCACTCAGTGGCACAGCTGGCAGCCGCTGCCCGGCCCTCAGTGTCAGTAGTTATTTGGGGTCCCAGGTGAGGTGATATGGGTGGTACAGTGACAGGTGATATCTGTGGTACAGTGACAGGTGGATGCGTGCAGTGACGGGCTACAGCCCCGGCCGCACTCAGTGGCACAGCTGGCAGCCGCTGCCCGCCCTCAGTGTCAGTAGTTATTTGGGGTCCCAGGTGAGGTGATATGGGTGGTACAGTGACAGGTGATATCTGTGGTACAGTGACAGGTGGATGCGTGCAGTGACGGGCAGCAGCCCCGGCCGCACTCAGTGGCACAGCTGGCAGCCGCTGCCCGGCCTCAGTGTCAGTAGTTATTTGGGGTCCCAGGTGAGGTGATATGGGTGGCACAGTGACAGGTGATATCTGTGGTACAGTGACAGGTGGATGCGTGCAGTGACGGGCTACAGCCCCGGCCGCACTCAGTGGCACAGCTGGCAGCCGCTGCCCGGCCCTCAGTGTCAGTAGTTATTTGGGGTCCCAGGTGAGGTGATATGGGTGGTACAGTGACAGGTGATATCTGTGGTACAGTGACAGGTGGATGCGTGCAGTGACAGGCTGGAGCCCCGGCCGCACTCAGTGGCACAGCTGGCAGCCGCTGCCCGGCCCTCAGTGTCAGAAGTTATTTGGGGTCCCAGGTGAGGGTATATGGGTGGTACAGTGACAGGTGATATGTGTGGTACAGTGACAGGTGGATGTTTGCAGTGACGGGCTACAGCCCCGGCCGCACTCAGTGGCACAGCTGGCAGCCACTGCCTGGCCCTCAGTGTCAGTAGTTATTTTGGGTCCCAGGTGAGGTGATATGGGTGGTACAGTGACAGGTGATATGTGTGGTATTGACAGGTGTGGTACAGTGACAGGTGGAAGCATGCAGTGACGGGCTACAGCCCCGGCCGCACTCAGTGGCACAGCTGGCAGCCGCTGCCCACCCTCAGTGTCAGTAGTTATTTGGGGTCCCAGGTGAGGTGATATGGGTGGTACAGTGACAGGTGATATCTGTGGTACAGTGACAGGTGGATGAGTGCAGTGACGGGCAGCAGCCCCGGCCGCACTCAGTGGCACAGCTGGCAGCCGCTGCCCGCCCTCAGTGTCAGTAGTTATTTGGGGTCCCAGGTGAGGTGATATGGGTGGCACAGTGACAGGTGATATCTGTGGTACAGTGACAGGTGGATGCGTGCAGTGACGGGCTACAGCCCCGGCCGCACTCAGTGGCACAGCTGGCAGCCGCTGCCCGGCCCTCAGTGTCAGTAGTTATTTGGGGTCCCAGGTGAGGTGATATGGGTGGTACAGTGACAGGTGATATGGGTGGCACAGTGACAGGTGGATGCGTGCAGTGACGGGCAGCAGCCCCGGCCGCACTCAGTGGCACAGCTGGCAGCCGCTGCCCGGCCCTCAGTGTCAGTAGTTATTTGGGGTCCCAGGTGAGGTGATATGGGTGGTACAGTGACAGGTGATATGGGTGGCACAGTGACAGGTGGATGCGTGCAGTGACGGGCAGCAGCCCCGGCCACACTCAGTGGCACAGCTGGCAGCCGCTGCCCGGCCCTCAGTGTCAGTAGTTATTTGGGGTCCCAGGTGAGGTGATATGGGTGGTACAGTGACAGGTGATATGGGTGGCACAGTGACAGGTGGATGCGTGCAGTGACGGGCAGCAGCCCCGGCCGCACTCAGTGGCACAGCTGGCAGCCGCTGCCCGGCCCTCAGTGTCAGTAGTTATTTGGGGTCCCAGGTGAGGTGATATGGGTGGTACAGTGACAGGTGATATGGGTGGCACAGTGACAGGTGGATGCGTGCAGTGACGGGCAGCAGCCCCGGCCGCACTCAGTGGCACAGCTGGCAGCCGCTGCCCGGCCCTCAGTGTCAGTAGTTATTTGGGGTCCCAGGTGAGGTGATATGGGTGGTACAGTGACAGGTGATATGGGTGGCACAGTGACAGGTGGATGCGTGCAGTGACGGGCAGCAGCCCCGGCCGCACTCAGTGGCACAGCTGGCAGCCGCTGCCCGGCCCTCAGTGTCAGTAGTTATTTGGGGTCCCAGGTGAGGTGATATGGGTGGTACAGTGACAGGTGATATGGGTGGCACAGTGACAGGTGGATGCGTGCAGTGACGGGCAGCAGCCCCGGCCGCACTCAGTGGCACAGCTGGCAGCCGCTGCCCGGCCCTCAGTGTCAGTAGTTATTTGGGGTCCCAGGTGAGGTGATATGGGTGGTACAGTGACAGGTAATATGGGTGGTATTGACAGGTGTGGTACAGTGACAGGTGGATGCGTGCAGTGACGGGCTACAGCCCCGGCCGCACTCAGTGGCACAGCTGGCAGCCGCTGCCCGGCCCTCAGTGTCAGTAGTTATTTGGGGTCCCAGGTGAGGTGATATGGGTGGTACAGTGACAGGTGATATGGGTGGCACAGTGACAGGTGGATGCGTGCAGTGACGGGCAGCAGCCCCGGCCGCACTCAGTGGCACAGCTGGCAGCCGCTGCCCGGCCCTCAGTGTCAGTAGTTATTTGGGGTCCCAGGTGAGGTGATATGGGTGGTACAGTGACAGGTGATATGGGTGGTATTGACAGGTGTGGTACAGTGACAGGTGGATGCATGCAGTGACGGGCTACAGCCCCGGCCGCACTCAGTGGCACAGCTGGCAGCCGCTGCCCGGCCCTCAGTGTCAGTAGTTATTTGGGGTCCCAGATGAGGTGATATGGGTGGTACAGTGACAGGTGATATGGGTGGCACAGTGACAGGTGGATGCGTGCAGTGACGGGCAGCAGCCCCGGCCGCACTCAGTGGCACAGCTGGCAGCCGCTGCCCGGCCCTCAGTGTCAGTAGTTATTTGGGGTCCCAGGTGAGGTGATATGGGTGGTACAGTGACAGGTGATATGGGTGGCACAGTGACAGGTGGATGCGTGCAGTGACGGGCAGCAGCCCCGGCCGCACTCAGTGGCACAGCTGGCAGCCGCTGCCCGGCCCTCAGTGTCAGTAGTTATTTGGGGTCCCAGGTGAGGTGATATGGGTGGTACAGTGACAGGTGATATGGGTGGCACAGTGACAGGTGGATGCGTGCAGTGACGGGCAGCAGCCCCGGCCGCACTCAGTGGCACAGCTGGCAGCCGCTGCCCGACCCTCAGTGTCAGTAGTTATTTGGGGTCCCAGGTGAGGTGATATGGGTGGTACAGTGACAGGTGATATGGGTGGCACAGTGACAGGTGGATGCGTGCAGTGACGGGCAGCAGCCCCGGCCGCACTCAGTGGCACAGCTGGCAGCCGCTGCCCGGCCCTCAGTGTCAGTAGTTATTTGGGGTCCCAGGTGAGGTGATATGGGTGGTACAGTGACAGGTGATATGGGTGGCACAGTGACAGGTGGATGCGTGCAGTGACGGGCAGCAGCCCCGGCCGCACTCAGTGGCACAGCTGGCAGCCGCTGCCCGACCCTCAGTGTCAGTAGTTATTTGGGGTCCCAGGTGAGGTGATATGGGTGGTACAGTGACAGGTGATATGGGTGGCACAGTGACAGGTGGATGCGTGCAGTGACGGGCAGCAGCCCCGGCCGCACTCAGTGGCACAGCTGGCAGCCGCTGCCCGGCCCTCAGTGTCAGTAGTTATTTGGGGTCCCAGGTGAGGTGATATGGGTGGTACAGTGACAGGTGATATGGGTGGTATTGACAGGTGTGGTACAGTGACAGGTGGATGCGTGCAGTGACGGGCAGCAGCCCCGGCCGCACTCAGTGGCACAGCTGGCAGCCGCTGCCCGGCCCTCAGTGTCAGTAGTTATTTGGGGTCCCAGGTGAGGTGATATTTGTGGTACAGTGACAGGTGATATGGGTGGCACAGTGACAGGTGGATGCGTGCAGTGACGGGCAGCAGCCCCGGCCGCACTCAGTGGCACAGCTGGCAGCCGCTGCCCGGCCCTCAGTGTCAGTAGTTATTTGGGGTCCCAGGTGAGGTGATATGGGTGGTACAGTGACAGGTGATATGGGTGGCACAGTGACAGGTGGATGCGTGCAGTGACGGGCAGCAGCCCCGGCCGCACTCAGTGGCACAGCTGGCAGCCGCTGCCCGGCCCTCAGTGTCAGTAGTTATTTGGGGTCCCAGGTGAGGTGATATGGGTGGTACAGTGACAGGTGATATGGGTGGTATTGACAGGTGTGGTACAGTGACAGGTGGATGCGTGCAGTGACGGGCTACAGCCCCGGCCGCACTCAGTGGCACAGCTGGCAGCCGCTGCCCGGCCCTCAGTGTCAGTAGTTATTTGGGGTCCCAGGTGAGGTGATATGGGTGGTACAGTGACAGGTGATATGGGTGGCACAGTGACAGGTGGATGCGTGCAGTGACGGGCAGCAGCCCCGGCCGCACTCAGTGGCACAGCTGGCAGCCGCTGCCCGGCCCTCAGTGTCAGTAGTTATTTGGGGTCCCAGGTGAGGTGATATGGGTGGTACAGTGACAGGTGATATGGGTGGCACAGTGACAGGTGGATGCGTGCAGTGACGGGCAGCAGCCCCGGCCGCACTCAGTGGCACAGCTGGCAGCCGCTGCCCGACCCTCAGTGTCAGTAGTTATTTGGGGTCCCAGGTGAGGTGATATGGGTGGTACAGTGACAGGTGATATGGGTGGCACAGTGACAGGTGGATGCGTGCAGTGACGGGCAGCAGCCCCGGCCGCACTCAGTGGCACAGCTGGCAGCCGCTGCCCGGCCCTCAGTGTCAGTAGTTATTTGGGGTCCCAGGTGAGGTGATATGGGTGGTACAGTGACAGGTGATATGGGTGGTATTGACAGGTGTGGTACAGTGACAGGTGGATGCGTGCAGTGACGGGCAGCAGCCCCGGCCGCACTCAGTGGCACAGCTGGCAGCCGCTGCCCGGCCCTCAGTGTCAGTAGTTATTTGGGGTCCCAGGTGAGGTGATATGGGTGGTACAGTGACAGGTGATATGGGTGGCACAGTGACAGGTGGATGCGTGCAGTGACGGGCAGCAGCCCCGGCCGCACTCAGTGGCACAGCTGGCAGCCGCTGCCCGGCCCTCAGTGTCAGTAGTTATTTGGGGTCCCAGGTGAGGTGATATGGGTGGTACAGTGACAGGTGATATGGGTGGCACAGTGACAGGTGGATGCGTGCAGTGACGGGCAGCAGCCCCGGCCGCACTCAGTGGCACAGCTGGCAGCCGCTGCCCGGCCCTCAGTGTCAGTAGTTATTTGGGGTCCCAGGTGAGGTGATATGGGTGGTACAGTGACAGGTAATTCGGGTGGTATTGACAGGTGTGGTACAGTGACAGGTGGATGCGTGCAGTGACGGGCTACAGCCCCGGCCGCACTCAGTGGCACAGCTGGCAGCCGCTGCCCGGCCCTCAGTGTCAGTAGTTATTTGGGGTCCCAGGTGAGGTGATATGGGTGGTACAGTGACAGGTGATATGGGTGGCACAGTGACAGGTGGATGCGTGCAGTGACGGGCAGCAGCCCCGGCCGCACTCAGTGGCACAGCTGGCAGCCGCTGCCCGGCCCTCAGTGTCAGTAGTTATTTGGGGTCCCAGGTGAGGTGATATGGGTGGTACAGTGACAGGTGATATGGGTGGTATTGACAGGTGTGGTACAGTGACAGGTGGATGCATGCAGTGACGGGCTACAGCCCCGGCCGCACTCAGTGGCACAGCTGGCAGCCGATGCCCGGCCCTCAGTGTCAGTAGTTATTTGGGGTCCCAGGTGAGGTGATATGGGTGGTACAGTGACAGGTGATATGGGTGGCACAGTGACAGGTGGATGCGTGCAGTGACGGGCAGCAGCCCCGGCCGCACTCAGTGGCACAGCTGGCAGCCGCTGCCCGGCCCTCAGTGTCAGTAGTTATTTGGGGTCCCAGGTGAGGTGATATGGGTGGTACAGTGACAGGTGATATGGGTGGCACAGTGACAGGTGGATGCGTGCAGTGACGGGCAGCAGCCCCGGCCGCACTCAGTGGCACAGCTGGCAGCCGCTGCCCGGCCCTCAGTGTCAGTAGTTATTTGGGGTCCCAGGTGAGGTGATATGGGTGGTACAGTGACAGGTGATATGGGTGGCACAGTGACAGGTGGATGCGTGCAGTGACGGGCAGCAGCCCCGGCCGCACTCAGTGGCACAGCTGGCAGCCGCTGCCCGACCCTCAGTGTCAGTAGTTATTTGGGGTCCCAGGTGAGGTGATATGGGTGGTACAGTGACAGGTGATATGGGTGGCACAGTGACAGGTGGATGCGTGCAGTGACGGGCAGCAGCCCCGGCCGCACTCAGTGGCACAGCTGGCAGCCGCTGCCCGGCCCTCAGTGTCAGTAGTTATTTGGGGTCCCAGGTGAGGTGATATGGGTGGTACAGTGACAGGTGATATGGGTGGCACAGTGACAGGTGGATGCGTGCAGTGACGGGCAGCAGCCCCGGCCGCACTCAGTGGCACAGCTGGCAGCCGCTGCTCGACCCTCAGTGTCAGTAGTTATTTGGGGTCCCAGGTGAGGTGATATGGGTGGTACAGTGACAGGTGATATGGGTGGCACAGTGACAGGTGGATGCGTGCAGTGACGGGCAGCAGCCCCGGCCGCACTCAGTGGCACAGCTGGCAGCCGCTGCCCGGCCCTCAGTGTCAGTAGTTATTTGGGGTCCCAGGTGAGGTGATATGGGTGGTACAGTGACAGGTGATATGGGTGGTATTGACAGGTGTGGTACAGTGACAGGTGGATGCGTGCAGTGACGGGCAGCAGCCCCGGCCGCACTCAGTGGCACAGCTGGCAGCCGCTGCCCGGCCCTCAGTGTCAGTAGTTATTTGGGGTCCCAGGTGAGGTGATATGGTTGGTACAGTGACAGGTGATATGGGTGGCACAGTGACAGGTGGATGCGTGCAGTGACGGGCAGCAGCCCCGGCCGCACTCAGTGGCACAGCTGGCAGCCGCTGCCCGGCCCTCAGTGTCAGTAGTTATTTGGGGTCCCAGGTGAGGTGATATGGGTGGTACAGTGACAGGTAATATGGGTGGTATTGACAGGTGTGGTACAGTGACAGGTGGATGCGTGCAGTGACGGGCTACAGCCCCGGCCGCACTCAGTGGCACAGCTGGCAGCCGCTGCCCGGCCCTCAGTGTCAGTAGTTATTTGGGGTCCCAGGTGAGGTGATATGGGTGGTACAGTGACAGGTGATATGGGTGGCACAGTGACAGGTGGATGCGTGCAGTGACGGGCAGCAGCCCCGGCCGCACTCAGTGGCACAGCTGGCAGCCGCTGCCCGGCCCTCAGTGTCAGTAGTTATTTGGGGTCCCAGGTGAGGTGATATGGGTGGTACAGTGACAGGTGATATGGGTGGTATTGACAGGTGTGGTACAGTGACAGGTGGATGCATGCAGTGACGGGCTACAGCCCCGGCCGCACTCAGTGGCACAGCTGGCAGCCGCTGCCCGGCCCTCAGTGTCAGTAGTTATTTGGGGTCCCAGGTGAGGTGATATGGGTGGTACAGTGACAGGTGATATGGGTGGCACAGTGACAGGTGGATGCGTGCAGTGACGGGCAGCAGCCCCGGCCGCACTCAGTGGCACAGCTGGCAGCCGCTGCCCGGCCCTCAGTGTCAGTAGTTATTTGGGGTCCCAGGTGAGGTGATATGGGTGGTACAGTGACAGGTGATATGGGTGGCACAGTGACAGGTGGATGCGTGCAGTGACGGGCAGCAGCCCCGGCCGCACTCAGTGGCACAGCTGGCAGCCGCTGCCCGGCCCTCAGTGTCAGTAGTTATTTGGGGTCCCAGGTGAGGTGATATGGGTGGTACAGTGACAGGTGATATGGGTGGCACAGTGACAGGTGGATGCGTGCAGTGACGGGCAGCAGCCCCGGCCGCACTCAGTGGCACAGCTGGCAGCCGCTGCCCGACCCTCAGTGTCAGTAGTTATTTGGGGTCCCAGGTGAGGTGATATGGGTGGTACAGTGACAGGTGATATGGGTGGCACAGTGACAGGTGGATGCGTGCAGTGACGGGCAGCAGCCCCGGCCGCACTCAGTGGCACAGCTGGCAGCCGCTGCCCGGCCCTCAGTGTCAGTAGTTATTTGGGGTCCCAGGTGAGGTGATATGGGTGGTACAGTGACAGGTGATATGGGTGGTATTGACAGGTGTGGTACAGTGACAGGTGGATGCGTGCAGTGACGGGCAGCAGCCCCGGCCGCACTCAGTGGCACAGCTGGCAGCCGCTGCCCGGCCCTCAGTGTCAGTAGTTATTTGGGGTCCCAGGTGAGGTGATATGGGTGGTACAGTGACAGGTGATATGGGTGGCACAGTGACAGGTGGATGCGTGCAGTGACGGGCAGCAGCCCCGGCCGCACTCAGTGGCACAGCTGGCAGCCGCTGCCCGGCCCTCAGTGTCAGTAGTTATTTGGGGTCCCAGGTGAGGTGATATGGGTGGTACAGTGACAGGTGATATGGGTGGCACAGTGACAGGTGGATGCGTGCAGTGACGGGCAGCAGCCCCGGCCGCACTCAGTGGCACAGCTGGCAGCCGCTGCCCGGCCCTCAGTGTCAGTAGTTATTTGGGGTCCCAGGTGAGGTGATATGGGTGGTACAGTGACAGGTAATATGGGTGGTATTGACAGGTGTGGTACAGTGACAGGTGGATGCGTGCAGTGACGGGCTACAGCCCCGGCCGCACTCAGTGGCACAGCTGGCAGCCGCTGCCCGGCCCTCAGTGTCAGTAGTTATTTGGGGTCCCAGGTGAGGTGATATGGGTGGTACAGTGACAGGTGATATGGGTGGCACAGTGACAGGTGGATGCGTGCAGTGACGGGCAGCAGCCCCGGCCGCACTCAGTGGCACAGCTGGCAGCCGCTGCCCGGCCCTCAGTGTCAGTAGTTATTTGGGGTCCCAGGTGAGGTGATATGGGTGGTACAGTGACAGGTGATATGGGTGGCACAGTGACAGGTGGATGCGTGCAGTGACGGGCAGCAGCCCCGGCCGCACTCAGTGGCACAGCTGGCAGCCGCTGCCCGGCCCTCAGTGTCAGTAGTTATTTGGGGTCCCAGGTGAGGTGATATGGGTGGTACAGTGACAGGTGATATGGGTGGCACAGTGACAGGTGGATGCGTGCAGTGACGGGCAGCAGCCCCGGCCGCACTCAGTGGCACAGCTGGCAGCCGCTGCCCGGCCCTCAGTGTCAGTAGTTATTTGGGGTCCCAGGTGAGGTGATATGGGTGGTACAGTGACAGGTGATATGGGTGGCACAGTGACAGGTGGATGCGTACAGTGACGGGCAGCAGCCCCGGCCGCACTCAGTGGCACAGCTGGCAGCCGCTGCCCGGCCCTCAGTGTCAGTAGTTATTTGGGGTCCCAGGTGAGGTGATATGGGTGGTACAGTGACAGGTGATATGGGTGGCACAGTGACAGGTGGATGCGTGCAGTGACGGGCAGCAGCCCCGGCCGCACTCAGTGGCACAGCTGGCAGCCGCTGCCCGACCCTCAGTGTCAGTAGTTATTTGGGGTCCCAGGTGAGGTGATATGGGTGGTACAGTGACAGGTGATATGGGTGGCACAGTGACAGGTGGATGCGTGCAGTGACGGGCAGCAGCCCCGGCCGCACTCAGTGGCACAGCTGGCAGCCGCTACCCGGCCCTCAGTGTCAGTAGTTATTTGGGGTCCCAGGTGAGGTGATATGGGTGGTACAGTGACAGGTGATATGGGTGGCACAGTGACAGGTGGATGCGTGCAGTGACGGGCAGCAGCCCCGGCCGCACTCAGTGGCACAGCTGGCAGCCGCTGCCCGACCCTCAGTGTCAGTAGTTATTTGGGGTCCCAGGTGAGGTGATATGGGTGGTACAGTGACAGGTGATATGGGTGGCACAGTGACAGGTGGATGCGTGCAGTGACGGGCAGCAGCCCCGGCCGCACTCAGTGGCACAGCTGGCAGCCGCTGCCCGGCCCTCAGTGTCAGTAGTTATTTGGGGTCCCAGGTGAGGTGATATGGGTGGTACAGTGACAGGTGATATGGGTGGTATTGACAGGTGTGGTACAGTGACAGGTGGATGCGTGCAGTGACGGGCAGCAGCCCCGGCCGCACTCAGTGGCACAGCTGGCAGCCGCTGCCCGGCCCTCAGTGTCAGTAGTTATTTGGGGTCCCAGGTGAGGTGATATGGGTGGTACAGTGACAGGTGATATGGGTGGCACAGTGACAGGTGGATGCGTGCAGTGACGGGCAGCAGCCCCGGCCGCACTCAGTGGCACAGCTGGCAGCCGCTGCCCGCCCTCAGTGTCAGTAGTTATTTGGGGTCCCAGGTGAGGTGATATGGGTGGTACAGTGACAGGTGATATCTGTGGTACAGTGACAGGTGGATGAGTGCAGTGACGGGCAGCAGCCCCGGCCGCACTCAGTGGCACAGCTGGCAGCCGCTGCCCGCCCTCAGTGTCAGTAGTTATTTGGGGTCCCAGGTGAGGTGATATGGGTGGCACAGTGACAGGTGATATCTGTGGTACAGTGACAGGTGGATGCGTGCAGTGACGGGCTACAGCCCCGGCCGCACTCAGTGGCACAGCTGGCAGCCGCTGCCCGGCCCTCAGTGTCAGTAGTTATTTGGGGTCCCAGGTGAGGTGATATGGGTGGTACAGTGACAGGTGATATGGGTGGCACAGTGACAGGTGGATGCGTGCAGTGACGGGCAGCAGCCCCGGCCGCACTCAGTGGCACAGCTGGCAGCCGCTGCCCGGCCCTCAGTGTCAGTAGTTATTTGGGGTCCCAGGTGAGGTGATATGGGTGGTACAGTGACAGGTGATATGGGTGGCACAGTGACAGGTGGATGCGTGCAGTGACGGGCAGCAGCCCCGGCCACACTCAGTGGCACAGCTGGCAGCCGCTGCCCGGCCCTCAGTGTCAGTAGTTATTTGGGGTCCCAGGTGAGGTGATATGGGTGGTACAGTGACAGGTGATATGGGTGGCACAGTGACAGGTGGATGCGTGCAGTGACGGGCAGCAGCCCCGGCCGCACTCAGTGGCACAGCTGGCAGCCGCTGCCCGGCCCTCAGTGTCAGTAGTTATTTGGGGTCCCAGGTGAGGTGATATGGGTGGTACAGTGACAGGTGATATGGGTGGCACAGTGACAGGTGGATGCGTGCAGTGACGGGCAGCAGCCCCGGCCGCACTCAGTGGCACAGCTGGCAGCCGCTGCCCGGCCCTCAGTGTCAGTAGTTATTTGGGGTCCCAGGTGAGGTGATATGGGTGGTACAGTGACAGGTGATATGGGTGGCACAGTGACAGGTGGATGCGTGCAGTGACGGGCAGCAGCCCCGGCCGCACTCAGTGGCACAGCTGGCAGCCGCTGCCCGGCCCTCAGTGTAAGTAGTTATTTGGGGTCCCAGGTGAGGTGATATGGGTGGTACAGTGACAGGTGATATGGGTGGCACAGTGACAGGTGGATGCGTGCAGTGACGGGCAGCAGCCCCGGCCGCACTCAGTGGCACAGCTGGCAGCCGCTGCCCGGCCCTCAGTGTCAGTAGTTATTTGGGGTCCCAGGTGAGGTGATATGGGTGGTACAGTGACAGGTAATATGGGTGGTATTGACAGGTGTGGTACAGTGACAG
Source organism: Ranitomeya imitator (assembly GCF_032444005.1). Classification (NCBI taxonomy): domain Eukaryota; kingdom Metazoa; phylum Chordata; class Amphibia; order Anura; family Dendrobatidae; genus Ranitomeya; species Ranitomeya imitator. The sequence goes on along the minus strand of NC_091285.1, from coordinate 198,998,176 downwards.
GTGGATGCGTGCAGTGACGGGCTACAGCCCCGGCCGCACTCAGTGGCACAGCTGGCAGCCGCTGCCCGGCCCTCAGTGTCAGTAGTTATTTGGGGTCCCAGGTGAGGTGATATGGGTGGTACAGTGACAGGTGATATGGGTGGCACAGTGACAGGTGGATGCGTGCAGTGACGGGCAGCAGCCCCGGCCGCACTCAGTGGCACAGCTGGCAGCCGCTGCCCGGCCCTCAGTGTCAGTAGTTATTTGGGGTCCCAGGTGAGGTGATATGGGTGGTACAGTGACAGGTGATATGGGTGGTATTGACAGGTGTGGTACAGTGACAGGTGGATGCATGCAGTGACGGGCTACAGCCCCGGCCGCACTCAGTGGCACAGCTGGCAGCCGCTGCCCGGCCCTCAGTGTCAGTAGTTATTTGGGGTCCCAGATGAGGTGATATGGGTGGTACAGTGACAGGTGATATGGGTGGCACAGTGACAGGTGGATGCGTGCAGTGACGGGCAGCAGCCCCGGCCGCACTCAGTGGCACAGCTGGCAGCCGCTGCCCGGCCCTCAGTGTCAGTAGTTATTTGGGGTCCCAGGTGAGGTGATATGGGTGGTACAGTGACAGGTGATATGGGTGGCACAGTGACAGGTGGATGCGTGCAGTGACGGGCAGCAGCCCCGGCCGCACTCAGTGGCACAGCTGGCAGCCGCTGCCCGGCCCTCAGTGTCAGTAGTTATTTGGGGTCCCAGGTGAGGTGATATGGGTGGTACAGTGACAGGTGATATGGGTGGCACAGTGACAGGTGGATGCGTGCAGTGACGGGCAGCAGCCCCGGCCGCACTCAGTGGCACAGCTGGCAGCCGCTGCCCGACCCTCAGTGTCAGTAGTTATTTGGGGTCCCAGGTGAGGTGATATGGGTGGTACAGTGACAGGTGATATGGGTGGCACAGTGACAGGTGGATGCGTGCAGTGACGGGCAGCAGCCCCGGCCGCACTCAGTGGCACAGCTGGCAGCCGCTGCCCGGCCCTCAGTGTCAGTAGTTATTTGGGGTCCCAGGTGAGGTGATATGGGTGGTACAGTGACAGGTGATATGGGTGGCACAGTGACAGGTGGATGCGTGCAGTGACGGGCAGCAGCCCCGGCCGCACTCAGTGGCACAGCTGGCAGCCGCTGCCCGGCCCTCAGTGTCAGTAGTTATTTGGGGTCCCAGGTGAGGTGATATGGGTGGTACAGTGACAGGTGATATGGGTGGTATTGACAGGTGTGGTACAGTGACAGGTGGATGCGTGCAGTGACGGGCAGCAGCCCCGGCCGCACTCAGTGGCACAGCTGGCAGCCGCTGCCCGGCCCTCAGTGTCAGTAGTTATTTGGGGTCCCAGGTGAGGTGATATTTGTGGTACAGTGACAGGTGATATGGGTGGCACAGTGACAGGTGGATGCGTGCAGTGACGGGCAGCAGCCCCGGCCGCACTCAGTGGCACAGCTGGCAGCCGCTGCCCGGCCCTCAGTGTCAGTAGTTATTTGGGGTCCCAGGTGAGGTGATATGGGTGGTACAGTGACAGGTGATATGGGTGGCACAGTGACAGGTGGATGCGTGCAGTGACGGGCAGCAGCCCCGGCCGCACTCAGTGGCACAGCTGGCAGCCGCTGCCCGGCCCTCAGTGTCAGTAGTTATTTGGGGTCCCAGGTGAGGTGATATGGGTGGTACAGTGACAGGTGATATGGGTGGTATTGACAGGTGTGGTACAGTGACAGGTGGATGCGTGCAGTGACGGGCTACAGCCCCGGCCGCACTCAGTGGCACAGCTGGCAGCCGCTGCCCGGCCCTCAGTGTCAGTAGTTATTTGGGGTCCCAGGTGAGGTGATATGGGTGGTACAGTGACAGGTGATATGGGTGGCACAGTGACAGGTGGATGCGTGCAGTGACGGGCAGCAGCCCCGGCCGCACTCAGTGGCACAGCTGGCAGCCGCTGCCCGGCCCTCAGTGTCAGTAGTTATTTGGGGTCCCAGGTGAGGTGATATGGGTGGTACAGTGACAGGTGATATGGGTGGCACAGTGACAGGTGGATGCGTGCAGTGACGGGCAGCAGCCCCGGCCGCACTCAGTGGCACAGCTGGCAGCCGCTGCCCGACCCTCAGTGTCAGTAGTTATTTGGGGTCCCAGGTGAGGTGATATGGGTGGTACAGTGACAGGTGATATGGGTGGCACAGTGACAGGTGGATGCGTGCAGTGACGGGCAGCAGCCCCGGCCGCACTCAGTGGCACAGCTGGCAGCCGCTGCCCGGCCCTCAGTGTCAGTAGTTATTTGGGGTCCCAGGTGAGGTGATATGGGTGGTACAGTGACAGGTGATATGGGTGGTATTGACAGGTGTGGTACAGTGACAGGTGGATGCGTGCAGTGACGGGCAGCAGCCCCGGCCGCACTCAGTGGCACAGCTGGCAGCCGCTGCCCGGCCCTCAGTGTCAGTAGTTATTTGGGGTCCCAGGTGAGGTGATATGGGTGGTACAGTGACAGGTGATATGGGTGGCACAGTGACAGGTGGATGCGTGCAGTGACGGGCAGCAGCCCCGGCCGCACTCAGTGGCACAGCTGGCAGCCGCTGCCCGGCCCTCAGTGTCAGTAGTTATTTGGGGTCCCAGGTGAGGTGATATGGGTGGTACAGTGACAGGTGATATGGGTGGCACAGTGACAGGTGGATGCGTGCAGTGACGGGCAGCAGCCCCGGCCGCACTCAGTGGCACAGCTGGCAGCCGCTGCCCGGCCCTCAGTGTCAGTAGTTATTTGGGGTCCCAGGTGAGGTGATATGGGTGGTACAGTGACAGGTAATTCGGGTGGTATTGACAGGTGTGGTACAGTGACAGGTGGATGCGTGCAGTGACGGGCTACAGCCCCGGCCGCACTCAGTGGCACAGCTGGCAGCCGCTGCCCGGCCCTCAGTGTCAGTAGTTATTTGGGGTCCCAGGTGAGGTGATATGGGTGGTACAGTGACAGGTGATATGGGTGGCACAGTGACAGGTGGATGCGTGCAGTGACGGGCAGCAGCCCCGGCCGCACTCAGTGGCACAGCTGGCAGCCGCTGCCCGGCCCTCAGTGTCAGTAGTTATTTGGGGTCCCAGGTGAGGTGATATGGGTGGTACAGTGACAGGTGATATGGGTGGTATTGACAGGTGTGGTACAGTGACAGGTGGATGCATGCAGTGACGGGCTACAGCCCCGGCCGCACTCAGTGGCACAGCTGGCAGCCGCTGCCCGGCCCTCAGTGTCAGTAGTTATTTGGGGTCCCAGGTGAGGTGATATGGGTGGTACAGTGACAGGTGATATGGGTGGCACAGTGACAGGTGGATGCGTGCAGTGACGGGCAGCAGCCCCGGCCGCACTCAGTGGCACAGCTGGCAGCCGCTGCCCGGCCCTCAGTGTCAGTAGTTATTTGGGGTCCCAGGTGAGGTGATATGGGTGGTACAGTGACAGGTGATATGGGTGGCACAGTGACAGGTGGATGCGTGCAGTGACGGGCAGCAGCCCCGGCCGCACTCAGTGGCACAGCTGGCAGCCGCTGCCCGGCCCTCAGTGTCAGTAGTTATTTGGGGTCCCAGGTGAGGTGATATGGGTGGTACAGTGACAGGTGATATGGGTGGCACAGTGACAGGTGGATGCGTGCAGTGACGGGCAGCAGCCCCGGCCGCACTCAGTGGCACAGCTGGCAGCCGCTGCCCGACCCTCAGTGTCAGTAGTTATTTGGGGTCCCAGGTGAGGTGATATGGGTGGTACAGTGACAGGTGATATGGGTGGCACAGTGACAGGTGGATGCGTGCAGTGACGGGCAGCAGCCCCGGCCGCACTCAGTGGCACAGCTGGCAGCCGCTGCCCGGCCCTCAGTGTCAGTAGTTATTTGGGGTCCCAGGTGAGGTGATATGGGTGGTACAGTGACAGGTGATATGGGTGGCACAGTGACAGGTGGATGCGTGCAGTGACGGGCAGCAGCCCCGGCCGCACTCAGTGGCACAGCTGGCAGCCGCTGCTCGACCCTCAGTGTCAGTAGTTATTTGGGGTCCCAGGTGAGGTGATATGGGTGGTACAGTGACAGGTGATATGGGTGGCACAGTGACAGGTGGATGCGTGCAGTGACGGGCAGCAGCCCCGGCCGCACTCAGTGGCACAGCTGGCAGCCGCTGCCCGGCCCTCAGTGTCAGTAGTTATTTGGGGTCCCAGGTGAGGTGATATGGGTGGTACAGTGACAGGTGATATGGGTGGTATTGACAGGTGTGGTACAGTGACAGGTGGATGCGTGCAGTGACGGGCAGCAGCCCCGGCCGCACTCAGTGGCACAGCTGGCAGCCGCTGCCCGGCCCTCAGTGTCAGTAGTTATTTGGGGTCCCAGGTGAGGTGATATGGGTGGTACAGTGACAGGTGATATGGGTGGCACAGTGACAGGTGGATGCGTGCAGTGACGGGCAGCAGCCCCGGCCGCACTCAGTGGCACAGCTGGCAGCCGCTGCCCGGCCCTCAGTGTCAGTAGTTATTTGGGGTCCCAGGTGAGGTGATATGGTTGGTACAGTGACAGGTGATATGGGTGGCACAGTGACAGGTGGATGCGTGCAGTGATGGGCAGCAGCCCCGGCCGCACTCAGTGGCACAGCTGGCAGCCGCTGCCCGGCCCTCAGTGTCAGTAGTTATTTGGGGTCCCAGGTGAGGTGATATGGGTGGTACAGTGACAGGTAATATGGGTGGTATTGACAGGTGTGGTACAGTGACAGGTGGATGCGTGCAGTGACGGGCTACAGCCCCGGCCGCACTCAGTGGCACAGCTGGCAGCCGCTGCCCGGCCCTCAGTGTCAGTAGTTATTTGGGGTCCCAGGTGAGGTGATATGGGTGGTACAGTGACAGGTGATATGGGTGGCACAGTGACAGGTGGATGCGTGCAGTGACGGGCAGCAGCCCCGGCCGCACTCAGTGGCACAGCTGGCAGCCGCTGCCCGGCCCTCAGTGTCAGTAGTTATTTGGGGTCCCAGGTGAGGTGATATGGGTGGTACAGTGACAGGTGATATGGGTGGTATTGACAGGTGTGGTACAGTGACAGGTGGATGCATGCAGTGACGGGCTACAGCCCCGGCCGCACTCAGTGGCACAGCTGGCAGCCGCTGCCCGGCCCTCAGTGTCAGTAGTTATTTGGGGTCCCAGGTGAGGTGATATGGGTGGTACAGTGACAGGTGATATGGGTGGCACAGTGACAGGTGGATGCGTGCAGTGACGGGCAGCAGCCCCGGCCGCACTCAGTGGCACAGCTGGCAGCCGCTGCCCGGCCCTCAGTGTCAGTAGTTATTTGGGGTCCCAGGTGAGGTGATATGGGTGGTACAGTGACAGGTGATATGGGTGGCACAGTGACAGGTGGATGCGTGCAGTGACGGGCAGCAGCCCCGGCCGCACTCAGTGGCACAGCTGGCAGCCGCTGCCCGGCCCTCAGTGTCAGTAGTTATTTGGGGTCCCAGGTGAGGTGATATGGGTGGTACAGTGACAGGTGATATGGGTGGCACAGTGACAGGTGGATGCGTGCAGTGACGGGCAGCAGCCCCGGCCGCACTCAGTGGCACAGCTGGCAGCCGCTGCCCGACCCTCAGTGTCAGTAGTTATTTGGGGTCCCAGGTGAGGTGATATGGGTGGTACAGTGACAGGTGATATGGGTGGCACAGTGACAGGTGGATGCGTGCAGTGACGGGCAGCAGCCCCGGCCGCACTCAGTGGCACAGCTGGCAGCCGCTGCCCGGCCCTCAGTGTCAGTAGTTATTTGGGGTCCCAGGTGAGGTGATATGGGTGGTACAGTGACAGGTGATATGGGTGGTATTGACAGGTGTGGTACAGTGACAGGTGGATGCGTGCAGTGACGGGCAGCAGCCCCGGCCGCACTCAGTGGCACAGCTGGCAGCCGCTGCCCGGCCCTCAGTGTCAGTAGTTATTTGGGGTCCCAGGTGAGGTGATATGGGTGGTACAGTGACAGGTGATATGGGTGGCACAGTGACAGGTGGATGCGTGCAGTGACGGGCAGCAGCCCCGGCCGCACTCAGTGGCACAGCTGGCAGCCGCTGCCCGGCCCTCAGTGTCAGTAGTTATTTGGGGTCCCAGGTGAGGTGATATGGGTGGTACAGTGACAGGTGATATGGGTGGCACAGTGACAGGTGGATGCGTGCAGTGACGGGCAGCAGCCCCGGCCGCACTCAGTGGCACAGCTGGCAGCCGCTGCCCGGCCCTCAGTGTCAGTAGTTATTTGGGGTCCCAGGTGAGGTGATATGGGTGGTACAGTGACAGGTGATATGGGTGGCACAGTGACAGGTGGATGCGTGCAGTGACGGGCAGCAGCCCCGGCCGCACTCAGTGGCACAGCTGGCAGCCGCTGCCCGGCCCTCAGTGTCAGTAGTTATTTGGGGTCCCAGGTGAGGTGATATGGGTGGTACAGTGACAGGTGATATGGGTGGCACAGTGACAGGTGGATGCGTGCAGTGACGGGCAGCAGCCCCGGCCGCACTCAGTGGCACAGCTGGCAGCCGCTGCCCGGCCCTCAGTGTCAGTAGTTATTTGGGGTCCCAGGTGAGGTGATATGGGTGGTACAGTGACAGGTGATATGGGTGGCACAGTGACAGGTGGATGCGTGCAGTGACGGGCAGCAGCCCCGGCCGCACTCAGTGGCACAGCTGGCAGCCGCTGCCCGGCCCTCAGTGTCAGTAGTTATTTGGGGTCCCAGGTGAGGTGATATGGGTGGTACAGTGACAGGTAATATGGGTGGTATTGACAGGTGTGGTACAGTGACAGGTGGATGCGTGCAGTGACGGGCTACAGCCCCGGCCGCACTCAGTGGCACAGCTGGCAGCCGCTGCCCGGCCCTCAGTGTCAGTAGTTATTTGGGGTCCCAGGTGAGGTGATATGGGTGGTACAGTGACAGGTGATATGGGTGGCACAGTGACAGGTGGATGCGTGCAGTGACGGGCAGCAGCCCCGGCCGCACTCAGTGGCACAGCTGGCAGCCGCTGCCCGGCCCTCAGTGTCAGTAGTTATTTGAGGTCCCAGGTGAGGTGATATGGGTGGTACAGTGACAGGTGATATGGGTGGTATTGACAGGTGTGGTACAGTGACAGGTGGATGCATGCAGTGACGGGCTACAGCCCCGGCCGCACTCAGTGGCACAGCTGGCAGCCGCTGCCCGGCCCTCAGTGTCAGTAGTTATTTGGGGTCCCAGGTGAGGTGATATGGGTGGTACAGTGACAGGTGATATGGGTGGCACAGTGACAGGTGGATGCGTGCAGTGACGGGCAGCAGCCCCGGCCGCACTCAGTGGCACAGCTGGCAGCCGCTGCCCGGCCCTCAGTGTCAGTAGTTATTTGGGGTCCCAGGTGAGGTGATATGGGTGGTACAGTGACAGGTGATATGGGTGGCACAGTGACAGGTGGATGCGTGCAGTGACGGGCAGCAGCCCCGGCCGCACTCAGTGGCACAGCTGGCAGCCGCTGCCCGGCCCTCAGTGTCAGTAGTTATTTGGGGTCCCAGGTGAGGTGATATGGGTGGTACAGTGACAGGTGATATGGGTGGCACAGTGACAGGTGGATGCGTGCAGTGACGGGCAGCAGCCCCGGCCGCACTCAGTGGCACAGCTGGCAGCCGCTGCCCGGCCCTCAGTGTCAGTAGTTATTTGGGGTCCCAGGTGAGGTGATATGGGTGGTACAGTGACAGGTGATATGGGTGGCACAGTGACAGGTGGATGCGTGCAGTGACGGGCAGCAGCCCCGGCCGCACTCAGTGGCACAGCTGGCAGCCGCTGCCCGACCCTCAGTGTCAGTAGTTATTTGGGGTCCCAGGTGAGGTGATATGGGTGGTACAGTGACAGGTGATATGGGTGGCACAGTGACAGGTGGATGCGTGCAGTGACGGGCAGCAGCCCCGGCCGCACTCAGTGGCACAGCTGGCAGCCGCTGCCCGGCCCTCAGTGTCAGTAGTTATTTGGGGTCCCAGGTGAGGTGATATGGGTGGTACAGTGACAGGTGATATGGGTGGCACAGTGACAGGTGGATGCGTGCAGTGACGGGCAGCAGCCCCGGCCGCACTCAGTGGCACAGCTGGCAGCCGCTGCTCGACCCTCAGTGTCAGTAGTTATTTGGGGTCCCAGGTGAGGTGATATGGGTGGTACAGTGACAGGTGATATGGGTGGCACAGTGACAGGTGGATGCGTGCAGTGACGGGCAGCAGCCCCGGCCGCACTCAGTGGCACAGCTGGCAGCCGCTGCCCGGCCCTCAGTGTCAGTAGTTATTTGGGGTCCCAGGTGAGGTGATATGGGTGGTACAGTGACAGGTGATATGGGTGGTATTGACAGGTGTGGTACAGTGACAGGTGGATGCGTGCAGTGACGGGCAGCAGCCCCGGCCGCACTCAGTGGCACAGCTGGCAGCCGCTGCCCGGCCCTCAGTGTCAGTAGTTATTTGGGGTCCCAGGTGAGGTGATATGGGTGGTACAGTGACAGGTGATATGGGTGGCACAGTGACAGGTGGATGCGTGCAGTGACGGGCAGCAGCCCCGGCCGCACTCAGTGGCACAGCTGGCAGCCGCTGCCCGGCCCTCAGTGTCAGTAGTTATTTGGGGTCCCAGGTGAGGTGATATGGTTGGTACAGTGACAGGTGATATGGGTGGCACAGTGACAGGTGGATGCGTGCAGTGACGGGCAGCAGCCCCGGCCGCACTCAGTGGCACAGCTGGCAGCCGCTGCCCGGCCCTCAGTGTCAGTAGTTATTTGGGGTCCCAGGTGAGGTGATATGGGTGGTACAGTGACAGGTAATATGGGTGGTATTGACAGGTGTGGTACAGTGACAGGTGGATGCGTGCAGTGACGGGCTACAGCCCCGGCCGCACTCAGTGGCACAGCTGGCAGCCGCTGCCCGGCCCTCAGTGTCAGTAGTTATTTGGGGTCCCAGGTGAGGTGATATGGGTGGTACAGTGACAGGTGATATGGGTGGCACAGTGACAGGTGGATGCGTGCAGTGACGGGCAGCAGCCCCGGCCGCACTCAGTGGCACAGCTGGCAGCCGCTGCCCGGCCCTCAGTGTCAGTAGTTATTTGGGGTCCCAGGTGAGGTGATATGGGTGGTACAGTGACAGGTGATATGGGTGGTATTGACAGGTGTGGTACAGTGACAGGTGGATGCATGCAGTGACGGGCTACAGCCCCGGCCGCACTCAGTGGCACAGCTGGCAGCCGCTGCCCGGCCCTCAGTGTCAGTAGTTATTTGGGGTCCCAGGTGAGGTGATATGGGTGGTACAGTGACAGGTGATATGGGTGGCACAGTGACAGGTGGATGCGTGCAGTGACGGGCAGCAGCCCCGGCCGCACTCAGTGGCACAGCTGGCAGCCGCTGCCCGGCCCTCAGTGTCAGTAGTTATTTGGGGTCCCAGGTGAGGTGATATGGGTGGTACAGTGACAGGTGATATGGGTGGCACAGTGACAGGTGGATGCGTGCAGTGACGGGCAGCAGCCCCGGCCGCACTCAGTGGCACAGCTGGCAGCCGCTGCCCGGCCCTCAGTGTCAGTAGTTATTTGGGGTCCCAGGTGAGGTGATATGGGTGGTACAGTGACAGGTGATATGGGTGGCACAGTGACAGGTGGATGCGTGCAGTGACGGGCAGCAGCCCCGGCCGCACTCAGTGGCACAGCTGGCAGCCGCTGCCCGACCCTCAGTGTCAGTAGTTATTTGGGGTCCCAGGTGAGGTGATATGGGTGGTACAGTGACAGGTGATATGGGTGGCACAGTGACAGGTGGATGCGTGCAGTGACGGGCAGCAGCCCCGGCCGCACTCAGTGGCACAGCTGGCAGCCGCTGCCCGGCCCTCAGTGTCAGTAGTTATTTGGGGTCCCAGGTGAGGTGATATGGGTGGTACAGTGACAGGTGATATGGGTGGTATTGACAGGTGTGGTACAGTGACAGGTGGATGCGTGCAGTGACGGGCAGCAGCCCCGGCCGCACTCAGTGGCACAGCTGGCAGCCGCTGCCCGGCCCTCAGTGTCAGTAGTTATTTGGGGTCCCAGGTGAGGTGATATGGGTGGTACAGTGACAGGTGATATGGGTGGCACAGTGACAGGTGGATGCGTGCAGTGACGGGCAGCAGCCCCGGCCGCACTCAGTGGCACAGCTGGCAGCCGCTGCCCGGCCCTCAGTGTCAGTAGTTATTTGGGGTCCCAGGTGAGGTGATATGGGTGGTACAGTGACAGGTGATATGGGTGGCACAGTGACAGGTGGATGCGTGCAGTGACGGGCAGCAGCCCCGGCCGCACTCAGTGGCACAGCTGGCAGCCGCTGCCCGGCCCTCAGTGTCAGTAGTTATTTGGGGTCCCAGGTGAGGTGATATGGGTGGTACAGTGACAGGTAATATGGGTGGTATTGACAGGTGTGGTACAGTGACAGGTGGATGCGTGCAGTGACGGGCTACAGCCCCGGCCGCACTCAGTGGCACAGCTGGCAGCCGCTGCCCGGCCCTCAGTGTCAGTAGTTATTTGGGGTCCCAGGTGAGGTGATATGGGTGGTACAGTGACAGGTGATATGGGTGGCACAGTGACAGGTGGATGCGTGCAGTGACGGGCAGCAGCCCCGGCCGCACTCAGTGGCACAGCTGGCAGCCGCTGCCCGGCCCTCAGTGTCAGTAGTTATTTGGGGTCCCAGGTGAGGTGATATGGGTGGTACAGTGACAGGTGATATGGGTGGCACAGTGACAGGTGGATGCGTGCAGTGACGGGCAGCAGCCCCGGCCGCACTCAGTGGCACAGCTGGCAGCCGCTGCCCGGCCCTCAGTGTCAGTAGTTATTTGGGGTCCCAGGTGAGGTGATATGGGTGGTACAGTGACAGGTGATATGGGTGGCACAGTGACAGGTGGATGCGTGCAGTGACGGGCAGCAGCCCCGGCCGCACTCAGTGGCACAGCTGGCAGCCGCTGCCCGGCCCTCAGTGTCAGTAGTTATTTGGGGTCCCAGGTGAGGTGATATGGGTGGTACAGTGACAGGTGATATGGGTGGCACAGTGACAGGTGGATGCGTGCAGTGACGGGCAGCAGCCCCGGCCGCACTCAGTGGCACAGCTGGCAGCCGCTGCCCGGCCCTCAGTGTCAGTAGTTATTTGGGGTCCCAGGTGAGGTGATATGGGTGGTACAGTGACAGGTAATATGGGTGGTATTGACAGGTGTGGTACAGTGACAGGTGGATGCGTGCAGTGACGGGCTACAGCCCCGGCCGCACTCAGTGGCACAGCTGGCAGCCGCTGCCCGGCCCTCAGTGTCAGTAGTTATTTGGGGTCCCAGGTGAGGTGATATGGGTGGTACAGTGACAGGTGATATGGGTGGCACAGTGACAGGTGGATGCGTGCAGTGACGGGCAGCAGCCCCGGCCGCACTCAGTGGCACAGCTGGCAGCCGCTGCCCGGCCCTCAGTGTCAGTAGTTATTTGAGGTCCCAGGTGAGGTGATATGGGTGGTACAGTGACAGGTGATATGGGTGGTATTGACAGGTGTGGTACAGTGACAGGTGGATGCATGCAGTGACGGGCTACAGCCCCGGCCGCACTCAGTGGCACAGCTGGCAGCCGCTGCCCGGCCCTCAGTGTCAGTAGTTATTTGGGGTCCCAGATGAGGTGATATGGGTGGTACAGTGACAGGTGATATGGGTGGCACAGTGACAGGTGGATGCGTGCAGTGACGGGCAGCAGCCCCGGCCGCACTCAGTGGCACAGCTGGCAGCCGCTGCCCGGCCCTCAGTGTCAGTAGTTATTTGGGGTCCCAGGTGAGGTGATATGGGTGGTACAGTGACAGGTGATATGGGTGGCACAGTGACAGGTGGATGCGTGCAGTGACGGGCAGCAGCCCCGGCCGCACTCAGTGGCACAGCTGGCAGCCGCTGCCCGGCCCTCAGTGTCAGTAGTTATTTGGGGTCCCAGGTGAGGTGATATGGGTGGTACAGTGACAGGTGATATGGGTGGCACAGTGACAGGTGGATGCGTGCAGTGACGGGCAGCAGCCCCGGCCGCACTCAGTGGCACAGCTGGCAGCCGCTGCCCGACCCTCAGTGTCAGTAGTTATTTGGGGTCCCAGGTGAGGTGATATGGGTGGTACAGTGACAGGTGATATGGGTGGCACAGTGACAGGTGGATGCGTGCAGTGACGGGCAGCAGCCCCGGCCGCACTCAGTGGCACAGCTGGCAGCCGCTGCCCGGCCCTCAGTGTCAGTAGTTATTTGGGGTCCCAGGTGAGGTGATATGGGTGGTACAGTGACAGGTGATATGGGTGGCACAGTGACAGGTGGATGCGTGCAGTGACGGGCAGCAGCCCCGGCCGCACTCAGTGGCACAGCTGGCAGCCGCTGCCCGACCCTCAGTGTCAGTAGTTATTTGGGGTCCCAGGTGAGGTGATATGGGTGGTACAGTGACAGGTGATATGGGTGGCACAGTGACAGGTGGATGCGTGCAGTGACGGGCAGCAGCCCCGGCCGCACTCAGTGGCACAGCTGGCAGCCGCTGCCCGGCCCTCAGTGTCAGTAGTTATTTGGGGTCCCAGGTGAGGTGATATGGGTGGTACAGTGACAGGTGATATGGGTGGTATTGACAGGTGTGGTACAGTGACAGGTGGATGCGTGCAGTGACGGGCAGCAGCCCCGGCCGCACTCAGTGGCACAGCTGGCAGCCGCTGCCCGGCCCTCAGTGTCAGTAGTTATTTGGGGTCCCAGGTGAGGTGATATGGGTGGTACAGTGACAGGTGATATGGGTGGCACAGTGACAGGTGGATGCGTGCAGTGACGGGCAGCAGCCCCGGCCGCACTCAGTGGCACAGCTGGCAGCCGCTGCCCGGCCCTCAGTGTCAGTAGTTATTTGGGGTCCCAGGTGAGGTGATATGGGTGGTACAGTGACAGGTGATATGGGTGGCACAGTGACAGGTGGATGCGTGCAGTGACGGGCAGCAGCCCCGGCCGCACTCAGTGGCACAGCTGGCAGCCGCTGCCCGGCCCTCAGTGTCAGTAGTTATTTGGGGTCCCAGGTGAGGTGATATGGGTGGTACAGTGACAGGTAATATGGGTGGTATTGACAGGTGTGGTACAGTGACAGGTGGATGCGTGCAGTGACGGGCTACAGCCCCGGCCGCACTCAGTGGCACAGCTGGCAGCCGCTGCCCGGCCCTCAGTGTCAGTAGTTATTTGGGGTCCCAGGTGAGGTGATATGGGTGGTACAGTGACAGGTGATATGGGTGGCACAGTGACAGGTGGATGCGTGCAGTGACGGGCAGCAGCCCCGGCCGCACTCAGTGGCACAGCTGGCAGCCGCTGCACGGCCCTCAGTGTCAGTAGTTATTTGGGGTCCCAGGTGAGGTGATATGGGTGGTACAGTGACAGGTGATATGGGTGGTATTGACAGGTGTGGTACAGTGACAGGTGGATGCATGCAGTGACGGGCTACAGCCCCGGCCGCACTCAGTGGCACAGCTGGCAGCCGCTGCCCGGCCCTCAGTGTCAGTAGTTATTTGGGGTCCCAGGTGAGGTGATATGGGTGGTACAGTGACAGGTGATATGGGTGGCACAGTGACAGGTGGATGCGTGCAGTGACGGGCAGCAGCCCCGGCCGCACTCAGTGGCACAGCTGGCAGCCGCTGCCCGGCCCTCAGTGTCAGTAGTTATTTGGGGTCCCAGGTGAGGTGATATGGGTGGTACAGTGACAGGTGATATGGGTGGCACAGTGACAGGTGGATGCGTGCAGTGACGGGCAGCAGCCCCGGCCGCACTCAGTGGCACAGCTGGCAGCCGCTGCCCGGCCCTCAGTGTCAGTAGTTATTTGGGGTCCCAGGTGAGGTGATATGGGTGGTACAGTGACAGGTGATATGGGTGGCACAGTGACAGGTGGATGCGTGCAGTGACGGGCAGCAGCCCCGGCCGCACTCAGTGGCACAGCTGGCAGCCGCTGCCCGACCCTCAGTGTCAGTAGTTATTTGGGGTCCCAGGTGAGGTGATATGGGTGGTACAGTGACAGGTGATATGGGTGGCACAGTGACAGGTGGATGCGTGCAGTGACGGGCAGCAGCCCCGGCCGCACTCAGTGGCACAGCTGGCAGCCGCTGCCCGGCCCTCAGTGTCAGTAGTTATTTTGGGTCCCAGGTGAGGTGATATGGGTGGTACAGTGACAGGTGATATGGGTGGCACAGTGACAGGTGGATGCGTGCAGTGACGGGCAGCAGCCCCGGCCGCACTCAGTGGCACAGCTGGCAGCCGCTGCCCGACCCTCAGTGTCAGTAGTTATTTGGGGTCCCAGGTGAGGTGATATGGGTGGTACAGTGACAGGTGATATGGGTGGCACAGTGACAGGTGGATGCGTGCAGTGACGGGCAGCAGCCCCGGCCGCACTCAGTGGCACAGCTGGCAGCCGCTGCCCGGCCCTCAGTGTCAGTAGTTATTTGGGGTCCCAGGTGAGGTGATATGGGTGGTACAGTGACAGGTGATATGGGTGGTATTGACAGGTGTGGTACAGTGACAGGTGGATGCGTGCAGTGACGGGCAGCAGCCCCGGCCGCACTCAGTGGCACAGCTGGCAGCCGCTGCCCGGCCCTCAGTGTCAGTAGTTATTTGGGGTCCCAGGTGAGGTGATATGGGTGGTACAGTGACAGGTGATATGGGTGGCACAGTGACAGGTGGATGCGTGCAGTGACGGGCAGCAGCCCCGGCCGCACTCAGTGGCACAGCTGGCAGCCGCTGCCCGGCCCTCAGTGTCAGTAGTTATTTGGGGTCCCAGGTGAGGTGATATGGTTGGTACAGTGACAGGTGATATGGGTGGCACAGTGACAGGTGGATGCGTGCAGTGACGGGCAGCAGCCCCGGCCGCACTCAGTGGCACAGCTGGCAGCCGCTGCCCGGCCCTCAGTGTCAGTAGTTATTTGGGGTCCCAGGTGAGGTGATATGGGTGGTACAGTGACAGGTAATATGGGTGGTATTGACAGGTGTGGTACAGTGACAGGTGGATGCGTGCAGTGACGGGCTACAGCCCCGGCCGCACTCAGTGGCACAGCTGGCAGCCGCTGCCCGGCCCTCAGTGTCAGTAGTTATTTGGGGTCCCAGGTGAGGTGATATGGGTGGTACAGTGACAGGTGATATGGGTGGCACAGTGACAGGTGGATGCGTGCAGTGACGGGCAGCAGCCCCGGCCGCACTCAGTGGCACAGCTGGCAGCCGCTGCCCGGCCCTCAGTGTCAGTAGTTATTTGGGGTCCCAGGTGAGGTGATATGGGTGGTACAGTGACAGGTGATATGGGTGGTATTGACAGGTGTGGTACAGTGACAGGTGGATGCATGCAGTGACGGGCTACAGCCCCGGCCGCACTCAGTGGCACAGCTGGCAGCCGCTGCCCGGCCCTCAGTGTCAGTAGTTATTTGGGGTCCCAGGTGAGGTGATATGGGTGGTACAGTGACAGGTGATATGGGTGGCACAGTGACAGGTGGATGCGTGCAGTGACGGGCAGCAGCCCCGGCCGCACTCAGTGGCACAGCTGGCAGCCGCTGCCCGGCCCTCAGTGTCAGTAGTTATTTGGGGTCCCAGGTGAGGTGATATGGGTGGTACAGTGACAGGTGATATGGGTGGCACAGTGACAGGTGGATGCGTGCAGTGACGGGCAGCAGCCCCGGCCGCACTCAGTGGCACAGCTGGCAGCCGCTGCCCGGCCCTCAGTGTCAGTAGTTATTTGGGGTCCCAGGTGAGGTGATATGGGTGGTACAGTGACAGGTGATATGGGTGGCACAGTGACAGGTGGATGCGTGCAGTGACGGGCAGCAGCCCCGGCCGCACTCAGTGGCACAGCTGGCAGCCGCTGCCCGGCCCTCAGTGTCAGTAGTTATTTGGGGTCCCAGGTGAGGTGATATGGGTGGTACAGTGACAGGTGATATGGGTGGCACAGTGACAGGTGGATGCGTGCAGTGACGGGCAGCAGCCCCGGCCGCACTCAGTGGCACAGCTGGCAGCCGCTGCCCGACCCTCAGTGTCAGTAGTTATTTGGGGTCCCAGGTGAGGTGATATGGGTGGTACAGTGACAGGTGATATGGGTGGCACAGTGACAGGTGGATGCGTGCAGTGACGGGCAGCAGCCCCGGCCGCACTCAGTGGCACAGCTGGCAGCCGCTGCCCGGCCCTCAGTGTCAGTAGTTATTTTGGGTCCCAGGTGAGGTGATATGGGTGGTACAGTGACAGGTGATATGGGTGGCACAGTGACAGGTGGATGCGTGCAGTGACGGGCAGCAGCCCCGGCCGCACTCAGTGGCACAGCTGGCAGCCGCTGCCCGACCCTCAGTGTCAGTAGTTATTTGGGGTCCCAGGTGAGGTGATATGGGTGGTACAGTGACAGGTGATATGGGTGGCACAGTGACAGGTGGATGCGTGCAGTGACGGGCAGCAGCCCCGGCCGCACTCAGTGGCACAGCTGGCAGCCGCTGCCCGGCCCTCAGTGTCAGTAGTTATTTGGGGTCCCAGGTGAGGTGATATGGGTGGTACAGTGACAGGTGATATGGGTGGTATTGACAGGTGTGGTACAGTGACAGGTGGATGCGTGCAGTGACGGGCAGCAGCCCCGGCCGCACTCAGTGGCACAGCTGGCAGCCGCTGCCCGGCCCTCAGTGTCAGTAGTTATTTGGGGTCCCAGGTGAGGTGATATGGGTGGTACAGTGACAGGTGATATGGGTGGCACAGTGACAGGTGGATGCGTGCAGTGACGGGCAGCAGCCCCGGCCGCACTCAGTGGCACAGCTGGCAGCCGCTGCCCGGCCCTCAGTGTCAGTAGTTATTTGGGGTCCCAGGTGAGGTGATATGGTTGGTACAGTGACAGGTGATATGGGTGGCACAGTGACAGGTGGATGCGTGCAGTGACGGGCAGCAGCCCCGGCCGCACTCAGTGGCACAGCTGGCAGCCGCTGCCCGGCCCTCAGTGTCAGTAGTTATTTGGGGTCCCAGGTGAGGTGATATGGGTGGTACAGTGACAGGTAATATGGGTGGTATTGACAGGTGTGGTACAGTGACAGGTGGATGCGTGCAGTGACGGGCTACAGCCCCGGCCGCACTCAGTGGCACAGCTGGCAGCCGCTGCCCGGCCCTCAGTGTCAGTAGTTATTTGGGGTCCCAGGTGAGGTGATATGGGTGGTACAGTGACAGGTGATATGGGTGGCACAGTGACAGGTGGATGCGTGCAGTGACGGGCAGCAGCCCCGGCCGCACTCAGTGGCACAGCTGGCAGCCGCTGCCCGGCCCTCAGTGTCAGTAGTTATTTGGGGTCCCAGGTGAGGTGATATGGGTGGTACAGTGACAGGTGATATGGGTGGCACAGTGACAGGTGGATGCGTGCAGTGACGGGCAGCAGCCCCGGCCGCACTCAGTGGCACAGCTGGCAGCCGCTGCCCGGCCCTCAGTGTCAGTAGTTATTTGGGGTCCCAGGTGAGGTGATATGGGTGGTACAGTGACAGGTGATATGGGTGGCACAGTGACAGGTGGATGCGTGCAGTGACGGGCAGCAGCCCCGGCCGCACTCAGTGGCACAGCTGGCAGCCGCTGCCCGACCCTCAGTGTCAGTAGTTATTTGGGGTCCCAGGTGAGGTGATATGGGTGGTACAGTGACAGGTGATATGGGTGGCACAGTGACAGGTGGATGCGTGCAGTGACGGGCAGCAGCCCCGGCCGCACTCAGTGGCACAGCTGGCAGCCGCTGCCCGGCCCTCAGTGTCAGTAGTTATTTTGGGTCCCAGGTGAGGTGATATGGGTGGTACAGTGACAGGTGATATGGGTGGCACAGTGACAGGTGGATGCGTGCAGTGACGGGCAGCAGCCCCGGCCGCACTCAGTGGCACAGCTGGCAGCCGCTGCCCGACCCTCAGTGTCAGTAGTTATTTGGGGTCCCAGGTGAGGTGATATGGGTGGTACAGTGACAGGTGATATGGGTGGCACAGTGACAGGTGGATGCGTGCACTGACGGGCAGCAGCCCCGGCCGCACTCAGTGGCACAGCTGGCAGCCGCTGCCCGGCCCTCAGTGTCAGTAGTTATTTGGGGTCCCAGGTGAGGTGATATGGGTGGTACAGTGACAGGTGATATGGGTGGTATTGACAGGTGTGGTACAGTGACAGGTGGATGCGTGCAGTGACGGGCAGCAGCCCCGGTCGCACTCAGTGGCACAGCTGGCAGCCGCTGCCCGGCCCTCAGTGTCAGTAGTTATTTGGGGTCCCAGGTGAGGTGATATGGGTGGTACAGTGACAGGTGATATGGGTGGCACAGTGACAGGTGGATGCGTGCAGTGACGGGCAGCAGCCCCGGCCGCACTCAGTGGCACAGCTGGCAGCCGCTGCCCGGCCCTCAGTGTCAGTAGTTATTTGGGGTCCCAGGTGAGGTGATATGGTTGGTACAGTGACAGGTGATATGGGTGGCACAGTGACAGGTGGATGCGTGCAGTGACGGGCAGCAGCCCCGGCCGCACTCAGTGGCACAGCTGGCAGCCGCTGCCCGGCCCTCAGTGTCAGTAGTTATTTGGGGTCCCAGGTGAGGTGATATGGGTGGTACAGTGACAGGTAATATGGGTGGTATTGACAGGTGTGGTACAGTGACAGGTGGATGCGTGCAGTGACGGGCTACAGCCCCGGCCGCACTCAGTGGCACAGCTGGCAGCCGCTGCCCGGCCCTCAGTGTCAGTAGTTATTTGGGGTCCCAGGTGAGGTGATATGGGTGGTACAGTGACAGGTGATATGGGTGGCACAGTGACAGGTGGATGCGTGCAGTGACGGGCAGCAGCCCCGGCCGCACTCAGTGGCACAGCTGGCAGCCGCTGCCCGGCCCTCAGTGTCAGTAGTTATTTGGGGTCCCAGGTGAGGTGATATGGGTGGTACAGTGACAGGTGATATGGGTGGCACAGTGACAGGTGGATGCGTGCAGTGACGGGCAGCAGCCCCGGCCGCACTCAGTGGCACAGCTGGCAGCCGCTGCCCGGCCCTCAGTGTCAGTAGTTATTTGGGGTCCCAGGTGAGGTGATATGGGTGGTACAGTGACAGGTGATATGGGTGGCACAGTGACAGGTGGATGCGTGCAGTGACGGGCAGCAGCCCCGGCCGCACTCAGTGGCACAGCTGGCAGCCGCTGCCCAGCCCTCAGTGTCAGTAGTTATTTGGGGTCCCAGGTGAGGTGATATGGGTGGTACAGTGACAGGTGATATGGGTGGTATTGACAGGTGTGGTACAGTGACAGGTGGATGCGTGCAGTGACGGGCAGCAGCCCCGGCCGCACTCAGTGGCACAGCTGGCAGCCGCTGCCCGGCCCTCAGTGTCAGTAGTTATTTGGGGTCCCAGGTGAGGTGATATGGGTGGTACAGTGACAGGTGATATGGGTGGCACAGTGACAGGTGGATGCGTGCAGTGACGGGCAGCAGCCCCGGCCGCACTCAGTGGCACAGCTGGCAGCCGCTGCCCGGCCCTCAGTGTCAGTAGTTATTTGGGGTCCAAGGTGAGGTGATATGGGTGGTACAGTGACAGGTGATATGGGTGGCACAGTGACAGGTGGATGCGTGCAGTGACGGGCAGCAGCCCCGGCCGCACTCAGTGGCACAGCTGGCAGCCGCTGCCCGGCCCTCAGTGTCAGTAGTTATTTGGGGTCCCAGGTGAGGTGATATGGGTGGTACAGTGACAGGTAATATGGGTGGTATTGACAGGTGTGGTACAGTGACAGGTGGATGCGTGCAGTGACGGGCTACAGCCCCGGCCGCACTCAGTGGCACAGCTGGCAGCCGCTGCCCGGCCCTCAGTGTCAGTAGTTATTTGGGGTCCCAGGTGAGGTGATATGGGTGGTACAGTGACAGGTGATATGGGTGGCACAGTGACAGGTGGATGCGTGCAGTGACGGGCAGCAGCCCCGGCCGCACTCAGTGGCACAGCTGGCAGCCGCTGCCCGGCCCTCAGTGTCAGTAGTTATTTGGGGTCCCAGGTGAGGTGATATGGGTGGTACAGTGACAGGTAATATGGGTGGTATTGACAGGTGTGGTACAGTGACAGGTGGATGCGTGCAGTGACGGGCTACAGCCCCGGCCGCACTCAGTGGCACAGCTGGCAGCCGCTGCCCGGCCCTCAGTGTCAGTAGTTATTTGGGGTCCCAGGTGAGGTGATATGGGTGGTACAGTGACAGGTGATATGGGTGGCACAGTGACAGGTGGATGCGTGCAGTGACGGGCAGCAGCCCCGGCCGCACTCAGTGGCACAGCTGGCAGCCGCTGCCCGGCCCTCAGTGTCAGTAGTTATTTGGGGTCCCAGGTGAGGTGATATGGGTGGTACAGTGACAGGTGATATGGGTGGCACAGTGACAGGTGGATGCGTGCAGTGACGGGCAGCAGCCCCGGCCGCACTCAGTGGCACAGCTGGCAGCCGCTGCCCGGCCCTCAGTGTCAGTAGTTATTTGGGGTCCCAGGTGAGGTGATATGGGTGGTACAGTGACAGGTGATATGGGTGGCACAGTGACAGGTGGATGCGTGCAGTGACGGGCTACAGCCCCGGCCGCACTCAGTGGCACCGCTGGCAGCCGCTGCCCGGCCCTCAGTGTCAGTAGTTATTTGGGGTCCCAGGTGAGGTGATATGGGTGGTACAGTGACAGGTAATATGGGTGGTATTGACAGGTGTGGTACAGTGACAGGTGGATGCGTGCAGTGACGGGCAGCAGCCCCGGCCGCACTCAGTGGCACAGCTGGCAGCCGCTGCCCGCCCTCAGTGTCAGTAGTTATTTGGGGTCCCAGGTGAGGTGATATGGGTGGTACAGTGACAGGTGGATGCGTGCAGTGACGGGCAGCAGCCCCGGCCGCACTCAGTGGCACAGCTGGCAGCCGCTGCCCGGCCCTCAGTGTCAGTAGTTATTTGGGGTCCCAGGTGAGGTGATATGGGTGGTACAGTGACAGGTGATATGGGTGGCACAGTGACAGGTGGATGCGTGCAGTGACGGGCAGCAGCCCCGGCCGCACTCAGTGGCACAGCTGGCAGCCGCTGCCCGACCCTCAGTGTCAGTAGTTATTTGGGGTCCCAGGTGAGGTGATATGGGTGGTACAGTGACAGGTGATATGGGTGGCACAGTGACAGGTGGATGCGTGCAGTGACGGGCAGCAGCCCCGGCCGCACTCAGTGGCACAGCTGGCAGCCGCTGCCCGGCCCTCAGTGTCAGTAGTTATTTGGGGTCCCAGGTGAGGTGATATGGGTGGTACAGTGACAGGTGATATGGGTGGTATTGACAGGTGTGGTACAGTGACAGGTGGATGCGTGCAGTGACGGGCAGCAGCCCCGGCCGCACTCAGTGGCACAGCTGGCAGCCGCTGCCCGGCCCTCAGTGTCAGTAGTTATTTGGGGTCCCAGGTGAGGTGATATGGGTGGTACAGTGACAGGTGATATGGGTGGCACAGTGACAGGTGGATGCGTGCAGTGACGGGCAGCAGCCCCGGCCGCACTCAGTGGCACAGCTGGCAGCCGCTGCCCGGCCCTCAGTGTCAGTAGTTATTTGGGGTCCCAGGTGAGGTGATATGGGTGGTACAGTGACAGGTGATATGGGTGGCACAGTGACAGGTGGATGCGTGCAGTGACGGGCAGCAGCCCCGGCCGCACTCAGTGGCACAGCTGGCAGCCGCTGCCCGGCCCTCAGTGTCAGTAGTTATTTGGGGTCCCAGGTGAGGTGATATGGGTGGTACAGTGACAGGTAATATGGGTGGTATTGACAGGTGTGGTACAGTGACAGGTGGATGCGTGCAGTGACGGGCTACAGCCCCGGCCGCACTCAGTGGCACAGCTGGCAGCCGCTGCCCGGCCCTCAGTGTCAGTAGTTATTTGGGGTCCCAGGTGAGGTGATATGGGTGGTACAGTGACAGGTGATATGGGTGGCACAGTGACAGGTGGATGCGTGCAGTGACGGGCAGCAGCCCCGGCCGCACTCAGTGGCACAGCTGGCAGCCGCTGCCCGGCCCTCAGTGTCAGTAGTTATTTGGGGTCCCAGGTGAGGTGATATGGGTGGTACAGTGACAGGTGATATGGGTGGCACAGTGACAGGTGGATGCGTGCAGTGACGGGCAGCAGCCCCGGCCGCACTCAGTGGCACAGCTGGCAGCCGCTGCCCGGCCCTCAGTGTCAGTAGTTATTTGGGGTCCCAGGTGAGGTGATATGGGTGGTACAGTGACAGGTGATATGGGTGGCACAATGACAGGTGGATGCGTGCAGTGACGGGCAGCAGCCCCGGCCGCACTCAGTGGCACAGCTGGCAGCCGCTGCCCGGCCCTCAGTGTCAGTAGTTATTTGGGGTCCCAGGTGAGGTGATATGGGTGGTACAGTGACAGGTGATATGGGTGGCACAGTGACAGGTGGATGCGTGCAGTGACGGGCAGCAGCCCCGGCCGCACTCAGTGGCACAGCTGGCAGCCGCTGCCCGGCCCTCAGTGTCAGTAGTTATTTGGGGTCCCAGGTGAGGTGATATGGGTGGTACAGTGACAGGTAATATGGGTGGTATTGACAGGTGTGGTACAGTGACAGGTGGATGCGTGCAGTGACGGGCTACAGCCCCGGCCGCACTCAGTGGCACAGCTGGCAGCCGCTGCCCGGCCCTCAGTGTCAGTAGTTATTTGGGGTCCCAGGTGAGGTGATATGGGTGGTACAGTGACAGGTGATATGGGTGGCACAGTGACAGGTGGATGCGTGCAGTGACGGGCAGCAGCCCCGGCCGCACTCAGTGGCACAGCTGGCAGCCGCTGCCCGGCCCTCAGTGTCAGTAGTTATTTGGGGTCCCAGGTGAGGTGATATGGGTGGTACAGTGACAGGTGATATGGGTGGTATTGACAGGTGTGGTACAGTGACAGGTGGATGCATGCAGTGACGGGCTACAGCCCCGGCCGCACTCAGTGGCACAGCTGGCAGCCGCTGCCCGGCCCTCAGTGTCAGTAGTTATTTGGGGTCCCAGATGAGGTGATATGGGTGGTACAGTGACAGGTGATATGGGTGGCACAGTGACAGGTGGATGCGTGCAGTGACGGGCAGCAGCCCCGGCCGCACTCAGTGGCACAGCTGGCAGCCGCTGCCCGGCCCTCAGTGTCAGTAGTTATTTGGGGTCCCAGGTGAGGTGATATGGGTGGTACAGTGACAGGTGATATGGGTGGCACAGTGACAGGTGGATGCGTGCAGTGACGGGCAGCAGCCCCGGCCGCACTCAGTGGCACAGCTGGCAGCCGCTGCCCGGCCCTCAGTGTCAGTAGTTATTTGGGGTCCCAGGTGAGGTGATATGGGTGGTACAGTGACAGGTGATATGGATGGCACAGTGACAGGTGGATGCGTGCAGTGACGGGCAGCAGCCCCGGCCGCACTCAGTGGCACAGCTGGCAGCCGCTGCCCGGCCCTCAGTGTCAGTAGTTATTTGGGGTCCCAGGTGAGGTGATATGGGTGGTACAGTGACAGGTAATATGGGTGGTATTGACAGGTGTGGTACAGTGACAGGTGGATGCGTGCAGTGACGGGCTACAGCCCCGGCCGCACTCAGTGGCACAGCTGGCAGCCGCTGCCCGGCCCTCAGTGTCAGTAGTTATTTGGGGTCCCAGGTGAGGTGATATGGGTGGTACAGTGACAGGTGATATGGGTGGCACAGTGACAGGTGGATGCGTGCAGTGACGGGCAGCAGCCCCGGCCGCACTCAGTGGCACAGCTGGCAGCCGCTGCCCGGCCCTCAGTGTCAGTAGTTATTTGGGGTCCCAGGTGAGGTGATATGGGTGGTACAGTGACAGGTGATATGGGTGGCACAGTGACAGGTGGATGCGTGCAGTGACGGGCAGCAGCCCCGGCCGCACTCAGTGGCACAGCTGGCAGCCGCTGCCCGACCCTCAGTGTCAGTAGTTATTTGGGGTCCCAGGTGAGGTGATATGGGTGGTACAGTGACAGGTGATATGGGTGGCACAGTGACAGGTGGATGCGTGCAGTGACGGGCAGCAGCCCCGGCCGCACTCAGTGGCACAGCTGGCAGCCGCTGCCCGGCCCTCAGTGTCAGTAGTTATTTGGGGTCCCAGGTGAGGTGATATGGGTGGTACAGTGACAGGTGATATGGGTGGTATTGACAGGTGTGGTACAGTGACAGGTGGATGCGTGCAGTGACGGGCAGCAGCCCCGGCCGCACTCAGTGGCACAGCTGGCAGCCGCTGCCCGGCCCTCAGTGTCAGTAGTTATTTGGGGTCCCAGGTGAGGTGATATGGGTGGTACAGTGACAGGTGATATGGGTGGCACAGTGACAGGTGGATGCGTGCAGTGACGGGCAGCAGCCCCGGCCGCACTCAGTGGCACAGCTGGCAGCCGCTGCCCGGCCCTCAGTGTCAGTAGTTATTTGGGGTCCCAGGTGAGGTGATATGGGTGGTACAGTGACAGGTGATATGGGTGGCACAGTGACAGGTGGATGCGTGCAGTGACGGGCAGCAGCCCCGGCCGCACTCAGTGGCACAGCTGGCAGCCGCTGCCCGGCCCTCAGTGTCAGTAGTTATTTGGGGTCCCAGGTGAGGTGATATGGGTGGTACAGTGACAGGTAATATGGGTGGTATTGACAGGTGTGGTACAGTGACAGGTGGATGCGTGCAGTGACGGGCTACAGCCCCGGCCGCACTCAGTGGCACAGCTGGCAGCCGCTGCCCGGCCCTCAGTGTCAGTAGTTATTTGGGGTCCCAGGTGAGGTGATATGGGTGGTACAGTGACAGGTGATATGGGTGGCACAGTGACAGGTGGATGCGTGCAGTGACGGGCAGCAGCCCCGGCCGCACTCAGTGGCACAGCTGGCAGCCGCTGCACGGCCCTCAGTGTCAGTAGTTATTTGGGGTCCCAGGTGAGGTGATATGGGTGGTACAGTGACAGGTGATATGGGTGGTATTGACAGGTGTGGTACAGTGACAGGTGGATGCATGCAGTGACGGGCTACAGCCCCGGCCGCACTCAGTGGCACAGCTGGCAGCCGCTGCCCGGCCCTCAGTGTCAGTAGTTATTTGGGGTCCCAGGTGAGGTGATATGGGTGGTACAGTGACAGGTGATATGGGTGGCACAGTGACAGGTGGATGCGTGCAGTGACGGGCAGCAGCCCCGGCCGCACTCAGTGGCACAGCTGGCAGCCGCTGCCCGGCCCTCAGTGTCAGTAGTTATTTGGGGTCCCAGGTGAGGTGATATGGGTGGTACAGTGACAGGTGATATGGGTGGCACAGTGACAGGTGGATGCGTGCAGTGACGGGCAGCAGCCCCGGCCGCACTCAGTGGCACAGCTGGCAGCCGCTGCCCGGCCCTCAGTGTCAGTAGTTATTTGGGGTCCCAGGTGAGGTGATATGGGTGGTACAGTGACAGGTGATATGGGTGGCACAGTGACAGGTGGATGCGTGCAGTGACGGGCAGCAGCCCCGGCCGCACTCAGTGGCACAGCTGGCAGCCGCTGCCCGACCCTCAGTGTCAGTAGTTATTTGGGGTCCCAGGTGAGGTGATATGGGTGGTACAGTGACAGGTGATATGGGTGGCACAGTGACAGGTGGATGCGTGCAGTGACGGGCAGCAGCCCCGGCCGCACTCAGTGGCACAGCTGGCAGCCGCTGCCCGGCCCTCAGTGTCAGTAGTTATTTTGGGTCCCAGGTGAGGTGATATGGGTGGTACAGTGACAGGTGATATGGGTGGCACAGTGACAGGTGGATGCGTGCAGTGACGGGCAGCAGCCCCGGCCGCACTCAGTGGCACAGCTGGCAGCCGCTGCCCGACCCTCAGTGTCAGTAGTTATTTGGGGTCCCAGGTGAGGTGATATGGGTGGTACAGTGACAGGTGATATGGGTGGCACAGTGACAGGTGGATGCGTGCAGTGACGGGCAGCAGCCCCGGCCGCACTCAGTGGCACAGCTGGCAGCCGCTGCCCGGCCCTCAGTGTCAGTAGTTATTTGGGGTCCCAGGTGAGGTGATATGGGTGGTACAGTGACAGGTGATATGGGTGGTATTGACAGGTGTGGTACAGTGACAGGTGGATGCGTGCAGTGACGGGCAGCAGCCCCGGCCGCACTCAGTGGCACAGCTGGCAGCCGCTGCCCGGCCCTCAGTGTCAGTAGTTATTTGGGGTCCCAGGTGAGGTGATATGGGTGGTACAGTGACAGGTGATATGGGTGGCACAGTGACAGGTGGATGCGTGCAGTGACGGGCAGCAGCCCCGGCCGCACTCAGTGGCACAGCTGGCAGCCGCTGCCCGGCCCTCAGTGTCAGTAGTTATTTGGGGTCCCAGGTGAGGTGATATGGTTGGTACAGTGACAGGTGATATGGGTGGCACAGTGACAGGTGGATGCGTGCAGTGACGGGCAGCAGCCCCGGCCGCACTCAGTGGCACAGCTGGCAGCCGCTGCCCGGCCCTCAGTGTCAGTAGTTATTTGGGGTCCCAGGTGAGGTGATATGGGTGGTACAGTGACAGGTAATATGGGTGGTATTGACAGGTGTGGTACAGTGACAGGTGGATGCGTGCAGTGACGGGCTACAGCCCCGGCCGCACTCAGTGGCACAGCTGGCAGCCGCTGCCCGGCCCTCAGTGTCAGTAGTTATTTGGGGTCCCAGGTGAGGTGATATGGGTGGTACAGTGACAGGTGATATGGGTGGCACAGTGACAGGTGGATGCGTGCAGTGACGGGCAGCAGCCCCGGCCGCACTCAGTGGCACAGCTGGCAGCCGCTGCCCGGCCCTCAGTGTCAGTAGTTATTTGGGGTCCCAGGTGAGGTGATATGGGTGGTACAGTGACAGGTGATATGGGTGGTATTGACAGGTGTGGTACAGTGACAGGTGGATGCATGCAGTGACGGGCTACAGCCCCGGCCGCACTCAGTGGCACAGCTGGCAGCCGCTGCCCGGCCCTCAGTGTCAGTAGTTATTTGGGGTCCCAGGTGAGGTGATATGGGTGGTACAGTGACAGGTGATATGGGTGGCACAGTGACAGGTGGATGCGTGCAGTGACGGGCAGCAGCCCCGGCCGCACTCAGTGGCACAGCTGGCAGCCGCTGCCCGGCCCTCAGTGTCAGTAGTTATTTGGGGTCCCAGGTGAGGTGATATGGGTGGTACAGTGACAGGTGATATGGGTGGCACAGTGACAGGTGGATGCGTGCAGTGACGGGCAGCAGCCCCGGCCGCACTCAGTGGCACAGCTGGCAGCCGCTGCCCGGCCCTCAGTGTCAGTAGTTATTTGGGGTCCCAGGTGAGGTGATATGGGTGGTACAGTGACAGGTGATATGGGTGGCACAGTGACAGGTGGATGCGTGCAGTGACGGGCAGCAGCCCCGGCCGCACTCAGTGGCACAGCTGGCAGCCGCTGCCCGGCCCTCAGTGTCAGTAGTTATTTGGGGTCCCAGGTGAGGTGATATGGGTGGTACAGTGACAGGTGATATGGGTGGTATTGACAGGTGTGGTACAGTGACAGGTGGATGCGTGCAGTGACGGGCAGCAGCCCCGGCCGCACTCAGTGGCACAGCTGGCAGCCGCTGCCCGGCCCTCAGTGTCAGTAGTTATTTGGGGTCCCAGGTGAGGTGATATGGGTGGTACAGTGACAGGTGATATGGGTGGCACAGTGACAGGTGGATGCGTGCAGTGACGGGCAGCAGCCCCGGCCGCACTCAGTGGCACAGCTGGCAGCCGCTGCCCGGCCCTCAGTGTCAGTAGTTATTTGGGGTCCCAGGTGAGGTGATATGGGTGGTACAGTGACAGGTGATATGGGTGGCACAGTGACAGGTGGATGCGTGCAGTGACGGGCAGCAGCCCCGGCCGCACTCAGTGGCACAGCTGGCAGCCGCTGCCCGGCCCTCAGTGTCAGTAGTTATTTGGGGTCCCAGGTGAGGTGATATGGGTGGTACAGTGACAGGTAATATGGGTGGTATTGACAGGTGTGGTACAGTGACAGGTGGATGCGTGCAGTGACGGGCTACAGCCCCGGCCGCACTCAGTGGCACAGCTGGCAGCCGCTGCCCGGCCCTCAGTGTCAGTAGTTATTTGGGGTCCCAGGTGAGGTGATATGGGTGGTACAGTGACAGGTGATATGGGTGGCACAGTGACAGGTGGATGCGTGCAGTGACGGGCAGCAGCCCCGGCCGCACTCAGTGGCACAGCTGGCAGCCGCTGCCCGGCCCTCAGTGTCAGTAGTTATTTGGGGTCCCAGGTGAGGTGATATGGGTGGTACAGTGACAGGTAATATGGGTGGTATTGACAGGTGTGGTACAGTGACAGGTGGATGCGTGCAGTGACGGGCTACAGCCCCGGCCGCACTCAGTGGCACAGCTGGCAGCCGCTGCCCGGCCCTCAGTGTCAGTAGTTATTTGGGGTCCCAGGTGAGGTGATATGGGTGGTACAGTGACAGGTGATATGGGTGGCACAGTGACAGGTGGATGCGTGCAGTGACGGGCAGCAGCCCCGGCCGCACTCAGTGGCACAGCTGGCAGCCGCTGCCCGGCCCTCAGTGTCAGTAGTTATTTGGGGTCCCAGGTGAGGTGATATGGGTGGTACAGTGACAGGTAATATGGGTGGTATTGACAGGTGTGGTACAGTGACAGGTGGATGCGTGCAGTGACGGGCTACAGCCCCGGCCGCACTCAGTGGCACAGCTGGCAGCCGCTGCCCGGCCCTCAGTGTCAGTAGTTATTTGGGGTCCCAGGTGAGGTGATATGGGTGGTACAGTGACAGGTGATATGGGTGGCACAGTGACAGGTGGATGCGTGCAGTGACGGGCAGCAGCCCCGGCCGCACTCAGTGGCACAGCTGGCAGCCGCTGCCCGGCCCTCAGTGTCAGTAGTTATTTGGGGTCCCAGGTGAGGTGATATGGGTGGTACAGTGACAGGTGATATGGGTGGCACAGTGACAGGTGGATGCGTGCAGTGACGGGCAGCAGCCCCGGCCGCACTCAGTGGCACAGCTGGCAGCCGCTGCCCGGCCCTCAGTGTCAGTAGTTATTTGGGGTCCCAGGTGAGGTGATATGGGTGGTACAGTGACAGGTGATATGGGTGGCACAGTGACAGGTGGATGCGTGCAGTGACGGGCTACAGCCCCGGCCGCACTCAGTGGCACCGCTGGCAGCCGCTGCCCGGCCCTCAGTGTCAGTAGTTATTTGGGGTCCCAGGTGAGGTGATATGGGTGGTACAGTGACAGGTGATATGGGTGGCACAGTGACAGGTGGATGCGTGCAGTGACGGGCTACAGCCCCGGCCGCACTCAGTGGCACCGCTGGCAGCCGCTGCCCGGCCCTCAGTGTCAGTAGTTATTTGGGGTCCCAGGTGAGGTGATATGGGTGGTACAGTGACAGGTAATATGGGTGGTATTGACAGGTGTGGTACAGTGACAGGTGATATGGGTGGCACAGTGACAGGTGGATGCGTGCAGTGACGGGCAGCAGCCCCGGCCGCACTCAGTGGCACAGCTGGCAGCCGCTGCCCGCCCTCAGTGTCAGGGAGCTGTTTATTCAGGACTCGGGCGGCACGCGTCAGGCGCACGCACTGGAACAACAGAGCGCCGAGAATGCAGCCCGCGGAGAGGGGCGGGGCCAGGCGCGCACGTCCAGCTTGTGCCCATTGAAAAGGCGGCGGGTCCGGGCGACCCCAGCACTGAGCGCTGATCCAGGGAACGTGCGGCACGGAGCTGCCCGACACACACGCGAGTGACACGAGTCTCCCCCGCTGCCCGGACACTCACTGCCAGCCACATGGACGCCACTGCCAAGGCAGAGAGCGGCTCCAGCCAGCCCTTCCTGCAGCCAGCCTGCTACTATGCCCAGAGCTTGCCGCTCAGTCCGGGGGACGCCGGGCAGCCCGGCTCCAAGTCTCTGCCAAAGCAGGTGAAGCGGCAGCGCTCGTCCTCCCCGGAGCTCATGAGGTGCAAGAGGAGGCTGAACTTCAATGGCTTCGGCTACAGCCTCCCCCAGCAGCAGCCGGCCGCGGTAGCCAGGAGGAACGAGCGGGAGAGGAACCGGGTGAAGCTGGTGAACCTGGGCTTCGCCACCCTGCGGGAGCACGTCCCCAACGGCGCTGCCACCAAGAAGATGAGCAAGGTGGAGACGCTGCGCTCGGCGGTGGAGTACATCAGGGCGCTGCAGCAGCTGCTGGACGAACATGACGCTGTCAGCGCTGCCTTCCAGTCCGGGGTGCTGTCACCCACCATCTCACCCAACTATGGCCATGACATGAACTCTATGGCAGGCTCTCCTGTCTCCTCCTACTCCTCCGATGAAGGCTCCTATGACCCCCTGAGTCCAGAGGAACAAGATCTGCTAGACTTCACCACCTGGTTCTGAGCTTTAAGGAGCAGGTGAGTTGTCCTCTCCTTCATCCCACTCCTTAGCCGGAGCATGCCCTGTGGCATGGTACCAGCAGTATGCTGTCCTCTCCTTCATCCCACTCCTTAGCCAGAGCATGCCCTGTGGCATGGTACCAGCAGTATGCTGTCCTCTCCTTCATCCCACTCCTTAGACTCAGCATGCCCTGTGGCATGGTACCAGCAGTATGCTGTCCTCTCCTTCATCCCACTCCTTAGCCTGAGCATGCCCCGTGGCATGGTACCAGCAGTATGCTGTCCTCTCCTTCATCCCACTCCTTAGACTCAGCATGCCCCGTGGCATGGTACCAGCAGTATGCTGTCCTCTCCTTCATCCCACTCCTTAGACTCAGCATGCCCCGTGGCATGGTACCAGCAGTATGCTGTCCTCTCCTTCATCCCACTCCTTAGCCTGAGCATGCCCTGTGGCATGGTACCAGCAGTATGCTGTCCTCTCCTTCATCCCACTCCTTAGACTCAGCATGCCCTGTGGCATGGTACCAGCAGTATGCTGTCCTCTCCTTCATCCCACTCCTTAGACTCAGCATGCCCCGTGGCATGGTACCACCAGTATGCTGTCCTCTCCTTCATCCCACTCCTTAGACTCAGCATGCCCCGTGGCATGGTACCACCAGTATGCTGTCCTCTCCTTCATCCCACTCCTTAGACTTAGCATGCCCCGTGGCATGGTACCAGCAGTATGCTGTCCTCTCCTTCATCCCACTCCTTAGCCTGAGCATGCCCTGTGGCATGGTACCACCAGTATGCTGTCCTCTCCTTCATCCCACTCCTTAGACTCAGCATGCCCCGTGGCATGGTACCACCAGTATGCTGTCCTCTCCTTCATCCCACTCCTTAGACTCAGCATGCCCCGTGGCATGGTACCACCAGTATGCTGTCCTCTCCTTCATCCCACTCCTTAGACTCAGCATGCCCCGTGGCATGGTACCACCAGTATGCTGTCCTCTCCTTCATCCCTCTCCTTAGTCGGAGCATGCCCTGTGGCATGGTACCACCAGTAAGCTGTCCTCTCCTTCATCCCACTCCTTAGCCTGAGCATGCCCTGTGGCCTGGTACCACCAGTATGCCAGTAACTTGTCCTGATCATGACTGTCATCCTAGTAAATTCTTCTCCTGCTCTTTTACAAGTGTCAGAGTAGACACTGCCAGTGACAGTAAAGACATTAATGTGTAACCCATGCCTTGATGTTCCGCCTTGTTGTTGTCTGAATGAGTAACTCATCTCCTCCTTTGTATTTCAGGACTGATGCTCAGATGGCAAGTTCAGCTTTCTGCTTAGAAAGAGAAAGTGAAGCACATGGGAGCTAGCCGCCCCTCCAAGAACACTGAAGCACTACCTTGCACTCCAGTTGGGTCTACAGGACGAACAGAGACTCAGACCTGTGGTGGGACATGGGTGGTGGAGCCTACACCGCCCAACTCACACAACCAAGAGACTTTCTGGCCCGAATGATCCTTGGAACCACTCAACGGCTTTCCCCCCAAAAATCCAAACTTAAGCCCTTGGAGAGACAACACCAGTCCTAAGTTCAAGGATGATCTTAGTTCCAGGATCTTGAATTGTGGAGTTATGTTGCATTCAACCTATGCTGATATTCAAAGAACCCTCTACTACTATTTTTATACCACTTTCATCTAAAATGCTTCCAATCTTTTTGTGATTTTTTTTTTTTAATTATAAAAATCTATTTCTATGTATCCCAGATGTTTGGGATGTATTAAGCTATTTTTGTATATAAAAGAGAGATTTATAGAAGTTTTGTACAAATGTTCTACAAATGTGTATATCTTGATACATTATTATGTAATGCTTATTACCTCTGCATATTTAGACTTGTAGTCTATATATTTCAGTGATAGTCACCCTGTGGAGCTCTGGCCACGGGTGAACTACATCTCCAAGGTAGCATAACTTGTCATGGGGTATGTAGTTCAGCGTAAGCTGGGGGTCCCAAGGCTGCCCGTCCCTGCTCTAATTACCTTGCAACCGCCATTTTGTATGTGGTTACGTGAAAGGACACTCCTTTAAAGGTGGGCTCGGAATTCCACCATATGTACTTTAGCACCGATGTGTCTTACTTTATAGAACATTTTTGATAATGTATTAATTGTGTCGTTAAGCAATGTTCACAGTGAACAAAAGTTTATGCAGCTATTGTCCAAACAAGCAAAATAGTGGTCCATTGTTTCGATGCTGCCTTCTGGAACCGTACACCACTGCCTTTTCTTACTGTTTTATTACAAACTTACAAAGGTCTTGCATAACAAATGTGTTTTTTTTACACAATAGTTTCATAATAAAAAAAAAATATTTTATACAAAAGGATAATTTTTGTTTTGTTCTATTTTATTCTGTACTTGTGTAAATGATTCCAGGCTGCTGCTTAGGGAAGGCTGGTAAAGTTCAGGCTGATGTATCTATTTAAGACAGACACAATAAAGATGGGGACCAATTGTTTGCCATCCCATACATGAAAAGGCTGCTGTGCAAAAGGATTGATTAATGGGTTTATTGTCCTTAAACCAGCACCCTAGAAAGAATGACTAAATGAAAAAAAAAAGGGTCTGCGGAGAGGGCGCTCTATACCAACCAGTGGAGACTCAGGGCAACCCCCTCCTCTAAGACCCTCAGCATAATAGATAACCTAGGCTCTGTGTTGTAGATACAATGTGCAAAAAAGAATTTTAGACATAACTCAAGCCAAACTTGACCTTAATAACTCCAATGTATTACAGACTTTTTTTCCCCCCCCTCTCAATAAAGCAAACTTTTCCTGAATCTCCTCATGCTGTTTTCAAGAAATAGACAGCTTAAAAGGGGAGGAGGAGGCAGCTAGATCAGAGACACTGATCTATAAGCATGTCATTCTATCCAAAAAGCGTGATCTGCCTGTAAAAGTGCCCAATTACTAAGATTCAAAAAAGAAATTGGTGCTTTTTTTTTTTTTTTTTGGCAGGGTAGCTTGTTGTCAGTTAGCAAGGACGTGACTAGAATGATAGCCCTATTCTCTTTGCCTGGATACTCGCTCGCTTTCTAAATTACTTGCAAATTCAGTTTGCGTGCACCAAGCCAAGCGGAAAGCAAAGCGCAAAATGCAGCTTAGAAAACCCAACAAAGGACACAGAGGCAGCATGCCCTACACAGCTCAAAATCTGTCCTGCCTCTGTTTGTACATCCATTCCTCCTATTTACCTAGATTTTACAGAGGCCCCCATGCATTTAGGAAGCCCGGCTCCATTGCGCTTGCAGGAAAGTGACTTTGGTGCTTTCCCTAAATTTACAAACTATTAATGCGATTTCATAATGCCAATTCCATTTTTTCTTTTCTGCTTTTCTGCTCCTTACACGTAGCTACGTGTTTTGTTTGCTTACTGTCACATGATAATGATATTATTTATTTTTTTCCGGAGGGCATTTTACTTTCCCCCTTTTGTCACTATGAGCAGCCAAATAAAGTGTAACAAGTCATTTATGCCTATGAATATAACATTAGGATAATGTTTCATCCTCCACAAAGAGGGGGTGGGGGGTTCTTCCCTGTGTAGACAGGTGTTCCCCTACTGCCGCCTCTTGAATAGTAAAGATCCAGACTCATTAAACTAAAAGGAAAGTTAAGCTGTTGTTAGCAACATTGTGTAAGACGCACTGAGAAATTCACAAAAACACACAATTTTACTTAAAATAGGAAAGGGCAAAGCAGGATTGGGGTAAATCTCATTATATCTGCTCTAAGCGCTTGGCAACACAAAGCCCTTTCTTCTAGAGGCTATTGAGGCAGCCCCTGACAGTGTGCACTCAGCATTTGGAAACTCCATAAATCAAGGGCTACTCCTATGTGTGATGCACATTGAAACGGCTCCTACTATTCTTCGCCAGGAATATATTTTATCTCCACGCAGGACATTCTTTGAAGCTTATTTGCCAACTGTAAATCTCTATTAACCATCTTACTTTGCCTTTTATTTTTGAAGAACACGTTCTTCAAGCATCACGGAGATCTAAATTGCTATATTTTTGGGAGACGTAATATCTTTATTAATGCAAAGTCAATGCAATATGTAAATCTTGCAATCCTACGTCTGGGATCACTTTTATTTTTGGCGCACTGGCTGCCAGAGATGTGCTTAATTTATTATGGTTGTGCGCCTCTTAATAAATTAGTCGCATCTTGCTCCAGGGGGCTTTTTATTAAGACCGGCTTGTAAAATGCTGACCTTAATAAATGACTCCCCCTTGAACCCCATTGTCTGTTTTGGAAAGCCAATTCACTATGAGGAAATTTTAAGTTAATAGAAAGGGGTCGCAATATTAGACCCTTATTAATTAGCCAGAGTAAAGGGCAGCTACTCAGAGGGTCTCTCCTCCTGGAGGACCTGGCATATGCATGTAATGCTTATGCAGTGATTCCTTCACAGGCTATAGTTGTTGGTTCACGGGGGCTCCAGCGGAAGCATGCTCTTAGACTACGATATTGCCAAGAGACTTTTCAACAAAAAATAATTTTATCACTTAATTTAGATGCAAAATTGATCCAAAATGAAAGAACATCAGTCATAATGTTTATATTCCATAGAGAAGTGTTTCCCCAACTCTGGTCCTCAAGAGCCACCAACAGGTCATGTTTTCAGGATTTCCTTAGCATTGCACAGGTGATAATTGCATCACCTGGACAGGCAAGCAATCAATCACCTGTGCAATACTAAGGAAATTCTGAAATGTTGGTGGCTCTTGAGGACCGGAGTTGGGGAACACTGCCGTAAGGGATAAGTGCAATGAATAAAACACCTACTATTTTAAATCCCGAGTAGATACACTTTCCCACATCTATGATTTCTTGAGGAGGTCAGAAAATCCACCAGAATCCTACTTCTCCACCGCACATGCAGTGTCAGTTTATGAATGTGTTCTTGAACCAAGGCATTTCTAGACCAGTACTTTCTCCAACATCAAAAGCCTTAAGAATGTTACTGAATGTAGGGCAGCCCAGCCGCACACGTGGTTTAAAATAAGGGTATAATTATTCTCACAGAAGCCAACTTATTTTAAATTAAAAAAAATGTACATCATGCCAGCTATTGGCCGACCATGGGTTTCGCCCGTTGGCTTCCTCCTGGGGCAAGCTGCACATGCTCAATGATGTCTGACCTTATATCTGCAAAACTTTCATTCTTTTTTGTCATAAGTCATTGATCACCTGCAGCTTGTCCCAGGAATAAGCCAACAGGTGAATCCTAGGGTCAGGCAAAAACTGGGATATGTGTTTTGTGATTTTATATGTATTTTAAAATAAGTTGTATTCTGTGAGTATAATTAAATCATTGTCCTAAACATATTCAGTTATTGTCTTAAGGTTAATGTTATCAGAGAAACCACTGGACTAAACTTAATTAACTGTACATCCATTTACATTACATTCATAGATCATCACTGCAAGTATAATGGAGAAGGATTTTCGAACCTGCTTGAAAGACATTGGATGTGTTAAAGTGTATTTAATTTGAAATTGAAATATAAAAGTATTTGGACTACTGTTTCCACTTTGCTTTACAGAAGTATTTATTTAGGGAGAGAGAGCTCCATAATTTGATCTGATTTGTATATTTTAAAGCTCAGCACTTATAAAGATGCCTGTGACTGCTAGCCAGAGTAACTCGGTGCTGAATGTAAAGGGGTTCTTCACCTTTGGGGACAATTTTTTTGTTTTGCCTAAATACATGTTTTTTGGGTCAAAAATCATTTTTACAATTGGATTTCATGATACGTTTTGCACCATTTTACTTTTACAGGCTTTTTATTTCCTGATTTCCTGACATATTCAACTTTTATGCTGCTTGTAGCCCTACTTTAATTGAAAGGAAACAGGAACACATGGGCTACTTGCACAGTGAACAAGTCTGTAAGAACATGTTCACACACCACCAAGAAACCTGAAGACACAAAAGAGAATAGTAAAACCAAAAACACTCAGTTTGAAAAAATGTTGCAGTAATCCGCAAGTGCTAGTAAAAGATGTAAAAAACAGGGTATTTGGTTGATACGTTTTTTGCAAAAAATGTATACTAAGCTGCTCTACCAATCTTCACGGTATACCCTTATCAGAGCAGTCCTAACTAATGTATGCAATCCCTATCTGATGTATTTAAAAACCTGATCATCTGTATATTACCTGTGTGAACAGGGTTCAGAGAGGAAAAATCCATGTGTGCATACAGGGTAGAACAGCTTTTGTGCAGATAGCCCAAGAGGAGTGGTGGAACTCCGCAGTCTTGTAGACACAAGAGAACAATTATGGAAACAGGAACACATGGGCTACTTGCACAGTGAACAAGTCTGTATGAACATGTTCACACACCACCAAGAAACCTGAAGACACAAAAGAGAATAGTAAAACCAAAAACACTCAATTTGAAAAAATGTTGCAGTAATCCGCAAGTGCTAGTAAAAGATGTAAAAAACAGGGTATTTGGTTGATACGTTTTTTGCAAAAAATGTATACTAAGCTGCTCTACCAATCTTCACGGTATACCCTTATCAGAGCAGTCCTAACTAATGTATGCAATCCCTATCTGATGTATTTAAAAACCTGATCATCTGTATATAACCTGTGTGAACAGGGTTCAGAGAGGAAAAATCCATGTGTGCATACAGGGTAGAACAGCTTTTGTGCAGATAGCCCAAGAGGAGTGGTGGAACTCCCCAGTCTTGTAGACACAAGAGAACAATTATGGAAACAGGAACACATGGGCTACTTGCACAGTGAACAAGTCTGTATGATCATGTTCACACACCACCAAGAAACCTGAAGACACAAAAGAGAATAGTAAAACCAAAAACACTCAGTTTGAAAAAATGTTGCAGTAATCCGCAAGTGCTAGTAAAAGATGTAAAAAACAGGGTATTTGGTTGATACGTTTTTTGCAAAAAATGTATACTAAGCTGCTCTACCAATCTTCACGGTATACCCTTATCAGAGCAGTCCTAACTAATGTATGCAATCCCTATCTGATGTATTTAAAAACCTGATCATCTGTATATAACCTGTGTGAACAGGGTTCAGAGAGGAAAAATCCATGTGTGCATACAGGGTAGAACAGCTTTTGTGCAGATAGCCCAAGAGGAGTGGTGGAACTCCCCAGTCTTGTAGACACAAGAGAACAATTATGGAAACAGGAACACATGGGCTACTTGCACAGTGAACAAGTCTGTATGATCATGTTCACACACCACCAAGAAACCTGAAGACACAAAAGAGAATAGTAAAACCAAAAACACTCAGTTTGAAAAAATGTTGCCGTAATCCGCAAGTGCTAGTAAAAGATGTAAAAAACAGGGTATTTGGTTGATACGTTTTTTGCAAAAAATGTATACTAAGCTGCTCTACCAATCTTCACGGTATACCCTTATCAGAGCAGTCCTAACTAATGTATGCAATCCCTATCTGATGTATTTAAAAACCTGATCATCTGTATATAACCTGTGTGAACAGGGTTCAGAGAGGAAAAATCCATGTGTGCATACAGGGTAGAACAGCTTTTGTGCAGATAGCCCAAGAGGAGTGGTGGAACTCCCCAGTCTTGTAGACACAAGAGAACAATTATGGAAACAGGAACACATGGGCTACTTGCACAGTGAACAAGTCTGTATGATCATGTTCACACACCACCAAGAAACCTGAAGACACAAAAGAGAATAGTAAAACCAAAAACACTCAGTTTGAAAAAATGTTGCCGTAATCCGCAAGTGCTAGTAAAAGATGTAAAAAACAGGGTATTTGGTTGATACGTTTTTTGCAAAAAATGTATACTAAGCTGCTCTACCAATCTTCACGGTATACCCTTATCAGAGCAGTCCTAACTAATGTATGCAATCCCTATCTGATGTATTTAAAAACCTGATCATCTGTATATAACCTGTGTGAACAGGGTTCAGAGAGGAAAAATCCATGTGTGCATACAGGGTAGAACAGCTTTTGTGCAGATAGCCCAAGAGGAGTGGTGGAACTCCCCAGTCTTGTAGACACAAGAGAACAATTATGGAAACAGGAACACATGGGCTACTTGCACAGTGAACAAGTCTGTATGATCATGTTCACACACCACCAAGAAACCTGAAGACACAAAAGAGAATAGTAAAACCAAAAACACTCAGTTTGAAAAAATGTTGCAGTAATCCGCAAGTGCTAGTAAAAGATGTAAAAAACAGGGTATTTGGTTGATACGTTTTTTGCAAAAAATGTATACTAAGCTGCTCTACCAATCTTCACGGTATACCCTTATCAGAGCAGTCCTAACTAATGTATGCAATCCCTATCTGATGTATTTAAAAACCTGATCATCTGTATATAACCTGTGTGAACAGGGTTCAGAGAGGAAAAATCCATGTGTGCATACAGGGTAGAACAGCTTTTGTGCAGATAGCCCAAGAGGAGTGGTTCTTGTGTCTACAAGACTGGGGAGTTCCACCACTCCTCTTGGGCTATCTGCACAAAAGCTGTTCTACCCTGTATGCACACATGGATTTTTCCTCTCTGAACCCTGTTCACACAGGTTATATACAGATGATCAGTTTTTTAAATACATCAGATAGGGATTGCATACATTAGTTAGGACTGCTCTGATAAGGGTATACCGTGAAGATTGGTAGAGCAGCTTAGTATACATTTTTTGCAAAAAACGTATCAACCAAATACCCTGTTTTTTACATATTTTACTAGCACTTGCGGATTACTGCAACATTTTTTCAAACTGAGTGTTTTTGGTTTTACTATTCTCTTTTGTGTCTTTAATTGAAAGGAGCACGGAAAATAACATAAAAGTTAGACTGGTATCACACTTGCGAGTGCAATGCGAGAAACTCGCGCATCAATACCCAGCACTGCCGCTGGCACTCATGACCAGAGTGTGCGGCTGCATGTATTTCTATGCAGCTGCACACTCCGGTCCTGAGTGCCAGCAGCAGTGCTGTTTATTGATGCGCGAGTTTCTCGCATTGCACTCGCAAGTGTGACACCGGCCTTACAAATTTTCCTGTTAGACTGTCTGAATAATCTCACTGACTGATTCATAGGCCTCTTTCAAATATCTGTGTCTCCAGTAAGTGTGCTGACAGTTTTCACACGTACCGGAGATACTGACACACTTAGACCCATTCAAATGAATGGGGCTGTGCACATGTGAGTGTGTTTCCATGGACCATGTGTCCTTGTGCCCTACAGGTAGATTTTTTTTACTGTCAGCACGGGCGGCAAAACGTCCCGCACACGGAGAACACAAATTGATGTCATCTGCGTGACACGCACCAGCACCGGAAAAGAAGCGCTACAGTAAGCGCTGTTCCCCGATGGCGGGTGCTAAAGACGGCTCTCCTCATTCTCCCCTGTCCTGCCGGCGATGGGTGCGAGCAGAGGAGAATGATGAGAGTTATATTAAAGTCAGAACAATGACAGCAGATGGGGGCTTTTGGGACTCTTACGCGCATCATCTGACACCTGCTGCCGCTAATAACAGTGACAGCAGGAGCGGATAATCGGAGTATTTCTCACCCGCTGCCTGCGATATAACAAAACCCGGCATGGGGTCCCCTCCTTTTTTGACAACCAGCCTTGCTAAAGTTCACAGCTGAGGGCTGGTATTCTCAGGCTGGTAAGGGGCCATTGATATAGGCTCCCCCAGACTAAAAACAGCAGCTCACAGCTACCCAGATAAGGCACATCTATTAGATGCACCAAATCTGGTGCTTTGCTCAGCTCTTCCCACTTGCCCTGTGGAGCTGGCAAGTGGGGTTTATAGTTGTGGGGTTGATGTCACCTTTGTATTGTCAGGGGACATCAAGCTCACAGCTTAGTATTGGAGAGGCGTCTATAAGACCCCTATCCATTACTATTCTTTTAGTTATATGTAAATAAAGACACAGCTAGAATAAAGTCCTTTAATTGAAAAAATAACACAGACTCCTTTATTAATCTTAATTAAACCATACTTACGAGCTCGCCTAATTCCACCGCAGCCCTTGATCTCCTGTAATAAAAGTAAAATAAAAAAACAGCAATATACCATACCTGTCCGTCATTTTGTCCCATGCCGTAATCCACGTCTGGGGGCTAAATAGTTTTCAACCTAGACGGTGCCAAGATGCAACCGTCCAGGCTGAGAACCACTGTTGAATGAGTTGCTGCAAGCACAGCATCATTGACCAGCGGTGACATCATCATTGGCATTTTCCCACGGTCCTGAGATCACCGCAGTTCAGCCCGGCCTCGATGATGTCACCGCTGTCTGCTGTTTTTAGGCTGGGGGGGCCTATATCAATGGCCCCTTACCAGCCTGAGAATAGCCCCCACCTGCTGTCGTAATTCTGACTTTAATATAACTCATCATTCTCCTCTGCTTGCACCGATCGCCGGCAGAGCATGGGAGAATGATGAGTGCCCGCCACCGGGGAACAGTGCTTATTGTAGTGCTTCTTCCCTCGTCCATGTGGTACTGATGCGGCACACGGGCAGCACATGGTTGCCCCACATGTGTCGCAAGTATTACACGACATACAGACACACGGACACGGATATCTCCGGTACCAGTTTTTCCGGTACTGGAAATATCAGGACGTGTGAAAGAGGCCTTAGGTAAAGAGGTCAACCATTTTCTCTTGTTCAGCTTTCCTTACAAACTGCCCAGAACTTCTGTCCATAAAATGCTGCTGATGGAGCGTCATTTGACCATACCAGTCTATTAGACTCCTCCAATTGTAAAACACCTCATAGTGGAAAGCTGTTTTCCTATTGGAGGAGGCTGCTGGACTGGTCTTAGAAAAGAGCTTATAAGTGCTACGTTCATTGTCTAGTAGATCGTCCACTGCTGATAGTCTGCAGCAGTGGTCAGTAATTTTTGAGAACACATAGGCTTTTTAACAATCTGTACATTGCAAAGATTTTCGATTTTACATCTAATTAAAGCTCTTGAATCCATATGTATAAATCTGGCTAAATACCATATTTTTTGGACTATAAGACGCACTCCCCCCCCGCTCCCCAAATTATGGGGGAAAATAGGAGTGCGTCTTATGGTCCGAATGTACTTATCGGTGAGGTTATGGCAGCGGCAGAGCAGAGTCACAGGAAGCAGTGTCCCTTCCTCAGAAGCCAGCGGCAGTAGAAGCAGTACGATGCTGTGGGCCTGGTGTCAGCTGTGAGGCAAAGGAGAGTGCATTACTTTACCGGCGGCCATTTCCCTGAAGCCGTGGGCTGCCGTAGGTGGTGCATGCACAGACTGGGATCTGAAAGATGGCTGCCAGAGGCGGTACTTGTGTGGATTAAGATCTTGGCCGCTGGGAAAGCAATGCACTCCACTCTGCCTCGCCGCCGACATCGGGCCCACAGCATTGCACCGCTAAGGCACCCCCTTCTCCCACCCAGGTCCCACAGCATTGCCACGCTCCTGCTGCCACTGTCTTTCTGAGGAACAAACCATGCCTACTGTGACGCCGCTCCGCCTCTACCTCCCCCCAGGGAAGATTCCTTAAATTCGGACTACAAGACAGACCCCCATCTCATAAAGTAAAAGCTATTTTTTTTCTTATTTCCCCTCTCCAAAATTTCATATGCTCCGTCTTATAATCTTATAGTCCAAAAAATATAGTAAGTTATTTACAGTATAACAAAATCTTATACAGTATTTCTTAGCTTTGAGGATGCCAGTAATCTTGACCAAATTCGCAACTACATTTGTTGAAATGTAGCCCCAAATTTGCAAGGAACCTCTGCCATGCTTCACTTTTCATTGCGGTAATAAAGTAGATCGTGTCACAACTGTATAATACAAAATCTGTAGGACAGAAAACATCATATATTACGCAGTCCTAGGCACAGTGTACAGAGAATGCCAAGAGTGTGCAAAGCAGTCATCAAAGCAAAAGGTGGCTACTTCGAAGAACCTAGAATATAAGACATAATTTCAGTTGTTTCACACTTTTTTGTTAAGTATATAATTCCACATGTGTTAATTCATAGTTTTGATGCCTTCAGTGTGAATGTACAGTTTTCATAGTCATGAAAATACAGAAAAATATTTAAATGAGAAGGTGTGTACAAACTTTTGGTCTGAACTGTAGGTCTTTTTATTAGGCTCCCCCTAACTGCTCTGTACCTGTGTTGTCGCACCTGATTTTTAGTATATGAATAAAATGAGCTTGGCACTCAAACCACATGATGTGAAGAAAATTTAATGCAGTAAACACATAGTACAAAATACAGACGTTTCGGTCATTAGGACCTTCCTCAGTGTACTATAACAAAAATATAAAACTACATTCATAAGTGTGAACAATATACAGTATACACATCCAAACTGAATAGTCAATCATAGTAGACATTAGGAAAATATTTATAGAGAGGATTTACTAACATTATGATCCATTAGATGGAAATCTCCTTTACTAAGAGTAAGGGTACCGTCACACAGTGGCACTTTGATCGCTAGGACGGCGCGATCCGTGATGTTCCAGCGATATCCTTACGATCTCGCTGTGTCTGACACACTCCTGCGATCAGGGACCCCGCTGAGAATCGTACGTCGCAGCAGATCGTTTGAAACTTTATTTCGTCGCTGGATCTCCCGCTGACATCGCTGAATCGGCGGC
The DNA here is from genome assembly GCF_032444005.1 of Ranitomeya imitator. Lineage (NCBI taxonomy): Eukaryota > Metazoa > Chordata > Amphibia > Anura > Dendrobatidae > Ranitomeya > Ranitomeya imitator. Next base: position 198,955,202 of record NC_091285.1, on the reverse strand, counting down.
GTGTGTGACGCCGATTCAGCGATGTCTTCACTGGTAACCAGGGTAAACATCGGGTTACTAAGCGCAGGGCCGCGCTTAGTAACCCGATATTTACCCTGGTTACCAGTGTAAATGTAAAAAAAAACAAACACTGCATACTTACCTTCCCGGTGTCTGGTCATGTCCCTCACCTTCAGCTTCCCGCACTGACTGGTGAGCGCCGGCCAGCCGTAAAGTACAGTGGTGACGTAACCGCTGTGCTTTCCGGCGCTCACTGTCAGTGCAGAGAAGCACAGTGCCGGGGGATGCGACAGGAATGTAAGTATGTAGTGTTTGGTTTTTTTTTACGTTTACGCTGGTAACCAGGATAAACATCGGGTTACTAAGCGCGGCCCTGCGCTTAGTAACCCGATGTTTACCCTGGTTACCAGGGGACTTAGGGATCGTTGGTCGCTGGAGAGCTGTCTGTGTGACAGCTCTCCAGTGACCACACAGCGACGCTGCAGCAATCGACATCGTTGTCGTATCGCTGCAGCGTCATTTTAGTGTGACGGTACCCTAAGGAATCCTGTTTATACGAATAGCCCTACAGCAATAAAGGGAAAGGGAAAAAATAAGGAAAAAGACCTACCCAACTGCTCTGTGACCAATTGAAAAGGTAAGGTAATACTAGTTGGACTCAGCGTCCCATAGGGTTATGTAATGTGGAGTAAATACAAACTGCATAAGTAAATATTGCTAAAAATTGGGTTAGTATCTGAACAGTTAGGTCGGTGTCACACTTGCAACTGCAATGCGAGAAACTTGCTCGAGTCTGTCACCTCAATACCCGACACTGCTGCCGACTCTCTGGACCACCCCCTGACGAAGGCATCAACAAAACGCACATTGGGGTGGACACAGGTGCTGCGGTGTCCCCCTGTTCTTCCTTTGGGTAAGACTCATTTCATTTGGTTCTTATTATTACATCCATTTTCTCAATGAAATACTTTCTCCAGCCATGTTCTGTGTTTTCTTACCCAGTACCATGTAACATTCTATATACTAGGGGTTAATGGTCTCTTGGCGCTAATATTTGTGTCTATGACAATTTTTGATGAATATTTATGTGATTTTATGAGACCAAACCGCATATATTCCTGCGTCTCAGCTTTGTAAGCACTTATGCATTTTCTTCCCCCATTTATCTGTTCTTTGTACCATTTTCAATAATGTTTTCAATTTTTATATTGTACTGGACTATTTTGATCTCCTTTTTTTTTTTTCTTTGTTATATCTGAAAAGTTAGGCCGGTGTCACACTTGCAACTGCAATGCGAGAAACTCGCGCGAGTCTCTCGCCTCAATACCCGACACTGTCGACAACACTCGGGACCGGAGTGTGCGGCTGCATGTATTTCTATGCAGCTGAACGCTCCGGTCCGAACCGCCGGCAGCTGCTGGGTATTGAGGCGAGAGACTCGCGCGAGTTTCTGGTGTTGCAGTTGCAAGACACCAGCCTTAGTGCCTAACCATGGATTAAGTGTTGCTTGAACCATCAACGGTTAAACACGGTATCTACCATTGGTAAAGGTTCTTGTATGTGCCTAAAGGTACACAGTGGATTAAGAGACTAGTACTGATCATGGACAATAATAGAATAGCATATAGTGGCTACCCATGTAAAGAGGAGTGCTGAACAGGCTATCAAAGCGGTATCCACTGCTGGTTGGCAGGTGGTAGTGGCTGAATAGTCGGGTAAAAAAGAGCTAGGGCAGGACTCAAGGTCTGCAGCACAGCCAAACTGTATGGCGCTATAGTAATGTGCCCAGACGTGATGTGACCGGATGTGACGCGATAGTGAGTTACGGTGTCTGGAAGTGAGTGGTATGTGTGTTCCACTTACAGGAAGGACAAGTTCCAGGAAATGATGTGTGTTCCTAAAATCGGAATATGTGTTCCACAGGCAGGAAGTGCATGTCCTAAAAGGAGTTATGAATTCCACGAGCAATTTTATGCATTCCACTATGTATAGATAGAATTAGCAAGGGTGAACATAGAAGAGTGCGTCTTGCAGTCGAGCAGGTAGCTAGGAATGGGGAAATCCGAGAGAAGAGACGTTGAGACAAGGGAACTTGTGGCTGAATTCAATATAAATGACTCTATAAAGAGGATACACAGAATTCGATACATATTATATGGCATATGAATAAAACGCATTTCTTAAGCAGCATAAAAAATCAACCAACTGAGACAATGCATTTGCTGGAACTATAACCCATGTGTGAAATGAATTGGGGATAGTAGATAAATAATGTTTAGAAGGGGAGTGTCCTATGGGAGTTGAAACTGTTGCAGGAAGGATAGTAAATCATACTCCCTGTATAAATGTTTTTGGGACAGCATCTGTAATTCATGTATCCATTAGGCCTCCCTATGTTTTAAGATGCGTATTGGATCGCCACCACGTCTTGGAGGGTGAACATTTTCAATCACTTGGAATTTTAATTGTGTTATGTTATGACCTGTGGAAATGAAGTGATGGGGTAATGGCAAACCAAGATAGATTCTTACATCTGATAGTTGATTTGTGTTTGAAACTCTATCTTTTATCGGTTAAGTCGTTTCTCCAATGTACAGGAGACCGCAGGGGCATTTGATAAGATAGATGACAAATGATGTATCACAAGTGAAGTAATCTTTGATGGAATATTTTTTGCCAGTGTAGGGATGGTGAATCACATTACATTTAAGTACGTTATTACACTGGTGTCACTGAAGACAGGGAAATGTGCCAGTTTTAGGGGTCTGCAAGAAACATTTATGAGAATAGCGTTCTGTACCTATGTCTGCCCTAACTAAGTAAGTGTCTAAAATTTGGTGCCTGTTTGAAGCAAGGTAGAAATGGTTCTTTGAACTTCTGAACATCTGGATGGGCTGTTTGTAAAATGTTCTAATGTTTCCTGGAACATAAAATAATTTTGGTAAGGACCAATTTAAGACGTTCTAGGCATACTGTAAGTCAATTTTATCTGAATCCATCCCTGATGCAGTTAGTAGATGGTGTACAGATTTGAAAGCCTTGAGTGTGCGGGATGGATGTGTATAGGTCCTAACATCTAATGAAACCAAAATAGCTTCCTTGGGAATGGAACTCAAGTTTCTAATGATTTTGAGGAAGGCCCAAGTGTCCAGTAAGAAAGATGGAGTTGTCTGGATAAGTGGGGTGAAAATTCTTTCTAGAAAAATTGAAAGTAATGAGAGAATGGAGTCAGTAGATGCCATTATCGGTCTGCCTGGGGGATGTTCCAAGTTTTTGTGAATCTTGGGTAGTATATAGAATACCGGTGTAATGGGATGTCTTTGTGTAAGAAATTCACATGTCTTCGTGTTAATAATGCCAAGAGTGGTGAAACTTAGTAGGACCCCAAAGATCAGTCCCTGTATTTCATGTGTAGGGTCTCTGGGTAGTTTATGATATATCGTATCATTCAGTTGCCTGTGGACCTCTTGGAGATAGTCTGATCTATTTATAACCACAATGGCTATCCATTGATGAAATTGGAAGGGTAATGTAACTTACCCCTATTCATGCTGAACCATAGATTCTGAAAAGCATTCTCCACAAAATATATAGCAGTCTGTAATGCATGTGAGCCTTGGGGGGGTTTGCAGGTACTCTTGGTCCTAAGGCCCAGACTGGCAGCTGTTAATTGTTTAACATTGTCAGTGGCACTGGATTGTGGCACATTAACTGCTGGTATATGGGAGAAATGTACCTTTAGTCTGAGATTGCGATAGAAACGTTGAAGTTCCATCTCAAGATTAAAGGTTTTACATTTGTACATTGGGCAGAAGGATAACCCTTTCTACAATACATTATGGAGCGCCCCCAGACACAGGGCCACAGGTTACTCGGTACCGTTCCTTTCTGTCTCAGTTCTGGGGTTGTCACGGTGGCTGGACCCGGTCCGTGACCCTGCAAAGGGGCGTCCAATAAAAGGGGTGATGATAGTTTGTCAAGGTTTCGTGATGCCACCTGTGGTATTCGGTCAGGATGACCGACGCTGCTTGGGGTCCGCTGGGGTGGTGTGATGGCAGCTAGATGGTATACCTTCCCACAGGTGAAGTGTGTCCCCAGGCCTTCCCAGTAATGTAGATGGCGATGGTGTGAGGTGCAGTCAATAACGAGGACACAAGGTTGCAGTCTCTTTACCTCTTTACTGAAGACTTTAGGATCCTCAATCCAGAACACGGTTAACAGGGCTGTCTGAGACCGGCCGGTCCGAAGGCACATCCAGAGTTCCCTTTGCAGGTGGAAATCGTTGCCTACCACTAGCGCCTGTGTGTTGTAGTGCTTCCCTGCTGAGCATTCGGGATAGTCCTCACAACTTCTGCTCTCGTTCATTCTAATTAGTTCCAGTTCTTTCTAGTTCTCCGTCCCCCAGGTATGTTATGGCTAGGACGCACCCGTTTGACGGGAAAGCTCAAAGTTCTTCCGGGACCCTAGAGACACCCCTCTCCACGCTTTGCCCCCTATGTCTGCTTAGGTGATGTAAGGTAGACAGCCAACCTATAATTAACTGTCCTGCGGAGTTTGTAGTAAGGCATAGAGTCAGTTACTTCCTCGGTGTTCTGGCCACCGGCTACGCGTCTCAGTAGGATGTTGCCGTTCTCCGGGCACGACTCCTACTGGCTCTCCTTTGTGCTTGATCTCGTTTCTCACTGTCCACAATATCCTTCGCTTCGTGTCTCTTTGTTAGGATACCGCCGCGGGTGGTGCAGGCGCGGTTCTGTAACGTTCTGTTCTAGTCGCTAGGTACCTGCCAGGTTCCCACGCCTGACAGGGACCCCCCTGAATCTTCCCCCGCAACACCCCCTGCCACGGGATGTTGCCAGGTCAAAACCCAGTCAGCTTCTGACTAACTTCCTATCCAACCCCTAGTTTTACCAGTGTGAGGAGTGGCCTAATAAATAAAACCTTTTGCTCCCCCAAGTGGCCGGAGTGTGAAGTGTAATGTGTGCTGGTGATACATGGTCAGATTAACTCCTTTAGTGCCATCAGACGTACCATAAATCCCCTTAGTGGCAGAGCGATACTACTGCAATGACCAGGTATATGGGGCGCTGCACATTACATTCCGCGATTCCCAGTGATCTTGATGAAATATTAACAACTAGAGGACAGGTACCTGGGGGCGGGTCACTCGGGCTAGGTCCATATTGTTTCTTGTGTTGGTTATCTCATCTGTCCTCTTCATTTTGTGAATTTCTTCCGTAGGCCTAATAAAACAACTGGCTCTGGAGAATGGGTCCCATCTCTTTAAATGTGAACCAGAGGTAGAGGTTTCGTTGGAAGATCTGTTCATTGGTCTTGTGAAGTTTATGCTGGATGTGTATCTGTCTCGACATTGATATACTCTACCTTGTTTGTTAAACCGCATAAGAATGTAGAACAGGACGGCACTAGAGCGATACTATTGTCAGGAATCAGGACTAAAAATAGGATCCAGAGCGTTTAGGCATCACGCATGCTATGGGGTAATGGTGCTCTGCATATTAAATGAAAGCCAGTAGTCCATATATGCACATAGAAAAGAAAATATGCGGCACTCACCCCAATTCAGCAGTGGAAAGCGTGAACTTTAATGGAAAACATAAACAGATACAAAAATCCGTTAAAACATCAGGTAAGCAGGAGGGTGCGGTGTTGGAGCTTGGACATTTGAAGCTCATCCTTTAAATTGCAGTCTGCAAAAAACTCCACCGCACCCTCTCGACCTGCTAAAATACCGTGGTTTTCCAATCCTGCACTCTCAGTGGAATCCATCTTTTCCATATTATCATCCATGATGAATAAATAATAGTCCTTAATATGAGAGTTAGAATCAAGGTTTAACTCTCTATTTGTATCAACCAAACCTGTGCTCTGTCACCAACAAAATAATGATAAACCGCATAAGAATGTAGAACAGGACGGCACTAGAGCGATACTATTGTCAGGAATCAGGACTAAAAATAGGATCCAGAGCGTTTAGGTGTCACGCATGCTATGGGGTAATGGTGCTCTGCATATTAAAGGGAACCTGTCACCCCGAAAATCGTGGGTGAGGTAATCCCACCGGCATCAGGGGCTTATCTGCAGCATTCTGTAATGCTGTAGATAAGCCCCCGATGTTACCTGAAAAAGGAGAAAAAGACGTTAGATTGTACTCACCCAGGGGCGGTCCCGCTGCTGGTCAGGTCGGATGGGCGTCTCCAGTCCGCTCCGGCGCCTCCTATCTTCTTTCCATGACGTCCTCTTCTGATCTTCAGCCACGGCTCCGGCGCAGGCGTACTTTGCTCTGCCCTCTTGAGGATAGTACTGCAGTGCGCAGGCGCCGGAAAGGTCAGAGGCCCGGCGCCTGCGCACTGCAGTACTTTGTCTGCCCTCACCAGGGCAGAGCAAAGTACGCCTGCGCCGGAGCCGTGGCTGAAGATCAGAAGAGGACATCATGGAAAGAAGATAGGAGGCGCCGGAGTGGACCAGAGACGCCCATCCGACCTGACCAGCAGCGGGACCGCCCCTGGGTGAGTATAATCTAACATCTTTTTCTCCTTTTTCAGGTAACATCGGGGGCTTATCTACAGCATTACAGAATGCTGCAGATAAGCCCCGGATGCCGGTGGGATTACCTCACCCGCGATTTTCGGGGTGACAGGTTCCCTTTAAATGAAAGCCAGTAGTCCATATATGCACATAGAAAAGAAAATATGCGGCACTCACCCCAATTCAGCAGTGGAAAGCGTGAACTTTAATGGAAAACATAAACAGATACAAAAATCCGTTAAAACATCAGGTGATGTTACCTGATGTTTTAACGGATTTTTGTATCTGTTTATGTTTTCCATTAAAGTTCACGCTTTCCACTGCTGAATTGGGGTGAGTGCCGCATATTTTCTTTTCTATGTGCATATATGGACTACTGGCTTTCATTTAATATGCAGAGCACCATTACCCCATAGCATGCGTGACGCCTAAACGCTCTGGATCCTATTTTTAGTCCTGATTCCTGACAATAGTATCGCTCTAGTGCCATCCTGTTCTACATTCTTATGCGGTTTATCATTATTTTGTTGGTGGACAGAGCACAGATTTGGTTGATACAAATAGAGAGTTAAACCTTGATTCTAACTCTCATATTAAGGACTATTATTTATTCATCATGGATGATAATATGGAAAAGATGGATTCCACTGAGAGTGCAGGATTGGAAAACCACGGTATTTTAGCAGGTCGAGAGGGTGCGGTGGAGTTTTTTGCAGACTGCAATTTAAAGGATGAGCTTCAAATGTCCCAGCTCCAACACCGCTGTTGTGAATTCTGTTATCGAACTCCCTCCTGTGGTCATGAATGGTACTTCGGCGAGTTCTGTCCATGGACTCCCTCTGGTGGCTGTGAGTGGAGCTGCTGCTTCTGAGGTTCCTTCCACAGGTGACGTAGGTTATTCTTTGGCTGGCTGCTCTATTTAACTCCACTCAGATCGTTACTCCATGCCAGCTGTCAATGTTCTTGTACTGGTTCAGTTCGCTCTTGGATCTTTCTGGTGACCTGTTTACTCCAGCAGAAGCTAAGTCCCTGCTAGTTAATTATTTGTTCATTGTTTCCTTGTCCAGTTGGCTATCATGATTTTTCCTTGCTAGCTGGAAGCTCTGGGATGCAGAGTGGCACCTCCGCACCGTGAGTCGGTGCGGAGGTCTTTTTGCACACTCTGCGTGGTCTTTTTGTAGTTTTTGTGCTGACCGCAAAGATACTTTTCCTATCCTCAGTCTGTTTAGTAAGTCTGGCCTCCCTTTGCTGAAACCTGTTTCATTTCTGTGTTTGTGACTTTCATCTTAACTCACAGTCAATATATGTGGGGGGCTGCCTTTTCCTTCGGGGAATTTCTCTGAGGCAAGGTAGGCTTTATTTTCTATCTTTAGGGCTAGTTAGCTCTTAGGCTGTGAAGAGGCGTCTAGGTCGTGTTAGGTACGCTCCACGGCTATTTCTAGTTGTGTGATAGGATTAGGGGTTGCGGTCAGCAGAGCTCCCACTTTCCAGAGCTTGTCCTGTGTTAGTTTAACCATCAGGTCGTTCCGGGTGCTCCTAACTACCAGGTCCATAACACACCGCACCCTCCTGCTTACCTGATGTTTTAACGGATTTTTGTATCTGTTTATGTTTTCCATTAAAGTTCACGCTTTCCACTGCTGAATTGGGGTGAGTGCCGCATATTTTCTTTTCTATGTGCATATATGGACTACTGGCTTTCATTTAATATGCAGAGCACCATTACCCCATAGCATGCGTGACGCCTAATCGCTCTGGATCCTATTTTTAGTCCTGATTCCTGACAATAGTATCGCTCTAGTGCCGTCCTGTTCTACATTCTTATGCGGTTTATCATTATTTTGTTTGTGGACAGAGCACAGATTTGGTTGATTCAAATAGAGAGTTAAACCTTGATTCTAACTCTCATATTAAGGACTATTATTTATTCATCATGGATGATAATATGGAAAAGATGGATTCCACTGAGAGTGCAGGATTGGAAAACCACGGTATTTTTGCAGGTCGAGAGGGTGCGGTGGAGTTTTTTGCAGACTGCAATTTAAAGGATGAGCTTCAAATGTCCAAGCTCCAACACCGCACCCTCCTGCTTACCTGATGTTTTAACGGATTTTTGTATCTGTTTATGTTTTCCATTAAAGTTCTCGCTTTCCACTGCTGAATTGGCGTGAGTGCCGCATATTTTATTTTCTATGTGCATATATGGACTACCTTGTTTGTAATCTTCAGTTTCTCTCAAGAATTTATTCCTTTTCTTACCGTCAGTATCACGTCGATGTTGGTCAATGGTTGTGTCACGATATGGTATGAAATATCATAAGTAGTTCTCTTGCTAGCCTGAATGGGCTAAGCCCCCTTCTTGGAGTAACAGTTTGTAGCTGCAAATTCCTGGCTTTCCTTCTCTGAGAGTATGGGGGAAGAGAGGTTTTATTGCCGCATGGAATTTACAACTGGCATTTCCTGTGTAAGCTCTTGTTCAGCTATAAGGGAAGTAGAAACTTCAAGAATCCATGAAAGATTCTTTGTTTAGTTTTTGTTAGATATTAGGCAAACGATTTAAGCTAGGAACATGAAAATATATATTCGTAGTCTCACTCGGTGTATCTACACATCCCATGAAACTCGGGTTTCTAACTCCATCTGGTAAAGAAGTAGGGTTTTCTCTGTAAATATGTATCCCAGATAGGACATATTTGATCTCATTAGAATGCTCACGTTAATCCGAGATGAATTATGAGTATGTTAGGACTCTGGCGTGTTTTGTAGTGAAGTTATAGAAATCAGAGGAAATAGTTTAAAGTTTACTCAGAATGTAGAGAGAGGAGGGTCTGGATAAGCCAGCCCTTCTGTGATGTCAAAGCCTTAAGGTATTAAGTTTGTGGCAGGAGCCCCAGCTCTGGCTCTTCTGCTGATGTCTCCTTCTGGACTGCTTGTCTTCTGAAGCCAGCAGCACGTCCAAATGAGCTGGGACATATGGAAAAACTCCACTAGCCTGGATGCCTGTCATGCTTTAAACATGTGAGTGTTGCTTTTCTCATTTATTCCCTTTATGTTATAATTACCCATGTACATATTTGCAATTGTCTCATTTGTAACTTCTTTATAAAATATTTTTGATAACGCACTGCCTAATTTTGAATGGGATATACTATTATATGTTAGTTCTTCTCCATGCTCTAAAAACCGTACCCTAAGTCTTCTGAAGGGAAAACGCTACTGTTACTGTTGAGTTGGGTTAGCTTTGGACCCGTTTAATCGAAGCTGGTGGCAGCGAAAGTGTGCTGACTGTTGGATTATGCTGAAGCAACTGCGGGTTTGATAATTATTGTTCCTGCCTGAGTGGGAGTAGTTATCGCGTCGCTGCAGCGTGCCCAATAGCCAGTACATAGCAGGCAGCCTTTCTGGCGACTAATTACCCAGGGTGCAGTACCTAATCTGACCTGAGAGTAAGGGGGGCGCCAGAGAGCTGCAAGTGTTAAGTGGAACTGTAAGCGGGATATACATAAATCCCTGCAGTTCGTGGTATATAGAAAAGCAGTGGGATACCTAGAATAAGCCCCTGCTGTAAACTAAGAGGTCAATAGCCTTGTGTGTGGTTTTTCATCACATCGTGGAGTGGAGGGATAACTAAGATAAGCCCCCCTGCACATGTGATAGCCGTCTGTTGGCCTAAAGTCACCTCAATCCGTGACGTAGGGGTGACGGTCACGGTGTGAATCCTGACCCATTGGTGACAGCGGTCAGGGGAATCGTGACAGGTTGCCTTAATCTTGTCCATCAGAATATTTAGTTCTTCCGCAGATCTGGCAGCCGCTAGTTGGGTTTCAATATTGGTTCTTTGTCCTTTAGTGGAGATGATGGCTTTCTGCAGATACTCTGTGTCAGGACCATAACATCAAAAGAACATTTATTAAGAGTCATGGTCATAAGATCAAAAGAACATTTATTAAGAATTTGTTCAAATTTTAAACAGTATTCTGGCTGATCACTGAAAAGAGTTGGACAAATGGGGACCCTCAAATCTCTGGTGATCCTCTGGACTCTGTGGTATTCAGTCAAAGTAGCACAATAGAGTTCAATATTGGTGTGGCGGAGTAGCTCCCATTCTAGGTCTCTCCCTCGGGTTTCCTTAAGGGAGACTTTTAGAAAGTCACTGGACATGTGAGATTGGGCGATAATGTTAGATTTTTCCTCTGTGTTATAAGAGAAAATATGATATGGGCAGTGTGCTCAACGCATAGGATAGATTATAGTAAAGTAGACCTTGGTACAACTGTAATAGGTGCTCAAGTAGGGTCCCAGACCGTAGTATATAAGTAAAATGAACTTGGCACTCAAACCGGATGATGTGAAGCAAATGTAATGCAGTCCACACATAATACAAAATACAGACATTTTCTTTTATTTTTTGTTATAGTACACTGAGGAAGGTCCTAATGACCGAAATGTCTGTATTTTGTACTATGTGTGGACTGCATTAAATTTTCTTGACATCATTCGGTTTGAGTACCAGGTTCATTTGACTGACTATTGCTTGTGGACACTCATTATTGTACCTCTCGACAGCGAGCAAACTGCCTTCTGTTTTGGCAAAACACTTCACATTTTGACACATCAGTGTAGAGCACTGGCTGCCATATTTCTGCACACCAATTCGTATATGTTCATGCATACGTAAGCCGCTTGGCTTTATTTTCAAGTTAGTTTTTTGGCTATAATTATTCCATGAAGACCACTTAGGCCAGAGTTGTCCAAACAGTAGACGTATGTAATAGGGTCAAACTAGTTTTTGCCAGTTCTGAGCTAAAAATACTGCATGACATTTTCTGATTTCAAAGGGAAGTATGCATGATATATTGTTCATCTTCTAAACACACTTATGGCTGCTATACTATATATATACTATATGGCTGCTATATACATACATACATATTCTAGAATACCCGATGCATTAGAATCGGGCCACCATCTCGTCTCAAATAACCTTACAGTAGATAATGAGTCATATCTTTGGGTATTAGTCACAAGCCTAGGTCAGATTATAACAATAAAGGTTCTTATTAAATGAAAGCTAGCTAATATCTTGAAAACTGGAAATGTAACAATTTTATAACTTTCTAGTGAATGATTTGTTTTTGTGGATACCAGAATACCACTTTAAAAAAAATCTGAAATCAGCCTGGAATGTTCTAAAATAGGAAAAATGCATACTCGCCTTTTCGATTTCCTGCAGCTCTTGTTCAGATACTTTCAGGTGTTCAGGTGTCCTGCTGGTCACTCTGCATCTCCAAAGTTAAAGAAGCACTCCCATCTACATTTTTTTAATTTAACGTGTATATGTATGTATGTAACAAGATGTGAGTATATTAATATACTCGCCTACCACCACTCCCTCCAGGATCCAGCGCCGTTCTTCTCCTCTTTTCAGTGACAGCACCACTCTGCAGAGACTCTTTAGGTCTTTGTAAGCCTATGGCGCTTCAGAACGAGGTTCCCTAGGCTTTCAATGTAAAATAGACCAACGGCTCATACACAGAGTGAGCCAACTAGTTGAAATTGCGCTGATATCACTCAAAATGGGTCTGGATACCGAAGAGAGCAGCAGTAGGTGAGTATATTAATACACTCACACCACAGTACCTACACATATACATACATTTAATTAAAAATATATAGATGGAAGTGCTTCTTTAATTTGGCTGCAGTGACCCCTGGCTGGAGGGCACATAATCAGCTGCAGAAAGTACAGAGATCTATGACTGCTTTTTTTTTTAACTTTGAAAACATTCAGCCTTTCAGGGGTAGTTTGTGCTCTGTAGAAAGGAGAAGTCTGATCTTGGGTTGTATATATAACAATTTTTTACTGGGATTTGCATACGTAGACACAAAGATATATATTAACGCCTGTGGTTAATAGTAAGTGGTGAGAGCCATGGCTGTGTATATGGATCTAGTCTAGGGTTAGCATAATGAAGAGTCTGTTTTACATAAATAGGTCAGGCATGTTATCTCAAGGAGAATATTTTCCCTCTGAATGTCACATTTTTGGAGGAAGTGTTTTTCTCCTAGAGCTGTGAGAAGATGAGCATTTGCGCATGTTTATTCCTAATATTTTTGATCTCTTCAATTTTGGTAAATCTGTTAAGATAATTGTATATAAACATACATGGTATGCATGAACTTTGCACAACTTGTAGAAATATGATTACTTTTTTGGATTTTTTTTAAAATAAAACGTTATAATTTGATGCAAATTTGGCTGAAGGCACTCATTTAAAGTGCTCCGTGGCATTTTCACAACATAGAAGTTGTCTAATATTGTAAAATGCATTACGTAAGTATGGGAGTATTATATCTTTTTTTTTATTATAATTCAGTCCATGTTACTGTTCGGGTTCGGCCCCCCGAACACCGGGTGTTTGTTGCGCTGTCATTTGCATGACAGCGCGGAAAACACTGCTTCTGATTGGCGTTAAAATCATTATCTCTGACTAGACAGCCATGGTTCCCACTCTGTCAACTGACAGTGTGAACCTGCAGCTGTGATCGGAGGTAAAAAGTTTACCTTCAGTCACTGGCATCGGCTGATTGGACTACTGCTCCGATTAGCCTACGCCTGCTACCACTAATAAAAGCAAGAGCAGGTGGTTGATGGGAGAATTCATCAGTTTGTGCCTGGGCTCTAAATAAATAATTACATTTAAAAAACACGGCTTGGGTTACCCTGTATTTTTGATAACCAGCCAGATAAAACTGGATATCAAGAATAGAGGGCTTTCCACATTATGTTTTTAATTATTTAAATAAATGATTTAAAAAAAAAACGGAGTGGGGTCCCCCTAATTTTTGACAACCATCCAAGCTAAAGCAGACATCTGGGGGCTGGTATTCTCAGGATGGTAAGGAGCCATGGATGTTGGCCTCCACCAGCCTAAAAATAGCAGTTCGCAGCCGACCAGAAAAGGCACAACTATTAGATGCGCCAATTCTGGTGCTTTGCCCGGCTCTTCCCATTTGCCCTGTTGCAGTGGCAAGTGGGGTTCATATTTGTGGGGTTGATGTCACCTTTGTATTGCTGGTGACATCAAGTCCAGAATAGACTACCTCACAAGGTGCAATTTGAAGTGGCCCACGCAGTCCTCTGATCTGAACATCACTGAAAATCTGTGGCTAGACCTCAAAATAGCAGTGCATTCTCGTCCTTGCGGTCATCAAAGGGGTTTCGGAGAGATTAGTGGCTAAATTGCGTCATCCGAGTAGTACTTTACGCAGTGGGCGTTGAATGACTTTCCTGTTACATGACATCCCTTTAGTGCCTGCACTCCTTTATTGGACATGCGCATTTAGGAGACAGTCCTATCTTCCCAATCCATGAGCATCCTTTCCCTCTATAATCAGGAAGTGAATTTGAGCAGCCATTTAAAGCAACCCCAGCTATCACAGGACACAGCAGCATCAGACAGCATTTCTTGGTCACTTTTTTCATGGCCTCCTGAAGAACCATTACAGGGAGTGGAGACATGTCGAGACCATAACCTTTGATATCAACTAAGGGTAGCACATCTAGTATCTTTTCACTTTATTTATTAGTCTTGGCTAATGTAGACTCGGTCCCTTTTTCTCATATCTGGGAAGTATTAAACGCTAAGCCATTTTGAAAATTATTGTCACACCTCTGTATGGTGATGCACGATCCTTGTGCTGTTACAAAATTCATTAGGAGTTACATGATATATTTTTGGTGGAGGGATATCTATTGCCATGCGTACATTCTCTGCCATATCAATTTTTTGGATCTACCCATGATTGTTTAACGGACTATGGTGACATATAATATATGTCATATTTTTGTATAGTATGTCTTGTGTTATTTTGTGGTGAAGCACACATGTTTGAGAGATGATCTATAGAAATGATCTGGGAATAATAGTGGTAGTCAATTAGGATTTTTCTAGTTTTTTTTAATGCATATCCGTTAAGGTATTCCTATTTTAAATTAGGTTCTTTTTTTCAATTTTAGACCGGACACTTAGCTAGCCCTACCCTACTGGTATTCAGCAACATGGGCACATGTTACCATTGCCCGCTAGCTACAAATCTGGTACATAGTAATCTATTTTATACATAAATGAATTATCAGATGCATGGGGCTGAACTATAATGGTGCATGAACAAAGGATAACATTTTAAGAAAAAAACAACAGATTTTACTTTCTTCTTCTTCTGTTCTTTAAATGAGTTGAACAAGATTTAAAAATACGATAGTTTTCTTTCAAAACAGAGCTACACTTGTCCTTATCGGTATGAGCTGCAATACAAAGTAAAACCCACAAACAGTGTTTGCAGAAATTAGTAGCCATAGTTTTCTTATTCTGTTTAAATGGACTGGTGGTCAAGTATATGCACCAGTACTTAATGCTATGACTATAGAACTGCTACTAGAGATAGCCAAGTGCTGTAAGTGCTTGTAAGGAGGAAGGCCGGGCTGTGGGTACCTGTATTGAGCTGGGTCCGGAGCTGTCAAAGCTGTGTCCCATGTTGCCTGGGGGAAGGAATAGGGGACCGGACAGGCCCCATGACCTGGGAAGAGGAGGTGTGTCTAGACAGAATAAAGAGCAGAAAGTATGCGAAGGGGCAGACAGTTTCCCGCCGTCACGGAGAGTGCAGGAGGGTGAGCTGTGCGCTCCACACACAGAGCAGCAGCGCCATGACGCATTGCGGTGGAGACCTCCTGGACACTTCAGTAGGGTATTGAGAGTGGAAAGCGCCGTGCGCCTGGAAGAGTGTAAGACCGCACTTGTGCAGGAGAACATGAGCCGGTTACAGGATGTTAAGTTGCGGCCCCCCAGCTGGACAGCACACATCAGCCCACATTTGATACAGGGATCTCTGCAGCTCTCTTTACTTTAGCTGTACAGGCTTATGGACTAGGGGCTCAACAGGCAAAACCAGAGACCGCCCGTTGCCAAAAGTTGGACCATTAGTTTTAGGACCCCATCTGGGGACACTGCACCGGCCGTTGCCAGTACTACAACCCCCAACTGATCATCTGCGGCTGAGGAACCTAAGGGCACGGTAAGTTTGATAACTGGCTTGTGGTTACAGTATAACTTTCTCTTTCAATTTAACAATTATGTCTCTGGGAGGAGCCTCGTCATCGTACCAAATTAAATTGTCAGTCTGTTAATGGAGCACCCGCTAGCGCCCTGGGGCACTCGGGCCGGGTCCAGTGGTCGTTAAAGGGGTGGTCACGGTGGCAGTGACCCGGTATGTGGCCCTCGGCATCCAAGTAAAAGGAAAGGACTTTAAATGGGTTATTTGAATAAACTTCTCCTCTGCTCCTTCCTCCTTCACACTCTCTACAGACTCCACTAACTCCTACTCCAAGCCAGAACATATATCTAGAGAAGCTCCCCTGTAACCGGGTCCAGAGCTCTCCCTTTTGGCCTGGAGTCAAAACATGATGCATGTACAGATTACCTGTTAAAGGCATCACCCTCCCCGAAAGGAAGGCAATACCACTGTGGTACCCGAACTCCTGGGGTGCCACACTGACCCTTGCTCTGCCTCCATTGCGTCACTGCATCCCGCAACCTGCTTACATACTCACCATAAGATCCATAGAGGCCCATTCAATGAGCAAATTATCACTTATTTTATGGATAGATGATAGCTTGCTAACTTCAAGCTCTTTGATTTTAGCTCAACGTATTTTTTTGTATTAGGCCTACCAAAATTTGAGGAGCTGTGTTCAAAAATATGTAAAGGTGACATTGAAATATTATTCTTTATGAGGTTTCAAAATTTATGTTTTGATCCAAAATTCTGGAAACAAATAGAATTTGATGAAAAATAAAAACATTTATTACATGGGGCACCTGGGTAATAAACAAGATCACTGGACACCATGCTGCTCTCTATTAAGTGAAGTTCATGACAAGAATACTTCATGGGGTCAAAGCCAAATTAAAAATGTATCCTTTCTTTCGTCGTAGCTTTTCACTAACTGCCAAATCTATGGAGACTCAAGCTTAACTCATTGATGTAGACTGCTTATATAGCCCTAAATGATTGCCAGGGATCATTCCAACTGTGCACAATATAGCTTCTGCAGCTACCATATCACATTACTCATCAAGATGGTAGCTTCTTCACCGTAGACCAGATTAGTATAGATTTGGAGCAAGCAGAATCTGTTCTTCTCCCTTTCTAAGCTCCGTAAGTAATGAGATTTCCGCTAGAAAGAAGGTAAAGGGGATAACTGATATATCTTTGTAATAGTCTACATTTCTAAATACTGTATCTCTTTTCTCCGCAAGCCCCCATTGGACTAAGGGTCTATTAGTATTATACGATCTGTTAAATGACTGGCAATCAGTACATATTTGCTGATAAGGTCATTTAATAGACTGCTGAGACAGACAGTCCAAATAATTGTTACCAACTAGCTTGTGCACTAAGTGTGTCCTGCAGAGGTGAGATTCTATGGTCTATCCCCAAGCAGCAGGTAGTTTATTATGCTAATTTAGAGTTTCATTGTCTGCCTTTGTCCACCTGTATGTCCTACCTGTGTCTTTGACTCTCTGGTCAGCTGCAGCAAAAGGGGAGTGTTACCTGGTGACTACCAGCGGCAAAGCCTATCCTCACCATGAGAGGCTCTAGTGAATAACTACTAGTCATTTAGTTATTCCTCTCCAAGGTAAACCAGGCCCGTGGCACAGTGGGTCCTCACCCACCACTGTTGCAATAATATTATATGCACACAGCGATCAGTAATAGATCATTCTCTGTACATGGGTTGCTATTGTTTACACTGAATGATGTACTGCAGAAATTAATGATCTTTTAGGCAGACCATGACTATAAAGGATCAAAGAAAGGGTAAAAAACAGAGATAAGCAGGTACGGATTGGGGCTGAAATTCAGTCCTGGCATTTGAAATGACACAGGTCCATGTTGTCCCCGTCCCCATGAACTAGATGTGCATATATTACTAAAATTACCCTGGATGGAGGAAAGGAAGATTTTCTACAAGACCAATACACTCCCCGACAGAAGTTATGTCACTTATTCATGTTAAGTATATAAAAGCTTATAACCTGACGTTAAATTCATCCATTGGTTGTATAAATTATTCTTTTGAAAGCTGAAACCTTCCAAAATGTGGTTTAGGTTAAGAAAATAAATTGGCATCAATGCAGAAATATTGATCAGTTAATGGACACAGAATGGTCAGATTTTGGCAAAACAAAAGTTTTGTCGCCCACAGAAAGTAATGTGATATTCAATCAAATAATTAATTTAAAATACAAATATATGTTGAATAACATTGGTGAATGAAGTTGTGGTGCTATTAGAGTCATATTTAATATTTTGGATGACTTCCATGAGCTTGAAGGACTGCATCCATGCTGTTCAACAACGATTCATACAATTTATTAATGAAGTCATCAGGAATAGCAAAGAATGCAGTCTTACATGCCTCCCAGAGTTCATCTAGATTCTTTGATTTTGTCTTCTAAGCTTCCTCTTTCATCCTACCCCAAACATGCTCAATGATGTTCATGTCTGGTGACTGGGCTGGTCAGTCCTTGAGCACCTTGATCTTTTTTGCCTGGAGGAACTTTGTTGTAGAGATGGATGTATGAGATGGAGCACCATCCTGCTGCAGAATTTGACCCCTTTTATGATTTGGAATATAAGAGGTAGCTAATACTTCCTGATATTTTAGGCTATTGATATTGCCTTCCACCTTGCAAATGTTTCGCTCACCCCCATACTGAATGTAACCCCAGACCATGATCTTTCCACCACCAAATTTAACTGTTTTCTGGGTGTATTTTGGATCCATACGGGCTCCAGTAGGTCTCCTGCGGTATTTGCGGTAGCTGTGGTGTAATTCTACCAAAGATTTATCAGAGAAATCCACCTTCTGCCACTTTTCCAGCGTCCATCTGTTTAGCAGGCTGTGGGACTTTGCAAATGCCGCACAGTTTTTATTTGCCTTTTGTTTAGTGCTGGCTTCTGGGCACTGATTCGACCATGGAGGCCATTTCGAGACAGAATCCTACAAACTGTTCTAGTTGACACAGGGACTTGAGATGACCAGGCCTGTTGGAGCTCTGCTGCAGTGGAAGAGGGGCTTGCTTTGGATTTTCTAACCAACAAACGTTCCTCCTGAGCAATTGTTTTGTGGGGTCTGCCGGACCTGGGCTTGTCAAACACATCTCCTATGTCTTCACATCTTTTTTTAATTCTTTGTACTTGATGCTGAGACACATTAAAGGTGCCAGCCACCTCTGCAGTGGATCTGGTCTTCAGCCTCTTGATAATCCAGGCTTTGGTGGCAGGGTGGATTTTTGGCATGTTGTCACAGCTCAAGTTGCAGTTCAAGTGAAGGTCTGGGGTGGGTCTGGGGTGCTGGGTTTCTTTTTATACACACACACTAATTAACCAATCATTTACTGAGCACAGGTGAGGATGTAAACTAGGATTGGGTGCATTATATTACCAGGCGACAAAACTTTTGTCTTGCCAAAATCTGACCATTCTGTGTCCATTAACTGATCAATATTTCTGCATTGATGCCAATTTATTTTCTTAACCTAAACCACATTTCGGAGGGTTTCAGCTTTCAAAAGAATAATTTATACAACCAATGGATGAATTTAACGTCAGGTTATAAGCTTTTATTTACATAACATGGATGAGCGACATAACTTCTGTCAGGGAGTGTATTTCTAATCATACCCATGGCCTGCTGGGGTAAGTGACGGAGTCAGCAACTTTATGCTCCATCACAACTCTTAACAGTATGGGTATCTTGAGAACACTGATTCTGTTAACAACGTAGCAGACAAGGCAGCCCACAACCAGACAGGCCCTTCTGGCATTTGCCAGAATTGCCGGATGGCCAGTTCGGCCCTGGAGGTAAGCTTGCTGGAAACATAATTGTTTAGGCCAATCAATCAATTGTTTATCAATTGTTTTATATAATTGTTTAATTGATTAGAAATATTAATTGCTTAACCTTAATATAATGTTAGTTTTACTCTGATACATTTCGAAAGTATTTTATAAATGGTAACCAAGAAATGTGCTAGTCACTGTTATGGTCTTAGAAAGGTGAAAAGGCATTAATATACAATTTCCACTATACTTGGTATGACTAACAGAGATAGAGAAAGCCACTATTAGGCTTCATTGCTATACCGGTATTTACCTTTGACAAGTTCACTATTATTTTCTTGTTATATGCCAACGTTTAGCATTGATACATTTTGTGACCCTAGTCAAGTCATGAGTCAGAAAACAAGACCCACCAAATGTCTTCTATTGGATTTTCACTTTTGGCAAATCTGAGCAGTCCCAATATTCTTTTGAACCTCCCTCCAGACATCTGTAAGTCTCTATATGGCGACTTCCACCCCAGAGCATTGAGAAATAATCCTGGAAAATTCGCCAACATGGGAATGAAAACCATAAATACGGAAGAAAGGTGAGATTATGGTAGATTGATTTACTTGACTGTTAAAAACAAACTCAGCGAATGGTAAAAATGGAGACCAGTCCTCCTGTCGAGCAGCCACAAAGCACCTTAAAATTTGTTCCAAAGATTGATTTGTCCTCTCAGTCTGACCATTAGTTTCAGAGTGATAAGCAGATGAAAATGATAAGTCAATCCCTAGTTTACTGCAAAAAGCTCTCCAATATTTTGAGACAAATTGTACTCCAGTATCAGACACAATGTTCAGAGGGATCCAGTGTAACCTTACAATATGAGAATAAACAATCTGGAGAGTGTCTCTGCATTATGTAATCCTGACAAAGGAACAAAATGAGCTTGTTTGCTCAATCGATCAACTACCACCCGGATAGCAGTTTTCCCATCAGACAAAGGCAAATCTGTAATGAATTCCATGGAAAAATGAGTCCACGATCTTTCTGGAATTGGCAATGGAGCCAATTCCTCACCCGACTGACTTTGGCATGTGTGCAGACTAGGCAAGCAGATACAAAATCTTTAATATCATTATGCAAGGATAGCCACCAAAAAAGTCTAGCAACAGCTTTCTGTGTAGAAGTAACCCCAGGATGACCACTTAATGGAATCATGAAATTCCTGTAACACCTGCAATCTTAGGTACATAGGCACAAATAATTTGGACCCTGGGAAGTGGAAGGACCCAACGACTGGACTTCGAATCTCCTGTTCCAATTCCGAGGTTACCATAGAAACCAGAGTACCCTGAGGAATAATGGAGGATGGAGGTTCTGGAGGAGAAATAGAATTTAGACTGTGAGATAGTTCATCAGTTTTCATATTCTTAGACCCTTGCCTTTATGTTGTAGAAAAATTAAACTGAGAGAAAGGACCATCTGGCCTGTCTAGAAGTTAACCTTTTAGTTGATTCAGTGTAAGCTAAATTCTAATGATCAGTAATCAGCATAACTGGATGAACCGCCCCTCCAAAAAAATGCCTCCATTCCTCAAAGGCCAATTTGACAGCAAGTACCTTCTGATTCCCAACATCATAATTTCTTTCCTTTGGTGAAATTGTTTTAGTAAAAAAAAAGCACATGGACGTAGGTTAGTCATAGTTTTGTGCCCCTGTGATAAGACTGCCCCCACTCCGATCTCAGAAGCATCCACCTCCATAATGAACGATTCCTGGAGATCAGGTTGGATCAAAATGGGTGCAGACATAAAACACTCTTTTAATCTTTTGAAAGCACTGATAGCACCTGGCGACCAAACTTTGAGATTTGACCCCTTATGTGTAAAGTCTATAAGTGGTTTAGCAATCTGTGAAAACCCCATGATGAATTTAACAGTTGCAGAATAATAGTTGCAGAAAACGCTACAAAGCCTTAAAATTATGAGGTTGAACTCAGTCAATTATGGCGGGCACCTTCCCAGGGTACATCTTAAACCCTTCTGCTGACAAGATAAACCCCAAGAAAGAGTTTTCATGAACAGAAAAAACACATTTGTCTAATTTAGCAAACAAAGTTCTCCCTCAATTTCTATAACACAACACAGACATGTTCCTGGTGAGTGTCCAAATCTGGTGAAAAAATTAGAATGTCATCGATGTAAATCACAACATATCATCCAATGCATTCAGAGAAAGTATCATTCATAACATTTTGAAACACAGCAGGCACATTAGATAATCCAAAAGGCATGACAAGGTTTTTAAAAAGACCCTCAGGTGTTAAAAACGCTATTTTCCACTCATCACCCTTCCTGATGCGTATCAAATTGGAAGCCCCTCTAAGATCAAGTTTGGAAAACACATTGACACCCAGAAGCTGACTATGCAAGCTGGGGATGAGTGTAAGTGGGTAGGTATTTTTAAACATAATCTTGTTTAGTTCTTGGAAATCAAGGCAAGGACGGAGACCCCCCTTCTTTCTTTTTAACAAAGAAAAAAACAGCAGCTATAGGGGAGTAGAAAGGATATGACTATTCCGTAAACTTTTGTTAATGTATTCTTTCATGGTGGTCCGTTCAGGCCCCAACAAAATTGTAAAGGTGAGCTTGTGACAATTTGGCACTAGGAATAGATTAATAGCACAATCATAGGGACAATGGGGATTTTAGTATCTCCGCCTCCTTTTCCGAGAACACATCTCTGAAGTCCTTCAGGTACCACGGTAGACCCTTCAGACTAGCAGAGCATATTTGTACATTTTTTAGACATTTCTCGTAACAATTCTGACTCCATATCACAATCTCCTTCTGATACCAATCAATAACAGGTTTTTGAATCTGCAACCATGGAAACCCCAGTACCAATCCAGCAGGTAAATTATCTAACACAAAACAGGATATGGATTCACAGTGGAGTGCTCCCACTTGGAGAGTGAAATCAACCATTGCTTTCTTGACTAAATTGTGATCTAACGGTGTCTTGTCAAGGGGGATGATTTGAATGGGTCTTTCTAAACTAACTGTCCCTAACCCTGACTTCAGAACCAGTCTCGAATTAATAAAGTTAGCAGCAGACCTGCAGTCAATGAACGCCAATGTTGATAACACCTGGTTCTTGAAGAATAACATTGCATTTATCAGTACTTTATCAGAAGAAGAAAAAGGTACCTGGGAGTCTGGGTGACCTCATCGGCCATCACCCTGACTTAGACGTTCACCCGATGGTTTGATAGCTTGAGGACGAGTTGAACAATTCTTAAGAAAATGTCCGAGAAGACCACAGTATAGACATAGTCCGAGGTCTTCTCTCTCCAACATGAAGACTGGCAACTGTAACCTCGGGTAAATAGACATTCTACAGGGAAGTATGGCAAGCAGCCTGGTGTTCACCACATCTCACACGGATTCTGAGGTCCATTCATATGGCGTGAGTCATGGCCTCCATAGAGAAAAAGGGGCATCATGGAGGACTAGAGCATCCTTGCGGGTTTTGGAAAGGCCTTTTTGGAACTGGCACCTGAGAGAAGCATCATTCTATAGAACTTTGTTGGACCACTGCCAGAACTCAGTATAGTAGTCCTCAGCTGTGTGACCCCCTTGTGCCAGGTACATGATCTTAGCCTCAGCAGCCTGGATTCTGATGGGTTTGTCATGTATCAGACCTATACTGTCAAAAAAGGCGTCAACTGAAAACCGTCATGGGGCTTGTGGGGACAAAGAAAATGCCCAGGTCTGAGGACCCCCTCACAGAAAGGACATGATCATTCCTACCCGCTGAAACTCCTCCATTGATGACCAGGGCGCAGGGTAAAAAATAACCTACAGCTCTTCCGGACTACCCTAAACTAGTGTTTCTCTCCTGCAAATTTATCAGGGAGGGATATTATAGGTGTGGGAGAGACCAATTGTTCATCAGAGGGTAATGATGTAACAATCATTGTTGGGCTATAGGAGTGGGGAGTGAGTCTTCATCAATTTATCTATCTGACCCTGCAACTGATATTGTGATGACTCCAGACTCTGGCAATCCTTAGCCAGATCCTGAGTCATCTGCATCAAATTCGCCACCTGGTCTCAAAGCATGTGAACAAGTTCCATACTGGCGAAAAAGAAAAATGTAATGGCCAGATGTAAAGTGAAGCTAGTCACTTCTCACAACCAAGTTGTAAGTCAGAATGGTCCATGAGTCCAAATTCAGAAGCCAGGAGGGTACATCATAAGCAGAAGGAAGAGACAAAAGCGTGATCAGGTAACGTTCCGAGGTCAGAATACCAGGAAGATATCGGATCAGAGCAGAAGGGGTTAAACAGATGGATGCTCAGCACGAAGTCCATGGTCAGGCAGCAAATAAGATCGAGCATACAGAACTCAAGGCACTGAGGAACCAACCACACTTAGCTGAATGTACGTCTGGCAGAGGTCTGGGAGAAACAGTTCAGTTAAAAAGCATGGCAAACACCTGGAATAATGATCACTTGGAGTCAGCCGATGCCTCTCAGTTTCTGATTGTATAGTCGAGCTGTCAATCAACACACTGACAGATTATCACACCCCTGTACCAGATTGGATGGCTAAGCTGTCAATCAAAGCACTGACAGACTCAGCAGGCCTCCATACCAGATTGGATGGCCAAGCTGTCAGTAACTGCATCCCAGACACACTGAGAGGTGGAACCGTGACGCATTTATCTACTAGTATCTGTTTATCTTTATTTGATGGTACCGACCTACCACTAATGAAATATGCCGTGTTTGGGTTTTGATATATAATTTTTATGCTTGCTATGTTGCATAAAAATTGTTGAAATTGGTCTGCTTTAGCTGGAGGGTTTTTATTCTATCCGATGGCCCATCAACTTTGTCCTGTGATAAATGTTATGTATACATTGTTGAGTGCTTTTTAAGTGTTTTTAAATATGTGACCTAAAAAAAGGTTGATTCAAAATGTTGGAAATCCATATTAAGATAATTTTACTTTCATCCTAATCAAGTCCATGACCACTCAGACAGTATTTCCCATGTGGGCTAAAGCAACTATGCTAATTACCCCAGACTAGTTTGGTGGGATGATGCTTCACCCAGAGTTGTCCAGCCTTACATGATGTGCTGACTGTCCTCTGGGCAGCACTAAAGAGGTATTCCCATCTCCAAGATCCTATCCCAATATGTGGTAGGTGTAATAATAATAATTATATTGGAAAATATCTCCTATGTTGTTTCCCATGTGCCTGGCATTGCAGTAGCTAATGACAGTTAGTTAGCTGTTCGTGGTCGTAACCATGGATGCCTAAGCTACTGCAATGCCCTGTACATGAGGTAAGCTACACAACTAGTAAAGATAACTATACTGCATTTCTAATTGGAGGTAATTGCTATTATTATTATTATTATTACACCTACTACATATTGGGATATGATCTTGGAGATGGGAATTCCCTTTAATGCCCTCTTCTCTGTGTGCTGCAGAGATGATGGAGACAGTGAGGAGGACATCAAACATGCATGATTACAACACCCCAGGAGACTAGTCCCAAGTAATTAACACATGGCAATAACATTTGTTTTAGTGCACATAGTGTCTACTTTCTTGGCTGTCACGTGCATGACTGGTATGTGGGATAAATACTCTAAATGGTAATTGGGGTGCTTAGTGAGTCTTGTGGGACCTGACAGAATCCCATTAAAACACTGCCATTCACACTGGTATCTTCCAGTACTGGTATGTTACATTTTTTCTAATTAGTTCTGTTATAATTGTCTTGAAAGCACACTATTTCTATGCTATAGAGTATCTAAATATTGGTGTTTCCTCTTCTTACATGAAATAATGGTCAGCCACATTACTCAGTAAGTGGAGAAGACTAAAAAAAAAAACTTTCAGACCAAATAAATAATAAATTGAGTGTCACTTTGGCCAAGCCTGACTGCATTCAGACAAGTGTATATTCTCTCCTCATTTTATTCATATTCAAGCCTTTTGTCTCGAGACTTATATAACCTAGATAAAACAAAACAGAACTTCCTTTCTTTAATGAGGGGATGCTGTGCTTGGTTGAGGACGATGGATTCAAGTCATTTCAGAGTTGAACTTGAATAAAAGAGCCATGCTGTGTCCTGCTTTGGATAAGACAAAGTATTTCATGTCCAATTCATCCCCTCATTTTGATGCAGATGGTAAGGACTGGAGAGGTTCAGAACAAGACTGGCTGCCCAATGACAGATCATTTATTTGCACGCATTCCGGTTTTACTAAACAAAACTACGCAATATATCACACCGCTTTGTGGAGGACTCTGCCATCTCTTCAGATCTCACTGAGATTATTGTGGAACGGAGGAAAAAGGACCGAGCTGATAAACTTTGCTTAAGTCACCGTTGATGGCGTTTTTAGAGGTAATATTTTGCTACTATAAAGGAGAAGAAAAAAACATTTTCATGGCTTCAGTCGAAGATACTTGTAAAATGAAATATATAGTGTCATTTAATAATACACATTTTTTTATTGCACTTTGCAGGAGATTTATAATCAGGTGCATACACTATTGCTATATGTGCCATAAATAAATAATATTTATTTTTATATAGCGCTAACATATTCCGCAGCGCTTTAATAATCTTCATTAATGATAATCTTTATTTCTATATAGCGCTAACATATTCCGCAGCGCTTTACATTTTGCACACATTGTCATTGCTGTCCCCAATGGGGCTCACAATCTAAATTCCCTATCAGTATGTCTTTGGAATGTGGGAGGAAACCGGACTGCCTGGACGAAACCCACACAAACACGGAGAGAACATACAAACTCTTTGCAGATGTTGTCCTTGGTGGGGTTTGAACTCAGGGCTCCAGTGCTGCAAGGCTGCAGTGCTAACCACTGAGCCACTGTGCTGCCCCATAGAGTGTATTAGAGAGCCGTAGATCCTTCTGGAGGACATCAAAGTGAAACATTAGAAATCCCTTTAGGCTACCTCGAACACTTCCTTTTTGTGTTTTCATTTTGTGCTTATAAAAAATGAATTTAGTTCTCCCAATTCTTCACAAACCTTTTTTGTTGATCATATGCATTTGATATAAATGTGTCGTGCTTTTTATAATATCCAGAAATTTATTGTAAATAACAATATCTATAACAAATTGCATTGTGAAAAATGCACAAATGCAAGAAAAAAGGCCAGAAAAATAAAATGTTTGTATTGCTCATAAAACACTCAGAAATTTGCTGCAAACACGCTTTTTTTCCCCTAAAAACACTGTGGTCCTGTTTAGACATGAGCAAAT
Source organism: Ranitomeya imitator (assembly GCF_032444005.1). Lineage (NCBI taxonomy): Eukaryota > Metazoa > Chordata > Amphibia > Anura > Dendrobatidae > Ranitomeya > Ranitomeya imitator. Next base: position 198,928,438 of record NC_091285.1, on the reverse strand, counting down.
ATTTCAATGTTCAGTTTGGATTATGATCGAGAAATTTGCAATATTCGCCAACTAATTTGACAAATATGCGCCAAACATAACCGAACGCCATTTATGTCAATGGAAGGCAAAAGCAAACGCATGCACAATACCTTATAACGGCCCAAATGCCAAAACACATCAAATTAAAGAGACACCAGGAAAGTGGCATCAATTCACCCACAGCCAGGCATCAGCCAGACATGAGGTATCGGGGTCTGGGACAGCATTTACAACTTTCAATTGAATGTCACAGTAAGACGAGGTAGGTGAGGGATCAGTGGATCTTTTGTGGGGAGCCCTAATACCACATGCAACAACTCTACCTGCTTTCATGCTGAGCCACACTCAGGGGGCACAAATATTAGTTTTGTAGATTATCATTGTCAGAAAAAGAATAGTAACATGGATAATTGAGTACAAGGAAGTGGAAGCTTGATGGTCTCAGAAGCCTACTGCTACAGGCAACATGCATGAAGGAGACCCAACCACGAGTCTACACATTTTCAAATATTAGTCGCAGACAAAACCAAAGTCGCATCAATTTCACCACAGTAGAAATAGTATAATAGGGACCGACAGGTTTTCCACTACACCCAACCCAGCAGATAGACACCCAACCAGGAGTGTTCACATATCTAAAAATTATTGGCAACCAATACCAAAGTGGCATTAACTTCACCACAGTAGAAATAGTATAATAGGCACCGACTGGTCTTCGAATACACCCAATCTAACAGATGGACACCCAACCAGAAGTGTTCACATTTCTAAAAATTATTGGCAGACAATACCAAAGTGGCATCAATTTCACCACAGTACAAATAGTACAATAGGGACTGACAGGTGTTCGACTACACCTAAAGCAGATTGAGATGGAAACAGCCGCACTCAACCAATTATATAATTTGCAAAATATATTTTGTGTTTATTACATGTGCAGGAAAACACCACAACAAGATTAAACAATGATTGTAAGGTTACGTTTCGACCCTTCCAGGGTCTTTGTCAAACCTCGCTGTAAAACAAATACATACAATATTAGTGTGCTGTACATAAATACACGTGACAGTATAACACCATAATCTACAGGTTCACATATACAAAACTAACATTCCCTTAAGGCACATATAAAATAATGCAAAGTAGAACCAGGGTGACCAATAATGAGGTCATAAGGGAATAACATGGGTTGTCATGATGAAGCATTAGAAAATAGCACTAAGGGGATCTGGCTAAGCACAAAATATATATGTATATCTATACAACAGGTACAATCTATCCATAGGGTATGGTGGACAGTGTGGGCATGCTGAGAAAAGAACACAATGAGGTACTGACCTGAAAATGAGAAATACTTGTGTGTACATATTAAGGATAAAGTCCCCATATGGGCTGGGAAAAAAAGGGAAGTAAAATAAGTTCCAGGTAATGAATCCAGCAGGGAGTGGGGGTAGAAACCTTGCACTGACCTCTTGCGTCAGCGTGGGGAAAACTGCGTCTCCTTCACCTCCTGTTGTGCCATATCCCCTCATTGATGGCAGTGTGCTTTAAATTCCGCTTGCGAATATGCGCCGGATATGAGAAGGGGAGGGCAAGCGCGTGTAGTATAGCAGCCAAAGCGAGGCTTGAGACGCTGATGGCAGTGGTGCCTGCGCTGTAACGCCTGTGTGACCAGTGCTCGGGTGCCTGCACCGCATGGGCGTTCAGGGAGAGGCTTGAGACCCAGGGCTTGCGTGTTAGGTATAGCGGCGCATGCGCAGGGTTACCTGAGTTGCCAGGACCCATGCAAGTGCGCAGTGCACCTGTACTGGTCAGAGACTATATTGGTATGGACAGGGGAGAGTGTGGTGTGATATGTGCGTGGTTACCCTGGGAATAAAGAGATTTTTATGAGCTATATGGAAAATGACAGTGACTGGGAAGGCTCCTATGAGAATTTAAAGGGAAAATTGCATATAATCAACCCTGGAGATTCCAAGAATGAGTTTATTCGAAATATAACATAACAAAATGGGATATGCAAATGAAATTACAAAAATAAAAATAAGAAATTAAACTAAAAACAAAAAGTAATAAAATGGAAAATTGAAAATAAAAGAAAAGGAGAAATAAAATATTCGATGAATCGGCAGCAATCAGGATCCTTTCTAAGGTCACTAATCCAGGCGCTCCCTCTGCGTCCCAGAGCTTCCAGCAAGCAAGACAACAATAAAAATAGCAAGCTGGACAGGAAAATAGCAAACCAAAGAAAAACAAGCAGGAACTTAACTTCTGCTGGGAAGACAGGTCACAAGAACGATCCAGGAGTGAACTAGACCAATACTGGAACATTGACAGGTGGCATGGAGCAAAGATCCAAGTGGAGCTAAATAGAGCAGCCAGCTAACGAATTAACCTCGTAACCTGTGGAAGGAAACTCAGAAACACCCACCAGAGGAAGTCCATGGACAGAACCAGCCGAAGTACCATTCATGACCACAGGAGGGAGCCCGACAACAGAATTCACAACAGTACCCCCCCTTGAGGAGGGGTCACCGAACCCTCACCAGAGCCCCCAGGCCGACCAGGATGAGCCAAATGAAAGGCACGAACCAGATCGGCAGCATGAACATCAGAGGCAAAAACCCAGGAATTATCTTCCTGACCATAACCCTTCCACTTGACCAGGTACTGGAGTTTCCGTCTCGAAATACGAGAATCCAAAATCTTCTCCACCACATACTCCAACTCCCCCTCAACCAACATCGGGGCAGGAGGATCAACGGATGGAACCACAGGCGCCACGAATCTCCGCAACAACGACCTATGGAACACATTATGGATGGCAAAAGAAGCAGGAAGGGCCAAACGAAATGACACAGGATTGATAACCTCAGAAATCTTATACGGACCAATGAAACGAGGCTTAACCTTCGGAGAGGAAACCTTCATAGGAACATAACGAGACGACAACCAAACCAAATCCCCAACACGAAGTCGGGGACCCACACAGCACCGGCGGTTAGCGAAACGTTGAGCCTTCTCCTGGGACAATGTCAAATTGTCCACCACATGAGTCCAAATCTGCTGCAACCTATCCACCACAGTATCTACACCAGGACAGTCCGAAGACTCAACCTGCCCTGAAGAGAAACGAGGATGGAAACCAGAATTGCAGAAAAACGGCGAAACCAAAGTAGCCGAGCTGGCCCGATTATTAACCCCTTTCTGCCATTGGACGTAATATTCCGTCCATGTGGGGTGGGCCTTAATTCCCAAGGACGGAATATTACGTCCAGCGCGATCGGCCGCGCTCACGGGGGGAGCGCCGCCGATCGCGGCCGGGTGTCAGCTGCTTATCGCAGCTGACATCCGGCACTATGTGCCAGGAGCGGTCACGGACCGCCCCCGGCACATTAACCCCCGGCACACCGCGATCAAAGATGATCGCGATGTGCCGGCGGTGCAGGGAAGCATCGCGCAGGGAGGGGGCTCCCTGCGGGCTTCCCTGAGACCCCCGCAGCAACGCGATGTGATCGCGTTGCTCCGGGGGTCTCCTACCTCCCTCCCTGCAGTAAGTCCCGGATCCAAAATGGCCGCGGATCCGGGTCCTGCAGGGAGGGAGGTGGCTTACCAAGTGCCTGCTCAGAGCAGGCACTTGGTAACGCTGCACTGCTCTCAGACAGATCGGTGATCTGTCAGAGTGCTGTGCAAACTGGCAGATCACCGATCTGTATTGTCCCCCCCTGGGGCAAAGTAAAAAAGTAAAAAAAAAAATTTCCAAGTGTGTAAAAAAAAAAAAAAATCCTAAATAATGAAAAAAAAAAAAAATATATTATTCCCATAAATACATTTCTTTATCTAAATAAAAAAAACAAAACAATAAAAGTACACATATTTAGTATCTCCGCGTCCGTAACGACCCGACCTATAAAACTGGCCCACTAGTTAACCCCTTCAGTAAACACCGTAAGAAAAAAAAAAAAAAAACGAGGCAAAAAACAACGCTTTATTATCATACCGCCAAACATAAAGTGGAATAACACGCGATCAAAAAGACAGATTTAAATAACCATGGTACCGCTGAAAGCGTCATCTTGTCCCGCAAAAAACGAGCCACCATACAGCGACAACAGCAAAAAAATAAAAAAGTTATAGTCCTCAGAATAAAGCGATGCAAAAATAATTATTTTTATCTATAAAATAGTTTTTATCGTATAAAAGCGCCAAAACATAAAAAAATGATATAAATGAGGTGTCGCTGTAATCGTACTGAACCGAAGATTAAAACTGCTTTATCAATTTTACCAAACGCGGAACGGTATAAACGCCTCCCCCAAAAGAAATTCATGAATAGCTGGTTTTTGGTCATTCTGCCTCACAAAAATCGGAATAAAAAGCGATCAAAAAATGTCACGTGCCCGAAAATGTTACCAATAAAAACGTCAACTCGTCCCGCAAAAAACAAGACCTCACATGACTCTGTGGACTCAAATATGGAAAAATTATAGCTCTCAAAATGTGGTAACGCAAAAAATATTTTTTGCAATAAAAAGCGTCTTTCAGTGTGTTACGGCTGCCAATCATAAAAATCCGCTAAAAAACCCGCTATAAAAGTAAATGAAAAAAATGTATTTATTTCCATTTTCCCATTAGGGTTAGGGCTAGGGTTAGGGTTAGGGCTAGGGCTAGGGTTAGGGTTAGGGTTAGGGCTAGGGCTTGGGCTAGGGTTAGGGCTAGGGTTAGGGCTAGGGTTAGGGTTAGGGCTAGGGCTAGGGCTAGGGTTAGGGCTAGGGCTAGGGTTAGGGCTAGGATTAGGGCTAGGGTTAGGGCTAGGGTTAGGGCTAGGGTTAGGGTTAGGGCTAGGGTTAGGGCTAGGGTTAGGGCTAGGGTTAGGGCTAGGGTTAGGGCTAGGGTTAGGGCTAGGGTTAGGGTTGGGACTAGGGTTAGGGTTAGGGTTAGGGCTAGGGCTAGGGTTAGGGTTAGGGTTGGGGCTAGGGTTAGGGCTAGGGTAAGGGCTAGGGTTAGGGTTAAGGCTACAGTTAGGGTTGGGGCTAAAGTTAGGGTTAGGGTTTGGATTACATTTGCGATTGGGATTAGGATTAGGGGTGTGTCTGGGTTAGAGGTGTGGTTAGGGTTACCGTTGGGATTAGGGTTAGGGGTGTGTTTGGATTAGGGTTTCAGTTATAATTGGGGGGTTTCCACTATTTAGGCACATCAGGGGGATCTCCAAACGCGACATGGCGACCGATCTCAATTCCATCCAATTCTGCATTGAAAAAGTAAAACAGTGCTCCTTCCCTTCCGAGCTCTCCCGTGTGCCCAAACAGGAGTTTACCCCAACATATGGGGTATCAGCGTACTCAGGACAAATTGGACAACAACTTTTGGGGTCCAATTTCTCCTGTTACCCTTGGGAAAATACAAAACTGGGGGCTAAAAAATAATTTTTGTGGGAAAAAAAGAGATTTTTTATTTTCACGGCTCTGCGTTATAAACTGTAGTGAAACACTTGGGGGCTCAAAGTTCTCACAACACATCTAGATAAGTTCGTGGGGGGGTCTAGTTTCCAACATGGGGTCACTTGTGGGGGTTTCTACTGTTTAGGTATATTAGGGGCTCTGCAAACGCAATGTGACGCCTGCAGACCATTCCATTTAAGTCTGCATTCCAAATGGCGCTCCTTCCCTTCCGAGCCCTCCCATGCGCCCAAACGCTGGTTCACCCCACATATGGGGTATCAACGCACTCAGGACAAATTGGACAACAACTTTTGGGGTCCAATTTCTCCTTTTACTCTCGAGAAAATACAAAACTGGGGGCTAAAAAATAATTTTGAGGGGAAATTTTTTATTTTATTTTCACGGCTCTGCGTTATAAACTGTAGTGAAATACTTGGGGGCTCAAAGTTCTCACAACACATCTAAATAAGTTCCTTGGGGGGTCTAGTTTCCAATATGGGGTCACTTGTGGGGGGTTTCTACTGTTTAGGTACATTAGGGGCTCTGCAAACACAATGTGACGCCTGCAGACCATTCCATCTAAGTCTGTATTCCAAATGGCTCTCCTTCCCTTCCGAGCCCTCCCATGCGCCCAAACGCTGGTTCTCCCCCACATATAGGGTATCAGCGCACTCAGGACAAATTGCACAACAACTTTTGGGGTCCAATTTCTCCTGTTACCCTCAGGAAAATACAAAACTGGGGGCTAAAAAATTATTTTTGTGGGAAAAAAATTTTGTTTTATTTTTACGGCTCTGCATTATAAACTTCTGTGAAGCTCTTATTGGGTCAAAGTGCTCACCACACATCTAGATAAGTTCCTTAGGGGGTCTACTTTTCAAAATGGTGTCACTTGTGGGGGGTTTCAATGTTTAGGTACATCAGTGGCTCTCCAAACGCAACATGGCGTCCAATCTCAATTCCTGTCAATTTTGCATTGAAAGGTCAAACGGCGCTCCTTCCCTTCCGAGCTCTCCCATGCGCCCAAACAATGGTTTACCCCCACATATGGGGTATCAGAGTACTCAGGACAAATTGTGCCACAACTTTTGTGGTCCAATTTCTTCTCTTACCATTGGGAAAATAAAAAATTGGGGGCGAAAAGATAATTTTTGTGAAAAAAAAATGATTTTTTATTTTTACGGTTCTGCATTATAAACTTCTGTGAAGCACTTGGTGGGTCAAAGTGCTCACCACACCTCTAGATAAGTTCCTTAGGGGGTCTACTTTCCAAAATGGTGTCACTTGTGGGAGGTTTCAATGTTTAGGTACATCAGTGGCTCTCCAAACGCAACATGGCGTCTCATCTCAATTCCTGTCAATTTTGCATTGAAAGGTCAAACGGCGCTCCTTCCCTTCCGAGCTCTCCCATGCGCCCAAACAATGGTTTACCCCCACATATGGGGTATCAGAGTACTCAGGACAAATTGTGCCACAACTTTTGTGGTCCAATTTCTTCTCTTACCATTGGGAAAATAAAAAATTTGGGGCGAAAAGATAATGTTTGTGAAAAAAATGATTTTTTATTTTTATGGTTCTGCATTATTAACTTCTGTGAAGCACTTGGTGGGTCAAAGTGCTCACCACACCTCTAGATAAGTTCCTTAGGGGGTCTACTTTCCAAAATGGTGTCACTTGTGGGGGGTTTCAATGTTTAGGCACATCAGTGGCTCTCCAAACGCAACATGGCATCCCATCTCAATTCCAGTCAACTTTGCATTGAAAAGTCAAATGGCGCTCCTTCCCTTCCGAGCTCTGCCATGCGCACAAACTGTGGTTAACCCCCACATATGGGGTATCAGCGTACTCAGGACAAATTGTACAACAACTTTTGGGGTCCATTTTCTCCTGTTACCCTTGGCAAAATAAAACAAATTGGAGCTGAAGTAAATTTTTTGTGAAAAAAAGTTAAATGTTAATTTTTATTTAAACATTCCAAAAATTCCTGTGAAGCACCTGAAGGGTTAATAAACTTCTTGAATGTGGTTTTGAGAACCTTGAGGGGTGCAGTTTTTAGAATGGTGTCACACTTGGGTATTTTCTATCATATAGACCCCTCAAAATGACTTCAAATGAGATGTGGTCCCTAAAATAAAATGGTGTTGTAAAAATGAGAAATTGCTGGTCAACTTTTAACCCTTATAACTCCCTAACAAAAAAAAATTTTTGGTTCCAAAATTGTGCTGATGTAAAGTAGACATGTGGGAAATGTTACTTATTAAGTATTTTGTGTGACATATCTCTGTGATTTAATTGCATAAAAATTCAAAGTTGGAAAATTGCGAAATTTTCAAAATTTTCGCCAAATTTCCGTTTTTTTCACAAATAAACGCAGGTAATATCAAAGAAATTTTACCACTATCATGAAGTACAATATGTCACGAGAAAACAGTGTCAGAATCACCGGGATCCGTTGAAGCGTTCCAGAGTTATAACCTCATAAAGGGACAGTGGTCAGAATTGTAAAAATTGACCCGGTCCATAACGTGCAAACCACCCTTGGGGGTAAAGGGGTTAAGGGCGAACTCAGCCAACGGCAAAAAGGACACCCAATCATCCTGATCAGCAGAAACAAAGCATCTCAGATATGTTTCCAAAGTTTGATTAGTTCGTTCGGTTTGGCCATTTGTCTGAGGATGGAAAGCCGAGGAAAAAGACAAATCAATGCCCATCCTAGCACAAAAGGATCGCAAAAACCTCGAAACAAACTGGAAATCTCTGTCAGAAACGATGTTCTCCGGGATACCATGTAAACGAACCACATGCTGGAAAAATAATGGCACCAAATCAGAGGAGGAAGGCAATTTAGACAAAGGTACCAAATGGACCATCTTAGAAAAGCGATCACAAACCACCCAAATGACCGACATTTTTTGAGAGACGGGGAGATCCGAAATAAAATCCATAGAAATATGCGTCCAGGGCCTCTTCGGGACTGGCAAGGGCAAAAGCAAGCCACTGGCACGAGAACAGCAGGGCTTAGCCCGAGCACAAGTCCCACAGGACTGCACAAAAGAACGCACATCCCGTGACAAAGATGGCCACCAAAAGGATCTAGCCACCAAATCTCTGGTACCAAAGATTCCAGGATGCCCAGCCAACACTGAACAATGAATCTCAGAGATAACTCTACTAGTCCATCTATCAGGGACAAACAGTTTCTCCGCTGGGCAACGGTCAGGTCTATCAGCCTGAAATTTTTGCAGCACCCGCCGCAAATCAGGGGAGATGGCAGACAAAATTACCCCCTCTTTGAGAATACCCGCCGGCTCAGGAACACCCGGAGAGTCAGGCACAAAACTCCTTGACAGGGCATCAGCCTTCACATTCTTAGCGCCCGGAAGGTACGAAACCACAAAATCAAAACGGGAGAAAAATAAAGACCATCGAGCCTGTCTCGGATTCAACCGTTTGGCAGACTCAAGATAAGTCAAATTCTTGTGATCTGTCAAGACCACCACACGATGCTTGGCTCCTTCAAGCCAATGACGCCACTCCTCGAATGCCCACTTCATGGCCAACAACTCTCGATTACCAACATCATAATTACGCTCAGCAGGCGAAAACTTTCTAGAAAAGAAAGCACATGGCTTCATCACCGAGCCATCAGAACTTCTTTGCGACAAAACAGCCCCTGCTCCAATCTCAGAAGCATCAACCTCAACCTGAAACGGGAGCGAAACATCTGGCTGGCACAACACAGGGGCAGAAGAAAAACGATGCTTCAACTCCTGAAAAGCCTCTACAGCTGTAGAAGACCAATTGACCACATCAGCACCCTTCTTGGTCAAATCAGTCAACGGTTTAGCAACACTAGAAAAATTAGCGATAAAGCGCCGATAAAAATTAGCAAAGCCCAGGAACTTTTGCAGGCTTTTTACAGATGTCGGCTGAGTCCAATCGTAAATGGCCTGGACTTTAACAGGGTCCATCTCGATAGTAGAAGGGGAAAAAATGAACCCCAAAAATGAAACCTTCTGAACTCCAAAGAGACACTTTGACCCCTTCACAAACAAGGAATTCGCACGAAGGACCTGGAACACCATTCTGGCCTGCTTCACATGAGACTCCCAATCATCCGAAAAGACCAAAATATCATCCAAATACACAATCAGGAATTTATCCAGGTACTCTCGGAAGATGTCATGCATAAAGGACTGAAATACTGATGGAGCATTGGAAAGCCCGAATGGCATAACCAGGTACTCAAAATGGCCCTCGGGCGTATTAAATGCTGTTTTCCATTCATCGCCTTGTTTAATACGCACAAGATTATACGCCCCTCGAAGATCTATATTGGTGAACCAACTAGCCCCTTTAATACGAGCAAAGAAATCAGACAGCAACGGCAAAGGATACTGAAATTTGACTGTAATTTTATTAAGAAGGCGGTAATCAATACAAGGTCTCAAAGAACCATCCTTCTTGGCCACAAAAAAGAACCCTGCTCCTAACGGTGATGACGACGGGCGAATATGGCCTTTCTCCAAGGATTCCTTTATATAACTCCGCTTAGCGGCGTGTTCTGGCACAGATAAATTGAACAATCGGCCCTTAGGAAACTTACTACCAGGAATCAAATTAATTGCACAATCGCAATCCCTATGAGGAGGTAGGGCACTGGCTTTGGGCTCATCAAATACATCCCGGTAATCCGACAAAAACTTCGGAACCTCAGAAGGAGTGGAAGACGAAATAGACAAAAATGGAACATCACCATGTACCCCCTGGCAACCCCAGCGGTACACAGACATAGATTTCCAGTCCAATACTGGATTATGAACCTGTAGCCATGGCAACCCCAAAACGACCACATCATGCAGATTATGCAACACCAGAAAGCGGATATCCTCCTGATGTGCAGGAGCCATGCACATGGTCAATTGGGTCCAGTACTGAGGCTTATTCTTGGCCAAAGGCGTAGCATCAATTTCTCTCAATGGAATAGGATACTGCAAGGGCTCCAAGAAAAAACCACAGCGCCTAGCATACTCCAAGTCCATCAAATTCAGGGCAGCGCCTGAATCCACAAATGCCATAACAGAATAGGATGACAAAGAGCAAATCAGAGTAACGGACAATAGAAATTTAGACTGTACCGTACCAATGGTGGCAGACCTAGCGAACCACTTAGTGCGCTTAGGACAATCGGAGATAGCATGAGTGGAATCACCACAGTAAAAACATAGCCCATTCCGACGTCTGTGTTCTTGCCGTTCAGCCCTGGTCAAAGTCCTATCACATTGCATAGGCTCAGGCCTATGCTCAGATAGTACCGCCAAATGGTGCACAGCTTTACGCTCACACAAGCGTCGATCGATCTGAATGGCCATAACATAGACTAATTCAGACCAGCAGGCATGGGAAATCCCACCATGACATCCTTAAGGGCTTCAGAGAGACCCTTTCTGAAGATTGCTGCCAGGGCACATTCATTCCACTGAGTGAGCACAGACCACTTTCTAAACTTCTGACAATATATCTCCACTTCATCCTGACCCTGACACAGAGCCAGCAAGATTTTCTCTGCCTGATCCACTGAATTAGGTTCGTCATAAAGCAATCCAAGCGCCAGGAAAAACGCATCAACATCACGCAATGCCGGATCTCCTGGCGCAAGGGAAAATGCCCAGTCTTGAGGGTCACCACGTAACAGATAAATAATGATCTTTACTTGTTGAACAGGGTCACCTGAGGAGCGAGGTTTCAAAGCAAGAAACAATTTACAATTATTTTTGAAATTTAAGAACTTAGATCTATCACCAAAAAGCAAATCAGGAATTGGAATCCTAGGCTCTGACATTGGATTCTAAACCACAAAATCTTGAATGTTTTGTACCCTTGCAGTGAGATTATCCATCCAAGAGGACAGACCTTGAATGTCCATGTTTACACCTGTGTCCTGAACCACCCAGAGGTAAAGGGGAAAAGAGAGACAAAACACACTGCAAAGAAAAAAAAATGGTCTCAGAACTTCTCTTATCCCTCTATTGAGATGCATTAGTACTTTGGGCCACCTGTACTGTTATGACCTGGTGGTCAGGACAATAATGGACCTGGTGGTTAAGAGCACACGGAATGACCTGATAGTTATTGATAATAAGGACGAGCTCTGGGATGTGGGAACTCTGCTGACCGCAATCCCTAAGCCTATCACGCACACTAGAAATAGCTGTGGATTGCTCCTAACGCTCCCTATGCAACTCGGCACAGCCTAAGGAACTAGATAGCCCTGAAGATAGAAAAATAAAGCCTACCTTGCCTCAAAGAAATTCCCCAAAAGAAAAGGCAGCCCCCCACATATAATGACTGTGAGTAAAGATGAAAATACAAACACAGAGATGAAATAGATTTAGCAAAGTGAGGCCCGACTAACTGAACAGACTGAGGATAGGAAAGGTTGCTTTGTGGTCAGCACAAAAACCTACAAAAAGACCACGCAGAGGGTGCAAAAAGACCCTCCGCACCGACTCACGGTGCGGAGGCGCTCCCTCTGCGTCCCAGAGCTTCCAGCAAGCAAGACAACAATAAAAATAGCAAGCTGGACAGGAAAATAGCAAACCAAAGAAAAACAAGCAGGAACTTAACTTCTGCTGGGAAGACAGGTCACAAGAAAGATCCAGGAGAGAACTAGACCAATACTGGAACATTGACAGGTGGCATGGAGCAAAGATCCAAGTGGAGCTAAATAGAGCAGCCAGCTAATGAATTAACCTCGTAACCTGTGGAAGGAAACTCAGAAACACCCACCAGAGGAAGTCCATGGACAGAACCAGCCGAAGTACCATTCATGACCACAGGAGGGAGCCCGACAACAGAATTCACAACAGGGGCCATAGAGTGGAAATTATGCTACAAGAAGGCAAGGTTCCTTCAGCACAGACAGCGACGAATCAATAAGTAGCCATTCCCATTCTCGTTTTTTATCCAGATGCCCACTCAGGAAAAACAACACAAAAGCACCAGAAGGAGACCAACCAGGAAGGCCGCCTGCAAACAATGTTGACCAGATGACGACCAGATCACAGGTAAGACATATAACTCAATGGCCAATATCTCATCCCACACCCTTAGTCCCGCGGAATTAGCAGTCACCCAATGAGGTCTCTACTTCTGCTCCACTCTACCTTGGGACAAATTCAAATTGTGAAAGGACCTCCAGCTCTTTTATCGCAACATCCATCTAAAAACTCTCTTTGGACTTCAGCAGGACTCTACCTGGAACAGAGCTTGCCCTATTGATGAAGTCTCGGCCCCTGAACTTTCTTTTTCTCTGTTGAGTCTGTATAATGTGAGTAATTTCAACCCACCACATGGCTACCATGTCACAGAGACCTGTATTGAGATATAAACCAGATTCTAGAACAACATCATAAAGAGCTTCTCCCAACACACAATAACATAACACCAGTGGAGAAACAGGCTATTCAGTCACTTAAAAATAAGAAACACTTGGTCACCAAACCAGCCGACAAAGGTGGGGCTATTGTAGTCTTAGATCGGACAGAATACACTAAACAAATGATGAGCCAATTATCTGACACACGGACATACAAGAAAATTCCCTGCAACCGTATTAGGAGGAGAATAGAGACCATACTCAATAAATATTTGGCTTTAAACACCATTGATCCTAAAACTGTAACTTTCCTTACTAATCAACACCCCGTGACTCCGGTATTCTATACCTTGCCCAAAATACATAAGTCCCTGAGTAACCCCCCTGATCAACCCATAGTTGCATCTACTGTCTCCATTTTGTCCCCAATATCTATATTTTTGGAGAAGATCCTTTCGTCACTCACCCAAAAAAGCAAGGACTTTTTTCCTTGACACAAGCCATTTTCTTAGAACAATTAAACAGCTTACTGATCTCTCGCCACATTGCATTTTGGTCACCTTAGATGTCAAGAGCCTATAGGTGCAGTACAGGACCTTCTGCAATCATCTAACCTCTCACAGAATTCCCAACAATTATGTTTAGACCTACTGTCATATTGCATGACAACTTCTTTCTATTTTGTGACCAGTTTTATCTGTAGATGTGCGGCACCGCCATGGGTTCCAACGTGGCACCAGCTTATGCCAATTGCTATATGGATGCATTTGAATGCTCCTATGTATACACTAATGAATGACCTCTTTAGAACCCACACTAAGTGTTAGGTTAGGTTCATAGATGATATTTTTTGTCTATGGGACGGCACCCCTTATACCTTATTCGCCTTCCATGAACATCTCAACTCGATAAGGCCCGAATTGCAATTTACACTAAATTGGGACAATACTAAAATCTCATTCCTGGATACACTGGTGATTAAAGATGAGGGAGGCAAACTCTCAACAGAACTTTTCACCCAACCCACTGATTAAAACAACCTGTTACACTACTCTAGTTGCCACCCCAAATCTACAAGGAATAGCCTACCCCGATCACAGTTTCAACAGGTAACTAGAAAAGTCTTCGACAGAAATTTGTTACCAACTCGCCTGTAGGAGATGTCACATAAATTCAGAAGTAAAGATTATCTTGAATGCATTCTCATGAAAGACAGAGGGCCTTTGAACATACACTCTCCTCCACACCGACCCCATAACCTGAATGTATTAGCTGTGTCCACATCCATTATCCGGTGATGCCCAAGTTACACAATGTCATCAATAGACTCCTCACTATGGTATATCCACACACTGAGGTATTCAAGGCACCGGCTCTGATGTGTAAACGGAGACCTAGAAACATTAGGGACCAATTAGTGAAAGCTGACATTGGAAGCGTCTCTAGTCAACCCAAACAAAGTTTCATCGGAACTAAAAGGGTTTGGTGATCAAGAGTAGTGATATAACCCACCCACACACAGGCAAAAGATTCAGAATAAAAGGATTTTACACCTGTGAAACTATGTGGTATATGTGGTCAAATGTCCATGTGGCCTACTATATGTGGGCAAAACTACGGAATATGTTCGTGACCGCATAGCTAGTCACAAGTCTACAATTAGATGCAAAAAAACATAGCTCCCGTTACCACACGATTTTGTTGCAGTAAACCGTTCAGTCTCTCAGTTGAGATTCCAGGTTGTGGAACAGGTAGAAATACCAAGGGGAGGTGGCAATCATGTCACATTACTCAAAGAAAGAGAATCTTTCTGGATTCACACCCTACAAACATTCACACCCAGAGGTCTTAACAGGGACTGGACCATTTGGTGTAATATTTAAAATGATCTCAGATTCCTCCTCTGTATGTTAATACTCAGTCTTGGTATTCTTTTGCAGGCCAGAGTACACGGCCTATGATAATGTATAATATTTTTCCCCTGACTAATTTCGTGTAATACACACAGTTTTGAACATGTTGGTGTCTCCTTTTCTTCCCGCTAAGGCCTCTTTCACACTTCAGTTGTTTGGCGTCAGTCACTACCGACATAGTGACAGATTGACGGATCCGTCACAATTGTTAAGAAAACGGTTCTAACGGATCCGTTTTTTTGACGGATTCGTTACTTAGGGGTTGTCTTGGAAAAGTATCTACTTTTTGGAGCACGCGCAATTGAAAAAACGGATTGGGGCGACGGATCTCCCGAAATGACGGTTGCGACGGATCCGTCACCCATAGGTGGCCATGCTATGGAATGGCGGACGCGACGGATCCGTCGCGATCCGCCATTTCGGCGTTGACAAAAAACGTTTCAATGTCCGTCTATGTCTAGAAAACGTCCGCCAAATTTCGACGGATCCGTCGCATGGCGGATGGAACGGACGACCATCCGTCACAATCCATCACTAATGCAAGTCTATGGGAAAATAACGGATCCGTCAAAAAAAATTGACGGATCCGTTATTTGAGGAAAATGGCGGTTTTAGACTGACGCCAAACAACTGAAATGTGAAAGAGGCCTTACTTGTTTCTTGCTTTTTCAGACTCACTGATACGCCTGTCAATTTTTTTTTACACATCTCCAGAGGGTAAGTGTTCTTTCCCCAACCCTTTCTTTTAATTTAATTTTATTCCAATTTTATTTTAATTTTTATATTTATTTTTAATTTTAATTTCATTTTACCATCTTCATTTTCATTTTGTTTTTTGACGCATATTTCCCTTTTCAAATTTTCATTTTTTTATCTTTAATTATTATGTTCCTTTTTTTATTATTTTCAATTACACTTTTTGTATCTTATTTAATTTCAATGTTTTTGCAACATATATTCTCATTTATTTCATTATTTTTCACTTTATTTTTATTTTATTTTTATTGTATTTCCAATTTTCCTACTTTTTATTTTTATTTTCATTTTTTATTTTCATTTTTTATTTTATTTTTGTAATTTGCATTTGCTCATCCCATTTTGTTATGTTTCCATTTTGCCTAAACTTATTCCTGGAATCTCCAGGGTTGATTATATGCAATTCTCCCTTAAAATTCTCCTATGAGCCTTCCCAGTCAGTTTCATTTTCCATATCTCTTTATTCCCTGAGCAACCACGCACACATCACACCACACTCACCCTTGTCCATAGCAATATCCTCTCTGACCAGTACAGGCGCATTGTTCACTTGCCCGGGTCCTGGCAACTCAGACAACCCTGCGCATGCTTTGCTATACCTAACACGTAAGCCGCCCGAACAGCGCACTCGCCCGAGCACTGGTCACACAGGTGTTACAGTGCAGGGGCCACTGCCGTCAGCGTCTCAAGCTTCACTTTGGCTGCTATACTACACGCACTTGCCCTCCCCTTCTCATATCCAGCGCATATCCATGAGCGGTACTTAAAGCACACTGCCACCAATGAGTGGATATTGTACCACAGAAGGCGTAGGACATGCCATTTTCCCCACTCCCGACGCAAGAGGTCAGTGCAAGGTTTCTATCGCCACTCCCTGCTGGATTCATTACCTGGTACTTATTTTACTTCCCTTTTTCTCCACAGCCCCTATGGGGACTTTATCCTTAATATGTCCACACAAGTATTTCTCATTTTCAGGTCAGATGTTCTTTTCCCAGCATGCCCACACTGTCCACCATACCCTATGGATAGATTGTACCTGTTGTATTGATATACATGTATATTTTGTGCTTAGCCAGATCCCCTTAGTGCTGTTTTCTAATGCTTCTTCATGACAACCCATGTTATTCCTTCATGACCTCATGATTGGTCACCCTGGTGCTACTTTGCATTATTTTCTATATGACTTAAAGGAATGTTAATTTTGTATACATGGACCTCTAGATTATGGTGTTATACTGTCACGTGTATTTATATACAGCACACTAATATTGTATGTATTTGTTTTACAGTGAGGTTTGACAAAGACTCTGGAAGAGTCAAAACATAACCTTACCATCAGTGTTTCATCTTGCTGTGGTGTTTTCCTGCACATGTAATAAACACAAAATATTATTTGCAAATTGTATTATTGGTTGAGTGCGGCTGTTTCCTTCTCAGTCAGATTTTGGGTCTGCCCAAGTTCAGCCTGCACCTCCTGTGGAGCAGAGTGGGCCTCATTTTCTTGTCTACAATTCAGTAGATGGACACCCAACCAGGAGTGTTCACATTTAAACAAATGAGGGCCTTATACCACAGAAGTGGCGTGAATCTCACGAGAGTGGAAATAGTATAATAGGTCTTCCACTACACCAAACCAGCAGATGGACACCCAATCAGGAGTGTTCACATTTCCAAAAATTATTTGGCAGACACCGCCAAAGTATGATCAATTTCACCACAGTAGAAATAGTATAATAAAGACTGACAGGTCTTCCACCATGCCCAATCCAACAGATGGACACCCAACCAGGAGTGTTCACATTTAAACAAATGAGGGCCTTACACCAGAGAAGTGGCATAAATTTCACCACAGTAGAAATAGTACAATACTGACGGACAGGTCTTTCACTATGCCCAATCCAGCAGATGGACACCCAACCTGGAGTCTTTACATTTTAAAAAATGTGCACGGTGGCGCAGTGGATAGCACAGCAGCCTTGCAGCACTGGAGTCCTGGGTTCAAGCCCCACTAAGGACAACATCTGCAAAGAGTTTGTATGTTCTCTCCGTGTTTGTGTGGGTTTCCACCCACATTCCAAAGACATACTGATAGGGAATTTAGATTGTGAGCCCCAACGGGGACAGCGATGATAATGTGTGCAACCTGTAAAGCGCTGTGGAATATGTTAACGCTATATAAAGATTATTATTATTATTATTCCACTACAGCTAATCCAGCAGATACAGACCAACCATGACTGTTCACATATCCACAAATTTGATAACATCAACAGCAGCCACATAAGCCACACTAAAGATATCACAGAGGGCAGTTACGTGACATTAATGCATCACACTAAAAAATGCAATATCACCTAGTCTGTTCAGTCTGCGATTGGTGTGCAAAAGTCCTGGGAGATCCATTACTTGTTCATCTTGATGAAAGTTAGGTGGTCTACACTTTCAGGGGACAGTTGGCTGTGCTTTTCCATAAGGACACCACAAGCAGCGCTGAAGACACGTTCTGAGAGAACGCTGCCTGCCGGGCACGATAAACCTCCAAGGTGTGTGAGGCGAGTTCAGGCCAAAATGTGAAAGGTTCTAAACCCTCCCTGATGGTATTCATATTCCGTTCTAGATACTACTGCACCATTCTCTCCATTCGTTCACCACGTGTAAAATGTGGTCTAAAAAAAGTGTCAAAGGACTCACAGAAATTGCTTCTTCCACTTACGCCACTGTTGCCGCTGCTGCTAATATTTTGGCGTTGAAGAACTGATGTGCTGAAGGTTGGAAGTCTAGAGCTGCGATGCGAAATGTGTGCTTCACTGTTGCCTTGGAGAAGAGCACTTTCAAAGTTGTGTAAAAATGTGCTTCGATACTCCAACATTCGCGGGTCCCTTTCCAGGGCAGGAAGCATCTGGCAAAATTTGGTTTTATAACATGGATCTAACAGAGTAGCAGCCCAGTAGTCAGCAGTATTCCTAATCATAGCTATAAAGGGATCATGTTGCAGATAGTGCAGCAAGAAGGCACTCATATTTCAGGCTCTACCATGAGGTCCAAGCCCATGGTGTGTTGGTGGCTGGGTAACAATGAGGCTTGTTTCCTCCGTCCCCTCCCGCCAACCACGAACAGAGAGGGGAGGGTTATCCTCTTCATCTGACAGTTACTCGCCCATCACCTCTTCCTCTTCCATTTGCTCCTTGGATCTTGAACCTTCGATAACAGTTTGTTGTCACCAGACCCCTCGATCGGAGTAATCCACCCTCCCTTGGCACCTGCCTGTGTGACGACAGTCTGGAACCTAGAGGCAATGTTATCCCTCCCGCATTCACCTCTGCTTCATCCTCTTCTCAGGGACCACCATCTCCTCCCGCAGGCTATTCAAAGTCTGCTCCAGCTAACACTCGCTTAGCAATGGGATTCAAGGTACACAGGAACACTTTTTGCACATAAGTCTATGCGGTTTATTATAGAGTCATAAACGATGATGCATATTGGTGTATGCAGTAAGTGACTGTGTGTATACCCCAGATGATCTGGTGTGTATGCAGCAGATGTTGGGTGGATGTCATAGATAATGAGATGTACACAGCAGGTGATGACGTGTTTAGATTTGATGATGAGGTTTACACAGTAGGCAATGGGGAGCATACTGTAGGTAATAGGATATCTACAGTAGATTTAATGGTGTATGCATTAGGTAATGAGGCGTATACAGAAGATGATAGGGTTGTATACAGCAGATAATGGGTTAAATGCAGTAGATGAGATGGGGTTTATGGGCAGCACGGTGGCGCAGTGGTTAGCACAGCAGCCTTGCAGCGCTGGAGTCCTGGGTTCAAACCCCACCAAGAACAACATCTGCAAGGAGTTTGTATGTTCTCTCCGTGTTTGCGTGGGTTTCCTCCGGGTACTCCGGTTTCCTCCCACATTCCAAAGACATTCTGATAGGGAATTTAGATTGTGATCCCCAAAGGGGACATCAATGATAATGTGTGCAACCTGTAAAGCAGAAGTGTCAAACTGCATTCCTCGAGGGCCGCAAACAGGTCATGTTTTCAGGATTTCCTTGTATTGCACAGGTGATAATTTAATCACCTGCACAGAATGATTCCAGCACCTTGTGCAATACAAGGAAATCCTGAAAATATGACCTGTTTGCGGCCCTCGAGGAATGCAGTTTGACACATCTGCTGTAAAGCGCTGCGGAATACGTTAGCGCTATATAAAAAGTAAAGATTATTATTGTTTATTGCAGCCAGTGATCGGGTGTATGCAGCAGGTGATGAGGTGTATACAGCATGCTATAGGGTTTATAAAGCAGGTGGTGGGGTGTAAGCAGTAGATGAGATTGTGTGCATGCAGCTGGTGTTGAATAGTATTCAGCAGGTAATGGTGTAGTTGATGGGGTGTATACATCAAGTAATGGGGTGTATTCAGTAGGAAAGATGGGGTATATACAGCATGAGATTGTTTGGATGCATTAGATGAAGAAGTGTATACACCATGTTATGGGATATATGCAGTTAGTAATGCAGTATGTACTGTACATAAGGTAAAAGCTTGTATACAGCCGGCGATGTGGTGTAGTCACTTGATGATGGCTCAAATAATTAGGGGAAAAAAGTTGAACTTGATTTACTTAAGTCTTTTTCCAACCTATGTAACTACAGTATAAATATAACACGTGTGGCAGGTGATCGTGTTTATACTGCAGGTGATGGGATGTATGCAGTAGTCTAGGAGGTGTATAAAATAGGCTATGGGGTGTATACAGCAGGTGATGTGGTGTATACAGTAGACAATGAGGTATATATGGCTGGTGATGGAGTGTATGCAGTAGGTGATTGAGTGTCTACAGCAGGTGACAGGTGTATGCCGTAGGTAAGATAGGTGGTATATAGCAGGTGATGAATTGTGTCCAGACAGTGAGACTGGGTGTATACAGGAGGTGATGGGTGTATAGATCAAGTGATGGGGTACATATAGCCTGTGATGAAGTGGATTCAATAGGTGATGCGGTGGATGCAAAAGGTGATGGGTGGTATACAGCAAGTGGTAGGGTGTATGCAGTAGGTGATGGGTTGTAAACAGCATGCAATATGGTGTATGCAGTAGGTTATAGGATGCATACAGCATGCTATGGAATGCATGAAACAAGTGAAGGGGTTCATGCAGCAGGTTATGGGTTGTATACAGAAGGTGATGGGATATATGCAATAGGTGATGGGTTGTATAAACTGTCGGACTTGGCCACCGGAGAACCAGAGGATTCTCCGGTGGGCCCAGGCACTTACACCTGCTGAGCACAAATATTCCCAAAAAATATATCAAGAGATTATACAATAAGAAAAAAACTCTAAATATCAATGCCACACAACAAGCCCTAATAGAGTATGAAAAACCACAAAAGAAGAGTCAAGAGTATATTTACCAAAAGATTATAATTTTATTAATATAAAAATTATACAAAATACATTAATCCAGAGTAGCACCACCAAAGCAAGTAACATGTGGATTTTGTGAATCAAGAAATGGCATTATTAGCAACTGAAAAAATAATTAATACGATGGATTACCATTACTATGCTCAAAAAATAGTATAAGGGCACATTAAATACATGGGAGTTACCATTACCACCTTCCTAGTCCCATAAGGGATCAAACTCCAAGTGGAGAGAAAACATGGATATAAGTCACTCATTTAAAATAAAGTGCCACAGTGCGCATTAGTGCATATTGATTAAACAGAGTATCCATAAGCAAAGTGCAAGTGCAAGCGCCATAGCTTACTTGACATGTAACAAAATTAACACCCAGCCCTGCTGCCTCTACGCAAGTTTCGCTCCACATTCTAATGGAAGAGAGAGCTTCAGATGACGCTCCCTCTCCCATCATTCCCCTCTGCCTCTGACACACAGCGGAGGAGCGATGACATCACTTCTTCGCGTACCTGCTGTGTGTCAGTCTGACTGCAGTGCAGCTCCTGACATCGCTGACATTGGAGCAGAGCCGCCACCGGAATCAGCGTAGCTGCATGATACCCTATGGGGGGGAGCTGCATGATACCCTATGGGGGGTGAGCTGCATGATACCCTATGGGGGGTGCAGCATGATACCCTATGGGGGGAAACATGATACCCTATGAGGGGGGGCGGCATGATAGCCTATGAGGGGGCAGCATGATATCCTATGGGGAAGGAGCTGCATGATACCCTATGGGGAGGGAGCTGCATGATAACCTATGGGGAGGGAGCTGCATGATGCCCTGTGGGGAGAGGGCAGCATGATACCCTATGAGGGGTGCAGCATGATACTCTAAAGGGGCAGCATGATACCCTATGAGGGGGGCAGCATGATACCCTATGAGGGGGGCAGCATGATACCCTATGAGGGGGCAGCATGATACCCTATGAGGGGTGCAGCATGATACTCTAAAGGGGCAGCATGATACCCTATGAGGGGGGCAGCATGATACCCTATGAGGGG
Organism: Ranitomeya imitator; assembly: GCF_032444005.1. Lineage (NCBI taxonomy): Eukaryota > Metazoa > Chordata > Amphibia > Anura > Dendrobatidae > Ranitomeya > Ranitomeya imitator. The sequence continues at coordinate 198,906,452 of NC_091285.1, read as the reverse complement.
GGCAGCATGATACCCTATGAGGGGGCAGCATGATATCCTATGAGGGTGGACAGCATGATACCCTATGAGGGGGGCAGCATGATACCCTATGACGGGGGACAGCATGATACCCTATGAGGGGGACAGCATGATACCCTATGAGGGGGTTACTTTATATTCTGTGGGGGCTGCATTATACTATATGAGGGGGGCTGCATTATACCTTATTAGGGGGCTGCATTATACTCTGAGGGGGCTACATTATATTCTGTGGGGGGCTGTATTATACTATTTGAAGGGGGCTGCATTATACCTTATGAGGGGGTTGCACTATACTCTAAGAGGGCTATATTATACCCTATGGGGGGCTACATTATACTCTGAGGCTGGTTGCATTATATTCTATGGGGGGAATACATTTTATTCTGTGGGGGCTGCATTATTTGCTATGGGGGGCTACATTATATTCTGTGAGGGGGCTACATTATACTATATGAGGGGGCTACTTTATATACTACGAGGGGGATACATTGTACCCTATGAGGGGGTTACTTTATCTTCTATGAGGGGGGCTACCCCAACCCCTGCTACATAATTACTACTTTATATTATACCCTGATATTAGAGTGTTTTACCGCACAATTTGTGGTCTTGTATTTATTTCTATGTAGCTACATAGTGGGCCCCAAGGAGGATTTTCTCTGGTGGGCCCAAGGTGCTCCAGTCCGATACTGGTTGTATACACCATGTGCTGTGGTGTAAACAGAATGTGATGGGGAATATGTAGCAGCTGAGATGTAATATATGCAGTAGCTGATGGGGTGTATGCTGCCGGTGATAGGTTGTATACAGAATGTAATGGCGTGTACACAGTGGGTGAGATTGGGTGTACACAACAGGTGATGTGGTGTATACAGAATCTGACGTAGTGTACACAGCAAGTGATGAAGTGTATGGAGCAGGTGAGAAGGAGTGTATGCACCAGGTAAGATGGGGAATACAGATCGTTACAACAGGTGATCTTGTGTATACTGCAGGTGATGGGGTGCATGTTGAAGGTGAGATGGGATGTGTACAGCATTTGAGATGGAATGTATACAACAGGTGAGATGGAGTATATACTACAGTTGATTTGTGTATACAGTTAGGTCCATATATATTTGGACAGATACAACATTTTTCTAATTTTGGTTATAGACATTACCACAATGAATTTTAAACAAAACAATTCAGATGCAGTTGAAGTTCAGACTTTCAGCTTTCATTTGAGGGTATCCACATTAAAATTGTTTGAAGGGTTTAGGAGTTTCAGCTCCTTAACATGTGCCACCCTGTTTTTAAAGGGACCAAAAGTAATTGGACAATTGACTCCAGGGCTGTTTCATGGACAGGTGTGGGCAATCCCTTCATTATGTCATTCTCAATTAAGCATATAAAAGGTCTGGAGTTAATTTGAGGTGTGGTGCTTGCATTTGGAAGGTTTTGCTGTGAAGTAAACATGCGGTCAAAGGAGCTCTCCATGCAGATGAAACAAGCCATCCTTAAAGGGACACATATTTAAGCCACATGCTGTCCATTTCCTTTTGATCCTCCTTGAGATGGTTCTACTCCTTCATTGAAGTCCAGCTGCGTTTAATTAAACTGATAGAACATGATTTGGAAAGGCACACACCTGTCTACATAAGAACTCACAGCGCATTTAGACCAAATGAGAATCATGAGGTCAAAGGAACTGGCCAAGGAACTCAGAGACAGAATTGTGGCAAGGCACAGATCTGGCCAAGGTTGCAAAATATTTTCTGCAGTATTCAAGGTTCCTAAGAACACATTGGCCTCTATAATCCTTAAATGGAAGATGTTTGGGACCACCGGAAGTCTTCCTAGACCTGGCCGTCCAGCCAAACTGAGCAATCATGGAAAAAGAGCCTTGGTGAGAGAGGTAGAACCCCAAGATCACTGTGGCTGAGCTCCAGAGATGAAGTAGGGAGATGGGAGAAAGTTCCACAAAGTCAACTATCACTGCAGCCCTCCACCAGTCGGGCCTTTATGGCAGAGTGGCCTGACAGAAGTCTCCCCTCTGTTCAAGACACATGAAAGCCTGCATAGAGTTTGCTAAAAACACATGAAGGACTCCCAGACTATGAGAAATAAGATTCTCTGGTCTGAAGACATGAAAATCGACCTTTTTGGTGATAATTCTAAGCGGTATGTGTGGAAAAAAACAGGCACTGCTCATCCCCTATCCAATACAATCCCAACAGTGAAACATGGTGGTGGCAGCATCATGCTATGGGGGGTGTTATGATCCGGTGGTTTGGACAAATAATGGACCTAATAGTTACTGATAATAAGGACGAGCTCTGGGACGTGGGAACCCTGCTGACCGCAATCCCTAAACCTATCAAAACACACTTGAAATAGCCGTAGATTGCGCCTAACGCTCCCTATGCAACTCGGCACAGCCTAAGAAACTAGCTAGCCCTGAAGATAGAAAAATAAAGCCTACCTTGCCTCAGAGAAATTCTCCAAAGGAAAAGGCAGCCCCCCACATATAATGACTGTGAGTAAAGATGAAAATACAAACACAGAGATGAAATAGATTTAGCAAAGTGAGGCCCGACTTACTGAACAGACCGAGGATAGAAAAGGTTACTTTGCGGTCAGCACAAAAACCTACAAAAGACCACGCAGAGAGTGCAGGGAAAAATACCTTCCGCACCGACTCACGGTGCGGGAGGCGCCCCTCTGCGTCCCAGAGCTTCCAGCAAGCAAGGCAATATTAACAAAAGCAAGCTGGACAGAAAAAATAGCAAACAAGCAAAATAGCACAGAGGAACTTAGCTTCTGCTGGAGCAACAGGAACTCAGAACGATCCAGGAGCGAACTAGAGCCATAGTACAACATTGACAGCTGGCATGGGGCAAAGATCTAAGTGGAGTTAAATAGAGCAGCCCACTAACGAATTAGCCTCGTCACCTGTGGAAGGAAACTCAGAAACACCCACAGGCACCAGAGAAAGTCCATGGACAGAACCAGCCGAAGTACCATTCATGACCACAGGAGGGAGCCTGACAACAGAATTCACAACAGGGGGGGTTTTCAGCTGCAGGGACAGGACGAGTGATTGCCATTGAAGGAAACATGAATGCGGCCAAGTACAGAGATATCCTGAATGAAAACCTCTTCCACAGTGCTCTGGACCTCAGATTTGGCCGAAGGTTCACCTTCCAACAAGACAATGACTCTAAGCACATACCTAAAATAACAAAGGAGTGACTTCAGAACAACTCTAGTGACCAATCTTGACTGGCCCAGCCAGAGCCCTGACCTAAACCCAATTGAGCATCTCAGGAGAGACTTGAAAATGGCTGTCCACCAACATTCACCATCCAACCTGATGGAACTGGAGAGGATCTGCAAGGAAGAATGGCAGAGGACCCCAAATCTAGGTGTGAAAAACTTGTTGCCTCATTCCCAAGAAGACTCATGGCTGTACTAACTCAAAAGGGTGCTTTTACTCAATACTGAGCAAAGGGTCTGAGTACTTATGACTAAAGTTGAGCGACTTTTACTTTTTTCGGATCGAGTCGGGTTTCGCAAAACCCGACTTTGTCAAAAGTCGGGTCGGGTGAAATCGGACGATTATTGCGAAAAGTCACGGGCCGACTGAAACACGAAACCCAATGCAAGTCAATGGGGAATCAAAGTCGGCAGTGAGTGGAGGACAGGAAAACACCTACAGTGCCCATTTTAATGCCTAAAACATCAATTCTTATTACTTAAGCTTGTCAATGTTAATTTACTTTATAATAATAGTTAGGCATTGAAAACTGGGGGTCATTTGGCTAAAGTTGTGGGGGGAGTAGAGCTGGCTCAAGATTTTCATGGGCCTAGGAAATGCAGAATACGTCACGGCGGTGGAGCAGGGAGAGGTAAGTATTTCAACTTTGCAAGTACTGTGATCCTGAGCAAGCAGGGGGTGCCCACTCGTTGGCACTGGCACAGGGCCCCTCATAGAACGGCGGTGTATTTGACGGCAGGTGGCGCCTCCCACTGGCAGAGACACTTTTGCATACTATGAGAGGCCCTGTGCCAGTGACGTCGCCAACGAGTATGCCCCCCTACCTGATGAAGGAACCTGCACTTTTATCTGCACCTTCCTCTTTGTCCCTGTGTAAGGTGGTATAGTATGCGGGAAGGGGAACCTGACTTTCAGCAGGGTCAGATTCTGGCTGTGTAGAGTGCAAGGGGAATGTAGAGGTCTGGGTCAATGTACCAGCAGACTCATCTAGCAGTGGCTGGGCAATGGGCAGGATGAGGAGGAAACACAGATATAGGCCCAAATAATAAAGTAGGCTAAATGCAGTTCAAAATTGGTAACAGGACTAAACAGGCGGCATTGCTTTGTTCAGTGGAGGAAAACTGTAATGAATGGCAGACACAGTTAGTAGGCCCAAGTAATAAAGTAGGCTAAATGCAGTTCAAAATTGGTAACAGTACTAAACAGGCGTCATTGCTTTGTTCAGTGGAGGAAAACTGTAATGAGTGGCAGACACAGTTAGTAGGCCCAAATAATAAAGTAGGCTAAATGCAGTTTAAAATTGGTAACAGGACTAAACAGGCGGCATTGCTTTGTTCAGTGGAGGAAAACTGTAATGAGTGGCAGACACAGTTACTAGGCAAAAAAAAATAAAGTAGGCTAAATGCAGTTCAAAATTGGTAACAGGACTAAACAGGCGGCATTGCTTTGTTCAGTGGAGGAAAACTGTAATGAGTGGCAGACACAGTTAGTAGGCCCAGATAATAAAGTAGGCTAAATGCAGTTCAAAATTGGTAACAGGACTAAACAGGCGGCATTGCTTTGTTCAGTGGAGGAAAACTGTAATGAGTGGCAGACACAGTTAGTAGGCCCAAATAATAAAGTAGGCTAAATGCAGTTCAAAATTGGTAACAGGACTAAACAGACGGCATTGCTTTGTTCAGTGGAGGAAAACTGTAATGAGTGGCAGACACAGTTAGTAGGACCAAATAATAAAGTAGGCTAAATGCAGTTCAAAATTGGTAACAGGACTAAACATGCGGCATTGCTTTGTTCAGTGGAGGAAAACTGTAATGAGTGGCAGACACAGTTAGTAAGCCCAAATAATAAAGTGGGCTAAATGTCTGCCAAAAAATTGTTCATAAATAAACAGGTGGCATAGCTAGGTACAGGGGTGGGCTCCTCTGCTGAGTAGCAGACAGTGGTAGTAGGCGCAAAGTATTAATTGGTCTAAATGGAGGCCAGGGCCCCTGTATATTTTAACTATCATCTATCATTTCAACAAATTTGAACTGGCAGTGCCATTGAAGGATTTAACAGCTCAGACTACACAGTGGTGGAGCAGGGAGAGGTAAGTATTGCAAGTTGTAGATCACTGTTTGAGCTGGGGGGAACACTCTCATGGGCAGCGGTACTGGCACAGGGCCCCTCATATTACGACAGTGTGTCTGACGTTGGTTGTGCACCACCACCGTCAGAGACACTTCATTGTACGATGGTGCAGTTGTTAGCACTGCAGCCTTGCAGCGCTGGAGTCCTGGGTTCTAATCCCACCCAGGACAACATCTGCAAAGAGTTTGTATGTTCTCTCCGTGTTTGCGTGGGTTTCCTCCGGTTACTCCGGTTTCCTCCCACATTCCAAAGACATACTGATAGGATATTTAGATTGTGAGCCCATGGGGGACAGTGATGATATGCAAACTGTAAAGCGCTGCTGAATATGTTAGCGCTATATAAAAGTAAAGATTATTATTATTGTACTATGAGGGACCCTGTGCCAGTGCCGTCGCCCAAGAGTGGGCCCACCCACCTGTCCAGGCAAACGGCACTCGCACGGGTGCTTGTGCCAGGTGGTGACCACAGCCCTGTGGGGGGAGTCAGCCCATTTAGGGAGGTATAAAAATGGCCTATGGTGGACATTCAGCAGCTGCAAATGGAGGAATTGGGGAAGTCAGTAAGAGGAGGCCAAAAGCAAGACATTTTTCAGGCAAGCTACGTGTCAGCAGGGGAAGGTGGGGCAAAATAATTTGACCTCCAGCTTTAGGTGCTATTGTGCTTTTGCCACTACCACCAGATGCACCACCATCAGTACCAGCTGGCAACCACCACCCATGGGCTCTTCCACCAGACTTCCACATTTTTAGGAAAATCTAACCAAAATAACAACCGTTATATGGTACTGTAAAACAAGGTAGAAGGTGTATATAAACTTGTTGAGAATTTAAATCTCCCTTTTTTTTTGGAGACTGAACCAAAACTCAGGCCCAGTGTATATAACAACACAATGTAAGTGGCAGAAAGTGGCTGGCTGATATAAGACAAACTAACAGGACTGAAGTACTGTATATCCTCTATGTGAGAATTTGAATCTCCCTTTTTTGGGGGGGAGACTGAACCAAAACTTAGACCCTGTGCATAAAACAACACAATGTAAGTGGCAGAAAGTGGCTGGCTGATATACAACAAACTAACAGGACTGAACTATATCCACTTTGTGAGAATTAGAATCTCCCTTTTATTTGGGGAGACTGAACCAAAACTCAGGCCCAGTGTATATAACAACGCAATCTAAGTGGCAGAAAGTGGCTGGCTGATATACGACAAACTAACAGGACTGAAGTATATCCACTTTGTGAGAATTTGAATCTCACTTTTTTGGGGGGGAGACTGAACCAAAACTCAGGCCCAGTGTATAAAACAACACAATGTAAGTGGCAGAAAGTGGCTGGAAGATATATGAAAAAATACAAGGACTGTAGTAAAATTTCAATCTCCCTACAATGATCTCAGCAAAAGTATGGCAGCAATAAAAAGGACTGCTGCACACAAAAGTGTGGACAAATAAACAAGATAACTGTGCAGAAAGGAGCAACAGGATTTTTGCTTTTAAAAAAGCAGTTGGTTTGCACAGTGGCATGAAAACAGCAATGCAGCTATCAGGGAACCTTATAAGGCAGCCTAATAAGCTACAGAGCTGATGCACAAAAATCTAGCCTCCACTGTCCCTGCAAACAAATGGTGGTGTTGGACAGTGGAAATCGCTACAGCACAAGCAGTTTGGGGGTTAATCTTCCCTCCCTAACTATATCCCTTCTTCTGATGAAGCTGCAGCAAACTCTCCCTATGCTACGATCGGCAGAAGTAAGATGGCGGCCGGCGGGAACGCCCCTTTATAGCCCCTGTGACGCCGCAGAAAGCAAGCCAATCACTGTCATGCCCTTCTCTAAGATGGTGGGGACCGAGACCTATGTCATCACGCTGCCCACACTCTGTGTCCTCCTTCATTGGCTGAAAAATGGCGCTGAAAGCGTCATATGAAACGGGACTTTTGCACGCAGATCGGCGACCTCATGGCCGATCGCACACTAGGATGCGGTCGGGTTTCATGAAACCCGACTTTTCCGAAAGTCGGCAATTTTTTAATTTGTCCGATCTGTTTCGCTCAACCCTACTTATGATTATGTGATATTTCAGTTTTTCTTTTTTAATAAATATGCAAAAATGTCTACATGTCAGTCAAGATGCTGTGCAGAGTGTACATTAATGAGAAAAAAATGAAATTTTTTGAATTTTCCAAATGGCTGCAATGAAACAAAGAGTGAAAAATTGAAAGGGGTCTGAACACTTTCGGTGCCCACTTTCCGTACCCACTATATATTGTATATAAAGTGGGGATTATGCACAGAGTGCGGGGATTATGCACAGAGTGTATGTCTCTGCTCCTGCCCTGTGCATCCTGCATTGTATTGCAGCAGTGGTTGGTGAATAGAGCTGGGCTGAGACTGCCCAAAGTGTGTCAGGCTTAATGATTTCCTCAGGCCCTGTCTCAGGTAGTGGCTGATTGGTCACAGGCATGCGCCTCCTGTCAGCCTGCTGCCCTGGCCCTATGACTCGCATTAAGATAAGGGCAGTGGAAGGGTGCATAGGTATAGCTGTGACTGAGTCACTGATAAGAAAGTGCTTGCAGATGGCAGAAATAAAGGAAGAAGGGGGAGAGAAGCCCTGGATTTGCCTCCTTTGAATCCTCCTTGGCTTGTTCTTATCAGAGCTCTGTCAACAGAGCAGATCGCTTGTCAAACTCAGCCCAACCATAAATGTTCACTTGAAAGTGCAGGATCTGTGTGTCAGATTGTTCTCTAATCCCAAGAAAAGTTCAATAGGACAAAAGGCTGCACCTGCCAAATGCAAGAAGAAAACCTCTTCTGCGTCTAGTATTGTGTCTCCGAAGATAACTGCGACCGCACAGCGATTATTCATAGTATCTGACCGAGAAATCTCAGTGATGATAGTCAGCTTTTCTGAGCTGTATAAAAGTCTGATCACATCATTGCTTCCAGTTTGGTGCGTAAACATTCTGGAAATAAAACTGTACAATTGGAAACAGTAGAGCTTAATTTCATATAATAATTTATATGGTGCCAACCAGTGGCATAACTAGAATCCAATGTGCATCCTGATTAGTGATGGGTGAGTATGCTCGGTAACGCTAAGGTACTCGATCGAACATCCTGGTGCTACTTGATCAAGTATCCGAGTACTCGCGCCCCATGCTCGATTCCCTGCCCCGCATGTTTCATGGCTGATTTTCATCCCCTAAATATGCAGGGATTGCCTTCCAATCACAGTAAAGCTGCAGCCATGTTGACTACTGGCATTACTATGATTGGCTGGCCGCATCACATCATTGGGTCTGCATAAGACCTAGTGAAGCAATGCACACCACACTGTACCTGAAAACAGAGTAGGGAAAGCAGCTGTAGAAGGAAAAGTGTTATAGGGCTTGCTGAAGACACCTAAAACCAACTGTCCTTATCAGGTTTCAATCTATTGTATTCAATGCCACTGTGATCTGTATTATTGAGTGTAAGGAAAGCTGGTGGAGAAGGCACAGTGCATTACAAGTGTTGCTGAAAAAGAAAAAATCATTGTCAGGGTTCCAACTATTATAGTCAATGCTGCTGTGATCTGTACTATTTAGTGTAGAGTGTAGGAAAAGCTGGTGGATAAGGCATAGTACATTAGAAGTGTTGCTGAAGAAAAAAATAATCCTTATCAGGGCTCCATCTATTCTATTCTAGTCGCTATTAATATCATTGTTAGCTTCATACCTAATGTCATATTCGCAGAGTGTGTGGTAAGGGACAGGGAAGTCAATATGCTGCTGATGTTGCACAGAGAAGCCGAGGGTATTGGACAGGTGAAGCTGTGCCTGCTGTGGGAGAACAACAAAATCGCTCATGCACCAGGTCTAGCTTCCTGTCCCACTTTGCAGGTGGGTGCAGGACACCATTCTTGAAGCCAGAACAATGTGAACAGGTGGTCAGCTGAATTGCAGATAATACTTCCACTCTGTGACAAAACCCTGTCTTCCATATATTCCAATCTCACTAGGCAAGAGTCTAGACTGCATAATCCTCACTCTGATGCTCCTTCCTCCCACCATGGCGAGTCTCATGAGACAAGTGTCCTCACACTTGGACACTCCGAGAAGTTCCTTACCTTTCCATTTATTGCTTCTTCTGACCTCTCACCATGCATGTTTAAAGAGGGACATGAGAAGATCATGTGCAGTGATGCCCAGACATTTGAGCAGTCGTGGTCAGAAGAAGCCAACAGTGGGGATCGGCAATTATTGTCTCAAGAGGTAGATAATGATGAGACACAGTTGCTACCAAGTCATGTTAAGTCATTAAGTCAGGTGCAGGACCAGAGTGAGGAAGTGGAAGATGAGGTGGTGGATGATGAAGTCACTGACCCAAGCTGACAAGGTGGCATGCAGAGCAAGCACACAGGCGCAGAGGGGGAGGGATCCACAGCACTTCAAAAGGCAGGGAAAGACAGAGGTGTGGCAGGAGGGAGAAGGCGGTCAACTGTTCCCCAGAGAACCCACATGCGGCCAGATCCCAGGCCAAGTGTTAAGTGTTCCCCAGTCTGGCACTTTTTTATGGAAATTGTAGAAGACAATAAAACGGTCATTTGCAATTTGTGCTGTACCAAACTGAACAGGGGCCAGACCATTACCAGCCTGACCTCCACCAACATGATCAGGCATATATCATCCAATCACCCATCTAGGTGGGCCAAATTCCTGGTTCCACAATCAGTGTCTGCTGGTGACACCACTGCCTCTTCCCCTGTGCTACGTGCTTGCCAATCCTTTGTCCATGATGAATGCTTCCTGCCTTGCACCTGTCATGCACATTCACAAGCACCATCAGCAACCACGTCCAGTTTCTTGTCCCAGTGCAGCATTCAGCTGTCCCTCCCCTAGGCCTTGGAATGCAAGCATAAATACCCAGCCACCCACCCACTGGCCCATACACAAAGCTGCCCCATTTACAACCTGCTTCACTTTGAAATGTTGCCGTTTAAACTTGTAAACACTGAAGCTTTCTGCAAACTCATTGCGGTGATTGTCCCTTGGTTCTCGGTCCCCAGCTGCCACTATTTTGCCTGGAATGCCGATCCCGCCTCACACCAGCACATGTCCCATAAAATCACCCGTGCCCTGACCAATGCAGTTACTGGGAAGATCTATTTAAGGACCGATAAGTGGACACGTGATTTTGGCCTGGGACACTACATTTCCCTGACAGCACACTGGGTGAATCTTTCAGAGGCCAGCAGAGTTAGACCCTGAAATGGTACACATGTTATCAGAATTGTGAGTCCAAGTTCCATCAGAGTTTCTCTCTCCTCCTCTGTCAGGTCATGCACCCCCTTCTCCTCCATCTCATAATTATCATCCGTATCAGTTGCAAGTTGGAAGCACTGCCTTAGTGAAGCAGCAACAGGCACTGCTTAAACTCAAATCTTTAGGTGACAAACAGCACACCGCCACAGAGTTGTTGAAAGGTCTAACAGATCAGACAGTTCTGTGGCTCTTTCAACTGAACCGACAACCAGGCATGGTCCACACATTACAAGCCTTGCCCACGTGCTCAACTTAGTGGTTCAGCATTTTTTTGAAAACCTACCCAGATTTACCTGAGCTACTTGTGGAGGTATGTTGTGTGTGCACCCATTTCGGCAAGTGACCTACAGCTGCTGCAGTTCTGGCAGTGATGCTGCAGCGCTTTCTTGTGCCACTTCACCAACTGCGACCTGCCCATGTGCTTTAACTCAACATTGCATATGTTGACAAGGCTCTATGAGCAGCAGAGGGCAGTAGTTGAATACCAGCTACAACATGCCCATCTGTATTAAGCTCAGCCTTTGCACATAATAACCGACAAGTAACCATGGATGTCTGACATCTGTGCGGTTATCCAAAACTTTGAGGAATAAACTAGGATGGTGAATAATGATGATGGTGAATAATCATCCAGCTTTACTGAAATGCTCCCTGCTCAGAAAAAGAAGCTTTGCATGCTATCCAAGTGGTGATGGAGGAAGAAAGTGCACATGGTGATAGTACCGATCCAAGCCTCATCTCATTTTTTTTTCAGCTCAAATTGGATGATAATGAGGAGGAGGAGGAAGAGCAAGAGATGGTTGCCAGTGCTACATAAGTTACTACCAACACCAGCTTCTCATCTGTTCAGATTGGCTGAAGAGGAGGAGCAGCAGGAAGGGAGGGGGAAGAGATGGAGAGTCATCCTTCTGGTGGGGACAGTCTTGGTTGTTGGGAGTTTTTAACTCATGTCAGACTTTATGTCCCAAGAAAAACAGCCAACAGCTCACTGGATTGAGAAATGCCTGGATTGAGAGTGGAGAGCACTGAGACTTCAGGCTGGCTTCCTGAGTATGAAAGCCATAGGAAGGGGGAAGGGAAATTCCAGCAACTGCAAGAAAAAAATCTAAAACATCACATTTATTGTAGAAATTTAAAAATAGAGGAAAAAGAAAAAAATGCAGATTTGCGCTAATGTCGAAACGTTTCGACCTGTACAAGCTCTTAATCATCACCAGAATTTATGTCCTACTGTCTTTCATGTGACCCTCGCATTATACCCATTTTGGCTAACACTGATTACTGTTGTTCACCCTTCTCGATCCACACTATAAGGAGAACTTTCCATCTCTCCTTCCTGTGGCGGAGATGGCTACTAATATGGTGCAATACCAGGAGGCCATAGTTGATTGGTCAAATAATTCCCATCTGACAACTCTGACAGCAGAGGTCAGAGTTCTTTGGACAACCAAGGATTAGAGAGGAGGGAGACACGCACCAGGTCCAACAGAGGCAAGTGAAGACTATCAAAGGTCTAAGCCAGTTTCATGAAACCCTCCTTGAACCCAGGCCCTGATTTGTGGAATACTCTGACAAGGAGAGAAAAGTTTTGGAAGATGGTGATCGAGTACCTAAACGACTGTACCACGTCCTCCGTGATTCCTCTGTACCTTAAAATTATTGGGTGTGTAAGATGGAAATTACGTGGGATGAATTGATCCTCTATCCCTGGGAGATGCTGGTCTACTCTGCATTTTGTCAAAGCAGGATTTTAGTGTCATCTGGGGCATAATAGCTGATAGGCGCATCCGTCTGTCAAATGAAAATGTTGACAGGATGACTCTTATCAAATTGAGCAAAGCCTGGATTGGCCCAAACTTCTCAATCCTATCGAATGACAGCAGCATAGCATAACTAAACTGTTTTTTTTTTCTGGTGTGTTCCCATACACCCCTTCCCAACCAAACAAGGGTATAAGTTCTTGTTTTGCAACTTTTAGGCTACGTTCACATTAGCGTCGCGTCGCCGTTGCGTCAGCGACGCAGCGGTGACGCACGGAAAAACGCGCGCAAACGCGCGCAAAAACGCGCGTTTTGCGACGCGTGCGTCGTTTTTTGCCGATATCGGACGCAAGAAAAATGCAACTTGTAGCGTTTTCTTGCGTCCGACGCTAGCGTCTAAAACGATGCACGTGTCGGAAAACGCGTGCAAAAAGACGCACGCGTCCCCTATGTTAAACATAGGGGCGCGTCGCCGCTGCGTCGCCGCTGCGTCGCCGACGCAACAGCGACGCACATTAGCATAACGCTAATGTGAACGTAGCCTTAGTGTCCTCCTCCTGCCCCTCCAACAATATCTAGAGGATCATGATCCTACCCTGAACTGCTCCGACCCTCTGCTCTTTACAAGTTACAGTGAATGAGGCCTTCTCCATCCCATCGTTATTTTGTGTAGTTTCTTCAATTTTTAATACAGCAATGGTGGTAAGATCTTCACTATCCCCATAGTCAATAGTCATAGTCATATCCCCATAGTCTTTACTATCCCCACTAGCCACGTCAACAGCTTTACTCTCATTTGTCAAGTTCTTGTTTTCCCATTTTGTTGTATTTCTCACTGTCAAATGTCGGTATCATCGGACGGAAATGAGTGTTCCTTTTGGTCACATACAGCTTTTCCATAGTCCACAACATGATAGCTTCTTTCCATGCATTCATTGACAGATTCTGCCTTTTGGACAATCTTTTAAACTTTTTAAAATCCCTGTCTTTTTACAATTTAAAACTCACAATATTTTAACAATTGTCAATTATTTTATTCTGAGGCCCTCCTCTACGGTCTTCCAGGGTGTATTGCAGTCCCTCCTTCTAATTTTTAGCAGTCCTTGCACTTAATGCATAGGCTTTATGATTCTAGGAGTCCCACTATGTAACAATTTTAACAGAATGTGTATGAAGCCCTCCTTTATGTCTAATACAGGATGTATTGGACTCCTTCTTCTTCCCAATTTTTGGCAGTTCTTGCATTGTCCTCATAGGCTTTGTGCATTTCAGAGTCCCTCCTTCATAAATTAAACAGGATGTATCTAACTATGTTACAAGCACCACTTGCTCAAATAAGTTAGTAAAATGTTAAAATTACGTTTACTGGTAGATTTTTTTTCACCATTGAAAGCAAAGGGGAAAGTGCAAAAACGCTTCATGTGAACATAGCCTAAGAGGTGGAGGAGGCTGTTTTTTTTTTTGCTCTTTTGTAATCAGTCATTATACATATCCTACCTGACCCCATCCTGGTAAAAATCTCCCTTATCCTTGGCCCCATCCTGGTATATATAGCCCCCTTCCTGGTATATATGTCAATTATCCCGGGCCTCTTCCTGGTATATACCATATTTTTCAAACTATAAGACGCATGTGGAGGAAAATGGGGGGTGCATCTTATAGTCCGGATGTCCCTAATCTGGCTGTGGTGGGCAGGTGGGGGAGCCGCAGCGGCGCAGCAGCGGGTCACAGGAGGTAGGAGCCGACTGCGGCTAACTTCTGTGCCGATACTAAAGAGAAGTGAATATTCACTCCATTCCATGTCCATGGGTGTGGAAAGAAGTGACTATTTATTTCTCTTTAATAGTGAGCACAGTGTTAGCCGCAGCAGCCGGCTTCTTGCAGTTGCCAGGCTTTCAAGTGTGCAGACTACTTTAGGCAATGAATGTTCACTGCATTCCACTCCTATAGGCATGTAATGCAATGAATATTCCTTCTCTTTAGTAGCGGCACAAGTGAAAACCCGGCAGCTGCAGGAACCCACACAGTCCCGTCGTGGAGAACAGTGAGTTTTCTGGCAGCTGTCCTCGGCAGCTTTTAAGCAGTGCATGACATCACTTCCATGCACTGCTTACAAGCATAAAGCAGCTACTGGCATCGGAGCAGGACGCTGTGAGGGGGCACAGGGAAGGTAAGAAAGCTTTTTTTCCTGCTGGGGCTGTCTATACCAGGATGGGGAAGGTGGCCAATCATACCAGGATAAGGATGGGGCCATGCATGCCAGGATAAGGTTGGGGCCAATCATACCAGGATAAGGATGAGGCCATGCATACCAGGATGGAGATGGGGTCCCTGCATACCAGGATAGGGATTGGGGCCAATCATACCAGGATAAGGATGGGGCCATGCATACCAGGATGGAGATGGGGTCCCTGCATACCAGGATAGGGATTGGGGGCAATCATACCAGGATAAGGATGGGGCCATGCATACCAGGATGGAGATGGAGGTCCTGCAAACCAGGATAAGGATGGGTCCCTGCATTCCAGGATAGGGGATGGGAGCCAATCATACCAAGATGAGGATGGGGCCATGCATACCAGGACAGAGATTGGGGCCCTGCATACCAGAATATAGATAAGGGAGCCATGCATATCAGGATGGGGATATTAAGTATAGAACTGACCACATTTTTGCTTCAATTTTACTTTCTAATTTCCTCCTCTAAAACCTAGGTGCGTCTCATAGTCCGAAAAATACAATATATCCCGGATCCTGGAAAATATGTCCCTTATATTGATCCCCATCTTGGCATATATGAGTCGCCCACCTGGGCAGTGGGGTACTCGGTACTGGGTCTGGTCGCACTTAAAGGGGATGTCACGGTGGCTGCGACCTGGTCAGTGGCCCTGGGCACTCAATTAAATGGGAAGGTCTTTTAAAGGGTTTTGTATTAAAGTTTGTGTTTGTGACACCACCTGTGGTTCTCAGTGAGAGGGGACCGACGCTGCTTAAAGGGGTTTTCTGAGGTGATGTTGTTGCAGCAAGATGGTGACGCTTCCCACAGGTGAAGCGGGGTCCCCAGGACTCTCATGGTGTATGGGCAAGGATGGTGTATGCTGGCAAATAAGTGAAGGACACAAAGTTGTAAAGTCTTTACCTGGTTTACTGACAGTAGTAGTCCACAGTCCAGGGTACCACGAACAGGTGATGGTATGGCCCGGCCGGCCTGGAGGCAATAGTGAATCCCTCTCCCAGGTGAGATCCGTAAGCCTTCCTACTCGCACTAGTGTGCGCGGTCCCTGCTGCCTGTAGCTGCAGGCAAGGTCCTTTCTCTCCTGTCCTGGGACAGTTACCTGTATAGTGGGCAACTTGAGCCGTTTTGTAGGGTCTCTATCATGACCCGGGCTCTTCAGGTGCTGCTTCACCTTCAGGTGTGGTGTGGGCAAATCACATAGAGTTGTATGCCCTCCGGTTCTGCCGTGTGTCCTGGAGTACGCCACAGACTTGGGCTCCCGGTGCCCGGTTCCTGCGCTTCGGCTCTGAGGGTGCCCCGTCACAGTTCCCCTCTGAGCCCCTTTCCTTCTCCAATATGCTCTTTTCCTCAGTAGCTCCACCACTTTCATCCCCTCGGGTTCACTTCCTTTCCTGGAGCTGCAGTTCAGTCCTTGCTGCATGGCTCCGCTGTCTGCTCTCCTCTCCTTTCCCTCTCACTGTCTGTTCCAGACCGCTCTCTTTGGTCTCTCTGGACCAACTGCCTAACTCCTCCTCCAGACCAGGATATCACTATCTGAGGGAAGCTCCCCTGAATCTGGGTTCAGAGCTCCCCTTTCTGGCCTGGATTCGGAATGTGTTGAATGTGGGTGCGTTACCTGGTGAAGAGGATCCTTCTTGCCTCCAAGCGTGATATCGCCCTCCCCGAAAAGAAGGCAACATCACTGTAACAACCGGTTACCTGGTGTGTTATATATACATATCCCTCATTCTGGTATATATATATGTGTTAGTATTCGGCCCACTGGAACTTTTCAACCTTTTCCCACATATCATGCTTCAAACATAAAGATACCAAATGTACATTTTTGGTGAAGAATCAACAACAAGTGGAACATAATTGTGTAGTTGAACGAAATTTATTGGTTATTTAAAATTTTTGAGGGAAATCAAAAACTGAAACGTGGGGTGTGCAATATTTTTCGGCCCCTTTACTTTCAGTGCAGCAAACGCACTCCAGAAGTTCATTGTGGATCTCTGAATGATCCAATGTTGTCCTAAATGCCTAATGATGATAAATATAATCCATCTGTGTGCAATGAAGTCTCCGTATAAATGCACCTGCTCTGTGATAGTCTCAGGGTTCTGCTTGAAGCACAGAGAGCATCATGAAGACCAAAGAACACAACAGGCAGGTCCGTTATACTGTTGTGGAGAAATTTAAAGCCGGATTTGGATACAAAATCATTTAAACATCCCAAGGAGCACTGTGCAAGCGATCATATTAAAATGGAAGGAGTATCATACCACTGCAAATCTATCAAGACCCGGCCGTCCCTCTAAACTTTCATCTCAAACAAGGAGAAGACTGATCAGAGATGCAGCCAAGAGGCCCATGATCACTCTGGATGAACTGCAGAGACCTACAGCTGAGGTCGGACAATCCGTCCATAGGACAACAATCAGTCGTACACTGCACAAATCTGGCCTTTATGGAAGAGTGGTAAGAAGAAAGCCTCAAAGCCTCTCAAAGATATCCAAAAAAAGTGTTGTTTAAAGTTTGCAACAAGCCACCTGGGAGATACACCAAACATGTGGAAGAAGGTGCTCTGGTCAAATGAAACCAAAATCGAACTTTTTGGCAACAATGCCAAATGATGTGTTTGGCGTAAAAGCAACACTGCTCATCACCCTGAACACACCATCCCCACTGTCAAACCTGGTGGTGGCAACATCATGGTTTGGATCTTCTTTTCTTCAGCAGGGACAGGGAAGATGGATAAAATTGATGGGAAGATGGATGGAGCCAAACACAGGACCATTCTTGAAGAAAACCTGTCAGAGTCTGCAAAAGACCTGAGACTGGAACGGAGATTTGCCTTCCAACAAGACAATGATCCCAAACATAAAGCAAAATCTACAATGGAATGGTTCACAAATAAATGTATCCAGGTGTTAGAATGGCCAAGACAAAGTCCAGACTTCAATCTAATCGAGAATCTGTGGAAATAGCTGAAAACTGCTGTTCACAAACGATCTCCATCAAACCTCACTGAGCTTGAGCTGTTTGCCAAGGAAGAATGGGCAATAATTTCAGTCTCTCGATGTACAAAGCTGATAGAGACATACCCCAAGCGACTTGCAGCTGTAATCACAACAAAAGGTGGCGCAACAAAGCATTAAGTTAAAGAGGCCAAATAATATTGCACGCCCCAGTTTTCAGTTTTTGAATTTCTACAAAAATTTAAAATAGCCAATAAATTTCATTCAACTTCACAACCGGAGGGCATAGGACTTTATGTTATTTGCCCACACCACGCCTGGAGGCGAAGCAGCACCTGAAGAGCCTGGGTCATGATAGAAACCCTATAAAATAGCTCAAGCTGCCCACCATACAGGTATCTGTCTCAGGACAAGAGGGAGAGGACTTTGCCAGCAAGCTACAGGCAGCAGGGACCTCACATACTAGCACGAGTAGTAAGGCTTACGGACCTTACCTGGGAGAGGCCTCCAGGCCGGACGGACCACATCACCACATGTGCCTGGTACCCTGGACTGTGGACTGCTACCACCAGTAAACCAGGTAAAGACTTTACAACTTTGTGTCATCCGTTATTTACCTGCAACCTATCATCCTTACCATACACCATGGAAGCCCTGGGGACCCCACTTCACTTGTGGGAAGTGTCACCATCTTGCTGCAACAACATCACCCCAAAGGACCCCTTTAAGCAGCTTCGGTCCCTCTAACCGAGAACCACAGGTGGCGTCACGAATAAACTTTATTACCAAATTCCCCTTAAAGACCTTTCCCCTTTTAAGTGAGCTCTGAGGGCCACGGACTGGGTCGCAGCCACCGTAACATCCCATTTAAGTGCGACCGGACCCGGCACCGAGTATCCCCACTGCCCTGGTGGGTAACTCATCTGCATGTCTCCCCCGACATTCACAAGAAATATTACATATGTTTTTTTTTCTGGGAGTAAGGGACATTTTATTGGGGCCTGTCTTTTGACTCCCAGACAAAAAGAGACTCGATTAACCCTTGGGAGCCTGGAGTTTGATAATCAAGGGGTAGGTTCGTCTTTAACCTGTAATTCTTGGTTTGACCTGACAGCAGAGGTGGTGCTAGAGAGAAGGGCTGAAAAAAATGTGTTTGTAGACAGTGGAGCTGGAGTCAGTATAGTGGATGCTGAGTTTGCTAGAACTCATGGGCTTGCTTGCTCTACCTTAGCTAAGCCTATTTCTATTTACGCCATTGACTCAGCACCACTTGCACAGAGAGCACTGACACAGATTGTACATAACATAAGACTGAGGGTGGGGTGTTTCCATGATGAGGTAATTCCTTGTTATGTCAAGGAAGATTTCCCCACTCCAATTGTTCTGGGTTTACTCTGGTTGGTGAAGCATAATCCATCCGACTGTGGATTGGCAATGCAAAGAAATTGTGGAGTGGGGAGATTACTGTCATGATAAGTGCCTAAACATTTCTCTTTCTGCAGTATCTATGATGACCTTACCTACATTTTTGTCTGACTTTGAGGATGTGTTTTCTGAGAAGTGGTGTCAGGATTTTCCCCTTTTTACATCGGGCTTATGACTGTCCTATTAACCTGACTCGGGGTGCTAAACTACACTAGTCCAGACTGTACAATCTGTCCAGGCCTGAAAGACAACTCATGAAAGATTTTATTGCTGAGAGTCTTGAGAAGGGCACATCAGACCTTCATCTTTGCCCATGGTGGCAGGATTGTTTTTCGTGAAAAAGAAAGATGGTGGTTTCCGTCCCTGTTCAGATTTCTGGGTATTGAATCTAATTACTATCATAGATCCATATCATCTTCCTCTGATTCCAGATTTATTTCAGCAGATGGTGGGAGCTAAGGTTTTCTCCAAGTTGGATTTAAGGGGGGCCTATAACCTTGTTATAATCAGGGAGGGGTATGAAAGGAAAATGGCGTTCAATACCACTGAAGGACATTTCGTGAGTCAGGTTATGCCTTTCGGTCTGACCAATGCACCAGCGGTGTTCCAGCATTTCATTACTGATGTTTTCCATAATTTGGTGCGCAGGTTAGTGTTGGTCTATCTGGATGATATTTTGATTTATTCACCCTGATTTGGAGACACATTGGATGCTTCAGATATTAAAGGGAACCTGTCACTCCCAAAATCGAAGGTGAGCTAAGCCCACCAGCATCAGGGGCTTATCTACAGCATTCTGTAATGCTGTCGATAAGCCCCTGATGTATAATTAAAAGATGAGAAAATGAGGTTAGATTATACTCTCCCAGGGGCGGTCCCGCTGCGGTGGGCAGCGCGGTCCGGTCCGGTGCGTCCCATCTTCTTATGATGACGTCCTCTTCTTGTCTTCACGCTGCGGCTCCTGCTCAGGCATACTTTGTCTGCCCTGTTGAGGGCAGAGCATAGTACTGCAGTATGCAGGCTTCGGGAAAGGTCAGAGAGGCCCGGCACCTGCGCACTGCAGTGCACCTTTTTGCTCTGCTCTCAACAGGGCAGACAAAGTAAGCCTGCGCCAGAGCCGCAGCGTGAAGACAAGAAGAGGACGTCATCTGATGAAGATAGGAGGCGCCGGACCGGACCGCAACACCCATCGGACCGGGACCGCCCCTGGGTGAGTATAATATAACTATGCATTATTAATCCAATAGTAATAAAGGTTAATAAAACACACACACATTAGGAAAAAGGTATTTTAATATTCTTCATTTAACCATACTTACCATACTTCAGTGCCTGCAAAAATGTAAAATAATAAACCGTATACTACCTGTCCGCCATTGTCCAATTAATAACGAGTGTCCCACGACGATCTCCCCTATAGAACAGTGACATCGGGTGATGTCACTGCTCTTTAGGACCTTCAGTGACACACTGACAGGAGACAATGGCTCCTGCAGTGCATCACTGAGAGGCTACTAGAGTTCAAAGTCTCACTTTATGGCATTTGCTGCGTGGGAAAATTTCTCACACAGCAATGCCAAAAGTGAGACTATGGACTATTTTATTTACAGCAGCGGAGGAATACAGTGCGGAATGATACCTTACTCCCGTTATTGTGTTCCTGGAGCCCATAGAGAGCGGTCGCATCAGCTGATGCTGCCGTTCTCAACGGAAGATCGTCGTGGGACACTTGTGGATTTCTGCAGATCAGGGAGTATATTGGTTGTTTGTTATTTTAATCTTTTTTACAGATTACACTGGCTTCGGGGATCAAAATGACAAGTGATGGTGAGTATGTACTCTATGTTATATGTACTGTATGTCTGTATGTATGTATTGTATGTAATGTATGAATGTATTGTATGTAGTATGTATGTAGTATGTATGTTGTATGTATGTAGTATGTATGTAGTATGTAAGTAGTATTTATGTAGTATGTATGTAGTATGTATGTATGTATATATGTTGTATGTATGTAGTATGTATGTAGCATGTATGTTGTTTGTATGTAGTATGTTGTATGTATGTTGTATGTAGTATGTATGTAGTATGTATGTATGTATGTAGTATGCATGTTGTATGTATGTATGTAATATATTGTATGTATGTTGTATGTGGAGCGCCCCCAGACGCAGGGCCGCGGGTTACTCGGTACCGGTCCTCTCTGTCTCGGTTCTAGGGTTGTCACGGTGGCTGGACTCGGTCCGTGACCCTGCTAAGGGGCGTCCAATGAAAGAGTGATGAAAGTCGGTCAAGGTTTCGTGACGCCACCTGTGGTATTCGGTCAGGATGACCAACGCTAGTTAGGGTCCACTGGGGTGATGTAATGGCAGCTAGATGGAATACCTTCCCACAGGTGAAGTGCTTCCCCAGGGCTTCCCAGTAGTGTAGGTGGTGATGGTGTGAGGCGCGGTTAATAACGAGAACACAGGGTTGCAGTCTCTTTACCTTTTACTGAAGACTTCGGGATCCTCAATCCAGAGCACTGCCAACAGGGCTGACTGAGACCGGCCGGTCCGAAGGCACATCCAGAGTTCCCTTTGCAGGTGGAAATCAGTGCCTACCAACTAGCGCCTGTGTGTTGTAGTCCTTCCCTGCTGAGCACCACGGGATAGTCCTCACAACTTTCGTATCAGTTCTTTCTCTTCTCCGTCCCCCAAGTTTATCTGGATAGGACGCACCCGTATGACGGGTAGACTCGGAGCTATTCTGGGACCCTAGAGACGCCCCTCTCCACGTTTGCCCCCTATGTCTGCTTAGGTGATTTTTAGGTAGACAGCCAACCTGTAATCAACTGTCCTGCCGCTGTTTGAAGTAATGCTTGGAGTCAGTTACTTCCTCAGCGTTCCGGTCACCGGCTATGCACCTCAGTAGGATGTTGCCGTTCTCGGGGCACGACTCCTACTGGTTCTCCTTTGTGCTGTGATCTCGTTTCTCACTTCTCCGCAATATCCTTCGCTTCGTGTCCTTTCTTAGGATGTCGCCGCAAGGTAGTGCAGGTGCGGCTCCGTCACTTTCTGTCCTTACTGCTAGGTACCTGCCAGGAACCCACCCCTGACAGGTCCTTCCTGGAGCTCTCCCAGGCTGCGTTCTGTTCTAACTTCCTATCCAAGCCCCTGTTTTACCAGTGTGAGGAGTGGCCTAATACATAGTGCCTTTTGCTCCCCCTGGTGGCTGGAGTGTGAAGTGTAATGTGTGACTGTGATACCTGGTCAGATGAACTCCTTTAGTGTAATCAGACATAACATCACTCCCCTTAGTGGCAGAGCGACATTACTGCAACGACCAACGACTCTGGGGCGCTGCATACGTATGTTGTATGTATGTATGTAATATATTGTATGAATGTTGTATGTAGTATGTATGTAGTATGTATGTATGTATGTTGTATGTATGTGGTATGTATGTAGCATGTATGTTGTATGTAGTTTGTATGTAGTATGTATGTATGTATGTATGTAGTATGTATGTTGTATGTATGTACAGTCATGGCCAAAAGTATTGACGCCCCTGCAATTCTGTCAGATAATACTCATTTTCTTCCTGAAAATGATTGCAAACACAAATTCTTTGGTATTATTATCTTCATTTAATTTTTCTTAAATGAAAAAACAAAAATTGTCCTAAAGCCAAATTGTATATAATTCCACACCAAACGTAAAAAAGGGGGTGGACAAAAGTATTGGCACCATTCAAAAAATCATGTGATGCTTCTCTAATTTGTGTAATTAACAGCACCTGTAACTTACCTGTGGCACCTAACATGTGTTGGCAATAACTAAATCACACTTGCAGCCAGTTGACATGGATTAAAGTTGACTCAACCTCTGACCTGTGTCCTTGTTTGTACCACATTGAGCATGGAGAAAAGAAAGAAGACCAAAGAACTGTCTGAGGACTTGAGAAACCAAATTGTGAGGAAGCATGAGCAATCTCAAGGCTACAAGTCCATCTCCAAAGACCTGAATGTTCCTGTGTTTACCGTGTGCAGTGTCATCAAGAAGTTTAAAGCCCATGGCACTGTGGCTAAACTCTCTAGATGTGGAAGGAAAAGAAAAATTGACAAGAGATTTCAACACAAGATTGTGCGGATGTTGGATAAAGAACCTCGACTAACATCCAAACAAGTTCAAGCTGCCCTGCAGTCCGAGGGTACAACAGTGTCAACCCGTACTATCCGTCGGCATCTGAATAAAAAGGGACTGTATGGTAGGAGACCCAGGAAGACCCCACTTATTACCCCGAGACATAAAAAAGCCAGGCTGGAGTTTGCCAAGACTTACCTGAAAAAGCCTAAAACGTTTTGGAAGAATGTTCTCTGGTAAGATGAGACAAAAGTAGAGTTTTTTGGGCAAAGGCATCAACATAGAGTTTACAGGAGAAAAAAAGAGGCATTCAAAGAAAAGAACACGGTCCCTACAGTCAAACATGGTGGAGATTCCCTGATGTTTTGGGGTTGCTTTGCTGCCTCTGGCACTGGACTGCTTGACCGTGTGCATGGCATTATGAAGTCTGAAGACTACCAACAAATTTTGCAGCATAATGTAGGGCCCAGTGTGAGAAAGCTGGGTCTCCCTCAGAGGTCATGGGTCTTCCAGCAGAACAATGACCCAAAGCACACTTCAAAAAGCACTAGAAAATGGTTTGAGAGAAAGCACTGGAGACTTCTAAGGTGGCCAGCAATGAGTCCAGACCTGAATCCCATAGAACACCTGTAGAGAGATCTAAAAATGGCAGTTTGGAGAAGGCACCCTTCAAATATCAGGGACCTGGAGCAGTTTGCCAAAGAAGAATGGTCTAAAATTCCAGCAAAGCATTGTAAGAAACTCATTGATGGTTACCGGAAGCGGTTGGTCGCAGTTATTTTGGCTAAAGGTAGGGTTGAGCGACCTTGACTTTTTTTAGAGTCGAATCGGGTTTCGCAAAACCCGACTATCTCAAAAGTCGGGTCGAGTGGAATCGGCCGATTATGTCGTAAAGTCGGGATCGACCGAAACACGAAACCCAATGCAAGTCAATGGGGCAGCATAGTCGGCAGTGAGTGGGGGCCAGGAAAACATCTAGAGTGCCCCTTTTAATGGCAAAAACATCCATTCTTCTTAATGAAGCTTGTCAATCTTAATTTCCCTTACAATAATAGTTATGCATTGGAAATTGGGGGTCATTTGGCTAAAGTTGTTGGGGGTAGGGCTGGTTCAACTATTTTGTGGGCCCAGGAAATCTGGACCACGTCACGGCAGTGGAGCAGGGCGAGGTAAGTATTTAAACTTTGCAAGTGCTGTGATCCTGAGCAAGCAGGGGGGGCCCACTCGTTGGCATTGGCACTGGCACAGGGCCCCTCAAAGTACGGCGGTGTGTTTGCACGGCGGGGGCGCCTCCCACCGGCAGCGACACTTTTGCGTACTATGAGGGGCCCTGTGCCAGTGACGTCGCCAACGAGTATGCCCCCCCCACCTGATGATGGAACTTGCACTTTCATCTTCACCTTCCTCTTTGTCCCCTTGTAAGGTGGTATACTATGTGGGAAGGGGAACCTGAATTTCAGCAGGGTCAGATTCTGGCTGTGTAGCGTGCAAGGGGAATGTAGTGGTCTGGGGCAATGTACCAGCAGACTCATCTATCACTGGCTGGACAATGGCCAGGATGAGGAGGAAACACAGATATAGGCCCAAAGAATAAAGTGGGCTAAATGCAGTTCAAAATTGGTAACAGGACTAACCAGGGGGCATTGCTTTGTTCAGTGGAGGACAACTGTAATGAGAGTAGGCCCAAATCAGTAAGTAGTCTAAATGCAGTTCAACATTGGCAACAGTAGTAAACAGGCGGCACAGCTTTGTTCAGTGGAGGAGAACAGCAAGGAGCAGCAGACACCGATAGTAGGCCCCAACCCAACTAGTAGGCCAAATGCAGTCTAACATTAACAACAATTAATGAGAGCCTGAAAATGGAAGTTCAGGACAGGAAACCAGGAGAACAGCAAGGAGCGGCAGACACTGTTAGTAGGCCCCAACCCAACTAGTAAGCTAAATGCAGTTGTTCCATTTAACAACTATTTAACAAGAGCCTGAAGATAGAAGCTCAGGAAAGGCAACCAGGAGAACACCTTGGAGCGGCAGACACTGTTAGTAGGCCCCAACCAAACTAGTAGACCCACTGCAGTTTTAAAATTCTGATAGGCTGAAAACCAGATAATTGCAGGTCATTTTTTGTAAAGAGGACAGCTGTATTGAGTGGCGCAGCCAGACACTACAAGTAGGCCTTACACCACAAAGTTGGCTCGACGCAGGTTTAAAAAAGGTTACATGGGTACACGGTCTGCATTGGTGTGCTCAGTGGAGGACAATTGGAAGGAGGGACCACAGAAAGACTTAGTAGGCCTAAAATAACAAAATAGGCTCTATGCAGCTTCGACTATGTGGCAACCTGGAGAACACCTTGGAGCGGCAGACACCGTCTCTACAACCCAGACCCAACTTGTAGGCCTAATGTAGTGTTGTTTCAACAACTACTTAACGAGAGCATGAAGATTGAAGCTATGGAGAGGCAACCTGGAGAACACCTTGGAGCGGCAGACACCGTCTCTACGACCCAGACCCAACTTGTAGGCCTAATGCAGTGTTGTTTCAACAACTACTTAACGAGAGCATGAAGATTGAAGCTATGGAGAGGCAACCTGGAGAACACCTTGGAGCGGCAGACACCGTCTCTACGACTCAGACCCAACTTGTAGGCCTAATGCAGTGTTGTTTCAACAACTACTTAACGAGAGCATGAAGCTTGAAGCTATGGAGAGGCAACCTGGTGAACACCTTGGAGCGGCAGACACCATCTCTACGACCCAGACCCAACTTGTAGGCCTAATGCAGTGTTATTTCAACAACTACTTAACGAGAGCATGAAGATTGAAGCTATGGAGAGGCAACCTGGAGAACACCTTGGAGCGGCAGACACCGTTAGTAGGCCCTACCGAAGTAGTAGCCCCAATGCAGTTTTCAAATTCCTATAGGCTGAAAACCAGACAATTGACGCTCAGCTTTTTTCAGAGGAGGACAGCTGTATTGAGTGGCGCAGACAGACACAGGTAGTAGGCCTTAAACCAAAAATTTGGCTCAATGCAGTTTAAAAAAGGTTACAGGGTTACACAGGCAGCATTGGTGTGGTCAGCGGAGGACAATTTGAATTATGGACTGCAGACAGACTTAGTAGGCTGTCCCCTGTGGACCATGCATCCACCACATTAACCCAGTGCGCCGTAATGGACACGTAACCTTCCGTGGACATGCCTACTGGTCCATGCGTCTGTTGTCAGGTGCACCTTTCTACTCTTAGATTGCCTGAGTGCATGGACAATGCGGACTTTTTCATCCTGGTGGAGGGCTGGGATAGCTTTTTTCGCAAAAGAAGTGTCGACTGGGTAGCTCGAACCGTGGTACAGCTTAGTTCATCTGGGCTTTATAAATATAAAAAAAAGAAAAAAAGTAGGCTCTATGCACTTTCAGCTAGGTTCCAGGGGTACACGGCCAGCATTGGTCTGGTCAGTGGAGGACAATTTCAATTATGGACCGCAGACAGACTTAGTACGCCTACAATTAAAAAAAGGATGCTCTATGCAATTTCAAATAGGTTCCAGGGGTACACGGCCAGCATTGGTCTGGTCAGTGGAGGACAATTTCAATTATGGACCGCAGACAGACTTAGTACGCCTACAATTAAAAAAAGGATGCTCTATGCAATTTCAAATAGGTTCCAGGGGTACAAGGCCAGCATTGGTCTGGTCAGTGGAGGACTATTGGAAGGAGGGACCGCAGACAGGCTTAGTAGGCCTAACATAAGAAAAGTAGGCTGTAGGCACTTTAAAATAGGTTCCAGGGGTACACTGCCAGCATTGGTCTGGTCAGTGGAGGACTATTGGAAGGAGGGACCGCAGACAGGCTTTGTAGGCCTAACATAAGAAAAGTAGGCTGTAGGCACTTTAAAATAGGTTCCAGGGGTACACGGGCAGCAGTGGTGTGGTCAGTGAAGGACAATTTCAATTATGGACCGCAGACAGACTTAGTACGCCTACAATTAAAAAAAGGATGCTCTATGCAATTTAAAATAGGTTCCAGGGGTACACGGCCAGCATTGGTCTGGTCAGTGGAGGACTATTGTAAGGAGGGACCGCAGACAGGCTTAGTAGGCCTAACATAAGAAAAGTAGGCTGTAGGTACTTTAAAATAGGTTCCAGGGGTACACGGCCAGCATTGGTCTGGTCAGTGGAGGACTATTGGAAGGAGGGACCGCAGACAGGCTTAGTAGGCCTAACATAAGAAAAGTAGGCTGTAGGCACTTTAAAATAGGTTCCAGGGGTACACGGCCAGCATTGGTCTGGTAAGTGGAGGACTATTGGAAGGAGGGACCGTAGACAGGCTTAGTAGGCCTAACATAAGAAAAGTAGGCTGTAGGCACTTTAAAATTGGTTCCAGGGGTACACGGCCAGCATTGGTCTGGTCAGTGGAGGACTATTGGAAGGAGGGACCGCAGACAGGCTTAGTAGGCCTAACATAAGAGAAGTAGGCTGTAGGCACTTTAAAATAGGTTCCAGGGGTACAAGGGCAGCAGTGGTGTGGTCAGTGAAGGACAATTTCTATTATGGACCGCAGACAGACTTAGTAGGCCTAACATAACAAAAGTAGGCTCTATGCACTTGGAACTATCTTGCAGGGGTACACAGGCAGCATTGTTGTTGTCAGCGGAGGCCGATTGTAAGGAGTGTCTGACAGTTAGTACTCCCAAAAAATAAATAGATGTTGATGTCTCGCAATACAACAAAACCAAAAACAAAACGGTGGCATACTTAGGTACAGGGGTGGGCTCCTCTGCTGAGTTTCAGACCTAGTAATTTGGCGCTAAGTATTTACTGGTGTAAATATAGGACACTGCCCCTGACTATTTTAAGTAGCATCATACATGTCAACACATTGGTATTGTCAGTGCCAGGAATTGAAGGATGTCAGCGCATAGACTAAACATTGGTGGAGCTGTGAGAGATAATTTTGCAAATCGTAGAGCACTGTTTGAGCTGGGGGGGACTGTCTTGTGGCCGGCGATACAGGTCCAGGGCCCCTCATGTTACAATGGTGTGTCTGACGTTGGTTGCGCGCCACCACCGCCAGAGACACTTTATTGTACTATGAGGGACCCAGTGGCAGTGCCGTCGACCAAAAGCGTGCACACCCACCTCTTCAGACAAACGGCACTCTCACGGGTGCTTGCGCCAAG
Source organism: Ranitomeya imitator (assembly GCF_032444005.1). Classification (NCBI taxonomy): domain Eukaryota; kingdom Metazoa; phylum Chordata; class Amphibia; order Anura; family Dendrobatidae; genus Ranitomeya; species Ranitomeya imitator. Next base: position 198,878,059 of record NC_091285.1, on the reverse strand, counting down.
TGGCGAGACCACGGCCCCGTGGGGGGAGTTTGCCCATTTAGGGGGATGTAAACATGTCGTATGCTGGACAAACAGCTGCTGCAAATTTCGAGATTGGAAAACTCAGTCAGACCAGTCTACAAGCAAGACCTTTTCATAGGAAAGCTAGGTGTCAGCCAGGAAAGGTGGGGCAAAATAATTCGAAATCCAGGAGTGGTTCATTTTAATGAAGGTTAGATCATCAACATTTTGGGTAGCCAGACGAGTCCTTTTTTCGGTTAATATTGAACCAGCAGCACTGAATACTCTTTCTGATAGCACACTAGCTGCTGGGCAAGCAAGCTCCTGCAATGCATATTCTGCCAATTCTGGCCAGGTGTCTAATTTGGATGCCCAGTAATCAAATGGGAATGACGGTTGAGGGAGAACATCGATAAGGGATGAAAAATAGTTAGTAACCATACTGGACAAATGTTGTCTCCTGTCACTTTGAATTGATGCTGCAGTACCTGTCCTGTCTGCGGTCATAGCAAAATCACTCCACAACCTGGTCAGAAAACCCCTCTGTCCAACGCCACTTCTGATTTGTGCACCTCTAACACCTCTGGTCTGCTGCCCCCTGCAGCTCATGTGAGAACCACCACCAGCGCTGTGTGCTGGGAATGCCTGAATCAAACGGTCAACAAGAGTTGATTGTTTGGTTGCTAATATTTGTTCGAGGTTCTCATGTGGCATAATATTTTGCAATTTGCCTTTATAGCGAGGATCAAGGAGGCAGGCCAACCAGTAATCGTCATCGGTCATCATTTTAATAATGCGTGGGTCCCTTTTGAGGATACGTAAGGTGTTGTGAATTCTGTGGTCAAGCTCCCTCCTGTGGTCATGAGTGGTACTTCGGCTGGTTCTGTCCATGGGCTTCCTCTGGTGGATGTGAGTGGGGCTGCGGCTTCTGAGTTTCCTTCCTCAGGTGACGAGGTTAAGTCTTTAGGTGCTGCTCTATTTAACTCCACCTAGTTCTTTGTTCCTTGCCTCCAGTCAATGTTCCAGTATTGGTCTTGCTCTCTCCTGGATCGTTCTTGTGGCCTGTCTTCCCTGCATAAGCTAAGTTCTGCTTGTGTTTCTTTTGTTTGCTGTTTTTTCTGTCCAGCTTGCTATTTTGGTTTGTCTTGCTTGCTGGAAGCTATGGGATGCAGAGGGAGCACCTCCGTACCGTTAGTCGGTGCGGAGGGTCTTTTTGCGCCCTCTGCATGGTTGTTTGTAGGTTTTTGTGCTGACCGCAAAGCTATCTTTCCTATCCTCGGTCTATTCAGTAAGTCGGGCCTCACTTTGCTAAAATCTATTTCATCTCTGTGTTTGTATTTTCATCTTTACTCACAATCATTATATGTGGGGGGCTGCCTTTTCCTTTGGGGAATTTCTCTGAGGCAAGGTAGGCTTATTTTTCTATCTTCAGGGCTAGCTAGTTTCTTAGGCTGTGCCGAGGCGCCTAGGTCTGGTCAAGAGCGCTCCACGGCTACTTCTAGTGTGGTGTGATAGGATTAGGGATTGCGGTCAGCAGAGTTCCCACGTCTCAGAGCTCGTCCTATGTTATTAGTAACTATCAGGTCATTTTGTGTGCTCTTAATCACCTGGTCCATTGTGGTTCTAAACCACCAGTTCATAACAGTACTGGAGGCCCAAAGTACTAATGCTTCTCAATAGAGGGAAAAGAGAAGTTCTGAGACCATTTTTTTTTCTTTGCACTGTGTTTTGTCTTTCTTTTCCCCTTTACATCTGGGTGGTTCAGAACACAGGTGTAGACATGGACATTCAAGGTCTGTCCTCTTTGATGGATAATCTCACTATAAGTGTACAGAACACTTAAGATTTAGTGGTTCAGAATCCTATGTTAGAACCTAAAATTCCTATTCCTGAGTTATTTTCTGGAGATAGAGCTAAGTTTCTGAATTTCAAAAATAATTGTAAACTGTTTCTGGCTTTGAAACCCCGCTCCTCTGGTGACCCAGTTCAACAAGTAAAGATCATTATTTCTTTATTACGTGGCGACCCTCAAGACTGGGCATTTTCCCTTGCGCCAGGAGATCCTGCATTATGTGATATTGATACGTTTTTTTTTCTGGCACTCGGATTGCTTTATGATGAACCTAATTCAGTGGATCAGGCAGAGAAAATCTTGCTGGCTCTGTGTCAGGGCCAGGATGAGGTAGAGATTTATTGTCAGAAGTTTAGGAAGTGGTCTGTGCTCACTCAATGGAATGAATGTGCTCTGGCAGCAATTTTCAGAAAGGGTCTCTCTGAAGCCCTTAAGGATGTCATGGTGGGATTTCCTATGCCTGCTGGTCTGAATGAGTCTATGTCTTTGGCCATTCAGATCGACGCTTACGTGAGCGTAAAACTGTGCACCATTTGGCGGTATTATTTGAGCATAAACCTGAGCCTATGCAATGTGATAGGACTTTGACCAGAGCTGAACGGCAAGAACACAGACGTCGGAATGGGCTGTGTTTTTACTGTGGTGATTCCACTCATGCTATCTCCGATTGTCCTAAGCGCACCAGGCGTTTCGCTAGGTCTGCCACCATTGGTACGTTACAGTCGAAATTTCTTTTGTCCGTTACTTTGATCTGCTCTTTGTCATCCTATTCTGTCATGGCATTTGTGGATTCAGGCGCTGCCCTGAATTTGATGGGCTTGGAGTTTGCTAGGCGCTGTGGGTTTTTCTTGGAGCCCTTGCAGTATCCTATTCCATTGAGAGGAATTGATGCTATGCCTTTGGCCAAGAATAAGCCTTAGTACTGGACCCAACTGACCATGTGCATGGCTCCTGCGCATCAGGAGGATATTCGCTTTTTGGTGTTGCATAATCTGCATGATGTGGTCGTGTTGGGGTTGCCATGGCTACAGGTCCATAACCCAGTATTGGATTGGAAATCTATGTCTGTGTCCAGCTGGGGTTGTCAGGGGGTACATGGTGATGTTCCATTTCTGTCTATTTCATCATCCACCCCTTCTGAGGTCCCAGAGTTCTTGTCGGATTACCGGGATGTATTTGATGAGCCCAAATCCAGTGCCCTACCTCCGCATAGGGATTGCGATTGTGCTATCGATTTGATTCCTGGTAGTAAGTTTCGTAAAGGTCGACTGTTTAATTTGTCTTTGCCTGAGCACGCCGCTATGCGGAGTTATGTAAAGGAAATTCTTGGAGAAGGGTCATATTCGCCCGTCGTCGTCGCCATTGGGAGCAGGGTTCTTTTTTGTGGCCAAGAAGGATGGTTCGTTGAGACCTTGTATTGATTACCGCCTTCTTAATAAAATAACAGTCAAATTTCAGTACCCCTTGCCGCTGCTGTCTGATTTGTTTGCTCGGATTAAGGGGGCTAGTTGGTTCACCAAGATAGATCTTCGTGGTGTGTATAATCTTGTGCGTATTAAACAGGGCGATGAATGGAAAACAGCATTTAATACGCCCGAGGGCGATTTTGAGTACCTGGTTATGCCATTCGGGCTTTCCAATGCTCCATCAGTATTTCAGTCCTTTATGCATGACATCTTCCGAGAGTACCTGGACAAATTCCTGATTGTATACTTGGATGATATTTTGGTCTTCTCGGATGATTGGGAGTCTCACGTGAAGCAGGTTAGAATGGTGTTCCAGGTCCTGCGTGCGAATTCTTTGTTTGTGAAGGGGTCAAAGTGTCTCTTTGGTGTTCAGAAGGTTTCATTTTTGGGTTTCATTTTTTCCCCTTCTACTATCAAGATGGACCCTGTTAAAGTTCAGGCCATTTATGATTGGACTCAGCCGACATCTCTGAAGAGTCTGCAAAAGTTCCCGGGCTTTGCTAATTTTTATCGTCGCTTCATCAATAATTTTTCTAATATTGCTAAACCGTTGACTGATTTAACCTAGAAGGGTGCTGATGTGGTCAATTGGTCTTCTGCTGCTGTGGAAGCTTTTCAGGAGTTGAAGCGTCATTTTTCTTCTGCCCCTGTGTTGTGCCAGCCAGATGTTTCGCTCCCGTTCCAGGTCGAGGTTGATGCTTCTGAGATTGGAGCAGGGGCTGTTTTGTCGCAGAGAAGTTCTGATGGCTCGGTGATGAAACCATGTGCCTTCTTTTCCAGGAAGTTTTCGCCTGCTGAGCGTAATTATGATGTTGGCAATCGAGAGTTGCGGGCCATGAAGTGGGCATTCGAGGAGTGGCGTCATTGGCTTGAAGGAGCTAAGCATCGCGTGGTGGTCTTGACTGATCACAAGAACTTGACTTATCTCGAGTCTGCCAAACGGTTGAATCCTAGACAGGCTTGTTGGTCGCTGTTTTTCTCCCGTTTTGACTTTGTGGTTTCGTACCTTCCGGGCTCTAAGAATGTGAAGGCGGATGCCCTGTCTAGGAGTTTTGTTGCCCGACTCTCCGGGATTGCCTGAGCCAGCGGGTATTCTCAAAGAGGGGGTAATTTTGTCTGCCATCTCCCCTGATTTGCGGCGGGTGCTGCAAAAATTTCAGGCTAATAGACCTGACCGTTGCCCAGCGGAGAAACTGTTTGTCCCTGATAAATGGACGAGTAGAGTTATCTCTGAGGTTCATTGTTCGGTGTTGGCTGGTCATCCTGGAATCTTTGATACCAGAGATTTGGTGGCTAGATCCTTTTGGTGGCCGTCTCTGTCGCGGGATGTGCGTTCGTTTGTGCAGTCCTGTGGGACTTGTGCTCGGGCTAAGCCCTGCTGTTCTCGTGCCAGTGGGTTGCTTTTGCCCTTGCCGGTCCCGAAGAGGCCCTGGACACATATCTCTATGGATTTTATTTCGGATCTCCCTGTCTCTCAAAAGATGTCGGTCATTTGGGTGGTTTGTGATCGCTTCTCTAATATGGTCCATTTGGTACCCTTGTCTAAATTGCCTTCCTCCTCTGATTTGGTGCCATTGTTTTTCCAGCATGTGGTTCGTTTACATGGCATTCCGGAGAACATCGTTTCTGACAGAGGTTCCCAGTTTGTTTCGAGGTTTTGGCGAGCCTTTTGTGCTAGGATGGGCATTGATTTGTCTTTTTCCTCGGCTTTCCATCCTCAGACAAATGGCCAAACTGAACGAACCAATCAGACCTTGGAAACATATCTGAGATGCTTTGTTTCTGCTGATCAGGATGATTGGGTGTCCTTTTTGCCTTTGGCTGAGTTCGCCCTTAATAATCGGGCCAGCTCGGCTACTTTGGTTTCGCCGTTTTTCTGCAATTCTGGTTTCCATCCTCGTTTCTCTTCAGGGCAGATTGAGTCTTCGGACTGTCCTGGTGTGGATACTGTGGTGGATAGGTTGCAGCAGATTTGGACTCATGTAGTGGACAATTTGACATTGTCCCAGGAGAAGGCTCAACGTTTCGCTAACCGCAGGCGCTGTGTGGGTCCCCGACTTCGTGTTGGGGATTTGGTTTGGTTGTCATCTCGTCATATTCCTATGAAAGTTTCCTCTCCTAAGTTTAAGCCTCGTTTCATTGGTCCATAAAGGATTTCTGAGGTTCTTAATCCTGTGTCGTTTCGTTTGACCCTTCCAGCTTCTTTTTCCATCCATAATGTATTCCATAGGTCATTGTTGCGGAGATACGTGGCACCTGTGGTTCCATCGGTTGATCCTCCTGCCCCGGTTTTGGTTGAGGGGGAGTTGGAGTATGTGGTGGAGAAGATTTTGGATTCTCGTATTTCGAGACGGAAACTCCAGTACCTGGTTAAGTGGAAGGGTTATGGTCAGGAAGATAATTCCTGGGTCTTTGCCTCTGATGTTCATGCTGCCGATCTGGTTCGTGCCTTTCATTTGGCTCATCCTGGTCGGCCTGGGGGCTCTGGTGAGGGTTCAGTGACCCCTCCTCAAGGGGGGGTACTGTTGTGAATTCTGTGGTCAAGCTCCCTCCTGTGGTCATGAGTGGTACTTCGGCTGGTTCTGTCCATGGGCTTCCTCTGGTGGATGTGAGTGGGGCTGCGGCTTCTGAGTTTCCTTCCTCAGGTGACGAGGTTAAGTCGTTAGGTGCTGCTCTATTTAACTCCACCTAGTTCTTTGTTCCTTGCCTCCAGTCAATGTTCCAGTATTGGTCTTGCTCTCTCCTGGATCGTTCTTGTGGCCTGTCTTCCCTGCATAAGCTAAGTTCTGCTTGTGTTTCTTTTGTTTGCTATTTTTTCTGTCCAGCTTGCTATTTTGGTTTGTCTTGCTTGCTGGAAGCTCTGGGACGCAGAGGGAGCACCTCCGTACCGTTAGTCGGTGCGGAGGGTCTTTTTGCGCCCTCTGCGTGGTTGTTTGTAGGTTTTTGTGCTGACCGCAAAGCTATCTTTCCTATCCTCGGTCTATTCAGTAAGTCGGGCCTCACTTTGCTAAAATCTATTTAATCTCTGTGTTTGTATTTTCATCTTTACTCACAGTCATTATATGTGGGGGGCTGCCTTTTCCTTTGGGGAATTTCTCTGAGGCAAGGTAGGCTTATTTTTCTATCTTCAGGGCTAGCTAGTTTCTTAGGCTGTGCCGAGGCGCCTAGGTCTGGTCAGGAGCGCTCCACGGCTACTTCTAGTGTGGTGTGATAGGATTAGGGATTGCGGTCAGCAGAGTTCCCACGTCTCAGAGCTCGTCCTATGTTATTAGTAACTATCAGGTCATTTTGTGTGCTCTTAATCACCTGGTCCATTGTGGTTCTAAACCACCAGTTCATAACATTAAGGCATAATCCGCCATGTGGGCCAAAGCTCCAGTTGTCAAATCTGCGGTTGTGCTGGGTTGAGGGGCAGATACAGGCAAATCTACGTCACTTGTGTCCCTCAAAAAACCTGAACCCGGCCTTGCCACGTCACCAACTTACATTGGCCCCGGATAAGCTTCCTCATTAAAAAAAATACTCATCCACATCATCCTCTTCCTCCTCCTCCTGTTCGCCCGCTACCTCGTCCTGGACACTGCCCTGACCAGACAATGGCTGACTGTCATCAAGGCTTTGCTCTTCCTCTGCTGCAGACGCCTGCTCCTTTATGTGCGTCAAACTTTGCATCAGCAGACGCATTAGGGGGATGGTCATGCTTATTATGGCGTTGTCTGCACTAACCAGCCGTGTGCATTCCTCAAAACACTGAAGGACTTAACACATGTCTTGTACCTTCGACCACTGCACACCTGACAACTCCATGTCTGCCATCCAACTGCCTGCCTGTGTATGTGTATCCTCCCACAAATACATAACAGCACGCCTCTGTTCGCACAGTCTCTGAAGCATGTGCAGTGTTGAGTTCCACCTTGTTGCAACGTCGATGATTAGGCAATGCTGGGGAAGGTTCAAAGACCGCTGATAGTTCTGCATACGGCTGGAGTGTACGGGCTCACGGCGGATATGCGAGCAAAGTCTGCGCACTTTGAGGAGCAGGTCGGATAACCCCGGATAACTTTTCAGGAAGCACTGCACCACCAGGTTTAAGGTGTGAGCCAGGCAAGGAATGTGTTTCAGTTGGGAAAGGGCGATGGCAGCCATGAAATTCCTTCCGTTATCACTCACTACCTTGCCTGCCTCAAGATCTACAGTGCCCAGCCATGACTGGGTTTCTTTCTGCAAGAACTCGGACAGAACTTCCGCGGTGTGTCTGTTGTCGCCCAAACACTTCATTGCCAATACAGCCTGCTGACGCTTGCCAGTAGCTGCCTCATAATGGGACACCTGGTGTGCAACAGTGGCAGCTGCGGATGGAGTGGTAGTGCGACTGCGGTCTGTGGACGAGCTCTCGCTTCTGCAGGAGGACAAGGAGGAGGAGGAGGAGGAGGGGGGCGAACGGCTACAGCCAACTGTTTCCTAGACCGTGGGCTAGGCAGAACTGTCCCAATATTGCTGTCCCCTGTGGACCCTGCATCCACCACATTCACCCAGTGTGCCGTGATGGACACGTAATGTCCCTGGCCATGCCTACTGGTCCATACATCTGTTGTCAGGTGCATCTTTGTACTCACAGATTGCCTGAGTGCATGGACGATGCGCTATTTAACATGCTGGTGGAGGGCTGGGATGGCTTTTCTCGAAAAGAAGTGTCGACTGGGTAGCTCGTAGCGTGGTACAGCGTAGTCCATCAGGGCTTTGAAAGCTTCGCTTTCTACTAAACGGTAGGGCATCATCTCTAACGAGATTAGTCTAGCAATGTGGGCGTTCAAACCCTGTGTACGCGGATGCAAGGAAGAGTACTTCCTTTTTCTAACGAGAGTCTCATGTAGGGTGAGCTGGACTGGAGAGCTGGAGATCGTGGAACTAGCGGGGGTGCCGGTGGACATGGCAGACTGAGAGACGGTTGGAGATGGTATTCTTGCCTGTGCCCTACATGCAGTGTTTCCTACTACGAAACTGGTGATTCCCTGACCCTGACTGCTTTGGCCTGGCAACGAAACCTGCACAGATACTGCAGGTGGTGCGGGAAATGGTGGCCTTACAGTGACGGAAGGGATGTAGCATTGCTGACTAGCTTCATTGGCTGAGGGTGCTACAACCTTAAGGGACGTTTGGTAGTTAGTCCAGGTTTGCAAATGCATGGTGGTTAAATGTCTATGCATGTAACTTGTATTTAGACTTTTAAGATTCTGACCTCTGCTTAAGGTAGTTGAACATATTTGACAGATGACTTTGCGCTGATCATTTGGATGTTGTTTAAAAAAATGCCAGACTGCACTCTTTCTACCATCGGATACCTTTTCAGGCATTGCAGACTGAGCTTCTTTAACCGGATGGCCACGCTGTCCTCCAACTGGTTTTGGCTTTGCCACGCGTTTTGGGCCAGATACTGGCCCGGCAGATGGAACCTGTTGCGATGTTGATGCCTGCTGCGGCCCCTCCTCCTCCGCTTCAGAACTACTGCCGCCTGCACCCTGTTCCCCCAATGGTTGCCAATCGGGGTCAACAACTGCGTCATCTATGACCTCCTCTTCTATCTCGTGTGCAACTTCGTCTGTGTCACCGTGTAAGCCGGTGGTATAGCGTTCGTGACGGGGCAACATAGTCTCATCAGGGTCTGATTCTGGATCAGTACACTGCGAGGGCAATGTTGTGGTCTGAGTCAAAGGAACAGCATAGTAATCTGGCTGTGGCTGTGCATCTGTGCACTCCATGTCCGATTCAACTTGTAATGGGCATGGCCTGTTAACTGTTTCACTTTCTAACCCAGGAACGGTATGTGTAAAGAGCTCCATGGAGTAACCCGTTGTGTCGCCTGACGCATCCTTCTCTGTTGTTGTTTTTTGCTGAAGAGGACAAGGAAGCGACTTGTCCCTTACCGTGAACATCTACTAACGACGCGCTGCTTTTACATTTACCAGTTTCAGAAGAGGAGGCAAAAGAGCTAGAGGCTGAGTCAGCAAGAAAAGCCAAAACTTGCTCTTGCTGCTTCGGCTTTAAAAGCGGTTTTCCTACTCCAAGAAAAGGGAGCGTTCGAGGCCTTGTGTAGCCAGACGACGAACCTGGCTCCACAACTCGAGACTTAGGTGCTATATTGCTTTTCCCACGACCACCTGATGCTCCACCACCACTACCATCATTACCAGCTGGCAATGACCGCCCACAGCTACGACCTCTTCCACCAGACTTCCTCATTGTTTGCAAAACGTAACCAAAGTAACGGTATTTGTTACTGTAAAACAACTTACAAGGTGAAATCAAACTTCTGTAGGATTTAGATATCCCTGTATAGGTGGGTGAGACTGCAAGGAAAATCAGACACAATTTTACACACTAGGTTTTCTGTGGCACAAAATGAGAGAGATGCCACACACGCAGGACTGTCACTCAAGCACAAATGCCAATATTAATCTCCCACTATTTATTTTATTTCAGGGAGAATGTAAAAACAAAAACAAAAAAAACAGTATTAGACACTAGGCTTTCTGTGCCCCACAATTTGAGAGAGATGGCACACACGACTGGCACTCAAGCACAAATGCCAATATTAATCTCCCACTTTTTTTTTTTTCAGGGAGAATTTAAAAACAACAAAAAAACAGTATTAGACACTAGGCTTTCTGTGCCCCACAATTTGAGAGAGATGGCACACACGACTGGCACTGAAGCACAAGTGCCAATATTAATCTCCCACTATTTTTTTTTTTTCAGGGAGAATTTAAAAAAAAGAAGAAAAAAAAACAGTATTAGACACTAGGCTTTCTGTTCCCCACAATTTGAGAGAGATGGCACACACGACTGGCACTGAAGCACAAATGCCAATATTAATCTCCCATTATTTTTTTTTCAGGGAGAATTTAAAAACAAACAAACAAAAAACAGAATTAGACACTAGGCTTTCTGTGCCCCACAATTTGAGAGAGATGGCACACACGACTGGCACTCAAGCACAAATGCCAATATTATTCTCCCACTATTTATTTTTTTTCAGGGAGAATTTAAAAACAAACAAAAAAAACAGTATTAGACACTAGGCTTTCTGTGCCCCACAATTTGAGAGAGATGGCACACACGACTGGCACTCAAGCACAAATGCCAATATTAATCTCCCACTATTTATTTTTTTTCAGGGAGAATTTAAAAACAAAAAAAAAAACAGTATTAGACACTAGGCTTTCAGTGCCCCACAATTTGAGAGAGATGGCACACACGACTGGCACTGAAGCACAAATGCCAATATTAATCTCCCACTATTTTATTTTTCAGGGAGAATTTAAAAACAAAAAAAAAAACAGTATTAGACACTAGGCTTTCTGTGCCCCACAATTTGAGAGAGATGGCACACACGACTGGCACTCAAGCACAAATGCCAATATTAATCTCGCACTATTTATTTTTTTTCAGGGAGAATTTAAAAAAAAAAAAAAAAACAGTATTAGACACTAGGCTTTCTGTGCCCCACAATTTGAGAGAGATGGCACACACGACTGGCACTCAAGCACAAATGCCAATATTAACCCCTTTCTGACATCGGACGTACTATCCCGTCGAGGTGGGGTGGGCCCCTATGACCACCGACGGGATAGTACGTCCAGCGCGATTTGCGGCGCTCACGGGGGGAGCGCGGCAGATCGCGGCCGGGTGTCAGCTGCCTATCGCAGCTGACATCCGGCACTATGTGCCAGGAGCAGTCACGGACCGCTCCCGGCACATTAACCCCTGGCACACCGCGATCAAACATGATCGCGATGTGCCGGCGGTGCAGGGAAGCATCGCACAGGGAGGGGGCTCCCTGCGGGCTTCCCTGAGCCCCCTGCAGCAACGCGATGTGATCGCGTTGCTGCGAGGGTCTGCTCACCTCCCTCCCTGCTCCAGGCCCGGATCCAAGATGGCCACGGCATCCGGGTCCTGCAGGGAGGGAGGTGGCTTCACAGAGCCTGCTCAGAGCAGGCACTGTGAAGCCTGCAGCCCTGTAAGTAAGATCGGTGATCTGACAGAGTGCTGTGCAAACTGTCAGATCACCGATCTGTGATGTCCCCCCCTGGGGCAAAGTAAAAAAGTAAAAAAAAATTTTCCAAATGTGTAAAAAAAAATAAAAAAAAATATTCCTAAATAAAAAAAAAAAATATTATTCCCATAAATACATTTCTTTATCTAAATAATAAAAAAAACCAATAAAATTACACATATGTAGTATCGCTGCGTCCGTAACAGCCCGACCTATAAAACTGGCCCACTAGTTAACCCCTTCAGTAAACAACGTAAGAAAAAAAAAATACCGAGGCAAAAAACAACGCTTTATTATCATACCGCCGAACAAAAAGTGGAAGAACACGCGATCAAAAAAGCAGATATAAATAACCATGGTACCGCTGAAAACGTCATCTTGTCCCGCAAGAAACGAGCTGCAATACAGCATCATCAGCAAAAAATTAAAAAAGTTATAGTCCTGAGAATAAAGCGATGCAAAAATAATTATTTTTTCTATAAGATAGTTTTTATCGTATAAAAGCGCCAAAACATAAAAAAAATGATATAAATGAGGTGTCGCTGTAATCGTACTAACACGAAGAATAAAACTGCTTTATCAATTTTACCAAACGCGGAATTTTACCAAAAGAAATTCATGAATAGCTGGTTATTGGTCATTCTGCCTCACAAAAATCGGAAAAAACAGCGATCAAAATATGTCACGTGCCCGAAAATGTTACCAATAAAAACATCAACTCGTCCACATGACTCTGTGGACCAAAATATGGAAAAATTATAGCTCTCAAAATGTGGTAACGCAAAAAATATTTTTTGCAATAAAAAGCGTCTTTCAGTGTGTGACGGCTGCCAATCATAAAAATCCGCTAAAAAACCCGCTGTAAAAGAAAATCAAACCCCCCTTCATCACCCCCTTAGTTAGGGAAAAATTAAAAAAATGTATTTATTTCCTTTTTCCCATTAGGGCTAGGGTTAGGGCTAGGGTTAGGGCTAGGGTTAGGGTTAGGGCTAGGGTTAGGGCTAGGGTTAGGGCTAGGGTTAGGGCTAGGGCTAGGGCTAGAGCTAGGGTTAGGGCTAGGGTTAGGGTTAGGGCTAGGGTTAGGGTTAGGGCTACAGTTTGGGTTGGGGCTAAAGTTAGGGTTGGGGCTAAAGTTACAGTTAGGGTTTAGATTACATTTACAGTTGGGAATAGGGTTGGGATTAGGGTTAGGGGTGTGTCAGGGTTAGAGGTGTGGTTAGGGTTACTGTTGGGATTAGGGTTAGGGGTGTGTTTAGATTAGGGTTTCAGTTATAATTGGGGGGTTTCCACTGTTTAAGCACATCAGGGGCTCTCCAAACGCGACATGGCGTCCGATCTCAATTCCAGCCAATTCTGCGTTGAAAAAGTAAAACAGTGCTTCTTCCCTTCTGAGCTCTCCCGTGTGCCCCAACAGGGGTTTACCCCAACATATGGGGTATCAGCGTACTCAGGACAAATAGGACAACAACTTTTCGGGTCCAATTTCTCCTGTTACCCTTGGGAAAATACAAAACTGGGGGCTAAAAAATTATTTTTGTGGGGAAAAAAAAGTTTTTTTATTTTCACGGCTCTGCGTTATAAACTGTAGTGAAACACTTGGGGGTTCAAAGTTCTCACAACACATCTAGATAAGTTCACTGGGGGTCTAGTTTCCAATATGGGGTCACTTGTGGGGGGTTTCTACTGTTTAGGTACATTAGGGGTTCTGCAAACGCAATGTGACGCCTGCAGACCATTCCATCTAAGTCTGCATTCCAAATGGCACCCCTTCCCTTCCGAGCCCTCCCATGCGCCCAAACGGTGGTTCCCCCCCACATATGGGGTATCAGCATACTCAGGACAAATTGGGCAACAACTTTTGGTGTCGAATTTCTCCTCTTACCCTCGGGAAAATACAAAACTGGGGGCTAAAAAATAATTTTTGTGGGAAAAAATTTTGCTTTATTTTTACGGCTCTCCATTATAAACTTCTGTGAAGCCCTTGGTGGGTCAAAGCGCTCACCACACATCTAAATAGGTTCCTTAGGGGGTCTGTTAGGAGTCGAGTTTCCTCTGCTGCACAGGGGGAATCTCGATCCGTCTCCGCTGCGGTCTCCCATTCTCCAGCCGCAGTGGAGTCTGCTCAGCAGGGACGTCGCTCCCAGTGTCTTGCTCACTCTCACCCTGTACAGAGAGTTACTGCTGCTTCTTCAGCTCCTGCCATTAAAGTCAGTGCTGGTCAGCGGCGAGCGGACTTCCCTGGGACTAAGTCCTTGTTTGCGCACACTGAGCATGCCCAGAGCAAGATCTCCCGTTGGAGATCGAGGGTCATGTGCTCTGGCTCTGCAGCGCATTCCATTGGTCCTCTTGGCAGGCCCTGGAAGGGCAAAGTTTCTGTGGCCACTTCCTGTCCTGCAATTATATAAACTGCGCATGACCGCACGGCCATGCGCTAGTGTACAATTGAATACGTGTGTTTGTTGTGAGTGCAAGTCGTTCATTAAATACCCCTACCCTATTGTATGACTGTTCGCGTATGGAGTATGGCTGCTATCTAGCGCCCGACAAATCACTCAACGTGTCACACACGTATCAGCGTCTATTGCTGTGACCGCCAGTGCGGAGCCACGCGCCAGTAGTGCGCTTCCTGACCCACGTCTGGGTTCGTACTTCAGTGCTCTAATTATAAGAGTTGCCTAACACACCCTGTTGCGGTGTTGTGTCAGCAAGTGGTCTAATCGGACTTCAATCCTAGTTAGGGTTAAGTTCGCTGACTGCTTGCTCGCCTTCTATGTGCGGCACCGCGATCCTGTGACGCAACAGGATCGCTTCATTCACGTTGGGTGAAGTTTAACCCACGCGAGTATACTTATGAGTACCGCCATATAGTCCGTCATTACTCAGCAGCAGGTTCCATCTCTGCACGGTGGACCCCGGGCTACGAACGCACCGTACACTATCAGTCTTATTATTTGGTGCGTTCCGCTAGCCCTAACATTACACTAGCGCCAGGGTCTGGCTAATGATGATGGACAAACAGCAATCCCTGCGGTATATACAGCAGCTGGAGAGTAGGTTGGCGGCTCTCGAGAGCGCAACCTCAGCTGTGGATGTTACCGCAGTTGCTGTACAGGCTGCCAGCGTGGCTGCAGCAACTTTGTCCATTGCCACCCCTGTTCCGACATTTTCTCGCCTCCCGCTGCCAGAAAAAATTTTCTGGTAATAGCAAATTTTGTAGGGGATTCGTGAGTCAGTGCTCTATTCATCTCGAGCTTCTGGCTGCACGTTTCCCCACAGAGCGGGCTAAGGTGGGATTTATTGTGTCTCTATTGTCGGACAGGGCGTTGGAATGGGCTACGCCGCTGTGGGAGCGTGGCGATCATGTGGTGCAGAGTGCTCCTCTGTTTTTGAGCACTTTAAAACAGGTCTTTTTAGGACCTCAAGTCACCCATGACACTGCGCTCCAACTGCTGGCATTAACTCAGGGTGAGTCCTTGGTCAGTCATTTTGCCGTCCAATTCCGCACTTTAGCATCTGAGCTGGAATGGTCGGATAAAGCTCTTATCCCCATATTTTGGAGGGGCTTGGCTGACCATGTAAAGGACGCTCTGGCCACTAGGGAGATTCCTGCCACACTGGAGGAGTTAATAACAGTCTCCACTCGAATTGACCTCCGTTTTAACGAGCGGAGGTTAGAGCGAGCCCAGTGTAGGCAGAGGTTTCGGCTGGCTCCTACTTTCGCCAAACCTCTGGAATCTCCGGTCCTGGTTCCTGAGTCACATGAGGCCAGGGAAGTGTCACAAGCAGGACCTAAGTCCCGGACCGCTTGTGCACTCAGGGTCTGTCATGTTTGCCAGCAGTCTGGACATTTAGCCACCAGATGTCCTCAGCGGTCGAGGAAACGTCAGCGTCTAGTGGTCGTAGGTGGAGGTACACTAGACACGGCGACGTTTGCCTCTAAATTGTCCTTTAAGGGGACAATTACTATAGGCTCATTCTCCCACTCGGTAGAGCTCTGCGTGGATTCTGGGGCGGAGGGCAATTTTATGTCTTCTGCCTTTGCCCAACGCCACGCAATACCTCTGGTTATGCTAGCTCAACCTGTAATGGTACGAGTGGTGAATGCGTCGACTCTGCCCTCACAGATAACTCACCAGACCATCCCTTTTACTCTGTCCATGTCGCCATCTCATCAGGAGATTATTTCTCTGCTCGTCATTCCAGAGGGAATTGATGAAGTCCTGTTGGGAATACCTTGGCTACGGTACCACTCTCCTCATATCGAGTGGTCCTCAGGCAGAATTCTGGGATGGGGTGAATCTTGTGGGGGTAGGTGTCAGAGGGAGTGCGTTCAGGTAGCTACAACTGAGGTACCCGCAGATCTTTCCTCTCTCCCCAAGCAGTATTGGTCGTATGCAGACGTATTCTCCAAAAAGGCGGTGGAGACCCTTCCGCCCCATCGCCCCTATGACTGTCCTATTGACCTCTTGCCTGGTGCTGAGCCTCCTCGGGGTCGAGTCTATCCGCTATGTCTCCCGGAGACGGAGGCAATGTCACAGTACATCCAGGAAAATCTGGCAAGAGGGTTCATCAGGAAGTCAGTGTCACCTGCTGGGGCAGGGTCCTTCTTCGTGCAGAAGAAGAGTGGAGAATTGCGTCCATGCATAGACTACAGGGGTCTTAACGCCATCACCGTTAAGAATAAATACCCTTTGCCTTTGATATCTGAACTGTTCGATAGGCTTCGGGGAGCAAGGGTATTTACTAAATTAGATCTGCGGGGTGCTTACAACCTAATTCGCATCCGTGAGGGGGACGAATGGAAGACGGCTTTTAACACCAGGGATGGGCACTATGAATATCTGGTGATGCCCTTTGGGCTCTGTAATGCCCCAGCCGTTTTCCAAGACTTTGTGAACGATATCTTCCGGGATATGCTTTCCACCTCGGTCGTAGTCTATCTGGATGATATTCTCATCTACTCTCCAGATATTGACTCCCACCGGAGAGATGTTTGCAAAGTCTTCGACCTCCTACGGGCAAACTCCCTCTATGCCAAGTTGGAGAAGTGTATGTTTGAGCAGGAGTCCTTACCTTTCCTAGGCTACATCATCTCAGCCCAGGGATTGGCTATGGATCCTGCCAAACTACAGGCTGTGATGGACTGGCAGGAACCCCATTCTCTTAAAGCGGTGCAGCGCTTTATGGGGTTCATCAATTATTATCGCCAGTTCATCCCGCATTTCTCAACTTTGGTAGCTCCCTTGGTTGCCCTCACCAAGAAGGGGGCGAATCCCAAATTGTGGTCTGAGGAGGTCTCCAAGGCTTTTATCTCTATAAAGTCACACTTCACTAGCGCTCCCATTCTTCATCGCCCCGATGTTGATAAGCCATTTATCATGGAGGTGGATGCCTCTTCTGTTGGTGCTGGAGCAGTCCTCTTCCAAAAGGATGCTCAAGGTCGGAAGCATCCTTGCTTCTTTTTCTCCAAGACCTTCGCACCAGCAGAGAGGAATTATTCCATCGGGGACAGGGAGTTGCTAGCCATGAAGTTGGCTTTCTCGGAGTGGAGACATCTCTTGGAGGGAGCACGTTTTCCCTTCCAAGTCTTCACAGATCACAAAAATTTGGTGTATCTGCAGACAGCTCAGCGGTTGAATTCTCGCCAGGCCAGATGGTCCTTGTTCTTCTCCCGGTTTCATTTCACCCTCCATTTCCTTTCTGGGGAGAAGAACATTCGGGCCGACGCTCTCTCTCGCTCCGTTGTGTCATCTGCGGAGGAGGAGGAGGAGCCTCGGCTTATTGTCCCCACCGAGAGTTTGAGAACCGTGGCCCCGGTTTTGCTGGAGTCTGTGCCCCCGGGCAAGACTTTTGTTCCATCTAGTTTGCGACCGGAGGTTCTCTCTTGGGCGCACTCGTCCAGGGTGGGTGGACATTTTGGTACTAAAAGGACATCAGAGTTACTGGCGAGGACATACTGGTGGCCGCATATGGCTCGTGATGTCGCGGAGTACGTTCGGGCGTGTGTCTCTTGCGCCAGGAACAAGACTCCTCGGCAACGGCCAGCTGGGTTGCTTTATCCTCTGCCCGTGGCTGACAGGCCCTGGGAGATGGTCGGGATGGACTTTGTGGTTGGCTTACCCAAGTCTCGTAATTGCACCATTATCTGGGTGATCACCGATCATTTTTTCCAAAATGGTGCATTTGGTGCCTCTTCCACGGCTACCATCTGCACGGGCGTTGGCTGTCTTGTTTATCAAGCATATCTTTCGCTTACACGGTATGCCAGACAAAATTGTTAGTGACCGGGGTCCCCAGTTTGCGTCTCGATTCTGGAGGGAGCTATGTCGTCTACTCAGTATTGAGTTAAATCTCTCTTCGGCATATCATCCCGAGACGAATGGGTTGGTAGAAAGGGCCAACCAGACCTTGGTCACATATCTGCGACATTTTGTTTCTGCCAGACAGGATGACTGGGCATCCTTGCTACCGTGGGCAGAGTTTGCACTTAACAATGCCGTAGCTGACTCTACCGGTCAGACTTCATTCCTCTTAAATTACGGCCAGCATCCGCGTGTTCCTGTGCCCATGCCTGTGTCTTCCGCTGATCCCAGGGTGGCAGACTGGGCTGTGGAGGCACGGGACATTTGGGATCGCACGCAGGATGCCATTCGGGCCTCCAAGGAGAGAATGAGGTCCTCCGCCGATGTTCATCGGTGCCCCGCTCCGACTTTTGCCCCTGGCGACTTGGTGTGGCTCTCCGCCCGTAACATCAGGCTGCGAGTTGAGTCTACTAAGTTTGCTCCTCGCTACTTGGGTCCCTTCAAGGTTCTCGAACAGGTTAATCCTGTGGTCTACCGCCTGGCTCTTCCTCCACGCTTGGGTATCACCGACACCTTTCATGTGTCCCTCTTGAAACCCATATACATGTCCCGGTTTTCCGAGTCATCTGCCGGGACATCGGGTTTGTCTACGGACGATTACGAGGTGAACGCTATTTTGGGGTGCAAGGTGGTACGCGGCAAAAAGTTTTATTTGGTGGATTGGAAGGGTTATGGTCCAGAGGACAGGTCTTGGGAGCCTGCTGAAAACATTCGGGCCCCACAGCTCATTGCTGCCATCGAGCGTAGCGAGGCCCAAGGAGGGGGGGGCCCTAGGGGGGGGGTAATGTTAGGAGTCGAGTTTCCTCTGCTGCACAGGGGGAATCTCGATCCGTCTCCGCTGCGGTCTCCCATTCTCCTCCAGCCGCAGTGGAGTCTGCTCAGCAGGGACGTCGCTCCCAGTGTCTTGCTCACTCTCACCCTGTACAGAGAGTTACTGCTGCTTCTTCAGCTCCTGCCATTAAAGTCAGTGCTGGTCAGCGGCGAGCGGACTTCCCTGGGACTAAGTCCTTGTTTGCGCACACTGAGCATGCCCAGAGCAAGATCTCCCGTTGGAGATCGAGGGTCATGTGCTCTGGCTCTGCAGCGCATTCCATTGGTCCTCTTGGCAGGCCCTGGAAGGGCAAAGTTTCTGTGGCCACTTCCTGTCCTGCAATTATATAAACTGCGCATGACCGCACGGCCATGCGCTAGTGTACAATTGAATACGTGTGTTTGTTGTGAGTGCAAGTCGTTCATTAAATACCCCTACCCTATTGTATGACTGTTCGCGTATGGAGTATGGCTGCTATCTAGCGCCCGACAAATCACTCAACGTGTCACACACGTATCAGCGTCTATTGCTGTGAACGCCAGTGCGGCGCCACGCGCTTCCTGACCCACGTCTGGGTGCTTAGTGGTGCCTGCCAGCACGGCACAGTTCGCACTTCAGTGCTCTAATTATAAGAGTTGCCTAACACACCCTGTTGCGGTGTTGTGTCAGCAAGTGGTCTAATCGGACTTCAATCCGAGTTGGGGTTAAGTTCGCTGACTGCTTGCTCGCCTTCTATGTGCGGTACCGCGATCCTGTGACGCAACAGGATCGCTTCATTCACGTTGGGTGAAGTTTAACCCACGCGAGTATACTTATAAGTACCGCCATATAGTCCGTCATTACTCAGCAGCAGGTTCCATCTCTGCACGGTGGACCCCGGGCTACGAACGCACCGTACACTATCAGTCTTATTATTTGGTGCGTTCTGCTAGCCCTAACAGGGTCTACTTTCCAAAATGGTGTCACTTGTGGGGGGTTTCTACTGTTTAGGTACATTAGGGGCTCTGCAAACGCAATGTGACACCTGCAGACCATTCCATCTAAGTCTGCATTCAAATGGCACTCCTTCCCTTCCGAGCCCTCCCATGCACCCCAACAGTGGTTCCCCCACATATGGTGTATCAACCCACTCAGGACAAATTGGGCAAGAAATTTTGGGGTCCAATTTCTCCTGTTACCCTTGGGAAAATACAAAACTGGGGGCTAAAAAAATAATTTTTGTGGGAAAAAATTTTTGTTTTATTTTTACGGCTTTGCATTATAAACTTCTGTGAAGCACTTGGTGGGTCAAAGTGCTCACCACACCTCTAGATAAGTTCCTTGGGGGGTCTACTTTCCAAAATGGTGTCACTTGTGGGGGGTTTCAATGTTTAGGCACATCAGTGGCTCTCCAAACGCAACATGGCGTCCCATCTCAATTCCTGTCAATTTTGCATTGAAAAGTCAAACGGCGCTCCTTCCCTTCCGAGCTCTCCCATCTGCCCAAACAGTGGTTTACCCCCACATATGGGGTATCAGAGTACTCAGGACAAATTGTACAACAACTTTTGGGGTCCAATTTCTTCTCTTACCCTTGGGAAAATAAAAAATTAGGGGCGAAAATATAATTTTTGTGAAAAAATATGATTTTTTATTTTTACGGTTCTACATTATAATCTTCTGTGAAGCACTTGGTGGGTCAAAGTGCTCACCACACCTCTAGATAAGTTCCTTAGGGGGTCTACTTTCCAAAATGGTGTCACTTGTGGGGGGTTTCAATGTTTAGGCACATCAGGGGCTCTCCAAACAAAACATGGCGTCCCATCTCAATTCCAGTCAATTTTGCATTGAAAAGTCAAATGGCGCTCCTTCGCTTCCGAGCTCTGCCATGCGCCCAAACAGTGGTTTACCCCCACATGTGGGGTATCGTCGTACTCAGAACAAATTGTACAACAATGTTTGTGGTCCATTTTCTCCTGTTACCCTTGGTAAAATAAAACAAATTGGAGCTGAATTAAATTTTTTGTGAAAAAAAGTTAAATGTTCATTTTTATTTAAACATTCAAAAAATTCCTGTGAAGCACCAGAAGGGTTAATAAACTTCTTGAATATGGTTTTGAGCACCTTGAGGGGTGTAGTTTTTAGAATGGTGTCACACTTGGGTATTTTCTAACATATAGACTCCTCAAAATGACTTCAAATGAGATGTGGTCCCTAAAAAAAAAATGGTGTTGTAAAAATGAGAAATTGCTGGTGAACTTTTAACCCTTATAACTCCCTAACAAAAAAAAAATTTGGTTCCAAAATTGTGCTGATGTAAAGTAGACATGTGGGAAATGTTACTTGTTAAGTATTTTGTGTGACATATCTCTGTGATTTAATTGCATAAAAATTCAAAGTTGGAAAATTGCGAAATTTTCATAATTTTCCATTTTTTTCACAAATAAACGCAGGTACTATCAAAGAATTTTTACCCTTGTCATGAAGTACAATATGTCACGAGAAAACAGTGTCAGAATCACTGGGATCCGTTGAAGCATTCCAGAGTTATAATCTCATAAAGGGACAGTGGTCAGAATTGTAAAAATTGGCCCGGTCATTAACGTGCAAACCACCCTTGGGGGTAAAGGGGTTAATCTCCCTTTTATTTTTTTTAAAGGGAGAATTAAAAAACAAAAAAAAAACAGTATTAGACACTAGGCTTTCTGTGTCCCACAATTTGAGAGAGAGATGGCACACACGACTGGCACTGAAGCACAAATGCCAATATTAATCTCCTACTATATTTTTTTTCAGGGAGAATTTAAAAAAAAAAAAAAAAACAGTATTAGACACTAGGCTTTCTGTGCCCCACAATTTGAGAGAGATGGCACACACGACCGGCACTGAAGCACAAATGCCAATATTAATCTCCCACTATTTATTTTTTTTCAGGGAGAATTTAAAAAAAAAAAAAAAATTAGACACTAGGCTTTCTGTGCCCCACAATTTGAGAGAGATGGCACACACGACTGGCACTCAAGCACAAATGCCAATATTAATCTCCCATTTTTTTTTTTTAAGGGAGAATTAAAAAACAAAACAAAAAAAACAGTATTAGACACTAGGCTTTCTGTGCCCCACAATTTGAGAGAGATGGCACACACGACTGGCACTGAAGCACAAATGCCAATATTAATCTCCCACTATTTTTTTTTTCTGGGAGAATTGGCAAGAAATCAGGCTCACTGTTAGACTGTATGTTTTCTGTGCCAGAAAATGACACACAGATGCCACACACAGGACTGCCACTGATGCAGATTTGCCAATTTTAATCTGCACCCCTTTTTTATATTCAGGGAGACTAGTAAATTAATGTGGGCCACTCTATTAGAGTACATTTTCTGTGGCAGAAAGTGGCTTGAAGAGATGTAACTAACGAGAAAAAAAAAAAAGGGACTGTCCTACAATTACTATCTCCCTGCAGTAATCTCAGCCAGGTATGGCAGGCAGCAATAAGGAGTGGACTGCTGCACAAATTAAATCAAAAGTGTGGACAAACAAACAAGATAGCTGTGCAGAAAGGAAGGAACAACAGGATTTGTGCTTTGAAAAAAGCAGTTGGTTTGCACAGCGGCGTACACACAGCAATGCAGCTATCAGGGAGCCTTCTAGGGCAGCCCAATGAGCTACAGAGCTGAGGAAAAAAAATGTAGCCTCCACTGTCCCTGCAAACAAAAGGTGGTGTTGGACAGTGGAAATCGCTACAGCACAAGCGGTTTGGGGGTTAATGGATCCTGCCTAACACTATCCCTGCTTCTGACGAAGCGGCAGCAACCTCTCCCTATGCTCAGATCAGCAGCAGTAAGATGGCAGTCGGCGGGAACACCCCTTTATAGCCCCTGTGACGCCGCAGAAAGCAAGCCAATCACTGCAATGCCCTTCTCTAAGATGGTGGGGACTGAGACCTATGTCATCACGCTGCCCACACTCTGCGTCCACCTTCATTGGCTGAGAAATGGCGCTTTTCGCATCATTGAAACGCGACTTTGGCGCGAAAGCCGCGTACCGCATGGCCGAGCCCACACAGGGATCGGGTCGGGTTTCATGAAACCCGACTTTGCCAAAAGTCGGCGACTTATGAAAATGAACGATCCGTTTCGCTCAACCCTAGCTAAAGGTTGTGCAACCAAGTATTAGGCTGAGGGTGCCAATACTTTTGTCTGGCCCATTTTTGGAGTTTTGTGTGAAATGATCAATGTTTTGCTTTATTCTTCATTCTCTTTTGTGTTTTTTCATTTAAGACAAATTAAATGAAGATAATAATACCAAATAATTTGTGTTTGCAATCATTGTCAGGAAGAAACTGAGTATTATCTGACAGAATTGCAGGGGTGTCAATACTTTTGGCCATGACTGTATGTAATATATTGTATGTATGTAGTATGTATGTTGTGCGGGCCCAAGCTGCTCACACAGGTTATGTATCAATCATCACCTCTAGCCCTTTCTTTGCCCGCACTTTGAGCACAGACCATGCTTTCTGTTTACTAGCAGACCAAGCACTTAGCACTTTAGTGTACCATATTCTGACTTGTACACTTGCTCTCATGTTTACCTATGTATTAAGCACTCTGCACTTTTGCAGATTTACCTCTATTTGCTATAACTTATTGAGTTTAAGTATAGTAAATCTACTGGTTTTCATAGGAGCGGTGCAGGTTAATTTGTGACACCTAGGAAATATATTGATACATGGTATATATTTATTTTTGCTTTAATAAGCATTTGGCCTATATGTGGTACATTCTATAAATGAATTTGCGTATCTATATACTTTAACAAGCATTCAACTTATACATGATACAATTGAATCTGCCTATATTATTTATTTAGATATTCTTTAATAAGCACTTAGCTTTTTTATGTATTTATTAGTATATATGGCAGCTTGGTATATAACTTAAAAACACTATATGCACTTTGCTGAATCAAATCTGTATTGAATAAGGAATGGATATGTGGTGGACTCATTTCTTTATACATTGGGCTAGTTTAAGGTATTGATTTAATATAAATTTGTAATCTATTGGATGTAGACAGGTGCTGACACTTTCTTGATTCATGCAGTGTTTGCAGCCTTTGTGTGACTGTGTTCCCTATCACAGCCATTTGTGATGATGACCTGACCTCCCACTTTATAGAGAAAATAGATAACATTCGCCAGGAAATCCGCTCCCAACCACTAAGTTCAGTGACTCCCATCCCTCCCTATATTTCCCCTGGCTCAGTCTCCACATTTGATCCCATCACAGAAGAAGTCTCCAGTCTCCTCTCTTCTTCTCATCCGACTTCAAGCACTACTGACCCCATTCCCTCTCATCTCCTCCAGTCTCTCTCTCAAGTCGTCATAACTCACCTAACTAAAATCTTTAATCTCTCCCTTTCCTCGGGCATTTTCCCATCCTCCTTCAAACAGTCTATCATTACTTCATTATTAAAGAAACCTGCTCTCGACCCATCCTGCACAAATAACATCAGACCAGTCTCCAATCTCTCCATCATCTCTAAACTCTTGGAGCGCCTAGTCTACTCCAGCCTTACCCATTACCTCTTCACTCTCTCCCTCCTAGACCCTTCACAGTCTGGCTTCCGTCCCCTACATTCGACAGAAACTACACTCATCAAAGTGACCAATGACCCTCTGACAGCAAAATGTAAGGGTGACCACTCTCTGCCCACTCTCTGCTCATTCTTCTCGACCTTTCTGCAGTTTTAGACACTGTTGACCACCGTCTCCTGCTCTATAGACTCCAGTCATTAGGCATTAAGGACACTGCCCTCTCCTGGTTCTTTCTGACTGCTTCTTCAGTGTTTTGTTTGCTGGCTCCACTTCATCTCCTTTTCCTCTCACTGTTGGGGTCCCTCAGGGCTCAGTCCTTGGCCCCCTTCTCTTCTCTCTCTACACGGCCCCAATTGGACAGACCATCAGCAGATTTGGCTTTCAGTACCATCTTTAAGCTGATGACACACAACTATACATGTCTTCCCCTGACCTTACCCCAGCAGTACTACAGAACGCCAGTGACTGTCTGTCCGCAGTCTCTAACATCATGTCCGTTCTCTATCTGAAACTCAACCTCTCCAAAACTGAACTTCTTCTGCTCCTGCATCTACTAACCTCCCTAAATCTGACATTTCCCTTTCTGTGGGTGGCACCATAATAACACCCCAGCAGCAGCCGCGCTGTCTGGGTGTTGTGTTTGACTCCGATCTCTCCTTCACATGCCATATACAATCTCTTGCCTGCCTTAGCCACTTACACCTAAAGAACATCTCTAAAATCCACCCTTTTCTCACCATGGAAGCAACAAAATGTTAGAAACTGTTTTGTTTTTTGACCATCCGCTATCTTGTTGTGGTTTTCTGGCTGCTGGTCTTTTCCCCCTGGTGCTGGGTTGTCTTAGGTCGGGTGATTGTATCACCCTTTATTAGCCAGCACCTGCCTCCCATTCCTTGCTGGGCAACAGTGTTAATCCGCTAGAGTTCTGGCTAGGTGCTTTGATAGCTTTCTGTGTTTAATATTGTGCAGTTCTGGGATCTCTGGTTCTGCTATCCTTAGTTTCTGTTTTCAGTTGGTTTCTGCAGCCGTTTCTGTGTTTTCGATTAGGAGGTGACCTGTTTTTATACCCAGTCCTTAGATCTTTCACGGACCTCCTTCCCCCTATCTATAGGTCTTCACTTGAGATTAACCTAGGATCATCGGTGGGTCTTTTCGCAAGGAATGGGTCGCCCACTCCATCGTAGGGTATTAGCCTAGTCTCAGTGCAGGATCAGTTTTCCCCCTTCTATTCTAGTTCTGTGTTGCAGTTCCGTAACACAAAAACCCTCACTGTCACCTTGATCCACTCCTGCCTGGACTACTGCAATGCTCTATTAATTTGACTCCCCGTTACTCGACTTTCTCCTCTCCAGTCCATCCTTAATGCAGCAGCCAGTGTTGTCCATCTAGCTAATCGGTATTTAGACGTGTCTGCTTTTCGCCAGTCGTTACACTGGCTGCCCATTCATTATAGAATCCAATTCAAAATACTTGTTCTCACCCACAAAGCTCTCCACAGTGTGGCACCCCCTTACATATCCTCCCTCATTTCTGTCTATCGTCCTAACCGGCCACTGCGCTCAGCAAACAACTTTCGACTAACCTCTATACTAATCCGTACCTCCCACTCCCGACTCCAAGAATTCTCCCGTGCTGCACCAATCCTCTGGAATGCTCTACCCCAAGATATTAGGACCATACACAATTTGCATAGATATAGGCGCTCCCTCAAAACACATTTGTTCAGAGCGGCTTATCACTTTCTCTAATCAAAGTCATTTTATGTGTGTTTGTAGCCCGTTCACTACTTCCATCTATCCCCCACCCCCTGAAGATGGCTGGACCATCACTGTAAATACACACCTCTACCTTGTATCTCCCCCACCTCATTGTAGATTGTAAGCTCTCATGAGTAGAGTTGAGCGACCTTGACCTTTTTAGAGTCGAGCCGGGTTTTGCGAAACCCGACTATGTCCAAAGTCGGGTCGAGTGAAATCGGCCGATTATGACGTAAAGTCGGGATCGACCGAAACACGAAACCCAATGCAAGTCAATGGGGCAGCATAGTCGGCAGTGAGTGGGGGCCAGGAAAACACCTAGAGTGCCCATTTTAATGTCAAAACCATCCATTCTTCTTAATGAAGCTTGTCAAGCGTAATTTACCTTAAAATAATTGGAAGGCATTTGAAATTGGGGGTCATTTGGCTAAAGTTGTGGGGGGTAGGGCTGGTTCAAGTAATTAGTGGGCCCAGTAAATCTGGACCACGTCACGGCAGTGGAGCAGGGAGAGGTAAGTATTTCAACTTTGCAAGTGCTGTGATCCTGAGCAAGCAGGGGGGGGCCCACTCGTTGGCATTGGCACTGGCACAGGGCCCCTCAAAGTACAGCGGTGTGTTTGCACGGCGGGGGCGCCTCCCACCGGCAGCAACACTTTTGCGTACTATGAGAGGCCCTGTGCCAGTGACGTCGCCAACTAGTATTCCTCCCCCCACCTGATGAAGGAACCTGCACTTTCATCTGCACCTTCCTCTTTGTCCCCGTGTAAGGTGGTATGGTATGCGGGAAGAGCAACCTGACTTTCAGCAGGGTCACAATGTTGTTGTGTAGCGTGCACGGGGAATGTTGCGTTATGGGTCAATGTACCAGCAGACTCATCTATCACTGGCTGGGCAATGGGCACGATGAAGTGGAAACACAGATATAGGCCCAAAGAAGAAAGTGGGCTAAATGCAGTTCAAAATTGGTAACACAGGAATAACCAGGGGGCATTGCAGTGGAGGACAACTGGAATGAGAGGCTGACACAGAGAGTAGGGCCAAATCAGTAAGTAGTCGAAATGCAGTTCAAAATTGGCAACCGTAGTAAACAGGCGGCACAGCTTTGTTCAGTGGAGGAGAACAGCAAGGAGTGGCAGACACCGATAGTAGGCCCCAACCCAACTAGTAGGCCAAATGCAGTCTAACATTAACAACTACTTAACGAGAGGCTGAAAATGGAATTTCAGGACAGGAAACCAGGAGAACAGCAAGGAGTGGCAGACACCGATAGTAGGCCCCAAACCAACTAGTACGCCAAATGCAGTTGTTCCATTTAACCACAATTTAATGAGAGCCTGAAGATAGAAGCTCAGGAAAGGCAACCTGGGGAACACCTTGGAGTGTAACACAACCTCTCTCTACACCACGGAAGGGCTGATTCTTAGGAAGGAAGGCTGTTGTAAATAAGCATTGCGCGTCCGAGGGTGATTATATTCTTATTCGGTATCTACTCACCCTCGGACGCGCCATGCTTCTTGATTTGTAATTAATGTTTATTTGCAATGTGCTTTTGACTTACTCAATTATTTTTTTAATTATTGATTTTATTAAATTAATAGTTTAACATCTTATTGGAAATAATTTAAAGGAGACGCGACAGGACAACACTCGGTGGATGCCATATCTGTGTTAACAACTCCAAAAAACTTTCAGTTAACTTCTTGCAGGAGAAAGAAATTGTAGCTGTTGGACCTTTGTAGTACAGTTCCAGATATTTGTTGTGTGTTTGTTTTGATTGTTAAAATGTCTGCATTTGAGATCTCAACACGATCTTATTTTTTATAATCAAATTAATTTTTTAAATATTTTATTAGGTTGGTTCAAGGGGTACACGGGCCGCAGTAGACAGGTCAGTGGAGGCCTAGTGGAAGGAGGGACCACAGACAGGCATCGAAGGCCTAAAATAATAACACATGGCTGTAGGCAATTTTAAATTGGTTCCAGGGGTACACGGGCAGCAGTGCCCTGGTCAGTGTAGTAGTAGTTGAAAGAATGGACCGCAGACAGGCATCGAAGGCCTAAAATAAAAAAATTGGGCTGGCTGTAGGCAATTTTAAATTGGTTCCAGGGGTACACGGGCAGCAGTGGTGTGGTCAGTGGAGGCCTAGTGGAAGGAGTGACCACAGACAGGCATCGAAGGCCTAAAATATTAACACATGGCTGTAGTCAATTTTAAATTGGTTCCAGGGGTACTTGGGCAGCAGTGCCCTGGTCAGTGTAGTAGTAGTTGAAAGAATGGACCGCAGACAGGCATCGAAGGCCTAAAATAAAAAAATTGGGCTGGCTGTAGGCAATTTTAAATTGGTTCCAGGGGTACACGGGCAGCAGTGGTGTGGTCAGTGGAGGCCTAGTGGAAGGAGTGACCGCAGACAGGCATCGAAGGCCTAAAATAATAACACATGGCTGTAGGCAATTTTAAATTGGTTCCAGGGTTACACGGGCAGCAGTGGTGTGGTCAGTGGAGGCCTAGTGGAAGGAGTGACCGCAGACAGGCATCGAAGGCCTAAAATAATCACACATGGCTGTAGGCAATTTTAAATTGGTTCCAGGGGTACTTGGGCAGCAGTGGTGTGGTCAGTGGAGGCCTAGTGGAAGGAGTGACCACAGACAGGCATCGAAGGCCTAAAATAATAACACATGGCTGTAGGCAATTTTAAATTGGTTCCAGGGTTACACGGGCAGCAGTGGTGTGGTCAGTGGAGGCCTAGTGGAAGGAGTGACCGCAGACAGGCATCGAAGGCCTAAAATAATCACACATGGCTGTAGGCAATTTTAAATTGGTTCCAGGGGTACTTGGGCAGCAGTGCCCTGGTCAGTGTAGTAGTAGTTGAAAGAATGGACCGCAGACAGGCATCGAAGGCCTAAAATAAAAAAATTGGGCTGGCTGTAGGCAATTTTAAATTGGTTCCAGGGTTACACGGGCAGCAGTGGTGTGGTCAGTGGAGGCCTAGTGGAAGGAGTGACCGCAGACAGGCATCGAAGGCCTAAAATAATCACACATGGCTGTAGGCAATTTTAAATTGGTTCCAGGGGTACTTGGGCAGCAGTGCCCTGGTCAGTGTAGTAGTAGTTGAAAGAATGGACCGCAGACAGGCATCGAAGGCCTAAAATAAAAAAATTGGGCTGGCTGTAGGCAATTTTAAATTGGTTCCAGGGGTACACGGGCAGCAGTGGTGTGGTCAGTGGAGGCCTAGTGGAAGGAGTGACCGCAGACAGGCATCGAAGGCCTAAAATAATAACACATGGCTGTAGGCAATTTTAAATTGGTTCCAGGGTTACACGGGCAGCAGTGGTGTGGTCAGTGGAGGCCTAGTGGAAGGAGTGACCGCAGACA
This sequence comes from Ranitomeya imitator, assembly GCF_032444005.1. Taxonomy (NCBI): domain Eukaryota; kingdom Metazoa; phylum Chordata; class Amphibia; order Anura; family Dendrobatidae; genus Ranitomeya; species Ranitomeya imitator. The sequence continues at coordinate 198,848,804 of NC_091285.1, read as the reverse complement.
GGCATCGAAGACCTAAAATAATCACACATGGCTGTAGGCAATTTTAAATTGGTTCCAGGGGTACACGGGCAGCAGTGGTGTGGTCAGTGGAGGCCTAGTGGAAGGAGTGACCACAGACAGGCATCGAAGGCCTAAAATATTAACACATGGCTGTAGTCAATTTTAAATTGGTTCCAGGGGTACTTGGGCAGCAGTGCCCTGGTCAGTGTAGTAGTAGTTGAAAGAATGGACCGCAGACAGGCATCGAAGGCCTAAAATAAAAAAATTGGGCTGGCTGTAGGCAATTTTAAATTGGTTCCAGGGGTACACGGGCAGCAGTGGTGTGGTCAGTGGAGGACTAGTGGAAGGAGTGACCGCAGACAGGCATCGAAGGCCTAAAATAATAAAACATGGCTGTAGGCAATTTTAAATTGGTTCCAGGGGTACACGGGCAGCAGTGGTCTGGTCAGTGGAAGTCTAGTGGAAGGAGTGACCGCAGACAGGCTTCGAAGGCCTAACATAACAAACTTGGGCTGGCTGTAGGCACTTTTAAATTGGTTCCAGGGGTACATGGGCAGCAGTGTATGGTCAGTGGAAGTCTAGTGGAAGGAGTGACCGCAGACAGGCTTCCAAGGCCTAACATAACAAACTTGGGCTGGCTGTAGGCACTTTTAAATTGGTTCCAGGGGTACACGGGCAGCAGTGGTCTGGTCAGTGGAAGTCTAGTGGAAGGAGTGACCGCAGACAGGCTTCCAAGGCCTAACATAACAAACTTGGGCTGGCTGTAGGCACTTTTAAATTGGTTCCAGGGGTACACGGGCAGCAGTGGTGTGGTCAGTGGAGGCCTAGTGGAAGGAGTGACCGCAGACAGGCATCGAAGGCCTAAAATAATCACACATGGCTGTAGGCAATTTTAAATTGGTTCCAGGGGTACACGGGCAGCAGTGGTGTGGTCAGTGGAGGCCTAGTGGAAGGAGTGACCACAGACAGGCATCGAAGGCCTAAAATATTAACACATGGCTGTAGTCAATTTTAAATTGGTTCCAGGGGTACTTGGGCAGCAGTGCCCTGGTCAGTGTAGTAGTAGTTGAAAGAATGGACCGCAGACAGGCATCGAAGGCCTAAAATAAAAAAATTGGGCTGGCTGTAGGCAATTTTAAATTGGTTCCAGGGGTACACGGGCAGCAGTGGTGTGGTCAGTGGAGGACTAGTGGAAGGAGTGACCGCAGACAGGCATCGAAGGCCTAAAATAATAAAACATGGCTGTAGGCAATTTTAAATTGGTTCCAGGGGTACACGGGCAGCAGTGGTCTGGTCAGTGGAAGTCTAGTGGAAGGAGTGACCGCAGACAGGCTTCGAAGGCCTAACATAACAAACTTGGGCTGGCTGTAGGCACTTTTAAATTGGTTCCAGGGGTACATGGGCAGCAGTGTATGGTCAGTGGAAGTCTAGTGGAAGGAGTGACCGCAGACAGGCTTCCAAGGCCTAACATAACAAACTTGGGCTGGCTGTAGGCACTTTTAAATTGGTTCCAGGGGTACACGGGCAGCAGTGGTCTGGTCAGTGGAAGTCTAGTGGAAGGAGTGACCGCAGACAGGCTTCCAAGGCCTAACATAACAAACTTGGGCTGGCTGTAGGCACTTTTAAATTGGTTCCAGGGGTACACGGGCAGCAGTGGTCTGGTCAGTGGAAGTCTAGTGGAAGGAGTGACCGCAGACAGGCTTCGAAGGCCTAACATAACAAACTTGGGCTGGCTGTAGGCACTTTTAAATTGGTTCCAGGGGTACATGGGCAGCAGTGTATGGTCAGTGGAAGTCTAGTGGAAGGAGTGACCGCAGACAGGCTTCCAAGGCCTAACATAACAAACTTGGGCTGGCTGTAGGCACTTTTAAATTGGTTCCAGGGGTACACGGGCAGCAGTGGTCTGGTCAGTGGAAGTCTAGTGGAAGGAGTGACCGCAGACAGGCTTCCAAGGCCTAACATAACAAACTTGGGCTGGCTGTAGGCACTTTTAAATTGGTTCCAGGGGTACACGGGCAGCAGTGGTCTGGTCAGTGGAAGTCTAGTGGAAGGAGTGACCGCAGACAGGCTTCGAAGGCCTAACATAACAAACTTGGGCTGGCTGTAGGCACTTTTAAATTGGTTCCAGGGGTACATGGGCAGCAGTGGTCTGGTCAGTGGAAGTCTAGTGGAAGGAGTGACCGCAGACAGGCTTCCAAGGCCTAACATAACAAACTTGGGCTGGCTGTAGGCACTTTTAAATTGGTTCCAGGGGTACACGGGCAGCAGTGGTCTGGTCAGTGGAAGTCTAGTGGAAGGAGTGACCGCAGACAGGCTTCGAAGGCCTAACATAACAAACTTGGGCTGGCTGTAGGCACTTTTAAATTGGTTCCAGGGGTACATGGGCAGCAGTGGTCTGGTCAGTGGAAGTCTAGTGGAAGGAGTGACCGCAGACAGGCTTCCAAGGCCTAACATAACAAAATTGGGCTGGCTGTAGGCACTTTAAATTGGTTCCAGGGGTACATGGGCAGCAGTGTATGGTCAGTGGAAGTCTAGTGGAAGGAGTGACGGCAGACAGTCTTCGAAGGCCTAACATAACAAAAATGTCAAAACAATGGTATTGTCAGTGCCAGGCATTGAAGGATGTCAGCGCCTAGACTACACATTGGTGAAGCTGTGAGAGATAATTTTGCTAGTGGTAGAGCACTGTTTGAGCTGGGGGGGGAACTGGCTTGTGGCCGGCGGTACAGGCACAGGGCCCCTCATATTACAACGGTGTGTCTGACGTTGGGTGCGCACCACCACCGCCAGAGACACTTTATTGTACTATGAGGGACCCAGTGGCAGTGCCGTCGACCAAAAGCGGCCACACCCACCTCTTCAGACAAACAGCACTCTCAAGGGTCCAAGCGCAAAGTGGCGATAGCACGGCCCCGTGTGGGGAGTTTGGCCATTTCGTGAGGTGGAAACATGTCGTATGCTGGACAATCAGGTGAAGAAAATTACGAGATTGGAAAAGTCATTCAGAATAGTCCACAGGCAAGACCTTTTCATAGGAAAGCTAGGTGTCAGCCGGGCAGGGTGGGGCAAAAGATTTTGAAATCCAGTTGTGGTTCATTTTAATGAAGGTTAGATCATCTACATTTTGGGTAGCCAGACGAGTCCTTTTTTCTGTTAGTATTGAACCTGCAGCACTGAATACTCTTTCTGATAGGACACTAGCTGCCGGGCAAGCAAGCTCCTGCAATGCATATTCTGCCAATTCTGGCCAGGTGTCTAATTTGGATGCCAAGTAATCAAATGGGAATGACGGTTGAGGGAGAACGTCGATAAGGGATGAAAAATAGTTTGTAACCATACTGGACAAATGTTGTCTCCTGTCACTTTGAATTGATGCTGCAGTACCTGTCCTGTCTGCGGTCATAGAAAAATCACTCCACAACCTGGTCAGAAAACCCCTCTGGCCAACGCCACTTCTGATTTCTGCCCCTCTAACACCTCTGGTCTGCTGGCCCCTGGAGCTCGTGTGAGAACGATCACGGGCGCTGTGTGCAGGGAATGCCAGAAGCAAACGGTCAACAAGAGTTGATTGTTTTGTTGCTAATATTAGTTCCAAGTTCTCATGTGGCATAATATTTTGCAATTTGCCTTTATAGCGAGGATCAAGGAGGCAGGCCAACCAGTAATCGTCATCGTTCATCATTTTTGTAATGCGTGTGTCCCTTTTGAGGATACGCAAGGCATAATCCGCCATGTGGGCCAAAGTTCCCGTTGTCAAATCTGCGGTTGTGCTTGGTTGAGGGGCAGTTGCAGGCAAATCTACGTCACTTGTGTCCCTCAAAAAACCAGAACCCGGCCTTGCCACGCCACCAATTTCCCGTGCCCCCGGGAAAGCTTCCTCATTAAAAATATACTCATCCCCATCATCCTCCTCATCCTCCACCTCCTCTTCGCCCGGTACCTCGTCATGTACACTGCCCTGACCAGACAATCGCTGACTGTCATCAAGGCTTTCCTCTTCCTCTGGTGCAGACGCCTGATCCTTTATGTGCGTCAAACTTTGCATCAGCAGACGCATTAGGGGGATGCTCATGCTTATTATGGCGTTGTCTGCACTAACCAGCCGTGTGCATTCCTCAAAACACTGAAGGACTTGACACATGTCTTGAATCTTCGACCACTGCACACCTGACAACTCCATGTCTGCCATCCTACTGCCTGCCCGTGTATGTGTATCCTCCCACAAAAACATAACAGCCCGCCTCTGTTCGCACAGTCTCTGAAGCATGTGCAGTGTTGAGTTCCACCTTGTTGCAACGTCTATGATTAGGCGATGCTGGGGAAGGTTCAAAGAACGCTGATAGGTCTGCATACGGCTGGAGTGTACAGGCGAACGGCGGATATGTGCGCAAAGTCCACGCACTTTGAGGAGCAGGTCGGATAACCCCGGATAACTTTTCAGGAAGCACTGCACCACCAGGTTTAAGGTGTGAGCCAGGCAAGGAATGTGTTTCAGTTGGGAAAGGGAGATGGCAGCCATGAAATTCCTTCCGTTATCACTCACTACCTTGCCTGCCTCAAGATCTACAGTGCCCAGCCACGACTGCGTTTCTTGCTGCAAGAACTCGGACAGAACTTCCGCGGTGTGTCTATTGTCGCCCAAACACTTCATAGCCAATACAGCCTGCTGACGTATGCCAGTAGCTGCCCCATAATGGGAGACCTGGTGTGCAACTGTGGCAGGTGCGGATGGAGTGTTTGTGCGACTGCGGTCTGTGGACGAGCTCTTGCTTCTGCAGGAGGACGAGGAGGAGGAGGAGGAGGAGGGGGTGCGAACGGCTACAGACAACTGTTTACTAGACCGTGGGCTAGGCAGAACTGTCCCAAACTTGCTGTCCCCTGTGGACCCTGAATCCACCACATTTACCCAGTGTGCCGTGATGGACACGTAACGTCCCTGGCCATGCCTACTGGTCCATGCATCTGTTGTCAGGTGCACCTTTGTGCTCACAGATTGCCTGAGTGCATGGACGATGCGCTCTTTAACATGCTGGTGGAGGGCTGGGATGGCTTTTCTGGAAAAAAAGTGTCGACTGGGTAGCTCGTAGCGTGGTACAGCGTAGTCCATCAGGTCTTTGAAAGCTTCGCTTTCAACTAACCGGTAGGGCATCATCTCTAACGAGATTAGTCTAGCTATGTGGGCGTTCAAACCCTGTGTACGCGGATGCGAGGCTAAGTACTTCCTTTTTCTAACCATAGTCTCATGTAGGGTGAGCTGGACTGGAGAGATGGAGATCGTGGAACTAGCGGGGGTGCCGGTGGACATGGCAGACTGAGAGACGGTGGGAGATGGTATTGTTGCCGCCGGTGCCCTAGATGCAGTGTTTCCTACTACGAAACTGGTGATTCCCTGACCCTGACTGCTTTGGCCTGGCAAAGATACCTGCACAGATACAGCAGGTGGTGCGCTAAATGGTGGTCCTACACTGCCGGAAGGGATGTTGCGTTGATGACTAGCTTCATTGGCCGAGGGTGCAACAACCTTAAGGGACGTTTGGTAGTTAGTCCAAGCTTTCAAATGCATGGTGGTTAAATGTCTATGCATGCAACTAGTATTGAGACTTTTCAGATTCTGACCTCTGCTTAAGGAAGTAGAACATTTTTGACAGATGACTTTGCGCTGATCAATTGGATGTTGTTTAAAAAAATGCCAGACTGCACTCTTTCTAGCATCGGATACCTTTTCAGGCATTGCAGACTGAGCTTTAACCGGATGGCCACGCTGTCCTCCACCAGGTTTTGGCTTTGCCACGCGTTTTGGGCAAGATACGGGCCCGGCAGATGGAACCTGTGGCGATGTTGATGCCTGCTGCGGCCCCTCCTCCTCCTCTGCTTCAGAACTGCTGCCGCCTGCACCCTGTTCCCCCAATGGCTGCCAATCGGGGTCAAGAACTGGGTCATCTAATAACTCTTCTTGTACCTCCTGCGCAACTTCGTCTGTGTCACCGTGTCGTTCGGTGGTATAGCGTTCGTGATGGGGCAACATAGTCTCATCAGGGTCTGATTCTTGATCAGCACCCTGCGAGGGCAATGTTGTGGTCTGAGTCAAAGGACCAGCATAGTAGTCTGGCTGTGGCTGTGCGTCAGTGCACTCCATGTCAGATTCAATTTGTAATGGGCATGGACTGTTAACTGCTTCACTTTCTAAGCCAGGGACGGTATGTGTAAAGAGCTCCATGGAGTAACCCGTTGTGTCGCCTGCTGCATTCTTCTCTGTTGTTGTTTTTGCTGAAGAGGACAAGGAAGTGACTTGTCCCTGACCGTGAACATCCACTAACGACGCGCTGCTTTTACTTTTACCAGTTTCACGAGAGGAGGCAAAAGAGCTAGAGGCTGAGTCAGCAAGATAAGCCAAAACTTGCTCTTGCTGCTCCGGCTTTAAAAGCGGTTTTCCTAATCCCAGAAAAGGGAGCGTTCGAGGCCTTGTGTAGCCGGACGACGAACCTGGCTCCACAGCTCCAGACTTAGGTGCAATATTTTTTTCCCCACGACCACCTGATGCTCCACCACTACCACTACCCTCATTACCAGCTGACAATGAACGCCCCCGGCCACGACCTCTTCCACTAGACTTCCTCATTGTTTTAAAAACGTAACCAAACTAACGTTATTTGTTGCAGTCACACAACTTACACGGTGAGCTATAACTTCAGTATGATTTAGCTACCCCTTTACAGGTTGGTGAGACCACAGCGAAAATCAGGCCCAATGTTACACACTCTTTTTTTGGTGGCTGCAAATTAGAGAGATGCCCCACACGCAGGACTGTCACTGAAGCACAAATGTTAATATTAATGTCACACTATTATTTTTTTTTTATTTTTATTTTTTTCAGGAACACTTTAGAAACCCCCCCAAAAAAAAAACATTGATTTTTGCAGGGAGAATTTAGAAAACAAATGTAACAAACTATATGCTTTCTATGGGCCACTGAGTGAGAGATGACGCACACAGGAATCAGGAGTGGCACACAAGCCCAGAGGCCAATATTTTTCTACCAATGATTGATGGAGTTATTTTCTCTGGTAGATTTTGGAACCCAAATCAAGGAAAAAAAATATAGGCTTTCTATGGACCACAATTGGAGAGAGAGAGAGAGAGAGAGATGGCACACCCAGGAGTCAAGACTGGCACACAAGCAGAAAGGCCAATATTAATCTCCCACTGTTTTTTTTTTTTTTTTCAGGGAGACTTTAGAAAAAAAAATAATAAAAAAAATATGATTTTATCAGGAAGAATTTAGAAACCAAATAAAATAAAATGATTTTTTCAGGGAGAATTTATAAAACAAATAAAACCAAAAATAGGCGTTCTATGGCCCACTGACTGAGAGATGACGCACCCAGGAGTCAAGACTGGCACACAAGCAGAAAGGCCAATATTAATCTCCCACTGTTTTTTTTTTTTTTTTTTTTTTTTTCAGGGAGACTTTAGAAAAAAAAAAAATAAAAAAAATATGATTTTATCAGGAAGAATTTAGAAACCAAATAAAATAAAATGATTTTTTCAGGGAGAATTTATAAAACAAATAAAACCAAAAATAGGCGTTCTATGGCCCACTGACTGAGAGATGACGCACACAGGAATCAGGAGTGGCACACAAGCCCAGAGGCCAATATTTTTCTACCAATGATTGATGGAGTTATTTTCTCTGGTAGATTTTGGAACCCAAATCAAGGAAAAAAAATATAGGCTTTCTATGGACCACAATTGGAGAGAGAGAGAGAGAGAGAGAGAGAGAGATGGCACACCCAGGAGTCAAGACTGGCACACAAGCAGAAAGGCCAATATTAATCTCCCACTGTTTTTTTTGGTTGATTTTTTTTTTTTTTTTTCAGGGAGACTTTAGAAAAAAAAATAATAAAAAAAATATGATTTTATCAGGAAGAATTTAGAAACCAAATAAAATAAAATGATTTTTTCAGGGAGAATTTATAAAACAAATAAAACCAAAAATAGGCGTTCTATGGCCCACTGACTGAGAGATGACGCACACAGGAATCAGGAGTGGCACACAAGCCCAGAGGCCAATATTTTTCTACCAATGATTGATGGAGTTATTTTCTCTGGTAGATTTTGGAACCCAAATCAAGGAAAAAAAATATAGGCTTTCTATGGACCACAATTGGAGAGAGAGAGAGAGAGAGAGAGAGAGAGAGATGGCACACCCAGGAGTCAAGACTGGCACACAAGCAGAAAGGCCAATATTAATCTCCCACTGTTTTTTTTGGTTGTTTTTTTTTTTTTTTTTTCAGGGAGACTTTAGAAAAAAAAATAATAAAAAAAATATGATTTTATCAGGAAGAATTTAGAAACCAAATAAAATAAAATGATTTTTTCAGGGAGAATTTATAAAACAAATAAAACCAAAAATAGGCGTTCTATGGCCCACTGACTGAGAGATGACGCACACAGGAATCAGGAGTGGCACACAAGCCCAGAGGCCAATATTTTTCTACCAATGATTGATGGAGTTATTTTCTCTGGTAGATTTTGGAACCCAAATCAAGGAAAAAAAATATAGGCTTTCTATGGACCACAATTGGAGAGAGAGAGAGAGAGAGAGAGATGGCACACCCAGGAGTCAAGACTGGCACACAAGCAGAAAGGCCAATATTAATCTCCCACTGTTTTTTTTGGTTGTTTTTTTTTTTTTTTTTCAGGGAGACTTTAGAAAAAAAAATAATAAAAAAAATATGATTTTATCAGGAAGAATTTAGAAACCAAATAAAATAAAATGATTTTTTCAGGGAGAATTTATAAAACAAATAAAACCAAAAATAGGCGTTCTATGGCCCACTGACTGAGAGATGACGCACCCAGGAGTCAAGACTGGCACACAAGCAGAAAGGCCAATATTAATCTCCCACTGTTTTTTTTTTTTTTTCAGGGAGACTTTAGAAAAAAAAATAATAAAAAAAATATGATTTTGTCAGGAAGAATTTAGAAACCAAATAAAATAAAATGATTTTTTCAGGGAGAATTTAGAAAACAAATAAAACCAAAAATAGGCGTTCTATGGCCCACTGACTAAGAGAGAGAGAGAGAGATGGAACGCTTAGTACTGGCACACAAGCCCAAAGGGCAATATTAATCTCCCTTTTTTTTTCCAGGGAGAATTTCTAAAACCCCCCCAAAAAAAAAAATAGGCTTTCTATGGCCCACTATTTGTGAGAGAGATGGCACGCTCAGGACTGGCACAGATGGCACGCTCACAACTGGCACACAAGCCCAGAGGCCAATATTAATCTCCCTTTTTTTCAGGGAGAATTTATAAAACCAAAAAAAAAATTAAATAGGCTTTCTATGGCCCACTATTTGTGAGAGAGATGGCACGCTCAGGGCTGGCACAGATGGCACGCTCAGGACTGGCACACAAGCCCAGAGGCCAATATTAATCTCCCTTTTTTTCAGGGAGAATTTATAAAACCCCAAAAAAAATAAAATAGGCTTTCTATGGCCCACTATTTGTGAGAGAGATGGCACACTCAGGACTGGCACACAAGCCCAAAGGCCAATATTAATCTCCCACTGTATTTTTATCAGGGAGAATTTATACACCCCACAAAAAAAAATACAGAAAAATGAAAAGGCTTTCTATGGCCCACTATGTGAGAGAGATGGCACACACAGGGATGGCACTCTAGCAGAAATGCCAAATTGCCAATCTTAATCTCCCACCAAAAAAAAAAAAAAAAAAAACACAGGGAATGTCCTACAATTACTATCTCCCTGCCTGCAGTAATCTCAGCCAGGTATGGCAGGCAGCTACTATCTCCCTGCCTGCAGTAATCTCAGCCAGGTATGGCAGGCAGCAATAAGGAGTGGACTGATGCACAAATGAAATAAAAAGTGTGGACAAACAAAAAAGATAGCTGTGCAGAAAGGAAGGAACAAGAGGATTTGTGCTTTGAAAAAAGCAGTTGGTTTGCACAGCGGCGTACACACAGCAATGCAGCTATCAGGGAGCCTTCTAGGGCAGCCCAATGAGCTACAGCGCTGAGGGGAAAAAAAAAAAAAAAAAACTTCCACTGTCCCTGCACACCGAGGGTGGTGTTGGACAGTGCAAATCGCTGCAGCACAAGCGGTTTTGTGGTTAATGGACCCTGCCTAACGCTATCCCTGCTTCTGACAAAGCGGCAGCAACCTCTCCCTAAGCTCAGATCAGCAGCAGTAAGATGGCGGTCGGCGGGAACGCCTCTTTATAGCCCCTGTGACGTCGCAGACAGCAAGCCAATCACTGCAATGCCCTTCTCTAAGATGGTGGGGACCAGGACCTATGTCATCACGCTGCCCACACTCTGCGTTTACCTTCGTTGGCTGAGAAATGGCGCTTTTCGCGTCATTGAAACGCGACTTTGGCGCGAAAGTCGCGTACCGCATGGCCGACCCCGCACAGGGGTCGGATCGGGTTTCATGAAACCCCGACTTAGCCAAAAGTCGGCGACTTTTGAAAATGTTCGACCCGTTTCGCTCAACCCTACTCATGAGCAGGGTCATCTTATTTAGCTTTAATTATTCTATTGTTAATGTTGTTACTTACGACTGTTGTGTTTGAAACTGTTAAACTATAAAGCGCTGTGGAATATGTTGGTGCTATATAAATAAAGATTATTATTATTCTGTCACGATTCCTCTGCTCAGAGTGGCTGTTACTCAGTGATGGACAGCTATGTCATACTGTCCGGTGCTGAGGCGTGCTGAGCTGCCAGTGCTTTGATTGACAGCTCGGTTGACCTATCTGAGATTGAAAGGTGCAGAGATTTCCACAGGTGCTCCCTGTTCCTGGTAATTGCCCTGCTATTTAGGTGAGGTGTCTGGCCCAGATAAACTGCCAGTAAAAATGTGAAGCTAGTCACATCCCACAGAAAGGCCGTGAATCAGCAAAGTGAGATGTTCTGGGGTCAATTCCAAAAAAGAGCACATAGTAAACCAAGAGAAAATATGAAGTTGTAAGTCAGGTCACATACCAGGATCAGAATCCCAGAGAAATAGTGAATAAGCAAAGGGACAATATCAAACGGGTAGTCAGAACACCGTCCAAAGGTCAGCAGCAGAATATCAGATGCAAAGGGGCAATAACATACGGGTAGTCAGAACACGGTCCAAAGGTCGGCAGCAGAAAATCAGAACTTACAGCACGGGGATCAGGCAAACACACACCAAAGAGCACAAGCTTGGAACAAACTATTGATTGGCAGTGATCTGTGCCAGACAGCTCACCTAAATAGCAGGGCAACACAATAGCTTGAAAATAAATGGCTTCACCCAACCACTGACCATGGAGCTGAGAAAATGTTTTGTTGTTATCATTCATATTCTCTGAAAAAAGGCCAAGAAAGCTAACATTCTGCCGGGGTATGTAAGATTATATATATATATATATATATATATATATATATATATATATATATACACACATATTAAAGAATATTTCCTTGGAAAACTATTTGTAAATGTTAAAGCTCATGTTAAAATCACATTGCAATCGGATCGCATTCACATGTAAATCAGATGTAAATCAGATGCAAGGTGATAAAAATCGCATTATGCTCCCATTATAATCACATGACACTTGAGTGACACTTGTTCCACTTTTCTGGACCAATATAGAACCGTTTTTATAACGTGATTGGCAGGGTCGGACTGGCCCACCAAATAACTGGAGGATTTTTTCAGGGTGCAGTTGGGCCCATTTTGTCTTGTAAACTGTTGTGCCTGTTCAAATGGGATGCATTTTGATAGCGCTGGGCAGCCCGCCTGATCTAATAGAAGGGTGTAACTACTAGGCTGTTAACCTGGATGCATTGCCATAGTTTGAACAGCGCCACATACAAGTCTTTATTGTGCATTAATATACCAAGAAACCACCCCTCCATGAATTGGTAGGCTGTGAGCGGTTGCCTCATCGGTATTCTTGCACTTGTGTTACAGCCTCTTAACTATATGGGTCCACTGCATCCTGTTAGTGCATTTGTTTGGATGCCTGGGTAGGTAAGGTTCTCTGCCTTTTTGCTGTATTTTTGGGGGCTGCATTATACTCTATGAGGGAGCTGTATTATACCTTATGAGGGGGTTGCAGTATACTCTGAGGGAACTACATTATACATTATATTCTGTGGTGGGGCTGCATTATACTTCGGTATATCAGGCTGGCTGCATTATACCCTATGAGGGGTATACATTATACTTTTTGGGGGGATACATTATATTCTATGGGGGGCTTCATTATATTCTATGAGGGGGCTACATTATATTCTATAGGGGGTGCTACATGATATTCTATAAGGTGGCTGCATTATGCTATATGAGGACTGCATTATATTCTATGAGGTTGCTACATTATATTCTGAGGGGGCTACATTATATTTTGTGAGGTGGCTGCATTATACTATATCAGGCTGGCTGCATTATACCCTATGAGAGGGCTTCATTATATTCTATGGGGGCTACATTATATTCTGGGGGCTACTTTATACTATATGAGGGGGCTGCATTATACTATATGAGGTGGCTGCATTATACTATATGAGGGCTGCATTATATTCTATGAGAGGGCTACATTATATTCTATGAGTGGGCTGCTTTATACTATATGATGGCTGCATTATATTCTATGAGGGGGCTACATTATATTCTATGAGGGGGCTGCATTATTCTATGTGAAGGGGTTACATTGTATTCTATGAGGGAGCTACTTTATATTCTATGAGGGGGTCACCTGACCGCTCACATGACCACGACGTCATCGAAGGTCCTTCACTCACTGCATTCTTAGGAACGGAGGCAGACGATAGCAGCGCTGAGAGCCAGGGTCCGTCAGAGGGGTGAGTATATCCATATTTTTTATTTTAATTCTTTATTTTTTACATGAATATGGATCCCAGGGCCTGAAGGAGAGTCTCCTCTCCTCCAGACCCTGGGAACCACACGCCGTATAAGATGACTGGGCGTATAAGATGACCCCTGTCTTATACGGCGGGTATATCCCAAATTCCATATTTTATATGGAAAAGTTGGGGGTTGTCTTATACGCCCAGTCATCTTATACACCACAAAATACGGTATATAACTTTTGATGGCTAAATAACTTTGTGAATTTTTTTCAGATATTGCAATATGTCTTCTATAAGTCCAACTCTAACAGACCTCATAAAATGATAATCCCAATATCAATGTTATAAAGACATTCTAATTCAGAGTTTTAAATAAGTAACAAATGTCATCATTTATGAGAGATTATTTACCATGTTAAGACTGGACTCTTTTCCTCCTAACCAGGCACATTTTGGGATTTTTTGTATATGCGGTTTTAAGAGCTGTAAAAAAGGTTTTTTTGTACAGATATTCATGTTTATTTTGCATATTTTCATCTTTTTTTGTTGGTATCTAGTGATAACGGTGGAAAAATAAAAGAAATAAGTGTCTAGTTTTATAATTTTCATTATTTTTTAACACAAAGAATTACTAAATACATTTAAAAAAGTTTAATTTTCTGTACTGTGAGGCAATGACCCCTGTTACAGCTAGGGCGTGCTGTTTGTGCTCTCCAGAATGCGCATGGAGGCATAGTGAGGCCATGATGGCATATGGCAGTCACAGGTGTGGCTGTGATTAGAATGGTGAAGCAGTGACTGATTAAAAAGCTCTGTAGTAGAGAGGGAGGTGTGTCAGTGTTGGTCTTGGAAGCAGACAGAGCAGTTGTCTGCAGAGCTCCTTCTGTGTGTAGCAACACAGGGCCAAAGGAACCAAAGAGACTGACACCCTGCATCCCGGGCTATCTTGTGTTTGCCAGGCTGCTATCCAGAGGATAGCGTGTGGTGCACGGCGTGAGTAAAGAGACTTGGTAATGGCGTGCGGTTGCTCCAGGGAAACTGGACAAAGGGAAGTCTCGCCTGTGTAGGGACTGCAAACAAAAACCGTTTACTGTGTATTTCTAATGGACTGTGTGAAGAAGCCGTGTACTGTGTATTTTCCATTAGTCTGGATGAAGAAGCCGTTTACTGTGTATTGCTAATAGAATGTGTGAAGTAACACAATAAAGGAAAGTTTTGTTTGAACTTGCTTGGGTCACTGCCTTTTCACTGCGTATGGTCCTACTGCTGCCTCACATATGGTGGAAAGAATGCAGGCCATGTGAATTAAAGCATACCCCAGAGAGTGCTGCAGATCGTTGTGCAAGTCTGCTGGAGGAATGGAGGAACTGTTGTAGCAGGTTATGCTCAATCATCAAAGGCTTCAGCAAGAGACGCTGCAGTTTCAGCGGTCGCAGCAAGAGGTTTTGCAGCAGCAGGAGCTGCAGTGGCAGCAGCAGCAGGAGGTGCTGCAGAGGGAACTAGCAGAGCTACAGCGATGTAAAGAGGAGACCCCTAATTTGAGGGGCAAACAGCAGAGTTCTGAAGAGACCCCAAAGGTAAAGGGCGATAATTGGGTGTGCCAGTGGTCCTATGTAGAGACGGCCTGCCAGGTTTCAAGCAAATGACTTATTGCAATTGGTGGAGGAGTGGCTCCAGCCTGAGTTCTGTTCCCCGAATGAGATGATGGAGATAATCATGGCTGACCGGATGGTGAGGGCTCTACCGGCCGCCATGCAGCGCTGGGTTGGGCTGAGGGACCTAGGCAACCTGGAACTGCTGATAGAGTTGATTGAGCGGTATAAACCCACTCAGGATGTTGCACCAGAGCCTGGGTATGGGGCTAGTAACTGTCCGGTGACATCTAAGCCCATGGACTGCGGGAACACGGGTCAGGAGTCTATTTGTGCCCAGCCAGTCTGTATCACCACTACGGGCACAGCTGGCAGCGAACCAGAATTGTGCCAGGTACTTGTGAATAGGTGCCGAACAGAGGCTTTCCTGGACACGGGAAGTAAAGTGACTCTGGTCCATCTGTCCCTTGTTGTCGGGGACAATGCCAAAGCACTGAAAGTGGAGGTGATGGGTATCCACGGGGAAATCTGGGAGTACCCAACCGCGGGGGTTAATTTTTCCACACCATATGGGGACATTAAGCATGTGACGGGAGTGGCAAATACCTTTCCATATGGGGCTGTGTTGGGGAGAGATTTGCCCCTGTTTTGGTGCCTGTGGGAGACCAGGGTCAACATTCTCACTGAAAAGGTTGTACCAGGTGCAGAACCCAAAGATATTGAGATTGCTGCCATAGGGGTTGCCAACCTAGGGACAGAGTGTAATCCCAATAGGCTTCCCTTAGAGGTAATGGCAGGAGAAATTGAAGATGTTGTTTCGGGCATAGATCCCGACAATCCTAAGAGGTCTGCCACAGGGGTCGACAATTTAGGGTTAGAGTGTAACCCCTAAAGGCTCCCCCTAGAGGTTGTTGCAGTAGAGGTTGTGGAGACCCCATTGAACCCCGAGCTGGAGAGTGTTCCCTGGTAAGGTCGGGACAGCTCAGATCCAGGGTCCCAAATGGAGATGCAGGTATAAAAGACGAAGGTATGAGTAAAGCCGGGAGTGTAAGGTTGCAGAGGCAACTGGGGACGTGCGCATGAGGAACCCTCTGACACTGGTCATGGATGGGGCTGGGGGTCAGGGTAAATTAGACAGAGCGCTCACTAGATAGCAGTGTCCGGAGGCTCAGGTTCGGCTGCGACATACAGACATATGCTCAGAGTTGCCGGTGTAGTCTGCGGCGTGATATAGTCACTGAGGCACTGGTAAGAGTACAGAGGAAACTGTACCAGGGGCCTGAAAGCAGATACTTAGGTGACAGAATGACCCGCGGGGTTAGTGAACCCAAAATAAACAAGGTTGAGACCACCCAAAACTGGCCCAAATCTGCGGTTAATCAGAAAAGAGGGCTTGGCTTCTGCAATGGAGAACGGGGTGTGTGGACCTGTAATGAAATATGGAGGAGAAACGCCAAGAGGAGGGATGCATGCACCAATCGATGGTTCCGGTCCCTACTTTGGTTTCTTAGTGTAGTTTCAGGCGGGGATGTCATAGGGGCATGCAGATGCCCTGTCTCGCACCCATACAGGGTAACATATGTTCAACCCCACAAGTATGAATAGGGGGGAGGATATGTGAGGCAGTGACCCCTGTTACAGCCAGGGCCGCTGTTTGTGCTCTCCAGAATGTGCATGTAGGCGTAGTGAGGCCATGAGGCCGTATGGTAGTCACAGGTGTAGCTCTGATTAGAATGGTGAAGCAGTGACTGATTAAAAAGCCCTGTAGTAGAGGGGGAGGTGTGTCAGAGTTGGTCTTGGAAGCAGACAGAGCAGTTGTCTGCAGAGCTCTTTCTGTATGGAGCAACACAGAGACAAAAGGAACTAAAGAGACTGACACCCTGCATCCCGGGCTGTCTTATGTTTGCCAGGCTGCAATCCGGAGGATAGCGTGGTGCACGGTGTGAGTAAAGAGACTTGATAATGGCGTGCCGTTGCCCCAGGGAAACTGGACAAAGGGAAGTCTGGCCTGTGTAGGGACTGCAAACTGAAACTGTTTACTGTGTATTTCTAATGGACTGTGTGAAGAAGCCGTGTACTGTGTATTTTCCATTGGTCTGGATGAAGAAGCCGTTTACTGTACATTGCTCATAGACTGTGTGAAGTAACAATAAAGGAATATTTAGTCTGAACTTGTTGGGTCACTGCCGTTTCACTGCGTATGGTCCTACCGCTGTATCACAGTATCAAATATTTTTATTTATCATATTTGTTTTTTATGAGGGCGGGGTTATTAACAGTGCTTCAGATTGGCAGTCGCATTATCATTTTTTTATTTTATTTATTTAACCCATAAGGAGTTATAAAAATCTGAAGGTGTAGAGAAATGTCATCTTTCTGCATGACAATGACCCTAAGCATACCTCCAAATCAGCAAAAGAATGGCTTTGCCAGAAGAAGTTCAAAGTTCTGAAATGACCAAGCTAGTAACCAGACCTAAATTCGATTGAAAAAATGTGGGTTGACCTGAAAAGGGCACAGGGGATACCCTCGCGATCTGGCAGATTTGAAGCACTACTGTATGATTAGGAAAAGATTGTCAATCCTAGATGAGCCATTTTAATACTCTTAGCTAGGGTTGAGAGAAACGGATTGGTCATTTTCATAAGTCGCCGACTTTTGGCAAGGTCGGGTTTCATGAAACCTGACCTGATCCCTGTGTGGGGTCGGCCACGCGGTACGCAACTTTCGCGCCAAAGTCGCGTTTCGATGATGCGTTCAGTGCCATTTCTAAGCCAATGAAGGTGGACGCAGAGTGTGGGCAGCGTGATGACATAGTTCCTGGTCCCCACCATCTTAGAGAAGGGCATGGCAGTGATTGACTTGATTTCTGCGGCGTCACAGGGGCTAAAAGGGGCGTTCCCGCAGACCGCCATCTTGCTGCTGCTGATCTGAGCATAGGGAGAGGTTGCTGCAGCTTCATCAGAAGCAGGGATAGCGTTAGGCCGGGTACATTAACCCCCAAACTGCTTGTGCTGTAGCGATTTCCACTGTCCAACACCACCTTTTGTTTGCAGGGACAGTGGAGGGTTCATTTTTTTTTTCCTCAGCGCTGTAGCTCATTGGGCTGCCCTAGTAGGCTCCCTGATGGCTGCATTGCTGTTTGTACGCCGCTGTGCAAACCAACAGCTTTTTTCAAAGCACAAATCCTGTTGCTCCTTCATTTCTGCACAGCTATCTTGTTTGTTTATCCACACTTTTGACTTTTTTGTGCAGCAGTCCACTCCTTGTTATTGCTGAGATTACTGCAGGGAGATAGTAATTGTAGTACAGTCCCTTTTTTTCGTTATATATCTTCAAGCCACTTTCTGCCACAGAAAATATACTCAAATACAGTGGCCTAGATTTATTCACTAGTCTCCCTGAAGAAAAAAAAAAAAAGGGTGTAGATTAAAATTGGCAAATCTGCATCAGTGGCAGTCCTGTGTGTGGCATCTGTGTCTCATTTTCTGGCACAGAAAACATACAGTCTAACAGTGGGCCTGATTTCTTGCCAATTCTCCCATAAATAAAAATAAAATAGTGGGAGATTAAGATTGGCCATTCTGCCTCAGTGCCAGCGCTGTGTGTGGCATCTGTCTCTCATTTTGTGCCACAGAAAACCTAGTGTGTAACACTGTGCCAGATTTTTTGACAATTTTCCCAGAAAACAAAAATAGTGGGAGATTAAGATTGGCCATTCTGCCTCTGTGCCAGTCGTGTGTGTGGCATCTGTCTCTCATTTTGTGCCACATAAAACCTAGTGTGTAACACGGTGCCAGATTTTTTGACAATCCTCCCCCCCCCCCAAAAAAAAATAGTAGGAGATTAAGATTGGCATTTCTGCCTCAGTGCCAGTCTTGTGTGTGCCATCTGTCTCTCATTTTGTGCCACATAAAACCTAGTGTGTAACACTGGGCCAGATTTTTTGACAATTCTCCCAGAAAAAAAAATAGTGGGAGATTAAGATTGGCCATTCTGCCTCTGTGCCAGTCGTGTGTGTGGCATCGGTCTCTCATTTTGTGCCACATAAAACCTAGTGTGTAACACGGTGCCAGATTTTTTGACAATTCTCCAAAAAAAAAATAGTGGGAGAATAAGATTGGCATTTCTGCCTCAGTGCCAGTCCTGTGTGTGCCATCTGTCTCTCATTTTGTGCCACATAAAACCAAGTGTGTAACACTGGGCCAGATTTTTTGACAATTCTCCCAGAAAAAAAAAATAGTGGGAGATTAAGATTGGCCATTCTGCCTCTGTGCCAGTCGTGTGTGTGGCATCTGTCTCACATTTTGTGCCACATAAAACCTAGTGTGTAACACGGTGCCAGATTTTTTGACAATTCTTCCCCCCCCCAAAAAAAATAGTGGGAGATTAAGATTGGCATTTCTGCCTCAGTGCCAGTCCTGTGTGTGCCATCCGTCTCTCATTTTGTGCCACATAAAACCTAGTGTTTAACACGGTGCCAGATTTTTTGACAATTCTCCCACAATAAAGTAAAACAAGTGGGAGATTAAGATTGGCCATTCTGCCTCTGTGCCAGTCGTGTGTGTGGCATCTGTCTCTCATTTTGTGCCACAGAAAAACTAGTGTGTAACATTGGGCCTGATTTCTTGACAATTCTCCCAGGAAAAAAAATAAATAGTGGGAGATTAAGATTGGCATTTCTGCCTCATTGCCAGTCCTGTGTGTGCCATCCGTCTCTCATTTTGTGCCACATAAAACCTAGTGTGTAACACGGTGCCAGATTTTTTGACAATTCTCCCAGGAAAAAAAAAATAGTGGGTGATTAAGATTGGCATTTCTGCCTCAGTGCCTGTCCTGTCTGTGGCATCTGTCTTTCATTTTATGCCACAGAACATATACTGTATAAGAGTGGGCCACATTTCTTCAATATTCTCCCAGAAAAAATAAAAAGGGGGAGATTTTAATTGTTAGTGTCTGCATCAGCGTCAGTCCTGTTAGTGGCATATCTGTCTGCCACTAAAGCTGCGTACTGTTATACATTGGGCCTGATTTTCCCTGCAGTCTCACCCACCTATAAAGGGATATATAAATCCAACAGAAGTTTGAGTTCACCTTGTAACTGGTTTTACAGTAACAAATACCGTTAGTTTGGTTACGTATTTCAAACAATGAGGAAGTCTGGTGGAAGAGGTCGTGGCCGTGGGCGGTCATTGCCAGCTGGTAGTGATGGTGGTGGTGGTGGAGCATCAGGTGGTCGTGGGAAAAGCAATATAGCACCTAAGTCTCGAGTTGTTGAGCCTGCTTCGTCGTCTGGCTACACAAGGCCTCGAACGCTCCCTTTTTTAAAGCCGGAGCAGCAAGAACAAGTTTTGGCTTTCCTTGCTGACTCTGCCTCTAGCTCTTTCGCCTCCTCTTCTGAAACTGCTAAATGTAAAAGCAGTGCGTCATCAGTGGATGTTCACAGTCAGGGACAAGTCGCTTCCTTGTCTTCTTCACCAAGAACAACAGAGAAGGATGCGTCAGGCGACACAACGGGTTACTCCATGGAGCTCTTTACACATACCGTTCCTGGGTTAGAAAGTGAAATAGTTAACAGGCCATGCCCATTACAAGTTGAATCGGACATGGAGTGCACAGTTGCACAGCCACAGCCATATTACTATGCTGTTCCTTTGACTTAGACCAGAACATTGCCCTCGCAGTGTACTGATCCAGAATCTGACCCTGATGAGACTATGGTGCCCCGTCACGAACGCTATACCACCGGCTTACAGTGACACAGATGAAGTTGCACACGAGATAGAAGAGGAGGTCATAGATGACCCAGTTGTTGACCCCGATTGGCAGCCATTGGGGGAACAGGGTGCAGGCGGCAGTAGCTCTGAAGCGGAGGAGGAGGAGCCGCAGCAGGCATCAACATCGCAACAGGTTCCATCTGCCAGGCCCGTATCTGGCCAAAAGTGCGTGGCAAAACCAAAACCAGTTGGAGGACAGCGTGGCCATCCGGTTAAAGAAGCTCAGTCTGCAATGCCTGAAAAGGTATCCGATAGTAGAAAGAGTGCAGTCTGGCTTTTTTTTAAACAACATCCAAATGATCAGCGCAAAGTCATCTGTCAAAAATGTTCAACTACCTTAAGCAGAGGTCAGAATCTTAAAAGTCTAAATACAAGTTGCATGCAAGACATTTAACCACCATGCATTTGCAAGCCTGGAATAACTACCAAACGTCCCTAAAGGTTGTAGCACCCTCAGCCAATGAAGCTAGTCAGCAACGCTACATCCCTTCCCTCACTGTAAACCCACCATTTCCCGCACCACCTGAAGTAAATGTGCAGGTTTCATCGCCAGGACAAAGCAGTCAGGGAATCACCAGGTTCGTGGTAGGAAACACTGCATGTATGGCACCAGCAAGAATACCATCTCCAACCCTCTCTCAGTCTGCCATGTCCACCGGCACCCCCGCTAGTTCCGCGATCTCCAGCTCTCCAGTCCAGCTCACCCTACATGAGACTCTCGTTAGGGAAAGGAAGTACTCATCCTCGCATCTGCATACACAGGGTTTGAACACCCACATTGCTAGACTAATCTCGTTAGAGATGATGCCCTACCGTTTAGTAGAAAGCGAAGCTTTCAAAGCCCTGATGGACTACGTTGTACCACGCTACAAGCTACCCAGTCGACACTTCTTTTCGAGAAAAGCCATCCCAGCCCTCCACCAGCATGTAAAAGACCGCATCGTCCATGCACTCAGGCAATCTGTGATTACAAAGGTGCACCTGACAACAGATGCATGGACCAGTAGGCATGGCCAGGGACGTTACGTGTCCATCACGGCACACTGGGTTAATGTGTTGGATGCAGGGTCCACAGGGGACAGCAATATTGGGACAGTTCTGCCTAGCCCACGGTCTTGGAAACAGTTGGCTGTAGGCGTTCGCCCCCCTCCTCCTCCTCCTCGTCATCCTGCAGAAGCAAGGGCTCGTCCACGGACCGCAGTCGCACGAGCACTCCATCCGCAGCTGCCACTGTTGCACACGAGGTGTCCCATTATGGGACAGCTAGTGGCAAACGTCAGCAGGCTGTATTGGCAATTAAGTGTTTGGGCGACAACAGACACACCGCGGAAGTTCTGTCCGAGTTCTTGCAGCAAGAAACTCAGTCATGGCTGGGCACTGTACATCTTGAGGCAGGCAAGGTAGTGAGTGATAACGGAAGGAATTTTATGGCTGCCATAGCCCTTTCACAACTGAAACACATTCCTTGCCTGGCTCACACCTTAAACCTGGTGGTGCAGTGCTTCCTGAAAAGTTATCCGGGGTTACCCAACCTGCTCCTCAAAGTGCGCAGACTTTGCTCGCATATCCGCCGTTCGCCCGTGCACTCCAGCCGTATGCAGAACCATCAGCGGTCTTTGAACCTTCCACAGCATCACCTAATCATCGACATTGCAACAAGGTGGAACTCCACACTGCACATGCTTCAGAGACTGTGCGAACAGAGGCGTGCTGTTATGTATTTGTGGGAGGATACACATACACGGGCAGGCAGTTGGATGGCAGACGTGGAGTTGTCAGGTGTGCAGTGGTCGAAGGTACAAGACCTGTGTCAAGTCCTTCAGTGTTTTGAGGAATGCACACAGCTGGTTCGTGCAGACAAAGCCAGAATAAGCATGAGCATCCCCCTAATGTGTCTGCTGATGCAAAGTTTGACGCACATAAAGGAGCAGGCGTCTGCAGCCGAGGACGAGGGAAGCCTTGATGACAGTCAGCCATTGTCTGGTCAGGGCAGTCTACAGGACGAGGTAGCAGGCGAAGAGGAGGAGGATGATGGGGATCAGTATTTTTTTAATGAGGAAGCTTCTCCGGGGCCAAGAGAAACTCATGGCGTTGCAAGGCCGGGTTCAGGCTGAAACTGCCCCTCAACCCAGCACAAGCGCAGATTTGACAACTGGAACTTTGGCCCACATGGCGGATTATGCCTTACGTATCCTCAAAAGGGACCCACGCATTATTAAAATGATGACCGATGACGATTACTGGTTGGCCTGCCTCCTTGATCCTCGCTATAAAGGCAAATTGCAAAATATCATGCCATATGAGAACCTCGAACAAATATTAGCAACCAAACAAGCAACTCTTGTAGACCGTTTGATTCAGGCATTCCCAGCACACAGCACCGGTGATGGTTCTCACACGAGCTGCAGGGGGCAACAGGGAAGAGGTGTTAGAGGTGCACAAATCAGAAGTGGCGTTGGACAGAGGGGTTTTCTGACCAGGTTGTGGAGTGATTTCGCAATGACCGCAGACAGGACAGGTACTGCAGCATCAATTCAAAGTGACAGGAGACAACATTTGTCCAGTATGGTTACTAACTATTTTTCATCCCTTATCGATGTTCTCCCTCAACCGTTATTCCCAGTTGATTACTGGGCATCCAAAATAGACACCTGGCCTGAATTGGCAGAATATGCATTGCAGGAGCTTGCTTGCCCAGCAGCTAATGTGCTTTGAGAAAGAGTATTCAGTGCTGCTGGTTCAATATTGACCGAAAAAAGGACTCGTCTGGCTACCCAAAATGTTGATGATCTAACCTTCATTAAAATGAACCACTCATGGATTTTGAATTATTTTGCCCCACCTTTCCCGGCTGACACCTAGCTTTCCTATGAAAAGGTTTTGCTTGTGGACTGGTCCTACTGACTGTTCCAATCTCTTAATTTGCAGCAGCTGTTTGTCCAGCATACGACATGTTTACACCTCCCTAAATGGGCTAACTCCCCCCACGGGGCCATGGTCTCGCCACTTGGCGCAAGCACCCGTGAGAGTGCCATTTGTCTGAAGAGGTGGGTGTGCCCGCTTTTGGTCGACGGCACTGCCACTGGGTCCCTCATAGTACAATAAAGTGTCTCAGGCGGTGATGGCACGCACCCAATGTCAGACACACCGTTGTAACATGAGGGGCCCTGGGCCTGTACCGCCGGCCACAAGAGAGTTTCCCCTTCCCCCCAGCTCAAACAGTGCTCTACCACTTGCAAAATTATCTCTCACAGCTCCACCAATGTTTAGTCTATGCGCTGACATCCTTCAATGCCTGGCACTGACAATACCAATTTGTTGACATGTATGATGCTAGTTAAAATAGTCAGGGTCAGTGTCCTATATTGACACCAGTAAATACTTAGCGCCAAATTACTATGTCTGAAACTCAGCAGAGGAGCCCACCGCTGTACCTAAGTATGCCACCCTTTTTTGGGGGGTTTTGTTGTTTTGCGAGACATTAACATCTATTTCTTTTTTGGGAGTACTAACTGTGTCAGACACTCCTTCTAATCGTCCTCTGCTGACCACACCAATGCTGCCTGTGTACCCCTGCCACATAATCGAAGGTGCTTTGAGCCTATTATTTTAGTTTTAGGCCTGCTAAGTCTGTCTGCGGTCCCTCCTTCCAATAGTCCTCCGCTGACCACACCAATGCTGCCTGTGTACCCTTGGAACCTAATTAAAAGTGCATAGAGCCTACTTTTTTTTATTTTAGGCCTACCAAGTCTGTCTAAGGTCCCTCCTTCCAATAGTCCTCCGCTGACCACACCAATGCTGCCTGTGTACCCCTGGAACCTAATTAAAAGTGCATAGAGCCTACTTTTTTTAGTTTAGGCCTACTAAGTCTGTCTGCGGTCCCTCCTTCCAATAGTCCTCCACTGACCACACCAATGCTGCCTGTGTACCCCTGGAATCTAATTAAAAGTGCATAGAGCCTCCTTTTTTATTTTAGGCCTAATAAGTCTGTCTGCGGTCACTCCTTCCAATTGTCCTCCACTGACCACACCAATGCTGACCGTGTACCCATGTAACCTTTTTTAAACCTGCGTTGAGCCAAATTTGTGGTGTAAGGCCTACTAGCAGTGTCTGTCTGTGCCACTCTATTTAGCTGTCCTTTTAAAAAAAAAATGACCTGCAATTGTCAGGTTTTCAGCCTATCGGCATTTTAAAACTGCAGTGGGGCTACTAGTTTGGTTGGGGCCTACTAACGGTATCTGCCGTTCCTTGCTGTTCTCCTGGTTTCCTGTCCTGAACTTCCATTTTCAGGCTCTTGTGAAGTAGCTGTTAATATTTCACTGCATTTGACCTACTAGTGCGGTTGGGGCCTACTAACGGTGTCTGCCACTCCTTGCTGTTTTCCTGGTTTCCTGTCCTGAACTTCCATTTTCAGGATCTCGTGAAATAGTTGTTAATATTACACTGCATTTGGCCTACTAGTGTGGTTGGGGCCTACTAACGGTGTATGCCGCTCCTTGCTGTTCTCCTTGTTTCCTGTCTTGAATTTCCATTTTCAGGCTCTCGTTAAGTAGTTGTTAATATTACACTGCATTTGGCCTACAAGTTGGGTCTCGGTTGTAGGGACGGTGTATGCCGCTCCAAGGTGTTCTCCAGGGTGCCTCTCCCTAGCTTCTATCTTCAAGCTCTTGTTAAGTAGTGGTTGAAACAACACTGCATTAGGCCTACAAGTTGGGTCTGGGTTGTAGGGACGGTGTCTGCCGCTCCAAGGTGTTCTCCAGGGTGCCTCTCCCTAGCTTCTATCTTCAAGCTCTTGTTAAATATATAACACAGTACCCAAGATTATGAACAAATAAGATTAATAATGGAGATTAAATACAATAATATAAAATATATATAGGGTGCTGTGCACGTTGGTTGTAAGCTCTTGTTAAGTAGTTGTTGAAACAACACTGCATTAGGCCTACAAGTTGGGTCTGGGTTGTAGAGATGGTGACTGCCGCTCCAAGGTGTTCTCCAGGTTGCCTTTCCCTAGCTTCTATCTTCAGGCTCTCGTTAAATTGTTTTTAATATAACACTGCATTTGGCCTACTTGTTTTGTTGGCCCTACTAACGGTGTCTGCCGCTCCTTGATGTTCTCCTCCACTGAACAAACCAGTGCTGCCTGTTTACTTCTGTTAACAATTTTGAACTGCATTAAGACTACTTATTGATTTGGGCCTACTCACTGTGTCAGCCTCTCATTACAGTTGTACTCCACTGAACAAAGCAATGCCCCCTGGTTAGTCCTGTTACCAATTTTGAACTGCATTTAGCCCACTTTATTATTTGGGCCTATATCTGTGTTTCCTCCTCATCCTGCCCATTGCCCAGCCAGTGATAGATGAGTCTGCTGGTACATTGACCCAGAACGCTACATTCCCTGTGCACGCTACACAGCCAGAATGTGACCCTGCTGAAAGTCAGGTTCCCCTTCCCGCATACTATACCACCTTACACGGGGACAAAGAGGAAGGTGCAGATGAAAGTGCAGGTTCCTTCATCAGGTGGGGGGGGGGGAATACTCATTGGTGACGTCACTGGCACAGGGCCCCTCATAGTATGCAAAAGTGTCGCTGCCGGTGGGAGGCGCCCCAGCCGTGCAAACACACTGCCGTACTTTGAGGGGCCCTCTGCCAGTGCCAATGCGAATGAGTGGCCCCCCCCCTGCTTGCTCAGGATCACAGCACTTGCAAAGTTGAAATACTTACCTCTCCCTGCTCCACTGCCGTGACGTGGTCCACATTTCCTGGGCCCACTAAATACT
Source organism: Ranitomeya imitator (assembly GCF_032444005.1). Lineage (NCBI taxonomy): Eukaryota > Metazoa > Chordata > Amphibia > Anura > Dendrobatidae > Ranitomeya > Ranitomeya imitator. The sequence continues at coordinate 198,822,775 of NC_091285.1, read as the reverse complement.
TGAACCAGCCCTACCCCCCCAAACTTTAGCCAAATGACCCCCAATTTCCAATGCCTAACTATTATTATAAGGTAAATTAAGATTGATAAGCTTCAGTAACAAGAGTGGATGTTTTTGCCATTAAAATGGGCACTGTAGGTGTTTTCCTGGCCTCCACTCACTGCCGACTATGCTTCCCCATTGACTTGCATTGGGTTTCGTGTTTCGGTCGATCCCCGACTTTTTGTGATAATCGGCCGATTTCACTCGACTCGACTTTTGAGATAGTCGGGTTTCGCAAAACCCGACTCGACCCTAAAAAAGTAAGAGTCGCTCAACCCTACTCCTAGCCAAAAAGATTAAATGCTTTAATAAATTCAAAAAGCACTTTGCCAAAAATTAATTTAAGAATGTGCATATTTATGCAACCACATTATTTTAATTCCTTATTTTTCTTATTCAATCTGAAAAGATTTCAGTTTATTTTTTAATTCAAAATGTGCAGTGTGGGTAGCATTAAAAATGGATAGAGTTCGGAAATGATTTTCCTTAGTATGAATTTTTTTACATGACAAAAACCTGGAATTCTAACAGGGATGTATAGATTTTTAAAATTCACTGCCTATAGCAAAGTTTTCTAGATGCCCTGCAGGCTTTGTGTTCCAAATGAAGGAATTCGGGAGATGATAGATGTAGTAATGAAACAGGATTAAAAGAACGACAAAAAAACAGCATCAACTTTTGAGGCTGTAGTCATATACCTATCCAAACAAAAGGACATTTCATCACTGCTACAAGATTATATGCTCTAAAGGTACCATCACACTCAGCAACGCTGCAGCGATATAGACAACGAGCCGACCTAAACTAGATCGCTGGAGTGTCGCTGTTTAGGTCGCTGTAGACACAGCAACTCCAGAACGATGCAGGAGCGATCCAGTGACGTAACGGCGACTCACTTCTCGTTCTCGCTGGCTGTTAGCTCCATGTCAAACAGCCGGAGTGTACCGATCCGACACACATCTTGGGGCCCTATGCTTGTTGCTGGCGTCGTTGCTTTTGATGTCAACCATGACGAAACACGCCGACCTGGCGACGAAATAAAGTTCTGGACTTCTAGCTCTGACCAACGATGTCACAGCAGGATCCAGATCGCTGCTGCGTGTCAAACACAACGAGATCGCTATCCAGGATGCTGCAATGTCACGGATCATTGGCGTTCTCTTTGCAAAGTTGCTGAGTGTGACGGTACCTTTAGATTTGGAAGATTGAGACTTCCTAAAAATTTAGCCTGCTAAAGTTTAATCTACATATGCGATGAGAAATAATTACCTTCAAAATAAATAATCAAAACACTTTTATGTATTTCTGTTTGTCAGATATATTTAGTAATACTGGCAAGTGGCAAGCTTTAAAAAGTTAGAACAGTTTTGACAAGGAGATCAGTTTTAAAAGATGTACCCTTCCCAGATAGGATTGTAGTGATTGCCAGGACTGAATTTCTTGGTAATCGTTGTTATAATTGGAATAATGTTTGCCTGAGGGTTAGCTGTTAACATGTGTACCTTTAGGAATAGTGGGCAAACTGAAGTTTTCTATAGATATTCAGTGGAGATTAAGGTTCAGTATAATTTTCAATCACTATAATTCTTTAGACATTCCAATAAAAATTACACATTACCTAGTGATGTACCGTTCCTTTCCCTATATCCAAGAATAATTCTGACTAGAAAATTGGTAATTCATTAAATAGCACAAATGCACTTTTATCATGATGTCTTCAGCACCAGGGAAAGTGGAAGACTCTGTTCTACAGACTTTCTTATCTTGCTACGTACATGTCTATTTACATTCTTAAGCCATAAAGTCTCCATACTGATACCTAAAGCAAATGCCCTTTAGGGTACCGTCACACAGTGGCACTTTTGTCGCTACGACGGTACGATTCGTGACGTTCCAGCGATATCATTACGATATCGCTGTGTCTGACACGCAGCAGCGATCAGGGACCCTGCTGAGAATCGTACGTCGTAGCAGATCGTTTGGAACATTCTTTCGTCGCTGGATCTCCCGCTGTCATCGCTAGATCGGTGTGTGTGACACCGATCTAGCGATGCGTTCGCTTGTAACCAGGGTAAACATCGGGTTACTAAGCGCAGGACCGCGCTTAGTAACTCGATGTTTACCCTGGTTACCAGCGTAAATGTAAAAAAAAACAAACCAAACAGTACATACTTACATTCCAGTGTCCGTCAGGTCCCTTGCCGTCTGCTTCCCGCACTCACTGACTGCCGGCCGTAAAGTGAAAGCAGAGCACAGTGGTGACGTCACCGCTGTGCTGTGCTTTCACTTTACGGCCGGCAGTCAGTGAGTGCGGGAAGCAGACGGCAAGGGACAGACACCGGAATGTAAGTATGTACTGTTTGTTTTTTTTTACGCTGGTAACCAGGGTAAACATCGGGTTACTAAGCGCGGTCCTGCGCTTAGTAACCCGATGTCTACCCTGGTTACCCGGGGACCTCGGCATCGTTGGTCGCTGGAGAGCTGTCTGTGTGACAGCTCTCCAGCGACCACACTACGACTTACCAACGATCACGGCCAGGTCGTATCGCTGGTCGTGATCGTTGGTAAATCGTATAGTGTGACGGTACTCTTATTCCTGAGTTTTGGTGTTGTGGATGGACCAGGAATATTTTAATTGTTCACAACATCCCAATCTATTTGTATCATTTAGGGTATAGTGTATTGCTTTTCTCAGTTTTGTTCAAATCAGTGTTGGGACTTAAGCTGGCTTACTCATTAGATAGATATTGTTGACCAAAAGATGAAAGCAACCCCAGTCCATTGATATTATTGGACAATATTACAACTTTTAATAGTAAAGAGCTCTATGTGTAAATACAACCTACCATTGTAATAATACCCACAATGTCAATCATTTAAGATATCACTAGTGCTTTATAACACAAAAGAATTTAAACAAATTGAGACATACAGGAAGATCACTGTTTTGTGTATGTTCATAGTAGCATTAGAGATGGGTAAGTTCCTACTAGAATTCTGGAGAATATAGATTATTTTGTAATCCACTCCATGCGAGTTTAGCTACAAATGCAGCCAGCTGAGGTCGCTGTATTGCTGAATGGTGAGGAGCTGACAAAAGGCGAAAAAGAAAAAAAACATACTGTTCACGTCTCTGGACATCCCCACTACTCCCTGTCCAATGTACCGCTTTCCAAGCCTATTTCACATCATATGTCCGTCCAGTTGTTTACTGTAAGCTGGGGTTTCTGGCCACAAGTAGGCTTTGTAGTTCAAGTGGAATTCTCCGGGGCCTATTTAGCAATCATTCAGTGAACAGTGGGCCAGAGATATAATATGATTGAGTCATGAAGGACTAGACAGCTAATAGGGATGTGTAGGGACTGTCGGAAAGGTGAGTAGTGAGTTGCCTTTCTTTTATGTCTTTAACTTTTTGCCGACTGGTTACTTCCAGCTACTCCTGCTGCTCCCTGCTCACTGTCCGGTCTGTTGAGTTTAATCTCCGGCCCCAATCCCCAGAAGTGAGTGGTACATTTATTATCCTTTTGGATCTGGAGAGACCCCAGATCATAAACAGGAATATTGCATTGAATAAATTCTTTGCCATTCCAATTTCCTAGGAAAATTAAACGAAGCGACTATGAATTTTGTTTGGTCCAATTACACTGTGTTACAAAGGTTTTGTCCCTCGGACACTTTTGAGTGTTCCTGATAGATTTTTTCATGTTGATTTCAGAAATGACTTCAGATTTTTCCTATCACGTAAGGTTTTGAGAAATTGTACGAAACATTTTTAACTCTGACAGCGGGCATTTAAATGCACTTCCGGTCGCCGGTCCGGAAATCAAAGCACCAGAATTACATTTTTTTGGTCACTGCGACATTGTATTAAAATGAAATAACGGGCCATCGAATGAACATATCTGCACAAAAGTGGTATCATTAAAAATGTCAGCTCAGCACGCAAAACAAAATAAGCCCCGATCCAACCTAAGATCACGAAAAATGGAGACGCTACTGGTCTCTGAAAATTGCGTTGTTTTTTTTTTAAGCAAACTCTGGATTTTTTTTTCACCACATAGATAAAAGATAACCTAGACATATTTGGTGTCTATTAACTCGTAATGACCTGGAGAATTATAACGAAAGGTCAGTTTTAGCATTTAGTGAACCTAGCAAAAAAGCCAAACAAAAAACACTGTGGGATTGCACTTTTTTTGCAATTTCACCGCACTTGGAATTTTTTTCCTGTTTTCTAGCATGCGACATGCTAAAACCAATAATGTCATTCAAAAGTACAACTCATCCTGCAAAAACTAAGCCTTCATTTGGCCATATTGACAGAAAATTTAAAAAGTTATGGCTCTGGGAAAGAGGGGAGCGAAAAACGAAAACGCAAAAATGAAAAAAGCTCCGGTCATGAATGGGTTAATACTGGCTATTATTGTTCTCCTTGCTGGGCTAGACCATGTGATCAATTCTGTCCTTTATCTGCCTGCCCATTCCCTGTGTGATTTATATCTGCTTCTTTACAGCTTTTCTGTGACAGTCATAGCTTTCCTTCATGCTCCTGGACATGTCACAAACAAGCTGTGCAAATGCAGTTTGCGAGCGAATGCTGAACAAGCCATGACTGTGATAGTGTGCACTGTCATGTGTCAGGCAATGAGCTAATTAATCATCATATACACTGTCATGGTGTCAGATTGGGTGTCTTAACATACTACTGCAACTCCTGGCCTGACTGCTAGGCAATGCCAATCTAATACCATGGTTACTGTTGAATACCAACAACATGGGGCAATTTAGCTTTAAGATTGCTGAGACTAGTTGTTTCTTTCCCGTCCACCTGTTTTTTTGCTGCAGGGAACTGGTATGTATTTAAATTTCTGCTGGGAGCCATGAGCAGGACTCCATTTTATTTAGACAGTTTGTAGTGGCCAGCTAATTAGTTAGTTCATCTAGACCTGGTCACTGTGATCCTTTGCTATTTTGTATTTTTAGTTGTTTAACCTCAGTTTGTATTTTGACCACCTGCTTGCCTTCTGATTTTGAATCTGACATGATTTCACAATTTTGACCCCTCGTGAAGACCCATCTTTCCTCTGGTTGGCTCCTGGGGCTGGCAGCCCTTCCGTGAAAATAATCCAGAGTACCATAAGATCAAATTCCTGTACAGGTATTAAAGGGTGAAAATCGGATTTCCCCTGCTATATGTCAGAAGGAGTGTCCAAGGTAGCCTTTTTCAGCCTGTGGCCTCTAAAAGACATTACATATGACTTGTTTAGCTGATGCTTGGCACCAGCATCTGCACAGCTTGTCTGTTGCATGCTCAGGAGCATGGAGGAAAGCTATGACTATCAAAAAACGCTTTGAAAAAGCTAAGCATAGATCACATTGTGGATTGGGCATTCAGACCACAAAGGAGGAAAAGAAAAAGGGCATCATTCTTGATCAGGTGGCTGGCTTGCATAACGAGCAAGGAGCAAGCCATGCCCCCTAATCTGTGATTACATGTCAGAGGCATTATCACGTGGTTGCATTAGGATCCAGAGGCAGGCCATACACTCCTGATTGCTGGGACAATTGAAAATGCTACTATGGATGTGAACCTTTATAGTTTACGAAATTATGTGAAGGTGATTTTTTTTGTGACCCTGGATTACGTTTAAAATAGAGATAAAGTGGCTAAACCATTGAAATGTTTTTAAATTGGACTTGAACGTCTGATCAATAGAGATGAGCAAATCTGTTCGGATCTCTCCTTATTCGGCAAGCTATAGCGCTTACCGAATAAGCTGCAGTGGGAACCCGGATACCTGGAGCGCTCCCGATAATTACGTGTCCAGCACCGCAGCTGCATGTGTCATGGCTGTGTCGCTGTCAAAACACATGCATGGAGAGCCTGTGTGTTGGGCTCTCCATGCATGTGTTGTGACTGTCACACAGCAGCGACGCATGCAGCTGCAGAGCCGAACATCTGATCAGCAGGAGCGCTCCAGGTATCCTGGTTCCCTCTGGAGCTTATTCGGCAAGCACTATAGCTAGCTAGCTTTGATCATCTCTACTCATCAACTGTCTAAGGCTACGTTCACATTAGCGTTGTACGGGGCTGCGTCGGGCGCAGCCGCGGCTAAGCATGCGCCATGTGCCCCTATATTTAACATGGGGGGCGCATGGACATACGTTGTCTTGCATTTTGTGACGCATGCGTCTTTTTGGCACAACAGAAAACGCTGCATGATGCAGTTTTTTCTGCGCCAAAAATCATGAAAAAATGAACGCATGCGTCACAAAAAGCTGCATTTTGCATGCGTTGTGCGTTGCGTCGCCGACGCAGCACCGCACAATGCAAATGTGAACGTAAACTTATATAGACTGTGTTTTCTATAAAAACTGAATGTCCACAAAGAGTAGTTTGCCCAAAAAAGGCCACTCTAATAGCTAATAACAAAAAATTCCATAGGGTACAATGGCCCCTGGAAAATGAGTGATGTAGGCAAGAAATATATAAAAATATATTTTTATTGAAATAATAAGTGACCAAAAACAATAAACAGGGTTAAAACAACCTCCATAGGGAAGGGCAACTACAGACACAGCATGAAACAGTGAAATAATGTGTAAGGCCTGGCAGTGAACAATCACTGATCTATATGTCTATAAGAATATATATTTTATACTGGATACCCAATCATAGCAAGTAATATGTATACTCTATGTATAGAGAGCCTGCTGGTATAAATACACAGACGTATATAATAAATAGAAATAAAAATGCAATATAGTCAGCAGGTATTCTTATACAGGTCCTTCTCAAAAAATTAGCATATAGTGTTAAATTTCATTATTTACCATAATGTAATGATTACAATTAAACTTTCATATATTATAGATTCATTATCCACCAACTGAAATTTGTCAGGTCTTTTATTGTTTTAATACTGATGATTTTGGCATACAACTCCTGATAACCCAAAAAACCTGTCTCAATAAATTAGCATATCAAGAAAAGGTTCTCTAAACGACCTATTACCCTAATCTTCTGAATCAACTAATTAACTCTAAAGACATGCAAAAGATACCTGAGGCTTTTATAAACTCCCTGCCTGGTTCATTACTCAAAACCCCCATCATGGGTAAGACTAGCGACCTGACAGATGTCAAGAAGGCCATCATTGACACCCTCAAGCAAGAGGGTAAGACCCAGAAAGAAATTTCTCAACAAATAGGCTGTTCCCAGAGTGCTGTATCAAGGCACCTGAATGGTAAGTCTGTTGGAAGGAAACAATGTGGCAGAAAACGCTGTACAACGAGAAGAGGAGACCGGACCCTGAGGAAGATTGTGGAGAAGGACTGATTCCAGACCTTGGGGAACCTGAGGAAGCAGTGGACTGAGTCTGGTGTGGAAACATCCAGAGCCACCGTGCACAGGCGTGTGCAGGAAATGGGCTACAGGTGCCGCATTCCCCAGGTAAAGCCACTTTTGAACCATAAACAGCGGCAGAGGCGCCTGACCTGGGCTACAGAGAAGCAGCACTGGACTGTTGCTAAGTGGTCCCAAGTACTTTTTTCTGATGAAAGCAAATTTTGCATGTCATTCGGAAATCAAGGTGCCAGAGTATGGAGGAAGACTGGGGAGAAGGAAATGCCAAAATTCCTGAAGTCCAGTGTCAAGTACCCACAGTCAGTGATGGTGTGGGGTGCCATGTCAGCTGCTGGTGTTGGTCCACTGTGTTTCATCAAGGGCAGGGTCAATGCAGCTAGCTATCAGGAGATTTTGGAGCACTTCATGCTTCCATCGGCTGAAATGCTTTATGGAGATGAAGATTTCATATTTCAGCACGACCTGGCACCTGCTCACAGTGCCAAAACCACTGGTAAATGGTTTACTGACCATGGTATTACTGTGCTCAATTGGCCTGCCAACTCTCCTGACCTGAACCCCATAGAGAATCTGTGGGATATTGTGAAGAGAAAGTTGAGAGACGCAAGACCCAACACTCTGGATGAGCTTAAGGCCGCTATTGAAGCATCCTGGGCCTCCATAACATCTCAGCAGTGTCACAGGCTGATTGCCTCCATGCCACGCCGCATTGAAGCAGTCATTTCTGCCAAAGGATTCCCGACCAAGTATTGAGTGCATAACTGAACATTATTATTTGTTGGTTTTTTTGTTTGTTATTAAAAAACACTTTTATTTGATTGGATGGGTGAAATATGCTAATTTATTGAGACAGGTTTTTTGGGTTATCAGGAGTTGTATGCCAAAATCATCAGTATTAAAACAATAAAAGACCTGACAAATTTCAGTTGGTGGATAATGAATCTATAATATATGAAAGTTTAATTGTAATCATTACATTATGGTAAATAATGAAATTTAACACTATATGCTAATTTTTTGAGAAGGACCTGTATAATCTCCATATATATACAGGCTATAATATGGTGAAACAGACCGACATACCAAGCATATACAAAGCCATGCAATATGGTATAGAAAAAGCCAATAGTACAATAGGTGCCAATACTACCGGTCTGTTCCCAGTATAATCAGTAAGTCATAAATAGCAAGTGCCAAAACTCATATAGGTGTAGATATCCGTGTGCGAAAGCTTACCGCCTGGACATGCGTTGTCTTGCATTTTGTGACGCATGCGTCTTTTTGGCGCAACAGAAAACGCTGCATGATGCAGTTTTTTCTGCGCCAAAAATCCTGAAAAAATGAACGCATGCGTCACAAAAAGCTGCATTTTGCATGCGTTGTGTGTTGCGTCGCCGACGCAGCACCGCACAACGCAAATGTGAACGTAAACTTATATAACTTAAATAGGTTATTTTTTGTATTTTTTTTTCTCACCTTGAATCCATACATACCACCGTGACATGGTGGGATGGCTTTTTTCATTTTTTTTTTTAATCAAAACTACATTAAATAAGGACCCCATATTATTTTCATGCACTATTGCTGTATATTTACTGCAGGGTTTTTTGCTTTTTCTGCTTTTATCTTGGGTTTTATACTATATTTTAATGTAGGGAGAACTCCTTTAAGTGGTCAAAAATGTTGTGTTTAGTACGTTTTATAATGCTTCGGGTTTTTTATTTTTATAAATTTTTCCGGCACGTGAATTAACCGTAAACTTTCCATTTGTCGAAATAAAAATTATTGTTAATCTTGTCAATGTTTAGGCTATTAGGCATAAACCAATGGGCATCTATATGTCTAATAACTTTATATCTGCACCAACATACCTATACCAATAGTGTAATAAAACCTATATTGAGATTATCCCAAGTAGACAAGTAAGCATACTAAATAAACTGGTAAACCTCAATAGCGTAATATATGCACCAGTATATGTGCCCGTTCTATAATTTTCCTGAAAAATTACATACATGTATATCAGAAGCTGAATTAAATCCCACTGTGTGGACGGCTTTCGTATTGAAAAGGTCTTTATTGTCCCCATTCTGAAATCTCCTACTGCGCCGCTCAGTTTCCTAGTGATAATCTCTGGAAAGTGACTAGAATAAAGAAATGTAAGAAAGAGGTGGAAAAAAAAAACAGAGAGAGAAATTATTTCTGTGCGGCCGGAGATTAATTTCAGCATGTACAACCCAAAGGCAGTTATCTCTTTAACAGGGAAAACAGTTTGGCTCCATTGTCCGCCTGCCAGAGCCGCCTTTAGAGAAAGGGAGACTGGCCAGTCTTGTGATCCAACTCAAAGGTTAGTTAAAAGACAAAAAGAGCTGGAAATCTTCATGAATAATACTGTCCCCTTTAGCTCTGAGCAGTGCGGGCGCCCATTTCAATAGTGGAGCACTTTGTTTTTCTGCTCGCCTGAGTTGGGATTTCACAGAATAGTAAAAAAAAGAAAGCCAAAGAAAAGATTTAACAATTAGAGGTCGCCTGTCAGAAAACATTAACGCATTCCTCACCCCGGCTGTCAAACAGTCTGAAAATAAAAAATTACCGTAGAAAATTGCACATACGCCCTCTTTTCTGCCCTGGGAGGGAAAAGGACAAAAAGATCACCTTTTCTTCTGTGCAGTGACATCCCACCATTAGAATAGTCCAACATCTTGTTGCGTGTGTTTCTCTAGGTATTACCATCAGACTCTATTGGGTTGAAAATAAATCTTTATACTTCAAATGTTTCTTCAAGGGGTTTTCTGTGATCGCACTTTTTATCCTATGGGGTTGGGGATGTTTAAAATAGCATTTGCTATATTCTCCAATTGCAGCTCAAGAAAGGGCTTTCTGCTGCTGCGAGTTTTTGTTAGCAAATTGCAGTGGTGACATCACTACTATAGTGCAGTGATAGTTGTAGGCAATCACCCAATCACTGGGTTCTGTGCTCTTGTGCCTTTTACATTAACACGTCCACTGAGCCCAGTGATTGGCTGCAGTGTAGTCGTGATGTCATCACTGTAGCCTCTCAGCAAAGACGAGTGACAGTAGCTGAGAGGTAGTGACGGAGCATTCATAGGTGAGTATAGCAAATGTTCAAGAAAAGTAAAGTTGATTGGCACATCCAAAAAACAGATAAAATCTTCCAACTTTATTCCGTAAGTATCAAACAATTAAAATCCATAGGCGGGAGATAGAAAAACACTTTGATGTGTTTCTAATCTAAGCATGGTCTAAGAAGCTTCTGTATAGGTATAATGCATTGCAATGGTGGTGCATTACAATGAATTATACCTGCACTCAAAGTAAAAAAAAGTGAAAGTCCCATAGAGGCAGCTAAAAAAAATTAGAAAATATAGAAAAAATACAAAATACCGGTAATAATAAAAAAACATCCAGTATATCTAATATATAAAGCTGAATGTGTGTGTGTATGTGTCTGTGTGTATGTCCGGGATTGGCATCTGCACCGTCGCAGCTACAGCCACAACATTTGCACAGTCACACGTCTGGACCCCGAGAGCGTCTATGTTGTGAGGCAAAATTTTAACCCCGCGCATTCCAATTCACCAAAAAATTTTGCCCCTATCTACATAATGGGGAAAAAGTGAAAGGAAAAGTGTTGGAGGCAAATTGACAGCTGCCAGATGTGAACAAGGGGGACTTAAAGAGTGAGAGCGATGGCGCCAAAGAGTATATACTGTACAGTTGCTTAGATGGGGCCCCGACATGGGATACTCACCACACACGGGGATATGAACACACACACAAAATGCGCCACACACTACCACGTGCTTGAACACATATCACCCTCAGCACACATTTCACCACACATACACCAACCTCGCCACATAAAAGTGGAAACACAAAAGTCGCCGCTCAAAACTCGCCACATGCAAAACTAGGCTCACGCAAAACTCGCCACATGTGCAAAACTCACCTCATGGAAAACTCGCCACACGCAAAACTTGCACACGTGGAAAAATTGCCACATGCACAAAAGTTGCAACACATGCAAAAGTTGCCTCACACAAAACTTGCACATACTCAAAACGCACCATACATACAACTTGCCACACGCAAAACTCGCCATGCGCAAAACTTGCTGCACAGAACTTGCTACACTAACCTGTCACATGCAACTCGACACACAAAAAGTTGCTACACGCATGTCGCCACACAAATCTCATCTCACAAAAGTCGCTACATGCATGTCGCCACATGCCACTCAACACACACAACTTGACACATGAAACTCGCCCTAAAACACACACGTCTGGTATTATCCTTCAAAAATAAAAATCTGATTAATAAGCAGACAAATTACAAGAGCAACAAATGTACTATATAGGAAATACGGCAGCTGTCAGTCACATGACCTGTCTATTATGTGTATGTGTGAGCTAATATATACTGCCAGGGGGAGGGCTTCCTGTTGGCTGGGGATTTATCAGGCTGCCAATTTAGCTTACAAATACTGAGGTAAAAATACTGACCAAATAACGTGTGAACGCGGTCTAATACAGGAGGAGATGACATACAGATATATACTATATACAGGGGAGATGACACACAGATATATACTATATACAGGAGAGATGACACACAGGTATATACTATATACAGGACGAGATGACACACAGGTATATACTATATACAGGAGGAGATGACATACAGGTATATACAGGAGGAAATGACACACTGGTATATGCTATATACAGGGGAGATGACATACAGGTACATACTGTGATGTGCTGCTGCAGTGCAGTATGGAGCAATCTCCACCAGGGGGTGCTGGATAAGGAAAGGAGGCTGCACACACAGCACAGCTACACTGAACAACAACACAGGTGTCACAGGTAATGAAAGGGACATGAAACAAGCCAAGGTCATACACGGAGATAGCAGCGCGGTACAGAAGGGGCGAGCAGAGACTCGTCGGGGGCAAGCAAGATGTCAGAACCTACCGGGAACGTGGTAACCAAAACGTGAGGCGTAAGACAGAGTCGGGGTACAGGCCAAAGGTCAGAACAAGTAACAAACGGGTGCAGTCAGTCAGAGGCAAAGAGGAACACTTAGAACAGGGATCCAGGTTAGGAGCTCAAACAGTGCAGGATGAACTTATAGCTGACACTGGCCCCCAGGCTGCAGAGGACTTAAATAGCACAGCCAGCTCCAGGGTGAGGCAGAGAGGATTAACTCCCACATGACCAGTCCAGAGACAAGAGAGCTGAACATAATCTCAGAACTGGATCATGACACATACTATATACAGGGGAGATAACACACAGGTATATACTATATACAGGGGAGATGACACACAGGTATATACTATATACAGGGGAGAAGACACACAGGTATATACTATATACAAGAAGAGATGACACACATATATGCTATGTACAGGAGGAGATGACATACAGGTATATACTATATACAGGAGGAGATGACACACTGGTATATACTATATACAGGGAAGATGACATACAGGTACATACTATATACAGGGGAGATGACACACAGGTATACACTATATACAGGGGAGATGACACACATGTATATACTATAAACAGGAGGAGATGACACACAGGTATATACTATATACAGGAGGAGATGACACACGTATATACTATATACAGGAGGAGATGACATACAGGTATATACTATATAAAAGAGGAGATGACACATAGGTATATAGAGGAGGAGATGACATACAGCACTATACTATATACAGGGGAGATGACATACAGGTATATACTATATACAGGAGATGACATACAGGTATATACTATATAGAGGAGGAGATGATATACAGGTATATAGTATATACAGAAGAGATGACATACAGGTATATACTATATACAGGAGGAGATGACACATAGGTATATACAGTATACAGGAGGAGATGACATACAGCAGGTATATACTATTTACAGGAGAGATGACATACAGGTATATACTATATACAAGAGATGACATACAGGTGTATACTATGTATAAGGGAGATGACAAACATGTATATACTGAGGGGAAAATGAGATGTGTGAGGTGAAAATGAAAAGGTGAGAGTGCAAAATGAGAAGAGTGAGGGAAAATAGTGGAGTGATCGGAAAATGACAGATGTGAGGTCGAAATGACAAGTGTCAGGGGGCAATTAGAGGAGTGAGGGGGAAAATAAGAGGAGTGAGGGGAAAATGAGAGGTGTAAGGGAGAAAATGAGAGATGTGAGGGGGAAAATGAGAGGGGTGATGGGAAAATAAGAGAAGTGAGGTGCTATAACTAACCACAGATATTTACTATGCCCAGGCAATGCTGGGCTCTTCAGCTAGTATTGTGTATAAATGTCATGATATAGGGTTCCAAACTAATTTATAATAAATTCTATAGTAGCTGTGACTAATGTGAAAAGTGTGGAGACCCACAGGACTAGGTGGAAGGAATTATACCTATAGTAAATGGTAAGAAACATTACAGTTCACTATAATAAGCTATATAAAAAGCATAACTGTTTTTCTTGCATAAGAGGTGAGCAAAAACCACCTCAAGCTTCTTTACTTTCAAAAGAATAACCATTCTAAGCTCAGCGACCACACTTATTCTTTGTTCGCTTGCCCCCGACAAATTCTCAGGGTATCAACTGGACATACTGTCACTAGAGCTTCCTGTATGTCAGGCGGTGACAGCCATTGATATTTGTCAAAAAGCCAGTGTAGGATGCAGATTTCAGCTCTACCTCTGGTCTCGAAAACATTTTGTAAAACCACTAGTATATACATATATATATATATATATATATATATATATATATATATATATACACAGTACAGAGCAAAAGTTTGGACACACCTTCTCATTTAAAGATTTTTCTGTATTTTCATGACTATGAAAAGTATACATTCACACGGAATGCATCAAAACTATGAATTAACACATGTGGAATTATATACTTAACAAAAAAGTGTGAAACAGTTGAAAATATGTCTTATTCATTCTAGGTTCTTAAAAGTAGCCACCTTTTGCTTTGATGACTGCTTTGCACACTCTTAGCATTCTCTTGAAGAGCTTCAAGAGGTAGTCACCGGGAATGGTCTTCCAACAATCTTGAAGGAGTTCCCAGAGATGCTTAACACTTGTTGGCTCTTTTGCCTTCACTCTGCGGTCCAGCTCATCCCAAACCATCTCGATTGGGTTCAGGTCTGGTGACAGTGGAGGCCAGGTCATCTGGCGTAGCACCCCATCACTCTCCTTCTTGGTCAAATAGCCCTTACACAGCCTGCAGGTGTGTTTGGGGTCATTGTACTGTTGAAAAATAAATGATGGTCCAACTAAACACAAACTGGATTGAATAGCATGCCGCTGCAAGATGCTGTGGTAGCCAAGCTGGTTCAGTATGCCTTCAATTTTGAATAAATCCCCAACAGTGTCACCAGCATAGCACCCCCACATCACCACACTTCCTCCTCCATGCTTCACGGTGGGAACCAGGCATGTAGAGTCCATACGTTCACCTTTTCTGCGTCACACAAAAACACGGTGGTTGGAACCAAAGATCTCAAATTTGGACGCATCAGACCAAATCACAGATTTCCACTGGTCTAATGTCCATTCATTGGGTTCTTTAACCCAAACAAGTCTCTTCTGCTTGTTGCCTGTCCTTAGCAGTGGTTTTCTAGCAGCTATTTTACCATGAAGGCCTGCTGCACAAAGTCTCCTCTTAACAGACTCTTGGTCTTCCTTTCCTGGGCAGTCCTCATGTGAGCCAGTTTCTTTGTAGCACTTGATGGTTTTTGCCACTGCACTTGGGGACACTTTCAAAGTTTTGCCAATTTTTCGGACTGACTGACCTTCATCTCTTAAAGTAATGATGGACACTCATTTTTCTTTACTTAGCTGCTTTTTTCTTGCCATAAAACAAATTCTAACAGTCTGTTCAGTAGGACTATCAACAGAGTATCCACCAGACTTCTGCACAACACAACTGATGGTCCCAACCCTATTTATAAGGCAAGAAATCTCACTTATTAAACCTGACAGGGCACAACTGTGAAGTGAATACTTTTCCTGGCTCATCAAGAGAATGCCAAGAGTGTACAAAGCAGTCATCAAAGCAAAAGGTGGCTACTTTGAAGAACCTAGAATATAAGACATAATTTCAGTTGTTTCAATTTTTTTTGTTAAGTATATAACTCCACATGTGTCAATTCATAGTTTTGATGCCTTCAGTGTGAATGTACAATTTTCATAGTCATGAAAATACAGAAAAATCTTTAAATGAAAAGGTGTGTCCAAACTTTAGGTCTGTACTGTGTATATATATATATATATATATATAAATATATATATATATATATATATATATATATATATATATATATATATATATATTTACTACTCTAATAAATACACATTTTATGTAAAATTAAAATAAACCAAAAATGTACACAATATTTGTACCACCACGTCTGGAGTGACCGATCTATAAAAGTGTCACACTAGTTAACCACTTCAGTGAATGCATAAAAAAGTGGCACACTATGCTTTTTCATCATACTGCTAGAAAAAAGTGGAATAAAATGATATCAAAAAGACAAATGTGCATAAAAGTGATTTCTCTGAAAACATAATTTTGTCCTGCAAAAAACAAGCTGCCATACAGCTTCATCAGTGGAAAAATTAAAAAGTAATAGCTGTTAGGGGTCGAGTTCCCGCCTCTGCACAGGGGGAATCTTGAGCCATCTCTAATGCAGTCTCCCATTGCTCTCCTGCCGCAGTGGAGCCTGCTCAGCGGAGGCGTCGGACCCAGCGTCTTGCCCAGTCTGACACTGTGCAAAGGGTTATTGCTGCTTTTCCAGCTTCTGCCATTGTAGCCAGTACTGGTCAGCGGTGAGCAGACGTCTTTGGGACTAAGTCCTACTTTTCCCCTTCTGAGCATGCCCAGGGTACCCATTGGAGATCAAGGGTCACATGTTCAGGTACTGCAGCAACTCCCATTGGTCCTCTAGGAAGGTCCTGAAGTTGCTCAAGTTCTGTGGCAGCCTCCCATTGGTCCTTCTGGGAAGGTCCTGTAGTTGCTGCGGCTATAAAAGGTTTGCATGACCGCACGGCCATGCCCTAGTATCAATCTAAGTTATGTGCTTTGCGCCAGTGTGGTTATGTGTGTATGTATTCAGGGACCCAGCTGAAATAAGCCCCTAGAATACCGGCACCTCCGATGAGGAGATTGTGTTGTGTATGTATTCAGGGACCCGGCTGAAATAAGCCCCTAGAGTACCGGCACCTCCGGTGAGGAGATTGTGTGTTTGCATGACCACTGACAGCTATCAGCTCGGCAATTGGCTTGTGCTCCTGTGAGTCTAACAGGGCGCAGTGCTTTACTTTCACGGCGACTCTGTGAAGTATAACCAAAAAAGATTATTTCAGCTCACCCATATAGAAGAATTTCTCATAGTCCAAATAAAGTCCGAGCACGGAAGATGTCTCTGTCCAACGCTTTAGCATGCATACAGAAAAAAGGAAAAAAGATCCAGCTCCAGAATAAAAGTATCAAAATTTTATTATAGCAAATTAAAAATTGGAAAACTGCTTACAGACGATCAATCACATCGTTTAGATAGACACTGCCATTAGATCTCTGGACGCGTTTCGAGCACTGTCCGTGCTTTTAGACTTCATGCTCTGTCCCTTTCACATTATCATGTCCCCTTCCCACCAGGAGATTATTTCCCTTCTTGTCCTTCCCAAGGGAATGGACGAGATTCTGCTGGGAATACCCTGGCTCCGTTTCCACTCCCCACATATTGAGTGGACCTCTGGGAGGATATTGGGTTGGAGTGAATCATGTAAGGGCAGATGTGTGAAGGAGTGCGTTCAGGTTTCCACTACTGAGATACCCGCAGATCTTTCTTCCCTTCCCAAGTGCTATTGGTGGTATGCAGATGTCTTCTCCAAAAAGGCTGCAGAGACCCTTCCGCCTCACCGCCCCTATGACTGTCCTATTGATCTCATGCCTGGAGCAGAACCTCCTCAGGGACGGGTCTATCCCCTTTCTCTCCCGGAAACGGAGGTTATGTCCCAATACATCCAGGAGAATTTGGCAAGAGGGTTCATTAGGAAGTCAGTGTCATCTGCAGGGGCGGGGTTCTTCTTCGTGCAGAAGAAGAATGGAGAATTACGTCCATGCATAGATTACAGGGGTCTTAACGCCATCACCATTAAGAATAAGTACCCGTTGCCCCTGATTTCTCAGCTCTTTGATAGGCTACAGGGAGCAAGGGTATTTACCAAATTAGATCTGTGGGGTGCTTATATCCTGATTCGCATCCATGAGGGGGAAGAATAGAAGATGGCTTTTAATACCAGAGATGGGCACTATGAATATCTGGTGATGCCCTTCGGGCTCTGTAATGCCCCAGCCATTTTCCAAGACTTTGTTAACGATACTTTCTGGGTTATGCTCTCCACCTCGGTTGTAGTCAATCTAGATGATATTCTCATCTTCTGATATTGACTCCCACCGGAGAGATGTTGGCAGAGTCTTCGACCTCTTACGGGCAAATTCCCTCTATGCAAAGTTGGAGAAGTGTATGTTTGTGCAAGAGTCTTTATCTTTCCTGGGCTATATCATCTCCGCCCAGGATTTGCTCTGGATCCTACTAAATTACAGGCTGTGATGGACTGGCAAGAACCCCATTCTCTTAAAGCGGTGCAGCGCTTTATGGGGTTCATTAATTACTATCACCAGTTCATTCCCCACTTCTCAACTTTGGTAGCTCCCTTGGTAGCCCTCACCAAGAAGGGAGCAAATCCCAAATTGTGGTCTGAAGAGGTCTCCAAGGCTTTCTCTTCTATTAAGTCTCATTTTGCTAGCGCTCCAATCCTACATCGTCCCGATGTTGATAAGCCGTTTATGATGGAGGTGGATGCCTCATCCGTTGGTGCTGGAGCAGTCCTCTTCCAAAAGGATGCTCAAGGTTGGAAGCATCCCTGCTTCTTCTTCTCCAAGACCTTCACACCAGCAGAGAGGAATTATTCCATCGGGGAGAGGGAGTTGCTAGCAATGAAGTTGGCCTTCTCGGAGTGGAGACATCTTTTGGAGGGAGCTCGCTTTCCCTTCCAAGTCTTCACGGATCACAAAAATTTGGTATATTTACAAACAGCCCAGTGGCTAAATTCCACTTCACCCTCCATTATCTCGCTGGGGAGAAGAACATTCGTGCTGATGCCCTCTCTCACTCCGTTGTGTCTTCTTCTGAGGAGGAAGGGGAGCCTCGGCTTATTGTCCCTTCTGAGAACCTGAGAACCGTAGCTCCAGTTTCGCTGGAGTCAGTGCCTCTGGGCAAGACTTTTATACCTACTAATTTGCGACCGGAGGTTCTCTCTTGGGCTCATTCGTCTAGGGTGGGTGGACATTTTTGGACAAAGAAAACATCTGAGCTGCTGGCGAGGACATACTGGTGGCCGCATATGGTCTGTGACGTCGGAGATTATATTCGGGCATGTGTCTCCTGCACCAAAAATAAGTCTCCTCGACAATGGCCAGCTGGGTTACTTTATCCCTTACCGGTGGCAGACAGGCCCTGGGAGATGGTCGGCATGGACTTTCTAGTGGGCTTGCCCAAGTCTTGTGGCTGTACCATCATTTGGAAAATGAGAGCTTTTAGCGCATAAAAATGGCCAATTTTATGTGTACCTCGTAGCCACTTTACGGCATCTCTCTTATACGAGGTCCTACGCTTGACCTACCTCGCTGAGAATAAACGTCTCCATCTGAATGGGTACATGTGAAACCTCTTCCTAGCCTTCTGATCGTGCACTCCCCGCCTCCTAGCTTCAGGTGTTTTAATTATAGTAGGTCCAATACCCCTCCACAGAGAGAGAGAATTTGAGTCCAGGAAGAGGTTTCACATGTACCCATTCAGATGGAGACGTTTATTCTCAGCGAGGTAGGTCAAGCGTAGGACCTCGTATAAGAGAGATGCCGTAAAGTGGCTACGAGATACACATACAATTGGCCATTTTTATGCGCTAAAAGCTTTCATTTTTCATATTTCTAGTGCAGTAATGCAGTTCAAATTTCGTGTTTTCAAGCTTGCATGTTTTGGCGCTGCAGTGTGCTGCCCTATTTACTTAACTATATACGAGTTGGCGACTCTGGGTTCAGCACCTGTTCACACTTAGTCTATGTTTGGATGTGCAGGTCAGGTTTTTGAAATGTATTCTCTAGCCTTCTGATCGTGCACTCCCCGCCTCCTAGCTTCAGGTGTTTTAATTATAGTAGGTCCAATACCCCTCCACAGAGAGAGAGAATTTGAGTCCAGGAAGAGGTTTCACATGTACCCATTCAGATGGAGACGTTTATTCTCAGCGAGGTAGGTCAAGCGTAAGACCTCGTATAAGAGAGATGCCGTAAAGTGGCTACGAGGTACACATACAATTGGCCATTTTTATGCGCTAAAAGCTCTCATTTTTCATATTTCTAGTGCAGTAATGCAGTTCAAATTTCGTGTTTTCAAGCTTGCATGTTTTGGCGCTGCAGTGTGCTGCCCTATTTACTTAACAATATACGAGTTGGCGACTCTGGGTTCAGCACCTGTTCACACTTAGTCTATGTTTGGATGTGCAGGTCAGGTTTTTGAAATGTATTCTCTAGCCTTCTGATCGTGCACTCCCCGCCTCCTAGCTTCAGGTGTTTTAATTATAGTAGGTCCAATACCCCTCCACAGAGAGAGAGAATTTGAGTCCAGGAAGAGGTTTCACATGTACCCATTCAGATGGAGACGTCTATTCTCAGCGAGGTAGGTCAAGCGTAGGACCTCGTATAAGAGAGATGCCGTAAAGTGGCTACGAGGTACACATAAAATTGGCCATTTTTATGCGCTAAAAGCTCTCATTTTTCATATTTCTAGTGCAGTAATGCAGTTCAAATTTCGTGTTTTCAAGCTTGCATGTTTTGGCGCTGCAGTGTGCTGCCCTATTTACTTAACTATATACGAGTTGGCGACTCTGGGTTCAGCACCTGTTCACACTTAGTCTATGTTTGGATGTGCAGGTCAGGTTTTTGAAATGTATTCTCTAGCCTTCTGATCGTGCACTCCCCGCCTCCTAGCTTCAGGTGTTTTAATTATAGTAGGTCCAATACCCCTCCACAGAGAGAGAGAATTTGAGTCCAGGAAGAGGTTTCACATGTACCCATTCAGATGGAGACGTTTATTCTCAGCGAGGTAGGTCAAGCGTAGGACCTCGTATAATAGAGATGCCGTAAAGTGGCTACGAGGTACACATAAAATTGGCCATTTTTATGCGCTAAAAACTCTCATTTTTCATATTTCTAGTGCAGTAATGCAGTTCAAATTTCGTGTTTTCAAGCTTGCATGTTTTGGCGCTGCAGTGTGCTGCCCTATTTACTTAACTATATACGAGTTGGCGACTCTGGGTTCAGCACCTGTTCACACTTAGTCTATGTTTGGATGTGCAGGTCAGGTTTTTGAAATGTATTCTCTAGCCTTCTGATCGTGCACTCCCCACCTCCTAGCTTCAGGTGTTTTAATTATAGTAGGTCCAATACCCCTCCACAGAGAGAGAGAATTTGAGTCCAGGAAGAGGTTTCACATGTACCCATTCAGATGGAGACGTTTATTCTCAGCGAGGTAGGTCAAGCGTAGGACCTCGTATAAGAGAGATGCCGTAAAGTGGCTACGAGGTACACATAAAATTGGCCATTTTTATGCGCTAAAAGCTCTCATTTTTCATATTTCTAGTGCAGTAATGCAGTTCAAATTTCGTGTTTTCAAGCTTGCATGTTTTGGCGCTGCAGTGTGCTGCCCTATTTACTTAACTATATACGAGTTGGCGACTCTGGGTTCAGCACCTGTTCACACTTAGTCTATGTTTGGATGTGCAGGTCAGGTTTTTGAAATGTATTCTCTAGCCTTCTGATCGTGCACTCCCCACCTCCTAGCTTCAGGTGTTTTAATTATAGTAGGTCCAATACCCCTCCACAGAGAGAGAGAATTTGAGTCCAGGAAGAGGTTTCACATGTACCCATTCAGATGGAGACGTTTATTCTCAGCGAGGTAGATCAAGCGTAGGACCTCGTATAAGAGAGATGCCGTAAAGTGGCTACGAGGTACACATAAAATTGGCCATTTTTATGCGCTAAAAGCTCTCATTTTTCATATTTCTAGTGCAGTAATGCAGTTCAAATTTCGTGTTTTCAAGCTTGCATGTTTTGGCGCTGCAGTGTGCTGCCCTATTTCCTTAACTATATACGAGTTGGCGACTCTGGGTTCAGCACCTGTTCACACTTAGTCTATGTTTGGATGTGCAGGTCAGGTTTTTGAAATGTATTCTCTAGCCTTCTGATCGTGCACTCCGCCTCCTAGCTTCAGGTGTTTTAATTATAGTAGGTCCAATACCCCTCCACAGAGAGAGAGAATTTGAGTCCAGGAAGAGGTTTCACATGTACCCATTCAGATGGAGACGTTTATTCTCAGCGAGGTAGGTCAAGCGTAGGACCTCGTATAAGAGAGATGCCGTAAAGTGGCTACGAGGTACACATAAAATTGGCCATTTTTATGCGCTAAAAGCTCTCATTTTTCATATTTCTAGTGCAGTAATGCAGTTCAAATTTCGTGTTTTCAAGCTTGCATGTTTTGGCGCTGCAGTGTGCTGCCCTATTTACTTAACTATATACGAGTTGGCGACTCTGGGTTCAGCACCTGTTCACACTTAGTCTATGTTTGGATGTGCAGGTCAGGTTTTTGAAATGTATTCTCTAGCCTTCTGATCGTGCACTCCCCGCCTCCTAGCTTCAGGTGTTTTAATTATAGTAGGTCCAATACCCCTCCACAGAGAGAGAGAATTTGAGTCCAGGAAGAGGTTTCACATGTACCCATTCAGATGGAGACGTTTATTCTCAGCGAGGTAGGTCAAGCGTAGGACCTCGTATAATAGAGATGCCGTAAAGTGGCTACGAGGTACACATAAAATTGGCCATTTTTATGCGCTAAAAACTCTCATTTTTCATATTTCTAGTGCAGTAATGCAGTTCAAATTTCGTGTTTTCAAGCTTGCATGTTTTGGCGCTGCAGTGTGCTGCCCTATTTACTTAACTATATACGAGTTGGCGACTCTGGGTTCAGCACCTGTTCACACTTAGTCTATGTTTGGATGTGCAGGTCAGGTTTTTGAAATGTATTCTCTAGCCTTCTGATCGTGCACTCCCCACCTCCTAGCTTCAGGTGTTTTAATTATAGTAGGTCCAATACCCCTCCACAGAGAGAGAGAATTTGAGTCCAGGAAGAGGTTTCACATGTACCCATTCAGATGGAGACGTTTATTCTCAGCGAGGTAGGTCAAGCGTAGGACCTCGTATAAGAGAGATGCCGTAAAGTGGCTACGAGGTACACATAAAATTGGCCATTTTTATGCGCTAAAAGCTCTCATTTTTCATATTTCTAGTGCAGTAATGCAGTTCAAATTTCGTGTTTTCAAGCTTGCATGTTTTGGCGCTGCAGTGTGCTGCCCTATTTACTTAACTATATACGAGTTGGCGACTCTGGGTTCAGCACCTGTTCACACTTAGTCTATGTTTGGATGTGCAGGTCAGGTTTTTGAAATGTATTCTCTAGCCTTCTGATCGTGCACTCCCCACCTCCTAGCTTCAGGTGTTTTAATTATAGTAGGTCCAATACCCCTCCACAGAGAGAGAGAATTTGAGTCCAGGAAGAGGTTTCACATGTACCCATTCAGATGGAGACGTTTATTCTCAGCGAGGTAGATCAAGCGTAGGACCTCGTATAAGAGAGATGCCGTAAAGTGGCTACGAGGTACACATAAAATTGGCCATTTTTATGCGCTAAAAGCTCTCATTTTTCATATTTCTAGTGCAGTAATGCAGTTCAAATTTCGTGTTTTCAAGCTTGCATGTTTTGGCGCTGCAGTGTGCTGCCCTATTTACTTAACTATATACGAGTTGGCGACTCTGGGTTCAGCACCTGTTCACACTTAGTCTATGTTTGGATGTGCAGGTCAGGTTTTTGAAATGTATTCTCTAGCCTTCTGATCGTGCACTCCCCGCCTCCTAGCTTCAGGTGTTTTAATTATAGTAGGTCCAATACCCCTCCACAGAGAGAGAGAATTTGAGTCCAGGAAGAGGTTTCACATGTACCCATTCAGATGGAGACGTTTATTCTCAGCGAGGTAGGTCAAGCGTAGGACCTCGTATAAGAGAGATGCCGTAAAGTGGCTACGAGGTACACATAAAATTGGCCATTTTTATGCGCTAAAAGCTCTCATTTTTCATATTTCTAGTGCAGTAATGCAGTTCAAATTTCGTGTTTTCAAGCTTGCATGTTTTGGCGCTGCAGTGTGCTGCCCTATTTACTTAACTATATACGAGTTGGCGACTCTGGGTTCAGCACCTGTTCACACTTAGTCTATGTTTGGATGTGCAGGTCAGGTTTTTGAAATGTATTCTCTAGCCTTCTGATCGTGCACTCCCCACCTCCTAGCTTCAGGTGTTTTAATTATAGTAGGTCCAATACCCCTCCACAGAGAGAGAGAATTTGAGTCCAGGAAGAGGTTTCACATGTACCCATTCAGATGGAGACGTTTATTCTCAGCGAGGTAGATCAAGCGTAGGACCTCGTATAAGAGAGATGCCGTAAAGTGGCTACGAGGTACACATAAAATTGGCCATTTTTATGCGCTAAAAGCTCTCATTTTTCATATTTCTAGTGCAGTAATGCAGTTCAAATTTCGTGTTTTCAAGCTTGCATGTTTTGGCGCTGCAGTGTGCTGCCCTATTTACTTAACTATATACGAGTTGGCGACTCTGGGTTCAGCACCTGTTCACACTTAGTCTATGTTTGGATGTGCAGGTCAGGTTTTTGAAATGTATTCTCTAGCCTTCTGATCGTGCACTCCGCCTCCTAGCTTCAGGTGTTTTAATTATAGTAGGTCCAATACCCCTCCACAGAGAGAGAGAATTTGAGTCCAGGAAGAGGTTTCAAATGTACCCATTCAGATGGAGACGTTTATTCTCAGCGAGGTAGATCAAGCGTAGGACCTCGTATAAGAGAGATGCCGTAAAGTGGCTACGAGGTACACATAAAATTGGCCATTTTTATGCGCTAAAAGCTCTCATTTTTCATATTTCTAGTGCAGTAATGCAGTTCAAATTTCGTGTTTTCAAGCTTGCATGTTTTGGCGCTGCAGTGTGCTGCCCTATTTACTTAACTATATACGAGTTGGCGACTCTGGGTTCAGCACCTGTTCACACTTAGTCTATGTTTGGATGTGCAGGTCAGGTTTTTGAAATGTATTCTCTAGCCTTCTGATCGTGCACTCCGCCTCCTAGCTTCAGGTGTTTTAATTATAGTAGGTCCAATACCCCTCCACAGAGAGAGAGAATTTGAGTCCAGGAAGAGGTTTCACATGTACCCATTCAGATGGAGACGTTTATTCTCAGCGAGGTAGGTCAAGCGTAGGACCTCGTATAAGAGAGATGCCGTAAAGTGGCTACGAGGTACACATAAAATTGGCCATTTTTATGCGCTAAAAGCTCTCATTTTTCATATTTCTAGTGCAGTAATGCAGTTCAAATTTCGTGTTTTCAAGCTTGCATGTTTTGGCGCTGCAGTGTGCTGCCCTATTTACTTAACTATATACAAGTTGGCGACTCTGGGTTCAGCACCTGTTCACACTTAGTCTATGTTTGGATGTGCAGGTCAGGTTTTTGAAATGTATTCTCTAGCCTTCTGATCGTGCACTCCCCGCCTCCTAGCTTCAGGTGTTTTAATTATAGTAGGTCCAATACCCCTCCACAGAGAGAGAGAATTTGAGTTCAGGAAGAGGTTTCACATGTACCCATTCAGATGGAGACGTTTATTCTCAGCGAGGTAGGTCAAGCGTAGGACCTCGTATAAGAGAGATGCCGTAAAGTGGCTACGAGGTACACATAAAATTGGCCATTTTTATGCGCTAAAAGCTCTCATTTTTCATATTCCTAGTGCAGTAATGCAGTTCAAATTTCGTGTTTTCAAGCTTGCATGTTTTGGCGCTGCAGTGTGCTGCCCTATTTACTTAACTATATACGAGTTGGCGACTCTGGGTTCAGCACCTGTTCACACTTAGTCTATGTTTGGATGTGCAGGTCAGGTTTTTGAAATGTATTCTCTAGCCTTCTGATCGTGCACTCCCCGCCTCCTAGCTTCAGCTGTTTTAATTATAGTAGGTCTAATACCCCTCCACAGAGAGAGAGAATTTGAGTCCAGGAAGAGGTTTCACATGTACCCATTCAGATGGAGACGTTTATTCTCAGCGAGGTAGGTCAAGCGTAGGACCTCGTATAAGAGAGATGCCGTAAAGTGGCTACGAGGTACACATAAAATTGGCCATTTTTATGCGCTAAAAGCTCTCATTTTTCATATTTCTAGTGCAGTAATGCAGTTCAAATTTCGTGTTTTCAAGCTTGCATGTTTTGGCGCTGCAGTGTGCTGCCCTATTTACTTAACTATATACGAGTTGACGACTCTGGGTTCAGCACCTGTTCACACTTAGTCTATGTTTGGATGTGCAGGTCAGGTTTTTGAAATGTATTCTCTAGCCTTCTGATCGTGCACTCCCCGCCTCCTAGCTTCAAGTGTTTTAATTATAGTAGGTCCAATACCCCTCCACAGAGAGAGAGAATTTGAGTCCAGGAAGAGGTTTCACATGTACCCATTCAGATGGAGACGTTTATTCTCAGCGAGGTAGGTCAAGCGTAGGACCTCGTATAAGAGAGATGCCGTAAAGTGGCTACGAGGTACACATAAAATTGGCCATTTTTATGCGCTAAAAGCTCTCATTTTTCATATTTCTAGTGCAGTAATGCAGTTCAAATTTCGTGTTTTCAAGCTTGCATGTTTTGGCGCTGCAGTGTGCTGCCCTATTTACTTAACTATATACGAGTTGGCGACTCTGGGTTCAGCACCTGTTCACACTTAGTCTATGTTTGGATGTGCAGGTCAGGTTTTTGAAATGTATTCTCTAGCCTTCTGATCGTGCACTCCCCGCCTCCTAGCTTCAGGTGTTTTAATTATAGTAGGTCCAATACCCCTCCACAGAGAGAGAGAATTTGAGTCCAGGAAGAAGTTTCACATGTACCCATTCAGATGGAGACGTTTATTCTCAGCGAGGTAGGTCAAGCATAGGACCTCGTATAAGAGAGATGCCGTAAAGTGGCTACGAGGTACACATAAAATTGGCCATTTTTATGCACTAAAAGCTCTCATTTTTCATATTTCTAGTGCAGTAATGTAGTTCAAATTTCGTGTTTTCAAGCTTGCATGTTTTGGCGCTGCATTGTGCTGCCCTATTTACTTAACTATATACGAGTTGGCGACTCTGGGTTCAGCACCTGTTCACACTTAGTCTATGTTTGGATGTGCAGGTCAGGTTTTTGAAATGTATTCTCTAGCCTTCTGATCGTGCACTCCCCGCCTCCTAGCTTCAGGTGTTTTAATTATAGTAGGTCCAATACCCCTCCACAGAGAGAGAGAATTTGAGTCCAGGAAGAGGTTTCACATGTACCCATTCAGATGGAGACGTTTATTCTCAGCGAGGTAGGTCAAGCGTAGGACCTCGTATAAGAGAGATGCCGTAAAGTGGCTACGAGGTACACATAAAATTGGCCATTTTTATGCGCTAAAAGCTCTCATTTTTCATATTTCTAGTGCAGTAATGCAGTTCAAATTTCGTGTTTTCAAGCTTGCATGTTTTGGCGCTGCAGTGTGCTGCCCTATTTACTTAACTATATACGAGTTGGCGACTCTGGGTTCAGCACCTGTTCACACTTAGTCTATGTTTGGATGTGCAGGTCAGGTTTTTGAAATGTATTCTCTAGCCTTCTGATCGTGCACTCCCCGCCTCCTAGCTTCAGGTGTTTTAATTATAGTAGGTCCAATACCCCTCCACAGAGAGAGAGAATTTGAGTCCAGGAAGAGGTTTCACATGTACCCATTCAGATGGAGACGTTTATTCTCAGCGAGGTAGGTCAAGCGTAGGACCTCGTATAAGAGAGATGCCGTAAAGTGGCTACGAGGTACACATAAAATTGGCCATTTTTATGCGCTAAAAGCTCTCATTTTTCATATTTCTAGTGCAGTAATGCAGTTCAAATTTCGTGTTTTCAAGCTTGCATGTTTTGGCGCTGCAGTGTGCTGCCCTATTTACTTAACTATATACGAGTTGGCGACTCTGGGTTCAGCACCTGTTCACACTTAGTCTATGTTTGGATGTGCAGGTCAGGTTTTTGAAATGTATTCTCTAGCCTTCTGATCGTGCACTCCCCGCCTCCTAGCTTCAGCTGTTTTAATTATAGTAGGTCTAATACCCCTCCACAGAGAGAGAGAATTTGAGTCCAGGAAGAGGTTTCACATGTACCCATTCAGATGGAGACGTTTATTCTCAGCGAGGTAGGTCAAGCGTAGGACCTCGTATAAGAGAGATGCCGTAAAGTGGCTATGAGGTACACATAAAATTGGCCATTTTTATGCGCTAAAAGCTCTCATTTTTCATATTTCTAGTGCAGTAATGCAGTTCAAATTTCGTGTTTTCAAGCTTGCATGTTTTGGCGCTGCAGTGTGCTGCCCTATTTACTTAACTATATACGAGTTGGCGACTCTGGGTTCAGCACCTGTTCACACTTAGTCTATGTTTGGATGTGCAGGTCAGGTTTTTGAAATGTATTCTCTAGCCTTCTGATCGTGCACTCCCCGCCTCCTAGCTTCAGGTGTTTTAATTATAGTAGGTCCAATACCCCTCCACAGAGAGAGAGAATTTGAGTCCAGGAAGAGGTTTCACATGTACCCATTCAGATGGAGACGTTTATTCTCAGCGAGGTAGGTCAAGCGTAGGACCTCGTATAAGAGAGATGCCGTAAAGTGGCTACGAGGTACACATAAAATTGGCCATTTTTATGCGCTAAAAGCTCTCATTTTTCATATTTCTAGTGCAGTAATGCAGTTCAAATTTCGTGTTTTCAAGCTTGCATGTTTTGGCGCTGCAGTGTGCTGCCCTATTTACTTAACTATATACGAGTTGGCGACTCTGGGTTCAGCACCTGTTCACACTTAGTCTATGTTTGGATGTGCAGGTCAGGTTTTTGAAATGTATTCTCTAGCCTTCTGATCGTGCACTCCCCGCCTCCTAGCTTCAGCTGTTTTAATTATAGTAGGTCTAATACCCCTCCACAGAGAGAGAGAATTTGAGTCCAGGAAGAGGTTTCACATGTACCCATTCAGATGGAGACGTTTATTCTCAGCGAGGTAGGTCAAGCGTAGGACCTCGTATAAGAGAGATGCCGTAAAGTGGCTACGAGGTACACATAAAATTGGCCATTTTTATGCGCTAAAAGCTCTCATTTTTCATATTTCTAGTGCAGTAATGCAGTTCAAATTTCGTGTTTTCAAGCTTGCATGTTTTGGCGCTGCAGTGTGCTGCCCTATTTACTTAACTATATACGAGTTGGCGACTCTGGGTTCAGCACCTGTTCACACTTAGTCTATGTTTGGATGTGCAGGTCAGGTTTTTGAAATGTATTCTCTAGCCTTCTGATCGTGCACTCCCCGCCTCCTAGCTTCAGGTGTTTTAATTATAGTAGGTCCAATACCCCTCCACAGAGAGAGAGAATTTGAGTCCAGGAAGAAGTTTCACATGTACCCATTCAGATGGAGACGTTTATTCTCAGCGAGGTAGGTCAAGCGTAGGACCTCGTATAAGAGAGATGCCGTAAAGTGGCTACGAGGTACACATAAAATTGGCCATTTTTATGCGCTAAAAGCTCTCATTTTTCATATTTCTAGTGCAGTAATGTAGTTCAAATTTCGTGTTTTCAAGCTTGCATGTTTTGGCGCTGCATTGTGCTGCCCTATTTACTTAACTATATACGAGTTGGCGACTCTGGGTTCAGCACCTGTTCACACTTAGTCTATGTTTGGATGTGCAGGTCAGGTTTTTGAAATGTATTCTCTAGCCTTCTGATCGTGCACTCCCCGCCTCCTAGCTTCAGGTGTTTTAATTATAGTAGGTCCAATACCCCTCCACAGAGAGAGAGAATTTGAGTCCAGGAAGAGGTTTCACATGTACCCATTCAGATGGAGACGTTTATTCTCAGCGAGGTAGGTCAAGCGTAGGACCTCGTATAAGAGAGATGCCGTAAAGTGGCTACGAGGTACACATAAAATTGGCCATTTTTATGCGCTAAAAGCTCTCATTTTTCATATTTCTAGTGCAGTAATGCAGTTCAAATTTCGTGTTTTCAAGCTTGCATGTTTTGGCGCTGCAGTGTGCTGCCCTATTTACTTAACTATATACGAGTTGGCGACTCTGGGTTCAGCACCTGTTCACATTTAGTCTATGTTTGGATGTGCAGGTCAGGTTTTTGAAATGTATTCTCTAGCCTTCTGATCGTGCACTCCCCGCCTCCTAGCTTCAGGTGTTTTAATTATAGTAGGTCCAATACCCCTCCACAGAGAGAGAGAATTTGAGTCCAGGAAGAGGTTTCACATGTACCCATTCAGATGGAGACGTTTATTCTCAGCGAGGTAGGTCAAGCGTAGGACCTCGTATAAGAGAGATGCCGTAAAGTGGCTACGAGGTACACATAAAATTGGCCATTTTTATGCGCTAAAAGCTCTCATTTTTCATATTTCTAGTGCAGTAATGCAGTTCAAATTTCGTGTTTTCAAGCTTGCATGTTTTGGCGCTGCAGTGTGCTGCCCTATTTACTTAACTATATACGAGTTGGCGACTCTGGGTTCAGCACCTGTTCACACTTAGTCTATGTTTGGATGTGCAGGTCAGGTTTTTGAAATGTATTCTCTAGCCTTCTGATCGTGCACTCCCCGCCTCCTAGCTTCAGGTGTTTTAATTATAGTAGGTCCAATACCCCTCCACAGAGAGAGAGAATTTGAGTCCAGGAAGAGGTTTCACATGTACCCATTCAGATGGAGACATTTATTCTCAGCGAGGTAGGTCAAGCGTAGGACCTCGTATAAGAGAGATGCCGTAAAGTGGCTACGAGGTACACATAAAATTGGCCATTTTTATGCGCTAAAAGCTCTCATTTTTCATATTTCTAGTGCAGTAATGCAGTTCAAATTTTGTGTTTGCAAGCTTGCATGTTTTGGCGCTGCAGTGTGCTGCCCTATTTACTTAACTATATACGAGTTGGCGACTCTGGGTTCAGCACCTGTTCACACTTAGTCTATGTTTGGATGTGCAGGTCATGTTTTTGAAATGTACCATCATTTGGGTTATCACCGATCATTTTTCCAAAATGGTGCACTTGGTGCCGCTTCTGCGGCTACCTTCTGCACGGGCCTTGGCAGCGTTGTTTATAAATCACATCTTCTGTCTACACGGTATGCCGGACAAAATCGTCAGTGACCGGAGTCCCCAGTCTGCATCTAGGTTCTGGAGAGAGCTTTGTCGTCTTCTCAGCATTGAGTTGAATCTCTCTTCTGCATATCATCCCGAGACGAATGGGTTGGTAGAGAGGGCCAACCAGACCTTGGTCACATATCTGTGACATTTTGTCTCAGCCAGGCAGGATGACTGGGCATCCTTGCTATCGTGGGTGGAGTTTGCGCTGAACAATGCCGACTCCACTGGACAGACCCCATTCCTCCTTAACTATGGTCAGCATCTGCGGACACCTGTGCCTATGCCCGTGTCTTCCACCGGCTCCAGGGTGGCAGACTGGGCTGTGGAGGCACGGGACATTTAGGACCACATTAAGGATGCCATTCGGGCCTCAAAGGAGAGAATGAAGGGTTCCGCTGATGCACATTGGCGCCCCGCTCCGACCTTTGCTCCTGGCGACTTAGTGTGGCTCTCTGCCCGTAACATCAGGCTGCGAGCTGAGTCCACTAAGTTTGCACCTCGCTACTTGGGCCCCTTCAAGGTCCTCGAACAGGTTAACCTTGTGGTCTATCGTTTGGCCCTTCCCCAACGCTTGGGTGTCACCAACACCTTTCATGTGTCCCTCTTGAAACCCGTATACATGTCCCGGTTTTCCAAGTCATCTGCTGGGACATCGGGTTCCTCTACAGACGATTACGAGGTGAACGCTATTTTGGGGTGCAAGGAAGTAAGTGGCAAAAATTTTTATCTGGTGGACTGGAAGGGCTATGGTCCTGAGGACAGGTCCTGGAAGCCTGCTGAGAATATTCAGGCTCTGCAGCTCATTCCAGCTTTTGAGCGTGGCGAGGTCCAGGGAGAGGGGGGCCCTGGGGGGGTGATGTTAGGGGTCAAGTTCCCGCCTCTGCACAGGGGGAATCTCAGGCCATCTCCACTGCGGTCTCTGTTGTGAATTCTGTTGTCAAGCTCCCTCCTGTGGTCATGAATGGTACTTCGGCTGGTTCTGTCCATGGGCTTCCTCTGGTGGTTGTGAGTGGAGCTGCGGCTTCTGAGTTTCCTTCTACAGGTGACGAGGTTAATTCGTTAGCTGGCTGCTCTATTTAACTCCACTTAGAAAATTGCTCCATGCCACCTGTCAATGTTCCAGTATTGGTCTAGCTCTCTCCTGGATCGTTCTTGTGACCTCTCTTCCCAGCTGAAGCTAAGTTACTGCTTGTTTTTCTCTGGTTTGCTATTTTTCTGTCCAGCTTGCTATTTTGATTTTTGTCTTGCTTGCTGGAAGCTCTGGGACGCAGAGGGAGCGCCTCCGCACCGTGAGTCGGTGCGGAGGGTCTTTTTGCTCCCTCTGCATGGTCTTTTTGTAGGTTTTTGTGCTGACCACAAAGTTACCTTTCCTATCCTCTGTCTGTTCAGTAAGTCGGGCCTCACTGTGCTAAATCTATTTCATCTCTGTGTTTGTAATTTTCATCTTTACTCACAGTCATTATATGTGGGGGGCTGCCTTTTCCTTTGGGGAATTTCTCTGAGGCAAGGTAGGCTTTATTTTTCAATCTCTAGGGCTAGCTAGTTTCTTAGGCTGTGTCGAGTTGCATAGGTAGCGTTAGGAGCAATCCACGGCTATTTCTAGTGTGTGTGATAGGATTAGGAATTGCGGTCTGCAGAGTTCCCACGTCTCAGAGCTCGTCCTATATTATTAGTAACTATCAGGTCATTCCGTGTGCTCTTACCCACTAGGTCCATTATTGTTCTTACCACCAGGTCATAACAGTACAGGTGGCCCAAAGTATTAATGCATCTTAATAGAGGGATAAGAGAAGTTCTGAGACCATTTTTTTTTCTATGCAGTGTTTTTTGTCTCTCTTTTCCCCTTTACCTCTGGGTGGTTCAGGATACAGGTGTAGATATGGACATTCAAGGTCTGTCCTCTTGTATGAATAATCTCACTGCAAGGGTACAAAACATTCAAGATTTTGTGGTTCAGAATCCAATGTTAGAGCCTAGGATTCCTATTCCTGATTTGTTTTTTGGGGATAGATCTAAGTTTCTGAATTTAAAAAATAATTGTAAATTGTTTCTTGCTTTGAAACCTCGCTCCTCAGGTGACCCTGTTCAACAACTGAAAATCATTATTTCTTTGTTACGTGGCGACCCTCAAGACTGGGCATTTTCCCTTGCGCCAGGAGATCCGGCATTGCGTGATGTTGATGCATTTTTTCTGGCGCTCGGATTGCTTTATGATGAACCTAATTCAGTGGATCAGGCAGAGAAAATCTTGCTGGCTCTGTGTCAGGGTCAGGATGAGGTAGAAATATATTGTCAGAAGTTTAGGAAGTGGTCTGTACTCACTCAGTAAAATGAATGTGCCCTGGCAGCAATTTTCAGAAAGGGTCTCTCTGAAGCCCTTAAGGATGTCATGGTGGGATTTCCCATGCCTGCTGGTCTGAATGAGTCTATGTCTTTGGCCATTCAGATCGATCGACGCTTGCGTGAGCGTAAAGCTGTGCACCATTTGGCGGTATTATCTGAGCATAGACCTGAGCCTATGCAATGTGATAGGACTTTGACTAGAGCTGAACGGCAAGAACACAGACGTTGGAATGGGCTGTGTTTTTACTGTGGTGATTCCACTCATGCTATCTCCGATTGTCCTAAGCGCACTAAGCGTTTCGCTAGGTCTGCTACCATTGGTACAGTACAGTCTAAATTTCTTTTATCCGTTACTCTGATTTGCTCTTTGTCATCCTATTCTGTTATGGCATTTGTGGATTCAGGCGCTGCCCTGAATTTGATGGACTTGGAGTTTGCTAGGCGCTGTGGTTTTTTCTTGGAGCCCTTGCAGTATCCTATTCCATTGAGAGGAATTGATGCTACCCCTTTGGCCAAGAATAAGCCTCAGTACTGGACCCAATTGACCATGTGCATGGCTCCTGCACATCAGGAGGATATTCGCTTTTTGGTGTTGCATAATCTGCATGATGTGGTCGTTTTGGGGTTGCCATGGCTACAGGTCCATAATCCAGTATTGGATTGGAAATCTATGTCTGTGTCCAGCTGGGGTTGTCAGGGGGTACATGGTGATGTTCCATTTTTGTCTATTTCGTCATCCACCCCTTCTGAAGTCCCGGAGTTTTTGTCGGATTACCGGGATGTATTTGATGAGCCCAAATCCAGTGCCCTACCTCCTCATAGTGATTGCGATTGTGCTATCAATTTGATTCCTGGTAGTAAGTTTCCTAAGGGCTGACTGTTCAATTTATCTGTGCCAGAGCATGCCGCTATGCGGAGTTATGTAAAGGAATCCTTGGAGAAGGGTCATATTCGCCCGTCGTCATCACCGTTAGGAGCAGGGTTCTTTTTTGTGGCCAAGAAGGATGGTTCTTTGAGACCTTAGCAAAGGGATTGTGGGTCACGAGGGCCCAAAAAGAACGATCAACATGTCCAAATAAAAAAATGTATAGAAATAAACAACTTTATTGATACCACATGTATAGAAAAATACATACATATACATATAGTACTAAGAACAGAATGAATGAGTAGTGCCGTCTGGTGTACAGAGACACCACATAGGCATAAAAACATATTAGGGGCGCATGGAGCCGGGAACATCCGTACCCATATTGGTGGATAGGTTGATCAATAAGGGGTGAATATAGCTCATAAATCACACGAATAAATATAAATCATAAGGAACTGTCCTTTATCTAATGTGATACAATATATAAAACTCCCTTATGAGCAACCATAACGGATAGCATGGTAAACATATCACGAGAGGACCAATGGTCCACAATGTCTGATCTGCATAAAAAATGTGACAAATACCTCTAAGTAGAGCACCAGGTGGGATGTACACAGGGTCCGTGACCCACAATCCCTTTGCTATATATCTCAGCGATTCGTCCTGAATTGTAGCTATTATATCTCTATAACATAGCGACACTTTTGCCTGGTGTGGCAATTACATTTAGATTATTTGTAGCTATGTTGTACTTAGTTGTGCTTTTGTTTATTCTTTGAGACCTTGTATTGATTACCGCCTTCTTAATAAGATCACAGTCAAATTTCAGTACCCTTTGCCGCTGCTGTCGGATTTATTTGCTCGGATTAAGGGGGCTAGTTGGTTCACCAAGATAGATCTTCGTGGTGCGTATAATCTTGTGCGTATTAAACAGGGCGATGAATGGAAAACAGCATTTAATACGCCCGAGGACCATTTTGAGTACCTGGTTATGCCATTCGGGCTTTCCAATGCTCCATCAGTATTTCAGTCCTTTATGCATGACATTTTCCGAGAGTACCTGGATAAATTCCTGATTGTATATTTGGATGACATTTTGGTCTTCTCGGATGATTGGGAGTCTCACGTGAAGCAGGTCAGAATGGTGTTCCAGGTCCTTCGTGCGAATTCTTTGTTTGTGAAGGGGTCAAAGTGTCTCTTTGGAGTTCAGAAGGTTTCATTTTTGGGTTTCATTTTTTCCCCTTCTACTATCGAGATGGACCCTGTTAAAGTCCAGGCCATTTATGATTGGACTCAGCCGACATCTGTGAAGAGTCTGCAAAAGTTCCCGGGCTTTGCTAATTTTTATCGTCGCTTCATCAGTAATTTTTCTAGTGTTGCTAAACCGTTGACTGATTTGACCAAGAAGGGTGCTGATGTGGTCAATTGGTCTTCTGCGGCTGTGGAAGCTTTTCAGGAGTTGAAGCGTCGTTTTTCTTCTGCCCCTGTGTTGTGCCAGCCAGATGTTTTGCTTCCGTTTCAGGTCGAGGTTGATGCTTCTGAGATTGGAGCAGGGGCTGTTTTGTCGCAAAAAAGTTCTGATGGCTCGGTGATGAAACCATGTGCCTTCTTTTCTAGAAAGTTTTCACCTGCTGAGCGCAATTATGATGTTGGCAATCGAGAGTTGTTGGCCATGAAGTGGGCATTCGAGGAGTGGCGTCATTGGCTTGAAGGAGCCAAGCATCGCGTGGTGGTCTTGACGGATCACAAGAATTTGACTTATCTCTAGTCTGCCAAACGGTTGAATCCTAGACAGGCTCGTTGGTCGCTATTTTTCTCCCGTTTTGATTTTTTGGTTTCGTACCTTCCAGGCTCTAAGAATATGAAGGCTGATGCCCTGTTAAGGAGTTTTGTGCCCGACTCTCCGGGTGTTCCTGAGCCGGCGGGTATTCTCAAAGAGGGGGTAATTTTGTCTGCCATCTCCCCTGATTTGCGGCGGGTGCTGCAAAAATTTCAGGCTGATAGACCTGACCGTTGCCCAGCGGACAAACTGTTTGTCCCTGATAAATGGACGAGTAGAGTTATCTCTGAGGTTCATTGTTCGGTGTTGGCTGGTCATCCTGGAATCTTTGGTACCAGAGATTTGGTGGCTATATCCTTTTGGTGGCCGTCTTTGTCGCGGGATGTGCGTTCTTTTGTGCAGTCGTGTGGGACTTGTGCTCGGGCTAAGCCCTGCTGTTCTCGTGCCAGTGGGTTGCTTTTGCCCTTGCCAGTCCCAAAGAGGCCCTGGACGCATATCTCTATGGATTTTATTTCGGATCTCCCTGTCTCTCAAAAGATGTCGGTCATTTGGGTGGTTTGTGATCGCTTCTCTAAGATGGTCCATTTGGTACCCTTGTCTAAATTGCCTTCCTCCTCTGATTTGGTGCCATTGTTTTTCCAGCATGTGGTTCGTTTACATGGCATTAAGGAGAACATCGTTTCGGACAGAGGTTCCCAGTTTGTTTCGAGGTTTTGGCGAGCCTTTTGTGCTAGGATGGGCATTGATTTGTCTTGTTCCTCGGCTTTCCATCCTCAGACAAATGGCCAAACCGAACGAACTAATCAGACTGGAAACATATCTGAGATGCTTTGTTTCTGCTGATCAGGATGATTGGGTGTCCTTTTTGCCTTTGGCTGAGTTCGCCCTTAATAATCGGGCCAGCTTGGCTACTTTGGTTTCGCCGTTTTTCTGCAATTCTGGATTCCATCCTCATTTCTCTTCAGGGCAGGTTGAGTCTTCGGACTGTCCTGGTGTAGATACTGTGGTGGATAGGTTGCAGCAGATTTGGACTCATGTGGTGGACAATTTGACATTGTCCCAGGAGAAGGCTCAACGTTTTGCTAACCGCCGGCGCTGTGTGGGTCCCCGACTTCGTGTTGGGGATTTGGTTTGGTTGTCGTCTCGTTATGTTCCTATGAAGGTTTCCTCTCCTAAGTTTAAGCCTCGTTTCATTGGTCCGTAAAAGATTTCTGAGGTTCTCAATCCTGTGTCATTTCGTTTGACCCTTCCAGCTTCTTTTGCCATCCATAATGTATTCCATAGGTCATTGTTGCGGAGATACGTGGCGCCTGTGGTTCCATCCGTTGATCCTCCTGCCCCGGTGTTGGTTGAGGGGGAGTTGGAGTATGTGGTGGAGAAGATTTTGGATTCTCGTATTTCAAGACGGAAACTCCAGTACCTGGTCAAGTGGAAGGGTTATGGTCAGGAAGATAATTCCTGGGTCTTTGCCTCCGATGTTCATGCTGCCGATCTGGTTCGTGCCTTTCATTTGGCTCGTCCTGGTCGGCCTGGGGGCTCTGGTGAGGGTTCGGTGACCCCTCCTCAAGGGGGGGGTACTGTTGTGAATTCTGTTGTCAAGCTCCCTCCTGTGGTCATGAATGGTACTTCGGCTGGTTCTGTCCATGGGCTTCCTCTGGTGGTTGTGAGTGGAGCTGCGGCTTCTGAGTTTCCTTCTACAGGTGACGAGGTTAATTCGTTAGCTGGCTGCTCTATTTAACTCCACTTAGATCATTGCTCCATGCCACCTGTCAATGTTCCAGTATTGGTCTAGCTCTCTCCTGGATCGTTCTTGTTACCTGTCTTCCCAGCTGAAGCTAAGCTACTGCTTGTTTTTCTCTGGTTTGCTATTTTTCTGTCCAGCTTGCTATTTTGAGTCGGTGCGGAGGGTCTTTTTGCGCCCTCTGCGTGGTCTTTTTGTAGGTTTTTGTGCTGACCGCAAAGTTATCTTTCCTATCCTCTGTCTGTTCAGTAAGTCGGGCCTCACTGTGCTAAATCTATTTCATCTCTGTGTTTGTAATTTTCATCTTTACTCACAGTCATTATATGTGGGGGGCTGCCTTTTCCTTTGGGGAATTTCTCTGAGGCAAGGTAGGCTTTATTTTTCTATCTCTAGGGCTAGCTAGTTTCTTAGGCTGTGTCGAGTTGCATAGGGAGCGTTAGGAGCAATCCACGGCTATTTCTAGTGTGTGTGATAGGATTAGGAATTGCGGTCAGCAGAGTTCCCACGTCTCAGAGCTCGTCCTATATTATTAGTAACTATCAGGTCATTCCGTGTGCTCTTACCCACTAGGTCCATTATTGTCCTTACCACCAGGTCATAACAGGTCTCCCATTCTTCTCCTGCCACAGTGGAGCCTGCTCAGCGGAGGCGTCGGTCCCAGCATCTTGCTCAGTCTGACACTATGCAAAGGGTTACTGCTGCGTTTCCAGCTTCTGCCATTGTAGCCAGTACTGGTCAGCGGCGAGCAGACATCCTACTTTTTTCCTTATGAGCATGTCCAGGGTAGGATCTCTCATTGGAGATCAAGGGTCACATGCTCAGGTACTGCAGCAACTCCCATTGGTCCTCTTGGAAGATCCTGAAGTTGCTCAAGTTCTGTGTCAGCCTCCCATTGGTCCTTCTGGGAAGGTCCTGTAGTTGCTGCAGCTCTAAAAGGTTTGCATGACCGCACGGCTATGTGCTAGTATCAATCTAAATTATGTGCTTTGCGCCAGTTTGGTTATGTGTGCATGTGCAGCGCCCCAGGGTGCTGGGCGTTGCAGTAATGTCATTTTCCTCTAGGGGGGAGTGATGTTACGTTTTGAGGCAATGAAGGAGAACTCTTTGTCAGGTAACACAATGCATGCAACATGTTCGCACTCCAGACCACAAGGGGGAGCTCTAAGCCTGTTTAAGATGAACTTCCCTATAAGAACATCCTGATCTGGAGGGAAAGAGTTCAGTTCCTGTCCGGAAGACAGAGGGAGAGGAAGGATAGGAGCCCTGTGGCCTGAAGTGCTGCTGCTCCTAGTAACCAGATGGATAGAAAGCAGAACATATTGCAGCAAACGTGAAGGAAAGCAAAGCAGAGGATATCAGAGGGAGATCAGCCAGGAGCAGGCTGCTTCCTTCTGAGGTGCAGAAATCCGGTGACCGGAATACCGAGGGAGTAATGATTTCTACGCTTTACTTCAGAGACCGGCAGGACATCTATTTCCACAGTACCTGTCTGACCTATACCCAGGATACACGGTGGCAACTCTCAGAGGCTGGGGCATGCTAGAGTTCCTATAAACCGCCTCAAGCCACCAGTCATACGGGTTTGTCCTATCCTATCTGGGGGAAAGAGAGAGAGACATAACATCTACAACAGTTGTGAGGACCTTATGAGAAGCTTAGCAGTAAGGGACTACAACACTGCAGTGCAAAGGAAGGCTACTGATTTCCACCTGGATAAGGGGACTCTGGACTTGCCTCCAAACCGGCCGGACTCTGCCTGCCCTGTGGTCAGGTACCCTGGACTGTGGATGCTGAAGCCTTCAGTAAAAGGTAAAGAGACTGCAACCTTGTGTCCTCGTTCTTCACTGCGCCTCTCCCCATCCACCATCTATACACTGGGAAGCCCTGGGGACATACTTCACCTGTGGTAAGGTATACCATCTAGCTGCCATAACATCACCCCAGCGGACCCCTTAAAGAGGGGTGGTCACTCTGAACGAATACCACTCTGACCAGGTGGCGTCACGAACATATCCCTTTAAAGACCTTTCCCTTTTACACGGACGTCTCAAGGGTCACGGACCGGGTCAGCCACCGTGACATCCCCCTGTGAACCGAAGGACCCGGTTACGAGTACCCCTTAGCCCTTCGGGGCACTCCATATGTATTCAGGGACCCGGCTGAAATAAGCCCCTAGAATACCGGCACCTCAGGTGAGGAGATTGTGTGTTTGCTTGACCACTGACTGCTATCAGCTCGGCAGTTAGCTTGTGCTCCTGTGAGTCTAACAGGGTGCAGTGCTTTACTTTCGCGGCAACTCTGTGATGTAACAGAGCTAGCTTATACCGCCGAATAGTGCCACCATTCAGTAGCAGCAGGTTCCTCCTGCATGGTGGACCCCGGGCTGCGAATGCACCAATAATAAACATCTATATTTACTCAATGCGTTCCGCTAGCCCTAACAATAGCTCTCAGAATATAGCGATGCAAAAATAATATTTTTTCCTATAAATGTTTTTATTGTGCAAAATCAACAAAACATAAAAAAAGATATAAATGAGGTATCGTTGTAATCGTACTGACCTGAAGAATAAAACTGCCTTATTAATTTTACCAATGGCATAAAGTAAATCAATTCCTGATCTGCTGGTTTATGTTCATTCTGCCTCCAAAAATCAGACTAGAAAGTGATCAAAAATTGTTATGTGCCCGAATATGGTACCAATAAAAATGTCAACTTGTCCTGCAAGAAACAAGCCCTCACATGACTCTGCTGACAGAAATATAGAAAAATTAAAGCTCTCAAAATATGGCGATGCAAAAACTAGTTTTTGCAAAAAAAAGCATCTTTCTGTGTGTGACAGCAGCCAAACATAGAAAAATGATTTTTGGCATTGCTGTAATCGCACCGACCCAAAGAATAAAGTCAACTAATCACTTATATCTAGTGTTGAGCGATACCGTCCGATACTTGAAAGTATCGGTATCGGATAGTATCGGCCGATACCCGAAAAGTATCGGATATCGCCGATACCGATATCCGATACCAATACAAGTCAATGGGACACCAAGTATCGGAAGGTATCCTGATGGTTCCCAGGGTCTGAAGGAGAGGAAACTCTTCTTCAGGCCCTGGGATCCATATTAATGTGTAAAATAAAGAATTGAAATAAAAAATATTGATATATTCACCTCTCCGGCGGCCCCTGGACATCACCGCGGGTAACCGGCAGGCGTCTTTGTTTAAAATGCGCGCGTTTAGGACCTGAGGAATGACGTCGCGGCTTCTGATTGGTCGCGTGCCGCCCATGTGACCGCCACGCGACCAATCAGAAGCCGCGACGTCATTCCTCAGGTCCTAAATTCCTAGAATGAGGAGTTTAGTGCCTGAGAATGACGTCGCGGCTTCTGATTGGTCGCGTGGCGGTCACATGGGCGGCACGCGACCAATCAGAAGCCGCGACGTCATTCCTCAGGTCCTAAACGCGCTCATTCTAGGAATTTAGGACCTGAGGAATGACTTCGCGGCTTCTGATTGGTCGCGTGGCGGTCACATGGGCGGCACGCGACCAATCAGAAGCCGCGACGTCATTCCTCAGGTCCTAAACGCGCTCATTCTAGGAATTTAGGACCTGAGGAATGACGTCGCGGCTTCTGATTGGTTGCGTGGCGGTCACATGGGCGGCACGCGACCAATCAGAAGCCGCGACGTCATTCCTCAGGTCCTAAACGCGCTCATTTTAAACAAAGAAGCCTGCCGGTTACCCGCGGTGATGTCCAGGGGCCGCCGGAGAGGTGAATATATCAATATTTTTTATTTTAATTCTTTATTTTACACCTCACTATGGATCCGATACCCGATATCACAAAAGTATCCGATCTCGGTATCGGAATTCCGATACCGCAAGTATTGGCCGATACCCGATACTTGCGGTATCGGAATGCTCAACACTACTTATATCGCATGAGGAACGGCGTAACAAATAAATAAAACCAATTCTTCACATGCTGTTGATTTAATTATTCTGCCTCCCAAAGATCGCGGTATGGCTTGGTGTACATTTATCCTGAACTATGCGCTTAGCACTTGCACCAGGGTTTCCATGTAAATATCTGAAATATGTGATTCAGGCGGATCCCCTGGCAGAAAATTGTCTATAATGAGGCAGATGGATCCGACGGTGAAAATTTTTGAGGCGTGCATAAAGCGTAGTCAACCATAGTTTTGTGCACTTCTGAAAACAAGGACACTGCTGAACAGAGACCAGATAGAGTCAAGAGTAATTCTGCTGTCTCATTATAGTGAACGGATCTGTCAGGGGTTTCATCTGAATCATGACATTGGGAGATTTAGATGGAAACCCTGATGTAAGTGCTCAGCATAGAGAGCCAGATAAATGTGATCCCAAACATTATGTAAAATGTTCCCAATAAAAGATTAATCTCAATCTACAAAAAAAGAAAGTCTCCATTCAGATCTGTCACCTATCAATGGAAATATAGTGGGCTTCCACGTTACTGGTAGTTGAAAGGCTCTGGAAAGCACTATGGCACCTTACCCCGAAAAGAAATCCTGCAAATTCTGAGCTCCCAAATTCAAATGGCCAGTCCCGTCTCAGCCCCACAGTATGTCTAAACCACATTTAAGGTCCACATGTTTGGCAAGGGTATCATTTCCAAAATGGGGGCATTTGAGGGGGTATTCTGCTCTTCTTGCACTTATGGGCTTTGTATATGAAGTCCACAAAATATCCTAGGCAAATATGCACACCAGGAGGCAAATACCTCTCTGTCTCTCTCAAGTCCCACCATGTGGCTAAGCAGTACTGCACAGTCACGTATGTAATGTGACACATTTTTTGGCCAGCTTTACCTATTTCCCAGTGTGAAAATTTAAAATCTGGGGCTAAACCAAAATTTTTGTGGTAAAAAAAGTATTATTTTTTCTTTACTACCCAATGGTACAAAATTCGGTAACTCACCTGTGCTGTTAATATGATCACTGCATGCGTAGATGAATTAATTGAGAGGTGTAGTTTGTAAAATGGAGTCACTTATGGGGAAATTCTGTTGTTCTAGCACCTCAACGGCTCTCCCAGAGGGTCATGGCACCCACAAACCATAACAGTAAAATCTGCACTATAATATGGCTCTCCTTGGGTATTGTAGGGTATCAGGAGACATTGCACAACAAACTGAGAAGTCGTTTGTTTTTCCTTTTAGCCCTTATAAAAGTTGAAAATGTTGGGCTAAAACAACATTTTAGTTTAAAAAATTTAATTATTCTTTCTTAACCGCCAAATGATATAAATGTCTGTGAGGCACATGCAGTGTCAACATGCTCACTGCACCCCTGGATAAATTCATTGAGAGGTATAGTTTGTAAAATGACGTAACTTATGTGGGGTTTCTGCTGTTCTACTCCTGGGCTCTGCCAATGTGACATGACACCCTCAAAACATTTCAGCAAAATCTGAACTCCAATATGGCGCTTCTTCCCTTCCAAACTTTGCACTGTGCATTAAAATTAGTTTTCAACCACATATAGGATATTGGCGCACTCTGGAGACCTTGCACAAAAAATTGTACTGTGTATTTTCTCCTGTTTCCCTTGTGAAAATAAGAAAATTGGGATTAAAAGAACATTTATGTGGAAAAAGTGTGATTGATCATTTTTAATGCTCTATGCTATAAAATTCAGTGAAGCACCTGGGGATTAATGTGCTCTTCACATATTTAGATATGCCTCGTGAGGGGTCTAATTCTTAAAATGTGGTCAGTTGTGGGGAGTTTCTACTGTTTAGGCAAATCAGGGGCTCTCCATATGTGACATGGTATCTGCTCTCGATTCCAG
This sequence comes from Ranitomeya imitator, assembly GCF_032444005.1. Taxonomy (NCBI): domain Eukaryota; kingdom Metazoa; phylum Chordata; class Amphibia; order Anura; family Dendrobatidae; genus Ranitomeya; species Ranitomeya imitator. Next base: position 198,779,339 of record NC_091285.1, on the reverse strand, counting down.
CCTTTTCTGTGTTCAAAAAGTAAAACTGTGCTCCTTTCCTTCCGAGCCCTGTCATGCATACAAACAGCAGTTTTCACCGACATATGGGGTATCGGCTTACTCGGGAAGCACAGCAAATTTTGTGGTCCATTTTCTCCTGTTACCCTCATGAAAATAAAAAATTGGGACTAAAAGAACATTTTTGTGGGAAAAATGTGGTATTTTTATTTTCACAGCTCTACATTTTTAACTTCTGTGAAGGACCTGTGAATTCAAGGTGCTCACCACACATCTAGATAAGTTCCCTGAGGGGTCTAGTGTCCAAATTGTGGTCATCTGTGGGGGGTTTCCACTCTTTAGGCACATTAGGGGCTTTAAAAATGCGATATGGCATCCGCTCTCGATTCCATCCATTTTTGTGCTTAAAAAATCAAACAGTACTTTTTTCCTTCTGAGCCCTGCGAAGCATTCAAACAGTAGTTTTCCCCCTCATATGGAGCAGCGGCTTACTCAGGACAAACTGCACAATAAATTTGAGGGTCCATTTCCTCACATTACCATTGAGAAAATAAAAAATTTGAGGCTAAAAGAACCTTTTTATTGGAAAAATTTGATTTTTTATTTTCACGGCTCCACGTTATAACTTCTGTGAAGCACCCAGAGGTTGAAGGTATTCACAACAGATCTAGATTCATTCCTTGAGGGGTCTAGTTTCCAAAATTATGTCAGTTGTGTGGGGTTTCCACTGTTTAATCACATCAATGGCTCTCCAAACTCAACATAGCATCCACTAATGATTCCAGCCATTATTGCCTTCAAAAAGTTGAACAGTGCTTTTTCCCTTAGAAGCCCAGCCATGTGCCCAAATTGTAGTTTTCCCCCACATATGGTGTATTGGTGTACTTAGGCGAAATTGCACAACACATTTTCAGGTTCAATTTCTCCTGTTACCTTTGTGAAAATAAAAAAATTTGGGCTAAAGTTAAATTTTGGGGGAAAAAAACGAAATGTTCATTTTTCCTTCTACGTTTCTTTACTTCCTGTGAAGCACCTTAAGGGTTTATAAACTTCTTGAATGTGGATTTGAGGCCTCTGGGTGGTGCAATTTTTAGAATAGTGTCACTTTTGGGTATTTTCTGTGATATAGGCACTCCAAAGTCACTTCAAATGTGAAGTGGTCCCTAAAAAAATGGTTTTATGAATTTTTTATATTAAATGAGAAATTGCTGATAAACTTTCAACCTTTCTAAAGGTACCGTCACACATAACGATATCGTTAACGATATCGTTGCTTTTTGTGACGTAGCAACGATATCGTTAAGGAAATCGTTATGTGTGACAGCGACCAACGATCAGGCCCCTGCTGGGAGACTGTTGGTCGCTGAGGAAAGTCCAGAACTTTATTTCGTCGCTGGACTTCCCGCTGACATCGCTGGATCGGCGTGTGTGACACCGATCCAGCGATGTCTTCACTGGTAACCAGGGTAAACATCGGGTTACTAAGCGCAGGGCCGCGCTTAGTAACCCGATGTTTACCCTGGTTACCAGCGTAAGCATTAAAAAAACAAACACTACATACTTACCTTCAGCTGTCTGTCCCCGGCACTGTGCTTCTCTGCACTCCTCCTGCATCCTGTGTCAGCGCCAGCCAGCCGGAAAGCAGAGCGGTGACGTCACCGCTCTGCTTTCCGGCTGACCAGCGCTGACAGTGCAGAGAAAAGCACAGCGCCGGAGGACAGACACTGAATGTAAGTATGTAGTGTTTGTTTTTTTAACGTTCATGCTGGTAACCAGGGTAAACATCGGGTTACTAAGCGCGGCCCTGCGCTTAGTAACCCGATGTTTACCCTGGTTACCGGGGACCTCGGGATCGTTGGTCGCTGGAGAGCTGTCTGTGTGACAGCTCTCCAGCGACCAAACAGCGACGCTGCAGCGATTGACATCGTTGTCGGTATCGCTGCAGCGTCGCTTAGTGTGACGGTACCTTAACTTCCTAAAAAAAAAAAAGTTTAAAAAATTATGCTGATGTAAACTAGACATGTGGTAAATGTTTTTTTATCAACTATTTTGTGACATAACTCTCTGGTTTAAGGTCATAAGAATTAAAAGTTTGAAAATTGTGATATTTTCAATATTTTCGCCAAATTTCCGATATTTTCACAAATAGAAGTCATATCGAACAAATTTTACCACTGTCACAATGTACAATATATCACGAAAAGACAGTCTCAGAATCAATGGGATTACCTTGTAAAATGACATTGATCAGATTTTAAAAAATGAGGTCCTGTCATTAACCCCTTCCTTAATCCCATGTCGTACTATCCCATCAAGGTGACCTGGGACTTAATTCCCAGGGACGGGATAGTACGTCATAGCGATCGGCCACGCTCACGGACTATTACAGCTGACATCCGGCACTATGTGCCAGGAGTGGTCACGGACCATCCCCCAACAAGTGACTCCATATTGGAAACTAGACCCCCAAGGAACTTATCTATATGTGTTGTGAGAACTTTGAACCCCGAGTTGTTTCACTACAGTTAATAACGCAGAGACATGAAAATAAAAAATCTTTTTTTTTTCCACAAAAATTATCTTTAACACCCAGTTTTGTATTTCCCCAAGGGTAACAGGAGAAATTGGTCCCCAAAAGTTGTTGTCCAATTTGTCCTGAGTACGCTGATACCCCATATGTGGGGGGAACCACCGTTTGGGTGCATGGCAGAGATCGGAAGGGAAGGAGCGCCATTTGGAATGCAGACTTAGATGGATTGGTCTGCAGGCGTCACGTTGCGTTTGCAGAGCCCCTGATGTACCTAAACAGTAGAAACCCCCTACAAGTGACCCCATATTGGAACCTAGACCCCCCAAGGAACTTATCTAGATGTGTTGTGAGAACTTTGAGCCCACAAGTATTTCACTACAGTTTATAACGCAGAGCCGTGAAAATAAAAAAATCATTTTTTTTCCCACAATTTTCCACAATTTTTATTACCCTCCCCCCCCCTCCAATTTTTATTTTCCCAAGGGTAACAAGAGAAATTGGACCCCAGAAGATGTTGTCCAATTTGTCCTGAGTACGCTGATACCCCATATGTTGGGGTAAACCCCTGTTTGGGCGCATGGGAGAGCTCGGAAAGGAAGGAGCACTGTTTTACTTTTTCAACGCAGAATTGGCTGTAATTGAGATCGGATGCCATGTCGCGTTTGGAGAGCCCTGATGTGCCTAAACAGTGGAAACCCCCAATTCTAACTGAAACCCTAACCCAATCACACACCTAATCCCAACCAGACCCCTAACCCCAACCCTAACCACACCCCTAAATCCAACACACCCCTAACCCTAATCCCAACCGTAAATGTAATCCAAACCCTAACCCTAGCTCCAACCCTAACCCCAAACCTAGCCCCAACCCTAACCCTAGCCCCAACCCTAACCCTAGCCCTAACCCTAGCCCCAACCCTAGCCCCAACCCTAACCCTAACCCTAGCCTAACCCTAGCCCTAACCCTAGCCCTAACGGGAAAATGGAAATAAATACATTTTTTTAATTTATGTTTATGTTTCCATAACTAAGGGGCTGATGAAGGGGGGTTTAAATTACTTTTATATCAGTTTTTTTTAGCAGATTTTTATGATTTGCAGCTGTCACACACTAAAAGATGCTTTTTATTGCAAAAAAATTTTTGGGGCGTCTCCACATTTTGAGAGCTATAATTTTTCCATATTTTGGTCCACAGAGTCATGTGAAGTCTTGTTTTTGTGGGACCAGTTGACGTTTTTATTGGCAACATTTTCGGGCACATGACATTTTTTGATCGCTTTTTATTCCGATTTTTGTGAGGCAGAATGAATAAAAACCAGCTATTCATGAATTTCTTTTTGGAGGGGGCGTTTATACTGTTCCGCGTTTGGTAAAATGGATAAAGCAGTTTTATTATTCGGGTCAGTACGATTACAGCGATACCTCATTTATATCATTTTTTATGTTTTGCCGCTTTTATAAGATAAAAACTATTTTAGAGAAAAAAGAATTATTTTTGCATCGCTTCACTCTGAGGACTATAACTTTTTAATTTTTTCGCTGATGATGATGTATGGTGGTTCGTTTTTTGCAGGACAAGATGACGTTTTGAGCGGTACCATTCTTATTTATATCTGTCTTTTTGATCGCGTGCTATTTCACTTTTTGTTCGGCGGTATGATAATAAAGCGTTGTTTTTTGCCTGTTTTTTTTTTACGCTGTTCACTGAAGGGGTTAACTAGTGGGACAGTTTTATAGGTCAGGTTGTTACGGACGCAGCGATACTAAATATGTGTACTTTTATTGTTTTTTTATTATTATTTAGATAAAGGAATGTATTTATGAGAACAATATTTATTTTTTTTTCTTTATTTTGGATTTTTTTTTTTTTTACACACCTAAACATTTGTTTTTTTACTCTATAACATTGCCCCGGGGGGGCATCATGTCAGCGATCTGACATGCAGGGCTGCAGACTTACCAGCTCCTGCTTTGAGCAGGCGCTGGTAAGCCACTTCCCTGCAGGACCCGGATGCAGCCCCGCGGCCATTTTGGATCCGGGGCCTGCAGGGAGGAGACGCTCGGTACAAGGTGAGCACATCGCCTTGTACCGAGGGTCTCAGGGAAGCCTGCAGGGAACCCCCTCCCTGCACGATGCTTCCCTATGCCCCCGGAATGCTGCAATCATGTTTGATCGCAGTATGCTGGGGGTTAATGTGCCGGGGGTCTACTTTCCAAAATGGTGTCACTTGTGGGGGGTTTCAATGTTTAGGCGCATCAGGGGCTCCCCAACGCAACATGGCGTCCCATCTCAATTCCAGCCAATTTTGCATTGAAAAGTCAAATGGCGCTCCTTCCCTTCTGAGCTCTGCCATGCACCCAAACAGTGGTTTACCCCCACATATGGGGTATCGTGGTACTCAGGATAAATTGTGCAACAACTTTTGGCATCCATTTTCTCCTGTTACCCTTGGTAAAATAAAACAAATTGGAGCTGAAGTAAATTTTTTGTGAAAAAAAATTAAATGTTCATTTTTTTTAAACATTCCAAAAATTCCTGTGAAACACCTGAAGGGTTAATAAACTTCTTGAATGTGGTTTTGAGCACCATGGGGGTGCAGTTTTTAGAATGGTGTCACACTTGGTTATTTTCTATTATATAGACCCCTCAAAATGACTTCAAATGTGATGTGGTCCCTAAATAAAATGGTGTTGTAAAAATGAGAAATTGCTGGTCAAATTTTAACCCTTATAACTCCCTAACAAAAAAAAATTTGTTTCCAAAATTGTGCTGATGTAAAGTAAAAATATGGGAAATGTTACTTATTAATTATCTTGTGTGATATATCTCTGTGATTTAAGGGCATAAAAATTCAAAGTTGGAAAATTGTGAAATTTTCAAAATTTTTTGCCAAATTTCCATTTTTTTCACAAATAAACACAGGTAATATCAAAGAAATGTTACTACTATCATGAAGGGCAATATGTCTCGAGAAAACAATGTCAGAATCACTGGGATCTGTTGTAGCGTTCCAGAGTTATAACCTCATAAAGGGACAGTGGTCAGAATTGTAAAAATTGGCCCGATCATTGACGTGCAAACCATCCTCGGGGCTTAAGGGGTTAACCCACAAAATGGCTTGGTGCTTAAGTGGTTAAGCTTATGGCAAGCTGAATGTAGCCATTATGGGAACAAGAATAGTTACCATTACTGTACATGTTGTCACTGGAGAGCATGGTAACTTGTGGTAATTCATAGAAACATTTTAAGCAATGAAAATAGTCTTTACTTTAGATTACAAGTCAAAGCCTTTTATTTTCAAGTATTAATTTCTCTCTTAGCAGTAATGCTTGTTTTAATTATGATCCACATGACAGGGAAATAAAGTGTGATTCACAATGCTCCATTTCAGTCTTAGATTCTAGTGGTCCACTGCTCAACACCATTAATCACAACTTAAGAAGTGAATTTACTAACTTTGAAATAGTTGCCACAGAATAAAGTTCTACAAGAAGGAAAACTGTAAAGAGAATTATTACTGGTGGTTAAAAGTTTATTTATTTTTCATCCACTGTTAAAAGGAACATTTTGAGGGCAATTGATGATTTGCTATTTCTTTAATCTTGTGGTATTCGTTGATGTTTATTGCATCAAATTAGTCTTAAAAATGTAAAAGCCCACATTTGCAGTAAATTAGCAACTTTTTGAAAAACTGCAAATTATTAAACATATAATAACATCTGGCAGCACAATGGCTCAGTGTTAGCACTGCAACCTTGCATCACAGAGGTTCTGTGTTCAAATCCAAACAAGGGCCAAATCTTCAAGGCGTTTTTATGTTCTCCCATGTTTGCGTGGGTTTCCTCTGGGTTCTCCTGTTTCCTACCACTTTCCAAAGACATATTGATAGGGAGTCTAAATTTGAGGCCCAATTGGGACAGTGCCAATATTGTCCGTAAAGCGCTGTGGAATTAATAACGCTACATACAGTGGGGCAAAAAAGTATTTGGTCAGTCAGCAATAGTGCAAGTTCCACCACTTAAAAAGATGAGAGGCGTCTGTAATTTACATCATAGGTAGACCTCAACTATGGAAGACAAACTGAGAAAAAAAAATCCAGAAAATCACATTGTCTGTTTTTTTAACATTTTATTTGCATATTATGGTGGAAAAGAAGTATTTGGTCAGAAACAAAATTTCATCTCAATACTTTGTAATATATCCTTTTTTGGCAATGACAGAGGTCAAACGTTTTCTGTAAGTCTTCACAAGGTTGCCACACACTGTTGTTGGTATGTTGGCCCATTCCTCCATGCAGATCTCCTCTAGAGCAGTGATGTTTTTGGCTTTTCGCTTGGCAACACGGACTTTCAACTCCCTCCAAAGGTTTTCTATAGGGTTGAGATCTGGAGACTGGCTAGGCCACTCCAGGACCTTGAAATGCGTCTTACGAAGCCACTCCTTCGTTGCCCTGGCGGTGTGCTTTGGATCATTGTCATGTTGAAAGACCCAGCCACATTTCATCTTCAATGCCCTTGCTGATGGAAGGAGGTTTGCACTCAAAATCTCACGATACATGGCCCCATTCATTCTTTCATGTACCCGGATCAGTCGTCCTGGCCCCTTTGCAGAGAAACAGCCCCAAAGCATGATGTTTCCACCACCATGCTTTACAGTAGGTATGGTGTTTGATGGATGCAACTCAGTATTCTTTTTCCTCCAAACACGACAAGTTGTGTTTCTACCAAACAGTTCCAGTTTGGTTTCATCAGACCATAGGACATTCTCCCAAAACTCCTCTGGATCATCCAAATGCTCTCTAGCTTAAGCAGTGGGACACGTCTGGCACTGCAGGATCTGAGTCTATGGTGGCGTAGTGTGTTACTTATGGTAGGCCTTGTTACATTGGTCCCAGGTCTCTGCAGTTCATTCACTAGGTCCCCCCGCGTGGTTCTGGGATTTTTGCTCACCGTTCTTGTGATCATTCTGACCCCACGGGGTGGGATTTTGCGTGGAGCCCCAGATCGAGGGAGATTATCAGTGGTCTTGTATGTCTTCCATTTTCTAATTATTGCTCCCACTGTTGATTTCTTCACTCCAAGCTGGTTGGCTATTGCAGATTCAGTCTTCCCAGCCTGGTGCAGGGCTACAATTTTGTTTCTGGCGTCCTTTGACAGCTCTTTGGTCTTCACCATAGTGGAGTTTGGAGTCAGACTGTTTGAGGGTGTGCACAGGTGTCTTTTTATACTGATAACAAGTTTAAACAGGTGCCATTACTACAGGTAATGAGTGGAGGAAAGAGGAGACTCTTAAAGAAGAAGTTACAGGTCTGTGAGAGCCAGAAATCTTGATTGTTTGTTTCTGACAAAATACTTATTTTCCACCATAATATGCAAATAAAATGATAAAAAAACAGACAATGTGATTTTCTGGATTTTTTTTCTCAGTTTGTCTCCCATAGTTGAGGTCTACCTATGATGTAAAATACAGACGCCTCTCATCTTTTTAAGTGATGGAACTTGCACTATTGCTGACTGACTAAATACTTTTTTGCCCCACTGTAAGTAAGATAGATAAATATTTTTTTTTAAAAATGCCCTAAACCATGCCCACAGTGGTAAACTAAGAAAAAAAAGGTGAACACATATAAAAAAAATTAAAAAGGCACAAATGAAAAGAATAAATTGGCACAATCCAAAGAAGGTGCAAAACACCAAAAACTAGACGAAAATAGGAGCAGATGCAATAATAATTAAGGCCCTTTGTGTATTTAAAAGCAAAGTGAAAAGCAGGGATCAGAGTTTTAATTTAGATGCGTACTCAGCATAAGAAGGATTGTACAGTACATATCTGGTGGAGGTTTACAGTCCTGATTACATTTGTAACTAATTTTTTGAATTAATGAACTGTCCTTTTAATATGATGGTTGTTGTTATAGGGCTATGAAGCATATTAAGGTTTCACTTCTTCTACAGTAACTATTTCATCTCTATGTGGACTGTGACTGTCTTGTTGTTTTTGCCCCTCCTGTTTGCTTGTCCCTTACAATAGGGTCATGTAGTTAGCTACTGGCCTTTTGTTTTTATGGTCATGGGTCAGATTTAGAGCCAGTGTTTGTGCTAATGTTGTGCAACCCTTGCATTGTAAATGTCTCCTTACACATCTGGACAGTTGCCCAATGGAGCACCACAGTGTTAGTCCTGTAAAACTAGTCAAATAGCATGTCCTAGCAAAAAAAAAGCACATGCAAAGCACCATTGAGTTCTACCATTTTACAAAACTGTTCAAATATTGTAGCTGATTGAAATCTGATATGGCTACCATAATTGTTTCCCAAAGGGTTGTCTTCTGTTGTTCCTAAACTGCTAGAGCCAATTTTATTGAATAACTTAGCAGTTTTCCTATTCATTTTTGCCATTGTTGCTCTGCCCCTAAAAAAAATATAAATAACTAGATGGCAGCCCGATTCTAAAGAATCGGGAGTCTAGAATCCATATATACTTTATTTATTCAAATGTAAGAATAATACAATTAATAAATAATAGTAAGAAAGAACAAAAATAATAGGCAGTATATGGAGAAAACACCAAACAAAAGTTCAAAATTGGTGTGAAAATGTCACTGAACCACTTCACAACTAAATATATATAGTTTTGGTAAATGGTATTATCATTTTTTTGACGAAATTCGGCAGGAGCTTGAAGAGCAACGTCACTGGGCCCGCCTCCACGCAGTAGAAACATGCTGTGAGGTAAAAATTTAAAAATCACACCAAAATGGCGGGCGGAGTGTGTCACAGTACGGCACATTTCTGATTGGTCGCTCGCAGCAGGCGGCAACCAATCAGACACTGGACACTGTTGACGTCACTTATCTCCGGACATTAGCTCCGGACATTAGCTCCGGACATTATCTCCGCACATTAGCTCCGGACATTACCTCCGGACATTAGCTCCGGACAAAGCCACGGAAGTTGGCACAAATTGCAGGAAGTAGTATTCTAGGCAATTAATCTCCGGACATTAGCTCCGGACATTAGCTCCGGACATTAGCTCCGGACATTAGCTCCGGACAAAGCCACGGAAGTTGGCACAAATTGCAGGAAGTAGTATTCTAGGCAATTATATATTAGATTAAGACAAGTCTAAAGACTCAAAAGAGGAAAACTGAAACATCTACATTACATATATGTAAAATTATTGTTAGCAAAATTTTTTTATTTTTACACCATCAAATTTATATAGACTTTTTTATGCTTTACTGCCTTTACTAGTAGATCTATGACAGGCTAGGGTCACACGACCGTTTTCTCTTACCAGAGCAGTTTTCAGATTATCAGTGGGAGTGCCAGGTGTTGGACCTCCACTGCTCCCATATTGCCAGCCTATCCCATGGGTAAGGTATCAATAGTGAAACTCAGGACACTCTTTTAAAGGATATATAAGAATAAACGCGTGCACAGCCGTTAGAGAGGTGCCAGAGTAGGTTCCAATACCATGAATAATAGCACTGACTTGCGGTGGATACCGCGTCGTCCACTAACCAGGACACGCAGGCTGACCAGGATACCGCCGGACTTATCCCCCTGAGACACTGGCTGTGTTCACCTATATCTATGACCTTAATGAAAACCCATCTTTCAGGTCCACTAACTTCTGTTCACGATCAAATATTGTGACTGATGAAGGTCTGGCTATAGGACCGAAACGTTTCTTCGGTTATTTACCATGGACACCATTAAATCACTTTATCTGATTAAGTTAAGTCTGAGTGCCGAGTTTTTTGCTATTAGGCTGGGATCACACATGCGAGAAACACGTCCATGTCTCGCATGTGAAATCCAAGCTCTGGCACCGGCACTGTGGAGCGGAGCATGCGGCCGCATAGCAACACATGGAGCTGCACGCTCCGCTCTGGAGTGCCGGCACCAGAGCTTGGATTTCACATGCGAGACACGGACGTGTTTCTCGCATGTGTGATCCCGGCCTAATAGCAAAAAACAGTGGTGGGTGTGATTTATGTGTGAATATGGAGGACTACCTGGCAGCAGGTTTACTAGTTCTCTAGTGATGAAGCACTTTGGACTCTGGCATTTGTTACAGCAGTGTCCCTTCTTCTTGCACACAGCAACCACACATTTTTAAAAAGAAATCTGAAAATACAGAAACCACTGGATCATAAGCCAGAGTACATTATCTCCATCTAACTACAGCTAATGGTAGCATCGGGGGTTTTATCTGAATTGCGTTTTTGAGGGATTTTTTAAACTGAAACTCTGAGGTGAGTGCTCAGCGTATAGCGTATAGTTTTTTTTACACAGTTCACCATGTAGTATAAGTGATAAGACAGCTTTATTTTTTGTGTAATTAAAATAACAGCAAAACAGCCGCAGATATACACACATGGTCAAAATTGCTCCTACCCCTCGTTTAATGACAGAAAAACCCACAATGGTCACAGAAATAACTTGAATCTGTCAAAAGTAATAATAAATAAAAATCTATGAAAATGAACAAATGAAAGTCAGACAGTCAGACATTGCTTTTCAACCATGCTTCCACGGAATTTTTAAAAAATAAAAGTCATGAAATAGGCCTGGACAGAAATGATGGTACCCTTAACTTAATATTTTGTTGCACAACCTTTTGAGGCAATCACTGCAATCAAACGATTCCTGTAGCTGTCAATGAGACTTCTGCACCTCTCGACAGATATTTTAGCCCACTCCTCAAGAGCAAACTGCTCCAGTTCTCTCGTGTTTGAAGGTTGCCTTTTCCAGACGGCATGTTTCAGCTCTTTCCAAAGATGCTCAATAGGATTTAGGTCAGGGCTCATAGAGGCCACTTCAGAATAGTCAAATGTTTTCCTCTTAGGCCAGCGTCACACTCAGCGTATGAAAATACGGTCCGTTTTTTACGGCCGTAATATGCACAAATGTCCCAAAGATAGTGATCCGTATGTCATCTGTAGGCAGGGTGTGGCAGCGTATTGTGCACGCCATCCTCCGTATGTAATCCATATGGCATCCGTACTGCGAGATTTTCTTGCAGGCTTGTAAAATGGACATACAATGGATCCATGGCCTCAAATATTTGTTAAAACATATATACTGTATATATATATATATATATATATATATATATACCAGTGAGACATATATATATATATATATATATATATAAATTTATTAATATTCCATACAGCGCTAGATAGCAGAAAAGCCGGTAATTCAATTGCCGGCTTTTGCTATCTCCTTCCCAAACCCGGTTATTGCCCCCCCCTGGCTAAAAACATCTGCCCCCAGCCACCCAGAAAAGGCACATCTGTAAGATGCGCCTATTCTGGCACTTAGCCTCTCTCTTCCCACTCCCCTGTAGCCCTGGGACATGGGGTAATGAAGGGTTAATGTCACCTTGCTATTGTAAGATGACATTAAGCCAGATTAATAATGGAGAGGCGTCAATTATGACACCTATCCATTATTAATCCAATAGTACGAAATCGTTAATAAAACACACACACATTATTACAAAGTATTTTAATGAAATAGACACAGGGTGTTTTCATATTTTATCATACTCTTAATCCACCTGAAGACCCTTGTCACCTGAAACGAAGTTCAAAAAAACAAACAACAATATTCCATACCTTCCGTCGTTCAGTCTTGTCCCACGCTGTAAATCCATCTGAAGGGGTTAAATCATTTTACACCCAGGAGCTCTGCTAATGCAGCTGTGCTCCTGCCTGTAAAACTTGGTGAATAAATGGAATGCAGGGGAATGACCTGTAGTTAGCTCGAGTCGTGGTGATGCGCCCTCTGCTGGATGTCCTCATATGAACTCGAGCGTGGGAAAATATACTGAAAAGTTCCCAGGCTCGAGTTCATATGAGTTCATCCAGCAGAGGGCGCATCACCGCGACTCGAGGTAACTACAGTACATTCCCCTGCATTCCATTCATTCCCCGGGTTTTTACAGCCACGAGCACATGTCGGTCCAGGCCTATTTCATGAGTTTTATTTTTTTAAATATTCTGTGGAAGCATGGTTGAAAAGCAATGTCTGACTTTTATTTGTTCATTTTCATAGATCTTTTATTTATTATTACTTTTGTCAGATTCAAGTTTTCTGTGAAATTTTTCTGTCATTAAACGAGGGGTACCAACAATTTTGACCACGGAGCCCTTGCAGGGTAGATAAAAATGAGGTCAATATGGCCAGTCAGATTACCTGATCAAAGGCAGTGAAAATGAGAGCGGAGCCACAGGAACCCATTCTCCACTTCCTGCCCAGCGTTTTCTCTGTAAGGCCAGTCTCACACGTCCAGATAATTCTGGTACCGGAAAAATCGGTACCGGAATTATCCGTGTCCGTGTGCTTACGTTGAACATCAGTGTGGCACACGAGCGGCAGCCGTGTGCCGATTGAGGACCATATGGACCGTGCAGGAGACAACGCTAGAGTTAAGCGCTGTCCCCTGCGTTCGGTGCTGAAGCCGGTATTCATCCCTTCTTCCCAGCAGCGTTCGCTGAAAAGAAGGAATGAATATTCTTTTTTTTTAATTTATTTTTGTTTTTAAAATAAAGTTGCCGGTAATCTGCCCCCTCCCACCCCCTGTGCGCCCCCCCGCTGGCATTAAAATACTTACCCAGCTCCCTCGGTGCTTACATCTTCTCAGCGTCGCAGCTCTTCCTGTATGAGCGGTCATGTGGTGCCGCTTATTACAGAAATGAATATGCGCCTCCACCCCTATGGGAGGTGGAGCCGCATATTCATCACTGTAATGTGCGGCACCATGTGACCGCTCATACAGGACAAGCAGCAACGATGAGAGGATGTAAGCGCCGAGGAAGCTGGGTAAGTATTTTAATGCCAGCGGGGGGCACACAGGGGGTGGGAGGGGGCAGATTACTGGCAACTTTATTTTAAAAACAAAAATAAATAAATAAATTTAAAAAAAAGAATATTCATTCCTTCATTCCAGCGAACGCTGCTGGAGAGAAGAAATGAATGGGGCTTCAGCACCACACGCGGGGGGGACAGCGCACACGGCACACGGACTGAACACGAACAACATCCGTGTGCGGTACGTGTTTTACACGGACCCATTGACTTTAATGGGTCCGTGTGATCCGTGCGCTCCGACGAACACTGACATGTCTCCGTGTTTTCCAAACGGACACACGGTCCGTGAAAACACGCTGACAAATGCAGAGACACATTGATTTTAATGTGTCTACGTGAGTCAGTGTCTCCGGTACATGTGGAAACTGTCACCTCACGTACCGGAGCCGGAGCCACTGACGTGTGAAACCGGCCTAATACAGGTGCGAGACTTGAATTCCTGTCAAGAAGAGGAAAGCAGATACCTTGTGGGAATGTACAGAGAGGTAAGTGGGTTAGAAGAACTTCAGTGACTTTTAAAACAAGTGGAGGGGGAGGTGTCCATTTAATATGGATTTGAAATTAAGTGGTGTTGGAGGAGGATACTGAGTCCCTGATAGTGTTATATTGAATTGTGGGGTGGGAGAAGATGCTATCAGGGTCTTGCAATGAATAGGGAGATGGTAGAGGATGCTAAGTACCTGATAGCATCCACCCCCACCGCCCATTCATTGGTAGACCCTGATAGCGTCTTGTCACACCCCACAATTCATTACAAAGTGTTTTTATTGTGTTTTTTTGCATTTATTTTTGTTGCAGATTTTGCCCCACTTATTAGTTTGGGTGGAATCTGCTGCAAAAGCGCTGCAAAAATTGACATGCTGCAGATTTAAATCTGTTGTAAAACTGCAAATAAGCAACTCCTGCATGAGACTTCAGGGATTGCGTATGTTTGTATTCAGGGGCATGGTCTGGGATATTTTTTATTCAGGAGAAAAATGTATATATACATTATATGTGACCTTTTTATTTTCACGGCTGCAGTGATCATCGTGGCAAGACAAGTCATGGCTGGAACATGAGCTTTGGACATGTAAAGGTATTGCTGAACATGTCTTATATATATATATAGTTTGGAGTGTGAAATCTTGTTGACAAATTCCCTTTAAGGGGTTAAACAATGAAAACCTGTAGCAGAGCCGATCGGGTTGTGGCAGCTTCTAGTTTCCAAGGGAGACTATTGAAGCATGCCAAAAGTTTAAAAAAAAGTTTTTAAAAGTAGAAAATATATAAAAGTTCAAAACATCCCCTTCGCCCATTCAAAATAAAACAATAAAAAAAAATCAAACATACACATATTTGGTATCACAGCATTCAGAATCACCCGACCTATCAATAAAAAGGGATTAGCCTGATTGCTAAACGGTGTAGCAAGAAATAAACTCCTTTATTACGTTTTTTGGTTGCCGCGACATTACATTAGAATGAATTAATGGGCGATCAAAAGATCGTATCTGCACCAAAATGATATAATAAAAAACATCAGCTCGGCACACAAAAAATAAGCCCTCATCTGACCCGAGATCACGAAAAATGGCATATCGGAAAATGGCACACTTTTTTTAATAAAGTTTGGAATTTTCTTTCACCACTGAGATAAAAAAGTACCTAGACATGTTTGGTGTCTATGAACTCGTAATGACCTGGAGAATCATAAAGGTAGGTCATTTTTTAGCATTTAGTGAACCTAGTAAAAAACCCAAACAAAAAACAATCGTGGGATTTCACTTTTTTTTAAATTTCACTGCACTTGGAATTTTTTTCCTGTTTTCTAGTACACGACATGGTAAAACCAATGGTGTCGTTCAAAAAAAAATAATCCCTCACATGGCCACTTTGACCAAAAAATGCAAAGTTATGGCTTTGGGAAGAAGGGGAGAAAAAAAATGAAAATGCAAAGCCAAAAATACCTTTGGTCATTAAGGGGTTAATGGGTTAAATATAGACACCTTTGTAAAATTGTTTCTTAAATTATGGACAAAAAATACTGGCACATTGAATATAAGAAAGGCAAGTGTGTATTTTAGCATTAGGTAGAGAATAAAAAACAATATTTGGCAATTTCAGCAAATTTTCATTTTTTTCTGATGCTATAAATATTTTATTCCATCTGTCATATCCAATAAAGTAGAAGAGATGAGGTTCTATATTTTGAAAAGTTCAGCAACTACGCAATGTGTCCATAGACAAAGTAAGTGACGACTTAAAAAAGAAACTTGAAATTAGATTATAGGACTTTCCCTGCATCACCAGGGGATGGATTAAAGAGCCATTTTAATTTCCACTTGGACATCTGTATTATTCCAGAGAAAGGAGTAGAGGCGCGTATTGGTAAAGTGTGAAATGCAGTTTTGATTGAAAGAGGAAGCTATTTCAACAGGATTATACCGTGACAGTATAGATTAAACACTACCATATGGTCCACATAGACTTCTATTTCATCCAGGTAACAATGCATTGTTAATTAAGTGGTGATGAAAATTCTAAATGAAAAATAAGGCCACCTGTATGGGTCATAAAGAAAGTCAAGAAAGACAAGATGGTTCAGGCCTTAGTGACACAGAGGCTGTAATCCTGTTTGATCCCTGGCGTCTATTTTCAATGAGATATTTGTGTCTGGACTGTGCCTGCTGTATTAAAACACCTAGTGCAAGAACATTAACCGTATAACGTGCCTAGAATTGTAGAGTTAGGCCCAAGCTACCCTGGATATTTTTGTTGTAGCATGTGTTTGAAATAATTTTGTAAGATTTATTGTTAAATAAATGCCTTTTTTGAGGCATTGATTAACATTATTTTTATTATTTCATAAAATTTAGTTACCTTTATTGGTCAAAAACATACTCATAAAATATTAGTTACTAATATTAGATACTAAAGAGTTTGCAAAAAATCTAATTTTTAGCTTTGGTTTTAGAGGAAACTTTTTATCAGTTTCCAAGAAGGGCCGTCATATCAGAGAGCTACATTTTCTACTGAAATGCTGTGAAAGCTGGCAAAAAGTGGTAGACAGTTAAAACATAACCTTTAACCCCTTTACCCCCAAGGGTGGTTTGCACGTTAATGACCGGGCCAATTTTTACAATTCTGACCACTGTCCATTTATGAGGTTATAACTCTGGAACGCTTCAACAGATCCTGATGATTCTGACAATGTTTTCTCAAGACATATTGTCATTCATGATAGTGGTAAAATTTCTTTGATATTACCTGCGTTTATTTGTGAAAAAATTTCGCAATTTTCCAACTTTGCATTTTTATGCCCTTAAATCACAGAGATATGTCACACAAAATACTTAATAAGTAACATTAACCACATGTCTACTTTACATCAGCACAATTTTGGAACCAAAATTTTTTTTGTTAGGGAGTTATAAGGGTTAAAAGTTGACCAGCAATTTCTCATTTTTACAACACCATTTTTTTTAGGGACCACATCACATTTGAAGTCACTTTGAAGGTTCTATATGATAGGAAACACTCAAATATGACACCATTCTAAAAACTGCACCCCTCAAGGTGCTCAAAACCACATTCAAGAAGTTTATTAACCCTTCAGGTGTTTCACAGGAATTTTTGGAATGTTTAAAAAAAAATGAACATTTAACCTTTTTTCACAAAAAATTTATTTCAGCTCCAATTTGTTTTATTTTACCCAGGGTAACAGGAGAAATTGGACCCCTAAAGTTGTAAAATTTGTCCTGAGTATGCTGATACCCCATATGTGGGGGTAAACCACTGTTTGGGTGCACGGCAGAGCTCGGAAGGGAAGGAGCGCCGTTTGACTTTTCAATGCAAAATTGACTGGAATTGAGATGGGACGCCATGTTGTGTTTGGAGAGCCCCTGATGTGAGCACTTTGAACTACCGAGTGCTTCACAGAAGTTTATAATGCAGAGCCGTAAAAATAAAAAATCATATTTTTTCACAAAAATAAACTTTGCCCCCCAATATTTTATTTTACCAAGGGTAACAGAAGAAACTGGACACCAAAAGTTGTTGTAAAATTTGTCCTAAATACGCTGATACCCAATATGTGGGGGTAAACCACTGTTTGTTTACTTTTTCAATTCAGAATTGGCTGGAATTGAGATCGGACGCCATGTCGCGTTTGGAGAGCCCCTGATGTGCCTAAACAGTGGAAACCCCCAATTCTAACCGAAACCCTAACCCAAACACACCCCTAACCCTAATCCCAACATTAACCCTAACCACACCCCTAACCTTAATCCCAACGATAAATGTAATCCAAACCCTAACTTTAGCACCAACCCTAACTCTAACTTTAACCCCAACCCTAACCCTAACTTTAGCCCCAACCCTAACCCTAACTTTAGCCCCAACCCTACCCTAACCCCAACCCTAACCTCAACCCTAACTGTAGCCCTAACCCTAACTTGAGCCCCAACCCTAACTTTAGCCCCAACCCTAACCCTAACCCTTACTTTAGCCCCAACCCTAACCCTAATGGCAAAATGGAAATAAATCCATTTTTTAAAATTATATTATTTTCCTAACTAAGGCGGTGATGAAGGGGGGGAAGATTTACTTTTATAGTGGGTTTTTTAGCGGATTTTTATGATTGGCAGCCGTCACACACTAAAAGACGCTTTTTATTGCAAAAAATAGTTTTTTGCATCTCCACATTTTGAGAGCTATAATTTTTTCCATATTTTGGTCCACAGAGTCATGTTAGGTCTTGTTTTTTGCGGGACGAGTTGATGTTTTTATTGGTACCATTTTCAGGCATGTGACATTTTTTGATTGCTTTTTATTCCGATTTTTGTGAGGTAGAATGAACAAAAAACAGCTATTCATGAATTTCTTTTAGGGGGGCGCTTATACCATTTCACGTTTGGTAAAATTGGGAAAAAAAAAAAAACGCAAAAAAACCGCAAAAAATCCGCGCAAAAAACGCGCAAATTC
This sequence comes from Ranitomeya imitator, assembly GCF_032444005.1. Classification (NCBI taxonomy): domain Eukaryota; kingdom Metazoa; phylum Chordata; class Amphibia; order Anura; family Dendrobatidae; genus Ranitomeya; species Ranitomeya imitator. Next base: position 198,760,964 of record NC_091285.1, on the reverse strand, counting down.
CGTGAGAAATCCGCGCTGAAAAAAACGCGAATTTCTGGCAGAATTCTCAGGATTTTGTCAGGAAAAAACCTGACGTGTGCACATACCCTAAAGGGTCCAAAAGGTGTCTTTGGCCCATGTGAGAATCTCAGAGATTAGTGGAGTCAAGCTCTACGTTCTGCTGCTTAGATGCAGCCAACTTTGGACCTCATCGTTGTATGCTCATGACACAGCCTTTCTGTATGGATGGCACATTATTATTATTACTAATATTATTATTTATTATTATAGCGCCATTTATTCCATGGCGCTTTACATGTGAGGAGGGGTATATATAATAAAAACAAGTACAATAATCTTGAACAATACAAGTCACAGCTGGTACAGGAGGAGTCTCCTTTACGCAGTAGTTGAGGTGTAATAAAACAGGTGTCCAAGCTCTATTGGGTTCTGCACCCTATCATGATTGGAGCTATTGTAAGCGTATTGTATAGAATTGTCACGCAATGTCACTAATATATTATTGTATATCAAAATGAGAACTTATAACATAGGCCAAGATCAAAACTGAGAACTATAATTATTACTGAATTGCTTGTAGACTGCCTTGGAGATTTAAAAGCTATTCCCATGTGAGAAACATTCAGGGTGGGCCATGTATATGGATACATTTAAATAAAATGGGAATGGTTGGTGATATCCACTTCCTGTTTGTGGCACATTAGTATATGGGAGGGGGAAAACATTTCAAGATGGGTGGTGACCATGGTGGCCATTTTGAAGTCGACCATTCCCATTTTATTTAGGTGTATCCATATACATGGCCCACCCTGTATTGTAAATTCATATGCTATATCATAAAAGTCTGAAAGATGTCTTACTTCTGAAACCTCCTACGATCAGGAGAACGTTGGTTCCTCTGTCAAGGTTGCCTACAGATCTACAATTGCTGCCGTTCCCAATTAGTGCAGCTTACTCTAAATTTGACCAAAGCAGAATATATAGAAGATGAAATTATTCTAGCACTAGCAACTCTTGTTTACTGCATTTATTTGACATTGTCCATCGTGGTGAGGCTGTAATTTCTAAGCAAACAGGAAACCCATCAGGTAATCATGCTCCATATAGCATCAATCTTTTTCTAGGTTACACACTTGAACCTCCCACTGCCATAAAAATGCCTGCACTATACAGATAAGAAGGAACACACATCACCTAATTGTTTCTTTCGGAGACAAATAAACCATTGCTAGGATTTTCTAGTTTGAGAGGCTGCTTGCCAGTCTTTAGGGTCTAGGCTAAATGTTTAGTATTATGTACTGAGATTACAGTGAAACCATCACCGGTGACAGATCTCTACCATGGAGAAAAATTTTGGGTAGTGAAACCTGAGACAGTAGTGACTGAGAATTCATGTCTTCATTAATTCATTAGTCAAAATCTTGAATTTTACCTTAACAATGGGAAATGGGATAAATTGTGTAGAGCAGTACTTGATAGCTTATTTACTTAGTGCTTCCATCTAAAGAAGCAGCTTTTGTCTAAGAAGAAAATATAATATTGAGCATGATCACTCTCAAAATACCATTCATTGCAGGGTGAACTAATTATTTTGGTATTGGTGCATTGGGCCCATGGCCCATGCCAGTTTAACCCCGTTGATCAATTAGATTGTTAATCAATGTGTAGGGCTTAAAAATGCAAGTGATGTGCTCCTCAAATGCATTTTATTAATCCAAATCAAGAGTTTCATGACGAGTAAGGGGCCCGTGACACTTAGTGGTGATTTCTTGTGTTCTTAATGGCTATGGGCTTGCTCAAGGTGAAAATAATAAACTCAGATGACCTCTCCTGCCTCAGTGATCCTTCTTTGCTCCTGTCTTTGACAAACTGCAGCAGTAACGTTACAATTACAGACCACTGCAGCCGATCACTGGGCTCAGAAATGATGTAGAGGAAGTCAGCTTGAAAGATTTGAACCCAGTGATTGGCTGTAACTTTCATAAGTGCTCTAATCATAATGTCAAAACTGCAGCTTGTCAACAAAGATGAGAGCAGCAGTGGAGAGGCATTTCTAGAGCAGGGGAGGGTGAGATAGAGATGAGTTTAATATTAAAACCTACAACAAGCCCATAGTTATTAAAAACCTATACTTAGAAAACCCATTTAAAACGTGACTCTTTAAACACGCTCCGGTGGCCCTCAGTGGGTATTCTGAACTCCAAGGTCCTATCCTAATATGTAGTAGGTGTAATAATAATAATATTAACAAATACCTACAGTTTAGAAATGTTGAACAGTTCTTCTGATTTGCTATGTTGCTTGCACAATGTAGTAGGCCATTGCAGTAGCTTAGGTATCCATGGTTATGAGCACTCACATAGTGACAGTTAAGGTACCTTCACACATAACGATATCGTTAACGATATCGTTGCTTTTTGTGACGTAGCAACGATATCGTTAACTAAATCGTTATGCGTGACAGTGATCAACGATCAGGCCCCTGCTGGGAGATCGTTGGTCGCTGGGGAATGATCAGGACTTTATTTTGTCGCTGGATCACCCACTGAGATCGCTGAATCGGCGTGTGTGACGCCGATTCAGCGATGTCTTCACTGGTAACCAGGGTAAACATCGGGTTACTAAGCGCAGGGCCGCGCTTAGTAACCCGATGTTTACCCTGGTTACCATTGTAAAAGTAAAAAAATAAAACCACTACATACTTACATTCCTGTCACATCCTTCAGCGTCCGCTTCCCTGCGTCCCCCAGTGTCAGCGCCGGCCGGCCGTAAAGCAGAGCACAGCAGTAACGTCACCGCTCTGCTTTCCGGCCAGTGCTTATACAGTGCAGGGAAGCTGACGCTGGGGGACGCGACAGGAATGTAAGTATGTGCTGTTTGTTTTTTTACTTTTACAATGGTAACCAGGGTAAACATCGGGTTACTAAGCGCGGCCCTGCGCTTAGTAACCCGATGTTTACCTTGGTTACCCGGGGACTTCGGCATCGTTGGTCGCTGGAGAGCTGTCTGTGTGACAGCTCTCCAGCGACCACACAACGACTTACCAACGATCACGGCCAGGTCGTATCGCTGATCGTGATCGTTGGTAAATCGTTAAGTGTAACGGTACCTTTAGTTAGCTGTTAGTGATTGTAACCATGGATACCTAAGCTACTGGAAGGCCCTGCACATGGGGTAAGATACATAGATTATCAGGAGAACTATACTACATTTCTAATTGGAGTGCATACAAACAAACCCAGGTGCATCATAAATGCCATTAGGCGGGGGTACTAAGTAGTAACCCGACACATACAAAACAATTCCAACTCCATAAATACTTCAGAATTCAGGAGAAAAACATGAGAGCAACTCGAATTAAGATATGTAGAAAAGGTATACATTTTATTTAGACAAATATTTAAAAAAAATCACACAAAGTGTAGTAAGGATTCAGGATATACAGTATACGGTAGTGTGCACACATAAGTCAAGGAGAAAGTAACAATACCTTCAATGCTACAATAGTTATATGTCGGGTAAGTACTGATATAGTTATAATTATGGCTGCAACCCGCAATAAGCGGTAAGGGCAACAGGTGGGATCTAGCAAATAGCCAAGTGTGGCCCTAATAGGCATAGAATAAGCACATATTGGGCTGTAGTGCAGAGCCCTATATAACTAGCCATACATGCAGAGTAGCATGTGAATAACACTGAGATAGTGTCAGCAAAGCTTACCGCTGTGTGCACAGAAGACCCTCACTAGATGGTGAGTGACCCATTTCTAATTGGAGGTATTTGCCAATATTATTATTTTACACCTACTGCATAGTGGGCTTGGATTTTGGAGATGGCAATACCCCTTTAGTTTAAACTAGCACTTCAAGCATTTTTTTTATTTTGTAGTCGCTTAGCCATAGTTATTATATACTTACTGATCACCTTTTCCTTTCTTTCTCAATGCTGTTCCAGTTCCCTTTGCAGCATGTGACTGCCCATTCGCCTAGCTTCTTTTGTGATAAGTTTAACCAAAAATCATTTACCCATTGCAAACCTATGAGAGCCTTGCGTAGAAGACTCTGTATAATTCATTTGGACATTGGTGTCACATGTCTCAGAAGAGAACCAGAACAAAACTGAAAATTGAAGAAAATTTGAATCGGTAAATATATGTACTGTGCAAATAACTATAGCTACGGGGATAGAAAATTAAAAAAATAATTGGTGTAGTTTACTCTTAAAGCTAGTATCTCAGAAACATTATCTTATCTCTCCTTCTGGACTGATCATTCTCAAAATTCTCAATTCACTGTTAGAATGTGTCTTCTCAGTGAAAACAGATTTTCCCATTACCGAGATAGGAGTTGATAGTTGGCGCCCATGAAGTTCTATGGAGGACTTCATTTCAGAAGAACTTATAGTACAACAGAATGTCTGTCTGTCTGTAGCTCCTCTTCCTCCTCCTAAGTCCATAGAATTTAAAAGGAAGCAACTGTCGTCCTGAATCCCATTGATGGGAAAGTCTGACTTCACTAAATATAGAATTTATATATCATCCATGAAGTAAGAATAAATGATGAGTCCAGGAGGAGAAAGCAGCAGATCTCTCTGATAAGATATATTACAAAGTTATTATTATTATTTATTGTTATAGCGCTATTTAATCCATGGCACTTTACATGTAAGGAGGGGTATACATAATAAAAACAGGTACAATAATCTTAAACAATACAAGTCATAACTGGTACAGGAGGAGTGAGGACCCTGCCCGCGAGGGCTCACAATCTACAAGGGATGGGTGAGGATACAGTAGGCGAGTATAGAGCTGTCATGCAGCGGTTTGGTTGATCGGTGGTTACTGCAGGTTGTAGGCTTGTCGGAAGAGGTGGGTCTTCAGGTTCTTTATTATTAGGTTGCTTATTTTTACGTGCAATATTGATTTATGTAATAAAAATGAAAATGATGGTTACTCTTCACTCCATTAAATGAATTATTTTTTTTGGTCTATTCTATGAAACATCTTTGGCTCCAGGGTTTTTTAGAAAAATGTTTAGTTCCGAGATAATAATGTTTTGTTTCTAAGAAATTGCCCACACAATTCTAGTTGTATATTATTATCCTATTTATGGCTGCTTCGTGATTTTATTGCTGCTAATGAAAATAATAGACTGAAGCAAGAGCGAAACGTTTCACGTATATAACGCAAACATCCGTAGACACCGTCTCAATATCCGAGGGGTAATAAAGCAACATTTAAAGAATGGTCCATAAAATATGACCGCTAGAGTCAACACTGTGAATCCCATATGCATATATCATCCTATACCATTGTCCTCTATTCTTTGCTGATCATATTTTTTTTTTTTCTCTTTGGGCTGCACAGTCATTTATTTAATCTTGGTTTTTATTCCAGCTCAATGTGTGTGTGGGTTTTGGGTGGGCTGTGGAAATTGATTTACGAGTCAACCACTTTCCTCTATTCTTGCCATCTCTCGCTTGAGTGGTTACCAGGCCTAGGCCTTTTCTTTTTCTCAAGGAGAATAAGGTTGTCTATGGAAGAGGTCAGCGTTTCAAATTGCTGGAGTTCAACTGCACAAATGACACAAAACTGACAAGAAAAGACAGGGGATTGGAGGTCAGAGACTGCTGAGGTCCTGGTTATTTTTTTTCCTGCTTTGTGATAGGGCTCCGTAGGAAAATGAATTAAATAACAGGCTTAAGGACCATTGAGGGAGGGCTGAATGCAAATCAAAGATAAGTAGAAGTTTTCTTTCATAAAAGAGGAATTATTTTTTTTTCTACCTTCTCCAGCCCCCCTTTTCATATCTGCACAGGCAATGACTGCATGTTAAACATGATTTAGCAGGCATTATTCTTCGGCCTTTTCATCAGGTTTCTGCAGTGATTGCCTATCTTGGTCTATGATTAATGAGCTGCTGTGCAATTTGGAGGCCATAATGACTCAACAATCCACACACAAACTATATAGTCACATTCCTTTTTCAGATTTGCCAAGCAGTTACCAAGGGGCCCACGGCTGCGGGATTGTTAGAGAGATAACCAAGTATTGCTGCAAATGCCATTCAGCCCTTATCTTTTCCAACATAATGCGTGGCGCTGCCGTCTCCCTTTTTAGATTTGAAGGCCAGATTTTTAGGGCGCTTCTTTATGTGTTTATCCAAACTAGCCATAAAATGAGGAGGGGTTAGCATGTAAAAAGCACTGAGGATCTTCTGCTGATTACGCTGAGGAAATCTTTTCTTTGTTTCGCAAATTTGAATCTGATTAATTGAGGCCCTCATGCTTTTAATGTAATGTGACAGAGGAAAGTTAATCTTTAGAAAACCTTTGGCTCGTACAAAATCAGATGAGCAATGCTGATTTATTAAAAAAAAAAAAAGGGAGAAAAAGAAATTTGCATCTCAAACCTAAATTAGTTTAAATATTCCAGTGACCCAGTTGGTATCGTTTCCATTCCTTGAAGTAACAGCACATCGGATTGCATTGGACTGAATTCACTATAGAATATGAGGTGTACTCTAATTAACAGTAAATTGTAATATTCATTAAAAAGCTAGATTAGTTGTTTTTTTAATGTATGCCAAATATGAAGTTAATTAATAGGGTAACACAAACATAATATTGGCATCAAAAACTGGTTTGTGTCATATTGGTGTGACTGCTGGTTTTTAATGCTGTACGTACATTCACTGTAATATGACGTTCTCATTTACACAGTCATACAGTGGGGCAAAAAAGTATTTAGTCAGTCAGCAATAGTGCAAGTTCCACCACTTAAAAAGATGAGAGGCGTCTGTAATTTACATCATAGGTAGACCTCAACTATGGGAGACAAACTGAGAAAAAAAAATCCAGAAAATCACATTGTCTGTTTTTTTAACATTTTATTTGCATATTATGGTGGAAAATAAGTATTTGGTCAGAAACAAAATTTCATCTCAATACTTTGTAATATATCCTTTGTTGGCAATGACAGAGGTCAAACGTTTTCTGTAAGTCTTCACAAGGTTGCCACACACTGTTGTTGGTATGTTGGCCCATTCCTCCATGCAGATCTCCTCTAGAGCAGTGATGTCTTTGGCTTTTCGCTTGGCAACACAGACTTTCAACTCCCTCCAAAGGTTTTCTATAGGGTTGAGATCTGGAGACTGGCTAGGCCACTCCAGGACCTTGAAATGCTTCTTACGAAGCCACTCCTTCGTTGCCCTGGCGGTGTGCTTTGGATCATTGTCATGTTGAAAGACCCAGCCACGTTTCATCTTCAATGCCCTTGCTGATGGAAGGAGCTTTGCACTCAAAATCTCACGATACATGGCCCCATTCATTCTTTCATGTACCCGGATCAGTCGTCCTGGCCCCTTAGCAGAGAAACAGCCCCAAAGCATGATGTTTCCACCACCATGATTTACAGTAGGTATGGTGTTTGATGGATGCAACTCAGTATTCTTTTTCCTCCAAACACGACAAGTTGTGTTTCTACCAAACAGTTCCAGTTTGGTTTCATCAGACCATAGGACATTCTCCCAAAACTCCTCTGGATCATCCAAATGCTCTCTAGCAAACTTCAGACGGACCTGGACATGTACTGGCTTAAGCAGTGGGACACGTCTGGCACTGCAGGATCTGAGTCCATGGTGGCGTAGTGTGTTACTTATGGTAGGCCTTGTTATATTGGTCCCAGCTCTCTGCAGTTCATTCACTAGGTCCCCCCGCGTGGTTCTGGGATTTTTGCTCACCGTTCTTGTGATCATTCTAACCCCACGGGGTGGGATTTTGCGTGGAGCCCCAGATCGAGGGAGATTATCAGTCGTCTTGTATGTCTTCCATTTTCTAATTATTGCTCCCACTGTTGATTTCTTCACTCCAAGCTGGTTGGCTATTGCAGATTCAGTCTTCCCAGCCTGGCGCAGGGCTACAATTTTGTTTCTGGTGTCCTTTGACAGCTCTTTGGTCTTCACCATAGTGGAGTTTGGAGTCAGACTGTTTGAGGGTGTGCACAGGTGTCTTTTTATACTGATAACAAGTTTAAACAGGTGCCATTACTACAGGTAATGAGTGGAGGAAAGAGGAGACTCTTAAAAAAGAAGTTACAGGTCTGTGAGAGCCAGAAATCTTGATTGTTTGTTTTTGACCAAATACTTATTTTCTACCATAATATGCAAATAAAATGATAAAAAAAACAGACAATGTGATTTTCTGGATTTTTTTTTCTCAGTTTGTCTCCCATAGTTGAGGTCTACCTATGATGTAAATTACAGACGCCTCTCATCTTTTTAAGTGGTGGAACTTGCACTATTGCTGACTGACTAAATACTTTTTTGCCCCACTGTATATGTAACACACTCCACCCCTTATAGTATTTGTGACTACACATTTTTAATATATAGTCACTATATCTACTGGCCTCTGCTTGTTACGTCTGTAAGAGGTCACCGGATCAAAAAGGCTACCTCAAACAGACTTGGCACAGCCACTCCGTGAGAAACCTGGACATCAGTCTGTACAGGGATCTGATCTTACATTGAGATCCAATTGATGGCTTCCACGAAAAGGTTGTGGTCTGGAAGTTTCAATCAGAGGCAGGATAAGTTGCCAAGCAATGTCAAAGTCAAAAAGTCTTGTCAAAGACAAAATCAGGACACAAGCAGGTAGTTAGAATTTGAGCCAGATTCAGAACATGGGGAATACAAAAGACACCTTAGGAGTTGAGTTAGAGAGCCTATGCCAATAGCTGAACATTAACTATTGATTGGCAGCTAGAGTTAATCTGCTGAGAGGTCTTCTCTGTAATAACCAGTAAAGGCTAAGCAAACGGCTGTGAGCTGATATTAGTAGCCTGGAAACCTTTACGGCTATTGGCCCCTTCCCAAATATTAACATTAGCCCACAGCCTTTCCCTCAGCTGATTATGAAAATTACGGGGAACCCCATGCCATTTTTTTCATTTATTTTTTATTTATTAACAAGGATAGTAAAATCAATACCCAAGGTAACTTTAATTCACAGCCTCCGGGTGCTCCAGCAGCTGCAAACACAAGTAAGCTTAACCCCTTTCTGACATCGGAAGTACTATCCCGTCGAGGTGGGGTGGGCCCCCATGACCACGGATGGGATAGTATGTCCAGCGCGATCGGCGGCGCTCACGGGGGGAGCGCGGCCGATCGCGGCCGGGTGTTAGCTGCCTATTGCAGCTGACATCCGGCACTATGTGCCAGGAGCGGTCACGGACCGCCCCCGGCACATTAACCCCTGGCACACCGCGATCAAAGATGATCGTGATGTGCCGGCGGTGCAGGGAAGCATCGCGCATGGAGGGGGCTCCCTGCGGGCTTCCCTGAGCCCCCCGCAGCAACGCGATGTGATCGCGTTGCTGCGAGGGTCTTACCTCCCTCCCTGCTTGCTCCAGGCCCGGATCCAAGATGGCCGCGGATCCGGGTCCTGCAGGGAGGGAGGTGGCTTCCCAGAGCCTGCTCAGAGCAGGCACTGTGAAGCAGCCTGCACTGCTCTCAGATCGGTGATCTGACAGAGTGCTGTGAAAACTGTCAGATCATCGATCTGTGATGTCCCCCCCTGGGACAAAGTAAAAAAGTTAAAAAAAAATTTCCAAATGTGTAAAAAAAAATAAAAAAAAATATTCCTAAATAATGAAAAAAATATATATATTATTCCCATAAATACATTTCTTTATCTAAATAAATAAAAAAAAACAATAAAAGTACATATATTTAGTATCGCCGCGTCCGTAACGGCCCGACCTATAAAACTGGCCCACTAGTTAACCCCTTCAGTAAACACCGTAAGAAAAAAAAAAAAAAAAACAAGGCAAAAAACGACGCTTTATTATCATACCGCCGAACAAAAAGTGGAATAACACGCGATCAAAAGGACACATATAAATAACCATGGTACCGCTGAAAGCGTCATCTTGTCCCGCAAAAAACGAGCCGCCATACAGCATCATCAGCAAAAAAGTAAAAAAGTTATAGTCCTCAGAATAAAGCGATGCCAAAATAATTATTTTTTCTATAAAATAGTTTTTATCGTATAAAAGCGCCAAAACATAAAAAAATGATATAAATGAGGTGTCGCTGTAATCGCACTGACCCGAAGAATAAAACTGCTTTATCAATTTTACCAAACACGGAACGGTATAAACGCCTCCCCCAAAAGAAATTCATGAATAGCTGGTTTTTGGTCATTCTGTCTCACAAAAATCGGAATAAAAAGTGATCAAAAAATGTCACGTGCCCGAAAATGTTACCAATAAAAACGTCAACTCATCCCGAAAAAACAAGACCTCACATGACTCTGTGGACCAAAGTATGGAAAAATTATAGCTCTCAAAATGTGGTAACGCAAAAAATATTTTTTGCAATAAAAAGCGTCTTTCAGTGTGTGACGGCTGCCAATCATAAAAATCCGCTAAAAACCCCACTATAAAAGTAAATCAAATCCCCCTTCATCACCCCCTTAGTTAGGGAAAAATTAAAAAATGTATTTATTTCCATTTTCCCATTAGGGCTAGGGCTAGGGTTAGGGCTAGGGTTAGGGCTAGGGTTAGGGCTAGGGTTAGGGCTAGGGCTACAGTTTGGGTTGGGGCTAAAGTTACGGTTAGGGTTTAGATTACATTTACAGTTGGGAATAGGGTTGGGATTAGGGTTAGGGGTGTGTCAGGGTTAGAGGTGTGGTTAGGGTTACCGTTGGAATTAGGGTTAGGGGAGTGTTTGGATTAGGGTTTCAGTTATAATTGGGGGGTTTCCACTGTTTAGGCACATCAGGGCTCTCCAAAAGCGACATGGCGTCCGATCTCAATTCCAGCCAATTCTGCGTTGAAAAAGTAAAACAGTGCTTCTTCCCTTCCCTGCTCGCCCGTGCGCCCAAACAGGGGTTTACCCCAACATATGGAGTATCAGCGTACTCAGGACAAATAGGACCACAACTGTTGGGGTCCAATTTCTCCTGTTACCCTTGGGAAAATACAAAACTGGGGGTTAAAAAATAATTTTTGTGTGAAAAAAAAGATTTTTTACTTTTACGGCTCTGCGTTATAAACTGTAGTGAAACACTTGGGGGTTCAAAGTTCTCACAACACATCTAGATAAGTTCCCTGGGGGGTCTAGTTTTCAATATGGGGTCACTTGTGGGGGGTTTCTACTGTTTAGGTACATTAGGGGTTCTGCAAACGCAATGTGACGCCTGCAGACCATTCCATCTAAGTCTGCATTCCAAATGGCACTCCTTCCCTTCCGAGCCCTCCCATGCGCCCAAACGGTGGTTTCCCCCAACATATGGGGTATCAGCGTACTTAGGACAAATTGGACAACAACTTTTGGGGTCGAATTTCTCCTCTTACCTTCGGGAAAATACAAAACTGGGGGCTAAAAAATAATGTTGGGGGGAAAGATTTTTTTTTTTAATTTTCACGGCTCTGCGTTACAAACTGTAGTGAAACACTTGGGGGTTCCAAGCTCTCACAACACATCTAGATGAGTTCCTTAGGGGGTCTAGTTTCCAAAATGGTGTCACTTGTGGGGGGTTTCTACTGTTTAGGTACATTAGGGGCTCTGCAAATGCAATGTGACACCTGCAGACCATTCCATCTAAGTCTGCATTCCAAATGGAGCTCCTTCCCTTCCGAGCCCTCCCATGCGCCCAAACAGTGTTTCCCCCCCACATATGGGGTATCAGCGCACTCAGGACAAACTGGACAACAAATTTTGGGGTCCAATTTTTCCTGTTACCCTCGGGAAAATACAAAACTGGGGGCTAAAATATAATTTTTGTAGGAAAAAATTTTTGTTTTATTTTTATGGCTCTCCATTATAAACTTCTGTGAAGCCCTTGGTGGGTCAAAGCGCTCACCACACATCTAGATAAGTTCCTTAGGGGGTCTACTTTCCAAAATGGTGTCACTTGTGAGGGGTTTCTACTGTTTAGGTACATTAGGGGCTCTGCAAACGCAACATGGCGTCTGTTAGGAGTCGAGTTTCCTCTGCTGCACAGGGGGAATCTCGATCCGTGTCTGCTGCGGTCTCCCATTCTGCTTCGGCCGCAGTGGGCTCTGCTCAGCGGAGGCGTCGCTCCCAGCGTCTCGCTGGGACTGATTCTGTGCAAAGGGTTACTGCTGCCTTTTCCGGCTCTCCTGTTGTACCCTGCACTGATCTGCGGCGAGCGGGCTTCCCTGGGACTAAGTCCTTATTTGCACACACTGAGCATGCCCAGGACAGGATCTCCCGTTGGAGATCGAGGGTCACATGCTCAGGTGCTGCAGCACATCCCATTGGTCCTCTTGGCAGGTCCTGAAAGGGCAAAACTTCTGTAGCAGCTTCCTGTGCTGCAACTATATAAACTGCGCATGACCGCACGGCCATGCGCTAGTATTGTCTTGATAATATGTGTGTGTGTTGTGAGTGAAAGTCGCTCTTTAAAATACCCTCCCTATTGTATGACTGTTCGCGGAAGGTGTATGTTTGCTATCTAGCGCCCGACTTATCCAACAGCACGTTACACACATAACAGCGTCTAGTTGCTGTGACCACCTGTACGGCGCCATGCGCTTTCTCTGCGCTTTCCTTACCCAAGCCTGGGTGGTTAGTGGCGTCCGTCAGTGCGGCACTGCATGCACTCTCGTGCCTTTATATACTATCTTAATAGTTTCCTTACACACCCAGTTGCGGTGTTGTGCCAGCAAGTGGTCTAATCGGACTTCAATCCTGTGTTGGGGTTGTGTTCGCTGACTTCTTGCTCGTGCTCTATGTGCGGTACCGCGGTCCTGTGACTCAACAGGATCGCTTCCTTCACGCAGGGTGAAGTTAACCCGTGCGTGTATACTTATAGTACCGTCATATAGTCCGTCTTACTAGCAGCAGGGTTTTTACCTGCACGGTGGACCTCGGACTGCGAACGCAGCTAGTTTCATATCATCTATACTTGGTGCGTTCCGCCAGTCCTTAACAGCGTCTCATCTCAATTCCTGTCAATTTTGCATTGAAAAGTCAAACGGCGCTCCTTCCTTTCCGAGCTCTCCCATCCGCCCAAACAGTGGTTTACCCCCACATATGGGGTATCGGCGTACTCAGGACAAATTGTACAACAACTTTTGGGGTCCATTTTCTTCTCTTACCCTTGGAAAAATAACAAAATTGGGGGCGAAAAGATAATTTTTGTGAAAAAATATGATTTTTTATTTTTACGGTTCTGCATTATAAACTTCTGTGAAGCACTGGGTGGGTCAAAGTGCTCACCACACCTCTAGATAAGTTCCTTAGGGGGTCTACTTTCCAAAATGGTGTCACTTGTGGGGGGTTTCAATGTTTAGGCACATCAGTGTCTCTTCAAACGCAACATGGCGTCCCATCTCAATTCCTGTCAATTTTGCATTGAAAAGTCAAACGGCGCTCCTTCCCTTCCGAGCTCTCCCATCCTCCCAAACAGTGGTTTACCCCCACATATGGGTATCAGCGTACTCAGGACAAATTGTACAACAACTTTTGGGGTCCAATTTCTTCTCTTACCCTTGGAAAAATAAAAAATTGGGGGCGAAAATATAATTTTTGTGAAAAAATATGATTTTTTATTTTTACGGTTCTACATTATAAACTTCTGTGAAGCACTTGGTGGGTCAAAGAGCTCACCACACCTCTAGATAAGTTTCTTAGGGGGTCTACTTTCCAAAATGGTGTCACTTGTGGGGGGTTTCAATGTTTAGGCACATCAGGGGCTCTCCAAACGAAACATGGCGTCCCATCTCAATTCCAGTCAATTTTGCATTGAAAAGTCAAATGGCGCTCCTTCGCTTCCGAGCTGTGCCATGCGCCCAAACAGTGGTTTACCCCCACATGTGGGGTATTGGCGTACTCAGGACAAATTGTACAACAATGTTTGGGGTCCATTTTCTCCTGTTACCCTTGGTAAAATAAAACAAATTGGAGCTGAATTAAATTTTTTGTGAAAAAAAGTTAAATGTTAATTTTTATTTAAACATTCAAAAAATTCCTGTGAAGCACCAGAAGGGTTAATAAACTTCTTGAATGTGGTTTTGAGCACCTTGAGGGGTGTAGTTTTTAGAATGGTGTCACACTTGGGTATTTTCTATCATATAGACCCCTCAAAATGACTTCAAATGAGATGTGGTCCCTAAAAAAAAATGGTGTTGTAGAAATGAGAAATTGCTGGTCAAATTTTCACCCTTATAACTCCCTAACAAAAAAAAATTTTGGTTCCAAAATTGTGCTGATGTAAAGTAGACATGTGGGAAATGTTACTTATTAAGTATTTTGTGTGACATATCTCTGTGATTTAATTGCATAAAAATTCAAATTTGGAAAATTGCGAAATTTTCATAATTTTTGCCAAATTTCCGTTTTTTCACAAATAAACGCAGGTACTATCAAAGAATTTTTACAATTGTCATGAAGTACAATATGTCACGAGAAAACAATGTCAGATTCACTGGGATCCGTTGAAGCGTTCCAGAGTTATAACCTCATAAAGGGACAGTGGTCAGAATTGTAAAAATTGGCCCGGTCATTAACGTGCAAACCACCCTTGGGGGTAAAGGGGTTAAAGTGTCCCTCAAAGTTTCCCTTGAAGTTTACAGGTCTTGCAGCTGTCTGGAGACTTGGTGGCTGTGAACTCTGGTAGCCTTTAAGGTTATCTGAGTTCACAGTCACCTGGTATCATGGTATCTCAAGTGTGGGGCTGATGAATGCCAGAATACCGACTGCTGGACTATCAGTCTATCGTCAGTCCGGCACTTGCACTGCACAGCATGAGAATCTGCTGCTATGAACTCAGGTGACCTTACATTAAGGCTATTTCAGTTCACAGCGGCCCTGCCCTCGTGACATCCGGGCGCTTTGAAGTTAGATAACCTTACTGACATTACCTCAGTTTCCAGAAGCCAGGTTTCAGAGAGTGCAGTTTCAATTAATTTAAATAAATAATTTTAAAAAATGGCGTGGGGTCATCCCTCCATCTTTGATAACCAGACAAGCTAAAACAGACAGGTTGCATCCCTCAGATGTCAGTTTTATCTTGGCTGGTTATCAAAAATAAAGGCATCTCTAATCCATGCATTATTTTTAATTATTTAAATAAATAATTTAAAAAAATGGCATGTGGTTCCTCACATTTATCATCATCCAATCTAAAGCAGACAGCTGGGGGCTGGTATTTTCAGACTCATAGTTGTCCTTGAATATTGGTCCACCCCAGTCTAAAAATATGAGTCCATAGCTGGAGTATATCAGACACTCCTCCATTACTAATCCCTGGGCTTGATGTCATTGCCCATAAAACAGCTGACATCAATCACACAACTATTACCTCATTTGCCACCACACCAAGGAAAGTGAGAAGAGATGGACAAAGCACCAGAATTATTGCATCTAATAGATGCACCTATTCTGGGGCTTCTGTGGGTGGCTATTTTTAGGCTGAGGAGTGCCAATATTCATGGTCCCTTCCCAGTCTGAGAATACTAGCCCCCAGATTTCTTCTCAAGCTTGGCTGGTTGTCAAAAATGGAGTAGACCGCATGCCAGGTGTTACGCTGGTGTCTTGCCACCGATCTATTTTTGATAACCAGCCAAGAAAACGCTGACAGCTGGGGGCTGCAGTCTGCAGCTGTCAGCTTTACCTGCACTGGTTATCAATATTAGAATGGACACTATGCCATTTTTATATTTAATTTATTTATTACACAGGCGCCGGCTGGTGAATACTCTCATCATCATACAATGACGAGGTGTATGATGATGAGAGTAGTACCCTCATCAGCCGAAGCCGATGCCTGTGACAGGCGATTACTTTTTTACTGCCGGTTACAGCTGTTGGCTTACAAGCTGTGATCTGTGTGACAGCGTGGTAACCACAGCGCTCTGACAGGCAGGCGATTCAGAGTTGGTGTTTCAAACACTGACTCACAGATCACAACATGGGAAACACCGGATGTTCGGGCCTCCCATTCATTTAAATGGGGTCCGGATTCGGGTTTGAATTTGGGTACCATTCTGGTACCCGAACCAACTTTATTTTTACTGTTTGGCCAAACCCAATGGACATGAACATCCACGGGTCCTCCCATGACTACATTTTAAGTCTTGGCATATGACATCCAAGTTCACTTGCAGCACAGAATGGATCAATCTTGGAACCAGTGGAATGGCTACTTCTCCAAAATGTCCCAGGAGCAGTTTTTCAACACAATACCTGGATGCATGCTGCTTGTGCTAATGTGGGCAGTCAGCATGTCCTAAACAAGCTATCATGGCCTGTAGTGCCTCCAAGCTTGTCTCCCATCACACACATCTGGAAATCATTCATCGACAATTGTAAAGGGAGCTACCAGCAGCTGATCTTGATGATTAGCATGTCCTAGTGCATTCAGCATTGCAGAATATTTCTCAGACAGCTTTTAATAACCTCATTGATAGCATGTGTGGGTGTGTGTATTTCAGCAAATGTTGCTCTTATTAAGTTTTGAAGTCGAGATGTTTTGAAAATTTTGTTTCCATTTTTTATCATTAACATGTCTATCGCTCCTGTGATTTCCACCATTTTATGATTTTTCCTTCTTGGTGCTGCAATTTAATTGTTTTAACAATTTAAATACCCATAAACATCCATACCCCAAATGTTTAAAAAAATTACTTTGAAGTGTCGTAATGTGAATAGCAGCTGAGGCTATAATTGCTATAATTGAGGTGTTAGGCTGCTTTCACACCTCCGTCGGTACTCGGCCGTCACAAAGCGTCACACATCAGTTTTTTGCCGTCAGGCAGGATCCGGCGAACTTTTGAAAAAATGGATCCTTTGCAAATTGTGAAAAACTGATGCAACGAATCCGTTTTGTTTTTTTTTTAAATTAACCCAGGGATAGAGTTTGGACTTCCTGGTCCAGGGTAAAAAGGAGAGAGAGAAAAAAAACGTCCCTCTGTACGTTTTCTCCGTCCGCCGGAAACAACTTTCTTGATGATCCGGCAAGAAACGGATGAAACGTGTGGCCATCAGGCACAATCCGGCGCTAATACAACTCTATGAGAAAAAAACAGATGCGGCGGAAAAAAAACGGATCTGTTTTTTTCAAAACTTACCAGATTGTGCCTGCCAGCAAAAACCTGATGTGTGAAAGTAGCCTTATTATCGCCTCCTGTATTTTTTGGACAAGATTATATTGTACATTGGGAAATCTTGAATTACAAGCATAGTCACGCATTCCTTCAAATAGGTTATCCAGTGTTCGTTTCAAAAATGTCATCAGAGATTTCAACATTACCCCAACTTAACACAAGAATTAAGAGAGTGGAATATTTCTCATGTTTTTTTTAATTTTGATCTTGTCTAATGCCACTGTTTCCCTTTTGCATTTACTAGGCTTAAAGGGAATCTGTCAGCAGGCTCCCCATTTACAAGACCATAGACAGTGAGGTGCCTAACACAAGAGGGGGTGTGGGACTAGAGATCACAGACTAGCTAGTCAGAGCAAAGATAAGCTCCTGGTGCTAAAATAATCATTGTATGCAAACAAAAACAGGAGCTTGATAAGAGAGGCATTGCTGAAATCTGTGGTTTAGCCCCTACCTCATGCTGTATTCAGATTACATATTAGAAACCTGCTGACAGGTTCCCTTTAAATTACGCTTTGCCCACAGTGGCACAGGAGCTGCAGGCCACAAAGACTGTCATTATTGGTTAGATAATATTCTTACACAATAGATGGTGAAACAATCTAACAAAAGTCGATATGTTCAATGGACATTCATTGAATATGTATAGCTGGAAAGTGTCACATGGTGGGTGCTAAGCACGTTGCTGAATCTATAAGATTGTTGAACCTGATACGGTTCTGCAGGTTTCACCAACATTCATATAATGTTTCGGACCTCCTTAAGCTTTAATCCACATTCCTTATTTTTTTATGCTGGTGATTTTAAAGGTAAGTATTCTTCTCACGGTTCCACACTTTAGTGTGTCTGGGATGCAGTTAGTGACAGCTCAGCTTGGACATCTCTTTCAGCAACTGTTGTTTGAGGAAAACAAGAGGATCAATGGTTGGAAATCCATGGGGCCCATCCTTCTCTCCCGTGACATCATTGATCAGAGGACAGTAGCCCATAGATGTATTAGACTATCTGATGGTACAGTCAACTTTAGTGTGTTATTGAGAGCCTTAAGGTACCTTCACACATAACGATATTGTTAACGATATCGTTGCTATTTGTGACGTAGCAACGATATCGTTAATGAAATCGTTATGTGTGACAGCGACCAACGATCAGGCCCCTGCTGGGAGATCGTTGGTCGCTGAATAAAGTCCAGAACTTTATTTCGTCGCTGGACTCCCTGGAGACATCGCTGGATCGGCGTGTGTGACACCGATCCAGCGATGTCTTCACTGGTAACCAGGGTAAACATCGGGTAACTAAGCGCAGGGCCGCGCTTAGTAACCCGATGTTTAGCCTGGTTACCATGCTAAAAGTAAAAAAAAAAAAACACTACATACTTACCTACCGCTCTCTGTCCTCCAGTGCTGTGCTCTGCACTCCTCCTGTACTGGCTGTGAGCCGGAAAGCAGAGCGGTGACGTCACCGCTCTGCTTTCCGGCTCCCAGCCAGTACAGGAGGAGAGCAGAGAAGCAGAGCGCAGCGCTGGAGGACAGACAGCGGTAGGTAAGTATGTAGTGTTTTTTTTTTTTTACTTTTAGCATGGTAACCAGGGTAAACATCGGGTTACTAAGCGCGGCCCTGCGCTTAGTTACCCGATGTTTACCCTGGTTAACGGCATCGTTGGTCGCTGGAGAGCGGTCTGTGTGACAGCTCTCCAGCGACCAAACAGCGACGCTGCAGCGATCCGGATCGTTGTCGGTATCGCTGCAGCGTCGCTTAATGTGAAGGGGCCATTAAGCTAGGTAGAAAAGCTAGTAGCATCATTGCATATTATTACTACTAGCCAGTCATTCCAGTGACAAAATTGCTTCTCAGTAAATAGAGATAAGGGAGTTTCAAGATCTAAGCTGCCCTTATACCATATGCATTATATTAATTTTGGTAGGATCCATGTACCTTGTAATAGATTGATTTTCTGACTTTACTGATGATAGAAACTAGGATTAGACATTGTTGGATTTTATCATGACCATTCTTTTGTTTGCCTGGAGATAGGCTGTTGACAGATTTGTCTCCAAGCTGCTTGTCAAATGAAAATAAACATGCCAGCATGGGCAAGTGTGCATGTTTGTGGGTCGATGACGGGAACAATTATCTTTTCAAATTACCCCAAGCATATGAACGACTGGCTTGGGTAAGTGTTTATGTGTTTTTAGTAGAGGGAACAAAGTATGCATTGACAGACACCTCTAGCATTGGCTTATCTACAGGAAGATAAATGCTAACTGAATTGTGAGACCCCATACATATTATTTAGTTCATGTGTATGGCATATGAGGGCATTAAAGGTACCGTTACACTTAACGATTTACCAATGATCACGACCAGCGATACGACCTGGCCGTGATGGTTGGTAAGTCGTTGTGTGATCGCTGGAGAGCTGTCACACAGACAGCTCTCCAGCGACCAACGATGCCGAAGTCCCTGGGTAACCAGGGTAAATATCGGGTTACTAAGCGCAGGGCCGCGCTTAGTAACCCGATGTTTACCCTGGTTACCATTGTAAAAGTTAAAAAAAAAACACTACATACTTACATTCCTGTCGCGTCCCCCAGCGTCAGCTTCCCTGCACTGTGTAAGCGCTGGCCGGAAAGCAGAGCGGTGACGTCACCGCTGTGCTCTGCTTTACGGCCGGCCGGCGCTGACACTGCGGGATGCAGGGAAGCTGACACTGAAGGACGTGACAGGAATGTAAGTATGTAGTGTTTTTTTTTTTACTTTTACAATAGTAACCAGGGTAAACATCGGGTTACTAAGCGCGGCCCTGCGCTTAGTAACCCGATGTTTACCCTGGTTACCAGTGAAGACATCGCTGAATCGGCGTCACACACGCCGATCCAGCGATGTCAGCGGGTGATCCAGCGACAAAATAAAGTCCTGATCATTTCCCAGCGACCAACGATCCCCCAGCAGGGGCCTGATCGTTGGTCGCTGTCACACATAACGATTTCGTTAACGATATCGTTGCTACGTCACAAAAAGCAACAATATCGTTAACGATATCGATATGTGTGACGGTACCTTAGGGCAAATTGTTTTGCTGAAGTGAGCTGGTAGGTAATTTGCTCTCTGCTGGAAGCCATGAGCCAGGCACCTTCTACATAAACCCCTAAAAAATGACTTGGGTCCCCTCTATATTTACTAACTAGCAAAGGCTATGCAAACAGCTGCGGGATGATATTAATAGTATAGAAAGGGCCAAGGATATTGGCCCCCTCCTAGACTGAGATAATCATTCTTCACAAGTTCCAGAAATGGCACATCGATAAGATGCACCAATTTTGGTGCTTATCCTTGCTCTTCCCACATGCCCTGGTGAGGTGACAAGTGAGGTAATAGTTGTGGGATTGATGTCAGCTGCTTTATCGCCGCTGACATCAAGTCCACAGTTTAGCAATGGAGAGGCATCTATAAGACACCCCCCATTACTAATCCCATAGTCAAATGTACTAAATACACAGAGTAAAATCCTTAAATTGAAATAAACACACTTTTACTCATTTATTCACCAAAAATTAAATTAAAAAAGCCAAGCTATACTCACCTATCTGCAGATAATCCATTAATAGCCATGTCCCAAGACCATCCGGATGGTTTGGAGAGCAGTCACATCAGTGATGCAACTCCTCTCCACGCCAAGTGGCTCAAACTGAGCAGAGTGTGAGAGGCTCTGCCTGTGACTGACAGTTACATCATTAAGATTACTGTTGGTCACAGGCAGAGTTTCTCATGCTCTGCTCAGTGTATTGCGGCTGACGTGGTGAGCAGTCACAACACTGATATAACTGCTCTCCAAACCATCCGGATCGTCGTGAGACATGGTCTTTAATGGGTTATCGTTGGAAATGTGAGTATAATTTTGCTTTTTTATTATTAATTTTGTTGAATAAATGGGTGAAAGAGGATAGGGAAGTTTTTGTTTCAAATAAAGAACTTTTCTCTGTGTTAAATTTGATTATGGGGTAAGTAATGAGCAGAGATGAGCGAATATTTTAATGTTCGGTACAGATTACAGTTGCCGAATTTGCAATATTCGCCAATTAATTTGTCGAATATTCGCCGAACATAACCAAATGCCTTTCATGTCAATGGGAGGCAAAAACAAACGCATGCACAACACCTTTAAATGGCCCTAAATGATGCCAAAACACATCAAATGAGCGACAGACATCAGGAAAGTGGTCTCAATTTACCCACAGTACAAATTATAGCATGGCACTGCAGAAATCCACCATGCATGAGGTATCGGGGTTTGGGCCAGGATTTACAGCTTTCATTTGAACTTCACAGTAACACGAGGTGGGAGACGGATCGTTGTAGGCCTCCTGTGCTAGAAGCCCTGATACCACATGCAACAGCTCAACCTGCTTTCATGCTCAGCCACACTCAGGTGACACAAGTATCATATAAATTTCATAGACTACTATTGCCAGAAAAATCTAAGGATAGTAACGCGGGTAGTTGACTCCAAGGAAGAGAAGGCCGGACGGTCTTGGAGGCCTACTGCTTAAGGCAACATGCATGAAGGAGACCCAACCAGGAGTCTACACATTTACAAAAATTAATGGCAGACACCAACAAAATGACATCCATTGTAATAGAGTAGAACTAGTATAGTGTAGACCGACACCTCTTCCACTACAGCCAACCCAGCAGATGGACACCGTAACAGGCAATGTGGTGGAACCACTGTGCCGTATCGCTCTGAAAGCCTAGAGGGCCGTAACTAGGTGGCCAACCAAATCCCAACTCTGACAAGTGGCAGCAGGCGAAAACTGAAACCCAAGAAGGGACAAAGAGGTGGCACCAGGTGCTATTCCATGGCTGACCTACAGAAGGTGGCAGCTGACCCCCTACAGTGGGTAAGCTGCTATGGCCCAAAGGAGGGATGAAGAATGCAGGCAGGCACTGTAGGGACTCTGGAGCCAAGGGTGCAGATGGGACCGGCTAAGGAACAGAAAAGCACTGACAGGTAAGAGCAGACAGGTACAGGGTAGACAAGCAGATGGGCAGACCTGGGGAACCTGACAACTAGCAAGCATGCAAGGCAAACTAACAATGTAGCTCAGTCACCTCCATATTGGAGGAGAAGCCTTAAATAGCTGTTGCCAAGCTATAGACTGGGAAAACCTAAGGTTGATGCGGGTGGTCCCTTTAAGAGGGAGGGAGTGCAAGCATAGTGCCAGTCCTACAACTGAACCTTGGTGGACACTGACACATAGGGGGCAGGATGAGAAGGTGGTGTGTGGGAGATACTGAGTGTCCTGTCTGTTAGGTATGAGGAGATCCAACAAAGGGCCAATTCCGTAATGTCAACAGATCAGAAAGTCAGTAGTAAGAAGGAATGGTTCACTGCATCAATGGCAGATGCCAGGAGGAGGACAAACTCATGTCGCTTTCATTTGGCGGTTAGTAGGTCGTTAGTGACTTTAGTCAGGGCAGTTTCAGTGGAATGGTGCAGTCTGAAGCCAGATTATAAGCACTCCCATAGGCGTGGAGTGCATATTCATTACTTTAATGAGCTGTACCATGTGACCGCTGAACACAGAAACAAGCTGCCGGCCCACGCCGGAGACCATCAAAGAAGCAGAGACATACAGAGAGACCACGCCAGGAGGGGGTTAGTATGACAGGGGAGGGTGAGCGATATTCACCTGTCTCCGATCCACCGCCGGGCTCCATCTTCCGCATCCTCTGGCTGTGATGTTCATGTCAGAGGGTGCTATGATATAGTTAGTGCACACCCTCTGCCTGAACAGTCACTGCAGAGACCCTGAAGACACAGCAGCACGCAGAGGTGGAACGGGGACAGGTGAATATCACATGGCTCACCCTCCACTGTGAATATCGCAAGTGCCGGTAGCCTGAGCCAAAGGCAAGACAGACACCATGCATCCAGCGATGAGAGGTGAGTTTCTAATTTTTTTTTATCGCAGCAGCAGCATACGGGGCATATTATTCTATGGGGCACCTTATGGGGCCATCAACCTTTGTGCAGTATTATATGGGGCATAATATTCTATGGAGCATCTTATGGGGCCATCAACGTTTATGGAGCAGCATATGGGGCATATTATTCTATTGAGCATCTTATGGGCCATCAACCTTTGTGCAGCCAGCATTTTATGGGGCATAATATTCTATGGAGCATCTTATGGGGCCATCAACCTTTGTGCAGCATTATATGGGGCATAATATTCTATGGAGCATCTTATGGGGCCATCATTAACCTTTTATGCAGCATTAAAAGGGACATATTTTAATGTGGATTATCTTATGGGGCCCATCATGAACTTTATGGAGCATTATATGGGGCTCCTGATTCAATAAGGATATTCAAAAACACTTAACCTACTGATGTCTCAATTAATTTTACTTTTATTTGTATCTATTTTTATTTTTGAAATTTACCGGTAGCTGCTGCATTTTCCACCCTAGGCTTATACTCGAGTCATTAAGTTTTACCAGTTTTTTGTGGCAAAATTAGTGGTCTCGGCTTATACGCGGGTCGGCTTATTCTCGAGTATATACGGTATCTTAAAACAAATAAACTCAATTAGAAAATATTATTAACAAGATGCCTCTTGTGTGAGGTAAGAACTGCCAGAAAGAACCGCATTTATATTATTTTAGCATAAATGTCCATGTGGACCATGTTGAACGGAATCCCATTCACATATCCTTAGTACTACATAAGAAAAAATCCCAAACTTGGATGGTGTACTCAGCAGTCTCTTTTTGAGACATCGGCATGAAAAAAGGGGTACAAGTGCACAAATATATATATTAACAATATCTGCCAAAAGATCCCGTATTTTAAATATTACATGCATACGTTAAAATCCTTTGAAACTTCCTTTGAAAATGATGTATAAATGACTTAGAGAATTTCTCGATGTAACGCTCATGTTAAAATCGCATTGCAGTCGGACAGCAATCTCACTGCATTTGGATATAAATCGGATGCTAGGTGTGAAAAATCGTATTGAACTCACATGAAAAACCCACTACACTTGCATTACACTCGTCCGACTCTCCTGCATCAAAATCGGACCGATTTTAAAATCGCTAGTGTGACTGCAGACTCCAGCGTAAGGCTGGAGACACACTAGTGAGTTTAAAATCGGTCCAATTTTGATGCAGGAGAGTCGGACGAGTGTAATGCAAGTGTCAAGTGAGTGTAATGCGTTATTTATGCAAGTACAATATGATTTTTCACACCTAGCATCCGATTTACATCAAAATGCAATGAGATTGCTATCTGATTGCAATGCGATTTTAGCATGAGCTTTTACATACAGCAATTCTCTGTCATTTACATATCATTTTCAAATGAAATATTCTTCAAAACACACACACACATACATTTATATATATTTTAGATACAGTTCAGGCATACAGTATACTCACACTGACTGGTTAGAATAGAATAAAAAGATATTTACACATAGAATAGATGTGTGTGTGTGTGTATGTATATGTATATATATATATATATATATATATACATACATATATATGTGTGTCATTGACATATATATATATATATATATATATATATATATTAGTATTTTCTGGCGTATTAGGGTATGTTCACACGTTCCTGATTTCCATCCTTTTTTTTTCAGGACTGTTTTTTAAAAAACTGCAGCTCTTGGCAGAAAACGCAGGTCCTTTTTTTGGTCCTTTTTTGGTCCTTTTTTGATGCGTTTTTTGATACGTTTTTTGATGCGTTTTTTGATGCGTTTTTTGATGCAGTTTTCTAGCCAGAGTCTGTGTGTTTTCTAGGAATTTTTTTAGGGTTAAAATGGATGAAAATACCCTAACCCTACCCCTAACCCTAACCCTAACCCTACCCCTAACCCTACCCCTACCCCTACCCCTATTCTAACCTTAGTGAAAAAAAAAAAAAAAATTCTTTATTTTTTTTATTGTCCCTACCTATGGGGGTGACAAAGGGGGGGGGGGGGGGTCATTTACTATTTTTTTTATTTTGATCACTGAGATAGGTTATATCTCAGTGATCAAAATGCACTTTGTAACGAATCTGCCGGCCGGCAGATTCGGCGGGCGCACTGCGCATGCGCCCGCCATTTTGCAAGATGGCGGCGCCCAGGGAGAAGACGACCGGACGGACACCGGGAGGCCGGGTAAGTATAAGGGGGGGAGATTAGGGCACGGGGGGGCATCGGAGCACGGGGGGGTGACATCGGAGCACGGGGGAGGGGCATCGGAGCATGGGGGGGTGGGATCGGGACAGCCACACTCCACCCACGCACTTCCGCCCGCTTCCCCGCACTTCCTGCTGCAGCGGTTCTGCACCACGAACCGCAATAAAACCCGCAGATCTATTTTTGATCTGCGGGTTTTACTGCGGGTTTGACCTCACAATGGAGGTCTATGGGTGCAGAACCGCTGCTGTTTTACAAAAAGAAGTGACATGGTACTTCTTTTTTACCGCAGCTAATCAGTGCGGTTTTTTTTTTTCAATTCAGGACCATGTGCACAGTGGGTCCTGTTTTCCATAGGGTACAGTGTACTGTACCCTGCATGGAAAACAGCCGCGGAACCACAGCGGCAAAACCGCTGCGTTTCCGCGGTAAAAAACGCACTGTGTGAACATGGCCTAAGACTACTTTTTAACCCCTGAAAATCTTCTCAAAAGTCGGGTATCGTCTTATACGCCAGGTGTCGTCTTATAGGGCAGGTGCGGAGTAATCTGCGGTCGCCGCATATTGTGGGGGGAGCGACCCCAATGACGAGGTGAGGGGGCACCTCACCGGGAAGGTGTAAGTGAAGCAGAGGCAGAGAAGGAGATAATAAGATACAAGGGTGAGCCAGATTAATGAAAGAGGAGTGTTTTTCTAGGCACAGCACCGCTCTCTCTCTTTTTTGCATAACCCTGGCATCCCAGACGCTGACAGTTTGCTTCACTTACACCTTCCTGGTGAGGCGCTCCCTCACCTCGTCATCGGGAACACTCCCCCCCCACTATATACGTCGACCGCAAATTGCTCCGCACCCACCCTATAAGACGACACCCGGCATATAAGACAACCCCCGACTTTTGAGAAGATTTTATATTTTAACTGGAAAAGTTGGGGGTCGTTTTATACGCCCAGTCGTCTTATACGCCAGAAAATAAGGTATATATATATATATTGCAGAAAGATAGAAGAAAGGCCGGTAATTCATCTGCCGGCTTCTGTAAAATCACTGCAGAAGCCGACAGAATAGAAGATTGAATTAAGGCTTGCAAGAGATGTCAAAAGCAATGAAAAAGGATTCGGGGGAAATGTTAAAAGTAAAAGAAAAGTCAAAGAAGCTATAGGATTTTTACAGCATGAAAATGATGAAATGGTAAGAAAGGATATTGACAAGGCCGAACTTTTAAATTCCTATTTTGCATCTGTTTTCTCTCAGAAAGGAAAAGTAACATCAACTGATCTTCACTGTGCTAGGGCTAGCGGAACGCACCAAATAATAAGATAGATTAAGGTGCGTTCGCAGCCCGGGATCCACCGTGCAGAGATGGAACCTGCTGCCAAGTAATGACGGACTATGTGGCGGTACAATGTGAAAACACACACAGGTTAACTTCCCCACCCTGTGTGAAGGAAGTTAAGTCACAGGGCCGTGGTACCGCACACAAGAGCGCAAGGAAGGAGTCACCAAGCTCAGTCCCAAGACTTGGGATCCGAGTCCGACTAGACTACTTGCGCTCGACACCGCTAATGGGGTGTCAGCATAACCAAAGTAATAATAGAAGATGCACGAGAGTGCATGCGGTGCCGCACTGGCGGACGCCACTAACCACCCAGGCTTGGGTCAGGAAAGCGCTGTGAAAGCGCACGGTGCCGCACTGGCGGTCACAGCAATTAGATGCTGTATGGTGTGTAACGTGCTGGTAGCAAGTCGGGCGCTAGATAGCAATCACCCACCTTCCGCGAACAGTCATACAATAGGAAGGGGATTTTAATGAACGACTTTCACTCACAACACACACACGTTAACAAATGTACACTAGCGCATGGCCGTGCAGTCATGCGCAGCTTATATAGCTGGAGAACGTTCAGTACCTTCCAATAAAGGACCAATGGGAACCGCTGCAATATCTGAGCATGTGACCCTCGATCTCCAATGGGAGATCTCACCCTGGGCATGCTCAGAAGGGAAAAAGCAGGACTTAGATCCCAAAAAGTCTGCTCGCCGCTGCCCAGCACTGGCTTCAATGGCAGAAGCAGGCAAAGCAGCAGTAATCCTATGCACAGAGTGAGACTGAGCAAGACGCTGGGAATGACGTCTCCGCTGAGCAGACTCCACTGCGGCCGGAAAAGAATGGGAGACCGCAGCAAAGATGGTTCGAGATTCCCCCGTGCAGAGGTGGGAACTCGACACCTAACACACTGTTCTATTAAAGAAATTGAAGAATCCAGGATATCTATAAACATAAAGATAGTGAGGAAAGACTTAGCTAACATAAATGAATTCAAGTCTCCAGGTCCAGATGAATTACACTCCAGAGTACTGAAAGAGATAGCAGAAGAAATTTTTGAACCACTCTCCATAATCTTTGAAAATTCTTGGAGAACAGGAGAAGTCCCAGAAGACTGGAGAAGAGCAAATGTTCCTATCTTCAAAAAGAAGAAAAAGGTGAACCCAGAGAATTATAAGCTGGTGAGTTTGACTTCTATACCAGGAAAGATCTTTGAACAAATTATTAAACAACATGTATGTAAGTATCTGGATAAGAATGAAGCGATTAACCAGAGTCAGCATGGGTTTGTAACTAATAAGTCATGTCAGACTAACTTAATTTCCTTCTATGACAGAATCACTGACTGGGTGGATCAGCAAAATTCTGTAGATATAGTATAGCTTGACTTCAACATAGCATTGGACAAAGTATCTCACACCATCCTTATTGAAAAAGTGACTAAGTATGGAATGGACAAGGCAACTGTTAGATGGATTCATATCTGGCTTTGTGATCGGACCCAAAGAGCGGTCGTGAATGGCTGCACATCCAGTTTGAAGAATGTCTCAAATGCGGCACTACAGGGTTCTGTCCTGGGCCCTGTATTGTTCAACATCTTTATCAATGATTTATATGAAGGAATTGAGGATACACTGATTAAATTTGCTGATGACACAATGCTAGGAGGGATAGATAATACTAAAGAAGAGAGAGAGGATTCAAAAAGATATAAATAAACTGGAACAGTGGGCAACAACTAACAGAATGATTTTTAACAGGGAAAAATGCAAAGTATTATATCTGGGCAAAAAAAAGGAAAAAGCACATACAGGATGGGAGGAATAGGGATAAGAAACAGCATATGTGAAAAAGACTTGGGAATACTAATAGATCATAAACTGAACATGAGTCAAAACTGTGATGCAGCAGCAAAAAAGACAAATGCAATTCTGGGATGTATTAACAAAAGCATACAGTCTAGATCACGTGAAGTCATTATCCCCCTCTACTCCTCTTTGGTCAGACCTCATCTGGAATACTGTATCCAGTTTTGGGCACAACATTTTTAAAAAGACATCAACCAACTCGAGCAAGCTCAGAGAAGAGTGACCAGAATGTGATCAGTCTGCAAACCATGTCCTATGAGGAACAGTTGCAGGATTTGGGAATGTTTAGCTTGCAAAAAGAATACTGAGAGGAGACTTAATAGCTGTCTTCAAATATCTCAAAGGCTGTCACATCGTAGAAGAATCATCTTTATTCTCATTTGCACAAGGAATGACTAGAAACTGAATGGGAGGAGACACAGATTAGATATTAGAAAAAACTTTTTGACAGGGAGATCAATGTGTGAAACAGGCTGCCACAAAAGGTGGTGAGTTCTTCTTCCATGGAAGTCTTCAAGCAGAGGCTGGACAGGTATCTGTCTGGGATGATTTAGTGAATCCTGCTTTGAGCAGTGGGTTGGACCAGATGACCCCGGAGGTCCCTTCCAACTCTACCATTCTATGAAGAGATTGATTAAAGACAGTAAATACAAATAGAATAGGTAGATATGTAAATGTCAGTGATAAATACAATTAGTACAGTGTGTGTGCAAATTCCTGGACATGTGTTTAATTAATAAAAGATTATTTTATGGAAAAAAAGGGCGTGGGCTCCTGCGCAATTTTTGCCACCAGCAGAGGGAAAGCAAACGACTGGGGCAGATGTTCATAGCCTGGTAAGGGGGTAATACCCATGGAGCTTCCAAGGCTATTAATATCAGCTCACAACAACTGTATACTTAGCCTTTACTGTTTATTAAAATGGTGAACCCAGCACTCAACTTAAAGGGAACCTGTCACCTGAATTTGGCGGGACCAGTTTTGGGTCATATGGGCGGGGTTTTTGGGTGTTTGATTCACCCTTTCCTTACCCGCTGGCTGCATGCTGGCTGCAATATTGGATTGAAGTTCATTCTCTGTCCTCCATAGTACACGCCTGCACAAGGCAAGATTGCTTTGTGCAGGCGTGTACTATGGAGGACAGAGAATGAACTTCAATCCAATATTGCAGCCAGCATGCAGCCAGCGGGTAAGGAAAGGGTGAATCAAACACCCGAAAACCCCGCCCATATGACCCAAAACCAGTCCCGCCAATTTCAGGTGACAGAGTCCCTTTAAGTGTATGTTGCAGCGAAGTTTATTGTAGCAGTAACAGAAAAACGTTTCGGTCCGTGGCGACCTTCATGAGTTACGTAATATTCAATAGCAAAGGTAGACTGTGGATACGTAGTGCCCTTCAAATGAGGCAAATAGAGAACTTCTAGTGCAGTAAAGTTTGCTGTGCAAGAGAATGAATGAAGGTAGTACCTAGAGCCAACGTGCTCACTGACGCGGTGTTCACTGCTCGCGTTGAAAAACTGCGTCCGCTGCTCACGTTTGGCACAATTTCCCCAACGTCCGTCGGTACGTCGCGCCGACGCTTTGTGACGGCTGAGTACCGATGGAAGTGTGAAAGAAGCCTAACAACAGCTCAGATTAGAGACCAGGTCAATGCCACACAGAGTTCTAGCAGCAGACACATCTCTACAACAACTGTTAAGAGGAGACTTTGTGCAGCAGGCCTTCATGGTAAAATAGCTGCTAGGAAACCACTGCTAAGGACAGGCAACAAGCAGAAGAGGCTTGTTTGGGCTAAAGAAAACAAGGAATGGACATTAGACCAGTGGAAATCTGTGCTTTGGTCTGATGAGTCCAAATTTGAGATCTTTGGTTCCAACCACAGAGTCTTTGTGTGATGCAGAAAAGGTGAACAGATGGACTCTACATGCCTGGTTCCCACCGTGAAGCATGAAGGAAAAGGTGTGATGGTGTGGGGGGTGCTTTACTGGTGACACTGTTGGGGATTTATTCAAAATTGAAGGCATACTGAACCAGCATGGCTACCACAGCATCTTCCAGCGGCATGCTATTCCATCCGGTTTGCATTTAGTTGGACCATCATTTATTTTTCAACAGGACAATGACCCCAAACACACATCCAGGCTGTGTAAGGGCTATTTGGCCAAGAAGGAGAGTGATGGGGTGCTACGCCATATGACCTGTGTTGTGGATTCTGTTTTTGGGCTCCCTCTGGTGGTTACAGATGGTACTGGGTGACTTGTGTTCTCTGCGGTCTCTGGTGTCCACCTGTTCTATCAGGATATGGGAGTTTCCTATTTAACCTGGCTTTCTTGTCATTTCCTCGCCGGCTATCAATGTAATCAGTGTGTCTTGTTACCTCTGCTTCCCGCTTCTGTATTCTTCTGGACAAGCTAAGTTTTTGATTTTCCTGTTCCACGTTTTGCTTAATTTTTGTCTTAGTCCAGCTTGCAGATATGTGATTCCTTTTTGCTGGTTGCTCTAGTGGGCTGATATTACTCCTCATGTTCCATGAGTTGGAACATGAGTTCAAGTAATTTCAGGATGGTTTTTTGTAGGGTTTTTCGCTGACCGCGCAGTTCACTTTTGTATCCTCTGCTATCTAGCTTTAGCGGGCCTCATTTTGCTGAATCTGTTTTCATAACTACGTATGTGCTTTCCTCTCATTTCACCGTCATTACATGTGGGGGGCTGCTATTTCTGTGGGGTGTTTCTCTGGAGGCAAGAGAGGTCTGTATTTCTTCTAATAGGGAAAGTTAGTTCTTCGGCTGGCGCGAGACGTCTAGGAATCATCGTAGGCACGTTCCCCGGCTACAGCTAGTTGTGTGTTGAGGTTCAGGATCGCGGTCAGCTCAGTTTCCATCACCCTAGAGCTTGTTTTGTTTTTTGTGCTTGTCCTTTTGTGATCCCCTGCCATTGGGATCATGACAGTATAGCCGGTCTAAAAATGGGTTGTGTTTTTATTGTGGTGATTCAGCTCATGTTATATCAGCATGCTCTAAACGCACAAAAAAGGTTGATAAGTCTGTTGCCATTAGTACTTTACAGTCTAAGTTCATTCTGTCTGTGACTCTGATTTGTTCATTATCAGCCATTTCCGTCGATGCCTATGTGGATTCAGGCGCTGCCCTGAGTCTTATGGATTGGTCATTTGCCAACCGCTGTGGGTTTAGTCTGGAGCCTCTGGAAGTCCCTATTCCTTTGAAAGGAATTGACTCTACACCTTTGGCTATGAATAAACCTCAGTACTGGACACAAGTGACCATGCGTATGACTCCCGTTCATCAGGAGGTGATTCGCTTCCTGGTACTGTATAATTTACATGATGTCTTAGTGCTTGGTCTGCCATGGTTACAAACTCATAACCCAGTCTTGGACTGGAAAACGATGTCTGTGTTAAGCTGGGGATGTCAGGGGGTTCATGATGATGCACCTCCGATTTCTATCGCTTCATCTACTCCTTCTGAGGTTCCGGTATTTTTGTCTGATTATCGGGATGTTTTTGAGGAGCCTAAGCTCAATTCGCTTCCTCCTCACAGGGATTGCGATTGTGCTATAGATTTGATTCCTGGCAGTAAATTTCCTAAAGGTCGTTTGTTCAATCTGTCAGTGCCAGAGCATACTGCTATGCGGGATTATGTTAAGGAGTCCTTGGAAAAGGGACATATCTGTCCATCTTCGTCCCCTTTGGGAGCAGGTTTTTTTTTTGTGGCCAAAAAAGATGGTTCCTTGAGGCCTTGTATAGATTACCGTCTTTTGAATAAGATTACAGTTAAATATCAGTATCCTTTGCCATTGTTGACTGATTTGTTCGCTCGCATTAAGGGGGCTAAATGGTTCACTAAGATTGATCTTCGGGGTGCGTATAATCTTGTGCGGATAAAGCAGGGTGATGAGTGGAAAACCGCATTTAATACGCCTGAGGGCCATTTTGAGTATTTGGTGATGCCTTTTGGACTTTCTAATGCTCCTTCTGTCTTCCAGTCCTTTATGCACGATATTTTCCGTGAATATCTGAATAAATTTATGATTGTGTATTTGGATGATGTTTTGGTTTTTTCGGATGACTGGGAGTCCCATGTTCAGCAGGTCAGGAAGGTGTTTCAGGTCCTGCGGGCCAATTCTTTGTTTGTAAAAGGTTCAAAGTGTCTCTTTGGAGTCCAGAAGATTTCTTTTTTGGGGTATATTTTTTCCCCTTCTACTATTGAGATGGATCCCGTCAAGGTTCAGGCTATTTGTGACTGGACGCAGCCTACATCTCTTAAGAGTCTACAGAAGTTCTTGGGCTTTGCTAATTTTTATCGTCGTTTCATAACTAATTTTTCTAGTGTTGTTAAGCCTTTGACGGATTTGACTAAGAAGGGTGCTGATGTTGCTGATTGGTCTCCTGCGGCTGTGGAGGCCTTTCAGGAACTTAAGCGCCGGTTTTCTTCTGCTCCTGTGTTGCGTCAGCCAGATGTTTCGCTTCCTTTTCAGGTTGAGGTTGATGCTTCCGAGATTGGAGCGGGGGCGGTTTTGTCACAGAGAAGCTCCGATTGCTCGGTGATGAAGCCATGTGCGTTCTTTTCTAGAAAGTTTTCGCCCACTGAGCGGAATTATGATGTTGGTAATCGGGAGCTTTTGGCCATGAAGTGGGCATTTGAGGAGTGGCGTCATTGGCTTGAGGGTGCTAGACATCGTGTGGTGGTCTTGACTGATCACAAAAATCTGATTTACCTTGAGTCTGCCAAGCGTCTGAATCCTAGACAGGCTCGTTGGTCACTGTTTTTCTCCCGTTTCGATTTTGTGGTTTCATACCTGCCAGGTTCAAAGAATGTGAAGGCGGATGCTCTTTCTAGGAGTTTTGTGCCTGACTCCCCTGGAAATTCTGAGCCCACTGGTATCCTTAGGGATGGGGTGATTTTGTCGGCTGTCTCCCCAGACTTGCGACGTGCTTTGCAGGAGTTTCAGGCGGATAAACCTGATCGTTGTCCGCCTGAAAGACTGTTTGTTCCGGATAATTGGACCAGTAGAGTCATCTCCGAGGTCCATTCTTCTGCGTTGGCAGGTCATCCTGGAATATTTGGTACTAGAGACTTGGTGGCCAGGTCTTTTTGGTGGCCATCCTTGTCGAGGGATGTGCGTTCTTTTGTGCAGTCTTGTGAAGTTTGCGCTCGGGCTAAGCCTTGCTGTTCTCGGGCCAGTGGATTGTTGTCACCTTTGCCTATCCCGAAGAGGCCTTGGACGCACATTTCCATGGACTTTATTTCGGATCTCCCTGTCTCTCAAAAAATGTCCGTCATCTGGGTTGTGTGTGACCGCTTTTCTAAGATGGTTCATCTGGTACCCTTGCCTAAGTTGCCTTCCTCCTCTGAGTTCGTCCCTCTGTTTTTTCAGAACGTGGTTCGTTTGCATGGGATTCCGGAGAACATCGTTTCTGACAGGGGATCCCAGTTTGTGTCTAGATTTTGGCGGACGTTCTGTGCTAAGATGGGCATTGATTTGTCCTTTTCATCTGCATTCCATCCTCAGACGAATGGCCAGACGGAACGAACTAATCAGACCTTGGAAACTTATTTAAGGTGTTTTGTTTCTGCTGATCAAGATGACTGGGTTACCTTTTTGCCGCTTGCCGAATTTGCCCTTAATAATCGGGCTAGTTCTGCTACCTTGGTTTCTCCTTTCTTTTGTAATTCGGGGTTTCATCCTCGTTTTTCCTCTGGTCAGGTGGAGCCTTCTGATTGTCCTGGAGTGGACATGGTGGTGGATAGGTTGCATCAGATTTGGAGTCATGTGGTGGACAATTTGAAGTTGTCCCAGGAGAGGGCTCAGCAGTTTGCTAATCGCCGTCGCCGCGTGGGTCCTTGACTTCGTGTTGGGGACTTGGTGTGGTTGTCTTCTCGTTTTGTTTCTATGAAGGTCTCTTCTCCTAAGTTCAAGCCTCGGTTCATCAGTCCCTATAGGATCTTGGAAATTCTTAACCCTGTGTCGTTTCGTTTGGATCTCCCGGCATCGTTTGCTATTCATAATGTGTTCCATCGGTCGTTGTTGCGGAAGTATGAGGTACCTGTTGTTCCTTCGCTTGAGCCTCCTGCTCCGGTGTTGGTGGAGGGAGAATTGGAGTATGTTGTGGAGAAGATCTTGGATTCTCGTGTTTCCAGACGGAAACTCCAATATTTGGTCAAGTTATGGTCAGGAGTAGGGTTGAGCGACCTTGACTTTTTTAGGGTCGAGCCGGGTTTCGCGAAACCCGACTATCTCAAAAGTCGAGTCGAGTGAAATCGGCCGATTATGGCGAAAAGTCGAGGATCGACCGAAACACGAAACCCAATGCAAAGGCAATGGGATTTTTTTTTTTTTTCTTTTTTCTCTCTCTCTCTCTCTCTCTCTCTCTCTCTCTCTCTCCCCCTCTCCCCTCCGTCCGTCCCTGAACTGAAAAGCTGGTGTTACACAGTGCAAATCGCTACAGCGCACAAGCGACAACATGGCGATAGGCGTCCACGCCCCTAAGACCTATGTCATCACTCTGCCCACGCCCCTTCATTGGCTGAAAAAAATGGCGCCAAGCGCGTCATACGAAACGCGACTTTGGCGCGAAAGTCGCGTACCGCATGGCCGACCCCACACAGGGATCGGGTCGGGTTTCATGAAACCCGACTTTGCCAAAAGTCGGCGACTTTTGAAAATGAACGATCCGTTTCGCTCAACCCTAGTCAGGAGGATAATTCTTGGGTGGTTGCCTCTGATGTTCATGCTGCTGATTTGGTCCGTGCATTTCATAGGGCTCATCCTGGTCGCCCTGGTGGTTCTCGTGAGGGTTCGGTGACCCCTCCTCAAGGGGGGGGTACTGTTGTGGATTCTGTTTTTGGGCTCCCTCTGGTGGTTACAGATGGTACTGGGTGACTTGTGTTCTCTGCGGTCTCTGGTGTCCACCTGTTCTATCAGGATATGGGAGTTTCCTATTTAACCTGGCTTTCTTGTCATTTCCTCGCCGGCTATCAATGTAATCAGTGTGTCTTGTTACCTCTGCTTCCCGCTTCTGTATTCTTCTGGACAAGCTAAGTTTTTGATTTTCCTGTTCCACGTTTTGCTTAATTTTTGTCTTAGTCCAGCTTGCAGATATGTGATTCCTTTTTGCTGGTTGCTCTAGTGGGCTGATATTACTCCTCATGTTCCATGAGTTGGAACATGAGTTCAAGTAATTTCAGGATGGTTTTTTGTAGGGTTTTTCGCTGACCGCGCAGTTCACTTTTGTATCCTCTGCTATCTAGCTTTAGCGGGCCTCATTTTGCTGAATCTGTTTTCATAACTACGTATGTGCTTTCCTCTCATTTCACCGTCATTACATGTGGGGGGCTGCTATTTCTGTGGGGTGTTTCTCTGGAGGTAAGAGAGGTCTGTGTTTCTTCTAATAGGGAAAGTTAGTTCTTCGGCTGGCGCGAGACGTCTAGGAATCATCGTAGGCACGTTCCCCGGCTACAGCTAGTTGTGTGTTGAGGTTCAGGATCACGGTCAGCTCAGTTTCCATCACCCTAGAGCTTGTTTTGTTTTTTGTGCTTGTCCTTTTGTGATCCCCTGCCATTGGGATCATGACAGACCTGGCCTCCACAGTCACCAGACCTGAACCCAATCGAGATGGTTTGGGGTGAGCTGGACCGCAGAGTTAAGGCAAAAGGGTCAAAAAGTGCTAAGCATCTCTGGGAACTCCTTCAAGATTGTTGGAAGACCATTCCCGGTAACTACCTCTTGAAGCTCATCAAGAGAATGCCAAGAGTGTACAAAGCAGTCATCAAAGCAAAAGGTGGCTACTTTGAAGAACCTAGAATATAAGACATAATTTCAGTTTCACACTTTTTTGTTAAGTATATAACTCCACATGTGTTAATTCATAGTTGTGATGCCTTCAGTGTGAATGTACAATTTTCATAATCATGAAAATACAGAAAAATCTTTAAATGAGAAGGTGTGTCCAAACTTTTGGTCTGTACTGTGTATATATATATATATATATATATATATATATATATATATATTTATATATATAATATATTTCTATTCTATGTGAATACACCTATTCTTTCTATTTTATTCTAACCTGTCAGTGTGATTTAACCGCACCCGCATATAAATTGCCGGCTTTTCAAAGGACACCAATGCGTAAAAATTGGACGGCAATCGCATGGTGCTAGTAGTGCTGTGCGATTTTTAATTATTTTTTTTCCCCTCGCATCCATTGACTTCTATTGCGTGATGTGATCCGATTTCTGATTACAATCGACTTTTTTCCAGTCTGATCGTGATCCGATCCGAGCTGGAAAAAAAACGCAGATGAAGACGCAATCATAAAATTACTGATGTGTCCATATGCAAGAAAAATGGTCCGGTTATTCTTGTCAGCAGAGGCGTAGCTAGGGTTTTGGTTGAGGGGGGGCGAAGCTTCTGAGTGGGCCCCTAACCAGGTAACCTTGATTACAACTCGGCGATGCGCCCTAATAGTGGAGGAGAACCTCAGCAGATGACAGCGATGTTACTGAAGATAATCTCTATATAACGACCAACATGGATATTACCTCCATATGTTCAGTGGTAGATACCAGTCCTACAGAACATACAGTATAAGAGATCACTGCACAGTTACAGATAATGACTTACCGCTGACGTTCTTTATGATGGAGTCGTCACTTTTTCCGTCTTTTCCATCTGGACCAGAGCGACATGACAACTTCTTCCAGCTATGACTCGGCTGCGGAGAATACAACAAAGACACATTTATCTTCTCATATTCCAGCCCCATCACCATCTATTCCCATCCTGCACAAACGCCTCATCCTGCTGATACCCCAATACTGAGCCACTGCTGCCGTATGTGTCCCTATTACTGCCCCTGATACCCCAATACTGAGCCGCTGCTGCCATATGTGACCCTATTACTGCCCCTGATACCCCAATACTGAGCCGCTGCTGCCATATGTGACCCTATTACTGCCCCTGATAGCACAATACTGACCCGCTGCTGCCATATATGTCCCTACTACTGCCCTTGCTGTGTGGTTCTGTGTGCCCTCTAAATTCTAAAGCACCCCTCTATAATATAGCAATGCCAGGTGCAGGTGCCCTAGAAAACAGTGCCCATATTTTGCCCCTTAGGAAGTAATATTGCCCTGTGTGCCCCTTTGATAGTCACAGTAACCTGAGTTCCACTATAACAATAAGTGCCCACTTTACATTTAATAATGTCCTGAGTCTGCCCCTGTACAGCTCCCTTATACACAGTATAATGCTCTCTTATTCACAGTATACCCTTGGTAGCCTCCAAACTGTTTGATCTCTCCAACATTGTAATCCCCACTCTGTATGATATCCTCTAGATAGCCTCCATATAGTATAATGCACCAGATCGTCCTCAATATATTATAATTAGAGTCGAGCCGAGTTTCGCGAAACCCGACTATCTCAAAAGTCGAGTCGAGTGGAATCGGCCGATTATCGCGAAAAGTCGGGGATCGACCGAAACACGAAACCCAATGCAAGTCAATGGGGGAGCATAGTCGGCAGTGAGTAGAGGCCAGGAAAACATGTACAGAGCCCATTGTATTGGCAAAAACATCCATTCTTGCTACTGAAGCTTGTCAATCGTAATTTAGCTTATAATAATTGTAAGGCATTTGAAATTGGGGGTCATTTGGCTAAAGTTGTGGGGGGTAGGGCTGGTTCAAGTAATTAATGTGCCCAGTAAATCTGGACCACGTCACGGCAGTGGAGCAGGGAGAGGTAAGTATTTCAACTTTGCAAGTGCTGTGATCCTGAGCAAGCAGGGGGGGCCCACTCGTTGGCATTGGCACTGGCACAGGGCCCCTCAAAGTACAGCGGTGTGTTTGCACGGCGGGGGCGCCTCCCACCGGCAGCAACACTTTTGCGTACTATGAGAGGCCCTGTGCCAGTGACGTCGCCAACGAGTATTCCTCCCCCCACCTGATGAAGGAACCTGCACCTTCATCTGCACCTTCCTCTTTGTTCCCGTGTAATGTGGTATGGTATGCGGGAAGGGGGACTTGACTTTCAGCAGGGTCACAATCTTGCAGTGTAGCGTGCACGGGGAATGTTGCGTTATGGGTCAATGTACCAGCAGACTCATCTATCACTGGCTGGGCAATGGGCAGGATGAGGGGGAAACAGATATGGGCCCAAAGAATAAAGTGGGCTAAATGCAGTTCAAAATTGGTAACAGGACTAACCAGGGGGCATTGCTTTGTTCAGTGGAGGACAACTGGAATGAGAGGCTGACACAGAGAGTAGGCCCAAATCAGTAAGTATTCTAAATGCAGTTCAAAATTGGCAACAGTAGTAAACCGGCGGCACAGCTTTGTTCACTGGAGGAGAACAGCAAGGAGCGGCAGACACAGATAGAAGGCCCCAACCCAACTAGTAGGCCTAATGCAGTGTAGTTTTCAACAACTACTAAACGAGAGTCGGAAAACCGAAGCAATGTAGACGAAACCTGGGGAACACCTTGGAGTGGAACACACCGTCTCTACACCCCATACCCAATGTGGAGGCCTAATGCAGTGTAGTTTTCAACAACTACTAAATGAGAGTCGGAAGACCGAAGCAATGGAGAGGAAACCTGGGGAACACCTTGGAGTGGAACACACCGTCTCTACACCCCATACCCAATTTGTAGGCCTAATGCAGTGTAGTTTTCAACAACTACTAAACGAGAGTCAGAAGATTGAAGCAATGGCGAGGAAACCTGGGGAACACCTTGGAGCGGCAGACACCGTTAGTAGGCCCTAACGAAGTAGTAGCCCCAATGCAGTTTTCAAATTCCTAGAGGCTGAAAACAAGACTATTGACGATCTGCTTTTTTCAAAGGAGGACAGCTGTATTGAGTGGCGCAGACAGACACAGGTAGTAGGCCTTAAACCAAAAATGTGGCTCAATGCAGTTTAAAAAAGGTTACAGGGGTACACAGGCAGCATTGCTCTGGTCAGTGGAGGACAATTTCAATAGTGGACCGCAGACAGACTTTGTACGCCTACTATTAAAAAAAGGATGCTCTATGCAATTAAAAATAGGTTCCAGGGGTCCACGGGCAGCAGTGGTGTGGTCAGTGGAGGAGTATTGGAAGGAGGGACCGCAGACAGGCGTAGTAGGCCTAACATAACAAAATTAGGCTGTAGGCACTTTAAAATTGGTTCCAGGGGTACACGGGCAGCGTTGTTGTGGTCAGCGGAGGACAATTTGAATTAGGGACTGCAGACAGACTTTGTAGGCTGTCCCCTGTGGACCATGCATCCAACACATTAACCCAGTGCGCCGTAATGGACACGTAACTTTTTGTGGACATGCCTACTGGTCCATGCATCTCTTGTCAGGTGCACCTTTCTACTGTTTGATTGCCTGAGTGCTATGACAATGCAGACTTTTTCATGCCGGTGGAGGGCTGGGATGGCTTTTCTCGCAAAAGAAATGTCGACTGGGTAGCTTGAACCGTGGTACAGCGTAGTTCATCTGGGCTTTCTAAATATAAAACAAAGAAAAAAAGGAGGCTCCATGCACTTTCTGCTGGGTTCCAGGGGTACACGGCCAGCATTGGTCTGGTCAGTGGAGAACTATTGGAAGGAGGGACCGCAGACAGGCTTCGAAGGCCTAACATAATAAAATTGGGCTGTAGGCACTTTAAAATTGGTTCCAGGGGTACACGGGCAGCAGTAGACAGGTCAGTGGAGGATTAGTGGAAGGAGGGACCGCAGACAGGCTTCG
Source organism: Ranitomeya imitator (assembly GCF_032444005.1). Classification (NCBI taxonomy): domain Eukaryota; kingdom Metazoa; phylum Chordata; class Amphibia; order Anura; family Dendrobatidae; genus Ranitomeya; species Ranitomeya imitator. Next base: position 198,720,670 of record NC_091285.1, on the reverse strand, counting down.
AAGGCCTAACATAATAAAATTGGGCTGTAGGCACTTTAAAATTGGTTCCAGGGGTACACGGGCAGCAGTAGACAGGTCAGTGGAGGCCTAGTGGAAAGCGGGACCGCAGACAGGCTTCGAAGGCCTAACATAATAAAATTGGGCTGTAGGCACTTTAAAATTGGTTCCAGGGGTACACGGGCAGCAGTAGACAGGTCAGTGGAGGCCTAGTGGAAAGAGGGACCGCAGACAGGCTTCGAAGGCCTAACATAATAAAATTGGGCTGTAGGCACTTTAAAATTGGTTCCAGGGGTACACGGGCAGCAGTAGACAGGTCAGTGGAGGACTAGTGGAAGGAGGGACCGCAGACAGGCTTCGAAGGCCTAACATAATAAAATTGGGCTGTAGGCACTTTATAATTGGTTCCAGGGGTACACGGGCAGCAGTAGACAGGTCAGTGGAGGACTAGTGGAAGGACGGACCGCAGACAGGCTTCGAAGGCCTAACATAATAAAATTGGGCTGTAGGCACTTTAAAATTGGTTCCAGGGGTACACGGGCAGCAGTAGACAAGTCAGTGGAGGCCTAGTGGAAGGAGGGACCGCAGACAGGCTTCGAAGGCCTAACATAATAAAATTGGGCTGTAGGCACTTTAAAATTGGTTCCAGGGGTACACGGGCAGCAGTAGACAGGTCAGTGGAGGCCTAGTGGAAGGAGGGACCGCAGACAGGCTTCGAAGGCCTAACATAATAAAATTGGGCTGTAGGCACTTTATAATTGGTTCCAGGGGTGCACGGGCAGCAGTAGACAGGTCAGTGGAGGACTAGTGGAAGGACGGACCGCAGACAGGCTTCGAAGGCCTAACATAATAAAATTGGGCTGTAGGCACTTTATAATTGGTTCCAGGGGTACACGGGCAGCAGTAGACAGGTCAGTGGAGGCCTAGTGGAAGGAGGGACCGCAGACAGGCTTCGAAGGCCTAACATAAAAAAATTGGGCTGTAGGCACTTTAAAATTGGTTCCAGGGGTACACGGGCAGCAGTAGACAGGTCAGTGGAGGACTAGTGGAAGGAGGGACCGCAGACGGGCTTCGAAGGCCTAACAATAAAATTGGGCTGTAGGCACTTTGAATTCTCTTGCAGGGGTACACAGGCACCATTGGTGTTGTCAGCGGAGGCCGATTGTAATGAGTGTCTGCCAGTTAGTAGTCCCAAACAATAAATACATGTTAATGTCTCGCATTACAACAAAACTAAACCACAAAAGGGTGCAATCATTAGGTACAGGGGTGGGCTCCTCTGCGTAGTTTCAGACCTAGTAATTTGGCGCAAAGTATTTACTTGGGTAAATATAGGACACTGCCCCTGATGTTAAGTACCATCATACATGTCAATACAATTGTATTGTTAGTGGCAGGAATTTAAGGATGTCAGCGCATAGACTAAACATTGGTGGAACTGTGAGAGATAATTGTGCAAGTGGTAGAGCAATGTTTGAGCTGGGGGTGGGGGAACTCTCTTGTGGCCGGCGGTACAGGCCCAGGGCCCCTCATGTTACAACAGTGTGTCTGACATTGGGTGCGCACCACCACCACCAGAGACACTTTATTGTACTATGAGGGACCCAGTGGCAGTGCCGTCGACCAAAAGCAGGCACACCCACCTCTTCAGACAAACAGCACTCTCACGGGTGCTTGCGCCAAGTGGCGATACCACGGCCCCGTGTGGGGAGTTTGGCCATTTAGGGAGGTGTAAACATGTCGTATGCTGGACAATCAGCTGCTGCAAATTACGAGATTGGAAAAGTCATTCAGAGTAGTCCACAGGCAAGACCTTTTCATAGGAAAGCTAGGTGTCGGCCGGGCAAGGTGGGGCAAAATAATTCGAAATCCAGTTGTGGTTCATTTTAATGAAGGTTAGATCATCAACATTTTGGGTAGCCAGACGAGTCCTTTTTTCGGTTAATATTGAACCTGCAGCACTAAATTCTCTTTCTGATAGGACACTAGCTGCCGGGCAAGCAAGCTCCTGCAATGCATATTCTGCCAATTCTGGCCAGGTGTCTAATTTGGATCCCCAGTAATCAAATGGGAATGACGGTTGAGGTAGAACATCGATAAGGGATGAAAAATAGTTAGTAACCATACTGGACAAATGTTGTCTCCTGTCACTTTGAATTGATGCAGCAGTACCTGTCCTGTCTGCGGTCATAGCAAAATCACTCCACAACCTGGTCAGAAAACCCCTCTGTCCAACGCCACTTCGGATTTCTGCACCTCTAACACTTCTGGTCTGCTGCCCCCTGCAGCTCGTGTGAGAACGATCACGGGCGCTGTGTGCTGGGAATGCCTGAAGCAAACGGTCAACAAGAGTTGATTGTTTGGTTGCTAATATTAGTTCCAAGTTCTCATGTGGCATAATATTTTGCAATTTGCCTTTATAGCGAGGATCAAGGAGGCAGGCCAACCAGTAATCGTCATCGTTCATCATTTTCGTAATGCGTGTGTCCCTTTTGAAGATACGTAAGGCATAATCCGCCATGTGTGCCAAAGTTCCAGTTGTCAAATCTGCGGTTGTGCTTGGTTGAGGGGCAGTTACAGGCAAATCTACGTCACTTGTGTCCCTCAAAAACCCAGAACCCGGCCTTGCCACGCCACCAATTTCCTGTGGCCCCGGAGAAGCTTCCTCATTAAAAAAATACTCATCCCCATCATCCTCCTCATCCTCCTCCTCCTGTTCGCCCGCTACCTCGTCCTGTACACTGCCCTGACCAGACAATGGCTGACTGTCATCAAGGCTTTCCTCTTCCTCGGCTGCAGATGCCTGCTCCTTTATGTGCGTCAAACTTTGCATCAGCAGACGCATTAGGGGGATGCTCATGCTTATTATGGCGTTGTCTGCACTAACCAGCCGTGTGTATTCCTCAAAACACTGAAGGACTTGACACATGTCTTGTATCTTCGACCACTGCACACCTGACAACTCCATGTCTGCCATCCTACTGCCTGCCCGTGTATGTGTATCCTCCCACAAAAACATAACAGCCCGCCTCTGTTCGCACAGTCTCTGAAGCATGTGCAGTGTTGAGTTCCACCTTGTTGCAATGTTTATGATTAGGCGATGCTGGGGAAGGTTCAAAGACTGCTGATAGGTCTGCATACGGCTGGAGTGTACGGGCGAACGGCGGATATGTGAGCAAAGTCCGCGCACTTTGAGGAGCAGGTCGGATAACCCCGGATAACTTTTCAGGAAGCACTGCACCACCAGGTTTAAGGTGTGAGCCAGGCAAGGAATGTGTTTCAGTTGGGAAAGGGAGATGGCAGCCATGAAATTCCTTCCGTTATCACTCACTACCTTGCCTGCCTCAAGATCTACTGTGCCCAGCCACGACTGCGTTTCTCTCTGCAAGAACTCGGACAGAACTTCCGCGGTGTGTCTGTTGTTGCCCAAACACTTCATAGCCAATACAGCATGCTGACGCTTGCCAGTAGCTGGCCCATAATGGGACAACTGGTGTGCAACAGTGGCAGCTGCGGATGGAGTGGTTTGCTGACTGCGGTCTGTGGACGAGCTCTCGCTTCTGCAGAAGGACAAGGAGGAGGAGGGGGTGCGAACACATACAGCCAACTGTTTCCTAGACCGTGGGCTAGGCAGAACTGTCCCGAAATTGATGTCCCCTGTGGTCCCTGCATCCACCACATTCACCCAGTGTGCCGTGATGGACACGTAACGTCCCTGGCCATGCCTACTGGTCCATGCATCTGTTGTCAGGTGCACCTTTGTACTCACAGATTGCCTGAGTGCATGGACGATGCGCTCTTTAACATGCTGGTGGAGGGCTGGGATGGCTTTTCTCGAAAAGAAGTGTCTACTGGGTAGCTCGTAGCGTGGTACAGCATAGTCCATCAGGGCTTTGAAAGCTTTGCTTTCAACTAACCGGTACGGCATCATCTCTAACGAGATTAGTCTAGCTATGTGGGCGTTCAAACCCTGTGTACGCGGATACGAGGATAAGTACTTCCTTTTTCTAACCAGAATCTCATGTAGGGTGAGCTGGACTGGAGAGCTGGAGATCGTGGAACTAGCGGGTGTGCCGGTGGACATGGCAGAATGAGAGACGGTTGGAGACGGTATTGTTTCCGCCGGTGCCCTACATGCAGTGTTTTCTACTACGAAACTGGTGATTCCCTGACCCTGACTGCTTTGGCCTGGCAAAGAAACCTGCTCAGATACTGCAGGTGGTGCGGAAAATGGTGGCCTTACAGTGACGGCAGGGATGTAGCGTTGCTGACTAGCTTCATTGGCCGAGGGTGCTACAACCTTAAGGGACGTTTGGTAGTTAGTCCAGGCTTGCAAATGCATGGTGGTTAAATGTCTATGCATGCAACTTGTATTGAGACTTTTCAGATTCTGACCTCTGCTTAAGGTAGTTGAACACTTTTGACAGATGACTTTGCGCTGATCTATTGGATGTTGTTTAAAATAATGCCAGACTGCACTCTTTCGAGCCTCGGATCCCTTTTCAGGCATTGCAGACTGAGCTTTAACCGGATGGCCACGCTGTCCTCCAACAGGTTTTGGCTTTGCCACGCGTTTTGTCCCATCTATGGGCCCGGCAGATGGAACCTGTTGCAATGTTGATGCCTGCTGCGGCCCCTCCTCCTCCGCTTCAGAACTACTGCCGCCTGCACCCTGTTCCCCCAATGGCTGCCAATCGGGGTCAACAACTGGGTCATCTATAACCTCCTCTTCTAGCTCGTGCGCAACTTCGTCTGTGTCACCATGTAAGTCGGTGGTAGAGCGTTCGTGACGGGGCAACATAGTCTCATCAGGGTCTGATTCTGGATCAGTACCCTGCGAGGGCAATGTTGTGGTCTGAATCAAAGGACCAGCATAGTAGTCTGGCTGTGGCTGTGCATCAGTGCACTCCATGTCAGATTCAACTTGTAATGGGCATGGCCTGTTAACTGTTTCACTTTCTAAGCCAGGGATGGTATGTGTAAAGAGCTCCATGGAGTAACCCGTTGTGTCGCCTGCTGCATCCTTCTCTGTTGTTGTTTTTGCTGAAGAGGACAAGGAAGCAACTTGTCCCTGACCGTGAACATCCACTAACGACGCGCTGCTTTTACATTTACCCGTTTCAAAAGAGGAGGCAAAAGAGCTAGAGGCTGAGTCAGCAAGGTAAGCCAAAACTTGCTCTTGCTGCTCCAGCCTTAAAAGCGGTTTTCCTACTCCCAGAAAAGGGAGCGTTAGAGACCTTCTGTAGCCAGACGACGAACCTGGCTCCACAGCTCCAGACTTAGGTGCAATATTTTTTTTCCCACGATCACCTGATGCTCCACTACCACTACCATTATTACCAGCTGACAATGAACGCCCACGGCCACGACCTCTTCCACCAGACTTCCTTATTGTTTTAAAAACTTAACCAAAGTAACGATATTTGTTGCTGTCAAACAACTTACACGGTGAGCTATAACTTCAGTATGATTTAGATATCCCTTTACAGGTGGGTGAGACCGCAAGGAAAATCAGGCACAATGTTACACACTCTGTTTTCGGTGGCACCAAATGAGAGAGATGCCACACACGCAGGACTGTCTCTCAAGCACAAATGTCAATATTGATCTCCCACTTTTTTTTTTTTTTTTTTTCAGGGAGAATTTAGAAACCAAATAAAAAAAATTGATTTTTTCAGGGAGAATTTAGAAACCAAATAAAAAAAATAGGCTTTCTATGGCCCACTATTTGAGAGAGAGAGATGGCACACCCAGGAGTCAAGACTGGCACACAAGCAGAAAGGCCAATATTAATCTCCCACCGATTTTTTTTTTATTTTTTCAGGGAGAATTTAGAAACCAAATAAAAAAAAATAGGCTTTCTATGGCCCACTATTTGAGAGACAGAGATGGCACACCCAGGAGTCAGGAATGGCACACAACAGAAAGGCCAATATTAATCTCCCACTGATTTTTTTCTTATTTTTACAGGGAGACTTTAGAAACCAAATAAAAAAAAAATTATATTTTCAGGGAGAATTTAGAAACCAAATAAAAAAAATGATTTTTTCAGGGAGAGTTTAGAAACCAAATAAAAAAAAAAATAGGCTTTCTATGGCACACTATTTGAGAGAGAGATGGCACACCCAGGAGTCAAGACTGGCACACAAGCAGAAAGGCCAATATTCATCTCCCACTGATTTTTTTTTATTTTTTCAGGGAGAATTTAGAAACCAAATTAAAAAAAAAATTGGCTTTCTATGGCCCACTATTTGAGAGAGAGAGATGGCACACCCAGGAGTCAGGAATGGCACACAAGCAGAAAGGCCAATATTAATCTCCCACTGATTTTTTTTATTTTTTCAGGGAGAATTTAGAAACCAAATAAAAAAAATAAATAGGCTTTCTATGGCCCACTATTTGAGAGAGAGAGATGGCACACCCAGGAGTCAGGAATGGCACACAAGCAGAAAGGCCAATATTAATCTCCCACTGATTTTTTTTTTATTTTTCCAGGGAGAATTTAGAAACCAGATAAAAAAAAATAAATAAATAGGCTTTCTATGGCCCACTATTTGAGAGAGAGATGGCACACTCAGGACTGGCACACAAGCCCAAAGGCCAATATTAATCTCCCACTGTTTTTTTTTTATCAGGGAGAATTTATAAACCCCACAAAAAAAAACAGAAAAATAAAAATGCTTTCTATGGCCCACTATGTGAGAGAGATGGCACACACAGGGATGGCACTCTAGCAGAAATGCCAATCTTAATCTCCCACAACTTATTTTTTTAGGGAGAATTCAAAAAAAAAAAAAAAAACCAGGGACTGTCCTACAATTACTATCTCCCTGCAGTAATCTCAGCCAGGTATGGCAGGCAGCAATAACAAGGAGTGGACTGCTGCACAAATTAAATAAAAAGTGTGTACAAACAAAAAAGATAGCTGTGCAGAAAGGAAGGAACAACAGGATTTGTGCTTTGAAAAAAGCAGTTGGTTTGCACAGCGGCGTACACACAGCAATGCAGCTATCAGGGAGCCTTCTAGGGCAGCCCAATGAGCTACAGCGCTGAGGAAAAAAAAAAAAATGTAGCTTCCACTGTCCCTGCAAACAAAAGGTGGTGTTGGACAGTGGAAATCGCTACAGCACAAGCGGTTTGGTGGTTAATGGACCCTGCCTAACGCTATCCCTGCTTCTGACGAAGCGGCAGCAACCTCTCCCTAGGCTCAGATCAGCAGCAGTTAGATGGCGGTCGGCGGGAACGCCCCTTTATAGCCCCTGTGACGCCGCAGACAGCAAGCCAATCACTGCAATGCCCTTCTCTAAGATGGTGGGGACTGAGACCTATGTCATCACGCTGCCCACACTCTGCGTCCACCTTCATTGGCTGAGAAATGGCGCTTTTCGCGTCATTGAAACGCGACTTTGGCGCGAAAGTCGCGTACCGCATGGCCGACCCCACACAGGGGTCGGGTCGGGTTTCATGAAACCCGACTTTGCCAAAAGTCGGCGACTTTTGAAAATGAACGATCCGTTTCGCTCAACCCTAATTATAATGTACCAAATAGTCCTCAATATAGTATAATGCACTCCCCATAGGCCTACTCTATATTGCATAATGCACCCTCCATAGGCACAAGGCAACATCCATAGGCAGACTCTGTAGTGTAAGGCAACACCCCATAGGCAGACTCTGTAGTATAAATTAGCACCCTGCAGGCAGACCATGTAGTATAAAGCAGCACCCCTATAGGCAGACCCTGTAGTATAAGACAGCACCCCTATAGGCAGACCCTGTAGTATAAGGTAGCACCCCTATAGGCAGACCCTGTACTATAAGGCAGCACCCCCATAGGTAGACCTTGCACTATAAGGCAGCACCCCATAGGCAGACCCTGTACTATAAGGCCGCACCCCCATAGGCAGACCCTGTACTATAAGGCAGCACTCCTATAGGCAGACCCTGTACTATAAGGCAGCACCTCCAAAGGCAGACCCTGTAGTATAAGGCAGCACCCCCATAGGCAGACCCTGTACTATAAGGCAGTACCCCCATAGGCAGACCCTGTACTATAAGGCAGCACCCCTATAGGCAAACCCTGTAGTATAATGCAGACCCCCATATGCAGACCTTGTAGTATAAGGCAGACCCCCCATAGGCAGACCCTGTAGTATTAGGCAGACCCCCATAGGCAGGCCCTGTAGTATAAGGCAGACCCCCCACAGGCAGACCCTGTAGTATTAGGCAGACCCTCATAGGTAGACCCTGTAGTATTAGGCAGACCCCCCATAGGCAGACCCTGTAGTATTAGGCAGACCCCCATAGGCAGATCCTGTAGTATAATACAGCACCCCTCCCATAGGCAGATTCTGTAGTGTATGGCAGCACCCTTTAAAAAAATAAATAAATACTCACCTCTCTTCTTCCTGGTTCCTGCTCTGAGCTCCCGCTCATCTCCTGACAGCAGGCGTAGCGCTCCTTCCCTCATAATTGCGGTCAGCTGTATCAGATAAATGCGGGTACAGCTGACCCTGCGATGACAGGCGGGGGGCCCACTGCTGGCCCTGGGCCCCGCCGCCTACTCAGGGTTCCCATAGCGGCCGGCGACAGAACAGGGAGATCGATTCTCCCTGCTCTTCCGCAGAAGGTAATTGTATCGGTGCACAGCGCGCCAATACAGTTACACTAGCATAGCTCCGGGTGGGCCCCCTCTGAGCACCGGGCCCGGGGCGCCCGCACCCTCTGCCCCCCTGGTAGCTATGCTGCTGCTTGTCAAACTTCAACAGAATTTGATCAGAGTTTGATCAAAGTGGCATCAGTTTTTTTTGGACCTGGAAAGAAAAAAAAATGTCTCCACCTTCACCATTCTGCCAGTCTGTGAAAATCAGACTGCATTGGGATGTCATGTGAGTGCGGTCTGATTTTTTTCACAGACCTGCAGACTTGCATTACTGATTTTGTCATGTCTACGATTATTTTCTGTGAACCACTCAGTCCGATGAAAAAAATCAGTCATGTGCACAGGCCCATAAAGTATCAGAGATCCGAGTGCCATCCATGGTTTTCAAAGAAACTAGAGAAAATTGGTCGTGTGCAAGCGCTCTAAAGGTACCGTCACACTGAACGATATCGCTAGCGATCCGTGACGTTGCAGCGTCCTGGCTAGCGATATCGTTCAGTTTGACACACAGCAGCGATCAGGATCCTGCTGTGATGTCGTTGGTCGCTGCAGAAAGTCCAGCACTTTATTTGGTCGCTGGACTCCCTGCAGGCATCGCTGACACCGATTCAGCGATATCTTCACTGGTAACCAGGGTAAACATCGGGTTACTAAGCGCAGGGCCGCGCTTAGTAACCCGATGTTTACCCTGGTTACCAGCGTAAAAGTGAAAAAAAACAAACACTTCATACTTACCTTCCGCTGTCTGTCCCTCGGTGCTCTGCTTCTCTGCCCTGTGTAAGCCCAGCGGCCGGAAAGCAGAGCGGTGACGTCACCGCTCTGCTTTCCGGCTGCTGTGCTTACACAGGGCAGAGAAGCAGAGCGCCGAGGGACAGACAGCGGAAGGTAAGTATGCAGTGTTTGTTTGTTTTTTTACTTTTACGCTGGTAACCAGGGTAAACATCGGGTTACTAAGCGCAGCCCTGCGCTTAGTAACCCGATGTTTACCCTGGTTACCGGCATCGTTGGTCGCTGGAGAGCTGTCTGTGTGACAGCTCTCCAGCGACCAAACAGCGACGCTGCAGCGATCCGGATCGTTGTCGGTATCGCTGCAGCATCGCTCAGTGTGACGGTACCTTAACGATAAGTTCACCAATTGTGTTTATTTTGTCACTTTTTGCTGCAACAATCCTTTACTGCTAATCTTTTTACTATTTCACTTAACTTGTGCAGGGAAACAATGCAATATGTGAACTTAGTCTAATGTGGCCTCCGAGGCATTTATACAAGCTATGATAGTCCTTCATGATACAATATAGCACATATACTGTATACATACAGAGTATGTATACACATTTAATACATACGATATAAATACTATTACTATTAGCTGCTAAAAAAGTATTTGTTGCCAGTGCGAAATGTCAGTTTTGGCTACATCTAATTGTTTATTCATTCGAATTTTACTTTGCCACTTAGGTTTTTTCCCTTCTACTTTTTTTTTTAGTAAAATAATACATCTATAGCGGTTTTTCAGAGGCAAGATAATTGCAACTCCTACTTCCATATTGTTCTAGTCTACGGGGCACTACAATGGCCGCAGTCTGATTCTGTCTGATGCACACTTCTGCTGCCCTTTAAACTACAAAGAAGCAGTTCCTCTGTAATAGCGGCTCGTCTATTGGTATGCAGACAGTGTTCATGGACATTACTGATCACGTATTGTCATTTCTGAATTGACTCACTAATGTGTTTAAGCCCCCTGTGTTTAGGTAGATAAATCTTTTTGTGTGTAGACATATTATTTCCTTGTTTTACTACACATTTTCAGTAGATGAGGTTGCACCTAAGTATTTATTTTTTATTTTTACAGTCCTAGCATTCACATAACTATTTGTTACTACTACATTTTAATATAGAGTTTATTTGGGATGACTTTTCCTTCTGTTTTCCCGAAGTAAGTTTAGACACAAAAAGTTCTGGAGAAATTACAAGTTGAAATAATAAAAAGGATTTATGGGATTTTTTTTTGTGTTTGAAGAGTATACTCTAGCAGAATTGACAAGCACGTGTTGTGGAGACTATTGAATGGCTGCTTGCATAAATAAAGCAGTCCGCTTGCCCTTAGCGTTGCTAGGAAATATCTGGCAACCAGCAACAATACTTCTTTAAAAGAAGCCTGCAGGGCAAACATTGGCCATGATAATGGAGCGGGGTTTGAGAGAGGCGCTCTCGCTCAGCTAAAGAGCAAAAAAAAAACCCCTCTATGCACTCACATATAGCTGTGTGTTCCGGAAATTCTGACCACAATACCAGATTTCAATGGAAGGAGGTGCAAATCGTGTGCTTTTTTTTTTTTTATATATATCTGAATGAGGGAGGTATAGCTAGCTTTCTTGCCAAAAAAAAAAGTGTTTTTTTTTCCCCCTATGTCTAAGAGCCAAAGGCACAAAAAGTGCTAAGTTTGTAAAAGAAGCTGAAAGGACTCAAAAAAGAGGACAAAGAGTAGGAAAAACGCCCCTTGAATTTTTAACAGAGAACCAAAAAGAGCCCTAAAAAGCAATTAGTGATGCTGCTTGTAAATGAGGTGTTTTTTTTTTTAAGATGGGAGGTTAATCCTGTAAAGAAAAAAGATGCATGTGTGAGACTGCAAAGCAGAAAAGGCCTCATCAAACACAGTTCATTTTTCGAGAAGGCTTAGATTTTTCTAGACTAAAATTCGAACTTTAATAATTTTTTAATACATTTTGGAGATTTAAGTTTAATATATTTATAATTCAAACCCAATATACAAAAAATGGAAACATATCTGAAGAATGACTGCTTTTTTTCATGGATGGTGTAAAGTTATTTTTTATTCACGGTAACATAAATTCCTCTGGTCTTCTGCCTCAAGGCCGGGATCACTCTAGCGTATAACACGGCCGAGTGCTGCCTGATGTTTTATCGGATAGCACTCTGACCAATGTTATACTATGGGGCAGCTCGCATCCACGATTATTTTCTTATGATGATTTGGCATGAGAGAACAATCGCAGCATGCTGCGAATGGCAGCGAGATTCGGCTCACTCCCACCCATACAAGTCTATAGGTGCTTGTGTTTCATCGGACTGCACTCGCATGTCATCATAATGCAGTCCAATATACGCTGAGACGGGCAATGGAGGAGATGGAGAAATTACTTTCTCCATCTCCTCCACAGCTGTGTTGCGATTCTCTGATACAAGAGGATTGGAGGACAGTGCACCGACACTCGGCTCACGCTCTTAGCAGAGATGGACCTGAGGGTCATTAGCATATCGGATCCGATACTCTCACATGTGATGCCATGTGCTACTGTGATCCCAGCTTAAGAGAGAATTCCCTTCCTGCAGATAATATTGCAAAAATACCTGCGACTATTAATCGGTTCCATTTAGGACACAAATCTCAAAGAAATTTATGAACTGTTGAGCCACGCGTCCACGTTGAGTATTTCGTCAGTTTTCTACCTCAGTATTTGTATGCCAAAACCAGGAATGGGACATTCAGAGTATGTGCACACGTTGCGGATTTTGCTGCGGATCTGCAGCAGTTTTGACGCTGCGGATTCGCAGCAGTTTTCCATGCGTTGTACAATACCATGTAAACCTATGGAAAATAAAATCCGCAGTGCACATGCTGCGGAAAAAAAAATATGCGGAAACGTAGCGTTGTTTATTCCGAAGCATGTCAATTCTTTGTGCGAATTCCACAGCGTTTTACACCTGCTCCATAATAGGTGTAAAACCACAGGTGGAATCTGCACAAAATCCGCAAAATATCGTGGTAAATCCGCAGGAAATCCACAGTGCGATTTACCTGCGGATTTAGCAAAATCAGTCCAGAAAAATCCACACCACTTTCTGCAACGTGTACACGTAGCCTCAGAGGTAAGTGTTAAAGAACCATGGGTGTGCATGGTCCTAGGCTAAGTTTCCACGATGAATATTTGGTGAGTTATTAATGTTGCATTTCTGCACCTATTAACTAAATTAGATTATTTTCTTTTTTCTGTTTTCATTATGCTTTTTTAGTGTCTTTTTTTACAGGCGTTTTTCATGCATTTTTTTCTAATGTGGTTTTTCATATGTCATGTTTTAAATAAATCTGCTTTGTTTTGGAAATTTCCAGTTACTTAGCTTTGAAAAAAATGTCATTGCTACAGTCATGTGTAGATTACTTGTGTTTTACGGTAAAGGAATGCACTAAAAACACATGAGCACATTTTCTCTTTTCATTCAAGCCTGTTGGGAAAATCCACAAATAAAACACATATTTACCGCAAGAGAAAATAACATGTTTACAGCAAGAGAAATTACCGTATGTCGCGGATTTTAAAAACGCACCACAAGTCAGTTTATACTACCCATAAAAAAGGACGGCGAGCAGAGATATTTCTATGAATGCAATCCACTTTGCTGGACCTGCATTACAATGCATTTTTTAGGAGCATATACTTGCAGTGTCAAAATGAACAAAATAATTACTGTGGGAACTGAGCCAAAATAGGCTGATAAGCAGTTAAACAAGAACCCACAGTTCTATTTCCTATTTTCATCCAAATCTGCCTGTAGTGTGGTGTAATTGCATTAACATACCTATCAATACCTATCGATCACTACCTTTTCAAGTTTTAGATCTTTAAAGCATAACTGTTATTTTTATTTTTAATTTTTATGTAACATAGTAACATAGTAACATAGTTAGTAAGGCCGAAAAAAGACATTTGTCCATCCAGTTCAGCCTATATTCCATCATAATAAATCCCCAGATCTACGTCCTTCTACAGAACCTAATAATTGTATGATACAATATTGTTCTGCTCCAGGAAGACATCCAGGCCTCTCTTGAACCCCTCGACTGAGTTCGTCATCACCACCTCCTCAGGCAAGCAATTCCAGATTCTCACTGCCCTAACAGTAAAGAATCCTCTTCTATGTTGGTGGAAAAACCTTCTCTCCTCCAGACGCAAAGAATGCCCCCTTGTGCCCGTCACCTTCCTTGGTATAAACAGATCCTCAGCGAGATATTTGTATTGTCCCCTTATATACTTATACATGGTTATTAGATCGCCCCTCAGTCGTCTTTTTTCTAGACTAAATAATCCTAATTTCGCTAATCTATCTGGGTATTGTAGTTCTCCCATCCCCTTTATTAATTTTGTTGCCCTCCTTTGTACTCTCTCTAGTTCCATTATATCCTTCCTGAGCACCGGTGCCCAAAACTGGACACAGTACTCCATGTGCGGTCTAACTAGGGATTTGTACAGAGGCAGTATAATGCTCTCATCATGTGTATCCAGACCTCTTTTAATGCACCCCATGATCCTGTTTGCCTTGGCAGCTGCTGCCTGGCACTGGCTGCTCCAGGTAAGTTTATCATTAACTAGGATCCTCAAGTCCTTCTCCCTGTCAGATTTACCCAGTGGTTTCCCGTTCAGTGTGTAATGGTGATATTGATTCCCTCTTCCCATGTGTATAACCTTACATTTATCATTGTTAAACCTCATCTGCCACCTTTCAGCCCAAGTTTCCAACTTATCCAGATCCATCTGTAGCAGAATACTATCTTCTCTTGTATTAACTGCTTTACATAGTTTTGTATCATCTGCAAATATCGATATTTTACTGTGTAAACCTTCTACCAGATCATTAATGAATATGTTGAAGAGAACAGGTCCCAATACTGACCCCTGCGGTACCCCACTGGTCACAGCGACCCAGTTAGAGACTATACCATTTATAACCACCCTCTGCTTTCTATCACTAAGCCAGTTACTAACCCATTTACACACATTTTCCCCCAGACCAAGCATTCTCATTTTGTGTACCAACCTCTTGTGCGGCACGGTATCAAACGCTTTGGAAAAATCGAGATATACCACGTCCAATGACTCACCGTGGTCCAGCCTATAGCTTACCTCTTCATAAAAACTGATTAGATTGGTTTGACAGGAGCGATTTCTCATAAACCCATGCTGATATGGAGTTAAACAGTTATTCTCATTGAGATAATCCAGAATAACATCCCTCAGAAACCCTTCAAATATTTTACCAACAATAGAGGTTAGACTTACTGGCCTATAATTTCCAGGTTCACTTTTAGAGCCCTTTTTGAATATTGGCACCACATTTGCTATGCGCCAGTCCTGCGGAACAGACCCTGTCGCTATAGAGTCACTAAAAATAAGAAATAATGGTTTATCTATTACATTACTTAGTTCTCTTAGTACTCGTGGGTGTATGCCATCCGGACCCGGAGATTTATCTATTTTAATCTTATTTAGCCGGTTTCGCACCTCTTCTTGGGTTAGATTGGTGACCCTTAATATAGGGTTTTCATTGTTTCTTGGGATTTCACCTAGCATTTCATTTTCCACCGTGAATACCGTGGAGAAGAAGGTGTTTAATATGTTAGCTTTTTCCTCGTCATCTACAACCATTCTTTCCTCACTATTTTTTAAGGGGCCTACATTTTCAGTTTTTATTCTTTTACTATTGATATAGTTGAAGAACAGTTTGGGATTAGTTTTACTCTCCTTAGCAATGTGCTTCTCTGTTTCCTTTTTGGCAGCTTTAATTAGTTTTTTAGATAAAGTATTTTTCTCCCTATAGTTTTTTAGAGCTTCAATGGTGCCATCCTGCTTTAGTAGTGCAAATGCTTTCTTTTTACTGTTAATTGCCTGTCTTACTTCTTTGTTTAGCCACATTGGGTTTTTCCTATTTCTAGTCCTTTTATTCCCACAAGGTATAAACCGCTTACACTGCCTATTTAGGATGTTCTTAAACATTTCCCATTTATTATCTGTATTCTTATTTCTGAGGATATTGTCCCAGTCTACCAGATTAAGGGCATCTCTAAGCTGTTCAAACTTTGCCTTCCTAAAGTTCAATGTTTTTGTGACTCCCTGACAAGTCCCCCTAGTGAAAGACAGGTGAAACTGCACAATATTGTGGTCGCTATTTCCTAAATGCCCGACCACCTGCAGATTTGTTATTCTGTCAGGTCTATTAGATAGTATTAGGTCTAAAAGTGCTGCTCCTCTGGTTGGATTCTGCACCAATTGTGAAAGATAATTTTTCTTGGTTATTAGCAGAAACCTGTTGCCTTTATGGGTTTCACAGGTTTCTGTTTCCCAGTTAATATCCGGGTAGTTAAAGTCCCCCATAACCAGGACCTCATTATGGGTTGCAGCTTCATCTATCTGCTTTAGAAGTAGACTTTCCATGCTTTCTGTTATATTTGGGGGTTTGTAACAGACCCCAATGAGAATTTTGTTACCATTTTTCCCTCCATGAATTTCAACCCATATGGACTCGACATCCTCATTCCCTTCGCTAATATCCTCCCTTAAAGTGGACTTTAGACAAGACTTTACATAGAGACAAACCCCTCCTCCTCTCCGATTTTTACGATCCTTTCTAAACAGACTGTAACCCTGTAAGTTAACTGCCCAGTCATAGCTTTCATCTAACCATGTCTCGGTTATTCCCACTATGTCAAAGTTACCTGTAGATATTTCTGCTTCTAGTTCTTCCATCTTGTTTGTCAGGCTTCTGGCGTTTGCGAGCATGCAGTTTAGAGGATTTTGTTTTGTTCCAATCTCCTCACTGTGGATTGTTTTAGAAATGTTCTTACCTCCCTTCAGAGTATGTTTTCCTGGGTCGTCTTTGTTCGAGTCTAATGTTTTTCTTCCCGTCCCCTCTTCTTCTAGTTTAACGCCCTCCTGATGAGTGTAGCGAGTCTTCTGGCGAATGTGTGTTTCCCAGGTTTGTTGAGGTGTAGTCCGTCTCTGGCGAGGAGTCCATCATACCAGTAATTCACACCGTGGTCCAGGAATCCAAATCCTTGTTGTCTGCACCATCATCTTAGCCAGTTGTTTGCATCAAGGATCCTGTTCCATCTCCTGGTGCCATGCCCGTCTACTGGAAGGATAGAAGAAAAAACTACCTGTGCATCCAGTTCCTTTACTTTCTTCCCCAACTCTTCAAAGTCCTTGCAGATTGTCGGTAGGTCCTTCCTTGCCGTGTCATTGGTGCCAACATGTATCAGAAGAAATGGGTGGACGTCCTTGGAGCTGAAGAGCTTTGGTATCCTATCGGTCACATCCTTGATCATCGCACCTGGAAGGCAGCATACTTCTCTTGCAGTTATGTCCGGTCTGCAGATGGCTGCTTCTGTGCCTCTCAGTAGTGAGTCTCCCACCACCACCACTCTTCGTTGCTTCTTGGCTGTACTTTTTGCTGTCACTTGTTGCTGTGTGCCCTTTTCTTTTTTGCTTGCTGGTATTGCTTCATTCTTAGGTGTGCCATCTTCATCCTCTACAAAGATTTGATATCGGTTCTTCAGTTGTGTGGTTGGTGATTTCTCCATGGTCTTCTTGCTTCTTTTGGTCACATGCTTCCACTCATCTGCTTTTGGAGGTTCTCTGACACTTTTTTCACCTTCTGTGACCAGTAGAGATGCTTCTGTTCTGTCTAGAAAGTCTTCATTCTCTTTGATGAGTTTCAAAGTTGCTATTCTTTCTTCCAGACCCCGCACCTTTTCTTCTAACAGGGCCACTAGTCTACACTTCTGACAGGTGAAATTGGATTCTTCTTCTGGTCGATCTGTGAACATGTAGCACATGCTGCAGTTCACCATGTAGGTTGTCACATCTGCCATGTTGCTCCTAGATCCTGCTGACTTGCTGTGTGTTTTCCTTCTTGTGTAATCTACTCAGCCAAGCTCTCTTGCAATAATGTCCTTACGGCGCGCGGTTTGGTGATGCTTTCGAAGCAGCTGGTCCCGGCTGTACCCAACGATCTTCTAGCTTAGGGAGACTTCGCTTCTCCCAGAAGGCACCTGGAATATGCAAATTAGCCTCCTGAAGCTTGAATCCCTGGTTTGGTGATGCTTTCGAAGCAGCTGGTCCCGGCTGTACCCAACGATCTTCTAGCTTAGGGAGACTTCGCTTCTCCCAGAAGGCACCTGGAATATGCAAATTAGCCTCCTGAAGCTTGAATCCCTGGTTTGGTGATGCTTTCGAAGCAGCTGGTCCCGGCTGTACCCAACGATCTTCTAGCTTAGGGAGACTTCGCTTCTCCCAGAAGGCACCTGGAATATGCAAATTAGCCTCCTGAAGCTTGAATCCCTGGTTTGGTGATGCTTTCGAAGCAGCTGGTCCCGGCTGTACCCAACGATCTTCTAGCTTAGGGAGACTTCGCTTCTCCCAGAAGGCACCTGGAATATGCAAATTAGCCTCCTGAAGCTTGAATCCCTGGTTTGGTGATGCTTTCGAAGCAGCTGGTCCCGGCTGTACCCAACGATCTTCTAGCTTAGGGAGACTTCGCTTCTCCCAGAAGGCACCTGGAATATGCAAATTAGCCTCCTGAAGCTTGAATCCCTGGTTTGGTGATGCTTTCGAAGCAGCTGGTCCCGGCTGTACCCAACGATCTTCTAGCTTAGGGAGACTTCGCTTCTCCCAGAAGGCACCTGGAATATGCAAATTAGCCTCCTGAAGCTTGAATCCCTGGTTTGGTGATGCTTTCGAAGCAGCTGGTCCCGGCTGTACCCAACGATCTTCTAGCTTAGGGAGACTTCGCTTCTCCCAGAAGGCACCTGGAATATGCAAATTAGCCTCCTGAAGCTTGAATCCCTGGTTTGGTGATGCTTTCGAAGCAGCTGGTCCCGGCTGTACCCAACGATCTTCTAGCTTAGGGAGACTTCGCTTCTCCCAGAAGGCACCTGGAATATGCAAATTAGCCTCCTGAAGCTTGAATCCCTGGTTTGGTGATGCTTTCGAAGCAGCTGGTCCCGGCTGTACCCAACGATCTTCTAGCTTAGGGAGACTTCGCTTCTCCCAGAAGGCACCTGGAATATGCAAATTAGCCTCCTGAAGCTTGAATCCCTGGTTTGGTGATGCTTTCGAAGCAGCTGGTCCCGGCTGTACCCAACGATCTTCTAGCTTAGGGAGACTTCGCTTCTCCCAGAAGGCACCTGGAATATGCAAATTAGCCTCCTGAAGCTTGAATCCCTGGTTTGGTGATGCTTTCGAAGCAGCTGGTCCCGGCTGTACCCAACGATCTTCTAGCTTAGGGAGACTTCGCTTCTCCCAGAAGGCACCTGGAATATGCAAATTAGCCTCCTGAAGCTTGAATCCCTGGTTTGTAATAATAAAAATAATAATAAACCAAATCAAACCACTTTTGTACCCCAAAATTTGTTGTGCAATTTTTCCTGAGTATGCTTATACTCCATTCAGTGGCATGTAAAAGTGTGGGCACCCTTGGTCAAAATTACTGTTATTGTGAACAGTTCACCAAGTTGAAGATGAAATGATTTATAAAAGGCCAAAAGTTAAAGATGACGCATTTCCTTTGTATTTAAGACACAAAAAAAATATATGTAGTCATTTTTTACATTTTTAAAAATTAGTACAAAAAGGAAAATGGGCCCGTGCATGGTCATTATCTAGTAGCACCACCATTTTGCAAGTATTAAAGGTAAATTCTTTTTGTAGCTGGCCAAGAGTCATTTTGTTTGAGGGAATTTCATCCGTTCTTCCTTGGAAAATTCTTACAGTTCTGTGGGATTCCTGGGTCGTCTTGCATGCACTGCTATTCTGAGGTCTTGCCAGATTTTCAGTGATGTTCAGATCAGGGGACTGATAGTGAGGGCCATTGTAGAAATGTTGACTTGTGTTTAGGATCATTATCCATTTGCAGAAGCCATCCTCTTTTCAACTTAAGCTTTTTTACAGATGGTGTTATGTTTGCATGAAAAATTTGTTGAAATTTCCTTGAATCCATTCTTCCCACTACCCTTTAAATGTTCCCCGTAACATTAGCCGCAACACAACTCCAAAGCATGATTAATCCATCCCCATGCTTAATGGTTAGTGATGTTCTTTTCTAGTGATGGGCGAGCACTAAAATGCTCGGATGCTCATTGCTCGGGTGGAGCAAATGGGAATACTCGGGTACTCGGCCAGAACAACGAGCCCAATGTAAGTCTATGGGAGACCCCAGTATTTTTACCATGATCCTCCCCGGGAGTCCATTTAAGGTCTAAAAATGTCTGAAAATGAGGTAAACACTGCTCAAATGACACAGGGACCTCATGGGGATCACCCCTGGAAGTATTTCTGACTCCTAGATCACAGCCTTAATCATTTTTTTCCGAGATTCATGCCATTTTTCCTGGTGCCACCAAAAACACATGAAAATGAAACCAAAACGGGTTTTGCTTGGAAATATGTCAAGGTACATCCTTTGCAGGTTAATAACTTGCCTGTAAGGCCAAATATTTAACCCCAGCCCCAAAATTTCCTCTCCCACTTAGGCTTAGTTCAGACGCTGCGTTTTTGAAGCGTTTTTCAACTTTAACATTGCTTTCAACCACTACAAATGCATTGACTGGGAAATGTCATTGTAATATTTAACACCCCTAGCTGGCCATGTGGTGTGTGACACATAAGCAGACCCATCTTGTTTCATTTACAAAGGAGGGACTCTTGAAGTCACAGGGCCTATTTTTACTGGTGCATCAGGCGGCATTAATCTTCTTAAAGGGCCATTGTGAAACAGTTGGCGTCCTAAGCTGTTGTAGCCTACGCTGTGAGTGGATGGGCTGCCAAGAATTACGACTCACTACAATACCCCTTTCATAAGATGTCCAGGAGGGCCTCCTAAAAAAATGTTGTATTGAATGCAAGGCCAGCCCTGCTACCAATTCATTTGCACCCCAATAAGCCTTGGAACCCACACAGTGGATGGGCCCATGAAAATCCACTTCACAATATGCATTTTGTACTCCCGTACTCCTTGGTTTTATACATTGGCAGGAAGGCCAGCCCTGCTGCATAGTCATATGCACCCCATTAGGCCTTGGAACCCACATAGTGGATGGGCCCAGGAAAATCCACTTCACAATATGCATTTTGTGCTCCATACTCCTTTGTTTTACACATTGGCAGGAAGGCGAGCCCTGCTGCATAGTCAGTCATATGCACCCCATTAGGTCTTGGAACCCACATAGTGGATGTGTCCATGAAAATCCACTTCACAATATGCATTTTGTGCTCCATACTCCTTGGTTTTATACATTGACAGGAAGACGAGCCCTGCTGCATAGTCATATGCACCCCATTAGGCCTTGGAACCCACATACTGGATGGGCCCAGGAAAATTCACTTGTATTTTTTAATGGTATGATGGTTCCCTCTTTGCATAATTATTTACAGGAGAATTTTGCAATTTTATTTGACATGTTTTTAGCACTAAGGTTCAGATACGGCTTTAAAAAAGGCAAATACTTGCAATACAAGGCAATTTTATTGCAAACTACAAAATTCATGGAATAGTATGATTGAATAGTGTGAGTGTGTACACTTTTGTATGTGTTAACATACACAGTTTAATAAGTACATATAAGGATTAAATACATGCGATATTACGTACATATGAAGATTAACTACATGCATATATATATAGTCAGATCATCACCAAGAGGCTTTTAAACATCATCCGTCTGGAATATCAGAGAAGCAACACCAAGACAGAGAACCCCTAGAAAATAAAAGCCACAAGGATTTTGATCAAACCACCAACGGCATAGTTTCAGTAAACCTTAATGTTTTACAATGACAAACAGTAAACATATAGAGGCTTAGAACTGCTTGTGAAGTGAATAAACAAACATTTATGAAGATTGTGTCACTATGACCATTGTCTGTCACATCTCTAAATGTTTTACAAGAAATGCAGCTATGTGATTGTCTGAATGCATTCTGTGTACAGTATTTCAATCTTGTTTACAAATCGCCATTTGTATATTCTCCATTTGTACATTTGAGGCAGAGAAAGTTAAGGCTCGCAAGGAGAGAAACTAATATAGTGGACAAAGCTATATTTTAATTGAACTACTGAGGCAAAGTAACAGCATTGCTTTATCAAATTTATATGAAGTGTATCATGTCCAATGTTAGCAACCAGGTAACACAAAAAGGAGCTTTTCAAGTGAGCTCTTTAAGGTACACAAATGTTATGAAGTGTTTTCCAAAAAGGATGTGGTTTCAACAATGGGGGGTACCTTTTGTAAAAATAGACTAGTGGCATCACAGTCCCCCTTGACCAAACTTCACCGGCCTATAATAGTACAAAGCACGTTCATCCTGGTGATCTAGTGGAAGTTGAACAAGAGACATTGCAGGAGTCAGAGATAAGAAGTAGGTCCAATGGAATGCCATGCCCAATTCCCCAATGTGGGGTCCTTTTTGGACTGATTAAAATAGTGCCATCACTACCCCCTACACCTAAATGCCAAGTACAGACCACGATCACCCTGCTCATCTAGTGGCAGTTAAAGGACACATTGCAGGAGACAGACTTAAGAAGTAGGCCCAATGTAATGCAATTCTCAAGACCCCAATGTGGGGTCCTGTTTTTACAAAATGAAATAGTGCCTTCATAGCCCCGTGCCCAAAAATCACCAGCCTATAACAGTACTGAGCACGTGCACCCTGGTTATGTCGTCGGAGATAAGGAAGAGACATTGCAGGAGACAGAGTTAAGAATTAGGGCCAATGTAGTGGTGTGAGTCTCTGAGACTTTTAATGCAGTGCATGATCTGCCAAACAATTCCCCAATAGGGGTACCTTTTTTAAAAATACACTAGTACCATCGCATGCCCATAGCCCAAACTTCAACGGCCTATAACAGTACTGAGCACGTTCACCCTGGTGATCTAGTGGCAGGTACATTTTAGATTGAAGGAGACCGAGTTAAGAAGTCAGCCCAATGGAATGTCATGCTCAATTCCTCAATGTGGAGTCCATTTTTTTTTAAATAAAAGAGTGTCATCACAGCCCCCTTGCCCAAAATGCACCGTACAGAGCACGTTAAACCTGGTGATCTAGTGGCAGGTAAAGGACACATTGCAGGAGACAAAATGAAGAAGTAGGCCCAATGTAATGTCATGCCCAATTCCCCAATGTAGGGTCCATTTTAAAAAAAATAAGAGTGCCATCACAGCCCCCTTGCCCAAAATTCACTGGCCTATAACAGTACAGAGCATGTGTGTTAGGGGTCGAGTTCCCACCTCTGCACAGGGGGGATCTCGAGCCATCTCCGCTGCGGTCTCCCATTCTTCTCCTACCGCAGTGGAGCCTGCTTAGCAGGGGCGTTGGTCCCAGCATCTCGCTCAGTTTGATACTGTACAAAGGGTTACTGCTGCCTTTCTAGCTTCTGCCATTGTAGCCAGTACTGGTCAGCGGCGAGCAGACGTCTTTGGGACTAAGTCCTACTTTTCCCCTTCTGAGCATGCCCAGGGTAAGATCTCTCATTGGAGATCAAGGGTCACATGCTCAGGTACTGCAGTAACTCCCATTGGTTCTCTAGGATGGTCCTGAAGTTGCTCAAGTTCTGTGGCAGCCTCCAATTGGTCCTTCTGGGAAGGTCCTGAAGTTGCTGCAGCTATAAAAGGTTCGCATGACCGCACGGCCATGCGCTAGTATCAATCTATGTTATGTACTTTGCGCCAGTGTGGTCTTGTGTGTATGTATTTAGGGCCCCGGCTGAAATAAGCCCCTAGAATACCAGCACCTCCGGTGAGGAGTTTTATGTGTATGTATTCAGGGTCCTGGCTGAAATAAGCCCCTAGTATTCCGACACCTCCGGTGAGGAGTTTGTGTGTGTGCAAGACCACTGACTGCTATCATCTCAGCAGTTAGCTGTGTACTCCTGTGAGTCTAACAGGGCAGAGTGCTTTCTTTTGTCGGCGACTCTGTGAAGTAACAGAGTTCGCTTATACGCCACATAATGCCATTTGCTAGCAGCAGGTTCCTCCTGCACGGTGGACTCCGGGCTGTGAACGCACCAATAACTTCATCTATTTACTCGGTACGTTCCGCTAGCCCTAATAATGTGCACCCTGGTGATCTACTGGCAGGTACAGGACAGATTGCAGGCGACCGAGTTAAGAAGTAGGCCCAATATAATGTCATGCCGAATTCCCCAATGTGGTGTCCTTTTTTCAAAAAATAAAACAGTGCCATCACAGCCCCCTTGGCCAAAATGCACCGTACAGAGCACGTTCACCCTGGCGATCTACTGGCAGGTACAGGACAGATTGCAGGAGACAGAGTTAAGAAGTTGGCCCAATGTAATGTCATGCCCAATTCCCCAATGTAAAATCCTTTTTTTTTTAAAAGAAAAGAGTGCCATCATGGCACCCTTGGCCAAAATGCACCGTACAGACCACGTTCACCCTGGTGGTATAGTGGTTCTGGATGAGGAGGATGAGGATAAGGAGGAGGATAAAAACAAACAGACCAAATCTGGAAGCATATACCCATGTGTGGTTGTGAACAGGTGCATGAGAATACACCTCCCCAAAACAGAGAATGCCACGTGTCAAGCTTGGATACCCAAAAATTAAAAGGCAAGGGAATCACGGAGGACATTTGTACGATCTGCAAGGTACTCCCTCACCATCTTCCCAAACATTGCACTTCTTGCGACAGCACACCTTGCCTCTGTGCTGCCACGATGGGAGGGTCTGAGAAAACTGTCCCAGAACTTGGCCATTGTTCCCCTGCCTGAGCTGGATTGTACTTCTGTCTCTCTCGCTTGGAGTCCTTGGTTGTACAACAAACTCTGACGTCTCACATGGGAATTTTCTAAGTAATTCCGCTAAAAGGGACCTCTGGTACTGCAACATTTTTGCACACCTCTCTGCCTCAGGTAGAAGAGATTGAAAGTTCTCCTTGTAGCGTGGGTCTAGAAGTGTCACCAACCAGTATTGAGTGTCACCCAAAATTTTGATAATCCGAGGATCACATGAAATGCAGCACAACATAAAGTCAGCCATGCGTGCCAGACTGCTAACAGGCAAGACTTCATTGTTCTCACCAACAGGACAACTGACCATGCTGTCCTCCTCATCCTCCTCCTCCTCCTCGCTGTCCTCAGGCCATCCCCGCTGAACAGATGCTAATACAGATGTGTTTGTAGTACCGTCTATAGCGCATGAAAGTAGCTCCTGTTCTTCCTCCTCCTCCTCATCTACCAATCCACGTTAAGAAGACATGAGGCTGGGCTAAGTGTAATCCCCCTGTATGTTTCCTTGCTCCATGTCCTCGTGCTCTGCCTGCAATGCATCCTGTTTCATTGTGAGCTGAGAGTTTTTCAGAATGCTGAGAAGCGGGATGGTGATGCTAATTATGGGGTCATTGCCGCTCACCATCTTGGTGCAGTCCTCAAAGTTTTGGAGGATGTTACATATGTCTGACATCCATGTCCACTCCTGAGGTCTTATGTGTGGAGTCTGACCTGAAATTCGACGGCCTTGTTGATGTTGGTAGTCAACAATAGCCCTCTTCTGCTCACAAATCCTTTCTAACATATGCAGCGTAGAGTTCCAGCGCGTGGGGACATCACAAAACAGTCGGTGAGCTGGAAGCTGAGACTGCTGCTGTAGCACGGCAAGGGCGGCTGAAGCTGTAGCTGACTTTCTAAAAAGGGCAAACGGACAGCGTACTTTCACTAGCAGATCTGGCAGCTCCGGGTAGCTTTTCAGAAAATGTTGAACCATGAGGTTAAGCACATGGGCCAAGCAAAGTGCTTGTGTGAGCTCACCTTGCCTCAGAGCCGCCACCAGGTTATGGCCATTGTCACACACGACCATGCCTGGCTGTAGGTTCAGCAGTGTCATCCAAACATCTGAATGGTCTTTCAGCGCTGTCCACAGCCTGTTGCCGCTTGGCTGAGGCAGTGCTACAGTGCTTCCAGCTTCTGACTGATGTGTTGATTTCAGACATGGAGGATGAAGAGGAGGAGGAGGTGCAGGAGCTGTAGACTGTGGGGGCAAGCCTGATTGACGTAGGGCCAGCAATCCTTGGCATTGGAGGATGTGTTCCATACCAAGGTCTGACTGGGTCCCGGCTTCCACTATGTTAGCACGGTGTGCCGTTATTGAGATGTACCATCCCTGCCCACAAGCACTTGTCCATGTGTCCGTAGTTAGG
The DNA here is from genome assembly GCF_032444005.1 of Ranitomeya imitator. NCBI lineage: Eukaryota > Metazoa > Chordata > Amphibia > Anura > Dendrobatidae > Ranitomeya > Ranitomeya imitator. Next base: position 198,695,005 of record NC_091285.1, on the reverse strand, counting down.
TGGACTTTCCCGGTAACAGCATTGTTGAGGGCACAAGTAATGTTGTGGGACACATGCTGGTGTAATGCCGGTACGGCACACCGGGAGAAATAGTGGCGACTGGGGACCGAGTACCTTGGGACGGCTGCCGCCATCAGGTTGCGGAAAGCTTCCATCTCAACAAGCCTAAAAGGCCGCATTTCTAGCAGAAGCAGAAGAGAAATATTAGAATTGAGGACTGTGACCTGTGGGGCATTGGCTGGGTATTTCTGCTTGCGTTCCAAAGACTGGGTTATAGACAACTGAATGCTGTGCTGGGACAAGGATGTGGACGCGCTTGCTGATTGTGCTGCTTGATTGTGGGCCACAACAGGTGCAGTGCTAGAAGCATCTTTACATGCACGGTGTACTGGGGATTGGCTTCTATGCAAAACAGTGGAAGAAGCAGTGGTGTGACCAGCAGGCAGTGGTCCTGGAGCCTGGGGTTCGGCCCACAAAGTCGGCTTCTTTGCTTGCATGTGCCTGATCATGCTGGAGGTGGTCAGGCTGGTTGTTTTGCTACCCCTTCTGATGCAGGCATGGCAGGTGCTGCAAATGGCCTGTTTAGGGGTATTGGCATAGTCTTTAAAAAATAGCTAGACTTGGGAAAATCTCACAGGTGGAATGACAACGTCACTCATGTTGGTGTTACGGGGGACGGATGCATGCCTTCTGTCTGTGGCCACCACACTGCTTCTTCCTGCCTGTTGGAAGGAAATGCCTTATTCCCCATTTGTGCTGCTGTCCTCGCTATGCATGTCCTCCTGCCAGGTTGCGTCAGTCACTGTCATCCACCACCTCATCTTCCACATCCGCACCCTGCTCCTCCTCCTGACTTTCTGGCAATTGTGTCTCATCATCGTCCACCTCTTGTGACACTTTCCAACCATCGCCGTCGTGTGACCGGGGCTGGTCAAAACATTGGGCAGCTCTACATGTGATCTCATCTTTCCCCACTTCAAGTTGACCGGCAGAGATTTCTGAATCTTGAAATGGAAAACTGAACAGCTCTTCAGAGTGTCCAAATGTAGGATCAGTTGTCTCAGGGCACTCGGCATGGTGGGAGGAAGGAAGATCATGGTGAGGAATATCCTGGCCACACTCACGGCTACTCAGATCTGACCATATGGAAGACAAGGTGGTGGTGGTGGCTAAGTGACTGGAAGCATTATCCGCTATCCAACCAACAACCGTTTCACACTGCTCTGGCTTCAATAGTGGTGTGCTGCGGTCCCCTAAAACTGGGACAGGACGGTCGAGCGAGAAGATGTGGGTCTCTGTTGTTGCCCACTTTCACCTTGCCCACGGCCTCGTCCTCTGGATGCACCATCAGCAGCACGCCCACTTCCCCATTACTTGTCAATTTAAATGGACTACTGCACTATTTCAAATGCTCAACACAAATGTCTTTATTAGTAGCTAAATAATGTGATCCGTATGCCTGCAAATCTACGATTTTTCAAACCCAAACACCAGGCAGGCCTCAGCCTGACCTCACAGACTGTATTCCATTTTTTTTAAGATAATTTATGCAAAATAGCGCTGCATAGGATTTGAGTATCTCACAGCCAAAAAATAAGCACACCAGCCTCCAATGGCAAAACTTGGAGCAGAGATATATGACGGCTGTAACAGAAATACCACACTGGCAAATCTGTGGCCTTTCAAATTTTTGCGGGGCTAAATAGCGCTGTATAGACTTCGAGTATCACACAGCCACAAAGTAAGTACTCCGGCCTCCAATGGCAAAACTTGGAGCAGAGATATATGACGGCTGTAACAGAAATACCACACTGGCAAATCTGTGGCCTTTCAAATTTTTTGGGGGGCTAAATAGCGCTGAATAGAATTTGAGTATCACACAGCCGCAAGGTAAGTACTCCGGCCTCCAATGGCAAAACTTGGAGCAAAATTTTTCAATGGCCTTTTCTTAAAGGGAACATGTCACCCTCTCAGGCGTTTGTAAGAAAAAGAGCCACCTTGTGCAGCACAAATGCTGCATTCTGACAAGGTGGCTCTTTTAGTTATGATGCCTGCACACACTGAAATAAACGTTTATAAAATGTGCCCCCTCATACCCTGAAATGTTCCCGGAGGCGGGTCTTTCTCTCCTAATCAGACGCAGCACAGCCGTCACTCCGGACCTGTGCACGCCGGGCGCCGCTTCCTCTTGCTTCATTATTGTCCCCGGCGCCTGCGCATTAAATTTTTTTTCCGGGCGTCCGCAGTGGCGCTGCCCTTCATACTTACAGCGCAGGCGCCGGGGACGATAATGCAGCAAGAGGAGGCGGCTCCCGGCGCGCACAGGTCCGGAGTTACGGCTGTGCTGCATCTGATTAGGAGAGAAAGATCCGCCTCCGGGAACATTTCAGGGTAAGAGGGGGCACATTTTATAAACGTTTATTTCAGCATGTGCAGGCATCGTAACTAAAAGAGCCAACTTGTCAGAATGCAGCATTTGTGCTGCACAAGGTGGCTCTTTTAGTTACAAACGCCTGAGGGGGGTGACAATCCTTTCAAGGCTGCAGTTATTCCGGTTGCTTGTGCACCTTTTTCTACCACACGTTTTCCTTCCACTCAACTTTCCATTAAAGGGACTCTGTCACCTGAATTTGGAGGGAACAATTTTCAGCCATAGAGGCGGGGTTTTCGGGTGTTTGATTCACCCTTTCCTTACCCGCTGGCTGCATACTGGCTGCAATATTGGATTGAAGTTCATTCTCTGTCCTCCGTAGTACATGCCTGCACAAGGCAATCTTACCTTGCGCAGGCGTGTACTATGAAGGACAGAGAATGAACTTCAATCCAATATTGCAGCCAGCATGCAGCCAGCAGGTAAGGAAAGGGTAAATCAAACACCCGAAAACCCCGCCTCTATGGCTGAAAATTGTTCCCTCCAAATTCAGGTGACAGAGTCCCTTTAATATGCTTGAATACAACACTCTGTAAACAGCCAGCTTCTTTAGCAATGACCTTTTGTGGTTTACGCTCCTTGTGGAGTGTGTCAGTGACTGCCTTCCAGACATCTGTCAAGTCACCAGTCTTCCCCATGATTGTGGAGCCTGCTGAAAGAGACCTTTTTAAATGCTTAGAAAGCCTTTGCAGGTGTTTTTGGTTAATTATTCTAATTTACTGAGATAATGACATGTGAGTTTTCATTGGCTGTTAGCCATAATCCTCAACATAAACAGAAATAAACACTTTAAATAGATCACTCTGTTGGTTATGACTAGGGTTGAGCGACTTTTACTTTTTTAGGGTCGAGTTGGGTTTCGCGAAACCCGACTATCTCAAAAGTCGAGTCGAGTGAAATCGGCCGATCATGGAGAAAAGTCGGGGATCGACCGAAACACGAAACCCAATGCAAAGTCAATGGGAAATCTTTTTTTTTCTTCGATCTCTCTCTCTCTCTCTCTCCCCCCTCCGTCCCTGAACAGAAAAGCTGGTGTTACACATTGCAAATCGCTACAGCGCACAAGCGAGAAGATGGCGATAGGCGTCCACGCCCCTAAGACCTATGTCATCACTCTGCCCACGCTCCTTCATTGGCTGAAAAAATGGCGTCAAACGCGTCATACTAAACGCGACTTTGGCGCGAAGATTGCCAACCGCATGGCCGATCCCACACTAGGATCGGGTCGGGTTTCATGAAACCCGACTTTGCCAAAATCGGTGACTTTTGAATTTGTCCGATCCATTTCGCTCAAGCCTAGTTATGACGCTATATAGCATATGAGTTTCACATTTTGCATTGAAGAACTGAAATAAATTAACTTTTTGATGACATTCTAATTTAGTGAGAATCACTTGTATATGCTAAATGAAATGATATTAAAAGAAAACCGTTCGTTTCACAAGTCCAAAATAATCATGAATTATACATATATCTATATTTTATTATGCATTTATTCTCTATTTAATTATTAATTTATTTAATATTGCATATGTAAACATCTTCCACATAGATTTATTTTAACTAATATTACATCTATAAAAATTCTTTGTATAATGCAATAATATATCAAAAACTAAATCTAATTCTATATACAATGGGTACGGAATGACCCCTATAAAATTTTCACTCTTTGTTTCATTGCAGCCATTTGGTAAATTCAAAAAATTTCAATTTTTTCTCATTAATATACACTCTGCACTCCATCTTGACTAAAAAAAAACAAGAAATGTAGGAATTTTTGCAAATTTAATAATAAAGAAAAACTGAAGTATCACATGGTCATAAGTATTCAGACCCTTTGCCCAGTATTTAGTAGAAGCACCCTTTTGAGGTAATACAGTCATGAGACTTCTTGGGAATGATGCAACACGTTTTTCTCACCTGGATTTGGGGATCCTCTGCAATTCTTCCTTGCAGATACTCTCCAGTTCCGCCAGGTTGGATGGCGAACGTTGGTGGACAGCCATTTTCAGGTCTCTCCAGAGATGCTCAATTGGGTTTAGGTTAGGGCTCTGGCTGGGCCAGTCAAGAATGGTCACAGAGTTGTTCTGAAGCCACTCCTTTGTTATTTTAGCTGTGTGCTTAGGGTCATTGTCTTGTTGGAAGGTGAAACTTTGGCCAAGTCTGAGGTCCAGAGAACTCTGGAAAAGGTTTTCATCCAGGATATCTCTGTACTTGGCCGCATTCATGTTTCCTTCAATGACAACCAGTCATCCTTTCCCCGCAGCTGAAAAACACTGTTAGGGCTAGCGGAACGCACCAAATAATGAGACTGATAGTGTACGGTGCGTTCGTAGCCCGGGGTCCACCGTGCAGAGATGGAACCTGCTGCTGAGTAATGATGGACTATATGGCGGTACTCATAAGTATACTCGCGTGGGTTAAACTTCACCCAGCGTGAAGGAAGCGATCCTGTTGCGTCACAGGGTCGCGGTACCGCACATAGAAGGCGAGCAAGCAGTCAGCGAACTTAACCCCAACTAGGATTGAAGTCCGATTAGACCCTTGCTGGCACAACACCGCAACAGGGTGTGTTAGGCAACTCTTATAATTAGATCACCGAAGTGCGAACTGTGCCGTGCTGGCAGGCACCACTAAGCACCCAGACGTGGGTCAGGAAGCGCACTGCTGGCGCGTGGCGCCGCACTGGCGGTCACAGCAATAGACGCTGATACGTGTGTGACACGTTGAGTGATTTGTCGGGCGCTAGATAGCAGCCATACTCCATACGCGAACAGTCATACAATAGGGTAGGGGTATTTAATGAACGACTTGCACTCACAACAAACACACGTATTCAATTGTACACTAGCGCATGGCCGTGCGGTCATGCACAGTTTATATAATTGCAGGACAGGAAGTGGCCACAGAAACTTTGCCCTTCCAAGACCTGCCAAGAGGACCAATGGAATGCGCTGCAGAACCAGAGCACATGACCCTCGATCTCCAACGGGAGATCTTGCTCTGGGCATGCTCAGTGTGCGCAAACAAGGACTTAGTCCCAGGGAAGTCCGCTCGCTGCTGACCAGCACTGACTTTAATGGCAGGAGCTGAAGAAACAGCAGTAACTCTCTGTACAGAGTGAGAGCGAGCAAGACACTGGGAGCGACGTCCCTGCTGAGCAGACTCCACTGCGGCTGGAGGAGAATGGGAGACCGCAGCGGAGACGGATCGAGATTCCCCCTGTGCAGCAGAGGAAACTCGACTCCTAACATTACCCCCCCTCCTAGGGCCCCCCCTCCTTGGGCCTCGCTACGCTCGAAGGCAGCAATGAGCTGTGGGGCCCGAATGTTTTCAGCAGGCTCCCAAGACCTGTCCTCTGGACCATAACCCTTCCAATCCACCAAATAAAACTTTTTGCCGCGTACCACCTTGCACCCCAAAATAGCGTTCACCTCGTAATCGTCCGTAGACGAACCCGATGTCCCGGCAAATGACTCGGAAAACCGGGACATGTATACGGGTTTCAAGAGGGACACATGAAAGGTGTTGGTGATACCCAAGCGTGGAGGAAGAGCCAGGCGGTAGACCACAGGATTAACCTGTTCGAGAACCTTGAAGGGACCCAAGTAGCGAGGAGCAAACTTAGTGGACTCAACTCGCAGCCTGATGTTACGGGCGGAGAGCCACACCAAGTCGCCAGGGGCAAAAGTCGGTGCGGGGCGCCGATGAACATCGGCGGAGGACCTCATTCTCTCCTTGGAGGCCCGAATGGCATCCTGCGTGCGATCCCAAATGTCCCGTGCCTTCACAGCCCAGTCTGCCACCCTGGGATCAGCGGAAGACACAGGCATGGGCACAGGAACACGCGGATGCTGGCCGTAATTTAAGAGGAATGGAGTCTGACCGGTAGAGTCGGCTACGGCATTGTTAAGTGCAAACTCTGCCCACGGTAGCAAGGATGCCCAGTCATCCTGTCTGGCAGAAACAAAATGTCGCAGATATGTGACCAAGGTCTGGTTGGCCCTTTCTACCAACCCATTCATCTCGGGATGATATGCCGAAGAGAGATTTAACTCAATACTGAGTAGACGACATAGCTCCCTCCAGAATCGAGACGCAAACTGGGGACCCCGGTCACTAACAATTTTGTCTGGCATACATGTAAGCGAAAGATATGCTTGATAAACAAGACAGCCAACGCCCGTGCAGATGGTAGCCGTGGAAGAGGCACCAAATGCACCATTTTGGAAAAATGATCGGTGATCACCCAGATAATGGTGCAATTACGAGACTTGGGTAAGCCAACCACAAAGTCCATCCCGACCATCTCCCAGGGCCTGTCAGCCACGGGCAGAGGATAAAGCAACCCAGCTGGCCGTTGCCGAGGAGTCTTGTTCCTGGCGCAAGAGACACACGCCCGAACGTACTCCGCGACATCACGAGCCATATGCGGCCACCAGTATGTCCTCGCCAGTAACTCTGATGTCCTTTTAGTACCAAAATGTCCACCCACCCTGGACGAGTGCGCCCAAGAGAGAACCTCCGGTCGCAAACTAGATGGAACAAAAGTCTTGCCCGGGGGCACAGACTCCAGCGAAACCGGGGCCACGGTTCTCAAACTCTCGGTGGGGACAATAAGCCGAGGCTCCTCCTCCTCCGCAGATGACACAACGGAGCGAGAGAGAGCGTCAGCCCGAATGTTCTTCTCCCCAGAAAGGAAATGGAGGGTGAAATGAAATCGGGAGAAGAACAAGGACCATCTGGCCTGGCGAGAATTCAACCGCTGAGCTGTCTGCAGATACACCAAATTTTTGTGATCTGTGAAGACTTGAAAGGGAAAACGTGCTCCCTCCAAGAGATGTCTCCACTCCGAGAAAGCCAACTTCATGGCTAGCAACTCCCTGTCCCCGATGGAATAATCCCTCTCTGCTGGTGCAAAGGTCTTGGAGAAAAAGAAGCAAGGATGCTTCCGACCTTGAGCATCCTTTTGGAAGAGGACTGCTCCAGCACCAACAGAAGAGGCATCCACCTCCATGATAAATGGCTTATCAACATCGGGGCGATGAAGAATGGGAGCGCTAGCGAAGTGTGACTTTATAGAGATAAAAGCCTTGGAGACCTCCTCAGACCACAATTTGGGATTCGCCCCCTTCTTGGTGAGGGCAACCAAGGGAGCTACCAAAGTTGAGAAATGCGGGATGAACTGGCGATAATAATTGATGAACCCCATAAAGCGCTGCACCGCTTTAAGAGAATGGGGTTCCTGCCAGTCCATCACAGCCTGTAGTTTGGCAGGATCCATAGCCAATCCCTGGGCTGAGATGATGTAGCCTAGGAAAGGTAAGGACTCCTGCTCAAACATACACTTCTCCAACTTGGCATAGAGGGAGTTTGCCCGTAGGAGGTCGAAGACTTTGCAAACATCTCTCCGGTGGGAGTCAATATCTGGAGAGTAGATGAGAATATCATCCAGATAGACTACGACCGAGGTGGAAAGCATATCCCGGAAGATATCGTTCACAAAGTCTTGGAAAACGGCTGGGGCATTACAGAGCCCAAAGGGCATCACCAGATATTCATAGTGCCCATCCCTGGTGTTAAAAGCCGTCTTCCATTCGTCCCCCTCACGGATGCGAATCAGGTTGTAAGCACCCCGCAGATCTAATTTAGTAAATACCCTTGCTCCCCGAAGCCTATCGAACAGTTCAGATATCAAAGGCAAAGGGTATTTATTCTTAACGGTGATGGCGTTAAGACCCCTGTAGTCTATGCATGGACGCAATTCCCCACTCTTCTTCTGCCCGAAGAAGAACCCTGCCCCAGCAGGTGACACTGACTTCCTGATGAACCCTCTTGCCAGATTTTCCTGGATGTACTGTGACATTGCCTCCGTCTCCGGGAGAGATAGCGGATAGACTCGACCCCGGGGAGGCTCAGCACCAGGCAAGAGGTCAATAGGACAGTCATAGGGGCGATGGGGCGGAAGGGTCTCCGCCGCCTTTTTGGAGAATACGTCTGCATACGACCAATACTGCTTGGGGAGAGAGGAAAGATCTGCGGGTACCTCAGTTGTAGCTACCTGAATGCACTCCCTCTGACACCTACCCCCACAAGATTCACCCCATCCCAGAATTCTGCTGAGGACCACTCGATATGAGGAGAGTGGTACCGTAGCCAAGGTATTCCCAACAGGACTTCATCAATTCCCTCTGGAATGACGAGCAGGGAAATAATCTCCTGATGAGATGGCGACATGGACAGAGTAAAAGGGATGGTCTGGTGAGTTATCTGTGAGGGCAGAGTCGACCCATTCACCACTCGTACCGTTACAGGTTGAGCTAGCATAACCAGAGGTATTGCGTGGCGTTGGGCGAAGGCAGAAGACATAAAATTGCCCTCTGCCCCAGAATCCACGCAGAGCTCTACCGAGTGGGAGAATGAGCCTATAGTAATTGTCCCCTTAAAGGACAATTTAGAGGCAAATGTCGCCGTGTCTAGTGTACCTCCACCTACGACCACTAGACGCTGACGTTTCCTCGACCGCTGAGGACATCTGGTAGCTAAATGTCCAGACTGCTGGCAAACATGACAGACCCTTAGTGCACAAGTCGTCCGGGACTTAGGTCCCGCTTATGACACTTCCCTGGCCTCATGTGACTCAGGAACCAGGACCGGAGATTCCAGAGGTTTGGCGAAAGTAGGAGCCAGCCGAAACCTCTGCCTACACTGGGCTCGCTCTAACCTCCGCTTGTTAAAACGGAGGTCAATTCGAGTGGAGACTGTTATTAACTCCTCCAGTGTGGCAGGAATCTCCCTAGTGGCCAGAGCGTCCTTTACATGGTCAGCCAAGCCCCTCCAAAATATGGGGATAAGAGCTTTATCCGACCATTCCAGCTCAGATGCTAAAGTGTGGAATTGGACGGCAAAATGACTGACCAAGGACTCACCCTGAGTTAATGCCAGCAGTTGGAGCGCAGTGTCATGGGTGACTTGAGGTCCTAAAAAGACCTGTTTTAAAGTGCTCAAAAACAGAGGAGCACTCTGCACCACATGATCGCCACGCTCCCACAGCGGCGTAGCCCATTCCAACGCCCTGTCCGACAATAGAGACACAATAAACCCCACCTTAGCCCGCTCTGTGGGGAAACGTGCAGCCAGAAGCTCGAGATGAATAGAGCACTGACTCATGAATCCCCTACAAAATTTGCTATTACCAGAAAATTTTTCTGGCAGCGGGAGGCGAGAAAATGTCGGAACAGGGGTGGCAATGGACAAAGTTGCTGCAGCCACGCTGGCAGCCTGTACAGCAACTGCGGTAACATCCACAGCTGAGGTTGCGCTCTCGAGAGCCGCCAACCTACCCTCCAGCTGCTGTATATACCGCAGGGATTGCTGTTTGTCCGTCATCACTAGCCAGACCCTGGCGCTAGTGTAATGTTAGGGCTAGCGGAACGCACCAAATAATGAGACTGATAGTGTACGGTGCGTTCGTAGCCCGGGGTCCACCGTGCAGAGATGGAACCTGCTGCTGAGTAATGACGGACTATATGGCGGTACTCATAAGTATACTCGCGTGGGTTAAACTTCACCCAACGTGAAGGAAGCGATCCTGTTGCGTCACAGGGTCGCGGTACCGCACATAGAAGGCGAGCAAGCAGTCAGCGAACTTAACCCCAACTAGGATTGAAGTCCGATTAGACCCTTGCTGGCACAACACAGCAACAGGGTGTGTTAGGCAACTCTTATAATTAGAGCACCGAAGTGCGAACTGTGCCGTGCTGGCAGGCACCACTAAGCACCCAGACGTGGGTCAGGAAGCGCACTGCTGGCGCGTGGCGCCGCACTGGCGGTCACAGCAATAGACGCTGATACGTGTGTGACACGTTGAGTGATTTGTTGGGCGCTAGATAGCAGCCATACTCCATACGCGAACAGTCATACAATAGGGTAGGGGTACTTAATGAACGACTTGCACTCACAACAAACACATGTATTCAATTGTACACTAGCGTATGGCCGTGCGGTCATGCGCAGTTTATATAATTGCAGGACAGGAAGTGGCCACAGAAACTTTGCCCTTCCAAGACCTGCCAAGAGGACCAATGGAATGCGCTGCAGAACCAGAGCACATGACCCTCGATCTCCAACGGGAGATCTTGCTCTGGGCATGCTCAGTGTGCGCAAACAAGGACTTAGTCCCAGGGAAGTCCGCTCGCCGCTGACCAGCACTGACTTTAATGGCAGGAGCTGAAGAAGCAGCAGTAACTCTCTGTACAGAGTGAGAGCGAGCAAGACACTGGGAGCGACGTCCCTGCTGAGCAGACTCCACTGCGGCTGGAGGAGAATGGGAGACCGCAGCGGAGATGGATCGAGATTCCCCCTGTGCAGCAGAGGAAACTCGACTGCTAACAAACACCCACATAGCATGATGCTGCCAACACCATGTTTCACTATTTGGATTGTATTGGGCAGGTGATGTGTAGTGCCTGGTTTTGTCCACACATACTGCTTAGAATTATCACCAAAAAGGTCTATCTTCGTCTCATCAAACGAGAGAACCTTATTACTAATAGTCTGGGAGTCCTTCATGTATTTTTTTAGCAAACTCTATGCGGGCTTTCATATGTCGCACTGAGAAGAGGCTTCCGTCGGGCAACTCTGCCATAAAGGCCCGACTGGTTGAGGGCTGCAGTGGTAGTTGACTTTGTGGATCTTTCTTCCATCTCCCTACTGCATCTCTGGAGCTCAGCCACAGTGATCTTGGGGTTCTTCTTTAACTGTCTCACCAAGGCTCTTCTCCCACGATTGCTCAGTTTGGCTGGACGGCCAGTTCTAGGAAGACTTCTGGTGGTCCCAAACATCTTCCATTTAAGGATTATGAGGGCCACTGTGCTCTTAGTAACCTTGAGTATTGCAGAAATTCTTTTGTAACCTTGGCCAGATCTGTGCCTTGCTGCAATTCTGTTTCTGAGCTCCTTGGCCAATTCCTTTGACCTCATGATTCTCATTTGGTCTGACATGCACTGTGAGCTGTTAAGTCTTATATAGACAGATGTGTGCCTTTCCAAATCAAGTCCTATCAGTTTAATTAAACACAGCTGGACTCCAATGAAGGAGTAGAACCATCTCAAGGAGGATCATAAGGAAATGGACATCATGTGACTTAAATATGAGTGTCTGAGTAAAGGGTTTGAAAATTTCTGACCGTGACCATGTGATATTTCATTTTTTCTTTTTTAATAAATATGCAAAAATTTCTACATTTATGTATTTTTTCAGTCGAGATGGGGTGCAGAGTGCACATGAATGAGAAAAAAATGAACTTTTTGAGTTTACCAAATGACTGCAGTGAAACAAAGAGTGAAAAATTTAAAGGGGTCTGAATACTTTCCGTACCCACTGTAAATTCAATATTAATGTATCCACTTGCAATTTCATAGAGAATAATTCATCCAATCTCCAATGATCGGACCTGGGATGTCTAAAGAATAAACCAGACAAGATTTAGAGAAGCAAAACAAAATAATTATCCTCACATAATATCAATAACCTCATAGACTTTATTTAGATCATTCGGGGATAACGTGTTCAAAGTATGTATTCAATAAGCTTCTCTACAAAGAAAGATTTTGTTTAATATTTCCTCCCCTCCTCTGAATTTAATTTTAACATGTTCCAATACTTGATATTTTAATTGAGTAATTGTATGTCCATTTCATTATAATTTGTATTAATTGTAGAATATTATCATTTATGTATAATTTTTGTATACACATTTTTTTGCAGTTTTTGTATGTTAATTACTGTAATGTACTTTCCTTGTTTGGGAAGTGATTATCACTCTTCGGATTCAAGTTGTGATTTTTCTGGCTCATGGAGAAGCCAGAGTTATTTTTCCAGAAGAGAGAGGGCGCCAGTTTTCAAGAAAGAGGAGAGCCTGTCGTCCCCACCGACGTAACTATGCCCTCGATGCTCATGAGGTCATAGGACTCTCTTGTTATTAATATTTTTATATATGTTATATTAAATAAAGTATCATTTAAATAAACAGAGAATAAATACATAATAAAATATAGACAAGATTCTTATTGATATATTCATGATTATTTTTGGACATGTGAAAGAATTTTTTCCCATCTGATATCATTCCATTTTGCATATAATTTTTTGCATCTGTTGGTAGAATTGCAACATCCTTATAAAATCGGATTTATATTATGTTTTGTATATTTTTTTAAAATTTGTAAATAGTTGATATATGGATTGTTTCAGGGTTTGGTTATTATTATAATTTGCATTAATTGTATAAGATTATAATTTTTGTATACACATTGTTAGGGGTCGAGTTCCCGCTTCTGCACAGGGGGAATCTCGAGCCACTTCCGCTGCGGTCTCCCATTCTTGTCCAGCCGCAGTGGAGCCTGCTCAGCAAGGACGTCGGTCCCAGCGTCTTGCTCATTCTCACTCTGTTCTGAGAGTTAGTGTTGCTTCTCCAGTCTCTGCCTTTAAAGTCAGTGCTGGTCAGGAGCGAGCGGACTTCTCTGGGACTAAGTCCTTGTGTGCATGTACTGAACATGCCCAGCGTAAGGTCTCCCGTTGGAGATCGAGGGTCATGTGCTCAGTCTCTGCAGCACATTCCATTGGTCCTCTTGGCAGGTCCTAGAAGGGCAAAAGTGCTGTGGCCACTTCCTGTGCTGCTGCTATATAAACTGCGCATGACCGCACGGCCATGCTCTAGTATTTTCTTACAATTGCTTATGTGTGTATGTTGTGAGTGCAAGTCGTCCTTGGAAACCCCTACCCTATTGAATGTCTGTTCGCGGAAGGTGTATGGCTGCTACCTAGCGCCCGACTTAGCCTACAGCACTAACACACATCACAGCGTCCTGTAGCTGTGCCTGCCAGTACGGCGCCGTGCGCCTGCCTTGCGCTTTCCATACCCGAGTCTGGGTGGTTAGTGGCGTCCGTTAGTGCGGCATCGCTCGCACTCTTGTGCACATAAGATTGCTTAAGGTTCTCTACACACCCAGTTGCGGTGTTACGCCAGCAAGGGTCTAATCGGGCTCCAATCCCTTCTGGGGTTAAGTCCGCTGACCACTTGCTCGCGCACTAGTGCGGTACTGCGGTCCTGTGAATTAACAGGATCGCTTTCTTCACGCTGGGTGAGGTTTAACCCACGCGTGTATACCGCCATATTGTCTGCTAATTGCTAGCAGCAGGTTCTCACCTGCACGGTGGACCCCGGACTGCGAACGCACCTTTATCATCTGTCTTGGTGCGTTCCGCCAGTCCTAACACACATTTTTTGCATTTTTTATATGTTAATTACTGTGACGTTATTTTCTTGGTGTTACTGCATATAAAGCCCCATTATATGGTTCTTCCATTAATAACAAAAGTCTGGGATGAGCTGAAACATCTTTAATTGTTTGGATTTCATTGGATTAAATAAGCAATTATTCTTCATGCGAATGCCTGGATTTCTTTCTATATTTTTATGCAGGTGTCTCTTAACAGTAGAATGATGAACCACAACTCAAGAGTCTGCTAAATCTTTCTGAAGGTCTTTTGCCGTCAAGTGGGGGTTCTGATTTGCCTCTTTAGGAATCCTATGAGCAGCACTCACTGAATTTCTTCTTGGTCTTCCAGACCTTATCTTGACATCCACTGTTCCTGGTAACTGCAATTTCTTAATTACATTTCGAACTGAGCAAAGGGCAAGTTGATAACGATCTGCTATCTTCTTATAGCCTTCTCCAGCTTTGTGGCTTCCACCATTTTCAGAGTACTAGCCAGCTGCTTAGAATAACCCAGGGCTGCTGTTTTTTGGCACAAAAAACATTTTTAAGCTGTGAAATATGCATTGCCTGTCCTTTCCTATTAATGACAGTGAACAATCCATAACCCTAGCAAGCTAATTAAGGTCTGAAACCTTGGTCAAAGTTACCTGAGCACATAAATCTCCAAGGTTGCCCAAACTTTTGCATTGGTCTATTTTCCTTTTTTGTAATTTTTTTTTAAAACAATAACAATATATATTTTTTGTGCCTAAAATACAAAGGAAATGTGTCCTCTTTAACTTTAGGTATTTTAGAGATCATTTCATCTTCAAATTGCTTATCTTTCACAATAACAGTTATTGTGGCCTGGGGTGCCAAAACATTAACAAGCCACTTAATGTGGGGTAAAACTACTGTTTGGGCAAATGGCAGGGCTTGGAAGGGAAGGAGCACTGTTTGATTTTTGAATGACTGGAATTGAGAGCTGATATCATGTTACGATTGGAGAGCCCCTGATGTGCCTAAACAATCGAAACCCAACACACGTCGCCCTATTTTGGAAACTAGACTCCTCAAGGAATGTATCTAGATGTATGTTGAGCACTTGAACCTCCAGAAGTTTATAAAGTAGAGCAGTGGAAATACAAAAATCATATTTTTCCCACAAAAATTTTTTTTAGCCCTAATTTTTTTTATTTTCACAAAGGTAACAGGAGAAAATGGAACCCCAAATTTCTTGTGCGATTTCTCTTATGTGGGGAAAATCTACTGTTTGGTCACACAACAGGGCTCGGAAGGGAAGGTTCACTGTTTGACTTTTTGAATGCAAAAATGACTGGAAACGAGAGTGGACACCATGTCGTGTTTGGAGAGCTCATGATGCGCCTTAACAGTTGACTACCCCCACAAGTGACCCCTTTTGGAAACTAGACACTTCAATGCTCTGTGAAATAAGTGATGTCATTTTACAAATTAAACCTCTCAATTAATTCATGTAGTGGTGCAGTGAGCATGCTGACATCACATGTGCTTCACAGAAGTTTATACCATTGGACGGTAAAGAAAGAATAATTACATTTTTAAGGCTAAAATGTAGTTTTTGCCCCAAATTTTTAATTTTTGTAAGGGCTAATAGAAAAAATGGACTTTTCAGTTTGCTGTGCAAACATCTCCTGAGTCCTGATTGCAACAATACCCTACATGTATTTTTGCTTTTGAGGCACATTGTAAAACTCAGAAGGTAAGGTTGGATATGCAGCTCTGGCGACAATTAAGAGACCAGTGCAACATTTTCAGTTTGTCTGATTTTTCTCTTTATAGGTATATTTTTGAGTAAAATGTAAATTGTTCTTTTATTCTATAAACTTCTGACATGTCTCCGAAGTTCCAAGCAATACATTTTGTATTTATTTTCTGAAAATGAGAAATGGTCAAAATAAAAAAAAAATGCATTGCTTGCAGACCTCAAATAATGCAAAAAAAATAATTATCATTTAGAAACAACAATACTAATGTTTTTACTCAGGAATAGTTCAGAAATCAATATTTTGTGGAATAATTATGATTTTTATTCACAGCTTTCATGCGTCTTGGCATGCTTTCCACCAGTCTTTCACACTGCTTTTAGGTGACCTTATGCCACTCTTGGTACAAAAATTTAAGCAGTTCTTCTTTGTTTGATGGCTTGTGACTATCCATCTTCCTCTTGATTACATTCCAGAGGTTTTCAATGGAGTTCAGGTCTGGAAATTGGGCTGGCCATGACAGGGATTTGATGTGGTGGTCCTTCATCCACACCTTGATTGACCTAGCTGTGTGGCATGGTGCATTGTCCGGCTGGAAAAAACAGTCCTCAGAGTTGGGGAACTTTGCCCGAGCAGAAGGAATCAACTGTTTTACCAGGATAACTTTGTATGTGGCTTGATTCATACATCCTT
This sequence comes from Ranitomeya imitator, assembly GCF_032444005.1. Classification (NCBI taxonomy): domain Eukaryota; kingdom Metazoa; phylum Chordata; class Amphibia; order Anura; family Dendrobatidae; genus Ranitomeya; species Ranitomeya imitator. The sequence continues at coordinate 198,678,872 of NC_091285.1, read as the reverse complement.
CGCAAAGAACAACCTGCCCAATTCCAGACTTGATGAAGCATCCCCAGATCATCACAGATCCGCCACCAAATTTCACAGTGGGTGCAAGACACTATGGCTTGTATGCCTCTCCAGGTCTCCATCTAACCATTAGACGACCAGGTGTTGATTCTGAGATTGCTTTTTATGACATATTGTGGTAAAACTTCTTTGATATGACTTACGTTTAGTTGTGAAAAAATTGAAAATTTGGTGAATATGTTGAAAATTTTGCAATTTTCATACTTTTATTTCCTTAAATCAGTCCTGTCACACAAAATAGTTAATAAATAACATTTCCCGTATGTCTACTTTACATTTACTTTGAAACATAATTATTTTGTTAAGACATTATAAGAGTTAAAAGTTGAACAACAATTTCTCATTTTTACCACAAAATTTGCAAAACCATTATTTTAAGGACCACGTTAGATTTGAAGTGACTTTGAGAGACCTATATGACAAAAAATATCCTAAATTGACATGATTCTAAAATCTTTACCTCTCAAGGTGCTCAAAACCACATGCAAGAAGTCTATTAATCCTTCAGGTGCTTCACAGGAATTAATGGAATATGGAAGGAAAAAATAAACATTTAACTTTTTAACTTTTTTCACAAAAATTTTCCGTGAGACCCAATTTTTTTTTCATTCTCACAGTGCACCGTACAATTTGCTGTGCAATTTCTCCTCAGCATGCCAAGACCTCAAATGTGGGGGAAAATCACTTTTGGGCACACGGTACAGCTCGAAGGGAAGGAGCGCCATTTCCCTTTTTGATTGTAAAATTTGCTGGCATAATTAGCAAACGTCTTGACGTGTTTGGAGAGCTCTGATATCCCAAAAAATTGGAAATCCTCAACAAGTGACACCATTTTGGAAATTAGACCTCTAAATTAACTTATATAGATATGTATGGAGCACCTTGAACCCCTAAGTGCTACACAGAACTTTATAATGTTGAGCCGTGAAAATAAATTTAAATTAAATTTCTACCCTCAAAAATGATTTTTAGCAACAAATTTAGCATTTTCATAAGGGTAACAGGAGACATTGCACCATACAATTTGTTGTGCAATTTTTACTGAGTACCCAATATGTGAAGGTAACCTACTGTTTGGGCGCACGGCAGAGCATGGAAGGGAACGGACACCATTTGACATTTTGAATGTAAAATTTGCTGGAATAATTAGCGCATGCCATGTCGCATCTGGAGAATCCCTGATGTGCCTAAACAGTGGAAACCCCACACAAGTGACACCATTTTGAAAACTAGACCCCTCGTGGAACTTACCTAGATGTGTATTAAACACCTTGAACCCCCCCCCAGGGGCTTCACAGAAGTTTAAAACATTGAGCAGTGAAAATAAAATAAAACACATTTTTCCCACAATAATGTGGTTTAGCCTTAAATTTTGTAATTTCACAAGGGTAACAGGAGAAAATGGACCCCAAAATTGGTTGTACAATTTCTCCTGAGTTCATCGATACCCCATATGTGGTCAAAAACTAATTTTTAGGCACAGTGCAAAGCTCAGAAGGGAAGAAGTGCCATATTATAGTGCAGATTTTGCTGCACTGGTTTGAGGGTGCCATGTCACATTGGCAGAGCTCCTGAAGTGCCAAAATGGCAGAACCCCAATAAGTGACCCCATTTTACACCTCTCAGTTAATTCATCTAGGGGTGCAGTGATCATATTGACACCATATGTGTGTCACAGAATTTTATACCATTGGGCAATGAAGAAAAAGTAATTTACCACCAAGATTGTGTTAGCCTCAAATTTTACATTTTCATATGGGGAAATGGGTAAAAATGGCACCAAATTTGTCCCACAAGTTCTGGTGAATGTAGAAATACCCTATATATGACTGTACAGTACTGCTTAGCCCTACGTAGGGACTCAGGAGGAATCGAGCGCTGTTTGCCTCCTGGAGCACAGATTTTACTAGAATAGTTTGCGGACTCCATATACAGAGCCCCTTTTTCAGTGCTAGAAAAGCAGTATACCACTCAAATGACCAGATTTTGGAAATTATAACCCTTTGAGAATTTATCTACAGTGTAATGATGATTTTCACTCCATGGGTGTCTTCCAGAAACAAGCAGTAGTGGATGTTGATGAGTTAAAATTGCAAACTGCCCAGCTCTGGAGACACAACTTGTAAATTAGGCCGACTTTTATCACTACAGAAATGCCAAACATGTGGGCACTATATGTGGCTTAGACACACTGGGGTTCAGAAGGGAGAGGGTGCTTTTGGATTTTGGAGCGCAGACTTTGCTGAATTTCTTTTGAGGGGCGAGAAGCCATTCTGCTTTTCCAAAGTCTTTGTGCTATAAGTATCATGGGAGACTCTATATTTCCATTAGCACATAACAGATCTCAGTGGACATGCTTTTATTTGGAACATTTTACATAACATTTAGGATCACATTTATCCGGTGCTCTATGCTGAGCACTTACTTTGGGGTTTCCATTTAAATCTCTGAGTGACATGACAGATGAAACCCCTGAGGGATGCATTCATTATAATGAGGCAGTAGAGTTACTGCTTTTCAGAAGTGCATAAAACTGTGGTCAGCCACAGCAGCGTCTAACAGGCAGCAGAGGAGGCGTGTCAGCTCCTGCTCTTAGCATGCTCTCACAGGCCTCCTTTCCTGCAGGACCCTGAAGGACCCTGTGACCATCTTGCAACCGGATGTCACCATGGTGACCAACAGTACAACGCGATTGCATCGCTTTGTGCTGATGGGAGCAGAGAAGGTGTTCACTCCCTGTGCGATGTCCCTCAATGTCGCTGTCACTATTGACAGTGGCATTAAAGGGGTTAAACATCCGTGATCGATTCTAGCACCAATCGTGGGCATTGCTGCAGGGTGTCAGCTCTCACATAGAGCTGACACCTGCACCTGATCGCTGTGGCGCTCAATGGGAGCCCGCGCAATTGTGGCATCTTACATACACTGCAGTTTGCGGGAATGCAGTTCCCGCAGCATTCTACATATGTCGGAAAGGGGTTAAAGCTCTTGCAATCTAGGAAAAGTAGATTAGATGGCCTTCTGTCAGACAAAATGTACAACCGCTCTGCCTACTAGATTTTAGCTTACACAAAACTCAATAATCACTGTGTAGTAAATTATAATGGACTCCAAGTTCCGGAACTGCTGGCTCTTAGCAGACCTAGATCAAGTGCGTAAGAATCACTGCTAGTGCAAATAAAAATACTGTAGCACATTTGGGAAGGGTTAAATCCCAGCTTTGCAGTGTTTGATTAGAAGCACCTGCAGTGTTTGTCTAAGGCCGCCGTCACACATGCGAGTTTTACGGACGTAAGAGCGCAGAATCTACGTCCGTAAAACTCGCAAAAAATACGGCACAATTATTCTCTATGCCCCTGCTCCTATTTGCCGTATTTTACTGATCAGTATTATACGGCTTTCTACGGCCGTACAAAATCGCAGCATGCTGCGTTTGTCACCGTACTGCGCAAGAAATACGCCAATGAAAGTCTATGGAAGCGTGAAAAATACGGATTACACACGGACAAGCAGTGTGACTTGCGAGAAATACGCAGCGCTATTAGAGAGAAAAGCCGGTAATTCAGTGCGGTGTACAGTAAAATCACACTGACAGCTTACAGTCCAATAGATATAATAAATGTGTACACATAGAATAGGTATATATATATATATATATGTCAGTGAGACACATATATGTATATATATTAATATTTATTCCAGCGCTATACAGCTTGAAAGCCGGTAATTCAATTACCGGCTTTTTCCTTCTCCTTCATAAAACCCGACATGATTTGAGACATGGTTTACATACAGTAAACCATGTCTTCTCTCCATTTTTTTTGCAGATTCCACACTACTAATGTCAGTAGTGTGTATCTGCAAAATTTGGCCGTTCTAGCTCTTAAAATAAAGGGTTAACTGGCGGAAAAAATTGGCGTGGGCTCCCGCGCAATTTTCTCCGCCAGAGTAGTAAAGCCAGTGACTGAGGGCAGATATTAATAGCCTGGAGAGGGTCCACGGTTATTGGCCCCCCCCTGGCTAAAAATATCTGCCCCCAGCCACCCCAGAACAGGCACATCTGGAAGATGCGCCTATTCTGGCACTTGGCCACTCTCTTCCCATTCCCGTGTAGCGGTGGGATATGGGGTAATGAAGGGTTAATGCCACCTTGCTATTGTAAGGTGACATTAAGCCTAATTAATAATGGAGAGGCGTCAATTATGACACCTATCCATTATTAATCCAATTGTAGTGAAGGGTTAAATAAAACACAAACACATTCTTTAAAATTATTTTAATGAAATAAAAACAATGGTTGTTGAAGTATTTTATTCAACGCCCAATCCAGTCACTGAAGACCCTCGTTCTGTGAGTAAAGAAACATAATAAACCAACAATATACTTACCCTCCGCAGATCTGTAACGTCCAACGATGTAAATCCTTCTGAAGGGGTTAAAACATTTTGCAGCAAGGAGCTGTGCTAATGCAGGCTGCTCCTTGCTGCAAAACCCCAGGGAATGAGGCTAAAAATAGATCAATGATCTATATTTAGCATCATTTGCGGTGAGGCGCCCTCTGCTGGCTGTTCATAGATCGTGGGAAATTACCTAGAAAGCCAGGGAGCCAGGGAGCTTTCTAGGTAATTTCCCACGATCTATGAACAGCCAGCAGAGGGCGCCTCACCGCAAATGATGCTAAATATAGATCATTGATCTATATTTAGCCTCATTCCCCGGGGTTTTGCAGCGAGGAGCAGCCTGCATTAGCACAGCTCCTTGCTGCAAAATGTTTTAACCCCTTCAGAAGGATTTACATCGTTGGACGTTACAGATCTGCGGAGGGTAAGTATATTGTTGGTTTATTATGTTTCTTTACTCACAGAACGAGGGTCTTCAGTGACTGGATTGGGCGTTGAATAAAATACTACAACAACCATTGTTTTTATTTCATTAAAATAATTTTAAAGAATGTGTTTGTGTTTTATTTAACCCTTCACTACAATTGGATTAATAATGGATAGGTGTCATAATTGACGCCTCTCCATTATTAATTAGGCTTAATGTCACCTTACAATAGCAAGGTGGCATTAACCCTTCATTACCCCATATCCCACCGCTACACGGGAATGGGAAGAGAGTGGCCAAGTGCCAGAATAGGCGCATCTTCCAGATGTGCCTGTTCTGGGGTGGCTGGGGGCAGATATTTTTAGCCAGGGGGGGGCCAATAACCGTGGACCCTCTCCAGGCTATTAATATCTGCCCTCAGTCACTAGCTTTACTACTCTGGCGGAGAAAATTGCGCGGGAGCCCACGCCAATTTTTTCCGCCAGTTAACCCTTTATTTTAAGAGCTAGAACGGCCAAATTTTGCAGATACACACTACTGACATTAGTAGTGTGGAATCTGCAAAAAAAATGGAGAGAAGACATGGTTTACTGTATGTAAACCATGTCTCAAATCATGTCGGGTTTTATGAAGGAGAAAGAAAAAGCCGGTAATTGAATTACCGGCTTTCAAGCTGTATAGCGCTGGAATAAGTATTAATATATATACATATATGTGTCTACTGACATATATATATATATATATATATATATTCTTTTCTTTTTGGGACACATGGATCACTTCTATAGCGGTATATTGGTTTTGCAAGCCTGCGAGAAAACCACGCAGTACGGATGCCATACGGATTACATACGGAGGATGCCATGCGCAAAAAACGCTGACACAGCCTGCCTACGGAGGAGCAACGGACCATTTTTTGGGGGACTTTTCAGCGTATTACGGCCGTAATATACGGACCGTATTGTTTTACGCTGTGTGTGACGCCGGCCTAAGAAGCAGGAACAATGTTTATTATGTGGAAGTCTCCTAAGGAACTGTCAATCCACTAGATATACACTAGAGCAGAGGTGAATGTGTTAGCTGATTAATGCACAGGCTGTGTGCTCCAGAATGGATGTGTCTTGGAGATAAGGAGAGAGAGACAGGCCAGAATCCCTCTCTGAGAAGAGTCTGCACAGGCTGTGTGCAGAGAACCGTGAGTATCACTGGTTGCTATGGACAGTAGCTGTTTTGCTTGACCAAGCTGTGGCTAGCTCAGCCATGTTTGAGTAGCCAGGGTGTGATCTGTTTAGTTAGTGTGTAAGCAGGTTGCGGGATGCAGTGACGAACGAGAGGCAGAGCAAGGGTTAACAATTTAGTTGAACAAAAACAGTACTCCTCTCAGGGAGATAAACAGTTAAATTACAAATGCAAGGAAAGAATAAAGGTGAAAAGCAAAAATAGCAACAGTTCATTCAGTAAATTATTGTGTCTATAGTTTCCTAAGCCGCAAATGTTCCGATGAGGATAGTAGTCCTTATAGCTGTCGACAAAATGTCCTCAAGGGGGGTCCAAGGTTAGCGATTCATCTTCAGGCCTCAGTGGTTGGTATCCGGTACCTTCCGCTGAGCCCCTAGTCCATAATCTGGTGCAGCCAATGCAACAATAGCTGCAGCAATCTGGGGGTTAATCGAGGGTTGTGGTACGCTGTCCGGCAGTACGGTCAGCAGGCTACTATTTTGTAACCGGCCCTGGGCTCTCTGCACGTGCACCAATTTTACTGTCACTGTGCGCACGGTGGCTCCTACACTAGCTGTCTCGCTGGTGGCATCGGGAGCTGTCTGCTGCAGTCCATCACAGCGCCAGAGCTTCGGGTGCCGAGCACGTTGCCCACCTTGCTTCTTGCATGCTGATGGCAGCAAAACCGCTGCTCTTTCGTGAGCTTTTCTCCCAGCTTTCTGCCCGGGTTCCCTCTCTAAACATGCCCCTACTGCTCGGGTCATGGGGCCTGTCCGGTCCCCTATTCCTTCCCTGAGAAACATGGGATGCAGCCTCGACAGTTCCATACTTGGCTCAGTACAGGTACCCGCAGCCATGTCTTCCTCCTTACAAGTGCATGGGTAAGGTTAAGGATGTATGTTTCTGATTTTGTTTTAGTGCTGTGCAGCCTGAAGAAAGCAATTATAACTGCACATGTTTGGATCAAAATGTCATTGCCTGTGTGAATGCTACCTAAGGTTTATACTTAAAATAGTACTCACAACTTACTTCTTTAAATCTAATACAGCCACTTGACTAATTTGCAGTTCTTGTCACAGATTTCAGTACCATAGACAGCACACATTTTCTGTGCTTCGCTTAGCACAAGAATAGGAGCTAAGTTACAGTACCTGGCAGCAGCCTCTAAACAGTGTGAAGAAGTGGTGGTGTTGCACTACGGTTACTGTTTACATCTAATGAAATTTATTGCCTTTCTGGGCAGCAATACCTGTAGAATCCACGGGCCTTTCATCTGATGACAGGCTTTCAATTGCGTTACAGTCACATAACTTCATCTTCATTGCGCTGCCTGTGTCAGAGGAAGAAAGAGTCATATGAATAAATTGAAATGTGGTATATACAGTAAGTGTGGGGTGGCCCAAATGGGGACATTACAAGCGTTTAATGGTAAAATGGGAACATTACACATATACAAAGTCCAGAATTGGGGGACATGATAAGTATATTGGAACATTCGATCCTCACAAGATCTCCTTCTCTACTCCCCTCTTATCTCTCCTTCCCAGAACCGCATGCAAGACTTCTCCAGTGCCTCCCCCATACTCTGGAACTCTGTAACCCAACACATCAGACTCTCACCTACTACGGAAACCTTCAAAAAGAACCTGAAAACCCACCTCTTCTGACAAGCCTACAACCTGCAGTCATCCTTAGTCTGCTGAACTGCCGCACAACCAGCTTTACCGTCTCCTAGTGTATCCTCACCCATCTCCTGTAGAATGTGAGCAGTCATGGGCAGGGTCCTCTCTCCTTCTGTACTTGTGTGTGCCTTGTATGTGCTTTTCTATATTTGCCCCTTTTCACATGTAAAGCGCCATGGAATAAATGTCGCTATATAAATGTATAATAATAATAATAATAACTAGAATGGAGGATATTTTAAGTATATAGGGGCCAGAATGGGGCACATTATCAATGTATTGGGGGTGTCCCTATATATTACTAATGTCCTCTTATTCTTTATTAATGTCCCTCATTGTGTCCCAATACCTTAAGTGGCCAAAATGGGAGTGTTTCAACTGTAATGGGGCATTAAAGGTGGATGCTGCGTGGTCTGACGACACACAAGGACTTATATCGGTAAGACTCATTCCTATGGCACTGTGATATTTGTTCATTGACGTTTAGTGTCTCAATACAACTGCAGCAACGGTGGCAGCTTTATTTCGATGCTGATTGTTCATATAGAAGTCTTCTTTACTATATTGGCCATATTGCAGCAGGGCTACCATAACATACACCGTCACGACATAGTGCCCATAGGAGGCTAACTTCCCAGTCCATATATAATTTGTTCTTGCCTCAGACCTTGTATTGTTCATGTCCTTCAATTTTTAATTCCTTTGTTCATGTAACCTTTCTTAACTATTTAATTACGATGTTTCAATATAATTTAATAAAAGATTTTTTGTAAATTTTAAACGAATTGTTTATTCCCTAGAGTCGGGGTGAGTGAGAGCCTGTCAGCTGCTACAGAAGTGGACATGACTGCTGCTTTTGTGTTATCTAGCACAACACAGATTTCTCAATCCCCCATAACATCTCTGCCTGCACTTTTTTATGTATGTTTTTATTCTTGTTTTTAATTCATGTTTTGTTATGTCTATGTAGGGTGTCTTTTATTTCCCTGTTCATCATATTTTGCTTGGAGTGGTATACCATTACTGAACTGCCTATGATTCTAGAATTAAGAGTAGAAGGAAACAATAATGCGAATTTGATGACTCAATATTTGTAAAATCATGACATTATCTTACTGTTGTATGCTATATGCACTTTATCTCATCATTTTCACTTTAGCATTTCTACATTTTTCTCCCTTCTCAATGTCTACATCTCTATTGTTAACTGACACACTTCTCTACTATTTTATACATCTACTAGATGGTGGCCCGATTCTAGCGCATCGGGTATTCTAGAATATGTATGTAGTATAGTAGACACGGCCTATTCTACTATATGCCTTAGCTATACTCTAGTATATAGCACAGCCCACGTAGTATATTGCACAGCCACGTAGTATATAGCACAGCCCACGCAGTATATAACCTAGCCCACGTAGTATATAACACAGCCACGTAGTGTATTGCACAGCCACGTAGTATATATCACAGCCCACGTAGTATATAGCACAGTGACGTACTATATAACACAGCCCATGCAGTATATAACACAGCCCATGCAGTATATAACACAGCCCACGCAGTATATAACACAGCCCACGTAGTATATAACAGCCCACATAGTATATAGCAATATGGGCACCATATCACTGTTAAATTAAAAAAAAGAATAAAAATAAAAAATAATTATATACTCACCTTCCGGCAGCCCCCGGATCCAGGCCACACCTTTACCAATGCTCGTCGCGACGCTCCGTTCCCAGTAATGCCTTGTGGCAATAACACGTGATGATGTATCAGTCTCGCAAGACCGCTACATCATCTCCGATCATTGCCGCAATGCATTCTTGGGACCAAAGCGTCACGAGGATCGGGAAAGGCTTGTGCGGACGGCGGAAGGTGAGAATGTTTTGTTTTTTTTAATTATTTTTAACATTATATGTTTTTACTATTGATGCTGCATAAGCAGCATCAATAGTAAAAAGTTGGGCACACTTATACGGTTAATGGCAGCATTATGCCGCGGTGTAACGCAGTCCTAAAATGCTATGTGGGCACTGACTGGACAGAAGTAGGGAGGGGCCAATTCATGGCCAGACTGTGCCTGTCACTGATTGGTCGCGGCCAGCTGGCCGCGACCAATCAGCGACCCGGGATTTCCGTTACAAACAGGGAGAAGTACCTCTTAGACAATTATAGATATAGACTAGATGGTGGCCCGATTCTAATACATCGGGTATTCTAGAATATGTATGTATGTATATAGCAGCCACATAGTATATAGCACAGCCCACATAACATAGACAGCCACGTAGTATATAGCACAGCCACGTAGTATATAGGAGCCACGTAGTATATAGCAGCCACGTAGTATATAGCACAGCTTACATAGTATATAGCACAGCCACATAGCATATAGCACAGCCCACGCAGTATATAGCACAGCAACGTAGTATATAGCACAGCTCACGTAGTATATAGCACAGCCACATAGTATATAGCACAGCCACATAGTATATAGCAGCCACGTAGTATATAGCACAGCCACGTAGTATATAACACAGCCCATGCAGTATATAGCACAGCCCCATAGTATATTGCACAGCCACGTAGTGTATAGCAGCCACGTAGTATATAGCAGCCACGTAGTATATAACACAGCCACATAGTATATAACACAGCCACATAGTATATAACACAGCCCACGTAACACAGACAGCCACATAGTATATAGCACAGCCACGTAGAATATAGCATAGCCACATAGTATATATCAGCCACTTAGTATATAACACTGCCCATGTAGTATATAGCACAGCCGTGTAGTATATAACACTGCCCACGTAATATATAGCACAGCCCACATAGTATATAACACAGCCCACGTAGTGTATGACACAGCCCACATAGTATATAACACAGGCACGTAGTATATAACACAGCCCACGCAGTATATAACACTGCCCACGTAGTATATAACACTGCCCATGTAGTATATAACACTGCCCACGTAGTATATAGCACTGACCACATAGTATATAACACTGCCCACGCAGTATAAAACACAGCCCATGCAGTATATAACACTGCCCATGCAGTATATAACACAGCCCACGCAGTATATAACACAGCCCACGCAGTATATAACGCTGCCCACGCAGTATATAACACTGCCCACGCAGTATATAACACAGCCCACGCAGCATATAACACCGCCCACGCAGCATATAACACTGCCCACGCAGCATATAACACTGCCCACGCAGTATATAACACTGCCCACGTAGTGTATAACACTGCCCACGTAATATATAGCACAGCCCACGTAGTATATAACACAGCCAAGTACTATATATCAGTGTGGGCACCATATCCCGGTAAAAAAAAAAATTTAAATAAAAAATAGTTATATACTCACCCTCCAGTGGCCCCCGGATCCAGGCGAGGCATTTAGTGAGGCTCCTCGCGACGCTCCAGTCCCAAGAATGCATTGCGGTCTCACGAGATGATGACGTAGCGGTCTCGCGAGACCGCTACGTCATCATCTCGCAAGACCGCAATGCATGGCCAGAGCATCGCGAGGAACGGGAAAGGCACCAGAAGGTGAGAATAGCACAATTTTTTATTATTTTTAACATTAGATCTTTTTACTATTGATGCTGCATAGGCTGCATCAATAGTAAAAAGTTCGTCACATAGGGTTAATAGCAGCGTTAACAGACTGCGTTACACCGCGTTATGCCAGGGTGTAACGCAGTCGGTTTAATGGACTGCTACAACGCTATGTGGGTGGCGGGCGCTGACTGGGGGGAGTATGGAGGGGGCACTGAGTGCATGGGAGTGGGGAGTGGCCATTTCGCGGCCGGACTGTGCCTGTCGCTGATTGGTCGCAGCCAGCTGGCCACGACCAATCAGCGACTTGGGATTTCCATGACAGACAAACAGAAAGACAGACAGACAGAAAGACGGAAGTGACCCTTAGACAATTATATAGTAGATGCACTTATGCACATTATACCTCTGTGGGTTTGTTCACTTTATTAAAATCAATATATTTACTACTACTATTATCATCTTAATAAAAACAAGTTTCTGACTTATACTTGTTTATCTATTGATGGGTGGAATGTGCCCTTGGATGATAACTCGCTTCTTTGTGTGGTCTTCTGACTGGCACTGCCAACCTATATGATATAAAACCTATACAATAGAGTGCCTTATTAGTAATATTATTATTATTTTTAATATTATATTGGTAGTGTTTCCTTATATATACCACTTAACTATATATCTTTCACATGGAATATTATGGATTTGGGAAACTCTTGTTTTACTATAATAGCACACAATTGTTTTTATTGTCAAGTTATGTATAATCTGTTTTTTTTATATATATTGTTTCTATGGCAGGTCAATCTGCCTAGAAGCCGTTGTATATGCCCTTCCCACCATTGGGAGTCTATCTTACTAGTTACTTTCATTGTTGTGGTCAAGGAGAGTAGATATGGCTTTGGATGCAGTTCTCCCCTAGATACACTGAATGCAACGCTACTCGGTACCTAGGATGTGACGTTCATGGCGCCTTTTCAATCGCATGACAGCGCACGCTGTCGTCATCACAATGCCGCACTTTCTCCAGATGGCAACCGGATTTTTCACTTCGTAGTGATGATAACACAGTAATACAGGAACCGGAAGCGACGCTGCACCACTTCCACCCAGCCGGATCACATGTGGATATCACTAGGGCAACAGCGTAAACTTCCCTATGTGTGCTATCATACAGTCATGGCCAAAAGTATTGACACCCTTGCAATTCTGTCAGATAATACTCATTTTCTTCCTGAAAATGATTGCAAACACAAATTATTTGGTATTATTATCTTCATTTAATTGGTCTTAAATGAAAAAACACAAAAAGAATTGTCCTAAAGCCAAATTGGATATAATTCCACACCAAACATAAAAAAGGGGGTGGACAAAAGTATTGGCACTTTTTGAAAAATCATGTGATGCTTCTCTAATTTGTGTAATTAACAGCACCTGTAACTTACCTGTGGTACCTAACAGGTGTTGGCAATAACTAAATCACACTTGCAGCCAGTTGACATGGATTAAAGTTGACTCAACCTCTGTCCTGTGTCCTTGTGTGTACCACATTGAGCATGGAGAAAAGAAAGAAGATCAAAGAACTGTCTGAGGACTTGAGAAACCAAATTGTGAGGAAGCATGAGCAATCTCAAGGCTACAAGTCCATCTCCAAAGCCCTGAATGTTCCTGTGTCTACCGTGCGCAGTGTCATCAAGAAGTTTAAAGCCCATGGCACTTTGGCTAACCTCCCTAGATGTGGACGGAAAAAAAAAATTGACAAGAGATTTCAGCGCAAGATTGTGCGGATGTTGGATAAAAAACCTCGACTAACATCCAAACAAGTTCAAGCTGCCCTGCACTCCGAGGGTACAACAGTGTCAACCCGTACTATCCATCGGCATCTGAATGAAAAGGGACTATATGGTAGGAGACCCAGGAAGACCCCACTTCTTACCCAGAGACATAAAAAAGCCAGGCTGGAGTTTGCCAAAGCTTACCTGAAAAAGCCTAAAACGTTTTGGAAGAATGTTCTCTGGTCAGATGAGACAAAAGTATAGCTTTTTGGGCAAAGGCATCAACATAGAGTTTACAGGAGAAAAAAAGAGGCATTCAAAGAAAAGAACACGGTCCCTACAGTCAAACATGGCGGAGGTTCCCTGATGTTTTGGGGTTGCTTTGCTGCCTCTGGCACTGGACTGCTTGACCGTGTGCATGGCATTATGGAGTCAGAAGACTACCAACAAATTTTGCAGCATAATGTAGGGCCCAGTGTGAGAAAGCTGGGTCTCCCTCACACTTCAAAAAGCACTAGAAAATGGTTTGAGAGAAAGCACTGGAGACTTCTAAGGTGGCCAGCAATGAGTCCAGACCTGAATCCCATAGATTACCTGTGGAGATCTAAAAATGGCAGTTTGGAGAAGGCACCCTTCAAATATCAGGGACCTGGAGCAGTTTGCCAAAGAAGAATGGTCTAAAATTCCACTAGAGCATTGCAAGAAAGTGAAGCAGGTATAAGAAAGAAATGCAGCACTTAAGCCTTCACAGACATAATGCGGCATCGGCAGGAGTGAACGAGGGAGCGGGAGGGTGAAAGGATCGGACGATGGCCGTTTCGCGCACAAGCGCTTCTACGGGTCCATGTGAGTTGCAACGGTGATGTCATTTCCTTTTATAGAATTATGCTCACCACATATACAAAACAATTTTTATACAACAATAAAAACAACAAACTCTAATAACAGACTGCTTCTTACAAGTGAATTAGATAAAGATTGCCACGTCCAGTTTATCATTGAGTCCTAAGGGACCTTGTGCATTTGTTCTTAGAATCCACTTAGCTTCACATTGCAAAAGTAACTTGCCATGATTACCCCCCTGCTGGGGGAAATTAACCATCTCAAGCCCAGCAAACCGTAAGAGGATGGGGTCACCGCAGTGTTCCTCCTGCATGTGCTTCACAAAACGCACCCGCCCCTTCCCAGTGGACACCGAATTAAAGTGTTCATGAAACCGGACCATTAAAGGTCTTATGGTTTTGCCAATCTAGAACCGGTTGCATGGGCAAAAAATCACGTATACAATAAATTTACTTTTGCATGTTATAAAGTCCCTTACAAAGTGCTCTGTAGATCCCATTTTTAGGGGATTGTCAGTTTTATGCAAATGGCAGAAACTGCAATTCCCACATTTGAAATTGCCATGTGGCGTCGTTTTTTTAATCCAATTATTATCAATCGGGGAGAGACGATTTTTAACTACCAGGTCACTTATATTTCTCGAACGTTTATAGGCAAATAGGGGAGCCGATGCCGTTAAATTACTAAAATCAGCATCTCTTTGAAGCACGTGCCAGTTTCTTCGTATGGCCGCATGAATTTCCCTGTCTATTGGGCTGTGCTTAAATTTAAACCTAAATCTCCGGTTATTACCGGGATTATCCGCCTTATTTTTTGCGAAATTTTTTGCTTTATTTTTTCCTTTTTTGCCTTTTTCCAAGAGTTTTGCCTGGGATAAATTCGCTATGCGACGTTCCGCCTGCTGCAAAATATATTCAGGGTACCCTCTATTAATGAGACGTGTTTTTAATTCTTTAATTTGTTTTTTATAACTGTCCTCATCATTATTAATTTTTCTCAGCCTCACCATTTGGCTGTAAGGAATACTTTGTTTTGGTGTGACTAGGGTGGGCGCTCTGAAAATGTAAAATATTATTCGTAACGGTTGTTTTTCTCTGGACACTTGTAGTAATTATTTCCTCTTTGACTTCAACCTTCACATCTAAGAATTTCAATTGATTTTTTCCAAAAACCGCCATGAATCTCATGTTTTCATCATTATTTTCGTTCAAAAATGATACAAACTCATTGAAAGCCTGCTCTCCTCCATCCCATATTATAAAAATATAATTGGTAAAACGTAAATATAGCCGCATATGTTTGAGATAGGGGTTTTGGGGTCCGGTGACATGCTTTTCCTCGAACGCTGCTAAAAACAGGTTAGCAAAGACGCATGCCACCGGAGTACCCATTGCGGTACCGGTCTTTTGAAGGTACCATCTATCTAAAAATTTGAATGCATTGTGTGAAAGTACGAACCCTAAACCGTCCATTACGAACATGGTTCGTTTTGATTCTTGGACTTTGTATGCATAATACCACCCGGATCTCATCAGTAATCTAGAGCGTCCACTCCATGCAAGATCACACACAAACTGCTATATTCCATATACAGCTTTTCAGTGCCGGTTACATTTTTTCTCTTTTGGTTGTGGACTCATTACAAGAAAGTCATTGATGGTTACTGGAAGCGGTTGGTCGCAGTTATTTTGTCTAAAGGTTGTGCAACCAAGTAGCTCTTGATAATATAAATACCCTCTCTGGCCAGTACCCAACCACTCCTGGACGAAGCATTTCCAAGCGAAACACGCATCGGGTGTGGTGGCTCCTTGGTTTTACTTTCAGGTAACTATACCTTTTCATGTTCCTGTTCTATTATACAGGCACTTTCATTATGCTAATATATTGAACATTTATGTATACTTCACGCTGGTGTTACTAAAGTGACTGATATTGCCATGCTACTTTTACTGGACACTTGCACATACTGTACGCTGTGCTGTGCAACTTTGCCGTTTATTTACTTGTATTATGGTGAGTGATACTGTGACATGTTTCTTTTATTATTGTCTCTTGATATATTGAGGATTTTTCATCTTAATTTCGAACTAGCAATCACAAACAAAAATCATGCATGATGAAAAATTACCATATATGTTATGGATTGTACTTACCTGCTTGTGCAATATTATCCTGTGATGACTATTAGTACTTTCGGGTTTACCCATCTAAAAACTGTTCTGTACCTGTGGTATTTTGTTCTACCTTTTAAATATATATTTTTTAAAATGGTTAAATAAAAATATAAAACTTTAATTGATACATGATGGCATATAATGCATGTTTCTCAATCCACCATAACATCTCTGCCTGCACCTCAGCCACAGTCCAGCAGTCTGTCCTCTTCTCTGTATTCCACCCTATCTCAGGACAGCAGCCAGCCCTCAGTCCTGCAGTTGTGGCATTGTAAAAAATGTTTCCTAATACACATGAAAAAGCTAAGAGCTCGATCTCCACCATCTCCAATCTGTTGGCCATGGAAATGCTGCCTTTCCGCCTGGTGGATGCAGATGGTTTTATAAAGTTGATGGTTGTCTCAGTACCCCAGTACCAGTAGCCCAGTCACCATTACTTCTCTAAGAAAGCTATGCCTGCGTTACACCAACATGTCGCCAACAACATTACCCATTCCCTGAAAAAATCTTTGTCTGCTAGGATGCATGTCACCACTGACACCTTGATGAGCAAACATGGGCAGGGGCATTACATCTCACTGACTGGGCACTGTGTGAATCCGAGGGCTGCTCCACAAGTTTTTGGCTGTCTCCACTGAACCTGGAGCGAGGGAATGCCATGTGTGATATTGGTGCAAACCTGGTGGCGTGCGTACGCCAGGGCAACCTCACACACATGCCTTACATGGCTCACGTTCTGAACCTGGTGGTAAAGCAATTGCTCTGCCACTACTCGAGCCTGGATGCAATCTTGCAGAAAGCATGGTCGCTGTGTGCTCACTTCCGCCAATCACACACTGCAGGTCATTGGCTTGCATTGCTACATGGGACTTTCGGCCTACCGGTTAACTGCTTGATTTGCGATGGTGTGACACAGTGGAATTCCAAACTGCACATGTTGCAGTGACTGCCAGCAGAAATGAGCCCTGTTACAGTATGTCCTTTTGAATAGCGTGGGCTAGCGCAGTATGTACCAGGTGCAAATCACATTTGCGGAGAAAGCACAGATGAAGGATAGTGATGAGCGAATACAATCGGCATTATTTATTACTCACACAAATAGTACACTATTCAGGTTATTAGTTTCTCGGCGAGTAATTTGGTATTCGCCTCGGTATATTCAGGTGACCCGCGCAGCTTGTTTGGCACTTTATTTGCTTGCCAATCACAGTAATGCCGGCACCATCTTTGGTGTGGCATTACTGTGATTCAATGAAAATTCACCGCACACTCTGTATTTTTGTGGTGATGCCAAAAAATATTTATTTTGTTGCAGTTCATGGGAACAGAAAAAATAGAAATAGGTAAAGTGCAGGAGAAAGTTCTAAAGTGGCTATATTTTTTCTTGCGCTTTACCTCTTTCTATTTTTCTATTTTTTGGCTTCACCACAAAAATACAGAGTGTGCGGTGAATTTTCATTGAATGGACTAAGGGTCATTTGGCCCGTTACACCAGCACCTCGCCATATGACAGAGTGCAGGCCAAGACCTTTACTACTGCATTACTGTGATTGGCTGCCCGAACACTGGGTGTTTGTCGTGCTGTCATGTGCATGGTGGTACGGCAAACACCGCTTCTGATCTGGGGTGAAATCATCCTCGCCGGTCAGAGAGCCACAGTCCCAACTCTGTCAAAAGACAGTGTGAGCACGCAGCTGTGATCGGAGGTATAAAGTTTACCTCTGGTCACTAATGTCAGCTGATGGGACTATGCCTGCTGCCGATAATAAGACTGAGAGTAGAAGCGGCTGATGGGTGTATTCATCAGCTCATGCACTGCAAATAAGCAAATAAAAAAAAAACTTGGGTTCCCCTGTGTTTTTGATAACTAGCCTGGCAAAACTGACAGCTGGGGACTGCATCCCTTAGCTGTGGGGGTTGCATCCCTCAGTTGTCAGCTTCAGCAAGACTGGTTATCAAGAATATAGAGGTCCCCACACTGCATTTTTTAATTATTTAAAAAAAAAGGTGTGGAGTCCCCCCCATTTTTGACAACCAACCTTGCTAAAGAAAACAACTGGGGCCTGGTATTCTCAGGTTATAAGACACCTATCCATTACTAATCTTATAGTTGTATGGTAAATTAAGACACAGCAAGAATGAAGTCCTTTCTTAGAAATAAAACAAAACTCACTTTTTCATTTTTATTTAAAAACAACAAACACAGTTATACTCACCTAATGCATAATTCTACTGAATCCCTCGTCACCATGGGAAAAAGTCAGTGATGAGGTCAACGCAGTTCAACCTCAGTGACCTCACAGCAAATCACTATGAGAATTTCTCACCAAGGTCACCGCAGTTCAGCCTGGCTAGGAACGCAGCCTCAGTGACCAGAGGTAACTTTGATGACGTCATCGCTAGTCACTGAGGCTCCACTCGCAGCAGCTCATTTACCAGTTGTTTACCAGTGGTTCTCAGCTTGGACGGTTGCATCTGAGCTATATGTCACTTGAGGGTAATAAGGTAAGGGTAATAAGGTAAAATGTAATATCAACCCCCCCAACTATCACCCCACTTGCCATCGCTACAGGGCAAGTGGGAAGAGCGAGGTTAAGTGCCAGAATTGACACATCTTAGAGATGCGCATTTTCTGGAGTGGCTGAGAGCTGATGTTTTTAGCCTGGGGAAGGGGCCAGTGTCTATGGCCCCTTCCCATGATATTAATATCAGCCCACAGCTGTCTGTATAGCCTTTGCTGGTTATAAATTATAGGGGAACCATATGTCATTTTTTGGGGGTCACCCATTGTAATAGCCAGTAAAGGCTATGTATACAGCTGTATACAGCTGTGAGCTGATATTAATAGCCTGGGAAGCTTGATGGGTATTACCCCCTTCCCAGGCTATAAACATCTGCCCCAGCCATTGTACTAGTTGTACAGTCATGGCCAAAAGTATTGACACCCCTGCAATTCTGTCAGATAATACTCAGTTTCTTCCTGAAAATGATTGCAATCACAAATTCTTTGGTATTATTATCTTCATTTAATTTGTCTTAAATAAAATAACACAAAAGACAATGAAGCAAAAAGCAAAACATTGATCATTTCACACAAAACTCCAAAAATGGGCCAGACAAAAGTATTGGCACCCTCAGCCTAATACTTGGTTGCACAACCTTTAGCCAAAATAGCTGCGACCAACCGCTTCCGGTAACCATTAATGAGTTTCTTACAATGCTCTGCTGGAATTTTAGACCATTCTTCTTTGGCAAACTGCTCCAGGTCCCTGATATTTGAAGGGTGCCTTCTCCAAACTGCCATTTTTAGATCTCTCCATAGGTGTTCTATGGGATTCAGGTCTGGACTCATTGCTGTCCACCATAGAACTGCTTTTTGAAGTGTGTTATGGGTCATTGTCCTGCTGGAAAACCCATGACCTCTGAGGGAGACCCAGCTTTCTCACACTGGGCCCTACATTATGCTGCAAAATTTGTTGGTAGTCTTCAGACTTCATAATGCCATGCATACGATCAAGCAGTCCAGTGCCAGAGGCAGCAAAGCAACCCCAAAACATCAGGGAACCTCCGCCATGTTTGACTGTAGGGACCGTGTTCTTTTCTTTGAATGCCTCTTTTTTTCTCCTGTAAACTCTATGTTGATGCCTTTGCCCAAAAAGCTCTGCTTTTGTCTCATCTGACCAGAGAACATTCTTCCAAAACATTTTAGGCTTTTCAGGTAAGTTTTGGCAAACTCTAGCCTGGCTTTTTTATGTCTCGGGGTAAGACATACTCCTACCATACAGTCCCTTTTCATTCAGATGCCGACAGATAGTACGGGTTGACACTGTTGTACCCTCGGACTGCAGGGCAGCTTGAACTTGTTTGGATGTTAGTCGAGGTTCTTCATCCGCACAATCTTGCATTGAAATCTCTTGTCAAATTTTCTTTTCTGTCCACATCTAGGGAGGTTAGCCACAGTGCCATGGGCTTTAAACTTCTTGATGACACTGCGCACGGTAGACACAGGAACATTCAGGTCTTTGGAGATGGACTTGTAGCCTTGAGATTGCTCATGCTTCCTCACAATTTGATTTCTCAAGTCCTCAGACAGTTCTTTGGTCTACTTTCTTTTCTCCATGCTCAATGTAGGACACAGGACAGAGGTTGAGTCAACTTTAATTCATATTCCCATAGTCCTTATTGAAACACAAGGCTGTAAGTCACTTCAAAAATCAGATAAGTCACATATTCAATTATGGGATACCACAAAAGAAACGGAAGTGAGGAAAGGAAGAGGATATCTTTTATAAAATATAATAAGTATATTGAAACAATATATTTAAAATAACACAAAACATATAATATGGGGAGAAAAAAAGAGGGGGGGATGGGGTTAAACCACCAGACTAGGAGAAACAAATCTACACTATACCATAATGGGTTAAAATATAATAAATAAACCCAATGAAAATATGGTGGTAATACTGATATAAGAAAAAGTGATCTAGGCACTCAGAGCAAGGCAAATACAAACACAAGGCGTGGTATATTCCCCAGCAACCTAAAAAATCTTATTAAAGAGTTAATAGTCAGGCACAGGCTGAGTACATGTCTAATCAGGAATACAGAGCAAGAAACAACCTGCTAATGTCCTGCTGAGTACATCTAAGTTAAAGTGCCAGTGTGAACAGAGAGGCTGCAACGAGAAGAATGTATTGCCAGGGAATAGGTTACCTGTAAAGCCGAGCAATTGGTGCCTAGTGCTGGTGGTAAAGTGCAGATGTGGTTCCCATGCGCCCGACAAGCGCTGTTTCGCCGTAGCTTCTTCAATGGGGCGAGGACAGGGTTAGGGAGGTGTAAAAGGCTTTTTATAGTATGTGGGGGTGGCATAGAATCAGCCAGAAAACGCCTCGGCAGCTTCAATTGCGCGCGCTCCCAAGGGCCGTCCCACCAGACCAAAGGGACTTCCGAGGCTGCGCACCGTGACACGCAGTGGACCGCACTGCGGTCACGTGATAGCGCCTCCCGGAAGTCAGGGGCAGGGTACGGACCCCGCGCGTGCGCAGTGCCACCGAGGAGTATCTAGCTGCCGAGGCGTTTTCTGGCTGATTCTATGCCACCCCCACACAAGAGTTAATAAGATTTTTTAGGTTGCTGGGGAATATACCACGTCTTGTGTTTATATTTACCTTGCTCTGAGTGTCTAGATCGCTTTTTCTTATATCAGTATTACCACCATATTTTCATTGGGTTTATTTATTATATTTTAACCCGTTATGGTATAGTGTAGATTTGTTTCTCCTAGTCTGGTGGTTTAACCCCCTTCCCCCCCTCTTTTTTTTCCCCATATTATATGTTTTGTGTTATTTTAAATATATTGTTTCAATAAACTTATTATATTTTATAAAAGATATCCTCTTCCTTTCCTCACTTCCGTTTCTTTTGTGGTATCCCACAATTGAATATGTGACTTATCAACTTTAATCCATGTCAACTGGCTGCAAGTGTGATTTAGTTATTGCCAACACCTGTTAGGTGCCACAGGTAAGTTACAGGTGCTGTTAATTACACAAATTAGAGAAGCAGCACATGATTTTTCGAACAGTGCCAATACTTTTGTCCACCCCCTTTTTATGTTTGGTGTGGAATTATATCCAATTTGGCTTTAGGACAATTCTTTTTGTGTTTTTTCATTTAAGACAAATTAAATGAAGATAATAATACCAAAGAATTTGTGTTTGCAATCATTTTCAGGAAGAAAATGAGTATTATCTGACAGAATTGCAGGGGTGTCAATACTTTTGGCCATGATTGTATATGTCATTGACATCTGAATATCTACATGTATATACTGTGTGCAGTCCATCTATTCTATCCTGTCGGCTCCGGTGATTTTACAGTACGTGGCTGCTGAATTGCTGGCTTTTCATATATAGATAGATGTAATATTTATACTGTGTGTATATATATATATATATATATATATATATATATATATATATATATATATATATATATATATATATATATATATAGCTCTGGCAAAAATTAGGAGACCACCACATCAAAACCCAATTTTGACCATTTTTCTTTGTCAGACAAAAAAATACAAAATTTATTGCTTGGAAATTCTGGGACATGTTTTCAGAAGTTTATAGAATAAAAGAACAATTTACTTTTTACTAAAAAATATACCTATTAAGAGAAAAATCAGACAACTGAACATTTTGCAGTGGTCTCTTAATTTTTGCCAAAGTTGTATATTTGTGTCACTGGCATCTATATATCTAGCTATTCTATGTGTATGTATCTATTATATCTATTCTATTCTAACCTGTCAGGCTGTGATTTTACTGTACACGGCATATGAATTTCCGGCTTTTCATCTATATCTATATATCTGTTTCATCAATTTCAGTTTTTTTCCCATGTCCCCAGACCTGTTTGTTGGGTCCAGCAGAAAAATATTTTGCTTTCCCATTGACTTGCATTGGATTTGTTATTCAGTACAAATACACTGATATTAATAAGTATTTGTGCCAAATTTCTTGAATCCGAATATTTCACTATTCGCTCATCACTCATGAAGGACTTTTGCACAGTTTCAAAAAGGTTTCTAAGATGTTTAGCACTGAGATGCTGTCCTTAGCATCACTATTCCAATCATATACATGCTGGAGCACAATTTAAATAGTCTACGTGAGGAGGTGGTGGTCCCAGGGGAAGAGGTGTGCATCCCAGTTCTCTACATCCAACCATGAGAACGTCAAAGCATTATCGCAAAGACATTAGCACAAGCAGTGTATGTGACATAAGCAATTTCTGTGAGTCATTTCACACATTTTTTAGACCAGCCCATGCAACAGTAGAACAGAGTACAAGTCTGATACGTTGTGAACGACTGGAGAGGATGGTTCAGGAGTATCTGGAGCTCAATATCAATGCCATCAGGGGGGTTTTGACCCTTTTGCATTTTGGTGTTCAAAAATAGAAGAGTGGCCTGAGCTCGCCTGTTAAGTCTTGGAGGTTTTGTCATGTCCGGCAGCCAGCATTCTCTCAGAACATGTCTTCACTTCAGCACTGCTGGTGGTGTCCTGATGGATATGCGCATCCAGCTGTCCCGTGACAGTGTAGACCACCTAACATTCATCAAAATGAACAAGTCATGAATCTCCAATGACTATTGCACCCTAGTTGCAGACTGGGAAGACTAGGCGATGGTGTCATTTTTAGTATCATGCATTGATCTTGCGTTATTGCAGTGTGTGCCATCTTTGTGGTGTCTTCTGGGACTGCAGGTGGATGCCAGATGACCATGGTCCCCTGTTGGCAAATGTTCAATATCTGCAATGGACAGGGTGTAAGATAATGCAAAGCAACTGAAGCCACCCTCAGCAATCCAATCTAACACCTTTTCAGTATCTTGTGGCATTACCATTTGTGCAGTGGTATTCGGGCCTACGAACAAAACGCATAACATCCTGTCGCCTGCGTGCAAAAGAGGAAAGTGTTGTATTTTGGCACATAGCAGGCACAGAATGACCACTTCCTCTTTCCTCTAAATCTGCTACTCCACCATCAGCCATTAGAAGCAGCTACAACAGCCCGACCACTGCCATGTCCACATCCCCTATTGTTTGTTCTCCTCACTTTTGGAAATGTTTTTTTCTAAACACTACTCACAAAGAGATGGCAGAAGAGTAGATTTATTTATTTGCAATACTACTAGAAAAAACATCGGTTCAGAAAAAATATGTCTTTGGCCTAGAAATGGCAACAGTATAGCTGATGGCAATTATTTATTTACTACACTACTAGAAAAGACAGTGGTCCAGAAAAATTATTTTTTTTGGCATGTAAATGACAACGAGGTAGCTGATGCCAGTTATTTATTTGCAACACTATTAGAAAACACGCAGCAGTTAACACGCAGCAGTTCTAAAAAAAATTTTTATTTGGCCTATAAATGTCACCAAAATAGCTGATTATTTATTTGCCACACTACTAGAAAAGACAGTGGTACAGAAAAATTATTTCTTTGGCCTAGCAATGGCAATGAGATTCTGTAAGGGCTAGCGGAACGCACCAAGTAAATATAGATGTTTTATTGTTATAGATGCGTTCGCAGCCCAGGGTCCACCGTGCAGGAGAGCCTGCTGCTAGCAAACGGCGGCACAATATGAACTAGCTCTGTTATTTCGCAGAGTAGCCGTGAAAGCAAAGCACTGCACCCTGTTAGACTTCACAGAAGCACAGGCTAACTACCCAACTGAGAGCAGTAAGTGGTCATGCATGCACACAAAACTCCTCGCCGGAGGTGCCAGCATTCTAGGGGCTTATTTCAGCCGGGTCCCTGAATGCACACAAACACAATCTCCTCGCCGGAGGTGCCAGCATTCTAGGGGCTTATTTCAGCCGGGTCCCTGAACACAATCTTACATGACCACACTGGCGCAAAGGACATAACTTAGAAAGATACTAGCGCATGGCCGTGCAGCCATGCGAGCTTTAAATAGTTGCAGCAAGTACATGACCTTCCTAGAAAGACTAATGAGAGGCTGCCACAGAGCCCGAGCACCTACAGGACCTTTCTGAATGACCAATGGATTTAGCTGCAGTATCTGAACATGTGACCCTCGATCTCCACTGAGAGATCTTACTCTGGGCATGCTCAGAACGAGAAAAGCAGGACTTAGTCCTAGAAACGTCTGCTCGCCGCTGCCCAGCACTGGCGTCAATGGCAGAAGCAGGAAAAGCAGCAATAACTCTTTGTACAGAGTCAGACTGAGCAAGACGTCTCAGCTGAGCAGGCTCCACTGCGGCAGGAGAAGAATGGGAGATCGCAGCAGAGATGACCCGAGAATCCCCTGTGCAGAGGCGGGAACTCGAACCATAACAGATGGCTTATGCCAGTTATTTATTTGCAACACTACTAGAAAACATACAGTGGTCCAGAAAAAATATTTCTTTGGCTTACAAATGGCAACTAGACGCCAGTGCCAATTAGTTATTTCCCATACTACCGTATTTCCCGGCATATAAGACGACTTTTTGACCCCTAAAAATTGTCCCAAAAGTCGGGGGTCGTCTTATACGCCGGGTACGGCGTGTGCAGGGAGCGATCCTGCATGTCGGCGTGTGGTTCCCAGGGTCTGGAGGAGAGGAGACTCATGTAATCGCGACGTCATTGAAGGTCCTTCACTCACTGCATTCCTAAGGAACAGAGGCAGACGCTAGCAGCGCTGTGAGCCAGGGGCCGTCCAAGGGTGAGTATATCCATGTTTTTTATTTTTATTCTTTATTTTTTACATGAATATGGATCCCAGGGCCTGAAGGAGAGTTTCCTCTCCTCCAGACCCTGGGAACCACACGCCGTATAAGATGACTGGGCGTATAAGATAACCCCCATCTTATATGGCGGGCATATCCCAAATTCCATATTTTATATGGAAAAGTTGGGGGTCGTCTTATACGCCCAGTCGCCTTATACACCAGAAAATACGGTACTATAAAACACACAATGGTCCTGAAAAATTATTTCCTTGCTATTAATGGCAAAAAGATGGCTGATGCGATTTATTTATTTGTGTACACAAACTTTTGAATTTGCCCTAAGTAATAAAAATACTTTAAAACTTTCTCTCTTATTATTCTGGAACTTGGCAAATATTAATAATTATGGTAATCCTAATTGACCTAAAACGGGAAAGGTTTATTCTGATTTTATATCAGATATTGAGAAAAACATGCATATGTGTCTTTATATATAGTGTGTGTACACTTCTGGTTTCAACTGTATGTGGTATTACTGTGCTAAAAGCCACTGTGTATACTCTGCACCCCTGCCTGTGAGAGTACCGTGCCTTTGTACTCTGCAAGCCATATTTGTGGGAGTATTGTGCCAGCAGCCACTGTGTGTACTCTGCAAGCCATACATGTGAGAGTACTGTGACTTTAAGCCCCTGTGTGCACTCTTCACCAAGTGCCTGTGGGAGTTCTGTGACTTTAATCCGCTGTGTATACTCTGCACTTTCCCCTGTGGGAGTAATTTGTCTTTGAGCCACTATGTCTACTCTGCATCCTGTGTCTTTGGGAGTATGGTTCCTTTAAGTTGCTGAGTGTACTATGCACCCACTTGCCTGTGGCAGCACTGTGACTTTAAGCAGCTGAGTGTACTCTGTTCTCTCCACCTGTGGGAGTGCTGCTCCAAAAGTACTGTTGCAAATACACACATCAGTTGTTGGCACAGTCCTCCCACAGATATAGCTTACACAGAGTGCGAAGTCAAAATCTGTCCCTCGATCCAGCTGTGCTCCATCCCTACAATAATGAGAATGGCATGGTGGCGGCACTCATGATCCGACCTTTATACAGGACGGGTCACGTGCTGCACCGGCCAATCAGAGTACTTGGCATGGCTGTGATGGCTCTAGACGTGCCCACTGCGCTGTAGCCTTTCAACAAGCTTTATTAGATTGGTGAACCTGAAGAGGAAACAAGACGTACATTAAAAAGTCTGTGTTCGAGATTTGGTAGCAGACACTAGGTGTCCAGTACGAACCCCGAACTTTACTGCTCGGGTTTGCTCATCCATACTCATCAGTCTACAGTACAGCTTTCAGTCCTTGTATTGTTTGACCCAAACAAATCAAAACATCGTGTTTGCTGCCCTCAGTTCTGGTTTCATTGCAGCAATTTGACCAAGACGGCCTGCATCTTGCAGTCTCTTTAGACAGCTAATGTTGATATGTGTCTGCTCCTTTATGCATGTGCACCATTTATGAAGGCTGTTATCTGAGGTGCTGTCAGTTTGCTGTTTCTGAGATTGGTAAGTCTGATAAATTTATTCTCTACAGTAGAGATAATTATTGGTCTTTCTTTCATTGGGTTTTCCTCATGAGAGCCAGTTTTAACATTGCAATTGATTGTTTTCACAACTGTACTGGAGGATACCTTCAAGTTCCTATCAATTTTTCCGATTAACTGACCCTTATGCCTTAACCCCTTCACCCCCAGCCTGTTTTCAGCTTCCTAAACAAGGCCACATTTTTCAATTCTTATCAGTGTCACTTTATGAGGTAATAACTCTGGAACACTTCAACATATTCCAGTGATTCCGAGATAGCTTTTTTTTGTGACATGCTGTACTTCATATCAGTGGTAAATTTAGGTTCATATGATTTGCGTTTATTTATGAACATTGTGAAAATTTGACAAAAAAATTTATAATTTTATAATTTTCAAACTTTTAAGTTTTATTGTCTTAAACCAGATATTTATATAACACAATATAGATAATAGTATATGAATGATAAACCAATCAATCAAACTTGCGCTAAGAAATGCATGCAGATGAAGCCAAAAAAATATATATATTAATAATTTACCTGGTGGGGAGGAGATAGCACTAATGAATGTAAAATTGGCGATAAAGTTGCTTGCATATGGTTATGAGTGCACTATTCCAGGTCTAAAGGTAGAGACAAATAGATAGATATATTAAGTATATTAAGGTATTAAGGAGCATAAATACCTATAAGCGGATGTCTGAAGTACCATACAAGTCTAACAATGAGGTAGTCCCGTCCTCATAAAAGCGCATTTATAAGAAACTGGGGAGGAATCGTACCTTTCGGAATAACACGGAATCCGTGTTATTCCGAAACGCGTTGGTTGGTTATTCTTGGCTCCCACAGTGCTCCGTACCGCCGACAGGGGCACTACGTGACGTACCGGACACATGACCCGAATTGAACGCAGGTCCTGCCAGCTGCAGCATTACCGAGCTCTGCGCACTCTCTACACACGTTCTCCTGCTAGAGGCGGCTGTCACCGGCCGGGACAGCACGCCATGAACTACCGTCAGCAACTCTAACCTCCGCAAGGACAGCGAAGCTAAGTATTTGACTTACAGCTCGTACTGACATTTCTTACATCTACCGCGTGTGTACCCTGTAGCAGGTACGATTCCTCCCCAGTTTCTTATGAATGCGCTTTTATGAGGACGGGACTACCTCATTGTTAGACTTGTATAGTACTTCAGACATCCGCTTATAGGTATTTATGCTCCTTAATACCTTAATATACTTAATATATCTATCTATTTGTCTCTACCTTTAGACCTGGAATAGTGCACTCATAACCATATGTAAGCAACTTTATCGCCAATTTTACATTCATTAGTGCTATCTCCTCCCCACCAGGTAAATTATTAATATATATATTTTTGGCTTCATCTGCATGCATTTCTTTAGCGCAAGTTTGATTGATTGGTTTATCATTCATATACTATTCCCTTAGTTTCCCCCTATGTGGTAAGGGGGTAACTTGCTCCTTTTTTATGCTGTATCACCAGCGCCGCTACATTATTTTATATATTATTTTATATACAATATAGATAATATATAACATTTTCCTCATGTCTACTAAACATCTGCATTATTTTTGAAACATAATTTTTTTTAGGGTTGAAAATATATCAGCAATTTTTTATTTTTTCCACAAATTTTACAGCATCAATTTTTTTAGGGACCACATCACATTTGAAGTGGCTTTGAAGGGCACATTTGACAGAAAATACCCAAAAGATACACCATTTAAAAAAGTAGACTCCTCAAAGTGCTCAAAACTACATTCAAAAAGTTTATGGACACTTTAGGGGCTTCACTGAAATTGGAAGGAAAAAAAATGAACATTTTACTTTTTACAACAAAAAATATAGCTTTAGACCCAAATTTAACATTTTTAAAATGGTAACCTAAGAACCATATAGTTTGTTGTGCAATTTCTCTTGAATACACTGATAGGCAGGGCTGAGAAGGGAAGGAGGACTATTTGACTTTTGGAGCACAAGTTTGGCTTGAATAGATAGAGGATGCCATTTTGAATTTGCAGAGCTCGTAATGTGGTGAAACAATGTAAGCCCCCACAAGTGACCCCATTTTGGAAACTACAGCCTTCAGGAAACTTGTATAAGGTGTAGTGCCTTCATAGGTGCCTCACAGAGTTTTATGACGTTGAGCAATGAAAATTAAAAAATAAGTTTTCCCGCAAAAAGGTTCCTTTAGCCTCAAATTTTTATTTTTCACAAGAGTAACAGGATCAAATGGACTGCATAATTTGTTTTGCATTTTCTCTTAAGCACACTGATACCCAATATGTGGTAGTAGAAAAGTACTGTTTCGCACATGGCAGGGTTCAGATGGGAAGGAGCGACAGTTGAATACTGGAGCACAAATTTGGCTGGAATAGGTAACAGACGCCATGTTGCCTTTGCAGAGCCCCTGATGTGCCTATACAGTGAAAACCCCCAACGAGTGACCCGTTTTGGAATCCTCACCCCTCAAGGAACTTATCCACAGGTGTTTCACAGAATTTTATAATGGTGAGCCATGAAAATGAAGAATTACATTTTACCCACAAAAATGATGCTTCCGCCCAAATGTTTTGCTTTTCACAAGGGCAACAGGAAAAAATGGACCCCAAAATATGTTGTGCACTTTCTCCTGGGTATGTCAATACACCAATATGTGGTTGAAAGCTACTGTTTGGGTGCACGGCAGGGCTTAGAAGGGTGATAGAGCCAATTGAATTCTTAAGCGATATTTTGGATGGAATAGATTATGGATGCCATGTCACACTTGAAGATCGCCTGACATGCCAAAACAGCAGAATCCCACACACATTACCCCTCAAAATACATAGGAAATGTGTCATCTTTAACTTTAGGCCTTTTAGAGATCATTTCATCATCAACTTGCTTAATTGTTCAGAATAACAGTAATTTTGACAAGGGGTGCCCAAACGTTTGCATGCCACTGTAGTGTAAACTTCTCCAGAGTACCAGAAAATCCGTCTTTATGCAGACATGATCATCTCGTACCAGTTATCTTGGGATTTTTCCAACCAAGAGCATAGACATCTGTATACAACAACCCATGTGGGAGTTCTATATACAGTCATAAAAATATGTAACTTAGAAATCTGATAAATTAATTTCCAGCAACTTGAGAATACAAAGACTTACTGACTGGCATTTTTGTAATCTTTTCAAAGATATGCCCACTTTTGTCATTAAATGATCCAATGAATCGAAGAGAGAAAAAAAGAATCAACTGTTTAAAAAATGATTGTAGTTTTGTTTCTGCATGTTCTATATAGATATATGTGGTTTTATGGTAAAAATAAATAAAAAAGATAAAATTAAATAAAGCTCATGCAGTTTTGGGTAATTTTATATATATTTTTTTACCATTCACCTTAAAGGGAATGTCCATGTTTGGGATACAAGTACATAGATTTACAGCAGACTTGTGACTCCTCATAACATGCACACTGCCCATTGTCAGGATTCTTCGGTGTTGAAAGCGGCGGAAATTTGCATACTTGTGGTCACGTGCCGACTAGACATGCACAGCCTCTTATGTCTAGTCGGCAAGTGACTTGAGCAGGACTGGACACATATAATCAGAATGCGTTCAGATGTATTCAAATCGCATACTTGCAGTCACATGACCACTCGCTCCTGGCACCACCAGAGAATGCTGACAGCGTGCAGTGTGCACGCAGAATGGATTCACAAGTCTCTAGTCACATACAGTGACTCTACAGACATGACCTCAAGGCCAGATAATCACTTTAAATTGATGCTGAGAACACAGAAACCCTTTATTGCATTTTTCCCAGAGCGGGATCTTAAAAGAACAGTTTGATGTGCTTCTCACAAATTCTAGAACCTTCTGCCGTCCTGTCCACTCCGCCTGCCACCTTGTTCACTCATTGCAAAGATTCATTTTGCTGCCTTATTCAGAGGGACCTTTAAATTAATTTTTATTTGATAAATGTATACTACATATGAAAATAAGCAACTTTGTAACATACCTTAAAGGGAACCTGTCACCTGAATTTGGCGCGACTGGTTTTGGGTCATATGGGCGGAGTTTTCAGGTGTTTGATTCACCCTTTCCTTACCCGCTGGCTGCATGCTGGCTGCAATATTGGATTGAAGTTCATTCTCTGTCCTCCATAGTACACGCCTGCACAAGGCAAGATTGCTTTGTGCAGGTGTGTACTATGGAGGACAGAGAATGAACTTCAATCCAATATTGCAGCCAGCATGCAGCCAGCGGGTAAGGAAAGGGTGAATCAAACACCCGAAAACTCCGCCCATATGACCCAAAACCAGTCCCGCCAAATTCAGGTGACAGAGTCCCTTTAATAGAGAAATCTGCTTCTTTGTCCTCCAGGACTGATCATTCATTCATAAAATCTCAGTTCACAGGTAAAATGTGTCTTCAGTGAATACAAATGTTTCCATTACTGAGATAGGACATGACAGTTGGTGCTCATATAGTTCTATGGAGAACAGCAACTGTCCCTCCTCCCCTGTCCATAGAACTTTATGAGTACCAACTGCCATCTCCTTTCTGAATAATGGGAAAATTTATCTTCATCGAATGCAGGTTATACCTGTAAACTGAGAGTGTAAGATCAGCCCAGGAGGAGAAAAAAGCAGATTTCTCTGATAACATATATAGCAAAGTTCTTATTTTCATACAAACTATCAATGACATTTTTATTTAATAAATCTTCTGTAAATACCCAGCCTAATGCATAATGGCTAGTTGGCACCCAGCACCCGTGGCACATGTCCAACCACTTGTGCTCACAGCACAGATACCCTCTGTGATGGTGGGATATGTTATGTGGGTATCATTTTGTGTATATTTATATTTTACTGATTATCATGGTGTTTTCTTGCGGGATGAGTTATTTGCCAATAGATGAATTGCTGTTATTTGCCATCTGATATCAGCCCCCACAGTCCTGTACTGTTATCTCTCCACAGGGTCAGTGAATAATGTTGTTTGCTAATATGCTAATGACATATTGAACTAGCTCGTTGAAACAATGAGCCCCTGTGACCCACCCCCCTAACCCGTGAATGAGGAGAGGGACTTGTAAATATCAGGGAGGTGAGACACAGATCTGTCTTGTGTGGAATGATGATGTGAACACAGTGTCAGAGAGAAGGGGAAGCATATGGACCATTTTTTATCTTCTGTCTGCTAAATTATTGGACTCTCACTTCCTTGGACATTTATCCAGTTACTGAACTGCATTTGGCTTCTGGACTATCTTATCCTTTGTGTGGTGGATCGTATATGGACCTTTCGTGTTTTTGCCTAAATAAAGCTTTTGGAATTGTTCACTATTCTCTTGCTCTGTTGATTGT
This sequence comes from Ranitomeya imitator, assembly GCF_032444005.1. Taxonomy (NCBI): domain Eukaryota; kingdom Metazoa; phylum Chordata; class Amphibia; order Anura; family Dendrobatidae; genus Ranitomeya; species Ranitomeya imitator. The sequence goes on along the minus strand of NC_091285.1, from coordinate 198,646,486 downwards.
GTGGTATTGGAGAAGGACCCTGTGACAACTGGTGGCAAGTGGTGGGATCAACAGAGCGTAACCTAATGGAGAACCACCCACAGAGTGAGTACAGAAATTGGACTGTATCCAGTCTACAGTAGAGAGCCAGAGACCTGGGCCTGAACTACCAGGGACTGACTAAAGAGGCCTTAATTGACCTACTGGTGGGTGCCAACCCGACCACCTCCTCCCATATGCCTGAAGGACGAGCACTGGAGATGAGGACCCCCACCCCAAAAAGTCAGTGAGTGGTGTGGTACGAAGAAGAGATGGCAGTTCTGGGCCCAGGCGTCTCTCAGGAGTACAAGAAGGAGGCTGCCCGCCGGGCACGGTAGAGACAAGAAGCAATGAGCTTGAAAGAGGGAGTAACACAATGTGGAGTTTAAACCCAACGATCCGGGAGCCTGTACGATTCACCCGGACAGAGTTTAAGCCATTTGATGAGGCTTCCAGAGATGTGGAGGGGTTCTTCATGAACTTTGAGCAGCAGTGTGCTGTGATGGAGGTGCCCCACTGTGGCTGGATGCGTTTATTAGTGGGACTCCTGAACGGTAGCCTGGCGGAGGCTTACTGTTACGCCGAATCCGATGAGCACAAGAGTGGACCCACTTGACCGTGGAACCGACCCTCCCCCTAGCGAGCACACCAGAATAGACCAACCCCTATAGAGGGACAGTTAGGAAACAAGCTCAGGGAACTCTTGAACCACGGATGCCAGGACCAGGGATCGGCTCAAGGAAAAAAACAAAAAGAGAGAGACGGAGAGAAAACTCAGAGGAAGGAAACGGCAAGGAGCAGGGCAAGGAACCAGGAGGGTAAGAGACGGAGGGAACAGGAGGAGAAATAATAAAGCTGAAGACAAGGAAGACGGAAGCCAGTAATTGAGGGAAGAACCAGATGAGGAGACGAGAACCGGACTGAAGAAAGATGATGACTGGGACAAAGGAACACAGGGCAGGAGCAGGTATTGGAAGAGAGGAAGAACAACAAGGGGTTAATGTGACAAACAAGGCTGGCGAAAGAATGAGACAATAAGGCGGCCTAACTACAGCAAGGAAACACAATAATCAGGCGACTCCACGAGGTAGGACAGCCCGAAATACCTGCAGCCTGTCCTCTATTGGATAGGATACTGTGCCGGGTCAGGTCAAGCAGGAAGAGAAGGCTGGAAGGAGCGCGCGCACGGTCAGGACCTAATGCGCCTGCGAAACCCACAGGAGTGCGTGACCGATGGCCGGAAAGGAGCGCGCCGGGACCCCAATGCAGAGTTCCGGCGGGGAGCACTGACAGGAGAGTGGAGCGGGGAAGATGTGGCGAGGACGGCAGACCCAGACGGGCGGTCTCTAGCGAAGGACCCGGAAGAAAAGGAGAGGTAACACTTACCGAACCATTGACTCACAGCGGAATCGGGATTATAACATTGTAAAGCAGACTATCCTGGATTACCATGCTATCACCCCAGACTCATATAGGGCCAAGTTCCGAGACCTCCCATGCACTACAGGGGGATCGTTTAGGATGTAAGCACATAAGATGTCCCAGGCATGTTGGAGATGGCTGGAAGCAGAAAACGCCTTTACTGTGGAAGATGTTATACAGGTGTTCCGCATAGAGCAATTTCTTTCCCGCAGAGGTATGGGAATGGGTCCGGGAGCGCACGCCGTGCACCGTGGATAGAGCTGCAGCCCTGGCCGATGATGCCCTTAGTATCCGACTGCAATGGAGGAGGCTTCTGGATAATGAACCACAGCCTTCTCCCACACCCCGTCCCCCTCCGATTATATCTGCCCTTCCACCTAGTTGCAAGCTGATGACAATCACGCCTCACAATCCTGGGCCCCGACAGTTCTGACCACGACCTGGGGGTATCACAGAGAGAAGATGTTATGGGTGTGGGCAACCTGGACATTTTCAGTCTGGCTGTCCATCAAAGATTCGGAGGTAGCCCCACGCAGCCCCACCTCATCCAGTACATCTTGTGCACTCCATCCTACCTGAAGAAGAGTTACCACCACCCCCACCAGAGTGGACCACCGACCACGGCACCATAGATACCCCTCCTGGAGTGTACAGACTCCGGCCTTTGTCTATCAGAAATACAGAGCAATGGCATTGCCACCTGCAGGATGTCTTAATTGATGGATACGATGTGTTCAAATTTAGAGACACGGGGACATTCCTGACTATCACTGACCACCGTGTGGTTCGACCCGAGGCAATTCACCAGGGCCCGGGAATTCCCATTGTCTTGGTGGGGGGTGTCCGCAAATATACACAGCAAGCTTTGGTACGTTTGGATTATGGTTTTGGAGAAAAACTGTGTTGGATTGGAGTTATGGGAGGACTTCCTGCAGAAATCCTCCTTGAAAATGACATTGGGGAGTTACAAAGTCATTTTGTGGGAGCAGAAGATCCGTGGGCCTCTCACTCTTCTGAAAGAACACTTGGATGGAGATATCGCAGATACCAGAACGCCCATCATTTCCTAAGTTCTAGAATTCAGAGACTGTCTCGCCCAGCTAGCTTCCTTGGCTAATGAACATCAGCGAATGGGCCAGTCCAGTCAAAAAGCCTGGTATGACCATAAAGCCAGGACCTGGGAATTTATGGACAAGTGCTCATGATTATTGCAACCCCTGCCACTGTACAAGGAACTATAAACTATTGAGCAATGTGGACTAAAGTGAGCAGGCCAGAGGTCTGTGTAGGCCTCATGGTGTGCTCACTTATTATGAGAGGGGAGAGGTTGTGATGGTGGGATATGTTATGTGGGTATCATTTTGTGTATATTTATATTTTACTGATTATCATGGTGTTCTCTTGTGGAATGAGCTATTTGCCAACTGATGAATTTCTGTTATTTGCCATCTGATATCAGCCTCCACAGTCCTGTACTGTTATCTCTCCACAGGGTCAGTGAATAATGTTGTTTGCTAATATGCTAATGACATATTGAACTAGCTCCTTGAAACTATGAGCCCCCGTGACCCACCCCCCTAACCTGTGAATGAGGAGAGGGACTTGTAAATATCAGGGAGGTGAGACACAGATCAGTCTTGTGTGGAGTGATGATGTGAACACAGCATCAGAGAGAAGGGGAAGCATATGGACCATTTTTTATCCTCTGTCTGCTGGATTATTGGACTCTCATCTCCTTGGACATTTATCTGGTTACTGAACTTCATTCGGCTTCTGGACTATCTTATCCTTTGTGTGGTGGATCGTAAATGGACCTTTCGTGTTTTTGTCTAAATAAAGCTTTTGGAATTGTTCACTATTCTCTTGCTCTGTTGATTGTGTGGTATCGGAGAAAGACCCTGTGACACCCTCCATTACCTGCTATTTGCCAGGATTGGATCACGAATACCACAGGGTTATAAGAACCATGTGCTGAAAAATGCCGGATTAGCAGATTTTTTTTAGACTACAGAAATGTAATAGATAGCGCAGACCCCTGATAAATACACCAATATATGGTAGAAAGCTACTGTTTGGGCTCACGGCAGGGCTTAGAAGGGCAATAGCGCCAATTGAATTCTGTAGCGATATTTTGGCTGAGATAGATTATGGATGCCATGTCACATTTCAAGAGCACTTGACATGCCAAAACAACAGAATCCCACAAAAATGACCCCATTTTGGATATTACCCCTCTTGACGAATTTATTTAGGATGTAATGAGCATTTTTGACCTTCAGGCAATTCACAGAATTATATAACATTGAGCTACACCAACGGAAAATTTCCACTTTTCACTAAAATGTTGTCTTAGCCTCAAGTTTTCAACTTAAAAAAGGGATAATAAGAGAAAATGGCTGGTACAATTTGGTAAGCATTTTTTCCTGAATATGCCAAAACCCCATATGTGGTCAAAAGCTACGTTTGAAGTACAGTGGCAAACTCAGAAAGGAAGGAGCACCATATTGAAATTCAGATTTTGATTAAATAGTTTGACAGTGCCATGTCACATTGGCAGCACCCCTGTGGTGCCAGAACAACAGGACCTCTCAAAAAGTGATCACATTTTACAAACTACACCTCTTAATGAATTCATCTAGGGGTGCAGCAAGCATATCAAAAGATACCGATGGATCATGGACCAGACAGAGTCCACAGTATCACCATCTGCCTCATTATAGGAAATTTTCCGCGAGAGCTGAATCATGTATTTCAGAGGCTTGAATGGACATCCATATGTAAGCACTCAGTATATAGAGAAGGGTAAATGTGAGATGAATCTTACTGAGATGTTTGGGAGGCAGAATAAACAAATCAACAGCAGACCAAGAATTGGTTCCATTTTTGTATGCTGTTCTGCGCGTCAGTGCAATTATAGCTATATCAGATTTATGTCAAATTTTTATGTTGAGCTGCTAACACATACTAAAAAAAACTACTTTTAATTGTAAAAAAAAGTTTTTGCATTGCCATATTTTGAGAGCTATCATTTTTCTTTATTTTTGCCAAAACATTCATGTGAGGGCTTCTTTTTTGCAGAACGAGTTGACTGTTATTTTGGTTCCATTTTCAGGCAAATAACATTTTTGATCGCTTTTTATTGCAATTTATCGGAGGCAGAATGAAAAAAATCCAGCAATTCATTAATTGTTTTTTATTTTTCTTATGGCATTCACCATGTGGTAAAAGTGATAAGACAGATATATTCTTCTGGTCAGTACCATTACAGCAATACCACATTTATATATATTTTTTAATGTTTTGCTTCTTTTACACAATAAAATATTTCTTTACAGAAAAAAAATGTTTTTGCATCATTTTTCTGCTGATTGAGCTGTTTTGCAGGTTGTTTTGTGTGTAACAAAATGACATTTTCAGCAATGTAATGTTTCTTTCCATTTGACTTTCTGATAACTTTTTATTCCACTATTTCTTTGATGGCATTATAAAAAAGCATTGATTTTTGCAACATTTTTTTTTTTTAATGGTGTTCCTTGAAGGGGTTTACTAGTATGACAGTTTTATAGGTCAGGTCATATAGGCATGTCAAAGGTTCTGAACGGGTTAAGGTACTAATGAACTCTTTTTGTTAGTTGGGTGGTTCATGCCATATACTGTACTCAGTAAAAATCATCTGATGGTCATTTTTGAAAGCTGGTGTTTCCACAAATCAACTCTTGATCATAGGAAACTATTCCTGGCAACTACCTCATGAAGCAGCGTGAGAGATTCCCAAGGGGGTGTAAATCTGTCATCAACAGTTCAGGCAACCGTACTATTAAAGGTTGCAGTTGCTCTCCTTTGCCTCCAGCAAGCATAATAGTGGTGAGGAAGCACGGGGTCTAATGGAATTTATGGCACATCAGTTGTCTCAGTTACAGTAGGATGATGTTACCTTTAATGGTGACTGACACCATCAGTTTGAGTCATTGTCCTGCAGAGTGCATTTCCTTCAGCTGCCATAACAGTTAATATTTTACTTAGTGAAATTTCAATTCCAACAATGACACCTCAATCTCTTCAGCTATTTAGACCCCTAGCCCACTCCATCTCAGGATTAAAGAAAATATTTCACAAGGAAAACTTTTTCCAGTTGAATTATTGGATGACATAAACAGTCAACCTTTGCACTCGGATGACATAGGGCCGGAGAAGATGTAGGACAAGATCCGAACAACTAGCTGTGTTGCTGGCTCTAGCAATGGTCTCAATCTGAGTCAGGGCAAATTTAGAGGTGGGAATCTGGAAGGGGGTGAGGAACATTGCATATTTCCCTGTTTGCAGCCCTCGAGGAATGCAGTTTGACACCCCTGATGTATGGCATATGAGTAATGTAAAGTGAATATGTACACTGCTCAAAAAAATAAAGGCAACACTAAAATCCCACATCCTAGATATCACTGAATGAAATATTCCAGTTGTAAATCTTTATTCATTACATAGTGGAATGTGTTGAGAGCAAAAAAACCTAAAGATTATCAACGTAAATCACAACTAATATCCCACAGAGATCTGGAGTTGGAATGATGCTCAAAATCAAAGTGGAAAATTAAGTTACAGGCTGATCCAACTTCAGTGGAAATGCCTCAAGACAAGGAAATGATGCTCAGTAGTGTGTGTGGCCTCCACGTGCCTGTATGATCTACCTACGCCTGGGCATGCTCCTGATCAGGTGGTGGATGGTCTCCTGAGGGATCAATCAATCGCATTCAGGTCTGGCGAATGGGTGGGCCAATCCATAGCTTCAATGCCTTCACCTTGCAGGAACTGCTGACACACTCCAGCCACATGAGGTCTGGCATTATCCTGCATTAGGAGGAACCCAGGGACAACCGCACCAGCATATGGTCTCACAAAGGGTCAGAGGATCTCATCTCGGTATCTAACGTGTTATGGCTGGCAATCAGGCAACACAGCGTGCAGTAATCAGCGCACATACAGAGATCTGGCAATAACCAAAAACAATAGGACGAGCTCTGAGACGTGGAATCTCTGTAGACTGCAGTACCTGATCTATCCTCACACAACTATAAGCAGCAGTGGATTGCGCCTAACAACTACCTATGCAACTCGGCACTGCCTGAGGAGCTGACTAGCCTGAAGATAGAAATACAAGCCTGACTTACCTCAGAGAAATACCCCAAAGGAATAGGCAGCCCCCCACATATAATGACTGTTAGCAAGATGAAAAGACAAACGTAGGAATGAAATAGATTCAGCAAAGTGAGGCCCGATATTCTAGACAGAGCGAGGATAGCAAAGAGAACTATGCAGTCTACAAAAAACCCTAAAACGAAAACCACGCAAAGGGGCAAAAAGACCCACCGTGCCGAACTAACAGCACGGCGGTGCACCCCTCTGCTTCTCAGAGCTTCCAGAAAAAGACAATAGCAAGCTGGACAGAAAAAAACAGAAAACAAACTAGAAGCACTTATCTAGCAGAGCAGCAGGCCCAAGGAAAGATGCAGTAGCTCAGATCCAACACTGGAACATTGACAAGGAGCAAGGAAGACAGACTCAGGTGGAGCTAAATAGCAAGGCAGCCAACGAGCTCACCAAAACACCTGAGGGAGGAAGCCCAGAGACTGCAATACCACTTGTGACCACAGAAGTGAACTCAGCCACAGAATTCACAACAGTACCCCCCCCTTGAGGAGGGGTCACCGAACCCTCACCAGAACCCCCAGGCCGACCAGGATGAGCCACATGAAAGGCACGAACAAGATCTGGGGCATGGACATCAGAGGCAAAAACCCAGGAATTATCTTCCTGAGCATAACCCTTCCATTTGACCAGATACTGGAGTTTCCGTCTAGAGACACGAGAATCCAAAATCTTCTCCACAACGTTTAGCATAATCCAAATCCATCAGATTCAGGGCAGCGCCTGAATCCACAAACGCCATGACAGAATACGATGACAAAGAGCACATTAAGGTAATGGACAAAAGGAATTTGGACTGTACAGTACCAATAACGGCAGAGCTATCGAACCGCCTAGTGCGTTTAGGACAATTAGAAATAGCATGAGTAGAATCACCACAATAGAAACACAGTCTGTTCAGACGTCTGTGTTCTTGCCGTTCTACTTTAGTCATAGTCCTGTCGCACTGCATAGGCTCAGGTTTACTCTCAGGCAGTACCGCCAGATGGTGCACAGATTTACGCTCGCACAAGCGACGACCGATCTGAATGGCCAAGGACATAGACTCATTCAAACCAGCAGGCATAGGAAATCCCACCATTACATCCTTAAGAGCTTCAGAGAGACCCTTTCTGAACAAAGCCGCTAGTGCAGATTCATTCCACAGAGTGAGTACTGACCATTTCCTAAATTTCTGACAATATACTTCTACATCATCCTGACCCTGGCATAAAGCCAGCAGATTTTTCTCGGCCTGATCCACTGAATTAGGCTCATCGTAAAGCAATCCGAGCGCCAGGAAAAATGCATCAACATTACTCAATGCAGAATCTCCTGGTGCAAGAGAAAACGCCCAGTCCTGTGGGTCGCCGCGCAAAAAAGAAATAATAATCAAAACCTGTTGAATAGGATTACCAGAAGAATGAGGTTTCAAGGCCAAAAATAGCTTACAATTATTTCTGAAGCTCAGGAACTTAGTTCTGTCACCAAAAAACAAATCAGGAATCGGAATTCTTGGTTCTAGCATCGATTTCTGATCAATAGTATCTTGAATCTTTTGTACATTTACAACGAGATTATCCATTGAGGAGCACAGAGCCTGCATATCCATGTCCACAGCTGTGTCCTGAAGCACTCTAATGTCTAGGGGAAAAAAAAGACTGAAGACAGAGCTAAGAAAAAAAAATGATGTCAGGATTTCTTTTTTCCCTCTATTGGGAATCATTGGTGGGGCTCCTTGTACTGTTATGGCTGGCAATCAGGCAACACAGCGTGCAGTAATCAGCGCACATACAGAGATCTGGCAATAACCAAAAACAATAGGACGAGCTCTGAGACGTGGAATCTCTGTAGACTGCAGTACCTGATCTATCCTCACACAACTATAAGCAGCAGTGGATTGCGCCTAACAACTACCTATGCAACTCGGCACTGCCTGAGGAGCTGACTAGCCTGAAAATAGAAATACAAGCCTGACTTACCTCAGAGAAATACCCCAAAGGAATAGGCAGCCCCCCACATATAATGACTGTTAGCAAGATGAAAAGACAAACGTAGGAATGAAATAGATTCAGCAAAGTGAGGCCCGATATTCTAGACAGAGCGAGGATAGCAAAGAGAACTATGCAGTCTACAAAAAACCCTAAAACGAAAACCACGCAAAGGGGCAAAAAGACCCACCGTGCCGAACTAACAGCACGGCGGTGCACCCCTCTGCTTCTCAGAGCTTCCAGAAAAAGACAATAGCAAGCTGGACAGAAAAAAACAGAAAACAAACTAGAAGCACTTATCTAGCAGAGCAGCAGGCCCAAGGAAAGATGCAGTAGCTCAGATCCAACACTGGAACATTGACAAGGAGCAAGGAAGACAGACTCAGGTGGAGCTAAATAGCAAGGCAGCCAACGAGCTCACCAAAACACCTGAGGGAGGAAGCCCAGAGACTGCAATACCACTTGTGACCACAGAAGTGAACTCAGCCACAGAATTCACAACACTAACGCCAGTCAGGCTACCTCTGGCAAGCACATGGAGGACTGTGAGACCCTCCAAAGAAATGCCACACCACACCATTACTGATCCACTGCCAAACCTGTCATGCTGAAGGATGTTGCAGGCAGAAGATCGCTCTCCACGGCGTCTCCAGACTCTGTCACGTGTGTCACATGTGCTCAGTGTGTACCTGCTTTCATCTGTGAAGAGCACAGGGGGCCAGTGGCAAATTTGCGAATCCTGATATTTTGTGGCAAATGCCAAGCGTCCTGCACAGCGTTGGGCTGTGAGCACAACCCCCATCTGTGGACATCGGGCACTCAGACCATCCTCATGTTGTCGGTTTCTAACCGTTTGTGCAGACACATGCACATTAGTGGCCTGCTGGAGGTTATTTTGCAGGGCTCTGGCAGTGCTCCTCCAGTTCCTCCTTGCACAAAGGCTGAGGTAACGGTCCTGCTGCTGGATTGTTGCCCTCCTACGGCCCCTTTACATCTCCTGGTGTACTGGCCTGTCTCCTGGTAGCACCTCCAGCCTCTGGACACTACACTGGCAGACACAGCAAACCTTCTTGCCAGAAGCTCACATTGATGTGCCATCATGGATGAGCTGCACTTCCTGAGCCACTTGTGTGGGTTGTAGAGTCCGTCTCATGCTACCATGAGTGTGAAAGCACAACCAACATTCAAAAGTGACCAAAACATCAGCTAGAAAGCATTGGTACTGAGATGTGGTCTGTGGTCCCCACCTGCAGAACCACTCCTTTATTGAGTGTGTCTTGATAATTGCCAATAATTTCCATCTGTTGTCTATTCCATTTGCACAACATCATGTGAAATTGATTGTCAAACAGTGTTGCTTCCTAAGTGGACAGTTTGATTTAACAAAAGTTTGATTTACTTGAGTTATATCCTGTTGTTTAAGTGTTCCCTTTATTTTTTGAGCAGTTTATAATGTGAGCAGTGTATAGCGCAGGATAAGTATAAGATTAGCTTTGAGATAGCATAAGTGCAGTTTATATAGTATGTGGTTTTGCAACAGTATAGGACATAGGAATGGAAAAATAGGTTTAGTCTATAAGATAGGAAATAGTTAATGATAAAACCCAGTGGGTGGGAACTAGTGTTGATCAAAAGGGGAGCACTTCCTGATAGTGAGTGGCTAGAGAAATTCAGTGTGCAGGTCAAGTTCAGGTGCAGTGGGCTGCTTGGGGCAGCACAGGCCAATCATTCAAGGCACTGGGAGACTGTACTGAGATCACTGACATTTCTGTAATGTTTGGAGCTTAGGGCTTGGACCAGGTACCAAGAAGCAGGACTGATCTTCTGATATCTCGAAGTCGGTGGAAGTGGAATTCTGTAAGGGCAGGTGGCTGGTCCCGGGTGCACTGCCCAAGTGGACAAGAAATCCCTGAGGCAGATGGAGTCAAAACTTGTGATTTCTTCTAAATAAAATATTGAGGAAAATTTTGACGTAACTAGCGGATTTAAAATTTAAAAACATTCAATCATTTCCATCTTAAACTTTGTTGGAAAGTCTATAACAAAGTTTTGATACTCTATTTTTGCTGGCACTAGGAGTCAAAACATCTCTGCATTATCTGCTTCAGTAAGGGTTTGTAAACCAATTAAAACCTTTGTAATATGCCCAACCTCTCTGAAGATGGGTGTTTTCACACAAGTTCCCCAGCCGATAAATATACAGCAAAGTTACCAGCTCTGTTACTCCTGAATTCTGTTTTTTACATGACAGTTTTCCTGTCTGACTATAGTTTGACTTCAGGAAACACAGTAATGCCTATCGCACAATGTTAGGAGTCGAGTTCCCGCCTCTGCACAGGGGGAGTCTCGGACCATCTCCGCTGCGGTCTCCCATTCTTCTCCAGCCGCAGTGGAGCCTGCTCAGCGGAGACGTCAGTCCCAGCATCTGGCCCAGCCTGATACTGTGCAGATGCTTACTGCTGCCTTTCCAGGCTCAGCCATTGTAGCCAGTACTGGTCAGTGGCGAGCAGACGTCCTGTGTTGTGAATTCTGTTGTCGGGCTCCCTCCTGTGGTCATGAATGGTACTTCGGCTGGTTCTGTCCATGGACTTCCTCTGGTGGGTGTTTCTGAGTTTCCTTCCTCAGGTGACGAGGTTAATTCGTTAGCTGGCTGCTCTATTTAACTCCACTTAGATCTTTGCTCCATGCCACCTGTCAATGTTCCAGTATTGGTCTAGTTCACTCCTGGATCGTTCTTGTGACCTGTCTTCCCAACAGAAGCTAAGTTCCTGTTTGTTTTTCTTTGGTTTGCTATTTTTCTGTCCAGCTTGCTATTTTTATTGCTGTCTTGCTTGCTGGAAGCTCTGGGACGCAGAGGGAGCACCTCCGCACCGTGAGTCGTGCGGAGGGTCTTTTTGCGCCCTCTGTGTGGTCTTTTTGTAGGTTTTTGTGCTGACCGCACAGCAACCTTTCCTATCCTCGGTCTGTTCAGTTAGTCGGGCCTCACTTTGCTAATTCTATTTCATCTCTGTGTTTGTATTTTCATCTTTACTCACAGTCATTATATGTGGGGGGCTGCCTATTCCTTTGGGGAATTTCTCTGAGGCAAGGTAGGCTTTATTTTTCTATCTTTAGGGCTAGCTAGTTCCTTAGGCTGTGCGAGTTGCATAGGGAGCGTTAGGCGCAATCCACAGCTATTTCTAGTGTGTGTGATAGGATTAGGGATTGCGGTCAGCAGAGTTCCCACGTCCCAGAGCTCGTCCTTATTATCAGTAACTATCAGGTCATTCCGTGTGCTCTTAACCTCCAGGTCCATTATTGTCCTGACCACCAGGTCATAACAGTACAGGTGGCCCAAAGTACTAATGCATCTCAATAGAGGGATAAGAGAAGTTCTGAGACCATTTTTTTTTCTTTGCACTGTGTTTTGTTTCTCTTTTCCCCTTTACCTCTGGGTGGTTCAGGACACAGGTGTAAACATGGACATTCAAGGTCTGTCCTCTTGGATGGCTAATCTCACTACAAGGGTACAAAACATTCAAGATTTTGTGGTTCAGAATCCGATGTTAGAGCCTAGGATTCCTATTCCTGATTTGTTTTTTGGTGATAGATCTAAGTTCTTGAATTTCAAAAATAATTGTAAATTGTTTCTTGCCTTGAAACCTTGCTCCTCAGGTGACCCTGTTCAACAAGTAAGGATCATTATTTCTTGGTTACATAGTGACCCTCAAGACTGGGCATTTTCCCTTGCGCCAGGAGATCCGGCATTGCGTGATGTTGATGCGTTTTTCCTAGCGCTTGGATTGCTTTATGACGAACCTAATTCAGTGGATCAGGCAGAGAAAATCTTGCTGGCTCTGTGTCAGGGTCAGGATGAAGCGGAGATATATTGTCAGAAGTTTAGAAAGTGGTCTGTGCTCACTCAGTGGAATAAATGTGCCCTGGCAGCAATCTTCAGAAAGGGTCTCTCTGAAGCCCTTAAGGATGTCATGGTGGGATTTCCCATGCCTGCTGGTCTGAATGAGTCTATGTCTTTGGCCATTCAGATCGATCGACGCTTGCGTGAGCGTAAAGCTGTGCACCATTTGGCGGTACTATCTGAGCATGGGCCAGAGCCTATGCAATGTGATAGGACTTTGACCAGAGCTGAACGGCAAGAACACAGACGTCGGAATGGGCTATGTTTTTACTTTGGTGATTCCACTCATGCTATCTCCGATTGTCCTAAGCGCACTAAGCGGTTCGCTAGGTCTGCCACCATTGGTACGGTACAGTCTAAATTTCTATTGTCCGTTACTCTGATTTGCTCTGTGTCATCCTATTCTGTTATGGCATTTGTGGATTCAGGTGCTGCCCTGAATTTGATGGACTTGGAGTTTGCCAGGTGCTGAGGTTTTTTCTTGGAGCCCTTGCACTATCCTATTCCATTGAGAGGAATTGATGCTACGCCTTTGGCCAAGAATAAGCCTCAGTACTGGACCCAATTGACCATGTGCATGGCTCCTGCACATCAGGAGGATATCCGCTTTCTGGTGTTGCATAATCTGCATGATGTGGTCGTTTTGGGGTTGCCATGGCTACAGGTTCATAATCCAGTATTGGACTGGAAATCAATGTCTGTGTCCAGCTGGGGTTGCCAGGGGGTACATGGTGATGTTCCATTTTTGTCTATTTCGTCTTCCACTCCTTCTGAAGTTCCAGAGTTTTCGTCGGATTATCGGGATGTATTTGATGAGCCCAAATCCAGTGCCCTACCTCCTCATAGGGATTGCGATTGTGCAATTAATTTGATTCGTGGTAGTAAGTTTCCTAAGGGTCGATTGTTCAATTTATCTGTGCCAGAACATGCCGCTATGCGGAGTTATATAAAGGAATCCTTGGAGAAAGGCCATATTCGCCCGTCGTCATCACCGTTAGGAGCAGGGTTCTTTTTTGTGGCCAAGAAGTATTGTTCTTTGAGACCTTGTATTGATTACCGCCTTCTTAATAAAATTACAGTCAAATTTCAGTATCCTTTGCCGTTGCTGTCTGATTTGTTTGCTCGTATTAAAGGGGCTAGTTGGTTCACCAAGATAGATCTTCGAGGGGCGTATAATCTTGTGCGTATTAAACAAGGCGATGAATGGAAAACAGCATTTAATACGCCCGAGGGCCATTTTGAGTACCTGGTTATGCAATTCGGGCTTTCCAATGCTCCATCAGTATTTCATTCTTTATGCATGACATCTTCCGAGAGTACCTGGATAAATTCCTGATTGTGTATTTGGATGATATTTTGGTCTTTTCGGATGATTGGGAGTCTCATGTGAAGCAGGTCAGAATGGTGTTCCAGGTCCTTCGTGCGAATTCCTTGTTTGTGAAGGGGTCAAAGTGTCTCTTTGGAGTTCAGAAGGTTTCATTTTTGGGGTTCATTTTTTCCCCTTCTACTATCGAGATGGACCCTGTTAAAGTCCAGGCCATTTACAATTGGACTCAGCCGACATCTGTGAAGAGCCTGCAAAAGTTCCTGGGCTTTGCTAATTTTTATCGGCGCTTCATCGCTAATTTTTCTCGTGTTGCTAAACCGTTGACTGATTTGACCAAGAAGGGTGCTGATGTGGTCAATTGGTCTTCTGCAGCTGTGGAGGCTTTTCAGGAGTTGAAGCGCCGTTTTTCTTCTGCCCCTGTGTTGTGCCAGCCAGATGTTTCGCTCCTGTTTCAGGTTGAGGTTGATGCTTCTGAGATTGGAGCAGGGGCTGTTTTGTCGCAAAGAAGTTCTGATGGCTCGGTGATGAAGCCATGTGCTTTCTTTTCTAGAAAGTTTTCGCCTGCTGAGCGTAATTATGATGTTGGTAATCGTGAGTTGTTGGCCATGAAGTGGGCATTCGAGGAGTGGCGTCATTGGCTTGAAGGAGCCAAGCATCGCGTGGTGGTCTTGACAGATCACAAAAATTTGACTTATCTTGAGTCTGCCAAACGGTTGAATCCGAGACAGGCTCGATGGTCGTTATTTTTCTCCTGTTTTGATTTTGTGGTTTCGTACCTTCCGGACTCTAAGAATGTGAAGGCTGATGCCCTGTCAAGGAGTTTTGTGCCTGACTCTCCGGGTGTTCCTGAGCCGGCGGGTATTCTCAAAGAGGGGGTAATTTTGTCTGCCATCTCCCCTGATTTGCGGCGGGTGCTGCAAAAATTTCAGGCTGATAGACCTGACCGTTGCCCAACGGAGAAACTGTTTGTCCCTGATAGATGGACTAGTAGAGTTATCTCTGAGATTCATTGTTCAGTGTTGGCTGGACATCCTGGAATCTTTGGTACCAGAGATTTGGTGGCTAGATCCTTTTGGTGGCCGTCTTTGTCACGGGATGTGCGTTCTTTTGTGCAGTCCTGTGGGACTTGTGCTCGGGCTAAGCCCTGCTGTTCTCGTGCCAGTGGGTTGCTTTTGCCCTTGCCGGTCCTGAAGAGGCCCTGGACGCATATTTCTATGGATTTTATTTCGGATCTCCCCGTCTCTCAAAAGATGTCAGTCATTTGGGTGGTTTGTGATTGCTTTTCTAAAATGGTCCATTTGGTACCTTTGTCTAAATTGCCTTCCTCCTCTGATTTGGTGCCATTATTTTTCCAGCATGTGGTTCGTTTACATGGTATCCCGGAGAACATCGTTTCTGACAGAAGTGCCCAGTTTGTTTCGAGGTTTTGGCGATCCTTTTGTGCTAGGATGGGTATTGATTTGCCTTTTTCCTCGGCTTTCCATCCTCAGACAAATGGCCAAACCGAACGAACTAATCAGACTTTGGAAACATATCTGAGATGCTTTGTTTCTGCTGATCAGGATGATTGGGTGTCCTTTTTGCCGTTGGCTGAGTTCGCCCTTAATAATTGGGCCAGCTCGGCTACTTTGGTTTCGCCGTTTTTCTGCAATTCTGGTTTCCATCCTCGTTTCTCTTCAGGGCATTTTGAGTCTTCGGACTGTCCTGATGTAGATACTGTGGTGGATAGGTTGCAGCAGATTTGGACTCATGTGGTGGACAATTTGACATTGTCCCAGGAGAAGGCTCAACGTTTCGCTAACCGCCGGTGCTGTGTGGGTCCCCGACTTCGCGTTGGGGATTTGGTTTGGTTGTCGTCTCGTTATGTTCCTATGAAGGTTTCCTCACCTAAGTTTAAGCCTCGTTTCATTGGTCCGTATAAGATTTCTGAGGTTATCAATCCTGTGTCATTTCGTTTGGCCCTTCCTGCTTCTTTTGCTATCCATAATGTGTTCCATAGGTCGTTATTGCGGAGGTACGTGGCGCCTGTGGTTCCATCCGTTGATCTTCCTGCCCCGGTATTGGTTGAGGGGGAGTTGGAGTATGTGGTGGAGAAGATTTTGGATTCTCGTATTTCGAGACGGAAACTCCAGTACCTGGTCAAGTGGAAGGGTTATGGTCAGGAAGATAATTCCTGGGTTTTTGCCTCTAATGTTCATGCTGCCGATCTGGTTTATGCCTTTCATTTGGCTCATCCTGGTCGGCCTGGGGGCTCTGGTGAGGGTTCAGTGACCCCTCATCAAGGGGGGGGTACTGTTGTGAATTCTGTTGTCGGGCTCCCTCCTGTGGTCATGAATGGTACTTCGGCTGGTTCTGTCCATGGACTTCCTCTGGTGGGTGTTTCTGAGTTTCCTTCCTCAGGTGACGAGGTTAATTCGTTAGCTGGCTGCTCTATTTAACTCCACTTAGATCTTTGCTCCATGCCACCTGTCAATGTTCCAGTATTGGTCTAGTTCACTCCTGGATCGTTCTTGTGACCTGTCTTCCCAACAGAAGCTAAGTTCCTGTTTGTTTTTCTTTGGTTTGCTATTTTTCTGTCCAGCTTGCTATTTTTATTGCTGTCTTGCTTGCTGGAAGCTCTGGGATGCAGAGGGAGCGCCTCCGCACCGTGAGTCGGTGCGGAGGGTCTTTTTGCGCCCTCTGCGTGGTCTTTTTGTAGGTTTTTGTGCTGACTGCACAGCAACCTTTCCTATCCTTGGTCTGTTCAGTTAGTTGGGCCTCACTTTGCTAAATCTATTTCATCTCTGTGTTTGTATTTTCATCTTTACTCACAGTCATTATATGTGGGGGGCTGCCTATTCCTTTGGGGAATTTCTCTGAGGCAAGGTAGGCTTTATTTTTCTATCTTTAGGGCTAGCTAGTTCCTTAGGCTGTGCCGAGTTGCATAGGGAGCGTTAGGCGCAATCCACAGCTATTTCTAGTGTGTGTGATAAGATTAAGGATTGCGGTCAGCAGAGTTCCCACGTCCCAGAGCTCGTCCTTATTATCAGTAACTATCAGGTCATTCCGTGTGCTCTTAACCTCCAGGTCCATTATTGTCCTGACCACCAGGTCATAACAGTCCTGCTTTTCCGCTTCTGAGCATGCCCAGGGTAAGACCTCTCATTGGAGGTCGGGGGTCACATGCTCAGTTACTGTGGCAGCTCCCATTGGTCCTCTAGGAAGGTCCTGAAGTTGATCAGGTACTGTAGCAGCTCCCATTGGTCCTTTAGGAAGGTCCTGAAGTTGCTGCAGCTATCAAAGGTTTGCATGGCCACAAGTTCGCATGCGCTAGTATCAGCTTATGTTTTGAGCTTTAGCTACTCTACGTCTTGTCTGCTTGTGGTCATGGTCCGGCTGAAATAAGCCACTAGAATATGGTGAATTCAGTTCTGGTGTAAATCCATTAGAATTGCGGCTCCACCGGAGAGGAGGTGTTTGTGTGCTTGCTACTCCCTGACCACTGATTGCTTTTCCTCTGTTAGCATTATAGGGGACTCCAGCTGCCTAACAGGGCACAGCATTTTCCCTTCTGTTCGACTCTTTGAAGTAACAGAGTTCGCTTTTACTGCCATATTGTGCCACCATTTGCTAGCAGCAGGTTGGTCTCCTGCTCGGTGGACCCCGGGCTGCGAACACACCAATAATAATATCTAAATATACCTTCCGCCAGCCCTAACACACAGCATATTCTTTTTGTATAAATTGTGCTGTTTCCTTGAGGTTTAGATTCGGTACCTATGAAATATTTACATGCTGTACCATAAATGTTTGATGGTAGGGTCCCATATGCAGCCTATTAGCTGTCACATACAGTTTTTAACTAAATGGAGAAATGGAGTTACTAGAGTCTTGCAGGTCTGGCAGAATAGAGCTTGGGGGACATACTTTTTTTTATCTAAAAAGCTGGGGTTCCAGAGGTAAGACACCAATTTGATAGACATTACAAGTATTAAGTTCTGTGGCTATCATAAATGTTGGAGATGAGAAATCCCCTTTAGGAAATAGAAATGAAATTTCAAGGAATCCACAGAATATTAAGTTAACTTTGGAATTATAAATTTGGTCCATAAAATCAGTTTATAAACAAGAGCATTTAGTGTATAATGCTCGCATAATTTTAGAATTCCTACTTGATTACTGTTGGCCACATGTACAATGTAAAATTGTAAGTCTGCTGATAAATACAGAACAAGTTCATAGTCTGTTTCTCATTCATAATTACAGAAGTTTTTTGGATTCATATTTTGAGAATAAAAACATCTAATTGTAATTAGTGGTTCAGAAATTGCTCATTACTTTGAAAAATAAGGGCCTTTGTTCATTAATGAATCTGCTTTCCAGGCAACTGTTCACTGGGCATTCTGAATGGGTCACAATATCTGATTAGGGCAGCTATCCTTCTTGGTTAACAGTGAAAAAGCAACTTAAGACAAGCTGCCATTTCTTTTTCTAAGAAAGAAGCATTTATGCTTGACTCAGATGTACGTAGAGTTCAGTAGACAACGGAAATAGTTGTTGCCAAAGCCATCAAATTAAACAGCTATAAATATATATACAGTTTACAAATACTGATACTGCACTCCATGGCTCAGCACCACCCTACATCTCCTCTCTGGTCTCAGTCTACCACCCTACCCGTGCCCTCCGCTCCGCTGATGACCTCAGGTTAGCATCCTCAATAATCAGAACCTCCCACTCCCGCCTCCAAGACTTTACACGTGCTGCGCCGATTCTTTGGAATGCACTACCTAGGATAATACGATTAATCCCCAATCCCCACAGTTTTAAGCGTGCCCTAAAAACTCATTTGTTCAGACTGGCCTACCGCCTCAATGCATTAACCTAACGATCCCTGTGTGGCCTATATTAAAAAAAAAAAAAATTAATTAACTGGTTCATGCAGCTTTACATGAACACCCAAGCCTTACACTATGGCTGGTCCGAATAACTATAGCAATTGTTACCATCCACCTCTCGTGTCTCCCCTTTTCCTCATAGTTTGTAAGCTTACGAGCAGGGCCCTCACTCCTCTTGGTATCTGTTTTGAACTGTATTTCTGTTATGCTGTAATGTCTATTGTATGTACAAGTCCCCTCTATAATTTGTAAAGCGCTGCGGAATATGTTGGCGCTATATAAATAAAAATTATTATTATTATTATTATTATTATTACTGATCAGCCACAATATTGAAATGGCCTAATATTGCATGCCAAAACAGATGTGACCCACCAACGCATGAATATTAGCGGCTAATCCCTTTAAGGGACACATATGTAATTTGACAGGAAATCTAGCATGCGTAATATACTCATTGCTATGATAGCAATGCTTCAACATTCTCAGAGCTCCTTGTGTGACCACTCATGTGATTTCCAAACTTGTGAATACATGTCAACGCTTACTCTTCTGCTTTTCTCAATGGTGTCAATTGAAAGAAGTTAAAGAAAAAATGGATAGTAGTCTGATATATGTCAGTAATTTTAACCCCTTAGTGACAGAGCCAAATTTTTGAAATCTGACCAGTGTCACTTTATGTAGTAATAACTCTGGAACGCTTCAACAAATCCCAGTGATTTTGAGAATGTTTTTTCGTGACACATTATACTTTATGATAATAATAAATTTAGGTCGATATGTTTAGAGTTTATTTATAAAAATATCAGAAATTTGAGAAAAATGTTAAAAAATTAGCAATTTTCAAATTTTGAATGATTATCCCTTTAATCCAGATAGCCATACCACAGCAAAACATTAATAAATTACATTTCCCTCATGTCTGCTTTACATCAGCACCATTTGTAAGATGTTATTTATTTTCTTAGCATTTTAGGAGGTTTAAAAATGTAACAGTCATTTTTTATTTTTTCAAAGAAATTTACAAAATTTATTTTTTTAGGGACTTATCCATGTTTGGAGTGACTTTAGGGGTCCCATATATTGGGAAACCCTCAAAAGTTAAACCATTTTAAAAACAGCACCCCCTGACATATTGAAAACTGCTGTCAGGTAGTTTATTAACCCTTCAGGTGCTTTACAGGAATTAATGCTAAGTGGCATGACAGAAATGAAAATGTGTATTTTTACCACCTAAATGCCTCTAACTTCTGAACAGATTACTACAGCTGTCAGACTCTAAAGCCGCTATTTGGTCATGAGTTGCCATGGCAACCATAAGGACCACACAATCATGATCTCAGGGTGCCAATTGGGATAAAGAGGAAGCCCCACACTCTGTTAACCATTTATAATGATGTAGTCACTATTGACAGCAGCATCTAAGGGGTTAAACAGATATGGACGGTGCAAACACTGATTGTGGCTGATGCAGCAAGTTGTCAGCAATAGTGTACAGCCGACAGATGCTGGATTGTCACCTGTATGGGGAGGCTAGTCTCTTACATCTCAGGTCAGTTAAAAGACGTATTGGCTGTCATTAAGGGGTTAATGTGATAGCTCATAAGTAGAGATGGGCAGTCACCTAGATGTTCAGGTCTGGTGGGTTCAGACGATCAGTTAAAAAAAGTTTGCGTTCGGGTACCAGAACCCAAGCCCGGACCCCATTCACTTGATTGGTGGACTCAAACTTCCAGTGTTTGCCACTCTGTCATGTGAATGACAGTGCAGCAAACTCTGCTTCTGATCGGTGGTAAAATGATTACTGCCAGTAAGAGAACCACGGTTCCCATGCTGTCAAATGGCAGTGTGAGCCTGCAGCTGTGATTGGAGGTAAAAAGTTTGTCTCTGGTCACTGGCGTCAGCTGATGGGACTACTAATTCCTTCAGCCTACACCTACTTTTGCTAATAACAGCAAGAGCAGGAGCGGCTGATGGAAGTATTCAAATAAATATTTTTAAAAAAAGATTACGATGGATACTCCCGCATTTTTAATAACCAGCTAGGCAAAACTCACTGCTGGGGGCTACAGTCCTCAGCTGTCAGTTTTAGCAAGGCTGAGCACAGAGGACGAGGACGTAAGCAAGGTGAAACTATGCCTACCTTGGGAGCACAACAATTACCCTCAACATGTCGATCTAGCTGTCTGTCCCACTTTGTAAAGTGGCACGGAACACCACTCCAACGCGAGGCCAATGTGAAAAGGTTGTTGGATGGATAACAGATAATGCATCTGGTCACTTTTCCAGCACCACTCTGTCTACCACATGGTCCAATCTCAGTAGTCATGATCCTCTTCCTACCACCATGTCGAGTGCCCAGAGACAAGTGATCTCACACTTGGACACTCCAAAAAGAAGAGCTGTTCACAAATTCCATTTAAAAATTCTGGCCTCTCACACTGCTTGTTTCAACCAAGGCATGAGGAGCTCGAATGTAGTGATGCTTAAATATTTAAGCAGCCACGCTCACAAGAAGGCAACGGTGGAAAATGCAATTACTGTCGCAAGTGCTGAATGATGATGAGACCCAATTGCTAGCAATTGGTGTTGTTACGTCAGAAAGTCAGGAGGAGGACCAGGGTGCGGAAGTGAAAATGGCATGGTGGACTATGATGAAGCACCAACATGTGTGAAGTTGTCAAACCAAGGGTTAGGTGTTCCCGAGTCTGGTGCTTTTTTAAAGACAGTCCAGTTAACTCAAAAAAGGCCATTTGCAACATCTGCCATGCCAGCATCACGAGGTGCAGCACAATTACCAGTCTGAGCACTACCTGCATGCTCAGGCACATGCAAGTAAAGCACCTGACTTCTTTAGCTGAACACCAGGGTCCAGAAACACTATCTGCAGGTGACACCACTGCCTCTTCTCCTGTTCTATGGGAATGACTGTCTATGTACGCAATGATACCTCCCACTCTACGACTGTTATTGCACACTTGCAACCACTGTCAGCAACCATGTCCACATCCTTGTCCCAGTGCAGCGTTCAGTTGTTCCTACCCCAGTCCTTGGAACGCAAGTAAAAATATGCAGCCACCCACCCACAGGCTACAATGCAAAACGGCCACATTTCCAGACTGCTTGCCCTGGAAATGTTGCTGGTTAGGCTTGTGGAAATGGAACCTTTCCACAATGTCATGGCACTGGTCGTCCCTTGGTACTCGGTCCCCAACTGCCACTATTTCTCCTGGTGTGACATTCCCGGCTCATACAAGCCTTTGTCCCAAAACAGCCTTTGTCCCACATCAGCCGTGCCCTGACCAACAATATGTCTGAGAAGGTCCACTTAACCACGGACACCTGAGCAATTGCTTGTGGCCAGGGATGCTACATTTCCCTGACGGCACACCTGATTGTGGAAGCTGGGACCCAGTCAGATTCTGTGATGGAACGCTTGCAACCGACACCAAGGATTGCTTGCCCTAGTTCAATCAGGGTTTCTCCCACCTTCTACAACAGTTTCTGCACCTGCTCCTCCTTCTTCTTACCCTCCATCTCACAAACTTCAACATCAGTCACAAGCTGGAAGCACTGCAGCACTTCCTTGGCCAAGCGGCAACAAGCTGTGCTGAAGCTAATCTGCTTAGATGACAAACCACGCACGACGGCAAAGTTGATGAAAGGTCTAAGAGACCAGACTGATCTGTGGCTATGGTCCCTGAGCCTACAACTAGGCATGATCGTGAGTGTCAATGGCAATAACCTGGTGGCAGCTCTGAAGCTTAGTAATCTCGCACACTTACCATGCTTGGCCCACTTGCTCAACTTAGTAGTTCAGCATTTTTCAAAATCTACCCAGATCTGCCTGAGCTGCTTGTAAAAGTGTGCCGTGTGTGTGCATATTTCCACAAAACAACTATAGCAAAATGTCACCATGCATTGGAACTCAACGTTACGTATGTTGGCAAGGCTTTGTGAGCATCAGAGGGCAGTAGTTGAATACCAGCTACACCATGCATATGGGTATTCCAGTCAGCCTCCGCACATAAGAGCACGAAGATGCTGTCACTGTCCAAATACTTCTTAAGCTAACTATATATATGTATATATATATACTGCTCAAAAAAATAAAGGGAACACTAAAATCCCACATCCTAGATATCACTGAATGAAATATTCCAGTTGTAAATCTTTAATCATTACATAGTGGAATGTGTTGAGAACAGTAAAACCTAAAAATGATCAACATAAATCACAACCAATATCCCACGGAGGTCTGTAGTTGGAATGATGCTCAAAATCAAAGCGGAATATTAAGTTACAGGCTGATCCAACTTCAGTGGAAATGCCTCAAGACAAGAAAATGATGCTCAGTAGTGTGTGGCCTCCACGTGCCTGTATGATCTCCCTACAATGCCTGAGCATGCTCCTGATGAGCGGCGAATGGTGTCCTGAGGGATCTCCTCTCAGACCTGGACTAAAGCATTCGCCAACTCCTGGGCAGTCTGTGGTGCAACGTGATGTTGGTGGATGGTGCAAGACATGATGTCTCAGATGTGTTCAATCAGATTCACATCTGGGGAACGGGCGGGACAGTCCATAGTTTCAATACCTTCATCTTGCAGAAACTGCTGACACACTCCAGCCACATGAGGTCTGGCATTGTCGTGCATTAGCAGGAACCCAGGGCAAACCAAACCAGCATATGGTTTCACATGGGGTCTGATGATCTGATTTCAGTACCTAATGGCAGTCAGGCTACCTCTGGCGAGCACATTGAGGGCTGTGAGACCCTCCAAAGAAATGCCACCCTACACCATTACTGACCCACTGCCAAACCAGTCATGCTGAAGGGTGTTGCAGGCAGCAGATCCCTCTCCACGGCATCTCCCAACTCTGTCACGTCTGTCACATGTGCTCAGTGTGAACCTGCTTTCAGCTGTGAAGAGCACAGGGCATCAGTGGTGAATTTGCAAATCCTTGTGTTCTGTGGCAAATGTCAAGCATCCTGCATGGTGTTGGGCTGTGAGCGCAACCCTTATCTGTGGACGTCGGGCACTCAGACCATAATCATGGAGCCGGTTTCTAACTGTTTGTGCAGACACATGCACATTTGTGGCCTGCTGGAGGTCATTTTGCAGGGCTCTGGCAGTGCTCCTCCTGTTTCTCCTTGCACAAAGGCTGAGGTAGCGGTCCTGCTGCTGGATTGTTGCCCTCCTATGGCCCCCTCCACGTCTCCTGGTGTAGTGGCTTGTCTCCTGGTAGCACCTCAAACCTCTGGACACTACGCTGACAGACACAGCAAACCTTCTTGCCACAGCTTGCACAGATGTGCCATCCTGGATGAGCTGCACTACCTGAGCCACTTGCGTGGGTTGTAGAGTCCATCTCATGCTACCATGAGTTTGAAAGCACAACCAATATTCAAAAGTGACCAAAACATCAGCCAGAAAGCATTGGTACTGAGATGTGGTCTGTGGTCCTCACCTGCAGAACCACTCCTTTATTGAGTGTGTCTTGATAATTGCCAATAATTTCCACCTGTTGTCTTTTCCATTTGCACAATAGCATGTGAAATTGATTGTCAAACAGTGTTGCTTCCTATGTGGACAGTTTGATTTCACAGAAGTTTGATTTACTTGGAACGATTCTGTTGTTTAAGTGTTCCCTTTATTTTTTTGAGCAGTGTATATACATACCGTATATATTCACCACTGTGTACTGAACTCTAAGTTTCCAAAATATATATATATTTTATATAATTAGCCTAAACAGTAATTTATTTGCAGGTGTTCATAACCTCTTCACTTTGATATAATATGTCTGAAATGATTAGGGCAGGTGCAATACATGATTACCAAAATTATCTGATACAGAGCTCTCAAACTTTAGTCATAACTAAGCCACCTGTTCCGGAAGCTACAAGATAACACTGTCTTCAGATAGACTTGGTCTTAATTAACAGTTAGTTACAGTCAGTGTGATAAATGCTACCGACTGACTTGCCAAGTCCTTGCACATTTTCTGAAAGTTAATCAATAGTTTTTGCTTTGATACTAGTCTGTTCCAGATTCTTTTGATATAAAAGTCCACTCTGAATTGTCCAGGACAGGAATATCTAAGTAACCCACACTTATTTTCTTACACTTATGAGTGATACAAAAAATTAGGGATTAAGCCCTAGCAGAGTCTCTTACTTGAATGAAATAAAAAAAAATCCTGAATCACTGTTTTTTGTTCAGTCTGTCTTCCAAAAATCAGAATAGAAATCAAAATAGGTTATCTACCTGAATAATGTACTAATAAAAACATCAACTTGTTCCGTGGAACACATGCCCTCACGTGACTCTGTCGGCAGAAATATAGAAAAATTTTAGCTGTCAAAATATGGTGATGCAAATACATTGTTTTGCAAAAAAAAAACAAAAAACATTTATTCTGCCTCCCAAAGATCGCAGTAAGGCTTGGCTCATATTTAGCCTGCACATTACATTGAGCACAGGGGTTACTGTCTAATTCTATGAACAATGTGATTCAGACAGAGCCCCCAAAGAAGATTACCTATAATGAGGCAGATAGAGGCACTGTTGACGGTTTCTGGCCTAAGATGCTGCGTCAGGTGTTTCCACATGTTTTTAATCCAGTTTGACATGCTGAAATAAACTCATGGGTTGGAGGGCCCAGTCGTTTTTCCTCTTTTTTTTTCCTGTTTTTGCCATGCTCACCGGCAGAAGGGGCACCCACCCAATTTCCTGCACTGTACTCAACTCACACATCACTTCGTTGGATAACGTCTACAGCTCCGTACCTCCCTCTCCTACCCATTGCTGTGAAGCGGTGAGCTACGTTCAGTTGATGTCTTTGTGACAAATTGATTATATTTACATTGGATCCATTTTGAATGTTGAGTCTTTCAGTACCTACCTGACTCAGCCCTCTCCTCACTCCCTGCTTGTTTATGATTGCTGCCTATGATCCACATGGTGTCCTCAATAGATTCTAGATTAGCCAGATCAGCTCAGGTATTTCATGAACCTGAGGCTCCTGTGGAGAATGGCAGCAACAGATCAAATCTGTTCAAACAATTAGAAAAATTGCTATCCCAAGAGACCAGAACTTAGTGGGATCATAATTCCCTCAGAAAATATTTGGAAAAAGACATGATATCGTGGGGGCTTTGGATAAAAAAGATTCCCACATACATCTTTTCACATGGAATAGCATTATATCCAAATATTCCTTAAGGTTAATGGAATTGTTTGTTTCATATGAAGAAATCCGTCTTAACAGTCTTAAAAAGGAGATAGACAAGGTCAATGTGGAGCTCAATAAAATCAATAATGCATCTGATTTTGATTCATCTATGAAAAAAATCTCAGATAATATTAAAACATTAGAGGAAAATATAATTAAGACCAAGAAAAATAAGTTTTCCAGGGACATTATGGATTATAAAAACAGCCAGGTATATATCTGGAGGAAAACTACTTCTCAAGATATGCATAGGAAATCCATTCTGAGAAATCCAACAAATAATTTTTGGCAAATCAGAAACAAAGCAGAACAGTTTATTTTCCCTCGTCTGAGTACAACAGCTCAGAATATCATATGGATAATTCTATACGCTCCATGTCCAGAGATGCACAGGAAAATCAAAATTCTCTCATTATGACAAAAAACGCAATGGATGTAGGAGAGGAGGACAAAGGAAGGTCAAGTCATCAAAGGAAGCGGTATCCCACGAGGTACAAAAAGTCGATACACTAAAATTTTCTAAATATCTTGATTTTGTCACCCACAATACTTTCACATGAACAAATGGACGTGTTGACTAAAGGACTTAATTTTGTCCCTAGCAAAAAGTTCAACTTTTTCCAAGACATAAATAGATTTACCAGGTTATTAACTGTTAAGAGACTTTTTTTTTATGGAGGATCAACAACAGAATCAGCCAGAGGTCCTGCAACAAGCTTCAACAATGATCCCCATGCCACTGTCATTCCAAGAACAATTGCTATCAGCACTTTATCTTCCCTCCAGGATCCTGTTTTTGATCCCTGTTCAATCAGGGATGATGATATCAGAATTTCTACTCAGAATTCTTCTTACTATTCATTACAAACGAGGGCTCACGTTTTGGATGTTTTTCAATCATTAGTGGAAAGAGATTTGAAACTCCTGGACGCTGAAACCAGTCTCATTTCTACAACAACCGACCAAGAAATCAACATAATGCCATAAAAGACGTAAAGAACTTTGTCAACATAGTGGTGTGTTAGTCAGACAAGGGGGGTTTCACAGTGGTATTAGACGTTGGACATTACAGACACATGGTCAAAACTATATTGGATGATTCAAGAACCTACAAATTACTTATACATACATTCCATCTTCCTCCTTCAAACTGTAACTTTCTGATATTGTTCAAGAAGACATTCAATTAGGCATTCTTAATACCAGAAATGCTAAATGGCTGATACCTCAACATGCAATCATACCGATTTTCCATGGTCTGCTGAAGACTCATAAAAATGTGTTTCCATCACCTCTTCGGCCATTTATTTCTAGTATTGAGTCATTAAATGAGAACTTTCAAAGACTCATCTTCTGTTTTACAAAATTTTGAAAATTTTTGTTGGAAAAATGGTTATCACTTTTTCACATGCGATGTTATAAATGTATATTCTGCAGTTCCCCACGACCTAGCCATTGAGGCAATTTCTTAACATTTCCAATAGTACAGTAATTATTCTGTCTCTAAAAACATTTATTGTGAAATCACTTACATACCTACTTAAACACTATTTTTTATGTTTGCAGGAGAAAGAAAGCGGCAGCACTCACCGATCTTCTAAGCAGGTTCCTTTATTGATTAAAAATCTTCACGGCACGGGGGTGTCTATACAGGAGAATGTGGGAGCAGAACGACGGCCGTTTCGCGCTGGTCTGGCGCTTCAACGGGTTCAGTGGGGGATCGGACGTGACGCCTGAAGTAGTGGGCACGGTCAGTGCTCCTCCCTGCAGGCTCACTCCGCCCTCTCACGGTACAAACTTCAATTAAAATGAATAAAAACAATAACAGACAAGTGTACATATAAGTAACAGTGTACATAGGAGCTGACAACTTGACTGTACAATAGGGCAAATATCGAGCAAAGACACCAAGCTTATGCTTATATCAAACCTATACTAAAATATGTTACAACTACACAGAATAGTATTGCTCACACAGATAGTTATTACTATTATTATTATTATTATTCAAATAGGAGGTAAAGTGTGTGAACTCCTCTTCCGATCCATCCCACACAAGGAACATGTCATCAACATAGCGTAAGTATAATTTGATATGTTTCAAAAAAACATTATTAGATGAATATATATACATCTCCTCAAAGTGACCTAGAAAGAGATTTGCGAAGGTACAAGCTGCCGGAGTCCCCATGGCTGTACCGACTGTCTGGAGGTACCAGAGGTCCAGGAACGTGAATGCGTTGTGAATCAAAATGAATTGAAGACTATCACAAATAAAATTTATAACGCAGCTCTCCTTATGTGTAGTTTCTAAAATTAGGCGTATGGATTCTACTCCTTGCCCTTGTGGAATACATGTATATAGATTTGTGACATCTACTGACGCTAGTTTAAAGTTAGGTTGCCAGGTGAACATGGGGGTGACGTAAGAGTAATGTGACACCCAAGAGACCGGGGTACCCAGCACCGGACCAATGGGGTCTGTCTGTTGAGGGGGGTGTCACGGGTGGCTTGACCCGGTGCTGTGGCCTCAGGCAATGCACAGTGTAAAGGGTATCGTGAGGGAACAGGCACTTACTTGATCAGCAGCAGGTTCTCCCAGCGGTGATGATCCCAATCCTGGATAGATGGCTATTGTCCAAATGAAAGACTGAGGCACTGAAACGTTTAACCAGTTTACTTTAACAAAAAAGGATTTACAACCAGTCCTGTCACCGGAGTCTGTATGGGAACTCTGAGTTACTTTGACCCTGCCGGGGTCTTCGCCTCTTATTGTACGCAATATCTGTGTGGCCCTGCTGCTGTATGTGAACTGGCTGCCGGCCCAATCTGTCCCCTCCGGGTCCTGGTTCGACGGGCAACCCGAGTCCTTTTATCGGCTTACCCCCTCCAGGAGTACCGCTGAACTCTGTGTCTGTTGCTGCGTCCGACCCTAGTGAAGCTGATATCACCTCACGTTTTTCCGGTTGCTGTATTATATGTAATGAATACAGCCACGGATCCGGTATCCGTCTTTGCGCCTGTTCTGGGTAGTGATTAATGCTACCCGGTTCTCACAATGTCCTTTTTCTCTATCCCTCTTCTCCTCAGGCCGGTGATTTAGGCCTGGTAACAGTCACAGGGCTGTTAGAAATTCAGCTGTATGACCTCTCACTTTCAGCTCCTTAGCCCAACTGCCAGTTCTTCTCTCAGACCAGAATGGATCAAGGGGAGTCTCTGGAGCTCCCCCTTCTGGCCGGAGGTGGTAGTGCAGTCTTGCTATTTTAGTATTTGCATTTACTGTCAGTAACTATTTTTGTGGCAAATACCCCTAGGGGTGCCACATTCCCCCTTAGTTAAGAACAGTACTCCGGGACTGTGGGACAATAACATTTTGAAATAACAATTAATATGTACAGAGTCTTAAAAATGAAAAGTTACAAAAACCACTCGAGGAAACAAAAATATAGTTCTGTACAAAGTCACTTCAAATAGCGTCCATTAATACAGTTCTATCCTTGAAGGTACTAGGAAAGGCACTGCACTTTGTGTCCAGGAATTTAGTTCCATTTTTCCAACGGAGTTATCAATATAAAGTCTAAAGAAAGTTCAAAAAGAGCGAGGAGCAAAGTTCAAAAAGCAGTCTTTCCGGAGCTTTGATTTAGTGCCTCCGGGCTGATAAAAAGTTCAAGAATATGCAAGAAGTTCATACAGACAAGTCTCTGTAGGCACTGGGCTTAAACGTTGCAGACTGATAACAATGACTATACTACATTTTCTGTTTAACTATATACGGCATAACATATATACAATTCACATTATGAGCTTTATAGTTGGTAATCTGCATACCTGGCCGGTAATTGACCCTGGGTACTACGCTGTGATCTACGTAATAGCGGTGTCTCTTCATGTGGTGTACTACTGTCTACTGCGGATGTAGTATCTGCCCGCTCTGCTAAAGATAATTCCACGACTATGGAGTTGGCAAGTCCACCGTGAGTGGGATTACTCTGACCAGGAATCTGTTCTTCCTGGCCTGGAACCTCCTGTAGTACGGGGTCAGCCTCTTCCTGTCTTGGGACTTCTGGTATTGGGTTTGGTGTTGGGTAAAAGGCCACCATGGGAACCACTACTGCACCATGGTATGTTAGTAGGGTTTTGGGAAAGTCTCCTATACAGGTGTGATACACTTCCTCTTCTTTTTCCTTTACTGGTTGAACCTGTATGGGTTGAATAACTTCTGGTACTGGCTGGACAACGTCTGGCTCTTTCAATGCTTCCGGACATAATTTAAGATTGTCTCTTGACACTAGTACAGATGTTAAGCCTCCGTTTTTGCTAATGAGACACATTTTAGGATTATCCACTCTTGTTGGTAAAACTGTGTAGGGTACGGCTTCCCACTGATTGTCCAGTTTATTGGTTCGACGATTTCTCTTGAGCACTTGGTCACCTGGTCTTAATGGGGTCGCTAGAGCATTCTGGTTGAAAGTTCGCTCTTGTCTTTCTCTAGTTTGCTGAAGGCTTCTTTCCACACTCTCTTGCACTTGGCGATACTGCTTTTGCCGTATGATATCCCAATTGGAGTCTTGGACTTCTGCGTCTGGTTTCAGAATTCCCATTTCTAGATCGATTGGTAATTGGCCGGGTCTTGCACGCATAAGGTAAGCTGGGGTGCAATTGGTGGAACTCACCGGGACATGATTATACAGATCCACCAAGTCAGGCAATTTCTCTGGCCATTGATTCCTTTCTGCCTCAGGTAAAGTCTTTAGTAGTTCTATCACAATATGGTTCATCTTCTCGCATAAGCCGTTTGTTTGTGGATGATAGGCCGTCGTCCGGATCTTTTTGCAACCATACATATTACAGAATTCTCTGAAGATCTCTGATTCAAAGGCTGTACCTTGGTCGGTGAGAACCTGTTCCGGATATCCATGGGGTCTACAAAAGTACGTTTGGAACGCTTTGGCTGCTGTTTTTGCTGTCAGATCTTTTACGGGTACTACTACCAAGAAGCGTGAATAATGGTCCACGATGGTCAAGGCATAGACATAGCCAGACCGGCTTGGTGTCAACTTCACGTGGTCCATGGCTACAAGTTCAAGTGGTTGTTTGGTGATTATGGGCTGCAGTGGTGCTCTTTGGTTCTTTTGATCGTTTCTTCTGAGGTTGCACGGGCCACAATTTCTGCACCACTGTTCGATTGATTTTCTCATCCCGACCCAATAAAATCTTTCTCTTAGAAGTACTTCTAACTTTTTCCAACCGAAGTGACCAGCACCATTATGGTAAGCTTCGAGGACCATCTTGACATCTTGTTTAGGCACGATAATCTGCCAAACCAATTCATGTGTTTTCGGATTGGTGTACCTTCTACAGAGCTTCCCTTGATACAGGAACATTTTGCCTCTCTCTTTCCAGAGTTGATGCGTCTCTTCTGGGGCATCCTCATCGGGATATGCACTTTGCTCAGTTAACAGTTCCTTCACCAACTTCACAGCCGGATTGCTGTCTTGGGTGTCAGCCCATCTATGGTGTGCTAACGGATTTAAATTCACCTCTTGTTGTTTCTGATAGGTACTTGACTGATGATGTTTTGCCTTGGGATGATGGAAGGCTGGTAGTTCAATTTCTTCAAGCTCCCCCATTTCTTCTTCTACATCTCTCAAGTGTGGCATCCGGGATAGGGCATCGGCATTTCCATTCTTGCGACCTGCTCGATACTTGATCTTGAAGTTGTAATTAGATAACCGGGCTATCCATCGCTGTTCTAACGCACCTAATTTGGCTGTGTCCAGGTGGGTCAACGGATTGTTGTCAGTATAGACAATAAATTCTGCAGCGGCCAGATAGTGTTTGAAACGTTCAGTCAGAGCCCAAACTACTGCCAGTAGTTCCAATTTGAAGGAGCTGTAATTTTCTGAATTTCTTTCAGTAGGCCGGAGCTTTCTACTTGCAAAGGCGATGACTTTCTCCCGACCTTCTTGCTTTTGTGACAGCACCGCTCCTAGTCCCACATTACTGGCATCGGTGTAGAGGATGAAAGGTTGATGGTAATCTGGGTATGCCAGAACCTCTTCTCCGGTTAGTGCCTTCTTTAGTTGTTCAAAGGAGTCTTCCCTTTCGTCGTTCCACTGAAAAGGAGGGTTTCGGTTTGAAGGTTTCTTCGTCTGCCCTACCAAGGTGTCTTGCAAGGGTGCTGCCAACTTGGTAAATCCTTTTATAAATCTGCGATAGTAACCCACCAATCCCAGGAATTGTCTCACTTCTTTTGCGCTGGTAGGTCTTGGCCAATCCCTTATGGCGCTTATTTTCTCGGGATCTGGTGCTACTCCCTCCGAACTCACGATGTGTCCCAGGTACTGTACCTTTGGCTTGAGAAGGTGACATTTGGATGGCTTGACTTTCATGCCATACCTGGATAAGGCTTCGAACACTTCTGCCAGGTCTATTAAGTGTTGTTCGTAAGTCTTTGAGTAGACGATCACATCATCTAGGTACAGGAGGACGGTCTCGAAGTTCTTGTGTCCGAGGCAGCATTCCATCAGCCGCTGGAAGGTACCGGATGCGTTGCAGAGTCCGAACGGCATGCGATTAAATTCACATAGACCCATTGGTGTGGTGAATGCCGTCTTTTCCTTATCTCGCTCAGCCACAGGGACTTGCCAATACCCGCTTGTTAAGTCTAAGGTGGAAAAATAATTAGCAGATTTCAAAGCAGTTAAGGACTCTTCTATCCTAGGCAAGGGGTAGGCGTCTTTATGGGTGATGTTATTAATCTTTCGGTAGTCTACGCACATTCTCATGGTTCCGTCCTTTTTTTTGACAATCACTAGAGGGGCCACCCAGGGGCTACAGCTGTCTCTTATTACCCCGGCCTGTTTCATCTCCCTCAGCATATCTTTTGCACATTGATAGTGAGCGGGCGGTATGGGTCTATATCTTTCTTTTATTGGGGGATGGTCACTGGTGGGGATTGTGTGTTCTACCCCTTCTATCCGTCCGAAGTCCAATGGGTGTTTACTGAAGACTTGTTCATATTCCGTCACTAGCCTATACACCCCTTGTTTTTGATGGGTAGGTGTTGAATTTATGCCCACGTGTAGCTGTTGGCACCAATCCTCCATTTCTCCATCTGAGCCATTGCCTTCCACCTGACAGGTTGGTTCTAAGGGCTCAATGGTTGTGATGGCATTGTTGTCAACAGTATATAGCTTTGCCATTGTAGCATACCTTGGCAAAGTGACCTCTTCCTCTCCACAGTTCAAAAGTCGTACCGGCACTCGTCCCCGGTGTACCTCGACTATCCCTCGTGCTGTGAGTATAGTGGGCCTGCTGTCGGTGTACACTGGTTCTATTAAGGCTTGATAATCTCGTCCCTTAGTACCAATGGCTGCTCTACACCATACCAGCATTTCTGTTTTTGGTGGGATTACAATAGATGTTGGATCACTTACCCTCACACTGCCGATTTCTCCACCTGCAACTTCTACCTGTTGCCTTAACATCAATACTTTTATTTCCCTCCGGAGAACTCTCTGCTGGCAGGATTGGGCAGTTTCAGCAATTTGCTGTAAGACAGAAATGACTTCGGAAAAGCAGTTCTCTAACACATTCATTCCTATCAATACAGTTGGTTCACAGTTCCGCCGGTCAACATCAACAACAATTATACCTTGTTTCTTCAATTCTACTTTACCAATCTTTATGGTCATCTCCCTGAATCCTAGTTTCGGTACCAACTTACCATTACTGGCCCATATATCTAGTTCAACATCAGAGGGCCCTTTATCAATATCTGCATCAGCCCAGTACCTCTTATAAAGGATATACGGTATAGATGAAATCTGGGAACCTGTGTCCAGCAAAGCGTTGAGGGGCATTCCGTCCAGCACGATAGGGATAATGGGTCGTCCTCCGATGTACCTGTCGTGCCAGGGTGTTGGGCCTTGAAAGTTCATTCCTGCGAAGCGGCCCGCATTCCCAGGGGATTCCCGTTTAAATCACAATCTCGTGCAAAGTGGCCTGGCTGCTGGCAACGGCGGCAAATGGGCTGTCCATCCGGTTGGTAGCGGTCGCGGGGTCGTCCTCTCCATGTCGGGTATCTCCGGGGTCTCATCCATGGAACACCTTCTCTACGGTTTGACAACTCCATCTTGGGTCCTCTCATCTCCTGCATGGTTTTAGCCATTGAAGCAACAACATCAGTTAAAGAGTCAAGCTTTTGTTGAAGAGCCTCATTAGTACTGGGCCCCAGGGGCTTAGCAATGGCCCCGGACATAGCTGATGTCACTGGTACTCCATGTTGTTGAGGAGCCTCTGCCATGAGTTGCGCAGGATCCTGATCCCGAGGTGCCTCTGCCAGCTGGAGACGTATAACGCTCTCCTTTAATTGGGCAAATGTCAATTCAGGGTTCTTAAAAACAAGCATGCTCACATGCCCCCGGTGAGAAGGGGTGTAGAGTCCCTCAATAAATTGATCTCTTAGCAGTTTATCCGCTCCGGTGTTAAAAATGGGTTCAGCCAGTGTAAGTGATTTAAGGGCTTCCTGCAGGTTTAAGGCAAAGTCTCTCACGCCCTCATTAACTTTTTGTTTGCAATTAAAGAATCGTACTTTAGCTTTGCTGCTGGCAGTGGTTTCAAATGTAGCTTTTAATCCAGCAAATATGCGTTCAACAGTGCCTTTTAGATCAGCTGCCCATGCTGTGACTTCTCGCTTAGCATGGCCACTTAACTGCATCATCAGGAGACTAACACGCTGAACTTCACCCACAGGGAACATGTCAAAATGGGCCAGCATCTTTTCTCTGAAATCGTCAAGGGTATTAGGCTCACCTTCATACATTGGAAGCCATGGGCCACCCGGGGTATATGGCATCAGCACCGGCATGATGGGCGCCACTCCTTGCACCGCTGCGCTACCGGACTCTCTATCGACACTGTGTCTTTCAGCTGCATTAGCGTCGCCGGGTGCTGCGGCGTCTCCGTGCTGCGACATACTGTGCCCCCTTAGTTAATCCGGACCCTTCCGGTCCTCCGCTTCCGTCGGGATAGTGTAGATTCGTTCCGCTGTGCAGCAGGATCGATTTTCCCCTTGCTCTGATGTCAGAGCGCTCAGCTTGGTGCCGCCCACAATGACACGCCCCCTGCTGCTCCCACCCACCGCGCTCTGTAATGGCGGATTCTGAAGTTTTTCAGTTAGACTGGGGCTCAGGTGATGGCGTAGCTCAATTAACAGTCTCGTGCCTAACGGTTATGAAGTGATTACCTCAGGGGATGGCGGCCATCTTTACTCCATTATAACCAATGGGGAAAAGTCACTTTCAATAGTTTTCAATGGAGAATGGATTTTTCTTTAATAAAGTCAATTTTCAAGATTTTTCATCCAAGTTTTCACAGTTTTGGGCTCCAATCACGGCACACAATACCCGGTATACGGGCTGGCTAGATCCTGTTCGTGACGCCAATTGTGACACCCAAGAGACCGGGGTACCCAGCACCGGACCAATGGGGTCTGTCTGTTGAGGGGGGTGTCACGGGTGGCTTGACCCGGTGCTGTGGCCTCAGGCAATGCACAGTGTAAAGGGTATCGTGAGGGAACAGGCACTTACTTGATCAGCAGCAGGTTCTCCCAGCGGTGATGATCCCAATCCTGGATAGATGGCTATTGTCCAAATGAAAGACTGAGGCACTGAAACGTTTAACCAGTTTACTTTAACAAAAAAGGATTTACAACCAGTCCTGTCACCGGA
Organism: Ranitomeya imitator; assembly: GCF_032444005.1. Taxonomy (NCBI): domain Eukaryota; kingdom Metazoa; phylum Chordata; class Amphibia; order Anura; family Dendrobatidae; genus Ranitomeya; species Ranitomeya imitator. The sequence continues at coordinate 198,610,802 of NC_091285.1, read as the reverse complement.
GTCTGTATGGGAACTCTGAGTTACTTTGACCCTGCCGGGGTCTTCGCCTCTTATTGTACGCAATATCTGTGTGGCCCTGCTGCTGTATGTGAACTGGCTGCCGGCCCAATCTGTCCCCTCCGGGTCCTGGTTCGACGGGCAACCCGAGTCCTCTTATCGGCTTACCCCCTCCAGGAGTACCGCTGAACTCTGTGTCTGTTGCTGCGTCCGACCCTAGTGAAGCTGATATCACCTCACGTTTTTCCGGTTGCTGTATTATATGTAATGAATACAGCCACGGATCCGGTATCCGTCTTTGCGCCTGTTCTGGGTAGTGATTAATGCTACCCGGTTCTCACAATGTCCTTTTTCTCTATCCCTCTTCTCCTCAGGCCGGTGATTTAGGCCTGGTAACAGTCACGGGGCTGTTAGAAATTCAGCTGTATGACCTCTCACTTTCAGCTCCTTAGCCCAACTGCCAGTTCTTCTCTCAGACCAGAATGGATCAAGGGGAGTCTCTGGAGCTCCCCCTTCTGGCCGGAGGTGGTAGTGCAGTCTTGCTATTTTAGTATTTGCATTTACTGTCAGTAACTATTTTTGTGGCAAATACCCCTAGGGGTGCCACATTAATGACATTTGCTGGTATAGAGCAGGTTAAACTGCCTAAAAGAGGAGGTGACCATCACAACATACTATTAAGGCGAGAAGCGACATGGATCATGCGGACAGGAGCCATGGGCCCCGCAGGTCTTAATGATAAGATCGACATGTCAATATTTTTATGATTAACCTTCGTTATTCAACATCATCCCCCATGGTACACGGTCCATCTAGCACACTATCTGTGTGAGCAATACTATTCTGTGTAGTTGTAACATATTTTAGTATAGGTTTGATATACTGTAGAATATAGTGTCTCCAAGATTTTCGTATGATAAAGCAACAGCTGCCTATTTGGTTTTGGACTACATCGGCTCAGTCGGAATGGTAGCATAAGCTTGGTGTCTTTGCTCGATATTTGCCCTATTGTACAGTCAAGTTGTCAGCTCCTATGTACACTGTTACTTATATGTACACTTGTCTGTTATTGTTTTTATTCATTTTAATTGAAGTTTGTACCGTGGGAGGGCGGAGTGAGCCTGCAGGGAGGAGCACTGACCGTGCCCACTACTTCAGGCGTCACATCCGATCCCCCACTGAACCCGTTGAAGCGCCAGACCGGCGCGAAACGGCCGTCGTTCTGCTCCCACATTCTCCTGTACAGACACCCCCGTGCCGTGAAGATTTTTAATCAATAAAGGAACCTGCTTAGAAGATCGGAGAGTGCTGCCGCTTTCTTTCTCCTGCATCCACGATATCTGTCTTTCTGGCTGAAGCACCGTGGGTCAGCTGTAGCTAATTAGCCTGGAGCGGACGCAGTCAGCTGCAGCGGTTGTGTGGTCAGCTGTGCTCTTTGAAGTTTGCTTATATATTTTATGTTTGATTCTGTTTTTTATTTGCAATTTCTGGGCGCCCCTGTGGGCTCGAAATTTTCCCTTACATTAGCTATTCTATACATGGCCTGATGGGAGGAGCAATATTTGTTTTCTGACTCCAATTTGTTTCGTGATGAAATTTTTTTTTGTCAGATTTGTGGTAGACCTACTGTTTGCATTGCAGGGAACTGCAACAAATGTATCATTATTTCATTCTGATTTAAATTCCAATTCATTAAATCTTCAATTTACTATCAGTACAGTAATTTAAATACACAAATTCCATTCTTAGATATTTTGTAATGGGTGATCCCATCAAACATTGTGTTCACACTACTTTGTACAGAAAAGAGAATAACAGTAATTCACTTTTGTTATCATCTTCGTCCCATCCTATTCATACTATCTAGGCCATTCCACATGGGGAATTTAATAGAGCCAGATGTATATGCTCAATTCAGCAACTGTATCTTCATGAAAGTGAAATTATTAAAAAACTCCTACAGGATAGAGGTTATACTAAGCATAATATTAACCGTGCATTTAACAAATCTGCTAATCAACCCAGAATATTGTTCACAAATAAAATTCTCCCTTAAATAATTTAGACTCTATTCCAACTTTTTCAACACCTTTTAGTCCCCAATATAATAAGATAATTTCTATAATCAAAAAATATCTACCAGTTGTCAACCAGGATGGTAAATTGCAACAGATTATTAGCATAGGCAGCAGGTATGTAGCCAAAAGAGGTTACAGTCTGGGTAATGCTTTATTTCCCAGCATGACTAAACAGACACCAGGGCCTAAATCCTGGCTTCATGTTTCCAGTTTTTATAAATGCTCAGGAACAAGGTTTAATGCATGTGTATATGCAGCGGACAAGACCAAATTTATTCGATCGTCCACTGGTCAATGTTATGATATTACTTCATTAATGAAATGCAAAACACAATAGGTTATCTATTGTATCTGCTGTTTAACATGCAAAATTAAGCATATTGGGTGTACAACACGTAAAGTAAAAAAACACATCGCCGAGCATTTAACCAATATTCATAATAAAAATGCAACCTATTCAGGTGCTGCTAAGTATTTCATAATAGGGATATGTCACAATTTATTTTCTTTGCTTTTGAGAAAGTTTTCAATCCTATTAGAGGTGGCAACAAGCAAAAACTTTTAGCCACCCGGGAAGCCTTTTGGATTTTAAAGTTGGACACGATATATCCTAAAGGGATGAATTTAAAGAATGATTTATTTTATCTTTATTAGTGTTTTGTTTTTCATTTTCCTTCCACTTGACTTCAGCTGGTACTTAATTTGTGCAATTATTCATTCATTTGTGATTGGTTCATGTTTCTTATATATTTCATGTCATGTTGTTTGTTTTATATCCTATTAGTAAGGGCGCTAGTGACGCACCAAATACTCAAAAACTCATGTTTTTAAACTGGTTTGACATGCCAAAATAAAGTTTTTCCTTTTTAGTAATGGGTTTGAGTGCCCAGTCATTTTTCCTCTTTTTTTCCCTATCAAAAGCGTTAATGGAAACATGATAATTTACCGAACTGTTGTTAGGGTTGGCGGAACGCACCGAATATATATTTAGTAGAAGAAGTTGGTGCGTTCGCAACCCGGGATCCACCGTGCAGAAAAGCACCTGCTGCTAGATATGGCGGAACAAAAAGCAGTATAAACAGACTCTGTTACTTCACAGAGTCTGTTAGCAAAGATAACGCTGTGCCCTGTTTGGCTCACAGAGGAACACAGCTACTTAGTAGAGCAGATGGTGGTCATGCAGTCAAATGCAAACATGAAACTCCTCGCCAGAGGTGCCAGCATTCTAGGGGCTTATTTCAGCCGGGTCCCAGAATACACACACACATGAAACTCCTCGCCAGAGGTGCCAGCATTCTAGGGGCTTATTTCAGCTGGGTTCCTGAATACACACAAGCGTGACCACACTGGCGCAAAACTCATGTCATGCATTGATACTAGCGCATGGCCATGTGGCCATGCGAACCTTATATAGCTGTAGCACGTACAGGACCTTCCTAGAAGGACCAATGAGAGGCTGCCACAGAGCCTGAGGAACTTCAGGACCTTCCTGGAGAACCAATGTGTCTTGCTGCAGTATCTGAGCATGTGACCCTCGATCTCCAATGAGAGATCTTACCCTGGGCTGCTCAGAAGGGGAAAAGCAGGACTAAGTCCCAAAAGCGTCTGCTCGCTGCTGCCCAACACTGGCTTCAATGGGGCAGAAGCTGGAAAAGCAGCAGTAACCCTTTGCACAGAGTCAAACTGAGCGAGATGCTGGGACCGACGTCTCCGCTGAGCAGGCTCTACTACGGCAGGAGAAGAACGGGAGACCGCAGCGGAGATGGTCCGAGATTCCCCCTATGCAGAGGCGGGAACTCGACCCCTAACAACTGTGCACCTATTTTGCCAAATTGAGGTAAAATGCTCAGCAATCCGAACACGAATTCGAATGAGCCATGTTCATGACGAATTTGAGATTGGCAAACGTTTTCCAAGCAAGTTCGCTCATCTATAGTTATCAGAAGAAACATACTACATTTCTAATTGGAGGTATTTGCTAATATTATTATTACACCTAATACACATTGGGATAGGATCTTGGAAATAGGAATACCCATTTAGGTTTTAATTTGAAGTTCTAATTTCTGTATTGTGAGAGAAAGGAACTTGTACTTGAATGTAAAATATGAAGAAATGCCTTTTTTCTTCCCTTTTTTCCTTGTGGCTTTGGCTCAACAAGCTGAATCTACAGTTCCATTTTTTGTCATCAAGCTTTAAGGAAAACACATTTTATTAAGAAATGGCTGAATAGGAGTTTTCATGATTTGACAGAAATAGAAATCGCAGTGAGGTCTTCCTAAAACTGTTCGATTACACAATCATTTGTATCAAAGAGAATTCAAATTATAATCATACATGGTACTGTGCAATAAACATTTATTCGTCATAACATTAAAAGAGATAAAGTGAAAAGAATACATTATAATTACGCTTCAGCTGCTGCATCTGACACTATGTGTCCCCATGTGTCCCGCAGGAAGCTGGCTGAGCTCACGATCCCACTCCACACATCCTGACTGGCTCTATGATGGATATATCAGTCATGGGGCAATAATGAATATCTGTAGGATGTTCTCGAAAGCAATTCAGATACATGGAGGCAACCTGCATAATTAAATCATCTAATGGTAACATCCCAGCATCTCAGCTTCACAAGACACCTTCAGAGGTCATGTGAAATCTATATCTCATGGTGACACATGAGGAACCTACAAAATATTAATGTATTGTCTGATTGGTGTAACCACTAATATTAATGTTCATATTTTTCTTGAGTCATCAAGAGGATTGGAGATAACAGAATTATGAATAAGAACAAAAAGTGGCAAATATGTCAGAAAGTCAAGAATATCCAACTTCTTAATGTGACTCAATTCCAATTGTGCAGCTTCTTCATGCTCCCTGCTAATTCCTCCGGCCTTTAGTTCTAGCAGGAGCTGTTCCACGCTGATACTCCTGCTTTCAGCATCAATGTTGCACAGAAAGAGTTGCTGAAAGAAATTAAACAAAGTAAGTAATCTAGTAACAAAAAAAAATCCCATAGAAGCGAAGGCAGAAGCAATTCCACATGAACTCATTGCATATATTTATCAAAACTGCCTAATTGTTGGACAGTGCAGACATAGACTTTATCAAATCTGTTTGATAAATTTGGGGCTTTTTAAGACTGTTCAGTGTACTGTATTTACTCGAGTATAAGCCGAGACCCTTAATTTTGCCACAAAAATACTGGGAAAACTTAAGGACTTGAGTATTAGTACTAGGGTGGAAAATGCAGCAGCTACCGGTAAATGTCAAAAATAAAAATAGATACCAATAAAAGTAAAATTAATTGAGACATCAGTAGGTTAAGTGTTTTTGAATATCCATATTGAATCAGGAGCCCCATATAATGCTCCATACAGTTGATGATGAGTCCCATAAGATGCTCCACTTAAAATACGCCCCATATAATGCTCCATACAGTTGATGATGAGCCCCATAAGATGCTCCATACAGATATTTGCCCCATATAATGCTGCACATGACCCCATAAGATGCTCCATACAGATATTTGCCCCATATAATGCTGCACATGACCCCATAAGATGCTCCATACAGATATTTGCCCCATATAATGCTGCACATGACCCCATAAGATGCTCCATACAGATATTTGCCCCATATAATGCTGCACATGACCCCATAAGATGCTCCATACAGACATTTGCCCCATATGCTGTTGCTGCGATAAAAAAAAAAAAAGAAATGACATACTCACCTCTCAGGCCCCCGTCACTTGCTATATTCACCTGCTCCGCGTTCCACCGTCGGCGCCGCTGAGTCTTCCCCATCCTCTACACTGACGTTCAGGCAGAGAGCGGCGCACACACTAATCGTGTCACCGCGCTCTCTGACCTGAGCGTCACTGCAGAGGACGGGGAAGACGCAGCTGCGGCCGGCGGCGGTGGAACGGGGAGCAGGTGAATATTGTGCACTGCGTTATACTCACCTGCTCCTGGCACAGTATTCCTGGTTCTCCGGTGCCGGCAACTTCTTCCTGCATTGAGTGGTCTCATGGTACCACTCATTACAGTAGTGAATATATGGCTCCACCCCTATGGGAGTGGAGTCGGGTTCATATTCATTACTGTAATGAGCGGTACCATGTGACTGCTCACTACAGGAAGAAGCTGCTGGCACCGGAGAACCAGGAGCAGGTGAGTATTATTACACAGCTGCCGCTCCCCCTCCCCTGCCGACCCCTGGGCATGACTCGAGTATTAGCTGAGAGGGGCAATTTCCGCCTAAAGAAATGGGCTGAAATTCTCAGCTTATACTCAAGTATATACGGTAAGTTTACACTACCTAATATTTGACTTACTTTATGCCAGAAATTTGCAACACTTTAGTGCACATTGTCACTAGTTAGTATACACATATTCCTTTTTGTGGAAATCCATGCATCTTTTCAACAAGGTCATGCCTCCCAATTGGACATGGCACATAAAGAGTCTAAAATATATTACTGAAAAACAGTTTTTTTGGGCATAAATTAAATTAGAATTATTGCACAATTTACACTTCATAAATACTGCATGCCTCATTATGTCCAAATCAAAATACTATCATTTATATTTATTTAACAGAACGTGAACTTTACTTTGAGTAGACAGATATTTTGGATTTAATCAGTGTTAGTTTAAAGTAATCATCTAGTTGTTTTTGTAATATACTTTATTAAAAGTAAAAGTTTTTAAAAGTTAAAAATTCCCTACTGTGCTCTGTCCAACTGCTTTTTTTTTACTTACCAACTTCCTATTTGATGACATTTTGTTTTAGAATCCCCAGTGCATGCTGGGATACTCAAACAAGACGTCAGGAGGGGGCGAAGGCTGTGGTCACCCTGAAATGAAGCGTCATCATAGACATCTGTTCCAGGGGATATGCTATTCCCTGCTCAAATAAGGATGCGTGGGTTGTCGATTCCAATTTATGCTCAGTAGGATCTTGCCACTGTGCAATATTCTTTTTAACGCATATTGACAGTGCGCTCCCTTGCTGACTCTGATGAGAAGTGACGAGTGGCAAAAGAACATACTGTCAGTGCTTATAGTAAAGAGATAACTGTGCCAGTACAGTAGAAAAAACAAAGACCAGCCTCTCCCCCCCAAAAGTGATGCCCTTTCAGGCATGACCCGACTTGTATTGTTTAAGATTATTGTACTTGTTTTTATTATGCATACCCCTCCTCACATGTAAAGTGCCATGGAATAAATGGCGCTATAACAATAAATAATAATAATAATAATGAGGCTGGTTTCTGTTCTTGTTGCTCGACAGGTTTATTACCAAGGCGTTCTATTGAGGTTAGTTCAGGGGACTGACTGTGTCACTGATAACTTTGTAATTGGTCATTGTCTATCTACTTGGATGATGTTTCACAGAATTATTCACGTGGTGTATCATAGTCTTGTATTGGATATTTTTTAACCTGGTAGCACCTCAATTTATTTTCAAGATTCCATGAGCCAGCACTGGATGAAGAAGTTGCTATAAATCTTAATTTTCAGGGATTTTAAGACATAGTTTTATCTATGTTTGACTTGTGATATTGAAGAAATCTGCTGCTATCTCTGCCAAACTATCAATCTCTGAGAGCGGCATTTAAATGGAGCAGTTTCCAGTTCTCACACACAATGAAGTACCATAGCAGCCAGAGGCATGCTAAAGGCCCCTGTCACTGCAATCTTGATACTCCTATGAAACTCAGTCACAGGCTGAGCTTTATAGAAGATTGTGATTTTCACTGTATTAGTATTTAGTATTTAATATAAGCAGTCAGAAGATTGTAGGTTCAAGTCCCATGGAGGAATTAAAATATAAAAAAAATATAAAAAAAATAAAAAATAAGCATTTTTAGTATTGCCACTTCCATAGAAGTCTGCTGTATTAAAATCTAAAATTAATCAATGTTATGTTAAATGCCATAAAGATAAATTCAAATCAAAATGCCAGAATTGTGTGTTGCCAGAGTTCACAGCCACTGTGTCTATCGGCAGGTGTGAGGCCCAGAGATCTTAGGGTAGCCCTAAAAGTTATTGGAGTTTCCAGCTGCTGGACCACCTGGAGGCAGTGAACTACGGTTACCAGAGTTCACAGCTTTCAGGTGTTCCAGCAGCTGGAGACTCCAGTAATCTTAGAGCTTCATTTAAAGGTTACCTTAATGTTTCCAGGCCTCACAGCCTCCAGGAGACCCGGTGGCTGTGAACTCTGGTAACCTAAAGGGTCTCAGTTTAGTTCACAGTGCACAGATCTCACAAGGGCAGCATGAGTACCGGAATGATGAGTGCCGAGTACCTGACTCGCAGTCGCTCATTAGTCCAGTATTTACACAGCCCTCGTGAGAATCGGTCGCTATGAACTGAGGTGACATCTGTAAGGTTACCTCAGATCACAGCGATGCTACCCTCATGATTGCAGAGCATTAGATCAGCATCTGACATGCAGGGAGGAGGCATGTCAGCTCATGCTCTCAGCATAAGCTGACAGGCCACCGTCTCTGAGTGACCCTGCTGCCATCTTTCGGCCTGGGGTCACCATGCAGACCATTGGCATAACATTATGCTGATTTGAGCTCCTTCCCTCTGCAATGTTAAATGCCTGCAACAGGTTCTAGCACCAATTGTGAACGTTACTGCAAGGTGTCAGTTTTCATATAGAGTTGACACCCGAATTTGATTGAGGCGACACTCAGTATGAACCCACGTGATCATACTGCGATTTGTGGGAACGTAGCTCCCGTGGCACCATATGTAAAAGACATATGTTGGGAAAAGATTGATAACAAGATAACAAGGGAAAGCAGACAACTTATATGAATAGGCTGGAAATATCCACGGTTATTGGGCCATTCCCAAATATCAGCCTGTAGACGCCTCAGCAGTGGTGCATCATATTTGATGTGCTAATTCTGACTCTTAGCATCGGCTCTTCCCTATTGCCCTGGTGCAGCAGCAATTGGGGTAGTTGTTTGTGGGTTTCATGTAAGCAGCTGGATGACACCAAAGCCCAGGGGTTAGTAACGTAGAGGTGTCAGGAAGTTCCGAAGGTAATCCAATAGTGAAATGTCCGACGACGCTTTACAGTTTGTGTTGGCTCAACACTTGTTTTACCATGAAATGCTATGTATTTAGGTACAGATACAGAAAGCAAAATGTAGCTACAGGCAGCAGTACAGCTTTTACATGAATCGATGTGAAATTGTGGACTAGTTATACAGGTGTACATTAAAATCTCCGCATTTTTTTATTTAGCACAATCCAACCCCTTTCCAAAAATGACATAGCAAGAAATTCTCTGGAAGTATACATGCAAAATTCATCACCTCCAGCGTGCTGCTGTATTGGTGTGACATGTACTTGTAAAAGTTGACTAGTAAAATTAATGTGAAAAAAATGATGTGTGCTTTGTGACTTAGACAACCACAATTAAAATCTGGATTCAGGAGAATTTAGTTTTGTATTTTTATAAAACCATTATTCTGCCCTTTTCAAAAAAGATTAAAAGTCAAATTCAAAAACATGCAATACAGTTGCATATAACATGCAAGCATGCCATCTTTAACTGATACCATTTTCAGATTCATTTTTCATTTAAAAATTCTTGCGCTGCCTTGCTGCTGCTTTCTAGTGCATTAAGAAAGAAGGAAGAAAAATATGTAAATGTTATTCTAATACAGCAGGGAATATCCCAGCTACATGATATTGCAGCGCCCCAGAGACCTGGTCGTTGCAGTAGTGTCGCTCTGCCACTAAGGGGAGTGATGGTATATCTGATGGCACTAAAGGAGTTCATCTGACCAGGTATCATCAGCACACATTACACTTCACAGTCCGGCCACTAGGGGGAGCAAAAGGTTTTATTTATTAGGCCACTCCTCATACTGGTAAAACTAGGGGTTGGATAGGAAGTTAGAGAGAAGGTGACTGGGTTTTGTCCAAGCAACATCCTGAGGCAGGGGGTGTTGCGGGGAAAGATTCAGGGGGGTCCCGGTCAGGCGTGGGAACCTGGCAGGTGCCTAGCGACAAGAACGAAACGGAACCGCACCTGCACTACCTTGCGGCGGTATCCGTAGAAAGGACACGAAGCGAAGGATATTGTGGACAGTGAGAAACGAGATCAAGCACAAAGGAGAGCCAGTAGGAGTCGTGCCCGGAGAACGGCAACATCCTACTGAGGCGCGTAGCCGGTGCCCAGAACACCGAGGAAGTAACTGACTTTATGCCTTACTTCAAATACCGCAGGACAGTTAATTATAGGTTGGCTGTCTACCTTACATCACCTAAGCAGACATAGGGGGCAACGCATGGAGAGGGGCGTCTCTAGGGTCCCGGAAGAGCTCCGAGCCTACCCGTCAAACGGGTGCGTCCTAGCCATAACAATCTCTGGATGTGCCTTCGGACTGGCCGGTCTCAGACAGCCCTGTTAACTGTGCTCTGGATTGAGGATCCTGAAGTCACCAGTAAAGAGGTAAAGAGACTGCAACCCTGTGTCCTTGTTATTGTCTGCACCTCACATCATCACCACCTACACTACTGGGAAGCCCTGGAGACTCACTTCACCTGTGGGAAGGTAAACCATCTAGCTGCCATCACATCACCCCAGTGGACCCCAAGCAGCGTCGGTCACCCTGACCGAATACCACAGGTGGCGTCACAAAACCTTGACAGACTCGTATCACCTTTCATTGGACGCCCCTTAGCAGGGTCACGGACCGGGTCCAGCCACCGTGACATCCCCAGAACTGAGCCAGCAGAGGACCGGTACCGAGTAACCCGCAGCCCTGCGTCTGGGGGCGCTCCAACTTGGCGTCATGAACAGGATCTACTTAAGCCTGAGAAGCAGGTCATGTGTGCATTGGAACTGTGATTGAATTGTGCTTGAACTGTGATTTATTGCAAAGACTGTGTATTGCTAACTGCCGCCAAGATTCCCGCCAAAACCGCCGCCATTGCCACGCCACGAGGAGCGCATTAGAAGAAGAAGGGCGTAGAAGTGGGCGTGAACAATCTGAAGAGCGCGAACGACAATGGCCGCCCAGTCTAAATATTTCTGTACCTTGAGGACGTGTCCATCAGCAGCCGAGATTCGCCTCCTGATCCTCAATGGCGGGTGGAGACAAAGAAAACGAAATCGCCCACGAAGAGGAGAGCGGGAAACGGACGAGGGAGAAGAAGTGAGCGACGTGGGAGACGCCATGGCCAGCCGACCGGGATCAGAGCGTGGGGTCGGAGCAGAGGACTCCCCCAGCTACCCAGAGAGATACCACGGCCAGGAGTCATCTGTTGGCCCTGACTTCCTGCAGGCCGGAGTGGACGAGCTCAGCGATCAACTCTGGCGGACGCAGGTGAGCACTGAGGCCGGGTGGAAGGAGACCGTCATCGGGGCCTCACCAGACGTCTGTCGGCAGCCTCGTCTGGTCCTGAGCAAGAAAGAAGTTCTAGCGCTCCGAAGCCAGAAAGCAAGGCCCTGCCGGAAAGCGAGATACTGCAAACAGAGATGACAACGCCGCAGAGCAAAGCCCTGCAGTCAGCGTTCCAGATCCCAGCGGAGACGGAGCAGGCCGGCACCGGAGGGACCGCATCTGAAGCAGGTATGAAGAACGACCCTGCCCCAGTGACAGAAGACCTACTGGTAGGCCCCGTAGCAGCGCCACTTGCTGCCATGACTAAGACTAACTCTGAACTGACAAATCCTAATACTACTACCACAGTGGGCATTATTGCCGCTACTGAACCTACTACCAGAACTGACATTCAAACCCAGATTATACCTGAAAAAACGATTAGTGACATTGATACCGCATCGGATGAGAAGTCGAACACAGATTTCCCAGCCCAGGAAGTGTTCGCTACCAACTGATTCCTTGCAACCTACCGTCACGAGAATAAACCTCGAAACCCCGATAAATGTAAATAGTTAACTGTTCGTCTTCCTGCTGTTTTGCTGCTAAAACCCGTCTAGGGTTAATCCTTAAAGGGGTCCCTTTGTTTACCCGGGATCCCTATTGTTTTTGGCTTGCTTGTTTGCCATCAGTGTTTTAAAAGACTGCCGAATCATGGACGATGAATGATTCACAAACTGTGTTGTAAATAGTTCGCACCTTCTTAAAGGTGCCCTCTACTGGTTTTACAAAGAAAGAAGGCTTTGTGAAGAGACTGTTTTTGAATACAGCGCAGAAGTTCTTGCTTTCTAACGGACTTGCAGATAGAGAGAATCTGCACTACCTCAAAGAGACTTGGTTCCCTCTTAAAGGGAATGTTCACATGTTGCACTTAAGTATAACGTTGCCTTAAGAAAGTTAAATTGTAATAATGTTAAATGTTAATAATGTTACTAGAGATTGAGGACAGGAAAAGTTGAAAGCCGAATTTCAACATAGTGAACCCGTAGGGGTTAGAGAGTCCTCCTGAGAACCAGAGAAAGATAGTTGATTGCGACAACAGCAGTAGGCCCAGACAAGGATCTAGGCGGTCCTGCATTTGTGAAGTTAGAAAAATAAAGAAAAAGTTGAGTTTGCCTTATAGCACTTTATAGTAAGCCTTTAGTGGGTTCAGCCTATACGCCCTTAAAGGAGAAGTTAAATTATTGTTCAGAATTTGCACTTAGTAGAATACCCGGCTGGGTACCAGAAGTTATTTATAGTCAGAGTGTTATTTAAAATATTTAACCTTGTTTTCGTTTGTAACGTTCAAGTGTCCTCACCTCCCGTAAAGGGAAGCATTGTTATATTTACTTGTTCCTTGCATTTCAAAACTTGCATGTCTTTCACTAACATGTATTGTTGTTCTTCTTCCCAGTCCAGGAGTACTGGATTTAACCGGGGGGGGGGGGGGGGTGCAGCGCCCCAGAGACCTGGTCGTTGCAGTAGTGTCGCTCTGCCACTAAGGGGAGTGATGGTACGTCTGATGGCACTAAAGGAGTTCATCTGACCAGGTATCATCAGCACGCATTACTGTTATGAATAGGTAATTCAGAACCACAATGGACCTAGTGGTTAAGAGCACACAAAGTGACCTGATAGCTACTAACATAGAGCGAGCTCTGAGACGTGGGAACTCTGCTGACCGCAATCCCTAATCCTATCATACCACACTAGAGGTAGCCGTGGATTGCGCCTAACGCTCCCTATGCAACTCGGCACAGCCTGAGAAACTAGCTAGCCCTGAAGATAGAAAAATAAGCCTACCTTGCCTCAGAGAAATTCCCCAAAGGAAAAGGCAGCCCCCCACATATAATGACTGTGAGTTAAGATGAAAATACAAACACAGAGATGAAATAGATTTTAGCAAAGTGAGGCCCGACTTACTGAACAGACCGAGGATAGGAAAGATAGCTTTGCGGTCAACACAAAACCCTACAAACAACCACGCAGAGGGGGCAAAAAGACCCTCCGCACCGACTAACGGTACGGAGGTGCTCCCTCTGCGTCCCAGGGCTTCCAGCAAGCAAGAAAAACCAATATAGCAAGCTGGACAGAAAAAATAGCAAACAAAAACAACACAAGCATAACTTAGCTTATGCAGGATAGACTGGCCACAGGAACGATCCAGGAGGAAGCAAGACCAATACTAGAACATTGACTGGAGGCCAGGATCAAAGCACTAGGTGGAGTTAAATAGAGCAGCAACTAACGACTTAACCTCATCACCTGAGGAAGGAAACTCAGAAGCCGCAGTACCACTCACATCCACCAACGGAAGCCCATAGACAGAATCAGCCGAAGTACCACTTGTGACCACAGGAGGGAGCTCGACCACAGAATTCACAACACATTACACTTCACACTCCGGCCACTAGGGGGAGCAAAAGGTTTTATTTATTAGGCCACTCCTCACACTGGTAAAACTAGGGGTTGGATAGGAAGTTAGACAGAAGCTGACTGGGTTTTGTCCAGGCAACATCCCGTGGCAGGGGGTGTTGCGGGGGAAGATTCAGGGGGATCCCTGTCAGGCATGGGAACTTGGCAGGTACCTAGCGACAAGAACAGAACGAAACGGAACCGCGCCTGCACTACCTTGCGGCGGTATCCTTAGAAAGGACACGAAGCGAAGGATATTGTGGACAGTGAGAAACGAGATCAAGCACAAAGGAGAGCCAGTAGGAGTCGTGCCTGGAGAACGGCAACATCCTACTGAGGCGCGTAGCCGGTGCCCGGAACACCGAGGAAGTAACTGACTTTATGCCTTACTTCAAATACCGCAGGACAGTTAATTATAGGTTGGCTGTCTACCTTATATCACCTAAGCAGACATAGGGGGCAACGCGTGGAGAGGGGCATCTTTAGGGTCCTGGAAGAGCTCTGAGCCTACCAGTCAAACGGGTGCATCCTAGCCATAACAAACCTGGGGGACGGATAATAGAAAGAACGGGAAAGAACTAGAAAGAACTAGAACGAACGAGAATAGAAGTTGTGAGGACTATCCCGAATGCTCAGCAGGGAAGCACTACAACACACAGGCGCTAGTGGTAGGCAACGATTTCCACCTGCAAAGGGAACTCTGGATGTGCCTTCGGACCGGCCGGTCTCAGACAGCCCTGTTAACAGTGCTCTGGATTGAGGATCCTGAAGTCACCAGTAAAGAGGTAAAGAGACTGCAACCCTGTGTCCTCGTTATTGACTGCACCTCACACCATCACCACCTACACCACTGGGAAGCCCTGGGGACTCGCTTCACCTGAGGGAAGTTTTACCATCTAGCTGTCATCACATCACCCCAGTGGACCCCAAGCAGCGTCGGTCACCCTGACCAAATACCACAGGTGGCGTCACAAAACCTTGACAGACTCGTATCACCTTGCATTGGACGCCCCTTAGCAGGGTCACGGACCGGATCCAGCCACCGTGACATTCCCAGAACTGAGCCAGCAGAGGACCGGTACCGAGTAACCCGCAGCCATGCGTCTGGGGACGCTCCAATATCACTGTTCATTCACACTGAGTTAGGCACTGCTGCTAGCACCTCTCCTGTCTTTCTCCCCTCTCAATCAATTTAATCTCTATATCATTTGCAAACTACTACTCTGTTATGAATAGGTAATTCAGAACCACAATGGACATGGTGGTTAAGAGCACACAAGTGACCTGATAGTTACAAATAACATAGGACAAGCTCTGAGACGTGGGAACTATGCTGACCGCAATTACTAATCCAATCATACCACACTAGAGGTAGCCGTGGATTGCTCCTAATGCTCCCTATGCAACTCGGCACAGCCTGAGAAACTAACTAGCCCTGAAGACAGAAAAATAAGCCTACCTTGCCTCAGAGAAATTCTCCAAAGGAAAAGGCAGCCCCCCACATATAATGACTGTGAGTTAAGATGAAAATACAAACACAGAGATGAAATAGATTTTAGCAAAGTGAGGCCCGACTTACTGAATAGACCGAGGATAGGAAAGATAGCTTTGCGGTCAACACAAAACCCTACAAACAACCACGCAGAGGGGGCAAAAAGACCCTCCGCACCGACTAACGGTACGGAGGTGCTCCCTCTGCGTTTCAGAGCTTCCAGCAAGCAAGAAAAACCAATATAGCAAGCTGGACAGAAAAAATAGCAAACAAAAACAACACAAGCAAAACTTAGCTTATGCAGGATAGACAGGCCACAGGAACGATCCAGGAGGAAGCAAGACCAATACTAGAACATTGACTGGAGGCCAGGATCAAAGCACTAGGTGGAGTTAAATAGAGCAGCACCTAACGGCTTAACCTCATCACCTGAGGAAGGAAACTCAGAAGCCGCAGTACCACTCACATCCACCAACGGAAGCCCATAGACAGAATCAGCCGAAGTACCACTTGTGACCACAGGAGGGAGCTCGACCACAGAATTCACAACACATTACACTTCACACTCCGGCCACTAGGGGGAGCAAAAGGTTTTATTTATTAGGCCACTCCTCACACTGGTAAAACTAGGGGTTGGATAGGAAGTTAGACAGAAGCTGACTGGGTTTTGTCCAGGCAACATCCCGTGGCAGGGGGTGTTGCGGGGGAAGATTCAGGGGGATCCCTGTCAGGCATGGGAACTTGGCAGGTACCTAGCGACAAGAACAGAACGAAACGGAACCGCGCCTGCACTACCTTGCGGCGGTATCCTTAGAAAGGACACGAAGCGAAGGATATTGTGGACAGTGAGAAACGAGATCAAGCACAAAGGAGAGCCAGTAGGAGTCGTGCCTGGAGAACGGCAACATCCTACTGAGGCGCGTAGCCGGTGCCCGGAACACCGAGGAAGTAACTGACTTTATGCCTTACTTCAAATACCGCAGGACAGTTAATTATAGGTTGGCTGTCTACCTTATATCACCTAAGCAGACATAGGGGGCAACGCGTGGAGAGGGGCATCTTTAGGGTCCTGGAAGAGCTCTGAGCCTACCAGTCAAACGGGTGCATCCTAGCCATAACAAACCTGGGGGACGGATAATAGAAAGAACGGGAAAGAACTAGAAAGAACTAGAACGAACGAGAATAGAAGTTGTGAGGACTATCCCGAATGCTCAGCAGGGAAGCACTACAACACACAGGCGCTAGTGGTAGGCAACGATTTCCACCTGCAAAGGGAACTCTGGATGTGCCTTCGGACCGGCCGGTCTCAGACAGCCCTGTTAACAGTGCTCTGGATTGAGGATCCTGAAGTCACCAGTAAAGAGGTAAAGAGACTGCAACCCTGTGTCCTCGTTATTGACTGCACCTCACACCATCACCACCTACACCACTGGGAAGCCCTGGGGACTCGCTTCACCTGAGGGAAGGTTTACCATCTAGCTGTCATCACATCACCCCAGTGGACCCCAAGCAGCGTCGGTCACCCTGACCAAATACCACAGGTGGCGTCACAAAACCTTGACAGACTCGTATCACCTTGCATTGGACGCCCCTTAGCAGGGTCACGGACCGGATCCAGCCACCGTGACATTCCCAGAACTGAGCCAGCAGAGGACCGGTACCGAGTAACCCGCAGCCATGCGTCTGGGGACGCTCCAATATCACTGTTCATTCACACTGAGTTAGGCACTGCTGCTAGCACCTCTCCTGTCTTTCTCCCCTCTCAATCAATTTAATCTCTATATCATTTGCAAACTACTACTCTGTTATGAATAGGTAATTCAGAACCACAATGGACATGGTGGTTAAGAGCACACAAGTGACCTGATAGTTACAAATAACATAGGACAAGCTCTGAGACGTGGGAACTCTGCTGACCGCAATTACTAATCCAATCATACCACACTAGAGGTAGCCGTGGATTGCTCCTAACGCTCCCTATGCAACTCGGCACAGCCTGAGAAACTAACTAGCCCTGAAGACAGAAAAATAAGCCTACCTTGCCTCAGAGAAATTCCCCAAAGGAAAAGGCAGCCCCCCACATATAATGACTGTGAGTTAAGATGAAAATACAAACACAGAGATGAAATAGATTTTAGCAAAGTGAGGCCCGACTTACTGAATAGAACGAGGATAGGAAAGATAGCTTTGCGGTCAACACAAAACCCTACAAACAACCACGCAGAGGGGGCAAAAAGACCCTCCGCACCGACTAACGGTACGGAGGTGCTCCCTCTGCGTTTCAGAGCTTCCAGCAAGCAAGAAAAACCAATATAGCAAGCTGGACAGAAAAAATAGCAAACAAAAACAACACAAGCAAAACTTAGCTTATGCAGGATAGACAGGCCACAGGAACGATCCAGGAGGAAGCAAGACCAATACTAGAACATTGACTGGAGGCCAGGATCAAAGCACTAGGTGGAGTTAAATAGAGCAGCACCTAACGGCTTAACCTCATCACCTGAGGAAGGAAACTCAGAAGCCGCAGTACCACTCACATCCACCAACGGAAGCCCATAGACAGAATCAGCCGAAGTACCACTTGTGACCACAGGAGGGAGCTCGACCACAGAATTCACAACAGTACCCCCCCTTCTTGAGGAGGGGTCACCGAAACCTCACCAGAGCCCCCAGGCTGACCAGGATTAGCCATATGAAAGGCACGAACAAGATCGGCAGCATGGACATCAGAGGCAAAGACCCAGGAATTATCTTCCTGATCATAACCCTTCCACTTAACCAGATACTGGAGTTTCCGTCTCGAAACACGAGAATCCAAAATCTTCTCCACTATATACTCCAACTCCCCCTCCACCAAAACCGGGGCAGGAGGATCAACAGATGGAACCATAGGTGCCACGTATCTCCGCAACAACGACCTATGGAATACGTTATGGATGGAAAAAGAATCTGGAAGGGTCAAACGAAAAGACACAGGATTAAGAACCTCAGAAATCCTATACGGACCAATGAAACGAGGCTTAAACTTAGGAGAGGAAACCTTCATAGGAATATAACGAGATGACAACCAAACCAAATCCCCAACACGAAGTCGGGGACCCACACAGCGTCTGCGATTAGCGAAACGTTGAGCCTTCTCCTGGGACAAGGTCAAATTGTCCACTACATGAGTCCAAATCTGCTGCAACCTGTCCACCACAGTATCCACACCAGGACAGTCCGAAGACTCAACCTGCCCTGAAGAGAAACGAGGATGGAACCCAGAATTGCAGAAAAACGGCGAAACCAAGGTAGCCGAGCTGGCCCGATTATTAAGGGCGAACTCAGCCAATGGCAAAAAGGACACCCAATCATCCTGATCAGCAGAAACAAAGCATCTCAGATATGTTTCCAAGGTCTGATTGGTTCGTTCAGTCTGGCCATTTGTCTGAGGATGGAAAGCCGAGGAAAAAGACAAATCAATGCCCATCCTAGCACAAAAGGCTCGCCAAAACCTCGAAACAAACTGGGAACCTCTGTCAGAAACGATGTTCTCTGGAATGCCATGTAAACGAACCACATGCTGGAAGAACAATGGCACCAAATCAGAGGAGGAAGGTAATTTAGACAAGGGTACCAAATGGATCATCTTAGAGAAGCGATCACAAACCTCCAAAATGACCGACATTTTTTGAGAGACGGGGAGATCCGAAATAAAATCCATAGAGATATGTGTCCAAGGCCTCTTCGGGACCGGCAAGGGCAAAAGCAACCCACTGGCACGAGAACAGCAGGGCTTAGCCCGAGCACAAATCCCACAGGACTGCACAAAAGAACGCACATCCCGCGACAGAGACGGCCACCAAAAGGATCTAGCCACTAAATCTCTGGTACCAAAGATTCCAGGATGACCAGCCAACACCGAACAATGAACCTCAGAGATAACTTTATTCGTCCACCTATCAGGGACAAACAGTTTCTCCGCTGGGCAACGATCAGGTTTATTAGCCTGAAATTTTTGCAGCACCCGCCGCAAATCAGGGGAGATGGCAGACACAATTACTCCCTCTTTGAGAATACCCTCCGGCTCAGGCAAACCCGGAGAGTCGGGCACAAAACTCCTAGACAGGGCATCCGCCTTCACATTTTTAGAGCCCGGAAGGTACGAAACCACAAAGTCAAAACGGGAGAAAAACAGCGACCAACGAGCCTGTCTAGGATTCAGCCGTTTGGCAGACTCGAGATAAGTCAAGTTCTTGTGATCAGTCAAGACCACCACGCGATGCTTAGCTCCTTCAAGCCAATGACGCCACTCCTCGAATGCCCACTTCATGGCCAGCAACTTTCGATTGCCAACATCATAATTTCGCTCAGCAGGCGAAAACTTCCTGGAAAAGAAGTCGCATGGCTTCATCACCGAGCAATCAGAACCTCTTTGCGAAAAAACAGCCCCCGCTCCAATTTCAGAAGCATCAACCTCGACCTGGAACGGAAGCGAAACATCTGGTTGACACAACACAGGGGCAGAAGAAAAACGACGCTTTAACTCTTGAAAAACTTCCACAGCAGCAGAAGACCAATTGACCACATCAGCACCCTTCTTGGTCAAATCGGTCAATGGTTTAGCAATACTAGAAAAATTACAGATGAAGCGACGATAAAAATTAGCAAAGCCCAGGAACTTTTGCAGACTCTTCAGAGATGTCGGCTGAGTCCAATCATAAATGGCCTGGACCTTAACAGGGTCCATCTCGATAGTAGAAGGGGAAAAAATGAACCCCAAAAATGAAACCTTCTGAACACAAAAGAGACACTTTGATCCCTTCACAAACAAAGAATTAGCACGCAGGACCTGGAACACCATTCTGACCTGCTTCACATGAGACTCCCAATCATCCGAGAAGACCAAAATATCATCCAAGTATACAATCAGGAATTTATCCAGGTACTCTCGGAAGATGTCATGCATAAAGGACTGAAATACTGATGGAGCATTGGCAAGTCCGAATGGCATAACTAGGTACTCAAAATGGCCCTCGGGCGTATTAAATGCAGTTTTCCATTCATCGCCCCGTTTAATACGCACAAGATTATATGCACCACGAAGATCTATCTTGGTGAACCAACTAGCCTCCTTAATCCGAGCAAACAAATCAGATAGCAGCGGCAAGGGGTACTGAAATTTGACCGTGATTTTATTTAGAAGGCGGTAATCAATACAAGCTCTCAGCGAACCATCCTTCTTGGCCACAAAAAAGAACCCTGCTCCCAATGGCGATGACGACGGGCGAATATGACCCTTCTCCAAGGATTCTTTTACGTAACTCCGCATAGCGGCGTGCTCAGGTACAGATAAATTAAACAGTCGACCCTTAGGAAACTTACTACCAGGAATCAAATCGATAGCACAATCACAATCCCTATGCGGAGGTAGGGCATTGGACTTGGGCTCATCGAATACATCCCGGTAATCAGACAAGAACTCTGGGACCTCAGAAGGGGTGGATGATGAGATAGACAGAAATGGAACATCACCATGTACCCCCTGACAACCCCAGCTGGACACAGACATTGATTTCCAATCTAATACTGGGTTATGGACTTGTAGCCATGGCAACCCCAACACGACCACATCATGCAAATTATGCAACACCAGAAAGCGAATATCCTCCTGGTGCGCAGGAGCCATGCACATGGTCAGCTGGGTCCAATACTGAGGCTTATTCTTGGCCAAAGGCGTAGCATCAATTCCTCTCAATGGAATAAGACACTGCAAGGGCTCCAAGACAAACTCACAGCGCCTAGCAAACTCCAAGTACATCAAATTCAGGGAAGCGCCTGAATCCACAAATGCCATGACAGAGTAGGAAGACAAAGAGCAGATCAAAGTAACGGACAAAAGAAATTTCTACTGTACCGTACCAATGGTGGCAGACTTAGCGAACCGCTTAGTGCGCTTAGGACAATCGGAGATAGCATGAGTGGAATCACCACAGTAGAAACACAGCCCATTCTGACGTCTGTGTTCTTGCCTTTCAGCTCTGGTCAAAGTCCTATCGCACTGCATAGGCTCAGGTTTATGCTCAGATAATACCGCCAAATGGTGCACAGATTTACGCTCACGCAAGCGTCGACCGATCTGAATGGCCAAAGACATAGACTCATTCAGACCAGCAGGCATAGGAAATCCCACCATGACATCCTTAAGGGCTTCAGAGAGACCCTTTCTGAAAATAGCTGCCAGCGCACATTCATTCCATTGAGTGAGCACGGACCACTTTCTAAACTTCTGACAATAAATCTCTATCTCATCCTGACCCTGACACAGAGCCAGCAATTTTTTCTCTGCCTGATCCACTGAATTAGGTTCATCGTACAGTAATCCGAGCGCCAGAAAAAACGCATCAATATTACATAATGCAGGATGTCCTGGCGCAAGGGAAAATGCCCAGTCTTGAGGGTCGCCACGTAATAAAGAAATAATGATTTTAACTTGTTGAGCTGGGTCACCAGAGGAGCGAGGTTTCAAAGCCAGAAACAGTTTGCAATTATTTTTGAAACTCAGAAATTTAGCTCTATCTCCAGAAAACAAATCAGGAATAGGAATTCTTGGTTCTAACATAGAATTCTGAGCCACAAAGTCTTGAATATTTTGTACTCTTGCAGTGAGATGATCCACACATGAAGACAGACCTTTAATGTCCATCACTACACCTGTGTCCTGAACCACCCAAATGTCTAGGGGAAAAAAAAGGCAAAACACAGTGCAAAGAAAAAAAAATGGTCTCAGAACTTCTTTTTTCCCTCTATTGAGAAGCATTTGTACTTTGGGCCTCCAGTACTGTTATGAATAGGTAATTCAGAACCACAATGGACCTGGTGGTTAAGAGCACACAAGTGACCTGATAGTTACAAATAACATAGGACAAGCTCTGAGACGTGGGAACTCTGCTGACCGCAATTACTAATCCTATCATACCACACTAGAGGTAGCCGTGGATTGCTCCTAACGCTCCCTATGCAACTCGGCACAGCCTGAGAAACTAACTAGCCCTGAAGACAGAAAAATAAGCCTACCTTGCCTCAGAGAAATTCCCCAAAGGAAAAGGCAGCCCCCCACATATAATGACTGTGAGTTAAGATGAAAATACAAACACAGAGATGAAATAGATTTTAGCAAAGTGAGGCCCGACTTACTGAATAGACCGAGGATAGGAAAGATAGCTTTGCGGTCAACAAAAAACCCTACAAACAACCTCGCAGAGGGGGCAAAAAGACCCTCCGCACCGACTAACGGTACGGAGGTGCTCCCTCTGCGTCCCAGAGCTTCCAGCAAGCAAGAAAAACCAATATAGCAAGCTGGACAGAAAAAATAGCAAACAAAAACAACACAAGCAAAACTTAGCTTATGCAGGATAGACAGGCCACAGGAACGATCCAGGAGGAAGCAAGACCAATACTAGAACATTGACTGGAGGCCAGGATCAAAGCACTAGGTGGAGTTAAATAGAGCAGCACCTAACGGCTTAACCTCATCACCTGAGGAAGGAAACTCAGAAGCCGCAGTACCACTCACATCCACCAACGGAAGCCCATAGACAGAATCAGCCGAAGTACCACTTGTGACCACAGGAGGGAGCTCGACCACAGAATTCACAACACTACTCCCATCTTCTTCACTTCTGTAGATGTACAACACATTAATGTCTGGTTATTTGTCTAATGTCTTAGGGCTTTCCCTTTCTATTGCTGAGCTGTGAGAGCTAACTTAAAATCACACTAGATGGTACCACAGCCTGTATAATAGTCTTCATTTGTTGCTTATTATACAGGCTATGGTAGCAGCTACTATTATTTGGGTATTTGAAAATGAAATCACAATTTGTTTCAATTTGCCAGGGCTCGTAAATTTCAAACAATTTGACTTGAATTTTATTTGCATTGAATAGATTCGATCATCTCTAGGAGACACAATAATTCAGCCTAGGTCAATTTCTTTCCTACAGTTAACGCATCTGCTATAATCATACATCTTCGATCCTTAACTGCCCAGACAATCATCTGTTGGAGGCACCCATATAAATTTGATTGTTAGCTGAACCCATCGATATTAAGAACCTAGTATTTACACAAGAAAATTCCACGACAGAAGACAAGAGCAGGGAAACCATAAATGCTCCATTAAATGACAAACTCATCAGTGCTCGGGTGGCATACACTTATGAGTACTTCAAGATGTAAGTACCAACTGTGATCACTGCGTATTCCCCCTTTCCACGTCCACAGACCTGACACCATGACATACACTCACGATTTGGGCGTGGCATCCTACAATGCGCTCCCCACCACTGGTCATAAAATAGCCATTGACACAGCTTCTCAGCACCTTGGCAGATCGGACATAGGCACGGGAGCACTTATCATATTCTCCAGTCAGTCCTCAGCACTTCACCATGCACTGAAACCTCCTCTGTCCTCCTGTTGGATTCTGACAGCTTTATTTTTCTATTCATCCAGGATACAGGATTTTTCTATATACTGCTTCACTCCAGCAAGGGCTTCACGTGTTCCATTGCTGTACTTTAAACTCCAACAGGGACATGCACCATACACCAAGATGCTTACTATGGATTATCACTTGTGTTACCATTGTCTCTATACCACCCACTCACACATCCCGAACCTATGCTACCTCCTGACCCAGCTTACGTAAATCATATGAGCCACACTTATTTATTAATCCATGCATTCTAGGGCACTTGCCCACAAATTATTATGAATGACATTTTACCATCCTTCTGAGTCGTTTGCCTAGTTGTCAACCTGACTCTATCAGATTTTTTTCTTCTCTCTTTTGTATGCACTGAATCAGAATACAGTTTTGTGACATATAAAAAGAACTTTATATTGCTGTTTATTAATGCCCATTAAACCTTAACCATGAAGTTGGGTATATATCAATGTTACAACTACCAGGCAACACTTATTGCTGTATACTTCTGCTCATTTACTCCTGACTTTGTTTGATATACAGTACATGGGTCTCTGTATATATTATCTGTATGCATGGTTTGTATTTGTGTTTATTTTTTCACTGACGATATGTTTATCTCTTCTCCAAATAGTGAGAATGAGAACCAGGACTTGGTCGAAACGTTATATTTTTCTTTAAATCCTGCACCTAAGAAAAGTCTGAACATACTGTATGTCTGTTTTATCTACACGTGGTAATAAATAATTAGCATTTAATGAAACAATGAGAGAGTGCTGAAATTCCTGTTTAAGTAGGGAGCTAGACCATTATTTTGAATATTCAAAGATTCAATAATAACAGGGTCTATACCAGGGGTCTCAAACACGTGGCCCACAGGCCGCATGTGGCCAATCCGGCTGCTTCATGCGGCCCGCAGGCACATAGACCCCGTAACGATCGCGCTCGCTCCAGCAGCCGCCGACATCCGCGCTGTAAAGCAGTGTATTGCCGCTCAGAGACCGGCTCTCGGCACAGCAATACTAGTGTCAGCCACCGGCCTATCAGGGGCCTACAGCTGACATCTGCGCATGGCAGTGACATAATACGCCGCTGCGCCGGGACGCAGATGTCAGCTGTAGGCCTCTGATAGGCCGGCGGCTGACAGTAGTTTTGCTGTGCCGAGAGTCGGTTTCTGCACGGCAATACACTACACTACAGCGCGGATGTCGGCGGCTCCTGGATCGGGCTGCGATCATCAATGGGTCTATGTGCCTGCGGGCCACAGGAGCAGAAAGGACGCTGAGGGATCGGAGGACAGGTGAGAAGAATCTTTTTTTTCGTCTCTGTTATGTCTATGTGAAAATGGGGGGGACCTGGATGGGGGACCTGTCTGCAATATGGGGGGACCTGGATGGGGGACCTGTCTGCAATATGGGGGGAACCTGGATGGGGCACATGTCTGCAATATATTAATGTAACTTGGAGGTATGGAAAGAAAAATATCAATTAAAGTTTGGCTACACTTAGAATACTGTGTACAATTTTGAGCTTCAGTGTATAAGAATGGCATAGCTGAACTTGAGTGGGTGCACAGAAAAGCAACCAAGATTTTTAAGAGAATGGATGGACTGCTGTACCCAGAAGGGTTATCAAAGGGGAAAGACATGGATTGGCCATGGTTCATAAGGGTGGACAATGTGGCTGCGATAGCTCAAAAGGGAAAGCAGTGACACTAATTTTTAACGGCACCGTGTGAGAATGTGCTGCAGAAGACTGGAGAAGAATGAAGTCTGCAGAGATATGCTGTGACTTTTGAAAATCATCATGGCGTCTGGAATAGAAAGAGGTGAAAAGGATGAGAACGACTCCAATCAGAGAACACTTCACGTAAAGTACCTGGATGTAAATATTTATTTGTGATACTGCCTGCGTCTAATTGGTCTGATCAGTACTATTGTTCGTGTGTGGTCCACAGTCTGATGATGGCGTGAAACTCCCAGCATCTATTTACCATTGTTAAGGACACACTGGAAATTGAAAGTTCATACATTTGTTGATAAAAAACCTGATCTTGCAAATGATCGTTGTACTAAGCCTTGTTCTTGTAGTTGAATACTGATGGTGGTTTTGGTGATTTATTTATGAAGTGATGATGGCTCTGATAATGAATTAAGTTACTGATGATGGTTCTGGTAATGAATACATCATGAGAACCACCATCAAGACATGAATATATCAACAGAACCATCATTACCGCATAAATTTGGCACCAGAATCACCATCAAGATATAAAATCCTCCAAAGCAGCCAGAGCCTTCTTTCATAGACAGATCTACTAGACTACAAAGGACCCCTAAACTGTTTTTCCACAAGTGCCTTTCTATGTTTACCACATATTATTATTATACTTTGCTTTTGCTATCATATTCTGCAGCAGTTTACAGACATTATCATTGCTGTTCCCAATGGGGTCACAATCCAGATTCCCTATCAATATGTCTTTGGAATGTGGGAGGAAACTGGAGAACCCGTAGGAAACCCACGCAAAAACGGGGAGAACATACACACTCCTTGCAGATGTTTTCGTTTGTGGGATTTGAATCTAGGACCCCAGCGCTGCAAGGCTGCTGTGCTATCCACTGAGCCGCCATGTTGCCATTGGAATACATCACCAGAACCACCATTAGTAAATGAGTACTGCACACGATCCACGATCAGTTTTTTACCAAGCTCTATTTGTCTCGTCATAGACACAAACACCATCAGACTCACCTCTTTAGCTAAAATAGGGTCTGTTTGGTTCCAATTAGGTTATCTGTCAAGTGCTGAACACCTTAATTGAAACCAAATGGCCTTTATTACATTTAAGCTAAATTTGTTTCCATTAATCCAAT
Organism: Ranitomeya imitator; assembly: GCF_032444005.1. Classification (NCBI taxonomy): domain Eukaryota; kingdom Metazoa; phylum Chordata; class Amphibia; order Anura; family Dendrobatidae; genus Ranitomeya; species Ranitomeya imitator. The sequence continues at coordinate 198,584,065 of NC_091285.1, read as the reverse complement.
CCTTGGGTCTGATATTTAAAATATCAGATGTCAAGGATGAGGTTCGCTATTTGTATCTGGTATCGTGTGAATAGTCAGAAACATTTAAAGGGAACCTGTCACCCCGTTTTTTCAGTAGGAGATAAAAATACCGTTAAATAGGGCCTGAGCTGTGCTTTACAATAGGGTATTTTTTGTCCCCTGATTCCCTACCTATGCTGCTGAAATACCTTACAAAAGTGTCCTTTTTCGCCTGTCAATCAGGCTGGTCAGGTCAGATGGGCGTGGTCACAGCGCTGTTTTTCCCCCACATCTTGCTTAAGTTCCCATTGGTGGCGTAGTGCTTCTCGCATGCGCAAGTGCCAAATGCACTGCGCAGCTGTCGAAAAACAGCACGCTCGCCGCTATTCAGCGGTTTCTCGGTGGGCACGGCCATCTTCCTGAGGCCGCGCGTGCGCAGATGGAGTCTCCTGCTTCCCGGGGCTTCAGGAAAATGGCCGCGGGATGCCGCGCGTGCGCAGATGGACATCACGGTGGCCATTCTCCTGAAGCCGAGATTCGAACTATACCCTATTGTAAAGCACAGCTCAGGCCCTATTTAACGGTATTTTTATCTCCTACTGAAAAAACGGGTTGACAGGTTCCCTTTAATGTTTCCTATATCAAACTATGAAATTGCTAAATCCCTAAAGTACACCACTTTTTTTTCACTTTTACTGGTAATTTTGTTGAAAAAGGTAACAATTGTAGTAAAAATGGTCCTCAGAGCTTGGACATTACCCATTTGGGGAGCAGGGGAGGATGCCTTAGGCCTCTTTCACACTTCAGTTATTTGGCGTCAGTCTAAAACCGCCATTTTCCTCAAATAACGGATCCGTCATTTTATTTGACGGATCCGTTATTTTCCCATAGACTTGCATTAGTGACGGATTGTGACGGATGGTCGTCCGTTCCATCCGCCATGCGACGGATCCGTCGACATTTGGCGGACGTTTTCTGAAAATAGACGGACATTGGAACGTTTTTTGTCAACGCCGAAATGGCGGATCGCGACGGATCCGTCGCGTCCGCCATTCCATAGAATGGGCGCCTATGGGCGACGGATCCGCCGCAACCGTTTTTTCGGCGGATCCGTCGCCCCAATCCGTTTTTTCAATTGCGCATGCTCCAAAAAGTAGATACTTCTCCCAGACAACCCCCAAGTAACGGATCCGTCAAAAAAACGGATCCGTTAGAACCGTTTTCGCAACAATTGTGACGGATCCGTGAATCCGTCACTATGTCGGTAGTGACTGACGCCAAAAGACTGAAGTGTGAAAGAGGCCTTAGAGGACCTGTTACCTTACTCTCTTATTCCTTTCTTTATTTGGAGGTGAGGAGGGTGTGCTACTGGCCTCCCTCATCAACCTAGGGCACCAGAATACCTTGTCCCAGCCCTGATCACTATTTTTGCCTATTATATTTTCATCTCTATTTAATGATATTAGATGTGTCCTTCTTAATAAAACTTTAGCTTTGATACGGAGTTGAAGAAGCCCAGGGTGCAGCAGCGGATCTAGAACCTGAGCACCAACAGCACAGAAAAATGATCTAAGATTATTCATGCAAAAACAACTGATCCTAATTATTCCTATGGGGTGAACTGCTGCCACAGAGAATCAATTTGCAGTAACAAAAGACTTACTGCAAATAAATGCTAGCGTAGACATGCCCTTACTGTCAGAAACACATTCCCTGCTTTTTATGCAATAGGAGTAAGTCCCGTAAGTACAGAACATGAAAGAAATACTCCGTGTAATATGAAAGAGGCCAATTCAACGTATATCTTTGCAAATGTCCACATCTCTCCTACTAATGCCTCACACTAATTGTACGTGTTCAGTTGGTAATATAAGAATGCTTCACGATTAAAGAAGCCTGTAATTTTACTGTGGTTAACACTAATAGTCCTTTGCTTTCATTCTTCTACTTTTTACCCCTCTTTTTCTTTTTGTGCCTGCACCTGTTTGCACCACTTTCACAATCAATTTAAAAATGATGGGTAATCTTCTGGCATTAACCTTGGTGTGTGATAATATGCTGCTTGGTCTGAAGAATAATTACCAAGACCAGATCAACTGAGAACTGAACATTTACAATGTGCTTTATGTTCAAATTGCACATTTGTCATTGTGAAGAAAGAATTTCAATAAATATTTAGGCTAAAACAATTGTTGCGCGGGTCATTTCTCTGCTTATGAGATAGATAGATAGATAGATAGATAGATAGATAGATAGATAGATAGATAGATAGATAACTCATATAGCAGCACAAACTTGAGCAGACTTTGGGTGCAATACTTCCTGAATAATGCGGTTGTCCAACGCAAAATATAAATGGAAAAAAATCAGGAGTGCTGCTTGTTTTTTTTCCCATTTAGATAGATGAATAAATAGATAGATATTGGATAGCTAGATAGATAGATATATAGATAGATAGATAGATAGATAGATAGATAGATAGATAGATAGATAGATAGATATTGGATAGGTAGATAGATAGATAGATAGATAGATAGATAGATAGATAGATATTGGATAGGTAGATAGATAGATAGATAGATAGATAGATAGATAGATAGATAGATATTGGATAGGTAGATAGATAGATAGATAGATAGATATATTGATCGATCGATCGATGGATAGATATTGGATAGATAGATAGATAGATAGATAGATAGATAGATAGATAGATAGATAGTGGAAAGGTAGATAGATCGATAGATAGATATGGGATAGATAGATAGATAGATATGGGATAGATAGTGTTATGCAGTGACCCTTGTGACAGCTAGGGGGCGCTGTGAGTGCTCCTTGGCATGTGCATGGAGGCATATCTATTGTGATAATCGTGGTGAAACAGTGACTGGCTGTGTTGTGAATGGCCGATATGTGTCGCAGAGGGAGTCTGCATAGTAAGTCTGATGCAATGTTGTTGTTCTGGGACTTGTAGTCCCTCAAGAGTGTATATGTATGGTGTAGTGGTAAGGGAGACTTACTAGGTTAGTTGTGTGAGATGGGTGGGACAAACTAGCCACACATCCACACTCTCATCCAGGGGAGTGGTTAAGGGTATATAATGTGACCAGGGTGTGGGTCACATGGTCCCTGTGTATGGTTCCTGTGTGGTTCCAGTGGAAGGTCCTGGAGAGCCTGTGTGTTGGGAGGTCCTGGGAGTAGGACAGGATCCCAGAATAGCACACTGAACCACCTGTGTTGAATTTCCTGGGAGTAGGAGTTCTGAAGAGCACATGGTGGGGCTTTGGACCTGGTGAGCCGGGTGTGTTGGATTTCCTGGGAGTAGGAGTCCTGAATAGCACACTGTACAATCCTGTGTTGAATTTCCTGGGAGTAGGAGTTCTGAATAGCACATGGTGGGGCTTTGGACTTGCGGGTGGCCTGGGGTGTTGGACGAGGTCCTGAATAGCACCTGGACAGGTCACATGTGCGGTTCATGTGGGGAAGCTACCGTCCTTCGGTGGGTCTGGACTGACTAAGATATGCCGCCCAGGCAAGTTGGTGATCCCTGTGAGGCAGCTTTCCTGGAGGAGTGGACTGACGAGGAGTCAGCAGGTGGAGCAGGAGCTCCCGTCAGGTACCTATACAGACTGTTGGTGCTTGTGATATTCCATGAACTGTGTGGTCTCCCACGATGACTGAACGGAGTGAGGTTCGGCGTGTTTAGAGACTGCGACCCAGTGTCATATGCTCTGTATGTGACTTGGGACATTGGTGAAGTGTACGGCATACAGACACCCATGGTAACTGGGCAAAGTGAGAGGTCCAGCATGTTTAGTGCCTGTGAGACAAAGCCGTAAACGTGAGTTAAAGCCGTAAAAGAATTGTTAAGACAAAGCTGCAAGTTAATATCACTAGTTGGTGCCCATTGTGTTCTATGGAATGTATATTATGAACTGCATAACCTGGTTTATGACAACTTAATAAACCGTATGGACTGTTTTGTGTTCAAAAATCGTGCCTGACTACGTTAATCCCGTGCCAAGAGAGTGTCCCCCAATACACTTAGTGAGAGCAATCTTACATATGGTGGAGAATGCGAGGGGCAGTGTGAAGTGAGGCATACCCCAAAGCGTGCTGCATAGCATTGTGCAAAGTCAGCTGGAATTTTTTTTTTTCTCAAGACTGTCTTGCTGTGGCTCGGCGGGGCCGTGAAGATTGAAGGCTTCTGGCGGTAACTCGGTGGGGTTACGAAGATTTGCTGTGGATCGGCGGGTCCACGAATTCTGCGCAGCAGGAGCTACAGTTCTGGCAGCAGCAGCTAGAGGTGCTGCAGTTGCAGCAGAGAATGTGTATATGTACAGTTTTGGGCGTAGAACCTGAAAATATCGAGATACCTGCCATAGGGGTCGCCAAATTAGGGTCAGAGTGTAATCCCGATAGGCTTTCCCCTAGAGGTATTGGCAGGAGAAACTGAAAACGTTGTTTTGGGCGGAGATGTCACAGGGTCACAAGTGTTCAACCCCACAGGTATGAACAGGGGGGGAGGATATGTGAGGCTGTGGCCTCTGATACAGCTAGGGGGCGCTGTTTGTTCTCCCCAGAATGTGCATGCAGACGGATGAAGTCCATAGGTGTGCATAAGAGTCACGGATATCCGGTCCGGGTTTTCCAGGTGGCTGAAGGCCACAGGTTTGTGTGTGTTTAAAAACCCTGCAGTAAGGGGTATGGGTGGGTCAGGCCGTGCAGGCCATGTCAGGTGTCTGGCCAGGAGAGGCCAGGTGTGCGAGGTGCACGTCAGTGTCAGTCTGGTGTGTGCTGGTCTGCAGAGTGCATGGAGGCCAGCAGAGCCAGCACCCAGGGCAGCTGAATAGCCTGGCACCCACAGCGTACACAGAGATGCAAGTCGTCCATGGTACTGGTCTCGGATGTGGACAGTCCTGTTGCCCGGAGGTGGATATCCTGTGCCCGTAGGAGTCAGATATAGATAGTCCTGTGCCCGGAGGTGGATGTCCTGTACCCGAAAGAGGACTAGCATGTGTAATGATTGCAAACAGGTGGATATGGTGCCCGGCTGCTATCCGGAGGATATCCTGAGCTGTGTACGACTGTGTGAATAATGAGTCTGTAAGAGACTGTGATACAGCGATGCAGGACACCCACGAGAACTGGTCAGAGGAGGGCTGGTGTGAGTAGTGTCTGCAACAGATGAGGCTGTGTGTACGGAGACGTATAGAGACTGTGAGATGGCGTGCGGTCGCCCAGGGAAACTGGACAAGGGAAGTCTGGCCTGTTTAGGGACCACAAATCTAAAGCCATGTGATATGCATTACTTTGAACTGGTGTAAATTGATCACTGAAGTTATATGCATTTATGTGAAGTGGACTTTAATGCTGTGAAGAAACACATTAAAAGAGACTTTTGTGTTTGAATTTGTGGATCACTGCTTCTTCACTGCGTTCGATGCTACTGCAGCTTTACAATAGATAGAAAGATAGATAGATAGATAGATAGATATGGGATAGATATGAGATAGATAGATATGGGATAGATAGATAGATAGATAGATAGATAGATAGATAGATAGATAGATAGATAGATAGATAGATAGATAGATAGATAGATATGGGATAGATAGATAGATAGATAGATAGATAGATAGATAGATAGATATGGGATAGATAGATAGATAGATATGGGATAGATAGATAGATAGATAGATAGATAGATAGATAGATAGATAGATAGATAGATAGATAGATATGGGATAGATATGAGATAGATAGATATGGGATAGATAGATAGATAGATAGATAGATAGATAGATAGATAGATAGATAGATAGATAGATAGATAGATATGGGATAGATAGATAGATAGATATGGGATAGATAGATAGATAGATAGATAGATAGATAGATAGATAGATAGATAGATAGATAGATAGATAGATAGATATGGGATAGATAGATAGATATGGGATAGATAGATAGATAGATAGATAGATAGATAGATAGATAGATAGATAGATAGATATGGGATAGATAGATATGAGATAGATAGATAGATAGATAGATAGATAGACCCAATAAACTGCATCCCGCATATAGAATCAGTGTTTTGTTTTGATAAAAGTAGTAAATCCATTCTGAGTAAAACACATGAATTAGTCCTGGTGACCCTGCTGCCTGTGAGCACTCATGAGTGTGGACTGCTGCTGTGTCCTATTTATGTGACAAACCAAACTATATGTAATGAGTGTTATGTTGTCAATGGGTGGCCGTAAAATATATGAACAGGAAGGTAGTTCACGATAAGCTAAGAATATGTTCATTTTTTGTCAACTGGCTCCAGTATTAAATTATGTAATTTTATGTGGATTCAGCAAAGAACGTAGGAAATGTCATTTGTAGATATAGTGATTGTAGTATTAGAATAGGAAATTACAGAAACATGTTCATCTTTATACTCCTTGAAATAGCTATTTCTGGAAACCCCACAGATTGCTGATGGAGCATAACAAATGGTAATGAGGTTTCATAAAACTTCAACCTTTGCATTTCTCTGCTTTTTTAAAGGAATTTATAACTATGACCGTTAATACAATTACCTAATGAATATAATTATTATTACAGGAACCACTAGAACATCATGATTCCCTGTACCATATACCGTATCAAATAACACACAATAAATGAGAAAAACATAAAGTAAAATAATTTTGGGGCACAATGCGAGGAAATGTCATGATATTCTGATCCGAGGGGTTGCTACCCTCTGGGACCCTGGAAGATCCAGAAACCGAATGGAAAGAGGCCTTTCTGCATCTGTGCTCTACAGAGGTGCTGCCCCCCAACCATTAGGAAATCACTATTAAGAGTGAACTATAACTTAAATTCTTCACATTGGCTAAACCACCTGATTATGGCATCCACATGGATTATGGTATACTTTTACATTTCCTCTTTCAATTCAGCTTTCAAAACTTTTTGCTAGTACACTGGTACTTACAGCTTATTAGATACAGTTAGGTCCATATATATTTGGACAGAGACAACATTTTTCTAATTTTGGTTATAGACATTACCACAATGAATTTTAAACAAAACAATTCAGATGCAGTTGAAGTTCAGACTTTCAGCTTTCATTTGAGGGTATCCACATTAAAATTGGATGAAGGGTTTAGGAGTTTCAGCTCCTTAACATGCGCCTCCCTGTTTTTAAAGGGGCCAAAAGTAATTGGACAACTGACTCCAAGGCTATATCATGGACACGTGTGGGCAATCCTGTCGTTATGTCATTCTAAATTAAGCAGATAAAAGGCCTGCAGTTGATTTGAGGTGTGGTGCTTGCATTTGGAAGGTTTTGCTGTGAAGTAAACATGCGGTCAAAGGAGCTCTCCATGCAGGTGAAACAAGCCATCCTTAATCATCGAAAACAGAAAAAACCCAACCAAGAAATTGCTACAATATTAGGAGTGGCGAAATCTACAGTTTGGTACATCCTGAGAAAGAAAGAAAGCACTGGTGAACTCATCAATGCAAAAAGACCTGGGCGCCCACAGAAGACAACAGTGGTGGATGATCGCAGAATAATCTCCATGGTGAAGAGAAACCCCTTCACAACAGCCAACCAAGTGAACAACACTCTCCAGGAGGTCGGTGTATCAATATCCAAATCTACCATAGAGAGAAGACTGCATGAAAGTAAATACAGAGGGTTCACTGCACGGTGCAAACCACTCATAAGCATCAAGTATAAAAAGGCTAGACTGGACTTTGCTACAAAACATCTAAAAAAGCCAGTACAGTTCTGGAAGAACATTCTTTGGACAGATGAAACCAAGATCAACCTCTACCAGAATGATGGAAAGGAATAAGTATGGCAAAGGCGTAGTACAGCTCATGATCCAAAGCATACCACATCATCTGTAAAACACGGCAGAGGCAGTGTGATGGCTTGGGCATGCATGGCTGCCAGTGGCACTGGGTCACTAGTGTTTATTGATGATATGACACAGGACAGAAGCAGGCGAATGAATTCTGAGGTATTCAGAGCCATACTGTGTGCTCAGATCCAGCCAAATGCAGCCAAACTGATTGGTCGTCGTTTCATACTACAGATGGACAATGACCCAAAACATAAAGCCAAAGCAACCCAGGAGTTTATTAAAGCAAAGAAGTGGAATGTTCTTGAATGGCCAAGTCAGTCACCTGATCTCAACCCAATTGAGCATGCATTTCACTTGTTAAAGACTAAACTTCAGACAGAAAGGCCCTCAAACAAACAGCAACTGAAAACCACCGCAGTGAAGGCCTGGCAGAGCATCAAAAAGGAGGAAACACAGCGTCTGGTGACGTCTATGAGTTCAAGACTTCAGGCAGTCATTGCCAAAAAAAGGGTTTTCAACCAAGTACTACAAATGAACATTTTATTTAAAATTATTGAATCTGTCCAATTACTTTTGGTCCCTTTAAAAACAGGGTGGCACATGTTAAGGAGCTGAAACTCCTAAACCCTTCATCCAGTTTTAATGGGGATACCCTCAAATGAAAGCTGAAAGTCTGAACTTCAACTGCATCTGAATTGTTTTCTTTAAAATTCATTGTGGTAATGTCTATAACCAAAATTAGAAAAATGGTGTCTCTGTCCAAATATATATGGACCTAACTGTAGATTGACGTACATGTTCTGTGGATCCAGCATGTGTATTAGCCCTCAAAGAGTCATTAATCGGGGTATGAAACTTAAATTATAGCACGGATTTATATGATAGTCTACATTAGTGCAGAGCTCAGTAACATCTCCTTTAAAGAGAACCCGTCAGGCCATCACCTGGTCCAAAGTGACCATTTTTTGTTGTTATTTTATTCCCGCTGCTCACCTCAGTACTCAGAGTTTTTTCATGCCTGCCATATAGTTCCATAGATAAGAGTCTTTTTATGGTCTTTATCAAGGGGGCATGGCTCACAGGATAATAGTGCAGACCAGCCTAAACAGATGCGCCCAGCGAATCCTGTGAAGTCTTGGCCCACAGCTAGTCTAATGCGTATGGGTGCCCCAAACAATTGAATGTCGGAGGAGTTAAGGATCCAGCATGTCCGATTTTGTTCTTCCACATATATGCCACAACCAGACATGTCTGGCAGTTGCTCATGGAGGACCATCAAGCCGTTGAAATGGGGGACTCGTTTCCTAATTATCTCCTTTATGAACAGCTATAAAGAACAAAGTGAAAACTAGTGGTAGCAAAAGGCAATGCAAACCCCAAATTCTACAGGAGTCTATTTCATGTTTTTTTGGCTGTATTCTCGTATTATTTAAGCTTTACCCCTAGGACAGTTTGCTTGCCAGCGACCTTCTTAATAGTCACACCAGCCAAAAATTAGTAGTTGTAAAAAAGTTACTTCTTGGCTAACATTCTTTTGCTATGGTTAGGCAACTAATTAAGTCTTCGGCTCAAGGAAACGTGATCGATGAGCTGTAATTATTGCAATTCAACATCATAAAGGAAGAAAACAAAGGCTGAAAATTGTAGTACATTGATGTGGTACTGCCAGTTAAATTGAGATTCTTGCACCCCATTGAGTTATCAGTGTGTCTATTATAGTCTTATTAAAATGGTAATGACTGTATACAAGTCTTGGTCAGCACCTGTCAGCATTAACCTCTTCAAGTTCACTTCCGGGCTTCATAATCTCCTTCTAAGCTGCACAACAGTTGTTTTCGTGTAGCACAAACCTCTAGACATACATTATCTATCTGAGATGTTCATCATTAGTAAATGTCTGATACACAGGCAGTACTTTTATCATATATTGTAGTTCATTCTAAAGATTCTAAGCCTATGAAAATAAAACTTGTGCATTATAAACATGGCAAACACCAGATAAAAATATTCCGTATATACTCATGTATAAGCTGAGATTTTCGGAACACATTTTTTGTGCTGAAAATGCCCACCTCGGCTCATACACAAGTCATTGTCCCAGAAAGATAGCAAGAGAGGGGGAGCGGCGAAACAGTGGGTCACAGAAGCAGGAGTCGGTGGCTGCGGCTGTAACTGTGCCCGATGCACAGTTACAGCCGCATCCTACATTCCTTCCCTGCAGGAAAGGTAAGGGAAGGTAAGTAGGATGTGTTTTTTATAGTAATCATGCATACAAGGATAGGGGATAAAGAGCCATGCATACAAACACGGGGAGCCATGCAGACGAGGATGGGGATAAGAAGCCATGCATACAGGGATGGGGATCGATGCATACAAGGATGGGGAGCCATGCACTCAAGGTCGGGAATAAGGAGCCATGCATACAAGGACAGGGAGCCATACATACAAGGACCGGGAGCCATGCATGCAAGGTTGGGAATAAGGAGCCATGCATACAAGGACAGGGACAGGGAGCCATACATACAAGGACCGGGAGCCATGCATGCAAGGTCGGGAATAAGGAGCCATGCATACAGGGACGGGGAGCCATACATACAAGGACCGGGAGCCATGCGTTCAATGTCAGGAATAAGGAGCCATGCATACAAGGACAGGGATGGGGAGCCATACATACAAGGACTGGGAGCCATTTTGCTGAATGTAATTTTGTTTTCTATCCGCACTGTATAATAGCATTATGTAAAATAGGGGGCAGGTCAGTGAAGGATCCGTGATGACCTATCATAAGCCAATACAGATGAATATGTAAGCAGAGCACCACATAAAGACCCCCACCCACAGGCCGGCCCGGGATACGAGCATATAATTAACTGAAAACTGCAAATACTGATTAAACAACAAATAAAAGACGGATTTTATCACACAGGTATCATTGTAAGGCTGGAGTCACACTAGAGAGGAAAACGGACGAGTGCTATGCGATAAAACATCACATAGCACTCGGACCAGTATTCATCTATGGGGCAGCTCACATCACCGTTTTTTTTCTCAGTCATTTACTACGTGCGAGTGAAAGCGCAGCATGCTGTGATTGTCACTGACACTCTGCCGAGTCTCGGCTCACTCACACCCATATAAGCCTATGGGTGCGAGTGAGACAGCGCACACCACTCGGATATCAGCCTAGTGATGTGCGATATACGCTGACCCAGCAATGGAGGTAATGGAGAAATTCATTTCTCTGCTTCATCCGCAGCTGTGTTCCAATCCTCCCTGTGTGAGAGGCTCGGAGCACAGACGCATGACACTCGGCTCCCGCTCGCAGCAGAGCATGAGCCAAGGGTCATTAGCATATCGCATCCAATGCTCTCGCATACGCTAGTCTGACTCCGGCCTAATCAGTATGATGGCGCCAACCTGACACTGTCTGTAGTTTACAGAGCACAATACTGCTGAGAGGTTCCCTTTAAGTAGGTCTTCCAGGATAGGGCTAGTCTAAATTAGGCTGAATCCTAACTGTGTAGTGTATACTCTGTTATGATTCACTTCTACTTGCCAGTTTAATCAATTGTCACGTGATTGCTCATATGCAGTTTGTGCAGTTTTGCAAACATGTGGTCATCATATGCTGACCGACTTCTCTCCTTGCTTCTCTCCTTGCTCGTCAGCATGTAACCACAGGTATGCAAATTGCAAATGAGCGATTCTAACATTATTGTATCATTGTAAATAGAAATCCATACAGTAGACTGACAGATAAGTTGTTAACCGTCAGAGAATAAAGAATTTTGAACATAACGCCTTGTGATAACAGCACCTGCAGAACTGCAGGGGGATTTCAGTCCCGCGGTCTTATTATCAGATCTCTCCCACTTGTAAAGCCAGAAGTTTACTTTACACTTACATGAAAGTATATGTATCTATAAATTTATGTTTACTGCTGTATTTAATATATGTTGATCATTTTACAGTGTTGTATTTGATTATTAACTCCACGTTCAAATGAGACTCCTGCCAAAGTCATCTAAAACTGATCAATAAACCTCAGAGTTCACACAACAAGAAAATGGCAAAAATAAAGTAAAACGAATCTACAAACTAATATACTTGAAAAATAAAACAAGGTAAAGATGTTAGGCAGGGCCCCAAATTTAATTTAAACAATCAAATTTGCCTTTCAAAAACTCCCCAAGGAAATCAGTTTAAATACGGTCTTTGTTCGCCTTCCCCGTCCCGAACCCTTCCCCCAACAAAGTACACATACGCACACAAAAAAAAGCTGTTTAAAGGCTGCCAAGCATCCTTCTCTTTGTGACATGCAGCATGGATCCTGGACAAAAAACATATGCTACTGAACAGCATGCATAATATTACACAGCATTGCTTGTTGCCCTCATCAGCTTCATTTTGTGGTCTTACTATCGCTGCAGATTCAGAACATCAGCTACAGTTGTTAGCATTGCTTGCTTCAATCATTGTATATCAGTTAGGCGAAGAGGTTCCTATCAGTCACGCATACTCCACAAAATGGACGAGATATATTATTCCTAAGCATTCAGACGCTTTAAGCAATGCAATGGAAATAAATATGTGATTCATATATCATATCATATCATACATATTAGTTTATGTAAATTGTATCTACATCATATTGCTAGTGAGAGTAAAGCTAAACGACCTGTTGTATTTTCTTTATTTTTTTAGTTATTCTTGTAATTTTGAAAGGACAAATAGTATTTTTTTATTGCTGTTCCATACTGGAGGTCAAATATGTAACAGGCTGACAGGTTACTTATTTCTTAGCTGTAAAGGTGCTTCTCACAAAATTAGAACATCATCAAAAAGTTAATTTATTTCAGTTCTTCAATACAAAAAGTGAAACTCATATATTATATAGAGTCATTACAAACAGAGTGATCTATTTCACGTGATTATTTCTGTTAATGTTGATGATTATGGCTTACAGACCATGAAAACCCATTATCTCAGTAAATTAGAATACTTTATAACACCAGCTTGAAAAAATGATTTTAGCATCTGAAATGTTGGCCTACTGAATTGTATGTTCATGAAATGCACTCAATATCTGGCCGGAGCTCCGTTTGCATCAATTACTCCATCAATGCGGCGCGGCATGGAGGCGATAAGCCTGTGGCACTGCTGAGGTGTTATGGAAGCCCAGGTTGCTTTGATTGCAGCCTTCAGCTCATCTACATTGCAGGGTCTGGTGTCCCTCATTTTGAGCTTGACAATACCCCATAGATTCTCTATATGGTTAATGTCAGACAAGTTTGCTGGCCAATCAAACACGGTGATACTGTTGTTTTTATACCTGGTATTGTACTTTTGGCAGCATGGACAGGTGCCAAGTCCTGCTGGAGAATAAAATTTCCATCTCCAAAAAGCTTGTTGGCAGAGGGAAGCATGAAGTGCTCTAAAATTTCCTGGTAGATGGCTGCGCTGATTTTGGTCTTGATAAAACACAGTGGACCTACACCAGCAGATGACATGGCTCCCCAAACCATCACCGACTGTGGAAACTTCACACTAGACCTCAAGCAGCTTGGATTGTGTGCCTCTCCACTCTTCCTCCAGACTCTGGGACCTTCATTTCCAAGGTCTAGTGTGAAGTATCCACAATCAATGATGGTTTCAGGAGCCATGTCATCTGCTGGTGTAGGTACACAACGTTTTATCAAGACCAAAGTCAGCGCAGCCGTCTACCGGGAGATTTTAGAGCACTTCATGCTTCTCTCTGCCGACAAGCTTTTTGGAGATGGAAATTTCATTCTCCAGCAGAACTTGGCACCTGTCCACACTGCCAAAAGTACCAATGCATGGTTTAAAAACAACAGTATCACTGTGCTTGATTGGCCAGCAATCTCATCTGACCTTAACCCCATAGAGAATTTATGAGCTATTGTGAAGAGGAAGATGAGAGACACCAGAACCAACAATGCAGATGAGCTGAAGGCTGCTATCAAAGCAACCTGGGCTTCCATAACACTTCAGCAGTGCCACAGGCTGATTCTCTCCATGCCACACTGCATTGATGCAGTAATTGATGCAAAAGGAGCTCCGACTAAGTATTGAGTGCATATACTGAACATACATTTCAGTAGGCCAACATTTCAGATGTTAAAATAATTTTTCAAGCTGATGTTATAAAGTATTCTAATTTACTGAGATGACTTTTGGGTTTTCATTGGCGGTAAGTCATAATCATCAACATTAACAGAAATAAACACTTAGTAACATAGTAACATAGTTAGTAAGGCCGAAAAAAGACATTTGTCCATCCAGTTCAGCCTATATTCCATCATAATAAATCCCCAGATTTACGTCCTTCTACAGAACCTAATAATTGTATGATACTATATTGTTCTGCTCCAGGAAGACATCCAGGCCTCTCTTGATAGATCACTCTGTTTCCAATGACTCTATATAATATATGAGTCTCACTTTTTGTATTAAAGAACTGCAAAAAAATAACTTTTTGATGATATTTTAATTTTGTGAGATGCACCTGTATTTCTTGACCCTTCACATCTTACAAAATGATCACCAAGGAGTCTGCGAGCCTGAGATTATCAGTGCTGTAGTTCAACGTGCTGCACTTCTCTTACCTTAGCCTTATACATTTTCAGCTCCAATGCCTTGAAGTCCATATGGTCAATTAACGATCTCATGAAAGAACTAAAATAGATTAAACAAAAGCATACTCTTAATATACAAAAAATAGAAAAAGTGTGAATTCAGCAGACGACTTATGTGTTAGACATGAGCATCTCAGGAGACTTCCAGGGTAGACAGTGTGTGGTCTAGGTGTGCTGCATGGCGTATGCACTGGTGTGGCTTCCAGGTCAAATATCTCCCCATGGTCCAAAAGGGGGGGTTCTCCAGCACCAAAAATATAGTTAAAACTTAGCTTTTAATCATATGGGCTAAAAAAAATTCAAAATCCATAATACTTCTGAGCATCGAATAGAAAAACCCTAAAATATAGCCTTAATTATCCTATATGAATAAAGGCTAAGAATTAACTACTTTCCTTTGCGACTGTAGAACATCCCCTTTTGGATCATAATCTTAACCCCTTCAGGATCTTGCGAATTTATGTCTTTTTTTTTTTCATTTTCGCGTTTTTCCTCCCCTTCTTCCAAGAGCCATAACTATTTTATTTTTCCATCCACATAGCCATATGAGGGCTTGTTTGTTGCAGGACGAGTTGTACTTTTGAAACATATCATTAATTGTAACATGTGATGGACTGGAAAATAAGAATAAAATTCCAAGTGAGTTGAAATTGCTAAAAATGTGCAATTTGACAATAGTTTTTTAAGCTTTTTATCATGTTCATAATATAGCAAAAATGACCTGGCAATATGATTCTCCAGGTCACTACGATAACGCAGATATCAAACGTATATTTTTTTTATTTAAGTGGTGAAAAAAATTCAGAAATTTGTAAGAAAACACATTTTTGCCTGTGTCGCCATTTTACAAGAGGCATAATGTTTTCATTTTTCAGGACATGGGAATGGGTGATGGCTTCTTGTTTGCGCCTTGAGCAGACATTTTTACTGATACTATTTTGGGGTAGATACAATGTTTTGATTGCCTCTCATTGCATTTTATTGTAATGTTGTGGTGGCCCAAAAAAATGAATTCTTAGGATTATGTTTTTTTCTTGTTAGGCGGTTTATAGATTTGATTACTGTATTTTCCGGACTACGAGAGACACACCCCAAATTTTGGGTTGTAAAATAGGAAAAAATATTTAGTAATAAAATGGTGGTGCGTCTCATAGTTTGATTTTATGGTAGTTTACCTGGGGGGTTCTGTGGTGAGCAGAGTCACAGGAGACAGGGACGCTGCTGCAGATAGCTGGCAGCAGCAGGAGTAGGGCAAAGCGGTGGGCCCCAGGTTGGGAGGACAGGGTGTTTGATGGTGCGAGAATGTGGCAGGTCCCAGGCTTTCAGAAAATGTCCGTGGAGTCCCTGCACTTCTGGTTCTTTTCACTGAGGCGGACTTTGAGAAAATGGCACATGTGCAGATTAAGATCTTGGGCCTTTTCTCCAAAGTCCACTGCGGTGAATACAATGGGAAATGTGGGAACTCTGCCAACATTTTCTGACAGCCCTTACCACCAAACACCCCTTCCTACCAGCCTGGGGCCTGGAGCATCGCCCCACTCCTGCTGCCACTGCCAGCTTCCTGCAGTAGGAATCAGGGTATTCTGAAGACCTCCGGCTGTCATGGCAACCCATTGGTGGCCCGCAATCACGTCAAGAGTGCAGGAGTGGAATGATGCATGCCCTTGACAGGAGGATTTAACAGGTTAACAGCCGCGGATGGAGCTTTGCTCCACTCGCGGCCGTTAGAGGCTCTTGATGGCTGATTAAATCAGCTGTCATATGCAAGTGGAAGATGGGGGCTCAGCCTCTGGGTCAATATCAAAGGCAGGGACACAACTTTTGACCTACAAGTATTATTAGGTGAGTGTCCTAGATATTTAGCTCTGTATACATGGTTTTTAAGTTTGAAAAGATCTTCTTAATATTGTGTCCTGTCCTAAAAGTTGAGAATGCAAGATTAATTCTAGTACCATATTAATGTAAATAAAAATATATCACTATTACTTATTTGCTATAGTAAATGGGTTATTCTCTCATTACTTTAACCAATGTGTTGGTTGAGATGATTTTGTGGCATTTATTAATTTATACTGAACAGTTCTCCTTCTATACTCGTTATTGCATTGTTCCTCTCACACTGCACAGCTATCCAGTCCATAAAGTGGACAAGTCTGGTCACATGCTCCTCCAACAGCAATAATCAGCCTCCTCCAATTGTAAAAGACCTCTCATTGAAAGCTGCATTTGGAGGAGGCTGATGGACAGGTCTGGTCACATGACCCTTCAACAGAAGCCATTGTATGGACAGGAGAGCTGTGCAGTCTGTCATGGAGGCTGTACTAAAAGTAATACTTTTATATTGCTGTGTCACAAAATCATGTCTTCGACACATTTTTTACAATAAATATTCCACGGTTAATCCCTTTAAATTGTAATTATTAGAACAGAAAATACCATTCACTGAGATGAGACTGACCAGACACATAACAGTGAAAGAAACAAATATGACTCTGACTGCCTGTGTCATAAGTGACAGATGATGATTAACTGTTTCTACATTTGAGCACAACTTTGATCTACACGCATGTCTGTTGCTTTCAGTCCTGTACAATAAGAAGATGGATTATTCTAACTGTAAGGAACATCTTTGCTATGCAGATAGATCATTACAAGAAGCAGGGTCTGGGTTGGATGACTGGTTTCTTTTTACTATTGCAAGACCACCAGCAAATGAACTTGATCATAAACTCTATTTTTACCTTCACTACACAATGTACTGTACATTTTAAAATTAGGTTTGGAGATTCAATTAAGGGATTATTCCCCAAATATTAAGTTATTAGAAGCCTTATCCATTAAGGGGGGTGACCTCTGGTAACTTCTCTGATCCAGAGATTGGGGCCCAGAAACCCATCTTGAATGGAACAGATGTGCTCCATTGATTGTCTAAAGGATTGCTCGAAATGGCAGAGAATAAATGAAGCAAAGGTCGAGAATGCACACCTTTGTTCCATAGATGATGGGGCATTTTTGTGAGACACGGTTCCCAGAGCCCCAAGTTGATCACCAGAGATCAGTAAGCTATATTTGGAATAACCTTTCAAAAGGTGTTCTACTTTCACAAAGCTTGGTATTTTTTGCCCAACACTTAACTGGCAAAAACTTGCGCCATTTTTGATTTTACATTTGCCTCAATTATTTTACCTAAAGGACTGCGCATAGCAGAAGAGGCAGACCCAATCACAAGCCAACAAATTCACCAGCAGAAATCTCCCCTGATCCACGGCACGTGCATCTTAATAAACTTGACATCTTATAATCAAGCAGGTTTTTTCTTCTAGTTCGTGAAGGAAACACTACTCTTGATGAATAAGCCCCAAAGTCCTATGACTGCCAATACATAGATGCCTTATTGGAAGAGCTAGAAGCGAATGAGAAAACTGAAGCATTTTTAAACTTGCCAAATCCGCCCATTTTAATCTAAACACTTCTGAAAATATCTAATGAGATGCGCTCATATTTTCTTTTTACACAGCGAATATTTAACCACTTTTAATTAAATTGATTTCACTAAAGTAAAGGTGCAATATAACACCACAGGCAGTTCCTCACAGTATACATGAGTGCACCCCATCAGATTTGTCAGGAAAACTTTAGTTTCCTTTCAGAATCAAAATATTCTATGGGGTGCCATACTACAAAATACCCCCACAAATGTGGGCCACTGACTACAAACAAGATTTATTATTTTCCACCTCCACATTTTTGCATCAAATAATTTGAGTAAAACTGTAAATTTTGTAATGAAAGTTATAGCATTAACTCATCATGGTATGAGTTTAAAAACGTTCTAAGTAACTCAGTCTTCTAAACATTGTGGCAATTGTTCTTGTGTACAGTGAGATATTGCAGAAAATCTTACTTTTCAAAGGGGGTGTACTCACTTACGCTGGGCACTGTATGCTTAACAGGATTAAAGAGAAGAGAAAAGATGGGAATTGAAATGAGCAACTGAAAAATGAGTGTTAAGCCTTTTCAAGGAAAAATGAATACGTTTTAAGCTTATGGCTAGAGAACAGAGAGGTTTGTCTTCTTTTGTCATTAATGAATGTTATGTATCCAGATTCTAGAAGTTAAACTTTAGTATCACAATCAGGCAATGCTACCGTCATTGCAGCATCTACTGCCGTCAGTATCACTTGGCATGCTTCATGAGTTGAGCTAAATTTTCTACTGTTTTCATTGTGCATCTTTATTATAATTGCAAAATATGTCATAGTTTATATGGTTATTCTGTAAGCCGGCACTTTAATTTTATATGTTGAAAAAAGTATATCTTGAAGACAAAAAAAAATTAACAATAAATATTTAACCCAGAATACAGAATTTACATTAGATTTTGGAAGCTTAAAGAGCAGCGCTTAACTATATCTAAGAGCGGAAGATGCCATTCAGGAGGAAATACTGTCCAGGATAGATTTAGTAACAAAAGAAAAGATTAAAAGGGAAATATGATCACTGTGAAAAATTATGTTAATAGCCTATTTACAAAATTCTGTGGTGACTTGTTCAATTCAAGGTCCTAAGTGTGAACACGTGGACACCTTTTATGACGGAAGAAGAGCTTTAATCTCAGTTACTATTCTAGCCATGAAATTACAGCTATTAGCAACCAATGCCTTGTACAAAAAGAATAGACAATACAAATTCATATATTTTTCTATTTGGAAAATTGCACAGAAATCTCCCTAAGTGCGTGTGTGCAGTAGATACTTACTTCCTTAAGCATCGTCTATGCCATCTTCTGGCAACATTTTTTTTATTATTGTATATTTAAACTACTGAGCAGCTTCCAAACAGAGGGCGCTTTCAGAGTCCGTGTTAGGTCCACCTTGTGAAATGGACCCTCTAAGCCCAAGGTATGGGTGGGTACACGAACTTTGGTCTTTGGCACAGCTGGCAGGATGGCACAAAGGGAGGGAGGAAGTGGCACACACAAAAGACGTAGGAGCAGCAGGGTGGATGAAGGGAAGTCAGCAGGACTGGTAACAGGTTAATTATGGCGTGTACGGGAGGTGGTGTTATCACAGGTGTATGTTCGAATGGGTAGGGATGGGCGAACCCAAAGGTAAAGTATGGGGCTGTACCAAACACTTAGTGTCCATGCATGCCTTCCGAACACGGACGTCTCCATAAACTCCGCGTTGCTGCAGCCAAAAAATTGGGTGTTTCCCACGTTATCATCTGTTTGGCTCTGTTTGGTGGTAATGGCAGCCTGCTCCTGTGCAATAAATAAATTTTAAAAATTGCGTAGGTTACCCTCTATTTTTTAATACCAAGGCAGGTAATGCTGACAGCTGCGGGATGCAGCTCCCAGCTTTATATTAGCTGGTTATCAAAAATAGAGGGGTCCCCACACCGTATTTTTAAATTATTTAAATAAATAATTTAAAAAAACAATGTGGGCTCTCCTCAATTTTTATATGGATATTGGCCCTTGTCAACCTAAAAAGGCAGCCCACAGCCACCCCAGAAAAGGCACATCTATTAGATGAGCCAATTTTGGCTCTTTGCCCGGCTCTTCCCACTTGCCCTGGTATGGTGGCGAGTAGGGTAATAGTATTAGGGTTGATGTCAGCTGTTTTATGGCCCTTGACATCAAGTCCAGGGGTTTGTAATAGAGAGGTATCTAAAAGACACCCCCATTACTAACTCCATAGTCATCTATATACATAATTGTCTAAGGGGTACTTCCGTCTGTCCGTCTGTCTGTCTGTCTGTCCGTCTGTCATGGATATTCATTGGTCGCGGCCTCTGTCTATCATAAAAATCCAAGTCGCTGATTGGTCGCCGCAAAACAGCCACGACCAATCAGCGACGGGCACAGTCCGGAAGAAAATGGCCGCTCTATACTCCCCGCAGTCAGTGGCCGGCGCCCGCTTCATACTCCCCGCTCCCCGCAGTCAGTGTCCCCGGCGCTCCGCTCCCCACAGTCAGTGTCCCCTGTGCTCTACTCCCCGCAGTCAGTGTCCCCGGCGCCCCGCTCCCCGCAGTCAGTGTCCCCGGCGCTCCGCTCCCCGCAGTCAGTGTCCCCGGTGCTCCGCTCCCTGCAGTCAGTGTCCCCGGCGCTCCGCTCCCCGCAGTCAGTGTCCCAGGCGCCTGCTCCATACTCAACTCCGGTCACCGCTAACACAGGGTTAATGCCGGCGGTAACGGACCGCGTTATGCCGCGGGTAACGCATTCCGTTACCGCCGCTATTAACCCTGTGTGTCCCCAACCTTTTACTATTGATGCTGCCTATGCGGCATCAATAGTAAAAGAAAGTAATGTTAAAAATAGTAAAACAACAAAAAACCTGCTCTACTCACCTTCCGTTGTCCGCTGAGCCGCTCACGCCTGCCGTCATCTTCCTTTCCCAGCAATGCTTTGCAAAATTACCCAGAAGACCTAGCAGTCTCACAAGACCGCTAAGTCATATGGGTAATTTCGCAAAGCATCCTGGGAACATAAGATGGTGGCAGCCGGGCGCCCATCTGCACAGCGCTGTTGGATCCCAGGAAGCGGAGAGACAGGATGCTGAGGAGCAGCGTCCAGAATGGTGAGTATGTTGAACTACAAGGGGCCCTCGGATCATTAGGTGAGTATGTTTATTTTTTTAATCTGTGACATACGTGGCTCAGTAATATACTACGTCACTGGGCAATATACTACATGGCTCTGTGCTGTATACTACAAGGCTGGGAAATATGCTACGTCGCTGTGCAATATACTACGTGGCTCTGTACTGTATACTACGCGGCTGGACAATATACTACGTGGCTCTGTGCTGTTTACTACGTGGCTGGGCAATATACTACGTGGCTGGCCAATATACTACGTCACTGTGCTATATACTACGTAGCTCTGTGCTGTATACTACGTGGCTGGGCAATATACTACGTAAATGGGCAATATACTACGTAACTGGGCAATATACTACGTGGCTGGGCAATATACTACGTCGCTGGGCAATATACTATGTCGCTGGGCAATATACTACGTGACTGGGCAATATACTACGTGGCTGGGCAATATACTACGTGACTGGGCAATATACTACGTGGCTGGGCAATATATTATGTGGCTGGGCAATATACTACGTGGACATGCATATTCTAGAATACCCGATGCGTTAGAATTGGGCCACCATCTAGTATTTTAATAAAGACACAGCCAGATTAAAGTCCTTTGTTTGAAATAAACACACGTGGTTGACACTCTGGCAGGCAGGCGGGCACAGTTTAGACTGGAGGGACAGGAACTATTTCGGAAAGGACTGTGACACTGGCAGGTACAAGTGGTAAGGGATACAGGGACAGGTAGGACTCAGTTCAGACTGGACAGGCAGGAACAGTTTTGGGAAGAAGTGGGACACAGTCAGGTACCTTTAGGATACAGGGGCGTGTAGGAACCTGTTCAGACTGGACAGACAGTAACCGTTTCTGGAAGGACTAGGACACAGGCAGGTACGAGTGGGATACAGGCTGTAAGCCATAACCATCAACATTAACAGAAATAAACACTTGAAATAGATCACTCTATAAGGACTCTATATAATATATGAGTTTCACTTTCTGTATTGAAGAACTGAAATAAATTAACTTTTTGATGATGTTTTAATTTAGTGAGAAACACTTATATGTCCATTCTTTTTACTATTTTTATGTCCATTTTTAGGCGGGTTCCTGAGCAGACAGACCCGCCTGAAAAAGACGCCGTGTGCAAATAACTTTTAATGTTTTTTGGACTTACTGTTACTGTTGTCCTTTTCAGCTGGATTTTTGGGATGAAGTTTTAAGATGTACTCCATTTTATTCTTTGAAAGGTCATGAAGAATCAAGCACCTAGTTTAATTCGCAAAATACACAGGCCATAGCACTAGGTAAATTGTTTGGGCTTGAAGAGAATTTCTTAAAGGGGTTGTTCACAATATTTTATTACAGTATGACAGAGCAGTGGCGCCTGTTCAGTAAGTGCATGCTGTTTTGATATTTTTGTTTTATCGCCACCATGTTCCCATTTGTGCAATAATGCAAAGTAGAGGCCAACTAATTAAAAGGAGTAAAATGTCTATAGGAACATATCTCATGTTCAATAATGCATATTTAAGTTATGCAAAAATATAATTTTGCTTTACTTAAGTTGTGAACAAGGTTCAATTCACACTTTTGTTTGTGGAGCAAATGTATTTGACTACATGCCCATATACTTTGATGGCTAATAGTTTGGCGATGATAGGTTAATATTCCACAACGGAAAATAAATACAAAAGTGCAGACTACCCCACAGTATACATTTTGTGTATTTTTTTTTAAATAGCATATACAGCTCTGACAAAAATTAAGAGACCACCACATCAAAACCCTGTCATGGGCAGCCCAATCTCCAGACCTGAACCCCACTGAAAACCTCTGGAATGTAATCAAGAGGATGATGGATAGCCACAAGCCATCAAACAAAGAAGAACTGCTTACATTTTTGCTCCAGAATCAGTGTGAAAGACTGGTGGAAAGCATGCCGAGACGCATGAAAGCTGTGATTAAAAACATGTTTATTCCACGAAATATTCATTTCTGAACTCTTCCTGAGTTAAAACATTAGTATTGTTGTTTCTAAATGATTATGAACTTGTTTTCTGTGCATTATTTAAGGTCTGAAAGCACTGTGTTTTTTTTTGTCATTTTGACCATTTCTCCTTTTCAGGAAAAAAATACATTTATTGCTTGGAACTTCGGAGACATGTTGTCAGAAGTTTATAGAATAAATAAACTATTTACATTTTATTCAAAAATATACCTATAAAGAGAAAAATCAGACAAACTGAACATTTTGCAGTGGTCTCTTAATTTTTGCCAGAGCTGTATATAGCTCTTGGACTTTTTCCTGACTATATACGGGTAATTATATCTGTCACTCTATGCGGCTTCCACTTGGCCCCTGCTATTTATATTTCATACCCTATTACCAGGCTGTATATTGATCAGGCGTTATGGGAATTGTGCAATTTCTATACATAACGACACTAAATAGCAGTAGATGTGTTCCTATTTGCCTGTGTAAATCTTGTTGGTAATTGTTTTTTGTCCTGTGAGCGTCCTCATCTTTTGACATCTGTTAGTGGTTGTACTCCCTTCCTTGTCCACTTGTTTGTCATCTTTTACCTGATCATATAATAAATTGATATGTACTATTTAAAATATATATGGGATTCCTTTGTCGTGGTTTTTTCTCTGGTGTATATAGTCCTTGCGACTTTTTTTCCCGCTATTATGTCCATGTAGAAAATATATATATTTCACAGTATATTTATATTTATTTTATTACTATCATTACTGTAATTTGTTGCTTTCATGAGGAGTTTTTACTTTAGGCATACAGTAGAGTAAAGGTACCGTCACACTCAATGACGCTGCAGCGATGTAGACAACGAGCCGATCGCTGGAGCGTCGCTGTTTAGGTCGCTAGGAGACGTCAAATACAGCAACACCAAAACGATGCAGGAGCGATCCAGTGACGTACTTATCGTTCTCGCTGGTTGTTAGCTCCATGTAAAAACATTGCAGGCATCGTTGCTTTTGCTGTCAAACATGACGAATCACGCCGACCTGACGACCAAATAAAGTTCTGGACTTCTAGCTACGACCAGCGATGTCACAGCAGGATCCAAATCGCTGCTGCGTGTCAAACACAACGAGATCGCTATCCAGGACACTGCAACGTCACAGATCGTTGTCGTTCTCGTTGTAAAGTTGCTCAGTGTGAAGGCACCTTAAGACTGGTTTGAAGGCACCACTACAGAATGTACTCAATATGCAAATTAGTTAATCGCTAATTAACATAACTCTGTAAAGTCTGAGATTTTCACTGAAAAAGACAGCTCTTGATATGATGGTCTAATATTGTCTTTAAACATGCTTTTTTTCCAGAGTATATAAATGTGCTCTCTAATCGCTATAGCTTTTTCAGTCATACTTTAGTCTTTAAATGTTTGAAAGGACCAAGTGTCTGTCTTAATCCCCTGGAAGGAATAGCACAATGGTTAAATGCAGTTATAAACTACAGTGAATGCCTTAAATGACATGAAGAGATTGAAAGGAGATGGAATTCAGTTTGGTCATTTCAAGCCTCCTGCTGTTCACAAACTGAATGTATGGCAGGAGGATATTATTTGTGACTGGTCTTGAATTACAGCGCAAGTCTGCTCCTGTCAATCACCATCCAGAACACAGTAAAGGCAATGTGTTTACGAGTGGCAATTAGGCCATTATAGGCCCAACTGACTGCAAACTGCTCCTGAATGTAGCCTACATCTAAAGAATGCTGATCTGAATATATATGTGACAATTTTTTGTCAGCCACCTTTATCAAATTCCAAGATGTGGCCAAATACCATGTATTAGACTCAGTCATGAATTCCCACATTTAGCAAAACCTAAAGTGTGCAAACTATCACACTTTAGAGAGATAGAGTTTGCTAGAGTTGGTAAAAAAGAAGGTGGTCACAATTATTAACAACTTATTTTGATATACTAAAAAATGGGTCTTTTCTTCTAACGCTCTTCAAATGGTATGTATTTATTAGTGTCCAATGACAAAACCATTTTTTTTCAGTATAATAATAGATTTAGTTGCCGGAGACTAACAAAGGAACTTGGAGGAGTTGGTGACTTGCAGCTTATTAAAATGTGAATTCTAAAATGCCTGGATGATAGTTGCGTCTTTCAGCGTCTTTTTAGCTAGTGACCATATACAGCACAAATTTCTCTCCAAATTTTTCTCCGATTTTTTTTTTTTTGCTTTCCCCATTCTTTTCATTTATTTAAACTTTTATGATACCTACCAAATGACAAGTCCTGTGGTCAAAATTTCAATGAAGACATAATGCTGACATGTATTGTTAGTAGGGATGAGTGGATTTGTGGAAGTTCAGGTTGTGGTACCCAAACCAAACATTATTCTGGAAAACTCACTCTCTCTAAAACTCACTCTCTCTGCATTGGACTCCCTCCTTGGAACTCCGGGAGAAATCCGTGTTCAGCATTTAGCACCGGATACTAACTGTCCAGTATGAACGCCGAACTTTTAACTTTGGGCTCACTTATCTTTAATTGTTAGTAAAATCAAATTATATTCTTATGTTTATTGTGGGACAGTTAAAGTAGACCTTTCAACAAATCTTTCAAGTCGAACTTGACACATGATTGAACAATGGCCGCATGGCAAAATTAAATGTTCTTTCTTTTTTTCTTTTCAATTTTGCATCTCCATTGCTGAGATATTAGGATTCAAAATATGTGGCACCTAATGAGTTAATTTCTATTAAAGGGAACCTGTCACCCCCAAAATCGAGGGTGAGCTAAGCCCACCGGCATCAGGGGCTTATCTACAGTATTCTGTAATGCTGTAGATAAGCCCCCAATGTATCCTAAAAGATGAGAAAAAGAGGTTAGATTATACTCACCTGAGTGGGCGGTCCGATCCGGTGGGTGTCGCAGTCCGGTCCGGGGCCTCCCATCTTCATAGGATGACGTCCTCTTCTGGTCTTCACGCTGCGTCTTCGGCACAGGCGTATTTTGTCTGCCTGTTGAGGGCAGAGCAAAGTACTGCAGTGCGCAGTTGCCGGCAAAGGCCAGAGAGGCCCGGCGCATGCGCACTGCAGTACTTTGCTCTGCCCTCAACAGGGCAGACAAAGTACGCCTGTGCCACAGTCACAGCGTGAAGACCAGAAGAGGACATCATCTGATGAAGATGGGAGGCGCTGGACCAGACCGCGACACCCATCAGACCGGACCGTGACCGCCCCTGGGTGAGTATAATCTAACCTCTTTTTCTTATCCTTTAGGATACATCAGGGGATTATCTACAGCATTCCAGAATGCTGTACATAAGCCTCTGATGCTGGTGGGCTTAGCTCACCCTCGATTTTGGGGGTGACAGGTTTCCTTTAAGTCCAGATAAGAGTTATTAAAGAGCAATCAATGTAGACATGTAAGTCTTCTTCTTCTCTCGTGTATGATGGTTCCCAATCATAAGTAAGCAGCAATATTCAGCCACCCACCAAAGCTCTATGCAGGCTCCTTTTGAGTGAGACATGTAATGACAGACATCCATGATACACTGATTTTTTGTAATGACATTGTGCATGATTAGAAAGTGATGGGAGTTTAGATATATCACATAATAAACCTTTCTATCAGCTATCCTCCACTCAAAGTATTGTCACCTTTGCTGTACTGCTCCTTCCTCCACACAGTCTCTCCCCAAATATAAATAATCACATTTATATCTGTTTTGCTGACATCAACTTGTAATCTCTCTGTTGTGAGCTAAGGCTGTCTGTCATTACATGTCACATTGGAGGAGACTGTTCTGAGCTATTGTGGGGCGTGTTCTTTTTCCTTAGTGTGACTATCATCCTAATTATTATTGGTCAGCATCACACAGGGTTAAGAAGTGCACGCCCACAGTTAAAACCATCAGATAACTCCC
This sequence comes from Ranitomeya imitator, assembly GCF_032444005.1. Classification (NCBI taxonomy): domain Eukaryota; kingdom Metazoa; phylum Chordata; class Amphibia; order Anura; family Dendrobatidae; genus Ranitomeya; species Ranitomeya imitator. Next base: position 198,557,027 of record NC_091285.1, on the reverse strand, counting down.
ACTTAGTACTTTGATTGATAATCTCTGCAACGGAGAGGCAAACTAAAAAAAACCTTTTTATTATACTCTGTAGCTGCAATTACATCGTGGGTCCAGGTTAACATAAAACAATTAGGTGAAAGAAGATCCTCTTTAAGCGAGACAGAAAGTTGGCCAAATTATAATGGGCCAACCAAATAATACACAGTTTTGTGCATCCCTAACTTTTCTCTTGCATTAGAGGGATTTTGCCATAAACAAAGTTCATTTTAATCAATAGATCTTGGAAAATAATAGCTTCCACAATTGGATGTGTTTAAAAATATGTCCCTATGCTGAGATAATCTTATAAATGTGCCCCTGTGTCTGTATAATCTTTTGCTTCTTCCCCTGGCCAGGAGCTGTGGTATGATCAGACCATGTCCCTGCATGGTCAGACACAGCCATTACACAGTACACAGCAGGGGCACATTTATAAGATTATCTCAGCACAAGAACATTTTTTAAACACATCCAGTTGTGGAAATTATTATTATTCCAAAATCTATTGATTAAAATCAACAAAAAATTTACTTTGTTAGTGAGAAAACCTCTTTAAAATATATTAAGATGATTGATGTGAGATGACCAACTTTGAAAAAATTGTATTATTCATAATGCCTGACATATGGTTGTCAATTCATTTCACTTATCTCAAGATGTCTTGAGTCAAAGGTGAAAGGATAAATCTCCCATCTATACAGAACATGTGAGGTACTTATCTACTTTCATTTTTCTTCCATCTAATATTCTCGGGTACACAAAAGAGCACAGTAAAACCAAAAACACTCCGTTGAAGAAAAATCACAGTAATCAGCAAGTGCTAGTAAAAAGATGTAAAAAACAGGGTATTTGGTTGATACGTTTTTTACAAAAAATGTATACTAAGCTGCTCCACCAAACGTCAAGGTACACCCATATAGAGCAGTCCTAACTGATGTATGCAATCCTTATCTGATCTATTTAAAAACCTGATCATCTGTATAGTACCTGTATGAGCAGGGTTCAGAGACATGTGGACATGCTGAATGGAACAGCTTTTGTGCAGATAGCCCACAAGGAGTGGTGGATAACTCCCTAGTCTTGTAGACACAAGAGAACAATTATGGAAACAGAAACACATGGGCTACTTGCACCGTGAACAAGTCTGTAGGAACCTGTTCACACACCACCAAGAAACCTGAAGAGCACAGTAAAAACAAAAACACTCCTTTGAAGAAAAATCACAGTAATCAGCAAGTGCTAGTAAAAAGATGTAAAAAAAACAGGGTTTTTAAATACATCAGATAGGGATTGCATACATCAGTTAGGACTGCTCTATATGGGTATACCTTGACGTTTGGTGGAGCAGCTTAGTATATATTTTTTTGCAAAAAACGTATCAACCAATTACCCTGTTCATTAATGCTGCCATTTGAACCATAGTCTTGCCACACCTTATAGCATATAGAGCAATTCTACATAAAGAGTTGATGTAACATTTGTAACATAGTGCAGACTAAAGAAAAGCATCAAAAGTTTCAAAGGTGGCTAGTAGTGATGAGAAAGTGTGCTCGTTACTCGAGTTTCTCCGAGCATGCTCGGGTGGTCTCCGAGTATTTTGGCGTGCTTGGTGATTTAGTTTATGTCAACGCAGCTGCTTGATTTGCAGCTGCTAGAAAGCTTGAATACATGTGGGGATTGCCTTACAAACAGGCTTGTTCGCTAAAATATTTAATATCTGGGAAAGAAAAATATAATATATATCCTGATAGTACATATATGATTTAATATATTTAATAATATTTTCGATGGCTAGAATATAAAAAACTTGCAAAATGTTTCCTTTTGAGACAAAAATGGTATTGCACCCCCAGTCTCTCACAAACCAAATTATTTGTTCTGCCTTGTAAACAAATTCATCGTAGTGGAATAATGATGTAGCATAAAGATGTAGAGCAGTGCTACAATCTATGTAGAAGGGTGGACTTTTTTTGGCGGGTAATGTTATTGGGTAAAATTGGGGACTGATGATGAGTCACTGTGAAGCCTTTGTGATTGTTCAGGATGCATTGTTGGCCAAACAAAGAATGAGGACACAAGTTTGGCTCAGGACAGCAACGGATAAAACTGTTCGGACGAATGGCAGGCTCCTGCCGACATGACTACTTGTTGACGCTGAAAGGATTTCACAACAAGTGAGCAGAAACAGAAACGATTCTGTTCTCTCAGGCTATTAGCCGCGAAGTGTGGCAGTGCAGCGGTCAATGCTGATGTCTTTCCTTGCTAATGAGTTCTGAATGCCACATTAAACTGGGATACTATAGGACCAGAGCCATTAGGACAATAGTATGCATGAATGCCTTCCTCAGTGCTGATTGGATGACCAAATGAATGAAGCAACTGGTAACACTCAGACTTAAGCAGAGTTGACAGTCCAGTTAAATGATCCTTTATTAGGATCTTATAGAGATAACATTTCACATCAACCCTTAATGTCAAGATGTTAACCTAAATATCTCTCATTTATCTGCTGCTTCTTTCTTCAGCTGTTTGATTTATTTTTATCACTTTTGTATTTTGTGTATATTTACTGCATTAATCTTATAGATAGTACATATTGAGACCACACTAGAAATTAGAAATCATTTAAATGAAAGAAAACAGATTTGCGTACATTCAAGCAAAGATCACCGATCATTTTTACATCAACACAATGACAAGAAAACATAGTTGTCATTACGTTACTGCTTTTTATACATGTCGCATTAATAAGACCATCTTCCTAAACTAAAAGTGTTATTAAAGGGAATCTGTCATCCTAAAAATTGTATATGAGCTAAGGCCATCGGCAACGGGGGCTTATCTACAGCATTCTGTAATGCTGTAGATATGCCCCGATGTAATCTAAAAGATAAGAAAAATAGGTTAGATTATACTCACCCAGGGGCGGTCCCGCTACGGTCCGGTCCGATGGGCGTCACGGTCCGGGTCCGGTGCCTCCCATCTTCATACGATGATGTCCTCTTCTTGCCTTCCTGCCGCGGCTCCAGCGCAGGCGTACTTTGTCTGCCCTTTTGAGGGCAGAGCAAAGTACTGCAGTGCGCAGGCGCCGGGAAAGGTCAGAGAGGCCCAGCGCCTGCGTACTGCAGTACTTTGCTCTGCCCTCAACAGGATAGATAAAATACGCCTGCGCCGGAGCCGCGGCAGGAAGACAAGAAGAGGACATCATCGTTTGAAGCTAGGAGGCGCCGGAGATGGACCGCGATGCCCATTGGACCTGGACCGCAGCGGGACCGCCCCTGGATGAGTATAATATAACCTGTTTTTCTCACCTTTCAGGTTACATCGGGGCTAATCTACAGCATTACAGTATGCTGTATATAAACCCCTGATTCCGGTGGCCTTAGCTCATATATGATTTTTGGGGTGACAGATTCCCTTTAAATGATTTTTAGAACCCTCATTTTAAACCCCATTGGAATGTGCAATGTGTTCTTTTCTGAGTACTCCCTATAGTTTCCTCAGGTGCCATTTTTCTAAAGTTTTTTGATTTATGTGCCATGTTTCATATACGGACTTGTGTATTGAAAAGCTGCAATGTGTTCTGTACTTGTAACTACATATACTGAAAAAATAGACACTCATACAAAAAAGGATCCTGAAGCACTATAGGTAACGGGATGTACTAAAAGGATTCCCATCATTGACTCGTCCCTATTAGGAAGGTCTCTTAACAAGAGACATCACAAAGTATACTATTGCTGTTAGTCTTAGCAATTAGTTTTGGTCTGTGGCAACATTTCCTGTGGTGGAACCCAAAAGGGAAAGCAAGTATACAAGGACATGGTGTCGATTCAAATCAAGGGTTTTCTGTGCAATACAAGACAGGACAGGTAATCATGCTCTATGGTGGCCAACACAGAATGATCCTAAAAATGGGACCTACTACTAGTAATATCCCAGAATTTCCTGATGGGTTACTTCAAAATGGGTTTTCAAAGCACAACTCATCTAACAAACAATCTCCAAAGGTCTCTACTACCAGTAAGTGCTCACAATATTAAAAAATAGTGTGTCATGAGGTTATCAATCCCCAATGGCAAATGGCAATGTTAGATCTACGCCAGATGCTGTCTTTATCCCCAATGCCTCAATCTTGTCCTGCAACCAGCTGTGACTGTGCACTGATGGTGGTGACTCCGATAGTAGATTTGGGCATTTCCTGTGTGCGTAATTGTCAGCCGAATACACACTTAGTTTGCCCTGAACACAAGATTTGTAACCCACGACATACACTAATTACATTCACTAATAGATATGATCCTCAAAAAATGTAGGATAATGGATTATGACTATTTGTTCTGGAGCACTAAGTGTTTTGTATCAGTAGCCACATAGGAAATATGGAGACTAACATACCACAGTACAGGTCCATATCGAGTCTGTGTTGCCTTATTACCAACAAATACGTGTAATGACAAATTAGATGCTTACCAAAACAAACATTTTTAGTAATTGGTATGCATCAAGAGATGGAAGTCACCAGGACTATCAAACAAATTGTCTAATCGTGGGTAGGAGTTTGGAGTTTTAGGACAAGAAGGTGCTCAGCAGTGAAGAAATAGAAACAGTGAAGCAAAGCGGAGGTTCAGAATATATACCCCATGGCACTCCCCAGATACCCATTGCATTGCGTTTATTTAGAAATTACAGGAAACTGGAGGAGCAGTAACGTGCCAAGATGCCACATAACCGTTTCACGTGTACAGCATGCTTTCTCAAGGTCTTGAGGAAGCATATTCTACATGCGAAACAGCAGTAGGTCATCTTGGAATATTTCCACTGCACTGGTTATCTGTTGAGTGCTGTGGGATATATCGTCTGAACCGTTGGATTTTTAGCAATTCATATAGCAGGTTCATTTTAAAAAGAAAGATACAGATTAGGCTAAACCTTAAAAATGATTTTTTTTGGCTTTTTTGAAAGCATATTAGAATTAGGCGTTTCATTTTCCAACTGGCAGGTTTCAAACACTCATCATATCATCCCATCAAACTATATGTTTCAAGCTTCTGCATAATTGCATTCTTCTACTTCGAAAACCTTAAGGAATTACAGTCACTTTAGATTTCACAGTACAGGAGCCCTGTAGGCATGGAATGAATGCATTGCTTACTTTCAAGATGTGTGAAGTCAGGTCACTAGGGAGCTCCTGTTAATGTCCGCCAATTGGGTCGGAAGCACAAAACAGGATTCTCCTTTCCGTCTCTTGTGTGGCTCAGCCCATCTGCTCTTTTTCTAACCATATGGTATACAATAAGCTGAGACTGAAGAAATTCTTCTTTCATGTATCTGAATGTTGTCTGCATTGAAGGTCTAAAGGAATACTGTTCCTTTGAAGTATTTGTGTTTTGGAGCAATATGCAAAGAGTTAATATTTACTGCCATATCTTTGTCTAATGCAGTTATGTGTAATGGACTTTTATCATGCTTCATAATTCTAGTTCACCCTCTGAAACTAAACTTAGGTCTGTAAAAAAATACATTTAGAAAACCTGAGTGGTTTTAGGAATAGTAGCAAGCACAGGTTTTCTTTCTATTGTTGTTAATACACAATTATTCTTACTGATATTGTTATTATTATTTGCTCATATAAAGCGGTAGCCAGACTGTACATTAAGGCCTTGTACACATGTCTAAGGCAACCTCTGCTTTATATTTAGCCATAATTGGACTGCCATGGGTTTTTAGGAGGTCCTGCTGTACCCCTTTATGCCTTGCTATAGATGTAACTTGGACATACGCAGCCCCATACAAGATGGCACTTTATTTCCTTTACTATGATCGTTATTTTTCTATGTTCTGCTGCATAAATACTACTATTTATCTATTAAAACAACTGTATAAATGTGCACATAAAATGGGATTTCGGCTGGGTTGGGTCCAGAAGATCATATTACAGACCAGTCACGTGACTGGCTCCATGCGCGGCCCCGTATGTTCTTCCGCATAGTGGTTGAGCACTGGAGCTGCCTGTTATTAACATGAATTAGGCTGTGATTTTGCAATAAACAATCCGTATTTTACAGTACCGTACATTATTCATTTACAGGACCATTTACAGTCTCCTAGAATTGCAATGTATCCGTAAAAATTGGACTTGAATAGGTCTCATGCGTCCCATCCTATTTCAGGGTTAAATTGCGCCATGCTGCAATTTTTTTCACAGACTGATTCTGTTTGTGAAAAAAAAAGCGCCATCTGCCCTGCCCCATTGAGTAACATGAGTCAGCACTCATCCGATTTGAACTGAGGTTTGAGCGAGCGCTTAGAGAGAATCTTACTGGATCAGCACAAGTGCAAAGAGCCCCAACCAAGCTTTCTGTATATCACTTCCTAATCAAGTGATTTCTCTAGAGAACCTTCCTAATACAGATCTGTTATCAGATTTCACAAGACATACTACATACATTATTAAATAGATCTCTTAGACCTGATGAGGCTGGTGTTATTACTTTAGAAATCCATGTAGGGCTATGTGTGCACATTAAGTATTTGCTTGCAGAATTTTCTGCAAGGTTTCTGCATCTCTTGGCAGTAAAACGCTGCATTTTGACGTTATTTTTGGTGCATTTTTGCAGTGTTTTTGTACTCGTTTTTTCCATGCGTGTTTGCACAGCAATGAAGGCTTCTTTGAGCTAAATAAAGATATAAAAAAAGTTTTGTGATGTAATTTCTTTGTTCAAAACCACCTTTTTCCTTCTATTGAAGTAGCATCAGAGTAATGGGATTAGGGCTTCTTGTCAGCAGCTGTCATTGACACCTAGCCCTAGATTTAATAATGAAAAGTTGTCAGCTCGACACCCTCATTACTAAGCCGATGAGTAAATACAAGCACACACAAACAAACACACACACAAACCTACACACATTGTCACCAGCCTATGTAGGAGCATTAACCAAATTAACTTACATAGGCTGTAGTCAAACAGCAACTTTTAATTTTAAAGAAAAAAAAATTTAAAAAAATACATGGGCTCCTGTGTAATTTTCATAATCAGCAGAGGGAAAGTCGATGGCTGAGGGCTTATGTTAATATTATGGGAAGGAGACAATAGCCATGAAGGTTCTCAGGCTATTAATATCAGCTCACAGCTGTTTGCTTAGCCTTTACTGGCCAGTCTACAGCCCGTAATTGACATAGGATATTGGCCCCCTCCAATATTAAAATCATCAGTTCTATAAGATGCGCCAAATCATGCGCTTAGCCTCGCTTTTCCCTCTTGCGGTTGGGGTTGATGTCACCTTTGCATTGTCAGGTGACATCAAGCCCACTGGTTAATAATCAAGAGGAATCTATAAGACACCTATCCATTACTAACCCCATAGTGATATTGAATAAAAACACACAACCAGAATAGAGTCCAATTATTTGAAATTATGACGCAGACTCCTTTATTGAATCTTAATTAAACCATACTAACCGAATGTCTAATCCACTGACACCAATGTCTTCTGCAACAAAAATAAAATGAAAAAACACAATATTCCTCACGTGTACACAGAGAAGATAATCCATAATGTCCCACGACGATACGGATGACTTTGAGACTGGTCTCAAAGACAGCCGGCGCTACACAGACAGGAGGTAATCGCTCACACAGTGTATCACTGAGCTGCCGTGAGAGAGTTCCCTGGAACAGCTGATCAGCTCAGGTGAGAAAGTCATCAGGATCGTTGTGTATCGCCAGTGGCCTGGTAGAGCAGTCACATCTGCAGATGTGACTGTTATACATGTGAGATCGCCGTGGGACACTCGGGATTACGTGGATGATGGCAGACAGGTGAGTATAAGGTGGTTTATTATTTTTTATATTTTATAGGAGACGAGGGCATTGAGGATTAGGCATTAAGGTGAGTACCGGTATATGTTTTTTTGTTTTATTTTTTCTAGGAGACGAGGGCATCGGGGATTTGGGGAGTATAATGGGTTTGTTACTTTTAACAAAGAAAAAAAACAAACACACAGGCGCTACAAAAAACTTTTTTTCTTTTTTTTGGAGCTGCTGATACCAAGACAAGCACTGTGCCAGCTGTGTCAGAGTCAAAGAAATCATGTATAAAAAGAATGGATATCGCGCTACAACTGCGGTCTAAAAAACAACTGCTGTTCCAAAAAGAAAAAAACTTTAGAAATCTATATAACAACATGTTATTGCCTTATAACATAGCGGATAATCTATTAGGAACTGTAACTGTAGATACCAATGGTGTGCAGTAAGTGGGTGATAATCCCACTATTACCACTTGTTATAATCATTGCTACTGTGTTAGGATAAAATGTATATACACTTGCTTGCAATGGCAGTACCCAATTAGCATTAGTTAGGTGTTCGGTGCTTGCACGTTCCTCCACACCGTAGGTGGTAGGCAGATAGGCGTCCCGACGTCTGTATAGCTGATGACTGCCGTGCAGAGCCAGGAACGCCCCGGCCGGTGGCGTCGCTGGATGCTCGGGAAGAATACAGGAAAAAGGCGACCGCTAGTGGTCGCTTACAGCATGTGAAGTCACTCGGCTACAAAGCCTCGTTGGGGCCAAAAGAGTTCAACCAACGCGTTTCGAAGGATCGCGTCCTTCTTCCTCAGGGTTACCACCCCCCTGTCCTCCTTCAAGATATAGCTACATCAAGCGCCTTATCCCACCCTATTAACACCTTATTAGCCACCTCCCTCACATAATCATGGTGTATATCTTGTATTCAAGTGTGTCCATAAAGCCTGGATAAGTCATATGTATATTTAGTTGACATTGTGAAAATATGGCAAATAATAGTGGGCGTAAATTCTATATTTACAAACAAGCAAAAGAATTTATTAGATCTGATTTGTATACTACTGTGTTAGGATAAAATGTATATACACTTGCTTGCAATGGCAGTAACCCTCAAATACGTCATGAAGGTAGACGGAGCAAGGACGATTTCTTACCCAATTAACATTAGTTAGGTGTAGGCATATATATATATTTATATATTTATAATTTTAAATTTGTGGATGATCCCAAAATAAAGTAGTTCATTTTTATTGTTTATACAAATCAGATCTAATAAATTCTAAGTTGTAGCGCGATATCCTTTCTTTTTATACAGGGATTGTTACTTTTATTTGAATATGTAAGTAATTATTTTACATGTTGTGTTTTTCTTTTTAAGTGAGCACAGGCGCCGACTGACCGACTCCCATCAGCGGCTCCTGCCATCACTGTTATCAGTGACAGCAGGCATAGCCTGATGGGACGAGTAGTCTCATCAGCCTACGTCTGCTGACCTGCGGTAAGTGCGCCAAAAAAACTCAGCATATCTGCAAATATTTTTATATTTTCATTTTTGCTGCAGATTTGACTGACTCAATTGAAGTCAATGGGTGAAAAACGCTGCAGAAATGCACAAAGAATTGACATGCTGCAGAAAAGAATGCAATGCAAACGCTCAAAGAAAATTTAATGATCATGTGCACAACACTTCAGGATTGTCATTGAATTAGTGTGCATAAGGATTCCATAGCATTTTTGGCCCATTTACGGGTGGAAAAAGCACCGCAAAAACGCATAAAAAATGCACCATGTGCACATAGCCTACGAATGGCTGTATAATCATTTTTTAAAGTTAGGGAATTTAGATTGTGAGCCCCATCAGGGTCAGCGATGATAATGTGTGCAAACTGTAAAGCGCTGCGGAATATGTTAGCGCTACATAAAAATAAACATTGTTATTATTATTAAAGTTTACTTGTACAACATTAAAAGTTCCTTTTTTATTTAACGATTATACAGCCATTCTGACACTTTTTAAAAAAAATAAGCACACCAGTCTCATCAGGTCTAGAAGATATAGTTAAAATGATGTCATTGTGTTGTGAAGTCTGATAACATAAAGATGCTTCTCACAAAATTAGAATATCATCAAAAAGTTAATTTATTTCAGTTTTTCAATATAAAAAGAGAAACACATATGTTATATAGAGTCATTACAAACAGAGTGATCTATTTCAAGTGTTTATTTCTGTTCATGTTAACCCCTTCATGACCGGAGGTAATTTTGCGTTTTCGTTTTTTGCTCCCCTTCTTCCCAGAGCCATAACTTTTTTATTTTTCAATGTCAATATGGCCATGTTATGGCTTGTTTTTGCGGGATGAGTTTTTCTTTTGAACAACTCTATTGATTTTAACATATTGTGTCCTGGAAAATGGGAAAAAAATTAAAAGTGCGCTGAAATTGCAAAAAAAGTGCAATCCCACAGAATTTTTTTGTTTGGCTTTTTTACTAAGTTCACTAAATGCTAAAACTGACCTGCCATTATGATTCTCTAGGTCATTATGAATTCATAGACACCTAACATGTCTAGGCTCTTTTTACCTAAGTGGTGAAGAAAAATTCCAAACTTTGTTAAAAAAATAATAATGTGCCATTTTCTGATACCCGTAGCGTCTCCATGTTTCGTGATCTGTGGTCAGGTGAGGGCTTATTTTTGAGCGCCGAGCTGACGTTTTTAATCATACGATGTTGGTGTAGATACTTTCTTTTGATTGCATTTTAATGCTATGTTGCGGCGACCAAAAAAAATGTAATTCTGGCGTTTTTACTTTTTTCTCATTACACCATTTAGCGATCAGGTTAATCCTTTTTTCATGATAGATCGGACAATTCTGAATGTGGCGATACCAAATATGTGCATGTTTGTTTTTTATTGTTTGGGGGTGATTTTAACTTTTATATTTTTTTATATTATTAAAAACATTTTTTTTCACTTTTGGCATGCTTCAATAGTCTCTGTGGGAGATTAGAAGCTGCCATAACCTGATCGGCTCTGCTACATACAGGCGATGATCAGGTCACCTCTATGTAGCAGAATACCTCACTTGCTATGAGCGCCAACCACAGGGTGCCGCTCATAGCAATCTGACAGTGACAACCATAGAGGTCTCCAGGAGACCTTTGGTTGTCATGCCAACTCATCGGTGGCCTGCAATCACGTGATGGGGTCACAAATGGGTGGATTTCTGGCACAATTACTGGAAATGCATGTTAAAGTGTTTGACAGCGGCATTTAACGGGTTAACAGCCTGTTAGCGGCACATGTCAGCTAATCAGATCAGCTGCCAAGTTCAGAAAAAGGTGCGGGCTCATCGTCGGAGCCCGCACCAAACAGGGGGAGGTGTCCAATGATGGATAGATCTGTCATTGGTGGTTAAGAGGTTAAATATTTAAACAAAGAGCACCAATGCCCATTAAACTCTATGGGTATAGTGAATGTGTGCTTTGTGTAGGTAACGAATGTAGAATTCATTAAGAGAATAGTATTGGAGCGATGTGGTTAGTGTATGTATTCTTAATATATGACACTAACCAAAAAAAGGGCCTTTTGAGTAAAGTACTAAAGAAACAAGTAGTTTTGTAGATTCTTGCTTTAATAATTTTGGGCAAAAAATAAAAAATGCTCTTTATTTTTTTATTTTAAGTGTTTTGCAGCATTTTAGTACAGTCTGTGTGACAATTGCCAATTGCCGAAGGTGATTTACATAATTATGGTCACTTTCTGACTAGTCTCACAATTCTCTTCTATAGCATGATGCCAGTTGAGACTAGTCAGCACGTGACCGTATGTATACAAATCGCATACATGTGATTGCATGCTGTCATGGTTTGGCATTCTGCTGTCACAGAGAAAAAGCAACATTTTAAGTTTCCTCTTGACTACCCCATTAAAAAAAACAACACTTTTTTGTGTGATCACATTCTGAAAACCATAACATTTTAAAACTCTATTAGGCCGGCGTCACACACAGCGTAAAACAATACGGTCCGTATATTACGGCCGTAATACGCTGAAAAGTCCCGAAAAAAGTGGTCCGTAGCTCCGCCGTAGGCAGGGTGTGTCAGCGTTTTTTGCGCATGGCATCCTCCGTATGTAATCCGTATGGCATCCGTACTGCGTGGTTTTCTCGCAGGCTAGCAAAACCAACATACCGCTATAGAAGTGATCCATGTGTCCCAAAAAGAAAAGAATATATATATATATACTGTCTATATATATATATATATATACAGTGGGGCAAAAAAGTATTTAGTCAGTCATCAATAGTGCAAGTTCCACCACTTAAAAAGATGAGAGGCGGCTGTAATTTACATCATAGGTAGACCTCAACTATGGGAGACAAACTGAGAAAAAAAAACCCAGAAAATCACATTGTCTGTTTTTTTAACATTTTATTTGCATATTATGGTGGAAAATAAGTATTTGGTCAGAAACAAAATTTCATCTCAATACTTTGTAATATATCCTTTGTTGGCAATGACAGAGGTCAAACGTTTTCTGTAAGTCTTCACAAGGTTGCCACACACTGTTATTGGTATGTTGGCCCATTCCTCCATGCAGATCTCCTCTAGAGCAGTGATGTTTTTGGCTTTTTGCTTGGCAACACGGACTTTCAACTCCCTTCAAAGGTTTTCTATAGGGTTGAGATCTGGAGACTGGCTAGGCCACTCCAGGACCTTGAAATGCTTCTTACAAAGCCACTCCTTCGTTGCCCTGGCGGTGTGCTTTGGATCATTGTCATGTTGAAAGACCCAGCCACGTTTCATCTTCAATGCCCTTGCTGATGGAAGGAGGTTTGCACTCAAAATCTCACGATACATGGCCCCATTCATTATTTCATGTACCCGGATCAGTCGTCCTGGCCCCTTTGCAGAGAAACAGCTCCAAAGCATGATATTTCCACCACCATGCTTTACAGTAGGTATGGTGTTTGATGGATGCAACTCAGTATTCTTTTTCCTCCAAACACGACAAGTTGTGTTTCTACCAAACAGTTCCAGTTTGGTTTCATCAGACCATAGGACATTCTCCCAAAACTCCTCTGGATCATCCAAATGCTCTCTAGCAAACTTCAGACGGGCCCGGACATGTACTGGCTTAAGCAGTGGGACACGTCTGGCACTGCAGGATCTGAGTCCATGGTGGCGTAGTGTGTTACTTATGGTAGGCCTTGTTACATTGGTCCCAGCTCTCTGCAGTTCATTCACTAGGTCCCCCCGCGTGGTTCTGGGATTTTTGCTCACCGTTCTTGTGATCATTCTGACCCCACGGGGTGGGATTTTGCGTGGAGCCCCAGATCGAGGGAGATTATCAGTGGTCTTGTATGTCTTCCATTTTCTAATTGATGCTCCCACTGTTGATTTCTTCACTCCAAGCTGGTTGGCTATTGCAGATTCAGTCTTCCCAGCCTGGTGCAGGGCTACAATTTTGTTTCTGGTGTCCTTTGACAGCTCTTTGGTCTTCACCATAGTGGAGTTTGGAGTCAGACTGTTTGAGGGTGTGCACAGGTGTCTTTTTATTCTGATAACAAGTTTAAACAGGTGCCATTACTACAGGTAATGAGTAGAGGAAAGAGGAGACTCTTAAAGAAGAAGTTACAGGTCTGTGAGAGCCAGAAATCTTGATTGTTTGTTTCTGACCAAATACTTATTTTCCACCATAATATGCAAATAAAATGTTAAAAAAAACAGACAATGTGATTTTCTGGATTTTTTTTTCTCAGTTTGTCTCCCATAGTTGAGGTCTACCTATGATGTAAATTACAGACGCCTCTCATCTTTTTAAGTGGTGGAACTTGCACTATTGATGACTGACTAAATACTTTTTTGCCCCACTGTATATATATATATATATATGTGTCAGTAGACACATATATTAGAGAGAAAAGCCGGTAATTCAGTGCGGTGTACAGTAAAATCACACTGACAGCTTACAGTAGAATAGGTAGAATAAATGTGTACACATAGAATAGGTATATATATATATATATGTCAGTGAGACACATATATGTATATATATTAATATTTATTCCAGCGCTAGACAGCTTGAAAGCCGGTAATTCAATTACCGGCTTTTTCCTTCTCCTTCCTAAGACCCGACATGATTTGAGACATGGTTTACATACAGTAAACCATGTCTTCTCTCCATTTTTTTTGCAGATTCCACACTACTAATGTCAGTAGTGTGTATCTGCAAAATTTGGCCGTTCTAGCTCTTAAAATAAAGGGTTAAATGGCGGAAAAAATTGGCGTGGGCTCCCGCGCAATTTTCTCCGCCAGAGTAGTAAAGCCAGTGACTGAGGGCAGATATTAATAGCCTGGAGAGGGTCCACGGTTATTGGCCCCCCCCTGGCTAAAAATATCTGCCCCCAGCCACCCCAGAAAAGGCACATCTGGAAGATGCGCCTATTCTGGCACTTGGCCACTCTCTTCCCATTCCCGTGTAGCGGTGGGATATGGGGTAATGAAGGGTTAATGCCACCTTGCTATTGTAAGGTGACATTAAGCCTAATTAATAATGGAGAGGCGTCAATTATGACACTTATCCATTATTAATCCAATACTAGTAAAGGGTTAAATAAAACACAAACACATTTTTTAAAATTATTTTAATGAAATAAAAACAATGGTTGTTGCAGTATTTTATTCAACGCCCAATCCAGTCACTGAAGACCCTCGTTCTGTGAGTATAAAAACATTCCCTGGGGTTTTGCAGCGAGGAGCAGCCTGCATTAGCACAGCTCCTTGCTGCAAAATGTTTTAACCCCTTCAGAAGGATTTACATCGTTGGACGTTACAGATCTGCGGAGGGTAAGTATATTGTTGGTTTATTATGTTTTTTTACTCACAGAACGAGGGTCTTCAGTGACTGGATTGGGCGTTGAATAAAATACTGCAACAACCATTGTTTTTATTTCATTAAAATAATTTTAAAAAATGTGTTTGTGTTTTATTTAACCCTTTACTAGTATTGGATTAATAATGGATAGGTGTCATAATTGACGCCTCTCCATTATTAATTAGGCTTAATGTCACCTTACAATAGCAAGGTGGCATTAACCCTTCATTACCCCATATCCCACCGCTACACGGGAATGGGAAGAGAGTGGCCAAGTGCCAGAATAGGCGCATCTTCCAGATGTGCCTTTTCTGGGGTGGCTGGGGGCAGATATTTTTAGCCAGGGGGGGGCCAATAACCGTGGACCCTCTCCAGGCTATTAATATCTGCCCTCAGTCACTGGCTTTACTACTCTGGCGGAGAAAATTGCGCGGGAGCCCACGCCAATTTTTTCCGCCATTTAACCCTTTATTTTAAGAGCTAGAACGGCCAAATTTTGCAGATACACACTACTGACATTAGTAGTGTGGAATCTGCAAAAAAAATGGAGAGAAGACATGGTTTACTGTATGTAAACCATGTCTCAAATCATGTCGGGTTTTAGGAAGGAGAAGGAAAAAGCCGGTAATTGAATTACCGGCTTTCAAGCTGTCTAGCGCTGGAATAAATATTAATATATATACATATATGTGTCTCACTGACATATATATATATATATACCTATTCTATGTGTACACATTTATTCTACCTATTCTACTGTAAGCTGTCAGTGTGATTTTACTGTACACCGCACTGAATTACCGGCTTTTCTCTCTAACAGCGCTGCGTATTTCTCGCAAGTCGCACTGCTTGTCCGTGTGTAATCCGTATTTTTCACGCTTCCATAGACTTTCATTGGCGTATTTCTTGCGCAGTACGGTGACAAACGCAGCATGCTGCGATTTTCTACGGCCGTAGAAAGCCGTATAATACTGATCAGTAAAATACGGCAAATAGGAGCAGGGGCATAGAGAATAATTGTGCCGTATTTTTTGCGAGTTTTACGGACGTAGATTCTGCGCTCTTACGTCCGTAAAACTCGCATGTGTGACGGCGGCCTTAGGGTTTATTTGTGGAACAAGTTCTAATTGTCATTGGTCCCATACTGAGATAGGAATTCTGCCATTGCTTTGGGGATCCCATCATGATATTTACTTACTTTTACAGTTTGGGGTATTGTGGATGTTTTTCCAATATTTTAATGTTTTTTTTTTCTATTATAAAATGTTTTGCAAACAATGAAAAAGTTGTGTGATTTTTTTGTTGTTTTGATTTTTTTATATGTATTTCTGAACATTTTATTTAAGAATATTTTATATTTTTCTAGTCTTATTTGACAAAGTGATCAGTTGATTGCTTACATAATATTCTACAATATTTCATTAATGCAGTGCATAATGTCGGTCAGTATAAAACGGACAGTTGATAAGGCAAGCATATGCAAATGACAAACCTATGTACCCTTTTTAGGCCCCTGACCAAGCTTGGACTGACCACAGCAGACCAGTTGAATTCACCAGTCAGCCCCTTCCCAATCACTGCATAAGGGGTGTTTGGCACTATGCAATTTATGAAAATCTGTCAGCAGGTTTTGCTATGTAATCCGAGAGCAGATAATGTAGGATCAGGCACACCCAGATTACATCGATGTCTCACTCACTGAGCTCTCTTTTGCTGTTTCCAAACAATCAGTGTTTTATCAGCAGGAGATTATCACTACAGGACAACTGGCCTCATGCATCCTAGTCCAACCATGCCCTTGCGCTGATTAGCAGCTCTGTCACTGTACACAGAAAGCTGTGATGCGCTCGAGGTTATACACAGCTCAACAACTGAGTTCTGCTATATCTGCAGCAGAGAAAAATGTGACTCTATCTTAATTGCTGTAAGCTAATTGTTACATAGCTGGATTCAGGATCTCTGTCCCTATCTTTTACTGCTGTCAAATTACGTAAAAAAAAAACCTGTTGATAGATTCCCTTTAATGCACAAAATGTACAGAAAATTTAAAGGGAACCTGTCACCTGAATTTGGCGGGACAGGTTTGCGGTCATATGGGCGGGGTTTTCAGGTGACAGGTTCCCTTTAACATGCTGCCAAGTCTATAAGTTTATAGAATCACTAGATGGCAGCCCGATTCTAAAGAATCGGGAGTCTAGAATCCATATATACTTTATTTATTCAAATGTAAGAATAATACAATTAATAAATAATAGTAAGAAAGAACAAAAATAATAGGCAGTATATGGAGAAAACACCAAACAAAAGTTCAAAATTGGTGTGAAAATGTCACTGAACCACTTCACAACTAAATATATATAGTTTTGGTAAATGGTATTATCATTTTTTTGACGAAATTCGGCAGGAGCTTGAAGAGCAACGTCACTGGGCCCGCCTCCACGCAGTAGAAACTTGCTGTGAGGTAAAAATTCAAAAATCACACCAAAATGGCGGGCGGAGTGTGTCACAGTACGGCACGTTTCTGATTGGTCGCTCGCAGCAGGCGGCAACCAATCAGACACTGGACACTGTTGACGTCACTTAGCTCCGGACATTAGCTCCGGACATTATCTCCGGACATTAGCTCCGGACATTATCTCCGCACATTAGCTCCGGACAAAGCCACGGAAGTTGGCACAAATTGCAGGAAGTAGTATTCTAGGCAATTAATCTCCGGACATTAGCTCCGGACATTAGCTCCGGACATTAGCTCCGGACAAAGCCACGGAAGTTGGCACAAATTGCAGGAAGTAGTATTCTAGGCAATTATATATTAGACTAGATGGCAGCCCGATTCTAAAGAATCGGGAGTCTAGAATCCATATATACTTTATTTATTCAAATGTAAGAATAATACAATTAATAAATAATAGTAAGAAAGAACAAAAATAATAGGCAGTATATGGAGAAAACAGCAAACAAAAGTTCAAAATTGGTGTGAAAATGTCACTGAACCACTTCACAACTAAATATATATAGTTTTGGTAAATGGTATTATCATTTTTTTGACGAAATTCGGCAGGAGCTTGAAGAGCAACGTCACTGGGCCCGCCTCCACGCAGTAGAAACTTGCTGTGAGGTAAAAATTCAAAAATCACACCAAAATGGCGGGCGGAGTGTGTCACAGTACGGCACGTTTCTGATTGGTCGCTCGCAGCAGGCGGCAACCAATCAGACACTGGACACTGTTGACGTCATTTATCTCCGGACATTAGCTCCGGACATTAGCTCCGGACATTAGCTCCGGACAGGAAGTTGGCACAAATTGCAGGAAGTAGTATTCTAGGCAATTATATATTAGATAGATGAATTTACATATACCTGAATGAATAGTGGGGCTTCCAGAATCAATGACTGATCTCTCATATATATAAAGGGATAGCATATAATTCTCCTTTTGCTAAATTTAAGAGTATCAATGTTAAAGATGAATTTTTTTCTGCATTATTTTTGTTTGTGCATGTCAGCAAATTGAAAATTTTAGTTTTTCACACTTGCTCCATTTTTCCACAGTTTTCAGAATTTTTTCTGCACCAATTCATGAATCAGTCTCCAACTCCATTCGAATTATTGAAGAAGCTAATATTTAATACTAATTTCTACTGCTTAGTAGGCATGAGCAAATCCAAACTGTACTGAAAACTGAACACGGACTTTTATCAGAATGTCCTGTTCGTTGTTCAGATTTTGATGCCTAATAAAGTTTATTGAAAGGCAGCAGCACAGCCAATCAGCAAGCTTTTAGGCTGTGCGCACATCCAGAGTCATCAGCGCCATGAAAAGTATAGGTATGACTGTGCTTGGCCGGTGCATCACGTGACCCGGCCTGTATAAATGACGGATAGTGAGTGCTGCCGCCATTCTGCTGTGATTAGTGTAGGAACAGGCTGCAGCTGGAGTGAGGGACAGAGTTAAGGTACCGTCACACTAGACGATATCGCTAGCGATCCGTGACGTTGCAGCGTCCTGGCTAGCGATATCGTCCAGTGTGACAGGCAGCAGCGATCAGGCCCCTGCTGTGATATCGCTGGTCGGGGAAGAAAGGCCAGAACTTTATTTCGGCACTGGATCTCCCGCTGACATCGCTGAATCGGCCTGTGTGATGCCGATTCAGCGATGTCTTCGCTGGTAACCAGGGTAAACATCGGGTTACTAAGCGCAGGGCCGCGCTTAGCAACCGGATGTTTACCCTGGTTACCATCGTTAAAGTAAAAAAACAACCACTACATACTTACCTACCGCTGTCTGTCCCGGCGCTGTGCTTCTCTGCTCTGGCTGTGAGCGCCGGGCAGCCGGAAAGCACAGCGGTGACGTCACCGCTCTGCTTTCCGGCCGCTGTGCTCACAGCCAGAGCAGAGAAGCACAGCGCCGGGACAGACACGGAAGGTAAGTATGTAGCGGTTGTTTTTTTTACTTTAACGATGGTAACCAGGGTAAACATCGGGTTACTAAGCGCGGCCCTGCGCTTAGTAACCCGATGTTTACCCTGGTTACCGGCATCGTTGGTCGCTGGAGAGCGGTCTGTGTGACAGCTCTCCAGCGACCAAACAGCAACGCTGCAGCGATCCGGATCGTTGTCGGAATCACTGCAGCGTCGCTTAGTGTGACGGTACCTTTAGGTTACACATTCTACAAAAAGTCGCTGTGTGTACTCTGCATGTGTCTCAGTGGCAGAACTGTGCCCGAACAATTCTACTCTGCAAAAGTCATTGCACTCTGCAGCCGTTTCTTTGCCATTTGTAGGCCAAACAAATAATTTTACTGTCCCGCTGTGTGTATATGAGTAGTGTGGCAGAAAATAAAATGGACTCTGTAGCTGTCTCTTTGCCATTTGAAGGCAAAACAAATAATTTAACTGTACTGCTGTGTCTATACAAGTAGTGTGGCAAAAAAGATAATAAAATAATTCTACTCTGCCATCAAGTCTTTGTACTCTGCAGCCATTTATTTGCCACTTGTATTCCAAAAAAATAATTTTACTGTACCACTGTGCCTATGTAATGTCACTGATACCGAGACAGAAAGGGGCCAGAAGATCGCAACATCTGGTTACACGAACTCTTGCACTTATTAGAACTGCCTCACAATCCTATTAAACAGTGTAGGTTTTCCCTGCTCTGTCATGGCAAGGGTTAATCAGTATGGATGTACTTTGGGTCAAATATATCCCCCATAATTTAGTCAGGTATCCTGACTAAATTATAGGGGATATATTTGACTATTAATTTATGGTAACAATGGTCAAAATCCCTTTTATGAATTACACATCTCCCTCATACATTCACCTATAGGAACCAGTGGGTCACCTCACATATTATCTGTGACCTAATATACATCCATACTTGATGTATGTATAATAATTTTAGATTAAAAAAAATGTTTTTAAACTATTGGAATAAAAGTTAAATTTTAGTTACACATTATCTTTTCTCTTTCCATATTGTATAAGTATGGCAAAAAAATAATTTGGCATTTTTGATATAAAAAATTACTGTACTCTGCAGCCATTTCCTCATCATTTGTAGGCCAAATAAATAATTTTACTGTACCACTATGTCTACACAAATAGTGTGACTAAACAATAAATCTGCTCTGCCACCAAAAAACACTTCCAAAAATGAGAAAAGCATCAAATAGGAGACGTGGACGTGGCCGTAGTTGTACTAATGTAGCTGCTGATAATGATGGTGGTGTAGCTGCTGCAGGGAGAGGATGTGGTTGTTCTGTTCTTGCTACATGTCCAAATACTACACCTTAGCTCTTGTACGTGCATGCGACAGGATATTATGCATCCCTTTGTAGGTAGCATGTCCCTACATGAATGGCGAGGCCAGAACATTTTAAGGAGGTGTTGCATTGGATGGCTGACAGTGGCTCTAGTTCCTTCACATTATCTTTCACTCAGTCCAATGCACAAAGAACAGAGTTGACACCTGAGGACCATGGTTATCCGGCTTACACCTCACCCCCCTTGCAAATCAGCCAAGCAGTGTGAGCCCCAAGTCATGCAGCAATCTCTTCTGCTTTTTGATGACTCCACTTTCTGGGGTTCTGTGGTCCATCCACCAGGCCCAGCCCTAGAAATTGAAGAGACTGAGTTCCCTGATGCCCAACCACTTGTTAGGTTGAAAAATGACTATGTGGGAAAGCTACTGCACACGGTCAGTAGACCACCACAGCACATGTCAGAGGATGACAAAACACAGTTGACAACTGTTGCATCTTTCTGCAGTGTGCAGACTGGCAAAGAGGGCAGGGGTGAAGAGTAGGTGAAAGACGATGCGGGATAATGAAGTCCTAGACCCCACGTGGAGCTGAGGCCATCCTAGTAACATGCACAGTTAGGAGGAAGAGGAGGTGGCCATGCTGTCTCAGCAGCACAGCATAAGAGGGAGCAGGGAGCAAAGACACAGCAGGTGGCCCCTAGCTGGTATGTCGACTGCTACTACCCACAGCGCCACTGAAATTAGCACACCAAAGCCAGCTCAAAAGAGCTTCCTGGTGTAGTATTTCTTCAGGAAACATGCTGAAAACAAGAGATGGAAGGTTTGCACGCTGTACCGTCAGAGCCTGAAGCTAGGAATATGAATCTGAGCACCACCTGCATAACAACTCCTACTGGTCCATCTTCTGCTGTGGTCTCGGCCTCTTCCTCCAGCTCATGATCAACAGGGCTACCGGCCTCCCCTCGAATAGAGAATGTGACATCACCACCGCCAGTGTCACCGAGCAACTCCACACTGTCCCATGGAAGTGTTCAGCTTTCCATCCCTCAAACCCTGGAGAGAAAGAGGAGATACCCATATACTCACCCATGACCCATGGTCCTGAATTACAGCATTTCCAAATTACTGGCCTTTGAAATTCTGCCACTGTAACTGTTGGAGATGGATAGTTTAAAAAACTGATGGCAGTGGCTGTCCCACCATACAATCTTCCCAGCATGCCATCCCTGGCACACATGTTGCAGACAAAATAAGGTGTGCACTGCACAACGCAATCAGTGGCAGAGTCTACGTAAGTCGCCAAACACAGCTGGGAGTTGCCACTACTTCAGAAGCCCAATTTAGTATGGTCGAAATTTGGATTAACCTTTTGAGCACGCCATAACATCTGCACCACCATTTCATAAGATCTGTATTAGCAGGAGACAGCATGACAACAAATGTTGTGAAGAGTACCTGTCCACATGACTCCAAGTAGTAACTTTTGGGTCTGAGTTTGTCCTTTATGCCTCTGAGGTGCTGGTCTGCCCTGTAACATATGTACTGTTGGAATGTGTATTTAGCACATCGGGGGGGGGGGGAAAGGGGGGGGGGTTAGGGAAATCCAACTGACCACAGTCAATGTAGGGAAGCTAACATTCCTTAAAATGAATTAGGTGTGGATCTCACAGGACTTGTCCATACCTCTGAATGACTATACAACTGTACTAGCCGCACCCAGCCAGTATCCAACTCTGTTTGCAACTCTTCTCATTTGGATGCCTCCTCCACAAATAAAAACACAAAAACATGTGTTAGCTACCTCCTACTCTGCCTTTTCCACCTACACTGGCACATCCACCTCCTCCATCTTCTCATTCAGTTGGATTACTCCTCCATTGCCTTTTCCATCTATCCTGCCATGTCCACCTCTTCCCCTACTTTGACCTATGCCTCGTGGTTCTAGATTGCTAATTTTATTTTTGCTAAATCTAGGTTGTTTTAACTCAGTTCCTTAAAATAAAGAAAAAAAAACTGAAAAAAACACTCCACTTCCTCCTCCTCCACTTGGACCTTCACTTCGTGGTTCAAGATTGTTAGCTTTTATCTTTTTATTCTATGTTATTTTAAGTCATTTGTCGATCTAAACTTATTTGCAGGGAAAATGTCCTGCTCTTATCCTCATTCAGCTTCCTCTTGCAGCCACCTAGCCCTTACTATGACCATTTTACAGCCATTTTAAAGCACCAAAGTTCGGGTCCCCACTGACTTGCATTGGGGACAGGTTTGGGGTCAAGTTCAAACACTGAACCAAAGTTTTCACTCTAGTTCGGTGAACCCAAACATCCGCTGATCCTTTCATCCCTAGTTCTTAGTTTCAGATGTTATAATTATTGAAAATGTCATGTTGACTTTGGATTAATGAGATAACCCTCATGTAATATCACTAAATGCAGTTCATCCGAGCAGAGTCCAGAGTCTAAAAAGGTTTCATTGAATACATTCTCTTAGAGGCAAAATTCTTAAATAGTAAACCTTTTGTTTATGCTCAATGTTATAGGTTTTTCTTTCCTTATTTTGTAGGCACTTTCCATGTTGGCAGGTCAGTGGGGCTGAGTCCTGAGATCCCCATCGATCACTCATATGAAGGCTGAAAAGTGTGCCACTCGTGAGGCAGGAGTGCATAGCTTGCGCCACAGCGTGCGCAATCAGAGAGTGGATGCAGCTGAAAGCCTGTGATTCTCTATTTTGCCCGTTGTCCTATGTGTGCGCACGGAGGCAGGAGCTGTGCGCAGAAGTATGGATAGAATAGAAAGTCTATGATTTTCTATGGAATCCGTACTCCACTCTGTTTGCGTGCTGAGGCAGGAGTTGTGTGCTCACAGCTAAACACTTTTACGGCTTCTCGTGACCGATCGGTAGGGGACCGAGTTCTGAGACCTGCAGGCATGGAAAGTGCCTATTATAAATATTGCAAAAAAAAAACATTAAAAGATTACTTATTCCATAAGATGGCCATGCAGAATACAGAGGGAAACCTGAATACCTAATTGGCTGACAGCTATTTCTTCTACCCCATGCCTGTCATACAAACACCCACCCCTCATACATGCCAAGCCTATATGTGTTCTCAATTGAGAGAGAGAGCAATAAGCCACTGCTAGACACAGTTCATATTTCCTGAGTGAAAATGATGAATTCATTGTTTATAACCAAAATGTGTGATCTTTTCTTTTTCTGTCACCTGTTGTCGGAGAAGAGTCAAGACACCCACATACAACTAGTCTTGTACAAATCAGCGAGTTCAAACAATGTTCATCATAGACACCTTTAACCTAGAAGATCTTCCCCCGAGATAGAAGTATTCTGTTTCTTGTCACTGCTGTGAGAGGCTACAAATCATAATTCCGAGGGTTGGGTAGAACTGAACATCTTTAAACCCTATCAGCCTTTGTCAAAGTGGCTCTGGTGCAGAAGTTTCAGTGAGACTGCACAACTTGAGTCAACCTTGGTTTTAGATCTCGCTGTAGGAAAATTGTAGATGGATGAACATTTGCATCATTTACTTTATATTTTAATTTAGATTACGTGTCCCTTGTGCTGCTAGTAAGTCTATGACGCATTGGATGGCTTTCGTTCACCCCATCACACCCTTTCTTTAGTAGCCGGTAATCTCACATGCCTTACTAGCATACATTATTCAGTAGGCCAAGTCTTGAACACAATGGCTGTCGCTTTTTTTGATTAGCCGCATTCAAGAATTATGCTCAGTGGTCTATTCCAAATTTTGCCATGAAGCCCAAGATTACCACCTCTATCTATATAAATTTCTTTGTATTTAAAGAAGAAAAAAAAAAAAAAAATTGGTTTAAAAAATACTGTGATATTAAAGTGAGCAATTCATTGGATGGTGCATAAAGAAAAAGATGACATAAAAGGAACCGTGAGATAAGATTAAGTGTTTTAATCCTTCCTTTTTCATGTGTAGTACCGCCACATCTCCAAGTGTCATAAAAGCTAATGTTTAATATAACGAATCAATCACAGATAATTAGGAATTGATAGGACAAATATAATAAAACATGGCAATCATAAACCTTAGTAATAACTTGTGTCCTTATTAAGGAATTTTGGAACCTGATCAATATTCAGATAAAATAGTGTCATTGTTATTTAACTGAAAACACCATGTGGCAGATTTCCACTGCAAAATGTGACTTGTGGTAAATGTAGCAAAAAAAAAAATTAAGTAAATCTGTAAACCAAATTTTTGAAAAGTGTCTACAAAAGGGGACATGGCTCTTTTAAGACATGTCAAGTCATGACATTGAATTTGCCACACCAAGAAGAAAAATTCATGGAAAAATGGAATGACAGGATCAATAAACATGTTAATGATATGAAAATGATGGAAAAATGGAGGCAAATTTTTCAAAGCATCACGAGTCATGTACAGAATTACATGCACTTACACGCCTTGGCATATTCTAATAATCAATATCAGTAATAATTATCAGTTAGGTTATTAATGGTGGTCTGAATAATGTTCTGCCATGTTAAATGCACTTGGGAACGCAAATCATCAAGATCTCCTGCTGGCAGATCCCTTTGCATTTGCCTACCAATGATGTCCCAGTTGTGCTCGATTGGACACGAGTCCAGAGATGATGTAGCATGTTTAGGGCACCCTGGCTACTAATAATAGCACAAGCAATACACAGACTGGTGCTGTATTGTTGAAAAATGGATCGATCCTAGGACACTTTGAAAAAATGCTAATTTACCTGGAATGAAGATTAGAGGTGACTATTGTACATTAAGCAACCCTACACTGTAATTATAGGAGTATGACTGGTGTGACATTTTCTTGTGCTGGCTTCTTGATAGTGTTACCGACATAGTCTTGTCATAATAGAAGAATGATGTATAGTGATTAGTGATGAGCGAGTGTACTCGTTGCTCGGGTTTTCCAGAGCACGCTCGGGTGGTCTCCAAGTATTTATGACTGCTCGGAGATTTAGTTTTCTTCGCAGCAGCTGAATGATTTACAGCTACTAGCCAGCTTGATTACATGTGGGGATTCCCTAGCAACGAGGCAACCCCCACATGTACTCAGCCTGGCTAGTAGCTGTAAATCATTCAGCTGCGGTGATGAAAACTAAATCACCAAGCAGTGATAAATACTCGGAGACCACCCGAGCATGTTCGGGAAAATCCGAGCAACGAGTACACTTGCTCATCACTAATAGTGATCCATTCTGTACTGCAAGTGAAATTAGGCACTACATTCCAAGTCTAAGAAGTCAGTGTTACCCAAACTATCAGAAGGAGTTTGCTGACATTGGGCTATGAGACAAATGTCCAGGCTACTGGGGTTCCATTGTTCCATTGACCTCAAGCCACGACTCTCAAAGGCTATCATGATGCAGAGCAAGGCAGCAATAGAAGCTGGAATGGAGGTCTATACTCTTCATCGATGAGTCCCATTTTTGTATAGTAGTCTAGAATGCATTAATAGCCAAAGACTGGTCTGGAGACCACGTGGGCAGTGCTATGAAGAGAATTGCATGAGAGAACTTGAAAGTGTTTTAGAAGCCAATAAACAATTCTCATGCTACTGTGAGCACCTTGTGTGGCCTAAACGTGCTTCCATGACCCACAGCATTTTCTGAACTTGTCTCACATCAAGCATATATAGGATGCTATTGTCAGCAATATTGATCGGCAATTGCAAAGGGAGCTGCCAGCAGCGAATCTTGATGATTTAAGTGCCCAACTGCATTTAGTATAGCAGAACATACCTCAGACATCCACTAAAAGCATAATTAATAGCGTGCCATGGTATGTAAGTGTGTGTATTTCTGTTTTGAAAATATGTTTTCCATCTTTTTAATTATTTGCATATCATTAACATTTCTATCAATTCTGTGATTTTCATAACTCTACAGCTTTTCCATCTTGGTGTTAGTGTTTCAAGGTTGAGGAGTGTACAGTGTCATGGCTTGATGTGTCCCCTTTTGAATACACTTTAAAAAAATTTGCACATATTTACTCCACTCCAAAAGTGGGAGTGTGAAACTGGTTTGGGAGCTGAGCTTTCTCTATACATGGTTGAAACCTACAACACTGATCAGCGAACAAGTAAGCATAGATTCTGGTCCCTAGGATCCCTAGAAATACTTACAAATATGTAAAAAAATGGTAAATATAAAAAAAATAAAGAAAACTCTCAAAGTTCACGTCATCTCCATTCTCTCATTTCACAAAAAAACACATTTGTTACTGCCACATCCAGAAAAGATTGATCTTTCAAAATATAAAGTTATTTGTTTATCATAGCAAAGACCATAATTAAAATTAAAACGGTCTGCATTGACAAAAATGCAATAAAACAGCTATCAAAAATTTGTTTGTCCAATAAAAAGTAAAGCTCATCCAACAAAAACAGTTCCTTCGATGTCAACAAAAGTTATGGGTCTCAGAAAATAGTAACGAAACACATTTTTTCACTATTAAAACTAATAAAATACATACTGTATAAAAGAAAACTGTATACATTTAGTATTACAGTAATTGTGCCGACCTGCAGAATCACATTACAAGGTCGTTATTAACACACAGTGAATGCTGTAAAAGCAAAACCCGAGCAGCAATAGAATTGCCTTTTTTCATTATTTCACACCAATTTTTCAGTGAACAAGACCTGACAAGAAAAAAACTTATGACTCTAAGAGGACAGAAAAAATGTTCAAAAAGGAAAACTGACCACAGTGTGTATGGGTCAATGGAATATTTTGGTGCAAAGTTTGGGTTGCACAGAGGAGGTAACGCTATATAATTTTAAGGCGTTGAGCTAAATCTATCATTTAATACACCTTGTTCATTGTCTCATAAAATAATGCACATATAACATTATTAATCAGTCTCTCCCCCACATCTACAGTGCCTTGCGAAAGTATTCGGCTCCCTGGAACTTTTCAACCGTTTCCCACATATCATGCTTCAAACATAAAGATACCAAATGTAAATTTTTGGTGAAGAATCAACAACAAGTGGAACACAATTGTGAAGTAGAACGAAATTTATTGGTTATTTTACATTTTTGTGGAAAATCAAAAACTGAAAAGTGGGGCGTGCAATATAATTCGGCCCCTTTACTTTCTTAAAAGTACCTTCTGCAGGGGCCCTAAAACCAGCCATTTCACCAACGTGTACAGCTAGGTCTTTCATGGTATGGTTAGATCGTCTAGAAAGTATAAATAGCACTGGACCTAAAACTTGACTTTTATTAAACTCTAAAAAGACACACAAAGTGAAAAAAATCCCCATGACACCCAAGTGAGGGGAAACCAAACCAAACACTACAAACACGAAAGGAAAATATAAAAGAAAGCTGATACAATATGGTCCAATTAGGACCTACAGTACTCGTCTCTTGTTGAAGCAATGCATGAAATGGCAAAAGCCACCTCCTCAATCTCCAGGGGGGCTAATACAAAAATTGTTTACCCGAAAAGCCACTATGCGCAATATGGCCACAAGATTTCCCACAAATGCATAAATAGGGATATTTGGTTATATGCCAATTATCGTATGACAAACAGTGCTTCACAGACATATCCACGTATGCTATATGCTCATACCACCTTGCCTGTTTGCCACTATATATATAAACCATCCAAATAATTATTATCTTCTTATGGCTATCCATAGGAGTATTGTTTGTTATCAGCGTATATGAAGCAGCATGACACAAGAGGCTCCAGAAGTGTATGATGATCTAGATTTATAGACTTTATCCAACCAAGACTCCCATTCAAAGAAGGGATTTTAAATTCAACACAAAAATCATGCATGGAAGTATGGTGCGTTAATGTGAACTGATCATCATCACTCTACTATGTGAATAACCAGTACAACAGCCTGTAAAACTCGCTGATTGCAGCTAGTGCAAATATCCTTTACACTCCCCTGATGAGTCTATGACAAGACGAAACGCGTCGGGAGACGCTATTATGAAACAGAGACTCATCACCTGACTTTTTTTCTCTCTGATGGAACGGAAGGGACATTGTTCCAACAAGAATTGGGTGAGATCTAACCATATTCATGGTATTAGGGTAATGTGATATAGCTCTCGCAGTAAACAAGCGGGCTTTTGATTATATGGCCCAGATGATTCTAGAGGGCACATAATTGTACAGCATGTATAGCATGTATAGTGCTGAGAAGTTCTGAAGTCTGACAGGAAAAGACTGACATTTAAACGGCTGAGCCCGTGTGTTATATGGACTTGCTATTTTTCTGTTTTGTTCAGTGATACCTTTGTTTACCTGGAAGAGGCTATCTTTTTTTTAACACGGACGGTTTATGACTGCTTGTATATTTTGAATCAACGGAACTACATCCTATATGTGACCCAGTGTTTAACACAGAGTCGATCCCATACCATATATGTATATATATATATATATATATATATATATACAGTAAAGACCAACAGTTTGGACACACCTTCTCATTTAAAGATTTTTCTGTATTTTCATGACTATAAAAATTGTACATTCACACTGAAGGCATCAAAACTATGAATTAACACATGTGGAATTATATACTTAACAAAAAAGTGTGAAACAGCTGAAATTATGTCTTACATTCTAGGTTCTTCAAAGTAGCCACTTTTTACTTTGATGACTGCATTGCACACTCTTGGCATTCTCTTGATGAGCTTCAAGAGGTAGTCAATGGGAATGGTTTTCACTTCACAGGTGTGCCCTGTCAGGTTTAATAAGCGGGATTTCTTGCCTTATAAATGGGGTTGGGACCATCAGTTGTGTTGAGCAGAAGTCTGGTGGATACACAGCTAATAGTCCTACTGAATAGACTGTTAGAATTTGTATTATGGTAAGAAAAAAGCAGCTAAGTAAAGAAAAACGAGTGGCCATCATTACTTTAAGAAATGAAGGTCAGTCAGTCCGAAAAATTGGGAAAACTTTGAAAGTGTCCCCAAGTGCAGTGGCAAAAACCATCAAGCACTACAAAGAAACTGGCTCACATGAGGACCGCCCCAGGAAAGGAAGACCAAGAGTCACCTCTGCTTCTGAGGATAAGTTTATTCAAGTCACCAGCCTCAGAAATCGCAATTTAACAGCAGCTCAGATTAGAGACCAGGTCAATGCCACACAGAGTTCTAGCAGCAGACACATCTCTACAACAACTGTTAAGAGGAGACTTTGTGCAGCAGGCCTTCATAGCAAAATAGCTGCTGGAAACCACTGCTAAGGACAGGACAAGCAGAAGATACTTTTTTGGGCTAAAGAACACAAGGAATGGACATTAGACCAGGGGAAATCTGTGTTTTGGTCTGATGAGTCCAAATCTGAGATCTTTGTTTCCAACCACCGTGTCTTTGAGTGACGCAGAAAAGGTGAACGGATGGACTCTACATGCCTGGTTCCCACCGTGAAGCATGGAGGAGGAGGTGTGATGGTGTGGGGGTGCTTTGCTGGTGACCCTGTTGGGGATTTATTCAAAATTGAAGGCATACTGAACCAGCATGGCTACCACAGCATCTTTCAGCGGCATGCTATTCCATCCGGTTTGCGTTTAGTTGGACCATCATTTATTTTTCAACAGGACTATGACCCCAAACACACCTCCAGGCTGTGTAAGGGCTATTTGACCAAGAAGGAGAGTGATGGGGTGCTACACCAGATGACCTGGTCTCCATAGTCACCAGACCTGAACCCAATCGAGATGGTTTGGGGTGAGCTAGACCACAGAGTGAAGGCAAAAGGGCCAACAAGTGCTAAGCATCTCTGGTAACTCCTTCAAGATTGTTGGAAGACCATTCCCGGTGATTACCTCTTGAAGCTCATCAAGAGAATGCCAAGAATGTGCAAAGCAGTTATCAAAGAAAAGGTGGCTACCTTGAAGAATCTAGAATATAAGACATATTTTCAGTTGTTTCACACTTTTTTGTTAATTATATAATTCCACATGTGTTAATTCATAGTTGTGATGCCTTCAGTGTGAATGTACAATTTTCATATTTATGAAAATACAGGAAAATCCTTAAATGAGAAGGTGTGTCCAAACTTTTGGTCTGTACTATATATATATATATACATATATATATATATATATAAATTATGTATGTATATATATATATATAAATTATGTATGCATCATTACTATTATGATTTGATTATTATCACTTGTAGCAGTATTATGTTAATATTGGTACAGCATCAGCAATACCGTGCATCATCTTCTTCCTGGAATTCTTCTCTATTCTCTAATTCTTTAATGAAGTTATTCTTTTGTTGCTAAGCACAATTATAAATGAAAGCCCAATGAAAGCCTAGTTTGATTAATCTTGCATTTCTTTTTTTTTTTCTTTTTCTTCTCCGCATAATTTTTCCACTTATTATCCTATGACTCTGGATACTCATCTTCACCCAGACAGGGGTTTTGGTAGTGGTTGGTTGCCCCGACCTGCAGGGGAGGCTCCAGTCACTCCTTACTCATCTGTACTCAGGGTGTCTTTATTAATTATTCATTTTTTATATCAGTTTATTTATCCTTCTTTCCTTGTACACTCTATTTTTGGATACTTTCACTTATTTTCCTCACGTTTCTTTATTTAGCATCTTACCACTAATACTCTGGTAGCAACAAATATTTACACCATCCAAGATTTTGTCTTGATCCCTATTGAATATTATTATTATTATTATTATTATACATTTTTATAGCGCCATTTATTCCATGGCGCTTTACATGTGAATACGGGGCAAATATAGACAAATACATTAAACATGAGCAGATAACAAGGCACACGAGTACATAAGGAGGGAGGACCCTGCCCGCGAGGGCTCACAGTCTGCAGGGGGTGGGTGAGGATACACTAGGAGAGGGAAGAGCTGGCTGTACGGCTGTTCAGTAGGTTGAGGATCACTGCAGGCTGTAGGCTTGTCGGAAGAGATGAGTCTTCAGGTTCTTTTTGAAGGTTTCTATGGTAGGCGCAAGTCTGATGTGTTGGGGTAGAGAGTTCCAGAGTATGGGGGAAGCACGGGAGAAGTCTTGGATGCGGTTATGGGAAGAAGAGATGAGAGGGGAGTAGAGAAGGAGGTCTTGGGAGGATCGGAGGTCGCGTGTAGGTAGGTACCGGGAGACCATGTCACAGATGTATGGAGGAGACAGGTTGTGGATGGCTTTGTATGTCAGTGTGAGGGTTTTGAACTGGAGTCTCTGGGCGATAGGAAGCCAGTGAAGGGCTTGACACAGGGGAGAGGCTGGGGAATAGCGGGGGGACAGGTGGATTAGTCGGGCAGCAGAGTGTAGGATGGATTGGAGTGGTGCCAGAGTGCTAGAGGGGAGTCCAGAGAGTAGGAGGTTGCAGTAGTCGAGGCGGGAGATGATAAGGGCATGCACTAGCGTTTTTGCAGTGTTGCGGTCAAGGAAAGCACGGATCCGGGAAATATTTTTGAGTTTGAGACGACAGGAGGAGGCAAGGGCTTGGATATGTGGCTTGAAAGAGAGGGCAGAGTCGAGGATCACCCCGAGGCACCGGGCGTGTTGGACTGGGGATAGTGAGCAGCCATTGACATTGATGGATAGGTCTGGTGGAGGGGTAGAGTGAGATGGGGGAAAGATGATGAATTCTGTTTTGTCCATGTTCAGTTGTAGAAAGCGAGCAGAAAAGAAGGCTGAAATGGCAGACAGACAGTGCGGGATTTTGGTAAGCAAGGAGGAGAGGTCAGGTCCGGAGAGGTAGATCTGCGTGTCGTCAGCGTAGAGATGGTACTGCATACCGTGGGA
Source organism: Ranitomeya imitator (assembly GCF_032444005.1). Classification (NCBI taxonomy): domain Eukaryota; kingdom Metazoa; phylum Chordata; class Amphibia; order Anura; family Dendrobatidae; genus Ranitomeya; species Ranitomeya imitator. Next base: position 198,524,748 of record NC_091285.1, on the reverse strand, counting down.
TTCTATGAGCTGTCCCAGGCCGAAAGTGTAGATGGAGAAGAGTAGGGGTCCTAGAACAGAGCCTTGAGGAACACCGACTGACAAGGGGCGAGGTGAGGAGGTGGTGTGGGGGAGGGAGACACTGAATGTTCGGTCTGTCAGATATGACGAGATCCAGGAAAGGGCCAAGTCTGTGATGCCAAGGGATGAGAGGATTTGTAGCAAAAGGGAGTGGTCTACAGTGTCAAAGGCAGAAGACAAGTCCAGGAGAAGGAGGACAGAGTAGTGTCGCTTGTTCCTGGCAGTTAGTAGGTCATTGGTGACTTTAGTTAGGGCAGTTTCAGTTGAGTGATGGGAACGGAAGCCTGATTGTAACCGATCAAAGAGGGAGCAGGAGGAGAAGTGGGAGGACAGTTCAAGATGGACGTGTTGCTCCAGCAATTTGGAGGCATAAGGGAGAAGAGATATTGAGCGATAGCTAGACACAGAGGATGGGTCGAGGGAGGGCTTTTTGAGGATGGGTGTGATCTTGGCATGCTTGAAGGATGAGGGAAAGACACCTGTTGTGAGTGAGAGGTTGAAGAGGTGTGTTAGGGTTGGGATGAAGACCGTGGAAAGGTTAGGGATGAGGTGGGATGGGAGCGGGTCAAGCGTGCAGGTGGTGAGGTGTGATCTTGACAGGAGGGTGGAGAGCTGATCTTCTGTCATGGTGGAGAAGCTGGTTTTGGAGGAGCAGGGTTGAGCAGCTAAGAGGGGCAGTGGGCGCTGTGGGCCAAAGCTTTGAATATAAGCTATTTACACTAATGCACGCGCAGCTTCAGCCGAGTCCATGTGAAGACCAGGGTTTCTGGATTTTCATCATTTAATCATTGATTTTGATTTAGCTTTTTAAAAAAAATGATATATATCTTAGAATTTAGGTCTATAATCCATCTGTATGCACTAGAAGCTATTTATCTTGTGAGCGTTGCGGTTATTCAATTTTTATCGTTGCAGTGTTCTTTCCCGGCTTTTACATGCCCCAACGCTGATCCTATTTAATATGAATTCTATGGCAATTCTGCCCGCTGTTTCTAACTAATATATATATTTTTTTTTGCTGGCACTTTTAGCTTACATAGGCTAAGGGGTTAATGGGGTCTGTCAACGGCACAGATCTCTATTGTGTATCTGGCTGCAGGTGCCTTTGTGAGGTCTATTCCAGCGGGCGGGTTCAGCGAAATTGAAGAGGTGACTAAGCTATTTTGCCCGCCTTTTTGCTGGCATTTTTGCCTAACGTATGTGAAGGGGCTGATGGGGTCTGCCAGCAATGCAGATCTCCACCCAGTATTTGACTACTGCTGCACTTGATGGGTAATCGCAGTAGGCAGGCTCTGTCAGTATGACGAGAGGATTGGCTCCGCCCACCTTGAACCGCATTGGTCCTCGGCTTCTTAAAATCTCTATGACGCCTCCCTGTAGACACGCCCCCAAGAGGAAGCTATCGCGAAACGCGCGTCGGGGTTTGGCAGGAATCGGCGTGCCACGTGTGGTGGTCAGCGGGGAGCACCGCTTTCTAAAGGTAATATGTACCATTAGGTTTTTTATCTTGTGTATTGACATCCATAGGTGTATGCAGTGCTAGGTGTAATATAACACTGTGTCTTATCTAGATTGCTAGGTGGCTGCATATTTTTCTGCTGCACCTGTCACACTCTTTGACATCAGATTAGTATGTAGGCTTGGTGCAGACCATTTCCAGGTAGCACCTGGGTCTTTTTGGGACAGAATAGTATTTTTTACGGGCATATGATCCAATTTTGGATTAATACAATGGGGCGGACATATCGCATGTAGTAGTTGTTGCCACTATGCTCAATCTATTACTTGTTATGAGACTACATTTTCTAGTGGGCCCTTTTTGATATAAAATTACGTATTTGGCTCGAATGGATTTATCAGCATGTATACGGTTGTCTCACCTACATTTTCAATACTGTTATGATTGAGTGTACAAATTTGATCGCATTTCGGTCTAGGATTTATTTCAGCAATATTCAACAGAACATGCGGTTTAGAACCTCCATTTCCTCATCTCGCTGGAGTTGGTATAATTGTACTTATATAATATCAACAATAGTTGAATTTAGCATTGAAATTTTTTACAAAGTGGCGATTTGAGGTTAGTGGAGGTATTTTCTCAGCATGCTCTGTTGTTGAACAATGTTTGTACAATAAAATTACGCATTTGGCTTAAATATATTTATCAGCATATGTACGGTTGTCTATTCCATATCTTCGCTTAGTGCATAAATCGGATAGCACTTTTGTTCAGTATTTATTCTGGTAACTTTCAATAGAGCATGCGGCTTGAGCCTCCATTTCTTCATCTCGTTGAAGTTGTTATAATTATAAACTGTTGACTTCAACATTGAAATTCTTCATAAGATGATGTTTTGAAGTTAGTGGAGGTATTTTCTCAGCATGCTCTAGTATTGAAAAATCTTATTGATCATCTCTTGCTCCCTTGCGATTATTAGATTTTGCTTCACGCTTACCTGCCATTATATATATCTGTTTGGTTTTGAGGCATTGTTTTATTTTTTTGTATTTGTACGTATTTGTTTGTGTTAATAAAGCTATAACTTTTTATTGAAAAGAATCCAAACACTCTTTGATTTAGCACGCAGTTTAAAAACTGCCTAGCTTATCAGCATGTTTAACGATTGAGTAGGGTGTTACCCATCCCACAGGTAGGGAAATGGGTCAGGGTTATATGTTTACATATATATATATATATATATATATATATATATATATATATATATATATATATATGTATATATATATATATATATAAATTATGTATGCATCATTACTATTATGATTTGACTAGATTGTGGTCCGATTCTCACGCATCGGGTATTCTAGAATATGCATGTCCCCGTAATATATGGACAATGATAATTCCAGAATTCGCGGCAGACTGTGCCCGTCACTGATTGGTCGAGGCAACCTTTATGACATCATCATTGCCATGGCAACCATTATGACATCTACGTCGATACTGTGCCTGGCGGCCTCGACCAATCAGAGACGTGGGATTTCCAGGACAGACAGACAGACAGAAAGACAGACAGACAGACAGACGGAAAAACCTTTAGACAATTATATATATAGATTATTATCACTTGTAGCAGTATTATGTTAATATTGGTACAGCATCAGCAATACCGTGCATCATCTTCCTGGAATTCTTCTCTATTCTCTAATTCTTTAATGAAGTTATTCTTTTGTTGCTAAGCACAATTATAAATGAAAGCCCAATGAAAGCCTAGTTTGATTAATCTTGCATTAAGAGACAGCTTTTCTTAGTGGAAAGAGACACTCGGCGCTGGAGAGCTATCCAAGTCTTTTAATTATACTTTTTAGTGATGAAGCAGTTTGCACCCTATTTAATCCCTTTGTCAGCAATGAGTTAAAATTCATGAGCGTCCATGCCTTTGAATACTTACTCTAGTGCTGCTATTTTCTGCGCCAAGCTAGCCATCACAGCGAAGAGTCGCAGGTCTGTTAGGCCATCTGTTACATAATAGTCCACAATCTCTAGAATCTGGAAGAGAAGAGATGAGGAAGGATTGAACAAGAGCAGATTGCTGCTCAGCTTGGATAGCGAGATAATGAGCTGTGATTGTTGAAAACACAAGCTACATTAGCATAGTAAACAAAACAAGCCTTAATATTAAATCATCGAAGTAGCAGCAATCATCAAAATAAATTACATGTGTCACTCATGAACGAGGCACCTGAAAAAGAAAGCTTTGTATGAGGTTTTATAGTATGATTACATACCCATAAATTACCCTTACAAACCACCCCCAAGCTTTCAATATGCCCATTGCTCCATGCAGGGGCAAGATGTACCTTAGAATTTCAAGTAAGTGCCATTTCTATAAATGCCTCAAAAAACCTCTTCCTAGTAGGGAGTAAAAAGACGGCACCTTTACCACTAACTTCTATAACTACTATAAACAACTATGCAGTTCTTAATATACAGTAATTCCATGGTACCAAATGATGTTCTGTGTAAACATTTCAGAACTTTTCCTCCTGTGGCATCCACCTTATTCCTCCATCTGCCTTGACTCATTTTAGAATATTCAGCTCAGGAACTACAATGTTTTTCATGAACTCCAGAGTTGGAATATTTAATATTTATAAAAAGTTGCCATAGAACCAATCTCATGTGCAAAGTTTAAAAGGAATCTGTAGAATCAACCCTCCTCTATACATGCATGTAGGTCATAGAAAGTTGAATCAAATTACACACGTGGTCAAAATTGTTGGCACCCCTTGTTTAATTACAGAAAAAACCCACAATGGTCACAGAAATAACTTGAGTAAAGTAAAGTAAAGTAGTTAAGTAAAAAGGGCAGCACACTGCAGCGCCAAAACATGCAAACTTGAAAACACGAAATTTGAACTGCATTACTGCACTAGAAATATGAAAAATGAGAGCTTTTAGCGCATAAAAATGGCCATATTTATGTGTACCTCGTAGCCACTTTACGGCATCTCTCTTATACGAGGTCCTACGCTTGACCTACCTCACCGAGAATAAACGTCTCCATCTGAATGGGTACATGTGAAACCTCTTCTTGGACTCAAATTCTCTCTTTCTGTGGAGGGGTATTGGACCTACTATAATTAAAACACCTGTGGCTAGGAGGCGGGGAGTGCACGATCAGAAGGCTAAAGAATACATTTCAAAAACCTGACCTGCACATCCAAACATAGACTGAGTGTGAACAGGTGCTGAACCCAGAGTCGCCAACTCGTATATAGTTAAATAAAAAGGGCAGCACACTGCAGCGCCAAAACATGCAAACTTGAAAACACGAAATTTGAACTGCATTACTGCACTAGAAATATGAAAAATGAGAGCTTTTAGCGCATAAAAATGGCCATATTAATGTGTACCTCGTAGCCACTTTACGGCATCTCTCTTATACGAGGTCCTACGCTTGACCTACCTCACCGAGAATAAACGTCTCCATCTGAATGGGTACATGTGAAACCTCTTCTTGGACTCAAATTCTCTCTTTCTGTGGAGGGGTATTGGACCTACTATAATTAAAACACCTGTGGCTAGGAGGCGGGGAGTGCACGATCAGAAGGCTAAAGAATACATTTCAAAAACCTGACCTGCACATCCAAACATAGACTGAGTGTGAACAGGTGCTGAACCCAGAGTCGCCAACTCGTATATAGTTAAGTAAAAAGGGCAGCACACTGCAGTGCCAAAACATGCAAACTTGAAAACACGAAATTTGAACTGCATTACTGCACTAGAAATATGAAAAATGAGAGCTTTTAGCGCATAAAAATGGCCATATTTATGTGTACCTCGTAGCCACTTTACGGCATCTCTCTTATACGAGGTCCTACGCTTGACCTACCTCACCGATAATAAACGTCTCCATCTGAATGGGTACATGTGAAACCTCTTCTTGGACTCAAATTCTCTCTTTCTGTGGAGGGGTATTGGACCTACTATAATTAAAACACCTGTGGCTAGGAGGCGGGGAGTGCACGATCAGAAGGCTAAAGAATACATTTCAAAAACCTGACCTGCACATTCAAACATAGACTGAGTGTGAACAGGTGCTGAACCCAGAGTCGCCAACTCGTATATAGTTAAGTAAAAAGGGCAGCACACTGCAGCGCCAAAACATGCAAACTTGAAAACACGAAATTTGAACTGCATTACTGCACTAGAAATATGAAAAATGAGAGCTTTTAGCGCATAAAAATGGCCATATTTATGTGTACCTCGTAGCCACTTTACGGCATCTCTCTTATACGAGGTCCTACGCTTGACCTACCTCACCAAGAATAAACGTCTCCATCTGAATGGGTACATGTGAAACCTCTTCTTGGACTCAAATTCTCTCTTTCTGTGGAGGGGTATTGGACCTACTATAATTAAAACACCTGTGGCTAGGAGGTGGGGAGTGCACGATCAGAAGGCTAAAGAATACATTTCAAAAACCTGACCTGCACATCCAAACATAGACTGAGTGTGAACAGGTGCTGAACCCAGAGTCGCCAACTCGTATATAGTTAAGTAAAAAGGGCAGCACACTGCAGCGCCAAAACATGCAAACTTGAAAACACGAAATTTGAACTGCATTACTGCAGTAGAAATATGAAAAATGAGAGCTTTTAGCGCATAAAAATGGCCATATTTATGTGTACCTCGTAGCCACTTTACGGCATCTCTCTTATACGAGGTCCTACGCTTGACCTACCTCACCGAGAATAAACGTCTCCATCTGAATGGGTACATGTGAAACCTCTTCTTGGACTCAAATTCTCTCTTTCTGTGGAGGGGTATTGGACCTACTATAATTAAAACACCTGTGGCTAGGAGGCGGGGAGTGCACGATCAGAAGGCTAAAGAATACATTTCAAAAACCTGACCTGCACATCCAAACATAGACTGAGTGTGAACAGGTGCTGAACCCAGAGTCGCCAACTCGTATATAGTTAAGTAAAAAGGGCAGCACACTGCAGCGCCAAAACATGCAAACTTGAAAACACGAAATTTGAACTGCATTACTGCACTAGAAATATGAAAAATGAGAGCTTTTAGCGCATAAAAATGGCCATATTTATGTGTACCTCGTAGCCACTTTACGGCATCTCTCTTATACGAGGTCCTACGCTTGACCTACCTCACCGAGAATAAACGTCTCCATCTGAATGGGTACATGTGAAACCTCTTCTTGGACTCAAATTCTCTCTTTCTGTGGAGGGGTATTGGACCTACTATAATTAAAACACCTGTGGCTAGGAGGCGGGGAGTGCACGATCAGAAGGCTAAAGAATACATTTCAAAAACCTGACCTGCACATCCAAACATAGACTGAGTGTGAACAGGTGCTGAACCCAGAGTCGCCAACTCGTATATAGTTAAGTAAAAAGGGCAGCACACTGCAGCGCCAAAACATGCAAACTTGAAAACACGAAATTTGAACTGCATTACTGCACTAGAAATATGAAAAATGAGAGCTTTTAGCGCATAAAAATGGCCATATTTATGTGTACCTCGTAGCCACTTTACGGCATCTCTCTTATACGAGGTCCTACGCTTGACCTACCTCACCAAGAATAAACGTCTCCATCTGAATGGGTACATGTGAAACCTCTTCTTGGACTCAAATTCTCTCTTTCTGTGGAGGGGTATTGGACCTACTATAATTAAAACACCTGTGGCTAGGAGGTGGGGAGTGCACGATCAGAAGGCTAAAGAATACATTTCAAAAACCTGACCTGCACATCCAAACATAGACTGAGTGTGAACAGGTGCTGAACCCAGAGTCGCCAACTCGTATATAGTTAAGTAAAAAGGGCAGCACACTGCAGCGCCAAAACATGCAAACTTGAAAACACGAAATTTGAACTGCATTACTGCAGTAGAAATATGAAAAATGAGAGCTTTTAGCGCATAAAAATGGCCATATTTATGTGTACCTCGTAGCCACTTTACGGCATCTCTCTTATACGAGGTCCTACGCTTGACCTACCTCACCGAGAATAAACGTCTCCATCTGAATGGGTACATGTGAAACCTCTTCTTGGACTCAAATTCTCTCTTTCTGTGGAGGGGTATTGGACCTACTATAATTAAAACACCTGTGGCTAGGAGGCGGGGAGTGCACGATCAGAAGGCTAAAGAATACATTTCAAAAACCTGACCTGCACATCCAAACATAGACTGAGTGTGAACAGGTGCTGAACCCAGAGTCGCCAACTCGTATATAGTTAAGTAAAAAGGGCAGCACACTGCAGCGCCAAAACATGCAAACTTGAAAACACGAAATTTGAACTGCATTACTGCACTAGAAATATGAAAAATGAGAGCTTTTAGCGCATAAAAATGGCCATATTAATGTGTACCTCGTAGCCACTTTACGGCATCTCTCTTATACGAGGTCCTACGCTTGACCTACCTCACCGAGAATAAACGTCTCCATCTGAATGGGTACATGTGAAACCTCTTCTTGGACTCAAATTCTCTCTTTCTGTGGAGGGGTATTGGACCTACTATAATTAAAACACCTGTGGCTAGGAGGCGGGGAGTGCACGATCAGAAGGCTAAAGAATACATTTCAAAAACCTGACCTGCACATCCAAACATAGACTGAGTGTGAACAGGTGCTGAACCCAGAGTCGCCAACTCGTATATAGTTAAGTAAAAAGGGCAGCACACTGCAGTGCCAAAACATGCAAACTTGAAAACACGAAATTTGAACTGCATTACTGCACTAGAAATATGAAAAATGAGAGCTTTTAGCGCATAAAAATGGCCATATTTATGTGTACCTCGTAGCCACTTTACGGCATCTCTCTTATACGAGGTCCTACGCTTGACCTACCTCACCGATAATAAACGTCTCCATCTGAATGGGTACATGTGAAACCTCTTCTTGGACTCAAATTCTCTCTTTCTGTGGAGGGGTATTGGACCTACTATAATTAAAACACCTGTGGCTAGGAGGCGGAGAGTGCACGATCAGAAGGCTAAAGAATACATTTCAAAAACCTGACCTGCACATTCAAACATAGACTGAGTGTGAACAGGTGCTGAACCCAGAGTCGCCAACTCGTATATAGTTAAGTAAAAAGGGCAGCACACTGCAGCGCCAAAACATGCAAACTTGAAAACACGAAATTTGAACTGCATTACTGCACTAGAAATATGAAAAATGAGAGCTTTTAGCGCATAAAAATGGCCATATTTATGTGTACCTCGTAGCCACTTTACGGCATCTCTCTTATACGAGGTCCTACGCTTGACCTACCTCACCGAGAATAAACGTCTCCATCTGAATGGGTACATGTGAAACCTCTTCTTGGACTCAAATTCTCTCTTTCTGTGGAGGGGTATTGGACCTACTATAATTAAAACACCTGTGGCTAGGAGGTGGGGAGTGCACGATCAGAAGGCTAAAGAATACATTTCAAAAACCTGACCTGAACATCCAAACATAGACTGAGTGTGAACAGGTGCTGAACCCAGAGTCGCCAACTCGTATATAGTTAAGTAAAAAGGGCAGCACACTGCAGCGCCAAAACATGCAAACTTGAAAACACGAAATTTGAACTGCATTACTGCACTAGAAATATGAAAAATGAGAGCTTTTAGCGCATAAAAATGGCCATATTTATGTGTACCTCGTAGCCACTTTACGGCATCTCTCTTATACGAGGTCCTACGCTTGACCTACCTCACCGAGAATAAACGTCTCCATCTGAATGGGTACATGTGAAACCTCTTCTTGGACTCAAATTCTCTCTTTCTGTGGAGGGGTATTGGACCTACTATAATTAAAACACCTGTGGCTAGGAGGCGGGGAGTGCACGATCAGAAGGCTAAAGAATACATTTCAAAAACCTGACCTGCACATCCAAACATAGACTGAGTGTGAACAGGTGCTGAACCCAGAGTCGCCAACTCGTATATAGTTAAGTAAAAAGGGCAGCACACTGCAGCGCCAAAACATGCAAACTTGAAAACACGAAATTTGAACTGCATTACTGCACTAGAAATATGAAAAATGAGAGCTTTTAGCGCATAAAAATGGCCATATTTATGTGTACCTCGTAGCCACTTTACGGCATCTCTCTTATACGAGGTCCTACGCTTGACCTACCTCACCGAGAATAAACGTCTCCATCTGAATGGGTACATGTGAAACCTCTTCTTGGACTCAAATTCTCTCTTTCTGTGGAGGGGTATTGGACCTACTATAATTAAAACACCTGTGGCTAGGAGGCGGGGAGTGCACGATCAGAAGGCTAAAGAATACATTTCAAAAACCTGACCTGCACATCCAAACATAGACTGAGTGTGAACAGGTGCTGAACCCAGAGTCGCCAACTCGTATATAGTTAAGTAAAAAGGGCAGCACACTGCAGCGCCAAAACATGCAAACTTGAAAACACGAAATTTGAACTGCATTACTGCACTAGAAATATGAAAAATGAGAGCTTTTAGCGCATAAAAATGGCCATATTTATGTGTACCTCGTAGCCACTTTACGGCATCTCTCTTATACGAGGTCCTACGCTTGACCTACCTCACCGAGAATAAACGTCTCCATCTGAATGGGTACATGTGAAACCTCTTCTTGGACTCAAATTCTCTCTTTCTGTGGAGGGGTATTGGACCTACTATAATTAAAACACCTGTGGCTAGGAGGCGGGGAGTGCACGATCAGAAGGCTAAAGAATACATTTCAAAAACCTGACCTGCACATTCAAACATAGACTGAGTGTGAACAGGTGCTGAACCCAGAGTCGCCAACTCGTATATAGTTAAGTAAAAAGGGCAGCACACTGCAGCGCCAAAACATGCAAACTTGAAAACACGAAATTTGAACTGCATTACTGCACTAGAAATATGAAAAATGAGAGCTTTTAGCGCATAAAAATGGCCATATTTATGTGTACCTCGTAGCCACTTTACGGCATCTCTCTTATACGAGGTCCTACGCTTGACCTACCTCACCGAGAATAAACGTCTCCATCTGAATGGGTACATGTGAAACCTCTTCTTGGACTCAAATTCTCTCTTTCTGTGGAGGGGTATTGGACCTACTATAATTAAAACACCTGTGGCTAGGAGGCGGGGAGTGCACGATCAGAAGGCTAAAGAATACATTTCAAAAACCTGACCTGCACATCCAAACATAGACTGAGTGTGAACAGGTGCTGAACCCAGAGTCGCCAACTCGTATATAGTTAAGTAAAAAGGGCAGCACACTGCAGTGCCAAAACATGCAAACTTGAAAACACGCAATTTGAACTGCATTACTGCACTAGAAATATGAAAAATGAGAGCTTTTAGCGCATAAAAATGGCCATATTTATGTGTACCTCGTAGCCACTTTACGGCATCTCTCTTATACGAGGTCCTACGCTTGACCTACCTCACCGAGAATAAACGTCTCCATCTGAATGGGTACATGTGAAACCTCTTCTTGGACTCAAATTCTCTCTTTCTGTGGAGGGGTATTGGACCTACTATAATTAAAACACCTGTGGCTAGGAGGCGGGGAGTGCACGATCAGAAGGCTAAAGAATACATTTCAAAAACCTGACATGCACATCCAAACATAGACTGAGTGTGAACAGGTGCTGAACCCAGAGTCGCCAACTCGTATATAGTTAAGTAAAAAGGGCAGCACACTGCAGCGCCAAAACATGCAAACTTGAAAACACGAAATTTGAACTGCATTACTGCACTAGAAATATGAAAAATGAGAGCTTTTAGCGCATAAAAATGGCCATATTTATGTGTACCTCGTAGCCACTTTACGGCATCTCTCTTATACGAGGTCATACGCTTGACCTACCTCACCGAGAATAAACGTCTCCATCTGAATGGGTACATGTGAAACCTCTTCTTGGACTCAAATTCTCTCTTTCTGTGGAGGGGTATTGGACCTACTATAATTAAAACACCTGTGGCTAGGAGGCGGGGAGTGCACGATCAGAAGGCTAAAGAATACATTTCAAAAACCTGACCTGCACATCCAAACATAGACTGAGTGTGAACAGGTGCTGAACCCAGAGTCGCCGACTCGTATATAGTTAAGTAAAAAGGGCAGCACACTGCAGCGCCAAAACATGCAAACTTGAAAACACGAAATTTGAACTGCATTACTGCATTAGAAATATGAAAAATGAGAGCTTTTAGCGCATAAAAATGGCCATATTTATGTGTACCTCGTAGCCACTTTACGGCATCTCTCTTATACGAGGTCCTACGCTTGACCTACCTCACCGAGAATAAACGTCTCCATCTGAATGGGTACATGTGAAACCTCTTCTTGGACTCAAATTCTCTCTTTCTGTGGAGGGGTATTGGACCTACTATAATTAAAACACCTGTGGCTAGGAGGCGGGGAGTGCACGATCAGAAGGCTAAAGAATACATTTCAAAAACCTGACCTGCACATCCAAACATAGACTGAGTGTGAACAGGTGCTGAATCCAGAGTCGCCAACTCGTATATAGTTAAGTAAAAAGGGCAGCACACTGCAGCGCCAAAACATGCAAACTTGAAAACACGAAATTTGAACTGCATTACTGCACTAGAAATATGAAAAATGAGAGCTTTTAGCGCATAAAAATGGCCATATTTATGTGTACCTCGTAGCCACTTTACGGCATCTCTCTTATACGAGGTCCTACGCTTGACCTACCTCACCGAGAATAAACGTCTCCATCTGAATGGGTACATGTGAAACCTCTTCTTGGACTCAAATTCTCTCTTTCTGTGGAGGGGTATTGGACCTACTATAATTCAAACACCTGTGGCTAGGAGGCGGGGAGTGCACGATCAGAAGGCTAAAGAATACATTTCAAAAACCTGACCTGCACATCCAAACATAGACTGAGTGTGAACAGGTGCTGAACCCAGAGTCGCCAACTCGTATATAGTTAAGTAAAAAGGGCAGCACACTGCAGCGCCAAAACATGCAAACTTGAAAACACGAAATTTGAACTGCATTACTGCACTAGAAATATGAAAAATGAGAGCTTTTAGCGCATAAAAATGGCCATATTTATGTGTACCTCGTAGCCACTTTACGGCATCTCTCTTATACGAGGTCCTACGCTTGACCTACCTCACCGAGAATAAACGTCTCCATCTGAATGGGTACATGTGAAACCTCTTCTTGGACTCAAATTCTCTCTTTCTGTGGAGGGGTATTGGACCTACTATAATTAAAACACCTGTGGCTAGGAGGCGGGGAGTGCACGATCAGAAGGCTAAAGAATACATTTCAAAAACCTGACCTGCACATCCAAACATAGACTGAGTGTGAACAGGTGCTGAACCCAGAGTCGCCAACTCATATATAGTTAAGTAAAAAGGGCAGCACACTGCAGCGCCAAAACATGCAAACTTGAAAACACGAAATTTGAACTGCATTACTGCACTAGAAATATGAAAAATGAGAGCTTTTAGCGCATAAAAATGGCCATATTTATGTGTACCTCGTAGCCACTTTACGGCATCTCTCTTATACGAGGTCCTACGCTTGACCTACCTCACCGAGAATAAACGTCTCCATCTGAATGGGTACATGTGAAACCTCTTCTTGGACTCAAATTCTCTCTTTCTGTGGAGGGGTATTGGACCTACTATAATTAAAACACCTGTGGCTAGGAGGCGGGGAGTGCACGATCAGAAGGCTAAAGAATACATTTCAAAAACCTGACCTGCACATCCAAACATAGACTGAGTGTGAACAGGTGCTGAACCCAGAGTCGCCAACTCGTATATAGTTAAGTAAAAAGGGCAGCACACTGCAGCGCCAAAACATGCAAACTTGAAAACACGAAATTTGAACTGCATTACTGCACTAGAAATATGAAAAATGAGAGCTTTTAGCGCATAAAAATGGCCATATTTATGTGTACCTCGTAGCCACTTTACGGCATCTCTCTTATACGAGGTCCTACGCTTGACCTACCTCACCGAGAATAAACGTCTCCATCTGAATGGGTACATGTGAAACCTCTTCTTGGACTCAAATTCTCTCTTTCTGTGGAGGGGTATTGGACCTACTATAATTAAAACACCTGTGGCTAGGAGGCGGGGAGTGCACGATCAGAAGGCTAAAGAATACATTTCAAAAACCTGACCTGCACATCCAAACATAGACTGAGTGTGAACAGGTGCTGAACCCAGAGTCGCCAACTCGTATATAGTTAAGTAAAAAGGGCAGCACACTGCAGCGCCAAAACATGCAAACTTGAAAACACGAAATTTGAACTGCATTACTGCACTAGAAATATGAAAAATGAGAGCTTTTAGCGCATAAAAATGGCCATATTTATGTGTACCTCGTAGCCACTTTACGGCATCTCTCTTATACGAGGTCCTACGCTTGACCTACCTCACCGAGAATAAACGTCTCCATCTGAATGGGTACATGTGAAACCTCTTCTTGGACTCAAATTCTCTCTTTCTGTGGAGGGGTATTGGACCTACTATAATTAAAACACCTGTGGCTAGGAGGCGGGGAGTGCACGATCAGAAGGCTAAAGAATACATTTCAAAAACCTGACCTGCACATCCAAACATAGACTGAGTGTGAACAGGTGCTGAACCCAGAGTCGCCAACTCGTATATAGTTAAGTAAAAAGGGCAGCACACTGCAGCGCCAAAACATGCAAACTTGAAAACACGAAATTTGAACTGCATTACTGCACTAGAAATATGAAAAATGAGAGCTTTTAGCACATAAAAATGGCCATATTTATGTGTACCTCGTAGCCACTTTACGGCATCTCTCTTATACGAGGTCCTACGCTTGACCTACCTCACCGAGAATAAACGTCTCCATCTGAATGGGTACATGTGAAACCTCTTCTTGGACTCAAATTCTCTCTTTCTGTGGAGGGGTATTGGACCTACTATAATTAAAACACCTGTGGCTAGGAGGCGGGGAGTGCACGATCAGAAGGCTAAAGAATACATTTCAAAAACCTGACCTGCACATCCAAACATAGACTGAGTGTGAACAGGTGCTGAACCCAGAGTCGCCGACTCGTATATAGTTAAGTAAAAAGGGCAGCACACTGCAGCGCCAAAACATGCAAACTTGAAAACACGAAATTTGAACTGCATTACTGCACTAGAAATATGAAAAATGAGAGCTTTTAGCGCATAAAAATGGCCATATTTATGTGTACCTCATAGCCACTTTACGGCATCTCTCTTATACGAGGTCCTACGCTTGACCTACCTCACCGAGAATAAACGTCTCCATCTGAATGGGTACATGTGAAACCTCTTCTTGGACTCAAATTCTCTCTTTCTGTGGAGGGGTATTGGACCTACTATAATTAAAACACCTGTGGCTAGGAGGCGGGGAGTGCACGATCAGAAGGCTAAAGAATACATTTCAAAAACCTGACCTGCACATCCAAACATAGACTGAGTGTGAACAGGTGCTGAACCCAGAGTCGCCAACTCGTATATAGTTAAGTAAAAAGGGCAGCACACTGCAGCGCCAAAACATGCAAACTTGAAAACACGAAATTTGAACTGCATTACTGCACTAGAAATATGAAAAATGAGAGCTTTTAGCGCATAAAAATGGCCATATTTATGTGTACCTCGTAGCCACTTTACGGCATCTCTCTTATACGAGGTCCTACGCTTGACCTACCTCACCGAGAATAAACGTCTCCATCTGAATGGGTACATGTGAAACCTCTTCTTGGACTCAAATTCTCTCTTTCTGTGGAGGGGTATTGGACCTACTATAATTAAAACACCTGTGGCTAGGAGGCGGGGAGTGCACGATCAGAAGGCTAAAGAATACATTTCAAAAACCTGACCTGCACATCCAAACATAGACTGAGTGTGAACAGGTGCTGAACCCAGAGTCGCCAACTCGTATATAGTTAAGTAAAAAGGGCAGCACACTGCAGCGCCAAAACATGCAAACTTGAAAACACGAAATTTGAACTGCATTACTGCACTAGAAATATGAAAAATGAGAGCTTTTAGCGCATAAAAATGGCCATATTTATGTGTACCTCGTAGCCACTTTACGGCATCTCTCTTATACGAGGTCCTACGCTTGACCTACCTCACCGAGAATAAACGTCTCCATCTGAATGGGTACATGTGAAACCTCTTCTTGGACTCAAATTCTCTCTTTCTGTGGAGGGGTATTGGACCTACTATAATTAAAACACCTGTGGCTAGGAGGCGGGGAGTGCACGATCAGAAGGCTAAAGAATACATTTCAAAAACCTGACCTGCACATTCAAACATAGACTGAGTGTGAACAGGTGCTGAACCCAGAGTCGCCAACTCGTATATAGTTAAGTAAAAAGGGCAGCACACACACTGCAGCGCCAAAACATGCAAACTTGAAAACACGAAATTTGAACTGCATTACTGCACTAGAAATATGAAAAATGAGAGCTTTTAGCGCATAAAAATGGCCATATTTATGTGTACCTCGTAGCCACTTTACGGCATCTCTCTTATACGAGGTCCTACGCTTGACCTACCTCACCGAGAATAAACGTCTCCATCTGAATGGGTACATGTGAAACCTCTTCTTGGACTCAAATTCTCTCTTTCTGTGGAGGGGTATTGGACCTACTATAATTAAAACACCTGTGGCTAGGAGGCGGGGAGTGCACGATCAGAAGGCTAAAGAATACATTTCAAAAACCTGACCTGCACATCCAAACATAGACTGAGTGTGAACAGGTGCTGAACCCAGAGTCGCCAACTCGTATATAGTTAAGTAAAAAGGGCAGCACACTGCAGCACCGAAACATGCAAACTTGAAAACACGAAATTTGAACTGCATTACTGCACTAGAAATATGAAAAATGAGAGCTTTTAGCGCATAAAAATGGCCATATTTATGTGTACCTCGTAGCCACTTTACGGCATCTCTCTTATACGAGGTCCTACGCTTGACCTACCTCACCGAGAATAAACGTCTCCATCTGAATGGGTACATGTGAAACCTCTTCTTGGACTCAAATTCTCTCTTTCTGTGGAGGGGTATTGGACCTACTATAATTAAAACACCTGTGGCTAGGAGGCGGGGAGTGCACGATCAGAAGGCTAAAGAATACATTTCAAAAACCTGACCTGCACATCCAAACATAGACTGAGTGTGAACAGGTGCTGAACCCAGAGTCGCCAACTCGTATATAGTTAAGTAAAAAGGGCAGCACACTGCAGCGCCAAAACATGCAAACTTGAAAACACGAAATTTGAACTGCATTACTGCACTAGAAATATGAAAAATGAGAGCTTTTAGCGCATAAAAATGGCCATATTTATGTGTACCTCGTAGCCACTTTACGGCATCTCTCTTATACGAGGTCCTACGCTTGACCTACCTCACCGAGAATAAACGTCTCCATCTGAATGGGTACATGTGAAACCTCTTCTTGGACTCAAATTCTCTCTTTCTGTGGAGGGGTATTGGACCTACTATAATTAAAACACCTGTGGCTAGGAGGCGGGGAGTGCACGATCAGAAGGCTAAAGAATACATTTCAAAAACCTGACCTGCACATCCAAACATAGACTGAGTGTGAACAGGTGCTGAACCCAGAGTCGCCAACTCGTATATAGTTAAGTAAAAAGGGCAGCACACTGCAGCGCCAAAACATGCAAACTTGAAAACACGAAATTTGAACTGCATTACTGCACTAGAAATATGAAAAATGAGAGCTTTTAGCGCATAAAAATGGCCATGTTTATGTGTACCTCGTAGCCACTTTACGGCATCTCTCTTATACGAGGTCCTACACTTGACCTACCTCACCAAGAATAAACGTCTCCATCTGAATGGGTACATGTGAAACCTCTTCTTGGACTCAAATTCTCTCTTTCTGTGGAGGGGTATTGGACCTACTATAATTAAAACACCTGTGGCTTGGAGGCGGGGAGTGCACGATCAGAAGGCTAAAGAATACATTTCAAAAACCTGACCTGCACATCCAAACATAGACTGAGTGTGAACAGGTGCTGAACCCAGAGTCGCCAACTCGTATATAGTTAAGTAAAAAGGGCAGCACACTGCAGCGCCAAAACATGCAAACTTGAAAACACGAAATTTGAACTGCATTACTGCACTAGAAATATGAAAAATGAGAGCTTTTAGCGCATAAAAATGGCCATATTTATGTGTACCTCGTAGCCACTTTACGGCATCTCTCTTATACGAGGTCCTACGCTTGACCTACCTCACCGAGAATAAACGTCTCCATCTGAATGGGTACATGTGAAACCTCTTCTTGGACTCAAATTCTCTCTTTCTGTGGAGGGGTATTGGACCTACTATAATTAAAACACCTGTGGCTAGGAGGCGGGGAGTGCACGATCAGAAGGCTAAAGAATACATTTCAAAAACCTGACCTGCACATCCAAACATAGACTGAGTGTGAACAGGTGCTGAACCCAGAGTCGCCAACTCGTATATAGTTAAGTAAAAAGGGCAGCACACTGCAGCGCCAAAACATGCAAACTTGAAAACACGAAATTTGAACTGCATTACTGCACTAGAAATATGAAAAATGAGAGCTTTTAGCACATAAAAATGGCCATATTTATGTGTACCTCGTAGCCACTTTACGGCATCTCTCTTATACGAGGTCCTACGCTTGACCTACCTCACCGAGAATAAACGTCTCCATCTGAATGGGTACATGTGAAACCTCTTCTTGGACTCAAATTCTCTCTTTCTGTGGAGGGGTATTGGACCTACTATAATTAAAACACCTGTGGCTAGGAGGCGGGGAGTGCACGATCAGAAGGCTAAAGAATACATTTCAAAAACCTGACCTGCACATCCAAACATAGACTGAGTGTGAACAGGTGCTGAACCCAGAGTCGTCAACTCGTATATAGTTAAGTAAAAAGGGCAGCACACTGCAGCGCCAAAACATGCAAACTTGAAAACACAAAATTTGAACTGCATTACTGCACTAGAAATATGAAAAATGAGAGCTTTTAGCGCATAAAAATGGCCATATTTATGTGTACCTCGTAGCCACTTTACGGCATCTCTCTTATACGAGGTCCTACGCTTGACCTACCTCACCGAGAATAAACGTCTCCATCTGAATGGGTACATGTGAAACCTCTTCTTGGACTCAAATTCTCTCTTTCTCTGGAGGGGTATTGGACCTACTATAATCAAAACACCTGTGGCTAGGAGGCGGGGAGTGCACGATCAGAAGGCTAAAGAATACATTTCAAAAACCTGACCTGCACATCCAAACATAGACTGAGTGTGAACAGGTGCTGAACCCAGAGTCGCCAACTCGTATATAGTTAAGTAAAAAGGGCAGCACACTGCAGCGCCAAAACATGCAAACTTGAAAACACGAAATTTGAACTGCATTACTGCACTAGAAATATGAAAAATGAGAGCTTTTAGCGCATAAAAATGGCCATATTTATGTGTACCTCGTAGCCACTTTACGGCATCTCTCTTATACGAGGTCCTACGCTTGACCTACCTCACCGAGAATAAACGTCTCCATCTGAATGGGTACATGTGAAACCTCTTCTTGGACTCAAATTCTCTCTTTCTGTGGAGGGGTATTGGACCTACTATAATTAAAACACCTGTGGCTAGGAGGCGGGGAGTGCACGATCAGAAGGCTAAAGAATACATTTCAAAAACCTGACCTGCACATCCAAACATAGACTGAGTGTGAACAGGTGCTGAACCCAGAGTCGCCAACTCGTATATAGTTAAGTAAAAAGGGCAGCACACTGCAGCGCCAAAACATGCAAACTTGAAAACACGAAATTTGAACTGCATTACTGCACTAGAAATATGAAAAATGAGAGCTTTTAGCGCATAAAAATGGCCATATTTATGTGTACCTCGTAGCCACTTTACGGCATCTCTCTTATACGAGGTCCTACGCTTGACCTACCTCACCGAGAATAAACGTCTCCATCTGAATGGGTACATGTGAAACCTCTTCTTGGACTCAAATTCTCTCTTTCTGTGGAGGGGTATTGGACCTACTATAATTAAAACACCTGTGGCTAGGAGGCGGGGAGTGCACGATCAGAAGGCTAAAGAATACATTTCAAAAACCTGACCTGCACATCCAAACATAGACTGAGTGTGAATAGGTGCTGAACCCAGAGTCGCCAACTCGTATATAGTTAAGTAAAAAGGGCAGCACACTGCAGCGCCAAAACATGCAAACTTGAAAACATGAAATTTGAACTGCATTACTGCACTAGAAATATGAAAAATGAGAGCTTTTAGCGCATAAAAATGGCCATATTTATGTGTACCTCGTAGCCACTTTACGGCATCTCTCTTATACGAGGTCCTACGCTTGACCTACCTCACCGAGAATAAACGTCTCCATCTGAATGGGTACATGTGAAACCTCTTCTTGGACTCAAATTCTCTCTTTCTGTGGAGTGGTACTGGACCTACTATAATTAAAACACCTGTGGCTAGGAGGCGGGGAGTGCACGATCAGAAGGCTAAAGAATACATTTCAAAAACCTGACCTGCACATCCAAACATAGACTGAGTGTGAACAGGTGCTGAACCCAGAGTCGCCAACTCGTATATAGTTAAGTAAAAAGGGCAGCACACTGCAGCGCCAAAACATGCAAACTTGAAAACACGAAATTTGAACTGCATTACTGCACTAGAAATATGAAAAATGAGAGCTTTTAGCGCATAAAAATGGCCATATTTATGTGTACCTCGTAGCCACTTTACGGCATCTCTCTTATACGAGGTCCTACGCTTGACCTACCTCACCGAGAATAAACGTCTCCATCTGAATGGGTACATGTGAAACCTCTTCTTGGACTCAAATTCTCTCTTTCTGTGGAGGGGTATTGGACCTACTATAATTAAAACACCTGTGGCTAGGAGGCGGGGAGTGCACGATCAGAAGGCTAAAGAATACATTTCAAAAACCTGACCTGCACATCCAAACATAGACTGAGTGTGAACAGGTGCTGAACCCAGAGTCGCCAACTCGTATATAGTTAAGTAAAAGGGCAGCACACTGCAGCGCCAAAACATGCAAACTTGAAAACACGAAATTTGAACTGCATTACTGCACTAGAAATATGAAAAATGAGAGCTTTTAGCGCAAAAAATGGCCATATTTATGTGTACCTCGTAGCCACTTTACGGCATCTCTCTTATACGAGGTCCTACGCTTGACCTACCTCACCGAGAATAAACGTCTCCATCTGAATGGGTACATGTGAAACCTCTTCTTGGACTCAAATTCTCTCTTTCTGTGGAGGGGTATTGGACCTACTATAATTAAAACACCTGTGGCTAGGAGGCGGGGAGTGCACGATCAGAAGGCTAAAGAATACATTTCAAAAACCTGACCTGCACATCCAAACATAGACTGAGTGTGAACAGGTGCTGAACCCAGAGTCGCCAACTCGTATATAGTTAAGTAAAAAGGGCAGCACACTGCAGCGCCAAAACATGCAAACTTGAAAACACGAAATTTGAACTGCATTACTGCACTAGAAATATGAAAAATGAGAGCTTTTAGCGCATAAAAATGGCCATATTTATGTGTACCTCGTAGCCACTTTACGGCATCTCTCTTATACGAGGTCCTACGCTTGACCTACCTCACCAAGAATAAACGTCTCCATCTGAATGGGTACATGTGAAACCTCTTCTTGGACTCAAATTCTCTCTTTCTGTGGAGGGGTATTGGACCTACTATAATTAAAACACCTGTGGCTAGGAGGCAGGGAGTGCACGATCAGAAGGCTAAAGAATACATTTCAAAAACCTGACCTGCACATCCAAACATAGACTGAGTGTGAACAGGTGCTGAACCCAGAGTCGCCAACTCGTATATAGTTAAGTAAAAAGGGCAGCACACTGCAGCGCCAAAACATGCAAACTTGAAAACACGAAATTTGAACTGCATTACTGCACTAGAAATATGAAAAATGAGAGCTTTTAGCGCATAAAAATGGCCATATTTATGTGTACCTCGTAGCCACTTTACGGCATCTCTCTTATACGAGGTCCTACGCTTGACCTACCTCACCGAGAATAAACGTCTCCATCTGAATGGGTACATGTGAAACCTCTTCTTGGACTCAAATTCTCTCTTTCTGTGGAGGGGTATTGGACCTACTATAATTAAAACACCTGTGGCTAGGAGGCGGGGAGTGCACGATCAGAAGGCTAAAGAATACATTTCAAAAACCTGACCTGCACATCCAAACATAGACTGAGTGTGAACAGGTGCTGAACCCAGAGTCGCCAACTCGTATATAGTTAAGTAAAAAGGGCAGCACACTGCAGCGCCAAAACATGCAAACTTGAAAACACGAAATTTGAACTGCATTACTGCACTAGAAATATGAAAAATGAGAGCTTTTAGCGCATAAAAATGGCCATATTTATGTGTACCTCGTAGCCACTTTACGGCATCTCTCTTATACGAGGTCCTACGCTTGACCTACCTCACCGAGAATAAACGTCTCCATCTGAATGGGTACATGTGAAACCTCTTCTTGGACTCAAATTCTCTCTTTCTGTGGAGGGGTATTGGACCTACTATAATTAAAACACCTGTGGCTAGGAGGCGGGGAGTGCACGATCAGAAGGCTAAAGAATACATTTCAAAAACCTGACCTGCACATCCAAACATAGACTTGAAAACTTGAAAACACGAAATTTGAACTGCATTACTGCACTAGAAATATGAAAAATGAGAGCTTTTAGCGCATATTTCTCGGTGAGGTGGGTTAAGCGTAGGACCTCGTATAAGAGAGATGCCGTAAAGTGGCTACGAGGTACACATAAATATGGCCATTTTTATGCGCTAAAAGCTCTCATTTTTCATATTTCTAGTGCAGTAATGCAGTTCAAATTTCGTGTTTTCAAGTTTGCATGTTTTGGCGCTGCAGTGTGCTGCCCTTTTTACTTAACTATATACGAGTTGGCGACTCTGGGTTCAGCACCTGTTCACACTCAGTCTATGTTTGGATGTGCAGGTCAGGTTTTTGAAATGTATTCTTTAGCCTTCTGATCGTGCACTCCCCGCCTCCTAGCCACAGGTGTTTTAATTATAGTAGGTCCAATACCCCTCCACAGAAAGAGAGAATTTGAGTCCAAGAAGAGGTTTCACATGTACCCATTCAGATGGAGACGTTTATTCTCGGTGAGGTAGGTCAAGCGTAGGACCTCGTATAAGAGAGATGCCGTAAAGTGGCTACGAGGTACACATAAATATGGCCATTTTTATGCGCTAAAAGCTCTCATTTTTCATATTTCTACTGCAGTAATGCAGTTCAAATTTCGTGTTTTCAAGTTTGCATGTTTTGGCGCTGCAGGGTGCTGCCCTTTTTACTTAACTATATACGAGTTGGCGACTCTGGGTTCAGCACCTGTTCACACTCAGTCTATGTTTGGATGTGCAGGTCAGGTTTTTGAAATTTATTCTTTAGCCTTCTGATCGTGCACTCCCCGCCTCCTAGCCACAGGTGTTTTAATTATAGTAGGTCCAATACCCCTCCACAGAAAGAGAGAATTTGAGTCCAAGAAGAGGTTTCACATGTACCCATTCAGATGGAGACGTTTATTCTCGGTGAGGTAGGTCAAGCGTAGGACCTCGTATAAGAGAGATGCCGTAAAGTGGCTACGAGGTACACATAAATATGGCCATTTTTATGCGCTAAAAGCTCTCATTTTTCATATTTCTAGTGCAGTAATGCAGTTCAAATTTCGTGTTTTCAAGTTTGCATGTTTTGGCACTGCAGTGTGCTGCCCTTTTTACTTAACTATATACGAGTTGGCGACTCTGGGTTCAGCACCTGTTCACACTCAGTCTATGTTTGGATGTGCAGGTCAGGTTTTTGAAATGTATTCTTTAGCCTTCTGATCGTGCACTCCCCGCCTCCTAGCCACAGGTGTTTTAATTATAGTAGGTCCAATACCCCTCCACAGAAAGAGAGAATTTGAGTCCAAGAAGAGGTTTCACATGTACCCATTCAGATGGAGACGTTTATTCTCGGTGAGGTAGGTCAAGCGTAGGACCTCGTATAAGAGAGATGCCGTAAAGTGGCTACGAGGTACACATAAATATGGCCATTTTTATGCGCTAAAAGCTCTCATTTTTCATATTTCTAGTGCAGTAATGCAGTTCAAATTTCGTGTTTTCAAGTTTGCATGTTTTGGCGCTGCAGTGTGCTGCCCTTTTTACTTAACTATATACGAGTTGGCGACTCTGGGTTCAGCACCTGTTCACACTCAGTCTATGTTTGGATGTGCAGGTCAGGTTTTTGAAATGTATTCTTTAGCCTTCTGATCGTGCACTCCCCGCCTCCTAGCCACAGGTGTTTTAATTATAGTAGGTCCAATACCCCTCCACAGAAAGAGAGAATTTGAGTCCAAGAAGAGGTTTCACATGTACCCATTCAGATGGAGACGTTTATTCTCGGTGAGGTAGGTCAAGCGTAGGACCTCGTATAAGAGAGATGCCGTAAAGTGGCTACGAGGTACACATAAATATGGCCATTTTTATGCGCTAAAAGCTCTCATTTTTCATATTTCTAGTGCAGTAATGCAGTTCAAATTTCGTGTTTTCAAGTTTGCATGTTTTGGCGCTGCAGTGTGCTGCCCTTTTTACTTAACTATATACGAGTTGGCGACTCTGGGTTCAGCACCTGTTCACACTCAGTCTATGTTTGGATGTGCAGGTCAGGTTTTTGAAACAGAAATAACTTGAATCTTACAGAACTAATAATAAATAAAAAAATCTATGAAAATGAACAAATGAAAGTCAGACATTGCTTTTCAACCATTCTTCCACAGAATTAAAAAAAAATAAAACTCATGAAATAGGCCTGGACAGAAATGATGGTACCCTTTATTTAAAATTTTGTTGCACAACCTTTTGAGGCAATCACTGCAATCAAACGATTCCTGTAACTGTCAATGAGACTTCTGCACCTCTTGACAGGTATTTTGGCCCACTCCTCTAGAGCAAACTGCTCCAGTTGTCTCTTGTTTGAAAGTTGCCTTTTCCAGGTGGCATGTTTCAGCTCTTTCCAAAGATGCTCAATAGGATTTAGGGTTCATAGAAGGCCACTTCAAAATAGTCCAATGTTTTCCTCTAAGCCATTCTTGGGTGTTTTTAACTGTGTGTTTTGGGTCATTATCCTGTTGCAAGACCCATGACCTGCAACCGAGACCAAGCTTTCTGACACTGGGCAGCACATTTCTCTCTAGAACCCCTTGATAGTCTTGAGATTTCATTGCACTTTGCACAGATTCTAGACACCCTGTGCCAGAAGTAGCAAAGCAGCCACAGAACATAACAGAGCCTCCTTCATGTTTCACAGTAGGGACAGTGTTCTTTTCTTGATTTGCTTCATTTTTCTGTCTGTGAACATAGAGCTAATGTGCCTTGCCAAAAAGTTCCATTTTTGTCTCATCTGTCCATAGGACATTTTCCCAGAAGCTTTGTTGCTTGTCAACATGTAGTTTGGCAAATTCCAGTCTGGCTTTTGTATGATTTTTTTTCAACAATGGTGTCCTCTTTGGTTGTCTCCCATGAAGTCCACTTTGTCTCATACAACGATGGATAGTGCGATCTGACACTGATGTTCCTTCAGCTTGAAGTTCACCTTTAATCTGTTTAGAAGTTTTTCTGGGCTCTTTTGTTACCATTCATATTATCCATCTCTTTGATTTGTTATCAATTTTCCTCCTGCGGCCGCATCCAGGGAGGTGGCCTACAGTGCCATGGATCTTAAATTTCTGAATAATATGTGCAACTGTAGTCACAGGAATATCAAGCTGCTTGGAGATGGTCTTATAACGTTTACCTTTAACATGTTTGTCTATAATTTTCTTTCTAATCTCCGGAGACAACTCTTTCCTTTGCTTCCTCTGGTCCATGTTGAGTGTGATACACACCATGTCACCAAACAGCACAGTGAGTATCTGTAGCCCTATA
Organism: Ranitomeya imitator; assembly: GCF_032444005.1. Classification (NCBI taxonomy): domain Eukaryota; kingdom Metazoa; phylum Chordata; class Amphibia; order Anura; family Dendrobatidae; genus Ranitomeya; species Ranitomeya imitator. The sequence continues at coordinate 198,499,215 of NC_091285.1, read as the reverse complement.
TACAGGCCCAATCACTTGTAGACACCTGTGATGTTAGTTAGTGGACACACCTTGATTTAATAGGTCCCTTTTGTCACATTATTTTCAGGGGTACCATCATTTCTGTCCAGGCCTATTTCATGAGTTTCATTTTTTCTAAAATTCTGTGGAAGCATGGTTGAAAAGCAATGTCTGACTTTCATTTGTTCATTTTCATAAATCTTTTATTTATTATTACTTTTGTCAGATTCAAGTTATTTCTGTGACCATCATGGTGGGTTTTTCTGTCATTAAACAAGGGGTACCAACAATTTTGACCATGTGTGTATATCTTGATATTTACAATACAATGTCTAAAGGTACCTTCACACTGAACGATATCGCTAGCGATCCGTGACATTGCAGCATCCTGGCTAGCGATATCGTTCAGTTTGACACGCAGCAGCGATCAGGATCCTCCTGTAACATCGTTGGTCGCTGCAGAAAGTCCAGAACTTTATTTCGTCGCTGGACTCCCTGCAGACATCGCTGAATCGGTGTGTGTGACGCCGATTCAGCGATGTCTTCACTGGTAACCAGGGTAAACATCGGGTTACTAAGCGCAGGGCCGCGCTTAGTAACCCGATGTTTACCCTGGTTACCAGCGTAAAAGTTAAAAAAAAAACCACTACATACTAACCTTCCGCTGTCTGTCCCCCGCTGTGCTTCTCTGCACTGTGAGCGCCGGCCAGCCGGAAAGCAGAGCACAGCGGTGACGTCACCGCTCTGCTTTCCGGCCGCTGTGCTTACACAGTGCAGGAAAGCACAGTGCCGGGGGACAGACAGCGGAAGGTAAGTATGTAGTGTTTGTTTTTTTTTACTTTTACCCTGGCAACCAGGGTAAACATCGGGTTACTAAGCGCGGCCCTGCGCTTAGTAACCCGATGTTTACCCTGGTTACCAGGGGACCGGCATCGTTGGTCGCTGGAGAGCTGTCTGTGTGACAGCTCTCCAGCGACCAAACAGCGACGCTGCAGCGATCGGGATCGTTGTCTGGATCGCTGCAGCGTCGCTCAGTGTGAAGGTACCCTTAGTCAAGAGAAATCCACATTTTTCTCAATATGTAAATGAGCTGCTAAGATCTATGTGTTGGATAGATCTCCCCGAGAATCTGCCTCCAGAGCTTATTTTAAATGAAAGTGGAAGTTACCAGTGTGAGACATGTAGATCAGGAGAGCAGACTGTCAGTTTTTACATGTCTCACACTGGTCCCCTTTCATTCAAAATAAGCTCTGGAGGCAGATTCTCAGAGAGATTGATCTTATGGGCTTATCTACATTTTTAAGAAAAATGTGGATTTCTTTGGAATAAGACATCGGATTGCAGATATAAAAGTATAATTTTTCAACTTTCTGTGACCTGCGTTCCCATATAGATGGCTTAGACAGGTTGATCCTATTGACATATTCCCTTTAAATGTACACTGTATGCTCTGTCAGATGGATTTGAACCATCTAATTAATATATCGGCAACTATTTATTCATAACCCTGCCATGTAGCATTTCCCTGCAGTGGACAGACATAGACATACGAGTCAGTTACTATTTAAAAAATTAGGTTTTCCAAATGACACAACTGCTTTTTAGAATGAATAACAATAATACTAAGTAATGTGAAAAAAGTACACCACCCTGAATATTGTGACCTTCATATGTAGGTAGAGCTTTGCATTATGAGCAGTTGTACACATACATAAAGATACTGTACATGGCAAGCTTAAACATGTGCCTGATAACAGAATATATTCAATGTTTCTCCATCAGAAATGAAGGGGTTGGTACCACTTGAGTCTTTTATGTTTGCTTTTACTACTGTCAAAAATAAGCTGAAAAATGTAAAGACCTTACCTTAATCTCCCACCTCCTCGCTTTCCCCGCTATCCCAGCTTTCATTACAATCAATTGTTTTCTTGCATGAAAGTCTAGTAGGAACTTTCACGTCAACTTTGTTCATGGTACTTTTAAAATACTAATAGAGAGTATTATGTTAAGTTTAATTATAGGGCCTTTCATATTCCTTGCTCTGAATGGATCCATTCTATGGAAACTCTATGGTTGTGACCTAAAAAGCTTTGTTTCGCAAACAAAACTCTTTTTTTTTCTAGCCAATTGCTTTTGTGTTTCAAGTATTGAGAAAAAAAAAACCCCCACAGAACTCTGGTTCCCCCTCTTCAGGCTTTCACAACAACAAAGTGTTCCTTAAAAACTCCATTGTACTCAGGTGATGTCTATGTAGACAGATATGTGTACTCTACCCCGGGTATCTCGCTCTTTCTCTACCTTCTCTTTGAAAACTTTGTTTAATTTATTTTTTTTCATGTCCCGAACAAAACATGGAACCAGTGAATAAAAGGGATGTTTATTGGAGGCACACGTACAAGCTGCATAAAATGCTGCGCTACCTTTGTGGTTTACTTTTCATAAGAAAAGAAACCACAGACAAAGCAAACACATAATGAAGCAAGCAATAAAGGGCTTCTCTGATTCATTATTATTATTTTACAGGAAGGACATTTATGAGATGAGGTCAAAGCCTATAAGGTAATACATGCTCTTTTAGTCTGATTGAAGGATGGAATACAATAATGTTGACAGATGAACAAAATGGCTCTGATAAAGTCAATGAAATTAACCAACAATGGCAGGCATTACTGTATTGATGTTTTAGAATGGGAATATGAACGCTGGCCCATGACACATAAAGTTGGCCCAATGCTATAGTGCGATTACCTCCCAACTGGTTTAGCTTATATCTTAACAAACTAAAATTAAACCAACTTATGGTAATATGATATCTGTTTGATGTTTGAATAGTATTCAGCCTTTGCCATTACAGGATAATTAAGAATTAGGATACCAGAAGGATTGCTTTACATGCCTATTTTAACATGCATTGGGTGCTATTGGCTCTTTGCCACCATGTACCTTAAGGAGTTGAGCAAAATAGAAAGTCGGCATGTGTAAAAGCTCTGGCGGTTAACTAATGAATGTGCGACTTACATATTGCAAGGTAGTAAAATAATATTACAATAAATATTAATGTATACTATATAGTATATAGTATATAGTTATATATAGTTATATAGTAGTATATAGTTTATATAAAACAACACATTCCTTACTAGAACCCAAAGGAACGCTCCAGATAAACTATTGCATAATACCTAGCGCTGGGCCTAAAGGGGTGGTCCATAAGACCGGGATTTAACCCCTTAGTGACGTAGCTATACCTTACCCTTTTCACCCCGAAACCTGATTTCACCTTCCTGACCAAGCCAATTTTTTTACAATTCTGACCACTGTCACTTTATGAGGTCATAACTCTGGAACGTTTCAAAGGATCCCAGTGATTATGAGATTGTTTTCTAGAAACATTTTGTAATTCCGGATTGTCATGAAATTTATTTGAGATTAATTACGTTTATTTGTGAAAAAATTGGAATTTTTGTGAAAAAAATTTGCAATTTTAAAACTTTTAATTTTTATGCACTTAAATCAGAGAGAAATGTCAGACAAAACAGTTAATAAATAACATTTCCCAATGTCTACTTTACATCAGCACAATCTTTGAAACATAATTTTTTTTGTTAAGAAGTTAGAAGGGTTTCTAATTTTTACTACAAATTACGATTTCTAATTTTTACAACAGATTTTACAAAACTATTTTTTTTAGGGACCACATAACATTTGAAGTGACTTTGAGAGGGAATATATGACCAAAAATACCCAAAACTGCACCCCTCAAGGTACTCAAAACAGGAAGCTTATTAACCCTTCAGGAATTTATGGAATGTGGAAGGAAATAAGGAACATTTTACTTTATTCACAAAAATTTTATTTGGCCCCACATTTTTTACTTTCGTAATGGTAACAAGAGAAAATGAACCCCAAAACTTGTTTTGCAGTTTTTCTTGAGTACACTGATACCTCATATGTGGTTAAAAACTACTAGCAACACTCTTTGGCTTTTTGAATGCAAAAAGGAATCAAGAGTGGACTCCATGCCGAGTTTGGAGAGCCCCAGATGTGCCTAAACACTGGAACACACCACAAGTGACACTATTTTGGAAACTACACCACACATGGATTTTATCCAGGGGCACTGTGAGGATTTTGAACTCACAGGTACTACACAGAATTTGATAACATTAGGTAATCATATTGAATATGTAGTCATTACTGTTGAGTGCAAGTGATCGCTATTCCAGTTTGCATTTGGTGTGCACCAAGTATTACAAGTGCTTGAGTGACATGTTCGAGTCCCCACCCTGCAGGTTTCACGGCTGTTAGACACCAACAAAAATGCGGGATTGCATGTGTAGGACAGATAATTCCTGCATGTTTTTGGGCTATCTAAAAGCAGGGAAACATGTGGGGTGGTTACTCGACAACCCACGATACGTGGTGCATGCCTGAGGACCCCAATGCAAACTCGAGTAGCAAACACTTGTGCTCAACACTAGTCGTCATATTGTCATTTCTTTTACTTTTGAAAAAACCACAACCTCAACTTAACCAAACTCCAACCCTAACCCTCAACCCTAACACTCAACCTTAATCCTTAATCCTAAGACAAACTCTGACAATAAAACTATCCCTAACCCTCAACCCTTAGCCTAGGCCCAACCCTAACCCTCAACCCTAAGGGTATGTGCACACGTCAGGATTTCTTGCAAAAATTTTCCTGACAAAAACCGGAAATTTCTGCCAGAAATCCGCATGCGTTTTTTTTGCGCTTTTTCATGCGTTTTTTACGCGTTTTTTGTGCGTTTTTTACCAAATGCATAGAATAGCGGGAAAAACACAGAAAATCCGCAAAATTAATGAACATGCTGCTTTTTTTACCGCGATGCGTTATTTTTCGCGGAAAAAAACACATCATGTGCACAAAACATGCAGAAAGCATTCTAAATGATAGGATGCATAATGTATGCATTTTTAATGAGTTTTTATAGCGTTTTTACTGCGAAAAAATGCGAAAAAAAAACGCGAAAAAACCTGAACGTGTGCACATAGCCTATAGGCCTCTTTCACACCTCCGTCTTTTAGCTCCCGTCGAAATCCGTCGATTTTTGAAAAACAGGATCCAGCAAATTTTTCTGCTGGATCCTGTTTTTTCCCATAGATTTGTATTAGCGACGGATTGTGATGGATGGCCATCCGTTTCATCCGTCGTGCACTGGATCCATCGGAAAATTGCACACAGGTAGATTATATTTATCATCATTAGGCATTTAGAACAATATTGGATCATTCAGAGATCCACAATGAACTTCTGGAGTGAGTTTGCTGCACTGAAAGTAAAGGGCCCGAATAATATTGCACGCCCCACTTTTCAGTTTTTGAATTTCCACAAAAATTTAAAATAAGCAATAAATTTTGTTCAACTTCACAATTGTGTTCCACTTGTTGTTTGAAGCATGATATGTGGGAAAAGGTTGAAAAGTTCAAGGGGGCCGAATACTTTCGCAAGGCACTGTATACTATATATCGTTCTCCTGTCCGGTTGGCATCCACTTGATTTAGGATATTTCAGTATGGAGGAAGTGACCTATGTCAGTAGATCTTAGCCCTTCAGCCTTCTATTGCCTGTGGGTGTAGGTATTTGGGATAGGGAGAACTAATGTTACAGTTTTTTCTTGCATCCATTTTTTCATTATGCGTTTTCACGCAATGGCATACACACCATAGATTGGGACCATATGTCTGTTATCATATCCATGGAGAGAGAAAGGTACCGCAGATTCCTTGGTTGGACTTATTCTTTTTCCTCATGATAATGTGAACAGGAACAAAGCTCATCTTTCAAACAGATGCAGCAGTGTCAACAGCAAGAGGGGTGGAAATCAGCTAGAGTGTCAAGTCTTCTGATATTGAGAAGAAGGGTGCGAATAATCACTGGGCCCTTCAATATTAGTTACAGTGTACTTACCACCAATCTGGGACTCACTTTTTTATTTAATAAAAGAGAAAGCAGACCCAGATTGGCAATTTTTTGTGATGAGCGAATATACTCGTTACTCGAGATTTCTCGAGCATGCTCGGGGGTCCTCCGAGTATTTTTTAGTGCTCGGAGATTTAGTTTTTCTTGCCGCAGCTGAATGATTTACATCTGTTAGCCAGCATAAGTACATGTCCCCACATGCCTGGTTGCTAGGGAATCCCCACATGTACTTATGCTGGTTAACAGATGTAAATCATTCAGCTGCGGCAAGAAAAACTAAATCTCCGAGCACTAAAAAATACTCGGAGGACACCTGAGCGTGCTCGAGAAATCTCGAGTAACGAGTATATTCACTCATCACCAGTAATTTTTCTAAATATCACCATTTAAGAAAAGTGTTCCAAGTGGTCACCAATGTCCCCCGAAAGGGCCAGACTTTCTTGCAAAAGTTGTGTCCAAACTTTCAGCTTTTGGGATCCTGGCAGGGCGGGTAGATCCCACAACCCTCTACAGCAGCTCTGGCAGTGATAAAACAAGATTTAGCAAGATCTCGCTCTTTGCACTAACCAAGTGCTGCCACAAACTTTATTAATCTGTTACCAAATGGTAACCACTCTAATGATATTACCATTCAGTAGCTTAGAAAAGTAGGAAGCAGCATTTGATTAATGCAGAGAACATCCATGAAAGGTTGTGGGATCTTGCTCTGCATGCTGGGATACCACAACCCGAAAGTTCAGACCTGAAAGTTGGGCCCTTTCAGGGGACTTTAGAGACTCTTTTAAATGATGTTTAGAAAGATTACCAATCTGAGGCTGTTCTCTCCTAATAAATAAAAAAGGCAACATCAGATTGGCGATAGCTAGGGTTGAGCGACTTTTACTTTTATAGGATCGGCTATTCCTATTAGGTATATACTCACCCTCGGACGCGCCCTGCTTCTTTCCGGCAGCCTTCCTTCCTAAGAATCAGCGCTTGAATGACCTTCGGTGACGTTGCGGCTTGTAATTGGTCGCGTAAGCGGTCACATGGGCGGTCGTGCGACCAATCACAAGCCGCGACGTCATCTAAGGTCCTTCACGCGCTGATTCTAAGGAAGGAAGGCTGCCGGTTAGTACCAGGGCGCATCAGAGGGTAAGTATAGCAATATTTTTTATTTTAATTCTTTTTTTTACACTTAAATATGGATCCCAGGGCCTGAAGGAGAGTTTCCTCTCCTTCAGACCCTGGGAACCATAGTATCCCATTGCACTGCATTGGGTTTCGTGTTTCGGCCGACCCCGACCCCGACTTTTCTATAGGATCGGCCGATTTCACTCGACCCGACTTTTGAGAAAGTCGGGTTTCGTGAAACCCGACCCGATCATATAAAATTAAAAGTCGCTCAACCCTAGTGTTCAGTGCTCACAGACATGGCCAAGGTAAGGAAGGCTGAAACCCCACCACCACTGAACAAGACACAGAAGTACAAGATGTTCAGTGCTCACAGACATGGCCAAGGTAAGGAAGGCTGAAACCCCACCACCACTGAGCAAGACACAGAAGTACAAGGTGTTCAGTGCTCAGAGACACGGCCAAGGTAAGGAAGGCTGAAACCCCACCGCCACTGAACAAGACAGAGAAGTACAAGATGTTCAGTGCTCACAGACATGGCCAAGGTAAGGAAGGCTGAAACCCCACCACCACTGAGCAAGACACAGAAGTACAAGGTGTTCAGTGCTCAGAGACACAGCCAAGGTAAGGAAGGCTGAGACCCCACCACCACTGAGCAAGGCACAGAAGTACAAGATGTTCAGTGCTCACAGACATGGCCAAGGTAAGGAAGGCTGAAACCCCACCACCACTGAACAAGACACAGAAGTACACGGTGTTCAGTGCTCAGAGACATGGCCAAGGTAAGGAAGGCTGAAACCCCACCACCACTGAACAAGTCACAGAAGTACAAGATGTTCAGTGCTCACAGATATGGCCAAGGTAAGGAAGGCTGAAACACCACCACTACTGAACAAGTCACAGAAGTACAATGTGTTCAGTGCTCAGAGACACGGCCAAGATAAGGATGGCTGAAACCCCACCACCACCACTGAACAAGACACAGAAGGTGTTCAGTGCTCAGAGACACAGCCAAGGTAAGGAAGGGTGAAACCCCACCATCTATGAACAAGACACAGAAGTACAAGGTGTTCAGTGCTCAGAGACACGGCCAAGATAAGGAAGGCTGAAACCCCACCACCACTGAACAAGACACAGAAGTACAAGACATTCAGTGCTCACAGACATGGCCAAGCTAAGGAAGGCTGAAACCCCACCACCACTGAACAAGACACAGAAGTTCAATGTGTTCAGTGCTCACAGACGTGGCCAAGGAAAGGAAGGCTGAAACCCCACCACCACTGAACAAGTCACAGAAGTACAATGTGTTCAGTGCTCAGAGACACGGCCAAGATAAGGAAGGCTGAAACCCCACCACCACTGAACAAGACACAGAAGTACAAGATGTCCAGTGCTCACAGATATGGCCAAGGTAAGGAAGGCTGAAACCCCACCACCACTGAACAAGTCACAGAAGTACAATGTGTTCAGTGCTCAGAGACACGGCCAAGATAAGGAAGGCTGAAACCCCACTACCACCACTGAACATGTCACAGAAGTACAACGTGTTCAGTTCTCACACACATGGTCAAGGTAAGGAAGGCTGAAATCCCACCACCACTGAACAAGACACAGAAGTACAATGTGTTCAGTGCTCACAGACGTGGCCAAGGAAAGGACGGCTGGAACCCCACCACAATGGTCTTTGTGTTTTTTTATCCTGATGAAGGGGTCAGATAGACCTTGAAACGCATTGAATAAACCACCATAATTCTTCATTATATCTGCATTTGTATCATTGTGGCAGAGCGGGTTTTATCCACAAATTATCCTTTACAACGTGACTAAATAGGAATATTTGCATAAAAATTATGATATGGTCAAAATAATCACTTGACTAATAATTCTGAACGCAATCTCTTAACTTTTTTACTCCCTTAGAGCATTTTTCCACTCTCCTACCATCACTTGCATCCCTAATTTTCTACTACAATTACATCATTCTCTATATATCCCTCACACCTTCTGTCCTTAACATTTCCTTCTCTACTTTCCTTCCTCCTATACAGTTAGGGCCAGAAATATTTGGACAGTGACACAAGTTTTGTTATTTTAGCTGTTTACAAAAACATGTTCAGAAATACAATTATATATATAATATGGGCTGAAAGTGCACACTCCCAGCTGCAATATGATAGTTTCCACATCCAAATCGGAGAAAGGGTTTAGGAATCATAGCTCTGTAATGCATAGCGTCCTCTTTTTCAAGGGACCAAAAGTAATTGGACAATGGACTCTAAGGGCTGCAATTAATTCTGAAGGCGTCTCCCTCGTTAACCTGTAATCAGTGAAGTAGTTAAAAGGTCAGGGGTGGATTCCAGGTGTGTGGTTTTACATTTGGAAGCTGTTGCTGTGAGCAGACAACATGCGGTCAAAGGAACTCTCAATTGAGGTGAAGCAGAACATCCTGAGGCTGAAAAAAAAGAAAAAATCCATCAGAGAGATAGCAGACATGCTTGGAGTAGCAAAATCAACAGTTGGGTACATTCTGAGAAAAAAGGAATTGACTGGTGAGCTTGGGAACTCAAAAAGGCCTGGGCGTCCACGGATGACAACAGTGGTGGATGATCACCGCATACTTTATTTGGTGAAGAAGAACCCGTTCACAACATCAACTGAAGTCCAGAACACTCTCAGTGAAGTAAGTGTATCTGTCTCTAAGTCAACAGTAAAGAGAAGACTCCATGACAGTAAATACAAAGGGTTCACATCTAGATGCAAACCATTCATCAATACCAAAAATAGACAGGCCAGAGTTAAATTTGAAGAAAAACACCTCAAGAAGCCAGCTCAGTTCTGGAAAAGTATTCTATGGACAGATGAGACAAAGATCAACCTGTACCAGAATGATGGGAAGAAAAAAGTTTGGAGAAGAAAGGGAACAGCACATGATCCAAGGCACACCACATCCTCTGTAAAACATGGTGGAGGCAACGTGATGGCATGGGCATGCATGGCTTTCAATGGCACTGGGTCACTTGTGTTTATTGATGACATAAGAGCAGACAAGAGTAGCCGGATGAATTCTGAAGTGTACCGGGATATACTTTCAGCCCAGATTCAGCCAAATGCTGCAAAGTTGATTGGACGGCGCTTCAAAGTACAGATGGACAATGACCCCAAGCATACATCCAAAGCTACCCAGGAGTTCATGAGTGCCAAAAAGTGGAACATTCTGCAATGGCCAAGTCAATCTCCAGATCTAAACCCAATTGAGCATGCATTTCACTTTCTCAAATCCAGACTTAAGACGGAAAGACCCACAAACAAGCAAGACCTGAAGGCTGCGGCTGTAAAGGCCTGGCAAAGCATTAAGAAGGAGGAAACCCAGAGTTTGGTGATGTCCATGGGTTCCAGACTTAAGGCAGTGATTGCCTCCAAAGGATTTGCAACAAAATATTGAAAATAAAAATATTTTGTTTGGGTTATGTTTATTTGTCCAATTACTTTTGACCTCCTAAAATGTGGAGTGTTTGTAAAGAAATGTGTACAATTCCTACATTTTCTATCAGATATTTTTGTTCAACCCTTCAAATTAAACGTTACAATCTGCACTTGAATTCTGTTGTAGAGGTTTCATTTCAAATCCAATGTGGTGGCATGCAGAGCCCAACTTGCGAAAATTGTGTCACTGTCCAAATATTTCTGGCCCTAACTGTACTTCATTTCCTTTTTTCTCCCTCCCTCTCTTGTCCTTCTTACCTTCTTTTTTCATTTCCTAACTTCCTTTTCTCCCTCCTTCCTTTCTTCTTCAATCATTTTATATCACTTTCTTCCCTCCTTGACCCCATTATTCTTTTTCTCCAATCCTACCTTTCTTTCTAGCATCTCTTTTTCCCCTCCCTTCCCATTTTTTTTCATATATTATCTTACCCGGTACACATAGAACTCTTCAGCATCACTTAGGGCATTTCCTGGCACAATTTCTTTTAAGGCCATGAGGACTTGTAGACAATCCAAGTATCCATCTTCATCTGTATCCACCTTAAATAAAAGTATAGTCCTACATAAATTCTCAAATCATCAATGGTGCATTCACATACATTTTGTCCATCTGCTTTGTATTGTAAAACGTGACCTATTCAGCAGCAGTATTGTGATTAAACAGTAGACGGAATCCCTTGTCTCAAATTTAGATATTGCAAAGTTCAGGAACTGACTTTATATCCCTTTTTGCTATATCAGGAATAGTGTTGCTGTTTTATATAAGCAAAAGGAGAATCTGAAGAATCTTGAACGCTACATTGGAAATGACTGGACGTGACATATAATAAATTCTAATATGATGTTTGGAGGTAGACTTTTATTATCTATTCGTAACCAATACAACATTCTCAGAAGTGTCAGTGGACATAAAACGTCCCTCATGAGTTGACATTTGCATAATACTTTTCCTAGTTGAGTTTATGAAGCTTGTTTTGGATCAATAAAGAAGATTTTATCCGTTTATGGTAAGCGCAGCCATCTTCACTTTTTTTTAATTGGACTTTCTGTTACTTTTATACATGGCTGAGTATTGCAGGTTTCTTCTCTTGGGTTTCACCTGTGCATAGAACATTGCATTTAAAGGAGGCCAAGCAATTTTTCTACGTTTCTAACATTATCTGAAAAAAAAGGTACTTCTTCTAGAAAAAAATTCTGTCTGAGTAAAGTAAGGAGTAATCGTTGCTGCTCATTTTTTGTAACCTAGTCTCTTTATTCAAAAACATTAGTTTTTTTATTGACACAGGTGCAGAATGTCACAGGCGCTTTCAGTGCAACCAGCTCTGGGCAGTCTACTATTACAGAAAATTAATACTCCTGAAGTGAGAAATTAGTTAAGTAGACGAGACAAAAAAATTAAACATGATATGTAATGATCTGAGTATAGCAGTAAAAGTCTTTACCACAACTTCCATAAAATTGAAGAAAAAAGTGGTTTTGCTATAATTTTACACAAATCTGGGCCCTGATTCAGTTCATATACACTGGTCAAAAAAATAAAGGGAACACTAAAATCCCACATCCTAGATATCACTGGTTGAAATATTCCTGTTGTAAATCTTTATTCACTACATAGTGGAATGTGTAGAGAACAATAAAATCTAAAAATTATCAACGTAAATCACAACTAATATGCCACGGAGGTCTGGAGTTGGAATGATGTCCAAAATCAAAGTGGAAAATGAAGTTACAGGCTGATCCAACTTCAGTGGAAATGCCTCAAGACAAGGAAATGATGCTCTGTAGTATGTGTGGCCTCCACATGCCTGTATAACCTCCCTACAATGCCTGGGCATGCTCCTGATGAGGCAGTGGATGGTCTCCTGAGGGACCTCCTCCCAGACCTGGACTAATGCATCCGCCAACTCCTGGACAGTCTGTGGTGGATGGTGCGAGACATGATGTCCCAGATGTGTTCATTTGGATTCAGGTCTGGAGAATGGGCCGGCCAGTCCATAGCTTGAATGTCTTCATCTTGAGGGAAATGCTGACACACTTGGGCCACATGAGGTGTACATTGTCCTGCATTAGGCGGAACCCAGGGCCAACTGCAGCAGCATATGGTCTCACAAGGGGTCTGAGGATCTCATCTCGGTACCTAATGGCAGTCAGGCTACCTCTGGCGAGCACATGGAGGGCTGTGCAGCCTCCAAAGAAATGCCACCCCACACCATTACTGACCTACTGCCAAACTGGTCATGCTGAAGGACGTTGCAGGTAGGGCAGCAGATCACTCTCCACGGCGTCTCCAGACTCTGTCATGTCTATCACATGTGCTTAGTGTGAATCTTCTTTCATCTGTGAAGAGCACAGGGCACCAGTGGCGAATTTGCCAATCCTGGTGTTCTGTAGCAAATGCCAAACATCCTGCATGGTACTGGGCTGTGAGCACAACCCCCATCTGTGGACGTCGGGCACTTAGACCATCCTCATGGAGTCGGTTTCTAACTGTTTGTGCAGACACATGCACATTTGTGGCCTGCTGGAGGTCATTTTGCAGGGCTCTGGCAGTGCTCCTCCTGTTCCTCCTTGCACAAAGGCTGAGGTAGCGGTCCTGCTGCTGGGTTGTTGCCCTCCTATGGCCCCATCCATGTTTCCTGGTGTACTGGCCTTTCTCCTGGTAGCGCCTCCAGCCTCTGGACACTACGAGGACAGACTCAGCAAACCTTCTTGCCACAGCTCGCATTGATGTGCCATCCTGGATGAGCTGCACTACCTGAGCCACTTGTGAGGGTTGTAGAGTCCGTCTCATGTGACTAAGAATGTGAAAGCACAACCAACATTCAAAAGTGACCAAAACATCAGCCAGAAAATATTGGTACTGAGATGTGGTCTGTGGTCCCCACCTGCAGAACCACTCCTTTATTGTCTTGATAATTGCCAATAATTTCCATCTGTTGTCTATTCCATTTGCACAACAACATGTGAAATTGGTTGTCAAACAGTGTTGCTTCCTAAGTTGACAGTTTGATTTCACAGAAGTTTGATTTAGGCCGGGATCACACACAGCGAGATATGGCCGAGTCTTGCAGGTTAAAACCAAGCTCTGGCACCGGCACTCCAGAGCGGAGCGTGCGGCCGCATAGCAACACATGGAGCCGCACGCTCGCCTCCGGAGTGCCGGCGCCAGAGTTTGTTTTTAACCTGCGAGACTCGGCCATCACACGCTGTAGTGTGACTGCGGCCTTACTCGCGTTATATTCTGTTGTTTAAGTGTTCCCTTTATTTTTTTGAACAGTGTATATTAATGGAAGAGTAATCACCATTTAAATGTTTTCTTAAATTAATAGCATACATAAAAAAAAAAAAGCTCAGTAATGTGAAGGAAAGTCTTCAATAAATACAGATTTTACAGTTGTTACCTATGAATTGACAGTGAAAGTTCAATCCTGGAGGTAAAATAAGCAGATTTCTCTGATGAGATATATCACAAAGTTGCTTCCTTACATGTGTACTATTGATTTATTAAATACAAATTTAAATGATGGTCATTCTTTAAGGGGAGGAGTCCAGTAATAATTTTGCTACATCTTTGCAAGACAACCATATGCCTCTTAATGATTGGCTATGAGACATAAACTAACCCATTCCATCATTGATGTGTTTAAGGGCTTGTCAGATGACTGTAATAGTCAAACAAGTGCTATCTATCATTTTGATAGATATCACTCATCCCCATGTTAGTCTATGGGGCTGTGCATATGTCTGTTTTTTCCCTCAGACAGAGTCTGTCCAAGGAAAAAATCGATTCAGATCATGAGAGCCATGCAAGTCAATGAGTGAGTGGAAACCATCAGACTGCACACGGATGACATCTGAGTGAAGTCCGATTTCAATGGAGAAGATGAATATTTCTTTTTATCCATCTTCTCGTCCAAGGGACTCAGATCCCAATGTGATCACACTCGTTCCAGACTCAAAGTTTGCTCAGAGTGTGATTTGCATAATCAAACCGATTTTCTTGGATGAGAAACCATACGGCGTTCTGCACGTAGCCTAAGTTCTCCGAGCCTATTAGTTCAAACAGTGCTGTTTTGCCACCTTTGCATGAGAAATCAACGATTTATCGAAACAGCAATCTGCTTAGAATTGCCTGAATTCCTTACAGGTATTTGTGTCAGATTTGGATTACTACTATTGCACCTCAATGTGAATGAATGGGATTTTGTTTTTCTTTATGGATGTTATAATATAATATTGGAGACCCTAACAATACCAGAGAAAAATCATCATTAGGCTTCATAAAAGTAAAATTTCACTCGAAATAATACATTTCGAATCTGACAACTGCATTGAAACATAATGCCTTCTATCAATATATAGTAAGTGTATTACCATAATTTAATTGGAGAAGGTTATTAAAGAGGGGGTGAGATAACCCTACTGTTTGAGCACAGCTATTGTGTATTACATTCAGACTAATCAAATTGCAGATTCCGAGAGGACTGTATTAGTCATCCCCACTCCTTTTAATTTGTTTAATGGCCTCTTCTTTTTCCTCTGTGTGTTCTAAATGGATGTACATCGCTCAGGCTCACGACATGTAAATAAAGAATGGATTGGGGAACGGTTCTACAAAAAGAATAAAGCGTGCCTCCATTCTAAAGTTACATTTGATGTTGGAGTAATTCATGGGACGTGTACCACAAGCAGCGGCGCTTATTATTTCTGCTTAACTGTCTACAGACATAGGAGGAGTGCAGGGGGAGGGGAGAAAAGAGGAAAGAAAAGGAGACCGAATTTACACTTACCGCTTCAAAAGCCCTTTTATACTCAGCCAACTTCTTCTGGCTGAAGATGCAGTATTTTGCCAAAAAGTCGACTAAAAAAAAAAAGGACAAAAAGTATGCAATAACCAATGAAGGCAGCCCCTTTTTCACTTGTATTTGGTCTTACATAAAGACATCATTTTGCATTACAGAGTTCATTATAAGGACAGCAATTCAAACTGTAATAGGGAATTACTGCCCCTTTTGGGCACAAGTTTGGTTTAGGTTTGTAAGGAAGACTTTTCACCTGGCGGAGGGCACCGAGTCAGTTTAGCTAAAAAGATGCTTAGCATGTAAGACTCATAAAAAGCCATCAGAGGTGCAGAGAGCAGATTTGTTCTACGTCTCCTTTCTGGCCTGCTGTGTTCATGTAAAAACAAAATGTCAACCGTTAGGCTATAAATGCTACGGGTTTAGCCCTTGGGTGACGATTCTTATACTTTTATACCTCTTTTGTGTTATAATGCTAATTAAAAGAAACAGCAAAAGTAGAAATATTCAAATGAATGTTTTTGACAAGTAGGAAAAAAAGGTTAATAAAATTGAACTAGTTAAATGACAATACCGAATAAACACTGTCAGGCCGGACACACACTTGCGAGTGTGAGGCAAGAAACTAGCACGAGTCTCTCTCATCAATTCCCGGCGCTGCCACCAGCACTCGGGACCGGAGCGTTCACCTGCATAGAAATACATGCAGCCGCATGCTCCGGTCCCGAGTGCCAGCGGCACTGCCGGGTATCGCTAGAAAAACGTGATAAAACCATGACAAAACGCATACATTAAGCATCCTATTTATTAGAATGCAATCCGCATATTTTGTGCACATGCTGCGTTTTTTTCCGCGGCGGAATTGCATTCCGGAAAAAAACACCGCATGTTCATTCTTTGTGCGGAATTGCGGGGATTCCGCACACATAGGAATGCAATGATCCGCTTACTTTCTGCATGTGGCTATGCCCACCTTGCGGGAAGAAAGCGGATCGTGTGCAGTTGGTACCCAGGGTGGAGGAGAGGAGACTCTCCTCCAGGCCCTGGGAACCATATAATTGTGAAAACAAAAAGAATTAAAATAAAAAATCATGATATTCTCACCTTCCGGCGTCCCCGGCAGTCTTCCCGCTCCTCGCGATGCTTCCGTTCCCAATAATGCATTGCGAGAATGACCTGTTATGACGTAGCGGTCTCGTGAGACCGCTACATTATCTGGGGTCATTGTCGTTAGGCAATATTGGGAATGGGAGTTTCCAGGAGCATCGCAAGGAGCACTAAGCGTGCGGGGGACGCTGGAAGGTGAGAATATCACGATTTTTTACTGTTTTTATTATTTTTAACATTGCATAGGCAACATCAATAGTAAAAAGTTGGTCACACTTGTCAAGCACTATGTTTGACAAGTGTGACCGACCTGTCAATCAGTTTTCCAAGCAATGCTACAGATCTCTTGGAAAACGCTAGCATTCTGCAAGCTAATTATGCTTGTAAAAGGCTAGTGTTTAGCGGGAAACCGCATGCCAATTCCGCACGCGTTTTTCCCGTACCAAGGAGTTCCGGAATTGCCGCGGAAATTTCTGCGGCAATTCCGGACATGTGCACATAGCCTAACTCTGAAAATTCAATGGATGCAAAAAACCTATGAATGTTATTCTCCGTTTTCCTTACTATTCCCAACATTCACAAAACATTCTGTTGGGCCCCTCAATGATACATTTACCATATATTAGAGCATTACAAAAGCAGCACAGACATATATGACACATATTATAGTACCATGCAATGTCCTATTATACCATCTGCAAAGTCAAAATAATGTCCTCACAGTAGTGAAATGAATAAATCAAACTGGTCAATAAACAGACATAACCTAAGCTAGAAAAAAATAAAAAAATACCCTGCTTAAAAAAAAAATTCTTCATCTTCTGCACTCTGTCAGTCTGTGATAATTGGGCTGCACCCGGATTTCATCCAAATGCGGGCCAATTTCTTCCACAGACTCATTGATTTTGCCAGGCCAAGTGCGATCGAAATATTTTTTTACTTGGACAGACAGAGTCCAAGGAAAAATCTAAATACTGTATGCACGGCCCCACAGAATAACAGTGGTCTGAGTGCGATCCAATATTTTGTCGGATCACACTCGGAACAAAAATACGGTAGTCTAAGCAAGCCCTTAGTTATATAAAGATTTGCCACATCATTTTTTGCAGATATACAATGGATTTAACCCTATGTATAGCAAAAAGTGAAATCCAAGATGTAAAATTATAGCATAAGTTGACATGCTGCAGATCTGAAATCTGCAACGTAGGTCAAGTTTGGCACAGATTGATTGTTTTTTTATTTTTTTATGCAACATTTAAATTAAATTTACCCTTCTTGTAATCTAGAGGGTGGGCCATTTATATAGATACACCTAAATAAAATGGGAATGGTTGGTGACCCAGATCGGCAAGCTGAATTTGCAGAATGGGCAAAACAAAAATTGGAACAGGACCCTCAGTTTACACAGAACATTATGTTCAGTGATGAGGTAAACTTTTTTGGGTGGGTCATTTATATGGATACATCCTAGTTAGTGAAAAGCTGAGGGCACTCACCAGTTTTCAAAGGTCACTTCTTTATTAATATCAACTCCAGATAAAATTCATGGCGGGGGGAGAGGGAGCCGAAGCTCGTGTGAGCAGGGGAGGACGACGGCCATTTCGCGCTGTGCCTGCGCTTCTACGGGTGGATTTTATCTGGAGTTGATATTAATAAAGAAGTGACCTTTGAAAACTGGTGAGTGCCCTCAGCTTTTTTCTAACTAGGATATATGGACAGAAGTTTTTTTTTCCCTGAAGGAGCACCCGATGTTCTGGGTCAGCGGCATGTGGATCAGTTTCATCTAAGTGGCGGACCCTGGGAGCTTTTTGGCATTATTGGATGTGGGACTGTGCCGCTCGCATTTTTGTATCTGTTGCGGAGTATTTATATGGATACACCTAAATAAAATGAGAATGACAGTTTTCTTGCGTAGGCTGTCTTGCATTGAAATCTGCTGCAATGACCCGAGTACTGCATTCACCAGACATCAGCACAATTTCTATCCGCTCCTCACGTGTTAACCTCTGCGACATGTTAATGGCTGTAAACAAAGAGAAACTTGTAAATAACTTATGAAAGAATAAAGTTACGTTAAAACCAAGCACACCATTGTTTTTCTTGTGAAATTCTAATAAGTTTGATGTGTCGCATGACCCATTCCCGATTGGAAAAAATACATTTGGATCCAAAATGGCTGACTTCAAAATGACCGCCATGGTCACCGCCCATCTTGCCATCTTGAAAAATGTTCCCCTCCCATATGCTAATGTTCCACAAACAGGAAGTTGATATCACCAACCATTCCTACTTTATTTAGGTGTATCCATATAAATGGCCCACCCTGTATATACACTATGTGCCTTTATACTGTCGCAGCTTCTGCTAACATTATGAAGCATCATCAATGACGTTTGTTTCAGAGGCTGGGCTCTTCCCTGGTCCTGCTCTATTGAGCATGCATCAGTTGTCAATTGCAACATATGCTCAGTAGGATCTTGTCACTCTGCAATATTCTTTGACAGTGCGCTCCCTCTACGGTTCTGATGAGAAGTGACGAACTGGTAAGAGAGCATGCTGTCAGTTCTCATCACTTGTGGGGACGAGGCTGCTGTCTACTACTTACCAGGTTTTCTACTTTCAATGCTCACTAGCAGTGCACTCCCTCTTGCTCGTCACTTCTCTTTAGAGCCATAGAGGGAGCGCACTGTCAAGGGCCAAGTCTCTGGGTCTGTGAAAAACACATCCAGCACAAGGATGGCATTAGTGTACAGTCTATGTGCTGTACATTTTTAACATTGGAAAGTATAGGTGAAGTTTTGCATTTATCTCTACGTTAAAAACACTGATAACACACAAATAGGAAAACCATGTGTGTATACTGACATCTGAATGAGGCCTTATGAATATTTTCAAAGGGGAAATATTGCCTTCTAGCACACCACAAAATCTGCACTTCTTTAAGATTTGTGAAGTTCACTATTCTAAGACCTTCATATAATTCTGTTAAACGATTGCAATCCTGGCAGGATGACTAAATACCGGTTAATTGAAATGCTTCATGTATTGCTTAGATCTAAAGCATGGATCAAGGCCATTACCAAAATCTAAAGTTTATCATTTGCCAGCTCTCTAACATTGATACTCATGTTTCTTAAACTTGATCACGGCCACGGGTTTGTCACTAGAGGTGAATGCCAAAATACAAATACCGTACTTAATGTGCGAAAAATACCTCCATGTGCCAAATAAATTAGCTGCTAAGAGGCAGGTGCATCAGAAATCTGGTAAGACTGTGTTAGATGTCAAAAACTATACAGGGTAACATGAGCAAGTGGACTGCAGGTGCTACGTTTATATCAGGCATACAAATACTGGAAGAATACAGCACAAAAGGTAGGTGACCGCAAAGCTTTTTCATAATCTACAATAAGGTAGAAAAAAAATGAAAAAGTAAAATTTAAAAAAAAATAAGAAAATAATGTAATGCATGCCATGAAAAATGCTGAGCCTGAAAAGACTGCTGTAAAATCTGATCTTAATGAATGTTCAAAGAAATGCTGTCCTAATGATATAAAAGACAATATTGGTAGTGCAATAAGCTAAAAGGTTTAATTTACTCTTTGCTCACAAGGCGCAATTTTGATGCCTTTTTTATGCTAAAACTAGTATTGAATGTTACACAGATGATATCAAGAACAGGTTGTAGGATTATACATTCACTAGATGGTGGCCCGATTCTAACGCATCAGGTATTCTAGAATATGCATGTCCACGTAGTATACTGCACAGCCCACATAGTATATTGCCCAGCCACATAGTATATTGCCCAGCCACGCAGCATATTGCTTAGTCACATAGTATATTGCACAGTGACGTAGTATATAGCACAGACATGTAGTATACTGCCCAGTCACATAGTATATTGGCCAGCCACGTAGGTAACAGGTTAAAAAAGACTAAAAATAAAAAATAAACATATACTCACCTTCCGAGGGCCCCTTGTAGTCCTGGCGCCTGTGTGCGGTGCACGTGGCAGCTTCCGGTCCCAGGGTTGGTATGAACGCAGGACCTGTGATGATGTCACGGTCACATGACCGTGACGTCATGGCAGGTCCTTCTTGCATAGCATCCTTGGCACCAGAACCTGCCACTTGCACTGCCGAGGACAGCGCGCGACACCGGAGGGTGAGAATAACGTTTTTTTATTATTATTATTATTATTTGCAACATTAGATATTTTTACTATTGATGCTGCATACGCAGCATCAATAGTAAAAAGTTGGTCACACAGAGTTAATAGCTGCGTTAATGGAGTGCGTTACACCACGGTCCATTAACGCAGGCATTAACCCTGTGTGAGGGCTGACTGGAGTATGGAGTGGGCACTGACTGCGGGGAGGAAGGAGCGGCCATTTTGCTGGCAGACTGTGTCCGTCGCTGATTGGTCGTGGCAATGGTCGTGGGCGTTTTGCCACGACCAATCAGCAACTTGGATTTCCATGACAGACAGAGGCCACGACCAATGAATATCCGTGACAGACAGAAGGACAGACAGAAAGATGGAAGTGACCCTTAGACAATTATATAGTAGATGGCTGAAAGTTTTGGCACCCTTGAAATTGTTCAAGAGGGTAAAGTATTTCTCCCAGAAAATGATGGCAATTACCGTATATACTCGGGTATAAGCCGACCCAAGTATAAGCCGACCCCCCTAATTTTGCCACAAAAAAGTGGGAAAACTTATTGACTCGAGTATAAGCCTAGGGTAGGAAATGCAGCAGCTACCGGTGAATTTCAAAAATAAAAATAGATACCAATAAAAGTTAAATTAATTGAGACATCAATTGTGCCATATATAATGCTCCATACTGTTCATTATTGCCCCATAGATGCTCCATTTAAAGCTGTGCCCCATATAATGCTCTGTACCATTCATTATTGCCCCATAAGATGCTCCATATAAAGCTGTGCCCCATAGATAATGCTCTGTACCGTTCATTATTGCCCCAGAGATGTGCCATATAAAGCTGTGCCCCATATATAATGCTCTGTACCGTTCATTATTGCCCCATAGATGTGCCATATAAAGCTGTGCCCCATATATAATGCTCTGTACCATTCATTATTGCCCCATAGATGTGCCATATAAAGCTGTGCCCCATATATAATGCTGCTGATGCTGCTGCAATAAAAAAAAAAGACATACTCACCTCCCTTGCTGCCCTCAGCTCCTCAGTGTCCCGTCTCTCCGCACTGACTGTTCAGGCAGAGGGCGGCGCGCACACTAGTACGTCATCGCACCCTCTGACCTGAACAGTCAGAGCAAGAGGACGGGAAGACGGAGTGGCGCCCGGCGTGTGGAACGCGGACAGGTAAATATGACATACTTACCTGCTCCCGGAGTCCCTGGCTCCTTATCCCGGACAGATGGTCTCCGGGCACTGCAGCCTCTACCTCTCTCAGCGGTCACCATTACCGCTCATTAAAGAAATGAATATGCGGCTCCAGCCCTATGGGAGTGGAGTCCATATTTATAACTTTACTGAGCGGTACCACGTGACCGCTGAACAGGGGAAGAGCTGCAGCACCCGAAGACCATGGGACAGGCAGGGACGGCGCCAGGAGCGCCGGAAGCAGGTAAGTATGCGACAGACCTCTCTCCCCCTCACACACCGACCCTGCCGCCGACCATGACTCGAGTATAAGCCGAGAGGGGCACTTTCAGCCCAAAAATTTGGGCTGAAAATCTCGGCTTACACTTGAGTATATACAGTACATGTTTTGTTAATACACATGTTTATTTCCTTTGTGTGTATTAGTTTTGTATTAGTACAGCACAAGAAACTGAGAAAAAAAAGGCAAATTAGACATAATTTTCCACAAAACCATCAAAATGGACTGGACAAAATTGTTGGCACCCTCAATTAAATATTTGGTTGCACACCCTTTGGAATAAATAACTGCAATCAATCACTTCCTATAACCATCAACAAGCTTCTTACACCTCACCTGGAATTTTGGACCTCTCTTCTTTTATAACTGTTTTAGGTCTCTCATATTTGAAGGGCACCTTCTCCCAACAGCAATTTTATGATCTCTCCACAGGTTTCCAATGGGATTTAGATCGGGACTCATTGCTGGCCACTTAATAACTCTCCATTGCTTTGTTTCCATCCATTTCTGGATGCTTCTTGAAGTATGATTGGGGTCCTGCTGGAAGACCTATGACCTAGAACGCAAACTCAGCTTTCTGACACTGGGAACTACATTGCAACCCAAAATCCTTTGGTAATCTACTGATTTCATGATGCATTGCACACAGTAGGCACTCAGTGGCAGAGACAGCAAAATAACCCCAAAACATCTTTTAACCTCCACTATATTTGGCTGCAGGTAATATGTTCTTTTCTTTGTATACCTCATTCAGTGTTCGGTAAAATGCTTTCCCTGAAGGATTTTGGCTTACTCACGTACATTTTGGTAAACTTCAGTCCAGCTTTTTCATGACTCTGTTTCAGCAATGGGGCCCTCCTGGGTCTCCTGTCATAGTGTTTCATTTCATTCAAAAGTCGAAGGATAGGTTGTTCTGACACTAACGCTCCCTGAACCTGCAAAAACACATCGCTTGAAAGCTTGAAATTCTTTGGAACTTGATTGGAACTTATACACCATCGGACTATCCTACGTTGCAACCTTCCATTAATTTTTTTCAGCCATCTACGTTCAGGGAGATTAGCTAAAGTGCCACAGCTTGTAAACTTTTTGATTATGTTCCTCATCATAAACAAAGCAACTTCAAGATCTCTGGAGATGAACATGTAACCTTGAGATTGTTGATATTTTTCAACAATTTTGGCTCTAATGTCCTCAGAAAGTTCTTGTCAACTCTTTCTGTTCTCCATGATTAGTGTGGCACACACAGACACATAATTTATCCAACTTTTCCCCTTTTTATCTGGCTTTAGTTGTGATTTTCATATTGCTCCACACCTGTTACTTGCCACAGATGAGTTTAAATGAGAAACACATGCTTGAAGCAAAGTCATTTACCCACATCTTTTTGAAAAGTGCCAATAATTTTGTCTGGACAATATTTCGGGGTTTATTGTGACATTTTTGTCCAATTTGTATTTTTCTCTTTTTTTCTGTTGTTCAAATACACACAAAGGAAACAATTGAAAACATGTAATTATAATAAATGTCTGGGAGAAATACTTTTTCTGGAACAATTTCAAGGGTGCCAACACTTTCACCCTTGACTGTATAATACCTAAGAGTTTATTCTAGAAGGACTGCATTGGGCAGGCAGCAGAAGATGTTGTATTACACTGTGTTCCAAATTATTATGCAAATTGGATTTAAGTGTCATAAAGATTTAATTGTTTTGTTTTTCAAATAAACTTGTAGATGGTATTGTGTCTCAGGGCTCAATAGATAACTGAAATCAATCTTAAACACATGATAATTAGTTTTCCAGGTGATTATAATTAAAGGAAAACTACTTAAAAATGATGTTCCACATTATTAAGCAGGCCAAAGGTTTCAAGCAATATGAGAAATAAAAAGGATCTCTCTGCTGCTGAAAAGCGTTAAATAGTGCAATGCCTTGGACAAGGTATGAAAAAATTAGATACTTCACAAAACCTTTGTGATCATCATACTGTGAAGAGATTTGTGACTGAAACAGAGCACAGACAGAGTTCATGCAGATAAAGGCATATTGAGGAAGGTTTCTGCCAGACAAATTCATTGGATTAAGAGAGCAGCTGCCAAAATACCATTACAAAGCAGCAAACAGTTATTTGAAGCTGCTGGTGCCTCTGGAGTCCCTCGAACCTCAAGGTGTATGATCCTTCAAAGGCTTGCTGTGGTGCATAAACCTACTATTCGGCCACCCCTAAACAGTGTTCATGAGCAGAAACGGTTGCAGTGGGCCCAGATATTCATGAAGACTAATTTTCAAACAGTCTTGGTAACTGCTGAGTGTCGAGCAACCCTGGATGGTCCAGATGGATGGAGTAGTGGATGGTTGGTGGATGGCCACCATGTCGTAACAAGGCTGCGACGTCAGCAAGGAGGTGGAGAAATCATGTTTTGGGCCAGAATCATGGGGAAACAGCTGGTGGGGCCCTTTAAGGTTCCTGAAGATGTGAAAATGACCTCTGTAAAGTAAATAGCGTTTCTGACTGACAACTTTCTTCCATGGTCTAAAAGCAGAAACGTGCCTTCGGGAGCAAAATCATCTTCATGCATGACAATGCACCATCTCATGCTGCAAAGAATACCTCTGAGTCATTGGCTGCTATGGGCATAAAAGGAGATTAACTCATGGTGTGGACACCATCTTCCCCTGACCTCAACCCTATAGAAAACCTTAGGAGGATCATCCAGCACAAGATCTATGAGGGTGGGAGGCAGTTCACATCAAAACAGCAGCTCTGGAAAGCTATTCTGACTTCATGCAAAGACGTACAAGCAGAAACTTTTCAAAAACTCAAAAATGCAAGAATTGTGAAGGTGATATCAAAGAAGGGTTCCTATGTTAACATGTAACTTGGCCTGTTAGGATGTTTTGGAGTTAGATAGGTTTTTTGTTCAGTGAATGTGACCTCCTAATGCTGCAAATTCCACAAATGAGCATTTTCAGTTCTTCAAAACATATCAAATGTTTAGAAATTCTACTGCGCCTAATAATTTGGAACAGTGCATTTTGAGTTTTTATTCTTTTTGGAGATTATACTGTCATCATTGGAAGGTTTCTTCAATAAAATTCAATGTATACTCTAACGGGTGATGACTTTTATTAGACTGACTGTCATTTGCACCGACCATTTAGGAAAATCCGACAAAAATGTAATCTGCATAATAATTTGGAACATAGTGTAGCTGTGAGAGATTGTTGATTTATGTGTAGTTCCTTTCTATACCATACAATGTGACCTCTTTGGTTTAAGTTCAGTTCTTTCTTTATTTTTCAATGTTGATGATGATGACATAGATAATTGTTGATGTACAGTACAGACCAAAAGTTTGGACACACCTTCTCATTTAAAGATTTTTCTGTATTTTCATGACTATGAAAATTGTACATTCACACTGAAGGCATGAATTAACACATGTGGAATTATATACTTAACAAAAAGTGTGAAACAACTGAAATAATGTCTTATATTCTAGGTTCTTCAAAGTAGCCACCTTTTGCTTTGATGACTGCTTTGCCCACTCTTGGCATTCTCTTGATGAGCTTCAAGAGATAGTCACCGGAAATGGTCTTCCAGCAATCTTGAAGGAGTTCCCAGAGATGCTTAGCTCTTGTTGGCCCTTTTGCCTTCACTCTGCGGTCCAGCTCACCCCAAACCATCTCAATTGGGTTCAGGTCTGGTGACTGTGGAGGTCAGGTCATCTGGCGAAGCACCCCATCACTCTCCTTCTTGGTCAAATAGCCCTTAACACAGCCTGGAGGTGTGTTTGGGGTCATTGTCCTGTTGAAAAATAAATGATGGTCCAACTAAATGCAAACCGGATGGAATAGCATGCCATTTTCTCAGACCAATTACGTTTTCATTTTTTCTCACCAATGGAACTGTTATTATTTTTCTTTTTTACAAGGGATAAGGGCTTCAATGGAATGAGTGTACAATGTGTATCATAGTTGCTTATGTTCTGTTTTTTCCAGGGGACAATGGCTTCAATGGAATAAGCATAAGGTGAGTATAACTGCTTTTTTTTAATTAAGGATTATATTCTGGCTGTGTCCTTTTTACAATCTAACTACTGGGTTAGTAATGGATAACCCTCAACAGAAACAAAGTGAATTGCACCAGAAGGGTATTTCTCTCACTGTCTATCAATGAACGATCCTTATTTTAACTGAATGTGAACAGCAAATTCAACTGGTCTTTGGTGCTCAGCAATGGAAAAACATGTCCATGATGAGAATAGTAAAGAAAATTGCAGCACTCATCATGTTGAAGTAAATCTCAAAAATCCTTTTATTTCACCTGTGTGGTAAAAACATAAAATTGGATATGCAGGCTAAGAAGGCATGCAGGGAATGAAGGAGTGGACAACAGCCATTTCACGTATAATCGCTTCAACGGGTCCTGGATAGGCGTTTTATAGACATCTCTCCATTACTAACCTGTGGGCTTGATGTCAGCAGCCGTAAAACATCTGATATCAACCCCACAAATATTACCCCACTTTTCACTGCACCAGGGCAAGTGGGAAGAGCCAGACAAAGCACCAGAATTGATGAGCCTTTTCTGGGGCAGCTGCTAGCTACTATTTTTAGGATTGCAGGAGACAATATCCATGGCCCCTTACCAGCCTGAGAATATCAGCTCCCTGCTGTCTGCTTTTGCTTGGTTGATTGGCAATAAATTTAGTACTCTCTCATCATCTGATGTCTATGCCCGGAGGTAAATTTTTACCGCTGGTCACAGCTGTTGGCTCAAACTGTGATGAAAGTGTGGCAAACAACGAATGTTGTTTGAGATCCAGGTTCGGGTTTGGGTACTATTCAGGTACTCAAACTGAACTTTTTTTTAGATGTAGAGCCAAACACGCCAGACCCAAACATCCACGAGTTTGCTCATCACTAGTGCTGAGCTGTAGGTTCCATTGATATAATTCAAGATATACAGTTAGGGCCAGAAATATTTGGACAGTGACACAATTTTCGCGAGTTGGGCTCTGCATGCCACCACATTGGATTTGAAATGAAACCTCTACAACAGAATTCAAGTGCAGATTGTAACGTTTAATTTGAAGGGTTGAACAAAAATATCTGATAGAAAATGTAGTAATTGTACACATTTCTTTACAAACACTCCACATTTTAGGAGGTCAAAAGTAATTGGACAAATAAACATAACCCAAACAAAATATTTTTATTTTCAATATTTTGTTGCAAATCCTTTGGAGGCAATCACTGCCTTAAGTCTGGAACCCTTGGACATCACCAAACGCTGGGTTTCCTCCTTCTTAATGCTTTGCCAGGCCTTTACAGCCGCAGCCTTCAGGTCTTGCTTGTTTGTGGGTCTTTCCGTCTTAAGTCTGGATTTGAGCAAGTGAAATGCATGCTCAATTGGGTTTAGATCTGGAGATTGACTTGGCCATTGCAGAATGTTCCACTTTTTGGCACTCATGAACTCCTGGGTAGCTTTGGATGTATGCTTGGGGTCATTGTTCATCTGTACTATGAAGCGCCGTCCAATCAACTTTGCAGCATTTGGCTGAATCTGGGCTGAAAGTATATCCTGGTACACTTCAGAATTCATCCGGCTACTCTTGTCTGCTCTTATGTCATCAATAAACACAAGTGACCCAGTGCCATTGAAAGCCATGCATGCCCATGCCATCACGTTGCCTCCACCATGTTTTACAGAGGATGTGGTGTGCCTTGGATCATGTGCCGTTCCCTTTCTTCTCCAAACTTTTTTCTTCCCATCATTCTGGTACAGGTTGATCTTTGTCTCATCTGTCCATAGAATACTTTTCCAGAACTGAGCTGGCTTCTTGAGGTGTTTTTCTGCAAATTTAACTCTGGCCTGTCTATTTTTGGTATTGATGAATGGTTTGCATCTAGATGTGAACCCTTTGTATTTACTGTCATGGAGTCTTCTCTTTACTGTTGACTTAGAGACAGATACACCTACTTCACTGAGAGTGTTCTGGACTTCAGTTGATGTTGTGAACGGGTTCTTCTTCACCAAATTAAGTATGCGGCGATCATCCACCACTGTTGTCATCCGTGGACGCCCAGGCCTTTTTGAGTTCCCAAGCTCACCAGTCAATTCCTTTTTTCTCAGAATGTACCCAACTGTTGATTTTGTTACTCCAAGCATGTCTGCTATCTCTCTGATGGTTTTTTTCTTTTTTTTCAGCCTCAGGATGTTCTGCTTCACCTCAATTGAGAGTTCCTTTGACCGCATGTTGTCTGCTCACAGCAACAGCTTCCAAATGCAAAACCACACACCTGGAATCCACCCCTGACCTTTTAACTACTTCATTGATTACAGGTTAACGAGGGAGACGCCTTCAGAGTTAATTGCAGCCCTTAGAGTCCATTGTCCAATTACTTTTGGTCCCTTGAAAAAGAGGACGCTATGCATTACAGAGCTATGATTCCTAAACCCTTTCTCCGATTTGGATGTGGAAACTATCATATTGCAGCTGGGAGTGTGCACTTTCAGCCCATATTATATATATAATTGTATTTCTGAACATGTTTTTGTAAACAGCTAAAATAACAAAACTTGTGTCACTGTCCAAATATTTCTGGCCCTAACTGTAATTCAAGATATTGATCACTTTTTATTTGATGTTTTGAGGAACTGCAGTGATTGAAAAATCACATATCTGCCATTTTGATTTTATTTTGTTTTCAGTGTTCAATGTATGTTTTAAATAATTATATATTTCAATAGATCGGTGATAGCAATTATGTTTATTATTATATTTTTAAATTAATTAATTAATTTCAAAATTGGGTGAAAAGGGGGAAGGATTTCAGCTCAAATTGTCTAATAGATTTTTAATTTCTTTATTTTGTAGCTCTTATATTGTACTGACATTTAATCAGACCCCAAGCTGTCATGGTAACACGTTTCCCACGCAATCGCATATAGTTGGGATGGTGGTTGCTGGTGAACTTGCACAATGGTAATCACGCTATTTAAATGCCAATCTCATCCACTGAAATTTAAATGAACAGCTGTGAATGTGTCTAGCTCCAATCGCTGCTGTGATAGGCAGTTTCCAGCTATGCATTAGACCTTCTTCACACATCCGGAACGTGTGTTCATGTGAAAATCCCACAGACATGTCCTTTTTTTCAAGCACCGAGTATGAAATGCATGCCTCACACTTGCACACTAACGACTAGGGTTGAGCGAAACGGGTCGTTCATTTTCAAAAGTCGCCGACTTTTGGCAAAGTCGGGTTTCATGAAACCCGATCCGACCCCTGTGCGGGGTCGGCCAAGCGGTACGCGACTTTCGCGCCAAAGTCGCGTTTCAATGACGCGAAAAGCGCCATTTCTCAGCCAATGAAGGTAAACGCAGAGTGTGGGCAGCGTGATGACATAGGTCCTGGTCCCCACCATCTTAGAGAAGGGCATTGCAGTGATTGGCTTGCTGTCTGCGGCGTCACAGGGGCTATAAAGGGGAGTTCCCGCCGACCGCCATGTTACTGCTGCTGATCTGAGCTTAGGGAGAGGTTGCTGCCGCTTCGTCAGAAGCAGGGATAGCGTTAGGCAGGGTCCATTAACCACCAAACCGCTTGTGCTGTAGCGATTTCCACTGCCCAACACCACCTTCGGTGTGCAGGGACAGTGGAAGCTACATTTTTTTTTTTCCCCCTCAGCGCTGTAGCTCATTGGGCTGCCATAGAAGGCTCCCTGATAGCTGCATTGCTGTGTGTACGCCGCTGTGCAAACCAACTGCTTTTTTCAAAGCACAAATCCTGTTGTTCCTTCCTTTCTGCACAGCTATCTTTTTGGTTTGTACACACTTTTTATTTAATTTGTGCATCAGTCCACTCCTTATTGCTGCCTGCCATACCTGGCTGAGATTACTGCAGGGAGATAGTAATTGAAGGACACTCCCTGTTTTTTTTTTTTTATTTGTGGGAGATTAAGATTGACATTTCTGCTAGAGTGCCATCCCTGTCTGTGTCATCTCTCACTCAGTGGGCCATAGAAAGCCTATTTATTTTTTTGTTTGATTTGGGTTATAAAATCTACCTGAAAAAATCACTACATCAATCAGTGGGAGAAAAATATTGGCCTCAGGGCTTGTGTGCCACTCTTGACTCCTGTGTGCATCATCACTCACTCAGTGGGCCATAGAAAGCCTATTTATTTTTTTGCTTGATTTTGGTTCTAAAATCTACCTGAAAAAATCACTACATCAATCAGTGGGAGAAAAATATTGGCCTTAGGGCTTGTGTGCCACTCCTGACTCCTGTGTGCATCATCACTCACTCAGTGGGCCATAGAAAGCCCATTTTTTTTTTTTTTTGCTTTATTTGGGTTCTAAATTCTACCTGAAGAAATCAATAAATCAATCAGTGGGAGATTAATATTGGCCTTTGGGCTTGTGTGCCAGTCCTAAGCGTGCCATCTCTCTCTCTCAGATAGTGGGCCATAGAAAGCCTATTTATTTATTTTTTTTTATTGGGTTTATAAATTTTCCCTGGAAAAAAAAAAAAAAGTGGGAGATTAATATTGGCCTCTGGGCTTGTGTGCCAGTCCTGAGCGTGCCATCTCTCTCACAAATAGTGGGCCATAGAAAGCCTATTTATTTATTTTTTTTTGGTTTTATAAATTCTCCCTTACAAAAAAAAAGGGAGATTAATATTGGCCTTTGGGCTTGTGTGCCAGTCCTAAGCGTGCCATCTCTCTCTGTCTCTCAGATAGTGGGCCATAGAAAGCCTATTTATTATTTTTTTTATTGGGTTTATAAATTTTCCCTGGAACAAAAAAAAAAAAGTGGGAGATAAATATTGGCCTCTGGGCTTGTGTGCCACTCCTGACTCCTGTGTGCGTCATCTCTCACTCAGTGGGCCATAGAAAGCCTTTTTTTGTTTTATTTGTTTTCTAAATTCTCCCTGAAAAAATCATTTTATTTTCTTTGGTTTCTAAATTCTTCCTGAAAAAATCATTTTATTCTATTTTTTTTTTCCTAAAGTCTCCCTGAAAAAAAAAAAAACAAAAAAAACAAATCAGTGGGAGATTAATATTGCCCTTTCTGCTTGTGTGCCAGTCTTGACTCCTGGGTGTGCCATCTCTCTCTCTCTCTCCAATTGTGGGCCATAGAAAGCCTATTATTTTTTTAGCTTGATTTGGGTTCCAAAATCTACCTGAAAAAATCACTACATCAATCAGTGGGAGATAAATATTGGCCTCTGGGCTTGTGTGCCACTCCTGACTCCTGTGTGCGTCATCTCTCACTCAGTGGGCCATAGAAAGCCTTTTTTTGTTTTATTTGTTTTCTAAATTCTCCCTGAAAAAATCATTTTATTTTATTTGGTTTCTAAATTCTTCCTGAAAAAATCATTTTATTCTATTTTTTTTTTCCTAAAGTCTCCTGAAAAAAAAACAAAAAAAAACAAATCAGTGGGAGATTAATATTGCCCTTTCTGCTTGTGTGCCAGTCTTGACTCCTGGGTGTGCCATCTCTCTCTCTCTCTCCAATTGTGGGCCATAGAAAGCCTATTATTTTTTTAGCTTGATTTGGGTTCCAAAATCTACCTGAAAAAATCACTACATCAATCAGTGGGAGATAAATATTGGCCTCTGGGCTTGTGTGCCACTCCTGACTCCTGTGTGCGTCATCTCTCACTCAGTGGGCCATAGAAAGCCTTTTTTTGTTTTATTTGTTTTCTAAATTCTCCCTGAAAAAATCATTTTATTTTATTTGGTTTCTAAATTCTTCCTGAAAAAATCATTTTATTCTATTTTTTTTTTTCCTAAAGTCTCCCTGAAAAAAAACCAAAAAAAAAACCAAATCAGTGGGAGATTAATATTGCCCTTTCTGCTTGTGTGCCAGTCTTGACTCCTGGGTGTGCCATCTCTCTCTCTCTCTCTCTACAATTGTGGGCCATAGAAAGCCTATTATTTTTTTTAGCTTGATTTGGGTTCCAAAATCTACCAGAAAAAATCACTACATCAATCAGTGGGAGATAAATATTGGCCTCTGGGCTTGTGTGCCACTCCTGACTCCTGTGTGCGTCATCTCTCACTCAGTGGGCCATAGAAAGCCTTTTTTTGTTTTATTTGTTTTCTAAATTCTCCCTGAAAAAATCATTTTATTTTCTTTGGTTTCTAAATTCTTCCTGAAAAAATCATTTTATTCTATTTTTTTTTTTTCCTAAAGTCTCCCTGAAAAAAAAAAAACAAATCAGTGGGAGATTAATATTGCCCTTTCTGCTTGTGTGCCAGTCTTGACTCCTGGGTGTGCCATCTCTCTCTCTCTCTCCAATTGTGGGCCATAGAAAGCCTATTATTTTTTTAGCTTGATTTGGGTTCCAAAATCTACCTGAAAAAATCACTACATCAATCAGTGGGAGATAAATATTGGCCTCTGGGCTTGTGTGCCACTCCTGACTCCTGTGTGCGTCATCTCTCACTCAGTGGGCCATAGAAAGCCTTTTTTTGTTTTATTTGTTTTCTAAATTCTCCCTGAAAAAATCATTTTATTTTATTTGGTTTCTAAATTCTTCCTGAAAAAATCATTTTATTCTATTTTTTTCTTCCTAAAGTCTCCCTGAAAAAAAAAAAAAAAAAAACAAATCAGTGGGAGATTAATATTGCCCTTTCTGCTTGTGTGCCAGTCTTGACTCCTGGGTGTGCCATCTCTCTCTCTCTCTCTCTCTCCAATTGTGGGCCATAGAAAGCCTATTATTTTTTTTAGCTTGATTTGGGTTCCAAAATCTACCTGAAAAAATCACTACATCAATCAGTGGGAGATAAATATTGGCCTCTGGGCTTGTGTGCCACTCCTGACTCCTGTGTGCGTCATCTCTCACTCAGTGGGCCATAGAAAGCCTTTTTTTGTTTTATTTGTTTTCTAAATTCTCCCTGAAAAAATCATTTTATTTTCTTTGGTTTCTAAATTCTTCCTGAAAAAATCATTTTATTCTATTTTTTTTTTTCCTAAAGTCTCCCTGAAAAAAAAAAAAAAATCAAATCAGTGGGAGATTAATATTTACATTTGTGCTTCAGTGACAGTCCTGCGTGTGTGGCATCTCTCTCATTTGTTGCCACCAACAACAGAGTGTGTAACATTGTGCCTGATTTTCGTTGTGGTCTCACTCACCTGTAAAGGGGTAGCTAAATCATACTGAAGTTATAGCTCACCGTGTAATTTGTGTGACAGCAACAAATACCGTTAGTTTGTTTACGTTTTTAAAACAATGAGGAAGTATGGTGGAAGAGGTCGTGGCCGGGGGCGTTCATTGTCAGCTGGTAATGAGGGTAGTGGTAGTGGTGGAGCATTAGCTGGTCGTGGGAAAAAAAATATTGCACCTAAGTCTGGAGCTGTGGAGCCAGGTTCGTCGTCTGGCTACACAAGGCCTCGAACGCTCCCTTTTCTGGGAGTAGGAAAACCGCTTTTAAAGCCGGAGCAGCAAGAGCAAGTTTTGGCTTATCTTGCTGACTCAGCCTCTAGCTCTTTTGCCTCCTCTCGTGAAACTGGTAAATGTCAAAGCAGCGCGTCGTTAGTGGATGTTCACGGTCAGGGACAAGTCGCTTCCTTGTCCTCTTCAGCAAAAACAACAACAGAGAAGAATGCAGCAGGCGACACAACGGGTTACTCCATGGAGCTCTTTACACATACCGTCCCTGGCTTAGAAAGTGAAGCAGTTAACAGTCCATGCCCATTACAAGTTGAATCTGACATGGAGTGCACTGATGCACAGCCACAGCCAGACTACTATGCTGGTCCTTTGACTCAGACCACAACATTGCCCTCGCAGGGTGCTGATCAAGAATCAGACCCTGATGAGACTATGTTGCCCCATCACGAACGCTATACCACCGACCGACACGGTGACACAGACGAAGTTGCACACGAGCTAAAAGAAGAGGTAATAGATGACCCAGTTCTTGACCCCGATTGGCAGCCATTGGGGGAACAGGGTGCAGGCGGCAGCAGTTCTGAAGCGGAGGAGGAGGGGCCGCAGCAGGCATCAACATCGCAACAGGTTCCATCTGCCGGGCCCGTATCTTGCCCAAAACGCGTGGCAAAGCTAAAACCTGTTGGAGGACAGCGTGGCCATCCGGTTAAAGCTCAGTCTGCAATGCCTGAAAAGGTATCCGATGCTAGAAAGAATGCAGTCTGGCATTTTTTTAAACAACATCCAATTGATCAGCGCAAAGTCATCTGTCAAAAATGTTCAACTACCTTAAGCAGAGGACAGAATCTGAAAAGTCTCAATACAAGTTGCATGCATAGACATTTAACCACCATGCATTTGCAAGCCTGGACTAACTACCAAACGTCCCTTAAGGTTGTAGCACCCTAGGCCAATGAAGCTAGTCAGCAACGCAACATCCCTTCCGGCAGTGTAGGGCCACCATTTTCCGCACCCCCTGCAGTATCTGTGCAGGTTTCTTTGCCAGGCCAAAGCCGTCAGGGTCAGGGAATCACCAGTTTCGTAGTAGGAAACACTGCATCTAGGGCACCGGTGGCAACAATACCATCTCCCACCGTCTCTCAGTCTGCCATGTCCACCGGCACCCCCGCTAGTTCCACGATCTCCAGCTCTCCAGTCCAGCTCACCCTACATGAGACTATGGTTAGAAAAAGGAAGTACTTAGCCTTGCATCCGCGTACACAGGGTTTGAACGCACACATAGCTAGACTAATCTCGTTAGAGATGATGCCCTACCGGTTAGTTGAAAGCGAAGCTTTCAAAGCCCTGATGGACTACGCTGTACCACGCTACGAGCTACCCAGTCGACACTTTTTTCCAGAAAAGCCATTCCAGCCCTCCACCAGCATGTTAAAGAGCGCATCGTCCATGCACTCAGGCAATCTGTGAGCACAAAGGTGCACCTGACAACAGATGCATGGACCAGTAGGCATGGCCAGGGACGTTACGTGTCCATCACGGCACACTGGGTAAATGTGGTGGATGCAGGGTCCACAGGGGACAGCAAGTTTAGGACAGTTCTGCCTAGCCCACGGTCTAGGAAACAATTGGCTGTAGCCGTTCGCACCCCCTCCTCCTCCTCTTCGTCCTCCTGCAGAAGCGAGAGCTCGTCCACAGACCGCAGTCGCACAACCACTCCATCCACAGCTGCCACTGTTGCACACCAGGTCTCCCATTATGGGGCAGCTACTGGCAAACGTCAGCAGGCTGTATTGGCTATGAAGTGTTTGGGCGACAACAGACACACCGCGGAAGTTCTGTCCGAGTTCTTGCAGAAAGAAACGCAGTCGTGGCTGGGCACTGTAGATCTTGAGGCAGGCAAGGTAGTGAGTGATAACGGAAGGAATTTCATGGCTGCCATCTCCCTTTCCCAACTGAAACACATTCCTTGCCTGGCTCACACCTTAAACCTGGTGGTGCAGTGCTTCCTGAAAAGTTATCCGGGGTTATCCGACCTGCTCCTCAAAGTGCGTGGACTTTGCTCACATATCCGCCGTTCGCCCGTACACTCCAGCCGTATGCAGACCTATCAGCGTTCTTTGAACCTTCCCCAGCATCGCCTAATCATAGACGTTGCAACAAGGTGGAACTCAACACTGCACATGCTTCAGAGACTGTGTGAACAGAGGCGGGCTGTTATGTTTTTGTGGGAGGATACACATACACGGGCAGGCAGTAGGATGGCAGACATGGAGTTGTCAGGTGTGCAGTGGTCGAAGATTCAAGACATGTGTCAAGTCCTTCAGTGTTTTGAGGAATGCACACGGCTGGTTAGTGCAGACAACGCCATAATAAGCATGAGCATCCCCCTAATGCGTCTGCTGATGCAAAGTTTGACGCACATAAAGGATCAGGCGTCTGCAGCTGAGGAAGAGGAAAGCCTTGATGACAGTCAGCCATTGTCTGGCCAGGGCAGTGTACAGGACGAGGTAGCGGGCGAAGAGGAGGAGGAGGACGAGGAGGATGATGGGGATGATTATATTTTTAATAAGGAAGCTTTTCCGGGGCCACTGGAAATTGGTGGCGCGGCAAGGCCGGGTTCTGGTTTTTTGAGGGACACAAGTGACGTTGATTTGCCTGAAACTGCCCCTCAACCAAGCACAACCGCAGATTTGAGAACTGGAACTTTGGCCCACATGGCGGATTATGCCTTACGTATCCTCAAAAGGGACACACGCATAACTAAAATGATGAATGATGACGATTA
The DNA here is from genome assembly GCF_032444005.1 of Ranitomeya imitator. NCBI lineage: Eukaryota > Metazoa > Chordata > Amphibia > Anura > Dendrobatidae > Ranitomeya > Ranitomeya imitator. The sequence continues at coordinate 198,462,899 of NC_091285.1, read as the reverse complement.
CTGGTTGGCCTGCCTCCTTGATCCTCGCTATAAAGGCAAATTGCAAAATATAATGCCACATGAGAACTTGGAACTAATATTAGCAACCAAACAATCAACTCTTGTTGACCGTTTGCTTCTGGCATTCCCTGCACACAGCGCCCATGATCGTTCTCACACGAGCTGCAGGGGCCAGCAGACCAGAGGAGTTAGAGGGGCAGAAATCAGAAGTGGCGTTGGCCAGAGGGGTTTTCTGACCAGGTTGTGGAGTGATTTTGCTATGACCGCAGACAGGACAGGTACTGCAGCATCAATTCAAAGTGACAGGAGACAACATTTGTCCAGTATGGTTACAAACTATTTTTCATCCCTTATCGATGTTCTCCCTCAACCGTCATTCCCATTTGATTACTGGGCATCAAAATTAGACACCTGGCCAGAATTGGCAGAATATGCATTGCAGGAGCTTGCTTGCCCGGCAGCTAGTGTCCTATCAGAAAGAGTATTCAGTGCTGCAGGTTCAATACTAACAGAAAAAAGGACTCGTCTGGCTACCCAAAATGTAGATGATCTAACCTTCATTAAAATGAACCACAACTGGATTTCGAAATCTTTTGCCCCACCTTGCCCGGCTGACACCTAGCTTTCCTATGAAAAGGTCTTGCCTGTGGACTATTCTGAATGCCTTTTCCAATCTCGTAATTTTCTGCACCTGATTGTCCAGCATACGACATGTTTACACCTCACTAAATGGCCAAACTCCCCACACGGGGCCGTGGTATCGACACTTGGCGACAGCACCCGTGAGAGTGCAGTTTGTCTGAAGAGGTGGGTGAGCCCGCTTTTGGTCGACGGCACTGCCACTGGGTCCCTCCTAGTACAATAAAGTGTCTCTGGCGGTGGTGGTGCGCACCCAACGTCAGACACACCGTTGTAATATGAGGGGCCCTGGGCCTGTACCGCCGGCCACAAGACAGTTTCCCCCCACCCCAGCTCAAACAGTGCTCTACCACTTGCAAAATTATCTCACAGCTCCACCAATGTTTAGTCTATGCGCTGACATCCTTCAATGCCTGCCACTGACAATACCATTGTATTGACATTTTTGTTATGTTAGGCCTTCGATGCCTGTCTGTGGTCACTCCTTCCACTAGGCCTCCACTGACCACACCACTGCTGCCCGTGTACCCCTGGAACCAATTTAATATTGCCTACAGCCATGTGTTATTATTTTAGGCCTTCGATGCCTGTCTGTGGTCACTCCTTTCACTAGGCCTCCACTGACCACACCACTGCTGCCCGTGTACCCCTGGAACCAATTTAAAATTGCCTACAGCCATGTGTTATTATTTTAGGCCTTCGATGCCTGTCTGCGGTCACTCCTTCCACTAGGCCTCCACTGACCACACCACTGCTGCCCGTGTACCCCTGGAACCAATTTAAAATTGCCTACAGCCATGTGTTATTATTTTAGGCCTTCGATGCCTGTCTGCGGTCACTCCTTCCACTAGGCCTCCACTGACCACACCACTGCTGCCCGTGTACCCCTGGAACCAATTTAAAATTGCCTACAGCCAGCCCAATTTTTTTATTTTAGGCCTTCGATGCCTGTCTGCGGTCCATTCTTTCAACTACTACTACACTGACCAGGGCACTGCTGCCCATGTACCCCTGGAACCAATTTAAAATTGCCTACAGCCATGTGTTATTATTTTAGGCCTTCGATGCCTGTCTGTGGTCACTCCTTCCACTAGGCCTCCACTGACCACACCACTGCTGCCCGTGTACCCCTGGAACCAATTTAAAATTGCCTACAGCCATGTGTTATTATTTTAGGCCTTCGATGCCTGTCTGCGGTCACTCCTTCCACTAGGCCTCCACTGACCACACCACTGCTGCCCGTGTACCCCTGTAACCAATTTAGAATTGCCTACAGCCATGTGTTATTATTTTAGGCCTTCGATGCCTGTCTGCGGTCACTCCTTCCACTAGGCCTCCACTGACCAGGGCACTGCTGCCCGTGTACCCCTGGAACCAATTTAAAATTGCCTACAGCCATGTGTTATTATTTTAGGCCTTCGATGCCTGTCTGCGGTCACTCCTTCCACTAGGCCTCCACTGACCACACCACTGCTGCCCGTGTACCCCTGGAACCAATTTAAAATTGCCTACAGCCATGTGTTATTATTTTAGGCCTTCGATGCCTGTCTGCGGTCACTCCTTCCACTAGGCCTCCACTGACCACACCACTGCTGCCCGTGTACCCCTGGAACCAATTTAAAATTGCCTACAGCCAGCCCAATTTTTTTATTTTAGGCCTTCGATGCCTGTCTGCGGTCCATTCTTTCAACTACTACTACACTGACCAGGGCACTGCTGCCCGTGTACCCCTGGAACCAATTTAAAATTGCCTACAGCCATGTGTTATTATTTTAGGCCTTCGATGCCTGTCTGTGGTCACTCCTTCCACTAGGCCTCCACTGACCACACCACTGCTGCCCGTGTACCCCTGGAACCAATTTAAAATTGCCTACAGCCATGTGTTATTATTTTAGGCCTTCGATGCCTGTCTGCGGTCACTCCTTCCAGTAGGCCTCCACTGACCACACCACTGCTGCCCGTGTACCCCTGGAACCAATTTAAAATTGCCTACAGCCATGTGTTATTATTTTAGGCCTTCGATGCCTGTCTGCGGTCACTCCTTCCACTAGGCCTCCACTGACCACACCACTGCTGCCCGTGTACCCCTGGAACCAATTTAAAATTGCCTACAGCCAGCCCAATTTTTTTATTTTAGGCCTTCGATGCCTGTCTGCGGTCCATTCTTTCAACTACTACTACACTGACCAGGGCACTGCTGCCCGTGTACCCCTGGAACCAATTTAAAATTGCCTACAGCCATGTGTTATTATTTTAGGCCTTCGATGCCTGTCTGTGGTCACTCCTTCCACTAGGCCTCCACTGACCACACCACTGCTGCCCGTGTACCCCTGGAACCAATTTAAAATTGCCTACAGCCATGTGTTATTATTTTAGGCCTTCGATGCCTGTCTGCGGTCACTCCTTCCACTAGGCCTCCACTGACCACACCACTGCTGCCCGTGTACCCCTGGAACCAATTTAAAATTGCCTACAGCCATGTGTTATTATTTTAGGCCTTCGATGCCTGTCTGCGGTCACTCCTTCCACTAGGCCTCCACTGACCACACCACTGCTGCCCGTGTACCCCTGGAACCAATTTAAAATTGCCTACAGCCATGTGTTATTATTTTAGGCCTTCGATGCCTGTCTGCGGTCACTCCTTCCACTAGGCCTCCACTGACCACACCACTGCTGCCCGTGTACCCCTGGAACCAATTTAAAATTGCCTACAGCCAGCCCAATTTTTTTATTTTAGGCCTTCGATGCCTGTCTGCGGTCCATTCTTTCAACTACTACTACACTGACCAGGGCACTGCTGCCCGTGTACCCCTGGAACCAATTTAAAATTGCCTACAGCCATGTGTTATTATTTTAGGCCTTCGATGCCTGTCTGTGGTCACTCCTTCCACAAGGCCTCCACTGACCACACCACTGCTGCCCGTGTACCCCTGGAACCAATTTAAAATTGCCTACAGCCATGTGTTATTATTTTAGGCCTTCGATGCCTGTCTGCGGTCACTCCTTCCACTAGGCCTCCACTGACCACACCACTGCTGCCCGTGTACCCCTGGAACCAATTTAAAATTGCCTACAGCCAGCCCAATTTTTTTATTTTAGGCCTTCGATGCCTGTCTGCGGTCCATTCTTTCAACTACTACTACACTGACCAGGGCACTGCTGCCCGTGTACCCCTGGAACCAATTTAAAATTGCCTACAGCCATGTGTTATTATTTTAGGCCTTCGATGCCTGTCTGTGGTCACTCCTTCCACTAGGCCTCCACTGACCACACCACTGCTGCCCGTGTACCCCTGGAACCAATTTAAAATTGCCTACAGCCATGTGTTATTATTTTAGGCCTTCGATGCCTGTCTGCGGTCACTCCTTCCACTAGGCCTCCACTGACCACACCACTGCTGCCCGTGTACCCCTGGAACCAATTTAAAATTGCCTACAGCCATGTGTTATTATTTTAGGCCTTCGATGCCTGTCTGCGGTCACTCCTTCCACTAGGCCTCCACTGACCACACCACAGCTGCCCGTGTACCCCTGGAACCAATTTAAAATTGCCTACAGCCAGCCCAATTTTTTTATTTTAGGCCTTCGATGCCTGTCTGCGGTCCATTCTTTCAACTACTACTACACTGACCAGGGCACTGCTGCTCGTGTACCCCTGGAACCAATTTAAAATTGCCTACAGCCATGTGTTATTATTTTAGGCCTTCGATGCCTGTCTGTGGTCACTCCTTCCACTAGGCCTCCACTGACCACACCACTGCTGCCCGTGTACCCCTGGAACCAATTTAAAATTGCCTACAGCCATGTGTTATTATTTTAGGCCTTCGATGCCTGTCTGCGGTCACTCCTTCCACTAGGCCTCCACTGACCACACCACTGCTGCCCGTGTACCCCTGGAACCAATTTAAAATTGCCTACAGCCATGTGTTATTATTTTAGGCCTTCGATGCCTGTCTGCGGTCACTCCTTCCACTAGGCCTCCACTGACCACACCACTGCTGCCCGTGTACCCCTGGAACCAATTTAAAATTGCCTACAGCCATGTGTTATTATTTTAGGCCTTCGATGCCTGTCTGCGGTCACTCCTTCCACTAGGCCTCCACTGACCACACCACTGCTGCCCGTGTACCCCTGGAACCAATTTAAAATTGCCTACAGCCATGTGTTATTATTTTAGGCCTTCGATGCCTGTCTGCGGTCACTCCTTCCACTAGGCCTCCACTGACCACACCACTGCTGCCCGTGTACCCCTGGAACCAATTTAAAATTGCCTACAGCCAGCCCAATTTTTTTATTTTAGGCCTTCGATGCCTGTCTGCGGTCCATTCTTTCAACTACTACTACACTGACCAGGGCACTGCTGCCCGTGTACCCCTGGAACCAATTTAAAATTGCCTACAGCCATGTGTTATTATTTTAGGCCTTCGATGCCTGTCTGTGGTCACTCCTTCCACTAGGCCTCCACTGACCACACCACTGCTGCCCGTGTACCCCTGGAACCAATTTAAAATTGCCTACAGCCATGTGTTATTATTTTAGGCCTTCGATGCCTGTCTGCGGTCACTCCTTCCACTAGGCCTCCACTGACCACACCACTGCTGCCCGTGTACCCCTGGAACCAATTTAAAATTGCCTACAGCCAGCCCAATTTTTTTATTTTAGGCCTTCGATGCCTGTCTGCGGTCCATTCTTTCAACTACTACTACACTGACCAGGGCACTGCTGCCCGTGTACCCCTGGAACCAATTTAAAATTGCCTACAGCCATGTGTTATTATTTTAGGCCTTCGATGCCTGTCTGTGGTCACTCCTTCCACTAGGCCTCCACTGACCACACCACTGCTGCCCGTGTACCCCTGGAACCAATTTAAAATTGCCTACAGCCATGTGTTATTATTTTAGGCCTTCGATGCCTGTCTGCGGTCACTCCTTCCACTAGGCCTCCACTGACCACACCACTGCTGCCCTTGTACCCCTGGAACCAATTTAAAATTGCCTACAGCCATGTGTTATTATTTTAGGCCTTCGATGCCTGTCTGCGGTCACTCTTTCCACTAGGCCTCCACTGACCACACCATTGCTGCCCGTGTACCCCTGGAACCAATTTAAAATTGCCTACAGCCATGTGTTATTATTTTAGGCCTTCGATGCCTGTCTGCGGTCACTCCTTCCACTAGGCCTCCACTGACCACACCACTGCTGCCCGTGTACCCTTGGAACCAATTTAAAATTGCCTACAGCCAGCCCAATTTTTTTATTTTAGGCCTTCGATGCCTGTCTGCGGTCCATTCTTTCAACTACTACTACACTGACCAGGGCAATGCTGCCCGTGTACCCCTGGAACCAATTTAAAATTGCCTACAGCCATGTGTTATTATTTTAGGCCTTCGATGCCTGTCTGTGGTCACTCCTTCCACTAGGCCTCCACTGACCACACCACTGCTGCCCGTGTACCCCTGGAACCAATTTAAAATTGCCTACAGCCATGTGTTATTATTTTAGGCCTTCGATGCCTGTCTGCGGTCACTCCTTCCACTAGGCCTCCACTGACCACACCACTGCTGCCCGTGTACCCCTGGAACCAATTTAAAATTGCCTACAGCCATGTGTTATTATTTTAGGCCTTCGATGCCTGTCTGCGGTCACTCCTTCCACTAGGCCTCCACTGACCACACCACTGCTGCCCGTGTACCCCTGGAACCAATTTAAAATTGCCTACAGCCATGTGTTATTATTTTAGGCCTTCGATGCCTGTCTGCGGTCACTCCTTCCACTAGGCCTCCACTGACCACACCACTGCTGCCCGTGTACCCCTGGAACCAATTTAAAATTGCCTACAGCCATGTGTTATTATTTTAGGCCTTCGATGCCTGTCTGCGGTCACTCCTTCCACTAGGCCTCCACTGACCACACCACTGCTGCCCGTGTACCCCTGGAACCAATTTAAAATTGCCTACAGCCATGTGTTATTATTTTAGGCCTTCGATGCCTGTCTGTGGTCACTCCTTCCACTAGGCCTCCACTGACCACACCACTGCTGCCCGTGTACCCCTGGAACCAATTTAAAATTGCCTACAGCCAGCCCAATTTTTTTATTTTAGGCCTTCGATGCCTGTCTGCAGTCCATTCTTTCAACTACTACTACACTGACCAGGGCACTGCTGCCCGTGTACCCCTGGAACCAATTTAAAATTGCCTACAGCCATGTGTTATTATTTTAGGCCTTCGATGCCTGTCTGCGGTCACTCCTTCCACTAGGCCTCCACTGACCACACCACTGCTGCCCGTGTACCCCTGGAACCAATTTAAAATTGCCTACAGCCATGTGTTATTATTTTAGGCCTTCGATGCCTGTCTGCTGTCACTCCTTCCACTAGGCCTCCACTGACCACACCACTGCTGCCCGTGTACCCCTGGAACCAATTTAAAATTGCCTACAGCCATGTGTTATTATTTTAGGCCTTCGATGCCTGTCTGCGGTCACTCCTTCCACTAGGCCTCCACTGACCACACCACTGCTGCCCGTGTACCCCTGGAACCAATTTAAAATTGCCTACAGCCATGTGTTATTATTTTAGGCCTTCGATGCCTGTCTGCGGTCACTCCTTCCACTAGGCCTCCACTGACCACACCACTGCTGCCCGTGTACCCCTGGAACCAATTTAAAATTGCCTTCAGCCAGCCCAATTTTTTTATTTTAGGCCTTCGATGCCTGTCTGCGGTCCATTCTTTCAACTACTACTACACTGACCAGGGCACTGCTGCCCATGTACCCCTGGAACCAATTTAAAATTGCCTACAGCCATGTGTTATTATTTTAGGCCTTCGATGCCTGTCTGTGGTCACTCCTTCCACTAGGCCTCCACTGACCACATCACTGCTGCCCGTGTACCCATGGAACCAATTTAAAATTGCCTACAGCCATGTGTTATTATTTTAGGCCTTCGATGCCTGTCTGCGGTCACTCCTTCCACTAGGCCTCCCCTGACCACACCACTGCTGCCCGTGTACCCCTGGAACCAATTTAAAATTGCCTACAGCCAGCCCAATTTTTTTATTTTAGGCCTTCGATGCCTGTCTGCGGTCCATTCTTTCAACTACTACTACACTGACCAGGGCACTGCTGCCCGTGTACCCCTGGAACCAATTTAAAATTGCCTACAGCCATGTGTTATTATTTTAGGCCTTCGATGCCTGTCTGTGGTCACTCCTTCCACTAGGCCTCCACTGACCACACCACTGCTGCCCGTGTACCCCTGGAACCAATTTAAAATTGCCTACAGCCATGTGTTATTATTTTAGGCCTTCGATGCCTGTCTGCGGTCACTCCTTCCACTAGGCCTCCACTGACCACACCACTGCTGCCCGTGTACCCCTGGAACCAATTTAAAATTGCCTACAGCCAGCCCAATTTTTTTATTTTAGGCCTTCGATGCCTGTCTGCGGTCCATTCTTTCAACTACTACTACACTGACCAGGGCACTGCTGCCCGTGTACCCCTGGAACCAATTTAAAATTGCCTACAGCCATGTGTTATTATTTTAGGCCTTCGATGCCTGTCTGTGGTCACTCCTTCCACTAGGCCTCCACTGACCACACCACTGCTGCCCGTGTATCCCTGGAACCAATTTAAAATTGCCTACAGCCATGTGTTATTATTTTAGGCCTTCGATGCCTGTCTGCGGTCACTCCTTCCACTAGGCCTCCACTGACCACACCACTGCTGCCCGTGTACCCCTGGAATCAATTTAAAATTGCCTACAGCCAGCCCAATTTTTTTATTTTAGGCCTTCGATGCCTGTCTGCGGTCCATTCTTTCAACTACTACTACACTGACCAGGGCACTGCTGCCCGTGTACCCCTGGAACCAATTTAAAATTGCCTACAGCCATGTGTTATTATTTTAGGCCTTCGATGCCTGTCTGTGGTCACTCCTTCCACTAGGCCTCCACTGACCACACCACTGCTGCCCGTGTACCCCTGGAACCAATTTAAAATTGCCTACAGCCATGTGTTATTATTTTAGGCCTTCGATGCCTGTCTGCGGTCACTCCTTCCACTAGGCCTCCACTGACCACACCACTGCTGCCCGTGTACCCCTGGAGCCAATTTAAAATTGCCTACAGCCAGCCCAATTTTTTTATTTTAGGCCTTCGATGCCTGTCTGCGGTCCATTCTTTCAACTACTACTACACTGACCAGGGCACTGCTGCCCGTGTACCCCTGGAACCAATTTAAAATTGCCTACAGCCATGTGTTATTATTTTAGGCCTTCGATGCCTGTCTGTGGTCACTCCTTCCACTAGGCCTCCACTGACCACACCACTGCTGCCCGTGTACCCCTGGAACCAATTTAAAATTGCCTACAGCCATGTGTTATTATTTTAGGCCTTCGATGCCTGTCTGCGGTCACTCCTTCCACTAGGCCTCCACTGACCACACCACTGCTGCCCGTGTACCCCTGGAACCAATTTAAAATTGCCTAGAGCCATGTGTTATTATTTTAGGCCTTCGATGCCTGTCTGCGGTCACTCCTTCCATTAGGCCTCCACTGACCACACCACTGCTGCCCGTGTACCCCTGGAACCAATTTAAAATTGCCTACAGCCATGTGTTATTATTTTAGGCCTTCGATGCCTGTCTGCGGTCACTCCTTCCACTAGGCCTCCACTGACCACACCACTGCTGCCCGTGTACCCCTGGAACCAATTTAAAATTGCCTACAGCCAGCCCAATTTTTTTATTTTAGGCCTTCGATGCCTGTCTGCGGTCCATTCTTTCAACTACTACTACACTGACCAGGGCACTGCTGCCCGTGTACCCCTGGAACCAATTTAAAATTGCCTACAGCCATGTGTTATTATTTTAGGCCTTCGATGCCTGTCTGTGGTCACTCCTTCCACTAGGCCTCCACTGACCACACCACTGCTGCCCGTGTACCCCTGGAACCAATTTAAAATTGCCTACAGCCATGTGTTATTATTTTAGGCCTTCGATGCCTGTCTGCGGTCACTCCTTCCACTAGGCCTCCACTGACCACACCACTGCTGCCCGTGTACCCCTGGAACCAATTTAAAATTGCCTACAGCCAGCCCAATTTTTTTATTTTAGGCCTTCGATGCCTGTCTGCGGTCCATTCTTTCAACTACTAGTACACTGACCAGGGCACTGCTGCCCGTGTACCCCTGGAACCAATTTAAAATTGCCTACAGCCATGTGTTATTATTTTAGGCCTTCGATGCCTGTCTGTGGTCACTCCTTCCACTAGGCCTCCACTGACCACACCACTGCTGCCCGTGTACCCCTGGAACCAATTTAAAATTGCCTACAGCCATGTGTTATTATTTTAGGCCTTCGATGCCTGTCTGCGGTCACTCCTTCCACTAGGCCTCCACTGACCACACCACTGCTGCCCGTGTACCCCTGGAACCAATTTAAAATTGCCTACAGCCAGCCCAATTTTTTTATTTTAGGCCTTCGATGCCTGTCTGCGGTCCATTCTTTCAACTACTACTACACTGACCAGGGCACTGCTGCCCGTGTACCCCTGGAACCAATTTAAAATTGCCTACAGCCATGTGTTATTATTTTAGGCCTTCGATGCCTGTCTGCGGTCACTCCTTCCACTAGGCCTCCACTGACCACACCACTGCTGCCCGTGTACCCCTGGAACCAATTTAAAATTGCCTACAGCCATGTGTTATTATTTTAGGCCTTCGATGACTGTCTGCGGTCACTCCTTCCACTAGGCCTCCACTGACCACACCACTGCTGCCCGTGTACCCCTGGAACCAATTTAAAATTGCCTACAGCCATGTGTTATTATTTTAGGCCTTCGATGCCTGTCTGCGGTCACTCCTTCCACTAGGCCTCCACTGACCACACCACTGCTGCCCGTGTACCCCTGGAACCAATTTAAAATTGCCTACAGCCAGCCCAATTTTTTTATTTTAGGCCTTCGATGCCTGTCTGCGGTCCATTCTTTCAACTACTACTACACTGACCAGGGCACTGCTGCCCGTGTACCCCTGGAACCAATTTAAAATTGCCTACAGCCATGTGTTATTATTTTAGGCCTTCGATGCCTGTCTGTGGTCACTCCTTCCACTAGGCCTCCACTGACCACACCACTGCTGCCCGTGTATCCCTGGAACCAATTTAAAATTGCCTACAGCCATGTGTTATTATTTTAGGCCTTCGATGCCTGTCTGCGGTCACTCCTTCCACTAGGCCTCCACTGACCACACCACTGCTGCCCGTGTACCCCTGGAATCAATTTAAAATTGCCTACAGCCAGCCCAATTTTTTTATTTTAGGCCTTCGATGCCTGTCTGCGGTCCATTCTTTCAACTACTACTACACTGACCAGGGCACTGCTGCCCGTGTACCCCTGGAACCAATTTAAAATTGCCTACAGCCATGTGTTATTATTTTAGGCCTTCGATGCCTGTCTGTGGTCACTCCTTCCACTAGGCCTCCACTGACCACACCACTGCTGCCCGTGTACCCCTGGAACCAATTTAAAATTGCCTACAGCCATGTGTTATTATTTTAGGCCTTCGATGCCTGTCTGCGGTCACTCCTTCCACTAGGCCTCCACTGACCACACCACTGCTGCCCGTGTACCCCTGGAGCCAATTTAAAATTGCCTACAGCCAGCCCAATTTTTTTATTTTAGGCCTTCGATGCCTGTCTGCGGTCCATTCTTTCAACTACTACTACACTGACCAGGGCACTGCTGCCCGTGTACCCCTGGAACCAATTTAAAATTGCCTACAGCCATGTGTTATTATTTTAGGCCTTCGATGCCTGTCTGTGGTCACTCCTTCCACTAGGCCTCCACTGACCACACCACTGCTGCCCGTGTACCCCTGGAACCAATTTAAAATTGCCTACAGCCATGTGTTATTATTTTAGGCCTTCGATGCCTGTCTGCGGTCACTCCTTCCACTAGGCCTCCACTGACCACACCACTGCTGCCCGTGTACCCCTGGAACCAATTTAAAATTGCCTACAGCCATGTGTTATTATTTTAGGCCTTCGATGCCTGTCTGCGGTCACTCCTTCCATTAGGCCTCCACTGACCACACCACTGCTGCCCGTGTACCCCTGGAACCAATTTAAAATTGCCTACAGCCATGTGTTATTATTTTAGGCCTTCGATGCCTGTCTGCGGTCACTCCTTCCACTAGGCCTCCACTGACCACACCACTGCTGCCCGTGTACCCCTGGAACCAATTTAAAATTGCCTACAGCCAGCCCAATTTTTTTATTTTAGGCCTTCGATGCCTGTCTGCGGTCCATTCTTTCAACTACTACTACACTGACCAGGGCACTGCTGCCCGTGTACCCCTGGAACCAATTTAAAATTGCCTACAGCCATGTGTTATTATTTTAGGCCTTCGATGCCTGTCTGTGGTCACTCCTTCCACTAGGCCTCCACTGACCACACCACTGCTGCCCGTGTACCCCTGGAACCAATTTAAAATTGCCTACAGCCATGTGTTATTATTTTAGGCCTTCGATGCCTGTCTGCGGTCACTCCTTCCACTAGGCCTCCACTGACCACACCACTGCTGCCCGTGTACCCCTGGAACCAATTTAAAATTGCCTACAGCCATGTGTTATTATTTTAGGCCTTCGATGCCTGTCTGCGGTCACTCCTTCCACTAGGCCTCCACTGACCACACCACTGCTGCCCGTGTACCCCTGGAACCAATTTAAAATTGCCTACAGCCAGCCCAATTTTTTTATTTTAGGCCTTCGATGCCTGTCTGCGGTCCATTCTTTCAACTACTACTACACTGACCAGGGCACTGCTGCCCGTGTACCCCTGGAACCAATTTAAAATTGCCTACAGCCATGTGTTATTATTTTAGGCCTTCGATGCCTGTCTGTGGTCACTCCTTCCACTAGGCCTCCACTGACCACACCACTGCTGCCCGTGTATCCCTGGAACCAATTTAAAATTGCCTACAGCCATGTGTTATTATTTTAGGCCTTCGATGCCTGTCTGCGGTCACTCCTTCCACTAGGCCTCCACTGACCACACCACTGCTGCCCGTGTACCCCTGGAATCAATTTAAAATTGCCTACAGCCAGCCCAATTTTTTTATTTTAGGCCTTCGATGCCTGTCTGCGGTCCATTCTTTCAACTACTACTACACTGACCAGGGCACTGCTGCCCGTGTACCCCTGGAACCAATTTAAAATTGCCTACAGCCATGTGTTATTATTTTAGGCCTTCGATGCCTGTCTGTGGTCACTCCTTCCACTAGGCCTCCACTGACCACACCACTGCTGCCCGTGTACCCCTGGAACCAATTTAAAATTGCCTACAGCCATGTGTTATTATTTTAGGCCTTCGATGCCTGTCTGCGGTCACTCCTTCCACTAGGCCTCCACTGACCACACCACTGCTGCCCGTGTACCCCTGGAGCCAATTTAAAATTGCCTACAGCCAGCCCAATTTTTTTATTTTAGGCCTTCGATGCCTGTCTGCGGTCCATTCTTTCAACTACTACTACACTGACCAGGGCACTGCTGCCCGTGTACCCCTGGAACCAATTTAAAATTGCCTACAGCCATGTGTTATTATTTTAGGCCTTCGATGCCTGTCTGTGGTCACTCCTTCCACTAGGCCTCCACTGACCACACCACTGCTGCCCGTGTACCCCTGGAACCAATTTAAAATTGCCTACAGCCATGTGTTATTATTTTAGGCCTTCGATGCCTGTCTGCGGTCACTCCTTCCACTAGGCCTCCACTGACCACACCACTGCTGCCCGTGTACCCCTGGAACCAATTTAAAATTGCCTACAGCCATGTGTTATTATTTTAGGCCTTCGATGCCTGTCTGCGGTCACTCCTTCCATTAGGCCTCCACTGACCACACCACTGCTGCCCGTGTACCCCTGGAACCAATTTAAAATTGCCTACAGCCATGTGTTATTATTTTAGGCCTTCGATGCCTGTCTGCGGTCACTCCTTCCACTAGGCCTCCACTGACCACACCACTGCTGCCCGTGTACCCCTGGAACCAATTTAAAATTGCCTACAGCCAGCCCAATTTTTTTATTTTAGGCCTTCGATGCCTGTCTGCGGTCCATTCTTTCAACTACTACTACACTGACCAGGGCACTGCTGCCCGTGTACCCCTGGAACCAATTTAAAATTGCCTACAGCCATGTGTTATTATTTTAGGCCTTCGATGCCTGTCTGTGGTCACTCCTTCCACTAGGCCTCCACTGACCACACCACTGCTGCCCGTGTACCCCTGGAACCAATTTAAAATTGCCTACAGCCATGTGTTATTATTTTAGGCCTTCGATGCCTGTCTGCGGTCACTCCTTCCACTAGGCCTCCACTGACCACACCACTGCTGCCCGTGTACCCCTGGAACCAATTTAAAATTGCCTACAGCCAGCCCAATTTTTTTATTTTAGGCCTTCGATGCCTGTCTGCGGTCCATTCTTTCAACTACTAGTACACTGACCAGGGCACTGCTGCCCGTGTACCCCTGGAACCAATTTAAAATTGCCTACAGCCATGTGTTATTATTTTAGGCCTTCGATGCCTGTCTGTGGTCACTCCTTCCACTAGGCCTCCACTGACCACACCACTGCTGCCCGTGTACCCCTGGAACCAATTTAAAATTGCCTACAGCCATGTGTTATTATTTTAGGCCTTCGATGCCTGTCTGCGGTCACTCCTTCCACTAGGCCTCCACTGACCACACCACTGCTGCCCGTGTACCCCTGGAACCAATTTAAAATTGCCTACAGCCAGCCCAATTTTTTTATTTTAGGCCTTCGATGCCTGTCTGCGGTCCATTCTTTCAACTACTACTACACTGACCAGGGCACTGCTGCCCGTGTACCCCTGGAACCAATTTAAAATTGCCTACAGCCATGTGTTATTATTTTAGGCCTTCGATGCCTGTCTGTGGTCACTCCTTCCACTAGGCCTCCACTGACCACACCACTGCTGCCCGTGTACCCCTGGAACCAATTTAAAATTGCCTACAGCCATGTGTTATTATTTTAGGCCTTCGATGCCTGTCTGCGGTCACTCCTTCCACTAGGCCTCCACTGACCACACCACTGCTGCCCGTGTACCCCTGGAACCAATTTAAAATTGCCTACAGCCATGTGTTATTATTTTAGGCCTTCGATGACTGTCTGCGGTCACTCCTTCCACTAGGCCTCCACTGACCACACCACTGCTGCCCGTGTACCCCTGGAACCAATTTAAAATTGCCTACAGCCATGTGTTATTATTTTAGGCCTTCGATGCCTGTCTGCGGTCACTCCTTCCACTAGGCCTCCACTGACCACACCACTGCTGCCCGTGTACCCCTGGAACCAATTTAAAATTGCCTACAGCCATGTGTTATTATTTTAGGCCTTCGATGCCTGTCTGTGGTCACTCCTTCCACTAGGCCTCCACTGACCACACCACTGCTGCCCGTGTACCCCTGGAACCAATTTAAAATTGCCTACAGCCAGCCCAATTTTTTTATTTTAGGCCTTCGATGCCTGTCTGCGGTCCATTCTTTCAACTACTACTACACTGACCAGGGCACTGCTGCCCGTGTACCCCTGGAACCAATTTAAAATTGCCTACAGCCATGTGTTATTATTTTAGGCCTTCGATGCCTGTCTGTGGTCACTCCTTCCACTAGGCCTCCACTGACCACACCACTGCTGCCCGTGTACCCCTGGAACCAATTTAAAATTGCCTACAGCCATGTGTTATTATTTTAGGCCTTCGATGCCTGTCTGCGGTCACTCCTTCCACTAGGCCTCCACTGACCACACCACTGCTGCCCGTGTACCCCTGGAACCAATTTAAAATTGCCTACAGCCAGCCCAATTTTTTTATTTTAGGCCTTCGATGCCTGTCTGCGGTCCATTCTTTCAACTACTACTACACTGACCAGGGCACTGCTGCCCGTGTACCCCTGGAACCAATTTAAAATTGCCTACAGCCATGTGTTATTATTTTAGGCCTTCGATGCCTGTCTGTGGTCACTCCTTCCACTAGGCCTCCACTGACCACACCACTGCTGCCCGTGTACCCCTGGAACCAATTTAAAATTGCCTACAGCCATGTGTTATTATTTTAGGCCTTCGATGCCTGTCTGCGGTCACTCCTTCCACTAGGCCTCCACTGACCACACCACTGCTGCCCGTGTACCCCTGGAACCAATTTAAAATTGCCTACAGCCAGCCCAATTTTTTTATTTTAGGCCTTCGATGCCTGTCTGCGGTCCATTCTTTCAACTACTACTACACTGACCAGGGCACTGCTGCCCGTGTACCCCTGGAACCAATTTAAAATTGCCTACAGCCATGTGTTATTATTTTAGGCCTTCGATGCCTGTCTGTGGTCACTCCTTCCACTAGGCCTCCACTGACCACACCACTGCTGCCCGTGTACCCCTGGAACCAATTTAAAATTGCCTACAGCCATGTGTTATTATTTTAGGCCTTCGATGCCTGTCTGCGGTCACTCCTTCCACTAGGCCTCCACTGACCACACCACTGCTGCCCGTGTACCCCTGGAACCAATTTAAAATTGCCTACAGCCAGCCCAATTTTTTTATTTTAGGCCTTCGATGCCTGTCTGCGGTCCATTCTTTCAACTACTACTACACTGACCAGGGCACTGCTGCCCGTGTACCCCTGGAACCAATTTAAAATTGCCTACAGCCATGTGTTATTATTTTAGGCCTTCGATGCCTGTCTGTGGTCACTCCTTCCACTAGGCCTCCACTGACCACACCACTGCTGCCCGTGTACCCCTGGAACCAATTTAAAATTGCCTACAGCCATGTGTTATTATTTTAGGCCTTTGATGCCTGTCTGCGGTCACTCCTTCCACTAGGCCTCCACTGACCACACCACTGCTGCCCGTGTACCCCTGGAACCAATTTAAAATTGCCTACAGCCATGTGTTATTATTTTAGGCCTTCGATGCCTGTCTGCGGTCACTCCTTCCACTAGGCCTCCACTGACCACACCACTGCTGCCCGTGTACCCCTGGAACCAATTTAAAATTGCCTACAGCCATGTGTTATTATTTTAGGCCTTCGATGCCTGTCTGCGGTCACTCCTTCCACTAGGCCTCCACTGACCACACCACTGCTGCCCGTGTACCCCTGGAACCAATTTAAAATTGCCTACAGCCAGCCCAATTTTTTTATTTTAGGCCTTCGATGCCTGTCTGCGGTCCATTCTTTCAACTACTACTACACTGACCAGGGCACTGCTGCCCGTGTACCCCTGGAACCAATTTAAAATTGCCTACAGCCATGTGTTATTATTTTAGGCCTTCGATGCCTGTCTGTGGTCACTCCTTCCACTAGGCCTCCACTGACCACACCACTGCTGCCCGTGTACCCCTGGAACCAATTTAAAATTGCCTACAGCCATGTGTTATTATTTTAGGCCTTTGATGCCTGTCTGCGGTCACTCCTTCCACTAGGCCTCCACTGACCACACCACTGCTGCCCGTGTACCCCTGGAACCAATTTAAAATTGCCTACAGCCATGTGTTATTATTTTAGGCCTTCGATGCCTGTCTGCGGTCACTCCTTCCACTAGGCCTCCACTGACCACACCACTGCTGCCCGTGTACCCCTGGAACCAATTTAAAATTGCCTACAGCCATGTGTTATTATTTTAGGCCTTCGATGCCTGTCTGCGGTCACTCCTTCCACTAGGCCTCCACTGACCACACCACTGCTGCCCGTGTACCCCTGGAACCAATTTAAAATTGCCTACAGCCAGCCCAATTTTTTTATTTTAGGCCTTCGATGCCTGTCTGCGGTCCATTCTTTCAACTACTACTACACTGACCAGGGCACTGCTGCCCGTGTACCCCTGGAACCAATTTAAAATTGCCTACAGCCATGTGTTATTATTTTAGGCCTTCGATGCCTGTCTGTGGTCACTCCTTCCACTAGGCCTCCACTGACCACACCACTGCTGCCTGTGTACCCCTGGAACCAATTTAAAATTGCCTACAGCCATGTGTTATTATTTTAGGCCTTCGATGCCTGTCTGCGGTCACTCCTTCCACTAGGCCTCCACTGACCACACCACTGCTGCCCGTGTACCCCTGGAACCAATTTAAAATTGCCTACAGCCAGCCCAATTTTTTTATTTTAGGCCTTCGATGCCTGTCTGCGGTCCATTCTTTCAACTACTACTACACTGACCAGGGCACTGCTGCCCGTGTACCCCTGGAACCAATTTAAAATTGCCTACAGCCATGTGTTATTATTTTAGGCCTTCGATGCCTGTCTGTGGTCACTCCTTCCACTAGGCCTCCACTGACCAGACCACTGCTGCCCGTGTACCCCTGCAACCAATTTAAAATTGCCTACAGCCATGTGTTATTATTTTAGGCCTTCGATGCCTGTCTGCGGTCACTCCTTCCACTAGGCCTCCACTGACCACACCACTGCTGCCCGTGTACCCCTGGAACCAATTTAAAATTGCCTACAGCCAGCCCAATTTTTTTATTTTAGGCCTTCGATGCCTGTCTGCGGTCCATTCTTTCAACTACTACTACACTGACCAGGGCACTGCTGCCCGTGTACCCCTGGAACCAATTTAAAATTGCCTACAGCCATGTGTTATTATTTTAGGCCTTCGATGCCTGTCTGTGGTCACTCCTTCCACTAGGCCTCCACTGACCACACCACTGCTGCCCGTGTACCCCTGGAACCAATTTAAAATTGCCTACAGCCATGTGTTATTATTTTAGGCCTTCGATGCCTGTCTGCGGTCACTCCTTCCACTAGGCCTCCACTGACCACACCACTGCTGCCCGTGTACCCCTGGAACCAATTTAAAATTGCCTACAGCCATGTGTTATTATTTTAGGCCTTCGATGCCTGTCTGCGGTCACTCCTTCCACTAGGCCTCCACTGACCACACTACTGCTGCCCGTGTACCCCTGGAACCAATTTAAAATTGCCTACAGCCATGTGTTATTATTTTAGGCCTTCGATGCCTGTCTGCGGTCACTCCTTCCACTAGGCCTCCACTGACCACACCACTGCTGCCCGTGTACCCCTGGAACCAATTTAAAATTGCCTACAGCCAGCCCAATTTTTTTATTTTAGGCCTTCGATGCCTGTCTGCGGTCCATTCTTTCAACTACTACTACACTGACCAGGGCACTGCTGCCCGTGTACCCCTGGAACCAATTTAAAATTGCCTACAGCCATGTGTTATTATTTTAGGCCTTCGATGCCTGTCTGTGGTCACTCCTTCCACTAGGCCTCCACTGACCACACCACTGCTGCCCGTGTACCCCTGGAACCAATTTAAAATTGCCTACAGCCATGTGTTATTATTTTAGGCCTTCGATGCCTGTCTGCGGTCACTCCTTCCACTAGGCCTCCACTGACCACACCACTGCTGCCCGTGTACCCCTGGAACCAATTTAAAATTGCCTACAGCCAGCCCAATTTTTTTATTTTAGGCCTTCGATGCCTGTCTGCGGTCCATTCTTTCAACTACTACTACACTGACCAGGGCACTGCTGCCCGTGTACCCCTGGAACCAATTTAAAATTGCCTACAGCCATGTGTTATTATTTTAGGCCTTCGATGCCTGTCTGTGGTCACTCCTTCCACTAGGCCTCCACTGACCACACCACTGCTGCCCGTGTACCCCTGGAACCAATTTAAAATTGCCTACAGCCATGTGTTATTATTTTAGGCCTTTGATGCCTGTCTGCGGTCACTCCTTCCACTAGGCCTCCACTGACCACACCACTGCTGCCCGTGTACCCCTGGAACCAATTTAAAATTGCCTACAGCCATGTGTTATTATTTTAGGCCTTCGATGCCTGTCTGCGGTCACTCCTTCCACTAGGCCTCCACTGACCACACCACTGCTGCCCGTGTACCCCTGGAACCAATTTAAAATTGCCTACAGCCATGTGTTATTATTTTAGGCCTTCGATGCCTGTCTGCGGTCACTCCTTCCACTAGGCCTCCACTGACCACACCACTGCTGCCCGTGTACCCCTGGAACCAATTTAAAATTGCCTACAGCCAGCCCAATTTTTTTATTTTAGGCCTTCGATGCCTGTCTGCGGTCCATTCTTTCAACTACTACTACACTGACCAGGGCACTGCTGCCCGTGTACCCCTGGAACCAATTTAAAATTGCCTACAGCCATGTGTTATTATTTTAGGCCTTCGATGCCTGTCTGTGGTCACTCCTTCCACTAGGCCTCCACTGACCACACCACTGCTGCCCGTGTACCCCTGGAACCAATTTAAAATTGCCTACAGCCATGTGTTATTATTTTAGGCCTTCGATGCCTGTCTGCGGTCACTCCTTCCACTAGGCCTCCACTGACCACACCACTGCTGCCCGTGTACCCCTGGAACCAATTTAAAATTGCCTACAGCCAGCCCAATTTTTTATTTTAGGCCTTCGATGCCTGTCTGCGGTCCATTCTTTCAACTACTACTACACTGACCAGGGCACTGCTGCCCGTGTACCCCTGGAACCAATTTAAAATTGCCTACAGCCATGTGTTATTATTTTAGGCCTTCGATGCCTGTCTGTGGTCACTCCTTCCACTAGGCCTCCACTGACCAGACCACTGCTGCCCGTGTACCCCTGCAACCAATTTAAAATTGCCTACAGCCATGTGTTATTATTTTAGGCCTTCGATGCCTGTCTGCGGTCACTCCTTCCACTAGGCCTCCACTGACCACACCACTGCTGCCCGTGTACCCCTGGAACCAATTTAAAATTGCCTACAGCCAGCCCAATTTTTTTATTTTAGGCCTTCGATGCCTGTCTGCGGTCCATTCTTTCAACTACTACTACACTGACCAGGGCACTGCTGCCCGTGTACCCCTGGAACCAATTTAAAATTGCCTACAGCCATGTGTTATTATTTTAGGCCTTCGATGCCTGTCTGCGGTCACTCCTTCCACTAGGCCTCCACTGACCACACCACTGCTGCCCGTGTACCCCTGGAACCAATTTAAAATTGCCTACAGCCATGTGTTATTATTTTAGGCCTTCGATGCCTGTCTGCGGTCACTCCTTCCACTAGGCCTCCACTGACCACACCACTGCTGCCCGTGTACCCCTGGAACCAATTTAAAATTGCCTACAGCCATGTGTTATTATTTTAGGCCTTCGATGCCTGTCTGCGGTCACTCCTTCCACTAGGCCTCCACTGACCACACTACTGCTGCCCGTGTACCCCTGGAACCAATTTAAAATTGCCTACAGCCATGTGTTATTATTTTAGGCCTTCGATGCCTGTCTGCGGTCACTCCTTCCACTAGGCCTCCACTGACCACACCACTGCTGCCCGTGTACCCCTGGAACCAATTTAAAATTGCCTACAGCCAGCCCAATTTTTTTATTTTAGGCCTTCGATGCCTGTCTGCGGTCCATTCTTTCAACTACTACTACACTGACCAGGGCACTGCTGCCCGTGTACCCCTGGAACCAATTTAAAATTGCCTACAGCCATGTGTTATTATTTTAGGCCTTCGATGCCTGTCTGTGGTCACTCCTTCCACTAGGCCTCCACTGACCACACCACTGCTGCCCGTGTACCCCTGGAACCAATTTAAAATTGCCTACAGCCATGTGTTATTATTTTAGGCCTTCGATGCCTGTCTGCGGTCACTCCTTCCACTAGGCCTCCACTGACCACACCACTGCTGCCCGTGTACCCCTGGAACCAATTTAAAATTGCCTACAGCCAGCCCAATTTTTTTATTTTAGGCCTTCGATGCCTGTCTGCGGTCCATTCTTTCAACTACTACTACACTGACCAGGGCACTGCTGCCCGTGTACCCCTGGAACCAATTTAAAATTGCCTACAGCCATGTGTTATTATTTTAGGCCTTCGATGCCTGTCTGTGGTCACTCCTTTCACTAGGCCTCCACTGACCACACCACTGCTGCCCGTGTACCCCTGGAACCAATTTAAAATTGCCTACAGCCATGTGTTATTATTTTAGGCCTTCGATGCCTGTCTGCGGTCACTCCTTCCACTAGGCCTCCACTGACCACACCACTGCTGCCCGTGTACCCCTGGAACCAATTTAAAATTGCCTACAGCCATGTGTTATTATTTTAGGCCTTCGATGCCTGTCTGCGGTCACTCCTTCCACTAGGCCTCCACTGACCACACCACTGCTGCCCGTGTACCCCTGGAACCAATTTAAAATTGCCTACAGCCAGCCCAATTTTTTTATTTTAGGCCTTCGATGCCTGTCTGCGGTCCATTCTTTCAACTACTACTACACTGACCAGGGCACTGCTGCCCGTGTACCCCTGGAACCAATTTAAAATTGCCTACAGCCATGTGTTATTATTTTAGGCCTTCGATGCCTGTCTGCGGTCACTCCTTCCACTAGGCCTCCACTGACCACACCACTGCTGTCCGTGTACCCCTGGAACCAATGTAAAATTTCCTACAGCCATGTGTTATTATTTTAGGCCTTCGATGCCTGTCTGCGGTCACTCCTTCCACTAGGCCTCCACTGACCACACCACTGCTGCCCGTGTACCCCTGTAACCAATTTAAAATTGCCTACAGCCATGTGTTATTATTTTAGGCCTTCGATGCCTGTCTGCGGTCACTCCTTCCACTAGGCCTCCACTGACCACGCCACTGCTGCCCGTGTACCCCTGGAACCAATTTAAAATTGCCTACAGCCATGTGTTATTATTTTAGGCCTTCGATGCCTGTCTGCGGTCACTCCTTCCACTAGGCCTCCACTGACCACACCACTGCTGCCCGTGTACCCCTGGAACCAATTTAAAATTGCCTACAGCCATGTGTTATTTTTTTAGGCCTTCGATGCCTGTCTGCGGTCACTCCTTCCACTAGGCCTTCACTGACCACACCACTGCTGCCCGTGTACCCCTGGAACCAATTTAAAATTGCCTACAGCCAGCCCAATTTTTTTATTTTAGGCCTTCGATGCCTGTCTGCGGTCCATTCTTTCAACTACTACTACACTGACCAGGGCACTGCTGCCCGTGTACCCCTGGAACCAATTTAAAATTGCCTACAGCCATGTGTTATTATTTTAGGCCTTCGATGCCTGTCTGCGGTCACTCCTTCCACTAGGCCTCCACTGACCACACCACTGCTGCCCGTGTACCCCTGGAACCAATTTAAAATTGCCTACAGCCATGTGTTATTATTTTAGGCCTTCGATGCCTGTCTGCGGTCACTCCTTCCACTAGGCCTCCACTGACCACACCACTGCTGCCCGTGTACCCCTGGAACCAATTTAAAATTGCCTACAGCCAGCCCAATTTTTTTATTTTAGGCCTTCGATGCCTGTCTGAGGTCCATTCTTTCAACTACTACTACACTGACCAGGGCACTGCTGCCCGTGTACCCCTGGAACCAATTTAAAATTGCCTACAGCCATGTGTTATTATTTTAGGCCTTCGATGCCTGTCTGTGGTCACTCCTTCCACTAGGCCTCCACTGACCACACCACTGCTGCCCGTGTACCCCTGAAACCAATTTAAAATTGCCTACAGCCATGTGTTATTATTTTAGGCCTTCGATGCCTGTCTGCGGTCACTCCTTCCACTAGGCCTCCACTGACCACACCACTGCTGCCCGTGTACCCCTGGAACCAACATCAGAAAATATAAAAATAAGTATTTTGCTTATAAAAAAGAAAATACTGGAGAGATATCAAATGCAGACATTTTAACATTAAAAACAAACACATACAACAAAAATCTGGTACAGTACTAAAAATGGCCACCAGCTACAATAACTTTCTCCTGCAAGTAGTTAATTGAAAGGTTTTTTCAATTTTAAACACAGATATGGCATCCACCGAGTGTTGTCCTGTCGCGTCTTCTTTATATTATTGCCAAGAAGATGCAAAACAATGAAAATAATAAAATCATTATTTACCAAAAAAATAGAGTAAGTCAAAACCACATTGCAAATAAACATTCATTACAAAGAAGCAGGGCGCGTCCGAGGGTGAGTATATACCTAATAAGAATATAATCACCCTCGGACGCGCCCTGCTTCTTTCCGACAGCCTTCCTTCCTAAGAATCAGCCCTTCCGTGGTGTAGAGAGAGGGTTTGTTACACTCCAAGGTGTTCCCCAGGTTGCCTTTCCTGAGCTTCGATCTTCCGGCTCTCGTTTAGTAGTTGTTGGAAACTACGCTGCATTGGGCCTACAAATTGGGTATGGGGTGTAGAGAGATGGTGTGTTCCACTCCAAGGTGTTCCCCAGGTTGCCTTTCCTGAGCTTCGATCTTCCGGCTCTCGTTTAGTAGTTGTTGGAAACTACGCTGCATTAGGCCTACAAATTGGGTATGGGGTGTAGAGAGATGGTGTGTTCCACTGTAGAGAGATGGTGTGTTCCACTCCAAGGTGTTCCCCAGGTTTCCTCTCCATTGCTTCGATCTTCCGGCTCTCGTTTAGTAGTTGTTGGAAACTACGCTGCATTAGGCCTACAAATTGGGTATGGGGTGTAGAGAGATGGTGTGTTACACTCCAAGGTGTTCCCCAGGTTTCCTCTCCATTGCTTCGATCTTCCGGCTCTCGTTTAGTAGTTGTTAGAAACTACGCTGCATTGGGCCTACAAATTGGGTATGGGGTGTAGAGAGATGGTGTGTTCCACTCCAAGGTGTTCTCCAGATTGCCTTTCCTGAGCTTCGATCTTCCGGCTCTCGTTTAGTAGTTGTTGGAAACTACGCTGCATTAGGCCTACAAATTGGGTATGGGGTGTAGAGAGATGGTGTGTTACACTCCAAGGTGTTCCCCAGGTTTCCTCTCCATTGCTTCGATCTTCCGGCTCTCGTTTAGTAGTTGTTGGAAACTACGCTGCATTAGGCCTACAAATTAGGTATGGGGTGTAGAGAGATGGTGTGTTCCACTGTAGAGAGATGGTGTGTTCCACTCCAAGGTGTTCCCCAGGTTTCCTCGCCAATGCTTCGATCATCATGCTCTCGTTTAGTAGTTGTTGGAAACTACGCTGCATTAGGCCTACAAATTGGGTATGGGGTGTAGAGAGATGGTGTGTTCCACTCCAAGGTGTTCTCCAGGTTGCCTTTCCTGAACTTCTATCTTCAGGCTCTCATTAAATTGTGGTTAAACGGAACAACTGCATTTGGCGTACTAGTTGGTTTGGGGCCTACTATCGGTGTCTGCCGCTCCTTGCTGTTCTCCTGGTTTCCTGTCCTGAAATTCCGTTTTCAGGCGCTCGTTAAGTAGTTGTTAATGTTAGACTGCATTTGGCCTACTAGTTGGGTTGGGGCCTACTATCGGTGTCTGCCACTCCTTGCTGTTCTCCTCCACTGAACAAAGCTGTGCCGCCTGTTTACTACTGTTGCCAATTTTGAACTGCATTTCGACTACTTACTGATTTGGGCCTACTCTCTGTGTCAGCCTCTCATTCCAGTTGTCCTCCACTGCAATGCCCCCTGATTAGTCCTGTGTTACCAATTTTGAACTGCATTTAGCCCACTTTATTCTTTGGGCCTATATCTGTGTTTCCTCCTCATCCTGCCCATTGCCCAGCCAGTGATAGATGAGTCTGCTGGTACATTGACCCATAACGCAACATTTCCCGTGCACGCTACACTGCAAGATTGTGACCCTGCTGAAAGTCAGGTCCCCCTTCCCGCATACCATACCACCTTACACGGGGACAAACAGGAAGGTGCAGATGAAAGTGCAGGTTCCTTCATCAGGTGGGGGGAGGAATACTAGTTGGCGACGTCACTGGCACAGGGCCTCTCATGGTATGCAAAAGTGTTGCTGCCGGTGGGAGGCGCCCCCGCCGTGCAAACACACCGCTGTACTTTGAGGGGCCCTGTGCCAGTGCCAATGCCAACGAGTGGGCCCCCCCTGCTTGCTCAGGTTCACAGCATTTGCAAAGTTGAAATACTTACCTCTCCCTGCTCCACTGCCGTGACGTGGTCCAGATTTCCTGGGCCCACTAATTACTTGAACCAGCCCTACCCACCACAACTTTAGCCAAATGACCCCCAATTTCAAATGCCTTCCAATTATTATAAGGTAAATTACGCTTGACAAGCTTCATTAAGAAGAATGGATGGTTTTGACATTAAAATGGGCACTCTAGGTGTTTTCCTGGCCCCCACTCACTGCCGACTATGCTGCCCCATTGACTTGCATTGGGTTTCGTGTTTCGGTCGATCCCGACTTTACGTCATAATCGGCCGATTTCACTCGACCCGACTTTTGAGATAGTCGGGTTTCGCGAAACCCGGCTCGACTCTAAAAAGGTCAAGGTCGCTCAACTCTACTAACGACACATGGATGACATCCGTGTGTCATCAGTGTGGCACGTACCGGAATGAAAAGCTCAGGAGGCATGCTCTGGTGCCTGGAAAAAAGCAGGATAGTTATAGCTGTTCTCAGGTGCCAGGTGCTGAATTAAACTCATCATTGCCACTTGGTCAATTTTCTGGCAGCTGGGGAAAGCAGTAAAGTTAGTGCTTTT
The DNA here is from genome assembly GCF_032444005.1 of Ranitomeya imitator. Lineage (NCBI taxonomy): Eukaryota > Metazoa > Chordata > Amphibia > Anura > Dendrobatidae > Ranitomeya > Ranitomeya imitator. Next base: position 198,436,739 of record NC_091285.1, on the reverse strand, counting down.
CCCATACACCGGTTGCTTACTACAACTATCACCATCCTCGCCTGGTCTCCCTTGCAAAGTAGGTTGGTTTTTCTTGCAATTTAACCGCACTTGGATGTTTTTCACCATTTTCCAGTTTGTTCCAAAGTAAAATGGATAGCGTCACTCATAAGTACAACTCAAACCTTCATGTAGCTGTCAGTGGAAAAATAAAGTTATAGCCCTTGAAAGAAAGTGAGGAAAGAACCAAAGCGCAAAAGCAAAACATTGCTTGGTCCTTAAGGGGTTAATGGATTAAAATGATTCAAAAAGCTTGCTACCAACAGAAAAAAATTTTCTTCAACTTTTGTCCAAACCATACACTACCAGATCTCCAATACCATGTGCTAGCTGAACCATTGGCCCTCAGACCACATCTGAAAGCTAAGCATCTTTTAAACCATAAATTGAAGTGTGATACAAATAGGTTGGATAAACTATTATGAATACAGGAATAAGAGCGTGGCACATGTTGGCCAAGACTATTAGTAGTGCCTTGCAGTCCTACAAGTCCTACATTCAGACCTCTTCGGGCACCATGGTTCATACATGAAATATCACGTTCTTTCAGAATAATTCAACTCCCAGCTCACTTCCTTTCATCATCTTTGATCCAAGACCATTTCTCAACTCCGTAACTTTATGCAGTCATTAAGGCTCTGAAAGAGAAAAGCCATAGACTCGATGGTGGTTACACTAAGTTGCAACGTAAACTACTTAAAGTAGTATTGGCACCAATCATGCTAAAAAATGTGAAGAACCATGCAACTGGGTACTGGTAAATAGCCTTAATTCCCACTTACCAGAAAGAATCCATGTGGATCAGGCAGGCTTTGTGCTGGGAGGGAAGGGCACTGACATTTCTCTGGAAACAATTGATATCATATCCCATTGCCTTAAGGTACCTTTACACTGAGCGACACTGCAGCAATCCAGACAACGATCCCGATAGCTGCAGCGTCGCTGTTTGGTTGCTGGAGAGCTGTCACACAGACAGCTCTCTGTTATGGACCTGGTGGTTAGGAGCACCCGGAATGACCTGATGGTTAAACTAACACAGGACAAGCTCTGGGAAGTGGGAGCTCTGCTGACCGCAACCCCTAATCCTATCACACACACTAGAATTAGCCGTGGAGCGTACCTAACTCTGCCTAGACGCCTCTTCACAGCCTAAGAGCTAACTAGCCCTAGAGATAGAAAATAAAGCCTACCTTGCCTCAGAGAAATTCCCCAAAGGAAAAGGCAGCCCCCCACATATATTGACTGTGAGTTAAGATGAAAGTCACAAACACAGAAATGAAACAGGTTTCAGCAAAGGAGGCCAGACTTACTAAACAGACTGAGGATAGGAAAGGTATCTATGCGGTCAGCACAAAAACTACAAAAAGACCACGCAGAGTGTGCAAAAAGACCCCCGCACTGACTCACGGTGTGGAGGTGCCACTCTGCATCCCAGAGCTTCCAGCTAGCAAGGCAAAATGATGATAGCAAGCTGGACAAGAAAACAATGAACAAATAATTAACTAGCAGGGACTTAGCTTCTGCTGGAGTAGACAGGTCATCAGAAAGATCCAAGAGCGAACTGAACCAGTACAAGAACATAGACAGCTGGCATGGAGTAACGATCTGAGTGGAGTTAAATAGAGCAGCCAGCCAAAGAATAAACTAAGTCACCTGTGGAAGGAACCTCAGAACCAGCAGCTCCACTCACAGCCACCAGAGGGAGTCCATGGACAGAACTTGCCGAAGTACCATTCATGACCACAGGAGGGAGTTCGATAACAGAATTCACAACAGTACCCCCCCTTGAGGAGGGGTCACCGAACCCTCACCAGAGCCCCCAGGCCTATCAGGATGAGCCAAATGAAAGGCACGAACTAGATCGGCAGCAATAACATCAGAGGCAAAAACCCAGGAATTATCTTCCTGACCATAACCCTTCCACTTGACCAGGTACTGGAGTTTCCGTCTCGAAATACGAGAATCTAAAATCTTCTCCACCACATACTCCAACTCCCCCTCGACCAACACCGGGGCAGGAGGGTCAACGGAGGGAACCATAGGCGCCACGTATCTCCGCAATAACGACTTGTGGAACACACCTTGGTGCACCTTTTTGGAAGTGCATTTGAACAGCAAGGTGGATTGCTGTTAAGGGAACTAGAAAAAAAAAATCTATAAATCTTCAGCATAGCGAGTGTGAGCGAGCTGAGTGTGGCCTGAGCGTAAGTGTGGACGGCGGTAAGTGCGACTTGTGATTCAGTGAAGAGGTATTTGGAAAGCCTTTAACAGATACCTGTGTGAATTGGTGTGAGTTGCTGAATTGGGAGTAGCTATATTCATAAGGGGTTAACTAAGGGTGGGGGCTCATAATTAAGGGTTTATAAGGGGCAGCTGTTTTGGGCTCCAGTCCTTTTTGGAAGTGCATTTGAACAGCAAGGTGGATTGCTGTTAAGGGAACTAGAAAAAAAAAATCTATAAATCTTCAGCATAACGAGTGTGAGCGAGCTGAGTGTGGCCTGAGTGTAAGTGTGGACGGCGGTAAGTGTGACTTGTGATTCAGTGACTTTGGAGTCAGGGAGTTTCCAGGGGAGGAATTACTGAATTGCTGTGTTTCTTATTAATACTTTGTATTTATTTTTTATTTTAATTTATTTAACTTTTCTGTCTGGTGCAATCCCCATTAGGAAATGTGCTCCACTCTTGTTAATGCCATCCAGTGCACATCTTGCCACATGTATGCAGTCCTTGAGCAGCCGATCGAGGGTGCATACTGCAGTGCGAGATGTGAGCACGTTGTGCATTTGGAAACCCAGATTCTGACTCTAAATGTGCAGCTGGCAACACTGAGATCCATAGACAATATGGAGAGGAGTCTTCTGCTCACGGAGCAGACGCTCAATGGGATAGATGAGGGGGGGATGGTGGGATGGAGCTGCAGAATGGTGAAGTAGCAAGCTGGGTGACAGTTAGGAAGCGGGGTAGAGGGAAGTGTGCCAGGGAGGCTAGTCCTGATCTGGAACACCCCAATAAGTTTGCTAAGTTGGCAGATGAGGGGGGTGACAGTACAGGGGTAGCACTGCTGCAGCCAGGCATGTCCTCTGAAAGCCGGAGGAGTGACTGCTCCAGAAAGGAGGGAAATAGGAGAGCAGGGCAGGCCAGACAGGTGCTGGTAGTGGGGGACTCAATTATTAGGGGAACAGATAGGGCAATCTGTCACAAAGACAGGGATCGTCGAACGGTGTGCTGCCTACCTGGCGCTCGAGTCCGACACATCGCTGATCGGGTGGACAGATTATTGGGAGGGGCTGGTGAGGACCCAGCGGTCATGGTGCACATTGGCACAAATGACAAAGTTAGAGGTACGTGGAAGGACCTTAAAGATGATTTCAGGGATTTAGGCCGCAAGCTGAAAGCAAGGACCTCCAACGTGGTATTTTCTGAAATACTGCCTGTACCACGTGCCATGCCAGAGAGGCAACGGGAGATTAGGGAGGTTAATAAGTGGCTCAAGAATTGGTGTAGGAAGGAGGGGTTTGGGTTCCTGCAGAACTAGGCCGACTTCTCAGTTGGCTACAGGCTCTACGCTAGGGACGGGCTGCACCTCAATGGGGAGGGTGCAGCTGTGCTGGGGGAGAAAATGGCTAGAAGGTTGGAGGAGTGTTTAAACTAGGAATTGGGGGGGAGTGTATTCAATTTATAGGAGGGGAAGATAGTGCAGACAGAGACCTGGGCACAAATGAGGAAGTTGGGGGTGGCGGTGGCATGGGGGGTGGGGTCAGAACAGTTAATAATTTTAGAAAGAATAGAGGTACAGAGAGGAACATCAAGTGCATGTATACTAATGCCAGAAGCCTCGCCAACAAAATGGACGAATTAGAACTAATGTTGTTGGAGCATAATTATGACATGGTGGGGATATCTGAAACGTGGCTGGATGAGAGCCATGACTGGGCTGTTAACTTGCAGGGCTATAGCCTGTTCAGAAATGACCGTACAGATAAGCGAGGGGGAGGGGTGTGTCTATATGTAAAATCGTCCTTAAAACCCATCCTGCGTGATAATATAGGTGAATTTAATGAAAATGTAGAATCCCTGTGGGTGGAGATAAGGGGAGGGGGAAAAAATAATAAATTACTGATAGGGGTTTGTTATAAATCTCCAAAAATAATGGAAGCAACGGAGAATATCCTCAAAAAGCAAATAGATGAAGCTGCGACTCAAGGAGAAGTCATTATTATGGGGGACTTCAACTACCCTGAAATAGATTGGGGAACAGAAACCTGCAGTTCCAGCAAAGGTAATCGGTTTTTGACAACTATGAGAGACAATTACCTTTCACAACTGGTTCAGGACCCAACAAGAAGGGGGGCACTGCTAGACCTAATATTAACCAACAGGCCAGACCGCATATCAAACATAAGGGTTGGGGGGTCACTTGGGAAATAGCGATCACAAAATAATAAGTTTTCATGTATCCTTTAATAGGATGTGTAATAGAGGGGTTACAAGGACACTAAACTTCAGGAGGGCAAATTTCCAACGGATGAGAGAGGATCTTGGTGCAATTAACTGGGACGATATACTGAGACATAAAAATACACAAAGAAAATGGGAGACGTTTATTAGCATCCTGGATAGGACCTGTGCACAGTATATACCGTATGGGAATAAACATACTAGAAATAGGAGGAAACCAATATGGCTAAATAGAGCTGTAAGGAGCGCAATAAGTGACAAAAAGAAAGCATTTAGAGAATTAAAGGAAGTAGGTAGTGATGAGGCATTAAATAAATACAAAATATTAAATAAATTCTGTAAAAAGCAAATCAAGGCAGCAAAGATTGAGACAGAGAGACTCATTGCCAGAGAGAGTAAAAATAATCCTAAAATATTCTTTAACTACATAAATAGTAAGAAACTAAAAAATGATAGTGTTGGCCCCCTTAAAAATAGTCTGGGTGAAATGGTGGATGAGGAAAAAGCCAATATGCTAAATGACTTTTTTTCATCAGTATTTACACAAGAAAATCCCATGGCAGACACAATGACTAGTGATAAAAATTCCCAATTAAATGTCACCGGCTTAACCCAGCAGGAAGTGCGGCGGCGTCTAAAAATCACTAAAATTGACAATTCTCCGGGCCTGGATGGGATACACCCTCGAGTACTGCAGGAATTAAGTACAGTCATTGATAGACCATTATTTTTAATCTTTAGAGACTCCATAATAACAGGGTCTGTATCACATGACTGGCGTATAGCAAATGTGGTGCCAATATTCAAAAAGGGGACAAAAACTGAACTCGGAAATTATCGGCCAGTAAGCTTAACCTCTACTGTGGGTAAAATCCTGGAGGGAATTCTAAGGGATGCTATACTGGAGTATCTGAAGAGGAATAACCTTATGACCCAGTATCAGCACAGGTTTACTAGGGACCGTTCATGTCAGACTAATCTGATCAGCTTCTATGAAGAGGTAAGTTCCGGATTGGACCAAGGGAACACAGTGGACGTAGTGTATATGGACTTTTCAAAAGCTTTTGATACTGTGCCACACAAAAGGTTGATACATAAAATGAGAATAATGGGGATAGGGGAAAATATATGCAAGTGGGTTGAGAGCTGGCTCAGGGATAGGAAACAAAGGGTGGTTATTAATGGAGCACACTCGGACTGGGTAGCGGTTAGCAGTGGGGTACCACAGGGGTCAGTATTGGGCCCTCTTCTTTTTAACATATTTATTAATGACCTTGTAGGGGGCATTCAGAGTAGAATTTCAATATTTGCAGATGACACTAAACTCTGCAGGGTAATTAATACAGAGGAGGACAATTTTATATTACAGGATGATTTATGTAAACTAGAAGCTTGGGTTGATAAATGGCAAATGAGCTTTAATGGGGATAAATGTAAGGTCATGCACTTGGGTAGAAGTAATAAGATGCATAATTATGTGCTTAATTCTAAAACTCTGGGCAAAACCGTCAATGAAAAAGACCTGGTTGTATGGGTGGATGACAAACTCATATTCAGTGGCCAGTGTCAGGCAGCCGCTACAAAGGCAAATAAAATAATGGGATGCATTAAAAGAGGCATAGATGCTCACGAGGAGAACATAATTTTACCTCTATACAAGTCACTAGTTCGACCACACTTAGAATACTGTGCACAGTTCTGGTCTCCGGTGTATAAGAAAGACATAGCTGAACTAGAGCGGGTGCAGAGAAGAGCGACCACGGTTATTAGAGGACTGGGGGGACTGCAATACCAAGATAGGTTATTACACTTGGGGCTATTTAGTTTGGAAAAACGAAGACTAAGGGGTGATCTTATTTTAATGTATAAATATATGAGGGGATAGTACAAAGACCTTTCTGATGATCTTTTTAATCATAGACCTGAAACAGGGACAAGGGGGCATCCTCTGCGTTTGGAGGAAAAAAGGTTAAAGCATAATAACATACGCGGATTCTTTACTGTAAGAGCAGTGAGACTATGGAACTCTCTGCCGTATGATGTTGTAATGAGTGATTCATTACTTAAATTTAAGAGGGGACTGGATACCTTTCTGGAAAAGTATAATGTTACAGGGTATATACACTAGATTCCTTAATAGGGCGTTGATCCAGGGAACTAGTCTGATTGCCGTATGTGGAGTCGGGAAGGAATTTTTTTTCCCCAATGTGGAGCTTACTCTTTGCCACATGATATACAAAAAAACCCTGTTTGGGAGAGAAGAACAGACAAATCGCGGCGCCCTAAGTGCGTAAACACAATATTATAGTCTTTAAAGGGTGCACAATTTTATGCACTCACCTGATAAAAGACTAAAATGGCTTTGTATCCTCCAAATTCCCTCTGAGATACTTTTCAATATACAGGGCTTGCAGCTTGCCTCGGTACCTCTTCTATTTTAAGTTATGAAATAAAAAAATATGAAATATCATCTTTGAATGTGAGTCCTGGGAAGCGCTGCCATTCATGGGCTGGATGTGCTTTTCTTGAACTCTTTGCCACATGAGTTTTTTTTGCCTTCCTCTGGATCAACATGTTAGGGCATGTTAGGTTAGGCTATGGGTTGAACTAGATGGACTTAAAGTCTTCCTTCAACCTTAATAACTATGTTACTATGTTACTATGTTACATTATGGATGGCAAAAGAAGCTGGAAGGGCCAAACGAAATGACACAGGATTGAGAACTTCAGAAATCTTATACGGACCAATGAAACGAGGCTTAAACTTAGGAGAGGAAACCTTCATAGGAACATAACGAGATGACAACCAAACCAAATCCCTAACACGAAGTCGGGGACCAACTCAACGCCGGCGGTTAGCGAAACGTTGAGCCTTCTCCTGGGACAATGTCAAATTGTCCACCACATTAGTCCAAATCTGCTGCAACCTGTCCACCACAGAATCAACACCAGGACAGTCCGAAGGCTCAACCTGCCCTGAAGAGAAACGAGGATGGAAACCAGAATTACAGAAAAAAGGCGAAACCAAAGTAGCCGAGCTGGCCCGATTATTAAGAGCGAACTCAGCCAAAGGCAAGAAGGACACCCAATCATCCTGATCAGCAGAAACAAAGCATCTCAGATATGTTTCCAAAGTCTGATTAGTTCGTTCGGTTTGGCCATTTGTCTGAGGATGGAAAGCCGAAGAAAAAGACAAATCAATGCCCATCTTAACACAAAAGGACCGCCAAAACCTCGAAACAAACTGGGAACCTCTGTCCGAGACGATGTTCTCCGGAATGCCATGCAAACGAACCACATGCTGGAAAAATAATGGCACCAAATCAGAGGAGGAAGGCAATTTAGACAAGGGTACCAAATGGACCATCTTAGAGAAGCGATCACAAACCACCCAAATGACCGACATCCTTTGAGAGACAGGGAGATCTGAAATAAAATCCATGGATGATGGAAATATGCGTCCAGGGCCTCTTCGGGACCGGCAAGGGCAAAAGTAACCCACTGGCACGAGAACAGCAGGGCTTAGCCCGAGCACAAGTCCCACAGGACTGCACAAAAGAACGCACATCCCGTGACAAAGAAGGCCACCAACAGGATCTAGCCACCAAATCTCTGGTATCAAAGATTCCAGGATGACCAGCCAACACCGAACAATGAACCTCAGAGATAACTCTACTAGTCCATCTATCAGGGACAAACAGTTTCTCCGCTGGACAACGGTCAGGTCTATCAGCCTGAAACTTCTGCAACACCCGCCGCAAATCAGGGGAGATGGCAGACAAAATGACCCCCTCTTTGAGAATACCCGCCGGCTCAGGAACACCCGGAGAGTCAGGCACAAAACTCCTTGAAAGGGCATCAGCATTCTTAGAGCCCGGAAGGTGCGAAACCACAAAATCAAAACGGGAGAAAAACAGCGACCATCGAGCCTGTCTAGGATTCAACCGTTTGGCAGACTCGAGATAAGTCAAATTCTTGGGATCCGTCAAGACCACCACGCGATGCTTGGCTCCTTCAAGCCAATGTCGCCACTCCTCGAATGCCCACTTCATGGCCAACAACAACTCTCGATTGCCAACATCATAATTGCGCTCAGCAGGCGAGAACTTTCTAGAAAAGAAGGCACATGGTTTCATCACCGAGCCATCAGAACTTCTTTGAGACAAAACAGCCCCTGCTCCAATCTCAGAAGCATCAACCTTGACCTGAAACGGGAGCGAAACATCTGGCTGGCACAACACAGGGGCAGAAGAAAAACGACGCTTCAACTCCTGAAAAGCCTCTACAGCCGCAGAGGACCAATTGACCACATCAGCACCTTTCTTGGTCAAATCAGTCAACGGTTTAGCAACACTAGAAAAATTAGCGATAAAGCGACGGTAAAAATTAGCAAAGCCCAGGAACTTCTGCAGGCTCTTCACAGATGTCGGCTGAGTCCAATCATAAATGGCCTGAACTTTAACAGGGTCCATCTCGATAGTAGAAGGGAAAAAAATGAAACCCAAAAATGAAACATTCTGAACTCCAAAGAGACACTTTGACCCCTTCACAAACAAGGAATTCGCACGAAGGACCTGGAACACCATTCTGACCTGCTTCACATGAGAATCCCAATCATCCGAAAAGACCAAAATATCATCCAAATATACAATCATGAATCTATCCAGGTACTTTCGGAAGATGTCATGCATAAAGGACTGAAACACAGATGGAGCATTAGAAAGCCCGAATGGCATCACCAGGTACTCAAAATGGCCCTCGGGCGTATTAAACGCAGTTTTCCATTCATCGCCCTGTTTAATATGCACAAGATTATACGCCCCTCGAAGATCTATCTTGGTGAACCAACTAGCCCCCTTAATCCAAGCAAACAAATCAGACAGCAGGGGCAAAGGGTACTGAAATTTGACTTTGATCTTATTAAGAAGGCGGTAATCAATACAAGGTCTCAAAGAACCATCCTTCTTGGCCACAAAAAAGAACCCTGCTCCCAACTGTGATGACGACGGGCGAATATGCCCTTTTTCCAAGGATTCCTTTATATAACTCCGCATAGCGGCGTGCTCTGGCACAGATAAATTGAACAGTCGGCCATTAGGAAACTTACTACCAGGAATCAAATTAATAGCACAATCACAATCCCTATGAGGAGGTAGGGCACTGGATTTGGGCTCATCAAATACATCCCGGTAATCCGACAAAAACTCAGGGACTTCAGAAGGAGTGGAAGACGAAATTGACAGCAATGGAACATCACCATGTACCCCTTGACAACCCCAGCTGGACACAGACATTGATTTCCAATCCAATACTGGATTATGGACCTGTAGCCATGGCAACCCCAAAACGACCACATCATGCAGATTATGCAACACCAAAAAGCGAATATCCTCCTGATGTGCAGGAGCCATGCACATGGTCAATTGAGTCCAGTACTGAGGCTTATTCTTGGCCAAAGGCGTAGCATCAATTCCTCTCAATAGAATAGGATACTGCAAGGGCTCCAAGAAAAAACCACAGTGCCTGGCAAACTCCAAGTCCATCAAATTCAGGGCAGCGCCTGAATCCACAAATGCCATAACAGAATAGGACGACAAAGAGCAAATCAGAGTAACGGACAAAAGAAATTTAGACTGTACTGTACCAATGGTGGCAGACCTAGCGAACCGCTTAGTGCGCTTAGGACAATCGGAGATAGCATGAGTGGAATCGCCACAGTAAAAACACAGCCCATTCCGACGTCTGTGTTCTTGCCGTTCAGCTCTGGTCAAAGTCCTATCACATTGCATAGGCTCAGGCCTATGCTCAGAGAATATCGCCAAATGGTGCACAGCTTTGCGCTCACGCAAGCGCCGATCGATCTGAATGGCCAAGGACATAGACTCATTCAGACCAGCAGGCGTGGGAAATCCCACCATGACATCCTTAAGGGCTTCAGAAGGACCCTTTCTGAAAATTGCCGCCAGGGTACACTCATTCCACTGAGTAAGCACAGACCACTTTCTAAACTTCTGACAATATACCTCCACTTCATCCTGACCCTGACACAAAGCCAGCAAGATTTTTTCTGCCTGATCCACTGAATTTGGTTCATCATAAAGCAATCCAAGCGCCAGAAAAAACGCATCTACATCACACAATGCAGGATCTCCTGGCGCAAGGGAAAATGCCCAGTCTTGAGGGTCGCCACGCAACAAAGAAATAATGATTTTTACTTGTTGAACGGGGTCACCAGAGGAGCGGGGTTTCAAAGCAAGAAACAGTTTACAATTATTTTTGAAATTCAGGAACTTAGATCTATCCCCAGAAAACAAATCAGGAATTGGAATTCTAGGCTCTAACATCGGATTCTGAACCACAAAGTCTTGATTGTTTTGTACCGTTGCAGTGAGATGATCCACACAAGAGGACAGACCCTGAATGTCCATATCTACACCTGTGTCCTGAACCACCCAGAGGTTAAGGGGAAAAGAAAGACAAAACACACTGCAGAGAAAAAAAATGGTCTCAGAACTTCTCTTATCCCTCTATTGAGATGCATTAACACTTGTGGCCAGCTGTACTGTTATGGACCTGGTGGTTAGGAGCACCCGGAACGACCTGATGGTTAAACTAACACAGGACAAGCTCTGGGAAGTGGGAGCTCTGCTGACCGCAACCCCTAATCTTATCACACACGCTAGAAATAGCCATGGAGCGTACCTAACTCTGCCTAGACGCCTCTTCACAGCCTAAGAGCTAACTAGCCCTAGAGATAGAAAATAAAGCCTACCTTGCCTCAGAGAAATTCCCCAAAGGAAAAGGCAGCCCCCCACATATATTGACTGTGAGTTAAGATGAAAGTCACAAACACAGAAATGAAACAGGTTTCAGCAAAGGAGGCCAGACTTACTAAACAGACTGAGGATAGGAAAGGTATCTATGCGGTCAGCACAAAAACTACAAAAAGACCACGCAGAGTGTGCAAAAAGACCCCCGCACCGACTCACGGTGCGGAGGTGCCACTCTGCATCCCAGAGCTTCCAGCTAGCAAGGCAAAATGATGATAGCAAGCTGGACAAGAAAACAATGAACAAATAATTAACTAGCAGGGACTTAGCTTCTGCTGGAGTAGACAGGTCACCAGAAAGATCCAAGTGCGAACTGAACCAGTACAAGAACATAGACAGCTGGCATGGAGTAATGATCTGAGTGGAGTTAAAAAGAGCAGCCAGCCAAAGAATAAACTAAGTCACCTGTGGAAGGAACCTCAGAACCAGCAGCTCCACTCACAGCCACCAGAGGGAGTCCATGGACAGAATTCGCCGAAGTACCATTCATGACCACAGGAGGGAGTTCGATAACAGAATTCACAACAGCTCTCCAGCGACCAACGATGCCGGTCCCCTGGTAACCAGGTTAAAAAAAAACAAACACTACATACTTACCTTCCGCTGTCTGTCCCCGGCGCTGTGCTTCTCTGCACTGTATAAGCACAGCGGCCGGAAAGCAGAGCGGTGACGTCACCGCTGTGCTTTCCGGCTGGCTGGCGCTCACAGTGCAGGAAAGCACAGCGCCGGGGACAGACAGCGGAAGGTAAGTATGTAGTGTTTTTTTTTTTTTACTTTTACACTGGTAACCAGGGTAAACATCGGGTTACTAAGCGCGGCCCTGCCTTACCAGTGAAGACATCGCTGAATCGGCGTCACACACGCCGATTCAGCGATGTCTGCAGGGAGTCCAGCGACAAAATAAAGTTCTGGCCTTCTAGCTCCGACCAACGATGGCACAGCAGGATCCTCATCGCTGCTGCCTGTCAAACTGAACGATATCGCTAGCCAGGATGCTGCAACGTCACGGATCGCTAGAGATATCGTTCAGTGTGAAGGTACCTTTACTCAATGAATCTCTTGCTCCACTCATGATTCTTTCTCTTGTCAAAAAGGCTTTTGATGGGATTGCTTGGTCTTCCCTCTCTCATACCCTATGTTACATAGGCTTTTCGACCTCATTTCCTGTCAAACTATTTAGGACAATATTCTGTCAAAATAAGAATTAATGGAAGCTTGTGAGATCACTTTACTATTCTTTTTTTTGTCAGAACAAGGTTTTATTGAACAGTTTGTGGACTCATCCACTGGACTGCTTGGCCGCCAGCCTCTTGTCTCTCTCTTCAGCGATGGTCAGGCGGATTCCCTTTCCACGTGGCAATGACACCCAGGTCTTGTTACCTTTGCCAATGACAAAAATCTTGGACAATCTTGTGGCAAAGCTGTTTCCATTAGCATCCTTCACGTGAACCAAATCGAAGGAGCCCAGATGCAGCTCCCTGTGGGTGATGACTCTGACTTGCCCCAAGTTAGTGCCTCCAGTCACCATGCACAGGTTACCAGTATCAAACTTGATGAATTCTGTGATCTTGCCAGTTTCCAAGTTAATCTGAACACTGTCATTAACCTTAATGAGGGGGTCTGGGTAACGGATTGTGCGGGCATCATGGGTCACCAGGTGAGGGATTCTCTTCGGTCCCATCCAGATCTTCCTCACTTTGAACAGCTTGTACTTTGCCTCAGCTTCAGCTGTGATTCAGTGCACTGCGAATCTCTCCTTGGTGTCAAACACCAGATGGAAGTGCTCACCAGTTTTTTCAATGCTGATGACATCCATGTACTCAGCAGGGTATTTAATGTCTGTGCGGACATTGCCATCAATCTTGATGAAGCGCTGCATGCAAATCTTCTTCACCCCATCTCCAGTCTGAGCGTACTTCAGTCTGCTCATCAAGAAGATGATGAGGGGCAGACACTCCCTGAGCTTGTGGGGCCCGGTGGGCGGATGTGGCGCAAAGACACCAGTCAGCTTATCCAGCATCCAGTGCTTGGGGGCTGCCATGCGCTTCAAATGCTTCTTGGGTCCGCAAGCCATGGCTGTGTCTGCAAAAGAAAGGACCTCCTTCTTCCGGGGTGGGCGGGTTATCCCTTTACTATTCTTAGCAGCAGCTGCCAGGAATGCTTTGTAAAAAAAAAAAAAAAGTCTTACTCACCTCTGTAAACCTCTGCTTTATCACCACCACTATGGTGGTCTCCTCACGAACTGTTAATGACCCCTTTCTCATTGAATATAACATTGGGGCTGATCTTCATCCTCTAGTGAACTTTGCTCAGTGATGTGTTGTACAGTTGATGTACGCTTTGATAGATTGCTTCTAATTTTAGTGTATGAGACAAAAAGGATCCTTGAAGCTTTCATATTTTGGCCAAAAAATCAATTAATACCTAGTGAATTTTTTTTTATCTTGGCAGGATGTAAACGGGCTCTGTATTGTTGGTGGGGAAAAATAAGGTGTTTATAGTTAGGGAATATAGGGTGTGCGTGGTGTACTTACTTAAGTGCTGACATACTGCCTGATCTAATTGTGTGGGTGTAACCAATAGACCGTTACCCAGAATGGTGCACTACACGTAACTACATATATAAGCCTTATCTGTGTGCGTTTATCATTCTGAGTAATATTCTAAGCAATTTTAATCTAAGCAATGGTTGTGAGTCGCCCAGCCAGGGCAATGGGGTACTCGGTACCGATCTCAAAGGGGATGTCACGGTGGCTGCGACCCGGTCCGTGGCCCTGGGGCTCAACGTTAAAGGGGAACGGCCTTTAACCCCTTTACCCCCAAGGGTGGTTTGCACGTCAATGACCAGGCCAATTTTTACAATTCTGACCACTGTCCCTTTATGAGGTTATAACTCTGGAACGCTTCAATGGATCCTGGTGAATCTGACATTGTTTTCTTGTGACATATTGTACTTCATGATAGTGGTAAAATTTCTTTGATAATACCTGCATTTATTTGAAAAAAATGGAAATTTGGCGAAAATTTTGAAAATGTCGCAATTTTCCAAATTTGAATTTTTATGCAATTAAATCACAGAGATATGTCACACAAAATACTTAATAAGTAACATTTCCCAACTGTCTACTTTACATCAGCACAATTTTGGAACCAAATTTTTTTTTGTTAGTGAGTTATAAGGGTTAAAAGTTGACCAGCAATTTCTCATTTTTACAACACCATTTTTTTTTTGGGTCCACATCTCATTTGAAGTCATTTTGAGGGGTCTATATGATAGAAAATACCCAAGTGTGACACCATTCTAAAAACTGCACCCCTCAAGGTGCTCAAAACCATATTCAAGAAGTTTATTAACCCTTCTGGTGCTTCACAGGAATTTTTGGAATTTTTAAATAAAAATGAACATTTAACTTTTTTTCACAAAAAATTTACTTCAGCTCCAATTTGTTTTATTTTACCAAGGGTAACAGGAGAAAATGGACTCCAAAAGTTGTTGTACAATTTGTCCTGAGTATGCTGATACTCGATATGTGGCGATAAACCACTGTTTGGGCGCATGGGAGAGCTCGGAAGGGAAGGAGCGCCGTTTGACTTTTCAATGCAAAATTGACAGGAATTGAGATGGGACGCCATGTTGCGTTTGGAGAGCCACTGATGTGCCTAAACATTGAAAATCCCCCACAAGTGACACCATTTTGTAAAGTAGACCCCCTATGGAACTTATTTAGAGGTGTGGTGAGCACTTTGACCCACCAAGTGCTTCACAGAAGTTTATAATGCAGAACCGTAAAAATAAAAAATCATATTTTTTCACAAAAATTATATTTTTGCCCCCAATTTTTTATTTTTCCAAGGGTAAGAGAAGAAATTGGACCCCAAAAGTTGTTGTACAATTTGTCCTGAGTACGGTGATACCCCATATGTGGTGATAAACCACTGTTTGGGCGCATGGGAGAGCTCGGAAGGGAAGGAGCGCCGTTTGACTTTTCAATGCAAAATTGACAGGAATTGAGATGGGACGCCATGTTGCGTTTGGAGAGCCACTGATGTGCCTAAACATTGAAAACCCCCCACAAGTGACACCATTTTGTAAGTAGACCCCCTAAGGAACTTATCTAGAGGTGTGGTGAGCACTTTGACCCACCAAGTGCTTCACAGAAGTTTATAATGCAGAACCGTAAAAATAAAAAATCATATTTTTTCACAAAAATTATATTTTTGCCCCCAATTTTTTATTTTCCCAAGGGTAAGAGAAGAAATTGGACCCCAAAAGTTGTTGTACAATTTGTCCTGAGTACGCTGATACCCCATATGTGGGGGTAAACCACTGTTTGGGCACATGGTAGAGCTCGGAAGGGAAGGAGCACCGTTTGACTTTTCAATGCAAAATTGACAGGAATTGAGATGGGACGCCATGTTGCATTTGGAGAGCCACTGATGTGCCTAAACATTGAAACCCCCCCACAAGTGACACCATTTTGGAAAGTAGACCCCCTAAGGAACTTATCTGGATGTGTGGTGAGCACTTTGACCCACCAAGGGCTTCACAGAAGTTTATAATGCAGAGCCATAAAAATAAAACAAAATTTTTTTCCCACAAAAATTATTTTTTAGCCCCCAGTTTTGTATTTTCCCGAGGGTAACAGGAGAAATTGGACCCCAAAAGTTGTTGTCCAATTTGTCCTGAGTACGCTGATAACCGATATGTGGGGGGGAACCACCGTTTGGGCGCATGGGAGGGCTCGGAAGGGAAGGAGCATCATTTGGAATGCAGACTTAGATGGATTGGTCTGCAGGCGTCACATTGCGTTTGCAGAGCCCCTTATGTACCTAAACAGTAGAAACCCCCCACAAGTGACACCATTTTGGAAAGTAGACCCCCTAAGGAACTCATCTAGATGTGTTGTGAGAGCTTTGAACCCCCAAGTGTTTCACTACAGTTTATAACGCAGAGCCATGAAAATAAAAAATCTTTTTTTTCCCCACAAAAATTATTTTTTAGCCCCCAGTTTTGTATTTTCTCAAGGGTAACAGGAGCAATTGGACCCCAAAATTTGTTGTCCAATTTGTCCTGAGTACGCTGATACCCGATATGTTGGGGTAAACCCCTGTTTGGGCACACGGGAGAGCTCGGAAGGGAAGGAGTACTGTTTTACTTTTTCAACGCAGAATTGGCTGTAATTGAGATCGGACGCCATGTCGTGTTTGGAGAGCCCCTGATGTGCCTAAACAGTGGAAACCCCCCAATTATAACTGAAACCCTAATGCAAACACACCCCTAACCCTAATCCCAACGGTAACCCTAACCACACCTCTAACCCAGACACACCCCTAACCCTAATCCCAACCCTATTCCCAACCGTAAATGTAATCCAAACCCTAACCCTAACTTTAGCCCCAACCCTAACCCTAACTTTAGCCCCAACCCTAACTGTAGCCTTAACCCAACCCCAGCCCTAACCCTAACCCTAACCCTAGCCCTAACCCTAGCCCTAACCCTAGCCCTAACCCTAACCCTAGCCCTAACCCTAGCCCTAACCCTAAATCTAGCCCTAACCCTAGCCCTAACCCTAACCCTAGCCTTAACCCTAATGGGAAAATGGAAATAAAGACATTTTTTTAATTTTTCCTTAACTAAGGGGGTGATGAAGGGGGGTTTGATTTACTATTTATAGTTGTTTTTTAGCGGATTTTTATGATTGGCAGCCGTCACACACTGAAAGACGCTTTTTATTGCAAAAAATATTTTTTGCGTTACCACATTTTGAGAGCTATAATTTTTCTATATTTGAGTCTACAGAGTCATGTGAGGTCTTGTTTTTTGCGGGACGAGTTGACGTTTTTAGTGGTAACATTTTTGGGCATGTGACATTTTTGATCGCTTTTTATTCCGATTTTTGTGAGGCAGAATGACCGAAAATCAGCTATTCATGAATTTCTTTTGGGGGAGGTGTTTATACCATTCCGCATTTGGTAAAATTGATAAAGCAGTTTTATTCTTTGGGTCAGTATGATTACAGCGATACCTCATTTATATTTTTTTTTTATGTTTTGGCGCTTTTATACGATAAAAACTATTTTATAGAAAAAATAATTATTTTGGCATCGCTTTATTCTCAGGACTATAACTTTTTTATTTTTTTTGCGGGACAAGATGATATTTTCAGCGGTACCATGGTTATTTATATCTGTCTTTTTGATCGCGTGTTATTCCACTTTTTGTTTGGCAGTATGATAATAAAGCATTGTTTTTTGCCTCGTTTTTTTCTTACGGTGTTTACTGAAGGGGTTAACTAGTGGGACAGTTTTATAGGTCGGATCGTTACGGACGCGGCGATACTACATATGTGTACTTTTATTGTTTTTTTTTATTTAGATAAAGAAATGTTTTTTGTTTTTTTTCCATTATTTAGGAATTTTTTTTTTTATTTTTTTTTTACACATTTGGAAATTTTTTTTTTTTACTTTTTTACTTTGTCCCAGGGGGGGACATCACAGATCGGTGATCTGACAGTTTGCACAGCACTCTGTCAGATCACCGATCTGACTTAGAGCAGTGCAGGCTTCACAGTGCCTGCTCTAAGCAGGCTCTGTGAAGCCACCTCCCTCCCTGCAGGACCCGGATGCCGCGGCCATCTTGTATCCGGGCCTGCTACAGGGAGGGAGGTAAGGAGACCCTCGCAGCAATGCGATCACATCGCGTTGCTGCGGGGGTCTCAGGGAAGCCCGCAGGGAGCCCCCTCCCTGCGCGACGCTTCCCTGTACTGCCGGCACACCGCGATCATGTTTGATCGCGGTGTGCCAGGGGTTAATGTGCCGGGGGAGGTCCGTGACCGCTCCTGGCACATTGTGCCGGATGTCAGCTGCGATAAACAGCTGACACCTGGCCGCGATCGGCCACGCTCCCCCCGTGAGCGCGGCCGATCGATATGACGTACTATCCCGTCGAGGGTCAGATAGGCCCAGGGCACCTCGACGGGATAGTACGTCTAAGGTCAGAGAGGTTAAAGGGGAAAATGTTTATGAGTCTGTTGTGACGCCACCTGTGGTATTCGGTGAATAGTGGGACCGTCGCTGCGTTAAAGGGGTCCTCTGGGGGATGTTATTGCAGCACTGATGCTACACTTCCCACAGGTGAAGCGGGGTCCCCAGGGGCCCTAAGATGCATGGCAAGGTGGTGAATGCCGCCGAATAAGTGGAGAGCACAAGTTGTAAGTCTTTACCTGGTTTACTGTAGTTGGCAGGCCACAGTCCAGGGTACCGGGCATTGATGATGGTGGTCCGGCCGGCTCAGAGGCAATCGAGGGTGTTATGAAAGGCAATTCAGTACTACAATGGACATAGCGGTCAGAGCACATACAGTGATCTGACAATAACCCAAAATCATAGAACGAGCTCTGAGACATGGGAACTCTGCAGACCGCAATCCCTAATCCTCTCCAAACAACACTAGAGGCAGCCGTGGATTGCGCCTAACTCTGCGTATGCAACTCGGCACAGCCTGAGAAACTAACTAGCCTGAAGATAGATAAGCCTACCTTGCCTCAGAGAAATACCCCAAAGGAAAAGGCAGCCCCCCACATATAATGACTGTGAGTTAAGATGAAAAGACAAACGTAGAGATGAAATAGATTCAGCAAAGTGAGGCCCGACTTTCTTAACAGATCGAGGATAGAAAAGGTAACTTTGCGGTCTACACAAAACCCTAAAGAAAACCACGCAAAGGGGGCAAAAAGACCCTCCGTACCGAACTAACGGCACGGAGGTACACCCTTTGCGTCCCAGAGCTTCCAGCAACAAATTAGACAAGCTGGACAGAAAAAATAGCAAACAAATAGCAAAGAAGGACTTAGCTATGCAGAGCAGCAGGCCACAGGAATGATCCAGGGAAAAGCAAGTCGAACACTGGAACATTGACAGGAAGCCAGGATCAAAGCATTAGGTGGAGTTAAGTAGAGAAGCACCTAACGACCTCACCAGATCACCTGAGGGAGGAAACTCAGAAGCCGCAGTACCACTTCCCTCCACCAACAGAAGCTCACAGAGAGAATCAGCCGAAGTACCACTTGTGACCACAGGAGGGAGCTCTGCCACAGAATTCGCAACACGAGGGTTCCCTTGTTCCAGTAGAAGTCCATGAGTCTTTCCAACTAGCGCCGTTAAAGGTGAGGTCCCTGCTGCCTGAAGCTTCCTGCAAAGTCCTCCATTCCCCCTGTCCTAAGACAGGTACCTGCATGACGGGCAGCTTGAGCCTTTTTACAGGGACTCTATCATGCCCTGGGCTCCTCAGGTGCTGCTGCATCTCAGGTGTGATGTGGGAAATGTCTGTATGATCTTATGCCCTCCGGTTCTGCCAAGTGTCATACAGTTCCACTAAAGCCTTGGACTCCCGGTACCCGACTACTGCGCTATGGCTCTGAGGGTGTCCTGTCACTGTTCCCCTCTGAGCCCTGTTCCTCTCCTTTGCTCCTTCCCTTCCGGCTACTCCACATCCAACCCTTCCAGGTTATCTGTCCCTTCAGAGGTCGCAGCTCACGTCTGCTCCAGACGTCCTTCCACTTCAGTCTCTCTGTCCAACTAGCCTAACTCCTCCTCCAGGTCAGGATACATGAAGCCTGGGGAAGCTCACCTGAATCCGGGTCTTGAGCTCCTTCTCCTGGCCTGGATTCAGAATGTGTTGCATGTGTGTGCCTTACCTGGTGAAGAGAACGCCATTACCTCTGAGCATGACATTACCCTCCCTGAAGGAAAAGCAACATCACTGCAGCAACCGGTTACCTGGGGTGCTGCAGTTGTCCTTCAATATTTTGCATCTGTGCTACCTTCATCATTTACGATTGGGACCTGATTGCATCTTGCAATGAACTGCATTGTGAAGCATGTTTTTTTTTCAGTAATATGATTTTGAAGCTGATGATGCCCCATCCATTTAGTCATC
Organism: Ranitomeya imitator; assembly: GCF_032444005.1. Classification (NCBI taxonomy): domain Eukaryota; kingdom Metazoa; phylum Chordata; class Amphibia; order Anura; family Dendrobatidae; genus Ranitomeya; species Ranitomeya imitator. The sequence goes on along the minus strand of NC_091285.1, from coordinate 198,416,474 downwards.
TGAGTGATGAGACCATTGATCGTTCGTAGGGTCAGGTGACTGACAGTTGAGGCACAGACTACTAAAGTATTAACACTAGAGTGACAGTGGTTTGGGAAGGCAAGTAAGACTTCTTCCTATAGTTTAAAAGCCCCTTTCCCTTCTTTCACTTTTAAGAAAGTATCAATTGATAATGAAAGGTAAAAAAACTAAGCTCTTTGTGTCAAACAAATGCAAACATAGTTTTTTTTTATTTCTACAACTTTACAAAATATGCCCCCTTGTACTCATTTCAACCAATACTTTTTTGCATACCTTTAACTTTTACTTTTGTTTCAACAAATGAAAAAAATTATATAAAAGATCATAAGTCAAATTTTCAAAAATGTATAAAATCATCACAAAGTAATAAATAGACACATCAATATTTCAAGCTGCCATCTTCTTTGCACTTTATGCATGAATGTAAGCGTTGGACAATGTGACCCACAAGGGTATATTAACATATATGATAAAGAGGCAGTTCTCTACCCTGAGGCCAGTTAATAAAAATGTCTCTTAGGACATTACATTCATCTTGATTCATCTTGGTTGTTTGGATTCCAGCTGGCTAAAACTTAGGTCACATCAAATCAATTGATGGGAGGTAACACCTGACAATATAATGGAAGGAAGCTTTTGTTTCTGAGGAACCAGACCTTATCAGCTCATAGTGACAGCCCAAAATTTCCAGCTAACGCACAAATCCTCACAGATTTATTGCAGATGTATCAAGCCTGCTGGAAATAATAGTGCAAGCCAAGAGGCTAGTCGTCTATCGACTTTAAGCTTTGGCTAATACCAATGGGAAATTATACACACAAAGGGTGCAGCGGGGTGACAAATGAAGATAGAGATTTGTCCTATTGAAGATTCTCAGAGTCTTACAAAGCAAGCACACTGCTACCAAACAAGTAGCTTTATCTGATTACATTCTTACATTTGATGACTGCCGCTATCCACCAACACAAAAGTCTGCATTCTGCTCCAACGGGGTAGGTTGATTTATAGGTGTCATGAATAGACAGTTGAGGGTACTAATTACTCAATTATTTTATCCAACTATCCATGTAAAGGGAAAATAAAAATTAATATTTCTACAATCAAGTGCTGGTTTTCATCCAGGCAGCTGTCAGAAGCTGATAACATGGATACTGAATATTAGAGATTATTTATTAGTAACCATCACAAATTTCAGCCTGAAGCTAAAGTGATCAATGCCAACTGCCAACAATAGCTAAATGCTAGGCAATGTAAGGAATGTCTGCGTCCAAAACCTTTCCTCGACAAAGCAGATACATACATTGTGGTCATATTTAATATTATATACAGTTTTTATTTCAAAAGTGCCTTATGTTATTTATATGCATTATTGTGAGTTTATGCTCCTTGTGTTTCCATCTTGTTTTTTTTCTGTTAAATGGCCACAGTGTGAACATGTCCCCATTCGTTGCATATATACCAACTAATACACCGACTCAGTTTTTTGGTTTTGCTCTAATTTCTTGTACCTTGTACAAAGTGTGACTCCACCTTTTCTCAGCTGGGCATTTTATTTGTACAGCTTCCCATGGCTAGGTGCCTGGACAATCAAGCCCTGCCCTGCCCCCACCTACATTGAGGTAATCTGACATGAGTTGAGGTTTTAATACTAGAGGGTAGGACCATCCCGATTGGGGTACAACTTGTCATGGTGGGAAGGCTTTTACACATTTTTTGATAAAAAAAAAATGTTTATTAAGTACCCTTTCTCAAATATATGTATTGTTACTAGCTACTTGCAGGAGGGTATTTGCTCATTTTCTTTCCATCTTAGGTTATGTACATTTAATATGTTAGGAGTCGAGTTCCCGCCTCTGCACAGGGGGAATCTCGAGCCGTGTCTGCTGTGGTCTCCCATTCTGCATCGGCCGCAGTGGAGCCTGCTCAGCGGAGACGTCGGTCCCAGCATCTCACTGGATCTGATACTGTGCAAAGGGTTACTGCTGCCTCTCCAGGCTCTACTATTGCAGCCTGCACTGGTCTGCGGCGAGCAGGCTTTTCTGGGACTAAGTCATGCTTTGCACACACTGAGCATGCCCAGGGTAAGATCTCTCAGTGGAGGTCTAGGGTCACATGCTCAGGTACTGCAGCGACTTCCATTGGTCCTCCAGGAAGGCCCTGTACCTGATCAAGTTTTGTGGCAGCCTTCCATTGGTCCTTCTTGGAAGGTCCTGTACATGCTGCAGCTACAAAAGGTTCTTATGACCGCTTGGCCATGCGCTAGTGTCAATTTATGTATGAGCTCAGCGCCAGTGTGGTCGTGTTTATATGCAGTCAGGGACCGGGTTGAAATAAGCCCCTAGAATGCTGGCACCTCCGGCGAGGAGTTTCGTGTGTGTATATTCAGGGACCCGGCTGAAATAAGCCCCTAGAATGCTGGCACCTCCGGCGAGGAGTTTCATGTGAGTGGATTCAGGGCTGGCTAATAGCCATTACAATTCTGGCTCCACCGGAGAAGAGCTGCGTGTTTGCATTTGACTGCATGACCAATAACTGCTCTACTAAGTAGCTGTGTTCCCATGTGAGCTAAACAGGGCACAGCGTTCTACTTGCTAACAGACTCTGTGAAGTAACAGAGTTTGTTTATAGTACTATATTGTGCCGCCATTCTTAGCAGCAGGTTCTTTCCTGCACGGTGTATCCTGGGTTGCAAACGTACCTACTACTACTAATAGATATACATATTCGGTGCGTTCCGCCAACCCTAACATAATATTAGTTAATAGTGCACTGTAGTTGACATAGAAATGTTCTGTACTAAGCTTTGTGTGATAAGGCTCTGTCAATTGTCGACTATAATAATCAATATTCAATAAAACATTTCAAAGGAGAAATGCAATACCCTGGAACCTTAGGAAAGCTGATTTCAATAAATTAAGGGAAGAGCCTAATCATGGAAGCATGTCATGGTAACTGGTGATATTGAACACAAATGGGGAATTTTTAGGGATATACGAGTACTAGAATTGTGTAAAAAACTTATATCATCTGATAATGAAATGTTCTGCAATAAAAATAAATCATTATGGATAAATAAGACAGTACAGAGTTTAATAAGACAAAAACCAAACCAGGGGCATTCAAAATCTTGAAGGCTGAGAATACAGAATTAGTCTTTTAGAAGCATAAAGATCTCAATAAGAAATGTAAAAGACAAATCAAGATATCAAAGTCATTTACGGAGAAATGCATAACCAGCGACTTTCACCGTTTCTGACCTCGGACGGGATAGTACGTCCAAGGTCAGATCCCCTGCTCTGATGCGGGCTCCGGCAGTGAGCCCGCATCAAAACCGGGACATGTCAGCTGCTTTGGAATCGCGATTCACCCGCCGCTATTAACTAGTTAAATGCCTCTGTCAAACGCTGACCGCTTCCGGCCATCGGGCTGGAAATGAGCGCATCGCTGACCCCCGTCACATGATCAGCAATGCGTCAGCATGACAACCAGATGTCTATTGAAGACCTCTATGGTTGTTGATGCTGGATTGCTGTGAGCGCCACCCTGAGGACACCCGAGCGTGCTCGGGAAATCTCAAGTAACGATTATATTCGCTTATCACTAAACACCATCTATCACCTACTATCTCAATCATGGGAAAATCTGTTTTCACCGAATAAAGATTTTAGGAATCACACCCTTGAAGTAAGAGTGAAAGATCAGTCTAGGAAGAGACAGCAGCAGATTTCTCTGATAAGATATTACATAGTTGCTTATTTTCGCGTGTACTAATGATTTGAGAAATAAAAAGGAAGCTATCACTTGCCCTGAGCATAGCTATAGGGCATGCAGAGTCAAAAGTCACTCCCAGTCCCAAGTGTCTATGGGGGCCTGGAGGTGCCTCTGAGACATTAAAATGATCCAATATTAGAGCTGAGAAAATAGATTCACACTGCACTGGTCTAACATCCAGTGTGGACCTCCATGGCAGCCAGACCCATGGGCGGACAAACCGCATGTGCAGCCTTTGCAGCTGCACAGGGGCCCAGGAGGACAGGGGGCCCTATCAGCTGCTCAAATATCTTACTCTCTCATAGAGCCAGCGGCTGCATCTACACTAAGAGGAGAGGAAGGGGCCGTACCTGAGTCTTTTGCTGTCAGAGAGGGGCCCCTTCCTCTCCTCTGAGTTGATGCTGCCTCTGGCTCTTTTGATATGGTGAAGGTGCCTGGAATCCTTGGACACGCCCACAGCTTCTCTTCTGTTTCCTGGTGCGTGCAGGGCAGGCCTGGTAAGTATGGCTGATCTCAGCCAGTCCAGTCTACTGCCTCCTCCTCACTGCCTCTGACTGCTGATCAGTCAGTACATCTGTCACCTCTCCTGCCTCCTGAGCAGTTCTGACAACTGAACTGCCTGATAAATGATCACATGAGCTATCACATCAATCCCCCCTGCCCCCTGTAGCTACCTCCACCCCCTGTACTGAGGGGGCTTTATTGAAAAACTACCGCACTGGCCCATTCAGATGCAGGAGCTGCAGTGTGAATGCTGTCTGAGTGGCCACTGCAGCCATTCCTCAGTAAAGACCCCTCAGTACAGGGGTGGTAAGTGGCTACAGGGGGAGGGGAGGTTGATGTGATGGCCGATGTTCACATGGGTCAGACACCTGCCAGAACTTCTCAGGAGGAAGAAGTGTCAGATCCACTGACTGCGGGGAGTATACTCTGCAGCCATCAGAGGTAGTGAAGAGGCAGGAGGACTGGCGAGAGCTGGAGATTTGGCCAGTAAGTGCTGATGGAGGACTGAATATAGTCCCCCAGGATGGAGCTGCTGGAGATGAAAGAATGCACCTGACAGAGGGACGACACGTGTAAGTAACAAAAGACTTACTAACACCTATGTGTATTACCATACTTCTGTGCACCTGTTTGTAAAAGTCTATATATAAGTATGTATATATACAGTGGGGCAAAAAAGTATTTAGTCAGTCAGCAATAGTGCAAGTTCCACCACTTAAAAAGATGAGAGGCGTCTGTAATTTACATCATAGGTAGACCTCAACTATGGGAGACAAACTGAGAAAAAAAAATCCAGAAAATCACATTGTCTGTTTTTTTTATCATTTTATTTGCATATTATGGTGGAAAATAAGTATTTGGTCAGAAACAAAATTTCATCTCAACACTTTGTAATATATCCTTTGTTGGCAATGACAGAGGTCAAACGTTTTCTGTAAGTCTTCACAAGGTTGCCACACACTGTTGTTGGTATGTTGGCCCATTCCTCCATGCAGATCTCCTCTAGAGCAGTGATGTTTTTGGCTTTTCGCTTGGCAACACGGACTTTCAACTCCCTCCAAAGGTTTTCTATAGGGTTGAGATCTGGAGACTGGCTAGGCCACTCCAGGACCTTGAAATGCTTCTTACGAAGCCACTCCTTCGTTGCCCTGGCGGTGTGCTTTGGATCATTGTCATGTTGAAAGACCCAGCCACGTTTCATCTTCAATGCCCTTGCTGATGGAAGAAGGTTTGCACTCAAAATCTCACGATACATGGCCCCATTCATTCTTTCATGTACCCGGATCAGTCGTCCTCGCCCCTTTGCAGAGAAACAGCCCCAAAGCATGATGTTTCCACCACCATGCTTTACAGTAGGTATGGTGTTTGATGGATGCAACTCAGTATTCTTTTTCCTCCAAACACGACAAGTTGTGTTTCTATCAAACAGTTCCAGTTTGGTTTCATCAGACCATAGGACATTCTCCCAAAACTCCTCTGGATCATCCAAATGCTCTCTAGCAAACATCAGATGGGCCCGGACGTGTACTGGCTTAAGCAGTGGGACACGTCTGGCACTGCAGGATCTGAGTCCATGGTGGCGTAGTGTGTTACTTATGGTAGGCCTTGTTACATTGGTCCCAGCTCTCTGCAGTTCATTCACTAGGTCCCCCCGCGTGGTTCTGGGATTTTTGCTCACTGTTCTTGTGATCATTCTGACCCCACGGGGTGGGATTTTGCGTGGAGCCCCAGATCGAGGGAGATTATCAGTGGTCTTTGTATGTCTTCCATTTTCTAATTATTGCTCCCACTGTTGATTTCTTCACTCCAAGCTGGTTGGCTATTGCAGATTCAGTCTTCCCAGCCTGGTGCAGGGCTACAATTTTGTTTCTGGTGTCCTTTGACAGCTCTTTGGTCTTCACCATAGTGGAGTTTGGAGTCAGACTGTTTGAGGGTGTGCACAGGTGTCTTTTTATACTGATAACAAGTTTAAACAGGTGCCATTACTACAGGTAATGAGTGGAGGAAAGAGGAGACTCTTAAAGAAGAAGTTACAGGTCTGTGAGAGCCAGAAATCTTGATTGTTTGTTTCTGACCAAATACTTATTTTCCACCATAATATGCAAATAAAATGTTAAAAAAACAGACAATGTGATTTTCTGGATTTTTTTTTCTCAGTTTGTCTCCCATAGTTGAGGTCTACCTATGATGTAAATTACAGAGGCCTCTCATCTTTTTAAGTGGTGGAACTTGCACTATTGTTGACTGACTAAATACTTTTTTGCCCCACTGTATCTACTATATAATTGTCTAAGGGTCACTTCCGTCTGTCTGTCTATCCTTCTGTCACGGTTATTCATTCACTGATTGGTCTCGCCAGCTGCTTGTCATGGCTGCCGCGACCAATCAGCGACAGGCACAGTCCGGAAGAAAATGGCTGCTCCTTACTCCCCGCAGTCAGTGTCCCCGGCGATCCGCTCCATGCTCCCCGCAGTGTCCCCAGTGCTCCGCTCCATGCTCCCTGCAGTGTCCCCGGCGCTCCGCTCCATGCTCCCCGCAGTGTCCCCAGCGCTCCGCTCCATGCTCCCTGCAGTGTCCCCGACGCTCCGCTCCAAGCTCCCCGCAGTCACTGTCCCTGGCACCAGCTCCGTACTCCCCTCCGGTCACTGCTAACACAGGGTTAATGCCGGCGGTAACGGACCGCGTTATGCCGCGGGTAACGCACTCCGTTACCGCCACTATTAACCCTGTGTGTCCCCAACCTTTTACTATTGATGCTGCCTATGTGGCATCAATAGTAAAAAAAGTAATGTTAGAAATAGTAAAAAAACAAAAAACCTGCTATACTCACCCTCCGTTGTCCGCTCGCGCCTGCCGACATCTTCCTTTTCCAGCGATGCATTGCGAAATTACCCAGAAGACCTAGCGGTCTCGCGAGACCGCTACGTCATCTGGGTAATTTCGCAATACATCCTGGGAATGGAAGATGGCGGCAGCCGCGCGCCCATCAGCACAGCGCCGTTGGATCCCAGGAGGCGGACAGACGGGACGCTGAGGAGCAGCGACCAGAATGTTGAGTATGTTGAACTACAAGGGGCCCTCGAATCGTTAGGTGAGTATGTTTATTTTTTATTTTTTAACCTGTGACATACGTGGCTGGGTAATATACTACGTCGCTGGGCAATATACTACGTGGCTCTGTGCTGTATACTACGTCACTGGGCAATATACTACGTGGCTCTGTGCAATATACTACGTGGCTGCGCAATATACTACGTCGCTGTGCAATATACTATGTGGCTCTGTGCTGTATACTACGTAACTGGGCAATATACTACGTGGCTGGACAATATACTACGTGACTGGGCAATATACTACATGGCTGGGCAATATACTACATGACTGGGCAATATACTACGTGACTGGGCAATATACTACGTGACTGGGCAATATACTACGTCACTGGGCAATATACTACGTGACTGGGCAATATACTACGTGGCTGGGCAAAATACTACGTGGCTGGGCAATATACTACGTGGCTGGGCAATATACTACGTCACTGGGCAATATACTACGTCACTGGGCAATATACTACATCGCTGGGCAATATACTACGTCGTTGGGCAATATACTACGTGGCTGGGCAATATACTACGTCGCTGGGCAATATATTACGTTAACATGCATATTCTAGAATACCCGATGCGTTAGAATCGGGCCACCATCTAGTACTGTATAATTGCCTAAGGGTCACTTCCGTCTGTTTGTCTGTAACTTCCGTAACGGAAATCCCGGGTCGCTGATTGGTCGCGGCCGGCCGGCCACGACCAGTCAGCGATATTGGGGCGGGAGTTAAACACCACTTCACTTTTTACTATTGATGGTGCCTATGCAGCATCAATAGTAAAAACGTATAATGTTAAAAATAATAATAATAATAAAAAAATAATATATATTCTCACTGTCCGCGCCAGCCTTTCCCGCTCCTCGAGCTTCGGTCCCAAGAATACATTGCGGCAATGAGGCGAGACTGCTACATGATCACGGGTTATTGCCGCAAAGCATTACTTGGAACAGAGCATCGCAAGGAGCATCACTAAAGGCCTGCACTGGATCCGGGAGCCGCCGGAGGGTGAGTATATAACTATATTTTATTTTAATTATTTTTTTAACAGGGATATGGTGCACACGTTGCTATATACTACGTGGCCTGTGTTATATACTACTTGGGCTGTGCTATATACTACGTGGGCTGTGTTATATACTATGTGGGCTGTGCTATATACTACATGGGCTGTGCTATATACTACATGGGTTGTGTTATATACTACGTGGGCTGTGTTATATACTGCGTGGACTGTGTTATATACTACATGGGCTATGTTATATACTGCGTGGTCTGTGTTATATACTGCATGGCCTGTGCTATGTACTACGTGGGCTGTGCTATATGCTTCTTGGGCTGTGTTATATACTGCGTGGGCTGTGTTATATACTGCGTTGCTGTGCTAATATACTGCGTGGGCTGTGTTATATACTGCGTAGCTGTGCAATATACTACGTGGGCTGTGTTATATACTGCGTACCTGTGCTAATATACTGCGTGGGCTGTGTTATATACTACGTCACTGTGTTATATACTACGTGGGCTGTGTTATATACTGCGTGGCTTTGCAATATACTACGTGGGCTGTGTTATATACTGCGTGCCTGTTATATACTACGTCGCTGTGCTAATATACTGCGTAGGCTGTGCTATATACTACGTGGCTGTGCCATATACTGCGTGGCCTGTGTCATATACTATGTCGCACTACATACATATTCTGGAATACCCGATACGTTAGAATTGGGCCATCATCTAGAATATGTATATGTACCTATCCACAGTGCTCATATGTATCTGTGGGACACAAAGATAACAGTACTATCTATCTATATATATATGTATGTATATGTGTGTATTAGAACCTGAGTGTACAGTAGTTATATGTGTGTGTATAATTATATATACACAGTATACTGTATATGCTACATATAATGCACACACATACACACAGTCATGGCCAAAAGTGTTTTCATGTATCGATGTGTACTTTGGTTATCTATGCATATATGTACAATATATATATATTAGTACCTGAGACACAGTAGGTAGTAAGTGTAAAGGTAAATATTACTTAAAGGGAACATGTCAGCAGTTTTGGCCGCTATAAGATTCGGCCACCACCTTTCAGGACTTATCTACAGTATTCTGTCATGCTGTAGATAAGCCCCCGATCCGACCTGAAAGATAAGAAAAATAAGTTTCATTATACATACCTGGGGTGCGGTCCGGTCCAATGGGTGTCGCAGGTCAGGGTCCGGCGCCTCCCATCTTCTTGCGATGCCAACCTCCTGTTGCTTCATGACTCCCCGGCATCGCGCTCCTGCACAGGCGTACTTATCTGTCCTGTTGAGGACAGAGCAAAGTCCTGCAGTGCACAGGCACTGGGCCTCTCTGACCTTTCCTGGCATCTGCGCCCTGCAGTACTATGCGCAGATAAGTACGACTGCGCAGGAGCGCAATGCCAGGGAGCCATGATGCAAGCAGGACGGCAGTGATCATAAGAAGATGGGAGGCGCCGGACCCGGAGCTGTGACACTCATCGGACTGGACCGCCCCCGGGTGAGTATAATAAAAAACTTACATTTCTTCTCTTGCAGGTCGGATTTGAGGCTTATATAGAGCATTATAGAATGCTGTAGATCAGCCCTGAAAGGTGGTGACTGTATCTCATATCTGCCAAACCCAGTGGTGACAGGTTCCCTTTAACGGGGCATTCCCGGGGCCAGACAAATCGCCAATGCAGCTGCATTGGGCCCAGAAGTGGAGTGCGGCCACTGACACCAGCGAATATTTTAGCTCGATCTGCATCCTTGGACGCACATTCAGCTGAAATATACTGCAGCGCCAGTGATCCACCAGTTCCACTGCAGTACAAGCCACTGACCAATTTGCATCCAGCATCTGACCTCGGTGTGTCCATGACTAGGGGGCATATGGCAGTGACGGCAAGTCAACTGGCAGCTCTTGCGCCGGTTGCAGAAGAGGACGCTGCGTGGTGTGGGAGCGGAGAAAGGTGAGTAGAATCAAGTTTTTTTTCATGTGTTGCAGAAGAACAAGACAAATTATCAGAGAAAGGGGCATGTAGCGCTATGCCTGACAATGATGTCCCCTCCTCCCTCCATACAGGGACACCAGCTTACTCACCGGCCCATGGCACTGTCTCCAGCATGCTCCTGCCTTCTACCTCCACTATGCACGCTGCACTGTGTCCCGATGGCGTGCCTAGGGTGCATGTGTGCGCACTGCCCTGTTCTAAAAGGGGCAGCACGTGCAAATGGTAAATGCTCAGCTGGGAGGCATTTAGTTAAATGTGTGTTCACTTGTAACGTGTCCCCCAGCCAAAAGCGTGGAGACATCTTGTATAAAAAGCACCCTCCCCAGTAGGGAGGTGCCTGAGCAATCCCAATAGTTACAGTATGTTAGGTGGTTGGTGTGTATGCAACTGTATGTTGCCAGGTCCCCCATCCCTAGACTGATATAGTATCCCATACCCTGTGTACTGTTATTAGTGCTCGCTTCCTGTGACTGCTTCGGCGGTGTCCGTATCCTGAAATTGCATCTGCGGTACCGATACCCTCCCGTCCCTTATTACGTAACATCCTCTCTGTTTATGTATGGTGCCGTCCTTTATTATATAGCGTCTAGTGATGAGTGAATATACTCGTTACTCGAGATTTCTCCAGCATGCTCGGGGGTCCTCAGAGTATTTTTTAGTGCTCGGAGATTTACTTTTTCTTGCCGTAGCTGAATGATTTACAGCATAAGTACATGTGGGGGTTGCCTGGTTGCTAGGGAATCCCCACATGTACTTATGCTGGCTAACAGATGTAAATCATTCAGCTGCGGCGATGAAAACTAAAATCTCCAAGCACTAAAAAATACCCTGAGGATCCCTAGCGTGCTCGAGAAATCTCGAGTAACGAGTTTATTCGCTCATCACTAATAGCGTCCTGTTATGTGGAGCGCCATCCATTATTACGCAGTATCATCTCTTGTCATCTACAGCACCGTCCCTTACATTGAGTATCCTCATTGTTTTTGTTATTCACAGCGTCTTCTCTTTATTGCACAATAAAACACCATAAATTATTGGGTGGAGTTACCGTTTAATGTGCTATAAGCTTCAGTTTTTCTAAGGACATGCTCTGTAACAAATCTGCCATATATGCGGTTATACTGTATCAAATAGCTCCTATAATAAGAATCACTGAAATGGTTCAAAATTGTAAAACATCTGAATAATTGAATTCATGTGTTAATATGCAAACCATGCACACTAGAGAAATCTGCGATTGATTCATAGGGATTTTTTTTTAATTATCATATTTTATGAATAAATCCATAATATAAAATGCAGTAGATATTGATAACTATTATTTTGATTATTTTGTAGGACTGTAGTAAAAGACAACTAGGGCACAACTTACAATCTTCAAATCTCGATATACTCATTGACTGTGTGGTGCGAATGGCTGTCCGTCGTGAATTGCGTAACTTTGAATACATTGTCACGGCTTGAGCTCTCCTTTCTTCAGCTATCCTCTGTCTCTCCATTTCTTGCCTGATGCTGTGGTCCAGTTTTATAGCTTTTCTGCCAAGTGGTCGAGATGGCGATTCTACATTCTTGTATTTCACGTTGCCATCCTCCTCCTTATGATCTCTATCATTTTTTGTTTCTAAAGGATTTAATAAACACATTGACACATCTATCAAACTATTTTTATAGGCAAATAAACATGAACGTACACATATATTAAAGGGGCAAGTCCAAATTAATCAATTTAGGACCCCAGATGAAATATAAACAGTATATACTCACCTCTTGCAGCAGCGTCATTCCATTATAGATGGCCCCACAGTTCCCGACAGTAATGTAACATTGTTGTGTCATGTGCCGGCTGCTGCTCATCAATATTTCCTCACGGCAGAGGTCCGCTCTGATGAAATAGTGCTACAGCTGATGAGCTGCCACTCAGTGGCTGTAACTGGCAAGTGGCATAACAATGTCATGTCACCGCCAGGAATGGCAGGATTGACATTGCTGCGACAGTACCGCTGCAAAAAAAATAGGAGACTTTGCTATTAAAGGATATCTGTTACCAGATTTTTGCTACCCCATCAGTGAACATCATGATGTAGGGGCAGAGACCCTGATTCCTTTGATGTGTCACTTACTGGGCTGCATGCTGCAGTTTTGAAAAAAATCATATTTTTTTTCTGCTGAAGATCTACCAGTTCTCTGAATGCTGAGAACTGTATAACCCCGCCCACAGCAGTATTTGTTAGTTTTTTGTGTGCACTGTGCATAGGCAGCAAACTGCCAAATAATGGTGGGTGCAGGATGTGATCAGGGCCATAGCGGGATGTGATCAGGGCCATAGTATGATGTGATTAGGGCCATAGTGGGGTGTGACCAGGGCCATAGTGGGATGTGAACAGAGCCATAGTGGGATTGTGAACAGGGCCACAGTGGGATGTGAACAAGGCCATAGTAGGATGTGAACAGGGCCATAGTATGATGTGATTAGGGCCATAGTGAAATGTGATCCGGGCCATAGTGGGATGTGAACAGGGCCATAGTGGGATGTGATCAGGGCCATAGTGGGGTGTGACCAGGGCCATAGTGGGATTGTGAACAGGGCCACAGTGGGATGTGAACAAGGCCATAGTAGGATGTGAACAAGGCCATAGTAGGATGTGAACAGGGCCATAGTGGGATGTGAACAGGGCCATAGTATGATGTGATTAGGGCCATAGTGAAATGTGATCAGGGCCATAGTGGGATGTGAACAGGGACATAGTGGGATGTGATCAGGGCCATAGTGGGATGTGAACAGGGCCATAGTGGGATGTGATCAGGGCCATAGTGGGATGTGATCAGGGACATAGTGGGATGTGATCAGGGCCATAGTGGGATGTGAACAGGGCCATAGTGGGATGTGATCAGGGCCATAGTGGGATGTGATCAGGGCCATAGTGGGATGTGAACAGGGACATAGTGGGATGTGATCAGGGCCATAGTGGGATGTGAACAGGGCCATAGTGGGATGTGATCAGGGCCATAGTGGGATGTGATCAGGGACATAGTGGGATGTGATCAGGGCCATAGTGGGATGTGAACAGGGCCATAGTGGGATGTGATCAGGGCCATAGTGGGATGTGATCAGGGCCATAGTGGGATGTGAACAGGGACATAGTGGGATGTGATCAGGGCCATAGTGGGATGTGAACAGGGACATAGTGGGATGTGATCAGGGCCATAGTGGGATGTGAACAGGGACATAGTGGGATGTGATCAGGGCCATAGTGGGATGTGATCAGGGCCATAGTGGGATGTGAACAGGGCCAGAGTGGGATGTGATCAGGGCCATAGTGGGATGTAAACAGGGCCATAGTGGGATGTGATCAGGGCCATAGTGCGATGTGAACAGGGCCATAGTGGGATGTGATCAGGGCCATAGTGGGATGTAAACAGGGCCATAGTGGGATGTGATCAGGGCCATAGTAGGATGTGACCAGGGCCACAGTGGGATGTGAACAGGACCAGAGTGGGATGTGATCAGGGCCAGAGTGGGATGTGAACAGGGCCATAGTGGGATGTGAACAGGGACATAGCGGGATGCGATCAGGGCCATAGTAGGATGTGAACAGGGCCAGAGTGGGATGTGAACAGGGCCATAGTGGGATGTGAACAGGGACATAGTGGGATGTGATCAGGGCCATAATGGGATGTGATCAGGGCCATAGTATGATGTGATCAGGGCCATAGTGGGATGTGATCAGGGCCAGAGTGGGATGTGATCAGGGCCATAGTGGGATGTGATCAGGGCCATAGTGGGATGTGATCAGGGCCATAGTAGGATGCGAACAGGGCCATAGTGGGATGTGATCAGGGCCAGAGTGGGATGTGAACAGGGCCATAGTGGGATGTGAACAGGGACATAGTGGGATGTGATCAGGGCCATAGTAGGATGTGAACAGGGCCATAGTGGGATGTGATCAGGGCCATAGTGGGATGTGATCAGGGCCATAGTGGGATGTGAACAGGGACATAGTGGGATGTGATCAGGGCCATAATGGGATGTGATCAGGGCCATAGTATGATGTGATCAGGGCAATAGTGGGATGTGATCAGGGCCATAGTATGATGTGATCAGGGCAATAGTGGGATGTGATCAGGGCCAGAGTGGGATGTGATCAGGGCCATAGTGGGATGTGAACAGGGCCATAGTGGGATGTGATCAGGGCCATAGTGGGATGTGATCAGGGCCATAGTGGGATGTGAACAGGGCCATAGTGAGATGTGAACAGGGCCATAGTGGGATGTGATCAGGGCCATAGTGGGATGTGAACAGGGCCATAGTGGGATGTGATCAGGGCCATAGTGGGATGTGATCAGGGCCATAGTGGGATGTGATCAGGGCCATAGTGGGATGTGATCAGGGCAATAATGGGATGTGAACAGGGCCAGAGTGGGATGTGATCAGGGCCATAGTAGGATGTGATCAGGGCCATAGTGGGATGTGAACAGGGCCACAGTGGGATGTGAACAGGGCCATAGTGGGATGTGATCAGGGCCATAGTGGGATGTGATCAGGGCCATAGTGGGATGTGATCAGGGCCATAGTGGGATGTGATCAGGGCCATAGTGGGATGTGAACAGAGCCATAGTATGATGTGATTAGGGCCATAGTGAAATGTGATCCGGGCCATAGTGGGATGTGATCAGGGCCATAGTGGGATGTGAACAGGGACATAGTGGGATGTGATCAGGGCCATAGTGGGATGTGAACAGGAACATAGTGGGATGTGACCAGGGCCATAGTGGGATGTGACCAGGGCCATAGTAGGATGTCATGAGGGTCATAGTGGGATGTGAACAGGGCCAGAGTGGGATGTGAACAGGGCCATAGTGGGATGTGATCGGGGCCATAGTAGGATGTCATGAGGGTCATAGTGGGATGTGAACAGGGCCAGAGTGGGATGTGAACAGGGACATAGTGGGATGTGATCAGGGCCATAGTAGGATGTCATGAGGGTCATAGTGGGATGTGATCAGGGCCATAGTGGGATGTGATCAGGGCCATAGTGGGATGTGAACAGGGCCATAGTGGGATGTGATCAGGGCCATAGTGGGATGTGATCAGGGCCATAGTGGGATGTGATCAGGGCCATAGTGGGATGTGAACAGGGCCATAGTGGGATGTGATCAGGGCCATAGCGGGATGTGAACAGGGCCATAGTGGGATGTGATCAGGGCCATAGTGGTATGTGAAAAGGGCCTTAGACTAACAGGATTTATGGCTATGGATAGAAAAATACTCTGATAACTGGCAAGCATGGCTTATTAATTATCAAATGTATTTAAACTTCTTAAAGAAATTTTTGCAAATGAGAGAAAGCCACATCAACTAATCTGTAATTCATTACAGTGGAAATTAAAAAAACACCTAAAATAAAATGTGTAATATATGTTTATGCAAGGAGAACACTGAAGACATTCAAGAAAGATGAATTTCATGGGAATCGATCTCCAAAACCGTATTCAGTTAGGATATCTATTAAAAAATGAGAAAAATAATATCTAATGAATCATCTTGCAGATTACTGGGAGTGAAGTCACACTGTGTATTTTACAATGTGTCCCTCTCCAACGTGTAAGAAAGTCCTTACTGAGAGCTTGAAGAGTCGGGAAAACTACAGTACTGGCAAAAATTAAGAGACCACCACATCAAAACCCTGTCATGAGCAGCCCAATCTCCAGACCTGAACCCCATTGAAAACCTCTGGAATGTAATAAAGAGGATGATGAATAGTCACAAGCCATCAAACAAAGGAGAACTGCTTACATTTTTGTGCCAGGAGCAGTGTGAAAGACTGGTGGAAAGTATGCCAAGACGCATGAAAGCGGTGATTAAAAATCATGGTTATTCCACAAAATATTGATTTCTGAACTCTTTCTGAGTTAAAACATTAGTATTGTTGTTTCTAAATGATTTTGAACTTTTTTTCCTTTGCATTATTTGAGTTCAGAAAGCACTGTTTGTTTGTTTTTTAATTTTGACGATTTCTCCTTTTCAGAAAATAAAATACAAAATTTATTGCATGGAAATTCGGAGACATGTTGTCATAAGTTTATAGAATAAAAGAACAATTTACATCTTAAAGGTACCGTCACACTAGACGATATCGCTAGCGATCCGTGACGTTGCAGCGTCCTCGCTAGCGATATCGTCCAGTGTGACAGGCAGCAGCGATCAGGCCCCTGCTGTGCTGTCTCTGGTCGGGGAAGAAAGTCCAGAACTTTCTTTGGTCGCTGGACTCCCTGCAGACATCGCTGAATCCGCGTGTGTGACACCAATTCAGCGATGTCTTCACTGGTAACCAGGGTAAACATCGGGTTACTAAGCGCAGGGCCGCGCTTAGTAACCCGATGTTTACCCTGGTTACCATCGTTAAAGTAAAAAAACAAACGCTTCATACTTACCTACCGCTGTCTGTCCCCGGCGCTCTGCTTCTCTGCTCTGGCTGTGAGCGCCGGGCAGCCGGAAAGCACAGCGGTGACGTCACCTCTCTGCTTTCCGGCCGCTGTGCTCACAGCCAGAGCAGAGAAGCAGAGCGCCGAGGACAGACAGCGGTAGGTAAGTATGTAGTGTTTGTTTTTTTACTTTAACGATGGTAACCAGGGTAAACATCGGGTTACTAAGCGCGGCCCTGCGCTTAGTAACCCGATGTTTACCCTGGTTACCGGCATCGTTGGTCGCTGGAGAGCTGTCTGTGTGACAGCTCTCCAGCGACCAAACAGCGACGCTGCAGCGATCCGGATCGTTGTCAGTAACGCTGCAGCGTCGCTTAGTGTGACGGTACCTTTACTCAAATATACCTATAAAGAGAAAAATCAGACAAACTGAACATTTTGCAGTGGTCTCTTAATTTTTGCCAGAGCTGTATATATACTGTATACACTGTATATATGCTGTAGATAAATTTTGTAAGACAATATTAATGATAAAGAAGAGGAATAGATTATGTATGATGACAGTAGACTACATATAAAATGACCTCTATCTTTAAAAATGTACAAAGCAAACTCCACATTTTCAATCAATGATCTGCTGAATGTATCTTCTTAGGGCAGAGTGTCTTCAGAATTTCAATATCTTCTTTCCTAGCTAAACCAACAGTGTCCAAGCCATCATGGCCTACAAACAACTTCCCATTGAAATAAACTGATTAGACAAAGAAAAAGCTCCCCTCCCCTTCCCTTCTGGAGATTTAGATACCAATGTCTCTTTGCCTGGCACCTTTGTCTTTATCAAGCATTAGAAGTGCCAATCAAACGTATCCAAGGATTGTGCAGAGGAAGCACAAAACATTGCAACAATTACAGAGGGAAGACCCGCTATCAGTGTGGTCTAGAGAAAACATGGGCATTCTTCCCCATTTCTAATCTCCATCCCACTGCTAACATCTTTGTATTAAATTTAATCTCTCTATTGCATCTATAAATCTTAGACAAATTGCAGGTCAACTGGGATTAGAGCATTTTGTTCAGAGATTATTTAGGCCAAATGAAAGTGAAGATTTGTGTCTAATTCGCATCCTCTATTCTATCATGAGAAGGACATTGCTACTTGACAATGTGCATACAAAAATAAGTCGTTGACTGAGACGAAAATGTTGTGTAAAACCGTGAGTCGGATTGAGCAATGAGAATACAGCTTTTTAACAGGTCATACAAGTTGATTTTCTTCTGATTTTACATAGGGTGTCTACCCATCATCGTCTTTAGCAGAGGAAGCTGTCAGGGCTATTTCACCTTGGGTTCATCACAATGATGCATTATGTCAGGTGAAATTCCAGACGTATACCTCCAATGGAGTGTAGTTATACAGTAGCATCCATCAACCATACACTTCCATATTTATAAGCACTCTGGTCTACAGCACTTCCACAAAAGGTTGACATGATTTTCCACTGATTCTCTAGCAAAACAATGTGGCAATATAGTCTATTAATACCCACTATTTCTTGTGATAAACTGATCTTTTACAACAAGTGTAATGTTTTCAAAATGAATGTCCTGTCTATTTTGTATAACTGCTTTAATATATACTAGATGGAGGCCCGATGCTATTGCATCGGGAGGGCGGTAATGTCACGACGGGGGCAGGCTTTGCAGCATTGAGAATCTCTCCCCCCCATGTGCTCACCCACCTATCCACTCTCTCTTTCACCCCTGTGCGATTTCTCTATCCCCCATCTGATGTCTTCTTAAAGGGGTTTTCCAATGAACAAATGTTCATTTTAAACATTGCCTGTGTCTGACAATGTGTACCGAACATACCACAGCTCCAGGAAAGGGGAGGAAGCAAAAGACAATACTGACATTACAGCAGGAGATCGCAGAGGATTCATTTTGTGAGGTAAAATATTGTTTAAAAACAGTCAGTGAAATATTTTACTTCACAAAATGAATCCCCTGTGACCCCTTGCTGTAATGCCAGTATTGTCTTTTGCTTCCTCTCCTGCCCAGGAGATGTGGTATGCACCGTACACAGTCAGACTCAGACAATTTTTAAATTTCATTCATGGGAAAACCCCTTTAAAGTTACCGGCTTCCTCTGCCTGTAGACACGTTGCGCAATCGCCACCGCGATCAGCCATATGATTCACTGCACCTGTGCGGAATTTGCGCAGGTGCAGTAAATCAGACCGCCGCCATCTTTGTGCAGACAGATAGCAGCGGTCACATTAAAACTGCACATGCGCTCCTCCTGTACAAAGATGGTGGCGGTTAGTGAATCATAGCCACAATAAATTGTCCAGTGCCTTAAAAGGAATCTTTTACCAGGTTTTTTTCTACCCCATCTGGGGGCAACATGATAGAGGGGTGCTTGCTGCAATTTTGAGAAAATTACTGCTCTATCTGCTACAGCTCTGTCAGATCTCTGAATTCTGAGCTCTGTATCACCCCACCCACACCACTGATTGGCAGATTTCTGTGTACACTGTGCATAGGCAGAAAGACAGTCACGTGGGGGGAGGGGTTATACAGAGCTCATGAATATAGAAAACTACATTAGGTTTACTAATCCACTAGTAATACTCTCCTGCTGACAAATCCACGACCGTATCAAAACTACAGCATGCAGCCTAGTAAGTGACAGATCACTGGAATCAGGATCTCTGCCACTACATCATGCTGCTCTCAGATTAGGGTGCGAAAACCTGCTGACAGATTCTCTTTAAAGGGGTTGTCAACCTTATCTGTCCATATGCCTGAAAGTAAGCATTATGTAAGTGCATAGGCACTGGCATTAACCCCTTCATGACCCAGCCTATTTTGACCTTAAAGACCTTGCCGTTTTTTGCAATTCTGACCAGTGTCCCTTCATGAGGTAATAACTCAGGAACGCTTCAATGGATCCTAGCGGTTCTGAGATTGTTTTTTCGTGACATATTGGGCTTCATGTTAGTGGTAAATTTAGGTCAATAAATTCTGTGTTTATTTGTGATAAAAACGGAAATTTGGCGAAAATTTTGAAAATTTCGCAATTTTCACATTTTGAATTTTTATTCTGTTAAACCAGAGAGTTATGTGACACAAAATAGTTAATAAATAACATTTCCCACACGTCTACTTTACATCAGCACAATTTTGGAAACAAAATTTTTTTTTGCTAGGAAGTTATAAGGGTTAAAATTTGACCAGCGATTTCTCATTTTTACAACGAAATTTACAAAACCATTTTTTTTAGGGACCACCTCACATTTGAAGTCAGTTTGAGGGGTCTATATGGCTGAAAATACCCAAAAGTGACACCATTCTAAAAACTGCACCCCTCAAGGTGCACAAAACCACATTCAAGAAGTTTATTAACCCTTCAGGTGCTTCACAGCAGCAGAAGCAACATGGAAGGAAAAAATGAACATTTAACTTTTTAGTCACAAAAATGATTTTTCAGCAACAATTTTTTTATTTTCCCAATGGTAAAAGGAGAAACTGAACCACGTAAGTTGTTGTCCAATTTGTCCTGAGTACGCTGATACCTCATATGTGGGGGTAAACCACTGTTTGGGCGCACGGCAGGGCTTGGAAGGGAAGGAGCGCCATTTGACTTTTTGAATGAAAAATTGGCTGCACTCTTTAGCGGACACCATGTCACATTTGGAGAGCCCCCGTGTCCCTAAAAATTGGAGCTCCCCCACAAGTGACCCCATTTTGGAAACTAGACGCCCCAAGGAACTTATCTAGATGCATAGTGAGCCCTTTAAACCCCCAGATTCTTCACAAATTGATCCGTAAAAATGAAAAAGTACTTTTTTTTCACAAAAAAAGTTTTTTAGCCTCAATTTTTTCATTTTCACATGGACAACAGGATAAAATGGATCCTAAAATTTGTTTGGCAATTTCTCCTGAGTACACCGATACTTCACATGTGGGGGTAAACCACTGTTTGGGCACATGGTAAGGCTCGGAAGGGAAGGAGCGCCATTTGACTTTTTGAATGAAAAATTATCTCCATCGTTAGCGGACACCATGTCGCGCTTGGAGAGACCCTGTGTGCTTAAACATTGGAGCTCCCCCACAAGTGACCCCATTTTGGAAACTGGACCCCCCAAGGAACTTATCTAGATGCCTAGTGAGCACTTTAAACCCTCAGGTGCTTCACAAATTGATCCGTAAAAATGAAAAAGTACTTTTTTTTCACAAACAATTTATTTTCGCCTCAATTTTTTCATTTTCACATGGGCAACAGGATAAAATGGATCCTAAAATTTGTTGAGCAATTTCTCCCGAGTACGCCGATACCTCATATGTGGGGGTAAACCACTGTTTGGGCACACGGCAGGGCTCGGAAGGGAAGGCGCGCCTTTTAACTTTTTGAATGGAAAATTAGCTCCAATTGTTAGCGGACACCATGTCGCATTTGGAGAGCCCCTGTGTGCCTATGCAATGGAGCTCCCCCACAAGTGACCCCATTTTGGAAACTAGACCCCCCAAGGAACTTACCTAGATGCATACTGAGCACTTTAAACCCCCAGGTGCTTCACAGAAGTTTATAATGAAGAGCCATGAAAATAAAAAATAATTTTTCTTTTCTCAAAAATGATTTTTTAGCCTGGAATTTCCTATTTTGCCAATGGTAATAGGAGAAATTGGACCACAAATGTTGTTGTCCAGTTTGTCCTGAGTATGCAGATACCCCATATGTGGGGGTAAACCACTGTTTGGGCGCACGGCAGGGCTCAGAAGGGAAGGCACGCCATTTGGCTTTTTAAATGGAAAATTATCTCCAATCATTAGCGGACACCATGTCGCGTTTGGAGAGCCCCTGTGTGCCTAAACATTGGAGATCCCCCACAAATTACCCCATTTTGGAAACTAGACCCCCAAAGGAACTAATCTAGATGTGTAGTGAGCACTTTGAACCCTCAAGTGCTTCACAGAAGTTTATAACGCAGAGCCATGAAAATAAAATAAAAAAATTATTTTCTCAAAAATGAATTTTAGCCCGCAATTTTTTATTTTCCCAAGGGTAACAGGAGAAATTTGACCCCAAAAGTTGTTGTCCAGTTTCTCCTGAGTACGCTGATACCCCATGTGTGGGGGTAAACCACTGTTTGGGCACACGTGGGGGCTCAGAAGGGAAGTAGTGACTTTTGAAATGCAGACTTTGATGGAATGGTCTGCGGGCGTCACGTTGCGTTTGCAGAGCCCCTGGTGTGCCTAAACAGTAGAAACCCCCCACAAGTGACCCCATTTTGGAAACTAGACCCCCAAAGGAACTTATCTAGATGTGTGGTGAGCACTTTCAACCCCCAAGTGCTTTACAGAAGTTTATAACGCAGAGCCGTGAAAATAATAAATACGTTTTCTTTCCTCAAAAATAATTTTTTAGCCCAGAATTTTTTATTTTCCCAAGGGTTACAGGAGAAATTGGACCACAAAAGTTGTTGTCCAGTTTCTCCTGAGTACGCTGATACCCCATATGTGGGGGTAAACCACTGTTTGGGCACACGTGGGGGCTCAGAAGGGAAGTAGTGACTTTTGAAATGCAGACTTTGATGGAATGGTCTGCGGGCGTCACGTTGCGTTTGCAGAGCCCCTGGTGTGCCTAAACAGTAGAAACCCCCCACAAGTGACCCCATTTTGGAAACTAGACCCCCAAAGGAACTTATCTAGATGTGTGGTGAGCACTTTCAACCCCCAAGTGCTTTACAGAAGTTTATAACGCAGAGCCGTGAAAATAATAAATACGTTTTCTTTCCTCAAAAATAATATTTTAGCCCAGAATTTTTTATTTTCCCAAGGGTTACAGGAGAAATTGGACCACAAAAGTTGTTGTCCAGTTTCTCCTGAGTACGCTGATACCCCATGTGTGGGGGTAAACCACTGTTTGGGCACACGTGGGGGCTCAGAAGGGAAGTAGTGACTTTTGAAATGCAGACTTTGATGGAATGGTCTGCGGGCGTCACGTTGCGTTTGCAGAGCCCCTGGTGTGCCTAAACAGTAGAAACCCCCCACAAGTGACCCCATTTTGGAAACTAGACCCCCAAAGGAACTTATCTAGATGTGTGGTGAGCACTTTCAACCCCCAAGTGCTTTACAGAAGTTTATAACGCAGAGCCGTGAAAATAATAAATACGTTTTCTTTCCTCAAAAATAATTTTTTAGCCCAGAATTTTTTATTTTCCCAAGGGTTACAGGAGAAATTGGACCACAAGAGTTGTTGTCCAGTTTCTCCTGAGTACGCTGATACCCCATGTGTGGGGGTAAACCACTGTTTGGGCACACGTGGGGGCTCAGAAGGGAAGTAGTGACTTTTGAAATGCAGACTTTGATGGAATGGTCTGCGGGTGTCACGTTGCGTTTGCAGAGCCCCTGGTGTGCCTAAACAGTAGAAACCCCCCACAAGTGACCCCATTTTGGAAACTAGACCCCCCAAGGAACTTATCTAGATATGTGGTGAGCACTTTGAACCCCCAAGTGCTTCACAGACGTTTACAACGCAGAGCCGTGAAAATAAAAAATCATTTTTCTTTCCTCAAAAATGATGTTTTAGCAAGCAATTTTTTATTTTCTCAAGGGTAACAGGAGAAATTGGACTCCAGTAATTGTTGCGCAGTTTGTCCTGAGTATGCTGGTACCCCATATGTGGGGTAAACCACTGTTTGGGCACACGTCGGGGTTCGGAAGTGAGGGAGCACCATTTGAATTTTTGAATACAAGATTGGCTGGAATCAATGGTGGCGCCATGTTGCGTTTGGAGACCCCCTGAAGTGCCTAAACAGTGGAAACCCCTCAATTCTACCTCCAACACTAACCCCAACACACCCCTAACCCTAATCCCAACTGTAGCCATAACCCTAATCACAACCCTAACCCCAACACACCCCTAACCACAACCCTAACCCCAACACACCCCTAACCCTAACCACAACCCTAATTCCAACCCAACCCTAAGGCTATGTGCCAACGTTGCGGATTCGTATGAGATTTTTCAGCACCATTTTTGAAAAATCCGCGGGTAAAAGGCACTACGTTTTACCTGCGGATTTTCCGCGGATTTCCAGTGTTTTTTGTGCGGATTTCACCTGCGGATTCCTATTGAGGAACAGGTGTAAAACGCCGCGGAATCCGCACAAAGAATTGGCATGCTGCGGAAAATACAACGCAGCGTTCCCGCGCGGTATTTTCCGCACCATGGGCACAGCGGATTTGGTTTTCCATATGTTTACATGGTACTGTAAACCTGATGGAACACTGCTGCGAATCCGCAGCCAAATCCGCACCGTGTGCACATAGCCTAATTCTAAAGGTATGTGCACACGCTGCAGAAAATGCTGCGGATCCGCAGCAGTTTCCCATGAGTTTACAGTTCAATGTGAACCTATGGGAACCAAAAATCGCTGTACACATGCTGCGGAAAAACTGCACGGAAACGCAGCGGTTTACATTCCGCAGCATGTCACTTCTTTCTGCGGATTCCGCAGCGGTTTTACAACTGCTCCAATAGAAAATCGCAGTTGTAAAACCGCAGTGAAATGCGCAGAAAAACCGCGGTAAATCCACCATAAATCCGCAGCGGTTTAGCACTGTGGATTTTTCAAATCCGCTGCGGAAAAATCCGCATAGGACCAGAATATGTGTGCACATACCGAAACCCTAACCCTAGCCCTAACCCTACCCCTAACCCTACCCCTAACCCTACCCCTAACCCTACCACTAACCCTACCCCTAACCCTACCCCTAACCCTAACCCTAGTTCTTACCCCAACCTTAGTGAAAAAAAAAAAAATTCTTTATTTTTTTATTGTCCCTATCTATGGGGGTGACAAAGGGGGGGGTCATTTACTATTTTTTTTATTTTGATCACTGAGATATAACCTATCTCAGTGATCAAAATTCACTCTGGAACGAATCTGCTGGCCGGCAGATTCGGCGGGCGCACTGCACATGCGCCCGCCATTTTGGAAGATGGCGGCGCCCAGGAAAGAAGACGGACGGACCTCGGGCGGCCAGGTAAGTATAAGGGGGGGGAGATCAGGGCACGGGGGGGGGCGTCGGAGCACGGGGGGGTGGATCGGAGCATGGGGGGGTGGATCAGAACACGGGAGGGAGGATTGGAGCACGGGGGAGGATTGGAGCACGGGGTGAGGGATCGCTGTGCGGGGGGGTGGATCGGAGCGCGGGGGGGGGGGTCGCTGTGTGCGGGGGGGGGACCGGAGTGTGGGGGGGTTTGATTGGAGCGCGGGGGGTGTGATTGGTGCACGGGGGAAGCGGACAGGAGGACGGGGGAGCGGAGCACAGGACCGAGGGGAGCGGACCACAGATCGGGGGGCTGGGGGGGCGATCGGAGGAGTGGGGTGGGTGCACATTAGTGTGTCCAGCCATGGCCGATGATATTGCAGCATCGGCCATGGCTGGATTGTAATATTTCACCAGTTTTTTAGGTGAAATATTACAAATCGCTCTGATTGGCAGTTTCACTTTCAACAGCCAATCAGAGCGATCGTAGCCACGAGGGGGTGAAGCCACCCCCCCTGGGCTAAACTACCACTCCCCCTGTCCCTGCAGATCGGGTGAAATGGGAGTTAACCCTTTCACCCGATCTGCAGGGACGCGATCTTTCCATGACGCATATGCTGCGTCATGGGTCGGAATGGCACCGACTTTCATGACGCAGCGTATGCGTCAAAGGTCGGGAAGGGGTTAATGCCCCTGATATACATAAACTCTCTAAGAATTAACTTTTCCTATACTAAATTATTAAAACACTTCAATTGATTTATGTGTGATTCCAGTATTGATAGGTTATCCATATGATAGGCCATAAATATCAGATCACTGAGTGTGTGAAGTTTGGTACCTCTGTTGATTGTTATATTAGATTGCATGTGGCTTTCTGGCAAGAGCCACATCACCTTCATTGCTTACCAGGCATGTTAGTGCGACTCTGTCCCATTCACTTCAAGTGAGGATAAGTTTCTGAAAACTGCAGTACCAGGCATAGACATTAATAATCTATTTAATAATAATCTATTTATATAGCGTCTACATATTCTGTAGCACTTTACAGTTTGCACACATTATCATCGCTGTCCCCGATGGGGCTCACAATCTAAATTCCCCATCAGTAGTGTCTTTAGAATGTGGGAGGAAACTGGAGTACCCGGAGGAAACCCACGCAAGCATGGGGAGAACATACAAACTCCTTGCAGATGTTGTCCTTGGTGGGATTTGAAACCAGGACCCCAGTGTTGCAAGGCTGCAGTGCTAACCACTGTAAAAAGCTGTGTCTGGTAGAAAATGAAGGGGACCTCTTCCAAAAGGAAGTCTCTTTTACTTGCATGAGTCATCATTAGAACTACAATCTTACATCACTGCAAAGTCTCTGGCAGGGGGAGGGCACAGCACTTCGGTCATTAGGTGAAAAGGAGGATGACTCATTCAGGGAAAAGAGACTTCCTGTTTCTACCTAGAGAATAGAAGGTTTCAGCTAGTCATGTGATGTCATAGACCTATTGTAAAAGAGAAGAATTATCTCGGAAGAAAGCCAAAATGAGCAATTGTAAGTACACAGTGCTATATAATATGATGATTTAAATATATTAAGAGAATAAAAACTTTGATAGGAGTGCTTCTTCAAATAAGCAATATAACCACTTTCCTTTTGCTGTACTCAGCCGAGTTTCTCTATATATGTAAAATTGCTAACAACAGAGATTCCATACATATTTAGCAAAGAAGATACATAGCTAGCTATCACAAGCATAAATATAAACTTTATCCAAGTAAAATGTATGCATTGTAATCATGTAATCAAAGTGGATCGCTTGGATTTAATGTATTTTTTTGACAGAAACAAAAAAAGAAGCAACCAATCCATTGACTGAGCATACACTGCAAGAACGTAATTATAATGGTTAACCAAGCTGGTGAAGACTACAACACAGGGCCTCCTGCTGGCCGGTAGAATGATTAGAAATGGTCAAATAGTTAAGTCAATTCATATATTTCCCCAAAAACAAGATTTAAGAAGACTCATGGACAATTATATCAGTCTGGAATCCTAAACAGTATTTACTGCATATTAAGGAGAATTTTGCTGATGTTTGGACCTTTTATTTTTCTGTTGCTATAAATGTTTGCCCAAGTCTTTAGTGAAATATGAGACACAAGTCCTCTCATGAGGATTTGGTGGTTTGATGTTTTTATAGAGTTTATTGGGTTAACTTAATAGTTATCATAACAAAACCTGAACTTGAAACGGGCCTGGACATATTGTGGCATGATCAGGGGACCTTGCGTCTCCTGCAGTATTTTAATCCATGACGGTGTAGTGTGTTACTAATGGTAATGTTTGAGACTGTGGTCCCAGCTCTCTTCAGGTCATTGACCAGGTCCTCCAGTGCAGTTCTTGGGATGATTCCTTACCTATCTCAGAATCATCCATACCCCACGAGGTGAGAGCTTGCATGGTGCCCCAGACTGAGGAAGATTGATAATTATCTTGTGTTTCTTGCATTTTCTAATAATTGTGCCTTCTCACCAAGCTGCTCTCCTATTGTCCTGCATCCCATCCCAGCCTTGTGCAGGTCTACAATATTGTCCCTAGTGTCCTTAGACAGCTCTTTGGTTTTGGCCATGGTGGAGAGATTGAATGTGACTGAGTGTGTGGACGGGTGTCTTTTATACAGGTAACAAGTTCAAACAGGTGCAATTAATACAGGTAATAAGCACAGAGTAGGAGGCTTCTTAACCCCTTCCCGACCCATGACGCCACGTAGGCGTCATGAAAGTCGGTGCCAATCCGACCCATGACGCCTATGTGGCGTCATGGAAAGATCGCGTCCCTGCAGATCCGGTGAAAGGGTTAACTCCCATTTCACCCGATCTGCAGGGACAGGGGGAGTGGTAGTTTAGCCCAGGGGGGGTGGCTTCACCCCCTCGTGGCAACGATCGCTCTGATTGGCTGTTGAAAGTGAAACTGCCAATCAGAGCGATTTGTAATATTTCACCTATTATAACGGGTGAAATATTACAATCCAGCCATGGCCGATGCTGAAATATCATCGGCCATGGCTGGAAATACTAATGTGCCCCCACCCCACCCCACCGATCGCCCCCCCAGCCCCCCGATCTGGCCGGTACACTGCTCCGGCTGCCCTCCGTCCAGTGCTCCGCTCCCCCCCGTGCTCTTGTCCGCTCCCCCCGTGCTCCAATCACCCTCCCCGTGCTCCAATCACCCCCCCCTGCACTCCGATCCACACCCCCCGGTGCTCCGTTCCACCCCCCCGTGCTCCATTCCAGCCCCCCCGTGCTCCATTCCACGCCCCCCGCGCTCCGTTCCACCCCTCCCGCGCTCCGATCCCCCCCCGTGGTCCCCCCCCCACCCCATCATACTTACCGATCCAGCCGGGGTCCCGTCCGTCTTCTCCCTGGGCGCCGCTATCTTCCAAAATGGCGGGCGCATGCGCAGTGCGCCCGCCGAATCTGCCGGCCGGCAGATTCGTTCCAAAGTGCATTTTGATCACTGAGATAGATTATATCTCAGTGAACAAAATAAAAAAAATAATAAATGACCCTCCCCCTTTGTCACCCCCATAGGTAGGGACAATAAAAAAGTAAAGAAATTTTTTTTTTTCCACTAATGTTAGAATAGGGTTAGGGGTAGGGTTAGGGGTAGGGCTAGGGTTAGGGCTAGGGGTAGGGTTAGGGGTAGGGTTAGGGGTAGGGGTAGGGTTAGGGTTAGGGGTAGGGTTAGGGCTAGGGTTAGGGTTAGGGGTAGGGTTAGGGTTTCGGTATGTGCACACGTATTCTGGTCCTCTGCGGATTTTTCCGCTGCGGATTTGATAAATCCGCAGTGCTAAACCGCTGCGGATTTATGGCGGATTTACCGCGTTTTTTTCTGCGCATTTCACTGCGGTTTTACAACTGCGATTTTCTATTGGAGCAGTTGTAAAACCGCTGCGGAATCCGCACAAAGAAGTGACATGCTGCGGAATGTAAACTGCTGCGTTTCCGTGCAGTTTTTCCGCAGCATGTGTACAGCGATTTTTGTTTCCCGTAGGTTTACATTGAACTGGGAAACTGCTGCGGATCCGCAGCGTTTTCCGCAGCGTGTGCACATACCTTTAGTATTAGGCTATGTGCACACTGTGCGGATTTGGCTGCGGATTGGCCGCTGCGGATTCGCAGCAGTGTTCCATCAGGTTTACAGTACCATGTAAACATATGAAAAACCAAATCCGCTGTGCCCATGGTGCGGAAAATACCGCGCGGAAACGCTGCGTTGTATTTTCCGCAGCATGTCAATTCTTTGTGCGGATTCCGCAGCGTTTTACACCTGTTCCTCAATAGGAATCCGTAGGTGAAATCCGCACAAAAAACACTGGAAATCCGCGGGAAATCCGCAGGTAAAACGCAGTGCCTTTTACCCGCGGATTTTTCAAAAATGGTGCGGAAATATCTCACACGAATCCGCAACGTGGGCACATAGCCTTAGGGTTAGGGTTGGAATTAGGGTTGTGCTTAGGGTTAGGGGTGTGTTGGGGTTAGTGTTGTGGTTAGGGGTGTGTTGGGGTTAGGGTTGTGATTAGGATTATGGCTACAGTTGGGATTAGGGTTAGGGGTGTGTTGGGGTTAGTGTTGGAGGTAGAATTGAGGGGTTACCACTGTTTAGGCACATCAGGGGTCTCCAAACGCAACATGGCGCCACCATTGATTCCAGCCAATCTCGTATTCAAAAAGTCAAATGGTGCTCCCTCACTTCCGAGCCCTGACGTGTGCCCAAACAGTGGTTTACCCCCACATATGGGGTACCAGCATACTCAGGACAAACTGCGCAACAATTACTGGGGTCCAATTTCTCCTGTTACCCTTGTGAATCTAAAAAAAATGCTTGCTAAAACATAATTTTTGAGGAAAGAAAAATGATTTTTTATTTTCACGGCTCTGCGTTGTAAACGTCTGTGAAGCACTTGGGGGTTCAAAGTGCTCACCACATATCTAGATAAGTTCCTTGGGGGGTCTAGTTTCTAAAATGGGGTCACTTGTGGGGGTTTCTACTGTTTAGGCACACCAGGGGCTCTGCAAACGCAACGTGACACCCGCAGACCATTCCATCAAAGTCTGCATTTCAAAAGTCACTACTTCCCTTCTGAGCCCCGACGTGTGCCCAAACAGTGGTTTACCCCCACTCATGGGGTATCAGCGTACTCAGGAGAAACTGGACAACAACTTTTGGGGTCCAATTTCTCCTGTAACCCTTGGGAAAATAAAAATTTCTGGGCTAAATAATTATTTTTGAGGAAAGAAAACGTATTTATTATTTTCACGGCTCTGCATTCTAAACTTCTATGAAGCGCTTGGGGGTTCAAAGTGCTCACCACACATCTAGATAAGTTCCTTTCGGGGTCTAGTTTCCAAAATAGGGTCACTTGTGGGGGGTTTCTACTGTTAAGCCACATCAGGGGCTCTGCAAACGCAACGTGACGCCCACAGAGCATTCCATCAAAGTCTGCATTTCAAAACGTCACTACTTCACTTCCGAGCCTCGGCATGTGCCCAAACAGTGGTTTACCCCCACATATGGGGTATCAGCGTACTCAGGAGAAACTGGACAACAACTTTTGGGGTCCAATTTCTTCTGTAACTCTTGGGAAAATAAAAAATTCTGGGCTAAATAATTATTTTTGAGGAAAGAAAACGTATTTATTATTTTCACGGCTCTGCATTATAAACTTCTATGAAGCACTTGGGGGTTCAAAGTGCTCACCACACATCTAGATAAGTTCCCTTGGGGGTCTAGTTTCCAAAATGGGGTCACTTGTGGGGGGTTTCTACTGTTAAGCCACATCAGGGGCTCTGCAAACGCAACGTGACGCCCACAGAGCATTCCATCAAAGTCTGCATTTCAAAACGTCACTACTTCACTTCCGAGCCCCGGCATGTGCCCAAACAGTGATTTACCCCCACATATGGGGTATCAGCGTACTCAGGAGAAACTGGACAACAACTTTTGGGGTCAAATTTCTCCTGTTACCCTTGGGAAAATAAAAAATTGCAGGCTAAAAGATCATTTTTGAGAAAATATTTTTATTTTTTATTTTCATGGCTCTGCGTTATAAACTTGTGTGAAGCACTTGGGGGTTCAAAGTCCTCACCACACATCTAGATTAGTTCCTTTGGGGGTCTAGTTTCCAAAATGGTGTCATTTCTGGGGGATCTCCAATGTTTAGGCACACAGGGGCTCTCCAAACGTGACATGGTGTCCGCTAATGATTGGAGCTAATTTTCCATTTAAAAAGCCAAATGGCGTGCCTTCCCTTCCGAGCCCTGCCGTGCGCCCAAACAGTGGTTTACCCCCACATATGGGGTATCAGCGTACTCAGGACAAACTGGACAACAACATTTGGGGTCCAATTTCTCCTATTACCCTTGGCAAAATAGGAAATTCCAGGCTAAAAAATCATTTTTGAGGAAAGAAAAATTATTTTTTATTTTCATGGCTCTGCGTTATAAACTTCTGTGAAGCACCTGGGGGTTTAAAGTGCTCAATATGCATCTAGATAAGTTCCTTGGGGGGTCTAGTTTCCAAAATGGGGTCACTTGTGGGGGAGCTCCAATGTTTAGGCACACAGGGGCTCTCCAAACGCGACATGGTGTCCGCTAACAATTGGAGCTAATTTTCCATTCAAAAAGTCAAATGGCGCGCCTTCCCTTCCGAGCCCTGCCGAGTGCCCAAACAGTGGTTTACCCCAACATATGAGGTATCGACGTACTCGGGAGAAATTGCCCAACAAATTTTATGATCCATTTTATCCTACTGCCCATGTGAAAATGAAAAAATTGAGGCGAAAAGAATTTTTTTGTGAAAAAAAAGTACTTTTTCATTTTTACAGATCAATTTGTGAAGCACCTGAGGGTTTAAAGTGCTCACTAGGCATCTAAATAAGTTCCTTGGGGGGTCTAGTTTCCAAAATGGGGTCACTTGTGGGGGAGCGCCAATGTTTAGGCACACAGGAGCTATCCAAACGCGACATGGTGTCCGCTAACGATGGAAATAATTTTTCATTCAAAAAGTCAAATGGCGCTCCTTCCCTTCCGAGCCTTACCATGTGCCCAAACAGTGGTTTACCCCCACATGTGAGGTATTGGTGTACTCAGGAGAAATTGCCCAACACATTTTAGGATCCATTTTATCCTGTTGCCCATGTGAAAATGAAAAAATTGAGGCTAAAAGAATTTTTTTGTGAAAAAAAAGTACTTTTTCATTTTTACGGATCAATTTGTGAAGCACCTGGGGGTTCAAAGTGCTCACTATGCATCTAGATAAGTTCCTTGGGGCGTCTAGTTTCCAAAATGGGGTCACTTGTGGGGGAGCTCCAATTTTTAGGCACACGGGGGCTCTCCAAACGTGACATGGTGTCCGCTAAAGAGTGGAGCCAATTTTTGATTAAAAAAGTCAAATGGCGCTCCTTCCCTTCCAAGCCCTGCCGTGCGCCCAAACAGTGGTTTACCCCCACATATGAGGTATCAGCGTACTCAGGACAAATTGGACAACAACTTTCGTGGTTCAGTTTCTCCTTTTACCATTGGGAAAATAAAAAAATTGTTGCTAAAAGATAATTTTTGTGACTAAAAAGTTAAATGTTCATTTTTTCCTTCCATGTTGCTTCTGCTGCTGTGAAGCACCTGAAGGGTTAATAAACTTCTTGAATGTGGTTTTGAGTACCTTGAGGGGTGCAGTTTTTAGAATGGTGTCACTTTTGGGTATTTTCAGCCATATAGACCCCTCAAACTGACTTCAAATGTGAGGTGGTCCCTAAAAAAAATGGTTTTGTAAATTTCGTTGTAAAAATGACAAATCGCTGGTCAAATTTTAACCCTTATAACTTCCTAACAAAAAAAAATTTTGTTTCCAAAATTGTGCTGATGTAAAGTAAACATGTGGGAAATGATATTTATTAACTATTTTGTGTCACATATCTCTCTGGTTTAACAGAATAAAAATTCAAAATGTGAAAATTGCGAAATTTTCAAAATTTTCGCCAAATTTCCGTTTTTATCACAAATAAACGCAGAATTTATTGACCTAAATTTACCACTAACATGAAGCCCAATATGTCACGAAAAAACAATCTCAGAACCGCTAGGATCCATAGAAGCGTTCCTGAGTTATTACCTCATAAAGGGACACTGGTCAGAATTGCAAAAAACGGCAAGGTCTTTAAGGTCAAAATAGGCTGGGTCATGAAGGGGTTAAAGAAAAACTAACAGGTCTGTGAGAGCCAGAATTCTTGCTGGTAGATAGGTGGTCAAATACTTATTTCATGCAATAAAATTTAATTAATGCAATTTAATTACCGTATATACTCGAGTATAAGCCGACCCGAGTATAAGCCGACCCCCCTAATTTTGCCACAAAAAACTGGGAAAACTTATTGACTCGAGTATAAGCCTAGGGTGGAAATGCAGCAACTACCGGTGAATTTCAAAAATAAAAATAGATCATTATTTCCCCATAGCTGTGCCATATAGTGCTCTACACCATTCATATTTCCCCATAGCTGTGCCCCATATAGTGCTCTGCACCGTTCACTGTGCCCCCTAGCTGTGCCATATACAGTGCTCTGCACCGTTCACTGTGCCCCATAGCTGTGCCATATACAGTGCTCTGCACCGTTCACTGTGCCCCATAGCTGTGCCATATACGGTGCTCTGCACCGTTCATTGTGCCCCCTAGCTGTGCCTTATACGGTGCTCTGCACCGTTCACTGTGCCCCCTAGCTGTGCCTTATACGGTGCTCTGCACCGTTCACTGTGCCCCCTAGCTGTGCCTTATACGGTGCTCTGCACCGTTCACTGTGCCCCCTAGCTGTGCCTTATACGGTGCTCTGCACCGTTCACTGTGCCCCCTAGCTGTGCCTTATACGGTGCTCTGCACCGTTCACTGTGCCCCCTAGCTGTGCCTTATACGGTGCTCTGCACCGTTCACTGTGCCCCCTAGCTGTGCCTTATACGGTGCTCTGCACCGTTCACTGTGCCCCCTAGCTGTGCCTTATACGGTGCTCTGCACCGTTCACTGTGCCCCCTAGCTGTGCCTTATACGGTGCTCCGCACCGTTCATTGTGCCCCCTAGCTGTGCCTTATACGGTGCTCTGCACCGTTCATTGTGCCCCCTAGCTGTGCCTTATACGGTGCTCCGCACCGTTCATTGTGCCCCCTAGCTGTGCCTTATACGGTGCTCTGCACCGTTCATTGTGCCCCCTAGCTGTGCCTTATACGGTGCTCTGCACCGTTCACTGTGCCCCCTAGCTGTGCCTTATACGGTGCTCTGCACCGTTCATTGTGCCCCCTAGCTGTGTCTTATACGGTGCTCTGCACCGTTCACTGTGCCCCATAGATGCTCCACATTAATCTGTGCTGCCGCCGCTACTGCTGCTATAAAAAAAAAAAAACACATACTCACCTCCCTTGATTGCAGCTCCCGGCGTCTCGTTCCGGCGCCTCCATCTTCCCGGCGTCTCTGCTCTGACTGATCAGGCAGAGGGCGCCGCGCACACTGTATGCGTCATCGCGCCCTCTGCCTGAACAGTCAGAGAGCAGAGACGCCGGGAAGATGGAGGCGCCGGCCGGGAAGATGGATCGGCGCCCGGCGGCTGGAACGAGGACAGGTGAATATAACATACTCACCTAGTCCTGGCGATCCTCGCGCTGTCCCCTCCTGTCTTCGGCGCTGCAGCTTCTTTCTCTATCAGCGGTCAGTGGCACCGCTGATTAGAGAAATGAATAAGCGGCTCCGCCCCTATGGGAGGTGGAGCCGCTTATTCATTTCTGTAATGAGCGGTCCCACGTGACCGCTGAAGAGAGGAAGAAGCTGCAGCGCCGAAGCCCGTGGGACGGCAGGGACAGCGCGAGGATCGCTGGGACTAGGTAAGTATACCCCAGCGCCCTCAGCCCCTCACCTGCCGACCCCACCGCTACCGTGACTCGAGTATAAGCCGAGGGGGGCACTTTCAGCCCTAAAATTTGGGCTGAAAATCTCGGCTTATACTCGAGTATATACGGTATTTAAAAATCCCACAATGTGATTTTCTGGTTTTTATTTTTAGATTCTGTCCCTCACAGTTGAATTGAACCTATGATAAAAATGACAGACCTCTCCATTCTTTGTAGGTGGGAAAGCTTGAAAAATCGTTAGTCTATCAAATACCGTATATACTCGAGTATAAGCCGACCCAAATATAAGCCGACCCCCCTAATTTTGCCACAAAAAACTGGGAAAACCTATTGACTCGAGTATAAGCCTAGGGTGGAAATGCAGCATTTACCGGTGAATTTCAAAAATAAAAATAGATCATTATTTCCCCATAGCTGTGCCATATAATGCTCTGCACCGTTCATTATTTCCCCATAGCTGTGCCATATAGTGCTCTGCACCGTTCATTATTGCCCCATAGCTGTGCCATATAGTGCCCTGCACCGTTCATTATTGCCCCATAGCTGTGCCATATAGTGCTCTGCACCGTTCATTATTTCCCCATAGCTGTGCCATATAGTGCCCTGCACCGTTCATTATTGCCCCATAGCTGTGCCATATAGTGCTCTGCACCGTTCATTATTTCCCCATAGCTGTGCCATATAGTGCCCTGCACCGTTCATTATTGCCCCATAGCTGTGCCATATAGTGCTCTGCACTGTTCATTATTTCCCCATAGCTGTGCCATATAGTGCCCTGCACCGTTCATTATTGCCCCATAGCTGTGCCATATAGTGCTTTGCACCGTTCATTATTTCCCCATAGCTGGTGCTGTGCACCATTCATACTGTCCCATATCTGTGCCATATAGTGCTGTGCACCGTTCATAGTGTCCCATATCTGTGCCATATAGTGCTGTGCACCATTCATACTGTCCCATATCTGTACCATATAGTGCTGTGCACCGTTCATAGTGTCCCATATCTGTGCCATATAGTGCTGTGCACCGTTCATATTGCCCCATATCTGTGCCCCATATATGCTCTGCACCGTTCATACTGCCCCATATAGTGCTCTGCACCGTTCATACTGCCCCCATATCTGTGCCCCATATATGCTCTGCACCGTTCATACTGTCCCATAGATGCTCTACATAAATCTGTGCCGCTGCTGCAATAAAAAAAAAAAAAGCCATACTCACCTCTCTTGATTGCAGCTCCCGGCGTCTCGTTCCGGCGTCCGGTCCCGGCGTCTCTCTCCGCTCTGACTGATCAGGCAGAGGGCGCCGCGCACACTATATGCGTCATCGCGCCCTCTGACCTGAACAGTCAGAGCGTAGAGACGCCGAGAAGATGGAGCGGCGCCCGGCGGCTGGAACGGGGACAGGTGAATATTACATACTTACCTGGTCCCGACGTCCCGCTCCCTCTGCCCGTCACACGGTCTTCGGTGCCGCAGGTTCTTTCTCTATCAGCGGTCACCGTTACCGCTGATTAGAGAAATGAATAGGCGGCTCCACCCCTATGGGAGGTGGAGCCGCCTATTCATTTCTCTAATGAGCGGTCCCACGTGACCGCTGAAGAGGGGAAGAACTGCAGCACAGAAGACCGTGGGACGGCAGGGGGAGCATCAGGATCGCTGGGACTAGGTAAGTATGCCTCAGCGCCCTCTCCCCCTCACCCGCCGACCCCACCGCTACCGTGACTCGAGTATAAGCCGAGAGGGGCACTTTCAGCCCAAAAATTTGGGCTGAAAATCTCGGCTTATACTCGAGTATATACGGTAGTTATTTTCCCCCACTGTAGATAGATACATTTTCAAAAAATGATGCAACACCAGTTTTGACATTAATGATAGGTGCCAGCCCACTGGTTGTAGCCAAAAAAACAGAAAATATAAAAAATTTAGTAAGCCAAATCTGCAGCACGCAATGTTTCAGCTACACCCAGCCTTTCTCAAGCATTTTTGAAAGGCTCTCTGTGGCCGATACAATGCCTATTGCACATATGTCTTATCAATACCGATATAGACCCACATAAAAGTAACAGTCAAATGCAGCATATCGTAAATACCTTAACATGAGAAGCATGCCTAAGACCATACATACATGCCAACGTGAACTTTATTGAAAAATAGATAGACATATAAAAAAAACTACAGTACAAGGAATCCAGACAAAGTTAAGAACCATAGAAAAGGAAAAATGGTCATGAGAGTTAATGGCCCCAAGGATGGCAAGGTGGGCATGCATGAAAAATGATGAGTAAGTGAATGAAGCATATACAGTGGGGCAAAAAAGTATTTAGTCAGTCAGCAATAGTGCAAGTTCCGCCACTTAAAATGATGAGAGGCGTCTGTAATTTACATCATAGGTAGACCTCAACTATGGGAGACAAAATGAGAAAAAAAAATCCAGAAAATCACATTGTCTGTTTTTTTAACAATTTATTTGCATATTATGGTGGAAAATAAGTATTTGGTCAGAAACAAAATTTCATCTCAATACTTTGTAATATATCCTTTGTTGGCAATGACAGAGGTCAAACATTTTCTGTAAGTCTTCACAAGGTTGCCACACACTGTTGTTGCTATGTTGGCCCATTCCTCCATGCAGATCTCCTCTAGAGCAGTGATGTTTTTGGCTTTTCGCTTGGCAACACAGACTTTCAACTCCCTCCAAAGGTTTTCTATAGGGTTGAGATCTGGAGACTGGCTAGGCCACTCCAGGACCTTGAAATGCTTCTTACGAAGCCACTCCTTCGTTGCCCTGGCGGTGTGCTTTGGATCATTGTCATGTTGAAAGACCCAGCCACGTTTCATCTTCAATGCCCTTGCTGATGGAAGGAGGTTTGCACTCAAAATCTCATGATACATGGCCCCATTCATTCTTTCATGTACCCGGATCAGTCATCCTGGCCCCTTTCCAGAGAAACAGCCCCAAAGCATGATGTTTCCACCACCATGCTTTACAGTAGGTATGGTGTTTGATGGATGCAACTCAGTATTCTTTTTCCTCCAAACACGACAAGTTGTGTTTCTACCAAACAGTTCCAGTTTGGTTTCATCAGACCATAGGACATTCTCCCAAAACTCCTCTGGATCATCCAAATGCTCTCTAGCAAACTTCAGATGGGCCCGGACATGTACTGGCTTAAGCAGTGGGACACGTCTGGCACTGCAGGATCTGAGTCCATGGTGGCGTAGTGTGTTACTTATGGTAGGCCTTGTTACATTGGTCCCAGCTCTCTGCAGTTCATTCACTAGGTCCCCCCGCGTGGTTCTGGGATTTTTGCTCACAGTTCTTGTGATCATTCTGACCCCACGGGGTGGAATTTTGCGTGGAGCCCCAGATCGAGGGAGATTATCAGTGGTCTTGTATGTCTTCCATTTTCTAATTATTGCTCCCACTGTTGATTTCTTCACTCCAAGCTGGTTGGCTATTGCAGATTCAGTCTTCCCAGCCTGGTGCAGGGCTACAATTTTGTTTCTGGTGTCCTTTGACAGCTCTTTGGTCTTCACCATAGTGGAGTTTAGAGTCAGACTGTTTGAGGGTGTGCACAGGTGTCTTTTTATACTGATAACAAGTTTAACCCCTTCAAGACCCAGCCTATTTTGACCTTAAAGACCTTGCCGTTTTTTGCAATTCTGACCAGTGTCCCTTTATGAGGTAATAACTCAGGAACGCTTCAACGGATCCTAGCGGTTCTGAGATTGTTTTTTCATGACATATTGGGCTTCATGTTGGTGGTAAATTTAGGTCAATAAATTCTGCATTTATTTGTGATAAACACGGAAATTTGGCGAAAATTTTGAAAATTTCGCAATTTTCACATTTTGAATTTTTATTCTGTTAAACCAGAGAGATATGTGACACAAAATAGTTAATAAATAACATTTCCCACATGTTTACTTTACATCAGCACAATTTTGGAAACAAAATTTTTTTTTGTTAGGAAGTTATAAGGGTTAAAATTCGACCAGCGATTTGTCATTTTTACAACGAAATTTACAAAACCATTTTTTTTAGGGACCACCTCACATTTGAAGTCAGTTTGAGGGGTCTATATGGCTGAAAATACCCAAAAGTGACACCATTCTAAAAACTGCACCCCTCAAGGTACTCAAAACCACATTCAAGAAGTTTATTAACCCTTCAGGTGCTTCACAGCAGCAGAAGCAACATGGAAGGAAAAAATGAACATTTAACTTTTTAGTCACAAAAATTATCTTTTAGCAACAATTTTTTTATTTTCCCAATGGTAAAAGGAGAAACTGAACCACGAAAGTTGTTGTCCAATTTGTCCTGAGTACGCTGATACCTCATATGTGGGGGTAAACCACTGTTTGGGCGCACGGCAGGGCTTGGAAGGGAAGGAGCGCCATTTGACTTTTTTAATCAAAAATTGGCTCCACTCTTTAGCGGACACCATGTCACGTTTGGAGAGCCCCCGTGTGCCTAAAAATTGGAGCTCCCCCACAAGTGACCCCATTTTGGAAACTAGACGCCCCAAGGAACTTATCTAGATGCATAGTGAGCACTTTGAACCCCCAGGTGCTTCACAAATTGATCCGTAAAAAAGAAAAAGTACTTTTTTTTCACAAAAAAATTCTTTTAGCCTCAATTTTTTCATTTTCACATGGGCAACAGGATAAAATGGATCCTAAAATGTGTTGGGCAATTTCTCCTGAGTACACCAATACCTCACATGTGGAGGTAAACCACTGTTTGGGCACATGGTAAGGCTCGGAAGGGAAGGAGCGCCATTTGACTTTTTGAATGAAAAATTATTTCCATCGTTAGCGGACACCATGTCGCGTTTGGATAGCTCCTGTGTGCCTAAACATTGGCGCTCCCCCACAAGTGACCCCATTTTGGAAACTAGACCCCCCAAGGAACTCATTTAGATGCCTAGTGAGCACTTTAAACCCTCAGGTGCTTCACAAATTGATCTGTAAAAATGAAAAAGTAATTTTTTTTCACAAAAAAATTCTTTTCGCCTCAGTTTTTTCATTTTCACATGGGCAGTAGGATAAAATGGATCATAAAATTTGTTGGGCAATTTCTCCCGAGTACGCCGATACCTCATATGTGGGGGTAAACCACTGTTTGGGCACTCGGCAGGGCTCGGAAGAGAAGGCGCGCCATTTGACTTTTTGAATGGAAAATTAGCTCCAATTGTTAGCGGACACCATGTCGCGTTTGGAGAGCCCCTGTGTGCCTAAACATTGGAGCTCCCGCACAAGTGACCCCATTTTGGAAACTAGACCCCCCAAGGAACTTATCTAGATGCATATTCAGCACTTTAAACCCCCAGGTGCTTCACAGAAGTTTATAACGCAGAGCCATGAAAATAAAAAATAATTTTTCTTTCCTCAAAAATGATTTTTTAGCCTGGAATTTCCTATTTTGCCAAGGATAATAGGAGAAATTGGACCCCAAATATTGTTGTCCAGTTTGTCCTGAGTACGCTGATACCCCATATGTGGGGGTAAACCACTGTTTGGGCGCACGGCAGGGCTCAGAAGGGATGGCACGCCATTTGGCTTGTTAAATGGAAAATTAGCTCCAATCATTAGCGGACACCATGTCACGTTTGGAGAGCCCCTGTGTGCCTAAACATTGGAGATCCCCCAGAAATGACACCATTTTAGAAACTAGACCCCCAAAGGAACTAATCTAGATGTGTGGTGAGGACTTTGAACCCCCAAGTGCTTCACAGAAGTTTATAACGCAGAGCCATGAAAATAAAAAAAAAAATTATTTTCTCAAAAATGATCTTTTAGCCTGCAATTTTTTATTTTCCCAAGGGTAACAGGAGAAATTTGACCCCAAAAGTTGTTGTCCAGTTTCTCCTGAGTACGCTGATACCCCATATGTGGGGGTAAATCACTGTTTGGGCACATGCCGGGGCTCGGAAGTGAAGTAGTGACGTTTTGAAATGCAGACTTTGATGGAATGCTCTGTGGGCGTCACGTTGCGTTTGCAGAGCCCCTGATGTGGCTTAACAGTAGAAACCCCCCAAAAGTGACCCCATTTTGGAAACTAGACCCCCAAAGGAACTTATCTAGATGTGTGGTGAGCACTTTGAACCCCCAAGTGCTTCATAGAAGTTTATAATGCAGAGCCGTGAAAATAATAAATACGTTTTCTTTCCTCAAAAATAATTATTTAGCCCAGAATTTTTTAATTTTCCCAAGGGTAACAGGAGAAATTTGACCCCAATATTTGTTGTCCAGTTTCTCCTGAGTACGGTGATACCCCATATGTGGGGGTAAACTACTGTTTGGGCACATGCCGGGGCTTGGAATTGAAGTAGTGACGTTTTGAAATGCAGACTTTGATGGAATGCTCTGCGGGCGTCACGTTGCGTTTGCAGAGCCCCTGATGTGCCTAAACAGTAGAAACCCCCCACAAGTGACCCCATTTTGGAAACTAGACCCTGAAAGGAACTTATCTAGATGTGTGGTGAGCACTTTGAACCCCCAAGTGCTTCATAGAAGTTTATAATGCAGAGCCGTGAAAATAATAAATACGTTTTCTTTCCTCAAAAATAATTATTTAGCCCAGAATTTTTTATTTTCCCAAGGGTTACAGGAGAAATTGGACCCCAAAAGTTGTTGTCCAGTTTCTCCTGAGTACGCTGATACCCCATATGTGGGGGTAAACCACTGTTTGGGCACACGTCGGGGCTCAGAAGGGAAGTAGTGACTTTTGAAATGCAGACTTTGATGGAATGGTCTGCGGGTGTCACGTTGCGTTTGCAGAGCCCCTGGTGTGCCTAAACAGTAGAAACCCCCCACAAGTGACCCCATTTTAGAAACTAGACCCCCCAAGGAACTTATCTAGATATGTGGTGAGCACTTTGAACCCCCAAGTGCTTCACAGACGTTTACAACGCAGAGCCGTGAAAATAAAAAATCATTTTTCTTTCCTCAAAAATTATGTTTTAGCAAGCATTTTTTTAGATTCACAAGGGTAACAGGAGAAATTGGACCCCAGTAATTGTTGCGCAGTTTGTCCTGAGTATGCTGGTACCCCATATGTGGGGGTAAACCACTGTTTGGGCACACGTCAGGGCTCGGAAGTGAGGGAGCACCATTTGACTTTTTGAATACGAGATTGGCTGGAATCAATGGTGGCGCCATGTTGCGTTTGGAGACCCCTGATGTGCCTAAACAGTGGTAACCCCTCAATTCTACCTCCAACACTAACCCCAACACACCCCTAACCCTAATCCCAACTGTAGCCATAATCCTAATCACAACCCTAACCCCAACACACCCCTAACCACAACACTAACCCCAACACACCCCTAACCCTAACCACAACCCTAATTCCAACCCTAACCCTAAGGCTATGTGCCCACGTTGCGGATTCGTGTGAGATATTTCCGCACCATTTTTGAAAAATCTGCGGGTAAAAGGCACTGCGTTTTACCTGCGGATTTTCCGCGGATTTCCAGTGTTTTTTGTGCGGATTTCACCTGCGGATTCCTATTGAGGAACAGGTGTAAAACGCTGCGGAATCCGCACAAAGAATTGACATGCTGCGGAAAATACAACGCAGCGTTTCCGCGCGGTATTTTCCGCACCATGGGCACAGCGGATTTGGTTTTTCATATGTTTACATGGTACTGTAAACCTGATGGAACACTGCTGCGAATCCGCAGCCAAATCCGCACCGTGTGCACATAGCCTAATTCTAAAGGTATGTGCACACGCTGCGGAAAACGCTGCGGATCCGCAGCAGTTTCCCATGAGTGTACAGTTCAATGTAAACCTATGGGAAACAAAAATCGCTGTACACATGCTGCAGAAAAACTGCACGGAAACGCAGCGGTTTACATTCCGCAGCATGTCACTTCTTTGTGCGGATTCCGCAGCGGTTTTACAACTGCTCCAATAGAAAATCGCAATTGTAAAACCGCAGTGAAATGCGCAGAAAAAAACGCGGTAAATCCGCCATAAATCCGCAGCGGTTTAGCACTGCGGATTTATCAAATCCGCAGCGGAAAAATCCGCAGAGGACCAGAATACGTGTGCACATACCGAAACCCTAACCCTAACCCTAGCCCTAACCCTAACCCTACCCCTAACCCTAACCCTACCCCTAACCCTAACCCTACCCCTAACCCTAACCCTACCCCTAACCCTACCCCTAACCCTAGCCCTACCCCTAACCCTAACCCTACCCCTAACCCTACCCCTAACCCTAGCCCTACCCCTAACCCTATTCTAACATTAGTGGAAAAAAAAAAATTTCTTTGTTTTTTTATTGTCCCTACCTATGGGGGTGACAAAGGGGGGGGGGTCATTTATTATTTTTTTTATTTTGATCACTGAGATAGATTATATCTCAGTGATCAAAATGCACTTTGGAACGAATCTGCCGGCCGGCAGATTCGGCGGGCGCACTGCGCATGCGCCCGCCATTTTGGAAGATGGCGGCGCCCGGGAGAAGACGGACGGGACCACGGCTGGATCGGTAAGTATGATAGGGTGGGGGGGGACCACGGGGGGGGGGATCGGAGCACGGGGGGGGGAATCGGAGCGCGGGAGGGGTGGAACGGAGCGCGGGGGGCGTGGAACGGAGCACGGGGGGGCTGGAATGGAGCACGGGGGGGTGGAACGGAGCACGGCGGGGGTGGATCGGAGTGCAGGGGGGGTGATTGGAGCACGGGGGGGTGATTGGAGCACGGGGGGAGCGGACACGAGCACGGGGGGGAGCGGAGCACAGGGCGGAGGGGAGCCGGAGCAGTGTACCGGCCAGATCGGGGGGGTGGGGGGGCGATCGGGGGGGTGGGGTGGGGGCACACTAGTATTTCCAGCCATGGCCGATGATATTTCAGCATCGGCCATGGCTGGATTGTAATATTTCACCCGTTATAATGGGTGAAATATTACAAATCGCTCTGATTGGCAGTTTCACTTTCAACAGCCAATCAGAGCGATCGTAGCCACGAGGGGGTGAAGCCACCCCCCCTGGGCTAAACTACCACTCCCCCTGTCCCTGCAGATCGGGTGAAATGGGAGTTAACCCTTTCACCCGATCTGCAGGGACGCGATCTTTCCATGACGCCGCATAGGCGTCATGGGTCGCAATGGCACCGACTTTCATGACGCCTACGTGGCGTCATGGGTCGGGAAGGGGTTAAACAGGTGCCATTAGTACAGGTAATGAGTGGAGGAAAGAGGAGACTCTTAAAGAAGAAGTTACAGGTCTGTGAGAGCCAGAAATCTTGATTGTTTGTTTCTGACCAAATACTTATTTTCCACCATAATATGCAAATAAATTGTTAAAAAAAACAGACAATGTGATTTTCTGTATTTTTTTTCCTCAGTTTGTCTCCCATAGTTGAGGTCTACCTATGATGTAAATTACAGACGCCTCTCATCTTTTTAAGTGGTGGAACTTGCACTATTGCTGACTGACTAAATACTTTTTTGCCCCACTGTATACTGTAAATAAGAAGGTGAATGATACAGTAATAATAATAAAGTACAAGTACAAGTGGCTTATGAAATTTTTCACTAGACTGTTGATAGTTTTCCATATTTGAGTGTTATCTGCTTTTTTTTATATAAATAGATTGATAGGCAAGGTGCATCCAATGTGCATTAGCTTGAAAGATCGCTCAAGTTTATGGAGCGTTTTAGACTCCACGTTATTTGTCACAATCTAATATATAATTGCCTAGAATACTACTTCCTGCAATTTGTGCCAACTTCCGTGGCTTTGTCCGGAGCTAATGTCCGGAGCTAATGTCCGGAGATAAGTGACGTCAACAGTGTCCAGTGTCTGATTGGTTGCCGCCTGCTGCGAGCGACCAATTAGAAACGTGCCGTACTGTGACACACTCCGCCCGCCATTTTGGTGTGATTTTTGAATTTTTACCTCACAGCAAGTTTCTACTGCGTGGAGGCGGGCCCAGTGACGTTGCTCTTCAAGCTCCTGCCGAATTTCGTCAAAAAAATGATAATACCATTTACCAAAACTATATATATTTAGTTGTAAAGTG
Organism: Ranitomeya imitator; assembly: GCF_032444005.1. Lineage (NCBI taxonomy): Eukaryota > Metazoa > Chordata > Amphibia > Anura > Dendrobatidae > Ranitomeya > Ranitomeya imitator. Next base: position 198,371,574 of record NC_091285.1, on the reverse strand, counting down.
GTTCAGTGACATTTTCACACCAATTTTGAACTTTTGTTTGGTGTTTTCTCCATATACTGCCTATTATTTTTGTTCTTTCTTACTATTATTTATTAATTGTATTATTCTTACATTTGAATAAATAAAGTATATATGGATTCTAGACTCCCGATTCTTTAGAATCGGGCTGCCATCTAGTCTAATATATAATTGCCTAGAATACTACTTCCTGCAATTTGTGCCAACTTCCGTGGCTTTGTCCGGAGCTAATGTCCGGAGCTAATGTCCGGAGCTAATGTCCGGAGCTAATGTCCGGAGCTAATGTCCGGAGATTAATTGCCTAGAATACTACTTCCTGCAATTTGTGCCAACTTCCGTGGCTTTGTCCGGAGCTAATGTCCGGAGCTAATATCCGGAGATAAGTGACGTCAACAGTGTCCAGTGTCTGATTGGTTGCCGCCTGCTGCGAGCGACCAATCAGAAACGTGCCGTACTGTGACACACTCCGCCCGCCATTTTGGTGTGATTTTTGAATTTTTACTTAAGTAACAAGAATTGTCAAGAGCTGGTGAGTGCAGCCATTTTTTGTTCTTTCTTACTATTATTTATTAATTGTATTATTCTTACATTTGAATAAATAAAGTATATATGGATTCTAGACTCCCGATTCTTTAGAATCGGGCTGCCATCTAGTTACTTATAAAAGATTACAAACTAAATATTTTGTCTTTATCATTATAAATTATAATATAATCATTGGTTGTATCAGCTGAAATAGGGAAACTTATTAGCAGTATTTTTTGCTATCTTTGGCAATTCTCTATGATATTTCCTAAGAAAACAGTTTGGTATTCCTAACTAAATGTAAAAACAACTAGAAAGAAATATTACAGACTAAGTGAAAACTTCCCTGATGTCTATTGTCTGCTATGGGCCTTTTCTGTACCTATAATTTTATACCCATAAAGGTCCATGGTTGTATTTATTCCATATTCTCCCTTGCATCTAAAGGGAAATACAGTGATTTATCAAGACAGCAGATAACAGCACGCCAGAGAAAATGTAAAAAGAAATCAACAGTAGCGTAGCTACTGGGTGGGCAGAGGGGGCCATCGCCCCGGGCCCTGTCACATGAAGGGGCCCACTGGGAGCCAGGGCAGGGCCACTTCTGTGAGGAGGCAGAGCACAGCATAGAAGCAAAGCAGTATGTCTGACAGAGATTCTGCACGCTGCTAGCACAGTGGCCGGCTGCAGTCTCCCCCCTGCAGTGAATGGTTTCGCCTGCCTGACCTGATCCTGAAGCTTTTCCTGGCTGCAGTTTTTTTTTTTCTTCACTCTGTGCAGGCTGGGATTGGCTCAGGCACGCTGGGTCCTAGTGCCCACCTGCATTTCACTTACTTCCTGGTCCTGCCTGCAGTGCAAACTTTATCAGTAAGTGCTGGGGATGGAACTTATTAGATTTATTAAATTTAGGTATGTCACTGTGAGACCGTTGGGGTATTGTGGGGGCTGAAAGTGAGTGAGGGGGGACAGGGCACTGGGGGTGTGACGTGAGATGAATGGGGTATTGGGGCTGAAGTGGGGGAGGCAGGGCCGGCTCCAGGTTTTTGAGGTCCCCGGGCGAAAGAGTCTCAGTGGGCCCCCCCCCCCCCTTTAACACATACCACGATTCGTGATGCCCAGATACAGCAGAGAAATCTAGGTATAGTCCAATCAGGGCCGCCATCAGGGCATTACAGCCGTGACTGGCGTAAGGGGCCCGGTGAGCAGAGGGGGCCCGCATCGGGCCCCCTCTTACCTGCTCACCGGGCCCCTACCGGCAGCCGCAGGCTGAACCGGGCCCTTAGCGGCGGCCGGCGCTACAGCTGTACGCTATTGACATGCGGCCCCGCGCCCGCACGTCAATAGTTATCAGCCGCCAGCCGCAGCGTGCAGGTCGCCGGCATCTGACGTCATTGTCAGTCGCCGGCGAGTGCACAGTGCAGCTGCGTGGAGAGATCAGGAGCGCGGCAGGTAAGCAGAACTTTTTTTTTTTTTCTATTGAGAGCGGCGATCCGGGGGGGAGGGGGGGGGCAGAAGGCTGGACACAGAGGGGGGCAGAAGGCTGGACACAGAGGGGGCAGTAAAGCTGGACACAGGGGGGCAGAAGGCAGCTGGACACAGGGGGGCAGTAAAGCTGGACACGGGGGGCAGAAGGCTGGACACAGAGGGGGAAGTAAAGCTGGACACAGAGGGGGCAGTAAAGCTGGACACGGGGGCAGAAGGCCGCTGGACACGGGGGCAGTAAAGCTGGACACGGGGGGCAGAAGGCTGGACACAGGGGGGCAGTAAAGCTGGACACAGGGGGCAGAAGGCTGGACACAGAGGGGGCAGTAAAGCTGGACACAGAGGGGGCAGTAAAGCTGGACACAGAGGGGACAGTAAAGCTGGACACAGGGGGGGGGCAGAAAGCTGGACACAGGGGGCAGAAAGCTGGACACGGGGGGGGCAGAAAGCTGGACACAGGGGGGGCAGAAAGCTGGACACAGGGGGGGGCAGAAAGCTGGACACAGGGGGGGGGCAGAAAGCTGGACACAGGGGGGGGCAGAAAGCTGGACACGGGGGGGCAGAAAGCTGGACACAGGGGGAGGGCAGAAAGCTGGACACAGGAGGGGGGGCAGAAAGCTGGACACAGGGGGGGCAGAAAGCTGGACACATGGGGGGCAGAAAGCTGGACACATGGGGGGCAGAAGGCTGGACACGGGGCAGAGTGCTGGACAGAGATGGGGCAGAGTGCTGGACAGAGATGGGGCAGAGTGCTGGACAGAGATGGGGCAGAGTGCTGGACAGAGATGGGGCAGAGTGCTGGATAGAGATGGGGCAGAGTGCTGGACAGAGATGGGGCAGAGTGCTGGACAGAGATGGGGCAGAGTGCTGGACACAGATGGGGCAGAGTGCTGGACAGAGATGGGGCAGAGTGCTGGACAGAGATGGGGAAGAGTGCTGGACAGAGATGGGGCAGAGTGCTGGACAGAGATGGGGCAGAGTGCTGGACAGAGATGGGGCAGAGTGCTGGACAGAGATGGGGCAGAGTGCTGGACAGAGATGGGGCAGAGTGCTGGACAGAGATGGGGCAGAGTGCTGGACATAAATGGGGCAGGATTGGAAACAGATGGGGCAGGATGGAGACAGATGGGGCAAGATTGGAGACAGATGGGGCAGGATGGATACGATGGAGACAGATGGGGCAGGATGGGGAGATCATATGGGGCAGAATGGATACTCATGAGGGCAGGATGGGAGAACATATGGCTGGAGCCTGGAATGAGACACACGGGGGCTAGGATGGCGAATATTAGCATAGGGGCTAATTAAGGGATATTATTATTGCAGTGATGTATTTATTTTATTTTTTGAGTATACTGTTTTAAATGGGGGGGCGGTCCTGTTACTGTGTAGAGTGATACTATGTTGCCTTCTTCATGTGGTGTAATGTAGAAGTTGGGAAAATTAAGTAATGTGTTCTACAAGCGGAACTCGAGATAACTGTTTTATTTCCTGCAGAGACGAGTCCTGGCTGGATGAAGTGATGGCGGTCTGTGCTGGATGAAAGATGAAGGACTTCACCTAGAGACGTCACTGGTGAGTCAGTGTTACCTATACACTGACACTATACACTGTATACTATATACAGAGGTCCTGTGTACAATGTCACCAGTGATCACTGTATTACCTATACATTATATACAGAGCTCCTGTGTATAATGTCACCGGTCATCACTGTATTACCTGTACACAGACACTGCTTACTAATTACAGATCTCCTGTGCATAATGGCACTGATGGTGATAGTATTGTGGGTTTTTTTTTTATTACTGATCAGTATTGTAGTATTCAGTCATTGGTGGTAATATGTGGTCTGGTCATGGTGTAGCGGTATTTGTTCCTTGTATTTTATATTATTCGATCACTGTGGTGGTAATATGTCATCTGGTCATAGTGCTGTGGTATTTGTTCCTTGTATGTAGTATTATAGGTCATTTTAAAAATTGAAAAATAAATAAAAATATACCTAAATTGTATTGCATATTTTAACAAATATTTAGTAGGTTACAGTAGAGTAGGGCCCGGCCAAAAGTGTCTACCTTGTTGTGGTGGCGGCTTAAAAAATCTTTTGGCCAAAACAAAAGCTGCCGGCTATATGTGTGATCTGGTGATGGGAACTGTTAATGTATGATAGGTGAGAAGTGGAGATTTTCCAAGAGAGAGCGGTGGGACTGTGGACAGTTCGTGGGGTGGAGCCTGGAAGCGGGGCTGAGGTGGAGCCTGGGCGGAGTTTCAAGGGGGCCCCGAAAATTTTGCCAGTATGGGGCCCCGAAATTTCTAGTGGCAGCCCTGAGTCCAATGCCATAATTCACTTCTTACATGAGTGATAGCTATTGTAAATTCTGCAGTGTATATATACAGGACAGGAGGAGTGGTACTGTGCGGTGTATATATACAGGACAGGAGGAGTGGTACTGTGCAGTGTATATATACAGGACAGGAGGAGTGGTACTGTACGGTGTATATATACAGGACAGGAGGAGTGGTACTGTGCGGTGTATATATACAGGGGAGAGGTACTGTGCGGAGTATATATACAGGGGAGAGGTACTGTGCAGTGTATATATACAGGGGGAGAGGTACTGTGCGGTGTATATATACAGGGGAGTGGTACTGTGCAGTGTATATATACAGGACAGGAGGAGTGGTACTGTGCGGTGTATATATACAGGGGAGAGGTACTGTGCGGAGTATATATACAGGGGAGAGGTACTGTGCGGTGTATATATACAGGGGAGAGGTACTGTGCGGTGTATATATACAGGGGAGAGGTACTGTGCGGAGTATATATACAGGGGAGAGGTACTGTGCGGTGTATATATACAGGGGAGAGGTACTGTGCGGTGTATATATACAGGGCAGTGGTACTGTGCGGTGTATATATACAGGGGAGAGGTACTGTGCGGTGTATATATACAGGACAGGAGGAGTGGTACTGTGCGGTGTATATATACAGGCGAGAGGTACTGTGCGGTGTATATATACAGGGGAGAGGTACTGTGCGGTGTATATATACAGGGCAGTGGTACTGTGCGGTGTATATATACAGGGGAGAGGTTCTGTGCGGTGTATATACTTCAACAGCCGCCCAGTCCAGGCCCCCAGCACCTGTCCTGTATATATATTATATACACTGTATCTATACAGGCTGTGCTGGGGGCCTGGGCTGGGCGGCTGCTGTAGTATATATATATATATATATGTCAGCTGCAGCCGCCCAGCCCATGGCCGCCCCCCCAGGTCACCCAGACTGTCAGAATATACAGCGATATAGCATGGCACTCACTCAGGTGCCGGTAGCAGCTCCTCCAGTCCGGAATCTGCCTGTGCCTGATTAGTTCAGCACTGCACACAGCCAGGAGAGCAGAGCAGGAGAACTCTCCGCCCACAATGTCACGCTGGCTGTGTCCTTAACCCCTATGTGCCTGGCCCTACACTGACTGAGAAGATGCTTGTGCCAGGCAGGGCAAATTGAAAGGGTAGAAAGGGTTAAAGCGGCCAGATGGATGTATGACTGCGTGAGTGGGCCCCCCTGTCTTGTCAGGGCCCCGGCACTTGCCCGGGTGCGCCGGGTGCTGACGCCGGCCCTGGGGGGAGGTCACTGGGGGCTGAATATTATAATGTTTTGTTGTGATTATATGTACTCCATCACATATAATATTTGCTGTCTGGGGAGGCTGGAGATGGGGGGGTAGGTTTTTTTTTTTATGCGTACCACCTGGGTCTTTTATGAGTATTGGTATACGAATACGAAGCCCGCATACAGTAACCAAGAGCTGCATCACATTCACAGCACCACTCCAGCATTATTTTTTATTTCACTGCTGGAACGTCCCCTACCCTCTGTCTGATACTCACCTTCTGGCGTCTTCATCTGTTTTTGTCTCCGCTCGGCTCCGTCTCTGGCAGTTTGTGACCTGTCCGCGGCTCCAGTGTTTTATGGAGCAGCGCAGAGGTCACTAATCAATGTTTGCCTATGGGAGCCTCGACCTCTGTCTCACTCTCAGGCTATGTGCACACGGTGCGGATGGGCCGCTGCGGATCCGCAGCAGTTTTCCATTTGGTTTACAGTGCCATGAAAACCTATGGAAAACCCAATCCGCAGTGCACATGGTGCGGAAAATACCGTATTTTCCATAGCATGTCAATTCTTTTTGCGGATTCCGCAGCGTTTTACACCTGCTCTACAATAGAAATCTGCAGGTGGTAAAACGCAGGTGAAATCTACACAAAAAACACAGGAAATCCATGGTAATTCCGCACACGAATCCGCAGCAAGTGCACATAGCCTCATAGTCTTACATTGAGCGCTTGTGACATAACTTCTAACTTCTGGCCAGTCAGAAGCTGCGCTCACAAGTTTGAGCCGCGGTACTGCAGCAGTGCCACAAAATAGTGAATACGCCGGAGGATGAGTAAATGACCGGGGCATCCAAATCATGACGGCGAGCTGTGAGTCCATCATACTGTGTATATGGGAGCTGTGGGCCCATCATACCGTGTATAAGGGAGCTGCAGGCCCATCACACTGTGTATAAGGGAGCTGTGGGCCCATCATACCGTGTATAAGGGAGCTGCGGGCTCATCATACTGTGTATAAGGGAGCTGCGGGCCCATCATACTGTGTATAAGGGAGCTGTGAGTCCAACATACTATGTATAAGGGAGCTGCGGGCCCATCACACTGTGTATAAGGGAGCTGCGGGCCCATCATACTGTGTATAAGGAAGCTGTGAGTCCAACATACTATGTATAAGGGAGCTGCGGGCCCATCACACTGTGTATAAGGGAGCTGCGGGCCCATCACACTGTGTATAAGGGAGCTGTGAGTCCAACATACTATGTATAAGGGAGCTGCGGGCCCATCACACTATGTATAAGGGAGCTGCGGGCCCATCATACTGTGTATAAGGAAGCTGTGAGTCCATCATACTGTGTATATGGGAGCTGTGGCCCCATCATATAGTGTATAAGGCAGCTGCGGGCCCATCATACTGTGTATAAGGGAGCTGTGAGTCCATCATACTGTGTATAAGGGAGCTGCGGGCCCATCATACTGTGTATAAGGGAGCTTCGGGCCCATCATACTATATATAAGGGAGCTGTGAGTCCATCATACTATGTATAAGGGAGCTGCGGGCCCATCATACTGTGTATAAGGGAGCTGCAGGCCCATCATACTATATATAAGGGAGCTGCGGGACCATCACACTGTGTAAAAGGGAGCTGCGGGCCAATCACACTGTGTATAAGGGAGCTGTGGGCCCATAATACTGTGTATAAGGGAGCTGCAGGTCCATCACACTGTAAAAGGGAGCTGTGGGCCAATCACACTGTGTATAAGGGAGCTGCGGGCCCATCATACTGTGTATAAAGGAGCTGTGGGCATATCATACTGTGTATAGGGAACTGTGGGGGCCATCACACTGTAAAAGGGAGCTGTGGGCCAATCACACTGTGTATAAGGGAGCTGTGGGCCCATCATACTGTGTATAAGGGAGCTGCGGGCCCATCATACTGTGTATAAAGGCGCTGTGGGCCCATCATACTGTGTATAGGGAACTGTGGGGGCCATCACACTGTAAAAGGGAGCTGTGGGCCAATCACACTGTGTATAAGGGAGCTGTGGGCCCATCATACTGTGTATAAGGGAGCTGCGGGCCCATCATACTGTGTATAAAGGAGCTGTGGGCCCATCATACTGTGTATAGGGAACTGTGGGGGACATCATACTTTTTGACAAGAGCTGCAGGCCCATCATACTGTGTATAGGGAACTGTGAAGGCATAGTGTGCATATGGGAGCTGTTGGCCCATTACACTGTATATAGGGGAGCTCTGGGGGGCATTACACTTTCTATAGTGGAGTTCTGTCAGCATTAGACTGTGTATAGGGGAGCATTGGGCTCATACTATATATAGGGGAGCAGTGGGATCATACTGTGTAGAGGGGAGCAGTGGGAAACATCATACGGTGTATCGGGGAGTTATAGAATCATCATACTTTGTATAGGGGAGCTGTGGGGGCCTTAGACTGTGTATAGGGAAGCTTTGAGCTCACCATACTGTGTATAATGGAGCAGTTCATGAGGGACCTTAGGGGACATTATGAAATGTTAAGTGGGCACTTAAGCATCATTGTTATAGGGGCACTCAGAGTATTGTGACCATCAAAGTCGCATATGGTCACAATATGCCGGTAAAGTCAATGTTCGTTTTTGCATATAGATTTATTTTCAATAACAGCGCGGTCATATTCTGAGGTTCCCCTATATTCACAATTAGACTGCGCAACCGAAACTGTAATCAGGGTTAGCTGGTTAGGGGCCCACTCAGATGTTTCGCCCCCCCTAAGTTGAAACCCTAGCTACGCCTCTGGAAATCAAGAAACTAATATGATATTCAAACTACAATTTACAAAGTCCAATGTCTTGCATGGTTTTTGTAATAAAAGTAAGACATCCTAGCTAGTCTCGGCAAATAATAGCAGATACTGAAAGAAATACGGAAAGAAAATGATTCATTCTACAGAGATCATATTTGTAAACCAATAATATCTCAAGGGACTAAAATGACTACATAAAGTGTAGGACAGAAAGGCACACAGGATTTGGACTCCCAATGAGATAAATTGAAATATCATGTCTCTGGTATATAGATGATCATTTGTTTCTGCAGCTTTTCCCAATAGAGATAATTAACTATATTTTTTCATGACTACAAAGGATAACACCCAACAAGCATCAACTCCGTATGACTGGTTAGTGACAGTGAATAATGAGCCAGGAACCCTCCATACATCAAGTCATTTACAATTTATTATGTTGTCTATTATATGAACTCAGGGAGGGAAATGAATAAGTAGATACATGTACAGTGGGTACGGAAAGTATTCAGACCCCTTTAAATCTTTCACTCTTTGTTTCATTGCAGCCATTTGGTAAATTCAAAAAAGTTCATTTTTTTCTCATTAATGTAAACTCTGCACCCCATCTTGACTGAAAAAACAGAAATGTTAAATTTTTTGCAAATTTTATTAAAAAAGAAAAACTGAAATATCACATGGTTAAAAGTATTCAGACCATTTGCTCAGACACTCATATTTAAGTCACATGCTGTCCATTTCCTTGTGATCCTCCTTGAGATGGTTCTACTCCTTCATTGGAGTCCAGCTGGGTTTAATTAAACTGATAGTACTTGATTTGGAAAAGCACACACCTGTCTATATAAAGGCCCCGTCACACATAGCGACGCTGCAGCGATACCGACAACGATCCGGATCGCTGCAGCGTCGCTGTTTGGTCGCTGGAGAGCTGTCACACAGACAGCTCTCCAGCGACCAACGATCCCGAGGTCCCCGGTAACCAGGGTAAACATCGGGTAACTAAGCGCAGGGCCGCGCTTAGTAACCCGATGTTTACCCTGGTTACCATCGTTAAAGTAAAAAAAAACAAACGCTACATACTTACCTATCGCTGTCTGTCCTCGGTGCTCTGCTTCTCTGGTCTGGCTGTGAGCACAGCGGCCGGAAAGCAGAGCGGTGATGTCATCGCTCTGCTTTCTGGCTGACCGGCGCTCATAGCCAGACCAGAGAAGCAGAGCGCCGAGGACAGACAGCGATAGGTAAGTATGTAGCGTTTGTTTTTTTACTTTTAGGATGGTAACCAGGGTAAACATCGGGTTACTAAGCGCGGCCCTGCGCTTAGTTACCCGATGTTTACCCTGGTTACCAGCGAAGACATCGCTGAATCGGCGTCACACACGCCGATTCAGCGATGTCAGCGGGACCTCAACGATCAAAAAATGGCCCAGGCCATTCCGACACGACCAGCGATCTCACAGCAGGGGCCTGATCGCTGGTACGTGTCACACATAGCGAGATCGCTACTGAGATCGCTGTTGCGTCACAAAACTTGTGACTCAGCAGCGATCTCGCTAGCGATCTCGCTATGTGTGACGGGGCCTTAAGACCTCACAGCACACAGTGTATGTCAGACCAAATGAGAATCATTAGTTCAAAGGAACTGGCCAAGGAGCTCAGAGACAGAATTGTGGTCAGACACAAATCTGGCCAAGGTTACAACAGAATGTCTGCAGTATTCACAGTTCCTAAGAGCACAATGGCCTCCATAATCGATAAATGGAAGTTTGGGACAACCAGAAGTCTTCCTAAACCTGGCTGTCCAGCCAAAATGAGCAATCATGGGAAAAGAGCCTTGGTGAGAGAGGTAAAGAAGAACCCCAGGATTACTGTGGTTGAGCTCCAGAGATGCAGTAGGGAGAAAGTTTCGCAAAGTCAACTATCACTGCAGCCCTCCACCAGTTGGGCCTTTATGGCATAGTGGCCCCACGGAAGCCTCTCCTCAGTGCAAGACATATGAAAGCCCATATAGAGTTTGCTGAAAACCACAAGAAGGACTCACAGACTATGAGAAATAAGGTTCTCTGGTCTGATGAGATGAAGATAGAACTTTTTGGTGATAATTCTAAGTGGTATGTGTGGAGACAACTAGGTACTGCTCATCGCCTGCCCAATACAATCCCAACAGTGAAACATGGTGGTGGCAGCATCATGCTATGGGGGTGTTTTTCATCTGCGGGGACAGGATGACTGGTTGTCATTGAAGGAAACATGAATGTGGCAAAGTACAGAGATATCCTGGATGAAAACCTCTTCCAGAGTGCTCTGGACCTCAGACTTGGCATAAGGTTCACCTTCCAACAATACAATTACCCTAAGCACATAGCTAAAATAACAAATGAGTGGCTTCAGAACAACTCTGTGACCATTCTTGACTGGCCCAGCCAGAGCCCTGACCTAAACCCAATTGAGCATCTCTAGAGAGACCTGAAAATGGCTGTCCACCAACGTTCACCATCCAACCTGACGGAACCAGAGAGGATCTACAAGGAAGAATGGCAGAGGATCCCCAAATCCAGGTGTGAAAAACTTGTTGCATCCTTCCCAAGAAGAATCATGGCTGTACTAGATCAAAAGGGTGATTCTACTCAATACTGAGCAAAGGGTCTAAATACTTATGACCATGTGATATTTCAGCTTTTCTTTTTTAATAAATTTGCAAAAAAGTCTACATTTCTGCTTTTTTAGTCAAGATGGGGTGCAGAATGTACATTAATGAGAAAAAAATTAACTTTTTTGAATTTACCAAATGGCTGCAATGAAACAAAGAGTGAAAAATTTAAAGGTGTCTGAATACTTTCCGTACTCACTGTATACCGGACTATTGTATCCTGTTTTCAACAATGAGAAAGCAGAAATTTTAGGCTGTAAAACTGGCTTCTGTACTGTGGATTCTCTTCCATTAAATCCATGCAATGAACTTTTAAAGTCTGTACATTACAGAGTGCATAAGTCAGTGATTCGATATATTTATTTATTGTTCTTTTTAATGTTTAATATTTAATTTAAATTTCCTACAGGTTTCAAAAAGTTACATATTAGTTACTTTAATTCTCTTTATGCGTAAATTATTCTAAATTCCTACTAAATTTCCTTAGGAAATTAGATAAGAGAAAGCCATAATTAAACATGAAGCTTGTTTATTGAATAGTTCTTGGTTACCTGGCATTGATAAGATTAAATGTGCTGTGTTCCATCAGCCTTGCAGAAAAGATGAAAGAAATACCTTTGTTTATATGACATGAGAGTTTCCTCTTTAATGTTTTATGGTTCTTGCCACTCAGGCACAGATAAGAAACTTACCTTTATAATTTAGCGTTCACTATTTTTATACTTTATAGTTAGCTAGCTATTCTGTATTTTCATTTACTGTACATCTGCACATAATTCAATAGCGTTCACAGAAGTAAAATGTTCTTTTTGCAGTTTGTTTTCTTAGAAAGTGAATATTAAACCTATTTTTTGTAGAATATTTCTGAAGGATACAGTGGCGTGTAAAGTTTTGGCACCCCGGGACAAAATTACTGCTATTGTGAATAGTTAAGCAAGTTGAAGATTTAATGATCTAAAAGGCCTAAAGTTAAAGATGACACAGTCCCTTTGTATTTTAGGTTTTCAGTTTTTCTTTTTTAATACATTTTCAAAAATGTCTACATTTCTTTGTTTTGCAGTCAAGATGGGATGCAGAGTGTACACTAATTAATGAGAAAAAAAATAAACTTTTTTGAATTTACCAAATGGCTGCAATTAAACAAAGAATGAAAGGTTTAAAGGTGTCTGAATACTTTCCGTACATTCATGCTGCCCGATGCATTGCCACATGAAATAAAGAACAGCTCCATCATTATGAATATATACAATATGTATTAGTTTGAAACCCTGCATTTCAATAAAAGAAAAAAACAGCAGATGAAGACAGGGCTGGGAAAATATGGAAATAAATCAACAGGGGGAAAATAATTAATTCAGTGCTCACCAGAGTATCTAGGACCATGGGTGCCAGGTTCAATGTGGCTGGAATCCACTTGTAAATGCAGGCAAAGAGAAAAAAACAGCACCAGGTGATTTCCATAAAAGTTCAAATTTAGTCTAATTATTTAATCCATAGCTTGTAAAAAGTTAAAACCATACGTGTCATTAAATGTCAAGTGGCAAACATCCCCCCACACGCCTGGCGCGTTTCGGACTTTATGTCCTTACTCATAGGCATTTGAGTAAGGACATAAAGTCCGAAACGCGTCACATGTGGGGTATGTTTGCACCGTGATATCTAATGACACGTATGTTTTTAACTTTTTACAAGCTATGGATTAAATAAAAAGACAAAATTTGAACTTTTATGGAAATCACCTGTTGCTGTTTTTTTGTCTTTGCCTCTAAAAAAAATGGAAACATATAGACGTATATCCCTGCTGGTTTCGCCGTGGCCACTCAGTTACACTAAGCCAACATTTATCATGTCCCACAACCTGGGAATAATACAGCATTGTATTAACTTTGGAAATTTGTCCTGCATCTCTTTCTCTGCTCCAGCCCTGATTTGACACCTCCCTTCTTTCCCAGGTACTGTTTGTCGGCCATCTTTGTACCTTACATTACCTGGCTATTTAACCAGCTCTCTGCTTTTGATTACTGACAATTGTAGCTTTACACATGAGGTGTGTGTGTTTTGTGATCCTAGTCTTGTCTTCTGATCTTTGCTGCTCTACCATGGATTTGTTTTGACCATCTGTATGCCTAGCCCTTTTGTCGTGATCCGCTACTTTCTTGGAATTCTGACCTTGGACTGTCCTGACTACACCTTTACATAGTAACATAGTAACATAGTAACATAGTTATTAAGGTTGAAGGAAGACTTTAAGTCCATCTAGTTCAACCCATGGCCTAACCTAACATGCCCTAACATGTTGATCCAGAGGAAGGCAAAAAAAACCCATGTGGCAAAGAGTAAGCTCCACATTGGGGAAAAAAATTCCTTCCCAACTCTACATACGGCAATCAGACTAGTTCCCTGGATCAACACCCTATCAAGGAATCTAGTGTATATACCCTGCAACATTATACTTTTCCAGAAAGGTATGCAATCCCCTCTTAAATTTAAGTAATGAATCACTCATTACAACATCATACGGCAGAGAGTTCCATAGTCTCACTGCTCTTACAGTAAAGAATCCGCGTCTGTTATTATGCCTAAACCTTCTTTCCTCCAGACGTAGAGGATGCCCCCTTGTCCCTGTCTCAGGTCTATGATTAAAAAGATCATCAGAAAGGTCTTCGTACTGTCCCCTCATATATTTATACATTAAAATAAGATCACCCCTTAGTCTTCGTTTTTCCAAACTAAATAGCCCCAAGTGTAATAACCTATCTTGGTATTGCAGACCCCCCAATCCTCTAATAACCTTAGTCGCTCTTCTCTGCACCCGCTCTAGTTCAGCTATGTCTTTCTTATACACCGGAGACCAGAACTGTGCACAGTATTCTAAGTGTGGTCGAACTAGTGACTAGTATAGAGGGAAAATTATATTCTCCTCATGAGCATCTATGCCTCTTTTAATGCATCCCATTATTTTATTTGCCTTTGTAGCAGCTGCCTGACACTGGCCACTGAATATGAGTTTGTCATCCACCCATACACCTAGGTCTTTTTCATTGACTCTTTTGCCCAGAGTTTAGGAATTAAGCACATAGTTATACATCCTATTACTTCTACCCAAGTGCATGACCTTACATTTATCCCCATTAAAGCTCATTTGCCATTTATCAGCCCAAGCTTCTAGTTTACATAAATCATCCTGTAATATAAAATTGTCCTCCTCTGTATTGATTACCCTGCAGAGTTTAGTGTCATCTGCAAATATTGAAATACCTTTGTCGCTCCCCTCTATCTATGACGTACTTTCTTGCCTTTTGACCTCACACCTCATGACTAGAGATGAGCGAATATTTAAATGTTCGATTATGTTTACGATCACTGAATTTGCAATATTCACCAATTTATTAATCGAATATTCTCTGAACATAACCGAACGCCATTACAGTCAACGCGAGGCAAAAACAAATGCATACACAACACTTTAAAATGGGTCCAAAAGCTACCAAAACACATCAAATAAGGGGCAGACAACAGAAAAGCGTCCTCAATTCACCCTTAGTACAAATTGTAGCATGGCACTGCAGCAATCAGCTATGCATAAGGTATCATGAGCTGGGCCAGCATTTACAGCTTTCAACCGAACGTCAAAGTAACATGAGGTGGGTGAGGGATCGGTGTAGACCTGCTGTGCTGGGAGCCCTGATACCACATGCCACACCTCTACCTGCTTTCATTCTGTGCCACACTCAGGTGGCACAAATATCAATTTCTTAGGCAGGTTTCACACTTGCGTTTTGATCTGCAGCGTTTGTACCGCAAGAAAACGCATGCGTTTTTTTCCTATGTTTAACATTAAAAACGCATGCGTTCTTTTTTTACGCGTTTGGCCGCGTTTAATGACGCATGCGTTTTTTTGCTGCATGCGTTCTGTCGCAGAAATGCAACATGTAGTAATTTTCAGAGGCTTTTTTGACGCATGGAAACGCATGCGTTCGCTTGCGTTTTTTTGCGTCAAAAAATACATTGATGTCTATGGAAACGCATGCGTTTTTGCGTACATGCGTTTGCATGCATTTTTGAACGCATGCATTTCAATTAAGATAACCATGTCTAGACACTGATAAGACACCCCCTACCAACAAGGTGATAAAAAGGAGGTTGGGGAAAGTTTCAGGACACTTCTCATCAGACTCTCAAGAAGACAGGACACTGGCAGGCCGCATTTTGGAGGACAAGACCCAGATCAATGTGAGTATATCCTAACCAATGCCGTTATTTTCTATTTTTTGGCTCTACATGTCCTAATTTCTTCCATTTATTTTTTTCTACATGCATCAGAATGTCTTCTGTGGAGTCTTCATCTGAAGAGGAATATCAGCCACGTCAGTCGGAAGTGGAGCATGTCAGTGAGGTGAGTATTTACCTCGTCAGATTGGTAAGTATTCACTGTCACATCGACACGTGTGACAATTTGATTTTTCCTTTTTTTTAGAGCACTTCTACTGAGGCACAGACCGGGCAGGAGCAGCGGAGTCAAGGTCCGGTGGGAAGATGGCAGCGCGTATGTATACAAGGCTGACTGTCCTCATTGTAAAATTCTTGAATCTTCCTTTCTTTACACTCGTATTTCTTTAAATTTTTCTTCTGGAATCCTTTACTTTCATATTCATGCCATTTCTCATCATCTGTTCTCTTTCTTTTCCTTATGTGATTGAGCAAACTTTAATGATTGTCTTTAATTTTTAGGTTTCACGACGGGACGATGACCTTATCGACAATGACCTCCTAATAACCCTGGTCCATGAGCGAGTTCCGTTGTGGGACAGCCAGGATCCACTGCATTCGATGAACACCACGCTCCGCCGTTTATGGAATGAGGTGGCCCAAGCGTTGTGGGATGGATGGGACAATGCCACGCCACGGGTCCGTAGTGCATTTGGTAAGTATTGCACTGCACTGTGAAGCAGCAGAGACCTTTGCCGTGCTCTCTTGACTGTGTGTGATGAAAGAAACTCTCCGGAGTTTCTCTCATCACACACAGTTGTCTTTGAATGGCAAAAATTCCATTTTCTGACCATAATGTTTTTTTTTTAACAGTGGACAAAGTCAGAACATGTTGGCGTTCCATGAAGGACCGCTTCAACAAGGACCTGCGCCAAGAGAGTCGTGCTGCCAGTGGTTCAGGAGCAAGGATCAGACTGTACAAATATCATCGCGTGCTGTCATTTTTAAGACCGGTCCTTGTCCAGAGAACGTAAGTTTTTCTCACATGCTTTTGGTTGTATTGTATTGACATAATCTGTATTTTAAAATTCAACAGGATTTAGCGTCTGGTTATTTTTTGGTATTAATTTTCTGTTTCCTTTTTTTCACAGCACACACAGCACGACTGTCGACCCAGGTTCTTAAGCGGTCCTTCTTCCGGCAGCCACGGACCCATCCCAGCCATCCAGCAGCGCAGCAGCAGGTGGGCCTTCCACACTAACTGGAGACCAGGGAGCTGGCCAACAGGTCTTCCTCTTTCGCAGTCCTCTTCCACTGCACCCTTTTTTTGGGCTCATCCTGGCAGCGACAGAGGGCTTCGGACAGGTCACTCATGCCCGAGTTTTTGCACTTGAGCTCGGTTTTACACGAAGCAATCAAGGCTTTAGGTGACCGAATGGATGTTTCTCATAACCTCTTGAATTGCCGTATCCAGGAGGTCACCAAAAGCCTTGATCAAGTGAAAGCCGACCTCCAGAGGCCAGCTCATCATTTTTTCAATCAAATTGAGCAGGGCATGTCGGAACACCTTAGCCCTGATCTCCAGCTCAGTGTGATGCAGGCCTGCAATGCTGCTTTTGTGCAGGCTATGCAGCAGAGTCGCTATTTACAGCAGACAGTGGCGGCTTATCCAACTGTGCCGTCACTGTCACGATTAACCTCCATGCCGACCTCTGCTGCATACCACTGCATGGCCATCTCAATTCCTTCCACAGGCGGACTCCACTACAGCGCCAACACCATGACGAGTGCAGTTGGACATCCCACCGCCACCACCGTGACCACCGCTGCTCCGGCTTGGACCTCCTCCACTGACACCACGATGCAGCAGGACCCTGGTGTGGCTTTTCGGATTGGCCCCACCACAATGCAGCAGGACCCTGGCGTGGCTTTCAGGACCGGCCCCACCATGATGCAGCAGGACCCTGGCATGGCTTTCAGGACCGGCCCCACCACGATGCAGCAGAACCCTGGTGTGTCTTTCAGGACCGCCCCCACCACGATGCAGCAGGACCCTGGCAGGGCTTTATGTTCCCCCCCACCACGACGCAGCAGGACTCTGACGGAGGGCTAAGTCAGGAGATAAGGCAAGGGCGGAGGCTCCAGCATCTTTGCCATTTGAAGTATCCCAGGGAGCAGGGCGAGCTAGGGCCCCCCTAGTGTTAGGGACAGAGAAGGAGCCCCTGATCCCGGGTCACATAAAAGCTGTGTCCTGACACACTGTTAGCATGATGGTTCAGCATCAGCACCAGTATCAATGCTAGAGGACTCTGATTAGTTAAACTGTGCCCACACAGGCCTGGATAACTGCTCTCTCCCTCCAATCAGAACTGCCCCTGAGCTGGGCAATGATGTCAGTTCAGTGAGCCAAGCATGGTGGCGCCTGTCCTTTTGTAACCTCTGATGAGGAAATGCACCCAACCAATCAGAGTAATGCAACTACCAAGATGCCTATGGCATTACAGTGACTTTGAGGCAACCCCCACATGCTTATTGGCTTTGTAGCAGGTGCTAAACATGCAAGATTTTGACTTCAAATTTGAGCACTAGCTAATTTTTGTTGAGTGCCGAGCATATCCGAGCACCCAGATACTCAAGTTATATCCAAGTATCACCGAGCAAATTCTCTCATCCCTAGTTATTATGGCAGCTGGGTGCTTGCTGACGACCCCCTTCACTGTCATCTTGATTCTCTAGAGGTTGAACTCCACAGGAAAAGAGTTTTAAAAAATGTAAATTCAAATCATGCCCCTGTTCTCCTGTTAAAATAAAAAATTGAAATCTTTAAAAAGACATACTGTATTTGTTATTACTCCATTAGTAAAAGTCAGTTCTATTAAAATATGAAATTAATAAATCTAATCTGCAAAAGCTGTTAAGCGGAAAAAAAATCTAAATACCAGAATTGCGTTTTTTTGTTCAACTCACCTTGCTACAAAATGTATTAATAAATAATCGTAAAATATATATAAATATAAATAAAGAATCGTAATATTACAAAAAATGTATAACCAGACCCTGGTAGCAGGTGCAGGGACTCACCAGTGGACCCCGGGAAGATTAATACATTGCAGTTTCTTATTTTGTTAATTTTTAACAAAGTGTCACCCAACACAACATTGTCTGAAAGAGGGCAATCCCTTTTATATATAAAAAAAATCATAATTTATCATAATTATATTTATTATTTTTTTTTTCATTTTTCAGCACACTAGGTGGTAAAATTATTGGTATCATTCAAAACTACAACTTTTCCACAAAAAACAAACCCTCATATGTGTATCTCAACAGAAAAATGCAAAAGTCATTGCTCCTTCGAAGACTCGTAAGTAGTGTTGAGCATTCCGATACTGAAAGTATCGGGTATCAGCCGATATTTGCTGTATCGGAATTCTGATGCCGAGTTCCGATATTTTTGTGATATCGGAAATCGGAATCGGCGTGTGCGGTGCGTGTGGTTCCCAGCGTCTGGAGGAGAGGAAACTCTTCTTCAGACCCTGGGATCCATATTAATGTAAAAAATAAAGAATAAAAATAAAAAATATGGCGATACTCACCCCTCCGAATGACCCTGGCTGTCACCGCTGCAAGCGTCCGTCTCCGTTCCTGAGAATGTAGTGAATGAAGGACCTTCGATAACGTCGTGGTCAAGTGAGCGGTCACATGAGCGGTCAGGTGATCGGTCACCTGACCGCGACGTCATCAAAGGTCCTTCACTCTCTGCATTCTCAGGAACGGAGGCGGACGCTTGCAGCGGTGACAGCCAGGGTTCGTCGGAGGGGTGAGTATATCCATATTTTTTATTTTTATTCTTTATTTTTTACATTAATATGAATCCCAGGGCCTGAAGGAGAGTTTCCTCTCCTTCAGACCCTGGGAACCATCCAGGATACATTCCGATATTTGTGTCCCATTGACTTGCATTGGTATCGGGTATCGGTATCGGCGAGATCCGATATTTTGCCGGTATCGGCCGATACCATCCGATACCGATACTTTCAAATATCGGAAGGTATTGCTCAACACTACTCGTAAGATAAAACAAAAGCGCGAAAGAAAAAACTTCTCTGGACTCCAAGAAGTTAATAGATTTTTCTTTGATTTCAAGCCCTTTTTTTCCTTTTAGACATTAGTTAAAGATCATCAGCTTTATCACTATTTTCTAGTTTAGTCCAGTTTAGTCTATCTTGTGTTTATGAGAGTAGTACGATTACCAGCCATGTACTTTCCCGGACAGCTCATCATAAAAAACAGAATGCAAGGCAGAGACAAACTGTGTTCTTGGAAATTAGATTTCACAAATTAAAATCAATTTCACCCCAAGCATTGGTAGTAGCATGGGTAATATAAATGTAAATGTGCCACCATCAAAAGATGGCACCTTTGCCAAAACCAGCTCATAACATTTTTGATTTGCTAGATTTTCCCTGATCAAATGTAAGATCTATTATTGTCTAGGAGTGACAACACCTTAGCCATGAAGCAGTAGACAATGTAAACTGATGAGTAGGGTCCACAAGGGCAGAAGTATGTGATGGTTAAAAATTGTCTACCCTCTGTTATACCAGGAAAGGCCCAATAATACCTGGTTTGAAGAGTATAGTGTGGAGGAACTTAAGATTCTGCACAAAACCATGATCTTATCTCCATTGAATACTTTTGGAATACAAATGGGAACACCCATGGTTTTCCAATATTTAGCATTTTGTATAGTAATTTAATTGCAAATACCTTTTACATCAAGTGTGTCCTTCATGTCTAGAAAACCTTGACAGGTACTGGAAATCTTTACATACGATTCCATCTCTTCACAAAGTTCTTCTTGGGTTTTAAACTCCATCATGTCTTCATCACCTGTGAGCTACAGTGGGAGTCAATGAAGACATAAAGCATGTAAGACACAATGGCATGTTGTTTACAGTTAAAAAGTAAGTTCTGAACATGTTCTAAATGTTTTGCCTTGGCTATGCCCATAAATCCACAGCAGAATCATAATAAACTGTTTCCTCAGCTCACTTGTAGGTTATTGAAGTGAGCATGCAATGTGTTAAAACTACCCTTGAGAGCAGATTACTAGGTGATGAAGACATGTTTATGATATTGGTTTATGATGTTAGATGATTGTTCACATCCGATAGAAGGGGAAAGAAGTTTTTTGACAACAAAAAAACCCTTTAAACTTCAGGCTATATACTTGGCTTATGTTTTACTGCATTAAATATGTATGCAGATAGTGTAATGCTGCCCAAAGGGTAAAGAGTATCTAAACATTTTTTTGTATTTCAGTATTGATCAACATTTGCAAAGTTATGCATTTTGGTAATATACAGGGTGAGCCATTTTTATGGATACACCTAAATAAAATGGGAATGGTTGGTGATATCAACTTCCTGTTTGTGGCACATTAGTATATGGGAAGGGGGAAACTTTTCAATATGGGAGGTGACCGTGGCGGCCATTTTTAAGTTGGCATTTTGAACCCAACTTTATTTTTTTCAATGGGAATAAGGTCACGTGACACATCAAACTTATTCAGAATTTCACAAGAAAAACAATGGTGTGCTTGGTTTCAGCGTAACTTTATTCTTTCATGAGTTATTTACCAGTTTATGACCACTTATAAAATGTGCTAAAATTGCTGCCCATTGTGTTGGATTGTCAATGCAACCCTCTTCTCCCACTCTTGACACACTGATGGCAACACCACAGAAGAAATGCTAGCACAGGCTTCCAGTATCCGTTGTTTCAGATGCTGCACATCTCGTATCTTCACAGCATAGACAATTGCCTTACGATACGAGATGTGCAGCATCTGAAACAACAGATACTGGAAGCCTGTGCTAGCATTTCTTCTGCGGTGTTGCTATCAGTGTGTCAAGAGTGTGAGAAGAGGCTTGTATAGACAATCCAACAAGTGATATCTGTTTCACGTGCTGGGTTAGTTAGTTGTGCAGATTGTAAAGGGAGAAGGTGGCAAGCTCGCCGTGCTTTTTCCTTACAGAACGCATGGACAGTGCGTTCTATTGCTGGCTCATCAGTTCTAATTGCAGTTGGTGAGGGAGTGCACTGTCACTGTGCATTGAGAGGAATATTGCAGAGTAAGAAGGAAGCACATACTGAGCATAAGGCAGAATTGTTCCATAAAGCAGGAATTAGCCCAACCGCTGAAACGGACGTCACTAGTGACACCTCATTTCTGGGTGGGGACAGAGGCTGTGGCAATGACCTCAGCCTGTTCCCCCTGATGACATCCCATATGAGTAGGCCAGCATGGAGATTTCCCAGCATTGGAGATTCTCAAAGTGTCATCAAAGCAAAAATAGGGAAATTAAAAAAAATGAAATCATTATAGAGGAAAGGGTAGGGACTTTTTGATTAAACCTGTTATGTAGGCAATCCAGTGACACAGTGTGCCAGCAATCAGAGCACATACAGTGATCTGACAATAACCCAAAAACAATAGAACGAGCTCTGAGATGTGGAATCTCTGTAGACCGCAATACCTGAACCTATCCTAAACACAACTAAAGGCAGCTGTGGATTGCGCCTGACACTACCTATGCAACTCGGCACAGCCTGAGGAACTGACTAGCCTGAAGATAGAATTACAAGCCTGGCTTGCCTCAGAGAAATACCCCAAAGGAAAAGGCAGCCCCCCACATATAATGACTGTTAGCAAGAGGAAAAGACAAACGTAGGGATGAAATAGATTCAGCAAAGTGAGGCCCAATATTCTAGATAGAGCGAGGATAGCAAAGAGAACTTTGCAGTCTACAAAAAACCCTAAAGCAAAAAACCACGCAAAGGGGGCAAAAAGACCCACCGTGCCGAACTAACGGCACGGCGGTACACCCTTTGCGTCTCAGAGCTTCCAGCAAAACGAAATGACAAGCTGGACAGAAAAAGTAGCAACAAAAGCAAAGAAGCACTTATCTAAGCAGAGCAGCAGGCCACAGGAAAGATCCAGAAGCTCAGATCCAACACTGGAACATTGACAAGGAGCAAGGAAGACAGAATCAGGCGGAGTTAAATAACAAAGCAGCCAACGAGCTCACCAGAACACCTGAGGGAGGAAGCTCAGAAGCTGCAGTACCACTTGTGACCACAGGAGTGAATTCAGCCACAGAATTCACAACAGTACCCCCCCTTTGAGGAGGGGTCACAGAACCCTCACCAGAGCCCCCAGGCCGACCAGGATGAGCCACATGAAAGGCACGAACAAGATCTGGAGCATGGACATCAGAGGCAAAAACCCAGGAATTATCTTCCTGAGCATAACCCTTCCATTTAACCAGATACTGGAGTTTCCGTCTAGAAACACGAGAATCCAAAATTTTCTCCACAATATACTCCAATTCCCCCTCCACCAAAACCGGGGCAGGAGGCTCAACAGATGGAACCATAGGTGCCACTTATCTCCGCAACAACGACCTATGGAATACAATATGTATGGAAAAGGAGTCTGGGAGGGTCAGACGAAAAGACACAGGATTGAGAATCTCAGAAATCCTATACGGACCAATAAAACGAGGTTTAAATTTAGGAGAGGAAACCTTCATAGGAATATGACGAGAAGATAACCAAACCAGATCCCCAACACGAAGTCGGGGACCCACACGGCGTCTGCGATTAGCGAAAAGTTGAGCCTTCTCCTGGGACAAGGTCAAATTGTCCACTACCTGAGTCCAGATCTGCTGCAACCTGTCCACCACAGTATCCACACCAGGACAGTCCGAAGACTCAACCTGTCCTGAAGAGAAATGAGGATGGAACCCAGAATTGCAGAAAAATGGAGAGACCAAGGTAGCCGAGCTGGCCCGATTATTAAGGGCGAACTCAGCCAACGGCAAAAAGGACACCCAATCATCCTGGTCTGCAGAAACAAAACATCTCAGATATGTTTCCAAGGTCTGATTGGTTCGTTCGGTCTGGCCATTAGTCTGAGGATGGAAAGCCGAGGAAAAAGATAGGTCAATGCCCATCCTACCACAAAAGGCTCGCCAAAATCTTGAAACAAACTGGGAACCTCTGTCAGAAACAATATTCTCAGGAATGCCATGCAAACGAACCACATGCTGGAAGAACAAAGGCACCAAATCAGAGGAGGAAGGCAATTTAACCAAGAGCACCAGATGGACCATTTTAGAAAAGCGATCACAGACCACCCAAATGACTGACATCTTTTGAGAAACGGGAAGGTCAGAAATGAAATCCATCGAAATATGTGTCCAAGGCCTCTTTGGGACCGGCAAGGGCAAAAGCAACCCACTGGCACGTGAACAGCAGGGCTTAGCCCTAGCACAAATCCCACAGGACTGCACAAAAGTACGTACATCCCGTGACAGAGATGGCCACCAGAAGGATCTAGCCACTAACTCTCTGGTACCAAAGATTCCAGGATGACCAGCCAACACCGAACAATGAAGTTCAGAGATAACTTTACTAGTCCACCTATCAGGGACGAACAGTTTCTCCGCCGGACAACGATCAGGTTTATTCGCCTGAAATTTTTGCAACACTCGCCGCAAATCAGGGGAGATGGCAGACACAATGACTCCTTCCTTGAGGATACTCGCCGGCTCAGATGAACCCGGAGAGTCGGGCACAAAACTCCTAGACAGAGCATCCGCCTTCACATTTTTAGAGCCCGGAAGGTACGAAATCACAAAATCGAAGCGGGCAAAAAATAACGACCAACGGGCCTGTCTAGGATTCAAGCGCTTGGCAGACTCGAGATAAGTAAGGTTCTTATGATCAGTCAATACCACCACGCGATGCTTAGCTCCTTCAAGCCAATGACGCCATTCCTCGAATGCCCACTTCATGGCCAGCAACTCTCGGTTGCCCACATCATAATTACGCTCAGCAGCCGAAAACTTCCTGGAAAAGAAAGCACATGGTTTCAACACTGAGCAACCAGAACCTCTCTGTGACAAAACCGCCCCTGCTCCAATCTCAGAAGCATCAACCTCGACCTGGACGGAAGAGAAACATCTGGTTGACACAACACAGGGGCAGAACAAAAACGATGCTTCAACTCCTGAAAAGCTTCCACAGCAGCAGAAGACCAATTAACCAAATCAGCACCCTTCTTGGTCAAATCGGTCAATGGTTTGGCAATGCTAGAAAAATTACAGATGAAGCGACGATAAAAATTAGCAAAGCCCAGGAATTTTTGCAGACTTTTCAGAGATGTCGGCTGAGTCCAATCCTGGATGGCTTGGACCTTAACCGGATCCATCTCGATAGTAGAAGGGGAAAAGATGAACCCCAAAAATGAAACTTTCTGCACACCGAAGAGACACTTTGATCCCTTCACAAACAAAGAATTAGCACGCAGGATCTGGAAAACCATTCTGACCTGCTTCACATGAGAGTCCCAATCATCTGAGAAGACCAAAATGTCATCCAAGTAAACAATCAGGAATTTATCCAGATACTCACTGAAGATGTCATGCATAAAAGACTGAAACACAGATGGAGCATTGGCAAGTCCGAACGGCATCACTAGATACTCAAAATGACCCTCGGGCGTATTAAATGCAGTTTTCCATTCATCTCCTTGCCTGATTCTCACCAGATTATACGCACCACGAAGATCTATCTTAGTGAACCAACTAGCCCCCTTAATCCGAGCAAACAAGTCAGATAACAATGGCAAGGGATACTGAAATTTAACAGTGATCTTATTAAGAAGGCGGTAATCAATACACGGTCTCAGCGAACCATCCTTCTTGGCTACAAAAAAGAACCCTGCTCCCAGTGGTGATGACGATGGGCGAATATGTCCCTTCTCCAGGGATTCCTTCACATAACTGCGCATAGCGGCGTGTTCAGGCACGGATAAATTAAATAATCGACCTTTAGGGAATTTACTACCAGGAATCAAATTGATAGCACAATCACAATCCCTATGCGGAGGTAGGGCATCGGACTTGGGCTCTTCAAATACATCCTGATAATCAGACAAGAACTCTGGGACCTCAGAAGGAGTGGATGACGAAATAGACAAAAATGGAACATCACCATGTACCCCCTGACAACCCCAGCTGGATACCGACATAGAGTTCCAATCCAATACTGGATTATGGGTTTGCAGCCATGGCAACCCCAACACGACCACATCATGCAGATTATGTAGCACCAGAAAGCGAATAACTTCCTGATGTGCAGGAGCCATGCACATGGTCAGCTGGGTCCAGTACTGAGGTTTATTCTTGGCCAAAGGTGTAGCATCAATTCCTCTCAACGGAATAGGACACCGCAAAGGCTCCAAGAAAAACCCACAACGTTTAGCACAATCCAAATCCATCAGATTCAGGGCAGCGCCTGAATCCACAAACGCCATGACAGAATACGATGACAAAGAGCATATCAAGGTAATGGACAGAAGGAATTTGGATTGTACAGTACCAATGACGGCAGACCTATCGAACCGCTTAGTGCGCTTAGGACAATCAGAAATAGCATGAGTGGAATCACCACAGTAGAAACACAGACCATTCAGACGTCTGTGTTCTTGCCGTTCAACTCTGGTCATAGTCCTATCGCACTGCATAGGCTCAGGTTTAATCTTAGACAATACCGCCAAATGGTGCACAGATTTACGCTCGCGCAAGCGTCGACCGATCTGAATGGCCAAAGACATAGACTCATTCAAACCAGCAGGCATAGGAAAACCCACCATGACATCCTTAAGAGCCTCAGAGAGACCCTTTCTGAACAAAGCTGCCAGCGCAGATTCATTCCACAGAGTGAGTACTGACCACTTCCTAAATTTCTGACAATATACTTCTATATCATCCTGACCCTGGCACAAAGCCAGCAAATTTTTCTCAGCCTGATCCACTGAATTAGGCTCATCGTAAAGTAATCTGAGCGCCAGGAAAAACGCATTGACATTACTCAATGCAGGGTCTCCTGGCGCAAGAGAAAATGCCCAGTCCTGAGGGTCGCCGCGCAAAAAAGAAATAATAATCAAAACCTGTTGAATAGGATTACCAGAAGAATGAGGTTTCAAGGCCAGAAATAGCTTACAATTATTTTTGAAATTAAGAAACTTAGTTCTATCACCAAAAAACAAATCAGGAATAGGAATTCTTGGTTCTAACATAGATTTCTGATCAATAGTATCTTGAATCCTTTGTACATTTGTAACGAGATTATCCATTGAAGAGCACAGACCCTGAATATCCATGTCCACACCTGTGGCCTGAAACACCCAAATGTCTAGGGGAAAAAAAAGACTGAACACAGAGCTGAGAAAAAAAAATGATGTCAGAACTTCTTTTTTCCCTCTATTGAGAATCATTAGGTTGTCTCCTTGTACTGTTATGTAGGCAATCCAGTGACACAGTGTGCCAGCAATCAGAGCACATACAGTGATCTGACAATAACCCAAAAACAATAGAACGAGCTCTGAGATGTGGAATCTCTGTAGACCGCAATACCTGAACCTATCCTAAACACAACTAAAGGCAGCTGTGGATTGCGCCTGACACTACCTATGCAACTCGGCACAGCCTGAGGAACTGACTAGCCTGAAGATAGAATTACAAGCCTGGCTTGCCTCAGAGAAATACCCCAAAGGAAAAGGCAGCCCCCCACATATAATGACTGTTAGCAAGAGGAAAAGACAAACGTAGGGATGAAATAGATTCAGCAAAGTGAGGCCCGATATTCTAGATAGAGCGAGGATAGCAAAGAGAACTTTGCAGTCTACAAAAAACCCTAAAGCAAAAAACCACGCAAAGGGGGCAAAAAGACCCACCGTGCCGAACTAACGGCACGGCGGTACACCCTTTGCGTCTCAGAGCTTCCAGCAAAACGAAATGACAAGCTGGACAGAAAAAGTAGCAACAAAAGCAAAGAAGCACTTATCTAAGCAGAGCAGCAGGCCACAGGAAAGATCCAGAAGCTCAGATCCAACACTGGAACATTGACAAGGAGCAAGGAAGACAGAATCAGGCGGAGTTAAATAACAAAGCAGCCAACGAGCTCACCAGAACACCTGAGGGAGGAAGCTCAGAAGCTGCAGTACCACTTGTGACCACAGGAGTGAATTCAGCCACAGAATTCACAACATAAACCATATCTAGAAAGCTATTATATTATTAAAATAAATAGAGATTCATTTAGGATGAAAATCAATGCTAGTTTCAGACCACCCATTTAACACATGATTTGCAAAAGCTGATCAAAATGAAATGAAGGGAATGTTTAATTACTCTTTAAGGACCACTGTAAGATTATAATCAAATGAACTTGACTATTTTGCTTGTGTTGTACATAAAAGATGTCAGACACAATGCATAAGGTTAAAAAAAGCACATCAAATCATAAATGGCCTACAGAAGTTACATAAGGCACAGTGATCATTTATAAGTGAAGGATTTATCACCATAATGAACACAAAATAGCAAACATACCTGCACAAATCCAGTAATGTATTTATTGCTGTATCATTTCTATAGGGAATGAGGTAGTTGTCATCCATGACAATGGGGAACAAGCACAGGGAAAGCAAGAGGAGTGTTTACTTTTTAGCTCCTGTTTGTCTACACCCTGTGTGTATATACCGGACAGAGGAACACATGCTTTCACTCACAGTAGGAAAAATGGGCTGACTGAGATGTCACATTGTCAAAAAAAAGAACTGGGGTTTAGCAAAGCAATAAGACTGGTTGTTTTGTTATAGACCCCATTCTATGGTGGACCAGTTCTTGACCTTTCCATGACATGGACATTGCTTGTGGTTGAAAAAGCTGATCTTGAGGGACATGCTGTTATCCTGAGGCATTGCTAGTTCAGGGATTTTTATTTTGTGTCAATCAAAAAATACATAGATGGTTCTCGTTTACTTTAGAAAATGTTACAGAAAATGGAGCCATGGTATAATAAAGCCATTCTTGAATATTATAAATGCAATCTATTCCTCATACTGTGCACTGCACATATCATCAAGATGATGAACAGGCCAATAAGCAGCATAGCCGATAGTAAAGCACCTTTATAGATAATTACTTCACATAATCCAATAAACTGGCAGTTAATGAAAATTCACTCATCTGTCCCCGCTGACCTGAAGCCATCTGCTAACCTTAGTTATTCATACCCCGATCCCTGCGGAGAGACCTCCAGAGAGACTCGTTAATAATTATTCACTACTCACTAGCCCTTCTGACAAGCGCAGCTTACATGGAAGTTGGGTATTTGAAGCATTCTGTGACAGTCCAGCTTCTAATGGTGGTGAAATATAATAATGTCAGTCAATAATGATAGCAGGTTCTTCTTTTATTGTTATTGTTAATATAACACATTTAAACGCAATGATTTGTGCCCTATTATATATATTTAACTAATTGACAAATTATACATTCTCACAGTTGTTTGTTTTTTATAAAAGAAAATTTTAACGCCAGCTCGCCTTTGGCGGTTCTTGGAGTGGAGCTCGGATATGCGTTCTGACCAGACATATGACAAGCAGAAGAAAGCAGAAAAGGTATTCCAGCTCCGGTATAAAATATTCATTTGTTCAGAATTTTTTTTTTCTTTTTTTTAAAAAAAAATTGACAACATTTTGTGACTAGTTCCATCCAATGTCAGAACATGATACAGGAGAGAGAGTCCATCAAATGGAGAACATGAAGCAACGCGTTTCGAACGCAACTGGGACATTCTTTGTCGATTTTTTTCTGAATAAATAAATACTTTTTAACCGGAGCTGGAATACCTTTTCTTCTTTCTTCTATTTGTTTAGCATAGTTGAAAGTTTAATTTGAAGATTCTATACCAACATGTTAACTCAGCGGTGGAAATAGTTTCTGAAAAGAAGGTTCAGATGGACAGGAGCCTCCAGTGATGGAAGGGCCCAATTTGCTATAGTAAAGGTACGTGCACATGACTTCTTTTCAGGCGGATTCTGCCTGGAATACACCTGAAAAAACGCCTCAAACCCACAGCAAAAAAATAAACATAGGGGAAAAATCAGACTGCTGTATAACTCGGATGAGGATCGCAACGCAATGCTCATAGTCGCTGGTGGCTCTCCTGACCCAAGCGTGACAGCTGCATAGAAATACTTGCCGCCACGCTAGGGTTGGGAGAGCCAATAGCCAGTCAGCGCATTTTGTTGTAGTTCTTGTCCAATGACTTTTTACCTAATACACAGTAATGTAAAACTACATGGCTGTGCATTTAATCAGTCGTTTGATGTTTCTTTTAACTGCTTCAAGGTTAGCAAGCTGTGAAGTGGTTAAAGAAGTAGCATTCTCACTCTTTTGGCAGTATCCATCAGGACCACTGTCTTTTTTCCTTAAGCAGGTTTGCCTAGGAAAACCTCGGCAGGTCTGCCGACATCTTGAAGAAGCAGTGTGCACACGCCCTAAGGCGTAGAAGCAGAATTTACTTAGGCAAGAGACGGGAATCATGCCATGAATATTTAGAAAGCTGCCACTTAGGGCATCAAGCAAACAGTGGCCAGTGCTCTAATTTTATTCCCATTACTCCTGAGTATGTCATTTTTAAGTTTGTTTGTTTTTCCATATCCAACATATGGTTCCTGAAATATGGGCCATTTATTTGGTATACTTTCTAGGGTCTGTACCAATGGGGCATAGCCCCATAGACACGTTGCTAGAGAATCCTGTGATCACCACCCCTTTGGTGAAGACCAAAAAATCAGCACTAAATTTAAAAGTCCATATCTCTTGAACTGTATAGTAGATTTTAAAAAATGATTTCTCAGAGAAGTAGCAGGAATAAAATGAGAGCAAACAATGGCCACTTTTTACCTTATGACAGGTCTTTAACAACCTTCAAAGAGTTGTAGCTTCATAAAAAAGCTGTTACTTAATTCAGAGGTGAATCTTTGTTGAAACCTAATGTGATTAATGTGTTGTAAAGATGATCAATGTGTGGTATATGTCCTGTGTGTGACTGGTGCATGAATGCCATTTGTAATCCATGTGTGCTGTCTATGATTGGTATGTGTGCACCTTGTGTGATTGTTGTCCAGCACATGAGTGATGCGTCAATGGCAATTACGGTATGTGTCATGTGTAATGCATCCGAGGTATCTAGTTGTACTGATTATGGGTAGCAACTACGTAATATGTTTCCAGGGTGTTGGCCATGCAGATGTGTAATGGTGCAGAACAAGGGCTTACATAGAAATCATGGTGCCTCATAGCAGAAGTTCTATTTGGGGAACAAAAAAAAATGTTGGCAGGGTCACAGCATATGTCACAAAGCTGCAGTCTTTAAAAAGTAATTTTCCTCCTACTGAAGCCTTAGATTCCCCTTTTATGCACCCATAAAGTATGATGCCCTCAAGAGTGCCACACAAACACTGTATGATATCCACACAGTGAATTCCTTCACAGTACCCTCCACATGCACGGTCTGATAACCCCACTGGTCCGATCTCTTCAGGGATCGTTCTGAAATCCTGCACATCTCAGCACAGTGGTTGTCATGCAAAGACTTTGCCTGATGAAGAGACCTGTGTAATCTCGAAAGCTTGCAATTTGTTACCATCTTTTCAGTTAGCCATTAAAAGGTATCAACCACTGAGGACTCTCAATTCTAAATATTTTTCTATCTACTTGCTAACACAGGACCAAGATATATATCTTACCTGTAGAACAAAGGAGTAGATCCAAGATGAAGGTACACTATAAATCATCAATATTCCAGTTGACATCTCAGAAGTATAAAATGCTGAAATGCTTAGCATTCATCAGATACAACTTACATTGTCAGCTTTCTGCAGATTATCTTCTACCTCGTTTGGATGAGTGTCTGGAGTATTAGGTGCATTTTGGAATCCAACTGGAGAGGGAAGGACGTGTCCTGATAAGGAAGATGAGGAAGGGTTAAAACATTACTTTGGTGTTTGTACAAAGTGGATGCATATTAAAAATGAAAAAAAAAATGCATTAGGCCTTATTGACACATCAGTGATTTTTTTCACATCCTTAAAAAATGGACCATTATTCAGCAGCGTGCTGGATCCGTTTTTCATTTGTTTTTATTCCATGTATTATATTTAACATCTGTATGTCAACCATTTTTTATGTACCAAAAAATCAATGGAAGGTACCCAAGCTTCTCCCAGCAATTAGTGAAAAATGAATGAAGTATGAATAAAGTCCAAAACCTAGAGTACTCAGCAGAGCTGTCTACACATATCCTGCATAACCATGTATGCCATAGGGCATCGTAGCACGGAGCCAAGCAGCTTCTGCATGCTGCCCTACCATGCCCAGTGAGCAAAGCAATGCAGCAGGGACCAAATATCTCGTTCTTTCAACTGCCGCAAAAGACTCCGTAGCCCTAATGCATCAAGACTGGCATTTTGCACTCAACTGTTGATGAAAAGTTTACTAGAGTAAGATGTGCCTAATTAATTAAGAGACGCGTGCCTTTTGTTGAATTTGGTGCATCTTTTAGTTGCCCTGCGCCATCACAAGAAATGTATTTCAGTCAGGGATTGGAGTATATACAGTACAGACAAAAAGTTTGGACACACCTTCTCATTTAAAGATTTTTCTGTGTTTTCATGACTATGAAAATTGTACAGTCTCACTGAAGGCATCAAAACTATGAATTAACACATGTGGAATCATATACTTAACAAAAAAGTGTGAAACAACTGAAATTATATCTTATATTCTAGGTTCTTCAAAGTAGACACCTTTTGCTTTGATGACTGCTTTGCACACTCTTGGCATTCTCTTGATGTCTAGATGAGCTTCAAGAGGTCACCGGGAATGGTCTTCCAACAATCTTGAAGGCGTTCCAAGAGATGCTTAGCGCTTGTTGGCCCTGTTGCCTTCATTCTGCGGTCCAGCTCACCTCAAACCATCTCGATTGGGTTCAGGTCTGATGACTGTGGAGGCCAGGCCATCTGGCGAAGCACCCCATTACTCTCCTTCTTGGTCAAATAGCCCTTACACAGCCTGGAGGTGTGTTTAGGGTCATTGTCCTGTTGAAAAATAAATGATGGTCCAAATAAACGCAAACCGGATGGAATAGCATGCCGCTGCAAGATGCTGTAGTAGCCATGCTGGTTCTGTATGTCTTCAATTTTGAATAAATCCCCAACTGTCACCAGCAAAGCTCCCCCACACCATCACACCTCCTCCTCCATGCTTCACGGTGGGAACCTGGCATGTAGAGTCCATCCGTTCACCTTTTCTGCGTCGCACAAAGACATGGTAGTTGGAACCAAAGATCTCAAATTTGGACTCATCAGACCAAAGCACAGATTTCCACTGGTCTAATGTCCATTCCTTGTGTTCTTTAGCCCAAACAAGTCTCTTCTGCTTGTTGGTTGCCTGTACTTAGCAGTGGTTTCCTAGCAGCTATTTTACCATGAAGGCCTGCTGCACAAAGTCTCCTCTTAACAGTTGTTGTAGAGATGTGTCTGCTGATAGAACTCTGTGTGGCATTGACCTGGTCTCTAATCTGAGCTGCTGTTAACCTGAGATTTCAGATGCTGGTGACTTGGATAAACTTAACCTCAGAAGCAGAGGTGACTCTTCGTCTTCCATTCCTCGGGCGGTCCTCATGTGAGCCAGTTTGTTTGTAGCTCTTGATGGTTTTTGCCACTGAACTTGGGCGCACTTTCAAAGTTTGCCCAATTTTTCGGACTGACTGACCTTCATTTCTTAAAGTAATGATGGCCACTCGTTTTTCTTTACTTAGCAGCTTTTTTTCTTGCCATAATACAAATTTTAACAGTCTATTCAGTAGGACTATCAGCTGTGTATCCACCAGACTTCTGCTCAACACAGCTGATGGTTCCAACCCCATTTATAAGGCAAGAAATCCCACTTCTTAAACCTGACAGGGCACACCTGTGAAGTGAAAACCATTTCCGGTGACTACCTTTTGAAGCTCATGAAGAGAATGCCAAGAGTGTGCAAAGCAGTCATCAAAGCAAAAGGTGGCTATTTTGAAGAACCTAGAATTATAAGGCATAATTTCACTTTCACACTTTTTTGTAAGTATATAATTCCACATGTGTTAATTCATAGTTTTGATGCTTTCAGTGTGAATGTACAATTTTCATAGTCATGAAAATGCAGAAAAAAAATTTAAATGAGAAGGTGCATCCATACTTTTGGTCTGTACTGTAGCTGTCGAGACATTTGTGATATAAATTACGATAAACTTGTTGGCTGTGTGTGGACTCGCCCTAACCCGACTAAGCTTCTTCTACTTTTCAAAAAGTTGTCTGAGTTAGTTGACTGCGACTGGCATAAATAATTTCTGCACATACAAGATTTTGCAACATTTTAAACAGTGATATGGCAGATTTCTGGCCAAAAACCTCTAAATCAGCTCCTTTATCCTTTCATATGAAATTAGAAAAAAATAGAGGTACATACGGAGGAAATCCTTTACATTTCTATGGATGCTATATGATGTTTCATTTTCAGCTTGGTGGTTGTATGGAGCAATAACATGGCCATATCCCTGAAATATTACTAGGGACTAGGGTTGAGCGACCTTGACTTTTTTAGAGTCGAGTCGGGTTTCGCAAAACCCGACTATCTCAAAAGTCGGGTCGAGTGAAATCGGCCGATTATGTCGTAAAGTCGGGATCGACCGAAACACGAAACCCAATGCAAGTCAATGGGGTAGCATAGTCGGCAGTGAGTGGGTGCCAGGAAAACACCTAGAGTGCCCATTTTAATGGCAAAAACATCCATTCTTCTTAATGAAGCTTGTCAATCTTAATTTCCCTTACAATAATAGTTAGGCATTGGAAATTGGGGGTCATTTGGCTAAAGTTGTTGGGGGTAGGGCTGGTTCAAGTATTTTGTGGGCCCAGGAAATCTGGACCACGTCACGGCAGT
Source organism: Ranitomeya imitator (assembly GCF_032444005.1). Lineage (NCBI taxonomy): Eukaryota > Metazoa > Chordata > Amphibia > Anura > Dendrobatidae > Ranitomeya > Ranitomeya imitator. The sequence goes on along the minus strand of NC_091285.1, from coordinate 198,337,366 downwards.
GGAGCAGGGCGAGGTAAGTATTTAAACTTTGCAAGTGCTGTGATCCTGAGCAAGCAGGGGGGGCCCACTCATTGGCATTGGCACTGGCACAGGGCCCCTCAAAGTACGGCGGTGTGTTTGCACGGCGGGGGCGCCTCCCACCGGCAGCAACACTTTTGCGTACCATGAGGGGCCCTGTGCCAGTGACGTCGCCAACGAGTATGCCCCCCCCCACCGTTAGTAGGCCCTACCGAAGTAGTAGCCCCAATGCAGTTTTCAAATTCCTATAGGCTGAAAACCAGACAATTGACGCTCAGCTTTTTTCAGAGGAGGACAGCTGTATTGAGTGGCGCAGACAGACACAGGTAGTAGGCCTTAAACAAAAAATTTGGCTCAATGCAGTTTAAAAAAAGGTTACAGGGGTACATAGGCAGCATTGGTGTGGTCAGCGGAGGACAATTTGAATTAGGGACTGCAGACAGACTTAGTAGGCTATCCCCTGTGGACCATGCATCCACCACATTAACCCAGTGCGCCGTAATGGACACGTAACCTTCCGTGGACATGCCTACTGGTCCATGAGTCTGTTGTCAGGTGCACCTTTCTACTCTTAGATTGCCTGAGTGCATGGACAATGCGGACTTTTACATGCTGGTGGAGGGCTGGGATGGCTTTTCTCGCAAAAGAAGTGTCGACTGGGTAGCTCGTACCGTGGTACAGCATAGTTCATCTGGGCTTTATAAATATAAAATAAAGAAAAAAAGTAGGCTCTATGCACTTTCAACTAGGTTCCAGGGGTACACGGCCAGCATTGGTCTGGTCAGTGGAGGACAATTTCAATTTCAATTATGGACCGTAGACAGACAATTAAAAAAAGGATGTTCTATGCAATTTAAAATAGGTTCCAGGGGTACACGGCCAGCATTGGTCTGGTCAGTGGAGGACTATTGGAAGGAGGGATCGCAGACAGGCTTAGTAGGCCTAACATAAGAAAAGTAGGCTGTAGGCACTTTAAAATAGGTTCCAGGGGTACACGGGCAGCAGTTGTGTGGTCAGTGAAGGACAATTTCTATTATGGACCGCAGACAGACTTAGTACGCCTACAATTAAAAAAAGGATGCTCTATGCAATTTAAAATAGGTTCCAGGGGTACACGGCCAGCATTGGTCCGGTCAGTGGAGGACTATTGGAAGGAGGGACCGCAGACAGGCTTAGTAGGCCTAACATAAGAAAAGTAGGCTGTAGGCACTTTAAAATAGGTTCCAGGGGTACACGGGCAGCAGTGGTGTGGTCAGTGAAGGACAATTTCTATTATGGACCGCAGACAGACTTAGTACGCCTACAATTAAAAAAAGGATGCTCTATGCAATTTAAAATAGGTTCCAGGGGTACACGGCCAGCATTGGTCCGGTCAGTGGAGGACTATTGGAAGGAGGGACCGCAGACAGGCTTAGTAGGCCTAACATAAGAAAAGTAGGCTGTAGGCACTTTAAAATAGGTTCCAGGGGTACACGGGCAGCAGTGGTGTGGTCAGTGAAGGACAATTTCTATTATGGACTGCAGACAGACTTAGTACGCCTACAATTAAAAAAAGGATGCTCTATGCAATTTAAAATAGGTTCCAGGGGTACACGGCCAGCATTGGTCTGGTCAGTGGAGGACTATTGGAAGGAGGGACCGCAGACAGGCTTAGTAGGCCTAACATAAGAAAAGTAGGCTGTAGGCACTTAAAAATAAGTTCCAGGGGTACACGGGCAGCAGTAATGTGGTCAGTGAAGGACAATTTCTATTATGGACCGCAGACAGACTTACTAGGCCTAACATAACAAAAGTAGGCTCTATGCACTTGGAATTATCTTGCAGGGGTACACAGGCAGCATTGGTGTTGTCAGCGGAGGTCGATTGTAAGGAGTGTCTGACAGTTAGTAATCCCAAAAAATAAATAGATGTTAACGTCTCGCAATACAACAAAACCAAAAAACAAAAGGGTGGTATACTTAGGTACAGGGTTGGGCTCCTCTGCTGAGTTTCAGACCTAGTAATTTGGCGCTAAGTATTTACTGGTGTAAATATAGGACACTGCCCCTGACTTTTTTAAGTAGCATCATACATGCCAACACATTGGTATTGTCAGTGCCAGGCATTGAAGGATGTCAGCGCATAGACTAAATATTGGTGGAGCTGTGAGAGATAATTTTGCAAATCGTAGAGCACTGTTTGAGCTGGGGGGGGGAACTGTCTTGTGGCCGGCGGTACAGGCCAAGGGCCCCTCATGTTACAACGGTGTGTCTGACGTTGGTTGTGCGCCACCACCGCCAGAGACACTTTATTGTACTATGAGGGACCCAGTGGCAGTGCCGTTGACCAAAAGCGTGCACACCCACCTCTTCAGACAAACGGCACTCTCACGGGTGCTTGCGCCAAGTGGTGAGACCACGGCCCCGTGGGGGGAGTTTGCCCATTTAGGGAGGTGTAAACATGTCGTATGCTGGACAAACAGCTGCTGCAAATTACAAGATTGGAAAACTCAGTCAGACCAGTCCACAAGCAAGACCTTTTCATAAGAAAGCTAGGTGTCAGCCAGGAAAGGTGGGGCAAAATAATTCGAAATCCAGGAGTGGTTCATTTTAATGAAGGTTAGATCATCAACATTTTGGGTAGCCAGACGAGTCCTTGTTTCGGTTAATATTGAACCAGCAGCACTGAATACTCTTTGTGATAGCACACTAGCTGCTGGGCACGCAAGCTCCTGCAATGCATATTCTGCCAATTCTGGCCAGGAGTCTAATTTGGATGCCCAGTAATCAAATGGGAATGACGGTTGAGGGAGAACATCAATAAGGGATGAAAAATAGTTAGTAACCATACTGGACAAATGTTGTCTCCTGTCACTTTGAATTGATGCTGCAGTACCTGTCCTGTCTGCGGTCATAGCAAAATCACTCCAAAACCTGGTCAGAAAATCCCTCTGTCCAACGCCACTTCTGATTTGTGCACCTCTAACACCTCTGGTCTGCTGCCCCCTGCAACTCGTGTGAGAACCATCACCGGCGCTGTGTGCTGGGAATGCCTGAATCAAACGGTCAACAAGAGTTGATTGTTTGGTTGCTAATATTTGTTCCAGGTTCTCATGTGGCATAATATTTTGCAACTTGCCTTTATAGCGAGGATCAAGGAGGCAGGCCAACCAGTAATCGTCATCGTTCATCATTTTAATAATGCGTGGGTCCCTTTTGAGGATACGTAAGGCATAATCCGCCATGTGGGCCAAAGTTCCAGTTGTCAAATCTGCGGTTGTGCTGGGTTGAGGGGCAGTTACAGGCAAATCTACGTCACTTGTGTCCCTCAAAAAACCAGAACCCGGCCTTGCCACGCCACCAATTTCCATTGGCCCCGGAGAAGCTTCCTCATTAAAAAAATACTCATCCCCATCATCCTCCTCGTCCTCCTCCTCCTGTTCGCCCGCTACCTCGTCCTGTACACTGCCCTGACCAGACAATGGCTGACTGTCAACAAGGCTTTCCTCTTCCTCTGCTGCAGACGCCTGCTCCTTTATGTGCGTCAAACTTTGCATCAGCAGACGCATTAGGGGGATGCTCATGCTTATTATGGCGTTGTCTGCACTAACCAGCCATGTGCATTCCTCAAAACACTGAAGGACTTGACACATGTCTTGTACCTTTGACCACTGCACACCTGACAACTCCATGTCTCCCATCCAACTGCCTGCCCGTGTATGTGTATCCTCCCACAAATACATAACAGCACGCCTCTGTTCGCACAGTCTCTGAAGCATGTGCAGTGTTGAGTTCCACTTTGTTGCAACATCGATGATTAGGCGATGCTGGGGAAGGTTCAAAGACCGCTGATAGTTCTGCATATGGCTGGAGTGTATGGGCGAACGGCGGATATGCGAGCAAAGTCTGCGCACTTTGAGGAGCAAGTCGGATAACCCCGGATAACTTTTCAGGAAGCACTGCACCACCAGGTTTAAGGTGTGAGCCAGGCAAGGAATGTGTTTCAGTTGTGAAAGGGCTATGGCAGCCATGAAATTCCTTCCGTTATCACTCACTACCTTGCCTGCCTCAAGATGTACAGTGCCCAGCCATGACTGCGTTTCTTTCTGCAAGAACTCGGACAGAACTTCCGCGGTGTGTCTGTTGTCGCCCAAACACTTCATTGCCAATACAGCCTGCTGACGCTTGCCAGTAGCTGCCCCATAATGGGACACCTGGTGTGCAACAGTGGCAGCTGCGGATGGAGTGGTTGTGCGACTGCGGTCTGTGGACAAGTTCTCGCTTCTGCAGGAGGACGAGGAGGAGGGGGGCCAACGCCTACAGCCAACTGTTTCCTAGACCGTGGGCTAGGCAGAACTGTCCCAATATTGCTGTCCCCTGTGGACCCTGCATCCACCACATTCACCCAGTGTGCCGTGATGGACACGTAACGTCCCTGGCCATGCCTACTGGTCCATGCATCTGTTGTCAGGTGCACCTTTGTACTCACAGATTGCCTGAGTGCATGGATGATGCGCTCTTTAACATGCTGGTGGAGGGCTGGGATGGCTTTTCTCGAAAAGAAGTGTCGACTGGGTAGCTTGTAGCGTGGTACAGCATAGTCCATCAGGGCTTTGAAAGCTTCGCTTTCAACTAACCGGTAGGGCATCATCTCTAACGAGATTAGTCTAGCAATGTGGGCGTTCAAACCCTGTGTAGGCGGATGCGAGGATGAGTACTTCCTTTTTGTAACGAGAGTCTCATGTAGGGTGAGCTGGACTGAAGAGCTGGAGATCGTGGAACTAGCGGGGGTGCCGGTGGACATGGCAGACTGAGAGACGGTTGGAGACGGTATTCTTGCCGGTGCCCTACATGCAGTGTTTCCTACTACGAAACTGGTGATTCCTTGACTGCTTTGGCCTGGCAACGAAACCTGCACAGATACTGCAGGTGGTGCGGGAAATGGTGGCCTTAGGCTACGTTCAGATTAGCGTTGCGCGCCGCTGCGTCGGCGACGCAACGCACGACGCACGAAAAAACGCGTCGTTTTGCGACGCGTGCGTCGTTTTTTGACGAAAATCGGACGCAAGAAAACTGCAACTTGTTGCATTTTCTTGCGTCCGACGCTAGCGTCAAAAACGACGCAGGTGTCGGAAAACGCAACAAGAAAAACGAATGCGTCCCCCATGTTAAACATAGGGGCGCATGACGCGTGCGTCGCCGCTGCGTTTCGCAACGTCGGGAAATGCTAATCTGAACGTAGCCTTACAGTGACGGAAGGGATGTAGCGTTGCTGACTAGCTTCACTGGCCGAGGGTGCTACAACCTTAAGGGACGTTTGGTAGTTAGTCCAGGCTTGCAAATGCATGGTGGTTAAATGTCTATGCATGCAACTTGCATTTAGACTTTTCAGATTCTGACCTCTGCTTAAGATAGTTGAATATTTTTGACAGATGACTTTGCGCTGATCATTTGGATGTTGTTTAAAAAAAATGCCAGACTGCACTCTTTCTACCATCGGATACCTTTTCAGGCATTGCAGACTGAGCTTCTTTAACCAGATGGCCACGCTGTCCTCCAACTGGTTTTGTCTTTGCCACGCGTTTTGGGCCAGATACGGGCCCGGCAGATGGAACCTGTTGCGATGTTGATGCCTGCTGCGGCCCCTCCTCCGCTTCAGAACTACTGCCGCCTGCACCCTGTTCCCCCAATGGCTGCTAATCAGAGTCAACAACTGGGTCATCTATGACCTCCTCTTCTATCTCGTGTGCAACTTCGTCTGTATCACCGTGTAAGCCGGTGGTATAGCGTTCGTGACGGGGCACCATAGTCTCATCAGGGTCTGATTCTGGATCAGTACACTGCGAGGGCAATGTTCTGGTCTGAGTCAAAGGAACAGCATAGTAATCTGGCTGTGGCTGTGCATCTGTGCACTCCATGTCCGATTCAACTTCTAATGGGCATGGCCTGTTAACTGTTTCACTTTCTAACCCAGGAACAGTATGTGTAAAGAGCTCCATGGAGTAACCCGTTGTGTCGCCTGACGCATCCTTCTCTGTTGTTGTTTTTGCTGAAGAGGACAAGGAAGCGACTTGTCCCTGACCGTGAACATCCTCTAACGACGCGCTGCTTTTACATTTACCAGTTTCAGAAGAGGAGGCAAAAGAGCTAGAGGCTGAGTCAGCAAGGAAAGCCAAAACTTGCTCTTGCTGCTCCGGCTTTAAAAGCGGTTTTCCTACTCCCAGAAAAGGGAGCGTTCAAGGCCTTGTGTAGCCAGACGACGAACCTGGCTCTACAACTCGAGACTTAGGTGCTATATTGCTTTTCCCACGACCACCTGATGCTCCACCACCACTACCATCATTACCAGCTGGCATTGACCGCCCACGGCCACGACCTCTTCCACCAGACTTCCTCATTGTTTGCAAAACGTAACCAAAGTAATGGTATTTGTTACTGTAAAACAACTTACAAGGTGAACTCTAACTTCTGTAGGGTTTAGATATCCCTTTATAGGTGGGCGAGACTGCAAGGAAAATGAGGCACAATGTTACACACTAGGTTTTCTGTGGCACAAAATGAGAGAGATGCCACACACGCAGGACTGTCACTCAAGCACAAATGCCAATACTAATCTCCCACTAATTTTTTTTTCAGGGAGAATTAAAAAAAATAAAAAAATAAAACAGTATTATAGACACTAGGCTTTCTGTGCCCCACAATTTGAGAGAGATGGCACACACGACTGGCACTCAAGCACAAATGCCAATATTAATCTCCCACTATTTTTTTTTTAAGGGAGAATTAAAAAACAAACAAAAAAAACAGTATTATAGACACTAGGCTTTCTGTGCCCCACAATTTGAGAGAGATGGCACACACGACTGGCACTCAAGCACAAATGCCAATATTAATCTCCCACTATTTATTTTTTTTCAGGGAGAATTAAAAAAAAATTAAATAAAACAGTATTAGACACTAGGCTTTCTGTGCCCCAAAATTTGAGAGAGATGGCACACACGACTGGCACTCAAGCACAAATGCCAATATTAATCTCCCACTATTTTTTTTTAAGGGAGAATTAAAAAACAAAACAAAAAAAACAGTATTATAGACACTAGGCTTTCTGTGCCCCACAATTTGAGAGAGATGGCACGCACGACTGGCACTCAAGCACAAATGCCAATATTAATCTCCCACTATTTTTTTTTTAAGGGAGAATTAAAAAAAAAAAAAAAAACAGTATTATAGACACTAGGCTTTCTGTGCCCCACAATTTGAGAGAGATGGCACACACGACTGGTATTCAAGCACAAACGCCAATATTAATCTCCCACTATTTATTTTTTTTCAGGGAGAATTTAAAAAAATAAAAATAAAACAGTATTAGACACTAGGCTTTCTGTGCCCCAAAATTTGAGAGAGATGGCACACACGACTGGCACTCAAGCACAAATGCCAATATTAATCTCCCACTATTTTTTTTTTTCAGGGAGAATTTAAAAAATAAAAAATAAAACAGTATTAGACACTAGGCTTTCTGTGCCCCAAAACTTGAGAGAGATGGCACACACGACTGGCACTCAAGCACAAATGCCAATATTAATCTCCCACTATTTTTTTTTATTTCTGGGAGAATTGGCAAGAAATCAGGCCCACTGTTAGACTGTATGTTTTCTGTGCCAGAAAATGAGACACAGATGCCACACACAGGACTGCCACTGATGCAGATTTGCCAATTTTAATCTGCACCCTTTTTTTTTTATTCAGGGAGACTAGTGAATAAATGTGGGCCACTGTATTAGAGTGTATTTTCTGTGGAAGAAAGTGGCTTGAAGAGATGTAACGGAAAAAAAAAAAAAAAAGGGACTGTCCTACAATTACTATCTCCCTGCAGTAATCTCAGCAAGGTATGGCAGGCAGCAATAACAAGGAGTGGACTGCTGCACAAATTAAATCAAAAGTGTGGACAAACAAACAAGATAGCTGTGCAGAAAGGAAGGAACAACAGGATTTGTGCTTTGAAAAAAGCAGTTGGTTTGCACAGCGGCGTACACACAGCAATGCAGCTATCAGGGAGCCTTCTAGGGCAGCCCAATGAGCTACAGCGCTGAGGGGAAAAAAAATGTAGCTTCCACTGTCCCTGCAAACAAAAGGTGGTGTTGGACAGTGGAAATCGCTACAGCACAAGCGGTTTTGGGGTTAATGTACCCTGCCTAACGCTATCCCTGCTTCTGACGAAGCGGCAGCAACCTCTCCCTATGCTCAGATCAGCAGCAGTAAGATGGCGGTCGGCGGGAACACCCCTTTATAGCCCCTGTGACGCCGCAGACAGCAAGCCAATCACTGCAATGCCCTTCTCTAAGATGGTGGGGACCAGGACCTATGTCATCACGCTGCCCACACTCTGCGTCCACCTTCATTGGCTGAGAAATGGCGCTTTTCGCATCATTGAAACGCAACTTTGGCGCGAAAGTCGCGTACCGCATGGCCGACCCTGCACAGGGGTCGGGTTTCCTGAAACCTGACTTTTACTTTGCCAAAAGTCGGCGACTTATGAAAATGAACGATCCGTTTCGCTCAACCCTACTAGGGACTTCTAAAGTAAAGCATTTCTGTATAAAAGGTTAGAGGTTCAGTCCCCTCACTGGCTCCTTGAAAATCTGAAAAGCACTAATAAACATACATAACTTATACTGGAAGAAATATAATGCCATATAATCCTTTTTTTGTGTATGTATATGGAGAAAAAATAATAAACAAATATAGGCTTTGAGAGACATTTTGGAGCTCGGGTGTAAGGAATGTTTTTAGGAACATAATAGGGCTAAGGTGTATTTGACGTTGTGCAGGTCAGTAATCCTATCGTACAGCTTCAACATGACAGTGGATTTCCATCAAATTCACGTAATATAAATGATTTTTTTTTGCAAACATGTTAAAAGTTCAATTTTATGGCACAAAATAAATGATGTTACACTTTTTTGTGACCTTATTACATTGAGGACAGGACATATCCTTAGTTATTTAAGTGGGATGTTCCCACGTTGTTATAGATCACATTAACCATTGCTGACAAAGCATCTTACAATTGCATACTTTTTAATTTTTGCTGTCCAGCCTCTAAAGATTATTAAATTTAGAAGTCATGATACCTTGTACAGGAAAAACCATGAATTCATTAGTATTAGCATCTTCGAGGGCGTGATCTTCTTTTCCACAATCTGAGTGATCTAAGAGGCCAAGCCGTACTTCTGCAAGTGACTCTTCTTGATTGAAAAACCCAATTGGAAGCGATGCAGTGTGTTTGTAGGTTGCTGAAAAACATACAGGAAATTACTTATAACTATACTTTGCTGATTATCATCCAATGTTTAGCAAAATAATTTTTTTTGAAATATAAAAGACATTTGTTTTTAAGTCACAAAAGTAAAGCTACTCTTGCACTTCTTTTATTAAGTGGTGCTGTGAATGGCATAAGTATGTGAACATTGACTTGCAGCATCTGGTGTGACCTGTTGACCAGCAATAATTGCATTTAATCATTTTCTAGTAATTGTTGGTTAGTCCTGCACATCAGTTTGGAGGAATTTTAGCCTATTCCTCCTTATAAGGCCTCCATCACATGTACGTGTGTCCAATACTTGTAGCATCCATTTTTACACATACCGAAGCCACGTATCCACACGTACCTATTAAATCCTATGGAGATTATCACATGTCCATGTTTTCACACAAAACATGCATCCGTGTCCTTGTCCATGTCCACACAGAGGCATGTCCATTTTTTTCCAGCAGCATGGTTGACAAGGGCCAATAAAGTCAATGGGTACATGTAAATACGTACATCACATGGATGACATCCTTGTGTCGTCCATGTGACACGTACCAGAATTAAATGCATTCAAGAAATTAATGATTTTTATGTGTTAAAGATGTGCAAAGTTAATAGATAGGTAGGTAGATAGAAAGATACATAGATAGATACATAGATAGATATAGAATAGATAGATAGATAGATAGATAGATTGTGCCTTACATATGTAGCTTATTGCATATCTATTAACCTAATAAATAAAGGAAAAAATGACAACCCCACATTTTTTTAACCAGCAAAGGTAAAGGAGACAGCTGAGAGCTGATATTATCAGACTGGGACTGGGAAGGTTGATGGTCATAGGGCCCTTTCTAGCCTAAAAATACCAGCCCGCATCCACCCCAGAAGTGGAGCATCACATGAGATGCTCCAATTCTGGGACTTTGCTTTAACTCTTCCCGATTGCCCTTGTGCGGTGGCAATAGGGGTAATAGTTTTTGGGGTTGATGTCAGCTGTAAAGTGTCCAAAGACACAGCTGACATCAAGCCATGGTGATAGTAATGGAGAGGTGTTTACCAGACCCCCGCCCCATCACTAAATCAGTAATAAAAAGGAAACACACGCACAAAAAATAATTTATTGAAATAAACGCTCCCCAAGACATTCCCTAGTTCACTACTTTGTTAAAAAATTACCTGATTATCCTGAAGGTTGACAAGCTTTTTCTGATCACAGACATGTGATATTGGACTATTTTCTAATTTAAAATATGAAAAAGTTTATTCTATTTGACTCATGTGATTGATTTGGCTCTCTTTATCTACTTTTAAAACTGATGTTGCTTTTGGTCAAATTTATGCAGAAATATAGTGTTCTGAAGGGTTCACAAACTTTCAAGCATCACTGTAGAAGCATATTGAAGGCAAGTACCATATAAGATAAAGAGTCAAGACTGTTTCAGAAGGCCGCAATGCAGGTGTATTTTATGGCTTTTATTCTGACTGCTGCCATACCTAAACTAAGTCAGAGGCCTTAAGGCACTATGGAGAGAGGAGAAAGTTGCTGCCAGACACAATTTAGCAGCTTTCTCCTGTGGAAATGAAAACATTGGGTCTTTGAATTTAGGCTTCCCTAATCTGTTTGACAACAATATCTACCGGGGGGCAGTCACCTTCACATATTAGGTGGTCATTCTATCCTGCCTACTGTAATGAGCACGGGAACATTTCGATATATAAAAAAATATAGAAATGGCAGTTATGCAGAGTAATATTAACAATTACGTTTTTTTGCTTTTTTTTTGTTTCAAGACTCAGTTCCACCGAAGGTAATAACCAATGCTTAGAACAAAACAAAGCTGATCCAACTTGTTAAAAAAAAGTGTATACATTAGTGCTCTTCTTTTCTTTTGATTGTGATTGAGCAAGTGTTTCAGTGATCATTGTGTGTGGCTTTGTGTTGGTATATGGCTATGTGCAGACAATGTTGATATACTCTGTATTTTATGAACCATGAACCATTTTCAGCTCTACCTAAAGCTTTGTAGCCAGATTTAATGAATGGCAGTAAAAACATTATTTTGAAAATATTATTAAGGATGGATAATTCTTAATGAAGTCTGTTGAGTCAATCAATCCTAAAGACATGCTTATGAATTTGACTGTGATGTGAAAGATATCAAACAATAGGCATCGGTAGGCCAATAAAGGCAAGAGGATATTGAATGCACCTGAAGGACTTTATCTGAATCCTGACTTACAGATGAGCAGATGTATTATATGGAGTCTGTCACCTCAAACTGACAATATAAACTAATCATATAGCCCTGCTCAGTATATTGCCGCTATAAAAATTGCACCTTTAGTGTTATAATTGCTACCTCCATTCTGCAGAAACTGAAATTTAGTCAAATATACTAATTTGGTTGCTCAGTGGTCAAGAGGCTCAGTGCACATGTAAAGGAGTGGAGTTGTCAACACCCTCATGAAGACCTTATAATGCATTGCCTAGTTTTATATGTAGTTTTACCTAATTTATAGCCTGCATCACTTAGTTAGCCAGTAGACAGGGACAACTGGCAAAGAAACTCACTTCCTGTTTGTTAGCAGTTATTGAAAAGTACAGAAAAGTGCGGGACCTATGATCAACATTCATTAAGGGTATTGTGTGTGAAGCAGAGAGAGGAAACCATTCTCAGGTAGCAAATTCTGAAGTAATCAAGTGTCTAGTAGCAGAAGGATCTTTTTTTTCAGGCAAGTGGTGATACTCACATCAAGTGTTATCTATACTCAGTGCCAGAGTCACCACCCAGTGCACCCAGGCAAGTACCGGGACCCTGAGCAAACAGGGGGACCCACTCGCCGTCGGGGACACCACTGCACTATGGGGCCTGCGAGTCAAGGGTCCCGATGCCAGCACGGGTGCTTTAAACTGATTAAAATATACACCTCTCCTTGTTCCCCGCTGCCCTCAGGTCCGGTCTCTTCCTCGTCTTCTGACTCTCTGACATCTCAGGGCAGAGGGCGCTATGACGTCACTACAGCACACCCTCAGCGCTGAGCAGTGCACAGAGCCAGAATAGGATGAAGACACCGGAGCTGAGGAGACCAGAGCTGCGGCCAGAGGGAAACGAGGAGAGGTAAGTATTTGATTACTTATTTTTTATGTATGAAGGCCATTCTGTATGTTGCATTATATTGGGCCCATTCTGTATGGTGCATTATATGAGGCCCATTCAGTATTGAGAATTATATGGGGCCCATTATTCTGTATGCAGCACTATGGGGCCAATTATTCTGTATGCAGCATTATATGGGGCACTTTATGTTGTACACAACATTATTTGGAGCCCAATATGCTGTATGAAGCATTATATGTGACCCATTCTGTAGTAAGCATTATATGTGATCCATGATACTGTATGCAGCGTTACATGGGGCCTATTATTCTGTATAGAGCATTATATAGGGCCCATTATGCTGTTTGGAGCATTATATGGGGCCCATTATGCTGTATGCAGCATTGTATGAGGCCCATTAAACTATGTGAAGCATGATATTGGGCCCATTATGCTCTACTAGATGGTGGCCCGATTCTAATGCATCGGTATTCCAGAATATGTATTTATGCATGTATATAGCAGCCACATAGTATATAGCACAGGCCACGTAGTATATAGGAGCCATGTAGTATATAGCAGACAAATACTACGTGGCCTGTGCTATATACTATGTGGCTGCTACATACATACATATTGTAGAATACCCGATGGGTTAATACAGGCCACGCATTATTTAACAGTGGCCATACAGTATATAACACAGCCACATACTATATAACACAGCCCACGCAGTATATAACAGCCACGCAGTATGTAACACAGGCGACGTAGTATATAACACAGGCCACGCAGTATATAACACTGGCCACATAATATATAGCACAGCCCACGCAGTATATAGCAGCCACGTAGTATATAACACTGCCCACGCAGTATATAGCAGCCACGTAGTATATAACACTGCCCACGCAGTATATAACAGTGGGCACATAATATATAGCACAGCCCACGCAGTACATAACACAGCCTACATAGTATATAGCACTGCCTATGTAGTATATAGCAGCCACGCAGTAGTATACACCCATTAGTAGTATACAGCAGTAGTATACAGCACCACATCACTGTTAAAAAAATTAATTAAAATAAAAAAGTTATATACTTACCCCCTGGGATCCACAGAAGCTCCGGCGATACGCGCGCGGCTGCCGCCATCTTCCGTTCCCAGGAAGCATTGCGAAATAACCCAGATGACTTAGCAGGTTTTTTGTTTTTTTAATTATTTTTAACATTAGATCTTCTTACTATTGATGCCGCATAGGCAGCATCAATAGTAAAAAGTTGGGGAAACAAAGGGTTAATAGCAGTGCGTTACCCCCGGCATAACGCGGTCCCTTACCGCCGGCATTAACCCTGTGTGAGTGGTGACTGGAGGGGAGTATGCGGGCGCCGGGTACTGACTGCGGGGAGAGTAAGGAGCGGCCATTTTCTTCCGGACTGTGCCCGTCACTGATTGGTCGTGGCTGTTTTGCCCCCACCAATCAGTGACTTGGATTTCCATGACAGACAGAGGCCGCGACCAATGAATATCCGTGACAGACAGACAGGCAGAAGGACAGACAGAAAGACGGAAGTGACCCTTAGACAATTATATAGTAGATGAAGCATTATATGGAGGCCATTACACTCTATGCAGCATTACATAGGGCTCATTTTGTATGGAGCATTATATGGGGACCATTTTACTCTATGCAGCATTATATGGGACCTATTATTCTGTATGGACCATTACATGGGGCCCATTATGCTGTATACAGCATTATATGGAGCTCATTATGCTGTATGCAGCATTACATAAGCGTTATATGTTAGCCATGATACTGTATGCAGCATTATATGGGGCCCATTATACTGTATGACGAATTATATGGGGTCCATTATACTGTATGACGAATTATATGGGGTCCATTATGCTGTATGCAGCAATATATGGGGCCCCTTATTATGCATAGAACATTTTATGGAGCCCATTATGCTGTATGCAGCATTATATTGGGCCCATTATGCTCTATGAAGCATTATATGGGGGCCATTATACTCAACGCAGCATTATATGGGGACCATTCTGTATGGAGCATTATATGGGGGCCATTACACTGTAAGCAGCATTATATGTGACCCATTCTGTATTAAGCATTATATGTAATAATAATAATCTTTATTTTTTATATAGCGCTAACATATTCCGCAGCGCTTTACAGTTTGCACACATTATCATTGCTGTCCCCAATGGGGCTCACAATCTAAATTCCCTATCAGTATGTCTTTGGAATGTGGGAGGAAACCGGAGTGCCCGGAAGAAACCCACGCAAACACGGAGAGAACATACAAACTCTTTGCAGATGTTGTCCTTGGTGAGATTTGAACCCAGGACTCCAGCGCTGCAAGGCTGCTGTGCTAACCACTGCGCCACCGTGCTTCCCATATGTGATCCATCATACTGTATGCAGCATTATATGGGGCCCATTATTATGTATGGAGCATTATATGGGGCCCATTATACTGTATGCAGCATTATATGAATCCCATTATGCTGTATAAAGCATTATATGGGGCCCACTATACTGTATTCAGCATTATATGGGGCCCATTCTATATGGAACATTATATGGGGTCCATTATTCTGAATGGAGCATTATATGGGACCCATACTGTATGGAGAATTATATGGGGCTCACTCTCTATAGAGCATTATTAGAGCATTATACAGAACCCGTTCTGTATAGAGCATTATATGGGGCCTATTCTGTATGGAGCATAATACGGGCCTATTGTGTATGGAGCATTATATGGGGCCAATTATTCTGTTTGTAGCATTATATGATGCCCATTATACTGTATGGAACATTATATGGGGCATTAAACTGTATGGAGTTATATATGGGGCTCATTATACTATATGGAGCATTATATGGGGCTTATTATTCTGTATGGAGCATTGTATGGGGCCCATTATACTGTATTCAGCATTATTTGGGGCCCATTCTGTATGGAGCATTATATGGGGTCCAATAATCTGTTTGGAGCATTATATGGGGCCCATTCTGTATGGAGAATTATATGGGGCCCACTCTCTATAGAGCATTATTTGGGCATTATACAGAGCCGATTCTGTATAGAGCATTATATGGGCTCATTCTATATGGAGCATAATGCGGGGCCTATTGTGTAAGGAGCATTATATGGGGCCAATTATTCTGTATGTAGCATTATATGGTGCCCATTATACTGTATGTAACATTATATGGGGCATTATACTGTATGGAGCACTATATGGGGCTTATTATTCAGTATGAAGCATTATATAGGGTCCATTATACTGTATAGAGCATTATATGGGGTCCATTATTCTGTATGGCACATTATACGGAGTCCATTATTCTGTATAAAGATTGTATGGGGCTAATTCTGCATGGAACATTACATGGCGACCATTATTCTGTATGGAACATTATATGGGGTCCATTATTCTGTATAGAGCATTATATTGGGTCCATTATTCTGTATGGTGCATTATATTGGGTACATTATTCTGTATAGAGCATTATAAGGGGTCCAGTATTCTGTACGGAGCATTACATCAGGACCATTATTCTGCTCGGAGAATTTAATGGGGTCTGTTATCCTGTATGGAGCATTATATGGAGGTCCATTATTCTGTATGGATCATTATATGTTGCCCACAATTCTGTATGGAGCATTATATGGGGTCCAATATTCTGTATGGAACACTATATGGAGCACATTCTGTTTGGAGCATTATATGGGGCCCACTCTATATGAAACATTATCTGGGGACCCTTTTTCTGTATGGAGAAATATATGGGGCCCATTAATCTGCATGGAGCAATGTATGGGGCTCTTTATACTGTATGGAGGACTATGTGGTGTCCATAATACTGTATGGAGCACTATGTGGTGCCCATAATACTGTATTGAGGACTATGTGGTGCTCATAATTCTGTATGGAAGACTACGTGTTGCCCATAATACTGTAAGGAGGACTATATTGTCCAGTCTAAAATGAAAACATTTGAATCCCCCTAGCTCACGCACTGGGCGCTGTGAGGATTCACCAGTTTCTGAGCTATTGTAGAATGTACAATAGATATCACTCATGTTATGTAAAAAGTAAGTGAAATCTTTGGAATTGTACTATACCTACAGTGGGTACAGAAAGTATTCAGACCACTTTCAATTTTTCACTCTTTGTTTCATTGCCGCCATTTGGTAAATTCAAAAAAGTTAATTTTTTTCTCATTAATGTACACTCTGCACCCCATCTTGACTGAAAAAAAACAGAAATGTAGACATTTTTGGAAATTTATGACAAAAAAAAAAAAAACTGAAATATCATGGTCATAAGTATTGAGACCCTTTGCTCAGACACTCATATTTAAGTCACATGCTGTCCATTTCCTTGTGATGAGATGGTTCTACTCCCTCATTGGAGTCCAGCTGTGTTTAATTAAAATGATAAGACTTGATTTGGAAAGGCACACACCTGTCTATATAAGAACTCACAGCTCACAGTGCATGTCATGAGGTCAAAGGAACTGGCCAAGGAGCTTAGAGACAGAATTGTGGCAAGTGGCCCGACGGAAGCCTCTCCTCAGTGCAAGACATATGAGAGCCTGCATATTGTTTGCTAAAAGACACATGAAGGACTCCAAGACTATGAGAAATAAGATTCTCTGGTCTAATGAGACAAAGATAGAACTTTTTGGTGATAATTCTAATCGGTATGTGTGGAGAAAACCAGGCTCTGCTCATCATCTGCCCAATACAATCCCAACAGTGAAACATGGTAGTGGTACCATCATGCTATGGGGGTGCTTTTCAGCTGCTGGGACAGGACGACTAGTTGCAATTGAAGGAAACATGAATGCGGCAAAGTACAGAGATATCCTGGATGAAAACCTCTTCCAGAGTGCTATGGTCCTCAGACTTGGCTGAAGGTTCACCTTCCAACAAGACAATGACTCTAAGCACATACCTAAAATAATAAGGAGTGACTTCAGAACAACTCTAGTGACCAATCTTGACTGGCCCAGCCAGAGCCCTGACCTAAACCCAATTGAGCATCTCAGGAGAGACCTGAAAATGGCTGTCCACCAATGTTCACCATCCATGCTGACGGAACAGGAGAGTATCTGCAAAGAAGAATGGCAGAGGATCCCCAAATGTGAAAAACTTGTTGCATCTTTCCCAAGAAGACTCAGGGCTGTACTAACTCAAAAGGGTGCTTCTACTCAATACTGAGCAAAGGGTCTAAATACTTATGACCATGTGATATTTCAGTTTTTCTTTTTTAATAAATTTCCAGTTATCTGTTTTTTTCAGTCAAGATGGGGTGCATAGAGTACACTAATGAATTTACCAAATGGCTGCAATGAAACAAAGAGTGAAAAATTTAAAGGGGTCTGAATACTTTCCGTACCCACAGTATATTTCTCTGCCATATCTGTGCATCATGAATCGTGATCTGTGTTAAAGGGGCCCATTGAGACACTTTCGCTCGGGGCACATGGAGGCCTGAAGCCAGCCCTGTCTATACTAGATAAGAAGCTAGGGTACATACCCATGTGTGAGAAAAAATGTTCTGCGAGTGTCTGCGAGTACAATGTGAGTGTATGCGAGTATCATGTGAGTACAATGGGATTTTCACACCTAGCATCCGATTTACATCTCAGTGCATTGCAATTTTAACATGAGCTTTTACATACAGCAGTTCTCTGTGTCATTTACACATCATTTTCAAAGGAAATACAGTTTTTGTCAAAACACACCCACACATACAGTATATATATATATACATACAGTGGGGCAAAAAAGTATTTAGTCAGTCAGCAATAGTGCAAGTTCCACCACTTAAAAAGATGAGAGGCGTCTGTAATTTACATCATAGGTAGACCTCAACTATGGGAGACAAACTGAGAAAAAAAAATCCAGAAAATCACATTGTCTGTTTTTTTAACATTTTATTTGCATATTATGGTGGAAAATAAGTATTTGGTCAGAAACAAACAATCAAGATTTCTGGCTCTCACAGACCTGTAACTTCTTCTTTAAGAGTCTCCTCTTTCCTCCACTCATTACCTGTAGTAATGGCACCTGTTTAAACTTGTTATCAGTATAAAAAGACACCTGTGCACACCCTCAAACAGTCTGACTCCAAACTCCACTATGGTGAAGACCAAAGAGCTGTCAAAGGACACCAGAAACAAAATTGTAGCCCTGCACCAGGCTGGGAAGACTGAATCTGCAATAGCCAACCAGCTTGCAGTGAAGAAATCAACAGTGGGAGCAATAATTAGAAAATGGAAGACATACAAGACCACTGATAATCTCCCTCGATCTGGGGCTCCACGCAAAATCCCACTCCGTGGGGTCAGAATGATGACAAGAACGGTGAGCAAAAATCCCAGAACCACCCGGGGGGACCTAGTGAATGAACTGCAGAGAGCTGGGACCAATGTAACAAGGCCTACCATAAGTAACACACTACGCCACCATGGACTCAGATCCTGCAGTGCCAGATGTGTCCCACTGCTTAAGCCAGTACATGTCCTGGCCCGTCTGAAGTTTGCTAGAGAGCATTTGGATGATCCAGAGGAGTTTTGGGAGAATTTCCTATGGTCTGATGAAACCAAACTGGAACTGTTTGGTAGAAACACAACTTGTCGTGTTTGGAGGAAAAAGAATACTGAGTTGCATCCATCAAACACCATACCTACTGTAAAGCATGGTGGTGGAAACATCATGCTTTGGGGCTGTTTCTCTGCAAAGGGGCCAGGACGACTGATCCGGGTACATGAAAGAATGAATGGGGCCATGTATCGTGAGATTTTGAGTGCAAACCTCCTTCCATCAGCAAGGGCATTGAAGATGAAACGTGGCTGGGTCTGTCAACATGACAATGATCCAAAGCACACCGCCAGGGCAACGAAGGAGTGGCTTCGTAAGAAGCATTTCAAGGTCCTGGAGTGGCCTAGCCAGTCTCCAGATCTCAACCCTATAGAAAACTTTGGAGGGAGTTGAAAGTCCGTGTTGCCAAGCAAAAAGCCAAAAACATCACTGCTCTAGAGGAGATCTGCATGGAGGAATGGGCCAACATACCAACAACAGTGTGTGGCAACCTTGTGAAGACTTACAGAAAACGTTTGACCTCTGTCATTGCCAACAAAGGATATATTACAAAGTAGTGAGATGAAATTTTGTTTCTGACCAAATACTTATTTTCCACCATAATATGCAAATAAAATGTTTAAAAAAACAGACAGTGTGATTTTCTGGATTTTTTTTCTCAGTTTGTCTCCCATAGTTGAGGTCTACCTATGATGTAAATTACAGCCGCCTCTCATCTTTTTAAGTAGTGGAACTTGCACTATTGCTGACTGACTAAATACTTTTTTGCCCCACTGTATATATATATATATATATATATATATATATATATATATATATATATATATATATATATATATATATATATATATATATATATATATATATATATATATATATATAATAGATAGATAGATATACTGAAGAAAAGATGGCAATTCCTGTGCGCATACAGTAAAATCAGACTGACAGGTTACTATAGAATAGATAGATTACATATATCCAAATAGAATACATATATATATATATATACTGTATACAGAGGTCAGCAGTGACACACACATACGGTATATATGTATTTATATTGCACAGAGAGATAGAAGAAAAGCCGGTAATTCATCTGCTGGCTTCTGTAAAATCACTGCAGGAGCCGACAGGATAGAGGAGATGGATTACATACAGTAAATACATATATAATAGGTAGATATATAGATGTCAGTGACAAATACAATTAGTACAGTGTGTGTGCAAATTACTGGACATGTATTTAATTAATAAAAGATTATTTTACAGAAAACAAAAGTGTGTGGGCTCCCGCACAATATTCTATTCTAACCTGTCAGTGTGATTTTACTGAACGCGCACATGAATTACCAGCTTTACAAAGGACACCAATGCGTAAAAAAATGGACAGCACTTGCATGGTCTGAGTGCTGTGTACGTTTTCTCACATCCATTGACTTGCATTGGCAAGTCTCGTATAAGATACACTGTAAATCGAAGCATGGTGCAATTTTTTGAGCTGAGAAAAAAATTGTAGATGAGATGTAATTCACTGAATTAGATTGGTCCAAGTGCAATATGATTTCTCACATATAGGTACGTACCCTTAAAGTGTAGTTGCTCCTGAAGGTCATTGGAAAACTGGTCAGGCTGAGGCATGTGTTCTCCTAAGGCTGGGTTCACACTGCGACCAGGCAGTCCGTTAGACGGACTACGTTACACCGCGGCATAAACACGGTGTAACGTAGCCCGTTAGGGCCGCTATTGACTGCAATGTCGGATGCATTGCTAGCGCACGCCAACAATGGGCGTGCACTAGCCATGTGCCGTCATTGAGTGACGGACCCGGAGACACGGGCTGCAGCGTTTCCGGGTCCGTCATCGCTAGTGCAGATAGAGCTAGCAGATGCTCTATCTGCGCTAGCAATGTGCCAAAGTCGGCACTTGCGTTACAGCAGCCTGTTTAACGTATGTGTTGAACGGGCTGCTGTAACACAGTGTGAACCTAGCCTAAGGAGATTGCAACAAGTGTAAATGGGTAAGAAAATGCAACGGCACACCAAGAATAGCTGTATGGGGCCATAGTGACAAACCGCGACTCATGCATTCCTTACAGGGGAAGATGAAGGCCCCGTTAATAATCTGCTTTTCTAATACAACATGTACTGTGATAGAAGAATTGTACTGCCACTAGTAACCATGAAGTACCTGCCTTCAAATTGCGCAGAGGAGGCATTCTTTAAGTGTCATGCATGCTATCTGATATAAGTACATTTCCCTAGTTCATTTCCTTATGAAAAGCTTCTTTTTGCACTCTGGTCTCTGATTAATCGCTACTTTGTTGGGTTCTGGCCTGCTATGTCAAGTGGCAGCATGTCCTTTGCAGTGGCATATAATAGAGGCAACAGCACACACACCCAGCCAGGAGACCCTTTCTCTGTGGTATCCGAGAACATAGAGACCAGCCCTCGATCAGAATGTCCCCAAGCATTACACACTGACTTGTATGGCGTGAGCACTGTCTGTCTGCCTCGAAAACTCAGGCAAGTGAGTGCTGTCAACCACCAATGAGGGAGATGTAAACCAATGGGCATAAGGGTCCACTGAGCATCTTAGCCACACAAAGTTGCACCAAGCACCCTAATTAGCATAAGTGATTAAACTACAGTTTCTGCAAAATGAAAGCAGTGATTAGAACACTAGAGGTGTGATTGATATAGGGGCTACATGTCCTACAAGCCCGTATGCTTGGTTTACACTGTCATTTTGGGCTGACGGACCATCTTTGAATCTCTGTGAGACATTGCAAGTATTTACTGTATGTACAGGAGCAACTGGCTGAACCTCGGCTATTTCATATTAGCTATTCAATCCATACTCCACTGACTTTTAGGAAAAAAAGAAAAAAAGAAACCTAAATGTGAAAGGCATATGCTGATCCTTATGTTTTATCACATTTAGGTTAATGGAACCCAGATTGAAAACTGTTGTAAGAAATAAAAATACATTAATTGGCCAATACCTTCTGCACATACAATTTAGCATTAACCTGCCCTTGCTGCAGTTCACATGAGCACATTCGTATAGATCATTCATATTTATTAGTACTTCATGTGCAAAGAGAACATTTAACCATTGCTATTAATGAGACGTTCAGACATTATGAATTAGAATGAGTACATCTATTCTCATTGTTTCAATCGCAAGAATCACATTTCTTCATGATGCAATATATAGCTTATTATGATTTTTCTTCTTTGTTTTTCTTTATTATTATTACACACTTATTTGAAGTCAGTAAAAAAAATAAACTTCTTCATTCTAGAATTGTTCACCAAACTTTAATAATTAATTTATCCCGCTTTTCAACCTAAACGTGAAAAAAGAAAATAATAAGGCCGGGGTCACACTAGCGTATGGCATCCGATTCAAGAGCATCGGATGCGATATGCTGATGACCCTTGGCTAGTGCTCTGCTGTGAGCGGGAGCCGAGTGTCCTACGTCTGTGCTCTGAGCCTGTCACACAGAGAGGATCGGAACACAGCTGCGGAGGAGGCGGAGAAATGAATTTCTCCATCTCCTCCATTGCCGGGGTCAGCGTATATCGCACATCACTCGGATGATATCCGAGTGATGCATGCTGTGTCACTTGTACCCACTTATATGGGTGCAAGTGATCTGAGACTCGGCCGAGTGTACGTGACAATCGCAGCATGCTGTTATTGTTTTAACATGGAAACAGGAACACATGGGCTACTTGCACAGTGAACAAGTGCAAGTAGCCCATGTGTTCCTGTTTCCATAATTGTTCTCTTGTGTCTACAAGACTGGGGAGTTCCACCACTCCTCTTGGGCTATCTGCACAAAAGCTGTTCTACCCTGTATGCACACATGGATTTTTTCCTCTCTGAACCCTGTTCACACAGGTTATATACAGATGATCAGGTTTTTAAATACATCAGATAGGGATTGCATACATTAGTTAGGACTGCTCTGATAAGGGTATACCGTGAAGATTGGTAGAGCAGCTTAGTATACATTTTTTGCAAAAAACGTATCAACCAAATACCCTGTTTTTTACATCTTTTACTAGCACTTGCGGATTACTGCAACATTTTTTCAAACTGAGTGTTTTTGGTTTTACTATTCTCTTTTGTGTCTTCAGGTTTCTTGGTGGTGTGTGAACATGATCATACAGACTTGTTCACTGTGCAAGTAGCCCATGTGTTCCTGTTTCCATAATTGTTCTCTTGTGTCTACAAGACTGGGGAGTTCCACCACTCCTCTTGGGCTATCTGCACAAAAGCTGTTCTACCCTGTATGCACACATGGATTTTTTCCTCTCTGAACCCTGTTCACACAGGTTATATACAGATGATCAGGTTTTTAAATACATCAGATAGGGATTGCATACATTAGTTAGGACTGCTCTGATAAGGGTATACCGTGAAGATTGGTAGAGCAGCTTAGTATACATTTTTTGCAAAAAACGTATCAACCAAATACCCTGTTTTTTACATCTTTTACTAGCACTTGCGGATTACTGCAACATTTTTTCAAACTGAGTGTTTTTGGTTTTACTATTCTCTTTTGTGTCTTCAGGTTTCTTGGTGGTGTGTGAACATGATCATACAGACTTGTTCACTGTGCAAGTAGCCCATGTGTTCCTGTTTCCATAATTGTTCTCTTGTGTCTACAAGACTGGGGAGTTCCACCACTCCTCTTGGGCTATCTGCACAAAAGCTGTTCTACCCTGTATGCACACATGGATTTTTTCCTCTCTGAACCCTGTTCACACAGGTTATATACAGATGATCAGGTTTTTAAATACATCAGATAGGGATTGCATACATTAGTTAGGACTGCTCTGATAAGGGTATACCGTGAAGATTGGTAGAGCAGCTTAGTATACATTTTTTGCAAAAAACGTATCAACCAAATACCCTGTTTTTTACATCTTTTACTAGCACTTGCGGATTACTGCAACATTTTTTCAAACTGAGTGTTTTTGGTTTTACTATTCTCTTTTGTGTCTTATTGTTTTAACATGCCGATTCGGCCTGAGAAATTAATCGTACATGTGATCTGCCCCATAAATTAACACTGGTCTGAGTGCTATGTGATGTTTTCTCGCATAGTACTCATCCGCATTCTACGCTATTGTCACCCCGGCCTAATTGTACAAGTTGTAGGAAGGATCAGGGTTCCCAAACTGTGGTTCCTGATGTATAGCTAACAGCTATCTGGTAGCTCAGTGCGTTAGTGCAGAGTATATGAGACAGCTGAAACTTTTCTTAAATGGAACCTGTCACCCTCCAGGTGTTTTTAACTAAAAGAGCCACTTTGTGCAGCACTAATGCTGAATTCTGTCAAGGTGGCCCTTTCAGTTCGGGTCCCTGCCACTGCTGAAATAATCGCTTTTATAATTTCTCCCTAATACCTTGAAATAGACCTGGGGCATGTCTTTTCCCCTGGACAGAAACGCCTCCCAGCCGTCACTCAGGGCCTCTGCGCATCAGGCTCTGCCTCCTCTGGCTTTATTAACATGGGGGCTCCCGGATTTACCGCCTTGTCAGTGACCACCGCGGTGCGTCCCTCGCTTGCCAGATGACCTTCCACAGTCGGAGCAGCAGCCGCAACAGCGACCGCTTTGAGGAATTGAACACGCAGCAGCGCCGGCGCTTTAAGTTCGAAGGGCAGCGCAAACTGCACATGCCCCAAAAAACTAACAGCGCAGGTGCCGGGGCCGCAGCAGAACACACAGGGGACTGCTGTGTGTTCACTTCCTCAAAGTGGTCGCTGTTGCGGTTGCTGCTCCGACCGCGGAAGGTCGTCTGGCAAGTGAGGGACGCACCGCAATGGTCACTGACAAGGCGGTAAATCCGGGAGCCCCCGTGTGAGACGTTAATGAAGGCAGAGCAGGTGTAGCCCGGTGCGCAAAGGCCCTGAATGACGGCTGGGAGGCGTTTCTTTTCTGGGGAAAAGACATACTCCCAGGTCTATTTCAAGGTATCAGGGACAAATTATAAAAGCGATTATTTCAGCAGTGGCAGGGACCCAAACCAAAAGAGCCACCTTGACAGAATGCAGCATTAGTGCTGCACAAGATGGCTGTTTTAGTTAAAAACGCCTGGGGGGTGACAGGTTCCTTTTAAGCACAGGTCACTCACATAAAGGGATTTTTCTGTGAACAAGTGTACTTTAATCTTGGAGTAAAAATAAGTTCTACAATTGGATTTGTTAAAAAAAGTTCCTATTCTGATGTAATTTTTTTTCCTGTAAGATACAATATTTCCCTGCCTGATTAAAAGCATGTTTTACCTCAGAGAGAGAATCAGCTGTGATCCTATACTGTAAGGTCTGTGTACTCTTTTACTTCCTCCCCTGCCGAGGAGCTGTGGTATGATCTGACCATGTCCCTGCATGGTCAGACATAGCTATTATATAGTACACAGCAGCAAGGACACATTTATAAGATTATCTCCAAACAAGATTATTTTTTTTACCACATCCAATTGTGGAAACTATTTTTAGATCTATTAATTAAAATGTACTTTTTTGTCAGACAACCCCTTTAAAACGATGGGGTGGAGAAGTAGGAGCCATAAAAACCTTTTCCCCTAGCTGATAAAGTCACCCCATTAGTTGTCAGTTTCTCTTCACCAGTGGAAGCTTTCTGGCTGCTTGCTAATTGGGGAGAAGGCAGACATACTGGTTACAATGGATGAATGTGTGTTTATCTTTCTCATCTTGCTGAAGAATTACCTTAACCCAGAAACAACCACTGATAGGCATTAAAATGGCTGTCGTTAAGGGTACTTATTCTCTCGATCAGGAGTAAGGGAAAAGCATCACCAACACCCTGCACTGTCGGCCCCCGGACTGTTTTGCAACCGATCGGGGACGATTACCCCCTGAAGTACCACTGTCAAATCTTGACAGCGGTATTCAAGTTGTTACAAGGAGGTCACAAAACTCCTTTAGTAACCATTGGACCACCGAAATGAGATGGTTACCATGGTACCCTGAGGTCATCTGATGATGGCAGGAGAAGAGGCCTCATGTGGGTGCTGATGGCTGGAGGGGAAGCCCTATGTGAGTGCTGAAGGCCAGAAGGAGGGCCCGATGCAGGCACTGACATCGGACCCCCACGGCTCAAGGGTCCCATAGCAGTCACTTTGCCTGTCACCATTGGCAGTACCCCACTGCCTACATGCCTTTCTCAGTCGAGCATCCAACTTTGTTTACACTCACACAAGAACACCAGATGTACCTACTCAAACATTTCCTCATGTTTTCAGCCTTCCACACCTCTGCCAATCTCTCTAATGGAAATGCTGCTCCTTGCACCTTGTCCACAATCTCTCGTCATGACTACGCCTGCAATGGCTTCCAGCTCTATGCAGCTTTCCAGCCATGAGACAAGGCTCGTTAAAGGGTTGATATTAACTTTTAGGATTGCTACTTTATATAGGTGGCACTAGAGTTCTATTCATCTTCCTCTTTGAAGAGACAATTTGCATAATTTAATCCAGATACATTTTGAAAGCTTTTTTGGTGTGTTATATACCATCGAAATGTACCCCAGAGCGTGTAATATTCTATGGATGAGAAATTGAATCCAGATAAATTTTTGAACTTTTTTTTGAGGGTTAGATATCACAGAAATATACCATTGACTATGGAATAGTGTGTGAATGATAAATTTAACACATTAAAAAAAGTTCACGCTTTTTTGGAATTTTACATACCACCGTAACGTACCAATAACCGCATTAAACTGTATGGATGACTAATTGACGCCAAAAATAGATTTGGACAGTAAATATTTTGAAAGTGTAGTTTATGCACTTCTACACTCATAAAGGTTTTGCAGAAAGTGCAAAGCCAGGAAAAAAATATAAGGAAGGCCATCCATAGATGCCTAAAAAGCAACAACTGGAGAGCCTCAATCAAATATTTTTAAAGTTTATTTGTGATACTCCTACATTATTAAAGCCTGTGCAGAAAGTGCAATGCAAGGAAAATGTTATAAAGAGGATCAACCATGAACCCTTGAAGGCAACAACTAAATGGCCTCATTCAAATATTGAACATTGAAAGCACATTATGTGCTGCTGCTGTCATCTGTTGGTATGGAAGAGTGTGGGCTAATCCAGGCTTTGTTAATTTTTATCAGAGTGAGCCTGAGGGAGGAAGAGGTCACAGAAGAATTACAGAGTATGCTGGTTTAGCTTGACCATCTTAAAAAATGTTTCCTTCCTTGTCAAAAATAACCAATCATCAGACCCTGGATTCTGAAATGGTGTCCTGAAATTAGCCTAGGCCTTTGACAGTGTATCCCTGCCTCTGCTGTGTGTCTCCCTGGCCTCTCCTCCTTGGTTGGCAGGGAAGATGCTTGCCCCTGATGCCAACATTGTCTGATGGGAATTTTTTCAACATATTTTCAACAATGGCCTTTTGGCACAGTGACATTTTAGAAGACCTCTCTGCCTCAGGAAGGAGGGATACAGACTTCTCCTTGTAGTGTGGGTCTAGCAGGGTGAACAACCAGTACTCTTTTTTGGTGAAGATAAATATAATGTGAACGTCACTGGAAAGGCATAATTACATAAAGTCACCCATATGTGCCAAGCTCCCTACAGCCAACATTTCCCTGTCTCCACCATGATGATAACTTTCCATCTCCTCCTCCTCTTCCTCCTCATTCCCCTCCTCAGCTCATCCTTATAGAGGCAGGACTGAAGTTGTAAGGGTACTTTTGCCTGTGTTGCACTTGCCAACAGCTTATGTTCCTCATCCTCCTAAGCCTCCACTTCCTCATTGTTACTCAACGCAGCCTGAGCAGATGAGATGAGGCAGGGCTGGGTAGTGTCTCCCTGTTTCATGTGTTTGTAGGAATAATAGCAGGTGCGTGGGATGCAGTGACACACAGGAGGCAGAGCAAGGGTTAACAGGTATTTCTTTATGTAGAACGATAGTAGGTAAAGCAGGGGGGTACAATAATAAAGGTAATAACAGTTTAACTCCATTCTCTGGGCCTTGGTGGAAGGTGGCTGGAAGATCCCTCGGTGGCGCCTCAGGCTGCGCAAGATGTCTCCAATCCGGTCCTGCAGAAAGGTGATGCACTGTTTCATTGCGGTGATGAATCCTCCGGGTCCTTCAGCATGTGGTCTCCTGGTACAGGCACAAGATGATGTAGAGGTGTAGGTCCGCGGCACAGCAGAGGAAGCAAACAGTTCAGTAGACAAGGCCGAAGTAGAAGTACACAGTCCAGTGGTCACAGCCTCAATAGGAGGCTGGTTCTCAGTGGGCACTGCAGGGATTTGACTGAGTGTTGCCTCCGCAGTGGTGAGTGGAACGATGCTATGCACTCTGCACCGGTCATGGTACAATGCAGGGGTCTCTCTGAGCTGTGTGTCTTCATTCAGGATGGGCTCGCTAACCGGGTATGATGGCACAGATAGCTGGTGTGGGTAAGTTGAGAGGGAGTCCCCCGTCTCTGTACTCACACTCTGGTTCCCCGCCAAAAACCCCTTCTTCCCACGCACATTGCTATTTAAGACGGACCCACCCCCCATCAGTCGGGTGTCCAGAACCGCTCCGGTCAGAAATCTCTTCCCCCCGGAATAATGGTGAAAGCCCTGACCATTCCAGCCCAGACACACAAGAGGGACCGTTAGCATGGCTCTCCTCCCTACATGTTCCTCCATCTCCACCTGGTCCACATGCATAGTTTCATGTTTAGTTGTGAGCAGCGACAGTTTAAGTAGGCAAAGAGGTGGGATTATTGCACTGACTATGGCGTCATCATCGCTTATCATCTTTGTGGAGTCTTCAAAGTCTTTGAGAACTGCACAAATGTCAGTAATCCATGCCCAGTCTTCAGTTGTAATGTGCGGAGGCTGACCAAAATACCAAAGGGCATGTTGGAGTTGGTACTTAACAACAACTGGCCTCTGCTGCTCAAAAAGCCCTTCCAGCATTTGCAGTGTGGAGTTTCAGAGTGTGGGCAGGTCACATAGCAGTCTGTGATCTGTCACTTGCATGCGCTGCTGCAGCACTTTCGGAGTGGCATCAGTTGTAGCTGACTTTTTGAATTGTGCGTTGACGCGGCATACCTTGACCAGAAGCTCTGGCAAATATGGGTAGGTTTTAAGAAATAGCTGAACTACCAAGTTGAGCACGTTTGCCAAGAATGGTACATGTGTGAGCTTGCCAAACTTCACAGCCACTACCAGATTATGGCCATTATCACACACGATCATGCCTGGTTTGAGGCTCAGCGGCAAAAGCCACAGATCAGTCTGATCTGTTATACCTTTAAGTAACTCTGCCGCAGTGTGCTGTTTGTCTCCTATACAAATCAGAGCCTGTTGCCGCTTCGCTGAGACAGTGCTGCAGAGCTTCCAGTTGATGTGGACAACATGCTCTAAAATAACACATCGGAGATGGAGAATGAAGAGGAGCAGGAGGGGAACTGATGAATGAGTTGGAGGAAACACTGATAGAAGAAGGGCAAGCATTCCTCAATGACAAAAGCAGATGTGCTATGCCAGGGTGGGACTCGGCCCTGGCCTCCACAGTATTTAACCAGTTTGCCATCAGTGAAATGTAGCATCCCTGGCCACAAGTACTTGCCCATGTATCCATTGTTAACTGGACAATCCCAGTAACTGCATTGGTAAGGGCATGAATGATGTTCACGAACACATACTGGTTAAAATGCAGGGATGCTGCATCAGGAGAAAAAGTTGTTGCTGGGAACCAAGTACCGAGGGCCGGCTACCACCATTAGTCAATGAAAATCCTCCGTGTCAAAAAGCTGAAAGCCTGAAATTGCAACATTTCTATGGCAAGCAGCATGGAAATGTGTCTATTTAGCCCTTGGGCCTTTGGGTGGTTGGCAGCAAACTTTTTTTTCATTCAAAGGTCTGGGGTATGGACAGCTGAACGCTATGATGGGACAAGGATTTGGAATTGCCTGATGATGGTAAATCAGAATGTGCAAGAATAGGTACAGAGCAGGAGGCATTATCGCCAGTGTCATGGACACACCTAGCACAGGGGAAGAGGCAGTGGTGTTACCCGATGGCACCAATCATGAATCCAGGTGTTCGAACCACCGAGCTAGGTGCTTAGAAGACATGTGCCTGATTATGCTGGTGGTGGTTCGGTTCTTAGTGGTCAGGCCCCTGCTGATCTTGGCATAGCACAGGTCACAAATTACCATTTTTTTTGTCTGAGAACTGTCTTTAAAAAATTCCCAAACTGGAGAACACCTAACTCTTTGATGGACAAATTCAGACGTGTCAGTGCTCTGTTTAACAAATGCCCGCCTTGTCCATTTGGTCACATGACTGCCACTTCCTACTTGTTTCTGTGATGCCGATCTTGCCCACTCAGCACTGCTGGCCTCTCTCTACAAGCCAGCTTCCCAGGTTGGGTCAATTACTTTGTCATCCACCACTTTGTCTTCCACAGCTGTACCCTGGTGCTTCTGTCTTAGTTACTTGACAACAAGCAAACCTATCGGCAACTGTGTCTCATCATCATCTTCCTCCTTAGACAAAATTTGTCATTACCCATCATCATCTTCTTGAGACCCTGGCTGCTCTAAGTTTTGTGCATCGCTAATTAGCATATCCTCCTGTCCCTCTTGGAACATGCAGGATGAGGGGCCACAATAAAGAAATTATGCTGTAAAGAGCTCCTCGGAGTGTCCTAGTATGGGATCACTAGTCTCCTGGGTCTCAACATAGTGTGAGAAAGGAGGATCGTGGTGAGGGTGAAGTGATCCAGACTATAGGCTGGTGAAACTGGAAGTATCATCTGCTATACAACCAACCTCCTGTTCACACTGTTCTGACTTCAGAAGTGGTTTATCGTGTGCAGCGCCCCAGAGACCTGGTCGTTGCAGTATGACGCTCTGCCACTAAGGGGAGTGATGGTACGTCTGATGGCACTGAAGGAGTTCTCCTGACGAGGTATCACCAGAACACTTTACACTTCACACTCCGGCCACTAGGGGGAGCAAAAGGCTTTATTTATTGGGCCACTCCTCACACTGGTAAAACTAGGGGTCGGGGAGGAAGTTAGTCAGAAGCTGACTGGGTTGGATTCAGGCAACATCCCGTGGCAGGGGGTGTTGCAGGGAGAAGACACAGGGGGTCCCTGTCAGGCGTGGGAACCTAGCAGTTGCCTAGCGAACAGAGCAGAACGTAACAGAACCGCGCCTGCACACCCCGCGGCGGTATCCAAGAGAGAGACACGAAGGGAAGGATATTGTGGAACAGTGTAAACGAGATCAAGCACAAAGGAGTACCAGTAGGAGTCATGCCGTGAGACCGAGGCAACATCCTACTGAGGCGCGTAGCCGGTGGCTGGAACACCGCGGGAGTAACTGACTCTAGGCCTTACTTCGAACTCCGCAGGACAGTTAATTATAGGTTGGCTGTCTCACCTAAACACCTGCGAAGACATAGGGGGCAACAGTGGGAGAGGGGCGTCTCTAGGGTCCCGGAAGACCTCCAGGCCTTCCCTTCATACGGGTGCATCCTAGCCATAACATACCTGGGGGACGTTGAACTAGAAAGATCTGGAACCAAAGAAAGAGCGAGCTGTAGAGAACGAACGAGAACAGCAGTTGTGAGGACTATTCCGAATGCTCAGCAGGGTAGGACTACAACACACAGGCGCTAGTGGTAGGCAACGATTTCCATCTGCGAAGGAAACTCTGGATGTGCCCATCGGACCGGCCGGTCTCAGATAACCCTGTTAAACGTGCTCTGGATTGCGGATCCTGAAGTCTTCAGTAAAGAGGTAAAGAGACTGCAACCCTGTGTCCTCGTTATTGACTGCACCCTACACCATTACCATCTACCTTACTGGGAAGCCCTGGGGACATACTTCACCTGTGGGAAGGTATACCAGCCAGCTGCCATTCCATCACCCCAGCGGACCCCACAGCAGCATCGGTCACCCTGACCGAACACCACAAGTGGCGTCACGAACCCCTGACAGACTGTTCCACCTTTATTGGATGCCCCTTAGCAGGGTCGCGGACCGGGTCTAGCCACCGTGACAGCCTCAGAACCAAACCAGAGAGGCCCGGTACCGAGAACTCGTGGCCCTGTGTCTGGGGGCGCTCCACGTGCATCCCTGCAAAGTGAGAGAGGAACCTATGTGTCGTGCATGGGTGTGTTTCTTGTGCTTCAGCAACAGGCGTAGTCGCATCTGCCCCACATCCACGATGTCTATGTGCACCATCAATAGCACTTCCACTTCCCCGTCTCTTACTGCATGCCTTAAGCATTTTCTAATTGCTGTGTGTCTTTAATCCCATATTTTTTAATATAATTTAAAAAATTGGTCACTGGCTGCAGTCAAAGCGTTTTTTGGGCGTTTAGCCCCTTTCTGCCATCAGACATACTATTTCATCAATGTGGCCTGGGCTCTAATTCCCATGGACGGAATAGTACGTCTAAGCGATCGGCCGCACTCACAGCAGTGATCGTGGCCGATTGCGGCCGGGTGTCAGCTGATTTTCACAGCTGACAACCGGCACTAACTCCCGGCACTTTAACCCCTGGAACACTGTTAAAAACATGATCGCAGGGTTCCAGAGCCGGCACAGGGGCTGTCAGCCCCTCTGCCTTTGGATCAGAGACCCCAAAGCATGCTTGCTGAGGTGTTCCAATTGCTGCCATGGAGGCCTGATGTCGTCATGACAACATCCGGGTCTACAGACCTGAGAGACTTCCTGTCATGCACAGTGCATGTCAGGAAGGCTCTGAGGTCAGTGTATAGAAGCTGTAGCGCTGACAGCTTTTGTAGCATGCAGATCTGCATGCTATAGAAGCGATCAGCCTGCACAAAAAGAGTGTCCCATAGTGGGACACAGTGTATAACTAAGAATAAATTAAAAAAAAAATTCTACTGATTGTAAAAATATTTTAAAAAATAATAAAAAAAATCAATATTTATTCCATCAATAAATGAATATTTGAACTAAAAAAATCTAAACAATAAAAGTATACAAAAGTACACATATTTAGTATTGTCGCATCCGTAACGACCCAAACACCTATAAAACTGTCCCACTAGTTAACCCCTTTAGTGAACAAGGCAAAAAAACAATGTTTAGTCATCATACCTCCGAACAAAAAGTGGAATGCCCACCATGCGTAAAGTGAGCACTTCATGTGCCGATGGTACCCAGGGTCTGGAGGAGAGGACTCTCCTCCAGGCCCTGGGTACCATATTGCTGTAAAAAAAGAATTAAAATAAAAAATAGGGATATACTCACCTTCTGATGGCTCCCGGAGACCTCCCGACTCTCAGCGGTGCACGCGGCGGCTTCCGTTCCC
Source organism: Ranitomeya imitator (assembly GCF_032444005.1). NCBI lineage: Eukaryota > Metazoa > Chordata > Amphibia > Anura > Dendrobatidae > Ranitomeya > Ranitomeya imitator. The sequence continues at coordinate 198,303,953 of NC_091285.1, read as the reverse complement.
AGGGATGCATTGCGCAAATCACCTGAGATGACGTCGCGGTCACATGACCGTGATGTCACAAAGGTCCTTCATGCAAAGCATTTCTGGGAACAGTACATACCGGGAGCACTTCTGAGGAGATTGGGGGCCGTCGGAAGGCGAAAATAACCATATTTTTTATTTTTTTATTATTTTTAACATTCTATCTTGAAATTGCTGGTCAACTTTTAACCCTTATAACTCCCTAACAAAAAACAATTTTGGTTCCAAAATTGTACTGATGTAAAATAGACATGTGGGAAATGTTGATTATTAAGTATATTGTGCGACATATCTGTTTGATTTATTGGAATAAAAATTCAAAGTTATAAAATTGCAAAATTTTCAACATTTTCACCAAATTTCCATTTTTTTCACAAATAAACACAAGTCATATCAAAGAAATTTTACCACTATCATGAATTACAATATGTCTTGAGAAAACAGTGTCAGAATCACCGGGATCCATTGAAGCAATCCAGAATTATAACCTCATAAAGGGACAGTGGTCAGAATTGTAAAAATTGACCCGGTCTGTTGTGAATTCAGCTTTTGGGCTCCCTCCGGTGGTTGTAGAGGGTAATGCAGTTGTGCCTGGACTGCAGGAGTGGACAGGTGTATCTACTAATTGCAAAACTGACTGGGGTATATAGCTTTGCTGGATCATTTAGTCAGTGCCAGTTGTCCATTGTTCTTGAAGGATTCACTTCCCTGCTGGTCTCTCCAGTTTGCTGTGTTTTTCTACAAAGATAAGTCCTGGCTTTGTTTTTGCTGTCCACCTGCAGTGGACCTTATAGTTCTGTGCATTTTCATGTTTTTGTCTTGTCCAGCTTGGTCTGTGAAGGATTTTTTGCAGCCTAGCTATTTCTCTGGAGATGCAGATATACCCCCCATGTCTTTAGTCAGATGTGGTGATCCGTATTTTCTGCGGTGGATATTTTCTAGTGTTTTTATACTGACAGCATAGTACTCTGTTCTATTCTTTCTTTTTAGCTAGTATGGCCTCCTATGCTAAAATCTGATTTCATATCTGCGTATGTTATTTCCCTCTCCTCTCACAGTCAATATTTGTGGGGGGCTATCTATCCTTTGGGGATTTTCTCTGAGGCAAGATAGGTTTCCTGTTTCTGTCTTTAGGGGTAGTTAGATCTTAGGCTGTGCCGAGGGGTCTAGGGAGTGTTAGGTACCCCCCACGGCTACTTCTAGTTGCGCAGCTAGGTTCAGGGTTTGCGGTCAGTACAGGGACCACCTTCTCCAGAGTACGTCTCATGCTGCTCCAAGGCCACCAGATCATAACACCGGTCATTACCATGCAACCCACCCTTGGGGGTAAAGGGGTTATTACCACTGTTATGTACCACAGAGTGCATAATATTATATGGCTGAGTAAGTGAATCAATAATAATTTTACAATGCTGTTTGTGAGTATTATATACCAACGAAAGGTAGCACAGACCATGAAATATTGTATGGATGAGGAATTGAATCCAGAAAAAAATTCAAAACTCTTTGGAAGTGATAGCTATCACGCAAATGTACCCCACAGCACAGAATACTTTATGGGTTAGTAGTTGAGCCAAGAAAATGTTTTAAATGCTTTTGTTGTAGTGTTAGATATCACATAAATGTACCCAAGTCCACAGAATATGCTATGGTTGAGAAATTCAACCCAGAAAAATGTGTGAACTCTTTTTTGCAGTGATAGATATCACATTAATGTACCCCAGTTCAAAAAACCTGATCTGCACATCCAAACATAGACACAGTGTGAACAGGTGCTGAACCCAGAGTCGCCAACTCGTATATATTTAAGTAAATAGGGCAGCACACTGCAGCGCCAAAACATGCAAACTTGAAAACACAAAATTTGAACTGCATTACTGCACTGAAAATATGAAAAATGAGAGCTTTTAGCGCATAAAAATGGCCAATTTTATGTGTACCTCGTAGCCACGATAAGGCATCTCTCTTATACGAGGCCCTACGCTTGACCTACCTCTCTGAGAATAAACGTCTCCATCTGAATGGGTACATGTGAAAACCTCTCCTTGGACTCAAATTCTCTCTCACTGTGGAGGGGTATTGGACCTATTATAATTAAAACACCTGAAGCTAGGAGGCGGGGAGTGCACGATCAGAAGGCTAGAGAATACATTTCAAAAAACCTGATCTGCACATCCAAACATAGACACAGTGTGAACAGGTGCTGAACCCAGAGTCGCCAACTCGTATATATTTAAGTAAATAGGGCAGCACACTGCAGCGCCAAAACATGCAAACTTGAAAACACAAAATTTGAACTGCATTACTGCACTGAAAATATGAAAAATGAGAGCTTTTAGCGCATAAAAATGGCCAATTTTATGTGTACCTCGTAGCCACGATAAGGCATCTCTCTTATACGAGGCCCTACGCTTGACCTACCTCTCTGAGAATAAACGTCTCCATCTGAATGGGTACATGTGAAAACCTCTCCTTGGACTCAAATTCTCTCTCACTGTGGAGGGGTATTGGACCTATTATAATTAAAACACCTGAAGCTAGGAGGCGGGGAGTGCACGATCAGAAGGCTAGAGAATACATTTCAAAAAACCTGATCTGCACATCCAAACATAGACACAGTGTGAACAGGTGCTGAACCCAGAGTCGCCAACTCGTATATATTTAAGTAAATAGGGCAGCACACTGCAGCGCCAAAACATGCAAACTTGAAAACACAAAATTTGAACTGCATTACTGCACTGAAAATATGAAAAATGAGAGCTTTTAGCGCATAAAAATGGCCAATTTTATGTGTACCTCGTAGCCACGATAAGGCATCTCTCTTATACGAGGCCCTACGCTTGACCTACCTCTCTGAGAATAAACGTCTCCATCTGAATGGGTACATGTGAAAACCTCTCCTTGGACTCAAATTCTCTCTCACTGTGGAGGGGTATTGGACCTATTATAATTAAAACACCTGAAGCTAGGAGGCGGGGAGTGCACGATCAGAAGGCTAGAGAATACATTTCAAAAAACCTGATCTGCACATCCAAACATAGACACAGTGTGAACAGGTGCTGAACCCAGAGTCGCCAACTCGTATATATTTAAGTAAATAGGGCAGCACACTGCAGCGCCAAAACATGCAAACTTGAAAACACAAAATTTGAACTGCATTACTGCACTGAAAATATGAAAAATGAGAGCTTTTAGCGCATAAAAATGGCCAATTTTATGTGTACCTCGTAGCCACGATAAGGCATCTCTCTTATACGAGGCCCTACGCTTGACCTACCTCTCTGAGAATAAACGTCTCCATCTGAATGGGTACATGTGAAAACCTCTCCTTGGACTCAAATTCTCTCTCACTGTGGAGGGGTATTGGACCTATTATAATTAAAACACCTGAAGCTAGGAGGCGGGGAGTGCACGATCAGAAGGCTAGAGAATACATTTCAAAAAACCTGATCTGCACATCCAAACATAGACACAGTGTGAACAGGTGCTGAACCCAGAGTCGCCAACTCGTATATATTTAAGTAAATAGGGCAGCACACTGCAGCGCCAAAACATGCAAACTTGAAAACACAAAATTTGAACTGCATTACTGCACTGAAAATATGAAAAATGAGAGCTTTTAGCGCATAAAAATGGCCAATTTTATGTGTACCTCGTAGCCACGATAAGGCATCTCTCTTATACGAGGCCCTACGCTTGACCTACCTCTCTGAGAATAAACGTCTCCATCTGAATGGGTACATGTGAAAACCTCTCCTTGGACTCAAATTCTCTCTCACTGTGGAGGGGTATTGGACCTATTATAATTAAAACACCTGAAGCTAGGAGGCGGGGAGTGCACGATCAGAAGGCTAGAGAATACATTTCAAAAAACCTGATCTGCACATCCAAACATAGACACAGTGTGAACAGGTGCTGAACCCAGAGTCGCCAACTCGTATATATTTAAGTAAATAGGGCAGCACACTGCAGCGCCAAAACATGCAAACTTGAAAACACAAAATTTGAACTGCATTACTGCACTGAAAATATGAAAAATGAGAGCTTTTAGCGCATAAAAATGGCCAATTTTATGTGTACCTCGTAGCCACGATAAGGCATCTCTCTTATACGAGGCCCTACGCTTGACCTACCTCTCTGAGAATAAACGTCTCCATCTGAATGGGTACATGTGAAAACCTCTCCTTGGACTCAAATTCTCTCTCACTGTGGAGGGGTATTGGACCTATTATAATTAAAACACCTGAAGCTAGGAGGCGGGGAGTGCACGATCAGAAGGCTAGAGAATACATTTCAAAAAACCTGATCTGCACATCCAAACATAGACACAGTGTGAACAGGTGCTGAACCCAGAGTCGCCAACTCGTATATATTTAAGTAAATAGGGCAGCACACTGCAGCGCCAAAACATGCAAACTTGAAAACACAAAATTTGAACTGCATTACTGCACTGAAAATATGAAAAATGAGAGCTTTTAGCGCATAAAAATGGCCAATTTTATGTGTACCTCGTAGCCACGATAAGGCATCTCTCTTATACGAGGCCCTACGCTTGACCTACCTCTCTGAGAATAAACGTCTCCATCTGAATGGGTACATGTGAAAACCTCTCCTTGGACTCAAATTCTCTCTCACTGTGGAGGGGTATTGGACCTATTATAATTAAAACACCTGAAGCTAGGAGGCGGGGAGTGCACGATCAGAAGGCTAGAGAATACATTTCAAAAAACCTGATCTGCACATCCAAACATAGACACAGTGTGAACAGGTGCTGAACCCAGAGTCGCCAACTCGTATATATTTAAGTAAATAGGGCAGCACACTGCAGCGCCAAAACATGCAAACTTGAAAACACAAAATTTGAACTGCATTACTGCACTGAAAATATGAAAAATGAGAGCTTTTAGCGCATAAAAATGGCCAATTTTATGTGTACCTCGTAGCCACGATAAGGCATCTCTCTTATACGAGGCCCTACGCTTGACCTACCTCTCTGAGAATAAACGTCTCCATCTGAATGGGTACATGTGAAAACCTCTCCTTGGACTCAAATTCTCTCTCACTGTGGAGGGGTATTGGACCTATTATAATTAAAACACCTGAAGCTAGGAGGCGGGGAGTGCACGATCAGAAGGCTAGAGAATACATTTCAAAAAACCTGATCTGCACATCCAAACATAGACACAGTGTGAACAGGTGCTGAACCCAGAGTCGCCAACTCGTATATATTTAAGTAAATAGGGCAGCACACTGCAGCGCCAAAACATGCAAACTTGAAAACACAAAATTTGAACTGCATTACTGCACTGAAAATATGAAAAATGAGAGCTTTTAGCGCATAAAAATGGCCAATTTTATGTGTACCTCGTAGCCACGATAAGGCATCTCTCTTATACGAGGCCCTACGCTTGACCTACCTCTCTGAGAATAAACGTCTCCATCTGAATGGGTACATGTGAAAACCTCTCCTTGGACTCAAATTCTCTCTCACTGTGGAGGGGTATTGGACCTATTATAATTAAAACACCTGAAGCTAGGAGGCGGGGAGTGCACGATCAGAAGGCTAGAGAATACATTTCAAAAAACCTGATCTGCACATCCAAACATAGACACAGTGTGAACAGGTGCTGAACCCAGAGTCGCCAACTCGTATATATTTAAGTAAATAGGGCAGCACACTGCAGCGCCAAAACATGCAAACTTGAAAACACAAAATTTGAACTGCATTACTGCACTGAAAATATGAAAAATGAGAGCTTTTAGCGCATAAAAATGGCCAATTTTATGTGTACCTCGTAGCCACGATAAGGCATCTCTCTTATACGAGGCCCTACGCTTGACCTACCTCTCTGAGAATAAACGTCTCCATCTGAATGGGTACATGTGAAAACCTCTCCTTGGACACAGTGAGAGAGAATTTGAGTCCAAGGAGAGGTTTTCACATGTACCCATTCAGATGGAGACGTTTATTCTCAGAGAGGTAGGTCAAGCGTAGGGCCTCGTATAAGAGAGATGCCTTATCGTGGCTACGAGGTACACATAAAATTGGCCATTTTTATGCGCTAAAAGCTCTCATTTTTCATATTTTCAGTGCAGTAATGCAGTTCAAATTTTGTGTTTTCAAGTTTGCATGTTTTGGCGCTGCAGTGTGCTGCCCTATTTACTTAAATATATACGAGTTGGCGACTCTGGGTTCAGCACCTGTTCACACTGTGTCTATGTTTGGATGTGCAGATCAGGTTTTTTGAAATGTATTCTCTAGCCTTCTGATCGTGCACTCCCCGCCTCCTAGCTTCAGGTGTTTTAATTATAATAGGTCCAATACCCCTCCACAGTGAGAGAGAATTTGAGTCCAAGGAGAGGTTTTCACATGTACCCATTCAGATGGAGACGTTTATTCTCAGAGAGGTAGGTCAAGCGTAGGGCCTCGTATAAGAGAGATGCCTTATCGTGGCTACGAGGTACACATAAAATTGGCCATTTTTATGCGCTAAAAGCTCTCATTTTTCATATTTTCAGTGCAGTAATGCAGTTCAAATTTTGTGTTTTCAAGTTTGCATGTTTTGGCGCTGCAGTGTGCTGCCCTATTTACTTAAATATATACGAGTTGGCGACTCTGGGTTCAGCACCTGTTCACACTGTGTCTATGTTTGGATGTGCAGATCAGGTTTTTTGAAATGTATTCTCTAGCCTTCTGATCGTGCACTCCCCGCCTCCTAGCTTCAGGTGTTTTAATTATAATAGGTCCAATACCCCTCCACAGTGAGAGAGAATTTGAGTCCAAGGAGAGGTTTTCACATGTACCCATTCAGATGGAGACGTTTATTCTCAGAGAGGTAGGTCAAGCGTAGGGCCTCGTATAAGAGAGATGCCTTATCGTGGCTACGAGGTACACATAAAATTGGCCATTTTTATGCGCTAAAAGCTCTCATTTTTCATATTTTCAGTGCAGTAATGCAGTTCAAATTTTGTGTTTTCTAGTTTGCATGTTTTGGCGCTGCAGTGTGCTGCCCTATTTACTTAAATATATACGAGTTGGCGACTCTGGGTTCAGCACCTGTTCACACTGTGTCTATGTTTGGATGTGCAGATCAGGTTTTTTGAAATGTATTCTCTAGCCTTCTGATCGTGCACTCCCCGCCTCCTAGCTTCAGGTGTTTTAATTATAATAGGTCCAATACCCCTCCACAGTGAGAGAGAATTTGAGTCCAAGGAGAGGTTTTCACATGTACCCATTCAGATGGAGACGTTTATTCTCAGAGAGGTAGGTCAAGCGTAGGGCCTCGTATAAGAGAGATGCCTTATCGTGGCTACGAGGTACACATAAAATTGGCCATTTTTATGCGCTAAAAGCTCTCATTTTTCATATTTTCAGTGCAGTAATGCAGTTCAAATTTTGTGTTTTCAAGTTTGCATGTTTTGGCGCTGCAGTGTGCTGCCCTATTTACTTAAATATATACGAGTTGGCGACTCTGGGTTCAGCACCTGTTCACACTGTGTCTATGTTTGGATGTGCAGATCAGGTTTTTTGAAATGTATTCTCTAGCCTTCTGATCGTGCACTCCCCGCCTCCTAGCTTCAGGTGTTTTAATTATAATAGGTCCAATACCCCTCCACAGTGAGAGAGAATTTGAGTCCAAGGAGAGGTTTTCACATGTACCCATTCAGATGGAGACGTTTATTCTCAGAGAGGTAGGTCAAGCGTAGGGCCTCGTATAAGAGAGATGCCTTATCGTGGCTACGAGGTACACATAAAATTGGCCATTTTTATGCGCTAAAAGCTCTCATTTTTCATATTTTCAGTGCAGTAATGCAGTTCAAATTTTGTGTTTTCAAGTTTGCATGTTTTGGCGCTGCAGTGTGCTGCCCTATTTACTTATTAATGTACCCCAGAACATAGAATACTGTGTGGTTGAGTAGTTTAACCACCCCAAAAATGATATGATATTTTTGTAGTGTTAGCGATATCATATAAATGTACCCCACAACACGGAATACTGTATGGCTGAGAAATTTAACACAGCTAGATTTTTTACCATTTTTTGAGTGTTATATATCACAAAAATGTACCCCAGACAACGGAATACTGTTTGAGTGAGAAATTTAACCCAACAAAAATTGTAAACACTTTTTTGGAGTGTTAGGCCGGGGTCACACTTGCAACTGCAATGCGAGAAACTCGCACAAGTGTCTCGCCTCAATACCTAGCTGCATAGAAATATATGCAGCCGCACACTGTGTCCCAAGTGTCAGCGGCAGTGCCGGGTATTGAGGCGAGAGACTCGTGCGAGTTTCTCACACTGCAGTTGCAATTGTGACCTCGGCCTTACATATCACAAAAATGTACTTCAGGCTGTGGAATACTCTGGGTGAGTGATTTAATACAGAAAAAAATTTCAACCCTTTTTTGGAGTGCTATATAACACAAAAACGTACCACAAAGCGTGTAATATTCAATATCATATACTCACTTTTTTCAGCAAAAAAAATAAAGCTGCAGCTGTATATTTTGCAAGGGACTGTGTAGCCCTAATCCCTGTCTACAGACTGTATTCTGCCACTGTCCTTGCTCCTGCAACTCTCTCTCCCTCTCTAGGCTAAATGCAGAATGTATGTGATACAAACAGCAAAGCAAATAGATAATGGCGTGCTGTGCAATAGTGTCAGTGTGTTGAGCGTCTGTTCTTTTATAATTCTAATGATGTCGCATGGCCAGCCAATCACAGAAATGCCACAACCAAGATGGCTACGGCATTGCAGTGATGCGCAGGCGATCCTTACATGCTTATTGGCTGTGTAACAGGTGCCAAACATGCAGGCCGTTGAATAGAGTTTTACATCGAGTAACGCCCACAACTTGCTGAGTAATGAGTACAATCGAGCACCCACATACTCGAGTGATATCCGAGTATCACCGAGTACCTCTGTTATTCTATAGCAATGACGTAACTTTAACAACTTGTGTAAAAAGTGTGTATCCTCCTATAAGATATTGCCATGAATAAAATCTCCACAGTTCGTAATGGCATAAGGAGGCTCCTAGACTTCATTACCTTTTTAAACACTACTTTAACCATGTAAAATAAAGAAGAATTTTTATATTTTTTCTCTCCACTAATGTGTTGTCTAATATTTTAACATTTAGAGAATTTTCCTGTTTTCCCAACATAGTTTTACCTGGGCACCATCGACTGCTGTTAATATTAGTTGGTGAGCTGAGATCATACTATCATCTTTTATATTTCACACATCATATTTTTTATGTCTATTGAAATATTATATTTCACACATCATACTTTTTATGTTCATTGAAATACACGAAAACCTATGTAAAGGCTCATTAACATGACATAATGTGCTTTAGGGTATGTTCACACGTTCAGGATTTCCATCCTTTTTTTTTCCTGACTGTTTTTTAAAAAACTGCAGCTCTTGGCAGAAAACGCAGGTCCTTTTTTTGGTCCTTTTTTGGTCCGTTTTTGATGCGTTTTTTGATGCGTTTTTTGATGCGTTTTTTTGATGCAGTTTTCTAGCCAGAGTCTGTGTGTTTTCTAGGAATTTTTTTAGGGTTAAAATGGCTGAAAATACCCTAACCCTACCCCTACCCCTAACCCTACCCCTAACCCTAACCCTACCCCTAACCCTACCCCTAACCCTAACCCTACCCCTAACCCTACCCCTAACCCTAACCCTACCCCTAACCCTACCCCTAACCCTAACCCTACCCCTAACCCTAACCCTACCCCTACCCCTACCCCTATTCTAACCTTAGTGAAAAAAAAAAAAAAAAAATTCTTTATTTTTTTTATTGTCCCTACCTATGGGGGTGACAAAGGGGGGGGGGTGTCATTTACTATTTTTTTATTTTGATCACTGAGATAGGTTATATCTCAGTGATCAAAATGCACTTTGGAGCGAATCTGCCGGCCGGCAGATTCGGCGGGCGCACTGCGCATGCGCCCGCCATTTTGCAAGATGGCGGCGCCCAGGGAGAAGACGGCCGGACGGACACCGGGACGCCGGGTGAGTATAAGGGGGGGAGATTAGGGCACGGGGGGGGCATCAGAGCACTGGGGGGGGGCATCGGAGCACTGGGGGGGGGCATCGGAGCACGGGGGGGCGGGATCGGAACACGGGGGGGGCAGCCACACTCCGCCCACGCACTTCCGCCCGCTCCCCGCACTTCCTGCTGCAGCGGTTCTGCACATCAAATCGCAGTAAAACCCGCAGATATATTTTTGATCTGCGGGTTTTACTGCGGTTTGGACCTCACAATGGAGGTCTATGGGTGCAGAACCGCTGCGGCTCCGGAAAAAGAATTGACATGCTCCTTCTTTTTTCCGGGAGCTATTCAGCGCGTCTTTTTTTTAACAATTTCCGGACCATGTGCACAGTGTGTCCTGTTTTCCATAGGGTACAGTGTACTGTACCCTGCATGGAAAACAGCTGCGGAACCGCAGCGGCAAAACCGCCGCGGTTCCGCGGTAAAAAACGCACTGTGTGAACATGGCCTTACAAGTCTTTTTTTTTTATCATTCCTGAATAGGGATGGGGGATCCCTGGAGAGAATATCACATTGATACCACTAGAGGGAGACAAATGGAGCCCGATTAAGTTAGTACAGTAGAACAGAAAGTGGCATATCTTTCTTACAACAGAAGCATTAACAACCATAATGTGTACAGTGTATAGCTTCATCTATATGTGTGTGTATGTATATATATCACAAGCCTCTCTGGTAGTATTCCATGATGGATACATATATGTATGTGTTTTTCAGCACTAAAGACACCATTAATCTTGATCAAATGCCTAATTCCTTTTGCTGAAATGCAGCCCCAAACTTGAAAGGAACCTCCACCATGCTTCACTGTTGCCTGTGGACATTCATTATTCTACTTCTCTCCAGTTCTTCAGCGAACAAACTTCCTTATGTTACAGCAAAACATTTCACATTTTGACTCATCAGATTAGAGGAACTGCTGCCATTTTTCTGCAGCCCAGTTCCTGTATTTTCATGCATAGTTGAGGCACTTGGCTTTTTTTTCCATGTAGAAGGTATGGTTTTGGCCACAATTCTTCATGAAGACAACTTCAGGTCAGAGTGAATGGCAATGATGAACATTATGAAGAGAAGTAAACATTTGTAACAATTGAATAGTGAAATATTCTGATTGGCACATAATTTCTAATATCCATGTATTCGTACCGAATAACGAATCCAATGCAAGTCAATGAGAAAGAGGAATATTTTTCTGCTGGACCCAACAAACAGGTGGGAAAAAAAGCTGAAATGAATGGGAAAGAAGATGCCTGCATGCCTTTCTGACTCACATATGGTATCTGGGAATAATGTTGTCAGACTACTGCGCCGGTTTTACGGATTTTTAAAAAGACCTACCAAACTAAAACAAACATTTTTTTAAAGGGAATAATGCTAAGAAACATTTTTCCTTCATAATTACATGTATATAACACTAAATAAAAATAATAAAAAAATATATATACCTCGCCTTTAGCATATGTTCACACGGAGCGTTTTGGCTTTAGTTTTTCCTTTAACATTTGTGAGGGCTCTCACTCCTACATTTGGGAGGTCCCTCCCTCATGCCAAAAAGTTAGCAAGATAGTGGAATACATATTCCCCATCCCTTCACAATGCCATTTCAAACATGCCCATTTGAATTTTGGCTTTGACCACCACCACCATGTCCCTCGCCATGTCATTATGCGGACCTTGCTTACAGTTTTCAGAGTGCCAGCAGGTGCCGTGAAACTTGAGTTTGGTAAGGGCCCTCAAGTGGCTCTGTATCATACACTTGGGAGAGCTGTCACGCCTACATTTGGGAGGTCCCTCCCTCATGTCAAATAGTTAGCAAGATCGTGGAATACATACTTCTCATCCCTTTGCAATGCCTTTTCAAAGATGCCCATTTGAATTTTGAGCTTTGCCCGCCACCACCACCACCATGTCCACCACCATGTCATTATGCGGCCCTCACTTTTAATTTTCAGAGGGCCATCAGGTGCTGTGAAACCTACATTTTATAAGGTACACAGTTCATTTTTGCCACTGGATCCCAGTGAAACCACTCTCATAGTGAGTGTTAGGGTTGGCGGATTGCACTAAATAGATTTAATGAGGAAGTGCAATCGCAACTCGGGGTCCACCGTGCATAGATGTAAAACTGCAGGTAATGGGAACAATGGCAGAGACTGCAGTGAGTGATTGCTAGCTCGCACTGAGTTTCATGTCACTCAGTGAGCTGCACACGAGGTAGTGTCACTCGCATACAGTAATGAAGCTGATGCTCTGCAATAGTGCTGTGTCACTCGCACACAGTAACAAAGCAGATGCTCAGCAATAAAGCTGTCACTCGCACACAGTAACAAAAGATATGATGCTAGACACAATCCCTGTTAACTTCACAGAGGATCGAATCCCACTTACAGAGCAGGTAGCAACAGTGGTCAGACAGTCAGCAACAGCACCCAAAATAACCTCCTCTCCAGTGGTGCCTGAATTCTAGTGGCATTACGCCAGCCCTGAATCCACAAGAACAAACTCCTCTCCAGAGGTGCCGGAATAAGCACATGCTGACACAGACCTCACCATTGAAATGTACATTCACACATGAAATTAGATTGATACTAGCCCACCGGCGAGCGCCTCTGAGAACCTTTTATACGTACAGCTCAAGTCCAGTCGGAGAGGACCTTGCCCATGGACCAATCTGGAGCTGCCACATCACCTGAGCAACTGACGACCGACCACCAATGAGACATCGCCACATCACTAGCATGCTCAGTAGGGTGATTTCTGAACTTAGTTTCCAGAGTGTTCACTTGTCGCTGACTACCACTAGTTATCATATGCTTGACTGAAGAGCCAGAAGTAACCAGACGAATAGCACGAGCCTGAGCAAGATGCTGGGACCGACGTCTACGCTCAGCAGCACCCACAGTGCTCAAAGCAGAAGGGGAGACCGCAGATGCTGGCAAGACTTGGGATCTACCCCGTGCAGCAGTAGAATTCCAGCGCCTAACAGTGGGTGAAGTTGTGAAGCTGCTGTAAGGTGAATATAATACAGGAGTTGGGTGAGCTATATGATCAATGTCAGTAAATTGGATTCTACCAGACAACAAAAGCATTAGAATTAATTTTCTTGGATTTGTAATCCAGTGTACGCAAGTGAGGGCCTCTATTGTGGTCAATTCTCAGGCCTGAAACCCATGTCAGGACCAGCTTCATTTTGCTTGGAACCAGCCTCCTCCAGGGAAGGAGACAGGAGTGCCATTGACAAGTCTGCACAAGCCCAGTTCTTTGGGAAACTACCCAACCAGGAAGAATGTATATTTTGCATGGTTTTGAGCAACAATGGACAGGATATGTCCCAGAGAGAGTCAATGTCTGTGGAGTGTATTACTCAGGTGACAGGCAGTGCTACGAAGCTCTGGTAAAGGCCTTACCGTGACAAAAACCATGTTCAAATATGTGTAAGCTTTGATCTAGAGTTGAGCGACTTTTACTTTGTTAGGATTGAGTCGGGTTTCGTGAAACCTGACTTTCTCAAAAGTCGGGTCGGGTGAAATCGGCCGATTATTACGAAAAGTCGGGGGCCGACCGAAACACGAAACCCAATGCAAGTCAATGGGGAATCAAAGTCGGCAGTGAGTGGAGGACAGGAAAACACCTACAGTGTCCATTTTAATGCCAAAAACATCAATTCTTATTTCTTAAGCTTGTCAATCTTAATTTACATTATACTAATAGTTAGGCATTGAAAACAGGGGCTCATTTGGCTAAAGTTGTGGGGGGGTAGGGCTGGCTCAAGATTTTCGTGGGCCCAGGAAATACGGAATACGTCACGGCAGTAAAGCAGAGAGAGGTAAGTATTTCAACTTTGCAAGTGCTGTGATCCTGAGCAAGCAGGGAAGGCCCACTAGTTGGCACAGGGCCCCTCATAGCGGTGTGTTTGACGGCGGGCGGCGCCTCCCACTGCCAGATTCTAGCTGTGTAGAGTGCAAGGGGAATGTAGTGGTCTGGGTCAGTGTACCAGCAGACTCATATAGCAGTGGCTGGGCAATGGGCAGGATGAGGAGGAAACACAGATATAGGCCCAAAATAAAAATGTAGGCTAAATGCAGTTCAAAACTGGTAGGAGGAGTACACAGGCGGCATAGCTTTTTTCAGCGGAGGAGGACAACTGTTATGAGAGGCTCACATAGACTTAGTAGGCCTAAAATAAAAAGTAGGCTAAATGCAGTTCAAAATTGGTAAGAGGAGTACACAGGCGGCAAAGCTTTTTTCATTGGAGGAAGACAACTGTTATGAGAGGCTCACATAGACTTAGTAGGCCTAAAATAAAAAAGTAGGCTAAATGCAGTTCAAAATTGGTAAGAGGAGTACACAGGCGGCATAGCTTTTTTCAGTGGAGGAGGACAACTGTTATGAGAGGCTCACACAGTTACTTAGGGCCCAAGTAAGTAAGTAGGCTAAATGCAGTTCAAAATTGGTAACAGGAGTACACTGGCGTCATAGCTTTGTTCAGCGGATGACAACTGTAATGAGAGGCTCACACAGTTACTAGGCCCAAGTAAGTAAGTAGGCTAAATGCAGTTCAAAATAGGTAAGAGGAGTACACAGGCGGCATTGCTTTGTTTAGTGGAGGACAACTGTAATAAGTGGCTGACACAGTTAGTAGGTCAAAATAATAAAGTGGGCTAAATGTCAGCCAAAAAAATGTTCATAAAAAAACTGGTGGCATAGCTAGGTACAAGGGTGGGCTCCTCTGCTGAGTAGTAGACAGTGGTAGTTGGCGCAAAGTATTAACTGGTCTAAATGGAGGCCAGGGCCCCTGTATATCATCTATAATTTCAACAAATTTGTATTGGCAGTGCCATTGAAGGATTTAACAGCACAGACTACACAGTGGTGAAGCAGGGAGAGGTAAGTATTGCAAGTGGTAGAGCACTGTTCGAGCTGGGGGGAACACTCTCTCGTGGGCAGCGGTACTGGCACAGGGCCCCTCATATTACGATGGTGTGTCTGACGTTGGTTGTGCACGACCACCATCAGAGACACTTCATTGCACTATGAGAGACCCTGTGCTAGTGCCGTCGCCCAAGAGTGGGCACACCCACCTGTCCAGGCAAACGGTACTCGCACGGGTGCTTGCGCCAAGTGGTGACCACGGCCCTGTGGGGGGAGTCAGCCCATTTAGGGAGGTATAAAAATGGCCTATGGACATTCAGCAGCTGCAAATGGAGGAATTGGAGCAAATGGAGGAATTGGGTAAAATAATTTGAAATCCCTGATTAGTTCATTTTAATGAAGGTTAGATCATCAACAATTTCGGGTAGCTAGACGTGTCCTTTTTTCGGTCAGTATTGAATCAGCAGCACTGAAGACTCTTTCTGATAGCACACTAGCACCTGTGCAAGCGAGCTCCTGTAATGCATATTCTGCCAATTCAGGCCAGGTGTCTATTTTAGATGCCCAGTAATCAAAGGGGAATGACCTGTGAGGGAGAACAACGATAAGGGAGGAAAAATGGTTGGTAACCATACTGGACAAATGCTGTCTCCTCTCACTTTGAATCGATGCAGCAGTATCTATCATGTCTGCGGTCTTTGCGAAATCACTCCACAACCTGGTCATAAAACCCCTCTGTCCAACGCCAATTCGGATTTGTGCACCTCTAACACCTCTGCCATGTTGCCTTCTACAGCTCATGTGAGAACCATCACCGCCGCTGTGTGCTGGCACTGCCTGAACCAAACCGTCTACAAGAGTTGCTTGTTTGGTAGCCAATATTTGCTCAAGGTTCTCATGTGGCATGATATTTTGTAATTTTCCTTTGCATCGTGGATCCAGGAGCAGGCCAACCAGTAATCGTCATCGGTCATCATTTTGATAATGCGGGGGTCCCTTTTTAGGATACGCAAGGCATACTCTGCCATGTGGGCCAATGTTCCAGGTGTCAATTCACTGCTTGTGCTGGGTTGAGGAGCACTTTCTTGCAAATTAACATCACTTGTGGCCCTCAAAAACCCTGTACCTGACCTTGCAACGCCACCAGTTTCTATTGCCCCCTGAGAAGCATCCTCCTCTCATAAATATTCATCCCCATCATCCTCCTCCTCCTCCTCTTCATCCGCAACCTTGTCCAGGAGAGTTCCCTGAGCAGACAATGGCTGATTGTCATCAAGGCTTCCCTCCTCCTCGGCTGTAGATGCCTGCTCCTTGATGTGCGTCAAACTTTGCATCAGCAGACGCATTAGTGGGATGCTCATGCTTATGATGGCATCGTCTGCACTTACCAGCCGTGTGCATTCCTCAAAACACTGAAGGACTTGACAGAGGTCTTGGAGCTTCGACCACTGCACACTAGACAACTCCATGTCTGCCATCCAACTGCCTGCCCATGTATGTGTATCCTCCCACAAATAAATGACAGCACGCCTCTGTTCGCACAGCCTCTGAAGCATGTGCAGTGTGGAGTTCCACCTTGTTGCAACGTCGATTATTAGGCGGTGCAGGGGAAGTTTCAGCGATCGCTGATAGTTCTGCATACGGCTGGAGTGTACGGGCGACCGGTGGATTTGCGAGCAAAGTCTTCGCACCTTCAGGATCAGGGCTGGTAACTCCGGATAATTTTTCAGGAAGCACTGCACCACCAGGTTCAAGGTGTGAGCCAGGCAAGGAATGTGTTTCAGTTCTGAAAGGGCTATGTGTTGTGAATTCCGCTCTTGGACTCCCTCCGGTGGTTGTAAGTGGCACTTTTGTGAAATCTGCTCTTGGGCTCCCTATTGTGGTTTCTAGTGGTATGGCTGCTCCTTGGAGTTAGCTGTCATCAGCTGCCTCCACTTATCGTCTCTTCTGCTCGACTATTTAAGTCTGGCTCTATCTTCAGCCAGTGCCACTTGTAAATGGTTCCTGGTTGGATTCACATCTCTTTGGAGTTCCCTGTTATCCTGACCAGTTCAGCTAAGCTAAATTTTTGCTTGCCCTTTTCTGTCCATAGATTGTGGACTTATCCATTCTGTGCTTTCTATGTTTGTCCAGCTTATCAGTGTGAATTAATTCTGTCTTGCTGGAAGCTCTGGGAGGCAGATTTGCCCTCCACACCTTTAGTCAGGTGTGGAGATTTTTTGTAAACTCTGCGTGGATTTTTGTAGTGTTTTATACTGACCGCACAGTATTCCATCCTGTCCTATCTATTTAGTTAGACTGGCCTCCTGTGCTCATCCTGGTTTCATTCTGTGTATGTCTTTTCCCTCTCCACTCACAGTCATTATTTGTGGGGGGCTAATCTATCCTTTGGGGATTTTCTCTGAGGCAAGATAGCTTTCCTGCTTCTATCTTTAGGGGTAGTTAGCTCTTAGGCTGTGACGAGATGCCTAGGGAGAGTTAGGAGCATTCCACGGCTACTTCTAGTGTTGTGTTGAGCTTAGGGACTGCGGTCAGTACAGTTACCACTTCCTTCAGAGCTCGTTCCATGTTGCTCCTAGACCACCGTATCATAACAGCTATGGCAGCCATAAAATTCCTTCCGTTATCACTGACTACCTTGCCCAAGGCCGGCGTCAGCACCCGGCGTACCCAGGCAAGTGCCGGGACCCTGGCGAGACAGGGGGGCCCATTCAAGGCCAGCGTTAAGGGCAGGTAGCTGTCCGTGCCTAGGACCAGGGGCCCTCAGCTAGTGGCACATCATGGAGCTGACTCGGCAGGGGAGGGGGAGTGGCCAGGGGCTGTCTAATTATACTCACCTACTCCTGGTGGCTGGTGCGGTCCCTGCAGGTTCCCGGCTCCCCAGCTTCCTCCTGTACTGAGCGGTCACGTGGTACCGCTCATTACAGTAATGAATATGCGGCTTCACCTCCCATAAGTGTGGAGTTGCATATTCATTACTGTAATGAGCAGTAACGGTGATCGCTCAATACAGGAAGAATCTGCCGGTGCCGGGAAGCAGGGACTGCACAGCGCCAGAAGCAGGTGAGTATAACGGGGAGTGGAGCGCAGCGCTGCACAATATTCACCTGCTCCTCGTTCCAGCCACCGCTCCGTCTTCAGCGTCTTCAGCAGTGACGCTCAGGTCAGAGGGCGTGACGTGGTTAGTGTGCGCCCTCTGCCTGAGCGTCAGTGCAGAAGACACTGAAGAAGATGGAGCGGCAGCTGGAACGAGGAGCAGGTGAATATTGAAAGCGCCGGGGGCCTGAGCGACGGAGAGGGGAGTATGTGATTTTTTTTTTATCGCAGCAACAGCAAATGGGGCAAGTGTCTGTATGGAGCACCTTATGGGGCCATAACGTTTGTGCAGCACTATATGGGGCAAGTGTCAGTATGGAACATCTATGGGTCCATAAAGTTTGTGCAGCACTATATGGAGCAAGTGTCTCTATATACTACATGGCTGTTCTATATACTATGTGGGCCGTGTTATATACTATGTGGGCTGTTATATGCTACGTGGGCTGTGCTATATACTAGATGGCTGTTCTATAAACTATCTGGGCTGTGTTTGTATACTATGTGGCTGTGCTATATACTATATGGGCTGTGCTATATACTACGTGGCTGTGTTATATAATACATGGCTGCGATTATATGCGATCATGAATCGTGGTATGTGTTAAAGGGGGGCCCACTGAGACTCTTTTGCCTGGGGCCCTCAAAAACCTGGAGCCGGCCCTGACCTTGCCTGCCTTAAGATGTACACTGCCCAGCCATGACTGAGTTTCTTGCTGCAAGTACTCGGCCAGTAGTTCCGCGGTGTGTCTGTTGTCGCCCAAACACTTCATTTGTAGCACAGCCTGCTGACGCTTACCACTAGCTGTTCCATAATGGGACACCTCGTGTGCAACACTGGCAGCTGCGGATGGAGTGGTCGTGCGACTGCACTCTGTGGACGAGCTTTCACTTCTACAGGAGGAGGAGGAGGAAGAGGAGGAAGGGTGGTGAACGCCTATAGCAAACTGTTTCCTAGACCGTGGGCTAGGCAGATCTGTCCTACTATGGCTGTCCCCTGTGGACCCTTCATCCACAACATTAACCAAGTGCACCGTGATGGACACGTAACATCCCTGGCCATGCCTACTGGTCCATGCATCTGTTGTGAGGTGCACCTTTCTACTGACTGATTGCCTCAGTGCATGGACAATGCGGTCTTTGAAATGCTGGTGGAGGGCTGGGATGGCTTTTCTCGCAAAGAAGTGTCGACTGGGTAGGTCATAGGTACTGCATAGGCCATCAGGGCTTTGAAAGCTTCGCTTTCAACCAACCGGTAGGGCATCATCTCTAACGAGATTAGTCCAGCAATGTGGGCGTTCAAACCCTGTGTACGCGGATGACAGGATAAGTACTTTCTTTTCCTAATGAGAGTCTCTTGTAGGGTGAGCTGGACTGGAGAGCTGCATATGGTGGAACTAGCGGAGGTGGTGGTGGACATGGCAGATTGAGAGAGGTTAGTGATGGTATTCTTGATGTTGGCCTACCTACAGTGTTTCCTACCAAGAACCTTGTGATTCCCTGACTGCTTTGGCCTTGCGACGATACCTCCACATTTGATGCTGGTGATGTCCTAACCGGTGGGTTTACTGTGAGGGAAGCATTGCAGCGTTGCTGACTACCTTAATTCTGAGCAGGTGCACCAATGGTACTGGACGTTTGGTAGTTAGTCCAGACTTTCAAGTGCATGCTGGTTAAATGTCTACGCATGCACGTTGTATTTAAATTTAGGAGATTCTTCCCTCTGCTAAAGGTCTTTGAGCACTTCTGACAGATAACTTTGCACTGATCATTCGGATCTTGGTTAAAAAATTCCCACACTGCACTCTTCCTACTATGGATTACCTTTTCAGGCATTGCACGCTGTGCTACTTTCACGGGATGGCCATGCTGTCCTAAAACTGTTTTTGGTTTTGACAAACATTTTTGGCCAGATACGGGCCTGCCAGATGAAAGCTGTTGCGATGTAGATGGTTGCTGCGGATCATCCTCCTCTGCTTCTGAGCTACTGACAGCGGCATCTGTGCACTCCACGCCCGATTCATCTTGTAATGGGCTTTTAACAATTTCCCTCTCTAACCCAGGTACGGTATGTGTAAAGAGCTCCATGGAGTAACCTGTAGTTTTGCCTGCCGCATCCTTCACTTTTGGTTTGGGTGAAGGACACAAGGAAGCGACTTGTTCCTGACCGGGAGCATCCATTGACGACTCGCTGCTTTTATATTTCAAACCTTCTGAAGAGGAGGCGAAAGAGCTAGAGGCTGACTTGCTGAGTCAGCAAGGAAAGCCAAAACTTTTTCCTGCTGCTCCGGCTTTAAAAGCTGTTTTCCAACTCCCAGATAAGGGAGCCTTCGAGGCCTTGTGTAGACAGACGGTGACGCTGGCTCAACACCTCGAGCCTTTGGTGCTATTTTGCTTTTCACACTACCACCAGATGCTCCACCACCACCACCATCAGTACCAGCTGGCAACGACCACCCACAGCCTCTTCAACCAGACTTCCTCATTTTTGGAAAAATCTAACCAAAATAACAACCGTTAGATGGTACTGTGAAACAAGGTAGAAGGTGTATATAAACTTGTGGAGAATTTAAATCTCCCTTTTTTTTGGGGGGGGGGGAGACTGCAACAAAACTCAGGCCCAGTGTATTACACTACACAATGTAAGTGCCAGAACATGGCTGGAACATGTACGACAAACTAACAGAACTGTGACGTAGATCCACTTAGTGACAATTTAAATCTCCCTTTTTTTTTGGGGGGGGGGGAGACTGAAACAAAACTCAGTGCGGTAAAGTAGATGAAAAGCACAGCCCAGAGGTGGAGGTGCCAACAAGTACGTGCCCAGACCTTGACTTATAGTATACGATATACTCTGGCACAGGGCCGGCTCCAGGTTTTTGAGGGCCCCGGGCGAAAGAGTCTCAGTGGGCCCCCTCCCCCTTTAACACATACCCGATTTATGATGCACAGATACGGCAGAGAAATGTATAGTACAATGCCAGATTTCACTTCTTACATGAGTGACAGCTATTGTAAATTCTGCAGTGTATATATACAGGACAGGAGGAGTGGTACTGTGCAGTGTATATATACAGGAGGAAAGGTGCTGTGCAGTGTATATATACAGGAGAGGTGCTGTGCAATGTATACATACAGGAGGAAAGGTGCTGTGCAGTGTATTTATACAGGAGAGGTGCTGTGCAGTGTCGTGAGCAGGGCGTTGTTGTATCAGAAAATCTTTTCTGTTTTGAGTTTTTCTATGAAACAAAGACTTTTCTACATAAACAACGTTGTTTGGTTTTGCGGCCCTAACAGATCTGTGCTACAAAGTAACATCGCTCGGGCATTAATGAGGGACCTGATGCTGAATCCTTTCCACAAACCCTAATGACCCAATTAGTGCCCCGTCATTAGAAGCTCATTAAACGCCTCCCTGTCCCGAGCAATCATGTACAGTATGGGGGGATCCTGCAGCCCACCCCCTGACTGCTCCATACCATACACTGCCCTCTGTCACGCTCACTATTATCCTGTGCATTTCTCCTTCATCGTTACCCCATGTTACCCTTGTCACCCCCCACTACAGAGTAGCAGGGCAGCCAATGTCACCCCCTCCCGGACCCTAATGGCAGCAGGAAATGTCTGCTCCTCTATTGGGTTGGAACCTGATTTAATCAAGGAATAATGTGGATTTGTTGCCGGTGGTCGCAGGGGAAGGGTTAAGTGATGCCATGTCCTTGGTGGGAGCAGTGGCAGCTGCTGGGACCTGGACAGAGACAACCAATGTTGCTGTGACTGCACAGTGTGACCTGGAGGAGAGAAGCTGAGACTCCGGAGCAGAAATCACCCACATGCCAGCACTGGGCAGAGTCCCTCCAGTCACCAGCCTGGGGCCACGGGGCCCCAACGTACAGCCCACAGCTCAGTTTTATCCATGGCAGCAGCTCCCCTTCCTCCTGGCATCTGGTTAACCCCATTTATGTGGGTCAGATTGTTATCTTTAAGGTTTAGCAATAACCTTCATACAGATGGGAAGGGGTTAAGCTTCTTCCTACCCAACTGGTGCAGCATGCATGTATTCTGGGGTTCTGGGAGAGCTGGGTGGCTGCAGGCTGCACCCCACCAGCTGCTCCTCCAGACATCACCCACATTTTTAGGCAGCAGAGACAGACAGCAGCAGACTGAGCCACAACTGCAACCACTGCTGGATACCATAACACTCACTCAGGCTCCTCCGGAATCTTCCTGATAAGTTCAGTTCAGCAGCACTGTCTGCAGCCAGCCAGGGGCCAGAGCAGAGAAAGTGCTCTCTCCGCCCACAAACAGTCACACTGGCTGCCTTCTGTTAACCCCTATGTGTGCCTGCCTGGCTGCACTGACTGAGTGAGAAGATGCTTGTGTCAGAGCTGGCACATAGGGGTTAAGAGAACGCAGCCAGCAGTGACTTTGTGGGCGGAGAAAGCATGTTATCTCCTGCTCTGCTCTCCCAGCTGCTAGTGGGCCCCCCTTTCTTCCCAAGGCCCCGGCATTTGCCCGCTGTGCCGGGTGCTGACGCCGGCCCTGCTCTGGCACACTCATAGGGGTCTGATGCAAAAAGTGTTTATTATATACTGTACATACAGTATTTACACGATTCAAACGTTTCGGTCAACCAAGGACCTTCATCAGTGTGCTCTATGAAGAGCTGGAAAGGGTATGAAGCATAGACCCTTAAGAGTAGTATTACATCAGAATAGTGGGACAGCCAGGAAGTCCTAAAATAGAGGACTCTAGACAAGCCGATCAAGCCTTGGGGGAGGCGGTGGGTAGAAGGAGGAGACGGACGCGGTATCCACCGCAGGTCACAAAAGAGGAAGGTGGCGCCTTTTAGGACTTCCTGGCTGTTCCACTATTCTGATGTAATACTACTCTTAAGGGTCTATGCTTCATACCCTTTCCAGCTCTTCATAGAGCACACTGATGAAGGTCCTTGGTTGACCGAAACGTTTGAATCGTGCAAATACCCTATGTATATAATAAACACTTTTTGCATCAGACCCCTATGAGTGTGCCAGAGTATGTCGTATACTGCAACAAAACTCAGGCCCAGTGTATTACACTACACAATGTAAGTGGCAGAACATGGCTGGAAAATGTACGACAAACTAACAGAACTGTGACATAGATCCACTTAGTGCCAATTTAAATCTCCCTTTTTTTGTGGGGAGATTGCACCAAAACTCAGGCCCAGTGTATTACACTACACAATGTAAGTGGCAGAATGTGTCTGGAAGATACACGACAAACTAACAGAACTGAAGTAGATCCACTTTGTGACAATTTAAATCTCCCTTTCTTTGGGGGGAGACTGCACCAAAACTCAGGCCCAGTGTATAACACTACACAATGTAAGTGGCAGAACGTGGCTGGAAGATATACGACAAACTAACAGAACTGACGTAGATCCACTTTGTGACTATTTGAATCTCCCTTTTTTGGGGGAGAGACTGCACCAAAACTCAGGCACAGAATATAACACTACACAATGTAAGTGGCAGAACGTGGCTGGAAGATATACGACAAACTAACAGAACTGACGTAGATCCACTTCGTGACAATTTAAATCTCCCTTTCTTTGGGGGGAGACTGCACCAAAACTCAGGCCCAGTGTATAACACTACACAATGTAAGTGGCAGAACGTAGCTGGAAGATATACGACAAATTAACAGAACTGACGTAGATCCACTTTGTGACTATTTGAATCTCCCTCATTTGGGGGGGGAGACTGCACCAAAACTCAGGCACAGTATATAACACTACACAATGTAAGTGGCAGAACGTGGCTGGAAGATATACGACAAATTAACAGAACTGACGTAGATCCACTTAGTGACAATTTAAATCTCCCTTTTTTGGGGGGGAGACTGTACCAAAACTCAGGCACAGTGTATAACACTAAACAATGTAAGTGGCAGAACGTGGCTGGAAGATATACGACAAATTAACAGAACTGACGTAGATCCACTTTGTGACAATTTAAATCTCCCTTTTGTTGGGGGGAGACTGAACCAAAACTCGGGCCCAGTGTATAACACTACACAATGTAAGTGGCAGAACGTGGCTGGCTGATTTACGACAAACTAACAGAACTGACGTAGATCCAATTAGTGACAATTTAAATCTCCCTTTTTTGGGGGGGAGACTGCACCAAAACTCAGGCCCAGTGTATAACACTACACAATGTAATGGCAGAACGTGGCTGGAAGATATACGGCAAACTAACAGAACTGACATAGATCCACTTTGTGACAATATAAATCTCCCTTTTTTGGGGGGAGAATGCACCAAAACTCAGGCCCAGTGTATAACACTACACAATGTAAGTGGCAGAACGTGGCTGGAAGATATATGAAAAAATACAAGGACTCTAGTACAATTTCAATCTCCCTACAATGATCTCAGGACAAGTATGGCAGCAATAAAAAGGACTGCTGCACAAAAAAGTGTGGACAAATAAACAAGATAACTGTGCAGAAAGGAGCAACAGGATTTTTGCTTTTAAAAAAGCAGTTGGTTTGCACAGCGGCGTGCAAACAGCAATGCAGCTATCAGGGAGCCTTATAAGGCAGCCTAATAAGCTACAGAGCTGATGCACAAAAATATAGCATCCACTGTCCCTGCAAACAAATGGTGGTGTTGGACAGTGGAAATCGCTACAGCAAAGACAGTTTCGGGGTTAATCTTCCCTCCCTAACTATATCCCTTCTTCTGAGGAAGCTGCAGCAACCTCTCCCTATGCTACGATTGGCAGAAATAAGATGGCGGTCGGAGTGCACGCCCCTTTATAGCCCCTGTGACGCCGCAGAAAACAAGCCAATCACTGTCATGCCCTTCTCTAAGATGGTGGGGACCGAGACCTATGTCATCACGCTGCCCACACTCTGCGTCCTCCTTCATTGGCTGAAAAATGGCGCTGGAAGTGTCATACGAAACGCGACTTTGGCGCGAAGATCGCCAACCTCATGGCCGATCCCACACTAGGATCGAGTTGGGTTTCACAAAACCTGACTTTGCCAAAAGTCGGCGATTTTTTTAATTTGTCCGATCCGTTTTGCTCAACCCTATTGAGCATATTAACCCCTTCCCGACCCATGACGCCACGTAGGCGTCATGAAAGTCGGTGCCATTCCGACCCATGACGCCTATGCGGCGTCATGGAAAGATCGCGTCCCTGCAGGCCGGGTGAAAGGGTTAACTCCCATTTCACCCGATCTGCAGGGACAGGGGGAGTGGTAGTTTAGCCCAGGGGGGGTGGCTTCACCCCCTCGTGGCTACGATCGCTCTGATTGGCTGTTGAAAGTGAAACTGCCAATCAGAGCGATTTGTAATATTTCACCCATTATAACGGGTGAAATATTACAATCCAGCCATGGCCGATGCTGAAATATCATCGGCCATGGCTGGAAATACTAGTGTGCCCCCACCCCACCCCTCCGATCGCCCCCCCACCCCCCCGATCTGGCCGGTACACTGCTCCGGCTCCCCTCCGCCCTGTGCTCCGCTCCCCCCCGTGCTCGTGTCCGCTCGCCCCGTGCTCCAATCACCCCCCCGTGCTCCAATCACCCCCCCTGCACTCCGATCCACCCCCCCCCGTGCTCCGTTCCACCCCCCCGTGCTCCGTTCCAGCCCCCCCGTGCTCCGTTCCACGCCCCCCGCGCTCCGTTCCACCCCTCCCGCGCTCCGATTCCCCCCCCCGTGCTCCGATCCCCCCCCCGTGGTCCCCCCCCACCCTATCATACTTACCGATCCAGCCGGGGTCCCGTCCGTCTTCTCCCGGGCGCCGCCATCTTCCAAAATGGCGGGCGCATGCGCAGTGCGCCCGCCGAATCTGCCGGCCGGCAGATTCGTTCCAAAGTGCATTTTGATCACTGAGATAGATTATATCTCAGTGAACAAAATAAAAAAAATAATAAATGACCCCCCCCCTTTGTCACCCCCATAGGTAGGGACAATAAAAAAATAAAGAAATTTTTTTTTTCCCACTAATGTTAGAATAGGGTTAGGGTTAGGGGTAGGGTTAGGGTTAGGGGTAGGGTTAGGGGTAGGGTTAGGGTTAGGGGTAGGGGTAGGGTTAGGGTTAGGGGTAGGGTTAGGGTTAGGGTTAGGGGTAGGGCTAGGGTTAGGGCTAGGGTTAGGGTTAGGGTTAGGAATGTGCACACGTATTCTGGTCCTCTGCGGATTTTTCCGCTGCGGATTTGATAAATCCGCAGTGCTAAACCGCTGCGGATTTATGGCGGATTTACCGCGTTTTTTTCTGCGCATTTCACTGCGGTTTTACAATTGCGATTTTCTATTGGAGCAGTTGTAAAACCGCTGCGGAATCCGCACAAAGAAGTGACATGCTGCGGAATGTAAACCGCTGCGTTTCCGTGCAGTTTTTCCGCAGCATGTGTACAGCGATTTTTGTTTCCCGTAGGTTTACATTGAACTGTACACTCATGGGAAACTGCTGCGGATCCGCAGCGTTTTCCGCAGCGTGTGCACATACCTTTAGAATTAGGCTATGTGCACACGGTGCGGATTTGGCTGCGGATTCGCAGCAGTGTTCCATCAGGTTTACAGTACCATGTAAACATATGAAAAACCAAATCCGCTGTGCCCATGGTGCGGAAAATACCGCGCGGGAACGCTGCGTTGTATTTTCCGCAGCATGTCAATTCTTTGTGCGGATTCCGCAGCGTTTTACACCTGTTCCTCAATAGGAATCCGCAGGTGAAATCCGCACAAAAAACACTGGAAATCCGCGGAAAATCCGCAGGTAAAACGCAGTGCCTTTTACCCGCAGATTTTTCAAAAATGGTGCGGAAATATCTCACACGAATCCGCAACGTGGGCACATAGCCTTAGGGTTAGGGTTGGAATTAGGGTTGTGGTTAGGGTTAGGGGTGTGTTGGGGTTAGGGTTGTGGTTAGGGGTGTGTTGGGGTTAGGGTTGTGATTAGGGTTATGGCTACAGTTGGGATAAGGTTTAGGGGTGTGTTGGAGTTAGAATTGAGGGGTTACCACTGTTTAGGCACATCAGGGGTCTCCAAACGCAACATGGCGCCACCATTGATTCCAGCCAATCTCGTATTCAAAAAGTCAAATGGTGCTCCCTCACTTCCGAGCCCTGAAGTGTGCCCAAACAGTGGTTTACCCCCACATATGGGGTACCAGCATACTCAGGACAAACTGCGCAACAATTACTGGGGTCCAATTTCTCCTGTTACCCTTGTGAAAATAAAAAAATGCTTGCTAAAACATAATTTTTGAGGAAAGAAAAATGATTTTTTATTTTCACGGCTCTGCGTTGTAAACGTCTGTGAAGCACTTGGAGGTTCAAAGTGCTCACCACATATCTAGATAAGTTCCTTGGGGGGTCTAGTTTCTAAAATGGGGTCACTTGTGGGGGGTTTCTACTGTTTAGGCACACCAGGGGCTCTGCAAACGCAACGTGACACCCGCAGACCATTCCATCAAAGTCTGCATTTCAAAAGTGACTACTTCCCTTCTGAGCCCCGACGTGTGCCCAAACAGTGGTTTACCCCCACATATGGGGTATCAGCGTACTCAGGAGAAACTGGACAACAACTTTTGGGGTCCAATTTCTCCTGTAACCCTTGGGAAAATAAAAAATTCTGGGCTAAATAATTATTTTTGAGGAAAGAAAACGTATTTATTATTTTCACGGCTCTGCATTATAAACTTCTATGAAGCACTTGGGGGTTCAAAGTGCTCATCACACATCTAGATAAGTTCCTTTCAGGGTCTAGTTTCCAAAATGGGGTCACTTGTGGGGGGTTTCTACTGTTTAGGCACATCAGGGGCTCTGCAAACGCAACGTGACGCCCGCAGAGCATTCCATCAAAGTCTGCATTTCAAAACGTCACTACTTCAATTCCAAGCCCCGGCATGTGCCCAAACAGTAGTTTACCCCCACATATGGGGTATCACCGTACTCAGGAGAAACTGGACAACAAATATTGGGGTCAAATTTCTCCTGTTACCCTTGGGAAAATTAAAAAATTCTGGGCTAAATAATTATTTTTGAGGAAAGAAAACGTATTTATTATTTTCACGGCTCTGCATTATAAACTTCTATGAAGCACTTGGGGGTTCAAAGTGCTCACCACACATCTAGATAAGTTCCTTTGGGGGTCTAGTTTCCAAAATGGGGTCACTTGTGGGGGGTTTCTACTGTTAAGCCACATCAGGGGCTCTGCAAACGCAACGTGACGCCCACAGAGCATTCCATCAAAGTCTGCATTTCAAAACGTCACTACTTCACTTCCGAGCCCCGGCATGTGCCCAAACAGTGATTTACCCCCACATATGGGGTATCAGCGTACTCAGGAGAAACTGGAAAACAACTTTTGGGGTCAAATTTCTCCTGTTACCCTTGGGAAAATAAAAAATTGCAGGCTAAAAGATCATTTTTGAGAAAATAATTTTTTTTTTTATTTTCATGGCTCTGCGTTATAAACTTCTGTGAAGCACTTGGGGGTTCAAAGTCCTCACCACACATCTAGATTAGTTCCTTTGGGGGTCTAGTTTCTAAAATGGTGTCATTTCTGGGGGATCTCCAATGTTTAGGCACACAGGGGCTCTCCAAACGTGACATGGTGTCCGCTAATGATTGGAGCTAATTTTCCATTTAAAAAGCCAAATGGCGTGCCATCCCTTCCGAGCCCTGCCGTGCGCCCAAACAGTGGTTTACCCCCACATATGGGGTATCAGCGTACTCAGGACAAACTGGACAACAATATTTGGGGTCCAATTTCTCCTATTATCCTTGGCAAAATAGGAAATTCCAGGCTAAAAAATCATTTTTGAGGAAAGAAAAATTATTTTTTATTTTCATGGCTCTGCGTTATAAACTTCTGTGAAGCACCTGGGGGTTTAAAGTGCTCAATATGCATCTAGATAAGTTCCTTGGGGGGTCTAGTTTCCAAAATGGGGTCACTTGTGCGGGAGCTCCAATGTTTAGGCACACAGGGGCTCTCCAAACGCGACATGGTGTCCGCTAACAATTGGAGCTAATTTTCCATTCAAAAAGTCAAATGGCGCGCCTTCTCTTCCGAGCCCTGCCGAGTGCCCAAACAGTGGTTTACCCCCACATATGAGGTATCGGCGTACTCGGGAGAAATTGCCCAACAAATTTTATGATCCATTTTATCCTACTGCCCATGTGAAAATGAAAAAATTGAGGCGAAAAGAATTTTTTTGTGAAAAAAAATTACTTTTTCATTTTTACAGATCAATTTGTGAAGCACCTGAGGGTTTAAAGTGCTCACTAGGCATCTAAATTAGTTCCTTGGGGGGTCTAGTTTCCAAAATGGGGTCACTTGTGGGGGAGCGCCAATGTTTAGGCACACAGGAGCTATCCAAACGCGACATGGTGTCCGCTAACGATGGAAATAATTTTTCATTCAAAAAGTCAAATGGCGCTCCTTTCCTTCCGAGCCTTACCATGTGCCCAAACAGTGGTTTACCCCCACATGTGAGGTATTGGTGTACTCAGGAGAAATTGCCCAACACATTTTAGGATCCATTTTATCCTGTTGCCCATGTGAAAATGAAAAAATTGAGGCTAAAAGAATTTTTTTGTGAAAAAAAAGTACTTTTTCATTTTTACGGATCAATTTGTGAAGCAGCTGGGGGTTTAAAGTGCTCACTATGCATCTAGATAAGTTCCTTGGGGCGTCTAGTTTCCAAAATGGGGTCACTTGTGGGGGAGCTCCAATTTTTAGGCAAACGGGGGCTCTCCAAACGTGACATGGTGTCCGCTAAAGAGTGGAGCCAATTTTTGATTCAAAAAGTCAAATGGCGCTCCTTCCCTTCCAAGCCCTGCCGTGCGCCCAAACAGTGGTTTACCCCCACATATGAGGTATCAGCGTACTCAGGACAAATTGGACAACAACTTTCGTGGTTCAGTTTCTCCTTTTACCATTGGGAAAATAAAAAAATTGTTGCTAAAAGATAATTTTTGTGACTAAAAAGTTAAATGTTCATTTTTTCCTTCCATGTTGCTTCTGCTGCTGTGAAGCACCTGAAGGGTTAATAAACTTCTTGAATGTGGTTTTGAGTACCTTGAGGGGTGCAGTTTTTAGAATGGTGTCACTTTTGGGTATTTTCAGCCATATAGACCCCTCAAACTGACTTCAAATGTGAGGTGGTCCCTAAAAAAAATGGTTTTGTAAATTTCGTTGTAAAAATGACAAATCGCTGGTCGAATTTTAACCCTTATAACTTCCTAACAAAAAAAAATTTTGTTTCCAAAATTGTGCTGATGTAAAGTAAACATGTGGGAAATGTTATTTATTAACTATTTTGTGTCATATATCTCTCTGGTTTAACAGAATAAAAATTCAAAATGTGAAAATTGCGAAATTTTCAAAATTTTCGCCAAATTTCCGTGTTTATCACAAATAAATGCAGAATTTATTGACCTAAATTTACCACTAACATGAAGCCCAATATGTCACGAAAAAACAATCTCAGAACCGCTAGGATCCGTTGAAGCGTTCCTGAGTTATTACCTCATAAAGGGACACTGGTCAGAATTGCAAAAAACGGCAAGGTCTTTAAGGTCAAAATAGGCTGGGTCTTGAAGGGGTTAATACATTTATGTTCAAAAATGTTCAAGTGCAGACCCAAAAAACAACATCAGGCTACCAGATACATGCTTAAAGAGACCATGAGAAGGGCAACACAATAAAAAAATTATAATAACAGAATACATAGAGATTGAGAGCAGAAATGTGACCATTGCACAATGGACAAAGATTTCCCAAAATTACCCCAAGGGGTCTAGATCATACATACTGAAAGAGATTGTGATGGGGACCTCACAAAACATTTTGCAGTTATTACAATAGGTAGAGATCAGGAGTACAAGTTTCACCATTGCACAATGTGCATAGTTTTCCAAAAATTACTCAAAGTGTCTCTATCATACATGCTGAAAGAGGCCGTGATGGGGACCTCACAATACATTTTGCAGTTATTAGAATAGGTAGAAATAGGGAGTACAAGTTTCACCATTGCACAATGTGCAAAGTTTTCTAAAAATTACCCAAGTGGTCTGTATCATGCATGCTGAAAGAGACCATGATGGGGACTTAACAATACATTTTGCAGTTATTAGAATAGCTGGAGAAAGGGAGTACAAGTTTCACAATTGCACAATGTGCAAAGTTTTGCAAATATTATCCCAAGTGGGCTGTATCATACACGATGAAAGAGACCATGATGGTTGGTGACCTCACAATACATTTTGCAAAGGTTTCAAAAAACTAGCCAAGGGGTCTCTCTCAGACCAGTTGAAAGACACCATGATGGGGACATCATAAGACAAAGTGGGGCCCTAGACAAAAATTTAAAGTGGGCCCCAAATGATAACATTGCACTGTGGCCCCCATATTTAGGGGCCCTATATCGGCCAATGGGTCTACCACTATTAGCTGTAAGCAGGGTCACTGCTGGCACTTTGAAAAGCAGCTTTTGGCCATGTTCATAGGCAGAATTTTTGCAGCTTTTTCTTCTGCAAATAATAAGTTTACAGCAGTTTACAACACAAGCAAAAACTGAGATTTTCAGAAATCTCCTGCACACCCTTTTATTTTCCGTTGACTGAATTTCACAACTGCGTCTCTCCAGACCGCAGTATGTCAATTTATCTTGCGCAGACACGAGTCTCCGCAAGAGAAATCTCACCCCTGCAATGTATAGGACGCAGGGATTCCACATGGTTCAATGAACACACGCGGAATCACCTGTGTTCAAAAGATGGCAGCACTTTGGATGCAGCACATGTCCGCTGCATCCAAAGGGCTGCCATTTTACGGATCCTCTGCACATACCCTAAAAAATGGGTGTTTTGAAAGCAGTGTTTTTACTGCCAAGAGAGCAGGCTTTGGCTGCAAAAAAAAAAAATGCACCAAAAACGCTGATTCCTATGCACAGCTGTACTATATATGTGTATGGTTTATCCTTACTATTTCACATGGGAATTCATTTATTTCTATATAATAAATGCCCTGATTAAGCAGACAATATTCCTGTCTTGTGTCATCCAGACAGTAGTGACAGGACATCGCCCTATCAGATTACAAGCAATGATTTAGTGACTGGTCAGAACCCATGCTGATCCCTGCTGTATGTGACTGTGAAACCTGATCCTACAGCAAACAGCACAGAGCTCCTGACCACATGAGTAAATCACTGCACTGAGGGGGTCTCAAGGGGGGTTTGTGAGACACATTCTGGGAATGCTGCTTCACTGCTGTACACCTTCTGGGCACTTCATACAGGGGCTGCAGAGGCAGGGGGCCCCCTTTCTAGGTGGGGGCCCCAGGCGGCTGCCTGGTCTGCCTGTGCCAAACGCTGGCCCTGGTTATTACAAGAGGTAGAGATAGAGAGTACAAGTTTCACCATTGTACAAAACAATACCCACGTGGGGTAACACAAGTACTTGTTGCAGAAGCAGGAGGATGAGGAGGAGTTGGTTTTAGATAGTAAGACATGGATGTTAAGACAATTTAAAAAAAAAAACATTTGGCCTGCATTTACATAACATTGCTGTCATCCATAGGGCTTACAAAGTCGTTGGAAATCCAGCAGTTGTTCAATTTTAGAAGAGTCAGCCTGTCTGCATTTTCCGTTGACAGCCGTGTGCGCCTATCCATTATGATTGCACATGCCGAACTAAAACTCACTCAGACAGCACCCTAGTGCCAGGGCATGACAGCACCTCCAAAGCATACAAGGAGAGGTCGGGCTAAGTATGCAGCTTAGACAACCAATATTTAAATGGCACTGAAAAATCAGGAATGACGCTGGTATGGACATTTAAGTAGTCCTTCACCATATTGGTCAACTTCTCCTTCCTCATCATAGTTACACCCACAGATAGACTTTGCTGATGGAACGGACTCATGAAAATGGCCCAGTTGGTGGACATTTCCCCCCCTGAGTTGCATCTGGCGTTTATGGCCTACCCTGTAATCCTTGTGGGCGAAAAGAGCTGGCACCTCTGCCACCAGCGTTGTCTGAGGCTAATTTTTTGATGTTCTTTATTAGGTATCACAACATGTTCACACTCCAGGCCAGAAGGGGGAGCTCTGATGCAGCTTGTGGGTGGCTCCCCTCTATATATATATTCTGGTCTGGAGGGAAAGTCAGTGAGTTCCTGTCAGAGAGACAGAGGAGAAGGGAGCAGAGGAGCCGCACAGCCACAAGAAGTGCTGCAGCTCCTAGAAAGAGAGAAAGAGAAAGCCAAACGGATTGTAGAGAGCGTGTAGGAGAAGTGAAGCACAGGTGAGTGAGAACTGGGGAGAATAGCTGCGACTGGGCTACCTCACTACAGAGCGCAAACACCGGTAGCCGGAAGACCGAGCTTGTGAGGGACTCCACGGCTCACAGCAAAAACCGACAGGACAGCTGGATTACAAGTCACCTGTCCACCCTGACTCCTGGAGACACAGTGGCACGCAGAGCCTGGGTCATGATAGAGACCTTATAAAAAGGCTCAAGCCACCTGTCATACGGGTTAGTGTCCTACCTACAAGGAGGACAGAGAGCATACATAAGGACCATGTCAGAGGCCTAGGGCAGCAAGGAACTTCACCACAGCACTAGAGGGAAGGCTTCTAACTCCACCTTGTAAATGGTACTCCCAACTCACTTCCAAGCCAGCCAGACCCTACCTGTACCTGTGATCTGGTGCCCTGGACTGTGGCTGCCTGAATTCATCAATAAACCAGGTAAAAAGACTGCAAACCTGTGTCCTCCGTTTCTTGCTACACTACCCACCATCTTTATCTATACCCTGGGAGCCCTGGTGACCCAGCTTCACCTGTGGGAAACTATATCATCTTAGCTGCCATAACATCACTCCAGTGGACCCCTTTAAGCAGCGTCGGTCACCTTTGACCGAGAACCGCAGGTGGCATCACTAACACAAACTTTATTCCAAACCCCTTTAAGGACATTGTTTTTACTTGGGCACCCAGGGCCATGGACCGGGTTGCCGCTACCATGACATTCCCTTTAAGTACCAGACTCAGTACCGAGTACCCCACAGCCCTGGTGGGCGTTCCACAACCGCTGGTTGTGGGCAGGAGGCATCAGCTCTTGCTTCATGGTCAGCAGATTGGGAAGGCCGCAACACAGGGGAAGGGGTAGCGGTTTCACCCTCAGACACAGATTTGGTACCCAGGCGATCCGCCCACCTACTGGGGTGATTGGCTGCCATGTGCTTTTGCATGCTGGTGGTGTTCAGGTTGGCAGTGTTCTTGCCTCTTCTTAGCTTGGTTTAGCAAATTATGCAAATTACAGTTGTTTTATCTGAATGTATTTCAGGAAAAAGCTGCTATACAGGGGAACAACACACCCTTGGCCTTTTATCTAGCTGAGTGAGGGGGCTCTGTGGAACAGTTGACCGAGTTCTACCTTTGCGCAAACCACCTCTTCTTGCCTGTTTTCTTGCTATGGATCCATCGCTCTCTGCAATGCTGTGCTCGCTAGACATGCCACCATACTTGGTTGGATCAGTGGACTCATCATCAACCATGTCATCTTCCAATTCCTCAATCTGATCCTCCTTCTGAGCTGCGATTTGAGGTTGACCTGATGGCAACTGTGCCTCATGATAATCCTCCACCTCTTCAGACATCAATTGACCTTCCCCTTTTTTGGAGGAGAGAGCGTCAGCAGACGCTCCCTCCCATCATTCCCCGCTCTGCCTCTGACATGCTCGCACTCACTGTGTACACGAGGAGAGGTGAGGAGTGTTTTTTTTTTCTTAACTATAACAGTGAGTACTGGACTGTGGGGCCATTCTATGGGGGGAGATATGAGCTGTGCTATATACAACGCGGGCTGTGCTATATATTGTGTGGACTGTGCTATGTACAACGCGAGCTGTGCTACAGTATATACAATGCGGGCTGTGCTATATTCAACATACAACACGGGCTGTGATATAAATAACGCGGGTTGTGCTATATACAATGTGAGCTGTGCTATATACAACGTGGGCTGTGATATATACAACGTGGGCTGTGCAATATACAACGCAGGCTGTGCTGTATACTACATGGGCTGTGCTGTATACTATGCAGACTATGTTATATACTATGCGAGCTGTACTGTATACTATGCGGGCTGTGCTGTATACGATGTTGTCTGTGCTGTATACTTTGCGGGCTGTGCTGTATACTATGAGGCTGGGCTGTATACTATGCAGTCTGCGTACTATGTGGGCTGTGCTATATACTATGCGGGATGTGCTATATACTATGCTGGCTGTGCTATATACTATGCAGGCTGTGCTGTATACTATGCGGGCTGTGCTATATACTATGCGGGCTGTGTTGTATACTATGCGGGCTGTGCTATATACTATGTCGCTAACAGCAGGGCGCGGGAGCGCCACTTACCAGACCATATCTGTCAGGTCCCTCACACAGGGTAGCAGTTCTCTATTGTCTACACACCAGTACGAACCTATATAGCATTATTCATACCTTTGATAAAGGAGTTGCTATATATTCCCATTACTTGCATACTAAGCGATATATGAATAAGACTCGAGAGAGTTGAAACGTCAATTTCTCTACCTTGATCGCTTATATACTTGTTCTTTGCTTCCATGTTTAATAAAATTTACCCTGATTTTTGCATACTTAACCATTAGAGTGTGAGGTGTCTTCTAATTTAATTGATTGACTGGACTTACATAGTCCGTGGCACCAGCACCTCGTTCTAAATTGACTGAGTGCACACCATTGTAGGCTATTTACTATAAACTATGCTGGCTGATTTGTATACTATGCAGTCTGCGTACTATGTGGGCTGTGCTATATACTATGCGGGATGTGCTATATACTATGCTGGCTGTGCTATATACTATGCAGGCTGTGCTGTATACTATGTGGGCTGTGCTATATACTATGCGGGCTGTGTTGTATACTATGCGGGCTGTGCTATACAGTGGGGCAAAAAAGTATTTAGTCAGTCAGCAATAGTGCAAGTTCCACCACTTAAAAAGATGAGAGGCGTCTGTAATTTACATCATAGGTAGACCTCAACTATGGGAGACAAACTGAGAAAAAAAATCCAGAAAATCACATTGTCTGTTTTTTTAACACTTTATTTGCATATTATGGTGGAAAATAAGTATTTGGTCAGAAACAAACAATCAAGATTTCTGGCTCTCACAGACCTGTAACTTCTTCTTCAAGAGTCTCCTCATTCCTCCACTCATTACCTGTAGTAATGGCACCTGTGAGGGGGGCTGCATTATTTTCTATGGGGGGTTACATTATACTCTGTGGGGTGGCTGCATTATACTATATGTGGGCAGCATTATACTGTATCGAGGACTATGGGGAATACATTATACTATATGAAGAACTATGGGGTGCATTACACTATGGGAAGTGAATTGTACTACATGGATAACTATGGCCGTGCATTATACTATATGGAGCACTATGAAGAGTGCATTATACTATGTAGAGGGCTGAGCAGTGTATTTTAATATATGGAGGACTATGAGGAGTGTATTATACTATGTGGAGGACTATGGGAAGTGTATAATACTATATGGAGAACTGGGGAGTGTATTTTACTATATGGAGGACTATGGGGCATATTATGTTATATGGAGGACTATGGGTTGTGCATTTAACAATATGGAGGACTGTGGTGCACATTATAATACATGGAGGACTATAGGGTGTATTATACTAAACAAGCAAAATGCTGCCTATTTATCGAGTGATTGGATTGTTTATGCCGGAACAGAAATAATTGTTCTCAGCAGCACATCGCCAGTGTAAACTGTAGATGTGCTGCTGATAACATGATACTGTAAGGTAATCTGTTAGTAATCTATTAGTGATCATTTTGTCCCCATCATTCTTTCTCAAGCGGTGGAGAGAGGCCGGGAAACAAGCGTTGAACGATTTCAATATTGTCAAAGACACACTGGTTTAGTGACCTGAGATCAGCGCATGTAAATACAACGAAATGCTTCTGTGTGATGTGCAATATGTTAGCATTTGGGGCCCCATTTTAAACTTTGCCTAGGGCCCCACTTTGCCTAAAACCAGCCCTGCCTGCTGGGTGGCTAATAATGAGGGCAATCAGGCCAGTTTATCAGGCCCCGAGGCTCTGGGGGGCCCCTGGCCAGATTGCCCTCATGTGCGGCGAGCAGGGAGCAATCCCTGCAGATTCGCAGCCTGCAAGAGAAAAAGGCAGCGGAGCGAAGCTGCAGGGAATGGATCCCCTTGAAAAAGCAGGGTTTTACACCCGCGAAACGCGCGTCGGGGGCACTCACGCCCGGTCCTGGACTCCCCATCGTGTGCTTACAGGTGAGCACCCTCATAACCTCAGGATGATGTAATGTTAGACCATGGGTTACTGTTAGGTTTATGGGTGCGGGCAGGCTGCCTTGATGTGATCTATTTATAGCATATAACACTTTGTCTGGGACGTGGCAGCTACCCAGCTTAGTATTCGGTGTGGAGTCCTTGGTGCTCTCATGTGTTGTTCCTGCATTTAGTATGTACTTTTTGTTTATTATTATATTTATAGTGTGTTAATAAATTTTCTATTTTTTATATACCTGTCTGCTCTTGTGTCCTCCATATTTACAAATACTATGCAGGCTGTGCTGTATACTTTGCGGGCTGTGCTATATACTATGCGGGCTGTGTTGTATACTATGCGGGCTGTGCTATACAGTGGGGCAAATTTAGTCAGTCAGCAATAGTGCAAGTTCCACCACTTAAAAAGATGAGAAGCGTCTGTAATTTACATCATAGGTAGACCTCAACTATGGGAGACAAACTGAGAAAAAAAAATCCAGAAAATCACATTGTCTGTTTTTTTAACAATTTATTTGCATATTATGGTGGAAAATAAGTATTTGGTCAGAAACAAAATTTCATCTCAATACTATGTAATATATCCTTTGTTGGCAATGACAGAGGTCAAACGTTTTCTGTAAGTCTTCACAAGGTTGCCACACACTGTTGTTGGTATGTTGGCCCATTCCTCCATGCAGATCTCCTCTAGAGCAGTGATGTTTTTGGCTTTTCGCTTGGCAACACGGACTTTCAACTCCCTCCAAAGGTTTTCTATAGGGTTGAGATCTGGAGACTGGCCAGGCCACTCCAGGACCTTGAAATGCTTCTTACGAAGCCACTCCTTCGTTGCCCTGGTGGTGTGCTTTGGATCATTGTCATGTTGAAAGACCCAGCCACGTTTCATCTTCAATGCCCTTGCTGATGGAAGGAGGTTTGCACTCAAAATCTCACGATACATGGCCCCATTCATTCTTTCATGTACCCGGATCAGTCGTCCTGGCCCCTTTGCAGAGAAACAGCCCCAAAGCATGATGTTTCCACCACCATGCTTTACAGTAGGTATGGTGTTTGATGGATGCAACTCAGTATTCTTTTTCCTCCAAACACGACAAGTTGTGTTTCTACCAAACAGTTCCAGTTTGGTTTCATCAGACCATAGGACATTCTCCCAAAACTCCTCTGGATCATCCAAATGCTCTCTAGCAAACTTCAGACGGGCCCGGACATGTACTGGCTTAAGCAGTGGGACACGTCTGGCACTGCAGGATCTGAGTCCATGGTGGCGTAGTGTGCTACTTATGGTATGCCTTGTTACATTGGTCCCAGCTCCCTGCAGTTTATTCACTAGGTCCCCCCCGCGTGGTTCTGGGATTTTTGCTCACCGTTCTTGTGATCATTCTGACCCCACGGGGTGGGATTTTGCGTGGAGCCCCAGATCGAGGGAGATTATCAGTGGTCTTGTATGTCTTCCATTTTCTAATTATTGCTCCCACTGTTGATTTCTTCACTCCAAGCTGGTTGGCTATTGCAGATTCAGTCTTCCCAGCCTGGTGCAGGGCTACAATTTTGTTTCTGGTGTCCTTTGACAGCTCTTTGGTCTTCACCATAGTGGAGTTTGGAGTCAGACTGTTTGAGGGTGTGCAAAGGTGTCTTTTTATACTGATAACAAGTTTAAACAGGTGCCATTACTACAAGTAATGAGTGGAGGAAAGAGGAGACTCTTAAAGAAGAAGTTACAGGTCTATGAGAGCCAGAAATCTTGATTGTTTGTTTCTGACCAAATACTTATTTTCCACCATAATATGCAAATAAATTGTTAAAAAAAACAGACAATGTCATTTTCTGGATTTTTTTTCTCAGTTTGTCTCCCATAGTTGAGGTCTACCTATGATGTAAATTACAGACGCCTCTCATCTTTTTAAGTGGTGGAACTTGCACTATTGCTTACTGACTAAATACTTTTTTGCCCCACTGTATATTATGTCGCTAACAGCAGGGCGCGGGAGCGCCGCTTACCAGACCATATCTTTCAGGTCCCTCACACAGGGCAGCAGTTCTCTATTATCTACACACCAGTACGAACCTATATAGCATTATTCATACCTTTGATAAAGGAGTTGCTATATATTCCCATTGCTTGCATACTAAGCGATATATGAATAAGACTCGAGAGAGTTGAAACGTCAATTTCTCTACCTTGATCGCTTGTATACTTGTTCTTTGCTTCCATGTTTAATAAAATTTACCCTGATTTTTGCATACTTAACCATTAGAGTGTGAGGTGTCTTCTAATTTAATTGATTGACTGGACTTTCATAGTCCGTGGCACCAGCACCTCATTCTAAATTGACTGAGTGCACACCATTGTACGCTATTTACTATATACTATGCCGGCTGATTTGTATACTATGCAAGCTGTGCTGTATACTATGCGGGCCGTATTATATACTATGCGGGTTGTGCTATATACTATGCGGGCTGTGTTATATACTATGCGGGGTGTACTATATTCTATGGGGGAGGCTGTGTTATATACTATGTGGCTGTGTTATATACTATTGGGGTATATTATTTTATATGGCAGAGGCTGTGATATATACTATGGGGCTTACATTATATTCTATGTGGGAGGCTGTCTTATATATGGGGGGCTGCATTATATTCTATGGGGAGGCCACATTATATACTATGGGGAGGTGGGCTGTATTATATTCTATGGCAGGCAACATTATATTCTATGGGGGGCTGTATTAGATTTTATGAGGGAGGATTGCATCATACTCTTTGATGGGGCTACATTATATTCTGTGGGGAGGTGGGCTGTATTATATTCTATTCGGGGCTACATTATATTCTATGGGGGGCTGTATTATATTTATATTCTATGAGGGGTGATTGCATCATACTCTATGAGGGGGGCTGCATTATTTTCTATGGGGGGTTACATTATACTCTGTGGGGTGGCTGCATTATACTATATGTGGGCTGCATTATACTGTATCGAGGACTATGGGGAATACATTATACTATATGAAGAACTATGGGGTGCATTACACTATGGGAAGTGAATTGTACTACATGGATAACTATGGCCGTGCATTATACTATATGGAGCACTATGAAGAGTGCATTATACTATGTAGAGGGCTGAGCAGTGTATTTTAATATATGGAGGACTATGAGGAGTGTATTATACTATGTGGAGGACTATGGGAAGTGTATAATACTATATGGAGAACTGGGGAGTGTATTTTACTATATGGAGGACTATGGGGCATATTATGTTATATGGAGGACTATGGGTTGTGCATTTAACAATATGGAGGACTGTGGTGCACATTATAATACATGGAGGACTATAGGGTGTATTATACTAAACAAGCAAAATGCTGCCTATTTATCGAGTGATTGGATTGTTTATGCCGGAACAGAAATAATTGTTCTCAGCAGCACATCGCCAGTGTAAACTGTAGATGTGCTGCTGATAACATGATACTGTAAGGTAATCTGTTAGTAATCTATTAGTGATCATTTTGTCCCCATCATTCTTTCTCAAGCGGTGGAGAGAGGCCGGGAAACAAGCGTTGAACGATTTCAATATTGTCAAAGACACACTGGTTTAGTGACCTGAGATCAGCGCATGTAAATACAACGAAATGCTTCTGTGTGATGTGCAATATGTTAGCATTTGGGGCCCCATTTTAAACTTTGCCTAGGGCCCCACTTTGCCTAAAACCAGCCCTGCCTGCTGGGTGGCTAATAATGAGGGCAATCAGGCCAGTTTATCAGGCCCCGAGGCTCTGGGGGGCCCCTGGCCAGATTGCCCTCATGTGCGGCGAGCAGGGAGCAATCCCTGCAGATTCGCAGCCTGCAAGAGAAAAAGGCAGCGGAGCGAAGCTGCAGGGAATGGATCATCCTGCTTCCTACCAGCGCTTCCGGTCACACAGCCGTGGCTGTGCGAGACAGGAAGCTGCCGGCGATGGTGGGGCTTCAGGATACCGTGCATAGAGGTGAGGTGTGAGTGTGTGTGTACAGAGAGATGAATGGTGCTGTGTGTGTCTGTGTGTGTGTAGGTGGAGGAGAGGGCAATGATGGGGCAGAAGGCAATGATTGGGTTGACAGAGAGGGCAATGATGGGGGTGATGGAACCGAAGGCAATGATTGGGTTGACAGAGAGGGCAATGATAGGGGTGGTGGGGGAGGAGGAAATTATGGAGCTGGTGGAAAGGACAATTATGGGGGTGTTGGGGAGGAGGCAATGATGGAGGTAGTGGAATGAACAATAATGGGGTGGTGGGGAGAAAGCAATAATGGAGGTGGTGAAGAGGGAAATCATGGTGGTGGGGGAGAGGGCAGTAATGAGATGCAGGGGATTTATAATGGATTTAAAAACAGGGGGAGGTTGGGGAAGACATTATTATCAATTATTATGTCTAACACAGTCCCTTAGTATAAAGTGTACTCACTCATGTATAGTGCAGTCCCTTAGCTTTGTCGCCTTAGAAGGAGGGGGGGCGCAGACACATTTCCTGCACAGGGGCCCAAGCTGTCTGTGTCCACCCCTGATACTGACAATATATAAACTACCAATAATGTTAATTTGATGCCCATACAATTTTTACCAGTCTTTGTGAAAGGGTATTCAAACAACATTGATCTACTAATTAGATCATCAATCAGTGCTCATTATGAGCAAAAATCTGTGAGTGTAAACAGTTTTTTTTCTCACCTGAAGCAGATAGAAAACTTGCAAATGAGCCACTTTGAGGGCTTTCTGATGTCCATGACGACCCAGTGTGTGGAGCTATGGTTTCCAATTCATCAAATGCCTCCTGAATACCAGTACTGAATTCTGAGGTCTGACATCTTCTATCAATCTCATCCACACTGTTAGACACTAAAAAGGATGGAGAATTGATATTAGACATGTAAACTGTATATAGCGTGACCTACAGTACGCATCAAAGAATAAATGTTGGAATCTTGCCAGGTTACCTATATCATTTCACAGTACTGACAAGAGCATGCTATGAAAAAACATTATCTCAAATTTTTAACATTTTTTCCAGTATTATAAAACATACCTGGTAGTGTATTATTATTATTATTATTATTATTATTATTATTATATGGAAGTGTATATGTATTTCTTTGTCAGGTTTGTGGGCTTTTTTTTGTTTGGGCTTTTTATTGGGAGCTGTTTTTTTTTATTAATGTTGTTTTAGATATGTTTTCAAAATAGGTAGTCATATGAGAACATAAGGAAAAATAGGAAAAATAATATTTATGATCATTATTTGAATAGTATCCTAAATATTTGATCAGTTAGTCCCTCTGCGGGTTTATCTCTAATTGTCACTTCTCTGTGACCATTAAATGGAGACTAACTGCTAGGATGTCTCCCATACACCACACACACAAGAAATGGGTGCCTTCTTTTCTTTCTCTGAAGCATACATATAGAATTAGCAGGGAAGATATTAGACAGTATTGTTGAGCATTGTAGCTGTGAATACAGTACTGAGGTGAAGTAAACAGTTGTTTTAAGCTGCAGCTTGACCTGTATGTGTCTACCATGGCGTCCAGCATCTCTGGACTTTCCCTTCACACACATCTGGGATGTCACTGGTGGGCAATTGCCAGCAGCGGGTCTTAATGATTTGTGTTGTCAAATTCATTCAATGTGGCAGACCATTCCAAGACATCCTATAATAATCTCATTGACAGCATGCTTGATACTTGATACTTAATAATGATGTTTTAAAAAAAGTTTCCATTTTTCATAATTTCCACATCACTAACAAGTCATTAATAAGTCCTGTGATTTTAATAATTTCATGACTTCACTGTATTGGTGTTGCAATTTAAAAATTGAGGAGTTTCTAAATTCTTTTTTTTTTTTTTTTTTTTTTTTTTTTAAATTTCACATGATATTTTAGTACATTACAAAGGGTAAGTGAGGCATGGCACTGTACATAAGCACCAGAAATCCAACCATTCCAATACAGAAGTCAGCGATTGACTGCAGCATTATAATGGTTAAACAGCAAGGATCAGAGATACGTCTAGTCACTGTTACTGCAGTCAGATGATGGCTGCGTCACAAAATTGGCATCTGTGGGTTTCCTGGGTCTGCTCCATAAACTTCCTGCACCCATATGATATACATTTGTGTTATATGGTTGTAAAGGAGTTGATCTGCTGGAGAAATGAAGCATTTACACACTTTCTAAATCAATACATCCAGTTTATTTAATAGGTTATGAACATTGCAGCCCCTTTATTAACTCATAATCCCCAAATGGGGTATGTGAGAATGAATTTTCCAAACTAGAGTCATAATTTATGTAAACCTTTCAGGCACAAGTAGACCTGGCAACATGATTTATCAGGTCAGTGTAAACATGATGATACCAAAATTGTATAAATTGTTATATTAATGACTAGATGGTGGCCCGATTCTAACGCATCGGGTATTCTAGAATATGCATGCCAACGTAGTATATTGCCCAGCCATGTAGTATATTGCCCAACCACATAGTATATTGCCCAACCACGTAGTATATTGCCCAGCCACGTAGTATATTGCCCAGCCACGTAGTATATTGCCCAGCCACGCAGTATATTGCCCAGCCACGCAGTATATTGCCCAGCCACGCAGTATATTGCCCAGTCACGTAGTATATTGCCCAGTCACGTAGTATATTGCCCAGTGACGTAGTATATTGCCCAGCCACG
Organism: Ranitomeya imitator; assembly: GCF_032444005.1. Lineage (NCBI taxonomy): Eukaryota > Metazoa > Chordata > Amphibia > Anura > Dendrobatidae > Ranitomeya > Ranitomeya imitator. The sequence continues at coordinate 198,259,787 of NC_091285.1, read as the reverse complement.
CAGTATATTGCCCAGTCACATAGTATATTGCCCAGTGACGTAGTATATTGCCCAGTCACATAGTATATTACCCAGCCACGTAGTATATTGCCCAGTGACGTAGTATATTGCCCAGTCACGGAGTATATTGCCCAGCCACGTAGTATATTGCCCAGTCACGTAGTATATTGCCCAGTGACGTAGTATATTGCCTAGTCACGTAGTATATTGCCCAGTCACCTAGCATATTGCCCAATGACGTAGTATATTGCCCAATGACGTAGTATATTGCCCAGTCATGTAGTATATTGCCCAGCCACGTAGTATATTGCCCAGCCACGTAGTATATTGCCCAGCCACGCAGTATATTGCCCAGCCACGCAGTATATTGCCCAGTCACCTAGCATATTGCCCAATGACGTAGTATATTGCCCAATGACGTAGTATATTGCCCAGTCATGTAGTATATTGCCCAGCCACGTAGTATATTGCCAAGCCACGCAGTATATTGCCCAGCCACGCAGTATATTGCCCAGTCACCTAGCATATTGCCCAATGACGTAGTATATTGCCCAATGACGTAGTATATTGCCCAGTCATGTAGTATATTGCCCAGCCACGTAGTATATTGCCCAACCACGTAGTATATTGCCCAGCCACGTAGTATATTGCCCAGCCACGCAGTATATTGCCCAGCCACGCAGTATATTGCCCAGTCACGCAGTATAATAATAATAATAATAATAATAATTTTTATTTATATAGCGCCAACATATTCCGCAGCGCTTTACAAATTATAGAGGGGACTTGTACATACAATAGACATTACAGCATAACAGAAATACAGTTCAAAACAGATACCAAGAGGAGTGAGGGCCCTGCTCGTAAGCTTACAAACTATGAGGAAAAGGGGAGACACGAGAGGTGGATGGTAACAATTGCTATAGTTATTCGGACCAGCCATAGTGTAAGGCTTGGGTGTTCATGTAAAGCTGCATGAACCAGTTAATTAATTTTTTTTTTTTTTTTTTTTAATATAGGCCACACAGGGATCGTTAGGTTAATGCATTGAGGCGGTAGGCCAGTCTGAACAAATGAGTTTTTAGGGCACGCTTAAAACTGTGGGGATTGGAGTATATTGCCCAGTCACGTAGTATATTGCCCAGTCACGTAGTATATTGCCCAGTCACGCAGTATATTGCCCAGTCACGTAGTATATTGCCCAGTCACGTAGTATATTGCCCAGCCACATAGTATATTGCCCAGCCACACAGTATATTGCCCAGTCACGCAGTATATTGCCCAGTCACGTAGTATATTGCCCAGTCACGCAGTATATTGCCCAGTCACGTAGTATATTGCCCAGTCACGTAGTATATTGCCCAGTCACGTAGTATATTGCCCAGCCACGCAGTATATTGCCCAGTCACGCAGTATATTGCCCAGTCACGTAGTATATTGCCCAGTCACGTAGTATATTGCCCAGCCACATAGTATATTGCCCAGTCACATAGTATATTGCCCAGCCACACAGTATATTGCCCAGTCACGTAGTATATTGCCCAGTCACGTAGTATATTGCCCAGTGACAAAGTATATTGCCCAGCCACGCAGTATATTGCCCAGCCACGCAGTATATTGCCCAGTCACCTAGCATATTGCCCAAAGACGTAGTATATTGCCCAATGATGTAGTATATTGCCCAGTCATGTAGTATATTGCCCAGCCACGTAGTATATTGCCCAACCACGTAGTATATTGCCCAGCCACGTAGTATATTGCCCAGCCACGCAGTATATTGCCCAGCCACGCAGTATATTGCCCAGTCACGCAGTATATTGCCCAGTCACGTAGTATATTGCCCAGTCACGTAGTATATTGCACAGCCACATAGTATATTGCCCAGTCACGTAGTATATTGCCCAGCCACGCAGTATATTGCCCAGTCACGCAGTATATTGCCCAGTCACGTAGTATATTGCCCAGTCACGTAGTATATTGCCCAGCCACATAGTATATTGCCCAGTCACATAGTATATTGCCCAGCCACGCAGTATATTGCCCAGTCACGTAGTATATTGCCCAGTCACGTAGTATATTGCCCAGTGACAAAGTATATTGCCCAGCCACGCAGTATATTGCCCAGTCACATAGTATATTGCCCAGTGACGTAGTATATTGCCCAGTCACATAGTATATTGCCCAGCCACGTAGTATATTGCCCAGTGACGTAGTATATTGCCCAGTCACGGAGTATATTGCCCAGCCACGTAGTATATTGCCCAGTCACGTAGTATATTGCCCAGTGACGTAGTATATTGCCTAGTCACGTAGTATATTGCCCAGTCACCTAGCATATTGCCCAATGACGTAGTATATTGCCCAATGACGTAGTATATTGCCCAGTCATGTAGTATATTGCCCAGCCACGTAGTATATTGCCCAGCCACGTAGTATATTGCCCAGCCACGTAGTATATTGCCCAATGATGTAGTATATTGCCCAGTGACGTAGTATATTGCCCAGTCATGTAGTATATTGCCCAGCCACGTAGTATATTGCCCAGTGACGTAGTATATTGCCCAGTCACGTAGTATATTGCCCAGTGATATAGTATATTGCCCAGTCCCGTAGTATATTGCCCAGCCACGTAGTATATTGCCCAGTGACATTATATATTGCCCAGTGGCATAGTATATTGCCCAGCCAAGTAGTATATTGCCCAGCCACGTAGTATATTGCCCAGTTGCGTAGTATATTGCCTAGTGACGTTGTATATTGCCCAGCCACGTAGTGTATTGCCCAGCCACGTAGTATATTGCACAGTGACGTAGTATACAGCACAGAGCTACGTAGCATACAGCGCAGACACATAGTATACTGCCCAGTCACGTAGTATATTGGCCAGTCATGTAGTATATTGCCCAGCTACGTAGTATATTGCCCAGCCATGTATGTAACAGGTTAAAGAATAAAAAATAAACATATACTCACCCTCCGAGGGCCCCTTGTAGTTCTGTCGCCTGTGTGCTTCTGGTCCCTGGGTTGGTATGAGCGCAGGACCTGTGATGACGTCGCGGTCACATGACCGTGACGGAATGGAAGGTCCTTCTCGCATAGCATCTTTGGAACCGAAACCTGCCACTTGCACTGCCGAGGACAGCACGCATGTCGGAGGGTGAGAATAACCTTTTTTTTTATTATTATTATTATTTTTAACATTAGATCGTTTTATTATAGATGCTGCATACGCAGCATCAATAGTAAAAAGTTGGTCACACAGGGTTAATAGCTGCGTAACCGGAGTGCGTTACACCGCACTCCGGTAACGCTGGCATTAACCCTGTGTGAGGGTTGACTGGATGACTGGAGGGGAGTATGGAGCGGGCACTGACTGCGGGGAGGAAAGAGCGGCCATATTGCCGCTGGACTGTGGCCGTTGCTGATTGGTCTTGGCAATGGTCGTGGGGGTTTGCCACGACCAATCAGCGACTTGGATTCCATGAAAAACAGAGGCCGCGACCAATGAATATCCGTGACAGAAAGACAGACAGAAGGACAGACAGACAGAAAGACGGAAGTGACCCTTAGACAATTATATGGGTTTTTGACATTATATTTTGAGACCCATAACTTTATTTTTTTACATTGAAGCACTTCGAGGTCTACTTTTTGGGGTGTCAATCTGATATTTTTATTGCTATCATTTTTGGGTAGACAGATTGCTTTTTATTGCGAGACGTATTGCGTACAAACCTCATCCCTCATCCACCTTGATCCTAATTTATATATATGAGGTTATCTGACTATATTACCTGAGATGCACATATACTCAGATTGACACATGGATCAAATATTTAATTAATTGTTTTTTTATTCAGTCAGACTTATTTAAGTCACATTTTCATGTTTGACAAAGAGTAAAGAGTTGAGCAAATTTGGAATATTAGTGATCACTCCTGGTAGTATGTATGATTGTACAATGTGTCATAGTGGTACCAAGAAAATATGAGTCAGGCTTTTCCCTTTGTCAGTTTCTATTCTCATATGAGCAGGTCTAAAATTGATGAATTAAGAGAAGGAGGGAATTACCAAAGTTGATGAAAAGCAAACATTATGCACAGCAGCATCTCAAAGAGCTGTGCTACTCTGCTGGGAAAATTCAAGACAAAAGCACTATGTGTCAAGACAGTTCAAAGCATATTGCACCTGTCAAAATGTCTGTCATCTTCTATAGAAGTGTATCATTCTGTGAATCAAAAGGAAAACTCAAGCAAAGTCACTCAAAACAACACACTACTTTGTTTCCTGCCCCAAGTCAACTCCCCCATGTGAACGCCATGTAACACCATGTTAAAGGTTGTCAAAAAGAACCAGACAATAAGAAGGTCTCTTTCATTGTCAAGGACAGTTACAATTTAAAGATGATGCTTAAAGAAGGTTAAATGGGTCAACAAGCAGTAGCGGAACATGTGTGTTTCACAGCGAAAAGCACAAAAAAATAAAACAATGAAGTGTGAATTCTTTAAGAAGTACGGTAAATAGATAGAAAAATACACATACAAATAATCTTGGCATTACTACATGGACTCGGACAACATTTGTCACTGTGTTTTCATCTAAACCATAGCTAAATATTATCCATAAATATATATTGTACATTAATTTATGTTTTATTTTGGCATCAGTATTTATTTGACCTACAAATTGGACTTCATTCAGATGTTCGTGATTTTTCACATAAGCAAGAAAACGATACGATACGATACACTTTATTGATCCCGGGGGGAAATTACGGTATTACAGCAGCAATAAAACGGTGTGAGTTTCATGAGTGTTTTGGATTCAACTTTCATCAGTGTGTGGTCAGTGTTTCAGTTTTTGCCATCAGTGTTTCATGAGGTATTTTCATGAAAAGAATGAAAAGTATAAAAGAATAAATGAATTGCAAATCTTCTATTGATTGCAATGTTCCACGGAGAGCACATGGATTGCACATCTGTGGTTGTGGACCCAAAGACATGTATCAGTAATTTTGAACTGCGACTCTGTACAAAAACAGATGTGTCTGCTATTTTCTGATGGACACACAGACATATGAGTAGCATCATAGACCTTTTTTTTCGATTTTGAAAAATATTGAACCCTCGTAATTAATGTGACCATAGAGTGGCTGCATAAAGACTCTTATATAAGTCAATTCTTGGTAAAGAGTGAAACGTTGAAGAGGCACATAAGTAAACTTTACTATTGGGAAACCTTTCCCTCCAAATATCTGTAAGTCTCATCTACTGAATAAAGCGACCTGAAGGTCAGAGATTCCTTACCACCTAAATAATTTTTCAAAATTTAAAGGGGTTTTACCTTCTCCAAGATCCCTTCCAATATGTAGTAGGTGTAATAATATTAGCAAATACCTCCAATTAGAAATTTAGTATATCTCTGTTTATATGCTATGTCACTTACCCCATGTGCAGGTGCAGCGCCCCAGGGTCCTGGTCGATGCAGTAATGTCATTTTCCTCTAGGGGGGAGTGTTATTACGTTTGGAGGCAAAGAAAGACAACCGAATCCAGGTATCACAAACATGTAACACATTTCATACTCCAGGCCGCCAGGGGGAGCTCTGCTCCTGTTTATTAGGGCACTCCTCAACCTTAGGTAAAACTGGTTGCCTGGAGAGGAAGTTAATTAGTTGCTGGCTGAGCTTCGCTCAGGTAGTTGGTCCCTGACAGGGATGGGATCCTGTCAGAGGTCAAGACAGAAGGACACAGAGCTGTGCCTGCCCTAAGTGCGGCAGCTTCCAGAAAGAGACACTGAAGGAGAACTGTATTGTAGAGAGGGTGAGGAAGTCATAGCAAAGGAGTGGATATCAGAGGAGTTCTGCCCTACACAGGCTGCCTCCTTCTGATGCGTAGGATCCCGGTAGCCGGAACACCGAGGGAGCAACGATCCTTTATGCCTTGCTCCAGAGACCATAAAGGCACAGATGATTGGCCTCGGGGAGACCAAAACATCCAACACCGCGGAGACACCATCACGTGTTTCTCAACACAGTGATTCCAGAACACTGCCCCCATCCCTTATGGGAAATATGCAGATGCATGTAAAGAAGCTGCGGAGACACCATCACGTGTTTCTCGACGCAAGCAGTGAATAGCCAGGCCTTTCCCCGGGAAGGAACAACCACGGGGAGGGCAGCATCCTATGAAGGAAAGCCACCTATGCCAAGCATGGTATCCATCCACAGACAGCTGTTTTGGGGTGTTTGCCCCTCATCAGTGTGGAGTAGGAATCTGGCTATTAGGAGCAGTGCCTAGTAAAAAGGCTATAAAGGCACAGATGATTGGCCTCTGGGAGACCAAAACATCCAACACCGCGGAGACACCATCACGTGTTTCTCAACGCAGTGATTCCAGAACACTGCCCCAATCCCTTATGGGAAATATGCAGATGCATGTAAAGAAGCTGCGGAGACACCATCACGTGTTTCTCGACGCAAGCAGTGAATAGCCAGGCCTTTCCCCGGGAAGGAACAACCACGGGAAGGGCAGCATCCTATGAAGGAAAGCCACCTATGCCAAGCATGGTATCCATCCACAGACAGCTGTTTCAGGGTGTTTGCCCCTCATCAGTGTGGAGTAGGAATCTGGCTATTAGGAGCAGTGCCTAGTAAAAAGGCTATAAAGGCACAGATGATTGGCCTCGGGGAGACCAAAACATCCAACACCACGGAGACACCATCACGTGTTTCTCAACGCAGTGATTCCAGAACACTGCCCCCATCCCTTATGGGAAATATGCAGATGCATGTAAAGAAGCTGCGGAGACACCATCATGTGTTTCTCGACGCAAGCAGTGAATAGCCAGGCCTTTCCCCGGGAAGGAACAACCACGGGAAGGGCAGCATCCTATGAAGGAAAGCCACCTATGCCAAGCATGGTATCCATCCACAGACAGCTGTTTCGGGGTGTTTGCCCCTCATCAGTGTGGAGTAGGAATCTGGCTATTAGGAGCAGTGCCTAGCAAAAAGGCTATAAAGGCACAGATGATTGGCCTCGGGGAGACCAAAACATCCAACACCGCGGAGACACCATCACGTGTTTCTCAACGCAGTGATTCCAGAACACTGCCCCCATCCCTTATGCTCCAGAGACCGGCAGGACAGCTAATTTTACGTTATCTGTCTGCCTCTACACCCATTAGGCAAGGTGGCACCCATTAGAGGCTGGAGCATGATAGAGTCTCTGTAAAATGCCTCAAGCAACGTCATACGGGTTTGTCCTATCCATCTGGGGGACAGAGACAGACATAACATCTGTAACATCTTCAATAGTTGTGAGGACCTTATGAGATGCTTAGCAGTAAGGTCCTACAACACCACGGCACTAGAGGAAGGCTACTGATTTCTACCTGGACAAGGGGACTCTGGATTTGCCTCCAAAAAGGCCGTACTCTACCTGACCTGTGGTCTAGTGCTTTGGAATGCTGAAGCCTTCAGTAAAAGGTAAAGAGACTGCAAACTTGTGTCCTCGTTCTTCACTGTGCCTTTCACCATCCACCATCCACACATTGGGAAGCCCTGGGGATATACTTCATCTTTGGGAAGGTATACCATCTAGCTGCCATAACATCACCCCAGTGGACCCCTTAAAGCAGTGTCGGTCACCCTGACCGAACACCACAGGTGGCATCAGGAACATTATCCCTTTAAAGACCTTTCCCTTTAATACGGACGTCCCAGGGCCACGGACCGGGTCAGCCACCGTGACATCCCCCCGTGAACCGAAGGACCCGGTCCCGAGTACCCCACTGCCCTTGGGGGTGCTCCACAGGTCATTGCAGTAGCTTAGGTATCCATGGTTATGACCACTCATATAGTGATAGTTAGTTAGTTGTTTGTGGTCGCAACCATGGATACTAAAGATATTGCAAGGCCTTGCACATGGGTCACTGACTCTTTGTTATGTTGGTTTCAGATCGGATAACAAAAACCTGGTGACAAATTCTCTATAAGAGTAAATACTCCTTAAATGTGAAGTTAAATGTTAAACTCAAGCCAATACTCCTTTTATGGCTCCTATAGAGGATGATACCTCAAAAAAGGTCAAAAGCACATATTATCGTATCCCTACAGTGAATTCCTCCACAGTACCCCCACACATAGTATCATGACATAACAGTGACCCCAGCAAAGTATGATGGCACCACAGTGTTCCTAGCACAGTATAATATCCCAAAGTCCCCCAAATACAGTACAATGCTCTTGTGACTCGACTGTCTGACTGTACTCAATGAAGCACCAAATGGGTTCTTCAGACTAAAACGGGCACATGAGTTCTCAGCTCTGGACGACTTAAGGGAAAATTAGACAGCACATGGAAGGCGATTTTCTCCGTATACATTGCTCCAATCTGGAGCTCCAGTTGCTTGGAAATGACTTGACTATCTTTTGGTAGGGCTCATCCATCACCTAACTGGATTCTGGAGGTGTCGGACGGAATCTGACACTGACTCCTCACGGCTTATAGCACAAACTTTCCCACCAAACCGAAGCCTCCACTTGCTCTGGATACAATCCAGTAATCCGTGGAGAGGAAATACTTCTGCTAAGCACAAACTATTCTACAGGCTTAAGGCTTTGGAGTTTTTCAGACTTCCCAGGACAAATACCCTTTTCATGACTGAGTTCTAGCTTCTGCTCAGCCTGCCAAACACAGTTGACCTTCATGAATTCTGCATCGGTAGCTGCCTCAACAGTTTAGGAAATGGGTGGTCTTTGGAAGGATAAGGCCAGAAGCTACAGCTTCTTCACATGTTTGAACTGTTTGGTCTGCTCCTAGAAGCTGAGAAGGGAAGATGCTGCAGAAGATTACAGATTCATCTCATTGAAGACCTTTTGGAAAGCCACCATGAATGCCTGAAGGTCCAAGGTGATAGGAGCCCTTTTTTCTAATAGGGTGGTAGAGCCATGCTAGGGTATCTCTTGCCAGGTAGGACATTAAGGGTATGTGCACATGATCAGTAATCTCTGCAGGTTTGACACTATGTATTTATATAGCGTCAAACCCTCAGCGGCCAGATGTTACACCATAGTGGATGGGATTTCAAGAAATTCCATGTCCATTCTGCATTTACAGACACCGGGGGCTCACCCATGGAGACTAACATGCGGCACTTCTTCCCAGCCTGCAGCATGTGAATTTCTCTTACGGAGAAGCTAGTCTCCGCTAGAAAAAATTCACCAATAGGTTGTAATAGATGCATGGTTGAGTGAACACATGCGGGTTCACTTGCATTAAATAGACGGCAGTGCTTTGGACGCAGTGTCCAAAGCACTGCCACTTCCAGATCATGTGTACCCAGCCTAAGGATCCCACCTGGACCCAGTCGGAAGAAAACTGATGGCTCAAAACTTCATGCTGCCACATGCACTGCTTTAGGAACCAACAGCACTGCTTCAGATGCCCATAGTACCGTGGTGGATCAGACAGGGTGGGTTTCCCTCCAGAGGCATACGTTTCAGGTAGAACAGGCACAGCCGTTGGTACTGAAACTTGGGCTGGTGCAATTGACATTAGGGCTTTCAATCGAGCATCTAATATCTGCAGATGGAACATTTTTTTCTGGCTTTCTCGCTACTAACTCAGCTGCCGACACAGCTCCAAATGCAGGGAGGAAAGAATGGGGATCATTGGGGTTCATGGCCAAGCAAACTGTTATGCATGAAGGTGGTGCACGCAGTTTGTTGACCAACCGTGCCATGAGGCCGGTATTACTTAGGAGGGGTGTAGATAAGCAGCTACCAGGTGTTCATTGGAGCTCCTGATGGTGGAGTCAGGCTTAGCTGCAGGTAGCCACCAGGAACCACTACTAGGCAGTTCCTGGAACTGCAGCTGCTGACCCTAGGGTTCAGGTACACAGACACAGATAGGATTAGGGCTCCGTTCAGACTATTAAGTTCTGGATCCTTTGCATAATGGTTACTGACAGGGACACAGACTCAGGCTCCGTTCAGACTACTAGGTTTAGGATTCTCTGCAGAACAGTTACTGACATGGAGTCTCAGACAGGGCTGGTTTGGAGACTGGTTCTACCAGCCAAGATATACTCGAATACTGATTAAGGAACTGGCCACACATGGGGGGGCGAAATTCAGACAGTGGCCACACTAGGACCAGGGACTTCGGGTTCAGAACTGGCTAGACAAAAAACAAGGACTTTGGGTCCTCACAACTCGTTAGTGGTCTATGACATTACCTAATGATTCAAGGTAGTTGCTTGCCTATAAAGAAGGGTACCTTACACACCAGATGTCTCCCAATAATTGGCTGGGAGCCATCTTGCAGGTGTACTCTATTCCTAAATGCCTCCAAGCCATTGGCTGTGGACATTTTACTATGTGGGCGCACTGCCCCTTTACTAAAAGTGGTGCACACTACACGAGGAAGACAGGGAGCATACTTGGAACCACGCCATGTGGTTGGGGCTGTAAGTATGCTGGTGTCCCTGTATGGAGGGGGAAACCATGCAAGGGAGCAAGCAATAGCATTACAACCAGGGTATCCCTTTGGACTCTGCACGTCAATCAAGCCAGTTCCAAATGAGTTTAGCCACATGTCCTTTCTTAATGTCAATTGTAAAAGTGAAGTCTTGTCCTATGCTCCCAATGCTTTAGATTCTGATCTATTTTTTGTCTCCATGTCGAGTTTTCCTTCCTGGATCCGTGGGTATTACTCATGACCCTTGTATGACCTAGGAGGATCTCAAGACCTGTCCAGGGACTCTAAGTTGGAGAGTAGTCACCCACATCCCTATTTACGATATTACAACTTAAGCACCATTCTCCTTTGTCCTCTGCTCCCTAATGGAAGTTGCACTGTCACTGGCAGCCAGCACATGCTTTTAATGTTGCTGACAAATTTTCATTTGATCATGGAACCAAACTTTTCAACCTTCCTTTTTGATTTCTTTGATGTGATTACAACCTGTTTCACTTCTTGTACTGGTTAACTTTATCTGCTGCTTCACAACACATTTTTCATTCACTGCTTATATAATTAGATCATCAAAGATAGCTGAAGAGATCCAGTCGGGCCCCTTAATCCTGGGTCAGGCACATTTATGGCACTCCTGAGGTGAAGCGCAGTGCACCTGACAGGCACGGGTTCGAAAACCCCCTATAATATCTAATTACCGTATATAGTCGAGTATAAGCCGACCCGAGTATAAGCCGACCCCCCTAATTTTGCCACAAAAAACTGGGAAAACTTAATGACTCGAGTATAAGCCTAGGGTGAGAAATGCAGCAGCTACCAGTTAATGACAAAAGTAAAAATACATACCAATAAAAGTAAAATTAATTGAGATATCAGTAGATTAAGTGTTTTTGAAAATCCATATTGAATCAGGAGCCCCATATAATCCTGCATAAAGGTTAATAATGGCCCCATAAGATGCTCCATAGACACATTTGCCCAATATAATGCTGGACAAATGCTGATTATGGCCCCATAAGATGCTCCATAAAGATATTTGCCCCATATAGTGCTGCACAAACCTTGATTATGGCCCTATAAGATGCTCCATACAGACACTTGCCCCATATACCGTAATGCTCCACAAACGTTAATTATGGCCCCATACAGACACTTGCCCCATAGAGTGCTGCACAAACGTTATGGCCCCATAGATGCTCCATACAAACACTTGCCCCATATAGTGCTGCACAAACGTTATGGCCCCATAGATGCTCCATATAATTACTTGCCCCATATAGTGCTGCACAAACGCTATGGCCAGAACTTTATTTGGTCGCCAGGTCGGCGTGTATCGTCATGTTTGACATCAAAAGCAACGATGCCAGCAATGTTTTACATGGAGCTAACAACCAGCGAGAACGAGAAGTGAGTCGCCGTTACGTCACAGGATCGCTCCTGCATCGTTCTGGAGTTGCTGTGTTTGACGTCTCTACAGCGACCTAAACAGCAACGCTCCAGCGATCGGCTCGTTGTCTATATCGCTGCAGCGTCGCTGAGTGTGACGGTACCTTTAGACTCTGCGCCACTGACTAGCCAGTGTTAAATTAGTTGTAGCCACATGATCCAACTTGTATTCAAGTCACAACATCCAAGATCCTATGCATTTAGATGTAAGACACTTTAAGGTTGCAGCATAGGTGTAGAAGATGCAGGATTGCACTCAGGCCTGGCATCTAATTAGGCTGAAAGGCTCTTTTGCATATAAAAAGTATTATGTAATGCAAATGGTAGGCGTATGGGTCATTGTACCTAATGATCTGTGAACTGGGGCTTAGCAGCTTCAAGTTACCTTATGTCTGTTTAATAATTAAAGTCTTTTAAGATATTCTTTGCTGAAATATTTATTACAACGGCCTTTTCAATATTTTGCCTAAAGAAAGATGCTCTGCATGTTAACATACATCCAGGGGAATAGAAATTAATTTGCTTTTTATGCTATCATGCATTTTTAGAAGAAACCTAAAACTGCATATACAGGTATTCCTTGAGTTCAGTTTTACTTTAGGAAAACTGCAATGCAGCAGCGTATAATCAGCACTTTTAAGACTGAAATTTAGAACTCTTGCAAAGTGTCAAATTTTCTTGGTTTTAAATAAGCTGTTCCTGAGTTGCTGAGTGTTGGTAAAAATAACACAGGGAATATTTCAGTTTTAATAAAGCTAAAAAAAGCGCTATTATAATCTTATTTGCTATTTGATGAGAAGAGTAATGAAGATTAATTTCAAACCATTCCTATGAATCTCCGTGCCTATGTGAAAAAGCGTTAGCTCCCTTCCTATTCTTTTGCATGTTTGTTACACTTAAATGTTTCAGATCACCAAAACAAACTTAAATATTAGACAAAGATAGCACAAGTAAACGCAAACTACAGTTTTTAAATGAAGGTCTTTATTATTAAGGAAGAAAGAAATGCAAACCTATAGGGCTCTGTGTGAAAAAGTGCACTTGTCCCCTAAACCTAATAACTGGTTGTGCCGCTCTTAGCAGCAATAACTACAATCAAGTGTTTGCAATAACTGGCAATGAGTCTTTTACAATGCTCTGGAGGAATTTTGGCTCACTCATATTTACAGTATTGTTGTAATTCAGCTATATTGCAGGGTTTCCGAGCATAAACTGATTTTTAAGGTCATGCCACAGCATCTCAATTGGATTAAGGTCAGGACTTTGACTAGGCTACTCCAAGATCTTGATTTTCTATTTCTTATCCTCTCATATGTGGACTTGATGTTTTGTTTTGGATCATAGTCATGCTGGATAATCCAAGTGCACTTCAGCGTGAGGTCATGAACAGATGGCCGGACATTCTCCTTCAGGATTTTTTGGTAGACGGAAAACTTGTGGTAAATGGAACTATTAATTCTTCTATGTCCTGAAGCAGCAAGCCAGCCACAGACCATCACACTTCCACCATCATATTTTGTTGTTGGTATGATGTTCCTTTTTTGAAATGCTGTGCTTCTTCTATGCCAGATGTAATGTGACACACTGTTAGGACTGGTGGAACGCACCAAATAATAGTAACAGGGAATATGAGGTGCGTTCACAGTTCGGGGTCCACTGTGCCGAGATGACACCTGCCGCTGAGTAATGGCAGATGGACACTTGCTCACATGTGGGTTAGACCTCACCCAATGTGAATAGAAGCGAACTCTGTTGCTTCACAGAGTTGCCACAAATATGCTGCGCCCTGTTAGCAGTCACAGGGTGAAGCTGAAAGACACTAGTGGGATCCCTATAAATCACCCCCCACTAAGCTGGTGATTGGACTCGCTATTACCCTCGGTGGCTTTTGAGCCCACGCCTGAGGATGCCCTGAGTCAGATGCTGAGTCCAAGTGGGAATTCCCACCCTACACTGACAAGCTGTCAGGAAAGCGCACTGATTGCGCGTGGTGCCGTATAAACGGGAACTGCAAAGGCACTGTAACGTGTGTTTAGTGTGCAGATTGCACTGTCGGGCGCTAGATAGCAAACATCCACCATACGCGAGCAAACAACAACACTAGGAAGGGGGATGATTAAAGAGCGACTGTCACACATCTACACACACACATTTTCAAGTATACACTAGCGCATGGCCGAGCAGCCATGCAAACCTTTTATAGCAATAATCCTACGGGACCTTCCAGATGCTCCAATAGGAGGTGCAACAGGACCTGAGCATGTGACCCCCGACCTCCAATGGGAGGTCGTCCCGTGGGCATGCTCAGTATGGGAAAAGCAGGACTCAGTCCCAGAAAGACCTGCTCGCTGCTAATCAGTGCTGGCTACAAAGGCAGAGCCTGGAAAGGCAGCAGTAACCAGTTGCACAGTATCAGCTTGAGCCTGACGCTGGAACTGACGTCTCCGCTGAGCAGGCTCCACTGTGGCTGGAGAAGAATGGGAGACCGCAGGGGACATGGTTGGAGATTCCCCCGTGTGGAGGCGGGAACCTAACATATACATCTTCCAAAAAGTTCAACTTTTGTCTCGTCAGTCCACAGAGTATTCTCCCAAAAGTCTTGGGGATCATGAAAATGTTTTCTGGTAAAACAGAGAAGAGCCTTTATGTTCTTAGTGCTCAGTAGTGGTTTTCATCTGGAAACTCTGCCATGCAGGCCATTTTTTCCCAGTCTCTTTAGCTTTAGAGATTCTTTTGGTTTACTTCACTTTGTCAGGCAGGTCCTATTTAAGGCTACGTTCACATTGGCGTTCCGCCAATGTGCGTCGCTGTTGCGCCGGCGACGCAGCGGCGACGCAGCGGCGACGCGCCCCTATGTTTAACATAGGGGACGCGTGCGTCGTTTTGGTGGCGTTTTTCGCCACGTGCGTCGTTTCCGACGCTAGCGTCGGACGCAAGAAAACGCTACATGTAGCATTTTCTGTGCGTCCGATTTTCGTCGGAAAACGACGCACGCGTCGCAAAACGTGCGCGTTTTTGCGCGCGTTTGCGCGCGTTTTAGCGTGCGTCGCGCGTTGCGTCGCCGACGCACGGCGGCGCAACGCTAATGTGAACGTAGCCTTAGTGATTTCTTGATTGAGAACAATTGTGATAGTAATCAGGCCTGGGTGTAGCTAGTGACTATGAACTCAACTTCCCAAAGATGTGAAAAACCACAGTTAATGTATGTTTTAAGTGGGGGATCAATCACTTTTTCACACAGGGCCCTGTAGGTTTGATTTCTTTTTTCCTTAATAATAAAGACATTCATTTAAAAACTGCATTCTGTGTTTACTAGTGTTATCTTTGCCGAATATTTAAATTTGTTTAGTGATCTGAAACATTTACCGTATTTTCGGGCATATAAGACGACTTTTTAACCCCTGAAAATCTTCTTAAAAGTTGGGGGTCGTCTTATACGCCGGGTGTCGTCTTGTACGCCGGGTGCAGACCGGTATATGGTGGGTGTATATGTGTATATGGTGGGTGGGGGAGAGTGGTCCCAATGACGAAGAGGGGGCGTCTCACAGGAAAGAGTAAGTGCAGTATCCCCCTATTACCTCATTGTAGCTGCAGCGTGGGGTCTCTGTGCTGGGAGCGGCAGCAGCTGCTCCTCTTTGTGCCACGTGGGTGCTGTGCTGTGGGGCGGTGGATCCTCTTCATGCAGCGTCAGGGCTCTGTGCTGTTGGGCGGCGTATCTTCGTGCAGAGTCAGGGCTCCTCCAGCATTTCCCAATTCCTCAAAGCCCGGAGGCCCCGGCAGCTCCATTGCTGCGATGCGGTGGCCTCCGGGAAAATGTTAGCTGGGGGCGGCGCATGCTCAGATTCAGATCTCATCCCGAGATCTCGGGAGACGAGATCTGAATTTGAGCATGCGCCGCCCCCAGCGGCCATTTTCCCAGAGGCCACCGCATCGCAGCAATGGAGCTGCAGGGGCCTCCGGGCTTTGAGGAATTGGGAAATGCGGAGGAGCCACGACGTTGCACGAAGATACGCCGCCCCACAGCACAGAGCCCCGATGAAGCATGAAGAGGAGCCGCCGCCCCACAGCACAGCACCCACGTGGCACAAAGAGGAGCAGCCGCCGCCACTCCCAGCACAGAGACCCCACGCAGCAGCTACAATGAGGTAATGGAGGATACTCCACTCACACTTTCCTGTGAGACGCCCCCTCTTCGTCATCGGGACCACTCCCCCCCCAAAATTCACATTAGTCACTGGCCCTATAAGATGACACATGGCACATATAAAAAGACCTCTGACTTTTAAGAAGATTTTATATTTTAACTGGAAAAGTTGGGGGGTCGTCTTATACGCCCAGTCGTCTTATACGCCGGAATAATGGTAAGTGTGCCAAACATGCAAAATAATAATAAATCAGGAAGGGGGCAAACACTTTTCACAAAATTGTACTTCTGTATGTCCTAAATATACAGTGGGGAAATATTTTTATCATAGGTACACTGTGAAAGACAGATACTAAAAATAAAAAAACAGAAAATCATATTGTATGATTTTTAAATTATTAATTTGCATTTTGTTGTTAACCCCTTAATCCCATCAAGGTGACCTGGGACTTAATTCCCAGTGACGGGATAGTACGTCATATGCGATCGGCCGCGCTCATGATCAAACATGATCGCAGTGTTCCAGGGGCATAGGGAAGCATCGCGCAGGGAGGGGGCTCCCTGCGTGCTTCCCTGAGATGATTGGTACAAGGCGATGTGCTCACCTTGTTCCGAGCATCTCCTCCCTGCAGGCCCCATATCCAAAATGGCCACGGGGCTACTTCCGGGTCCTGCAGGGACTGCTTCTGGGTCCAGAGCAGGCGCTGGTAAGCAAGGAGCAGGGCACGCCAGATTGCTGATCTGACACAGTGCTCTGCAAAGTGTCAGATCAGCGATCTGTCACTATACAGTGATGTACCCCCTGGGACAAAGTAAAAAAGTTTAAAAAAAATTTTTTTTAGATGTGTAAAAGAAAAAAAAATTTCTAAATAAAGAAAAAAAAAATATTGTTCCCATAAATACATTTCTTTATCTAAATAAAAAAACAATAAAAATACACATATTTAGTATCCCCTTCAGTGGACACCGTAAAAAAAAAAAACTGGCAAAAAATAAAGCTTTATTATCATACCGCCGAACAAAAAGTGGAATAACACGCAATCAAAAAGACAGATACAAATAACCATGGTACCGCTGAAAACGTTATCTTGTCCCGCAAAAAACTAGCTGCCATACACCATCTTCAGTGAAAAAATAAAAAAGTTACAGTCCTCAAAATAAAGCGATGCAAAATAATTATTTTTTCTATAAAATAGTTTTTATCATATAAAAAGCGCCAAAACATAAAAAAATAATGTAAATAAGGTATCGATGTAATCGTACTGACCCGAAGAATAAAACTGCTTTATCCATTTTACCAAACGCGGAACGGTATAAATGCCCAAAAAGAAATTCATGAATAGCTGGTTTTTGGTTTTTCTGCCTCACAAAAATCGGAATAAAAAGCGATCAAAAAATGTCATGTGCCCGAAAATGTTACCAATAAAAACGTCAACTCGTCCCGCAAAAACCCAGACCTCACATGACTCTGTGGACCAAAATATGGAAAAATTATAGGTCTCAAAATGTGGTAACGCTAAAAATATTTTTTGCAATAAAAAGCATCTTTTAGTGTGTGACGGCTGCCAATCATAAAAATCCGCTAGAAAACCCGCTAGAAAAGTAAATCAACCCCCTCTTCATCACCCCCTTAGTTAGAAAAGCATAAAAAAAATTAAAAAATGTATTTATTTCCATTTTCCCATTAGGGTTAGGGCTAGGGTTAGGGCAAGGGTTAGGGCTAAGGCTAGGGTTAGGGCTAGGGTTAGGGCTAGGGTTAGGGCTAATGTTAGGGTTGGGGCTAGGGTTGGGGCTAAGGTTGGGGCTAGGGTTAGGGCTAGGGTTGGGGCTAGCGTTGGGGTTAGGGTTGGGGCTAGGGTTGGGGTTAGGGTTGGGGCTAGGGTTAGGGTTTGGGCTAGGGTTAGGGCTACAGTTAGGGTTGGCGCTAAAGTTAGGGTTAGGGCAGGGGCTAAAGTTAGGGTTGGGGCTGAAGTTAGGATTGGGGCTAAAATTAGTGTTTGGATTACATTTACGGTTGGGATTAGGGTTAGGGGTGTGTCAGGGTTAGGGGTGTGGTTAGGTTTATGGTTGGGATTAGGGTTAGGGGTGTGTTTAGGATAGGGTTTCAGTTAGAATTTGGGGTTTCCACTGTTTAGGCACATCAGGGCTCTCCAAACGCGACGTGGCGTCAGATCTCAATTCCAGCCAATTCTGCGTTGAAAAAGTAAAACAGTGCTCCTTCCCTTCCGAGCTCTCCCGTGTGCCCAAACAGGGGTTTACCCCAACATATGGGGTATCAGCATACTCAGGACAAATTGGACAACAACTTTTGGGGTCCAGTTTCTCTTGTTACCCTTGGGAAAATAAAAATATTTTTGTGGGAATAAAATTAATTTTTATTTTCACGACTCTGCGTTATAAACTGTAGTGAAACACTTGGGGGTTCAAAGCTGTCAAAACACATCTAAATAAGTTCCTTGGGGGTCTAGTTTCCAAAATGGTGTCACTTGTGGGGGGTTTCTATGGTTTAGGTGCATCAGGGACTCTGCAAATGCAACGTGACGCCTGCAGACCAATCCATCAAAGTCTGCATTCCAAATGGCGCTCCTTCCCTTCCAAGCTCTGTCATGCGCCCAAACGGTGGTCCCCTCGTCATATGGGATATCAGCGTACTCAGGACAAATTGGACAACAACTTTTGGGGTCCAATTTCTCTTGTTACCCTTAGAAAAATACGAAACTGGGGGCTAATAAATAATTTTTGTGAAAAATATTTTATTTTTTATTTTCACGGCTCTGCATTATAAACTGCAGTGAAACACTTGGGGGTTCAAAGCTGTCAAAACACATCTAAAATAAGTTCCTTAGGGGGTCTACTTTCCAAAATGGTGTCAATTGTGGCGGGTTTCAATGCTTAGGCCCATCAGGGGCTCTCCAAACGTGACATGGTGTCCCATCTCAATTCCAGTCAATTTTGCATTGAAAAGTCAAACAGCGCTCCTTCCCTTCCGAGCTTTGCCATGCGCCCAAACAGTGGTGTACCCCCACATGTGGGATATCGGCGTACTCAGAATAAATGGCACAACAACTTTTAGTGTCCAATTTCTTCTCTTACCCTTGGGAAAATAAAAAATTGGGGGCAAAAAGATTATATTTGTGAAAAAATATGATTTTTTATTTTTACAGCTCTGCATTATAAACTTCTGTGAAGCACTTGGTGGGTTAAAGTGCTCACCACAAATCTAGATAAGTTCCTTAAGGGGTCTACTTTCCAAAATGGTGTCACTTGTGGGAGGTTTCAATGTTTAGGCACATCAGGGGGTCTCCAAACGCAACATGGCGTCCCATCTCAATTCCAGTCAATTTTACATTGAAAAATCAAATGGCGCTCCTTCCCTTCCGAGCTCTGCCATGCGCCCAAACAGTGGTTTACCCCCACATGTGGGGAATCGGCGTACTCAGAACAAATGGCACAACAACTTTTGTGGTCCAATTTCTTCTCTTACCCTTGGGAAAATAAAACAAATTGGAGCTGAAGTAAATTTTTTGTGAAAAAAAAGTTAAATGTTAATTTTTTTTTAAACATTCCAAAAATTCCTGTAAAACACCTGAAGGGTTAATAAACTTCTTGAATGTGGTTTTGAGCACCTTGAGGGGTGCAGTTTTTAGAATGGTGTCACACTTGGTTATTTTCTATCATATAGACCCCTCAAAATGACTTCAAATGTGATGTGGTCCCTAAAAAATATTGGTGTTGTAAAAATGAGAAATTGCTGGTCAACTTTTAACCCTTATAACTCCCTAAGAAAAAAAAATTTTGGTTCCAAAATTGTGCTGATGTAAAGTAGACATGTGAGAAATGTTACTTATTAATTATTTTACATGACATATCTCTGTGATTTAAGGGCATAAAAATTCAAAGTTGGAAAATTGCAAAATTTTAAATTTTTTTGCCAAATTTCCATTTTTTCACAAATAATCGCAAGTTATATCGAAGAAATTTTACCACTATCATGAAGTACAATATGTCTCGAGAAAACAATGTCAGAATCGCCAAGATCCGTTGAAGCGTTCCAGAGTTATAACCTCATAAATGGACAGTGGTCAGAATTGTAAAAATTGGCCCGGTCATTAACGTGCAAACCACCCTTGGGGCTTAAGGGGTTAAATAAGTATTTGATCTCCTATCAATCAGCAAGAATTCTGTCTCTCACAGACCTGTGAGTTTTTCTTTAAGAAGCCCTCCTAATTTGCAGTTACCTGTGTAAAAGACAACTGTCAACTAACTCAATCACACTCCAAACTCTGCAACATGGCCAAGACAAAAGACGGGCTAAGGCCAACAGGGACTAAATTTTTGACCTGCACAAGGCTGGGGTGGGATATAGGACAATAGGCAAGCAGCTTGGTGAGAAGGCAACAACTGTTGGCACAATTATTAGAAAATGGAAGAAACACAAGATGACTATCATTCTTACTCGTCTGGGGCTCCATGCAAGATTTTGTCTCGTCGAGTAAGGATGATTCTGAGAAAGGTCAGGAATCAGTCCAGAACAACATGATCTGAAGAGAGCTGGGACCACAGTTTCAAGCATTACCGTTACCAACTCACTGTACACCATTATGGATTAAAATCATCCAGGACACACCTGGTCCCTCTGCTCATGCCACCACATGTGCAGGCACTTTTGAAGTTCACCAATGAGCATATGGATGATCCGTAGGAGGCATGGGAGAAAGTAATGTGGTCAGATGAGACCAAAATAAACTTTTCTGGTCTTAACTCCACTCGCTGTGTTTAGAGGAAGAAGGATGAGTACAACCTCAAGAACACCATCCCAACCATGAAGCAAGAAGTGGGGGTAAACATCATACTTTGGCGGTACTTTTCTGAAAAGGGGACAGGACGATTGCACCTTGTTGAAGGGAGGAAGGAAGGTGTCATGTATCGTGAGATTTTGGCCAACAACCTCCTTCTCTCAGTAAGAGCATTGGAAATGGGTCATAGCTGGGTCTTTCAGCATGACAATTACGTGAAACACACAGCTAGGACAACTAAGGATTGACTTCATACGAAGCATTTCACAGTCCTGGAGTGGCATAGCCAGTATCTAGACTTGAACCCAATAGAAAATATTTGAAGGGAGCTGAAACTCAATGCTGCCCAGCAACAGCCTCAAAACTCGAAAGATCTGGTGAAGATTTGTATGGAAGAGTTGGCCAAAATGACTGCTGCAGTGTCTGCAATGGTGGGCAAGAACTACAGGAAAAGTTTGACCTCTGTAATTGCAAGCAAAGGCTTCTGTACCAAATATTAAGTTCTGTTTTTCTATTGTATCAAATACTTATTTCATGCAATAAAATGCAAATTAATTATGTAAAAATCATGCAATGTGATTTTCTGGATTTATTTTAAGATCCTGTCTCTCACAGTTGAAGCCTACCTATGATAAAAATTACAGACCTCCCCATTCTTTATAGGTGGGAAAACTTGCGAAATCTGCAGTGTTTCAAATACTTAGTTTCCCACTGTATGTAATGTCTGAAAAGAACGCTCAACAACTAAACAGCAATCTCAAGGTATAAATCTACATTAGATGTAAATATCTAATTTCACTCATTATATACTGATTTTCAGGTATATGATACTTTTTTCATATAATTCCTACTGAAAACAAAATATGGCTGACGCTTTAAGTTAAACCAATGTCTGTTTCCAAGGGCAACAAGAAGAATTTTGAAACAAGCATATTAAACAAATCAAAAGTTGACAGTTAGCAAAACACAGTACTGTATTTGCAAGGTTACACAGCTTTTTCCTGATTTTAAACAGATTTGTCGCCAGACTTCACATTTGATCTCAAGCCATGGTGACTTGATGGATAAACGATCTGTAGGAAGATAGATATTGTGCAAGCTAAGATAGAATTATCAGGGTCTTCTCCACAGTTATATTGCTCATATCAAGTCATCGGGTTGCTGGTCCTATTCGCCGTGTTCCTTCTATTCTTCTGAATATGATGTCGTTCTCCACTGATTGCTCTATACATATTATGTGTATAAAATAGGCAAGTTGTAGCTGGTCATCCTTGCTTCGATTGACATGTCTGGCTTGATTCATTCCAAAATTGATTTGTTTGTTCTTTTTGAAATCCATGGTATTGATAACATCCTTCTCCAGCACCACATTTCAAAGGCATCAATTCTTCTTCCTGTCTTGTTTCTTTGTCATCCAGGATTTGCAACCGTATGTTACCACAAAAAAGACCAAATTTATATGAGCTGTATCTTCATTGCCAGTGAAATGTTCCTTGACTTGAAGAGCTTGTCCAGTGACTTAAACGTTAATTTGCCTATAGCTAATCTCCTATTGACTTCCAGTGTCCTCACTGCATCTTGTGTGATCATCAGTCCTAGTAGGATGACGTCCTTTACAACTTACAGTTCATCGCTGCCTATCTCAACGGTTGTCCTGGTCAAACTTGGCAGTAGTCAATATCTTCTTTATCTTCTTTGTGTTGAAAAGCAGTCCCATGTTGGAGCTTTTCCATCTTGACACTCTATAATAAGTACTTCATTCCATCTATGCTTGTTGCTATCAATGTTATATCATCTCCGTATTTAGGATTGTTTATGAATCGTCCAGCAATTTGATTCCTAATTTTTTTTGACAAGTCCAGCCTTCCTGAAAATATCTTCTGCATACAAATAGGAGAAAAACGGTGATGGGATGCAACCTTGTCTGACACCTTTGCTCTAGTTTGAATTATGCCATGTTCCGTTCAGACTGTTGCTTCTTGGTCAATGTAAAGGTTCCTAATAAGGCTAATCACATGGTTTGGCACACCCATATTCGTCATGGTATTCCAAAGTTTCTGGTGATCAACATAGTTAAAGGTTTTGCTGTAATCGATCAAGCAAAAATTGATCTCCTTGTTATACTGTTTGGCTTTTTCCTTTATCAATTCAATGTTAGCAATCACATTTCTTGTTCCTCTGATTTTTCTAAATCCTGCATGTTCCTCTGGCAGCTCTTTGAAAGAAAGACTAACCATGTTTGCACGATCCTCAGTAGTACTTTGCTGGCATGAGGTTTGAGGGCAATAGTCCAATGGTTTCCACGATCGATAGCATCTCCCCTCCCTGTAATAAGAATAAGCGCTGATCTTGTCTAGTCTTCAGGTTATTTACCAGTTGTCCATATCTGTTGACACAGGCTTCTGATGACATCAACTGCTGCTTCAGAAGACTTCATTAGCTCTATTGAAATATTGTCACATCCAGACACTTTGTTGTTTGACAGAATCCATAGAGATATGTGTCCAAGGCCTCTTCGGGACCGGCAAGGGCAAAAGCAACCCACTGGCACGAGAACAGCAGGGCGTAGCCCGAGCACAAATCCCACAGGACTGCACAAAAGAACGCACATCCCGCGACAGAGATGGCCACCAAAAGGATCTAGCCACTAACTCTCTGGTACCAAAGATTCCAGGATGACCAGCCAACATTGAACAATGAACCTCAGAGATAACCTTATTCGTCCACATATCAGGGACAAACAGTCTCTCCGCTGGGCAACGATCAGGTTTATTAGCCTGAAATTTTTGCAGCACCCGCCGCAAATCAGGAGAGATGGCAGACACAATTACTCCCTCTTTGAGAATACCCGCCAGCTCAGATAAACCCGGAGAGTCGGGCACAAAACTCCTAGACAGAGCATCCGCCTTCACATTTTTAGAGCCCGGAAGGTACGAAATCACAAAGTCAAAACGGGCAAAAAACAGCGACCAACGAGCCTGTCTAGGATTCAACCACTTGGCAAACTCGAGATAAGTCAAGTTCTTATGATCAGTCAAGACCACCACGCGATGCTTAGCTCCTTCAAGCCAATGACGCCACTCCTCGAATGCCCACTTCATGGCCAGTAACTCTCGATTGCCAACATCATAATTTCGCTCAGCAGGCGAAAACTTCCTGGAAAAGAAGGCGCATGGTTTCATCACCGAGCAATCAGAACTTCTCTGCGACAAAACAGCCCCTGCTCCAATCTCAGAAGCATCAACCTCGACCTGGAATGGAAGCGAAACATCTGGCTGACACAACACAGGGGCAGAAGAAAAACGACGCTTCAACTCTTGAAAAGCTTCCACAGCAGCAGAAGACCAATTGACCACATCAGCACCCTTCTTGGTCAAATCGGTCAATGGTTTAGCAATACTAGAAAAATTGCAGATGAAGCGACGATAAAAATTAGCAAAGCCCAGGAACTTTTGCACACTTTTCAGAGAAGTCGGCTGAGTCCAATCATGGATGGCTTGGACCTTAACAGGGTTCATCTCGATAGTAGAAGGAGAAAAGATGAACCCCAAAAATGAAACCTTCTGAACACCAAAGAGACACTTTGATCCCTTCACAAACAAAGAATTAGCACGCAGGACCTGAAACACCGTTCTGACCTGCTTCACATGAGACTCCCAATCATCCGAGAAGATCAAAATGTCATCCAAGTACACAATCAGGAATTTATCCAGGTACTCTCGAAAGATGTCATGCATAAAGGACTGAAACACTGATGGAGCATTGGCAAGTCCGAATGGCATTACTAGATACTCAAAATGGCCCTCGGGCGTATTAAATGCAGTTTTCCATTCATCGCCTCGCTTAATACGCACAAGATTATACGCACCACGAAGATCTATCTTGGTGAACCAACTAGCCCCCTTGATCCGAGCAAACAAATCAGATAACAACGGCAAGGGGTACTGAAATTTAACCGTGATCTTATTTAGAAGGCGGTAATCTATACAAGGTCTCAGTGAACCATCCTTCTTGGCCACAAAAAAGAACCCTGCTCCTAATGGCGACGATGACGGGCGAATATGCCCCTTCTCCAAGGACTCCTTCACATAACTCCGCATAGCGGCGTGCTCAGGCACAGATAAATTAAACAGTCGACCTTTTGGGAATTTACTACCAGGAATCAAATCGATAGCACAATCACAATCCCTATGCGGAGGTAGGGTATCGGACTTGGGCTCATCAAATACATCCCGGTAATCAGACAAGAACTCTGGAACCTCAGAAGGGGTGGATGACGAAATAGACAGAAATGGGACATCACCATGTACCCCCTGACAACCCCAGCTGGACACAGACATGGATTTCCAATCTAATACTGGATTATGGACTTGTAGCCATGGCAACCCCAACACGACCACATCATGCAGATTATGCAACACCAGAAAGCGAATAACCTCCTGATGTGCAGGAGCCATGCACATGGTCAGCTGGGTCCAGTACTGAGGCTTATTCTTGGCCAAAGGCGTAGCATCAATTCCTCTCAATGGAATAGGACACTGCAAGGGCTCCAAGAAAAACCCACAATGCCTAGCATACTCCAAGTCCATCAAATTCAGGGCAGCACCTGAATCCACAAATGCCATGACAGAATAAGATGATAAAGAGCAGATCAAGGTAACGGACAAAAGAAATTTTGACTGTACCATACCAATGGTGGCAGACCTAGCGAACCGCTTAGTGCGCTTAGGACAATCATAGATAGCATGAGTGGAATCACCACAGTAGAAACACAGCCCATTCTGACGTCTGTGTTCTTGCCGTTCAACTCTGGTCAAAGTCCTATCACACTGCATAGGCTCAGGTTTATGCTCAGATAATACTGCCAAATGGTGCACAGATTTACACTTACGCAAGCGTCGACCGATCTGAATGGCCAAAGACATAGACTCATTCAGACCAGCAGGCATAGGAAATCCCACCATGACATCCTTAAGGGCTTCAGAGAGACCCTTTCTGAAAATAGCTGCAAGCGCACCTTCATTCCATTGAGTGAGTACTGACCACTTTCTAAATTTCTGACAATATACCTCTATCTCATCCTGACGCTGACACAGAGCCAGCAAATTTTTCTCTGCCTGATCCACTGAATTAGGCTCATCGTACAGCAATCCGAGCGCCAGGAAAAACGCATCGATATTACTTAATGCAGGATCTCCTGACGCAAGAGAAAATGCCCAGTCCTGAGGGTCGCCACGTAAAAAAGAAATAATGATCCTAACTTGTTGAACTGGGTCACCAGAGGAGCGAGGTTTCAAAGCCAGAAATAGTTTACAATTATTTTTGAAACTCAGAAATTTAGTTCTATCTCCAAAAAACAAATCAGGAATAGGAATTCTTGGTTCTAACATAGAAATCTGAACCACAAAGTCTTGAATATTTTGTACTCTTGCCGTGAGCTGATCCACACATGAAGACAGACCTTTAATGTCCATCGCTACACCTGTGTCCTGAACCACCCAAATGTCTAGGGGAAAAAAAAGGCAAAACACAGTGCAGAGAAAAAAAAATGGTCTCAGAACTTCTTTTTTCCCTCTATTGAGAATCATTAGTACTTTCGGCCTCCAGTACTGTTATGATAAGATAATTCAGTACCACAATGGACATAGAAGTCAGAGCACATACAGTGACCTGACAATAACCCAAAAACATAGAACGAGCTCTGAGACGTGGGAACTCTGATGACCGCAATCCCTAATCCTCTCCAACCACACTAGAGGCAGCCGTGGATTGCGCCTAACGCTCCCTATGCAACTCGGCACAGACTGAGAAACTAGCTAGCCTGAAGATAAAAAATAAGCCTACCTTGCCTCAGAGAAATACCCCAAAGGAAAAGGCAGCCCCCACATATAATGACTGTGAGTTATGAAAAGACAAACGTAGAGATGAAATAGATTTAGCAAAGTGAGGCCCGACTTTCTGAACAGAGCGAGGATAGGAAAGGTAACTTTGCGGTCAACACAAAACCCTACAAAAACCACGCAAAGGGGGCAAAAAGACCCTCCGTACCGAACTAACGGCACGGAGGTACACCCTCTGCGTCCCAGAGCTTCCAGCAAGCAAGAAAACAATATTAAGCAAGCTGGACAGAAAAAATAGCAAACAAAATAGCAAAAGCGGAACGTAGCTATGCAGAGCAGCAGGCCACAGGAACGATCCAGGAGGAAACAGGTCCAATACTAGAACATTGACTGGAGGCCAGGATCAAAGCACCAGGTGGAGTTAAATAGAGCAGCACCTAACGACATCACCACACACCTGAGGAAGGAAACTCAGAAGCCGCAGTACCACTCTCCTCAACCAACGGAAGCTCACAGAGAGAATCAGCCGAAGTACCACTTGTGACCACAGGAGGGAGCTCTGCCACAGAATTCACAACAGCTTTCTATCATTTCCAGTCTCAGTTTGTTCCCGTATCACTGACTTGTAGAGTCGCTCCTTGTACTCTTTCCTTGATCTGTCTTGCTCAGTTTGCTTCTCTCTGTAGGCCTCATATAACTTGCCCAAATTTCACAATATAAATATATAAATAATTATATAGTTTTCTTAGACCGCATTAGGTTGGTGCGCATATATTTAAAGTCCATATCGGAATGACTAAGTAGCTTTGATAAGGAAATGAGGGTTTTTATGAGCTTATATAGAGCTGGACTCACAAAATGCTAGTTTATATATCAGGCAGGAAAACATTCTAAAAGGACTATTTGTCCACTTTGACATGGATTTTTTAAGTAAATACACAATGTCTAAGGGATCTATTTATTATAGAAATTTTGTATTATAAAATATGGTAGCAAATTTGCTTTGGAGCAAGTTCAGATGTCCATTAAAAAGGATCCTTGGAAAGACTTGTGGCGGTCATGGGTGTACCTACCGAGGGGCAGGGGGGCAGCTGGCCCCCCCAGAAGCAGGGATGCACACCTATCATGATGAGGCCACTAACCGCCACCTGACTGAGTAGGTAACGGTTGCCTCAGGCAGTGCCGGCGATAAGCAGAGACAGGGCGACATGATGCATTGGCGGAGTGGAAAGCACCCTGTCATGATTCCAATGGCAGGGAATCACAAAAGGACAAGCACCAACGAGCTCTAGGGTGATGGAACCTGAGCTGACCGCGACCCTAAACCTGAACACACAAATAACAATAGCCGGGGAACGTGCCTACGTTGATCCTAGACGTCTCGCACCAGCCGAAGATCTAACTTCCCCTATTAGAAGAAACACAGACCTCTCTTGCCTCCAGAGAAATACCCCACATAAATAGCAGCCCCCCACATATAATGACGGTGAAATGAGAGGAAGGCACATACACAGTATGAAATCAGATTCAGCAAAATGAGGCCCGCTAAAACTAGATAGCAGAGGATACAAAAGTAAACTGCGCGGTCAGCAAAAAACCCTTCAAAAAACCATCCTGTAATTACTTGAACTCATGTTCCAACTCATGGAACATGAGGAGCAATTACAGCCCGCTAGAGCAACCTGCAGCAAAGAAACAATTATATGCAAGCTGGACAAGACAAAAATAAATCAAAATGTGGAACAAGAAAATCAAAAACTTAGCTTGTCCTGAAGATTACTGAAGCCAGAAGCTGAGGTAACAAAACACTCTGATAACCTTGATAGCCGGCGGGGAAATGACAAGAAAGCCCGGTTAAATAGGAAACTCCCAAATCCTAATAGAACAGGTGGACACCAGAGACAGCAGAACACAAATCACCCAGTACCATCAGTAACCACCAGAGGGAGCCCAAAAACAGAACTCACAACAGTACCCCCCCCTTGAGGAGGGGTCACTGAACCCTCACGAGAACCACCAGGGCGACCAGGATGAGCCCTATGAAAAGCGCGGACCAAATCATCAGCATGAACATCAGAGGCAACCACCCAAGAATTATCCTCCTGACCATAACCCTTCCACTTGACCAAATATTGGAGTTTCCGTCTGGAAACACGAGAATCCAAGATCTTCTCCACAACATACTCCAATTCTCCCTCCACCAGCACCGGAGCAGGAGGCTCAGGCGAAGGAACAACAGGTACCTCATACCTCCGCAACAACGACCGATGGAACACATTATGAATAGCAAACGATGCCGGGAGATCCAAACGAAACGACACAGGGTTAAGAATTTCCAAGATCCTATAAGGACCGATGAACCGAGGCTTGAACTTAGGAGAAGAGACCTTCATAGGAACAAAACGAGAAGACAACCACACCAAGTCCCCAACACGAAGTCGAGGACCCACGCGGCGACGGCGATTAGCAAACTGCTGAGCCTTCTCCTGGGACAACTTCAAATTGTCCACCACATGACTCCAAATCTGATGCAACCTATCCACCACCATGTCCACTCCAGGACAATCAGAAGGCTCCACCTGACCAGAGGAAAAACGAGGATGAAACCCCGAATTACAAAAGAAAGGAGAAACCAAGGTAGCAGAACTAGCCCGATTATTAAGGGCAAACTCAGCCAGCGGCAAAAAGGTAACCCAGTCATCCTGATCAGCAGAAACAAAACACCTCAAATAAGTTTCCAAGGTCTGATTAGTTCGCTCCGTCTGGCCATTCGTCTGAGGGTGGAATGCAGACGAAAAGGACAAATCAATGCCCATCTTAGCACAGAACGTCCGCCAAAATCTAGACACAAACTGGGATCCCCTGTCAGAAACGATGTTCTCCGGAATCCCATGCAAACGAACCACGTTCTGGAAAAACAGAGGGACCAACTCAGAGGAGGAAGGCAACTTAGGCAAGGGTACAAGATGAACCATTTTAGAAAAGCGGTCACACACAACCCAGATGACAGACATTTTTTGAGAGACAGGGAGATCCGAAATAAAGTCCATGGAAATGTGCGTCCAAGGCCTCTTTGGGATAGGCAAAGGTGACAACAATCCACTGGCTCGAGAACAGCAAGGCTTAGCCCGAGCACAAACCTCACAAGACTGCACAAAAGAATGCACATCCCTAGACAAGGAAGGCCACCAAAAAGACCTGGCCACCAAGTCTCTAGTACCAAATATTCCAGGATGACCTGCCAACGCAGAAGAATAAACCTCAGAGATGACTCTACTGGTCCAGCTATCCGGAACAAACAGTCTCTCAGGCGGACAACGATCAGGTTTACCCGCCTGAAACTCCTGCAAAGCACGTCGAAAGTCTGGGAAGACGGCCGACAAAATCACCCCATCCCTAAGGATACCAGTGGGCTCAGAATTTCCAGGGGAGTCAGGCACAAAACTCCTAGAAAGAGCATCCGCCTTCACATTCTTTGAACCTGGCAGGTATGAAACCACAAAATTGAAACGAGAGAAAAACAGTGACCAACGAGCCTGTCTAGGATTCAGACGCCTGGCAGACTCAAGGTAAATCAGATTTTTGTGATCAGTCAAGACCACCACACGATGTCTAGCACCCTCCAGCCAATGACGCCACTCCTCAAATGCCCACTTCATGGCCAAAAGTTCCCGATTACCCACATCATAATTCCGCTCAGCGGGCGAAAATTTTCTAGAAAAGAACGCACATGGCTTCATCACCGAGCAATCGGAGCTTCTCTGTGACAAAACCGCCCCCGCTCCAATCTCGGAAGCATCAACCTCAACTTGGAAAGGAAGCGAAACATCAGGCTGACGCAACACAGGAGCAGAAGAAAACCGGCGTTTAAGTTCCTGAAAGGCCTCCACAGCCGCAGGAGACCAATCAGCAACATCAGCACCCTTCTTAGTCAAATCCGTCAAAGGCTTAACAACACTAGAAAAATTAGTTATAAAACGACGATAGAAATTAGCAAAGCCCAAGAACTTCTGCAAACTCTTAAGAGATGCAGGCTGCGTCCAGTCACAAATAGCCCGAACCTTGACGGGATCCATCTCAATAGTAGAAGGGTAAAAAATATACCCCAAGAAAGAAATCTTCTGGACTCCAAAGAGACACTTTGAGCCCTTTACAAACAAGGAATTAGCCCGCAGGACCTGAAACACCTTCCTGACCTGCTGAACATGAGACTCCCAGTCATCAGAAAAAACCAAAATATCATCCAAATACACAATCATAAATTTATCCAGATATTCACGGAAAATATCGTGCATAAAGGACTGGAAGACTGAAGGAGCATTAGAAAGTCCGAAAGGCATTACCAAATACTCAAAATGGCCCTCAGGCGTATTAAATGCGGTTTTCCATTCATCACCTTGCTTTATTCGTATAAGATTATACGCACCCCGGAGATCAATCTTAGTGAACCATTTAGCCCCCTTAATGCGAGCAAACAAATCAGTCAACAAAGGCAAAGGATACTGATATTTTACGGTAATCTTATTCAAAAGACGATAATCTATACAAGGTCTCAAGGACCCATCTTTCTTGGCCACGAAAAAAAAACCTGCTCCCAAAGGGGACGAAGATGGACGGATATGTCCCTTTTCCAAGGACTCCTTAACATAATCCCGCATAGCAGTATGCTCTGGCACTGACAGATTGAACAAACGACCTTTAGGAAATTTACTACCAGGAATTAAATCTATAGCACAATCGCAATCCCTGTGAGGAGGAAGCGAACTGAGCTTAGGCTCCTCAAAAACATCCCGATAATCCGACAAAAATACAGGAACCTCAGAAGGAGTAGATGAAGCGATAGAAATCGGAGGTGCATCATCATGAACCCCCTGACATCCCCAGCTTAACACAGACATTGTTTTCCAGTCAAGGACTGGATTATGAGTTTGTAACCATGGCAGACCAAGTACTAGAACATCATGTAAATTATACAACACCAGGAAGCGAATCACCTCCTGATGAACGGGAGTCATACGCATGGTCACTTGTGTCCAGTACTGAGGTTTATTCATAGCTAAAGGTGTAGAGTCAATTCCCTTCAAAGGAATAGGGACTTCCAGAGGCTCAAGACTAAACCCACATCGCTTGGCAAATGACCAATCCATAAGACTCAGGGCAGCGCCGGAATCTACATAGGCATCGACGGAAATGGATGATAATGAGCAAATCAGAGTCACAGACAGAATGAACTTAGACTGTAACGTACTAATGGCAACAGACTTATCAACCTTTTTTGTGCGTTTAGAGCATGCTGATATAACATGAGCTGAATCACCACAATAAAAGCACAACCCATTTTTCCGCCTATAGTTTTGCCGTTCACTTCTAGACTGAACTCTATCACATTGCATTGTCTCAAGTGCCTGTTCAGAAGACACCGCCAAATGGTGCACAGGTTTGTGCTCCCGTAAACGCCGATCAATCTGAATAGCCATAGTCATAGACTCATTCAGACCCGTAGGCGCAGGGAACCCCACCATAACATCTTTAATGGCCTCAGAAAGGCCATCTCTGAACTTTGTAGCCAGGGCGCACTCATTCCACTGAGTAAGCACTGACCATTTCCGAAATTTTTGACAATATATTTCTGCTTCATCTTGCCCCTGAGAGAGAGCTAATAAAGCTTTTTCAGCCTGAATCTCTTGGTTAGGTTCCTCATAGAGCAAACCCAATGCCAGAAAAAACGCATCCACATTAAGCAACACAGGATCCCCTGGTGCCAATGCAAATGCCCAATTTTGAGGGTCACCCCGCAGGAAAGATATAATAATCTTAACCTGCTGAGCAGGGTCTCCAGAAGAGCGAGATTTCAAAGAAAGGAACAGCTTGCAATTGTTCCTAAAATTCAGAAAACTAGATCTATCTCCAGCAAAGAACTCTGGAATAGGAATTCTAGGTTCAGACATAGGAGCATGTACAACAAAATCTTGTATATTTTGAACCTTAGCAGCAAGATTATTCAAGCTGGAAGCTAAACTCTGGACGTCCATGATAAACAGCTAAGGTCAGAGCCATTCAAGGACTAAGAGGAGGAAAAAAAAAAAAAAATCAGCCAGGCTGCAATTAGGGCTAGGCAGCAACCTCAGAGGAGAAAAAAAAAAAACTTCCTCAGACTACTTTTCCTCCTACTTCAGCCCAAACATTTTGGGCCGGCTATACTGTCATGATTCCAATGGCAGGGAATCACAAAAGGACAAGCACCAACGAGCTCTAGGGTGATGGAACCTGAGCTGACCGCGACCCTAAACCTGAACACACAAATAACAATAGCCGGGGAACGTGCCTACGTTGATCCTAGACGTCTCGCACCAGCCGAAGATCTAACTTCCCCTATTAGAAGAAACACAGACCTCTCTTGCCTCCAGAGAAATACCCCACAGAAATAGCAGCCCCCACATATAATGACGGTGAAATGAGAGGAAGGCACATACACAGTATGAAATCAGATTCAGCAAAATGAGGCCCGCTAAAACTAGATAGCAGAGGATACAAAAGTAAACTGCGCGGTCAGCAAAAAACCCTTCAAAAAACCATCCTGTAATTACTTGAACTCATGTTCCAACTCATGGAACATGAGGAGCAATTACAGCCCGCTAGAGCAACCAGCAGCAAAGAAACAATTATATGCAAGCTGGACAAGACAAAAATAAATCAAAACGTGGAACAAGAAAATCAAAAACTTAGCTTGTCCTGAAGATTACTGAAGCCAGAAGCTGAGGTAACAAAACACTCTGATAACCTTGATAGCCGGCGGGGAAATGACAAGAAAGCCCGGTTAAATAGGAAACTCCCAAATCCTAATAGAACAGGTGGACACCAGAGACAGCAGAACACAAATCACCCAGTACCATCAGTAACCACCAGAGGGAGCCCAAAAACAGAACTCACAACAGCACCCGCAGCCGCTATTAGGAGCTTTAATCACGGCCTCAGTGTCTGCCGGCAGCTCTGCACTGCAGATCAGCACGGCGGGGATTGGAGTCAGTGATGACATCATCACTGAGTGCCCCGAGTCCTGCAGTGTGGCACTGGGACACAATCTGGGGAGACTGCTGGAGCTGCTAGGAGGAGAGAAGACGAAGTAAAAAAAATGTAAATACTTGTTCAATCAGACTTGATGGGAGATACTGTAAGGAGCTGTTGTATATGATGTGGGACTGGGAGCCCTATGGGGGGATGTATGGAATCATATACAGCCTCCCCATAGGGCTCCCCAGAAGGCAGCTTGGCTTAGTTCACCACTGCCTATAAGCAAAAAATTATATAATTATTATTATTCTTCCTGCGCTTTATACTTACCTCGCATCACTCCCCCGGTGACCACCGGTGTCTTCTGATCCCCCCGCCGGGCCGCAGTGAGCGCGGGCTCTAGGACCCGGAAACACCATGTGACCGGTGACGTCTCCTGGTCACATGGTGCTGTTTAAGGTCCTGTGCCAGGTCCTAAGGTGCCAGGATGAGGAGCGATCACCGTGGGAACCTGGTGAGGTGAGTTAAAAGCACAGAAAGAAAGCGCAAAAAGAATTGACATGGTCATTCTTTTTGCGGACACACTTTGCAATGCAAAGCGCATCTGCAAAAAGATGGACCATGTGAACACATTTCAGCAAAAGACATTGAGGCTGCCTAAATGGAAATAAGAAAGGTAAGTTAAGTAATTTCTGTAGAAATTGAAATTGAGAGGAAGCAACCCAGTCTAGAGGCACTTAACCATAAATCCCATGTTTTCCAATAGTTCTAAATAGTGACGAGTGAGTGTAATCATTACTATACGCTATTCACATGAATAGTATGGTATTCCTGATACTCATTACTCGGCGAGTAATACTGATGCTCGTGAGTGATGTGTCGATCATTATCGATCTGATGCAAATTGACAGCTCCCTTCACTACATAAAGTGAGCTGGCACCTCACTGAGGGCAGGTTGAATGTTAGGCTCTCTCTGGGGGCACTGCAAGGTGGTTTATATAGTAGAAATGTGAAAAAGCCCCCCCTCCTGCCCATTCCCGGAAAGACTCAGTTTATTGCCGGATGTGTGTGGGCGGAGCCAATCACTCATTGACTTACATTGTACTCGCTATTCGGACGAATATGCGAGTATTAAAAAGTACTCGTTACGAGAATAGCGAGTGTTTATATTATGCTACTCGCTCATCATTGGTCTATAATATAAATATAAATTGGCCAACTTTACTTACAATTATTACTAAAATTGTATCCATTGTAAAATAACATCTCAAACTTTGAAACTTTTGAGTTAAGGGCTAGAAGACGTATATTTTATCTGTACAGTAATCCCTCAACATTCACGAGGGTTGCGTTCCAGGAAAACCTCGCAAATGTCGAATTCACAAATGCTGAGTCTATCTTTCTTTCTAAATAGGGGGGTTAAGTTCCATGGTAGTCGAAAAAGGTGTAAATCCGCTATCCGCGCAATTTTTTTTAAGATTATGTGGCGAAGTTATTAAAGAAAGAATTATCGAACATTGTAAACAAGCAAAATCTTATGCTGTAATGGCTGATGAAACAGCAGATATCGCTGGATAAGAACAGCTTTCTATCGGATTGCGGTTTTATGATGAGAGTCAAGAAAAAATCAGAGAGGGATTTGTAGGCTATGTTGAGCTGAAATCTCAAGATGCCCCTACAACCGCTAGCGCAATTGAGAGTTTTTTAGTTGATCAGAATCTTTCAGAAGAGAATTGTGTTGGATTCGGATTTGACAGTTGTTCTACGATGGCTGGAAAAGAAGGTGGCGTGCATGCCATTCTGAAGAAAAAGTACAGTAAATCTTTATTTTGCCATTGCTCAAGCCACAAACTAAATCTTGAGGTCAATGATGCTGGCAAATAACCAGAAATAAGAAACATAATTGCAACAGTAAAGGTTACAACATCCTTCTTTCGTTAGTCGCCAGCCCACAGGAATTTGGTTCCCAATCTATCAAGACTCTGTGAGACCAAATGGTCTGAGAAATACAAGAGCATAAGAAAATTTTCAGAAAGCTTCCATGAACTCGTCAATGCACCAGAACATCTCTCGGTTGAAGGAAACTATGCTACAAGAAAATCTGCCTATCAATTGCATTGCGCAGATACTAAACCAATTTTCATCATAGGTTTAGTTATGATTGCAAAATACTCTATGATTTTGGAACCCGTTGTGAACATTCTACAAGATAAAAATATGGATTTGACTATGGTGAGGAAACATATTGTCCAAATCCTTGATGTCATCAAGAAGGATCGACAAGGAATTGAGCATGTTTCTGATGAATTACTTAAAAAATCACATGATATTGCAGAGAAAGCCGGGGTTGAGTTATCAGTAACATGAATTGCTCAAAAGCAAATACACAGAAGTAATCCACCATCTGAGACTGCGATTGAATACTGGAGACGGTCGTTGATCATCCATTATCTTGACTCCCTAACTTTACCTTTGAATGTTAGATTCTCACACGAAAATACACCTGCTTTTACCTTATCCTATCTTCATCTTCATACATGCTAAAAATGGTTTCAAAAAATTTGGGGAAAAAATACAAAGTCTTTCATGGAGTTTTATGGGTTGGGTCATATCTCTCCAGAACTAGATTTATGGTATAATCTGTGGAAAAAGAAGAATTTAGCAGAAGACAAATTAAAGTACATTGAAGTGGCTGCACTTTTGGAGGAGGCTAAAACTTTTTTCCCTGCAACAAGGCACGCACTCTTCATTTTAAGTGCTTTCCCATCCACCACAGCTACTGTTGAACAATCTTTCAGTACCCTTCCAAGGGTAAAGACCTGGCTCAGAAGTACAATGGGTTGTTTTTGATGAGCGTCAATCGGAAATTCTTCAAGGAAAATCAGGACTGGATTGAAACAAAAGTTTTGATCAAGTTTTTTTCAAACCCAAGAAAAATGATATTAGTATAAGACAAGTAATTAGAATAAAAATCTAAATTTTTTGCAAGCAAATAATTATATTAACTAATAAAGTACTGCTATAATTACATAGAATTTTCTTACAATTTTCGTTTCATTCACCTTATTCGTTCTAAAATTTTACAACCTGAATGACCATGGCTTGCTCACCCTAGTTTTGATCCTGGGTACGCCCATGGTGGCGTCTCTCCCGACCTGAACTCAACAATCACAAATATGTCTACGAGGCTGTCAGGTTTGGGAAAGGAAACCCGTGACCAGTCCTTGAATCATGTTCTATATATTGACTGTTTTCCACTGAAGTATGCTTTAGAGATGAAAAGAAAAGCTGGCACCATTCAAATTGTGTGTTTCAGCTTGTCTGTAAACCGAACTTTGGACTGAGCAATCAAGCTTGCAGGTATCGGGTGCTCACAAAATGAGATACAAACATGTATATGAGAAGAAAAAATATTGGCGATCAACAGACCTGTAAAATCCAATGTCTTTATTCAGCAAAACATATTTAAAACTGGCAGTGGAGAGGGAAGGAGCACATGTGCGGGACAAAGATCATTTCACGCTCTCCTGTGCTTCTACTGGTCCTGGAATCAATTTAATCAGCTTAAAATATGTTTTTCTGAATAAAGACATCATTTACATGATGCATCTTTTAGCCCTTAAACTGTAAAATATTAAAGGGGTTATCCAGTGCTAAATACATTTTTTTTTACTATGAGCCAAAAATGTAAAAGGCAGGCAGTTACTAACTACTAAATTCTTTAAAGGGAATTTATTAATTGTGATATTATGACAAGAAGGGGCCCCTGACAAGTGACATAATAACAAGATGGGGGAAATTTTAAAAAAAGCATTACTATATACCACTCTGGTGCATTTCTGGCATAACCACCCTTAGTTATAGAGCCTTAGCTCACAAAACTCCATAAAAAAGGAGTGATTCCTAAATCGTATTCTGATTGAAAAACGGACATTTTTGATAGCTGGAAAAATAATCAGTGTGAACATTTACTTACTGTGCTATCACTTATATTGCCAATACATAGAGAAATAATTAAATAAATATATATTAATCACTCAGTGATTACTGAGCAATAACATATTAAATAAAATATATTACAAAATACTTGCTGTGTCAAGATCATTACAAAAGCCACACAATACCCTGCATGGCACGCGATACTGCGCATTCCTATTGTGCAGCACAAATTCTTTGCAACACTGGGGGACATGACAGAACAAAAATACTATTAGAAATGTTTGAAAAGGAACATTTTTGGCCACGATAGAGGCTTTTGACATTATTTATTAGGTTCAAAAATGCTTGACAAAAGCGTAACAATGGACCTGTGGAAACCACTACATCTGAGGCACTTTCTGTTGTTATGTGCAGCCATTGATTTGAGGATGGCCAGCATTAGGGGAACAATCCCCTCACAGCAGTCTAGGCAAGCGAGCATTCAAACACACACAAGCAAAAGCCTGTGAACAAGTCCATATGGAATCAGAAAGAGAGAAAAAAATAAACATTTATTAACCTCTTTGTGGGGAGATTGGTGGAAGCACTGGCCAGTGATGAAGAAAACGGTCATGCCACATTTCGTCAAAAGAAGATGCAAAGTTTGAGGTCTGTGAGCTTATTCTCAGTGAATGTGAGGAGGCCTGCCCAAGGTTTGGGTTACCAAGGTAACTACTACTGTGTAAACCAGGACTTAGGGCATTATTGTCATGTTCACTCGATGATAGAAAAGATTTTTCCTCCCGGTTAGTAACTCTACTAGAACCAGTTTTAAATGTTGCCTCAGACCTGGATGGACAGATCATCTTTATAGTTAACGACGATGATGAAGAGAGCAACTGGGAAAATGGAGTAATGCAAGACCTGTCAAGGCTGCTGCAAAAAGAAGCTCTTCCAGACAAATCTGAAAAAAAAAACATATAAAAGTTAAACATAATGAAACATTTTAAAACATGGCATTGAATTAAAACACATGTATGTTTAATTCTAGACTTAAAAAAACTCCAGAAGGATTTTTTTCAGTTGGAGTGGTGCTACTAAACTAAGGTTCCTTTATCTTATACTTGCCCACTGCTGTCTTCTCCTTTTTTCAGCACGTCTCCTGTTCCCCGGCATTTTGTGACGGCAACTTCTCACTTGCCGAAAGTCATAAGTAACAGTCACAAGCTCTAAATGCAAGTCTATGAGAGACAGAACAAGGCTCTCAAATACTTGTATTGAGTTGTGACCTCTGGCTCGCTCCAGCATACAGTGGAATGATCCAGCAGGTCACAAACTACCGGAGAACGACAGGCGCGGTGGTGATAGAAGATGAAGATGGCCGCATGTAAGTATCAGACTAAGTGTAGGAACCTTACACGAGAAGCACCACTCCAGCACTGCAATAAAAAACCCGCTCAAGTGGTGCTTTAAGATGGCCATACATATTAGACTAAAGGTGATGAAAATAGACTATTTCAGCCATAATAAATGCTAGCAGGTGAAATTTAACAATGAAAATCACAGATCGTCATAGACTCAAACAAAGTTGGCTGTGTTTGAATTTTTCTTCCATTATTAAAACAAAAGCTTTTCATCCAAAAATAATATTTTTCAAAAGAATAGTCTTAAAATGGTGGTTCATACTTCACATGGTATCTAGTGATAAGCGAATGTACTCGTTGCTCAGGTTTTCCCGAGCACGCGCGGGCGATTTCCAAGTATTTGTTAGTGTTCGGAGATTAAGTTTTCATCGCCGCAGCTGAATGATTTATAGCTACTAGACAGCTTGATTGCATTTCAGCATTCCCTAGCAACTAGGCAACCCCCACATGTACTCAGGCTGGGTAGTATCTGTAAATCATTCAGCTGTGGCGATGAAAACTTAAACTCCGAACACTAACAAATACTTGGAGATCACCCGAGCGTGCTCCGGAAAACCCGAGCAACAAGTACACTCGCTCATCACTAATGGTATCACTTAACATGTTTGACAAGTTTGAAATGCCAACATAAAACATATTGCATCAGTCTGTTGCCACGCATATGCCTTGACAGAGTGGGGTCAGACGATCGCAGCGTCTGGTTCACATTCACCTTTCTGTTAGCAGTTCTGGCTTTCTTTGCTCTGGTGCTGTAACTGTTAAACTGCTTAAGGTACCGTCACACTTAGCGACGCTGCAGCGATACCGACAACAATCCGGATCGCTGCAGCGTTGCTGTTTGGTCGCTGGAGAGCTGTCACACAGACCGCTCTCCAGCGACCAACGATGCCGGTAACCAGGGTAAACATCG
The DNA here is from genome assembly GCF_032444005.1 of Ranitomeya imitator. NCBI lineage: Eukaryota > Metazoa > Chordata > Amphibia > Anura > Dendrobatidae > Ranitomeya > Ranitomeya imitator. The sequence continues at coordinate 198,219,820 of NC_091285.1, read as the reverse complement.
GGTAACTAAGCGCAGGGCCGCGCTTAGTAACCCGATGTTTACCCTGGTTACCATCCTAAAAGTAAAAAAACAAACACTACATACTTACCTACAGCTGTCTGTCCTCCAGCGCTGTGCTCTGCACTCCTCCTGTACTGTCTGTGTGAGCACAGCGGCCGGAAAGCAGAGCGGTGACGTCACTGCTCTGCTTTCCGGCTGACCGGCGCTCACAGCCAGTACAGGAGGAGAGCAGAGCACAGCGCTGGAGGACAGACGGCTGTAGGTAAGTATGTAGTGTTTGTTTATTTTACTTTTAGGATGGTAACCAGGGTAAACATCGGGTTACTAAGCGCGGCCCTGCGCTTAGTTACCCGATGTTTACCCTGGTTACCAGTGAAGACATCGCTGAATCGGTGTCACACACGCCGATTCAGCGATGTCTGCGGGGAGTCCAGCGACCAAATAAAGTTCTGGACTTTCTTCCCCGACCAGCGACAGCACAGCAGGGGCCTGATCGCTGCTGCCTGTCACACTGGACGATATCGCTAGCGAGGACGCTGCAACGTCACGGATCGCTAGCGATATCGTCTAGTGTGACGGTACCTTTAGTTGGACTCCTGGAGTTCTCTGTCTTTGGTGATGTTAGCTGTTCTAAGTTTGTTACTCCCAACAAGTATAAGAACCATCTTCTTTGCTTCTAACCTTGCCAGTGATAGTTCATTCTGATTTGGTTTGTTTAAGTGTTTATCTTTATCCTCATCTATTTGGTTTCTCCTACCTATTCCTCCCCTGTGTTCCACTCTGTTGTTTTGCGAGTGTATTTGTATGATGGTAGTTTTCTTTTATTCCTATCTGTCTCCCTTTGTCTGTCTGGTTAGTGTAATCCTATACACTTCGGCCTTAGGGTACCGTCACACTATACGATTTACCAACGATCACGACCAGCGATACGACCTGGCCGTGATCGTTGGTAAGTCGTAGTGTGGTCACTGGAGAGCTGTCACACAGACAGCTCTCCAGTGACCAACGATGCCGAGGTCCCCGGGTAACCAGGGTAAACATCCGGTTACTAAGCGCAGGACCGCGCTTAGTAACCCAATGTTTACCCTGGTTACCAGCGTAAAAAAAAACAAACAGCACATACTTACATTCCGGTGTCTGTCCCTTGCCGTCTGCTTCCCACACTCACTGACTGCCGGCCGTAAAGTGAAAGCACAGCACAGCGGTGACGTCACCGCTGTGCTCTGCTTTCACTTTACGGCCGGCAGTCAGTGAGGGCGGGAAGCAGACGGCAAGGGACCTGACGGACACCGGAATGTAAGTATGTACTGCTTGTTTTTTTTTACATTTACGCTGGTAACCAGGGTAAACATCGGGTTACTAAGCGCGGCCCTGCGCTTAGTAACCCGATGTTTACCCTGGTTACAAGCGAACGCATCGCTAGATCGGTGTCACACACACCGATCTAGCGATGACAGCGGGAGATCCAGCGATGAAAGAATGTTCCAAACGATCTGCTACGACGTACGATTCTCAGCAGGATCCCTGATCGCTGCTGCGTGTCAGACACAGCGATATCGTATGGATATCGCTGGATCGTCACGAATCGTACCGTCGTAGCGACAAAAGTGCCACTGTGTGACGGTACCCTTAGGGTGTGACAGCTCTCCAGCGACCACACTATGACTTACCAATAGTGTTGAGCATTCCGATACCGCAAGTATCGGGTATCGGCCGATATTTGCGGTATCGGAATTCCGATACTGAATTCCGATACTTCCCGCGTATCGGATACCGGAATCGGAAGTTCCCAGAATTCAAATTGAACGCAGCAGCCAATGAGGAATGAATGAAAGTGTGGGCACATCCTGTTTAGCATGGTGGGCATGTAAGTACTGGCAAGGCTTGGATTGGCTGCTGAAATGATGTCACTCTGCACTATAAAAAAGCGCTGCCGCCATTTTGCGCTCACTCTGCTGTGATTTCAGTTAGGGACAGGACGCTGTGTTCTAACTGAGGGCCAGTTGAGCTAGCTAATTGCTTTATTTTCCTTTCCAAAGGCTAATTTAGCAAAACGCTGTGTGTTCTTCACTGTTCACCTTGCTCTTGCCTTGCAGCGCTGTTTTAACAGCGTTCTGCAAGGTCTCTGTGTGTGTGTGTGTGTGTGTGCAGCTCACTCTGTAGTCTGTGTGCAGCCATATACCCGGTTGTATTCAGCTCAGGGGGGGTTCACACTGCCTCACACAGTTGTTCTTTTTTGCTCTTAGTGCAGCCTGCTGCACATTTTTTCTCAAATTTCCTATTAGTGTTTTTCCACCAGTCTCCAGCTCTATTGTGGAAAAACACTACATAGGATAACCTAGAGGGGGGTTTTTGGGCCTTGCAGCGCCGTTTACGGCTGTCTGCACGGTCTCCGTGTGAGCCCAGCTCGCCCTGTAGTCTGTGTGCAGCCATAGCCGGTTGGATTCAGCTCAGGGTTCGTTACTGGCTCATACCTTGAGAAAAATTTTCCTTTTTTTCAAATAGTGCAGCCTGTTTAAAATTTGAAAAAAAAAATTCCTATTAGTGTCTTTCCACTCGTATCCAGCTAAATAGTGGAAAAACACTATATAGGATAACCTAGAGGAGGGTTTTTTGGCCTTGCAGCGCCGTTTACGGCTGTCTGCACGGTCTCCGTGTGAGCCCAGCTCGCCCTGTAGTCTGTGTGCAGCCATAGCCGGTTGGATTCAGCTCAGGGTTCGTTACTGGCTCATACCTTGAGAAAAATTTTCCTTTTTTTCAAATAGTGCAGCCTGTTTAAAATTTGAAAAAAAAAAAAATTCCTATTAGTGTCTTTCCACCAGTCTCCAGCTCAATTGTGGAAAAACACTACATAGGATAACCTAGAGGTTTTTTTGGGGGCCTTGCAGCGCCGTTTACGGCTGTCTGCACGGTCTCTGTGTGAGCGCAGCTCGCCCTGTAGTCTGTGTGCAGCCATAGCCGGTTGGATTCAGCTCAGGGTGCGTTACTGCCTCATACCTTGAAAAACAATTTCCTTTTTTTCAAATAGTGCAGCCAGTTTAAAATTTGAAAAAAAAAATTCCTATTAGTGTCTTTCCACTTGTATCCAGCTAAATAGTGGAAAAACACTATATAGGATAACCTAGAGGAGGGTTTCTTGGCCTTGCAGCGCCGTTTACGGCTGTCTGCACGGTCTCCGTGTGATTTAAACTAGCTCTGTAGCCCGATCTGCACCAAAAAAAAGGTTAAGTTCACCAAACACAACTTACACTTGTGTAGGCCACATTTGAAAAATAATAAAGTTTAGTCCACAATTTACAACATTAGTGTTTCTTACACCTGTTAGGAGGAGCATTACAGGAATAAGCACACTAAGGCCTTAGTACTTTTCTGCTTATCTTTATCTGTCAACCAAGATGAAGAGGGCAGGGAGTAAGGCACGTGGGCGTGGGCGCGGAGCAGGGAGAGGAGCAGGGAGAGGACGTGGTGATTCTGTGCCTGCTGCGGGCGCCGGTGACTCGTCGTCACTCAGTTTCAGCAGGGAACAGTCCTTCATGCGCAGCTTTGTCGGAGAGCGCCGTGCACCGCTGCTGCGTGAAGACCAAATTGAAGCCGTTGTCGGGTGGATGGCAGCTAACGCCTCGGCATCGACTTCAGTTAGTGCCACATCCTCTCAGGCACAGAGCACTGGAGAGCAGCCATCTGTCTCTTCACCACCTGCCAAATTGGCCAGGCAGTCAGAGAGCCCAGGACAGGAGCCGTCTCTACTTCTGTTCTCTGAATCTCTTGGCTTGGAAACAGGGGGCCAGCCAAGCAGCATTGGAGAAATGGAAGAAGAGGCAGTGTGCAGTGATGCCCAACACCTTTTTCTCTCTGACTCTGAAGAGGCAGGTGGGCCAGTGCCTCCGGTGACCACAGCGCAGTACGCATCTGATGATGAAACTCAGGTGCCGCTTTCTCGTGCGTACTGTGCTGCTGAGACTACCCAGGAGGAGCAGTTGGTGGCAGAGGGTAGTGGAGATGATGAGGTCCTTGACCCATCGTGGCGTGAGGAACAGGAAGGTGGTGGGAGCAGCTCAGAGGAAGAGCTTCCTCTTACGGGCCAAAGAGGGAGAGGGAGGGGGAAGACTGCGGAGCCTGTAGCCTCCACTTTGGCACCCGTTAGGAGCCTGTCTCTTTCCAAAGCCAAAAAGGGCGCTCCCAAGACTTGCAGTGCCTGGTCCTTTTTTGACACAGTTGCAGATGACATTTGTTTTGTCAAATGCAAGCTGTGTCATCATAAAGTAAAAAGAGGGAAAAATGTCAGCAACCTCAATACCACAAATATGTGGAAACATGTGCGGACCAGGCACGCGGTGGAGTTACAGAAACACACTGAAGATGTAGGCCAACCAACAGCGGCAGCTACCACCTCTTCAGCTCGTGTTGCCTCTTCCTCCAGCTCACGCACAGCTGGTTTGGCTTCCTCCCAGAGACCTTGTGTAATTCCACCCACAGCACCACCTTCCCAGTCATCCTCACACTCCCAGTCTACTCTACAGCCATCGGTAGTACAGGCATGGGAGAAAAGGCGGGCATTCTCGGCCAACCACCCCCGAGCACAGGCTCTGAATGCAGGCATTGCCAAACTGTTGTCCCTGGAAATGCTCTCGTTCAGGCTGGTGGAGACTGACAGCTTCCGTGACTTGATGGCATTGGCAGTCCCACAGTACAAGGTGCCCAGCCGCTTTTACTTCAGCAGGCAGGCTGTCCCTGCCCTGCACAGGCATGTTGAGGCAAACATAAAACATGCGCTACTGAACGCCGTCAGTAGCAAGGTCCACCTCACCACCGATGCGTGGACCAGTCAGCATGGACAGGGGCGATATGTTTCCCTCACTGCCCATTGGGTTAATGTTGTTGAGCCAGGTACAGATCGTGCGAGTGGCGCAGGACGTGTCCTGCCCACTCCAAGGATTGCAGGAATCCAGTCTGTACGCATCGACTCCTCCTCTTACACCAGTTCCTCTGATTCCTCTCTGCAGGATCCGTCACAGTCCACCCCCACATGGACCCGTGAACGTTTACCTATGACCGACATGAGCACAGCCGTGGCCAAACGTCAGCAGGCCGTCTTGAAACTAGTTTCATTGGGGCATCGAAGCCACACAGCGCAGGAGCTCTGGAATGCCATAAAGCAGGAGAGCGATGTGTGGTTACTGCCAGCGAATCTCCAGCCAGGCATGGTAGTGTGTGACAATGGCCGAAATCTGGTGGCAGCTTTGGCCCTTGGCAACCTCACTCACATCCCATGTCTGGCACATGTGCTCAATTTGGTTGTGCAGAGTTTTCTGAGGGACTATCCGGATCTTGATGCCCTGCTGCACAAGGTCCGCCTAGAGTGTGCTCACTTGCGGCGTTCCAGCTTGGCCAGATCCCGCATTGCTGCTCTGCAGCGCCGATTCCGCCTTCCGGAACACCGCATCATATGTGACCTACCTACCCGGTGGAATTCCACGTTACATATGTTGGAGCGGTTGTGTGAGCAGCAGCAAGCAGTTATGGAGTACCAGCTGCATCAGGCGCAAAGAAGTCGCAGTCAGCGCCGATCAGACTTCACAACCACAGAGTGGGCCACTATGAAGGACGTCTGCCAGGTTTTGCGTCCTTTTGATTATTCCACGCGGATGGCAAGTGCAGATGATGCACTAGTCAGCATGACTGTCCCCCTTATCTGCCTGCTTCAGCAAACTTTGCAAGGGTTAAGGGATGATGTGGTGGAAGAGGTGGAGGATGAGGAGTCACCTTTTCCATCAGCTTCTGGAGAGTCAGCGCCACGTGGTTCCTCACAAAGGGGTACGCAGGGGCCAATTTGTGAGGAGGATGAGGAGGAGTCAATGGAGGAGGAAGAGCTCCGTCCAGAGGAGGGAGCGACACAATTGTCCAGTGGTCAGTGTGTACAGCGAGGGTGGGGTGATGACGAGCGGGCAGAGATCATGTCTCAAGCAGGGGACAGCGTTTCTGGGCCGGTTGGCACTCTGCAGCACATGGTGGATTTCATGCTGCAGTGCCTGAGAAACGACCGCCGCATCGACCACATTCTCAACATGCCTGATTATTGGGTGTTCACCCTCCTCGATCCTCGCTACCGGGACAACGTCCAAAACCTCATCCCTGCGTTGACCCGGGAGCGTAAATTGCGGGAGTACCACGACACACTGGTGAATTCCATCATCTTCTCCTGTCCAACTGAGAGGAGTGCTGCTAGTGCTTTACAAAGCAGCTCAGTGCGTCGAGGCAGTGGGGGAGGCTCTGCCCAAAGAGGGAGCAGAAGCAGTGCCTCTGCCCAAGGCAAGCCCAGTATGGCACAACTCTGGCACACTTTTGTGTGCCCGCCCCAAATGTCTACACCATCACCGGCGGCTCCAGTCAGCAGGAGGCAACGGTTCCGTCAGATGGTGACAGACTACATGGCTTGCCCTCTTACTGTACTCCCAGACGGCTCTTCCCCGTTCAAGTTTTGGGTCTCTAAGCTGGATACATGGCCAGAGCTAAGCCAGTATGCATTGGAGGTGCTGGCTTGCCCTGCGGCTAGTGTCTTATCGGAACGTGTCTTTAGTGCCGCAGGTGGTGTACTAACAGACCGTCGCATGCGACTATCCTCCGATAACGTTGACCGGCTTACTTTCCTGAAAATGAACCAGGCCTGGATCTCGCAGGAATTTGCCACTCCTCTGCCTGATTAAGTAATTGGGTGTCATCCAGGTCTCCTGCTGTGTTCATCTTTCTACCACCTGAACTGCTATTCCTGGGCTCCAACACCGCCAGTTGCGGCTCAGAAGTGCAGGCTGCACAGTAAAAACATACGACCCAGTGTTATTGGGTTTCAGTAACGTCAGCTGATCCCCAGCTGTGTAGCCGGCAATGTGTCCTGCGACCGCCACGCTGGCACAACAACCTAAATGTAAGGGAACCTGTCCCCCCCCCCCCGTCGTTTGTTACTGAAAGAGCCATCTTGTGCAGCAGTAATGCTGCACAAGGAAAAGGTAGCTCTTTTTTTTTAGCTCTTTGCACACGCAGAACTTAACACTTATAAAATGTGTTCACTGATACCGTTATACCGTCCCGGAGCTGGGACTTTCCTTCGTAATGTGACGCAGCACAGCCGTCATTCCTACCCCCTTGGTGCCATGCGCTGCCTCCTCAGCGTTGTTTTAAGCTGTCACGGAGCCTGCGCTGTTCTGTTATCCCTTGGGCATGCCCTATTTGCGCTGCCTGTCTTCTGACATAATTTGGTGTCAGGCTGGCTGCGCCTGTGCGGCCGCGGTGCCCGAGATCCCGCCTCGCAGTGTCTTCTGATTGAGTCACACTGCGGGCCTGGGATCCATGGGCATGCGCAGTGCATATCTTCCCCTCGGGCTCTCGCTCATTTCCCTCCGCCTTCTTTAGACTGTGCGCCGTCAGCTGATCCCTAGCATGCCACGGCCGTGACACCGCACAGTCTGAAGAAGAGGGAAGGAGGGGAGTGAGAGTCGAGGTTATGCACTGTGCATGCCCATGGTTCCAAGGCCCGCAGTGGGATTACGTTAGATGAGACTGCGAGGTGGGATCTGGAGCAGCGTGGACGCACAGGCACTGACAGCCTGACACCAAATTATGTCAGAAGACAGGCAGCGCTAATTGGGCATGGCCAAGGGCTAACAGAACAGCGCAGGCTCCGTGACAGCTTAAAACAACACTGAGGAGGCAGCGCACGGCATCAAGGGGATAGGAATGACAGCTGTGCTGTGTCCCATTACGAAGGAAATTCGCACCTCCGGAACGGTTTAACGGTATAAAGGGACACATTTTTAGTGTTTACTTCGGTGTTTGCAAGGAGCATAATTAAAAGAGCAACCTTTTCCTTTTGCATCCTTAGTGCTGCACAACATGGCTCTTTCAGCTACAAACGTCTTGGGGGGGGGGGGTTAAAGGTTTCCTTTCAACTTGCTCCAATCAGGCTTCGGCCTACACTCTGTTCCTCTGCTCCTCCTGCTGTCCCTGGGCTCTAACACCGCCAGTTGGTGCCTGGAAGTGCTATGTGCACAGTCAACAGTCGCTCCTCTGTTATTGGGGTTCAGTAACGTCAGCTGATCCCCAGCTGTGTGTGCGGCAATACCTCCAATCTGCTCCTCCTGCTGTCCCTGGGCTCTAACACCGCCAGTTGGTGCCTGGAAGTGCTGTGTGCACAGTCAACAGTCGCTCCTCTGTTATTGGGGTTCAGTAACGTCAGCTGATCCCCAGCTGTGTGTGCGGCAATACCTCCAATCTGCTCCTCCTGCTGTCCCTGGGCTCTAACACCGCCAGTTGGTGCCTGGAAGTGCTGTGTGCACAGTCAACAGTCGCTCCTCTGTTATTGGGGTTCAGTAACGTCAGCTGATCCCCAGCTGTGTGTGCGGCAATACCTCCAATCTGCTCCTCCTGCTGTCCCTGGGCTCTAACACCGCCAGTTGGTGCCTGGAAGTGCTGTGTGCACAGTCAACAGTCGCTCCTCTGTTATTGGGGTTCAGTAACGTCAGCTGATCCCCAGCTGTGTATCCGGCAACGTGTCATGCGACCGCCACGCTGGCACAACTAAAATGTAAGGGGACCTGTCCCCCCCCCCCCCTAGGCGTTTGTTACTGAAAGAGCCACCATGTGCAGCACTAATACTGCACAAGGGAAAGGTCGCTCTTGAAATTATGCTCCTTGCAAACGCTGAACTACACACTCATGTAATGTGTCCCCTCACACCGTCCAACCGTCCCGGAGGTGGGACTTTCCTTTGTAATGTGACGCAGCACAGCCGTCATTGCTACCCCCTTGGCACCGTGCGCTGCCTCCTTAGCGTTGTTTGATTCCGTCATGGACCCTGCGCTGTTATGTTATCCCTTGGCCATGCACAGTTTGCGCTGCCCGTCCTCTGACATCATTTGTTGTCGTCCTGGCTGCGCCTGTGCGTCCACGCTGCCCGAAATCACACCTCGCAGTGTCGTCTAATGTGATCCCACAGTGGGCCTGGTATCCATGGCCATGCGCAGTGCATATACTAGCCTCTCACTCCCCTTCTTCACGCTTCTTCAGACTAGGCGGCGTCAGCTGATCCCTAATAGCATGCCACGGCCGTGACGCCGCACAGTCTGAAGAAGCAGGAAGGAGGTGAGTGAGAGGCGATGATATGCACTGCGCATGCCCATGGATCCCTGGCCCGCAGTGGGACTACATTAGATGACACTGCAAGGTTGGATCTCGGGCAGCTTGGACGCACAGGCACTGCCAGCCTGACACCTACATGATGTCAGAAGACGGGCACCGCTAACTGTGCATGGCCAAGGGATAACATTACAGTGCGGGCTCCGTGACAGAACCAAACAACGTTGAGGAGGTGGTGCCCGGCACCAAGGGGGTTGGAATGACGGCTGTGCTGTGTCACATTACAAAGGAAAGTCCCACTTCCGGGATGGTTTGACGGTGTGAGGGGACACATTATATGAGTGTGTACTTCAGCGTTTGCAAGGAGCATAATTTTCGGAGCCACCATTTTCCATGTGCAGTATTACTGCTGTACAAGATGGCTCTTTCAGCAACAAATGCCTGGGGGGGGGGGTTAAAGGTTCCCTTTCAACTTGCTCCACTGCAGGCTTCGGCCTACACTCTGCTCCTCTTTGATTCCCTGGGTTTCAACACTGTCAGTTGCCACCTGGAAGTGTTGTCTACACAGAAAAAAACACTAGGTGATGTGTCAGTGGGGTTCAGCACCGCCAGCTGTTCCCCTGCTGTGTAGTCGGCAACGTGTCCAGCACAAGCCACGCTGGCACAACAGAACAAAAGCTGCCACCAGTGCAGGCTTCGGCCTACACTCTGCTCCTCTCCTCCTCCTGCTGACCCTGGGCTCAAACACCGCTAGTTTTTGCCCGGAAGTGCTAGCTGCACAGAGAAAAACACCAGCCAATGTGTTAGTGGGGTTCAGCAACGCCAGCTGTTCCCCTGCTGTGTAGCCGGCAACGTGACCTGCAAACGCCATGCAGGCACATGAACTGAAATTGAAGGGAGCCTGCCCCCCACCCCCCCAGGTGTTTCTATGTATATCAGCCACCTTGTACAGCAGTACTGCTGCATTTGTACAAGGTGGCTGACTTTTTCTCCTTGCCCACGTGGAACTCAACACGTACAAAATGTGTCTCATTAGAGACCATTACAATGTCCCTGAGGTGTGACTTTCCTTTGTAATGACACGCAGCACCACCCTTGTTAGCGCTGCCCGTCTTTTGACATCATTGGTTAGCTGGCTGCGCCTGTGCATCTCCCCTGCTCGAAACAACGGCCCTCGGTGTCTTATTTTTTTGGACAGCGAGGGTGTGATTGATGGGCATGTGCAGTGCATATGTTTGCCTGTGTTCACTCATCTCCTTCCGCCTTCTTCAGACTGGGTGTCCTCATGGCCGCGGCAGGCGATAAGGGATCAGATGAGGCCGCCCAGTCTGAAGCAGGTGTAAGGACATGTGTGAGCGGCAAACATATTTAGTGCACCAGGGCACGAATCCCAGCACCGCAGTGTGATTTTTTAAAAACACACTGTGGGTCTGGGATTCATGTCCATCGCTAACCGCAACGGCCGACATGAAATGAGGTCAGAAGACAGGAAGCGCTCACAGCGCATGGCCAAGGGATCACAATAGCGCAGACTCCTGTACAGCAAATAACAACGCTCAGGAATCTGCGCCCAGTACCTAGGTGCAAATTTTGACACCTGTGCTGCGTCTCGTTAAAAAGACAAGTCACGCCTCCACAACTGTTTGACAGTATAATGGGGTAAATAGTGTACGTGTTTTAGTCAGCGTGTGCAAGGAGCAAAACAAATAGAGCAACCTTTTACTTGTGCAGCATTAATGCTGCACAAGGTGTGGCTCTTGTACCTTGCAACACCTGAGGGGGGAGTTAAAGGTAACCTTTGAAATTGGTTCAACTAGGCTTCGGCCTACACTCTGCTCCTCTACTCCTCCTGCTGACCCTGGGCTCAAACACCGCTAGTTTTTGCCCGGAAATGCTAGCTGCACAGAGAAAAACACCAGCCAATGTGTTAGTGGGGTTCAGCACCGCCAGCTGTTCCCCTGCTGTGTAGTCGGCAACGTGTCCAGCACAAGCCACGCTGGCACAACAGAACAAAAGCTGCCACCAGTGCAGGCTTCGGCCTACACTTTGCTCCTCTCCTCCTCCTGCTGACCCTGGGCTCAAACAACGCCAGTTTCTGCCCGGACATGCTAGCTGCACAGAGAAAAACACCAGCCAATGTGTTAGTGGGGTTCAGCACCGCCTGCTGTTCCCCCGCTGTGTAGCCGGCATCGTGTCCAGCACAAGCCACGCTGGCACAACCGACCAAAAGCTGCCACCAGTGCAGGCTTCGGCCTACACTTTGCTCCTCTCCTCCTCCTCCTGCTGACCCTGGGCTCTAACACCGCTAGTTTTTGCCCGGACATGCAATCTGCACAGAGAAAAACACCAGTCAATGTGTCAGTGGGGTTCAGCAACGCCAGCTGTTCCCCTGCTGTGTAGCTTGCAACGTGACCTGCAAACGCCACGCAGGCACATGAACTGAAATTGAAGGGAGCCTGCCCCCCACCCCCCCAGGTGTTTCTATGTATAACAGCCACCTTGTACAGCAGTACTGCTGCATTTGTACAAGGTGGCTGACTTTTTCTCCTTGCACACGTGGAACTCAACAAGTACAAAATGTGTCTCATTACAGACCATTTCAATGTCCCTGAGGTGTGACTTTCCTTTTTAATGACACGCAGCACCCCCATTGTTAGCGCTGCCCGTCTCCTGACATCATTGGTTGGCTGGCTGTGCCTGTGCGTCCCCCCTGCCCGACACAACGCCCCCCGTTGTCTCATATATTTTGACTGCGAGGGTGTGATTGATGGGCACGAGCAGTGCATATGTTCCCCTGTTTTCACTCCCCTCCTTCCGCCTTCTTCTGACTGTGCGGCCTCATGGCCGCGGCATGCGATAAGGGATCAGCTGAGGCCGCCCAGTCTGAAGCAGGTGTAAGGACATGTGTGAGCGGCGAACATATTTACTGCACAAGGCCACGAATCCCAGCACCGCAGTGTGACTTTAGGAAAAGCCACTGTGGGTCTGGGATTTATGGCCATCGTTAACCGCACCGGCCAACATGAAATGAGGTCATGAGACGGCCTGCACTAACAGGGTATTGCCAAGGGATAACACAAGAGCGCAGTTTCCTGTACTGCAAATAACAACGGTAAGGAATCTGCGCACAGCACCTAGGTGTAAATTTGTACACCTGTGCTGCGTCTCCTTAAAAAGACTAGTAGTCACGCCTCCACTACTGTTTGACAGTATAATGGGCTAAATAGTGTACGTGTTTAATTCAGCGTGTGCAAGGAGCAAAATTAAATAGAGCAACCTTTGACTTGTGCATCATTAATGCTGTTCAAGGTGTGGCTCTTGTACCTTGCAACACCTGAGGGGGGGGTTAAAGGTAACCTTTGAAATTGGTTCAACTAGGCTTCGGCCTACACTCTGCTCCTCTACTCCTCCTGCTGACCCTGGGCTCAAACACCGCTAGTTTTTGCCCGGAAATGCTAGCTGCACAGAGAAAAACACCAGCCAATGTGTTAGTGGGGTTCAGCACCGCCAGCTGTTCCCCTGCTGTGTAGTCGGCAACGTGTCCAGCACAAGCCACGCTGGCACAACAGAACAAAAGCTGCCACCAGTGCAGGCTTCGGCCTACACTTTGCTCCTCTCCTCCTCCTGCTGACCCTGGGCTCAAACAACGCCAGTTTCTGCCCGGACATGCTAGCTGCACAGAGAAAAACACCAGCCAATGTGTTAGTGGGGTTCAGCACCGCCTGCTGTTCCCCCGCTGTGTAGCCGGCATCGTGTCCAGCACAAGCCACGCTGGCACAACCGACCAAAAGCTGCCACCAGTGCAGGCTTCGGCCTACACTTTGCTCCTCTCCTCCTCCTCCTGCTGACCCTGGGCTCTAACACCGCTAGTTTTTGCCCGGACATGCAATCTGCACAGAGAAAAACACCAGTCAATGTGTCAGTGGGGTTCAGCAACGCCAGCTGTTCCCCTGCTGTGTAGCTTGCAACGTGACCTGCAAACGCCACGCAGGCACATGAACTGAAATTGAAGGGAGCCTGCCCCCCACCCCCCCAGGTGTTTCTATGTATAACAGCCACCTTGTACAGCAGTACTGCTGCATTTGTACAAGGTGGCTGACTTTTTCTCCTTGCACACGTGGAACTCAACAAGTACAAAATGTGTCTCATTACAGACCATTACAATGTCCCTGAGGTGTGACTTTCCTTTTTAATGACACGCAGCACCCCCATTGTTAGCGCTGCCCGTCTCCTGACATCATTGGTTGGCTGGCTGTGCCTGTGCGTCCCCCCTGCCCGACACAACGCCCCCCGTTGTCTCATATATTTTGACTGCGAGGGTGTGATTGATGGGCACGAGCAGTGCATATGTTCCCCTGTTTTCACTCCCCTCCTTCCGCCTTCTTCTGACTGTGCGGCCTCATGGCCGCGGCATGCGATAAGGGATCAGCTGAGGCCGCCCAGTCTGAAGCAGGTGTAAGGACATGTGTGAGCGGCGAACATATTTACTGCACAAGGCCACGAATCCCAGCACCGCAGTGTGACTTTAGGAAAAGCCACTGTGGGTCTGGGATTTATGGCCATCGTTAACCGCACCGGCCAACATGAAATGAGGTCATGAGACGGCCTGCACTAACAGGGTATTGCCAAGGGATAACACAAGAGCGCAGTTTCCTGTACTGCAAATAACAACGGTAAGGAATCTGCGCACAGCACCTAGGTGTAAATTTGTACACCTGTGCTGCGTCTCCTTAAAAAGACTAGTAGTCACGCCTCCACTACTGTTTGACAGTATAATGGGCTAAATAGTGTACGTGTTTAATTCAGCGTGTGCAAGGAGCAAAATTAAATAGAGCAACCTTTGACTTGTGCATCATTAATGCTGTTCAAGGTGTGGCTCTTGTACCTTGCAACACCTGAGGGGGGGTTAAAGGTAACCTTTGAAATTGGTTCAACTAGGCTTCGGCCTACACTCTGCTCCTCTACTCCTCCTGCTGACCCTGGGCTCAAACACCGCTAGTTTTTGCCCGGAAATGCTAGCTGCACAGAGAAAAACACCAGCCAATGTGTTAGTGGGGTTCAGCACCGCCAGCTGTTCCCCTGCTGTGTAGTCGGCAACGTGTCCAGCACAAGCCACGCTGGCACAACAGAACAAAAGCTGCCACCAGTGCAGGCTTCGGCCTACACTTTGCTCCTCTCCTCCTCCTGCTGACCCTGGGCTCAAACAACGCCAGTTTCTGCCCGGACATGCTAGCTGCACAGAGAAAAACACCAGCCAATGTGTTAGTGGGGTTCAGCACCGCCTGCTGTTCCCCCGCTGTGTAGCCGGCATCGTGTCCAGCACAAGCCACGCTGGCACAACCGACCAAAAGCTGCCACCAGTGCAGGCTTCGGCCTACACTTTGCTCCTCTTCTCCTCCTCCTGCTGACCCTGGGCTCTAACACCGCTAGTTTTTGCCCGGACATGCAATCTGCACAGAGAAAAACACCAGTCAATGTGTCAGTGGGGTTCAGCAACGCCAGCTGTTCCCCTGCTGTGTAGCTTGCAACGTGACCTGCAAACGCCACGCAGGCACATGAACTGAAATTGAAGGGAGCCTGCCCCCCACCCCCCCAGGTGTTTCTATGTATAACAGCCACCTTGTACAGCAGTACTGCTGCATTTGTACAAGGTGGCTGACTTTTTCTCCTTGCACACGTGGAACTCAACAAGTACAAAATGTGTCTCATTACAGACCATTACAATGTCCCTGAGGTGTGACTTTCCTTTTTAATGACACGCAGCACCCCCATTGTTAGCGCTGCCCGTCTCCTGACATCATTGGTTGGCTGGCTGTGCCTGTGCGTCCCCCCTGCCCGACACAACGCCCCCCGTTGTCTCATATATTTTGACTGCGAGGGTGTGATTGATGGGCACGAGCAGTGCATATGTTCCCCTGTTTTCACTCCCCTCCTTCCGCCTTCTTCTGACTGTGCGGCCTCATGGCCGCGGCATGCGATAAGGGATCAGCTGAGGCCGCCCAGTCTGAAGCAGGTGTAAGGACATGTGTGAGCGGCGAACATATTTACTGCACAAGGCCACGAATCCCAGCACCGCAGTGTGACTTTAGGAAAAGCCACTGTGGGTCTGGGATTTATGGCCATCGTTAACCGCACCGGCCAACATGAAATGAGGTCATGAGACGGCCTGCACTAACAGGGTATTGCCAAGGGATAACACAAGAGCGCAGTTTCCTGTACTGCAAATAACAACGGTAAGGAATCTGCGCACAGCACCTAGGTGTAAATTTGTACACCTGTGCTGCGTCTCCTTAAAAAGACTAGTAGTCACGCCTCCACTACTGTTTGACAGTATAATGGGCTAAATAGTGTACGTGTTTAATTCAGCGTGTGCAAGGAGCAAAATTAAATAGAGCAACCTTTGACTTGTGCATCATTAATGCTGTTCAAGGTGTGGCTCTTGTACCTTGCAACACCTGAGGGGGGGGTTAAAGGTAACCTTTGAAATTGGTTCAACTAGGCTTCGGCCTACACTCTGCTCCTCTACTCCTCCTGCTGACCCTGGGCTCAAACACCGCTAGTTTTTGCCCGGAAATGCTAGCTGCACAGAGAAAAACACCAGCCAATGTGTTAGTGGGGTTCAGCACCGCCAGCTGTTCCCCTGCTGTGTAGTCGGCAACGTGTCCAGCACAAGCCACGCTGGCACAACAGAACAAAAGCTGCCACCAGTGCAGGCTTCGGCCTACACTTTGCTCCTCTCCTCCTCCTGCTGACCCTGGGCTCAAACAACGCCAGTTTCTGCCCGGACATGCTAGCTGCACAGAGAAAAACACCAGCCAATGTGTTAGTGGGGTTCAGCACCGCCTGCTGTTCCCCTGCTGTGCAGCTTGCAACGTGACCTGCAAACGCCACGCAGGCACATGAACTGAAATTGAAGGGAGCCTGGCCCCCACCCCCAGGTGTTTCTATGTATAACAGCCACCTTGTACAGCAGTACTGCTGCATTTGTACAAGGTGGCTGATGTTTTCTCCTTGCCCACGTGGAACTCAACACGTACAAAATGTGTCTCTTTGAGACCATTCCACTGTCCCTGAGGTGTGACTTTCCTTTCTAATGATACGCAGCACCCCCCTTGGTAGCGCTTCCCGTCTTCTGACATCATTGGTTGGCTACTTGCGCCTGTTCGTCCGCCCTGCCTGAATAAAATGCTCCTCGTTGTCTTAATTATTTTGACTGCGAGGGTGTGATTGATGGGCACGAGCAATGCATATCTTCGCCTGTCTTAACTCATCTCCTTCCGCCTTCTTCATACTGTGCAGCCTCATGGCCGCGGCATGCGAGAAGGGATCAGCAGAGGCCGCCCAGTCTGAAGCAGGTGTAAGGACGTGTGTGAGCGGCCAAAATATTTACTGCTCAAGGCCACGAATCCCAGCACCGCAGTGTGGCTTTATGAAAAGACACTGTGGGTCTGGGATTTATGGCCATCGTTAACCGCACCGGCCAACATGAAATGAGGTCATAAGATGGGCAGCGCTAACAGGGCATTGCCAAGGGATAACACAAGAGCGCAGACTCCTGTACAGCAAATAACAACGCTCAGGAAGCTGCGCCAAGCACCAAGGCGTTATATTGGACACCTGTGCTGCGTCTCATCAAAAAACCAAGTCACGCATCCACTACAGTTTGACTGTAGAATGGGGTAAATTGTGTATGTCTTTCATTCAGCGTGTGCAAGTAGACAAATTAATAGAGCAACCTTTCACTTGTGCAGCATTAATACTGCACAAGGTGTGTCTCTTGTACTTTGTAACACCTGAGGGGGGGGTTAAAGGTTTCCTTTGAAATTGGTTCAACTAGGCTTCGGCCTACACTCTGCTCCTCTCCTCCTCCTCCTGCTTCAACACGGGCTCTAACATCGCTAGTTTTTGCCCGCAAGTGCTAGCTGCACAGATAAAAACACACGCCATTGTGTTAGTGGGGTTCAGCAACGCCAGCTGTTCCCCCAGTGTGTAGCCGGCAAAGTGTCCTGCAAACGCAACGCAGACACAAAGCTGCCTCCAGTGCAGGCTTCGGCCTACACTCATCTCCCCCTGCTTACCCTTTGCTCCAACACCGCTAGTTGGGGCTCTAGGAAGACAATCTTTAATAGGCAAGGCAACGCATCCGGGTTCCAGCACCGCCAGCTGGTTCTCGGCAGTGTTCTTGTCACAGGTACTCCCTCGTGCCAAGCCTGGTTTCAGCACCGTCAGCTGTTTCCGGGTTGTGTCAACTTCACTGAGACGCCTATGCTTGCCCCGTCGTGGGGCGGTCGAGTTAGCCAACTCCAGGGTGCCTCCAGTTTAGGAGCTTCCTATGTGGGCTGCGTGAACTGGTAGTCAAGGCTGGTTCTGTAGTGCCAGTAGGCCCAGCTCCCCCTGTAGGACTGTTGGGGTTCGGTAACTGCGGCTGCCTCGCGGCCTAGCTGTTCTCTCCTCTCCTGTGGGCCTTGGGGTCCACCACCTGGTTCCAGCACCGTCAGCTGGTTCCGGGCCGAGCCTTTGGCTTAGGTGCCTCCTCCTGGGTATCCGAGTTCCGCCAACGCCAGGCGGTCCTTGGTAGTGCTTTTAAGCGCGGGCACCTACAGCTTAGTAACCGGGTTCCAGCACCGTCAGCTGGTCCTCGGTCGTGCCATTGGCTCTTGCACACTGGGGCAACGCATCCGGGTTCCAGCACCGCCAGCTGGTTCTCGGCAGTGTTCTTGTCACAGGTACTCCCTCGTGCCAAGCCTGGTTTCAGCACCGTCAGCTGTTTCCGGGTTGTGTCAACTTCACTGAGACGCCTATGCTTGCCCCGTCGTGGGGCGGTCGAGTTAGCCAACTCCAGGGTGCCTCCAGTTTAGGAGCTTCCTATGTGGGCTGCGTGAACTGGTAGTCAAGGCTGGTTCTGTAGTGCCAGTAGGCCCAGCTCCCCCTGTAGGACTGTTGGGGTTCGGTAACTGCGGCTGCCTCGCGGCCTAGCTGTTCTCTCCTCTCCTGTGGGCCTTGGGGTCCACCACCTGGTTCCAGCACCGTCAGCTGGTTCCGGGCCGAGCCTTTGGCTTAGGTGCCTCCTCCTGGGTATCCGTGTTCCGCCAACGCCAGGCGGTCCTTGGTAGTGCTTTTAAGCGCGGGCACCTACAGCTTAGCAACCGGGTTCCAGCACCGTCAGCTGGTCCTCGGTCGTGCCATTGGCTCTTGCACACTGGGGCAACGCATCCGGGTTCCAGCACCGCCAGCTGGTTCTCGGCAGTGTTCTTGTCACAGGTACTCCCTCGTGCCAAGCCTGGTTTCAGCACCGTCAGCTGTTTCCGGGTTGTGTCAACTTCACTGAGACGCCTATGCTTGCCCCGTCGTGGGGCGGTCGAGTTAGCCAACTCCAGGGTGCCTCCAGTTTAGGAGCTTCCTATGTGGGCTGCGTGAACTGGTAGTCAAGGCTGGTTCTGTAGTGCCAGTAGGCCCAGCTCCCCCTGTAGGACTGTTGGGGTTCGGTAACTGCGGCTGCCTCGCGGCCTAGCTGTTCTCTCCTCTCCTGTGGGCCTTGGGGTCCACCACCTGGTTCCAGCACCGTCAGCTGGTTCCGGGCCGAGCCTTTGGCTTAGGTGCCTCCTCCTGGGTATCCGAGTTCCGCCAACGCCAGGCGGTCCTTGGTAGTGCTTTTAAGCGCGGGCACCTACAGCTTAGCAACCGGGTTCCAGCACCGTCAGCTGGTCCTCGGTCGTGCCATTGGCTCTTGCACACTGGGGCAACGCATCCGGGTTCCAGCACCGCCAGCTGGTTCTCGGCAGTGTTCTTGTCACAGGTACTCCCTCGTGCCAAGCCTGGTTTCAGCACCGTCAGCTGTTTCCGGGTTGTGTCAACTTCACTGAGACGCCTATGCTTGCCCCGTCGTGGGGCGGTCGAGTTAGCCAACTCCAGGGTGCCTCCAGTTTAGGAGCTTCCTATGTGGGCTGCGTGAACTGGTAGTCAAGGCTGGTTCTGTAGTGCCAGTAGGCCCAGCTCCCCCTGTAGGACTGTTGGGGTTCGGTAACTGCGGCTGCCTCGCGGCCTAGCTGTTCTCTCCTCTCCTGTGGGCCTTGGGGTCCACCACCTGGTTCCAGCACCGTCAGCTGGTTCTCGGCAGTGTCTTTTGCTCTTGTACCTTCTGCTCCCCATCCTGGTTCCAGTACCGTCAGCTGGTTCCGGGCAGAGCCTTTGGCTTAGGTGCCTCCTTCTGGGTATCCAAGTTCCACCAATGTCAGGTGGTCCTTGGTAGTGCTTTCAGGCACGGGTACCTCCTGCTTAGTAACCGGGTTCCAGTAACGTCAGCTGGTCCTTGGTAGTTCCATTGGCTCTTGGACATTCGGCTACCCATCCGGGTTCCAGTACCGTCAGCTGGTTCTCGGCAGTGTCTTTTGCTCTTGTACCTTCTGCTCCCCATCCTGGTTCCAGTAACGTCATCTGGTTCCGGGCAGAGCCTTTGGCTTAGGTGCCTCCTTCTGGGTATCCGAGTTCCGCCAACGTCAGGCGGTCCTTGGTAGTGCTTTTTAGCACGGGTACCTCCTGCTTAGTAACCGGGTTCCAGTAACGTCAGCTGGTCCTCGGTAGTTCCATAGGCTCTTGAACCTTCGGGTAGCCATCCGAGTTCCAGTTCCATCAGCTGGTTCTTGGCATTTTCTCAGCCTTCTTGTACCTTCTGCTACATTTCCAAGTTGAAGACCCTAACGTCGACAACCCGGAAGACCACCCCGATGACGACGACCCGGAAGACCACCCCGATGACGACGACGACGACGACGGCGGAGACGACGACGGCTGAGACGACGACGGCGGAGATGACGACACTGGAGACGAAGACCCTGGAGATGACAACATGGAAGACCGAGAAGCAGAAGAACAAGAGGCTGCAGAACAAAGAGCAGAAGAACATTAAGCATAAGACTTAATATCAGAGCAAAAGATATTATCTAAATTATATGCAGAAGAAGACTAAGCAGTGTATGGGGGTGAGTCCGTTCCTCCTCGTGGTGCCCCTGGATAAAGCCTGATGCTGCAGGCCAAACTGAACGCGGACAAATGTAACTTTTGTGACTGGCAGAACGGAAGGTGTAATCTTCCAACTTTTATAGATAACAACTACGGGAATGCCTGTCACAAATGAGAATATGATGAAGAAGTAGAATAGGAAGAATAATAACAGTGGAATAAAAAGAATATGTAGAATAGGAAGAATAATAATAGTTGAAGAAAATGAATATGAAGAATGTAATAAAAAAAAAAAATAGGTAGAAGATGAAGAAGAAGATGAATAAGGTGAAGAAGTTGATGTCAAGGATGCTGATGATGATGAAGATGAAAGTGTGGGAAAAGAAAAAAAAAAAAGAAAAAAAAGAAGGGGAAGGGCGTGGAATAGTGAAACATCAATATCTGACAAAATAAAAAAAATTTACATACTCAATATCTTTTTCAATCCGAACGTCTTTAAAAAAAAAAAAAAAACATGCTATTCTATTTGATTGGACTAATCCTCATTGCCTTTAATGTCTCCGCCACCTCCCCCATACATCCTACATTATTCTTAGTTGTTTTCCTTCAGGTAGAATGAACCTACAAGGAAAGAAAGGGTTTATTTTAATTCCGATATTTTGGTCCCATTGACTTGCATTGGGATCGGGTATCGGTATCGGCGATATCCGATATTTTTTGAATATCGGCCGATCCAAACCGATACCGATACTTTCCGATATCGGAAGGTATCGCTCAACACTACTTACCAACGATCACGGCCAGGTCGTATCGCTGGTCGTGATCGTTGGTAAATCGTATAGTGTGACGGTACCCTTACACCTCCCTGGATTGGAGAGGGAACAGATTAGGTCTAAGATAGGAGCACAGCAAGGTACGTGACCCCAGCATCTCCATCTTTTGGGGAAAGCTGGGGGGACAAAGATAGACTAGGACGCCCCGTAGTTCGAGGTAAGTGCCCACAGTTTGCAGTCACTGCATGACATTATCACTGGACCCATTATGGATCCTCCTGGAGCGTATTTTCTCATCCATATTAAGTAGGTGGAAGAGTGGAATATACACTAATGGAAAACTAGGAAAACCTCATTATGCCATTTGGATTGACCAATGCTCCCCTGTGTTTCAGCACTTTGTAAATTATATTTTCCATCATCTGGCAGTTAGATTTGAGGTAGTCTATATGGATGAAATATTGATTTATTTGCCGGACCTTGCATCACATCAGGTACATGTCAGGCAGGTCCTATAAGAACTCAGGGAGAATAAACTTTATATCAAGTCAGAAAAATGTATGTTTACTGTTCAGGAGATACATATTCTAGAAGATCTATTATCTTCCATGGTTTTCGTATGGATCCTGCAAAAGTCTGGGTGGTACCGCATTGAGATTGTTCTGAAAATGTGAAAACTTTACAGTGGTTTCTGGGTTTTGCCAACTACTACTGCAAATTCATGAAGGACTTTTCGGTAGTGGCCAAACCGCTTACGAATATGACTAGGAATGGACCAGACTTTTCCAAATGGTCCAAACCAGCATGTGAAGCATTTTATACCTTGAAATTGTTTTGTTTCTGTTACAATTCTTATACACCCTGATGTCACTCAACCATTCATTGTGGAGGTAGACGTGTTGAAGGTGGGAGTTGGGGCTGTATTGTCACAGGATACATCTCCTAGTAAATGGTGTACTTGTCCATATTTCTCAAAACAATTATCGTCTGCTGAAAAGAATTATGACATTGGTAATAGGGAGCTCTTGGCAATAAAGTTAGCCTTCGAGGAATGGCTTCATTTTTTGGACGGAGCAGTTCATACAGTCATGGTAATCACTGATCATAAAAATCTTTTGTATCTGGAGTCAGCTAAACATCTGACACCTAGACAGGCAAGATGGTCATGGTCATTTTTTTTTACCAGATTCAACTTTTTTTGTGAATTATAGACCAGGGGATAAGAATATTAGGGTGGATGCATTGTCTCGTTGTTTTCTTGTTTTCGAATGCCTGTATATCATGTACACATTTGTCTGTAGAATTAATCACTGATCTACCCATGTCAGCAGGTAACATAGTAATATTGGTGGTGGTGGATATATTCAGCAAGATGTCTCATTTAATTACACTACAACATTGTCCTCAGCCATGAGAACCATGATCTGGGCTTTTGAAGGAAAAGCGTATGCCAGTTTGAACTTCCTTTAATTAACTCCTTTAATGATTATAAGCTTAACCATACTTACATCATCACCAATTCCATTAAAGCCATAGTCTCATGCAATAAAACAAAAATAAAAAACAACAATATCTTTCCGTTGTCCCTTGTTCTGTCCCACACCATAATCCATGTCTGGGGATAAACAGTTTTCAACCTGGTAGCGACCGTCCAGGCTGAGAACCACTGGGAGCATGAGCTGCTGTGAATGCAGAATCAGTGACTAGCGGTGACGTCATCGAGGTTACCGCCGGCCACTGAGTCTGCGTTCCCAGCCAGGCTCCTGAACTGCAGTGACCTCAGTGAGATACCCTTTAGCACAGTGAGAAAGCTTCACGGTGCAGAGCTAAGCTCAAAGTGTTCACCACAGTTCACTGTGAGAATTTTTTCCCACTGCACCTTGAGGCTTTTTCTCTCTGTGCTAACGTGAATCTCGCAGCAGCTCACAGGTGCTTCTCAACCTGGACAGTCGCATATTGGCACCATCCAGGTTGAAAACTGTTTATCCCCAGACATGGATTACGGCGTGGGACCGTATGACAGACAGGTGAGGGATATGGTTGTTTTTTTATTTTTGTTTTATTACAGAAGATGAGGGCTTAAATGGAATGGGCGACGACGTTAGTATGTTTTAATTTCGAATTATTAAAGGAGCCTGTGTCATTCTTTCAATCAAAGGACTTTATTCTGGCCATGTGTTTATTTACAATATAACTATAGGATTAGTAATGGATCGCCTCTCCATTACTAAGCCGGGGGTTTGATGTCACCGGACAATGCAACGGTGACATCAACCCCACAAATATGAACCCCACTTGCCACTGCTACAGGGCAAGTGTAAGAGCGGGGTAAAGCACCAGAATTGGTGCATCTAACAAAAGTGCCTTTTCTGGGTGACTGAGTGCTGCTGTTTTTAGACTGTGGGGTCAATATCAATGGCCCCTTAACAGCTGTCTGCTTTAGCAAGGCTTTAAATAAAGAAAAAAAAACAGTGTGAAGACCCCTCTTTTCATGATAACCAAAATTAATAATGCTGGTTGCCCCCAGCTGTGAGTTTTGCCTGGCTGGTTATCAAAAATACATGGGAACTCACGCCATTTTTTTAAATTATTTATTTAGAGCACATGATGAATACTCCCATCAGCCACTCCTTTTTTTGCTGTTATTCACGGTAGCAGATGTAGGCGTATTGGGAGCTGGCTGAAGAGTATCCCGGTCCTTTAAAGCTTTCTCTATTGGAGCAGCTTTGCAAAGTGCATCTGTGGCTGCGCCTTTGCTGTTTGGTGCCAGTCTTTCTTGGTATCTCTGCGATTGTGCATAACAAGAAAATCTGATTGAGGTCTAGTCTAGGGTTTTGGAGCCCCTAAATCGTCTGAGAAGTACATTCCTTAATTAATGTGAAAAGACAAATCCATGCAATCCAGACTTCCTCTCCTATTCATCACAGCAGCAGGGCGCGGGAGCGCCGCTGATCCCACACCTATTCACAGGTTCACAGGGCATACAGGCCATCCTTAAGTGTGACGGCTCCTGTTACCAGCCTTCCTCCACCCGGGACACATAGGCCTTATACTGGCCCTACTACAAGGTTATGCTCTAGAGGAATTGGTCGCCTACCTTCTACTATTGCCACTCTTGTCTATTTGTATCATTGGATCAGAGTAAAACCCCATGAATAAGACCCAGGAGGGTCGAAACGTTGGGTCTCTGTCTGTATATATTTCTGTCTACAAAAATCTGTGGCAACTTTGAAATTCTTTGTTTAAATAAAACCTGGCATATACCTTTTTTCGCATCATACCAGTATTGTGTGCGGTAATTTTTCTCTATTTGGATAAATCCATGCAACACATTCATTCCTGCTCTGAATGTGTCTAAGGTCATCATAAGTTTGTACTTCAATGCTAGTAATTTCATGTCCATGATACTGTCATCAGGGTTGCAAAAATGTTTGGCGACAGGTAGGTCTATTCTTTTTCCTTTTATTGTGTGGCGATAAGATTTCATCCTTGTTTCTAAACTTTTGTCCTGTATCCCCTATATACAGACTACCAGTTGGATATTTGGTACATATAATGATGTGAACTGGGAATCTTTATCTTTTCTATTGTCATTATAAATGGACAGGTTTTACATTTTGTCTAGTTTCAGGGAAAAGTTCCTGTTGTTGCTGGACAGAACAGAGAGCTTCTAACTATGATGCTTCTTAAATTTGATGGCTGCCTCAGACGTGTGGGGGGAGGGTAGGGTCAGACTCCAATTTTCATCCCACCATCAACTTAACACTCAACTATTCCTGTACTGAAATCGACTTTTTGGACACCACACCACCATCAAGGTACAGAACAATGAATAAGAGATGTCCGTGTAACAGAAGCCAATTGAATGTCCAGCATACCTTAAATGGGACAGTTTTCATCCAAAACACATAAAAACTCTAATGTCTACAGTCATTCCACCAGATGCAATCCGATATGTTTCAACTCTGTTGATACAGAAAAACACCTTTGGGGGCCTCAGGAAGACCTTTTTGAATCAGGGGTACCATCTAAGAGCAATTTAAAACTAGATTGCAAGTACAACCAAAATAACAAGGACTCATGTTCTACATTCCGGAAAAAAAAAGCAACCGGGTACCTCTAGTAGAGCTGCACAGAAATTGCAACCTTTATTACAAAAAAACGCCCAATTAAAATCTACTCTATATTTCCAGACCCCTCACTTCTGTGATTTAGGCAGCTTCAGTGTCCTCCATGTCCTCTCCAACAACCACATGGACATTTCCCTGCCACCAGAGAAAAGTTTTTTTTCTTCAATTGCCGAATGTCCTCCTCCGGCCAATTGGGGGCATCACAACCTTGGATCAAACCTCAATCATGGGATAATAAAATGTTTAAATTCCTTATCTACAAACTGCTTCAATATTTACTGCCACAATTATTTTCCCCCTTTCCCATATTTTGCTTCACGTCACTTCTCTTAAATATTGCACTATTCTATGTCCTACTTTGTATAAACATGGGACTCTTCAAATTTTGTGTTTTACTATGCATGATGAAGATACTTGAATAGACATTTGAAAATTGCTATTTATTTCCATCTTTTCAGTTAGCCATTAAAAGTGATCAACCACTTAGATACATTTTTCTTATTTTCTAATGTAAGTTCAGCTTTTTTCAGGTATGCAATGCTAGTAGTATCCAATATTTTACTGATGGGTCCTTCTATATCTGAATCCCATTTTTAGAGAGATTCGTGCAGAACTCCAGAATCCAGTGTGAACAGGGCTTAACAAACACTGCAGTTAATGGCATTATAGCTTCATCACTATAATCCTTTGTAGTTTATTTTTACCTGAGTCTTCCCTCTCTTTACAGATGCTGTTTACATCAGGAAGTGATGTTATCGACTGCTCCATAATATTTTCTGCACAGACACTGGAGCACAAAATGTCATCAGTGCAAACTTTCTCGGTTTCGCTAGACTTTGAAAAACTTGTTATTTCTGGATCCAAAATCAGTTGTGCTGAGTTGTTTTCATCTTCATTCTGTGGTGTGAAGATGACTGGATCGATAAGTGCTGCTGGTGTCTGCTCATCGTCTATTATTATATCGGGCTCGCCATCACTAGAAGCCTTGCTTGGTAAAGGCCGCTTGGGAACATCCTGTAGAACACATCTAGGCAAGATCACCTGAGCTGCTCGCATCGGTCTTCCATTTATATCATCTGAAATCAGCAAAAAATACAGCATGTAAATGAAAGTACTCTGTTCTATATTAGAGACAGAACAGTAATTAATATGTATTCTTCATTTACACTCATAGCGACGGCATACAGTGATTTCTGACCGCATGACCTATGTCTCTCAGCCTTCTTGTAATTGTTTTACCTCTATGAGTTTGTATTTTTCAAAATGGTGGGATTTCATGAGACTAGAAAAAGTTTTCTTTAATTTGCAGCGACCGCCAATATGCCTTTTATTGGCGGCAGTTAAGGGTACTTATTCCTCAGCACTGCTTTTTAACTTCTCTGAGAAATAAAGTTATAGTGGCCCCCAGCTTTGGAAAATCTCCGGGGTCTCAGCTACTGGGGGTAGATGAGACCCCAGAGAACAAGATTCGGGTCAGTCTTTACCATCCCCAGTCTTATGATCGCCGTTATTCATCAAATGACAACAATCGCAAAAAATTAAAAGTCTGGTTTCGAATTAATTTCTCTCTCCTCTGATATGATCTAGCATACCAGAGGAGAGATAAATGGGGTCCCCTTAGACTCCTAGTATGTTCAGTATTCCCGAACCCTCTGGCTCTGTCCCCTGGGTCTTGGCATCTTCTTCCTGGAAGAAAATGCCGGGCACATGTGTAGTGCACCCGCCAAGATCTGCCGTCTGGCACCCAGCTACAATAGGATATTTTCCCTATTGGTTCATTTTGATCACTGTGATAGAGCCTATCACAGTGATCAAAATAAAAAAAATAGTAAATCAAGCCCCCCTTTGTCACCCCCTTTGTTAGCTAAAAGTAATAAAATAAACAAATGTATTTTTTTCCATTCTTTGCAATTAAGGTTAGGATTGGAGCTAGGGTTGGGGTTAGAGCTAGGGTTAGGGTTGGGGTTAAAGCTAGGGTTAGTGTTGGGGCTAAGGCTAGGGTTGGGGCTAGGGTTGGAGTTAGAGCAAGGGTTAGGGCTAGGGTTAGGGTTGGAGCTAGGGTTAGGGTTGTGTTGGGGTTATGGTTGGGGTGACGGTTGTGGTGTTGGGGTTAGGGTTGTGTTGGGGTTATGGTTGGGGTGACGGTTGTGGTGTTGGGGTAATGGTTGTGTTGGGGCTAGGGTTGTGTTGGGGATACAGTTGTGTTGGAGTTACGGTTGTGTTTGGGTTACGGATGGAGTGGAGTTGGAGTTGGGGTTAGTGTTGTGGTTAGTGTTAGAGTTGGGATTAGGGCTAGGGTTGGGATTAGAGTCAGGGGTAGGGATGTAAAGTAGACATGTGTGAAATGTTATTTATTAACTATTTTGTGCGATATGACTCTGATTTAAGGGCACAAAAATTAAAGTTTGAAAATTGCAAAATTTTCAAAATTTTTGCCAAATTTGTTTTTTTCACAAATAAACTCAAGCCATATCAAATAAATTTTATCACTATCATGAAATACAATTTGTCACGAAAAATATTTTCAGAATCAGTGGGATCCGTTGAAGCGTTCCAGAGTTATGACGTCATAAATTAACAGTGATCAGAATGGTACAAATTGGCTTGGTCATTAAGGACAAAATTGGCTCTGTCACTATGGGGCTAAATCGGACTCAAAATGTGAACAAACAATGAGAAAATATTAACTAAGACTGTGTGCTAGCAATGAGTTTTCGGTGAGTTTTTGACACTGTGGCTATTCGCTGAGTCAGGCCTGTGTCTTGCTCTGCCTTTATCTACATTGAGGTTGGCTGATACAATCTAGGATTTTAATACTAGAAATAGTAT
Organism: Ranitomeya imitator; assembly: GCF_032444005.1. Classification (NCBI taxonomy): domain Eukaryota; kingdom Metazoa; phylum Chordata; class Amphibia; order Anura; family Dendrobatidae; genus Ranitomeya; species Ranitomeya imitator. Next base: position 198,192,000 of record NC_091285.1, on the reverse strand, counting down.
TGGACCATCCAATATGGGTACACCTTGTTGTGGTGGGATGGCTTTTACGCTTTTTTGATCAAAATATTGTTAACTAAGTACCCCATGTTTTTTACATGCACTATTTACTTATTTACTTACTACAAGGTATTTGTCATTTTGCTGTTTTTTTCTTGGTTTCACAGTGTGAAGTTGCTTCTACACATTGCACGTATACCAACTTAGGCTCTGGCTCATTTCTTTGGTTTTATTCAAAACATGACACAAAAACTGCAGTGTCAAAAATGCAACCAGGCAACCCCCACATGTAATCAAGCTGTCTAGTAGCTGTAAATCATTCAGCTGCCGGGATGAAAACTAAATCTCTGAGCAATCATAAATACTCGGAGGTCACCCAAGCGTGCTTGGGAAAACCTGAGCAATTAGTACACTCGCTCATCACTAATACTTATGCATGTAATAAAATATTTCTCACTTTTATACTGTAAAGGTAATCATAATGTTTTTATTTGGATTTGGGAGCAAACAAGAAATGTTACGCTTCCTATGTTGTACTATACATAGTACATCTAAAAGCAAAGTATTGTTTAAATGCGTGATATCCTGTAGGTCTGGAATTTATATTGATTTGATTTTTGCTCCATATCTATTTGCAGGGTATATAGTCTACTACTTGTCATATACAGTCATGCAAAGTACTTTTTGAGTTGTATAAGCAGCTGCTTTTTGCAAATAACCGTTCACAGGATACACAGATAAAATGGAATGAAAGCGTGCCACCTGATAAGCAACACGCATTCGAGCGTTGAGTGAAGATATTCAAATTATGGGTGGGATTTTACATTACACACCATGTAAATAAGATTTGGAGAGTAAATATACAGTAGAATAGAAAGCTGCATTATACACTGCAAAATAATCCTCAACCAGTGTGGTTAAAAATAAAAACATTGAATTTCACAGGGAATGATAAAGAAGCTGAGACAAAGTAAAAATGTGATGCACTAAACATAATAAATTTTGTTTTGGAAGCATTCTGTGCTCAGACCTGCGTAGGTGACTAGACTATATCCTGTGCAGGATCCTAACAGGGAAAATCACCACAGATGTAAGCACAAACAAAAAATAATTTTACAAGAAATGGTTTTTTTTCAGTAAATAATGGTGGTTTGGTATCTTTCATTGAGGCTGATCGCACAGGATTTTTTCGCAAAAAGGCAGTACAATCCAAGTGGTTTAGCAAAATCTCTATTTAAACTCTTTACGACCTTGGACATATAGGTAAGTCCAAAATTGCCTCCTCCTGTTTGCTGTGTCAGCTGATATGTGCCCCTAACAACTGTGGGTGAAATCACGATCCATCTGCAGCTGTTCACATGTTAAATGCCGCTGTCAATTTCTGACAGTGGAATTTACCATAATCAAGGCGGAAGTGCGTCATAAACTCCGCCCATCGGTGCCTGTGTCAAATGACCGCAGGTCACCGTTGGGTTGGCATGATAACCGGGGTCTGCAGAAAAGCCCTGAGGTTGTCATCGCCAAACTGCTATGAGCACCACCCAGTGGCCAGTGCTCATTGCAGATGAGCATTTTATCTACACACAGCAGCGCTGAAGCCTTCCTATGTGTAGCACAAACGATCAGAAGATCGCAGCTTCTAGTCTCCCATGAAGACTATTGAAGCTAAAAAAAAGTTATAGCCCTGGAAAGAAGGGGAGCAAATAAGCGAAAACACAAAAACGGAAAAACCCAATTTGATGAAGGGGTTAACTTGGATATGTGGGAGCTCATTTTCCACACAAATAGAGGACAGAGCGCATGTTTCTTGTACAAACAGAAGGCTAATTAATGACAGAAGGTATGGAGAGGAGGAAGATTTTAGAAAGCAATAAAAGGATGATGATAGTAACATAGTAACATAGTAACATAGTTAGTAAGGCCGAAAAAAGACATTTGTCTATCCAGTTCAGCCTATATTCCATCATAATAAATCCCCAGATCTACGTCCTTCTACAGAACCTAATAATTGTATGATACAATATTGTTCTGCTCCAGGAAGACATCCAGGCCTCTCTTGAACCCCTCGACTGAGTTCGCCATCACCACCTCCTCAGGCAAGCAATTCCAGATTCTCACTGCCCTAACAGTAAAGAATCCTCTTCTGTGTTGGTGGAAAAACCTTCTCTCCTCCAGACGCAAAGAATGCCCCCTTGTGCCCGTCACCTTCCTTGGTATAAACAGATCCTCAGCGAGATATTTGTATTGTCCCCTTATATACTTATACATGGTTATTAGATCGCCCCTCAGTCGTCTTTTTTCTAGACTAAATAATCCTAATTTCGCTAATCTATCTGGGTATTGTAGTTCTCCCATCCCCTTTATTAATTTTGTTGCCCTCCTTTGTACTCTCTCTAGTTCCATTATATCCTTCCTGAGCACCGGTGCCCAAAACTGGACACAGTACTCCATGTGCGGTCTAACTAGGGATTTGTACAGAGGCAGTATAATGCTCTCATCATGTGTATCCAGACCTCTTTTAATGCACCCCATGATCCTGTTTGCCTTGGCAGCTGCTGCCTGGCACTGGCTGCTCCAGGTAAGTTTATCATTAACTAGGATCCCCAAGTCCTTCTCCCTGTCAGATTTACCCAGTGGTTTCCCATTCAGTGTGTAATGGTGATATTGATTCCTTCTTCCCATGTGTATAACCTTACATTTATCATTGTTAAACCTCATCTGCCACCTTTCAGCCCAAGTTTCCAACTTATCCAGATCCATCTGTAGCAGAATACTATCTTCTCTTGTATTAACTGCTTTACATAGTTTTGTATCATCTGCAAATATCGATATTTTACTGTGTAAACCTTCTACCAGATCATTAATGAATATGTTGAAGAGAACAGGTCCCAATACTGACCCCTGCGGTACCCCACTGGTCACAGCGACCCAGTTAGAGACTATACCATTTATAACCACCCTCTGCTTTCTATCACTAAGCCAGTTACTAACCCATTTACACACATTTTCCCCCAGACCAAGCATTCTCATTTTGTGTACCAACCTCTTGTGCGGCACGGTATCAAACGCTTTGGAAAAATCGAGATATACCACGTCCAGTGACTCACCATGGTCCAGCCTATAGCTTACCTCTTCATAAAAACTGATTAGATTGGTTTGACAGGAGCGATTTCTCATAAACCCATGCTGATATGGAGTTAAACAGTTATTCTCATTGAGATAATCCAGAATAACATCCCTCAGAAACCCTTCAAATATTTTACCAACAATAGAGGTTAGACTTACTGGCCTATAATTTCCAGGTTCACTTTTAGAGCCCTTTTTGAATATTGGCACCACATTTGCTATGCGCCAATCCTGCGGAACAGACCCTGTCGCTATAGAGTCCCTAAAAATAAGAAATAATGGTTTATCTATTACATTACTTAGTTCTCTTAGTACTCGTGGGTGTATGCCATCCGGACCCGGAGATTTATCTATTTTAATCTTATTTAGCCGGTTTCGCACCTCTTCTTGGGTTAGATTGGTGACCCTTAATATAGGGTTTTCATTGTTTCTTGGGATTTCACCTAGCATTTCATTTTCCACCGTGAATACCGTGGAGAAGAAGGTGTTTAATATGTTAGCTTTTTCCTCGTCATCTACAACCATTCTTTCCTCACTATTTTTTAAGGGGCCTACATTTTCAGTTTTTATTCTTTTACTATTGATATAGTTGAAGAACAGTTTGGGATTAGTTTTACTCTCCTTAGCAATGTGCTTCTCTGTTTCCTTTTTGGCAGCTTTAACTAGTTTTTTAGATAAAGTATTTTTCTCCCTATAGTTTTTTAGAGCTTCAATGGTGCCATCCTGCTTTAGTAGTGCAAATGCTTTCTTTTTACTGTTAATTGCCTGTCTTACTTCTTTGTTTAGCCACATTGGGTTTTTCCTATTTCTAGTCTTTTTATTCCCACAAGGTATAAACCGCTTACACTGCCTATTTAGGATGTTCTTAAACATTTTCCATTTATTATCCGTATTCTTATTTCTGAGGATATTGTCCCAGTCTACCAGATTAAGGGCATCTATAAGCTGGTCAAACATTGCCTTCCTAAAGTTCAGTGTTTTTGTGACTCCCTGACAAGTCCCCCTAGTGAAAGACAGGTGAAACTGTACAATATTGTGGTCGCTATTTCCTAGATGCCCGACCACCTGCAGATTTGTTATTCTGTCAGGTCTATTAGATAGTATTAGGTCTAAAAGTGCTGCTCCTCTGGTTGGATTCTGCACCAATTGTGAAAGATAATTTTTCTTGGTTATTAGCAGAAACCTGTTGCCTTTATGGGTTTCACAGGTTTCTGTTTCCCAGTTAATATCCGGGTAGTTAAAGTCCCCCATAACCAGGACCTCATTATGGGTTGCAGCTTCATCTATCCACTTTAGAAGTAGACTTTCCATGGTTTCTGTTATATTTGGGGGTTTGTAACAGACCCCAATGAGAATTTTGTTACCATTTTTCCCTCCATGAATTTCGACCCATATGGACTCGACATCCTCATTTCCTTCGCTAATATCCTCCCTTAAAGAGGACTTTAGACAAGACTTTACATAGAGACAAACCCCTCCTCCTCTCCGATTTTTACGATCCTTTCTAAACAGACTGTAACCCTGTAAGTTAACTGCCCAGTCATAGCTTTCATCTAACCATGTCTCGGTTATTCCCACTATGTCAAAGTTACCTGTAGATATTTCTGCTTCTAGTTCTTCCATCTTGTTTGTCAGGCTTCTGGCGTTTGCGAGCATGCAGTTTAGAGGATTTTGTTTTGTTCCAATCTCCTCGCTGTGGATTGTTTTAGAAATGTTCTTACCTCCCTTCTGAATATGTTTTCCTGGATCTTCTTTGTTCAAGTCTAATGTTTTTCTTCCCGTCCCCTCTTCTTCTGATGGGGCTGATGACAACAATAAGGCACTACTTGAAGACTGGATCTTGGAAAGATGATCTTGAGGAGAAGGGGGACAGCTTGAGCCTCCCTCATATTTCTGGTCAGTTTGCATCCCCACCATGAGCAGGTGATGCCATTTCCTGACGAAGTAGCTCCTAGTTGATGTGTGAAGGGATGTATCCTTATTTTCCAACAGCACAGTCTGCACAATGCAGTATATTGGCCCTCCGGCAACTTAAAAAATATTCCCACACTGGTGTCTCTGCGCATTGTAATTGCTATCACTATGACCACCACACCAGTTTTCACTCTCTGTTGAGCTCCCTACACCAACATCAGTTCCAATGTCTCCTGCTCTTGAAGTTTCCTCAGAGTAAACATAATTTCCCCCCAGAATATATTTTGGATGAACACTTTACTTTGTAATGCTAAAATGCTAATAATGCTGTCAGAAGCTACATTTATCTTGCCGTGTCTGAGACAAGTTATGTGAAATTCATTATGTCCGACTCCTAAACTTCATCAACACGAATATGCTTGACAGAGAGAAAACAGAACAAGTGTTACCTCCTTTTTATACTACTACTGTTGGGATAGTTGCTGCAAGCAATGGTGCTGCTGCTAGCAGCTCAAACATTTTTTGCTGTGATTTTCTCAAATACTAAAACGTCCATTACTATTGCCACTTTTTAATTCCACATACATTTTGATTACAAGTATAATGTTTACGTTTTTTACAAAAAAAACAAAAAATATATCTAGAAATTTTTGCATATTTATTAGAAAAGAAAAAGTGAAATATCACATAGTTATAAGTATTCAGACCCTTTGTTCAGATACTCATATTTAAGTCACAAGCTGTCCATTTCCTTATGATCCTCCTTGAGATGGTTCTACTCCTTCATTGGAGTCCAGCTGTATTTAATTAAACTGATATGACTTGATTTGGAAAGGCACACACCTGTCTATATAAGACCTCACAGCTCACAGTGCATGTCAGACCAAATGAGAATCATGAGGTCAAAGGAACTGGCTGAGGAGCTCAGAGACAGAAATGTGTCAAGGCACAGATCTGGCCAAGGTTGCAAAAGAATTTCTGCAGTACTCTAGGTTCCTAAGAGCACAGTGGTCTCCATAATCCTTGAATGGAAGAAGTTTGGGACCACCAGAAGTCTTCCTAGACCTGGCCGTCTACCCAAACTGAGCAATCGTGTGTTAGGTCTCGAGTTCCCGCTTCTGCACAGGGGGAATCTCGAGCCATCTCCGCTGCGGTCTCCCATTCTTATCCAGCCGCAGTGGAGTCTGCTCAGCAGGGACGTCGGTCCCAGCGTCTTGCTCACTCTCACTCTGTACAGAGAGTTACTGCTGCTTCTTCAGCTTCTGCCATTAAAGCCAGTACTGGTCAGCAGCGAGCGGACTTCTCTGGGACTAAGTCCTTGTCTGCACACACTGAGCATGCCCAGGGCAAGATCTCCCGTTGGAGATCGAGGGTCATGTGCTCAGGCTCTGCAGCACATTCCATTGGTCCTCTTGGCAGGTCTAGGAAGGACAAAGTTTCTGTGGCCACTTCCTGTGCTGCAACTATATAAACTGCGCATGACCGCACGGCCATGCGCTAGTGTACAATTGTTAATGTGTGTATGTTGTGAGTGCAAGTCGTCCTTGGATACCCCTACCCTATTGAATGTCTGTTCGCGGAAGGTGTATGGTTGCTATCTAGCGCCCGACTTAGCCTACAGCACGAATCACACATTACAGCGTCCAGTTGCTGTGACCGCCAGTACGGCGCCGTGCACTTCCTCTGTGCTTTCCTTACCCAAGCCTGGGTGGTTAGTGGCGTTCGTCAGTGCGGCACCGCATGCACTCTTGTGCCTTAAAATTGTTATTTAGTTTCCTTACACACCCAGTTGCAGTGTTGTGCCAGCAAGGGTCTAATCGGACTTCAATCCTAGTTGGGGTTGAGTTCGCTGACTACTTGCTCGCGCTCTATGTGCGGTACCGCGGTCCTGTGACGCAACAGGATCGCTTCTTTCACGCTGGGTGAAGTTTAACCCACGTGTGTATACTTATGAGTACCGCCATATAGTCCGTCATTACTTGGCAGCAGGTTGCATCTCTGCACGGTGGACCCCGGGCTGCGAACGCACCATACTCTATCTGTCTTATTATTTGGTGCGTTCCGCTAGCCCTAACATCGTGGGAGAAGAGCCTTGGTGAGAGAGTTAAAGAGGAACTCCAAGATCACTGTGGCTGAGCTCTAGAGATGTACTAGGGAGATGGGAGAGAGTTTCGCAAAGTCAACTATCACTGCAGCCCTCCAACAGTCGGGCCTTTATGTCAGAGTGGCACGACGGAAGCCTCTCCTCAGTGCAAGACATATGAAAGCCCACATAGAGTTTGCTAAAAAACACATGAAGGACTCCCAGACTATGAGAAATAAGATTATCTGGTCTGATGAGAAGATTGGTGATAATTCTAAATAGTAGGTGTGGAGAAAACCAGGCACTGCCCATCACCTGCCAAATACAATCCCAACAGTGAAACATGGTGGTGGCAGCATCATGCTATGTGGGTGTTTTTCAGCTGCAGGGACAGGACAATTGGTTACCATTGAAGGAAACATGAATGTGGCCCAGTACAGAGATATCCTGGATGAAAACCTCTTCCAGAACGCTCTGAACCACAGACTTGGCCAAAGGTCCACCTTCCAACAATACAATGACCCTAAGCACACAGCTAAAATAACAAAGGAGTGGCTTCAAAACAACTCTGAGAACATTTTTGACTGGCACAGCTAGAGCCCTGACCTAAACCCAATTGAGCATCTCTGTACAGACCTGAAAATGGCTGTCCACCAATGTTCACCATCCAACCTGACAGAACTGGAGAGGATCTGCAAGGAAGAATGGCAGAGGATCCCATATCCTGGTGTGATAAACTTGTTGCATCATTCCCAAGAAGACTAATGGCTGTACTAGCTCAAAAGGGTGCTTCTACTCAATACTGAGCAAAGAGTCTGAATACATATGACCATGTGATATTCAGTTTTTGTTTTTTAATAAATTTGCAAAAATTTCTTCATTTGTTTTTTTCAGTCAAGATGGGGTGCAGAGTGTACATTAATGAGAAAAAATGTTCTTTTTTGAATTTACCAAATGGCTGCAATGAAATAAAGAGTGAAAAATTTAAAGGGGTCTGAATACTTTCCATACCCACTGTAGGTTCAAGACCAAAAAGGAACATTCTGTAACAGCATGCAGGATTGTCGTGAGGTATATGGCTGCTAAAGTGGACTAAAACACGTGTTCTCAAATTAACACGTGTCTTTTTTAAAGATTTGGGTTATGCCTCAGTCTTGGCACATGATCCAGTGACTTCTTGCTGCCTGTTCAGTTTCCCTTTCTGCCGAACCACAGTCACTTTGATCTCTGTCCAACTGCTAATATATCTTTTGTCTTTTCTTTCCTGTCTTTGGTTTTCTTCTAATCAGGTTTCTCCCTCTTCCCAATTTGGTTTTGTCCTATCACTTCTTAGAGAGACTATTTATACTCACCTTGCACCTGCCGTCTCTGCTGCCTATATTTCAAGACAGATGGTATTTAGAGATCCAGCTCCTCAGCTAGGGATTATAAGAAATGGTAAATCTCTTTTGCTTTTCCTACAGTTTGTTTGTGTATCTTCCTCCCCAGTACCCTTTCTTTTCTTTTATATTTGGGGTCTGGGAGGTTTTCCAAGTATTCTGTTTGCTGGGTAATTCTTCTTATTTTCTTCCATCTTTCCTGGGTGTCTGTGTGTCCACTTTATAGCCCTGTGCATTTTCCTCATATTTTTGTTTATTTATCTTTACAGTCATTAATTTAGTTTTACATATTGTTTATAGAGAGGGCGCCGTTAAGGATATTCATGGTAAGTCAACATTAAGTGGGGGCATAATTGTGGATATTTACGATGCCAACTTCCGAGGTCAGGCAGGGACAAATCAGGGTCAGATTAGCGGCTTTCCTAGTCTAAACAGGGACCTTTTGGGTTCATATGTTTGCCTCTCCTGATTTGTACATTACCTGTGTTTATGTAACACAGGGGTCGGTATTGGGACCTGTTCTCTTCAACATATTCATTAATGATCTTGTAGAAGGTTTACACAGTAAAATATCGATATTTGCAGATGATATAAAACTATGTAAAGCAGTTAATACAAGAGAAGATAGTATTCTGCTACAGATGGATCTGGATAAGTTGGAAACTTGGGCTGAAAGGTGGCAGATGAGGTTTTACAATGATAAATGTAAGGTTATACACATGGGAAGAAGGAATCAATATCACCATTACACACTGAATGGGAAACCACTGGGTAAATCTGACAGGGAGAAGGACTTGGGGATCCTAGTTAATGATAAACTTACCTGGAGCAGCCAGTGACAGGCAGCAGCTGCCAAGGCAAAACAAGATCATGGGGTGCATTAACCCCTTGGTGACAGAGCCAATTTGGTACTTAATGACCAAGCCAATTTTTGCAATTCTGACCACTGTCACTTTATGAGGTTATAACTCTGGAACGCTTCAACGGATCCCGCTGATTCTGAGATTGTTTTTTCGTGACATATTGTACTTCATGTTAGTGGTAACATTTCTTCGATATTACTTGCTATTATTTATGAAAAAAACAGAAATATGGCGAAAATTTTTAAAATTTTGCAATTTTCAAAATTTGTATTTTTATGCCCTTAAATCAGAGAGATATGTCACGAAAAATAGTTAATAAATAACATTTCCCACATGTCTACTTTACATCAGCACAATTTTGGAAACAACATTTTTTTTTGTTAGGGAGTTATAAGGGTTAAAATTGACCAGCAATTTCTCATTTTTACAACACCATTTTTTTTAGGGACCACATCACATTTGAAGTCAATTTGAGGGGTCTATATGATAGAAAATAATGAAGTGTGACACCATTCTAAAAACTACACCCCTCAAGGTTCTCAAAACCACATTCAAGAAGTTTATTAACCCTTTACGTGCTTCACAGGAACTGAAACAATGTGGAAGGAAAAAATGAACATTTAACTTTTTTTTGCAAACATCTTAATTCAGAACCATTTTTTTTATTTTCACAAGTGTAAAAACAGAAATGTAACCCTAAATTTTGTTATGCAATTTCTCCTGAGTACGTCGATACCCAATATGTGGGGGTAAACCACTGTTTGGGCGCACCGCAGAGCTTGGAAGAGAAAGAGTGCCGTGAAAATAAAAAATATTTTTTTTTCCACAAAAAAGATTTTTTAGCCCCCAAGTTTTTATTTTCACAAGGGTAACAAGAGAAATTGGACCCCAAAAGTTGTTGTCCAATTTGTCCTGAGTAGGGTTGAGCGAAACGGGTCGGCCACTTTCAGAAGTCGCCGACTTTTGGCAAAGTCGGGTTTCATGAAACCCGATCCGACCCCTGTGTGGGGTCGGCCATGAAGTCGGCGATCTTCTGAATGTGGTATCGGAATTCCGATCCCGATTTCCGATATGTTTGCAATATCGGAAATCGGTATCGGAATCCATATTTAATGTAAAATAAAGAATTAAAATAAAAAATATCGCTATACTTACCCTCTGACACGCCCTGGTACTAACCGGGAACCTTCCTTCCTTCGAATCAGCGCTTCCAAGACCTTGCGGTGATGTCGCGGTGACGTCGCGGTGACGTCGCGGCTTGGATTGGTCGCGCGGCCGCCCATGTGACCGCTCGCGCGACCAATCACAAGCCACGACATCACCGCGACGTCACGCAAGGTCCTCCAAGCGCTGATTCTTAGGAAGGAAGGCTGCCGGAAAGAAGCAGGGCGCGTCCGAGGGTGAGTATATACCTAATAGGAATACAGTCACCCTCGGATGCGCCCTGCTTCTTTCCGGCAGCCTTCCTTCCTAAGAATCAGCGCTTGCAGGACCTTGCGTGACGTCGCGGTGACGTCGCGGCTTGTGATTGGTCGCGCGAGCGGTCAAATGGGCGGCCGCGCGACCAATCACAAGCCGCGACGTCACCACGACGTCATCGCAAGGTCCTGGAAGCGCTGATTCGAAGGAAGGAAGGTTCCCGGTTAGTACCAGGGCGCGTCAGAGGGTAAGTATAGCGATATTTTTTATTTTAATTCTTTATTTTACACTTAAATATGGATCGCAGGGCCTGAAGGAGAGTTTCCGCTCCTTCAGACCCTGGGAACCATTGGAAACCCAATGCACTGCATTGGGTTTCGAGTTTCGGCCGACCCCGACCCCGACTTTTTTATAGGATCGGCCGATTTCACTCGACCCGACTTTTGAAAAAGTCGGGTTTCGTGAAACCCGACCCGATCCTATAAAAGTAAAGGTCGCTCAACCCTAGTCCTGAGTATGTTGGTACCCCATATGTGGGGATAAACCACTGTTTGGGCGTACGGCAGAGCTCGGAAGGAAGGAGCGCCGTTTTGGAATGCAGACTTTGATAGAATGGTCTGCGGGCATTATGTTGCATTTGCAGAGCCCCTGATGTACCTAACCAGTAGAAACCCTCCACAAGTGACCCCATTTTGGAAACTAGACCCCCCAAGGAACTTATCTAGATGTGTGGTGAGAACTTTGACTGCCCAAGTGCTTCACAGAAGTTTAGAATGCAGAGTCGTGAAAATAAAAAATATTTTTTTTTTCCACAAAAAAGATATTGTAGCCCCTAAGTTTTTATTTTCACAAGGGTAACAGGAGAAATTGGACTGCAACAGTTGTTGTCCAATTTATCCCGAGTACGCTGATGCGCCATATGTGGGGGTAAACCACTGTTTGGGTGCACGGCAGAGCTCGGAAGGGAAGGAGCGCCTTTTTGGAATGCAAACTTTGATAGAATGGTCTGTGGGCATTATGTTGCGATTGCAGAACCCCTGATGTACCTAAACTGTAGTAACCCCCCACAAGTGACCCCATTTTGGAAACTAGACCCCCCCAAGGAACTTATCTAGATGTGTGGTGAGAACTTTGAATGCCCAAGTGCTTCACAGAAGTTTAGAATGCAGAGTCGTGAAAATAAAAAATATTTTTTTTTTACAAAAAAGATATTGTAGCCCCCAAGTTTTTATTTTCACAAGGGTAACAGGAGAAATTGGACCACTAAAGTTGTTGTCCAATTTATCCTGAGTATGCTGATGCCCCATATGTGGGGGTAAACCACTGTTTGGGCGCACGGCAGAGCTCGGAAGGGAAGGAGCGCCGTTTTGGAATGCAGACTTAGATAGAATGGTCTGTGGGCGTTATGTTGCATTTGCAGAGCCCCTGATGTACCTAAACAGTAGTAACCCCCCACAAGTGACCCCGTTTTGGAAACTAGACCCCCCAAGGAACTTATATTGATGTGTGGTGAGAACTTTGAATGCCCAAGTGCTTCACAGAAGTTTATAATGCAGAGTCATAAAAAAATATATATATATATTTTTCCACAAAAAGGATTTTGTAGCCCCCAAGTTTTTATTTTCACAAGGGTAACAAGAGAAATAGGACCCCAGAAGTTGTTGTCCAATTTATGCCAAGTATGCTGATGCCCCATATGTGGGGGTAACCCACTGGGTGCACGGCAGAGCTCAGAAGGGAGGGAGCACCATTTGACTTTTTGAGCGCAAAATTGGCTGTCGTGTTTGGAGACCCCCTGATGTACCTAAACAGTGGAAACCCCCCAATTCTAGCTCCAACCCTAACCCCAACACACCCCTAACCCTAATCCCAACCTGATCCATAATCCTAATCACTAACCCTAACCATAATCACAACCCTTACCCCAAAACAACCCTAATGTCAACCCTAACCATAACCCTAATCAAAACCCTAAATCCAACACACCCCAAATCCTAATCTCAACCCTAACCTCAAACCTAACCCTAATCCCAATACACCCCTAATCACAACCCTAACCTTAACCCTGATCCCAAACATAACCCTAATCCCAAGCGTAACCCTAATGCCAACCCTAACCCTAATACCAACCCTAATCCAAACCCTAACCCTAATCCCAACTCTAACCCTAACTTTAGCCCCAACCCTAGCCCAAACTTTAGCGCCAACCCTAACCCTAGCCCTAAGGCTACTTTCACGCTTGCGTCGTTTGGCATCCGTCGCAATCCGTCATTTTGGACAAGAAACGTATCCTGCAAATGTGCCCGCAGGATGCGTTTTTTGCCCATAGACTTGTATTGCCGACGGATCGTGATGGATGGCCACACGTCGCGTCCGTCGTGCACTGGATCAGTGTTTTGGCGGACCGTCAGCACAAAAAAAGTTCAATGTAACGTTTTTCTGTACATCGCATCCGCCATTTCTGACCGCGCATGCGTGGCCGTAACTCCACCCCCTCCTCTCCAGGACATACATTGAGCAGCGTTGAAAAACTACATCCGCTGCCCACGTTGTGCACAATTTTCACAACGTGCGTCGATATGTCGGGCTGATGCATTGCGACGGCCCCGTACCGACGTAAGTGTGAAAGAAGCCTAACCCTAAATTTAGAGCCAACCCTAACTCTAAATTTAGCCCCAACCCTAACCCTAAATTTAGCCCCAACCCTAACCCTAAATTTAGCCCTAACCCTAACCCTAATCCTAGCCCTAACCCTACCCCTAACCCTACCCCTAACCCTAGCCCTAACCCTAACCCTACCCCTAAACCTAACCCTAGCCCTAACCCTAACCCTACCCCTAATTTTAGCCCCAACTGCTCTTCTCCTGCCGGCCGGCAGATGGAGACAGATGGCGGACGCACTGCGCATGCGCCCGCCATTTTCTTTTCCCCAGAAGCCGGCGGCCAGGAGGAGCAGCAGGAGGACCCAGGGACACCGGTAAGTATGATAGGGTTCCCGAATCCCCCTATTTCTCTGTCCTCTGATGTGCGATCACATCAGAGGACAGAGAATTACACTTGGCTTTTTTTTTTTTTTTTTGCGGTCGCCGGTAAACAGTTAATTACCGGCGATCGCTACCCCCGGTAGCCGAGACCCCAAAGATTCTCCCGGGGCCGGCCATTTTGAAGATGGCGGCGCCCACCGGGAGCCACGAGGAGCATCGGGGGAGACAGGTGAGTATCGGGGGGGCTATCTGGGACCCCTTTTCTCCCCTTTTCTCTGTCCTCTGATGTGCGATCATATCGGAGGACAGAGAAATTAAAAAGAAATCGCGTTTTCTTTTTTTTGCGATCGCCGGTAAATGGTTAATTACCGGCGATTGCAAAAGCGGGGTGGGTGAAAAACCCCCCGAATCATGTTCTCTGGGGTCTCGGCTACCCCCGGCAGCCGAGACCCCGGAGAAAATCCGACTCTGGGGGGTGCTATTTACTTTTTCCACAGCGCCGTTAATTAACGGCGCTGTGGTTTAAGTACCCTTAGCGGCCGCCGTTAAAAGGCGTATCAACGGTCGCTAAGGGGTTAAAAGAGGTCTGGATACACATGATGAGAGCATTATACTGCCTCTGTACAAATCCCTAGTTAGACCGCACATGTAGTACTGTGTCCAGTTTTGGGCACCGGTGCTCAGGAAGGATATAATGGAACTAGAGAGAGTACAAAGGAGGGCAACACAATTAAAGGGGATGGGAGAACTACAATACCCAGATAGATTAGCGAAATTAGGATTATTTAGTCTAGAAAAAAGATGACTGAGGGGCGATCTAATAACCATGTATAAGTATATAAGGGGACAATACAAATATCTCTCTGAGGATCTGTTTATACCAAGGAAGGTGACGGGCACAAGGGGGAATTCTTTGCGTCTGGAGGAGAGAAGGTTTTTCCACCAACATAGAAGAGGATTCTTTACTGTTAGGGCAGTGAGAATCTGGAATTGCTTGCCTGAGGAGGTGGTGATGGCGAACTCAGTCGAGGGGTTCAAGAGAGGCCTGGATGTCTTCCTGGAGCAGAACAATATTGTATCATACAATTATTAGGTTCTGTAGAAGGACGTAGATCTGGGGATTTATTATGATGGAATATAGGCTGAACTGGATGGACAAATGTATTTTTTCGGCCTTACTAACTATGTTACTATGTTACTATGGTATGTGCTGATACAGTCATAACAATTTAAAATCCTTCTTTCTCTAATAGGATTCGCAAGATGTCACCACAGGTGCAGACCCTCTGTGCTCATTACAGCTGTGACTGGCAGTAAAAGGTTTACCTCCAGTCACCGGCGTCAGCTGTTGAGAGAATACTACTCCCATCACCTTACTCCTGCTGTGTTATAAACAAAAAATTAAAAAGAAAATGATGTAAGATCTCTTCTATTTTTGATAACCAGCACAGGCAAAACTGACAGCTGTGGGTCGCAACCCTCAGCTGGCAGCTTTATCATGCCTGGTTATCAAGAAAATGGCGGTCCCCACACCATTTTTTTAATTATTTAAATATATAATTTAAAAAACAGCATGGAGCCCCCATTTTTGACAATCAGCCAAGCTAAAGCAGACAGGTTGAGGCTGGTATTCTCAGGCTGGTAAGGTACCATGGATATTGTCTCCCCAGCCTAAAAAGATCAGCCCGCAGCTGCCTATTAGATTCGCCATTTCTGGTGCTTTACCCGACTCTTCCCAGTTCTCCTGGTGTGGTGGCAATGGGGTAATGATTGCGGGGTTGATGTTAGCTGTTTTATGGCTGCTGACATCAAGCCCACTGGTTAATAATGGAGAGGCGTCTATAAGACGCCTCTCCATTACTAACTGCATAGTTAGATTGGAAAAAAGACACAGCCAGAATAAAATCTGTTATTTGAAAAAAATTAATCACAGTTATACTCATCTTACGCCTATTCCATTGAAGACCTTGACCCCTGTAAAAAAAACAGAAAATAATAAACAACCACAAGATACTTACATTATGCCTAATCCACCGATGCCCATGCCCCCTGTAAAAGAACAAGTAATAAACAACCATATCCCTCACCTGGGATAGTGCTTGCAGAGTTCCACCAAGTTTCCTCTCCTGACCCTCCACTATGGATAAGCATTACAACCTATAAACCAGACTCTTGTTTTATCCTATGCTCATTGGGTATTTATTATATATGGTGATTGGGTGCATAGGTTTAGTATATGTGTTATAGTGCTTGGTATTTGGGATTTGGTCTGGCTGTAAATCCTCCTTAATTTGACATTTACCACATGATGAATATGTGCTTTTGGGATATTATATAATTATGCCAATACTTGGCATGGCTGTGATGGCTCCGGAAGTGCCCAAAGTCTAAAAACTTGTTGTTTGGCTTGGCTGTAGCCTTTCAACAAGCTTTATTAGACTGGTGAACCCGAACGGGAAAACGGACATACATTAAAATGTCTGTGTTCAGGGTTCATTACTGGACACTAGGTGTCTGGTACAAACCCCAAACTTTACCATTCTGGTTTGCTCATCCCTACTATGGCCACTCAGCATCCATCTCTTATGTTGTCATCATTCAAGACCTTTTAGTCTGAGTATTCAGGTAGTAGTGCATGCAATTTATGGTACTGTCTACAACAGCAAGGTATTGTCCATATCCTCAGCTCTGCTACATAAATGGACCTGTCAATCTACTTGTCTTTGCTGTTACAAAATGCTTTTCCACAATTAGCTTTCCTATATCATGGTCTCAGCCAGCTTAACTCACAATATGCATATTTGCTTACTCTATTCTACAGTGTGCTATGTGCTCTCCTTTAAAAAAGTGGCTGATTGCCTACTTAACACTGTTGTTCCTGTGTGCTATCCGCTCTTCTGTAATAAGATGCCTGATTGTCTACCCCAATCTGCTGGTCCTGTTTACCATCCACACTGCAACCACAAGGTGCCTAATTGCCCACTCAACTGTGTTGTTTGCTGTCTGCACATTTGGCTTTGCTGAATCTAGTGCTTTGAACTCTGCCAATCCACCTGTCATCTAGCATATCCAGCTACACTAGCCCTCACTGTTCCACATTCTGTTGGGCGGTATGCACCAGGGATCGATTCCTTGTGTACTGTGGTTGGCCTCTCTTTGTGTCGAACCACAGGAGACACACCTTTTATCTGTGTGTTTGGGTTCTGCTTTCTGGCTGCAGTCTGCTGAGCATAACACAGTTGTTTACATTTGTGTGCCTATGATCTTTTGGGTGCAACTTTATATTCTGCTCCTGCTGAAGTTCCCTGCTGGTGATTGGCTCCATACATCAATAGAATGTCAGAACTTTGAAATGAAATGGTATTTCGCTATTTACGCTACTCACTCTGGCATCTTTCTTTGTTCAGCACACTTCTCTTCTTGTAGGTAATTCTCACTCTGTTCTGTCCTCGGTTCTTTAGGAGGAATGACAACCAATTCATGGGCCTTGTAGGCAGTTTAGACCACAGCCTCCATATCCTAGTCTGTGGTTAGCTCTATCTCTGCACCAGCAGCTTTTTAGTGTATAATCTTTTTCCCTGAGTGAGTTGCTACACAGTCATTGCTATACTATGTGCTGTTATGAGCATTCAGGGTGAGCCACCGTGGGGATGCCATCCATGGTCAGGTAGGGATACCAGGGTCAGAGTAGGGTTTTTACCAGTCTGAACCAGGATCTGTCAGGTTCAGGTATTTGTACCCCTGGTTTGCACGCTACCCTGTGCTTGTGCTGTCATAACATTGGGTTGACCTGCTACTCTGCCTTAATATCTCTATCCATGATGATCATATTTAGTGAATTCACCTCACCCGGTAACCCTCTAACAATTCATAATCTTGCCCCAATTATCTATTCATGAAGTAATGTCATGTGCATGGACCTTAACACACAGCCATAATAGGCAAACCTTTTTTTATATAATTGTCATAAATACAAGCTAGATATAAAATATTAACATTCTCTTCTATCTTTAAAGCTCTATCAGACTACAAAAGAATGCCTGCTTTACTTGCAGACGACGGTACTGATTCACAATTTGTAGTTTTCGAAGTAATTTTTTACCTTGTCCCACAATATTTGGTGAATTTTTGCAGATTCAAAGATGATTATTTTCTTGGTTTTTTGCTTTTTGTGCAACTTTCGAGACAAAAAATAGTTTTGTTCAAGAAAAAACTTAAGACATTTTGTACTGGAGTTGAGTTGGGCAGAAATGTTCCAACATTTGAAAAAGCTGCAAGTGATTTATCAGGCTAAAACATCGCTTGTAATGTTCACAATTAAAAACACCAGGAAAGTTAACTTAAAAAAAAGGGGTGAAAATGACAGAATGAATAAGGCGAAGATTTAAAATGTCACTATTGGAACTAGTTTTACTGTAGAAAAGAGATGCAAACCAATCATGAGTGGTCCTTAATATATTTGCAGTAATTTATCTTACTTGCTTTATAATGTTGGTTTATTGTATAGTGGCTGAGGGATATAGGACAATTTGAAGAGTAAGCAATGCTTGTTGTTGGAATTACTTTCTTTTAATCACATTAAAATATATGTGTAAAATGTCCCCAATTCTGCACCTGTATAATGGTCGCTTAATCTGACATTTCCATTGTAACATTAAAATGATGCAGTATGTAAAGTTTTAGCATAACCATTTATGCATGATTAATTGAGTTTGTAAGTATTGTTGCTAAACTAGACAATATTTCTAAAGATTTCTATAGTTCAAAGATTGCCCTATGGCTGTCTGGCCAATACATCTTCCCGCGCACACCGTTTACAAGCATTTTTCTTCTCAATATGTTGTCTTTGGTTGGTGCGACATTGTTTGAGGACAGGTCTGTTTGGGTCATTGTGGTTTTCTTTACATCTCAGCAGTGGTCCTGAGTGCAGCACTTTGGCCATACATCTTCCATGTCAGTGCTATCAAAGGCACATGGATGTATCCCGGTGACCAATCAGGAGCAGCCCTGCATCTTCACAGAGGGACATATTGGCGGACCAAGTCTTATTTAATGACAGTCATTGTTCAATATGAACAAAAGAAGGTCCTGAATATTTACATGCCGCCTTGTATATGGGTCATCTATATGGCACATTCATCATATCTGGAATCAGAGGAAAAACAGCGCATACATTTTGTCAAAATCTGCCATTGTCATATGCACACGGATGTCTGCTGACACAGAAATAGAACAAAAGTCTTGATTAATCACTTTCGCTCCGTATTCCAGTGCGATTCCATAATCCTCATAATAACAAGCCCTTTCAGCTTTAGAATCTAGAAGCCACGGACCAGACTACGCCATTGTCTTCTATCTGTGTGATCATAAGAAGTATTTGCTTTCATCGTAGGATCAACACAGGCAGTTTTAACTAGAATTTTAATAAGTTTAACAACTTTCTTAAAGCTGAGCTGACACAAGTAAAAGTCAACAAAGCTGCAGAACATTGTGTCTGCTTGGGTTAGAAACGGACTGGGGATATTACAAATACTGCACCTCGGAAGCTTATCTGAGGTTGCTATTTCCAGGCAGATAAATCAGGTTTAACTCTGTTTGATTAAGTGATTTTTGCATATGTTCATTTATCAATCAGATATTAATTAAAGTGCAAATCTCTTCTTTAAATACAGGGGACTTATCTGAGTATGCTGCTATCACATACATATGCAAATGCATGCTGACTGAGCCAATGCTTTGCATGAAAGGGTGTTTGATAAGAAACTAATGTCAGATAACACCAAGAACACAAGCATCATCCACAAATGAAAGCATTGCCAGTAAAAAAAATAACAATTCAACTTACAATTAACCCCTTTACCCCCAAGGGTGGTTTGCACGTCAATGACCAGGCCAATTTTTACAATTCTGACCACTGTCCCTTTATGAGGTTATAACTCCGAAACGCTTCAACGGATCCTGGTGATTCTGACATTGTTTTCTCGTGACATATTGTACTTCATGATAGTGGCAAAATTTATTTGATAGTACCTGCGTTTATTTGTGAAAAAAACGGAAATTTGGCGAAAATTTTGAAAATTTCGCAATTTTCAAACTTTGAATTTTTATGCAATTAAATCACAGAGATATGTCACACAAAATACTTAATTAGTAACATTTCCCACATGTCTCCTTTACATCAGCATAATTTTGGAACCAAATTTTTTTTTTGTTAGGGAGTTATAAGGGTTAAAAGTTGACCAGCAATTTCTCATTTTTACAACACCATTTTTTTTAGGGACCACGTCTCATTTGAAGTCATTTTGAGGGGTCTATATGATAGAAAATGCCCAAGTGTGACACCATTCTAAAAACTGCACCCCTTAAGGTGCTCAAAACCACATTCAAGAAGTTTATTAACCCTTCAGGTGTTTCATAGGAATTTTTGGAATGTTTAAATAAAAATGAACATTTAACTTTTTTACACAAAAAATTTACTTCAGCTCCAATTTGTTTTATTTTACCAAGGGTAACAGGAGAAAATGGACCCCAAAAGTTGTTGTCCAATTTGTCCTGAGTACGCTGATACCCCATATGTGGCAGTAAACCACTGTTTGGGCGCATGGGAGAGCTCGGAAGGGAAGGAGCGCCGTTTGACTTTTCAATGCAAAATTGACAGGAAATGAGATGGGACGCCATGTTGCGTTTGGAGAGCCACTGATGTGCCTAAACATTGAAACCCCCCACAAGTGACACCATTTTGGAAAGTAGACCCCCTAAGGAACTTATCTGGATGTGTGGTGAGCACTTTGACCCACCAAGTGCTTCACAGAAGTTTATAATGCAGAACCGTAAAAATAAAAAATCATATTTTTTCACACAAATTATATTTTTGCCCCCAATTTTTTATTTTTCCAAGGGTAAGAGAAGAAATTGGACCTCAAAAGTTGTTGTCCAATTTGTCCTGAGTACGCTGATACCCCATATGTGGCAGTAAACCACTGTTTGGGCGCATGGGAGAGCTCGGAAGGGAAGGAGCGCCGTTTGACTTTTCAATGCAAAATTGACAGGAATTGAGATGGGACGCCATGTTGCGTTTGGAGAGCCACTGATGTGCCTAAACATTGAAACCCCCCACAAGTGACACCATTTTGGAAAGTAGACCCCCTAAGGAACTTATCTGGATGTGTGGTGAGCACTTTGACCCACCAAGGGCTTCACAGAAGTTTATAATGCAGAGCCATAAAAATAAAACAAAATTTTTTTCCCACAAAAATTATTTTTTAGCCCCCAGTTTTGTATTTTCCCTAGGGTAACAGGAGAAATTGGACCCCAAAAGTTGTTGTCCAATTTGTCCTGAGTACGCTGATACCCCATATGTGAGGGGGAACCACCGTTTGGGCGCATGGGAGGGCTCGGAAGGGAAGGAGCGCCATTTGGAATGCAGACTTAGATGGAATGGTCTGCAGGCGTCACATTGCGTTTGCAGAGCCCCTAATGTACCTAAACAGTAGAAACCCCCCACAAGTGACACCATTTTGGAAAGTAGACCCCCTAAGGAACTCATCTTGATGTGTTGTGAGAGCTTTGAACCCCCAAGTATTTCACTACAGTTTATAACGCAGAGCCGTGCAAATAAAAAATATTTTTTTTCCACAAAAATTATATTTTAGCCCCCAGTTTTGTATTTTTCCAAGGTTAGCAGGAGAAATTGGACCCTAAATGTTGTTGTCCAATTTGTCCTGAGTACGCTGATACCTGATATGTGGGGGGGAACCACCGTTTGGGCGCATGGGAGGGCTCGGAAGGGAAGGAGTGCCATTTGAATGCAGACTTAGATGGATTGGTAACAGGAGAAATTGGTCCACAAAAGTTGTTGTCCAATTTGTCCTGAGTACGCTGATACCCCATATGTGAGGGTAAACCCCTGTTTGGGCACACGGGAGAGCTCGGAAGGGAAGGAGCACTGTTTTACTTTTTTAACGCAGAATTGGCTGGAATTGAGATCGGACGCCATGTCGTGTTTGGAGAGCCCCTGATGTGCCGAAACAGTGGAAACCCCCCAATTATAACTGAAACCCTAATCTAAACACACCCCTAACCCTAATTCCAACGGTAACCCTAACCACACTTCTAACCCTGACACACCCCTAACCCTAATCCCAACCCTATTCCCAACTGTAAATGTAATCTAAACCCTAACCCTAACTTTAGCCCTAACCCTAACTGTAGCCCCAACCCTAACCCTAGCCCTAACCCTAACCCTAGCCCTAATCCTAGCCCTAACCCTAGCCGTAACCCTAGCCCTAACCCTAACCCTAGCCCTAACCCTAGCCCTAACCCTAGCCCTAACCCTAACCCTAGCCCTAACCCTAACCCTAGCCCTAGCCCTAACCCTAGCCCTAACCCTAGCCCTAACCCTAGCCCTAATGGGAAAATGGAAATAAATACATTTTTTTTTATTTTTCCCTAACTAAGGGGGTGATGAAGGGGGGTTCGATTTACTTTTATAGCGAGTTTTTTAGCGGATTTTTATGATTGGCAGCCGTCACACACTGAAAGACGCTTTTTATTGCAAAAAATATTTTTTGCAATACCACATTTTGAGAGCTATAATTTTTCCATATTTTGGTCCACAGAGTCATGTGAGGTCTTGTTTTTTGCGGGACGAGTTGACGTTTTTACTGAAAACATTTTCGGGCACGTGACATTTTTTGATCGCTTTTTATTCCGATTTTTGTGAGGAAGAATGACCAAAAACCAGCTATTCATGAATTTCTATTGGGGGAGGCGTTTATACCGTTCCGCGTTTGGTAAAATTGATAAATTAGTTTTATTCTTCGGGTCAGTACGATTACAGCGATACCTCATTTATATCATTTTTTTATGGTTTGGCGCTTTTATATGATAAAAACTATTTTACAGAAAAAATAATTATTTTTGCATCGCTTTATTCTCAGGACTATAACTTTTTTATTTTTTTGCTGATGATGCTGTATGGCGGCTTGTTTTTTGCGGGACAATATGACGCTTTCAGCGGTACCATGGCTATTTATATCTGTCCTTTTGATCGCGTGTTATTCCACTTTTTGTTCGGCGGTATGATAATAAAGCGTTGTTTTTTGCCTCGTTTTTTTTTCTTACGGTGTTTACTGAAGGGGTTAACTAGTGGGACAGTTTTATAGGTCGGGTCGTTACGGACGCGGCGATACTAAATATGTGTACTTTTATTGGGTTTTTTTTTTTATTTAGATGAAGAAATGTATTTATAGGAATAATATATATTTTTTTTTTCATTATTTTGGAATATTTTTTTTTATTTTTTTTACACATTTGGAAAAATTTTTTTTTACTTTTTTACTTTGTCCCAGGGGGGGACATCACAGATCAGTGATCTGACAGTTTGCACAGCACTCTGTCAGATCACTGATCTGACATGCAGCGCTGCAGCCTTCACAGTGCCTGCTCTGAGCAGGCTCTGTGAAGCCACCTCCCTCCCTGCAGGACCCGGATCCGCGGCCATCTTGGATCCGGGGCTGGAGGAAGCAGGGAGAGAGGTGAGACCCTCGCAGCAACGCAATCACATCGCGTTGCTCCGGGGGTCTCAGGGAAGCCCGCAGGGAGCCCCCTCCCTGCGCGATGCTTCCCTGCACCGCCGGCACATCGCGATCATGTTTGATCGCGGTGTGCCAGGGGTTAATGTGCCGGGGGCGGTCCGTGACCGCTCCTGGCACATAGTGCCGGATGTCAGCTGCGATAAGCAGCTGACACCCGGCCGCGATCGGCCGCGCTCCCCCCGTGAGCGCGGCCGATCGGCTATGACGTACTATCCCGTCCAGGGTCAGATAAGCCCAGGGCACCTCGACGGGATAGTACGTCTAAGGTCACAGAGGGGTTAATATTGTTAAATGATAACGTCTGTAATACAGATTGAAATAATAATCGCTGCATGAGCTATTCAAGATATTGAGGAATCTAGTGCTAAGGAACCAGTACAGAAAATATCCTTTAACTTATGCAAATAGGGACTTTTCTTTATAATATGATCTACGACATTTACTCTCCCTTTTTCAGCCATATATTTTAAAGCTGGTGCCGGCCATGACATATAAGGTTATTGGTGTCTGGCAGACACTTATCCATCTCTCCTTATGGTAATAAACATGCAAGTGCTACCAGTCTGAACTTGTATGTTTATGAGGTAGTTCTAGGAGTGTTGCCTGAACGAAAGGACAGCAACTGTTATCTAACTTGCTTGGTCGGCCTTACACATTGAGACTACATTGACCAAGCCGCTAGTTTATACTCAAAGGGAATGTGTCATCTGGTTTTTGCCATTTAATCTGAGAGCAGCATAATATAGAGCATGAGACCCTGATTCTAGGGATGTGTCACTTATTAGGCTGTGTGTTATAGTTTCAATACAACAGTGGTTAATAAGTAGGAGATTATCACTGCCAGGACTACAGCTCAGGAGACCATCAGTCAGGCTAATATGCATAACTCCACCCCCACCACTAAGTAGCAACTTGCTCAATGCACAGTGTAGACAGGAAGCTGCCAGTTAGAGGTTATGGGCAGCCTAAAGAAGAAGGCTTGGCTATGCTACATCTACATCAGAAAAAAACAGGTATTCTATGAAAACTACACCTAGGAGCCCAGATACATCCCTGGAATCAGGCTTTATTGCCCTATGTTAAGCTGCTCTGATATTATATAGCCAGACCTGCTGACACTTCCTTTTAAAGCCTATACTCTATTATCTCTGAAAATTTTAAGGAAATAACTAATGAATGCTAATAAGACATAAATTGTAAGCAGAAAACAAATGTGTAAATACTTCTAAAAATATTTAGAATTGAGAGTCCTCAGTGGTTTATACCTTTTTAATGGCTAACTGAAAAGATGGTAACAAATTGTAATCTTTCGAGACTGCTCAGGTCTCTTCATCAGGTATAGACTAATACAAAATCTGAAGAATATCTGAAGAATCACATATTTATACACAAAAGGACACAGAAATAATGCACTAGATAAGACAAATGACATGAAGCAGAACTACCATTATGGGAGAGTGATAAACTATTGTGTCCATAAATATTGGAACAATTCATAGATAAGGAGTGTGAATGTTTTATTGTCCTCTGATTGGGGTCTGGTTCTGTGTTGTGATGCCCCCATAAGTTCTGAGGAGCAAATTCCTTAATTGATGTAAAAAGACATAAATCCATGCAACACATTCATTCCTGCACTGAGAGTGTCAAAGGTTGTCATGAGTTTATACTCCCAGACTCTTCTATCTCTCTGAGATTTGAAATTACCCTTTAGAAAAAGTAATCTCATGTCCATGGTGCTGTGATCTGGGATACAAAAATGTTTTGCCACAGGTAGATCCATTCTTTTTTCTCTTATTGTGTGGCAGTGAAAATTCATCCTTGTCCTCAGTTTTTGCCCTGTCTGCTCTCTCTGGTCTCTCTGGACCAGCTGTCTGACTCCACCTCCAGACCAGGATGTTTATTCAGGGAAACTGCCCTAAAACCGGGTTTTGAGCTCCCCCTCCTGGCCTGGATTCAGAAGGTGTTGTGTGTGTGTGATTTACCTGCCAAAGAGATCCCTCTTGTTTCCAGGCATAGTACTACCCTCCCTGAGAGGAAGGAGCACTACTGTGGTACCCGAACTTCTGGGGTGCCACAGAATCCAGAAGGTTAAAGCACTGTGTGCACTGAAGGTGGAGCACACCAAGTGAAAGTCTTGAGTCCCAATTTCAAAACACAAGTGTGTTTGTCAATAGGTCTTAAATAGGTTTAGGGAGATTATTTCAATGATCAATACTGGGCAACCTTCAAAACATGACGTGGAGCACAACAGAGGGCAACAGATCCAGGAGAAGGGAGTGAAACTCGAGATAACTGGGACAGGTGTGTGAAAGCTTCATTATTCATATTATTTATGATGTCCTGTAGTCTATCGGGATGACATTCGAATCTCTTCCAGAGACCTGGACTCACACTAACTTTATGTCCACTCCATTTTAAAGAGAGTGCAGTAAAATCATCTTCATGCCAAGCTAGAAAAACATCTGTTTTGGCATCACAAATTACCTTTTCTGAAGGTCTGAGTAAGGGTGCAGAGAACATTTCTGCTATTTCGATTTTGACACAACCAGTTTGTCTTTAAGACCTCCAAGGGTTTGAAAGCTTTGCAAACTATCCTCAATTGGCAGCACTCCTTACCACCCTTACTTGGAAGTGCCCTAATTCTTGAAACTGGTTGAATTCTTCTATTCAAGCTTCAAAAAACTTAAATTTTGCTTTTTCAGTGCTCCAGTTCTACACCACCCTGATGACAAGAGATTCTATGAACTATTCCTGCAGTTTCTTCAGCAGGAAATTCTCTCAGACAGAACAAAATAACTCTGTTACTCTTAGCCATAGAATTAGCTGTGGAAGTATGGTTAATCATCCCTCTATTTGAAGAAGATAAGTTAAGGTGACTATCTTTATGGACCATAAAAATCTGGAGTATTTTTATTGTCCATATAGATAGTCACTAGGGATGAATGAGCACTAAAATGCTCGGATGCTCCTTGCTTGAACCGAGCAATTCCTAATACTCGTATGCTCGAGTAACGAGTATAATGGGAGTCAATGGAAAAGCCAAGCTTTTTTCCAGCAGACCCCACAAAGAGGTCTGGGGGCAGTCAAAATATTCAAATGGATGGGAAAAGTGCTGAATGGAGGAGAATAGCATGGGGAAGACCCCTGGAAGCATCACTAACTCCCAGATCTTTGCTGACAACAATGGTGTCACACTTTTACTCCACTTTAAGGAGAGACAGTAAAGCATTACAAACCGACAAGAGATTGCATTTTACAGGAAAAAAAATGCTAAGAAACATTTTTTCCTGTATAATGACTTGTATATAAGGCAAATTTTTAAAAGAATTTAAAAAAATATATCATTTAAGTACACCAAAATTGATTTTTTAAATTAAAAAATTGGAAATTTCAGTGTAATTTATGAAGGAAGCAAGAGCTGCAAATGTAAGGGACTCAGATACACTCTGTATTAGACATAATGGAGGGCCTCATACACATTCTGTTCAAATTGTCATTAATTAGTCTCCTAGACTCATAAAGGCTATGCACTTTGAGGGTTATATTCCAAGGAAATGTGCTCCAGACCACAAAATAGTCTGTGGGTGAACAATATAATACTGATAAGGGTATGTGCACACATTGAGTAAAATTTCTGCACCATTTCTGCATCTCTTGTCAGGAAAAATGCAGCTGCAAAAAAGTGTGTTTTTGCCGTGAATTTTAAGCATTTTTGCCTGCATTTTTGATTGATTTGAGTGAAGTCAATTTATGAAAAAACAGGGCAAAAATGTACAGAGAGTTGGCATGCTGCAGATTATTTTCTGCATCAAATCTGCAAGTCAAAAATACTTAACGTGTGCATGACAATTTAAGATTCTCATTCACTTTGCTGGCATCAGGTTTTGCTTCAGGTTTTGTCACAAATCTGTGCAGAAAAAAACTGACAAAAAAAGCACCAAATCTGCAATGTGTGCACACAGCCTAAATTTTTTAACAAGCTTTTTGAAGGTTAAATATAAACAAAATGTACCCATGAATATGTAATACCCTATGGATGAGCAACATGATGCCGATAAATTTGGAACAAGTTTTTTGAGGGTTATATACCAACAAATGTCGTCCAAACCACGGAATAATCTATAGGTGAGAAATATAATACTAATACATTTTTTACCAAGTTTTTTTTAGGCTTTTATAGCAACAAAATGTGCACAAGAAGATGTAATACCCTATGGGTGAGCAAAATGATACCGATAAACTTTGAACACATTTTTTGTGGGTTGTAAACCAAAGAAATGTACTCCAGATTATGCAATAGTTTATAGATGAGCATTATAATACCTATACATTTTCAACCAGTTTTTTTAGGCTTTTATAGCACCAAAATGTACCCAAGAAGATTTAATACCCAATGGGTAAGAAATATACTGATAAATTTGGTACAAGTTTTTGGAGGCTTATATAGCAACAAAATGTACCCTAGAAGATGTACTACCCTATGAATGAGTAATATAATACCAAAAATTTTTGAACAAGTTTTTTTAAGGGTTATATTCCAATGAAATGTACTCCAGATCACAGAATAGTCTATAGGTGACGATTATATTATCACTCATTTCTTAAACAAGTTTTTTGAGGCTTTCGTAGCAGCAAAATGTATCAAAGAAGATGTAATACTCCATGGATGAGCAATACAATTCTAATACATTTTGAACAAGTTTTATGAGGATTTTATAGCAACGAAATGTACCCAAGAAGATTTAATACCATATCTCCATCACCATCCTTGTGGCTTCTTAAACATCTTGGAGAACCAAACAAATGTCAGACATCATGCCAACTCTTCAATTGTTATGTGAGGAGGCTGAACAGAATACCGATGGGCGTGTTGGAATGGGAACTCAACCAACAGCCTATTCCGCTTACAAAGCCTTGCCAGCATGTATGGTGTAGAGTTCCATCACATGTTGGCGTCACATACTTGTCAATGAGTTGGCACTTGCATGCGCTGCCGCAGCAGAGTCAGAGCGGTGGCAGCTGTAGACAACTTGCGGAAATGGGCGCTGACGCGGCATACCATGCTGAGAAGCTCTGGCAAATCTGGTTTTCGGAGACCCCTGAACTACCAAGTTGAGCATATGTGCCAAGCATGGTACATGTGTGAGCTTGCCAAACTTCACAGCCATCACCAGGCTACGCCCATTATTACACAAAGCAATGCCTGATTGGAGGTTCTGCGGGGACAGCCACAGATTTGACTGGTCTGTTATACCTTTTAATAACTCTGCCATGCTGCGCGGTTTGTCTCCTAGACAAATTAGCCTCAGTGGAGCCTGTTGTTATTTCAATGAGGCAGATGTTATGAATAGGTAATTCAGAACCACAATGGACCTTGAAGTTCAGAGCACACAAAGTGACCTGACAATAAACAAAAAACATATGACGAGCTCTGAGACGTGGGAACTCTGCTGACTGCAATCCCTAAACCTATCAAACCACACTAGAGGTAGCCGTGGATTGCGCCTAACGCTCCCTATGCAACTCGGCACAGCCTGGGAAACTAGCTAGCCCTGAAGATAGAAAAATAAGCCTACCTTGCCTCAGAGAAATTCCCCAAAGGAAAAGGTAGCCGCCACATATAATGACTGTGAGTTAAGATGAAAATACAAACACAGAGATGAAATAGATTTAGCAAAGTGAGGCCCAACTTACTGAATAGACCGAGGATAGGAAAGATAGCTTTGCGGTCAACACAAAAACCTACAAACAACCACGCAGAAGGGCAAAAAGACCCTCTGCACCGACTAACGGTACGGAGGTGCTCCCGCTGCGTCTCAGAGCTTCCAGCAAACAAGAAAAACCAATATAGCAAGCTGGACAGAAAATATAGCAACCAAAAGTAACACAAGCAGAACTTAGCTTATACAGAGCAGACAGGCCACAGGAACGATCCAGGAGGAAGCAAGACCAATACTAGAACATTGACTGGAGGCCAGGATCAAAGCACTAGGTGGAGTTAAATAGAACAGCACTTAACGACTTAACCTCATCACCTGAGGAAGGAAACTCAGAAGCCGCAGTACCACTCACATCCACCAACGGAAGCCCATAGACAGAATCAGCCGAAGTACCACCTGTGACCACAGGAGGGAGCTCGACCACAGAATTCACAACAGTACCCCCCCTTGAGGAGGGGTCACCGAACCCTCACCAGAGCCCCCAGGCCGACCAGGATGAGCCATATGAAAGGCACGAACAAGATCGGCAGCATGGACATCAGAGGCAAAGACCCAGGAATTATCTTCCTGACCATAACCCTTTCACTTAACCAGATACTGGAGTTTCCGTCTCGAAACACGAGAATCCAAAATCTTCTCCACTATATACTCCAACTCCCCCTCCACCAAAACCGGGGCAGGAGGATCAACAGATGGAACCACAGGCGCCACGTATCTCCGCAACAATGACCTATGGAATACGTTATGGATGGAAAAAGAATCTGGAAGGGTCAAACGAAAAGACACAGGATTAAGAACCTCAGAAATCATATACGGACCAATGAAACGAGGCTTAAACTTAGGAGAGGAAACCTTCATAGGAATATAACGAGATGACAACCAAACCAAATCCCCAACACGAAGTCGGGGACCCACACAGCGTCTGCAATTAGCGAAACGTTGAGCCTTCTCCTGGGACAAGGTCAAATTGTCCACTACATGAGTCCAAATCCGCTGCAACCTGTCCACCACAGTATTCACACCAGGACAGTCCGAAGACTCAACCTGCCCTGAAGAGAAACGAGGATGGAACCCAGAATTGCAGAAAAACGGCGAAACCAAGGTAGCCGAGCTGGCCCGATTATTAAGGGCGAACTCAGCCAACGGCAAAAAGGACACCCAATCATCCTGATCAGCAGAAACAAAACATCTCAGATATGTTTCCAAGGTCTGATTGGTTCGTTAAGTCTGGCCATTTGTCTGAGGATGGAAAGCCGAGGAAAAAGACAAATCAATGCCCATCCTAGCACAAAAGGCTCGCCAAAACCTCGAAACAAACTGGGAACCTCTGTCAGAAACGATGTTCTCTGGAATGCCATGTAAATGAACCACATGCTGGAAGAACAATGGCACCAAATCAGAGGAGGAAGGTAATTTAGACAAGGGTACCAAATGGATCATCTTAGAGAAGCGATCACAAACTACCCAAATGACCGACATTTTTTGAGAGACGGGGAGATCCGAAATAAAATCCATAGAGATATGTGTCCAAGGCCTCTTCAGGATCGGCAAGGGCAAAAGCAACCCACTGGCACGAGAACAGCAGGGCTTAGCCCAAGCACAAATCCCACAGGACTGCACAAAAGAACGCACATCCCGCGACAGAGACGGCCACCAAAAGGATCTAGCCACTAAATCTCTGGTACCAAAGATTCCAGGATGACCAGCCAACACCGAACAATGAACCTCAGAGATAACTTTATTCGTCCACCTATCAGGGACAAACAGTTTCTCTGCTGGGCAACGATCAGGTTTATTAGCCTGAAATTTTTGCAGCACCCGCCGCAAATCAGGGGAGATGGCAGACACAATTACTCCCTCTTTGAGAATACCCGCCGGCTCAGGCAAACCCGGAGAGTCGGGCACAAAACTCCTAGACAGGGCATCCGCCTTCACATTTTTAGAGCCCGGAAGGTACGAAACCACAAAGTCAAAACGGGAGAAAAACAGCGACCAACGAGCCTGTCTAGGATTCAACCGTTTGGCAGACTCGAGATAAGTCAAGTTCTTGTGATCAGTCAAGACCACCACGCGATGCTTAGCTCCTTCAAGCCAATGACGCCATTCCTCGAATGCCCACTTCATGGCCAGCAACTCTCGATTGCCAACATCATAATTTCGCTCAGCAGGCGAAAACTTCCTGGAAAAGAAGGCGCATGGCTTCATCACCGAGCAATCAGAACCTCTTTGCGACAAAACAGCCCCCGCTCCTATTTCAGAAGCATCAACCTCAACCTGGAACGGAAGCGAAACATCTGGTTGACACAACACAGGGGCAGAAGAAAAATGACGCTTTAACTCTTGAAAAGCTTCCACAGCAGCAGAAGACCAATTGACCACATCAGCACCCTTCTTGGTCAAATCGGTCAATGGTTTAGCAATACTAGAAAAATTACAGATGAAGCGACGATAAAAATTAGCAAAGCCAAGGAACTTTTGCAGGCTCTTCAGAGATGTCGGCTGAGTCCAATCATAAATGGCCTGGACCTTAACAGGGTCCATCTCGATGGTAGAAGGGGAAAAAATGAACCCCAAAAATGAAACCTTCTGAACACCAAAGAGACACTTTGATCCCTTCACAAACAAAGAATTAGCACGCAGGACCTGGAACACCATTCTAACCTGCTTCACATGAGATTCCCAATCATCCGAGAAGACCAAAATATCATCCAAGTATACAATCAGGAATTTATCCAGGTACTCTCGGAAGATGTCATGCATAAAGGACTGAAATACTGATGGAGCATTGGCAAGTCCGAATGGCATAACTAGGTACTCAAAATGGCCCTCGGGCGTATTAAATGCAGTTTTCCATTCATCGCCCCGTTTAATACGCACAAGATTATATGCACCACGAAGATCTATCTTGGTGAACCAACTAGCCCCCTTAATCCAAGCAAACAAATCAGATAGCAGCGGCAAGGGGTACTGAAATTTGACCGTGATTTTATTTAGAAGGCGGTAATCAATACAAGGTCTCAGCGAACCATCCTTCTTGGCCACAAAAAAGAACCCTGCTCCCAATGGCGATGACGACGGGCGAATATGACCCTTCTCCAAGGATTCTTTTACGTAACTCCGCATAGCGGCGTGCTCAGGTACAGATAAATTAAACAGTCGACCCTTAGGAAACTTACTACCAGGAATCAACTCGATAGCACAATCACAATCCCTATGCGGAGGTAGGGTATTGGACTTGGGCTCATCGAATACATCCCGGTAATCAGACAAGAACTCTGGGACCTCAGAAGGGGTGGATGATGAGATATACAGAAATGGAACATCACCATGTACCCCCTGACAACCCCAGCTGGACACTGACATTGATATCCAATCTAATACTGGGTTATGGACTTGTAGCCATGGCAACCCCAACACGACCACATCATGCAGATTTTGCAACACCAGAAAGCGAATATCCTCCTGGTGCGCAGGAGCCATGCACATGGTCAGCTGGGTCCAATACTGAGGCTTATTCTTGGTCAAAGGCGTAGCATCAATTCCTCTCAATGGAATAAGACACTGCAAGGGCTCCAAGACAAACCCACAGCGCCTAGCAAACTCCAAGTCCATCAAATTCAGGGCAGCGCCTGAATCCACAAATGCCATGACAGAATAGGAAGACAAAGAGCAGATCAAAGTAACGGACAAAAGAAATTTCGACTGTACCGTACCAATGGTGGCAGACTTAGCGAACCGCTTAGTGCGCTTAGGACAATCGGAGATAGCATGAGTGGAATCACCACAGTAGAAACACAGCCCATTCTGACGTCTGTGTTCTTGCCTTTCAGCTCTGGTCAAAGTCCTATCACACTGCATAGTCTCAGGTTTATGCTCAGATAATACCGCCAAATGGTGCACAGATTTACGCTCACGCAAGCGTCGACCGATCTGAATGGCCAAAGACATAGACTCATTCAGACCAGCAGGCATAGGAAATCCCACCATGACATCCTTAAGGGCTTCAGAGAGACCCTTTCTGAAAATAGCTGCCAGCGAACATTCATTCCATTGAGTGAGCACGGACCACTTTCTAAACTTCTGACAATAAATCTCTATCTCATCCTGACCCTGACACAGAGCCAGCAAATTTTTTTCTGCCTGATCCACTGAATTAGGTTCATCGTACAGTAATCCGAGCGCCAGAAAAAACGCATCAATATTACATAATGCAGGATCTCCTGGCGCAAGGGAAAATGCCCAGTCTTGAGGGTCGCCACGTAATAAAGAAATAATGATCTTAACTTGTTGAACTGGGTCACCAGAGGAGCGAGGTTTCAACGCCAGAAACAGTTTGCAATTATTTTTGAAACTCAGAAATTTAGCTCTATCTCCAGAAAACAAATCAGGAATAGGAATTCTTGGTTCTAACATAGAATTCTGAGCCACAAAGTCTTGAATATTTTGTACTCTTGCAGTGAGAAGATCCACACATGAAGACAGACCTTTAATGTCCATCACCACACCTGTGTCCTGAACCACCCAAATGTCTAGGGGAAAAAAAAGGCAAAACACAGTGCAAAGAAAAAAAAATGGTCTCAGAACTTCTTTTTTCCCTCTATTGAGAAGCATAGTACTTTTGGCCTCCAGTACTGTTATGAATAGGTAATTCAGAACCACAATGGACCTTGAAGTTCAGAGCACACAAAGTGACCTGACAATAACCAAAAAACATAGGACGAGCTCTGAGATGTGGGAACTCTGCTGACCGCAATCCCTAAACCTATCAAACCACACTAGAGGTAGCCGTGGATTGCGCCTAACGCTCCCTATGCAACTCGGCACAGCCTGAGAAACTAGCTAGCCCTGAAGATAGAAAAATAAGCGTACCTTGCCTCAGAGAAATTCCCCAAAGGAAAAGGCAGCCCCCCCACATATAATGACTGTGAGTTAAGATGAAAATACAAACACAGAGATGAAATAGATTTAGCAAAGTGAGGCCCGACTTACTGAATAGACCGAGGATAGGAAAGATAGCTTTGCGGTCAACACAAAAACCTACAAACAACCACGCAGAGGGGCAAAAAGACCCTCCGCACCGACTAACGGTACGGAGGTGCTCCCTCTGCGTCTCAGAGCTTCCAGCAAGCAAGAAAAACCAATAGAGCAAGCTGGACAGAAAATATAGCAACCAAAAGTAACACAAGCAGAACTTAGCTTATGCAGAGCAGACAGGCCACAGGAACGATCCAGGAGGAAGCAAGACCAATACTAGAACATTGACTGGAGGCCAGGATCAAAGCACTAGGTGGAGTTAAATAGAACAGCACTTAACGACTTAACCTCATCACCTGAGGAAGGAAACTCAGAAGCTGCAGTACCACTCACATCCACCAACGGAAGCCCATAGACAGAATCAGCCGAAGTACCACCTGTGACCACAGGAGGGAGCTCGACCACAGAATTCACAACAGGCAGGGCTGCAGAACATCCAGCTTCCGGCTGATGTGGATGACTTGCTCTGAGATAGCACATCGGAGATAGAGGATGAGGAGGAGCAGGAGAGGGTGCAGAAACTGCTGTAGGAGATGGAGAAAACCCTGAAAGAAGTAGGACTAGCAATCCTCAGCGTCAGGGTGTGACTCAGCCCCAGCCTCCACAATGTCCACCCAGTGTGCCGTTAGTTAAATGTAGCATCTCTAGCCACAAGCACTTGTCTACGTGTTGGTGGTTAAGTGGACAATGCCAGTAAGTGCGTTGGAAAGAGCATGCATGATGTTCCTGGATATGTGCTGGTACAAGGCGGAAACGCCACACCAGGAGAAAAAATGGAAGCTGAGGACAGAGTACCAAGGATGACTGCCGCCATTTGTCGGTGGATCTCTTCCATGTCTATTACTCTAAATGGAAAACAACCTGGACATGTGCCCATTCAGAATTTTGGGCCTGTGGGTGGCTGGGACCTTTCTTTTTCATTCCAAGGCCTGGGGTAGGGATAGCTGAACGCTGTGCTGGGCCAAGGATTTGGAAGTCCCTGATGATGGTAAGTCAGAATGTGCAATGATCGGTGCAGGGGAGGAGGCATCTGCAAAAGTGTTTTGGACAAGGGATTGGGAAGCACCTAACACAGTGGAAGAGGCAGTGGTGTCATCCGATGGCACCAATCATGGACCCAGTCATTCTGTCCCTTGAGTTGGGTGCTTAGATAACACGTGCCTGATCATGCTGATAACTGCATGACACAGGTTGCAAATGGCCATTTTATTTATCTCTGAACTCTCTTTAAAAAAAGACCCAGACTGGGGAACATCTAATTCTTTGACAAAGAAATTCAGGAGCGTCAGTGCTCTGCGGAACAGTTGGCCGCCTTCTTACTCTAGTCACCACACTGCCTCTTCAAGTCTGTTTTGGTGCTGCCAATATCTCCCCCTCAGTGCTGCTTGCCTCTCTCTGTATGCCAGTTTCCCAGGTTGGATCGGTGACTTCATCATTCACCATCTCATCTTCCACGACCGCACCCTGGTCCTCCTGACTTCATGACTTAACAACAACAAGACTTAGCAGCAACTATGTCTCATTATTATCTTCCTCCTTATTCCAAATTTTCCATTCCCCAACATCATGTTCTTGTGGCCATGGCTGCTCTAATGTTTGTGCATCACTAATCAGCATGTCCTCCTTTCTTCTTCTCTTGGAGAATGCAGGTTGAGAGTCCCCAATCAAGAAATGATGCTGTAATGAGCTCCTCAGAGTGTCCTACTATGGGATCACTAGTCTCCTGAGACTCAACATGGTTGGAGGAAGGAGGATCAAGGTTAGGAATAATCAATCCAGACTTTAGGCTGGTGAGAGTGGACGTATGGAAGACTGTGTGGTACTGCCAAACCTGCTGGAAGCATTATCTGGTATCCAACCGACCACCTGTTTGTACTGATCTGGCTTCAGAAGTGGTGTACCGTGCCACCCTGCAAAGTGGAACAGGAACCTATATGTCGGTTGTGGATGAGAGTGTTTCTTGTGCTCCAGGAAAGAAATATATCTTGGTACCGTGTTAGCCAGTGGATAGAAAAATATTTAGAATTGAGAGTCCTCAGTGGTTGATACCTTTTAATGGCTAACTGAAAAGATGGTAACAAATTGCAAGCTTTCGAGACTACACAGGTCTCTTCATCAGGCAAAGACTAAAACAAATTCTGAAGAATCACATATTTATGCACAACATAGTATAGGGAAAAAAAAAAAAAAAAAAAAAAAAAAAAAAACCATGGATAAGCCAGGTGACATGAAGCAGAATTACCATGGGTGATAAACAGTTACGTCCATAAATATTGGGCCAATTCTTAGATAAGGATTGTTTTATTGTCCTGTGATTAGGGTCTCTGTTTTAATGACCCTTCATGGTCTGAGGGGCAAGTTCCTTAGTTGATGTAAAAAGACATAAATCCATGTGACACATTCATTCCTGCATTAAGAGTGTCAAAGGTCGTCATCAGTTTATATTCCCAGACTCTCCTGTCTTTCTGCGATTTGAAGTTTCCTTTCAATACAAGTAGTTTCATGTCCATAATGTTATGATTTGGGAGACAGAAATGTATTGCCACCGGTAGATCCATTCTTTTTTCTCTTATTGTATGGCGATGGGAGTTCATTCTTGTTCTAAGCTTCTGCCCTGTCTCCCCCACATACAGACCCCCAGTTGGACATTTAGTACATATAATTAAGTACACCACATTAGAAGTGACGCAGCTGAAAGTACCTGGGATCTTGTAGTCCTGATGTGAATTGGGGATCGTTATCTTGTCTGTGGTCATTATAAATGGACAGGTTTTACATTTTTTCTGGTTGCAAGGAAAGGTTCCTGCAGCTGTTGGAGAGGACAGGGAGCTCCTGACAATGATGCTTCTTAGATTTGGGGGCTGCCTAAAACACAGTAGTGGGGGGTCTGGAAAAATGGATTGTAATCGGGCATCTTTTTGCAGTAAAGGTTGTAATTTCCGTGCAGCTCCCCTTAGCACCTCCAGATTTGGGTTGTAGGTAACCACTAGAGGTACCCGGTTATTTTCTTCTTTAGTTTTGTAATGTAGCAGGTGATTCCTTGATATTCTGGTGGCTCTTGTGATCTGATTTTCAATTGTTCTTGGATGGTAGCCCTGATTCAAAAAGATCTTTCTGAGGCGACCAAGGAACAATTGAAAATCAGATCACAAGAGCCACCAGAATATCAAGGAATCACCTGCTACATTACAAAACTAAAGAAGAAAATAACCGGGTACCTCTAGTGGTTACCTACAACCCAAATCTGGAGGTGCTAAGGGGAGCTGCACGGAAATTACAACCTTTACTGCAAAAAGATGCCCGATTACAATCCATTTTTCCAGACCCCCCACTACTGTGTTTTAGGCAGCCCCCAAATCTAAGAAGCATCATTGTCAGGAGCTCCCTGTCCTCTCCAACAGCTGCAGGAACCTTTCCTTGCAACCAGAAAAAATGTAAAACCTGTCCATTTATAATGACCACAGACAAGATAACGATCCCCAATTCACATCAGGACTACAAGATCCCAGGTACTTTCAGCTGCGTCACTTCTAATGTGGTGTACTTAATTATATGTACTAAATGTCCAACTGGGGGTCTGTATGTGGGGGAGACAGGGCAGAAGCTTAGAACAAGAATGAACTCCCATCGCCATACAATAAGAGAAAAAAGAATGGATCTACCGGTGGCAATACATTTCTGTCTCCCAAATCATAACATTATGGACATGAAACTACTTGTATTGAAAGGAAACTTCAAATCGCAGAAAGACAGGAGAGTCTGGGAATATAAACTGATGACGACCTTTGACACTCTTAATGCAGGAATGAATGTGTCACATGGATTTATGTCTTTTTACATCAACTAAGGAACTTGCCCCTCAGACCATGAAGGGTCATTAAAACAGAGACCCTAATCACAGGACAATAAAACAATCCTTATCTAAGAATTGGCCCAATATTTATGGACGTAACTGTTTATCACCCATGGTAATTCTGCTTCATGTCACCTGGCTTATCCATGGTTTTTTTTTTTTTTTTTTTTTTTTTTTTTTTTCCCTATACTATGTTGTGCATAAATATGTGATTCTTCAGAATTTGTTTTAGTCTTTGCCTGATGAAGAGACCTGTGTAGTCTCGAAAGCTTGCAATTTGTTACCATCTTTTCAGTTAGCCATTAAAAGGTATCAACCACTGAGGACTCTTGTGCTCCAGTCACACCTGCCCCAAGTCCTCGGCATCAGTGCACACCATCATCAGCACTTCCACTTCCTCATGCCTTAACGGACGCCTTACGCATTTTGTAATTGCTAGTCACTTGAAACCAAGTTTACTTTTAACAAAATAAAAAAATTGGTCACCTACAGCAATCAAAGCATTTCGTTTAAGTTTACTCCATCATAATGTAACAGAAAGAATGATAAAGTGTGTGGATGAAAATTACATTCAATCCAGAAAAATATTTCACTACTTTTTCTCAGTTTTAGAGTTCACGGAAATATTCAAAGACCAAGTAACACTGTAAGGTTGAGAAATGTAAGCCTACAAAATATGTAAAAGCTTTGAAGCAGTTTAGAGATCATATAAATGTTCACAGACCACGTAACACTGTCTGTCTGAGAAATGGAAGCCTTACATTTTTTAAAAGCTTTTGTTCACTCTTTAGAGATCACAGAAATGTTCACAAACATTGTATGTCTGAGAAATGTAGGCCTACAAAATTTTTAAAAGCTTTTTAGTAGTGATGAGCAAGTATACTCATTACTCGCGATTTCCGGAGCATGCTCAGGTGGTCTCTGAGTATTTTGGCGTGCTCGGAGATTTAGTTTATGTTGACGCAGCTACATGATTTGCAGCTGCTAGACAGCTTGAATACATGTGGGGATTGCCTGTTTGTTAGTGCAAGAGTTCACTACCGTCTGTGGTTTGATAAGCCATTTTTCCTAAATGTTTTATTCTCTTACGTGAACTTTCATCTTCTCTACAAATTAAAAAACATTTTCTGTTTCCATGGTCTTTCAGCTTGTATAGTTTCTGAACATGGTGTGCAATTAGATTCTAGAGGGCACTGTGCAAGAGTCTCAAGATTTTCTTGAACTTCACCCGCAAAGTAATAGGAAAACTGAGAGTTTTAATCAGTAAAATTAGCAATAACTTGGGATTTTCTCTAATTGCTATCAAGATAATTGACCGGATTTGCTTCCTTTGGCCGGAGTCACACATGCGAGAAACACGTCCATGTCTCGCATGTGAAAACCAAGCTCTGGTGCCGGCACTGTGGAGCGGAGCGTGCGGCTGGATGTGTTGCTATGCGGCCACACGCTCCGCTCTGGAGTGCCAGCGCCAGAGCTTGGTTTTTACATGAGAGACACGGACGTGTTTCTCGCATGTGTGACTCCGGCCTTAGGCTGAATTCACCCACAACAATTCTGTTTTTGAACTTTCTAGGAAATGTTGTCATTTTGTCATAGCCTATGGTTGTGAGCCTAGTTATTCTTGATGTGGTTCACACCTTTGTCTCTACTATCAAGGTACCTGATAATTCATTTTTGCCTGCTATCCTGGTATGCCATTTATATGTGAAGCCAGAAAATTATGTTTAGATAAATAAAGCAATTTCTATCTTATAACATTTACTATATACTGTATGTGCAATGCTTTGTTTAATTCTTAATTTCTAGATAACATGAATGATGTAAAAAGAAAGGAACATAAATAATACAATCAACATGTCTAAACATAGTTTTCTCCTGCGTATAATAAAAGCCACATATTTAAGACTTCTTATCTGTGAATACATGAAATCCTAGTATTTTGATGTGTATGAGGAAATTTACAAGTGAAAAGGAGAGAAAACGAGTTTAAGTTTTAATTTTGAGGCCAGCTATATTGTTATCCGTCAAACTGCCAACTAACTTCTCCCTGCTTACAATGAAAAGAGTGTCATTGGCAGAGAACTGCCCACACTACAATCAAGTAATCTCTTTCATCCACAGCCCTGATCCTTTTAATAAACAAAATGCGAATAGGCAGTCAAAATTACGTCTAGCCTGTTTGAAAAGCTAGGAAATCCTGAGAGCACAATTCCCCACTTGTTATGTTCTTGGACCATGTGACTTAAAGTCATTCTGTGGGATAAAAGGCCCAAGCTGGTACCACGGTTCTGCCATGCTTTTTCCTTAGTTCCCAGTCTTAGCCCATCTGTTGTTCAGAAAACCAATGAATGGCATGTGTCAAGAGAGTCATCACTGAGCAAACTGCCCAAAGAAATCAGCTAGGGGACTTCCTTTTTTTCTCTCACACAATTGATGTGGAGGCAGCAACCATATGGTGAATAATTAGTTTTTGACCCTACTCCAGTAAACTGTTCATCCCTCTGCCAGGCTCTATCAATATGTGTATTAATGAGTGGGCCTAGGGAATGTCTTTGCATTAGCAAACATTGTGAT
Organism: Ranitomeya imitator; assembly: GCF_032444005.1. Classification (NCBI taxonomy): domain Eukaryota; kingdom Metazoa; phylum Chordata; class Amphibia; order Anura; family Dendrobatidae; genus Ranitomeya; species Ranitomeya imitator. The sequence continues at coordinate 198,151,458 of NC_091285.1, read as the reverse complement.
ACCTATTGTGTGGTCTTTTTGGAGAGAAATAGTTGCACACAAGACTATCTCCACGTCATGTTTTTCTTTCTACTGAAGCCCTCTTTATTTAGGCTTCACTCTTATCCATGTTGGAGGCTCGGCTGCAGATTGTATAAAAAGAAATCAGAAAAATGGTGCATCATGCTGTATAATTTTTTTTTTTTTGCAGTAAAATGATCATCATGATGGAAACTCAACAATGGGGTCAATGGGTCTATCATGCACTATTGGTGTCTGTAATATGACAAATTCAGTGCAGCTATGAAGTTAGTATTACTTCTCGTAGGAGTGTGTAGTAAGATGCAATTTATGCAGTTAATAGCCCTCTGTGTCTGTACTGCTACATACTTAGGCAGTTAACTGGTTCATGCAGCTTTACATGAACACCCAAGCCTTACACTATGGCTGGTCCGAATAACTAAAGCAATTGTTACCATCCACCTCTCTTGTCTCCCCTTTTCCTCATAGTTTGTAAGCTTGCGAGCAGGGCCCTCATTCCTCCTGGTATCTGTTTTGAACTGTATTTCTGTTATGCTGTAATGTCTATTGTATGTACAAGTCCCCTCTATAAGTTGTAAAGCGCTGCGGAATATGTTGGCGCTATATAAATAAAATTATTATTATTATTATTAAGATGCTTGTCCATGAACTTCCATTATATGTTGAACATAAAACTGATTCTCTAAATAGTAATAGTACTATTTATTGGCTTCTTCAAAAGCCAAAAGCCAATTCTCAAATGCGCATTTATCATGCATTCTGATTATTATGTCCTTCTTTTTTTTTTCTTTCATGACTTGTATTTTTTCCTTTTAGGTGTCCTCCTGCGCCCTCCTAACATCCTGGGCTTATAGTACTCATTTGACACATTGGCATTATAGTATTTTTTGTTTTTTAGTTCGCCTGCCTTGGGTTTCAGTTTTTAATGTTTTTTTTTTTTTACTCTGTATAGCTTTACTTTCGGGTACCTTGACACAATGGTGCCTGTCTTTGCAGGCATACTGCATACCTATATATAAGGTAATGGGCACTTATTATAGTACTTCTTGCTTTTTGGCCATGCCAGTCTGCCTGCCTTGTGTTTTTACATTCTTTGTACCCTCTATAGCTCTGTACATGGGCACCTTCATTTAGTGGTGCCTGACCTCTCAGGCAGATTCCATACTTTTGTGCAGACTTATGGGTGAAAATAAATATAAGTCCCAACTGGTTAATTTTCTAGATTTTTTTCATTATACATTAGCCTGGGGGCCCTCCTTCTCTTTCTTCTCCCTTGGGGGTTTTTCCCTTACCCCCCTCTTTTTTGCCTTGTGGGTTTTGGCTCTCATTTCCTATATATATACATATATATATATAATATATTTTTCCTCTTTTATGTCTTGCATTTGTCATGTTCCAACTGTTCTTAGTTTCCATGTATTATTCACCTCTGTGTTCTTGCTGTCCTGACTCCCGGGAGCCGCGCATGCTCTATACTTTTTGTCTCGTGCGGCACGCTGATCATTTGAACAGCGCAGGTGCATTAGACACATTTCAGCAGAGACGTCTGCTCGCATTACTCCAACAGTAGCCGCCACCTCCGCTTTCCGGCTTGCCAGCTGCACACACCAGGTGTCACTTAGCATTAAGGATGCAGGTATTTATACATCTTATTGGTAGCCCTTTACCCTCTTCTCCTGACGAAGCTGTCCTTGTAACAGCGATAGCGTTGGGAGTCCACTCCTCCACTTCCCGCCCCTGTGTCTGGCTGCCAGCATGGTAATTCTCTTTAGGTGACTTGCCTTTTTCAGCAGTACTTTTACTCACCTGACAGGTTGGATCTTACTTGTGGATCTGAAGCACCTGTCCCCTGTGTGGATCTCTACCATATTATTGTAGTTATTGGATTCAAGGTGTTTTGTGTACATTTCTTTGACTCAGTCCTGCGTATTATTCACCTGGTGGGTGTGCTGGTAGTATTATATATTCGCATACCTCCATGGGTGTATTTTCTCTGGCTTCCATTAGGGTTGAGCGACTTTTACTTTTTTAGGGTCGAGTCGGGTTGTTACACATTGCAAATCGGTACAGCGCACAAACGACAAGATGACGATAGGCGTCCACGCCCCTAAGACCTATGTCATCACTCTGCCCACGCTCCTTCATTGGCTGAAAAAATGGCGCCAAACGCGTCATATGAAACGCGACTTTGGCGCGAAGATCGCCGACCGCATGGCCGATCCCACACTAGGATCGGGTCGGGTTTCATGAAACCCGACTTTGCCAAAAGTCGGCGACTTTTGAATTTGTCCGATCCGTTTCGCTCAAGCCTAGCTGCCATTACTTATTGTTTTAGTGTTTAACACTGTGTATTGCTATTTTTCACACAGGTGGGGGGGTTCATGTGGTGGAGTGTTGCATTGTTTTTAATTGGTTTTAAAATTTTGTTGCCAATAAAGTTTGCTGTTTTATATTATATGATATTGGGTGGTATGCAATCCTTATAAGTGACTTCTTTTTTTTCTTTTACTAAAACTGATTCTCTTATTCAACAAAATTGGACAGACTACACTTGACTATCATGCTTTTAAAAAATTATATACTAACAGAAACTTGTCAAATGGAAACTATTGAAAACCTATGGATCTGATAAAAAAAAATCCATAAGAAAATCAAATAATTACTTAAAGGGAAGGTGCCACCAGTTTTCTTGTATTTAGTTTTTTTGTGAAATTAAGCTTAAAATAGTAATTAAAATGTATTAATGCAATGTTTGCACTGTTTGCAAACATTTCTATATGAAAAATATTATATATTTTTCTACAAATATACAGTGGGGCAAAAAAATATTTAGTCAGTCAGCAATAGTGCAAGTTCCACCACTTAAAAAGATGAGAGGCGTCTGTAATTTACATCATAGGTAGACCTCAACTATGGGAGACAAACTGAGAAAAAAAAATCCAGAAAATCACATTGTCTGTTTTTTTAACATTTTATTTGCATATTATGGTGGAAAATAAGTATTTGGTCAGAAACAAACAATCAAGATTTCTGGCTCTCACAGACCTGTAACTTCTTCTTTAAGAGTCTCCTCTTTCCTCCACTCATTACCTGTAGTAATGGCACCTGTTTAAACTTGTTATCAGTATAAAAAGACACCTGTGCACACCCTCAAACAGTCTGACTCCAAACTCCACTATGGTGAAGACCAAAGAGCTGTCAAAGGACACCAGAAACAAAATTGTACCCCTGCACCAGGCTGGGAAGACTGAATCTGCAATAGCCAACCAGCTTGGAGTGAAGAAATCAACAGTGGGAGCAATAATTAGAAAATGGAAGACATACAAGACCACTGATAATCTCCCTCGATCTGGGGCTCCACGCAAAATCCCACCCCGTGGGGTCAGAATGATCACAAGAACGGTGAGCAAAAATCCCAGAACCACGCGGGGGGACCTAGTGAATGAACTGCAGAGAGCTGGGACCAATGTAACAAGGCCTACCATAAGTAACACACTACGCCACCATGGACTCAGATCCTGCAGTGCCAGACGTGTCCCACTGCTTAAGCCAGTACATGTCCGGGCCCTTCTGAAGTTTGCTAGAGAGCATTTGGATGATCCAGAGGAGTTTTGGGAGAATGTCCTATGGTCTGATGAAACCAAACTGGAACTGTTTGGTAGAAACACAACTTGTCGTGTTTGGAGGAAAAAGAATACTGAGTTGCATCCATCAAACACCATACCTACTGTAAAGCATGGTGGTGGAAACATCATGCTTTTGGGCTGTTTCTCTGCAAAGGGGCCAGGACGACTGATCCGGGTACATGAAAGAATGAATGGGGCCATGTATCGTGAGATTTTGAGTGCAAACCTCCTTCCATCAGCAAGGGCATTGAAGATGAAACGTGGCTGGGTCTTTCAACATGACAATGATCCAAAGCACACCGCCAGGGCAACGAAGGAGTGGCTTCGTAAGAAGCATTTCAAGGTCCTGGAGTGGCATAGCCAGTCTCCAGATCTCAACCCTATAGAAAACCTTTGGAGGGAGTTGAAAGTCCGTGTTGCCAAGCGAAAAGCCAAAAACATCACTGCTCTAGAGGAGATCTGCATGGAGGAATAGGCCAACATACCAACAACAGTGTGTGGCAACCTTGTGAAGACTTACAGAAAACGTTTGACCTCTGTCATTGCCAACAAAGGATATATTACAAAGTATTGAGATGAAATTTTGTTTCTGACCAAATACTTATTTTCCACCATAATATGCAAATAAATTGTTAAAAAAACAGACAATGTGATTTTCTGGATTTTTTTTTCTCAGTTTGTCTCCCATAGTTGAGGTCTACCTATGATGTAAATTACAGACGCCTCTCATCTTTTTAAGTGGTGGAACTTGCACTTTTGCTGACTGACTAAATACTTTTTTGCCCCACTGTACATATTTACCACTAGGGGGAGCAATTTCCGTTTTAGACCTCAAGCAGCTATAGTAAGATTTAGCAGCAAAATTGGGGCAGTAACTGCTGACATCACCATTTCCCTCCCCTTTTGGGTGGTCTAATATCCCTGGGGCAGAATGAAGAGCAGCATCACAGGGCAGCACCATTTTGTGTATGACTGCCCTGTGATCTGCTATCACCAGCAGTTACTGCATCAGAGGCACAGCTTGTTTACAGAGGAGCAGAACACAGTGGACTCAGCAGTAGGGTTGAGCGACCTTGACCTTTTTAGAGTCGAGCCGTGTTTCGCGAAACCCGACTATCTTAGAAGTCGAGTCGAGTGGAATCGGCCGATTATCGCGAAAAGTCGGGTATCGCCTGAAACACGAAACCCAATGCAAATCAATGGGGGAGCATAGTCGGCAGTGAGTGGAGGCCAGGAAAACACCTACACTGCCCATTTTAATGGCAAAAACATCCATTCTTGTTAAAGAAGCTTGTCAATCGTAATTTACCTTATAATAATTGGAAGGCATTTGAAATTGGGGGTCATTTGGCTAAAGTTGTGGGGGGTAGGGCTGGTTCAAGTAATTAGTGGGCCCAGTAAATCTGGACCACGTCACGGCAGTGGAGCAGGGAGACGTAAGTATTTCAACTTTGCAAGTGCTGTGATCCTGAGCAAGCAGGGGGGGCCCACTCGTTGGCATTGGCACTGGCACAGGGCCCCTCAAAGTACAGCGGTGTGTTTGCATGGCGGGGGCGCCTCCCACCGGCAGCAACACTTTTGCGTACTATGAGAGGCCCTGTGCCAGTGACGTCGCCAACTAGTATTCCTCCCCCCACCTGATGAAGGAACCTGCACTTTCATCTGCACCTTCCTCTTTGTCCCCGTGTAAGGTGGTATGGTATGCGGGAAGAGGAACCTGACTTTCAGCAGGGTCACAATCTTGCTGTGTAGCGTGCACGGGGAATTTTGCGTTATGGGTCAATGTACCAGCAGACTCATCTATCACTGGCTGGGCAATGGGCAGGATGAGGAGGAAACACAGATATAGGCCCAAAGAATAAAGTTGGCTAAATGCAGTTCAAAATTGGTAACACAGGACTAACCAGGGGGCATTGCAGTGGAGGACAACTGGAATGAGAGGCTGACACAGAGAGTAGGCCCAAATCAGTAAGTAGTCGAAATGCAGTTCAAAATTGGCAACCGTAGTAAACAGGCGGCACAGCTTTGTTCAGTGGAGGAGAACAGCAAGGAGTGGCAGACACCGATAGTAGGCCCCAACCCAACTAGTAGGCCAAATGCAGTCTAACATTAACAACTACTTAACGAGAGCCTGAAAATGGAATTTCAGGACAGGAAACCAGGAGAACAGCAAGGAGTGGCAGACACCGATAGTAGGCCCCAAACCAACTAGTACGCCAAATGCAGTTGTTCCGTTTAACCACAATTTAATGAGAGCCTGAAGATAGAAGTTCAGGATAGGCAACCTGGAGAACACCTTGGAGTGTAACACACCATCTCTCTACACCCCATACCCAATTTGTAGGCCTAATGCAGCGTAGTTTCCAACAACTACTAAACGAGAGCCGGAAGATCGAAGCTCAGGAAAGGCAACCTGGAGAACACCTTGGAGTGGAACACACCATCTCTCTACACCCCATACCCAATTTGTAGGCCTAATGCAGTGTAGTTTCCAACAACTACTAAACGAGAGCATGAAGATCGAAGCATTGGCGAGGAAACCTGGGGAACACCTTGGAGTGGAACACACCATCTCTCTACACCCCATACCCAATTTGTAGGCCTAATGCAGCGTAGTTTCCAACAACTACTAAACGAGAGCCGGAAGATCGAAGCTCAGGAGAGGCAACCTGGAGAACACCTTGGAGTGGAACACACCATCTCTCTACACCCCATACCCAATTTGTAGGCCTAATGCAGTGTAGTTTCCAACAACTACTAAACGAGAGCCGGAAGATCGAAGCTCAGGAAAGGCAACCTGGAGAACACCTTGGAGTGGAACACACCATCTCTCTACACCCCATACCCAATTTGAAGGCCTAATGCAGTGTAGTTTCCAAGAACTACTAAACGAGAGCCGGAAGATCGAAGCTCAGGAAAGGCAACCTGGAGAACACCTTGGAGTGGAACACACCATCTCTCTACACCCCATACCCAATTTGTAGGCCTAATGCAGTGTAGTTTCCAACAACTACTAAACGAGAGCATGAAGATCGAAGCTCAGGAAAGGCAACCTGGAGGACACCTTGGAGTGGAACACACCATCTCTCTACACCCCATACCCAATTTGTAGGCCTAATGCAGTGTAGTTTCCAAGAACTACTAAACGAGAGCCGGAAGATCGAAGCTCAGGAAAGGCAACCTGGAGAACACCTTGGAGTGGAACACACCATCTCTTTACACCCCATACCCAATTTGTAGGCCTAATGCAGTGTAGTTTCCAAGAACTACTAAACGAGAGCCGGAAGATCGAAGCTCAGGAAAGGCAACCTGGAGAACACCTTGGAGTGGAACACACCATCTCTCTACACCCCATACCCAATTTGTAGGCCTAATGCAGTGTAGTTTCCAAGAACTACTAAACGAGAGCCGGAAGATCGGAGCTCAGGAAAGGTAACCTGGAGAACACCTTGGAGTGGAACACACCATCTCTCTACACCCCATACCCAATTTGTAGGCCTAATGCAGTGTAGTTTCCAACAACTACTAAACGAGAGCATTAAGATCGAAGCAATGGCGAGGAAACCTTGGGCACACCTTGGGGAGGCAGACACCGTTAGTAGGCCCTACCAAAGTTGTACCCCCAATGCAGTTTTAAAATTCCTAGAGGCTGAAAACAAGACTATTGATGCTCAGCTTTTTTCAAAGGAACACAGCTGAATTGAGTGGCGCAGACAGACACAGGTAGTAGGACTTAACCCAAAAATGTGGCTCACTGCAGCTTAAAAAAGTTACAGGGGTACACAAGCAGCAGTGCTCTGGGCAGTGGAGGACAATTTCAATAGTGGACCGCAGACAGACTTTGTACGCCTACTATTAAAAAAAGGATGCTCTATGCAATTAAAAATAGGTTCCAGGGGTCCACGGGCAGCAGTGGTGTGGTCAGTGGATGAGTATTTGAAGGAGGGACCGCAGACAAGCGTAGTAGGCCTAACATAACAAAATTAGGCTGTAGACACTGTAAAATTGGTTCCAGGGGTACACGGGCAGCAGTGGTGTGGTCAGCGGAGGAAAATTGGGGCTGGGATGGCTTTTCTCGCAAAAGAAATGTCGACTGGGTAGCTTGAACCGTTGCACAGCGTAGTTCATCTGGGCTTTCTAAATATAAAACAAAGAAAAAAAGGAGGCTACATGCACTTTCAGCTGGGTTCCAGGGGTACACGGCCAGCATTGGTCTGGTCAGTGGAGAACTATTGGAAGGAGTGACCGCAAACAGGCATCGAAGGCCTAACATAATAACACATTGCTGTTGGCAATTTTAAATTGGTTCCAGGGGAACACGGGCAGCAGTGGCCTGGTCAGTGTAGTAGTAGTAGAAAGAACGGACCGCAGACAGTCATCGAAGGCCTAAAGTAAAAAAATTGGGCTGGCTGTAGGCAATTTTAAATTGGTTCCAGGGGTACACGGGCAGCAGTGGTGTGGTCAGTGGAGGCATATTGTAAGGAGTGACCGCAGACAGGCATCGAAGGCCTAAAATAATAACACATGGCTGTAGGCAATTTTAAATTGGTTCCAGGGGTACACGGGCAGCAGTGGTGTGGTCAGTGGAGGCCTAGTGGAAGGAGTGACCGCAGACAGGCATCGAAGGCCTAAAGTAAAAAAATTGGGCTGGCTGTAGGCAATTTTAAATTGGTTCCAGGGGTACACGGGCAGCAGTGGTGTGGTCAGTGGAGGCATATTGTAAGGAGTGACCGCAGTCAGGCATCGAAGGCCTAAAATAATAACACATGGCTGTAGGCAATTTTAAATTGGTTCCAGGGGTACACGGGCAGCAGTGGTGTGGTCAGTGGAGGCCTAGTGGAAGGAGTGACCGCAGACAGGCATCGAAGGCCTAAAATAAAAAAATTGGGCTGGCTGTAGGCAATTTTAAATTGGTTCCAGGGGTACACGGGCAGCAGTGGTGTGGTCAGTGGAGGCATATTGTAAGGAGTGACCGCAGACAGGCATCGAAGGCCTAAAGTAATAACACATGGCTGTAGGCAATTTTAAATTGGTTCCAGGGGTACACGGGCAGCAGTGGTGTTGTCAGTGGAGGCCTAGTGGAAGGAGTGACCGCAGACAGGCATCGAAGGCCTAAAATAAAAAAATTGGGCTGGCTGTAGGCAATTTTAAATTGGTTCCAGGGGTACACGGGCAGCAGTGGTGTGGTCAGTGGAGGCATATTGTAAGGAGTGACCGCAGACAAGCATCGAAGGCCTAAAATAATAACACATGGCTGTAGGCAATTTTAAATTGGTTCCAGGGGTACACGGGCAGCAGTGGCCTGGTCAGTGTAGTAGTAGTAGAAAGAACGGACCGCAGATAGGCATCGAAGGCCTAAAATAAAAAAATTGGGCTGGCTGTAGGCAATTTTAAATTGGTTCCAGGGGTACACGGGCAGCAGTGGTGTGGTCAGTGGAGGCATATTGTAAGGAGTGACCGCAGACAGGCATCGAAGGCCTAAAATAATAACACATGGCTGTAGGCAATTTTAAATTGGTTCCAGGGGTACACGGGCAGCAGTGGTGTGGTCAGTGGAGGCCTAGTTGAAGGAGTGACCGCAGACAGGCATCGAAGGCCTAAAGTAAAAAAACTGGGCTGGCTGTAGGCAATTTTAAATTGGTTCCAGGGGTACACGGGCAGCAGTGGTGTGGTCAGTGGAGGCATATTGTAAGGAGTGACCGCAGACAGGCATCGAAGGCCTAAAATAATAACACATGGACATGGCTGTAGGCAATTTTAAATTGGTTCCAGGGGTACACGGGCAGCAGTGGTGTGGTCAGTGGAGGCATATTGTAAGGAGTGACCGCAGACAGGCATCGAAGGCCTAAAATAATAACACATGGCTGTAGGCAATTTTAAATTGGTTCCAGGGGTACACGGGCAGCAGTGGTGTGGTCAGTGGAGGCCTAGTGGAAGGAGTGACCGCAGACAGGCATCGAAGGCCTAAAGTAAAAAAATTGGGCTGGCTGTAGGCAATTTTAAATTGGTTCCAGGGGTACACGGGCAGCAGTGGTGTGGTCAGTGGAGGCATATTGTAAGGAGTGACCGCAGACAGGCATCGAAGGCCTAAAATAATAACACATGGCTGTAGGCAATTTTAAATTGGTTCCAGGGGTACACGGGCAGCAGTGGTGTGGTCAGTGGAGGCATATTGTAAGGAGTGACCGCAGACAGGCTTCGAAGGCCTAACATAACAAAAATGTCAATACAATGGTGTTGTCAGTGGCAGGCATTGAAGGATGTCAGCGCATAGACTAAACATTGGTGGATCTGTGAGATAATTTTGCAAGTGGTAGAGCACTGTTTGAGCTGGGGGGGGGGAACTGTCTTGTGGCCGGCGGTACAGGCCCAGGGCCCCTCATATTACAACGGTGTGTCTGACATTGGGTGCGCACCACCACCGCCAGAGACACTTTATTGTACTAGGAGGGACCCAGTGGCAGTGCCGTCGACCAAAAGCGGGCACACCCACCTCTTCAGACAAACAGCACTCTCACGGGTGCTGTCGCCAAGTGTCGATACCACGGCCCCGTGTGGGGAGTTTGGCCATTTAGTGAGGTGTAAACATGTCGTATGCTGGACAATCAGGTGCAGAAAATTACGAGATTGGAAAAGGCATTCAGAATAGTCCACAGGCAAGACCTTTTCATAGGAAAGCTAGGTGTCAGCCGGGCAAGGTGGGGCAAAAGATTTCGAAATCCAGTTGTGGTTCATTTTAATGAAGGTTAGATCATCTACATTTTGGGTAGCCAGACGAGTCCTTTTTTCTGTTAGTATTGGACCTGCAGCACTGAATACTCTTTCTGATAGGAAACTAGCTGCCGGGCAAGCAAGCTCCTGCAATGCATATTCTGCCAATTCTGGCCAGGTGTCTAATTTTGATGCCCAGTAATCAAATGGGAATGACGGTTGAGGGAGAACATCGATAAGGGATGAAAAATAGTTTGTAACCATACTGGACAAATGTTGTCTCCTGTCACTTTGAATTGATGCTGCAGTACCTGTCCTGTCTGCGGTCATAGCAAAATCACTCCACAACCTGGTCAGAAAACCCCTCTGGCCAACGCCACTTCTGATTTCTGCCCCTCTAACTCCTCTGGTCTGCTGGCCCCTGCAGCTCATGTGAGAACGATCACGGGCGCTGTGTGCAGGGAATGCCAGAAGCAAACGGTCAACAAGAGTTGATTGTTTGGTTGCTAATATTAATTCCAAGTTCTCATGTGGCATTATATTTTGCAATTTGCCTTTATAGCGAGGATCAAGGAGGCAGGCCAACCAGTAATCGTCATCGTTCATCATTTTAGTTATGCGTGTGTCCCTTTTGAGGATACGTAAGGCATAATCCGCCATGTGGGCCAAAGTTCCAGTTCTCAAATCTGCGGTTGTGCTTGGTTGAGGGGCAGTTTCAGGCAAATCCACGTCACTTGTGTCCCTCCAAAAACCAGAACCCGGCCTTGCCGCGCCACCAATTTCCAGTGGCCCCGGAAAAGCTTCCTCATTAAAAATATAATCATCCCCATCATCCTCCTCGTCCTCCTCCTCCTCTTCGCCCGCTACCTCGTCCTGTACACTGCCCTGGCCAGACAATGGCTGACTGTCATCAAGGCTTTCCTCTTCCTCAGCTGCAGACGCCTGATCCTTTATGTGCGTCAAACTTTGCATCAGCAGACGCATTAGGGGGATGCTCATGCTTATTATGGCGTTGTCTGCACTAACCAGCCGTGTGCATTCCTCAAAACACTGAAGGACTTGACACATGTCTTGAATCTTCGACCACTGCACACCTGACAACTCCATGTCTGCCATCCTACTGCCTGCCCGTGTATGTGTATCCTCCCACAAAAACATAACAGCCCGCCTCTGTTCGCACAGTCTCTGAAGCATGTGCAGTGTTGAGTTCCACCTTGTTGCAACGTCTATGATTAGGCGATGCTGGGGAAAGTTCAAAGAACGCTGATAGGTCTGCATACGGCTGGAGTGTACGGGCGAACGGCGGATATGTGAGCAAAGTCCACGCACTTTGAGGAGCAGGTCGGATAACCCGGATAACTTTTCAGGAAGCACTGCACCACCAGGTTTAAGGTGTGAGCCAGGCAAGGAATGTGTTTCAGTTGGGAAAGGGAGATGGCAGCCATGAAATTCCTTCCGTTATCACTCACTACCTTGCCTGCCTCAAGATCTACAGTGCCCAGCCACGACTGCGTTTCTTTCTGCAAGAACTCGGACAGAACTTCCGCGGTGTGTCTGTTGTCGCCCAAACACTTCATAGCCAATACAGCCTGCTGACGTTTGCCAGTAGCTGCCCCATAATGGGAGACCTGGTGTGCAACAGTGGCAGCTGCGGATGGAGTGGTTGTGCGACTGCGGTCTGTGGATGAGCTCTCGCTTCTGCAGGAGGACGAAGAGGAGGAGGAGGGGGTGCGAACGGCTACAGCCAACTGTTTCCTAGACCGTGGGCTAGGCAGAACTGTCCCAAACTTGCTGTCCCCTGTGGACCCTGCATCCACAACATTCACCCAGTGTGCCGTGATGGACAAGTAACGTCCCTGGCCATGCCTACTGGTCCATGCATCTGTTGTCAGGTGCACCTTTGTGCTCACAGATTGCCTGAGTGCATGGACGATGCGCTCTTTAACATGCTGGTGGAGGGCTGGGATGGCTTTTCTGGAAAAAAAGTGTCGACTGGGTAGCTCGTAGCGTGGTACAGCGTAGTCCATCAGGGCTTTGAAAGCTTCGCTTTCAACTAACCGGTAGGGCATCATCTCTAACGAGATTAGTCTAGCTATGTGGGCGTTCAAACCCTGTGTACGCGGATGCGAGGCTAAGTACTTCCTTTTTCTAACCATAGTCTCATGTAGGGTGAGCTGGACTGGAGAGCTGGAGATCGTGGAACTAGCGGGGGTGCCGGTGGACATGGCAGACTGAGAGACGGTGGGAGATGGTATTGTTGCCGCCGGTGCCCTAGATGCAGTGTTTCCTACTACGAAACTGGTGATTCCCTGACCCTGACTGCTTTGGCCTGGCAAAGAAACCTGCACAGATACTGCAGGTGGTGCGGAAAATGGTGGCCCTACACTGCCGGAAGGGATGTTGCGTTGCTGACTAGCTTCATTGGCCGAGGGTGCTACAACCTTAAGGGACGTTTGGTAGTTAGTCCAGGCTTGCAAATGCATGGTGGTTAAATGTCTATGCATGCAACTTGTATTGAGACTTTTCAGATTCTGTCCTCTGCTTAAGGTAGTTGAACATTTTTGACAGATGACTTTGCGCTGATCAATTGGATATTGTTTAAAAAAATGCCAGACTGCACTCTTTCTAGCATCGGATACCTTTTCAGGCATTGCAGACTGAGCTTTAACCGGATGGCCACGCTGTCCTCCAACAGGTTTTGGCTTTGCCACGCGTTTTGGGCAAGATACGGGCCCGGCAGATGGAACCTGTTGCGATGTTGATGCCTGCTGCGGCCCCTCCTCCTCCGCTTCAGAACTGCTGCCGCCTGCACCCTGTTCCCCCAATGGCTGCCAATCGGGGTCAAGAACTGGGTCATCTATTACCTCTTCTTGTAGCTCGTGTGCAACTTCGTCTGTGTCACCGTGTCGGTCGGTGGTATAGCGTTCGTGATGGGGCAACATAGTCTCATCAGGGTCTGATTCTTGATTATTACCCTGCGAGGGCAATGTTGTGGTCTGAGTCAAAGGACCAGCATAGTAGTCTGGCTGTGGCTGTGCATCAGTGCACTCCATGTCAGATTCAACTTGAAATGGGCATGGACTGTTAACTGCTTCACTTTATAAGCCAGGGACGGTATGTGTAAAGAGCTCCATGGAGTAACCCGTTGTGTCGCCTGCTGCATTCTTCTCTGTTGTTGTTTTTGCTGAAGAGGACAAGGAAGCGACTTGTCCCTGACCGTGAACATCCACTAACGACGCGCTGCTTTGACATTTACCAGTTTCACGAGAGGAGGCAAAAGAGCTAGAGGCTGAGTCAGCAAGATAAGCCAAAACTTGCTCTTGCTGCTCCGGCTTTAAAAGCGGTTTTCCTACTCCCAGAAAAGGGAGCGTTCGAGGCCTTGTGTAGCCAGACGACGAACCTGGCTCCACAGCTCCAGACTTAGGAGCAATATTTTTTTTCCCACGACCAGCTGATGCTCCACCACTACCACTACCCTCATTACCAGCTGACAATGAACGCCCCCGGCCACGACCTCTTTCACCAGACTTCCTCATTGTTTTAAAAACGTAAACAAACTAACGGTATTTGTTGCTGTCACACAACTTACACGGTGAGCTATAACTTCAGTATGATTTAGCTACCCCTTTACAGGTGAGTGAGACCACAACGAAAATCAGGCACAATGTTACACACTCTGTTGTTGGTGGCAACAAATGAGAGAGATGCCACACACGCAGGACTGTCACTGAAGCACAAATGTAAATATTAATCTCCCACTGATTTGATTTTTTTTTTTTTTTCAGGGAGACTTTAGGAAAAAAAAAAATAGAATAAAATGATTTTTTCAGGAAGAATTTAGAAACCAAATAAAATAAAATGATTTTTTCAGGGAGAATTTAGAAAACAAATAAAACAAAAAAAGGCTTTCTATGGCCCACTGAGTGAGAGATGACGCACACAGGAGTCAGGAGTGGCACACAAGCCCAGAGGCCAATATTTATCTCCCACTGATTGATGTAGTGATTTTTTTCAGGTAGATTTTGGAACCCAAATCAAGCTAAAAAAATAATAGGCTTTCTATGGCCCACAATTGGAGAGAGAGAGAGAGATGGCACACCCAGGAGTCAAGACTGGCACACAAGCAGAAAGGGCAATATTAACCCCTCTGTGACCTTAGACGTACTATCCCGTCGAGGTGCCCTGGGCTTATCTGACCCTGGACGGGATAGTACGTCATAGCCGATCGGCCGCGCTCACGGGGGGAGCGCGGCCGATCGCGGCCGGGTGTCAGCTGCTTATCGCAGCTGACATCCGGCACTATGTGCCAGGAGCGGTCACGGACCGCCCCCGGCACATTAACCCCTGGCACACCGCGATCAAAGATGATCGCGATGTGCCGGCGGTGCAGGGAAGCACCGCGCAGGGAGGGGGCTCCCTGCGGGCTTCCCTGAGCCCCCCGCAGCAACGCGATGTGATCGCGTTGCTGCGAGGGTCTCCTCACCTCCCTCCCTGCTTGAGCCCCGGATCCAAGATGGCCGCGGATCCGGGTCCTGCAGGGAGGGAGGTGGCTTCACAGAGCCTGCTCAGAGCAGGCACTGTGAAGGCTGCAGCGCTGCATGTCAGATCAGTGATCTGACAGAGTGCTGTGCAAACTGTCAGATCACTGATCTGTGATGTCCCCCCCTGGGACAAAGTAAAAAAGTAAAAAAAAAATTTTCCAAATGTGTAAAAAAAAAAAAAAAAAAAAAATTCCAAAATAATGAAGAAAAAAAAAAAATATTATTCCTATAAATACATTTCTTCATCTAAATAAAAAAAAAAAACCAATAAAAGTACACATATTTAGTATCGCCGCGTCCGTAACGACCCGACCTATAAAACTGTCCCACTAGTTAACCCCTTCAGTAAACACCGTAAGAAAAAAAAAAAAAAAACGAGGCAAAAAACAACGCTTTATTATCATAGCGCCGAACAAAAAGTGGAATAACACGCGATCAAAAGGACAGATATAAATAACCATGGTACCGCTGAAAGCGTCATATTGTCCCGCAAAAAAAGAGCCGCCATACAGCATCATCAGCAAAAAAATAAAAAAGTTATAGTCCTGAGAATAAAGCGATGCAAAAATAATTATTTTTTCTGTAAAATAGTTTTTATCGTATAAAAGCACCAAACCATAAAAAAATGATATAAATGAGGTATCGCTGTAATCGTACTGACCCGAAGAATAAAACTGATTTATCAATTTTACCAAACGCGGAACGGTATAAACGCCTCCCCCAATAGAAATTCATGAATAGCTGGCTTTTGGTCATTCTTCCTCACAAAAATCGGAATAAAAAGCGATAAAAAAATGTCACGTGCCCAAAAATGTTTTCAATAAAAACGTCAACTCGTCCCGCAAAAAACAAGACCTCACATGACTCTGTGGACCAAAATATGGAAAAATTATAGCTCTCAAAATGTGGTATTGCAAAAAATATTTTTTGCAATAAAAAGGGTCTTTCAGTGTGTGACGGCTGCCAATCATAAAAATCCGCTAAAAAACTCGCTATAAAAGTAAATCAAACCCCCCTTCATCACCCCCTTAGTTAGGGAAAAATAAAAAAAAATGTATTTATTTCCATTTTCCCATTAGGGCTAGGGTTAGGGCTAGGGTTAGGGCTAGGGCTAGGGTTAGGGCTAGGGTTAGGGCTAGGGTTAGGGCTAGGGCTAGGGTTAGGGCTAGGGTTAGGGCTAGGGCTAGGGTTAGGGTTAGGGCTAGGGTTAGGGCTAGGGTTAGGGCTAGGGTTAGGGCTAGGGTTAGGGCTAGGGCTAGGGTTAGGGTTAGGGCTAGGGTTAGGGCTAGGGTTAGGGCTAGGGTTAGGGTTAGGGTTAGGGCTAGGGTTAGGGCTAGGGTTAGGGCTAGGGTTAGGGTTAGGGCTAGGGTTAGGGCTAGGGTTAGGGTTAGGGTTGGGGCTACAGTTAGGGTTGGGGCTAAAGTTAGGGTTAGGGTTTAGATTACATTTACAGTTGGGAATAGGGTTGGGATTAGGGTTAGGGGTGTGTCAGGGTTAGAGGTGTGGTTAGGGTTACCGTTGGAATTAGGGTTAGGGGTGTGTTTAGATTAGGGTTTCAGTTATAATTGGGGGTTTTCCACTGTTTCGGCACATCAGGGGCTCTCCAAACACGACATGGCGTCCGATCTCAATTCCAGCCAATTCTGCGTTGAAAAAGTAAAACAGTGCTCCTTCCCTTCCGAGCTCTCCTGTGTGCCCAAACAGGGGTTTACCCCAACATATGGGGTATCAGCATACTCAGGACAAATTGGACAACAACTTTTGTGGACCAATTTCTCCTGTTACCCTTGGGAAAATACAAAACTGGGGGCTAAAAAATAATTTTTGTGGGAAAACAAAAAGATTTTTTTTTTTTTAACGGCTCTGCGTTATAAACTGTAGTGAAACACTTGGGGGTTCAAAGTTCTCACAACACATCTAGATAAGTTCATTGAGGGGTCTAGTTTCCAATATGGGGTCACTTGTGGGGGGTTTCTACTGTTTAGGTACATTAGGGGCTCTGCAAACGCAATGTGACGCCTGCAGACCAATCCATCTAAGTCTGCATTCCAAATGATGCTCCTTCCCTTCCGAGCCCTCCCATGCGCCCAAACGGTGGTTCCCCCCCACATATCGGGTATCAGCGTACTCAGGACAAATTGGACAACAACATTTAGGGTCCAATTTCTCCTGCTAACCTTGGAAAAATACAAAACTGGGGGCTAAAATATAATTTTTGTGGAAAAAAAAATATTTTTTATTTGCATGGCTCTGCGTTATAAACTGTAGTGAAATACTTGGGGGTTCAAAGCTCTCACAACACATCAAGATGAGTTCCTTAGGGGGTCTACTTTCCAAAATGGTGTCACTTGTGGGGGGTTTCTACTGTTTAGGTACATTAGGGGCTCTGCAAACGCAATGTGACGCCTGCAGACCATTCCATCTAAGTCTGCATTCCAAATGGCGCTCCTTCCCTTCCGAACCCTCCCATGCGCCCAAACGGTGGTTCCCCCCCACATATGGGGTATCAGCGTACTCAGGACAAATTGGACAACAACTTTTGGGGTCCAATTTCTCCTGTTACCCTAGGGAAAATACAAAACTGGGGGCTAAAAAATAATTTTTGTGGGAAAAAAATTTTGTTTTATTTTTATGGCTCTGCATTATAAACTTCTGTGAAGCCCTTGGTGGGTCAAAGTGCTCACCACACATCCAGATAAGTTCCTTAGGGGGTCTACTTTCCAAAATGGTGTCACTTGTGGGGGGTTTCAATGTTTAGGCACATCAGTGGCTCTCCAAACGCAACATGGCGTCCCATCTCAATTCCTGTCAATTTTGCATTGAAAAGTCAAACTGCGCTCCTTCCCTTCCGAGCTCTCCCATGCGCCCAAACAGTGGTTTACTGCCACATATGAGGTATCAGCGTACTCAGGACAAATTGGACAACAACTTTTGAGGTCCAATTTCTTCTCTTACCCTTGGAAAAATAAAAAATTGGGGGCAAAAATATAATTTTTGTGAAAAAATATGATTTTTTATTTTTACGGTTCTGCATTATAAACTTCTGTGAAGCACTTGGTGGGTAAAAGTGCTCACCACACATCCAGATAAGTTCCTTAGGGGGTCTACTTTCCAAAATGGTGTCACTTGTGGGGGGTTTCAATGTTTAGGCACATCAGTGGCTCTCCAAACGCAACATGGCGTCCCATCTCAATTTCTGTCAATTTTGCATTGAAAAGTCAAACTGCGCTCCTTCCCTTCCGAGCTCTCCCATGCGCCCAAACAGTGGTTTACTGCCACATATGAGGTATCAGCGTACTCAGGACAAATTGGACAACAACTTTTGAGGTCCACTTTCTTCTCTTACCCTTGGAAAAGTAAAAAATTGGGGGCAAAAATATAATTTTTGTGAAAAAATATGATTTTTTATTTTTACCGTTCTGCATTATAAACTTCTGTGAAGCACTTGGTGGGTCAAAGTGCTCACCACACATCCAGATAAGTTCCTTAGGGGGTCTACTTTCCAAAATGGTGTCACTTGTGGGGGGTTTCAATGTTTAGGCACATCAGTGGCTCTCCAAACGCAACATGGCGTCCCATCTCAATTCCTGTCAATTTTGCATTGAAAAGTCAAATAGCGCTCCTTCCCTTCCGAGCTCTCCCATGCGCCCAAACAGTGGTTTACTGCCACATATGGGGTATCAGCGTACTCAGGACAAATTGGACAACAACTTTTTGGGTCCAATTTCTCCTGTTACCCTTGGTAAAATAAAACAAATTGGAGCTGAAGTAAATTTTTTGTGTAAAAAAGTTAAATGTTCATTTTTATTTAAACATTCCAAAAATTCCTATTAAACACCTGAAGGGTTAATAAACTTCTTGAATGTGGTTTTGAGCACCTTGAGGGGTGCAGTTTTTAGAATGGTGTCACACTTGGGCATTTTCTATCATATAGACCCCTCAAAATGACTTCAAATGAGACGTGGTCCCTAAAAAAAAATGGTGTTGTAAAAATGAGAAATTGCTGGTCAACTTTTAACCCTTATAACTCCCTAACAAAAAAAAAAATTGGTTCCAAAATTATGCTGATGTAAAGGAGACATGTGGGAAATGTTACTTATTAAGTATTTTGTGTGACATATCTCTGTGATTTAATTGCATAAAAATTCAAAGTTTGAAAATTGCTAAATTTTCAAAATTTTCGCCAAATTTCCGTTTTTTTCACAAATAAACGCAGGTACTATCAAAGAAATTTTACCACTATCATGAAGTACAATATGTCACGAGAAAACAATGTCAGAATCACCAGGATCCGTTGAAGCGTTTCGGAGTTATAACCTCATAAAGGGACAGTGGTCAGAATTGTAAAAATTGGCCTGGTCATTAACGTGCAAACCACCCTTGGGGGTAAAGGGGTTAATCTCCAACTGTTTTGTTTTTTTTTGTTTTTTCAGGGAGACTTTAGGAAAAAAAAATAATAGAATAAAATGATTTTTTCAGGAAGAATTTAGAAACCAAATAAAATAAAAAGATTTTTTCAGGGAGAATTTAGAAAACAAATAAAACAAAAAAAGGCTTTATATGGCCCACTGAGTGAGAGATGACGCACACAGGAGTCAGGAGTGGCACACAAGCCCAGAGGCCAATATTTATCTCCCACTGATTGATGTAGTGATTTTTTCAGGTAGATTTTGGAACCCAAATCAAGCTAAAAAAATAATAGGCTTTCTATGGCCCACAATTGGAGAGAGAGAGAGAGATGGCACACCCAGGAGTCAAGACTGGCACACAAGCAGAAAGGGCAATATTAATCTCCCACTGATTTGTTTTTTTTTTTTTTTTTCAGGGAGACTTTAGGAAAAAAAAATAATAGAATAAAATGATTTTTTCAGGAAGAATTTAGAAACCAAATAAAATAAAATGATTTTTTCAGGGAGAATTTAGAAAACAAATAAAACAAAAAAAAGGCTTTCTATGGCCCACTGAGTGAGAGATGACGCACACAGGAGTCAGGAGTGGCACACAAGCCCAGAGGCCAATATTTATCTCCCACTGATTGATTTATTGATTTTTTCAGGTAGAATTTAGAACCCAAATCAACCAAAAACATAAATAGGCTTTCTATGGCCCACTATTTGTGAGAGAGATGGCACGCTCAGGACTGGCACACAAGCCCAGAGGCCAATATTAATCTCCCACTTTTTTTTTTTCAGGGAAAATTTATAAACCCAATAAAAAAATAAATAAATAGGCTTTCTATGGCCCACTATCTGAGAGAGAGAGATGGCACGCTTAGGACTGGCACACAAGCCCAAAGGCCAATATTAATCTCCCTTTTTTTTTTCAGGGAGAATTTATAAAACCAAAAAAAAAAAAAATAGGCTTTCTATGGCCCACTATTTGTGAGAGAGATGGCACGCTCAGGACTGGCACACAAGCCCAGAGGCCAATATTAATCTCCCACTTTTTTTTTTTTGTTCCAGGGAAAATTTATAAACCCAATAAAAAAAATAATAAATAGGCTTTCTATGGCCCACTATCTGAGAGAGAGAGATGGCACGCTTAGGACTGGCACACAAGCCCAAAGGCCAATATTAATCTCCCTTTTTTTTTTCAGGGAGAATTTATAAAACCAAAAAAATAAAAATAAATAGGCTTTTTATGGCCCACTATTTGTGAGAGAGATGGCACGCTCAGGACTGGCACACAAGCCCAGAGGCCAATATTAATCTCCCACTTTTTTTTTTTTGTTCCAGGGAAAATTTATAAACCCAATAAAAAAAATAATAAATAGGCTTTCTATGGCCCACTATCTGAGAGAGAGAGATGGCACGCTTAGGACTGGCACACAAGCCCAAAGGCCAATATTAATCTCCCACTGATTGATTTATTGATTTTTTCAGGTAGAATTTAGAACCCAAATAAAGCAAAAAAAAAAAAAAAAATGGGCTTTCTATGGCCCACTGAGTGAGTGATGATGCACACAGGAGTCAGGAGTGGCACACAAGACCTGAGGCCAATATTTTTCTCCCACTGATTGATGTAGTGATTTTTTCAGGTAGATTTTAGAACCCAAATCAAGCAAAAAAATAAATAGGCTTTCTATGGCCCACTATTTGTGAGAGAGATGGCACGCTCAGGACTGGCACACAAGCCCAGAGGCCAATATTAATCTCCCACTTTTTTTTTTTTTGTTCCAGGGAAAATTTATAAACCCAATAAAAAAAATAATAAATAGGCTTTCTATGGCCCACTATCTGAGAGAGAGAGATGGCACGCTTAGGACTGGCACACAAGCCCAAAGGCCAATATTAATCTCCCACTGATTGATTTATTGATTTTTTCAGGTTGAATTTAGAACCCAAATAAAGCAAAAAAAAAAAAAAATGGGCTTTCTATGGCCCACTGAGTGAGTGATGATGCACACAGGAGTCAGGAGTGGCACACAAGCCCTGAGGCCAATATGTTTCTCCCACTGATTGATGTAGTGATTTTTTCAGGTAGATTTTAGAACCCAAATCAAGCAAAAAAATAAATAGGCTTTCTATGGCCCACTGACTGAGAGATGGCACACACAGGAGTCAAGAGTGGCACACAAGCCCTGACGCCAATATTTTTCTCCCACTGATTGATGTAGTGATTTTTTCAGGTAGATTTTATAACCCAAATCAAGCAAAAAAATAAATAGGCTTTCTATGGCCCACTGAGTGAGAGATGCCACACACAGGGATGGCACTCTAGCAGAAATGTCAATCTTAATCTCCCACAAAAAAAAAAAAAAAAAAAAACAACAGGGAGTGTTCAACAATTACTATCTCCCTGCAGTAATCTCAGCCAGGTATGGCAGGCAGCAATAAGGAGTGGACCGATGCACAAATTAAATAAAAAGTGTGGACAAACAAAAAAGATAGCTGTGCAGAAAGGAAGGAACAAGAGGATTTGTGCTTTGAAAAAAGCAGTTGGTTTGCACAGCGGCGTACACACAGCAATGCAGCTATCAGGGAGCCTTCTAGGGCAGCCCAATGAGCTACAGCGCTGAGGGGAAAAAAAAAAATGTAGCTTCCACTGTCCCTGCACACCGAAGGTGGTGTTGGGCAGTGGAAATCGCTACAGCACAAGCGGTTTGGTGGTTAATGGACCCTGCCTAACGCTATCCCTGCTTCTGACGAAGCGGCAGCAACCTCTCCCTAAGCTCAGATCAGCAGCAGTAACATGGCGGTCGGCGGGAACGCCCCTTTATAGCCCCTGTGACGCCGCAGACAGCAAGCCAATCACTGCAATGCCCTTCTCTAAGATGGTGGGGACCAGGACCTATGTCATCACGCTGCCCACACTCTGCGTTTACCTTCATTGGCTGAGAAATGGCGCTTTTCGCGTCATTGAAACGCGACTTTGGCGCGAAAGTCGCGTACCGCATGGCCGACCCCGCACAGGGGTCGGATCGGGTTTCATAAACCCGACTTTGCCAAAAGTCGGCGACTTTTGAAAATGAACGACCCGTTTCGCTCAACCCTACTCAGCAGCATTTTTTGTGAATAACATTCTTGCTATCCCCCTTCCCCCACCTTAATCCCTGTCCTGTCAGCTGCCCTGCTCTCTCTCCAGGTGTCACCTCCCTCTCTGCAGGCTGTGAGTGCAGCTTACTGGAGATCACAGGGACTGTGTGTGAGGGGGAGGCGGAGACACAGCAGGAGAAGCATGTGAGGAGCAGAGGATGTGTGCCTGCCTGGAGTACAGAGGAGCAGGGCTTCTTCTGTCCTGCGATAGGGAGTAAGTGGAGCTCGGCAGATAGCACAGGGCTATAATAAAATGGCAGCTAGTCACACCTACAGCAGTGAGTTGTGCAGCCCACAGAGGCGTGCCCAGCTCACTGCTAATGCTGCTGCAATGTTACAGATAGGGTCAGCGCCGGTCTATTATCTCCTAAGTCCATGGGGTGCCGTAATCTGACACTGATAGTGCCCTGCTACTGCTGCAAAACCAAGATGTCAGCCCCCAGTGCCTTCTTTAAACTCCTATAACACATGAAATCTGTTTCACATGCATTTCAAACTTCCTTATAGCAGCATGTTATGCTACATTACAGTGATTTATTAATGACCTACAAACGCAGTACCTTCCCTTTAAAAGGATAGCCAAATGTGAATAGAGCTTACACATCACACAACATATCAAGAATATTTGATTTTCAGTGAATTTCCATTTACATTTTCCAGTTCTTGTAGAAATGAACAGCTTCTCTATTCTTAGGCTGCATTTATACTGGCCATCCTATGGCATTAATGTCCGCTGATTGGCTAAATAGGAGTCAGTAGTCATTT
This sequence comes from Ranitomeya imitator, assembly GCF_032444005.1. Classification (NCBI taxonomy): domain Eukaryota; kingdom Metazoa; phylum Chordata; class Amphibia; order Anura; family Dendrobatidae; genus Ranitomeya; species Ranitomeya imitator. Next base: position 198,128,259 of record NC_091285.1, on the reverse strand, counting down.
AATAGCCATGATCACAGAGAGATCATATCAACTGTGCACACAGAATACCATTGTTTTGGGCAGCTAACAGAATTGAGAAGTATATCCCAATATGGTGCAGTAAGGTGATGGTTTATTTCAACACGTTTAGAAATATATAGTTACTTCTTCTTCATCACATGTAAACTTTATATTAAGTGACATTTTTTCTTTATCTGTCCAATTATTGTTTCTATCATGCCCCATGTCAGAGACAAAAGACTAGAAAACCACCAAAAGAGTACAATAAAACTAGAAATCACAACTGATCTGAGGAAGCCAAAATATACCCAAGTGCTGTGCTCCTTATAAATGACATATTTCTATAATAAAGACTGTCTGAATTACCTGGAGCGTTTGATTGATTGTCTGCGCTGCATGATAGTTTTCCTTGCAGTTTTCTCCCATTCTTTGGATGTTCGGCAGATTTGCTGCTAATGATTTTGGAATAGTTTTGCTCATCTGATGATGCTGCCATATGAGCAATAAATCTGGGACATGGTGAAATATGTCTTGCATTTTCTTGTTTGTGCTGTAAAAAGAAATAGAGAAAAAAAATATTTGCTGATGTTCATAACAAATAGCTAAGTGCTTTCCAGTAGCCACATACTGCAGCAAGTACTATATAATTTTCTTTGCATTTGCATTGCCCAGTTTACCAAAAATCTCTATAGAGTACGAACTACCTGCATGGAGTGCTTGCCAAAACATATAAAAACATATAAAACATTTAAAACATATAAACATACAGTGCAGAAAAAAAGTATTTAGTCAGCCACCAATTGTGCAAGTTCTCCCACTTAAAAAAGGATGAGAGAGGCCTGTAACTGACATCATAGGTAGACCACAACTATGAGAGTCAAAATGCGAAAACAAATCCAGAAAATCACCTTGTCTGATTTGGCAAGATTTATTTTGCAAATTATGGTGGAAAATAAGTATTTGATAATTAACAAAAGTTAATCTCAAAGCTTTGTTATGTATCCTTTTTTGGCAGTGACAGAGGTCAAACATTTTCTGCAACTCTTGACAAGGTTGGCACACATTGTTGGTGGTATGTTGGCCCATTCCTCCATGCAGATCTCCTATAGAGCAGTGATGTTTTGGGCCTCTCGCTGGGCAACACAGACTTTCAACTCTTCCAAAGGTTTTCTATGGGGTTGAGATCTGGAGACTGGCTACGCCACTCCAGGACCTTCATATACTTCTTACAAAGCCACTCCTTCGTTGCCCTGGTGGTGTGCTTCAGATCATTATCATGCTGAAAGACCCATCCACGTTTCATCTTCAATGCCCTTGCTGATGGAAGGAGGTTTGCACTCAAAATCTCACGATACATGGCCCCATTCATTCTTTCATGTACACGGATCAGTCATCCTGGTCCCTTTGCAGAGAAACAGCCCTAAAGCATGATGTTGCCACCCCCATGCTTCAGAGTAGGTATGGTGTTCTTTGAATGTAACTCAGCATTCTGTCTCCTCCAAACATGACGAGTTTTGTTTCTGGGGTATCAACATACTCAGGACAAATTGCACAACAACTTTTGGGTCCAATTTCTCCTGTTACCCTTGGAAAAATAAAAAAATTGGGGGCGAAAAGATAATTTTTGTGAAAAAAATATGATTTTTTATTTTTACGGCACTACATTATAAACTTCTGTGAAGAACTTGGGGGTTCAATGTGCTCACCGCACATCTAGATAAGTTCCCTGGGGGAGTCTAGTTTCCAAAATGGTGTCATTTGTGGGGAGTTTTCACTGTTTAGGCACATGAGGGGCTCTCCAAACGTGACATGGCGTCTGATCTCAATTACAGCCAATTTTGCATTGAAAAGTCAAATGGGGCTCCTTCCCTTCTGAGCTCTGCCATGCACCCAAACAGTGGTCCCCCCCACATATGGGGTGTCAGCGTACTCAGGACAAATTGCACAATAACTTTTGGGGTCCTGTTACCCTTGGAAAAATTAAAATTGGGGGTAAAGATAATTTTTGTGAAAAAAATATGATTTTTTATTTTTACGGCACTACATTATAAACTTCTGTGAAGAACTTGGGGGTTCAATGTGCTCACCGCACATCTAGATAAGTTCCCTGGGGGAGTCTAGTTTCCAAAATAGTGTCATTTGTGGGGAGTTTTCACTGTTTAGGCACATGAGGGGCTCTCCAAACGTGACATGGCGTCTGATCTCAATTACAGCCAATTTTGCATTGAAAAGTCAAATGGGGCTCCTTCCCTTCTGAGCTCTGCCATGCACCCAAACAGTGGTCCCCCCCACATATGGGGTGTCAGCGTACTCAGGACAAATTGCACAATAACTTTTGGGGTCCTGTTACCCTTGGAAAAATTAAAATTGGGGGTAAAGATAATTTTTGTGGAAAAAATATGATTTTTTATTTTTTACGGCTCTACATAATAAACTTCTGTGAAGCACTTGGGGGTTCAAAGTGCTCACCAAACATCTATATAAGTTCCTTGGGGGGGTCTAGTTTCCACAATGGTGTCATTTGTGGGGGTTTCCCACAAGGCACATCAGGGGCTCTCCAAATGCGACATGGCGTCCAATCTCAATTCCAGCCAATTTTACATTGAAAAAGTCAAACGGCGCTCCTTCACTTCCAAGCTATGCCAAAAAGTGGTTCCCCCCACATATGGGGTATTAGCATGCTCAGGACAAATTGCACAGTAACCTTTGGGGTCCAATTTCTCCTGTTACCCTTGGGAAAATAAAAATTTTTTGGATCTGATGTAATTTTTTTGTGAAAAAGAGTTACGGTAAATATTTTTAAATGTTTTTTTCTTTAAACATTCCAAAAATTGCTGTGAAGCATCTGAAGGGTTATAAAACTTCTCGAATGTGGTTTTGCGAACCTTGAGGGATGCACTTTTTAGAATGGTGCCACTTTTGGGCATTTTCTATCATATAGGCCCCTCAAAGTGGCTTCAAATGTAATGTGGTCCCTAAAAAAAATGGTGTTGTAAAAAATGAGAAATCGCTGGTCAAATTTTACCCCATATAACTCCCTAACATAAAAATTTGGTTCTAAAATTGTGCTGATGTAAAGTAAACATGTGGGAAATGTTACTTATTAAGTATTTTGTGTGACATATCTGTGCGATTTAAGGACATGAAAATTCAAAGTTGGAAAATTGCAAAATTTTCTAAATTTTTGCCAAATTTCCATTTTTTTCACAAGTAAACGCAAATCATGTCAAAGAAATTTTACCACTATCATTAAGTACAATATATCATGAGAAAACATTGTCAGAATCACCGGGATCTGTTGGAGCATTCCAGAGCTATAACCTCATAAAGGGACAGTGGTCAGAATTGTAAAAATTGGCCTGGTCATTAACGTGCAAACCACCCTTGAGGGTAAAGGGGTAAAAGAATAAGTTACAGGTTTGTGGGAGCCAGAAATCTTGCATGTTTTTAGGTGATCAAATACTTATTTTCCACCATAATTTGCAAAGTAAATCTTGCCAAATCAGACAAGGTGATTTTCTGGATTTGTTTTCTCATTTTGACTCTCATAGTTGTGGTCTACCTATGATGCCAATTAAAGGCCTCTCTCAACTTTTTAAGTGGGAGAACTTGCACAATTGTTTGCTGGCTAAATACTTTCCCCACTGTATAAAACATATAAAAATATAATACATATAAAAAACATATAAAGATATGTAAAATATATGCAACAAAAAAAAGAGGAAACAGACATCAAATGAATGTAATACATGTAACCGTATATTAATCATTACTGTAAATCAAACTGAGAAGCCTAAATAAAGCATTATTTCCAAAGCCAAAATCTGTCAGTGCGTTAACTTACAACACTGACTGGCATGATAGCCAACAGAGCCCTGAAGATATCAGGAATATCTCAAGTAGATTTAAATAGACACAATGCCTAGAGTGATGTCTAATAGTAATTAATAATGAAAAAGGTGTAACATATATAAACTGATAATACACAATAGCATAAAATAAAAAAGAATTGCTATTGAGCAATAAAGTGCCATCTGCATAGTGATCTGATCTGGGGGAATTGACTCATAAAGAAAGTGACATTATTTTTTTTTCTTTTATAAAATGCTGAATTATTTAAGTATTGCTTTTTACAAATATGTTTTCCATACTCTACTTTATAAGACTATGAGAATCCTATTAAAAAAAGAAAACCCACATGTGAAATAGAAATATAAATTATGGAGGTATCCCACATACCTCTCATTTTTGCCATGATTTCATTACCTTTCCAACTTTCCAAGTTTTAACTTTCTTTATTTTGAACCTGACAGCTGATACAATCTGCCTGAACCTTGGACAGCATGTATGAGACACTAGCTTTATCGTTTCACTTAGGCATGTTTATTCTGAAACCCTGGAAAGATACATTTAAACAGCAACTCAGGACCATGCCTCTTGGGTGACCAGTCCAAGAGTCCAGTGCCAGCGGCTTATCCCCTCCCTCCTCCACTTGAAAGACAGGTCTAACCCTTTACACATACACATTAGAAGAGACCTGTTATACAAGGGGAGTGAATGGTAGATAGGTAGACAGACAGACTTTATTATGGTTCTTTTGGAACAGCCGTCAAGCAGTTGAGCACACATTTGGTATGGTAGATACATTGACGACACCCTTATCATTTGGGGTGGCGATGTATCTACTAAACTAAAATTTATGGAATATTTAAATGGGAACGATTTCGGAATTAAATTCACCCATAGCCATGACAAATGCCAAATCTCATTTCTGGATTTAGAGTTGAGTGGAATTGATGGAGAGAGTATAAATAGCAAAACGCGTACTAAACCTGTCAGTGGTAACACTGTCCTACATGCCAAGAGTAGTCACCCAGTACATACAATAAAATCGATACCAGTGGGGGAACATATAAGGCTTAAAAGAAATTGTAGTGGGGAAAGAGATAGAAATGAAGAATTTGACAATTTAGAGATGTGATTGAGTAGGCGCAAATATCCCAAATGGTGCTTAAAAAGAGCTTGAGGTATAGTTGAAAGCAAAAAGAGAGAAAGCTTACTAAAACGGAGCGTCTCTAGTGAACAAAATAGAGAAAGATGAAAGTAAACAACATTTGTTTGCCTACAATTCAGTCCCCAATTCAGTCATATAAAATCTATCATTCAGAAGCGGTTACCAATATTACAGGAAGATGAAATGTTATCAAGCATATTGAGTGATGGTATTAATGTGGTAGCCAGGAGAGCTCCCACAATTGGCAATTTAATTTCTCTGGGTCTTTTCACATCTAAATCTATGTCAAAAACTGGGTTGGAGTGCATGGGGTTTTATAAATGCGGTTCTTCTGCTTGTAGCACTTGCGCATCGAGCCAATCAGGTAAAACATTTACAAATTCGGATAATTACAAAAACTACCACATTAAAGAATTTATTAATTGCCACTTTAAAAATGTAGTGTACAAAGTCAATTGTCTAGACTGTAAAGTCTCCTATGTGGGGTGCACCACAAGAAAATTAAAAACCAGAATATCTGAACATTTGAGAGAAATTGTCAATTTTAATGTAGGTAATAAGAATATCTCTATGGTTGCAAAACATTTTGTTACCTGCCATGGTGGCAACATCTCAGCAATGTCCATTCAAGGTATAGAACAAGTTAAATGCTCCAATCGCAGGGGGGATATAAAGAGACGCCTCCTAACGAGAGAGGTGTTTTGGATCTATAATTTGCAAACTAGATCGCCTTTTGGTCTTAATAACAAAAACAAAATTATGTATCATTACTGTTAAATGTTTTAAAAATCTGCATTGTGCATTTGATTGTTTTAATGTATGTATAGTTACTTACTTTTCTATGGTGCTGTGAGCTGTTAGGACCTTCGTAAAAATCATGTGATCAGCGATGTTGCTGTAATAGGTCATTTAACACTACATATAGGTCATTAGTGCCGACATGCAGTAAGCCGTGATTAAGATCTTTTGGATCGAAACGAGTCCCTTTAAGCTTTCTTCTCCGCCTGTCTGCATCCATTGTGTGCAAGGATTTGCCCTATTCTATACTTTATATGGAGTAATAAAGACTTTCGTAAATTTTAAGGAGCTGGAACATACACTTTTTTCTCTTCATCCTCAGTTGAGCAGTAGAGGTCTAGATTGCATGTACTTGCCCCGTGCGCATTTGTGGACTCACTGCATAAGGGACACTAGCAATATTATACACATAATCAGCAAGGATTGTGTGCATACTTCACCAGCTGAATGAAAAACTGCCGGTGGACATGTTTCAATATCAAGTGTGGGGGTTTCAGCGCTCTGGTAGTCGTGTGGATATGCAAAGGCACAGGGTTTAAATTCAAAACAGAAGAAAGTTTCTTGTCCTTCATGAACTTTACATGTTCAAAATGAAAACATCCTTTCACCAGGACAAATGAATAAAAAAAAAGTCCTTTCTCTGGGTAAGGCAAAATAAGTCAATATGGTTTAACCAACTTGATATTACAGGCACTTCTCAGTCTCTAGCAAAAACTGTCAATCATGAACGGTCTTTCTACAGCTCCAGCACAACACCACACTGCTGAGCTAACTTGCCTGCTATTAGACCTGTAAGCCCCAGACTGAAGTATGGGAGCAACGTTTTTCCACACAGGCTCTTTTGGTCACTCCTAAATCCCAGACCCAAAATCCAGTCAAAATAAAACCATTTCAGTAACCAACTGTAATCAATTGCTACTGGTGCACTTCCTCCTGGGACTTACATCACCGAGGTCAACCACCTTAGTGATATACATCTGCCATCCAGGACCTTATCACCTAATTTCTTACACATCTAACTGACAACACTGATATGGCATGGGTTACTTGAGGCTGAGTAATAAGAAACGGTTTTTACACAAGCAGAATACTTTAGCATTTTGTGCCCATATTACTACATGTTTATGCCAATATTTTCCATATTCATGCCCATAAGATTTATGATTGGGCAGAAGATAACAGTTTATCCAGATTTAATTTATGTCCTTGACTATTGGTTTAAGAGAGAAATCTCAAAGTGTTGTATTTACTGTATGAGTACTTTAGAGAATTATGGTTATGTCATGGGATGTGACTGTTAGAAATTAAACCTTCAGCTTTATACGTGCTATGGAATAACACTAAGGCCTCACAACAGCTTTTCACCCTTCAATCAACTTCCAATTATGTTCTATATTTTACTATGTAATTGTCTCTACTAGCAATGTGTGACTTATGTTTTCTCAATGCACTGTCTAATAATTGCCACATAAAAGGTGGTATCCAGCAAGTGGTTTGTATTTGTATCAATTGATCATAAGTCTTTCAAAATGAACAATATCATAGAAATATAAGAACACCCCGCCACCTGAAGACAGCTAGATAAATGGGAGGTGCTATTATACTACTAGGGCAGACAGCTGTTTGCATTACTAAGCAGATGGATTATGAATTTGATCAATTGTTTGAGGATGACAGAGTCACAAAAGTGAACCTTCTAAGTTAATGGGCTCTTCTATAGAAGTCTAGATTAACAAAGGTCTCTGCTGTGTTTGTATAGAGGGGAAATCAGCTGGTTTTGTGATTTGTATATTACTTTGTGTATTTTGCCATTAAACATGACAACCTCTGTAACCTATCACCTCATTCAGCACTTATGGGCCTTCTCCAAGATGCCTAAAGGGGTTGATCCTAAAATAATAACTGCACTGTACTCACCTTCCCCGGGTCCAGCACAGAGTCTTTTGTGTTGCTCCCAGTCTGTGACATTGGCAGCAGCGCTCACAATACGTTGACAGTATGGCAGTCTATCAATGTGTGGCATTGGCAGCAGCGCTTACAACACGTTGACAGTATGGCAGTCTATCAATGTGTGGCATTGGCTGCAGTGCTTACAACACGTTGACAGTATGGCAGTCTATCAATGTGTGGCATTGGCAGCAGCGCTTACAACTGTTGTGAATTCTGTGGCTGAGTTCACTTCTGTGGTCACAAGTGGTATTGCAGTCTCTGGGCTTCCTCCCTCAGGTGTTTTGGTGAGCTCGTTGGCTGCCTTGCTATTTAGCTCCACCTGAGTCTGTCTTCCTTGCTCCTTGTCAATGTTCCAGTGTTGGATCTGAGCTACTGCATCTTTCCTTTGGCCTGCTGCTCTGCTAGATAAGTGCTTCTAGTTTGTTTTCTGTTTTTTCTGTCCAGCTTGCTATTAACTTTTGCTGGAAGCTCTGAGAAGCAAAGGGTTGCACCGCCGTGCTGTTAGTTCGGCACGGTGGGTCTTTTTGCCCCTTTGCGTGGTTTTCGTTTTAGGATTTTTTGTAGACTGCATAGTTCTCTTTGCTATCCTCGCTCTGTCTAGAATATCGGGCCTCACTTTGCTGAATCTATTTCATTCCTACGTTTGTCTTTTCATCTTGCTAACAGTCATTATATGTGGGGGGCTGCCTATTCCTTTGGGGTATTTCTCTGAGGTAAGTCAGGCTTGTATTTCTATCTTCAGGCTAGTCAGCTCCTCAGGCAGTGCCGAGTTGCATAGGTAGTGATAGGCGCAATCCACTGCTGCTTATAGTTGTGTGAGGATAGATCAGGTACTGCAGTCTACAGAGATTCCACGTCTCAGAGCTCGTCCTATTGTTTTTGGTTATTGCCAGATCTCTGTATGTGTGCTGATTACTGCACGCTGTGTTGCCTGATTGCCAGCCATAACAGTACAAGGAGCCACACCAATGATTCCCAATAGAGGGAAAAAAGAAATCCTGACATCATTTTTTTTTCTTAGCTCTGTCTTCAGTCTTTTTTTTCCCCTAGACATTAGAGTGCTTCAGGACACAGCTGTGGACATGGATATTCAGGCTCTGTGCTCCTCAATGGATAATCTCGTTGTAAATGTACAAAAGATTCAAGATACTATTGATCAGAAATCGATGCTAGAACCAAGAATTCCGATTCCTGATTTGTTTTTTGGTGACAGAACTAAGTTCCTGAGCTTCAGAAATAATTGTAAGCTATTTTTGGCCTTGAAACCTCATTCTTCTGGTAATCCTATTCAACAGGTTTTGATTATTATTTCTTTTTTGCGCGGCGACCCACAGGACTGGGCGTTTTCTCTTGCACCAGGAGATTCTGCATTGAGTAATGTTGATGCATTTTTCCAGGCGCTGGGATTGCTTTACGATGAGCCTAATTCAGTGGATCAGGCTGAGAAAAATCTGCTGGCTTTATGCCAGGGTCAGGATGATGTAGAAGTATATTGTCAGAAATTTAGGAAGTGGTCAGTACTCACTCTGTGGAATGAATCTGCACTAGCGGCTTTGTTCAGAAAGGGTCTCTCTGAAGCTCTTAAGGATGTAATGGTGGGATTTCCTATGCCTGCTGGTTTGAATGAGTCTATGTCCTTGGCCATTCAGATCGGTCGTCGCTTGCGCGAGCGTAAATCTGTGCACCATCTGGCGGTATTGTCTGAGAGTAAACCTGAGCCTATGCAGTGCGACAGGACTATGACTAAAGTAGAACGGCAAGAACACAGACGTCTGAACAGACTGTGTTTCTATTGTGGTGATTCTACTCATGCTATTTCTAATTGTCCTAAACGCACTAGGCGGTTCGATAGCTCTGCCGTTATTGGTACTGTACAGTCCAAATTCCTTTTGTCCATTACCTTAATGTGCTCTTTGTCATCGTATTCTGTCATGGCGTTTGTGGATTCAGGCGCTGCCCTGAATCTGATGGATTTGGATTATGCTAAACGTTGTGGATTTTTCTTGGAGCCTTTGCGGTGTCCTATTCCGTTGAGAGGAATTGATGCTACACCTTTGGCCAAGAATAAGCCTCAGTACTGGGCCCAGCTGACCATGTGCATGGCTCCTGCACATCAGGAAGTTATTCGCTTTCTGGTACTGCATAATTTGCATGATGTGGTCGTGTTGGGGTTGCCATGGCTACAAACCCATAATCCAGTATTGGATTGGAACTCTATGTCGGTAACCAGCTGGGGTTGTCAGGGAGTACATGGTGATGTTCCATTTTTGTCTATTTCGTCATCCATTCCTTCTGACATCCCAGAGTTCTTGTCGGACTTTCAGGATGTATTTGAAGAGTCCAAGTCTGATGCCCTACCTCCGCATAGGAATTGTGATTGTGCTATCGATTTGATTCCTGGTAGTAAATTCCCTAAGGGTCGTTTATTTAATTTGTCCGTACCTGAACACACCGCTATGCGCAGTTATGTGAAGGAGTCCCTGGAGAAGGGACATATTCGCCCATCGTCGTCACCATTGGGAGCAGGGTTCTTTTTTGTAGCCAAGAAGGATGGTTCGCTAAGACCGTGTATTGATTACCGCCTTCTTAATAAGATCACTGTTAAGTTTCAGTATCCCTTGCCATTGATTTCTGACTTGTTTGCTCGGATTAAGGGGGCTAGTTGGTTTACTAAGATTGATCTTCGTGGTGCGTATAATCTGGTGAGAATCAGGCAGGGAGATGAATGGAAAACGGCATTTAATACGCCCGAGGGTCATTTTGAGTATCTGGTGATGCCGTTCGGACTTGCCAATGCTCCATCTGTTTTTCAGTCTTTTATGCATGACATTTTCCGTGAGTATCTGGATAAATTCTTGATTGTTTACTTGGATGACATTTTGATCTTCTCAGATGATTGGGAGTCTCATGTGAAGCAAGTCAGAATGGTTTTCCAGGTACTGCGTGCTAATTCCTTGTTCGTGAAGGGATCAAAGTGTCTCTTCGGTGTGCAGAAAGTTTCATTTTTGGGGTTCATCTTTTCCCCTTCTACTATCGAGATGGATCCGGTTAAGGTTCAGGCCATCCAGGATTGGACTCAGCCGACATCTCTAAAAAGTCTGCAGAAATTCCTGGGCTTTGCTAATTTTTATCGTCGCTTCATCTGTAATTTTTCTAGCATTGCCAGACCATTGACCGATTTGACCAAGAAGGGTGCTGATTTGGTTAATTGGTCTTCTGCTGCCGTGGAAGCTTTTCAGGAGTTGAAGCGTCGTTTTTGCTGTGCCCCTGTGTTGTGTCAACCTGATGTTTCTCTTCCGTTCCAGGTCGAGGTTGATGCTTCTGAGATTGGTGCAGGGGCGGTTTTGTCACAGAGAGGTTCTGGTTGCTCAGTGTTCAAACCATGTGCTTTCTTTTCCAGGAAATTTTCTGCTGCTGAGCGTAATTATGATGTGGGCAACCGAGAGTTGCTGGCCATGAAGTGGGCATTCGAGGAGTGGCGTCATTGGCTTGAGGGTGCTAAGCATCGCGTGGTGGTATTGACTGATCATAAGAACCTTACTTATCTTGAGTCTGCCAAGCGCTTGAATCCTAGACAGGCCCGTTGGTCGTTATTTTTTGCTCGTTTTGATTTTGTGATTTCATACCTTCCGGGCTCTAAAAATGTGAAGGCGGATGCTCTGTCTAGGAGTTTTGTGCCCGACTCTCCGGGGTTATCTGAGCCGGAGAGTATCCTCAAGGAAGGAGTCATTGTGTCTGCCATCTCCCCTGATTTGCGGAGAGTGTTGCAGAAATTTCAGGCTAATAAACCTGATCGTTGTCCGGCCGAGAAACTGTTCGTCCCTGATAGGTGGACTAGTAAAGTTATCTCTGAACTTCATTGTTCGGTGCTGGCCGGTCATCCAGGAATCTTTGGTACCAGGGAGTTGGTTGCTAGATCCTTCTGGTGGCCATCTCTGTCACGGGATGTGCGTGCTTTTGTGCAGTCCTGTGGAATTTGTGCTAGGGCTAAGCCCTGCTGTTCACGTGCCAGTGGGTTGCTTTTGCCCTTGCCGGTCCCGAAGAGGCCTTGGACACATATTTCGATGGATTTCATTTCTGACCTTCCCGTTTCTCAAAAGATGTCTGTCATTTGGGTGGTCTGTGATCGCTTTTCTAAAATGGTCCATCTGGTGCCCTTGGTTAAATTGCCTTCCTCCTCTGATTTGGTGCCTTTGTTCTTCCAGCATGTGGTTCGTTTACATGGCATTCCTGAGAATATTGTTTCTGACAGAGGTTCCCAGTTTGTCTCGAGGTTCTGGCGAGCCTTTTGTGGTAGGATGGGCATTGACCTATCTTTCTCCTCGGCCTTCCATCCTCAGACTAATGGCCAGACCGAACGAACCAATCAGACCTTGGAAACATATCTGAGATGTTTTGTTTCCGCTGACCAGGATGATTGGGTGTCATTTTTGCCGTTGGCTGAGTTCGCCCTTAATAATCGGGCCAGCTCGGCTACCTTGGTCTCTCCATTTTTCTGCAATTCTGGGTTCCATCCTCGTTTCTCTTCAGGACAGGTTGAGTCTTCGGACTGTCCTGGTGTGGATTCTGTGGTGGACAGGTTGCAGCAGATCTGGACTCAGGTAGTGGACAATTTGACCTTGTCCCAGGAGAAGGCTCAGCTTTTTGCTAATCGCAGACGCCGTGTGGGACCCCGACTTCGTGTTGGGGATCTGGTTTGGTTATCTTCTCGTCATATTCCTATGAAGGTTTCCTCTCCTAAATTTAAACCTCGTTTTATTGGTCCGTATAGGATTTCTGAGATTCTCAATCCGGTGTCTTTTCGTCTGACCCTCCCAGACTCCTTTTCCATACATAATGTATTCCATAGGTCGTTGTTGAGGAGATACGTGGCAACTATGGTTCCATCTGTGGAGCCTCCTGCCCCTGTTTTGGTGGAGGGGGAATTGGAGTATATTGTGGAGAAGATTTTGGATTCTCGTGTCTCTAGACGGAAACTCCAGTATCTGGTCAAATGGAAGGGTTATGCTCAAAAAGATAATTCCTGGGTTTTTGCCTCTGATGTCCATGCCCCAGAGCTTGTTCGTGCCTTTCATGTGGCTCATCCTGGTCGGCCTGGGGGTTCTGGTGAGGGTTCGGTGACCCCTCCTCAAGGGGGGGGTACTGTTGTGAATTCTGTGGCTGAGTTCACTTCTGTGGTCACAAGTGGTATTGCAGTCTCTGGGCTTCCTCCCTCAGGTGTTTTGGTGAGCTCGTTGGCTGCCTTGCTATTTAGCTCCACCTGAGTCTGTCTTCCTTGCTCCTTGTCAATGTTCCAGTGTTGGATCTGAGCTACTGCATCTTTCCTTTGGCCTGCTGCTCTGCTAGATAAGTGCTTCTAGTTTGTTTTCTGTTTTTTTCTGTCCAGCTTGCTATTAACTTTTGCTGGAAGCTCTGAGAAGCAAAGGGTTGCACCGCCGTGCTGTTAGTTCGGCACGGTGGGTCTTTTTGCCCCTTTGCGTGGTTTTCGTTTTAGGATTTTTTGTAGACTGCATAGTTCTCTTTGCTATCCTCGCTCTGTCTAGAATATCGGGCCTCACTTTGCTGAATCTATTTCATTCCTACGTTTGTCTTTTCATCTTGCTAACAGTCATTATATGTGGGGGGCTGCCTATTCCTTTGGGGTATTTCTCTGAGGTAAGTCAGGCTTGTATTTCTATCTTCAGGCTAGTCAGCTCCTCAGGCAGTGCCGAGTTGCATAGGTAGTGATAGGCGCAATCCACTGCTGCTTATAGTTGTGTGAGGATAGATCAGGTACTGCAGTCTACAGAGATTCCACGTCTCAGAGCTCGTCCTATTGTTTTTGGTTATTGCCAGATCTCTGTATGTGCGCTGATTACTGCACGCTGTGTTGCCTGATTGCCAGCCATAACATACAACACGTTGACAGTATGGCAGTCTATCAATGTGTGGCATTGGCTGCAGTGCTTACAATACGTTGACAGTATGGCAGTCTATCAATGTGTGGCATTGGCTGCAGTGCTTACAATACGTTGACAGTATTGCAGTCTATCAATGTGTGGCATTGGCTGCAGCGCTTACAACACATTGACAGTATGGCAGTCTATCAATGTGTGGCATTGGCTGCAGCGCTTACAACACGTTGACAGTATGGCAGTCTATCAATGTGTGGCATTGGCTGCAGCGCTTACAACACGTTGACAGTATGGCAGTCTATCAATGTGTGGCATTGGCAGCAGTGCTTACAATACATTGACAGTATGGCAGTCTATCAATGTGTGGCATTGGCTGCAGTGCTTACAATACGTTGACAGTATGGCAGTCTATCAATGTGTGGCATTGGCTGCAGCGCTTACAACACATTGACAGTATGGCAGTCTATCAATGTGTGGCATTGGCTGCAGCGCTTACAGCACGTTGACAGTATGGCAGTCTATCAATGTGTGGCATTGGCTGCAGTGCTTACAATACGTTGACAGTATTGCAGTCTATCAATGTGTGGCATTGGCTGCAGCACTTACAACACGTTGACAGTATGGCAGTCTATCAATGTGTGGCATTGGCTGCAGCGTTTACAGCACGTTGACAGTATGGCAGTCTATCAATGTGTGGCATTGGCTGCAGTGCTTACAACACGTTGACAGTATGGCAGTCTATCAATGTGTGGCATTGGCTGCAGCACTTACAAAACGTTGACAGTATGGCAGTCTATCAATGTGTGGCATTGGCTGCAGCGCTTACAACACGTTGACAGTATGGCAGTCTATCAATGTGTGGCATTGGCTGCAGCGCTCACAGCACGTTGACAGTATGGCAGTCTATCAATGTGTGGCATTGGCTGCAGCGCTTACAACACGTTGACAGTATGGCAGTCTATCAATGTGTGGCATTGGCTGCAGCGCTTACAATACGTTGACAGTATGGCAGTCTATCAATGTGTGGCATTGGCTGCAGCGCTTACAATACGTTAACAGTATGGCAGTCTATCAATGTGTGGCATTGGCTGCAGCGCTTACAGCACGTTGACAGTATGGCAGTCTATCAATGTGTGGCATTGGCTGCAGCGCTTACAACACGTTAACAGTATGGCAGTCTATCAATGTGTGGCATTGGCTGCAGCGCTTACAACACGTTAACAGTATGGCAGTCTATCAATGTGTGGCATTGGCTGCAGCGCTTACAACACGTTGACAGTATGGCAGTCTATCAATGTGTGGCATTGGCTGCAGCACTTACAAAACGTTGACAGTATGGCAGTCTATCAATGTGTGGCATTGGCTGCAGCACTTACAACACGTTGACAGTATGGCAGTCTATCAATGTGTGGCATTGTCTGCAGCACTTACAAAACGTTGACAGTATGGCAGTCTATCAATGTGTGGCATTGGCTGCAGCACTTACAACACGTTAACAGTATGGCAGTCTATCAATGTGTGGCATTGGCTGCAGCGCTTACAACACGTTGACAGTATGGCAGTCTATCAATGTGTGGCATTGTCTGCAGCACTTACAAAACGTTGACAGTATGGCAGTCTATCAATGTGTGGCATTGGCTGCAGCACTTACAACACGTTGACAGTATGGCAGTCTATCAATGTGTGGCATTGGCTGCAGCGCTTACAATACGTTGACAGTATTGCAGTCTATCAATGTGTGGCATTGGCTGCAGCGCTTACAACACGTTGACAGTATGGCAGTCTATCAATGTGTGGCATTGTCTGCAGCGCTTACAAAACGTTGACAGTATGGCAGTCTATCAATGTGTAGCATTGGCTGCAGCGCTTACAACACGTTGACAGTATGGCAGACTATCAATGTGTGGCATTGGCTGCAGCGCTTACAGCACGTTGACAGTATGGCAGTCTATCAATGTGTGGCATTGGCTGCAGCACTTACAAAACGTTGACAGTATGGCAGTCTATCAATGTGTGGCATTGGCTGCAGCACTTACAACACGTTGACAGTATGGCAGTCTATCAAAGTGTGGCATTGGCTGCAGCGCTTACAACACATTGACAGTATGGCAGTCTATCAATGTGTGGCATTGGCTGCAGCACTTACAACACGTTGACAGTATGGCAGTCTATCAATGTGTGGCATTGGCTGCAGCACTTACAACACGTTGACAGTATGGCAGTCTATCAATGTGTAGCATTGGCTGCAGCGCTTACAACACGTTGACAGTATGGCAGTCTATCAATATGTGGGATTGGCTGCAGCACTTACAACACGTTGACAGCATGGCAGTCAATCAATGTGTGGCATTGGCTGCAGCGCTTACAGCACGTTGACAGTATGGCAGTCTATCAATGTGTGATATTGGCTGCAGCGCTTACAGCACGTTGACAGTATGGCAGTCTATCAATGTGTGATATTGGCTGCAGCGCTTACAGCACGTTGACAATATGGCAGTCTATCAATGTGTGGCATTGGCTGCAGCGCTTACAACACGTTGACAGTATGGCAGTCTATCAATGTGTGGCATTGGCTGCAGCGCTTACAACACATTGACAGTATGGCAGTCTATCAATGTGTGGCATTGGCTGCAGCGCTTACAGCACGTTGACAGTATGGCAGTCTATCAATGTGTGGCATTGGCTGCAGCGCTTACAATACGTTGACAGTATGGCAGTCTATCAATGTGTGGCATTGGCTGCAGCACTTACAACACGTTGACAGTATGGCAGTCTATCAATGTGTGGCATTGGCTGCAGCACTTACAACACGTTGACAGTATGGCAGTCTATCAATGTGTGGAATTGGCTGCAGTGCTTACAACGCGTTGACAGTATGGCAGTCTATCAATGTGTGGCATTGGCTGCAGTGCTTACAACACGTTGACAGTATGGCAGTCTATCAATGTGTGGCATTGGCTGCAGCACTTACAACACGTTGACAGTATGGCAGTCTATCAATGTGTGGCATTGGCTGCAGCGCTTACAACACGTTGACAGTATGGCAGTCTATCAATATGTGGCATTGGCTGCAGCGCTTACAACACGTTGACAGTATGGCAGTCTATCAATGTGTGGCATTGGCTGCAGCACTTACAATACGTTGACAGTATGGCAGTCTATCAATGTGTGGCATTGTCTGCAGCACTTACAAAACGTTGACAGTATGGCAGTCTATCAATGTGTGGCATTGGCTGCAGCGCTTCCAAACGTTGACAGTATGGCAGTCTATCAATGTGTGGCATTGGCTGCAGTGCTTACAATACGTTGACAGTATGGCAGTCTATCAATGTGTGGCATTGGCTGCAGCGCTTACAGCACGTTGACAGTATGGCAGTCTATCAATGTGTGGCATTGGCTGCAGCGCTTACAATACGTTGACAGTATGGCAGTCTATCAATGTGTGGCATTGGCTGCAGCACTTACAACACGTTGACAGTATGGCTGTCTATCAATGTGTGGCATTGGCTGCAGCACTTACAACACGTTGACAGTATGGCAGTCTATCAATGTGTGGCATTGGCTGCAGTGCTTACAACACGTTGACAGTATGGCAGTCTATCAATGTGTGGCATTGGCTGCAGTGCTTACAACACGTTGACAGTATGGCAGTCTATCAATGTGTGGCATTGGCTGCAGCACTTACAACACGTTGACAGTATGGCAGTCTATCAATGTGTGGCATTGGCTGCAGCGCTTACAACACGTTGACAGTATGGCAGTCTATCAATGTGTGGCATTGGCTGCAGCGCTTACAACACGTTGACAGTATGGCAGTCTATCAATGTGTGGCATTGACTGCAGCACTTACAATACGTTGACAGTATGGCAGTCTATCAATGTGTGGCATTGTCTGCAGCACTTACAAAACGTTGACAGTATGGCAGTCTATCAATGTGTGGCATTGGCTGCAGCACTTACAAAACGTTGACGGTATGGCAGTCTATCAATGTGTGGCATTGGCTGCAGCGCTTACAATACGTTGACAGTATTGCAGTCTATCAATGTGTGGCATTGGCTGCAGTGCTTACAACACGTTGACGGTATGGCAGTCTATCAATGTGTGGCATTGGCTGCAGCGCTTACAACACGTTGACAGTATTGCAGTCTATCAATGTGTGGCATTGGCTGCAGCGCTTACAACACGTTGACAGTATGGCAGTCTATCAATGTGTGGCATTGGCTGCAGTGCTTTCAATACGTTGACAGTATTGCAGTCTATCAATGTGTGGCATTGGCTGCAGCGCTTACAACACATTGACAGTATGGCAGTCTATCAATAAGTGGCATTGGCTGCAGCGCTTACAACACGTTGACAGTATGGCAGTCTATCAATGTGTGGCATTGGCTGCAGCGCTTACAACACGTTGACAGTATGGCAGTCTATCAATGTGTGGCATTGGCAGCAGTGCTTACAATACATTGACAGTATGGCAGTCTATCAATGTGTGGCATTGGCTGCAGTGCTTACAACACATTGACAGTATGGCAGTCTATCAATGTGTGGCATTGGCAGCAGTGCTTACAATACTTTGACAGTATGGCAGTCTATCAATGTGTGGCATTGGCAGCAGTGCTTACAATACTTTGACAGTATGGCAGTCTATCAATGTGTGGCATTGGCTGCAGTGCTTACAACACGTTGACAGTATGGCAGTCTATCAATGTGTGGCATTGGCTGCAGCGCTTACAACACATTGACAGTATGGCAGTCTATCAATGTGTGGCATTGGCTGCAGCGCTTACAGCACGTTGACAGTATGGCAGTCTATCAATGTGTGGCATTGGCTGCAGCGCTTACAGCACGTTGACAGTATGGCAGTCTATCAATGTGTGGCATTGGCAGCAGCGTTTACAGCACGTTGACAGTATGGCAGTCTATCAATGTGTGGCATTGGCTGCAGTGCTTACAACACGTTGACAGTATGGCAGTCTATCAATGTGTGGCATTGGCTGCAGCACTTACAACACGTTGACAGTATGGCAGTCTATCAATGTGTGGCATTGGCTGCAGCGCTTACAACACGTTGACAGTATTGCAGTCTATCAATGTGTGGCATTGGCTGCAGCGCTTACAACACGTTAACAGTATGGCAGTCTATCAATGTGTGGCATTGGCTGCAGCGCTTACAGCACGTTGACAGTATGGCAGTCTATCAATGTGTGGCATTGGCTGCAGCGCTTACAAGACGTTAACAGTATGGCAGTCTATCAATGTGTGGCATTGGCTGCAGCGCTTACAACACGTTGACAGTATGGCAGTCTATCAATGTGTGGCATTGTCTGCAGCACTTACAAAACGTTGACAGTATGGCAGTCTATCAATGTGTGGCATTGGCTGCAGCACTTACAAAACGTTGACAGTATGGCAGTCTATCAATGTGTGGCATTGGCTGCAGCGCTTACAACACGTTGACAGTATGGCAGTCTATCAATGTGTGGCATTGTCTGCAGCACTTACAAAACGTTGACAGTATGGCAGTCTATCAATGTGTGGCATTGGCTGCAGCACTTACAACACGTTGACAGTATGGCAGTCTATCAATGTGTGGCATTGGCTGCAGCGCTTACAACACGTTGACAGTATGGCAGTCTATCAATGTGTGGCATTGGCTGCAGCGCTTACAAAATATTGACAGTATGGCAGTCTATCAATGTGTGGCATTGGCTGCAGCGCTTACAGCACGTTGACAGTATGGCAGTCTATCAATGTGTGGCATTGTCTGCAGCGCTTACAACACGTTGACAGTATGGCAGTCTATCAATGTGTGGCATTGGCTGCAGCGCTTACAGCACGTTGACAGTATGGCAGTCTATCAATGTGTGGCATTGGCTGCAGCACTTACAAAACGTTGACAGTATGGCAGTCTATCAATGTGTGGCATTGGCTGCAGCGCTTACAACACATTGACAGTATGGCAGTCTATCAATGTGTGGCATTGTCTGCAGCGCTTACAAAACGTTGACAGTATGGCAGTCTATCAATGTGTGGCATTGGCTGCAGCACTTACAACACGTTGACAGTATGGCAGTCTATCAATGTGTGGCATTGGCTGCAGCACTTACAACACGTTGACAGTATGGCAGTCTATCAATGTGTAGCATTGGCTGCAGCGCTTACAACACGTTGACAGTATGGCAGTCTATCAATATGTGGGATTGGCTGCAGCACTTACAACACGTTGACAGCATGGCAGTCTATCAATGTGTGGCATTGGCTGCAGCGCTTACAATACGTTGACAGTATGGCAGTCTATCAATGTGTGGCATTGTCTGCAGCACTTACAACACGTTGACAGTATGGCAGTCTATCAATGTGTGGCATTGGCTGCAGCGATTACAGCACGTTGACAGTATGGCAGTCTATCAATGTGTGGCATTGTCTGCAGCACTTACAACACGTTGACAGTATGGCAGTCTATCAATGTGTGGCATTGTCTGCAGCACTTACAACACGTTGACAGTATGGCAGTCTATCAATGTGTGGCATTGGCTGCAGCGCTTACAGCACGTTGACAGTATGGCAGTCTATCAATGTGTGATATTGGCTGCAGCGCTTACAGCACGTTGACAGTATGGCAGTCTATCAATATGTGGGATTGGCTGCAGCGCTTACAGCACGTTGACAGTATGGCAGTCTATCAATGTGTGATATTGGCTGCAGCGCTTACAGCACGTTGACAGTATGGCAGTCTATCAATGTGTGGCATTGGCTGCAGCGCTTACAACACGTTGACAGTATGGCAGTCTATCAATGTGTAGCATTGGCTGCAGCGCTTACAACACATTGACAGTATGGCAGTCTATCAATGTGTGGCATTGGCTGCAGCGCTTACAGCACGTTGACAGTATGGCAGTCTATCAATGTGTGGCATTGGCTGCAGCGCTTACAATACGTTGACAGTATGGCAGTCTATCCATGTGTGGCATTGGCTGCAGCACTTACAACACGTTGACAGTATGGCAGTCTATCAATGTGTGGCATTGGCTGCAGTGCTTACAACACGTTGACAGTATGGCAGTCTATCAATGTGTGGCATTGGCTGCAGAGCTTACAACACGTTGACAGTATGGCAGTCTATCAATGTGTGGCATTGGCTGCAGCACTTACAACACGTTGACAGTATGGCAGTCTATCAATGTGTGGCATTGGCTGCAGCGCTTACAACACGTTGACAGTATGGCAGTCTATCAATGTGTGGCATTGGCTGCAGCGCTTACAGCACGTTGACAGTATGGCAGTCTATCAATGTGTGGCATTGGCTGCAGCGCTTACAACACGTTGACAGTATGGCAGTCTATCAATGTGTGGCATTGTCTGCAGCGCTTACAAAACGTTGACAGTATGGCAGTCTATCAATGTGTGGCATTGGCTGCAGCACTTACAACACGTTGACAGTATGGCAGTCTATCAATGTGTGGCATTGGCTGCAGCACTTACAACACGTTGACAGTATGGCAGTCTATCAATGTGTAGCATTGGCTGCAGCGCTTACAACACGTTGACAGTATGGCAGTCTATCAATATGTGGGATTGGCTGCAGCACTTACAACACGTTGACAGCATGGCAGTCTATCAATGTGTGGCATTGGCTGCAGCGCTTACAATACGTTGACAGTATGGCAGTCTATCAATGTGTGGCATTGTCTGCAGCACTTACAACACGTTGACAGTATGGCAGTCTATCAATGTGTGGCATTGGCTGCAGCGATTACAGCACGTTGACAGTATGGCAGTCTATCAATGTGTGGCATTGTCTGCAGCACTTACAACACGTTGACAGTATGGCAGTCTATCAATGTGTGGCATTGTCTGCAGCACTTACAACACGTTGACAGTATGGCAGTCTATCAATGTGTGGCATTGGCTGCAGCGCTTACAGCACGTTGACAGTATGGCAGTCTATCAATGTGTGATATTGGCTGCAGCGCTTACAGCACGTTGACAGTATGGCAGTCTATCAATGTGTGATATTGGCTGCAGCGCTTACAGCACGTTGACAGTATGGCAGTCTATCAATGTGTGGCATTGGCTGCAGCGCTTACAACACGTTGACAGTATGGCAGTCTATCAATGTGTAGCATTGGCTGCAGCGCTTACAACACATTGACAGTATGGCAGTCTATCAATGTGTGGCATTGGCTGCAGCGCTTACAGCACGTTGACAGTATGGCAGTCTATCAATGTGTGGCATTGGCTGCAGCGCTTACAATACGTTGACAGTATGGCAGTCTATCCATGTGTGGCATTGGCTGCAGCACTTACAACACGTTGACAGTATGGCAGTCTATCAATGTGTGGCATTGGCTGCAGTGCTTACAACACGTTGACAGTATGGCAGTCTATCAATGTGTGGCATTGGCTGCAGAGCTTACAACACGTTGACAGTATGGCAGTCTATCAATGTGTGGCATTGGCTGCAGCACTTACAACACGTTGACAGTATGGCAGTCTATCAATGTGTGGCATTGGCTGCAGCGCTTACAAC
Source organism: Ranitomeya imitator (assembly GCF_032444005.1). Classification (NCBI taxonomy): domain Eukaryota; kingdom Metazoa; phylum Chordata; class Amphibia; order Anura; family Dendrobatidae; genus Ranitomeya; species Ranitomeya imitator. The sequence continues at coordinate 198,106,075 of NC_091285.1, read as the reverse complement.
ACGTTGACAGTATGGCAGTCTATCAATGTTTGGCATTGGCTGCAGCGCTTACAGCACGTTGACAGTATGGCAGTCTATCAATGTGTGGCATTGGCTGCAGCGCTTACAACACGTTGACAGTATGGCAGTCTATCAATGTGTGGCATTGGCTGCAGCGCTTACAATACGTTGACAGTATGGCAGTCTATCAATGTGTGGCATTGGCTGCAGCGCTTACAACACGTTAACAGTATGGCAGTCTATCAATGTGTGGCATTGGCTGCAGCGCTTACAGCACGTTGACAGTATGGCAGTCTATCAATGTGTGGCATTGGCTGCAGCACTTACAACACGTTAACAGTATGGCAGTCTATCAATGTGTGGCATTGGCTGCAGCGCTTACAACACGTTGACAGTATGGCAGTCTATCAATGTGTGGCATTGGCTGCAGCACTTACAAAACATTGACAGTATGGCAGTCTATCAATGTGTGGCATTGGCTGCAGCGCTTACAAAACGTTGACGGTATGGCAGTCTATCAATGTGTGGCATTGGCTGCAGCACTTACAAAACATTGACAGTATGGCAGTCTATCAATGTGTGGCATTGGCTGCAGCGCTTACAAAACATTGACAGTATGGCAGTCTATCAATGTGTGGCATTGGCTGCAGCACTTACAAAACATTGACAGTATGGCAGTCTATCAATGTGTGGCATTGGCTGCAGCACTTACAAAACATTGACAGTATGGCAGTCTATCAATGTGTGGCATTGGCTGCAGCGCTCACAATACGTTGACAGTATGGCAGTCTATCAATGTGTGGCATTGGCTGCAGCGCTTACAACACGTTGACAGTATGGCAGTCTATCAAAGTGTGGCATTGTCTGCAGCACTTACAAAACGTTGACAGTATGGCAGTCTATCAATGTGTGGCATTGGCTGCAGCGCTTACAAAACGTTGACGGTATGGCAGTCTATCAATGTGTGGCATTGGCTGCAGCGCTTACAACACGTTGACAGTATTGCAGTCTATCAATGTGTGGCATTGGCTGCAGCGCTTACAATACGTTGACAGTATTGCAGTCTATCAATGTGTGGCATTGGCTGCAGCGCTTACAACACGTTGACAGTATGGCAGTCTATCAATGTGTGGCATTGGCTGCAGCGCTTACAACACGTTGACAGTATGGCAGTCTATCAATGTGTGGCATTGGCTGCAGCACTTACAAAACGTTGACAGTATGGCAGTCTATCAATGTGTGGCATTGGCTGCAGCGCTTACAACACGTTGACAGTATTGCAGTCTATCAATGTGTGGCATTGTCTGCAGCACTTACAATACGTTGACAGTATTGCAGTCTATCAATGTGTGGCATTGGCTGCAGCGCTTACAATACGTTGACAGTATGGCAGTCTATCAATGTGTGGCATTGGCTGCAGCGCTTACAACACGTTGACAGTATGGCAGTCTATCAATGTGTGGCATTGGCTGCAGCGGTTACAACACGTTGACAGTATGGCAGTCTATCAATGTGTGGCATTGGCTGCAGCACTTACAAAACGTTGACAGTATGGCAGTCTATCAATGTGTGGCATTGGCTGCAGCGCTTACAACACGTTGACAGTATTGCAGTCTATCAATGTGTGGCATTGGCTGCAGCGCTTACAACACGTTGACAGTATGGCAGTCTATCAATGTGTGGCATTGTCTGCAGCACTTACAAAACGTTGACAGTATTGCAGTCTATCAATGTGTGGCATTGGCTGCAGCGCTTACAATACGTTGACAGTATGGCAGTCTTTCAATGTGTGGCATTGGCTGCAGCGCTTACAACACGTTGACAGTATTGCAGTCTATCAATGTGTGGCATTGGCTGCAGCGCTTACAACACGTTGACAGTATGGCAGTCTATCAATGTGTGGCATTGGCTGCAGCGCTTACAACACGTTGACAGTATGGCAGTCTATCAATGTGTGGCATTGGCTGCAGCGCTTACAACACGTTGACAGTATTGCAGTCTATCAATGTGTGGCATTGTCTGCAGCGCTTACAACACGTTGACAGTATGGCAGTCTATCAATGTGTGGCATTGTCTGCAGCGCTTACAACACGTTGACAGTATTGCAGTCTATCAATGTGTGGCATTGTCTGCAGCACTTACAAAACGTTGACAGTATTGCAGTCTATCAATGTGTGGCATTGGCTGCAGCGCTTACAATACGTTGACAGTATGGCAGTCTTTCAATGTGTGGCATTGGCTGCAGCGCTTACAACACGTTGACAGTATGGCAGTCTATCAATGTGTGGCATTGGCTGCAGCGCTTACAACACGTTGACAGTATGGCAGTCTATCAATGTGTGGCATTGGCTGCAGCACTTACAACACGTTGACAGTATGGCAGTCTATCAATGTGTGGCATTGGCTGCAGCGCTTACAATACGTTGACAGTATTGCAGTCTATCAATGTGTGGCATTGTCTGCAGCGCTTACAACACGTTGACAGTATTGCAGTCTATCAATGTGTGGCATTGGCTGCAGCGCTTACAACACGTTGACAGTATTGCAGTCTATCAATGTTTGGCATTGGCTGCAGCGCTTACAACACATTGACAGTATGGCAGTCTATCAATGTGTGGCATTGGCTGCAGTGCTTACAATACGTTGACAGTATGGCAGTCTATCAATGTGTGGCATTGGCTGCAGCGCTTACAACACGTTGACAGTATGGCAGTCTATCAATGTGTGGCATTGGCTGCAGCGCTTACAACACGTTGACAGTATTGCAGTCTATCAATGTTTGGCATTGGCTGCAGCGCTTACAACACATTGACAGTATGGCAGTCTATCAATGTGTGGCATTGGCTGCAGTGCTTACAATACGTTGACAGTATGGCAGTCTATCAATGTGTGGCATTGTCTGCAGCGCTTACAACACGTTGACAGTATTGCAGTCTATCAATGTGTGGCATTGGCTGCAGCGCTTACAACACGTTGACAGTATGGCAGTCTATCAATGTGTGGCATTGGCTGCAGCGCTTACAACACGTTGACAGTATGGCAGTCTATCAATGTGTGGCATTGGCAGCAGTGCTTACAATACATTGACAGTATGGCAGTTTATCAATGTGTGGCATTGGCTGCAGTGCTTACAATACGTTGACAGTATGGCAGTCTATCAATGTGTGGCATTGGCTGCAGTGCTTACAATACGTTGACAGTATGGCAGTCTATCAATGTGTGGCATTGGCTGCAGCGCTTACAACACATTGACAGTATGGCAGTCTATCAATGTGTGGCATTGGCTGCAGCGCTTACAACACGTTGACAGTATGGCAGTCTATCAATGTGTGGCATTGGCAGCAGTGCTTACAATACATTGACAGTATGGCAGTCTATCAATGTGTGGCATTGGCTGCAGTGCTTACAATACGTTGACAGTATGGCAGTCTATCAATGTGTGGCATTGGCTGCAGTGCTTACAATACGTTGACAGTATTGCAGTCTATCAATGTGTGGCATTGGCTGCAGCGCTTACAACACATTGACAGTATGGCAGTCTATCAATGTGTGGCATTGGCAGCAGCGTTTACAGCACGTTGACAGTATTGCAGTCTATCAATGTGTGGCATTGGCTGCAGCACTTACAACACGTTGACAGTATGGCAGTCTATCAATGTGTAGCATTGGCTGCAGCGCTTACAACACGTTGACAGTATGGCAGTCTATCAATGTGTGGCATTGGCTGCAGCGCTTACAACACGTTGACAGTATGGCAGTCTATCAATGTGTAGCATTGGCTGCAGCGCTTACAACACGTTGACAGTATGGCAGTCTATCAATGTGTGGCATTGGCTGCAGCGCTTACAACACGTTGACAGTATGGCAGTCTATCAATGTGTGGCATTGGCTGCAGCGCTTACAACACGTTGACAGTATGGCAGTCTATCAATGTGTGGCATTGGCTGCAGCGCTTACAACACGTTGACAGTATGGCAGTCTATCAATGTGTGGCATTGGCTGCAGCGCTTACAACACGTTGACAGTATGGCAGTCTATCAATGTGTGGCATTGGCTGCAGCGCTTACAACACGTTGACAGTATGGCAGTCTATCAATGTGTAGCATTGGCTGCAGCGCTTACAACACGTTGACAGTATGGCAGTCTATCAATGTGTGGCATTGGCTGCAGCGCTTACAATACGTTGACAGTATGGCAGTCTATCAATGTGTGGCATTGGCTGCAGCGCTTACAACACATTGACAGTATGGCAGTCTATCAATGTGTGGCATTGGCTGCAGCGCTTACAATACGTTGACAGTATGGCAGTCTATCAATGTGTGGCATTGGCTGCAGCTCTTACAACACGTTGACAGTATGGCAGTCTATCAATGTGTGGCATTGTCTGCAGCACTTACAACACGTTGACAGTATGGCAGTCTATCAATGTGTAGCATTGGCTGCAGCGCTTACAACACGTTGACAGTATGGCAGTCTATCAATATGTGGCATTGGCTGCAGCACTTACAACACGTTGACAGCATGGCAGTCTATCAATGTGTGGCATTGGCTGCAGCGCTTACAACACGTTGACAGTATGGTAGTCTATCAATGTGTGGCATTGTCTGCAGCACTTACAACACGTTGACAGTATGGCAGTCTATCAATGTGTAGCATTGGCTGCAGCGCTTACAACACGTTGACAGTATGGCAGTCTATCAATGTGTGGCATTGGCTGCAGCGCTTACAACACGTTGACAGTATGGCAGTCTATCAATGTGTGGCATTGGCTGCAGCGCTTACAGCACATTGACAGTATGGCAGTCTATCAATGTGTGGCATTGGCTGCAGCGCTTACAACACGTTGACAGTATGGCAGTCTATCAATGTGTGGCATTGGCTGCAGCGCTTACAGCACGTTGACAGTATGGCAGTCTATCAATGTGTGGTATTGGCTGCAGCGCTTACAATACGTTGACAGTATGGCAGTCTATCAATGTGTGGCATTGGCTGCAGCGCTTACAACACGTTGACAGTATGGTAGTCTATCAATGTGTGGCATTGTCTGCAGCACTTACAACACGTTGACAGTATGGCAGTCTATCAATGTGTAGCATTGGCTGCAGCGCTTACAACACGTTGACAGTATGGCAGTCTATCAATATGTGGCATTGGCTGCAGCACTTACAACACGTTGACAGCATGGCAGTCTATCAATGTGTGGCATTGGCTGCAGCGCTTACAACACGTTGACAGTATGGCAGTCTATCAATGTGTGGCATTGGCTGCAGCACTTACAACATGTTGACAGTATGGCAGTCTATCAATGTGTGCTATTGGCTGCAGCGCTTACAACACGTTGACAGTATGGCAGTCTATCAATGTGTGGCATTGTCTGCAGCACTTACAACACGTTGATTGTATGGCAGTCTATCAATGTGTGGCATTGGCTGCAGCGCTTACAACACGTTGACAGTATGGCAGTCTATCAATGTGTGGCATTGGCTGCAGCGCTTACAGCACGTTGACAGTATGGCAGTCTATCAATGTGTGGCATTGGCTGCAGCGCTTACAACACGTTGACAGTATGGCAGTCTATCAATGTGTGGCATTGGCTGCAGCGCTTACAGCACGTTGACAGTATGGCAGTCTATCAATGTGTGGCATTGGCTGCAGCGCTTACAACACGTTGACAGTATGGCAGTCTATCAATGTGTGGTATTGGCTGCAGCGCTTACAATACGTTGACAGTATGGCAGTCTATCAATGTGTGGCATTGGCTGCAGCGCTTACAACACGTTGACAGTATGGCAGTCTATCAATATGTGGCATTGGCTGCAGCGCTTACAACACGTTGACAGTATGGCAGTCTATCAATATGTGGCATTGGCTGCAGCGCTTACAACACGTTGACAGTATGGCAGTCTATCAATGTGTGGCATTGGCTGCAGCGCTTACAACACGTTGACAGTATGGCAGTCTATCAATGTGTGGTATTGGCTGCAGCGCTTACAACACGTTGACAGTATGGCAGTCTATCAATGTGTGGTATTGGCTGCAGCGCTTACAACACGTTGACAGTATGGCAGTCTATCAGTGAGCTCGGTGTCCTAAAGAGGACATTCCATCTACACTGACATTGCTGCTGCTCTTACTTATCATGACGTCAGCACCACAGTCAATGCCAGATATTGGGTACAACAATAGAAACTCACCAGTGGACATGGGGAAGATGGGAGTACAGCTGGTTTGTGATTATTTTTGAAGCTGCAGCTGGGGGCAAACATTATCTGAAAGTGATCAACCCCGTTAAGTGAACTCAATAGAAGTACATATTCAATAGAGCATAAAAGGGCATTAACTTGTGTATATTAAATTCATGAAAATACTTCTTCAAAACAGTATATAGCATGACAGCCATCAAACTAGCTGCTGTGGGGACTTCATTGGTCTCATGCCTATGTATAGTTTTGAGAGTGAATCCTACAAGATTGGGAGACTCAAAACAACAATTAATATGGTCATTAAATGTTAGCGGAATTTTACTAATCATTTTTTATATTAATATATCAAAGAGATGATCAAGTAAAGACCATTTTCAGTCCTCCAAAATAGCAGTTGATCAAATTTTTATTAGAAAAATATTTTTGAAAGTAACAAAATACTATAAGATTTCAACATATAAAAAAACTGATAAAATCTCTTTCAAGTGCATTATACTGCAGCCACTATAGATTTCACTGCAGATGAAAATGTGGAAAATCATCAGCAGATACAGGACATGGGTACATACTGGTGCACTTTGCTGAGATCAGCATCTGTTTCGAGCACTGCCACCTAAAGAGATCACACTGTGGGTCCTGCCTCCACCTATACAGAACTTATGCAGGCCCCTTTAATGAGATTGCAAACTGTATTATTGTCATTATTGCACACACAGGACATTTGATCAATTATTGTCTAATGGGATATTTGTGAATCACAACTTCAAAAAATAGATATTAGTGACAACTAGGGATGAGCAAACCCAAGGATGTTTGGATTCGACATGTTCGGCCGAACTGTAGTCAAAGGTCAGTTCAGGCATTAGAACTTGACCCAAACTTGACCCTGAAATCAATAGAAGTCAATGAGGACCTGGACTTTGGTGCTGTAAAATCGCTGCAAAATGGTCATAGTAAGGGCTAGGGTGCTGAAGAAGGACGCAAAATGGGGTAAGACCAGGACAATTGCCCTGCAAACAAATGTGGATAGGAAAATGACTTAAAATATAATAGAATGAAAAAAATAATAATAATCTGTTGTTGAAAGGTGGTGCCAGATGTTGTGGTGTGTTGAGGGAGGTTTTCCACAGTTGGGCCATGCTTGCTAACCCTCCCTTTGGAGGTAGCTTCAGTGCCTCAGCTGTATTGGCTATTTCCTCCTCTGCCTTGTGCTTCCACTGAGCCCCCTCGGTCAGGTGGGAACACTGTCAGTAGTGCATCTACCAGCTTGTGCTTGTATTCCCATATTTTCCGATTGAAGTAAGGATGGCATGTTGTCCTTGTAGCAGGGATTCAGGAGAGTGGACACACAGTAATCAGCAGTGGTAACAATCTGGGCAACTCGGCGGTCGTTGCGCATTCACAGTTGCATGTATTGGCAAATGTGTCTGTCCAGAAGCCAGAATATGGCTGCCCAGAAGCAATGACAAGCTGTCCAGGGTGGGAGGTGTATCGCCTGGGTCCTCTGTATCCCCCCAGCCACGCTCCAGTGATCCCCATGAGCTGCTTTAAGTGCCACCCTGCTGTGAACATTGTTCCTCCTCATCCTCCAAAACTGTACTCTGGCTGGACAGTTGTATACCTGACCGCTGTTGTACAAGAACTCATCCTCCAAGCCATATCTGGACAACTGGCCTGATATTAGTGTAAATGGTCCCTTTACCTTCTCTTCCATCTGTGCTACCACCTCATTCATCATCGCCTGCAGCATTTTTTCAAGGAGGCATAGAAGTGAGATAGTAATGCTGATAATGGCATCCTCAGCGCTGGCCATGTTGGTAGAGCACTAGAAGTAGCACAACATGGCACACATATCCCGCATGGAGGCCCACTCATTGGTCGTGAAGTGGGATTTTTCTGAAGAGCGTGCTGCATCTGAAACTCCACTATTGCCTGCTGCTGCTCCAACATTGTCTCCAGTGTACAGTATGCAAGATGCAGTTCCACCTTGTTGATAAGTCGCATATGAGGTGGTAAGCAGAAAGGCGGAAGTGATGCTGCAACACAGACAGGCGAGCAGCAGCTGGGTGAGAATGCCAAAAGCACACGCACAAATGGCTCTAACTTTGTGCACCAGCTCTGGCAGATCAGGGAAATTTTTAAGGACATTTTGCACCCCTAAATTCAGCACATATGCCAGTCAAGGGATGTGCATCAAATCGGCTATGTCCATAGTTGCTATGAGATTTCGCCCGTTATCGCACACCACCAGGTAAGCTTGAGGCTTAACCGCACCAACCACTCATCGTTCTGCTATTTGATCTCTGTCTAAAGTTCCTTTGCAGTGTGGAATCTTTCCCCCAAGCAGATGAGTTTCAGAACAGCCTGCTGTCGATTCCCCCTGGCTGTACTGAAGTTGATGGTGCAGGTCTTATGCTGACCAAATGAGGAGGCAGTGGAGGTTGCGGAGTGGGAGTAAGAGACAACATGGACAGAGAAACATCCAACAATCTTCGGTTGTGGTAGGACTTGCACTGCCACTACATTTACCCAGTGGGCAGTTATGGAGATATAACGTCCCTGGCCATGCATACTGGTCCACGTATAGGTGGCTATGTGGACCTTGCTACTGATGGTGTTGCTCAGTTCACACCTGAGTTTGTCTGCAACATTTTTGTGTAGGGCATGGATGGCCCAACTGGAAAAGTAGTGGTGACTGGAAAGCACGTAATGAGGGACAGCCATCGCCATCAGTTTTTTAAAAACTGTCCATCTCCACTTAGTATGTCCATCCCACATACCCCAAACACTGGAGAAGAAATGAATGTACCCCCCCCCCCCAAGCTCTTACAAGCCATGGTCCTGAATGACAGCATTTCAAAAGTCTTTTGAAATGCTGTCATTCAGGACCATGGCTTGTAAGAGGTTGGGGGGTGGGGGGGTACATTCATTTCTTCTCCAGTGTTTGGGGTATGTGGGATGGACAGCTGAATGCTTCCATGAGATGGTGTGGAGATACTAAGTGACACTTCTGGTGGTGGTGGTGCTGTCACATCTATCTCTTTGCAGTGAGCCAGGTGGCCTTTTTGATTTGGAGCAGGCGGAAGATGCCAAGACTGCAGCAAAAGAAGGAACAGGAGGAGCTTCAGATCTTTCCTGTTTTTTTCAGGTGTGTACTCCACTGCACCTCATGCTTTAAATTCAGATGCCTCGTCATGCAGATGGTGCTCAGGTTCAGAATATTTATGCCTCCCTTCAGGCTCTGACTGCACAGGGTGCAAACCAGCAGTGTCTTGTCATCAGCACATTGCCTGAAGAAATGCTAAGCAAGGGAGCTCCATAGAGCTAGCTTTGGTACCCTCATTTTGTCGGTGTGGTAGCAAATGACGTACTGACTCGGGGCCAGCGGCTTTTGCATCCCTGCTCCTTCTTTTGCTGTGCAGCTGGGGCAGCGTGACCACCTCCTTGTCCTCTGAACGATGCATGTCACTAGGATGGCTTTCACTGCATGTGGGATCGAGGACCTCGTCATCCCTCACATCATCTTTACCCCTTCCTCACTCCTGCCCTCCTTGCCAGTCTGCATACTACAGAAAGAAGCTGCATTTGGCACCTGTGTTGCATCATTTTCAGAAAAATACTGCAGTGTTCTGCTGGCCATGTGCACTAACCCTCCCATGTACTCATCCTTCAACTGTAGAAGTGGTTGTGCATCAGTGCACTCAATGTCTTATACTTGTGAGGCATGGCCAGGTGGATGGGGCATGGAACCCCAGCCAGCAGACTTATAACTTGGGGCTCAGACTGCTTGGGGGATTTCCAAAGGGGTGAGGTGAAAGCCAGATGCCACATGGTCTACAGGTGCCAACTCTGCACTTTCAGCATGGGACCGGATGGAAGATTATGTGAAGGAACTGGAGGCACTCTCAGCCATCCAATCGAAAAAAAACACCTCAACATGTTCTGGCCTCACTATTCTTGCAATGCTACTTGGCTCTACGAAATGCTGCAAAATGTCCCATCACCTGTGTGCACCAGAGGAAGGTGTTTCATTTGGGCACTTAGCAGGCACAGAAGGACCATGTCCTCTCCTTGCAGCAGCTACACCACCACCATCAGCAGCAGCTACACCAGCACCACCATGCCATGTTCACGTCCCCTTTTTGATGATATTCTCAAATTTTCTACCCAAAAAAGTGCACAGAACCAGAAACACATGGGCTAAAAGCACAATGAACAATTCTGTAGGAACCCATTCACACCACCAAGAAACTTGAAGACACAAAAGAGCACAGTGAGGTCAAAAATACTGTCACGCCATAAGCGGCGATAAAGGGGCAGGACGGCGTACTGGAACCTGCACCTGTCCCTACCACTATAATGGGGCCCTGGCTTTCCCTTATCTCAGGGGTACCTAAGATGGTTAGGAGACCTGAGCCGCCAGCGTATCCCTGTCTCCTGTGCAGGCCCTATCAGTTGCCCCCTCTCCCCCAAAGGAGGTGGACTGCACCAGTGTAATAATTCAACGAATAACAGGGTATACAGAAAAGGTCATTAAAAGTCTCAAACTCACCAAATGCTCACACAACCACAGAGGGTACACATAGAAGGGAAGAGAAGGAGAAAACTAGGAAGGAAAACAGGTTTAACATGCAACTAAAACAGCAGACACTAATCTCTGTAAATAAACCTCCAACACCAACACTACGCTCCTTCAACCTCCAAGCCAGGCATTAGAACTGATCACTGACAATAGCTGAAGTCAGGACTGGGTCTATATAGAGGATCAGATTACAAAATCCACTTCAGCTGAGAGAGATCCAGCTCTCAGCAATTCAGCAATATGGTTAACTCCTGGACTGCTGGCACAAAGCAGCCAGGTCAGACTACAGGTGAAGAGCTTCTGTTCACTGTGTGTGAACGAGGCCCAGAGCGCTGCGGTTCTCTGGAGCCTTTCTGTCGCGGTAGCCCCGTGACAGTACCCCCCCTTCTACGAGGGACCTCCGGAACCTCAGGACCAGGTTTCTCAGGATGAGCTGTATGAAATGCCCGAACCAACCTAACCGCATGGACATCGGCAGCAGGTACCCACGTCCTTTCCTCAGGACCGTACCCTCTCCAGTGTCCAAGATATTGTAGGGATCAACAAACTAAACGAGAATCCATAACCTTGGAAATCTGGAACTCGAGATTTCCATCAACAAGGACCGGAGATGGAGGTGAAGGGGACTGATTGGATGACGCCACAAGCTTTTTGAGTGAGGAGCGATGAAAAACATTATGGATCTTAAATGACTGAGGCAAAGACAGCCGAAAAGCAACGGAATTCACGACGGCCACAATTCTATAAGGGCCAATGAACCTAGGGTCCAATTTCCACGAGGGAACTCTCAGCTTAATATTTTTCGAGGACAACCAAACCCAATCACCCACACACAGGTCTGGACGTTCCACACGTCTCTGATTAGCCGCATTCTTATACCTGGAACCCATCCTATTTAATTTTTCAAGAACCCCTTGACATACGGACGTGATGGATGAAGAAAACCTCTCCTCTTCAGGAACACCTGAGGAATCCCTCCTATTAAATGAACTAGATTGAGGATGAAAACCATATGCCCTGAAAAACTGGGACTTACCAGTAGACTCATGAGTACGATTGTTTATAGCAAATTCTGCTAGCGGTAAGTATTTAACCCAGTCCTCCTGATTCTCTGAGATGAAACACCTGAGAAGTCTCAAGATTTTGATTTACGCGTTCAGTCTGACCATTGGATTGAGTATGAAAAGCTGAAGAAAACGACAAATGAGTCCCCAGCCGGCTGCAGAAAGCCCTCCAAAACTTAGAAATAAACTGCACCCCACGGTCTGAGACAATATCTGAAGGAATACCATGCAGTTTCACAACCTCCTTAATAAAGACCTGTGCCAGAGTCTTAGCATTTGGTAATGCGGGAAGCACAATGAAATGAGACATCTTGCTAAATCTATCAACTATGACTAAAATAACTGTATTACCCTCTGAAACCGGTAAGTCTGTGATGAAGTCTATTGACAAATGAGTCCAAGGTCTATTGGGAATCTCCAAAGGTTGGAGAGACCCAGACGGGCGAGAACGAGAGGACTTGGAACGCGCACACACACTGCAGGCAGCGACATATTCCTGTACATCATGTCTTACCCCAGACCACCAAAAACGCCGAGTGAGTAGGTCCGCGGTAACCTTACTTCCAGGGTGTCCGGCCAAAACCGAGTCATGATGTTCATTTATGACCCTGAGACGGAGATTAGCTGGAACAAAAAGTTTACCTAACGGACAGGCTGCTGGGGCGTCCCCCTGTGCCTCTACCACCTCTTTCTCAAGATCAGAATTAATTGCGGCGACTACTACACCCTTCTGCAGTATAGGACCTGGTTCACAATTATCCTCACCCCCCGGGAAACAACGGGATAACACATCAGCCTTGACATTCTTATTTCCTGGCCGGTACGTAATGTAGAAATTGAACCTAGCGAAGAACAGAGACAACCTTGCCTGCCTAGGTGTAAGACGCTTTGCAGATTCTAAATATAACAGATTTTGTTGATCTGTGATCACCATGACAGGGTGAAGTTCTTCCTCCAAAAAATGACGCCATTCCTCAAATGCCCATTTAATTGCCAACAGCTCCCTGCTACCAATGTCATAATTCTTCTCCGTAGGAGATAATTTTCTCAGGAAAAATGCACACGGACGCCACTTACTCGGAGAAATCCCGTGAGACAATACAGCTCCCAACTCTACCTCAGAGGCATCCACCTCTACCACAAATGGCTGAGTGATGTCAGGCTGTATTAATATGGGTGCAGTGGAAAAACACTTTTTCAAAGTTTTTCAAAGTTTCAAAAGCTTTACTGGCCGCACTGGACCATACTGAGAAATCCGTGCCTCTCTTGGTCATGTCTGTCAATGGTTTGGCTACCACTGAAAAGTCTTTAATAAATTTGCGATAGAAATTTGCAAAACCTAAAAACCTCTGTAAAGCCTTAAGGTCCTCAGGACGATACCACTCCAAGACCGCCCTGACCTTAGCCAGATCCATACGAAAACCTGTGGAGGATAAGAAATAACCCAGAAACGGAATCTCTTTGACCGCAACCATGCATTTTTCAAGTTTGGCAAACAGTTTATTGTCTGGAGGCCGAAAGTACTAATGATTCTCAATAGAGGGAAAAAAGAAGTTCTGAGACCATTTTTTTTTCTCTGCACTGTGTTTTGCCTTTTTTTTCCCCTAGACATTTGGGTGGTTCAGGACACAGGTGTAGCGATGGACATTAAAGGTCTGTCTTCATGTGTGGATCAGCTCACGGCAAGAGTACAAAATATTCAAGACTTTGTGGTTCAGAATTCTATGTTAGAACCGAGAATTCCTATTCCTGATTTGTTTTTTGGAGATAGAACTAAATTTCTGAGTTTCAAAAATAATTGTAAGCTATTTCTGGCTTTGAAACCTCGCTCCCCTGGTGACCCAGTTCAACAAGTTAGGATCATTATTTCTTTTTTACGTGGCGACCCTCAGGACTGGGCATTTTCTCTTGCGTCAGGAGATCCTGCATTAAGTAATATCGATGCGTTTTTCCTGGCGCTCGGATTGCTGTACGATGAACCTAATTCAGTGGATCAGGCAGAGAAAAATTTGCTGGCTCTGTGTCAGGGTCAGGATGAGATAGAGGTATATTGTCAGAAATTTAGAAAGTGGTCCGTACTCACTCAATGGAATGAAGGTGCGCTTGCAGCTATTTTCAGAAAAGGTCTCTCTGAAGCCCTTAAGGATGTCATGGTGGGATTTCCTATGCCTGCTGGTCTGAATGAGTCTATGTCTTTGGCCATTCAGATCGGTCGACGCTTGCGTGAGCGTAAATCTGTGCACCATTTGGCGGTATTACCTGAGCTTAAACCTGAGCCTATGCAGTGCGATAGGACTTTGACCAGAGTTGAACGGCAAGAACACAGACGTCTGACTTGGCTGTGTTTCTACTGTGGTGATTCCACTCATGCTATCTCTGATTGTCCTAAGCGCACTAAGCGGTTCGCTAGGTCTGCCACCATTGGTACGGTACAGTCAAAATTTCTTCTGTCCGTTACCTTGATATGCTCTTTGTCATCATATTCTGTCATGGCATTTGTGGATTCAGGCGCTGCCCTGAATTTGATGGACTTGGAGTATGCTAGGCGTTGTGGGTTTTTCTTGGAGCCCTTGCAGTGTCCTATTCCATTGAGAGGAATTGATGCTACGCCTTTGGCCAAGAATAAGCCTCAGTACTGGACCCAGCTGACCATGTGCATGGCTCCTGCACATCAGGAGGTTATTCGCTTTCTGGTGTTGCATAATCTGCATGATGTGGTCGTGTTGGGGTTGCCATGGCTACAAGTCCATAATCCAGTATTAGATTGGAAATCCATGTCTGTGTCCTGCTGGGGTTGTCAGGGGGTACATGGTGATGTCCCATTTCTGACTATTTCGTCATCCACCCCTTCTGAGGTTCCAGAGTTCTTGTCTGATTACCGGGATGTATTTGATGAGCCCAAGTCCGATACCCTACCTCCGCATAGGGATTGTGATTGTGCTATCGATTTGATTCCTGGTAGTAAATTCCCAAAAGGTCGACTGTTTAATTTATCTGTGCCTGAGCACGCCGCTATGCGGAGTTATGTGAAGGAGTCCTTGGAGAAGGGGCATATTCGCCCGTCATCGTCGCCATTAGGAGCAGGGTTCTTTTTTGTAGCCAAGAAGGATGGTTCACTGAGACCTTGTATAGATTACCGCCTTCTAAATAAGATCACGGTTAAATTTCAGTACCCCTTGCCGTTGTTATCTGATTTATTTGCTCGGATTAAGGGGGCTAGTTGGTTCACCAAGATAGATCTTCGTGGTGCGTATAATCTTGTGCGTATTAAGCGAGGCGATGAATGGAAAACTGCATTTAATACGCCCGAGGGCCATTTTGAGTATCTAGTAATGCCATTCGGACTTGCCAATGCTCCATCAGTGTTTCAGTCCTTTTTGCATAACATCTTCCGAGAGTACCTGGATAAATTCCTGATTGTGTACTTGGATGACATTTTGATCTTCTCGGATGATTGGGAGTCTCATGTGAAGCAGGTCAGAACGGTGTTTCAGGTCCTGCTTGCTAATTCTTTGTTTGTGAAGGGATCAAAGTGTCTCTTTGGTGTTCAGAAGATTTCATTTTTGGGGTTCATCTTTTCCCCTTCTACTATCGAGATGGACCCTGTTAAGGTCCAAGCCATCCATGATTGGACTCAGCCGACATCTCTGAAAAGTCTGCAAAAGTTCCTGGGCTTTGCTAATTTTTATCGTCGCTTCATCTGCAATTTTTCTAGTATTTCTAAACAATTGACCGATTTGACCAAGAAGGGTGCTGATGTGGTCAATTGGTCTTCTGCTGCTGTGGAAGCTTTTCAAGAGTTGAAGCGTCGTTTTTCTTCTGCCCCTGTGTTGTGTCAACCAGATGTTTCGCTTCCGTTCCAGGTTGAGGTTGATGCTTCTGAGATTGGAGCAGGGGCTGTTTTGTCGCAGAGAAGTTCTGATTGCTCGGTGATGAAACCATGCGCCTTCTTTTCCAGGAAGTTTTCGTCTGCTGAGCGAAATTATGATGTGGGGAATCGAGAGTTGCTGGCCATGAAGTGGGCATTCGAGGAGTGGCGTCATTGGCTTGAAGGAGCTAAGCATCGCGTGGTGGTCTTGACTGATCATAAGAACTTGACTTATCTCGAGTCTGCCAAGGGGTTGAATCCTAGACAGGCTCGTTGGTCGCTGTTTTTTGCCCGTTTTGACTTTGTGATTTCGTACCTTCCGGGCTCTAAAAATGTGAAGGCGGATGCTCTGTCTAGGAGTTTTGTGCCCGACTCTCCGGGTTTATCTGAGCCAGCGGGTATCCTCAAAGAGGGAGTAATTGTGTCTTTGTAATCTTTGGTACCAGAGAGTTAGTGGCTATATCCTTTTGGTGGCCATCTCTGTCGCGAGATGTGCGTACTTTTGTGCAGTCCTGTGGGATTTGTGCTCGGGCTAAGCCCTGCTGTTCTCGTGCCAGTGGGTTGCTTTTGCCCTTGCCGGTCCCGAAGAGACCTTGGACACATATCTCTATGGATTTTATTTCAGATCTTCCCGTCTCTCAAAGATGTCAGTCATTTGGGTGGTCTGTGATCGCTTCTCTAAGATGGTCCATTTGGTACCCTTGTCTAAATTACCTTCCTCCTCTGATTTGGTGCCATTGTTCTTCCAGCATGTGGTTCGTTTACATGGCATTCCAGAGAATATCGTGTCTGACAGAGGTTCCCAGTTTGTTTCGAGGTTTTGGCGAGCCTTTTGTGGTAGGATGGGCATTGACTTGTCTTTTTCCTCGGCTTTCCATCCTCAGACTAATGGCCAGACCGAACGAACCAATCAGACCTTGGAAACATATCTGAGATGCTTTGTTTCCGCTGATCAGGATGACTGGGTGTCCTTTTTGCCTTTGGCTGAGTTCGCCCTTAATAATCGGGCCAGCTTGGCTACCTTGGTTGCGCCGTTTTTCTGCAACTCTGGGTTCCATCCTCGTTTCTCTTCAGGGCAGGTTGAGTCTTCGGACTGTCCTGGTGTGGATACTGTGGTGGACAGGTTGCAGCAGATTTGGACTCATGTAGTGGACAATTTGACCTTGTCCCAGGAGAAGGCTCAACGTTTCGCTAATCGCAGACGCTGCGTGGGTCCCCGACTTCGTGTTGGGGATTTGGTTTGGTTATCTTCTCGTCATATTCCTATGAAGGTTTCCTCTCCTAAGTTTAAACCTCGTTTCATTGGTCCGTATAGGATTTCTGAGGTTCTTAATCCTGTGTCTTTTCGTCTGACCCTTCCAGATTCTTTTTCCATACATAACGTATTCCATAGGTCATTGTTGCGGAGATACGTGGCACCTATGGTTCCATCTGTTGATCCTCCTGCCCCTGTTTTGGTGGAGGGGGAGTTGCAGTATATTGTGGAGAAGATTTTGGATTCTCGTGTTTCAAGATGGAAACTCCAGTATCTGGTTAAGTGGAAGGGTTATGCTCAGGAAGATAATGTTAGGGCTAGCGGAACGCACCGAGTAGAAATAGATATTTATTATAAATGGTGCGTTCGCAGCCCGGGGTCCACCGTGCAGGGAGAACCTGCTGCTAGTGAATGGTGGCACTGTTTGGTGGTATAGACTAGCTCTGTTACCTCACAGAGCAGCCGCGAGAGGAAAGCACTGCGCCCTGTTAGACTCACAGGAGCACAAGCTTACTGCCAAGCTGATAGCAGTCTGTGGCTATACAACATGCAATCTCCTCACCGGAGAAGCCGGTATTCTAGGGGCTTATTTCAGCTGGGTCCCTGAACACTCTCATACAATCTCCTCACCGGAGGTGCCGGTATTCTAGGGGCTTATTTCAGCCGGGTCCCTGAACACACTTATGCATAACCACACTGGCGCAAAGCACATATGACTTGATACTAGCGCATGGCCGTGCGGCCATGCGAGCCTTAAATAGTTGCAGCATGTTTAGGACCTTACAAAGAAGGACCAATGGAGTGCTGCAGCACCTGAGCATGTGACCCTGGATCTCCACTGAGAGATCTCGCCCTGGGCATGCTCAGAGTGCAAAGCAGGATTTAGTCCTAGCAGCTACAAGGACCTTAGCTGCAGTATCTGATCATGTGACCCTCGATCTCCACTGAGAGATCTTACTCAGGGCATGCTCAGAACGTGAAAAGCAGGACTTAGCCCCAGAAGCGTCCACTCGCTGCTGCCCAGCACTGACTTCAATGGGAGAAGCAGGAAACGCAGCAGTAACTCTTAGCACAGAGTCAAACTGAGCGAGACGCTGGGATCGACGTCTCCGCTGAGCAGGCTCCACTGCGGCAGGAGAAGAATGGGAGACCGCAGCGGAGATGGCCCGAGATTCCCCCTGTGCAGAGGCAGGAACTCGACCCCTAACAGATAATTCCTGGGTCTTTGCCTCTGATGTCCATGCTCCCGATCTTGTTCGTGCCTTTCATATGGCTCATCCTGGTCGTCCTGGGGGCTCTGGTGAGGGTTCGGTGACCCCTCCTCAAGGGGGGGGTACTGTTGTGAATTCTGTGGCAGTGCTCCCTCCTGTGGTCACAAGTGGTACTTCGGCTGACTCTCTCTGTGAGCTTCCGTTGGTGGAGGAAAGTGGTACTGCGGCTTCTGAGTTTCCTTCCTCAGGTGATGTGGTGAAGTCGTTAGGTGCTGCTCTATTTAACTCCACCTAGTGCTTTGATCCTGGCCTCCAGTCAATGTTCTAGTATTGGACCTGTTTCCTCCTGGATCGTTCCTGTGGCCTGCTGCTCTGCATAGCTAAGTTCTGCTTTGCTATTTTGTTTGCTGTTTTTTCTGTCCAGCTTGTCTATTTGTTTTTTCCTGCTTGCTGGAAGCTCTGGGACGCAGAGGGTGTACCTCCGTGCCGTTAGTTCGGTACGGAGGGTCTTTTTGCCTCCTTTGCGTGGTTTTTGTAGGGTTTTGTGTTGACCGCAAAGTTACCTTTCCTATCCTCGCTCTGTTCAGAAAGTCGGGCCTCACTTTGCTAAATCTATTTCATCTCTACGTTTGTCTTTTCATATAAACTCAGTCATTATATGTGGGGGCTGCCTTTTCCTTTGGGGTATTTCTCTGAGGCAAGGTAGGCTTATTTTCTATCTTCAGGCTAGCTAGTTTCTCAGTTGGAGAGGATTAGGGATTGCGGTCAGCAGAGTTCCCACGTCTCAGAGCTCGTTCTATGTTTTTGGGTTATTGTCAGGTCACTGTATGTGCTCTGGCCTCTATGTCCATTGTGGTACTGAATTATCTTATCATAACACTGATGTATTTAAAAACCTGATCATCTGTATAGTACCTGTATAAGCAGGGTTCAGAGAGGGAATTTTCATGTGCACATGCTGGATGGAACAGCTTTGATGCAAATGACCCATAAGGAATGGTGGACTCCCTAGTCTTGTAGAAACAAGAGAACAATTACAGAACCAGAAACACATGGGTTACTTGCACAAAAAAGTGCACAGTAGACAAGAGAAAGAGTATTTTGGGCAGAGCACTAGTACAGACACACGTGCAAAGTACACACACACTTTTTGGCAGAGTACTCCCACAGAGACATGCATAGCGTACACAAACAGGCTTTTTGGCAGGGTGCTCAGACAGAGATACATGCAGAATACATAAACAAGCTTTTTGGAAAAGTACTCAGACAGATGCATGCAGAATATATAAACTGGTTTTCTGGCAGTGTACTCAGATAGAGATGCATGCAGAGGACACAAACAGGATTTTTGGCAGAGTACTCAGGCAGAGACACATCCAGAGTACACGCAGAGGCTTTTTGGTACAATACTCCCACAGAGAATGGTGCAGAGTAGACATACAGGCTTTTGGCAGAGTTCTCAACAGAGATGCCTACAAAGTACACACACAGGCTTTTTGGCACAGTACTCCAACAGACATAGGTGCAGAGTAGACACAGACGCTTTTTGGAACAGTACTCTCATAGAGATGGGTGAAGAGTACACAGAAAGGTTTTTTGTCACAGTACCACCAAATAGATGAGTGCAGAGTACACATATAGGCTTTTTAGCAAAGTATTCCCGCAAAAACGTGTGCAGAGGAGGCACACAGGCTTTTTGGCACATCAGGACCCGTAAAAGCGCGGCAGCGTGAAACGGCCATCGTCCTTTCTGTCCACATTCTCCCTGTTGTCACCTGCACCTGAAAGCAATGTCGGACGCATCGCTAGTGCACGCCCACAATGACGATGTGCCGTCATTGAGTGACGGACCCCGAGATGCGGGCTGCAGCGTTTCCGGGTCCGTCACTGTTAGCGCAGATAGAGCTAGCGCGATGCAAACGGTGGCACTTGCGTTACAGCAGCCCGTTAGCGTATGTGCTGAACATGCTGCTGCTAACGCAGTGTGAACTAAGTCTTACTGAAACAGTGCACCCGAGTGTCCTTTTACCAGGCATATACGGCACAGCAGCGGCAAGTAGCTGTGGAGATTTGGGGTTTTCAAACAGTAGTGGTGCCGTGTTATCTTTTCTTCATTTTTTTTTTGGCACTGTATGCCAATAGAGACGGGTGCAGAGTACACACAGAGGCTTTCGGAGTTAGGTCATCCCAAGTGACACGTGATTGTTTCCAAAGTCATCTACGAGTGGAGTTGTTTTCTGCTTGGTATGTGGGGCTTATAAAAGGGTTTGTGACAAATTTGGAATTTTTCTCTAGATGAGGACTTCCCGATATCTCAGGTGTTGTGAATTCTGTGGCTGAATTCACTCCTGTGGTCACAAGTGGTACTGCAGCTTCTGAGCTTCCTCCCTCAGGTGTTCTGGTGAGCTCGTTAACTGCTTCATTACTTAACTCCGCCTGATGCTGCTATCCTTGCTCCTTGTCAATGTTTCTGTGTTGGATCTGAGCTTCTCCTGATTGTTCCTGTGACCTGCTGCTCTGTATAGCTAAGTGCTTTTTGCTTTTTTGTTGCTTTTTTTCTGTCCAGCTTGTCTTTTGTTTTGCTGGAAGCTCTGAGACGCAAAGGGTGTACCGCCGTGCCGTTAGTTCGGCACGGTGGGTTTTTTTTGCCCCCTTTGCGTGGTTTTGCTTTAGGGTTTTTTGTAGACTGCAAAGTTCGCTTTACTGTCCTCGCTCTGTCCTAGAATATCGGGCCCCACTTTGCTGAATCTATTTCATCCCTACGTTTTGTCTTTTCATCTTACTCACAGTCATTATATGTGGGGGGCTGCCTTTTCCTTTGGGGAATTTCTCTGGGGCAAGTCAGGCCTATTTTTCTATCTTCAGGCTAGCTAGTTTCTTAGGCTGTGCCGAGTTGCCTAGGTAGTTGTTAGGCGCAATCCACAGCCGCTTTTAGTTGTGTTTAGGATAGGATCAGGTGTGCAGTCTACAGAGTTTCCACGTCTCAGAGTTCGTTCTTGTATTTTTGGGTATTTGTCTGATCACTGTGAGCACTCTGATCGCTAAGCACACTGTGTTTCTGGATTGCCTTCATAACACCTGTCATTAGCAAACATAACACTCAGGGTCCTCATTGATCCCAAGAAAAGGGCGTTGAAATGCCCTGTCTTAATGGACCAGAGGTAAAGCATGCACACCTTAGCTTCATTTACTCTATATGACATAGTTGGAGATAAGCCATTTTCAGTGCCTCTTTTCTCGGAATCGGTGGGGTCCTCCTAATTGGGTTCTCAGCAGTTAGACTCCCAATGACTGGGCAGGTAGCAGCCACATACCACTCCAAGGCAGTATCCAGCAGTAGCAGCTGACTCCAAGGTTCTAGCCGTTAATTCAGATTCCTGGACAAGGCAGGATGTCCATTGGGACAGGTTCAGACTGTGCAGAGGATGTCCCTGTGGGACAGGCTCAGACTTGAGAAGACAGGATGACCATGTGAGGTTCAGACTGTGCAAACAGGACAGCCACTTGGGACAGGTTCGGAGTCACAGGTCCCAGCTAACTGTTCTGGTACCGCCGATACGGCCACAGGGTACGGATACTGTGGACACGGTTTCAGGATACAGATACCTCTGAAGTGGACACAGAACACAAGGATAACCTATACTGGCCAACAAGACACCGGATATGGGAATAAACTTTTATGGACTAGGGACGGGGACCTGGCAACATACAGTTGCATACACCAACTCATTTAATACTAAACTATAGTGGTAGCTAAGACACCTCTCTATTGGGGAGGGCAGCTTTTATACAAGATGCCTAAAAGCAATTGGCTGAGAGACACCTTGCAGATGAACATAATATGCTAAATGCTTCTCAGTAACAAGCTGAGGGCATTTAACAAAATGCATGCTGCCCCTTAAAGAGCAGGGGAGCCGCGCACAAGGCCACCCGCACAGAAAATAAAAGCAGCAAGTATGAAGCAGGAGCACGTCAAGGGTCGGCCCGAGGGCCATGGTAGTGAGTAAGCCGGCCTCTTTTCATGGAGGGAGAAGGGAACATCATGCAGAGGCGCTGGCAGCAGAGCTACATATGCTACTCTGGTTGGCTATTTTAACCATGTCTACCTTGGCATCACAGCAATGAGATATGGTGAAATATGAAATATCACCCACTGCATGGACAAAGAATACATTTAGAAGATTCTTCCAGCACAGTTTTTACTATCTCTCGTATGTAGAATACACATTAATACAGTATAAATGGTCACTAATGGACTTTGAAATGTTCCCATTGTCTTTATGATCAATATATTATGTTGCCTAGTAGTGAAAGTTGACAGACCTTCTTCTTCGAGGTGCATAATGTTATCACTGTTCTCAGTGAAGTGAAGTTTCCCCAGAGTTAAGTGTTTGTTTCATGGCAGAAAGAACTAACATCCTGCATGCAAGACCCACTTGAGAAATGATTGAGTAAAACTAGTAAGAGGTTGACATATCATATAGTACACAGCCCAATTTACAAGCAAGGTGAATGTATGCCACAAAGATATCAGTACAGCAAATATTGATTTTCTTGATTGATGGTAACCGTATGACATGCAGTCCACTCAAGCATCTGCCTGTTACCACAAGCCAACTCTTTTGTCCGCAAATAATACAAAGTAGAGCTCTGTTCTGTGGGAGGAGAGTTGCAAATATTTAAAGGTAATAAATTTCTCAGACAGAAAGGTAACTTCTTTCATTAAAAAAAACACAAAAGCCACTGGTGTTTGCTTTGAGTCCTAGCACACTCCTCGCACCTGTACTTTTCAATTGTGCATTTGCCAAATTTTTTGTGGTTTCACAGAAAGCCTTTTGTGTCTGTTTATAACTACAGTAGCAAAAGATTTTTTTTTCTTTTGTGCTTAAGTACTCCAAAATACAGCGTATGTGAACGCAGTGACACCTACAACAAAACACAAACCCATCTTTAAAATGTATTGGGAGCTCAGACTCAATTTAGGATGCAAGGTTGCAGGACAGAGAGAAAATGAAGATATCTTTATACATTAGAAATACCTTCATTAAAGAAAATGTGTCATCAAATATAACTTATTGTTTAAATCAAGCTTTTTGTATAATATGTATTTTTTTATATTTTAAATATTTTAAATGTTTTTTAAATATATTAAATATTAAGAACAATATTGCAATGTTAAAAACTTTTTTTTTTTAATTTAAACTGAGTACTTCTTCTAGTTGGTGCTGCTCCACTGATTCTGTTGGTTGATTTGGCTGATTCCATTGTCCAGTGGCTAGCACAGAGAGATAGATATTCCTATTTCATTCATGAATGGATAAAGTGGAAATAGCTTTTTAAAGATGACATCTCACTATGTGAAAAGAGGCCAATTTTTATCTTGTTTAATTCTCGCCCTCCCCTAATACATTTTCTGTTTTGTTTTTGTTTGTTTTTTTTTTTTAATCCACCATATGGTTCAATAAAATTGACTTTTTATGTCTTTACTAAGGGGGTTTTGCTCACAGGATTCTCTGGGGTGTGTCTTTACGCTGCTTTGCATGATTATCCTGAGAATACCACTCCCTTGCTAAAGACCAGAAAAATTGGCACTAAATAAAAAGGCCCATATCTCTGGAACCACATGGTGGATTTAAAAAAAAATGGAATTCTCATAGGAGCAGTGGAAATAAACGAGAAAAACTGACTTCTTTTGACCTGGTGACAGCTAATTTTTAAGGCCGGAGCTTAAAGGCACTGTATCCTACTTTACCATTGATGGCCTTACAGTAGGATAGGTCATCAATGTCTGATCAGTGGGGGTGCAACACCCTTGCATCCCTGCTGATCAGCTGTAGTTCATGTCGTTGATGGCTAGAACTGTTCATTTATGGAGCTTCACAGCTCCATCAACAGCACAGTGGTTGCGGCCGGGTACTACACTTCTGTCCCCTATTGATTTGAATAGGTGAATATGTAGTACCCGACCTTGGCCACTATTCCATCAACAGAGCTGGAGCTGTGCTGTTCAGCTCCGTAACTGACTAGTTCTTGCAGCTGCCGAAACCAAGAACAGCTGATCGATGGGGGTGCATGGTGTCACACCCCCACCAATCATACAAAGTAGCATTTGACCGCTGTCTCCTATACCCCAGTGGCTGCATTGAAAAATTCTAAAAAAAAATCCTATTTAGTAGAATATTTGCTAAAACAACATTCTTTTGGTTTTTTAAATAATGTAAAAAGATGGCACCTTCCCTTTAAGTGATGGCATTGATAAATCACAAGCACTGTTGCACAGACCTGGTGGTGAGGTCATGTGAGGGACAATCAGTTTTAAGCTTAAATCTGCAAAATTATGCATTCAAAAAGGTATGAACCCCGAAGAATACTGTGAGGCCTATTAGACCCGCTGGAGTGCCTTGTGGTCACAGCAGGATGCCAGTGAGTCACAGGGCAAAATAAAAGTAAGCGTGAACCTGGTCAAGCTATTTGGCCTGGGATTGTTCAGGAAAAAGCCAGTATGGGCTTTTATTTTGGAAACGGACTGCAGGAAGGAAGTGGGGCTGGTCCGTTTCCTCTTGGCTGGGTCGTACAGGTGGCCTAAGGCCACAGATTCTAGTTTAAAAATCCCTGCAGTAAAGGGTTTGGGTGTATCAGTATCAGAGTGGAGTTTGCAACAAGCAAAGCAGAAAGCTCTGCAAAAACTCAGATCTGTGTGAGAGTAACACAGAGCTAAGCAGAGCGAACTCCTGGAACCCTCAGCATACACAGCGGTGCAGTCACCCACAGCAACATGTCAGAGGTGGATCAGCATATTTAGGGACTGTTATCTGGAGGATAT
This sequence comes from Ranitomeya imitator, assembly GCF_032444005.1. NCBI lineage: Eukaryota > Metazoa > Chordata > Amphibia > Anura > Dendrobatidae > Ranitomeya > Ranitomeya imitator. Next base: position 198,081,069 of record NC_091285.1, on the reverse strand, counting down.
GGTTCCCGGCTGCGATCCAGAGGATATCGTTTACTATGTGGAGCTGTGAGTTGGACATTAATCCTGTGTTTTTGTGAGTTAGACATTTAATGCTGTGAAGTACATGGAGCGGCCGCTACGACCAAGGGGATACTCGGTATCGGGCCGGTTCTTAAAAGGATGTGTCATGGTCACAGTGACCCGGTCCGTGGCCCTGGGCACCCAATACAAGGGGTATGAATGGAGAATAAAGTTTATGAAAGTTATTTGTTTGTGACGCCAACTGTGGTATTCGGTCAGGGATGACCGACGCTGCTTAAAGGGGTCCTCTGGGGATGATGGTACTTGTTGTGAATTCTGCTCTTGGGTTCCCTCCAGTGGTGGTAGGTGGGAATGCAGTTGTCTCTGAGTCACAGTCCTGGCCAGGTGTATCTTGTAATTGCTGTTCTGACTGGGATATTTAAGCGTGCAGGATTCATTAGCCCTTGCCAGTTGCCAATGTTTCTTTGGAAGTATTGGATCTCAGCCTGGCCTCACCTGCTTAGCTGCCAATTTCAGCAAAGATAAGTGTTTTGTTTTTGTTTCTGTGGCACACTGTTGTGTGCTTGTTTCAGTTTATTCCTGTTCTGTTTGTAGGATTCACTGGAGTTGCAGATATACGCTCCTACATCTTTAGTTAGATGTAGGATGTTTTTTGTATATTCTGCTGTGGATTTTTTGAAGGGTTTTAATACTGACCGCACAGAACTCTGTCCTATCCTGTCCTATCTAGCTAGAGTGGCCTCCTGTGCTAAATCCTGTTTTTTCTGCCTGTGTATGTTTTTTCCTCTCCGACTCACCGCCAATATTTGTGGGGGGCTGTCTATCCTTTGGGGATTTTCTCTGAGGCAAGATAGTATTCCGATTTCCATCTTTAGGGGAATTTAGTCCTCCGGCTGTGACGAGGTGTCTAGGTGTGTTAGGTACACTCCATGGCTACTTCTAGTTGCGGTATTAAGTTCAGGTTTGCGGTCAGTATAGTGGCCACTTTCTCCAGTGAAAGTTCTCATGCAGCTCCAAGGTCACCGGATCATAACAGTACAACTGGCCAACAATGAGTTAATTGCATCTCAGAAGAAGGGAGGAAAGGTCTTGAGCCATTTTTTTTCCTTCAGTCTGTTTTGTCTTCTCCTCCCTCTTTATCTCTGGGTGGCTGAAGAGCCTTGTGCTAGCATGAATGTTCAGGAATTAGTTTCTCGTATAGACCAGCTTGCTGCTAGGGTACAGGGTATTTCTGATTACATTGTTCAGACTCCTGCTTTAGAACCGAAGATACCTACTCCTGATTTGTTTTTTGGTGACAGGTCCAAATGTTTGAGTTTTAAAAACAACTGTAAACTGTTTTTTGCATTGAAACCTCGATCCTCCGGTGATTCCATTCAACAAGTTAAAATCATCATTTCCCTGCTGCGTGGTGATCCACAGGATTGGGCATTTTCCCTGGAATCTGGGGATCCTGCTTTGCTTAATATAGACTCCTTCTTTCAGGCATTAGGATTACTGTATGATGAACCTAATTCGGTGGATCAAGCTGAGAAGACCTTGTTGGCCCTGTCTCAGGGTCAAGAGGCGGCAGAATTGTATTGTCAGAAATTCAGAAAATGGTCTGTGTTGACTAAATGGAATAATGAGGCTTTGGCAGCAATTTTCAGAAGGGGGCTTTCTGAATCCGTTAAAGATGTTATGGTGGGGTTTCCCACGCCTTCCGGTCTGAGTGATTCTATGTCTCTTGCCATTCAGATTGACCGACGCCTGCGGGAGCGCAGAACTGTGTGCGCTGTGGCGTTATCCTCAGAGCAAATTTCTGAGCCTATGCAATGTGATAGAATTCTGTCTAGAACGGAACAACAAGGTTTCAGACGTCTCAATAGGTTGTGTTATTATTGTGGCGACGCTTTCCATGTCATTTCTGTCTGCCCTAAGCGGACAAAGAGGATCGCCAGTTCATTTACCATCAGTACTGTACAACCTAAATTTCTGTTATCTGTGTCCTTGATCTGTTCATTGTCATCATTTTCTGTCATGGCGTTTGTGGATTCAGGCGCTGCCTTGAACTTAATGGACTTTGACTTTGCTAGGCATTGTGGTTTTCCCCTTCAGCCTTTGCAGAACCCTATTCCTTTAAGGGGCATTGATGCTACACCCTTGGCTAAAAATAAGCCCCAGTTTTGAACACAGGTGACAATGCGCATGGCGCCAGCCCATCAGGAAGATTGTCGATTTCTGGTGTTGCATAATTTGCATGATGCTATCGTGCTGGGTTTTCCCTGGTTACAGGTACATAATCCTGTTTTGGATTGGAAGTCCATGTCTGTGACTAGTTGGGGTTGTCAAGGGGTTCATAATGATGTTCCTCTGATGTCTATCGCCCCTTCTTCCTCTTCTGAAATTCCGGAGTTTTTGTCTGATTTTCAAGATGTATTCGATGAGCCCAAGTCCAGTTCCCTTCCACCACACAGGGACTGCGATTGTGCTATTGACTTGATTCCAGGCTGTAAGTTTCCTAAAGGCCGACTTTTCAACCTGTCTGTACCTGAACATGCCGCCATGCGGAGCTATATTAAGGAGTCTTTGGAGAAAGTGCATATTCGGCCATCTTCTTCACCGTTGGGTGCCAGGTTCTTTTTTGTTGCTAAAAAAGATGGTTCTTTAAGACCCTGTATTGATTATCGCCTCTTGAATAAGATCACGGTCAAGTTTCAATATCCTTTACCTTTGCTTTCCGATTTGTCTGCTAGGATTAAGGGAGCTAGTTGGTTTACTAAGATTGACCTTCGGGGGGCTTATAATCTTGTTCGTATTAAACAGGGTGATGAATGGAAAACTGTGTTTAATACGCACAAAGGCAATTATGAATACCTTGTGATGCCATTTGGACTCTCTAATGCTCCATCTGATTTTCAGTCCTTCATGCATGATATCTTCCGGGATTATCTTGATAAATTCTTGATTGTATATTTGGACGATATTTTGATTTTTTCTGATGATTGGGAGTCTCATGTGCAGCAGGTCAGGATGGTATTTCAGATCCTTCGTGACAATGCCTTGTTTGTGAAAGGGTCTAAGTGTCTTTTAGGAGTGCAGAAGGTTTCCTTTTTGGGCTTTATTTTTTCTCCCTCGTCTATAGAAATGGATCCGGTTAAGGTTCAGGCCATTCATGATTGGATTCAGCCCACATCCGTGAAGAGCCTTCAGAAATTTTTGGGTTTTGCTAATTTTTATCGCCGTTTCATTGCTAATTTTTCCAGCGTGGTTAAACCCTTGACTGATTTGACGAAGAAGGGCGCTGATGTGGCGAATTGGTCCCCTGCGGCTGTCTCTGCCTTTCAGGAACTTAAACGTCGTTTTACTTCTGCTCCAGTGTTGCGACAACCAGATGTTTCTCTTCTGTTTCAGGTTGAGGTTGACGCTTCTGAGATTGGGGCAGGGGATGTTTTGTCTCAGAGGGATCCTGTTGGTTCCTTAATTAAACCGTGTGCCTTCTTTTCCCGTAAGTTTTCGCCTGCTGAACGCAATTATGATGTCGGCAATCGGGAGTTGTTGGCTATGAAGTGGGCATTTGAGGAGTGGCGACATTGGCTTGAGGGAGCTAAGCACCGTATTGTGGTCTTGACCGATCATAAGAATTTGGTTTACCTCGAGTCTGCCAAACGGTTGAATCCTAGACAGGCTCGATGGTCCTTGTTTTTTTCTCGTTTTGATTTCGTGGTCTTGTACCTTCCGGGTTCTAAGAATATTAAGGCTGATGCCCTCTCTAGGAGTTTTTTGCCTGATTCTCCTGAGGTCTTAGAGCCGGTCGGTATTCTGAAAGAGGGGGTGGTCCTTTCTGCCATTTCCCCTGATTTACGACGGGTTCTTCAGGAATTTCAGGCTGACAAACCTGACCGCTGTCCTGTGGGGAGACTGTTTGTTCCTGACAGATGGACTAGTAGAGTGATTTCTGAGGTTCACTGTTCTGTGTTGGCTGGTCATCCTGGCATTTTTGGTACCAGAGATTTGGTTGGTAGGTCCTTTTGGTGGCCTTCATTGTCACGTGATGTGCTTTCTTTTGTGCAGTCCTGTGGGACTTGTGCGCGGGCCAAGCCTTGTTGCTCCCGTGCTAGTGGGTTGCTTTTCCCATTGCCGGTCCCTGAGAGGCCCTGAACGCATATTTCTATGGATTTTATTTCCGATCTTCTGGTTTCCCAGAGGATGTCGGTTATCTGGGTTGTTTGTGACTGATTCTCTAAGATGGTTCATTTGGTGCCTTTGCCTAAATTGCCTTCTTCTTCTGATTTGGTTCTGTTGTTTTTTCAGCATGTGGTCCGTTTGCATGGTATTCCAGAGAATATTGTGTCCGACAGAGGTTCCCAGTTTGTTTCTAGGTTTTGGCGGGCCTTTTGTGCCAAGCTGGGCATTGATTTGTCTTTTTCTTCTGCATTTCATCCTCAGACAAACGGCCAGACTGAGCGAACTAATCAGACTTTGGAGACTTATTTGAGATGCTTTGTGTCTGCTGATCAGGATGATTGGGTGGCTTTTTTGCCCTTGGCTGAGTTTGCCCTTAATAATCGGGCTAGTTCGGCTACTTTGGTTTCGCCTTTCTTTTGTAATTTTGGTTTTCATCCTCGTTTTTCTTCTGGGCAGGTTGAGCCTTCTGACTGTCCTGGTGTGGATTCTGTGGTTGACAGGTTGCAGCAGATTTGGGCTCATGTGGTGGACAATTTGGTGTTGTCTCAGGAGGAGGCTCAGCGTTTTGCTAACCGTCGGCAGTGCGTTGGTTCCCGGCTTCGGGTTGGCGAACTGGTCTGGTTGTCTTCCCGTCATGTTCCTATGAAGGTTTCTTCTCCTAAGTTTAAGCCTCGGTTTATTGGTCCTTATAGGATTTCTGAGATTATTAATCCGGTGTCTTTTCGACTGGCGCTTCCGGCCTCTTTTGCTATCCATAATGTCTTCCATAGATCTTTGTTGCGGAAATATGTGGAGCCCGTTGTTCCGTCTGTTGATCCTCCGGCCCCTGTGTTGGTTGATGGGGAGTTGTTGTTGAGAAGATTTTGGATTCCTGTTTTTCGAGGCGGAAGCTTCAGTACCTTGTCAAATGGAAGGGTTATGGCCAGGAGGATAATTCTTGGGTTTTTGCCTCTGATGTTCATGCTGCTGATTTGGTCCGTGCCTTTCATCTGGCTCATCCTGATCGTCCTGGAGGTCCTGGTGAGGGTTTGTTGACCCCTCCTCAAGGGGGGGGGGGGGTACTGTTGTGAATTCTGCTCTTGGGTTCCCTCCAGTGGTAGTAGGTGGGAATGCAGTTGTCTCTGAGTCACAGTCCTGGCCAGGTGTATCTGCTAATTGCTGTTCTGACTGGGATATTTAAGTGTGCAGGATTCATTAGCCCTTTCCAGTTGTCAATGTTTCTTTGGAAGTATTGGATCTCAGCCTGGCCTCACCTGCTTAGCTGCCAATTTCAGCAAAGATAAGTGTTTTGTTTTTGTTTCTGTGGCACACTGTTGTGTGCTTGTTTCAGTTTATTCCTGCTCTGTTTGTAGGATTCACTGGAGTTGCAGATATACGCTCCTACATCTTTAGTTAGATGTAGGATGTTTTTTGTATATTCTGCTGTGGATTTTTTGAAGGGTTTTAATACTGACCGCACAGAACTCTGTCCTATCCTGTCCTATCTAGCTAGAGTGGCCTCCTGTGCTAAATCCTGTTTTTTCTGCCTGTGTATGTTTTTTCCTCTTCGACTCACCGCCAATATTTGTGGGGGGCTGTCTATCCTTTGGGGATTTTCTCTGAGGCAAGATAGTATTCCGATTTCCATCTTTAGGGGAATTTAGTCCTCTGGCTGTGACGAGGTGTCTAGGTGTGTTAGGTACACTCCACGGCTACTTCTAGTTGCCATATTAACTTCAGGTTTGCGGTCAGTATAGTGGCCACTTTCTCCAGTGAAAGTTCTCATGCAGCTCCAAGGTCACCGGATCATAACAGGTACTGCAGCAGGGATGGTGTGACTTCCCACAGGTGAAGCTTAGTCCCCAGGGCTCCCAGTGTAGTGGGTACAAATGACAGACATTGAAGTGCCGGAAAGAATTAGAGGACACAAGGTTGCAGTCTCTTTACATTTTACTGGTAGTAGGCACCCACAGTCCAGGGTATGGATCACAGGTGATGGTTTGGCCCGCCAGCCTGGAAGCGATTCTGAGATCCCGCCAGCCAGGTTGGGTTGGAAGCCTTCCTTACTGCACTGTGTTGTAGTTCCTTGCTGCCTGATGCTTCCCACAAGGTCATCACTTTCTCTCTGTCCGTTTAAGCAGGACAGTAACCACATGGCAGGCAACTTGAGCCTTATTACAGGTGTCTCTAAGATGACTCTGGACTCTATGTGTTGCTGTGCCTTCAGGTGTAATGCGGGACAGGCGACTTGCAATCTCATGCCCACCAGTTTCCGCTGTGGGGCATACAGTTACCCCCACAACCTCGGTCTTCTGGCCACCGGTTTCATGCGCTTCAGCGTGGTGGAAGCTCAGTCGCAGCTCCCCTCCAGCTCTTCACTTCTCCTTTGCTCCTTCCTCCTTCACACTCTCTACAAACTGTTATGTTCCTCTCTTTTTCCTTTCCAGGAACTGCAGAACCACGGGTCTGCATGGCCCCAGCTTTCCTCACAGGAGCTGAAGATCCTCATGTCTGCACGGCCCCACTCTCTTTCTGACTCTTCTCTCCTCTGTCCCTGTGACAGACTCACTCACTCCTCCAGCCATAATTTATATATATATATGGGAGCCACCCACAAACTGGATCAGAGCTCCCCCTTCTGGCCTGGAGTCAGAACATGTTGCATGTATGTGCTACCTGTTAAAGGGATCTTTCCTCACTTCCAGGCATGGCATCACCTCCCCCTTTGAGGCTGGCAATACCACTGTAACAACCGGTCACCTGGGGTGTTATCCTCCCCCCATTAAATCCAGTACTCCCGGACTCGGAAAAGAAACAAAAACAATAATAGGTTAAAGACATATGCAAACATTTTAAAACATGCATTACAACAAGTTAAATAACTGTGCTTCCCTTTATGGGAGGTTATTTTGCTTTAAATGTTGCAGGAACATATTTTACACGAGTGCAGAACATTAGATTTAACTCTTTGTAATATCAAATATTTTTTTGCGCATATATTACTGTCTGACATAAAAAACACTATTCAACCCCCTTACGGGTAAACTTTTCTAGCAGACTAACACTTTCTTAAATAAAGTGCAACAAAGTCAACTCTTTCTAAACTGAGGAAGTGCATCATTTAAAGGTGAAAATATTCAAGTATTTCAACATGACATTAACAACGTCTCTTTTATTCAGCAAGTTGTGAGGTCTTTCTCACCAACAACAGCAGCATGGGGGACCCTTTCCAAACCCCCAATATAGGCCTTGGGCATGCTGCAAGGCATCACTGGTCTCTTCTCTGGACCACTTCTTCGGGTACACCACACGGGTTTTTGTTCTTGGGCACTTTAAGGCATTAACTTTAGTGCAAACCATAACAACAAACAGTATCTTCAGTGGTTACTTGTAAAACCAGTAGGAAGCACCTTAAGAAGTGCCAACTATGTACCCTAACAGTTTTGATCATGCATTGTTCATGATTCTGCAGTTCTGTCAACTTTCAGACTCTTAAACTTCAATAGTCATTTTAACTTTCAGAAACAATCAGCATAGCTCTCTTACTTTTTCCTCCAGGGCAGGTCCTAGGGTCCATGGCCTCCTGGCGAGGAAGTTCCTGCTTTGGGGTTACTTCTATTAGTTCATATAGGACTAGTTCCACCATCGGGGTAAAGGCAATTACCACCCCTTGCCGCAGTGGGCCTTGGTCAATGTGCTGGTTCTTACGGGCTTGGGCCTTAGCCTGTAGGTTCCTCTTCTCCCTCTCCTCCTGCTGGGCCCTCCTTTCTGATTCATATCTTGCTGCCTGCGATATTCCTCCCGCTTGATGACCGGGGTTTCTCCTTTAATTACCACCGGCTCAGCGTGCACCTCCTGAGGCCCACTCGTTGGCTTCAGTGGGGCTGGTATCTCGTCTAAGATGTCTGGTGTCCTTTCCCAGGATGCATTTCTGAACGCCCAGCCAGACCTAGGGGCTGTCGGGGTGGGAAGTGGGCCTACTAAAGTATCGTCATTCACTGGAGCAAGGTCAGTCTCTGGAGCGGGAGCAGTCATCGGAGCGGGGTCCGTCATCGGGGCAGGGTCGGTCACAGTACCTGCTGCTGGTGTCTCACCGGTGCCAGTCTCCTCCTCTGCTGCGGTTGATGTTGTTGGCGGCAATGCTGTTTGTCGCCTGGTCAGCTTCTCCAGGAAAGCCTCCTTTCATCCCGCTATCGCCGCCAGCTATGAATGCAGAAGCTAACGGGTCAGCTCCTCTACTTCCGCATCCAGGCGGTCCGGATACACTGGAGGCGACTAGTACAGGTCTTCCGAGTCTCAGCTAGGGGAGTCCACCTGCTCCACCCCACGCACCGGTACTTGCTCACCTTCCTCTGCCATCTTGCCGTCTGGGTCTCTACCTCATCACTGCCTTAGTGTGCTACCGCGGCACCACAATACTTACGGACAGAAATTTTGATGCATGGACAAAAATTTTATTTGCTCAAAAACACAGACCCTTTTAGTGAAAAGTAGTGTTACCAGTGATAATATGCTTCTGCCTAGGGTGTAGATGTAGTATACACAGTCCATATGAAGTAGAGATATCTGACACCATGAGCCTGCTCTATGGCTAATGTCATCATTATCAGGGCAAAATGGCAACTTTATTTTTTTGCATTCTTGCAAATCGAATCACAAATTGTTTGAATTCACCGGGATCAGAAAATTTGACTTGAAGTCGAATTGCAGAATATCAATCAGCTCATCTCTACTGTAATATAAATAGGAACCTGATAGCTGATGCATACATACATTCATGTAACCGACAGCATGTATCAGACACTGGCTGCTTGGCTTTAGCCACATATGTTTAACTCTGAAATGCTGTGTACAGGCAGGCACCCAGCTGCTTCTCCTCGTCCACTGACTTTGACTGACATTCCGGGGAAGGAAACACCTGTCCAACTAGACTCCTGTGACGCTCAATCCCCAGCGATGACTTCCCTTACACTCCCTTGGAGTCACCAGTCTCTCTCTATATGAGTGCACGCAGGAAGAGACCTGTAAGTCAGCAGTTGGGAAGAAGCTGCTGGGGACTAGTTTCTCATGCTGCTCGGTCTTTAACGGCTTTAAAATTATATTTTTCTCTGAAAAACCGCAGCCTTTCAGAGTCAGCCAGACATGCCTGAGATTATACAGCCAATGCCTGATAGATGTTGTCATGGATTGGGCACCATGGATCAGCGGTCTGGTTCCCTTTAAGCATTTAAAACTAACACATTTAATATCTGATTTATTATGAAAATTATGTATTTAATTTATGTGGTTTGATCTCTCATCCTTTAACATCTTGTATTATGTGCTGATAAATACACTCTGCGTGCAGCGACATTGAACAATGTACAAGATAGCAAGAGAACCAAATATGGCTTGTCTGGTTTACGCTGGATCTATTTTTCAGAACTGGCCTACTAAATGTATCTTGGAAACATAAAAAAAGTGAAGATTCAGATTTTTGTGGTGCAGCTTTCACTACTGCACAAAGCCCGGCACATTTGTAACAAAGTTAAACCTCTCAAACCACTGACCAGAGAAACCAGATTTTCCAATAATTCAGATTTGTGTTTCTGTTCTTTCTAATTAAGGGTAATATCGGAAAGCACAGACAGTGAGTAGCATTGTTTAAGGATCATGGTTTTAAACACGAAAATCTGATTATCGGCTCATGTCAGAAGCCAAGCGATAATACAGCTTAGCATTTGTTTGGGCTTTTTCTTTAGCCAAAAGATAATTACTGTTCGTTAGGCCTTACGTAAGTGTATCTGTGGTCCTGCGATGTCTGAATAGTAAGCGCTTACAATAGCTGAATGAGCATTGCTTATTTCCAATGGCCATTGCCTGTTCCAATGGGATAATTTCATTACCCAAGAAAATGGAACTACCCAGGTAAAAAGTTCATTCTCCAAGAAAAGCAACTTAGTCATGCTGAACGAACACTCCATTTTATGTTAAATTATTATAATTGATGTGCCTCTGATGCACGTCTAAATATATAATGTGACACAAAACATGCAATGCAAATCTATGCTAACTAGCAACAGAAATATGTAAACAGCCAGAAAAGGAGGAAATAATAATGTAACAGAAAAGCCATGAAAACGGTAGTAAATTGGCTGCAGACTGATTTAATTTGATTAAATCAAGATATTTTGTTAGTCCTGTTGCTGCCCTACAAATCTGCTTAATCAGTCCACAGATAGCTTATTTATGCCTGAACAAGAGATGCTATGGCTGAGGTCCAGCTTATCCCTGTGATTACAAAGATAAAGTATTTAGTTTATTCTGGTCAATTTCAGCTGCCTTGTGCCTATTGAATTGCTGATTGGTCTTTTATCAATTTATTATTGAAAAAAAATATTAGATTGTTTGAGATAAGTGCATCAAATAAAAAAATCTTATGTACATGGCATTGTGGTAAAGTTGGATGCACTCTTCATGTATTTTTTATTTCTAACAATTTGGCAATATTGTTTGCATTAATAAACAGTTGCTCTACTACCTCCTTCCTGCAATGCAAAATATATTTTTTGGGGAACACATACACGATGCATCAATGTGAATGTACAATAGTGCCATCAGAAGAGGTAGCAATGCCATCAGCAAAAAGTGTCACTTGAAAGATACAGCTAACACCCTGCTACAAAGGCTAAGATAAGAGAAAATTCTGATCTTGTCCAGTTAACCCAAGTAGTAATTCATAGCAACCACAGTATGTAAGTAGTTTGACACTAGAAATATGCTTAAAGGGGTTGTTCGATCTAAAATGACAAGTCTGTTATACTCTGTGTGACTGCAGACTTGCAAATCCCCCCAGTGCACGCATTGTGCGCTGCAAAGATTCACCAGTTTCTGAGCAGGGAATGGTGGTGATCTATACGTTATGCATACTCCCGGTCAGAACCTGACTAATGGGTGCGGCCTCATTCCATAGGTGCAGCCTCGCTCCATACATTTGTATAGAATGAGGCCGCATCCTGTCAAGTGATGTGGCCATCTAGTGGACGCGGCCATGCTCCATACAAGAGAGAGGCTGCACCCACTGGTCGGGTTCTGGCCAGAAGTATGCATAAGGCCGGGGTCACACTAGCGTAGAATATGGATGAGTGCTGGGCGAAATAACATCACATAGCACTCGAACCAGTGTTAATCTATCGGGCAGCTCACATCACCGTATTTTTTGTCAGGCGTCGACATGCATGTAAAATCACAAGTGTTCATTGTGTGTGCACTGGGTTGATTGATAAGTCTGCAGTCACACAGAGTGATTACAGACTTGTCATTTTATACCAGACAACCCCTTTAAGAGTTCGCTTAGTGCCAGGCAGCGGCTGTCAAGGCAAACAGGATCATGGGGTGCATTAAAAGAGGTCTGGATACACATGATGAGAGCATTATACTGCCTCTGTACAAATCCCTGGTTAGACCCCACATGGAGTACTGTGTACAATTTTGGGCACCTATAGTTGTGGTCTACCTATGATGTCTATTACAGGCCTCTCTCATCTTTCTTAATGGGCGAACTTGCACAATTAGTGGCTGACTAAATACTTTTTTTACCAACTGTACTCATCCATATACTATTACATAATCTGGGTTACATTACGGTGGTCTGTAAAACTCAAAAAAAGCATTAAAAAAATTATCTGGAATCAATTACTCATCCATAGGGTATTACTTGCTTTCTGTTACATTCCGGCTGTATATAAACATCAAAAGAGCGTTAAAAAATATCAGTATTCAATTACTCATCCATAGAGTATGACATTTATGTTGTATATAAGCCTCCAAAAAGCATTCAAAAAATTTTAGTATTCAATTACTCATCCATAGAATATTACATCCTCTTGGGTACAATTCTGTGGTATATAACCCCTCAAAAAAAGTGTTACTTTGTATTACTGTATCAACTTACTCATTCATAGAGTAATACGTCCTCTGGGGTATATTTCAGTGGTATGCAACCATCCAAAAAAGCGTTAAAAATGTTTCTGCATTCACTTACTCATCCATAGAGTATCACATGCCCTGGAGTACAATTCTGTGGTATTTAACCCTCCAAAAAAGCATTCAAAATTATTTTGTATTAAATTTCTCATGCATAGAGCATTACTTGCTCAGGGGTACATTTTGGTGCTAAATAGCACTCCAAAATAGAGTTCAAAATTTTTTCTGCATTCACTTACTGATCCAAATACTATTACTTGCTCTGGCAGACATTTTGGTGGTGTATAACCCTCCAAAAAAGCTTTCAAAACTTTTCCAGCCTTCAACTACTCATCCATAGAGTATTCCGTCATCTGTGGTTCATCATGGTGGCATGTAAAACTCAAAAAAATTGTTAAAAAATGTATCCGGATTCAATTACTCATCCATAGAGTACTACTTGCTTTCTGTTACATTTTGTTAGTATATAACCATTGAAAAAAGCATTCAAAAAATGTTCAGTATTCAATATTTGAATGATGCCCCTCAATTGTTGCCTTCTAGGGTGTATGGATGCCTGTATGACCCTCCTTACAATTTTTTCCTGGCTTTGCACTTTGTGAAAAACCTTTATGAATATAGAAATACTAGCACTACACTTTCTTCATTTTTTCATGAAGAACTACAGTTGATACCTTCACGGATGTATGGATAACCCTCTTTGCAATTATTGGCAGGCTTTGCACTGTGTGCAAAGCTTTTATGAGTACCACAGCTACCCTTTGTTCACAATATTTGAATATTTGAATGAGGCAAAACAGTTGGTGCCTTCAAGGGTGTATGGATGACACTGATTGTGAGGAATTGTACTTACTGCATAACCTCTATGCGTCTAGGAATACCACTACATGACAATTTGAACAGAAGGCTCTCCCTATGTCTAATACAGGGTGTATCCAAGTACCTCTGAGTCCCTAATTTTTGGCAATTTTTGCTTAACAAATTACACTGAAATTTCCATTTTTTAAATAAGAAAATATATTTTGGTTTACTTAAATTATACATTTTAAAAAAAATCTGTTTTAAATGTTTACAAGTCATTATACATGAAAAAAATGTTCTAAACAATTTTTTCCCCTGCAAACTGCAATTTCTTGTCGGCTTGGAATGTTTTATTGTCACTTCTTAAAGTGGAGTAAAAGTGTGACACCATTGTTCTCAACAGCGATCTGGGAGTCAGAGATGTTTCAGGGGTCTTTCTCATACTTTTCTCTTTCCATTTGTTATAATTCCTAGAGTGGATCCACTGGATCGCGGTGACGACCGTTCCCAGTCAAGCTGACCAGGAGGAGCCAACTATACAAGGATCATTAGGGGCAAGCCTAGGAAGGAGATACACCGCGATAGCTTGTGCCGGAGGGGCAGCTCGAGGACAACGAGGAGAATCAGGCTACTCAAGGAGGACCAGACAGGTGGAGCAGCAACAGAGAAAACCTGGGACTCGGGACACAGCAGGGTTCACACAGAGGGTACTGGACACTGGACGGAGCAGAGCACTGGAAGCGTAAGGGACAGAGCAGAGCACGCACACACTGGAAGCGTACAGGGACAGAGCAGAGCATGCACTGGAAGCGTACAGGGACAGAGCAGAGCACGCACGTATGCCCTGGAAGTGTACAGGGACTGAGCAGAGCACGCACGCACTGGAAGCATACAGGGACCTGACATACTGAAACCTAAGTGGACCTGGTGGGAGTACAGAAGGGCACAATAATAATCAAATGCTTCCTCTGGCAGGAAGTGACCTGAGATACCCCGAGGTCACTGCCCAGGCAGGACAGGGCTTCAGGGTCAGTTCCACCCGGCATCATAAAGAAGCCGGGTGTGCGTGCACGCGCGCGACCGAAACTTAAGCGGCCTAGCGCGCATGCACGGGGAACGGGATCCTTATATATCTTACTTCAAAAACATCTGTGCTAACAGGTGGCAGAGAAGAACCAACAGAAGAATGATGGCGGTTAAGGACCACAGGTTTTAGGAGAGACACATGGAAGGAGTTGGAGATACGGAGCGAGGCAGGCAACCTCAACTTGTTGGCTACGTCATTGATTCGAGCCAAGATCTCAAGGGGACCAATGTAGCAAAGACTCAATATATAGGAGGGAATCTTAAGACGGATATACTTGGACGAAAGCCAGACCTTATTGTCGGGTTGATAAGGAGGAGTATCCAAACGCCTTTTGTCAGCATGCTTTTTCATCCTAATGCAAGACCTCTCAAGTGCATTCTTGGTCTCCTCCCAAATCTTAGAGAATTCCAAAGACAAAGAGTTGGCAGCCGGCACACCCGAACCAGGAGAAACCAGAAGAGGCAGGTTGGGATGTTGTCCAGAGATGATGAAGAACGGGGACTTGGTAGAAGACTCACCAGAGTGATTGTTATAGGCAAATTCGGCCCAAGGGAGGAGGTCAACCCAACTGTCCTGGTGGTCATTAGAAAAATGTCGGCGATACGAGGTCAAGACCTGATTAATCCACTCCACCTGACCATTGGACTGGGGATGATAGGCTGAAGAGAAATCTAAAGTCACGCTCAAAAGTTTTCAGAGAGCTCTCCAAAACCGAAAAGTGAATTGGACACCCCTATCTGACACAATGTATTGCGGGAAACCATGGAATTTGAAGATGTGATGAATAAAATTTCTTGCCAACTTGGGAGCTGAGGGCAAACCAGGTAGTGGGACAAAGTGGGCGATCTTAGAAAACCAATTCACAACCACCAGGATAGTTGTGCAACCCATGGAGCAAGGAAGATCACTGACAAAGTCCATAGCAATATGCCACCAGAGAACTGAGGGCACAGGAAGAGGATGCAGGACCCCAGAGTGTACGTAGTTGTCTCGGAATCTTGTTTCAGGTGCAGGAAGGACAGGAAGCTGAAAATTCTTTGGCATCCTGGCGCAGGTTATCAAAGAGCTCAGGGATAAGCGGCAGTGGGTACTTGTTCTTGATTGGTAATTTCATTGAGCCCTCTATAGTCAATGCAAGGACGAAGTGAGTTGTCTTTCTTCTTGACAAAGAAGAATCCAGCACCAGTGGGAGAAGACTTTCGGATAAAGCCTTTGGCCAAATTCTCCTTAATATATTCCAACATTGCTTGCGATTCAACTGGAGAGAGCGGATAGATTCTATACCTGGAAGGCGTAGAGCCAGGAATGAGTTTAATTGGGCAATCATATGGCCAATGTAGGGGAAGACTCTCTGCCTCCCTCTTGCGCGAACGACCAATAAGCTACTGGTAATCCAGCCGAAGCGAAGATTGGATGAGAAATTTTGGCAGGGCAAACTGATAACAGGCATTGATCATTGCAGTGCTGACTAGGGTTGAGCGACTTTTACTTTTATAGGATCAGGTCGGGTTTCACGAAACCCGACTTTTTCAAAAGTCGGGTCGAGTGAAATCGGCCGATCCTATAAAAAAGTCGGGGTCGGGGTCGGCCGAAACACGAAACCCAATGCAGTGCATTGGGTTTCCAATGGTTCCCAGGGTCTGAAGGAGAAGAAACTCTCCTTCAGGCCCTGGGATCCATATTTAAGTGTAAAATAAAGAATTAAGTCCGAGGGTGAGTATATTCCTATTAGGTATATACTCACCCTCGGACGCGCCCTGCTTCTTTCCGGCAGCCTTCCTTCCTAAGAATCAGCGCTTGAAGGACCTTCGGTGACGTCGCGGCTTGTGATTGGTCGCACGGGCGGTCACATGGGCGGTCGCGCGACCAATCACAAGCCGCGACGTCATCTAAGGCCCTTCACGCGCTGATTCTAAGGAATGAAGGCTGCCGGTTAGTACCAGGGCGCGTCCGAGGGTGAGTATAGCAATATTTTTTATTTTAATTCTTTATTTTACACTTAAATATGGATTCCGATACCGATTTCCGATATTGCAAACATATCGGAACTCGGGATCGGAATTCTGATACCAGATTCAGAAGATCGCCGACCTCATGGCCGACCCCACACAGGGGTCGGGTCGGGTTTCATGAAACCCGACTTTGCCAAAAGTCGGCGACTTCTGAAAATGGCCGACCCGTTTCGCTCAACCCTAGTGCTGACCACAATGAAGAATGCTCCCCGAGCGCCAGTCCAGGATAGATTCATACGCCCTCAGCCAAGGTAGCCCAAGAAGAATTGCATGGAATAAATGTGGTAAGATGTAGAATGCTATTCTCTCGCGATGCAGAGCCCCCATCTGCAACTCCACCTCTTCCGTAACCTTCATGATGGTCTCTTGTAAAGGCCTTCCATCCACAGAAGAAATCAGACGCGGCTCCTTTAGGATCCGGACCGGAATCTGGTGCTTCCTGACCTCCTCTAGATTAATGAAGTTGCCTGCCACGCCTGAATCCAAATACGCCAACACAGAGTAGCGACAATTCACAGAAGTTATCTGGACAGACATACTTAAAGTTAGAGAGGAGTCGCACACACCCATGGTGGCCTCTCCTACCTGACCTAGGTGAAGGAGTTCCCGGCTGATTGGGCAGGAACGGAGTAAATGCGAAGCACTACCACAATAAAAACAAAGTCCTTGTGCACCCCTCTCTTTCCGACGCTGATCCGCCATCTTGACCTGATCCACCTGCATAGGTTCAGGCGTGGGAATGGATGAGGATGCCACAGATCGCAGGCTGAGAGATCTATTAATGGAGGAAATCGGACGATGGTACCTCCTCTCCCGAACGGACTCCCAGGAGCGCTCCTGGAAGCATAGATCAATACGTGTGTCCAGAGAGATCAATTCCTCTAGGGAGGTTGAAATATCCTGACCCACCAATTCATCCTTAATTCGTCCTGACAACCCACGTCTGAATGCTCCCACCAGTGCCTCGTTATTCCACCCCAACTCCGAGGACAAAGTACAAAAACTAATAGCATATTGGCCATCTGTAAGGGAGCCTTGATGGAGATTAAAGAGAGCCCCAATGGTTGAGGCTACACGACCAGGCTCGTCGAACACTTTGCGAAAGGTCTCTCAAAAAGGTAGACAATTGAGAGGTTATGGGATCATCACGTTCCCACAAAGGATTTACCCAGGCCAGAACCTGCCCTCAAAATAAGAAAAAAACAACGCCACTTTTGCCCAATCGGTGGGGTATTTGTTATGGACCTGGTGGTTAGGAGCACCCGGAACGACCTGATGGTTAAACTCACACAGGACAAGCTCTGGGAAGTGGGAGCTCTGCAGACCGCAACCCCTAATCCTATCACACAACTAGAAATAGCCGTGGAGCGTACCTAACACGACCTAGACGCCTCTTCACAGCCTAAGAGCTAACTAGCCCTAAAGATAGAAAATAAAGCCTACCTTGCCTCAGAGAAATTCCCCAAAGGAAAAGGCAGCCCCCACATATATTGACTGTGTGTTAAGATGAAAGTCACAAACACAGAAATGAAACAGGTTTTAGCAAAGGGAGGCCAGACTTACTAAACAGACTGAGGATAGGAAAGGTATCTTTGCGGTCAGCACAAAACCCTACAAAAAGACCACGCAGAGTGTGCAAAAAGACCTCCGCACTGACTCACGGTGCGGAGGTGCCACTCTGCATCCCAGAGCTTCCAGCTAGCAGGGCAAGATCATGATAGCCAGCTGGACAAGGAAACAATGAACAAATAAATAACTAGCAGGGACTTAGCTTCTGCTGGAGTAGACAGGTCACCAGAAAGATCCAAGAGCGAACTGAACCAGTACAAGAACATTGACAGCTGGCATGGAGTAACGATCTGAGTGGAGTTAAATAGAACAGCCAGCCAAAGAATAAACTACGTCACCTGTGGAAGGAACCTCAGAAGCAGCAGCTCCACTCACAGCCACCAGAGGGAGTCCATGGACAGAACTCGCCGAAGTACCATTCATGACCAAAGGAGGGAGTTCGATAACAGAATTCACAACAGTACCCCCCCCCTTGAGGAGGGGTCACTGAACCCTCACCAGAGCCCCCTGGCCGTTCAGGACGAGCCAAATGAAAGGCACGAACTAGATCGGCAGCATGAACATCAGAGGCAAAAACCCAGGAATTATCTTCCTGACCATAACCCTTCCACTTGACCAGGTACTGGAGTTTCCGTCTCGAAATACGAGAATCCAAAATCTTCTCCACCACATACTCCAACTCCCCCTCGACCAACACCGGGGCAGGAGGCTCAACGGAGGGAACCATAGGCGCCACGTATCTCCGCAATAACGACCTATGGAACACATTATGGATGGCAAAAGAAGCTGGAAGGGCCAAACGAAATGACACAGGATTGAGAACTTCAGAAATCTTATACAAACCAATGAAACGAGGCTTAAACTTAGGAGAGGAAACCTTCATAGGAACATGACGAGATGACAACCAAGCCAAATCCCCAACACGAAGTCGGGGACCAACACAGCGCCGGCGGTTAGCGAAACGTTGAGCCTTCTCCTGGGACAATGTCAAATTGTCCACCACATGAGTCTAAATCTGCTGCAACCTGTCCACCACCGTATCCACACCAGGACAGTCCGAAGGCTCAACCTGCCCTGAAGAGAAATGAGGATGGAAACCAGAATTACAGAAAAAAGGCGAAACCAAAGTAGCCGAGCTGGCCCGATTATTAAGGGCGAACTCAGCCAAAGGCAAGAAGGACACCCAATCATCCTGATCAGCAGAAACAAAGCATCTCAGATATGTTTCCAAAGTCTAATTAGTTTGTTCGGTTTGGCCATTTGTCTGAGGATGGAAAGCCGAAGAAAAAGACAAATCAAAGCCCATCTTAGCACAAAAGGACCGCCAAAACCTCGAAACAAACTGAGAACCTCTGTCCGAGACGATGTTCTCCGGAATGCCATGCAAACGAACCACATGCTGGAAAAACAATGGAACCAAATCAGAGGAGGAAGGCAATTTAGACAAGGGTACCAAATGGACCATCTTAGAGAAGCGATCACAAACCACCCAAATGACCGACATCCTTTGAGAGACAGGGAGATCTGAAATAAAATCCATGGAAATATGCGTCCAGGGCCTCTTTGGGACCGGCAAGGGCAAAAGCAACCCACTGGCACGAGAACAGCAGGGCTTAGCCCGAGCACAAGTCCCACAGGACTGCACAAAAGAACGCACATCCCGTGACAAAGAAGGCCACCAAAAGGATCTAGCCACCAAATCTCTGGTACCAAAGATTCCAGGATGATCCGCCAACACCGAACAATGAACCTCAGAGATAACTCTACTAGTCCATCTATCAGGGACAAACAGTTTCTCCGCTGGACAACGGTCAGGTCTATCAGCCTGAAACTTCTGCAGCACGCGCCGCAAATCAGGTGAGATGGCAGACAAAATTACCCCCTCTTTGAGAATACCCGCCGGCTCAGGAACACCCGGAGAGTCAGGCACAAAACTCCTTGACAGGGCATCAGCCTTCACATTCTTAGAGCCCGGAAGATACGAAACCACAAGTTCAAAACGGGAGAAAAACAGCGACCATCGAGCCTGTCTAGGATTCAACCGCTTGGCAGACTCAAGATAAGTCAAATTCTTGTGATCCGTCAAGACCACCACGCAATGCTTGGCTCCCTCAAGCCAATGTCGCCACTCCTCGAATGCCCACTTCATGGCCAACAACTCTCGATTGCCAACATCATAATTTCACTCAGCAGGCGAAAACTTCCTGGAAAATAAGGCGCATGGTTTCATCACCGAGCAATCAGAACTTCTTTGCGACAAAACAGCCCCTGCTCCAATCTCAGAAGCATCAATCTCGACCTGAAACGGGAGCGAAACATCTGGCTGGCACAACACAGGGGTAGAAGAAAAACAACGCTTCAACTCCTGAAAAGCCTCTACAGCCGCAGAGGACCAATTGACCACATCAGCACCTTTCTTGGTCAAATCAGTCAACGGTTTAGCAACACTAGAAAAATTAGCGATGAAGCAACGGTAAAAATTAGCAAAGCCCAGGAACTTCTGCAGACTCTTCACAGATGTCGGCTGAGTCCAATCATAAATGGCCTGAACTTTAACAGGGTCCATCTCGAAAGTAGAAGGGGAAAAAATGAAACCCAAAAATGAAACCTTCTGAACCCCAAAGAGACATTTCGACCCCTCCAAAAACAAGGAATTTGCACGAAGGACCTGGAACACCATTCTGACCTGCTTCACATGAGACTCCCAATCATCCGAAAAGACCAAAATATCATCCAAATATACAATCATGAATCTATCCAGGTACTCTCGGAAGATGTCATGCATAAAGGACTGAAACACAGATGGAGCATTAGAAAGCCCGAATGGCATAACCAGGTACTCAAAATGGCCCTCGGACGTATTAAATGCTGTTTTCCATTCATCACCCTGTTTAATTCGCACAAGATTATACGCCCCTCGAAGATCTATCTTGGTGAACCAACTAGCCCCCTTAATCCGAGCAAACAAATCAGACAGCAGCGGCAAAGGGTACTGAAATTTGACTGTGATCTTATTAAGAAGGCGGTAATCAATACAAGGTCTCAAAGGGCCATCCTTCTTGGCCACAAAAAAGAACCCTGCTCCCAACGGTGATGACGACGGGCGAATATGACCTTTCTCCAAGGATTCCTTTATATAACTCCGCATAGCGGCGTGCTCTGGCACAGATAAATTAAACAGTCGGCCCTTAGGAAGCTTACTACCAGGAATCAAATTAATAGCACAATCGCAATCCCTATGAGGAGCTAAGGCACCGGATTTGGGCTCTTCAAATACATCCCGGTAATCTGACAAAAACTCAGGGACTTCAGAAGGAGTGGAAGGCAAAATTGACAGCAATAGAACATCACCATGTACCCCCTGACAACCCCAGCCGGACACAGACATAGATCTCCAATCCAATACTGGATTATGGACCTGTAGCCATGGCAACCCCAAAACGACCACATCATGCAGATTATGCAACACCAAAAAGCGAATATCCTCCTGATGTGCAGGAGCCATGCACATGGTCAATTGAGTCCAGTACTGAGGCTTATTCTTGGCCAAAGGCGTAGCATCAATTCCTCTCAATGGAATAGGATACTGCAAGGGCTCCAAGAAAAAACCACAGCGCCTGGCAAACTCCAAGTCCATCAAATTCAGGGCAGCGCCTGAATCCACAAATGCCATAACAGAATAGGACGACAGAGAGCAAATCAGAGTAACGGACAAAAGAAATTTAGACTGTACCGTACTAATGGTGGCAGACCTAGCGAACCGCTTAGTGCGCTTAGGACAAACGGAGATAGCATGAGTGGAATCACCACAGTAAAAACACAGCCCATTCCTACGTCTGTGTTCTTGCCGTTCAGCTCTAGTCAAAGTCCTATCACACTGCATAGGCTCAGGCCTATGCTCAGAGAATACCGCCAAATGGTGCACAGCTTTGCGCTCACGCAAGCGCCGATTGATCTGAATGGCCAAGGACATAGACTCATTCAGACCAGCAGGCGTGGGAAATCCCACCATGACATCCTTAATGGCTTCAGAAAGACCCTTTCTGAAAATTGCCGCCAGGGCACACTCATTCCACTGAGTAAGCACAGACCACTTTCTAAACTTCTGACAGTACAACTCCGCTTCATCCTGACCCTGACACAAAGCCAGCAAGATTTTCTCTGCCTGATCCACTGAATTTGGTTCATCATAAAGCAATCCAAACGCCAGAAAAAACGCATCTACATCACGCAATGCAGGATCTCCTGGCGCAAGGGAAAATGCCCAATCTTGAGGGTCACCACGCAACAAAGAAATAATGATTTTTACTTGTTGAACGGGGTCACCAGAGGAGCGGGGTTTCAAAGCTAGAAACAGTTTACAATTATTTTTGAAATTCAGGAACTTAGATCTATCCCCAGAAAACAAATCAGGAATTGGAATTCTAGGCTCTAACATCGGATTCTGAACCACAAAATCTTGAATGTTTTGTACCCTTGCAGTGAGATGATCCACACAAGAGGACAGACCTTGAATGTCCATATCTACACCTGTGTCCTGAACCACCCAGAGGTTTAGGGGAAAAGAAAGACAAAAAACACTGCAGAGAAAATAAAATGGTCTCAGAACTTCTCTTATCCCTCTATTGAGATGCATTAATACTTTGGGCCAGCTGCACTGTTATGGACCTGGTGGTTAGGAGCACCCGGAACGACCTGATGGTTAAACTCACACAGGACAAGCTCTGGGAAGTGGGAGCTCTGCAGACCGCAACCCCTAATCCTATCACACAACTAGAAATAGCCGTGGAGCGTACCTAACACGACCTAGACGCCTCTTCACAGCCTAAGAGCTAACTAGCCCTAAAGATAGAAAATAAAGCCTACCTTGCCTCAGAGAAATTCCCCAAAGGAAAAGGCAGCCCCCCACATATATTGACTGTGAGTTAAGATGAAAGTCACAAACACAGAAATGAAACAGGTTTTAGCAAAGGGAGGCCAGACTTACTAAACAGACTGAGGATAGGAAAGGTATCTTTGCGGTCAGCACAAAACCCTACAAAAAGACCACGCAGAGTGTGCAAAAAGACCTCCGCACTGACTCACGGTGCGGAGGTGCCACTCTGCATCCCAGAGCTTCCAGCTAGCAGGGCAAGATCATGATAGCCAGCTGGACAAGGAAACAATGAACAAATAAATAATTAGCAGGGACTTAGCTTCTGCTGGAGTAGACAGGTCACCAGAAAGATCCAAGAGCGAACTGAACCAGTACAAGAACATTGACAGCTGGCATGGAGTAACGATCTGAGTGGAGTTAAATAGAACAGCCAGCCAAAGAATAAACTACGTCACCTGTGGAAGGAACCTCAGAAGCAGCAGCTCCACTCACAGCCACCAGAGGGAGTCCATGGACAGAACTCGCCGAAGTACCATTCATGACCACAGGAGGGAGTTCGATAACAGAATTCACAACAGTACCCCCCCCCCTTGAGGAGGGGTCACCGAACCCTCACCAGAGCCCCCTGGCCGTTCAGGACGAGCCAAATGAAAGGCACAAACTAGATCGGCAGCATGAACATCAGAGGCAAAAACCCAGGAATTATCTTCCTGACCATAACCCTTCCACTTGACCAGGTACTGGAGTTTCCGTCTCGAAATACGAGAATCCAAAATCTTCTCCACCACATACTCCAACTCCCCCTCGACCAACACCGGGGCAGGAGGATCAACGGAGGGAACCATAGGCGCCACGTATCTCCGCAATAACGACCTATGGAACACATTATGGATGGCAAAAGAAGCTGGAAGGGCCAAACGAAATGACACAGGATTGAGAACTTCAAAAATCTTATACAAACCAATGAAACGAGGCTTAAACTTAGGAGAGGAAACCTTCATAGGAACATGACGAGATGACAACCAAACCAAATCCCCAACACGAAGTCGGGGACCAACACAGCGCCGGCGGTTAGCGAAACGTTGAGCCTTCTCCTGGGACAATGTCAAATTGTCCACCACATGAGTCTAAATCTGCTGCAACCTGTCCACCACCGTATCCACACCAGGACAGTCCGAAGGCTCAACCTGCCCTGAAGAGAAATGAGGATGGAAACCAGAATTACAGAAAAAAGGCGAAACCAAAGTAGCCGAGCTGGCCCGATTATTAAGGGCGAACTCAGCCAAAGGCAAGAAGGACACCCAATCATCCTGATCAGCAGAAACAAAGCATCTCAGATATGTTTCCAAAGTCTAATTAGTTTGTTCGGTTTGGCCATTTGTCTGAGGATGGAAAGCCGAAGAAAAAGACAAATCAAAGCCCATCTTAGCACAAAAGGACCGCCAAAATCTCGAAACAAACTGAGAACCTCTGTCCGAGACGATGTTCTCCGGAATGCCATGCAAACGAACCACATGCTGGAAAAACAATGGAACCAAATCAGAGGAGGAAGGCAATTTAGACAAGGGTACCAAATGGACCATCTTAGAGAAGCGATCACAAACCACCCAAATGACCGACATCCTTTGAGAGACAGGGAGATCTGAAATAAAATCCATGGAAATATGCGTCCAGGGCCTCTTTGGGACCGGCAAGGGCAAAAGCAACCCACTGGCACGAGAACAGCAGGGCTTAGCCCGAGCACAAGTCCCACAGGACTGCACAAAAGAACGCACATCCCGTGACAAAGAAGGCCACCAAAAGGATCTAGCCACCAAATCTCTGGTACCAAAGATTCCAGGATGACCCGCCAACACCGAACAATGAACCTCAGAGATAACTCTACTAGTCCATCTATCAGGGACAGTTTCTCCGCTGGACAACGGTCAGGTCTATCAGCCTGAAACTTCTGCAGCACGCGCCCCAAATCAGGTGAGATGGCAGACAAAATTACCCCCTCTTTGAGAATACCTGCCGGCTCAGGAACACCCGGAGAGTCAGGCACAAAACTCCTTGACAGGGCATCAGCCTTCACATTCTTAGAGCCCGGAAGATACGAAACCACAAGTTTAAAACGGGAGAAAAACAGCGACCATCGAGCCTGTCTAGGATTCAACCGCTTGGCAGACTCGAGATAAGTCAAATTCTTGTGATCCGTCAAGACCACCACGCGATGCTTGGCTCCCTCAAGCCAATGTCGCCACTCCTCGAATGCCCACTTCATGGCCAACAACTCTCGATTGCCAACATCATAATTGCGCTCAGCAGGCGAGAATTTTCTAGAAAAGAAGGCACATGGTTTCATCACCGAGCCATCAGAACTTCTTTGCGACAAAACAGCCCCTGCTCCAATCTCAGAAGCATCAATCTCGACCTGAAACGGGAGCGAAACATCTGGCTGGCACAACACAGGGGTAGAAGAAAAACAACGCTTCAACTCCTGAAAAGCCTCTACAGCCGCAGAGGACCAATTGACCACATCAGCACCTTTCTTGGTCAAATCAGTCAACGGTTTAGCAACACTAGAAAAATTAGCGATGAAGCAACGGTAAAAATTAGCAAAGCCCAGGAACTTCTGCAGGCTCTTCACAGATGTCGGCTGAGTCCAATCATAAATGGCCTGAACTTTAACAGGGTCCATCTCGAAAGTAGAAGGGGAAAAAATGAAACCCAAAAATGAAACCTTCTGAACCCCAAAGAGACATTTCGACCCCTCCAAAAACAAGGAATTTGCACGAAGGACCTGGAACACCATTCTGACCTGCTTCACATGAGACTCCCAATCATCCGAAAAGACCAAAATATCATCCAAATATACAATCATGAATCTATCCAGGTACTCTCGGAAGATGTCATGCATAAAGGACTGAAACACAGATGGAGCATTAGAAAGCCCGAATGGCATAACCAGGTACTCAAAATGGCCCTCGGGCGTATTAAATGCTGTTTTCCATTCATCACCCTGTTTAATTCGCACAAGATTATACGCCCCTCGAAGATCTATCTTGGTGAACCAACTAGCCCCCTTAATCCGAGCAAACAAATCAGACAGCAGCGGCAAAGGGTACTGAAATTTGACTGTGATCTTATTAAGAAGGCGGTAATCAATACAAGGTCTCAAAGGGCCATCCTTCTTGGCCACAAAAAAGAACCCTGCTCCCAACGGTGATGACGACGGGCGAATATGACCTTTCTCCAAGGATTCCTTTATATAACTCCGCATAGCGGCGTGCTCTGGCACAGATAAATTAAACAGTCGGCCCTTAGGAAACTTACTACCAGGAATCAAATTAATAGCACAATCGCAATCCCTATGAGGAGCTAAGGCACCGGATTTGGGCTCTTCAAATACATCCCGGTAATCTGACAAAAACTCAGGGACTTCAGAAGGAGTGGAAGGCAAAATTGACAGCAATAGAACATCACCATGTACCCCCTGACAACCCCAGCCGGACACAGACATAGATCTCCAATCCAATACTGGATTATGGACCTGTAGCCATGGCAACCCCAAAACGACCACATCATGCAGATTATGCAACACCAAAAAGCGAATATCCTCCTGATGTGCAGGAGCCATGCACATGGTCAATTGAGTCCAGTACTGAGGCTTATTCTTGGCCAAAGGTGTAGCATCAATTCCTCTCAATGGAATAGGATACTGCAAGGGCTCCAAGAAAAAACCACAGCGCCTGGCAAACTCCAAGTCCATCAAATTCAGGGCAGCGCCTGAATCCACAAATGCCATAACAGAATAGGACGACAGAGAGCAAATCAGAGTAACGGACAAAAGAAATTTAGACTGTACCGTACTAATGGTGGCAGACCTAGCGAACCGCTTAGTGCGCTTAGGACAATCGGAGATAGCATGAGTGGAATCACCACAGTAAAAACACAGCCCATTCCGACGTCTGTGTTCTTGCCGTTCAGCTCTAGTCAAAGTCCTATCACACTGCATAGGCTCAGGCCTATGCTCAGAGAATACCGCCAAATGGTGCACAGCTTTGCGCTCACGCAAGCGCCGATTGATCTGAATGGCCAAGGACATAGACTCATTCAGACCAGCAGGCGTGGGAAATCCCACCATGACATCCTTAAGGGCTTCAGAAAGACCCTTTCTGAAAATTGCCGCCAGGGCACACTCATTCCACTGAGTAAGCACAGACCACTTTCTAAACTTCTGACAGTACAACTCCGCTTCATCCTGACCCTGACACAAAGCCAGCAAGATTTTCTCTGCCTGATCCACTGAATTTGGTTCATCATAAAGCAATCCAAACGCCAGAAAAAACGCATCTACATCACGCAATGCAGGATCTCCTGGCGCAAGGGAAAATGCCCAATCTTGAGGGTCACCACGCAACAAAGAAATAATGATTTTTACTTGTTGAACGGGGTCACCAGAGGAGCGGGGTTTCAAAGCTAGAAACAGTTTACAATTATTTTTGAAATTCAGGAACTTAGATCTATCCCCAGAAAACAAATCAGGAATTGGAATTCTAGGCTCTAACATCGGATTCTGAACCACAAAATCTTGAATGTTTTGTACCCTTGCAGTGAGATGATCCACACAAGAGGACATACCTTGAATGTCCATATCTACACCTGTGTCCTGAACCACTCAGAGGTTTAGGGGAAAAGAAAGACAAAAAACACTGCAGAGAAAAAAAATGGTCTCAGAACTTCTCTTATCCCTCTATTGAGATGCATTAATACTTTGGGCCAGCTGTACTGTTATGGACCTGGTGGTTAGGAGCACCCGGAACGACCTGATGGTTAAACTCACACAGGACAAGCTCTGGGAAGTGGGAGCTCTGCAGACCGCAACCCCTAATCCTATCACACAACTAGAAATAGCTGTGGAGCGTACCTAACACGACCTAGACGCCTCTTCACAGCCTAAGAGCTAACTAGCCCTAAAGATAGAAAATAAAGCCTACCTTGCCTCAGAGAAATTCCCCAAAGGAAAAGGCAGCCCCCCACATATATTGACTGTGAGTTAAGATGAAAGTCACAAACACAGAAATGAAACAGGTTTTAGCAAAGGGAGGCCAGACTTACTAAACAGACTGAGGATAGGAAAGGTATCTTTGCAGTCAGCACAAAACCCTACAAAAAGACCACGCAGAGTGTGCAAAAAGACCTCTGCACCGACTCACGGTGCGGAGGTGCCACTCTGCATCCCAGAGCTTCCAGCTAGCAGGGCAAGATCATGATAGCCAGCTGGACAAGGAAACAATGAACAAATAAATAACTAGCAGGGACTTAGCTTCTGCTGGAGTAGACAGGTCACCAGAAAGATCCAAGAGCGAACTGAACCAGTACAAGAACATTGACAGCTGGCATGGAGTAACGATCTGAGTGGAGTTAAATAGAACAGCCAGCCAAAGAATAAACTACGTCACCTGTGGAAGGAACTTCAGAAGCAGCAGCTCCACTCACAGCCACCAGAGGGAGTCCATGGACAGAACTCGCCGAAGTACCATTCATGACCACAGGAGGGAGTTCGATAACAGAATTCACAACAGGTATTGATGCAGCAATAATTCAAAATGTAGGCGGCATTGATTAAAAAAACTCCCCAAACAGCTTGGGGTCACCATTATACCGAGGTGGTTTACCAAGATGGAGTGGAGGGTGCGGAGAGGGATCAGGGTTACGAGACTGAGCTTGGGCAGAGGCTGAGGCAGCAGACTGAAGAGAGATCAGATGGTCATCCACTGAAGCCGTATAGTTTAATATGTGAGTCTGGGTGTCACACTGCTGAACAAGCTCCTGTTGGAGACTGGCGAGCTGGGAAGCACTCCCAGGGTCAGAGACCTGTAAAGCAGACAACCGACATTCCATGGACTTCATGAACGACATAATACGTGTCTGATTCTCCCGCAAGGACACTAACTCCTTCTGAGTGGCAGCCGAGGCACCAGAGGGGTCCATGGCCTGATTATTCAGTTATGATTCCTGGAGTGGATCCACTGAATCGCGGTGATGACCGTTCCCAGGCGAGCTGACCAGGTGGAACTGACCCCTATACAGGGACTGTTAGGGGCAAGCCTAGGAGGGAGATACACCACGATAACTTGTGCCAGATGGGTGGATCGAGAACAACGAGGGATATCAGGGTACTCACCGATGACCAGATGGGTGGAGCAGCCATAGAGAAAACCCGGGAATCAGGACATGGCAGAGTTCACACAGAGGGTATCGGATGCTGGACGGAGCAGAGCACGCACTAGAATTGTACAGGGACAGATCAGAGCGCGCACACACTGGAAGCATACAGGGACAGAGTAAAGCACGCATGGGAAGCATACAGGGACTGAGCAGAGCACTCACTGGAAGCGTACAGGGATCTGAAGTACTGAAACCTAAGTGGACCTGGTGGGAGCACGGAAGGGCACAACAATAATCAGGCATTAACTCTAGCAGGAAGTGACCTGATATATCCAGAGGCCGCTGCCCAGGCAGCACAGTGCTTCCGGGTCAGTACAACCCGGCATCATGAAGAAGCCAGGAGTGCGCGCGACTGCGACCTAAGCGGCCTAGCGCGCATGCCCGGGGAACGGGGTCGCGGCCGAGAACCCGGAAGAAGAGGAGGAGGAATGCGGCTAGAGACCCGGTGAGACTAGGTGAGTATCACAGTGTGCCGTAATACCATTCAGAACTTTTCCCATTCATTTCAACATTTTCACTGCCCCCCAGACCTCTTTGTAGGGTCTGCCAGAAAAATGCTCATATTTCCTTTTGACTCCCATTATACTCGTTACTTGAAACGAGCACATAAGCATTAGAAATTGATTAGTTCAAGTAACAAGCATCCGAGCATTTTGGTGCTCACTCATCTTTATTTATTAATAATAATTTAAAAAGCAGATTGTTCCATTCCATATCGGTACAAAGTATAGACAGAGGTAGGCACCTGAGTACAATAAAGCATTAAGAAAGAAAAAAATCTTATTGTTTAAACTGCACCGATTATCCTTTGCACTAGACAGCACTAACAATGCTGGCCGCTTATCCGGATTCCCTAAGACTAGGTTCAGATTGCGTTAGTGCAATCCGTTTAGCGCCTAGCGCTAGCGGATTGCGCTAACTGTTATGATGCGGTGGTCTAGGAGCAACATGGAACGAGCTCTGAAGGAAGTGGTAACTGTACTGACCGCAGTCCCTAAGCTCAACACAACACTAGAAGTAGCCGTGGAATGCTCCTAACTCTCCCTAGGCATCTCGTCACAGCCTAAGAGCTAACTACCCCTAAAGACAGAAGCAGGAAAACTATCTTGCCTCAGAGAAAATCCCCAAAGGATAGATTAGCCCCCCACAAATAATGACTGTGAGTGGAGAGGAAAAAGACATACACAGAATGAAACCAGGATGAGCACAAGAAGCCAGTCTAGCTTGATAGATAGGACAGGATGGAATACTGTGCGGTCAGTATAAAACACTACAAAAATCCACGCAGAGTTTACAAAAAAATCTCCACACCTGACTAAAGGTGTGGAGGGTAAATCTGCTTCCCAGAGCTTCCAGCAAGACAGAATTAACTCATACTGATAATGCTGGACAAACATAGAAAGCACTGAACGGATAAGTCCACAATCTGTGAACAGAAAAGCGCAAGCAAAAACTTAGCTTTGCTGAACTGGTCAGGATAACAGGGAAATCCAAAGAGATGTGAATCCAACCAGGAACCATTTACAAGTGGCACTGGCTGAAGGAACAGCCAGGCCTAAATAGCCGAGCAGAAGAGACGATAAGTGGAGGCAGCTGATGACAGCTAACTCCAAGGAGCAGCCATACCACTTGAAACCACAAGAGGGAGCCCAAGAGCAGAACTCACAAAAGTGCCACTTACAACCACCGGAGGGAGCCCAAGAGCGGAATTCACAACAGTACCGCTCCCTTGAGGAGGGGTCACCGAACCCTCACCAGAGCCCCCAGGCTGATCAGGACGAGCCAAATGAAAAGCACGAACGAAATCGGTGGCATGGACATCAGAGGCAACAACCCAAGAATTATCCTCCTGGCCATAACCCTTCCACAGATACTGAAGCCTCCGCCTCGAAAAACGAGAATCCAAAATCTTCTCAACCTCATATTCCAACTCTCCCTCAACGAACACCGGGGCAGGAGGGTCAACCGAGGGAACAACGGGCACCACATATCTCCGCAACAAAGATCTATGGAAAACATTATGAATGGCAAAAGAGGCTGGAAGAGCCAAACGAAAAGACACCGGATTAATACTTTCAGAAATTTTATAAGGACCAATAAACCGAGGCTTAAACTTAGGGGAAGAAACCTTCATAGGAACATGACGAGAAGACAACCAAACCAAATCCCCCACACGAAGCCGGGGACCAACACACTGACGGCGGTTAGCAAAACGTTGAGCCCTTTCCTGAGACAACGTCAAATTGTCCACCACATGAGTCCAAATCTGCTGCAGCCTGTCCACCACAGAATCAACACCAGGACAATCAGAAGGCTCAACCTGCCCAGAAGAAAAACGAGGATGAAAACCAAAATTACAAAAGAAAGGTGAAACCAAAGAAGCCGAACTAGCCCGATTATTAAGGGCAAACTCGGCCAATGGCAAGAAAGACACCCAATCATCCTGATCAGCAGACACAAAGCATCTCAAATAGGTCTCCAAGGTCTGATTAGTTTGCTCAGTTTGGCCATTAGTTTGAGGATGAAACGCCGAAGAAAAAGACAAATCAATGCCCATCCTAGCACAAAAGGCCCGCCAAAATCTAGAGACAAACTGAGAACCTCTGTCAGAGACAATATTCTCCGAATGCCATGCAAACGAACCACATGCTGAAAAAATAATGGAACCAGATCTGAGGAGGAAGGCAACTTAGGCAAAGGTACCAGATGGACCATTTTAGAGAAAAGGTCACAAACAACCCAGATAACAGACATCTTCTGGGAAACAGGAAGATCCGAAATAAAATCCATGGAAGTATGCGTCCAGGGCCTCTCAGGGACCGGCAAAGGCAAAAGCAACCCACTAGCGCGGGAACAGCAAGGCTTGGCCCGGGCGCAAGTCCCACAGGACTGCACAAAAGCACGCACATCGCGCGACAAGGAAGGCCACCAAAAGGACCTAGCAACCAAATCTCTGGTACCAAAAATCCCAGGATGACCAGCCAACACTGAACAATGAACCTCAGAAATAGCCTTACTTGTCCATCTATCAGGAACAAACAGCTTCCCCACTGGACAGCGGTCAGGCCTATCAGTCTGAAATTCCTGAAGCACCCGCCGCAAATCAGGGGAGATAGCAGAAAGAATCACCCCCTCCTTAAGAATGCCAACCGGCTCAAGGACTCCAGGAGAATCAGGCGAAAAACTCCTAGAGAGGGCATCAGCCTTAACATTCTTAGATCCCGGAAGATACGAGACCACAAAATCGAAACGGGAGAAAAACAGGGACCATCAAGCCTGTCTAGGATTCAGCCGCTTGGCCGACTCGAGGTAAATCATATTCTTATGATCGGTCAGGACCACAACGCGGTGTTTAGCTCCCTCAAGCCAATGTCGCCACTCCTCAAACGCCCACTTCATAGCCAACAACTCCCGATTGCCGACATCATAATTGCGTTCCGCAGGCGAAAACTTTCTGGAAAAAAAAGCACACAGTTTCATCAAAGAACCATCAGACTCCCTCTGAGACAAAACGGCCCCTGCCCCAATCTCAGAAGCGTAGACCTCAACCTGAAAAGGAAGAGAAACATCCGGCTGACGCAACACAGGGGCAGAAGTAAACCGGCGTTTAAGCTCCTGAAAGGCCTCAACAGCCTCAGAGGACCAATTCGTCACATCAGCGCCTTTCTTCGTCAAATCAGTAAGGGGCTTAACCACACTGGAAAAGTTGGCAATGAAACGACGATAGAAATTAGCAAAGCCCAAAAATTTTTGAAGGCCCTTCACAGATGTGGGTTGGATCCAGTCATGAATAGCTTGGACCTTAACAGGATCCATTTCTATAGACGAGGGAGAATAAATAAAACCCAAAAAAGAGACCTTCTGAACTCCGAATAGGCACTTAGACCCCTTCACAAACAAAGCATTATCACGAAGGATCTGGAACACCATCCTGACCTGCTTCACATGAGACTTCCAATCATCGGAAAAAATCAAAATATCATCCAAATATACGACCATGAATTTATCAAGATAATTGCGGAAAATATCATGCATGAAAGACTGGAACACAGATGGAGCATTAGAGAGCCCAAATGGCATCACAAGATATTCAAAATGGCCTTCGGGCGTATTAAATGCAGTTTTCCATTCGTCACCCTGTTTAATACGAACAAGATTATATGCCCCTCGGAGGTCAATCTTAGTAAACCAACTAGCCCCCTTAATCTGAGCAAACAAATCAGTAAGCAAAGGCAAGGGTTATTGGAATTTGACCGTGATCTTATTAAGAAGACGATAATCAATACAGGGTCTCAAGGAGCCATCCTTCTTAGCAACAAAAAAGAAACCCGCTCCCAATGGTGACGAAGAGGGCCGAATATGCCCCTCCTCCAAAGACTTCTTAACATAACTCCGCATGGCGGCATGCTCTGGCACAGACAGATTGAAAAGTCGGCCCTTAGGGAACTTGCAACCAGGAATCAAGTTAATTGCACAATCACAGATCCTGTGCGGAGGAAGGGAACTGGACTTGGGCTCATCAAATACATCCTGGAAATCCGACAAAAACTCAGGGACCTCAGAAGCGGGGGAAGAGGAAATTGACATCAAAGGAACGTCACTATGTACCCCTTGACAACCCCAACAAGTCACCGACATAGTTTTCCAATCCAGCACCGGATTATGTTCCTGTAACCATGGAAAACCCAGTACAACAACATCATGCAGGTTATGCAACACCAGAAAACGGCAATCTTCCTGATGTGCTGGAGCCATGTACATAGTCATCTGTGTCCAGTACTGAGGTTTTTCCTTGGCCAAGGGTGTAGCATCAATACCCCTCAAAGGAATAGGGCTCTGCAAAGGCTGCAAGGAAAAACCACAGCGCCTGGTGAATTCTAAGTCCATTAAGTTGAGGGCAGTGCCTGAATCTACAAATGCCATGACAGAAAAGGACGACAATGAGCAAATCAGGGTCACAGATAAGAGAAATTTAGGCTGTATAGTACTAATGGTAACAGACCTAGCGACTCTCTTAGTACGCTTAGGGCAATCAGAGATAACATGAGCAGAATCACCACAGTAAAAACACAGCTTATTCTGACGTCTGAATTCCTGCCGTTCTGTTCTAGTCAAAATCCTATCACATTGCATAGGTTCTGGACTCTGCTCAGAGGATACTGCCATATGGTGCACAGCTTTGCGCTCGCGCAGACGCCGATCGATCTGAATGGCTAGAGACATAGATTCGCTCAAACCGGCAGGCGTAGGAAAGCCCACCATAACATCTTTAAGGGCTTCAGAAAGACCTTTTCTGAAAATAGCAGCCAGAGCCTCTTCATTCCATTTAGTGAGCACAGACCATTTTCTAAATTTCTGGCAGTATAACTCTGCCGCTTCCTGACCTTGACACAAGGCCAACAGGGTTCTTTCTGCATGATCCACAGAATTAGGTTCGTCATACAATAATCCGAGCGCTTGAAAAAATGCATCAACATTCAATAATGCCGGATCCCCTGTTTCAAGAGGAAAAGCCCAGTCTTGAGGGTCACCACGCAGCAAGGATATGATGATTTTTACTTGCTGAATGGGATCACCAGAAGAACGGGGTTTCAAAGCAAAAAACAATCTGCAGTTATTTTTAAAGTTCAAAAACTTGGATCTGTCCCCAAAAAACAAATCAGGAGTAGGAATTCTACGTTCTAAAGCCGGAGTCTGGACAACATAGTCCTGGATACTTTGTACTCTTGCAGCAAGTTGATCAACACGAGAAAACAAACCCTGAACATCCATGCCAAAGCATATATCCTGAACCACCCAGATATCAAGAGGAAAAAAAAAGACAAACCAGAGCACAGAAAAAAAAATGGTTCAGAACTTTCTTTTCCTTCTTTTGAGATGCATTTAATTCATTTTTGGCCACTTGTACTGTTATGATGCGGTGGTCTAGGAGCAACATGGAACGAGCTCTGAAGGAAGTGCTAACTGTACTGACCGCAGTCCCTAAGCTCAACACAACACTAGAAGTAGCCGTGGAATACTCCTAACTCTCCCTAGGCATCTCGTCACAGCCTAAGAGCTAACTACCCCTAAAGACAGAAGCAGGAAAACTATCTTGCCTCAGAGAAAATCCCCAAAGGATAGATTAGCCCCCCACAAATAATGACTGTGAGTGGAGAGGAAAAAGACGCTGCAAGCAGCGTCCGCGGCGCGCCACAAAACACCGGCACATCGCTAACGCATGCCGAAAATGGCACGCGCTAGTGATGCGCGTCCCAATTGCTGTTAATGGGCGTCCTAACGGACGCGTTGCACGGCGTTAATTTCGCCGTGCAACGCTGTCCGTTAGCGCGGTCCCATTAACGCAATGGGAACCTAGCCTAATACTAGAGTCCAGTAACTGACCTGACCACAAGTGTTCACAGTCGATACAGTAGTCAGTAATAGTGTAGTGCCAGCACAGGGCACATACTAATTTCTGTTCCCTCTATAAGCACTGAGCAAGCACTTCCTCAGACTCAGATTCAAAAGTAAGTAAGCAATCAGCAATCAGTTTGTGCCCCAATAAGTTTCTGCTACTGACTCACTTGCAAGGGGCACCGGGACTCAGCGCAACTTAATAAAAGAAATCAGCAGCGACAGCTACCTCTTATCTACTATATAATTGTCTAAGGGGTACTTCCGTCTGTCCTTCTGTCTGTAACGGTTATTCGTTCGCTGATTGGTCTCGGCAGCTGCCTGTCATGGCTGCCGCGACCAATCAGCGATGCGCACAGTCCAGAAGAAAATGGCCGCTCCTTACTCCCCGCACTCACTGCCCGGCGCCCGCATACACCCCTCCAGTCTGCCCTCACACAGGGTTAATGGCAGCGGTAATGGACCGCGTTATGCCGCGGTGTAATGCAGTCCGTTACCACTGCTATTAACCCTGTGTGAC
This sequence comes from Ranitomeya imitator, assembly GCF_032444005.1. Taxonomy (NCBI): domain Eukaryota; kingdom Metazoa; phylum Chordata; class Amphibia; order Anura; family Dendrobatidae; genus Ranitomeya; species Ranitomeya imitator. The sequence continues at coordinate 198,045,463 of NC_091285.1, read as the reverse complement.
CAAGTTTTTTACTATTGACGCAGCCTATGCAGCGCCAATAGTAAAAACATCGAATGTTAAAAATAATAAAAAAAATAAAAAATGATTATATACTCACCTACGCCGCCTTTCCCGCTCCTCGTGATGCAACCGGCACGTTCCGGTCGCACGGATGGTCTGGCAGAAGGACCTGCCATGACGTCACGGTCATGTGACCGCGACGTCATCACAAGTCCTGTGCGCCTGTGCGGAAAGGACCTGCCGTGACGTCATGGTCATGTGACCGCTACACGGTCATGTGACTGCGACGTCATGACAGGTCCTGCACGACAAGGACCTGCCGTGACGTCATGGTCATGTGACCGTGACACGGTCACATGACCGCGACGTCAGCACACCCTGGGACCGGAAGATGCCGCCTGCACCCCACACAGGCGACAGTGCTACAGCGCGCCTGCGGAAGGTGAGTATATGTTTATTTTTTATTTTTTTAACCTGTGTCATACTTGGCTGGGCAATATACTACATAACTGGGCAATATACTACATTGGCTGTGCAATATGCTACGTGGCTCTGTGCTGTATACTACGTCACTGGGCAATATACTATGTGGCTCTGTGCTGTATTCTACGTCACTGGGCAATATACTACATCACTGGGCAATATACTACGTAACTGGGCAATATACTATTTGGCTCTGCTGTATACTATGTCACTGGGCAATATACAATGTAACTGGGCAATCTACTACGTGGCTGGACAATATACTACGTGACTGTGCAATATACTATGTGGCTGAGCAATCTACTACGTGGCTGGGCAATATACTACGTGGACGTACATATTCTAGAATACCCGATGCATTAAAATCGGGCAACCATCTAGTTGACAGCATAAAGGTCCATTTACATGGACTTATTGGTGACACAATATGACTACCAGCTGACTGTTGGTTGACTGCATGTTTACACATGGCAGACGAAAGCAAATGATGCGTACTGAACGAACAATGCTAGATCATCACTTAGCACACACGGGATTCCATAATTCTTGGCAGTGCAAGTCCTGTTTATACTAAATGCACTCGTGAAAACGACAATTTTTTATACTGCTCAAAAGATCTTTTCACGTGAAGAACGAGCGTTAGTGCTGCCTACTGCAAGGGATAGGCCACATGTGCTGGTTATCCGAAGTGTTAGATAGTGCTGAGTTCTGACTGCTAGGGATAAGTAGCAAGAAGTGGCAGGACTCAGCGCTGCCCGCAGCTTACACCTCAGTGTCACTTTATGTGACAGCCTTCTCAGCATTTTAAGCACCCCAGCACTCTGGTGCCATTTGCCTCATCTGATTGGGACACAAAAATACATTGCCCCTGCTCTGGTTTCATGTGGAAGATCAGTTCTATAAATATGGACTACATGGTGTTTTGCTGATTGACAGATCCAACAGATGAAACACCAACAAATGGCTATTACAAGTGAGGCTGCAAAAGTGTGGTGCCCAATTAAATGAGTGACCATTAATACAGTTCTTCTAAGGCCTCCTTCACATGTCCGTGCTGCATATATAAGTTCTATCCATTTTTTTCAATGATATAACAGTCACCCATTATGCTCTATGATCACATGTCCGTATGAGTCACCCACCAGGGCAGGGTACTCGGTAACGGGTCCGGTCAGCTATTGAAGGGGAGTCTGTTGTGAATTCTGTGGCAGAGCTCCCTCCTGTGGTCACAAGTGGTACTTTGGCTGATTCTCTCTGGGAGCTTCCGTTTGTGGAGGAAACTGGTACTGCTGCTTCTGAGTTTCCTCCCTCAGGTGATCTGGTGAGGTCGTTAGGTGCTTCTCTACTTAACCCCACCTAATGCTTTGATTCATGCTTCCTGTCAATGTTCCAGTGTTGGACTTGTGTTTCTCTGGATCATTCCTGTGGCCTGCTGCTCTGCATAGCTAAGTGCTTCTTTGCTATTTGTTGCTATTTTTTCTGCCCAGCTTGTCTATTTGTTTTGCTGGAAGCTCTGGGACGCAAAGGGTGTACCTCCGTGCCGTTAGTTCGGTACGGAGGGTCTTTTTGCCCCTTTGCGTGGTTTTCATTAGAGTTTTGTGTAGACCGCAAAGTTATCTTTCCTATCCTCGTTCTGTCTAGAATATCGGGCCTCACTTTGCTGAATCTATTTCATCCCTACGTTTGTCTTTTCATCTTACTCACAGTCATTATATGTGGGGGGCTGCCTTTTCCTTTGGGGTATTTCTCTGAGGCAAGGTAGGCTTATTTTTTCTATCTTCAGGCTAGTTAGTTTCTCAGGCTGTGCCGAGTTGCATAGGTAGCGTTAGGCGCAATCCACGGCTGCCTCTAGTTGTGTTTGGAGAGGATCAGGGATTGCGGTCTGCAGAGTTCCCACGTCTCAGAGCTCGTTCTATTATTTTGGGTTATTGTCAGATCATTGTATGTGCTCTGACCTCCATGTCCATTGTGATACTGAATTGCCTTTCATAACAGTACAGGAAGCCAAAAGTACTAATGATTCTCAATAGAGGGAAAAAAGAAGTTCTGAGACCATTTTTTTTTCTTGGCTTTGTGTTTTGTCTTTTTTTTCCCCTAGACATTTCGGTGGTTCAGTACACAGGTGTAGCGATGGACATTAGAAGTCTGTCTTCATTTGTGGATCAGCTCTCGGCAAGAGTACAAAAGATTCAAGACACTATTGATCAGAAATCTATGTTAGAACCAAGAATTCCTATTCCTGATTTGTTTTTTGGATTGCCAGAAATTTAGAAAATGGTCAGTGCTCACTCAATGGAATGAATCTGCGCTGGCAGCTATGTTCAGAAAGGGTCTCTCTGAAGCCCTTAAGGATGTCATGGTGGGATTTCCTATGCCTGCTGGTTTGAATGAGTCTATGTCTTTGGCTATTCAGATCGGTCGACGCTTGCGTGAGCGTAAATCTGTGCACCATTTGGCGGTATTACCTGAGCTTAAACCTGAGCCTATGCAGTGCGATAGGACTTTGACCAGAGTTGAACGACAAGAACACAGACGTCTGAATGGGCTGTGTTTCTACTGTGGTGATTCCACTCATGCCATCTCTGATTAGAACTAAGTTTCTGAGTTTCAAAAATAATTGTAAGTTATTTCTGGCCTTGAAACCTCGTTCCTCTGGTGATCCAGTTCAACAGGTTTTGATTATTATTTCTTTTTTGCGCGGCGACCCTCAGGACTGGGCATTTTCTCTTGCGCCAGGAGATCCTGCATTGAGTAATATCAATGCGTTTTTCCTGGCGCTCGGATTGCTGTACAATGAGCCTAATTCAGTGGATCAGGCAGAAAAGAATTTGCTGGCTCTTTGTCAGGGTCAGGATATATTTTTGGAAGGATTTTTAATACTGACCGCTTAGTATTGGGCACCGGTGCTCAGGAACTATATAATGGAACTAGAGAGAGTACAAAGGAGTGCAACAAAATTAATAAAGGGGATGGGAGAACTACAATACCCAGATAGATTAGCGAAATTAGGATTATTTAGTCTAGAAAAAAGACGACTGAGGGGCGATCTATTAACCATGTATAAGTATATAAGGGGACAATACAAATATCTCGCTGAGGATCTGTTTATACCAAGGAAGATGACGGGCACAAGGGGGCATTCTTTGCGTCTGGAGGAGAGAAGGTTTTTCCACCAACATAGAAGAGGATTCTTTACTGTTAGGGCGGTGAGAATCTGGAATTGCTTGCCTGAGGAGGTGGTGATGGCGAATTCAGTCGAGGGGTTCAAGAGAGGCCTGAATGTCTTCCTGGAGCAGAACAATATAGTATCATACAATTATTAGGTGCTGTAGAAGGACGTAGATCTGGGGATTTATTATGATGGAATATAGGCTGAACTGGATGGACAAATGTCTTTTTTCGGCCTTACTATGTTACTGTGTTACTAGTATCCTGTCCTATCCTTTCCTATTTAGCTAGTGTGTGCCTCATTTGCTAAATCCTGTTTTCTGACTGTGTGTGTCTTTTCCTCTACTACTCACAGTCAATATTTGTGGGGGGCTGCCTATCCTTTGGGGTTCTGCTCTGAGGCAAGGTAGATATTCTTATTTCCATCTATAGGGGTATTTAGTCCTCCGGCTGTGTCGAGGTAGCTAGGTTTTGTTAGGCACACCCCACGGCTACTTCTAGTTGCGGTGATAAGATCAGGGTTTGCGGTCAGTATAGTTACCACCTACTCCCAGTTAAAGTTTTCATGCTGCTCCAAGGTCACCTGATCATAACAGATTTTAATACTGACCGCTTAGTATTCTGTCCTGTCCTTTCCTATTTTAGCTAGAGTGGCCTCTTTTGCTAAATCCTGTTTCCTGCCTGCGTGTGTCTTTTCCTCTACTACTCACAGTCAATATTTGTGGGGGGGCTGCCTATCCTTTGGGGTTCTGCTCTGAGGCAAGGTAGTATTCCTATTTCCATCTATAGGGATATTTAGTCCTCCGGCTGTGTTGAGGTGTCTAGGATTTGTTAGGCACACCCCACGGCTACTTCTAGGTGTTAAGATCAGGATTTGCGGTCAGTATAGTTACCACCTACTCCAGTGAAAGTTTTCATGCTGCTCCAAGGTCACTGGATCATAACAGGTGCCCATACTTATGCACCTGTCAAATTTTGTTTGAATGCAGATTGCACATTTTCTGTTAGTACAATAAACCTCATTTCATTTCAAGGCAGAAACATTACTGTGTCCAACAGTTATTAGATATATGAAACTGAAATAGCTGTTGCAAAAAAAACAATTTTTATAAAACATTAAGCTTAAGATTAATAGGGCTGCCCAAACTTTTTAATATAACTGTACAATGTGATATCCCCATAGCTCCCTATGTAAAATATAATGTCACCACAGCTTCCAATATAAAGTATGATGCACCCACAAGTCTCTATATACAGATTATTTCCTCACAGCTCCCTATGTATACTATGATGTCCAACACAGTTCCCTATAATCAGTATGATGGCTCTTCCAGCTCTGTATATAAAGCTTGAGGTTCTCACAGCACCTATTACACAGCACTATGTACCAGTAATCCCTTATATGCAGTATGTTGACCCCACAGTTCCCTATATGCAGATTGATGGCCCCACAGCTTACCATATACATTATGATGGCCCTACAGTTCAATATACCGAGTTTGATGAATTCACAGTTCCCTTTACACATAACTTGCTCCACCCACCACATCTCCATTATACACAGTCTGATGGCCCCACAAAACCTTTATATAAAATATGATGCCATCAATTCTCCTTGAATACTATAGTTCACTGTAGACAGTCTGATTCCCCCACAGCTCCCAATATACAGTATGCTGTACCTGCAGCTCTCCATGCACAGTATGACTTCAACACAACTGTAAGTGCTTCCTACTAAATTAGAACACCATCAAAAAGTCAATTTATTTCAGTTCTTCAATACAAAAAGTGAAACTCAGATATTATATAGAGTCATTAAAAACAAAGTGATCTATTTCAAGTGTTTTTTTCTGTTTATGTTGATGATTATGGCTTACAGGCAATGAAAACCCCAAAGTCATTATCTCAGTAAATTAGAATAATTAACAAAAAAACATGCAAAGGCTTCCTAAGTGTTTAGGATCACAAGCCTTATCTGCCTCTGAGGTCTCCCATTCAGCTTTGGCCACTGCTGAGCATAGACTTCCGTGTAACAGAGTGTCACCCCAGCCTGTACACATGGACCATACTGTAATCAGGCTTACATTAGCATTCCTTGCCCTGTATCTGGTGGGGGCATGCTTGTCTTTGTTCCCCTCTGCAGGGGGCATCTCCAATACACAAACATGTAGAGAGACTGCTGACAGGGTTTCTGGAACTTTCTTAATCCTTGGAGCTATGTTTAAGGGGATGGGCGTTGGGATCAGCCCCTTTGTTGGGCAGCGATACTAAGAGTGGTAGGACAACAAGCCACATCTTCTGTTAAGGTACCGTCACACTTAGCGACGCTGCAGCGATACCGACAACGATCCGGATCGCTGCAGCGTCGCTGTTTGGTCGCTGGAGAGCTGTCACACAGACCGCTCTCCAGCGACCAACGATCCCGAGGTCCCCAGTAACCAGGGTAAACATCGGGTAACTAAGCGCAGGGCCGCGCTTAGTAACCCGATGTTTACCCTGGTTACCAGCGTAAAAAAACAAACAGTACATACTTACATTCAGCTGTCTGTCCCTTGCCGTCTGGTCCCTGCACTGACTGCTGGCCGCAAAGTGAAAGTGAAAGCACAGCACAGCGGTGAGTCACACAGCGGTGACTCACTGCTGTGGCTGTGCTCTGCTTTCACTACGGCCAGCAGTCAAGGCAGGAACCAGACAGCAAGGGACAGACAGCTGAATGTAAGTATGTACTGTTTGTTTTTTTACGCTGGAAACCAGGGTAAACAGCGGGTTACTAAGCGCGGCCCTGCGCTTAGTTACCCGATGTTTACCCTGGTTACCAGTGAAGACATCGCTGAATCGGTGTCACACACGCCGATTCAACGATGTCTACGGGGAGTCCAGCGACGAAATAAAGTTCTGGACTTTCTTCCCCGACCAGCGATCTCCCAGCAGGGGCCTGATCGCTGCTGCCTGTCACACTGGACGATATCGCTAGCGAGGACGCTGCAACGTCACGGATCGCTAGCGATATCGTCTAGTGTGACAGTACCTTTAGTCAACGCTGTGTGCTATGAAGGACAAGGATCTGCAGCTGCAGCTGGATCCTAGTATCATGTATGGAGATTGGAGATCATTTTGCAACATGGAATTGTGAGGTCTCACCACCCTACTGGATTTAAGGACTGAATGTGAAGACTGTAGTTGTGTGGTGACTTGGGAAGGGCTGGGATCTTATGCTGAGGCGAGATCCTGGTGCCAGTGTGAGAAAGGTTAAAAGCTGCCACGTTGGACTGTGCTGTGGCCATCATCTCATGGAGCCATTGAATTCACTCAAGGACTATTTCTATTTCCCTGGCATCGGATTGCCGGGTGGCGCCCCCGGATCTGCTCCCTTTGTGTGGACTCAGTGTGGACTCATTGAGGACGCTACAGAATTACTTTCATTTGTGTTGTGCCAGTTTCATGTTCCAATAAATCTTGTTGGATTGTTTATTGGCCTGGTGTCTCTTGCTGCTCTGTTGCAAACCCTGTCACAAACTGGTGGCAGCAGTGGGTTCAGAGCAGAGGGAAAGAAGGACAGCGGCCCATCAATGTCTGGAACCGGAACCTCAGGATACAGGAACTGGACTGTGGGGAGTTTACAAACAAAGGCCCGTGAATTAGGAGTCTGCTATAAAGGACTGACCAAGGAAGAACTAATTAAGACTTTGGAAGGAGCTTGCCTGCAAGATGGCACTGAAGGAGGATTCCCACAGCAAAGAGAGGAAAGACAGGAGCTGCAGGTAAATACCCAAAAATGTCAGTGGGTTGTGTGGTACGAGGAGGAGATGGCATAGCTTGGGGATGAGGCCACCACAGAAGATAATTGAAAGGCCATTCGCACAGCTAAGGAGAGACAGCGCATGGTGGAAGCAGCAGCTAGAAGCCCCAGACAGACTGTAACCACAGCACCCACCATGAGGGAATTCCCAAGGGTGTCCCATAAGGAATTTAAGCCTTTAACAAGGCTGCAGGCGACATTGAGGGCTTCTTCCAGGACTTCTAACATCAATGTCAATTAATGGAAGCTCCGGAAAGGGAGCGAGTCAGACATCTGGTGGGGCTCTTAGATGGTGGAGCTGCCGAAGCCTACAGTGCTATGGACCCTCAGTGGAGTAGTGAGTATGAGGAGGTAAAAGAGGCCATTCTTAAACATTATGCTGTAACTCCAGACACTTACAGAGCGCAGTTCCACTCCTTAGCCTGTGAGGGGGAAGTGTCTTTTAAGATATATGCCCACAGGCTCAAACAAGTGTGTCACCACTGGCTGGAGGGAGAGGGGGCCTTAACTTGGGAGGCCTTCCTCCAGGTCATCCTAAAAGAACAGTTCTATGCCAAATGCCCCGCTGAGATCTGGGAATGGGTGCGAGAGAGAAACCAGTGACAGTGGAGCAAGCTGCTGCTTTAGCTGATAAGGTTCTCACCATCAAACCTCAGTGGAAAAATTTACTGGTGGATGGAGTAAAAACTACCAACACCCCACCACCAGTGGTCTCTTGTCCTTCAGTCCCCAAAGTTTGCTGTCCCACTAGACCATCACCTCATGTTGATACCCATGTGACTCACCTTCCAGCTAGTCCTGCCTCTTCGTCTGAAATGCTACAAGGAAAGAAAGTAGTAAAGCGCAGGTGTTATGGATGTGGGCATCCCGGGCATCTGCAGGCCCCCTGCCCAGCTATACAGTGGAGAAATCGGTCTCAACCCCAACAACCACCTCATGCACCGTCACATAGATATCAGCCTCCAGGTTCCCTTACCTCCATCCCCAAAGTGCATATGGGAAGGAATGTGATACAGCACAGCTGTTACCGATGTGGGCAGACTGGGCATCTGCAAGACACCTGCCCTCAGGGTCAATTGAGGATTGACCCTGCACCAAATCGGCCTGTCAATTATTTACAGCCAAACACAATGGAGGAAGAGGTGCCACCCCTGCAAATTGATTTGCCTAATAGCTCAGAAACCCATATTCGACCATTAGGGGTTTATGGGGTGCGGGCCACAGCCACAATTTCCTTTAATCCTCAAAGAAAGCACTTACAGGAGGTCATGTTAGATGGTCGGAGAGTTGTTGGTTTTTGTGACTCTGGGACATTTCTCACCAAAGCTGATCCCAGAGTGGTTCGGCCAGAGGCAATACAGCATGGACCTGGGATTACCATTGGATTAGCTGGAGGCTAATGGAAGAATATCCCAAAAGCAAGTGTAGAACTGGACTTTGGCTTTGGGGTCAAGCATTGTGTGGTTGGGGTGATGAGGGGCCTGCCTGCAGACATTGTCTTAGGAAATGATGTGGGAGAGTTACAATGTCAATTTGTGGGAGCAGGAATAAGAGTTTAAGTCAAAGAGCCTACAACTGCACCATACAATAAAGAGGAGCCAGTCGACACAAATGCTAATGGATTGTCCAACCAGGAGCCATGAGTTATATCGGTCATGTTTACGTGTACTTGACAAGCGACCTGTTGAGGTCACTAGTATGTACACTACTTGAGGGGGGAAGGGGTTGTAACAGAGTGCCAGCCCAGCCTGTACACATGGACCATACTGTAATCAGGCTTACATTAGCATTCCTTGCCCTGTATCTGGTGGGGGCATGCTTGTCTTTGTTCCTCTCTGCAGGGGGCATCTCCAATGCACAAACCTGTAGAGAGACTGCAGACAGGGTTTCTGCAACTTTCTTAATCCTTGGAGCTATGTTTAAGGGGATGGGCGTTGGGATCAGCCCCTTTGTTGGGCAGAGATACTAAGAGTGGTAGGACAACAAGCCACATCTTCTGTTAGTGGATGCTGTGTGCTTTGAAGGACAAGGATCTGCAGCTGCAGCTGGATCCTGGTATCATGTATGGAGATTGGAGATCATTTTGCAACATGGAATTGTGAGGTCTCACCATCCTACTGGATTTAAGGACTGAATGTGAAGACTGTAGTTGTGTGGTGACTTTGGAAGGGCTGGGATCTTATGCTGAGGCGAGATCCTGGTGCCAGTGTGTGGAGGGTTAAAAGCTGCCACGTTGGACTGTATTGTGGCCATCATCTGCTGGAGCCATTGAATTCACTCAAGGACTATTTCTATTTCCCTGGCGTCAGATTGAAGGGTGGCACCCCCAGATCTGCTCCCTTTGTGTGGACTCAGTGTGGACTCATTGAGGACGCTACAGAATTACTTTCATTTGTGTTGTGCCAGTTCCCTGTTTCAATAAATCTTATTGGATTGTTTATCAGCCTGGTGTCTCTTGCTGCTCTGCCGCAAACCCTGTCACAGTCGGTCCAAGCGTTTTGCTCAGGCTCGTGCTGTTCCTGTGGTTACTGCTGGCTCTCCAGCCAAGCTCTTAGTAACCAGTAGTATTCAGGTGCAGTCCAGCACTCTGGAGTCTAAGTCTGGAGATCACCGTACTGAGCATGTCCATGAGGTGACATCTTCTCATTGGTGGTCGGACGTCAGCTGCTCTGGTGATGTGGCAGTGCCGGATTGGTTCACAGGCAAGGTCCTGTCCAACTGGACATGAGCCTAGTGCATAAAGTGTTCTCAGAGATGCACTCCGGTGCACTAGTATCATTTTATGTATGGCTATGTGAGTGAGTCTCTACCACTCTGTCTGCAAGTGCTGTGAGTCTGTCTAAGCTTTTAGACTGTACACATAGGCAAGCAGCTAGCGTCAGTGGGGGCAATTAGCTATTGGCTCAGCATCTGGTTCCTACATGTGTGCAGTTAGCACAGCAGAGTTCCTGAGCAAGCACAACCCTAGTCAGTGTATTAAGCTCAGAGCATCTGTTCCATTTCTGTGTGTGAGTGACATAGCTCAGTTTCAGAACTTCTCTTTCGTTTCTGTGTGCGAGTGACACAGCTCAGTGCAGAGCAATTCTTTCATTTCTGTGTGCGAGTGACACTGCTCTGTTGCAGAGCATCTCTTTTCTTTCTGTGATTGAGTGACACAGCTCTGTTGCAGAGCTTCTCTTCTGTGTGCGAGTGATGCAGCTCAGTGCAGAGCAGCTCCTTCGTTTCTCTGTGCGAGTGACACAGCTCAGTTGCAGAACAGCTCTTTCATTTCTGTACTGCTCTTCTCTGTGGAGTAAAAGAGGTTGGAACTCAGTGTCCTGTTCACACTGAGTGGCATTAACCCAGTGTCTACAGGCAATAGCTCACCATGTGTTCCGTCATTGTTTACAAGCAGCAGTTTTCCATCTCTGCACGGTGGACCCCGGTTGCGATGGCTCTTTATTATTTATTTTATATAGCTCAATTTGGGGGAGATTCACAAGAGCAACCACACACAGACGTATCCAGAACATGGGCTACAAGTGTGGCATTCCTTGTCTCAAGCAACTCATGACCAATACACAATGCCAGAAGCATCTTATCTGGGCCAAGGAGAAAAAGAACTGGACTGTTGCTCAGTGGTACAAGGTGTTGTTTTCAGATGAAAGTAAATTTTGCATTTCATTTGGAAATCAAGGTTCCAGAGTCTGGAGGAAGAGTGGAGAGGCCACAATCCAAGCTGCTTGAGGTCTAGTGTGAAGTTTCCACAATCAGTGATGGTTTGGAGAGCCATGGCATCTGCTGTTGTAGTTCCACTGTGATTTATCAAGACCAAAGTCAGTGCCGCCGCCTACCAGGAAATTTCAGAGCACTTCACGATTCCCTCTGCCGACAAGCTTTTTGGAGATGGAAATGCCAAAAGTACCAATACCTGGTTTAAAAACAACAGTATCACTGTGCTTGATTAGCCAGCAAACTTGTCTAACCTTAACTCCATAGAGAATCTATGGGTTATTGTCAAGAGGAAGATGAGAGACACCAGACCCAAGAATGCAGATGAGCTGAAGGCTGCTATCAAAGCAACCTGGGCTTCCATAACACTTCAGCAATGCCACAGGCTGATCGCCTCCATGCCACACCACATTGATGCAGTAATTGATGCAAAAGGAGCCTCAACTAAGTATTGAGTGCATTTACTGAACATACATTTCAATAGGCCAACATTTCAGATTTTAAAATCATTTTTCAAGCTGGTGTTATAAAGTATTCTAATTTACTGAAATTAAATGCAAAATTTACTTTCATGTGAAAACAACACCTTGGACCACTGAGCAACAGTCCGGTTCTTTTTCTCTTTGACCCAGGTAAGATGCTTCTGGCGTTGTTTATTAGTCATGAGTGGCATGATACAAGGAATGCGACATTTGTAGCCCATGTCTTGTAGCCCATGTCTTGTAGCCCATGTCTTGGATACATCTGTATGTGGTGGCTCTTGAAGCAATGACTCCAGCAGCAGTCCACTCCTTGTGAATCTCCCCCAAATGTTCGAATGGCCTTTTCTTAATGATCCTATCAAGGCTGCGGTTATCCCAGTTGCTTGTTCACCTTTTTCTGCCACACCTTTTCATTCCACTCAACTTTCCATTCATATGCTTGGATACAGCACTCTGTGAACAGCCAGCTTCTTTACCAATGACCTTTTGTTGCTTACCCTCCTTGTGGAGTGTGTCAATGACTGCCTTCTGTACATCTGTCAAGTCAGCAGTCTTCCCTATGATTGTCGAGCCTACTGAAACAGACTAATGGGCTTTTTTAAATGCTTAGGAAGCCTTTGCAGGTGTTTTTTGTTAGATATTCTAATAATTTAATTAATTAATGACTTTTGGGTTTTCAATGGCTGTAAGCCATAATCATCAACATTAACAGAAATAAACACTTGAAATAGATCACTCAGTAATGACTATATAATATATGATTTTCACTTTTTGTATTGAAGAACTGAAATAAATTAACTTTTCGATGATATTCTAATTTAGTGACAAGCACTTGTATGATGTTTTTCCTATGCAATATCTGTGGGGACAATAACAGGTCAGAACATATTCCTGGTTTCCTTCTCTCCACAACCAAATAGGACAACAACAATGTGCAGTGTTTGGATCCATGGAGACAGTGCTTCTGTAGTTTGCAGGCTGAAATGTCCCCTTTTCCAATTCCTTACATTGTCTCTGAAGCAGACAAACATGAACCTTCCCAAACACATGCAAATGTTATTATCTGAGAGTAGTTTTCTCAAGTTTCTAAGGCACACTAACCTCACAGGTGTCTTTTCCAAGCAAATAACACATATCTTTACGTTATTCTGATTCATAAAGAATAAATAGGGGAACAAACAGATAAATTAGCACAAATAATACTATTTTCTCCATGGGACACCTATTAATGGACAAATTGTTTTGCGTTACAGCAAATAAGCCAGAGAATTATATGGTTTTCTTAAAGAAAAGAAGTAATAATATAGCACAATTTGCTTTCAGGTGTTGTCCAAAGCTGCAATGTGGGAGATATTGGCATGTCATTCAACTATTCTAATATGAATTTTAGAAAGTCTGGTCCACCCACCAAGAATGATCATTAAGGATGTATGAAGCATAAAAGCAGTACGTTATTGATGATCACTAGCTATTTACTTAGGGAACACTGGTATAATGCACACTATTTGTCCATGGGATGGATGTATTTACTCGGCGGAAATGGAGTTTACAATCTATTTTATCAGACACTGTACATACACAGATTACTATGGAAATAAGCAAGAAATTATTAAAAGAGATGAGTGAACACTAAAAGGCTCGGATGCTCATTAGTCGAACTGAGCAATTCTTAATGCTCAGATGCTCGTTTCGAGTAAAGAGTATAATGGGAGTTGATAGGAAATCTGAACATTTTTCTGGCAGACCCTACAAGGTAGTCAGGGGTAGGGTTGAGCGACCTTTACTTTTATAGGATCGGGTCGGGTTTCACGAGTGAAATCGGCCGATCCTATAAAAAAGTCGGGGTCGGGGTCGGGGTCGGCCGAAACTCGAAACCCAATGCAGTGCATTGGGTTTCCAATGGTTCCCAGGGTCTGAAGGAGCGGAAACTCTCCTTCAGGCCTTGGGATCCATAATTAAGTGTAAAATAAAGAATTAAAATAAAAAATATCGCCATACTTACCCTCTGACGTGCCCTGGTACTAACCGGGAACCTTCCTTCCTTAGAATCAGCCTTCCATAACCTTGCGGTGACGTCGCGGTGTCGTCGCAGCTTGTGATTGGTCGCGCGGCGGCCCATGTGACCACTCGCGCGACCAATCACAAGCCGCGACGTCACCGAAGGTCCTGGAAGGGCTGATTCTTAGGAAGGAAGGAAGGCTGCCGGAAAGAAGCAGGGCGCGTCCGAGGGTGAGTATATTCCTATTAGGTATATACTTACCCTCGGACGCGCCCTGCTTCTTTCCGGCAGCCTTCCTTCCTAAGAATCAGCCCTTCAAGGACCTTCGGTGACGTCGCGGTGACTGTCATGATCCCAATGGCAGGGGATCACTAAAGGACAAGCACAGATACAAACAAGCTCTAGGGCGATGGAACCTGAGCTGACCGCGACCCTGAACCTAACACACAAATAAAAGTAGCCGGGGAACGTGCCTACGATGATCCTAGACGTCTCGCTCCAGCCGAAGATCTAACTTCCCCTATTAGAAGAAACACAGACCTCTCTTGCCTCCAGAGAAATCCCCCACAGAAATAGCAGCCCCCCACATATAATGACGGTGAAATGAGAGGAAAGCACATACGCAGTATGAAAACAGTTTCAGCAAAATGAGGCCCGCTAAAGCTAGATAGCAGAGGATACAAAAGTGAACTGCGCGGTCAGCGAAAAACCCTTCAAAAAACCATCCTGAAATTACTTGAACTCATGTGCCAACTCATGGTACATGAGGAGCAATTTCAGCCCACTAGAGCAACCAGCAGCAAGAATCACATATCTGCAGGCTGGACTAAAAACCAAATAAAGCAAAACACCAAAACAGGAAAATCCAAACTTAGCTTGACCAGAAGGTTCTAGGAGCAGGGAGCAGAGGTAACAAGACACACTGGATACATTGATAACCGCCGAGGAAATGCCAGCAAAGCCAGGTTAAATAGGAAACTCCCATATGCTGATGGAACAGGTGGAACCCAGAAACCCAGGAAAGACAAGTCACCCAGTACCATCAGCAACCACCAGAGGGAGCCCAAAAACAGAACTCACAACAGTACCCCCCCCTTGAGGAGGGGTCACCGAACCCTCACGAGAACCACCAGGGCGACCAGGATGAGCCCTATGAAAAGCGCGAACCAAATCATCAGCATGAACATCCGAGGCAACCACCCAAGAATTATCCTCCTGACCATAACCCTTCCACTTGACCAAATACTGGAGTTTCCGTCTGGAAATACGAGAATCCAAGATCTTCTCCACAACATACTCCAATTCTCCCTCCACCAGCACTGGAGCAGGAGGCTCAAGCGAAGGAACAACAGGTACCTCATACTTCCGCAACAACGACCGATGAAACACATTATGAATAGCAAACGATGCCGGGAGATCCAAACGAAACGACACAGGGTTAAGAATTTCCAAGATCCTATAGGGACCGATGAACCGAGGCTTGAACTTAAGAGAAGAGACCTTCATAGGAACAAAACGAGAAGACAACCACACCAAGTCACCAACAAGAAGTCGAGGACCCACGCGGCGACGGCGATTAGCAAACTGCTGAGCCTTCTCCTGGGACAACTTCAAATTGTCCACCACATGACTCCAAATCCGATGCAACCTATCCACCACCATGTCCACTCCAGGACAATCAGAAGGTTCCACCTGACCAGAGGAAAAACGAGGATGAAACCCCGAATTACAAAAGAAAGGAGAAACCAAGGTAGCAGAACTAGCCCGATTATTAAGGGCAAACTCGGCCAGCGGCAAAAAGGTAACCCAGTCATCCTGATCAGCAGAAACAAAACACCTTAAATAAGTTTCCAAGGTCTGATTAGTTCGTTCAGTCTGGCCATTCGTCTGAGGATGGAATGCAGACGAAAAGGACAAATCAATGCCTATCTTAGCACAGAACGTCCGCCAAAATCTAGACACAAACTGGGATCCCCTGTCAGAAACGATGTTCTCAGGAATCCCATGCAAACGAACCACATTCTGAAAAAATAGAGGGACCAACTCAGAGGAGGAAGGCAACTTAGGCAAGGGTACCAGATGAACCATTTTAGAAAAGCGATCACACACAACCCAGATGACGGACATTTTTTGAGAGACAGGGAGATCCGAAATAAAGTCCATGGAAATGTGCGTCCAAGGCCTCTTCGGGATAGGCAAAGGTGACAACAATCCACTGGCCCGAGAACAGCAAGGCTTAGCCCGAGCACAAACCTCACAAGACTGCACAAAAGAACGCACATCCCTCGACAAGGAAGGCCACCAAAAAGACCTGGCCACCAAGTCTCTAGTACCAAATATTCCAGGATGACCTGCCAACGCAGAAGAATGGACCTCGGAGATGACTCTACTGGTCCAATTATCCGGAACAAACAGTCTCTCAGGCGGACAACGATCAGGTTTACCCGCCTGAAACTCCTGCAAAGCACGTCGCAAGTCTGGGGAGACAGCAGACAAAATCACCCCATCCCTAAGGATACCAGAGGGCTCAGAATTTCCAAGGGAGTCAGGCACAAAACTCCTAGAAAGAGCATCCGCCTTCACATTCTTTGAACCTGGCAGGTATGAAACCACAAAATTGAAACGAGAGAAAAACAGTGACCAACGAGCCTGTCTAGGATTCAGACGCCTGGCAGACTCAAGGTAAATCAAATTTTTGTGATCAGTCAAGACCACCACACGATGTCTAGCACCCTCTAGCCAATGACGCCACTCCTCAAATGCCCACTTCATGGCCAAAAGTTCCCGATTACCAACATCATAATTCCGCTCAGCCGGCGAAAACTTTCTAGAAAAAAACGCGCATGGCTTCATCACTGAGCCATCGGAGCTTCTCTGTGACAAAACCGCCCCCGCTCCAATCTCGGAAGCATCAACCTCAACCTGAAAAGGGAGCGAAACATCAGGCTGACGCAACACAGGAGCAGAAGAAAACCGGCGCTTAAGTTCCTGAAAGGCCTCCACAGCCACAGGAGACCAATTAGCAACATCAGCACCCTTCTTAGTCAAATCCGTCAAAGGCTTAACAACACTAGAAAAATTAGTTATAAAACGACGATAGAAATTAGCAAAGCCCAAGAACTTCTGTAGACTCTTAAGAGATGTAGGCTGCGTCCAGTCACAAATAGCCTGAACCTTGACGGGATCCATCTCAATAGTAGAAGGGGAAAAAATATACCCCAAGAAAGAAATCTTCTGGACTCCAAAGAGACACTTTGAGCCTTTTACAAACAAGGAATTGGCCCGCAGGACCTGAAACACCTTCCTGACCTGCTGAACATGAGACTCCCAGTCATCAGAAAAAAACAAAATATCATCCAAATACACAATCATAAATTTATCCAGATATTCACGGAAAATATCGTGCATAAAGGACTGGAAGACTGAAGGAGCATTAGAAAGTCCAAAAGGCATTACCAAATACTCAAAATGGCCCTCAGGCGTATTAAATGCGGTTTTCCACTCATCACCTTGCTTTATTCGTATAAGATTATACGCACCCCGAAGATCAATCTTAGTGAACCATTTAGCCCCCTTAATGCGAGCAAACAAATCAGTCAGCAATGGCAAAGGATACTGATATTTTACGGTAATCTTATTCAAAAGACGATAATCTATACAAGGCCTCAAGGAACCATCTTTTTTGGCCACGAAAAAAAAACCTGCTCCCAAAGGGGACAAAGATGGACGGATATGTCCCTTTTCCAAGGACTCCTTAACATAATCCCGCATAGCAGTATGCTCTGGCACTGACAGATTGAACAAACGACCTTTAGGAAATTTACTGCCTGGAATTAAATTTATAGCACAATCGCAATCCCTGTGAGGAGGAAGCGAACTGAGCTTAGGCTCCTCAAAAACATCCCGATAGTCAGACAAAAACACAGGAATCTCAGAAGGAGTAGATGAAGCGATAGAAATTGGAGGTGCATCATCATGAACCCCCTGACAACCCCAGCTTAACACAGACATTGATTTCCAGTCAAGGACTGGATTATGAGTTTGTAACCATGGCAGACCAAGTACTAGGACATCATGCAAATTATACAGTACCAGGAAGCGAATCACCTCCTGATGAACGGGAGTCATACGCATGGTCACTTGTGTCCAGTACTGAGGTTTATTCATAGCCAAAGGTGTAGAGTCAATTCCCTTCAAAGGAATAGGGACTTCCAGAGGCTCCAGACTAAACCCACAGCGATTGGCAAATGACCAATCCATAAGACTCAGGGCAGCGCCTGAATCCACATAGGCATCGACGGAAATGGATGATAATGAACAAATCAGAGTCACAGACAGAATGAACTTAGACTGTAGAGTACTAATGGCAACAGACTTATCAACCTTTTTTGTGCGTTTAGAGCATGCTGATATAACATGAGCTGAATCACCACAATAAAAGCACAACCCTTTTTTCCGCCTATACTTTTGCCGTTCACTTCTGGACTGAATTCTATCACATTGCATTATCTCAGGTGACGGTTCAGACGACACCGCCAAATGATGCACAGGTGTGCGCTCCCGTAAACGCCGATCAATCTGAACAGCCATAGTCATAGACTCATTCAGACCAGCAGGCGCAGGGAACCCCACCATAACATCTTTAATGGCCTCAGAAAGGCCATCTCTAAACTTTGCAGCCAGAGCGCACTCATTCCACTGAGTAAGTACCGACCACTTCCGAAATTTTTGACAATAAATTTCTGCTTCATCTTGCCCCTGAGAGAGGGCCAACAAAGCTTTTTCAGCCTGAATCTCTTGGTTAGGTTCCTCATAGAGCAAACCCAATGCCAGAAAAAACGCATCCGCATTAAGCAACGCAGGGTCCCCTGGTGCCAATGCAAATGCCCAATCCTGAGGGTCACCCCGCAGGAAAGATATAATTATCTTGACTTGCTGAGCAGGGTCTCCAGAGGAGCGAGGTTTCAAAGAAAGAAACAACTTGCAATTGTTCCTAAAATTCAGAAAACGAGATCTATCTCCAGAAAAAAACTCTGGGACAGGAATTCTAGGTTCAGACATAGGAGCATGTACAACAAAATCCTGTATATTTTGAACCTTAGTGGCAAGATTATTCAGGCTGGAAGCCAAACTCTGGACGTCCATGATAAACAGCTGGGATCAAAGCCATTCAAAGATTAAGAGGAGGAGGAAGTAGCCAGGCTGCAATAAGGCTAGGCAGCAAACTCTGAGGGAAAGAGAAAGAAAAAAAAAAAAAAACTTCCTCAGACTACTTATCCTCCTACTTCAGCCAATACAATTAACACTTTGTGGGCCGGTTATACTGTCATGATCCCAATGGCAGGGGATCACTAAAGGACAAGCACAGATACAAACAAGCTCTAGGGCGATGGAACCTGAGCTGACCGCGACCCTGAACCTAACACACAAATAAAAGTAGCCGGGGAACGTGCCTACGATGATCCTAGACGTCTCGCTCCAGCCGAAGATCTAACTTCCCCTATTAGAAGAAACACAGACCTCTCTTGCCTCCAGAGAAATCCCCCACAGAAATAGCAGCCCCCCACATATAATGACGGTGAAATGAGAGGAAAGCACATACGCAGTATGAAAACAGTTTCAGCAAAATGAGGCCCGCTAAAGCTAGATAGCAGAGGATACAAAAGTGAACTGCGCGGTCAGCGAAAAACCCTTCAAAAAACCATCCTGAAATTACTTGAACTCATGTGCCAACTCATGGTACATGAGGAGCAATTTCAGCCCACTAGAGCAACCAGCAGCAAGAATCACATATCTGCAGGCTGGACTAAAAACCAAATAAAGCAAAACACCAAAACAGGAAAATCCAAACTTAGCTTGACCAGAAGGTTCTAGGAGCAGGGAGCAGAGGTAACAAGACACACTGGATACATTGATAACCGGCGAGGAAATGCCAGCAAAGCCAGGTTAAATAGGAAACTCCCATATGCTGATGGAACAGGTGGAACCCAGAAACCCAGGAAAGACAAGTCACGCAGTACCATCAGCAACCACCAGAGGGAGCCCAAAAACAGAACTCACAACAGGTGACGTCGCGGCTTGTGATTGGTCGCGCGAGCACCGCAAGGTCTTGGAAGGCTGATTCTAAGGAAGGAAGGTTCCCGGTTAGTACCAGGGCGCGTCAGAGGGTAAGTATGGCGATATTTTTTATTTTAATTCTTTATTTTACACTTAAATCTGAATTTCGATACCAATTCCCGATATCTTAAACATATCGGGAATCGGTATCGGAATTCCGATTCCAGATTCAGAAGATCGCCGACTTCATGGCCGACCCCACACAGGGGTCGGGTCGGGTTTCATGAAACCCGACTTTGCCAAAAGTCGGCGACTTCTGAAAATTGCCGACCCGTTTCGCTCAACCCTAGTCAGGGGAGCAGTGAAAATGTTGAAATGCATGGAAAAAGTGCTGAATGGAAGGAAAACAGCATGTAGAAGACCCCTGAAAGCATCTCTGCCTCCCAGATCGCTGTTGAGAAAAATGGTGTCACACTTTTTCTCCCCTTTAAAAACTGACAATAAAACATTCAAAATCGATGAGAAATTGGAATTTATAGGAAAATAAACGTTAAGAAACATTCTTCCCTGTATAATGACTTGTATATAAGACAAATTAAAAAAAAATAACATTTTAAGTAAGCCAAAATTGAAATTTTTATTAAAAATGGGAAATTTCAGTTCAATTTATGAAGGAAGCAAGAACTGCCAAAATGTTATGTAAGAGGGACTCAGATACACCCTGTATTAGACATAAAGAAGAACCTCATGCACATTCTTTTCAAATTGTCATGTAGTGGTACTCCGATCTAGACTCATAAAAGCTGTGCACTATGTGCAAAGCCTGCCAAATATTACAAAGCAGGGTCATCCATACACACTTCAAGGCACCAACTGTAGTGCTTAATTCAAATATTCTGAAGGAAGTATATTAGTGGTACTCCTACACTCATAAAAGTTATGCACAGTGCAAAGCCTGCCAATAATTAGCTAGCTCCTGTTCACCTCATCAGCCTCCACGTCCAATCTGTGCTGTGCAGATGAGCTGAGGCCAGCTAGTATCTCCTCATTTCATGTCTTCCATCTATACCTTGTCTGCATGCAAAGCTTATGTTTAATTGTCTGCAGCGATTGTTTAAGTAGGCACAGAAGCAGGATCGTTCGGCTGATAATGGCATCATCGCCGCTCATCTTCTTTGTGGAGTCCTCAAAGTCTTGTAGAACTGCACAAATTTCAGACATCCACATCCACTCTTCAGTTGTTAGTTGCGGAGGCTGACCAGAGTACCGATGGACGGGTTGGAGCTGGTAATCCACATCTGGCCTCTGCTGTTCACAAAGCCTTGTCAGCATGTGCAGTGTGGAGTTCCAGTGCCAGGTCATGTCACACATCAGATGGTGAGCTGGCACTTGCATTCACTGCTGCAACACTGTCAGAGCATCAGCTGTAGCTGAATTGTGGAAATGGGTGCTGATGTGACGCTTCTGTAAAGTTGGTATTCCACAACTGGCCTCTGCTGCTCACAAAACCTTGCCAGCATGCGCAGTCTGAAATTCCAGTACGAGGTGATGTCATACATCAGTCAGTGAGCTGGCACTTGCATACACTGGTGCAGCATTGACGGAGCATCAGATGCTGCTGACTTGTGGAAATGGGCGCTGACGCAGTGTATCTTCACCAGAAGCTCTGGCAAATATGGGTAGGTTTTCATAAACCGGTGATCTACCAAGTTGAGCACATGGGCAAAGCATAGTTTGTGTTAGCTTGCCAAGCTTCACAGCTGCCATCAGGTTACGCCCATTATCATACCCGGTTGTAGGTTCGGTGGCAAGAGCCATAGATCTGTTTGGTCAGTTAGTCCTTTCAATTAGTCAGCCTGTTGCTGTTTCACTGAGGCAATGCTGCAGAGCTTCCAGTTGACATGTGCTCTGAGAACTCTGAGATTGCAGGTCGGAGATGAAGAATGAGGAGGAGCAGGACTACATGCAGTAACTGGTGTAGGAGGTGGCAGAAACCCTGATAGAAGTAGGGCCATCAATCCTCGGCATCAGGAGCACATGTGACATGCCAGGGTGAGACTCGACCTTGGCCTCCACAAATTTCATCCAGTGAGCTGTCAGTGAAATGTAGCGCTTGTCCATATGTAGGCTGTTAAGTGGACAATCTCAGTAACCGTGTTGGTAAGGACACTGATGATGTTCCTGGACATGTGCTAGTACAAGGAGGGGATACCACCAGGGAAGAAATAGTAGCATCTGGGCACTGAGTAGTGAAGGACCAAATATGTACACCTGTAGCAACCCAATTTTGGTTTTTATCTCAAACCAACGAAATTGCACACAAACCATGTTTTACAGTATACAGTGGGTACGGAAAGTATTCAGACCCCTTTACATTTTTCACTCTTTGTTTCATTGCAGCCATTTGGTAAATTCAAAAAAGTTCATTTTATTTCTCATTAATGTACACTCTGGACCACATCTTGACTGAAAAAAACAAAAATGTAGACATTTTTGCATATTTATAAAAAAAAGAAAAACTGAAATATCACATGGTCATAAGTATTCAGACCCTTTGCTCAGACACTCATATTTAAGTCACATGTTATCCATTTCCTTGTGATACTCCTTGAGATGGTTCTACTCCTTTATTGAAGTCTAGCTGTCTTTAATTAAACTAATAGGACTTGATTTGGAAAGGCACATACCTGTCTATATAAGACCTCACAGCTCACAGTGCATGTCACGGGCTGGTATCTGACCTCTGGTACTGCGGATAGATTTACGCAGTACAGGGATTGATAGTGACCTACCAAGATTCACCATTCTTGCTACCACTGGTGTAGTGCACTCTCTCATGGCTACACTTCTAGTGATTCTACGTAGTCAAGGTATACTTGATCTCCTAGGAATACTTCTGCTTTAAAGGCTGGGCCTTGGTCGGGGAGTATCTTTTCAGGGTAACCATGTGGTCGACAAAAGTATTGTTGGAATACCTTGGCTGTCATCCTTGCAGTTTTGTCCTTGACAGGCACAACTACCAGGAATCTAACTGACTTGGGGCCAGCTTCACATGGTCTAAGGCTACCAGTTTAAGAGTCTGTTTCGTGACTATGGGCTGTAGGGGAGCCCTCTGGCTGTTGCGATCCTATCTGCGCAGGTTGCATGGGCCACACTCTCGGCATCATCTCTCAATGGCTCTTCTCATGCCAATCCAGTAGAATCTCTCACGTAGTAGCATTTCCAACTTCTTCCATCCGAAGTGTCCTGCTCCGTTGTGGTACGCTTCTAAGACCATTGGCGCATCCCGCTTCATGACTACCACTTGCCAGATCAGTTCATGGGTGCTTGAGTTGATTTTCCGCCGACACAGCTTTCCCTCATAGATGAACAACCTGCCATTCTCCATCCACAACTGTTGCGTTTCCTGTGGAGCATCTGAGCGAGGGTGTGAATCAGCCTGTGTTCACAGCTCTTTTACCAGGCAAACTACTTGGTCGCTATCTTGCATCTCTGCCCATCCATGGTGGGGCATTGAATTAAGGTTGGCCTCTTGCATGACATGGCGCTTATCCCTCACACTATGGGAGTGTTGGGCTGCAACTGGGTGGTGGAAGGCTGGTACCTTGATTTCTTCAAGTACTTCTGGATCTTCTCCCTCGTCTGGTGAATTAAGCATCCGGGATAGTGCATCAGCATTTGCGTTCTTGTGTCCCGCTCGGTACTTGATGGTAAACTCATAGTTGGACAATCGGGCCATCCATTGCTGTTCCAATGCACCTAACTTTGCTGTCTCCAGGTGAGTCAGTGGATTGTTGTCCGTGAAGATGGTCAACTTTGCTGAAGCCAGGTAGTGCTTGAATCACTCTGTTACTGCCCAGACTATGGCGAGGAACTCCAGCTTAAAGCAACTGTAGTTGTCGGGGTTCCTTTCAGTGGGACAAAGCTTTCTGCTGGCGTAGGCAATCACTCTTTCTTTCTGTACTTGGGACAGCACGACTCCTAATCCCACATTGCTGGCATCTGTGTAGTGCACAAACGGTTGGTCATAGTCAGGAAAGGCCAGTACTTCATCTCCCGTGAGAGCCAACTTCAACCGAGTGAAGGATCCCTCCAGCCTGTCTTTCCACTCAAACGGAGGACTCTTGTTCTTGGTCTACTTGGATTGGCCCGCTAACAGGTCTTGCAGGGGTACGGCTAACTTAGTGAAGTCCTTGAAAAATCTTCGGTAGTAGTCTACCAACCCAAGGAACTTCTGGACTTCGTGGATATTGCTGGGTTTCGGCCAGTCCCAGATCATGGTAACTTTGTCAGGGTCTGGTGCCACACCTTTGGCGCTTACCACATGGCCCAGGTATTGCACTTTGGGCTTTAACAGGTGGCACTTGGATGGCTTTACTTTCAGGCTAAAGTTAGACAGAGCTTCAAACACCTCGGCCAAATGCTTCAAGTGGTCTTCATAGGTCTTGGAGAAGACAATGACATCATCCAGGTACAGCAGAACAGTTTTAAAGTTCCTGTGCCCAAGACAGCACAACATCCTCCTCTGGAACGTCCCTGGTGCGTTGCAGTCTGAATGGCATGTAGTTGAATTTTGAGAGGCCCATTGATGTCGTGAAGGCGGTCTTCTCTTTATCCGCCTCTGCAGTGGGAACCTGCCAATACCCACTAGTGAGATCTAAGGTAGAGAAATAGCAGATTTCAAAGCAGCTAATGACTCTTTAATTCTGGGTAATGGGTAGGCATCCTTATGTGTAATGCTGTTAATCAGCCTGTAGTCCACACACATCCTCATTGTACCATCATTCTTTCTAACTAGGTCTAATGAAGCTGCCCAGGGGCTACAACTGTCTCTGATTACCCCAGCCTACTTCATCTCTCGTAACATACTCTTGGCACATTGGTAGTGAGCTGGAGGTACAGGCCGATACCTCTCTTTAATGGGCGGATGATCTCCAGTGGGGATATGATGTTGAACCCCTTTTACCTGCCCAAAGTCTAGTGGGTGTTTGCTGAATACCCATTCATACTCTTGTACCACCCGGTAGGCCCCATGCTTTTGGTGTAGAGGAGTGGAATCAGTGCATACTTGTAACTTTTGACACCAATCCTACAACTGTCCTACAGAGCCATTGTCTTCCGCCTGGTCGGACGGGATCCAGGGTTCTTTTGTCTGTATTGCATTGTTACTAACAGTGAACAGTTTAGCAAGCGTGGCATATCTGGGTAAATGGACTTCTTTGTCCCCACAATTAAGTACACGTGCAGGTACTCTCCCCTTGCGGACTTCAACCACCCCTCTGGCTGTCAGGATGGTCTGCCTACTCTCGGAATAAACAGGTTCTACCAGGGCTTGGTAGTCTTTACCTCTGAGGCCTATTGCTGCCCGACACCAGATTAACATTTCACTCCTGGAGGGTATTGCAATGGGGATCGGATCACTCACTGTGACGCTGCCAACTTCTCCACCAGACATTTCTATCTGTTGTCTGTGTATCAGGGCTCTGATTTCGTTCTGTAGGACACGATGCTCACTGGAACCAGTAGTTTCGGCCACCTGTTGTAACAAGACAATAACCTCGCCAAGACAGTTTTCTATGACATTAGTACGTAAGGTCATCATTGGGTTACATTCTCGTTGGTCAATATCAACAATCACCAGTCCTTGGGCCTTCAATTCTACCCGCCCCACCTTAATGGTTACCTCCTTATACCCCACCTGTGACAAAGGCCGACCGTTACTGGCAACTATTGTCAAATCATTATCTGGGCCACAGGTAATATCAGAGTCAGCCCAATACCATTTGTAGAGAACGTAAAGCATAGTTGTCACCTGAGAGCTGGTGTCCAGTAAAGCGTTCATCGGGATACCATCGATCACAATGGGGAGGATTGGTCATCCTCCGATGTACTTGGCTTGCCAGTTTTGTGGGCCTCCTGGTCATCTTACTCCTGGGGGTTGGCCCTCTGCCCCAGGGGTCGCTTGTTTAAATGGCAGAACCTTGCAATGTGCCCTGCCTGGTTACAGCGGCGGCAGATGGGTCGCCCATCCTGATGAGAGCAGTCATTGTCTCTTCCTCTGGTCAGTGAGATCCTCTTCTGTCGTCACCAGGGGACATCATCCAGACTGGAAGCCAGCTTGATTTTCTCCTTTGGGGATTCCTGCAGGGACTGGATGGTCCTGGCTAGTGCAGCTATGTTTTTAGTCAGTTCCTAGACCTGTGGAGGGATCATCATCCAGGATCTGTGTGTTGGCCTCAACAGGGACCTGATGAAAGGGTGCCACCTCCTGGTGGTATTTGAGGGCTGGATGCCTAGGGGGCACTGTGCGGCTGGGCTGAGGTTCATGTAGCACCGAGATGGCCTTGTTTTTAAAATGTGCAAAGTCAAAGTCAGGGTTTTGCAAGGCCAGGATGCACAGCTGTGTCTTGTGGGTACTGGACAAGAGTCCCTCAACAAACTGCTCCCTTAATAACTTTTCCCCATTCTGCACGATGTTAGGGTCAACCTGTTTAATGGTCCGTAATACCTCCTGGAGATTAAAGGGACTCTGTCACCTGAATTTGGCGGGACTGGTTTTGGGTCATATGGGCGGAGTTTTTGGGTGTTT
Organism: Ranitomeya imitator; assembly: GCF_032444005.1. Taxonomy (NCBI): domain Eukaryota; kingdom Metazoa; phylum Chordata; class Amphibia; order Anura; family Dendrobatidae; genus Ranitomeya; species Ranitomeya imitator. The sequence goes on along the minus strand of NC_091285.1, from coordinate 198,019,175 downwards.
GATTCACCCTTTCCTTACCTGCTGACTGCATGCTGGCTGCAATATTGGATTGAAGTTGATTCTCTGTCCTCCATAGTACATGCCTGCACAAGGCAATCTTGCCTTGCGCAGGCGTGTACTATGGAGGACAGAGAATGACCTTCAATCCAATATTGCAGCCAGCATGCAGCCAGCGGGTAAGGAAAGGGTGAATCAAACACCCAAAAACTCCGCCCATATGACCCAAAACCAGTCCCGCCAAATTCAGATGACAGGTTCCCTTTAAGAGCATAGTCCCGTATTCTATCCTGTGCTCTTTGTTTGCACCCGAAAAACCTCATTTTGATTTCTGCAGCTGTGCGGTGTCAAAAGTAGTTTTAAGTTTGGCAAATATCTGCTTAACAGTTCCCTTTGCTATATCGGACCAGGATTTCACTTCTCTTTGCGCTGCACCAATTAATTGTTCAGTTAATATATGGACCTTTTGATGTTCTGTCAGGGGATATACTTCAACTAGGCTGCGTAGCCTTTCTTTAAAGTCACTTATCGTATGGGACTCCCCTGAATATTGTGGCAGCCAGGCCGCTCACGATATATAGGGCATGGATAGCGGAAATATTGGAGCTGTTACTGCAGTGGAGTCTGGCTGGTTTGCAAGAGCTGAGGGCACCATGGGGCCTGGTGGCAACATGAGGCCTGCAGCTGCCTCCACTGCAGGGTCTGGGGGCATCATGGGGCCTGCGGCTGCAACCTCTGCTAGGTCTTCTCCCGAGTCGGACATTTTCAGACATTTCCCTTCCCCCATGCTAACCTTCAAGCAGGCTTGACGTTTCACCACCGAAGTCTGCAGTGGTTCCTTCTGCGCTTGGTGCGGTGCTCCTCTTGGTCCTCCTTCCAGGGCTTCCGGCATTTTCACTTGTGGCATCCACTTCCTCTTTGCGCTCTTTCTTTGGTTCCGCCCATGTTGGCACACCCCTCTTTTCCTGCTCTCCTCTCGGCACTCGTTATGGCGGCCATTTTTGGCGGCTATTTTGAAAATAAAGCGTGTGCACCGTGTGATGCAGTTATGGTGCTGCTTTAAAAGTTCCCCATAGTCTCTGGCTCACAACTTAATAAAGTCTCTCTTTTAAGTACAGCGCACAAGACCCAGTTTGCTGGGTCGGTCAATCCTGTTCATGACGCCAAGTTGGAACGCCCGCCAGGAATGTGAGGTGCTCGATACCAGGTCTGGTACTTAAAGGGATGTGTCACGGCGGCGGCGACCTGGTCCATGGCCCTGGGTACCCATGTTAATGGGACTGTCTTTAAAGGGGTTAGTTGAATAATAAAAGTTTGTGACGCCACCTGTGGTATTAAGTCAGGGGTGACCGATGCTACTTAAAGGCCTCCACTGGGGTGATGTTATGACAGCAGGGATGGTATGGCTTTGCACAGGTGAAGCTGGGTCCCCAGGTCTCCCGGTGTAATAGAGACACATGGTAGGTGGTGTATAAAGAAACAGAAGACACAGGGTTGCAGTCTCTTTACCTCTTTACTTGGTTCAAGGCAGCCACAGTCCAGGGTACCGGATCATGGATGCTGGTGTGGTCCGGCTGGCTTGGAAGCGAACTGGTAACCAGGTGGGGTTGGAAGCCTTCCTTCTAGTGCTGTGGTGTTGTAGTCACTTGCTGCCTTAGTCCTCACTCAAGGTCCTCACATTTTCTCTCTGTCCCCCTTTTGGTAGGGTACTTCCCGTACAACAGGTAGCTCGAGCCTTTTTACAGGATCTCTATCATGACCCAGGCTCTATTTGCTACTGTGTCCTCGGGTGTTAATGGTGGACAGATAACTTGCAATCAGCTGTCTGCCGATTTCTGTCTTGGGGCATGAAGTTACCCCCACAACCTCGGTCTTCTTGCTTCCGGTATCTGCGCTCAGCATGGAGGAAGCCCAGTCGCAGCTTCTCTCCAGCTCTTTACTCTCCTTCGCTTCTTTTTCCTCTCAGTTTCCTACAGACTGCTCTGCATTCTCTTTCCTGCCCAGGAGCCACAGAATCACTCGTCTCCATGGCCCCAGCTTTCCTTCCTCTTTGCTTTCCTGTCACCAACTGTCTAACTCTAACTGACTAGCAACTGCCTAGCAACTGACTCCTCCTCCCGACCAGAGAGAGCAGCTCCCCTGAAGTCGGGTGTAGAGCTCCCCCTTCTGGCCAGGAGTCAGAACAGTTGTGTTTATGCTGAATACCTGACAGAGGGATTCTTCCTCGCTTCCAAGCGTGACATCATTCTCCCCGTGTGGAAAGCAATGCCACTGTAACAACCAGGAACCTGGGGTGTTACACTGGCACCTCTGATGGGAGTATTCAGCAACCAGCTTCTGTGTGCTATAAATAAATAAATAAAAAAGATGTGGGTACCTTATATTTTTGATAACAAGAGCTGGCAAAACTGACAGCTGCGGGTTGCAACCCTCAGCTTTTAGCATTATCATGGCTGGTTATCAAGAATAGAGGGGTCCCAAGTAGTTTTTTTGTTAATCATTTAAATAAATAATTAAAAAATCAGCTTGGGGTCCCCCCATTTTTGACAGCCAGCCAAGCTATAGCCAACAGCTGGGTGCTGGTATTCTCAGACGGGTAATATACTATGGATACTGGGCACCACAGCCTAAAAATAGCAGCCCGCAGCTGCCCCAGAAAAGGCGCATCTATTAGATGCGCCAATTCTGGTGCTTTGCCCAGCTCTACCCACTTGCCCTGGTGTGGTGGAAAGTGGGGTAATGGTTGTGGTATTCATGTCAGCTATTTTAGGGTCACTGACAACAAGGCCACAGATTAGTAATGGAAAGTAATTGCATATGGATGAATAATTGAATACAGTAAAATGTTTGAATGCTTTTTTGGATTGTTATATATCACCAAAATGTACCACAGACCACATAATAGTATATGGATGAGTAATTGAATCCATATAACACATAAATGTACCACAAAGCACACAATACTCTTAGGATTCCAATATGGTAAATTTTTTCACCCAAAAAATAAAAATGTGGTCAGCTGCCGCAGCTACATGTTTAGCAATGGACTGTAAAGCCCTAATACCTGCCTGGAGACTGCAATTAGCCACTCTCCCTGCTCCTGTAACTCTCTCTCCCTCCTAGGATAAATGCAGATTTTATTTGATACAAAGAGCAAAGCACAAAATTATCCTTTATAAGGACTGTTAGTATGGTGGTTCACCTTTAGCACCAGTATCAACACTACAGGATTGAGATTCGTTAAGCTGTGCACACACATACCAGGATAAGCATTCTTTCCCTCCAATAACAATAGTTACAGAGCTGGGCAATAGTGTCAGTGTTCCGAGCCTGGCTGCGCCTCTCCTTTTATAACCCCTAATGATGTCACATGGCTAGCAAATCGCAGTAATATTTTGAAATTTAAATAATACATTTTGGGTTTATATCAATCATGTACGTAAATCATAAATAAATCCCATAAAATAGATGATAAGTCTTATCGAGACACATGCTTTGGAATCGTGCCTCCTGATGAGCCAGAGAGAAAAATGGAGAAAAGGCGGGCGGCAGACGGCTTAATGATGAGTACCAGAGTTATTAAATACATTTATGAGCCGGTGATGATATCTTGGAGCACTATATAAGAAATCACTGTTGCGATAATCCCTGTGATATTAAGGTGCTCGGGATTAAGGTGCTCGGGATAATTCTGTGGCATAGAGATTATTTCACTGGTATCATATGATTGCATATATGTATACAGAAGCATTGACCAGGATTATGCAAAATCTAGACATACTGCCGACCCTTGCCGAGATACATGTTCTCCATTGTTTTTAATAGGGCTGGGGGATCAGGGTTTCCTTAGCTATAGGTTTGATATCTGTATAGACATCAGGGGACTCTTCAGATCTCCATCTGGGTAGAAGGGTCAACGTTCACTGCAGGGTGCATCTAGGGACCCTAGGGAAAGCCATCGTTGAGTGGGGGCGCCACAACGCTCCCCCTAGGGCACCAACCCCCACAGTGAGGAAGGCATCAGCATAGATACCATAGCAGTTTTCAGTTAACCCTTCCCCCATTAGTGTTTTTTCACCGTTCTTTTCACCATTTTTTCACTATTGTTTTTTTCACGGTGATTTTGTGTCGGTAGCCATAGGTTGGTGGCATTTTAAATGTTCAAATAAAAAATTGTATTTTATGGGAATTATTTATGATTTATACAAATCGCGGTAATAGCACTACCAAGATTGCTATGGCGTTACAGTGACTCGCAGGCAATCCCCGCATCATTAATGGCTGTGTAACAGGTGCCAAACATGCAGGGCATCAATTCAAGTTTGAAATCAAACACGGACTAATGCTCACCGTGTAACGAGCACATCGAAACATCCAAATACTCGAGTGACATCCAAGTATCACTGAGCATGTTCAATCCTCCCTAGTTATTATACTAGTAAGTCTATGTTTTTATGATGTAGCTGGAGTATAGCCTATAAAATATTTTTGTAAATATAAAACATCAATAAAGAATATGATTCTCTTCTTTAAACATAATATTTAAAGCAACGACAAATTTTGTAGCATTTTATTAGTAAACTAGATGGTGGCCCGATTCTAACGCATCGGGTATTCTAGAATATGCATGTCCACGTAGTATATTGCCCAGCCACGTAGTATATTGCACAGCCTCGTAGCATATTGCACAGCCCACATAGTATATTGTACAGCCACGTAGTATATTGCACAGCCACGTAGTATATTGCACAGCCCACGTAGTATATTGCCCAGTCACATAGTATAATGCCCAGCCACGTAGTATATTGCCCAGGCACATAGTATATTGCCCAATCACATATTATATTGCCTAGCCACGTAGTATATTGCCCAGTTATGTAGTATATTGCCCAGTGACATAGTATACAGCACAGAGCCACGTAGAAAATTGTACAGCGACGTAGTATACAGCACAAGGAAACAGAGAAGCACATTGCTAAGGAGAGTAAAACTAATCCCAAACTGTTCTTCAACTATATCAATAGTAAAAGAATAAAAACTGAAAATGTAGGCCCCTTAAAAAATAGTGAGGAAAGAATGGTTGTAGATGACGAGGAAAAAGCTAACATATTAAACACCTTCTTCTCCACTGTATTCACGGTGGAAAATGAAATGCTAGGTGAAATCCCAAGAAATAATGAAAACCCTATATTAAGGGTCACAAATCTAACCCAATAAGAGGTGCAAAACCGGCTAAATAAGATTAAAATAGATAAATCTCCGCGTCCGGATGGCATACACCCACGAGTACTAAGAGAACTAAGTAATGTAATAGATAAACCATTATTTCTTATTTTTAGGGACTCTATGGCGACGGGGTCTGTTCCGTAGGACTGGCGCATAGCAAATGTGGTGCCAATATTCAAAAAGGGCTCTAAAAGTGAACCTGGAAATTATAGGCCAGTAAGTCTAACCTCTATTGTTGGTAAAATATTTGAAGTGTTTCTGAGGGATGTTATTCTGGATTATCTCAATGAGAATAACTGTTTAACTCCATATCAGTATGGGTTTATGAGAAATCGCTCCTGTCAAACCAATCTAATCAGTTTTTATGAAGAGGTAAGCTATAGGCTGGACCACGGTGAGTCATTGGACGTGGTATATCTCGATTTTTCCAAAGCGTTTGATACCGTGCCGCACAAGAGGTTGGTACACAAAATGAGAATGCTTGGTCTGGGGGAAAATGTGTGTAAATGGGTTAGTAACTGGCTTAGTGATAGAAAGCAGAGGGTGGTTATAAATGGTATAGTCTCTAATTGGGTCGCTGTGACCAGTGGGGTACCGCAGGGGTCGGTATTGGGACCTGTTCTCTTCAACATATTCATTAATGATCTGGTAGAAGGTTTACACAGTAAAATATCGATATTTGCAGATGATACAAAACTATGTAAAGCAGTTAATACAAGAGAAGATAGTATTCTGCTACAGATGGATCTGGATAAGTTGGAAACTTGGGCTGAAAGGTGGCAGATGAGGTTTAACAATGATAAATGTAAGGTTATACACATGGGAAGAAGGAATCAATATCACCATTACACACTGAACGGGAAACCACTGGGTAAATCTGACAGGGAGAAGGACTTGGGGATCCTAGTTAATGATAAACTTACCTGGAGCAGCCAGTGCCAGGCAGCAGCTGCCAAGGCAAACAGGATCATGGGGTGCATTAAGAGAGGTCTGGATACACATGATGAGAGCATTATACTGCCTCTGTACAAATCCCTAGTTAGACCGCAACATAGAAGAGGATTCTTTACTGTTAGGGCAGTAAGAATCTGGAATTGCTTGCCTGAGGAGGTGGTGATGGCGAACTCAGTCGAGGGGTTCAAGAGAGGCCTGGATGTCTTCCTGGAGCAGAACAATATTGTATCATACAATTATTAGGTTCTGTAGAAGGACGTAGATCTAGGGATTTATTATGATGGAATATAGGCTGAACTGGATGGACAAATGTTATGATAAGATAATTCAGTACCACAATGGACATAGAGGTCAGAGCACATACAGTGACCTGACAATAACCCAAAAACATAGAATGAGCTCTGAGACGTGGGAACTCCGCTGACCGCAATCCCCAATCCTCTCCAACAACACTAGAGGCAGCCGTGGATTGCGCCTAACGCTCCCTATGCAACTCGGCACAGCCTGAGAAACTAGCTAGCCTGAAGATAGAAAATAAGCCTACCTTGCCTCAGAGAAATACCCCAAAGGAAAAGGCAGCCCCCACATATAATGACTGTGAGTTAAGATGAAAAGACAAACGTAGAGATGAAATAGATTTAGCAAAGTGAGGCCCGACTTTCTGAACAGAGCGAGGATAGGAAAGGTAACTTTGCAGTCAACACAAAACCCTACAAAAACCACGCAAAGGGGGCAAAAAGAAAACTAACGGCACGGAGGTACACCCTCTGCGTCCCAGAGCTTCCAGCAAGCAGGAAAAAACAAATAGACAAGCTGGACAGAAAAAACAGCAAGCAAAATAGCAAAGCAGAACTTAGCTATGCAGAGCAGCAGGCCACAGGAACGATCCAGGAGGAAACAGGTCCAATACTAGAACATTGACTGGAGGCCAGGATCAAAGCACTAGGTGGAGTTAAATAGAGCAGCACCTAACGACTTCACCACATCACCTGAGGAAGGAAACTCAGAAGCCGCAGTACCACTTTCCTCCACCAATGGAAGCTCACAGAGAGAATCAGCCGAAGTACCACTTGTGACCACAGGAGGGAGCTCTGCCACAGAATTCACAACAGTACCCCCCCCTCAAGGAGGGGTCACCGAACCCTCACCAGAGCCCCCAGGACGACCAGGATGAGCCACATGAAAGGCACGAACAAGTTCGGGAGCATGGACATCAGAGGCAAAGACCCAGGAATTATCTTCCTGAGCATAACCTTTCCACTTAACCAGATACTGGAGTTGCCGTCTTGAAACACGAGAATCCAAAATCTTCTCCACAACATACTCCAACTCCCCCTCCACCAAAACCGGGGCAGGAGGATCAACAGATGGAACCATAGGTGCCACGTATCTCCGCAACAATGACCTATGGAATACGTTATGTATGGAAAAAGAATCTGGAAGGGTCAGACGAAAAGACACAGGATTAAGAACCTCAGAAATCCTATACGGACCAATGAAACGAGGTTTAAACTTAGGAGAGGAAACCTTCATATGAATATGACGAGAAGATAACCAAACCAAATCCCCAACACGAAGTCGGGGACCCACACAGCGTCTGCGATTAGCGAAACGTTGAGCCTTCTCCTGGGACAAGGTCAAATTGTCCACTACATGAGTCCAAATCTGCTGCAACCTGTCCACCACAGTATCCACACCAGGACAGTCCGAAGACTCAACCTGCCCTGAAGAGAAACGAGGATGGAACCCAGAGTTGCAGAAAAACGGCGAAACCAAGGTAGCCGAGCTGGCCCGATTATTAAGGGCGAACTCAGCCAAAGACAAAAAGGACACCCAGTCATCCTGATCAGCGGAAACAAAGCATCTCAGATATGTTTCCAAGGTCTGATTGGTTCGTTCGGTCTGGCCATTAGTCTGAGGATGGAAAGCCGAGGAAAAAGACAAGTCAATGCCCATCCTACCACAAAAGGCTCGCCAAAACCTCGAAACAAACTGGGAACCTCTGTCAGACACGATATTCTCTGGAATGCCATGTAAACGAACCACATGCTGGAAGAACAATGGCACCAAATCAGAGGAGGAAGGTAATTTAGACAAGGGTACCAAATGGACCATCTTAGAGAAGCGATCACAGACCACCCAAATGACTGACATCTTTTGAGAGACGGGAAGATCTGAAATAAAATCCATAGAGATATGTGTCCAAGGCCTCTTCGGGACCGGCAAGGGCAAAAGCAACCCACTGGCACGAGAACAGCAGGGCTTAGCCCGAGCACAAATCCCACAGGACTGCACAAAAGTACGCACATCCCGCGACAGAGATGGCCACCAAAAGGATCTAGCCACTAACTCTCTGGTACCAAAGATTCCAGGATGACCAGCCAACACCGAACAATGAACCTCAGAGATAACTTTATTCGTCCACCTATCAGGGACAAACAGTTTCTCCGCTGGGCAACGATCAGGTTTATTAGCCTGAAATTTTTGCAGCACCCGCCGCAAATCAGGGGAGATGGCAGACACAATTACTCCCTCTTTGAGGATACCCGCCGGCTCAGATAAACCCGGAGAGTCGGGCACAAAACTCCTAGACAGAGCATCCGCCTTCACATTTTTAGAGCCCGGAAGGTACGAAATCACAAAGTCAAAACGGGCAAAAAACAGCGACCAACGAGCCTGTCTAGGATTCAACCGCTTGGCAGACTCAAGATAAGTCAAGTTCTTATGATCAGTCAAGACCACCACGCGATGCTTAGCTCCTTCAAGCCAATGACGCCACTCCTCGAATAACCACTTCATGGCCAGCAACTCTCGATTGCCCACATCATAATTTCGCTCAGCAGGCGAAAACTTCCTGGAAAAGAAGGCGCATGGTTTCATCACTGAGCAATCAGAACTTCTCTGCGACAAAACAGCCCCTGCTCCAATCTCAGAAGCATCAACCTCGACCTGGAACGGAAGCGAAACATCTGGTTGACACAACACAGGGGCAGAAGAAAAATGACGCTTCAACTCTTGAAAAGCTTCCACAGCAGCAGAAGACCAATTGACCACATCAGCACCCTTCTTGGTCAAATCGGTCAATGGTTTAGCAATACTAGAAAAATTGCAGATGAAGCGACCATAAAAATTAGCAAAGCCCAGGAACTTTTGCAGACTTTTCAGAGATGTCGGCTGAGTCCAATCATGGATGGCTTGGACCTTAACAGGGTCCATCTCGATAGTAGAAGGGGAAAAGATGAACCCCAAAAATGAAACCTTCTGAACACCAAAGAGACACTTTGATCCCTTCACAAACAAAGAATTAGCACGCAGGACCTGAAACACCGTTCTGACCTCTTTCACATGAGACTCCCAATCATCCGAGAAGATCAAAATGTCATCCAAGTACACAATCAGGAATTTATCCAGGTACTCTCGGAAGATGTCATGCATAAAGGACTGAAACACTGATGGAGCATTGGCAAGTCCGAGTGGCATTACTAGATACTCAAAATGGCCCTCGGGCGTATTAAATGCAGTTTTCCATTCATCGCCTCGCTTAATACGCACAAGATTATACGCACCACGAAGATCTATCTTGGTGAACCAACTAGCCCCCTTAATCCGAGCAAACAAATCAGATAACAACGGCAAGGGGTACTGAAATTTAACCGTGATCTTATTTAGAAGGCGGTAATCTATACAAGGTCTCAGTGAACCATCCTTCTTGGCTACAAAAAAGAACCCTGCTCCTAATGGCGACGATGACGGGCGAATATGCCCCTTCTCCAAGGACTCCTTCACATAACTCCGCATAGCGGCGTGCTCAGGCACAGATAAATTAAACAGTCAACCTTTTGGGAATTTACTACCAGGAATCAAATCGATAGCACAATCACAATCCTTATGCGGAGGTAGGGTATCGGACTTGGGCTCATCAAATACATCCCGGTAATCAGACAAGAACTCTGGAACCTCAAAAGGGGTGGATGATAAAATAGTCAGAAATGGGACATCACCATGTATCCCTAGACAACCCCAGCTGGACACAGACATGGATTTCCAATCTAATACTGGATTATGGCCTTGTAGCCATGGCAACCCCAACACGACCACATCATGCAGATTATGCAACACCAGAAAGCGAATAACCTCCTGATGTGCAGGAGCCATGCACATGGTCAGCTGGGTCCAGTACTGAGGCTTATTCTTGGCCAAAGGCGTAGCATCAATTCCTCTCAATGGAATTGGACACTGCAAGGGCTCCAAGAAAAACCCACAACGCCTAGCATACTCCAAGTCCATCAAATTCAGGGCAGCGCCTGAATCCACAAATGCCATGACAGAATATGATGACAAAGAGCAGATCAAGGTAACGGACAGAAGAAATTTTGACTGTTCCGTACCAATGGTGGCAGACCTAGCGAACCGCTTAGTGCACTTAGGACAATCAGAGATAGCATGAGTGGAATCACCACAGTAGAAACACAGCCCATTCAGACGTCTGTGTTCTTGCCGTTCAACTCTGGTCAAAGTCCTATCGCACTGCATAGGCTCAGGTTTAAGCTCAGGTAATACCGCCAAATGGTGCACAGATTTACGCTCACGCAAGCGTCGACCGATCTGAATGGCCAAAGACATAGACTCATTCAGACCAGCAGGCATAGGAAATCCCACCATGACATCCTTAAGGGCTTCAGAGAGACCTTTTCTGAAAATAGCTGCAAGCGCACCTTCATTCCATTGAGTGAGTACGGACCACTTTCTAAATTTCTGACAATATACCTCTATCTCATCCTGACCCTGACACAGAGCCAGCAAATTTTTCTCTGCCTGATCCACTGAATTAGGTTCATCGTACAGCAATCCGAGCGCCAGGAAAAACGCATCGATATTACTTAATGCAGGATCTCCTGACGCAAGAGAAAATGCCCAGTCCTGAGGGTCGCCACGTAAAAAAGAAATAATGATCCTAACTTGTTGAACTGGGTCACCAGAGGAGCGAGGTTTCAAAGCCAGAAATAGTTTATAATTATTTTTGAAACTCAGAAATTTAGTTCTATCTCCAAAAAACAAATCAGGAATAGGAATTCTCGGTTCTAACATAGAATTCTGAACCACAAAGTCTTGAATATTTTGTACTCTTGCCGTGAGCTGATCCACACATGAAGACAGACCTTTAATGTCCATCGCTACACCTGTGTCCTGAACCACCCAAATGTCTAGGGGAAAAAAAAGGCAAAACACAGTGCAGAGAAAAAAAAATGGTCTCAGAACTTCTTTTTTCCCTCTATTGAGAATCATTAGTACTTTCGGCCTCCAGTACTGTTATGACAAGATAATTCAGTACCACAATGGACATAGAGGTCAGAGCACATACAGTGACCTGACAATAACCCAAAAACATAGAACGAGCACTGAGACGTGGGAACTCCGCTGACCGCAATCCCCAATCCTCTCCAACAACACTAGAGGCAGCCGTGGATTGCGCCTAACGCTCCCTATGCAACTCGGCACAGCCTGAGAAACTAGCTAGCCTGAAGATAGAAAATAAGCCTACCTTGCCTCAGAGAAATACCCCAAAGGAAAAGGCAGCCCCCACATATAATGACTTTGAGTTAAGATGAAAAGACAAACGTAGAGATGAAATAGATTTAGCAAAGTGAGGCCCGACTTTCTGAACAGAGCGAGGATAGGATAGGTAACTTTGAGGTCAACACAAAACCCTACAAAAACCACGCAAAGGGGGCAAAAAGACCCTCCGTACCGAACTAACGGCACGGAGGTACACCCTCTGCGTCCCAGAGCTTCCAGCAAGCAGGAAAAAACAAATAGACAAGCTGGACAGAAAAAACAGCAAACAAAATAGCAAAGCAGAACTTAGCTATGCAGAGCAGTAGGCCACAGGAACGATCCAGGAGGAAACAGGTCCAATACTAGAACATTGATTGGAGGCCAGGATCAAAGCACTAGGTGGAGTTAAATAGAGCAGCACCTAACGACTTCTGTTGTGGATTCTGTTTTTGGGCTCCCTCTGGTGGTTACAGATGGTACTGGGTGACTTGTGTTCTCTGCGGTCTCTGGTGTCCACCTGTTCTATCAGGATATGGGAGTTTCCTATTTAACCTGGCTTTCTTGTCATTTCCTCGCCGGCGATCAATGTAATCAGTGTGTCTTGTTACCTCTGCTTTCCGCTTCAGTAATCTTCAGGACAAGCTAAGTTTTTGATTTTCCTGTTCCACGTTTTGCTTTATTTTTGTTTTAGTCCAGCTTGCAGTTATGTGATTCCTTGTTGCTGGTTGCTCTAGTGGGCTGATATTACTCCTCATGTTCCATGAGTTGGCACATGAGTTCAGGTAATTTCAGGATGGTTTTTTTGTAGGGTTTTTTCGCTGACCGCGCAGTTCACTTTTGTATCCTCTGCTATCTAGTTTTAGCGGGCCTCATTTTGCTGAATCTGTTTTCATTACTACGTATGTGCTTTCCTCTCATTTCACCGTCATTACATGTGGGGGGCTGCTATTTCTGTGGGGTGTTTCTCTGGAGGCAAGAGAGGTCTTTGTTTCTTCTAATAGGGGAAGCTAGTCCTTCGGCTGGCGCGAGACGTCTAGAATCATCGTAGGCACGTTCCCCGGCTACTGCTAGTGTTGTGAATTAGGTTCAGGATCGCGGTCAGCTCAGTTTCCATCACCCTAGAGCTTGTTCTGTTTTTTGTGTGCTTGTCCTTTTGTGATCCCCTGCCATTGAGATCATGACAGTATCGCCGGGCGAAAAGTGGTAATCATATTGGCTGAAGTAGGAGGAAAAGTAGTCTGAGGAAGGTTTTTTTTTTTTTTTTTTTTTTTTTTTTCCTTCCCTCAGAGTTTGCTGCGTCTTACCTCCTCTTAATCCTTGAATGGCTCTGACCTCAGCTGTTTATCATGGAAGTCCAGAGTTTGGCTTCCAGCCTGAATAATCTTGCTGCTAAGGTTCAAAATATACAAGATTTTGTTGTACATGCTCCTATGTCTGAACCTAGAATTCCTATCCCAGAGTTTTTTTCTGGAGATAGATCTAGTTTTCTGAATTTTAGGAACAATTGCAAGTTGTTTCTTTCTTTGAAATCTCGCTCCTCTGGAGACCCTGCTCAGCAAGTCAAGATTGTGATATCTTTCCTGCGGGGTGACCCTCAGAATTGGGCATTTGCATTGGCACCAGGGGATCCTGCGTTGCTCAATGTGGATGCGTTTTTTCTGGCATTGGGTTTGCTCTATGAGGAACCTAACCTAGAGATTCAGGCTGAAAAAGCTTTATTGGCTCTCTCTCAGGGGCAAGATGAAGCAGAATTATATTGTCAGAAATTTCGGAAATGGTCGGTGCTTACTCAGTGGAATGAGTGCGCCCTGGCTGCAAGATTCAGAGATGGCCTTTCTGAGGCCATTAAAGATGTTATGGTGGGGTTCCCTGCGCCTGCAGGTCTGAATGAGTCTATGACTATGGCTATTCAGATTGATCGGCATTTACGGGAGCGCAAACCTGTGCACCATTTGGCGGTGTCTTTTGAACAGGCAACTGAGACAATGCAATGTGATAGAATTCAGTCCAGAAGTGAACGGCAAAACTATAGGCGGAAAAATGGGTTGTGTTTTTATTGTGGTGATTCAGCTCATGTTATATCAGCATGCTCTAAACGCACAAAAAAGGTTGATAAGTCTGTTGCCATTAGTACTTTGCAGTCTAAGTTCATTCTGTCTGTGACTCTGATTTGTTCATTATCTGCCATTTCCGTCGATGCCTATGTGGATTCAGGCGCTGCCCTGAGTCTTATGGATTGGTCATTTGCCAACCGCTGTGGGTATAGTCTGGAGCCTCTGGAAGTCCCTATTCCTTTGAAAGGAATTGACTCTACACCTTTGGCTATGAATAAACCTCAGTACTGGACACACGTGACCATGCGTATGACTCCCGTTCATCAGGAAGTGATTCGCTTCCTGGTACTGTATAATTTACATGATGTCTTAGTGCTTGGTCTGCCATGGTTACAAACTCATAACCCAGTCTTGGACTGGAAAACGATGTCTGTGTTAAGCTGGGGATGTCAGGGGGTTCATGATGATGCACCTCCGATTTCTATCGCTTCATCTACTCCTTCTGAGGTTCCTGTATTTTTGTCTGATTATCGGGATGTTTTTGAGGAGCCTAAGCTCAATTCGCTTCCTCCTCACAGGGATTGCGATTGTGCTATAGATTTGATTCCTGGCAGTAAATTTCCTAAAGGTCGTTTGTTCAATCTGTCAGTGCCAGAGCATACTGCTATGCGGGATTATGTTAAGGAGTCCTTGGGAAAGGGACATATCCGTCCATCTTCGTCTCCTTTGGGAGCAGGTTTTTTTTTTCGTGGCCAAAAAAGATGGTTCCTTGAGGCCTTGTATAGATTACTGTCTTTTGAATAAGATTACGGTCAAATATCAGTATCCTTTGCCATTGTTGACTGATTTGTTCGCTCGCATTAAGGGGGCTAAATGGTTCACTAAGATTGATCTTCGGGGTGCGTATAATCTTGTGCGGATTAAGCAGGGTGATGAGTGGAAAACCGCATTTAATACGCCTGAGGGCCATTTTGAGTATTTGGTGATGCCTTTTGGACTTTCTAATGCTCCTTCTGTCTTCCAGTCCTTTATGCACGATATTTTCCGTGAATATCTGGATAAATTTATGATTGTGTATTTGGATGATGTTTTGGTTTTTTCTGATGACTGGGAGTCCCATGTTCAGCAGGTCAGGAAGGTGTTTCAGGTCCTGCGGGCCAATTCTTTGTTTGTAAAAGGTTCAAAGTGTCTCTTTGGAGTCCAGAAGATTTCTTTTTTGGGGTATATTTTTTCCCCTTCTACTATTGAGATGGATCCCGTCAAGGTTCAAGCTATTTGTGACTGGACGCAGCCTACATCTCTTAAGAGTCTACAGAATTTCTTGGGCTTTGCTAATTTTTATCGTCGTTTCATAACTAATTTTTCTAGTGTTGTTAAGCCTTTGACGGATCTGACTAAGAAGGGTGCTGATGTTGCTGATTGGTCTCCTGCGGCTGTGGAGGCCTTTCAGGAACTTAAGCGCCGGTTTTCTTCTGCTCCTGTGTTGCGTCAGCCAGATGTTTCGCTTCCTTTTCAGGTTGAGGTTGATGCTTCTGAGATTGGAGCGGGGGCGGTTTTGTCACAGAGAAGCTCCGATTGCTCGGTGATGAAGCCATGTGCGTTCTTTTCTAGAAAGTTTTCGCCCACTGAGCGGAATTATGATGTTGGTAATCGGGAGATTTTGGCCATGAAGTGGGCATTTGAGGAGTGGCGTCATTGGCTTGAGGGTGCTAGACATCGTGTGGTGGTCTTGACTGATCACAAAAATCTGATTTACCTTGAGTCTGCCAAGCGTCTGAATCCTAGACAGGCTCGTTGGTCACTGTTTTTCTCCCGTTTCGATTTTGTGGTTTCATACCTGCCAGGTTCAAAGAATGTGAAGGCGGATGCTCTTTCTAGGAGTTTTGTGCCTTATTCCCCTGGAAATTCTGAGCCCACTGGTATCCTTAGGGATGGGGTGATTTTGTCGGCTGTCTTCCTAGACTTCCGACGTGCTTTGCAGGAGTTTCAGGCGGATAAACCTGATCGTTGTCCGCCTGAAAGACTGTTTGTTCCGGATAATTGGACCAGTAGAGTCATCTCCGAGGTCCATTCTTCTACGTTGGCAGGTCATCCTGGAATATTTGGTACTAGAGACTTGGTGGCCAGGTCTTTTTGGTGGCCTTCCTTGTCGAGGGATGTGCGTTCTTTTGTGCAGTCTTGTGAAGTTTGCGCTCGGGCTAAGCCTTGCTGTTCTCGGGCCAGTGGATTGTTGTCACCTTTGCCTATCCCGAAGAGGCCTTGGACGCACATTTCCATGGACTTTATTTCGGATCTCCCTGTCTCTCAAAAAATGTCCGTCATCTGGGTTGTGTGTGACCGCTTTTCTAAGATGGTTCATCTGGTACCCTTGCCTAAGTTACCTTCCTCCTCTGAGTTGGTCCCTCTGTTTTTTCAGAACGTGGTTCGTTTGCATGGGATTCCGGAGAACATTGTTTCTGACAGGGGATCCCAGTTTGTGTCTAGATTTTGGCGGACGTCCTGTGCTAAGATGGGCATTGATTTGTCCTTTTCGTCTGCATTCCATCCTCAGACGAATGGCCAGACGGAACGAACTAATCAGACCTTGGAAACTTATTTAAGGTGTTTTGTTTCTGCTGATCAAGATGACTGGGTTACCTTTTTGCCGCTTGCCGAATTTGCCCTTAATAATCGGGCTAGTTCTGCTACCTTGGTTTCTCCTTTCTTTTGTAATTCGGGGTTTCATCCTCGTTTTTCCTCTGGTCAGGTGGAGCCTTCTGATTGTCCTGGAGTGGACATGGTGGTGGATAGGTTGCATCAGATTTGGAGTCATGTGGTGGACAATTTGAAGTTGTCCCAGGAGAGGGCTCAGCAGTTTGCTAATCGCCGTCGCCGCGTGGGTCCTCGACTTCGTGTTGGTGACTTGGTGTGGTTGTCTTCTCGTTTTGTTCCTATGAAGGTCTCTTCTCCTAAGTTCAAGCCTCGGTTCATCGGTCCCTATAGGATCTTGGAAATTCTTAACCCTGTGTCGTTTCGTTTGGATCTCCCGGCATCGTTTGCTATTCATAATGTGTTCCATCGGTCGTTGTTGCGGAGGTATGAGGTACCTGTTGTTCCTTCGCTTGAGCCTCCTGCTCCGGTGCTGGTGGAGGGAGAATTGGAGTATGTTGTGGAGAAGATCTTGGATTCTCGTGTTTCCAGACGGAAACTTCAGTATTTGGTCAAGTGGAAGGGTTATGGTCAGGAGGATAATTCTTGGGTGGTTGCCTCTGATGTTCATGCTGCTGATTTGGTCCGTGCATTTCATAGGGCTCATCCTGGTCGCCCTGGTGGTTCTCGTGAGGGTTCGGTGACCCCTCCTCAAGGGGGGGTACTGTTGTGGATTCTGTTTTTGGGCTCCCTCTGGTGGTTACAGATGGTACTGGCTGACTTGTGTTCTCTGCGGTCTCTGGTGTCCACCTGTTCTATCAGGATATGGGAGTTTCCTATTTAACCTGGCTTTCTTGTCATTTCCTCGCCGGCGATCAATGTAATCAGTGTGTCTTGTTACCTCTGCTTTCCGCTTCAGTAATCTTCAGGACAAGCTAAGTTTTTGATTTTCCTGTTCCACGTTTTGCTTTATTTTTGTTTTAGTCCAGCTTGCAGTTATGTGATTCCTTGTTGCTGGTTGCTCTAGTGGGCTGATATTACTCCTCATGTTCCATGAGTTGGCACATGAGTTCAGGTAATTTCAGGATGTTTTTTTTGTAGGGTTTTTTCGCTGACCGCGCAGTTCACTTTTGTATCCTCTGCTATCTAGTTTTAGCGGGCCTCATTTTGCTGAATCTGTTTTCATTACTACGTATGTGCTTTCCTCTCATTTCACCGTCATTACATGTGGGGGGCTGCTATTTCTGTGGGGTGTTTCTCTGGAGGCAAGAGAGGTCTTTGTTTCTTCTAATAGGGGAAGCTAGTCCTTCGGCTGGCGCGAGACGTCTAGAATCATCGTAGGCACGTTCCCCGGCTACTGCTAGTGTTGTGAATTAGGTTCAGGATCGCGGTCAGCTCAGTTTCCATCACCCTAGAGCTTGTTCTGTTTTTTGTGTGCTTGTCCTTTTGTGATCCCCTGCCATTGGGATCATGACAGACTTCACCACATCACCTGAGGAAGGAAACTCAGAAGCCGCAGTACCACTTTCCTCCACCAACGGAAGCTCACAGAGAGAATCAGCCGAAGTACCACTTGTGACCACAGGAGGGAGCTCTGCCACAGAATACACAACAGTACCCCCCCCTCGAGGAGGGGTCACCGAACCCTCACCAGAGCCCCCAGGACGACCAGGATGAGCCACATGAAAGGCACGAACAAGATCGGGAGCATGGACATCAGAGGCAAAGACCCAGGATTTATCTTCCTGAGCATAACCCTTCCACTTAACCAGATACTGGAGTTTCCGTCTTGAAACACGAGAATCCAAAATCTTCTCCACAACATACTGCAACTCCCCCTCCACCAAAACCGGGGCAGGAGGATCAACAGATGGAACCATAGGTGCCACGTATCTCCGCAACAATGACCTATGGAATACGTTATGTATGGAAGAAGAATCTGGAAGGGTCAGACGAAAAGACACAGGATTAAGAACCTCAGAAATCCTATACGGACCAATGAAACGAGGTTTAAAATTAGGAGAGGAAACCTTCATAGGAATATGACGAGAAGATAACCAAACCAAATCCCCAACACGAAGTCGGGGACCCACACAGCGTCTGCGATTAGCGAAACGTTGAGCCTTCTCCTGGGACAAGGTCAAATTGTCCAGTACATGAGTCCAAATCTGCTGCAACCTGTCCACCACAGTATCCACACCAGGACAGTCCGAAGACTCAACCTGCCCTGAAGAGAAACGAGGATGGAACCCAGAGTTGCAGAAAAACGGCGAAACCAAGGTAGCCGAGCTGGCCCGATTATTAAGGGCGAACTCAGCCAAAGGCAAAAAGGACACCCAGTCATCCTGATCAGCGGAAACAAAGCATCTCAGATATGTTTCCAAGGTCTGATTGGTTCGTTCGGTCTGGCCATTAGTCTGAGGATGGAAAGCCGAGGAAAAAGACAAGTCAATGCCCATCCTACCACAAAAGGCTCGCCAAAACCTCGAAACAAACTGGGAACCTCTGTCAGACACGATATTCTCTGGAATGCCATGTAAACGAACCACATGCTGGAAGAACAATGGCACCAAATCAGAGGAGGAAGGTAATTTAGACAAGGGTACCAAATGGACCATCTTAGAGAAGCGATCACAGACCACCCAAATGACTGACATCTTTTGAGAGACGGGAAGATCTGAAATAAAATCCATAGGGATATGTGTCCAAGGCCTCTTCGGGACCGGCAAGGGCAAAAGCAACCCACTGGCACGAGAACAGCAGGGCTTAGCCCGAGCACAAATCCCACAGGACTGCACAAAAGTACGCACATCCCGCGACAGAGATGGCCACCAAAAGGATCTAGCCACTAACTCTCTGGTACCAAAGATTCCAGGATGACCAGCCAACACCGAACAATGAACCTCAGAGATAACTTTATTCGTCCACCTATCAGGGACAAACAGTTTCTCCGCTGGGCAACGATCAGGTTTATTAGCCTGAAATTTTTGCAGCACCCGCCGCAAATCAGGGGAGATGGCAGACACAATTACTCCCTCTTTGAGGATACCCGCCGGCTCAGATAAACCCGGAGAGTCGGGCACAAAACTCCTAGACAGAGCATCCGCCTTCACATTTTTAGAGCCCGGAAGGTACGAGATCACAAAGTCAAAACGGGCAAAAAACAGCGACCAACGAGCCTGTCTAGGATTCAACCGCTTGGCAGACTCGAGATAAGTCAAGTTCTTATGATCAGTCAAGACCACCACGCGATGCTTAGCTCCTTCAAGCCAATGACGCCACTCCTCGAATGCCCACTTCATGGCCAGCAACTCTCGATTGCCCACATCATAATTTCGCTCAGCAGGCGAAAACTTCCTGGAAAAGAAGGCGCATGGTTTCATCACCGAGCAATCAGAACTTCTCTGCGACAAAATAGCCCCTGCTCCAATCTCAGAAGCATCAACCTCGACCTGGAACGGAAGCGAAACATCTGGTTGACACAACACAGGGGCAGAAGAAAAACGACGCTTCAACTCTTGAAAAGCTTCCACAGCAGCAGAAGACCAATTGACCACATCAGCACCCTTCTTGGTCAAATCGGTCAATGGTTTAGCAATACTAGAAAAATTGCAGATGAAGCGACCATAAAAATTAGCAAAGCCCAGGAACTTTTGCAGACTTTTCAGAGATGTCGGATGAGTCCAATCATGGATGGCTTGGACCTTAACAGGGTCCATCTCGATAGTAGAAGGGGAAAAGATGAACCCCAAAAATGAAACCTTCTGAACACCAAAGAGACACTTTGATCCCTTCACAAACAAAGAATTAGCACGCAGGACCTGAAACACCGTTCTGACCTGCTTCACATGAGACTCCCAATCATCCGAGAAGATCAAAATGTCATCCAAGTACACAATCAGGAATTTATCCAGGTACTCTCGGAAGATGTCATGCATAAAGGACTGAAACACTGATGGAGCATTGGCAAGTCCGAATGGCATTACTAGATACTCAAAATGGCCCTCGGGCGTATTAAATGCAGTTTTCCATTCATCGCCTCGCTTAATACGCACAAGATTATACGCACCACGAAGATCTATCTTGGTGAACCAACTAGCCCCCTTAATCCGAGCAAACAAATCAGATAACAACGGCAAGGGGTACTGAAATTTAACCGTGATCTTATTTAGAAGGCGGTAATCTATACAAGGTCTCAGTGAACCATCCTTCTTGGCTACAAAAAAGAACCCTGCTCCTAATGGCGACGATGACGGGCGAATATGCCCCTTCTCCAAGGACTCCTTCACATAACTCCGCATAGCGGCGTGCTCAGGCACAGATAAATTAAACAGTCGACCTTTTGGGAATTTACTACCAGGAATCAAATTGATAGCACAATCACAATCCCTATGTGGAGGTAGGGTATCGGACTTGGGCTCATCAAATACATCCCGGTAATCAGACAAGAACTCTGGAACCTCAGAAGGGGTGGATGACGAAATAGTCAGAAATGGGACATCACCATGTACCCCCTGACAACCCCAGCTGGACACAGACATGGATTTCCAATCTATTACTGGATTATGGACTTGTAGCCATGGCAACCCCAACACGACCACATCATGCAGATTATGCAACACCAGAAAGCGAATAACCTCCTGATGAGCAGGAGCCATGCACATGGTCAGCTGGATCCAGTACTGAGGCTTATTCTTGGCCAAAGGCGTAGCATCAATTCCTCTCAATGGAATAGGACACTGCAAGGGCTCCAAGAAAAACCCACAACGCCTAGCATACTCCAAGTCCATCAAATTCAGGGCAGCGCCTGAATCCACAAATGCCATGACAGAATATGATGACAAAGAGCAGATCAAGATCAAGAATCAAATTTCACCTGTCAGAAGTGTAGACTAGTGGCCCTTTTAGAAGAAAAGGTGCGGGGTCTGGAAGAAAGAATAGCAACTTTGAAACTCATCAAAGAGAATGAAGACTTTCTAGACAGAACAGAAGCATCTCTACTGGTCACAGAAGGTGAAAAAAGTGTCAGAGAACCTCCAAAAGCAGATGAGTGGAAGCATGTGACCAAAAGAAGCAAGAAGACCATGGAGAAATCACCAACCACACAACTGAAGAACCGATATCAAATCTTTGTAGAGGATGAAGATGGCACACCTAAGGATGAAGCAATACCAGCAAGCAAAAAAGAAAAGGGCACACAGCAACAAGTGACAGCAAAAAGTACAGCCAAGAAGCAACGAAGAGTGGTGGTGGTGGGAGACTCACTACTGAGAGGAACAGAAGCAGCCATCTGCAGACCGGACATAACTGCAAGAGAAGTATGCTGCCTTCCAGGTGCGATGATCAAGGATGTGACCGATAGGATACCAAAGCTCTTCAGCTCCAAGGACGTCCACCCATTTCTTCTGATACATGTTGGCACCAATGACACGGCAAGGAAAGACCTACCGACAATCTGCAAAGACTTTGAAGAGTTGGGGAAGAAAGTAAAGGAACTGGATGCACAGGTAGTTTTTTCTTCTATCCTTCCAGTAGACGGGCATGGCACCAGGAGATGGAACAGGATCCTTGATGCAAACAACTGGCTAAGACGATGGTGCAGACAACAAGGATTCGGATTCCTGGACCACGGTGTGAATTACTGGTACGATGGACTCCTCGCCAGAGATGGACTACACCTCAACAAACCTGGGAAACACACATTCGCCAGAAGACTCGCTACACTTATCAGGAGGGCGTTAAACTAGAAGAAGAGGGGACGGGAAGAAAAACATTAGACTTGAACAAAGAAGACCCAGGAAAACATACTCAGATGGGAGGTAAGAATATTTCTAAAGCAATCCACAGCGAGGAGATTGGAACAAAACAAAATCCTCTAAACTGCATGCTCGCAAACGCCAGAAGCCTGACAAACAAGATGGAAGAACTAGAAGCAGAAATATCTACAGGTAACTTTGACATAGTGGGAATAACCGAGACATGGTTAGATGAAAGCTATGACTGGGCAGTTAACTTACAGGGTTACAGTCTGTTTAGAAAGGATCATAAAAATCGGAGAGGAGGAGGGGTTTGTCTCTATGTAAAGTCTTGTCTAAAGTCCACTTTAAGGGAGGATATTAGCGAAGGAAATGAGGATGTCGAGTCCATATGGGTCGAAATTCATGGAGGGAAAAATGGTAAAAAAATTCTCATTGGGGTCTGTTACAAACCCCCAAATATAACAGAAACCATGGAAAGTCTACTTCTAAAGCAGATAGATGAAGCTGCAACCCATAATGAGGTCCTGGTTATGGGGGACTTTAACTACCCGGATATTAACTGGGAAAGTGAAACCTGTGAAACCCATAAAGGCAACAGGTTTCTGCTAATAACCAAGAAAAATTATCTTTCACAATTGGTGCAGAATGCAACCAGAGGAGCAGCACTTTTAGACCTAACACTATCTAATAGACCTGACAGAATAACAAATCTGCAGGTGGTTGGGCATCTAGGAAATAGCGACCACAATATTGTACAGTTTCACCTGTCTTTCACTAGGGGCACTTGTCAGGGAGTCACTAAAACACTGAACTTTAGGAAGGCAAAGTTTGACCAGCTTAGAGATGCCCTTAATCTGGTAGACTGGGACAATATCCTCAGAAATAAGAATACAGATAATAAATGGGAAATGTTTAAGAGCATCCTAAATAGGCAGTGTAAGCGGTTTATACCTTGTGGGAATAAAAGGACTAGAAATAGGAAAAACCCAATGTGGCTAAACAAAGAAGTAAGACAGGCAATTAACAGTAAAAAGAAAGCATTTGCACTACTGAAGCAGGATGGCACCATTGGAGCTCTAAAAAACTATAGGGAGAAAAATACTTTATCTAAAAAACTAATTAAAGCTGCCAAAAAGGAAACAGAGAAGCACATTGCTAAGGAGAGTAAAACTAATCCCAAACTGTTCTTCAACTATATCAATAGTAAAAGAATAAAAACTGAAAATGTAGGCCCCTTAAAAAATAGTGAGGAAAGAATGGTTGTAGATGACGAGGAAAAAGCTAACATATTAATCACCTTCTTCTCCACGGTATTCACGGTGGAAAATGAAATGCTAGGTGAAATCCCAAGAAACAATGAAAACCCTATATTAAGGGTCACCAATCTAACCCAAGAAGAGGTGCGAAATCGGCTAAATAAGATTAAAATAGATAAATCTCCGGGTCCGGATGGCATACACCCACGAGTACTAAGGGAACTAAGTAATGTAATAGATAAACCATTATTTCTTATTTTTAGGGACTCTATAGCGACAGGATCTGTTCCGCAGGACTGGCGCATAGCAAATATGGTGCCAATATTCAAAAAGGGCTCTAAAAGTGAACCTGGAAATTATAGGCCAGTAAGTCTAACCTCTATTGTTGGTAAAATATTTGAAGGGTTTCTGAGGGATGTTATTCTGGATTATCTCAATGAGAATAACTGTTTAACTCCATATCAGCATGGGTTTATGAGAAATCGCTCCTGTCAAACCAATCTAATCAGTTTTTATGAAGAGGTAAGCTATAGGCTGGACCACGGTGAGTCATTGGACGTGGTATATCTCGATTTTTCCAAAGCGTTTGATACCGTGCCGCACAAGAGGTTGGTACACAAAATGAGAATGCTTGGTCTGGGGGAAAATGTGTGTAAATGGGTTAGTAACTGGCTTAGTGATAGAAAGCAGAGGGTGGTTATAAATGGTATAGTCTCTAACTGGGTCGCTGTGACCAGTGGGGTACCGCAGGGGTCAGTATTGGGACCTGTTCTCTTCAACATATTCATTAATGATCTGGTAGAAGGTTTACACAGTAAAATATCGATATTTGCAGATGATACAAAACTATGTAAAGCAGTTAATACAAGAGAAGATAGTATTCTGCTACAGATGGATCTGGATAAGTTGGAAACTTGGGCTGAAAGGTGGCAGATGAGGTTTAACAATGATAAATGTAAGGTTATACACATGGGAAGAAGGAATCAATATCACCATTACACACTGAATGGGAAACCACTGGGTAAATCTGACAGGGAGAAGGACTTGGGGATCCTAGTTAATGATAAACTTACCTGGAGCAGCCAGTGCCAGGCAGCAGCTGCCAAGGCAAACAGGATCATGGGGTGCATTAAAAGAGGTCTGGATACACATGATGAGAGCATTATACTGCCTCTGTACAAATCCCTAGTTAGACCGCACATGGAGTACTGTGTCCAGTTTTGGGCACCGGTGCTCATGAAGGATATAATGGAACTAGAGAGAGTAGAAAGGAGGGCAACAAAATTAATAAAGGGGATGGGAGAACTACAATACCCAGATAGATTAGCGAAATTAGGATTATTTAGTCTAGAAAAATGACGACTGAGGGGCGATCTAATAACCATGTATAAGTATATAAGGGGACAATACAAATATCTCGCTGAGGATCTGTTTACACCAAGGAAGGTGACGGGCACAAGGGGGCATTCTTTGCGTCTGGAGGAGAGAAGGTTTTTCCACCAACATAGAAGAGGATTCTTTACTGTTAGGGCAGTGAGAATCTGGAATTGCTTGCCTGAGGAGGTGGTGATGGCGAACTCAGTCGAGGGGTTCAAGAGAGGCCTGGATGTCTTCCTGGAGCAGAACAATATTGTATCATACAATTATTAGGTTCTGTAGAAGGACGTAGATCTGGGGATTTATTATGATGGAATATAGGCTGAACTGGATGGACAAATGTCTTTTTTCGGCCTTACTAACTATGTTACTATGTTACTAAGGTAACGGACAGAAGAAATTTTGACTGTTCCGTACCAATGGTGGCAGACCTAGCGAACCGCTTAGTGCGTTTAGGACAATCAGAGATAGCATGAGTGGAATCATCACAGTAGAAACACAGCCCATTCAGACGTCTGTGTTCTTGCCGTTCAACTCTGGTCAAAGTCCTATCGCACTGCATAGGCTCAGGTTTAAGCTCAGGTAATACCGCCAAATGGTGCACAGATTTACGCTCACGCAAGCGTCGACCGATCTGAATGGCCAAAGACATAGACTCATTCAGACCAGCAGGCATAGGAAATCCCACCATGACATCCTTAAGGGCTTCAGAGAGACCTTTTCTGAAAATAGCTGCAAGCGCACCTTCATTCCATTGAGTGAGTACGGACCACTTTCTAAATTTCTGACAATATACAGTGGGGCAAAAAAGTATTTAGTCAGTCAGCAATAGTGCAAGTTCCACCACTTAAAAAGATGAGAGGCGTCTGTAATTTACATCATAGGTAGACCTCAACTATGGGAGACAAACTGAGAAAAAAAAATCCAGAAAATCACATTGTCTGTTTTTTTAACATTTTATTTGCATATTATGGTGGAAAATAAGTATTTGGTCAGAAACAAACAATCAAGATTTCTGGCTCTCACAGACCTGTAACTTCTTCTTTAAGAGTCTCCTCTTTCCTCCACTCATTACCTGTAGTAATGGCACCTGTTTAAACTTGTTATCAGTATAAAAAGACACCTGTGCACACCCTCAAACAGTCTGACTCCAAACTCCACTATGGTGAAGACCAAAGAGCTGTCAAAGGACACCAGAAACAAAATTGTAGCCATGCACCAGGCTGGGAAGACTGAATCTGCAATAGCCAACCAGCTTGGAGTGAAGAAATCAACAGTGGGAGCAATAATTAGAAAATGGAAGGCATACAAGACCACTGATAATCTCCCTTGATTTGGGGCTCCACGCAAAATCCCACCCCGTGGGGTCAGAATGATCACAAGAACGGTGAGCAAAAATCCCAGAACCACGCAGGGGGACCTAGTGAATGAACTGAAGAGAGCTGGGACCAATATAACAAGGCCTACCATAAGTAACACACTACGCCACCATGGACTCAGATCCTGCAGTGCCAGACGTGTCCCACTTCTTAAGCCAGTACATGTCCGGGCCCGTCTGAAGTTTGCTAGAGAGCATTTGGATGATCCAGAGGAGGTTTGGGAGAATGTCCTATGGTCTGATGAAACCAAACTGGAACTGTTTGGTAGAAACACAACTTGTCGTGTTTGGAGGAAAAAGAATACTGAGTTGCATCCATCAAACACCATACCTACTGTAAAGCATGGTGGTGGAAACATCATGCTTTGGGGCTGTTTCTCTGTAAAGGGGCCAGGACGACTGATCCGGGTACATGAAAGAATGAATGTGGCCATGTATCGTGAGATTTTGAGTGCAAACCTCCTTCCATCAGCAAGGGCATTGAAGATGAAACGTGGCTGGGTCTTTCAACATGACAATGATCCAAAGCACACCGCCAGGGCAACGAAGGAGTGGCTTCGTAAGAAGCATTTCAAGGTCCTGTAGTGGCCTAGCCAGTCTCCAGATCTCAACCCTATAGAAAACCTTTGGAGGGAGTTGAAAGTCCGTGTTGCCAAGCGAAAAGCCAAAAACATCACTGCTCTAGAGGAGATCTGCATGGAGGAATGGGCCAACATACCAACAATAGTGTGGGGCAACCTTGTGAAGACTTACAGAAAACGTTTGACCTCTGTCATTGCCAACAAAGGATATATTACAAAGCATTGAGATGAAATTTTGTTTCTGACCAAATACTTATTTTCCACCATAATATGCAAATAAAATGTTAAAAAAACAGACAATGTGATTTTCTGGATTTTTTTTTCTCAGTTTGTCTCCCATAGTTGAGGTCTACCTATGATGTAAATTACAGACGCCTCTCATCTTTTTAAGTGGTGGAACTTGCACTATTGCTGACTGACTAAATACTTTTTTGCCCCACTGTACCTCTATCTCATCCTGACACAGAGCCAGCAAATTTTTCTCTGCCTGATCCACTGAATTAGGTTCATCGTACAGCAATCCGAGCGCCAGGAAAAACGCATCGATATTACTTAATGCAGGATCTCCTGACGCAAGAGAAAATGCCCAGTCCTGAGGGTCGCCACGTAAAAAAGAAATAATGATCCTAACTTGTTGAACTTGGTCACCAGAGGAGCGAGGTTTCAAAGCCAGAAATAGTTTACAATTATTTTTGAAACTCAGAAATTTAGTTCTATCTCCAAAAAACAAATCAGGAATAGGAATTCTCGGTTCTAACATAGAATTCTGAACCACAAAGTCTTGAATATTTTGTACTCTTGCCGTGAGCTGATCCACACATGAAGACAGACCTTTAATGTCCATCGCTACACCTGTGTCCTGAACCACCCAAATGTCTAGGGGGAAAAAAAAGGCAAAACACAGTGCAGAGAAAAAAAAATGGTCTCAGAACTTCTTTTTTCTCTCTATTGAGAATCATTAGTACTTTCGGCCTCCAGTACTGTTATGATAAGATAATTCAGTACCAAAATGGACATAGAGGTCAGAGCACATACAGTGACCTGACAATAACCAAAAAACATAGAACGAGCTCTGAGACGTGGGAACTCCGCTGACCGCAATCCCCAATCCTCTCCAACAACACTAGAGGCAGCCGTGGATTGCGCCTAACGCTCCCTATGCAACTCGGCACAGCCTGAGAAACTAGTTAGCCTGAAGATAGAAAATAAGCCTACCTTGCCTCAGAGAAATACCCCAAAGGAAAAGGCAGCCCCCACATATAATGACTGTGAGTTAAGATGAAAAGACAAACGTAGAGATGAAATAGATTTAGCAAAGCGAGGCCCGACTTTCTGAACAGAGCGAGGATAGGAAAGGTAACTTTGCGGTCAACACAAAACCCTACAAAAACCACGCAAAGGGGGCAAAAAGACCCTCCGTACCGAACTAACGGCACGGAGGTACACCCTCTGCGTCCCAGAGCTTCCAGCAAGCAGGAAAAAACAAATAGACAAGCTGGACAGAAAAAACAGCAAACAAAATAGCAAAGCAGAACTTAGCTATGCAGAGCAGCAGGCCACAGGAACGATCCAGGAGGAAACAGGTCCAATACTAGAACATTGACTGGAGACCAGGATCAAAGCACTAGGTGGAGTTAAATAGAGCAGCACCTAACGACTTCACAACATCACTTGAGGAAGGAAACTCAGAAGCCGCAGTACCACTTTCCTCCACCAACGGAAGCTCACAGAGAGAATCAGCCGAAGTACCACTTGTGACCACAGGAGGGAGCTCTGCCACAGAATTCACAACAGACAAATGTCTTTTTTCGGCCTTACTAACTATGTTACTATGTTACTATGTTAGTATATTGCACAGCGACGTAGTATACAGCACAGAGCCACGTGTAATATTGCCCAGTCACGTAGTATATTGCCCAGCTATGTAGTATATTGCCCAGCCACGTATGTCACAGGTTAAAAAATAAAAAATAAACATATACTCACCTTCCGAGGGCCCCTTGTAGTTCGGTCACATGACTGTGATGTCATGGCAGGTCATTCTCACGCAGGCACGCAGGCACTGTGATGACATCGCAGTCACATGACCGTGACGTCACGGCAGGTCCTTCTCGCGCAGGGCCTGTGATGACATCGCGGTCACATGACCGTGATGTTACGGCAGGCACTTCTTGCGCAGGCGCGCTGGCACTGTGTTGACGTCGCGGTCACATGACGTTGATGTCACGGCAGGTACTTCTCGCGCAGGCGCGCTGGCCCTGTGATGACGTCGCGGTCACATGACCGTGACGTCACGGCAGGTACTTCTCGCGCAGACGCGCTGGCCCTGTGATGACGTCGCGGTCACATGACCGTGACGTCATGGCAGGTCCTTCTCCCATACCTTTCTTGGCACCGGAACCTGCCGGAGGTCACCGGAGCGTCGCGAAAGGTGAGTATATAATGATTTGTTATTTTTTTTTATTATTTTTAACATTATATGTTTTTACTATTGACACTGCATAGGCAGCATCAATAGTAAAAACTTAGTCACACAGGGTTAATAGCGGCGGTAACGGAGTGAGTTACCCGCGGCATAATGCGGTCTGTTACCGCTGGCATTAACCCTGTGTGAGCGGTGACTGCGGGGAGTATGGAGCGGGCGCTGACTGCAGGGGAGTAGGGAGGGACTAATCGGACTGTGGCTGTCGCTGATTGGTCGTGGCAGCCGTGACAGGTAGCTAGCGAGACCAATCAGCGACTTGGATTCCATGACAGACAGAGGCCGTGACCAATGAATATCCGTGACAGAAAGACAGAATGACAGAAAGACGGAAGTGACCCTTGGACAATTATATAGTAGATGGGACCATTAATCTCTGATCTTCTAAGGAACACAGTGAAACGTTATGAGGTTAGAATGGAACTGTGAGATTTAATTTCAGTATTGGCTTCATCAGAATAAAGTAGTCTTTTTCAGTGACTTGTTTGGAATAGCTTCAGCTGAGGTATTATGTTTTAATGCAGGTGTTCTTTTTTTAGTCATGTTACAGATAGCATCTCTATGTCTCCAGAACACAAGTATCAGAAAGAGTTATGCAAGTAAGATGATCTTCTTTACAGAAAAAAGGGAATAATAAATATACACTGTATCTGGAATATACAGCACTGGCAAAAATTAAGAGACTACTGCAAAATGTTCAGTTTGTCTGATTTTTCTCTTTATAGGTATATATATATATATATTTTAAATTTGTTTATTAATTTCAGAATAAACCATATAATACACACATTTGCATACGTTATTATCAGGTACTGCATAAAGTACAGATAATTATATTGCATTATTGAATATGCGAAAAGGTAACATAGTAACATAGTAACATAGTTAGTAAGGCCAAAAAAAGACATTTGTCCATCCAGTTCAGCCTATATTCCATCATAATAAATCCCGAGATCTACGTCCTTCTACAGAACCTAATAATTGTATGATACAATATTGTTCTGCTCCAGGAAGACATCCAGGCCTCTCTTGAACCCCTCGACTGAGTTCGCCATCACCACCTCCTCAGGCAAGCAATTCCAGATTCTCACTGCCCTAACAGTAAAGAATCCTCTTCTATGTTGGTGGAAAAACCTTCTCTCCTCCAGACGCAAAGAATGCCCCCTTGTGCCCGTCACCTTCCTTGGTATAAACAGATCCTCAGCGAGATATTTGTATTGTCCCCTTATATACTTATACATGGTTATTAGATCGCCCCTCAGTCGTCATTTTTCTAGACTAAATAATCCTAATTTCGCTAATCTATCTGGGTATTGTAGTTCTCCCATCCCCTTTATTAATTTTGTTGCCCTCCTTTGTACTCTCTCTAGTTCCATTATATCCTTCCTGAGCACCGGTGCCCAAAACTGGACACAGTACTCCATGTGCGGTCTAACTAGGGATTTGTACAGAGGCAGTATAATGCTCTCATCATGTGTATCCAGACCTCTTTTAATGCACCCCATGATCCTGTTTGCCTTGGCAGCTGCTGCCTGGCACTGGCTGCTCCAGGTAAGTTTATCATTAACTAGGATCCCCAAGTCCTTCTCCCTGTCAGATTTACCCAGTGGTTTCCCATTCAGTGTGTAATGGTGACATTGATTCCTTCTTCCCATGTGTATAACCTTACATTTATCATTGTTAAACCTCATCTGCCACCTTTCAGCCCAAGTTTCCAACTTATCCAGATCCATCTGTAGCAGAATACTATCTTCTCTTGTATTAACTGCTTTACATAGTTTTGTATCATCTGCAAATATCGATATTTTACTGTGTAAACCTTTTACCAGATCATTAATGAATATGTTGAAGAGAACAGGTCCCAATACCGACCCCTGCGGTACCCCACTGGTCACAGCGACCCAGTTAGAGACTATACCATTTATAACCACCCTCTGCTTTCTATCACTAAGCCAGTTACTAACCCATTTACACACATTTTCCCCCAGACCAAGCATTCTCATTTTGTGTACCAACCTCTTGTGCGGCACGGTATCAAACGCTTTGGAAAAATCGTACTTTATTCATAACAAAAAATATTGTACCTATTATTGATAAAGTATTGCAAGGACAGCAAATTGTGTATGTCAAATCACCGATATCCTGTAAATCACCTATCATATAACATCAACTACAATAACTATTAGTGCGCCGCTTAAAAGAAAACTCCGCATTATCTTGTCTTCTATGCGATGCCCCCCAAACCACAAGCACAGCTACCTGTACTAATATCTAATTAGCATGGATCTATAGAGTATGGTAAGAGGAGTTCAATCTACCCCAGATCTTCTCAAATTTGCCTGGACATCCTCTATTTTGATACAATATACGTTCATACGGGATAACCGAGTTCACCAATTCAACCCAAGCTCTAAGAGATGGGCAAAAACCAATCATCCACCGTAGCGCCAGTACCTTCTGTGCGATAAAGAGTGTCTCTCGTAGAAAAATCCCAGTATAATGGTCCCAGGTCTCCACATCCCACACCCCGAATAAGCAGGTCAGTGGCTCAAGAGGGACAGGGATTGACAACAGAGATGTTAATAATGTCGTCACCTCTTTCCAGTTATGAAAAATAATAGGGCATTTCCATATCATATGGATAAAATCTGCATCTAATGAGTGACATCGCAAACATTCTGGCGAGTGGAGACGACCCATTTTAAAAAGTCGCGTCGGTGTCAAATAGGATTGATATATGATATACAACTGGGTCATCCTATTGTTGATTGATGGGGAGAACCTAGTTGGAGATTCCAGGATATCTTCCCATTCTTCTCCTAGTACATCAGGAAGAAGTCCCTCCTATTTCCCCTTAATGGATTGTATAGTAGACCCAACTCCCACAGACAGCAGATAGGAATATAAAGAGGAAATAAGGCCTTGAGGACCTTGCGAATTGAGAATTCCTATTAAAGGTAGAGATGAAATAGCTTGACCTGTATCCATATTCATCATGTGATTGAAAGGCTGATCTTAGCTGTAAATAACGAAAGAATTGAGATATTTATTCTGTAATTGTTCAAAAGACATAAAGGTCCCCTGGTTATGTAGATCGCCTACCGAGAAGACACCATGCGAGATCCAAAAGTCAGTGGACGGGTGGTTCAACAGTACTGAAAAATAATTATTGTTCCACAAGGGCATTTCAGCCACAATATTTACAAATCTAAAGACTTTTTTAATTTGCCTCCAGATTGATCGTGCAAATGCAACAGACGAGGAACACTAAAGGTACCTTCACACTGAGCGACTTAACAACGATATTGCTAGCAATCCATGACATTGCAGCGTCCTGGCTAGCGATATCGTTGTGTTTGACACGCAGCAGCGATCTGGATCCTGCTGTGACATCGTTGGTCGGAGCAGAAAGGCCAGAACTTTATTTCGTTGCTGGATCTCCCGCAGACATCGCTGAATTGGCGTGTGTGACGCCGATTCAGCGATGTCTTCACTGGTAACCAGGGTAAACATCGGGTTACTAAGTGCAGGGCCGCGCTTAGTAACCCGATGTTTACCTTGGTTACCATTGTAAATGTAAAAAATACAAACAGTACATACTTACATTCCGGTGTCTGTCCCCTCGCCGTCAGCTTCCCGCACTGACTGTGAGCGCCGGCCGGCTGTAAAGCACAGCGGTGACATCACCGCTCTGCTTTACGGCCGGCTGGCGCTTACACAGTGCAGGGAAGCTGAGGCCAGGGGACAGCCACCGGAATGTAAGTATGTACTGTTTGTTTGTTTTTTTCATTTACAATGGTAACCAGGGTAAACATCGGGTTACTAAGCGCTTAGTAACCCAATGTTTACCCTGGTTACCAGGGGACTTCGGCATCGTTGGTCGCTGGAGAGCTGTCTGTGTGACAGCTCTCCAGCGACCACACAGCGACGAAAGAGCGACGCTGCAGCGATCGGCATCGTTGCCTATATCGCTGCAGCGTCGCTTAATGTGACGGTACCTTAACTTTCTCCAGCTCCAAAAAACCTAGTGGGCAATAAATCCGGGCACAATGGAGCAGATGGCTCTCAGAGTTAGGTAGAGAATTATTGGGTATCCATTTATTTATAGGTATATTTTTGAGTGAAATTGAAATTGTTCTTTTATTCTATAAACTTCTGACAACATGTCTCCGAATTTCCAAGCAATACATTTTTTTTCCTGACAAAGAAAAATGGACAAAATAAAAAAAAGAACTTTCAGACCTCAAATAATGCAAAGAAAACAAGTTAATGATCATTTAGAAACAACAATACTAATGTTTTAACTCAGGAAGAGTCCAGGAATCAATATTTTGCGGAATAACCATGATTTTTAATCACAGCTTTCATGCGTCTTGGCATGCATTCCACCAGTCTTTCACGCTGCTTCTGGCGCAAAAATGTAAGCAGTTCTTCTTTGTTTGATGGCTTGTGACTATCCATCATGTTCTTGATTACATTCCAGAGGTTTTCAATGGGGTTCAGGTCTGGAGATTGGGCTGCCCATGACAGGGTATTAATGTGGTGGTCTCTTAAGTTTTGCCAGAGCTGTATAGCTGACAGTTAACATTAACAATATTTTTTAATTTTTTAAAATAACCCATTGGAAAAAAATATAATATGGAAGATTAGTACAGTTTAAGTTCAATAATGGGGGACACTATAACAGGATGGTGGCCAGGACGCATGACATTATTACAGGATGGGGACATTATTACAGGATAGGAGACATAATTACAGGATGAGGGCCAGGATGGAGTATTACAGGATGGGAGGCATTATTACAGGGTGGGGGTCATGATGGAGTATTACAGGATGGGAGGCATTATTACAGGGTGGGGGTCAGGATGGAGTATTACAGGATGGGGAACATTATTACAAGATAGGGGCCTGGATGTTGGACATTTTTACAGAATAGGAGTCAGGATGAGGGACATTATTGCAAGATATGTGAAATAATTACTGTATGGGGGGCAGTAAGGGGAACACTATTACTCCCCAATAGGGGACTTTAATATTATCCCTCAATGTGGCCCATACACTATTAAATATTAGTTTATGAAACCACAATTTGGGACATTCCAACTGTATCAAGGCATAAAAGATGAACACTATTATTGTATGGGGCAAGAAAAACATTAGTACTGTATTGTTCACACTGTTGTTTTTCAGCACAAAGACAGATAATTACTACTGGAGACATAAAGAAGTTTTTAGTATTGCATGGGGCCACAAAAGGGGCCATATACATTAATACTGAATGGGGGCCACAGATGGGGGCATTACTAGCTGAAAGAAGTCATAGTGGTCTATACTGGAAGAGGAAAAGTGAAAAAGGATCACTTGATTTGTATGCGTTACTGGTAAGACACTGGATTATACATATATACAGTATATGATCTGCAGAGCTCTTATGTATAAGTTCACTGGTGATAATAATCTTAATACTGTGGTATTTTATAATGATCAGTATTGCACTAATTGTTATTTACAATGTAGTGGTAATACGTGGTCTGGTCATGGTGTTGCAATATTTATCCCTTTTATGTGATATTATTGGTACCGTATATTGGTCTGGGTTTTGGTCAGCAAAAGATTGTGGTTAAAATCAGACACTATGTGGTGATAATATATCATCATTATGTGGCATTATTTATTCCGTTTATTTGATTTATTACTGATACTTGTGACGCATCTGCCTCAGCTGGGCAGGGCTTCACCACCTCACTCTTTTACCGCTGCCCTCTGCTGTGCTACAAGTCATATTTTACAAGTGGCCCGATGTGCTTCCATGACATCATCTGACTAAGCCTGTTTAAGGCCCACTAAGACACGAACGTGTGCCTTAGTATTAAGACTCCTAGTTATGTGTTCTGCTTGTCTGCTCTCTTCATCTATCAGATCTTCGTCTGTTTCTGCCTTGTGATCCTGCATATCTACTGTCTTTGTTGCGTCAGACTTGCTTGCGTTCTCTCTACACCTGTCCTCTTTAATCACCAGTGTGCATAGTCCTCGCTCCACCTGTACCTTCCTGCCTGCTACACCAACACCCAAGGTATATATGAACACCAGAACCTGAGGCTTAGTCATAACTCCCAACTTTTACGGTTGAGAAAGAGGGACAACCCACTTTGTGTGCAGCAGAAAAATGTTGACATGCCCCTGGCCACACCCCAAGCCAAACCCATTTGCCATTTCTTTCTACCCTGGCAAAAGGGAGTGGTGATAGTGAAAGACATTCTGTAGATGCCTGGCACAGCAGGGCATAGACCCATGTCCTGGACTGTCCGAGTGGGATGGTTGGAAATAGAGATGAGAAGAGTGATTCATGAGACTCCGGTCCAACATCCAGCTGAGTGGTACCCGACGGCTTGATGGCATGCCTGCAAATCTCTTACCCTTCAGCGTCCCTGGCTCAGATTTTGATTAGCCAGGAGTGGCATGACGTCATCTGTGTGTCCTGCTCATCTCTAGTTGGGACCTATGGATTTATGTTTTGCTCGTGCATTCATAGTCGTAGCAGCCTGATTTCTCATTTTTATGTCAGCTTCAATATATTGCATTAGACTTTTTGGTGTCTGTAATGCCATGTTCACACGTTGCAGAAATACGGTGTTTTTGTTTTCTGCAGGTATCCGCACCAAACTATGCAATAGCAATCTTCTGTGGTTCTTGCATTTTTCATGCATTTGTCGTGCTTTTTCCCTTTTATTTGAATCTTTTTTGGTGCAGATGTCAAGCCGCATTTTTAATAGTATAGAAAAGCTATTATTCTGCACTCAGAAAAGCAACTGTAGTTTTTTACATGTAGGTTTGTTTAGTCTTCACATAACAGGTCATAGAAAAGAATAGCACTAATGCTATACAGTTCAGCTACGTCTTTAGATGCACAGCTGGGGCAGCTTTCATGAAATCACATCCACTTTGCTTGGACAATTGATCACAGCAGAATTTCTGTGCAAAATAGCAGCAGCAAAAAATGCAGCATTTACACTGCATGTGAACACAGCCTAAATGTCCAAGCAAACTGGTTGCGATTTCAGGAAAACTCCACCCCTAGGCCATCTAAAGACACTGTTCTACTGTGTGGTTGTGGTGCATTGTGCCTCTATTTCAGGCTCTGTGTGGAGCCTGAAAAAAACACACGTAAAAAAACCACTTGTATTTTTACAGCATCAAAGCCTTTCTATACTATTAAAATGGCATAAAAGAAGATCAACAAACACGCAATAAATAGAGAAGATTGCTATTGAATTGTTTGGTGTGCAGAAAGCATGCAGAAAAAAAGCAAGACAAAAAACACAGTACTTATGCCAACTGTGAACACGGACTCAGCGTTACATTTTTACTAAAAAAATGATGAATTAAAAACATGCAGCTAACCCTATAAAAATAAAAAAGTTATGTGTCTCAAAATACAGAGACAGAAACAATTTTTTTTAATTGTATTTTGTAAAAGCAGTTAAAATGTAAATAATTGTATAAAATATAGTATTGAGTTCATTGTACTGACCTGCAAATAAAGTTACTAGGCCATTTTAACCTGCAATTGAATTTTGTAATAATAAAAACCACGCAACAGAATTATGTTTTTCACCATTTCATCCCACAAAAAAAGTACTGTATTTTCTGGCGTATAAGACTACTTTTTAACCCCTGAACATCTTCTCAAAAGTCGGGTGTCGTCTTATACGCCAGGTGTCGTCTTATAGGGCAGGTGCGGAGTAATCTGCGGTCGCCGCATATTGTGGGGGGAGCGACCCCAATGACGAGGTGAGGGGGCACCTCACCGGGAAGGTGTAAGTGAAGCAGAGGCAGAGAAGGAGATAATAGGATACAAGGGCGAGCCAGATGAGTGAAAGAGGAGTGTTTTTCTAGGCACAGCACCGCTCTCTCTCTTTTTTGCATAACGCTGGCATCCCAGACGCTGACAGTTTGCTTCACTTACACCTTCCTGGTGAGGCGCTCCCTCACCTCGTCATCGGGACCACTCCCCCCACTATATACGTCGACCGCAAATTGCTCCGCACCCACCCTATAAGACGACACCCGGCATATAAGACAACCCCCGACTTTTGAGAAGATTTTATATTTTAACTGGAAAAGTTGGGGGTCGTCTTATACGCCCAGTCGTCTTATACGCCGGAAAATACGGGTATTTATTTTTAATTTCCCATAATTATCAAAATACAAATCAGTGACACAATTCAAATAAAACTATAAAAGCTATATTTTATCTTAATTAGGTGGCGTCTTTAGCTATTTATAAAAAAGGCAGTTCTCAGTTAGCTCACCAAGGCTTTGTTTCGCCTCATTCTGGATAAAAACTTCATGCCAAAAGGATAAATAAAAAGTATAATAACCATACAGAAGGGTTTGTTCGCTACTCAGACAACCCCTATTAAATTACTATATTTTCCCATGTAGAAATTAACATTCTGTACTCACCTCCAGTTTCAGCAATGGGCTGGGCTGGCAGTATTATGTCACGTGACCCCTGCAGCCAATCACTTCCTTCACTCTCACTTCTTTCAGGCAAAAGGGACATCTCAAAGAAAATAAAGAGAGGCCACTGGTTGGCTGCAGGGCTCATATGACAGAAGAATGTCAGTCAAGCCCTGGTGCCGTCATCGCTGGAACTGGAGGTTAGTAAAGCGGTCTTATTTTACATGGGGGAATATAACAACTGAGAAGGAGTTGTCCAACTAGAGGACAACCCATTTTAATAACTTTCTTAAAACATTTTTAGGGATGAATGTTTTTAAAACAGTAAACACTTTGGTGGTCTGCATCATCTTTATATTAAGTGTCTGCTCAGTTCGAAAAGTCACAAGACCACGGAAACCTGTGACTTAAGACACCTATAAGGTGGCTAGAACGTCAGAGAAGCGTCAGGTGATGCGCTGTTCTAGGGAACTGACCGCTGCCAATCACAACCAATCTGAGTGGAACAGACACTGCTTCCAAAGATGACACTTACCTCCGGCGGGACCTGTGGTGGGGGTTGCTGCAAGACGAGTATCTGATTATTATTTTAAAACTATCCATGGATGAAACTAGAGGACAATCGCTTTAAATGAGATAGCTGACAATGACCAGAGTGACAGCAAGGTGTCCTAGTCTCTTCATTTTGCATCACTTCAGCTTTGCACAAAGCAGTGTGACGTGCAGGACTTTTAAGAACTGTTTAAACACCTGCCTGCATGTTATCATCAATTCTTCATTAGTTTGCAACACAACAGTTCCATGTACTGTTACATAATAAACGAGCAGCCCTAGTGTTCACATTGACTAATCCATTATTGATATAGTAAGTTAAGCAGAATCTGTTGACAGAAGACACAAATACTTCAATAGACAATCATGTAAACATAAGCACACGTACACATGCTGCATAGTTTACCATTAAGTATAGTAGTTAATCTTATTAGATATGTGTGCAGCCAACAAAAGCTTTTTCATTGCCTTCCACAAACAAGTGATGTCACAGTTATTCTATTTGTTCCCCTTTTCATACGTTTGATATTGTGTTATACTGGGATTAAAGCCCATATGTTTAAAATCTGAATTAAATGTGTTATAGGATATGGACATCTTAGAGGGAATTTATTTTACTTAAGTGTATGTTTTAGAGCTAAAAATATATATTTTTAAATTGGGTTTCCTTAAAATTTTTGCACAGTTTGCTTTCCATAACCTCTATGTCACATTGACTATCGATGGCTACAGAATATGAGAATACATCAGCAAACTCGTTCTCGCAAGATGGTTTGTTACTAGGGATGCTTTGATGCTCGTTACTCGAACCGAGCAATTCCTAATGCTCGGATGCTCGTGTCGAGAACTGAGTATAATGGGAGTGATTAGGAAATCTGAGCATTTTTCCAGCAGACCCCACAAGAATGTCTGGGGGTGAGGTAGTGAAAATGTTGAAATTGATGGAAAAGTGCTGAATGGAAGGAGAACAGCATGGGGAAGACCCCTGCAAGCATCACTGACTCCAAGATTGCTGCTGAGAACAATGGTGTCACACTTTTACTCCACTTTAAGGAATGACAATAAAACATTCAAAATCAAAGAGAAATTGGAGTTTACAGGAAACAAAATGTTAAGAAACATTCTATCCTGTATAATGACTTGTATATAAGGCAAAATTTGAAAAGGATTTAAAAAAAAATAATAATTTAAGTAAACCAAAATTTATTTTTTCATACATTTTTATTATTTTTTTTATAAAAAAAATTGGAAATGTCAGTGTAATTTATGAAGGAAGCAAGAATTGCCAAAAACTAGATGGGAGAGGGACTCACTTACACACTGTATTAGACATAAAGGAGGGCCTCATACACATTATGTTCAAATTGTCATGGAATGGTGCTCCTAGGCTCATAAAGGCTGAGCACTAAATGCAAAGCGTGCTAAAATTTACAAGCAAGGTCATCCATATACCCTTGAAGGCACTAACTGTACTGTCTCATTCAAATATTGTAAACAAAGTACAGTTGTGGTACTCCTACGCTCATAAAAACTCTGCACACAGTGCAAAGCATTCCAAAAATTACAAACAGGACCATCCATACACCCTTGAAGACATCAACTGTAGTAAATCATTCAAATATTGTGAACAAAGTGTTCTTTTGGTACTCCTACACTGACAAAAACAATGCACACAGTGCAAAGCCAGAACAGAATTATAAACTGGGTTGTCCTTACACCCAAATGGAGTGCCTCATAAAAAATGAAGTTGTGACACTTTTACACTCATAAATGTTTTGCACAAAGAGCAAAGCCATGAAAAAATTATAAGGAGGGTCATCCAGTCATCCGTAAACCATTGTAGGTAACAACAGGCGGTTCTCATTTAAATATTTTGAACATGTAGTTGATGTACTTCTACACTCATAAAGGCTTTGCACAAAGAGCATAGCTAGGAAAAAATTTTAAGGAAGGTAATACAGCTCTGGCAAAAATTAAGAGACCACTACAAAATGTTCAGTTTGTCTCATTTTTCTCTTTACAGGTATATTTTTGAGTAAAATGTAAATTTTTCTTTTATTCTATAAACTTCTGACAACATGTCTCTGAATTTCAAAGCAATAAATTTTGTATTTTTTTCTAAAAAAGAATAATGGTCAAAAGTTTAAAAAAAAACAGTGCTTTCAGACCTCCAATAATGCAAAGCAAACAAGTTCATAACCATTAGAAACAACAATACTAATGCTTTAGCTCAGGAAGAGTTCAGAAATCAATATTTTGTGAAATAACCATGATTGTTAATCACAGCTTTCATGCGTCTTGGCATGCTTTCCACCAGTCTATCACGCTGCTTCTGGTGCAAAAATGTAAGCAGTTCTTCTTTGTTTGATGGCTTGTGACTATCCATCATCCTCTTGATTACATTCCAGAAGGTTTCAGTGGGGTTCAGGTCTGGAGATTGGGCTGCCCATGACAGGATTTTGATGTGGTGGTCTCTTAATTTTTGCCAGAGCTGTATATATAATCCATACATTCTTGAAAGCACCAAATGTAGTGCCTCATAAAAAAATTAAGAGTGTGTCGTTGTTGAACTTCTACACTCATAAAGGCTTTGCACACAGTGCAAAGCCAAATGAAATTATAAGGAGGGTCATCCGGTCATCTATAGACCCTTGAAGGAAACAACTTGTGGGCCTCATTCAAATATTTTGAAAGTGTATATGATGCACTCTTACACTCATAAAGGCTTTTCACAAAGTGCAAAGTCAGGAGAAAATGATAGGGATGGTAATACAGTAATCCTCTTCAGGTGTCTGCCTTTTCTTCTCCTTCCTTGAGGGGCTTGTGGGATTGCCTCCACCTGCTTCCTGAATGCCAATTCCCAGGTGACTGGGCTGTAAGTGACCCGGCTTCTGATGGTGTCGGAGTCCCCAACATGTAGAAATGGGAGACAGCCCCCTGTGTCACTTGCACCATCGTCTGCTCCCACAAAGGAGGTGGGGAATCCCAAAAACAGTCTGATCTCTCGAGGGTGAAGGCCCTGTCTCGAGCCTACTTGGGAAGCCTCTCCCAGACCCATTAATTTCACAAGAAGGGTTCATTCTGCTCTCTTCCTTCTCGGTTCACACCCACTGCATACCAGCTATATTACCCCCCCATTTTGAGGAACGTGACCCTGGTTCCATCTGTCAGCTCTTGCAGCCTTCGAGGCAAATGTTCCCTTTCTACTGCCCGCTGTTTGAACAAGATGTGATGACTAGTGCTAAACTCTTCTTTGAAACCCCCTTCTCCGCTGCTGGTCATACGTAACGACCTTCCCTGGGATACCAACTCTCAGTACCTTGAGACTAGTGGGCTCACTAGCATGTCTCCAGCCGTGGTCCTGACTTGCTTCCTTCTCTCTTACCAACCAGCCTAGGCTCTGTCATCTGCTCATTAGTCGCTGCATCTGGCTCTACTGTCCGCATTCCTCAAGAACTCCAGCGGTGAATGCTGCGGCTTGGGTTTAAGCCTTGGTGGTTCTGGGAAAGTGGCTGATTCCAGACCACAGGCTGCTGCAACCTCTGCTGTCACACTAGCTTTGTCTGGTTCTGATATTCCTCCAGTCGATCCCTTGGTAATCTCACAGGATTCTGCAATCTTTGTCATCTTGTCGCCCACTAAGCACTGCAAGGATTGCTAAATCAATCCAGAAAAAAATGTATAATTTTTTGGGGCATGTTATAAATGTAACACAAACCATGCAATACTCTATGGATGGCTAATTGAATCCAGAAAAAAAAATTTCAACACTTTTTTGGTGATTTATATACCACCAAAATGTAACACAAACCATGTAATACTTCATGCATAACAAATTCAATCCAGAAAATTTTTAAACCCTTTTTTTTGAGTGTTACAAACCACCGAAATGTAACAGAAATCACGTAATACTCTATGGATGACAAATTCAATCCAGAAACATTTTTGAATGTTTTCTTTGAGTTTTATATACCACCAAAATATAACATAAAGCACATAATACTCTATGTATCATAAATTCAATCCATTATTTTTCAACCTTTCTTTCAGTGTTATATAATACAAAGCACATACTACTCTATGAATGACAAATCCAGAAAAAAATGTAAAGTTTTTTTGAAATGCTAAATGCCTCAGAAATGTAACAAAAACATGTAATACTCTATATATGACTAATTGAATCCATACATTTTTTTAAACCTTTCTTCGAGTGTTATATACCAACAAAATGTAACACAAACCAGATTAAAAAAAATTATATGCTTTTTTGGAGTGTTATATATCCAGAAGTGTAACACAAAGCATGTAATACTCTATAGATGACAAATTCAATCTAGAAAATTTTTGAAAGCTTTTTTTAAGTGCTATATACCACCAATATGTAAAACAAGGCACCCAATACTCTATAGATGACAAATTGAATCCAGAAACATTTTGGTATGCTTTCTTGAAGTGTTATATACCACTAAAATGGAACAAAACCTTGTAATATTCTGTGGGTGAATAATTGAATCCAGAACATTTTGTGAATGTTTTCTTGGAGTGTTACGGCTCTGGCAAAAATTAAGAGACCACCACATCCAAACCCTGTCATGGGCAGCACAATCTCCAGACCTGAACCCCATTGAAAACAACTGGAATGTAATCAAGAGGAAGATGGTGTGACGCTGTAAGAATCTGGCTGCACTCGGAAGTCACCCGAGTGCAGTCCTATTAGAGCATGTAGATTCAAACAGTGAAAAACGGAGAGTGGACCCACTGGACCGTGATAACGAACCCCTCTCGGACGAGCTGACCAGGTGGACCGCCCCCTATACAGGGAGAGTTAGGGGCAGGCCCGTGAGGGACTATCGCCACGGAAGCTGGAGGGTCAACTGAGATCAGATGGGAACACAGCAGGCACAAAGGGAAAGAGGGAACAGAAAGGAACTACTGAGACAAGGGAGAAGATGGGAACGCTACGGAGGCACGGAGGCTGGCAGGACAATATGGAGACACCGAGGCTGACGGGAGCAAGGAAAAGATATAGGAGCCGAGCAGGTACCGCAGAGGAAAAGGAACTGAAGGAACAAGGCAGGAACACAGGAAACAGGCAGGCACTGCAGAGGGCGGAGGAGACCCAAAGTCAGAGAGCTAGGAACGCACAGAGACCACAGGTGGCCAGAAGCACTTGTTAACACAAATGAACATCAGGCACAGAGAAGCAGCAGGAAGCAGTTTACATAGCAGCATGGGAGCTACTTCCGGGTTACAGTCCTCCAGGATGACGGAGAGGACAGGAAAGAGCGCCAACAGAGGAATCAGATGTGCGCACGCGCAGAGCTGAATGCGACGCGCGCGCGCACCCGGCGAGCTGCAGTGGGGAGAGGCGGCGGCAGCAACGGCATGACAGTACCCCCATCTTTACGCCCCTCCTTTTTAAGACTAGAAAGAAACCGGGACAAAATACGAGGAGCCCGAATGTTCTCTCGAGGCTCCCAGGACCTCTCCTCAGGACCAAAACCCTTCCAGTCAACCAAAAACAAAGTTCTCCCTCTAAGTTTTTTCATGGCTAAAATGTCCCTAACTTCAAAGACATCATCCTCGGAAACAGGCGAAGGAGAACAAAGGTTAGAAGAATGAAACTGATTAAAAACTACAGGTTTAAGGAGAGACACATGAAAAGAATTAGAAATACGCAGAGAGGCAGGCAACTTAAGTTTGTAAGAAACGTCATTAATACGAGACAAAACTTCGAATGGACCGATATAGCGAGGACCCAGCTTATGTGAAGAGATTTTGAGACAGATAAATTTAGAAGAAACCCAAACCTTGTCCCCAGGATGGAATATAGGAGAATCAAGACGTCTTTTGTCCGCATGTCTCTTCATCCTAACTTGAGCCAACTCAAGGGCGGACTTGGTCTCCTGCCAGACCCTGGAGAACTCTCTAGACAGAAGATCAGCCGCTGGTACAGTAGAGACAGGAGGAACCGGAAGAGGAAGACCAGGATGTTGACCGTAGACGATAAAAAATGGAGATTTGTTAGTGGCTTCGCTGGGATGGTTATTGTAAGAAAACTCAGCCCATGGCAGTAAGTCAGACCAATCATTCTGATGAGAATTGGAAAAATGACGGAGATAAGTTACCAAGGTCTGATTAGTACGTTCCACCTGGCCATTGGACTGTGGATGGTAGGCCGAAGAAAAATCAAGCGAAATGTTCACAGATTTGCAGAGGGATCTCCAGAAGCGGGTGGTGAATTGAACACCTCGGTCAGAAACAATATGTAAAGGAAGACCATGAAGACGAAAAATATGGTGAACAATTCGGGAGCAGAAGGTAAACCTGGGAGAGCGATGAAATGAGCCATCTTGGAGAAACGGTCCATGACCACGAAGATGACGGTGGAACCAGAAGAGTGAGGCAGATCAGTGATGAAATCCATAGATAAATGTTGCCACAGAGTGGAAGGTACTGGCAAAGGATGTAGAAGCCCAGAAGGTAGTTGCCTGGGAATCTTATTCTTGGCACAGGAAGGACAAGAGGCGACAAAACTTTGGACATCCTTAGACAACGTTGGCCACCAGAAAAAACGAGAGATCAAACGAAAGGTTTGTTTGAAACCAACATGTCCAGCCAGTTTGGAGGCGTGACCCCAAAGTAAGACACGTCTCCTGTTCCCTTCAGCGAC
This sequence comes from Ranitomeya imitator, assembly GCF_032444005.1. NCBI lineage: Eukaryota > Metazoa > Chordata > Amphibia > Anura > Dendrobatidae > Ranitomeya > Ranitomeya imitator. The sequence continues at coordinate 197,974,239 of NC_091285.1, read as the reverse complement.
AAAGGTCTTACCCGGAGGCAAGGAAGTGAGAGAGACTGGAGCAACTGTGATGACTCTGGCAGGATCAATGATGTGTGCAGGCTCGTCCTCCAAATCCACCACCTGGAATGACCTAGACAGAGCGTCGGCTTTGGAGTTTTTATTTCCTGGCAAGAAACGAAGTTCGAAGTCAAACCTGGCGAAAAACAAGGCCCACCTGGCCTGCCGAGGATTAAGTCTTTGCGCAGAACGAATATACGCCAGATTCTTGTGATCGCTGTAGATTATAAAACGATGTAAAGCCCCTTCTAAGAGGTACCGCCACTCCTCTAATGCCAACTTGATTGCCAAAAGTTCTTTATCACCGATGGAATAATTTTTTTCTGAGGAGGAGAAGATCTTAGGGAAAAAACCACAGGGCACAAGACGACCAGAAGAGGATTTCTGCGAGAGCACAGCTCCAGCTCCAATTGCAGAAGCATCTACTTCAAGGATGAAGGGTTTATTGGCCACTGGACGATGAAGAATAGGAGCTGAGGCAAAGGCTTGCTTGATGGACCGGAAAGCCTCTTCGGCCTCAGACGACCACAGATGAGGATTGGCACCCTTCCGAATCATGGAGGAGATTGGAGCTGAAAGAGAGGAAAAGTGAGGTATAAACCGCCGATAGTAGTTAGCAAATCCAAGAAATCGCTGAATTGCTTTCACTCCAAGAGGACGCGGCCAGTTGAGCACGGCAGAAACTTTTCCCGGATCCATACACAAACCAGCGTCGGAAATGATGAAACCCAAGAAGGGTAGAGATGACTGTTCGAAGACACATTTTTCCAGTTTTGCGTACAGCCGATTCTCTCTCAAACGCTGAAGTACTTGCCGTACATCTCTTCTGTGAGTAGACAGATCTGGAGAGAACACAAGGATATCGTCCAAGTACACCACAACACAGGTGTAAAGTAGATCCCGAAAAACATCATTTACGAACTCCTGGAAGACTGCGGGTGCATTGCATAAACCGAATGGCATAACCAAATATTCATAATGACCATCTCTGGTATTAAACGCAGTCTTCCACTCGTCACCAGAATGGATACGGATCAAATTATAAGCTCCTCTGAGATCCAATTTGGTAAAGATTCATACTCCACGTAGACGATCAAAGAGTTCTAGTATGAGAGGAAGTGGGTACTTGTTTTTGATCGTGATGGTGTTGAGACCCCGGTAGTCTATACATGGGCGAAGAGAACCGTCCTTCTTTTTAACGAAGAAGAACCCAGCTCCTGCAGGTGAGGAAGACTTTCGAATGAAGCCTCTGGCCAGATTCTCTTGAATATATTCGGACATGGCTTGAGTCTCGGTAGGAGACAATGGGTAAATACGACCCCTAGGTGGAGTAGAACCAGGAACAAGGTCTATCGGGCAGTCATAAGAGCGGTGCGGCGGCAAAATCTCCGCTTCCTTCTTGTTAAAGACGTCCGAGAAAGCGCAATAGGCTGGAGGAATTCCCACGGATTCCGAAGCAGACCGAGAGGAGGACGCAGGCTTGACGGGAAGCAGGCACCTGTTCAGACAAGACTGTCCCCACCGTAGAACATCTCCAGTACGCCAGTCCAGCGTGGGTTCGTGATCTCTCAACCAAGGAAGACCCAAAAGGAAAGAATGAGACAAAGAAGGTAAAACATAAAAGGCCAGTTTCTCACGATGAAGAGCTCCAATCTGAAGTTCAACTTCCTCCGTAACCAAATTGACGGTCTCCCGCAAAGGCTGACCATCGACGGAAGCTATTTGTCTAGGAGTCTCCAAGGGTCTAACAGGTATCCCAAGCCTGTTAACAACCTCGAGCTGAACAAAGTTCCCAGCCGCTCCTGAATCAACATAAGCCTCCAGAGAAAAGTGACGGGAACCTAAATGTAGAATAACAGACAAAACCAGAGGCGGAGAGGAATCATAACCACCTAGGAAGGCCTCTCTTACCTGTCCTAGGCGGATGCGTTTCCCGGCTTCTGAGGACAAGCGCGTAAGAGATGAAAGGCACTGCCGCAGTAAAAACAAAGACCTTGTGCGAGTCTCTCCTTGCGGCGTTGCTCAGAAGACTTAAGGCGATCGACCTGCATGGGTTCAGGAGAAGATGAAGAAGCCACCGGGGCTGCTTGAGAAAAAGAAGTCCTTCGAGCAACAGTGGTCTGGCGAAGAGGTCTCCTCTCTCTGGCAAGCTCACGAGTGCGCTCCTGAAAGCGCAGATCAATGCGTATGGCCAAGGAGATAAGATCATCCAAAGAGGTGGGAGTGTCCTGTCCCGCCAACTCATCCTTAATCCGTGAAGACAAACCACGCCAAAACGCTCCAACCAAAGCCTCATTATTCCATCCAAGGTCTGAGGACAGAGTCCGGAAACGGATGGCATACTGGGCTACTGAGAGAGTACCCTGGTAAAGGTTAAAGAGGGACTCAGTGGTAGAGACCAGATGACCAGGTTCATCAAAAACCTTACGGAAGGTATCCAGGAATGGATTGAGTTGGGAGACCAAAGGATCATCACGCTCCCAGAGGGGATTAACCCACGCCAAAGCCTCACCCTCCAAATGGGATACTATAAAAGCAACCTTAGCTCTGTCGGTAGGATAAAGTAGCGGAGATAATTCAAAATGCAACTGGCATTGATTAAGAAAGCCGCGGCACGCTTTAGAATCCCCACCATACCGAGGAGGTCTAGCAAGTCGGGGCGAGGGTTGTGGCGCAGAGACAGGAGTGGAAACAGAGGCCACATTCTGGAGGGAGAGAAGCCGATCATTAATGGAGGCCATAAAATTCAAAATATGGGACCGAGTGTCCCGTTGTTGACCTAGCTCCTGCTGAAGGGCAACCAACTGCGGAGCAATACCAGGATCAGAAGGCTGTAAAGCCGCTAGGCGAGACTCCATATTCTTTAAAAATGACATGATCCTAGTCTGGTTTTCACGCAAAAAGAGTAACTCCTTTTGAGTGGCGGAGACTCCAGCGGGGTCCATGGCCTGATGTTACTGTGACGCTGTAAGAATCTGGCTGCACTCGGAAGTCACCCGAGTGCAGTCCTATTAGAGCATGTAGATTCAAACAGTGAAAAACGGAGAGTGGACCCACTGGACCGTGATAACGAACCCCTCTCAGACGAGCTGACCAGGTGGACCGCCCCCTATACAGGGAGAGTTAGGGGCAGGCCCGTGAGGGACTATCGCCACGGAAGCTGGAGGGTCGACTGAGATCAGATGGGAACACAGCAGGCACAGAGGGAAAGAGGGAACAGAAAGGAACTACTGAGACAAGGGAGAAGATGGGAACGCTACGGAGGCACGGAGGCTGGCAGGACAATATGGAGACACCGAGGCTGACGGGAGCAAGGAAAAGATATAGGAGCCGGGCACGTACTGCAGAGGAAAAGGAACTGAAGGAACAAGGCAGGAACACAGGAAACAGGCAGGCACTGCAGAGGGCGGAGGAGACCCAAAGTCAGAGAGCTAGGAACGCACAGAGACCACAGGTGGCCAGAAGCACTTGTAAACACAAATGAACATCAGGCACAGAGAAGCAGCAGGAAGCAGTTTACATAGCAGCATGGGAGCTACTTCCGGGTTACAGTCCTCCAGGATGACGGAGTGGACAGGAAAGAGCGCCAACAGAGGAATCAGATGTGCGCACGCGCAGAGCTGAATGCGACGCGCGCGCGCACCCGGCGAGCTGCAGTGGGGAGAGGCGGCGGCAGCAACGGCATGACAGATGGATAGTCACAAGCCATCAAACAAAGAAGACCTGCTTAAAATTTAGCGCCAGAAGCAGTGTGAAAGACTGGTGGAAAGCATGCCAAGACGCATGAAAGCTGTGAATAAAAATCATGGTTATTCCACAAAATATTGACTTCTGAACTCTTCCTGAGGTAAAACATTAGTATTGTTGTTTCTAAATGATTATGAACTTGTTTTCTTTGCATTATTTGAAGTCTTAAAGCACTGTTTTTTTCCTTTTAATTTTAACCATTTTTCTTTGTCAGAAAAAAAATAGAAAAATTATTGCTTGGACATTCGAAAACATGTTGTCAGAGGTTTATAGAATAAAAGAACAATTTACATTTTACTCAAATATATAGCTATGAAGACAAAAACCAGACAAACTGAACATTTTGCATTGGTCAGAGCTGTATACAGTTAGGTCCATATATATTTGGACAGAGACAACATTTTTCTAATTTTTGTTATAGACATTACCACAATGAATTTTAAACAAAACAATTCAGATGCAGTTGAAGTTCAGACTTTCAGCTTTCATTTGAGGGTATCCACATTAAAATTGGATGAAGGGTTTAGGAGTTTCAGCTCCTTAACATGTGCCACCCTGTTTTTAAAGGGACCAAAAGTAATTGGACAATTGACTCCAAGGCTATTTCATGGACAGATGTGGGCAATGCCTTCGTTATGTCATTCTCAATTAAGCAGATAAAAGGCCTGGAGTTGATTTGAGGTGTGGTGCTTGCATTTGGAAGGTTTTGCTGTGAAGTAAACATGAGGTCAAAGGAGCTCTCCATATAGGTGAAACAAGCCATCCTTAAGCTGCAAAAACAGAAAAAAAACCATCCGAGAAATTGCTACAATATTAGGAGTGGCAAAATCTACAATTTGGTACATCCTGAGAAAGAAAGAAAGCGCTAGTGAACTCATCAATGCAAAAAGACCTGGGCCCCCACGGAAGACAACAGTGGTGGATGATCGCAGAATAATCTCCATGGTGAAGAGAAACCCATTCACAACAGCCAACCAAGTGAACAACACTCTCCAGGAGGTCGGCGTATCAATATCCAAATCAACCATAAAGAGAAGACTGCATGAAAGTAAATACAGAGGGTTCACTGCACGGTGCAAGCCACTCATAAGCATCAAGAATGAAAAGGCTAGACTGGACTTTGCTAAAAAACATCTAAAAAAGCCAGCACAGTTCTGGAAGAACATTCTTTGGACAGATGAACCCAAGACCAACCTCTACCAGAATGATGGAAAGAGAAAAGTATGGCGAAGGCGTGGTACAGCTCAAGATCCAAAGCATACCACATCATCTATAAAACACAGCGGAGGCAGTGCGATGGCTTGGGCATGCATGGCTGCCTGAGGCACTGGGTCACTAGTGTTTATTGATGATGTGACACAGGACAGGAGCAGCCGAATTAATTCTGAGGTATTCAGAGCCATACTGTGTGCTCAGATCCAGCCAAATGCAGCCAAACTGATTGGTCGTCGTTTCATACTACAGATGGACAATGACCCAAAACATAAAGCCAAAGCAACCCAGGAGTTTATTAAAGCAAAGAAGTGGAATATTCTTGAATGGCCAAGTCCGTTATCTGATCTCAACCCAATTGAGCATGCATTTCACTTGTTAAAGACTAAACTTCAGACAGAAAGGCCCACAAACAAACAGCAACTGAAAACCACCGCAGTGAAGGCCTGGCAGAGCATCAAAAAGGAGGAAACACAGCGTCTGGTGATGTCCATGATTTCAAGACTTCAGGCAGTCATTACCAACAAAGGGTTTTCAACCAAGTACTAAAAATGAACATTTTATTTATAATTATTGAATCTGTCCAATTACTTTTGGACCCTTTAAAAACAGGGGTGGCACATGTTAAGGAGCTTAAACTCCTAAACCCTTCATCCAATTTTAATGTGGATACCCTCAAATGAAAGCTGAAAGTCTGAACTTCAACTGCATCTGAATTGTTTTGTTTAAAATTCATTGTGGTAATGTCTATAACCAAAATTAGGAAAATGTTGTCTCTGTCCAAATATATATGGACCTAACTGTATACCACCGAAATTTAACACAAACCACGTAACACTCTATGAGTGACTAATTGTATCCATAAAAAATTTTCAAAGCTCTTTTGGAGTGTAATATACAATTGAACATACAATTGTACATTTAATATACAATTACAATTGAAATGTAGCACAAAAACATAACAATGACTAACTGAATGCAGGAACGAAATATATCTTGGTACAGTGTTAGCCAGTAGATAGAAAAATATTTAGAATTGAGAGTCCTCGGTGGTTGATACCTTTTAATGGCTAACTGAAAAGATGGAAATAAATTGCAAGCTTTCGAGACTACATACGTCTCTTCATCAGGCAAAGACTAAAAACACTGAATGCAGAACTGAATGCAGAAATATTTTTGAAGGTTTTTTGGAATGTTACATACAGTGGGGAAAAAAGTATTTAGTCAGCCACCAATTGTGCAAGTTCTCCCACTTAAAAAAATGAGAGAGGCTTGTAATTGACATCATAGGTAGACCACAACTATGAGAGTCAAAAAGAGAAAACAAATCCAGAAAATCACCTTGTCTGATCTGGCAAGATTTAATTAGTAGTGATGAGCGAATATACTCGTTACTCGAGATTTCCTGAGCACGCTCAGGTGTCCTCCGAGTATTTTTTTAGTGCTCGGAGATTTAGTTTTCTTCGTCGTAGCTGGATGATTTACATCTGTTAGCAGCTTGATTAAATGTGAGGATTCCCTAGCAACCAGACAACCCCCACATGTACTTAGCCTGGCTAATAGCTGTAAATCATTTAGGCGAGGCAATGAAAACTAAATCTCCGAGCATTAAAAATACTCGGAGGACACCCGAGCGTGCCCAGGAAATCTCGAGTAACAAGTATCATCACTACAACAACTCATCACTAATATTTAGCAAATTTTGGTGGAAAAAAAGTATTTGGTCAACTAAAAACATGCAAGATTTCTGGTTCTTACAGACCTGTAACTTCTTCTTTAAGAGGCTCCTCTGTCCTCCACTCATTACCTGTAGTAATGGCACCTGTTTGAACTTGTTATCAGTCTAAAAGACTCCTGTCCACAACCTCAGTCACACTCCAAACTCCACTATGGTGAACTTGCACAATTGGTGGCTGACTAAATACTTTTTTTCCCCACTGTACCATTGAAATGTAACACAAACCACGTAATACTATATGTATGACTATTTGAATTGAGAAAACATTTTCAACGCTTTTTTGGAGTGTTATATACCATCGAAATGTAAAACAAAGCACGTAGATCACAAATCAAATGCCAAAACATTTTTGTACTCTTTTTTGGAGAGTTATATACCACCGAAATGTAATAAAAAACACTTAATACTCTATGGATCGATAATTGAATCCAGAAAAAATATTGAAAGCATTTTTGGAGTGTTATACAGTTATATGAAAAAGTTTGGGCACCCCTATTAATCTTAAGCTTAATGTTTTCTAAAAATTGTTTTTTTGGCAACAGCTATTTCAGTTTCATATATCTAATAACTGTTGGACACAGTAATGTTTCTGCCTTGAAATGAGGTTTATTGTACTAACAGAAAATGTGCAATCTGCATTCAAACAAAATTTGACAGGTGCATAAGTATGGCCACCCTTATCATTTTTTTGTTTTAAATACGCCTACCTACTTTTTACTGACTTACTAAAGCACTTTTTTTGGTTTTCTAACCTCATTGAGCTTTGAACTTCATAGCCAGGTGTATGCACAATCATGAGAAAAGCTACTTAAAGTGGCCACTTGAAAGTTGTTCTCCTGTTTGAATCTCCTCTGAAGAGTGGCATCATGGGCTCCTCAAAACAACTGTCTAATGATCTGAAAACAAAGATTATTCAACATAGTTGTTCAGTGGAAGGATACAAAAAGCTGCCACAGAGATTTAACCTGTCAATTTCCACTGTGAGGAACATAGTAAGGAAATGGAAGGACACAGGTACAGTTCTTGTTAAGGCCAGAAGTGGCAAGCCAAGAAAAACATCAGAGAGGCAGAGAAGAAGAATGGTGAGATCAGTCAAGGACAATCCTCAGACCACCTCCAGAGAGCTGCAGCATCAACTTGCTGCAGATGATGTCACTGTGCATCGGTCAACTATACAACACACTTTGCACAAGGAGAAGCTGTATGGGAGAGTGATGCGAAAGAAACCGTTTCTGCAAGCACGCCACAAACAGAGTCGGCTGAGGTATGCAAAAGCACATTTGGAGAAGCCAATTTCTTTTTGGAAGAAGGTCCTGTGGACTGATGAAACCAAGATTGAGTTGTTTGGTCATTCAAAAAGGTGTTATGCATGGAGGCCAAAAAACACAGCATTCCAAGAAAAACACTTTCTACCCACAGTAAAATTTGGTGGAGGTTCCATCATGCTTTGGGGCTGTGTGGCCAATGCCGGCACCAGGAATCTTGTTAAAGTTGAGGGACGCATGGATTCCTCTCAGTATCAGCAGATTCTTGACAATAATGTTCATGAATCAGTGACAAAGTTGAAGTTACGCAGGGGATGGATCTTTCAGCAAGACAATGATCCAAAACACCGCTCCAAATCTACTCAGGCATTCATGCAGAGGAACAATTACACTATTCTGGAATGGCCATCCCAGTCCCCAGACCTGAATATCATTGAACATCTGTGGGATCATTTGAAGAGGGCTGTCCATGCTCGGCGACCAGCAAACTTAACTGAACTGGAATTGCTTTGTAAAGAGGAATGGTCAAAAATACCTTCATCCAGGAACTCATTAAAAGCTACAGGAAGTGACTAGAGGCTGTTATTTTTGCAAAAGGAGGATCTACTAAATATTAATGTCACTTTTCTGGTGGGGTGCCCATACTTATGCACCTGTCAAATTTTGTTCGAATGCAGATTGCACATTTTCTGTTAGTACAATAAACCTCATTTCAAGGCAGAAACATTACTGTGTCCAACAGTTATTAGATATATGAAACTGAAATAGCTGTTGCAAAAAAAAACATTTTTTAGAAAACATTAAGCTTAAGATTAATAGGGGTGCCCAAACTTTTTCATATAACTGTACACCATTAAAATGTACCAAAAACCCCTTAATACTCTATAGATGAACAACTGAATTCAGAAAAAATTTTGAACGCTTTTTTGAGAGTTGTATACCACCAAAATATCACACAATGCACATAATACTCTATTCAAAACAAATTAAATCCAGAATTTTTTTTTTAACGATCTTTTTGACTGTTATATACCACCAAAAGGTAGCACAAAGCATGTAATCCTCTATGGATGACTAAGTGAATAAAAAAAAAAAAGTTTTTAATGCTTTTTTGAGTGTCATATACCACCAAAATGTAACGAAAAACATGTAATACTCTATGCATAACAAATTCAATCCAGAAAAGTTATAAACTCTTTTTTTCTGAGTGTTATATAACACCGAAATGTAAATTAAAGCATATAATTCTCTATAGATGACAAATTGAATCCAGAATTTCCTTTGTATGCTTTCTTGGAGTGTTATATACCATCAAAATGTTACACAAAGCACCTAATACTTTATGCATAACAAAGTCAATCCAGATAATTCTTTAATGCTTTTTTTGAGTGTTATATAACATTAAACTGTAACACAAACCAGAAAATACTCTATGGATGACTAATTGAATCCAGAAAAAAACGTCAACACTTTTGTGTGTTACATACCAGCGTAATGTAACACACAGCACCTAATACTCTATGGATAACAAATTCAATCCAGAAATATTTTCAACGCTTTTTTGGAGTGTTATATACTATCAAAATGTAAAACAAAGCACATAATATTCTATAGATGACAAATTGACTTCAGAAAAAAAAATTTGAATTGTTTTTGGTGTGTTATATACTACCGAAATGTAATACAAATTACGTAATACTCTATGGATGAAGAATTCAATCCAAAAAAATGTTTTCAAAGCTTTTTTGGAATGCTATATACTAGAGATGACCAAACTTGTTCAGAAAAAGTTCACCAATCTCAAATTAGGCACCAACCTTGCACATTCGGATTCATGTTCAGATTCCCAAACATTTTCCTCAAGTTCAGTTAATGATTGAGTTTGTTAGGACTTTGGCTAGGATAGTGGTGTTGTATGATGAGTGGGGATGATGTGTTTGATGAGGGGATGGGGTGAGGAGAGGTCAGAGGAAAGGCAGACTGTTATTCTTTTTTTTTATATTAACCTTATGTGTGGAGATTCCGACAGCCAATCAGGGCGCAGAAACCTTCCACAACATCAGACACAAGGGCTTGTGTCATTGGCTGACGAAGTCACATGTCCTTCTCCATATAAAAAGTGGACATATGGCTTCGACACTATTTTGGAGTGTAACAGCATAGTGAGGCTGCTGCTGCTGCTGCAATAATAATTCAGATAGATATGATTCTGTGTCACATCGACCTTCCAGCATATAAATCTGCAGTGTTAATTCTGTGGTGCAGCCATAAGTTGCCATTTCAGCATACAAATGCTTAGTGCTGCTAATTCTGTGGTACAGCAACCCGTTGCCGCTTCTACTATATAATTGTCTAAGGGTCACTTCCGTCTGTCTGTCTGTCCTTCTGTCTGTCACGGTTATTCATTCGCTGATTGGTCTCGGCAGCTGCCTGTCATGGCTGCCGCGGCCAATCAGCGACGGGCACAGTCCGGAAGAAAATGGCCACTCCTAACTCCCCGCAGTCAGTGCCTGTCGCCCGCATACTCCCCTCCGGTCACCGCTAACACAGGATTAATGCCGGCGGTAACGGACTGCATTATGCCGCGGGTAACGCACTCCGTTACCGCTGCTATTAACCCTGTGTGTCCCCAACTTTTTATTATTGATACTACGTGTCTGTGCTGTATACTACGTCGCTGTGCAATATACTGCGTGGCTGGGCAATATACTACCTGGCTCCGTGCTGTATATTACGTGACTGGGCAATATACTACGTGGCTGTCCAATATACTACATGACTGGGCAATATACTACGTGGCTGGGCAATATACTACGTGGCTCTGTGCTGTATATTACGTGGCTGTGCAATATACTACATGACTGGGCATTATACTACGTGACTGGGCAATATACTACGTGGCTGGGCAATATTCTACATGGCTGGGCAATACACTATGTGGCTGGGCAATATACTACGTGGCTGGGCAATATACTACGTGACTGGGCAATATACTACGTGTCTTGGCTATATACTAGGTGTCTGGGCAATATACTACGTGGCTGGGCAATATACTACATGGCTCTGTGCTGTATATTACATGGCTGTGCAATATACTACGTGACTGGGCATTATACTATGTAACTGGACAATATACTACGTGGCTGGGCAATATACTACGTGGCTGGGCAATATACTACATGGCTCTGTGCTGTATATTACGTGTCTGGGCAATATACTACATGGCTCTGTGCTGTATATTACGTGTCTGGGCAATATACTACATGGCTGGGCAATATACTATGTGGCTGGGCAATATACTAAGTGGCTGGGCAATATACTACGTGGCTGGGCAATATACTATGTGGCTGGGCAATATACTACATAGTTGGGCAATATACTATGTGGCTGGGCAATATACTACGTTGCTGGGCAATATAGTAGGTGGCTGGGCAATATAGTATGTGGCTGGGCAATATACTACGTGGCTGGGCAATATACTACGTGGCTGGGCAATATACTACGTGGCTGGCCAATATACTATGTGGCTGGGCAATATACTATGTGGCTGGGCAATATACTACGTGGCTGGCCAATATACTACGTGACTGGGCAATATACTACGTGGATGGGCAATATACTACTTGGCTGGGCAATATACTATGTGGCTGGGCAATATACTACGTGGCTGGGGAATATTCTACGTGGCTGGGCAATATACTACGTGGCTGGCCAATATACTACGTGGCTTGCCAATATACTACGTGGCTGGGCAATATAGTACGTGGCTGGGCAATATAGTACGTGGCTGGGCAATATAGTATGTGGCTGGACAATATACTATGTGACTGGGCGATATACTACGAGGACATGCATATTCTAGAATACCCAATGCGTTAGAATCGGGCCACCATCTAGTTAGGATATGAATTCATAGTGTTTCTGATTCTGTGGTTTAGTGACCAGTTGTCACTTAAGCATATAAATTCACAGTGCTGCTGATTCTGTGGTATAGTTGTGTTTCTGTATAGTTGGTATAGTTGGATTCTGTGTTCAGTTGTCATTTCAGCATATAAACCCTGTACAGTATGCTAAATGTGTGGTCCAGCTACTAGTCCACATTTCAATAAGTAAAGGAATTGTGGTACACATATTACACACATAGGTAACAGACGTAAATAAATATCAATAACTAATGATAACAAAATGTGATGTACTATGTGTGTATATAGGGACTAATTTAGCAGGGACAACTGTACAACAGAAATCCTATACAACCACAGAAAGAACACAGTCAAAATGTCCCAAAAAATACAAATCTTTATTAAATATACATATATAAAAGACTGGATCAGAACAAGTATATATAATGCAAATGGGGCTAGTAAAAACCAACCAAATGTAGCACCACAATACACATAAAAGGGCTACATGGTGCCCCCCATAGAACAAGACACACCCAGGATATTACTAATAATCAAATGGTTAATACCGGATATACACGGAAACATGGGCCAAGTATAAAATATCCTATAGTGGACAATAATGGGGAACAACAATGGACATATACAAGAATCAATTGCAAATGCAAATGGGCACAAACGCCCCATATATAGAAATAAAATGCTAATGCAAATTGGCACAAACGCCCCACATGTCCACATTTGTCCCCATATAAATATCGAGCCCTAACCAGGACATGGCCACATGTACTCACACCGATTACCTGGTAGTGTGGCAGTAAGGGGGGAACCAGAGCCCACCCCGACGCGCGTTTCGGAGCGCTACAAAGGCTCCTTCCTCAGGGGGTGTAGCGGGTAGATGAAAATAGCGGTTTTTATCTAAAACAAGGCGCCGGAAGCGGTCTCCCGCGCATGCGCACCTGCCGCGCACACCGCCAACCAAGGCGCCGCCGCCATCCGGAACCGGAAATACGCGGGCCCACGTGATCCGGCACCACATGACAACAGACGCCCCGGAGGATAGCCGCACAGATGCGCACAAGCAGGAACAGCTCCCGGACGCCATTTTGCATAAGGGCACACACAAAGGCAGGGAACATATATAAAAAAAAATATATATAAAAAAAGGTGCAGTAACAAAGACCAATTATACCACATATATCGGCCACATTGCAAACATAATTATGGCGCATAAACAAGGCCAGAGAGTCCTGTAAGAATGATATGCATACAGCCTAGACAAAGAAGCTGCACACCATGCAGAAACACAACACTAAGAGCAGATAACATATAACATATCAAAATATACAGAAAACACAAAAAAATAATAAAATAAAAAATACAAAAAAATATGCAAACACCGGCAAAATAATACACATATAATAAATGATGAACCCTAAGAATGTTCATATTTCAAGATGAGTTTTGATAGTAGAAACAGAACTCGACCAGATCATGGCACCAGACATAGTGTTCCGAATGTCCCCAATAGTCGAAGGTACAACAAGAAAAGAAAACACCTACCTAAAACAACAAAACAAAAGTTAAAAAGCAATAAAAACAAGGTGTATACAATTGGCTGGCTTATATATATATACACAGAAAAGGTTGGAGGTATATCATCATAGGAACGGAGCAAATGAGATATGCTCATTCAGTCCTTGTGGGTGAACAGTACCAAGTGTCCAGATCCACTTGGACTCAAGCTGCGCAAGACGCTTAGAGAGGTTTCCCCCTCTTATATTAATTTGGAGTAGGTCAATGCCTCTAACCCTTAAGAGCCTTTCATTACAGTTATGAAAATCACGAAAATGACGAGGAATGGTTTTAAGGGTGGATGTGTCCGCACAGGAGGCCGCCGCAGCAATACCCAATACGTGCTCCCGGATACGGACCTTAAGTTGCCGTGTGGTTAGCCCTACATAGATCAAACCACACGGACAGGTAGCATAATAGATCACGTACCGGGAGACACATGTGATTCGTTGTTTAATGGAGAATTGTTTTAACCCATTAAAGTTGGAAAAAGAATCGCATTTATCGACATTGGGGCATGCGACACACCTCCCGCACGGAACACATCCACCCCCCAACCTCGCAGCATCCAAAAATGTTGGCACTGTCTGCCCAACATAGTGGCTCCTGGTTAGCCTATCCCTAAGATTCTTTGCTCGCCTGAACGTAATTGCAGGATTGTCCGGGAGGAGTTTCGCTAGAGTAGAGTCGGCCTTCAGAATAGGCCAAGCATTTTTCACTGCCATACGTAGTCTCTTATGTTGAAGGTTATATGTAGTGATAAATCTAACCCCATTATCCATATTGGATTTCATGGGGGCTCTACCGTACAGCAGATTATTGCGATTTGCATATTTGGCACGATGGTATGCCTTCTTAATGCTTCGGCCACTATAGCCTCTGGACAAAAAACGCTGTTTCAGCTCCTCCGCCCGAATCTCGAAGTCCGAATCACTTGAACAAATCCGGCGAAGGCGGAGGAATTGACCAATAGGTATTGCCTGGACCATATGGCGCGGATGGCAGGAGGAAGCATGGAGCAAGGTATTTGTAGCCGTTTGCTTACGGTAGACATCCGTCTGGGTAAGACCAGATCTGTCCTTATAAATGGTCACATCGAGAAAATCAATTTTCTCGGCATCCCACACCGGGGTTAGGCGAATATTGAGATCATTGCTGTTTAAAGAGGCTATAAATTGCGCAAGGTCGACGGCGGTGCCCTGCCAGACAAAGAAGATATCGTCGATATAACGTGTCCATAAAAGGACACGGTCTATCGACCCCTGTTTGTCTGACAGGAAGAGGTCCCTCTCCCACAGCCCCAGGAACAGGTTAGCATAGGCGGGCGCAAAGGCCGCACCCATTGCTGTGCCCTGGAGCTGTAGGTAGAAAGACCCCTTAAACACAAAAAAATTGTGTGTGAGGGTGAACTCAAGAAGCTCCAGGATGAGGTCCCTCAAGGGCACGGCTAAAGTGGATGTATTCAGAAAAAAACGTACCGCACGTAGCCCATCACTATGACGAATATTGGTGTAGAGGGACTCAACATCAACTGAAGCAAAAAGAGTATCACCCTCCAAACACAGGCCGTCGACCTTGCGCAACAGATCCCCAGTATCTTTAAGAAAGGAGGGGAGGGTCAGCACAAGAGGTTGAAGATGATAATCGATCCATTTATTGACTTGCTCCAGGAAATTCCCCCTCCCAGACACGATTGGACGACCGGGTGGCGACCTAATGTCCTTATGTATTTTAGGGAGGAGATATAGTGTAGCGACTGTAGGTTCCCTGACAGTAAGTGCCGAAACCAGATCCTTGGTGACAATGCCGTTGTCAAGTGCTTCTGTAAGAATAGATTCCAGCTTGGCACTAAAGGCAACAAGAGGATTGTATGTCAATTTCTTATAACACACAGTGTCATTAAGTTGGCGAAACGCCTCCTTCTCATACATCACTTTAGGCCATACAACGACATTGCCACCCTTATCGGCCGGCTTCAGCACCACGTCAGGGAGATCTTGAAGATACCTAAGTCTAACCCTTTCTTCTTTGGTTAGATTATCTCCTCCCCTCCCAAATCTGGGGATTTTTAGGAATTCATTGGTCACCACCCGTACAAACCAATCGATGCTGGGACAAAGCGAAAACGGGGGGAATCTCGTGGAGCGTGGCCGAATACATGGGGGAATCTTACCTCCAGAGTCGTCATGCTCAAGTGCCAACTCCTCCAGAATTCTTACAGCCTCCTGCTCTTCTTCTGTAGGAAAAAGACGTTGAAACTCGTCATTATAGAAGTGGCGTTTAAACAGCAATGATCTCGCAAATAGATGCAAATCCTTAACCGCAGTAAAGGTATCAAACCCCGGTGTGGGGGAAAAAGACAGACCCCTACCCAAGACAGAAATATCCACCTCAGATAATACATGCGCACTAAGATTAATTACCTTGTTATCCCTACCATCCGCGCCAGCCTGGCCCCAGGGACGCCTCTTGTACGGATGATATGCATGATTACGGAGTCTATGGGTATCATTTAACCCACCAGAGGTAGCTGAAGAGGCCGACACATCCGATTGACTACTCATAGATGAAATGGACAAATTTGACGGTATTCTATGTAAACTACTCTTAGTCCTCCACAGATATACTTTTTTATTCTGATAGTCTTTTAAGTCTCTGTTGTATTTAGACAATTGATTATCTTGAATTTTCTTTATTACTTGATCCATAGTTGTTTTAAGATCCTTATCAAAAGACTCAATACGTTCAGCAGAGCAATTTTTCCGAATTTCCACCTGAGTAGCGTCTATAGATTTGTCCAATTCCATAATCTGGCCTGTATTCTGACCAATAAGTAATTGTAAGAATACTTTAGAGCATGTGTCACATGCCTCCTCCCATTTGGCAATAAATTTATCGTCTTCAATAGGGAAGGTAGGGATAACCCGCACCCTTAATCCTCTCGGGATCATATTGTTGGAGGCATATTTCTCTAAGAATAGTCTATTCCACCACAACCTAGATCTTTTTAATAGTACTGTTTTCATATATAGAAGTTTGTCCTCCCAGCCGGGATCAGTAACCGATTGTGCCTCCGCCCCATTGGTACCAAATACTTGATCCGATTGTTTAAGCCACGCTTGTTCACATGCGCGGTAGTCCATAACGTCCACAACTAGACAACCTGTGCATAACACAGCAATGACAATAAGTAAAGGAATTGTGGTACACATATTACACACATAGGTAACAGACGTAAATAAATATCAATAACTAATGATAACAAAATGTGATGTACTATGTGTGTATATAGGGACTAATTTAGCAGGGACAACTGTACAACAGAAATCCTATACAACCACAGAAAGAACACAGTCAAAATGTCCCAAAAAATACAAATCTTTATTAAATATACATATATAAAAGACTGGATCAGAACAAGTATATATAATGCAAATGGGGCTAGTAAAAACCAACCAAATGTAGCACCACAATACACATAAAAGGGCTACATGGTGCCCCCCATAGAACAAGACACACCCAGGATATTACTAATAATCAAATGGTTAATACCGGATATACACGGAAACATGGGCCAAGTATAAAATATCCTATAGTGGACAATAATGGGGAACAACAATGGACATATACAAGAATCAATTGCAAATGCAAATGGGCACAAACGCCCCATATATAGAAATAAAATGCTAATGCAAATTGGCACAAACGCCCCACATGTCCACATTTGTCCCCATATAAATATCGAGCCCTAACCAGGACATGGCCACATGTACTCACACCGATTACCTGGTAGTGTGGCAGTAAGGGGGGAACCAGAGCCCACCCCGACGCGCGTTTCGGAGCGCTACAAAGGCTCCTTCCTCAGGGGGTGTAGCGGGTAGATGAAAATAGCGGTTTTTATCTAAAACAAGGCGCCGGAACCGGAGGATTTTTTTTATATATGTTCCCTGCCTTTGTGTGTGCCCTTATGCAAAATGGCGTCCGGGAGCTGTTCCTGCTTGTGCGCATCTGTGCGGCTATCCTCCGGGGCGTCTGTTGTCATGTGGTGCCGGATCACGTGGGCCCGCGTATTTCCGGTTCCGGATGGCGGCGGCGCCTTGGTTGGCGGTGTGCGCGGCAGGTGCGCATGCGCGGGAGACCGCTTCCGGCGCCTTGTTTTAGATAAAAACCGCTATTTTCATCTACCCGCTACACCCCCTGAGGAAGGAGCCTTTGTAGCGCTCCGAAACGCGCGTCGGGGTGGGCTCTGGTTCCCCCCTTACTGCCACACTACCAGGTAATCGGTGTGAGTACATGTGGCCATGTCCTGGTTAGGGCTCGATATTTATATGGGGACAAATGTGGACATGTGGGGCGTTTGTGCCAATTTGCATTAGCATTTTATTTCTATATATGGGGCGTTTGTGCCCATTTGCATTTGCAATTGATTCTTGTATATGTCCATTGTTGTTCCCCATTATTGTCCACTATAGGATATTTTATACTTGGCCCATGTTTCCGTGTATATCCGGTATTAACCATTTGATTATTAGTAATATCCTGGGTGTGTCTTGTTCTATGGGGGGCACCATGTAGCCCTTTTATGTGTATTGTGGTGCTACATTTGGTTGGTTTTTACTAGCCCCATTTGCATTATATATACTTGTTCTGATCCAGTCTTTTATATATGTATATTTAATAAAGATTTGTATTTTTTGGGACATTTTGACTGTGTTCTTTCTGTGGTTGTATAGGATTTCTGTTGTACAGTTGTCCCTGCTAAATTAGTCCCTATATACACACATAGTACATCACATTTTGTTATCATTAGTTATTGATATTTATTTACGTCTGTTACCTATGTGTGTAATATGTGTACCACAATTCCTTTACTTATTGTCATTGCTGTGTTATGCACAGGTTGTCTAGTTGTGGACGTTATGGACTACCGCGCATGTGAACAAGCGTGGCTTAAACAATCGGATCAAGTATTTGGTACCAATGGGGCGGAGGCACAATCGGTTACTGATCCCGGCTGGGAGGACAAACTTCTATATATGAAAACAGTACTATTAAAAAGATCTAGGTTGTGGTGGAATAGACTATTCTTAGAGAAATATGCCTCCAACAATATGATCCCGAGAGGATTAAGGGTGCGGGTTATCCCTACCTTCCCTATTGAAGACGATAAATTTATTGCCAAATGGGAGGAGGCATGTGACACATGCTCTAAAGTATTCTTACAATTACTTATTGGTCAGAGTACAGGCCAGATTATGGAATTGGACAAATCTATAGACGCTACTCAGGTGGAAATTCGGAAAAATTGCTCTGCTGAACGTATTGAGTCTTTTGATAAGGATCTTAAAACAACTATGGATCAAGTAATAAAGAAAATTCAAGATAATCAATTGTCTAAATACAACAGAGACTTAAAAGACTATCAGAATAAAAAAGTATATCTGTGGAGGACTAAGAGTAGTTTACATAGAATACCGTCAAATTTGTCCATTTCATCTATGAGTAGTCAATCGGATGTGTCGGCCTCTTCAGCTACCTCTGGTGGGTTAAATGATACCCATAGACTCCGTAATCATGCATATCATCCGTACAAGAGGCGTCCCTGGGGCCAGGCTGGCGCGGATGGTAGGGATAACAAGGTAATTAATCTTAGTGCGCATGTATTATCTGAGGTGGATATTTCTGTCTTGGGTAGGGGTCTGTCTTTTTCCCCCACACCGGGGTTTGATACCTTTACTGCGGTTAAGGATTTGCATCTATTTGCGAGATCATTGCTGTTTAAACGCCACTTCTATAATGACGAGTTTCAACGTCTTTTTCCTACAGAAGAAGAGCAGGAGGCTGTAAGAATTCTGGAGGAGTTGGCACTTGAGCATGACGACTCTGGAGGTAAGATTCCCCCATGTATTCGGCCACGCTCCACGAGATTCCCCCCGTTTTCGCTTTGTCCCAGCATCGATTGGTTTGTACGGGTGGTGACCAATGAATTCCTAAAAATCCCCAGATTTGGGAGGGGAGGAGATAATCTAACCAAAGAAGAAAGGGTTAGACTTAGGTATCTTCAAGATCTCCCTGACGTGGTGCTGAAGCCGGCCGATAAGGGTGGCAATGTCGTTGTATGGCCTAAAGTGATGTATGAGAAGGAGGCGTTTCGCCAACTTAATGACACTGTGTGTTATAAGAAATTGACATACAATCCTCTTGTTGCCTTTAGTGCCAAGCTGGAATCTATTCTTACAGAAGCACTTGACAACGGCATTGTCACCAAGGATCTGGTTTCGGCACTTACTGTCAGGGAACCTACAGTCGCTACACTATATCTCCTCCCTAAAATACATAAGGACATTAGGTCGCCACCCGGTCGTCCAATCGTGTCTGGGAGGGGGAATTTCCTGGAGCAAGTCAATAAATGGATCGATTATCATCTTCAACCTCTTGTGCTGACCCTCCCCTCCTTTCTTAAAGATACTGGGGATCTGTTGCGCAAGGTCGACGGCCTGTGTTTGGAGGGTGATACTCTTTTTGCTTCAGTTGATGTTGAGTCCCTCTACACCAATATTCGTCATAGTGATGGGCTACGTGCGGTACGTTTTTTTCTGAATACATCCACTTTAGCCGTGCCCTTGAGGGACCTCATCCTGGAGCTTCTTGAGTTCACCCTCACACACAATTTTTTTGTGTTTAAGGGGTCTTTCTACCTACAGCTCCAGGGCACAGCAATGGGTGCGGCCTTTGCGCCCGCCTATGCTAACCTGTTCCTGGGGCTGTGGGAGAGGGACCTCTTCCTGTCAGACAAACAGGGGTCGATAGACCGTGTCCTTTTATGGACACGTTATATCGACGATATCTTCTTTGTCTGGCAGGGCACCGCCGTCGACCTTGCGCAATTTATAGCCTCTTTAAACAGCAATGATCTCAATATTCGCCTAACCCCGGTGTGGGATGCCGAGAAAATTGATTTTCTCGATGTGACCATTTATAAGGACAGATCTGGTCTTACCCAGACGGATGTCTACCGTAAGCAAACGGCTACAAATACCTTGCTCCATGCTTCCTCCTGCCATCCGCGCCATATGGTCCAGGCAATACCTATTGGTCAATTCCTCCGCCTTCGCCGGATTTGTTCAAGTGATTCGGACTTCGAGATTCGGGCGGAGGAGCTGAAACAGCGTTTTTTGTCCAGAGGCTATAGTGGCCGAAGCATTAAGAAGGCATACCATCGTGCCAAATATGCAAATCGCAATAATCTGCTGTACGGTAGAGCCCCCATGAAAT
The DNA here is from genome assembly GCF_032444005.1 of Ranitomeya imitator. Classification (NCBI taxonomy): domain Eukaryota; kingdom Metazoa; phylum Chordata; class Amphibia; order Anura; family Dendrobatidae; genus Ranitomeya; species Ranitomeya imitator. The sequence goes on along the minus strand of NC_091285.1, from coordinate 197,953,486 downwards.
CCAATATGGATAATGGGGTTAGATTTATCACTACATATAACCTTCAACATAAGAGACTACGTATGGCAGTGAAAAATGCTTGGCCTATTCTGAAGGCCGACTCTACTCTAGCGAAACTCCTCCCGGACAATCCTGCAATTACGTTCAGGCGAGCAAAGAATCTTAGGGATAGGCTAACCAGGAGCCACTATGTTGGGCAGACAGTGCCAACATTTTTGGATGCTGCGAGGTTGGGGGGTGGATGTGTTCCGTGCGGGAGGTGTGTCGCATGCTCCAATGTCGATAAATGCGATTCTTTTTCCAACTTTAATGGGTTAAAACAATTCTCCATTAAACAACGAATCACATGTGTCTCCCGGTACGTGATCTATTATGCTACCTGTCCGTGTGGTTTGATCTATGTAGGGCTAACCACACGGCAACTTAAGGTCCGTATCCGGGAGCACGTATTGGGTATTGCTGCGGCGGCCTCCTGTGCGGACACATCCACCCTTAAAACCATTCCTCGTCATTTTCGTGATTTTCATAACTGTAATGAAAGGCTCTTAAGGGTTAGAGGCATTGACCTACTCCAAATTAATATAAGAGGGGGAAACCTCTCTAAGCGTCTTGCGCAGCTTAAGTCCAAGTGGATCTGGACACTTGGTACTGTTCACCCACAAGGACTGAATGAGCATATCTCATTTGCTCCGTTCCTATGATGATATACCTCCAACCTTTTCTGTGTATATATATATAAGCCAGCCAATTGTATACACCTTGTTTTTATTGCTTTTTAACTTTTGTTTTGTTGTTTTAGGTAGGTGTTTTCTTTTCTTGTTGTACCTTCGACTATTGGGGACATTCGGAACACTATGTCTGGTGCCATGATCTGGTCGAGTTCTGTTTCTACTATCAAAACTCATCTTGAAATATGAACATTCTTAGGGTTCATCATTTATTATATGTGTATTATTTTGCCGGTGTTTGCATATTTTTTTGTATTTTTTATTTTATTATTTTTTTGTGTTTTCTGTATATTTTGATATGTTATATGTTATCTGCTCTTAGTGTTGTGTTTCTGCATGGTGTGCAGCTTCTTTGTCTAGGCTGTATGCATATCATTCTTACAGGACTCTCTGGCCTTGTTTATGCGCCATAATTATGTTTGCAATGTGGCCGATATATGTGGTATAATTGGTCTTTGTTACTGCACCTTTTTTTATATATATTTTTTTTATATATGTTCCCTGCCTTTGTGTGTGCCCTTATGCAAAATGGCGTCCGGGAGCTGTTCCTGCTTGTGCGCATCTGTGCGGCTATCCTCCGGGGCGTCTGTTGTCATGTGGTGCCGGATCACGTGGGCCCGCGTATTTCCGGTTCCGGATGGCGGCGGCGCCTTGGTTGGCGGTGTGCGCGGCAGGTGCGCATGCGCGGGAGACCGCTTCCGGCGCCTTGTTTTAGATAAAAACCGCTATTTTCATCTACCCGCTACACCCCCTGAGGAAGGAGCCTTTGTAGCGCTCCGAAACGCGCGTCGGGGTGGGCTCTGGTTCCCCCCTTACTGCCACACTACCAGGTAATCGGTGTGAGTACATGTGGCCATGTCCTGGTTAGGGCTCGATATTTATATGGGGACAAATGTGGACATGTGGGGCGTTTGTGCCAATTTGCATTAGCATTTTATTTCTATATATGGGGCGTTTGTGCCCATTTGCATTTGCAATTGATTCTTGTATATGTCCATTGTTGTTCCCCATTATTGTCCACTATAGGATATTTTATACTTGGCCCATGTTTCCGTGTATATCCGGTATTAACCATTTGATTATTAGTAATATCCTGGGTGTGTCTTGTTCTATGGGGGGCACCATGTAGCCCTTTTATGTGTATTGTGGTGCTACATTTGGTTGGTTTTTACTAGCCCCATTTGCATTATATATACTTGTTCTGATCCAGTCTTTTATATATGTATATTTAATAAAGATTTGTATTTTTTGGGACATTTTGACTGTGTTCTTTCTGTGGTTGTATAGTCCACATTTCAGCATATAAAACCTTTGTGCAAAATGTGTGGTCCCGCCATCAGTCCACATTTCAGCATGTAAATCATTTATGCTAATTTTGTCATCCAGTCATCAGTCACATTTCACCAGCTAAATCCTTTGTGCTAATTGTGTGGTCCAGTGTAAGATTGCTCTCACTAAGTGTATTGGGGGACACTCGCTTGGTACGGGATTAACGTGGCTTCACCCCCTCGTGGCTACGATCGCTCTGATTGGCTGTTGAAAGTGAAACTGCCAATCAGAGCGATTTGTAATATTTCACCTATTATAACTGGTGAAATATTACAATCCAGCCATGGCCGATGCTGCAATATCATCGGCCATGGCTGGAAATACTAATGTGCCCCCACCCCACCCCACCGATCGCCCCCCCAGCCCCCCGATCTGTCCGGTACACTGCTCCGGCTCCCCTCTGTCCTGTGCTCCGCTCCCCCTGTGCTCTTGGCCGCTCCCCCCGTGCTTCAATCACCCCCCGTGCTCCAATCACCCCCCCTGCACTCCGATCCACCCCCCTCCGTGCACCGTTACACCCCCCCGTGCTCCGTTCCACCCCCCGTGCTCCGTTCTACCCCCCTCGTGCTCCGTTCCACCCCTCCCACGCTCTGATTCACCCCCCCATGCTCCGATCCCCCCCCCGTGTTCCCCCCCACCCCATCATACTTACCGATCCTGCCGGGGTCCGTCTGTCTTCTCCCCGGGCGCCGCCATCTTCCAAAATGGCGGGCGCATGCACAGTGCGCCCGCCCAATCTGCCGGCCGGCAGATTCGTTCCAAAGTGCATTTTGATCACTGAGATATAATCTATCTCAGTGATCAAAATAAAAAAATAATAAATGACCCCCCCCCCTTTGTCACCCCCATAGGTAGGGACAATAAAAAAATAAAGAATTTTTTTTTTCCACTAATGTTAGAATAGGGTTAGGGGTAGGGTTAGGGTTAGGGCTAGGGTTAGGGTTAGGGGTAGGGTTAGGGGTAGGGTTAGGGGTAGGGTTAGGGGTAGGGTTAGGGTTAGGGGTAGGGTTAGGGGTAGGGTTAGGGCTAGGGGTAGGGTTAGGGGTAGGGTTTTGGTATGTGCACACGTATTCTGGTCCTCTGCGGATTTTTCCGCTGCGGGTTTGATAAATCCACAGTGCTAAACCGCTGCGGATTTATGGCGGATTTACCGCGTTTTTTCTGCGCATTTCACTGCGGTTTTACAACTGCGATTTTCTATGTGAGCAGTTGTAAAACCGCTGCGGAATCCGCACAAAGAAGTGACATGCTGCTGAATGTAAACCGCTGCGTTTCCGTGCAGTTTTTCTGCAGCATGTGTACAGCGATTTTTGTTTCCCATATGTTTACATTGAACTGTAAACTCATGGGAAACTGCTGCAAACGTAACGTGACACCCGCAGACCATTCCATCAAAGTCTGCATTTCAAAAGTCACTACTTCCCTTCTGAGCCCCGACGTGTGCCCAAACAGTGGTTTACCTCCACACATGGGGTATCAGCGTACTCAGGAGAAACTGAACAACAACTTTTGGGGTCCAATTTCTCCTGTAACCCTTGGGAAAATAAAAAAATCTGGGCTAAATAATTATTTTTGAGGAAAGAAAACGTATTTATTATTTTCACGGCTCTGCATTATATACTTCTATGAAGCACTTGGGGGCTCAAAGTGCTCACCACACATCTAGATAAGTTCCTTTCGGGGTCTAGTTTCCAAAATGGGGTCACTTGTGGGGGGTTTCTACTGTTTAGCCACATCAGGGGCTCTGCAAACGCAACGTGACGCCCGCAGAGCATTCCATCAAAGTCTGCATTTCAAAACGTCACTACTTCAATTCCGAGCCCCGGCATGTGCCCAAACAGTAGTTTACCCCCACATATGGGGTATCACCGTACTCAGGAGAAACTGGACAACAAATATTGGGGTCAAATTTCTCCTGTTACCCTTGGGAAAATTAAAAAATTCTGGGCTAAATGATTATTTTTGAGGAAAGAAAACGTATTTATTATTTTCACGGCTCTGCATTATATACTTCTATGAAGCACTTGGGGGTTCAAAGTGCTCACAACACATCTAGATAAGTTCCTTTCGGGGTCTAGTTTCCAAAATGGGGTCACTTGTTGGGGGTTTCTACTGTTTAGCCACATCAGGGGCTCTGCAAACGCAACGTGACGCCCGCAGAGCATTCCATCAAAGTCTGCATTTCAAAACATCACTACTTCAATTCAGAGCCCTGGCATGTGCCCAAACAGTAGTTTACCCCCACATATGGGGTATCACCGTACTCATGAGAAACTGGACAACAACTTTTGGGGTCAAATTTCTCCTGATACCCTTGGGAAAATAAAAAATTGCAGGCTAAAAGATCATTTTTGAGAAAATAATTTTTTTTTTTTTTTTTCATGGCTCTGCGTTATAAACTTCTGTGAAGCACTTGGGGGTTCAAAGTCCTCACCACACATCTAGATTAGTTCCTTTGGTGGACTAGTTTCCAAAATGGGGTCATTTCTGGGGGATCTCCAATGTTTAGGCATACAGGGGCTCTCCAAACGTGACATGGAGTCCGCTAATGATTGGAGCTAATTTTCCATTTAAAAAGCCAAATGGCGTGCCTTCCCTTCCGAGCCCTGCCGTGGTTTACCCCCACATATGGGGTATCAGCGTACTCAGGACAAACTGGACAACAACATTTGGGGTCCAATTTCTCCTATTACCCTTGGCAAAATAGGAAATTCCAGGCTAAAAAATCATTTTTGAGGAAAGAAAAATTATTTTTTATTTTCATGGCTCTGCGTTATAAACTTCTGTGAAGCACCTGGGGGTTTAAAGTGCTCAATATGCATCTAGATAAGTTCCTTGGGGGGTCTAGTTTCCAAAATGGGGTCAATTGTGGGGGAGCTCCAATGTTTAGGCACACAGGGGCTCTCCAAACGCGACATGGTGTCCGCTAACAATTGGAGCTAATTTTCCATTCAAAAAGTCAAATGGCGCGCCTTCCCTTCCGAGCCCTGCCGTGTGCCCAAACAGTGGTTTACCCCCACATATGAGGTATCGGCGTACTCGGGAGAAATTGCCCAACAAATTTTATGATCCATTTTATCCTATTGCCCATGTGATAATGAAAAAATTGAGGCGAAAATAATTTTTTTGTGAAAAAAAAGTACTTTTTCATTTTTACAGATCAATTTGTGAAGCACCTGAGGGTTTAAAGTGCTCACTAGGCATCTAAATAAGTTCCTTGGGGGGTCAAGTTTCCAAAATGGGGTCACTTGTGGGGGAGCGCCAATGTTTAGGCACACAGGGTCTCTCCAAACACGACATGGTGTCCGCTAACGATGGAGATAATTTTTCATTCAAAAAGTCAAATGGGGCTCCTTCCCTTCCGAGCCTTACCATGTGCCCAAACAGTGGTTTACCCCCACATATGAGGTATCAGTGTACTCAGGAGAAATTGCCCAACAAATTTTATGATCCATTTTATCCTGTTGCCCATGTGAAAATGAAAAAATTGAGGCTAAAAGAATTTTTTAGTGAAATAAAAGTACTTTTTCATTTTTACGGATCAATATGTGAAGCACCTGGGGGTTCAAAGTGCTCACTATGCATCTAGATAAGTTCCCTGGGGCGTCTAGTTTCCAAAATGGGGTCACTTGTGGGGGAGCTCCAATTTTTAGGCACACGGGGGCTCTCCAAACGTGACATGGTGTCCGCTAAAGAGTGCAGCCAATTTTTGATTCAAAAAGTCAAATGGCGCTCCTTCCCTTCCAAGCCCTGTCGTGCGCCCAAACAGTGGTTTACCCCAACATTTGAGGTATCAGCGTACTCAGGACAAATTGTACAACAACTTACATGGTTCAGTTTCTCCTTTTACCATTGGGAAAATAAAAAAATTGTTGCTAAAAGATATTTTTTGTGACTAAAAAGTTAAATGTTCATTTTTTCCTTCCATGTTGCTTCTGCTGCTGTGAAGCACCTGAAGGGTTAATAAACTTCTTGAATGTGGTTTTGAGTACCTTGAGGGGTGCAGTTTTTAGAATGGTGTCACTTTTGGGTATTTTCAGCCATATAGACCCCTCAAACTGACTTCAAATGTGAGGTGGTCCCTAAAAAAATGGTTTTGTAAATTTCGTTGTAAAAATGAGAAATCGCTGGTCAAATTTTAACCCTTATAACTTCCTAGCAAAAAAAAATTTTGTTTCCAAAATTGTGATGATGTAAAGTAAACATGTGGGAAATGTTATTTATTAACTATTTTGTGTCACATAACTCTCTGGTTTAACAGAATAAAAATTCAAAATGTGAAAATTGCGAAATTTTCAAAATTTTCGCCAAATTTCCGTTTTTATCACAAATAAACGCATAATTTATTGACCTAAATTTACCACTAACATGAAGCCCAATATGTCATGAAAAAACAATCTCAGAACCGCTAGGATCCGTTGAAGCGTTCCTGAGTTACTACCTCATAAAGGGACACTGGTCAGAATTGCAAAAAACGGCAAGGTCTTTAAGGTCAAAATAGGCTGGGTCATGAAGGGGTTAAACACAGTCCATGCGGTTTATTAAAGGGTCATAAACCCGGTTATGCACATTTCATTATGTACATTTCTTAGAAACACAACAGGCACCAACTGGTGATATTAACTTGCAGCTTTATCTTAACACTTCATTTACGGCTTTGACTCACGGACACTAAACATGCTGGACCTCTCACTTCGCCCAGTTACCATGGATGTCCATACGCCGTACAGTTCACCAATGTCCCAAGTCACATACAGCGCATATGACACTGGGTCGCGGTCTCTAAACACGCCGAACCTCACTCCGTTCAGTCACCGTGGGAGACCACACAGTTCATAGAACATTACAAGAACCAACAGGCTCTATAGGTACCTGACGGGAGCTCCTGCTCCACCTGCTGACTCCTTGTCAGTCCATTCCTCTGGGAAAGCTGCCTCACAGGGATCACCAACTTGCCTGGCGGCATACCTTATTTAGTCCAGACCCACCGAAGGACGGTAGCTTCCCCCACACAGACCATCCAGAACCATAGTCTTTCTGTGCGCTATTCAGGGATCCGGTCCTAGCCCCAGGACCTCCCAACACACCAGCATGTGCTCTTCAGGAAGCCTCCTCCCAGGTCTTCCAACGCAGGTTGGCCAGTGTGCTATTTAGGATTCCTACTCCCAGGAAATCCAACACACTGGCATCTCCTCCTCACATGAACTGCACATGTGACCTGTCCAGGTGCTATTCAGGACCTCGTCCAAGACGCCAGGCATATGACCTGTCCAGGTACTATTCAGGACCTCGTCCAACACCCCAGTCATATAACCTGTCCAGGTGCTATTCAGGATGTCAGTCCAATACCCCAGGCATATGAGCTGTCTAGATGCTATTCAGGACGTCAGACCAACACCCCAGACTACTAGCAAGTCCAAAACCCCATCATGTGCTCTTCAGGACTCCTACTCCCAGGAAATCCAACACAGGTTGTTTAGTGTGCTATTCAGGGATCAGGTCCTACTCCCAGGACCTCCCAACACACAGGCTCTCCAGAACCTTCCACTGGGACCACACATGAACATGTAACCCACACCTTGGTCACATTATATACCCTTAACCACTCCCCTGCGTGGGAGTGTGGATGTGTGGCTAGTTTGTCCCACCCATCTCACACAACTAGCGTAGTAAGTCTCCCTTACAACTACACCATACATATACACACTCTTGAGGGACTACAGGTCCCAGAACAACAACATTGCATCAGACTTACCATGCAGACTCCCTCTGCAACACTTATTGGCCACTCACAATTCTGCCAGTCACTGTTTCACCACGATTGTCCCAATAGATATGCCTCCATGCACATCCCAAGGAGCAGACACAGTGCCCCCTAGCTACCACAGGGGTCACTGCACCACACCAGCCATCATTCCACATAAATACAGATTGTTAATATAGTGACAGGTGACTGACAGGTCTGGGCCTAGGGTTACGAAACAGCTGGATAAAAGAAGTCAAGTTTACATCAAACATGAGTTGGAAAAAGCAAGGTCGTGGTGGAAGGGGGAATAGGCAGTGTGTTGGAGGTGTATGTGGGATAGGTGGTAATGTTACCGAAAGCTCTACTGAACAAACACTGACTCATCCTATCCAAAGACAACTGAAAACTTCTGTTACTGGATGGTGTAATCAAAACCTTTTCTTTGGCAGACACAAAGCAGTACACATTGTTTATGAGGGCCAGAAAGAGCATGTGCTTGTGTCCTCTCCTCCTCTTCCTCCACTTTAACATCACACACAGTACAGTCCTCGTAGGTGGTACCCGAATTACCCTTGTTTCTACAAGCGCCAAAACTCTCCAAATTCCCAACTGACTATGGGGAATTCTGTAGAACTGATCACACATTCTATTCCATGCTCATCAGAGGTCTGCTCCAAAGAATCACCGAATCCAGAGGAGGAAAGCATCTGCACCAAAGCCCAAATTTTTTTTAGTTGGATCTGGGCCCAGATGAAGTAGGGTAAAGAGCACAATCGTGACCCTTATCACCAGACATTAACACCCGGGGGGTGGGGGTGATTCTTATGAGGCTCAGATGCTTGAGGCGCACACAAACTGTACTGTGCTGACAGGACAGGAAGAGGAGGAGGGGGACTCTCAGGGTGAGAAGTGGGAAAACAGAGAGAATTATGATGAGGTTGTAGATCCCACTTGGTGTGAATGAAGAAGCACATAGCTAAGTAGCTCAGCAGAGAAGGTGGAGGAGGAGGAAGACAAGCTTGTTAAGTGATGGAGTGATGCAACCATGGCAAGCAATGCACCCTCAGCCACAAGTCTGGATGTGGCCAGCAGCAGTTGCAGGTTTGCAGTTCACAAGGGTGGCAAGGGTTGCCTTGCCTGGATCTTTTTTGAGACTCTTTTGAGACCCAACTCACATTATATGTCATTGAGGTTACCACAGGTCACTGAGGCTACATTCTCAGCTGGGCCAATGAACTGCGGTGAACTCAGTAAGATCACATCTAGCACCATGAGAAAAAGTCTCATGGTGCAGTGCTGAGCTCAGTGAGTTCACTGCAGTTCACAGTGAGGCCCAGTCTGCTGCAGCGAGTCAATCTCCCCATGTTCCTCAGCTTGAGCGGTCACCTCTCATTTTGATGAGCAAATGTTGCACAAAAGGACTACTGCGTGGAGCACTATGAATTCTTTCAACTTTGGACAGGTGAGAGATACTACCGTTTTTTATTTTGGTTTGTTTACATGGGACAATGGCTTCATGGGATTAGGTGTTCAAGATTTTTTGTTTTATTCTTAACTTTACACTTGAATACAACTCTTAACATTGTCCCCTGCTCTCCCTGATCACAGGCAGAACAGGGGACAATGAAGTGAACAGTTATCAGCATCCGGCGCCTGAGAACAGCGTGAACTGTGACGGCTTTTCTCAGGCGTGGGTACGTGTGTGATACTGATGCAGCACACGGTTGGCACATGTATGCTACACCTTTGAAACACACATACACACAGACACGGATATCTCCAGTACTGCTTTTTCCAGTAGCGAAAATATCAGGACTGTGGAAAGAGCCCTTAATTACATTTCGAACTGAGTAAAGGAAAACTTGAAAATGTTTTGCTATTTTCTTAAAACCTTTTCTTGTTATCCATGAATTTTCTTGTTATCCATGAATTTTCAAAGATTTTGGCTAGTAGTTCTGCAATTTCCTTTGCTAACTTTTTCAGTACCCTCGTATGTAATTCACCTGGACTAGGAGATTTAACTTTATGTAAATTAACTATGTATTCTTTCACCATCTCTCTGTTTATATATAGTGTGGATTCTTTTATTCCTTTAATAGCACAGTGAAGGTCAGTTGATGATACATTTACTTTCTTATAGAACACAGATGTTAAATAGAAATGTAAAAGTACTGCCTTCTCAACATCATTTTTCAGTACCTTAGGATGTAGTTCATCTGGACCAGGAGATTTAAATTAATTTAAATTAGCTAAGTGTCCCCTCACCATCTCTCTGTTTATATATAGCCTCCTCGATAATCTTGCCACCTGCCTCAACTAGGTGAATACAGCCGAAAATGATGCTCGACAGAGCACATGCTCACTTCGTCTACATCATTATTCTCAATGGCCCCATCAGTGCATATCACTGAATGCTGTTTTGTGGGGGTTCAGATCTAATCCCTGACAGAGCCACTGAGCGCATTTACACAGAGCAGTATGTTAATCACCCGATGTATGACAAAAATGTTTGTCCATTGAGTGAAATAAGTTATATGACCAGAGAAGGGGGTTAAAGAGGCTGTCCATAAGTTAAAGAGGTTGTCCACTACTTTAACATTGATGATCCATCCTTAGGATAGAAATGACAGAATAACGACTGGCACATCCAAACTAGTGTGAATAGGTGCATACAAGGAGGTCCGGGACCCATCAGATTAATGAGGCCACCTTGACGATGGTTGATGGGCTCATACTATTTGGCCAAATTCTGTGCAAAGCGTCTCATAAATATTTTTCCTAATGTTCAAAAAGACATTTTGCTATTCATATTTCAGGTATTTCATATTCGACATGCTTTGGCATGATAGAGTGCAACCTTTTTTTGTATATTGTACATGGAGGTAGCTGCTCCTGGTATGCACCTATTCACACTAGTTTGGATGTGCCAGTCGTTTTTATGTCATTTCTATGTTAGCTTACTGACTGAGCACTCCTCCCTTCACCATGTGGTTTTTAATTACATCTAATCACACTTGGTTCCAGCCAATCCATATATGTAGGCTTTACTGAAAGAGGTGTCCACATTCACCCATGCATACAGACATTAGCCTTAGGTAAGTGTTCACATTTGGACAGGGAGGTCAGGGACCCATCAGATTCATGAGGCCACCTTGACGATGGTTGATGAGCTCACACCAGAGGCGTAGCTAGGGGTTCAGCTCAGGGGGGCGAAAAATCTGAGTGGGCCCCTAACCAATAGCCCTGATTGCAACTGAGGTGGCGCACTCTATTTGTGGGTATAGGAGAACCTCAGCACATTATAGTGCTGTAACTGAAAAAAATGTCTACACAAAAAACAATACTGATAATACCGTCATATGATGATCTCATAATTGTAGATACCAGAGTTTACAATACAGTTACAGACAATAACTTACAGGTGACGTTCTTTTTGATAATCATTCACTTTTACACCTTACTCAGACTGACATGACAACTTCTTCCAGCCGGGACTCCTCTGCAGAGATTACAACAAAGACACATTTGACTTCTCACACATTTCCAGCCCAGTACCCATCTATCTCCAACCTGCACAAACTACTCAACCCAATGCTGAGCCACTGCTGTCACATGTGTCCCTAGTATTGCACCTGCTGTGTGATACAAAAGCAATGCTCCTCATACTGCCTCACATAATAATGCCACCATTGGGACCTTTACATAGTAGAATGTCTCTTTTGTGCCCCCACAGTAGCTCCCACACTGTATGTAAACCCCAGTTTATGACAGACCCCACATTAACTCCCACACTGTATATAGGCCCCCATACTGTATAATGGCCTCCGCATTAGCTCCCATGCTGTATAATGGCCTCCGAATTAGCTCTAACACTGTATGATGGCTCCCAAAAATAGCTATCATGCTGTATACTTGCCCCACATTAGCTCCCATACTGTATAATGACCCCTGCATTAGCTCTCACGCTGTATACTGGCTCCCGCATCAGCTCATCTGCTGTATAATGACCCCTGAATTAGCTCTAACACTGTATAATGGCCCCCGTTGTAGCTCCCATGCCTTTGATTCTGGTCTCTGACGGTCCCTGTTTGTGGACTACACCTTGCACAGTGCTGATATATAACAAAGGGCTAAATAGAAGAAAACAGAAACAGCCAGTGGGTGTATATAGAGGCCAGCGTATGTGAATAGCTCCCTTATTGTACCCAGGTAACCCTAAAAGAAATACTATTGTCTGGGCAATTCCCCAAAGAGGGGACCAGAAAGAAAGAGGGAATTAGAAGAGAGGGAGGTAAAATATTACTCATGTAAAGAAGGAAGTGCACCCCCTGGTAGGTCTTCTCTTTTATTCCCTTTTCTGCCTTTGGGGGGTCTAGTTGGCCAGACTGAGTATACGTTCAGGGGTCGATATGTGATCATCTATATGCACCTACTGGCTGTTTGTATTTTCTTCTATTTGGCTCTTTTATCATATATATTCATCCTCAACTTTGTGGGGATTATTTTTTTTAATAAAAAGTTATATAATTGGGTTTTCATGCTTGCCACCCTGGATTTACAATATATGATAGGACCCTCACCCCGGCTACAGGACCAAGTCACAGAGTGTGTATCTGGAGAGAGAGGGAGATTTGAAAGCAGCACTAGCAAACAGTGTGTAAGGCCTCTTTCACACGTCCAGATAATTCCGGTACCGGAGAAATCGGTACCGGAATTATCTGTGTCCGTGTGCTCACGTAGCACATCAGTGAGGCACACGTGCGGCAGCCGTGTGCCGCCCGTGTGCCGACTGAGGACCACACGGACCGTGCAGGAGACAGCACTACAGTTAAGCGCTGTCCCCTTCGTGCGGTGCTGAAGCCGTTATTCATCCCTTCTCCCCAGCAGCATTCGCTGGAGAGAAAGAATGAAAAATCAATGTTTTTTTATTTATTTTCCCTTAAAAATAAAGTTTGTGTGTCCCCTCCTGCCTCCCATCCCCTGTGCACCCCCCCACCCCGCTTGCCTGCCGGGAAATACTCACCCAGCTCCTGCGATGTCTCCTCTCAGCGGCCGCTGGCAGCAGGTCCTGTGTGAGCGGTCACATGGTCCCGCTCATTACAGTGAGGAATATGCATATGCATGTTCTTTATGAACATTATCCATCAAACCATGTCCTCTTAACAACTATGGCCTATACGCTGTCCAAACTATACAATGTACTTGCGATATGAACTATGGCCTCCACACTGTCCACTGTCTCTCCATACTGTGCTTATTTATTTCACCATACAGCCTCCATAATGTGCCTTCATGCTGTCCATCATATACTGCTCCCCTCCTTACTGTGTCCCCGCACTGTCCTTACTTTTATATACTGCATCACATACATTGCCCTCACTTTGTATACTGAGTGAACACCCCATTTCCCCCTCTCACAGTCCACAGTAAAAGTCCCTTGAGTCTACAGCTCCACTATGGAGCACTTCATTTCTCCCTCATATTTACAGTGGGTACGGAAAGTATTCAGACCTCTTTAAGTTGTACACTCTTTGTTTCATTGCAGCCATTTGGTGAATTCAAAAAAGTTATTTTTTTTCACGTTAATGTATGGCTGCAATAAAACAAAGAGTGAAAAATGTATGACTACTTTCCGTGTACTATTGAAATGTACCCCAGAGGATGTAATACTATGTGGATGAGTAATTGAATACTGAAAGTGTTTTATACACTTTTTTGGAGAGTTATATACAATGGGTATGGAAAGTATTCATACCCCTTTAAATGTTTCACTCTTTTACACTCTGCACCCCATCTTGACTGAAATAAAAACAGAAATGTTGACGTTTTTGCACATTTAATAAAAAAGAAAAACTGAAATATCACATGGTCATAAATATTCAGACCCTTTGCTCAGACACTAATATTTAAGTCACATGCTGTCCATTACCTTGTGATCCTCCTTCAGATTGTTCTACTCCTTCATTGGAGTCCAGCTGTGTTTCATTAAACTGATAGGACTCTATTTGGAAAGGCACACACCTGTCTATATAAGACCTCACAGCTCACAGTGCATGTCAGACCAAATGAGAATCATGAGGTCAAAGGAACTGACCAAGGAGCTCAGAGACAGAATTGTGGCAAGGAACAGATCTGGCCAAAGTTACAACAGCATTTCTGTAGTGCTCAAGGTTCCTAAGAGCACAGTGGCCTCCATAATCCTTAAATGGAAAAAGTTTGGGACCACCAAAAGTCTTCCTAGACCTGGCTGTCCAGCCAAACTGAGCAATCGTGGCAGAAGAGCCTTGGTGAGAGAGGTATAGAAGAACCCCAATATCACTGTGGCTGAGCTCCAGAAATGCAGTAGGGAGATGGGACAAAGTTCCACAAAGTCAACTCTCACTGCAGCCCTCCACCAGTCAGGCCTTTATGGCAGAGTGGCCTGACGGAAGCCTCTCCTCAGTGAAAGACATATGAAAGCCCGCATAGAGTTTGCTAAAAAAAAAAAGCACATGAAGGACTCCCAGACTATGAGAAATAAGATTCTCTGGTCTGATGAGACGAAGGTAGACCTTTTTGGTGATAATTCTAAGCGGTATGTGTGGAGAACCAGGCACTGCTCATCATCTGCCAATAAAATCCCAACAGTGAAACATAGTAGTGGCAGCATCATGCTATGGTGGTGGTTTTCAGCTGCAGGGACAGGACAACTGGTTGTCATTGAATGAAACATGAATGCTGCCAAGAACAGAGATATCCTGGATGAAAACCTCTTTCAGAGTGCTCTGGACCTCAGACTTGGCCAAAGGTTCACTTTCCAACAAGACAATCACACTAAGCACACAGCTAAAATAACAAAAGAGTGGCTTCAGAACAACTCTGTGACCATTCTTCACTGGCCCAGCCAGTGCCCTGACCTAAACCCAATTGAGCATCTCTGGAGAGACCTGAAAATGGCTGTCCAACAACGTTCACCATCCAACCTAATGGAACTGGAGAGGATCTGCAAGGAAGAATGGCAGAGGATCCCCAAATCCAAGTGCAAAAAACTTTTTGCATCATTCCCAAGAAGACTAATGGCTGTACTAGCTCAAAAGGGTGCTTCTTCTCAATACTGAGCAAAGGGTCTGAATACTTATGACCATATGATATTTCAGTTTTGCTTTTTTAACAAATTTGCAAAAATTACTACATTTCTATTTTTTTCCAGTCAAGATGGGGTGCAGAGTGTACATTAATGAGAAAAAAATGAACTTACCAAATGGCTGCAATGAAACAAAGAATGCTTCACGGTGGGAACCAGGCATGTAGAGTCCATCCGTTCACCTTTTGTGTGCCGCACAAAGACACGGTAATTGGAACCAAACATCTCAAATTTGGACTCACAGATTTCCACTGGTCTAATGTCCATTCCTTGTGTTCTTTAGCCCAAACAAGTCTCTTCTGCTTGTTGCCTGTCCTTAGCAGTGGTTTCCTAGCAGCTATTTTACCATGAAGGCCTGCTGCACAAAGTCTCCTCTTAACAGTTGTTGCAGAGATGTGTCTGCTGCTAGAACTCTGTGTGGCATTGACCTGGACTCTAAACTGAGCTGCTGTTAACCTGCGATTTCTGAGGCTGGTGACTCGGATAAACTTATCCTCAGAAGCAGAGGTGACTCTTGGTGTTCTTTCCTGGGGCGGTTCTCATGTGAGCCAATTTCTTTGTAGCGCTTGATGGTTTTTGCCACTGCACTTGGGGACACTTTCAAAGTTTTCCCAATTTTTCAGACTGACTGACCTTCATTTCTTAAAGTAATGATGGCCACTCCTTTTTCTTTACTTAGCTGCATTTTTCTTGCCACAATACAAATTCTAACAGTCTATTCCGTAGTACTATCAGCTGTGTATCCACCAGACTTCTGCACAACACAACTGATGGTCCAAACCTCATTTATAAGGCATGAAATCCCACTTATTAAACCTGACAGGGCACACTTGTGAAGTGAAAACCATTCCCGGTGACTACCTCTTTAAGCTCATCAAGAGAATGCAAAGAGTGTGCAAAGCAGTCATCAAAGCAAAAGGTGGCTACTTTGAAGAACCTAGAATATAAGACATAATTTCAGTTGTTTCACACTTTTTTGTTGAGTATATAATTCCACATGTGTTAATTCATAGTTTTGATGCCTTCAGTGTGAATTTACAATTTTCATAGTCATGAAAATACAGAAAAATCTTTAAACGAGGTGTGTCCAAACTTTTGGTCTGTACTGTATATATTTAACAACTAACTGCACAGCCCAATATCCCTGTCTACTGAGTGTATTCAGCCACGCTACCTGCTTCTGTGACTCTCTCTCCCTCCCTAGACTAAATGCAGATTGTATGTGCTGCAAATGATTAGCCCTTAGGAGGGCTGTTAGTATGATGGCTCAGCTTCAGCACCAGTATCAACACTAAAGGCCTCTGATTCATTATAATGTGCACACACGGGTCTAGACCTGTACTCTCTCCCTCCAATACGAAGTGTCACAAAGGTGCAATGGCATCAGTGTGCTGAGCCAGGCGGTGCCTGTTCTTTTATAACCTCTGATCATGTCACAAGGCCAGCCAATCACAATAATGCCATAACCAAGAAGGCTATTGGTTTAGAATGCTTATTGGATGGGTGACAGGCGCCAAAAATACGAGGCGGGTATCCGAGTTTTACATAGAGTAATGCCCAATACTCACCAACGAGTACAACCAAGCACTGTGATACTCGAATGATAACCGAGTATTGCCGAGCACTTTCACTAATCCGTAGTGACCAGTTTCAAAAATTCTATCATTGTTTTTGTTATGATACAAATATAGCCTTTAACCCCTTTCTGCCATCTGACTTACTATCCCGTCGAAGTGATCTGGGACTTCATTCCCAGTGACAGGATAGTATGTCATGTGCGATCAGCGGCTCATGAGGGGAGCGCGGCCGATCGCGGCCGGGTGTCAGCTGATTATTACAGATGACATCTGGTACTATGTGTCAGGAGTGGTCATGGACCGCTCTCGGCACATTAACCCTCGGAACACTGCGATCAAACATGATCCCAGCATTCGGCGGCATAGGGAAGGATCGCGCAAGGAGGGGGCTCCCTGCAAGCTTCCCTGAGAACCTCGGAACAACGCGATGTGATTGTGTTGTTCCAAACATCTCCTATGTCCTCCTCCATGCAGGCTCCAGATCCAAGATGGCCACGGGGGTCCTTCCGGGTCCTGCAGAGAGGTGGCTTGCAAGCGCCTGCTGAGAGCAGGCGCCGGCAAGCCTCCTGCATTGCCTGTCAGATCGCTGATCTGACACAGTGCTTTGCAAAGTGTCATATCAGTGATTTGACACTATACAATGATGTCCTACCCCGGGACAAAGTAACAAAAATATATATATATATTAACATGTGTAAAAAAATTTTTTTAAAAAATTCCTAAATAATTCCTAAATAAATTCCTAAATAAATTATAATAAAAAAAAAATATATATATATATATATATATATATATTGTTCCAATAAATACATTTCTCTATGTAAAGAAAAAAAAACAAAACAATAAAAGTACACATATTTAGTATCACCGGGTCCGTAACGACCTGACTTATAAAACTGTCCCACTAATTAACCCCTTCAGTGAACACCGTAAAAAAAAAAAAAAAACGAGGCAAAAAAACAATGCTTTATTATCATACCACCGAACAAAAAGTGTAATAACACACAATCAAAAGTTGGATATAAAAAAACATGGTACCGCTGAAAATCTTGTCCCGCAAAAAAACGAGCTGCCATTCAGCAAAAAATAAAAAAAGTTATAGCCCTCAGAATAAAGCAATGCAAAAATAATTATTTTTTCTATAAAATAGTTTTTATTGTATAAAAGTGCCAAAACATAAAAAAAGATATAAATGAGATATTACTGTAATCAATCTGCTTTATCAATTTTATCAAACGCGGAATGGTATAACGTCCCCCCCCCCCAAATAAATTCATGAATTGCTGTTTTTTGTTCATTCTGCCTAACAAAAATTGGAATAAAAAGCTATAAAAAAAGTCATGTGCCCAAAAATGGTACCAATAAAAACGTCAACTCGTCCAGCAAAAAACAGGACCTTACATGTTAAGGACCGGCAGAACGCACGAAGTATAGATGATATGAAACTAGGTGCGTTCGCAGTCCGAGGTCCACCGTGCAGGTAAAAGACCCTGCTACTAGTAAGACGGACTATATGGCGGTACTAAGTATACACTTTGCACAGAATCAGTCCCAGCAAGACGCTGGGAGCGACACCTCCGCTGAGCAGAGCCCACAGCGGCCGAAGCAGAATGGGAGACCGCAGCAGACACGGATCGAGATTCCCCCTGTGCAGCAGAGGAAACTCGACTCCTAACATGGGCCCCCCCCTCCTTGGGCCTCGCTACGTTCGAAGGCAGCAATAAGCTGCGGAGCCCGAATGTGCTCAGCAGGCTCCCAGGACCTATCCTCAGGACTGTAACCCTTCCAGTCCACCCAAAAAAAATTTTTGCCACGTACCACCTTGCACCCCAAGATAGCGTTCACCTCGAAATCGTCCGTAGACGAACCCGATGTCTCGGCAGATGACTCAGAAAACCGGGACATGTATTCGGGCTTAAGGAGGGACACATGAAAGGTGTCGGTGATACCAAGGCGTGGAGGAAGGGCCAGACGGTAGACCACAGGATTAACCTGTTCGAGGACCTTGAAGGGGCCCAAACTTAGTGGACTCAACTCGCAGCCTGATGTTACGGGCGGAGAGCCACACCAAGTCGCCAGGAGCAAAGGTCGGAGCGGGGCACCGATGAGCATCGGCTGAGGACCTCATTCTCTCCTTAGAGGCCCGAATGGCATCCTGAGTGCGGTCCCAAATATCCCGTGCCTCCACAGACCAGTCTGCCACCCTGGAGTCTGCGGAAGACACGGGCATAGGCACAGGTACCCGTGGATGCTGACCATAGTTGAGAAGGAATGGGGTTTGTCCAGTGGAGTCGGCTACATCGTTGTTCAGCGCAAACTCTGCCCATGATAGCAAGGATGCCCAGTCATCCTGCCTGGCTGAAACAAAATGTCGCAGGTATGTGACCAAGGTCTGGTTGGCCCTCTCTACCAACCCATTCGTCTCGGGATGATAAGCGGAAGAGAGATTCAACTCGATACTGAGAAGATGACAAAGCTCTCTCCAGAACCGAGACGCAAACTGGGGACCCCGGTCACTGACAATTTTGTCAGGCATACCATGTAGGCGGAAAATTTGTTTAATGAACAACGCTGCCAAGGCCCGTGCAGAAGATAACCGTGGTAGCGGCACCAAATGCACCATTTTTGAGAAATGATCGGTGATGACCCAAATGATGGTACAGCCGCGAGACTTGGGTAAACCCACGACAAAGTCCATCCCGACCATCTCCCAGGGTCTATCTGCCACCGGCAAGGGATAGAGCAACCCAGCTGGCCTTTGACGCGGAGATTTATTTTTGGCACAGGAGACACACGCCAGAATATAATCCCTGACATCCCGGAACATATGCGGCCACCAGTACGTCCTCGCCAGTAGCTCAGATGTCCTTTTTGTCCCAAAGTGTCCACCCACCCTGGACAAATGAGCCCAAGAGAGAACCTCCGGTCGCAAATTAATGGGCACAAAAGTCTTGCCCGGAGGCACAGACTCTAGCGAAACCGGCGCGACGGTTCTCAGGCTCTCAGAAGGGACAATAAGCCGAGGCTCCTCTTCCTCCTCCTCAGTTGACATAAGGGAGCGAGAGAGAGCGTCGGCACGAATATTCTTCTCCCCGGCGAGATAATGCAGAGTAAAATGGAACCGGGAGAAAAATAAGGACCATCTGGCCTGGCGAGAATTCAGCCGCTGGGCTGTGTGTAAATACACCAAATTTTTGTGGTCCGTGAAAACCTGGAAGGGAAACCGTGCACCTTCCAGAAGATGTCTCCACTCTGAAAAGGCCAACTTCATTGCTAGCAACTCCCTATCCCCGATGGAGTAATTTCTCTCCGCTGATGTGAAGGTCTTAGAGAAGAAGAAGCATGGTTGCTTCCGACCTTGAGCGTCCTTTTGATAGAGGACTGCTCCAGCACCAACGGATGAGGCATCCACCTCCATTAGGAATGGCTTATCCACATCGGGGCGATGCAAGATGGGAGCGCTAGCAAAATGAGACTTAACAGAAGTGAAGGCCTTGGAGACCTCTTCCGACCACAATTTGGGATTCGCTCCCTTCTTGGTGAGGGCCACCAAGGGAGCTACCAGAGTTGAGAAGTGGGGAATGAACTGGCGGTAATAATTAATGAACCCCATAAAGCGCTGCACCGCCTTAAGAGAATGGGGCTCTTGCCAGTCCATCACAGCCTGTAGTTTGGCAGGATCCATAGCCAATCCCTGGGCGGAGATGATATAGCCCAGGAACGGTAAAGACTCCTGCTCAAACATACACTTCTCCAACTTTGCATAGAGAGAGTTTGCCCGTAAGAGATCGAAGACTCTGCCAACATCTCTCCGGTGGGAGTCAATATCTGGAGAAAAGATGAGAATATCATCCAGATAGACTACAACCGAGGTGGAAAGCATATCCCGGAAGATGTCGTTGACAAAGTCTTGGAAAACGGCTGGGGCATTACAGAACCCGAAGGGCATCACCAGATACTCATAATGCCCATCTCTGGTGTTAAACGCCGTTTTCCATTCGTCCCCCTCACGGATGTGAATCAGGTTGTAAGCACCCCGCAGATCTAATTTAGTAAACACTCTAGCTCCCCGAAGCCTATCAAAGAGCTCGGATATCAAGGGCAAAGGATATTGTTCTTAACGGTGATAGCGTTAAGACCCCTGTAGTCTATGCATGGACGTAGTTCCCCATTCTTCTTCTGCACGAAGAAGAACCCTGCCCCAGCAGGTGACACTGACTTCCTGATGAACCCTCTTGCCAGATTCTCTTGAATGTACTGAGACATGGCCTCCTTCTCCGGGAGAGATAATGGATAAACTCGACCCCGGGGAGGCTCTGCACCAGGCAAGAGATCGATAGGACAGTCATAAAGGCGATGGGGCGGAAGGGTCTCCGCCGCCTTTTTGGAGAACACGTCTGCATAAGACCAGTATTGCTTGGGGAGAGAGGAAAGATCTGCGGGTACCTCAGTAGTAGCAACCTGAACACACTCTCGGTAACACCTACCCCCACATGATTCACCCCATCCCAGAATTCTGCCTGAGGACCACTCGATGTGAGGAGAGTGGAACCGTAACCAAGGTATCCCCAACAGGACCTCATCAATCCCCTCGGGAATGATGAGCAGAGATATAATCTCCTGATGGGATGGTGACATGGACAGAGTAAAAGGGATGGTCTGATGTGTTATCTGTGCGGGGAGTGTCGACCCATTCACCACTCGTACCGTTACTGGTTGAGATAGCATAACCAGGGGTATTGCGTGACGCTGGGCGAAGGCAGAAGACATGAAATTGCCTTCCGCCCCAGAATCCACGCAGAGCTCTACCGAGTGGGAGGATGAGCCAAAAGTTATTGTCCCCTTAAAGGACAATTTGGAGGCAAACGTCGCCGTGTTTAGTGCACCTCCACCTACTACCACTAGACGCTGACGTTTCCTCGACCGCTGGTGACATCTGGTGGCAAGATGTCCTGACTGTTGGCAAACATGGCAAACCTGGAGTGCACGAGCGGTCCGGGACTTAGATCCCGCTCGAGACACTACCTTAGGTTCATGGGACTCAGGAGCCTGGACTGGAGATTCCAAAGGTTTGGCGAAGGTGGGAGCCAGCCGAAACCTCTGCCTACACTGGGCTCGCTCTAACCTCCGCTCATGAAAACGGAGGTCAATACGAGTAGACACTGTTATTAATTCTTCCAGTGTGGCGGGAATCTCCTTAGTGGCCAGGGCGTCCTTAACGTGGTCAGCCAGCCCCCTCCAAAATATAGGAATAAGAGGTTTATCCGACCACTCCAGCTCAGATGCTAGAGTGCGGAAGCGGACGGCAAAATGGCTGACCAAGGACGAGCCCTGAGTCAATGCCAACAGTTGGAGCGCCGTATCATGGGTGACACGAGGTCCTAAAAAGACCTGTTTCAGAGTGCTCAGGAATAACGGAGCACTCTGCACCACATGATCGCCACGCTCCCACGGCGGCGTAGCCCACTGCAACGCCCTGTCCGACAGTAAAGATACGATATAGCCCACCTTAGCCCGCTCTGTAGGGAAACAAGAGGCCAGAAGCTCGAGATGTATTGAGCACTGACTCACGAAACCCCTACAGGACTTACTGTCACCAGAAAATTTCTCTGGTAGCGGGAGGCGAGATAGCGTCGGTACAGGGGCGGCAGTGGACAAGGTAGCTGCAGCCACACTTGCAGCCTGAACAGCGACAGCAGTAACATACACAGCTGAGGTTGAACACTCAAGAGCCGCCAACCTTCCCTCCAGCTGCTGGATGTACCGCTGTAAACGCTGATCGTCCGTCATTACTAGCCAGACCTTGGCGCTAGTATTATGTTAAGGACCGGCGGAACGCACCAAGTATAGATGATATGAAACTAGGTGCGTTCGCAGTCCGAGGTCCACCGTGCAGGTAAAAGACCCTGCTGCTAGTAAGACGGACTATATGGCGGTACTAAGTATACACACATGGGTTAACTTCACCCTGCGTGAAGGAAGCGATCCTGTTGCGTCACAGGACCGCAGTACCGCACATAAAGCGCGAGCAAGAAGTCAGCGAACTCAACCCCTACACAGGATTGAAGTCCGATTAGACACTTGCTGGCACAACACCGCAACTGGGTGTGTAAGGAAACTTATAAAATAGAATCTATAGGCACGAGAGTGCGTGCGGTACCGCACTGACGGACGCCACTAACCACCCAGGCTTGGGTAAGGAAAGCGCAGAGGAAGCGCACGGCGCCGTACTGGCGGGCAAAGCAACAGGACGCTGTGATGTGTGTTACGTGCAGATGGCTAGTCGGGCGCTAGATAGCTACCATCATCCGCGAGCAGTCAACAACTCTAGGGAGGGATACTTAGGAGCTTTCATCCATCGACATACATCCATCTACACACACACATAATATCAAGACAATACTAGCGCATGGCCGCGCTGTCATGCGCAGTTTATATAGCTGCAGCACAGGAAACAGCTACAGAAGTTTTGCCCTTTCAGGACCTGCCAAAAGGACCAATGGGATGTGCTGCAGTACCTGAGCATGTGATCCTCGATCTCCAACGGGAGATCTTGCCCTGGGCATGCTCAGTGTGTGCAAATAAGGACTTAGTCCCAGAGAAGCCCGCTCACCGCAGATCAGTGCAGGATACAACAGGAGAGCCAGAAAAGGCAGCAGTAACCCTTTGCACAGAATCAGTCCCAGCAAGACGCTGGGAGCGACGCCTCCGCTGAGCAGAGCTCACTGCGGCCGAAGCAGAATGGGAGACCGCAGCAGACACGGATCGAGATTCCCCCTGTGCAGCAGAGGAAACTCGACTCCTAACATTACATGACTCTGTGGACCAAAATATGGAAAAATTATAGCTCTCAAAATGTGGTATAAAGCATCTTTTAGTGTGTGACAGCTGCCAAACATAAAAAAAAGATATAAATGAGATATTGCTGTAATCATACTGACCCAAAGAAAAAATCTGCTTTATCAATTTTACCAAACGCGTAATGGTATAACGCCGCCCCCCCAAAAGAAATTCATGAATTGCTGTTTTTTGTTCATTCTGCCTAACAAAAATTGGAATAAAAAGCTATAAAAAAATGTCATGTGCCCAAAAATGGTACCAATAAAAACGTCAACTCGTCCAGCAAAAAACAGGACCTTACATGACTCTGTGGACCAAAATATGGAAAAATTATAGCTCTCAAAATGTGGTATAAAGCATCTTTTAGTGTGTGACAGCTGCCAAACATTAAAAAAGATATGAATGAGATATTGCTTTAATCATACTGACCCAAAGAAAAAAACTGCTTTATCAATTTTACCAAACGCGGAATGGTATAATGCCCCCCCCCCCCCCCAAAAGAAATTCATGAACTGCTGTTTTTTGTTCATTCTGCCTAACACAAATTGGAATAAAAAGCTATAAAAAATGTCATGTGCCCAAAAATGGTACCAATAAAAACGTCAGCTCGTCCAGCAAAAAACAGGACCTTACATGACTCTGTGGACCAAAATATGGAAAAAATTATAGCTCTCAAAATGTGGTATAAAGCATCTTTTAGTGTGTGACAGCTGCCAAACATAAAAACCTGCTAGAAAAACCCGCTATAAATAGTAAATAAAACCCCCCTTTATCATCGCCTTAGTTAGGGAAAAATAATAAAATAAAAAATGTATATATTTCTATTTTCCCATTAGGGTTACGGCTAAAGTTAAGGTTAGGGCTACATTTAGGGTTAGGGCTGAAGTTAGGGTTAGGGTTAAGGCTAAAGTTAGGGTCAGGGTTGAGGCTAAAGTTAGGGTTAGGGTTGGGGCTAAAGTTAGGTTAGGGTTTGGATTACATTTACGGTTGGGATTAGAGTTGGAATTATGGGTGTGTCAGGGTTAGGGGTGTGGTTAGGGTTATGGTGAGGAGTAGGGTTAGGGGTATGTTGGAGTTAGGCATGCTGTTAGGGTTGGGATTAGGGTTAAAGGTGTTTTGGGGTTAGGGTTGGAGTTAGAATTGGGGGGTTTCCACTGTTTAGATACATCAGGGGCTCTCCAAATGCAAAATGGCATGACATCCGATCTCAATTCCAGCCAATTCTGCTTTGAAAAAGTAAAACAGTGCTCCTTCCATTCTGTATTCTCCCGTAAGCCCAAACAGGGGTTTACCCCAACATATGGAGTATCAGTGCACTCAGGACAAATTGGACAACAACTTTTGGGGTCCAATTTCTCTTGTTGCCCTGGGGAAAATACAAAATTGGGGGCTAAAATATATTTTTTGTGGAAAAAAAAGGATTTCTTATTTTCACGGCTCTGCGTTATAAACTGTAGTGAAACACTTGGGGGTTCAAAGTTCTCACAACACATCTAGATTAGTTCCTTGGGGGGTCCAGTTTCTAATATGGGGGCACTTGTAGGGGTTTCTACTGTTTAGGTACCTCAGGGGATCTGCAAGCACAATGTGACATCCGCAGACCTTTCCATCTAAGTATGCATTCCAAACGGCGCTCCTTCCCTTCTGAGCTCTGCCATGCACCCAAACAGTGGTTCCCCCCACATATGGGGTATAAGCGTACTCAGGACAAATTGGACAACAACTTTTGGGGTCCAATTTCTCCTGTTTCCCTTGGAAAAATACAAACCTGGGGGCTAAAATTCATTTTTGTGGAAAAAAAGATTTTTTCTTTTTACCGCTCTGTGTTATAAACTGTAGTGAAACACTTGGGGGATCAAAGTTCTCACAACACATCTAGATAAGTACCTTAGGGCGCCTACTTTCCAAAATTAGTTCATTTGTTTGGGGTTTCCACTGTTTAGGCACATCAGGGGCTCTCCAAACGCAACATGGCATCCTATCTCAATTCCAGTCAATTTTGCATTGAAAAGTCAAACGGCGCTCCTTCCCTTCCAAGCTCTGCCATGCGCCCAAACAGTAGTTTATCCCCACATATGGGGTATCAGCGTACTCAGGAAAAATTTCACAACAACTTTTGGTGTCCAATTTCTCCTGTTACCCTTGGGAAAATAAAAAATTGGGGACAAAAAATCATTTTTGTGAAAAAATATGATTTTTTATTTTTACGGCCCTATATTATAAACTTCTGTGAAGCACTTGGGGGTTCAAGTGCTCACCTCACATCTAGATAAGTTTCCTTAGGGAGTCTATTTCCAAAATGGTGCCACTTGTTAGGGGTTTCACTGTTTAGGCACATCAGGGGCCAGGGGTCTCCAAAGGTGACATGGCGTCAGATCTCAATTCCAGCCAATTTTGCATTGGAAAGTCAAACGGTGCTCCTTCCCTTCCGAGCTATGCCATGCGCCCAAACAGTGGTTCCCACATATGGGGTAGCTGCATACTCAAGAGAAATTGGACCCCAAAAGTTGTTGTACTATTTGTCCTGTTACCATTGGGAAAATAAAACAAATTGGATCTGAAGTAATTTTTTTGTGAAAAAAAGTTAAATGTTCATTTTTTTAAAAACATTCCAAAAATTCTTGTGAAACACATGAAGGGTTAAAAAACTTCTTGAATGTGATTTTGAGCACGTTGAGGGGTGCAGTTTTTAGTATGGTGTCACACTTGGGTATTTTCTATCATATAGACCCCTCAAAGTGACTTCAAATGTGATGTGGTCAATTAAAAAAAATGGTGTTGTAAAAATGAGAAATTGCTGGTCAACTTTTAACCCTTATAACTCCCTAACAAAAAAAAAATTGGGTTCCAAATTCAAAGTTGGAAAATTGCAAAATTTTCAAAATTTTTGCCAAATTTCCATTTTTTCACAAATAAATGCAAGTAATGTCATGGAAATTTTACCATTATCATGAAATACAATATGTCCCGAGAAAACAATGTCAGAATCACCAGGATCCATGCAAGCGTTCCAGAGTTATAACCTCATGGACAGTGGTCAGAATTGTAAAAATTGTCCCGGTCATTAACACGCAAACCACCCTGGGGGGTTAAGCGGTTAAAGAAAAGAAACTTAAATACTTATATTTCCTTTTCGATTCAACCTTGAAATCCATAAATATCACAGCTCGGTAAAAAAATATATATATATATCAGAGAGGAAAAGTAAAAAGAAAGAAAATATAGGTTCTGACTTGTATAGTTTAACAATTTAGCATAAAAAAACAAATAAAATGTTGAATTAAATTTGAGTAGCAGAAGGAACACTGAGATTCATGCTATTGATGTACTATGAAACACTTCAAGGCAATTTTTTTCAACAATTGCAAAGATAGATGAATATAATAAGCTCAGAGGACAGATCATTTCAATACTTATTATGCAGGACAAAAAAATTGTGTTCCTGCCTCTATGCTCAGATCAAGTGCGGTATTAGCAGCCTTAAGGGATTATCAATCAGAAACAATACACAACACAGAGAATATCTTTCAGCTAAAAGCTCATATTATAATCTGTCTTTGTCTAATATCTTATTATATATATTCTCCAGTGGGATTAAAAGGTCCCTCTTTTAGTAATATTAGGACAGCAATAATGTAACAAAATTACCACTTAAATTTTTGAGATTGCATTGCTATTATCACATTTTTATAAAGATATTAAATATAAAATATAGTGATAATTGTAAGAAATAAAAGAAAGTATTAATAAAATATTGGGATTTGATATTTTAAACTTACTGTCATCCACAATTGTAAGCACTTCATAATAAAACAAGAAATGTAATGTTAAAGAAGTGTTTAGAGCAAAACCTGAGGTTTGTACAAACTCTTTTTAAATAGATTGGCAAATAACAAAATTATCAATGGATGTACCCTATCTCTGCTTCTCCTCACTGCTGGCGACATATCTCCCGATCCTGGACCCACACAGCTCATACCTCCCATTACTACCCCCTCCTACCACTACCTATCTAATATTAACTACCGCAATCTTTCCACCTTAAAACCCATGCCCCTGACACCCAGCCCCCTGCTCCCTCTCTCTGGAGCACTCTGGAATACCCACTCTATCTGCAATAAGCTTCATGTGATTCACAACCTCTTTCTCTCTCGCAACCTTGCCTTCCTCGGCCTCACAGAAACATGGCTGACACTCTCCAACGCCACCTCTCCTGCTGCGCTGTGTTATGGCGGCCTCAACTTCACGCGCCTCGCCCTGGCAACAGTCACGGTGGAGGTGTGGGTCTTTTCATTTCCACTAACTGTACCTTCAACCCAATCCCACCTCTACCCTCCCTTATCCTCCCCTCTTTTGAAGTCCACTCGGTCCACATCTACTCTCCCTCCAACCTCCAAGTGGCCATCATATACCGACCTCCGGGCCTGGCCACGGCCTTTTTGACCAATTCTCTACCTGGCGTCTTCACTTTCTGTCCACTGAAATTCATACTATCATCATGGGTGACTTCAACATCCCCACTGATACCCTTCAGTCAACAGCCCCCAAACTTCTGTCCCTTACTTCATCTTTTAGACTTACTCAGTGGTCCACCGCCGCCACACACACAGACGGACATGCACTAAAACTGGTCTTCATCCGTCTATGCTCTCTATCTAACTTCACCACCTCCCCTCTCCCTCTATCCGACCACCATCTGCTCACCACTTTCTCATCACTGTCCTCCTCACCTATCACCCATGTCCAGCGACATGTGCACCCCCGCAGAAACCTTGCAAACCTAGACACCCACACACTCTCTGACTCTATCCTATCAATGGCATCCATATCCTCGCTCCACGACACAGACAGTGACACTGCTTTCTACAATGCTACTCTCGCATCAGCTGTTGACACGGTTGCCCCTTTCGTTCATGACAGAGTGCGACGCATCAATAGGCAACCCTGGCACAATAACATCACTAAAAAGTTCCAGCAAGTGTCCAGGGTTGCAGAGCAGCGTTGAAAGAAAAGAAATTTGCAAGATGATTTCACTGCATTCAAACAGGCAACACTCGCTTTCAAATCTGCCCTCAACTCTGCTAAACAGGCCTACTTCACAACCCTTGTATCCTCCCTATCATCCAACCCAAAACATTTATTCAAAACCTCCACAACCCCTTTGTATACCAGACCAATGCCCAAACCCCATAACCTCCCTGTACAACATCACTGAAGGGGATCTTAATTGTCTCCTCTCCAAATCACACCTCACCACTTGTGCACTAGACCCCTTCCCACCTCCTCCTCAACCTCACCATCACACTTATCCCATCCCTAACCCATCACTTTAACCTATCACTAACTTTTGGTACCTTCCCCTCTGCTTTCAAACATGCCACAGGCACGCCTATCCTTAAAAAGCCAACCCTAGACCCAACAACTGTGTCCAGCTATCGCCCAATATTGCTGCTCCTTTTTGCTTCCAAACTCCAGGAGCAGCACGTCCACGCTGAACTTTCCTCCCACCTCTCATCTAACCTGCTCTTTGACAATCTACAATCTGGTTTCCACCCCCATCACTCCACTGAGACTGCCCTGACCAAAATTACTAATGACCTACTTTCAGCCAAAGCTAATGGACAATACACTATACTCCTCCTTTTAGACCTGTCCTCTGCTTTCAAAACAGTTGACCACTGCCTCCTGCTACTGATCCTCTCCTCCTTTGGCATCAAAGACCTCTCCCTATCCTGGATCTCCTCATACCTTTCCAACCACACATTCAGCATCACCCACTCCCACACTACGTCCTCATCCCACCATCTCTCTGTTGGAGTCACCCAAGGCTCTGTTCTAGGTCTATTACTCTTCTCAATCTATACACTTGGCCTGGGACAACTCATAAAGTCCCATGGATTCTAGTACCATCTGTATGCTGATAATACTCAGATCTACCTCTCTGGCCCAGACGTCACCTCTCTGCTGTCCAGAATCCAGGAGCGTCTATCAGCCATATCCTCCTTCTTCTCCTCTCGCTTTCTCAAACTCAACATGGACAAATCTGAACTCATCATCTTTCCTCCATCTTACATATCTTCCTTACCTGATCTATCTATCTTTCACCATTATTGACATCACGCTTTCCCCCGTACCTGAAGTCCGCTACCTCGGAATAACCCTTGACTCTGCCCTGTCCTTCACATGGCACATCCAAGCTCTTTCCACCTCCTGTCGACTCCAGCTCAAAAATACCTCTAGAATCCGTCCTTTCCTCAACCCTCAATTTACTAAAATGCTTGTGAATGCCCTCATCATCTCTCGCCTCAACTACTGCAGCATCCTTTTCTGTGGCCTCCCTGCTAACACTCTCGCACCTCTCCGGTCCATCCTTAACTCTGCTGCCCGACTAATTCATCTCTCTCCTCACTACTCCACCGCTTCTCCCCTCTGCAAATCTGTTCACAGGCTCCCATTCCCTCAGTGTATCCAGTTCAAATTACTAATAATGACCTACAAAGCCATCCACAACCTGTCTCCTCCATATATCTCTGACCTAATCTCCCGATATCTTCCCTCACGTAATCTCCGGTCCTCCCAAGACCTCCTTCTCTCCTCCAATCTTATTTGCTTCTCACCTAATCGCCTCCAAGACTTCTCCAATGACCCCGCTGCCTCCTCACCACCACCGAAGCTACCCCCTCACCAACACCGGAGCTGACACAACCCCCCAACCCATTGTCTCCTTCCCCACTATCCTGTAGAATGTAAGCCCGCAAGGGCAGGGTCCTCGCCCCTCTGTATCAGTCTGTCATTGTTAGTTTGTTTACTGTAAGTGATATCTGTAATTTATATGTAACCCCTTCACATGTACAGCACCATGGAATCAATGGTGCTATATAAATAAATAATAATGTACTACTACTGAGACCCAATTAACTGTTAACTGCTGCAAATTCAAGCATTTATTTTCTCTGCAGCACCCCTAGAGGATAAATCAAACATTACACAAATTCAAGTCTTGGAACCTCATAATGAATGATCCACTAAAACACTTTGCACTGTGGCTAATAGAGGCATAATTTGGGTATACAAAAATACTAAATCAATCCAGTAGGTATTACTATTATTACTATTATTATAGTAGAAACAATAATAATAACAATAATAATAATAAGACAGTGTACTACTTTAACTCCAGATTGACAGAGCCAATTTTGACCTTAATGGCGTAGCCAATTTTTACAATTCTGACCACTGTCAGTTTATGAGGTTATAGCTCTGGAATGCTTCAACTTATCCCACTGATTCTGAGACTGTTTTTTTGTGACATATTGTACTTCAAGCACAATTTTGGAAACATATTTGTTAGGATGCTATAAGGGTTAAAAGTTGACCAGCGATTTATCATTTTTCCAATAATATTTACAAAACCATTTTTTAGGGACCACCTCACATTTGAAGTGAGTTTGGGGGGTCAATATAACAGAAAACCCAAAAATGACACCATTCTAAAAACTGCAGCCCTCAAGGCGCGCAGGACCACATTCAAGAAGTTTATTAACCTTTCAGGTGCTTCACAAGAACTGAAGCAATGTGAAAGGAAAATATGAACACTTTACTTTTTTCACAAAAAAATTATTTTGGAACCATTTTTTTTTATTTTCGCAAGGGTATCAGGAGAAAATGGACCACAAAATTTGTTGTGCAATTTCTCCTGAGTATGGCGATACCCCCAAATGTGGGGAAAAGCCACTGTTTGTATAGCAGGGCTCGGGAGGGAGCACCGTTTGACTTTTTGAACGCAAAATTGGCTGGAATCAGTGGTGGCGCCATGTCACTGATGTACCTAAACAGTGGAAACTCCCAAATTCTAACCCCAACACTGACCTCAACACACCCCTAACCCTAATCCAAACCCTAACCATAACCCTAACCACAAACCTAACCCAAACACACCCCTAACCCTAATCCCAACCCTAACTGTAATCCCAACCATAACCACAACCCTAACCCTAGCTCAAGCCTAACTATAGCCCAACTCTAACCCTAACTTTAGCCCAACCCTAACCCTAACTTAAGTCCAACCCTAACCCTAACTTTAGCCCAGCCCTAACTTTAGCCCAACCCTAATATTTAGCCAAACTCACTTTAGCCCAACCCCAATCCTAACTTTAGCCCAACTCACTTTAGCCCAACTCACTATAGCCAAACTCTAACCCTAATGGAAAAATGGAAATAAATACATTTTTTTATTTTATTATTTTTAGCTAACTAAGGGAGTGATAAAGAAGGGCTTGATTTACTATTTTTCTTTATTTTGATCACTGTGATAGACCCTATCACAGTTATCAAAACGAACCAATAGAAAAAACTTCCTACTATAGCCAGGTGCTGGCCAGCCGAACTTGGCAGGCACACTGCACATGCGCCCACCATTTTCTCCCGAAAGAAGATGCCGGCGGCTGGGG
Organism: Ranitomeya imitator; assembly: GCF_032444005.1. Classification (NCBI taxonomy): domain Eukaryota; kingdom Metazoa; phylum Chordata; class Amphibia; order Anura; family Dendrobatidae; genus Ranitomeya; species Ranitomeya imitator. The sequence continues at coordinate 197,921,693 of NC_091285.1, read as the reverse complement.
ACTTCACGGGGAATTGCAGGGACAACGGAGGTAATAGGGGATCGGTGGACCCTATTTCTCACTCCTCTGATGTGCGATAACATCAGAAAAGAGAGAAATTAAATGGAAAATCTGCCTTTTTTTCTTGTGGTCACCGTTAAACCATTCATAACGGTGATCGCAATACTGGGGTCGATAAAAACCAAGCCGAATCATGTTCTCTGGGATCTCAGGTACCCCCGACTCTGGGGGGCACTATACCCTTATTCCTCAGCACCGTTAAAAAGCGGCACTGTGGTTTAAGTACTGCCGCCGTTAAAAGTCGTATCAGCAGTCATTAAGGGGTTAGTGCAAAAAATAGGAAAGGATATAAAAATGTTTGCCCTCAGTATAGGGTGAGATTGACCCACAGTTCAGACCAGAATATGATATGTTTCTATTATCAAACTAGAAGAAGAGGGGACGGGAAGAAAAACATTAGACTCGAACAAAGATGACCCAGGAAAACATACTCAGAAGGGAGGTAAGAACATTTCTAAAACAATCCGCAGCGAGGAGATTGGAACAAAACAAAATCCTCTAAACTGCATGCTCGCAAACGCCAGAAGCCTGACAAACAAGATGGAAGAACTAGAAGCAGAAATATCTACAGGTAACTTTGACATAGTGGGAATAACCGAGACATGGTTAGATGAAAGCTATGACTGGGCAGTTAACTTACAGGGTTACAGTCTGTTTAGAAAGGATCGTAAAAATCGGAGAGGAGGAGGGGTTTGTCTCTATGTAAAGTCTTGTCTAAAGTCCACTTTAAGGGAGGATATTAGCGAAGGGAATGAGGATGTCGAGTCCATATGGGTCGAAATTCATGGAGGGAAAAATGGTAACAAAATTCTCATTGGGGTCTGTTACAAACCCCCAAATATAACGGAAACCATGGAAAGTCTACTTCTAAAGCAGATAGATGAAGCTGCAACCCATAATGAGGTCCTGGTTATGGGGGACTTTAACTACTCGGATATTAACTGGGAAACAGAAACCTGTGAAACCCATAAAGGCAACAGGTTTCTGCTAATAACCAAGAAAAATTATCTTTCACAATTGGTGCAGAATCCAACCAGAGGAGCAGCACTTTTAGACCTAATACTATCTAATAGACCTGACAGAATAACAAATCTGCAGGTGGTCGGGCATCTAGGAAATAGCGACCACAATATTGTACAGTTTCACCTGTCTTTCACTAGGGGGACTTGTCAGGGAGTCACAAAAACACTGAACTTTAGGAAGGCAAAGTTTGACCAGCTTAGAGATGCCCTTAATCCGGGAGACTGGGACAATATCCTCAGAAATAAGAATACAGATAATAAATGGAAAATGTTTAAGAACATCCTAAATAGGCAGTGTAAGCGGTTTATACCTTGTGGGAATAAAAGGACTAGAAATAGGAAAAACCCAATGTGGCTAAACAAAGAAGTAAGACAGGCAATTAACAGTAAAAAGAAAGCATTTGCACTACTAAAGCAGGATGGCACCATTGAAGCTCTAAAAAACTATAGGGAGAAAAATACTTTATCTAAAAAACTAATTAAAGCTGCCAAAAAGGAAACAGAGAAGCACATTGCTAAGGAGAGTAAAACTAATCCCAAACTGTTCTTCAACTATATCAATAGTAAAAGAATAAAAACTAAAAATGTAGGCCCCTTAAAAAATAGTGAGGAAAGAATGGTTGTAGATGACGAGGAAAAAGCTAACATATTAAACACCTTCTTCTCCACGGTATTCACGGTGGAAAATGAAATGCTAGGTGAAATCCCAAGAAACAATGAAAACCCTATATTAAGGGTCACCAATCTAACCCAAGAAGAGGTGCGAAACCGGCTAAATAAGATTAAAATAGATAAATCTCCGGGTCCGGATGGCATACACCCACGAGTACTAAGAGAACTAAGTAATGTAATAGATAAACCATTATTTCTTATTTTTAGGGACTCTATAGCGACAGGGTCTGTTCCGCAGGACTGGCGCATAGCAAATGTGGTGCCAATATTCAAAAAGGGCTCTAAAAGTGAACCTGGAAATTATAGGCCAGTAAGTCTAACCTCTATTGTTGGTAAAATATTTGAAGGGTTTCTGAGGGATGTTATTCTGGATTATCTCAATGAGAATAACTGTTTAACTCCATATCAGCATGGGTTTATGAGAAATCGCTCCTCTCAAACCAATCTAATCAGTTTTTATGAAGAGGTAAGCTATAGTAACATAGTAACATAGTAACATAGTTAGTAAGGCCGAAAAAAGACATTTGTCCATCCAGTTCAGCCTATATTCCATCATAATAAATCCCCAGATCTACGTCCTTCTACAGAACCTAATTGTATGATACAATATTGTTCTGCTCCAGGAAGACATCCAGGCCTCTCTTGAACCCCTCGACTGAGTTCGCCATCACCACCTCCTCAGGCAAGCAATTCCAGATTCTCACTGCCCTAACAGTAAAGAATCCTCTTCTATATTGGTGGAAAAACCTTCTCTCCTCCAGACGCAAAGAATGCCCCCTTGTGCCCGTCACCTTCCTTGGTATAAACAGATCCTCAGCGAGATATTTGTATTGTCCCCTTATATACTTATACATGGTTATTAGATCGCCCCTCAGTCGTCTTTTTTCTAGACTAAATAATCCTAATTTCGCTAATCTATCTGGGTATTGTAGTTCTCCCATCCCCTTTATTAATTTTGTTGCCCTCCTTTGTACTCTCTCTAGTTCCATTATATCCTTCCTGAGCACCGGTGCCCAAAACTGGACACAGTACTCCATGTGCGGTCTAACTAGGGATTTGTACAGAGGCAGTATAATGCTCTCATCATGTGTATCCAGACCTCTTATAATGCACCCCATGATCCTGTTTGCCTTGGCAGCTGCTGCCTGGCACTGGCTGCTCCAGGTAAGTTTATCATTAACTAGGATCCCCAAGTCCTTCTCCCTGTCAGATTTACCCAGTGGTTTCCCATTCAGTGTGTAATGGTGACATTGATTCCTTCTTCCCATGTGTATAACCTTACATTTATCATTGTTAAACCTCATCTGCCACCTTTCAGCCCAAGTTTCCAACTTATCCAGATCCATCTGTAGCAGAATACTATCTTCACTTGTATTAACTGCTTTACATAGTTTTGTATAGGCTGGACCACGGTGAGTCATTGGACGTGGTATATCTCGATTTTTCCAAAGCGTTTGATACCGTGCCGCACAAGAGGTTGGTACACAAAATGAGAATGCTTGGTCTGGGGGAAAATGTGTGTAAATTGGTTAGTAACTGGCTTAGTGATAGAAAGTAGAGGGTGGTTATAAATGGTATAGTCTCTAACTGGGTCGCTGTGACCAGTGGGGTACCGCAGGGGTCGGTATTGGGACCTGTTCTCTTCCACATATTCATTAATGATCTGGTAGAAGGTTTACACAGTAAAATATCGATATTTGCAGATGATACAAAACTATGTAAAGCAGTTAATACAAGAGAAGATAGTATTCTGCTACAGATGGATCTGGATAAGTTGACACACCCCATGACACTATCACCCAAAGAATGAGCAAAACACTTGTTCATTGAGTAAAATTATCTTTTGGCTCAATCAAAAGATTAGTATTCTTGTCAGCACATCGTCCTGTGAAATCAGAACCTGTGAGCCGAATACAATGGCAGCCTTTGCGCACTGAACGATTCTTTATTGATCGTGCTGTGCACATCTGAAACATGGTCTGCCTACTGGCAAACATGTTGACATCGACAGTCATTTAACACTGTGCATTGGAAGGTTTAAATTCACCTTTACTTGACAAATCAGGAAAAGTTTCTGATATAATTCCCTAACAGACTACATATGAACAGATTCATGCATGTACAATAGCTTAATCAGCAATAGCATTTCACTCCCAGTTCTGTTCCTTTCTTTTCCTTATAGATAAAGCATCACGATCAGTTGAGGATGCAACATAAATAGCACTGTTTTGACTTTTTGATGGATAGCACAAACAAAATAATGTCCAGTTTTATCATCTATATGGCACTATTAGAAGAAATACACTGAACTGAGCATACAAAGACAGATTAGTCTATTGAATAACCTACTTAACAAAGTGCAAACACATGCATCACTGCCATCAGCATACTATGTTAATTATGGCTAGCCCCATTGGTGGCATGGTAGCTGCACTAAACACCTGTGTAGTGGACATTTAGGTCAAGCCACAGAAATGTTTCTTCTGTGGTGCATCTTGCCAAGCCCATCAGTAGAACACAACAGGAACCATTCCATAATGTACGCACATCACGCTGCATTACAGAGCTAGAACTAATGAGGTTCCTGCTCTAACTTTCTTATATGAACGCCATTCAAATGGTATTTCTAATATGTAATATTGTTATCCCTAGGATATGCCTTCATTTTATGATCCAAAAAGTGAAGGGGCCAAGGCACTAATTTAGGACTGAAGCACTGTCACTGTTTTTCGCTGCACAGTCATGTTCCCGTCAATCCAGATGTGTATGGAGCTGCAGCCAACCTCATTCACATGAATGGAGGTGTGCAGAAGGTGGCTGAAGCAATGCTCTGCAGGGAAACACTGTTCATTGTTAGTGCAGCGCCCCAGAGACCTGGTCGTTGCAGTATGGCCCCAAGGCGAGTAGCGGTACGTCCGATGGCACTAAGGAGTTCTCCTGACCAGGTATCACCAGAACACATTACACTTCACACTCCGGCCACTAGGGGGAGCAAAAGGCTTTATTTATTGGGCCACTCCTCACACTGGTAAAACTAGGGGCTGGGGAAGAAGTTAGGGAGAAGCTGACTGGGTTGGAACCAGGCAACAACCCGTGGCAGGGGGTGTTGCAGGGAGAAGGCACAGGGGGTCCCTGTCAGGCGTGGGAACCTGGCAGGTGCCTAGCGAACAGAACAGAACATAACGGAACCGCGCCTGCACACCTTGCGGCGGTGTCCTAAGAAAGAGACAAGAGGGGAAGAATATTGTGGAACAGTGTAAACTAGGGTTGAGCGAAATGGATCGTTCATTTTCAAAAGTCGCCGACTTTTGGCAAAGTCGGGTTTCATGAAACCCGACCCGATCCCTGTGTGGGGTCAGCCATGCGGTACGCGACTTTCGCGCCAAAGTCGCGTTTCGTATGATGCGCTTGGCGCCATTTTTTTTCAGCCAATGAAGGGGCGTGGGCAGAGTGATGACATAGGTCTTAGGGGCGTGGACGCCTATCGCCATGTTGTCGCTTGTGCGCTGTAGCGATTTGCACTGTGTAACACCAGCTTTTCAGTTCAGGGACGGACGGAGGGGAGAGAGAGAGAGAGAGAGAAAAAAAAAAAAATTCCCATTGGCTTTGCATTGGGTTTCGTGTTTCGGTCGATCCTCGACTTTTCGCCATAATCGGCCGATTTCACTCGACTCGACTTTTGAGATAGTCGGGTTTCGCGAAACCCGGCTCGACCCTAAAAAAGTCAAGGTCGCTCAACCCTAGTGTAAACGAGATCAGCACAAAGGAGAGCCAGTAAGATTCGTGCCGAGAGAGGAAGGCAACATCTTACTGAGGCGCGTAGTCGGTGGCCGGATCACCGTAGGAGTAACTGACTTCAGGCCTTACTTCAAATTCCGCTGGACAGTTGATTATAGGTTGGCTGTCTACCTTTTACACCTACGAAGACATAGGGGGCAACATTGGGAGAGGGGCGTCTCTAGGGTCCCGGAAGACCTCCAAGCCTTCCCGTCAAACGGGTGGCGTCCTAGCCATAACATATCTGGGGGACGTTAGAAACTAGCAACATCTGGAACCAAAGAACGAGAGAGAGAGAGAGAGCTGTAGAGAACGAACGAAGAGAAACAGCAGTTGTGAGGACTATTCCGAATGCTCAGCAGAGTAGGACTACAACACACAGGCGCTATTGGTAGGCAATGATTTCCATCTGCGAGGGAAACTCTGGATGTGCACATCGGACCGGCCGGTCTCTGATAGCCTGGTTGAACGTGCTCTGGACTGAGTGTATTGAAGCCTTCAGTAAAAGGTAAAGAGACTGCAACCTTGTGTCCTCGTTATTGATTGCGCCTTACACCATCACCATCCACCCTACTGGGAAGCCCTGGGGATTTACTTCACCTGTGGGAAGGTATACCATCCAGCTGCCATTCCATCACTCCAGCGGACCCCACAGCAGCGTCTGTCACCCTGACCGAACACCACAGGTGGCGTCACGAACCTCTGACAGACGGTACAAACCCCTTTACTGGACGCCCCTTAGCAGGGTCACAGACCGAGTCTAGCCACCGTGACAGCCTCAGAACCGAACCAGAGAGGCCCAGTACCAAGTGACTAGTGGCCCTGTGTCTGGGGGCGCTCCATTAGATTTAATTAATAATGATCCCTGAAGTCAGAGATCACCAGTTACAAAGTGATGGTACAAGTGTATGGTATCACTTTATTAGATAGGAATACCACTTTAGCTTTTAGCACCTCAGCATGTCTGTAAGGCCAAGTTCACACGTTCAGTATTTGGTCAGTATTTTACATCAGTATTTGTAAGCCAAAACCAGGAGTGGGTGATAAATACAGAAGTGGTGATGTGTTTCTATTATACTTTTCCTCTGACTGTTATCCTCCTGGTTTAGTCTTACACAAACTGAGGTAAAATACTGACCAAATACTGAACGTGTGAACGTGGGGTATGGGAAGCAGTCATTGTACACACGCAAACACACACAGACGAGCCAAGTCAAGAGCTTTTTGTGGCCTACTAGATTGCATATAAGGCATTGAGCTAATGACAATGGATGCCAATGACGCGATTATTGCTAGAAAGGTATAGGAACTTACTCTGTACAATGCTATTGGACAAAGAAGGGGACCATATAATGTTTTTTCACACAAGCCCACAGCTGTCAGATGTGCGCACAGTCACTAAAATCAGGATGGATCAAGTATTTTATCCTATACAGTATATATTAAAATAAAAGTCCTATATGCCCATGTTCAGTATTTGGTGAGTTTTTTACCTCTGTATTTGTACAGTAAGTCAAAACCAGGAGTGACTGATAAATACAGAAATGGTGACGTGCTTCTATTATATTTTTCCTTTGATTGCTCCTCACCTGGTTTTGGTTTACACATACTGAGGTAAAAAAAGTAACCAAATATGACCAGTGCAGGACTCGGCTTGAATTCTGAACCCTGCCTCCTGCTTTCTGTCTCTGTTACTACGTTTCCCGTCTGGCTTTGACTCTGTGGCTAGTACCCCGACTACGTCTTCTGTCTCACGTTTTGGATCCTGCGCTCCTGTCTGGTTCCGATTTCTAGCATTGCTGTGACCTCTGGTACTTTGTCTTCCTGTTTGTTGCTGACTGACCTGTCTGACTAATCTGCAGGCTCCTAGTAGCGCTCCGCGCTTTGCACTGTGGTGCTACACGGTAAGTGCTACCTTTTTCCCCTTACCTGCACCACCTAGTGGATGTTGCGTGCAACAGCCTTGCAGTTGCCTTACATTATCACTGAACCAAGCATTTAAAGGGGATCTTGCACTTTTTTTCCTTTCTCTGGTGTGGATCCGCTCCATACTCTGGCGGACCAAGTGGCTAACCTTACTCAGATGATGCAGGAGCTATCTGTGGAGCACAGGGCTTTGGTTATTTCCCAGAAGCAGGTGCAGAGGGAGATGGCTGAGACAGTTAAGATAGCCCGGGGGACTCCCTCCTTCAGTAAGTCTGGTGAGGTGACTGATGTGTCTCTGCATTCTCCTGAACCTTCGGTGAAACTTCTGGACACCTTCTCTGGCAAGCAGGATAAGTTCCACATGTTCAGGGAGGGTTGCAAACTACTATTCTCCCTTAGACCCCGATCTTCAGTGGATGAGAGTCAGCGGGTGGGGATAATTATATTTTTATTGAGGGAGGGTCCACCGTCTTGGGCTTTTTCCTTACCCCCAACCGCCCCTGAGAGAATGTCCGTGGATGGGTTCTTTGGGGCTCTGGGCCTCATCTATGATGAACCAGACCAAGTCAGATTGGCATAGGACACTATTATGTGTCTATCTTAAGGAAAGCTCTCTGCCGAATGGTACCATTCGGAGTTTCGGCGATGTTTCCCAGAGGTGTCCTGGAACGACTCAGGTGTCAGTCCCAGAGGGGACTGTCTGATCATTTAAAGGATGATCTGGCTCTCCATCCTCCTCCCAGCTCTCTGGAAGAGGTCATGACTCAGGCCATTCAAATGGATCGGAGGTTACGAGAGAGAGGAGTCATACATCGTGAAGCTCCTTTCCTACCAGTTAAGCAGGAACCCTCACAACCTTCTGAGCCCAAGGAAGTAGGGGCCATCACCATCAAGGGGAAGGAGAGGAGACGTCGACGGGACGGTAAACTTTGTTTTTACTGCGGTGCCCCAGGACATTGGAAGGAGGACTGTCCCTCCTGTCCTCCTACTCCCAAGGTGTCGGGAAATGCCTAAGTCTGGGAAACTACTGAGAAGTACCCTTGTCCTCATTCCTTAAAGTACTGTTAAAAGTGGAACTTGGTGTTGAGAACTGACTTATGTATACTTCGGCATTTGTGGACTGTGGGTCATCCCTGAACCTGATTGACCCTAAACTGGTGACCAGCTGTAAGTTAGGGACAGTTAGGTTAGAGACTCCCATAAAGATTGTGGCCATTGATTCTACACCCCTCACCAAGGACGGTGTCCATTTTATTTCTAAGGAATTCATCCTCAAGGTGGGAATCCCTACACCAGGAGCGTATGTCATGTTTTGTCTTGGATAATCTCCATGCTGGTCTGGTGCCAGGGTTTCCTTGGTTACTACTGCATAACCCGATAATTGGCTGTGGGTCCCGGGATATTGTTAAGTGGGGACCTAATTGTTCTGAAAATTGTTTTACTACTATGTCTAATGTCATCCATCAGTCTGGATGGTATTCCAGATTACCTGACGGACTTTGAGGATGTGTTCTCCTTAAAAGAGGCTGATATTTTACCACCACACTGCCCCTTTGATTGTACTGTTGACCTTATTCCCGAAGCTAAATTGCCCAAGGCCTGTTTGTATAATCTGTCTGGTCCTGAGCGAGCCGCCATGAAAGAATACATCTCTGAGAGCCTTTGTAAAGGGCATATTCGCCCCTAGGTGTCTCCTGTGGCGGCTAGGTTCTTTTTTGTAAAAAAACAAAAATGGTGGTTTGCGTCCATGCCTCGATTTCCGAGAGTTAAATAAAATTACTGTGAGGAATAATTACCCCTCCCACTTATCCCTGATTTATATAACCAATTGTCTGGGGCCAAGTGGTTTTCCAAATTGGATCTCTGAGGGGCATACAATCTTATCCGTATAAGGGAGGGGGATGAGTGGAAAACCGCATTCCTCTCCTCTGAAGGGTTGTTTGAAAATTTGGTCATGCCTTTTAGTCTGACTTATGCGCCAGCAGTTTCCAGAATTTTATCAACCATGTCTATTCTGACTTTATTGGGCACTTCATGATAGTTTATCTAGATGACATTCTGGTATACTCTGCAGAGAAGCAGGACCACATAAGTCATCTGTGTGCTGTTCTCGAGAGGCTCCAGGAGAACTGTCTTTTTGCTAAACCATAGAAATGTTTGTTTTTGGTTCAGGAAATGTTCTTTCTGGGGTTCATCTTGTCTGCTGAGGGGTTTTGTATGGACCCCAGAAAGGTTCAAACAATTGTGGACTGGGTGCAACCCAGAGATCTTAAAGTCCTTCAGCGGTTCTTGGGGTTCGCTACTTACTATATGAAATTTATAGGGGGTTTTCTCAGACTATTAAATTCCTCACTGATTTGACCCAAAAGGGGTCTGATATTAAGAGTTGACCTGCTCCAGCCGCAGCGGCATTTTCAGCATTAAAGAAATGTTTTATGTCTGCCCCCGTATTGATTCAACCAGATCCATCTAAACCGTTTATTATGGAGGTGGACGCCTCAGAGGTGGGGGCAGTATTGCCCCAGGGACCTACCACTTTGACCAGTTTAAGACCTTGTGCCTTCTTCTCGAAGAAATTCCCTTCTGCAGAAAATAATTATGATGTAGGTAACAGAGAGTTACTAGTCATTAAACTGGTGTTTGAAGAATGGAGGCATTTTTTGGAGGGGGCAGTCCATCGGATCACTGTAACTACAGATCATAAGAATCTGGCGTACATTGAGTCTGCTAAAAGGTTGATACCGAGACAGGCGAGATGGTCACTTTTCTTATCACGGTTTCAATTCTCTATTGCCTTTCGACCCGGTTCTAGAAATGTCAGGGCTGATGCCTTGTCTCGTAGTCTGGACCCAATAGCACCTCCTTAACCTCCTTCCTCCATTTTCCAGCACGGTGTACTGGTGGCTGGGGTATCCGGTATTGGAGTGGGAGATTCGTGAGGCCCAATCTCCTCCATCATTTCCGGGTAATAAGCTCTTTGTTTGTACCCATTTAATTTCTTCTCAGGATACTCCGGGAGTTTTCTGATTCAGCCCTGAGTGGGCATCCTGGAATCGTGGCTACCCGTAAAGCTGTCTCTACGTTGTTATGGTGGTCCTCATTGGCCTCAGATGTGGTGAAGTTTGTGTCATTCTGTGATGTGTGTGCTTGTGCTAAGAACTCCCATAGCCAGCCGGCCAGGGAATTGGGGCCATTGCCAATTCCTGATAGACCATGGACTCATTTGTCCATGGATCTTATCACTGATCTTCTTCCTTCCAGTGGTAAAAGGGTCATTTGGGTGGTGGTGGACAGACTTAGCAAGCAGGCACATTTTGTACCTTTAACAGGTTTGCCTAATGCAGAGACGTTAGCTAAATTGTTTGTTGAACATGTGCGGTTGCATGGTGTGCCTGTAAGTGTGGTTTCAGACAGGAGTGTGCAATTTGTGCCCAAGGTTTGGAGGGCCTTTTGTAAAAGTTTGGGTATGTGTTTGACCTTTCCTTCAGCATATCATCCGGAGACTAATGGTCAGACAGAGTCAGATACCGCTGCATTACCATGGCGACAGTTAAGGGGCCTTATTCCTCAGCAACGCTTTTTAATGGCACTGAGAAATGAGTGTTTAGTGCCCCTCAACGTCAGAAAATCTCCAAGGTCTCAGCTACCGAGGGTAGCTGAGACCCCGGAGAACATGCATGATTCGGGTCGGTTTGTCCGTCCCCTGTCACACGATCACCATTATTCACTGAATAACAGAGATCACAAAAAAGTCTGTTTTTCCATTCATTTCTCTCTGCTCTGACATGATCTAGAATACCAGAAGAGAGAGAAAAGGGGTCCCCCGAGTCCCTCCGGTACCTCTGCCATCCCCGATTCCTCCTGCTCCGTCCCCCGGTCCTCCACATCATCTTCCTGGAAGAAAATGGTGGGCACAAGCATTGTGTACCCGCAGAGATCTGTCGGCTGGTACCTGGCAACAAGAGGAGATTTTTCTTTTTGGTTCATTTTGATCACTGTGACAGAGTCTATCAAATAAAAATCAGTGATCATCCCCTTAGTTGTATAAAAATAATAAAATATAAAAATTTAAATTGTTTTCCCTTCTTTGCAGTTAGGGTTGGGGTTACGGTTGGGGTTATACCTTGGGTTAGGGTTGTGTTGTGGTTAAGGTTGTGTTAGGGTTAGGGGATAGGGTTGGGGTTAGGGTTGTGTTGGGGTTAGGGTTCTGTTGGTGTTAGCGTTCTGTTAGGGTTAGGGTTGGGGTTAGGGTTGTATTGGGGTTATGGTTAAGTAGGGGTTATGCTTAGGGTTGGAGTTAGGGTTCTGCTGGTGACAGGGTTGGGGTTAAGGTTCTGTTGGGGTTAGGGTTGGAGATAGGGTTATGGTTAGGGCTGTGTTGGGGTTAGAGTTATGGTTAGGGTTGTGCTAGGGTTGGAGTTAGAATTTGGGTGTTTCCACTTTTTAGGCCCATCAGGGGGTCTCCAAACGTGACTTGGTGCCCACCATCGATTCCAGCACATTTTACGTTCAAAAAGTCAAACGGTTCTCCCTCCCTTCTAAGCCCTGCCATGCGCCCAAACAGTGGATTTCCCTCACATATGGGGAAATAATGTAGGCAAGAGAAATTCTACAACAAAATTTGTGGTCCATTTTCTCCTGTTACCCTTGTGAAAATAAAAAAAGTTTGGGTCTAAAGTTATTTTTTTGTGAAAAAAGTTCAATGTTAATTTTTTACTTCCACTTTGTTTTAGTTCTCGTGAAGCACCTGAAAGGTTAACAAACTTCTTGAATGTGCTTTCGAGCACCTTGAGGGGAGCAGTTTTTAGCATAGTGTCACTTTAGGATATTTTCTGTCATTTTGATCCCTCAAAGTCACTTCAAATGTGATGTAGTCCCTAAAAAAATGGTTTTGTAAATTTTGTTGGAAAAATCACCGGTCAACTCTTAACCCTTATAAATTATGTTTCCACCACAGTTGTGCTGATGTAAAGTAGACATGTGAGAAATATTATTTAATAACTATTTTGTGTGACATGACTTTCTGATTTAAGAGCACAACAAATAAAATTCTGAAAATTGCTAAATTTTCAAATATTTTGCCAAATTTATGTTTTTTTTTTCATAAATGAACACAAGTCTTGTTGAAGTAATTTTACCACTAACATGAAGTACAATAAATCATGAAAAAACAGTTTCAGAATCAGTTGGATCCGTTGAAGCGTTCCAGAGCTTTAACCTCATAAAGTGACAGTGGGCAGAAATGTAAAAACTGGCTTGGTGATTAAGATCAAAATTGGCTCGGTCACTAAGGAGTTAAATTGCATCTTTTTGAATGATTCTTAGTACTTACTGTATAATGGTAAACTCCTCTGTCCCACAAAGTAGCACTACTCACGAATTTAAAATATAAAGGAGACGGTTTCTGAAAAATAAAGCAGTGATATAAATGCCAATATTAGAACTGAAAGAAAAGTACATCAATGCATGATTATATTACTCTACAAGATGTCTGCTTGTAAGCAAAGTATGTATGCTTCAAACATAGGTCATCGTTGAGAAAAAGAATATTGATTATGTATCCTTGAATATGTCATCAATATCGTATCGGGGATCTGAAACTCTGTACCCCCTGATCAGCTGTAAGTTGCTGATAGATACACACAGTGTACAAAGCCTGAGGTCCACAACCAGAGCTGTGGTGTTTTGGCTCCATTCAATGTGTACTCCCTCTCGGCGCAGGACCTGCTGACAAATTATTGTTGGGGGTGCCAGATTTCAAACTATAAGGATAGGTAATCAATCTCATAGTCTTGGACAATCCCTGTAACATCGCAATGTACAGTGCTTCCATATAATTGAAAATAATCATAATGATATTATAATATATAACTGATCTTCAATAAACACATTTTCTGATTTATCATTTAACAACTTATCAAACACTGTATCATGCATATTATCCATATCTTTGTAGCTTCATTCCCCTGAAGAAGCCAAAAATGGTGAAACATATTGGGCAGGCAGCTGGTCAATAATTTTAATAAGCAGTAGTTGTAGCGGCAAACTACAAATATTAATAGTGGTCCATGGCCACATGATGCAAAAATGATATCTGAATGAATAATAACAACTTAATATTAGTTGTGGTATTCCCTAGTGGAAACAATAGGCGTGAACTGATTGTACTAAATCCGTTGAACTAACTGCATCAAATCCACTGTATGAACACAGTGTCACTGTGGACTGCAATCAGCAAAAAATAGTTAGCAGAACTGATCCCCATACAGCTTGGGGGTGTCAATCAACACTAATTGTCCTTAAATGAGGTAGATGTCTCCCATAAGGTTTCCTTAACGGCTCCATAAAAGGAACCCAAAAATGGAAATCTAATAACAGTTTAGGACAATTGCTTATTCAATGACCACACTGTGATTTTAAATGAGCACTATAAGCTTTAGTAAGTATGTGGAATAAAAATTATATTTTAATTTTATAGAATCTTTGGTTAGGGTCTATTTGCCTTTTTGCAGTTTGAAAATAATATTATTCATAATGGGCACCTTCTAGTGTTCAGTCTCTCTTATGGCGACAATGCAGAGAGAAATTAACAATTACTACAGCGTTCCTTACTGGTTACAGTTTATCACTAATAGTCCTACCCGCAAGACAGGAATGAAGTCGGGTCCTCCAGACCGATTGGATTTGCCCTTTAAAGTTAGTTTTATAGGCAAAATTTGCAATTTGATCTTTTACTGATGACAGAATTGAGCAGTTTTTGAGAGTGAATTATCAATGCAGGAGGCACAAAGTGACTCATAAGTACAGGAGTACAAGATATTTTGCCGTTTTATAAAATGAAAGCACCTCCTAGCATCTACTTTATGTCCAGAGGCTCAATTCAGACCAAACTGTTATGCTCAGGTGACCTTGGAGCAGCATGAAAACTTTCCCTGGAGTAGGTGGTAACTATACAGACCGCAAACCCTGATCTTAACACCGCAACTAGAAGTAGCCGTGGGGTGTGCCTAACAAATCCTAGACACCTCGACACAGCCGGAGGACTAAATACCCCTATAGATGGAAATAGGAATACTATCTCGCCTCAGAGCAGAACCCGAAAGGATAGGCAGCCCCCCACAAATATTGACTGTGAGTAGTAGAGGAAAAGACACACGCAGGCAGGAAACAGGATTTAGCAAATGAGGCCACACTAGCTAAATAGGAAAGAATAGGACAGGATACTAAGCGGTCAGTATTAAAAATCCTTCCAAATAAATCCACACACAGCAGAAAATACAAAAACTCTACCATCTAACTAAAGATGTGGAGTGTATATCTGCAACTCCAGAGAATCCAACAAGACTGGGAAAAACCCTGACACAGTCTAAGCTAGACAAGAGAAAAACAAATGAATAGCACAGAATACAAGCACACTGCATGTGTGCCACAGAAAAAGAAACAGACACTTATCTTTTGCTGAATTGGCAGCTAAGCAGGAGAAGCCAGAAAGTGATCCAACACTTCACAAGAAACATTGACAACTGGCAAGGACTAATGAGTCCTGCAAACCTAAATACCCCAGTCAGATTTGCAATCAGCAGATACACCTGTCCAGAACTGCAGGCCAGGGACAACTGCATTACCACCTACAGCCACTGGAGGGAGCCCAAAAGCAGAATTCACAACACCAAACAGAAGAGCTCAAGAAGTTTCATCTAAAATAATGACGCCATCCATGAGGTGACCATCCTTCCCTGATTGCATTGGGCAAACATATGTGTCATTTCCTGCAAATCCCACCTCATTCATTTATCTAACCCCTTAGGCCGGCCTCACACTCAGCGTATAAAAATACGGTCCGTTATTTACGGCCGTAATTCGCAGAAAAGTCCCCAAACTAGTGATCCATATGTCATCCGTAGGCAGGGTGTGTCGGCATATTTTGCGCATGGCATCCTCCGTATGTAATCCGTATGACATCTGTACTGCGAGATTTTCTCGCAGGCTTGCAAAACCGACATACGGACATACAATGGATCCATGTGCTCAAAAGATCGTAAAAATAGCTCAAAATGAAAAGTAAAATTGGACTTTTACCGGTGAAGTCTTGGTAAATGTTAACATTTCTCAACAGCGTTGGTAAAAGTCAGAAATATCTGGTGTGAAGATGGAACATCTGACTTTAACCAAGCGCTGTTGGTAAATGTGCACATTTACCACCGCTTCTTGGTAAATGTAGCTGAGAAGGGTATAATAAAAAGTGTAAGCCACAGCGGGCGAGGAAATGGACGACACAGTATTCAAAGTTTTTATAAATGAAATAAGAGTAAATAGGAAAAATATGGTAATAACAATGAACAAAATCTGCTACCCTGTAAGGTATCTGCTACCCTGTAACGTATGTACGTTCTATATATACAGATGTCAATCCTGACTATCCTATGATTATTGTTCTGATCATACAAAAAGTGCCCACTTCCCGCTAACATACAACCACTAACCCCACACTAAAATATGCAAAAGAGAACGTCATATGAATCTTAGGGTATCAGTGTTCCGCAGCACCCTCTCACAAAAAGTTACAAGAAGCACACACGCTGCCGGTGTAGTAGTGTATAAATTGTCCTGCACTTAGCTTCCTGTAGAGCGCAGAGTCCAAAGTCTTTCCAATGGCCCCTTGCAAGGTGGACGCTAACACCGCTCACACGATTTACCGTTGCCAATGTGGTAGAACCAGAAGATATGCAGATAAGCTCTGAGCCGGAGTTGCTGGGTGCCATGAACGGTTTGTTCCACCCGAGCACCGTAGTCTCTGATCAGGGGAATCGGAAGACAGCGCATTCCGAGAAAAGGCTGGAAGGTAACAGCGCAACAGCCCTGTCTGGGCTCAGTCTATTTTGCAATATAAATGATTTTCCTACAATTACAGAATTACATAGTTTTGAAGTTGCGTTATTCTTGTATTTGCGTTAATTTATCATTTTTGAGAAGTATTTTGCAACATAAATGTTTTCTATTTGCATTTTCCTATTTGTCGTTCATTTGCATTTGTATTTTGAAGAATAAAAATATTTCTAATGATTAAGGTCTTCATCAGAGTCGGAAATTGCGTTTAGTTAACTTTTACCACCATCATCTGCTGGTCAGAGTCAGAATTCTGTGACTCAAAGTTACTTTTACCAACACATGCTGGTATATGTAAAGATTTACCAATTCGCCCAGGTAAAAGTCCAAAATCGTTCGTTTATATGGAATACATCTGACTTTTACCAACGCTATTGAGAAATGTTAACATTTACCAAGACTTCACCGGTAAAAGTCCAATTTTACTTTTCATTTTGAGCTTTTACCGACGGCCTCAGTGAATTTCCAGATTGACCGGTAAATCCTAGGTTTTACCATCCTTCTGACTTTTACAGTAACAGATATATATATATTAATATATCATACAGCGCTAGATAGCTTAAAAGCCGGTAATTCAATTGCCGGCTTTTGCTATCTCCTTCACAAACCCGACATGATATGAGACATGGTTTACATACAGTAAACTATCTCATATCCCTTTTTTTTGCATATTCCACACTACTAATGTTAGTAGTGTGTATGTGCAAAATTTGGGCGCTCTAGCTATTAAATTAAAGGGTTAAATCGCGGAAAAAATTGGCGTGGGCTCCCGCGCAATTTTCTCCACCAGAGTGGTAAAGCCAGTGACTGAGGGCAGATATTAATAGCCTAGAGAGGGACCGTGGTTATTGCCCCCCCCCACCCCCCGGCTAAAAACACCTGCCCCAAGCCACCCCAGAAAAGGCACATCTGGAAGATGCGCCTATTCTGGCACTTAACCTCTCTTCCCATTCCCATGTAGCGGTTGGGATATGGGGTAATGAAGGGTTAATGTCATCTTGCTATTGTAAGGTGACATTAAGCCAGATTAATAATGGAGAGGCATCAATATTTTCCCACGCCTTAAGGACCATGCCAAGTTTGGTCTTTCTGTCCACATCTTTTTATGATTTTTTTCATCATTGTATTACAGGAGCCATCTTTTTTTTTTCTTCTTCATAGCTGTATTTAAGCTTGTTTTTTGTATGTACCATTCTTGGATACATACAATCTAATAAATAACTTTTATTCACTCTTTCTGGGATGATTTTCAACTGCTGCACAAAAATTGTTCACTTTATTCTACGGGTCAGCACAATTATATCTATATTAAATTTTATGGTTTACTACTTTTGTGCAATAAATATTCATAATAATCTGTTGTTTTGTGTCACCATACTCTGAGAGCCATAGGTTAATAACTTTTCCATCAACAGAGTGCTTATTTTTTCAAGTAAAATCAGTAACTTTTACTCGTCTCATATGGCTTTTTGTACAGTATTTATTCAATTTTTTTGCAGACGGGATGGATAGAAAACCAACTACAGCATGTGGAATATGTAAAGGTACAGTTTTATATTACAGATAAATATGATTAGAGCATTACCCAAATTAAAACTATTTATGTTTTACTACTTTTACACAAGAAAATATTTTTTTTTGCTTGCTTACATTGTGAGCGCAATAGTGTTTTCGCTTTTTTTGTTATAAAGTTAGCTGAAGGCTTATTTATTGCATAACGCGCAAAAGTTTTAATTAGCACCATTTAGGATCCATGCAACTTTTTGATCATTTTTCATTTCAATCTATGCGAGGCAGGAGAAACAAAAACTTCAATTTCTGCATAGTTTTTCATCAGGGGGAGGGTGGGTCTGGGGAAGTGGGTGGTAGTTATTTATTTCGGTGGCATACACTGTATTGAATAAATAATGATATAGTTTAATTGTGCTGGTTGTTACAGATAGGCCAGGGTCACACTTGCGAGTTAAATGCGAGAAACTCGCACGAGTCTCTCGCATCAAGTCCCGGCGCCGCCGCCGGCACTCAGGACAAGAGCGTGCGGCTGCATAGAAATACATGCAGCCGCAAACTCTGGTCCCGAGAGCCAGCGGCAGTGCCAGGACTTGATGTGAGAGACTTGTGCGTGTTTCTCGCATTGAACTCGCAAGTGTGACCCTGGCCATACAGTGATACTAGACATGTGTCTTCTTAGGAACTTTTGGACTGGAGATGAGTGATACGCAGGCACTTGGTACTGCAACCATGTCTGTAATCCATGGCCACTGGATGGTAGCTTTGTGAACCACCTTCACCTACCAGAATCCCAAGTGTGACATTATCTTTGCATCTTTACATATTCATGAAGCCAGGTCAGAAGAATTGTGTAGATGTCATAAGATTAAAGGTGATTTGCAGAGCTCGCCTCTGGTGGCCACGGAATGCTGACTCATCTCTATTAAAACCATTTTTTCTTATAATATTCACTTGTCCAATAAGAGATTTGAGCATTTCATCTTTTGATTTCACGCATAATACATAGTATATAATAATATATAGTTGTGCTCAAAAGTTTACATACCCCAGCAGAATTTTTGCTTTCTTGGCGTTTTTTCAGAGAATATGAATGATAACACCAAAACTTTTTCTCCACTCAAGGTTAGTGGTTGGGTGAAGCCATTTATTGTCAACTACTGTGTTTTCTCTTTTTAAATCAACCCAAAACATCCAAATGACCCTGATCAAAAGTTCACATACCCCATTTCTTAATACCGTGTATTGCCCCCTCTAACATCAATGACAGCTTAAAGTCTTTTGTGGTAGTTGTGGATGAGGTTCTTTATTTTCTCAGATGGTAAAGCTGCCCACTCTTCTGGGCAAAAAGCCTCCAGTTCCTGTAAATTCCTGGGCTGTCTAGCATGAACTGCATGCAGGGGCGGATTATAAGAGGGTCAATTTGGGCGGTAGCCCAGGGCCCAGTGGTGTGGGGGGCACTGGGCTACCGCACAGATTGGCCACCGCCATCAGGGCATTACTGCACGTGCCCCTTTCAGACTGGCGTATCATATATGGGCCCCCGGACCCGGTGGGCAGAGAGAGGGGCCCGCATCGGGCTCCGTCTCATCTGCTCACTGGGCCCCTACCGGCGCTGCGGCGGTTTCCTATTGACGTGCGGGCGCGCGCCCACACGTCAATAGTTAACAACAGCCGCCAGCCAATTGGAGGCTGGCAGCTGAAGTCGGCCACAGGCGCAGGCACAGCGCACACGTCGCCGGCGTCTGACGTCATTGTCAGTCGCTGGCGAGTGCGCGCTGCTGGAGCTGGAGCCGCTGGAGCGCCGGTCAGGTGTGGAGAACTCGGTTTGTTTTTTTTGTTTGTTTTTTATAACCTAACGGTAATCCGGGTGGGCCAGAATGCTGGACACTGACTGGGGGCAATATGCTGGAGCCGGAGGGAGGACACACTGGGGCAGATGATAGCTGGACACACTGGGGCAATGCTGGAGACACTGGGGCAGATTGCTGGACACACTGGGGGCAATGCTGGAGGACACACTGGGGCAGATGATTGCTGGACACACTGGGGCAATGCTGGAGACACTGGGGCAGATTGCTGGACACACTGGGGGCAATGCTGGAGGACACACTGTGGCAGATGATTGCTGGAGACACTGAGGCAATGCTGGAGACACTGGGACAATGCTGGACACACTGGGGCAGATTGCTGGACACACTGGGGGCAATGCTGGAGGACACACTGGGGCAGATGATTGCTGAACACACTGGGGCAATGCTGGAGACACTGGGGCAGATTTCTGGACACACTGGGGGCAATGCTGGAGGACACACTGGGGCAGATGATTGCTGGACACACTGGGGCAATGCTGGAGACACTGGGGCAGATTGCTGGACACACTGGGGGCAATGCTGGAGGACACACTGGGGCAGATGATTGCTGGACACACTGGGGCAATGCTGGAGACACTGGGGCAGATTGCTGGACACACTGGGGGCAATGCTGTAGGACACACAGGGCAGATGATTGCTGGACACACTGGGGCAATGCTGGAGACACTGAGGCAATGCTGGAGACACTGGGGCAGATTGCTGGACACACTGGGGGCAATGCTGGAGGACACACAGGGCAGATGATTGCTGGACACACTGGGGCAATGCTGGAGACACTGGGGCAATGCTGGAGAGACTGGGGCATATTGCTGGACACACTGGGGGCAATGCTGGAGGACACACTGGGGCAGATGAATGCTGGACACACTGGGGCAATGCTGGAGACACTGGGGCAGATTGCTGGACACACTGGGGGCAATGCTGGAGGACACACTGGGGCAGATGATTGCTGGACACCCTGGGGCAATGTTGGAGACACTGGGGAAGATTGCTGGACACATTGGGGGCAATGGTGGAGGACACACTGGGGCAGATGATTGCTGGACACACTGGGGCAATGCTGGAGACACTGGGGCAATGCTGGAGACACTGGGTCAGATTGCTGGACACACTGTCTGGGGGCAATGCTGGAGGACACACTGGGGCAGATGATTGCTGGGCACACTGGGGCAATGCCGGAGACACTGGGGGCAATGCTGGAGGACACACTGGGGCAGATGATTGCTGGAGACACTGGGGCAATGCTGGATACACTGCGGCAGATTGCTGGACACACTGGGGCAATGCTGGAGGACACACTGGGGCAGATGATTGCTGGACACACTGGGGGCAATATCCTGGAGTCAGACACTGGGGCAGATTGCTGGACACACTGTCTGGGGGCAATATCCTGGAGTCAGACACTGGGGCAGATTGCTGGACACACTGTCTGGGAGCAATTCTGGGCACACTGGGGCAGATTGCTGGACACTGGGGCAATATGGTGGACATACTGGGGCAGATTGCTGGACACACTGGGGGTAATATGCTGGACACACTGGGGCAGATTGCTGGACTTACTGGGGGCAGGTCTGGAGGCATGGGCAGAATGTAGATACAGGGCATGATTGGAGACACGGGGCAGAATGAAAGACATGGGGCAGGATCGGATCATGGGGCAAGATGGATACGATGGAGACAGATGGGGCAGGATGGGGAGATCATATGGGGTAGAATGGATACTCATGAGGGCAGGATGCGAGAACATATGGCTGGAGCCAGGAATGAGATAAACGAGGCCAGAATGGGGAATATTATTACCATAGGGGCTAATTAAGGGATATTATTACTGCAGTGCTGTATTTTTTTTATTTTTTGAGTATACTGTTTTAAATGGGGGGGTGGTCCTGTTACTGTGCAGAGTGACACTATATCGCCTTTTTTTCTTCATGTGGTGTAAAGTAGAAGTTGTGAAAAATTAAGTAATGTGTTCTGCAAGCGGAGCTTGAGATAACTGTTATTTCCTGCAGAAACGAGTCCTGGCTGGAAGAAATGATGGCGGTCTGTGCTGGATGAAAGATGAAGGACTTCACCTAGAGACGTCACTGGTGAGTCAGTGTTACCTATACACTGACACTATACACTGCACTGTATACTATATACAGAGCTCCTGTGTATAATGTCACCAGTGATCTCTGTATTACCTCTACACAGACACTGCATACTAAGTACAGATCTCCTGTGAATACTGGCACTTATGGTGTTAGTATTGTGTTTGTGTTTTTTTTTTATTACTGATCAGTATTGTAGTATTCCGTCACTATGTGGTGGTAATATGTGGTCTGGAAATGGTGTTGTGGTATTTGTCCCTTGTATGTGCTATTTGGTCACCAAGTGGTGGTAATATGTGGTCTTGACATGGTGCAGTGGTATTTGTTCCTTGTATGTGATATTATTCGATCACTGTGGTTGTAATTTGTGGCCTGGTCATGGTTCGGTGGTATTTGTTCCTTGTATGTGATATTGGTCAAAATATACCTAAATTGTATTGCATATTTTAACAAATATTTAATAGGTTACAGTAGAGTAGGGCCCGGCCATTTTTCTGGAATAATCTGGTTCAGGTATAACATGACCCCCGTCACATGACCCCCCGTCACATGATCCCCGGGGGGCCCACAGTGTCTGAACAGCCCGGGGCCCTGGCTACCCTTAATCCACCCCTGACTGCGTGCTTGAGATCTCCCCAGAGTGGCTCAATGATATTGAAGTCAGTAGACTGAGACGGCCACTCCAGGACCTTCACTTTGTTCTGCTGTAGCCAATGACAGGTCAACTTGTCCTTGTATTTTGGATAGTTTCATGTTAGAATGTCCAAGTACGTCCCATGTGCAGCTTCTGGGCTGATGAGTGCAAATTTGCCTCCAGTATATGCTGATAAAGTGCTGCATTCATCTTTCCTTCAACTTTGACCAAGTTTCCTGTGCCTTTGTAGCTCACACATCCCTAAAACATCAACGATCCACCTCCGTGCTTTACAGTACCAATGGTGTTCCTTTCACCATAGGTCTTGTTGACCTCTCTCCAAATGTAACGTTTATGGTTGTGGCCAAAAAGTGTCATTTTGGTCTCTTCACTCAAAATTACCTTGGTCCAGAAGTTTTGAGGCTTGTCTCTGTGCTGTTTTGCAAGATACTTTTTGACATTTGCGCAGTAATGGCTTTCTTCTGGCAACCATGCAGCTCATTTTTCTTCGTGTCTCCTTATTGTGCATCTCGAAACAGCCACACCGCTAGTTTTCAGAGAGTCCTGTATTTCAGCTGATGTTATTTGTGGGTGTTTTTTTGCATCCCGGACAATTTTCCTGGCAGTTGTGAACAACATTTTTGTTGGTCTACCTGACCGTGGTTTTGTTTTTACAGAGCCCCTGATTTTCCATTTGTTAATCACAGTTTGAATGCTGCTGACTGGCATTATCAATTCCTTGGATATCTTTTTGTATCCCTTTCCCGTTTTATACAGTTCAACTAACTTTTCCCATAGATCCATTGATAATTCTTTTGCTTTCCCCATGACTCACAATCCAGAAACGTCAGTGGCTGGATGAAAGAATCAAGAGTCTGTCTAGATCCCAGAAACTCACTCAGCTTTTATGCACACACACTGATTACAAGCAAACAGGTCACAGATGAGGATGTCACCTTTAGTAGCCATTCAAACCCATTTGTGTCAACTTCTGTGCATGTTATCAGGCCAAAATCACCAGGGTGCGTGAACTTTTGATCAGGGTTATTTCTTGAAAAAAGGCCAAGAAAGCAAAAATTCTGCTGAGGTATGTAAACTTTTGAGCACAACTGTATATAGTTCAGTGCATTATCCAGCCTGTCAATGTTAAACTAACAGGCAGCATAGTAAATTATGCCACTGATATGATTTATTAGGTTTTGATCTATGGTACACTAGACTTCATTGTTAGATCTCCATAATGCCTTGTAATTTTTGGCTTTCTGTAATACTGCTGCAGGGAGCTGATGGAGTGAAAGAGAATGATGTCCTTCTGTGAATCTCATTATAAGGCCGGAGTCACACTAGACCGTAATACGGACGAGTGCTATGCGATAAAACATCGCATAGCACTCGGACCAATGTTAATCTATGGGGCAGCTCCTATCATCCGTTTTTTTCTCGACCGTATTCAGGATCCAAGTGAAATCGCAGCATGCTGCGATTGTCAGCATATCTCGGCTGAGAATTGCCAATGCAAGTCTATGGGTGCGAGAAAAAAACGGATTACACACGGAATATGCATGTGAATTGCGAGGAATACGGACGACTTCTCCAGGTAGCAGGAAATTGAATCATCCATTATCAGGAAGCTTTGGCATGCAAATTTCTTGGCCGCGCTGTACAGAAAACCAGGAAGCACACCTCCACGGAGTGTAGCAGCATGGCCAGACACATAAATGTAGAGATGCTGATAGCTCTGGACGCACATTATGCGGACCGTGCACGTAAAGATGCATCATGGAGGTCAATCTGTCGCCACATGTTCCCCGATTTTGATGAGCAACCTCATGAGGTGCAGCAAGAAATTTGTAAGTATCATTCTTTTAAAAATTACCATCAAGCTAGAAATTACCATAAACACATCATATGTGATATGGTTATTAGTGATGTAACTAAACTCATGTTGCCGGATGCAAAATCATCAATATGACACCAAAATATGTGTCAAATTTAATAGCAATAGTCCTTTTATATAGGACAAAGGGACTTTCAGGCCTCCCTAGGCTCCAGGGCCCGTGTGCGATTGCAAACCCTGCACCTGTTGGAGTTATGCCCCTGGTGTTTAGTAATATGTGACATATTTCAGACTCAACACATGACAAAAGTATGATGACAAAATACAATGAAACATACATGTTTAAAGCCACACAATGTGCTTGATAGTTCAAACATTTCCTGTGTTTCTTTGCAGTGAATGATGTTACTAGACGCTGGTGGAGATGCCGGGACCAGTATCAGCGGGAACGACAACTTTTTGGGCGAAGTGGTGATGCAGCCCCCCAAAAAAGAAGATATGTGTATTTTGAGCGCCTTAATTTTCTTGCACCAGTGATGGAGCTCAGACCGTAAGTGCATGCTTGTCCAAAAAAAATTTCACACATGTTATAATGGGCATATTTTGTTTTTTAAATCACTGGTTTATTTTTGGATTAACAGAACAGAGCCAAACCTTACAGAAAAGGAGACTGCATCAGACTACGAGGTGATCATTGACCCAGTTGGTGAAGATGCCAAAGTGGCTGGCACATCTGAGCAACCAACAGCCAGCAACCAACCACCACCACCACCAGCAGCGTGTTCTACCATACAGGAGGCCAATCCAGAGGTGGAGGAAGGGGCCCACAGCAGCAGTCCAACCTTGGCTCTGGATACCTCACCATAGCCTTCTGCAAGACCACACCATGGGCGTCGCAGAAGGGTGCTTTCTACCACTGCCACCAGGAGGCAAGTGGATACAGGGGTGTTGGACTATTTGTCCAGGGCTGCCCATGATGGGAAGGAAGCGTACTTCCACTGTCTTGCCCGCTAATTGCGTCCCCTTCCGCGATCGGTCAGGCTGCGGACCAGAGGTTGTATACAAATACTTATTGATGCAGCAACACCCCCAAACAACCCTACTCCTGTGTTTCAGTATCTTGAAAGGTGGCAACTGTCATCAAGCAACCTTCTTCCACTGCAATACATTCCACAGGGCCAAACCGAAACAGTCACAGAAGCACCCCTGCCACGCATTGCACCACAGCCACAGGCTGCCCAAACCCAACAGGAAACCCAACCTAGGCCAATGTATGAGTATACAGCACCTGCCCAATCTGGCCACTTGAGCAGACACACTTTTGGAGGCTGGTCCCAACATGTGTCTGCTCGACATGGCCATATTGGGAGGGTATGACCAAATGGGTCAATCAAGTACCCAGGAGTTAATGCACTTCTACCCTCAACAAAACTTTTTCACTCAGACACAGGATCGAGCCTTGCCACAGAATCCTTCATACACATCTGCCATACCACAGGTTGACAGTCAGGTTGGGCAACCACCTAGGCTAAGTTCTGCACATGCTGGCCTCCTGCCATCACCACCCCAACCTACCAACCCCAACCTACCAGAACCTATAATTTTGTTTTAAGTGTGATGTTACTGTCAGTGAAGGATTTTTGTGTTTAATGATATTTGTTGCCTTTGCATGTTAAACTTTATTGTTTGCTCAGGTTAATATGCCCAAAATTACATATGATGTGAATATGTTTTTTGTTACTATATAAATGTTTTGACCAGTAAAAATATTGGAAAAACAATGATTGTCATGTATTGTTAGGACGACATACCTAATGTGACTATTTACAAAACAACAATTTTATAAAAATAAACATACAATTCAAACAGGAACATTATTATATTTAGTAACTTAGAAGAGCAAAATAAACTATATAGAAACAGCATTGTCTTGCCATACAGTCGATCCCTCTAGTGAAACAAAGTAATTGGTTAATTGGCCAAAGGAACACTCTACCAGACGGCGGGCGTGGGAAAGACGCAAATTAAAAATTCGGCGCCGGTAGTCCAGGCCTCTCCGTGGATAGAGCCTCATGAGGTTGCGTGATAATTGAAAGGCCTCATCTGCTACCATGACGTAAGGCACCACATCCAAATTAGCCCCTGGTATGTGACTTGGGGGTGGGAGATCCAACTCATTATTGCGCATCCGCCGACCCATAATGGAAGAACTGAAGACTCTAGAGTCTCCAGTTCTCCCATAGGCCCCAATATCTACAATTATAAACCTGTAGTGACTGTCAACCACTGCCAACAGCACAACAGAGAAAAACTGTTTATAATTGGGACCCTAAGTTTGGCAGCTTACGCACACAGATGTGCTTCCCATCCAGAGCTCCAATACAGTGGGGAAACTGGCACGTGTCCTGAAATCCTTGGGCTATACGCAACCAGTCTATCATTTTAGGCTCAGGCATCACCTCTTGATGTAGTCTTATCCAGATTTCCGAGTATGTATCCCGCACGATGCCTGAGATTGTTGATTTGCCAAGTAAAAATTCTAAATGCAGTGCCGCATATGAAAGGCCCGTGGAAAGGAATCTAAAATTAAACATAGTGAGACAAAAAAAAATTGGACCACATAACAGTGTAATCTTGTGAAAAAGTAAGATTACATAAATAAGAAGCCATGTGTTATAAAATTTTAAGTACATGCAATGGCTTTGATGTTTTTTACACTACCATATATTATAAAAGCACAAATGATATTTAAGCAACATAAAAAATAAGGGTATTTAAACGAAAAGTGTTAAGGCCATGAAAGAAACAAGCCTGTTTTAAACATAGAGGATGAATACATACCGTAACGTAAGGATAAGGCGCTCCTCCGCAGAAATAGATTTGCGCATCCTGGTGTCCTTCTTGGTGATCCCTGGGCGCAAAATCTCCAACAAAATGTCAAACGTTTGAATCCTCATCTGGCATTATTGGAAGAACTTGTCCGGATGTGTCCTCAGAGCTGCATACAGATGGTTGAAATGGCTTTTATTGATCCGTTGCTTCAAAAGTGGATGTACCCACATCCGTCTCCGCCTCCTTGGATCCACAATCACTGGGTATGGCTCCCCAAAACGTTGTGGCAAGACCCAGTTTTAAAGCACACGCTCTGTAGTGCTAAAAGTAAGTAGGTCTGACATGTTGCTCAGAAAGAAGAAATACACCAACACAAGCAGGGACTCTACTGCATTGATTGGTGGCTGCCACCTGTTTTAGGGTCATTAAATAGTGTTCTTGATGATGATTTAAATTACTTTCAGGTCTAAAAACCGTTATATGCCAATTTTGCAAGCCGGCGAGAAAATCTCGCCATATGGATGCCATACAGATGTCACACGGATGTCACACGGATAGTTTGATGCGAGGAAATCGCACCGTCGTATTGCACATGGATCATTGTTTATGAAACATTTGGGCGGTTCTCATTCGTGTAAAACGGACCGATTTTTTATACGTCGAGTGTGACTCCGG
Organism: Ranitomeya imitator; assembly: GCF_032444005.1. Lineage (NCBI taxonomy): Eukaryota > Metazoa > Chordata > Amphibia > Anura > Dendrobatidae > Ranitomeya > Ranitomeya imitator. The sequence continues at coordinate 197,893,899 of NC_091285.1, read as the reverse complement.
CCTAAGTCATGGTCCCTGTAAGAAATTAAAGGAAAAAAATCACCACGTTCTACTAGGATGGGAAAGTGCAGTGCAGTGACAGCAAGGCTGGGTTCCCACGATGAGCTTATGGTAAGTTTTTGATTTTGTGTATTTTCTCCAGCATTTCTGCACCCATTAAGTAAAATAGGCTTCTTGCATTTTTTTTGTTTTAAATACGCATCGTAGAAAACGCATCAAAAACTCATTGTGGGAACGCAACCTAGGTGGTTAATTATTTGCTCCATTTTTTTGTATTATACATAAAGTAGCTGAAATTTGTACATGTCCTATATTGCGGGTAAAGTCTTTTGACAGACTTTATCATTCTGTTCAATATCCATTCAGAATATTGGTACAGCACTACTCATCTTGTTCAACACAGTAAATTAACCGAGCAGCAATAGGTTCTGTGTTGACGCAAGATAAATAATTTGTCCTAATTTCATTTGTAGGAACAATAGATATAAGATTATGTTGTTTACTATACCACGTTCATATGTTCATTATTTGGTCAGTATTTTACATCAGAAACACGTCACCACTTCTGCATTTATCACCCACTCCTGGTTTTGGCTTACAAATACTGATGTAAAATACTGACCAAATACTGAGTGTGTGACCGTGGCCTTACATAGTACAGCCTAATATTGGACCATTTTTGAAAAACATGTAGCGAAACTTCTTCCATCTCCATAGGCTTTCTTCTAAAACAGAAAAAAATCTATGAAGAAAACCAGGTCCTTTAAGACAGAGCAGAATACAGGTGGGATCACTTCATTTCTGAAAAGCTATTGTAAGCAACAAGAGAAAACATGCTTCAAAGTAAGAAGGAGCTGAGATATTCATTGCAAGCATGTCATTAACTTGATTTTCCAATGAATCTGGCATTAGGCTTTCATTAACAACTGCTTGTATTTAAGCCGAATAATGTAGTTTGATCAATGGGAGCAAATTGAAGACGAGAATTTTGGAAGCTTCCAAATGCAATTAACTTGTTTGCTAGTAATTACATTACATATTGAAAGCTTAATCGAGTACTCCTGGAAATTTACAAGGGGCCACATGTGGTCTAAAGGTACACAATTCTGTAATAATAAAAAAAAAAAGCAGACGCGCTGACCTCTTTTTATAAGAAAGAAGAGCAAGCCCTAAGTGTGGTGTAATGACAAATACAGTCCATTCAAAACGAGGCAGCCTGCACGATAGAAAAACAAGAATGGCTTTAATGAATTGGAGCACAATGCTGTTTAGTCTTGGACATCTTGGTTAACATGTGAGAGCAGACAGGTGATGCAATACAGGGTTAATGCTTTTTGTTTCCTATAGACAAACACACGCTTTTGAGTGTATTCCGGTAAATTAACAGAGCCTCCTATGAATCAGGTGTATGAGAAAAGCTGTGCCTGCTCCTAATATCTTCCAGCTACTTCTGTTCCCCTTAATGAGTTTGAAACAAGATACCCCAAGCTGAAAAGGTCAGGATCAGAGCGTATATCCCTGCCTGCACTGCATGCAGGATTACATATAAATTACATGAGGACAAGGACTTTAGCTGTGGTCTTACTCTTAATGTAACCAGGGAAATAGGATGCCACCGCTAATTGAATTGGCCATGCAGAATGCCTATCCATGATGTGTGCTCCGCCACTGCGTAGGATGTTATCAGCAGCTGATGAACTACTTGGATATGAATAGACAGGAGGCTCAGAACACAGGAATATCATTGATATAGAGGGCTTACAATATGGACTACTCTGAAAGTTGTTCAAAATTGCTTTGTGTTCTCTAAGGGTGCCTTCAATGGCCAAAAGGCTCCTTCTTTTTTTTGCCCAGTGCCGCCAATCACAGTGAAGCAGAACTACATGCATTTAACCATGACTTTTTTTTACTATGTGTATTTAGGGTTCAGTGCGTCTAGAAGTAAAAAAAAAAGCTTATGAAATTCTTTAAACTTGTTTCAAGTGTAGAATTTGGGAGGCCAAAAATCACATTCCAAAACCACAATAATGCATAATAAAATGCATGTGTATTATTATTATTATTAATACTAGATGGTAGCCCGATTCTAACGCATTGGGTATTCTAGAATATGTATGTATGTATGTACGTTGCGCTTGGCACAGCCACGTAGTATATAGCACAGTCACGTAGTATATAACACAGCAATGTAGTATATAAAAAAGCCACGTAGTATATAGCACAGCCACGTAGTATATAGCAGAGCCACGTAGTATATAGCAGCCACATAGAATATAGCACAGCCTACGTAACACAGAAAACCACATAGTATATAGCACAGCCACGTATTATATAGCAGCCACGAAGTACATAGCAGTCACATAGTATATAACACAGCCCACGTAATATATAGCACAGCCCACATAATATATAGCACAGCCCACGCAATATATAGTACAGCCCGCGCAGTATATAACACAGCCTCGCGAGACCGCTAAGTCATCTGGGTAATTTCACAATGCATCACTGGGAACGGAAGCTGGCGGCAGCATCGCGTGCATCGGTGGACGGCGGAAGGTGAGAATAGCACAATTTTTTTTTTTATTATTTTTAACATTATATTTTTTAGTAAAAAGTTTGTCTGGGATGGGGCGACACACTGGCGCTGACTGGAGGAGAGTAGGGAGGGGCTAATTCACGGCTGGACTAAGCCTGTCGCTGATTGGGATGCGGGATTTCCATTACAGACAGACAGATGTAAGTACCCCTTAGACGATTATATAGATAGATTATTATTATTATGTGGCTTTGCTGCACAGTAAAAAGACAGTGTCATATAGCACATGTAAGAGCACCCTGAGGACAGAATCACATGCGATATAAACAGACTATCTTATTTTTCCCTTTTTGTTCTCAAAAGTAACATTGTTGCATAATAAACTAGAGATAATATATTTATTGACAGCCAAACATAATTTTAAAGAGGTGATCCAGTCTCTCTCACTTCCACATCAATAGGGCAGAGGTGCTGCTCACATGGTGTCTTTTGGCCAGGACTTGTACATTACCTGCATGTGCCGTACACCGTCCAGTTAGGTAGTTGCCAGGCAAGCATGATGTCTGCCAATACTCGATGGTCTTTGTATAACCCTTTTAGGTGTAACCCCAGATTCCAACATTCATTAAAGGTTATTCCCAAAATAGCAAGTAATCCCCTATCCATAAGAAAGGGAATAACATACAGATTGCTGGAGGTCTGACCCCCAGCAATCCCAGGAAGAGGCTCTGCACATCCGCATATTGAATTGAGTGAAGGTGCGCATGTTCGACCTCCGCTCCATTCATTATCCATGTGACTGCTGGGGAAAGTCGGGCACAGTGGAGTAAACAATGAATAGAACGGAGGTTGACGTGGGTTCTGCCTAGCCCCGTTCTTGGGTTTACTGGGAGTCCCAGAGGATGAGACCCCAGTGATCAGCTTATCCAAATAGCTATTCAGCGAATGAACCTTGAACAAGGACTAAGCTACTCTACAAATCTGTGATACACTAAACATGCGCACTTGCTGCCAGCTAAACCTTAATTTAGGAGATAGTAAGATTGCATGTCCTATATGTGTAATACCGGCTCTGAGTCATGTCGCACCTAGCCATATGACTAGCATTAAAATAAATGTCCTTTATATACACCTAACAAAGCAAAATGCTTGAGTGACAAATCCTTAACCAACATATGTTAACTTCTGGGTGCAAATGTCAGGGTTTTGTCTTTCTACAACCTCCAAACACTGAGCAATGGAAATAAAGCCCTTTCATTTACTAAGGCGAAAAGTTAAATTCAATTGAATTTAATTGAGTCCTTTATAGGAATTTGGACATGGGGGTTATCCAAGGTCAGATGGTAGCACTGACTTTTTGACTCTGCAGATGCTAAAGAAAAGATAGCCAGTGTCCCTGCTGGTAAGACGGCATGTTACTTTTGTTTTTCCTCTTTTCTACCTTAATTTAATAGCAATCAGCACAATATGGCTGTGCGTGTGTGAACAAAGGATGGGGCAGAAGCTACATTTACAGCCTACTATAGTATGACAACCACAATAGAGCTGTTACTCTTTGATACTGTGTAGTTGCTTACAGACCTACTCTCAGAGTATTGTTGCCAAACTTGGACAGATGTGCATTTACTATTCAGCTAATATTGCCTTCTGGCCTGCCATAAATACCATAACTTCTGTCTATCTGACATATGAATCAATATGCAAGGTCAATGAGGAAGCAATAAATTACAGTCATCACGTCAATGCAAACAGTGGGTGGAAATGTTATCAAACAAATTTTCTACAGGAATTACTCCATAAGTCAATGTTTAATATATTATTTGCAACAATCATACTAAGAACGCAACAAGCAGCTAGCAGAAGTAGTCATACATATGCAGCCCATAATTCTCAACCTGTCAATCCTGCCTATTTTAAGAAAGCTTCACAAAAAAAAAATTAAAAAGGCACTCCATTTAGCATGACGAAAAAAAGGAGAAAACCTGGAAGATTTCAGGCTAAAAACTGTATATATTAATAGTACATACAAGTGAACCATTAGGAAAAGTCATGCGAAAAAAAGACAAACAGACAGGTAACAAGGTAACTAGCAGTATAAGCATCGACGGCTGCAAACAGAAATTTTAGGGCCCCATACTGGCAACATTTTTAGGCCCCCTTGGGACTCCGCCCAGGTGTCTTATAGACACCTCTCCATTACTAAGCCGTGGGCTTGATGTCGCCTGACAATACAAAGGTGACATCAACACCACAAATATGAACACACTTGTCACCGCTACAGGGCAAGTGGGAAGAGCCGGGCAAAGAGTCAGAATTTGCGCATCTAATAGATGTGTCTTTTCAGGGCAGCTGCGGGCTGCAATGTTTAGGCTGTGGGGGTCAATATCCAGCCCCTTACCAGCCTGAGAATATAAACCCCCAGCTGTCTGCTTTAGCAAGGCAGCTTGCCACCGCTACAGGGAAAGTGGGAAGAGCGAGACTAAGTGCCAGAATTGGCACATCTTATAGATGTAAGAGCTGATGTTTTAAGCCTGGAGGTGGCCAGTATCCATGGCCCCTTTCTAGGCTATTAAAATCAGCTGGCTGTGCAGCGCCCCAGAGTCCTGGTCATTGCAGTAATGTCGTTCTTCCACAAGGGGGAGCGATGTTACGTCTGATGGCACCAAAGGAGTTCACCCTGCCAAGTATCACAGCCACACACACACTTCACACGCCGGCCACTAGGGGGAGAAAAAGGTTTTATCTATTAGGCCACTCCTCACACTTGGGTAAAACTGGGGGTTTGGTTAGGAAGTGAGGTCAGTTGGAGTTGGAGGAGAAGCTGACTGGAGGGAGAAGGAGATAGTGAGTAGGAGAACACTGGGCTCGGCCCATGCAGGAAAGAAGGACATGGAGCTGCGCCTGCAACCCATGCGGCAGACTCCTAAGAAAGGACAAGAAAGGAAGTATGCCATAGTGAGTGAGCACCGAAGTCATAGCAACATGAGTAAAACACCAGTGAGAGACCAGCTAGAAGCAGGCTGCCTCCCACTGAGCGCAAATCCGGTAGCCGGAACACCGAGGGAGTAATAGACTCTACGCTTTACTTCAGAGATCGGCAGGACAGTCGATTCCAAGTTGGCTGCCCGACCTAAGAACCTAAGCAGACAAGGTGGCAACGTGGAGGAGGGGCGACGCTAGGGTCCCTATAAAATAGCCTCAGGCCACCACCGTCATACGGGTTGGTCGTATCCATCTGGGGGACCGAGGGAAGAGTAACAAGAGTGAGGACCCTATGGGAGCTAATGCACGTAGGGACCTACTACGTTACTGTGCGCAAGGGGAAGGCTACTGATTTCCACCTGCATAAGGGGACTCTGGAAGTGTCATCAGACAGGCCGGACTCTGCCTACCCTGTCATCCGGCACCCTGGACTGTGGATGCTGAAGCCTTCAGTAAAGGTAAAGAGACTAGACCCATTGTGTCTTCGTTATTCACCGTGCCTCGCACCATCCACCATCAACATCTACACTTCTGGGAAGCCCTGGGGATACACTTCACCTGTGGGAAGGTATACCATCTAGCTGCCATTCTATCACCCCAGCGGACCCCTAAGCAGTGTCGGTCACCCTGACCGAATGCCACAGGTGGCGTCACGAACACTACCATTATCTACAAACTATCTGAACTCTATTTAATTTGGGCGCCCCTCATAGGGCCACAGTCCGGGTCGGGCCACCGTGACATGCCAGCTGAGGGAACTGAAGGACCCGGTACCGAGTACCCCATTGCCCTTATGTGGGGGTGCGCCGCATCTGCATCGCCTTTGCTGGTCATTAATTATAGGGGACCCTACATCATTTTTTGGGGGGACCCCTATTTTAATTGCCAGTAAAGGCTAAGTATACAGCTGTGAGCTGATAGTAATAGCCTGGGAAGCTCCATGGGTATAATCCACTTCCCAGGCTATAACCCCCCCCCCCCCAGCCATTGCCTTTCCCTCTGCTGGTTAAGAAAATTATGAGGGAGCCCACACCATTTTTTCAGAAAAATAATATTTTAATAAATACATGTACAGTAAGCTGCACACACTGTACTAATTGTATATGTCACTGCTAGCTATATATCTATCTATTTTATGTGTATTTACTGTATGTAATTCATCTATTCTATCCTGCCGAATCCTGATGTGATTTTACAGTACACAGTTGCTGAATTGCTGGCTTTTCTTCTAACTTCCAAAGACATACTGATAGGGAATTTAGATTGTGATCTGATGGCACACTGGTTTAACATAGTGGAAGTCGGGACCCAGTCGGATATTGGGATGGAACACATCCTCCCCAAGCCGAGGATTGCTGGCCCTACGTCAATCAGGGTTGCCCCCACAGTCCACAGCTCCTGCACCTCCTCCTCTTCATCCTCCATCTCTGAAATGAGCAGATCAGTCAGAAGCTGGAAGCACTGCAGCACTGCCTCAGCCAAGCAGCAACAGGCTGTGCTGAAGCTAATCTGCTTACGTGACAAAGCGCACAATGCTGAAGAGATGTGGACAGCACTGAAAGAGCAGTGAGATTTTAGGAAGACACCGCTGAACCTACAGCCAGGCTTGGTCGTGTGTGACAATGGACAGAACCTGGTGGCAGCTCTGAGGCAAGGTGAGCTCACACACGTAGATTGACTGGCCCATGTGCTTAACCTCATCGTTCAATGTTTTCTCAAAAGCTATATGGAGCTGCCGCATCTGCTAGTGAAAGTAAGCCGTCTGTCTGCCCATTTTGGAAAGTCAGCTACAGCTTCAGCTGCCCTTGCCGTGCTTCAGCAGCATTTACAACTTCCAGCTCACCGACTGGTGTGCAATGTCCCCACGCATTGGAACTCTACACTGCATATGTTGGAAAAGATTTGTGAGCAGAAGGGGGTAGTTGTTGACTACCAGCATCAACAAGGCCATCGTTACTCAGTTCAGACTCCACACATAAGACCTCAGGAGTGGACATGGATGTCAGACATATGTACCATCCTCCAAAACTTTGAGGACTGCACCAAGATGGTGAGCGGCGATGACGCCATAATTAGCATCACCATCCCACTTCTCTGCATTCTGAAAATCTCTCTGCTCACAATTAAATAGGATGCATTGCAGGCAGAGCATGAGGACATGGAGCAAGGAACCATACAGGGCGATTACACTCAGCCCAGCCTCATGTCGTGCCAATGTGGATTGGTAGATGCAGCGCCCCAGAAATCTGGTCGTTGCAGTATGACACTCTGCCACTAAGGGGAGTGATGATACGTCTGATGGCACTGAAGGAATTCTACTGACCAGGTATCACCAGCACACATTACACTTCACACTCCGGCCACTAGGGGGAGCCAAAGGCTTTATTTATTGGGCCACTCCTCACACTGGTAAAACTAGGGGTTAGATAGAAAGTTAGTCAGAAGCTAACTGGGTTGGATTCAGGCAACATCCCGTGGCAGGGGGTGTTGCAGGGAGAGGACACAGGGGGGTCCCTGTCAGGCGTGGGAACCTGGCAGGCACCTAGCGACCAGAATAGAACGTTACGGAACCGCGCCTGCACACCCCGCGGCCGTATCCTAAGGAAGAGACACGAAGCGAAGGATATTGTGAGACAGTGAGAAACGAGATCAAGCACAAAGGAGAGCCAGTAGGAGTCGTGCCGTGAGACCGAGGCAACATCCTACTGAGGCGCGTAGCCGGTGGCCGGAACACAGAGGAAGTAACTGACTCTACGCCTTACTTCAAACTCTGCAGGACAGTTAATTATAGGTTGGCTGTCTCACCTAAACACCTACAAAGACATAGGGGGCAACAGTGGGAGAGGGGCGTCTCTAGGGTCCCGGAAGACCTCCAGGCCTTCCCGTCATACGGGTGCGTCCTAGCCATAACATACCTGGGGGACGTTGAACTAGAAACATCTGGAACACATGAGAAAGAACGAACGAATGAGAACAGAAGTTGTGAGGACTATTCCGAATGCTCAGCAGGGTAGCACTACAACACACAGGCGCTATTGGTAGGCAACGATTTCCACCTGCAAAGGAAATTCTGGAAGTGCCCATCAGACCGGCCGGTCTCAGATAGCCCTGTTAAGCGTGCTCTGGATTGCGGATCCTGAAGTCTTCAGTAAAGAGGTAAAGATACTGCAATCTTTTGTCCTAGTTATTGCCCGCACCTCACACCATCACCATCCACCTTACTGGGAAGCCCTGTGGACACACTTCACCTGTGGGAAGGTATACCATCTAGCTGCCATTCCATCACCCCAGCGGACCCCACAGCAGCGTCGGTCACCCTGACCGAACACCACAGGTGGCGTCACGAATCCCTGATAGACTGTACCACCTTTATTGGACGCCCCTTAGCAGGGTCGCGGACCGGGTCTAGCCACCGTGACAGCTTCAGAACTGAACCAGAGAGGCCCGGTACCGAGAACTCGTGGCCCTGTGTCTGGGGGCGCTCCATAGACAATGAGGAAGAGGAGGAGGAGGAAGAACAGGAGCTACTTTCATGCGCTATATAATATATAATTTTTGGAAAGGGTGTCTATGATGCCCATAAAATATTTTTTTTAAATGTACCCCCCATGCGGAAATGTTTGTCAGCCCATGCACTTAGTGTTTGGGCATTACAAGTCTAGGAGACCCACTCCTTTAAATTGGGCCTAGCTTTTAATGAGGCCTTGATCAACGTCTCATCATTCACTGCCACTAGATCACCAGGGTTAACGTCTTCCGTACTGCTACAGCCAGTCAATTTTTGGGCAATGGTGTCTATGATCCCCATAAAATATTTTTTTAAAAATTTACCCCATGGTTAAATGATTGTCAATCCATGCACTTAGTCGATGTGCGTTACAAGTCTAGGAGACCCGCTCCTTTAAATTGGGCCTAGTTTTCAATGAGGCCTTCCTCAACATCTCATCATCCACTGCCACTAGATCACCAGGGTTAACGTGTTCTGTGCTGCTACAGCCAGTCCAATTTTTGGCAAGGGTGTTCATGATGCCCATAAAATATTTTTAAAAAATGTACCCCCCATGGGGAAATGTTTGTCAGCCCATGCACTTAGTGTATGGGCATTACAAGCCTATACAGCCTTTACATTGGGCCTAGTTTTTAATGAGGCCTTCATCAATATCTCATCATACTCTGTGTAAGACACAGAGGCAATGTGTATCCTAATTATGATCATTATAGCAATGGATGTGGTGGTATGGATGATATTAACCTTTGCCCTTCTTTTGACATCACCGCGGGTCTGTACGCATTCACACCCTGCCCTGGAACTCTGGGTCGCTTTCGGTGTCTCTATGTGTGGGTGGTTGCCATGGTGTCACACCGGGTTCCTCCCTTTACATGACGTCGACGCTACCTTGAGTCCCGGGTTGCTATGGCTGTGAATGCGTCACTTCCGGTCCGCGGCTCTGTCACTTCTGGCCCGGCGGATATTTATATTCCCGGAGTAGTCTAATTGCTATGCACCCTGATGAAGGACATCCGAAACGCGTGTCGGGGCAACACGCCAGCCCCGGTAACTGTTTTATGCCACTCACTTGAGGTAATTATCGTAACCTTAGCATGTATTATTTAGCTGATATATCTAGTCACCTTTTATAATATATTACATACAAATGACCACATGTGGTCCAGCTAGCTGGTTTTGTTATACATGGTGCAATAATCAGTGAGATATTTAGAGATACTTGTGACTGGCTAATAATGTGTTCACCACGAGGTGGGTCCTCTTTATATTAAATAATATTTGTATAGCCCGTTTGCTACCCGGGCTGGGGCGTTTGTCTTTTCTGCATGATTGCCATAGCGGCTACATTGTCTATGTCTCGTTCCTGTTGTTTTATCTGTATGATATCTAATGTTTTAATAAAGCATGATTTTTTGGACTTTTGGGTCATTTTCATGTTTGTGGTCTCCACATCCTCCTTGTATGTGTATGGGCATTACAAGCCTAGGAGACTCGCTCCTTTACATTGGGCCTAGTTTTAATGAGGCCTTCATCAATATCTCATCATTCTCCACCACTAGATCACCAGGGTTAATGTGTTCCTTTCTGCTATAGCCAGTCAATTTTTGAGCAAAGGCATCTATGATCCCCACAAAATATTTTTAAAAATTGTACCCCCCCATGGGATAAGGTTTTCGGCCCATGCACTTAGTGTATGGGCATTACGAGTCTAGGAGGCCGGCTCCTTTGTAATGGGACAGTTTTTTTAGGAGGCCCTCCTCCAGGTTTCTTCCAAGGGGGGATTGTGTTGCGTGCAAATTTGGGTCAAGGCGGCCCTTGCATTCAATGCATAAGAAAACAGTATGGCAGGACCAACTGAAGAATATGAAGTGGGTTTTCATGTGGCAGGACCAACTGAAGAATGTGAAGTGGGTTTTCATGTGGCCATCCAGTACCTGAAAAGGCTTATTGGGGTGCATATGACGTGGTAGCACGGCAGGTCTTGCAGTTAATACATGAGAAAACAATATGGCATTGCAAAATGAATAATATGAAGTGTATTTTCCTGTGGCCATCCAGTACCTGGGTTCAAAGGCTTATTGGGGTGCATATGACTTGATAGCAGGGCAGGCCTTGCATTCAATGCAACATTTTTTCAGGAAGCCCTCCTGTACCTCTCGTGAAAGGCGTATTGGGGTGCATTGTAATTCGTGGCAGCCCGGCCAGCCACTCACTGCATAGGCAATAACAGCATAGGAAACCCACTGTTTAATAATGGCCCTTTAAGAATATTAATGCCGCCTGAAGCCCCTCTAAAAATAGGATTTGTGACTTTAAGAGTCCCTCCTTCATAAATGACACAAGATGTGTCTTCTTATGTATCACACAACACATGGCCAGCTAGGGTTGTTAAATGTTACAATGACATTTCCCAGTGAAGGCATTTGTATTGGTTGAAAGCAATGTTAAAGTTGAAAAGCGCTTCAAAAACACTGCGAGTGAACATAGCCCAAGTGGTGGAGGAACATTTTGGTCTGGGGTTAATTATTTTGCCTTATATACAAGTCATTACCCTGGAAATGAAGGATGTATATTAACATATATCCCAGCAAAATCCATTTGGGTTTCCTTTTTGTATATTTTTTGGTGCACCTGTAAAAATGGTGTGAAACTCTGACAACATTGCTTACAGCTGTGAATTAGCAGTGAGAAATGCTTCCAGGGGTGATCCCCATGATGTTCCTGTGGCATTTGAGCAGTGTTTCCATCATTTTCAGATGTTTTTAGACCTTAAAAGGACCCTTGGGGGGGATTGCGGTAAAAATACTCGGGTTTCCCATAGACTTACATTGGGCTCATTGCTCGGGTCGAATACCCGAGTATTCCAATTTGCTCGACCAGAGCAATGAACACCTGAGCATTTTAGTGCTCACCCATCACTAGTTGTTACGTTATTTCTGCATTTTCAATGTATGTGGTTTTTCCTCTGTTATTCCCATTTCTTTGCTTGTCTTAGTTATTTGTGAATTTTCTTACTGGGACAACATAAGTAAAGGTTTTAATGAGCTTTATGGGAAGGAGTACTGACAGTGCAGTCAACCAATGACTGCTTCTCGGAAAGTCACATGTTATGGGGACTAGCTAACTATTATGAGGCAGTAAGATATGAGTCAGTCAGAAAAGGATGATGGTGATGGCAGCAAGGACTGGTATGTGAGACTCTGACAGGAGACGGGCCTCTACAGGGATCTGAGCCCTGCCAAGGGGAGATAGAAGGGAAGGTAGCAGACAGCCACCAATGTTAGAGGATTTTCACAGCATTTCTGGGAGGGCAAGTCGCCTCAGAGGGAAGAAAACACCTCAGCCACTGAGGTGTAATTGAGTGAGGGTCTCCACAGAGAGAGAACCTGAAAGCAGCCAATATCATACTGAGAAACTGCCTGTCTGCAAATGTTCATCTGTAAGGAATAGGCTAACCCGTTTACCTTACAACTGTCTCTGTCATCTCTGGGGAAATATCTACATATAGTCGGTCAGCTCATTGCATTTTTTTTTAGTTTGTCACCACCATTGAACTGAACTTACGCTACTGTTTGATTGATTTAAAGGAGAAAATGTCCCGATAGTGTATCAATCATCCGAACAGATTCTGCTATGTGCATGGTTATTTTACACAAAAAGGCCAAGTACGTTCAATAACTCATGATATTAAAAAGATGTACCAGATGTACTTTAAGTGTCCACTTGGTGATCAAGACAAAAGGTGGGCCCATCATGTGATATGCTCAAATTGTTCAAACGGTCTTCGTGACTGGTTGAATATGAGGAAAGTGGCTATGCCATTTGCTGTTCCCATGATTTGGAGAGAACCCAAAAATCATAGTGATGTCTGCTACATTTGTTTTTTCAAACTGAAGGGTTTTTCTACAAAGAACAAACATAAGATTAATTACCCTGAACTTGAATCTGTGATTAGGCCAGTTCCATATGATGGTACCTTGCCAGTTCCTGTATCACAGTTGTCTTGATTGGATGAAAATGAAGTAGAATATGAAGACTATGGAGCTGAAGCTACTGGTGAAGACATGGAGACCTCAAGTCAAGATGAGTATGTACCTGATGGAGCAGCCGAGCATCCAGAACACCTTACTCAACATGAATTAAATGATCTCATCAGAGACCTTTCATTGTCAAAAGATACAGCAGAACTTCTTGCATCTAGGTTGAAACAGGAGAATCTTCTTTATGATGATGTCAAAGTGTGTTATTACCAAAACAGAAGTAACACTTTAACACAATTTTTCACAGTGGATGGACCAATGGTGTACTGTAACAATGTGAATGGCCTCTTTGAAGAACTGAATCAAGTATTTTGTGGCAGATTGGCGATTGTTTATTGACTCATCCCAGAGAAGTTTGAAAGCAGTGTTGCTTCACAATGGAAATATGAAACCATGAATCCCTATTGCTCACTCATGTCATCTAAAGGTGTTCTGCCCTCTGAATATAGGGCAATATGTTTGTATTATGTGCTGGTTAGTTAGTTATAGCACCATCTAGTGGTGGCTGATAGAGTTGAGCGACCTTGACCTTTTTAGAGTCGAGCCGGGTTTCGCGAAACCCGACTATCTCAAAAGTCGAGTCGAGTGGAATCGGCCGATTATCGCGAAAAGTCGGGGATCGACCGAAACACGAAACCCAATGCAAGTCAATGGGGGAGCATAGTCGGCAGTGAGTAGAGGCCAGGAAAACATGTACAGAGCCCATTGTATTGGCAAAAACATCCATTCTTGCTACTGAAGCTTGTCAATCGTAATTTGGCTTATAATAATTGTAAGGCATTTGAAATTGGGGGTCATTTGGCTAAAGTTGTGGGGGGTACGGCTGGTTCAAGCAATTAGTGGACCAAGGACATCTGGACCACGTCACGGCAGTGGAGCAGGGAGAGGTAAGTATTTCAACTTTGCAAGTGCTGTGATCCTGAGCAAGCAGGGGGGGCCCACTCGTTGGCATTGGCACTGGCACAGGGCCCCTCAAAGTACAGCGGTGTGTTTGCACAGCGGGGGCGCCTCCCACCGGCAGCAACACTTTTGTGTACTATGAGAGGCCCTGTGCCAGTGACGTCGCCAACGAGTATTCCTCCCCCCACCTGATGAAGGAACCTGCACCTTCATCTGCACCTTCCTCTTTGTCCCCGTGTAATGTGGTATGGTATGCGGGAAGGGGGACCTGACTTTCAGCAGGGTCACAATCTTGCTGTGTAGCGGGCACGGGGAATGTTGCGTTATGGGTCAATGTACCAGCAGACTCATCTATCACTGGCTGGGCAATGGGCAGGATGAGGGGGAAACAGATATGGGCCCAAAGAATAAAGTGGGCTAAATGCAGTTCAAAATTGGTAACAGGACTAACCAGGGGGCATTGCTTTGTTCAGTGGAGGACAACTGGAATGAGAGGCTGACACAGAGAGTAGGCCCAAATCAGTAAGTATTCTAAATGCAGTTCAAAATTGGCAACAGTAGTAAACCGGCGGCACAGCTTTGTTCAATGGAGGAGAACAGCAAGGAGCGGCAGACACAGATAGAAGGCCCCAACCCAACTAGTAGGCCTAATGCAGTGTTGTTTTCAACAACTACTAAACGAGAGTCGGAAGACCGAAGCAATGTAGACGAAACCTGGGGAACACCTTGGAGTGGAACACACCGTCTCTACACCCCATACCCAATGTGCAGGCCTAATGCAGTGTAGTTTTCAACAACTACTAAACGAGAGTCGGAAGACCGAAGCAATGTAGACGAAACCTGGGGAACACCTTGGAGTGGAACACACCGTCTCTACACCCTATACCCAATTTGCAGGCCTAATGCAGTGTAGTTTTCAACAACTACTAAACGAGAGTCGGAAGACCGAAGCAATGTAGACGAAACCTGGGGAACACCTTGGAGTGGAACACACCGTCTCTACACCCCATACCCAATTTGTAGGCCTAATGCAGTGTAGTTTTCAACAACTACTAAACGAGAGTCGGAAGACCGAAGCAATGGAGAGGAAACCTGGGGAACACCTTGGAGTGGAACACACCGTCTCTACACCCCATACCCAATGTGCAGGCCTAATGCAGTGTAGTTTTCAACAACTACTAAACGAGAGTCGGAAGACCAAAGCAATGGAGAGGAAACCTGGGGAACACCTTGGAGTGGAACACACCGTCTCTACACCCCATACCCAATTTGTAGGCCTAATGCAGTGTAGTTTTCAACAACTACTAAACGAGAGTCGGAAGACCGAAGCAATGGAGAGGAAACCTGGGGAACACCTTGGAGTGGAACACACCGTCTCTACACCCCATACCCAATTTGCAGGCCTAATGCAGTGTAGTTTTCAACAACTACTAAACGAGAGTCGGAAGACCGAAGCAATGGAGAGGAAACCTGGGGAACACCTTGGAGTGGAACACACCGTCTCTACACCCCATACCCAATTTGTAGGCCTAATGCAGTGTAGTTTTCAACAACTACTAAACGAGAGTCGGAAGACCGAAGCAATGGAGAGGAAACCTGGGGAACACCTTGGAGTGGAACACACCGTCTCTACACCCCATACCCAATGTGCAGGCCTAATGCAGTGTAGTTTTCAACAACTACTAAACGAGAGTCGGAAGACCGAAGCAATGGAGAGGAAACCTGGGGAACACCTTGGAGTGGAACACACCGTCTCTACACCACATACCCAATTTATAGGCCTAATGCAGTGTAGTGTTGAACAACTACTAAACGAGAGTCGGAAGACCGAAGCAATGGAGAGGAAACCTGGGGAACACCTTGGAGTGGAACACACCGTCTCTACACCCCATACCCAATTTGTAGGCCTAATGCAGTGTAGTTTTCAACAACTACTAAACGAGAGTCGGAAGACCGAAGCAATGGAGAGGAAACCTGGGGAACACCTTGGAGTGGAACACACCGTCTCTACACCCCATACCCAATTTGCAGGCCTAATGCAGTGTAGTTTTCAACAACTACTAAACGAGAGTCGGAAGACCGAAGCAATGGAGAGGAAACCTGGGGAACACCTTGGAGTGCAACACACCGACTCTACACCCCATACCCAATTTGTAGGCCTAATTGTTGTGAATTCTGTGGCAGAGCTCCCTCCTGTGGTCACAAGTGGTACTTCGGCTGATTCTCTCTGTGAGCTTCTGTTGGTGGAGGGAAGTGGTACTGCGGCTTCTGAGTTTCCTCCCTCAGGTGATCTGGTGAGGTCGTTAGGTGCTTCTCTACTTAACTCCACCTAATGCTTTGATCCTAGCTTCCTGTCAATGTTCCAGTGTTGGACTTGCTTTTCCCTGGATCATTCCTGTGGCCTGCTGCTCTGCATAGCTAAGTTCTTCTTTGCTATTTGTTTGCTATTTTTTCTGTTCAGTTTGTCTAATTTGTTGCTGGAAGCTCTGGGACGCAAAGGGTGTACCTCCGTGCCATTAGTTCGGTACGGAGGGTCTTTTTGCCCCCCTTGCGTGGTTTTCTTTAGGGTTTTGTGTAGACCGCAAAGTTACCTTTTCTATCCTCGATCTGTTAGGAAAGTCGGGCCTCACTTTGCTGAATCTATTTCATCTCTACGTTTGTCTTTTCATCTTAACTCACAGTCATTATATGTGGGGGGCTGCCTTTTCCTTTGGGGTATTTCTCTGAGGCAAGGTAGGCTTATTTTCTATCTTCAGGCTAGTTAGTTTCTCAGGCTGTGCCGAGTTGCATAGGTAGAGTTAGGCGCAATCCACGGCTGCCTCTAGTGTTGTTTGGAGAGGATTAGGGATTGCGGTCTGCAGAGTTCCCACGTCTCAGAGCTCGTTCTATGATTTTGGGTTATTGTCAGATCACTGTATGTGCTCTGACCGCTATGTCCATTGTGGTACTGAATTGCCTTTCATAACAGTACAGGAAGTCAAAAGTACTAATGATTGTCAATAGAGGGAAAAAAGAAGTTCTGAGACCAATTTTTTTTCTTTGCACTGTGTTTTGCCTTTTTTTTCCCCTAGACATTTGGGTGGTTCAGTACACAGGTGTAGCGATGGACATTAGAAGTCTGTCTTCATTTGTGGATCAGCTCTCGGCAAGAGTACAAAAGATTCAAGACACTATTGATCAGAATTCTATGTTGGAACCAAGAATTCCTATTCCTGATTTGTTTTTTGGAGATAGAACTAAGTTTCTGAGTTTCAAAAATAATTGTAAATTATTTCTGGCCTTGAAACCTCGCTCCTCTGGTGATCCAGTTCAACAGGTTTTGATTGTTATTTCTTTTTTGTGCAGGGACCCTCAGGACTGGGCATTTTCTCTTGCGCCAGGAGATCCTGCATTGAGTAATATCGATGCGTTTTTCCTGGCGCTCGGATTGCTGTACGATGAACCTAATTCAGTGGATCAGGCAGAGAAAAATTTGCTGGCTCTTTGTCAGGGTCAGGATGAGATAGAGGTATATTGTCAGAAATTTAGAAAGTGGTCCGTGCTGACTCAATGGAATGAATCTGCGCTGGCAGCTATGTTCAGAAAGGGTCTCTCTGAAGCCCTTAAGGATGTCATGGTGGGATTTCCTATGCCTGCTGGTTTGATTGAGTCTATGTCTTTGGCCATTCAGATCGGTCGACGCTTGCGTGAGCGTAAATCTGTGCACCATTTGGCGGTATTACCTGAGCTTAAACCTGAGCCTATGCAGTGCGATAGGACTTTGACCAGAGTTAAACGGCAAGAACACAGACGTCTGAATGGGCTGTGTTTCTACTGTGGTGATTCCACTCATGCTATCTCTGATTGTCCTAAGCGCACTAAGCGGTTCGCTAGGTCTGCCACCATTGGTACGGTACAGTCAAAATTTCTTCTGTCCGTTACCTTGATCTGCTCTTTGTCATCGTATTCTGTCATGGCATTTGTGGATTCAGGCGCTGCCCTGAATTTGATGGACTTGGAGTATGCTAAGCGTTGTGGGTTTCTCTTAGAGCCCTTGCAGTGTCCTATTCCATTGAGAGGAATTGATGCCACGCCTTTGGCCAAGAATAAGCCTCAATACTGGACCCAGCTGACCATGTGCATGGCTCCTGCACATCAGGAGGTTATTCGCTTTCTGGTGTTGCATAATCTGCATGATGTGGTCGTGTTGGGGTTGCCATGGCTACAAGCCCATAATCCAGTATTAGATTGGAAATCCATGTCGGTGTCCAGCTGGGGTTGTCAGGGGGTACATGGTGATGTTCCATTTCTGTCAATTTTGTCATCCACCCATTCTGAGGTTCCAGAGTTCTTGTCTGATTACCAGGATGTATTTGATGAGCCCAAGTCCGATGCCCTACCTCCGCATAGGGATTGTGATTGTGCTATCAATTTGATTCCTGGTAGTAAATTCCCAAAAGGTCGACTGTTTAATTTATCCGTGCCTGAGCACGCCGCTATGCGCAGTTATGTGAAGGAATCCCTGGAGAAGGGACATATTCGCCCGTCATCGTCACCATTAGGAGCAGGGTTCTTCTTTGTAGCCAAGAAGGATGGTTCGCTGAGACCTTGTATAGATTACCGCCTTCTAAATAAGATCACGGTTAAATTTCAGTACCCCTTGCCATTGTTATCTGATTTGTTTGCTCGGATTAAGGGGGCTAGTTGGTTCACCAAGATAGATCTTCGTGGTGCGTATAATCTGGTGCGAATCAGGCGAGGAGATGAATGGAAAACTGCATTTAATACGCCCGAGGGTCATTTTGAGTATCTCGTGATGCCATTCGGACTTGCCAATGCTCCATCAGTGTTTCAGTCCTTTATGCATGACATCTTCCGAGAGTACCTGGATAAATTCCTGATTGTGTACTTGGATGACATTTTGATCTTCTCGGATGATTGGGAGTCTCATGTGAAGCAGGTCAGAACAGTTTTTCAGGTCCTGCGTGCTAATTCTTTGTTTGTGAAGGGATCAAAGTGTCTCTTTGGTGTGCAGAAGGTTTCATTTTTGGGGTTCATCTTTTCCCCTTCTACTATCGAGATGGATCCTGTTAAGGTCCAAGCCATCCATGATTGGACTCAGCCGACATCTCTGAAAAGTCTGCAAAAGTTCCTGGGCTTTGCTAATTTTTATCGTCGCTTCATCTGCAATTTTTCTAGTATTGCCAAACCATTGACCGATTTGACCAAGAAGGGTGCTGATTTGGTCAATTGGTCTTCTGCTGCTGTGGAAGCTTTTCAAGACTTGAAGCGTCGTTTTTCTTCTGCCCCTGTGTTGTGTCAACCAGATGTTTCTCTTCCGTTCCAGGTCGAGGTTGATGCTTCTGAGATTGGAGCAGGGGCTGTTTTGTCGCAGAGAGGTTCTGATTGCTCAGTGATGAAACCATGCGCTTTTTTTTCCAGGAAGTTTTCGCCTGCTGAGCGAAATTATGATGTGGGCAACCGAGAGTTGCTGGCCATGAAGTGGGCATTCGAGGAGTGGCGTCATTGGCTTGAAGGAGCTAAGCATCGCGTGGTGGTATTGACTGATCATAAGAACTTGACTTATCTTGAGTCTGCTAAGCGGTTGAATCCTAGACAGGCTCGTTGGTCGCTGTTTTTTGCCTGTTTTGACTTTGTGATTTCGTACCTTCCGGGCTCTAAAAATGTGAAGGCGGATGCTCTGTCTAGGAGTTTTGTGCCCGACTCTCCGGGTTTGTCTGAGCCGGCGGGTATCCTCAAGGAAGGAGTAATTGTGTCTGCCATCTCCCCTGATTTGCGGCGGGTGCTGCAAAAATTTCAGGCTAATAAACCTGATCGTTGTCCAGCGGAGAGACTGTTTGTCCCTGATAGGTGGACCAATAAAGTTATCTCTGAGGTTCATTGTTCAGTGTTGGCTGGTCATCCTGGAATCTTTGGTACCAGAGAGTTGGTGGCTAGATCCTTTTGGTGGCCGTCTCTGTCACGGGATGTGCGTGTTTTTGTGCAGTCCTGTGGGATTTGTGCTCGGGCTAAGCCCTGCTGTTCTCGTGCCAGTGGGTTGCTTTTGCCCTTGCCGGTCCCAAAGAGGCCTTGGACACATATCTCTATGGATTTTATTTCTGATCTTTCTGTTTCTCAAAAGATGTCAGTCATTTGGGTGGTCTGTGATCGCTTTTCTAAGATGGTCCATCTGGTACCCTTGTCTAAATTGCCTTCCTCCTCTGATTTGGTGCCATTGTTCTTCCAGCATGTGGTTCGTTTACATGGCATTCCAGAGAATATCGTTTCTGACAGAGGTTCCCAGTTTGTTTCAAGGTTTTGGCGAGCCTTTTGTGGTAGGATGGGCATTGACTTGTCTTTTTCCTCGGCTTTCCATCCTCAGACTAATGGCCAGACCGAACGAACCAATCAGACCTTGGAAACATATCTGAGATGCTTTGTTTCTGCCGATCAGGATGACTGGGTGTCCTTTTTGCCTTTGGCTGAGTTCGCACTTAATAATCGGGCCAGCTCGGCTACCTTGGTTTCGCCATTTTTCTGCAATTCTGGGTTCCATCCTCATTTCTCTTCAGGACAGGTTGAGTCTTCGGACTGTCCTAGTGTGGATACTGTGGTGGACAGGTTGCAGCAGATATGGACTCATGTAGTGGACAATTTGACCTTGTCCCAGGAGAAGGCTCAACGTTTCGCTAATCGCAGACGCCGTGTGGGTCCCCGACTTCGTGTTGGGGATCTGGTTTGGTTATCTTCTCGTCATATTCCTATGAAGGTTTCCTCTCCTAAGTTTAAACCTCGTTTCATTGGTCCGTATAGGATTTCTGAGGTTCTTAATCCTGTGTCTTTTCATCTGACCCTTCCAGATTCTTTTTCCATACATAACGTATTCCATAGGTCATTGTTGCGGAGATACGTGGCACCTATGGTTCCATCTGTTGATCCTCCTGCCCCGGTTTTGGTGGAGGGGGAATTGGAGTATATTGTGGAGAAGATTTTGGATTCTCGTGTTTCTAGACGGAAACTCCAGTATCTGGTTAAATGGAAGGGTTATGCTCAGGAAGATAATTCCTGGGTTTTTGCCTCTGATGTCCATGCTCCCGATCTTGTTCGTGCCTTTCATGTGGCTCATCCTGGTCGGCCTGGGGGCTCTGGTGAGGGTTCGGTGACCCCTCCTCAAGGGGGGGGTACTGTTGTGAATTCTGTGGCAGAGCTCCCTCCTGTGGTCACAAGTGGTACTTCGGCTGATTCTCTCTGTGAGCTTCTGTTGGTGGAGGGAAGTGGTACTGCGGCTTCTGAGTTTCCTCCCTCAGGTGATCTGGTGAGGTCGTTAGGTGCTTCTCTACTTAACTCCACCTAATGCTTTGATCCTGGCTTCCTGTCAATGTTCCAGTGTTGGACTTGCTTTTCCCTGGATCATTCCTGTGGCCTGCTGCTCTGCATAGCTAAGTTCTTCTTTGCTATTTGTTTGCTATTTTTTCTGTCCAGCTTGTCTAATTTGTTGCTGGAAGCTCTGGGACGCAAAGGGTGTACCTCCGTGCCGTTAGTTCGGTACGGAGGGTCTTTTTGCCCCCCTTGCGTGGTTTTCTTTAGGGTTTTGTGTAGACCGCAAAGTTACCTTTTCTATCCTCGATCTGTTAAGAAAGTCGGGCCTCACTTTGCTGAATCTATTTCATCTCTACGTTTGTCTTTTCATCTTAACTCACAGTCATTATATGTGGGGGGCTGCTTTTTCCTTTGGGGTATTTCTCTGAGGCAAGGTAGGCTTATTTTCTATCTTCAGGCTAGTTAGTTTCTCAGGCTGTGCCGAGTTGCACAGGTAGAGTTAGGCGCAATCCACGGCTGCCTCTAGTGTTGTTTGGAGAGGATTAGGGATTGCGGTCTGCAGAGTTCCCACGTCTCAGAGCTCGTTCTATGATTTTGGGTTATTGTCAGATCACTGTATGTGCTCTGACCGCTATGTCCATTGTGGTACTGAATTGCCTTTCATAACACCTAATGCAGTGTAGTTTTCAACAACTACTAAACGAGAGTCGGAAGACCGAAGCAATGGAGAGGAAACCTGGGGAACACCTTGGAGTGGAACACACCGTCTCTACACCCCATACCCAATTTGTAGGCCTAATGCAGTGTAGTTTTCAACAACTACTAAACGAGAGTCAGAAGATCGAAGCAATGCCGAAGAAACCTGGGGAACACCTTGGTGCGGCAGACACCGTTAGTAGGCCCTACCGAAGTAGTAGCCCCAATGCAGTTTTCAAATTCCTAGAGGCTGAAAACAAGACTATTGACGCTCTGCTTTTTTCAAAGGAGGACAGCTGTATTGAGTGGCGCAGACAGACACAGGTAGTAGGCCTTAAACCAAAAATGTGGCTCAATGCAGTTTAAAAAAGGTTACAGGGGTACACAGGCAGCATTGCTCTGGTCAGTGGAGGACAATTTCAATAGTGGACCGCAGACAGACTTTGTACGCCTACTATTAAAAAAAGGATGCTCTATGCAATTAAAAATAGGTTCCAGGGGTCCACGGGCAGCAGTGGTGTGGTCAGTGGGGGAGTATTGGAAGGAGGGACCGCAGACAGGCGTAGTAGGCCTAACATAACAAAATTAGGCTGTAGGCACTTTAAAATTGGTTCCAGGGGTACACGGGCAGCAGTGGTGTGGTCAGCGGAGGACAATTTGGATTAGGGACTGCAGACAGACTTTGTAGGCTGTCCTCTGTGGACCATGTATCCAACACATTAATCCAGTGCGCCGTAATGGACACGTAACTTTTTGTGGACATGCCTACTGGTCCATGCGTCTCTTGTCAGGTGCACCTTTCTACTGTTTGATTGCCTGAGTGCTATGACAATGCAGACTTTTTCATGCCGGTGGAGGGCTGGGATGGCTTTTCTTGCAAAAGAAATGTCGACTGGGTAGCTTGAACCGTGGTACAGCGTAGTTCATCTGGGCTTTCTAAATATAAAACAAAGAAAAAAAGGAGGCTCCATGCACTTTCAGCTGGGTTCCAGGGGTACACGGCCAGCATTGGTCTGGTCAGTGGAGAACTATTGGAAGGAGGGACCGCAGACAGGCTTCGAAGGCCTAACATAATAAAATTGGGCTGTAGGCACTTTATAATTGGTTCCAGGGGTACACAGGCAGCAGTAGACAGGTCAGTGGAGGCCTAGTGGAAGGAGGGACCGCAGACAGGCTTCGAAGGCCTAACATAATAAAATTGGGCTGTAGGCACTTTAAAATTGGTTCCAGGGGTACACGGGCAGCAGTAGACAGTTCAGTGGAGGCCTAGTGGAAGGAGGGACCGCAGACAGGCTTTGAAGGCCTAACATAATAAAATTGGGCTGTAGGCACTTTAAAATTGGTTCCAGGGGTACACGGGCAGCAGTAGATAGGTCAGTGGAGGCCTAGTGGAAGGAGGGACCGCAGACAGGCTTCGAAGGCCTAACATAATAAAATAGGGCTGTAGGCACTTTAAAATTGGTTCCAGGGGTACACGGGCAGCAGTAGACAGGTCAGTGGAGGCCTAGTGGAAGGAGGGACCGCAGACAGGCTTCGAAGGCCTAACATAATGAAATAGGGGTGTAGGCACTTTAAAATTGGTTCCAGGGGTACACAGGCAGCAGTAGACAGGTCAGTGGAGGCCTAGTGGAAGGAGGGACCGCAAACAGGCTTCGAAGGCCTAACATAATAAAATTGGGCTGTAGGCACTTTAAAATTGTTTCCAGGGGTACACGGGCAGCAGTAGACAGGTCAGTGGAGGCCTAGTGGAAGGAGGGACCGCAGACAGGCTTCGAAGGCCTAACATAATAAAATAGGGCTGTAGGCACTTTAAAATTGGTTCCAGGGGTACACGGGCAGCAGTAGACAGGTCAGTGGAGGCCTAGTGGAAGGAGGGACCGCAGACAGGCTTCGAAGGCCTAACATTATAAAATTGGGCTGTAGGCACTTTGAATTCTCTTGCAGGGGTACACAGGCACCATTGGTGTTGTCAGCGGAGGCCGATTGTAATGAGTGTCTGCCAGTTAGTAGTCCCAAGCAATAAATACATGTTAATGTCTCGCATTACAACAAAACGAAAACACAAAAGGGTGCAATCATTAGGTACAGGGGTTGGCTCCTCTGCGTAGTTTCAGACCTAGTAATTTGGCACAAAGTATTTACTTGGGTAAATATAGAACACTGCCCCTGACTATGTTAAGTACCATCATACATGTCAACACAATGGTATTGTCAGTGTCAGGAATTTACGGATGTCAGCGCATAGACTAAACATTGGTGGAACTGTGAGAGATAATTGTGCAAGTGTTAGAGCAATGTTTGAGCTGGGGGTGGGGGAACTCTCTTGTGGCCGGCGGTACAGGCCCAGGGCCCCTCATGTTACAACAGTGTGTCTGACGTTGGGTGCGCACCACCACCGCCAGAGACACTTTATTGTACTATGAGGGACCCAGTGGCAGTGCCGTCGACCAAAAGCGGGCACACCCACCTCTTCAGACAAACAGCACTCTCACGGGTGCTTGCGCCAAGTGGCGATGCCACGGCCCCGTGTGGGGAGTTTGGTCATTTAGAGAGGTGTCATGTCGTATGCTGGACAATCAGCTGCTGCAAATTACGAGATTGGTAAAGTCATTCAGAGTAGTCCACAGGCAATACCTTTTCATAGGAAAGCTAGGTGTCGGCCGGGCAAGGTGGGGCAAAAGAATTCGAAATCCAGTTGTGGTTCATTTTAATGAAGGTTAGATCATCAACATTTTGGGTAGCCAGACGAGTCCTTTTTTCGGTTAATATTGAACCTGCAGCACTGAATACTCTTTCTGATAGGACACTAGCTGCCGGGCAAGCAAGCTCCTGCAATGCATATTCTGCCAATTCTGGCCAGGTGTCTAATTTGGATGCCCAGTAATCAAATGGGAATGACGGTTGAGGTAGAACATCGATAAAGGATGAAAAATAGTTAGTAACCATACTGGACAAATGTTGTCTCCTGTCACTTTGAATTGATGCAGCAGTACCTGTCCTGTCTGCGGTCATAGCAAAATCACTCCACAACCTGGTAAGAAAACCCCTCTGTCCAACGCCACTTCGGATTTCTGCACCTCTAACACTTCTGGTCTGCTGCCCCCTACAGCTTGTGTGAGAACGATCACGGGCGCTGTGTGCTGGGAATGCCTGAAGCAAACGGTCAACAAGAGTTGATTGTTTGGTTGCTAATATTAGTTCCAAGTTCTCATGTGGCATAATATTTTGCAATTTGCCTTTATAGCGAGGATCAAGGAGGCAGGCCAACCAGTAATCGTCATCGTTCATCATTTTCGTAATGCATGTGTCCCTTTTGAGGATACGTAAGGCATAATCCGCCATGTGTGCCAAAGTTCCAGTTGTCAAATCTGCGGTTGTGCTTGGTTGAGGGGCAGTTTCAGGCAAATCTACGTCACTTGTGTCCCTCAAAAACCCAAAACCCGGCCTTGCCACGCCACCAATTTCCAGTGGCCCCGGAGAAGCTTCCTCATTTAAAAAATACTCATCCCCATCATCCTCCTCGTCCTCCTCCTCCTGTTCGCCCGCTATCTCGTCCTGTACACTGCCCTGACCAGACAATGGCTGACTGTCATCAAGGCTTTCCTCTTCCTCGGCTGCAGATGCCTGCTCCTTTATGTGCGTCAAACTTTGCATCAGCAGACGCATTAGGGGGATGCTCATGCTTATTATGGCGTTGTCTGCACTAACCAGCCGTGTGCATTCCTCAAAACACTGAAGGACTTGACACGTCTTGTATCTTCGACCACTGCACACCTGACAACTCCATGTCTGCCATCCTACTGCCTGCCCGTGTATGTGTATCCTCCCACAAAAACATAACAGCCCACCTCTGTTCGCACAGTCTCTGAAGCATGTGCAGTGTTGAGTTCCACCTTGTTGCAACGTCTATGATTACGCGATGCTGGGGAAGGTTCAAAGACCGCTGATAGGTCTGCATACGGCTGGAGTGTACGGGCGAACGGCGGATATGTGAGCAAAGTCCGCGCACTTTGAGGAGCAGGTCGGATAACCCCGGATAACTTTTCAGGAAGCACTGCACCACCAGGTTTAAGGTGTGAGCCAGGCAAGGAATGTGTTTCAGTTGGGAAAGGGAGATGGCAGCCATGAAATTCCTTCCGTTATCACTCACTACCTTGCCTGCCTCAAGATCTACTGTGCCCAGCCACGACTGCGTTTCTCTCTGCAAGAACTCGGACAGAACTTCCGCGGTGTGTCTGTTGTCGCCCAAACACTTCATAGCCAATACAGCCTGCTGACGCTTGCCAGTAGCTGGCCCATAATGGGACAACTGGTGTGCAACAGTGGCAGCTGCGGATGGAGTGGTTTGGCGACTGCGGTCTGTGGACGAGCTCTCGCTTCTGCAGAAGGACGAGGAGGAGGAGCAGGAGGGGGTGCGAACACCTACAGCCAACTGTTTCCTAGACCGTGGGCTAGGCAGAACTGTCCCGAAATTGATGTCCCCTGGGGACCCTGCATCCACCACATTCACCCAGTGTGCCGTAATGGACACGTAACGTCCCTGGCCATGCCTACTGGTCCATGCATCTGTTGTCAGGTGCACCTTTGTACTCACAGATTGCCTGAGTGCATGGATGATGCGCTCTTTAAGATGCTGGTGGACGGCTGGGATGGCTTTTCTCGACAAGAAGTGTCTACTGGGTAGCTCGTAGCGTGGTTCAGCGTAGTCCATCAGGGCTTTGAAAGCTTCACTTTCAACTAACCGGTAGGGCATGATCTCTAACGAGATTAGTCTAGCTATGTGGGCGTTCAAACCCTGTGTACGCGGATGCGAGGATAAGTACTTCCTTTTTCTAACCAGAGTCTCATGTAGGGTGAGCTGGACTGGAGAGCTGGAGATCGTGGAACTAGCGGGTGTGCCGCTGGACATGGCAGAATGAGAGACGGTTGGAGACGGTATTATTTCCGCCGGTGCCCTACATGCAGTGTTTCCTACTACGAAACTGGTGATTCCCTGACCCTGACTGCTTTGGCCTGGCAAAGAAACCTGCACAGATACTGCAGGTGGTGCGGAAAATGGTGGCCTTACAGTGACGGCAGGGATGTAGCATTGCTGACTAGCTTCATTGGCCGAGGGTGCTACAACCTTAAGGGACGTTTGGTAGTTAGTCCAGGCTTGCAAATGCATGGTGGTTAAATGTCTATGCATGCAACTTGTATTGAGACTTTTCAGATTCTGACCTCTGCTTAAGGTAGTTGAACATTTTTGACAGATGACTTTGCGCTGATCAATTGGATGTTGTTTAAAAAAATGCCAGACTGCACTCTTTCGAGCCTCGGATCCCTTTTCAGGCATTGCAGACTGAGCTTTAACCGGATGGCCACGCTGTCCTCCAACAGGATTTGGTTTTGCCACGCGTTTTGTCCCATCTACGGGCCCGGCAGATGGAACCCGTTGCGATGTTGATGCCTGCTGTGGCCCCTCCTCCTCCGCTTCAGAACTACTGCCGCCTGCACCCTGTTCCCCCAATGGCTGCCAATCGGGGTCAACAACTGGGTCATCTATAACCTCCTCTTCTAGCTCGTGCGCAACTTCGTCTGTGTCACCGTGTAAGTCAGTGATGGAGCGTTCGTGACGGGGCAACATAGTCTCATCAGGGTCTGATTCTGGATCAGTACCCTGCGAGGGCAATGTTGTGGTCTGAATCAAAGGACCAGCATAGTAGTCTGGCTGTGGCTGTGCATCAGTGCACTCCATGTCAGATTCAACTTGTAATGGGCATGGCCTGTTAACTGTTTCACTTTCTAAGCCAGGGACGGTATGTGTAAAGAGCTCCATGGAGTAACCCGTTGTGTCGCCTGCTGCATCCTTCTCTGTTGTTGTTTTTGCTGAAGAGGACAAGGAAGCGACTTGTCCCTGACCGTGAACATCCACTAACGACGCGCTGCTTTTACATTTACCAGTTTCAAAAGAGGAGGCAAAAGAGCTAGAGGCTGAGTCAGCAAGGTAAGCCAAAACTTGCTTTTGCTGCTCCGGCTTTAAAAGCAGTTTCCTACTCCCAGAAAAGGGAGCGTTCGAGGCCTTCTGTAGCCAGACGACGAACCTGGCTCCACAGCTCCAGACTTAGGTGCAATATTTTTTTTTCCCACGACCACCTGATGCTCCACTACCACTACCATCATTACCAGCTGACAATGAACGCCCACGGCCACGACCTCTTCCACCAGACTTCCTCATTGTTTTAAAAAACTTAACGGTATTTATTACTGTCAAACAACTTACACGGTGAGCTATAACTTCAGTATGATTTAGATATCCCTTTACAGGTGGGTGAGACCGCAAGGAAAATCAGGCACAATGTTACACACTCTGTTTTCGGTGGCACCAAATGAGAGAGATGCCACACACGCAGGACTGTAACTCAAGCACAAATGTCAATTTTGATCTCCCACTTTTTTTTTTTTTTTTCAGGGAGACTTTAGAAAACAAATTTAAAAAAATGATTTTTTCAGGGAGAATTTAGAAACCAAATAAAAAAAATTGATTTTTTTCAGGGAGAATTTAGAAACCAAATAAAAAAAAATAGGCTTTCTATGGCCCACTATTTGAGAGAGAGAGAGAGAGAGAGAGATGGCACACCCAGGAGTCAAGACTGGCACACAAGCAGAAAGGCCAATATTAATCTCCCACTGATTTTTTTTTATTTTTTCAGGGAGACTTTAGAAACCAAATAAAAAAAATGATTTTTTCAGGGAGAATTTAGAAACCAAATAAAAATTTTTTATTTTTTCAGGGAGAATTTAGAAACCAAATAAAAAAAAAATTGGCTTTCTATGGCCCACTATTTGAGAGAGAGAGAGATGGCACACCCAGGAGTCAAGACTGGCACACAAGCAGAAAGGCCAATATTAATCTCCCACTGATTTTTTTTTATTTTTTCAGGGAGAATTTAGAAACCAAATAAAAAAAATAAAAAATAGGCTTTCTATGGCCCACTATTTGAGAGACAGAGATGGCACACCCAGGAGTCAGGAATGGCACACAAGCAGAAAGGCCAATATTAATCTCCCACTGATTTTTTTTTTATTTTTCCAGGGAGAATTTAGAAACCAAATTAAAAATAAATAAATAGGCTTTCTATGGCCCACTATTTGAGAGAGAGAGATGGCACACCCAGGAGTCAGGAGTGGCACACAAGCAGAAAGGCCAATATTAATCTCCCACTGATTTTTTTTTATTTTTTCAGGGAGACTTTAGAAACCAAATAAAAAAATAAATAAATAGGCTTTCTATGGCCCACTATTTGAGAGAGAGATGGCACACTCAGGACTGGCACACAAGCCCAAAGGCCAATATTAATCTCCCACTGTTTTTTTTTTTTCAGGGAGAATTTATAAACCCCCCCCAAAAAAATAAAAAAAATAAAAAGGCTTTCTATGGCCCACTATGTGAGAGAGATGACACACACAGGGATGGCACTCTAGCAGAAATGCCAATCTTAATCTCCCACAACTTATTTTTTTAGGGAGAATTAAAAAAAAAAAATAATAACAGGGACTGTCCTACAATTACTATCTCCCTGCAGTAATCTCAGCCACGTATGGCAGGCAGCAATAAAGAGTGGACTGATGCACAAATTAAATCAAAAGTGTGGACAAACAAACAAGATAGCTGTGCAGAAAGGAAGGAACAATAGGATTTGTGCTTTGAAAAAAGCAGTTGGTTTGCACAGCGGCGTACACACAGCAATGCAGCTATCAGGGAGCCTTCTAGGGCAGCCCAATGAGCTACAGCGCTGAGGAAAAAAATTGTAGCTTCCACTGTCCCTGCAAACAAAAGGTGGTGTTGGACAGTGGAAATCGCTACAGCACAAGCGGTTTGGTGGTTAATGGACCCTGCCTAACGCTATCCCTGCTTCTGACGAAGCAGCAGCAACCTCTCCCTAGGCTCAGATCAGCAGCAGTAAGATGGCGGTCGGCGGGAACGCCTCTTTATAGCCCCTGTGACGCCGCAGACAGCAAGCCAATCACTGCAATGCCCTTCTCTAAGATGGTGGGGACCAGGACCTATGTCATCACGCTGCCCACACTCTGCGTCCACCTTCATTGGCTGAGAAATGGCGCTTTTCGCGTCATTGAAACGCGACTTTGGCGCGAAAGTCGCGTACCGCATGGTCGACCCCACACAGGGGTCGGGTCGGGTTTCATGAAACCCGACTTTGCCAAAAGTCGGCGACTTTTGAAAATGAACGATCCGTTTCGCTCAACCCTAGTGGCTGAATATATAGCCTGTGTATTTAACAACAGATAGAGTGTTGCATTGTGGGATTGAAGAAAGGTATGCTGGGAAGAAGAGACTCCATTCTCTTCTGTGTGCTTCATGAAACACACGTGTTTATTTGTCCTCCTGTAACTGCTCCAACTTCAGTTTGCTATCTTGGTAAAGCATTTCTGTTCTTGCAATGAAGTATTGTACAGAAATGCGATTAACTGTATAGCAGCCAGTACATAGGAGATGTGATTATACATCTGTGTATTTCCCTGTTAAAGTGTTAAAGTTTGCATCATACTGTGTACTTTCCTGTTAATTGTAAGTGTTATCTGTGTGATTTTTGCCCAATACTTACCTATGTTGTTTGTATTTTTTAGTTTTACCACATGTTCTATACCTGTTCACCAATAATCAAGTTAGACTACAGAGAACGGTCTGCTTATTTGGAAGACAGAAAGTAGTTTATGCTGTATGTCAGATTGCACACCGTGTCATCGTGTATGAAGGCAGAACAAAAGGAAAGTTATGAAAATCTGTCAGGAGTTTTGGATGCTATATAATATAAGCATCATCAATGGAATATCTGTGGAGAACTGAAGGAATGGTATGTTAGGTGTCGAGTTCCCGCCGCAGTACAGGGGGAATCTCAAACCATGTCCTCTGCGGTCTTCCATTCTTCCCTAGCCGCAGAGGAGCCTGCTCAGCAGAGACATCAGTCCCAGCATTTTGCTCAAGCTGATGCTGTGTGTCTGGTTACTGTTGCCATTCCAGGTCCAGCCTTTGTAACCTGCATTGGAGGTCGGAGGTCACATGCCCAGGTCCTCAAGCGGCTCCGATTGGAGCACTGGCAAGATCCCGGAAGGCTGCAACTATAAAAGGTTTGCATGGCCGCTCGGCCATGCGCTGGTATAACCTCAATTCGTGGTGTGTATGAATGCATGTATGTTCTGTAGAAAGCTCCTAATTAGGGTTGAGCGAAACGGGTCGTTCATTTTCAAAAGTCGCCGACTTTTGGCAAAGTCGGGTTTCATGAAACCCGATCCGACCCCTGTGCGGGGTCGGCCATGCGGTACGCGACTTTCGCGCCAAAGTCGCGTTTCAATGACGCGAAAAGCGCCATTTCTCAGCCAATGAAGGTAAACGCAGAGTGTGGGCAGCGTGATGACATAGGTCCTGGTCCCCACCATCTTAGAGAAGGGCATTGCAGTGATTGGCTTGCTGTCTGCGGCGTCACAGGGGCTATAAAGGGGAGTTCCCGCCGACCGCCATGTTACTGCTGCTGATCTGAGCTTAGGGAGAGGTTGCTGCCGCTTCATCAGAAGCAGGGATAGCGTTAGGCAGGGTCCATTAACCACCAAACCGCTTGTGCTGTAGCGATTTCCACTGCCCAACACCACCTTCGGTCTGCAGGGACAGTGGAAGCTACATTTTTTTTTTTTCCCCCTCAGCGCTGTAGCTCATTGGGCTGCCCTAGAAGGCTCCCTGATAGCTGCATTGCTGTGTGTACGCCGCTGTGCAAACCAACTGCTTTTTTCAAAGCACAAATCCTCTTGTTCCTTCCTTTCTGCACAGCTATCTTTTTGGTTTGTACACACTTTTTATTTAATTTGTGCATCAGTCCACTCCTTATTGCTGCCTGCCATACCTGGCTGAGATTACTGCAGGGAGATAGTAATTGAAGGACACTTCCTGTTTTTTTTTGTTTTTTTTGTAGGAGATTAAGATTGACATTTCTGCTAGAGTGCCATCCCTGTCTGTGTCATCTCTCACTCAGTGGGCCATAGAAAGCCTATTTATTTTTTTGCTTGATTTGGGTTATAAAATCTACCTGAAAAAATCACTACATCAATCAGTGGGAGAAAAATATTGGCCTCAGGGCTTGTGTGCCACTCTTGACTCCTGTGTGCATCATCACTCACTCAGTGGGCCATAGAAAGCCTATTTATTTTTTTGCTTGATTTTGGTTCTAAAATGTACCTGAAAAAATCACTACATCAATCAGTGGGAGAAAAATATTGGCCTCAGGGCTTGTGTGCCACTCCTGACTCCTGTGTGCATCATCACTCACTCAGTGGGCCATAGAAAGCCCTTTTTTTTTTTTTTTTTTGCTTTATTTGGGTTCTAAATTCTACCTGAAAAAATCAATAAATCAATCAGTGGGAGATTAATATTGGCCTTTGGGCTTGTGTGCCAGTCCTAAGCGTGCCATCTCTCTCTCTCAGATAGTGGGCCATAGAAAGCCTATTTATTTATTTTTTTTTTTATTGGGTTTATAAATTTTCCCTGGAAAAAAAAAAAAAGTGGGAGATTAATATTGGCCTCTGGGCTTGTGTGCCAGTCCTGAGCGTGCCATCTCTCTCACAAATAGTGGGCCATAGAAAGCCTATTTATTTATTTTTTTTTGGTTTTATAAATTCTCCCTTAAAAAAAAAAGGGAGATTAATATTGGCCTTTGGGCTTGTGTGCCAGTCCTAAGCGTGCCATCTCTCTCTGTCTCTCAGATAGTGGGCCATAGAAAGCCTATTTATTATTTTTTTTATTGGGTTTATAAATTTTCCCTGGAACAAAAAAAAAAAAAGTGGGAGATAAATATTGGCCTCTGGGCTTGTGTGCCACTCCTGACTCCTGTGTGCGTCATCTCTCACTCAGTGGGCCATAGAAAGCCTTTTTTTGTTTTATTCGTTTTCTAAATTCTCCCTGAAAAAATCATTTTATTTTATTTGGTTTCTAAATTCTTCCTGAAAAAAACATTTTATTCTATTTTTTTTTTTCCTAAAGTCTCCCTGAAAAAAAAAAAAAAAAAAAATCAGTGGGAGATTAATATTGCCCTTTCTGCTTGTGTGCCAGTCTTGACTCCTGGGTGTGCCATCTCTCTCTCTCTCTCCAATTGTGGGCCATAGAAAGCCTATTATTTTTTTAGCTTGATTTGGGTTCCAAAATCTACCTGAAAAAATCACTACATCAATCAGTGGGAGATAAATATTGGCCTCTGGGCTTGTGTGCCACTCCTGACTCCTGTGTGCGTCATCTCTCACTCAGTGGGCCATAGAAAGCCTTTTTTTGTTTTATTTGTTTTCTAAATTCTCCCTGAAAAAATCATTTTATTTTATTTGGTTTCTAAATTCTTCCTGAAAAAATCATTTTATTCTATTTTTTTTTTCCTAAAGTCTCCCTGAAAAAAAAAAAAAAAAAAACAAATCAGTGGGAGATTAATATTGCCCTTTCTGCTTGTGTGCCAGTCTTGACTCCTGGGTGTGCCATCTCTCTCTCTCTCTCCAATTGTGGGCCATAGAAAGCCTATTATTTTTTTTAGCTTGATTTGGGTTCCAAAATCTACCTGAAACAATCACTACATCAATCAGTGGGAGATAAATATTGGCCTCTGGGCTTGTGTGCCACTCCTGACTCCTGTGTGCGTCATCTCTCACTCAGTGGGCCATAGAAAGCCTTTTTTTGTTTTATTTGTTTTCTAAATTCTCCCTGAAAAAATCATTTTATTTTATTTGGTTTCTAAATTCTTCCTGAAAAAATCATTTTATTCTATTTTTTTTTTCCTAAAGTCTCCCTGAAAAAAAAAAAAAATCAAATCAGTGGGAGATTAATATTTACATTTGTGCTTCAGTGATAGTCCTGCGTGTGTGGCATCTCTCTCATTTGTTGCCACCAACAACAGAGTGTGTAACATTGTGCCTGATTTTCGTTGTGGTCTCACTCACCTGTAAAGGGGTAGCTAAATCATACTGAAGTTATAGCTCACCGTGTAATTTGTGTGACAGCAACAAATACCGTTAGTTTGTTTACGTTTTTAAAACAATGAGGAAGTGTGGTGTAAGAGGTCGTGGCCGGGGGCGTTCATTGTCAGCTGGTAATGAGGGTAGTGGTAGTGGTGGAGCATCAGCTGGTCGTGGGAAAAAAATATTGCACCTAAGTCTGGAGCTGTGGAGCCAGGTTCGTCGTCTGGCTACACAAGGCCTCGAACGCTCCCTTTTCTGGGAGTAGGAAAACCGCTTTTAAAGCCGGAGCAGCAAGAGCAAGTTTTGGCTTATCTTGCTGACTCAGCCTCTAGCTCTTTTGCCTCCTCTCGTGAAACTGGTAAATGTCAAAGCAGCGCGTCGTTAGTGGATGTTCACGGTCAGGGACAAGTCGCTTCCTTGTCCTCTTCAGCAAAAAACAACAACAGAGAAGAATGCAGCAGGCGACACAACGGGTTACTCCATGGAGCTCTTTACACATACTGTCCCTGGCTTAGAAAGTGAAGCAGTTAACAGTCCATGCCCATTACAAGTTGAATCTGACATGGAGTGCACTGATGCACAGCCACAGCCAGACTACTATGCTGGTCCTTTGACTCAGACCACAACATTGCCCTCGCAGGGTGCTGATCAAGAATCAGACCCTGATGAGACTATGTTGCCCCATCACGAACGCTATACCACCGACTGACACGGTGACACAGACGAAGTTGCACACGAGGTACAAGAAGAGGTAATAGATGACCCAGTTCTCGACCCCGATTGGCAGCCATTGGGGGAACAGGGTGCAGGCGGCAGCAGTTCTGAAGCGGAGGAGGAGGGGCCGCAGCAGGCATCAACATCGCAACAGGTTCCATCTGCCGGGCCCGTATCTTGCCCAAAACGCGTGGCAAAGATAAAACCTGTTGGAGGACAGCGTGGCCATCCGGTTAAAGCTCAGTCTGCAATGCCTGAAAAGGTATCCGATGCTAGAAAGAGTGCAGTCTGGCATTTTTTTAAACAACATCCAATTGATCAGCGCAAAGTCATCTGTCAAAAATGTTCAACTACCTTAAGCAGAGGACAGAATCTGAAAAGTCTCAATACAAGTTGCATGCATAGACATTTAACCACCATGGATTTGCAAGCCTGGACTAACTACCAAACGTCCCTTAAGGTTGTAGCACCCTCGGCCAATGAAGCTAGTCAGCAACGCAACATCCCTTCCGGCAGTGTAGGGCCACCATTTTCCGCACCACCTGCAGTATCTGTGCAGGTTTCTTTGCCAGGCCAAAGCCGTCAGGGTCAGGGAATCACCAGTTTCGTAGTAGTATTGAAAGATAGGAGACAAAAAAAGCGCAAATAGGGTCTTATCCCCAGGATTGTTCTTAATCAATTGTGAGAGAACTGCTCACCTGGTAGTACACAGTACAAGCGTGTAGTTGTCAGCTGCTGCAGATCCACAGGTCGGCGTTGCGACCTCTCAGAACCGTTATAATAAATGAAATGTGGATTACATCTGCGCTGCTGCGACAAATAATAGATCCAGATATACTGTTAGGGTGTTCGGGTGGTTTATTCAACGCGTTTCGAAGCTCAAAGGCTTCTTCTTCAGGAAGTTTCCACACAAAGATATCAATATCTTTGTGTGGAAACTTCCTGAAGAAGAAGCCTTTGAGCTTCGAAACGCGTTGAATAAACCACCCGAACACCCTAACAGTATATCTGGATCTATTATTTGTCGCAGCAGCGCAGATGTAATCCACATTTCATTTATTATAACAGTTTCGTAGTAGGAAACACTGCATCTAGGGCACCGGTGGCAACAATACCATCTCCCACCGTCTCTCAGTCTGCCATGTCCACCGGCACCCCCGCTAGTTCCACGATCTCCAGCTCTCCAGTCCAGCTCACCCTACATGAGACTATGGTTAGAAAAAGGAAGTACTTAGCCTCGCATCCGCGTACACAGGGTTTGAACGCACACATAGCTAGACTAATCTCGTTAGAGATGATGCCCTACCGGTTAGTTGAAAGCGAAGCTTTCAAAGCCCTGATGGACTACGCTGTACCACGCTACGAGCTACCCAGTCGACACTTTTTTTCCAGAAAAGCCATCCCAGCCCTCCACCAGCATGTTAAAGAGCGCATCGTCCATGCACTCAGGCAATCTGTGAGCACAAAGGTGCACCTGACAACAGATGCATGGACCAGTAGGCATGGCCAGGGACGTTACGTGTCCATCACGGCACACTGGGTAAATGTGGTGGATGCAGGGTCCACAGGGGACAGCAAGTTTGGGACAGTTCTGCCTAGCCCACGGTCTAGGAAACAATTGGCTGTAGCCGTTCGCACCCCCTCCTCCTCCTCTTCGTCCTCCTGCAGAAGCGAGAGCTCGTCCACAGACCGCAGTCGCACAACCACTCCATCCGCAGCTGCCACTGTTGCACACCAGGTCTCCCATTATGGGGCAGCTACTGGCAAATGTCAGCAGGCTGTATTGGCTATGAAGTGTTTGGGCGACAACAGACACACCGCGGAAGTTCTGTCCGAGTTCTTGCAGAAAGAAACGCAGTCGTGGCTGGGCACTGTAGATCTTGAGGCAGGCAAGGTAGTGAGTGATAACGGAAGGAATTTCATGGCTGCCATCTCCCTTTCCCAACTGAAACACATTCCTTGCCTGGCTCACACCTTAAACCTGGTGGTGCAGTGCTTCCTGAAAAGTTATCCGGGGTTATCCGACCTGCTCCTCTAAGTGCGTGGACTTTGCTCACATATCCGCCGTTCGCCCGTACACTCCAGCCGTATGCAGACCTATCAGCGTTCTTTGAACCTTCCCCAGCATCGCCTAATCATAGACGTTGCAACAAGGTGGAACTCAACTCTGCACATGCTTCAGAGACTGTGTGAACAGAGGCGGGCTGTTATGTTTTTGTGGGAGGATACACATACACGGGCAGGCAGAAGGATGGCAGACATGGAGTTGTCAGGTGTGCAGTGGTCGAAGATTCAAGACATGTGTCAAGTCCTTCAGTGTTTTGAGGAATGCACACGGCTGGTTAGTGCAGACAACGCCATAATAAGCATGAGCATCCCCCTAATGCGTCTGCTGATGCAAAGTTTGACGCACATAAAGGATCAGGCGTCTGCAGCTGAGGAAGAGGAAAGCCTTGATGACAATCAGCCATTGTCTGGCCAGGGCAGTGTACAGGACGAGGTAGCGGGCGAAGAGGAGGAGGAGGACGAGGAGGATGATGGGGATGATTATATTTTTAATGAGGAAGCTTTTCCGGGCAAGGCCGGGTTCTGGTTTTTTGAGGGACACAAGTGACGTGGATTTGCCTGAAACTGCCCCTCAACCAAGCACAACCGCAGATTTGAGAACTGGAACTTTAGCCCACATGGCGGATTATGCCTTACGTATCCTCAAAAGGGACACACGCATAACAAAAATGATGAATGATGACGATTACTGGTTGGCCTGCCTCCTTGATCCTCGCTATAAAGGCAAATTGCAAAATATAATGCCACATGAGAACTTGGAACTAATATTAGCAACCAAACAATCAACTCTTGTTGACCGTTTGCTTCTGGCATTCCCTGCACACAGCGCCCGTGATCGTTCTCACACGAGCTGCAGGGGCCAGCAGACCAGAGGAGTTAGAGGGGCAGAAATCAGAAGTGGCGTTGGCCAGAGGGGTTTTCTGACCAGGTTGTGGAGTGATTTTGCTATGACCGCAGACAGGACAGGTACTGCAGCATCAATTCAAAGTGACAGGAGACAACATTTGTCCAGTATGGTTACAAACTATTTTTCATCCCTTATCGATGTTCTCCCTCAACCGTCATTCCCATTTGATTACTGGGCATCAAAATTAGACACCTGGCCAGAATTGGCAGAATATGCATTGCAGGAGCTTGCTTGCCCGGCAGCTAGTGTCCTATCAGAAAGAGTATTCAGTGCTGCAGGTTCAATACTAACAGAAAAAAGGACTCGTCTGGCTACCCAAAATGTAGATGATCTAACCTTCATTAAAATGAACCACAACTGGATTTCGAAATCTTTTGCCCCACCTTGCCCGGCTGACACCTAGCTTTCCTATGAAAAGGTCTTGCCTGTGGACTATTCTGAATGCCTTTTCCAATCTCGTAATTTTCTGCACCTGATTGTCCAGCATACGACATGTTTACACCTCACTAAATGGCCAAACTCCCCACACGGGGCCGTGGTATCGACACTTGGCGACAGCACCCGTGAGAGTGCAGTTTGTCTGAAGAGGTGGGTGAGCCCGCTTTTGGTCGACGGCACAGCCACTGGGTCCCTCCTAGTACAATAAAGTGTCTCTGGCGGTGGTGGTGCGCACCCAACGTCAGACACACCGTTGTAATATGAGGGGCCCTGGGCCTGTACCGCCGGCCACAAGACAGTTTCCCCCCACCCCAGCTCAAACAGTGCTCTACCACTTGCAAAATTATCTCACAGCTCCACCAATGTTTAGTCTATGCGCTGACATCCTTCAATGCCTGCCACTGACAATACCATTGTATTGACATTTTTGTTATGTTAGGCCTTCGATGCCTGTCTGTGGTCACTCCTTCCACTAGGCCTCCACTGACCACACCACTGCTGCCCGTGTACCCCTGTAACCAATTTAAAATTGCCTACAGCCATGTGTTATTATTTTAGGCCTTTGATGCCTGTCTGCGGTGACTCCTTCCACTAGGCCTCCACTGACCACACCACTGCTGCCCGTGTACCCCTGGAGCCAATTTAAAATTGCCTACAGCCATGTGTTATTATTTTAGGCCTTCGATGCCTGTCTGCGGTCACTCCTTCCACTAGGCCTCCACTGACCACACCACTGCTGCCCGTGTACCCCTGTAACCAATTTAAAATTGCCTACAGCCATGTGTTATTATTTTAGGCCTTCGATGCCTGTCTGCGGTGACTCCTTCCACTAGGCCTCCACTGACCACACCACTGCTGCCCGTGTACCCCTGGAACCAATTTAAAATTGCCTACAGCCATGTGTTATTATTTTAGGCCTTCGATGCCTGTCTGCGGTGACTCCTTCCACTAGGCCTCCACTGACCACACCACTGCTGCCCGTGTACCCCTGGAACCAATTTAAAATTGCCTACAGCCATGTGTTATTATTTTAGGCCTTCGATGCCTGTCTGCGGTCACTCCTTCCACTAGGCCTCCACTGACCACACCACTGCTGCCCGTGTACCCCTGTAACCAATTTAAAATTGCCTACAGCCATGTGTTATTATTTTAGGCCTTCGATGCCTGTCTGCGGTGACTCCTTCCACTAGGCCTCCACTGACCACACCACTGCTGCCCGTGTACCCCTGGAACCAATTTAAAATTGCCTACAGCCATGTGTTATTATTTTAGGCCTTTGATGCCTGTCTGCGGTCACTCCTTCCACTAGGCCTCCACTGACCACACCACTGCTGCCCGTGTATCCCTGTAACCAATTTAAAATTGCCTACAGCCATGTGTTATTATTTTAGGCCTTCGATGCCTGTCTGCGGTGACTCCTTCCACTAGGCCTCCACTGACCACACCACTGCTGCCCGTGTACCCCTGGAACCAATTTAAAATTGCCTACAGCCATGTGTTATTATTTTAGGCCTTCGATGCCTGTCTGCGGTCACTCCTTCCACTAGGCCTCCACTGACCACACCACTGCTGCCCGTGTACCCCTGTAACCAATTTAAAATTGCCTACAGCCATGTGTTATTATTTTAGGCCTTCGATGCCTGTCTGCGGTGACTCCTTCCACTAGGCCTCCACTGACCACACCACTGCTGCCCGTGTACCCCTGGAACCAATTTAAAATTGCCTACAGCCATGTGTTATTATTTTAGGCCTTCGATGCCTGTCTGCGGTCACTCCTTCCACTAGGCCTCCACTGACCACACCACTGCTGCCCGTGTACCCCTGGAACCAATTTAAAATTGCCTACAGCCATGTGTTATTATTTTAGGCCTTCGATGCCTGTCTGTGGTCACTCCTTCCACTAGGCCTCCACTGACCACACCACTGCTGCCCGTGTACCCCTGGAACCAATTTAAAATTGCCTTCAGCCATGTGTTATTATTTTAGGCCTTCGATGCCTGTCTGCGGTGACTCCTTCCACTAGGCCTCCACTGACCACACCACTGCTGCCCGTGTACCCCTGGAACCAATTTAAAATTGCCTACAGCCATGTGTTATTATTTTAGGCCTTCGATGCCTGTCTGCGGTCACTCCTTCCACTAGGCCTCCACTGACCACACCACTGCTGCCCGTGTACCCCTGGAACCAATTTAAAATTGCCTACAGCCATGTGTTATTATTTTAGGCCATCGATGCCTGTCTACGGTCACTCCTTCCACTAGGCCTCCACTGACCACACCACTGCTGCCCGTGTACCCCTGGAACCAACATCAGAAAATATAAAAATAAGTATTTTGCTTATAAAAAAGAAAATACTGGAGAGATATCAAATGCAGACATTTTAACATTAAAAACAAACACATACAACAAAAATCTGGTACAGTACTAAAAATGGCCACCAGCTACAATAACTTTCTCCTGCAAGTAGTTAACTGAAAGGTTTTTTCAATTTTAAACACAGATATGGCATCCACCGAGTGTTGTCCTGTCGCGTCTTCTTTATATTATTGCCAAGAAGATGCAAAACAATGAAAATAATAAAATCATTATTTACCAAAAAAATAGAGTAAGTCAAAACCACATTGCAAATAAACATTCATTACAAATAAAGAAGCAGGGCGCGTCCGAGGGTGAGTATATACATAATAAGAATATAATCACCCTCGGACGCGCCCTGCTTCTTTCCGACAGCCTTCCTTCCTAAGAATCAGCCCTTCCGTGGTGTAGAGAGAGGGTTTGTTACACTCCAAGGTGTTCCCCAGGTTGCCTTTCCTGAGCTTCGATCTTCCGGCTCTCGTTTAGTAGTTGTTGGAAACTACGCTGCATTGGGCCTACAAATTGGGTATGGGGTGTAGAGAGATGGTGTGTTCCACTCCAAGGTGTTCCCCAGGTTGCCTTTCCTGAGCTTCGATCTTCCGGCTCTCGTTTAGTAGTTGTTGGAAACTACGCTGCATTAGGCCTACAAATTGGGTATGGGGTGTAGAGAGATGGTGTGTTCCACTGTAGAGAGATGGTGTGTTCCACTCCAAGGTGTTCCCCAGGTTTCCTCTCCATTGCTTCGATCTTCCGGCTCTCGTTTAGTAGTTGTTGGAAACTACGCTGCATTAGGCCTACAAATTGGGTATGGGGTGTAGAGAGATGGTGTGTTACACTCCAAGGTGTTCCCCAGGTTTCCTCTCCATCGCTTCGATCTTCCGGCTCTCGTTTAGTAGTTGTTGGAAACTACGCTGCATTAGGCCTACAAATTGGGTATGGGGTGTAGAGAGATGGTGTGTTACACTCCAAGGTGTTCCCCAGGTTTCCTCTCCATTGCTTCGATCTTCCGGCTCTCGTTTAGTAGTTGTTGGAAACTACGCTGCATTGGGCCTACAAATTGGGTATGGGGTGTAGAGAGATGGTGTGTTCCACTCCAAGGTGTTCTCCAGGTTGCCTTTCCTGAGCTTCGATCTTCCGGCTCTCGTTTAGTAGTTGTTGGAAACTACGCTGCATTAGGCCTACAAATTGGGTATGGGGTGTAGAGAGATGGTGTGTTACACTCCAAGGTGTTCCCCAGGTTTCCTCTCCATTGCTTCGATCTTCCGGCTCTCGTTTAGTAGTTGTTGGAAACTACGCTGCATTAGGCCTACAAATTGGGTATGGGGTGTAGAGAGATGGTGTGTTCCACTGTAGAGAGATGGTGTGTTCCACTCCAA
Organism: Ranitomeya imitator; assembly: GCF_032444005.1. Lineage (NCBI taxonomy): Eukaryota > Metazoa > Chordata > Amphibia > Anura > Dendrobatidae > Ranitomeya > Ranitomeya imitator. Next base: position 197,852,096 of record NC_091285.1, on the reverse strand, counting down.
GGTGTTCCCCAGGTTTCCTCGCCAATGCTTCGATCATCATGCTCTCGTTTAGTAGTTGTTGGAAACTACGCTGCATTAGGCCTACAAATTGGGTAAGGGGTGTAGAGAGATGGTGTGTTCCACTCCAAGGTGTTCTCCAGGTTGCCTTTCCTGAACTTCTATCTTCAGGCTCTCATTAAATTGTGGTTAAACGGAACAACTGCATTTGGCGTACTAGTTGGTTTGGGGCCTACTATCGGTGTCTGCCGCTCCTTGCTGTTCTCCTGGTTTCCTGTCCTGAAATTCCGTTTTCAGGCGCTCGTTAAGTAGTTGTTAATGTTAGACTGCATTTGGCCTACTAGTTGGGTTGGGGCCTACTATCGGTGTCTGCCACTCCTTGCTGTTCTCCTCCACTGAACAAAGCTGTGCCGCCTGTTTACTACTGTTGCCAATTTTGAACTGCATTTCGACTACTTACTGATTTGGGCCTACTCTCTGTGTCAGCCTCTCATTCCAGTTGTCCTCCACTGCAATGCCCCCTGATTAGTCCTGTGTTACCAATTTTGAACTGCATTTAGCCCACTTTATTCTTTGGGCCTATATCTGTGTTTCCTCCTCATCCTGCCCATTGCCCAGCCAGTGATAGATGAGTCTGCTGGTACATTGACCCATAACGCAACATTTCCCGTGCACGCTACACTGCAAGATTGTGACCCTGCTGAAAGTCAGGTCCCCCTTCCCGCATACCATACCACCTTACACGGGGACAAACAGGAAGGTGCAGATGAAAGTGCAGGTTCCTTCATCAGGTGGGGGGAGGAATACTAGTTGGCGACGTCACTGGCACAGGGCCTCTCATGGTACGCAAAAGTGTTGCTGCCGGTGGGAGGCGCCCCCGCCGTGCAAACACACCGCTGTACTTTGAGGGGCCCTGTGCCAGTGCCAATGCCAACGAGTGGGCCCCCCCTGCTTGCTCAGGTTCACAGCACTTGCAAAGTTGAAATACTTACCTCTCCCTGCTCCACTGCCGTGACGTGGTCCAGATTTCCTGGGCCCACTAATTACTTGAACCAGCCCTACCCACCACAACTTTAGCCAAATGACCCCCAATTTCAAATGCCTTCCAATTATTATAAGGTAAATTACGCTTGACAAGCTTCATTAAGAAGAATGGATGGTTTTGACATTAAAATGGGCACTCTAGGTGTTTTCCTGGCCCCCACTCACTGCCGACTATGCTGCCCCATTGACTTGCATTGGGTTTCGTGTTTCGGTCGATCCCGACTTTACGTCATAATCGGCCGATTTCACTCGACCCGACATTTGAGATAGTCGGGTTTCGCGAAACCCGGCTCGACTCTAAAAAGGTCAAGGTCGCTCAACTCTACTCCTAATTTATCCCCTCCCCTAGCGTTGTTGTCTGAGTGTGGGTGATTGGAGCTGACTAGCGCCAGTTAGTAGATATAGAAAAACTGACTGAACAGCAATCTAATCTGAACTGGTGCATAACCAAAAAGTCATATAGCAAATAGATTAATGGCTGCACTCAAAATTAATCTGTGCTAGAGCAAGGAAATGTGCGATACATGAAATGGGAATAGCATAATGGCTTGTGAAATATATGAAAAAACACATCTAGCACAGATTAATTTTGAGTGCAGACATTAATCTATTTGCTATATGACTTTTTTGGTTATGCACCAGTTCAGATTAGATTGCTGTTCAGTCAGTTTTTCTATATCTACTATGTACTATTTTTTCTGACTTGAACGCCCCGCCCTGTGATTTTAATTACATCCTAACACAGTTGGTTCTGAGCTTCCTATATAAGCAGGCTTTACCATGTTATTAGCCATAGGTAAGTGTTCACACTAGGCAGTCAGCTCAGGTACCCATCCTTTCTGAGATTACCTTGACGATTGGTGGATGGGCTCACAACTTTTGGCCAAATCTTGTGCTAAGAATCTCATGTGTTTTTTCATATATTTCACAAGCCATTATGCTATTCCCATTTCATGTATCGCACATTTCCTTGCTCTAGCATAGCGCCAGTTAGTGCCATCCAGCACTGTACACGAATTGACAGCGTCAATAAGCAGCGTTCACAAGTGTAATGCCGTGTGCAGTTAGTGCTCTTTCCTTTCCCTAGTTAAGGGCAGTTAGTGGAGTTCACCAGAGTGGCGCCGTGCACTAGTGGGTGACCGAACACTAGCGTTCATTCTGCGGTATTGCAGCTCTGTGATGCAACAGGGTCCATCTCTATACATACCAGGTGGCGTTAACCCGTGTGTTTACTATTATACCGGCATATAGTGTCTGCCTTTACCGAGCGGCAGGTAACATCTCTGCATGGAGGACCCCAGGCTGCGAGCACACCTTATTACTACCCTTTTATTATTTGGTGTGTTCTGTCATCCCTAACAAGGTATTTGTTGGTCCTCAGATCAGAGAGCTTATGAGAAATGATGTGTTTTGAAGGGACTCTAAATGATAAGGAATTGAGATCTTGGAAATGCTTCACGTGAATCTGTGAAAACTTCTTAGGAAAGAAAAAATATCCAGAATATGTTGAAAATGTTGAGGAACTGCTAAATGCATACCAGTGTCTTGGATGTCGCATGTCTCTGAAAATGCTCTTTTGCATTGAAATTTAGATTTCTTCCCTCAAAATCTTGAGGATGAAAGCGATGAATGAGGCGAGCGGTTTTACCAGGACATTAAAGTGATGGAACACCACTACCAGGGTTTAAGGAATGACTCCATGATGGCAGATTACTGTTGAATTTTATATAGGGACAACCCTGAAAAATCGTATCAACGACAGTCTAATGTCAAGCACTTTTAATTTCTGCTCATATTTTGGTTTCTATTTTGCATGTGAAATTATTTTGGTTCAATAAAAAATGTTATGTAAGGTGAAGCATTTTTTTGATATGTTGATTACTGATTTCTTAATGTCGTCAGTAGGGTTGAGCGACTTTTCTTTTTATAGGATCGGGTCGGGTTTCACGAAACTCGACTTTTTCAAAAGTCGGGTCGAGTGAAATCGGCCGATCCTATAGAAAAGTCGGGGTCGGGGTCGGCCGAAACTTGAAACCCAATGCAGTGCATTGGGTTTCTAATGGTTCCCAGGGTCTGAAGGAGCGGAAACTCTCCTTCAGGCCCTGGGATCCATATTTAAGTGTAAAATAAAGAATCAAAATAAAAAATATTGCTATACTTACCCTCGGACGCGCCCTGGTTCTCATCGGCAGCCTTCCTTCCTAAGAATGAGCGCCTGAAGGACCTTCGATGACGTTGCGGCTTGTGATTGGTCGCGTGAGCGGTCACATGGGCGTCACGCGATCAATCACAAGCCGCGACGTCATCTAAGGTCCGTCAGGCGCTGATTCTTAGGAAGGAAGGCTGCGGGTTAGAACCAGGGCGCGTCCGAGGATGAGTATATACCTATTAGGAATATACTCACCCTCGGACGCGCCCTCGGATGCTTCCTTCCTAATTAGCGCCTGAAGGACCTTAGATGACGTCGCAGCTTGTGATTGGTCGCGTGACGCCCATGTGACCGCTCACGCGACCAATCACAAGCCGCGACGTCATCAAAGGCCCTTCAGGCGCTGATTCTTAGGAAGGAAGGCTGCCGATGAGAACCAGGGCACGTCCGAGGGTGAGTATAGCAATATTTTTTATTTTGATTCTTTATTTTACACTTAAATATGAATTCCGATACCGATTCCCGATATCTTAAACATATCGGGAATCGGTATCGGACTTCCGATCCCAGATCAGAAGATCGCCGACCTCATGGCCGACCCCACACAGGGGTCGGGTCGGGTTTCATGAAACCCGACTTTGCCAAAAGTCGGCGACTTCTGAATCTGGCCGACCCGTTTCGCTCAACCCTAGTCGTCAGTATATTTCCCATACCTTATAATAATGTTGCTGCTCCATGGAAACTACACATGCTACAGAAAAACTATATACATTTTTTAAATCAGGACAAAAAAAAATGATTCAGAAAAGTATAAAGTCACTCGCGATGATAAGAAAAAATATATTTTTGTAGACCTGTGCTATCTATTTATGTAATAAATATACATATATATACAGTTGTGCTCAAAAGTTTACATACCCCGGCAGAGAATATGAATGAGACATCCTGATAGGGAATTTAGATTGTGAGCCCCATTGGGGACAGCGATGATAATGTCTGTAAAGTGCTGTGGAATATGTTAGTGCTATATAAAAATAAAGATTATTATTATTATAACACCAAAACTTTTTTTCCACTCATGGTTAGTGGTTGCGTGAAGCCATTTATTATCAAACTACTGTGTTTTCTCCTTTTAAATCATGACAACCCAAAACATCCAAATGACCATGATAAAAATATCACATACCCTGGTGATTTTGGCCTGATAACATGCACAGAAGTTGACACAAATGGGTTTGAATGGCTACTAAAGGTACCTTCACACTGAGCAACTTTCCAACGAGAACGACAGCGATCCATGATGTTGCAGCGTCCTGGATAGCGATCTCATTGTGTTTGACAAGCAGCAGCGATCAGGATCCTGCTGTGACATCGCTGGTCGTAGCTAGAAGTCCAGAACTTTATTTGGTCGTCAGGTCGGCGTGATTCGTCATGTTTGACAGCAAAAGCAACGATGCCTGCAATGTTTTTCATGGAGCTAACAACCAGCGAGAACGATAAGTACGTCACTGGATCGCTCCTGCATCGTTCTGCTGTTGCTGGTGTTTGACGTCTCCTAGCGACCTAAACAGCGACGCTGCAGCGATCGGCTCGTTGTCTATATCGCTGCAGCGTTGCTTAATGTGACGATACCTTAATGCCAATATCCTCACATTAACAAATGGAAAATCAGGTGCTCTGTAAAAACAAAACCACAGTCAGGTAGACCAACAAAAATGTTGTCCACAACTGCCAGGAAAATTGTTCGGGATGCAAAGAAAAACCCACAAATAACATCAGCTGAAATAAATGACTGTCTGAAAACTAGCAGTGTGGCTGTTTCAAGATGCACAATAAGGAGGCACTTGAAGGAAAATGGGCTGCATGGTCGAGTCGCAAATGCCACAAAATATCTCGCCTACAATACACAAAACAGCACAGAGACAAGCCTTGAAACATCTGTAAGGCCGGTTTCACACGTCCAGATAATTCCGGTACCTGAGAAAACAGTACCGGAGTTATCCATGTCTGAGTGTCTGTGTGCACGTACCACCCGCAGGAGAGACAGCGCTACAGTAAGCGCTGTCCCCACTGTGTATGGTGCTGAAGGCGGCATTCATCTCTTGTCCCCTGCAGGAGAGAAGAGATGTAAAATCAAGGTTTTTTTTGTTTGTGTTAAAAATAAAAACTTTATTTTTAACACAAACAAAAAAAACACTTGGTTTTTCATCTCTTCTCTCCTGCAGGGGACAAGAGATGAATGCCACCTTCAGCACCACACGCAGTGGGGACAGCGATTACTGTAGCGCTGTCTCTCCTGCGGGCGGTACGTGCACACGGAGGAGAGTGCACACTGTTCTCCGTGTGCACGTGTGCGGCGGGACGTATTGCGGTACATGCTGCTGGAGAAAAGCGGACATGTCTCCGTGTTTTGCACAAGGACACACGGTCCGTGAAAACACGGAGACATGTGCATAGACCCATTCATTTGAATGGGTCTACGTGTGTCAGTGTCTCCGGTACGTGAGAAAACTGTCAGTACACGTACCGGAGACACTGACATGTGAAAGAGGCCTAACAAGGTAATTTGGAGTGATGAGACCAAAATTGAACTTTTTGGCCAAAACCATAAACGTTACATTTGGAGAGAGGTAAACAAGGCCTATGATGAAAGGAACACTATTCCTACTGTATAGCATGGAGGTGGATCGCTGATGTTTTGGGGATGTTTGAGCTACAAATGCACAGGAAACTTAGTCAAAGTTGAAGGAAAGATGAATGCAGCACGTTATCAGCATATACTGGAGGCAAATTTGCACACATCAGCCTGGAAGCTGCGCATGGGACGTACTTGGACGTTCCAATATGACAACAATCCAAAACACAAGGCTAAGTCGACCTGTCATTGGCTACAGCAGAACAAAGTGAAGTTTCTGGAGTGGCCATCTCAGTCTGCTGACCTCAATATCATTGAGCCACTCTGTGGAGATCTCAAGCGCGCAGTTCATGCTAGACAGCCCAGGCATTTACCGGAACTGGAGGCTTTTTGCCCAGAAGAGTGGGCAGTTTTATCATCTGAGAAAATAAAGAACCTCATCCACAATTACCACAAAAGACTTTAAGCTGTCATTGATGTTAGAGGGGGCAATACACGGAATTAAGAAATGGGGTATGTGAACTTTTGGTGAGGGGCATTTGGATGTTTTGGGTTGTCATTATGATTTAAAAAGAGAAAACGCAGTAGTTTGATAATAAATGGCTTCACTCAACCACTAACCATGAGTGGAGAAAAAGTCTTGTTGTTATCATTCATATTATGTGAAAAAAGGCCAAGAAAGCAAAAATTCTGCCAGGGTATGTAAACTTTTGAGCACAACTGTATATGGGGTCTGTCTGATTTCCCTTTCTTGTCCTGTTTGTAGGTCTTTTTTCCAGGTGTGGTGTGGCGCTGCCACTGCCACACCACGACTAATATGGGTGAGGTCCAGTCCTGCATATCGTTGTAGATTTACATTTATCTAAGGGCCCGTTTTGGGATTTTCTATATGTTACCCTGTATAGGAGAACTTGTTTAGTAAACCTGTGACCTCAAGTCGTAGACTCTAGGTGTGGTATTTGGTGCCTGTTACCTATGTCCGCTATTCACATTATTACCCTACTATGACTGAGAGTTTTTTGTATGTTATCTTAGTATTTTATTGCTATGTTTACTAATAAATGATGGATTTTATATACCTTTAATGGCAGTTTGGTGACTCCTTTTCAGATTATATATGCATTGCCTGGGAGTCTTTTCTGTCCGCCTTAGGACCTGTATATGGCTCTGTTCGTATTATTTATATACTTTTTTCCCCATTGTAGAAAACTGACATTAAAAAGGAAACCAGATGGATCTCATATAAATTATTGGGCTTTTCTGCTTCCCTTTGAAACAGGAATGCACATGATGCTAATTTTGCTTTACCTGTTGTAGGAAAGCCATGTGGGCTAGGGATATAGCCTAGCTCTACAGGTTTTTTATTAGATTACCTGGCTAGCCCCCCATATATAACCTGGCTAGCTGTATTATTAGTCAGTCAGCTCAAGGAAGGCTAGAATCTCTCTCTGGAAAGAGTCTGCACAGGCCGTGTGCACTAAACTGGAAGTATCATTGGTTGTTATGGACAATAGCTGTTTTATTTGACCAAACTGGAGTTAGCTCAGCCGTGTATGAGTATCCATGAACTGTTCTGTTTAGTCAATGCCTGGAGAGGGAATCCCTACAATTGGGGGATGTAATGCAGGTATGACATCCCAAAGAGCACAGAGACGCCAAGCAGCCACACAGCCAGCAGGGCGCGGGAGCGCCGCTTATCAGCCTCAGCCACAATGTCACGAGCAGCCTCTGGATCCTACACACCAAGGGTCCCTCTTTATATCCTTCACTCTCACACCTGAAACCAAGTAATCCCATGACTAAGACCCAGGAGGGTCAAAACGTTGGGTTTTGAATTAAGACTATACTTCTGCACTGCTTGTGGCTTGAAATATTTTTTTTTCTGATATTAACTTTGGAATAAATCGTGTGAATACACTTGCAAATTATCAAAGAGAGTGCGCGGTGAATCTCTACTACTACTTGTGGGACTATCATAGTCCGTTCCACCTGCACCTCATACTCTAGACCAAAGTGCACACCATCTTCTCCTCATCGCAAAGAGCACCGGCAGTTACAGTGTAAAAATGTAACCTTTGGAAAAGGCAACTACATCTTGGAGAAAAAAGTCTGAATGCATGGAGGAGCTTGATAAGCAAATAGTCCAACAGCAGATCCAACAGAAGACTAAAAAAAATCTGATCCAGTAGTTTCAACAGCAGCAGCAGGAGTTGCGGCAGCAGATACAACAGTAGCTGCAGCGGGTTCATCAACAGCAGATGGCTTTCCTGGCAGAAACTGGCCAACCCAGGGAGATGGCACCACCCAACAGCCAACATAAACGTAGCCGGGCGAGGCGAATGGTACAGAAGATGACTTTGGAGGATGACATTAAGCCTTTCCTGACTGTATTTGAGAGGGAGCAATGTGCAGAGGTCTTAGCTCCAAACCTTTCTGGGGAACTGCAAAAAACATACAAGACCTTGCCCTGCAGGATGCCAAGGAGTATGACAAGCTGAAAGACTAGATTATGGCACATTTGGGGGTCACTCTGGAAATCTAAGCACAACGAGTGCAGCTCTGGCACTACCAAATGGAAAAAGCTCCCCATTCTCAGATGTTTCCCTTATGCCTCATACAAAAATTGCTGCAGCCAAAGACCTGCCATCCAGCATAGATGGTGGAAAGAGTTGTAGTGGACCGATTTATCCACTCACTACCAACAGCTGTGCAAAACTGGGTTACCAAAGAACATCCTCAGAATGTAGATAACCTTATGAGTCCCATCGAGAACTCCATGACCCATCAAGGGAGCCAGAGATCACATTTATGGGAGAGTCAAAAGAAGGAGCCCAAAGCTACTTCTGAGGGGTGCAAAGACCCAGGAAGGGTCGGAGCCAGGTTCAAGGGGGACATGTAACAGACAAGAATGAATAAGAGAAACAGTAAGAGTTTTTGCAGAGTTGAAAGTAATAAAAGGGCGAATTCTAGAATTGTTTTTGAGATGCAGATAAGAAGAGTGAGCCAGTGATCGGATGTGGGGGGTGAATGAAAGCTGGAAATCAAGTATTACCCCAAGGCAGCGGGCATGTTGCTTGGGAGTAATGGTGGAACCACACACGGAGATTGCAATGTCAGGCAAAGGTAGGTTAGTAGATGGAGAAAACACGAGGAGTTCAGTTTTTGACAGGTTCAGTTTCAGATAGAGGGAGGACATGATGTTAGAGACAGCGGTAAGACAATCACTGGTGTTTTCTAAAAAGGCAGGCATGATATCAGGAGAAGAAGTGTATAATTGGGTGTCGTCAGCATAGAGATGGTACTGGAAACCAAGTCTACTGATTGTTTGTCCAAGAGGGGTGGCATACAAAGAGAAGAGGAGGGGGGCTAGGACTGATCCTGGAGGAACCCCAACAGTAAGGGGAAGGTGAGAGGAGGAGGAACCAGCAAAGATACAGTGAAATAGCAGTCAGAGAGATAGGAGAAGAACCAGGCGAGAACGGTGTCCTTGAGGCCGATGGAGTGTAGCATAGTGAGGAGGAGCTGATGATCCACAGTATCAAATGCTGCAGAGAGATCCAAGAGAATTAGCATGGAGTACTGACCATTAGATTTAGCTGTTAGTAGATCATTAGAGACTTTAGTGAAGGCAGTTTCAGTAGAGTGTAAAGAGCGGAAACCAGATTGAAGAGGGTCGAGAAGAGAGTTATCTGAGAGATAGCGGATAAGACGTGAGTGGACCAGGCTTTCAAGGAGTTTGGACATGAAGGGAAGATTAGAGACAGGTCTATAGTTAGCGGCACAGTTTTGGTCGAGGGATGGTTTTTTAAATAATGGATGTATCATGGCATGCTTAAATGAGGAGGGAAAGATATCGTAAGAGAGAGGTTGAATATTTTTGTTAGGTGAGAGGTGACAGCAGGGGAAAGGGACTGGAGGAGAAATGACGGAATGGGGTCACTGGTGCAAGTGGTCGAGAAGATGCAAGGAGCCTGATTACTTCTTCTTCTGTAACTGGTTCAAAGTCAGAGAGTGAGCTAGATGCAGTGGGGAAGGGAGGACAGTGCATGGTATGAGGGGATTGGGAGATAATTTCCTGTCAGATATGGTCATTTTTTTCTTTGAAATAGTTTGCCAGATCGTCAGCGCAGATATCCGTGGTTGGGGCCTGCACTCTTGGGTTGAGTAGGGAATGAAAAGTAATAAACACCTACAAATAATGGCAAAACCCACAAAAAAGATATCATAAAAGGTATAACTTTATTGAAAGAAAAGAATATAAAAACAGAAAATATAGTACTAAAATACAAAAATACAATACAGGTGAGGGTCACATGAACAGGAGAAAGAAAAGGTGGAAAACGCCTGGAAAAAGTCTATATATGTGTCATCCACAACTGACCTGCTATACACACAAGCAAAAGGCTACAAACAAGTGGAACAAAGTAAGACCTTATGTCTAGTAGGCCATATGCATGGAGAGATAAAACCAAAGCATATAAATAGATAAAAGTAAAGGCCGACAGGGGTCCTGTGAAACTAGTAAAGTAGCAAGTAAAACAATATTACATTATGTACATATTTACCAGGTCAGGTGCAGGATAACCAGGCGTCCACCACACCCGACGAGCGTTTCGCATTGAAATGCTTCGTCCAGGGGTGGATAGACGCTGGTTTGATCCCTTTTTATATTGCAATAGGCCATTAGAAACGGAAACCCGGAAGTAGACCCGGGCGCATGCGCAAATGAAACAAAGGGTTCAACATTATATCGCTCTAAATTTTTAATAATCACTGCGCAGTATGTATGTGGGTCATTCGCCGGATTGTAGAGATCGCCGCCGCCGCATGATATTCATTGGAGCGGCGGTAAGGTAAGACGCCGTATCGGTGTTTATTGCGGTTGTCATGGATACAGGAACCCGCGATAGAAAACGTGAACACCGCTGCAGAGGCCAGGTAACACATGACCCAGCCATATGATCGAATCACGTGATGAGGGTGAGATGACGTCTAGGATACCAAGATAATAAAACCGCAGACCGAAAAAAGTGCCGCCAAAGTGAAGAAAGGGACGGGACCAAAGAAGAAAGGAGAGAAGAAATGCATATAGTTCGTTATCATACCATAAACACAGATGACGTAGATAATTTATAAATATGCAATAAATATAAGTGTGACAATATATAAATAAAATTAATGACAAAGATGATTATAAATATGCAATAAATATAAGTGCTTACATTATAAATACATAGAAATAACGAGGATAATAAATATATACAAATGATTACCTAGAAAGTGCATATGTAAATGTGTCAACAAAAACATCAAATAATAAACATAATAAATATATACTGACCATAACAGTAGTGGCCACTACATCAAAGCAATGGACAATAAGTGCTACAATACAATACATATATATAAATATATATAAAAAGTGAAAAATGTATATATATATAATTGGTGAATATGAAACATAAACATGTATAAAAATACAAAATTATGCAGATGAAAATTTGGTCGAGTGGGAGAACCAGATCTCAAACACTAAAACTAAAAAATTCCTAAGGGATTTGGAGGACAAAAAATCTAACCGTATGTTCAGATGGAACAACCAAAGGACCGGGAAAAATGACACATCGGTCAAAAATTCTACGGATACGTCACTAACAGGAATGTCAACAACATCATCTACCAGTACTAGGAGATACCCTGTCAGACATAACAGGCGGAGATATGAATATAACCGTGGACCGCAAGAAAGGAAGCAAAGTAGAAAAATCCACAATGAGGGAATAAATATATCTGGCACCTCTTCAAAGGTAATTAATTTATCTAAAACACCACTATCTCCTGATCATATTTCAGTACTGAGTCTCAGCCTGTCTTTCTCTCCTGCATCAAGGTTTGACAATTTTTCGGTGATAAAGGATCTACAATTGTTCACTAGGAAGCTAACTTTTAAGAAAATGTTTCACAAAAAAGGAGAATGTATCAATGACAGCAACAATCTCTGATACACAAGTCCTTGAAATGCTAGAAGGCCTGGCAAGGGAATCAGACTCTGGTAATGGTAATGGTGAGTATCCTTCATACCTTCTCCCCAAATCTACTAAGTTTCCACAGGTTTCTACATATCCAGAGATTGATTTATTTATTCGACTGGTCATGAGGGATCTTGAGGATATCCAGGAATCTATTAAAAGGGATAATCTTACACAAGGTGAAAGGATTGCTCTCAAGGAACTAGAGGATATGAAGAATGTGGTTATCAAACCCTCTGATAAAGGGGGCAATGTAGTCATCTGGCCTGTTGAATCATACGAAAAAGAAATGTACAGACAAATTAACAACACTGTGTGCTATCGTCGATTGACTTTTAACCCCATGTCTAAATTTAGGTCTGAGTTGAAAGAACTGTTGTCTAAAGCTGTGGAAGATGGCATACTTACCAACAAACAGATAGAAGGCCTCTTGATCAACGGACCCAATGTGGCAGTGATCTACTTACTACTAGAGTTGAGCGACCTTGACCTTTTTAGAGTCGAGCCGGGTTTCGCGAAACCAGACTATCTCAAAAGTCGGGTCGAGTGAAATCGGCCGATTATGACGTAAAGTCGGGATCGACCGAAACACGAAACCCAATGCAAGTCAATGGGGCAGCATAGTCGGCAGTGAGTGGGGGCCAGGAAAACACCTAGAGTGCCCATTTTAATGTCAAAACCATCCATTCTTCTTAATGAAGCTTGTCAAGCGTAATTTACCTTATAATAATTGGAAGGCATTTGAAATTGGGGGTCATTTGGCTAAAGTTGTGGTGGGTAGGGCTGGTTCAAGTAATTAGTGGGCCCAGGAAATCTGGACCACGTCACGGCAGTGGAGCAGGGAGAGGTAAGTATTTCAACTTTGCAAGTGCTGTGAACCTGAGCAAGCAGGGGGGGCCCACTCGTTGGCATTGGCACTGGCACAGGGCCCCTCAAAGTACAGCGGTGTGTTTGCACGGCGGGGGCGCCTCCCACCGGCAGCAACACTTTTGCGTACTATGAGAGGCCCTGTGCCAGTGACGTTGCCAACTAGTATTCCTCCCCCCACCTGATGAAGGAACCTGCACTTTCATCTGCACCTTCCTCTTTGTCCCCGTGTAAGGTGGTATGGTATGCGGGAAGAGCAACCTGACTTTCAGCAGGGTCGCAATGTTGTTGTGTAGCGTGCACGGGGAATGTTGCGTTATGGGTCAATGTACCAGCAGACTCATCTATCACTGGCTGGGCAATGGGCAGAATGAGGAGGAAACACAGATATAGGCCCAAAGAATAACGTTGGCTAAATGCAGTTCAAAATTGGTAACACAGGAATAACCAGGGGGCATTGCAGTGGAGGACAACTGGAATGAGAAGCAGACACCGATAGTAGGCCCCAACCCAACTAGTAGGCCAAATGCAGTCTAACATTAACAACTACTTAACGAGCGCCTGAAAACGGAATTTCAGGACAGGAAACCAGGAGAACAGCAAGGAGCGGCAGACACTGTTAGTAGTCCCCAAACCAACTAGTACGCCAAATGCAGTTGTTCCATTTAACCACAATTTAACGAGAGCCTGAAGATAGAAGCTCAGGAAAGGCAACCTGGAGAACACCTTGGAGTGTAACACACCATCTCTCTCCACCCGATTCCCAATTTGTAGGCCTAATGCAGTGTAGTTTTCTACAACTACTAAACGAGAGTCGGAAGACCGAAGCAATGGCAAGGAAACCTGGGGAACACCTTGGAGTGTAACACACCATCTCTCTCCACCCGATACCCAATTTGTAGGCCTAATGCAGTGTAGTTTTCTACAACTACTAAACGAGAGTCGGAAGACCGAAGCAATGGCAAGGAAACCTGGGGAACACCTTGGAGTGTAACACACCATCTCTCTCCACCCGATACCCATTTTGTAGGCCTAATGCAGTGTAGTTTTCTACAACTACTAAACGAGAGTCGGAAGACCAAAGCAATGGCAAGGAAACCTGGGGAACACCTTGGAGTGTAACACACCATCTCTCTCCATCCGATACCCATTTTGTAGGCCTAATGCAGTGTAGTTTTCTACAACTACTAAACGAGAGTCGGAAGACCGAAGCAATGGCAAGGAAACCTGGGGAACACCTTGGAGTGTAACACACCATCTCTCTCCACCCCATACCCAATTTGTAGGCCTAATGCAGCCTACTTTCCGACAACTACTAAACGAGAGCATGAAGATCGAAGCTCAGGAAAGGCAACCTGGGGAACACCTTGGAGTGTAACACCCCCTCTCTCTACACCACGGAAGGGCTGATTCTTAGGAAGGAAGGCTGTCGGAAAGAAGCAGGGCGCGTGATTATATTCTTATTAGGTATATACTCACCCTCGGACGCGCCCTGCTTCTTTATTTGTAATGAATGTTTATTTGCAATGTGGTTTTGACTTACTCTATTTTTTTGGTAAATAATGATTTTATTATTTTCATTGTTTTGCATCTTCTTGGCAATAATATAAAGAAGACGCGACAGGACAACACTCGGTGGATGCCATATCTGTGTTTTAAATTGAAAAAAACTTTCAGTTAACTACTTGCAGGAGAAAGTTATTGTAGCTGGTGGCCATTTTTAGCACTGTACCAGATTTTTGTTGTATGTGTTTGTTTTTAATGTTAAAATGTCTGCATTTGATATCTCTCCAGTATTTTCTTTTTTATAAGCAAAATACTTATTTTTATATTTTCTGATGTTGGTTCAAGGGGTACACGGGCAGCAGTAGACAGGTCAGTGGAGGCCTAGTGGAAGGAGGGACCGCAGACAGGCTTCGAAGCCCTAACATAATAAATTGGGCTGGCTGTAGGCAATTTAAAATTGCTTCCAGGGGAACCCGGGCAGCAGTAGACAGGTCAGTGGAGGCCTAGTGGAAGGAGGGACCGCAGACAGGCTTCGAAGCCCTAACATAATAAATTGGGCTGGCTGTAGGTAATTTAAAATTGGTTTCAGGGGAACACGGGCGGCAGTAGACAGGTCAGTGGAGGCCTAGTGGAAGGAGGGACCGCAGACAGGCTTCGAAGCCCTAACATAATAAATTGGGCTGGCTGTAGGCAATTTAAAATTGGTTCCAGGGGAACACGGGCGGCAGTAGACAGGTCAGTGGAGGCCTAGTGGAAGGAGGGACCGCAGACAGGCTTCGAAGCCCTAACATAATAAATTGGGCTGGCTGTAGGCAATTTAAAATTGGTTCCAGGGGAACACGGGCGGCAGTAGACAGGTCAGTGGAGGCCTAGTGGAAGGAGGGACCGCAGACAGGCTTCGAAGCCCTAACATAATAAATTGGGCTGGCTGTAGGCAATTTAAAATTGGTTCCAGGGGAACACGGGCGGCAGTAGACAGGTCAGTGGAGGCCTAGTGGAAGGAGGGACCGCAGACAGGCTACGAAGCCCTAACATAATAAATTGGGCTGGCTGTAGGCAATTTAAAATTGGTTCCAGGGGAACACGGGCGGCAGTAGACAGGTCAGTGGAGGCCTAGTGGAAGGAGGGACCGCAGACAGGCTTCAAAGCCCTAACATAATAAATTGGGCTGGCTGTAGGCAATTTAAAATTGGTTCCAGGGGAACAAGGGCGGCAGTAGACAGGTCAGTGGAGGCCTAGTGGAAGGAGGGACCGCAGACAGGCTTCGAAGCCCTAACATAATAAATTGGGCTGGCTGTAGGCAATTTAAAATTGGTTCCAGGGGAACACGGACAGCAGTAGACAGGTCAGTGGAGGCCTAGTGGAAGGAGGGACCGCAGACAGGCTTCGAAGCCCTAACATAATAAATTGGGCTGGCTGTAGGCAATTTAAAATTGGTTCCAGGGGAACCCGGGCAGCAGTAGACAGGTCAGTGGAGGCCTAGTGGAAGGAGGGACCGCAGACAGGCTTCGAAGCCCTAACATAATAAATTGGGCTGGCTGTAGGCAATTTAAAATTGGTTCCAGGGGAACACGGGCGGCAGTAGCCAGGTCAGTGTAGTAGTAGTGGAAAGAACGGGCCGCAGACAGGCTTCGAAGGCCTAACATAACAAAAATTGGGCTGTAGGCAATTTAAAATTGGTTCCAGGGGAACACGGGCGGCAGTAGACAGGTCAGTGGAGGCCTAGTGGAAGGAGGGACCGCAGACAGGCTTCGAAGCCCTAACATAATAAATTGGGCTGGCTGTAGGCAATTTAAAATTGGTTCCAGGGGAACACGGGCGGCAGTAGACAGGTCAGTGGAGGCCTAGTGGAAGGAGGGACCGCAGACAGGCTTCGAAGCCCTAACATAATAAATTGGGCTGGCTGTAGGCAATTTAAAATTGGTTCCAGGGGAACACGGGCGGCAGTAGACAGGTCAGTGGAGGCCTAGTGGAAGGAGGGACCGCAGACAGGCTTCGAAGCCCTAACATAATAAATTGGGCTGGCTGTAGGCAATTTAAAATTGGTTCCAGGGGAACACGGGCAGCAGTAGACAGGTCAGTGGAGGCCTAGTGGAAGGAGTGACCGCAGACAGGCTTCGAAGGCCTAACATAAGAAAAATGTCAATACAATGGTATTGACAGTGCCAGGCATTGAAGGATGTCAGCGCATAGACTAAACATTGGCGGAGCTGTGAGAGAAAATTTTGCAAGTGGTAGAGCACTGTTTGACATGGGGGGGGACTGTCTTGTGGCCGGTGGTACAGGCCCAGGGCCCCTCATATTACAACGGTGTGTCTGACGTTGGGTGCGCACCACCACCGCCAGACACTTTATTGTACTATGAGGGACCTAGTGGCAGTGCCGTCGACCAAAAGCGGGCACACCCACCTCTTCAGACAAACTGCACTCTCACGGGTGCTGGCGCCAAGTGGCGATACCACGGCCCTGTGTGGGGACTTTGGCCATTTAGGGAGGTGTTAACATGTCGGATGCTGGACAATCAGGTGCTGCAAATTACGAGATTGGAAAAGTCGTTCAGAATAGTCCACAGGCAAGACCTTTACATAGGAAAGCTAGGTGTCAGCCGGGCAAGGTGGGGCAAAAGATTTCGAAATCCAGTTGTGGTTCATTTTAATGAAGGTTAGATCATCTACATTTTGGGTAGCCAGACGAGTCCTTTTTTCTGTTAGTATTGAACCTGCAGCACTGAATACTCTTTCTGATAGGACACTAGCTGCCGGGCAAGCAAGCTCCTGCAATGCATATTCTGCCAATTCTGGCCAGGTGTCTAATTTTGATGCCCAGTAATCAAATGGGAATGACGGTTGAGGGAGAACGTCGATAAGGGATGAAAAATAGTTAGTAACCATACTGGACAAATGTTGTCTCCTGTCACTTTGAATTGATGCTGCAGTACCTGTCCTGTCTTCGGTCATAGCAAAATCACTCCACAACCTGGTCAGAAAACCCCTCTGGCCAACGCCACTTCTGATTTCTGCCCCTCTAACACCTCTGGTCTGCTGGCCCCTGCAGCTCATGTTAGAACGATCACGGGCGCTGTGTGCAGGGAATGCCAGAAGCAAACGGTCAATAAGAGTTGATTGTTTGGTTGCTAATATTAGTTCCAAGTTCTCATGTGGCATTATATTTTGCAATTTGCCTTTATAGCGAGGATCAAGGAGGCAGGCCAACCAGTAATCGTCATCATTCATCATTTTTGTTATGCGTGTGTCCCTTTTGAGGATACGTAAGGCATAATCCGCCATGTGGCCCAAAGTTCCAGTTCTCAAATCTGTGGTTGTGCTTGGTTGAGGGGCAGTTTCAGGCAAATCCACGTCACTTGTGTCCCTCCAAAAACCAGAACCCGGCCTTGCCGCGCCAACAATTTCCACTGGCCCCGGAAAAGCTTCCTCATGAAAAATATAATCATCCCCATCATCCTCCTCGTCCTCCTCCTCCTGTTCGCCCGCTATCTCGTCCTGTACACTGCCCTGGCCAGACAATGGCTGACTGTCATCAAGGCTTTCCTCTTCCTCAGCTGCAGACGCCTGATCCTTTATGTGCGTCAAACTTTGCATCAGCAGACGCATTAGGGGGATGCTCATGCTTATTATGGCGTTGTCTGCACTAACCAGCCGTGTGCATTCCTCAAAACACTGAAGGACTTGACACATGTCTTGAATCTTCGACCACTGCACACCTGACAACTCCATGTCTGCCATCCTACTGCCTGCCCGTGTATGTGTATCCTCCCACAAAAACATAACAGCCCGCCTCTGTTCACACAGTCTCTGAAGCATGTGCAGTGTTGAGTTCCACCTTGTTGCAACGTCTATGATTAGGCGATGCTGGGGAAGGTTCAAAGAACGCTGATAGGTCTGCATACGGCTGGAGTGTACGGGCGAACGGCGGATATGTGAGCAAAGTCCACGCACTTTGAGGAGCAGGTCGGATAACCCCGGATAACTTTTCAGGAAGCACTGCACCACCAGGTTTAAGGTGTGAACCAGGCAAGGAATGTGTTTCAGTTGGGAAAGGGAGATGGCAGCCATGAAATTCCTTCCGTTATCACTCACTACCTTGCCTGCCTCAAGATCTACAGTGCCCAGCCACGACTGCGTTTCTTTCTGCAAGAACTCGGACAGAACTTCAGCGGTGTGTCTGTTGTCGCCCAAACACTTCATAGCCAATACAGCCTGCTGACGTTTGCCAGTAGCTGCCCCATAATGGGAGACCTGGTGTGCAACAGTGGCAGCTGCGGATGGAGTGGTTGTGCGACTGCGGTCTGTGGACGAGGTCTCGCTTCTGCAGGAGGACGAGGAGGAGGGGGTGCGAACGGCTACAGCCAACTGTTTCCTAGACCGTGGGCTAGGCAGAACTGTCCCAAACTTGCTGTCCCCTGTGGACCCTGCATCCACCACATTTACCCAGTGTGCCGTGATGGACACGTAACGTCCCTGGCCATGCCTACTGGTCCATGCATCTGTTGTCAGGTGCACCTTAGTGCTCACACATTGCCTGAGTGCATGGATGATGCGCTCTTTAACATGCTGGTGGAGGGCTGGGATGGCTTTTCTGGAAAAAAAAGTGTCGACTGGGTAGCTCGTAGCGTGGTACAGCGTAGTCCATCAGGGCTTTGAAAGCTTCGCTTTCAACTAACCGGTAGGGCATCATCTCTAACGAGATTAGTCTAGCTATGTGGGCGTTCAAACCCTGTGTACGCGGATGCGAGGCTAAGTACTTCCTTTTTCTAACCATAGTCTCATGTAGGGTGAGCTGGACTGGAGAGCTGGAGATTGTGGAACTATCGGGGGTGCCGGTGGACATGGCAGACTGAGAGACGGTGGGAGATGGTATTGTTGCCGCCGGTGCCCTTGATGCAGTGTTTCCTACTGCGAAACAGGTGATTCCCTGACGCTGACTGCTTTGGCCTGGCAAAGAAACCTGCACAGATACTGCAGGTGGTGCAGAAAATGGTGGCCCTACACTGCCGGAAGGGATGTTGCGTTGATGACTAGCTTCATTGGCCGAGGGTGCTACAACCTTAAGGGACGTTTGGTAGTTAGTCCAAGCTTGCAAATGCATGGTGGTTAAATGTCTATGCATGCAACTTGTATTGAGACTTTTCAGATTCTGCCCTCTGCTTAAGGTAGTTGAACATTTTTGACAGATGACTTTGCGCTGATCAATTGGATGTTGTTTAAAAAAATGCCAGACTGCACTCTTTCTAGCATCGGATACCTTTTCAGGCATTGCAGACTGAGCTTTAACCGGATGGCCACGCTGTCCTCCAACAGGTTTTGACTTTGCCACACGTTTTGGGCAAGATACGGGCCCGGCAGATGGAACCTGTTGCGATGTTGATGCCTGCTGCGGCCCCTCCTCCTCCGCTTCAGAACTGCTGCCGCCTGCACCCTGTTCCCCCAATGGCTGCCAATCGGGGTCAAGAACTGGGTCATCTATTACCTCTTCTTGTAGCTCGTGTGCAACTTCGTCTGTGTCACCGTGTCGGTCGGTGGTATAGCGTTCGTGATGGGGCAACATAGTCTCATCAGGGTCTGATTCTTGATCAGCACCCTGCGAGGGCAATGTTGTGGTCTGAGTCAAAGGACCAGCATAGTAGTCTGGCTGTGGCTGTGCATCAGTGCACTCCATGTCAGATTCAACTTGTAATGGGCATGGACTGTTAACTGCTTCACTTTCTAAGCCAGGGACGGTATGTGTAAAGAGCTCCATGGAGTAACCCGTTGTGTCGCCTGCTGCATTCTTCTCTGTTGTTGTTTTTGCTGAAGAGGACAAGGAAGCGACTTGTCCCTGACCGTGAACATCCACTAACGACGCGCTGCTTTTACTTTTACCAGTTTCACGAGAGGAGGCAAAAGAGCTAGAGGCTGAGTCAGCAAGATAAGCCAAAACTTGCTCTTGCTGCTCCGGCTTTAAAAGCGGTTTTCCTACTCCCAGAAAAGGGAGCGTTCGAGGCCTTGTGTAGCCAGATGACGAACCTGGCTCCACAGCTCCAGACTTAGGTGCAATATTTTTTTTCCCACGACCACCTGATGCTCCACCACTACCACTACCCTCATTACCAGCTGACAATGAACGCCCCCGGCCACGACCTCTTCCACCAGACTTCCTCATTTTTTTAAAAACGTTACCAAACTAACGTTATTTGTTGCTGTCACACAACTTACACGGTGAGCTATAACTTCAGTATGATTTAGCTACCCCTTTACAGGTGGGTGAGACCACAACGAAAATCAGGCACAATGTTACACACTCTGTTGTTGGTGGCAACAAATGAGAGAGATGCCACACACGCAGGACTGTCACTGAAGCGCAAATGTAAATATTAATCTCCCACTGATTTGTTTGTTTTTTTTTTAACAGGGAGACTTTAGAAAAAAAAAATAATTAAAAAAAATGATTTTTTAAGGAAGAATTTATAAACCAAATAAAATGAAATGATTGTTTCAGGGAGAATTTAGAAAACAAATAAAAAAAAAATAGGCTTTCTATGGCCCACTGAGTGAGAGAGGACGCACACAGGAGTCAGGAGTGGCACACAAGCCCAGAGGCCAATATTTATCTCCCACTGATTGATTTAGTGATTTTTTCAGGTAGATTTTGGAACCCAAATCAAGCAAAAAAATAAATAGGCTTTCTATGGCCCACAATTGGAGAGAGAGAGAGAGAGATGGCACACCCAGGAGTCAAGACTGGCACACAAGCAGAAAGGGCAATATTAATCTCCCACTGATTTGATTTTTTTTTTTTTTTCAGGGAGACTTTAGGAAAAAAAAATACAAAAAAAATGATTTTTTCAGGAATAATTTAGAAACCAAATAAAATAAAATGATTTTTTCAGGGAGAATTTAGAAAACAAATAAAACAAAAAATAGGCTTTCTAGGGCCCACTGAGTGAGAGATGACGCACACAGGAGTCAGGAGTGGCACACAAGCCCAGAGGCCAATATTTATCTCCCACTGATTGATTTATTGATTTTTTCAGGTAGAATTTAGAACCCAAATCAACCCAAAAAATAAATAGGCTTTCTATGGCCCACTATTTGTGAGAGAGATGGCACGCTCAGGACTGGCACACAAGCCCAGAGGCCAATATTAATCTCCCACTTTTTTTTTTTTTTTCCAGGGAAAATTTATAAACCCAATAAAAAAAATAATAAATAGGCTTTCTATGGCCCACTATCTGAGAGAGAGAGATGGCACGCTTAGGACTGGCACACAAGCCCAAAGGCCAATATTAATCTCCCACTGATTGATTTATTGATTTTTTCAGGTAGAATTTAGAACCCAAATCAAGCAAAAAAATTAATAGGCTTTCTATGGCCCACTGAGTGAGAGATGGCACACACAGGAGTCAGGAGTGGCACACAAGCCCTGAGGCCAATATTTTTCTCCCACTGATTGATTTAGTGATTTTTTCAGGTAGATTTTGGAACCCAAATCAAGCAAAAAAATAAATAGGCTTTCTATGGCCCACTGAGTGAGAGATGGCACACACAGGAGTAAGGAGTGGCACACAAGCCCTGAGGCCAATATTTTTCTCCCACTGATTGATGTAGTGATTTTTTCAGGTAGATTTTAGAACCCAAATCAAGCAAAAAAATAAATAGGCTTTCTATGGCCCACTGAGTGAGAGATGACACAGACAGGGATGGCACTCTAGCAGAAATGCCAATCTTAATCTCCCACAAAAAAAAAAAAAAGGAACTGTCCTTCAATTACTATCTCCCTGCAGTAATCTCAGCCAGGTATGGCAGGCAGCAATAAGGAGTGGACTGATGCACAAATTAAATAAAAAGTGTGGACAAACAAACAAGATAGCTGTGCAGAAAGGAAGGAACAAGAGGATTTGTGCTTTGAAAAAAGCAGTTGGTTTGCACAGCGGCGTACACACAGCAATGCAGCTATCAGGGAGCCTTCTAGGGCAGCCCAATGAGCTACAGCGCTGAGGAAAAAAAAAATGTAGCTTCCACTATCCCTGCACACCGAAGGTGGTGTTGGGCAGTGGAAATCGCTACAGCACAAGCGGTTTGGTGGTTAATGGACCCTGCCTAACGCTATCCCTGCTTCTGACGAAGCGGCAGCAACCTCTCCCTAAGCTCAGATCAGCAGCAGTAACATGGCGGTCGGCGGGAACGCCCCTTTATAGCCCCTGTGACGCCGCGGACAGCAAGCCAATCACTGCAATGCCCTTCTCTAAGATGGTGGGGACCAGGACCTATGTCATCACGCTGCCCACACTCTGCGTTTACCTTCATTGGCTGAGAAATGGCGCTTTTCGCGTCATTGAAACGCGACTTTGGCGCGAAAGTCGCGTACCGCATGGCCGACCCCGCACAGGGGTCGGATCGGGTTTCATGAAACCCGACTTTGCCAAAAGTCGGCGACTTTTGAAAATGAACGACCCGTTTCGCTCAACCCTACTTACTACCCAAGATACACAAAGATCCGGTCAGTCCACCAGGTAGACCAATTGTCTCTGGAATTAACAATCTGTGTGACCCTTTGTGTAGATTAATAGATCACTACTTAAAACCCTTGGTGGAAACCCTGCCATCTTTCCTGTAGGATACAACTGATGTCCTTAGGAAACTCGATGGCATTCACTTGGAATCAGACATGTTCCTTGTGACATGTGACGTTGAGTCCTTATATTCGTCAATTCGACATGAGGATGGTATTCATGCTACACAGTTCTTTCTTAACACCAGTGGCCTGGACAGGGCACTTTGTGGTTTTTTAGTGACAGCCTTAAATTTTATTTTGACTCATAATTTTTTCCTTTTTAAGGAGTCCCTCTACCTACAGCTCCAGGGGACTGCAATGGGGGCGTCTTGTGCACCCTCATATGCTAATCTCTTCCTGGGGCTGTGGGAGAGGGACATTTTTCAATCTAACCCTACAGTTTTGTGCTCTGGTGTTGTAGCATGGTGGCGCTACATTGATGATGTGCTTCTTATTTGGCAAGGTACTCAAGATGATCTAGAAACCTTTTTTGAACATCTTAATGACAATTCTTTAAACATAAAACTCACACACCAATGTAGTAACCAGCACATCGAATTTTTAGATGTCTCCATCCAAGTTGATCAAACGGGCAATATCCAGACAGACTTGTCTCGGAAAAAAACTGCAGCAAATACCTTACTACATGCTACCTCTCAACATCCTAGGCATTTGCTGAGAAACATCCCTACTGGACAGTTTCTAAGAGCTAGGAGAATCTGCTCTAATGATTTCTTTTTTGAAAGACAGGCCGGTGATCTCCAACACAGATTCACGGAATGCGGATATGGCAAGAAAAATCTATGTCAAGCATATACAAGAGCACGTCTAAGTAATCGATGCGATCTGCTGAGGAATAAACCTAAAAAGATTAAGACCTTTGATACAAAGGTAAGATGCATTTTGGACTTCAATTCGCGTAGTGATGAAGTGTATAGGATTCTCCAGAAACATTGGTCCATTTTGTCACTAGATAAGACTCTATCTGATATAATTGGGGCTACCCCTGCTGTGACCTATAGAAGAGCACGCAATTTACGTGACCATCTAGTCCACAGCTATCACAAGGGTGACACTACCAAATTCATCTTTGGATCCAAAGGCCCGGCTTGGGGCTGTTCACCTTGTGGTAAATGCGTTGCATGTAAAAATGTGGCTAAAACAAAGGACTTTATGAATGCGGATGCAACTAAGCAATATACCATCACTCATACCATCAACTGCACCACAAAAGCAGTTATTTACCATGCCACCTGTGTGTGTGGCCTGGTCTATATTGGTATGACGACAAGGGAGTTCAGGAGGCGAATTCGGGAGCACATATTAGATATTGAAGGTGCTAAGAACAGTGACGATTTGTCAGTTTTAAAGCCAATCCCACGACATTTCAAAGAAAAACATCAATGTGATCCTACTGGACTTCTATTCAGGAGTATTGACAGGGTTTTTATTGGGCCACGTGGTGGCAATTGGAAACGCCTACTAGCCCAAAAGGAGACGAAATGGATTTTCAGACTGAATACAATTGCACCCTACGGACTAAATGATCACAATAGTTTTCAACCATTCCTCTAAAGAATTATGAATATTCACCATAGTCTTTTTGCTCGCTAATTTCCCACTAGTTTTTCTGGTTTTATATATTTTTTATTGCTTTTAACTGATTAAACTATTTTTAATTTTCTTTGAGCTGTTGTATTTTTTGACATTGGTTGTCTTTCTTCTTACTAATACTGAATGCATATATTTATTTTCCAGACATTAATCTTGTTGGCATTTCCACTCCACCTTTTACCCAGAATGGCGTTCTTGAAGCACTTGTCACGTTTTCATCTCCATAATTTTGTATTTTTATACATGTTTATGTTTCATATTCACCAATTATATATATATACATTTTTCACTTTTTATAATATGCAAATTGCCTCTTCTGAGAAAAAGAGGACTTAAACTCTATAGCGCCACCTGTTGGAAGTAGCGATCCTACAAGTCACAATCATCTCTTTAACGAGTCATGCAATATGAATTAGTATAAAAGCCAAATTAGTATCTCAATTCGCAGACACGGTGTTTCGGGCTGTTGGCCCTCGTCAGTGCGAAGCATGAGAACTGATTTGGCTAGGTGAGAGGCTCTGGACTAGGGTCTAAGGGGTATCGTTTCTCCTTATGGAGAGTGACATACCATCTCTGGCTTGTCAAGGTAAGGAGGCTTATTTGCCGTACAATGCTCCTCTGGGAAATATAATATGCAAATTGCCTCTTCTGAGAAAAAGAGGATTTAAACTCTATAGCGCCACCTGTTGGAATTAGCGATCCTACAAGTCACAATCAACTCTTTAACGAGTCATGCAATATGACTTAGGATAAAAGCCAAATTAGTATCTCAATTCGCAGACACGGTGTTTTGGGCTGTTGGCCCTCGTCTGTTGTGAATTCTGTGGCAGAGTTCACTCCTGTGGTCACAAGTGGTACTTCGGCTGATTCTCTCTGGGATCTTCCGTTTGTGGAGGAAAGTGGTACTGCAGCTTCTGAGTTTCCTCCCTCAGGTGATCTGGTGAGCTCGTTAGCTTCTTCTCTACTTAACTCCACCTGATGCTTTGATCTATGCTTCCTGTCAATGTTTCAGTGTGGGACTTGTTTTTTCCCTGGATCATTCCTGTGGCCTGCTGCTCTGCAAAGCTAAGTTTTGCTTATGTTATTTTGTTGCTATTTTTCTGTCCAGCTTGCTTTATTGGTTTTTCTCGCCTGCTGGAAGCTCTGAGACGCAGAGGGACCACCTCCGTACCGTTAGTCGGTGCGGAGGGTCATTTTGTCCCCTCTGCGTGGTTTTTTATAGGTTTTTGTGCTGACCGCAAAGTTATCTTCCCTATCCTCGTTCTGTTCAGCTAGTCGGGCCTCACTTTGCTAAATCTGTTTCATCTCTATGTTTGTGTTTTCATCTTACTCACAGTCATTATATGTGGGGGGCTGCCTTTTCCTTTGGGGAATTTCTCTGAGGCAAGGTAGGCTTATTTTTCTATCTTCAGGATTAGCTAGTTTCTCAGGCTGTGACGAGGCGCCTAGGTTCTGGTCAGGAGCGCTCCACGGCTACCTTTAGTGTGGTTTGATAGGCTTAGGGATTGCGGTCTGCAGAGTTCCCACGTCTCAGAGCTCGCTCTATTATTTTGGGTTATTGTCAGTGCACTGTATGTGCTCTGACCTCCATGTCCATTGTGATTCTGAATTGCCATTCATAACAGTACAGGAAGCCAGAAGTGCTAATGATTCTCAATAGAGGGAAAAAAGAAGTTCTGAGACCTTTTTTTTTTCTTTGCACTGTGTTTGTCTTTTTTTTCCCCTAGACATTTGGGTGGTTCAGGACACAGGTGTAGCAATGGACATTAAAGGTCTGTCTTCATGTGTGGATCAGCTCACGGCAAGAGTTCAAAATATTCAAGATTTTGTGGTCCAGAATTCTTTGCTTGAACCGAGAATTCCTATTCCAGATTTGTTTTTTGGAGATAGAACTAAATTTCTGAGTTTCAAAAATAATTGTAAACTATTTCTGGCTTTGAAACCTCGCTCTTCTGGTGACCCAATTCAACAGGTTAGGATCGTCATTTCTTTTTTGCGCGGTGACCCTCAGGACTGGGCGTTTTCTCTTGCGTCAGGAGATCCTGCATTGAGTAATATCGATGCGTTTTTCCTGGCGCTTGGGTTGTTGTACGATGAGCCTAATTCAGTAGATCAGGCAGAAAGAAATTTGCTGGCTCTTTGTCAGGCTCAGGATGAGATAGAGGTATATTGTCAGAAATTTAGAAAGTGGTCAGTGCTCACTCAATGGAATGAATCTGCGCTGGCAGCAATATTCAGAAAGGGTCTCTCTGAAGCCCTTAAGGATGTCATGGTGGGATTTCCTATGCCTGCTGGTTTGAATGAGTCTATGTCTTTGGCCATTCAGATCGGTCGACGCTTGCGTGAGCGTAAACCTGTGCACCATTTGGCGGTATTACCTGAGCTTAAACCTGAGCCTATGCAGTGTGATAGGACCTTGACCAGAGTTGAACGGCAAGAACATAGACGTCTGAATGGTCTGTGTTTCTACTGTGGTGATTCCACTCATGCTATCTCTGATTGTCCTAAGCGCACTAAGCGGTTCGCTAGGTCTGCCACCATTGGTACTGTACAGTCAAAATTTCTTCTGTCCGTTACCTTGATCTGCTCTTTGTCATCATATTCTGTCATGGTATTTGTGGATTCAGGCGCTGCCCTGAATTTGATGGACTTGGAATATGCTAAGCGTTGTGGGTTTTTCTTGGAGCCCTTGCAGTGTCCTATTCCATTGAGAGGAATTGATGCTACGCCTTTGGCCAAGAATAAGCCTCAATACTGGACCCAGCTGACCATGTGCATGGCTCCTGCACATCAGGAGGTTATTCGCTTTCTGGTGTTGCATAATCTGCATGATGTGGTCGTGTTGGGGTTGCCATGGCTACAAGCCCATAATCCAGTATTAGATTGGAAATCCATGTCGGTGTCCAGCTGGGGTTGTCAGGGGGTACATGGTGATGTTCCATTTCTGTCAATTTCGTCATCCACTCCTTCTGAGGTCCCAGAGTTCTTGTCTGATTACCGGGATGTATTTGATGAGAACAAGTCCAATACCCTACCTCCGCATAGGGATTGTGATTGTGCTATCAATTTGATTCCTGGTAGTAAATTCCCAAAAGGTCGATTGTTTAATTTGTCAGTGCCTGAGCACACCGCTATGCGCAGATATGTGAAGGAATCCCTGGAGAAGGGGCATATTCGCCCGTCATCGTCGCCATTAGGAGCAGGGTTCTTATTTGTAGCCAAGAAGGATGGTTCGCTGAGACCTTGTATAGATTACCACCTTCTTAATAAGATCACGGTTAAATTTCAGTACCCCTTGCCATTGTTATCTGATCTGTTTGCTCGGATTAAGGGGGCTAGTTGGTTCACAAAGATAAATCTTCGTGGTGCGTATAATCTGGTGTGAATTAAGCAAGGTGATGAATGGAAAACTGCATTTAATACGCCCGAGGGTCATTTTGAGTTTCTCGTGATGCCGTTCGGACTTGCCAATGCTCCATCAGTGTTTCAGTCCTTTATGCATGACATCTTCCGAGAGTACCTGGATAAATTCCTGATTGTGTACTTGGATGACATTTTGATCTTCTCGGATGATTGGGAGTCTCATGTGAAGCAGGTCAGAACAGTTTTTCAGGTCCTGCGTGCTAATTCTTTGTTTGTGAAGGGATCAAAGTGTCTCTTTGGTGTGCAGAAGGTTTCATTTTTGGGGTTCATCTTTTCCCCTTCTACTATCGAGATGGATCCTGTTAAGGTCCAAGCCATCCATGATTGGACTCAGCCGACATCTCTGAAAAGTCTGCAAAAGTTCCTGGGCTTTGCTAATTTTTATCGTCGCTTCATCTGCAATTTTTCTAGTATTGCTAAACCATTGACCGATTTGACCAAGAAGGGTGCTGATGTGGTCAATTGGTCTTCTGCTGCTGTGGAAGCTTTTCAAGAGTTGAAGCATCGTTTTTCTTCTGCCCCTGTGTTGTGTCAACCAGATGTTTCTCTTCCGTTCCAGGTCGAGGTTGATGCTTCTGAGATTGGAGCAGGGGCTATTTTGTCGCAGAGAGGTTCTGGTTGCTCATTGATGAAACCATGCGCTTTCTTTTCCAGGAAGTTTTCGCCTGCTGAGCGTAATTATGATGTGGGCAACCGAGAGTTGCTGGCCATGAAGTGGGCATTCGAGGAGTGGCGTCATTGGCTTGAAGGAGCTAAGCATCGCGTGGTGGTATTGACTGATCATAAGAACTTGACTTATCTCGAGTCTGCCAAGTGCTTGAATCCTAGACAAGCTCGTTGGTCGTTGTTTTTTGCCCGTTTTGACTTTGTGATTTCGTACCTTCCGGGCTCTAAAAATGTGAAGGCGGATGCTCTGTCTAGGAGTTTTGTACCCGACTCTCCGGGTTTATCTGAGCCGGCGGGTATCCTCAAGGAAGGAGTAATTGTGTCTGCCATCTCCCCTGATTTGCGGCGGGTGCTGCAAAAATTTCAGGCTAATAAACCTGATCGTTGTCCAGCGGAGAGACTGTTGTCCCTGATAGGTGGACGAATAGAGTTATCTCTGAACTTCATTGTTCGATGTTGGCTGGTCATCCTGGAATCTTTGGTACCAGAGAGTTAGTGGCTAGATCCTTTTGGTGGCCCTCTCTGTCGCGGGATGTGCGTGCTTTTGTGCAGTCCTGTGGGATTTGTGCTCGGGCTAAGCCCTGCTGTTCTCGTGCCAGTGGGTTGCTTTTGCCCTTGCCGGTCCCGAAGAGGCCTTGGACACATATCTCTATGGATTTTATTTCTGACCTTCCCGTTTCTCAAAAGATGTCAGTCATTTGGGTGGTCTGTGATCGCTTTTCTAAGATGGTCCATCTGGTACCCTTGTCTAAATTGCCTTCCTCCTCTGATTTGGTGCCTTTGTTCTTCCAGCATGTGGTTCGTTTGCATGGCATTCCAGAGAATATTGTTTCTGACAGAGGTTCCCAGTTTGTTTTGAGGTTTTGGCGAGCCTTTTGTGGTAGGATGGGCATTGACTTGTCTTTTTCCTCGGCTTTCCATCCTCAGACTAATGGCCAGACCGAGCGAACCAATCAGACCTTGGAAACATATCTGAGGTGCTTTGTTTCTGCTGATCAGGATGACTGGGTGTCCTTTTTGCCTTTGGCTGAGTTCGCCCTTAATAATCGGGCCAGCTCGGCTACCTTGGTTTCACCGTTTTTCTGCAATTCTGGGTTCCATCCTCGTTTCTCTTCTGGACAGGTTGAGTCTTTGGACTGTCCTGGTGTGGATACTGTGGTGGACAGGTTGCAGCAGATTTGGACTCAGGTAGTGGACAATTTGACCTTGTCCCAGGGGAAGGCTCAACTTTTCGCTAATCGCAGACGCCGTGTGGGTCCCCGACTTCGTGTTGAGGATCTGGTTTGGTTATCTTCTCGTCATATTCCTATGAAGGTTTCCTCTCCTAAGTTTAAACCTCGTTTTATTGGTCCGTATAGGATTTCTGAGGTTCTTAATCCTGTGTCTTTTCGTCTGACCCTTCCAGATTCTTTTTCCATACATAACGTATTCCATAGGTCATTGTTGCGGAGATACGTGGCACCTATGGTTCCATCTGTTGAGCCTCCTGCCCCGGTTTTGGTGGAGGGGGAATTGGAGTATATTGTGGAGAAGATTTTGGATTCTCGTGTTTCAAACTCCAGTATCTGGTTAAATGGAAGGGTTATGCTCAGGAGGATAATTCCTGGGTTTTTGCCTCTGATGTCCATGCTCCCGATCTTGTTCGTGCCTTTCATGTGGCTCATCCTGGTTGGCCTGGGGGCTCTGGTGAGGGTTCGGTGACCCCTCCTCAAGGGGGGGGTACTGTTGTGAATTCTGTGGCAGAGTTCACTCCTGTGGTCACAAGTGGTACTTCGGCTGATTCTCTCTGGGATCTTCCGTTTGTGGAGGAAAGTGGTACTGCAGCTTCTGAGTTTCCTCCCTCAGGTGATCTGGTGAGCTCGTTAGCTTCTTCTCTACTTAACTCCACCTGATGCTTTGATCTATGCTTCCTGTTAATGTTTCAGTGTGGGACTTGTTTTTTCCCTGGATCATTCCTGTGGCCTGCTGCTCTGCAAAGCTAAGTTTTGCTTATGTTATTTTGTTGCTATTTTTCTGTCCAGCTTGCTTTATTGGTTTTTCTCGCCTGCTGGAAGCTCTGAGACGCAGAGGGACCACCTCCGTACCGTTAGTCGGTGCGGAGGGTCATTTTGTCCCCTCTGCGTGGTTTTTTATAGGTTTTTGTGCTGACCGCAAAGTTATCTTCCCTATCCTCGTTCTGTTCAGCTAGTCGGGCCTCACTTTGCTAAATCTGTTTCATCTCTATGTTTGTGTTTTCATCTTACTCACAGTCATTATATGTGGGGGGCTGCCTTTTCCTTTGGGGAATTTCTCTGAGGCAAGGTAGGTTTATTTTTCTATCTTCAGGATTAGCTAGTTTCTCAGACTGTGACGAGGCGCCTAGGTTCTGGTCAGGAGCGCTCCACGGCTACCTTTAGTGTGGTTTGATAGGCTTAGGGATTGCGGTCTGCAGAGTTCCCACGTCTCAGAGCTCGTTCTATTATTTTGGGTTATTGTCAGTTCACTGTATGTGCTCTGACCTCCATGTCCATTGTGATTCTGAATTGCCATTCATAACACTCGTCAGTGCGAAGCATGAGAACTAATTTGGCTAGGTGAGAGGCTCTGGACTGGGGTCTAAGGGGTATCGTTTCTCCTTATGGAGAGTGACATACCATCTCTGGCTTGTCAAGGTAAGGAGGCTTATTTGCCGTACAATGCTCCTCTGGGAAATATAATATGCAAATTGCCTCTTCTGAGAAAAAGAGGACTTAAACTCTATAGCGCCACCTGTTGGAAGTAGCGATCCTACAAGTTACAATCAACTCTTTAACGAGTCATGCAATATGACTTAGGATAAAAGCCAAATTACTATCTCAATTCGCAGACACGGTGTCACTTTTTATATATATTGATATATATGTATTGTATTGTAGCACTTATTGTCCATTGCTTTGATGTAGTGGCCACTACTGTTATGGTCAGTATATATTTATTATGTTTATTATTTGATGTTTTTGTTGACACATTTACATATGCACTTTCTAGGTAATCATTTGTATATATTTATTATCCTCGTTATTTCTATGTATTTATAATGTAAGCACTTATATTTATTGCATATTTATAATCACGTTTGTCTTTAATTTTATTTATATATTGTCACACTTATATTTATTGAATATTTATAAATTATCTACGTCATCTGTGTTTATGGTATGATAACGAACTATATGCATTTCTTCCCTCCTTTCTTCTTTGGTCCCGTCCCTTTCTTCACTTTGGCGGCACTTTTTTCGGTCTGCGGTTTTATTATCTTGGTATCCTAGACGTCATCTCACCCTCATCACGTGATTCGATCATATGGCTGGGTCATGTGTTACCTGGCCTCTGCAGCGGTGTTCACGTTTTCTATCGCGGGTTCCTGTATCCATGACAACCGCAATAAACACCGATACGGCGTCTTACCTTACCGCCGCTCCACTGAATATCATGCGGCGGCGGCGATCTCTACAATCCGGCGAATGACCCACATACATACTGCGCAGTGATTATTAAAAATTTAGAGCGATATAATGTTGAACCCTTTGTTTCATTTGCGCATGCGCCCGGGTCTACTTCCGGGTTTCCGGTTCTAATGGCCTATTGCAATATAAAAAGGGATCAAACCAGCGTCTATCCACCCCTGGACGAAGCATTTCAATGCGAAACGCTCGTCGGGTGTGGTGGACGCCTGGTTATTCTGCACCTGACCTGATAAATACAGTGGGGCAAAAAAGTATTTAGTCAGTCAACAATAGTGCAAGTTCCACCACTTAAAAAGATGAGAGGCGTCTGTAATTTACATCATAGGTAGACCTCAACTATGGGAGACAAACTGAGAAAAAAAAATCCAGAAAATCACATTGTCTGTTTTTTTAACATTTTATTTGCATATTATGGTGGAAAATAAGTATTTGGTCAGAAACAAACAATCAAGATTAATGGCTCTCACAGACCTGTAACTTCTTCTTTAAGAGTCTCCTCTTTCCTCCACTCATTACCTGTAGTAATGGCACCTGTTTAAACTTGTTATCAGTATAAAAAGACACCTGTGCACACCCTCAAACAGTCTGACTCCAAACTCCACTATGGTGAAGACCAAAGAGCTGTCAAAGGACACCAGAAACAAAATTGTAGCCCTGCACCAGGCTGGGAAGACTGAATCTGCAATAGCCAACCAGCTTGGAGTGAATAAATCAACAGTGGGAGCAATATTTAGAAAATGGAAGACATACAAGACCACTGATAATCTCCCTCGATCTGGGGCTCCACGCAAAATCCCACCCCGTGGGGTCAGAATGATCACAAGAACGGTGAGCAAAAATCCCAGAACCACGCGGGGGGACCTAGTGAATGAACTGCAGAGAGCTGGGACCAATGTAACAAGGCCTACCATAAGTAACACACTACGCCACCATGGTCTCAGATCCTGCAGTGCAAGACATGTCCCACTGCTTAAGCCAGTACATGTCCGGGCCCGTCTGAAGTTTGCTAGAGAGCATTTGGATGATCCGGAGGAGTTTTGGGAGAATGTCCTATGGTCTGATGAAACCAAACTGGAACTGTTTGGTAGAAACACAACTTGTCGTGTTTGGAGGAAAAAGAATACTGAGTTGCATCCATCAAACACCATACCTACTGTAAAGCATGGTGGTGGAAACATCATGCTTTGGGGCTGTTTCTCTGCAAAGGGGCCAGGATGACTGATCCGGGTACATGAAAGAATGAATGGGGCCATGTATCGTGAGATTTTGAGTGCAAACCTCCTTCCATCAGCAAGGGCATTGAAGATGAAAAGTGGCTGTGTCTTTCAACATGACAATGATCCAAAGCACACCGCCAGGGCAACGAAGGAGTGGCTTTGTAAGAAGCATTTCAAGGTCCTGGAGTGGCCTAGCCAGTCTCCAGATCTCAACCCTATAGAAAACCTTTGGAGGGAGTTGAAAGTCCGTGTTGCCAAGCGAAAAGCCAAAAACATCACTGCTCTAGAGGAGATCTGCATGGAGGAATGGGCCAACATACCAACACAGTGTGTGGCAACCTTGTGAAGACTTACAGATAACGTTTGACCTCTGTCATTGCCAACAAAGGATATATTACAAAGTATTGAGATGAAATTTTGTTTCTGACCAAATACTTATTTTCCACCATAATATGCAAATAAAATGTTAAAAAAACAGACAATGTGATTTTCTGGATTTTTTTTTCTCAGTTTGTCTCCCATAGTTGAGGTCTACCTATGATGTAAATTACAGACGCCTCTCATCTTTTTAAGTGGTGGAACTTGCACTATTGCTGACTGACTAAATACTTTTTTGCCCCACTGTATGTACATAATGTAATATTGTTTTACTTGCTACTTTACTAGTTTCACAGGACCCCTGTCGGCCTTTACTTTTATATATTTATATGCTTTGGTTTTATCTCTCCATGCATTTGGCCTACTAGACATAAGGTCTTACTTTGTTCCACTTGTTTGTAGCCTATTGCTTGTGTGTATAGCAGGTCAGTTGTGGATGACACATATATAGACTTTTTCCAGGCGTTTTCCACCTTTTCTTTCTCCTGTTCATGTGACCCTCACCTGTATTGTATGTTTGTATTTTAGTACTATATTTTCTGTTTTTATATTCTTTTCTTTCAATAAAGTTATACCTTTTATGATATCTTTTTTGTGGGTTTTGCCATTATTTGTAGGTGTTTATTACCAATACTATGGCCTTTAGTTAGGACATGTATATAGGTGTTTTAGGGAATGAAAAGTGTCAAAGAGAAGTTTAGGGTTATTGGACAGTGAGGTGATGAGGGTGTTGAAGTAGGTTTGTTTGGCGAGGTGAAGGGCAGAGTTGTATGTTTTAAGCATAAACTTCTAATGAATGAAATCTTTGGGTAGATTAGACTTTCTCCACAGACGTTCGGTGCACCAGGAGCACCGCTGCAGGAAACGTGTTTGCAGCATGTGCTATGGTTGTCGCCATCTGTGCCAAGTTGTTCTATGTATCGGCGATGCAATTTCATCGAGGGCACTTTGCAGGGTTTCATTGTAATGATTCAGTGCAGAATCAGGACATGAGATGGAGGGGAAAGGGGCCAAGGAGATACCAAGAACTATCCCATGACCCAGGTCGACATACGCACAAACTGTGCTTCGATTTCCCACCAAGTCGGAGTGGTCAAGGACTTGTTGCATGCTACTGTTATTGGTCGAGATTTTACTTTGTTCTGGGACTTATGGGTTAAAGCTGAAGCACCCAGCCAGTAGACCAGTATGTTGCCAGGAGTCAGCTATGGTAACAAAGGCACATGATGTAAACTGTGAATTTCCATTCACTATACTGGCTATAAAGGAGGATAAGGAAGTATCCTCTGAAGCCAATTTCCCTGACAAGAGGAGTACCAAGACAACTTTGGAACTGCAAAGCTCAGAGTCTTGACAGTAAAAGGTACTCTGAAAAATGTAATTAGGGTTCCACAGGAGATGGGAGCCGATAGTCGGTTTCCGCCAGGGGCCAGGCTTAATGATTTGTTGTGTCATGGGAACATAGTAAAGTGACAGGTAAAAGATCACCTCATCAGGGCCCAAGAGGAAAAATCCAGGGTGTATAATTTGTTTGCTCGACTGAGACAATTTAAGCCTGGGGATCGGGTATTTGTGATAGTGCCAACAGGGGAGAGCAAGCTTACCTAGTGGCAGTGACCCTATAGAGTGGTGGAAAAAGTGTGAGAGGTCAACTATAAAATACACCAACCAGGAAGGCCTTTCCCATATATTATGGAAACCTACTAAGGGTATGTGCACACATTCAGGTTTTTTCGTGTTTTTTTTTTTTGTGTTTTTGCGCGATAAAAACGCGATAAAACCGCATTAGAAACCGCAGACATATACATCCTATCATTTAGAATGCATTCTGCAATTTTTGTACACATGATGCGTTTTTTCCACGAAAAAACCGCATCGTGGTAAAAAAGCAGCATGTTCATTAATTTTGCGTTTTTTTCACGTTTTTCCCGCTATTCTATGCATTTAGAAAAAATGCAAAAAAAAGTATCAAAAACGTTCAAAAGACGCATCAAAAATACAAAAAAAACGCATGCGGATTTCTGGCAGAAATGTCAGTTTTTGTCAGGAAAATTTCTGCCAGAAATCCTGACGTGTGCACATACCCATAGACACTGAAAGGGTAGGGAACTGCTCGAAACCCCTTGCTGGTTGGCCTGATCATAAGCCAACCTTGCGAGTGTCAAAGTGGCAGGAGCTTAGCCACAGTCCTAAAATCAGTACTGTCGTAAATCTGTACCCAAAAATAGGGACAGGCTCTTTGTGCTACTAGGTCAACCTCGTGTCATCAAGCATGAGCCTCATGTATGGATCAATTTAAATCCCTGTAGGCTCTCTGTGTTGGCAGATAGTGCACAGCCCTCCCCCCTTTGGGCAGAGGAGGTATGTAGCAAAGCCAGGTAAGCTAGGATTAAATCCTAGCTCTAGAGGTTTTGATTAGGTCATCTAGCTAGCCCTGCATATATCCAGGCTAGCTGTTGCATTAGACAGTCAGCTCAGGGAAGTTGACCAAACAGGATGTGTCTTGGAGCTGAAGAAATAGACAGGTCAGAAACCCTCTTTCTGAAGTGCCTGCACAGGCGCCGTGCACCAAAAGTATCAGTAGTTGCTATGGACAATAGCTATTTTGCTTGGACGAGCTGGGACTAGTTCACCCATGTATGAGTAGTTAGAGTATGTTCTTTTTAGTTAGGGCCTGGAGAAGACTAGGTAATTATGTTTATCATTTTTGCTTTGTGCTGTGCAACTTATGAAAAGCAATTAAAAACTGAACATGTTTGGACCAAAACCGCATTGCCTTTGTGAATGCTCCGTAAAGCCTAATGGCTACCAGGGAGAGTGAATCCCTACACTGTCTATTCTAATTGGAACCAGCAAACATTATGTTGCAAGTCATTGCAAAAACAGCACACTTGGTACTATACCTTCCCCTCTCTCTATGTACCCTGCTGTACAAAATTTTCCTTAAATAGATGACACCACTTACTTACAGACAGCTCTGATAAGTGATTTTATGCAGATTTTCCTAATTACAAATCAGACTAAATTTAAATAAAATGGGACCAGGAAACATTTCATCTAATCGGCATCCAATGAACCCAATTGATTTATAACAGTTATTCTTAAAATTCTTATCATTTTGGCAGAAAGAATAACACTACTTATTGCAAATCTTATCATTTTGGCAGAAAGAATAACACTACTTACTGCTCTATTCTTGTAGTCAAAATTATAGAACCATGTAGGAGGTTCTAGACACTTATGAGAATAGACACAGATGTATTAGTAGTCATACTGATTGTTATTCAACTTTCCAGAGTAAAAATCGTTGAACATTGCATAAACTGTATGTTGCTAAGAAATTCTTCTACTTGAAAAAAATATTTATTTTTTTACTAACCTTTGGTGATTGTGAACCAAGCGATGTCCTATAAGGCATCCAAGATGCATATTTGGGAAGTCTGCTTTGTTCACATCTGTAAAACAGTCTTTGATTCTTCTCTTCTGTGCTTTGTAGCAAGATATTATATGGTGGAGAAGGCTTCAGCATCTGAGGGTTCAACATGTTGTTGTTCTCATTTTATAACTTGTTACAATAGTTTCCTTCTTCTGTGGCTGCAAACTTTAGTAGCAGCAGCCAAGGCAACAACTGATGAGTCAAGTAATGGACACTTCGTGTAACATTAAATGCCAACCAAGTAGTTAGATATGCTTCAGAACCTTGGGTTTAAATTCACTGGTTTGGAAAGAGAAGAGTCATAGAACCAACATGCCTCAAAATGTCCTGCATACACAACAGGAATAGATCATTGGTAAATGATTTACTAACGCAAAAGTTTGAGAGGCCCCGTTTGGTTAAAAATGCCTAATAATTTAAAAACACAATATTAAATGCATAATGCAAAAGTAACAAGATCTCAGCTTTAGTGATGTAGTTTAACTTTATACATTTAAATTGTATGTGTCACCAGATTTCATGATACAGCCTACATACATTTTTAATCAGATCTTTTAGACTTAATAAAAGATTTTTGGAAAATACATATTAAAATGGCTATAAAATTGTTTCTGAAAATTTAAACTTCCTCGTTGTCCCTCCTCCCTCCTGTTTCTGAGATTCTACACTGCTCAGTACAAGCTGCAGCTATCAGATTGGATGGGTGGAGTCTGAATATATGTGGACTCATGAGCTCTCTCACGTTTTGTGTAGGGTCACACGACCTTTGTCTCCACAGCTGAGAACAATGGTCCGGTTATTCTGCTAAGACTCTGATCAAAGTTTGATCAGAGTAGCGTCAGATGTTCTCAGACATGGAAAGAAAAAAAATAAGTTTCTCCACCTTCTCCATCATTGTCAGATCTTGAAAATATGACTGCACTCGTATGTCATTTTTTTAATGGACCCAGAGACTTGCATTGCCAATTTTGATCAAAATCTTGGACATATCTCCGATTTTTTTTCCCGCAGACCACTTGATCTGAAGAAAAAATCAGGAGTGTATAGCTTCATAAAATATCATGGGTGAAAACCATGGATAGCTCTCATCCAAGAAAATCCGTCATGTGCACAAGCTCTTTAGCTAGAGTTAATATGCTACTTTTAATACTAGAATTATGAAGCTATTCTGATGTGGATTTTCAAATGAAACCTACTAGCTCTATCAGATCTAACAGATCTATTTTATTTGTATAACGTGGGCAATTTGCATTGAATTGGGTAACAGATCGGCTTTAATAACACATGATTATAGTCTTTTGTTCACTTTCTCTCTTACCTCCATTCTTATCATCTATAATAATCAATAGTTACAAATGAGCTCAAAGACCCTAAAGGTACCGTCACACTCAGCGACGCTGCAGCGATATAGACAACGAGCCGATCGCTGCAGCGTCGCTCTTTAGGTCGCTGTAGAGACGTCAAACACAGCAGCTCCAAGAACGATGCAGGAGCGATCCAGTGACGTAACGGCGACTCACTTATCGTTCTCGCTGGTTGTTAGCTCCATGTAAAACGTCGCTGGCGTCGTTGCTTTTGATGTCAAACACGACGATACACGCCGACCTGACGACCAAATAAAGTTCTGGACTTCTAGCTCCGACCAGCGATATCACAGCGGGATCCATATCGCTGCTGCGTGTCAAACACAACGAGATCGCTATCCAGGACGCTGCAACGTCACGGATCGTTGTCGTTCTCGTTGTAAAGTTGCTGAGTGTGAAGGTACCTTAAGACACAGGAGAAAGACCCAACGAGTTGCAGAACTCTATATCTACTGCTATGTCTCATACCGCAGTAGTTTCCCCCTTAATACCCATCTAATATTATTGACCAGTGAATCAGATTTGTAATGTACATGTTTATTATTTTGGCACCAAAACTAACACCATTATTGGTTGCATCAGCAGCACGGTCTGCTACAGAAATCTGATAAGAGAGCTCCTGAAATGATATTTGTAGATAAACAGTTCACAAACACATTATATTTAAGACAAAGATCATATTCTAAGTGTATTTATAAAAATAAATGAGAGCTACCAGCTCTATCTAGGTACTAGACCTGTCCACGACATGCACTTGTATACATTATAGAAGCAATTGTCCACTATCATACTGTTATGTTAATGCAAAAAGCAACTTGATCTAATTTTACATAAAAATATCCGTTAACTAAACAGCCCATTGGTGCATAAAAGTAGAATCATTCTATGTAGCATTTATGTGATTTATAAATATATATTGTCTTAACTAGTTTCTAAAGAGCGTCTTTGAGAGGATTTGTTAGAGGATTAACATAAATTACCAGGAGCTAAGTGTCATAATGGCTCCCAGTCTTTTGTGTGTCCATCATCCACTGATAATCTCGGAGGAGTAAGCCATTATTAAAACATATATTCAGCAAGCATTGCAATTTCTTTAGATTTGAAGGAGAAAAAAAAATGATATTACTTTTTTTAAAGACATCAAATATAATATGTAGTGAAAAGTTCAAAGAAAAAGTTTAAGAGAGTGCACGAAATGTTAAAAATTAGGAAAGGGTATAAAAATGGTTGAATTTAATTTGTGTCTTTTTATATAGAAAACAAGTCAATTTGAGACTTTGAAACAGATGCTTTTAATGATCTAGTAAAGATAATGCCTTTTTCACACATCAGTATTTTGATCTGTATTTGTGAGCCAAAACTATGAGTATCTCCAAAACATTGACCAGGTGTTATTACACCCCCTCTAACCTCCTCCACATTTAACTCACCAAAAAATGTTATCCATGGGATAGGGAAAAGCTAGGAAACTCAGTAAGACTTAAGGACTCGGCAACCCTGAGATCAGGCATGTGCGGCTGCCCCATCATAAATGGAGCTGAGGCCCACATGCTCAGCCTCCTCTCTATTCATTGTCAGTGGGGCTGCTGGAGAAAGCCAAGTGCTGTACTCAGCAATTTTCAGCCGTCTTATTGGCAATGAATGATGCGGAGGCTGAACAAGTGTACGTCTGCTCCATTCAAGATGGCGCTATAGAGTTGCATTCTCTGTGTTCCAAAGCCCCGATCATTGGATCACTGGGTTTCCCAGGAATCAAACCTCTGGCAGTCAGCAAGATATCCATTATTCCGTAAGAGATTAAATATTGAGGTAGGAAATAGCTTCTGATCTTTTACATATAGTTTTCCCCTCTGTAGGTTCCACTCATTATTTTGGCTCACAAATACTGATGAACAACTTACCGAAACAACTGAAGTGAATGAGGCATTACTGTAATACTAAACAAACTGCATCTAGTCCTGATATAGGACACAGCTTACAGTGCTCAAGCTAATCTATCTGTGGAATACTATCTCTAACAACATTATGCCAGTGAATCAGGTGATTTTATTGATATAGTTCACCTGATGGAAGATGACTGAAAGCCCATGAGAGAATTTTGGTATTAGTTTTGTACCAGTTTTCTTGTATGAGAAAGTCACGCACTTTGGAGCACACCCTATTTGAGCTAAAATCCCATGTGGTCCAGTACTTTGTATACACTGTGGAATTCCGTAACTCACCATGTTGTAAATATTCTTCTCCGTACTATGGCATATAATAGAGCATGCTGCTCTTTTCTGTTGAATTCCATAGACCATTGAATGCCTTTGTTTGAAGTTGTAAACATACGGATGTACAGTATTGCTTCATGCACACTTACACGTGAGCCATTATGGCTCCATGAACAAATCCATATATAATTGTGTGTCATGTGTCATTAACTGACAATTTTACCATTCATTTTGAGAAGATAGTTTAAGACTCTACAATATACAATTCCTTCTCGATTCTTTTTTAATAACTAAAAAATTCCATCCATTCTAGCCCTCTTTTGATCTGTCTGGTACCAATTATTAAAACGGAGTATAAAAAACAAGGCAAAACACAATTCTGACTTACTAAAAATGCATACTGCTGCTGTTGTCTAGAAAGTAGGAGAACAGAAATAGTGAGATGTAATGAGATGTTAAGGTCAGTCTGAGTCTCCTCGTTAAAAAGTACAAGGAAGGACAAGGGATGGACACAGTAGGGAAGCAGATGTAGCCTTCATATTGTAGGGGCCAAGTTAGCAGTGGGACTGATACTTTATATTGAGTTTTACATTTTTGTCTTAGCCTACATATTTTAAGGACCACAGCAGGATAGAAGAGCCCTGTGGTCACTTGGTGACACAGCTAAGAGGAAGAAGAGAAGAAATGAGGACAGGCTGATTTATGTCTCTCTTGGCCTCTAGACCTAGGTCATCATGCTATCAGCTGTCAGTCTGTCATAAATCTTGAAGTTCATGCCTCATTAAACACCCTAGTTAGGAATCTGCTGCTGGAGATTCAATGCTTGATGCATTAGGAATGGGAGATTAAAAAAGAGGTTGGGTTGGACAATCAACCACCTCTATCACTAATCACGAGGCTAGCACAGACAGACATGCAGCTCATGAGTATATTCACACTTTGTGTGTTCGATTGCTCCTCGGTCACTATAGCAAATGTTATTATGTATGGACATTATAATTTACTTAGTTATAGTGGCATCGGCATATTCCGCAAATATTTTGATCAAATTATCCAATCCACACAGACAACCTGTTCCCTGTGGGTTTTTCTGAAAGCTTTTGCTAGAACTAATAGTAAAGGATGATGATTAAGTGAAACAAGTTTTTGAAGTATGGGAAAAATTGGGAGTACTAGCAAAATACCCATTGTACAAATGAGAAATGTAAAGTCTTAATATAGATGTCAACCGGCTGGATTTCAAACCCTTATTCCCATTGTTGTAAAGCTCAGCTAGTTTTCCATGCAGTCAATATAACATTTAAAAACTAGTGTTGTGGCCAACTAAATGACCCCCATTGTGGAATATTTACCGTTTATATCTTACTGTAAATTGTAAGCAGTAGCTTTAAGTTGAATCTGATAGCTGATTTACACTGCTCTAAACATGTATGTTTTACTAGATTGTGGCCCGATTCTAACGCATCGGGTATTCTAGAATATGCATGTCCCCGTAGTATATGTGCCCGTCGCTGATTGGTCGAGGCAACCTTTATGACATCGTCGTCGCCATGGCAACCATTATGACATCTACGTCGATACTGTGCCCGTCGCTGATTGGTCGAGGCCTGGAGGCCTCGACCAATCAGACGCCGGATGTCTACGTCCTTTATGACATCATCGTCGCTGTGCCCGTCACTGATTGGTCGAGGCCTCGTGGCCTCGACCAATCAGAGACGCGGGATTTCTACGTCGATACTGTGCCCGTCTCTGATTGGTTGAGGCCTGGCGGCCTCGACCAATCAGAGACGCGGGATTTCCTGGACAGACAGACAGACAGACAGAAAGACAGACAGACGGAAAAACCCTTAGACAATTATATATATAGATAGATTGTCTTATTCTGAAACACGACAACTACAGCTATGTATGTCTTATTCTGAAACACGACGGCTACAGCTATGTATGTCTTATTCTGAAACACGGCAGCTTTCCCGAAAAAATGACATTTAAAATCTGGCTGAAGACCATCTCCTTATACACACATGTACGTAGACATCTGTCTCTCAAGGTGAGTGGGGTGCAGAGAAACCGCCTATTGACTAGTCACCTAAGTGGCATGGTTTACAGGCAGCTTTTAATATGTATGTGTGAAACATACCTGCCTGAAATGACAAAACTGGACTTTGATTCATGCTGCCTGTGGTTAAAGGTAATCTGTCAGTAGGATCAACCCTCCTAAGCCATCTATATGGGCAAGTAGTTTATAGGAACATGAATAACACTATACCTTGATATCAGCGATCTGATGTCTTATTCCAGAGAAATCCATGTTTTTCTTATACGTAAATGAGGGATTCAGGACTATGTAAATGAGCTTTCCAGGCTATGGTCATTGATCTACATGAATATCTGCCTGATATTATTTTCAATAAACAGGGGGCATTAGCAGTGTGAGACATGTTATTAACACAGAACAGTAGAACTGAACTTTGTCTTGTAACAAACACAATTTTTGCAGCTCTCACAGCTCTGCTCTATTACAATAATATTACAACACTACCTGCCGATGAGATGGAAGCTAAAACAGAGAGGAACCTGCAGATATGTCAGGCATAATAACACACAGCTCTGTAAAGAGATTAGGAGAGCAGAGATTGTCCATTACACATCATTTGTGTCCCCCCCAAAATCGAAGGTGAGCTAAGCCCACCGGCATCAGTGGCTTATCTACAGAATTCTGTAATGAACCTGAAAGATGAGAAAAAGAGGTTAGATTATACTCACCTGGGTGGGCGGTCCGATCCAATGGGCATCGTGGTCCGGTCTGGGGCCTCCTATCTTCTTACGATGATGTCCTCTTCTTGTCTTCACGCTGCGGCACCGGCGCAGGCGTACGTTGTCTGCCCTGTTGATGGCAGAGCAAAGTACTGCAGTGCGCAGGCGCTGCGCATCTCTGACCTTTCCCGGTGCCTGCGCACTGCAGTACTTTGCTCTGCCCTCAACAGGGCAGACAAAGTACGCCTGCGCCGGAGCTGCAGCGTGAAGACAAGAAGAGGATGTCATCATGAGAAGATGGGAGGCGCTGGACCAGACCGCGATACCCATCAGACCGGACCGCAGCGGGATTTCCCCCGGGTGAGTATAATCTAACCTCTTTTTTCTCATCTTTCAGGATACATCGGGGGCTTATCTACAGCATTACAGAATGCTGTAGATAAGCCCCTGATGTCGGAGGACTTAGCTCACCTTCGATTTTGGGGGTGACAGGTTCCCTTTAATTTATAATAATCTCTGGAGGCAGAGTCTCATACAGATCAGTGTCTGGCCCATAGTCCTGAACAGCTCATTTGGATACATGAAAAAAGTGAATATTTCTGGAATAAGACATTGTATCATTTTATTCAGCTTCCTTTGACATGAATCAGGTATCAGGTTTCCTTTAAAGCTATCACTTACAATTTACAATAATTTTGAGGACCAAAAATCAGCAGTCAGGTTCCCTTTAAGCATTCGATTGCTTCTTGGTTGATATGATAAAACACATAACTCATAGGAATAACCTACTGTATACGAAAAATGAAAACTAAAAAATGTCATATAA
Source organism: Ranitomeya imitator (assembly GCF_032444005.1). Lineage (NCBI taxonomy): Eukaryota > Metazoa > Chordata > Amphibia > Anura > Dendrobatidae > Ranitomeya > Ranitomeya imitator. The sequence goes on along the minus strand of NC_091285.1, from coordinate 197,807,940 downwards.
CAATAAAAAAGTTTGTTCATGAGCTGAGTCAGGTTTATGATATTTACTTTTAAAAGTATGTGAGTCATTATATTTTGGGATAGATTCACCCAGGCTTTTGTTGAGACTGTTGATAACTCTTTTCAATTTACTTAGGCAACAATATTATAGTTGCTCAACTTTGGCTTAAAGAGAAGCTATTATCAAAAAATGATCTACTGTTTAAATATTTTTTTTTTTCGTATTACATTTAAAAAATAATATTTTCATATCACAAACTTTATTAATAATAAATCTGAATAATTTTATTTTTATAGGGCCAACATATCCCGCAGCACTTTACAATTCAGAGAGGGCATGTACAGATAGTCAGAATAAAATACATCCAGTGAGAATAAAATACTTTCAGACACATTTTTTTTACAACTTATCCAGGCTTAAAAAAAATAACAAAATTGTAAAAATTACTAAAATGTTTATTAACTTTACAACAATGATATTCAGTATAGCTTCATTAGATAGCCGTGGAAAATAACCGAAGCATTATTTGTTTTATGCATCCGCAAACTTTAATAGGAGGGGCCCCTGTGGTGCATTATTTGTGTGACAAGTCCACAGACAATAGAAATCATTTCCTTCTATTCACTGATTAAAAATAATCGCATAATATTCTTAATTGCTGCAATTTCACCCAATTAGCACACTGAAGCCTTTAATATTCCGCTCAATGCATAATGAATATGGATTCATGTTGAAAAGGCTTACATAGCTTCACATCCGTGTTTTAGCAGCAAGATGTACGTGCCTTAGTAATTAACAACCTGAATGTGTTAATAGAATAAAAACTATATTTATATTTTATCTATCTATCTATATAGATATATCTTCGATGTGAAAATCGAATCGAATGAATTTTTGTCTATTTGTTAAAATCTCATACATCTCTCCTTTATTTTCCATATTGTCTCTGCTGTCAAGGCAGATTTGATCTACTCATCTCATTTGTATTTCACATGAGAAAATCCTTTCTTTTCATGGTATAAATGTGTAACTGAAATAAAAAAATAAGAAGTAGGCGCTTTACACAAATACCCACCAAGCTCAGGGGGGCAATTCGGGCAGGTTGTGGGGTCATACTTCTAATCATTGATAAGCTTGCTCTGTCAAACCTGGGTCTTTTGAAGCAAGGTCAATGCCAGGACCTCTGCTGAGTGTCCTCAGTACAAAATTAACAAGTGTGACAACTTGTGGTCCCTCCCATAAAGACCTCTAGTCCTGGCAGTTTTTCAATGCAGTAAATAGAGACATCTGGATGGAGGCTTTTCAGAGCAGTAATTGAAAATGAGCATGGATCAAGTTCTGGCGTGTTGTATTCATAAATCTTGAGTCTTAATTACATTAAAGCAAAATCTTGGACTTGACTCTATTGAAATGGCAGACTCAGATCAATGTTGTGATCATGAATCTTTAAGAGAAGCTCTTAATTTCATCTTCTGGATCTAATGGATAAAAATATATTAGCATAATACATAAAAATGTATTAGTATAATACATAACGCAATCTTGAAAAAGACGTAGATCATAGATACAGAACATTCTGTCCATAAACAGTTTTCGAAACAGATGAAGTATCCTAATACAATGGCCACCACATTTTCCAGTTAAACCTGAAAAATAGCATCTAAAAAGAGGTGAAGATGAAGCAGGTAAAATTAAGAACAACATATAGAACTAAAAAGAAAAGTGAATGAAAGCGGCGCTGGTGATACAGGGTATAAGTAACCTGCGGCGAATATAACAATCACCACAAGATTGTAAAGAATATAATATAAGACAAGTATAAAAAATTCACGCTGGTATGTCCTGTATATACTTAGAGAAATAACTGTAAATAGGAAGATTTCACCATATGAACATGTAGAATATCGTCCTAGGCAATAGCCATGGGTTAATAAAATAAAATAATAAATGCCACAGCCTCCCGCTGTGTCGGCAGCACCTAAATAATGAATAATAAAAATTCTGAGTGCACAAAGTCAGTATAAGAATAATCAGTACCTTGAAGAATGTAGAAAAAAAGTCTCCCAGATGCTTGCCGAAATACTGTCTCAGACAGGAGAAATCTTCAGAGACACAGTGCCGGAGAGCTGCCCCAGACGGTGGCGGCTTCTCCGTATGTGAACTCCAATGGAGGGTGGACGTACCACATTCTGGGTTAAAGACGCCACAAGGTGCGAGTAGTGAGAGACTTTTTTTCTACATTCTTCTACATTCTTCAAGGTACCGATTATTCTTATACTGACTTTGTGCACTCAGAATTTTTATTATTCATTATTTAGGTGCTGCAGACACAGCGAGAGGCTGTGGCATTTATTTTATTTTATTAACCCATGGCTATTGCCTAGGACGATATTCTACATGTTCATATGGTGAAATCTTCCTATTTACAGTTCTTTCTCTAAGTATATACAGGACATACCAGCACAAATTTTTTTATACTTGTCTTATAACATATAGAACTAGCAGTACAAAGAGGCCAATAACCTATAGAACTAGCAGTACAAAGAGGTCAATAACCTATCATGAGAATGATCAACTAAAGCAATTAAGAAAAAAGTTGAAACAACAAACAAAAGGGTGAAGATGTATGAGCTAGTACCAGAATGATCACTTTGTTAAACAGCCAAACGTTTACTTATAGCATAGCCATCTTCCATACCTAGTACAAGTTAGACAGTTTCTTTTCCCTCCTGGAAATAACTAATTTACATGTTTTTCACAGAAGAACAAGATTTTAAACTCCTCTCAGCTCCCTAAGGGGAGCTAGTCCAGGGAAGTCCTGCACTTCTAGCTTGATGTTTGGCTTAACTCCTTTGCTCCGAAGCCTGTTTTCACCTTCCTGGCCTGGCCAATTTTTAAAATTCTGACCACTGTCTCTTTATGAGGTCATAACTCTAGAACACTTCAATGGATCCTGATTCTGAGATTTTCTCGTAAGGTATTGTACTTCTAGACAGTGGTAACATTTCTTTTATATGACTAATGTTTATTTGTGAAATAAATGGAAATTTGGCAAAAATTTTGCAATTTTCAAGCTTTTAATTTGTATGCCCTTAAATCAGAGAGTCATATCGCACAAAATAGTTAATAAATAACATTCAGCACAATTTTTGAAACATAATTTTTTTTTGTTAGGAAATTATAAGGGTTAAATTTGACCAACGATTTCAAATTTTTACAACAAAATTTGCAAAACCTTTTTGTTTAGGGAGCATCTCACATTTGAAGTGACTTTGAGGGGACTTTATGACAGAAAATACCCAAAGATTACACCATTCTAAAAACTGCACCCCTCAAGGTGCTCATAACCACATGCAAGAAGTTTATTGACCCCTCAGGAGCTTCACAGGAATTTTGGGAATGTGGAAGTTAAAAATAAACATTTACTTTTCTTTCAGACAAATTTCCCTTTAGACCTAATTTTTTTTACTTTCGCAAGGGTAACAGGAGAAAATGGACCATACAATTTGTAGGGCAATTTCACCTGAGCATGCTGATACCCCATATGTGGAGGAAAAACAACTGTTTGGGCGCACAGCAGGGTTTGTAAGGGAAGGAGCGCCATTTCACTTTTTAAATGTAAAATTTGCTGGAAAAATTAGTGGACACCATTTTGCATTTGGAGAGCCCTTAATGTGCTTAAAACAATGGTAACCTCTCACAAGTGACACCATTTTGTAAACTAGACCACTTTGGGATGTAATCTAGGTATGTACTGAACACCTTGAACCCCCAGGTGCGTCACAGAAGTTTATAATGTTAAGCCATGAAAATAAAAAAAATCTAATTTTTCCCGCCAAAATCTTTTTTAGCTCCAAATTTTTTATTTTCACAAGGGTAACAGGAGAAAATGGACCCCAAAATTTGTTGTGCAACTTCTCCTGGGTTTACCCCATATGTCGCTGAAAACTGCTTTTGAGGCACAGTGCAAAGCTAAGAAGGGAAGACATGACATATTACAGTGCAGATTTTGCTGCACTTGTTTGAAGGTGCCATGTTACATTGGCAGAGCCCCTGAGGTGCCAACACAGCAGAACCCCCCATAAGTGTCCCCATTTTAAATACTAAACCTCTCAATGAATTCATCTAGGTGTGCAGTGATTATATTGACACCAGAGGTGTGTCTCAGACTTTTATACCATTGGGCAGTGAAGATAAAATCATTTACATTTTTCCCACCAAGATTGTGTTAGCCAAAGTTTTACATCTTCATACTGGGAAATGGGTAAAAATGGCACCAAAATTTGTCCCACAATTTCTACTGAATGTGGCAATACCCCATATAAGGATGTAAAGTACTGCTTAGCCTTACAGAGAAACTCGGGAGGGACAGAAGGCTATTTGCCTCCAGGAACGCAGATTTTCCTAGAAAAGTTTGCGGATTCCATATAAAGAGCCCCTAAGTACTAGAAAAGCAGAATTCCCCCTCAAGTGACCCCATTTTGGAAATTATAACCCTTTGGGAATCTATTTACAGCTGTAGTGAATATTTTGACTCCATAGTTGTTTTCTAGAAACAGGCAGCAGTGGATGTTACTGAGTGAAAACTGTAAAGTGCTGTTGTAGTGAACAGTACATGATACCCAGCTCATGCTTCTGGAAACATGCAACCGTAAATTAGGCAGACTCTCATCACTACAGAAATACCAAACATGTTGGCGCTAAATGTGGTTTAGGCACATTGGGGCTCAGAAGGGAGGGGGGGCATTTGGACTTGGGAGCTCAGAATTTGCTGAATTTCTATTGTGGGCAAGGAGCCATTCCGCTTTTCCAGAGCCTTTGTGCTACCAGTAACATGGAAGCCACCTATATTTCCATTAAAAGATGACAGACCTGAGTGAGGGCTTGCTTTTTTGTGGATTGAGTTGAAGATTTTATTGGGAACATTTCACATAACATTTATTATCACATTTATATGGCGCTCTACGCTGAGCACTTACATTGTGGGTTTCATCTAAATCTCCGCTTCATGTGGCAGATGAAACCCCTGATGGATCCATTCATAATAATGAGGCAACAGAGATACTCTGGACTCCATTTAGCCTCTGTTCAGTGGTGTCCTTCTTTTCAGAAGTGCACAAAACAGAGCAATCCTAAAAAGACGGACATCACTGGATCACAGGTCCTTTGGCATGCACAGTGCCTCCATCTGCCTCATTATAAGTAATCTTCCGCCAGGGGTTCCGTCTGAATCACGTATTTCAGAGATTTAAACGGAAACCCCGGTGTAAGTGCTCAGCGTAAAGCGCAGGATAAATGTGCACCTTACTGCGATCTTTGGGAGGCAAAATGACAAAATCAACAGCATGTGAAGAATTGGTTTTATTTATGTTCTGCACCATTCCTTGTGCGGTAAAAGTGACTAGGCGACTTTATTCTTCGGGTCGGTGCGATTACAGTGATACCAGATTTATATCGGTTTTTTATGTTTGGCTGCTGTCACACACTAAAAGACGCTTTTTATTGTGAAAACTAGTTTTTGCATCGCCATATTTTGAGAACTATAATTTTTGTATATTTTGGCCCACAGAGTCATGTTATGGCTTGTTTTCTGTGGGATGAGCTGACTTTTTTATTTGTACCATTTTGAGGCACATGACATTTTTTTACTTTCTATTCTGATTTTTGTGAGCCAGAATGAACAAAACCACCAGTTCAGGAATAGTTTTTTTTTTTACACCGTTCCGCATGTGATAAAATTGATAAGACAGCTTTATTCTTTGAGTCAGTATGATTACAGTGATTCCCAATTTATATCTTTTTTATGTTTTACACAATAAAAACTATTTTAGAAAAAAATGTTTAGAAAAAAGAATTATTTTTGCATCGCTTTATTCTGAGAGCTATAACCTTTTAATATTTCTGCTGATGGAGCTGTATGGCAGCTTGTTTTTTGCAGGACAAGATGGCGTTTTCAGCAGTACCATTTTTTTTACATTCATCTTTTTGATTGCGTTTTATTGCACTTTTTGTTCAGCGGTAAGATGATAAAGCATTGTTTTTTGCCTCTTTTTTATGGTGTTCACTGAAGGGGTTAACTGGTGGGACAGTTTTATAAAGCGGGTCATTACGCCAATACCAAATATGTGCACGTTTACTGTTTTTTTTTACTAACATAAATAAATATATTTATTGGAAACATTTTTGTTTCTTTTTTTTTCTTTATTCGGGGATTTAAAAAAATATATTTTTACACTTTTTATATTTTTTTTAGCTTTTTTCCATTGTCCCATCCTGGGACATCACTGTAAAGTGTGAGATTGCATTGCGTTTTCCTGATGGAAGCGCACAGGGAACTCATTCCCTGCGCGATGCTCCTCTATGTAGCTGTCACTAGTGGAAACGGCAGCAGAGGGGTTAAATGCTCACCATGGGTGTTAGCACCAATCATGAGCATTGCTGCAGGGTGTCAGCTCTCACACAGAGCTGACACCTGCACCCGATCGCTGCCATGCTCAGCGTGAGGCCGCACGATCATGCCGCCGTACATGTTCTGCTGTTCGCTGGAACGCAGTTCCCGCAGAGCAATACATGTACGGCCCATGTAGGGAAGGGGTTAATATCCAAAAATGGTCAGCTTAAAGTAAATCTAACTACAGATTTAACAATACGAATTGTATTCATTATTAAGTAGATCTTTTAGGTCGGATGAGACTGGTGCATTTACATTGAAACTATGTCAGAATGGCTATATTCTTATATTATGATGAGCATTTTATGAGTCCAAGTTTATTTAATCTCCTCTCACCCAGTTTTACAACTGCAGCTTGTACTAAGCAGTGTGAGATCTCAGCAGGGAGTACACTGAGGAGCTGTCATTCAGCTATATGGGTGGATACTGAGTTGACATTAATAAAGCATTATACAGCAATTCTGAAATGTTTAAAGTGAATATAGTCTACGTATTGAATGTAAGAAAATTATACAGTAATGTATGCATGGGGACTATAAATGTTTGCTTAATAATGATGAGCCGGCAATTCAGCAACCGTGTACTGTAAAATCACAGCAGGAACCTATCTCCCGATAGAGATGGATTACATACAGTAAATACAAATAGAATAAGTAGATATACAGATGTCAGTGACAAATACAATTAGTACAGTGTGTGTGCAGCTTACCATACATGTATTTAATTAATGAAAGATTATTTTTCTGAAAAAAATGGTGTAAGCTCCTGCATAATTATCTTACCCAGCAGAGGGAAAGCCGAACTGAAGGCTGATGTTTATAGCCTGGGAAGGGGGTAATACCCATGGAGCTTCCCAGGCTATTAATATCAGCTCACAGCTGTATACTTAGCCTTTACTGGCTATTAAAATGGGGGACCCTAAAAAAAATTACGCACGGTCCCCCTATAATAACCAGCAAAGGCTACGCAGACAGCTGCAGGCTGATATTAACCCCTTCATGACCGGAGGTATTTTCGTTTTTGCATTTTCATTTTTTGCTCCCCTTCTTCCCAGAGCCATAACTTTTTTATTTTTCCATCAATATGGCCAGGTGAGGGCTTGTTTTTTGTGGGACAAGTTGTATTTTGAATGATCCATTGGTTTTAACATACCATGTACTGGAAAACAGGAAAAAAAATCCAAGTGCGGTGAAATTGCAAAAAAAGTGCAATCCCACAGTGGGTTTTTTTGTTTTGCTTTTTCACTATGTTCACTAAATGCTAAAACTGACCTGCCATTATGATTCTCCAGGTCATTACAAGTTCATAGGTACCAAACATGTATAGGCTCTTTTTTTTATCTAAGTGGTGAAAAAAAATTCCAAACTTTGTTAAAAAAAAAAATTGTGCCATATTCCAATACCCACCCAATCTCGGGTTGGGTGATGGCTTATTTTTTGCGCTCTGAGTTTTTAATGATACCATTTTGGTGCAGATATGCTCTTTTGATCGCCCATTATTGCTTTTTAATACAATGTTGCGGCGACGAAAAAACGTGCAAATCTCGCATATGCGTTTTTGGAATTTAATCCTTATTCAAAGATTAAATTCCGAGATTTGCATACTTTTTCTGCCCATGTATGCTGGTGTGACTTTTTAATTTTCTAATAAAGACTTCTGAATGTTATTCAACACTCTGGATATTTTTCTATTTCTACAAATGGTTTCCTAACTTCGGCACTGCAGGTTTCCTTGCGTGGTATCCATAGAGATGGTGAGCATTTTTGTCCAACCTCTTCATTTACATACTCCATTGAAGAATAATATAGATAGATAGATAGATAGATAGATAGATAGATAGATAGATAGATAGATAGATAGATAGATAGATAGATAGATAGATACAGTGGGGCAAAAAAGTATTTAGTCAGTCAGCAATAGTGCAAGTTCCACCACTTAAAAAGATGAGAGGCGTCTGTAATTTACATCATAGGTAGACCTCAACTATGGGAGACAAACTGAGAAAAAAAAATCCAGAAAATCACATTGTCTGTTTTTTTAACAATTTATTTGCATATTATGGTGGAAAATAAGTATTTGGTCAGAAACAAACAATCAAGATTTCTGGCTCTCACAGACCTGTAACTTCTTTTTTAACCCCTTTACCCCCAAGGGTGGTTTGCACGTTAATGACCAGGCCAATTTTTACAATTCTGACCACTGTCCCTTTATGAGGTTATAACTCCGAAACGCTTCAACGGATCCTGGTGATTCTGACATTGTTTTCTCTTGACATATTGTACTTCATGATAGTGGTAAAATTTCTTTGATAGTACCTGCGTTTATTTGTGAAAAAAACGGAAATTTGGCGAAAATTTTGAAAATTTCGCAATTTTCAAACTTTGAATTTTTATGCAATTAAATCACAGAGATATGTCACACAAAATACTTAATAAGTAACATTTCCCACATGTCTCCTTTACATCAGCATAATTTTGGAACCAATTTTTTTTTTTGTTAGGGAGTTATAAGGGTTAAAAGTTGACCAGCAATTTCTCATTTTTACAACACCATTTTTTTTTAGGGACCACGTCTCATTTGAAGTCATTTTGAGGGGTCTATATGATAGAAAATGCCCAAGTGTGACACCATTCTAAACACTGCACCCCTCAAGGTGCTCAAAACCACATTCAAGAAGTTTATTAACCCTTCAGGTGTTTAATAGGAATTTTTGGAATGTTTAAATAAAAATGAACATTTAACTTTTTTACACAAAAAATTTACTTCAGCTCCAATTTGTTTTATTTTACCAAGGGTAACAGGAGAAATTGGACCCAAAAAGTTGTTGTCCAATTTGTCCTGAGTACGCTGATACCCCATATGTGGCAGTAAACCACTGTTTGGGCGCATGGGAGAGCTCGGAAGGGAAGGAGCGCTATTTGACTTTTCAATGCAAAATTGACAGGAATTGAGATGGGACGCCATGTTGCGTTTGGAGAGCCACTGATGTGCCTAAACATTGAAACCCCCCACAAGTGACACCATTTTGGAAAGTAGACCCCCTAAGGAACTTATCTGGATGTGTGGTGAGCACTTTGACCCACCAAGTGCTTCACAGAAGTTTATAATGCAGAACCGTAAAAATAAAAAATCATATTTTTTCACAAAAATTATATTTTTGCCCCCAATTTTTTATTTTTCCAAGGGTAAGAGAAGAAATTGGACCTCAAAAGTTGTTGTCCAATTTGTCCTGAGTACGCTGATACCCCATATGTGGCAGTAAACCACTGTTTGGGCGCATGGGAGAGCTCGGAAGGGAAGGAGCGCAGTTTGACTTTTCAATGCAAAATTGACAGAAATTGAGATGGGACGCCATGTTGCGTTTGGAGAGCCACTGATGTGCCTAAACATTGAAACCCCCCACAAGTGACACCATTTTGGAAAGTAGACCCCCTAAGGAACTTATCTAGAGGTGTGGTGAGCACTTTGACCCACCAAGTGCTTCACAGAAGTTTATAATGCAGAACCGTAAAAATAAAAAATCATATTTTTTCACAAAAATTATATTTTTGCCCCCAATTTTTTATTTTTCCAAGGGTAAGAGAAGAAATTGGACCTCAAAAGTTGTTGTCCAATTTGTCCCGAGTACGCTGATACCCCATATGTGGCAGTAAACCACTGTTTGGGCGCATGGGAGAGCTCGGAAGGGAAGGAGCGCCGTTTGACTTTTCAATGCAAAATTGACAGGAATTGAGATGGGACGCCATGTTGCGTTTGGAGAGCCACTGATGTGCCTAAACATTGAAACCCCCCACAAGTAACACCATTTTGGAAAGTAGACCCCCTAAGGAACTTATCTGGATGTGTGGTGAGCACTTTGACCCACCAAGGGCTTCACAGAAGTTTATAATGCAGAGCCATAAAAATAAAACAAAATTTTTTTCCCACAAAAATTATTTTTTAGCCCCCAGTTTTGTATTTTCCCTAGGGTAACAGGAGAAATTGGACCCCAAAAGTTGTTGTCCAATTTGTCCTGAGTACGCTGATACCCCATATGTGGGGGGGAACCACCGTTTGGGCGCATGGGAGGGTTCGGAAGGGAAGGAGCGCCATTTGGAATGCAGACTTAGATGGAATGGTCTGCAGGCGTCACATTGCGTTTGCAGAGCCCCTAATGTACCTAAACAGTAGAAACCCCCCACAAGTGACACCATTTTGGAAAGTAGACCCCCTAAGGAACTCATCTTGATGTGTTGTGAGAGCTTTGAACCCCCAAGTATTTCACTACAGTTTATAACGCAGAGCCATGCAAATAAAAAATATTTTTTTTTCCACAAAAATTATATTTTAGCCCCCAGTTTTGTATTTTTCCAAGGTTAGCAGGAGAAATTGGACCCTAAATGTTGTTGTCCAATTTGTCCTGAGTACGCTGATACCCCATTTGTGGGGGGAACCACCGTTTGGGCGCATGGGAGGGTTCGGAAGGGAAGGAGCGCCATTTGGAATGCAGACTTAGATGGAATGGTCTGCAGGCGTCACATTGCGTTTGCAGAGCCCCTAATGTACCTAAACAGTAGAAACCCCCACAAGTGACACCATTTTGGAAAGTAGACCCCCTAAGGAACTCATCTTGATGTGTTGTGAGAGCTTTGAACCCCCAAGTATTTCACTACAGTTTATAACGCAGAGCCATGCAAATAAAAAATATTTTTTTTTCCACAAAAATTATATTTTAGCCCCCAGTTTTGTATTTTTCCAAGGTTAGCAGGAGAAATTGGACCCTAAATGTTGTTGTCCAATTTGTCCTGAGTACGCTGATACCCGATATGTGGGGGGGAACCACCGTTTGGGCGCATGGGAGGGCTCGGAAGGGAAGGAGCATCATTTGGAATGCAGACTTAGATGGATTGGTCTGCAGGCGTCACATTGTGTTTGCAGAGCCCCTAATGTACCTAAACAGTAGAAACCCCCCACAAGTGACCCCATATTGGAAACTAGACCCCTCAATGAACTTATCTAGATGTGTTGTGAGAACTTTGAACCCCCAAGTGTTTCACTACAGTTTATAACGCAGAGCCGTGAAAATAAAAAATCTTTTTGTTTTCCCACAAAAATTATTTTTTAGCCCCCAGTTTTGTATTTTCCCAAGGGTAACAGGAGAAATTGGTCCACAAAAGTTGTTGTCCAATTTGTCCTGAGTACGCTGATACCCCATATGTTGGGGTAAACCCCTGTTTGGGCACACAGGAGAGCTCGGAAGGGAAGGAGCACTGTTTTACTTTTTCAACGCAGAATTGGCTGGAATTGAGATCGGACGCCATGTCGTGTTTGGAGAGCCCCTGATGTGCCGAAACAGTGGAAACCCCCCAATTATAACTGAAACCCTAATCTAAACACACCCCTAACCCTAATTCCAACGGTAACCCTAACCACACCTCTAACCCTGACACACCCCTAACCCTAATCCCAACCCTATTCCCAACTGTAAATGTAATCTAAACCCTAACCCTAACTTTAGCCCCAACCCTAACTGTAGCCCCAACCCTAGCCCTAACCCTAGCCCTAACCCTAGCCCTAGCCCTAACCCTAGCCCTAACCCTAGCCCTAGCCCTAACCCTAGCCCTAACCCTAGCCCTAACCCTAACCCTAGCCCTAACCCTAGCCCTAACCCTAGCCCTAACCCTAGCCCTAGCCCTAACCCTAGCCCTAACCCTAGCCCTAATGGGAAAATGGAAATAAATACATTTTTTTTTATTTTTCCCTAACTAAGGGGGTGATGAAGGGGGGTTTGATTTACTTTTATAGCGAGTTTTTTAGCGGATTTTTATGATTGGCAGCCGTCACACACTGAAAGACCCTTTTTATTGCAAAAAATATTTTTTGCAATACCACATTTTGAGAGCTATAATTTTTCCATATTTTGGTCCACAGAGTCATGTGAGGTCTTGTTTTTTGCGGGACGAGTTGACGTTTTTATTGAAAACATTTTTGGGCACGTGGCATTTATTTATCGCTTTTTATTCCGATTTTTGTGAGGAAGAATGACCAAAAGCCAGCTATTCATGAATTTCTATTGGGGGAGGCGTTTATACCGTTCCGCGTTTGGTAAAATTGATAAATCAGTTTTATTCTTCGGGTCAGTACGATTACAGCGATACCTCATTTATATCATTTTTTTATGGTTTGGTGCTTTTATACGATAAAAACTATTTTACAGAAAAAATAATTATTTTTGCATCGCTTTATTCTCAGGACTATAACTTTTTTATTTTTTTGCTGATGATGCTGTATGGCGGCTCTTTTTTTGCGGGACAATATGACGCTTTCAGCGGTACCATGGTTATTTATATCTGTCCTTTTGATCGCGTGTTATTCCACTTTTTGTTCGGCGGTATGATAATAAAGCGTTGTTTTTTGCCTCGTTTTTTTTTTTTCTTTCTTACGGTGTTTACTGAAGGGGTTAACTAGTGGGACAGTTTTATAGGTCGGGTCGTTACGGACGCGGCGATACTAAATATGTGTACTTTTATTGTTTTTTTTTTTTTATTTAGATGAAGAAATGTATTTATGGGAATAATATATTTTTTTTTTTTTCATTATTTTGGAATATTTTTTTTTATTTTTTTTACACATTTGGAAAATTTTTTTTAACTTTTTTACTTTGTCCCAGGGGGGACATCACAGATCAGTGATCTGACAGTTTGCACAGCACTCTGTCAGATCACTGATCTGACATGCAGCGCTGCAGGCTTCACAGTGCCTGCTCTGAGCAGGCTCTGTGAAGCCACCTCCCTCCCTGCAGGACCCGGATCCGCGGCCATCTTGGATCCGGGGCTGGAGGGAGCAGGGAGGGAGGTGAGACCCTCGCAGCAACGCGATCACATCGCGTTGCTCCGGGGGTCTCAGGGAAGCCCGCAGGGAGCCCCCTCCCTGCGCGGTGCTTCCCTGCACCGCCGGCACATCGCGATCATCTTTGATCGCGGTGTGCCAGGGGTTAATGTGCCGGGGGCGGTCCGTGACCGCTCCTGGCACATAGTGCCGGATGTCAGCTGCGATAAGCAGCTGACACCCGGCCGCGATCGGCCGCGCTCCCCCCGTGAGCTCGGCCGATCGGCTATGACGTACTATCCCGTCCAGGGTCAGATAAGCCCAGGGCACCTCGACGGGATAGTACGTCTAAGGTCACAGAGGGGTTAAGAGTCTCCTCTTTCCTCCAGTCATTACCTGTAGTAATGGCACCTGTTTAAACTTGTTATCAGTATAAAAAGACACCTGTGCACACCCTCAAACAGTCTGACTCCAAACTCCACTATGGTGAAGACCAAAGAGCTGTCAAAGGACACCAGAAACAAAATTGTAGCCCTGCACCAGGGTGGGAAGACTGAATCTGCAATAGCCAACCAGCTTGGAGTGAAGAAATCAACAGTGGGAGCAATAATTAGAAAATGGACGACATACAAGACCACTGATAATCTCCCTCGATCTGGGGCTCCATGCAAAATCCCACCCCGTGGGGTCAGAATGATCACAAGAACGGTGAGCAAAAGTCCCAGAACCACGCGGGGGGACCTAGTGAATGAACTGCAGAGAGCTGGGACCAATGTAACAAGGCCTACCATAAGTAACACACTACGCCACCATGGACTCAGATCCTGCAGTGCCAGACGTGTCCCACTGCTTAAGCCAGTACATGTCCGGGCCCGTCTGAAGTTTGCTAGAGAGCATTTGGATGATCCAGAGGAGTTTTGGGAGAATGTCCTATGGTCTGATGAAACCAAACTGGAACTGTTTGGTAGAAACACAACTTGTCGTGTTTGGAGGAAAAAGAATACTGAGTTGCATCCATCAAACACCATACCTACTGTAAAGCATGGTGGTGGAAACATCATGCTTTGGGGCTGTTTCTCTGCAAAGGGGCCAGGACGACTGATCCGGGTACATGAAAGAATGAATGGGGCCATGTATCGTGAGATTTTGAGTGCAAACCTCCTTCCATCAGCAAGGGCATTGAAGATGAAACATGGCTGGGTCTTTCAACATGACAATGATCCAAAGCACACCGCCAGGGCAACGAAGGAGTGGCTTCGTAAGAAGCATTTCAAGGTCCTGGAGTGGCCTAGCCAGTCTCCAGATCTCAACCCTATAGAAAACCTTTGGAGGGAGTTGAAAGTCCGTGTTGCCAAGCGAAAAGCCAAAAACATCACTGCTCTAGAGGAGATCTGCATGGAGGAATGGGCCAACATACCAACAACAGTGTGTGGCAACCTTGTGAAGACTTACAGAAAACGTTTGACCTCTGTCATTGCCAACAAAGGATATATTACAAAGTGTTGAGATGAAATTTTGTTTCTGACCAAATACTTATTTTCCACCATAATATGCAAATAAATTGTTAAAAAAAACAGACAATGTGATTTTCTGGATATTTTTTTCTCAGTTTGTCTCCCATAGTTGAGGTCTACCTATGATGTAAATTACAGACGCCTCTCATCTTTTTAAGTGGTGGAACTTGCACTATTGCTGACTGACTAAATACTTTTTTGCCCCACTGTAGATAGACAGATAAAAATCAGGCAGCACTCCAGTTCAAGAAAAATTGTGGACTTTAATCCAGCACCAAGTGATGCACTTGTTTTTTTTTCCATTTATATTTTGCGTTGGACAACTGCATTATTTAGGAAGTATTGCACCCAAAGTCTGCTTAAGTTTGTGCTGCTATTTGTCTTTTCTATTTAGATATATGGATAGATAGATCTATCTATCTATCTATCTATCTATCTATGGCCCTATCTATCTAAAGATCTATCTATCTATAGCTCTATCTATAGATATATCTATTTATCTATAGATATCTATAGATAGCTTGAGAAAGGTCCACATCCTGGACTGAAACGCACATGGGCCAATAAATCACACATATTGTTTCTATTGGAGTGCTGCCTTCGTTTTTCTGGATAATAGCATGAGGTTTGGTATATATGGAGCGCCCCCAGACACAGGGCCACGAGTTCTCGGTACCGGGCCTCTCTGGTTCGGTTCTGAGGCTATCACGGTGGCTAGACCCGGTCCACGACCCTGCTAAGGGGCGTCCAATAAAGGTGGTGCAGTCTGTCAGGGGTTCGAGATGCCACCTGTGGTGTTCGGTCAGGGTGACCGACGCTGCTGTGGGGTCCGCTGGGGTGATGGAATAGCAGCTAGATGGTATACCTTCCCACAGGTGAAGTATGTCCCCAGGGCTTCCCAGTAAGGTAGATGGTAATGGTGTAGGGTGCAGTCAATAACGAGGACACAGGGTTGCAGTCTCTTTACCTCTTTACTGAAGACTTCAGGATCCTCAATCCAGAGCACGCTTAACAGGGCTTTCTGAGACCGGCCGGTCCGATGGGCACATTCAGAGTTTCCTTCGCAGATGGAAATCGTTGCCTATCACTAGCGCCTGTGTGTTGTAGTCCTACCCTGCTGAGCATTCGGAATAGTCCTCACAACTGCTGTTCTCGTTCCTTTGTTCTTTCTAATTCTCTCTCTCTCTTTGGTTCCAGATCTTACTAGTTTCTCGTCCCCCAGGAATGTTATGGCTAGGATGCACCCGTATGACGGGAAGGCTCGGAGCTCTTCTGGGACCCTAGAGACACCCCTCTCCACGCGTTGCCCCCTATGTCTTCGTAGGTGTAGTAAGGTAGACAGCCAACCTATGATTAACTGTCCTGCGGAGTTCGAAGTAAGGCCTAGAGTCAGTTACTCCCACGGTATTCCGGCCACCGGCTACGTGCCTCAGTAGGATGTTGCCTCGGTCTCACGGCACGACTCCTACTGGTACTCCTTTGTGCTTGATCTCGTTTACACTGTTCCACAATATCCTTCCCTTCGTGTCTCTCTCTTGGATACCGCCGCGGGGTGTGCAGGCGCGGTTCCGTTACGTTCTGCTCTGTTCGCTAGGCACCTGCCAGGTTCCCACGCCTGACAGGGACCCCCCTGTGTCTTCTCCCTGCAACACCCCCTGCCATGGGATGTTGCCTGAATCTAACTCAGTCAGCTTCTGACTAACTTCCTCCCCGACCCCTAGTTTTACCAGTGTAAGGAGTGGCCCAATAAATAAAGCCTTTTTCTCCCCCTAGTGGCCGGAGTGTGAAGTGTAATGTGTTCTGGTGATACCTGGTCAGGAGAACTCCTTTAGTGCCATCAGACATACCATCACTCCCCTTAGTGGCAGAGCGTCATACTGCAACGACCAGGTCTCTGGGCGCTGCATATACCTGGAAGTATTTTTTGCACCCTTTGTTTTCTTTTTGTGCTGCTTTTTGTTTTCTTTTTCTAGCTATATAGATAAATATACTGTATCTATAGATAAATAAATATATATATATATAGATAGAGCTATAGATATATCTATAGATTGATGGATATATATATAGATAGAATAATACCAAGCCCGATATTTAGTAATAAACATAATAAAATGGTACATAAAGGGTTAAAGACACACACACACAAAATCTGCGTTAGGCTGGGGTCACACTGGCAAGAAACTCGCAGAGTGTCTCGCATCAATACCCGGCACTGCCCCCGGCACTTGGGACAGGAGCGTTAAGATATAGAAATACAGCACATGCAGCCGCACACTCCGGTACCGAGTGCCGGCGGCAGTGCCGGGTATTGAGGTGCGAGACTCATGCGACCCCGGCCTTAAACGCAATATCTGTATAATTTAAAAAGAAATAGAAAAAAAATGGCTTGGGCTCCCGCACAATTTTCTGCGCCAAAGAGGAAAAGTCCGTGACTGGGTTTCGATGTTTACAGCGGCTATGAATATCAGCCCGCAGCTGTATATTTAGCCTTTACTGGCTATTAAAATTGGTGAAGCATCTTCGTTTTTGCTTTTTCCAACATATTTGTGTCTTTTTAAAAAAAAATCTTTAACTAGTGAGTGGCTTTTGATCTGTGATTTTGCGGTACATTAAGCAGCCAAGTTACTGACATGCTGCACCAGAACACACATGTTACGTGTGACTTGTAGTGAAATCTAAGTTAAGTGTGTTGCTTGAGAGGAGCAACATAAAATTTAGAAACATTTGCGACTCTGTGTTGCAGTGTCACAGGTCGCAATGTGACACCACAGGAAATCATTACATCCAATTACGTAATATGTGCCACTTTAGTCGCATGATACGTCGCCATGCAGCTCTACCTGCTGATTGTGGATCTTCCTCAACTCCTCTGCTCTTCAAACACCTTGATGGGAAGGAGAGAGGAGTAAAAGAGAAGGCAAGAATTGAGCCAGGTGAAGTGGAGAGGGTCAGAGTGGGTCTTTGCATTGCCATTCCCCAACCACGGTCCTACAAGCTCTCATAGTCCTTCAAGAAGTTCATCAGTGAGTGGTGGGTGGTGGCAGAGATCAGTGGGCGCTGGTAGGATTTTTTTTTCTAAATTTTGTCTGGGCCACTAAAGGTAGTACCATCCTCAATGCCCTGATGGCAGCCCTGGCAACAAGTCTTAGAAATATTTATCATGGGCCTTGGAACTTTTTTCAGAAATCAGTGTTTAACATTGTTCAAATATATGATGGTTTTTGCGTAGAGAGAGAATTTACCCCTGCAACGGTAGCGGTAAATCTACTATTTTTTCTGTGCCCATTGTTGGAAAGTTTCGAATGCATTCATTTGTTTCTATTCTAACCTTAACAGAACCTAAAAGCTGCCTATTCACTTACTTGCGCCTCTGATACTTAGCAGTGAATGCACATAGCGCTGAACTAGAAGGTAACTATTTCTATACAAAAACAAGAAGGACCATGAATTCCAAGCCAGTGTAAATTACACACAACTGCGTTCTGCCTTTTTTTAAGCGTGCATAATGAGTGAATCTTCTGGAAACTGGCCAAAAAATATTATGAATTGGGCCTTTCAGCGTAGATGTGTGGGTCACGTGATTGGGCTATTCTTATGGAAATGATGGTTTGCTCTTGAATCGCAAGATAATTCTGGCCAAATCCTGTCTAAAAGCTCTTTGCACAAATTAGTCTTGCTTCATGTTAGCCTTACATGCACTCTTTCACACAACTTTCACATTTATTCACACCTCTGTCTGGATCACAAAAACTCGGCTAAATCTTTAACCCAGCTCACATTTCCATAGGATAGGCACTAGTGAGCACAACAAATAAAGATTAGGGCGCCATTATAAAGCTCAGCATTTATTCTGTGCTAGAATTACAGTATCAGATGAAAAAAGAAAAAAATTACTAAACGTTATAGAATTACAAAATAAGAATGGTCATAGTTTGTAACCAAGACACCAAAGTAAGTAGAAATAAAAGTAATTAGCTAAGTGAAGAACAGTTGTAAACACTGTGTACAATTACTTGTGCAAGTTGAAGGATGAATCTAAAGATTCCATGTTTTGTTGTATTTTATTAATATATAATTCCCTGTAAAAAGAATATAAAAATAGAATGCTTTTTGCTATGATTTAAAGGGTTGCCCGATCTTAAATTACTAGTCTGCAGTAACTTTATGCGACTACAGACTTGTGAATCCTCACATTGCGTGCACTGCGCACATTGAGATTTCTCCGGTTTTGACTATATTCGCACAATGCAAGTGTATTTGGCGAGGCCGGCAATAGTCTACTTGGAATGTGGCTGGAAGTATGCAAATCATATACTTGCAGTAATATGACCTCTCGCTCCTGACGCAGGCATCCGATGTTTCCTCACAGCACGCAGTGTGTCATTTGCCCCTGGAAGAAGCCAAGGTGAAACTCACATCAGGTACTATAAGGTAAAACATTTTGTGCGCTATGGACATGGTAGACCTATGAATTGTTCATAACATTTATTATGTACAGTAGTGGCCTTGGCTTACTTAATTCTGTTATTTATTATATCTTACAAGAATCATAATGTTCCTCTTTAGTACTTAGCACTATGTGCACTTTACAGTATGTAGTCGAGACATTTTACTTCCATCTTAGTATGCCCTGTGATTTCATTATTTGTCAGGTATTTGAGATGGGGGGGGTTTGTTAGGGTTTGGCGGAACGCACCAAATATATATTTATAGAGTAATAGGTGCGTTCGCAACCCAGGGTCCACCGTGCAGGAGTAAAACCCACTGCTAGTAACTGACGGTACTATATGGCGGTATAAGTGAACTCTGTTACTTCACAGAGTCACTTAAGACAAGAGAACGCTGTGCCATGTTAACCTCACAGAGGAACACAGCTACCTAATAGAGCGAACAGTGGCCATGCAGTCAGAATAGCACAAGCAAAACTCCTCACCGGAGGTGCTGGTACTCTAGGGGTTTATTTCAGCCGAACCCTGAAACTACATACATATGACCACACTGGCGAAGAACACATAACTTAGTTGATATTAGCGCATGGCCGTGCGGCCATGCGAACCTTTTATAGCTGCAGCAACTTCAGGACCATCCTAGAGGACCAATGGGAGCTGCTACAGTACCTGAGCCACTTCAGGACCTTCCTAGAGGACCAATGGGACCTGCTGTAGTACCTGAGCATGTGACCCCCGACCTCCAATGAGAGGACTTACCCTGGGCATGCTCAGAAGGGAAAAAGCAGGACTTCGTCCCAGAGATGTCTGCTCGCCGCTGACCAGTACTGCCTACAATGGCTGAGCCTGGAAAGGCAGCAGTAACCATCCGCACAGTATCAGGCTGAGCCAGATGCTGGGACCGACGTCTCCACTGAGCAGGCTCCACTGCGGCTGGAGAAGAATGGGGCACCGCATCGGACATGGTTCGAGATTCCCCCTGTGCAGAGGTGGGAGCTCGACCCCTAACAGTCTTATTGATCATTTTCGGTAACCATCTGTTCTTGATTTTTGTAAAACCAATAAGTAAATTTTTTCTGGTTCTGTACCAACTGTACATGATTATGACTGTCATCTGTGTACTAGGTGCCTTGATATTCTTCCGTTGCAAATTTCTTGTGATGTTATCACCCCTTTTTATCTTCTATGCCTGTTTTTACATTTTATATAATAAAATGTATTTTTATACATATGTGTGATCATATTTGAAGGTATTGTATTATATGCTGGTTTTTCACCACCATTGTCTTTTTGATATTTACCTTTATATTGGCTCATTGGTTTGTTGCCAATTTTACAGGTTATATATGGCCTATGGCCTTTCGTTAAGATCCCTGGATGTGGCCACAAGAGAAAAATGTATGACTAGCGATGAATAATACCAATGGCAACCAAAGAGCCCCAAACAAGTTCAAAAGACATCACAGTTAAACTCCAAGGTCAAGGTACGTTAGTGTCAGATTGCACCATCTGTAGCTCTATTGGCCAAAGTGGACTTCAAAGAAGATGACTGAAAGGAAACCATTGTTGCAAGTAAATGATAAAAAGGTGAGACTGAAATATGATAAAATATACATCGACAAGTCACAAAGCTTCTGGTTCTGGGAGAATGGATAGCTACTAAACCATGCTGCCCATTAATCAAATATCTGTTACACCATGTTGCCCATTAGCATCATTATCTGCTAAACTATACAGTTATCTGTTAAAGCAGTTAATTGTTAAGGTACCTTCACACATAACGATTTTGTTAACGATATTGTTGCTTTTTGTGACGTAGCAACGATATCGTTAACGAAATCGTTATGCGTGACAGCGACCAACGATCAGGCCCCTGCTGGGAGATCGTTGTTCGCTGGGAATGATCAGGACCTTTTTTTCCGTCGCTGATCACCCGCTGACATTGCTGAATCGGCGTGTGTGACGCCGATCCAGCGATGTGTTCACTGGTAACCAGGGTAAACATCGGGTTACTAAGCGCAGGGCCATGGTTACCATTGTAAAAAAAAAAAACAGTACATACTTACATTCCCGTGTCTGTCCCCGGGCCTCAGCTTCCCTGCACGGACTGTGAGCGCCGGCCGTAAAGCAGAGCACAGCGGTGACGTCACCGCTGTGCTCTGCTTTATGGCCGGCCGGCGCTGGCACAGTGCAGGGAAGCTGAGGCCGGGGGACAGACACCGGAATGTAAGTATGTACTGTTTGTTTTTTTAACTTTTACAATGGTAACCAGGGTAAACATCGGGTTACTAAGCGCGGCACTGCGCTTAGTAACCCGATGTTTACCCTGGTTACCCGGGGACTTTGGCATCGTTGGTCGCTGGAGAGCTGTCTGTGTGACAGCTCTCCAGCGACCACACAACGACCTAAACAGCGACGCTGCAGCGATCGGCATCGTTGTCTATATCGCTGCAGTGTCGCTAAATGTGACGGTACCTTTAGACTATGCTACTCATACAGCAGTTATTGGCCTCACCATACTGTCCACGCAGCACAGTTATTGGCCTCGCTATACTGTCCATGCACCACAATTATTGGCCTCACTATACTGCCCATACAGCATAGTTACTGGCCTCACCGGACTGCTCATGCCGCAGTTATTGGCCTCACCAGACTGCCCATGCCGCACAGTTATTGGCCTCACCGGACTGCTCATGCCGCAGTTATTGGCCTCACCGGACTGCTCATGCCGCACAGTTATTGGCCTCACCGGACTGCCCATGCCGCAAAAGTGACACCTTTAAAAAAACTGCACCCTCGAGGTGCTCAAAACCACATTCAAGAAGTTTATTAACCCTTCAGGTGCTTCACAGGAATTGTTGGAATGTTTAAAAAAAATGAACATTTAACTTTTTTTCACAAAAATTTTTCTTCAGATACAATTTGTTTTATTTTCCCAAGGGTAACAGGAGAAATGGACCCCAAAAGTTGTTGTACAATTTGTCCTGAGTACGCCAATACCTCATATGTGGTGGTAAACCACTGGGCGCATGGCAGAGCTCGGAAGAGAAGGAGCGCCGTTTTACTTTTTCAATGCAGAATTGGCTGGAATTGAGATCAGACGCCATGTCGCGTTTGGAGAGACCCCTAATGTGCCTAAACATTGGAAACCCCCCAATTCTAACTCCAACCCTAACCCGAACACACCCCCAACCCCAACCCCAACCCTAACGCTAGCCCCATCACACCCGGAACCCCAACACACCCCTAACCCTGACACCCCCTAACCCTAATCCCAACTATAAACGTAATCCAAACTCTAACCCCAACTATAGCCCCAACCCTAACTTTAGCCCCAACCCTAACCCTAGCTTTAGCCCTATCCTTAACCCTAACCCTAATGGGCAAATTGAAATAAATACATTTTTTTATTTTATTATTTTTCCCTAACTAAGGGGGTGATAAAGGGAGGTTTGATTTACTATTTATATGTTAGGCTGCTGTCACACACTAAAAGATGCTTTTTATTGCAAAAAATAGTTTTTGCATCACCACATTTTGAGAGCTATAATTTTTCCACATTTTGGCTCACAGAGTCATGTGAGGTCTTGTTTTTTGCGGGACGAGTTGATGTTTTTATTGGTACCATTTTTGGGCATATGATTTTTTTATCGCTTTTTAATCCGATTTTTGTGAGGCAGAGTGAACAAAAACCAGCAATTCATGAATTTCTTTAAGGGGCCGTTTACACCGTTCCAAGTGTGGTAAAACGGTGTACTATGGGACATTCATTTTGTGCAGGCTGATCGCTTATATGGCATGCACATCTGCATGCCATATAAGCTGTCAGCGCTGCGCTCTGTGCACACTGACCTCAGAGACTTTGTGACATGTACTGCGCATGACAGGAAGTCTCTCAGCTCTGGTAACCCGGATGTCGTCATGACGACATCATGTTACCATGGGAGCGATCGGTACCCCACATCATATCAATTCCAAAGGCAGGGGGCTGAATGCTCCTCTGCCAGCTCTGGAACACTGAAATCATGTTTGAGCGCAGTGTTCTGGGGGTTAAAGTGGTGGGAGCGTTCCGTGACCACTCCTGGCACTTAGTGCCGGGTGTCAGCTGTGAGAATCAGCCACGCTCCCAGATCGCATTGGACGTACTATTCCGTCCATGGGAATTACAGTAAGTCCCTGGTTACATGGACAGAATAGTATGTCCAGTGCCAGAAAGGGGTTAAATGATGGCCAATCTGTAAATATTTTTTGATTAGGATATTTGTGATTGGGAGTCATGTAATAGCTAACAAGGCTTCAAATGCACACTGAGCAATCAATAATATATCATACTAGCTATTGCACCCGTTCTACGCCCGGGTGGCGAGCATTTATATTGGTATATGGTCTCCATCCTGGTATGCGCTGCTCCATCCTGCGCCCCCATCCTGTCATGTGCTGCTCCATCCTGCGCCCCCATCCTGTCATGTGCTGCTCCATCCTGTGTCCCCATCCTGTCATGTGCGGCACCCATCCTGCGCCCCCATTCTGTCATGTGCTGCTCCCATTCTGCGCCCCCATTCTGACATGTGCTGCACCCATCCTGCGCCTCCATTCAGACATGTGCTGCTCCCATCCTGCACCTCCATTCTGTCATTTGCTGCTCCCATCCTGTGCCCCTATCCTGTCATGTGCTGCTCCCATCCTGCACCCCCGTTCTGTCATGTGCTGCTTCCATCCTGCAACCCCGTTCTGTCATGTGCTGCTGCCATCCTGCGCCCCCGTTCTGTCATGTGCTGTTCCCATCCTGCGCCCCCGTTCTGTCATGTGCTGCTTCCATCCTGCACCCCCGTTCTGTCATGTGCTGCTGCCATCCTGCACCCCCGTTCTGTCATGTGCTGCTTCCATCCTGCACCCCCGTTCTGTCATGTGCTACTGCCATCCTGCGCCCCCGTTCTGTCATGTGCTGCTCCCATCCTGCGCCCCCATTCTGTCATGTGCTGCTTCCATCCTGCACCCCCGTTCTGTCATGTGCTGCTTCCATCCTGCACCCCCGTTCTGTCATGTGCTGCTGCCATCCTGCGCCCCCGTTCTGTCATGTGTTGCTCCCATCCTGCGCCCCCGTTCTGTCATGTGCTGCTCCCATCATGCGCCACCATTCTGTAATTTGCTGCTCCCATCCATATGCCCCATACGCTGCTCCATAAAGGTTTATGGCCCCCATAAGATGCTCCATAGTATATGCCCCTTACACTGCTCCATAAAGGTTTATGGCCCCCATAAGATGCTCCATATTATATGCCCCGTACACTGCTCCATAAAGGTTTATGGCCCCCATAAGATGCTCCATAGTATATGCCCCCCGTACACTGCTCCATAAAGGTTTATGGCCCCCATAAGATGCTCCATACTATATGCCCCCGTACACTGCTCCATTATGGTTGATGGCACCATAAAGTGCTCCATAGTATTATATGCCCTGTATGCTGCTGCGATATATAAAAAAAAAATACCATACTCACCTATCGTCGCTGGGCGCCGAGTGCTGGGGGGCCTGAGCAGGCGGGGACACCGGCGCGCTGTGGGGGTCAGGTGCCGGAGTCGCCGCTAGCTCAGGCCCCCCAGCACTTGCTATATTCACCTGTCTGTCCCATTCCTGCGCTACGCGTCGCTCCGTGTTCCGGGTCCTCTGGCTGTGACTGTTCAGTCAGAAAGCGGTGCGCATTAAGCACGTCATCGCGCCCTCTGAACTGTGAAAGTCACAGGCAGAGGACCCGGAAGATGGAGCGACGCGCAGCGCTGGAATGGGACAGACAGGTGAATATAGCTGATACTCACCCTCCTGCCACGTCCCTGCCTCTCCGTTGGAGATCGCGGTGTGCGTTCAGTGCTTACGCATACCGTGATCTCCTGGGAGCGTCACTCTGTGGGGTCCAGACTGTGCCGGAGCTTGCGCTTGCGCAGTCTATAAAGGCTTCGGACAGAGTGACGCTCCCAGCGTTATATTATAGATGGCGCACATAGGCTGCTATAATTCTTGGCAGCACAGGTCTGTTTACACAGGACAATGCACTGCCGATAACGATGATATTTTATGCAGCACAAGATCATTTCACCTGACAAAGGAGAATTTTTCTGCATACAAAGGCCAGAAAGCATAAGTCCAAAATAGTCCTAGTGGCAAGAGTAAAAGTTGCAAGATTGCTAATTTTGTATTTCACTGTGATAATGAAAGAAATAGCTGAAAATAGAAAAAAGAATCTGACACAAAAAAAAACCAGCTCATTTTCTGTTGACGCAGAAAATCTGTCACCTTGAGAAACACTATTTTTCTACAGATATAGGGGTAATCTGCAGGCACAAAACTGTTTAAATATTTTTGTAATCCGATTTGTGTGTGATGCATCAGCACCGAATAATCTAAGTTGGTCAAGTGAAGTAACAAAAATATAGGCAGAAATTAGATTTATGGGATCAAATAACTGAAAATTGGTATGTGCATATGTATTCACCCCTTTTGCTGTGAAGCCCCTAAAATTTCTGGTGCAAGCAATTGCCTTCATAAGTCACATTTTAGTGAAAGTAAGTCTGCGTGTGTGCAATCTAAGTGTCACATGGTCTGTCAGTATATACACACCTTTTCTGAAAGGCCACAGAGGCTGCAACTCCATTAAGCAAGAGGCACCAGTAACCAAACACCATGAAGACCAAGGAGATCTCCAAACAAGTTGTTGAGAAGTACAAGTCAGGGTTGGGTTATAAAAAAAAACTTATCCCTTGAACAAGTGCGGACATCCCCACTATCATCATGGGCGACTTCAACATCCCCATTGACACTTCCCTCTCAGCTGCCACTAAACTTCTAGCTCTCACTTCCTCCTTCGGCCTCACTCAATGGTCTTCTGCAGCCACTCACAAAGACGATCACACATTAGACCTCATCTTCACCCGCCTCTGCTCCCTATCTAACCTCTCTAACTCACCTCTTCCTGACCACAATCCACTCACATTCTCTTCCCTCTCCACTCCTTGTCTACAATCCACACCCCACAAACTTGCACACCGTCGCAAAGATCTTAAACACCTTGATCTACATTCACTCTCTGAATCCCTCCTCCCTCTCACAGACATAAGTTCCCTACACAATGCAGATGACGCTGCCGCTCTATATAACACCACAATAGCTGCAGCTTTGGAATCTCTTGCCCCTCTCACACATACCAAAGCTCGTAAAATCAACAGACAGTCTTGGCACAACAGCCTGACCAAAGAACTGAGGCGAGCTTCCAGGGCTGCAGAGCGGAGATGGAAAAGATCCCACTCCAACGAGCACTTTATCACATTCAAACATCCCCTCACTACTTTCAAGACCACACTGGCCACAAGCTAAACAAACCTACTTCTCATCTCTCATATCCTCCCTGTCTCACAACCCTGTTGTGAATTCTGCTTTTAGGTTCCCTCCAGTGGTCGTAGGTGGTAATGCAGTTGTCTCTGAATTGCAGTCCTGGTCAGGTGTATCTGCTGATTGCAGTTCTGACTGGGGTATTTAGGTGTGCAGGATTCATTAGTCCTTGCCAGTTGTCCATGGTTCTGGGAGGTTTTGGATCTTTGTCTGGTTCCTCCGGCCTTGCTGCCAATTCAGCAAAGATAAGTGTCTGTTTTTTTGTTTCTGTGGCACACATGCTGTGTGCTTAATAATTCTGTGCTATTCATTTGTTTTCTCTTGTCCAGCTTAGATTGTGTCAGTGTTTTCTCAGTCTTGCTGGATTCTCAGGAGTTGCAGATATACGCTCCACATCTTTAGTTAGATGGTGGAATTTTTTGTATTATCTGCTGTGGATATATTTTGGAATGGTTTTAATACTGACCGCTTAGTATTCTGTCCTATCCTTTCCTATTGAGCCAGAGTGGCCTCTTTTGCTCAATCCTGTTTTCTGCCTGTGTGTGTCTTTCCTCTACTACTCACAGTCAATATTTGTGGGGGGCTGCCTATCCTTTGGGGTTCTGCTCTGAGGCAAGGTAGAATTCCTACTTCCATCTATAGGGGTATTTAGTCCTCCGGCTGTGTCGAGGTGTCTAGAATTTGTTAGGCACACCCCACGGCTACTTCTAGTTGCAGTGTTAAGTTCAGTATTTGCGGTCAGTACAGTTTCCACCAACTCCAGAGAAAGTTCCATGCGGCTCCAAGGTCACCGGATCATAACACAACCCTAAACAGTTATTCAACACCTTCAACTCTCTCCTCCATCCCCCAGCACCTCCTCCCTCCCCACTCATCTCAACTGAAGACTTTGCCTCATTTTTCAAGCAGAAGATTGAGAACATCAGAGACAGTTTTAGTCGACAACCCCCAGAGCCCTTCCTCCCAACTACCCAGCCCTCCACCTCGAAAACTAACTTCTCCACCATTACAGAAGATCGACTCTCCACTCTACTCTCAAGATCGCATCTCACCACCTGTGCACTTGACCTGATCCCTTCCCACTTCATCCCAAACCTCTCCACAGTCTTCATCCCAACTCTAACCCATCTCTTCAACCTATCACTAACAACTGGTGTTTTCCCCTCAAGCTTTAAACATGCCTCAATCACACCTATCCTCAAAAAGCCCTCTCTTGACCCATCCTCTGTATCTAGCTATCGCCCTATATCACTTCTCCCCTATGCCTCAAAACTACTGGAACAACATGTCCATCTTGAACTGTCCTCCCATCTATCTTCCTGCTCCCTTTTCAACCGCTTACAATCAGGCTTCCGGTCACACCACTCCACTGAAACTGCCCTAACTAAGGTCACCAATGACCTATTAACCGCCAAGAGCAAGCGACACTACTTTGTCCTCCTCCTCCTGGATCTGTTCTCTGCCTTTGACACAGTGGACCATTCCCTATTACTACAGACCCTCTCATCACTTGGCATCAAAGACTTGGCCCTATCCTGGATCTTGTCATACCTAACTGACCGAACATTCAGCGTCTCCCATTCACACACCATCTCCTCACCTCACCCCCATCTGTCTGGAGTCCCGCAAGGTTCAGTTCTAGGGCCCCTGCTCTTCTCCATTTACACTTTTGGCCTAGGACAGCTCATAGAATATCACGGTTTTCAGTATCATCTCTATGCTGATGACACACAGATCTACATCTCTGGACCAGATATCACCACCCTACTAACCAGAATCCCTCAATGTCTATCCGCTATTTCATCCTTCTTCTCCGCTAGATTTCTAAAACTTAACATGGACAAAACAGAATTCATTGTCTTTCCCCCATCTCAAGCGACCCCCCAATGAACCTATCCATTACAGTATGGTTGCCCACTCTCCCCAGTCCAGCAAGCTCGCTGTCTCGGGGTAATCCTTGACACTGATCTCTCCTTCAAACCGCATATCCAAGCCCTTTCCACTTCCTGCTGACTTCAACTCAAAAATATTTCACGGATCCGTACATTCCTAAACCAAGAATCTGCAAAACCCCTAGTCCATGCCCTTATCATCTCCCGCCTCGACTACTGTAACCTCCTGCTTTGTGGCCTCCCCTCTACCACTCTCGCACCCCTCCAATCTATTCTAAACTCAGCTGCCCGACTAATCCACCTGTTCCCCCGCTATTCCCTGGCCTCTCCCCTTCTGTCAATCCCTTCACTGGCTCCCCATTACCCAGAGACTCCAGCACAAAAAGCCTAACCATGACATACAAAGCCATCCACAACCTGTCTCCTCCATACATCTATAGTCAATATGAAAATCTCGCACTCAACTTAAATATTGTTTCTTTATTCAGTGAAGGGTAGCACTGGAAACGTTTCAGCTCAAAGAGCTTTCATCAGTCACTACAAATTTATCAAAAGATATATATACATATCAAAAACAGTGTATAACAAAAATAAATATAAAACCGTAACCAAAAGATATAATGAACAAAAGTATATACAGTGTTTCACAATTTTATATAATAGCCGAAATCATAACATATGAATGCATATAGCATAATAAATGGCAGTGTGAACTCGCGTATAAGTTCCCGCTCGGTATAAATTATCGTGGAAAAACGAGAAGAAACAGACATACCGTGCTGTGCTTAGAATGGTGTATGGATCATATCCTAAGGTGGAAATACAGATTGTGCCTGTTGCCTGGTATAGCAAAGAAAGGAATTGGATGTCAGAGTAGAATGGACCGGAACAACTATCGTGTTGGTATGGTCCGAAAAACACTTACAGTGGAACGACTGCTGAGAGATTAGGTAGAAATCTCTAATGTGGTATACAGGGGTAGCGAAATAGAGCAAAGGTAGGCTAGGATGGGGGAGAGAAAAGAGAAGACCGTGTTAAATGTAGTATAGTACCGCCTTCTGTAGTGCCAATATAGTAGGTAAATTTACCTTAGAGAAATATATCAGTAGTGGCAAGATATGAAGCACCTCAGGAGCGGTCAGCATAAGAGCAGGTGCTGAGGAGTATATAATATATAGATAAGGGAGAGTGGAACAATGCGACTACCTATATATATATAAGGGAAGGACTGCGTACTATACCTCGTTGGTATGGTGTTGACGACGAGAGGCAGTATCCTCAGAGACGGCCAGCAGTGGCGCCGAGGCTATAATAGGATAATTAGAGAGTGTGGAGTGGTGGACCCCTAAGATTCAAACGGGACAGGCTGTGACCGAGATTAAAGGAACATACCTGGAGGAAGAAGCCGCCTATATATGAATAATGCCCCTGGAGACGCGGAGTCCACCGCCAGTCTGCTCAGTGGGGTGAGGGCCGCGCTCTTTAAGCTCGGCTGCTCCACTATGATAGGTGCGCCGAGACCGGAAGTGACGATGGGAGTCCCGGTCAGGGCGGAAGAAGATGGCCGTGCGTGTCACTCTGTGGAATAGCGTTCCACCGAGAGAAAGTAGAGAGATACGCTGTAAAATATTCTGTAGGGTAAGGGGGCCGAACTAGCAAATACCCACATAGAGGTGGAGCTAGAGGGATACCGAATCAGTAATGTATAGATCCAATATTCAACGGAGGGGATGGGAGGCGGAGATATGGGCGGAGTAAAGAGTCATAGGGAAAGACTGGAGGCTATGATTAAGAGAATAATACAAGGTAATGAGGGACTATAGGAAAATGCTGAGATATAAACAACATGAGGATATA
This sequence comes from Ranitomeya imitator, assembly GCF_032444005.1. Taxonomy (NCBI): domain Eukaryota; kingdom Metazoa; phylum Chordata; class Amphibia; order Anura; family Dendrobatidae; genus Ranitomeya; species Ranitomeya imitator. The sequence goes on along the minus strand of NC_091285.1, from coordinate 197,777,584 downwards.
TAGAGAAAGGCATGCTGTAGGGTGGAGATACATTTAAATGAAACATATCTATATAGTGTAGGACCGTGGCAGCAGTGTCATTCACACATATCTCGACTTATTCATGGTGAATAGTGGCACAGAGAAGGTGCTCCAGACGAAGTATTCGTGACGTGCCATTCGTGGTTAGTAAAGACGGTTCTAGAAGACAAAACTTAGAGTCAGTACACATATATAAGATATATACACATACAGTATGTATACATGTCCAGAACATAACACAAAGTATTCATATGAAAGCAGATAGCTCATAGTCCCTATTAAGACCTCTGGGTGACAGGGTGTCCAACGTGTGGATCCAATATGCTATACGCAGTCCTTCCCTTATATATATATAGGTAGTCGCATTGTTCCACTCTCCCTTATCTATATATTATATACTCCTCAGCACCTGCTCTTATGCTGACCGCTCCTGAGGTGCTTCATATCTTGCCACTACTGATATATTTCTCTAAGGTAAATTTACCTACTATATTGGCACTACAGAAGGCGGTACTATACTACATTTAACACGGTCTTCTCTTTTCTCTCCCCCATCCTAGCCTACCTTTGCTCTATTTCGCTACCCCTGTATACCACATTAGAGATTTCTACCTAATCTCTCAGCAGTCGTTCCACTGTAAGTGTTTTTCGGACCATACCAACACGATAGTTGTTCCGGTCCATTCTACTCTGACATCCAATTCCTTTCTTTGCTATACCAGGCAACAGGCACGATCTGTATTTCCACCTTAGGATATGATCCATACACCATTCTAAGCACAGCACGGTATGTCTGTTTCTTCTCGTTTTTCCACGATAATTTATACCGAGCGGGAAATTATACGCGAGTTCACACTGTCATTTATTATGCTATATGCATTCATATGTTATGATTTCGGCTATTATATAAAATTGTGAAACACTGTATATACTTTTGTTCATTATATCTTTTGGTTACGGTTTTATATTTATTTTTGTTATACACTGTTTTTGATATGTATATATATCTTTTGATAAATTTGTAGTGACTGATGAAAGCTCTTTGAGCTGAAACGTTTCCAGTGCTACCCTTCACTGAATAAAGAAACAATATTTAAGTTGAGTGCGAGATTTTCATATTGACTATTGATGGTTTGGGAACCTAATCTCTGCACCACCCATATAGCAGTGCACACGGAATTTATTTACACACGTCTTACCCTTACGTGTTAGCACGCTATATAGCCATGTCCACACTCCCTACGTTTTCCTATAACGCAGAGGAGACCGCTAACATTCTCGCTCGGTCACAATTATCTAGTGATTTTCTACTTATTCCACCCCGTGAAATACGAGGGCGTGATTAAGAACGTGAACTTAGATCCCAAACGAATTTTGAACTCCACTGTGCCACCCTGTCGGAATACATAAGAGTGCAAAGAATCCCAAGAGGACTACGGGTTCCTCTACGCCCTACGCTGTTTAAGGATTCTCCCGATTTTTGCACTAGATTCGAGCACATCCTTAATAAGTGTTCACTGGATCTTATCACCCTAACGGTGGAGTTCCTCCAACGGGCTATTTCAGATAACGCTGAAAAGATCAAGGCTATTGAATTACAGTTATCTACAACAGGTACACCGGAGGAGCTGTCTGCTCTGAAAACGGAGATACAGGATCGGATCACCAGGCATAAAAAGGACACCGAAGCCAGGAAACGCAACAAATTTGTAAGAGACGCAGAGGATTATAAGAACAATAAAGTCTACAGATGGCAGGACAGCTCTCGACGCACCAATATACGTCCAAATCCACATACATCCTCAGATCTATCAACTTCGGGGTCGGACCACGAAGCCGGATCCTCCACCACTGTTTCCACACTCCCTTTTTTAGGACCACGTCGGTACCCCACAAGAAGACGAGACGGGGACAGAAACACAAGGAGAAACCAGGACAACTACAGGACTACCCAACCGAAGGTATGGACAATTTAGTCATAAATATTTCATCCCGTACGTTAAGTGTGGCTGAACATTCACTCCTACAAAAAGGTCTCTCTTTTTGCCCATCGTATCGGTGCCGCACCTTCGATCTGGATATGGACCTTCAAAGGTTTTTTCGGTCTATCAGATTAAAAGCATACTTCTCTACGAACCCTCTGCCTATAGAGTTGGTCCCCACGAATGATAACCCCAAACTATTATCATCGTTAAGCTTGGGTCTAAGAAATAAGAGCCATTTCAGACCCCCACAAAGCTCTCATGCAGTAGAGACATTTATTGGGTTTATAAAAAACTCGTTTCTAGCATTGAAAGACGACATAGAAAGAGGTCCTCTTTTCTATCCCCCAAATCTTAGTACTGAGGAGAGACATTTCCTGAAGAATCTTCAGGATGATAAAACATTCATAATAAAACCGGCAGACAAAGGTGGGGCCCTAGTCGTGATGGACAGATCCAAATACCTAGCAGAAATAACACGACAACTAAGTGATAATTCTATTTACCAACCACTTGTTAGAGATCCGTCCCCCGACATTCGTGTAAAAATTGAAACCATACTCCACAGGTACACTAATTTGGGTGTTTTAGATACAAAAACATGTAACTTCCTCTTAAATCCAAACCCCATAACACCTGTCTTCTACACCTTACCGAAAGTCCATAAAAATCTGGAGAACCCACCGGGGAGACCCATAGTGGCCTCCACTGACTCGATATTATCTCCCATCGCCAGATATATTGAACGTATACTTACCCCACTCATTCAAAAGTCACGGTCATTCTTATTAGATACTGGTTCTTTCTTACACCTTATCAATGACATCAAAACTATCCCCATTGATGCCCTCCTAGTCACCTTTGATGTGAGGGATCTCTATACTTCCATCCCTCACGAGGAAGGTATCCTGTCGGTTCACCGCCTACTTGACAACACGGATAAGGATAGAGACCAAACGTCACTTTGTATCGACCTACTGAGAACTATACTCAGCTCAAATTTTTTCTTGTTTGAGGATTCTTTCTATCTACAAAAACGGGGGACCGCTATGGGGTCGCACGCTGCACCGCCGTACGCAAACGCGTACATGATCGATTTTGAAGAAAGTAGGATCTACCCCAATTCTATGTTCAGGGAGAATGTTATAGTGTGGAAAAGATACATAGATGACGTTTTCTGTATATGGCGGGGTTCGGAAGATACCCTTCAAACCTTTTTTTCCTTTCTTAACGTCTCTTGGCCTGGGATTTCTTTTACCATGAACTATGACTTGTGGAAGATGAATTTCCTAGACACTTTGGTGCTGAAAGATACAAATGGCCTTTTAAGCACAGATCTCTACTCCAAAAGTACAGACCGTAATAGCCTCTTACACTTTCACAGTCTTCACCCACCATCCACTAAAAGATCAATACCCAAGGCACAGTTTCAGAGAGTCAAGCGCATTGTTTCCAACAGTGCCACTAATGCACTCCGTACACAAGAGATGACACAGAAATTTATGGCTAGGGGCTACCCCCCATCCCTTCTGGAAGAATCCAAAACCACCACTAGTAAACCTGGGAGGGATACTACTTCCCGTATTCCGTTTGTTCACACATTCCATCCGTTCATGTATAGGTTGCATAGGACCATACGCAGTAACTGGTCCATCCTTGCTAATGCCTTTCCCGACGTCAGGGAATTTCAAAATCCATTTCTACCTTGCTTCAAACGAGCCCCGAGTTTGCGGGATAACCTAGTGAAGGCAGACATTGGCACGAATTCCACTATACGACAGAGATTTCTAGGTACACCTAAAGAGGGCACCTTCCCATGTTTGCGTTGTGTCCAGTGTAACAATGTCCAAAAAGGCAATACGGTCAGACATCCACGCTCTGGCAAGGAATTCAAGATCAGAGGGTACTTCACATGTGACTCTTCATATGTGGTGTACGTGATTAAGTGTCCTTGTGGCCTATTATATGTGGGGGAGACATCACAATCCATTAGGGATAGAGTGTCTAAGCACAAGTCTACGATCCGTTGTAACAACCTACTACTACCACTACCACATCATTTCCATACATCAAAACACAGTATTGCCCAATTAAAATTTCAGGTCCTAGAGCATATCCCCATACAACGTAGGGGGGGGAGACAGAATCCTCATGCTTAAAAGACGGGAAGCATATTGGATCCACACGTTGGACACCCTGTCACCCAGAGGTCTTAATAGGGACTATGAGCTATCTGCTTTCATATGAATACTTTGTGTTATGTTCTGGACATGTATACATACTGTATGTGTATATATCTTATATATGTGTACTGACTCTAAGTTTTGTCTTCTAGAACCGTCTTTACTAACCACGAATGGCACGTCACGAATACTTCGTCTGGAGCACCTTCTCTGTGCCACTATTCACCACGAATAAGTCGAGATATGTGTGAATGACACTGCTGCCACGGTCCTACACTATATAGATATGTTTCATTTAAATGTATCTCCACCCTACAGCATGCCTTTCTCTATATATCCTCATGTTGTTTATATCTCAGCATTTTCCTATAGTCCCTCATTACCTTGTATTATTCTCTTAATCATAGCCTCCAGTCTTTCCCTATGACTCTTTACTCCGCCCATATCTCCGCCTCCCATCCCCTCCGTTGAATATTGGATCTATACATTACTGATTCGGTATCCCTCTAGCTCCACCTCTATGTGGGTATTTGGTAGTTCGGCCCCCTTACCCTACAGAATATTTTACAGCGTATCTCTCTACTTTCTCTCGGTGGAACGCTATTCCACAGAGTGACACGCACGGCCATCTTCTTCCGCCCTGACCGGGACTCCCATCGTCACTTCCGGTCTCGGCGCACCTATCATAGTGGAGCAGCCGAGCTTAAAGAGCGCGGCCCTCACCCCACTGAGCAGACTGGCGGTGGACTCCGCGTCTCCAGGGGCATTATTCATATATAGGCGGATTCTTCCTCCAGGTATGTTCCTTTAATCTCGGTCACAGCCTGTCCCGTTTGAATCTTAGGGGTCCACCACTCCACACTCTCAAATTATCCTATTATAGCCTCGGCGCCACTGCTGGCCGTCTCTGAGGATACTGCCTCTCGTCGTCAACACCATACCAACGAGGTATAGTACGCAGTCCTTCCCTTATATATATATAGGTAGTCGCATTGTTCCACTCTCCCTTATCTATATATTATATACTCCTCAGCATCTGCTCTTATGCTGACCGCTCCTGAGGTGCTTCATATCTTGCCACTACTGATATATTTCTCTAAGGTAAATTTACCTACTATATTGGCACTACAGAAGGCGGTACTATACTACATTTAACACGGTCTTCTCTTTTCTCTCCCCCATCCTAGCCTACCTTTGCTCTATTTCGCTACCCCTGTATACCACATTAGAGATTTCTACCTAATCTCTCAGCAGTCGTTCCACTGTAAGTGTTTTTCGGACCATACCAACACGATAGTTGTTCCGGTCCATTCTACTCTGACATCCAATTCCTTTCTTTGCTATACCAGGCAACAGGCACGATCTGTATTTCCACCTTAGGATATGATCCATACACCATTCTAAGCACAGCACGGTATGTCTGTTTCTTCTCGTTTTTCCACGATAATTTATACCGAGCGGGAAATTATACGCGAGTTCACACTGCCATTTATTATGCTATATGCATTCATATGTTATGATTTCGGCTATTATATAAAATTGTGAAACACTGTATATACTTTTGTTCATTATATCTTTTGGTTACGGTTTTATATTTATTTTTGTTATACACTGTTTTTGATATGTATATATATCTTTTGATAAATTTGTAGTGACTGATGAAAGCTCTTTGAGCTGAAACGTTTCCAGTGCTACCCTTCACTGAATAAAGAAACAATATTTAAGTTGAGTGCGAGATTTTCATATTGACTATTGATGGTTTGGGAACCTAATCTCTGCACCACCCATATAGCAGTGCAAATGGAATTTATTTACACTCCTCCATACATCTGTGACCTCGTCTCCCGGTACTTTCCTTCACGCAACCTCCAATCCTCACAAGATCTCCTTCTCTACTCCCCTCTTATCTCCTCTTCCCACAATCGCATACAAGATTTCTCGCGCGCATCACCCCTACTCTGGAACTCTCTACCACATCATATCAGACTCTCAGCTACCATCGAAACATTCAAAAAGAACCTGAAGACCTATCTCTTCCGGCAAGCCTACAACATGCAGTACGCACCAATCGACCAAACCACTGCATGCCCAGCTCTATCCTCACCTACTGTATCCTCACCCATCCCTTGTAGATTGTGAGCCCTTGCGGGCAGGGTCCTCTCTCCTCTTGTATCAGTTGTGACTTGTTTTGTTCAAGATTATTGTACCTGTTTTTATTATGTATACCCCTCCTCACATGTAAAGCGCAATGGAATAAATGGTGCTATAATTAGAAATAATAATAATAATCACCATCAAATCCATTATCATCAAATGGAAATATGGCACCATAACAAACCTGCCAAGAGAGGACCGCTCACCAAAACTCTCATCCCAAGCAAGGAGAACATTAGAGAGGCAACACAGAGACCAAAGGAAACACTGAAAAAGCTTCAGAGTTCCCAAGCAGAGACTGGAGTATCTGTCTATACAACCACAATATGCCGTACACTCCATAGAGGTGGCCTTTATGGAAGAGACGGCAGAAAAAAGAATTTACTTACACACAAAAATTGGAAGGCTTGTTTCAAGTTTGCAAAAAGAGATGAGGGAGACTCCCCAAATTTATGGAGGAACGTGCTGTGGTCAGATGAGACCAAAATTGAACTTTTTGGTCACCAAGGTAAATGCTCATCACCCCAGGAACACCATTCCCTAAGTGAAACTTGGTGGTGGCAGCATCATGCTGTTGGGATGTATTTCGGCAGCAGGGACAGGGACAGGGAAAATGGTCCAAGTTGAGAGGAATATGAGTGGTGCGAAATACAGGGATATTATTGAGCAAAACCTGTTTGTCAGTGGTTTGAAACTCAGATTATATACTATTAGAACTTTGCCTGATTTTATCCGATATATAGAGTACAGAAGTGATGATGAAGGTATGTTAACCAACCATTTCTCTACCCTCTGGGGACATCTTAATTCTAGCTGAACATGGCATTCTATTTGCTGAATTTTCTGTACATTTTCTTAGCGGTGAACACTAAAGAGTCAGTTGCTAAGAGGAGCATTGTCTTGTATTGAGACAAGGACAAATGCCCATGACCTAGGTCACGTCTCCCAGCAGGATTTTACTGGAGCGTCCTATGTGTAAATAAGATGGAGCATGTCAGTAGCCAGCCATGCCATCCCACACCATGGCGCTTAAGCCATTTCTGCTTTATATTAAATTGTCAGGCCTATAAACCAGTGACCGGACTAGTTAGATATTATAGCTGCACCCATTATAATGGACCCAAATCATAGCTCATGTACGGTAACTAAAAGCACTTTTCAATCACTACCAGTCTTTGCAATGCAAAAGGGCAAAATGTGCTGTTAACATCCCAGCATTTCCCACAATCCTGCTGCAAGTACGAACTGTGTGCGTTTCCTCTAACCGTGAAGCGAAAGTGATACAGAAGTTCCTGAAGATCTGCAGCATCTTCTCACATCATTATGGGTATGTTAAAGAGAACCTGTCAGCACCATGTTGTAATGTAAAGTGTTTGATTTATTGACTTATTTGATGTGGATTACTGAAACGCCATCAGGTCAAAGCACAAGGGAAAAAAAAAAAAAAGAGTACACAAGAGTACACAAAAAAGACCCCCAAAAACGCTTGAAGACTTTGAGCACACGTCTTTTTCAATTAAGATTCCTCCACAAAAACAGCCTGAAAATCCGACAAAGAATGACGTATGCATTAATATGTAAAAATGACTTGTGCAAATGTTCAGGCTTTTGAATATCTTTTAACGGCTTCAGGTTTCTAAAACCGCCAAGTGATTACAAGAAGTGACATGTCCTTCCTTCTGGCATTATCTTTTTGGAAGATGCTTTATACTTTCAAACATCACTGGGAATGCTCAAAAGACGTCAAGAGGGCTGAGTGTTTTGCCATCATTTTTTGCTTAACCCTCCTGAGCCATTTTCCGACTTTGAGTTTGTTTTTTTGCTCCCCTTCTTCCCAAGCCATAACTTTTTTATTTTTCCAATATGGCTGTGTGAGGGCTTGTTTTCTGCAGAAAGAGTGGTAATTTTCAATGACACGACTGATTTTACCATATAATGTACTGGAAAAAGGGAAAGAAAATTCCACGTAATGTGAAATTGCACAATTGTTTTTTTTTACCATGTTCACCAGATGTTAAAACTGACCTGTCATCATGATTCTCCAGGTCATTACAAGTTTGTAGACACCAAACATGTCTAGGTTCTTTTTTAAGTGGTGAAACAGAATATCCAAAGTTTGTTAAAAAAAAAATGCGCCATTTTCCAACACCCGTAGCGTCTCCATTTTTTCGGGATCTGGGGCTGGGTGAGGGCTTATTTTTTTGTGCACCATGCTGATGTTATTATTGATACGATTTTGGCATAGATACGATGTTTTGATCACCCATTATTGCATCTTATTGCAAAAAAAACGTAATTCTGGTGTTTTGAATTTTTTTCTCGTTAAGGGTGGTTTCACACTTGCGTTTTTGTCTGCAGCGTTTTTTACAAAAAAAACATGCGTTTTTTTCCCCCTATATTTAACATTGAAAACGCATGCGTTTTTAGGTGTACGCGTTTTCACGCATTTGTGAACGCATGCGTTTTTTAACTGCATGCGTTCATTTTATAAAATGCAACTTGTAGTATTTTGAGGGGCGTTTTTTTTTACCAAAAAAACGCATGCGTTTACATGCGTTTTTTTTTTGACAAAAAAATGCATTGGAGTCAATGGGGACGCATGCGTTTTTTTGGACATGCGTTTGCATGCGTTTTTTTGACGCATGCGTTTTTTTTGGCACCATTGAATTAACTGTAGATAAGGATGTCTAGACACTGATAAGCCTCCCCCATAGCAGCAGGGTTATAAAAGGAAGGTTGGGGGAAGTTTCTGGTCACTTCTCATCAGACTCCAAAGAAGACAGCACCCTGCCCGGACGCATTGTTGGACAAGACACAGAGCAATGTGAGTATATCCTAGCCAATGCATTCATTTTCAATTTTTTGGATCTACATGTCCTAATTTCTTCTATTTTTTTCTTTCAACACGCATCAGAATGTCTTCTCCGGTTTCCTCATCTGATGAGGAGTTCCAGCCACGTCAATCAGAAGTGGATCACGTGAGCGAGGTAAGTTTTTTGTCCGTCAGCTTGGTAAGTATTGACTGTCACATCGACACATGAGGCAATTTTTTTTTTTTAATTTTATAGAGCACTTGAACTGAGGGACAGAGAGGTACTGAGCAGCGGAGTCAAGGTCCAGGTGGAAGACGGCAGCGGGTATGTATACCAGGCAGACTGTCCTTATTGTAATATTCTTTTAACTTCCTTTCTGTACCCTTGTTTTTCTTTACATTTTTCTTGTATCATCCTTTTCTGAAAGTTGTCTTTCATATTCCTGCCCTTTCTCATCTTCGTGTCTTATTTTTTCCAAATGTGGTTGAGCAAACTTAAATGATTTTCTTTTAATTTTAGGTTTCACAACGGGACGACGACCGGATTGATAATGACCTGCTGATCAGTCTGGTCCAGGAGCGAGTCCCATTGTGAGACAGCCGGGATCAACAGCACGCTGTCAATAGTGTTCTCCGTCGTTTGTGGAGTGAGGTGGCCCAAGCGTTGTGGGATGGCTGGGAGAATTCCCCGCCACGGGTCCGTAATGCATTTGGTAAGTATTGCATGGTAGTGTGAAGCAACAGACCTTGGCCATGCTCTCTTGACTGTGTGTGATGAAAGAAACTTTTCGTAGTTTCTGTCATCACACACAGTCACGAGAGCACGGGCAAAAGTCCTTATTCTGACCATTATATTTTATTGTTATTTCACACTGGACAAAGTAAGGACACGTTGGCGTTCCATGAAGGACCGCTTCAACAAGGACCTGCGTGCAGAGAAGAGTGCAGCTAGTGGTTCCGGAGCAAGGCACCGGCTCTACAAATACCACCGTGTGTTGGCCTTCCTGAGACCGGTCCTTCTCATGAGAACGTAAGTATTTCTCACATGCCTCCGGTTGTACTGCATTGACATAATCTGTCATTTTTAATTCCACAGGATGTACCGTCTTGTTATAGTTTGGTATTAATTTTCTGTTTTCTTTTTTCACAGCACACACTGCACGACTGTCGCCACAGGTTCTGGAGCGGTCCTTCAGCCGGCAGCCACGGACCCGTCCCAGCCATCCAGCAGCGCAGCACCAGGTGGGTCTTCCACACTCACTGGAGACCAGGGGGCTGGCCCATCAGGTCTTCCCCTTTCGCAGTCCTCTTTCGCTGCACCCATTTTTGCGGGCTCATCCCGGCAGCGACAGAGGGCTTTGGATAGGTCCCTCATGCCCGAGTTTTTGCACTTGAGCTCGGTTTTACACGAAGCTATCAAGGCTTTAGGTGACAGAATGGATGTGTCCCATAACCTGTTAGAGTGCCGCATCCACGATGTCGCCAAAAGCGTTGATCAAGTGAAAGCCGACCTCCAGAAGCCAGCTCATCATTTTTTTAATCAAATCGAACAGGGCATGTCGGAACACCTTAGCCCTGATCTCCAGCTGAGTGTGATGCAGGCCTGCAATGTTGCTTTTGTGCAGGCTATGCAGCAGAGTCAGAGTCGTAATGTGGCGGCATATCCAACTGTGCCGTCACTGTCACAAGTAAACACTATTCCTACCTCTGCTGCATACCACTGCACGGCCACCTCTATTTCCTCTACAGGTGTACTCCACTACAGCGCCAACACGATGACAAGTGCTGTTGGACATCCCACCGCCACCACCGTGACGACCGCTGCTCCGACTTGGACCTCCTCCGCTGACACCACGATGACGCAGGACCCTGGCGTGGCTTATCGGCCCGGCACCTTCCCGATGCAGCAGGACCCATCCATGCAATATCGGACCGGCCTACCCCCGATGCAGCAGGACCGAGGCCTGGCATATCGGACCGGACCCACCCCGATGCAGCAGGACCGAGGCCTGGCATATCAGACCGGACCCACCCCGATGCAGCAGGACCGAGGCGTTGCTTTCCGGGCAGGACACCCCCCGATGCAGCAGGACCCATCCATGGCATATCGCACCGGGCCCCCCATGATGCAGCACGACCAAGCCATACCTTTCCGGACAGGACCCACCCCGATGCAGCAGGACCCATCCATGGCTTTATGTTCCCCCCCAACGATGCACCAGGACCCTGGGAGGGTGTTATGTTCCCCCCCCCCAACGAGGCACCAGGATCCTGGGAGGGTTTTTGTTTCCCCCCCCAACGAGGCACCAGGACCCAGGCGGGACTTTATCTTTCCCCCCATTGGACTCAGACATTGCCGAGCGCTCCACAATGGAGACTGACTGTGTAATTGTGGAGCCGGGTCCTGACGTGTCTCCCGCCCACACTTTACAACCTAGCCCAAGAAGACTTCCCCTAACCCGGAAAACCCAACGTAAAACTGGCAAAACGCATAAAAAACAAAAAACTTTGATTATTCCTCCCCCATCACCTACCGATGTGTCTCAACCTTCCAGTGTGTCTCAAGCCCCTCATGTTTTAAGCCCCATCCCCGAACTTCCAGACCCTTCAAGTTTTCTTGCCCATTCTCCTGCCACCTCTGCCTCCTCCACGGTGAGCCAGGCTTCAGTTCTGAATACCCCCCAGTTACGTCACTCAACCCCAAGCCGGCGTGGTTCAACCCGGCGCGGTACCAAAAAATAAATTTGTTTTGTTTTTCCTCAATAAAAAAAAAGTTTATTTGCAACAATTATGTTTGGTTTATTGTGTCTTTCACCGCTCTCAATACACACCAATAAACTTCGTCACACACTTATTCTTTTGGCCTACACATATCTCCAGTAGTATAAAATACCAGACAACATCTATATGTGTTTCTTTAGTATACAGATATGAGTTGGCCAAAAAAATAGTAGTTATTTCCATACTCTTATTTTTAATTTTTAACTAGTGTAGTGTCACTGTACAAAGAGAAAATGGTGGCAATCAAGTTCAGAACTCAACTGAACCGGTCAGATGTCAAAATAGACACCTGACCTGTTTAGTTGATTACTGACTTGTATATTCACCATATTCTATATAGCACATTATGTGAAAATGTTTGTCAAACTGATGGGACAAGGGTTGGCACACGCTAACTATCTATCCTCACCTGGGCAGGTGTAGAATTTTGAATTCATGATCATGTATATGTTCATCATGAATTCATTATTTCTTACACTTGACGGGTATAGAGAGCGTGCCAGTCTTGACGCAATGACGTCAAGAAGATTACCAATAAATAAATTTAAATCTGGTTACATTATTATAAGTATGCGTGTTTATATCATTCTTTGTAAACCAAAATAGGGAGTGCAACAGAGGTCAATTATGATTAAAAAAATCTAATTATTACCTCATCAACTATCACCCACTCCTGGTTTTGGATTACAAATTATGATATACATATCTACTGCCCATCTTTGTTCAACCTTTTTTTAGAGAGGAAAAAGACAGGAGACCTGGTGAACACAAAAAAGTTTATTAATTAGAAAAATTTGTATCAGTATTTAATAATTGGTAAACATTAACATACAACAGGACATTTAAACAACATTGTCCTGCCATGAAACCTGTCCAATATCGGACACAAAATAGGCCGCAAATTGGTCCCGCATAAGACCAACGGCTGCAGTTGACCGCATCGGGTGATGCTGAAAATCTGGCAATGGGTGTGAAACTGGTTCATCAAGTTCAATGTGGGGTCGCTCCTTAGCCATTATATAATTGTGTAGAACCACACAGGCTTTGACCACCTCGTCCACTGTTTCCACTTTTAGATTGATGGCTGTTGCAAGAATGCGCCATTTAGCAACCAGAATGCCAAAGCTGCACTCTACGGTTCTTCTAGCCCTGGTCAGTCTGTAGTTGAATATTCTGCGTGTGTGGTCCAAGTCCCTACTAGAATAGGGCTTCAGGAGATTTTCACACATCTGGAAGGCCTCATCCCCAACCATAACAAATGGCAGCGGTGGGCCTTGAGTGTTGGGGAGAGGCTGTGGAGGGGGAAAATTAAAATTGTTGCCATATACCCGACGGCCCATATCCGAGCTCTTGAAGGTCTGGGAATCATTGCCACGGCCAAAAGCTCCAATGTCCACGGCGATGAAGCGACACTCCGCATCCGCTATTGCCATGAGCACTACCGAAAAATATTTTTTATAATTAAAAAACTCAGATCTGGTTCTGGCAGGTTTAACAATGCGGATGTGCTTCCCGTCCACCGCCCCTAAACAGTTTGGAAAATCACACACGTTCAAAAATGTTTTTGATATTTCCCGCCACATGTCCACGGTGGGTACGGGTATAAACTCCTCACGGAGTACATTCCATAACGCACGACAGGTGTCCACAACAATTCCGGACAGGGTTGAGATTCCAAGGCGGTATTGGAAGTGCAGGGAAGATAAACTCTCTCCTGTGGCCAGAAATCTAGAAGAAAAGGAAACAAAAAAAACATTTAAAATCGGCTCTTAATGGTGTTTTTAAATAAGAAAAAGGTTAAAAAAAACAACCAAAAATACATGTCATAACCAAAAATTTGGACTGTCATTGGTTTAGTTTTGGAACGTACCGTAATGTCACTAACAGACGTTCCTCGGGTGGAATTGCTCTACGGAGCCGTGTGTCCTGTCGCCGTATGGAACCTTCTACACGAGACAGTAAATCCCGGAAAGCATTAAGCTACTTACTGGTAGCAGCATTTTTCGGAGGCCCATGACAGCACTACGAGAGAGGGGATCCGCCCTTCAGGAACAGGAAACCTACAGATACAAAAGGGCGGCACCTCTCCCCCTGCATCAGTTGTATATTAGAGCCTGAGAGGACTACCGCGGTTAGTAGCACACAAACATACATTATATACAGTTTATGTACAAAAATAATCCATCATATTGAACTATATACCACACGTGAGATCTATCTATCTCATTATATACATTATAGGAAGTGCAACCCCCACGTGAATAGGGAGGGAACTAAGGGTGCTGTCATGGGCCTCCGAAAAATGCTGCTACCAGTAAGTAGCTTAATGCTTTATTCGGACTCCCATGACAGCACTACGAGAGAATTACAGAGATGTAAACTACCTTAGGGAGGGACTATAGCCTGTAGCACCCTTAACCCGAAGGTGAGATCAGAAGAGAACCCCAAGTCCAACCTATAGTGCTTGAAAAAGGTGGAAGGGGATGACCACGTAGCCGCCTTACATATCTGGTCGATGGAAACTCCAGATCTTTCAGCCCAGGATGTAGCCATGGCCCGGGTGGAATGTGCCCTCAGATTCTGCGGAACAGGACCTCCACCTGCAGTATAAGCCAGAGAGATAGCCTCCCTAATCCACTTCGCTAACGTGCACTTTGACACTCTAAGACCTTTCCTGGGACCTTGGAAGGATAGAAACAAAGCCTCCTCTCTCTTCCAAGCATCAGTGACTGAAATATATTCTAAGAGACATCTCCTAACATCTAACGTATGGAGTAACTGTTCTTTGGAATTAGAAGGATTAGGGAGAAATGATGGTAGAACTATCTCCTGAGATCTATGAAAATCTGAGACCACTTTAGGTAAATAAGCTGGATCTGGTCTGAGGACTACTCTGTCCTGTAGAAACTCTGTATAGGGGGACAGCCTAGAAAGAGCCTGTATGTCTCCTACCCTACGAGCAGATGTAATTGCCACCAAAAATGCTGTTTTGAGGGATAGTAATTTAAGTGAGGCTGAATGTAAAGGCTCAAACGGTTCTTTAGTCAAAGCAGAGAGGACTAGATTGAGATCCCAAGGCATTGACCTATTCCTGTGTATAGGTCTGGACCTACTAGCTGCTTTGATGAACCTTGATACCCAATAATTACCAGCAATGTTACAAGAAAATAGGGCCCCTAGGGCTGAGACTTGTACTTTTAGCGTACTCGTGGATAGATTTAGCTCTAGCCCTCTCTGCAGGAATTCTAGAATCTGGTTAATTGGTAAACCCTCTTCGATATTAAAATTTGAAGAGGCCAGAAACTTCCTCCAAGTTCTAGAGTAGATCTTAGTTGTTATGAGTTTTCTACTCTTCATAAGGGTATCAATGAGATTTGGAGAAAATCCTCTGTTTTTTAACAGTGACCTCTCAAAGACCATGCCGTCAAATGGAGACCCTTCACTTGTGGATGGTTGATCGGACCTTGATGAAGTAGGTCCGGGATGTCCGGCAGTACCCAGGGGTCTTCCACCGACATGGTCCTGAGCCAGGAGAACCAAGCTCTTCGGGGCCAGAACGGAGCGATCAGTATGATTCTCGCTTGATCCTCCCTTATCTTTCTGACCACCAGAGGCAACAGGTTTAGCGGGGGGAACGCATATGCCAATCGGAAATCCCATCTGATCAGGAAGGCATCCACTGCCAGCGGATATTCCCTGGGATTCAATGAACAGAATATTTTCGTTTTTCTGTTGTCCTTGCTGGCAAATAAGTCCACCTCTGGATGACCCCACCTGCGGACAATTTGGTTGAAGATTTTTGAGTTCAGAGACCATTCTCCTTGTCTTAAGGTGTTTCGACTTAGAAAGTCCGCCCTTATATTTTCCTTCCCTTTTATATGCACTGCTGTTAAAGATAGAAAATGGTCTTCCGCTATCCGGAGCAGGCGGTCCGCTATTTCCATCAGGAACTCGGAGCGTGTTCCACCTTGGTGATTCACGTAGGCCACTGCCACCTGGTTGTCGGAGAGGATTTTGACATGGTGACCCTGTAGATACACGAGGAGTTCCTTAATTGAGAATTCAATTGCCATCAACTCCTTCTGATTGGAAGAGGCTGACATTTGGGGGTCCCATAGACCCTGGACTACCACGTCACCCATGTGTGCCCCCCACCCCGTGGGGCTGGCGTCTGTTGTGATTACCCGAGTCACCTGAGTCACCCAGGGAACTCCTGCTGACAGATTGTCTTCCTCTAGCCACCATCTAAGAGATGTAAGAACCCCTGGACTCAATGTCATCTGACCCTGCAAGGAACCCTGTAAGACCCTATCATAATGTAGTACGTCAAACTGTAAAGGCCTGGAGTGGAACTGGGCCCAACGGACGGCGGGGATACAGGAAGTTAGGGAACCTAACAAAGACATAGCCTGTCTAAGGGTCATGGATGGTTTATTAATTGCTTTTAACACCTGTTGTTGGATATGAAGCAATTTATCAGGCGGAAGACAGCATTGTTGGGACTCGGAATTTAACAGCAGCCCTAGGAACCTCTGGGTCTTTAGGGGTTGCAATCGGGATTTATCATAATTTATGATCCAGCCCAGATTTTCCAGTTTAAATATAGCTGTTTTAACCTGAGCCAGGCAATGGTCTACTGAGTTCCCCACTATTAGGAAATCATCCAGATAAGGAACAATGAGAATATCGGATTCACGTAAGTGCGCCATAACCTCCGCAACTACTTTAGTAAATACCCGGGGAGACGTTGAGAGGCCGAAGGGAAGGGCTCTAAATTGAAAATGGCGAACAATACCTCCCATAGACACCGCCACACGTAGAAACTTCTGGAAGTTTTCGTGGATAGGAACATGATAGTATGCATCCTTTAAGTCCACAACTACCATGAAGCAGTGTTTAAACAACATCTTTATTGCAGAACTGATTGACTCCATTTTAAACGTGTTATTAACCAGGTATTCATTAAGGGATTTAAGATTGATAATAGTCCTGAACGACTTGTCTGGTTTTTGAATCAAAAAAAGAGGAGAGTAGAATCCTCTTCCTCTCTCTGACTCCGGAACCTCAATCAGTACATTTTTACGGCATAAAGTCATGACCTCTGACTCTAAGGCCGTCTGCTCAATAGTGGAGGAACGCAAGGGGGTTAACATAAACTTATCACGAGGCCAATGAACAAATTCCAATTTTAGGCCTTCCGATACAATACCTCGGACCCAGACACTATTCGTGATGTTAGTCCAAGCGGAAGAGAAGGTTGACAATCTCCCTCCCACAGGGATTGCTAGTCATTGGTCTGGTTTCTTACGTTCTTTTGAGGAACGGCGAAACATGTAACCCGTACCTCTCCTGCGTCTATCCTCCCATCTAAAATTTTCTCTAGAGGGTGAGGATGCGCGCTTCCTTCCACGACCAAATCTCCTTCTGTTAAATGGACGCCGGTAAGAAGCTGATGACAAATTAGGAAATTTCTTCTTATCATCTCCAGCCTTTTCGAGCAGCTCATCCAAGGTTGGCCCAAAGAGATATTCCCCTTTACATGGGATAGCGCATAATTTGGATCTTGACTGGATATCCCCCGACCAACACTTCAACCATAAGGCTCTACGAGCCGCGTTGGAGAGTCCTGCTGCTCTGGCCGCCATTCTGACCGAGTCCACAGACGCGTCCGACAAGAAAGCCGCAGCATCCTGAATCACTGGAAGCGCACCTAGAATAGAATTCCTGGAGGCGCCTTCTTTAAGCTGGGATTCCAACTGTTCCAACCAGACCATTAGGGATCTGGCTGTACAAGTCGCAGCCACTGCTGGCCTCAAGGATCCGGCTGCCATCTCCCACGTACCCTTAAGGAAGATCTCCGCCTTCCTGTCAAGAGGGTCTTTAAGGGACCCCATGTCCTCGAAAGGTAAAGCTGCTTTCTTAGATGCCTTCGCCACCGCCGCATCTAATTTAGGGGCCTTGTCCCAGGTATCCACATCCGTATCTTCAAAGGGATACCTGCGCTTTAAAGCCGGTGGCAAAGAACCTTTCTTCTCCGGTTTTTTCCATTCCCGGAGAATCAGGTCTTGAATCTTATCAATCACCGGGAAGGATCTGCGTTTCTTGTGTTCCAAGCCGCTGAACATTAGCTCCTGACGGGAAAGCTGAGTCTTAGGCTCTTCTAGGCCCATCGTACCTCTGACCGACTTGACTAACTTATCCACCCGGTCCAGAGGCAGACAGAATCGGCCAGATTCCTCTTCTGATGACGAGGAAGAGAGATTTGAGCGATAAGAACCTTCCTCTTTATCTTCCTCTGACGAATCAGAGATCACCGAGGCTCTCTGTTTTGAACTTCCCGCCTGGGACATAGACCGCAGGGATTCCCTTACTTCTGTACGGATCATCTCACGCAGATTAGCCGTAGAAGCAGATTCTTCCGCTACCTAGGGGAGGACAATAAGGGAGATACCATCTATCTAGCCTGATGTCACTCAACCCTTCCACTCCTGTAAACCTCACCGTCTGTTGTATACAGGAGGCACACAATTTTTTAGGGTAGGAATCTGGTAAGGGAACTTCACATAGGGCACACTCCTTATGTTTCGACTTTGCACTTCTCTTCCCCTAGAATGACAAAGTATAAGGGGCCCGCGTCACTGAGTGAACATTCACGTAGATCACTTACCAGTGTACGTGAAAGAGAAAGGTACCGGAACACGAGGGGGCTCCTTGCCAGTCGAAGCTCTAGATCCTTGCCTGGACGAGCTTTTACGGCTGGACTGGTCACTTCTGATATCCTTTCCCACGGCTTCCTGCCGTACTTTATCCAGAAGTTGAGGCTGCTGCTCACCATCATCTGCCATGATGAAGCTGTGGCCAAAAGCAGGGTTCTATCGCCAACACCTGCTTATATCCCCCTGTATTCCGGTCAGCAGGCCATCTGGCGTGTCCCCATTGGTTCCTGATGATCAGGCTGCAGCTGGGAGGTTAGCGGTGGTAGTACAGAAGAACCGGCGACCGGACCATGGGCGCCGCCATCTTGGAAAGACCGCGCATGCGCAGTCAACCCGCAAACCGGAAGCGCCTGCCGGCTCCACCCCCGGCGCCCCAGCGTTCCGGAAACGCTCAGTGAGCGATGCAGGACGCCGGGAATGCCCAGCAGTGCTCCGGACGGCGCCCACTTCCGACGCCGCAACCACACCACCGCACCTCACTGCCGCCGTCTGCTCAGGGGGGGGAAATGAAACTTACCAACGCCGGCTTCCGGAGACAAGGAATCCTCCGGACCCTGCTCCCTGCTGCCAACGCCACTGACGTGCAGTCCAGCCTGGACCACCGTGGCGTCTCCAGGACTTTCCGCACCGGTCGAGGTAGGAGACCCCCCCGCTACCAGATTCGACCGGCCGGCCTGGGCTCCTTACGAGATGAAATCTGTAGGATCCTGTCCCTCCAGGAACAGGAAACCAACTGATGCAGGGGGAGAGGTGCCGCCCTTTTGTATCTGTAGGTTTCCTGTTCCTGAAGGGCGGATCCCCTCTCTCGTAGTGCTGTCATGGGAGTCCGAATAAAGAATCTTGAGACATTCTGGTGTAATCCTGGAATTTCTCCGGCTTGGCATTCAGCTCCGCATAGAGCGTGTGATATGCTCCACGGGTCTCACGCACTTCAATGATGGGGTGCCTCCAAAAACGCCGACGCTGTCTCCTTCTCCATCTTTGGCGGTTTCGGTCTTGCTCCCAAGCAAAAACACAGGCAAGGAAAATCTTGAAGCTGAACTCCAGTTTGAAATAAAAGTTCGCCATTGAAAGATCCATCATGACACCGGAAACAGTAGCAAGCTCTGAAATTTTCTGTACCCCTAGGGTCTATATATTGATTGCCAATCATGTACGCCCTCTCTATTCCCATTGGTTGTGTCTGGTAACCTTTTTTTTTAATTTTTTTTTTTTTTTGAAAATCCCCCAAAAAACGCAAACGCATGCAAAAACGCATGTAAACGCGTGTAAACGCTGCGTTTTTTTAACGCACGCGTTAAACGCGTGCGTAAAAAAAACGCAGCGTTTACATGCGTTTTTGTACCATGTGTTTTTTCTAAAAAACGCATGCGTTCAAAAACGCAAGTGTGAAACCAGCCTAAGCTGTTTACTGATCAGATTAATTATTTTTATATTATGATAGATCTGGCGTTTCTGAACGCGGCGATACTTAATATGTGAAAACCAGCGAAAAAGGAGTATACACACCAGCAGAATATAACACAATACAAACTTTTATTAAGATAAAAAGCATGAAACAAGATCACACGACAGAAGTAATAGAAAATTCCGACATGGAAAATGAGGAAAAAAGCCAACCAATACACTAAAGATAGGACACCGGTCCGCAATATGACCAGGGTGAGTACAAAAGGGTATTTAAGTTTTTTTGATAATCACAAGCAAGTGCTATCCATCTATTAAACCCTCTTATCCAATGAGACACTTTTGTCTAGTGCATCTAGGGACCACAAGTGTTAATAGGATAAAATATATGCTCACCCATAATTGGTCCGGACTCCCAAGTGAACTTCCCACGGCCCCTTCCCAGAAATACCCATGGCCCCCTCCCAGGCTATGAATATCAGCCCGCAGCTGTCTGCGTAGCCTTTACTGGCTATTAAAATAGGGGGACCCCCCAAAACAATGACGTGGGGTCCCCTATATTTTATAGCCAGAAAGGCTACGCAGACAGCTGCGGGCTGATATTCATAGCCTAGAGAGGGGCCATGGATATTGGCCCCCCGCCTACAAATATCAGCACCCAGCCACCCACTTAGCCCCTCTCTTCCCACTCCCGAGTAGCAGTGGGATATGGGGTAATAAGGGGTTAATGTCACCTTGCTAATGTCAATAAGACGCATATCCATTATTATTCCTAGAGTAGTGAAAGAGTTAAAAAAAATAAAGACAGCCAGAAAAAAGTATTTTAACCCCTTTACCCCAAGGGTGGTTTGCACGTTAATGACCGGGCCAATTTTTACAATTCTGACCACTGTCCCTTTATGAGGTTATAACTCTGGAACGCTTCAACGGATCCCGGTGATTCTGACATTGTTTTCTCGTGACATATTGTAGTTCATGATAGTGGTAAAATTTCTTTCATATTACCTGCATTTATTTGTGAAAAAAACGGACATTTGGCAAAACTTTGAATTTTTATGCCCTTAAATCAAAGAGATATGTCACACAAAATCTAATATATAATTGCCTAGAATACTACTTCCTGCAATTTGTGCCAACTTCCGTGGCTTTGTCCGGAGCTAATGTCCGGAGCTAATGTCCGGAGATAATGTCCGGAGATAAGTGACGTCAACAGTGTCCAGTGTCTGATTGGTTGCCGCCTGCTGCGAGCGACCAATCAGAAACGTGCCGTACTATGACACACTCCGCCCGCCATTTTGGTGTGATTTTTGAATTTTTACCTCACAGCAAGTTTCTACTGCGTGGAGGCGGGCCCAGTGACGTTGCTCTTCAAGCTCCTGCCGAATTTCGTCAAAAAAATGATAATACCATTTACCAAAACTATATATATTTAGTTGTGAAGTGGTTCAGTGACATTTTCACACCAATTTTGAACTTTTGTTTGGTCTTTTCTCCATATACTGCCTATTATTCACTGACTGTTATACTGAGAGACTGCCGTTTATTAACCTCTTCTTTGCCACATTGGGTATATTGCTCTATTATTTGCCACATAAAGACATTGTCCATTATTGCCCAGCAATTTCTCTGCAATATAAACTGCCTATTTATTAATATCTGCATTCCTGCAAAGAACTATTGCCTATTATTAACTGGCTATTTTCCTACTACCTGACACTGCCTCTTATTAACCTGTTGTTTGCCACCACCACGCTTAAAGCTGTTTAGCTTAGCCAACATGAGCTCTAATAGTAAGGATACTAATGACACAGAGCCCAAAGCTGCTGATGGCGCACGTAAGATTAGGTCTGATAGAAAGTATACTAATAATGCAGAGCAAAAAGACGCCGATGCCGCACGTAAGCGCAAACAGTGTGCTAACAAGAGTACAGCGGATAGATGCAAGCGCATGGACACTGTTAAGTATACTAATGACACAGAGTCCAAAGCTTATGATGGCGCACGTAAGATCAGGTCTGATATAAAGTATGGTAATGATGCAGAGCGAAAAGCCGCCGATGCCGCACGTAAGCGCAAACTGCGTGCTAACAAGAGTACAGAGGAGAGATGCAAGCGCCTGGACACTGTACATACCAATATACATAGTTATTGATACATATTATCTATTATTTACATTATTGTTCTTAAGCAAAGAACCGTTGTTGTGGCATTTGCCACAACACGCAAAGTTGTCGTCTGATGTCTTTCATCCCTCCCCTCATAAGCATGTTCATGGATCCTGTGTAACTGTACCTTAAATAACAAGAATTGTCAAGAGCTGGTGAGTGCAGCCATTTTTTGTTCTTTCTTACTATTATTTATTAATTGTATTATTCTTACATTTGAATAAATAAAGTATATATGGATTCTAGACTCCCGATTCTTTAGAATCGGGCTGCCATCTAGTACTTAATAAGTAACATTTCCCACATGTCTACTTTACATCAGCACAATTTTGGAACCAAATTTTTTTTGTTAGGGAGATATAAGGGTTAAAAGTTGACCAGCAATTTCTCATTTTTACACCATTTTTTTTTAGGGACCACATCTCATTTGAAGTCATTTTGAGGGGTCTATATGATAGAAAAATAACCAAGTGTGACACCATTCTAAAAACTGCACCCCTCAAGGTGCTCAAAACCACATTCAAGAAGTTTATTAACCCTTCAGGTGTTTCACAGGAATTTTTGGAATGTTTAAATAAAAATGAACATTTAACTTTTTTTCACGAAAAATTAACTTCAGCTCCAATTTGTTTTATTTTACCAAGGGTAACAGGAGAAAATGGACCACAAAAGTTGTTGTCCAATTTGTCCTGAGTACGCTGATACCCCATATGTTGGGGTAAACTACTGTTTGGGCGCACGGGAGAGCTCAGAAGGGAAGGAGCACTGTTTTGCTTTTTCAACGCAGAATTGGCTGGAATTGAGATCGGACGCGATGTCACGTTTGGAGAGCCCCTGATGTGCCTAAACAGTGGAAACCCCCCAATTATAACTGAAATCCTAATCCAGGCACACCCCTAACCCTAATCTCAACGGTAACCCTAACCACACCCCTAACCCTGACACACCCCTAACCCTAATCCCAACCCTATTCCCAACCGTAAATGTAATCTAAACCCTAACTGTAACTTTAGCCCCAACCCTAACTGTAGCCTTAACCCTAGCCCCAACCTTAGCTCTAACCTTAGCCCTAACCCTAACTTTAGCCCCAACCCTAACCCTAACTTTAGCCCCAACCCTAACTGTAGCCTCAACCCTAACCCTAGCCCTAATGGGAAAATGGAAATAATTTTTTTACATTTTTCCCTAACTAAGGGGGTGAAGAAGGGGGGTTTGATTTACTATTTCTAGCGGGTTTTCTAGCGGATTTTTATGATTGGCAGCCGTCACACACTAAAAGACGCTTTTTATTGCCAAATATATTTTTTGCGTTACCACATTTTGAGAGCTATAATTTTTCCATATTTTGGTCCACAGAGTCATATGAGGTCTTGCCTTTTGCAGGACGAGTTGACGTTTTAATTGGTAACATTTTCGGGCACATGACATTTTTTGATCGCTTTTTATTCCGATTTTTATGAGGCAGAATGACCAAAAACCAGCTATTCTTGAATTTTTTTTTTTTTTTTTTTTTGGGGGGGAAGGGGGGTGAGCGTTTATACCGTTCCGCGTTTGGTAAAATTGATAAAGCAGCTTTATTCTTCAGGTCAGTACGATTGCAGGGATACCTCATTTATTTATTTTTTTTATGTTTTGGCACTTTTAAACGATAAAAACTATTTTATAGAAAAAATAATTATTTTTGCATCACTTTATTCTGAGGACTATAACTTTTTTATTTTTTCGCTGATGATGCTGTATGGCGGCTCGTGTTTTGCGGGACAAGATGATGTTTTCAGCGGTTCCATGGTTATTTAAATCCGTCTTTTTGATCGCGTGTTATTCCACTTTTTGTTCGGCAGTATGATAATAAAGCGTTGTTTTTTGCCTGTTTTTTTTTTTTTACGGTGTTCACTGAAGGGGTTAACTAGTGGGACAGTTTTATAGGTCGGGTCGTCACGGACGCGGCGATACTAAAGATGTATACTTTTATTTTTTTATTTAGATAAAGGAATGTATTTATTGGAACAATATTTTTTTTATTATTATTATTTATTTAGGATTTTTTTTGTTAACACATGAAAATATTTTTTTTTAACTTTTTTACTTTGCCCCAGGGGGGAAATCACAGTAAAGTAACAGATCGCTGATCTGACACTTTGCTGTGCACTGTGTCAGATCAGCGATCTCACAGGCACATCAGGGAGGCTTCCCGGCGCCTGCTCTGAGCAGGTGCTGTGAAGCCACCTCCCTGCAGGACACCGATGCAGCCCCCGGCCATTTTGGATCCAGGCCTGCTGCAGAGAGGAGGTAAGAGACCCTCGCAGCAACGCAATCACATCGCGTTGCTCCGAGGGTCTCAGGGAAGCATGCAGGTAGCCCCCTCCCTGCGCGATGCTTCCCTATGCCGCCGGAACACTGCGATCATGTTTAATCGCAATGCGTCGGGGGTTAATGTGCCGGGGGCGGTCTGTGACCGCTCTTGGCACATAGTGCCAGATGTCAGCTGCGATAGTCAGCTGACACCCAGCCGCGCTCCCCCGTGAGCACGGCTGATCGCGCTGGACGTACTATTCCATCCTTGGGAAGTAGGGCCCACCCCACATGGACGGAATAGTACGTCCAATGGCAGAAAGGGGTTAATATTCTTAATTTAACCATACTCGATTGCCTGTAAAAAATTAAAAATAATAAACTGTATACTCCCTGTCCGACGCAGTACAATTAATAACGAGTGTCCCACGATGATCTCCCCTATAGAACAGTGACATCGGGTGATGTCACTGCTCTATAGACCTCCAGTGACACACTGACAGGAGACAATGGCTCCTGCAGTGCATCACTGAAGAGGTTACCTTAGTTCAGGGTCTCACTTTATGGCATTGCTGCGTGGGAACTTTCTCACACAGCAGTGCCACAAGTGAGACTAGGGACTATTTTTTACAGTGGCGGAGGAATACAGTGCGGAAGGATACCTTCCGTCATTGTATACCTGGAGCCCCTGGAGAGCAGTCGCATCAGCTGATGCTGCTGCTCTCCACGAGAGATCGTCGTGGGACATTCGTTTTAATTGGATTTCTGCGGATCAGGGAGTATATTGTTTGTTTATTATTTTTTACAGGTGACACTGGCTTCGGGGATCAAAGTGACAAGTGATGGTGAGTATGTACTGTATGTCTATATGTATGTATTGTATGTAATGTATGTCTATATGATGTATGTATGTTGTATGTAATATGTTGTATGTATGTAGTATGTATGATGGATGTATGTAGTATGTATGTAGTATGTTGGATGCATGTAGTATGTTGGATGCATGTAGTATGTTGGATGCATGTAGTATGTTGCATGTTGTATGTACGTTGCATGTATGTTTCATGTGTGTAGTATGTTGCATGTTGTATGTAGTACGTTGTATGCATGTTGCATGTATGTTGCATGTACGTAGTATGTATGTTGTATGTTGCATGCATGTAGTATGTTATATGTATGTTGCATGTATGTAGTATGTTGCATGTATGTATGTTGCATGTAGTATGTATGTTGCATGTATGTAGTATGTATGTTGCATGTATGTAGTATGTATGTTGCATGTATGTAGTATGTATGTTGCATGTATGTAGTATGTTACATGTATGTAGTATGCTACATGTATGTAGTATGCATGTTGTATGTATGTTTGTGCTTTTTTTTATACATTCAACACATTAGCCGGATGATGGGACTACTACTGTTCCATCATTGGCTAATGTGTCAATCACTGTCATTGTAGCAGGCATAGCCTGACGGAACTTGTAGTCCCATTGGACGATGCCTGCACACATGGACACACACACACACACAGTGCCACACACACCCGGACAGCCCGCAGACCACCCGGACAGCCAGCACACCCCCCTTCCCCCCCGAGAGCCCGCAGGCCGCAGACCACCCAGAGAGCCCGTAGACCACACGAACAGCCTGCAGACCACACGGACGGCCCGCAGACCCGACACGGAGAGACGGCAGACCCCCGGACAGCCCTCAAACCACCCGGACAGCCCACAGACCCGGCACGGAGAGACGGCAGACCCCCGGACAGCCCGTAGACCACCCGGACAGCCCGCAGACCCCACCCGCACACATACACGCACACAGTGACCGCCCACACTCTTCCCCCTCCCGAACTGCAGCGTTTTCTTCTCAGCTAAACCGCAGACCTTTTTTTACAACTGCGGTTTTGCTGCGGAAGTGCCCGACTCAATGCAAGTCAATGGGTGCAGAAACGCTGCAGTTCCGCACAAAGAATTGACATGCTGCGTAAAAAACAACGCTGCGTTTCCGCGCGTTTTTTTCTCGCAGCATATGCACAGCGGATTTGGTTTTCCATAGGTTTACATGGTACTGTAGACCGCATGGAAATCTGCTACAGATCCATGGTTAAAACCGCAACGTGTGAACATGGCCTTAGGGAAGCAATTTGCAAATCATATTTACTAACATAACAATTGATGACCTCAACAAAATCTTACTGTTAAAGTGATCACTTGATGTGCACCCGATGGTTTCATGCTCCAATCACCTGACTGTTGCAACCGGGGGTCTCAGTGGTCAGGTGACCAAAGAACTGGACGTCATCACTTCTTGGAAACCTCTGAAGCCTAGGGAGTTACATTTGTACCTTTTCAATATGATACTTATTTGCTGCAGTGAATAGGTTGTTTATTGTACGTTTATGGTAATTTATCTTTTCAGCAATTAATTTGTTATATAGTGACATAGTATATATACATAGCATAAGTACAAAAAAATGCAATCTAGGCATCCAAATACAGAGAAAGTCAATATAGAATCTAGCAATTAAACAACGCAAAACTTGCATCTTGTACTATAAGCTTTTTTTAAACAATACATGAATAACCGTACCTGGTGCACAGATTTGTCACCATTTTGATGGCTACTGCTTGGATGGATTTATTTTTTTTTCTAGATTTTCCATGTTCTGTCTCTTTACAGATGGCTGTCAGTACAAAATGACTGTTCAAACAAAGCACTAGTGCTTGGAGGGACTTTGATATGGACCAGTCCACCTACTTGTTTTCAATCTATCTCCACCCTATCTGGCTCATGCAAAGCAATAGGTGTCAATCATGGAAATGGGAGGTGGAGACAGATGCAAAGGAAACAGGTGTTAAGCTGCACGCAGAACCGATGCTTGATTGAACAGTAATTTTTTGCTGACTGGCCCCCCTTTAATAGAATCTTCCTTATTCCCATTCACATAATACATCAGCATGGATTTGGGGGCTTGCTGTGGATTTTCAAACCTGCCCCTTGTGAACGTAGCCATAATGTCCCATAAAACACAGCAGGTTCCCCACTGAGGATTAAGCGGTAATGTCTTAAAAACACAGTGTGGAACCACATCCTCCTAAATATTAGGACAATGCTATCTGGCAATACAAATATCCCCCAACGACATGGTGCTGAGAGCATTTATTCAGCTAATGGAGCTGGTGCTACAATGTGCTGGTAAATGAGCCCAATGAGGAATTATTCACACTGCCGTATAGCGCCGAATGTCTACTATTTTAGTTACGGTAATTCCACGACCAACCTGAACCAACAGCTTCATAGACATAGATGACACTGCTTGCTCAGATATGGAGACCAGCGATCGAGACGGGAACTGTGGTCATATCAAGGATAGTAAAATACACACAGAATACAGTTGTGTGAATTAGCCCTTAGCAGGCGGAATAATCCACAAAAAAGTATATTAATACCACTGACGATCTCTAGGAAAAGATCCATAAAATGTAGAACAAACATGTCTTAAGACTATTAACCTTGAAATAAGAATAAATATACAATCTTTTACCTAAATAATCAATTTTATATAAATATGATATTACAGTATATAGATAATATATATAATACATCACAAAAATAGAAAGCAACAATGAGAATAAATCTCCACTGCAACAGATGAGCTGGAAAAAAATAACATCTATAGTGTCACAAACTTGTCTCAAATGTCAGTCGCAGAAATGAATATTAACCCTGCTCTCTCCAGCGTCTGAGGAAAGCTCAGAATAAAGTAAAGGTCACAGAAACCAGGCCCTTTAAATTGCACAGGGCAGACATAGCATTGGTGCAACTTGTGCAGGCGCACATTGGCCCAATAAGTAAGAGGACCACTTCTACCTCCAAATCATCGCATAAAGAGGTGAATTATGATCAACTATTCGACTGCAACATTCCCATTTAGTGTTCTTGCATGGACGCCCTATTTTGTCTCTTCGCGCTTTGCCCATGATTTTAGGGATGGGTGGTGAATGGTGATGTTAGCACCCAGTCCACTACTTCTCAGATGACACAATGGCTAGTTTTAGCCTTTATCAAATAGAATGGCCGCATAGATAACAATCAAACTTATAGCCTGACAACAAACTCCTTGACTTTATTACATAGATGCTCACTAACTAACGGATTGTCTTCAAATTCCTCATCAACATCTAACACAAGGACTGGAGTGTCCCGAATGTGCTGGAAATGGACCTCTGTAGACTTCTCTACCAGCCAGCTTTCATGCTGGTCGTGCAGCTTCTTCAGATAGTCTTGAGTAACCGTCTTTTCTTCCTTCCGTGCTCTCTTCTGGAGTCTCTCAAAGCACTTTCCTGGGCTTGCTCGCAGGTAGATAATTCCATCCAAAGCAGCTTTCTTGCCAAACTCCTCTATTAAGAAAGAGTGCCAGTCCTGATACAGAGTCCACTCAATTTCATTTAAATGGCCAAGTTCAAAAAGAGCCTTGGCAAACACGAACCTGTCACTATACACCGACCTCTCGAATATCTGTACGGGTTCCCTCTGCTTCAGCAAATGCTCGGGAGGCGGCTCAATCTGGGCTCTGAAGCGACTCATACAGGACAGTGTCTGAAAGGTGTAGGACCAGCGGGCAGGATCGTCATACAAGAGCTGCAGTAAGTTGTCCACATCCTGACGGGAGGCAGAATGGACATGCTGCCACTTCCCAAGAGGCTCAGACACTAAAGTCCACTCCCGCTGGGCGGCACATAACATTCTCAGGAAAGTGGACTTCCCTGCTGCAATATTGCCTTCCATAGACAACCTCTTTACAGTCTTAGTACCACTGCTTGTAGACGGGGGTCCGCGGTGTGACACGCCAGCCATGTGCTCACTTCTGTCCATACAAGGACTGAACTTAGGCCTCCATAGGTTATAGGAAGCTGTTCTTCCACCCAAAAGTCTCAGTGTTTTCTGAAAAAACATCTGTTGGCCAAAAACAAACAGTTGTGGTTTATTAGATGTAATATATATCGTATTCATTCTAACCAAACACCGGTGTCCCACAGGGGACTGAAGTGCAGAAGAACCATCAGTGAGATCTCAGCTCTCCAGAGAGTGTGATAAAGTGTTTGCCCCTTCCTGATCTCCTATTCTTTTGCATGTTTGTCACACTTAAATATTTCAGATCACCAAACAAATGTAAATATTAGACAAAGATAATAACTGGTTGGGCCACCCTTACTGCAGGCAAGTGGCCATCACATGTCATTCCACCGCGTCACAGCCCGGGGACCGCGAGAACGGAGCCAGCATGGCAGCCAGGTAGTGGACAACCCCTTTAAGTGTGACAAACATGGAGAAGAATAGGAAATCAGGAAGGGGCAAACAATCTTCACACAACGGTGTATCCGCATGGTGTACCCACTCACAATGGAGGTGATGTGGATCTGGTCACATGGTGCTTCACATTCAGGAGACTAAGGATGGCAGATAATCTCTGACGAGTCTGTGTGAACGGAGTAGAGGCGAGGGCACGCACAGCTGCACTATTCATTCTCTAAGGGAGAATGTCCCCTAGACAATAAATGGTGGGACGGTGCACAGAAGCAACCTCTGCTCCATTCTCAAGACGTAGGACCCTGAGCATCAGGGAGGTGTGGATTCAAAGCCCCATTCTGGGACCTGGTGGGCGACCCATGAAATGGGGGATAACTTCAAACTTTGGCACAACCACTACAGATTCTTAGATAATAAAGTGTTATATTCTTAGGTTTCCTGTCCTGCCTCTATTACATGAGGATATAATATATACAGATTCCACCTTCCTGAAGCACCGGAGACCTAATCCATAAAAACGGGGGCGAAAAGTATCACCCAGAGGAACCGATCCTGGCACAGGCTGCTCCCACTCGTTTCCCCCATGACTGCAGATTTTAAAGCCAAAAGTTGTGAACTCGGTTGTGGTCGGCCGGTACGGACTGTCTACATCACTTACCAACAATTAGCCGCTGCTGTACTAAAACCGGCCTGGCTGGGGCGCTATCTTGGTCAAAGGGAGTAGAATAGTCCATGCTGTGTGGAGAACACCCCTGTGCACTGCTACAGTATGTGTGGGTGCTTACACGGACCAGAAGCAACACTGAACACTTAGATGTGGAGAATAAGAGATGACCTCAGCGGGCACCCATCTGTGCCCGCCACTGACCAGTATGAGCCAGTCTACAGAACACACCTCCCCACTAATCAGGTCTTATTAAAAGTGAACATTCCCTTTAAATGTTTGTGCCCATCTCCAAGATCCTATCCCAATATAGAGTAGGAGTAATAATAATAATATTAGCAACATAGCTAATCAGAAGAACTATCCTATTTGTCTAATTAGAGGTATTACCCCTGTACATGTAGAACCATAATGGCATAGTTCTAACCCATTCCTCCACCACGTGCTACATATCGCTAAGGAACTACATAGAGACACAAGGGAAGCTGCCGACTACATGACTGCACCCACCACCTCACACCGTCCTCATCCCCCGACCTACATGCACGATGCGGCCCGGCTCCATGACATCACGTGGTCCTGATGGGAGCACTGTCACGTGACTCAGGGAGACCGGGCGTAGAAGCGCGTCCTTGTGATGTGAGGGGCAGGACCATAGAAGAGCGGGGGAGGAAGGAGCGGGAGCCGCGCCGTGTGGCCGCAGTGACCGGCCGTCTGCTCCCCCGCACACAGCAGCAGGGGATCACTGCTCTCCGCTCGGCTAAAGGACCTTCATGACGTCATGACCACGTGGTAAGTCACGTGACTGGGAGGAGCCAGTGTGAGGAAGGAAGAGGGGTGAACTTCACTGTCAGGATATGACAGGAGCGGTGCGTCGTGACTCCAGTCAGTAGACAGTTCACTGCTGAGGTGACTAGAATGGAGGTGCTGGAGGGAGGGCCCGAAAACTCCCCTCCATTAGGCAGTTCCTCACTGCCAGGGCAGACTGGAGCTGCTTCCAGGAGCCCCTCATGCACTCTCCATCCCACTGGCTTTTTCATGCCTTTAACCTCTTCATGGCTGGAGCTTTTTGCGTTTTCGTTTTTCGCTCCCCTCCTTCCCAGAGCCATAACTTTTTTTTATTTTTCCATCACTATTGCCATGTGAGGGTTTATTTTTTGCGGGACGAGTTGTACTTTTGAACGACACCGTTGGTTTTAGCATGTCGTGTACTCGAAAACAGGAAACAAATTCCAAGTGTGGTGAAAGTGCAAAAAAAAGTGCAATCCCAGCATTTTTTGGCTTTTTTTACCAGGTTCACGAAATGCTAAAACTGACCTGCAATTATGATTCTCCAGGTCATTACGAGTTCATAGACACCTAACATGACTAGGTTATTTTTTATCTAAGTGGTGAAAAACAATTCCAAACTTTGCTAAAAAAAAATGTTTTTCCGATACCTGTAGCGTCTCCATTTTTCGTGATCTGGGGTCGTATGAGGGCTTATTTTTTGTGTGCCGAGTTGATGTTTTTAACTCCTTTACCCCCAAGGGTGGTTTGCACGTTAATGACCGGGCCAATTTTTACAATTCTGACCACTGTCCCTTTATGAGGTTATAACTCTGGAACGCTTCAATGGATCCCGGTGATTCTGACATTGTTTTCTCGTGACATATTGTACTTCATGATAGTGGTAAAATTTATTTGATATTACCTGCGTTTATTTGTGAAAAAAAACGGAAATTTGGCGAAGATTTTGAAAATTTCGCAATTTTCCAACTTTGAATTTTTATGCAATTAAATCACAGAGATATGTCACACAAAATACTTAACAAGTAACATTTCCCACATGTCTACTTTACATCAGCACAATTTTGGAACCAATTTTTTTTTTTGTTAGGGAGTTATAAGGGTTAAAAGTTGACCAGCAATTTCTCATTTTTACAACACCATTTTTTTTTTAGGGACCACATCTCATTTGAAGTCATTTTGAGGGGTCTATATGATAGAAAATACCCAAGTGTGACACCATTCTAAAAACTGCACCCCTCAAGGTGCTCAAAACCACATTCAAGAAGTTTATTAACCCTTCAGGTGTTTCACAGGAATTTTAGGAATGTTTAAATAAAAATGAACATTTAACTTTTTTTCACAAAAAATTTACATCAGCTCCAATTTGTTTTATTTTACCAAGGGTAACTTGAGAAAATGGATCCCAAAAGTTGTTTTACAATTTGTCCTGAGTAGGCTGATACCCCATATGTGGGGGTAAACCACTGTTTGGGCGCATGGGAGAGCTCGGAAGGGAAGGAGCGCCGTTTGTCTTTTCAATGCAAAATTGACTGGAATTGAGATGGGACGCCATGTTGCGTTTGGAGAGCCACTGATGTGCCTAAACATTGAAACCCCCCACAAGTGACACCATTTTGGAAAGTAGACCCCCTAAGGAACTTATCTAGATGTGTGGTGAGCACTTTGACCCGTTAAGTGATTCACAGAAGTTTATGATGCAGAGCCGTAAAAATAAAAAATCATTTATTCACAAAAATTATCTTTTTGCCGCCAATTTTTTTTTTCTAAGGGTAAGAGAAGAAATTGGACCCCAAAGGTTGTTGTACAATTTGTCCTGAGTACGCTGATACCCCATATGTGGAGGTAAACTACTGTTTGGGCGCATGGGAGAGCTCGGAAGGGAAGGAGCGCTGTTTGTCTTTTCAATGCAAAATTGACAGCAATTGAGATGGGACGCCATGTTGCGTTTGCAGAGCCCCTAATGTACCTAAAGAGTAGAAACCCCCACAAGTGACACCATTTTGGAAAGTAGACCCCCTAAGGAACTCATCTAGATGTGTTGTGAGAGCTTTGAACCCCCAAGTGTTTCACTACAGTTTATAACACAGAGCCGTGCAAATAAAATATTTTTTTTTCCACAAAAATTATTTTTTAGCCCCCAGTTTTGTATTTTTCCAAGGGTAACAGTTGAAATTGGACCCTAAAAGTTGTTGTCCAATTTGTTTTGAGTACGCTGATACCTGATATGTGGGGGGGAACCACCGTTTGAGCGCATGGCAGAGCTCGGAAGGGAAGGAGCATCATTTGGAATGCAGACTTAAATGGATTGGTCTGCAGGCGTCACATTGCGTTTGCAGAGCCCCTAATATACCTAAACAGTAAAAAAAAAAACACAAGTGACCCCATATTGGAAACTAGACCCCCCATGGAACTTATATAGATGTGTTGTGAGAACTTTGAACCCCCAAATGTTTCACTACAGTTTATAACGCAGAGCCGTGAAAATAAAAATAAAAAATTTCCCACAAAAATTATTTTTTAGCCCCCAGTTTTGTATTTTCCCAAGCGTAATAGGAGAAATTGGACCCCAAAAGTTGTCCAATTTGTGCTGAGTACGCTGATACCCCATATGTTGGGGTAAACCCCTGTTTGGGCAAACGGGAGAGCTCGGAAGGGAAGGAGCACTGTTTTACTTTTTCAATGCAGAATTGGCTGGAATTGAGATCGGACACCATGTCGCGTTTGGAGAGCCCCTGATGTGCCTAAACAGTGGAAACCCCCCAATTATAACTGAAACCATAATCCAAACACACCCCTAACCCTAATCTGTAGGAGAGCTCTGGTTGTTATGCTGACGCACCGATGATCCCCAATCGTGACAGAGGAAATTTCTGGCCGGAAGTGCTTGATAAATGCCGCTGTCAGAGTTTGACAGCGACATTTAACTAGTTAACAGGCACGGGTGGATCGTGATTCCACCCTCCGCTATTGCGGGCACATGTCAGCTGTTCAAAACAAATGACATGTACCGGCTTTGATGCGGGCTCACCGCCGGAGCCCGCATCAAAGCAGGGGTTCTGCCATCGGACGTACTATTCCGTCCAATGGCAGAAAGGAGTAAAAGGCAATTGTCCAAGTTTTGCACTAGTCCCGTCTGCAGCCCCATAGTTTTCTGAGAGGGCGGAGCTTCACAGGGAGAGGCGTAACGGAGCGCTGCTGACAGTCATAATGTACCACACAGAAGTGATATAATCTTTATTTATATAGCGCCAACATATTCCGCAGCGCTTTACAGTTTAACAGTTTCAAACGCAAGTCATAAGTAACAACATTAACAATACAATAATTAAAGCACAGTAAGACGACCCTGCTCGTGAGAGCTTGCAATCTACAATGAGGTGGGGAAGCTACAAAGTACATGAGCTTGGTATTTCCACGATGATAATCTTCACCAATTGTTCCCTACAGAAAGTGAGCAGTCGGCCTTGAGAATTTTGGAGGAACTATCCAGAGAACATCATATAGAGGAAGGAGGTATGATTCCACAGTCCATTCGGGTGCGGTCGAAACAGTTTCCACCACTTTCTAATTGTGCAGCTATTGACACCTTTGTGAAGGTAGTCAGCGAGGAGATAACACGGATCCCGCAATCCATCGTTAGAGATAATCTGACTAGGTCAGAAAGGATACGGTTGAGACAACTGAGAGATCTCCCTGGGGTCGAGATCAAGCCGGCGGACAAGGGGGGTAACATTGTCTTATGGCCAAAGGCGATGTATGAACAGGAGGCGATGCGCCAATTATCTAATTCAACCTGTTACAAGAGATTGACATATAACCCCTTGTCCGCCTACTGCTCCGAACTCAGGGTGATCCTCAGCGCAGCTACTGATAGGGGTGTCATCACTAAGGAGTTGTGTAAGGCACTAACCGTAGAGGAACCCACGGTACCGACCTTCTACCTTCTCCCCAAGACACACAAAAATGCTTTGGTACCACCTGGACGTCCTATAGTGTCGGGGAGAGGGAACTATCTAGATTGTATCAATAAATGGATAGACTCCATCCTTCAACCTTTAGTGGAAGAACTACCCTCCTTCCTGAAGGATACCAACCAGTTGTTAAGAAGGGTGGATGATCTTAAATTGGGTGACGACACTATTATGGGGGCATTGGATGTGGAATCTTTGTACACTAGTATTCGCCATAGTGATGGCCTAGCAGCTGCTGAATTTTTCCTTTCCACATCCAATTGCTCCCCTGCCTTCCGCAGTTTTGTCCTGGAAGTATTGCATTTTACGTTAACTCATAATTTTTTCACGTTTAGGGGGTCCTTTTTCCTACAGCTCCAGGGAACAGCCATGGGGGCGGCCTTTGCGCCCTCCTATGCCAATCTGTTCCTGGGGCTGTGGGAAAGGGACCTCCTTCGGTCTGATGATCTGTTGTCTATGGAGCGCGTCCTGTTATGGACGCGCTACATAGATGACATTTTCATCATATGGCAGGGTAATAGTGGGTCTTTCTCCAGTTTCGTAAAGTTTGAATGATAACAATAGAAATATCAAATTGTCAGCTACGTCCGATAGTTCCACTATTGATTTCTTGGATGTTCGGATCTCTCGAGATAGGATGGACACCATCCAAACAACGGTTTACAGGAAACCGATTGCCGCCAATATTTTCCTGTACGCATCCTCCTCCCACCCAGCTCACATGATTGACTCAGTCCCAATAGGGCAATTTTTGCGAATTCGCAGAATTTGCTCTACCACCGAGGAGTTTGAAGTGCAAGCCAAGGTACTTAGATCTAGGTTTAAAGATCGAGGGTATAGTAACCGCGCCATCAAAAGGGCATACCTTAGAGCTAAACATAATGATAGGAACGCACTTCTGTATGGGAATAACCAAAGAAAAGTCAAATCGGATATTCGATTTATAACTAATTTCAACTCTCGGGCAGGAGCTATTCGAAATACACTTGCAAGGGCCTGGCCCATACTTATAACTGACCCCACCCTAGCTAAACTACTTCCTGACCATCCTTTGATCACCTATCGGAGGGCCAAAAACATACGTGATCATCTCGTAAGGAGTCATTACGTTGGTAGTCCCCGGAGAACACTTCCGTATGCTTCTGAGATGAGAGTACGAGGCGGATGTCGTCCATGTGGCCAATGTGTGGCCTGTAAAAATATTGAACGGGAGGACACCTTTGTAGACTCTTCTGGTCTAAAGTGTTTCAAAATATTAAAACCAATTACGTGTACGACAAAAAACGTTATTTACTACGCCTCGTGTCCATGCCCACTTATCTATGTGGGGTTGACCTCGCGACAGTTGAAAATTAGAGTGAGGGAGCATGTCCGGGGGATCGAGGCGGCAACACAGGTGGTGGATCTTGATACATTAAAAACGATACCCAGGCATTTCAGGGTCCATCATAATTGCGATAGTAGGTTGCTACGTGTTAAGGGTATCGATATGGTTGAAGTCGGTATAAGAGGTGGTAAGATCTCTCAAAGGTTGGCACAGCTCGAAACTCGCTGGATGTGGACACTGAATAGTGTCCACCCAAACGGTCTCAATGAGACCATAAGTTATGCGCCGTTTCT
Organism: Ranitomeya imitator; assembly: GCF_032444005.1. Classification (NCBI taxonomy): domain Eukaryota; kingdom Metazoa; phylum Chordata; class Amphibia; order Anura; family Dendrobatidae; genus Ranitomeya; species Ranitomeya imitator. The sequence goes on along the minus strand of NC_091285.1, from coordinate 197,740,711 downwards.
GTGATCACTGGTAGGACGCAATCGATGGTGGGACATATGGTGTACTGCGCCTGTACCTGATTTTAACGTTGTTTTTAACCCATTTTCCAGCTAGGTATACTACAAGGATTGGTCGGACCGTTGGGTGTATCTTTGCAAGATCTATCGTGTCTCATTGAGTATGCCATCAGGATGACATGAATATACTACAATCACTTCGGTCCGCCTCCATCTGGCGGAGACTTTGTTTTAGTAATACGCATATTTTGTGTGTGATGTTTGTTGTTTTTCTGTTTCTTTGTTTCTCGCCACTTTCCAATTTTGGTACTTGTTGTAATGTTAGTTGTTCTAGCTTTTATTATGTGTTGGTTATCAGGTGTACATTTTTGTGTCAAGTTCGGTCTCATGCCCTGTTCATTTCACGATTTTGTATATATATGCGGCACTTTTCTATGAATATGTCCTCATTGTGACCCAGTACTTGGCCTATGCAGCCAGTCTTGCCTTATCTATGTGGGTATCTATGTGTTCCGGATCTGTGCGGTGGCACCTGCACGCATGCGTGCTGGACACTATCACTCCGGGCGGCTTGCGGCGTCTGTATGCTTGGGCGGTTGCCATGGTTTTGGCGTCGCCCTCGCGTGACGCCGCCGCCGCTGTGAGTGTTATGTTGCCCCGGCAGCGCCTGCGTCATTTCCGGTGCGCACCGCACATTGATCCTGTAGCAGAGTATTTAACCTGGCATGTGACCGCTTCTAACACGCCCCCTGACGAAGGAGTTCTTCTCCGAAACGCGCGTCGGGCGGACGTGCGGTTTGAGGTCCTGGGCTGATTCCTCCTCTCGGCTACAGCAGGTATATCATTTCAGCAGCCTTGCTGCCTATACCATGTGGGGAGTCTGTACATTCGGTGGGTAGCGATTATGGGACAGTAGCTCTGGACACTTGGTATACCCGTTCCTGCTATGTGATTGTTTCATACAGGCTTTTCCCTATTCAATTTAGCCTATATGTGGGCCCAGGGTGGCATTGACAGATTTTTTCACTTACCATAGTGCCACATTGATAGTGCATAACTAAATATAGGGTTCTATGTCCAGGAATATATGGTTTACATCCGTAACAGGCGGAACCATTTTTATGTATTAGTCTCCATGAGCTCTATCCCTTTACTTTTCTGCACCTCTCTGTATCGTTTTGTATTATTGCCCTTTATAGCCAGTTCCCCAGCCGCACGTCTTTTGCTTCACACAGGTGGCAGTGTCCCTGTGTGTTTCACCGTCTGGTACTTTGTCCTGTATTTTGGTCCGTTTTTTATCTTCATCTGTATGTGATGTACATTAATAAAGATTTATTTGGCATTTTCTATATTTTGGTCTTCTGTCGTTTTCTTGTGGTTTCCACAACCCCCCTTACATGTTAGTGTAACGACCCAGTGTATTTTAGTCTGGCCAGCACACGTTTGTGCACACGTAGGTATATCACCCACGTGATGTGGCCACGTAATACCGTTTTCCTCATAAAGTACATGAGCTTGGTGGAGGGTGGAGGATAGATGGAGATAGTGAATTGGGCTACACACGCGCCCTTACACATAAAATTACTTTTATTAGGGAACGTGATAGGCTGCTCTGAACAAATATGTTTTGAGGGAGCACCTAAAACTATACAAATTGTGAATGGTCATAATTTCTTGCGGGAGAGCATTCCAGAGGATTGGTGCAGTGCGAGAGAAGTCTTTGAGTCGGGAGTGGGAGGTACGGATTAGTGCAGAGGTTAGTCGAAAGTCATTTGCAGAGCGCAGTGGTCGGTTAGGCTACGTTCACATTTGCGTTGTGCGCCGCTGCGTTGGCGACGCAACGAACAACGCAAATAAAAACGCATGCAAAAACGCTGCGTTTTGCGACGCATGCATCCTTTTTTGCTGAAATTTGGACGCAAGAAAAATGCAACTTGTTGCGTTTTCTGCGCCCGACGCTTGCGGTAAAAATAACGCATGCGTCGCACAACGCAGCACAACGCATGTCCATGCGTCCCCCATGTTAAATATAGGGGCGCATGACGCATGCGTCGCCGCTGCGTCCCCCGACGCAAACACGCAAAACCCTAATGTGAACGTAGCCTTAGGCCGATAGATTAGGGAGGAGATGTAAGGGGGTGCCGCACTGTGGAGAGCTTTGTGGGTGAGAACAAGTACTTTGAATTGGATCCCATAATGAATGGGCTGCCAGTGTAACGACAGGAAAAGAGCAGCTGCATCTGAATACCAATTAGCAAGGTAGATGACCCTGGCTGCTGCATTAAGGATAGACTGAAGAGGGGAATATCGAGTAACAGGGAGGCCAATTAATAGAGAGTTACAGTAGTCCAGGCGGGAGTGGATCAGGGCAACAGTGCGGGTTTTTGTTTCCATGGTGAGAAAAGGGCGGATTCCAGAGATGTTCTTTAGGTGTAAGCGGCACTAGCGGGCAAGAGATTGTATATGGGAAGTGAAGGAGAGATTGGTGTCAAACATAACATCCATAAGTTCAGTTTTGAAGAGGTTGAGTCTCAGAGGGCGGACATGATGTCGGAGACTGCGGACAGACAGTCACTGGTGTTCTGTATTACAGCGGGAGTAAGGTCAGGATGACGTATATAGTTGTTTGTCTTCGGCACAAAGATGGTACTGAAAGCCAAATCTGCTGATGGTCTGTCCAATTGGGGCTGTGTAGAGAGAGAAGTGGGCCAAGGACTGAGCCCTGAGGTACCCCGACAGTGAGAGGAAGAGGGGATGAAGTGGAGCCGACGAACGATACACTGAAGGAGCGGTCAGAAATATAGGAAGGGAACCAGGAGAGAGTTTCCTTAATGCCTAGTGACTGGAGCCTAGAGAGTAGGAGATGGTGGTCAACAGTGTCAAAAGCTGCAGAGAGGTCGAGAAGAATGAGCAGACAGTGGTCACTGTTACACTTAGCTGGAGGAGCCTGGAGACTTCTTCTGTGATGGGATCAAATGTGGAGAGTGAACCAGGGCTGTTTCACTCTGTGTTTGGAGGTTCTGAGGGTGAGGGGTGCTACTTGGTCCAGGGTGCTTCTAAGAGTGTCATTGTAGTGGTGTACAGCCAGATCAGGACATGAAAAAGAGGAGATTGTGGACAATGATGAGTGTAAGGAGTCTGAAAGTGTATGAGAGTTAATGGCGTGTAGATTTCTGAATGCGTGGTAGGTAGGAGTGTTCTGGGGTGAGCGAGGGATTCTGAGAGCGAAGGAACGAATGTGGTCAGAGGGGGAAGCGGTGAGTTATCTAGGTAGGAGATTGAGCAGAACTGGGCGAAGACCAGCTCAAGGGTGTTACCGTCTTTGTGTGTTTCAGAGGTTAAGAGCTGTGAGAGGCCGAGAAAGTGGTTAGTGATAGAAGCTGAGATGCAGATGTGGAAGTGGGGCTGTTTATGGGGATGTTGAAGTCTCCCAGGATAAGGGTTGGGAGTTCTGAGGACATGAAGTGCGGGAGCTAGGCTGAAAAGTGGTCAAGGAACTGGGTGGGCGAGCCTGGGGGCCAATATATGACCGCTACTCTGAGGGAGAGGGGACAAAAGAGCCTGATTGTGTGGACCTCAAAAGAAGGGAATGTGTTATGAACTGGTGGTTTAGGAGCAACATCGGACGAGCTCTGAAGAAGGTGGTACCTGTACTGACCGCAGTCCCTAAGCTCAACACAACACTAGAAGTAGCCGTGGGATGCTCCTGTCACTCCCTAGGCACCTCGTCACAGCCTGAGAACTAACTACCCCTAAAGATAGAAACAGGAAAACTATCTTGCCTCAGAGAAAATCCCCAAAGGATAGATAGCCCCCCACAAGTAATGACTGTGAGTGGAGAGGGAAAATACATACACATAATGAAACCAGGATGTAGCACAGGAGGCCAGTCTAGCTAGATAGATAAGACAGGATAGAATACTGTGCGCTCAGTATAAAAAAAACTACAAAAATCCACACAGAGTTTACAAAAATCTCCACACCTGACTAAAGGTGTGGAGGGTAAATCTGCTTCCCAGAGCTTCCAGCTTAACTGAATTAATCCATACTAACAAGCTGGACAAAACATAGAATGCACAGAACGAATAAGTCCACAACATGTGGACAGAAAAGAGCAAAGCAAGGACTTAACTTTGCTGAACTGGTCAGGATATCAGGGAAATCCAAGAGAGATGTGAATCCAACCAGGAACCATTGACAAGTGGAACTGCTGAAGGGAAGAGCCAGGCATAAATAGCCGAGCAGAAAGACAATCAGTGGAAGCAGCTGCAGACTGCTAACTCCAAGGAGCAGCCATACCACTTAAAACCACCGGAGGGAGCCCAAGAGCAGAACTCACAAAAGTGCCACTTACAACCACCGGAGGGAGCCCAAGAGCGGAATTCACAACAGGAATGAGAGTGATGGAACTGGGGGGATAACCTGGAAAGTGCATTGTGGGGGCAGGAGTATGCCGACTCCCCCATCATGTCTGTTTGTGGGTCTCGGGGAATGGGAGAATTGTAGGCCACCATGGGAAATGGCAGCAGGGGAGACAGTGTCAGAATCCTGAATCCAGGTTTCATTGAGGGCCAACAGATTCAAAGAGTTGTTCAGAAAGTAATTGTGCAGAAAAGAAAGTTTGTTACATAGAGACCGTGGATTCCAAAGGGCACCATTAAAAGAAGGAGATGAAGTAGGGCAAGTATTATTAATAATATCAGTGTGTTTATGATACAAGGTAGGATAGCGGTTGAGGTTGGGGGATGGTGGACCAGGGTTGGGGGAGATATCCCCCAAGATCAGAAGGAGTAGGAGGATAAAAAGCAAGTAGTTTTTGGAATTGTACGAAGTTTTTTGTTCAGTGTGTTTGGGCAAGATGGGCTGAGGTTTTTCAGGAAGGTGAGAAGTGCATGGGAGCTGTACATGGGAGAGGGAAGGAGATAGGGGCTGATGTGTATGAGTCATGATGGAGGGGGTGTGGGACGGTGAATGTGGATGGCAAGGGAACGTAGGAGGATAGGAATAAAGCACATGGATAGAAGGGAGAGCAGAGTGTGGGTTACCTCACTCCTGCCCTGACTAACTGCCATGGAATAACTGCTTTATCGCGATGCTTATCTTCAGGATGCTTTGCTTCTGGGATGCTCGCGTGCACCCCCACATGCGTGTGATAGAAAGTATTCCAGTCACTGGAGGACATTTCTGGAGTCATGCCGCCTCTGTGAAGCAAATTAGGATATTCTGTCGGCTGCACTCCGCCACTGTCATGGCTGTCCTTGCATGTTTCCACCAAAATGGTGGTGCTGGACGAGACTTGTGTGCGTACACGAAAAGTTGAATTCTATCAAAACTGACCAAGCAGAGCTATGGGTAATTTGTTATATTACGAAAAACAATCATAAAAAACTAATTTTATTAACTAAAAAAAAAATGCAAAAATTGACCGAGAAATTCTCTCACCCTTCATTAAAGGGGATATCTGGGACTTTATGAAAAATGTGTAAGCGCTAAGAGGCAGGTAATTGCTACTTACCTGCCTGGTGTGCACGGCGCCGTTCTTCCCTCACACAGAACGGTCAAGTTCTCATCTATGAGACAGGTGTTAACGTGTTGATCAGTGAGTGTGCCACTGCCGGGATCTGCACCGATTGGTAAAACGGGGACTTTATATCCCTGTTACATAATAGAGCGGCTGGTTGGATGCCCGACTACTACTCCGTTCATTCTCAATGGAGCTGCTGGAAAACACAGAGCGCTCTGCATCCCCATAGGACAAGAATGGAGCTCAGAGTGAGCATGTGCACTGTCGTATAACACTAGCGTATAAATGATCGGTCCCGTTCTCATCCAGGATAGTGGGATGATTTTTTCTCACTTGTCATCCGTGTGCAATCTGTTTTTTTTACTTAGCATTGATTAGTCTTTTATGGGATCATTTACGGTTTTTCATCTTACAGAATTGTAATGTAGCTGAAAAAAAATCGGATGCCATACTGGTGGTCCATATACTGGTGGTCCGTATACTGATGCTCTTTATGGCATCTGATTTTTTTCTCACACCCAATCCGATTTTGGAGTGAAATCGTACTATGCTGCATTTTTTTTCTCATGCCGAACACAGCTGAGAAAAAATACGCAGATCTGCATGGCCTCTTTGGATAACATTGGTCCGAGAGCAATCCAATTTTTTTATCTAATTGCACTATTCTGAGTTATACGCCAGTGTGGGCGAGGCTTTGCAGAGATAACAGTGCCCCACTCTGCCGATCAGTGCAGGCCCAGCTGTTGGACACCACCGATCATCTTGGATAGATGATAAAGGGGTTGTCTGATGAAAACAAGTTCTCTCTATTCATGCGTGGAAGCATCATTATAAGGGCCCCTTTCCACTTGAGAGAAAAAAAACGGTCCGAATTAAGGACCGAAAAAATGGATGTAACGTCTGCGAGTGTCATGCGATATTTTTATCGCAACATCCGTATGACATCCGTATTGCTGTCCGATTTTTACGCATGGGTCTCCTTTGAAAAGCCGGTAATTCAGCGCAGTGTACAGTAAAATCACACTGACAGCTTAGATTAGAGTAGATATATACACATAGAATAGGTATATATACATATATATATGTCAGGGAGACACCTCTATATTTATATTTAATACAGCGCTAGATAGCTTAAAAGCCGGTAATTCAATTGCCGGCTTTTGCTATCTCCTTCATAAACCCGACATGATATGAGACATGGTTTACATACAGTAAACCATGTCATATCCCCGTTTTTTTGCATATTCCACACTACTAATGTTAGTAGTGTGTATGTGCAAAATTTGGGCGCTCTAGCTATTATATTTAAGGGTTAAATCGCGGAAAAAATTGGCGTGGGCTCCCGCACAATTTTCTCCACCAGAGTAGTAAAGCCAGTGACTGAGGGCAGATATTAATAGCCTAGAGAGGGTCCACGGTTATTGGCCCCCCTGGCTAAAAACATCTGCCCCCAGCCACCCCAGAAAAGGCACATCTGGAAGATGCGCCTATTCTGGCACTTGGCCACTCTCTTCCCATTCCCGTGTAGCGGTGGGATATGGGGTAATGAAGGGTTAATGCCACCTTGCTGTTGAGCGGCCCTTCTCCACATAGCCCCTCATCATCAGCTCCTCATCATCCCCCCTTGTCCGCAGAATCCCTCAATTAGTAATTGTTTATTAGAGAAATTTCAACCAGACATACATATTAAATAAATAAGGTATTCAAAGAGGAACAGAAAGAAGGTGTCTGGACCACATCACAGGCATTATCATGAGATAAACATAGACATCAGTACAATGAACTGGCTACTTATATTAACACTTTAACAACCGCCGATATGCTTTTTAACGGCTCTGAGAAATAAGGGTATAACACCCCCCAGTGTCGTAAAATCTCCGGGGTCTCGGCTAGCGGGTGTAGCTGAGACCCTGTAGAACAAAATCAGGGACGGTTCTTACTGTCCCATGTCACGTGATCGTTCAATTTAAAATTCATTCCTCTCTTTTCTGATATAATCTAGCATATCAGAGAAGAGAGAAATTGGGTCCCCCCATACCTCCTCCATCCTCGGACTCTCCTGCTCCGTCCCCTGGCCCCTGACACACGCCCACAGAAGCAGGACGTCCTGACACCACAACAATTGGAGCCCTTAAAGGGACCACACTTCTAATTTTGCACACTATTTAGAAGACGCAGATTGAGAAAGACCCGAGGCAGGGTCGAAACGTTACTACTCTGTTTATACTCCCTGCTGTGTGTGTGTATATATATACAATTTTTGTCTCAACACATGTGAATAAATACATCACATTTTTGCAAAGATATACCATAAGAGTGCGGCTGATTTTTCTATATTGCCCTGGCCCTCCGTGTCATCTTCCTGGCATCCGACTGCTGAGATCTGCTGGCTGCTACCCGGTAACAATAGGGAATTTTTTCTGTTGGTTCCTTTTGATCATTGACCCTATCATAGTGATCAAAATAAAAAAAACAGTAATGTCACTTGAGCACTTGTGCCCAACACTATGACGACATTCAATATGACAGTTGAATGTTATCAAATTCTGTGTCGTACCTGTGGGTTCAAAATGCTCACTATACCCCTAGATAAAATCTTTGAGGGGTGTGGTCTCCAAAATGGGGTCACTTGTGGGGGGGTTTCCACTGTTTAGGCACATCAGGAGCTCTCCAAACGCGACATGGCGTCCGCTCTCGATTGCAGACAATTTTTTGTTCGAAAAGTCTAACAATGCTCCTTACCTTCCAAGCCCTGCCGTGCGCCCAAACAGTGGATTTCCCCCACAGCTGGGGTATCGATGTACTCAAGAGAAATTTAGCACCAAATTTTGTCGTACATTCTCCCTTGTTACCCTTGTGAAAATAAAAAAAGTTTGGGTCTAAAGATATTTTTTTGTGAAAAAAATTAAATGCTAATTTTTTCCTTCCACATTGCTTCAGTTCTCGTGAAGCAACTGATAGGTTAATAAACTTCTTGAATGTGGTTTTGAGTGCCTTGAGGGGTGCAGTTTTTAGAATGGGGTCACTTTTGGGTACTTTCTGTCTTATAGGCCCCTCAAAGTCACTTTAAATGAGAGGTGGTCCTTAACCCCTTCGCGACATGCGCCGTACTAGTACTGCGCTGCCGGCACTGCATTAGTGCCAGCAGCAGTACTAGTATGGCGCACCGATCACCGCGGTCTCGCGCTGAGCGCCGCGGTGATCGGGTGCGGGGGTCAGCTGTATATGACAGCTGACACCCCGCAGCAATGCCCACGATCGGCGCTATCGCCGATCGCGGGCATTTAACCCCTCTGATGCCGCTGTCAGTAGTGACAGCGGCATAGAGGGGGATCGCGCAGGGACGGGGGCTCCCTGCGCTCTCCCACCGGAGCAACGCAATGAGATCGCGTTGCTCCGGTGACCCGGAAGGAGTCCCCGGATCCAAGATGGCCGCCGGACTCCTTCCGGGTCATGAAGTGACCTGGCTAGCCGGCGCCTGCTGAGAGCAGGCGCTGGAAAGCCAGCTAAACTGCATGTCAGATCGTTGATCTGACAGTGTGCTATGCACAGTGTCAGATCAACGATCTGATCTAATACAGAGATGTCCCACCCTGGGACAATGTTAGAAAGTAAAAAAAAAAAAAATAGAATGTGTAAAAAAAAATAAAAAAAAATCCCCCCCCCAAAAAAAAAAAACATTTCCCAATAAATCCATTTATTTATGTAAAAAAAAAAAAAAAACAATAAATGTACACATATTTGGTATCGCCGCGTCCGTAACGACCCGCTCTATAAAACTGTCCCACTAGTTAACCCCTTCAGTGAACACCGCAAAAAAAAAAAAAAAAAACAAGGCAAAAAACAACGCTTTATTATCATACAGGCGAACAAAAAGTGGAATAACACGCGATCAAAACGACGGATATAAATAACCATGGTACCGCTGAAAACGTCATCTTGTCCCGCAAAAAAAAAGCCGCCATACAGCATCATTAGCAGAAAAATAAAAAAGTTATAGCTCTCAGAATAATGCGATGCAAAAACAATTATTTTTTTATATAAAATAGTTTTTATTGTGTAAAAGCGCCAAAGCATAAAAGAAATTACATAAATGAGGTATCGCTGTAATCGTACTGACCCGAAGAATAAAACTGCTTTATCCATTTTACCACACGTGGAACGGTATAAACGCCCCCCCTAAAAGAAATTCAGGAATTGCTGGTTTTTGTTCATTCCGCCTCCCAAAAATCGGAATAAAAAGCGATCAAAAAATGTCATCTGCCCGAAAATGGTACCAATAAAAACGTCAACTCGTCCCGCAAAAAACAAGACCTCATATGACTCTGTGGGCCAAAATATGGATAAATTATAGCTCTCAAAATGTGGTGATGCAAAAACTATTTTTTGCAATAAAAAGCGTCTTTTAGTGTGTGACAGCTGCCAATCATAAAAATCCGCCAAAAAAACGCTATAAAAGTAAATCAAACCCCCCTTCATCACCCCCTTAGTTAGGGAAAAATAATAAAATGTAAAAAAATGTATTTATTTCCATTTTCCCATTAGTGCTAGGGTTAGGGCTAGGGTTAGGGCTAGGGCTAGGGTTAGGGCTAGGGTTAGGGCTAGGGTTAGGGCTAGGGTTAGGGCTAGGGCTAGGGTTAGGGCTAGGGTTAGGGTTGGGGTTAGGGTTTCAGTTATAATTGGGGGTTTCCACTGTTTAGGCACATCAGGGGCTCTCCAAACGCGACATGGCGTCCGATCTCAATTCCAGCCAATTCTGCTTTGAAAAAGTAAAACAGGGCTCCTTCCCTTCCGAGTTCTCCTGTGTGCCCAAACAGTGGTTCCCCCCAACATATGGGGTATCAGCGTTCTCAGGACAAGTTGGACAACAACTTTTGGGGTCCAATTTGTCCTGTTACCCTTGGGAAAATAAAAACATAGGGGATAAAATATCATTTTCGTGGAAAAAAAAATATTTTTTATTTTCACGGCTCTGCGTTATAAACTGTAGTGAAACACTTGTTGGTTCAAAGCTCTCACAACACATCTAGATAAGTTCCTTGGGGGGTCTAGTTTCCAATAGGGGGTCACTTGTGGGGGGTTTCTACTGTTTAGGTACATCAGGGGCTCTGCAAATGCAACATGACGCCTACAGACCAATCCATCTAAGTCTGCATTTCAAATGGCGCTCCTTCCCTTCCGAGCTCTGCCGTGCACCCAAACAGTGGTTCCCCCCAACATATGGGGTATCAGCGTTCTCAGGACAAGTTGGACAAAAACTTTTGGGGTCCAATTTGTCCTGTTACCCTTGGGAAAATAAAAACATAGGGGATAAAATATCATTTTCGTGGAAAAAAAAATATTTTTTATTTTCACGGCTCTGCGTTATAAACTGTAGTGAAACACTTGTTGGTTCAAAGCTCTCACAACACATCTAGATAAGTTCCTTGGGGGGTCTAGTTTCCAATATGGGGTCACTTGTGGTGGGTTTCTACTGTTTAGGTACATCAGGGGCTCTGCAAATGCAACATGACACCTGCAGTCCATTCCATCTAAGTCTGCATTTCAAACGGTGCTCCTTCCCTTCCGAGCTCTGCCATGCACTCAAACGGTGGTTCCCCCCCACATGTGGGGTATCAGCGTACTCAGGACAAATTGGACAATAACATTTGTGGTCCAATTTCTCCTGTTACCCTTGAGGAAAAAAAAATTGCGGGCTAAAACATCATTTTGTGGAAAGAAATAATGATTTTTTAATTTTCACAATGCTACATTCTAAACTTTAGTGAAACAATTGGGGGTTAAAAGTGCTCACCACACATCTAGATAAGTTCCTTAGGGGGTCTTCTTTCCAAAATGGGGTCACTTGTGGGGGGTTTCCACTGTTAAGGCACGTCAGGGGCTCTCCATATGCGACATGGCATCCGATCTCAATTCCAGCCAATTTTGCATTGAAAAGTCAAATGGCACTCCTTCCCTTCCGAGCTCTGCCATGCGCTCAAACAGTGGTTTATCCCCATATATGAAGTATCGACGTACTTAGGACAAATTGCACAACAACTTTTGGGGTCCAATTTATCCTTTTACCCTTGGGAAAATAAAACATTTGGGGCAAAAAGATCATTTTTTGTGAAAATTAATAAAAATTTTTTTTTTTACGGCTCTACATTATAAACTTCTGTGAAGCACTTGGAGGTTCAAAGTGCTCACCACACATCTAGATTAGTTCCTTAGGGGGTCTACTTTCCAAAATGGTGTCACTTGTGGGGGTTTCCACTGTTTAGGCACATCAGGGGCTCTCCAATCGTGTCATGGGCTCCGATCTCAATTCCAGCAAATCTTGCATTGAAAAGTCAAATGGCGCTCCTTCCCTTCTGAGCTCTGCCATGTGCCCAAACAGTGGTTTACCCCCACATATGGGGTATCGGCGTACTCAGGACAAATTGTACAACAAATTTTGTGGTCCAATTTCTCCTGTTACCCTTGGTAAAATGAAACAAATTGGACCTGAAGTAAAAATTTTGTGAAAAAAAAGTTAAATGTTCAATTTTTTTAAACATTCAAAAAATTCCTGTGAAGCACCTGAAGGGTTAATAAACTTTTTGAATGTGGTTTTGAGTACCTTGAGGGGTGCAGTTTTTAGAATGGTGTCACTTTTGGGCATTTTCTGTCATATAGACCCCTCAAAGTCACTTCAAGTGTGAGGTGGTCCGTAAAAAAATGGTTTTGCAAATTTTGTTGCAAAAATGAGAAATCGCTGGTCAACTTTTAACCCTTATAACGTCCTAACAAAAAAAAGTTATGTTTCCAAAATTGTGCTGATGTAAAGCAGACATGTGGGAAATGTTGTTTATTAACTATATTATGTGATATAACTCTCTAATTTAAGGGCATAAAAACTAAGAGTTTGAAAATTGCTACATTTTCATAATTTCCGACAAATTTTTGTTTTTTTCACAAATAAATGCAAGTCATATCGAAGAAGTTTTACCACTATCATGAAGTACAATATGTCACGAGAAAACAGTGTCAGAGTTATGACAAATAAATGCCAGTCATATCGAAGAAGTTTTACCACTATCATGAAGTACAATATGTCACGAGAAAAAAGCGTTTCAGAGTTATGACCTCATAAAGTGACAGTGGTCAGAATTGTAAAAATTGGCCCTGTCACTTAGGTGAAAACAGGCTTTGGGGTGAAGGGGTTAAAGAAAAAATGGTTATGTAAATTTTGTTGGAAAAATAAGAAATTTCTGGTGAACTTTTAACCCTTATAACGTCCTAACAAAAAAAATTATGTTTCCAATATTATACTGTAAAGTAGACATGTGGGAAATGTTATTTATTAACTGACCTAACTCTCAGGTTTAAGGGCACAAAAATTAAAAGTTTGAAAATTTCCACATTTTCAAAATTTTTGCCAAATTTCCATTTTTTTCATATATAAATGCAAGTCATATTGAAGAAATTTTACCACTATCATGAAGTACAATGTGTCATGGAAAAGCAGTCTCAAAATAAGTGGGATCTGGGGTTAAAGTCAATTGCCAATATGACCGAAAAATCATTGATGATAATATTAATGCTATCATCCACTAGACCTATATGTCACGATACATTATATTACTCCCTTGTAATACAGTCAAATGCCAATACACATAGAGAATAATAACATCCCCTTGAAAAAGCAGCAATAGCGAAACATGTAATAGTAATCATAATAAACATTTAATTATTTTACTATATGTGTAGGTGGGTTGTGAGTAGAGTTGAGTGAATTTTTCAAAATTCGGTTCCGATTATGATCGGCAGCGAATATTATTTTGGCAATATTCGCCGAACACAGCCGAATGTCATTGAAGTAAATGGGAGAAGAAATGAACGCATATGTTCGGAACCGATCATCAAACGTAATTTCGGCAAGAATACGGTACCAATATGTCACGAATATGGCAAATTCAGATTTGGCGACCGATTACGAACATATTCGCTCAAGTCTAGTGGTGAGCACCTTAGGTGTTCATTTGTAGGTTATATTAGATATTTAGATAATCCACTTCACAAGGCAATTTATGGGGGACCCGTAACATTATGTCCCCAGCAGAAAGATATATATGCTATACTAGATGGTGGCCCGATTCTAACGTATCGGGTATTCTAGAATATGTAGGTAGTATATAGCACAGGCTACATACTATATTGCACAGTGACGTAGTATATAACACAACCGACGTAGTATATAACATAGCTACGTAGTATATAACAGTGCTACGTAGTATGTAACACAGCCACGTAGTATATAACACAGCCACGTAGTGTATTGCACAGCTACGTAGTATATTGCACAGGCATGTAGTATATTAGTCAGCCACGTAGTATATAGCAGAGCCACGTAGTATATTGCACAGCCACGTAGTATATAACACAGCCACGTAGTATATTGCACAGTCGACGTAGTATATAACACAGCCACATAGTATATTGTCGAGTCACGTAGTATATTGCACAGTCGACGTAGTATATAACAGAATCGACACAGCCACATAGTATATTGCACGGCTACGTAGTATATAACACAGAGCATGTAGTATATTGCACAGCCGCGTAGTATATTGGACAGTGACGTTGTATAATGCACAGTCACGTTGTATATTGCCCAGCTACATAGAATATAGCACAGAGATGTAGTATATAACAGAGCCCACGCAGTATGTAACACAGCCCACATAGTATATAGCAATGTGGGCACTATATGCGTGGTTAAAAAAGACTTTAAATAAAAAATAAACATATACTCACCTTCCGAAGGCCCCTTGGAGTCCTGGTGCCTGTGTGCGGTGCACGCGGCAGCTTCCGGTCCCAGGGTTGGTATGAGCGCAGGACCTGTGATGACGTCACGGTCACATGACCGTGACGTCATGGCAGGTCCTTCTCGCATAGCATCCTTGGCACCGGAACCTGCCGCTTGCACTGCCGAGGACAGCGTGCGGCTTCCGAGGGTGAGAATAACCTTTTTTTTATTATCATTATTTTAATCCCGCCACAATGTCGCTGATTGGTCGTGGCGGCTGGGCGCTACCAATCAGCAAAGCGGGATTTAAATCCCGTACCAATGTCGGCTGGGCGCGACCAGTCAGCGAAGCGGGATTTAAATCCCGCGCCAATGTTGCTTATTGGTCGCGCGCGCCGGCTGGGCGCGACCAATCTGCGAAGCGGGATTTAAATCCCGCGCCAATGTCGCTAACTGGGCGCGACCAATCAGCGAAGCGGGATTTAACTCCCGCGCCAATGTCGCTAATTGGGAGCGACCAATCAGGGAAGCGGAATTTAAATTCCACGGCAATGTCGCTGATTGGTCGTGCCGGCTGGGCGCTACCAATCAGCAAAGCGGGATTTAAATCCCGTGCCAATGTCGCTGATTGCCACGTCATCATCTCGCGAGACCGCAATGCATGGACTGGTCACCAGAGCGTCGTGAGGAACGGGAAAGGCCTGGGCTGGATCCTGGGGCCGACAGAAGGTGAGTATATAATGATTTTTTATTATTTTTATTATTTTTAACATTAGATCTTTTTACTATTACTAATAGTAAAAAGTTGGTCACACAGGGTTAATAGCAGCGTTAACGGAGTGCGTTACACCGTGGCATAACGCGGTGTAACGCAGCCATTAACCCTGTGTGAGCGCTGACTGAGGGGATTATGGAGCGGGCACTGACTGCGGGGAGTAAGGAGCGGCCATTTTTCCGCTGGACTATGCCCGTCGCTGATTGGCCGTGGCTGTTTTGCCGCGACCAATCAGCGACTTGGATTTCCATGACAGACAGAAGCCACGACCAATGAATATCCGTGACAGACAGACAGACAGACAGAAGGTCAGACGGAAGTGACCCTTAGACAATTATATAGTAGATGAATATTTATGCAATCATGTCTCATGCATCCGGAGGAAGTGAGAGAGCTGCAGCTTGTTTGCGGGTGATTTGATATTTTGGTTTGTACAAAAGATCATTGTTCTCAACAGCATATCGTCCTGTATGTACAGGACCTACGCTGCCAAGAACAATGGCAGCCTATGGGTCCTGATTGCTGAACCAGATATTACAGATTGTAACCCACAAGGCACTCAGAATTCAGGCTTGATAAACTGCATCAACTGCACCCTCTCCCTCTGTCCACTGTATGAGTTTTCTGACCTAAAGTCAGGAGTAGAATCAAAATTAATGGGAATATAAAGGAAGGACTTTTACTGTTTTCCCCCCAGATCTGCTTCTTGCTTAGATTGAAAAAAAAAAAACCACATAAATTGCAGTGGTGTTTAAAAAAAAGCACCCTTAAAAAAAGTATGTAATGTTTTATACAAATAGTGTTTTAGCATTTTATCTGAGGTAAATGCTCCTATGTACAGTATAACTTTCAACAGAAGGTAACTGTGTAGGCAAACAGCGACATAATTGGCCTACATGAGCCCACTGTAAAGAAAAATAAACTCATGCCAAGCAATGTACCGTATGTTTTTATGTTGGCCTTCTGTATCGGAACGTACGGTCTCCATCTAATACACTGTAGAGTGTCATTTTGGCCTTTGTGTTATTCATTTAGAAGCCACATGTCCTTTTGCATATGCATATGTGTACAGGGCCTTACTCCATGTGTTTTTTTATCAGCCTTGGCTTCTTTACCCCATAGCACACCATGAAATACGTGTACATAATGATGAGCGCAGATGCTGAAAACATGAGTGACATTTCAGCTGTTACCTTCAGAATTAAGGTACCGTCACACTAAGCGACGCTGCAGCGATACCGACAACGATCCGGATCGCTGCAGCGTCGCTGTTTGGTCGCTGGAGAGCTGTCACACAGACCGCTCTCCAGCGACCAACGATGCCGGTAACCAGGGTAAACATCGGGTAACTAAGCGCAGGGCCGCGCTTAGTAACCCGATGTTTACCCTGGTTACCATCGTTAAAGTAAAAAAAAAAACGCTACATACTTACCTACCGCTGTCTGTCCCCGGCGCTCTGCTTCTCTGCACTGGCTGTGAGCGCCGGGCAGCCGGAAAGCAGAGCGGTGACGTCACCGCTCTGCTTTCCGGCCGCTGTGCTCACAGCCAGAGCAG
The DNA here is from genome assembly GCF_032444005.1 of Ranitomeya imitator. Classification (NCBI taxonomy): domain Eukaryota; kingdom Metazoa; phylum Chordata; class Amphibia; order Anura; family Dendrobatidae; genus Ranitomeya; species Ranitomeya imitator. The sequence goes on along the minus strand of NC_091285.1, from coordinate 197,724,091 downwards.
AGAAGCACAGCGCCGGGGACAGACAGCGGTAGGTAAGTATGTAGCGTTTGTTTTTTTTACTTTAACGATGGTAACCAGGGTAAACATCGGGTTACTAAGCGCGGCCCTGCGCTTAGTAACCCGATGTTTACCCTGGTTACCAGCGAAGACATCGCTGAATCGGTGTCACACACACCGATTCAGCGATGTCTGCGGGGAGTCCAGCGACGAAACAAAGTTCTGGACTTTCTTCCCCGACCAGCGACAGCACAGCAGGGGCCTGATCGCTGCTGCCTGTCACACTGGACGATATCGCTAGCCAGGACGCTGCAACGTCACGGATCGCTAGCGATATCGTCTAGTGTGACGGTACCTTTAGAGAAACCTCAGTTTAATCACAGATGCTGTGGTCATTAGCAACCATGACAAACAAACAGCCAGAGGCCTAACAATGCAATCTACTGTAGGTGTAACATGTATAAAAACCTATTAGAACTTTCCAAAACCCAAAGTAGACTGCCTACAGGTGTAGGGAGGTGGCGGAGAACCTCATTGCTTCTCTCTCTCCCATGTGCTGGGCCCGTACATCTTATGTGGTACCCGGACGGTGTACCCGTTTAGTAATGTCTGTATTTCTTATGCCTTGTGTATTAATGTATTACCCTTTTATTCCTATGTTCTGAGCTGTGTTAATAATGTTTGATAATGTTCATTATGGTATTTGCCTGTATGTTAGAGACAGGGACAGAAGGGCTTAACCCAGGGGGTTGGGTAAACAGCCCGGAAGTTCTGGCTTTTCAGTTGGAGCCGAGGCAGGCTTTTCTACGGCAGGACATGCTACCCAGGAGGGGAAAAGACTGCTGCCCCGGACCTTTGGGCAGTGAAACGGGCACCAGGACTATGTAGCTGCCCCGCCGAAGGGACTTTAAGCGTCCAGATTCCGGCATATGGACTACATATACTAAAATTTAAATTTTAAAATTTAAGAGGGGACTGGATGCCTTTTTTGAAAAGTATAATGTTTCAGGTTATATATACTAGATTCCTTTATAGGCCGTGGATCCAGGGAACAAGTCTGATTGTCGTATGTGGAGTCAGGAAGGAATTTTTTCCTTAATGTGGAGCTTACTCTTTGCCACATGTTTTTTTTTGCCTTCCTCTGGATTAACATGTTAGGGCATGTTAGGTTAGGCTATGGGTTGAACTAGATGGACTTAAAGCCTTCCTTCAACCTTAATAACTATGTTACTATGTTACATCCTCTTTCAGCTTCCGTAACTGCTGTGGCTACGGCTGTGGACGTCGTTAGGGAGAGAGCAGGAAGGTTGATTGATTTGATGCAATTACATTTTTCTTCCTTCTACTTATTACTACCTCCTCTACGCATTCAATAAAAAGTTATCCCTATTGGATTTTAGCTGAGTCCCTGGATCCTGTTTGCCTGTACTGTAACGACTGCGGAGAAGAAGTAATTCACAGGCCACACTCGCTCCGGCTGACCTCCGAGGCACGCATATGGAGGAGCCCCTGGTGCCCACGGCTGCAAAGGTCCGAAGAATCTGAGGAGTCATATGGGAGAAGAAGCGCCACATCATCGAGTTACAGTGCCCTGGCGGTGGAGCTGCGGCAGTCAGGATGACCCACGGATTGGTCTGGTACCTTAACAGAAACAGGGGCTATGGCTTCCTTCAAGAGCTGGAGACCGGGGCGAAAGTCTGCATTAACACCAGGTCCCTTATGTTCCTGGACCCTAGAGGAGGGGAACCAAGTCGTTTTTGTCAAGGAACCAGGGCCCCGAGGGCCATATGCGGTGGTTGTAAGAATGGCATCTGATTGGGAGGCAAGCTCACCGCAGGAAGCTCAGCGTGTTGAATGGCCGGTTGCTATGGCCGCAGTTTCTGAAGACGTGCAGGAGAGAGCGGCGCCTAGACACAGTGAGGCAGCCGCAAGTGTGACAGCAGAGTTGGAAGCTCTGGGAGCTGTGGGACCCTCGCCGGAGGTGATGCGGATCCGGAGGAACAGTGGGGACTCCTCCTCTAGCGAGTCCTCGTCCCACTCTTATATAGTGGTGCAGGGTCCACATGCGGGCCATTATGCAAATCAACGGCCATCTGTGAACTGAAGTGGCCATCTTTGAGTTATGTTTGGTGCCGTTGCACCCAGTAAGAATACTGGGGATTGTTCTGCATTCCTGAAAGGGCAAGGAGCCCAGTATGGTGCCGAATGACTGCGGCATCCGGCGTGGTCACAGAATAAGGACCATGTCTGTTAGTTTTCCCCTCCATCCAGGTTGTTTGCACCCCTTGGTGCAGCCCTTGGTGTGGGTACGGCCGTGGACGTCGTTAAGGAGAGAGCAGAAAGGTTGATTTGCTGCAATTACATTTTTCTTCCTTTTACTTATTACTACCTCCTCTATGCATTCAATAAAAAGTTATCCCTGTTGAATTTTAACTGAGTCCCTGGATCTTGTTTGCCTGTGCTGTAACGACTGTGGAGATGAGGTAATTCATCTGGGTTATACCGGTCCTGTCCATTTCATGTGCAAGGGGCCAGGGTGCTCGCTGACTGTAAGCTCATTGGACTCGGACAAGGACTAAGAACTGTTGTTCGAAATGCGTCTGCCCACAATATATTCCCATATGGGGGTTGTGATTTTTTTTATAATATGTAACCATTTTTATAAAAGACATTTTTATAATAAAGAGCAAAGTTTTTTTAACGGCCCTTCCTTAGCTGGATTACACTTTCATGACTTCCTTTTTTCCTGCTACACTGCAGCTTGGATACCGGGACTGATTGATGGATGAATTGACTTTTTCCTATATTTTTTCCATGGCAGAATGTTGCTCCCTGTAAACTTAGGTAGGTTACTCACTATTGTCCCCAGCGGTATACTGGCCCTTGGGGCTCCCCTGACCGCTTGGTCTGCCACCTCTGTGACCATAGACTGCATCCTGCCAACTATGCCAAGTGTGAGCAGGTCGTGGGATGCAGTGACGGACAGGAGGCAGAGCAAGGGTTAACAGGTTTAATAACCGGGGAATACTCAACGCATGGAGTGTAAAGGGTTAAACAGTGAAGTAAACAGTATAGATGTTAAAGGATATTGGGAGGTAAAGAATAACGGTTCTAGTAACAGCAGTTCCTGTGAGCACTTGTGTCAGAAGTTCCTCAGACTGTAGCTCCTGCTGGGAATTCAATAGCACTGGCAACGGCTGGTGCGGTGTCTTTTCCAGGAAGGTCCTGTGGGCAACAATGTCCCGTCTAATGGCGGCAGCGGTCGGTCTCTGATACCTTCCGCTGAGCCTAGTCCATATACCACAGTGGCTGATAAGGGTGCGGGCCACAGTACTGTACAAGCCCAACGTGGCTCTGCAAATATAAACTGGCAAAATCAGGGTCTCCTGTGAGCGGGAAAGTATATGCTAGTAAGATGGGTTACACAAGTCTATCCAGTACTCGGTTCTCTTTGCGGCATGTGCGCTGTACTAACGATCATGAAGCACACGGCACTTCGATCTCTGTCAGCTATTGGACGCGCTGCACTCTTCTCCCTATGCTGCGTGCTGCCTGCTCCTGCCAAGACTGAAGCGCCAACAATCACTGGCGCGCTGATTCTCTGGCGGGGTGTTGCACCCGATCTCTTGCAACATGCACACAGTACTCACTAGCTCAGAGCATTCAGCACCTTGCTCCGTGGTGATCAACAGGCACCCTGCACGTCTCTCCTCACAGTTTCTGTCAGTGGTGGCAGTGGGCATGCTTGATGCACTATACGGATGCTTCAGGACCGCCGCACTCACTGGTACATGTGGCTGGCGGTGGGAGACAACGGACGTTGAGCTTCGTGTGGCTGGTGCTCCCAGGACAGAGTACTTCTCTCCCTTGGTGCTGCTGAACACACCTGACTCTGCAGCAATCCCTCTCTTTGGATTGCTGCTGGGCACACTGCTCATCTCAGCGCGGCGGTCCTCTTCAGACGGTAGGGCCCTGCTGCAGTGCCAGTACTCTGTGGTGGGGAGGAGAAGCGAAATACGCCACTCACCTCAGTTCTTGCTACTCTGGGTTTGCGCCAAACTCCCCTGCTGCATGCGCTTTTCCCTTTTATGTCTCCGCCTCCTTCAGTCAGGAGGAAGTTTTCCCTTACTCCAGCTTCTCCCAGGCAACAGAGGAAGGTCTGCCTCACTAAAGCTTCCCCCCGGGAACAGAGGATGCAGCCTTTTCAGTTCTGGACCTGACACACAGGTGCCCGCGGTCTGGTCATCCCCCTTACACTGGCACACACCTATCAGTTTAATTAAACCCAGCTGGACTCCAATGAATGAGTAATAATAATAATAATCTTTAGTTTTATGTAGCGCTAACATATTCCGCAGCGCTTTACAGTTTTGCACACATTATCATCGCTGTCCCCAATGGGGCTCACAATCTAAATTCCCAATCAGTATGTCTTTGGAATGAGTAGAACCAGCTCAAGGAGGATCACAAGTAAATGGACAGCATGTGACTTAAATATGAGTGTCTGAGCAAAGGGTCTGAATACTTATAACCATGTGATATTTCAGTTTTTTTAAAATAATATTTGCAAAAATTTCTACAGTTCTGTTTTTTCAGTCAAGATGGGGTGCGAAGTGTACATTAATGCGAAAAAAATGAACTTTTATTAATTTACCAAATGGCTGCAATGAAACGAAGAGTGAAAATTTAAAGGGGGTATGAATACTTTCCGTCCCCACTGTCTACAGTGGTTTGCAAAAGTATTCAACCCCCTAACTTTTTACCTATTTTGTTACATTACAACCTATGTTTAAATAATTATAATTTTGTAATCCGATTTGTGTGTGATGCTTCAGCACTAAATAGCTAAATAGTCTACGTTGGGAAGTGAGGTGAGAAAAATATAGGTATAAGTTAAATTTATTGGATCAAATAACTAAAATTTGGCATGTGCATAAGTATTCACCCCTTTTGCTATGAAGCACCTAAAAAAGCAATTACCTTCATAAGTCACATGCTTAGTGATAGGAAGTCCACCTGTGTGCAGTCTAAGTGTCGCATGGTCTGTCAGTATATACACACCGTTTCTGAAAATCCACAGATGTTGCAGCGCCATTAAAAAAAGGCACCATTAACCAAACACCTTGAATACCAAGGAGTTCTCCAAACAAGTCAGGGACAAAGTTGTTGAAGAGTATAAGTCAGGGTTGGGTTATAAAAAAAATAAATATCAATTTCTAATAATCCCCTGGAGCACCATCAAATCCATTATCATCAAATGGAAAGAACGTGGTACCTCAACAAACCTACCAAGAAAGGGCCGCCTACTAAAACTCTCAGCCTGGGCAAGGAGGGCATTAATCAGAGAGGAGGAACAGAAACCAAAGGTAGGGAGCTGCAGAGTTTTCAAAGCAGAGACTGGAGTATCTGTCCATACAACCACAGTAAGCCATACACACCATAGAGGTGGCCTTATCAAAAATTGTGAGTCTCATTTTGAGTTTGACAAAAAAAAAACATGTTGGAGACGCCCGAAATATATGGAAGAAGGTGCTGTGATCAGATGAGAGCAAAATTGAACTTTTTGGCCACCAAGGTAAATGCTATGTCTGACGCCAATCCAACACAGGTCATCACCCCAAGAACACCATCCCACACAGTGAAGCATGGTGATGGCAGCATAATGCTGTGCAGATGTTTTTCAGCAGCTGGGACAGGGAAAATGGTCCAAGTAGGTGAAGATGGCTGGTGTGAAATTCAGGGATATTCTTGAGCAAAACTTGTTTCAGTTTGTCAGTTATTTGAGACTGTGATGCAGGTTCACCTTCCAACAAGACATTGACCCATTGAATACTGCGAAACCAACACTCAAGTAGTTTAAGGGGAAATGTGTTATGATAAGATAATTCAGTACCACAATGGACATAGAGGTCAGAGCACATACAGTGACCTGACAATAACCCAAAAACATAGAACGAGCTCTGAGACGTGGGAACTCTGCTGACCGCAATCCCTAATCCTCTCCAACAACACTAGAGGCAGCCGTGGATTGCGCCTAACGCTCCCTATGCAACTCGGCACAGCCTGAGAAACTAGCTAGCCTGAAGATAGAAAATAAGCCTACCTTGCCTCAGAGAAATACCCCAAAGGAAAAGGCAGCCCCCACATATAATGACTGTGAGTTAAGATGAAAAGACAAACATAGAGATGAAATAGATTTAGCAAAGTGAGGCCCGACTTTCTGAACAGAGCGAGGATAGGAAAGGTAACTTTGCGGTCAACACAAAACCCTACAAAAACCACGCAAAGGGGGCAAAAAGACCCTCCGTACCGAACTAACGGCACGGAGGTACACCCTCTGCGTCCCAGAGCTTCCAGCAAGCAGGAAAAAACAAATAGACAAGCTGGACAGAAAAAAAACAGCAAACAAAATAGCAAAGCGGAACTTAGCTATGCAGAGCAGCAGGCCACAGGAACGATCCAGGAGGAAACAGGTCCAATACTAGAACATTAACTGGAGGCCAGGATCAAAGCACTAGGTGGAGTTAAATAGAGCAGCACCTAACGACTTCCCCACATCACCTGAGGAAGGAAACTCAGAAGCCGCAGTACCACTTTCTTCCACCAATGGAAGCTCACAGAGAGAATCAGCCGAAGTACCACTTGTGACCACAGGAGGGAGCTCTGCCACAGAATTCATAACAGAAATGTGTATATGTTTTGGAATGGCCTATTCAAAGCCCAGACCTTAATCCAATTGAGAATCTATAGACTTAAAGTTTGCTGTTCATCAGAGGAAACCATCTTATTTGAGGGAGCTGGAGCAGTTTTGCCTTAAAGAATGGGCAAAAATCCCAGTGGCAAGATGTGGAAAGCTCATAGAAACTTATGCAAAGCAACTTGCAAGTGTTACAAAGTGCTGAATTTTAGGGGGTCAATAGTTATATACACTGAAGTTTTAAGTTATTTTGTTATATTTGTTGTTTGCTTGACAATCAAAAGAAAGCCAAATGCTCACAGTTGTAGGCATGTTCTTTACACGAACTGATGTAAAACCTAATAAAAATGGTGGAATTCCAGATTATAAGGTAGCAAAACAAAAAATGCCAAGGAGGGGGGAGTGGGGGTGAATACTTTCTCAAGACACCGTGTTTCATTTTCATTCCTCTTCTGGGAGTATTTAATATTGATAATAAAAATAACTTTCAGCATGAAAAAAATAATGCACAAAAATAGCCGGCTTAACATCAAAATGCTTTGTTATAGAAAAAAGAAAAAAATCTATACAAAATTGTTAGTACATTGTCTGTAACAACAAAAACTATAGAACTATCATGTTATTTGTACTGCATAGTAAGGGTAACAGAAAAAAAACTGTCAGAATTTCTGTATTTGTTCATCTCACCTTCTGAAAACAGAATAAAAAGTAATTAAAAAGTCAAACGTAGCCTCACACTGATGGACAGGGGTGGGACGCATTAGGCAGCAAATAAACTTTGTTGAAAGCAGGAAAAATGGATAAGGATCCGAATGACTCTTAGGCCGGCTTCACACTTGCGAGTTTTACGGACGTAAGAGCGCAGAAACTACGTCCGTAAAACTCGCAAAACATACGGCACAATTATTCTCTATGCCCCTGCTCCTATCTGCCGTGTTAAACTGATCAGTATTATACCGCTTTCTACGGCCGTAGAAAATCGCAGCATGCTGCGTTTGTCACCGTATTGCGAAAATTAAACGTCAATGAAAGTCTATGGAAGCCCCAAAAATACGGATTACACACGGACCAGCAGTGTGACTTGCGAGAAATACGCAGCGGTGTTAGAGAGAAAAGCCGGCAATTCATTGCGGTGTACAGTAAAATCACACTGACAGCTTACAGTAGAATAGGTAGAATAAATGTGTACACATAGAATAGGTATATATATATATATATGTCAGTGAGACACATATATATATATATATATATATTAATATTCCTTCCAGCGCTAGACAGCTTTAAAGCCGGTAATTCAATTACTGGCTTTTGCTTTCTCCTTCCTAAACCCGACATGATATGAGACATGGTTTACATACAGTAAACCATCTCATATCACCATTTTTTTTGCATATTCCACACTACTAATGTCAGTTGTGTGTCTATGCAAAATTTGGCCGTTCTAGCTAGTAAATTAAGGGGTTAAATGGCGGAAAAAATTGGCGTGGGCTCCCGCACAATTTTCTCAGCCAGAGTGGTAAAGCTAGTGACCGAGGGCAGATATTATTAGCCTGGAGGGGGTCCATGGTTATTGCCCCCCCCCTGGCTAAAAACACCTGCCCCCAGCCACCCCAGAAAAGGGACATCTGGAAGATGCGCCTATTCTGGCACTTGACCACTACTCTCTTCCCATTCCCGTGTAGCAGTGGGATATGGGGTAATGAAGGGTTAATGTCACCTTGCTATTGTAAGGTGACATTAAGCCAAATTAATAATGGAGAGGCGTCAAATATGACACCTATCCATTATTAATCCAATACTAGTAAAGGCTTAAAAAAACACAAACACAATATTAAACATTATTTTAATGAAATAAAAACATAGGTTGTTTTAATATTTTATTGAACGCCCAATCCAATCACTGAAGACCCTCGTTCTGTAACAAAAAAAACATAATAAACCAACAATATCCATACCTTCCGCAGATCTGTAAAGTCCAACGATGTAAATCCATCTGAAGGGGTTAAAAATTTTTGCAGCCACGAGCTTTGCTAATGCAACATTGCTCATGTCTGCAAAACCCCAGAGAATGTAGGTAAAGTAGGTCAATGACCTATATTTACCTTCATTTGCGGTGAGGCGCCCTCTGCTGGTTGTTGCTAGATCGTGGGAACTTTCCTAGAAAGCTCCCTGGCTTGAGATCATGAGAGGACAACCAGCAGAGGGCGCCTCTTATGAACTCGAGCCTGGGAGCTTTTTAGGAAAGTTCCCACGATCTAGGGACAACCAGCAGAGGACGCCTCACCGCAAATGCAGGTAAATATAGGTCATTGACCTACTTTACCTACATTCTCCGGGGTTTTGCAGACATGAGCAATGTTGCATTAGCAAAGCTCGTGTCTGCAAAATATTTTAACCCCTTCAGATGGATTTACATCGTTGGACTTTACAGATCTGCGGAAGGTATGGATATTGTTGGTTTATTATGTTTTTTGGTACAGATCGAGGGTCTTCAGTGATTGGATTGGGCGTTGAATAAAATATTACAACAACCTTTGTTTTTATTTCATTAAAATAATTTGTAATAATGTGTTTGTGTATTTTTTTAACCCTTTACTAGTATTGGATTAATAATGGATAGGTGTCATAATTGACGCCTCTCCATTATTAATCTGGCTTAATGTCACCTTACAATAGCAAGGTGACATTAACCCTTCATTACCCCATATCCCACCGCTACACGGGAATGGGAAGAGAGTGGCCAAGTGCCAGAATAGGCGCATCTTCCAGATGTGCCTTTTCTGGGGTGGCTGGGGGCAGATGTTTTTAGTCAGGGGGGGCCAATAACCATGGACCCTCTCCAGGCTATTAATATCTGCCCTTAGTCACTGGCTTTACTACTCTGGCGGAGAAAATTGTGCGGGAGCCCACGCCAATTTTTTCCGCCATTTAACCCCTTAATTTACTAGCTAGAACGGCCAAATTTTGCATATACACACTACTAACATTAGTAGTGTGGAATATGCAAAAAAAATGGTGATATGAGATGGTTTACTGTATGTAAACTAGGTCTCATATCATGTCGGGTTTAGGAAGGAGAAAGCAAAAGCCGGTAATTGAATTACCGGCTTTCTGCTATATCGCGCTGGATGAGATATTAATATATATACATATATGTGTCTACTGACATATATATATATATATGTATATATATATATATATACAAAGTATATATATATATATTTTTCTTTTTTTTAACACATGGATCCCCTGTATATCCGTATGTCGGTTTTGCAAGCCTGCGATAAAAACACGCAGTACGGATGACATACGGATTACATACGGAGGATGCCATGTGCAAAAAACGCTGAAACACCCTGCCTACGGAGGAGCTACGGACCACTATTTTCGGGACTTTTCAGCGTATTACGGCCGTAATATACGGACCGTATTTTCATACGCTGAGTGTGAAGCCGGCCTAAGGCTGGAGTCACACACAACGTATAAAAATATGGTCAGTTTTTTACAGACCAAATATGCAGAAATGTTCTCTGAACAGTGATCCGTATGTCATCTGTAGGCAAGGTGTGGCTGCGTATAGCATCCGTACGATGAGATTTTCTTGCCGGCTTGCAAAATGGACATAGAACGGATACATGGGCTTAAATATTCTTGAAGACATATATATAGTATATATATATATATATATATATTTATATATATGTCATTGAGATGTGTATATATATATATATATATGTATATATATATATATATATATATATATTTCATACAGATCTAGATAGCATAAAAGCCGGAAATTCAATTGCCGGCTTTTGCTATCTCCTTATGAAACCCGACAGGATATGAGACATGGTTTACATACATTTTTTTACATATTCCTCACTAATAATGTAAGAAGTGTCTGTGTGCAAAATTTGGGAGCTCTAGGTGTTAAAATAAAGGGTTAAATTCCGGAAAAAACTGGTGTGGGCTCCCGCACAATTTTCTCTGCCAGAGTGGGAAAGCCAGCGACTGAGGGCAGGTATTAATAGCCTAGAGAGGGACCATTGTTATTGCCCCCCCTGGCTAATAACATCTGCCCCCAGCCACCCCAGAAAAAGCACATACATCTGTAAGATGCGCCTATTCTGGCATTTAGCCTTTCTCTTCCCACTCCCGAGTAGCGGTGGGATATGGGGTAATAAGGGGTTAATGTCACCTTGCTAATGTAAGGTGACATTAAGCCTGGTTAATAATGGAGAGTTGTCAATAAGACACCTATCCATTATTAATCCAATAGTAATAAAGGGTTAAAAACACACACATTATGAATTAAGTATTTTAATGAAATAAATACACATGGGGTTTTAACATCTTTATTGTACTCTCAATCCAACTGACGACCCTTGTCATCTGAAAAAAGGGAAAATAAAAAAGCAACAATAGCCCATACCCGTCCGCCGTACAGTCATGTCCCACGATGTAAATCCATCTGAAGGGGTTAAATAATTTTGCAACCAGGAGCCTGCTAATGCAGCAGCCCCTGGCTGTAAAAACTGGGGAATGAGTGGAATGCAGGGGAACGTAGCTTCGTAGACTTGCGGTGATGCGCCCCCTGGTGGCATAAACTCATATGAACTCTAGCGTGGGAATTTTTCTGAATATTTTCCCACGCTAGAGATCATATGAGTTTATGCCACAAGGGGGCGCATCACCACAAGTCTATGAAGCTACGTTCCCCTGCATTCCATTCATTCCACAGTTTTTACAGCCAGGGGCGGCTGCATTAGCAGGCTCCTGGTTGTAAAATTATTTAACTTCTTCAGATGGATTTACATCGTGGGACATGAATGTATGGTGGACAGGTATGGGATATTGTTGCTTTTTTATTTTCCCTTTTTTTCAGATGACAAGGGTCGTCAGTTGGATTGAATGTACAATAAAGATGTTAAAACCCCATGTGTATTTATTTCATTAAAATACTTTATTCATAATGTGTGAGTGCTTTTTAACCCTTTATTACCATTCGATTAATAATAGATAGGTGTCTTATTGACATCTCTCCATTATTAACCAGGCCTAATGTCACCTTACATTAGCAAGGTGACATTAACCCCTTATTACCCCATATCCCACCGCTACTCAGGAGTGGGTAGAGCGTGACTAAGTGCCAGAACAGGCGCATCTTACAGATGTGCCTTTTCTGGGGTGGCTGGAGGCAGATGTTTTTAGCCGGGAGGTAATAACCACGGTCCCTCTCTAGGCTATTAACCCCTTACCGGCATCGGACATACTATACCGTCCGATGCCGGCTCCCCTGCTTTGATGCAGGGCTCCGCGGTGAGCCCGCACCAAAGCCGGGACATGTCAGCTGTTTTGAACAGCTGACATGTGCCCGTAATAGGCGCGGGCAGAATCGCGATCTGCCCGCACCTATTAACTAGTTAAATGCCGCTGTCAAACGCAGACAGCGGCATTTAACTACCGCTTCCGGGCGGCCGGAAATGACGTCATCGCCGACCCCCGTCACATGTCCGGGGGTCGGCGATGCGTCTCCATTGTAGCCATAGAGGTCCTTGAGACCTCTATGGTTACTGATTGCCCGTCGCTGTGAGCGCCACCCTGTGGTCGGCGCTCACAGCACACGTGCAATTCTGCTACATAGCAGCGATCAGCAGATCGCTGCTATGTAGCAGAGCCGATCGTGCTGTGCCTGCTTCTAGCCTCCCATGGAGGCTATTGAAGCATGGCAAAAGTTAAAAAAAAAAGTTTAAAAAAATGTGAAAAAAATAAAAAAATCATAAAAGTTTAAATCACCCCCCTTTCGCCCCAATCAAAATAAATCAATAAAAAAAATATCAAATCTACGCATATTTGGTATCGCCGCGCTCAGAATTGCCCGATCTATCAAATAAAAAAAAGTATTAACCTGATCGCTAAACAGCGTAGCGGGAAAAAAACTCGAAACGCCAGAATTACGTTTTTTTGGTCGCCGCGACATTGCATTAAAATGCAATAACGGGCGATCAAAAGAACGTATCTGCACCGAAATGCTATCATTAAAAACGTCATCTCGGCACGCAAAAAATAAGCCCTCAACCGACCCCAGATCACGAAAAATGGAGACGCTACGAGTATCGGAAAATGGCGCAATTTTTATTTTATTTTTTTTAGCAAAGTTTGGAATTTTTTTTCACCACTTAGATAAAAAATAACCTAGTCATGTTTGGTGTCTATGAACTCGTAATGACCTGGAGAATCATAATGGCAGGTCATTTTTAGCATTTAGTGAACCTAGCAAAAAAGCCAAACAAAAAACCAATGTGGGATTGCACTTTTTTTGCAATTTCACCGCACTTGGAATTTTTTTCCCGTTTTCTAGTACACGACATGCTAAAACCAATGATGTCGTTCAAAAGTACAACTCGTCCCGCAAAAAATAAGCCCTCACATGGCCAAATTGACGGAAAAATAAAAAAGTTATGGCTCTGGGAAGGAGGGGAGCGAAAAACGAACACGGAAAAACGAAAAATCCCCCGGTCATGAAGGGGTTAATATCTGCCCTCAGTCACTGGTTTTCCCACTCTGGCGGAGAAAATTGCACGGGATCCCACGCCAGTTTTTTCCGTGATTTAACCCTTTATTTTAACACCTAGAGCTCCCAAATTTTGCACACAGACACCAATTACATTATTAGTGAGGAATTTGCAAAAAAACTAAGGGATATGAAATGGTTTACTGTATGTAAACCATGTCTCATATCCTGTCGGGTTTGATAAGGAGATACCAAAAGCCGGCAATTGAATTACCGGCTTTAAAGCTATCTAACTCTGTATTTATAAATATATATATATATATATATATATATATATATATATATATATATGTATGTGTGTCAATGAGGTTCTTCAAAGTAGCCACCTTTTGCTTTGATGACCGCTTTGCACAATCTTGGCAATCTCTTGATGAACTTCTAGAGGTTATCACCAGAAATGGTTTTCACTTCACAGGTGTGCCCTGTCAGGTTTAATGAGTGGGATTTTTTGCCTTATAAATGGGGTTGGGACCATATGTTGTGTTGTGCAGAAGTCTGGTGGATACACAGCTGATAGTCCTACTGAATAGACTGTTAGAATTTGTATTATGGCAAGAAAAAAGCAGCTAAGTAAAGAAAAACGAGTGGCCATCATTACTTTAAGAAATTAAGGTCAGTCAGTCCAAAAAATTGGGAAAACTTTGAAAGTGTCACCAAGTGCAGTTGCAAAAACCATCAAGCGCTACAAAGAAACTGGCTCACATGAGGACTGCCCCAGGAAAGGAAGACCAAGAGTCACCTCTGCTTTTGAGGATAAGTTTATCCGAGTCACCAGCCTCAGAAATCGCAGGTTAACAGCAGCTCAGATTAGGGACCAGGTCAATGCCACACAGAGTTCTAGCAGCAGACACAACTCTACAACAACTGTTAGGAGGAGACTTTGTGCAGCAGGCCTTCATGGTAAAATAGCTGTTAGGAAACTACTGCAAAGGACAGGCAACAAGCAGAAGAGACTTGTTTGGGCTAAAGAAAACAAGGAACAGACATTAGACCAGTGGAAATCTGTGCTTTGGTCTGATGAGTCCAAATGTGAGATTTTTGGTTCCAACCACCGTGTCTATGTGCCACGAAGAAAAGGTGAACGGATGGACTCCACATGCCTGGTTCCCACCCTGAAGCATGGAGGAGGAGGTGTGATGGAGTGGGGGTGCTTTGCTGGTGACACTGTTGGGGATTTATTCAAAATTGAAGGCATACTGAACCAGCATGGCTACCACAGCATCTTGCAGCGGCATGCTATTCCATCCGGTTTGCGTTTAGTTGGACCATCATTTATTTTTCAACAGGACAATGACCCCAAACACACCTCCAGGCTGTGTAAGGGCTATTTGACCAAGAAGGAGTGTGATGGGGTGTTACGCCAGATGACCTGGCCTCCACAGTCACCAGAGCCAACAAGTGCTAAACATCTCTGGGAACTCCTTCAAGATTGTTGGAAGACCATTTCCAGTGACTACCTCTTGAACCTCATCAAGAGAATGCCAAGAGTGTGCAAAGCAGTCATCAAAGCAAAAGGTGGCTACTTTGAAGAACCTAGAATATAAGACATAATTTCAGTTGTTTCACACTTTTTTGTTAAGTATATGATTCCACATGTGTTAATTCATAGTTTTGATGCCTTCAGTGTGAATTTACAATTTTCATAGTCATGAAAATACAGAAAAATCTTTAAATTAGAAGGTGTGTCCAAACTTTTGCTCTGTACTGTATATACCTATTCTAGTGTACACATTTATTTTATCTATTCTATTCTAACCTGTCAGTGTGATTTTACTGTCCACCGCACTGAATTGCCGGCTTTTCTATAGAACACCGGTGCGTATTTCTCGCAAGTCACACGCATGGTCCATTTGTATTCTGTATTTTTCTCGCCCCCATAGACTTTCATTGGCGGAAATTTTGCGCAATACGCTGACAAACACAGCATGCTGCGATTTTCTCAGCCCATAAAATAACACATGTGGAATTATATACTTAACAAAAAAGTGTGAAACAACATCTTTTAATTATTGTTCCTTGTGCTTTTCTGTGTATACACAGACGTTTCACTTTCTCTGGGTACTTTGCATTTCTGTTGTACTCTCTTTTCTCAATGAAGCCATTACATTAACTGAAAAACAACTATTGTGTCTAATAAAAGCATGCAACATAACGTCTAAACATATGTCTGCTTTGGTTCTCTAAACGTGGGTGCTGACAATCTCTTCCTGCGGTATGGATGGTGTTGGGGAACTCTTTGAATAAGGAAGGAGTGATCTGAAAAGCTTTCTTTCTTCTCCATTGGTACACATAATCTTAAAGTGCGTGCTTTGGGGTTGTCTCTATAAAAATTTGGAGACAAGATGAAGTCAGTAGGCTTCAGGGCAAATCCATTAAGTCTTTTGCAGCAACTTTGGAAACAGCTGAGTGCCTCATGTTATTTGGGTCTTTCATGAGCTTTGCTTTTATTCAAGGACGGAATAATTGTAAATAGCAAAATTTATTGCCATTTGATCCAGCTTGGCTGAAAAGGAAGCGAAAGGCGTAAATAAATCATTTTGGATACTTTTTACAATGAAAAAGCTGGGGGTGAAGATACTGTACATACGACACCTGCAGTAAAGGTGTCAGAAAGATTTATACACATCTTATTCTATGGCCCTTCTAGCACTGAATTTCTGCATGAATTTATGTGACAGCTATGAAGTTACTATTAGCGCAGTGAATAGACTCCTGCAATTTCGAGTTTTGGAAGTGCATTGCCATCCTTGATTTGCCACACAGTAATGAATGGCGAGCAGACTGATACAACTGCAGCCTTGCAGCGCTGGGGTCCTGGGTTCTAATCCCACCCAGGACAACATCTGCAAAGAGTTTGTATGTTCTCTCCGTGTTTGCGTGGGTTTCCTCCGGGCACTCCGGTTTCCTCCCACATTCCAAAGACATACTGATAGGGATTCTAGATTGTGAGCCCCATCAGGGACAGTGATTATAATGTGTGCAAAACTGTAAAGCGCTGCGGAATATGTTAGCGCTATATAAAAATAAAGATTATTATTATTATACAACCTCTTACTTCTTTCAAGCCTCTGGGTTTTTGGCCCTTTCGGTTCTGTGTGTGATAAGAAAAGAGAGGGAGGTGTTTTTCAACTCACCCACTTCACCATGAATAATTGAGCAGCAGGGGGGCAATGTAGGAGGAGAAGACAGGAGCATGTCAAGATACATTGTATTTAGACACAGGGATAGAGTTAGAGGAGGATCCAACTAGTGGAAAACTCAAGACTGAAGTACAAGAGGGTTGGGGTGGTGGAAGGAGCAATATGATCAATATGGTTTCATTGTTTGGTTTTGCTTACCTCCGCAGGAGACCATCTGCTCCCTGTCAATGGATCACCTGCTTGTCTCAGACGTTGGTATGACAACCTATGGGCGGAGGGATTAAGAAGCTTGTGTCTGCTTATTTGAGACTGCTTTAAGGGCAGCGCCATCAGGAAACATAGATGATTGAGAAAAGGGCTAAAAAGTCATCTTACAGCTAGGTTGAAGCAGGTTAATATAATACATGGTAATGTGTCAGGGAAAAGTTGTGAAAAAGTTTCATTTCTAAAAAAGATTTATCATTGTGTAATGAAAAGTTCCGATATATAAATGGCGCTATAATAATGAATAATAATAATAATATATCTTGGCTTTCAACTCTACAACATTTCTAGCATCTGTGCTGCGTCACTGGGAACATTACTTTCAACTCTTTACTAAAGGCCCCTTCACATTTAGCGACACTGCAGCGATACCGACAACGATCCGGATCGCTGCAGCGTCGCTGTTTGGTCGCTGGAGAGCTGTCACACAGACCGCTCTCCAGCGACCAACGATGCCGGTAACCAGGGTAAACATCGGGTAACTAAGCGCAGGGCTGCGCTTAGTAACCCGATGTTTACCCTGGTTACCATCCTAAAAGTAAAAAAAAACAAACAGTACATACTTACCTACAGCCGTCTGTCCTCCAGCGCTGTGCTCTGCACTCCTCCTGTACTGTCTGTGAGCACAGCGGCCGGAGAGCAGAGCGATGACGTCACCGCTCTGCTTTCCGGCTGACCGACGCTCACAGACAGTACAGGAGGAGTGCAGAGCACAGCGCTGGAGGACAGACGGCTGTAGGTAAGTATGTAGCGTTTGTTTTTTTTAACTTTTAGGATGGTAACCAGGGTAAACATCGGGTTACTAAGCGCGGCCCTGCGCTTAGTTACCCGATGTTTACCCTGGTTACCAGTGAAGACATCGCTGGATCGGTGTCACACACACCGATCCAGCGATGTCAGCAGGAGTCCAGCGACGAAATAAAGTTCTGGACTTTTTTCAGCGACCAACGATCTCCCAGCAGGGGCCTGATCGTTGGTCGCTGTCACACATAACGATTTCATTAACGATATCGTTGCTACGTCACAAAAAGCAACGATATCGTTAACAATATCGTTATGTGTGAAGGTACCTTAACACAGCAGATCTGGGTGCCCAGTCTGTACTGATCAGCGGAGTCTAGTGTGTGGGAATTACAAACAATCCTGACCACTGTAGCCGAGTTATAACAATAATAAACAAGTGGCACCAGCTGGTTAACAGTACATGCACAACTCCTGTACCTGCACAATTCCCATGCAATGCATTAAGGGTATGTGCACACGTCCAGGAACTTTCGCGTTTTTTGCATGTTTTTTTGCGATAAAAACGCTATGAAAACGCATAAAAAACGCATACATATGCATCCTATCATTTAGAATGCAATCTGCATTTTTTGTGCATATGATGCATTTTTTTTTCCACAAAGAAACGCATTGCAGAAAAAGAAGCAACATGTTCATTATTTTTGCGGATTTTATGCGGATTTCCCATTATATTATGGCATTTGGAGTGTCAGGAAAAAAACGCAAAAAAATACGCATAAAATCCGCAAAAAAAGCGCAAAAACCGCATGCAGAATTCCTGCGGAAAGCCTCAGGTTTATCTCAGGAAAATTCTGCATGCATTCCGGACGTGTGCACATACCCTAAGGCTAGGTGTGCACATTGTGTATTTGCTTTCAGAAATTTCTGCAAGGTTTCTGCATCTCTTGGCAGAAAACCGCTGCTGAAAATACACACGTTTTTTATGCGATTTTTGTAAATCCATAGAGCTAAATAAAGATATATTAGATATATAAGATTCAACCTCTTCAGCCAGATACTCTCATTAATATTAAATAAAAACACACACACACGAAAAAATACGGTATATGTTGGTTTATTATTTTTGATTGTTTGGAAGAGACACGGGCATTAGGTGTTCGGTGAGTATGTATTTTATATGTGAATATGTATGTAATTATATAAATGTTTTGATTTACAATTGAACACAGGTGCCGGATGATGAGACTATTCTCTCATCATCGGCTCATGCTGTCTCTGTTATATGAGACAAAAGACGTAGCCGGATGGGAGTAATAATAATAATAATCTTTTTATATAGCGCAAACATATTCTGCAGCGCTTCACAGTTTGTTTTTTGCACACATTATCAGTAGTAGTCCCATCAGACGATGCCTGGGTACACACACAGACACACACACATGCACATATTCTCCGCCCACATGTAAGGGGGTTTAAGGACTGGTGTTCACCCCAACCCTTTAACCCCTTCCCGACCCATGACGCCACGTAGGCGTCATGAAAGTCGGTGCCATTCCGACCCATGACGCCTATGCGGCGTCATGGAAAGATCGCGTCCCTGCAGGCCGGGTGAAAGGGTTAACTCCCATTTCACCCGATCTGCAGGGACAGGGGGAGTGGTAGTTTAGCCCAGGGGGGGTGGCTTCACCCCCTCGTGGCTACGATCGCTCTGATTGGCTGTTGAAAGTGAAACTGCCAATCAGAGCGATTTGTAATATTTCACCCATTATATTACAATCCAGCCATGGCCGATGCTGAAATATCATCGGCCATGGCTGGAAATACTAGTGTGCCCCCACCCCACCCCACCGATCGCCCCCCCAGCCCTCCGATCTGGCCGGTACACTGCTCCGGCTCCCCTCCGTCCAGTGCTCCGCTCCCACCCGTGCTCTTGTCCGCTCCCCCCATGCTCCAATCACCCCCTCGTACTCCAATCACCCCCCCTGCACTCCGATCCACCCCCCCCCCGGTGCTCCGTTCCACCCCCCCGTGCTCCATTCCAGCCCCCCCGTGCTCCGTTCCACGCCCCCCGTGCTCCGTTCCACCCCTCCCGCACTCCGATCCCCCCCCCGTGCTCCGATCCCCCACCGTGGTCTCCCCCCACCCCATCATACTTACCGATCCAGCCGGGGTCCCGTCCATCTTCTCCCTGGGCGCCGCCATCTTCCAAAATGGCGGGCGCATACGCAGTGCGCCCGCCGAATCTGCCGGCCGGCAGATTCGTTCCAAAGTGCATTTTGATCACTGAGATAGATTATATCTCAGTGATCAAAATAAAAAAAATAATAAATGACCCCCCCCTTTGTCACCCCCATAGGTAGGGACAATAAAAAAATAAAGAAATTTTTTTTTTCCACTAATGTTAGAATAGGGGTAGGGTTAGGGGTAGGGTTAGGGGTAGGGTTAGGGGTAGGGCTAGGGCTAGGGGTAGGGGTAGGGGTAGGGTTAGGGCTAGGGTTAGGGGTAGGGTTAGGGTTTCGGTATGTGCACACGTATTCTGGTCCTCTGCGGATTTTTCCGCTGCGGATTTGATAAATCCGCAGTGCTAAACTGCTGCGGATTTATGGCGGATTTACCGCGGTTTTTCTGCGCATTTCACTGCGGTTTTACAACTGCGATTTTCTATTTGAGCAGTTGTAAAAGCGCTGCGGAATCCGCACAAAGAAGTGACATGCTGCGGAATGTAAACCGCTGCGTTTCCATGCAGTTTTTCTGCAGCATGTGTACAGCGATTTTTGTTTCCCGTAGGTTTACATTGAACTGTAAACTCATGGGAAACTGCTGCGGATCCGCAGCATTTTCCGCAGCGTGTGCACATACCTTTAGAATTAGGCTATGTGCACACGGTGCGGATTTGGCTGCGGATCCGCAGCAGTGTTCAATCAGGTTTACAGTACCATGTAAACCTATGGAAAACCAAATCCGCTGTGCCCATGGTGCGAAAAATACCGCGCGGAAACGCTGCGTTGTATTTTCCACAGCATGTCAATTCTTTGTGCGGATTCCGCAGCGTTTTACACCTGTTCCTCAATAGGAATCCGCAGGTGAAATCCGCACAAAAAACACTGGAAATCCGCGGAAAATCCGCAGGTAAAACGCAGTGCCTTTTACCCGCGGATTTTTCAAAAATGGTGCGAAAATATCTCACACGAATCCGCAACGTGGGCACATAGCCTTAGGGTTAGGGTTGGAATTAGGGTTGTGGTTATGGTTAGGGGTGTGTTGGGGTTAGGGTTGTGGTTAGGGGTGTGTTGCGGTTAGGGTTGTGTTTAGGGTTATGGCTACAGTTGGGATTAGGGTTAGGGGTGTGTTGGGGTTAGTGTTGGAGGTAGAATTGAGGGGTTACCACTGTTTAGGCACATCAGGGGTCTCCAAACGCAACATGGCGCCACCATTGATTCCAGCCAATCTCGTATTCAAAAAGTCAAATGGTGCTGCCTCACTTCCGAGCCCTGACGTGTGCCCAAACAGTGGTTTACCCCCACATATGGGGTACCAGCATACTCAGGACAAACTGCGCAACAATTACTGGGGTCCAATTTCTCCTGTTACCCTTGTGAATCAAAAAAAATGCTTGCTAAAACATAATTTTTGAGGAAAGAAAAATGATTTTTTATTTTCACGGCTCTGCGTTGTAAACGTCTGTGAAGCACTTGGGGGTTCAAAGTGCTCACCACACATCTAGATAAGTTCCTTGGGGGGTCTAATTTCTAAAATGGGGTCACTTGTGGGGGTTTCTACTGTTTAGGCACACCAGGGGCTCTGCAAACGCAACGTGACACCCGCAGACCATTCCATCAAAGTCTGCATTTCAAAAGTCACTACTTCCCTTCTGAGCCCCGACGTGTGCCCAAACAGTGGTTTACCCCCACTCATGGGGTATCAGCGTACTCAGGAGAAACTGGACAACAACTTTTGGGGTCCAATTTCTCCTGTAACCCTTGGGAAAATAAAAAATTCTGGGCTAAATAATTATTTTTGAGGAAAGAAAACGTATTTATTATTTTCACGGCTCTGCATTATAAACTTCTATGAAGCACTTGGGGGTTGAAAGTGCTCACCACACATCTAGATAAGTTCCTTTGGGGGTCTAGTTTCCAAAATGGGGTCACTTGTGGGGGGTTTCTACTGTTAAGCCACATCAGGGGCTCTGCAAACGCAACGTGACGCCCACAGAGCATTCCATCAAAGTCTGCATTTCAAAACGTCACTACTTCACTTCCGAGCCCCGGCATGTGCCCAAACAGTGATTTACCCCCACATATGGGGTATCATCGTACTCAGGAGAAACTGGACAGCAACTTTTGGGGTCAAATTTCTCCTGTTACCCTTGGGAAAATAAAAAATTGCAGGCTAAAAGATCATTTTTGAGAAAATAATTTTTTTTTTTTTTTCATGGCTCTGCGTTATAAACTTCTGTGAAGCACTTGGGGGTTCAAAGTCCTCACCACACATCTAGATTAGTTCCTTTGGGGGTCTAGTTTCCAAAATGGTGTCATTTCTGGGGGATCTCCAATGTTTAGGCACACAGGGGCTCTCCAAACGTGACATGGTGTCCGCTAATGATTGGAGCTAATTTTCCATTTAAAAAGCCAAATGGCGTGCCATCCCTTCCGAGCCCTGCCGTGCGCCCAAACAGTGGTTTACCCCCACATATTGGGTATCTGCGTACTCAGGACAAACAGGACAACAATATTTGGGGTCCAATTTCTCCTATTATCCTTGGCAAAATAGGAAATTCCAGGCTAAAAAATCATTTTTGAGGAAAGAAAAATTATTTTTTATTTTCATGGCTCTGCGTTATAAACTTCTGTGAAGCACCTGGGGGTTTAAAGTGCTCAATATGCATCTAGATAAGTTCCTTGGGGGGTCTAGTTTCCAAAATGGGGTCACTTGTGGGGGAGCTCCAATGTTTAGGCACACAGGGGCTCTCCAAACGCGACATGGTGTCCGCTAACAATTGGAGCTAATTTTCCATTCAAAAAGTCAAATGGCGCGCCTTCCCTTCCGAGCCCTGCCGAGTGCCCAAACAGTGGTGTACCCCCACATATGAGGTATCGACGTACTCGGGAGAAATTGCCCAACAAATTTTATGATCCATTTTACCCTACTGCCCATGTGAAAATGAAAAAATTGAGGCGAAAAGAATTTTTTTGTGAAAAAAAAGTACTTTTTCATTTTTACAGATCAATTTGTGAAGCACCTGAGGGTTTAAAGTGCTCACTAGGCATCTAAATAAGTTCCTTGGGGGGTCTAGTTTCCAAAATGGGGTTACTTGTGGGGGAGCGCCAATGTTTAGGCACACAGGAGCTCTCCAAACGCGACATGGTGTCCGCTAACGATGGAAATAATTTTTCATTCAAAAAGTCAAATGGCGCTCCTTCCCTTCCGAGCCTTACCATGTGCCCAAACAGTGGTTTACCCCCACATGTGAGGTATTGGTGTACTCAGGAGAAATTGCCCAACACATTTTAGGATCCATTTTATCCTGTTGCCCATGTGAAAATGAAAAAATTGAGGCTAAAAGAATTTTTTTGTGAAAAAAAAGTACTTTTTCATTTTTACGGATTAATTTGTGAAGCACCTGGGGGTTCAAAGTGCTCACTATGCATCTAGATAAGTTCCTTGGGGCGTCTAGTTTCCAAAATGGGGTCACTTGTGGGGGAGCTCCAATTTTTAGGCACACGGGGGCTCTCCAAACGTGACATGGTGTCCGCTAAAGAGTGGAGCCAATTTTTGATTCAAAAAGTCAAATGGCGCTCCTTCCCTTCCAAGCCCTGCCGTGCGCCCAAACAGTGGTTTACCCCCACATATGAGGTATCAGCGTACTCAGGACAAATTGGACAACAACTTTCGTGGTTCAGTTTCTCCTTTTACCATTGGGAAAATAAAAAAATTGTTGCTAAAAGATAATTTTTGTGACTAAAAAGTTAAATGTTCAATTTTTCCTTCCATGTTGCTTCTGCTGCTGTGAAGCACCTGAAGGGTTAATAAACTTCTTGAATGTGATTTTGAGTACCTTGAGGGGTGCAGTTTTTAGAATGGTGTCACTTTTGGGTATTTTCAGCCATATAGACCCCTCAAACTGACTTCAAATGTGAGGTGGTCCCTAAAAAAAATGGTTTTGTAAATTTCGTTGTAAAAATGACAAATCGCTGGTCAAATTTTAACCCTTATAACTTCCTAACAAAAAAAAATTTTGTTTCCAAAATTGTGCTGATGTAAAGTAAACATGTGGGAAATGTTATTTATTAACTATTTTGTGTCACATATCTCTCTGGTTTAACAGAATAAAAATTCAAAATGTGAAAATTGCGAAATTTTCAAAATTTTCGCCAAATTTCCGTTTTTATCACAAATAAACGCAGAATTTATTGACCTAAATTTACCACTAACATGAAGCCCAATATGTCACGAAAAAACAATCTCAGAACCGCTAGGATCCGTTGAAGCGTTCCTGAGTTATTACCTCATAAAGGGACACTGGTCAGAATTGCAAAAAACGGCAAGGTCTTTAAGGTCAAAATAGGCTGGGTCATGAAGGGGTTAAGAACCGACTCGGTTCTCAGAGAAACATGAAGTTTTACAGTTGCTGTTATGCCCATGCATGCTGCTTTTTTGATGCCAGTTTATTGCTTAATGTACAATGTAAGTTACTTAATTGTAATTGCTGTGGAGCGCTGATATTTGCTATGTACGAGGGGCGATCCAAAAGTAATGATAATCAATACTAAACACAATGAATATAGTCAAAAAATAAATTTATTTTTCTACATAGTCTCCTAACAAGTCTATACATTTAGTCCATCTCTTTTCTAAACTTAGAATTCCCTTCGAAAAAAATTCTTGATCTTGACCCTCAAAAAAATCCCCAACAGCGGTTATCACGTCGCTATTGTCGTCAAATTTCTTGCCCCGGAAGTGTTCCTTGAGCCGAGGAAACAGAAAGAAGTCCCTGGGGGCTAGATCTGGTGAATAGGGGGGGTGTTCCACCAGTTCAAAGCCCACTTCTTGAATGGTAGCCATGGCAACAGCAGCTTTGTGAGCCGGCGCGTTATCTTGGTGAAACAACACCCCAGCCCGCAGTTTGCCGCGCCTTTTCTCCTTGATAGCCTCCCGCAATCTTATTTGTTCTGCGTAGTAGGAGCCCGTAATAGTGGCTCCCTTCTCCAAATAGTCCACCATAATAATTCCTTCAGCGCCCCAAAAAACGGACGCCATAACCTTCCCTGCTGAGCTTGACACTTTGAATTTCTTCGGTTCGTCGGCTCGTTTCCATGTCATCGATTGTTGTTTAGTTTCAGGATCAAAGTGGTAGATCCAGGTCTCGTCCATGGTCAAAAAACGTGACAAAAAATTTTCCTTGTCTGCTTGGAACTTTTCGAGATTTGCTATTGAAATGTCAACTCGTTTCTTCTTTTGTTCGTCGGTTAACATTTTTGGCACCCAACGCGTGGAGACCTTTCTCATATGCAATTCTTTTGCAAGGATTCTTCGTATATGTACTGTGTCTTTTCTGCTGAAGTGTTCAACCACTGGCCGAATTTTATATAGATGATCAAAGTTTGGATCGTCTCGGGGAGGACACTGCACATTATCACTATAATAAAAAATGCTTTGATTGCTTTAAATCATGTCCTTGTCATGGCCATGCGGAATACCGGTGTACTGTAGAGAATATCAGTATTCCAGTATTGCCGAAACTCTGGTTTTCAGATTATGCCCACAAGCAGCACAATTCCCCAAAATGTCTTCATCTCTACTGAATTTACAGGGGTTGATTTAGCGTATGACGACGTGGGATTTTGGGTGAAAAATTGTTGGGTATACAGGTTCGTCTGGCCCATCCTAATATTTATTATTTCCTGACTGAAAAATAATTTGAAGAAGTCAATTTCAGTGAGGCCAGTGGTGTCAAACTGGATTCCTAAGCTGCAGATGAAATCCGGAATGACGGGCTGATAATTTTCGGGGGGTGCAATCCATATGGGTTTGATTGCTGCAGGAGTTGCCTGGGTCCTAGGGCACCTTGCTGGGGGTCCTTCCTCACTAGATGAGGAGGAGGAGGAAGAAACGAACGTGGGATTATCCTCACTGGATGAATCCGTGTCAGAGGCAAGGAAGGCTTATGCCTCCTCTGGTGAATATTGTCTTCTTGACGAATGGGAAATTTTTTTTTCCAAAACCCCGGGGATGTGTGTGTAAATGTAATGTGTGGGGCTTGTGTATAGGGTACTATTTATCAGTTGCATAAAAAAAAGTTTGTATTAAAAACTACACTAATGCCCTCACTATAAATTAACCCTATGCAAATAATTATTTTTCACAGAAGAAAAACGGACATCATCAACAATGTAGTAGAGTAAATGTTCAGCACAGCCCAGGGTGGAGGTGCGTGAAAGTAGGTACCCAGACCTTTAACGTAATATAGGATATACTCAGCACACTCCAAAATGTCTGATGCAAAAAGGGGGTGTTTAATACATACAGTATTCACATTCACAAACGTTTCTGTCTATGAAGACCTTCATCAGTGTGCTCTATTGTTTTAAGACACAGGGCGTATATTGTACACCCGTATTTTTTATAGAGAATTTTGCATCAGGTTATGGAGTAGAGCAGGATAAGCTGCTTACAGATGAAGGGCTGACACTAGCCGGTCAAGCACAGGGAATGACTCAGGAAGAGCTCATTACTAGAGGGCTAAACTAGCCGATCATGCCAATAAGAGATCCAGGAGTAGAGGACGCGTAGTCCATGGTGCTAGTGGACTTGCGGTGGAAACCGTGTCCTCTACTCCTGGATCTCTTATTGGCATGATCGGCTAGTAATAATATGGATTATCGGCGAACAAGTGAACAATACTGTGATTTTATTTTTTATATTAATAAATGGGTAAAAGAGGGTTGGGTATGTTTATTTCAATAAAAATACTTTTTTCTGCATGAATGTTTCAATTAAAGGACTTTTTCCTGTGTCTGTGTCTTTGTTTCTTTTGATTATGGGGTTAGTAATGGGGGTATTTGATAGATATTGCAACTCTGACATCAACCCCAATACTATTACACCACTTTCCACCACGCCAGGGCAAGTGGGAAGAGCCAGCAAAAAGCCAGAATTGGCTCATCTGATAGATGCGTCTTACTCTGGGGTGGCTGCAGGCTGATATTTTTAGACTGAGAAGGACCAATATTTATGGCCCCTTCCCAGTCTGAGAATACCAGCCTCTAGCTGTCTGCTTTAGCTTGGCTGGTTTTCAAAAATGGGGGAGACAGCAAGCCATTTTTTTCATTATTTTTTAAAAATAATGTTAGCAATGGCGTGGGACAGCTGGGGCTGCAACCCGCAGCTGTTGGCTTTGCCTGCGCTGCTTATCAAAAATAGAGGGGCCATTCACAGCTATGCCAATACTTGACATGGCTGTGATTGAGCTGGAAGTGCCCAGACAGCAAAGCTTGTTCATTGGCTGTGTGGCGCTCCTCAGGACAAATTGCACAGCAACTTTTGGTGTCCAATTTCTCCAGATACCCTTAGGAAAATAAAAAATTGCGGGCTAAAAGATCATTTTTGTGGGAAAAAAATGATTTTTTAATTTTCACGGCTCTACATTATAAACTTTAGTGAAACAATTGGGATTCAAAGTGCTCACTACACATCTAGATAAGTTCCTCGTGTAGTCTAGTTTCCAAAATATTGTCAATTGTGGGGGGTTTCCACTGTTCAGGCACTTCAGGGGCTCTCCAAACGCGACATGGCGTCTGAGCTCAATTCCAGCATATTCTGCGTTGAAAAAGTCAAACGGTGCTCCTTCCCTTCTGAGCTCTGCCATGCGCCCAAACAGTTGTCCCCCCTTCCCACATATGGGGTATCAGCGTACTCAGGACAAATTGTACAACAACTTTTGGCGTCCAATTTCTCTTGTTACCCTTGGTAAAATAAAACAGATTGGATCTGAAGTAAATTTTTTGTGAAAAAAAGTTAAATGTTCGTTTTTTTAAGCATTCCAAAAATTCCTGTGAAGAACCTGAACGGTTAATAAACTTCTTGAATGTGGTATTGAGCACCTTGAGGGTATGTGCACACGTTCAGGTTTTTTCACATTTTTTTCACATTTTTTCGCGATAAAACCGCATTAGAAACAGCAGACATATGCATCCTATCATTTAGAATGCATTCTGCAATGTTTGTGCACATGATGTGTTTTTTTCCGTGAAAAAACGCATCGCGGTAAAAAAAAGCAGCATGTTCATTAATTTTGCGGATTTTCTGTGTTTTTCCCACTATTCTATGCATTTGGGAAAAACGCACAAAAAACGCACCAAAAACGCGTCAAAACGCATGAAAAAATGCGAAAAAAACGCATTCGGATTTCTGGCAGAAATGTCCGGTTTTTGTCAGGAAAATTTCTGCAAGAAATCCTGATCTGTGCACATACCCTGAGGGGTGCAGTTTTTAGGATGGTGTCACTTTTGGGTATTTTCTATCATATAGACCCCTCAAAGTGACTTCAAATATGATGTGGTCCCTAAAAAAATGGCGTTGTAAAAATGAGATCATGCAGGTCAACTTTTAACCCTTACAACTTCCTAACAAAAAAAATTGTGGTTGAAAAAAAAACATATCAACTCCCCTCAAGCTTTAAACATGCCTCAATCACACCTATCCTCAAAAAGCCCTCTCTTGACCTATCCTCTGTATCTAGCTATCGCCCTATATCACTTCTCCCCTATGCCTCCAAACTACTGGAACAACACGTCTGTCTTGAACTGTCCTCCCATCTCTCTTCTTGCTCCCTCCGAGATCGCTTACAATCTGGCTTCCGGTCACACCATTCAACTGAAACTGCCCTAACTATAGTCACCAATGACCTATTAACCGCCAAGATCTAGCAACACTACTCTGTCCTCCTCCTCCTGGACCTGTCCTCTGCCTTTGACACAGTGGACCATTCCCTATTACTACAGACCCTCTTATCCCTTGGAATCACAGACTTGGTCCTATCCTGGATCTCGTCATACCTAACTGTCCAAATATTCAGCGTCTCCCAATCACACACCACCTCCTCACCTCGCCCCCTATCTGTCGGAATCCCTCAAGGTTCAGTCCTAGGGCCCCTGCTATCATGCGATACCTTAACAGTAATATCGAGGGCATGAGATTTACGTATGAGGTAGGGATGGACAAAATCACCTTTCTGGATGTTCTCATCTCAAGACAGAGTGATGGCCTTCTAAGTACTACCATTTTTCAGAAACCCACGGCTACAAATAGCCTGTTGAGGTGGGAGTGCCACCACCCATGACCTTTGAAGAGAGGTACCCCCAAGGGACAATTTTTCAGATTGCGGAGAAATTGTTCTAGGTTTGGGGATTTTGAGGCAAAGTTCCTGGATTTGAAACACCGGTTTATGGATAGGGGATATCCGAGTGACATCATTGATTCCGCATATCAGGTTGCATATAATACCAACCGGGCTTCGTTGCTGACACCCAAGAAAAATACCGATACAGAATCCATCACCCGCTTAATTGGCACATATGATGACCAATCAGGAAGGATCTACCAGATAATGAAAAAACATTGGCAGATCCTTAGATTGGACCCTGATGTTTGTGAGCACATATCCCCATACCCCTCAGTCACTTAGAGAAGGGGGAGATCATTAAGAGACATGGTGGTACACAGCCTTTATGTACCTCCAAAGAAACCCAGTACGTGGTTGGAGAACAGGTCCCATGGCACGTTTAGATGTGGACATTGCTCCTTTTGTAAGCATATATTACCTGCAAAAATGTTTAAGAGCTCTGCAACTGGAAAAATCTTCCAGATGAGACACTTTGCAAATTGCAGAACAATGGGAGTGGTGTACTTTTGTACCTGTACATGTCCGAAAGATTACGTGGGTGAAAACCAAACGCGAGTTTCATGTACGTGTCGGAGAGCATCTAGGGGATATTAGACATGGCAGGGACACCCCTTTGGCACAACATGTTAATGAGGTACATGGTGGGGATTCCAACTCCGTGTGTTTTATGGTTATTGAAGTCATCTCCCCATCAGTTAGGTTGGGTGATTGGGACAGAAGAATTATACAACGTGAGACGAGATGGATATACCTGATGAAGTCAGGGCCTCAATGAACAGATGTCTTTCACAAGTTTCATCTAAAACCACTGTTTGTCTTATTTATTACGTCTGCCGGGTATATTGTTACCCTTTATATATAAAAGATGAGCCTGCGGCTATTATTGTGTATTTTTATTCCTTTTTTATGTTTGTCCATGTCTTTTGATTATATAAATGTTTTATAGGAGGGATCTCCACTTGTGCATTTTATGGTGGAATTTATGGTCACTAACGGATTTCCTGAATTTGGGTATAGCGTTGGGTATTTTTAATAAGAGCTTTCCCTTTGTGGTGGTGCATATGACTATTGGTGGCTATTTTTGTTGTTGTCGGCTCACCTGTAAGAGTATCATGTGATTTGGGGCGGTTACTTTTTTGTGACTTAGCGTCCCCATGGTTGCAGTTTAGGTTACGTATCCTCACATTGCGCTCGCAGATATGGGAAACACCGCTGGTGTGCCGCCCATTGACGTGCAATCTGACGGCGCACTGGTGGGTGGAGACTGGCTTCTTCTCGTTTCATCTATGGCCATATCATGTGATTGGGGCGGTCTCCTTGGCCTGTAATGAATTTGGTCAGTCGAAGCATGCGCCATGTTCCTTATGATGCGCACTGATGTACGCTGGCTGGAACGCATTTGTGGTCCAGTGACGTGCACTCTGCGTGCTGGTGGGCGGAGACTAGTCCCACGTGTTATGGACCTGGAAGGGAAGATGGTATATATTGCGTATGGGTGAGTGGCTCTCCTACCCTCTCATTATCTGGATGGTCTATATCCCCTGATGAACCCCCGTCATTCCCACGGGGGGGAAATGCGTCGGGCATAGCTAGGGATGAAATCCCGACCGGAGGTCTTCTAGGTGATCTGATGGATGCCTTTAGTGCTTCAAGATGGAAGGAATCAGATGAGTAGAAGCGCTTTATGTGTTTTATATATCTATTAATGAGAAAAGGGCATCGCCATCTGGATACACATGTATGAAAATATGCCCTAGTGACCTCTGGGGGATGTTCTTTTCGTTTTTACCGCTCCTTTGTTTATATCTGGACATTTGAATATCATTGGATTATACTGTTTACCGTATACATATATATCTGTGGGGCCGATTTGAATATTGTATGAACCCCCACACCCCCCTTGTTTGTTTTGGAGCGGTTTCTTGACTATCGTATATTTTGGATAAATGAGACATTGACACATTTTTTATTGCCCATTAACTTCATATATATATCTATATACCAGTACCCCATTACGGGTTTTCGTTAAGAAAACAATTTTTGTTTTTTTGCTGAGCTGTGTTTTTTTTTATTTTTTCTTGTTTATTTTTCTAATTTTGCAGTGTTTTTCTATTTTTTTCATTTTTGGGGGTAATAAATATATTGGGACACAGTTCTCTTGGTGACCATAGGGACTATGTATAGGGCTAGCAGGGTGAGCCGTCGGGGAGCGGGGGCGCCATACATCTGTGACCTCGTCTCCCGTACTTACCTGCACGCAACCTCCGATCCTCACAAGATCTCCTACTCTACTCCCCTCTTCTGTTTATTGAACCCTCTTGGAAAATTCAGTCTGCTTTTGCTTATAGCAAAGATATCTGGATAAGTCTTTTACATTTATTTTATGCGGATTATGTACCTTATCGCCCTTTATTATGGAAGAGGGGTTGTGACATCAAACAGGCAAACGGTACACATTTTTATCATGTTAAAAATACCTTTTTATGTATTCTCCTCAGTAACATGTTCGCTTTAACCAGTTTGTTAGCATGAGACATCCCTTTCCCGTAGATATAGCATGGCATGCCTCAAAATGAAGCAGCACACCAGTGCAGTTGTGTACACTAGTGTTGAGCGACTTTTATTTTTTCGGATCGAGTCGGGTTTCGCGAAACCCGACTTTGTCAAAAGTCACGTCAGATGAAATCGGCCGATTATTGCGAAAAGTCGGGGGTCGACTGAAACACGAAACCCAATGCAAGTCAATGGGGAATCAAAGTCGGCAGTGAGTGGAGGACAGGAAAACACCTACAGTGCACATTTTAATGTCAAAAACATCAATTCTTATTACTTAAGCTTGTCAATCTTAATTTACTTTATAATAATAGTTAGGCATTGAAAACTGGAGGTCATTTGGCTAAAGTTATGGGGGGGTAGGGCTGGCTCAAGATTTTCGTGGGCCCAGGAAACACGGCGGTGGAGAAGGGAGAGGTAAGTATTTCAACTTTGCAAGTGCTGTGATCCTGAGCAAGCAGGGGGGCCCAATCGTTGGCACTGACACAGGGCCCCTCATAGTACGGCGGTGTGTTTGACAGCAGGTGGCACCTCCCACTGCCAGAGACACTTTTGCGTATTATGAGGGGCCCTGTGCCAATGACGTCGCCAAGGAGTATGTCTCCACCCCACCTGATGAAGGAACCTGCACGTTCATCTGCACCTTCCTCTTTGTCCCCGTGTAAGGTGGTATAGTATGCGGGAAGGGGAACCTGACTTTCAGCAAGGTCAGACTCTGGCTGTGTAGAGTGCAAGGGGAATGTAGTGGTCTGGGTCAATGTACCAGCAGACTCATCTAGCAGTGGCTGGGAAATGGGCAGGATGAGGAAGAAACACAGATATAGGCCCAAATAATAAAGTAGGCTAAATGCAGTTCAAAATTGGTAACAGGACTAAACAGGCGGCATTGCTTTGTTCAGTGGAGGACAACTGTAATGAGTGGCAGACACAGTTAGTAGGCCCAAATAATAAAGTTGGCTAAATGTCTGCCAAAAAATAGTTCATAAAGAAACAGGTGGCATAGCTAGGTACAGGGGTGGGCAAAGTATTAACTGGTCTAAATGGAGGCCAGGTCCCCTGTATATTTTAACTATCATCTATCATTTCAACAAATTTGTATTGGCAGTGCCATTGAAGGATTTAACAGCACAGACTACACAGTGGTGGAGCAGGGAGAGGTAAGTGCAGCGCCCCAGAGTCCTGGTCGTTGCAGTAATGTTGTTCTTCCACCAGGGGAAGTAATATTACTTCTGATGGCACTAAAGGAGTTCACCCTGCCAGATATCACAAACCATACACTACACTTCACACTCCAGTCCACCAGGGGGAGCAAAGGTTC
This sequence comes from Ranitomeya imitator, assembly GCF_032444005.1. NCBI lineage: Eukaryota > Metazoa > Chordata > Amphibia > Anura > Dendrobatidae > Ranitomeya > Ranitomeya imitator. The sequence goes on along the minus strand of NC_091285.1, from coordinate 197,691,400 downwards.
TATCTACTAGGCCACTCCTCACATTAGGGTAAAACTGGTGGGTTGGATAGAAAGTGAGTCAGACGCTGCCTGGGCTTCACCCAGTCAGTTCCTGTCAGGCAGACAGCGGGAAAGGAGGAACACCACAAAGCTGCAGACAGAGGGCCCCAGACAGGGGTGGGATCCTGTCAGAGGCCTAGACACAAAGAGACGGAGCTGCGCCTGCCCCACGTGCGGCAGCATCCTAAGAAAGGATACGAAGAGAATTGTATTGTAGAAAGTGAGAAACGAAGTCATAGCACAAGGAGAAGAAAACCAGAAGGAGTTCTGCCCTGAGAGAGGCTGCTTCCTTCTGAGGCGCGTAGCTGGTGGCCGGAACACCGAGGGAGTAATAGACTCTACGCTTTACTTCAGAGACTGGCAGGACAGTCAATTCCAAGTTGGCTGCCCGACCTTAATACCTAAGAAGACACGGTGGCAAATTGTGGGGGTCGGGGCGTCTCTAGGGTCCCTATAAATAAGCCTCAGGCCATCAGTCATACGGGTTTGTCCTATTCACACCATCTGGGGGACAGAGAGGAAGAAATAACATCTAGAACATCTACAACAGTTGTGAGGACCTTACCGAGTTGCTCAGCAGGGAGGTACTACAACATCCAGGCGCTAGTAGGAAGGCTACTGAATTCCACCTGGATAAGGGGACTCTTGATTTGCCTTCAGACCGGCCGGACTCTGCCTACCCTGTGGTCTGGTGCCCTGGACTGTGGCTGCTGAAGCCTTCAGTAAAGGTTGTGTCTTCGTTATTCTCTGCACCTTACAACATTCACCATCTACCAACTACACTCTGGGAAGCCCTGGGGACACACTTCACCTTTGGGAAGGTCTACCATCTAGCTGCCATAGCATCACCCCAGCGGACCCCTAAGCAGCGTCGGTCACCCTGACCGAATACCACAGGTGGGGTCACGAACACTATCCCTTTAAAGACCTTGCCCATATATAAACTCTTTTACTGGACACCCCTGAGGGCCATGGACCGGGTCAGCCACCGTGACATCCCCCGAACCGCAGGACCCAGTGCCGAGTACCCCATTGCCCTACACTGGGGGCGATCCAACTTTGGCGTCATGAACAGGATCTACTTAAGCCTGAAAATCGGGTCATGTGCACCTAAGAACTGTGCCAGAATTGTGTTTGAACTGTGATTTGCTTAAAAAACTGTAGCGCCATTTACCACCAAAATTCCCGCCAAAATCGCCACCATTACCGCGCCACGAGGAGCGCTGGAGAAGAAGAAGGGCGTGCCATCATGGGCGGGTCCAGCAGAGCGGCGCGAAAAATATGCCCGCTCCCTACCAAGACTGTGATGTGAGGAAGGAGGAGGTGCCATAAAGCAACATGGCGGAGGGAGGTGAGCGGACCCCAGAGCATGGGATGGAGCACGAGGACTCTCCCAGCCAGGGCCTGCAAGAACTGCACCCTTCACCGATGACGAATCCGGACCTCCTGCGGAAGGAAGAGGAAGAACGCACCTGTCAGCTCATGTGCCAGGAGCTGGAAGCTGTGGCCGGGTGGAAGAAGACCTTCATCGGGAGCCTCACCAGACGTCCGTTGGCAGCCTCGCCTGGTCCGTAGCACGAAAGAAGTTCCGGCGCTCCGAAGCCAGAAAGCAAGGCCCTGCCGGAAAGCGAGATGCTGCAAACGGAGATGACAACGCCGCAGCACAAGGCCCTGCAACCAGCGTTCCAGACCCCAGCAGAGGAGCAGAGCGGCACCGGAGGGACTGCATCTGAAGCAGGTATGAGGAACAACCCTGCTCCGGTGACCGACCCCGCTCCAGCGACTGCTCCTGCCACAGCTACTGACCCCATTCCAGTGACTGACGTTGCCGTGGCCACTGACTGTGCCACACTGCACATTGATGAGAAAAGAGATATGCAAAGCCATCAGATCCCCATCTGGAGTGAGGGAGCCCCCTGTGTGGCACCTGGTGGCCGCCAGTGCCCAACCGGGCTACCTCCACCAGTGCTACCTCCAGAACTGCAATAAACCTCGAGAACCTGAAGATTGTATATAGTTTAAAAAACTTTTCCTTGTTTTTGCTGCTTTAAAACCCGTCTAGGGTTATTCCTTCAAGGGGTCCCCTGTTTAAAGGGATCCTATGTTTCGGTTGCACCTGTTTTTGCACAAGTTTTCTACTTTTATACCAAAGAAATGCAGAATCATGAACTGTGCATGATCACAAACTGTCCATTGTATATAGTTTGCACCTTCTTAAGGGTGCTCTCAACTGGTTTTACAAGAAGCCTTTGCGAAGAAACTGTTCCTGATAACATCGTGAAAGTTTCTGCCATTTTAAAGCTAATAAGTGACTGGTGTATTGATACTTTGCACTACCTCAGAGAGAGACTTGAGTTTCCCTCTTAAAGGGAATGTTCGGTTGTTGCACTTTGCTAAAGAGTAATAATTTTGCCTTAAGAAGTTAGATAGCAATAATGTTTACATAACTGATAGTATGTAGCAGGTTAGATAGTGATAGAATGTTTTATAATGTTTAGAATAAAATGTAAGATGATGTACTTTAAAATAAAAATGATAGGTGTGTGGAGATCAGACTGAACTAAAGGAATCCATCTTGTCTTCTTCCTGAGAAATCTCGCTTACAACAAGATACATTTCTGCTGACTTGACATTTCCTTTTATGGAAGTAATCATGTGTGCATTCCTTCTTTCAATAGCAGCCTTTCATTCACCTTCCAGATGATGTAACTTTCTACTGATAAGGACTGGTATAGATTGTTTATGTAAGAGATAGTGAAATATGAGCGCTTGTGCGCATGTCTGTAAAAGAATAATTCTTTTCTATATAAAGGGAGGGCAAAGCCCAGAGAGAGAGATGTGCTCCTGGGCTTCCCCTGTATATGATCACACAATACCTTGTTTGCGTGTCATTTACTCAGGATCCCTACCTCTAGTAAGCCAGGGACTGAGAAGGACTTAACATTTCTTTGGCGCACCGAACAGGGACCCGAGATGAGAGTATTTGCTCGAGATTCACCTGCAGATACGGACAATGGAGATCTGGGATAATGGACGGCAAATGAACTGAAAAACCTGGCCAGGTAAGAGACATTATTAGTTCTCTTTTATCTGCCTTGTATTATCCGAAAGATCTCTATGAGCCGTGTCACGCTGGGTTAGTCTAGTAGTGAGTAGATACCTATAAAACTCGGGTTACTATATTGTATAGATTTATGAGTCCTGTCCCTGGCAGTGTGTGAACAGTGTGAAGGTTGTGGTATGTTGTGAAAGAAGAGCAAAAGTGCGTAGAAAAATAAGCCGAAATAGTTGGGGTATAAGCCTTATACACGGAAGTCAGCCTAACTGGGTCACGTGGTTGCGTCCTTTCGGGGAGACCTCCGCCCATGCTTGACTCTCATTTAAGTGCTTAACCTCCTTCATTTCTGGATAAGGTTTGATAGAATGAGCCCAGGACGCGGGTCCATGAGCCTGGGACAAGTATGCTAACTGACACAGAAAGTTTTGTGATCTGTATGGTGTTGCTGGGTCTGTTTGCGTGCATAATAGCACTTAAGTACATTCTGCACATTAGAAAGAATGGAGCAGATCAGCCCTTCAATATTTTAGCTCCCTAGGAGAGAAGGCAACGAGACATCACCTAGGATAAGTGATTGTCCAAACGTCACCTGGGGTAGAAATAGCTAATATTGAAAAAAAAATAAAAAAGAAAAATGGGAAATAAACAGACAAAAACCGTCTTAGGACAAGTGGAAGCAGCAGATATCATACAGGAAAGATGTGGGAAGACAGTCAGAAGTCAGATTAGAAGGGTAAGAGAAAAATTGGGAATTTCAGAAGCACTTATGTTCAGTACAGAATGGGAAAAACTGAGTAAAGAACGAGGTGGAATTATCAAAGACAATGGGTGGGAAGAAATCATACACTGTATGATAGAGGTCTCAAAAACAGCTAAAGAGGAGAATTGGAAGTATGATCCAGACACTTCCAAATGGATTATGGGGAAGGGAAAAAGTTGTGACATAATCCCACCACCTTACCTAGATCCAAAAGCCCAATCATTTGTACCATCTGGAGGAGCAGAAGGAGGAAAACAATTTCCAGCCTTGTATCCCAATCTTGGTGGGGTAGGAGGATGGGTATGTTCACACTGTGGACAACAAAATCCAGATTGGAGAAATGATTGCCTAGTCTGTGGTACACCTAGACATGGCGCTGTACTTGCCCCTGTTAGGGTAGTACCAAGACCCTTTAGGGAACCTGGTGCTGACGGGGTAATGGGAACTAGATATCACCAGACCCGACAGTATTTTCCTTGGTCCCCTGCTGAAGGTATGTCCCTCCTGCATAATGCGCCTGATCCCACTCAATATCCCATCCGATTTGCACAATACATACAACAAATCATGCAGACTCATGCTGGGGTCTGGGCGGACGGGGAAGAATTATGTAGAATGAAAATGTCCCCCGGACTTTTTCAGGAATTATTGACACACCTACAGCCCAATAGACCAGTGGCAGAAGGGGGTGCCTTACAGACAGAAGCATCAGGTACCCAGTTCACAGAGGCATTAATAATTTTCATGAGAGAAAAACAGAGGGAAAGGGGATCTACGGGTGTGATTATGCAGAAATTTGGGCAAAGTATTGAAGAATATAGTCAAGAATTAGAAAATAGCTTTAGGGATGAAGGATTGGATTTGACTGATGCTTCAGTAAGGAGACTTTTTACAAAACAATTAATAGAGGGGCTAGATCCGAAAATCAGAGAAAAATTTAAATCCTCTACTCCAGATTGGAGAACAATTGAACAACCAAATATTGTGAAACAACGATGTTTAGGAATAGTCATGGATATGAGAGAGAATCGTAAGCCTGTTAGAATAGCACAAGCTAATACAGGAGGAAGAGTGAGACACAACTTTCCTTGCCACTACTGTAAAAAGCCAGGTCATTTCCAAAGAGAGTGCAGGAAGAAGTTGGCAGATATAAAGTCAGGCAAATTTGTTCCCAGAAATAACCCTCCCCAAACGGACAACCAGCAGAAATCTACCATCATAGATGGTCCCATACCAGATTCAGATTGACTCGATGTGTTACAAACTTCCCTACCAGCTAGAAGACCTATGATACAGGTGAATGTGGGGGGGAGAGAGATTCCATTTTTGATAGATACAGGTGCAACTTCCTCAATTTTGAATCAAGATTTTCTTCCGAATCCGGAAGATATTTCAGAACAAACAACTTTTGCTGAGGGTTATGATGGGGTAATTCGAACACTGCCATATACTGTGCCCCTAGAGGTCTCATTAGGACCTAAATGTTTTGCATCCAGGTTTTTGTATGCCAGAGGTGCCCCAACATGTTTGTTAGGAACTGATGTCCTAAAGAAATTAGAAGCTAACATCAATTTTAGGGAAGATGGCACAGTTATACTGACTATCCCTGATGATGCAGAAACATTAGAACAATATGTTAGAATTCAGGCTTTTGAGGATTATGCTGAAGAAAAAGAGTACACCACAGATCTAGACCTCTCAATGGTCCCAGAAACACTGTGGGCACAGGGTGACACCGATGTGGGACTATTGCATATCTCTCCTGTAAAACTATCTGTGCAACCAGGAACTGTTCTCCCACAGCTCAGACAATACCCTGTGAGTGCCCAGCAGGAACTAGCGATTACAAAACAGATAGAGGGATATAAAGAGAAAGGGGTTTTGGTAGAGATACAATCACCTGCTAACACTCCTCTGTATCCAGTCAAAAAGAGAACTCTTGATAAGAGTTCTATGCCCAAATATCGTATGGTACATGATTTAAGAGAAATAAACAAAGTTCTAGATCCAATCACCCCAGTTGTACCCAATCCTCATACGTTACTATCACAGATACCAGCCAGTTCTCAAGTATTTACTGTAATAGATCTTTCAAATGCATTTTTCTCGGTTCCTTTACACCAAGATAGTTGGCATTTGTTTGCATTTACATTTAAGGGCAAACAGTTGGCGTGGACACGCCTTCCACAGGGAATGATACACTCCCCTACTCTTTATTCAAATGCCCTACAAACAGTCCTTCAGAGGTTTGAACCCGAACCACAGGTAGTAATTTTGCAGTATGTGGATGACCTACTACTTTGCTGCCCAGATCTAGAAACTGCAGAAAGGTCCACTGTGAGTTTACTATGTTTTTTAGAAAAAGAAGGGTGTAAAGTGAATAGACAAAAGCTACAAGTTTGTCAGACCAAAGTGGTCTTTCTAGGTCATTGCATTTCTCAAGGTAAAAAGCATCTTACACCACAAAGAACTGAAGCAATAAGACAGATGAATGAGCCTAGAAATCATAAACAGCTACGAGCATTTTTAGGAATAGTGTCTCATTGTAGACAATGGATTATACATGCCAGTCAACTAATGCAACCACTGTATGACTGTGTAAAAAGTGAACCTTATTTGTTGACAAAAGAAGGTCAGATTTCGTTCCAACAATTAAAAGATGCCCTTGTTTCAGCTCCAGCGTTAGGGCTACCAGACTACACCAAACCGTTTCAGCTTATGGCTGCAGAAGTTGATTCCCATGCTACAGGAGTTCTTACCCAGAAGCATGCAGGGAAACAAAGACCAATTGCATATCTTTCAGCAAGGTTAGATCCCGTAGCTAGAGCAGCGCCAACCTGTGTACGTGTAGTTGTTGCTGTCTCACTATTGTTGGACAAAGCATCAGAAATTGTTCTAGAGTATCCACTCACAGTTCAAACTACACATGATGTTTATGGGATATTAAACCAGGTCCAACCAAAACACATTTCCATGGCCAGACATTTGCGGCTACAGTGTTCTTTGTTGCTCCCCTCTACTATCACATTTGCTAGGCTTCAGACTCTCAATATAGCTACACTGCTACCTCTCGAGTCTGAAGGGGGGAATAAGGACACTGATCCACACGCAAATTTTTTCCCTACAGACACACATGATTGTACAGAGCTCATTTTACAAGAAACGGTAGGCTTACCCAATGTATCCGAAACACCACTTCAAAATCCAGATTTAGAGCTGTTTATAGATGGTAGTAGGTTTGCAGATGACACAGGTAACTTCCATACAGGGTATGCAGTTGTGTCAGAATCTGAAACTCTCAAAGCAGAACCACTTCCACCGAAACAGTCTGCACAAGAAGCAGAACTAACAGCATTGATTGAAGCTCTTAAAATAGCTGAGAACCAGACAGCTAATATATACACTGATTCTAGGTATGCACATGGTATTGTGTTTGATTTTGGAGTAATCTGGAGAGCTAGAGGTTACATGACAGCGTCAGGACAACCTGTAAAACATGCTTCTCTGATCAAACAGATCTTAGAGGCTGCACAAGAAACAAAAGAAGTAGCAGTAATCAAGGTAGCTGCACATGTGAGACTCGACACTAGGGAATCTAGGGGAAATGATAGGGCTGATAAAGCAGCCAAAGCAGCAGCTGTCAAACCCTTACAACAGGTTCATACTGTAAACCCCACAGAAAATACTGAAGATAGACTGAGACAAGCACAGGAAGATGCAGGAGAAGAGGAGAGGGACAGGTGGAAAAAGGAAGGGGCAGAAGAACAAGCGGGAATTTGGAAGAAAGATGGACTAATATGTCTACCTAGAGCCTGGTATCCGATTGTAGTTGGTGGACTGCACCACCCTACTCATGTGTCTGCAAATGCAATGACACTACTGGCAAAGCAAGTCTGGTTGGCTCCAGGTTTTGGCAACTATGCAAGAGACTATTGTGCTGCATGCGCTATATGCCTGGCACATAATCCCGGACAGACAACAAAGACCCCTATGAAGCACCACGTCCGACCTCTCTACCCGTTTCAGCGATTACAAATAGACTTTATCCAGCTGCCAAAAAGTAATGGGTATGAGTATGTGTTGGTATGTGTGGACATGTTCTCGGGGTGGCCAGAGGCCTATCCAGTTCGGAAGGCTTCAGCTAAAAACACTGCTGTAAAGCTAGTTGCCGAACTGATACCCCGTTACGGTCTCCCTGAAGTGATCGAGTCAGATAGGGGTACTCATTTCACTGGAGAAATATTTCAAAATGTACTGAAAATGTTGGGTGTTGAAAGTCAGTTACACACTCCGTACCATCCTCAAAGTTCTGGTAAGGTGGAACGCATGAATGGAACTTTAAAATTAAAAATACAGAAAGCCATGGCTGAAACAGGAAAGCCTTGGACAGAATGCCTTCCACTGGCCCTTTACTCAATACGCAATACCCCAAGGGGTAAGACTAAACTGTCTCCATATGAAATTTTGTTTGGCAGGACTGCCAATTTAGGATGTTATTTTCCACAGCAACTTGTGTTAAATATTGAGTCATTGACTTCTTATGTGCAAAATCTTCAGAAACAATTAACTAAGGTGCATGCACAAGTTTTTGCTTCCCTTCCAGATCCTGACAACACAGAAGGAAGTCACAAGTTGGAACCAGGTGATCAAGTCTATGTAAAAAGACACACCAGAAAGGCTCTAGAACCAAGGTTTGACGGACCCTTCCAAGTCCTGTTGACAACACCTACATCAGTCAAGCTTGAAGGAAAGGCATCATGGATACATGCAAGCCATTGCAAGAAAAGCAGTATAAACTCATGATATTGATGTTAATAATGATAACCTCAACGGAGGCGTGGGATAGACTGAATTCTCTAGCCCCTTTGAACAATAGATTCGTACAACATCATAGAAAATTAGTGCATGACTTGTTAAACAATACACAAACCCTGACAGATTGTTGGATCTGTACCCATTCGCCGGTATCAGCCACAAGTATACCTTTTCTAGCAGTTCCCGTATTAGCAGAAGAAATATTCGCTTGGCCTAATTGTTCAGACAACCTGGCCAACAACCAAATTGGTAATGCTAGGCTGTGGAATACTACAATCGCCATACCAATTGTGGGATGGGTAGAATTTCCTTGGTGGCAGGGTAATCTCTCAGGGAATAACACACATCTACAATATTTAGCATTTAGGGGAGGAAAATGGGTACCTAGAAATAAGACTGGATTAACTAATTTAGGACAGGTCCCCACAGAAAATCTACAGCTTAGTTTCAGTACAACCGTCCCCCCCTCTGATGCTTTCAAACCTGTAGTATTGGAAAGATACATACATAATAGAAAATGGAAACATTCTAAATTGTTCCCCCAAGGTGATGCAAACAGTTGTACAAGTAAGCTGGGGAACCTGGTTTGTAATGAATCCAATGAGTATATCAAAGGAATGCCTGTATGTGGGAATCCCGCAGCCGGGTACTGTAGCCCCTTGGGACAAAAACCCTCTTGGTGTATGCTTCAGAATGTATCTAGATTTGTGGACTTGGCTCACAGATTGGTATTGCAGCACTCAGCTCTATGGGATCTGCCTGAAGGTACATTTTGGATATGCGGAGAAGGAGCATATAAATGGCTTCCCGTAGGTATAAAGGGTACTTGTACATTAGGACGCCTAACCCCGGCTACATTCATAATTTCAAATAAACAAGTGAATATGCAAGCCGTGCCCAAGCACACACTGTATAAAAGAGCTGCAGATAACTCACCACGTCCCTCGGGGAGGCCACATATAGTACAAATGGGAATTCCTAACAAAATTGCTAGTACCATTTTTATTTATCCTATGTTAACACAGATGTGGGATAAATTAGTTAGAGCCACGGATTATCTAGATGATCAGATCTGGGATATATTGGATATACTAAACACTAGTATAGCTGTACAGAATCAGCTTATAATAGTCACTAACCAACATACCCTGGTATTGGATTACCTAACTGCCTCACAAGGGGGTATGTGTCAAATCATCGGACCCACCTGCTGTCATTATATAGACCCGAATAGTACTATGAGTATGACATTTAAATTAAAGGACGTACAACGACTCAGAGATCAGTATGACAAAGACAATGACCAGAATAAGGATAGCTGGTGGTCAGATACCTTTTCTTTTCTTAACCCAGCCAACTGGTTCAGAGGAATCGGTGGGTGGGTTGCTGGGATTATGCAGAGCATAATACATATAGTTATGATTATTGTAGTCATATACGTACTATTCCAGATTGTGCTCAAGAGTATCTCAGTATGCACAGATAAACTTTGTGTAATAGATGCAAGAGTATAAAGTTTTTTTTCCTTCTTCTCTTATGTTATCCTTTGCTAATACTGATTATTGCGCTTATTTTGCTATCCCTTTGTAATATCTGTACTTATTGCAAAACAAAGAAAAGGTTGCGAGAGTTAAACGGAAGAATTAATACTAGATTTGATTCTCTTATTGAATACAAGCATGTACATGTGTAATACCAAATAAAGGCTTTGTCTTTGGCCCTGTGGTAATAAAATAAATAAAAGAAAATGTCAAAGGGGGGAATTGTGGAGATCAGACTGAACTAAAGGAATCCATCTTGTCTTCTTCCTGAGAAATCTCGCTTACAACAAGATACATTTCTGCTGACTTGACATTTCCTTTTATGGAAGTAATCATGTGTGCATTCCTTCTTTCAATAGCAGCCTTTCATTCACCTTCCAGATGATGTAACTTTCTACTGATAAGGACTGGTATAGATTGTTTATGTAAGAGATAGTGAAATATGAGCGCTTGTGCGCATGTCTGTAAAAGAATAATTCTTTTCTATATAAAGGGAGGGCAAAGCCCAGAGAGAGAGATGTGCTCCTGGGCTTCCCCTGTATATGATCACACAATACCTTGTTTGCGTGTCATTTACTCAGGATCCCTACCTCTAGTAAGCCAGGGACTGAGAAGGACTTAACAGGTGTTAGGAAAGAAAAAAGCAGTATGCCCGTGGGGTAGACAGATAGTCCTGCATACGTGAAAGTAAAAGTAAGATAAAGAAAATGTTGATTTGTACTTTAAGGGTTAATGATAGTATACCCTTAAAGGGTATTTGCACTTAGTAAGATAGAATACCTGTATGGGTAATTGTGTCTCATAGCTAGATAATAACTGTTTTATATTTGCCTTTAAAAGTTGTATGCACAATCTAAATATGTTATTGTTTGCAGCGTTCAAGTGTTCTCACCTCCCATAAAGGGAAGTACAGTCATATTAATTTGTTTTATAGCATTTCCAAATTTTGCATGTCTGTTGCTAATGTATTGTTGCTTTCTTTTCCCAGTCTGGGAGTACTGGATTTAACGGGGGAAGGGGGATTGTGCAGCGCCCCAGATTCCTGGTCGTTGCAGTAATGTTGTTCTTCCACCAGGGGGAGTAATAAAACTGGTGGGTTGGATAGAAAGTGAGTCAGACGCTGCCTGGGCTTCACCCAGTCAGTTCCTGTCAGGCAGACAGCGGGAAAGGAGGAACACCTCAAAGCTGCAGACAGAGGGCCCCAGACAGGAGTGGGATCCTGTCAGAGGCCTAGACAGAAAGACACGGAGCTGCGCCTGCCCCACGTGTGGCAGCATCCTAAGAAAGGATACGAAGAGAATTGTAGAAAGTGAAAAACGAAGTCATAGCACAAGGAGAAGAAAGCCAGAAGGAGTTCTGCCCTGAGAGAGGCTGCCTCCTTCTGAGGCGCGTAGCCGGTGGCCGGAACACCGAGGGAGTAATAGACTCTACGCTTTACTTCAGAGACCGGCAGGACAGTTAATTCCAAGTTGGCTGCCTGACCTTAATACCTAAGAAGACACGGTGGCAAATTGTGGGGTCGGGGCGTCTCTAGGGTCCCTATAAACAAGCCTCAGGCCATCAGTCATACGGGTTTGTCCTATCCACACCATCTGGGGGACAGAGAGGAAGAAATAAAATCTAGAACATCTACAACAGTTGTGAGGACCTTACCGAGTTGCTCAGCAGGGAGGTACTACACATCCAGGCGCTAGTAGGAAGGCTACTGAATTCCACCTGGATAAGGGGACTCTGGATTTGCCTTCAGACCGGCCGGACTCTGCCTACCCTGTGGTCTGGTGCCCTGGACTGTGGCTGCTGAAGCCTTCAGTAAAGGTAAAGAGACTGCAACCTTGTGTCCTCGTTATTCTCTGCGCCTTACAACATTCACCATCTACCAACTACACTCTGGGAAGCCCTGGGGACACACTTCACCTTTGGGAAGGTCTACCATCTAGCTGCCATAGCATCACCCCAGCGGTCACCCTGACCGAATACCACAGGAGGCGTCATGAACACTATCCCTTTAAAGACCTTGCCCATATATAAACTTTTACTGGACACCCCTGAGGGCCATGGACCGGGTCAGCCACCGTGACATCCCCCAAACCGCAGGACCCAGTGCCGAGTACCCCATTGCCCGACACTGGGGGTGATCCATAAGTATTGCAAGTGGTAGAGCACTGTTCAAGCTGGGGGGCAACACTCTCTCGTGGGTGGCAGTACTCGCACAGGGCCCCTCATATTACGACGGTGTGTCTGACGTTGGTTGTGTACCACCACCGTCAGAGACACTTCATTGTACTATGAGGGACCCTGTGCCAGTGCCGTCGCCCAAGAGTGGGCCCACCCACCTGTCCAGGCAAATGGCACTCGCACGGGTACTTGCGCCAGGTGGTGACCATGGCCCTGTGGGGGGAGTCAGCCCATTTAGGGAGGTATAAAAATGGCCTATGGTGGACATTCAGCAGCTGCAAATGGAGGAATTGGAGAAGTCAGTTAGAGGAGGCCAAAAGCTAGACATTTTTCAGGCACTCCATGTCCGATTCATCTTATAATGGGCAGGTAACAATTTCCCTTTCTAAACCAGGCATGGTGTGTGTAAAGAGCTCCATGGAGTAACCTGTAGTGTCGCCTGACGCATCCTTCACTTTTGGTTTGCGTGAAGGACACAAGGAAACGTCTTGTTCCTGCCTGGGAGCATCCACTGACGACTCGTTACTTTTATATTTGGAACTTTCTGAAGAGGAGGCGAAAGAGCTAGAGGCTGAGTTAGCAAGGAAATCCAAAACTTTTTCCTGCTGCTCCGGCTTTAAAAGCTGTTTTCCTACTCCCAGATAAGGGAGGCTTCGAGGCCTTGTGTAGCCAGACGATGACGCTGGCTCAACACCTCCAGCCTTAGGTGCTATTGTGCTTTTGCCACTACCACCAGATGCAGCACCACCACCATCAGTACCAGCTGGCAACCACCGCCCACGGGCTCTTCCACGAGACTTCCTCATTTTTTGGAAAATCTAACCAAAATAACAACCGTTATATGGTACTGTAAAACAAGGTAGAAGATGTATATAAACTTGTTGAGAATTTACATCTCACTTTTTTGGGATGAGACTGAACCAAAACTCAGGCCCAGTGTATAAAACAACGCAATCTAAGTGGCAGAAAGTGGCTGGCTGACATACGACAAACTAACAGGACTGAAGTATATCCACTTTGTGAGAATTTTAATCTCACCTTTTATGGGGGGAGACTGAACCAAAACTCAGGCCCGTGTATAAAACAGCACACTGTAATTGGCAGAAAGTGGCTGGAAGATATATGAAAAAATACAAGGACTGTAGTACAATTTCAATCTCCCTACAATGATTTCAGTAAAAGTATGGCAGCAATAAAAAGGACTGTTGTACACAAAAGTGTGGACAAATAAACAAGATAACTGTGCAGAAAAGAGCAACAGGATTTTTGCTTTTAAAAAAGCAGTTGGTTTGCACAGCAGCGTGTAAACAGCAATGCAGCTATCAGGGAGCCTTATAAGGCAGCCTAATAAGCTTGGAAAGAGGAAAAATAAGCCAGCTCACTCGTGATGCATAAGCTAATCTTCGGGAGCACGGACCCGCTGTGTCCAGGCGTGTAGAATCAAAAAAAGAAGAAATGTCCAGCTTCACCGAATCCGTAAAAAATAATTTTCTTTATTCACAAACTATAAACATGGAGGATACAGACTGTATCCTCCATGTTTATAGTTTGTGAATAAAGAAAATTCTTTTGTACGGAATCGGTGAAGCTGGACATTTCTTCTTTTTTTAGCCTAATAAGCTACAGAGCTGATGCACAAAAATATAGCCTCCACTGTCCCTGCAAACAAATGGTGGTGTTGGACAGTGTAAATCGCTACAGCACAAGTAGTTTGGGGGTTTGATCTTCCCTCCCTAACTATATCACTTCTGATGAAGCTACAGCAACCTCTCCCTATGCTAAGATCGGCAGAAGTAAGATGGCGGTCGGCGTGCACGCCCCTTTTTAGCCCCTGTGACGCCGCAGAAAGCAAGCCAATCACTGTCATGCCCTTCTCTAAGATGGTGGGGACCGAGACCTATGTCATCACGCTGCCCACACTCTGCGTCCTCCTTCATTGGCTGAAAAATGGCGCTGAAAGCGTCATACGAATCGCGACTTTGGCGCGAAGATCGCCGACCTCATGGCCGATCCCACACTAGGATCGGGTCGGGTTTCATGAAACCCGACTTTGCCGAAAGTCGGCGATTTTTGAATTTGTCCGATCCATTTCGCTCAACCCTAGTGTACACTTCTCTGATGGTTGGCATTTGTCCGCAGGTTGTTGTGGCTGTGTGATCAGAAGAATTTGGTGCTAAAAGTGGCAACTAATGTCACAAGATAAAAAAAGGACAGAGACTTAACAAAAACCCTCAACTGATGAATTGGGGCCATAGTTTATATTTACAGATATTGTTTCCTGAAAGCATTTAACTTAGGAGAAAATAGCTTCATAGCTACAACACCCAACAGAGCCTGATCCTGCTCTGCCCACCTCTATTTTGAGGTCTGACAACACATGGAAAGGTGAACTACAAGAGTTAGGGTCTGTTCTTATTGGGTACACCTTTGTCGACCTGGGTTGACTTTTATACTCTTTTGATCAAAATAGTGTCAAGTAAACACCCTGTAACAGACTGGGTAGTGAAATCACTGTGCACCTATGAAGGTGGAGGTGCCTTAAATAGTACTTGTCTCCCAGCCATTGGCTGGCGACACTGTAGGACGGTGCACGCACAGCCATTTTAAGAAGGAAGGAGCGTGCGTGCACACCTTAAGTACAGTCCCCGGGGATCTGCGCTCCATTCATGCATCCCGCACTTCAGCAGCAGGTGAGAAGGAAGTGTAGGACCTCATCAGTGAGTGAGTCAGCATCTCTGCCAGGGAATGGAAGCAGGGGGTACAGACTGCAGTGCTATGATATTTACATGTACTATGACTATTTTTTAGCTTACTGCAGGGTATTCGTTTATTTTGTTTTTATCCTAGGTTTTACCCAACAGAGCCAATATAGCAGCACATGGAGGAAATTTGGCTTCAAGCCAGGATACAGTATAGCCTCTGTGGGGCACAACGTGGTAGATACAATCCTGCATCCAAGCTCCATTTTTTATTCATAATCCATCTCATACATCAAAGGGGCTTTCCCACCTTCAACATTTGATTATTTCATAAGATAATTCCCAATGATTGGCTTACATCTATCAGAAATTTATGACATATCCTGCTTATACACCATAAATGTCCAAGGTGGCAATAAAACAGGTGGTCATATTATATATTGATACTTTAACATCTTTAATAAGCATCACCTTTTTCTGTATTCTAGACGCCCACTTTGTTGACGAAGTGACATGGAATTAGTGAGCTGGAGAGGTTTAAAGAATTCATAAAGGCTGAGTCCATAGCAGTATAAGCTAATATGACTAAGGGAAATGACAGCACATCCATCATTTAATACCATTCTTAGGAGCAATCAGATGACATCTTTTGTTCTCTAATCACTGGGGCTATTTGTGTGTACAGGCTGTTACATTATCTGATCTTTATGGTCTACTAAATTCTATGCAGCAGTCGCTAATACAAGTGATGCCACTAAGTGCCTACTGGAAGTTCTGGATTAAGAGCATAAAGGCCAAGCCCCTGCTTTGCTCCTAATCTATTATGTAAGAGTATGGCTGATACCTGTCTTTACAGGAACAGCTCTGTTACCAGCCACCCACACACATAACCAAGGACAGCACACTTGTGTATTCACGGCAAGTCGCGGCTATGTGCTTTCTATTAAATACACACAACATGCTCATGATTGATACAGATTGAGTGAATAGGGGGTTGGACCAGATGACCCAGGAGGTCCCTTCCAACTCTACCATTCTATGATTCTATGAATAGTAAACAAGAATATAGTGCATCATTCAGATGTATTTTATGTACATGTTCTATCCATGTTTTTTACAGATATAACACATACCTCCTTCTCTACTCCCCTCTCATCTCTTCTTCCCACAACCGGCTCCAAGACTTCTTCCGTGCTTCCCCCATACTCTGGAACTCTCTACCACAACACATCAGACTCTCGCCTACCATAGAAACCTTCAAAAAGAACCTGAAGACCTACCTCTACCAAAAAGCCTACAGCCTGCAGTGATCCTCAACCTACTGAACCGCCGCACAACCAGCTCTTCCCTCTCCTAGTGTTTCATCACCCATCCCCTGCAGACTGTGAGCCCTCATGGGCAGGGTCCTCCTTCCTTATGTACCTGTGTGCCTTGTTTTTTGCTCATGTTTAGTTGTATTTGTCTATATTTGCTCCCTTTTCACATGTAAAGCGCCATGGAATAAATGGCGCTATAAAAATGTACAACAATAATAATACCCATTTATATCCATGGGGCTATTTACATGTCTGTGTTTTTGTGGACCGGAATTTTGTGAAAAAATATCAAGGATATACAGTTTACATACACGATATAAAAAGACACGTATGCATGTTTTTCTCAATATCTGACATGAAATCAGAATAAACCTTTCCCGTTTTAGGTCAAATAGGATTACTATAATTATTAATATTTGCCAAATGCAAATCTGTCTAAAACATCTGGAAAGCCACATTGATGTAAAATCAAAAAGCTGCAAAATTCACTGAAGGTATAGATTGGGAAGATATTTTAACAGATACCTCCAGAGGATGTGTGACACCCCAGAAGTCCGGTTGCCATAATGGCATTGCCTTCCTCATGGGGGGGTGATGTCATGCCTGAAAGCAAGGAGGGATCCCCTATTCAGGTAATACTGACATGCAACACCATCCTGACTCCAGACCAGAAGGGGGAGCTCTAAACCCGGTTTTAGGGGAGCTTCCCTATAAAATTCTGGCCTGGGGTGGGGTTAGGTAGTCTGCTAGTGAGTGTGTGCAGGGACAGTGAGAGGAGAAGAGGCAAAGGAGAGGAGCCTTGGGTCTGGAGCTGCGACTGGCCTCACCCTAGAAGAAAGCGCCAAGAGACTGGAAACCGGAGTCCGTGGTGGTGTGGACATTGCATACTCAGCCACTGAACCCGGAGGGCAGGAGATTGCAAGTCTCCTGTCCCATCTAACACCTGCAGGTAACACAGCATGTTAGGAGCCTGGGGCTGCCAGTGAGAAGACATTGCCCATGAAAGGTTCAGGCTGTCAGCCATACAGGTTGGGAGTACAGACACTGAGAGGACTTGTGCAGAGCTTCAGGCAGCAAGGGTCAGAGTACACAGCGCAGAAGGAAGCCCTCCGAACCCACCTGGCTAGGTGGATCCCCAGCTTTTTCCAGGCTGCCCGAACCCCATCACCACCTGCTACCTGTAGCCTGGACTGTACCTGCATTTCATCAGTAAAAGGTAAAGGAAACTGCTATCCCCGTGTCCTTTAATTATTTCCTGCACCCTCAGTCCTGCACCCCAACAGTCAATCATCCCTCTTACCAACTATATCGGTAGCACTGGGGACTAAGCTCTACCTTTGGGCAGTTATACCAACTCTGCTGCCACTCCTCAGCCCCAGTGGACCCCTTTTAGCAGCGCCAGCCATCCCTGGCTGAATACCACAGGTGGCGTCATGAATTATCCTTTATAGATGTTATTCTTCACTTTCATTCATCCCCTTTTATTGGACGCCAAGGGACACTGACTGGGTCACTGCCACTGTGACCACCCCTTTAAATACTGACGGACCCGGCCCGAGTACCCCACGGTTCTAGCGATCGCTCCAGATGCTTCCAAAATACGCCGCTGTTTAGACATAATATGGTATCTGTCACCCATTCACTTCTATGTTAAACATTGTTGACTGGACACTAAACTTTTTTCATGGATATCTCGGTATGAAATATATCAGTAAAATATTTAGAATCGATGGAATAGAAATCAATGGATTTGTTCCATGTTCCTAGAGCACCATGCGCCAATGCACCAGACTATGCTTTCTTATACAGAGAGTCACGGCATAAAAGTATACAATGGGCCATACATCTTCTTATAATAGGACTGCATGGGCATATGCCACCGCATGCCTTTACCAAGGCATGTGTCAGAACCTTTTTGTTGGAGGCATATGGTGGGGACATATAAGCCCAACAGAAGGCTCAAGTGCACTGTGCACAGAGATTTAAAGAAAACCTGTCAAGTGATTAATGCTTTCACCAGGGGCAGACACAGACAGCTTGGGGCCCCTGTGCAAGAAATGTGTCTGGGCCCCCCTCCTTTTAAAAAAGCTATATATATATATACAGTATATATATATATATATATAAATATATATATATATATATAGACTAAGGGACTGTGCTATACATCAGTGAGCACACTTTATACTAAGAGATTGTGTTAGACAAAGTAATCGATAATAGCGTCTTCCTCCACCTCCCCTGTTCCTAAATCCATTATAAGTCCCTCTTCCTCCCATCCCAATCCCCCACACCCCTCATTGTCCTCCTCCCCCGCATCCCATTATTGCCCTCTCCCCACCCCCATGATTGCCCTCTTCACCACCTCCATCATTGCTTTCTCCCCACCACCCCGTTATTGCCCATTCCATGACCTCCATCATTGCCTCCTCCCCACCACCCCCATCATTGCCTTCTCCCCACCACCCCCTCATTACCCATTCCACTACCTCCATCATTTCCCCCACCACCCCATCATTGTCTTTTCTACTGCCATCATTTTCTTCTCCCACACCACCCCCATCATTGCCTTCTCCCTCATCACCCCCACCATTACCCATTCCATGAACTCCATCATTTCCTCCTCCCCACCACCCCATCACTGTCCTTTCCACTGCCAGCATCTGTCAGTATTCCGGGTTTTCCAAGTCACCTTGTGAAAGATTTTGCCCTTTGTTAAGATGGAGTTTGCTGTTTTTGTCTGCCCTACTTCCTGTTCGCAGGTTTAAAACCCGGCTCAGGTGCCTCTTTGCTGGAGTATTCTGCTTCCATTTCCTCTTCAGCTCAGCTGTGTAACAACTCTGCTGGCATCACGGCATGGCCTCTCATCTCACACACTATCTTACCCACTTATCCAGGTCATGCTGCGGTTTCTGTTTCTAGCCAGTGCCATATTCTGTGCCTCTGCCCTCTGCATGCTTCCTGGCTGTGTGTATAGGGGGTGGTGCCTGAACTCTCTGGTTCTTATAGGAATCAGGTGCATCTGTCTAATCTGTTCCTGACCAATTACCAAGAGGCCTCCAGTATTTAGTGCAGCTCGACCCTGTGGACTGGGCCTGTGCAATGTGTTAGCTCAGTTTGTGTTTAGCTTCTGAGTTTGCCAGGCCTTGCTCTGTGTTTCTCCCTCTCTGGAGGCTCTTCTCCTTGCCTTGCCTTGATCTTGTTTTCCACCCTCCAGGAGGCAGAATATCCTGGTCCCTGTGTCTTTGTCCTTGTGTCTTGTTCCATTGCCTTGTCTGTGCTTAGTCTTATCTTGGTCTCCTTGTCCGTGGCTTCCTTCCCTGCTGTGTCTTTCCTTGTATTCTCAGTCTGCTTTTGCTCCGCACTCTTGCGGCTCTGCCTGCTCTGTAGCTTTGTGGCTTTACCTCTGCTCCGCACTCCTGCGGTTCTGCTCCGTTCTGCTCCGCTGCTGCAGTAATCTCTTGCTGCAGCTCCTCTCCACATTCCTTGTGGCTCTGCTCTGCATAGCTTCTGTGGCTGCAGTAATCTCTTGCTGCAGCTCCTCTCCACATTTCTTGTGGCTCTGCTCTGCTTAGCTTCTGCAGTAATCTCTTGCTGCAGCTCCTCTCCACATTTCTTGTGGCTCTGCTCTGCTTAGCTCCTGAGGCTGCAGTAATCTCTTGCTGCAGCTCCTCTCCACATTCCTTTGGCTCTGCTCTGCTTAGCTTCAGCGGCTGCAGTAA
Source organism: Ranitomeya imitator (assembly GCF_032444005.1). Lineage (NCBI taxonomy): Eukaryota > Metazoa > Chordata > Amphibia > Anura > Dendrobatidae > Ranitomeya > Ranitomeya imitator. The sequence continues at coordinate 197,671,275 of NC_091285.1, read as the reverse complement.
TCCCTTGATGCAGCTCCTCTCCGCATTCCTTGCGGTTCTGCTCTGCTTTGCCGCTGCAGAAATCTCTTGCTGCAGCTCCTCTCCATATTCCTTGTGGTTCTGCTCTGCTTAGCTTTTATTGCTGCGCTATCTCTTGCTGCTCTACCGCTCCTGTCCGCAGTCTTCCTGTGTGAACAGGTCCCAACCTGTTCCTTCATTCTCCTTACCTTCTGGCTTGTTTCCTTTCCTGCACCTCCTGTGTGAACAGGTTCCTACCTGTTCATTCATACTACATATCCATACCTGCACCTCCTGTGTGAACAGGTCCCTACCTGTTCCTTCATACACCACACCTTCTTACACCGTTCCTGCCGTCCCTGCCAGTCCTGTGTTCTCTGCCGTGTTCCTGCCAGCCCTGTGCTCTCTGCCATGTTCCTGCCAGCCCTGTGTTCTCTGCCGTGTTCCTGCCAGCCCTGTGTTCTCTGCCGTGTCCCTGCCAGCCCTGTGTTCTCTGCCGTGTTCCTGCCAGCCCTGTATCCTCTGCCGTGTCTCTAACAGCTCTGTGTCTCAGCCGTGCCAGCCTACTCGTCTGAATCTCATCCGTGCTCATCTGCTAGTCCTGCCTGATGCCCGCACCAATCCTAGTGTTCCTGTCTCCCAAGTGGGATCAGCAGCCACAACCAGACACCACCCTGGAGTAGCACCTGGCAGCTGCCTGCTGCACAAGCCTGACCTCACCATCAGAGGCTCCAATGAAAACCCAGGCAGCTGTCATAGTCACGCCCCTTCCAGCGTAGTCTGGTTTGTGGCACAGTGGAGCCACAAACCCCCCAAGCTCACGCCCACCAGTCAGGGCATGAGCGTGACAGTTTGCACAGGCCATGGCCTCCGCTCTATCCCATGTCCTACCACTCGCAGAGCATGATGAACTTTCTATCTACCCGTATGAGCAACCTGAAGAATTTGTTCCGCCCTGTGTCATTAAAAATGGAGGAGACCTTGGGCCCAATCATAATTTCATATACTCTTTACAATCAACCTCTGGCCTATGAAGAAGAGCACAACCCAGCAGACCCGCCTAGGTTCTATGGAAATCCCGAAGAATGCCAAAGCTTCCTGGAACAGTGCTTGCGCTACATCCTGCAGAATGCAGCTTGTTTTCCCTCTGACCGGATTAAGGTGGGCTACATCATGTCCTACCTAGCAGGAGATGCTTTAATATGGATTTGTCCCCTCTGGGAAGCAGGGGATCCTATCGTCATGAACCTTGGGGCCTTCCTGGTGGCCTTCCGTAGAGTCTTTGACAAGCCTCGTCCTGCTGCTCCTGTGAAGTCTTCCCCATCTAGATCCAAGAGGCGCTCCAGACGGGCAAAACCCGTGAAGAAACCTCCACGTCAAGCCATGACCATCTGTGACCCTCCAGTTCCTCTACCCGTTAAAGCAGCTACTCAAATAGAACCCAAAAAGACTGTCAAGAGTGGACTGGCAAAGCACCAGTCTAAGACCAGTCGTAAGAAGGGTTTACTATGCCGCTGCTGTTGTGAGGAACACCTGGATAGCCTCTGTCCAGGGGATCTAAAGCTCCAAAACCTCAGGCCAGTAGGAGAGACGGCCCTTGGTGAGAATAACTCCCTTCCGCTAAAGTCTTGTCTGTTCCGGTGCCTTGTGGGAGCTTCGGTCCTGCAGATGTGTTCAAGCTGCAAACCAGACGGAGTCTAAGTGTGGTTCCTATTCCACTGCTCCAGAATCCTGTGAAGGTATTTGGTGATTGCCGAGTCCTACTTATGAACAGTCCAGTGTCGAAGGGACAACTACAGCTCCAAATCGGAGCATTATATGTAAAGAAATTTGTTTTTCACTTGATGACCAGTTTGCCCATCGGTCGTTCTGAGCCAGGTACTCTACTGTCCAGTCTGGTCCGAAGACCCAGCATGGTGTTGCATTTTGAACTACCTAGTCTCCAGAGGTCTCTAGTTCCTATAATGCAAGGTCAGTCTACAGTGTTAACATCCTCTCCATCTGATCTGCTGGCTATTGAATCACAGTGTGCTGACCTCACTGAAGTAAAGGAAACAGTGGCATCCTCTCCGCACACCTCCAGTGACAATACCAACAACCAGTTCCCAGGAACGTCCCTGTCACTTAAAAAAAAAATTCAGAACTTTGGGAAGAAGATGCTTCCTGTAATGATGCCTTCGGACTCCATGTTGCAGGTGGATGAAGAAGTTGAAGCTGAAGCTCTTGCATCTCTGTTCTTCACCAATCCGGAGGAAGAAATGGTCCAGTTTTGTCAAAGTAACTGGCTGAAGATGTTTCCTGTATGTATGCCTCCAGTTTCCATCTGGCTATTGGGTGAAGATCCCAAGACAGAAGTTTTCTCATCTCTGCTTTCCACCAGTCTAAAGGAGGAAGTTCAATTTTCTTGTGATGATGGGCTTAAGTTGGATCCAGTGAAGGTGTCTTCAGTGTCCAAAGAATCAGATTATGTTGTGGTCAAATCACAAGCTTCCAAGTCCCTGCTTTCAGTTAACCAGGTGAAAGACGTCCTGTCCCTTGCATCTTCCGTGTGGGAAGCTGATCTTATTGGACTCAAAGAGACTGGGCAACCTGAGATCTCTAATGTCTCATCTACCTCATTCTACCAGAGGAATGTTGTGATGGCTCTGACTATGTGTACTCCTATCCTTCGTCTACAAGTTATTCTGGCGGGCTTGAAGAAGAGGGGCCGTAAAGGGGGGTACTGTAACAACTCTGCTGGCATCACGGCATGGCCTCTCATCTCTCACACTATCTTACCCACTGCTCCAGGTCATGTTGCGGTTTCTGTTTCTAGCCAGCGCCATATTCTGTGCCTCTGCATGCTTCCTGGCTGTGTGTATAGGGGGGCAGCGCCTGAACTCTCTGGTTCTTATAGGAATCAGGTGCACCTGTCTAATCTGTTCCTGACCAATTACCAAGAGGCCTCCAGTATTTAGTGCAGCACCACCCTGTGGACTGGGCCTGTGCAATGTGTTAGCTCAGTTTGTGTTTAGCTTCTGAGTTTTCCAGGCCTTGCTCTGTGTTTCTCCCTCTCTGGAGGCTTTTCTCCTTGCCTTGCCTTGATCTTGTTTTCCGCCCTCCAGGAGGCAGAATATCCTGGTCCCTGTGTCTTTGTCCTTGTGTCTTGTTCCATTGCCTTGTCTGTACTTAGTCTTATCTTGGTCTCCTTGTCTGTGACTTCCTTCCCTGCTGTGTATTTCCTTGTGTTCTCAGTCTGCTTTTGCTCCGCACTTTTGTGGCTCTGCCTGCTCTGTAGCTTTGTGGCTTTACCTCTGCTCCGCACTCCTGCAGTTCTGCTCCGTTCTGCTCTGCTGCTGCAGTAATCTCTTGCTGCAGCTCCTCTCCACATTTCTTGTGGCTCTGCTCTGCTTAGCTTCTGCGGCTGCAGTAATCTCTTGCTGCAGCTCCTCTCCACATTTCTTGTGGCTCTGCTCCTGCTTAGCTCCTGCGGCTGCAGTAATCTCTTGCTGCAGCTCCTCTCCACATTTCTTGTGGCTCTGCTCTGCTTAGCTCCTGAGGCTGCAGTAATCTCTTGCTGCAGCTCCTCTCCACATTCCTTGTGGCTCTGCTCTGCTTAGCTTCTACAGCTGCAGTAATCCCTTGCTGCAGCTCCTCTCCGCATTCCTTGCGGTTCTGCTCTGCTTTGCCGCTGCAGAAATCTCTTGCTGCAGCTCCTCTCCATATTCCTTGTGGTTCTGCTCTGCTTAGCTTTTATTGCTGCGCTATCTCTTGCTGCTCTACCGCTCCTGTCCGCAGTCTTGCGGTTCTCTTCCTGTGTGAACAGGTCCCAACCTGTTCCTTCATTCTCCTTACCTTCTGGCTTGTTTCCTTTCCTGCACCTCCTGTGTGAACAGGTTCCTACCTGTTCATTCATACTACATATCCATACCTGCACCTCCTGTGTGAACAGGTCGCTACCTGTTCCTTCATACACCACACATTCTTACACCGTTCCTGCCGTCCCTGCCAGTCCTGTGTTCTCTGCCGTGTTCCTGCCAGCCCCGTGTTCTCTGCCGTGTTCCTGCCAGCCCTGTGTTCTCTGCCATGTTCCTGCCAGCCCTGTGTTCTCTGCCGTGTTCCTTCCAGCTCTGTGTTCTCTGCCGTGTTCCTGCCAGCCCTGTATCCTCTGCCGTGTCTCTAACAGCTCTGTGTCTCAGCCGTGCCAGCCTACTCGTCTGAATCTCATCCGTGCTCATCTGCTAGTCCTGCCTGATGCCCGCACCAATCCTAGTGTTCCTGTCTCCCAAGTGGGATCAGCAGCCACAGCCAGACACCACCCTGGAGTAGCACCTGGCAGCTGCCTGCTGCACAAGCCTGACCTCACCATCAGAGGCTCCAGTGAAAACCCAGGCAGCTGTCATAGTCACGCCCCTTCCAGGGTAGTCTGGTTTGTGGCACAGTGGGGTCACACAACAACGCCCCCCCCCCCCCCCGAGCTCACGCCCACCAGTCAGGGCGTGAGCGTGACAAGCTGCTTGTTCTACTATGCTTCTACCCGTGGCTCTGGACATTCTCTGCCTATATAAGCTACACTCTCAACTTGTTGGCTTTGCAACTTAACCCTTGGTTCACTCCTCCTGGTAAGAACTCTGTTTTTGAACTGTGTTTTGCAATTATGTTGCTGGACTGTGTTTTTGTTACTTAATCCTTCATTTACTCCCCCCGGTGGGAGCTACTGGAATTTACACCAGTATAATACTTTAATGTGATCTTGTTCTGGACTTACCTGTGTTAATGCGCAATTGAGATCAACTTGAGAACTTATTTCTGGACTTACTTGTGTTCATGCCACACCTGGGATTAACCTGAGGACTTGTTCTGGACTTCCCTGTGTTTACTACATACCAGGATTTGACTCTTTCTGCACCAACAGTGTTTTGGATCTGCACCACGTCACCTGTCACACTCACCTTGCCAAGGACTCTGCCCTACGAACTCTTCTGATTTGCTGTATATGGTTAAGAGACTTGTTTCATTGCGGGTTATCAGTTTATTGTTTTGGGTGTTATTGCTGTGGTACAAATACACTTTTTGCACTAAAGAAACCCGTATCTGTCTGTTCATTGCCCCATGCTGCCAGAATCCTAGAGTTCCTACAATAGTATTACAGCATCATTGTTTTCTCCCCATCATTACCCATTCAAAGACCTCCATCATTTCCTCCTCCCCACACCCCCATCATTGCCCTCTCCATCAACCCAATCATTGCCATCACCCTCATCATCGCCCTCTCTGTCAACCCAATCATTGCCTTCCGCCCCATCACTCCCATCATTGCCCTCCCTATCAACCCCATCATTGCCTTCTGCCCCATCATCCCATCATTGCCCTCTCCACCTACACACACAGACACACACAGCACCATTCACCTCTACACACACACACACACAGCACAATTCATCTCTCTGCACACACACGCACGCGCACACACACACCTCACCTCGGTGCGTGGTGTCCTCAAGCCACAGCATCGCCAGCAGCTTCCTGTCTCGCACAACCAGGGCGCTGAATGAGGATATCATTCAGCCGCTGCTGTGTGAGACTGTCAGGAAATGTGGGCAGGAAGCAGGATGGATCCATTCCCTGCAGCTCCCCTCCGCTGCATTTTCTCTTGCAGCCAGTGGAGCTGCAGGGATTGCTCCCTGCCAGCCACATATGAGGGCAATCTGGCCAGGGACCCCCCGGAGCCTCGGGGCCGGATAAACTGGCAAGATTGCCCTCATTACTAGCCGCCCTGCAGGGGCCCCCCAGAGCCTCCAGGCCCCGTTGCAGCCACATCGATTGAAATGGCAGTATGTCCGCCCATGGCTTCCACAACTATAGGTGCAGTAGCTCTGAAAAAAAACATGGGGATAGAGGTGATTGGGAAGAGTAGTCATGCATGCTTGTTTTACTAACAGCTATCTCACTGGGCTCAACCCAGTGTTCCTTTTTCTCTATGGACAGCAGAGTAAGCTTGTGAGATGCATACAGTATCTGCCTGCTGAACAAAAGAATCAGGCGATTAAATCCCAGGTGCCAGATTGTTATTTTCCCAATCACTAGAAGGTTGGCCAATTTCACCAAAATCGTAGAGTTCAGCAAATTTTATCTAGTGTATATTGTGCCATTTATATGTGTTCACTTTACCAGCTAGTTATAGATTTGAAATAAGTGTTGTTCAGATCGCATCTATCTTCATCAGTATAAAGACACTGCTTCTGGAAGGCCAAGTTGGTTTGTTAACGCAATCTTGAGAATGGGAAAAACAACCATTAAGCTTGTTAAAAATCCAACCTGTCCAACCCCTGCTTTCCCTTGGCAAAGTTTGGGGTGCCCATCTTCTAATCACCATAGACATGTGCTTTGTGATGGATGCTACCAAAAACTATTGTCTCCTTTGATTTTTCAAATGGTGAGTTTTATATCATGGAAACATTTTTCTTTCTTATATTGGCTTATTGGATTTAAATGACAGAAGTAGATATTTTAGATTTGATACTTCGAACCCCCACAGACAAATTGATCTTAGCTTCCTACCTGACCAACGAATCAATCTCGTCTCTTCATTGACTACTTCCAACTTAGAAAAGGTGATGCAAGTGGAGAAGTTCAACAGACCGGGTTCATATCACATTGTTGCCACTCGTCTGTGGCTTCATTGGGTTCTCCATGTGAAGCCCTGAATGATGGGATTCAGGTGTATCAGCTGATGGCGTAACTGATTTAAATGAAGCAGTCACTTTGTTCTGTGTCTGACCTCATTTGTGGCAGTGTCTGCCTTTTTGAGGGGGACACAAAAAGGAAAATGAGGTCAGACAAAGCTTCAGAAATAAGCCCCGACCGAGCCACTGACGTGGCAAAAACGTGATGTGAACCGACCTTAAATCCTTTGCATGTTACTCTAAGCTTTTTACTGTTCTTAGGTCTTTTATCCCTTTGTACTAAATTAAAAGCCCTCATCTCAAACATGACTTCATATATTTTACATTATATAGGTCCTGAATAGGATGTATGTAAATGTCTCTGAATGAGTTGTCAAATAACTGTGCTTTAATAAGGATTATACCAGCAATCACTCAAGGTAGTGGCCGGTGAAGGTATACAGAACAGAGCACCAGAGTTCATTTAGGCCACGCTGATAAAACCTATCAGCATCTGGAAATAAATATGTATTTTTGTATGCACATTATATCGGTTACCAGGAAACTCACAGGTTGAATTGCTCTGCAAACAGCAAAGCAGATCGCAGTCGTGTTTGAAGGAGTATCAACCTGATACACAAAGTCAACACGCGAGAGATACCCTGTAGAAAGATGCAAGTGTGAGCTGTCTGCACTCCTATTGTCAGCACATCATTATTTTCTCATTATGCAATCCGCCATCTCTTCTCACATTTTAATAGGAGTTTTCTTGTATTATTGTGTGTTTTAGAGAAAGTAATTTTTTATGAGGTTTAGGTCCCATGCATATGATAGTGCACAAAGGTCTCAATATACTGTATATCATCTGACGGAGCCTGTGTGACCACTATTGGCTTTACGGTTCGGTATTAGTGAGTAGAGATGAGCGAATATTTCAATCTTCGGTTCAGATTATGATCGCCGTATTTGCAATATTCTACGAACATAGGCGAACTTCACTGGAGTCAATGGGAATACAGATGAGTGAGTATGTTCAGAAACAATTGTCAAACATAAATTTAGCACGAATATGGTACAAAGATGGCATGAATATGGCAAATTCGGATTCAGTGATCGTTTTCCTAACATATTCGCTCATCTTTATCAGTGAGCCATACAGACTGCATTAGACCTGTACATTGATTCGTGCTTTTAGTATAGAACACCTTACATGCCATAATTCTATGGTCGAATGCGTCCATATTCATAAAGTCCAATGTGGCATACCATGATTCTAGTGTAGAATTCCTCTGTACGTATGGAGTCCCATGTAATATGTCATGATTCTCAGGTGGAATACCTCCATATGCATGGAGTCAAATGTGGCATACCACCAACTCATGGAGTTTAATGTCACGTGCCATGATTTTCTAGTGCAATATCTCAATATACGCATGGAGTCCAATGTTATGTGTCATGTTTCTCTGGTGGAAAACCTCCAAACACATGGAGTCCAATGTAACATGCCAAGATTCTTTGGTGGAATACCTCCATACACATGGAGTTCAATATAACTATACCATGATTCTAGCGTGTCAAGAGGTAATATATCTCCTTATCGGTAGTTAGTAGTGAGTGCCGTATTGACCTAAGCAGACTTACAGGCAATGAATTGCTCCTTTGGGAATACTTCTGTCACAGGGTTACCGCAACATAGAGGAGCCAGAAGACCCCAACATCTTATGGCTCCTACTCCTGCCCTGAAAAGAAGCACTTCACCTTCTTTATTAATGGTGTAAATTTCTTTTGGCAGTAAGGGGTTTATTGGCCATGTTTTGAGCTTTGGGAGTCTGGGATCTCAGCTGAGCACTGTTAGCCACTCCTACCCCTATATAATCTGTGTCCCGACTGACAACCAATGTCAGAGCTAGCTTATGCTGCATGGCTGTGAGGATAGGAGTTAGTGGTTATGTGAGAAGGCATATGGTGTGTCTAACAGTGACTGTTGCTTGGGTTAGTAAGTGTGATAATTCCCTTTCCTCCTCCTACTTTGGATTTTCACCATCCTCCACTCCCTGTGCATTTCTGTGTTATATGTGAGTGAAAATTTGTATGCCTGGTATTTTCAGTTACCCGTTTGTGTTGCCTTGTTCGTCTGGTTGGTGTACTGCGGTGAATGGCTGATCCCCTCTGCCCTGGGTGGAGGAAGGGTTCAGACTGAGGGCAGACACAGGAGATAAAGCAAGGTACGTGGCCCCAGTATCTTCACCTTCAGAAGTAACCCGGGGAATACATCAAGCTATGGTACCCCCTAGCATTAGGGACAGGGAAGGAGCCCCCCAGGTCACCAGACAAACGAGTCATGACAACCTCCATGCACTTGCAGTCCAATGTAACATACCATGATTCTTTGGTGGAATACTTCCATACATATGGAGTTCAATATAACTATGCCATGATTCTATGGTGTCAAGAGCTAACATATCTCCTTATGGGTAGTTCTGCCGTGTTGACATAGGAGATTTACAGGCAATGCATTGCTCCTTTGGGAATACCTCCATGTACTTGCAATCCAATGTAACATTCCATGATTCTTGGGTGGAATAACTCCATACATATAAGAGGATGTTATCATGAGTTTTTAAGTCAGTTTTTTATTCTGGCTGTGCTCCTTTTATTTATGCCTAAATTATCAAAGTGGTTTTTGTGGTTGTCCTGATGAAGAAGTTGTATACTTCAAAACACATTTATGAATAAACCACTTACATTTCGATTGGCTTCCTTTATTCTTTTTTCTCTGGCAGCACAGAATTAACCATTTGTTTTCCCATTACTTATACATTTGTAGGGAATGTGATATTATGTCTTCAATATGTCTTGCATATTATCACTATGGATTAATGGTACTGCTACACAGTAACATGTATTACCATTTTCTGCTCTTATGTATAATATGTTTATGCCACTATTTGCACATGCTTGTTATATTATTGTTAGGGAAAGTGAAGGACCCCTGGTTGGTCACTAGATGGGGCACTGTTTAATGGGGGAATTCACATTGTGATTAAGATAACAAACAGTTAATTGTAGGAGGGGCATGGTGGGATAAGCTAGTGAGGTCTTCCTGGTCAGTTCAGTTGGGGCTGAGAAGCAGGAATTCTGGGCATTGAGGACACTGAAGGAGCGGAGGAAACAAACCGTCCTGGGGACAGGCTTAGCGGCAGTGAGGAAAGGCAAGGGAAAGCATTGCCGATTGTTATGATTGACTGTGCCCTGGAAAATGCTGTGTTAAGTAAAGAAGTTGAAGTTAAAGTGAAGCCGGACTGTGATTCTTTAATTGCGGAGCTGTCTGTAGGGAATACACTCTCGTGCCGGGAGTTCCCAGATGACACAGAGAAACAGCACCGAGGTACTCAGAGAAGAGAACATTATATTGTACTAAGAGGGGTCCAGCGGGTGATACAGGGGTTACTGTCGGCCATGACAGCAGCCCTGGACTCGGCTTCCTACAAATTATCAAAGTGTTGCATAATGTTTGATAAATTTGGCCACTCTTTAGTTAAAGCTAGGGTTGAGCGACTTTTACTTTTTTAGGGTCGAGTCGGGTTTCGCAAAACCCGACTATCTCTAAAGTCGAGTCGAGTGAAATCGGCCGATTATGGCGAAAAGTCGGGGATCGACCGAAACACGAAACCCAATGCAAGTCAATGGGAATTTTTTTTTTCTCCCTCTCCCTCTCCTTCTCCCTCTCTCTCTCTCTCCCTCTCCCTCTCTCTCCCTCTCTCTCTCTCTCTCCCCTCTGTCCCTGAACAGAAAAGCTGGTGTTACACATTGCAAATCGCTACTGCGCACAATCGACAAGATGACGATAGGCGTCCATGCCCCTAAGACCTATGTCATCACTCTGCCCACGCTCCTTCATTGGCTGAAAAAATGGCGCCAAGCGCGTCATACGAAACGCGACTTTGGCGCGAAAGTCGCATACCGCATGGCCAACCCCACACAGGGATCGGGTCGGGTTTCATGAAACCCGACTTTGCCAAAAGTCGGCGACTTTTGAAAATGAACGATCCGTTTCGCTCAACCCTAGTTAAAGCCATTCTGTCTACAGCTGTTTTTCTACTTTTTACATCGCCTTCCCTTTCTCTTTCTTTCTGGGGTTGAGAATTGTGACTTTTTTCTTGACTTTCTTTAAAAAAATTGTGAACCTGGCTTGAACCTATTTGCACAGCTTACCATGCCTATTTTCCCATCTGCTTTTTCAATGTTAAACTGCAAAAAAAACTATTTTGGTGCAAAAAGAAAGTGCAACACAACTTGCAAATTAAGAAAGTCTTGAAAAAATCCTTAAAAATCCATATGGAATCAAGTAAAATAAAAAAAAGCGAAGCAAAACACTCTCAACCTTATAAACTGGAATGGGAGCACTTAAAAAGCGGATCTGTATTCCAGCCATATGCATGAGCTTTCTTAGATTGTCTGGTATTCAGGACAATGAAAAGTTCTGTTGGAATAATGAAATGGCCTACCGTGTTTTCCACTGGTGGACCCAGACAGAAGAGGGCCTGTGCAAGAACAATATATGGGCCCTTTTCAGTCCAATAGCTGATCATAACGCATAATTCCATTTACATGCGCTGAGCTCAGGCCGTTCAATGAGCCCGATCTAAGATATTGAAGTTGTTCGATGCTGGTTTCTCGGCATCTTTACACCTGTTGAGGAAGAATGATGGAACAGAATGATCATTAATAGATCCTTCTGTCCCCATACAGTATCATGTTATCAGCAGCACATCTGCAGTTTCCACTGTGCGATGTGCTGCTGAGAACAAGGATTTCTGTTCCTGCATAAATAATTCAATCACTTAATGAATAGGCAGCATTCTTCTTGTTTAGTATGATGTGCTCCATAGTGCTTCCATACAGTACAATTCACACCATAGTCATCCATATAGGGCAATGTAGCCCCACACAGGAGTACAATGCAGCCCCCATAGAATGTAATGCAACCAGCCCACTTAGAATGTAATGCAGCCATTCCCCATAGAATGCAATGCAGCAAGTCCCCATAGAATGTAATGCAGCCTCCATACAATGTAATGCAGCAAGTCCCCATAGAACGCGCGATTCGGGGGCAGGGGGTGCTGGCACCGGACCTCCCTGACTCAAGGGCCCCATAGCGCCAGTGTGGTCTGCCGCTATTAGAAGCACACCACTGGGGCCTGGGGGCCCCTGGAATGGTGGAGGCCCTAGTCAGTTGCATAGTCTGCCTGCCCCTAACACCGGCCCTGCGCCTTTGGTGCTTTTGTGCATTGCTAGATTAAAACTTGACTTTTTCAAGCCAACTTAAACTACTTCTCTACCTATAATTTAATGTAATTTACATGGAGTGAAATCGTCTGTAGTCATTAGCCTCTGGATCAGAGCGCTGTAAACTTCCTACTACCTGCGTCATTCCCAGCGCAGCGCCTCTTCATATTCATAGGTTCCGTAACATTATTACGTTGTGGTGCGACACACATAAGATGTCACAGGGGTCTATTAATCAGAGATTGAACTCAGGATACCTCATGTAATAGGAAGTTCGCAGTTCTCTGTCACAGTGACCACAAGCTACTGACGTGGCTGCTGCACCAGCGTCCTGTGAACCTATTCTCTCTATGCTAAATGTAACAAATATTTGGTTCCCATTACAAAAAGGCCACACACGACTATCCAATTCATTATTAAACTAGATGGAGGCCCGATGCTATTGCATCGGGAGGGCGGTAATGTCACGACGGGGGCAGGCTTTGCAGCATTGAGAATCTCTCCCCCAATGTGCTCACCCACCTATCCGCTCTGTCTTTCCCAATGTGCTGACTTCTCTCTGTGCTCTCTTCTTTGACCTGTCTACCCCATGTGCTATCCCCCTCGTCTGCTGTCTCTCTCCTTCCTGTGCTGTGTTCTCCCCTCAATGACAATACTGACATTACAGCAGGAGATCAGAGGATACATTTTGTGAGGTAAATATTGTTTAAAAACAGTCAGTGAAATATTTTACCTGACAAAAGAAATCCTCTGTGATCCCGCTGCTGTAATGTCAGTATTGTCTTTTGCTTCCTCCCCTGCCAAGGAGATGTGTTATGCTCCGTACACAGTCAGACACACAATTTTTAAAATAAACTTTCGTTCGTGTGAAAACCCCTTTAATGTGACCGACTTCCTCTGCCTGTAGACATGTTGCACATCTGCTGCCGGGATCAGCCGAATGATTCACTGCATCTGCGCGGAATTTATGCAGGCGCAGTAAATCAGACCGCTGCCATCTTGGTGCAGACAGATAGCAGTGGTCATATTAAAACTGCGCATGCACTCCTCCTGTACAAAGATGGCGGCGGTCAGTGAATCATTCGGCTGATACCGGTGGCGGCGAGTTCGCGACGGTGTTCCGCTGGTGGTACCGCACAAGAGGCTGCGTACGGCGTATACAGTGTGTGTGTGGTGCGTATGGCGTACACAGTGTGTATTGTGTGTGGTGCGTACAGCATATACAGTGTGTGTGTGTGTGTGTGTGGTGCAACGGTGTTCCACTGACGGTACTACGCAAGAGGCTGGTACCACCAGCAGTTTCTATATTGAGACACCCATCACTTGGGTGTCCCAATATGGGCGTTGGTGAACTGCCGCGTGGAATTCTGGGATCCGGACACATCTGGACGGAACAGGAAGTGAAGACATTACAAGGTAAGTATATATTAAGCTGGCCATCTGAACATAACATTATTTAAATAAAGCTTAGTAATGTTACTATTATTAAAAAGAAGTAATCTTCAAATATACTTTTTTCTGTTCACTGGCAGATATCATGTAAGATTGTAGATTGTGAGCCTTCGCGGGCAGGGTCCTCTAGCCTACTGTACCAGTCGTGACTTGATATTCAAGATTATTGTACCTGTTTTTATTATGTATATCCCTCCTCACATGTAAAGCGCCATGGAATAAATGGCGCTATAATAATAATGTAAATGGAGAGAAAGAAAAGAATGCTATTGATAGAATTTTACCTACAGCATAAGTCCAAAAAGAAAGATATTGCTCATACACGTAGGATAGTGCATTTATCCTAAAGTGTGCACCTCTCCACTGAGTCACAGAAATAGAAACAACAGAGCTATGACTATTAATGACTATTTCCATTTATCAGTCACCGGTGGCTGAAGTTACAAGAGTTCAAAACCATATCAATTGTACATATAGGCAGCGGCTGCTACTTGTACATTACATACAAGAATACACTTTGCTCATGTGCTTCAATACTGCCATCTGGTGGCCATCTTCAATAGTGAAGAGCTCAAACTGGCTACAAATTAGGGTTAGCCATACCTTCATCTGAATTTTATAAGAAAGCATTCTGCATCTGCAAGATATCTATCTATCTATCTATCTATCTATCTATCTATCTATCTATCTATCTATCTATCTATCTATCTATCTATCTCTCTATCTATCTCTCTCTATCTATCTATAGATCTATATATTATCTATCTATAGATCTATCTATTATCTATTATTATTATCTTTATTATTTATTTACTATTTATTATTATTATTATTATCTGTCTATAGATCTATCTATCTATCATCTATCTATCTATCTATCTATCTATCTATCATCTATCTATCCCATATCTATCTATCTATCTATCTATCTATCTATCTATCTATCTATCATCTATCTATCTATCTAATATCTATTTATCTATCTAGAAAAATAGAGCAGAGAGCAGCACCAGCTTAAAAAAGGCTCACACATAGAGCCGAAACATCACGCACAAATGTGCTATTAAAATAGCCGTTTTTGCACTAAAATAATAGTGTGCTGCTTCTTTGATTTTTTTCTATCTATCTATCTACTTTAATACTCAATGTCATAATGAATGAGGGAAAAAAACTTTTTTTCCCCCCAAAAACAGCTCCACTATTCCAGTGTTTTTTGTCTAATATTAAGTGCAGCCCTGTTGTGTTAATATTTTTTTCTATCCATAGAAAAGAGTGGAGCTGTTTCCAAGGTTATGCACAATTTGTTTTCTAACTTCATATAAACAGGAAAACTATCACCTCCAGAAACGTTATTTCTCTTTACATACTGTATAGGGGTATTCTGCAGGTAAATACCATTTAAATCCTATCCAGTTACCTTGATGGATCAGCAGCTGCAGGGAGAAAATGAACTTATATTCTCCTTGCAGCCCTCTCTTCCAATCACAAGGACAGTGCAAGATTGGTTACAGTCAGCGCTCAGTAGAAAGTACCTCGGCACATTGATACTGTTCTGCAGCGTGTGTGTGTGGTGTAGGTGTGCAGAGCAGGCTGTCAGTCGATGTGCAGGGGACTGATTATATCCGCGCTCACTGTGTAGAGAGCAGTGACTGTACCCAACACTGATGGCCGAAAACAAGCAGCTGCAGGGAGAATATCACTTCATCTTCTCCCTGTATCTGCTGCTCAAGAAAGCCAGCCAGACAATGCCATTCATCTGAAGATTACCACTATATCTGCAGGTGACAGGTTCCCTTTAATAATGTAACAGTGGCAAATTAGTTATGCTAGTGTACTCTATATGCCAATTGATTCTTGAATATATGATAGTGGGATTGACACTTTCCAGATAATTTTTGTCCATAGCAGTGAAAGGCTTTAAACTTTGTCATTTTTACCACCTTATCCTTTATCCCCTCTGTACTCTTAGTAGAGAGTTGGACATCATCCGGAAGGCCATAAAATGAAGCCACAACCCCGCCATCTGGGCTTAGATGCATTCTCACAAATTGAAGTGTAATGAAGTCTGCTTTAACAATGATTTTAGCAAAAGACCTTACTAATTTATGTAGAACTTGTCAAAACAGCTATCCTTATTTTCCAAGCAACATTATGGATGGGACATATGCAAGCAGTGTCACCTCTTCACCCCCGGAAATATGAGCACGTTAAGTGCTGTTACTTGACCCTAAGTATTCTTGGAGAACACCTTTAAATAAAGCCTTTAACATCTTTTTTGTTTTAATCTACTCTTTTCTTTTTTTTGCGTCTTCTATTGTTTAAGAATGAGGACATGTCATTTGCTATTAATGGGTCTGAGAATATTTTATGCCAAAAATATGGCCTAGGTTTCCTTTCTTGTATTCTTCTGGCCAAGGGAAGAAGCTATCTGCAGTAGTAGACATCACCGTACAAAAGAAAAGGACTAATAGCGCCATGCTGTTTTCAAAAGTTTGACATATGGTCTAAAGTGCTGCGTTTACTTTAATAGCCGCAATCTGGACTGAGCATTGTGAATTCATTATAACAGAAGGTTTTTTTTTCAGAAGTTATGATAAAGTCACTTGACTTCATTTATTAGTTCTTTTATTTTATCGCTGTGATTGGTAGAAAGACTGAAAATCAGATAATGCTCTGATTGAAAACTGGGAATATGTAACAGAGATTTGAGTTGTAAAACGTCAACTGAAATCTAAACTTTATAACCCCGTCATAAAAGCTGAACAGACGCACTCATACACTAATTACCCTAATATATGCTGAGCACCACACGGTCATTTCCTCACAACTGTGCCGCGACACGTGCGTGCCTAGAATAAAACCACAACAAGACACTTACTAGAGTAAACCCATGACCGGGGTATTACCTGTGTTACACTAAAGCCAAGTTCACTCTTTTTATTGCATTCTTTGCAGTAAGTTTTTTTTTACATTTTACCTAAACTTATTGGAATTCTACATTGGTTTCCACATCTGTCACTTACTGACTTCATAGCGTTACATAGTATGGTTGAAAACAGACAAAATCTTTGTCCATCAAGTTTAAGGGTAGTTGACGATGTGTTAATAATTACATAAAATAATGATGATTAAACAGAACTTGTCACCAGGTTTTCTCCATAGAAAGAGCGGCCAGCACCTGTACGCCCTCATACACAGCACTCTGGTATGCTGCATATAAATCCTGAATCCACTATGCAGAACACAAACGATAGCTTTTATTATACGCAGAGCTGGTCCAGTCCGGTCTCTGGTCTTGATCCGGCTCCTCTCTTCTTGAAATCGCTATCTTCCTTGCCTGATTCGTGTGAACGACGCATCTTACGTCATCCACACAGTGACCTATTGCACTCCTGCGCAGGTGTACTTCTATCTGCCCTGCCAACGGCACAGTAAAGTACTGTAGTGCGCATGCGCCAGCACCCTTTGGCTTTTCCCAGCGCATGCGCACCATGGCACTTTGTTCTGCCCTCGACAAGACATAAAGAAGTATGCCTGTGCAGACACACAATGGAGGGCAATGGTGGATGACGTATGGCACGTCATGCACACGAAGCAAGAAGGAGGACAGTGATTGCAAGAAGAGAGGAGGAGCCGGATCAAGACCAGAGACACCCATCAGACCGGACCTCACTGTCTGTAATGTGTGCACAAAGACCCCTCACATAAATAATCAGAGAGATCACTGTCTGTAAGTATAATAGAAGCTCTGTTTTGTGCCTTGCAGATTGGATTAGAGACATATATGCAGCATAATAGAATGCTGTAACAGAGGGCTTACAGGTGCTGGCTGTACTTTACATGGGGAAAACATGGTGACAGATTTCCATCAAGATTATTATGGATCCTGTAAAAAGCTGATTATAATGACAACAAATGAAGACTGATACAAATCAAAACACTCTGGGATCATTTTGAGTCCAATAGATATGGACGAGATAGTTCTGTCAGTCAGTTTACAGCAGCCATTATGGGTTTCTATTATGTTGTTTTTGTATATTTACCTGAGATAATACCTTTACAGACTGAAATATTTTGCCTACAAAAATAGCAGATACCACAATGCAAGTGTAGAGAATGGAAAACTCACCCTTAGGGTCTGTGCAGACGACAGCTTTTTCAGGTGGATTCTGCCTGGAACCTACCTCAAGAATGCTAAAAAGGTTCCAAAATGAAGAAACAGATGCACTGCAATGTCAAAATGACTGGCTGCACATATATATTGCGTCTTTCATCCCTTATTTTAACCACTTCAGGTGTCAAAAACCATAAAGCAGCTATTTTGCTATTTGGCCGCTGTTCAGATTGATGGGCCAAATATCGCTCTATGCTGCTGTATTGCAGCATAGTGTAAGAGAATGAGGCTGTAAAGCAACCTGCAGGGTACCACTACTGCAACACGCAAGTCACAAAAAATTCTACTGGTTCTGACTTTCTGTGACTTGTATATCATGCTCACTGTACACTATGGGTTGCAATTTCAGCTCATTCACCATCATTTTGCTGCAATGTAGCAGCAGCATATAGCAATCATTAGTTGTGCGACCTGTAATGCAGCTAAAGTCACTGTCTAGCTCCAGCCTTTTAAATGCATTGACAATTTGGGTCCAACAGAGAGGAGGCTGTGCTCTTATTAGACGTTTTTGGTTCTGGGACTTATGGGTTATCTGCACTATGATGTCTGTATGACATAGCAGGGCATACTATTATCACTATTTTTTCCAAGCTCATTAAATGTTGACTTGCAGAGCAATAAAATGCATGGTAGTAGGTGTTTTTTTTACTTTGAGCCAAGAAACTAACAGGCAGGTAGCTGCTAACTACCTGTCTGTTCTACCTGTCACCATCTCAGAACGGTAACCGACCGCGCCAGCTGGCTATTCGGCTGCTTCAGATTAACTTAGCAGCTCTTCCTCTTCTGGGCTGCTCTGTCAATGGGGCATGACTGCCAACGCCATGTTGATAGACAGCCAGCTTCCCACAGTTAGGCCGCAGGGAGGCGGCTGTCAATCAGCATGACATTAGCGGTGACGCCCTGTCATCAGAACAGAGCTGAAGAGAAACAGCTGCGAGTCGCCAAAGGTCTGTGAAAACAGAGATCGGCATAGAACAGAACAGGCTGTTAATTAATGACTACTTTCCTATTGGTTCTTATGGCCATAGTATAAAAATAATATAGTCCTGGATAACCCTTTTATGTAATCTCTGTTGAGCACTGGCAGTCTCTTAACTAGAAGTTCCGCCATGGTAGTCAGTACAACCATTTCATCTAGCCATGGTTATTCATCATGTTGTGTAAATTTAAGATGCATTTATATAGGCATATAGATCTACACAAATTATAAAGGTCCTTGTAAAATGACCATAAATGACTTTCATAGCACCTTTAATTGACATAACATGTTTAATAACTTTGCATATACATCACATTTCTTATCTCGTACCGATTTTGAATAAAAAGGATCAAATGAGCGTTAATAAGATTGATCCCAGTACATTATTCATATTGTGAGGAGCAGATCCAAAGAGAGATGTATGGTTGGCATGAATGATTTTTAAGTGGCATAAAAGATTTGACGCATTATTGTCCATGTAATCCTAAAATGTTGATCAAAGGTGAGCATGATTTTTACGTTGCCTGTCATGCAGGTGAGGAGCAATATATACCGTATGCTTGGAAAGCACTGGGCCATAAAGCAAGCATGTGCTGTTTGCATTCATACTGTGGGGCACACTTCCTTTACAATTGTTTAGATGATTGAAAGGGATTGACTAGTAGAAAGTTGTCTCAGGTTTTTGAAGTGTCTTCCTTTGTTGCCTAGCCAGAGACTGAATCCCCTTGATAAGGACCATGAATACAGTTAACTAAAGGGAGGGTCTTTTATTCAATGTGCACTTCAAAGCGCCAACCTTCCTCTGCTGTTACTTATCACTTATTGTCTAATGACAGAGGCCGGGCACTAAATCAACTCTTCTTGTTATTTTTTGGTTTTATTAAACTCTTACATTTTCTGAGTACAACATAGGCCGGAGTGTGCTGTCTGCTGCCAGGCCTAAGGGGAAGTCCTGTCAAGATGCTGTGTGATAAATGGCTGCTGACAGATAGACATCCAGTGATGGTGTGGGGCCTACAGGTGAGAGTGATGTTTGTGGAACACTTACAATCACTCCTGCTTGCCAGGTACATTACCAGCATCCCTTATCAGATCGGAGTAATTACTAATCACTTAGAAGAACAATGTGATCAATCTCATTTGAGGTCTTCTGTAGCATCTGATCTACAGGTAGATCCAGTCAGGAGACTGCCTGACCCCAGGCCCTTCCTTACCTCCAGCTGAATCTTGCTACTGAGATAGACAGGTGGCGTCTGCACAGTCGGTTCATAACAAGATCAAAATTAGTAATTGCTACTTACATCCTGGATGAGCTAGTCCACATAGAGCTAAAGTCTACACTTTCATATTCAGGACAAATACATTTCAAAATATTTTTAAGTTAATTTAGAATTATTTTCCTGATGATAAAATGGTTAAATAATTTGCAGTATACCAGGGTTGCACAATCTTTTGTGGGGTCTCATTGACAGATTGCACCGCTCACAAGTGCCACACTAAAATGTACTTGTGTCAATTATTTATTAGTATAAGATATGTTTATAATCATGTCCCAAAATATATAAACTGGTAAATGCCCACAAGCACTCCATGATGGCAGCAATTGCCACACAAATACAGCAAAGTCAGAATTTCATTTACTAGAAAAGAAATGAGGCAGAGCTAAAACAAATGACTAAATAAATACATAATATAATTTTAAAAAATTATCAAAATGTATATTTTACAGGTTTCTGCTAATAACCAAGAAAAATTATCTTTCACAATTGGTGCAGAATCCAACCAGAGGAGCAGCACTTTTAGACCTAATACTATCTAATAGACCTGACAGAATAACAAATCTGCAGGTGGTCGGGCATCTAGGAAATAGCGACCACAATATTGTACAGTTTCACCTGTCTTTCACTAGGGGGACTTGTCAGGGAGTCACAAAAACACTGAACTTTAGGAAGGCAAAGTTTGACCAGCTTAGAGATGCCCTTAATCTGGTAGACTGGGACGATATCCTCAGAAATAAGAATACAGATAATAAATGGGAAATGTTTAAGAACATCCTAAATAGGCACTGTAAGCGGTTTATACCTTGTGGGAATAAAAGGACTAGAAATAGGAAAAACCCAATGTGGCTAAACAAAGAAATAAGACAGGCAATTAACAGTAAAAAGAAAGCATTTGCACTACTAAAGCAGGATGGCACCATTGAAGCTCTAAAAAACTATAGGGAGAAAAATACTTTATCTAAAAAACTAATTAAAGCTGCCAAAAAGGAAACAGAGAAGCACATTGCTAAGGAGAGTAAAACTAATCCCAAACTGTTCTTCAACTATATCAATAGTAAAAGAATAAAAACTGAAAATGTAGGCCCCTTAAAAAATAGTGAGGAAAGAATGGTTGTAGATGACGATGAAAAAGCTAACATATTAAACACCTTCTTCTCCACGGTATTCACGGTGGAAAATGAAATGCTAGGTGAAATCCCAAGAAACAATGAAAACCCTATATTAAGGGTCACCAATCTAACCCAAGAAGAGGTGCGAAACCGGCTAAATAAGATTAAAATAGATAAATCTCCGGGTCCGGATGGCATACACCCACGAGTACTAAGAGAACTAAGTAATGTAATAGATAAACCATTATTTCTTATTTTTAGGGACTCTATAGCGACAGGGTCTGTTCCGCAGGATTGGCGCATAGCAAATGTGGTGCCAATATTCAAAAAGGGCTCTAAAAGTGAACCTGGAAATTATAGGCCAGTAAGTCTAATCTCTATTGTTGGTAAAATATTTGAAGGGTTTCTGAGGGATGTTATTCTGGATTATCTCAATGAGAATAACTGTTTAACTCCATATCAGCATGGGTTTATGAGAAATCGCTCCTGTCAAACCAATCTAATCAGTTTTTATGAAGAGGTAAGCTATAGGCTGGACCACGGTGAGTCATTGGACGTGGTATATCTCGATTTTTCCAAAGCGTTTGATACCGTGCCGCACAAGAGGTTGGTACACAAAATGAGAATGCTTGGTCTGGGGGAAAATGTGTGTAAATGGGTTAGTAACTGGCTTAGTGATAGAAAGCAGAGGGTGGTTATAAATGGTATAGTCTCTAACTGGGTCGCTGTGACCAGTGGGGTACCGCAGGGGTCAGTATTGGGACCTGTTCTCTTCAACATATTCATTAATGATCTGGTAGAAGGTTTACACAGTAAAATATCGATATTTGCAGATGATACAAAACTATGTAAAGCAGTTAATACAAGAGAAGATAGTATTCTGCTACAGATGGATCTGGATAAGTTGGAAACTTGGGCTGAAAGGTGGCAGATGAGGTTTAACAATGATAAATGTAAGGTTATACACATGGGAAGAAGGAATCAATGTCACCATTACACACTGAATGGGAAACCACTGGGTAAATCTGACAGGGAGAAGGACTTGGGGATCCTAGTTAATGATAAACTTACCTGGAGCAGCCAGTGCCAGGCAGCAGCTGCCAAGGCAAACAGGATCATGGGGTGCATTAAAAGAGGTCTGGATACACATGATGAGAGCATTATACTGCCTCTGTACAAATCCTTAGTTAGACCGCACATGGAGTACTGTGTCCAGTTTTGGGCACCGGTGCTCAGGAAGGATATAATGGAACTAGAGAGAGTACAAAGGAGGGCAACAAAATTAATAAAGGGGATGGGAGAACTACAATACCCAGATAGATTAGCGAAATTAGGATTATTTAGTCTAGAAAAAAGACGACTGAGGGGCGATCTAATAACCATGTATAAGTATATAAGGGGACAATACAAATATCTCGCTGAGGATCTGTTTATACCAAGGAAGGTGACGGGCACAAGGGGGCATTCTTTGCGTCTGGAGGAGAGAAGGTTTTTCCACCAACATAGAAGAGGATTCTTTACTGTTAGGGCAGTGAGAATCTGGAATTGCTTGCCTGAGGAGGTGGTGATGGCGAACTCAGTCGAGGGGTTCAAGAGAGGCCTGGATGTCTTCCTGGAGCAGAACAATATTGTATCATACAATCAGGTTCTGTAGAAGGACGTAGATCTGGGGATTTATTATGATGGAATATAGGCTGAACTGGATGGACAAATGTCTTTTTTCGGCCTTACTAACTATGTTACTATGTTACTATGTTACTATATATGCTAATGTTACCATGTAAAAAACCTGAGTTGGAAGTGTATCAAAATATTAGAATTAATATGACTTAAAATGGGTTGAGATAATCTTAAAGGGCTGAGGGAAGTGTAAGAAAAATAAAATAAAACTATACTCACCTCCTGGACAATGACTCTTCCTCACTCCTTATCGCGTCCCCCGCCAGTCCACTGGCATCAACTTCCAGTGGTCCTGTGTCACATGACCACTGAAAGATGTTACTGTAAGTCTTGAGGTCACTGTCAGAGGACCGGTCTGGTCCTGGAAACTGAGTATAGTTTTTTTTACTCCTTACACCTTCCTAGTCCAATTAAGAATAACAATTAATGTTTTGGACGGACTATCCTTATAAGGCCACGTTCACGAGATGAGTATTTGGTCAGTATTTTACCTCAGTATGTGTAAGTCAAAACCAGTAGAGGAAAAATCAGAGAAAAAGTGTTTGTTAGGTAATCCCTTCATGTGTTGCAGCTGTCTAACAGCCACGAGACATGCAGGTGCGGGGACTAAAGGTACCTTCACACTGAGCGACGCTGCAGCGATACCGACAACGATGTCGATCGCTGCAGCGTCACTGTTTGGTCGCTGGAGAGCTGTCACACAGACAGCTCTCCAGCGACCAACGATGCTGGTAACCAGGGTAAACATCGGGTTACTAAGCGCAGGGCCGCGCTTAGTAACCCGATGTTTACCCTGGTTACCAGCGTAAAAGTTAAAAAAAAACAAACACTACATACTTACCTTCCGCTGTCTGTCCCCCGGCGTTCTGCTTCTCTGCGCTGTGTAAGCTGTGACATCACCGCTGTGCTTTCCGGCTGGCCGGCGCTCACAGCCAGTGCAGGAAAGCACAGCGCCGAGGACAGACAGCGGACTCTCAGCTCCTGCCCTGCTGCGAGTGTGATTCGAGTGTCAGTGCTCTGAGCTTTGATACTTTCGCATGACATGATCGGAGCACAGGTGCAGAGGTGACGGAGAAAGTAATTTCTCCATCTTCTCTGCTGCCATTGTCGGTGGGAATCGCATTACACTCGGGTGATATCCTAGTTTAGTGCGATGTTTCACACACACACACACACACACACACACACACCTATAGACTTGTATGCATGCTAGTGAGCCGAGTCTCGCTGCCAGTAGCAGCATTCTGCAATTGTTCTCTTATGCCAAATTGTCATGAGAAAATAATCGCAGATCTGAGCAGCACCATAGAATAACACTGGGCCAAGTACTATGTGATGTTTTATCAGTACATAACATTTAAATGGAGAGTTAGTGTACTAATATCGATGTATTACCTGTTATCTGCCACTGAAGGACTAGCACCCAGCACATAAATAAACCATTCCTGCTTTTAGGGCTTGTTCACATGTTGAGTTTTTGGCCCCCGAAAACATTCAGCCTTTTCAGTACCTGCAAAATGAATAAGATATCCTGGGGGTCAATATCTATGGCCCCTTATCAGCCTGTTTTTTTCATATATTTATTTATAGCGCAGGCTGTGGGTGATGAATACTCCCATCAGCCGCCGCCTGCACACTGTTATTAGCAGCAGCAGGGGTAGGCTGATGGAAGTAATAGTCTCATCAGCTGCTGCCTGCTCTCATTGTAAATCACTTGAATACAACTCTCATCATTTTACCCTGTTCGCCGGCAGAGCAGGGGAGAATGATGAGTTCCATCTTCAGTACCCAGCGCCGGGGAACAGCGCTAACTGTACCGTTGCTTCTCAGGTGCCAATTCGTGTGTTACTGATGCGGCACACAGTTGCCATATGTGTGCCAAAAGTATTACACAGAGGGACACATGGACAAAGATATCTCCGGTACAGGTTTTCCAGTCCCAGAAATATCAGGACATGTGAAAATGCCCACTCAGTAGTTTAGCCCCTTTAAACCAATCGCCTAACTACACAGTTGCAAAATTCTAGTTTAAATTTATTACTTGTCGCTGCTTGCAACCAGAATTTCCACTAAAGCCTGGTGTAAACTAAATGATAAATGCGGAGCAGTGGACCAATCACTCACTAACAGCTAAACCCGTCCAGGAGCAATTGTTCACTTTGTTATATCTGAATGATAGATATCACTGTTGAGATAATATTTTTTATTGTCCTTTTTTCATTTGCTTATTAACATGAGGCAATCGTTAGCCCTGTGAATGCTAGTAATTGTTTGGATCTCAGCTATTGTAATTTCATGTAAATGGGCCTTTTTCCACTTCAGGCGACGATCATGCAGACATTAGCCGCCTCGAAAAACAAAACGTGTCTTGATGGAG
Organism: Ranitomeya imitator; assembly: GCF_032444005.1. Classification (NCBI taxonomy): domain Eukaryota; kingdom Metazoa; phylum Chordata; class Amphibia; order Anura; family Dendrobatidae; genus Ranitomeya; species Ranitomeya imitator. The sequence goes on along the minus strand of NC_091285.1, from coordinate 197,646,294 downwards.
TTTCAATAATAGTAATATATTCCTGGTCCTGCTTCACATGGTTGTTAGAACACAAAAAGGAATGTATATACTTGGCGCAGAGGATATTGTATAGGAAACAACAGGGATCCAGCGAGTGCTTTACTGTAATTAGCATGAAATTGATTAATTGTACTGTCTCCTGCACATGTTCCAGAACCCAGGAGTCAGTAGCAGGGAATTCCCTCAACCATGTGTTCTCAATCAGGGCCTAGTATCTTGCATAACCTGACTTCTATAGCGGGTTTTCTTTCTCAATCAGGGCCTACTGATCTGACTAATGGGGTACACCTACTCTCTAGAAGACCACTATATTATCTGTTTGGAGCATTAATCATATAAGCCTCCTCAATTAGGTTGTGCCCAAGTGTTGCTGTATATTGTAAGCTATTCGACACTGACCATCATTTTCAATACCTGATGCCATCACATTTTGGAACAAGTCGACATAATAACCAAAGTGTTAATTCTACTTTTGCTGTAACCTGTTGGAATATATTTTGTAGAACAGCTGTTCCAATAAAAAAATGATAATATGATAGTAATATTGGAATTGCTCCGCCTAGAGATCAAAGCTGATTATTTGGAGAATTACAAATTCCACTTATACTACATATATATAATGTCTCAGTGTGAATACTAGATATATGGCTTTCACAATATGGCATCAATCCTTTGATCATTTAAATAATTATTGTTATTATTTTATTTATTTTTCTCACTCATGTAGTGCCATTAATTTCCACAACGCTTCACAGACACAATTCTTATACTTGAATATTTTTTCCAGGGTTTATCAGCTCTGCTCTGTCAAGTGTGTGTATACTTTAATACCATACACTTTACATTAATAGTTTTTAAAGCTATTTTACTTAGACATTATAAACACTTATGACATTTTCACAATATATTATTATTGTGCGACAGATGTGGGGTTTCTCCTTTGGAGCCCACCTATTTCCAGAACAGGGTAGTGTTTGACTGTGTCTGTAACTCCCATTAAGGCCACGTTCACACATTCAGTATTTGGTCAGTATTGTACATCAGTGGTTGTAAGCCAAAACCAAAACTTATTGGAGGTGGACATCTTGCTGTCCGCCTCTAATAAATATGTACAGCCAAAAATGATGCACGACAGAGGATACGGTGACTCTGGCTACGCCATTATAGTCAATGGCAAACACCCAAGTCTCATTGTGCACATGGATACTAACATGTCCTGACAGTGTCACTGAACACAGGAGAAAACGCAGTACGGAAGGGCCCAAAATATACAAGATTGAAATGAATCATATCATAAATAACACATTGGTCGCCTGGCATAACAACCATTACATTGTCTGATCGTATATGATTCAGTCCAATCATCTAATATGTGGTCAGATTCAGCTTCATTTATGAATTCCAAATTTTTGCAACTAAACTCATCCCCCAATTACAATCCTTTGTTCTTGCTTACATGATTATACAATATGCTCAGCATGCAGGTTGTATAAGTATCTAGCATTTTCTTCCTTCTCTGCCGATCTTGAACAAATATGTTTTTTTTATTTTTTGCTATGACTGTAGTTTGATCAGTATAGAAAATAAATGTTTTCCTCATGGCACCATATTTTCCTAAAATCACTCTAGAGGGGTTTTTTTTCAGCTTCTTGTATTTTTCGGCTATCGGTGTTTCAAAGAACTATTCTTTTCTCATTCCTCGGCTTTTCCTGAGTATACCTTATTCACACTGTAATTTTCTATGTACAAGTCTGCTTAGAATGACCTTTACCATGATTTTACTGGTGTACAACACAACAAAAATTGTATGTTAGTTTTCCGATATTACTTAATCGCGAACAAGACATCATTGTGATGGTGGCGCTGCCACAGTCACATGACGCTACATCGATATAATGTCATCGTATCAAGTTGCAAACAGGAGGAACTAGGGATGTGCTATGGATTTTGCACCTTGGCAAATTGCTTAGTGTTCAAAATCAGCACTTGTTTCCTATTGTGTCCCTCTATGTCATCTCTTTTGACTTTGTACACCTGGCAGTATTATTGTCCAAAATTGTATCGAGCCAAAATATTGACAAGCTTCATCAGATGCCATATTACTTAAGTTTTCTCTGGTACAAAGACTGTTTCTAGAAAAATACTCAGTACTGTGATAATACAGCTGAGTAATGAGCACCATATGGGGGACATGGAATATATATGGTCACCATACAGCATTCTGCACATAGCTTTTCCCATGTGTATGAAGAAATAAAACGTAAACCTTAGAAAATGTATTAATTGGTGCCTAAATACAAACTGTAAGAGCAAATTTGTCTGAATATGTCGATTTCGACTATATCGGTTAAAGGCCCCGTCACACATAGCGACGCTTGAGCGATTCCGACAACGATACGACCTGTCAGGGATCGCTCAAGCGTCGCTATGTGGTCGCTGGTGAGATGTCAAACAGTGAGATCTCACCAACGACGCAGCAGCGATGCGGCGACCTGTAGCGACCTGTACAACGATGCTATTTCATGACGATTCAATGGGACGTCCTGTCAGCGAGGTCGTTGGTAAGGTGTCAAACACAGCGATGTGTGCTACCCAGCGGGACCTCAACGATCAAAAAATGGCCTAGGCCATTCCGACACGACCAGCGATCTCACAGCAGGGGCCTGGTCGCTGCTACGTGTCACACATAGCGAGATCGCTACTGAGATCGCTGTTGCGTCACAAAACTTGTGACTCAGCAGCGATCTCGCTAGCGATCTCGCTATGTGTGACGGGGGCTTTAGGGTTAAGGGTAGGTGACATGTTTGTTTGTTTTTCATTAACATATGTGATAAGTTGCTGCCAGAGCAGTTTATTTCTTTCTCCACAAAGAAATCGTAAGCACATTTGGCTTAGGCAAGCATATGGGATAATAATGTTACTTGTTGTCCAATTAAGCCAACATAAGAAGTATGGTGGTTCCATATAAATGTGTTAATTGTTGTTTAGTAGTGTTATAGATAGTATAAAATACCTTTACAAATTTAATAGACCACATTGCAGCATTCATCTAACTTTGCACAATTGAGCCCCTTTAATACTTTCATACACAAAACCCATTTTCTTCACTTAAAAAGCCGTTAAAAGCGATGCACATCACTGTTTATCCGGTAATACGCCGCTTGCCATTGCAAAAACCACGTCATGTGGTGTTCAAAGATGCTATGTGCTCTGCGGGTCATTGTCTGCATTCAGATCTGTACCAGGGCACCGTGTGAGCTGACACAGCCTCAGAAAAGGTTAACTAGCACAACAGACATCATTTGTGATGAGTGGGAATGCTCCATGTGCCGCGCTGTCATCCATTATCAACTATTATGTTGCAGGCTGGCAGGGCAGCTACCAAGCCTTGCTTGCAATTTGCCCCTTGAAGGGTTTTGTATCTACCATCCAACTGCTGCTTAGCAAACAGTCTTCAAAGAAATGAAAGGTAGCGCATGGACAAAGTATGAGTGCCCTATAATAAACTAATACTAAAGCGTAAAACCATTAATATAAGTCTTATCTGTTCATAATGGAAGCAGACGTGCTTAGGCTTAGACCACATTCACACGTTCAGTATATGGTCAGTATTTTTAATCAGTATGTGTAATCTAAAACCAGGAGTGGACCAATCAGAGGAAAAGTATAATAGAAACACGTCACCACTTCTGTATTTTTCTCCCTCTCCTAGTCTTAGCTTACAAATACTGAGGTAAAATACTGATTGTGTGCACTTGGCCTTGCAATAGGTTATCAGCATCAGATCTTTAGGATTCCAAGTCTGGACATCCCCACAGATCAGTTGTTTTCAGCTTCGGGTGTCACCCAGATGTAAACAATGAATGGAGCGGAAGCAGAATTGCTCGCTTTCCTGTTAAGTTGCAATGGCCGACTTCTCCCTGCATCCCTGGAGCGGCGTTGGGAGAGGCTCCTGTAATGACTCCTGGAACAGTGTTGGTGTCTGCCATCATCAGCTCGTAGCTACATCATGTCTGGAGGGGTCTAATGCACTATTTGACTGGGCACAAACTGACAAAGCTGCAGCAGCTGCCTGTACAGGAGCACCTGCAGCATCAAAGAATTGGACATCATTGATCCCAGACTGGACAGACTGCTGTCTTTCATTAGGTGATCCCAAAATAACTGTGGCCACAGTGGAAGCAGGACAGCAGGGAGCAGAAGAGGCTACACACTGCACTGAAGAAGATGAGCTGCTAGCATGTGCGCCCATAATGGTGGCAGCAGGGACGCTAGGACAGTGAAGGAAAGCAGTGGGGCTAACTCAAGGGTGGGGATAACTCAGAGGTGGGGATAACTCAGGGGTGAGGCTAACTCGGGTGGGGCTAACTCAGGGGTGGGGCTAACTCCAGGATCACTGCAGGAGGCAAGAGACATGAATGAAGTCTCATAACTGCATGAGAACACTGCTGTGCAGCAGGAGGAGGAGGGCTGGGTCTCAGTCTAGCTGGAGAACGTGTACGCAGAGCAGTTCTCCGTCATCCGACAACAGCAACCTCCGCAGATAGAACTCGTGCAGTAGTAAAGGTACCGTTACACTAAACGACTTACCAACGATCACGACCAGCGATACGACCTGGCCGTGATCGTTGGTAAGTCGTTGTGTGGTCGCTGGGGAGCTGTCACACAGACAGCTCTCTCCAGCGTCCAACGATCGGGGGAAAGACTTTGGCATCGTTGAAACTGTCTTCAACGATGCCGAAGTCCCCGGGTAACCAGGGTAAACATCGGGTTACTAAGTGCAGGGCCGCGCTTAGTAACCCGATATTTACCCTGGTTACCATTGTAAAAGTTAAAAAAAAAAAAGTACATACTCACATTCCGATGTCTGTCACGTCCCCCGGCGTCAGCTTCCCGCACTAACTGTGTCAGCGTCGGCCGTAAAGCAGAGCACAGCGGTGAAGTATGTGCTTTTTTTTTTTTAACTTTTACAATGGTAACCAGGGTAAATTTCGGGTTACTAAGCGCGGCCCTGCGCTTAGTAACCCGATATTTACCCTGGTTACAAGTGAACACATCGCTGGATCGGCGTCACACACGCCGATCCAGCGATGACAGCGGGTGATCAGCGACCAAAAAAAGGTCCTGATCATTCCCCAATGACCAACGATCTCCCAGCAGGGGCCTGATCATTGGTCGCTGTCACACATAACGAGATCGTTAGCGGGATCGTTGCTACGTCACTAAAAGCGTGACGTTGCAACGATATCGTTAACGAAATTGTTATGTGTAAAGGTACCTTTAGAGCTGAAGGGGAGCCATGGTTAAGCAAAACCTGGCTCTGCCAACCATCATCCTCATTTGTAAGCTTCTCCCTTAGAAGGGAAATTAAAGGGAACCTGTCACCCCGTTTTTTGAGATTGAGCTATAAATACTGTTAAATAGGGCCTGCGCTGTGTGTTCCTATAGTGTATGTAGTGTACCCCGATTCCCCACCTATGCTGAGAAATAACTTACCAAAGTCGCCGTTTTCGCCTGTCAATCAGGCTGGTCAGGTCGGGAGGGCGTGGTGACATCGCTGGTTCTTCCTCAGTTTTACGTTGGTGGCGTAGTGGCGTAGTGGTGAACAAGCAGCGCGCGATCTGCGCTGTAATCCCTTGCATCAGTGGGGGCGGCCATCTTCCTGGGGCCGCGCGTGCGCAGATCGAGTGCTCTGCTGCACGGGGCTTCAGGAAAATGGCCGCGGGATGCCGCGTGTGCGCATTAGAGATCGCGGCGGCCATTTTCCCAAAGCCGAGATGCAAACTCGGCTTTGGGAAAATGGCCGCCGCGATCTCTAATGCGCACGCGCGGCATCCCGCGGCCATTTTCCTGAAGCCCCGTGCAGCAGAGCACTCGATCTGCGCACGCGCAGCCCCAGGAAGATGGCCGCCCCCACCGATGCAAGGGATTACAGCGCAGATCGCGCGCTGCTTGTTCACCACTACGCCACTACGCCACCAACGTAAAGCTGAGGAAGAACCAGCGATGTCACCACGCCCTCCCGACCTGACCAGCCTGATTGACAGGCGAAAACGGCGACTTTGGTAAGTTATTTCTCAGCATAGGTGGGGAATCGGGGTACACTACATACACTATAGGAACACACAGCGCAGGCCCTATTTAACAGTATTTATAGCTCAATCTCAAAAAAGGGGTGACAGGTTCCCTTTAAGGCCTCATTGGCTCCAGTCATTGAGTCTGAGTAGGAGAACCGGGGCTACACCTCACAGTGAGTGACACACATCCACGCATCTCCAGTGCAGAGATGAGGGGGAGGGGCTGACAAGGACTTATATGTGGGCAGGCTGAACCATATAGCTTGCATGAGTGGGAATGGTTGTTGGAGAGAAAGGGTGAGGGATGTACAGTATTAGGCATAATGACCAACATGAGAGGTAAATGGGGAGGATTGCCGAACACTTATAGAAAAAAACAGTAGATGGCAACCAGCAGTCAATATGCACCCTCCTACTCAGTTGGGATACCTTACAAGACTTACAAAAGAGCAAAGTTGGCAGGACCTGATGACTACCTTATGTATATGGGGGATGATAGAGAAAGAAGGATCAGGCATTCTGAGCTGCAATGTCCGATCCTTTTTTCAGCCGGAAATAAGCTGCTGCCGGAAAGAGTCCATAATACATCAACAGAGTCAACATGTAGCATTATCTTTGGTCTGTCATATTCCTTTCACAGATACTATTAAAATGATTTTATTTTTGTTTTCCTTAGTGCATCCTACATTATCTACGGTATGCAATCATCATGCCTTCTGGCACACAATGGGAAGATTATGAAATAACACACAGAAGTAAACATGATATTCGTCACTTAATATAGAATCTAGATATTATATATTTGCAGTATGAAATTTATTTTAAACCTAATGAAACACCAAAGGGGTTAAAGTGACCATAGATATATCTCATTTATCTCCCAGAGCACTGTGTGCAGCACAGGCCAAGCGATGTGATTATAATTGCTTACGGGAACAATATAAAGGGAGCAGAATCCAGATCCATGCAATTGTTCATATAGGCATGCTGTTCACTTTGATTTACGTGATGGCTGGCATTTCCTTTCCAAGATTATGCATGTTGCCACATTAAATTTGTATACTGTTGATGTGAATTCATTTGTGCAGCCATTAGCCGATGACCTATTGCATACTCTTTTGTCTAAGCACGCATGAAATGTTTAAATATTACTGTAGTTTAAGGGGGTTAACACTTGTTTGTTGCAATATTTAGAAGCCTGTAAGGTTGTGTACAAGAAATCAGTTGAATTGTTTTCCCAGGCACAACATTTTTTCATATGGCATTTTTTCATATGATAGGCAACTGAGGGTTGGTATTTTTAGGCTAGGAAGGGCCCTATAGCCATGGACCTTCCCAACCTGATAATATCAGCTCACAGCTGTCTGCTTTACCTTTGCTGGTTTAAAAAATAGGTGGGACCCACCTAATTTTTTTTTTCATTTAATTATTTATTAGAAAGCACTACACGCTATCTATCTATTACTGTCTAGTATCTATATATTGTGCATCTATATATTATTATATTTGCACATCTCTTACACTTAAGAATCAGTCATTTATTGAATGCATTATGTTCACATGGACGGCACATAGATGACACATGGATGTTGAAAAAACCATGTGGATGGTCAAAATGGAAAGCCCCATACGGACGTATTTTTGTGAAGGGGGCCTAAGCTGTATTTATTAAAGCGGTGGTCCAGTCTTATGATATTGATGAACAATCTATTTTTAGAATAGGTCATCAATACCAGATTGGTGGGTGTCTGACACGTGCCATCCCCACCCATCAGCTGTTTTCAGCTCCGGCAATGGCCAGATATAAAAGGTCAACAAAAAAAAATTTTTTTTCTGGTGTCCAAAATATTTTAATGAATTTGGGGTATTTTTGGGGTGCTGATTCTGAATATGCTATCAGTTTTGCCAGATTGGCTCAAGTTTTTGAGATTTTTGGTATCTTATTTATAGCACTTGTTGGTAAATGCGACGCATCATCTCATTAATTTCTTTGGATTAGTACTTGAACTGAGCAGTTCTCAATATAGTTTTGTGTTAATTAGTGTTCTAAAAGTTTGTTCATAGCTTGATTTTTGCACTAACTTTATGTTGTTGTCTGTTTTCCAGTGAAAAGCATGAACTCATCAAGAAGAAGTTGTCTTAACGATCCAGACTCATTCTGTTACATTTGTGGTGAATACACACTGCCAAAACATAGAAGAAACATAACAGACTTCGTAAAAAAAAGTGTATTTTGCCTATTTTGGGGTTATGCTTGGGGACCAAGACAAGTTTTGGGCACCACACATAGTGTGCAAAGCATGTATCGAATTATTACGAAAATGGAGCAAAGGACAAAGAAAAAGCTTCAAATTTGGTGTTCCAATGGTGTGGAGAGAGCAAAAAAATCATCATGATGACTGTTATTTCTATGCAGTACAAGTGCAAGGATTCAATAAGCATAAGAAACGAAAATGGGAGTATCCTAACATGGAATCTGCAAGAAGGCCTGTCCCTCATTGTGAAGATGTGCCTGTACCTGTGTTTACCATGTTACCTGACCTTCCCCCACCTGATGATGATGAAATGCAGGGTATGGAGCTAAACATCAGTTCTGGAAGTGAACTAGAATATGAAGGAAGTTTCAGAACACCTACGCAATTTACCCAAGGAGAGCTCAACGATCTAATAAGAGACCTCAACCTCTCAAAAAGTGCATCCGAACTTTTAGCTTCAAGGCTAAGTGAAAAAAATTGTCTGACGCCTGGAACTAAAATTACATCTTACAGGACCAGAGAAGAAGCACTTCTTCAATTTTTCTGTGAAGATGACCTACTTGTATATTGTAAGGATATTCCTGGCCTGATGCTGCAAATGGGTTTACAAGTATATCGTCCTGAAGACTGGAGGCTTTTCATAGATAGTTCTAAAAGGAGTTTGAAATGTGTTTTGTTGAACAATGGCAATCAGTGTGCATCTCTTCCAGTAGCTCACTCAACTAAACTTGCAGAACAATACAAAAATGTCAAAATGGTCTTGGAGAAACTGTGCTACCATGAACATTCGTGGCTGATATGTGTTGATTTAAAAATGGTCAACTTTTTACTTGGACAGCAAAGTGGATACACAAAGTATCCTTGCTTCATCTGCATGTGGGATAGTAGAGCAAAACATCAGCACTGGGAGAAACTGAATTGGCCTTCAAGGGACACCTTGACAGTAGGAGCATCAAACATAGTGAACGAACCTTTGGTGGACAGGGAAAAAATCATTCTACCACCACTTCACATAAAGTTAGGATTAATGAAGCAGTTCGTCAAGGCATTAGACAAAGATGGTAATTGCTTCATGTACATCTGCAGATCTTTCCCTGGTCTTAGTAGCGAAAAACTGAAGGCAGGAATCTTTGATGGTCCTCAAATTCGGAAACTCATTAAATATTCAAATTTTCCTAAGGAAATGAATGACATTGAAGCTGCTGCATGGTGTAGTTTTGTGTTGGTAGTGAAGAACTTCTTGGGAAATCAAAAGGCAGACAATTATGAAGAACTGGTACAAAATATGCTATTGAGATTTAGAAATCTGGGTGTACACATGAGCATTAAATTGCATTATCTTCACAGTCACTTGGACAGATTTCCAGAAAACCTTGGAGATTTTAGCGAAGAACAAGGGGAGAGATTTCATCAGGATATTATGGTGATGGAGGAAAGGTACCAAGGCAGATGGGACAGACATATGATGGCTGATTACTGCTGGAATCTACAGCGTGACTGCCCGAATAGCTCACATAGAAGAAAATCATATAAAAAGCGCTTTTCCAGCGATTAAATGTCTCCTATCTTTCATGTCTTGTTCATTTTTGAATATTACTTTCTAAAACTAGTTAAAATAAACTAAAATCAACATTTACTTTGTTAAATTTATTGTATTCATGACAATATCAATAAAGTTAATGCGCGTGTAGCAAATTACGTCTTTTTTTTACACATTTTACGAAAAATCTCAAAAACTTGAGCCAATCTGGCAAAACTGATGACATATTCAGAATCAGCACCCCAAAGTTACCCTAAATTCGATGAAATATCTTTGGCACCAAAAATGCTGTTGACCAGTGAGCCAGAACAACATAGCTCCATTCACTTTGCAGTGTCTATGTTTAGAAATTGCAGGTTTGATCCTATTCAATTCAATAAGATCTCAGCTAGGTACCCAATATGGCACTCTCCATCATCTTCAGATGGTTCTACGAGTGCATTGGGGAAATCTGGTGGTACTTCTCATTCAAAAATGAAAAGGCCGGGACCTAGCAGAGTTTCCAGTTATCCCAGCCTTGTGTTCGCCAATGCTGCATCGCACATTCCTCCATCTTCGGTTTCTGGTCCTCCAGGTGAGTTTCAATATACGGGGACTTGGGTGGCAGAGGTTACAGATATGACCGCAGTTCTTGAAGCATTACTGGAAAAATTGGCCCCCAGTGTAACAGCTGCGGTGCCGGCTCCTAAAACCCCTCCACCCCCTATGGCTGGTGTACATAAAGACATTGCATTCTGTGGGGTTAGTCCACTGGGATCTCACCTGGATGATGAGGTAGAGAATGAAATTTGAGGAAATCAGTATGTGAATATTTAGTCCCTTATAACAGCAGATCAACACAATGTTGACAAAGAGGCCTGCTTATGACCGCAGGCCTAAGGTTGCAAAAAACAATGACAAACTGGTTGCAAGCTTTTGCAGTTATTGGCTGTATTATGGGCCAAAAGCTCCCAGAATGTTGTTCAGAACTTTGTGTTTATATGGAGTCTGGTGGTGGTACGTTGTTGAATTCTGCAGGTGTTTGTCATTGCAGCTTGAGTAGGGTTGGAGTGCCAAGGCTACAGACATCTGGCTTCACCTCATGTTAGCACAAAGGGTTCAGCCCTTTCCAGCTCCTCAGGGGCTTCAGGGTCAAATGCCTGGGTACCTGCTTGCTGCTCAATGAAGGTCATTGTAAATTTGCCAGCCTCTGCAACTACAAACATGAATGTTTGATTCCACCCCACAGTTTGTTGCCCCTGACATGCAGTTAAGCCCCTGCCCAAAGAGTCAGGGACACAAGACCCTAAGGACCTCAGTGAGCATACTCGTGATGGGTCTTTGGCTAGACATTTACCCCAATAAAGAGGAAGCGGATCAATTGCATTCAGGTTTTACTTACGGGTTTTTTATCCCCTTTTTATTTTGCAGGTGCCCATTTTTTGCTGATAACCTCAAGTCAGCTTGAGAATGTTTGGATGTGCTCAGGAACAAGCTAAGTAAAGAGGTTGCTTGGGCATAATTGAGGGTCCTTTTGTTTCACCCCCTTTTTGTAATATGAGAGTGTCCCCCTTAGGTGTGGTCCACAACAAAGAACCAGGAAAATTATTTTAAATTCACCATCTCTCCCACCCAAAATGTTTATCAGTGAATGACGGAATTTCTCAAGAAGACATTTCAGTTTCTTATGTTTCATTTGATAAAGCAGTGTCCTTAGTCAGGATTTCAGGTTGTGGGGCTCTTCATGCAAAATCAGACATAGAATCCGCTTTTCTCCTCCTTCTAGTCCAGTGTTTCTCAACCTCCGTCCCCAAGACCCCACAACAGGTCATGTTTCCAGGATTTCCTTTGTATTGCACGGGTGGAATTAATGCTTGAGCAGGTGATGAAATTATCACCTGTGCAATACTAAGGAAATTCTGAAAACATGACCTGTTGTGGGGTATTGAGGACTGGAGTTCAGAAACACTGTTCTAGTCCATCCTGAATGTTACCACCTCCTCGGCTGCCAAATGGAAGGCCTTTTTATTTTGACACCTGCCTTTCTATGGGGTGTTCCTTATCGTTCCACTATTTTGAGAGATTCAGTTCTTTCCTTGACTGGGTAACACAATTTGAAACCGTTTGCAGTTCAATTATCCATTACCTTGATGACTTCCTCTTTGTGGCCCCAGATGATGGTGACCAATGTCGTCGTATGTTGTCTACATTTTGTTATGTAAAAAATATTGTGGTGTGTTTGATTGCTTGTTGTATTATGGAAGTGTATTGAATAGACATAAGGAGTCTCACCAGATGGCAGGACAGAGAGTACCTACTGATCTAGGATATCGGGCAGTAAGCGATCAGGTGCTGGACGACTGTCATAAACTAATATCTACACAATGGCTCTATAGTGCTTCTGCATACAGCAAATCATCCATAGAGACTGGTGTGCTCCGCACGCACACTGCCTCCAAGAATTAACATAGAATGTATTACAAAGCATGGGTTCTTTAAATGCAAGCTTAAAGTTTCACACCTGCCGAACCTGAAAGAGTCTATTAAATATGAAATATAATATTTTCCTGGAAATAATCTTTCGGAAAAACACTGTAATAAAATAACAGCTTACCCAGCAATAACTGAAATCTAGGTCTAAATCAATGACTGAAACCAACGATCATAAAACAATTACAAATGTCCTTAATTCTCTCTATAATTGTAAGTGCACATCCGTTTTGATAAAGGGATCGCATTTTGTTTTGCTTATGTTGTAAATACTACAAAAAGTAATTGTCAAAAACTATCCTAAAAAGAGACCGTGAGCAGACAGAGTCTAAAGGTACCGTCACACTAGACGATATCGCTAGCGATCCGTGACGTTGCAGCGTCCTCGCTAGCGATATCGTCCAGTGTGACAGGCAGCAGCGATCAGGCCCCTGCTGTGCTGTCGCTGGTCGGGGAAGAAAGTCCAGAACTTTATCTGGTCGCTGGACTCCCCGCAGACATCGCTGAATCGGTGTGTGTGACACCGATTCAGCGATGTCTTCACTGGTAACCAGGGTAAACATCGGGTAACTAAGCGCAGGGCCGCGCTTAGTAACCCGATGTTTACCCTGGTTACCATCCTAAAAGTAAAAAAAACAAACAGTACATACTTACCTACAGCCGTCTGTCCTCCAGCGCTGTGCTCTGCTCTCCTCCTGCACTGACTGTGAGCGTCGGTCAGCCGGAAAGCAGAGCGGTGACGTCACCGCTCTGCTTTCCGGCCGCTGTGCTCACACAGCCAGTACAGGAGGAGTGCAGAGCACAGCGCTGGAGGACAGACGGCTGTAGGTAAGTATGTAGTGTTTGTTTTTTTACTTTTAGGATGGTAACCAGGGTAAACATCGGGTTACTAAGCGCGGCCCTGCGCTTAGTTACCCGATGTTTACCCTGGTTACCGGCATCGTTGGTCGCTGGAGAGCGGTCTGTGTGACAGCTCTCCAGCGACCAAACAGCGACGCTGCAGCGATCCGGATCGTTGTCGGTATCGCTGCAGCGTCGCTTAGTGTGACGGTACCTTAACTGATGTCACTAGGCGAGATTTTAGAGCTGGACATGTGAATTGCTAGTCACATGTGAACCATGGCAAAAAATGTGATATTTTTATATTTATTAATCAAGATTGCAGTATTTATCAATTAAGGTTTCTAAGTACTTTTTTCATTAACAAATATTAATGAATGAATATATTAGATTAGATATTAGGAAAGCGTTATGACAGTGAGGGTGATCAATGAGTGGAACCGGCTGCCACGAGACGTGATGAGTCTCCTTCAATGGAAGTCTTCAACCAGAGGCCGGACAGATATCTGTCTGAGATGGCTTAGTGAATTCTGCATTGAGCAGAGGGTTGGACACAAAGACCCAAGAGGCCCCTTCCAACTATAACATTCTAGGATTATTATAAGTAAAAGGGTAAAATTATCTTGCTAGAAATGTATAACTCAAGATCAACAGGCTCTTTATCTTTCACCCTTCTTCCTGTTATAAATCTTTAGAGCAAGAGCCACTGATCACCACAAGGTTATTACACAATGAGCACACTAAATAGATACTTTTATCATGTATACACACTGTTCAGTATAACTGATAAACCTTAGAGAATTACAGTGCCACACTTTACCTTCATTAACCAGCTCTGTCACTTAGTACAAGCCATTTCAGTATTTGAACAGTGCAAATGAGGCACTGACAGCAAAGGGGAAATTATCTTAACATAGGAGACAAACTTTACACCTTCAAATAGGTGTTGAAGGAGCACTCAAAAGCTGCGTCTCCAGACACCCCTAAAATTTAGCACTTTTTGGCGCATACTCTTGTATCAAGGTTACATGTGTTTATCATATGTCTTAGACTATTTTTGTGGCTCATTCAAGAAGTGAGCATAGATTGCATAAAAAAGGTTATGGCTTAATGATAATTACCCCCTTTACGACCAATGACGGACATAGCACGTCATAGCATCATGACTTGCTATGTCCGTCATGGTTTAATATCGTCACTGCGAGAAAATTCAGTGACCCTTCTGTGCAGACAGCTGTCACTGACGGCTAAGTGGCACAGGAATTGGTGCGGGGACCCATGCCAGCGGTCCTCGCTCTCAGAGCACTGTGATCGGTCAGTCACTTGAAAATAACACAAATTTTATTCATACAAAATGTTAGGAGTCGAGTTTCCTCTGCTGCACAGGAGGAATCTCGATCCGTGTCTGCTGCGGTCTCCCATTCTGCATCGGCCGCAGTGGGGTCTGCTCAGCGGAGGCGTCGCTCCCAGCATCTTGCTGGGACTGATTCTGTGCAGAGGGTTACTACTGCCTTTTCTGGCTCTCCTGTTGTACCCTGCACTGATCTGCGGCGAGCAGGCTTCTCTGGGACTAAGTCCTTATTTTCACACACTGAGCATGCCCAGGGCAAGATGTCCCGTTGGAGATCAAGGGTCACATGCTCAGGTACTGCAGCACATTCCATTGGTCCTCCAGGAAGGTCCTGAAAGGGCAAAACTTCGGTAGCAGCTTCCTGTGCTGCAACTATATAAACTGCGCATGACCGCACGGCCATGCGCTAGTATTGTCTTGTAAATATGTGTGTGTGTTGTGAGTGAAAGTCGCTCTTTAAATAACCCTCCCTATTGGATGTCTGTTCGCGGAAGGTGTATGTTTGCTATCTAGCGCCCGACTTATCCAACAGCACGTAACACACATTACAGCTACCAGTTGCTGTGTCCGCCAGTACGGCGCCGTGCGCTTGCTCTGCGCTTTCCTGACCCAAGCCTGGGTGGTTAGTGGCGTCCGTCAGTGCGGCACCGCACGCACTCTTGTGCCTTTATATTATTATTTATGTTCCTCTGACACCCCAGTTGCGGTGTCGAGCGCATGGGGCCTTCTGAACTCAAATCCTCAGTCTCGGGTTTGAGATTAGTGACTCCTTGCTTGCGCTCTATGTGCGGTACCGCGGTCCTGTGACGCAACAGGGTCGCTTCCTTCACACAGGGTGAAGTTGACCCATGTGTGTATTCTTATAGTACCGCCATATAGTCCGTCTTTACTAGCAGCAGGGTTTTTACCTGCACGGTGGACCCCGGACTGCGAACGCACCTAGTTTCATATCATCTTATACTTGGTGCGTTCCGCCAGTCCTTAACACAAAATTAGTCAAGAAATTCCTAAAAACATTTTAAAAAAAAGCCCATAGCCTTACAATACTGATATATAAGTCATAATAGAAATATAGTCAACCCTAAATCAAACATATGGAACATTAGTTATATACATGTACAATGATATTAGATTACACCATCAAAATACAGGGTTGTATAACTAGATAAACCAATGCAATTGAAGAAAAATCATACATTTTATGATGACAGCATGTACGACTATACATAAGACAAAGAGAAAGAATCATCTCGGGGGGCCCAATCATTGCCATGGTGTCATGGGGTCATCATGTCTACCCCCCAGGTCACCAACCTACGGAAATCATCTTAGAAAATACTCAGAGTATGCAGTAAGATACTTCGGTCAGTGCAACACTGACAGGCATATAGCCTTTCAATGCTTTATACCAACGATCAAAGTGAAAAAAGTAAGATGGAGGGACTAAGTAAAAAAGTTTTTTAAAAAGTAAAAAAAAAGTGTAAAAATATTTTTTTTTTAAATCACAAAGTCTAAAAAAAGTACAAAATATTATACAAATAAATAAGAATTTTTATGTACAACATACAAAAAAGCACACATATTTGGAATAGCCACGTCTGAGTCTGGAACAACCCGATCTATAAAACTGTCATACTATTTAACTCCTAGAGTCAACGCCGTAAAGAAAATCATGGCAAACTATGGTTTTCCATCATACCACTGGAAAAAAAAAACGGAATAAAACAAGATCAAAAAGACTAATGCAAATGTTGTCACTGAAAATGTAATTTTGTCCAGCAAAAAGCAAGCTGCCATACAGCCCCGTCAGTGGAAAAATAGAAAAGTTACAGCTCTCACAAAGTATTTTTTCAATAAAATAGTTTTTATTATGTAAAAGGGCCAAAACATAATAAAAATTATAAAAATGAGGTATCGCAGTAATCGCACTGACCCAAAGAATATAGCTGCCTTATCAATTTTACCACATGAGCAACATCATAAACCCCCCCCCCAAAAAAAGCGATCAAAATATGTAATGTGCCCGAAAATGGTACCAATAAAAATGACTCATCCTGCAAAAATCAAGCCCTCACATGACTTTGTCGGCAGTAACATAGGAAATCACTTCATTCCAGCAGCCCTGCAGATTGTGAGATGGTCATCGCTCGTGCTTGATGCACAGTGACAGGAAGCCATTAGACATTACTCATGCACTATCTACTAGGGCTGTTGCTCTATTTTTGCCAAGTTCTCCTTGTGATAAATACAATGATGCAATGAAATGCCAAGAATATTCATCAAAGTCATTTTCAGGGACCTGATTCCTTCAGACCACAACAAGGAGGATTTGTATCTTCGCTCCCTTGCTGATAGTGTGTTTTCTATAAATCACTTGAAGTGCGCTACATTATAATGATAAATTGCCAGAATGTTGGGTCAGTTCGTGTGCAGCAGACAGATATTGGCCCACTTTGTATTTCCATTGACTTCTGGGTTATAAGCTATAGCTGATGCCACAGGCTACATTACCGGAGAATAGTTATGTATACAATTGTCAAATGATAAAATAGATTTAATTAGATAAGAAAATGGTAATGGAGCCATTTATTACTTTACATTTATAATAAAGTCACAAAGCCTAATGTACAGGTCCTTCTCAAAAAATTAGCATATAGTGTTAAATTTCATTATTTACCATAATGTAATGATTACAATTAAACTTTCATATATTATAGATTCATTATCCACCAACTGAAATTTGTCAGGTCTTTTATTGTTTTAATACTGATGATTTTGGCATACAACTCCTGATAACCCAAAAAACCTGTCTCAATAAATTAGCATATTTCACCCATCCAATCAAATAAAAGTGTTTTTTAATAACAAACAAAAAAACCATCAAATAATAATGTTCAGTTATGCACTCAATACTTGGTCGGGAATCCTTTGGCAGAAATGACTGCTTCAATGCGGCGTGGCATGGAGGCAATCAGCCTGTGACACTGCTGAGATGTTATGGAGGCCCAGGATGCTTCAATAGCGGCCTTAAGCTCATCCAGAGTGTTGGGTCTTGCGTCTCTCAACTTTCTCTTCACAATATCCCACAGATTATCTATGGGGTTCAGGTCAGGAGAGTTGGCAGGCCAATTGAGCACAGTAATACCATGGTCAGTAAACCATTTACCAGTGGTTTTGGCACTGTGAGCAGGTGCCAGGTCGTGCTGAAAAATGAAATCTTCATCTCCATAAAGCATTTCAGCCGATGGAAGCATGAAGTGCTCCAAAATCTCCTGATAGCTAGCTGCATTGACCCTGCCCTTGATGAAACACAGTGGACCAACACCAGCAGCTGACATGGCACCCCACACCATCACTGACTGTGGGTACTTGACACTGGACTTCAGGCATTTTGGCATTTCCTTCTCCCCAGTCTTCCTCCAGACCCTGGCACCTTGATTTCCGAATGACATGCAAAATTTGCTTTCATCAGAAAAAAGTACTTGGGACCACTTAGCAACAGTCCAGTGCTGCTTCTCTGTAGCCCATTTCGGCACCTGTAGCCCATTTCCTGCACACGCCTGTGCACGGTGGCTCTGGATCTTTCCACACCAGACTCAGTCCACTGCTTCCTCAGGTTCCCCAAGGTCTGGAATCGGTCCTTCTCCACAATGTTCCTCAGGGTCCGGTCTCCTCTTCTCGTTGTACAGCGTTTTCTGCCACATTGTTTCCTTCCAACATACTTACCATTGAGGTGCCTTGATACAGCACTCTGGGAACAGCCTATTTGTTGAGAAATTTCTTTCTGGGTCTTACCCTCTTGCTTGAGGGTGTCAATGATGGCCTTCTTGACATCTGTCAGGTCGCTAGTCTTACCCATGATGGGGGTTTTGAGTAATGAACCAGGCAGGGAGTTTATAAAAGCCTCAGGTATCTTTTGCATGTGTTTAGAGTTAATTAGTTGATTCAGAAGATTAGGGTAATAGGTCGTTTAGAGAACCTTTTCTTGATATGCTAATTTATTGAGACAGGTTTTTTGGGTTATCAGGAGTTGTATGCCAAAATCATCAGTATTAAAACAATAAAAGACGTGACAAATTTCAGTTGGTGGATAATGAATCTATAATATATGAAAGTTTAATTGTAATCATTACATTATGGTAAATAATGAAATTTAACACTATATGCTAATTTTTTGAGAAGGACCTGTATATACACAAAATGGCCAAGAGTAAGTGGACACCTCAGCAAGGTCTGACTCACAGACAGACTCGGACTGGCCCATAGGAACAGGGGAATCCCCCGGTGGGCCCCTGTACAGACAGGGGACCCCAACCCTACTATATGGGTAGTACTTGGCATAATTCACATGATTTACTCCGTACAGACAAAAGCAGCATCTCATCATTCATTATCCAAACTACCCAGTTTATTATTATATAGAGATATAGGTAAATTTGTGAAAGAGGGTAGTGTAATATTTGTATGCAGGTGAAAAGTGGGCCCCCAAAGTCAATGTTACTGGTGGGTCCTTGGCACCTCAGTCCGACACTGCTCACAAACAATGTTTCAATTAATCCCAGAGGAGTTTGCTTGGGTTGGGGTCAGGACTTTTTGAAGCTACTTGATTTTCTTGACATTAAACTCATCAATCTTTACATTATATTGCAGAACACTCTTTTTTTTTTTGTTTCAATAATTTTTATTTAAATTTAAAGATTAATACATAAATCTCCCAACATGGAAATTTTGATAGTACAACAAAAAGTCGCTCTTACATCATTAGAGTCATGAAATATCTATTATAATGGACCTATGTGTACCTACCTATAAGACAGGACAAGACAAAGACAAGACAGAAACAGAAGGGTAAGTGGGATAGGGTATGAATCATAAGAAATCCGATTTACAGTATTCTTTGCCACACTACAGTATACTTTAGGTTAACACCAACAGAGTTCAGATTTTAGGTTACTATTCATAATTAAAAAAAAAAAAAACCCCACACACCTATATTTATCTCTAAATAGTGATTTGCGGTCTCCAGGTCTCTCCTCACGAAGAAAGTGCAAGGGCATGCGTCAGTTGATCTCCTGAATTCAAATCCAGCCAGGGGGTCCACACCCGGAGAAAGTGGCTCCAATCATCAGTTCTCGTTGCTTGGATGCGCTCATACAACATAATTGTACTCATTCTAGTCTTGACTTGGGGCATTGAAAGTGACGGCGTTCTCCATTTTGATGCTATGTGTATTTTGGCCGCCATGCCCAACAAGATCACCAGTCTAAAGAGTGTTTTGGACATTCCTTGTGGCTTTAATCCGAGTAAAAATGTCCGTGGGTCCAATGGTATCTCTCTTCCAGCCATCCTGTCAATCATAAGCTTCACCCCCTCCCAGAGATCCACCACCACCGGGCATGTCCACCAAATGTGTCTCATATCTCCAGGTGCATCACAACCCCTAAAACACCTATCAGAGATCTGAGGATAGATGGCATGAAGTCTCGTGGGCACCCGGTAGGTCCTGTGGAGAACCCTGAGAGAAGATTCAACCATAGATACCTGGTGAGAGCCCCTAGATAAATTGTCACAGGAGCGCCACCATTCCTCCACCGACATCTCAAACCCCAGATCCTCCTCCCACCGACCCATGTATCTTAGTTTTCCTTCCCCCTGTGTTGTAGCAAAGGATGAGTACAATAAGGATATCACCCCCCTTCCCAAGGGGTCACTCGAGCATTTTTGTTCAAATCCTGTTAATCTAAAGGGGTTTCTGCCCGGGACACTCCTCTTCACGAAGTCAAGGATTTGGTTAATGCGGAACATTTCTCTAATTGGGGGCTCATATTTTTGAATAAATTCTTGCCTGGTCAGGGCAATATTAAACGGGGAGCAAAGGTGTTTGATTGTGGTTAGACCCTTCAGGATCCACCAGGAGAAGGGCCGAGGGTCAAGCCCCGGCGGAAACGCTGGGTTATTAAATAGCGAATTTAACGGCGAATCCCTGGATTGCACACTATTCTTGAATCTCTCTTTCCTCCAAAGGAGTAAAGACTGTGCTGCAAATGGTGCAATGGTAGAGATTTGTTTTGGTAATTTCGCTTCGGTCCACAGTAGACCCAATAGAGAATACGGTTTTATTAAAAATGACTCCAGGTGGACCCATCTGGGCCTGTCTGTTGACGAACAAATTCTAGTCAGCTGGGCAATCTGGGCAGATTTAAAATAGTTAACAAAGTTAGGTAGAGAGAGCCCTCCCTTCCTCCTGTGCACAAACATTATTTGTTGTTTGATCCTTGGTTTTTTCCCTTGCCAAATAAATTTGGAGATTTTGGAATGTATGTCTTGCAGTACTCTTGGGGGTACCGGTATAGGTAAAGAACGGAACAAATATAGAAACCTTGGGAGGGAAACCATCTTTATAGCATTTATTCTGCCTAGCCAGGACAGTGTCAATGAAGACCACCTAGACAAGTCTTTTTGAAAGTTTTCTATCAGAGGGGCATAATTCCATTTATACAGGGTAGATCTATTAGACGTGAGGTTGATCCCCAGGTAGGTCAAGTAGTGCTCCCTTTTTTCAAAGCCAAACTGAGACACTAAGTGTAACTGAATTTTTTCTGGTGTGTTCAGGAATAGAGCTTCTGATTTTTCAATATTTATTTTGAGCCCTGATATTACTTCGAAGTCATGGAGTAATGAAAATAAGTTTGGGAGAGTGGTATGGAGGCTAGTGAGAGATAAAAGCAGATCGTCAGCAAATAGGCTGACTTTATACTGTTCTCCCAAATTGGTTGGCCCCAGTATATCCGGGCTACGCCTTATAGCTTCCGCCAAAGGTTCCATTGCCAGTGCGAATAGCGCCGGTGAGAGGGGGCATCCCTGTCTAGTTCCTCTCCTTATATTTACAGGTGTAGGGTGTAATGATGGCAATTTGAGGTATGCTGTTGGCCCGTCATACAGTAAGGTCAAACAACTTATTAATTTTTGGGGTAGGCCGAATACTGATAAAATCTTGAAGAGATATGTCAACGAAACTGAATCGAATGCCTTCTCTATATCCAAAGCCAGTAACATGGTGGGCTGTAGGGAGTTAGCTGCTGTGTGTATTATATTTAAGTTGCGCCTTATATTATCTGGCCCCTGTCTTCTAGGAATGAAGCCTACTTGGTCTCTGTGCACAATAGAGGGGAGCACCCCGTTAACTCTGTCTGTAAGGATAGATGTGAATATTTTGAGATCTACGTTAAGCAACGATATGGGTCTGTAATTTTTGGTTTGCTGATGATCCTTTTTAGGTTTGGGTATTACTGCTATATGTGCTATATAAAACTCCGGGGGCATTTGTGATCCATTCAATAATGCGTTGCAAAATTTTGCTATGTGTGGTGAAAGTATTTCCTTGTACTTCTTATAGTAGGGTGCTGTGAGGCCATCAGGCCCGGGGGCTTTATCAGTTTTTAATTTTTTGATTATTTGGTCTATTTCCTCTTCCGTTATGTCGGATTGAAGTATTTGTGAGGAATGTTCACTAATTTTGGGGAGCGAGATATGCTGTAGGAACGATTCTAGAAGTGGAGGTGGTGGGGTGACAGGAGCTGCGTATAATTTTTGATAGAAGGTGTGAAACTCCCTGTAGATTGCTTCTGGATGCGCAGAGACTTGACCATTACTACTCCTAATTGAATAGACAGGGTTCAAGAGTTCTTTTTGACGTAGTTGTCGCGCCAGTAATTTACTTGGTTTATTTGCTTGTCTATAAAAGGAAGCTTTCGTCCAAGCCAAGGCCCTTTCTGTTCTATGAGAGAGGACGGCATCCAATTGGAGTTTGACATCCTGTATCTGCTTAATCAAGTATCGCGAAGGAAGTTGTTGGTTTGCCTGTTCTAAATTTTGTAATTTATTCTCTAGTTTAGATTGTAGCTCAGTTCTGTTCTTTTTTTTGTTAGCGGCCAACCTAATTAGGGTGCCCGTGATAAATTTTTTGTGCGCTTGCCATATGTTTCCCGGGGTCGTTTCTTCGTTCACGTTAGTTTGAAAATAAAGCTTAAGGTCGTTTCTAATTTTATTTGAGATCTCTGGGTCTGACAGTAGTGAGTCATTTAAGCGCCCTCTAAATAGTTTTGATGAATTTGTATTCAATTTATACACTGTAAAGACCGCATCATGATCAGACCAAGAGGACGGAATGTGGCGGGAAAACAGCACTCCCGATAATGTATTAGCCGTGGTCAGTTGCATGTCTATTCTCGAATACGTTTTATGTACATTAGAGAAGAAGGTGTACCCTCTCTCGATCTCATTCATTTCCCTCCAAACGTCAACTATCCTATACTCTTTCATTAATCTAAGTATCCTCCGTCTATCCCCCTTCGTAATGTCCGTTCGCTTTATCGCTGAGCAATCTAGGGTGGGATTCAGGGTGAAATTGAAGTCACCACTCCAAATAAGGTGCTGATATGTCATTGCCACGATCTTGGATAGTATAATTTTAAATACAAGTGCCTGAGTTGTTGCTGGCATGTAACTATTTATTATACATATATTTTGCCCCTGTAGAGTACCGTACAAAATTACAAATCTGCCTTCCGGGTCTATAATGGTATTATCTATCTGAAATGCTAAGTTATTTTTAAGGAGTATGGCCACTCCTCTAGTTTTATGCTCCCATGTGGCCAGGTAGTAACGAGAGTAGCCAGGGTCAAAATACTTAGGGCTAGAGGTCCTTGAAAAGTGAGTTTCCTGCAAGCATATAATGTCGGGTCTATGTTTGCGGTAATCTATGAATGCTTTCTTACGCTTAATAGGTGAGTTGAAACCGTGTACGTTATGAGATATGATTCTACACATGGGTGTGGGATTCATTACCGCTCATCGACGTCCTTAAACTGATGGTAGATCTCACTTCTCTGTTTGGTGATCGGTTCCGGCATGAACTGAATTGTGGAGCACAATCATACCTGTAAAGAAACACAAGGGCACAGACAACACAGGGGGAGATAACCACATAGAACAAGAAACATTTAAACAATAGGGTACAATACCCTTTGTTGGCGATATTCTGGGGTCCCATAATAACGGGGGTCCCAGACATCATCCTAGTCTGGCAACACGTTTTAAATCCCAGCAACCTAACCCTTGCTTAATGTTACCCGTGTAAGGCAACTAACCAGCAGCAAAAAGAAAAAAGAGGAAGAAGAGAGAAAAAAAATATATATATATATATATATCTTTCTTTGGTTAGATGCATATTAGATGGATAAAACAATTACTGCTTATTTTTTACGATTTGACTCAACAACCGGCCACGGCAAGTCCCAGCCTCCGGTGTGTTAACGCAAAATGAAGGCTCAAATTTAAGGCTCTGAGGCCACACCCTCATAGTCTAACAACAGGAAAAAAAAAGGGAACATCCGCTCTGTGCGTGTTCAAATTATGTTCAGGTGATCTGCACACTCTGGCTCCTGGTTCTAGGAGTTTGCGACCATTCTTTCTGTGGTCGTGGTCTTCTCTGTGCTTGTGGGGGGATAACCTCCGTAGCAGGAATTCCAGCTCGTTCTAGAGCTCTTCTTCCCTCTTCCAGGGATCGGCATATGAACGATTCGTTGCTATAGGTGAATAGTAAGGCAAATGGAAACCCCCATCGATACTTAATTTGTCTCGCCTGGAGAGCGGCAGTAATTGGTTTTAGGGATCTCCTTCTGGAGAGTGTGGCAGGGGACAGGTCTGCATATAGCCTCACTGCGTTTGGTAGTCCCGGTAGGGTTGATAGATCCCTAGTTGCTGCCAATATTTGGTCTCTCGCTTCTTCATAGTGCATTTTAAGCACTACATCCCTAGGGAGGTCTGCTGTGCGTGGCCTGCCCAGGGCTCTGTGAATCCTAGTAATATGAAGCTGCGTTGGATCAGTTTCAGGGAGCAGAGTCTTAAAGAGTGTCATTGCTGTGTCCTTTAAAGTCACTATAGACTCAGGGAGGCCTCTGATACGGATATTACTCCTGCGGGATCTGTTCTCATAATCCTCGCATTTTATTTCAAGATCAGCAATACGTTCTGCATGAGCTTTGATGGTTTCCTGGTCTTCCTCTAGGGCCCCACTCACCCCCTCCATTTTGTCTTCCAGATTGGAAGTGCGCTGCATTATATCTTGTAGCTGTGCGGTGACACTTTGCATAGCAGATTTTAATTCAGTGCGGAAAGTCTCCTGCAATGTTTTTATTAGCGCTGCTGTGGGGGTGATCATCTCACCTGTGGCTCCAGGCTCCTCCATCTCTGCTTCGTTAGCAGCTAGTGTGGGTGCTGCTGGAGGGGAAGCCGCGGCGGCCATCTTACCCGCGCCACTGCTCATGAGGAGCTCCTCAATCGTGCGGCCTGCTGCTTGTCCCGTGCCTCCTTTTTTCGGCATGTTCGCCCCCCGTCGCTCCCGGAGGTGAGTCCTCGCCGCTCCGGTGCTTTTCGCCGCTTTTGTTGCGCTTTAGAGGGTTGTTGTGGCTGTCTGGGATGCGGAGCTCAGTCAGTCATGTCCGACAACGCCGAGGTCCGCGCATGCGCCCCGCAGAACACTCTTAAACACACTTTAAGGAGTTGTCCGGTATTAGAAAAGTGGGTCTCCAATTTTGTCGGGACTATCAAAGTCCAGCGGGGCGCAGGGCTTGGCTTTCTCTGGCGGTCCCATTAACAAAAAATGCAGGCTCAATCCCATGGGTCAGAGCCCTAGCAAACGGGAACTACTCCCCTATCCTAATCCTTCTAACTCTTTTGAAGTTTTGTAGAGTAAAGACACAGAGAAAAATGTAGCTCATGATCTGATAACTGTGTTGCCTAGTAAGAAGAGATTGGTGAAATTTAATAGGAAGCATCCTGAAGAAGCATGACCTAACTATTGAAGTGCCCATACACCTTAGATAGTTGTTGGCTGAAATGCTATCCCGCTTGACCTCCCATGGACGTGCCCACCTGGCTTAATGGGAAAAGGGGAAAAAGATACTGTCCTACAACTTTAGGAGGGACTTGGTAACAAAGGTAACATTGGATATTTTATTCTATAGCTTGACCCATCTACATATCAGGATAATAGAGCCATTCTGACATGGATTTTCAAAATAAATACATCAGCCTCATCACGTCTAAGAGATCAATTTATTAATGTATGCACTTGGCATTGTGATATCTGGTGACAGATCTAACAGAATTGTCTGGGATTAGAAAATGGGTCTGTTCTTCCTCAGAAATTGGCTAGGTCAGCTCCAGACTACAATACTAGAAACTACCAACAAACTGAAGAGGCGCTGTTTCTTTGGAGAAAGCTAAGGATGCATTGAAATTATGTCTCGGTATTTATAGCAAATAGATGACCCCAGTTCTTTGAGTTATGCATTCTGATTGATCAATGCAAGTAGATTTTGCAGCCTAATAATACTCCCCCATTTCATTCCGAGCCTCCACCTCACTCTCAATGTTGTCACACATTTTAGTAATGCCGAGTATCTCAATAGAAGCTGGTATGAGGTCAGCAATTACTGGTATCAGGCACAACATAGGTGAGGCTGAAGACAAGAGGCATGTGGTCGTCAAGCCTTTGGGGCATGTCTGGTGACAGTCTGCAGTGGTGTGACACTAAAAAGGCTATCTAATCTGCATGGGAAATTGCTGTTTCCTCATCGATAATTGCTGTTTATTTACACACATGAAGCAGGTTATTGGAGCAGACCCTATCCTCTGTGGGGGCTTTCACGTGAATTGAAGTGGGCAAGCAAAGACTTGGAATGTCTGGGCAAGAAACACTTAAAGGACATGATATTGATAAGATTGGGGGCCGCCAGGGACGGACTGGGACTGAAATTCAGCCCTGGCATTTGAAATCACAGAGGCCCATGATGTCCCCACGCCCGAGCACCAAGTGGAGTATATTAGAATATTACCCAAGATTTATTACAAGACCAATATTTCTAATAATACCAATAATACTGCTATATAAGATTAAATAAGTATAATATGAAAATAATAATATTGCAATATTACAGACAAATACCAACAAACCTTAACCAAATATAACCAGCATATGCAGTATTGATAACACCACCGTACTGATCGTTAAAGGGGTTGGGGTTAAAGTCTATGTAACTTTATACTTCTGAATCCTCATAGTGCACACGGTGAGGAATCTTTGGTGCTGGCGATGAGAGCAGGTCGTCACTTGTATTGAGCGAGGCTGTGCACATCCAGTCAGCACGTGATCACATTTATACAAATCGCATACTTGCTGTAAAATGATCAGGGGTGAAACTACAGTAGTTGTAAGGGTTGCAATCACACTCGGGCCCTGGAGCCTAGGGGGCCCCAAAAGTAACTTTGGCCAATATAAAAAGACTAATGCTATTAAAGAGTTGCAATAATTGAAGGCCCCATTACAGCTTTTGCTTTTTTTGCCCAGAAAAGGTGACATATCAGGACAGGGACCCAACTTTTTTTTTTTTTTTTTTGTAATTCTTTATTTAAGGAATCTACTATATAATTGTCTAAGGGTCACTTCCGTCTTTATGTCCTTCTGTCTGTCTGTCACGGATATTCATTGGTCGCGGCCTCTGTCTGTCATGGAATCCAAGTCGCTGATTGGTCGCGGAAAAAAGCCACGACCAATCAGCGACGGGCACAGACCGGAAGAAAATGGCCGCTCCTTACTCCCCGCAGTCAGTGCCCGGCGCCCGCATACTCCCCTCCAGCCACCGCTAACACAGGGTTAATGCCGGCGGTAACGGACCGCGTTATGACACGGGTAACGCACTCCATTACCGCCGCTATTAACCCTGTGTGTCCTCAACTTTTTACTATTGATGCTGCCTATGCGGCATCAATAGTAAAAAATCTAATGTTTAAAATAATAAAAAAACAAGAATCCTGCTATACTCACCCTCCGTTGTCCGCCGAGCCGCTCGCACGGGCCGCCATCTTCCGTTCCCGGCGATGCATTGCAAAAATTACCCAGAAGACTTAGCGGTCTCGCGAGACTGCTAAGTCATCTGGGTAATTTCGCAGTGAATCCTGGGAACGGAAGATGGCGGCAGCCACGCGCTCATCGCCTGCGCCAGATCCGAAGGTGAGTATGTTACAACTACAAGGGGCCCTCGGACCCAAAGGTGAGTATGTTTATTTTTTATTTTTTAACCTGTGACATACGTGGCTGGGCAATATGCTATGTGACTGGGCAATATACTACGTGACTGGGCAATATACTACGTGACTGGGCAATATACTACGTCACTGTGCAATATACTACGTCGCTGTGCAATACACTACATGGCTCTGTGCTGTATACTACGTCGCTGTGCAATATACTACGTCGCTGTGCAATATACTATGTGGCTCTGTGCTGTATACTACGTGACTGGGCAATATACTACAGTATGTAGCTGGGCAATATACTACGTGACTGGGCAATATACTACGTGACTGGGCAATATACTACGTCACTGTGCAATATACTACGTCGCTGTGCAATACACTACATGGCTCTGTGCTGTATACTACGTCGCTGTGCAATATACTACGTCGCTGTGCAATATACTATGTGGCTCTGTGCTGTATACTACGTGACTGGGCAATATACTACAGTATGTAGCTGGGCAATATACTACGTGGCTGGGCAATATACTACGTCGCTGGGCTATATACTACATGGCTGGGCAATATACTACATGGCTTTGTGCTGTATACTACGTCACTGTGCAATATACTACGTGGCTCTGCAATATACTATGTAGCTGGGCAATATACTATGTCGCTGGGCAATATACTACGTGGCTGGGCAATATACCACGTCGCTGGGCAATATACTACGAGGCTGGGCAATATACTATGTGACTCTTTGCTGTATAGTAACATAGTAACATAGTAACATAGTTAGTAAGGCCGAAAAAAGACATTTGTCCATCCAGTTCAGCCTATATTCCATCATAATAAATCCCCAGATCTACGTCCTTCTACAGAACCTAATAATTGTATGATACAATATTGTTCTGCTCCAGGAAGACATCCAGGCCTCTCTTGAACCCCTCGACTGAGTTCGCCATCACCACCTCCTCAGGCAAGCAATTCCAGATTCTCACTGCCCTAACAGTAAAGAATCCTCTTCTATGTTGGTGGAAAAACCTTCTCTCCTCCAGACGCAAAGAATGCCCCCTTGTGCCCGTCACCTTCCTTGGTATAAACAGATCCTCAGCGAGATATTTGTATTGTCCCCTTATATACTTATACATGGTTATTAGATCGCCCCTCAGTCGTCTTTTTTCTAGACTAAATAATCCTAATTTCGCTAATCTATCTGGGTATTGTAGTTCTCCCATCCCCTTTATTAATTTTGTTGCCCTCCTTTGTACTCTCTCTAGTTCCATTATATCCTTCCTGAGCACCGGTGCCCAAAACTGGACACAGTACTCCATGTGCGGTCTAACTAGGGATTTGTACAGAGGCAGTATAATGCTCTCATCATGTGTATCCAGACCTCTTTTAATGCACCCCATGATCCTGTTTGCCTTGGCAGCTGCTGCCTGGCACTGGCTGCTCCAGGTAAGTTTATCATTAACTAGGATCCCCAAGTCCTTCTCCCTGTCAGATTTACCCAGTGGTTTCCCGTTCAGTGTGTAATGGTGATATTGATTCCCTCTTCCCATGTGTATAACCTTACATTTATCATTGTTAAACCTCATCTGCCACCTTTCAGCCCAAGTTTCCAACTTATCCAGATCCATCTGTAGCAGAATACTATCTTCTCTTGTATTAACTGCTTTACATAGTTTTGTATCATCTGCAAATATCGATATTTTACTGTGTAAACCTTCTACCAGATCATTAATGAATATGTTGAAGAGAACAGGTCCCAATACTGACCCCTGCGGTACCCCACTGGTCACAGCGACCCAGTTAGAGACTATACCATTTATAACCACCCTCTGCTTTCTATCACTAAGCCAGTTACTAACCCATTTACACACATTTTCCCCCAGACCAAGCATTCTCATTTTGTGTACCAACCTCTTGTGCGGCACGGTATCAAACGCTTTGGAAAAATCGAGATATACCACGTCCAATGACTCACCGTGGTCCAGTCTATAGCTTACCTCTTCATAAAAACTGATTAGATTGGTTTGACAGGAGCGATTTCTCATAAACCCATGCTGATATGGAGTTAAACAGTTATTCTCATTGAGATAATCCAGAATAACATCCCTCAGAAACCCTTCAAATATTTTACCAACAATAGAGGTTAGACTTACTGGCCTATAATTTCCAGGTTCACTTTTAGAGCCCTTTTTGAATATTGGCACCACATTTGCTATGCGCCAGTCCTGCGGAACAGACCCTGTCGCTATAGAGTCACTAAAAATAAGAAATAATGGTTTATCTATTACATTACTTAGTTCTCTTAGTACTCGTGGGTGTATGCCATCCGGACCCGGAGATTTATCTATTTTAATCTTATTTAGCCGGTTTCGCACCTCTTCTTGGGTTAGATTGGTGACTCTTAATATAGGGTTTTCATTGTTTCTTGGGATTTCACCTAGCATTTCATTTTCCACCGTGAATACCGTGGAGAAGAAGGTGTTTAATATGTTAGCTTTTTCCTCGTCATCTACAACCATTCTTTCCTCACTATTTTTTAAGGGGCCTACATTTTCAGTTTTTATTCTTTTACTATTGATATAGTTGAAGAACAGTTTGGGATTAGTTTTACTCTCCTTAGCAATGTGCTTCTCTGTTTCCTTTTTGGCAGCTTTAATTAGTTTTTTAGATAAAGTATTTTTCTCCCTATAGTTTTTTTAGAGCTTCAATGGTGCCATCCTGCTTTAGTAGTGCAAATGCTTTCTTTTTACTGTTAATTGCCTGTCTTACTTCTTTGTTTAGCCACATTGGGTTTTTCCTATTTCTAGTCCTTTTATTCCCACAAGGTATAAACCGCTTACACTGCCTATTTAGGATGTTCTTAAACATTTCCCATTTATTATCTGTATTCTTATTTCTGAGGATATTGTCCCAGTCTACCAGATTAAGGGCATCTCTAAGCTGTTCAAACTTTGCCTTCCTAAAGTTCAATGTTTTTGTGACTCCCTGACAAGTCCCCCTAGTGAAAGACAGGTGAAACTGCACAATATTGTGGTCGCTATTTCCTAAATGCCCAACCACCTGCAGATTTGTTATTCTGTCAGGTCTATTAGATAGTATTAGGTCTAAAAGTGCTGCTCCTCTGGTTGGATTCTGCACCAATTGTGAAAGATAATTTTTCTTGGTTATTAGCAGAAACCTGTTGCCTTTATGGGTTTCACAGGTTTCTGTTTCCCAGTTAATATCCGGGTAGTTAAAGTCCCCCATAACCAGGACCTCATTATGGGTTGCAGCTTCATCTATCTGCTTTAGAAGTAGACTTTCCATGCTTTCTGTTATATTTGGGGGTTTGTAACAGACCCCAATGAGAATTTTGTTACCATTTTTCCCTCCATGAATTTCAACCCATATGGACTCGACATCCTCATTCCCTTCGCTAATATCCTCCCTTAAAGTGGACTTTAGACAAGACTTTACATAGAGACAAACCCCTCCTCCTCTCCGATTTTTACGATCCTTTCTAAACAGACTGTAACCCTGTAAGTTAACTGCCCAGTCATAGCTTTCATCTAACCATGTCTCGGTTATTCCCACTATGTCAAAGTTACCTGTAGATATTTCTGCTTCTAGTTCTTCCATCTTGTTTGTCAGGCTTCTGGCGTTTGCGAGCATGCAGTTTAGAGGATTTTGTTTTGTTCCAATCTCCTCACTGTGGATTGTTTTAGAAATGTTCTTACCTCCCTTCTGAGTATGTTTTCCTGGGTCGTCTTTGTTCGAGTCTAATGTTTTTTTTCCCATCCCCTCTTCTTCTAGTTTAACGCCCTCCTGATGAGTGTAGCGAGTCTTCTGGCGAATGTGTGTTTCCCAGGTTTGTTGAGGTGTAGTCCGTCTCTGGCGAGGAGTCCATCATACCAGTAATTCACACCGTGGTCCAGGAATCCAAATCCTTGTTGTCTGCACCATCGTCTTAGCCAGTTGTTTGCATCAAGGATCCTGTTCCATCTCCTGGTGCCATGCCCATCTACTGGAAGGATAGAAGAAAAAACTACCTGTGCATCCAGTTCCTTTACTTTCTTCCCCAACTCTTCAAAGTCCTTGCAGATTGTCGGTAGGTCCTTCCTTGCCGTGTCATTGGTGCCAACATGTATCAGAAGAAATGGGTGGACGTCCTTGGAGCTGAAGAGCTTTGGTATCCTATCGGTCACATCCTTGATCATCGCACCTGGAAGGCAGCATACTTCTCTTGCAGTTATGTCCGGTCTGCAGATGGCTGCTTCTGTGCCTCTCAGTAGTGAGTCTCCCACCACCACCACTCTTCGTTGCTTCTTGGCTGTACTTTTTGCTGTCACTTGTTGCTGTGTGCCCTTTTCTTTTTTGCTTGCTGGTATTGCTTCATTCTTAGGTGTGCCATCTTCATCCTCTACAAAGATTTGATATCGGTTCTTCAGTTGTGTGGTTGGTGATTTCTCCATGGTCTTCTTGCTTCTTTTGGTCACATGCTTCCACTCATCTGCTTTTGGAGGTTCTCTGACACTTTTTGCACCTTCTGTGACCAGTAGAGATGCTTCTGTTCTGTCTAGAAAGTCTTCATTCTCTTTGATGAGTTTCAAAGTTGCTATTCTTTCTTCCAGACCCCGCACCTTTTCTTCTAAAAGGGCCACTAGTCTACACTTCTGACAGGTGAAATTGGATTCTTCTTCTGGTCGATCTGTGAACATGTAGCACATGCTGCAGCTCACCATGTAGGTTGTCACATCTGCCATGTTGCTCCTAGATCCTGCTGACTTGCTGTGTGTTTTCCTTCTTGTGTAATCTACTCAGCCAAGCTCTCTTGCAATAATGTCCTACAGGCAAAAATTCGGTTTGGTGATGCTTTCCAAGCAGCTGGTCCCGGCTGTACCCAACGATCTTCTAGCTTAGGGAGACTTCGCTTCTCCCAGAAGGCACCTGGAATATGCAAATTAGCCTCCTGAAGCTTGAATCCCTGGTTTGGTGATGCTTTCGAAGCAGCTGGTCCCGGCTGTACCCAACGATCTTCTAGCTTAGGGAGACTTCGCTTCTCCCAGAAGGCACCTGGAATATGCAAATTAGCCTCCTGAAGCTTGAATCCCTGGTATACTACATCGCTGTGAAATATACTACGTCACTGGGCAATATACTACATGGCTGCGCAATATACTATGTAGCTGGGCAATATACTACGTGGCTGGGCAATATACTATGTCACTGGGCAATATACTACGTGACTGGGCAATATAATACGTGGCTGGCCAATATACTACGTCACTGGGCAATATACTACGTGGCTGCGCAATATACTACGTGGCTGGGCAATATACTACGTGGGTGGGCAATATATTACGTGGACATGCATATTCTAGAATACCCGATGCGTTAGAATCGGGCCACGATCTAGTTTTTAATAACAGACAATACAAGAGAATTAATGGCACAGCCAGTTAAGAAAAAACAACAGATGCTCCATTAAGTAGAAGAAATGTTGCTCTAATACAATATACGCTGTATATTAATACTAATAATAGATAGAGCGTCGGTTACACCCCAATGAAGCTATACTGGCAGAGACCATAAACAAGGTAAACAACAAAAAGAACGAATTTCAGGTACTAACAACTTAGTAAAAATATTGATGGTTCCAAAAGAACATATTCTTGTCTTCTAGAAACCTGCAAAGATGAGACATTAGGAGTAAAGGGTGCATAAAGTAAGACATTCAAAATAAGTCAAACAGTGAGTAGTAAGATCCATCTGATTTAGAAGTATTTTATATAACGATGTAATTTGAGGTCAGGCTCTGTCACTCCAGCATTGTTAGAGCACAGAATCTCGGCAGCAGAAAACAGGGCCGGTAAAGGAGGAAGGGGAGTGTGTAGGCAAGACAAAAAGCCGAAAGCTGTCAAGGAGAGGGAGAGGATCTATTAATCCAAGGAAGCCAAATTGATAGAAATTTACTATGTATGCGCGAATCCCAGCTTGACAGCTTCTCCATTCTGTAAATGTCTTGAACCTTAGTTATCCACTCAGCAATTGTAGGGGTGGAGGGCTGTCTCCAATGTATGGAAATTAGGTGTTTTGCTGCTGCTAACAAAAGAGGGAGTAGATCATGTTTCTTGGGTTTAAACTCCTTAGTAGGAAGCGATAGCAGAACTTCTTCAGGAGTTAGGTTCCCCTTAATTAGGCTTAATTGGCAAAGATATCTGTTAATTTCTGACCAGTATTTGGTGATACCAGGGCACGACCAAAAAATATGAGCCAGGGTTCCAATCGAACCAGAGCACCTCCAATATAGGGGAGAGGAAGTTAAACCCATGTGTTGCAATCTATCCGGAGTTCTGTACCAGCGTGAGAGGATTTTAAAGGCGTTTTCCTGTAATAGAATACACCTTGAGAAGCCATGGGAGTTATTCAGGATTTGACTAGACTCCTGGGGAGATAGGGACAGATTTAGTTCCGATTCCCATGAGGATAAATAAAGAGGCTTGAATTGAGAGGGCGGGTTGACAAGATTAGCATACAGTTTAGAGATGAGTTTAGGGGGTATAGACCAAAGACCTACCAAAAATTCCAACCATAGCCAATCAGAACTATGTTTATGTCCCGACCTGAATTTTGAAATAATAAAGCTTACATGGAGTTTTGGTAGGAGATCTTGAGGTTGTTTCCTGGCTTCCTTTGGTCTGTCCTCTATGCAGGGGACCTGGTTTGAAAGAAGGTGTGAAATTCGTAGGTTCGGTAAAAAATTCCAAAGTCCATAAACATCAACATAGTTCGGATCAGTAAGCCAAGTGATGACTCTCAATGGGATATTGTCTAAAAAATAACAATGAGGTAATATATTAGGAACTAAAGAGCGTCTAACAGTTAAAGTGTTGTAAGTTATTGCATCAATCGAGTGAGTAGCAGGGGTACAGGAAGACCAGAGAAAAATCTCTGCCATATTTCCCATCAGGCTAACTTCCAAATTTAAAGCTTTCTGAACAGGGTTGGTCTTGACTATACCTAGCCATCGAGCAAGGTGAATGGCATGATAGTATTTTTTGAAGTCGGGAAGGCCAAGTCCCCCTTTATTTTTTGGTAAACATAGGATTTTAGGAGGCAGTTTGGCTCTTTTATTTTTCCATATGAATTTTGCAACTAATTTGTTCACAGTAATAAAGAAAGAATTGGGAAGAGGGATGGGGACCATACTCATTACATAAAATTTTTGGGGAAAAATATAGGATTTGACAATGTTGATCCTTCCTATCCAAGAAAGATATGGTAGATCGTATGCATTGAGTGAGGTTTGTTAGGCTACGTTCAGACTAGCGTTGTGCTAGTGTGCGTCGCGTTAGCGTCGGGCGACGCAGCGGCGACGCACGCGTCATGCGCCCCTATGTTTAACATGGGGGACGCATGCGTTTTTGTTTGTTGCGTTTTGCGACGCGTGCGTCTTTTTTGCCGCTAGCGTCGGACCAAGAAAACGCAACAAGTTGCATTTTTCTTGCGTCCGATTTTCGGCAAAAAACGACGCACGCGTTGCAAAACGCAGCGTTTTTGCGTGCGTTTTGCCGCGTTTTTCGGTGCGTTGTGCGTTGCGTCGCCGACGCAGCGGCGCACAACGCTAGTCTGAACGTAGCCTAAGTTGGACAAGAGAGGGAGAAAATTAAATTTGTATAGTAGAGTCTGCGGTTAAATAAATTCCCAGGAATTTTAATTTCTTGGGAAGGGGGGGGGGGGGGGGCAATTAAAAGGGGTCATTTGTTTTAATATAGAAATCTCCTTTTCTGATGCCAAAATATTTAGAATTTCAGATTTGCTCATGTTAATTTTGAAGTTAGAGACAATTACGAATTCAGTGAATAAATCTAAGAGGTTTGAGAAAGCTGTTTTAGGGTTCGAGATCAGTAGTAGAAGGTCGTCAGCAAAAGCAGCTGTCTTGAATACGGTCTGGCCCACCACTAATCCACTGATGTCAGGGTCTTGCCTAACTTTTTGTATCAAAGTTTCCATCACTAATACAAATAGGGAGGGGGAGAGAGGGCAGCCCTGCCGGGTGTCGTTTTTTATCGAGAATGATTTTGAAAATAATCTGTTTACCCTGACCTTGGCAGTTGGAGTCATATAAAGAGTCATAATGGCTTCTATAAATGGGAGAGGGAAGTCAAACTTTTGTAGAGTGTAAGTCATGTAATGCCAGCTAATTCTATCGAAGGCCTTCTTGGCGTCTGTTGACAAAATGGTTAGAGGAATACCAGAGCGCTTAGCATGAGAGATTGCAAGAAGTGTTTTTGTAGCATTATCCTTTCCTTCTCTACCCCTTACAAAACCCACTTGGTCAGGGTGGATTAATGTTTCCAGGACAATAATAATTCTAGAGTCTAGTATCTTAGCCCATAACTTCAGGTCAGTATTAGGTAGAGAGATAGGCCAATAATTACTACAGAGGCTGCCATCTCTACCCTCTTTGGGTATAACAGTTATATAAGCCTCCAGGGTTTGTCTGGTTGCGACTTTTCCTTCCAGGAATGCATTAAACAATTCAACTAGTTGGGGAATAATAATAATAATAATAATTTTTATTTATATAGCGCCAAAATATTCCGCAGCACTTTACAATTAAGTAGGGACATGTACAGACAATAAATTCAATACAAGTTCAGACAATTTAAACCAGGGTTGTCAAACTGCATTCCTCGAGCGCTGCAAACAGGTCATGTTTTCAAGATTTCCTTGCATTGCACAGGTGATAATTTAATCACCTGCAGAGAATGATTCCAGCACCTTGTGCAATGCTAAGGAAATCTTGAAAACACGCATTGTTTGAGGCCCTCGAGGAATGCAGTTTGACACCCCTGATTTAAACAGTGACATTAGGAGTGAGGTCCTTGCTCGCAAGCTTACAATCTACAAGGAAATGGGGGGGGACACAATAAGTGAAAAGTGCTTGTTATTTCAGGTCTGGCAATTATAATAAATAGGGATTTTCATATAAAGCTGCATGATCCGGTCATCAGCCCGTGTGTTTAAGTGCAATAGTCAAGTATCAAGTGCAGTTATCATGTGCATGGAGGGTGTGGAGACAGATGAATAGTAGGGTGCAGATTCACATGCAGATAATATTTGGAAGGAGGGAACAGGACAAAGTTAGTTTACTGAGTAGTTGATGTGGTAGGCTTGTTTGAAGAGAAGGGTTTTTAAAGCGCGCTTGAATAGGTTGGGGCTAGGTGTTGTGAATTCTGCTCTTGGGTTCCCTCCAGTGGTTGTAGGTGGGAATGCAGTTGTCTCTGACTCGCAGTCCTGGCCAGGTGTATCGGATGATTACAATTCTGACTGGGATATTTAGGTGTGCAGGATCCTTTACCCTTTCCAGTTGTCAATGTTCCTTGTGAAGTGTTGGATCACTTTCTGGCTTCTCCTGCTTGCTGCCAAATTCAGCAAAGATAAGTGTTTGGCTTTTGTATCTATGGCACACTGCTGTGTACTTGTTTCAGTTTTATTCCTGCTCTGATTGTAGGATTCACTGGAGTTGCAGATTTACGCTCCTACATCTTTTAGTTAGATGTAGGAAGTTTTTTGTATATTCTGCTGTGGATGTTTTGAAGGGTTTTAATACTGACCGTACAGAACTCTGTCCTATCCTGTCCTATCTAGCTAGAGTGGCCTCCTGTGCTAAATCCTGTTTTTCTGCCTGTGTATGTTTTTTCCTCTCCGACTCACTGCCAATATTTGTGGGGGGCTGTCTATCCTTTGGGGATTTTCTCTGAGGCAAG
The DNA here is from genome assembly GCF_032444005.1 of Ranitomeya imitator. Lineage (NCBI taxonomy): Eukaryota > Metazoa > Chordata > Amphibia > Anura > Dendrobatidae > Ranitomeya > Ranitomeya imitator. The sequence continues at coordinate 197,608,891 of NC_091285.1, read as the reverse complement.
ATAGTATTCCTATTTCCATCTTTAGGGGTATTTAGTCCTCCAGCTGTGACGAGGTGTCTAGGTGTGTTAGGTACACTCCACGGCTACTTCTAGTTGCGGTGTTAAGTTCAGGATTGCGGTCAGTATAGTGGCCACCTTCTCCAGTGAAAGTTCTCATGCAGCTCCAAGGTCACCGGATCATAACAGCTAGGTATCAGTCTGATCGTCTGGGGAAGTGCATTCCAGAGAGCTGGCTCAGCACGAGAGAAGTCTTGGAGACGGAGGTGCAAGGTTCGGATTACAGGGGATGTTAGTCTTAAGTCATTTGTAGAATGGAGGGCACGTGTAGGGCGATAGACGGAGATGAGAGAGGAGATATAAGGCGGTGCAGAACTGTGGAGAGCTTTGTGGGTGAGAGAGATGAGTTTATACTGGACCCTGTAGCGAATGGGTAGCCAGTGTAATGACTGGCACAAGATGGAGGCATTGGTGAAGCGGCTGGACAAAAATATGACCCTCGCTGCCGCATTCAAGATGGATTGGAGAGGAGAAAGTTTGGAAAGAGGGAGACCGATCAGAAGACAGTTGCAGTAGTCCAGACGAGAATGAATAAGAGCGACAGTAAGAGTCTTAGCAGTTTCAAAGGTGAGAAAAGGTCAGATTCTGGAGATGTTTTTAAGATGCAGGTGACAGGAGCGAGTGAGTGATCGGATATAGGGAGTAAAGGAAAGTTCGGTGTCGAATATGAGCCCAAGACAGCGGGCATGCTGCTTGGGAGTTATGGTTGAACCCTCCAGGGCAATTTCGATGTTGGGTACATTGAGGTTAGTAGAAGGGAGAAACACAAGTAGTTCAGTTTTGGAGAGATTTAGTTTCAGATAGAGGGAGGACATGATGTTAGAGACAGCAGACAATCCTTGGTATTTTGAATTAGGATAGGGGTGATGTCGGGGGATGAAGTGTATAATTGGGTGTCATCAGTATAGAGATGATACTGGAACCCAAATCTGTTGATTGTTTGTCCAATAGGGGCCGTGTAAAGAGGGAAGAGGAGGGGGCCTAGGACTGAGCCTTGCGGAACTCCGATAGTAAGGGGACGAGGAGAGGAAGAGGAGCCGGCAAAAGATACAGTGAAGGAGCGGTCAGAGAGGTAGGAGGAAAACCAGGAGAGGGCTGTGTCCTTGAGGCCTATAGAGCAGAGCATAGTGAGAAGGAGCTGGTAATCCACAGTATCAAATGCGGCAGATAGATCCAGGATAATCAGCAGAGAGCAATGACCTTTGGATTTAGCTGTTATTAGATAATTAGAGACTTTAGTGAGGGCAGTTTCAGTGGAGTGTAAAGAGCGGAAACCAGATTGTAAGGGGTCGAGAAGAGAGTTATCCGAGAGATAGCGGATTAGACGGGAGTGGACCAAGCGTTCCAGGAGTTTAGAGATGAAGGAAAGGTTAGAGACAGGTCTGTAGTTAGCCGTGCAGTTCTGGTCAAGGGATGGCTTTTTAAGTAAAGGAGTAATGATGGCATGTTTAAATGAGGAGGGAAAGATACCTGAAGAAAGAGAGAGGTTAAATATTTTAGTCAGGTGAGTGGTGACCACTGGTGAGAGAGACTGCAGGAGAGGTGAAGGAATGGGGTCACTATTGCAGGTTGTAGGCCGAGCAGAAGTGAGGAGCTTGTAAAATTCTTCTTCTCAAAGATGTCTAATGAGCTTGAGGTGCGGCAGGGAAGGGGATCCAGGCACTGAGGAGATTGGGCTGAGATATCCTGATGGATGTGGTTGATTTTTTCTAGGAAATAAGTGGCCAGATCCTCACCACTGAGATTGGAGATGGGGGCCTGTACTTTAGGTTTCAGGAGGGAGTTTAATGTTTCAAAAAGTCGTTTTGGGTTGTTGGATAGTGAGGTGATGAGGGTGGTGAAGTAGGATTGTTTGGCCAGATAAAGGGCAGAGTTATAGGTTTTGAGCATGAACTTATAGTGGATGAAGTCTTCTGCTAAGAGAGATTTTCTCCACTGCCGCTCTGCACACCTTGAGCAACGCTGAAGAAAGCGAGTTTGCATAGTGTGCCGGGGCTGCCGTTGTCTGTGTCAGGTCTTTCTGCGTGTAGAAGGTGCTGCTTCATCCAGGGCAGGAAGGAGAAGATCTGCAAATTTTTTGTAATAGGCCACAGGAAAACCATCTGGACCCGGTGTTTATTGTTAGGAATAGTATGTAGGGTGTCTTTGATTTCTTGGAAATTTTGGAAAGAAGAGTTATACGGTCTACTGATGGGATCTTAGGGAGGGAAAGGGGGGCTAAAATGTTCCGTATCCTGTCTGCTGCAGTAGAACACTCTTGCATAGGTTCAGGTATGTATAAATTATAAAGTGATTCGTAATATTGTCTAAAAGCTTCAGCAATCTCGTCGGACCCGCACACCTTCCTATTCGCTTTAGTGTAGATATGTTTTCTAAACGTTCTTTCTTTTTGTTTTTTGAGCATATGGGAAGTGAGCTTACTGCATTTGTTCCCATGTAAATGAAATCTATGCCTGCAATGCATAAAAAGTTTTGCAGAGTTAACGTTTAATGAATCTTTCAGTTTGTTACGAAGAGCGGTGAGGTCCTGAAGAGAGTTCTGAGAACTTGATTTTTTGTGGAGGCGCTCCGCAGTACTAATTTGGTGAAGTAGCGACATGAGCTCTTTATCCCTTTGTCTCTTATGATAAGACGCAATAGAGATGAGTTCCCCCCTAATGACAGCTTTATGGGCCTCCAAAATATTGGGAGTAATCTGATTATCAGTGATATTCTCAACGAAGAATTGCGAGATAATAGTTTTTAATTTCTCAGAAATATTTGGATTATCTAAAAGAGATTCATTTAATCTTCAAGACATGGCAGGGCAGGGTAACTTGTTGATAGTGAGATCAATAAAAATGGGAGCATGGTCTGAAATGGTAATAATACCTATTTAAGCATATTTAATTAACTGCAAAGTTTGTGATTGGACTAGAAGAAGGTCAATTCGGTGGTATGAGGAATGGGGGGTGAGAAAAACGTGTAATCTTTCGTGGTAGGGTGCAGAAGACGCAAGGGGTCTATTAGTTGAAGCGTTTCTAGTTTGTACAAAAGTTTACTTCTTAAAGCCTGGGAAATGGGAGAGGACCTGCTCGTAGCGTCTATTTCAGGTTGAAGGGTTAGGTTGAAATCACCTCCCATGATCAACAATCCTTCCTCAAATAATTGCAATGTGTCTAGTGTTTTTATAATCCATTGCACTTGCTGAGTGTTGGGGGCATATAGATTGGCAAAGGTGACCATTGTATTGGCTAAACTTCCCTTAATGAAAATATATCGGCCTTCATGGTCACATAAACTCTCTTTTAGGGAAAATGGGAGACCCTTCTTAAGTGCAATACTCACCCCTTTAGAGGAAGAGGGACCACAACTGTTAAACCAGACAGGATAAGGAGAAAAAGAAGTATTGGGGACTCTGCCTATTTTGAAGTGGGTTTCCTGTAGGAAGACAACTTGTGCCTTCTGTTTTTTTTAGATATTAAAGATTTGGTTGCATTTAGCGGGGGAGTTTAATCCTTTGATGTTAAAAAGGGGACCTAACTTTAAAGGACGCCTTGACATGGCAGTTGGGTTCACATATATTGGCCAATCTATGCGCTAAGTACCTTCTTTTTTACTATATTTTCATAGCAATTTTGCAGATGAATATGTCATATATACGCTATATAACGCATTTTTTCCTTTTTCACATTTTTTATGGTAGTAATGTGTGACGCCCAAGAGACCGGGATACCCAGCACCGGACCAATGGGGTCTGTCTCTTGAGGGGGATGTCACGGGTGGCTTGACCCGGTGCTGTGGCCTCAGGCAATGCACAGTGTAAGGGGTATCGTGAGGGGACAGGCACTTACTTGATCAGCAGCAGGTTCTCCCAGCGGTGACGATCCCGATCCTGGATAGATGGCTATTGTCCAAATGAAAGACTGAGGCACTGAAACGTTTAACCAGTTTACTTTAACATAAAAGGATTTACAACCAGTCCTGTCACCGGAGTCTGTATGGTAACTCTGAGTTACTTTGACCCTGCCGGGAAATTGTGCGCAATTTCTGTGTGGCCCTGCTGCTGTATGTGAACTGGCTGCCGGCCCAATCTGTCCCCTCCGGGTCCTGGTTCGACGGGCAACCCGAGTCCTTTTATCGGCTTACCCCCTCCGGGAGTACCGCTGAACTCTGTGTCTGTTGCTGCGTCCGGCCCTAGTGAAGCTGATATCACCTCACGTTTTTCCGGTTGCTGTATTATATATAATGAATACAGCCACGGATCCGGTATCCGTCTTTGCGCCTGTTCTGGGTAGTGATTAATGCTACCCGGTTCTCACAATGTCCCTTTTCTCTGTCCCTCTTCTCCTCAGGCCGGTGATTTGGGCCTGGAAACCGTCATAGGGCTGTTAGAAATTCAGCTGTATGACCTCTCACTATCAGCTCCTTAGCCCAACTGCCCAACTGCCAGTTCTTCTCTCAGACCAGAATGGATCAAGGGGAGTCTCTGGAGCTCCCCCTTCTGGCCGGAGGAGGTAGTGCAGTCTTGCTATTTTAGTATTTGTATTCAGTGTCAGTAACTATATTTGTGGCAAATACCTCTAGGGGTGCCACATTATGCAGTTCCAATATTCTAGAGTAATCATTCTTGGTAATTCATGGTGCAACCTTTACAGTTTTTCATGTTACCGTGTTGGTGCTGGCCTCGGCAGGTCGCAGATAAAAGGGATGCCTGTGGCCTGCTGGGGTAAGTGATGAAGCCAGCGACTTTGTGCTATATCACAACTGCTAACAGTGTCGGCATCTTGAGGATGTAGATCCTGATAACAATGTAGCAGGCAAGGTGGACCAAGACCAGACAGGCCCTTCTGGCATTTGCCAGATAGCCAGTCTGGCCTTTTCTGTCACTATCTACCTGCCCTCCATGTATAGTGCAAGGATCTGTCGCTCCCTACCTGCCCTCCATGTGTAATGCAGGTTTCTGTCACTCCCTACCTGCCCTCCATGTGTAGTGCGTGGGTCTGTCACTTTCTGCCTTGTCTCCATCTGTAGTGCGGGATCTGTCACTTTCTACCTTCCCTCCAGGTGTAGTGCACAGGTCTGTCACTAACTGCCCTCCATGTGTAGTGCACGGGTCTGTCACTTTATACATGCCCTCCATATGTAGTGCTGGGTTGAAAACTATTTATCCCCTGACAAGGATTACAGCGTGGGACAGAACGATGGACACGTGACGGATATTGTTGTTTTTTTAATTTTTTTTTGCAGGAGGCGAGGGATTCAATGCAATGGGCCTTAGGTGGGTTTAACTATGTTTGTGTATATATATATATATATATATATATATACTAGATGGTAGCCTGATTCTAATGCTCCCGCGCCAATTCGCGGCCGGACTGCGCCAGTCACTGATTGTTCGTGGCCGGCCACGTAGTATATAACAGCCCACGTAGTAAATAGCACAGCCACATATTACATAGCACAGCCACGTAGTATATTGCACAGCCACATAGTATATAGCACAGCCACGCAGTATATAGCACAACCCACAGAGTATATAGCACAGCCCATGGTGTATATAGCACAGCCACATAGTATATAACAGCCCATGGAGTATATAGCACAGCCTACGGAGTGTATAACAGCCTACATAGCATATAACACAGCCACGTAGTTTATAACAACCCACGTAGCATATAACACAGCTCACGTAGTATATAACAGCCCATGCATGCAGTATTAAACACAGCCCACGTAGTGTATAACACAGCCCACGTATTGTATAACACAGCCCCCGTAGTGTATAACACAGCCCACGTAGTATATAACAGCCCACGAAGTGTATAACACAGCCCACGTAGTATATAGCACTGCCCACGTAGTATATAGCACAGCCCACGTAGTATATAACAGCCCATGTAGTGTATAACACAGCCACGTAGTATATAGCACAACCCACATAGTATATAGCACAGCCACGTAGTATATTGCACAGCCACGTACTATATAGCACAGCCCACGTAGTATATTGCACAGCCCACATAGTATATTGCACAGCCAATGATGACCGCTACGTCATCATCTCGCGAGATCTCAATGCATGCAGCGGTCACCGGGCGTCGCGAGGAGCGGGAAAGGCCTGTTCTGGATCCGAGGGGCCGACGGAGGGTGAGTATATAAGTATTTTATATTTTTTTTATTATTTTTAACATTAGGTCTTTTTACTATTGATGCTGCATGGGCAGCATCAATAGTAAAAAGTTGGTCACACAGGGTTAATACCAGCGTTAATGGAGTGCGCTACACCGTGGCATAACGTGGTCCGTTAACGCTGCCATTAACCCTGTGTGAGCGCTGACTGGAGGGGAGTATGGAGCGGGCACTGACTGCAGGGAGGAAGGAGCGGCCATTTTGCCGCCGGACTGTGCCCGTCGCTGATTGCTCAATCAGCGGTGCGGGATTTCCGGGACAGACAGACAGACAGACGGAAGTGACCCTTAGACAATTATATAGTAGATTACATCTATCTATCTCTATATCAGGAGAGAGTGAGAGAGTGTGTGTGTGTGTGTGTGTATCGAGCCATGCCCACTCAGCATAGCACTGCCCACTCCGCATAGCAGGCACAGGCCACATCTAGCTCTATTGTACCTAGAATTGAATTGCTTCTGTGGGGTATGACATCAACGGAAAGGGAGGAGCCTCATGGAGAGAGGTGTGAGGGGGAAAATGAGAGAAGTGAGGTGCTGCTGCAGTATGAGGCTGTGTATAGAGAAGAGTGAGGTGCTACAGGTGGAGGCTGTGTGCAAGGCCACATTCACGCGGTCAGTATTTTACCTCAGTATTTATAAGCTAAAACCACAAGTGGGAGAAAAATACGGAAGTGATGACATGTTTCTAATAAAGTTTTCCTCTGATTGTTTTACTCCAAATTTTATCTTACTTACAAATACTGAGGTAAAAATACTGACCAAATAACGTGTGAATGAGGTCTAATGGAGAAAAGTGTGGTGCTGCACAAGAAGTAGGCTGTGTATACCATACCCTTTATTGCAATTAGTGCAATTTCTCTCCGGATCAAGTGTTCCCAATTGTATATGGAAGAGGAGTGTGAGGTGCTGCTGGAGGAGGAGACTATACAGGAGAAAAGCTGTACTGCAGAAAAATGCTGTGCATAAAAGGAGGTGCGTGAGGTGCAGAAGGAATAAGGCCCCTTAACTGCAGCCATTAAGGGGTTAATATTGTGTTAAAAAAATACTATATACAGGAGGAGATGACACAGCTATATACTATATACAGGAGGAGATGACACACAGCTATATACTTTATACAGGAGAAGATGACATACAGGTACAGTATATACTATATACAGGAGATGACATACACGTATCTATAATATAACGCTGGGAGCGTCACTCTGTCCGAAGCCTTTATAGACTGCGCAAGCGAAGGCGCCGACGCAGTCTGGGCCTCACAGAGTGACGCTCCCGGGAGATCGCGGTATGCGTTCACACTGAACGCACACCGCGATCTCCAACAGAGAAGCAGGGACCGCCAGGAGGGTGAGTATCGGCCATATTCACCTGTCCCCGTTCCACCGCTGAGCGCCGCCATCTTCCCGGTCTTCGGCCTGTGACCTTCAGTTCAGAGGGCGCGATGACGTGCTTAATGCGCGCCGGCGCCGCCCTCTGACTGAACAGTCACAGCCAGAGGAGCCGGGAAGATGGCGGCGCTCAGCGGTGGAACGGGGCCAGGTGAATATAGTAAGTGCTGGGGGGGCCTGAGCTGGCGGCGATACCGGCACCTGACCCCCGCCTGCTCAGGCCCCCCAGCACTCGGCGCCCAGCGACCATAGGTGAGTATGTGTTTTTTTTTTTTTATATATTGCAGCAGCAGCATACGGGACATATAGAATGGAGCATGTTAAGGGGGCCATCAACCATAATGGAGCAGTGTACGGGGGCATAGAGTATGGAGCATCTTATGAGGCCACAAACCATAATGGAGCAGTGTGGGAGCAGCACATGACAGAACGGGGGCGCAGGATGGGAGCAGCACATGACAGAACGGGGACGCAGGATGGGAGCAGCACATGACAGAACGGGGGCGCAGGATGGGAGCAGCACATGACAGAATAGGGGCGCAGGATGGGAGCAACACATGACAGGATGGGGGCGCAGGATGGGGACGCAGGATGGGTGCAGCACATGACAGGATGGGGGCGCAGGATGGGAGCAACACATGACAGGATGGGGGCGCAGGATGGGGACGCAGGATGGGTGCAGCACATGACAGGATGAGGACGCAGGATGGGAGCAACACATGACAGGATGGGGGCGCAGGATGGGGACGCAGGATGGGTGCAGCACATGACAGGATGGGGACGCAGGATGGGTGCAGCACATGACAGGATGGGGACGCAGGATGGGAGCAACACATGACAGGATGGGGGCACAGGATGGGGACGCAGGATGGGTGCAGCACATGACAGGATGGGGACGCAGGATGGAGCAGCACATGACAGGATGGGGGAGAAGGATGGGGACACAGGATGGGAGCAGCACATGACAGGATGGGGATGCAGGATGGAGCAGCACATGACAGGATGGGGACGCAGGATGGTGCAACACATACCAGGATGGAGACCATATACCAATATAAATGCTCGCCACCCGGGCGTAGAACGGGTTCAATAGCTAGTATACTATATACAGGAGATGACATACAGGTATATACTGCAGGGAAAATGAGAAGTTTGAGATGAAAATTAGAGGTGTGAGGGGAAAATAGTGGAGTGACCGGAAAATGAGAGGTGTGAGGGGGAAAATGAGAGGTGTGAGGGGGAAAATGATAGGTGACGTTACCGCTGTGCTTTCCGGCCGCTGGGCTTACACAGGGCAGAGAAGCAGAGCGCCAAGGGACAGACAGCGGAAGGTAAGTATGAAGTGTTTGTTTTTTTTTTACTTTTACGCTGGTAACCAGGGTAAGCATCAGGTTACTAAGCGCGGCCCTGCGCTTAGTAACCCGATGTTTACCCTGGTTACCAGTGAAGACATCGCTGAATCAGTGTCACACACGCCGATTCAGCGATGTCTGCAGGGAGTCCAGCGACCAAATAAAGTGCTGGACTTTCTGCAGCGACCAACGACATCACAGCAGGATTCTGATCGCTGCTGTGTGTCAAACTGAACGATATCACTAGCCAGGACGCTGCAACGTCACGGATCGCTAGCGATATCGTTCAGTGTGACGGTACCTTTAGAGGCGTACAAGCCACAGTGTCTTGCACCCACTGTGAAATTTGGTAGCGGATCGGTGATGATCTGGGGATGCTTCAGCAAGGCTGGAATTGGGCAGGTTTTTCTTTGCGAAGGATGTATGAATCAAGCCGCATACAAGGTTATCCAGGAAAAACAGTGCGCCATACCACACAGCTAGGTCAATCAAGGTGTGGATGAAGGACCACCACATCAAATCCCTTTCATCGCCAACCGAATCTCCAGATCTGTATAAATATATAACTTGGCACTCAACTTTTGCTTAATTTGAAGATTTTTTAATGCAGTCCAGCAAAAATAAACAACGTTTCGGTCCTCACCAGACCTTCATCAGGAACATTGCTATGGTGGGAATAACCACTGTGTACTTGCGAGTACTATAGTGGGTCCATGACGTGTATAGAGCCGAAAACTCCCAGGTAAGGCAAAAGGTCACCGTATTACTTTATAATGAGTCCCGAGGAACTTGTAGAGATCTGGTGCCTGGGTGAAGGCACTCCCTCCGTGTGTAATAGTGGGTACAGTCCCACCAGCCGTCTGTTAAGGAGTATAGATGTACGCTATAAGGCCCCAAGGTTTCTCTATGTAACGGGTTTGCTCAGTGGTGATTCAGTAGGCGGCGTGACGATCTCTCCAACGCGGCATCCACAACAAGTGGATATCGGTTTTAGATATTCAAACCATCCTCTTGTGAGAGGGTTACATGATTCCAGTCAGCTGCCAGGACCTCATTAAGAATAGATTTAAATTAATGAAGCTAACAAGTAGTGTGACACATAAGCAACATAATACCCTTATCACAATTACCAGATAATAATTTAGACCCATATGGGTATAATGGTCCATAAAAATTGCCAAAAAAGGTCAAAAGGCAAAATGAGGCATAAAGATAGAGAGACTGCCACTTGAGATACCAATGAACCAGTAAGACCAAATACTTTACCCTGTTCTAAGGTCATGGTCGTCCCCCATGGGGCAGAACAGTCAGGCAGAGTAGGTGCTAGACCCACGCGTATCGACACAACAGGGTGTTTTTCTCAAGGTCAGATTATAGTTTATAGAATAAAAGAACAATTTACATTTTACTCATAAATATACCTATAAAGAGAAAAATCAGACAAACTGAACATTTTGCAGTGGTCTCTTAATTTTTGCCAGAGCTGTATATATGTGCGTCCCTATAGTTAGATATCCTTTCTGTGGTAGAGAGATGAATAGTTTTGGATTATTACCATTGTCCCTTCATTGGTTGCGCCATTGCTTCCAAATAAGCTCTTCAAATATTCAAAGTATGTCATTGGGTGGGAAGGGGTTAAACAGGTAGTTTGGATGACATCACAAAGCACATAAAGATCATAGACATCATATGACATCACAATTGGCTTAGAATGTGCAAAGTGCAACACCTGAGCCATCTTGTGTCATTAGAGCCTGACAGCTTGAAGGAAACAAGTCCAGGTAGGGAACTTTTCACTTACGACCTCACTCACAAATTGTATGGATGGGGGGTTAGTCGTCGGATTCAGAACTACATCCTTCACAAGAAAATCTGAGCAAAACCCACTGTATCATGTGTCCTGTGATTGTTATAATGATTCTATGATTTAAAAAAAAATGTGACTGACTAGGTACCAAGGAAAATATGAACATTTTGGTTCTTTATTAAGTCAGTGTGAGCCCTGCCCAACCGGGGTTACCAATCTGGACAACCCCTTCCCAAACGAGGACTTGTTAGCGGTCAACTGATCATGTGTCACTCGTCTTGAAGACCCTCAGCAATCGTCTGGTTTGCCCTCTATGACACCCATGTACTCTAATAAAAGCATATAGAAATATATAGAGCCAGGTGAGACAACTCCATTTGGTTCCATGTTTGGGTAGCTTTGCCATTAATTTTGTGAAAACGCTATTGCAAGTTTAATTGCAGAATGCTACAGTTCTCCATTGTCAGCTGTCTTGGTCCTGTCGGATCAGGGGTGACCCGGAGCTGACAGTTTATCGTGATCAGGAATTGCAGTATGGCGTCCTGTGTTTTCCTTTAGTTCATAGAACAGTAGGTGATACGGATTAGAATAAGATGGTGGAAATGTTTAGGTTTTAACGTGTGTCAAGACTGTGATTTTGTTTTATTAATTCTACTCTTGATGTTGGAAACTTGATACATAACATACCAGTGGCAGTTATTATGACAGGGGACATGACATCACAGGGCACATGACATCATAGATATCACATGACCTCACAATTGGTACAGAATGTATAAAGTTATTATCCTGAACCATCTTGTGTCCCCAGAAGCAGCAGCTTGAGGAAATCAAGTCCCGGTAGGTAGCAGCTCACTTATCACTAAGGCCCCATTCACACATTGTGTGCCTTTGGGTTGTTCGTGGTGATGTTTAGAACTGCACCACTTACCCCTAAGAAATGTCAGCAAGTATCTCTGACGTGTTGTCTCTTGTGTATCAGAATGATTCCTTAAATAGGACCTACCATTTAATCCTCTTTTTTGTAATGATAGGTGTTATGTCTCATCTAGTGCAGATGAGCAGCTGTAATGAAGCACGGACAGATGACGGTGGTGCAGCAGGAAGGCTGAGCAGAAACAATGGACAACGTAGTGGCCTGATGCCAGCAGGAGGTCCAGAACTGGAGCCACAGGATATAATGAGCAGAATTGATTAAATTTCAACTGGCGTAATAGAGTTACAGACTCAGATCAGAGTTTGATCAGAGTGGCATCAGTTTTTCTCGGACGTGGAGAGGGGAATAAAAAGGTTTCTCCACCTTTTCTATTATGTCAGTCTGTGAAAATCGGATCGCACTCAGATGTCATCCAAGTGGGGTCCAATTTTTTCACGGGACATAGACTTGAATTGTCGATTTTCACTTGTCTCCGATATTTTCCGTGGACCACTGGGTCCGAGGAAAAAATCTGACATTTGCACAGCCCCATAGAATATCATAGGTACGAGTACTATCTGTCAAAACCATGGATGGCATTCAGATGGCAAAAATGGTCATGTGCATGATCCTTTATGTGGAGTTGATCAGTGGGCGACTGGGTCCTGAGAAACCCACTGATCGCTCCAAACAGCTGCTCTGTAGCATGCTGCTCAACAGACAGAAGCACAGAGCTCTGCCTGAGGGGGCTCAAATCTATGTACTGGCTTGATAGAAAGTCTAGAAAGCCTGTATTCTACTCTGTGCACAGGCTTATAGAATTGCACAAACACACAGATATTTATTTATTTTACTCGCTTACATAGCGCAATTAATTCTACAGTGCCATGTGTACATACTATATATGAATAAATTAAATATATATAAATAAATATATTTATACATATATATTTATATATATTCTCTCTGATTTTCACAGACTGTCAAAATGGAGGAACTTTTTTTTCCCTCTCTCCACCTGTGAGAGAAACGGATACCACTTTGATCGCACTCTGCTCAAAGCCTGATCGAAGTCTGCAACTCTAATATTATATATATATATGTATATGTAATTTGTGGACTATAAGGCTACGTCCCCATAATATTAGCCAGCGCTTTGGATGCAGCATATGTCCGCTCCGTCCAAAGCACTGCTGCCTTTTGAACGCAGGTGATTCTGCATGTGTTCATTGAACCGTGCGGAATCACCGCGTCCTATACATTGTGCGGGTGATATTTATCTTGCGGAGACTGAGCGTCTCCACAAGATAAATAGACATGCTGCCGTCTGGAAAGACGTGCCGCATGTCTGTCTCCGCAGGTGTTGGTGCACGCATAGTGGGTAGCTTGCCAGGGGGGTGGCATCACAAGAGGCAGGGTCACTGCTTCAGCAGGCTGGCGGTGGCAGCAGATGTGGGCCGATGCTGCTGGCCCTGGGCTCTCATAAGATGTTTGCGCTGGTGAGTGGAGTCCCCTTTCCAATTGATTTCCCTGTGGTGGGCTTTGGGAAAAATCGCTGCCGCGCATGCTCGGATTGAGATCTTGGGAGACGACATCTTGGAAGATGAGATCTCGTCTCCAGAGATCTCAATCTGCGCATGCGCCACCTTCGGCAGCCATTTTTTCAAAGCGCATAGCAGGGAAATCAATGGAAAAGGAGACTGCTCACCAGCGACGTCATCATATGAGAGCCTAGGGCCAGCAGCATCGACCCACTCCTGCCGCCTCCGCCAGCCTCCTGAAGCAACGACCCTGCCACCTGTTACCTCACTCCACCGCAGTCGCCACTTCGGTAAGCAACCTTCAGATTATAAAACGCACTAATTTTCCTCCAAAATATGGACTGAAAAAAGTGCGTTTCATAATTTGAAAAATTCGGTATGCCTGCAGAAGCAGGGAGTTGCTTTGTGCATGGTCAAGTGTCAAGTTTGCACCCTTAACGCCAGCCTTGCATAGATGTTTAGAAGCCTTGTGGGGCATTAAAGGGAACCTGTCACCACAAAATCGATTGTGAGGTAAGCTCACCGTCATCAGGGGCTTATCTACAGCATTCTGCAATGCTGTAGATAAGCCGCCGATGTTACCTGAAAGAGGAGAAAAAGACGTTAGATTATACTTACCCATGGGCGGTCCCGCTCCGGTGGGCGTCTCAGGTCCGGTACAGCGCCTCTCATCTTCATTCCATGACGTCCTCTTCTTGTCTTCATGCCGCGGCTCCGGCGCAGGCGTACTTTGTCTGTCCTGTTGAGGGCAGAGCAAAGTACTGCAGTACGCAGGCGCTGGGCCTCTCTGACCTTTCCCGACACCTGCGCACTGCAGTACTTTGCTCTGCCCTCAACAGGGCAGACAAAGTACGCCTGCGCCGGAGCCGCGGCGTGAAGACCAGAAGAGGACGTCATGGAATGAAGATGGGAGGCGCCGGAGCGGACCTGAGACGCCCATTTGACCGGATCGCAGCGGGACTGCCCCTGGGTGAGTATAATCTAACGTCTTTTTCTCCTCTTTCAGGTAACATCGGCGGCTTATCTACAGCATTACAGAATGCTGTAGATAAGCCCCTGATGACGGTGAGCTTACCTCACCATCGATTTTGGGGGTGACAGGTTCCCTTTAAATTTCCCAATGTGTGGCTTATTCCCACTGGCAGACTCAACTGCAGATAATCAATGAGTGATCTGTAATAAATCATTCAGTGTGCAATATTCTCACCATCACGAGTCCTATTTACACACCAAGAACGATGATCTTTTTGTGAAGCACAAAAGATCATTTCACCTGATGAACAAGAATTTTGCTCATTTATTGAATGATCTGCTGCCTGTTTAGATGGTACAATTTTCGTGAACGAGCATCCCTGGCACCTTTGGCAGTAGAATATCTATTGCTAATTAGATCAGCAAAGTATTCATGGAATTAGAGCAGGGTGTAGATTAGTCTATAAACTCTCAGGGGCAGTCTGTATATTGTATATTAGATTGTAAGCTCTTTTAAATGTTACACGAATAAATATTTCAACTTTTATTTCCTGGTTGGATGTGCCGACATATGCCATCTCGTCATTTCAGTATCACTCTAATGACCAGCGGGTGCAGCACCCACCAGCATGTCTCCAGGCTGAACTGAAGATCGCAAGCTGTCAATGTAGTGAGCTCCTATACTCCCCTCATTTACCTGTACATTATTCTGTATGCTCGCAACTGGATGTATATTGTATATTAGATTGTAAGCTCCTAGGAGCAGGGTGTATATTGTATATTAGATTGTAAGCTCCTAGGAGCAGGGTCTATATTCTATATTAGATTGTAAGCTCCTAGGAGCAGAATGTATATTCTATATTAGATTGTAAGCTCCTAGGAGCAGGATGTATACTGTATATTAGATTGTAAGCTCCTAGGAGCAGGATGTATACTGTATATTAGATTGTAAGCTCCTAGGGGCAGGGTGTATATTGTATATTAGATTGTAAGCTCCTAGGAACAAGGTGTATTTATCTTTTCCCTTCCAAATTGACTCTCCTGAGCTTATAATACATGTAGATATAGAGCAATATGCAGCAGGACAGATGTGATCCAGGGAAATATCCGATCGCCACAACTGGGGTCAGGAAGGAATTTTTTTCCCCCCTGAGGCAGAACTCTCCGGGGGGTTTCTTCGCCTTCCTCTGGATCTTTCGCTCCAGTGGCTCTCAGCCGGTCCTCAATGCCCAAAGCTAGTTCTGTGATCTGTAGAGGGTATGATCTGAGAGTCATTGTGATCATGGTTTAATTTCTTAAAGGGCCAGTAATATTTTTATTACAGTGTTGCTTATTGCTATTCCAATAAAAAAATTAAAAGAAAAAATAAAAGTGTTGTGGGAGTTTTTGTATTCACTTTCTTTTTACACAGTTACAATGATATGAGTGATCATTACTACCCTCAATACTCTACAAGTTGAACCAGGAATTATAGGGGGCCGCCATTTACAGAAGGCAGACCATGTATATCTCCACCCATTGTGGTATCATAATGTCAACTCCTTTCCCAAGATAAATTAACTCCTGGTAATTTCTCTGGGACGCTTCAACAAATCCAAGTGATTTTGAGATTTTATTTATAAAAAATATCATACATTTGAGAAAATTTTTTAAAAATTGCCAATTTTCAAACTTTTAATGATTATCCCTTTAATTCAGATAGTCATACCACAGCAAAACATTAATAAATAACATTTCCCACGTCTGATTTACATCAGCATAATTTGTAAAATGTTATTTTATTTTGTTAGCATTTTAGGTTTAAAAATGTAGCAGAAATTTTTCATTTTTTCAAGGAAATTTACAAAATGTATTTTTTTAGGGACCTATCCAGGTTTGAAGTGACTTTAGGGGACCCATATATTGGAAACACTCCAAAAGTTATTCCATTTTAAAAACAGCACCCCCTGACATAATGAAAACTGCAGTTAGGAAGTTTATTAACCCTTCAGGTGATTTTCAGGAATTAATGCTAAGTGTCATGATAGGAATCAAAAAGTGTATTTTTATCACCTAAATGCCGCTAACTTCTGAACAGGTTACAACTGCCGTCAGACTCTAAGGCCGCTATTTGGTCATGAATTGCCATGGCAAACACTAGGACCACACAATCATGATCTGAGGGCACCAATTTGGATAAAGACGAAGCCTGCAAAATTTTTAAATCAATGATCAAATAAGGTCAAAAAAATCAAGTAAGCTAACAAATTAACCTCTAGCCCATTAGATAAAATATAACTTTTAATAAATCCTGATAAAAACCATTAATAGCCATCAATAACCATACAAGCAATCGTGCTAAACCATGTTCACCCTATACCAATTTGCCTGCATCCAGCGCCTACCTAACAGCAGAGGTTGGCACCCTAGCAATAGATAGGCGAGTGATGGCGCCCCCGCTCCTCGGAGGCTATCTCTAGATCTCTATCTCCTAGATAACCCTATACTAGTGGGTCATACAACCTCTTATTGTGCATATATAGGGAAAAGAGAGAACAGGAGATGCCGTACAGAGAATAATGATAAGGGTAGACGTCACTGGCAGAGTATGTGCACTGATTGTGTTAGCATACCATTTTGGCCGCTCTGCCTTTACTTCAAATCATTGATGATGCTTGCATTTCAGGTTAGAGCGCATATGGCTATAGCTGATGACACAGTTCCAGTATTAAGCGCTGGGGTGCCTTTGGTAAGCGCTATGCGAAATAGGCGCATGCGCAGTGTAAACAGGTAATATTGATGCGTTCCAGCTGGAGCATGCCGTGGAGCGCACGCCATAGATGCGAGGGAAATAACAGTTAGTTCTGAGTTTTTTAATGTGGACATGCGCAGTGAAATTCAACAGGCAGAAATATGGATGCATTACAGATGGAGCGCACACTGTGGTGCGTGCGCTGTGGATGCCACAGAGGTAATTTATATACTTCCAGGCAAGGGAAAGATTTGGCCGGTTCTCCCCGGTTCGATGGAACCACTTGTTAAAAAAGCAGCCGTTTCCACGAACCAGGGAGATTCAGAGTCGTGATTCGGTACCAAACCTCCCAACCATCCCATATCCCGCGGGCCAGTCCCGATTTTGAGAGTGCCCCGCGGTCCCACACTGCAGAGAGACGCACACCACATATATGGCGGCCGCTGCTCTGCGCACAGGACCTTTGATGAGGTCACAGGAGGAGAGGAGTCAGGAGTCACATGATCAAGGGCCTCCGTGAATTGTAGGACTCTGCTGTGCTTGTTGTCATGGTGCTGAATGAGGGTAAGCTTATGTGTGGGGTAAGGAGGGGTTTAAAGCGTGGCAGTAGCAGAGCCGTGGGTGTATGAGGTGTACGCAGCGGAGCTGTGTGTACCAGGTGTACAGAGCGGAGCCGGGTGTGTACGAGGTGTACGGAGCAGAGCCATGTGTGTACAAGGTGTACGGAGCGGAGCCATATGTGTACAAGGTGTGTGGAGCAGAGCCATGTGTGCAAGGTGTACGGAGCGAAGCTGTGTATTTACGACGTGTATGGAGTGGAGCCGGGTGTGCACGATGTGTACGGAGCAGAGCCGTGTGTGTATGGAGCGGAGCTGTGTGTGTACGTGGTGTACGTAGTGGAGCCGTGTATGTACAAGGTGTATGGAGCGGAGCCATGTGTGCAAGGAGTACGGAGTGGAGCCATGTGTGTGCGAGGTGTACGGAGCAGAGCCGTGTGTGTACGAGGTGTAGGGAGTGGAGTCATGTGTGTATGAGGTGTACTGAGCATAGCCATGTGTGCGAGGTGTACAGAGCGGAGCAATGTGTACGGAGCAGAGCCGTGTGTGTCCGAGGTGTACGGAGCGGAGTCGTGTGTGTACGATGTGTACGGAGCTGAGCCGTGTGTGCAAGGTGTACGAGCGGAGCAGCCCTGTTGTGAATTCTGCTCTTGGGCTCCTCCTGTGGTTTTTAGTGGTATGGCTGCTTCTTGTATTTAGCTTCAACAGCTGTTTTCACTGATCGTCTTTCTGGCACGGCTATATTAGTCTGGCCTTATCCCTCATTCAATGCCAGTCGCCAATTGTTCCTGCCTGGAGTCATTGCTCTTAGGACTTTCCTGACACTCTGACCAGTTCATCAAAAGCTAAGTCCTTGCTTGTCCTTTTGCGGTTCTCTTGTTGTGGACTTGTTGTTCAGCACTTTCTTTGTTTTTGTTCATTTGTCCAGCTTTTCTGTATGGATCTATTCAGTTAAGCTGGAAGCTCTGGGCAGCAGAGTTTGCCCTCCACACCTTTAGTCAGGTGTGGAGATTTTTGCATTTCTCTGCGGTGGACTTTTTCTAGTTTTTTTTACTGACCGCACAGCGTTCTGTTCTGTACTATTTCTATTTAGCTAGAAGTGGCCTCCTGTGCTAAATCTTGTTTCATACTACGTATGTCATTTCCTTCTCCTCTCACAGTCATTATTTGTGGGGGGCTAATCTATCCTTTGGGGATTTTCTCTGAGGCAAGATAGTTTTCCTGCTTCTATCTTTAGGGGTAGTTAGCTCTTAGGCTGTGACGAGATGCCTAGGTAGAGTTAGGAGCATTCCACGGCTACTTCCAGTGTTGCGTTGAGCTTAGGGACTGCGGTCAGTATAGTTGCCACTTGCTCAGAGCTAGACGCATGTCGCTCCCTAATCATCAGATCATAATAGTACACCTGGCCAAAAATGAGCTGAATGCCTCTCAAAAGAAGGAAGAGAAAAAGAGTTCTGAGCCATTTTTTTTTCTTTAGCTTGTTTTGTCTTTTTCCTTCCTCTTGATCTCTGGGTGATTCGGGATTTGGATGCAGGCATGGATGTACAGGGTTTGTTTTCTCGTGTGGATCAGCTTGCTGCAAGAGTACAGAGTATTCAAGATTATGTGGTTCAGACTCCAGCCTTAGAGCCTAGAATTCCTACTCCGGATTTGTTTTACGGGGATAGATCTAAGTTTTTGAACTTTAAAAATAACTGCAAATTGTTTTTTGCTCTGAAACCCCGTTCCTCTGGTGACCCCGTTCAGCAAGTAAAGATAGTTATTTCTCTACTGCGTGGCGACACTCAGGACTGGGCATTCTCACTTGAGTCAGGGAATCTGGCATTGCTTAATGTAGATGCATTTTTCCAATCGCTCGGATTATTGTATGACGAACCTAACTCTGTAGAGCATGCTGAGAAAACACTGTTGGCCCTGGGTCAGGTTCAGGAAGCGGCAGAATTATACTGCCAGAAATTTAGAAAATGGTCTGTGCTCACTAAATGGAATGAGGACGCTCTGGCAGCAATTTTCAGAAAGGGTCTTTCTGAAGCCCTTAAAGATGTTATGGCATTTGTGGATTCAGGCGCTGCCCTGAACTTAATGGACTTAGAATTCGCCAGGCGCTGTGGTTTTTCTTTGCAGCCTTTGCAGAGTCCCATACCCTTGAGGGGTATTGATGCTACACCATTGGCCAAGAATAAACCTCAGTACTGGACGCAGATGACTATGTACACGGCTCCTGCACATCTGGAAGATTGCCGTTTTCTGGTGTTGCATAATTTACATGATGTTGTTGTACTGGGTTTTCCATGGTTACAAGTACACAATCCAGTGCTGGATTGGAAATCAATGTCTGTGACTAGTTGGGGTTGTCAAGGGGTACATAGTGACGTTCCTTTGATGTCAATTTACTCTTCCCCCTTTTCTCATGTTCCTGAATTTTTGTTAGATTTCCAGGATGTATTCGATGAGCCCAAGTCCAGTTCCCTTCCTCCACATAGGTACTGTGATTGTGCTATTGAATTGATTCCTGGCTGTAAGTTCCCTAAGGGCCGACTTTTCAACCTGTCTGTGCCAGAGCATGCCGCCATGCGGAGCTATGTTAAGGAGTCTTTAGAGAAGGGGCATATTCGGCCGTCTTCGTCACCATTGGGAGCGGGATTCTTTTTTGTTGCCAAGACGGATGGCTCCTTAAGACCCTGTATTGATTATCGCCTTCTTAATAAGATCACGGTCAAATTCCAATATCCTTTACCTTTGCTCTCTGATTTGTTTGCTAGGATTAAGGGGGCTAGTTGGTTTACCAAGATTGACCTTCGAGGGGCATATAATCTTGTTCGTATTAAACAGGGTAACGAATGGAAGACTGCATTTAATACGCCCGAAGGCCATTTTGAATACCTTGTGATGCCATTTGGGCTCTCTAATGCTCCATCTGTGTTCCAGTCTTTCATGCATGATATTTTCCGCAATTATCTTGACAAATTCCTGATTGTGTATTTGGATGATATTTAGATTTTTTCCGATGATTGGGATTCTCATGTGAAACAGGTCAGGATGGTATTCCAGATCCTTCGTGATAATGCTCTATTTGTGAAGGGGTCTAAGTGCCCATTTGGAGTTCAGAAGGTCTCTTTTTTGGGGTTTATTTTTTCTCCTTCGTCTATAGAAATGGATCCTGTTAAGGTCCAAGCCATTCATGACTGGATTCAACCCACATCTGTGAAGAGCCTTCAGAAATTTTTGGGCTTTGCTAATTTTTATCGCCGTTTCATTGCCAACTTCTCTAGTGTGGTTAAACCCCTGACCGATTTGACGAAGAAAGGCGCTGATGTGACTAATTGGTCCTCTGAGGCTGTTGAGGCCTTTCAGGAGCTTAAACGCCGATTTACTTCTGCCCTGTGTTGCGTCAACCGGATGTTTCTCTTCCTTTTCAGGTTGAGGTTGACGCTTCTGAGACTGGGGCAGGGGCCGTTTTGTCACAGAGGAATTCTGATGGTTCCTTGATGAAGCCATGTACCTTCTTTTCCCGAAAGTTTTCGCCTTCGGAACGCAATTATGATGTCGGCAATCGGGAGTTGTTGGCTATGAAGTGGGCATTTGAGGAGTGGCAACATTGGCTTGAGGGAGCCAAGCACCGCATTGTGGTCTTGACCGATCATAAGAATTTGATTTACCTTGAGTCGGCCAAGCGGCTGAACCCTAGACAGGCTCAGTGGTCCCTGTTTTTCTCCCGTTTTGATTTTGTGGTCTCATATCTTCCAGGATCTAAGAATGTTAAGGCGGATGCCCTCTCTAGGAGTTTTTTGCCGGATTCTCCTGGAGTCCTTGAGCCGGTTGGCATTCTTAAGGAAGGGGTGATTCTTTCTGCCATCTCCCCTGATTTGCGGCGGGTGCTTCAAGAATTTCAGGCTGATAGGCCTGACCGCTCTCCTGTGGGGAAGCTGTTTGTTCCTGATAAATGGACGAGTAAGGTGATTTCTTAGGTCCATTGTTCAGTGTTGGCTGGTCATCTTGGGATTTTTGGTACCAGAGATTTGGTTGCTAGGTCCTTTTGGTGGCCTTCCTTGTCGCGTGATGTCCGTGCTTTTGTGCAGTCCTGTGGGACTTGCGCCCGAGCCAAGCCTTGCTGTTCCCGCGCTAGTGGGTTGCTTTTGCCTTTGCCCATCCCGGAGAGGCCTTGGACGCATATTTCCATGGATTTTATTTCGGATCTTCCTGTGTCCCAGAGGATGTCTGTTATCTGGGTGGTTTGTGACCGGTTCTCTAAAATGGTCCATTTGGTACCTTTGCCTAAATTGCCTTCCTCCTCTGATTTGGTTCCATTGTTTTTTCAGCATGTGGTTCGTTTGCATGGCATTCCAGAGAATATTGTGTCTGACAGAGGTTCCCAGTTTGTTTCCAGGTTTTGGCGGGCCTTTTGTGCTAGGATGGGTATTGATTTGTCTTTTTCTTCGGCGTTCCATCCTCAGACCAATGGCCAAACAGAGCGAACTAATCAGACCTTGGAAACCTATTTGAGATGCTTTGTGTCTGCTGATCAGGATGATTGGGTGACTTTCTTGCCGTTAGCCAAGTTTGCCCTTAATAATCGGGCCAGTTCGGCTACTTTGGTTTCGCCTTTCTTTTGTAATTTTGGTTTCCATCCTCGTTTTTCTTCAGGGCAGGTTGAGCCTTCTGATAGTCCTGGTGTTGATTCTGTGATGGACAGGTTACAGCGGATTTGGGCTCATGTGGTAGACAATTTGACGTTGTCCCAGGAAAAGGCTCAGCGTTTTGCTAACCGCCGTCGGTGTGTTGGTCCTCGGCTTCGTGTGGGGGATTTGGTTTGGTTGTCCTCTCGTCATGTTCCTATGAAGGTTTCTTCCCCTAAGTTCAAGCCTCGGTTTATTGGTCATTATAAGATTTCTGAGATTATCAATCCTGTGTCTTTTCGTTTGGCCCTTCCAGCCTCTTTTGCCATCCACAATGTTTTCCATAGATCTTTGTTGCGGAGATATGTGGTGCCCGTTGTTCCATCTGTTGATCCTCCTGCCCCGATGTTGGTTGAGGGGGAGTTGGAATATGTGGTTGAGAAAATTTTGGATTCTCGTTTTTCGAGGCGGAAGCTTCAGTATCTTGTCAAGTGGAAGGGTTATGGCCAGGAGGATAATTCTTGGGTTGTTGCCTCCGATGTTCATGCCGCCAATTTGGTTCGTGCTTTTCTTTTGGCTCATCCTGATCGGCCTGGGGGCTCTGGTGAGAGTTCGGTGACCCCTCCTTAAGGGGGGGTACTGTTGTGAATTCTGCTCTTGGGCTCCTCCTGTGGTTTTTAGTGGTATGGCTGCTTCTTGGATTTAGCTTCAGCAGCTGTTTTCACTGATCGTCTTTCTGGCTCGGCTATATTAGTCTGGCCTTATCCCTCATTCAATGCCAGTCGCCAATTGTTCCTGCCTGGAGTCATTGCTCTTAGGACTTTCCTGACACTCTGACCAGTTCATCAAAAGCTAAGTCCTTGCTTGTCCTTTTGCGGTTCTCTTGTTGTGGACTTGTTGTTCAGCACTTTCTTTGTTTTTGTTCATTTGTCCAGCTTTTCTGTATGGATCTATTCAGTTAAGCTGGAAGCTCTGGGCAGCAGAGTTTGCCCTCCACACCTTTAGTCAGGTGTGGAGATTTTTGCATTTCTCTGCGGTGGATTTTTTCTAGTTTTTTTTACTGACCGCACAGTGTTCTGTTCTGTACTATTTCTATTTAGCTAGAAGTGGCCTCCTGTGCTAAATCTTGTTTCATACTACGTATGTCATTTCCTTCTCCTCTCACAGTCATTATTTGTGGGGGGCTAATCTATCCTTTGGGGATTTTCTCTGAGGGAAGATAGTTTTCCTGCTTCTATCTTTAGGGGTAGTTAGCTCTTAGGCTGTGACGAGATGCCTAGGTAGAGTTAGGAGCATTCCACGGCTACTTCTAGTGTTGTGTTGAGCTTAGGGACTGCAGTCAGTATAGTTGCCACCTGCTCAGAGCTAGACGCATGTCACTCCCTAATCACCAGATCATAACACAGCCCCGTGTGTAGGTGTAACTTTGTGTGGCCATTATACACTATGGAGCATCATGTGGGGCTATTATACTGTACGCAACATCATGTAGGGCCATTATACAGTATGGAGCATCTTGTGGCGTCATTATACAGTATTGAGCATCATGTGTGGCCATTGTACAGTATGGAGCATCATGTGTGGCCATTATACAGTATTGAGAATCATGTGGGGCTATGATACAGTATGGAGCATCATGTTTGAAGAAAAGGTTTGTGTAAATGGGTGTGGCTTACAAAATCAGTGTGGTTCTCCTACACACAAACACAGAACCTGTTGTTAACCCCTTTCTGCCATTGGACGTACTATTCCGTCCATGTGGGGTGGGCCTTAATTCCCAAGGATGGAATAGTACGTCCAGTGCGATCGGCCGCGCTCATGTCAGCTTATCACAGCTGACATCCGGCACTATGTGCCAGGAGCGGTCACGGACCACCCCCGGCACATTAACCCCCGGCACACCGCGATCAAACATGATCGCGATGTGCCGGCGGTGCAGGGAAGCATCGCGCAGGGAGGGGACTCCCTGCGGGCTTCCCTGAGACCCACGCAGCAACGCGATGTGATCGCGTTGCTGCGAGGGTCTCCTACCTTCCTCCCTGCAGCAAGGCCCGGATCCAATATGGCCACGGCATCCGGGTCCTGCAGGGAGGGAGGTGGCTTACCAAGTGCCTGCTCAGAGCAGGCACTTGGTAACGCTGCAGCGCTCTTTGACAGATCGGTGATCTGACAGAGTGCTGTGCAAACTGTCAGATCACCGATCTGTATTGACCCCCCCCCCCCTTCCCTGGGACAAAGTAAAAAAGTTAAAAAAAAATTTTCCAAATGTGTAAAAAAAAAAAAAAAATCCTTAATAATGAAAAAAAATATATATATATTATTCCCATAAATACATTTCTTTATCTAAATAAAAAAAACAAACAATACAGTACACATATTTAGTATCGCCGCATCCGTAACGACCCGACCTATAAAGCTGTCCCACTAGTTAACCCCTTCAGTAAACACCGTAAGAAAAAAAAAAAAAAAACGAGGCAAAAAACAACGCTTTATTATCATACCGCTAAACAAAAAGTGGAATAACACGCAATCAAAAAGACGGATATAAATAACCATGGTACCGATGAAAGCGTCATCTTGTCCCACAAAAAACGAGCCGCCATACAGCAACATCAGCAAAAAAATAAAAAAGTTATAGTCCTCAGAATAAAGCGATGCAAAAATAGTTATTTTTTCTATAAAATAGTTTTTATCGGATAAAAGCGCCAAAACATAAAAAAAATGATATAAATGAGGTGTCACTGTAATCGTACTGACCTGAAGAATAAAACTGCTTTATCAATTTTACCAAACGCGGAACGGTATAAACGCCTCCCCCAAAAGAAATTCATGAATAGCTGGTTTTTGGTAATTCTGCCTCACAAAAATCGGAATAAAAAGCGATCAAAAAATGTCACGTGCCCGAAAATGTTACCAATAAAAACGTCAACTCGTCTCGCAAAAAACAAGACCTCACATGACTCTGTGGACTCAAATATGGAAAAATTATAGCTCTCAAAATGTGGTAACGCAAAAAATATTTTTTGCAATAAAAAGCGTCTTTCAGTGTGTGACGGCTGCCAATCAGAAAAATCCGCTAAAAAACCCGCTATAAAAGTAAATCAAACCCCCCTTCATCACCCCCTTAGTTAGGGAAAAATTAAAAAATTTAAAAAATGTATTTGTTTCCATTATCCCATTAGGGTTAGGGCTAGGGTTAGGGTTAGGGCTAGGGTTAGGGTTAGGGCTAGGGTTAGGGTTAGGGCTAGGGTTAGGGCTAGGGTTAGGGTTAGGGCTAGGGTTAGGGTTAGGGTTAGGGCTAGGGTTAGGGCTAGGGTTAGGGCTAGGGTTAGGGTTGGGGCTAGGGTTAGGGTTAGGGTTAGGGTTAAGGCTACAGTTAGGGTTGGGGCTAAAGTTAGGGTTTGGATTACATTTGTGGTTGGGATTAGGATTAGGGGTGTGTCTGGGTTAGAGGTGTGGTTAGGGTTACCGTTGGGAATAGGGTTAGGGGTGTGTTTGGATTAGGGTTTCAGTTATAATTGGGGGGTTTCCACTGTTTAGACACATCAGGGGCTCTCCAAACGCGACATGGCGTCCGATCTCAATTCCTGCGTTGAAAAAGTAAAACAGTGCTCCTTCCCTTCCGAGCTCTCCCGTGTGCCCAAACAGGAGTTTACCCCAACATATGGGGTATCAGCGTACTCAGGACAAATTGGCCAACAACTTTTGGGGTCCAATTTCTCCTGTTACCCTTGGGAAAATAAAAAACTGGGGGCTAAAAAATAATTTTTGTGGGATAAAAAGAGATTTTTTATTTTCATGGCTCTGCGTTATAAACTTCTGGGAAGCACTTGGTGGGTCAAAGTGCTCACCACACCTCTAGATAAGTTCATTAGGGGGTCTACTTTCCAAAATGGTGTCACTTGTGGGGGGTTTCAATGTTTAGGCACATCAGTGGCTCTCCAAACACAACATGGCGTCCCATCTCAATTCCAGTCAATTTTGCATTGAAAAGTCAAATGGCGCTCCTTCCCTTCCGAGCTCTGCCATGCGCCCAAACTGTGGTTAACCCCCACATATGGGGTATCAGCGTACTCAGGACAAATTGTACAACAAAGTTTGGGGTCCATTTTCTCCTGTAACCCTTGGTAAAATAAAACAAATTAAAGCTGAATAATTTTTTTGTGAAAAAAAGTTAAATGTTAATTTTTATTTAAACATTCCAAAAATTCCTGTGAAGCACCTGAAGGGTTAATAAACTTCTTGAATGTGGTTTTGAGAACCTTGAGGGGTGCAGTTTTTAGAATGGTGTCACACTTGGGTATTTTCTATCATATAGACCCCTCAAAATGACTTCAAATGGGATGTGGTCCCTAAAATAAAATGGTGTTGTAAAAATGAGAAATTGCTGGTCAACTTTTAACCCTTATAACTCCCTAACAAAAAAAAATGTTGGTTCCAAAATTGTGCTGATGTAAAGTAGACATGTGGGAAATGTTACTTATTAAGTATTTTGGGTGACATATCTCTGTGATTTAATTGCATAAAAATTCAAAGTTGGAAAATTGCGAAATTTTCAGAATTTTCGCCAAATTTCCGTTTTTTTCACAAATAAACGCAGGTAATATCAAAGAAATTTTATGACTATCATGAAGTACAATATGTCACGAGAAAACAGTGTCAGAATCACCGGGATCCGTTGAAGCGTTCCAGAGTTATAACCTCATAAATGGACAGTGGTCAGAATTGTAAAAATTGGCCCGGTCCATAACGTGCAAACCACCCTTGGGGGTAAAGGGGTTAAAAATTTGAATCCCACCCCTGCTTCTGGGTCTATCAATCCCCGGTAATACCCACATGTACTCTAACTACTGTACCTATAAGCATCGGCTTGCTCAATGGCGTTGTAAAGGTAAAAACCTAGGGGTATAACATCCCCGCTGATTGGTATTCTACAAGCCCCAATTTGAAAGGAGGCGATAGGCACCTCTAGTGAATAGAGGAAGTGCTCATTGGCAATGCGTGGGGATATCTATATAAGAAGGAACATAGGTGGTCACCATGCAGCATCTTTTAATCCAACCTCCTGATTATCCATAATGGTGAAACGCTGCGTAGAGGTTTTTAAGAAGCATCTATAATCATAAGTACCTCCAATAACTCCAATAACTACTGTTATCCTGTTGATACATTTATGCTATGTGCCTTTGAACTTTTATCTGCTCTGGGTCTAATGTTATATGCTACCTGCCTCTGCCTATTATTATAAAAAAAATGTCAAAAACCTGACCTGCACATCCAAACATAGACTAAGTGTGAACAGGTGCTGAACCCAGAGTCGCCAACTCGTATATAGTTAAGTAAATAAGGCAGCACACTGCAGCGCTAAAACATGCAAACTTGAAAACACGAAATTTGAACTGCAGTACTGCACTAGAAATATGAAAAATGAGAGCTTTTAGCGCATAAAAATGGCCAATTTTATGTGTACCTGGTAGCCTCTTTACGGCATCTCTCTTATACCAGGTCCTACACTTCACCTACCTCGCTGAGAATAAACGTCTCCATCTGAATGGGTACATGTGAAACCTCTTCTTAGACTAAAATTCTCTCTCTCTGTGGAGGGGTATTGGACCTGCTGTAATTAAAACACCTGAAGCTAGGAGGCGGAGTGCACGATCAGAAGGCTAGAGAATACATTTCAAAAACCTGACCTGCACATCCAAACATAGACTAAGTGTGAACAGGTGCTGTACCCAGAGTCGCCAACTCGTATATAGTTAAGTAAATAAGGCAGCACACTGCAGCGCTAAAACATGCAAACTTGAAAACACAAAATTTGAACTGCATTACTGCACTAGAAATATGAAAAATGAGAGCTTTTAGCGCATAAAAATGGCCAATTTTTTGTGTACCTGGTAGCCACTTTACGGCATCTCTCTTATACGAGGTCCTACACTTGACCTACCTCGCTGAGAATAAACGTCTCCATCTGAATGGGTACATGTGAAACCTCTTCTTAGACTAAAATTCTCTCTCTCTGTGGAGGGGTATTGGACCTGCTGTAATTAAAACACCTGAAGCTAGGAGGCGGAGTGCACGATCAGAAGGCTAGAGAATACGTTTCAAAAACCTGACCTGCACATCCAAACATAGACTAAGTGTGAACAGGTGCTGTACCCAGAGTCGCCAACTCGTATATAGTTAAGTAAATAAGGCAGCACACTGCAGCGCTAAAACATGCAAACTTGAAAACACGAAATTTGAACTGCAGTACTGCACTAGAAATATGAAAAATGAGAGCTTTTAGCGCATAAAAATGGCCAATTTTTTGTGTACCTGGTAGCCTCTTCACGGCATCTGTCTTATACCAGGTCTTTCACTTGACCTACCTCGCTGAGAATAAACGTCTCCATCTGAATGGGTACATGTGAAACCTCTTCTTAGACTAAAATTCTCTCTCTCTGTGGAGGGGTATTGGACCTGCTGTAATTAAAACACCTGAAGCTAGGAGGCGGAGTGCACGATCAGAAGGCTAGAGAATACATTTCAAAAACCTGACCTGCACATCCAAACATAGACTAAGTGTGAACAGGTGCTGAACCCAGAGTCGCCAACTCGTATATAGTTAAGTAAATAAGGCAGCAGACTGCAGCGCTAAAACATGCAAACTTGAAAACACGAAATTTGAACTGCATTACTGCTCTAGAAATATGAAAAATGAGAGCTTTTAGCGCATAAAAATGGCCAATTTTATGTGTACCTGGTAGCCTCTTTACGGCATCTCTTTTATACAAGGTCTTTCACTTGACCTACCTCGCTGAGAATAAATGTCTCCATCTGAATGGGTACATGTGAAACCTCTTCTTAGACTAAAATTCTCTCTCTCTGTGGATGGGTATTGGACCTGCTGTAATTAAAACACCTGAAGCTAGGAGGCGGAGTGCACGATCAGAAGGCTAGAGAATACATTTCAAAAACCTGACCTGCACATCCAAACATAGACTAAGTGTGAACAGGTGCTGAACCCAGAGTCGCCAACTCGTATATAGTTAAGTAAATAAGGCAGCACACTGCAGCGCTAAAACATGCAAACTTGAAAACACGAAATTTGAACTGCATTACTGCACTAGAAATATGAAAAATGAGAGCTTTTAGCGCATAAAAATGGCCAATTTTATGTGTACCTGGTAGCCTCTTTACGGCATCTCTCTTATACCAGGTCCTACACTTGACCTACCTCGCTGAGAATAAACGTCTCCATCTGAATGGGTACATGTGAAACCTCTTCTTAGACTAAAATTCTCTCTCTCTGTGGAGGGATATTGGACCTGCTGTAATTAAAACACTTGAAGCTAGGAGGCGGAGTGCACGATCAGAAGGCTAGAGAATACATTTCAAAAACCTGACCTGCACATCCAAACATAGACTGAGTGTGAACAGGTGCTGAACCCAGAGTCGCCAACTCGTATATAGTTAAGTAAATAAGGCAGCACACTGCAGCGCTAAAACATGCAAACTTGAAAACACGAAATTTGAACTGCATTACTGCACTAGAAATATGAAAAATGAGAGCTTTTAGCACATAAAAATGGCCAATTTTATGTGTACCTGGTAGCCTCTTTACTAGAGTTGAGCGACCTTGACCTTTTTAGAGTCGAGCCGGGTTTTGCGAAACCCGACTATGTCCAAAGTCGGGTCGAGTGAAATCGGCCGATTATGACGTAAAGTCGGGATCGACCGAAACACGAAACCCAATGCAAGTCAATGGGGCAGCATAGTCGGCAGTGAGTGGGGGCCAGGAAAACACCTAGAGTGCCCATTTTAATGTCAAAACCATCCATTCTTCTTAATGAAGCTTGTCAAGCGTAATTTACCTTAAAATAATTGGAAGGCATTTGAAATTGGGGGTCATTTGGCTAAAGTTGTGGGGGGTAGGGCTGGTTCAAGTAATTAGTGGGCCCAGTAAATCTGGACCACGTCACGGCAGTGGAGCAGGGAGAGGTAAGTATTTCAACTTTGCAAGTGCTGTGATCCTGAGCAAGCAGGGGGGGCCCACTCGTTGGCATTGGCACTGGCACAGGGCCCCTCAAAGTACAGCGGTGTGTTTGCACGGCGGGGGCGCCTCCCACCGGCAGCAACACTTTTGCGTACTATGAGAGGCCCTGTGCCAGTGACGTCGCCAACTAGTATTCCTCCCCCCACCTGATGAAGGAACCTGCACTTTCATCTGCACCTTCCTCTTTGTCCCCGTGTAAGGTGGTATGGTATGCGGGAAGAGCAACCTGACTTTCAGCAGGGTCACAATGTTGTTGTGTAGCGTGCACGGGGAATGTTGCGTTATGGGTCAATGTACCAGCAGACTCATCTATCACTGGCTGGGCAATGGGCACGATGAAGTGGAAACACAGATATAGGCCCAAAGAAGAAAGTGGGCTAAATGCAGTTCAAAATTGGTAACACAGGAATAACCAGGGGGCATTGCAGTGGAGGACAACTGGAATGAGAGGCTGACACAGAGAGTAGGGCCAAATCAGTAAGTAGTCGAAATGCAGTTCAAAATTGGCAACCGTAGTAAACAGGCGGCACAGCTTTGTTCAGTGGAGGAGAACAGCAAGGAGTGGCAGACACCGATAGTAGGCCCCAACCCAACTAGTAGGCCAAATGCAGTCTAACATTAACAACTACTTAACGAGAGGCTGAAAATGGAATTTCAGGACAGGAAACCAGGAGAACAGCAAGGAGTGGCAGACACCGATAGTAGGCCCCAAACCAACTAGTACGCCAAATGCAGTTGTTCCATTTAACCACAATTTAATGAGAGCCTGAAGATAGAAGCTCAGGAAAGGCAACCTGGGGAACACCTTGGAGTGTAACACACCATCTCTCTCCACCCCATACCCATTTTGTAGGCCTAATGCTGTGTACTTTTCTACAACTACTAAACGAGAGTCGGAAGACCGAAGCAATGGCAAGGAAACCTGGGGAACACCTTGGAGTGTAACACACCATCTCTCTCCACCCGATACCCATTTTGTAGGCCTAATGCAGTGTAGTTTTCTACAACTACTAAACGAGAGTCGGAAGATCGAAGCAATGGCGAGGAAACCTGGAGAACACCTTGGAGTGTAACACACCATCTCTCTCCACCCCATTCCCCATTTTTTAGGCCTAATGCAGCCTACTTTCCGACACCTACTAAACGAGAGCATGAAGATCGAAGCTCAGGAAAGGCAACCTGGGGAACACCTTGGAGTGTAACAACAACCTCTCTCTACACCACGGAAGGGCTGATTCTTAGGAAGGAAGGCTGTTGTAAATAAGCATTGCGCGCCCGAGGGTGATTATATTCTTATTCGGTATCTACTCACCCTCGGACGCGCCATGCTTCTTGATTTGTAATTAATGTTTATTTGCAATGTGCTTTTGACTTACTCAATTATTTTTTTAATTATTGATTTTATTAAATTAATAGTTTAACATCTTATTGGAAATAATTTAAAGGAGACGCGACAGGACAACACTCGGTGGATGCCATATCTGTGGTAACAACTCCAAAAAAACCTTTCAGTTAACTTCTTGCAGGAGAAAGTAATTGTAGCTGGTGGACCTTTTAGTACAGTTCCAGATTTTTGTTGTGTGTTTGTTTTTAATGTTAAAATGTCTGCATTTGAGATCTCAACACGATCTTATTTTTTATAATCAAAATAATTATTTTTTTATTTTAAGATGTTGGTTCAAGGGGTACACGGGCAGCAGTAGACAGGTCAGTGGAGGCCTAGTGGAAGGAGGGACCGCAGATGCGCCACTGTTTCACCCATACACAATTTGTAGGCCTAATGCAGCGTAGTTTCCAACAGCTAGTAAACGAGAGCCGGAAGATCGAAGCTCAGGAAAGGCAACCTGGGGAACACCTTGGAGTGTAACAACAACCTCTCTCTACACCACGGAAGGGCTGATTCTTAGGAAGGAAGGCTGTTGTAAATAAGCATTGCGCGCCCGAGGGTGATTATATTCTTATTCGGTATCTACTCACCCTCGGACGCGCCATGCTTCTTGATTTGTAATTAATGTTTATTTGCAATGTGCTTTTGACTTACTCAATTATTTTTTTAATTATTGATTTTATTAAATTAATAGTTTAACATCTTATTGGAAATAATTTAAAGGAGACGCGACAGGACAACACTCGGTGGATGCCATATCTGTGTTAACAACTCCAAAAAAACCTTTCAGTTAACTTCTTGCAGGAGAAAGTAATTGTAGCTGGTGGACCTTTTTAGTACAGTTCCAGATTTTTGTTGTGTGTTTGTTTTTAATGTTAAAATGTCTGCATTTGAGATCTCAACACGATCTTATTTTTTATAATCAAATTAATTTTTTAAATATTTTATTAGGTTGGTTCAAGGGGTACACGGGCCGCAGTAGACAGGTCAGTGGAGGCCTAGTGGAAGGAGTGACCGCAGACAGGCATCGAAGGCCTAAAATAATAACACATGGCTGTAGGCAATTTTAAATTGGTTCCAGGGTTACACGGGCAGCAGTGGTGTGGTCAGTGGAGGCCTAGTGGAAGGAGTGACCGCAGACAGGCATCGAAGGCCTAAAATATTAACACATGGCTGTAGGCAATTTTAAATTGGTTCCAGGGGTACTTGGGCAGCAGTGCCCTGGTCAGTGTAGTAGTAGTTGAAAGAATGTACCGCAGACAGGCATCGAAGGCCTAAAATAAAAAAATTGGGCTGGCTGTAGGCAATTTTAAATTGGTTCCAGGGTTACACGGGCAGCAGTGGTGTGGTCAGTGGAGGCCTAGTGGAAGGAGTGACCGCAGACAGGCATCGAAGGCCTAAAATAATAACACATGGCTGTAGGCAATTTTAAATTGGTTCCAGGGTTACACGGGCAGCAGTGGTGTGGTCAGTGGAGGCCTAGTGGAAGGAGTGACCGCAGACAGGCATCGAAGGCCTAAAATAATAACACATGGCTGTAGGCAATTTTAAATTGGTTCCAGGGTTACACGGGCAGCAGTGGTGTGGTCAGTGGAGGCCTAGTGGAAGGAGTGACCGCAGACAGGCATCGAAGGCCTAAAATAATAACACATGGCTGTAGGCAATTTTAAATTGGTTCCAGGGTTACACGGGCAGCAGTGGTGTGGTCAGTGGAGGCCTAGTGGAAGGAGTGACCGCAGACAGGCATCGAAGGCCTAAAATATTAACACATGGCTGTAGGCAATTTTAAATTGGTTCCAGGGGTACTTGGCAGCAGTGCCCTGGTCAGTGTAGTAGTAGTTGAAAGAATGTACCGCAGACAGGCATCGAAGGCCTAAAATAAAAAAATTGGGCTGGCTGTAGGCAATTTTAAATTGGTTCCAGGGTTACACGGGCAGCAGTGGTGTGGTCAGTGGAGGCCTAGTGGAAGGAGTGACCGCAGACAGGCATCGAAGGCCTAAAATAATAACACATGGCTGTAGGCAATTTTAAATTGGTTCCAGGGTTACACGGGCAGCAGTGGTGTGGTCAGTGGAGGCCTAGTGGAAGGAGTGACCGCAGACAGGCATCGAAGGCCTAAAATAATAACACATGGCTGTAGGCAATTTTAAATTGGTTCCAGGGTTACACGGGCAGCAGTGGTGTGGTCAGTGGAGGCCTAGTGGAAGGAGTGACCGCAGACAGGCATCGAAGGCCTAAAATATTAACACATGGCTGTAGGCAATTTTAAATTGGTTCCAGGGGTACTTGGGCAGCAGTGCCCTGGTCAGTGTAGTAGTAGTTGAAAGAATGTACCGCAGACAGGCATCGAAGGCCTAAAATAAAAAAATTGGGCTGGCTGTAGGCAATTTTAAATTGGTTCCAGGGTTACACGGGCAGCAGTGGTGTGGTCAGTGGAGGCCTAGTGGAAGGAGTGACCGCAGACAGGCATCGAAGGCCTAAAATAATAACACATGGCTGTAGGCAATTTTAAATTGGTTCCAGGGTTACACGGGCAGCAGTGGTGTGGTCAGTGGAGGCCTAGTGGAAGGAGTGACCGCAGACAGGCATCGAAGGCCTAAAATAATAACACATGGCTGTAGGCAATTTTAAATTGGTTCCAGGGTTACACGGGCAGCAGTGGTGTGGTCAGTGGAGGCCTAGTGGAAGGAGTGACCGCAGACAGGCATCGAAGGCCTAAAATATTAACACATGGCTGTAGGCAATTTTAAATTGGTTCCAGGGGTACTTGGGCAGCAGTGCCCTGGTCAGTGTAGTAGTAGTTGAAAGAATGTACCGCAGACAGGCATCGAAGGCCTAAAATAAAAAAATTGGGCTGGCTGTAGGCAATTTTAAATTGGTTCCAGGGTTACACGGGCAGCAGTGGTGTGGTCAGTGGAGGCCTAGTGGAAGGAGTGACCGCAGACAGGCATCGAAGGCCTAAAATAATAACACATGGCTGTAGGCAATTTTAAATTGGTTCCAGGGTTACACGGGCAGCAGTGGTGTGGTCAGTGGAGGCCTAGTGGAAGGAGTGACCGCAGACAGGCATCGAAGGCCTAAAATAATAACACATGGCTGTAGGCAATTTTAAATTGGTTCCAGGGTTACACGGGCAGCAGTGGTGTGGTCAGTGGAGGCCTAGTGGAAGGAGTGACCGCAGACAGGCATCGAAGGCCTAAAATAATAACACATGGCTGTAGGCAATTTTAAATTGGTTCCAGGGTTACACGGGCAGCAGTGGTGTGGTCAGTGGAGGCCTAGTGGAAGGAGTGACCGCAGACAGGCATCGAAGGCCTAAAATATTAACACATGGCTGTAGGCAATTTTAAATTGGTTCCAGGGGTACTTGGCAGCAGTGCCCTGGTCAGTGTAGTAGTAGTTGAAAGAATGTACCGCAGACAGGCATCGAAGGCCTAAAATAAAAAAATTGGGCTGGCTGTAGGCAATTTTAAATTGGTTCCAGGGTTACACGGGCAGCAGTGGTGTGGTCAGTGGAGGCCTAGTGGAAGGAGTGACCGCAGACAGGCATCGAAGGCCTAAAATAATAACACATGGCTGTAGGCAATTTTAAATTGGTTCCAGGGTTACACGGGCAGCAGTGGTGTGGTCAGTGGAGGCCTAGTGGAAGGAGTGACCGCAGACAGGCATCGAAGGCCTAAAATAATAACACATGGCTGTAGGCAATTTTAAATTGGTTCCAGGGTTACACGGGCAGCAGTGGTGTGGTCAGTGGAGGCCTAGTGGAAGGAGTGACCGCAGACAGGCATCGAAGGCCTAAAATATTAACACATGGCTGTAGGCAATTTTAAATTGGTTCCAGGGGTACTTGGGCAGCAGTGCCCTGGTCAGTGTAGTAGTAGTTGAAAGAATGTACCGCAGACAGGCATCGAAGGCCTAAAATAAAAAAATTGGGCTGGCTGTAGGCAATTTTAAATTGGTTCCAGGGTTACACGGGCAGCAGTGGTGTGGTCAGTGGAGGCCTAGTGGAAGGAGTGACCGCAGACAGGCATCGAAGGCCTAAAATAATAACACATGGCTGTAGGCAATTTTAAATTGGTTCCAGGGTTACACGGGCAGCAGTGGTGTGGTCAGTGGAGGCCTAGTGGAAGGAGTGACCGCAGACAGGCATCGAAGGCCTAAAATAATAACACATGGCTGTAGGCAATTTTAAATTGGTTCCAGGGTTACACGGGCAGCAGTGGTGTGGTCAGTGGAGGCCTAGTGGAAGGAGTGACCGCAGACAGGCATCGAAGGCCTAAAATATTAACACATGGCTGTAGGCAATTTTAAATTGGTTCCAGGGGTACTTGGGCAGCAGTGCCCTGGTCAGTGTAGTAGTAGTTGAAAGAATGTACCGCAGACAGGCATCGAAGGCCTAAAATAAAAAAATTGGGCTGGCTGTAGGCAATTTTAAATTGGTTCCAGGGTTACACGGGCAGCAGTGGTGTGGTCAGTGGAGGCCTAGTGGAAGGAGTGACCGCAGACAGGCATCGAAGGCCTAAAATAATAACACATGGCTGTAGGCAATTTTAAATTGGTTCCAGGGTTACACGGGCAGCAGTGGTGTGGTCAGTGGAGGCCTAGTGGAAGGAGTGACCGCAGACAGGCATCGACGGCCTAAAATAATCACACATGGCTGTAGGCAATTTTAAATTGGTTCCAGGGGTACACGGGCAGCAGTGGTCTGGTCAGTGGAAGTCTAGTGGAAGGAGTGACCGCAGACAGGCTTCGAAGGCCTAACATAACAAAAATGTCAAAACAATGGTATTGTCAGTGCCAGTCATTGAAGGATGTCAGCGCCTAGACTACACATTGGTGAAGCTGTGAGAGATAATTTTGCTAGTGGTAGAGCACTGTTTGAGCTGGGGGGGGGGGGAACTGGCTTGTGGCCGGCGGTACAGGCACAGGGCCCCTCATATTACAACGGTGAGTCTGACGTTGGGTGCGCACCACCACCGCCAGAGACACTTTATTGTACTATGAGGGACCCAGTGGCAGTGCCGTCGACCAAAAGCGGGCTCACCCACCTCTTCAGACAAACAGCACTCTCAAGGGTCCAAGCGCAAAGTGGCGATAGCACGACCCCGTGTGGGGAGTTTGGCCATTTCGTGAGGTGGAAACATGTCGTATGCTGGACAATCAGGTGAAGAAAATTACGAGATTGGAAAAGTCATTCAGAATAGTCCACAGGCAAGACCTTTTCATAGGAAAGCTAGGTGTCAGCCGGGCAGGGTGGGGCAAAAGATTTTGAAATCCAGTTGTGGTTCATTTTAATGAAGGTTAGATCATCTACATTTTGGGTAGACAGACGAGTCCTTTTTTCTGTTAGTATTGAACCTGCAGCACTGAATACTCTTTCTGATAGGACACTAGCTGCCGGGCAAGCAAGCTCCTGCAATGCATATTCTGCCAATTCTGGCCAGGTGTCTAATTTGGATGCCCAGTAATCAAATGGGAATGACGGTTGAGGGAGAACGTCGATAAGGGATGAAAAATAGTTTGTAACCATACTGGACAAATGTTGTCTCCTGTCACTTTGAATTGATGCTGCAGTACCTGTCCTGTCTGCGGTCCTAGAAAAATCACTCCACAACCTGGTCAGAAAACCCCTCTGGCCAACGCCACTTCTGATTTCTGCCCCTCTAACACCTCTGGTCTGCTGGCCCCTGGAGCTCGTGTGAGAACGATCACGGGCGCTGTGTGCAGGGAATGCCAGAAGCAAACGGTCAACAAGAGTTGATTGTTTTGTTGCTAATATTAGTTCCAAGTTCTCATGTGGCATAATATTTTGCAATTTGCCTTTATAGCGAGGATCAAGGAGGCAGGCCAACCAGTAATCGTCATCGTTCATCATTTTTGTAATGCGTGTGTCCCTTTTGAGGATACGCAAGGCATAATCCGCCATGTGGGCCAAAGTTCCCGTTGTCAAATCTGCGGTTGTGCTTGGTTGAGGGGCAGTTGCAGGCAAATCTACGTCACTTGTGTCCCTCAAAAAACCAGAACCCGGCCTTGCCACGCCACCAATTTCCCGTGCCCCCGGGAAAGCTTCCTCATTAAAAATATACTCATCCCCATCATCCTCCTCATCCTCCACCTCCTCTTCGCCCGGTACCTCGTCATGTACACTGCCCTGACCAGACAATCGCTGACTGTCATCAAGGCTTTCCTCTTCCTCTGGTGCAGACGCCTGATCCTTTATGTGCGTCAAACTTTGCATCAGCAGACGCATTAGGGGGATGCTCATGCTTATTATGGCGTTGTCTGCACTAACCAGCCGTGTGCATTCCTCAAAACACTGAAGGACTTGACACATGTCTTGAATCTTCGACCACTGCACACCTGACAACTCCATGTCTGCCATCCTACTGCCTGCCCGTGTATGTGTATCCTCCCACAAAAACATAACAGCCCGCCTCTGTTCGCACAGTCTCTGAAGCATGTGCAGTGTTGAGTTCCACCTTGTTGCAACGTCTATGATTAGGCGATGCTGGGGAAGGTTCAAAGAACGCTGATAGGTCTGCATACGGCTGGAGTGTACAGGCGAACGGCGGATATGTGCGCAAAGTCCACGCACTTTGAGGAGCAGGTCGGATAACCCCGGATAACTTTTCAGGAAGCACTGCACCACCAGGTTTAAGGTGTGAGCCAGGCAAGGAATGTGTTTCAGTTGGGAAAGGGAGATGGCAGCCATGAAATTCCTTCCGTTATCACTCACTACCTTGCCTGCCTCAAGATCTACAGTGCCCAGCCACGACTGCGTTTCTTGCTGCAAGAACTCGGACAGAACTTCCGCGGTGTGTCTATTGTCGCCCAAACACTTCATAGCCAATACAGCCTGCTGACGTATGCCAGTAGCTGCCCCATAATGGGAGACCTGGTGTGCAACAGTGGCAGGTGCGGATGGAGTGTTTGTGCGACTGCGGTCTGTGGACGAGCTCTTGCTTCTGCAGGAGGACGAGGAGGAGGAGGAGGAGGAGGGGGTGCGAACGGCTACAGACAACTGTTTACTAGACCGTGGGCTAGGCAGAACTGTCCCAAACTTGCTGTCCCCTGTGGACCCTGAATCCACCACATTTACCCAGTGTGCCGTGATGGACACGTAACGTCCCTGGCCATGCCTACTGGTCCATGCATCTGTTGTCAGGTGCACCTTTGTGCTCACAGATTGCCTGAGTGCATGGACGATGCGCTCTTTAACATGCTGGTGGAGGGCTGGGATGGCTTTTCTGGAAAAAAAGTGTCGACTGGGTAGCTCGTAGCGTGGTACAGCGTAGTCCATCAGGTCTTTGAAAGCTTCGCTTTCAACTAACCGGTAGGGCATCATCTCTAACGAGATTAGTCTAGCTATGTGGGCGTTCAAACCCTGTGTACGCGGATGCGAGGCTAAGTACTTCCTTTTTCTAACCATAGTCTCATGTAGGGTGAGCTGGACTGGAGAGATGGAGATCGTGGAACTAGCGGGGGTGCCGGTGGACATGGCAGACTGAGAGACGGTGGGAGATGGTATTGTTGCCGCCGGTGCCCTAGATGCAGTGTTTCCTACTACGAAACTGGTGATTCCCTGACCCTGACTGCTTTGGCCTGGCAAAGATACCTGCACAGATACAGCAGGTGGTGCGCTAAATGGTGGTCCTACACTGCCGGAAGGGATGTTGCGTTGATGACTAGCTTCATTGGCCGAGGGTGCAACAACCTTAAGGGACGTTTGGTAGTTAGTCCAAGCTTTCAAATGCATGGTGGTTAAATGTCTATGCATGCAACTAGTATTGAGACTTTTCAGATTCTGACCTCTGCTTAAGGAAGTAGAACATTTTTGACAGATGACTTTGCGCTGATCAATTGGATGTTGTTTAAAAAAATGCCAGACTGCACTCTTTCTAGCATCGGATACCTTTTCAGGCATTGCAGACTGAGCTTTAACCGGATGGCCACGCTGTCCTCCACCAGGTTTTGGCTTTGCCACGCGTTTTGGGCAAGATACGGGCCCGGCAGATGGAACCTGTGGCGATGTTGATGCCTGCTGCGGCCCCTCCTCCTCCTCTGCTTCAGAACTGCTGCCGCCTGCACCCTGTTCCCCCAATGGCTGCCAATCGGGGTCAAGAACTGGGTCATCTAATAACTCTTCTTGTACCTCCTGCGCAACTTCGTCTGTGTCACCGTGTCGTTCGGTGGTATAGCGTTCGTGATGGGGCAACATAGTCTCATCAGGGTCTGATTCTTGATCAGCACCCTGCGAGGGCAATGTTGTGGTCTGAGTCAAAGGACCAGCATAGTAGTCTGGCTGTGGCTGTGCGTCACTGCACTCCATGTCAGATTCAATTTGTAATGGGCATGGACTGTTAACTGCTTCACTTTCTAAGCCAGGGACGGTATGTGTAAAGAGCTCCATGGAGTAACCCGTTGTGTCGCCTGCTGCATTCTTCTCTGTTGTTGTTTTTGCTGAAGAGGACAAGGAAGTGACTTGTCCCTGACCGTGAACATCCACTAACGACGCGCTGCTTTTACTTTTACCAGTTTCACGAGAGGAGGCAAAAGAGCTAGAGGCTGAGTCAGCAAGATAAGCCAAAACTTGCTCTTGCTGCTCCGGCTTTAA
Source organism: Ranitomeya imitator (assembly GCF_032444005.1). Lineage (NCBI taxonomy): Eukaryota > Metazoa > Chordata > Amphibia > Anura > Dendrobatidae > Ranitomeya > Ranitomeya imitator. The sequence goes on along the minus strand of NC_091285.1, from coordinate 197,568,739 downwards.
AAGCGGTTTTCCTAATCCCAGAAAAGGGAGCGTTCGAGGCCTTGTGTAGCCGGACGACGAACCTGGCTCCACAGCTCCAGACTTAGGTGCAATATTTTTTTCCCCACGACCACCTGATGCTCCACCACTACCACTACCCTCATTACCAGCTGACAATGAACGCCCCCGGCCACGACCTCTTCCACTAGACTTCCTCATTGTTTTAAAAACGTAACCAAACTAACGTTATTTGTTGCAGTCACACAACTTACACGGTGAGCTATAACTTCAGTATGATTTAGCTACCCCTTTACAGGTTGGTGAGACCACCGCGAAAATCAGGCACAATGTTACACACTCTTTTTTTGGTGGCTGCAAATTAGAGAGATGCCCCACACGCAGGACTGTCACTGAAGCACAAATGTTAATATTAATGTCACACTATTATTTGTTTTTTATTTTTATTTTTTTCAGGAACACTTTAGAAACCCCCCCAAAAAAAAAAAAATTTGATTTTTGCAGGGAGAATTTAGAAAACAAATGTAACAAACTATATGCTTTCTATGGGCCACTGAGTGAGAGATGACGCACACAGGAATCAGGAGTGGCACACAAGCCCAGAGGCCAATATTTTTCTACCAATGATTGATGGAGTTATTTTCTCTGGTAGATTTTGGAACCCAAATCAAGGAAAAAAAATATAGGCTTTCTATGGACCACAATTGGAGAGAGAGAGAGAGAGAGAGAGAGAGAGAGAGAGAGAGAGAGATGGCACACCCAGGAGTCAAGACTGGCACACAAGCAGAAAGGCCAATATTAATCTCCCACTGTTTTTTTTTTTTTTTTTTTTTTTTTCAGGGAGACTTTAGAAAAAAAAATAATAAAAAAAATATGATTTTATCAGGAAGAATTTAGAAACCAAATAAAATAAAATGATTTTTTCAGGGAGAATTTATAAAACAAATAAAAACAAAAATAGGCGTTCTATGGCCCACTGACTGAGAGATGACGCACACAGGAATCAGGAGTGGCACACAAGCCCAGAGGCCAATATTTTTCTACCAATGATTGATGTAGTTATTTTCTCTGGTAGATTTTGGAACCCAAATCAAGGAAAAAAAATATAGGCTTTCTATGGACCACAATTGGAGAGAGAGAGAGAGAGAGAGAGAGAGAGAGAGAGAGAGAGATGGCACACCCAGGAGTCAAGACTGGCACACAAGCAGAAAGGCCAATATTAATCTCCCACTGTTTTTTTTGGTTGTTTTTTTTTTTTTTTTCAGGGAGACTTTAGAAAAAAAAATAATAAAAAAAATATGATTTTATCAGGAAGAATTTAGAAACCAAATAAAATAAAATGATTTTTTCAGGGAGAATTTAGAAAACAAATAAAACCAAAAATAGGCGTTCTATGGCCCACTGACTGAGAGATGACGCACCCAGGAGTCAAGACTGGCACACAAGCAGAAAGGCCAATATTAATCTCCCACTGTTTTTTTTTTTTTTTTTTCAGGGAGACTTTAGAAAAAAAAATAATAAAAAAAATATGATTTTATCAGGAAGAATTTAGAAACCAAATAAAATAAAATGATTTTTTCAGGGAGAATTTATAAAACAAATAAAAACAAAAATAGGCGTTCTATGGCCCACTGACTGAGAGATGACGCACACAGGAATCAGAAGTGGCACACAAGCCCAGAGGCCAATATTTTTCTACCAATGATTGATGTAGTTATTTTCTCTGGTAGATTTTGGAACCCAAATCAAGGAAAAAAAATATAGGCTTTCTATGGACCACAATTGGAGAGAGAGAGAGAGAGAGAGAGAGAGAGAGAGAGATGGCACACCCAGGAGTCAAGACTGGCACACAAGCAGAAAGGCCAATATTAATCTCCCACTGTTTTTTTTGGTTGTTTTTTTTTTTTTTTTTCAGGGAGACTTTAGAAAAAAAAATAATAAAAAAAATATGATTTTATCAGGAAGAATTTAGAAACCAAATAAAATAAAATGATTTTTTCAGGGAGAATTTAGAAAACAAATAAAACCAAAAATAGGCGTTCTATGGCCCACTGACTGAGAGATGACGCACCCAGGAGTCAAGACTGGCACACAAGCAGAAAGGCCAATATTAATCTCCCACTGTTTTTTTTTTTTTTTTTTTTTTTTTCAGGGAGACTTTAGAAAAAAAAATAATAAAAAAAATATGATTTTATCAGGAAGAATTTAGAAACCAAATAAAATAAAATGATTTTTTCAGGGAGAATTTAGAAAACAAATAAAACCAAAAATAGGCGTTCTATGGCCCACTGACTAAGAGAGAGAGAGAGAGATGGAACGCTTAGTACTGGCACACAAGCCCAAAGGGCAATATTAATCTCCCTTTTTTTTTCCAGGGAGAATTTCTAAAACCCCCCCCAAAAAAAAAATAGGCTTTCTATGGCCCACTATTTGTGAGAGAGATGGGACGCTCAGGACTGGCACAGATGGCACGCTCAGGACTGGCACAGAAGCCCAGAGGCCAATATTAATCTCCCTTTTTTTCTGGGAGAATTTATAAAACCAAAAAAATATTTAAATAGGCTTTCTATGGCCCACTATTTGTGAGAGAGATGGCACGCTCAGGACTGGCACAGATGGCACGCTCACAACTGGCACACAAGCCCAGAGGCCAATATTAATCTCCCTTTTTTCAGGGAAAATTTATAAAACCAAAAAAAAAATTAAATAGGCTTTCTATGGCCCACTATTTGTGAGAGAGATGGGACGCTCAGGACTGGCACAGATGGCACGCTCAGGACTGGCACAGAAGCCCAGAGGCCAATATTAATCTCCCTTTTTTTCTGGGAGAATTTATAAAACCAAAAAAAAAATTAAATAGGCTTTCTATGGCCCACTATTTGTGAGAGAGATGGGACGCTCAGGACTGGCACAGATGGCACGCTCAGGACTGGCACAGAAGCCCAGAGGCCAATATTAATCTCCCTTTTTTTCTGGGAGAATTTATAAAACCAAAAAAATATTTAAATAGGCTTTCTATGGCCCACTATTTGTGAGAGAGATGGCACGCTCAGGACTGGCACAGATGGCACGCTCACAACTGGCACACAAGCCCAGAGGCCAATATTAATCTCCCTTTTTTTCTGGGAGAATTTATAAAACCAAAAAAAAAATTAAATAGGCTTTCTATGGCCCACTATTTGTGAGAGAGATGGGACGCTCAGGACTGGCACAGATGGCACGCTCAGGACTGGCACAGAAGCCCAGAGGCCAATATTAATCTCCCTTTTTTTCTGGGAGAATTTATAAAACCAAAAAAATATTTAAATAGGCTTTCTATGGCCCACTATTTGTGAGAGAGATGGCACGCTCAGGACTGGCACAGATGGCACGCTCACAACTGGCACACAAGCCCAGAGGCCAATATTAATCTCCCTTTTTTCAGGGAAAATTTATAAAACCAAAAAAAAAATTAAATAGGCTTTCTATGGCCCACTATTTGTGAGAGAGATGGCACACTCAGGACTGGCACACAAGCCCAAAGGCCAATATTAATCTCCCACTGTATTTTTATCAGGGAGAATTTATACACCCCACAAAAAAAAATACAGAAAAATGAAAAGGCTTTCTATGGCCCACTATGTGAGAGAGATGGCACACACAGGGATGGCACTCTAGCAGAAATGCCAAATTGCCAATCTTAATCTCCCACCAAAAAAAAAAAAAAAAAAAAACAGGGAATGTCCTACAATTACTATCTCCCTGCCTGCAGTAATCTCAGCCAGGTATGGCAGGCAGCTACTATCTCCCTGCCTGCAGTAATCTCAGCCAGGTATGGCAGGCAGCAATAAGGAGTGGACTGATGCACAAATGAAATAAAAAGTGTGGACAAACAAAAAAGATAGCTGTGCAGAAAGGAAGGAACAAGAGGATTTGTGCTTTGAAAAAAGCAGTTGGTTTGCACAGCGGCGTACACACAGCAATGCAGCTATCAGGGAGCCTTCTAGGGCAGCCCAATGAGCTACAGCGCTGAGGGGAAAAAAAAAAACTTCCACTGTCCCTGCACACCGAGGGTGGTGTTGGACAGTGCAAATCGCTGCAGCACAAGCGGTTTTGTGGTTAATGGACCCTGCCTAACGCTATCCCTGCTTCTGACAAAGCGGCAGCAACCTCTCCCTAAGCTCAGATCAGCAGCAGTAAGATGGCGGTCGGCGGGAACGCCTCTTTATAGCCCCTGTGACGTCGCAGACAGCAAGCCAATCACTGCAATGCCCTTCTCTAAGATGGTGGGGACCAGGACCTATGTCATCACGCTGCCCACACTCTGCGTTTACCTTCATTGGCTGAGAAATGGCGCTTTTCGCGTCATTGAAACGCGACTTTGGCGCGAAAGTCGCGTACCGCATGGCCGACCACGCACAGGGGTCGGATCGGGTTTCATGAAACCCCGACTTAGCCAAAAGTCGGCGACTTTTGAAAATGTTCGACCCGTTTCGCTCAACCCTACTCTTTACGGCATCTCTCATATACCAGGTCCTACACTTGACCTACCTCGCTGAGAATAAACGTCTCCATCTGAATGGGTACATGTGAAACCTCTTCTTAGACTAAAATTCTCTCTCTCTGTGGAGGGGTATTGGACCTGCTGTAATTAAAACACCTGAAGCTAGGAGGCGGAGTGCACGATCAGAAGGCTAGAGAATACATTTCAAAAACCTGACCTCCACATCCAAACATAGACTAAGTGTGAACAGGTGCTGAACTCAGAGTCGCCAACTCGTATATAGTTAAGTAAATAAGGCAGCACACTGCAGCGCTAAAACATGCAAACTTGAAAACACGAAATTTGAACTGCATTACTGCACTAGAAATATGAAAAATGAGAGCATTTAGCGCATAAAAATGGCCAATTTTATGTGTACCTGGTAGCCTCTTTACGGCATCTCTCTTATACCAGGTCCTACACTTGACCTACCTCGCTGAGAATAAATGTCTCCATCTGAATGGGTACATGTGAAACCTCTTCTTAGACTAAAATTCTCTCTCTCTGTGGAGGGGTATTGGACCTGCTGTAATTAAAACACCTGAAGCTAGGAGGCGGAGTGCACGATCAGAAGGCTAGAGAATACATTTCAAAAACCTGACCTGCACATCCAAACATAGACTAAGTGTGAACAGGTTCTGAACCTAGAGTCGCCAACTCGTATATAGTTAAGTAAATAAGGCAGCACACTGCAGCGCTAAAACATGTAAACTTGAAAACACGAAATTTGAACTGCAGTACTGCACTAGAAATATGAAAAATGAGAGCTTTTAGCGCATAAAAATGGCCAATTTTATGTGTACCTGGTAGCCTCTTTACGGCATCTCTCTTATACCAGGTCCTACACTTGACCTACCTCGCTGAGAATAAACGTCTCCATCTGAATGGGTACATGTGAAACCTCTTCTTAGACTAAAATTCTCTCTCTCTGTGGAGGGGTATTGGACCTGCTGTAATTAAAACACCTGAAGCTAGGAGGCGGAGTGCACGATCAGAAGGCTAGAGAATACGTTTCAAAAACCTGACCTGCACATCCAAACATAGACTAAGTGTGAACAGGTGCTGAACCCAGAGTCGCCAACTCGTATATAGTTAAGTAAATAAGGCAGCACACTGCAGCGCTAAAACATACAAACTTGAAAAAACGAAATTTGAACTGCATTACTGCACTAGAAATATGAAAAATGAGAGCTTTTAGCGCATAAAAATGGCCAATTTTATGTGTACCTGGTAGCCTCTTTACGGCATCTCTCTTATACCAGGTCCTACACTTGACCTACCTCACTGAGAATAAACGTCTCCATCTGAATGGGTACATGTGAAACCTCTTCTTAGACTAAAATTCTCTCTCTCTGTGGAGGGGTATTGGACCTGCTGTAATTAAAACACCTGAAGCTAGGAGGCGGAGTGCACGATCAGAAGGCTAGAGAATACGTTTCAAAAACCTGACCTGCACATCCAAACATAGACTAAGGGTGAACAGGTGCTGAACCCAGAGTCGCCAACTCGTATATAGTTAAGTAAATAAGGCAGCACACTGCAGCGCTAAAACATGCAAACTTGAAAACACGAAATTTGAACTGCATTACTGCACTAGAAATATGAAAAATGAGAGCTTTTAGCGCATAAAAATGGCCAATTTTATGTGTACCTGGTAGCCTCTTTACGGCATCTCTCATATACCAGGTCCTACACTTGACCTACCTCGCTGAGAATAAACGTCTCCATCTGAATGGGTACATGTGAAACCTCTTCTTAGACTAAAATTCTCTCTCTCTGTGGATGGGTATTGGACCTGCTGTAATTAAAACACCTGAAGCTAGGAGGCGGAGTGCACGATCAGAAGGCTAGAGAATACGTTTCAAAAACCTGACCTGCACATCCAAACATAGACTAAGTGGGAACAGGTGCTGTACCCAGAGTCGCCAACTCGTATATAGTTAAGTAAATAAGGCAGCACACTGCAGCGCTAAAACATGCAAACTTGAAAACACGAAATTTGAACTGCATTACTGCACTAGAAATATGAAAAATGAGAGCTTTTAGCGCATAAAAATGGCCAATTTTATGTGTACCTGGTAGCCTCTTTACGGCATCTCTCTTACACAAGGTCCTACACTTGACCTACCTCGCTGAGAATAAACATCTCCATCTGAATGGGTACATGTGAAACCTCTTCTTAGACTAAAATTCTCTCTCTCTGTGGAGGGGTATTGGACCTGCTGTAATTAAAACACCTGAAGCTAGGAGGCGGAGTGCACGATCAGAAGGCTAGAGAATACATTTCAAAAACCTGACCTGCACATCCAAACATAGACTAAGTGTGAACAGGTGCTGAACCCAGAGTCGCCAACTCGTATATAGTTAAGTAAATAAGGCAGCACACTGCAGCGCTAAAACATGCAAACTTGAAAAGACGAAATTTGAACTGCATTACTGCACTAGAAATATGAAAAATGAGAGCTTTTAGCGCATAAAAATGGCCAATTTTATGTGTACCTGGTAGCCTCTTTACGGCATCTCTCTTATACCAGGTCCTACACTTGACCTACCTCGCTGAGAATAAACGTCTCCATCTGAATGGGTACATGTGAAACCTCTTCTTAGACTAAAATTCTCTCTCTCTGTGGAGGGGTATTGGACCTGCTGTAATTAAAACACCTGAAGCTAGGAGGTGGAGTGCACGATCAGAAGGCTAGAGAATACATTTCAAAAACCTGACCTGCACATCCAAACATAGACTAAGTGTGAACAGGTGCTGAACCCAGAGTCGCCAACTCGTATATAGTTAAGTAAATAAGGCAGCACACTGCAGCGCTAAAACATACAAACTTGAAAAAACGAAATTTGAACTGCATTACTGCACTAGAAATATGAAAAATGAGAGCTTTTAGCGCATAAAAATGGCCAATTTTATGTGTACCTGGTAGCCTCTTTACGGCATCTCTCTTATACCAGGTCCTACACTTGACCTACCTCACTGAGAATAAACGTCTCCATCTGAATGGGTACATGTGAAACTTCTTCTTAGACTAAAATTCTCTCTCTCTGTGGAGGGGTATTGGACCTGCTGTAATTAAAACACCTGAAGCTAGGAGGCGGAGTGCACGATCAGAAGGCTAGAGAATACATTTCAAAAACCTGACCTGCACATCCAAACATAGACTAAGGGTGAACAGGTGCTGAACCCAGAGTCGCCAACTCGTATATAGTTAAGTAAATAAGGCAGCACACTGCAGCACTAAAACATGCAAACTTGAAAACACGAAATTTGAACTGCATTACTGCACTAGAAATATGAAAAATGAGAGCTTTTAGCGCATAAAAATGGCCAATTTTATGTGTACCTGGTAGCCTCTTTACGGCATCTCTCATATACCAGGTCCTACACTTGACCTACCTCGCTGAGAATAAACGTCTCCATCTGAATGGGTACATGTGAAACCTCTTCTTAGACTAAAATTCTCTCTCTCTGTGGAGGGGTATTGGACCTGCTGTAATTAAAACACCTGAAGCTAGGAGGCGGAGTGCACGATCAGAAGGCTAGAGAATACATTTCAAAAACCTGACCTGCACATCCAAACATAGACTCAGTGTGAACAGGTGCTGAACCCAGAGTCGCCAACTCGTATATAGTTAAGCAAATAAGGCAGCACACTGCAGCGCTAAAACATGCAAACTTGAAAACACGAAATTTGAACTGCATTACTGCACTAGAAATATGAAAAATTAGAGCTTTTAGCGCATAAAAATGGCCAATTTTATGTGTACCTGGTAGCCTCTTTACGGCATCTCTCTTATACCAGGTCTTTCACTTGACCTACCTCGCTGAGAATAAACGTCTCCATCTGAATGGGTACATGTGAAACCTCTTCTTAGACTAATATTCTCTCTCTCTGCGGAGGGGTATTGGACCTGCTGTAATTAATACACCTGAAGCTAGGAGGCGGAGTGCACGATCAGAAGGCTAGAGAATACATTTCAAAAACCTGACCTGCACATCCAAACATAGACTAAGTGTGAACAGGTGCTGAACCCAGAGTCGCCAACTCGTATATAGTTAAGTAAATAAGGCAGCACACTGCAGCGCTAAAACATGCAAACTTGAAAACACGAAATTTGAACTGCATTACTGCACTAGAAATATGAAAAATGAGAGCTTTTAGCGCATAAAAATGGCCAATTTTATGTGTACCTGGTAGCCTCTTTACGGCATCTCTCTTATTCCAGGTCCTACACTTGACCTACCTCGCTGAGAATAAACGTCTCCATCTGAATGGGTACATGTGAAACCTCTTCTTAGACTAAAATTCTCTCTCTCTGTGGATGGGTATTGGACCTGCTGTAATTAAAACACCTGAAGCTAGGAGGCGGAGTGCACGATCAGAAGGCTAGAGAATACGTTTCAAAAACCTGACCTGCACATCCAAACATAGACTAAGTGGGAACAGGTGCTGTACCCAGAGTCGCCAACTCGTATATAGTTAAGTAAATAAGGCAGCACACTGCAGCGCTAAAACATACAAACTTGAAAACACGAAATTTGAACTGCATTACTGCACTAGAAATATGAAAAATGAGAGCTTTTAGCGCATAAAAATGGCCAATTTTATGTGTACCTGGTAGCCTCTTTACGGCATCTCTCTTATACCAGGTCTTTCACTTGACCTACCTCGCTGAGAATAAACGTCTCCATCTGAATGGGTACATGTGAAACCTCTTCTTAGACTAATATTCTCTCTCTCTGCGGAGGGGTATTGGACCTGCTGTAATTAATACACCTGAAGCTAGGAGGCGGAGTGCACGATCAGAAGGCTAGAGAATACATTTCAAAAACCTGACCTGCACATCCAAACATAGACTAAGTGTGAACAGGTGCTGAACCCAGAGTCGCCAACTCGTATATAGTTAAGTAAATAAGGCAGCACACTGCAGCGCTAAAACATGCAAACTTGAAAACACGAAATTTGAACTGCATTACTGCACTAGAAATATGAAAAATGAGAGCTTTTAGCGCATAAAAATGGCCAATTTTATGTGTACCTGGTAGCCTCTTTACGGCATCTCTCTTATTCCAGGTCCTACACTTGACCTACCTCGCTGAGAATAAACGTCTCCATCTGAATGGGTACATGTGAAACCTCTTCTTAGACTAAAATTCTCTCTCTCTGTGGATGGGTATTGGACCTGCTGTAATTAAAACACCTGAAGCTAGGAGGCGGAGTGCACGATCAGAAGGCTAGAGAATACGTTTCAAAAACCTGACCTGCACATCCAAACATAGACTAAGTGGGAACAGGTGCTGTACCCAGAGTCGCCAACTCGTATATAGTTAAGTAAATAAGGCAGCACACTGCAGCGCTAAAACATGCAAACTTGAAAACACGAAATTTGAACTGCATTACTGCACTAGAAATATGAAAAATGAGAGCTTTTAGCGCATAAAAATGGCCAATTTTATGTGTACCTGGTAGCCTCTTTACGGCATCTCTCTTACACAAGGTCCTACACTTGACCTACCTCGCTGAGAATAAACATCTCCATCTGAATGGGTACATGTGAAACCTCTTCTTAGACTAAAATTCTCTCTCTCTGTGGAGGGGTATTGGACCTGCTGTAATTAAAACACCTGAAGCTAGGAGGCGGAGTGCACGATCAGAAGGCTAGAGAATACATTTCAAAAACCTGACCTGCACATCCAAACATAGACTAAGTGTGAACAGGTGCTGAACCCAGAGTCGCCAACTCGTATATAGTTAAGTAAATAAGGCAGCACACTGCAGCGCTAAAACATGCAAACTTGAAAACACGAAATTTGAACTGCATTACTGCACTAGAAATATGAAAAATGAGAGCTTTTAGCGCATAAAAATGGCCAATTTTATGTGTACCTGGTAGCCTCTTTACGGCATCTCTCTTATACCAGGTCCTACACTTGACCTACCTCGCTGAGAATAAACGTCTCCATCTGAATGGGTACATGTGAAACCTCTTCTTAGACTAAAATTCTCTCTCTCTGTGGAGGGGTATTGGACCTGCTGTAATTAAAACACCTGAAGCTAGGAGGCGGAGTGCACGATCAGAAGGCTAGAGAATACATTTCAAAAACCTGACCTGCACATCCAAACATAGACTAAGTGTGAACAGGTGCTGAACCCAGAGTCGCCAACTCGTATATAGTTAAGTAAATAAGGCAGCACACTGCAGCGCTAAAACATGCAAACTTGAAAACACGAAATTTGAACTGCATTACTGCACTAGAAATATGAAAAATGAGAGCTTTTAGCGCATAAAAATGGCCAATTTTATGTGTACCTGGTAGCCTCTTTACGGCATCTCTCTTACACCAGGTCCTACACTTGACCTACCTCGCTGAGAATAAACGTCTCCATCTGAATGGGTACATGTGAAACGTCTTCTTAGACTAAAATTCTCTCTCTCTGTGGAGGGGTATTGGACATGCTGTAATTAAAACACCTGAAGCTAGGAGGCGGAGTGCACGATCAGAAGGCTAGAGAATACATTTCAAAAACCTGACCTGCACATCCAAACATAGACTAAGTGTGAACAGGTGCTGAACCCAGAGTCGCCAACTCGTATATAGTTAAGTAAATAAGGCAGCACACTGCAGCGCTAAAACATGCAAACTTGAAAACAAGAAATTTGAACTGCATTACTGCACTACAAATATGAAAAATGAGAGCTTTTAGCGCATAAAAATGGCCAATTTTATGTGTACCTGGTAGCCTCTTTACGGAATCTCTCTTATACCAGGTCCTACACTTGACCTACCTCGCTGAGAATAAACGTCTCCATCTGAATGGGTACATGTGAAACCTCTTCTTAGACTAAAATTCTCTCTCTCTGTGGATGGGTATTGGACCTGCTGTAATTAAAACACCTGAAGCTAGGAGGCGGAGTGCACGATCAGAAGGCTAGAGAATACATTTCAAAAACCTGACCGGCACATCCAAACATAGACTAAGTGTGAACAGGTGCTGAACCCAGAGTCGCCAACTCGTATATAGTTAAGTAAATAAGGCAGCACACTGCAGCGCTAAAACATGCAAACTTGAAAACACGAAATTTGAACTGCATTACTGCACTAGAAATATGAAAAATGAGATCTTTTAGCGCATAAAAATGGCCAATTTTATGTGTACCTGGTAGCCTCTTTACGGCATTTCTCTTACACCAGGTCCTACACTTGACCTACCTCGCTGAGAATTAACGTCTCCATCTGAATGGGTACATGTGAAACCTCTTCTTAGACTAAAATTCTCTCTCTCTGTGGAGGGGTATTGGACCTGCTGTAATTAAAACACCTGAAGCTAGGAGGCGGAGTGCACGATCAGAAGGCTAGAGAATACATTTCAAAAACCTGACCTGCACATCCAAACATAGACTAAGTGTGAACAGGTGCTGAACCCAGAGTCGCCAACTCGTATATAGTTAAGTAAATAAGGCAGCACACTGCAGCGCTAAAACATGCAAACTTGAAAACACAAAATTTGAACTGCATTACTGCACTAGAAATATGAAAAATGGGAGCTTTTAGCGCATAAAAATGGCCAATTTTATGTGTACCTGGTAGCCTCTTTACGGCATCTCTCTTACACCAGGTCCTACACTTGACCTACCTCGCTGAGAATAAACGTCTCCATCTGAATGGGTACATGTGAAACCTCTTCTTAGACTAAAATTCTCTCTCTCTGTGGAGGGGTATTGGACCTGCTGTAATTAAAACACCTGAAGCTAGGAGGCGGAGTGCACGATCAGAAGGCTAGAGAATACATTTCAAAAACCTGACCTGCACATCCAAACATAGACTAAGTGTGAACAGGTGCTGAACCCAGAGTCGCCAACTCGTATATAGTTAAGTAAATAAGGCAGCACACTGCAGCGCTAAAACATGCAAACTTGAAAACACAAAATTTCAACTGCATTACTGCACTAGAAATATGAAAAATGAGAGCTTTTAGCGCATAAAAATGGCCAATTTTATGTGTACCTGGCAGCCTCTTTACGGCATCTCTCTTACACCAGGTCCTACACTTGACCTACCTCGCTGAGAATAAACGTCTCCATCTAAATGGGTACATTCTAGCCTTCTGATCGTGCACTCCGCCTCCTAGCTTCAGGTGTTTTAATTACAGCAGGTCCAATACCCCTCCACAGAGAGAGAGAATTTTAGTCTAAGAAGAGGTTTCACATGTACCCATTCAGATGGAGACGTTTATTCTCAGCGAGGTAGGTCAAGTGTAGGACCTGGTATAAGAGAGATGCCGTAAAGAGGCTACCAGGTACACATAAAATTGGCCATTTTTATGCGCTAAAAGCTCTCATTTCTCATATTTCTAGTGCAGTAATGCAGTTCAAATTTCGTGTTTTCAAGTTTGCATGTTTTAGCGCTGCAGTGTGCTGCCTTATTTACTTAACTATATACGAGTTGGCGACTCTGGGTTCAGCACCTGTTCACACTGAGTCTATGTTTGGATGTGCAGGTCAGGTTTTTGAAATGTATTCTCTAGCCTTCTGATGGTGCACTCCGCCTCCTAGCTTCAGGTGTTTTAATTACAGCAGGTCCAATACCCCTCCACAGAGAGAGAGAATTTTAGTCTAAGAAGAGGTTTCACATGTACCCATTCAGATGGAGACGTTTATTCTCAGCGAGGTAGGTCAAGTGTAGGACCCGGTATAAGAGAGATGCTGTAAAGAGGCTACCAGGTACACATAAAATTGGTCATTTTTATGCGCTAAAAGCTCTCATTTTTCATATTTCTAGTGCAGTAATGCAGTTCAAATTTCGTGTTTTCAAGTTTGCATGTTTTAGCGCTGCAGTGTGCTGCCTTATTTACTTAACTATTGTTATAAAATTGTCCTGGAGATAGAGCAGGGCTGGCTCCAGGTTTTTGAGGGCCCTGGGCTAAAGAGTCTCAGTGGCCCCCCAGTTTAACACATACCACGAATCATGATGCTCAGATACAGCAGAGAAATATAGGTATAGTACAATGCCAGATTCCACTTCTTACATGAGTGATAGCTATTGTAAATTCTATTATTCATTCAGCAGAGGGGCTTTATATAAGTCAACCCCTTATATGCCAAATTTTGTGACCTACTCCCTCTTCCTCAGTTACCAGTAGGCATTTTATTGTTAGCTGAACTTGCAAAGAAAAAACTGCATACATTGACTATGCCAAATTTTTAATGGAAAACTTTTAAAGTAAACATTAGAAAGTATTAACGTAGAACATTTGTAAAAGTGCAAAATGGGTAGCATATAGCACAGCCACCTAGTACAACACAGCCCACATAGTATAACACAGCCCACGTAGTATAACACAGCCCACATAGTATATAACACAGCCACGTAGTATACAGCACAGCCACGTAGTATATAACACAGCCACATAGTATATACACAGCCCATGTAGTATGTAACACAGCCACGTAGTATATAGCACAGCCACATAGCATATAGCACAGCCACGTAGTATATAGCACCCGAGTGTAGAGGAGAGGAGACTCTCCTCCAGGGACTGGGCACCATATCCCTGTAATTAAAATAAAAAATAGTTATATACTCTCCTACTGGCAGCCCCCGGATCCAGCCCTGGCCTTAGCGATGCTCCCGTCAGCTCCCGTTCCCAGTGATGCCTTGCAACAATAACCTGTGATGACGTAGCGGTCTCGCATGATTCTACGTCATCTGGGGTCATTTCGCAAGGCATTACTGGGAACGGGAGCTGCCGGGAGCATCGCGAGGAGCGGGAAGGCTGCGGGGGATGCCGGAAGGTGAGAATATCACAATTTTTTTTTATTATTATTATTTTTAATATTATATCTGTTTACTATTGATACTGCATAGGCAGCATCAATAGTAAAAAGTTGCTCACACTTATCAAAATGGGCCCCCCGTCTCGCTAGGGCCCCGGCACTTGCCCGGGTGTGTCGGGTGCTGATGCTGGCCCTGAGATAGAGTATAAATAGGGTTTCCAAGGGACAGCCGCTGCTGAGTGGGGGCGCCATTTACGCTGACAAGTAAGGTGCCTACCTCCGCTGATAGGCAGTGGTTTATCCAGGAGGGAACAGTATAGTGAGGTACTTGTTCAATTTTTTGCAAATGTCACTTTATTAGTGTGATTTTTTTTGTTTACCGTCTTTTGCACATCCTTTGTCATTGCCGTCTACCCTTATCATTATTCTCTGTACAGCATCTCCTGTTCTCTCTTTTCCCTATACAGTATATGCACAATAAGTGGTTGTATGACCCACAAGTATAGGGTTATCTAGGAGATTTAGGGATAGCCGCCAATGAGCGGGGGCGCCATCACTCGCCTATCTATTCCTAGGGTGCCAACCTCTGCTGATAGGTAGGCGCTGGATGCAGGTGAATTGGTGTAGAGTGAACATAGTTTAGCACGATTGCTTGTATGGTAATTGATGGCTATTAATGGTTTTTAGTAGGATTTATTAAAAGTTATATTTTATCTGATGGCCTAGAGGTTAATTTGTTAGCTTACATAAAGAGGAAGCCCCCACACTCTGTTAACCATTTATACGATGTAGTCATTAGTGACAGCAGCATCTAAGAGGTTAAACAGATTTGGGCGGTGCAAACACTGATCGAGGCTGATGCAGCAAGTTGTCAGCAATAGTGTACAGCCAACAGCCGCTGGATTGTCACCTGCATGGGGATGCTATTCTCTTGTATCTCAGTTCAGTGAAAAGGCGTATTGGCGGTCATTAAGGGGTTAAAAGTGTTATGGAGGCAGTGCCCTAAAGTAGCATATGTCCTACACAACAAACTACCTGATAGAAGACTGAAGACAAGGACACAGCGCTGCAGAATGCAAGAGACACAAGTAGTGTAGGATTGGGGTGCCAAGGGTCCACCAGTAACCCACCCCAGGGCCCCACTTTTCTGCTGGTAATGTGACATTATCCTCAATCACAAATTTATATAAGAATAAACTGTACACATTATTACAGGAATAAGATGTCGCCTTTATCTGTACATAGTGATTCAAGTATATATTGCCAAGTACTGCTCATATAAGAGGGCAGTAGCTCACTCTTGCACAGTAACCAACTAGAGGATTTTCCTGTTCTTCTGTGGGCCAGTCAAAGCCTGGGGATAATATGTGTAATGTAAGTAAATGTAATACTTTGTATTTGTAGTGGTAATCTATCCAGCTACATACTGTAGGTACAGACATAGTTAAAGCTTGGGACTGGCCCATAGTGGGAGAGGAAAGCCTTAGTAAAACAGGACTACTTTCTGATAGTCAGATAGGGAAGTACAGTATGGCGGGCAGCCATCATTCAAGGCAGTGGGAGGCCTTACTGGATTCTCTTGCGGACATTCCTGCAACATCCGGAGCCTAGGGCTCAGTACAGATACTATGAAGAGTGCTTTATCATCTAATGTACAGAGGAAGTGGAAGTGAAGCCGCGTTAAGGGAAGGCTGTACTGTGGGACTGGTCAGGAAATCCCTGGAAAACCAGTTAAAGCTAATCTGACTCCTCCAGGGCCTATTTAAGTAAAAGAGCCACGTTCAGCAGCACGAAGGCTGCATTCTGTGAAGGGGGCTCTTATGCTTATTATCCCTAGGAGCGCTGAAATAATGAGTTTTATAAATTTCCCGCCATACCTCTGAGTAAAGGAGGTATGTTTTCTCCCCCTGACTCAACCGCCTTGCAGCTGTCCATCATCCCTCTCTGGCCTCTGGGCACTGTCTCTTCTCTTTTTCGTGGCGTCACCGGCGCCTGCGCTTTGCAATCAGTTCTCGGGTATGCACCATGCGCGCTGGCCGAGAACTTACTTCAGGATATCGCGCCTGTGTGTAACCGAGGCCCCAGATCTCACCCCGCAGTGTGTTATGATGTATTCACACCAGGGCCAGACTGGCCATCGGGCAGATCTGGCAAATGCCAGAAGGGCAGTAGGCAGCGACTCACCCACCCGCCGCCGATGACTCACCCCCCGCCCGCGCCGCCACATTCAACTATACCGGTGTTTATGTCGCCGGTACAGTTGAATGCAATGATGGAGGAGAGAGCATCTGCTGATGCTCCCTCTCCCATCATTCCCCGCTCTGCCTCATGCTGACACTGCGGGTGCGCGATGACGTCATATCATCGCGCACCTGCTGTGTGGCCAGGTAGACTGCAGCTGCCGAGACTGGAGCCAGGAGCAGCGCAGGGCACGAGGAGAGGTGAGTGTTTTTTTGTTTGTTTTTTAACCCCTTAACGACCGCCGATACGCCTTTTAACAGCGGCCGCTAAGGGTACTTAAACCACAGCTCCGTTAATTAACGGCGCTGTGGAAAAAGTAAATAGCGCCCCCCAGAGTCGGATTTTCTCTGGGGTCTCGGCTGCCGGGGTAGCCGAGACCCCAGAGAACATGATTCGGGGTTTTTTTTACCGACCCCGCATTTGCGATCGCCGGTAATTAACCGTTTACCGGCGATCGCAAAAAAACAAACAACGTGATTTCTTTTTAATTTCTCTGTCCTCCGATGTGATCGCACATCAGAGGACAGAGAAATGGGGTCCCAGGTAGCCCCCCAATACTTACCTGTCTCCCCCGGTGCTCCTCGTGGCTCCCGATGGGCGCCGCCATCTTCAAAATGGCGGGCACATGCGCAGTGCGCCTGCCGGCCGGCACCGGGAGAATCTTTGGGGTCTCGGCTGCCGGGGGTAGCCGAGACCCCAAAGAACATGATCGAGGTCGGTTTTACCGACCCCTGTTTTGCGATCGCCGGTAATTAACTGTTTACCGGCGACCGCAAAAAAAAAAAAAAAAGCAAAGTGTAATTCTCTGTCCTCTGATGTGATCGCACATCAGAGGATAGAGAAATAGGGGGATTCGGGGACCCTATTATACTCACCAGTGTCCCTGGGTCCTCCTGCTGCTCCTCCTGGTCTTCTTGGCAAAAGAAAATGGCGGGCGCATGCGCAGTGCGCCCGCCATCTGTCGCCATCTGCCGGCCGGCAGGAGAAGAGCAGTTGGGGCTAAAATTAGGGTTAGGGTTAGGGCTAGGGTTAGGGCTAGGGTTAGGGTTAGGGCTAGGGTTAGGGCTAGGGTTAGGGCTAGGGTTAGGGTTAGGGCTAGGGTTAGGGGTAGGGCTAGGGTTAGGGTTAGGGCTAGGGTTAGGGTAAGGGCTAGGGTTAGGGCTAGGGTTAGGGCTAGGGTTAGGGTTAGGGCTAGGGTTAGGGCTAGGGTTAGGGTTAGGGCTAGGGTTAGGGTTAGGGCTAGGGTTTGGGCTAGGGTTAGGGCTAGGGCTAGGGTTAGGGTTGGGGCTAAATTTAGGGTTAGGGTTGGGGCTAAATTTAGGGTTAGGGTTGGGGCTAAATTTAGGGTTAGGGTTCTTTCACACTTACGTCGGTACGGGGCCGTCGCAATGCGTCGGCCCAACATACCGACGCACGTTGTGAATATTGTGCACAACGTGGGCAGCGGATGTAGTTTTTCAATGCATCCGCTGCCCAATCTATGTCCTGGGGAGGAGAGGGCGGAGTTACGGCCACGCATGCGCGGTCAGAAATGGTGGACGCGACGTACAAAAAAAGTTTCATTGAACGTTTTTTGTGCCGACGGTCCACCAAAACACAACTGCTCCAGTTCACTACGGACGCGACGTGTGGCCATCCGTCACAATCCGTCGGCAATACAAGTCTATGGGCAAAAAACGCATATTGCGGGCACATTTGCAGGATCCATTTTTTGTCCAAAACGACGGATTGCGACGGATGCCAAACGACGCAAGTGTGAAAGTAGCCTTAGGGCTAGGGTTAGGGTTGGGGCTAAAGTTAGGGCTAGGGTTGGGGCTAAAGTTAGGGTTAGAGTTGGGATTAGGGTTAGGGTTTGGATTAGGGTTGGTATTAGGGTTAGGGTTGGCATTAGGGTTACGCTTGGGATTAGGGTTAGGTTTGGGATTAGGGTTAAGGTTAGGGTTGTGATTAGGGGTGTATTGGGATTAGGGTTAGGTTTGAGGTTAGGGTTGAGATTAGGATTAGGGGTGTGTTGGATTTAGGGTTTTGATTAGGGTTATGGTTAGGGTTGACATTAGGGTTGTTTTGGGGTAAGGGTTGTGATTATCGTTAGGGTTAGTGATTAGGATTATGGATCGGGTTGGGATTAGGGTTAGGGGTGTGTTGGGGTTAGGGTTGGAGCTAGAATTGGGGGGTTTCCACTGTTTAGTTACATCAGTGGGTCTCTAAACACAACAGCCAATTTTGCGCTCAAAAAGTCAAATGGTGCTCCCTCCCTTCTGAGCTCTGCCGTGCGCCCAAACAGTGGGTTACCCCCACATATGGGGCATCAGCGTACTCGGGATAAATTGTACAACAACTTTAGTGGTCCAATTTCTCCTGTTACCCTTGAGAAAATAAAAACTTGGGGGCTACAAAATCTTTTTTGTGGAAAAAAAATATTTTTTTTATTTTCACGACTCTGCATTCTAAACTTCTGTGAAGCACTTGGGCATTCAAAGTTCTCACCACACATCTAGATAAGTTTCTTGGGGGGTCTAGTTTCCAAAATGGGGTCACTTGTGGGGGGTTACTACTGTTTAGGTACGTCAGGGGCTCTGCAATCGCAACATAACGCCCACAGACCATTCTATTAAAGTCTGCATTCCAAAACGGCGCTCCTTCCCTTCCGAGCTCTGCCGTGCACCCAAACAGTGGTTTACCCCACATATGGCACATCAGTGTACTCGGGATAAATTGGACAACAACTATTGTGGTCCAATTTCTCCTGTTACCCTTGTGAAAATAAAAACTTGGGGGCTACAATATCTTTTTTGTGAAAAAAAAATATTTTTTATTTTCACGACTCTGCATTCTAAACTTCTGTGAAGCACTTGGGCATTCAAAGTTCTCACCACACATCTAGATAAGTTCCTTGGGAGTCTAGTTTCCAAAATGGGGTCACTTGTGGAGGGTTTCTACTGTTTAGGTACATCAGGGGCTCTGCAAACGCAACATAACGTCCGCAGACCATTCTATCAAAGTCTGCATTCCAAAACGGCACTCCTTCACTTGCGAGCTCTGCCGTGCGCCCAAACAGTGGTTTACCCCCACATATGGGGTACCAGCATACTCAGGACAAATTGGACAACAACTTTTGGGGTCCGATTTCTCTTGTTACCCTTGTGAAAATAAAAACTTGGGGGCTAAAAAATCTTTTTTGTGGAAAAAAAAAATTTATTTTCACGACTCTGCATTCTAAACTTCTGTGAAGCACTTGGGCATTCAAAGTTCTCACCACACATCTAGATAAGTTCCATGGGGGGTCTAGTTTCCAAAATGGGGTCACTTGTGGGGGGGCTTCCACTGTTTAGGCACATCAGGGGCTCTCCAAACGCGACATGGCGTCCGATCTCAATTCCAGACAATTCTACATTGAAAAAGTAAAACGGCACTCCTTCTCTTCCAAGCTCTGCGGTGCGCCCAAACAGTGGTTTACCCCCACATATTGGGTATCGACGTACTCAGGAGAAATAGCACTACAACTTTTGTTGTCTAATTTCTCCTGTTACCCTTGTGAAAATAAAAATTTGGGGGCAAAAAGATAATTTTTGTAGAAAAAATGTGATTTTTTTATTTTCACGGCTCAACGTTATAAACTTCTGTGAAGCACATGGGGGTTCAAAGTGCTCAACACACATCTAGATAAGTTCCTTAAGGGGTCTAGTTTACAAAATGGTGTCACATGTGGGGGGTTTCCACTGTTTAGGCACATCAGGGGCACTCCAAACGCGACATGGCGTCCAATCTCAATTCCTGCCAATTCTACATTGAAAAAGTAAAACGGAGCTCCTTCACTTCCAAGGTCTGCGGTGCGCCCAAACAGTGGTTTACCCTCACATATGGAGTATCGACGTATTCAGGAGAAATCGCACAACAACGTTTGTGGTCTAATTTCTCCTGTTACCCTTGTGAAAATAAGAATTTGTGGACGAAAAGATCATTTGTGTGTAAACAAATGCGATTTTTTATTTTCACGGCTCTACGTTATAAACTTCTGTGAAGCTCTTGGGGGTTCAAAGTGCTCACCACACATCTAGATAAGTTCCTTAAGGGGTCTAGTTTACAAAATGGTGTCACATGTGGGGGGTTTCCACTGTTTAGGCACATCAGGGGCTCTCTAAACGTGACATGGCGTCCGATCTCAATTCCAGCCAATTCTGCATTGAAAAAGTCAAACGGCGCTCCTTCACTTCCAAGTTCTGTGGTGCGCCCAAACAGTGGTTTACCCCCACATATGGGGTATTGGTTCTGAATTAAAATGTTTGCAAAAAAAAGTTAAATGTTAATTTTTTCCTTCCACATTGTTTCAGTTCCTGTGAAGCACGGAAAGGGTTAATAATCTTCTTGAATGTGGTTTTGAGAACCTTGAGGGGTGTAGTTTTTAGAATGGTGTCACACTTCGTTATTTTCTATCATATAGACCCCTCAAAATGACTTCAAATGTGATCTGGTCCCTAAAAAAAAAAGGTGTTGTAAAAATGAGAAATTGCTGGTCAACTTTTAACCCTTATAACTCCCTAACAAAAAAAAATGTTGTTTCCAAAATTGTGCTGATGTAAAGTAGACATGTGGGAAATGTTATTTATTAACTATTTTTTGTGACATATCTCTCTGATTTAAGGGCATAAAAATACAAATTTTAAAAATTGCTAAATTTTAAAAATTTTCGCCATATTTCCGTTTTTTTTCTCATAAATAATCGCAAGTAATATCGAAGAAATGTTACCACTAACATGACGTCCAATATGTCTCGAAAAAACAATCTCAGAATCAGCGGGATCCGTTGAAGCGTTCCAGAGTTATAACCTCATAAAGTGACAGTGGTCAGAATTGCAAAAATTGGCTCGGTCATTAATTACATTCTATGGGGGGCTGGCTGCATTACATTCTTTGGGGGCTGTGCTGCATTACATTCTATGGAGGCTGTGCTGCATTACATTCTATGGGGGCTTTGCTGCATTACATTCTTTGGGGGCTGTGCTGCATTACATTCTATGTGGGGCTGGCTGCATTAAATTCTATGGGGGCTGTGCTGCATTACATTCTATGAGGGCTGTGCTGCAGTACATTCTATGGGGGTTGGCTGCGTTACATTCTATGGGAGGCTGGCTGCGTTACATTCTATGGGTGGCTGGCTGCATTACATTCTATGGGGGCTGTGCTGCATTACATTCTATGGGGAGGGCTATATTAAATTCTATGGGGTGCTGTATTATATTCTATGGAGGGGCTACACTATATTCTATGGGGGGGCTGCATTCTGCTCTATGAGGGGGCTACCATATATTATATATGCAGGGGCTGCATTATACTATATGAGGGGGCTGCATTATATTCTCTAGGGGGTTACATTATACTCAGGGGGCTACAATATATTCTGTGGTGTGGCTTCATTATACTCTGGGGTGGCATCATTATACTATATGTGGGCTGCATTATACTGTATCAAGGATTATGGGGAATACATTATACTATATGAAGAACTATTGGGTGCATTATAATATGGGAAGTGAATTGTATTACATAGATGACAATGGCGGGGCATTATACTATATGGAGCACTATGAGGAATGTATTATACTATTTGGAGGACCGAGGAGTGTATTATACTATATGGAGGACTGAGGAGTGTATTATACTACATGGAGGACTGAGGAGTGTATTATACTATATGGAGGACTGAGGAGTGTATTATACTTTATGAAGGACTGAGGTGCACATCATAATATATGGAGGACTATGGGGTGTATTATACTAAACAAGCAAAATGCTGCCTATTTATCGAGTGATTGGATTGTTTATGTGGGAACAGAAATCCTTGTTCTCAGCAGCACATCGCCAGTGTAAACTGTAGATATGCTGCTGATAACATAATACTGTATGGGGACAGCAGGGCCGTATTTAGAGTTTCTGCTGCCCTATGCACTTTTAGTGCTGCCTCCCCCATTGGTGAGTATGACACTATCGGCATAGACTTTGGCAAGAATCGCTGATGTGAAAGTAGCCTTTTTCAGAAGATTGGGCAGTTTTCTGCATCTGCCGTGTAACGGATAACTTACGGCAACACTGCGTTTGGCCTCATTCATTCCCCATGGGATTTGTGGCACTTGCCGTGATCTGGCAAATGTGGTACCATACCTCCCAACTTTTGAAGAAGGGAAAGAGGTATAAAGTTTGCAAATTTTAGGCCACGCCTCTGACCACACCCATTTCACAACTAGTACTAGCACTGCTGATCACACTGTTTCATATACAATAATTATTAAAAAAAAATATCGCCACACAGTGCTCTATACTGTATAATGGCCACACATGATGCTCCATACTGTATAATGGCCACACATGATGCTCTATACTGTATAATGGCCACACATGAAGCTCCATACTGTATAATGGCCACACATGATGCTCCATACTGTATAATGGCCATTGGCCACACATGATGCTCCATACTGTATAATGGCCACACATGATACTCCATACTGTATAATAACCCCACATGATGTTCAATACTGTATAATGGCCCCACATGATGCTCAATACTGTATAATGGCCACACATGATGCTCAATACTGTAAAATGGCCCCACATGATGCTCCATACTGTATAATGACCCCACATGATGCTCCATACTGTATAATGACCCCACATGATGCTCAATACTGTATAATGCCCCCCTCCCATCATGAATGCGTGGCTCATCTCCCTTCCATCCCATATGCATGGCTCATATTCCCCCCCTCCTCCTGTATGCATGGCTCATATTCCGCCCCTTCCTGTATGCATGGCTCATATTCCCCCCTCCTGTGTATGTTGGCTCATATCCCCCCCCTCCTGTATGCATGGCTCATAATCCCCCCCTTAAAATCCCCCGCTATAATTCGTCCCTGCAAAAGGTAAAACACAAGCGTCTTGACTTTAATGATTTTCCAGGACCCTCCTCCTTCTACTACCTCTACACAAACCACAACTTGTGATATCTTATAATAATGCCCCCTTGACTTCTTATAATAATGACCCTGTACCTCCCTATTAATAATAAAAATATCCCCTGTGCTTTCTTACATTAATAACAATGACTCCTTGCTTCCCCATAATGATAATGATTCCCCCATTGCGCCTCCTTGTAATAATGACCCTCAGTGCCTCTATATTGTAATAATGCTCCTGGGCAGGGGCGTACATAAATAAAAGGAGCCTCTTATAAAAAGTCCTATTATGTCACAGTAGAAGAAGAGTATGGATCGTCCCCACGTAAGGGCAATGGGATACTCGGTACCGGGTCCTTCAGTTCCCTCAGCTGGGATGTCATGGTGGCCCGACCCAGACCGTGGCCCTATGAGGGGCGCCAATTAAAAGGGTAGAGTTTGTTAGTGTTCGTGACGCCACCTGTGGTATTCGGTCAGGGTGACCGACGCTGCTTAGAGGTCCGCCGGGGTGATGGAATGGCAGCTAGATGGTATACCTTCCCACAGGTGAAGTATATCCCCAGGGCTTCCCAGAAGTGTAGATGGTGATGGTGGATGGTGCAAGGCACGGTGAATAACAAGGACACAATGGGTGCAGTCTCTTTACCTTTACTGAAGGCTTCAGCATCCACAGTCCAGAGTGCCGGATGACAGGGTAGGCAGAGTCTGGCCGGTCTGATGGCAATTCCAGAGTCCCCTTATCCAGGTGGAAATCAGTTGCGTTCCCCTTGCGCACAGTAACGCAGTAGGTCCCTACGTGCATTAGCTCCCATAGGGTCCTCACTCTTGTTACTCTTCTCTCTGTCCCCCAGATGGATAGGACAAACCCGTATGACGGTGGTGGCCTGAGGCTATTTTATAGGGACCCTAGCGTCGCCCCTCCTCCACGTTGCCACCTTGTCTGCTTAGGTTCTTAGGTCAGGCAGCCAACTTGGAATCGACTGTCCTGCCGGTCTCTGAAGTAAAGCGGCTACCGGATCTGCGCTCAGTGGGAGGCAGCCTGCTTCTAGCTGGTCTCCCACTGGTGTTTTACTCCTGTCGGTACGACTTCGGTGCTCACTCACTACGGCACACTTCCTTTCTTGTCCTTCCTTAGGAGGCTGCCGCATGGGTTGCAGGCGCAGCTCCGTGTCCTTCTTTCCCTTCCTGGGCCAAGCCCAGTCTGCTCCTACTGACTATCTCCTTCTCCCTCCAGTCAGCTTCTCCTTCTCCCTCTGTCTGCCCTACTTCCTAACCAAACCCCCAGTTTTACCCAAGCGTGAGGAATGGCCTAATAGATAGAACCTTTGGCTCCCCCTGGTGGCTGGCGTGTGAAGTGTGTGTGTGGCTGTGATACCTGGCAGGGTGAACTCCTTTGGTGCCATCAGACGTAACATCGCTCCCCCAGGTGGAAGAATGACATTACCGCAACGACCAGGACTCTGGGGCGCTGCACGCCCCCTCCCCCCCCATTAAATCCAGCAGGTTTGCAAAAGACATGCAACATTTTGAAATGCTTTAAACAAATAAATTAACAGTGCTTCCCTTAATGGGAGGTGAGAACACTTGAACGTTGCAAACAAAAACATATTCACATTATGCATTTTATAAAAGAGAACAATTGCTAACTTACTATGATATACAATTACCCATACAGGTATTCTATCTTACTAAGTGCAAGTACCCTCTAAGGATATACTATCATTAACCCTTAATGTGCAATTTTAACCTTTTCTTTATTCTTCTGCTTAACATGCAGGATAATCTGTCTACCCCTACGGGCCTGCTGCATTTTTCTTCCTAAAACCTTACTTTTATCTAAAGTACATCATTAACATTCTATCACTATCTAGGTACATACTATCAGCTACGTAAACATTGTTAAGGTGCAACAAGTCAGTTATAAACTTTAAGACTATAGAAACTTTCACGTCGTCATCAGGAACAGCTTCTTCGCAAAGTCTTCTTACTTGTAAAACCAGTAGAGAGCACCCTTAAGAATGTGCAAACTATTTACAAAGGACAGTTCGGGAACCATTCACCGTCCATGATTCCAATGTTCCTTTTGAACCATGATGAACTTGTGCAAACTGAAACAAAATAGGGATCCCGGGTAAACAAAGGGATCCCTTTAAGAATTAACCCTGAACGGGTTTGGAAGCAAAAAGAGAATGTTTTTGAACTATGTACAGTTTTTTCAGGTTTTCGAGGTTTACTCGAGTTCTGGTGGTAGTACCGGTGGGGGTAGCCCTGTTGGGTACTGGCGGCTACCACCGGGTACTACATAGAGTGCGTCTTCACTCTGGATTGGGGTCTGGGTGCTCACGGTTCTCCTTGCCACGGAGGTCTGCGTGCACTTTGAGCACATGGTGACTGGTGCAGGGGTCACCTGTTCGGGTGTGGAGTAGTAGGGTGATGAGACGGTGATTTCAGGTTTGTATTTGCGGATGTGCAGGGCATACCACCCCTTATCACCCCAGTGCCGCGTGTACCGGACACGATCCCCCGGGTATAGATCCCGGCCTGGGTGCCCTTCAATGAGGTGCGACTCCCCATCATGCCGATTCACAAAGACTTCAAGGGCGAGGCCACGCTCTTTTATGAAGCCCCAACTCCCCTGCATATGGAAGGTCACCACGATCCCATAATACTGGGGGCCCCAATCCTCCTCGGACATCTGCCTAGCCTTTCCTTTGGCTTGCAGGTCCCTCTCACGGTCAGCCTGACGTCGGAGCTCCTTCTTTCTGGCCCACTCCTCCTCCTGCTGATGCAGCCGCTGGCAGTATTCCTCGTGGGCGATCTCGGCCAGACTCTTCTCCTCCGACGGGTCCTCCCCAGGGAACCCGATCAGGTTGGTGGTGGCGTGGGTCCACGTAAAGGTCATCACCTCTCCCTGGATGTCCACTTTCTGCCTGAGGGGCTGCAGTGGAACGTCCGAGGTCTTCATGGTTTCCCATGGCCTCTCCCACTCAAAGCGACTACACACCCGGCCGGGTGGTGGTGGGATCCCTCGGCTACCGAGTCAGGGTCGGTGTCATTACCTGCCTCTGTGGCGTCTCCGGTGCCGATTTCCTCTGCCGCAGGCTGGGGCTCGGACGGTTGGCTGCATGGTTGCTTCTCAGGGCCGGTGGTTGCACGCTGGTACAGGTTCCGGAGTTGTCAACACAGCTCGTCGACTTCCGCCCCCAGAACCTCCTGGTTTGTGCGTCCTGGCAGGGTTCCACTTGGCTCCCATTGGCTGGAGCAGTGACGGGTGTTCTCCCCCTCTTCCGGACTGCCTCCGCTCGCCATGATGCCAGCCTGGTTCTGCCAAATGGCGTCCAGTGGTTCTTGCTCCTCCTCCTCCAGAGGGTGGTTCCTTCCTCGTCCTCCACCATCCCAAACTAGGAGGCGGATCTTCTTCGTTGACGGGCATATTTCCCGGACATAGTAGTATCTGTGAGGGGCCGGCTTGACTTTCACGCCATTCTTCCATGCTACACCCACAATGACACGCCCCACTCCTCCAGCACGCCACATGGTGCTGCAATGGCGGTGGTTTAGGCGGGAAACAGCGCTACACAGTCTTTAAGCAATTCACAGTTCCAATACGATTCTGACACAGTTCTAAGGCACACATGACCCGAATTCTCAGGCTTAAGTAGATCCTTTTCGTGACGCCAAGCAAATTGCAGCGCCCCCAAAGGAAGGGCAATGGGGTACTTGGTACCGGGTCCTTCAGTTCCCTCATTTGGGATGTCACGGTGGCCCGACCCGGACCGTGGCCCTATGAGGGGCGCCAATTAAAAGGGTAGAGTTTGTTAGTGTTCGTGACGCCACCTGTGGTATTCGGTCAGGGTGACCGACGCTGCTTTGGGGTCCGCTGGTGTGATGGAATGGCAGCTAGATGGTATTTCTTCCCACAGGTGAAGTATTTCTCCAGGGCTTCCCAGAAGTGTAGATGGTGATGGTGGATGGTGCAAGGTGCGGTGAATAACAAGGACACAATGGGTGCAGTCTCTTTACCTTTACTGAAGGCTTCAGCATCCACAGTCCAGAGTGCCGAATGACAGGGTAGGCAGAGTCTGGCCGGTCTGATGGCAATTCCAGAGTCCCCTTATCCAGGTGGAAATCAGTAGCCTTCCCTTTGCACACAGTAACACAGTAGGTCCCTACCTGCATTAGCTCCCATAGGGTCCTCACTCTTGTTACTCTTCTCTCTGTCCCCCAGATGGATAGGACAAACCCGTATGACGGTGGTGGCCTGAGGCTATTTTATAGGGACCCTAGCGTCGCCCCTCCTCCGCGTTGCCACCTTGTCTGCTTAGGTTCTTAGGTCAGGCAGCCAACTTGGAATCGACTGTCCTGCCAGTCTCTGAAGTAAAGCGTAGAGTCTATTACTCCCTCGGTGTTCCGGCTACCGGATCTGCGCCCAGTGGGAGGCAGCCTGCTTCTAGCTGGTCTCCCACTGGTGTTTTACTCCTGTTGCTAAGACTTCAGTGCTCATTCACTACGGCACACTTCCTTTCTTGTCCTTCCTTAGCAGGCTGCCGCATGGGTTGCAGGCGCAGCTCCGTGTCCTTCTTTCCCTTCCTGGATCAAGCCCAGTCTGCTCATACTGACTATCTCCTTCTCCCTCCAGTCAGCTTCTCCTTCTCCCTCTGTCTGCCCTACTTCCTAACCAAACCCCCAGTTTTACCCAAGCGTGAGGAGTGGCCTAATAGATAGAACCTTTTGCTTCCCCTGGTGGCTGGCGTGTGAAGTGTGTGTGTGGCTGTGATACCTGGCAGGGTAAACTACTTTGGTGCCATCAGACGTAACATCGCTCCCCCAGGTGGAAGAACGACAATACTGCAACAACCAGGACTCTGGGGCGCTGCAAGCACATCTCCTAACATTTTAAGAAACATAGAAGGAAGTGTATTGCAACACTTAGACAGTTTTAGATTTAGATGATCCCCCACAAGAAAAAGTAACTCAGCATTGATATCACTGGAATAGAGTGCTACCAATACAGAGTGGCTATGTGGACCCTGTCCTAGTTAGTTATGTGGGGATTATTCCCCACATAATCCCCACACACAATCCCCACATAACTAACTAGGACAGGGTCCACATAGCCGCTCTGTATTGGCAGCACTCTATTCCAGTGATATCTATACTGAGTTACTTTTTCTTACGGGGGTTCACCTAAATCTCAACAAATTACCACTCGGTACATTGAGGAAGGTCTATATGACCGAAAAGTCTGGTTTTGCATGTATCTACCCTTTGAATTAAATACTATACTTCAGCATCTGGTGTGTGCCAAGTTCTCTAAATCTGTACGGTTTGGGAACCTACTTGAGCACCATCCTCCAATTGTGCTAATGTTTTTTTCACATTGACCCCGTAGAATATTGAGGCCCCACAAAGTATGATGGCTCCACAGTATGATTTTCCCACAAACCTTACACAAAGTATGCTGCTCCACAAGCACACCACACATTAAGATTGTCACCACAGCCTTCTACACAGTATGATATCCACCGCAGCCCCAAATATACAGTATGAGGGGCACCACAGATGCCCATACAGTATGATGTCAACCACAAGCCCCTATAAAAAGTCTGATGTCTACCAAAGCCCCCAGACTGTATGAGGATCCCACAGCACATATACAGTATGACATTTCCCATAACCATCTCATACAGTATGGTGGTCACCACAGCCCCCAACACAGTATAATGTATCCCATAGACCTCCAGAAGGTATTATGCCCACCACAGCCACCCCACACAGTATGATGTCCACCACAACCACCCTACACAGTAAGTTGGTCCTCCCCACAACCACCCAAATATTAAAAAAAATTCCTATGATCACCTAATTCAGACATCTCATCCTCGGCAGCGTCTGACTCCTCTTCTATCCATTCTCGCAGTGGATGCTGGCGGCGCATTGCAGTGACGTTATTCCACTGCCAACGTCACCTGTTGGTGCTGGCCTCAAGCAGGTTGCAGCCAGAAAGAACACCAGCAGCCTGCTGGGGCAAGTGACGGAGCCAGCAACTTTGTGCTCCGTCACAACTGTTAACAGTATTGGCATCTCGAGGATGCAGATTCTGATAACAAGGTAGCAGACAATGCAGCACATGACCAGACAGGCCTTTCTGGCATTTGCCAGAATTGCCAGATGGCCAGTCCGGCCCTGGGGGCCACACATTAACGACATTTCAAGGAATGAGACCTTCATTATATATGTTATGCCACTCATTTTCAAGAGATTTTTCACAAATTCGTTTTGACAGTTTTTATTCACAGCAAAGCATGAAATAGATAGTAAAGGGAAAGGAATTATTTAAGAAAGTTTCTACTTCTCTATAGCTCTAGTTCTGGTTTCAAAAACTCTATCCACACCGCAGATGTAAATGTTCCCAATCCGCACTGTGGTCCGATGGTTTTGGTCTGGTTTCTCCTCTCCTATTGAGTTCCCGCCATCTCTCTCCTGGACGGGCACACTACTTGTGAGGGCAAACTACTGTAGTGCGCATACGCCTTGCACATCGTTGCTCTTTGGCCTGTCCTCACACATTCGCACTACAATACTTTGCTCTGCCCTTGGCATGGTAGAGAGAAGTACGCCTCCGCGGGAGCGCCATATCGGACTCTGTGCGGATGACTTAGGATGCGTCATCCAGATGAAGCAAGAAGGAGGATGATGGTCACAAGAAGAGAGGAGGCACCGGATCAAGGCCAGAGACGCCCATAGGACTGGACCACTCCATAGGTGAATATCATAAAAGCGCTTGCGTTGGGCAGAGCCGACTGGGGACTTATATACAGCATTCTGGCATGCCGCAACAGAGGGCTCACAGGTGCTGGCCCTGCTTTATATGGGGAAAACCTGTCACCATGTTCCCTTTAAGAAGCTGTCCAGAGACAGAGGCACCGCATATCTTTTCTAGCTGTTTTCTCTGAAACTCAGAATTTAAGGAAATTGATGCTGGCCATGGTTTGGGTATGAGTTGTGTATGAGATTTCAAGAAACTCAGCATGTCCATTTATGCCGGAGATGTGGGGCCTAGCTGCACCTTTTCTGCAACAGCAAAAACATAACATGGAAATGCCTGATGTGCATTTACCCTGAGACATTCAACACTCACATTTGTTTTTAGCTTGTAGCTTTAGCTCATTACTGTAAACTCAATCTAGTTTACAGTAATATAAACATAGGAAAGTCATTAGAATAATATCAATTTAGCCTTTTTTTAATATGGGGCAATATACTATCCCCCATATAATCTATAAAATCTTTGTCTCCAGCAGCCTGACTCAGCTCAGAGAGAAGTGTGCCATTATGGTGGACTTTGCTGCCCCCAGGTGTCAAGACTCTGATATAGCGGATAATTTGCCACAATACAGAGAAAATTAGGGCTCACTTACACGGCCGTATTAAAGTGTTTTTTTCCCATTTTTCTTTAAAAAAAATGCTAAAACACATTTTAAACAACAGAATATATAAAAGAAGTGTAAGAACATAAATCAAGCGTATGATAAACTGGGCAGCTCTCTCCATTAGAGAACAGAACTTTAGTACTGAAACCTGATTATGAATTATATGAGCCAATAAACTGCAATTGTGATTTCTTGTTGTGCAAGGGTTAAAAGCAGTGCCACCCTCTAGGCCTCATTTTACCTGATATTTATTGCTAATTAGTACGGTTCTATGCGGGCAAACTGCATTAATCCTTTAAGCCTATAGGTCTGGAATTCCTACAAAATGTTTACCCCTAGTTTATTGCTATGGCTATATAAGCATAAAAATGATCATTTTAACTGGTGTAAATGCCGCTGTCCTCCTGAAATTGGCATCGTTCGTATTGTTCCTGCAACTCTCCATTCCATAAATATGGCCACCTCTTCCTTTTTTGGAGCCTGTATGTAAATCTAGTCTTGTTAGCCAAGGGGGGAGTTATCCTCAACTCTTCTCTGAGGGCATCTTTCTGACAGTCATGCCCTCTTGGCTAACAAGTATATTTTTGTATATAGGACACAAAAAGGAAGAGAGGCCACATATCAGGAACAGAGAGGTACAGAAACAAACACCAGATTCAAGATAATAGCAGCATTCATAACAGGTAAAAACACATATTCATGTCCAGGGCCGGACTGGGACTAAAATTCAGCCCTGGCATTTGAAGTTACACAGGCCCACTTGTCACATGGTGACTATATAATATCTTTGTACACTTGTAGGCAGGGCCGGTTTTAGGCAAAGTGGGACCCTAGGCAAAGTTTATAATGGGGCCCCAAATGCTAACATATTGCACATCACACAAAAACATTTTGGTTGTATTTACAAGCGCTGAGTTCAGGCCGCTAAATGAGTTTGATCGACAATACTGAAGTTGTTCAACGCTTGTTTCCCGGCCTCTTTCCACCAGCTGAGGAATAATGATGGGACAGAACGATCACTAATAGATCACTAACAGATCACCATACAGTATCATGTTACCAGCAGCACATCTACAGTTTACACCGGCGATGTGCTGCTGAGAACAAGGATCTTTGTTCCAGCAAAAACAATCTGAATATGCAGCATTTTACTTGTTTAGTAAAATACACCCCATAGTCCTCCCTATATTATAATGTGCACCACAGTCCTCCATATAGTATAATACACTCCCTATAGTCCTCCATATATTAAAATACACTGCTCAGTCCTCCATATAAAATAATACACTCCTCATAGTGCTCCATATAGTATAATGCCCCGCCATAGTCATCCATGTACTACAATTCACTTCCCATAGTATAATGCACCCCATAGAATAGAATATACCCCCCATAGTATATAGCAAAGCCCGCATAGCATATAGCACAACCCACATAATATATAGCAAAGCCCGCATAGTATATAGCACAACCCGCATAGTATATAGCAAAGCCCGCATAGTATATAGCACAACCCGCATAGTATATAGCACAACTCGCATAGCAGATAACACAGCCCACGTAGTAGTATACAGCAGAGCCCACACAGTAGTATACAGCACAGCCCACACAGTAGTATACAGCACGGCCCACACAGTAGTATACAGCACTGCCCACACAGTAGTATACAGCACTTCCCACACAGTAGTATACAGCACTGCCCACACAGTAGTATATAGCACAGCCCACACAGTAGTATATAGCACAGCCCACACAGTAGTATACAGCACTGCCCACACAGTAGTATTTAGCACAGCCCACACAGTAGTATATAGCACTGCCCACATAGTAGTATACAGCACTGCCCTCATAGTAGCATATAGCACTGCCCACATAGTAGTATATAGCACAGCCCACATAGTAGTATATAGCACAGCCCACATAGTAGTATATAGCACAGCCCACACAGTAGTATATAGCACTGCCCACACAGTAGTATATAGCACTGCACAGCCCACACAGTAGTATATAGCACAGCCCACCCAGTAGTATACAGCACAGCCCACACAGTAGTATACAGCACTGCCCATACAGTAGTATACAGCACTTCCCACACAGTAGTATACAGCACTGCCCACACAGTAGTATATAGCACAGCCCACACAGTAGTATATAGCACAGCCCACACAGTAGTATACAGCACAGCTCACACAATAGTATTTAGCACAGCCCACACAGTAGTATATAGCACTGCTCACATAGTAGTATACAGCACTGCCCACATAGTAGTATACAGAAGGCCAAAAACAGTAGTATATAGCACAGCCCACATAGTAGTATACAGCACAGCCCACATAGTAGTATATAGCACAGCCCACATAGTAGTATACAGCACAGCCCACACAGTAGTATATAGCACAGCCCACATAGTAGTATACAGCATAGCCCGCATCTCTCCTCCCCGGTATAGTTGAATGCGGCAGCGGTGGCGGCGCTGGTGGGGGGTGAGTCGGCGTGCAGCAGCCCACTACTGGCACCAGCCCTTCTGGCATTTGCCAGAACTGCCTGATGGCCAGTCCGGCCCTATTCATGGTAAGTAATCAGTGTCAGGGCCGTAATTTTTATGCCACATTTTTATGCGAAAGATGGATCAGTTTTGGAATAAAATACATGAAATTTCCATGAACCACTCAAACAGCCGTGATTGAAGCCTTAGGGTGTGTACATGCTGCATCTTTTTCAGTGGTTTAGGAAACGTACATTGTAGATTTTTTAGCTTCTTGTAAATGTTTCCTGAGAGTTTTGGGGGCGTATTTTTAGAAAAAACATTTTTTGGGTGTTTTTTCTGCTTTTTTTCTTGTTTTGAGGGCATTTTTTTTCATTTTTTTAGATATTTTCCCAGTGTTTTCTCAACAGTTTTTAAACTATTAATTAATAACGAAAATATATAAAAAAAAACACCCTGGCATCTTCTGGCCATTATCTTAGCCTTCCAATTGACATATATTGTAAGTATTGAGTGTCTTTCTAATGGAAATAGAAATTGATATATTCATTCTTTTCATCATTTTTTTAGCATTTTTTTTGCATAATTTTCCACGGAAAAAGCACTCTAAGGCTATGTGCACACTAATATTTTGTAAGCGTTTTTTGGAGTAGGAGCTGAGCAGAAACTATCCAAATCCACCTCAATGTTGGAAAAAAACACCCTCTATGAGTGTGACAAGCTAAGGAGCTGTTAGTCAAGCAGAACGAAGCAATGATGGGCGGGTAATAGAGTTGGAGTGACAGAGGCTTCAGGACTATACATAGCTTCACAGCCACATCTGCATATCAATTCATATGCTGATTTCTCAATAATGGAGGAACGTACTTTGTATGTAAAGGTATTGCTGGTCTTGTCTTTGAAAGAGCCACATGCACATATAGTTTTTTTTCGCGGGAGAGAGCCTGCTTACAGATTCCCTTTAATACCTTCTTGTTTAATGATATCTCCGGAGATCCATAAACCCCAGGTAATACTTATGCATTGCTTCAATGTTTGATTGGGTTGTCCCCCACAATAATATTCCCCCATCTCTTGTTGCAATACAATGCACTTCAGTGACCCGCTTGGTTGAGTTAGCACTCCATTATCTTGATATCTTCCTTTCCACAATTTTATTCCTTTGCCTTTGGTTCCATTACATGGTGAAAGAAGTCACTTTAAAGGGAACCTGTCACCTGAATTTGGCGGGACTAGTTTTGGGTCATATGGGCGGAGTTTTCGGGTGTTTGATTCACCCTTTCCTTACCTGCTGGCTGCATGCTGGCCGAAATATTGGATTGAAGTTCATTCTCTGTCCTCCGTAGTACACGCCTGGGCAAACTAATCTTGCCTTGCGCAGGCGTGTACTATGGATGACAGAGAATGAACTTCAATCCAATATTTCGGCCAGCATGCAGCCAGCGGGTAAGGAAAGGGTGAATCAAACACCCGAAAACTCCGCCCATATGACTGAAAACCAGTCCCGCCAAATTCAGGTGACAGGTTCCCTTTAAGGTTTCACAGAAGTATGTGATGCTGCCCTCATCCTTGTACACGGCTGTAAGCCAAATTTCTTACCAGGTTGTCATGTTCCTTATGTCACCAGAATCTTGCTTTCTCTCCATCTTCACGGCAGCATGGTGGCTCAGTGGTTAGCACTGCAGCCTTGCAGCGCTGGGGTCCTGGGTTCTAATCCCACCCAGGACAACATCTGGAAAGAGTTTGTATGTTTTCTCCGTGTTTGCGTGGGTTTTCTCCGGGCACTCTGGTTTCCTCCCACATTCCAAAGACATACTGATAGGGATTCTAGATTGTGAGCCCCATCGGGGACAGCGATGATAATGTGTGCAAACTGTAAAGAGCTGCGGAATATGTTAGCGCTATATAAAGATTATTATTGTCTTGTAAAGTTTATTATTTGTACTATGCAAGTATGAACGACTTGTTACATTCTGTAACCTGATCTTACCTCCATACAGAATTCAGGAAATACAAAGCTAGTAAAGTAAGCAATCTTACTAAAGAAGAATTGCTAATGCATTTCATCATATTACTGTTCTGTACAACCTCTGAGTGATGCAGACCCATGATATATTGTCCATCGAAGTATATGCGGTCCTGTTGCACTTTCATCTACTGCCAATTTCAAAAAGGATACAATTTTGTGTTTTTCTACTTGATTCTGCAGAAATGTTACATAGTTATTAAGGTTGAAGGAAGACTTTAAGTCCATCTAGTTCAACCCATAGCCTAACCTAACTTGCCCTAACATGTTGATCCAGAGGAAGGCAAAAAAACCCATGTGGCAAAGAGTAAGCTCCACCTTGGGGAAAAAAATTCCTTCCCGACTCCACATACGGCAATCAGACTAGTTCCCTGGATCAACGCCCTATCAAGGAATCTAGTGTATATACCCTGTAACATTATACTTTTCCAGAAATGTATCCAGTCCTCTCTTAAATTTAAGTAATGAATCACTCATTACAACATCATACGGCAGAGAGTTCCATAGTCTCACTGCTCTTACAGTAAAGAATCCGCGTCTGTTATTATGCTTAAACCTTTTTTCCTCCAAACGTAGAGGATGCCCCCTTGTCCCTGTTTCAGGTCTATGATTAAAAAGATCATCAGAAATATCTTTGTACTGTCCCCTCATATATTTATACATTAACATAAGATCACCCCTTAGTCTTCGTTTTTCCAAACTAAATAGCCCCAAGTGTAATAACCTATCTTGGTATTGCAAACCCCCCAGTCCTCTAATAACCTTGGTCGCTCTTCTCTGCACCCGCTCCAGTTCAGCTATGTCTTTCTTATACACCGGAGACCAGAACTGTGCACAGTATTCTAAGTGTGGTCGAACTAGTGACTTGTATAGAGGTAAAATTATGTTCTCCTCATGAGCATCTATGCCTCTTTTAATGCATCCCATTATTTTATTTGCCTT
Source organism: Ranitomeya imitator (assembly GCF_032444005.1). Lineage (NCBI taxonomy): Eukaryota > Metazoa > Chordata > Amphibia > Anura > Dendrobatidae > Ranitomeya > Ranitomeya imitator. The sequence continues at coordinate 197,532,363 of NC_091285.1, read as the reverse complement.
TGTAGCAGCTGCCTGACACTGGCCACTGAATATGAGTTTGTCATCCACCCATACACCCAGGTCTTTTTCATTGACGGTTTTGCCCAGAGTTTTAGAATTAAGCACATAATTATACATTATGTGGTAGAAAATAAATATTGTTGTGCTTCATCGGAAACCTACCAAAACTTCATACCTGGCGGCAGGTCTTATGCCTCATGTGTGTCTATGAAGCTATAAGCTCGGGTTGGGAACCCCAGAGTCAGTCCGCACATTGTGGTCTGTATACAGAGAGTGAAATACGCTCATGTGAACCCGGCCTAACACAAAAATCATAAATATAAGTGCACCATATTCCATATAAGTACACCATATTTTCCAAATAAATTAGTTCAGAAAAGTTGAGTGTTTTTTTTGTTAAATTTTTAGCACGAAATTCAATGAAAATGCTGTTTTTGTTTTTAACTGTGTGACATTGGCCTGAGCTTGACTGTGAAAAGGTTACTAGGTGTACCTGCTTTTTCCTGATATTGTAGAATGGTGGCTGGAGTCTGAAGTCTAAATTATCTTCTAGTAAATGTGACAGCACAGGCATGTGCCAAGTGTCATGCGCCAAGAACTCCACACTTACAGGTCAATGAATAAAAAAAAGTTTGATTTCTGCCGACAAAGGCCGCAAGTAGAGATACATAATAAATTCCTTACCTAAACAATGTTATCAGATTTTTTTCAGGCTAGCCCAAGGTTGATAGCTTTACTTAATTGCTTGCAATTCGTTTATTGCTAGAAATTATTAACCATCCAGAACCGATGGCAATAAGTGCTGCTGAATAGGATATTTAGATCGGATGTCAGCCTGCATTTGTAACAAAGCCTGACCCTTTGACTAAATAATATTGCCTTTTCTTAAAGGTATATTCAGTGGGTGGTTAACAAGACTCAATTGCTTTATTGTTTTTGGGATCAACAGGAGCACTGATAATGGGTAACGTGTGTAGAGGAAACATCAGATCCTGTCAGTCATTATCAAGACTTGCAGCAGTAAATGTAAATCCTGGTGCTATAAAACTGCCAGAACAGGAAAAGAACATACATTGGACATGCGCCAACTTTTAATCATTTAATTTCTTGGACTTGTCTTAAGGTACCGTCACACTAAGCGACGCTGCAGCGATACCGACAACGATGTCGATCACTGCAGCGTCGCTGTTTGGTCGCTGGAGAGCTGTCACACAGACAGCTCTCCAGCGACCAACGATGCCGGTAACCAGGGTAAACATCGGGTTACTAAGCGCAGGGCCGCGCTTAGTAACCCGATGTTTACCATGGTTACCATCGTAAAAGTAAAAAAAACAAACACTACATACTTACCTTTAGCTGTCTGTCCCCGGCGCTCTGCTTTCCTGCACCGACTGTGAGCACAGCGGCCGGAAAGCAGAGCGGTGACGTCACCGCTGTGCTTTCCGGCTGGCCGACGCTGACACAGGATGCAGGACGAGTGCAGAGAAGCAGAGCGCCGGGGACAGACAGCAGAAGCTAAGTATGTAGTGTTTGTTTTTTTTACTTTTACGATGGTAACCAGGGTAAACATCGGGTTACTAAGCGCGGCCCTGCGCTTAGTAACCCGATGTTTACCCTGGTTACCAGTGAAGACATCGCTGAATCGGCGTCACACACGCTGATTCAGCGATGTCTGCAGGGAGATTCAGCGACGAAATAAAGTTCTGGACTTTCTGCAGCGACCAACGACATCACAGCAGGATCCTGATCGCTGATGCGTGTCAAACACAACGATATCGCTATCCAGGACGCTGCAACGTCACGGATCGCTAGCGATATCGTTGTGAAGTTGTTTAGTGTGAAGGTACCTTTAGAAAATTAGATCATTTCTAAAAAGTTACTTTGGTCTGCTGACTATGGTCATGTTTTTTTCTGTCTTAAAACATAAACATATTACTCTGTTCCATATAATTTGCAACTGCTATTTGCACCAAGGTCAATATATTATAGCACCCTTGATCGTATAGCCACAATGTCATGTGTACCACAGTTATCCCCTATTAAAAAGAAGGAAGCCCATTAGAAATGCATGCATTGATTAGCAGGACTCTGCAAATATTTTACCACCCAGTATCCCCGTGTGGCTTTTGAGCAGCCAGGGCTTAAGCCACATCATCATTAGGTGTGATGCACAGATGACCTTGCACAAATCCTGGATAATCAAAAGCCACGCTGGGGATACCGAAAGAGATTTGCAGAGCTCCAGTCCCGGTCAGAGACTACTAACCTGGTTGATGGTATTGGGTCCTGTCCACTCATGTCTAAAGCCCATCCAGTGATTTTGTACCCATCCTTAATGGGTAGTATGAACCTATATAGGCCAGATTTGTGGAGTACATGACTAATAGTTGTCCTGTAGACAGATTATCCCACCTAAGCTGTAGATCTCTACACCCTCTCCAGAGTGACCATGGGCCTTTTGGCTGCTTCTGACAGCCATGTTTTGGTAGGTTTGCAGTTATGCCATGCTTTTTCCATTTCTAGATGATGAATTGAACAATGCTCCATGAGATGTTCAGAGCTTGGGCTATTCTTTTTATAACCTAACCCCGCTTTACTCTTTTCCAAAACTTTATCCCTGACATGTCTGGTGTGCTCCTTGGTTTTCATGATGCTGTGTAATCCCTAATGTTCTCAAACAATCCTGAGACCTTCACAGAACAGCTGTAGTTATACTGAGAATAAATTACACACAGACGGACTCAATGTATTAATTATATAGCTTCTGGAGGCAATTGGTCACTCAGGATTTTATTTAGGGTATCAGATTACAGGAAACTGAATACAAATGCATGTCCCAACTTTCAGATTTACATTTTTTAAATATTTAGAAAACCATGTATCCTTTCCTTTACACTTAACAAATACTTGCTACTTTGTGTTGATATGTCACATAAAATCGCATTAAAATACAATTAAGTTTGTGGGTGTAACGTGAAGAAATGTGAAAAAGTTCCCGAGGTATGAATATTTTTTCAAGGTACCGTTAGTAACTTCTACTAAAGTAGTCAGTAATACTAATATGCATGCCCTGATTAAATGTCATACTGATATAACTTGCAAGCTCAAAAAGTTGATATTTACGAGGGAAATTTCAGATTACTTTTGCAACTAAAATATGAATACCCTGTCTGCACTGTTATTCCTTCTATCTGTATGTTCTATTACCTGGACTTTGATTTGTTAGATAGTTGGGCACATTCACTAGTGAGAATAATAAAGACATTGTAAGAAAGATGACTAAAGAGGTGATTAAAAGATTTTCTATTCTGCACTGTCCACATTTTTTAGGCATTCTCAGACACTCTGTATCAAGCTCAATAAACAATGTATATACAGAAATGAAGACCCAAGACCTCTGCTTAACAATGGAGGGAACACGTCCAACAAAACTTTTAAGTCATTTATGTCTTTGTACCGGTAGCTATAGATTTTAGTGTCATGCATTTAGGCTGATTTCTCTTCCAACGCCTCCCTGGCGGGACCGGTTTAAAAAGAGCTCCACATTCTATTCATTCTCACCAGCTGAGAAGCTTTAGTTACTAAACAAAAAGATAATGAAGGAAGTCTATAGAGACCGCTTTATATACCCAGTCTATGAAGACGACCACCCCTTGACTGGCCAAGTTTGTCTTCAGCTGTATGCATCCTCAGCACGTGTTGCTTTCCACCGTCACTAACACTGAATAATTCTGAAAAGGGCAACATCTATGAAGCATTCCTGAAGCGACACCTGCCGTAGCCTGCAGCCATGTCCCCAGTGAGATTAAATAATGACATCTCATTAACACGTTAAAAACTGGAGACATGCATGACATGATCTTCATTCTATGCGTAGAGACCAGTGAGCGATGAGACAGTTTACAAAAGCTATAGGAAGCATACCAAGATGTTTATTTATGAGGACAGAAAGCAAGACTCGTTCCTTGTGTATTGTCCTCTTGCCATTGTTCGCAGGGCTGGGATGTTGCCTCCGTCAGGTGCTTTAGCCACCCAGCTTTATGTATCTTCAGTGCAGGCTCGTGGGCACAGGTGGGGGAAGCTGACCTTTGCGTCCTGTCGCGACATCTCCTCTGAATTGATGCTTTGTAATCAATCGTAAGAGTTATTAGAAGATGCTGCATCTGTATTTTTAGAATTTTGTGAAGTTAATGGGAAAATGACAATAAATACATGGTGATGTAGTAAATATTTGCTCATATTCCAAAGAAAAAGAAGCTATAATTTAAATAAAAATTATCTAAATAAAAGTATACATTTTATATACGCCCCGTGTTAAAGGATTTGTATGAGATGAAATAATATTTGTATTCTTAGAGGGTGGACTTATTCATGTTTTAACCATTTTTTTAGTCTGATACAACCATTGGATCTTTAAATTTAATCTAGTCATGAGCCATGTCTAGCTTTTTAATCAAAGGTGTTGTTTCATTTTCGTAAATAGGTAAAATTGGAAAGTGCTAATAAAAATAAGGAACTGTATAATTTACTTCTTATTTAAAATCCACTTTGTTCTAAAGAATAGATGGATTTTTAAAGTTATAGTTTACAACTCTATGCGAGTTTTACACGTCACCTCTGCAGTCTATCAATGGTCATTGATCTCCTAGGCAAAGAAAGCAGTGCTCCCAAGCTTTTTGATACCAGCTGTTGGGAACACTTCAACCACCCAGTTTCAATGCCCCTGCACTCCTCCCATGCTGCATAGGTAAAGCTGCCTCTTCTTGCAGCATCAGAGAACAAATAGTTCGCGCCAACAGTGGGACAATGGTCTGAACTGTCAATCATCAGGAATGCACCATCACCTGCACGCAAGAAGCCGAGAGACAGAAGAGCGGTGCATTCCTGAAGATTGAGCCTTTTAAAGGGAACCTGTCACAAGAAAAAGTGCTATTAACCTGCAGAAATGGGGTCAACTTGCAGCTTAATAGCGTTATTATGCTGGAACTTTATTCTCTTCGGCAGCGTTCCCGTTTCAGTCACAGAGGTGGAGTTGGGGTTGGTTCAGTCATCGCTCTCAGCACACCCTGACTGACAGCTAGCCAGTGTCAGTCAGGGCCGGGGGCACAGTTTCCGTTATGGTTCAGTCACTGCTCTGAGAATACATCATAGGGCTGGGGGCTCTGTATACTCAGAGCGGTGCAGAAAGAACAAAGATATCCAGCTCCGGAGGTAAAATCAAAAAGTCTTTATTTCAACAATTTTTAAAATTATGAAGCTGCTTGACATTAGCCGGTGTTTGCTGAAGGAAAAATGCTATGAACCACTGAACGTGTTCTTAGTCCTCAGTAGGGTTGAGCGAAACGGGTCGTTCATTTTCAAAAGTCGCCGACTTTTGGCAAAGTCGGGTTTCATGAAACCCGATCCGACCCCTGTGCGGGGTCGGCCATGCGGTACGCGACTTTCGCGCCAAAGTCGCGTTTCAATGACGCGAAAAGTGCCATTTCTCAGCCAATGAAGGTGAACGCAGAGTGTGGGCAGCGTGATGACATAGGTCCTGGTCTCCACCATCTTAGAGAAGGGCATTGCAGTGATTGGCTTGCTGTCTGCGGCGTCACAGGGGCTATAAAGGGGCGTTCCCGCCGACCGCCATCTTACTGCTGCTGATCTGAGCTTAGGGAGAGGTTGCTGCCGCTTCATCAGAAGCAGGGATAGTGTTAGGCAGGGTCCATTAACCACCAAACCGCTTGTGCTGTAGCGATTTCCACTGTCCAACACCACCTTCGGTGTGCAGGAACAGTGGAAGCTACATTGTTTTTTTTTTCTCAGCGCTGTAGCTCATTGGGCTGCCCTAGAAGGCTCCCTGATAGCTGCATTGCTGTGTGTACGCCGCTGTGCAAACCAACTGCTTTTTTCAAAGCACAAATCCTGTTGTTCTGCACAGCTATCTTGTTTGTTTGTCCACACTTTTTATTTAATTTGTGCATCAGTCCACTCCTTATTGCTGCCTGCCATACCTGGCTGAGATTACTGCAGGGAGATAGTAATTGTAGGACAGTCCCTGTTTTTTTTTTTTTTTTTGTGGGAGATTAAGATTGGCATTTCTGCTAGAGTGCCATCCCTGTGTGTGCCATCTCTCACTCAGTGGGCCATAGAAAGCCTATTTATTTTTTGCTTGATTTGGGTTCTAAAATCTACCTGAAAAAATCACTACATCAATCAGTGGGAGAAAAATATTGGCCTCAGGGCTTGTGTGCCACTCCTGACTCCTGTGTGTGCCATCTCTCACTCAGTGGGCCATAGAAAGCCTATTCATTTTTTTGCTTGATTTGGGTTCTAAAATTTACCTGGAAAAATCACTACATCAATCAGTGGGAGATAAATATTGGCCTCTGGGCTTGTGTGCCACTCCTGACTCCTGTGTGAGCCATCTCTCACTCAGTGGGCCATAGAAAGCCTATTTATTTTTTTGCTTGATTTGGGTTCTAAAATCTACCTGAAAAAATCACTACATCAATCAGTGGGAGAAAAATATTGGCCTCAGGGCTTGTGTGCCACTCCTGACTCCTGTGTGTGCCATCTCTCACTCAGTGGGCCATAGAAAGGCTATTTATTTTTTTGCTTGATTTGGGTTCTAAAATCTACCTGAAAAAATCACTACATCAATCAGTGGGAGAAAAATATTGGCCTCAGGGCTTGTGTGCCACTCCTGACTCCTGTGTGTGCCATCTCTCACTCAGTGGGCCATAGAAAGCCTATTTATTTTTTTGCTTGATTTGGGTTCTAAAATCTACCTGAAAAAATCACTACATCAATCAGTGGGAGAAAAATATTGGCCTCAGGGCTTGTGTGCCACTCCTGACTCCTGTGTGTGCCATCTCTCATTCAGTGGGCCATAGAAAGCCTATTTATTTTTTTGCTTGATTTGGGTTCTAAAATCTACCTGAAAAAATCACTACATCAATCAGTGGGAGAAAAATATTGGCCTCTGGGCTTGTGTGCCACTCCTGACTCCTGTGTGTGCCATCTCTCACTCAGTGGGCCATAGAAAGCCTATTTATTTTTTTGCTTGATTTGGGTTCTAAAACCTACCTGGAAAAATCACTACATCAATAAGTGGGAGAAAAATATTGGCCTCAGGGCTTGTGTGCCACTCCTGACTCCTGTGTGTGCCATCTCCCACTCAGTGGGCCATAGAAAGCCTATTTATTTTTTTGCTTGATTTGGGTTCTAAAATCTACCTGAAAAAATCACTACATCAATCAGTGGGAGATAAATATTGGCCGCTGGGCTTGTGTGCCACTCCTGACTCCTGTGTGTGCCATCTCTCACTCAGTGGGCCATAGAAAGCCTATTTATTTTTTTGCTTGATTTGGGTTCTAAAATCTACCTGAAAAAATCACTACATCAATCAGTGGGAGAAAAATATTGGCCTCAGGGCTTGTGTGCCACTCCTGACTCCTGTGTGTGCCATCTCTCACTCAGTGGGCCATAGAAAGCCTATTTATTTTTTTGCTTGATTTGGGTTCTAAAATCTACCTGAAAAAATCACTACATCAATCAGTGGGAGAAAAATATTGGCCTCAGGGCTTGTGTGCCACTCCTGACTCCTGTGTGTGCCATCTCTCACTCAGTGGGCCATAGAAAGCCTATTTATTTTTTTGCTTGATTTGGGTTCTAAAATCTACCTGAAAAAATCACTACATCAATCAGTGGGAGAAAAATATTGGCCTCTGGGCTTGTGTGCCACTCCTGACTCCTGTGTGCGCCATCTCTCACTCAGTGGGCCATAGAAAGCCTATTTATTTTTTTGCTTGATTTGGGTTCTAAAATCTACCTGAAAAAATCACTACATCAATCAGTGGGAGAAAAATATTGGCCTCTGGGCTTGTGTGCCATCTCTCACTCAGTGGGGCATAGAAAGCCTTTTTTTTTTTTTTTTTTTTTTATTTGGTTTCTAAATTGTCCTTGAAAAAATCATTTTATTTTATTTGGTTTCTAAATTCTTCCTGAAAAAATCATTTTATTTTATTTTGTTTCTAAAGTCTCCCTGAAAAAAAAATAAATAAATAAATAAAACAGTGGGAGATTAATATTGCCCTTTCTGCTTGTGTGCCAGTCTTGACTCCTGGGTGTGGCATCTCTCTCTCTCTCTCTCAAATTGTGGACCATACAAAGCCTATTTATTTTTTTGCTTGATTTGGGTTCCAAAATCTACCTGAAAAAATCACTACATCAATCAGTGGGAGAAAAATATTGGCCTCTGGGCTTGTGTGCCACTCCTGACTCCTGTGTGTACCATCTCTCACTCAGAGGGGCATAGAAAGCCTTTTTTTTTTTTATTTGGTTTCTAAATTCTCCCTGAAAAAATCATTTTATTTTATTTGGTTTCTAAATTCTTCCTGAAAAAATCATTTTATTTTGTTTCTAAAGTCTCCCTGAAAAAAAAAAAAAAATAAAACAGTGGGAGATTAATATTGCCCTTTCTGCTTGTGTGCCAGTCTTGACTCCTGGGTGTGGCATCTCTCTCTCTCTCTCTCTCTCAAATTGTGGGCCATACAAAGCCTATTTATTTTTTTTGCTTGATTTGGGTTCCAAAATCTACCTGAAAAAATCACTACATCAATCAGTGGGAGAAAAATATTGGCCTCTGGGCTTGTGTGCCACTCCTGACTCCTGTGTGTGCCATCTCTCACTCAGTGGGCCATAGAAAGCCTTTTTTTGTTTTTTAATTTTGTTTCTAAAGTCTCCCTGAAAAAAAATAAAAAATAAAACAGTGGGAGATTAATATTGACATTTGTGCTTGAGTGACAGTCCTGCGTGTGTGGCATCTCTGTGATTTGGTGCCACAGAAAACAGAGTGTGTAACATTGTGCCTGATTTTCCTTGTGGTCTCACCAACCTGTAAAGGGATATTGAAATCATACTGAAGTTATAGGTCACCGTGTAAGTTGTTTGACAGCAACAAATAAAGTTACTTTGGTTAAGTTTTTAAAACAATGAGGAAGTCTGGTGCAAGAGGTCGTGGCCGTGGGCGTTCATTGTCAGCTGGTAATGATGGTAGTGGTAGTGGAGCATCAGGTGGTCGTGGGAAAAAAAATATTCCACCTAAGTCTGGAGCTGTGGAGCCAGGTTCGTCGTCTGGCTACACAAGGCCTCGAACGCTCTCTTTTCTGGGAGTAGGAAAACCGCTTTTAAAGCCGGAGCAGCAACAGCAAGTTTTGGCTTACCTTGCAGACTCAGCCTCTAGCTCTTTTGCCTCCTCTTCTGAAACTGGTAAATGTAAAAGCAGCGCGTCGCTTGTGGATGTTCACGGTCAGGGACAAGTCGCTTCCTTGTCCTCTTCAGCAAAAACAACAACAAGAGAGAAGGATGCAACAGGCGACACAACGGGTTACTCCATGGAGCTCTTTACACATACCGTCCCTGGCTTAGAAAGTGAAACACTTAACAGGCCATGCCCATTACAAGTAGATTCTGACATGGAGTGCACTGATGCACAGCCACAGCCTGACTACTATGCTGGTCCTTTGACTCAGACCACAACATTGCCCTCTCAGGGTACTGATCCACAATCAGACCCTGATGAGACTATGTTGCCCCGTCACGAACGCTATACCACCGACCGACACGGTGACACAGACGAAGTTGCACACGAGCTAGAAGAGGAGGTAATAGATGACCCAGTTGTTGACCCCGATTGGCAGCCATTGGGGGAACAGGGTGCAGGCGGCAGTAGTTCAGAAGCGGAGGTGGAGGAGGGGCCGCAGCAGGCATCAACATCGCAACAGGTTCCATCTGCCGGGCCCGTATCTGGCCCAAAACGCGTGTCAAAGCCAAAACCTGTTGGAGGACAGCGTGGCCATCCGGTTAAAGCTCAGTCTGCAATCCCTGAAAAGGGATCCGATGCTAGGAAGAGTGCAGTCTGGCATTTTTTTAAACAACATCCAATTGATCAGCGCAAAGTCATCTGTCAAAAATGTTCAACTAGCTTAAGCAGAGGTCAGAATCTGAAAAGTCTCAATACAAGTTGCATGCATAGACATTTAACCACCATGCATTTTCAAGCCTGGACTAACTACCAAACGTCCCTTAAGGTTGTAGCACCCTCGGCCAATGAAGCTAGTCAGCAACGCAACATCCCTTCCGTCACTGTAAGGCCACCATTTTCCGCACCACCGGCAGTATCTGTGCAGGTTTCTTTGCCAGCCAAAAGCAGTCAGGGTCAGGGAATCACCAGTTTAGTAGGAGGAAATATTGCATCTAGGGCACTGGCGGAAATAATACCGTCTTCAACCGTCTCTCAGTCTGCCATGTCCACCGGCACACCCGCAAGTTCCACGATCTCCAGCTCTCCAGTCCAGCTCACCCTACATGAGACTCTGGTTAGAAAAAGGAAGTACTTATCCTCGCATCCGCGTACACAGGGTTTTAACGCCCACATAGCTAGACTAATCTCGATAGAGATGATGCCCTACCGGTTAGTTGAAAGTGAAGCTTTCAAAGCCCTGATGGAGTACGCTGAACCACGCTACGAGCTACCCAGTCGACACTTTTTTTCCAGAAAAGCCATCCCAGCCCTGCACCAGCATGTTAAACAGCGCATCGTCCATGCACTCAGGCAATCTGTGAGTACAAAGGTGCACCTGACTACAGATGCATGGACCAGTAGGCATGGCCAGGGACGTTACGTGTCCATCACGGCACACTGGGTGAATGTGGTGGATGCAGGGTCCACAGGGGACATCAATTTTGGGACAGTTGTGCCTAGCCCACGGTCTAGGAAACAGTTGGCTGTAGGCGTTCGCACCCCCTCCTCCTCCTCCTCGTCCTCCTGCAGAAGCGACAGCTCTTCCACAGACCGCAGTCGGCCAACCACTCCATCGGCAGCTGACACTGTTGCACACCAGTTGTCCCATTATGGGCCAGCTACTGGCAAGCGTCAGCAGGCTGTATTGGCTATGAAGTGTTTGGGTGACAACAGACACACCGCGGAAGTTCTGTCCGAGTTCTTGCAACAAGAAACGCAGTCGTGGCTGGGCACAGTAGATCTTGAGGCAGGCAAGGTAGTGAGTGATAACGGAAGGAATTTCATGGCTGCCATCTCCCTTTCCCAACTGAAACACATTCCTTGCCTGGCTCACACCTTAAACCTGGTGGTGCAGTGCTTATTGAAAACTTATCCTGGGTTCTCTGACCTGCTCCTCAAAGTGCGTGGACTTTGCTCACATATCCGACGTTCGCCTGTACACTCCAGCCGTATGCAGACCTATCAGCGGTCTTTGAACCTTCCCCAGCATCGCCTAATCATAGACGTTGCAACAAGGTGGAACTCAACATTGCACATGCTTCAGAGACTGTGCCAACAGAGGCGGGCTGTTATGTTTTTGTGGGAGGATACACATACACGGGCAGGCAGTAGGATGGCAGACATGGAGTTGTCAGGTGTGCAGTGGTCGAAGATACAAGACATGTGTCAAGTCCTTCAGTGTTTTGAGGAATGCACACGGCTGGTTAGTGCAGACAACGCCATAATAAGCATGAGCATCCCCCTAATGTGTCTGCTGATGCAAAGTTTGACGCACATAAAGGATCAGGCGTCTGCACCAGAGGAAGAGGAAAGCCTTGATGACAGTCAGCCATTGTCTGGTCAGGGCAGTGTACAGGACGAGGTAGCGGGCGAAGAGGAGGTGGAGGACGAGGAGGATGATGGGGATGAGTATATTTTTAATGAGGAAGCTTTCCCGGGGGCACTGGAAATTGGTGGCGTGGCAAGGCCGGGTTCTGGTTTTTTGAGGGACACAAGTGACGTAGATTTGCCTGAAACTGCCCCTCAACCAATCACAACCGCAGATTTGACAACTGGAACTTTGGCCCACATGGCGGATTATGCCTTACGTGATGATGAACGATGATGATTACTGGTTGGCCTGCCTCCTTGATCCTCGCTATAAAGGCAAATTGCAAAATATTATGCCACATGAGAACTTGGAACTAATATTAGCAACCAAACAATCAACTCTTGTTGACCGTTTGCTTCAGGCATTCCCAGCACACAGCGCCCGTGATCGTTCTCACACGAGCTCCAGGGGGCAGCAGACCAGGAGTGTTAGGGGTGCACACATCAGAAGTGGCGTTGGACAGTGGGGTTTTCTGACCAGGTTGTGGAGTGATTTTGCTATGACCGCAGACAGGACAGGTACTGCTGCATCAATTGAAAGTGACAGGAGACAACATTTGTCCAGTATGGTTACAAACTATTTTTCATCCCTTATCGATGTAATCCCTCAACCGTCATTCCCATTTGATTACTGGGCATCAAAATTAGACACCTGGCCAGAATTGGCAGAATATGCATTGCAGGAGCTTGCTTGCCCGGCAGCTAGTGTCCTATCAGAAAGAGTATTCAGTGCTGCAGGTTCAATATTAACCGAAAAAAGGACTTGTCTGGCTACCCAAAATGTTGATGATCTAACATTCATTAAAATGAACCACAACTGGATTTCGAATTCTTTTGCCCCACCTTGCCCGGCAGACACCTAGCTTTCCTACGAAAAGCTCTTGCCTGTGGACTACTGTGAATTACTTTTCGAATGTCTAATTTGCTGCAGCTGATTGTCCAGCATACGACATGTTTACACCTCCCTAAATGGCCAAACTCCCCACACGGGGCCGTGGTATCGCAACTTGGCGCAAGCACCCGTGAGAGTGCTGTTTGTCTGAAGAGGTGGGTGTGCCCGCTTTTGGTCGACGGCACTGCCACTGGGTCCCTCATAGTACAATAAACTGTCTCTGGCGGTGGTGGTGCGCACCCAACTTCGACACACTGTTGTAACATGAGGGGCCCTGGGCCTGTACCGCCGTCCACAAGAGAGTTCACCCACCCCCAGGTCAAACATTGCTCTGCCACTTCCACAATTATCTCTCACACTTCCACCAATGTTTAAACTATGCGCTGACATCCTTCCATTCCTGCCACTGACAATACCATTGTGTTGACATGTATAATGGTACTTAACATAGTCAGGGGCAGTGTCCTCTATTTACCCAAGTGTGCGGTCCGTTCTTTCTACTACTACTACACTGACCAGGCCACTGCTGCCCGTGTTCCCCTGGAACCAATTTAAAATTGCCTACAGCCATCTGTTATTATGTTAGGCCTTCGATGCCTAACTGCGGTCACTCCTTCCACTAGGCCTCCACTGACCACACCACTGCTGCCCGTGTACCCCTGGAACCAATGTAAAATTGCCTACAGCCATCTGTTATTATGTTAGGCCTTCGATGCCTGTCTGCGGTCACTCCTTCCACTAGGCCTCCACTGACCACACCACTGCTGCCCGTGTACCCCTGGAACCAATGTAAAATTGCCTACAACCATCTGTTATTATGTTAGGCCTTCGATGCCTGTCTGCGGTCACTCCTTCCACTAGGCTTCCACTGACCAGACCACTGCTGCCCGTGTACCCCTGGAACCAATTACAAAGTGCCTACAGCCCAATTTTTTTATGTTAGGCCTTCGAAGCCTGTCTGCGGTCTGTTCTTTCTACTACTACTACACTGACCAGGCCACTGCTGCCCGTGTTCCCCTGGAACCAATTTAAAATTGCCTACAGCCATCTGTTATTATGTTAGGCCTTTGATGCCTGTCTGCGGTCACTCCTTCCACTAGGCCTCCACTGACCAGACCACTGCTGCCCGTTACCCCTGGAACCAATTATAAAGTGCCTACAGCCCAATTTTTTTATGTTAGGCCTTCGAAGCCTGTCTGCGGTCCGTTCTTTCTACTACTACTACACTGACCAGGCCACTGCTGCCCGTGTTCCCCTGGAACCAATTTAAAATTGCCTACAGCCATCTGTTATTATGTTAGGCCTTCGATGCCTGTCTGCGGTCATTACTTCCACTAGGCCTCCACTGACCAGGCCACAGCTGCCCGTGTTCCCCTGGAACCAATTTAAAATTGCCTACAGCCATCTGTTATTATGTTAGGCCTTCGATGCCTGTCTGCGGTCACTCCTTCCACTAGGCCTCCACTGACCACACCACTGCTGCCCGTGTACCCCTGGAACCAATGTAAAATTGCCTACAGCCATCTGTTATTATGTTAGGTCTTCGAAGCCTGTCTGCGGTCCCTCCTTCCACTAGGCCTCCACTGACCTGTCTACTGCTGCCCGTGTACCCCTGGAACCAATTATAAAGTGCCTACAGCCCAATTTTTTTATGTTAGGCCTTCGAAGCCTGTCTGCGGTCCGTTCTTTCTACTACTACTACACTGACCAGGCCACTGCTGCCCGTGTTCCCCTGGAACCAATTTAAAATTGCCTACAGCCATCTGTTATTATGTTAGGCCTTCGATGCCTGTCTGCGGGTACACTCCTTCCACTAGGCCTCCACTGACCAGGCCACTGCTGCCCGTGTTCCCCTGGAACCAATTTAAAATTGCCTACAGCCATCTGTTATTATGTTAGGCCTTCGATGCCTGTCTGCGGTCACTCCTTCCACTAGGCCTCCACTGACCACACCACTGCTGCCCGTGTACCCCTGGAACCAATGTAAAATTGCCTACAGCCATCTGTTATTATGTTAGGCCTTCGAAGCCTGTCTGCGGTCCCTCCTTCCACTAGGCCTCCACTGACCTGTCTACTGCTGGCCGTGTACCCCTGGAACCAATTATAAAGTGCCTACAGCCCAATTTTTTTATGTTAGGCCTTCGAAGCATGTCTCCCGTCCTTTCTTTCTACTATTACTACACTGACCAGGCCACTGCTGCCCGTGTTCCCCTGGAACCAATTTAAAATTGCCTACAGCCATCTGTTATTATGTTAGGCCTTCGATGCCTGTCTGCGGTCACTCCTTCCACTAGGCCTCCACTGACCAGACCACTGCTGCCCATGTACCCCTGGAACCAATTATAAAGTGCCTACAGCCCAATTTTTTTATGTTAGGCCTTCGAAGCCTGTCTGCGGTCCGTTCTTTCTTCTACTACTACACTGACCAGGCCACTGCTGCCCGTGTTCCCCTGGAACCAATTTAAAATTGCCTACAGCCATCTGTTATTATGTTAGGCCTTCGATGCCTGTCTGCGGTCACTCCTTCCACTAGGCCTCCACTGACCAGGCCACTGCTGCCCGTGTTCCCCTGGAACCAATTTAAAATTGCCTACAGCCATCTGTTATTATGTTAGGCCTTCGATGCCTGTCTGCGGTCACTCCTTCCACTAGGCCTCCACTGACCACACCACTGCTGCCCGTGTACCCCTGGAACCAATGTAAAATTGCCTACAGCCATCTGTTATTATGTTAGGTCTTCGAAGCCTGTCTGCGGTCCCTCCTTCCACTAGGCCTCCACTGACCTGTCTACTGCTGCCCGTGTACCCATGGAACCAATTATAAAGTGCCTACAGCCCAATTTTTTTATGTTAGGCCTTCGAAGCATGTCTGCGGTCCTTTCTTTCTACTATTACTACACTGACCAGGCCACTGCTGCCCGTGTTCCCCTGGAACCAATTTAAAATTGCCTATAGTCATCTGTTATTATGTTAGGCCTTCGATGCCTGTCTGCGGTCACTCCTTCCACTAGGCCTCCACTGACCAGACCACTGCTGCCCGTGTACCCCTGGAACCAATTATAAAGTGCCTACAGCCCAATTTTTTTATGTTAGGCCTTCGAAGCCTGTCTGCGGTCCGTTCTTTCTTCTACTACTACACTGACCAGGCCACTGCTGCCCGTGTTCCCCTGGAACCAATCTAAAATTGCCTACAGCCATCTGTTATTATGATAAGCCTTCGATGCCTGTCTGCGGTCACTCCTTCCACTAGGCCTCCACTGACCAGACCACTGCTGCCCGTGTACCCCTCAAAAACACACTTAATGAGCGGTTACCATCTGTATATATGATACACTTTTAGGGGATCACCACCTGCATACTTCATATAGCATGAACCAAACCAGAAAAAGTGTATGCATGGAAATTGGGATCACCACAACAATACAGAAATAGTTAACAAAATACAACTTTATTAAGGGAACATTAAACAACATTCATAAAAACATTTAAAAACCCCCTAATGTGACCTGGGGTAACGGGTCCATACAAATAACAGTTAAATACTGTAACACAAGAAACAACATTGCACAGCGCATATACATCAGTACATCGGTAACAAAATCAAGATTTCCCAACATATGGGTATAATAGAATATAATTCACCCCCACATACAAATCCAAGATCTATGAATAAGTCAAGGTACACGTGCTTAAGCCCCTTAAAAAAAAAAAAAAAAAGAGAGGGGGTCAGAGGAGAAAACAAAGAATAACAAACTCCCCCTCAAACAACACTAGGCCTAACATAAAAAAATTGGGCTGTAGGCACTTTATAATTGGTTCCAGGGGTACACGGGCAGCAGTGGTCTGGTCAGTGGAGGCCTAGTGGAAGGAGTGACTGCAGACAGGCATCGAAGGCCTAACATAATAACAGATGGTTGTAGGCAATTTTAAATTGGTTCCAGGGGAACACGGGCAGCAGTGGCCTGGTCAGTGTAGTAGTAGTAGAAAGAAAGGACCGCAGACATGCTTCGAAGGCCTAACATAAAAAAATTGGGCTGTATTTTGTTAACTATTTCTGTATTGTTGTGGTGATCCCAATTTCCATGCATACACTTTTTCTGGTTTGGTTCATGAACCCCTGGAACCAATTATAAAGTGCCTACAGCCCAATTTTTTTATGTTAGGCCTTCGAAGCCTGTCTGCGGTCCTTCCTTCCAATAGTTCTCCACTGACCAGACCAATGCTGGCCGTGTACCCCTGGAACCCAGCTGAAAGTGCATGGAGCCTCCTTTTTTTCTTTGTTTTATATTTAGAAAGCCCAGATGAACTACGCTGTACCACGGTTCAAGCTACCCAGTCGACATTTCTTTTGCGAGAAAAGCCATCCCAGCCCTCCACCGGCATGAAAAAGTCTGCATTGTCATAGCACTCAGGCAATCAAACAGTTGAAAGGTGCACCTGACAAGAGACGCATGGACCAGTAGGCATGTCCACAAAAAATTACGTGTCCATTACGGCGCACTGGGTTAATGTGTTGGATGCATGGTCCACAGGGGACAGCCTACAAAGTCTGTCTGCAGTCCCTAATTCAAATTTTCCTCCGCTGACCACACCACTGCTGCCCGTGTACCCCTGGAACCATTTTTAAAGTGCCTACAGCCTAATTTTGTTATGTTAGGCCTACTACGCCTGTCTGCGGTCCCTCCTTCCAATACTCGTCCACTGACCACACCACTGCTGCCCGTGGACCCCTGGAACCAATTTGTAATTGCATAGAGCATCATTTTTTTAATAGTAGGCGTACAAAGTCTGTCTGCGGTCCACTATTGAAATTGTCCTCCACTGCCCAGAGCAATGCTGCCTGTGTACCCCTGTAACTTTTTTAAGCTGCAGTGAGCCACATTTTTGGTTTAAGGCCTACTACCTGTGTCTGTCTGCGCCACTCAATTCAGCTGTGTTCCTTTGAAAAAAGCTGAGCGTCAATAGTCTTGTTTTCAGCCTCTAGGAATTTTAAAAGTGCATTGGGGGTACAACTTTGGTAGGGCCTACTAACGGTGTCTGCCGCCCCAAGGTGTGCCCCTGGTTTCGTCCACATTGCTTCGGTCTTCCGATTCTCGTTTAGTAGTTGTAGAAAACTACACTGCATTGGGCCTACAAATTGGGTATGGGGTGTAGAGAGATGGTGTGTTCCACTCCAAGGTGTTCCCCAGGTTTCCTCGCCATTGCTTCGATCTTCCGACTCTCGTTTAGTAGTTGTAGAAAACTACACTGCATTAGGCCTACAAATTGGGTATGGGGTGTAGAGAGATGGTGTGTTGCACTCCAAGGTGTTCTCCAGGTTGCCTTTCCTGAGCTTCTATCTTCATGCTCTCGTTTAGTAGTTGTTGGAAACTACACTGCATTAGGCCTACAAAATGGGTATGGGGTGTAGAGACGGTGTGTTCCACTCCAAGGTGTTCCCCAGGTTTCGTCTACATTGCTTCGGTCTTCCGACTCTCGTTTAGTAGTTGTAGAAAACTACACTGCATTAGGCCTACAAATTGGGTATGGGGTGTAGAGAGATGGTGTGTTCCACTCCAAGGTGTTCTCCAGGTTGCCTTTCCTGAGCTTCTATCTTCAGGCTCTCGTTTAGTAGTTGTTGGAAACTACACTGCATTAGGCCTACAAATTGGGTATGGGGTGTAGAGACGGTGTGTTCCACTCCAAGGTGTTCTCCAGGTTGCCTTTCCTGAGCTTCTATCTTCAGGCTCTCGTTTAGTAGTTGTTGGAAACTACACTGCATTAGGCCTACAGATTGGGTATGGGGTGTAGAGACGGTGTGTTCCACTCCAAGGTGTTCCCCAGGTTTCCTCGCCATTGCTTCGATCTTCCGACTCTCGTTTAGGAGTTGTAGAAAACTACACTGCATTAGGCCTACAAATTGGGTATGGGGTGTAGAGAGATGGTGTGTTGCACTCCAAGGTGTTCTCCAGGTTGCCTTTCCTGAGCTTCTATCTTCATGCTCTCGTTTAGTAGTTGTTGGAAACTACAGTGCATTAGGCCTACAAAATGGGTATGGGGTGTAGAGAGATGGTGTGTTCCACTCCAAGGTGTTCCCCAGGTTTCCTCGCCATTGCTTCGATCTTAATGCTCTCGTTTAGTAGTTGTTGGAAACTACACTGCATTAGGCCTACAAATTGGGTATGGGGTGTAGAGAGATGGTGTGTTCCACTCCAAGGTGTTCTCCAGGTTGCCTTTCCTGAGCTTCTATCTTCAGGCTCTCGTTTAGTAGTTGTTGGAAACTACACTGCATTAGGCCTGCAAATTGGGTATGGGGTGTAGAGAGATGGTGTGTTCCACTCCAAGGTGTTCTCCAGGCTGCCTTTCCTGACCTTCTATCTTCAGGCTCTCGTTTAGTAGTTGTTGGAAACTACACTGCATTAGGCCTACAAAATGGGTATGGGGTGTAGAGAGATGGTGTGTTCCACTCCAAGGTGTTCCCCAGGTTTCCTCTCCATTGCTTCGATCTTCATGCTCTCGTTTAGTAGTTGTTGGAAATTACGCTGCATTACGCCTACAAATTGGGTATGGGGTGTAGAGAGATGGTGTGTTCCACTCCAAGGTGTTCTCCAGGTTGCCTTTCCTGAGCTTCTATCTTCAGGCTCTCGTTTAGTAGTTGTTGGAAACTACACTGCATTAGGCCTACAAAATGGGTATGGGGTGTAGAGAGATGGTGTGTTCCACTCCAAGGTGTTCCCAAGGTTTCCTCGCCATTGCTTCGATCTTAATGCTCTCGTTTAGTAGTTGTTGGAAACTACACTGCATTAGGCCTACAAATTGGGTATGGGGTGTAGAGACGGTGTGTTCCACTCCAAGGTCTTCTCCAGGTTGCCTTTCCTGAGCTTCTATCTTCAGGCTCTCGTTTAGTAGTTGTTGGAAACTACACTGCATTAGGCCTACAAAATGGGTATGGGGTGTAGAGAGATGGTGTGTTCCACTCCAAGGTGTTCCCCAGGTTTCCTCGCCATTGCTTCGATCTTAATGCTCTCGTTTAGTAGTTGTTGGAAACTACACTGCATTAGGCCTACAAATTGGGTATTGGGTGTAGAGACAGTGTGTTCCACTCCAAGGTGTTCTCCAGGTTGCCTTTCCTGAGCTTCTATCTTCAGGCTCTTGTTAAATAGTGGTTAAATGGAACAACTGCATTTGGCGTACTAGTTGGTTTGGGGCCTACTAACAGTGTCTGCCGCTCCTTGCTGTTCTCCTGGTTTCCTGTCCTGAAATTCCATTTTCAGGCTCTCGTTAAGTAGTTGTTAATGTTAGACTGCATTTGGCCTACTAGTTGGGTTGGGGCCTACTATCGGTGTCTGCCACTCCTTGCTGTTCTCCTCCACTGAACAAAGCTGTGCCGCCTGTTTACTACGGTTGCCAATTTTGAACTGCATTTCGACTACTTACTGATTTGGGCCTACTCTCTGTGTCAGCCTCTCATTCCAGTTGTCCTCCACTGCAATGCCCCCTGGTTAGTCCTGTGTTACCAATTTTGAACTGCATTTAGCCCACTTTATTCTTTGGGCCTATATCTGTGTTTCCTCCTCATCCTGCCCATTGCCCAGCCAGTGATAGATGAGTCTGCTGGTACATTGACCCATAACGCAAAATTCCCCGTGCACGCTACACAGCAAGATTGTGACCCTGCTGAAAGTCAGGTTCCTCTTCCCGCATACCATACCACCTTACACGGGGACAAAGAGGAAGGTGCAGATGAAAGTGCAGGTTCCTTCATCAGGTGGGGGGAGGAATACTAGTTGGCGACGTCACTGGCACAGGGCCTCTCATAGTACGCAAAAGTGTTGCTGCCGGTGGGAGGCGCCCCCGCCGTGCAAACACACCGCTGTACTTTGAGGGGCCCTGTGCCAGTGCCAATGCCAACGAGTGGGCCCCCCCTGCTTGCTCAGGATCTCAGCACTTGCAAAGTTGAAATACTTACCTCTCCCTGCTCCACTGCCGTGACGTGTTCCAGATTTCCTGGGCCCACTAATTACTTGAACCAGCCCTACCCCCCACAACTTTAGCCAAATGACCCCCAATTTCAAATGCCTTCCAATTATTATAAGGTAAATTACGATTGACAAGCTTCTGTAACAAGAATGGATGTTTTTGCCATTAAAATGGGCAGTGTAGGTGTTTTCCTGGCCTCCACTCACTGCCGACTATGCTCCCCCATTGACTTGCATTGGGTTTCGTGTTTCGGGCGATACCCGACTTTTCGCGATAATCGGCCGATTCCACTCGACTCGACTTCTAAGATAGTCGGGTTTCACGAAACACGGCTCGACTCTAAAAAGGTCAAGGTCGCTCAACTCTAGTCCTCAGTATCCAGTATTTCTTATACTCAGAGCGGTGACTGAACCAGCTCCGGCACTGCCCTTGTGACTGAAACGGGAATGCTGCCGGGGAAAACAAAGTTCATTTTCTCCCTGCAGCGTTAGGCTAAATGTAGGCGCCGGATGAATGAAAATAGCTGGGTAAATAAGTGTAGGCGCCGGCCAGCATAATAACGGTATTTTCTCCTCACAGCGTTAGGCTAAGTGCATGTGCCACACAGCATAATTATGATATTAACCTGTGGATAAACCCCATATCAGGCGGTTAATAGCATTTTTTTGGTTGCCAGGTTCCATTTAACCCCTTCCCAACATGTGCCACATATATACAGTGCCACGGGAGCTGCGTATCGACAAATAGCAGTGTATATATATGGCGCCATGATTGTGCGAGCTCATGCTGAGCGTCATCATGATCATACGCAGGTGTCAGCTCTATATGAGAGCTGACACCATGCAGCAATGCCCAAGATCAGTGCAAGCAGTAAGTGTGGGCATTTAACCCCTCTGATGTTGCTGTCAATAGTGACAATGAGATCACGGGGCATGGCAGAGGGAGGGAGCACCCTCTGTACTCCCATCAGAACAACGGGATGCGATGGTCTTATGCCAGTGGACTCCATGGTGACTTCGGGCTGAGAGCATGAGCTTACACACCTCCTCCATGTCAGACGCTGATCAAATGTTTTGCAATGCAGAAGCATTGCAGAGTAGAAGATCAGTGATCTGTCAGTATAAAGTTGATGTCCCATCCTGAGACAACATAAAACAGTAAAATAAAGTTAATAAAAATTGTAGAAACATTTAAAAAAAAATCACAAAATAAAGAACAAAAAAGAAAAAAATATAATTCCAAAAATTCATTTATTTATGTAAAACAATAAGTAAAAAAGTACATATATTTGGTATTGCCACGTCCGGAACGACCTGACTGATTAACCCCTATCTGACCTTGGACGGGATAGTACGTCCAAGGTCAGATCCCCTGCTTTGATGCAGGGCTCCGCGGTGAGCCCGCACCAAAGCCGAGACATGTCAGCTGTTTTGAACAGCTGACATGTGCCCGTAATAGGCGCGGGCAGAATCGCGATCTGCCCGCACCTATTAACTAGTTAAATGCCGCTGTCAAACGCAGACAGCGGCATTTAACTACCGCTTCCAGCCGGGCGGCCGGAAATGACGTCATCGCCGACCCCCGTCACATGATCGGGGGTCGGCGATGCGTCTCCATTGTAACCATAGAGGTCCTTGAGACCTCTATGGTTACTGATCGCCGGTGGCTGTGAGCGCCACCCTGTGGTCGGCGCTCACAGCACACCTCCATTTCTGCTACATAGCAGCTATGTAGCAGAGGCGATCGCGTTGTGCCTGCTTCTACCCTGGAGGATATTGAAGCATGGAAAAAGTAAAAAAAAAAGTTGAAAAAAATGTTAAAAAAATTAAAAATATATAAAAGTTTAAATCACCCCCCTTTCGCCCCAATCAAAATAAATCAATAAAAAAAATATCAAATCTACACATATTTGGTATCGCCGCGCTCAGAATCGCCCGATCTATCAATTAAAAAAAAGTATTAACCTGATCGCTAAACAGCATAGCGGGAAAAAAAATTCGAAACACCAGAATTACGTTTTTTGGTCGCCGCGACATTGCATTAAAATGCAATAACGGGCGATCAAAAGAACGTATCTGCACCGAAATGCTATCATTAAAAACGTAATCTCGGCACGCAAAAAATAAGCCCTCAACCGACCCCAGATCACGAAAAATGGAGACGCTACGAGTATCGGAAAATGGCGCCATTTTTTTTTTTTTTAGCAAAGTTTGGAATTTTTTTTCACCACTTAGATAAAAAATAACCTAGTCATGTTAGGTGTCTACGAACTCGTACTGACCTGGAGAATCATAATGTCAAGTCAGTTTTAGCATTTAGTGAACCTAGCAAAAAAGCCAAACAAAAAACAAGTGTGGGACTGCACTTTTTTTGCAATTTCACCGCACTTGGAATTTTTTTCTCGTTTTCTAGTGCACGACATACTAAAACCAATGATGTCGTTCAACAGTACAACTCGTCCCGCAAAAAATAAGCCCTCACATGGCCAAATTGACTGAAAAATAAAAAAGTTATGGCTCTGGAAAGGAGGGGAGTGAAAAACGAACACGGAAAAAGGAAAAATCCCATGGTCATGAAGGGGTTAAACTGTTCTACTATTTAACCTCTTCCATGGACATCTTTAAAAAAATAAAAATAAAAAAGCAAGACAAAAAACTATGCTTTATCATCATACTGCCGAACAAAAAAGTAAAATAAAGCGCAATAAAAAAGACCAATGTAAATAAAAATGGTATTTTGTCCCTCAGAAAACGAACCACCATCAGCAGAAAAAGAAAAAAGATATAGCTCACAGAAAAAAAGAGATGTAAAAATAATCCTTTTTTTATAAAATAGTTTTTATTGTGTGAAAGTGTCAAAACATAAAAAAAGATATAAATGTGGTATCGCTGTAATCGTACTACTACTGACCCAAAGAATAAATCTGCCTTATCAATTTTACCACACGCAAAATGGCATTAAAAAAATCACTGAATTGCTGGTCTTTGTTCACTCTCCCTCCCAAAAGTCAGAATAGAAAGCGATTAAAAAATATCATGTGCCCAAAAATGATACCAATAAAAACATCCCGTAAAAGCATGACTCTGTCAGCCAAAATATGAAAAAATTACAGCTATCAAAATATGGCGATGCGACCGCGATCTAGGCACCCTGCAGTGCACTTGCCGGGCCTTGCGCGGGTGATCCTACCCCTGAAGCCTGCCGCAACCCTGAGCCCGGTGGAGGGGAACCTTGGGAGGACCCGGAGGGAGTGCGGCTGGAACCCAGGATTGCTCCCGCCCTGGCGCCATAGCCTGGAGACTTTTTCCCGCCAAAACTACTCACCGCCATCTTGGGAGACTGACTATCGTAGGGGCAATTCAGCTTCGTGCCCTGGGTGTGGATGTTGGGCTGTCTGTGCTGGGCTTTTGTGGCACAAATCGGATGCTTCACTGACATTATTTCATACCGCACAGATTACTATTAATTTTATTCTCTAGATTTCCCAGTGTCTACCAAACGGTGTGATTCTATATAAAGACACTGGAATAAGCATTAAGGGGATTCTGGTGACATCTTGTGGCGAATCCTAGAATAACTCCAGATTTATATTATACCCACAATAACAACTTCTTGTGGGCCGTCTTGCAGGATTCTGTGCATGTCCCCAATAAATTCTGAGACATACAGGAGCTTGACCCGAGATGGGCTTGCTGATGGGGGGCTAAACTCCATGGAGTGATTGCCCCACTCCCCCATATCCCATCAAAATTATCAACATACAACATTAACTGCAGACATCTATGGGTAAAACCAGATGGATCCCTGAACAAAAGGCAGGCTTAACTGGGGAGATCACCTCAAAGGATATGAAACGCTATCTAAACCCAACTCCTCAGTCTAGACACACAAGGTCCACAATGACTCCTACTAATCGAGAACATTCCCCATCTAAAGAATCAATGGGCACACGTGGTTCGCTTGCTGATGACTTTGAGGAGGACAACACGGATACAGAGGAAATGAATATTGTAGAATTAAGCAAGTATATAAAAGCTCTCCCCACAAAAAAAGATCCTGAAGGATTCGCTTGTAGACTTGAAAATTCATATAAGCAAGAAATCCACAATTTACAGAAGGAATTTACCACGCGAATTGAAGAATACATTCATCCCCTTCATTAAGGATAAGGGATGAAGGAGGGTACATAACACCAGGGACATCCTTTTGGGCTTTAGCGACTACTATAAAGACTTATACAACATAGCTGGACATTACAAAGACAAGTCTACATCTTTACTTCATGACAAAATCAACACATATCTACAACAGAACAATATACTCCTCCTATCGGAAGACAAGGTGTTAGATCTGGAAAGGGAATTTACGTTGGAGGAGGTGTCGGAAACTATTAAAGATCTGAAGCAGGAGAAAAGCCCTGGCCCGGATAGGTATTCAGCCGGTTTTTACAAGCTATTCTCTACATCACTAAAGGTACCCTTACACTAAACGATTTATCAACGATCACAACCAGCGATACGACCTGGCCGTGATCGTTGGTAAGTCGTTGTGTGGTCGCTGGGGAGCTGTCACACAGACAGCTCTCTCCAGCGACCAACGATCAGGGGAACAACTTCAGCATCGTTGAAACTGTCTTCAACGATGCCGAAGTCCCCGGGTAACCAGGGTAAACATCGGGTTACTAAGTGCAGGGCGGCGCTTAGTAACCCCATATTTACCCTGGTTACCATTGTAAAAGTAAAAAAAAAAAACACTACATACTCACATTCCGATGTCTGTCACGTCCCCCGCCGTCAGCTTCCCTGCACTGTGTCAGCACCGACCGTAATGCAGAGCACAGTTGTGATGTCACCGCTGTGCTCTGCTTTACGGCCGGTGCTGACAGTCAGTGCATGGAAGCTGACGCCGGGGGACGTGACAGACATCGGAATGTGAGTATGTAGTGGTTTTTTTTTTTTTTACTTTTACAGTGGTAACCAGGGTAAATATCGGGTTACTAAGCGCAGCCCTGCACTTAGTAACCCGGTGTTTACCCTGGTTACAAGTGAACACATCGCTGGATCGGCGTCACACACGCCGATCCAGCGATGACAGCGGGTGATCAGCGACCAAAAAAGGTCCTGATCATTCCCCAACGACCAACGATCTCCCAGCAGGGGCCTGATCGTTGGTCATTGTCACACATAACGATTTCGTTAACGATATCGTTGCTACGTCACAAAAAGCGTGACGTTGCAACGATATCGTTAACGAAATCGTTATGTGTGAAGGTACCTTAAGCCCAATCTTCCTTACAGTTTGCAACTTTATCTCTTCAGGTGGCTCTTTTCCTCCTCAGGCTCTATCCGCTCACATTACAGTGCTACCAAAGCCTGATAAGGATCTCTCCCTGTGTAATAATTATCGCTCAATATCTCTGATTAACCTTGACGTTAAAATATATGCAATGATGATTGCAAACAGATTAGGCCCCCTTCTTCCGAGTTTAATAAACCAAGACCAAGTGGGTTTTGTCCCAGGTAGGGAGGCGCGAGGTAACACCATACGGACCATTTCACTGATAGATCGAGTGGGGCGGGGGGGGGATCCCTTGTGCATCCTGTCGATTGATGCCGAGAAAGCTTTCGACAGGGTGCACTGGGAATTTTTATTCCAGGCCCTGAAAGGGATTGGCTTAGGAGAGAATATGCTCCATAGAATTATGGCCTTATATACCTCCCCTAGTGCTCAGATAAAGGTCAATGGCACCCTTTCTGATGCGTTTGCAATCAGAAATTGCACGAGGCAGGGGTGGCCACTTTCCCCTCTCTTGTACATCTTAACGATGGAATATCTGGCTACTGCAATACGCAATAACCCCTCTATTAGGGGAGTTGAGCTGCGATCGGAGGAGCATAAGTTGGCACTTTTTGCCGATACGTTACATCCCCGTTAACCAGCTTACCAAACATTATCCTAGAGTTGCAGAAGTTTGGTCTCTTAAGCAATTTTAAAATGAATTCTCATAAATCTGAGATCCTTAATATATCACTACAATTATCTGAGGTGAATCGGCTGCGTGCCTCCTTTCCCTTTAGGTGGCGCTTTGATTTGCTTACATATTTAGGAGTAACAATAACAGCGAAAATTTCTGGACTGTATGACACAAACTTTAAACCTGCATTACATAAAGCGGAATTAGACTTAGAGAGATAGAGATAGCACAGACTTCAGTTGTCCTGGTTTGGTAGAGTTAGTGTAATTAAAATGGACCTATTGCCTCGTCTCCTATATTACTTTCAAACAATCCCATTATATTTACCTGCTTCTTTTTTCTCGCGTCTTAAGAAGGCAATCACCCGATTTGTTTGGTCGCATACTAGATCACGTACATCATACTTTGTATTAAGCAGATCTAAGCAAATGGGGGGAATTGGACTACCAGATTTTATGGTTTATGGTCGTGCAGCAATAGGAACCTGTATCTTAGATCTATATCACAGTAGGAATAGCAAGAAGTGGGTTAATTTGGAGGCGACCCTCAAATAACATTATGGAACGCAAGGGGAGGAAGAGAGGGAGGGCTTTGCCTGCCCTTTATGACTAGAAATATGATCCTATTTATTCGGCAGAGCGGCGGGCGCCTACAAACCTCAACATCCCTTGGACCACTCACCCCAATATACGATAACCTTAACTTTCCTGCGGGGCTTCACAGGGAGACCTACCTGAACAAATGTAGAGCTTCAAGACCT
This sequence comes from Ranitomeya imitator, assembly GCF_032444005.1. Taxonomy (NCBI): domain Eukaryota; kingdom Metazoa; phylum Chordata; class Amphibia; order Anura; family Dendrobatidae; genus Ranitomeya; species Ranitomeya imitator. The sequence continues at coordinate 197,505,120 of NC_091285.1, read as the reverse complement.
ATAATATATGACTACTTAAATCAAACTGGTATCAAACCTCTACAGGATATATACCAAGGGGAGGAGCCTCCTACAGGCACTTGGTTTTTCTATGAACAACTGAAAAGTTTCATATACACAACATCTAAACAAAATAACATTGTAAGAGCATTGACACCTTTTGAGAAACTTTGTATTGCTGGGGAACCTCCGGTCCACATGGTCTCTTTATTATATAATCTTTTCCAAAGGGGTCAAACCCCAACGCACAATTTTCCAATATTTTTTTCGAAATGGGAGAATGACTTGTGGATATCTTTATCTCAAGAGGAGAGGGACAAGATCCTATTATTTACTTTTAGGTTCTAGTTGTCCTCTGTGTCACAGGAGAGGAGCTATAAGATCTTGTCAAGGTGGTATAGATGCCCTTCCTTGGTACATACTATGTTCCCAGTGATTCCAGATACATGCTCAAGATACGCAGAGGAAAAGGGAACATATGTCCATATCTGGTGGGATTGTCGGCCCATGCAGAAATTATGGATGTCAATTTTTGATCTCTATAATAAACTATCTATTCATAAGGCCCGGCACACAGCAGAATTAGCCCTCTTGTCCTTATGTGACTTGTCGATATCTGGGTTTAAGAAGAACCTCCTCAGACATTTCCTGACGGCTACTAGGAACTTGATTCCCCGGTATTGGAAACAAGAAATATCCTCCTCATGTTCTGAATTTGTTGCAGAACTTAACGATATTTATAGAATGGAGCAATTGATAAATCAGACTACCGGGGATCCTACTAAATTCTGCAACACTTGGGCTCCATGGATTGCATTCAGAGAAACTCCAGACCTCACATGTAAAGCGCCATGGAACAAATGGCGCTATAACAATAAATAATAATAATAATAATAATAACTAGATATATGGCTATCTAGACCCTGATCTATATTTGGAATAGCTTCAGATGTTTTTACATTCTGAACACTGTTTATCTAATATAACCTGCTTCCATGATCTGAAACCAAATTCATCAATTTACCATCTTCTCCACCGTTGGGGGGGGGGGTTGGGGCTCACCCGAGGAAGGGAATCCGGCTCTCCTGTACCCAATTACCTATACTATATCTTCTTGTCCTTATCTTTATTCTTCTCTTCTTCTCTTCTTTCCTCCTTTCATTGCCTTTCCTTCTCTCAAACTCTCCTCATCTTATATGTAATATCTACTATTAATATATGTAATTTAGCATTTGGAGTTACGAATAGTTTTTCTGATGATTGCCTATTATAACAGTAACAACCAACGTTATTAAACTGGAAAAGAGTTAATATTGGCACTGGTCAATAAAACTTTGAAATTGTTGGGACACTAACTTTACGACAGAAATGTAGACTGAATTCTATTTATTAGACTGATTGTGTTCCCACTTTATTTCATTTCTGTATTGTTTATTTGCTTCAATTAACATGATTTAAACAAAATATGGTGATGCAAAAGTTTTTGCAATAAAAAACTTCTTTTGGTGTGTGACAGCAGCTAAACTTAAAAAAAACTGATATAAATCTGTTATCACTGTAATCGCACCAACCTGACGAATAAAGTCATCTAATTGCTTATACCTTACGAGAAACAGCACAAAAAATAAAGCCAATTCCTCACCTGCTGTTGATTTCTTCTTTTTGCCCCCCAAAGATTGCAGTAAGGTTCAGATCACATTTATCCTGTGCTCTACGCTGAGCGCTTACTCCGGGGTTTCTGTGTAAATCTCTGAAATACATGAGTCAGACAGAAACCCTGATGGAAGATTCCCTATAATGAGGCAGATTGGGTAAATAAATAACGTATCTTTATCTAGCAGTGTGCGACTGGCGAAAAGCCTGCAGAGGTACGCAAACGTCAGTATTTACCAGTAATGTGAAACGATACATTTCCCTGATGGTACACTGGGTGAACATGGTGGAGTCTGGGACATCACACATTTTACCCACACCAACAAAAGCGGGCCCAACTTCCATCAGGGTTTCAGTCACCTCGTATTTCAGTTCCTGTCTCTCCTCCTCATCATCATCATCAGCGGAACTAGTCTCCCCATCACACCTTAGCTGGGAGCTCTGCAGCACTGCCTTGGCAAAGCGGCAGCACGCTCTGCTGAAGCTCATATGTTTAGGTGAGAAAGCTCACAGCATAGCTGTTGAAAGGGATAAAAGACCAGACCAATCAGTGGCTCTCCCCACTGAACCTCCAACCAGGTCTGGTTGTGTGCGATAATGGGCGTAAGTTGGTGGCAGCTTTAAAGCTTGGCAAGCTGGTACACGTTCCATGCATGGTACACGTGCTGAACTTGGTTGTACAGTGGTTTTTAAAAACATACACTGACTTGCTGGACCTACTTGCCAAGGTACGCCGTGTCAGCGCCCTTTTACGAAAGTCATCTAAGGCTTTCACCGGTCTTTCTTTGCTGAAGCAGTGCTTTAATTTGCACCGTCACTGACTGATTTGTGATCTGCCCACATGGTGGAATTCGACTTTTCATATGTTGGGAAGGCTTAGTGAGCAGCAGAGGGCAGTGGCAGAATTTCAGCTTAACAATGCCTGTCAGAGTAACACTCAACCCCGACACACATCAACTGGGGAGTGGGTGTGGATTGCTGACGTACATGAGGTTCTTTAAAACTCTGAGTACTGCACCAAGATGGTGAGTGATGATGATGCTATTATCAGTGTAACCATCCCGCTGCTCTGTCTGTTAAAACGCTCGCTGCAGAATCTCAAAGAAGAAGCTTTGAATGTCAAGCAGGTGGCTATGGAGCAGAGGGGACTCCCAATTCGAGCTTCATGCCTGTCCAGCATGGATGGCCTGAAGAGGAGGAGGAAGAGGCAATGCATCGTGAGGACTAAAGGATGGTTAGGGCTCATCCTGGTGGGGACACTGAACATTTGACTCATTGTAGTCTGCAACACATGGCACAGTTGATGTCCAGATGCCTTTCCCAAGACCCTCGCATGAAAGACATTTTGTCCACCATGAAATACTGGATGTGCACCTTTCTTGACCCATGGTACAAGGAGAAATTTCCATCTCTCATATCGGAGGTAGACGTGCCATTTTCAGTCCATGCATGCCAGAGGGCCGTTGTTGAAAACTTCCTGAAAAGATTACCCTCAGACAACGCTGCTGGCAGAGGTTCCCGATCTTTTCACCCACAAGGATTACAGGGGAGGGACACACACACCAGGTGCAACTCGGGGGGTGAATGTCCACCAACTGGGCCATTTTCATGAAGCCGTCACATCAGCAAAGGCTATCTGTGGGTGTAACTGTGATAAAGAGGGAGAAGTTGACCAAGATGTTAAAGGAGTACTTAATTGATCATACCAGCGTCCTTCCTGATTCTTCAGTGCCACTTAACTATCGGTTGTCCAAGCTGCACACTTGGCTCAGCCTCTCCTTGTTCTCCTTGGAGGTGCTGCCATGCCCTGCCGCAAGTGTGTTGTCTGAGCGGGTTTTTAGTTCAGGCGGTGTAATCACAACTGATATGGGCACACACCTGTCAAAAGAAAATATAGACAGGCTGACTCTTCTAAAATTGAACAAGAGTTGGATTTCCTCCCACTTTGTAAGCTCTACGTATAACAGCAGCACAACGTAAATGCAACCCAAATGTTTTTTTTTCTGCAACAAGTACTTAGTGGTCATATACAGTATATACCCCACTTGGGTAATGTTTTTACATTTTGTGAAACCTTTGAACATTGTGCAATGGTGAAACTTGTATTGCCTATCTCTAGCAATTATAATTACTGCAAAATGTATTGTGAGGTCCCCATCACAGTCTCTTTCAGCGTGTCTGATACAGACCCCTTGGGTAATTTTTTGAAAACTTTGTACAGTACATTGTGCAATGGTGAAACTTGTACTCCCTATCTCTAGCTATTCTAATAACTGCAAAATGTAATGTGAGTTCCCCATTACAGTCTCTTTCAATGTATTTGATACAGTCCACTTGGGTAATTTTTGGAAAACTTTGTACATTGTGCAATGGTCACATTTCTACACTCAATCTCTATAATCTCTTCTATTATTATAATTTTTTTATTGTGTTGCCCTTCTCATGGTCTCTTTAAGCATGTATCTGGGAGCCTGATGTTGATTTTTGGGTCTGTACTTCGACATTGTGGAACATCAATGCATTAGTATGTTCCACACACTTCTTCAGTTTTCAGCCTTACACAGAATAATAATTTGAGGAATGAAACATGCTCTCTATATATTCTGCTAGTTTGAAAATTTTACCTACACATCCTTTTTTTTATAAAAGGAAATTCAACATAATGCCTGTTAGCATACGCCATATAATGCTGACATATGCAGCACCTGAGTAGGTAGGTGAAACACCTGTGTGCAAAATCTATGTCTCAGGGTGAAACCATTGGCCCTTCCCCTATTTTATGTCCTTTCCAATCTACTGTCCCGGAAGTAGGTGCTTATGCCTCTTGCCCACAACCTGCAGTTGCACAGACACAACAGTCAGCACCTACGTCCAGTTCGTTGTCCCAGTGCAGTGTTCACTTGTCCCTTGTCAGCATATATGTCTCTTCCCAAATTGTTACGTAGGGTATAGATATTTGTTAGAAATTTACATTGTCTGGTGCTGGGAAAAGACTATTCCTGGCCTTTCCAGGCTCCTAAATTAGACTTGTGACTCTTTATTGCTTCCTTTAAATTTTCTACATTTGGTAAATAAAAAAATGGTGGTGGGGTATTGGCCAGTTTCTGTACATTTTAAGCATGTCTAAGAGACTGAGTTCATATGCTCCACAGACCTATTCAGGCCGCACCCTTACACATATTGTAACATGGTCATTGGCATACTAAGGCCTTTAAATGTGCTCTGACTTTCACCTGGGTAGACCTAGTCACTAGGGTTGAGCGACCTTGACCTTTTTAGAGTCGAGCCGTGTTTCGCGAAACCCGACTATCTTAGAAGTCGAGTCGAGTGGAATCGGCCGATTATCGCGAAAAGTCGGGTATCGCCCGAAACACGAAACCCAATGCAAGTCAATGGGGGAGCATAGTCGGCAGTGAGTGGAGGCCAGGAAAACACCTACACTGCCCATTTTAATGGCAAAAACATCCATTCTTGTTAAAGAAGCTTGTCAATCGTAATTTACCTTATAATAATTGGAAGGCAGTTGAAATTGGGGGTCATTTGGCTAAAGTTGTGGGGGGTAGGGCTGGTTCAAGTAATTAGTGGGCCCAGTAAATCTGGACCACGTCACGGCAGTGGAGCAGGGAGAGGTAAGTATTTAAACTTTGCAAGTGCTGAGATCCTGAGCAAGCAGGGGGGGCCCACTCGTTGGCATTGGCACTGGCACAGGGCCCCTCAAAGTACAGCGGTGTGTTTGCACGGCGGGGGCGCCTCCCACCGGCAGCAACACTTTTGCGTACTATGAGAGGCCCTGTGCCAGTGACGTCGCCAACTAGTATTCCTCCCCCCACCTGATGAAGGAACCTGCACTTTCATCTGCACCTTCCTCTTTGTCCCCGTGTAAGGTGGTATGGTATGCGGGAAGAGGAACCTGACTTTCAGCAGGGTCACAATCTTGCTGTGTAGCGTGCACAGGGAATTTTGCGTTATTGGTCAATGTACCAGCAGACTCATCTATCACTGGCTGGGCAATGGGCAGGATGAGGAGGAAACACAAATACAGTATAAGCCCAAAGAATAAAGTGGGCTAAATGCAGTTCAAAATTGGTAACACAGGACTAACCAGGGGGCATTGCAGTGGAGGACAACTGGAATGAGAGGCTGACACAGAGAGTAGGCCCAAATCAGTAAGTAGTCGACATGCAGTTCAAAATTGGCAACCGTAGTAAACAGGCGGCCCAGCTTTGTTCAGTTGAGGAGAACAGCAAGGAGTGGCAGACACCGATAGTAGGCCCCAACCCAACTAGTAGGCCAAATGCAGTCTAACATTAACAACTACTTAACAAGAGCCTGAAAATGGAATTTCAGGACAGGAAACCAGGAGAACAGCAAGGAGTGGCAGACACCGATAGTAGGCCCCAAACCAACTAGTACGCCAAGTGCAGTTGTTCCATTTAACTACAATTTAATGAGAGCCTGAAGATAGAAGTTCAGGAAAGGCAACCTGGAGAAAACCTTGGAGTGGAACACACCATCTCTCTACACCCCATACCCAATTTGTAGGCCTAATGCAGCGTAGTTTCCAACAACTACTAAACGAGAGCATGAAGATTGAAGCTCAGGAAAGGCAACCTGGAGAACACCTTGGAGTGGAACACACCATCTTCTACACCCCATACCCAATTTGTAGGCTTAATGCAGCGTAGTTTCCAACAACTACTAAACGAGAGCATGAAGATCGAAGCTCAGGAAAGGCAACCTGGAGAACACCTTGGAGTGGAACACACCATCTCTCTACACCCCATACCCAATTTGTAGGCCTAATGCAGTGTAGTTTCCAACAACTACTAAACGAGAGCATGATGATCGAACCAATGGCGATGAAACCTGGGGAACACCTTGGAGTGGAACACACCATCTCTCTACACCCCATACCCAATTTGTAGGCCTAATGCAGCGTAGTTTCCAACAACTACTAAACGAGAGCATGAAGATTGAAGCTCAGGAAAGGCAACCTGGAGAACACCTTGGAGTGGAACACACCATCTCTCTACACCCCATACCCAATTTGTAGGCCTAATGCAGCGTAGTTTCCAACAACTACTAAACGAGAGCATGAAGATTGAAGCTCAGGAAAGGCAACCTGGAGAACACCTTGGAGTGGAACACACCATCTCTCTACACCCCATACCCAATTTGTAGGCCTAATGCAGCGTAGTTTCCAACAACTACTAAACGAGAGCATGAAGATTGAAGCTCAGGAAAGGCAACCTGGAGAACACCTTGGAGTGGAACACACCATCTCTCTACACCCCATACCCAATTTGTAGGCCTAATGCAGCGTAGTTTCCAACAACTACTAAACGAGAGCATGAAGATCGAAGCTCAGGAAAGGCAACCTGGAGAACACCTTGGAGTGGAACACACCATCTCTCTACACCCCATACCCAATTTGTAGGCCTAATGCAGCGTAGTTTCCAACAACTACTAAACGAGAGCATGAAGATCGAAGCAATGGAGAGGAAACCTGGGGAACACCTTGGAGTGGAACACACCATCTCTCTACACCCCATACCCAATTTGTAGGCCTAATGCAGCGTAGTTTCCAACAACTACTAAACGAGAGCATGAAGATCGAACCAATGGCGATGAAACCTGGGGAACACCTTGAAGTGGAACACACCATCTCTCTACACACCATACCCAATTTGTAGGCCTAATGCAGCGTAGTTTCCAACAACTACTAAACGAGAGCATGAAGATTGAAGCTCAGGAAAGGCAACCTGGAGAACACCTTGGAGTGGAACACACCATCTCTCTACACCCCATACCCAATTTGTAGGCCTAATGCAGCGTAGTTTCCAACAACTACTAAACGAGAGCATGAAGATTGAAGCTCAGGAAAGGCAACCTGGAGAACACCTTGGAGTGGAACACACCATCTCTCTACACCCCATACCCAATTTGTAGGCCTAATGCAGGGTAGTTTTCAACAACTACTAAACGAGAGCATGAAGATTGAAGCTCAGGAAAGGCAACCTGGAGAACACCTTGGAGTGGAACACACCATCTCTCTACACCCCATACCCAATTTGTAGGCCTAATGCAGCGTAGTTTCCAACAACTACTAAACGAGAGCATGAAGATTGAAGCTCAGGAAAGGCAACCTGGAGAACACCTTGGAGTGGAACACACCATCTCTCTACACCCCATACCCAATTTGTAGGCCTAATGCAGCGTAGTTTCCAACAACTACTAAACGAGAGCATGAAGATCGAACCAATGGCGATGAAACCTGGGGAACACCTTGGAGTGGAAGACACCATCTCTCTACACCCCATACCCAATTTGTAGGCCTAATGCAGCGTAGTTTCCAACAACTACTAAACGAGAGCATGAAGATCGAAGCTCAGGAAAGGCAACCTGGAGAACACCTTGGAGTGTAACACACCATCTCTCTACACCCCATACCCAATTTGTAGGCCTAATGCAGCGTAGTTTCCAACAACTACTAAACGAGAGCATGAAGATCGAAGCAATGGAGAGGAAACCTGGGGAACACCTTGGAGTGGAACACACCATCTCTCTACACCCCATACCCAATTTGTAGGCCTAATGCAGCGTAGTTTCCAACAACTACTAAACGAGAGCATGAAGATCGAACCAATGGCGATGAAACCTGGGGAACAGCTTGGAGTGGAACACACCATCTCTCTACACCCCATACCCAATTTGTAGGCCTAATGCAGCGTAGTTTCCAACAACTACTAAACGAGAGCATGAAGATTGAAGCTCAGGAAAGGCAACCTGGAGAACACCTTGGAGTGGAACACACCATCTCTCTACACCCCATACCCAATTTGTAGGCCTAATGCAGCGTAGTTTCCAACAACTACTAAACGAGAGCATGAAGATTGAAGCTCAGGAAAGGCAACCTGGAGAACACCTTGGAGTGGAACACACCATCTCTCTACACCCCATACCCAATTTGTAGGCCTAATGCAGCGTAGTTTCCAACAACTACTAAACGAGAGCATGAAGATTGAAGCTCAGGAAAGGCAACCTGGAGAACACCTTGGAGTGGAACACACCATCTCTCTACACCCCATACCCAATTTGTAGGCCTAATGCAGCGTAGTTTCCAACAACTACTAAACGAGAGCATGAAGATTGAAGCAATGGAGAGGAAACCTGGGGAACACCTTGGGGAGGCAGACACCGTTAGTAGGCCCTACCAAAGTTGTACACCCAATGCAGTTTTAAAATTCCTAGAGGCTGAAAACAAGACTATTGACGCTCAGCTTTTTTCAAAGGAACACAGCTGAATTGAGTGGCGCAGACAGACACAGGTAGTAGGACTCAAACCAAAAATGTGGCTCACTGCAGCAGAAAAAAGTTACAGGGGTACACAAGCTGCAGTGCTCTGGGCAGTGGAGGACAATTTCAATAGTGAACCGCAGACAGACTTTGTACGCCTACTATTAAAAAAAGGATGCTCTATGCAATTATAAATAGGTTCTAGGGGTACACGGGCAGCAGTGGTGTGGTCAGTGGAGGCCTAGTGGAAGGAGTGACCACAGACAGGCATCGAAGGCCTAAAAAAAAAAAATTGGGCTGGCTGTAGGCAATTTTAAATTGGTTCCAGGGGTACACGGGCAGCAGTGGTGTGGTCAGTGGAGGCCTAGTGGAAGGAGTGACTGCAGACAGGCATCGAAGGCCTAAAATAATAACACATGGCTGTAGGCAATTTTAGATTGGTTCCAGGGGTACACGGGCAGCAGTGGTGTGGTCAGTGGAGGCCTAGTGGAAGGAGTGACCGCAGACAGGCATCGAAGGCCTAAAAAAAAAAAAATTGGGCTGGCTGTAGGCAATTTTAAATTGGTTCCAGGGGTACACGGGCAGCAGTGGTGTGGTCAGTGGAGGCCTAGTGGAAGGAGTGACTGCAGACAGGCATCGAAGGCCTAAAATAATAACACATGGCTGTAGGCAATTTTAAATTGGTTCCAGGGGTACACGGGCAGCAGTGGCCTGGTCAGTGTAGTAGTAGTAGAAAGAACGGACCGCAGACAGGCATCGAAGGCCTAAAATAAAAAAATTGGGCTGGCTGTAGGCAATTTTAAATTGGTTCCAGGGTTACACGGGCAGCAGTGGTGTGGTCAGTGGAGGCATATTGTAAGGAGTGACCGCAGACAGGCATCGAAGGCCTAAAATAATAACACATGGCTGTAGGCAATTTTAAATTGGTTCCAGGGGTACACGGGCAGCAGTGGTGTGGTCAGTGGAGGCCTAGTGGAAGGAGTGACCGCAGACAGGCATCGAAGGCCTAAAATAAAAAAAATTGGGCTGGCTGTAGGCAATTTTAAATTGGTTCCAGGGGTACACGGGCAGCAGTGGTGTGGTCAGTGGAGGCATATTGTAAGGAGTGACCGCAGACAGGCATCGAAGGCCTAAAATAATAACACATGGCTGTAGGCAATTTTAAATTGGTTCCAGGGGTACACGGGCAGCAGTGGCCTGGTCAGTGTAGTAGTAGTAGAAAGAACGGACCGCAGACAGGCATCGAAGGCCTAAAATAAAAAAATTGGGCTGGCTGTAGGCAATTTTAAATTGGTTCCAGGGGTACACGGGCAGCAGTGGTGTGGTCAGTGGAGGCATATTGTAAGGAGTGACCGCAGACAGGCATCAAAGGCCTAAAATAATAACACATGGCTGTAGGCAATTTTAAATTGGTTCCAGGGGCACACGGGCAGCAGTGGTGTGGTCAGTGGAGGCATAGTGGAAGGAGTGACCGCAGACAGGCTTCGAAGGCCTAACATAACAAAAATGTCAATACAATGGTATTGTCAGTGGCAGGCATTGAAGGATGTCAGCGCATAGACTAAACATTGGTGGAGCTGTGAGATAATTTTGCAAGTGGTAGAGCACTGTTTGAGCTGGGGGGGGGGGAACTGTCTTGTGGCCGGCGGTACAGGCCCAGGGCCCCTCATATTACAACGGTGTGTCTGACGTTGGGTGCGCACCACCACCGCCAGAGACACTTTATTGTACTAGGAGGGACCCAGTGGCAGTGCCGTCGACCAAAAGCGGGCACACCCACCTCTTCAGACAAACAGCACTCTCACGGGTGCTGTCGCCAAGTGTCGATACCACGGCCCCGTGTGGGGAGTTTGGCCATTTAGTGAGGTGTAAACATGTCGTATGCTGGACAATCAGGTGCAGAAAATTACGAGATTGGAAAAGGCATTCAGAATAGTCCACAGGCAAGACCTTTTCATAGGAAAGCTAGGTGTCAGCCGGGCAAGGTGGGGCAAAAGATTTCGAAATCCAGTTGTGGTTCATTTTAATGAAGGTTAGATCATCTACATTTTGGGTAGCCAGACGAGTCCTTTTTTCTGTTAGTATTGAACCTGCAGCACTGAATACTCTTTCTGATAGGACACTAGCTGCCGGGCAAGCAAGCTCCTGCAATGCATATTCTGCCAATTCTGGCCAGGTGTCTAATTTTGATGCCCAGTAATCAAATGGGAATGACGGTTGAGGGAGAACATCGATAAGGGATGAAAAATAGTTTGTAACCATACTGGACAAATGTTGTCTCCTGTCACTTTGAATTGATGCTGCAGTACCTGTCCTGTCTGCGGTCATAGCAAAATCACTCCACAACCTGGTCAGAAAACCCCTCTGGCCAACGCCACTTCTGATTTCTGCCCCTCTAACTCCTCTGGTCTGCTGGCCCCTGCAGCTCATGTGAGAACGATCACGGGCGCTGTGTGCAGGGAATGCCAGAAGCAAACGGTCAACAAGAGTTGATTGTTTGGTTGCTAATATTAGTTCCAAGTTCTCATGTGGCATTATATTTTGCAATTTGCCTTTATAGCGAGGATCAAGGAGGCAGGCCAACCAGTAATCGTCATCGTTCATCATTTTAGTTATGCGTGTGTCCCTTTTGAGGATACGTAAGGCATAATCCGCCATGTGGGCCAAAGTTCCAGTTCTCAAATCTGCGGTTGTGCTTGGTTGAGGGGCAGTTTCAGGCAAATCCACGTCACTTATGTCCCTCCAAAAACCAGAACCCGGCCTTGCCGCGCCACCAATTTCCAGTGGCCCCGGAAAAGCTTCCTCATTAAAAATATAATCATCCCCATCATCCTCCTCGTCCTCCTCCTCCTCTTCGCCCGCTAACTCGTCCTGTACACTGCCCTGGCCAGACAATGGCTGACTGTCATCAAGGCTTTCCTCTTCCTCAGCTGCAGACGCCTGATCCTTTATGTGCGTCAAACTTTGCATCAGCAGACGCATTAGGGGGATGCTCATGCTTATTATGGCGTTGTCTGCACTAACCAGCCGTGTGCATTCCTCAAAACACTGAAGGACTTGACACATGTCTTGAATCTTCGACCACTGCACACCTGACAACTCCATGTCTGCCATCCTACTGCCTGCCCGTGTATGTGTATCCTCCCACAAAAACATAACAGCCCGCCTCTGTTCGCACAGTCTCTGAAGCATGTGCAGTGTTGAGTTCCACCTTGTTGCAACGTCTATGATTAGGCGATGCTGGGGAAGGTTCAAAGAATGCTGATAGGTCTGCATACGGCTGGAGTGTACGGGCGAACGGCGGATATGTGAGCAAAGTCCACGCACTTTGAGGAGCAGGTCGGATAACCCCGGATAACTTTTCAGGAAGCACTGCACCACCAGGTTTAAGGTGTGAGCCAGGCAAGGAATGTGTTTCAGTTGGGAAAGGGAGATGGCAGCCATGAAATTCCTTCTGTTATCACTCACTACCTTGCCTGCCTCAAGATCTACAGTGCCCAGCCACGACTGCGTTTCTTTCTGCAAGAACTCGGACAGAATTTCCGCGGTGTGTCTGTTGTCACCCAAACACTTCATAGCCAATACAGCCTGCTGACGTTTGCCAGTAGCTGCCCCATAATGGGAGACCTGGTGTGCAACAGTGGCAGCTGCGGATGGAGTGGTTGTGCGACTGCGGTCTGTGGACGAGCTCTCGCTTCTGCAGGAGGACGAAGAGGAGGAGGAGGGGGTGCGAACGGCTACAGCCAACTGTTTCCTAGACCGTGGGCTAGGCAGAACTGTCCCAAACTTGCTGTCCCCTGTGGACCCTGCATCCACAACATTCACCCAGTGTGCCGTGATGGACACATAACGTCCCTGGCCATGCCTACTGGTCCATGCATCTGTTGTCAGGTGCACCTTTGTGCTCACAGATTGCCTGAGTGCATGGACGATGCGCTCTTTAACATGCTGGTGGAGGGCTGGGATGGCTTTTCTGGAAAAAAAGTGTCGACTGGGTAGCTCGTAGCGTGGTACAGCGTAGTCCATCAGGGCTTTGAAAGCTTCGCTTTCAACTAACCGGTAGGGCATCATCTCTAACGAGATTAGTCTAGCTATGTGGGCGTTCAAACCCTGTGTACGCAGATGCGAGGCTAAGTACTTCCTTTTTCTAACCATAGTCTCATGTAGGGTGAGCTGGACTGGAGAGCTGGAGATCGTGGAACTAGCGGGGGTGCCGGTGGACATGGCAGACTGAGAGACGGTGGGAGATGGTATTGTTGCCGCCGGTGCCCTAGATGCAGTGTTTCCTACTACGAAACTGGTGATTCCCTGACCCTGACGGCTTTGGCCTGGCAAAGAAACCTGCACAGATACTGCAGGTGGTGCGGAAAATGGTGGCCCTACACTGCCGGAAGGGATGTTGCGTTGCTGACTAGCTTCATTGGCCGAGGGTGCTACAACCTTAAGGGACGTTCGGTAGTTAGTCCAGGCTTGCAAATGCATGGTGGTTAAATGTCTATGCATGCAACTTGTATTGAGACTTTTCAGATTCTGTCCTCTGCTTAAGGTAGTTGAACATTTTTGACAGATGACTTTGCGCTGATCAATTGGATGTTGTTTAAAAAAATGCCAGACTGCACTCTTTCTAGCATCGGATACCTTTTCAGGCATTGCAGACTGAGCTTTAACCGGATGGCCACGCTGTCCTCCAACAGGTTTTGGCTTTGCCACGCGTTTTGGGCAAGATACGGGCCCGGCAGATGGAACCTGTTGCGATGTTGATGCCTGCTGCGGCCCCTCCTCCTCCGCTTCAGAACTGCTGCCGCCTGCACCCTGTTCCCCCAATGGCTGCCAATCGGGGTCAAGAACTGGGTCATCTATTACCTCTTCTTGTAGCTCGTGTGCAACTTCGTCTGTGTCACCGTGTCGGTCGGTGGTATAGCGTTCGTGATGGGGCAACATAGTCTCATCAGGGTCTGATTCTTGATCATTACCCTGCGAGGGCAATGTTGTGGTCTGAGTCAAAGGACCAGCATAGTAGTCTGGCTGTGGCTGTGCATCAGTGCACTCCATGTCAGATTCAACTTGTAATGGGCATGGACTGTTAACTGCTTCACTTTCTAAGCCAGGGACGGTATGTGTAAAGAGCTCCATGGAGTAACCCGTTGTGTGGCCTGCTGCATTCTTTTCTGTTGTTGTTTTTGCTGAAGAGGACAAGGAAGCGACTTGTCCCTGACCGTGAACATCCACTAACGACGCGCTGCTTTGACATTTACCAGTTTCACGAGAGGAGGCAAAAGAGCTAGAGGCTGAGTCAGCAAGATAAGCCAAAACTTGCTCTTGCTGCTCCGGCTTTAAAAGCGGTTTTCCTACTCCCAGAAAAGGGAGCGTTCGAGGCCTTGTGTAGCCAGACGACGAACCTGGCTCCACAGCTCCAGACTTAGGTGCAATATTTTTCTTCCCACGACCAGCTGATGCTCCACCACTACCACTACCCTCATTACCAGCTGACAATGAACGCCCCCGGCCACGACCTCTTCCACCAGACTTCCTCATTGTTTTAAAAACGCAACCAAACTAACGGTATTTGTTGCTGTTACACAACTTACACTGTGAGCTATAACTTCAGTATGATTTAGCTACCCCTTTACAGGTGAGTGAGACCACAACGAAAATCAGGCACAATGTTACACACTCTGTTGTTGGTGGCAACAAATGAGAGAGATGCCACACACGCAGGACTGTCACTGAAGCACAAATGTAAATATTAATCTCCCACTGATTTGATTTTTTTTTTTTTCAGGGAGACTTTAGGAAAAAAAAAATAATAGAATAAAATGATTTTTTCAGGAAGAATTTAGAAACCAAATAAAATAAAATGATTTTTTCTGGGAGAATTTAGAAAACAAATAAAACAAAAAAAGGCTTTCTATGGCCCACTGAGTGAGAGATGACGCACACAGGAGTCAGGAGTGGCACACAAGCCCAGAGGCCAATATTTATCTCCCACTGATTGATGTAGTGATTTTTTCAGGTAGATTTTGGAACCCAAATCAAGCTAAAAAAATAATAGGCTTTCTATGGCCCACAATTGGAGAGAGAGAGAGAGATGGCACACCCAGGAGTCAAGACTGGCACACAAGCAGAAAGGGCAATATTAATCTCCCACTGATTTGATTTTTTTTTTTTTTTCAGGGAGACTTTAGGAAAAAAAAACAATAGAATAAAATGATTTTTTCAGGAAGAATTTAGATTTTTTCTGGGAGAATTTAGAAAACAAATAAAACAAAAAAAGGCTTTCTATGGCCCACTGAGTGAGAGATGACGCACACAGGAGTCAGGAGTGGCACACAAGCCCAGAGGCCAATATTTATCTCCCACTGATTGATGTAGTGATTTTTTCAGGTAGATTTTGGAACCCAAATCAAGCTAAAAAAAATAATAGGCTTTCTATGGCCCACAATTGGAGAGAGAGAGAGAGATGGCACACCCAGGAGTCAAGACTGGCACACAAGCAGAAAGGGCAATATTAATCTCCCACTGATTTGATTTTTTTTTTTTTTTCAGGGAGACTTTAGGAAAAAAAAATAATAGAATAAAATGATTTTTTCAGGAAGAATTTAGAAACCAAATAAAATAAAATGATTTTTTCTGGGAGAATTTAGAAAACAAATAAAACAAAAAAAGGCTTTCTATGGCCCACTGAGTGAGAGATGACGCACACAGGAGTCAGGAGTGGCACACAAGCCCAGAGGCCAATATTTATCTCCCACTGATTGATGTAGTGATTTTTTTAGGTAGATTTTGGAACCCAAATCAAGCTAAAAAAATAATAGGCTTTCTATGGCCCACAATTGGAGAGAGAGAGAGAGATGGCACACTGTTGTGAATTCTGTGGCTGAGTTCACTTCTGTGGTCACAAGTGGTATTGCAGTCTCTGGGCTTCCTCCCTCAGGTGTTTTGGTGAGCTCGTTGGCTGCCTTGCTATTTAGCTCCACCTGAGTCTGTCTTCCTTGCTCCTTGTCAATGTTCCAGTGTTGGATCTGAGCTACTGCATCTTTCCTTGGGCCTGCTGCTCTGCTAGATAAGTGCTTCTAGTTTGTTTTCTGTTTTTTCTGTCCAGCTTGCTATTAACTTTTGCTGGAAGCTCTGAGAAGCAAAGGGGTGCACCGCCGTGCTGTTAGTTCGGCACGGTGGGTCTTTTTGCCCCTTTGCGTGGTTTTCGTTTTAGGGTTTTTGTAGACTGCATAGTTCTCTTGCTATCCTCGCTCTGTCTAGAATATCGGGCCTCACTTTGCTGAATCTATTTCATTCCTACGTTTGTCTTTTCATCTTGCTAACAGTCATTATATGTGGGGGGCTGCCTATTCCTTTGGGGTATTTCTCTGAGGTAAGTCAGGCTTGTATTTCTATCTTCAGGCTAGTCAGCTCCTCAGGCAGTGCCGAGTTGCATAGGTAGTGATAGGCGCAATCCACTGCTGCTTATAGTTGTGTGAGGATAGATCAGGTACTGCAGTCTACAGAGATTCCACGTCTCAGAGCTCGTCCTATTGTTTTTGGTTATTGCCAGATCTCTGTATGTGCGCTGATTACTGCACGCTGTGTTGCCTGATTGCCAGCCATAACAGTACAAGGAGCCCCCTAATGATTCCCAATAGAGGGAAAAAAGAAATCCTGACATCATTTTTTTTTCTTAGCTCTGTCTTCAGTCTTTTTTTTCCCCTAGACATTAGAGTGCTTCAGGACACAGCTGTGGACATGGATATTCAGGCTCTGTGCTCCTCAATGGATAATCTCGTTGTAAATGTACAAAAGATTCAAGATACTATTGATCAGAAATCGATGCTAGAACCAAGAATTCTGATTCCTGATTTGTTTTTTGGTGACAGAACTAAGTTCCTGAGCTTCAGAAATAATTGTAAGCTATTTTTGGCCTTGAAACCTCATTCTTCTGGTAATCCTATTCAACAGGTTTTGATTATTATTTCTTTTTTGCGCGGCGACCCACAGGACTGGGCGTTTTCTCTTGCACCAGGAGATTCTGCATTGAGTAATGTTGATGCATTTTTCCAGGCGCTGGGATTGCTTTACGATGAGCCTAATTCAGTGGATCAGGCTGAGAAAAATCTGCTGGCTTTATGCCAGGGTCAGGATGATGTAGAAGTATATTGTCAGAAATTTAGGAAGTGGTCAGTACTCACTCTGTGGAATGAATCTGCACTAGCGGCTTTGTTCAGAAAGGGTCTCTCTGAAGCTCTTAAGGATGTAATGGTGGGATTTCCTATGCCTGCTGGTTTGAATGAGTCTATGTCCTTGGCCATTCAGATCGGTCGTCGCTTGCGCGAGCGTAAATCTGTGCACCATCTGGCGGTATTGTCTGAGAGTAAACCTGAGCCTATGCAGTGCGACAGGACTATGACTAAAGTAGAACGGCAAGAACACAGACGTCTGAACAGACTGTGTTTCTATTGTGGTGATTCTACTCATGCTATTTCTAATTGTCCTAAACGCACTAGGCGGTTCGATAGCTCTGCCGTTATTGGTACTGTACAGTCCAAATTCCTTTTGTCCATTACCTTAATGTGCTCTTTGTCATCGTATTCTGTCATGGCGTTTGTGGATTCAGGCGCTGCCCTGAATCTGATGGATTTGGATTATGCTAAACGTTGTGGATTTTTCTTGGAGCCTTTGCGGTGTCCTATTCCGTTGAGAGGAATTGATGCTACACCTTTGGCCAAGAATAAGCCTCAGTACTGGGCCCAGCTGACCATGTGCATGGCTCCTGCACATCAGGAAGTTATTCGCTTTCTGGTACTGCATAATTTGCATGATGTGGTCGTGTTGGGGTTGCCATGGCTACAAACCCATAATCCAGTATTGGATTGGAACTCTATGTCGGTAACCAGCTGGGGTTGTCAGGGAGTACATGGTGATGTTCCATTTTTGTCTATTTCGTCATCCATTCCTTCTGACATCCCAGAGTTCTTGTCGGACTTTCAGGATGTATTTGAAGAGTCCAAGTCTGATGCCCTACCTCCGCATAGGAATTGTGATTGTGCTATCGATTTGATTCCTGGTAGTAAATTCCCTAAGGGTCGTTTATTTAATTTGTCCGTACCTGAACACACCGCTATGCGCAGTTATGTGAAGGAGTCCCTGGAGAAGGGACATAGTCGCCCATCGTCGTCACCATTGGGAGCAGGGTTCTTTTTTGTAGCCAAGAAGGATGGTTCGCTAAGACCGTGTATTGATTACCGCCTTCTTAATAAGATCACTGTTAAGTTTCAGTATCCCTTGCCATTGATTTCTGACTTGTTTGCTCGGATTAAGGGGGCTAGTTGGTTTACTAAGATTGATCTTCGTGGTGCGTATAATCTGGTGAGAATCAGGCAGGGAGATGAATGGAAAACGGCATTTAATACGCCCGAGGGTCATTTTGAGTATCTGGTGATGCCGTTCGGACTTGCCAATGCTCCATCTGTTTTTCAGTCTTTTATGCATGACATTTTCCGTGAGTATCTGGATAAATTCTTGATTGTTTACTTGGATGACATTTTGATCTTCTCAGATGATTGGGAGTCTCATGTGAAGCAAGTCAGAATGGTTTTCCAGGTACTGCGTGCTAATTCCTTGTTCGTGAAGGGATCAAAGTGTCTCTTCGGTGTGCAGAAAGTTTCATTTTTGGGGTTCATCTTTTCCCCTTCTACTATCGAGATGGATCCGGTTAAGGTTCAGGCCATCCAGGATTGGACTCAGCCGACATCTCTAAAAAGTCTGCAGAAATTCCTGGGCTTTGCTAATTTTTATCGTCGCTTCATCTGTAATTTTTCTAGCATTGCCAGACCATTGACCGATTTGACCAAGAAGGGTGCTGATTTGGTTAATTGGTCTTCTGCTGCCGTGGAAGCTTTTCAGGAGTTGAAGCGTCGTTTTTGCTGTGCCCCTGTGTTGTGTCAACCTGATGTTTCTCTTCCGTTCCAGGTCGAGGTTGATGCTTCTGAGATTGGTGCAGGGGCGGTTTTGTCACAGAGAGGTTCTGGTTGCTCAGTGTTCAAACCATGTGCTTTCTTTTCCAGGAAATTTTCTGCTGCTGAGCGTAATTATGATGTGGGCAACCGAGAGTTGCTGGCCATGAAGTGGGCATTCGAGGAGTGGCGTCATTGGCTTGAGGGTGCTAAGCATCGCGTGGTGGTTTTGACTGATCATGAGAACCTTACTTATCTTGAGTCTGCCAAGCGCTTGAATCCTAGACAGGCCCGTTGGTCGTTATTTTTTGCTCGTTTTGATTTTGTGATTTCATACCTTCCGGGCTCTAAAAATGTGAAGGCGGATGCTCTGTCTAGGAGTTTTGTGCCCGACTCTCCGGGGTTATCTGAGCCGGCGAGTATCCTCAAGGAAGGAGTCATTGTGTCTGCCATCTCCCCTGATTTGCGGAGAGTGTTGCAGAAATTTCAGGCTAATAAACCTGATCGTTGTCCGGCCGAGAAACTGTTCGTCCCTGATAGGTGGACTAGTAAAGTTATCTCTGAACTTCATTGTTCGGTGCTGGCCGGTCATCCAGGAATCTTTGGTACCAGGGAGTTGGTTGCTAGATCCTTCTGGTGGCCATCTCTGTCACGGGATGTGCGTGCTTTTGTGCAGTCCTGTGGAATTTGTGCTAGGGCTAAGCCCTGCTGTTCACGTGCCAGTGGGTTGCTTTTGCCCTTGCCGGTCCCGAAGAGGCCTTGGACACATATTTCGATGGATTTCATTTCTGACCTTCCCGTTTCTCAAAAAATGTCGGTCATTTGGGTGGTCTGTGATCGCTTTTCTAAAATGGTCCATCTGGTGCCCTTGGTTAAATTGCCTTTCTCCTCTGATTTGGTGCCTTTGTTCTTCCAGCATGTGGTTCGTTTACATGGCATTCCTGAGAATATTGTTTCTGACAGAGGTTCCCAGTTTGTCTCGAGGTTCTGGCGAGCCTTTTGTGGTAGGATGGGCATTGACCTATCTTTCTCCTCGGCCTTCCATCCTCAGACTAATGGCCAGACCGAACGAACCAATCAGACCTTGGAAACATATCTGAGATGTTTTGTTTCTGCAGACCAGGATGATTGGGTGTCATTTTTGCCGTTGGCTGAGTTCGCCCTTAATAATCGGGCCAGCTCGGCTACCTTGGTCTCTCCATTTTTCTGCAATTCTGGGTTCCATCCTCGTTTCTCTTCAGGACAGGTTGAGTCTTCGGACTGTCCTGGTGTGGATTCTGTGGTGGACAGGTTGCAGC
Organism: Ranitomeya imitator; assembly: GCF_032444005.1. NCBI lineage: Eukaryota > Metazoa > Chordata > Amphibia > Anura > Dendrobatidae > Ranitomeya > Ranitomeya imitator. The sequence continues at coordinate 197,484,929 of NC_091285.1, read as the reverse complement.
AGATCTGGACTCAGGTAGTGGACAATTTGACCTTGTCCCAGGAGAAGGCTCAGCTTTTCGCTAATCGCAGACGCCGTGTGGGACCCCGACTTCGTGTTGGGGATCTGGTTTGGTTATCTTCTCGTCATATTCCTATGAAGGTTTCCTCTCCTAAATTTAAACCTCGTTTTATTGGTCCGTATAGGATTTCTGAGATTCTCAATCCGGTGTCTTTTCGTCTGACCATCCCAGACTCCTTTTCCATACATAATGTATTCCATAGGTCGTTGTTGAGGAGATACGTGGCACCTATGGTTCCATCTGTGGAGCCTCCTGCCCCTGTTTTGGTGGAGGGGGAATTGGAGTATATTGTGGAGAAGATTTTGGATTCTCGTGTCTCTAGACGGAAACTCCAGTATCTGGTCAAATGGAAGGGTTATGCTCAGGAAGATAATTCCTGGGTTTTTGCCTCTGATGTCCATGCCCCAGATCTTGTTCGTGCCTTTCATGTGGCTCATCCTGGTCGGCCTGGGGGTTCTGGTGAGGGTTCGGTGACCCCTCCTCAAGGGGGGGGTACTGTTGTGAATTCTGTGGCTGAGTTCACTTCTGTGGTCACAAGTGGTATTGCAGTCTCTGGGCTTCCTCCCTCAGGTGTTTTGGTGAGCTCGTTGGCTGCCTTGCTATTTAGCTCCACCTGAGTCTGTCTTCCTTGCTCCTTGTCAATGTTCCAGTGTTGGATCTGAGCTACTGCATCTTTCCTTGGGCCTGCTGCTCTGCTAGATAAGTGCTTCTAGTTTGTTTTCTGTTTTTTCTGTCCAGCTTGCTATTAACTTTTGCTGGAAGCTCTGAGAAGCAAAGGGGTGCACCGCCGTGCTGTTAGTTCGGCACGGTGGGTCTTTTTGCCCCTTTGCGTGGTTTTCGTTTTAGGGTTTTTGTAGACTGCATAGTTCTCTTGCTATCCTCGCTCTGTCTAGAATATCGGGCCTCACTTTGCTGAATCTATTTCATTCCTACGTTTGTCTTTTCATCTTGCTAACAGTCATTATATGTGGGGGGCTGCCTATTCCTTTGGGGTATTTCTCTGAGGTAAGTCAGGCTTGTATTTCTATCTTCAGGCTAGTCAGCTCCTCAGGCAGTGCCGAGTTGCATAGGTAGTGATAGGCGCAATCCACTGCTGCTTATAGTTGTGTGAGGATAGATCAGGTACTGCAGTCTACAGAGATTCCACGTCTCAGAGCTCGTCCTATTGTTTTTGGTTATTGCCAGATCTCTGTATGTGCGCTGATTACTGCACGCTGTGTTGCCTGATTGCCAGCCATAACAGCACACCCAGGAGTCAAGACTGGCACACAAGCAGAAAGGGCAATATTAATCTCCCACTGATTTGATTTTTATTTTTTTTCAGGGAGACTTTAGGAAAAAAAAATAATAGAATAAAATGATTTTTTCAGGAAGAATTTAGAAACCACATAAAATAAAATGATTTTTTCTGGGAGAATTTAGAAAACAAATAAAACAAAAAAAGGCTTTCTATGGCCCACTGAGTGAGAGATGACGCACACAGGAGTCAGGAGTGGCACACAAGCCCAGAGGCCAATATTTATCTCCCACTGATTGATGTAGTGATTTTTTCAGGTAGATTTTGGAACCCAAATCAAGCTAAAAAAAATAATAGGCTTTCTATGGCCCACAATTGGAGAGAGAGAGAGAGATGGCACACCCAGGAGTCAAGACTGGCACACAAGCAGAAAGGGCAATATTAATCTCCCACTGATTTGATTTTTTTTTTTTTTTCAGGGAGACTTTAGGAAAAAAAAATAATAGAATAAAATGATTTTTTCAGGAAGAATTTAGAAACCAAATAAAATAAAATGATTTTTTCTGGGAGAATTTAGAAAACAAAACAAAAAAAGGCTTTCTATGGCCCACTGAGTGAGAGATGACGCACACAGGAGTCAGGAGTGGCACACAAGCCCAGAGGCCAATATTTATCTCCCACTGATTGATGTAGTGATTTTTTCAGGTAGATTTTGGAACCCAAATCAAGCTAAAAAAATAATAGGCTTTCTATGGCCCACAATTGGAGAGAGAGAGAGAGATGGCACACCCAGGAGTCAAGACTGGCACACAAGCAGAAAGGGCAATATTAATCTCCCACTGATTTGATTTTTTTTTTTTTTTTCAGGGAGACTTTAGGAAAAAAAAATAATAGAATAAAATGATTTTTTCAGGGAGAATTTAGAAAACAAATAAAACAAAAAAAGGCTTTCTATGGCCCACGGAGTGAGAGATGACGCACACAGGAGTCAGGAGTGGCACACAAGCCCAGAGGCCAATATTTATCTCCCACTGATTGATGTAGTGATTTTTTCAGGTAGATTTTGGAACCCAAATCAAGCTAAAAAAATAATAGGCTTTCTATGGCCCACAATTGGAGAGAGAGAGAGAGATGGCACACCCAGGAGCCAAGACTGGCACACAAGCAGAAAGGGCAATATTAATCTCCCACTGATTTGATTTTTTTTTTTTTCCAGGGAGACTTTAGAAAAAATAAAAAATAAAAAATAAAAATGATTTTTTCAGGAAGAATTTAGAAACCAAATAAAATAAAAATGATTTTTTCAGGGAGAATTTATAAAACAAATAAAACAAAAAATAGGCTTTCTATGGCCCACTGAGTGAGAGATGACGCACACAGGAGTCAGGAGTGGCACACAAGCCCAGAGGCCAATATTTATCTCCCACTTTTTTTTTTTTGTTCCAGGGAAAATTTATAAACCCAATAAAAAAAATAATAAATAGGCTTTCTATGGCCCACTATCTGAGAGAGAGAGATGGCACGCTTAGGACTGGCACACAAGCCCAAAGGCCAATATTAATCTCCCTTTTTTTTTTCAGGGAGAATTTATAAAACAAAAAAAAACAAAAATAAATAGGCTTTCTATGGCCCACTATTTGTGAGAGAGATGGCACGCTCAGGACTGGCACACAAGCCCAGAGGCCAATATGAATCTCCCACTTTTTTTTTTTGTTCCAGGGAAAATTTATAAACCCAATAAAAAAAATAATAAATAGGCTTTCTATGGCCCACTATCTGAGAGAGAGAGATGGCACGCTTAGGACTGGCACACAAGCCCAAAGGCCAATATTAATCTCCCTTTTTTTTTCAGGGAGAATTTATAAAACCAAAAAATAAAAAATAAATAGGCTTTCTATGGCCCACTATCTGAGAGAGAGAGATGGCACGCTTAGGACTGGCACACAAGCCCAAAGGCCAATATTAATCTCCCACTGATTGATTTATTGATTTTTTCAGGTAGAATTTAGAACCCAAATAAAGCAAAAAAAAAAAAAATAGGCTTTCTATGGCCCACTGAGTGAGAGATGGCACACACAGGAGTCAAGAGTGGCACACAAGCCCTGAGGCCAATATTTTTCTCCCACTGATTGATGTAGTGATTTTTTCAGGTAGATTTTATAACCCAAATCAAGCAAAAAAATAAATAGGCTTTCTATGGCCCACTGAGTGAGAGATGGCACACACAGGGATGGCACTCTAGCAGAAATGTCAATCTTAATCTCCCACAAAAAAAAAAAAAAAAAACAGGGAGTGTCCAACAATTACTATCTCCCTGCAGTAATCTCAGCCAGGTATGGCAGGCAGCAATAAGGAGTGGACTGATGCACAAATTAAATAAAAAGTGTGGACAAACAAAAAAGATAGCTGTGCAGAAAGGAAGGAACAAGAGGATTTGTGCTTTGAATAAAGCAGTTGGTTTGCACAGCGGCGTACACACAGCAATGCAGCTATCAGGGAGCCTTCTAGGGCAGCCCAATGAGCTACAGCGCTGAGGGGAAAAAAAAAATGTAGCTTCCACTGTCCCTGCACACCGAAGGTGGTGTTGGGCAGTGGAAATCGCTACAGCACAAGCGGTTTGGTGGTTAATGGACCCTGCCTAACGCTATCCCTGCTTCTGACGAAGCGGCAGCAACCTCTCCCTAAGCTCAGATCAGCAGCAGTAACATGGCGGTCGGCGGGAACGCCCCTTTATAGCCCCTGTGACGCCGCAGACAGCAAGCCAATCACTGCAATGCCTTTCTCTAAGATGGTGGGGACCAGGACCTATGTCATCACGCTGCCCACACTCTGCGTTTACCTTCATTGGCTGAGAAATGGCGCTTTTCGCGTCATTGAAACGCGACTTTGGCGCGAAAGTCGCGTACCGCATGGCCGACCCCGCACAGGGGTCGGATCGGGTTTCATGAAACCCGACTTTGCCAAAAGTCGGCGACTTTTGAAAATGAACGACCCGTTTCGCTCAACCCTACTAGTCACTCTCTGGGACATATCCTGTAATTACTTAGACTTGTGCAGATTTGTCAATGTGCGTAGACTTGTGCAGATTTGTCAATGGCACTCTTGTCTCTTTCCCTTGAGAAGGCTTGCTTCCAAGTAAAATGAGGTTTGTACATGTTCCTGACATGGGTTTCAGGCCTGACAGACTGACCACAATACAGGCTCTCGCTTGCATACATTGTATTCAGAATTTAATTCAAATGGTTTTGGTGTCTGATAGAATCCAATTTACTGACATTGATCATACAGCTCACCCATCTCCTGTATTATATTCACCTTACAGCAGCTTCACCCCCTATGACAGTTGCTCCAGTAGCCAAAATTAACTGTGGAGCTCACAAAACTCAGGTTTCACGTCACCTGCGGGCCCTCTGAAAATATCAAGAGAGGGCCACATAATGACATGGTAGTGGACGTGGTAGTGGTTGCGGGCGAAGCCCAAAATTCAAATGGGCATGTTTTAGCTGGCATTGTAAACTCATGGGGAATATGTATTCCACTATTTAGCTAAAAATTTTGAATGAAGGAGGGATCTCCCAAATGTGGGAGTGAGAGCTCTCCCAAATGAATGATACTGGTCCACCTGAGGGCCCTTCCCAAACTCAGGTTTCACGGCACCTGCTGGCCCTCTGAAAATGTCAAGTGCGGGCCGCAAAATTACGTGCCGGTGGATGCGGTGGTGTTGGCGGGCGTAGGCCAATTTTCATATGGGCATGTTTTAGCTGTCATTGTAAAGTGTTAAGGAATATGTGTTCCACTATCTAGCTAACAATTTTGAATGAGGGAGGGACCTCCCAAATGTAAAAGGAAAAACTAAAGCCAAAACACTCCGTGTGAACATATGCGAAAGGTGAGGTATAATTTTTTAATTATATTTATTATTTTTTTAATTTTGCGTTATGTACATGTAATTATGAAGGAAGAAATGTAATTTTTGGCATTTTCCCTTTAAAAAAATTTAGGTTGCATAGATGCCGATACAATTGAAAGCAATAATGGAGAGGAGAGAGTGTCAGATGACGCTCCCCGTCCCATTCGTCCCCTCTGCCTCTGCCACAGCCAGTGTGGGATGACATCACTTCATCTCTCACCCGCTGTGTGTCTGGCAGACGGCAGTGCAATTGCTGATACCAAAGCAGAGCTGGAATTAGCATGGGAACGAGGAGTAGAGGTGAGTATTGTGTTTGATTTTTTTTTATATACCAGAGATTCCTGGTTGAATTATACCCTATGAGGGGAGGGGTAGCATTATACCCTATGAGGGGGGGCAGCACTATACCCTATGAGGGAGGTGCATTATACCCTATGAGGGGGGGCAGCATTATACCCTATGAGGGAGTGCATTATACCCTATGAGGGGGCGTGCATTATACCCTGGGGGAATAGCATTACACCCTATGAGGGGGTTGCATTATACCCTATGAGGGGGGCAGCACTATACCCTATGAGGGGGGTGCATTATACCCTATGAGGGGGCAGCATTATACCCTATGAGAGGGTGCATTATACCCTATAAGAGGGCAGGATTATATCCTATGATGTGTCAGCATTATACCCTATGAGGGGTGCATTATACCCTATGAGGGGGCAGGATTATACCCTATGAGGGGGCAGCATTATACCCTATAAGGGGGCAGCATTATACCCTATGTGGGGGCAGCATTATACCATATGAGGGGGCAGCATTATACCCTATAAGGGGGCAGCATTATACCCTGTGCGGGGGCAGCATTATACCCTATAAGGGGGCAGCATTATACCCTATGAGGGGTTGCATTATACCCTGTGAGGGGGCAGCATTATACCCTATGAGGGGACATCGTTATACCCTATGAGGGGGCATCATTATACTCTATGAGGGGGGTGCATTATACCCTATGAGGGGGCAGCATTGTACCCTATGAGCGGGTGCATTATACCCTGTGAGGGGGTAGGATTATACCCTATAAGGGGGCAGTATTATACCCTATGTGGGGGCAGCATTATACCCTATGAGAGGGCAGCATTATGCCCTGTGAGGGGTGCATTATACCCTATGAGAGGGCAGCATTCTACCCTATGAGGGGGGTGCATTATACCCTATGAGGCGGGCAGCATTATACCCTATGAGGGGGGCAGCATTATACCCTATGAGGGGGAGCATTGTACCCTATGAGGTGTGGTGCATTATACCCTATGAAGGGGAAGCATTATACCCTATGAGGGGGCAACATTATACCCTATGAGGGGGGTGCATTATACCCTGTGAAGGGGGCAGCATTATACCCTATGGGGGGGGGGGACTGCATTACACAATATGAGGGTGCTGCATTATATTCTGTGTGGGATACATTATATTCTGTGAGGGCTGCATTATATTCTGTGGGGGGCTACATAATACTATATGAGGGGGCTGCATTATACCCTATGAGGGGGGCTACATTATATTCTATGGGGGGCTGCATTATACCCTATGAGGGGGCTGCATTATATTCTATCGGGAGGCTGCATTATACCTTATGAGGGGGTTGCATTATACTCTGTGGGGGGCTGCATTATATTCTATGAGGGGGTTACTTTATATTCTATGAGGGGGCTACATTATATTCTATGGAGGGAGCTACATTATACTATATGAGGGTGCTACATTATGTTCTATGAGGGGGCTATATTATTTTCTTTTCTCAAGAATGATTTTCTCTGGTGAGCCCAAGGTGCTCCAGTCCGACACTGAACCCCTTCATGACCTTGCTATTTTCTGTTTTTGCACTTATTGGCTTTTTCCCCCTTCTTTCACAAGCCCACAAGCCATACTTTTTTCTTATTTTTATCCCCATCAATATAGTTTTTTGCTTGATGAGTTGTACTTTTGAATGGCACCATTGATTTTACCACATAGTGTACTGGAAAATGGGAGTAAAATTCCAAGTGCAGTGAAATTGCAAAAAAAGTGCAATTCCACAATTTATTTTTTTATTTACCATGTTCCCTATATAGTAAAACTGACCTGGCAATATGATTCTCCCAGGTCAGGACGAATTCATAGATACCAAGGTTTCTTTTTCATTTAAGTGGTGAGAAGAAAAAAATCACAATTTTTCGGGATTTGGTGCTGGGTGAGGGATTATTTTTTGCAAGTCGAGCTGACATTTTTATTGATACTATTTTAGGGTAGATACAATATTTTGATCTTCTCTTTTTGCATTTTATTGCAATGTTGCTCTGGCCAAGAAAACATAATTCTGTTGTTTTGATTTATTTTCTCTTCATGCCGTTTGCTGATTGGATTAATTGTTTTTAGATTAGATTTTGATTAGGCATTTCTAAAAGCAGCGATACTAAATGTGTATTTTGTTTTTTGGTTTGTTTGTTTTTTTCACATTCTACTAACTTCCATAGTCCACATAGGACACTTGAAGCTGCGATATCTGATCGCTTGTTTTTTACATAGCGCACTGCTAGTAATAGCTTATGAACACTAGCCAAGGGCCGTCGTTCACAGAAGATTCACAATGACAGGCATAGGGGTCATCAGCAGACCCCCAGCTCTCATGACATCCCATCGCCACACAGCATTCACGTGACAGGGGCGCCAATGTGCAGGATTAATGACGCACTTCCGGACAACTTGGGTTAAATCCTGCTGTCGGTGGTGTTAACGGTAATTGATGGCTGATTAAGTCAGCCATCAAGTGAGGTGAAAGAAGTGGGCTTTGCCAATCAAAGGCAGGCACACAAACTTTGATGTAAACATGTGTCAAAGGTCAAGAAGGGGTTAATGTATAGCTATTGAGTATCATGGTTTCTTTAGGTCAGTCATATATTGGTTTTTTTTTTTGGTCTCTTACAGGAAATTTATACCATGGAGCTTGTACTGTTACACAACTCACACTTCCTACAATTGTTTTACAGAAGGAAACATATAGTTTTGCAGATTGGACGATTGCCAGGTAATAAACTGCATGTCACTGTTTTTATAAAAAAAATAAAAAACATTTAATAATACAATACAATAACATTGGTTTCTGTATATAATAGATGCCACAGCGCCATGCCAGATCTGTCACACTAGTGCCATCTGACATCGACATTTACTTGCGCCATTTTTTGGTTCGAAAACAGAATCTGTGTTGAAGGCTTCATAAACAGACGTGAGCATACAATAGCTATTTTGTGCAACATATTCTATAGCTTTACATGGAGGAATGCATTAGGGATTCTCTAACTAGAGCAAAATTCCAGACTTGGAGCGACAGTCATTGTGCACAGTACCATATGCATTGCTCATACTTGTTGTCTAAAGACGCCCCCGAGATGCCTACACAGCAGGACCCCCACCCCCTCCATAAGTGACCCCATTTTTCAAACTACACCTCTCATTGAATTCATCTAGTGGTCTGGTGATTATATTGACACCACAGGTGTGTTACAGAACTTTACTGGCCAGTGAAGAAAAAATAATTTACATATTTACCACCAAGATTGTGTGTTAGCCCTAAGTTTTACATTTTAATACTGGGAAATCGGTAAAAATGGCACCAAAATGTGTCCCATAATTTCTACTGAACTCCATATGTGGATGTACCGTACTGCTTAGCCATATGGAGAGACTCGGGGGGACTGAGCGCTATTTGTCTCCTGGAACGCAGATTTTCCTAAGAATAGTTTGCAGAGCCCCTAAGTGCTAGAAAAGCAGAATCTCCCCTCAAGTGACCCCATTTTGGAAATTATACCCCTCTGAGAATTTATCTACAGATGTAGTGATGATTTTGACATGGGTGTTTTCCAGAAACAGGCAGCAGTGGATGTTACTGAGTGAAAATTGCAAAATGTCGTTGAAGTGACCCGTACCTTATAGTGACCAGTATGTTATGCCCAGGCCGTGATTCTGGAGACACACACCCGTAAATTAGGCGGGCTCTCATCACCACAGAAATGTCAAACATGTGGGCGCTAAATATGGTTTAGGCTCACTGAGACTCAGTAGCGAGGTGGCATTTGGATTTGAGAGCGTAGAATTTGCTGAATTTGGGGGGCTAGGAGCTATTTAGCTTTTCCAGAGCCTTTGTGCTACCAGCAACATGGAAATCCCCTATATTTCCATTAATAGAAGACTGGCCTCTGTGAGTGCTTGCTTTTTTGTGTATTGAGTTGAAGCTTTTATTGGGAACATTTAACGTAGCATTTATGATCACATTTATCCATCCCTCTATGCTGATCACTTGCTTTGGGGTTTCATCTAAATCTCTGAGTGAAATGATTCAGGTGAAACCCCCAATGGATCCATTCACTATAATGAGGCAGCAGAGTTACTCTGGACTCTGTCTGGCCTCTGTTCAGCAGTGTCCTTCTTTTCAGAAGTGCACAAAACTGTGGCCACTGGCCCCTTTATTTAATCCTAAAAAGATGGACACCGCCAGATCACAGGTCCTATGGCATCCACAGTGCCTCCATATGCCTCATTATAAGGAATCTTCCGCCGGGGTTCTGTATGAATCACATATTTCAGAGATTTACACGGAAACTCCTGTGTAAGGGCTCGGCGTAGATCGCAGAATAAATGTGAGCCGAGTATTAGCATTAGGCCGGGGACACACACAACGTATAAAAAGACGGTCCGTTTTTGACGGACGAGAATCGCACAAATGTTCCCAAAACAGTGATCCGTGTGCAGTGCGAGAATGCGATTTTCTCGCATCAAATGATCCGTGTGACATCCGTGTGACATCCGTATGGCATCCGTATGGTGAGATTTTCTCACACACTTGCAAATTGAGCAAATAATGGCTGAGCCTTTCCTGTCACCTGCCCAATGCCTAAGAATTTCTCGCAAGTCACACTGATGGTCCGTGTGCTGTGCTATTTTTTCTCACCCCCATAGACTTTCATTAGCGATTCTCGGCCGAGAAACGCTGACAATCGCAGCATGCTGCGATTTCACTCGGATCCTGAATACGGCCGAGAAGATATCGGATGATGGGAGCTGCCCCATAGATTAACATTGGGACGAGTGCTATGCGATTTTTTATCGCATTGCACTCGTCCGTATTACGGTCTAGTGTGACCCCGGCCTTACTGCGATCTTTGGGAGGCAGAATGGAAAAATCAACAGCATGTGAAGAATTGATTTTATTTATTTTTTACACCATATAAGTAATTAGGGCACTTTATTCTTCGGGTCGGTGCAGTACTAGATTTATATTGGATTTTTATGTTTGGCTTTTTATTACTAGTTTTTGCATCAGAATATTTAGACAGCTATAATTTTTCCATATTTTGGCCAACTGAGTCATGTGAAGGTTTGTTTTTTGGCGGGACAATTTGACATTTTTATTGGTATCATATCGGGCACGTGACATTTTTTGATCGCTTTCTATTCTGATTTTTGGGAGACAGAATGAACAAAAAACAGCAATTCAGGAATTGGTTTTTGTTTTTGTTTTTTTTTTCATACCATTCCACGTGTGGTAAAATTAATAAGGCAGCTTTATTCTTCGGGTCATTACGATTACAACAATACCTCATTTATATTTTTTATGTTTTGGCGCTTTTTAAAAACTATTTATTATTATTTCTAATTATAGAAAAATAATTATTTTTGCGTCACTTTATTCTGAGAGCTATAACTTTTTTATTTTTCTGCTGATGGAGCTGTATGATGACTTGTTCCTTGCGGGACAAGATGACGTTTTCAGCGGTATTATTTCTATTTATATCTTTTTTATCACGTTTTATTGCACTTATTGTTTGGTGGTATGATGATAAAGCATTGTTTTCTGCCATTTTTTTCTTTTATGGTGTTCACTGAAGGGGTTAACTAGTGGGACAGTTTTATAGAGCGGGTCGTTAAGGATGCGGTGATACCAAATATGTGTACTTATATTGTTTGTTTTTTTATTTCATGTATTTATTGGAAAAATATATTTTTTTTGGGGGGGGATTTTTAAAAAATATTTTTACACTTTTTAAATTTTTTTTTACCTTGTCCAATCCTGGGATATCACTGTATAGTGACAGCTCGTTGATCTGATACTCTGCAATGCTTTTGCATTGCAGAGCATCAGAGAAGCGTCTGACAGGCAGGGAAGGAGGCGTCTGAGGTCCTGCTCTCTGCAGGCACTGTGAAGCCACCATCTTGCGGCTGAGGATCTCCATGGAGACCATCAGGGCAACGCAGTCACATTGCGTTCTCCTGATGGAAACACGCAGGGAGCCCACTCCGTGCGCGATGCTTCTCTGTCGCTGTCGCTAGCACCGATCCTGGGCATTACTGCGGGATGTCAGCTCTCACACAGAGCTGACACCCACACCCGATTGCCACGGCACTCAGCATGAGGCCGCGCGATCGCTGTGCCGTACATATACTGCTGTTTGTAGGAATGCATCTCTCGCAATGAGGTATATGTACAGCGCATGTCAGGAAGGGGTTAATTTTTGGAGACATGTCATCTGGTCTGATGAAACTAAAATTGAACTTTTTGAGCAGAATGACCATCGTTACATTTGGAGGAAAAAGGTTGAAGCTTGGAAGCCTAAGAACACCATCCCAACTGTGAAACACAGGGGTGGCAGCATCACGATGTGGGATTGTTTTGCTGCAGGAGGGACTGGTGGACTTCACAAAATAGATGTTATCATGAGAAAAGAAGATTATGTGGCAACACTGAAGCAATATCTCAAGACATCAGCCAGGAAGTTAAAGCTTGGGTGGAAATGGGTCTTCCAAATGGACAATGATCCGAAGCATAATGCAAAAATGGTAACAAAGTGGCTTAAGGATAACAAAGTCAATGTTTTGGAGTGGCCATCACACAGCCCTGATCTCAATCCTATTGAAAATTTATGGGCACAGCTGAAAAGGCAGCGAGCAAGGCGACCTACAAATTTGGATCAGTTAGGCTATGTTCACACTTTGCGGATTTTGCTGCGGATCCGCAGCGGATTTGACCGCTGCGGATCCGCAGCAGTTTCCCATGAGTTTACATTCCAATGTAAACCTATGGGAAACAAAAAACGCTGTGCACATGCTGCAGAAAAATCCGCGCGGAAACGCTGCGGATTACATTCCGCAGCATGTCACTTCTTTTCTGCGGATTTTCACCTGCTCCAATAGAAAACTGCAGATGAAAATCCGCAGAAGAAAACGCAGTAAAAACCGCGATAAATCCGCAGTAAAAACCGCAACGGGTTTTCACTGCGGATTTTGGAATTCTGCTGCGGAAAAATCCGCAGTGGAATCCGCAAAGTGTGAACATAGCCTTACACCAGTTTTGTCAGGAGGAATGGGCCCAAATTCCGACCAACTATTGTGAGAAGCTTGTGGAAGGATTTCACAAATGTTTGACCCACGTCATTCAGTTTAAGGGCAATGGTACCAAATACTAAAGAAATGTATGTAAACTTTTGACTTTGCAGTATGTAATAAAAATGCCTTAAAGCATTCTCTCCGTCTCATTATTCTGACATTTGGCAAATATTAATAATTATGGTAATCCTATTTGACCTAAAACGGGAAAGGTTTATCCTGATTTCATGTCAGATATTGAGAAAAACATGCATATGTGTCTTTTTTTTATAGTATATGTACACTTCTGGTTTCAACTGTGTATGTATATGTATAAGAGATATACTGTATATTTCCATTCGCTACCTCTTGTATAAATGTATTACTGTGTGATATTTTCTTACATTAAAGATTTTTCGCCAAGATAAATAATGGCTAGCACAGTTTTGATAATGATATTCTGTAATAATATTTTCTGATATGTTTGCACTAAAAATATCAACTTGAAATAATACACATGTTGGGATTGAGGTCATTGAGGCTGAGAAATTAGTGAGATCGATTAATATGGAGACAAATGGGCCTGCTGCTTTGTGCTGAGTTAGCAGTAGAGGTCAGAGAAGGGCCACTTGGTACTTTCAGGAAACACAATAGCCAGAATAAATCACTATGATTTATCCCCAGTGTGACTAAATATAGAATATCAGTGGGGGGTCCTTTAAAAATGGAGAGTGGATCACCCCTTGCCTGTACATGACTGGTGTAACCTTTTGCATTAATCTTTATAAGATTATGAATGTGTCTTCTGTGCTATTTTGAGCTAAAAAAATGCAAATATATAATAATTTTATAGAAAATATAACATTTTCCTGTGCATAATATTGTCTTAAGTACATCTTAAAGTGATTCCGCTCCACAGATTTAAAGAGCATCTATATGATACTTGTATGCTTCAGAGGCTTGTAATGCAGGCAGTAAGAAAACTAAATATTAGAACATTACAGATTTTCGTTAGACAGTGATTAAGCTTTATTAGGGTTATGCAGATACTGACGCCTGCCAGAGTTTATTCAGTTTATTGCTGTGCCGTTCCTTAGTAGTCGTGTGCTGGAGATCTTGTATTCTAGAAGCAATACTTCCACATTGCACCTAAGGGAAAAGGCTTTTATTGAGGTTTTTCTCAATATATAAAAATGATTGCCCAACCTATCACACAAAATTGTAAAATCTGCATATACAACGTTTTTGGGTTTCAGCGTTTTGCCTTTGTGTCTTTGAAATTTTTTCCAAAACACAGCATGGATGTTCATATTTTGGCTTCTCCAACCCCTTCACGACTGGTTCAATTTCCCTTTTTGCATTTGTTTTTTTTTTTCCTCCCGTTCTTCCCAAAGCCATAACTGTTATCTTTTATTTCTCTCCACATAAACATATGAGGATTTGTTTGTTTTATCTTGCAGGATGAGCTGTAATTTTGAGTGACATCATTCATTTTACCACATAATTTACTGGAAAATGGGGAAAAAATTCCAAGAGGGGAGTAATTGTCAAAAATGCTGACATTGTTTTTCGGGATTTTTTTTTTTTCAGGTGTACATTTTGTGGTAAAAGTGATATTATTATATGATTTTGCTCATCAATACGATTACAGTGATACCAAACATGTCCTGCTCTTTTTATTTTAGTGGTGAAAAAAATCAAAAGTTTTCAAACAAAATATCCTGGGTTGTGTCTCCATTTTCCGAGATACGTAACATTTTTTTGGTCGATATAGCTGTGTGGCAGCTTATTGTTTTCGTTATTAATATCATTTTGAGAAATATATAATGATTGACTTGTTACAGCTTTTTTTGGGGAATTGCAGCAACCCAGAAAATCTGATTTTGTAATTCTTGAATTTTTTTTAGGCTATGTTCACACGCTGCGGATTTTGCTGTGGATCCACAGCGTTTCTGCAGCTGCGGATCCGCAGCAGTTTCCCATTCGATCATAGTACAATGTAGACCTATGGGAAATGCAATCCGCAGTGCACATGCTGTGGAAAAAAAACGCGCGGAAACGCAGCGGTTTACATTCCGCAGCATGTCAATTCTTTGTGCGGAATCCGCAGCGGTTTTACACCTGCTCCATAATAGAAGACCGCAGGTGTAAAAACGCAGTGGAATCCCTACAAAAAACGCTGTAAATCCGCAGTAAATCCGCAATAAATCCGCAGGACAAAAGCAGTGCTTTTGCCCTGCGGATTTATCAAATCTGCTGCGGAAAAATCTGCAGCCCTTACAAGTACGTGTGCACATAGCCTTAGGGTATGTGTCCACTTTCAGGATTGCATCAAGATTTGCTCAGGATTTGACGCAGGTAAAATCTGCACCAAATCTGCACCTGAGGTCACTAGCAGGTCACCTGCGTTTTTCATGCGTTTTTTGATGCATTTTTTTCATGCGGTTTTGTGTGTGTTTTTGTAAGCTCAATAAAGATATACAAAAAAAAAAGAATTGCGATGTCATTTCTTGTCCAACCTCTTCATTTACATACTCCATTGAAGAATATACACACACAGCTAGATAGATAGATAGATAGATACGTTAGATGGATACAATAGATAGATAGATAGATAGATAGATAGATAGATAGATACGTTAGATGGATACAATAGATAGATACGATACATAACTATCGTATCTGTCTATCTATCATATCTATCTATCACATCTATCTATGGATCTATCTATCGTATTTATCTATGGTATCTATCTATCGTATTTATCTATGGTATCTATCTATCGATATATCTATCTATTATCTACCGATATATCTATCTATAAATATATCTCTATACAGATATATCGATAGATAAATATATTTATAGCTAGATAATAGATAGATAATAGATACATAGATAATAGATAGATAGATAGATAGATACAATAGATGGATCACACAAGCGAGAAACTTGGACGAGTTCTTAATACCCAACACTGCCGCCGATACTCAGGTGTGGAGCATGCAGCTGCATGTATGCGATTAGATCAGCAATCAAATGACCAAAGTCCGTATATAGTGACCACTTCAAATATACAACATCCATTCATCAGCCAGCTTACTCATAATAAGTCCAGACCAAACCTGCACCCAAGATGGCCCCTTATCTGCCTATTACTCCTGGAGTGGCTGCAGCACTATTTACAGTGGCTTTCTTTCCCTAGTCTCTTTACTTTGTTTGACCATTTACTCACCCCACGTATACCTCTTTGTCCTCCTTGGTGCAAACTATTGTATTTATATGGATTTGGTTTGACCTGTTTTTATATGTATATTTGTCTTAATAAAGCCTTTTTTGGTATTTTTTTATCTACATTGTGGCCTGTTGTTACTCTGTCTTTCTGTAGTTCTAAATATTGTATTTTGGAGTACTCCACAGTAATATTTTCTATATACTTAGGTGGGGAGAGTTTGACTACTGTCATGCACGCTCCCAGACTGGTTGGCGCGGGCATACGGGGGTGTGGCCCCACTGGACCACAGACCAAACTTCCCTGGAAGGGGCGTAACTAAGTAGCTTCCTAGGTGTTCGCTGGAGCCTCTGATGGTGAGGTCAGACTTGTGCACTAGGAAGCTACCAGGTGCCACTCCAAGGGTGATGTCTGGCTGTGGCTGCTGATCCCACTAAGGAACGGAGCGGGCACGGCTGGCACTCTGGCTGACAGGCGGGCAGACGGGTACAACAGAGACACTGGCGGGCAGGCGGACACGGCTGGCTCTCTGGTAGGCAGGCGGGTACGGCTGGAACATAGGAAGAACCGGTAGGGACCGGTCTGCAGGCAGGTATGTGAAACAGGTTGGAACCTGTTCAGACAGGAGGACTAAGTAACAAGTAGAGAAAGACCGCAAGAGCGGATGCAGAGCGAAAGCACAAGAGCTAGAACCAAGAACAGAAACGCAGGAGGCTGAGTACGAATAGAAGGTGGAACTAAGAGAAGAGAAGGAGAAGGCAGAGCCAAGGGCGGAGCCGCAAGAGGCGGAGCCAAGGGCGGAGACGCTGGAGGTGGAGCCAAGAGCGGAGACGCTGGAGGCGGAGCCAAGAGCGGAGACGCTGGAGGCGGAGCCAAGAGCAGAGACGCTGGAGGCGGAGCCAAGAGCGGAGACGCTGGGGGCGGAGCCAAGAGCGGAGACGCTGGAGGCGGAGCCAAGAGCGGAGATGCTGGAGGCGGAGCCAAGAGCGGAGACGATGGAGGCGGAGATGCTGGAGGCGGAGCCAAGAGCGGAGACACTGGAGGCGGAACCAAAAGCGGAGTGTAAGCAGACTGAGAACACAAGGAAAGACAAAGCAGGGAAGGAAGCCACAGACAAGGAGACCGAGAAAAGACAAAGTACAGACAAGGCAATGGAACAAGACACAGGGACAAAGACACAGGGACCAGGATATTCTGCCTCCTGGAGGGCGGACTACAAGATCAAGGCAATAGCACAGAGAAAAGCCTCCAGAGAGGGAGTAACTCAGAGCAAGGCCAGGCAAACTCAGCAGCTAAATACTAACTGAGCTAACACATTGCACAGGCCCAGACCACAGGGTGGAGCTGCACTATATACAGGAGGCCTCTTGATAATTGGTCAGGAACTGATTAGACAGATGCACCTGATTCCTATAAGAACCAGAGAGTTCAGGCGCCGGCCCCCTATACACATAGCCATGAAGCATGCACAGAGCAGAGACACAGAACATGGAGCTGGTATGAAACAGAAACCACATCATGGCCTGGAGCAGTGGGTAAGATTGTGTAAGATGTGAGGCCATGCTGTGATGCCAGCAGAGTTGTTACAACTACACTATGCTCTTGACCCCATTATTTCAAAGGTGCTTTTTGATTATTGTTTCAATATACCAGTAAAATTGTTCTGATGAAGGTCCAGATGTGAACCGAAAAACGTTCAAACATATCTTTTTGGATGCACATTAAAGGATCTTCTTTACACCAAAATTCTTCTTGAGTGCCAAGTTGTTTTCTTATTTTGGATTCCTGGGCTGGATACCCTACTTGAGCACCTATACTGCTTTTTAGTACGAGTGCCGTGTTGCTTCTTTTTCATACATGTATGGTGAAGCGCCCACTAGGGCCGTGTGGTACTCAGGCTGGGTCCGACAGTTCTTAAGGGGGTGGTCACGGCAGCAGGGACCCGGTCCGTGGCCATGGGCGTCCAATAAAATAAATGAAATGAGGGGGAAATAGAGTCTGTAGGGAGTTAGTTCGTGACGCCACCTGTGGTGTTCGGCAGTGGATGGCCGACGCTGCTTAGGGGTACCGCTGCAGCTGATGGTGATGCAACTGGGATGGTTCTGCTCCGGACAGGTGCAGTGGGGCCCCAGGGCTACCGATATAGTTGGTAAGGGATCGTAGATGATGGGGTGCAGGACTGAGGGTGCAGGAAATGACTGGAAGACACAAGGATTGCAGTTTTCTTTACCTTTACTTGGTGGTAGAAAGTGCAGCCCAGAGCACAGGCAACAGATGATGATGGGGTCGGGGCAGCCTGGAAGCAACTTGGGATCCACCTAGCCAGGTGAGTTTTTGTTCTGCACTATTCTTTAGATCCTTGCTGCTTTAAGCACTGCACTGTCCCTCTCCCATTCCCGCTCCTGTGTGTTGCTTCTAATCTGTATGGCAGGCAGTGTGAGCCTATCACAGGCACTGCCTTTTCACTGACAGCCCTGGCTCTTGGTCTGCTGCAGTGCCTCCAGGCGTTCAGTGTGGCCAAGGAGCTTGCAGTTCCCTGCCCTCCAGATTCGGCTGTCAGGGCGCACAGCACCCACTCAGCCAAGGACTCTGGCATCCTGTTTGTCAGCGCTCTGTTCTGGGTGAGCCTGGCTACAGCTTCACTCCCCAGGTTCTCTGTTGTGAATTCTGTGGCAGTGCTCCCTCCTGTGGTCACAAGTGGTACTTCGGCTGATTCTCTCTGGGAGCTTCCGTTTGTGGAGGAAACTGGTACTGCTGCTTCTGAGTTTCCTCCCTCAGGTGATCTGGTGAGGTCGTTAGGTGCTTCTCTACTTAACCCCACCTAATGCTTTGATTCATGCTTCCTGTCAATGTTCCAGTGTTGGACTTGTGTTTCTCTGGATCATTCCTGTGGCCTGCTGCTCTGCATAGCTAAGTGCTTCTTTGCTATTTGTTGCTATTTTTCTGTCCAGCTTGTCTATTTGTTTTGCTGGAAGCTCTGGGACGCAAAGGGTGTACCTCCGTGCCGTTAGTTCTGTACGGAAGGGTCTTTTTGCCCCTTTGCGTGGTTTTCTTTAGGGTTTTGTGTAGACCGCAAAGTTATCTTTCCTATCCTCGTTCTGTCTAGTATATCGGGCCTCACTTTGCTGAATCTATTTCATCCCTACGTTTGTCTTTTCATCTTACTCACAGTCATTATATGTGGGGGGCTGCCTTTTCCTTTGGGGTATTTCTCTGAGGCAAGGTAGGCTTATTTTTTCTATCTTCAGGCTAGTTAGTTTCTCAGGCTGTGCTGAGTTGCATAGGTAGCGTTAGGCGCAATCCACGGCTGCCTCTAGTTGTGTTTGGAGAGGATCAGGGATTGCGGTCTGCAGAGTTCCCACGTCTCAGAGCTCGTTCTATTATTTTGGGTTATTGTCAGATCACTGTATGTGCTCTGACCTCCATGTCCATTGTGATACTGAATTGCCTTTCATAACAGTTCTCCTCGACTTCTCTCCTCTCCTCTCAGACTCTTATTAACTAACTCCGCCTCCAGGCCAGAACTTATAGGGAAGCTCCCCTGAAATATGGTGCTAGAGCTCCCCCTTCTGCTCTGGAGCAGAAAAATGTTGGATGCTGGTGCTACCTGGTAAGTAATCCCTCCTTGCTTCCAGGCAAGACATCACCTTCTGTGAGGGAGGCAATGCCACTGTGGCAACCGGACTCCTGGGGTGTCACAGGATAGATAAAGGCTACATGAGGTTTTTGTGTATGGTTGAATTTTATAGCGAATTATGTTCAGAGAAGTAGAGAATTGGATATATACATATATATATATATATGCAGTACTTTTATTAGGGAACATGATCAGCTGCCCTAAACAGATGTGTTTTTAGTGAGCGCCTAAAATTGTCTAAGTTGTGATTGTACTCCTAATTTCATGAGTGATAAAGGGTAAGAGATGAGTTATCTAGTAAGAGATTGAACTGAGAAGGACAAAGATGAGATCAGGGGTGTTACCATCTTTGTGTGTCTCAGAGGTTGAAAGTTGTGAGAGGCCAAAAGAAGTGGCTGGGGCCGGGATAGAAGCTGGGATGAAGTTGCATAAAAGTGGTCAAGGAAGTGGGTGGCTGAGCCTGGGGAATGGTATATGACTGCTACTCTGAGGGAGAGGGGATGGAACACCTTGATGGTGTGAACCTCCAAAGAAAAATGGCGTCCAATTGGCCTGTATTTATTTATTTAGTTAAAAACAGGATTGATGTTGGCAGCGAAGAGTGTAGGGTTATCATGGAGTTAGTAGTGATCGTAAGACAGAATATACATATAATCTGCAGCGCCCCAGAGATCTGGTCGTTTCAGTATGACACTCTGCCACTAAGGGTAGTGATGGTACGTCTGATGGCACTGAAGGAATTCTACTAACCAGGTATCACCAGCACACATTACACTTCACACTCCGGCCACTAGGGGGAGCAAAAGGCTTTATTTATTTTGCCCCTCCTCACACTGGTAAAACTAGGGGTTGGATAGAAAGTTAGTCAGAAGCTGACTGGGTTGGATTCAGGCAACATCCCGTGGCAGGGGGTGTTGCAGGGAGAAGACACAGGGGGGTCCCTGTCAGGGGTGGGAACCTGGCAGGCACCTAGCGACCAGAATAGAATGTTACGGAACCGCGCCTGCACACCCCGCGGCGGTATCCTAAGAAAGAGACACGAAGCGAAGGATATTGTGAGACAATGAGAAACGAGATCAAGCACAAAGGAGAGCCAGTAGGAGTCGTGCCGTGAGACCGAGGCAACATCCTACTGAGGCGCGTAGCCGGTGGCCGGAACACCGAGGGAGTAACTGACTCTACGCCTTACTTCAAACTCCACAGGACAGTTAATTATAGGTTGGCTGTCTCACCTAAACACCTACGAAGACATAGGGGGCAACAGTGGGAGAGGGGCGTCTCTAGGGTCCCGGAAGACCTCCAGGCCTTCCCGTCATACGGGTGCGTCCTAGCCATAACATACCTGGGGGACGTTGAACTAGAAACATCTGGAACATATTAGAAAGAACGAACGAACGAACGAGAACAGAAGTTGTGAGGACTATTCCGAATGCTCAGCAGGGTAGCACTAAAACACACAGGCGCTATTGGTAGGCAACGATTTCCACCTGCAAAGGGAATTCTGGAAGTGCCCATCGGACCGGCCGGTCTCAGATAGCCCTGTTAAGCGTGCTCTGGATTGTGGATCCTGAAGTCTTCAGTAAAGAGGTAAAGAGACTGCAACCTTGTGTCCTCGTTATTGACTGCACCTCACACCATCACCACCCACCTTACTGGGAAGCCCTGGGGACATACTTCACCTGTGGGAAGGTATACCATCCAGCTGCCATTCCATCACCCCAGCGGACCCCACAGCAGCATCGGTCGCCCTGACCGAACACCACAGGTGGCATCACGAATCCCTGACAGACTGTACCACCTTTATTGGACGCCCCTTAGCAGGGTCGCGGACCGGGTCTAGCCACCGTGACAGCTCCAGAACCGTACCAGAGAGGCCCGGTGCCGAGAACGCGTGGCCCTGTGTCTGGGGGCGCTCCAAATCCATCTTTCCTAATCCGGAGGTGGATAAGCAATACGCTCACTATTACCTTTCAGAGAACTAATTAGTGTGAACTGACCTCCTCGGATGATCGTCACCCAATCGTGTCATCTGGACGATAGGGGCCAGCTGAGAGCTATTTGCTCCAAAGATCACAGCGATCTGCACAACACTATTAGCACAAACTACCTAGATGCTGGAAGGTCCATTTCACACAGGACAGATTCCTATCTAACCATTTGACAAGTTAACTAGTAGCAGCAGCAGGAGCGGCCTCTGTGCGCTGTTACACTGAGAAAATGGAGTCAGCAAAACATGTTCGCTTTTTATATGGAGAGAGATATGTGAATTCGGCAAGCAATGATAGAAGCTCTTGTGTCATGACGTTGTGGATGCATCTGC